>NW_027094091.1:50858845-55858845 GCF_029207755.1 Chamaea fasciata | reverse complement strand
AGCATGTTCAATATTATTGTTTGCATGTCACAACCACCAAGTATGTTTTGCATCCAGCTGCAAACCTCAAGGCAAATGGTGGGTAGAAAAAAGGTGTTTGCGGAGAGACAGTGGTTGGTGGGGTGAAATGCCCCTCAGAACTGGTGGTTGGATTTGATGAGCAGGGTAGATTTGTGAAACTCAAATACTCCATTAAAAAAAATAGATTTCTTAGAAAAATTTTACTCATAAAGGACAATTGATCCACTTAAGCCACATCATGATTGTTAACAGTTTATTTATGCCTCTGAGCAGTAGCAGTGAAGGATTTCCTGTGATAATCTAAAAGCATCAGCACAGACGTGTGTCTTCTCCAGTTGCCACCAGAAGATGATGAGCAGTGAATTCTACAGGATATTAGGTTGTGCAATGGAACTCCCAGGTTGTAGGGAATGTAATAAATCACACAGGTTGGACAGAAGGAGAGCTTCACTTTCCCTGTGGGGCTGGAGTGGCTCTGCTGCAGCATCTCCTCCTGCAGTGGAGAACTGAGGGCAGGGTGGTGTTTGGGGAAGATGTCAATGTCCAGACCAGGATCTGGGGGCAAAGATTGTTCTGTCTGCTAGGGAAGAGCAGCCTGAAATTGGAATGGATCTGAGTGATGCAATAGTTTAACATAGGGTCAGCAGTGCTTCACTGGACATGCCTTGAAACAAAAGGTTGCTCTGCTTTTACAGTCAGGTGCCATGTAAGTCACTCACGTCATTTGCTATGACATGTCACAGCTGCCACTATGCCACTGAGCACGGACACAATACCAGTCCTTTCAAGCCAACAAGAACCCAGCTGTATGTGGCAATCTTGTTTAGTGCTTTATAGAGCTAATCCTGTGCTTGCCTCCTTAGCCTGGCTGACGACTGTAAAAGAGTGATAAAACTTGGAAGAGCTTGCCACAGTCAATAATTTTGCATTGTACAATGAAATATAATGTTACAGTTGTCACTTTTAATTAACAGATGACACATTGTCAATCTGCAATCAATTGAATTTAATTTTCAGTTTTGAACTCCCTTTGAATTATTACCAGATTAACTGTCCTTACATTTTTTAAAAAAAATTGCAGAAAAGCATGGAATTGTGCTTGATAAAAAAAGTGTTCTGATCCATAGGTTTAAAAAAAAAAAAAGTTTAAAACAACTAAACAACTCAGGGTGAGGTCTCATTTGTGTCGCTGCTCTCAGAATCACCTTTCTTCCTTGGTGCAAAGTCTCAGCAGATTGTGAAGGGTGTAACAGGTATCTGGGCCTGTAGTCAAGGCTGGGGGAGTCCTGTTCCATGAGGGGTCACTTTACCTCGTGCAGCTTGGCTCCACTAGTCTATTTGCAGCCCTGTTCCTCCTCTGGCTGTTCCTGCCTGTTCCTTGCTGCCCCTGCCTGGATGGTGCTGCGTGAGCTGGTGCAGGGTGCACCTGGTACCTGTTACCTTCTGCAGGTTTTTTTAAATTCTCTTGTACAAAATTCACTGCATCGAAATCCATTTGTCTGTCTCGGCTGTAGTGTTGAGTGGTGTTCCTGGTGTGCTTATTGCCATGGTATCTAAGCACTTTTTAACGTGTTCCATCTGAAATTTGCCACGTGTTTCAAGCTTAACAAAGCTCCAGTAAGAGGAAGGCCTGGACTGAGGAAGAAATGACACTTTGGAAGAGCAGTTAAAGAAGAAAGACACGTTCAAATTATCTTAGTTGTTATGTTATTCCTTTCTTCTCCACAGAGGATTTATACAAATGAAATTTTGGTATGCAAACTAAGGCTGACGTTTGTCAGTTCAATTTATCTTCTGAATCTGAAGTTTATTGATTTCTCTGTCACCTCCCATAACTGCACCATTCACTAATCTCCTCTGCCTTTCCCCTCTTTTTCTGCCCCCACACAGCTCACTCAGGCTTTGTCTGTTAGGCAATCCTGCAGTGTAAATAAATTGATGTATCAGTAGCTGCACCATTATAGACTTCTCTTACAAGCACCCTTCTGGCACAACAGGAAACTCAAATTGTTTATTTCTTTTGGCAATTAAATCCAATTAGGCTAATCTGGACTACAGCCTTGCAGTGTGCTTGTAAAGATTTTTCACCAGTGTAGTTGAATCTATTCACATGCCAGTATAGTTTGGTTTTTTTTTTTTCCCTCTTTGTGTTGCACAGTCCAGCAGTAGAGATCTGGGGTTTGAACCTCCCCATCAGATGGTTTGGTTGATCAGCTCAGGTTGCTGGCAGGTGGCAGTGCTCTCACAGTGTTTTAGGGACAGCTCATGCCTGGTGGCACATTTCTGGGGGTGGTGATCCTCAAATCCCCTCCTTGCTGGGGCCCAGCTGTGGATGCAGTTACCCCTTTGCTTCATATTGTGTTGTGAAGGACTTTGGGGTGTGATCCCATCGAGGTCTGGCTGTACCTTTGCATGTGTGCACGTGTTCACACAGAAAACACACTCTGTACCAAAAATCATACGGGGAAGAACAAATATTGACTTTCCCTTGCTCTGCACGTTTCACAGGTGGTTGTTTCTGACCTGCCAGGTTGGAAGTTAAGCCACTTTCTATAGAGTCAGAGGAATATACTTGAGGTGAAAGTGGAGAAACAGGCTTTGTTTTGCCTTCTGATGTTCAAAACCACACTGTACAAGGGAGAATCTTACCCTTCTATAACTGCTGCTCCTGATTGCTTGAATTTATATAATTCCTCTTGTCTGGAGAACTCCAAATGCTTTAAAAACTATCTTTGGTGCAGGAGAGTTAATTTCAAGGTACAAAGTAAGTGTACATATTAGAATGTAATGTAAAATCATCTGTGGCTCTTAAAATATTGAACAGCATAAAGTGGATCATTCCTCCCTGATTTTATACAACTGTGTAGAATTCATATAGTGTCATACACTCGCTATTAATCATACAGATAGAACTGTCATCTTTGTGGGCTTCGCTGGAATTGCTAAGGTGCCCTCTGCAGAAGATACTGTGGCTAATGTTCTCATTACCAACTAATTGGCTAAAGAGAATTCTCTCACATTGCATTTAGTCTGATGGATATTTTCTATCACCTGATGGGTGGAATGGACAGCCAAACCAATTATCACAGCTAAGAGTGCTATATATCTGAAAATTTCGGGCAGAGACAAAAGACCCTTGTAAGATGATGTCTAGTCAGTGCCAGCTGAGATTTTGTTAAACTATTCAATGGGTTTGGGTTCTTTGGTAAAAGCACAACTCAGAATACCTTGAAGCTTCTGTAAACCAGTCAGCCCCTGTGCTGATTTGGGTTGTGGTGTTAGTGCTTCGAGCTTGAGTGTGGAGGGCTAAAAACAAATGGGGACATCCTGTGGTGCTAACAGACAATATACTGGATACTTTATACCTGAATGAGCCTTGTGATTCACAAGTGCTGGGGTATGTGCTATTTACATAGTAACCCTTAGACACAAGCATTATTCAAATTGTTTTTGTGCTTATTTTCTTTTCATGTAGCTCTAACAAATTTGAAGGAATGTTTCTGCAGTAATTGAGATGGAAGGTTGGTTCTTTGTAGTTAACGCTTTAATTTTTGAGGTCTTTATTTGAAATGCAAAGATAATTTTCTGGAGTAAGGGTGAACAGGTGTACAATTCTCTTGCAGGCCTAGCTTCCAGTGCTTTGGAAACATTCTCTGTTTTCCCAGCATCGGTGGCAAAGCTGAAATTCCTTCTCTCTCAGCCTAGGAAGCTACCATGGACTCTGGAGCGTAGGCTGTCTGTCCTGTGGCCAGTCCATGTACCTCAGCACCCAGAGCCTGTGGTGCTGCTGCTCTTTGTCTGTGAATCCTTCTCTTCGTGACTGGACTGATACAGGAAAGGAGAGATATGCCTTGCAATTGAGTTTTGATGAAGAAGGCTGAGGAGAACATGAGAACTGATAAGAATCAATGACCAGGACAGAAGATGGCAGGAAGGCCAGAGGTCTTGTGTGGGGCTGGGGGTAGAAGAGAAGCCATGTGGGGTTAGTTACCCTCTTCTCCTTATCCCATCCTCTCCAGCCCCAGCACTGTTCCCCCAGCTCTTCACTCCTTGAGGTGTCACCATGCAGAGCTGCCTTCCTCTTCCTCCAGCACAGCAGAAGCAAGGTGCCCCTGTCAGCCCCTCTTTAGTGTTCAGGTGTCTCCTAGAAGCAGAGATCTGCCTCCCTGATACTGTCCTTACCATGGATTCTGGAAAAACATGCTCTTAGAGAAGGAATTCTCTGGCTGGGAATCTCACTTTAATTAATACATTCCTTTTTTTTTTTTTTTTTTAAGTCAGATCATTTGTAGCAGAATCATTTTAAATAAGCTTTCCTTGCTTCATTAAAACCATAATGAGAACCAGAAGAAAAGAAATTTCTCAAATAAGGGCAGGTGACACAGGAGAATGTAGATTCCTTTTCATATACAAAATGAAAAGTGTGTGTGTGTGCTGTGTTCCTTTTTTGTTCTTTACTCTGTATTCTGCTTCCTTACTAGAGGGGATTGCACAGGTTGAGAGTTTGGGCTCTGTCCCTGGGAGGCTGTAATCCAAATGGAGGAAGGAAGAAGGGCAGAGGAAAAGGAGAGTGTTTCCATGAGAAAATCACGTGACTGTGTGCATGAGAGTGCATGGATTTCAGCTTCTCCAGGTGTTTTGTTAGTGAGAGGGCATAAGCTAATGCTCTTAAAGAGCACACCAAGAGGGTTGAGTGGAGCTGAGGGAAAATGCATTGGAGCATTGAATCATCTTTAAATCTCATCATGTGCTGTAGCTCTGCATGGCTGGTCCACAGATTACATCTTTGGGCTGCTGCAGTAGTGAAGTAAAAGAGGCACTGAGCACTGCTGATCTACACCTAATTTGAAAAAGACAAGTTTTAAGTTAAGCACTTCTTTCATCCTTGCTTCTTATTGACTGACAAGGATGATGGAAGCTGGAAGTGTTCTGGCTCTGTTTTCTGGGTAGCAGTAGCTCTGTGGAGAGTCTGCACCCTCCTACACACTGGGAAAAGCCAGAGAACATGTAACTCAACGTGACACAAGGGCTTGTTTGTATTACTGAATGTGTCCTCTTGCATTAGTATGTAGATTAATCAAGAGCCAGTCTAGGAAACATCATGAATGTGCATGCTGAGTGTTAATGCTTTGTTGTTTAATGAATACTCCAAATAAAGTGGACCAAAGGGGTAAGTGCAGTCAGTATCTCCAAGAACAACAAAGTACTGGTATATTGTGGTGACAAACCACTTAAAAATGCAGCAAGCCTCATCTCTAAATTTCTTAAGCAGTTCACTCCCTTGCATAGACGGGCTTTGTTTTATGCTTCACAGTTCATTTCAGTTCATTCTTGAATATAATGCAGCTCCTCATAGGCTCCTCAATAATAAATACACCAGAATAAAACTTTAATGATAAAATAGACACTATTCTGATCAGAATTAGACCAAAGCATTTGCTGTCAAGCTCAAGTGAGGGAAATTTGGTCTTAAACTTTATGGTTCTATTAGCACTTTAATGAAAAGACTTCCCAAGCATTCCCTAAAGATAAAGAAATGAGCTGTCTCTTAAAAACGATATTTTATTGAGAGATGCAACCCAAGATGCAATAAGTGCACTCCTGGGCAAGGAAAAGGACAGTTTGGGCCAAGGCTAAAATTACAGCCAGCTAAGAAGTATACATTTGCTTCTTTTACCTGCTAATAATGTGTGATTTTCCACACGGTAGCCATAATCAGCTTGAAGTGGGGTTTTATTCAGCATGAACATCTGCTTCTCATTGTTCTGGGTAAGCCATCCCAACTTTTTTTCTTCTATAAAATAGAATTGTATTTAAAAAATTTGATCTTAAGTCTTTGTCCACCCTACCTGGATTCTAGCATAAACAGCCTGTGATTGTAGGTAGAATTATGGTGCATGTGAAAAATTATTCAAGATTTTTTGGCTTGAGTCTTCTGGGAGATCTCAAAGTGACAACTGCCCAAATGTCAGGATGATGTTGTTCTCTTCAGATAAAGCAACTGAGGCTGAGTTATTTTTCACTGATCTCTGCTTGCCCTGATGCAAAGATATTTTTCACTTTGTGTCTGTCTTGTAATTGTTAGCTATGTGTATTTTCTGTCAGTGTTAATTAAAGAACTGCAATTAGTGAAACAGGTAATGATGTCCTCTTTGAGACGTTTGGGCTCTGATTCAGTCCTATGAACTCTGCCATTAATTTCGACATGTCTAGATTGCACTGCATATGGTTTTCATTTTAAAGTATGTTGATGGCTTGGTTTTTTGATATAGTATATAAACTTAATGTCTGTAGGGACCTGCCTGTGCTGTAAAGTGTGGTTCTGTGCTCTTGGCACCTGTGCCATATACTGGGTGTTTCTGGAACAATGTGAATATGCCCATCCTTGGGATGCACAGCTCGCATCTTCAGTAACATCAGAATGAGAAAATATCCTCCTTCATTATTTAGTCAAATCAAGTGGAAAAAGACACAACAGAAGTGGGCATGCAGAGAGCTAGAACATATTAGCACTGAAAATTATTTAAATAATTACCTCTTTCAGAATATATAAGCAATAATTAGATTGCCCACCCTACACATCTGCAGTCAGACTTGATGTCCTCTTCTCCAGCACAAATTCGTAACAGCATTCTTAACTACAAGACAAGCTCCTTGGGCTTTTGGTTTCAGTTCTCTTTCATCTAGTATGAATCTCCACAACTGTCAGTAGTGAAGATCCCACTTTTGGACACTTGTTCCTGCTGCCTTCTCATGTCAGCAGCAAATATCCTACAGTCACAAAACAAGTGGCCTTGTAGGACTCATCTAGCAGAAAAGAAATTCAAACTCCTGCCCTACTTGTACCTACATGGTGTTATGATGTGTTAAAGTGGTTGTATGCTAGCACCTGAATACTGTGAAAACAGAGCTATATCTGGGTCTTAGGCTCTCTTTTGGGAAACTTAATTAAAGATTGGCATGATGTTCCCAAAATAACCCCCTGATGACAAGTTGTCTTCCCCAGAACGCTGGCCATCTGAATTACAAACTGTGGGTGATGGGATATGTAAATAAAACCTGTGTAAACACGGGGCGTTCTTATTTCGCTTTCTCCGTAATTTTAATGATACCGTGTTTTGAGTTGTAGGCAAGGCCAGATTGGATGGGGCTTTCAGCAACCTGGTCTAGGGGAAGGTATCCCTGCCCCTGGCAGGGGGACTGGAATGAGATGATCCCTTCTGATCCAAACCATTCTGTGATTCTATGTGTCTCCTTGTAGGCAAGAGAATGCATAGCTGCAGAAGACTATAATCAAAAAAGCAGAATATTAGCAAGGCTTCAAATGTAGGCAAAGGGTGACAAGGTAACTGAACTTGCAAAGATTTTTCCAGTCATAAAACACCAAGTGAAATGTACTGTTATGAGTTGAAAAAAGGATGTTTTATTGATATCTTGGTTTGAAAGACAGGTGTTTGCTAAGGAAGGTGGGAACCTCCCTTGGAATGGAAATTACGATCCCCTACCCTCCAAATTATTATAACTTTGAAATTACAGGGCTTTCAAGCAAAGATATGGGAAAAGGAATAGCAGTTCTTTACTAGAATATATGTATGTATAACAAGACAAACACCACCAGCAGCAGAGCGAAGGGAGCAGCAGCAGAACCCCGCTGGCGCCTTCTCTCGCTGCCGGGCCCTTTCCCCGCGGGTGCAGTTCCGGGCACGGCCGGCAGGGGCGCTGTTGGCTCCCGGCCGGGCAGGGCGGGTGCGATGGTTCCCCCGCGCCTGCAGGGGGCGCTGTGGCCGGGCTCGGCCGCCTCTCCGCACGGTCATGGTGGCTCAGCCGCGGGATTGGAGAGGGGAGAAGGGGCTTTCCTTTGGAAACCCACGGGAAGGAGCCAGTCCCAGGGCCCCTCTGGGTCATGTCATGGACTCCAGCAGGAACCTCGGAGCAGCAGGCGGGAACAGCAGATGTGGGCACACTCAGGGTGGCGAACAAAGTGTAGAGAAAACTCCAAAGCTGTGCCAGGAGCCGCAGGGGTGGAGCGGACCCGGCATGTCAGGTTAAAGTGCAGCAATAGTGTCCCCCAAAGCAGGGACGGAAAAGAGCAGGGCTGGGCAGCGGCTGCCAGGCTTCCACAGGCAGCCAGGAGCTGCTCTCCCCAGAGGGGGTCAGGGGTTGGGGTCCCAGGTTTCCCCTGAGGCACCCAGGCAGATGGTGAGGGCCCTTCCCAGTGAGAGCGGCGCTGGAAATGTTCCGTGGCCGCTCTGAGGAGCAAAGGGCCAACCCACGGTAACGAGGAGCAGTGAAGGACAGAACTCGGCAGTGGCAGCGAATTCCCCCTGCGGCAGCAGCAACGGCAGCAGCCTGGCACCAAAACCACGACTTCTCCCCTCCAATCCGAGAACAGGGCCGAGCCCAGCCCCTGACCCCCCAGCCAAAATCCCGAGGTGTCTCTGCACTTCCCAAGAGAAAGCCCCCCAGCTAAGAGATGGTAGCAAACTGCACTCTTCCCCTTCCTCCTCCTACCAGCCACATCTTTTATCTCTTAAGTATCGTCTCTTAGGCAACAAATTTTCTTAGGAGAAAATTCCCTGAGAAAAAAGAAAAAAAAAATCCTAACCTCCAACAATTGACTAGGCAGAAATGGCAATAAGTAAATAGAAAATGAGGACAGAGTTGTAGGACAGGCACCTCTTTAACAGTACAGCCTGGTACCTCAACAGAGTCAAAGCGGCATTTACAACTCAAAGTGGATACAAAGTGGGGTATTAAAATTATCTGTGGTTACAGTGGAGCAAACCTTAAAATCCAGACAAGGTCTTAAAAGTCAGGTCAGAGTCAAGATTTGAGCATGATCTTGGCAATAGGGCAAAAAGCACAGGTGCATCTTCAAAGTAGAACGCCAATGGATGAAGGCAGAAAGAAAGACAGGGTCTATGCTGCAACTATCAACTTTTATAATTATTTTAATGCTTTTTTTTTTGTAAAAAGTCATCAGTCATCTGATAAAAGGATTTATTGCCATTCTTTTTGTGGAGAGTGATAAAAAGTAAGTGATAGCAGGGAGTATCTATGGAGGTTTCTGCCCAACCATTCCATACAGCTTCTGTTGCTGTAACAATTTAATTTGCAAAAAAGTAAAAGTTTGTCCTAGAAAAGATTTTACATTGCATGTGGCTTAAATCTTTCTCTGCACAGGCAGGGGGGTTATATATGGTGAGATCGAATATTTAGACTACCCTTACCTCTCTTGCAAGCTAAAAAATACAGTAGTAAATTAGCACCTCTTAAGGATCTGTGCTCAGGCCTGCTCAGTAAGGGCTGCTTGATCCTGGAAAATGTATCTCACCTCTTCAAGAGTCAAAGAATTGTTAAAGTAGGAAAAGACCTCTAAGATTGTTGAGTCCCACATTAACCCAGCCTCTGCCAAGCCCACTGCTAAACCATGTCCCAGGTGCCACATCTATAAATCATTTACTTACATCCAGGGATGGTGACTCCACCAGTTCCCTGTTCTAGTGCCTGACCCCAGCTTTCAGTTAGAAATGTTCCTTTATATCCAATCTAAACCTCCCCTGGAATGACCTGAGGCTGTTTCCTCTTGTCCTGTTTGCTCATTAACTGGGAGAAGAGATCAACCCTCGACCCTCGGGTGGCCATGACCTCCTTTAAGGGAGTTGTAGAGAATGATGAGGTCTCCCTTGATCCTCCGTTTCTCCAGGCTAAACATCTGCAGCCCCCTCAGCCATTCCTTACTGGACTTGTGCTCCAGACTCTTCCCCAGCTCCATGGCCCTTCTCGGGACATGCTCCAGCACCTCACTGTCCTTCCTTGACTAAGGGGCTGAGAAATGAACACAGGACTTGGGGTGCAACTTCACTGGTGCTGAGGGCAGGGGGACAATCCCTGCCCTGCTCCTGCTGGCTGATCCAGGTGATCCAGCCCAGGATGCCACTGGCCTTCTTGGCCACCTAGGCACAGCTGGCTCATGTTCAGCTGCTATTGACCAGCACTCCCAGGTCCTTTTCCTCTGGGCAGTTTTCCAACCAGTGCCCCAGCCTCTGTTGCTGCCTGGGGTTGTCGCAGCCCAAGGGCAGGACGCGGCACTTGGCCTTGTTGAACCTCACACAATTGGCCTCATCCCATTGATCCAGCCTGTCCAAATCCCTCTGCAGAGCCTTCCTGCCCTCCAGCAGAGCAATACTCACCTAGCTTGGTGTTGTCTGCAAAATGACTGAGGGTGTTAGTCACTTGATCCCTTTGTCTAGATAATTTATAGAGATATTAAACTGGCCCAAAAACGGAGCCCTAGGGAACCCCCAGTACTAACTGGCCTCCAGCTGGATTTATCTCCATCCACCACCACTCTTTGGGTTTGGCACCCAGCTGTTTTTAACCCAGTGAAGAGTGCACTGCCCTAGCCATGAGCAGCCCCTTTCTCCAGGAGAATGTTGTGGGAAACAGTGCCAAAGGCTTTACTGAAGTCTGAATGAACATCCACCTCGTGCCTCCATTTCCTTTGTGTAAAGACAAAGTTTGTGGTTTGTAAAGCTCCCTGCTTTTATGGGAATGGAATAGTGTTTCCAGCAGCCATGAGCAAGAAAAGGAAGCCTGGTCGTACTAGCAAAGGAGAGAGAGAATGACCAGGATAACAAATCCCTGAGCACAAGGAATGCACAGATGGGAGAATAGAGGGGTGAAAGACCACAATATAGTGGTCCCCAGACTGTATGCTGACTTGGGGTGGGTGAGCCCCCAAATGTGCAGCAGGACCAGCTTTGGGGCTGTGAGGGCAGGGGCTGGGCAGCTCCTCCTCTCTCCAAGTGAAGGACACCCATCCCTGGGCTGCAGACATCACCTCCACTGTTCCTCACAGCTAAGGAAGCAAGAGGCAAAGTGACAGAAAAGAGGAGAGTGGAGCAGATAGGAGCTGTAAGAGCTTCACAAAAGGACAAATGGAAGAAAAGGGGAAGAGGAGGAAGGAATAAGTCTCATCAAGCAAGTTAAACAAGCCTTTTTAATGCCACTTCTTCCTCTGAGCATCCATAGACTAGAGAGAATAGGGCAGGAAAAAGCTCCCTAAAAGAGGAGATAGAAGGGAAAAGGATGCTTTGTGCAACTTATGCTGTTCAAAGGAAATAGAAATTATGGGTTAAAAATCAAATCTATTGCAAAAGAGGTATTTAGATTAATTTATCTATAATTTACAGGAAAAAAATAAATTGGTGGTTTGCTTATTGCATTTTGTGAGGAACGTGCACAACCGTTGGGCTAATGTAAAAATGGCATTTCAGTAATAATTATGGATATCTTGCTTCAGCCTCATTTAGAAACATGTAATTGAAGTGATAGATGTAGTGCTTATAAATAGTTTAGGTTTGCTAATGTAATAATGAGCAGTTCTCTTATTCTCTCTAGGTTTTTTCCTTTCCTACATGTCTTTGCTTCTGAAGCCTTTTTTTTTTTTTTTTTTTAATATATTTTTTTTAATAACTCATTTCCCTTCCCTGGTGCTGACCAAGAGCATCCCCAGGGGCATGCTATGACACACTTTTATGGTGCTGGGAGTTTGTCCCTGTCCCTGTTGCTGGTTGGGAATCCTGAGCAGGTGTAACAGGCTGAGGAAGGCAGATGGGTTGAAGTGTAGCTGGCTGAGGGGCTCCTCACTGGTAGTGAACCTGCAGGAGGGAGTGAAGACTGGGGGGAGAGAGAGAGAGAGAGAGAGAAAGGGCTGGGAGAGGCAATGCAACGGGTCATGGATTAGTCAAATGAGTGTGGCAAATCTCGAGAGTGAGAGGTAGAAGACAGTGGTGATAAACGGCACAGGAGGTGAGAAATAAAAAGGTAATGGCATCGTGTACACTTAAGTGCTGATGAAGTCCAGGGAAGGAGGAGGAGCTAGAAGTGAGAAACTCCTACAGCAGTGCTGTACTCCTCTGCAGAGGATCAGACTGATGACTTCCCATGTGCAAGTTCTGCCACTCAGCTCTCCACAGATTTTTGGAAACTCCAAGTTCTTTGCACATGCAAAGTAAGGGTAAATGAATACTGAAGGAGTGCGAGACTAGCTGAAGGAAGAAGGCATTATACAGGCTGCGGAACTGCTAGGAAAGACTATTTTGGGATGTGTCTCCAGCGTTACCTAAAGGGCTGTCTGGGCCTGTAACATCTGAAGATTTTGTTAGAGTTTTCCTGGTGGTTTATGGGTTGCTGGTGTCTCTTTTCACATGCTTTAAGATCTACTAAGGAAGCTCTTCTAACGTCTGTCAGGCAATGACTATAAGCCAGGTGTCCATAACCTGTAGTACTCATACTGCAAAACATTCTTTAAAAAATTTTGGGGACTTCTGCCCAAAAAAAGAGCTTCTTTTGCTCTCAGTGAATTCTGATGGAGGAGCGTTGCCACTTAGTGGTCTTTTATCTTACAAAATCTTCTCCCCCCCTTGCATCTTTCATTTGTGTTCTTGTGCATAGGCAGGGTAGCTGTGAACTGTTGTTTTGTGCTTTTTATTTTATCTGAACAAATGTAAACAGCACCCAGACGTTAAACTGAAGGACAGAATGGAACTGAACTAGCTCATAATGTCTGGAAAGGAACATTTGTCTTTGTAGTGAAATGGTTTGAGGTGCAATCTTCGTGGGGCAATGGCTTCCTGCACTGTGCCTGCAAGGAGGATGAAAGATCTTCAGAAGTAGGGACAAAGTGCATGCAGCATAGTACCAATGCATTATTTCCATTTTTTGATGTTGAAATAATTTGTTAGTGTGACTTTTGCTCTCCCTTGTTATTGGTGGGGAACGTTTCCAAATATTGGCAGTTCTTAGATTCTTTGCTTTAAACTGCAAAACTAGTAACCTCTCAGAGCTGCCAACATGAAGCATCAGCTTAGAGGTCTCGTAGTGAAATATTGAACATGAACAACCACGGAGAATGAGGCAGGCTCATGGCAGTCACTAAAAGCAGTGTTTTGTGTGTAGTGGATCCTATGATCTATGAAAAAAGTAATTCTAAAATACATTTTCTTAATTGCAGAATTGCAGAGAAAAACTTGGAGTCAAAAGGATTGGAGTTGTTTTCTATGATGCCTTTTTTAGGATTGGTTTCAGCTACACGCTTATTGCTTAGTAACTCTGTGTGGACACACCAGGATCGGGCATCTGGTGCATCTTTTTGCTCTCACAGAAGAAAATGGAAATGCAAAATTTCCACTGAAAGTTTGATTGAAGCCAAATTGCCTTTAGAAGGCAGGGGCAAAAAGGAGGTTGGGGAAGAGAGGTCACTATGGGTTTTCTTAATGGATAGATAACTCATTTATGTGAGGTAGAACAAATGAAGTTGGGACACAGGTCAGCATCTGAAATCCAAGTACAGATGCACTTACCTTAGGACAGTAAATGTGGAAAGTAGGACTTGCTTTTCTCAAGATGTGTTTCTCCTTGCTTCAGAGTGAGCCGAGTAGTTTTCCCAATGCATCCATTCCCCAGGTGAAAGTTGTCAAAGAGAGGTTATAGGTGGGAAAGCAGGGTAGAGTAGAGCATTTAAAATAAGAGAAAACTTAAAATGTAAACTTGAGAGGCAGATGCCTGCCCATAAGGATGTTGTAATGTTGCAGGGTGGGAAGCTGCCTTAGTGCTGGAGTGCGACTGGCCAGCTTGTAGCCAGGACACCTTTGTAGCGCCCTGGTGAAGGATATATACATGTACACGATGGGTCCATGGTAATGTTGGATTTAAGGGGGTTTTTTTTGGAGTTTTTTGTCTTCTTTAGTTGTTTTTAAACACACAAGAAGGAGAATACTTATGTGATAGCCACCACATCCCTCCTGTCTGGGTTATGTGTGAGGCCCTCTGTAAAATAATGAGAGACTTTTTATGTATCCTGTTATAGTTCTCCTTTCATTCAGTGAGCAGAGCTGATTATTCAATTTCAGTGTCCACTAAAGCAATCTCCAAAAGCAGTTAAAATAAAACTCATTACCGTGTGTATGTGATATGGTACGTTTAGAATCCTGAGAATGTGCTGCAATAAAACTTCTGCTAGCTTTCCCTCTCCATGGCAGCAGATAACAAAATTTCCTCCGTGTCTCAGAAACTGAAAAGATGAATCCCCACACACTGGGGACGACTGTTTCTTTGTCTGCTGAGTAGTAGTTATTTATTTGTGAGAGAAACCCAGAAGTCACCTCCAAAGGTGAAATCTGTATTTCTTGAAGATGAAAATAAGCATTCTGTGACTGATAAATGGCTGAGTTTTCTACAAACATGGATTTATATTTTCCCTCAGCCTTTATTATACCACACGGTTCTTCTGAACAACATGGAAGTACTTTTAACTCCTTTTGTTCCTGGGATGCACTGTCCTTCACAGACCTTGGGCTGGTGTTTGTATAAAGCTGCTTATGCTGAGAGATCTTGCCCAGTGCAGTGTGGCCATGGCTGAGGTAGCGCAGGCCCCTTCTCAATACTTAACATGGAGTAAAGAAGGCAGCTCATATCCGTTGTTACTACTTACATCCAAAGGTAGTGCAGCATCCTCAGCGGACAAAGCTCAGGTGAAAAACAGGTTTGCTGTCTATGAGAGGGACTTTTTTTTTCTGTAAAAGATGCAGATACACTTTGTTTCTCAGTCCTTGAGGGTTGCTCTGCAGAGAGGCTGTACGTACGTATCGGATAAAGTGGGAACTCAGTGTGCCACAGTTCATCCCAGATGCTAGCAACCAGAGATGTTTGGAAGAGGTAAGGGATGGCCTAGCTTGGTTTGGTTGGAATCTTGCTTGGTTTGGTTTTACACTGCAGTTGTTTCATTATGGGTCATTCATTTTCCCAGTGCGTGATAATCATCTTTGTTTTGTTACCTCATGGATAAGGTTGCTGCACTTTGACATCACTTGCCTCATAGAAATGTTAGCTTTTGTTGTCACACTTGGAGAGTTTGTGACAGCTGTTTCAAGGAGAATTCTGCTGAATAAATTGACAGCCATGTAAAGTATCTATAGTGAAGCACCTAGGATTGGGGTTTTTTTTTTAATTACATGTTTGGGCACATTGAAAGACACACCTCTCTGGTGGTGTTGGTTTTCTGTTAGAAATTCAGTCTTGCTCAGTAGAATTGGTTAAAAATACAAAGTAGCTATGCCACCTTCCTTGCCGAACTACCTCTAAAAGAAACCAAATGCCAACCTCCCTACCAGAGACATTGTCCTGGCCACTGGGCAGAAAAAAAAAAAAGAGAAAAATGTTGAACAGAGTCCCATCTCCAAGGCTATTTAATAGAAATCATTCCTCTGTTGTAAACCTCCATCTTCATGGCATAGAAGTTTGCTGCATGCAGAAGGACAATGCTTGGGTTAGGGTGGCAGTTGAGCTCAGACCAGTTGAGCTTGATAACTAAAACCAAAGTGTAGTAACCTGAAGTCTGCTCTTGGCACCATGGATCAGAAATCCCAGAGAATGCATTTGCATATCCTTTTTGACTTGTAACACCTCACAGCACCTGCAGTAGCACATGAAACATCTTGCTGAGTGTATTGCATTAATCTCAAAATTCCCTGGGGGCAGAGTGTATCCAGGAAGTTGTATCCAAATGAAAGCTGTGCAGCCACCAGACATGAGCAGCAAAGCACTCTTGTTTTTGTGTCAAAATAAGCCTCCAAAACAACTTAGCACCTTACTAGATTTTCGAGCTATGGGCTTTACTAACAAGTGATGATAACAAGATGAGCAGGATCCAGCTGGGCAGCTAACACAAGTTGTCACCACCTCGTCTCCCTGTGGCTTCCCTCCAGTGCAGAGTGGCTATCAGCCACTGTGCATTGGCCAGGGCTGAAACGTTGCTGCGTCTTGTCAGCTGCTTAACTGTGTATCTGAAGTGGGGAAAAGCCTCTTGATGGAAGTGTTTAGCACCTACTTTTACAGATACCTGGCTTCTTCCAATCTGTAGGCCTGTGCACAGAAAGGGTGATTGGTAATAAGCATGCAAGATCCAGTCTCAGTCTAGCAGAACTTTCGGACCCTTTGAGATAAAGGATACTGAATGTGATTGTTAGGTTCCAAACGATTTGTTGGAGTTCTGCACAAAGGCAGCTAAATCAACAGAGCCACCAGTAGGTGATCCAGGCTGGCTTGTAGGTTTTCAGAGCACTGTTTTCCCTGCTTTCCAGCGTCACTTAAAAAGTATTCTCTAGCTTGTGGTTAAGAACATAATCTTCCAAATGTGAAAGGAATCTAAATTGGCACAGAGCAACTTGTCAGAATCAGCACCCAGTCTGCAGCAGGAGCTTGGGAGGGATGTGAACCGCCTTTGTTCTTTGCAGTGGGGGTGTTAACACTGAAGTTTATGATAATGTACTTGCCAGCATTGTTAATTATTCTGCTGGAAGGAAGGAGTTGGAGAGTCTGCACAATTTGCTGTCAGTAAGGGGCTTGTTTTGGCATTCCAGTTTGGCATCTCAAATAGGGGGTGTCTAGGAGAGTCCTGTTTTCCTGGGGGGGTATGTGGGGCTGTGGGAGGGGCTCTTTTCACTCCCTGATTTGTGTCTTCATTCCTCTTTGATACAAATAGGATTCTTCTGGAAACTTGGATGAGCAAGCTCTCAGTGCTTATGGTCTTAATTTTTTTTTCCCAGTTGATCCTCATAACTGTGGAACTCATTAACCTGAATGGCTCAATTAGCCAAATGCTAACATGCTGCCAGCACTGCTGCTACTGTCACCGATGCCACTTCAAAAATGTTGTGTTTCATGCATATGCTTTAAATGTGCCACTTCTGTTTTTCTCTGGGGGAAAAGATCAAGCATGTGCACTACAAAGATAGATATCTATCCTTGCAGTAGCAACTGAGATAATACTGAATAGTACCTGCCATAATATGAACTTGTTCAATGGCTTGAACAGCCGTCTGTTTCTGAGGTATCTGCAGTGGGAAACTTTGACTGTAGAGTGAGAGGGTTACTGCAGTGAGCAGAATGAAATACATGCGCTTCTCTTTGTTACAGTGTTAATGAATTTTAGTTTTATTTAAACATTTTAAAGCACATTTTGAAATAGCTGTGCAGAGGTCAAACTTGTTGGTTTCAGTCACTTTTTGTCTGTTATGTGCTGCCATTTAGACCCTCAGCTGAGATGTTACAATTTGTTTACATCACGGTGCCCATGCTCGGGACAGAGTGGTCACATCGGTTCAGGACAGTGATAAAGGAAAGGCTGATTTTGGGCACAGTGCAGGACTGCACAGGCTGATTGTGAGCATTACATTGATGTGGGCTCTGATCAAAACAGACATTGCTTTTATCCAGTTTCACAACATGATTTTAATGAAGGGGGTCTTGGCAATTATTATTGTTGGGTAACTGCCTGAAGCATTAATTTCTTCAGTTTATCCAGTGAAGCTGTAAAATGAGCATAATCAGACAAACTAGTTTCCAAAGACATGGTGTTTGATGTGATTTCTCCATACCTGACCAACAAGACAGAATGCATATGGTTTGTTTGGATTAGCTTTTCCTCTCTTTTTCTTAAAAGAACAAATAATTCTACCCCCTTTTTGTACCTCAGGGCTATTTTGTGTTACCAGCCTCTTTCCCAAGTGTTCCAGGATCTCTCTCAATGCAAGCTTTTGTTTTAGAAAGTAAAATAAAAACGGGAAAGAATGTTTATATTCCTTGGGTTATGAAAATAAGAATCCAAATGTTAGTTGGTACACTGACTGATTCTTCCAAACATTCAGTGTGAGCCTTCCCAAGTAGTAGAAGTCATATTGTATAAAACACCGTCCTGAGTGTAAGATGAAGCTCCTAAGGGCAGAAGAAGATGGTTTACTACAAAAGTTGTCTATTTGCATTCATCTGTCTCTAGAAATGGGGGTGCGGGATGAGTCTCTATTGCCTAACTCTGTTCTGCTGGAGCTTTGCCAACTGTTTTGAAGCCTGACTCTGCTCCCACAGTTTCCTGTGGGGAAAGACAAAACTTGAAGGTATTTGATGTAGCCAACAAGCTTGCTCTCATTTTGTTTCAGGCAAACAAAGCGAAGTGTTTGAGAGCCTTGCCCGGGAGGTGCATTGTCAGGTAGTTTAAGGAGCAATGAAGTTTGTGCTGGTGCTAAACCTCCTGCAGTACGTGCTGTAGCAATGATCAGGAGCAGCAGGCAGACGAGTGTTGGGTATTACCAGCCACAAAGGGAAGCACCCGACCTGCGACTCGGAGCTGAGTGGAGAGGGAAGAGCAAAGCTGTGTTTGTGTTCTGAATTTCCCAGTCTGCAATAGCAGTTGCAAGAAATACTTTTGCCTTTAACTCATCTGGCTCTCTCTTGACCTTACTCTCTTGAAGTGCACTCTTGCTAACCATTTAGTTAGCAAGGGGGTTGGGGAAACAGCACAGTGGAGTTAAGGCTTTCCCTTAATCCCTCACTCCAGCCATGCCACTCTGCAGAGCAGTGCATGTGGAACAGCCTGCTGGCATTTAAGTTTACCTCCATCCCACAAACTGGCTTCTGATATTTCTGCACTTCAACACTTCCCCTTAAACAAAGGGGAAAAATACTTCTATGGTGTGTCAAAGCACGACACAGATGTCAGCCTTCTTCATCTACTTCTGTTACAGAGGATCTCTTATTTGAGCTCTTTATAACCCCGTGTAAAGGGCAGAAGCAGTGGGAAGGACTACCATGTGCTCAGCAGTGGCTCAAACCTTTGTGCAGGCCGGTCCATTTGCAGGGGCAGGTATGGATGGAGTGAAAGTTTATTTCTGAGTTGACTTGGTCCCCTGTTTTTTGTTCCAAGTTCAAGTAATCTGTTTTGTGGGGCAGGATGGAATGTAACGGTTTGGTTATGATGGAACTGTTAGTACCACACCATCACACCTTCTTGTCAACTCTGCTGTAGCTGATAGAGGGTATGAGTCTCATTTATTTGTTTCACATTGGTAAGTTTAAAGAAATGAGATGGGGATTTCTTGTTATGTACTTATCTTGAAGTTTGCTGGTTTGGGGTCCAGAGGACCCACTGACCTCTGAAACACTCATGTGTATTGCATGTCCCCGGAGAAGGGAGGGACCGAGATGCAGTGCTTGGGTGCAGCACTGCTCTCTGCGCAGGATGTAGCTCCCATTATCTGCTGGAACTGCTGTGAAAAGCCACCAGCCCCTAACTGGGACACAAGGAGCCACTCAGGGCAGGTAGTCCTCTCTTCCCCTGGGCCAACTCACACCTCCATGAAGACTGGCATTAGCCAAAATCTTGAAGATGGTTGTGATGTTTTACACAGATTCCTGACTCACACGCAATCCCTTCTGTGATGTGCTGATTCTGAAATGATCCCATCCAGTGCCACTCCTTGTGGGGGTGCCCTCAGCATCAGGCACAGCTCAGGTCTTACAGTGGGTTTCAGTGAAGAGAGCTGGGTGCTGGTCACCCAGACGATCCTAGGCTGAGTCAGTCAAACAGCTCATTTCTGTGTTTTCCAGTGCATCTCCCCTCACTCACACCTCACCTTTCCTTGTGCTTTTTCTCACCTCACCCTGGTAGAGTTATTTACCTAATCAGTTTAGGGGTAGGGAAGATACAGTGCTTTGTATTTTCTGGGAAAAGAGATGCGTCTAGAGCTGAGTTCTGAACATTGCATAGAAGTAAAATAAAGGAAGGTAAATGCTCACCTCTCCCCACAAACTTTAGATTATAAACTGAGCTAAAGAAAGTGAGTTGATTCCTTGCCTGGTGGCCAGCTCTGATTTGTTGTAAGGCTGTGCACAGAAACGTTGCAGCTAAGAGCATGCCAGGCTTTGTTTGCTGGTTGGTTGGATATTTATGTCAGGTTGCCAGGCAAATTCATATACTGCTATGCTGCAGGCAAGGTCTTGGGGGTGGGGGAGATGAGTAAACATCTCAGAAAGATCTAAAGGTGTAGGAAGAGGTTTGGAGGAAAAGAACGAGGAGCTGGGTTTGCAAGTTGTAAAACTTGCATCTATTTTTGTCTTCTGTTGTTAAAGCAGAGGTATCCAGAACTGAGCTGTTCTGCAGCGCTGCCAGCTTCACATCTGTGCTGCTTTGTACCCTTGTGCCATGAGCAGGCAGCATCTCATGGAAAACTTCACAAACCAGTTGGTCCCTGAGATGTGCTTTGAGTTTCTGTCACTGCCTGGACAAGTGCGTGTTTATGGACTCCTGCGTGCTCCAAACCTGTAATAGTTTCAGTTAAAGTCTCTTCTGCCAGCACAAACCACAAAAAAGTAATTAAATAGACAATAAATCTCTCTGTGCTCCATGAAACAGTTCCCTTTCTCACCCTTAACTGCCTTCTTTCTTTAGCCTGTGTGTCTCTCCTCAGGTTCAGACCTGCAGTTTCTGATACAGGATGATTTTTTTAATCACCATTTGAGTGCCTGAGAAAAGCTGGTGACTCCCTCTGTGTTTGCAAGTGTGTGCTGTGATTTAGTAGAAGACAAAGTGTGCAAGCCAAAGCAGTGATGTTCTGAAAGAAAAGTTAAATCAGGAAACAGAAGTAAAGGCCCATATCAATCTTTTATATATTTAGTTACCAAACAGCATCTCATTTGTCAGCAAGACATGTAACAACCACAAAACAGAGCTGCCCATTGCCTGTAGCTACTGTCTGTGCCAGGGCATTCTGTTCTTGTATTCACACTCAGAAATAGCTGAAATGATTATAAATATTTTTTGAGCAAATAGCAGCATTTTCTTTTTTTCTTTTTCTTTTTTTTTTTTTTTTTTTTTTTAGCAAGTATAATTGCTAGATAAACTGGGGGGTTGCAAAATGCTGAGGTTTAGCACTTTGCTGGACAAGCTGTGTGTGTTTTTGAGGCAATCAGCATATGGGAGATTGTCAGCAAACTACTATCAACGACATTTGTGACTCAGAGCAATGGAGAGTTTTGAAATGAAAATCATGTTAGGTAATCACAGCCTTTGCACATCAGTGAAAGCATGTTTTTCAGTTATTGCTTGAGTCCTTTCTCAGACTTGGTTAAAAATCAGTTTGGTTTCATTCTCTTTTGATTAAGAAATTAGTAATTTGTATTTTCAATCTATCTTTATTTCTCTTCCGGAAAAAGGAAGGGAGTTTATTTGAAAGGTGGGTTGCAGGAGATTCATGTTCTCTAAGTATGTGAGAAACATTCTTTACATTTTGTTTGAAGTTGTGAAATGCAAGAAACTTGAATTCTTATAGCTACTGAACAGATCCTAAGGCAGGTAACTCCTAAGGAGTTAGTTTGCTTTCAGCAGAAATAAAGCAGTTTCTTGTGTGGGAAGACTAGAAGAACAGGAATTCTTATGGAAACAAATTCTGGAAATAGTCAGCCCAGGAAAGAGGTAGCTCCCAGTTTATTTATGAAAGCTCATAATGAAACGGAAGATAACAAGTTAGCATGATGTACAATCTGGAGGGATGAACCTGTACTTGAGATTTGACAACACTACTCTTAAAAATATTTATTGCTGCAATTTAAGTAGAGAGTACCAAGAGAAATAATGTTTTATTTCTGTCACTTGGCCTTCACTGTAACATAGAAACAAGTAATTTAAATAGTAAAGATTCCAGTGACTATCTAGCACATTAATATTCACCTTAGTGCACACCCAGACAGTGCTTAAGTGTTCTTTCTTGGCCTTGAGTGGAAGGCTGGGTACATGTAGCCCCTGTGCTGTCACTGTTTTCCTTGACCTGCACCTCCAAGCAGTATCCACAGTGTACCCTTGGATACCTTGGGACGATGTCACTGCTTATGTTCATTGACAAACCAGGTAGGTTAGAAGCAGGATTGTTCTGTATCTGGACAAGGTGGTTTCTCTTATCTTCAGTCTGAATATATGCAAATTTACAGATGTATTCCTGCAAAGGAGCAGGTCTGTCCTGGGGCAGTAATTGGATTGTAATTACTCAAACAACTGTTACATGCCTTTCTTCATAGAAAAGACAAGGCTGATATCCATAACAGACAGTGCGAACAGCATCTCCTGCTAAGACTCCAGTCCTTGAAGCATTCATCGAGATGTGAATGTCCTAATTCCATTTGTACCTAGATCTAATTAGAGAGCTGGGCAATCATCAACTGTAGGAAGTTCAGCAAGGGCAAGAGCCGGATTCTGCACCTGGGATGGGGCAGCCCTGGCTGTACGCACAGACTGGGCAATGAGAGGCTGGAGAGCAGCGCTGTGCAAAGGGCCCTGGGGCTCCTGGTCCATGGAAAGCTGAATGTGAGCCAGCAGTGCCCTGGCAGCCAGGAGGGCCAGCCCTGTCCTGGGGGCATCAGGCCCAGCATGGCCAGCGGGGCAGGGGAGGGGATTGTCCCCTCTGCTCTGCTCTGCTCTGCTCTGGGGCGGCCTCACCTCCAGGGCTGGGGCAGGTTTGGGTGCCACAGTGTAAAAAAGACATGGAACCATTAGAGAGGGTCCAAAGGAGGGCCACGAGGGTGGTGAAGGGCCTTGAAGGGAAGCCATACCAGGAGTGGCTGAGGGCACTTGGTCTGCTCAGCCTGGAGGAGACTGAGGAGAGACCTCAGTGTGGTATTCCACATCCCCATGAGGGGAAGCAGAGGGGCAGACACTGATCTCTTCACTCTCCTGAGCAGTGACAAGACTTGAGGAAACACCCTGAAGCTGTGTCAGGGGAGGTTTAGGTTGGATGTCAGGAACAGGTTCTTCACCCAGAGACATGGTTGACTAGGTGGAACTGGCTCCTCAGGGAAGTGTCACAGCACTAAGCCTGACTGAGCTCAGGAAGTGTTTGGACAATGCTCTCAGGCACAGGGTGTGATTCTTGCGGTGTTGTTGTGCAGGGCCAGGAGTTGGACTCTATGACCCTGATAGGTCCCTTCCAACTTAGTATATTCCACGATTCTGTAATAGAAATTCTATCAGTGCAGTAACAGGTCTGCATGTCAAAGGGCAAAACTTGTCTTTAAAGGCTTTTTTTGTTTTGTTTTTTTTTTTTTTTTCTTTTCTTCTTTTCTTTTTATTTCCTTCCTATCGAAGATAGTGGTAAAAATTTTCATTGGAAAGAGTGTCTCCTTTATTTTAAGCTACTGATGAAATAAAATTGTATTTATCTTGTAGGCATTGAAAAAATTGTATGTATTAGTTGTTTTTAATGACTTTATACTTTCTGGCTCTTTTTCTTTCCTTTTCTTTGTTCTTCCTCATTTAGTAAGGACTAAACAAAATATTTTGCTTTACTGCTTTTCTGATCCTGCAGTATTTCTTTTGCAAGGAGACTTGCTTTGTTAGGCACAGGGCTGCGTTAGTCAGTCACAAACATGTTTGCTTCCCATAGTTCCATTTGAGCCCAGAACAGAAAGCAGTCAGTGTGGGTCAAGATCAAGAAGTGGAGAAATCAGAGTTTGCACCGTTTCCTAGATCCAGATGAAAGCATTGCCAGAGGCCAAGGTGAGATATTATTTGATGGTACAGCTGAGTGTCAGGGAGTCCCCGTGGGGAGGAGATGGGGTCAGGGACAGGCGATAGGGAGGGGACCTGGAGTGCTACTGCAGCAGGAACAGGGCAGTTCCTTCCCTCAGGCACCCAGCTGAGCCGGACACTTGGGCACAGATCTGCCAAGGTGTTTGTAAATGGAAACTGCCAGCGGTGCTGTGGTTTAAGCCCAGCCTGTCTGAGGCTAAAAGGCTGAAAGTGAGCTTCTGGTCTATAACCTCCAATTTGAAACAACTGTGTGTGGCAAAACGTGAAGTATTCTGTAGCCTTAGATCCCATAGATCTAAATGCAGAGCTTGGGGTTGCTTCCTACAATTACCTGAGATTTGTAATTTTTTTTTATTTACCATCATTTTTAAAATGCTTTCCAGGAAAAGACATCAGAAACCAAGGGCTGACTATAAACTTTAAAATACTAAGCTATGTCTTTCCATGTGGTTTCCCAGCAGTAGTCCAGTAACATAACACATCTGATTTCCAGGCTCCTGCCTCAGTTTTGCATGCTGGAATCAGTGGTCTCTCACTCTCCCACTTTCCAGATAGGCAAAGGACTTATTAAAACTCCAGCTACCTCCTTGTCTGCTTCGAGTCTTTTTCTTATCACAGTTCTGCTTAATATGTTGGCATTATTGCAAATCTAAACAAGGTTCCTCCTTGGAGTGACTGTGGGCTCCTGCATTCAGTTTTGAGCTTTTGCTGCCTGTCCTCTCTCACAAGTGTGAGCCTTGCAATCATAAAGAACAAAACTCTCGCAAGAAAGGGAAAACTCAGCAAGGAAGTGACTCTGCAACTACAGAAAACAGGACAAGGTGAACCATTCTTAATTATTTTTGGGGGAGAAAAAAAAATCTTTTCTGGATACTCCTTTTTTCAGGTCAGTAAAACATTTTGTCAGGCTTCATCTCTTTTTTGCTACATACATAGGCAAAGAAATTCCTAGGAGTCTCCCTGAATGAAACACTGCATCATCTGAAGGCACTGGTCTTGGACAGAAATGTCTGATACTGAAAATTTGTGTTGGAGCAAATTTCATCTTAATTTAGGTGAAGGATAGATCCCTAATGTCTGAAGGAGTAAAACATTCCAAAATAAATAGCACTGCAGTCACCCTTGGGTATGGGTTTCATTTTGAATCCCCTCTCTTAGTCCCTTCTAGCACAGCCTTCCAAGAGACAGACAAGAGGATGTTCCCACCACAGTACTGAAGGGACTGCCAGGCAGCTGGGCCGGGCAGCTGCATGAAGTTACTTAAAAATCCATTGCAGGAACAACTATATTTATAAAAAGAAAAAGCAAAGAAACCTGTGGCTTATATAATTTTACAGCTCAGGTATCAGGAGGTGCAGGTTTATGTTCAGAGATCAGTGCAGGACAAGTGGAATCTATCTGGAGAGTAAAGCCACGTTTTAGGCAGGTGTATCTGGAGAGCTGTTCAGAAGTTCCTGATTAAGCCTGGCACCGAAATTTTTCTTTGCAGATACTTAAGCAATGGATGAAGTTTAGGTGTGAATTCTCAGCCCTTCCTCTCATTAAGGCAGACAGATTTACTGCATTTTGAATTTGTGTCCATCCCAGAAGGTAAAATTTTACTGGATTTTCAATTTGTCTCCATTCCAGGGTTCATGTGATGTCTCTTCCCTTCTCATCCCTTCTGGTGTCAGAGATGTTGAGGAAATATTATGGAATCAGAGTGGTTTGGGTTGGAAGGGATCATGATGATCACCTTGTTCAAATCCCCCTGCCAAGGGCAGGGAGAGACACCTTGGAGCAGGTTGCTCCAAGCCCCATCCAGCCTGGACTTGAACAGTTCCAGGGGTGGATGGGGCACCCACAGTTGCTCTGGGCAACCTGTTCCAGTGCCTCAGCACCCTCACAGTAAATAATTTCTTCCTAAAAGCTAATGTAAACTTGCCCTCTGTCAGTGTGAAGCCATTCCCACTTGCCCTGTCACTGCATGCCCTTGACAAAAGTCCTTCTCCAGCTCTCTTCTACTTGGTACTTCATCATTTATGCCGCCATGGACTAAAGCTCAAAGGGACCTTTGTGTTGGAGTAGCTTGCCATTAACCAATGCCATGTTGCTCCTTGGGGTATCTGACATAAGGTGGGAAAAAATCTTGCAAGATGGAAAATAATTTTTTGAGGTGAACTGTTAGGAATTAATTCCTCAAGTAAAGCTCTGTAATAAAAATGGACAGAAAAATTGGCTGCCATTGGATTGCTGATTTTGTCACCTCTTTAGCTCTCAGAGAGGGAACAGGTTGTTGTTCTTTTTGGATTGACCAGCTTGGACTTTTCAGACAGCAGATACGGTGGGTAATGTTTGGAAGTGGAGGCTGAGGAAGGAGAGCAGCAGGGAGTGATCCCATGGGTGTTACCTAGCACTTGGCAGGTACTGACTGTATGTGTGACAGTGCTGCCCATACTTGGTGCCTCCGTTTGAAGTTTAGGGTGTGTTTAATGGGGACCTCCTGCCACCCAGAGAAGGAGAAGTGATAGACCTCTCTGATTTGCCTTGGTTATTGTATAATTGAATTTAGTTAGAGCAGCACTGCATCTCTGTTGCAAAGTTAAATCCCATGGTACCAGCATTCTTGTCTCAGTCTTCTCTGTTCCCTTGTGAGAACAAGGTGTTCTTTGTCTGCAGTGGCTTTCTTGTCTTGCAGGTCTACTATTTTAATTCACTTTCTAATTTCTTTCTCTTCCTTTCTTCTGTCGGTCTCGCTCCAAATCGCTGTTGGGTGATGCATATGTGCAGAAGGGGCTGTTTCTAATGAGCTTCTAGGCAGGCAGAAGGCAAAATAGATCACTTTTAAAATTGAAAGAGAAGGGTGTGGGTGGGAGTTTACACTAAGGGACACTGTATTTTTAATAGATTCTTATTTAATTAAGGGTACTTCTGGAGGGATGAGGGATGATGGTGCCTTTAGTAACACATTAGAGAACAGCAGATGTTTGGATATTTTTTTACTCCAAAAGCATTCTGTGATTTTTCTTTTTGAGAGCTGCCTTTGTGCATTTACTTTACGTGCTGTGGTTAATAAAGAAAAGAATACAACCATAAACCCATTGTGAAATACCTGTGTTGTCTGAAATGCATTGAAATGAGCTCTTTTTGGCATGCATGTGAAGTCTGATGTCTCTCTGATTAATAATGGGTAGAAGGTTCCGGGCTTTTACTGACATTGATTGGATCAGATAGACTCCCTTTAGTAAGGAAAAAGTATTTTTAATTAAAAATTCAGAAATAGAAAAGAAGTATCATCTGAAATTACGAATTGTCACTCTAATGGATACAACCAAAATGCTAGTTTGACATAGGTCTTTTAGTACAAGCCTTAATTTAAGAAAGAAAGCAACTGATCCGACCTGGGGAAAAACCCTGGTCCCACCTAAGTTGAGGTGCTCATTTGATATCCCTAGTGCCAGGAGCTCATCTTCAGTGTCTAGCTGATTCTGCAGGGTGGGTGGTAAAAGGGGTGTGTGCCCCCTGGTCTGAGTGCTGCCCAGAAGTGGATAAGGTGAAGTGAGACTTCACTGTGCCCATCTAGAAAACAGTTCAAATGGTGCTTGCATCTTCAGGTGCGTTGCATAGGCTTAGTGGTGGAGGCAAGCTTGTCATGAAAGACTCTTGACTCCCAAGCACTTGGCTGGCTCCTCATCCTTCCCCATGCAGAATTCCATACTTTTCAGCTGACCATTGACATAGGGGCTACATCCTCTCCTCATCTCCCTTTCCTAGAAAACCTAAAACCTTCAGCTGCAGTGCTCCAATCATAGGAGCCATCCCACCACGTCTCTGTGATGCCAATGATGTCATACCCACACAGGTGTGTGCACATCTCTAGTTCCTCTTGTTTGTTCCCCATACCACGTGGGTTTGTGTACTGGCATCTGAGCCAGGGCCTGGGTAAAGCTAACTTGATGGCTGGGTGTACTGGTTTGAGAGCAAACCAGTGGGATAAATGAACTCCACATTTCTTGCGAGAGATCTCAGGTCAGACTTAAAATTTAATAAAAAGATCACAATAAATGCAATAATACACAGAAAACTGGCTTAAGCCCACAGAGTCAGAGTACAGCCTGGCACTCGGGTGGTCACAGTCCGATTAAGCAGTGGTTGCAGTCCTGTTGAAGTGATGGTTGCAGCCTTGTCGAAAACAGTGGTCCTGTGGAGGTTCTGGTTCTCCTCTTGATCCGTTGAACGGTGATGATGGTGGTGTCCCAAGTCTTCAATTATATAAGGTCATGTGGGAATGCTCAATACCTTCCCTAGGGTGGGGGATTTCACAGTGGAGTGATTTAATTCTGTGAGTCATAGGATCTTTTGGGCAGTCCTTGATGATCTAAGTCTTACAGCTGGCTCTGATGCTGGAGCCATGTAGCCATTATGGCCCATTAGCCGACATGACACCCTCAGGATGGGTGCAACTGTGCTGGTGCTTCCCCGGAGGGTGTTATCATGGTTGAATCATTGGTAAAGGCAAAATGAAGGAACACAACCCCACCTCACAGGGTTTGCCTCTTCTTTATTTCATTTAACACCCAGTTTGTAGCCTGAGGTGTGGGCTGGGCAGCTACTGCGAATGACCCATCATTAAAAGTTTGTCAGAAATGGCAGTAGAGGGGAGTAGAATACACAGTTTGGTTACACTCCACATTAACACTCTCCTTCTGTAACCCAGGAGTGTCTGGAATCCCTTTGCGTTGTTCCAGGCATCCATTACAAGTTTTGACATCTGACTGGCAAGACTGGGATGGATAGATGCCCTGACAAATCTAGTTCAAAGCCCCTTCACCAGCAAGTTCCTGACCCAGATGGTTTTTTTCCTTCTTTGTCAGATGGATCGGTAATGTCCTTGATCCAGGCTCCTAGAAGGCAGCACACTTCTATTTAGCACAGCTCAGGCTGACAGACAAGAGCCTCCGGACATCTTAATCACTTGCTACTATCACCCACTGCCTTCTCTTGGTTAAACTAGTTGTTGTTAATTTCTGTATTTGTGGAGCAGGTTGGGCTGTTCTGCTTAGCTCTGGCTGCTCTTTCAGTGTGTGGGTGTTGCCTCATCAGCCTGCAGAGCTGTGAAGTTGTACTGAGTGGGCATGTCCAGCTGGGCCAGAATGTCTGGCTGTGAGGGAAGTCCCTTCCTTTTGTTAGTTCCTTTCCTCTTCCTTTTGTTGTTGTAGGCCTTTTATTCCCCACTACTTCCCAAGCTCCGGTGTTAATGCACTCCCTCCCCTCTGTGTGTGCCAGGATGTGAATGTTTGGCCTGTCCTCAGCAGGCTGTGGTTCCCCCACCAGAGGGGCTTAGAACCAGCTGTCCAATTCCTTCTCAGCCTCCACGATATCTCTCAGTCTTTTGACTGTCTCCTGCAGCTTGACACCCTGTTTCTGAAGGTCTTTCACCAGGGCACACCAGCTACAGTTCAGTGAGCTACCTCTCTTGTACTCCCTGATACTCCTTGGCCTCTCCACTAATTCCTTCAGCTGTACCTCCTTCAGCTGAGCAGATCTTCCTGTGTTCACACCTCGAACAGATGTTGTCTCCACTGCCCTCTGGCATCGGACATTCACTGCAGCCAGAGAGCGGAACAGCTGCATGTTGATGTGTGAGGTGTCTGGGTCATCACATTCCTTTTGATAGGAGCTTTTGATCATATTGAAACCATGGTTAGTCCTCTTCCAGACTGAGCCCTACCTCTCTGACCTGTCATGCCTTGTATGCCTATTCTTGTTTGCCACACTCCCTGGAGACCTTTATCTCCTTTGGATGCTCCTGGCAATGCCCCCTGGCCGGGTTGGCTCCCAGGGGCTGCCAGGTCCCGATGGAACTTACTGTGTGTGTCCCTGAGCTCAGGAACCCTCACTTCAGTTAAAAACCAACTGGCTTCAGTTAATGTAGTTAAGTGTTCTGTATTTCCTAAGGATGAGTGGTTTTAACAAAAAAAGGGTAGGGAGCTCGCAAACAAGGGGTAGATTGTGGATATGATGGTGCCAGGGGAGATGCCAGACAGCTGGTACCTCCCTGCGCCCAGCCATGCTGGGGTGCAGGTTTCCAGCACTGAGTGTGAAGAGTTTCTGTGACAGCAGTCTGGAAGCTAGGCACGGTGCTTAAATCTACTTCTTTTTATCTGCCCCATGTCCTCACTACTAGCTGTGGTTGGGCTATCTAGATTGTTTTGTTTCCTCTTGTTAAAAATAATAATAAAATCCTCCTGCTCTCTGTTGCTGCTGTGTTAAATCTCAGTGTAAACCGAGAGAGCATTTGAGAGCAGCAGAAAGTGCCTATTGCAAAGCACTGTCTGATCCTTTGCCACCATAAAGACACAAAACAGGCTGGCCACTTGGGATGTCGCCTCAGAACAGGATGGTTAAGCAGATTCAGGTCATGTAAAATATATAGGAGTTCCTTATAATCACTTTAGGAATACAGGAGTTTGTTTATTTTTGGAGCAATGCTATTAGCTACAGGTCCCATTGTATCCTAGCAATTTAGCTGTGTCAAAGATGTGATTAAGCCTCAGCTACGGGACTCAAGTAAAACTGGCAGACCACATTAATAATATCATTTGTGACTGTTCAGCAGCCATTTCCAGCTTTTTTTTCTATGTAAGGCTTTGCTGCAGATTTGGTTTTCATCCCTCACTCCTGTTCATTGGAAGGGCACGTGGGATTATAAAACAGTAGTTAAAATTCATATTAGTTGGAATTTAGAAATTAAGAAGTTTGACTTCTTAATGAAGAACTTTGACTCTTTACATTAACATTTGTATTATGGTTGATGATAAAGCTGAGTTGGGACCAGATGTGTTCTGATTTCCTATGAGTCTTGGTTTCTCAGGCCTTTGGCATATATAGAGTTTGCCCTCCATATAAACCCCATGCATGAAAAACTGACCTTAAGATTTATATGTGATTCAAGGGAAGGTTTTTCAGAATCACATAAGGCAGGAAGGACCTTCTTCCCTCTTTTTTTCTTTTCAGTGGAAATGAGGTCCTAACCAGTGTATAGCGCCAGATCTCTTAAAAGAATCCTAGTCCTGTCTGGGACCAAAATATTCTAATATTTAAATAGCTTTTTAATTTTTACTATTTTTGTTTAAAATATTTCTGTGGATTCTAGCTGGTTTAAATACACTGGTCCTGATTCACTAAGCATGGCAAACACCAGATGCATGCATGAAATCAGTCCATTCAGGTAATTTCTCTAGAACAAGTAATATTTTCTATTTAGCCATGTATATCCCTTTAAGAGTTCCAGTTTTGTGCTTGCTGTCTTATCAAGAAGCTGGGTTTGTGATTTGCATTCTTGATCATGAAGAATTGTGTAATTTTTATTTAGTAGATTGAGAGGTGTCATAAAGAACGAAAGTGAGCAGGCATTACTTAGCCCCATATTTCTTTTCCTTCAGTCCCACAAGTGCTAAATTCTGGTTTTAATTTCATTATTGAAATTACAGGACCTTCTAAAGGTCTGGCTGCATCCCAAAACAGCCTGTTGAAAAATGTCTCTAAAGTTAATGCCATGCCAAGTAACCTCCTGCAGACAAAGGTTTTGAGGTATCAGTAATAGATTGTTTGCAAGGACAGCTTAGTATGTCTCAGTGACAGATCCTTTGGGAAATGCAGACAGGATATGTGCGTGCCCTGCTCTCTTTTGGCTACACTGGCTGCAGTGGGGTAGATGAAGCACCCAGTCAGACCTGTGACTTGGGCAACACTCCAGAGGAACTGAGCCTAGAACTGGCTTGGATCCTGGCTGGTTCCATCTGGAAAATGATACATGCAGATGATGCTTGATGAACTGACAGTTTTGACCACCTGCAAAGACTCATGAAGCACAGGAATACCCCAGTGTGTGCTGTAGCTGCTGTGGGGCTCCTGAGTCTTGGAGCAGCTATAGACCAGCCTGAGCAAGTCCTTTCTGTTTCGGGAATGCTGGCTTGCTCTAAAACATGCTTCGAAAAGCACTCCTGGCAATACAAGAATAGAAACAGTTTCTCAGTTTCTAGTTTTGATTGCTTTGGTGTTTATGTTTGTTGGGAATGAGAGGCTGTGTATTGTGGCTGGGTGTACATCACTGCAGGTGACATGGTGCTCCATATGAGATGAACCTCAGCAAAGGCTATATATTTTAAATGGAGGAAGTTTTCATCTTCAGTTCAAAAGTGCCACCCAGTAATGCCAAAACTGCAGGCACACTGCAAGCACCAGCTCACAAGTGTGCACACGAACACTTCTACTGCTTGTACAAGCCTAAGAGAAGGCAATTTGAATCATTTTGCTTAATTCCTTTTAATAAGGGTTACTTAGGCAGTGTCTTACGAGAACACACAAGCTTAATGCACTGGTGTCAGTCAGTGTGCACACAACAGTGCAGGTTTGATACGAGCATTGTATTTCTCTCTGCTAGAAAGGATGCCCTGGATAATTTTCAAGTGCCACAGCCACTTGATCTTCTCACTCATGAAGATAAAGTGTGGTAGCAAGGCTTAACTATGCTGCATAGTATGTGTGTGCACGAGCCAACACACAGGGCTTGGTGGCTGGTGATGAACATTCCAGAGTCAGATTTTGATGCCAGCATAAGCAGACTCTACAGAAGCCCCAAACCATTAAAAGATTCCAGTTAAGCTTTAAATAATTAACTTCCTTTAGTTCGCTTCCTTTATGTTTCAAAAAGTTTCTAGACATGAGTACTGTCAGAATCTGAAGACGAAAAGCAATCTCATTTTCAGAAATATTGAAGTCATATCACTGGTGCTTTCTAATTTGTTTTTCAAATTAATAATTCCCATGGTGACCAGGAGAAAGAAAAAGGCAGGAAGGGATTGTGTGCTGGTGGCGAAGTGGACCTACACAAAGCTGCTCTGTATCAACTGTGTTTTCAAAACTATCAATTGTGATTTTCAGATCCCTCAGACCATGTGAGTTATATTTGACAGATTCTGCCAACTGCATCCTGTGATGTCTGGGAGTGAGGGCAGTCTGGCAGTAGCTTTTGGAAAAACATTTATCCTCATCAGTAAGATAAAGCTGTCAGAGGAACCCAGAGACATCCATGGAAACAAATAATGATTCAATATGCAAAACTAGTTTTCTAGTTGCAGGGAAAGATAAGAGAGGCACGTTTCTGAGAGCTGCATTTGAGCATCCAGATGATTGAGGGAAGAGAGAATTACAATGACCAGGTAAACTGAATATTCTGGAGGACTTCAAATGATAGAAATTATTTCTGAAATATTTGCTCAAAATACCAATTTATCAAAGATAATATCTGTGGCATATCAGGCCTTGACATATGCATCTCTATACTATACACCTAATACTGTGGAGAAAATGCTGATGTTTCTCATACTGTATATTAGCTGGGTATGTGGAGAAGCGAGGAGAATGAGCAGACTGAATCTGTTACAGGAAAGGATTCATTTATTGCATTTTTTTTTTTTTTGAGAGGTGAATTGTTTAATGGAATGCAATAGCAGGTTACTAGTAATTGGCTCAAAGGAGCCCTGAGATGCAGCAGGCAGTAAGAACAAGAATCATTTAATGCGTGGCATTAGCAGGTTGCATTAAAGTAGCTGCTTCTCCGGTGTGTTCTCAGAATTTTGTGGCCAACAGGCTCACTGGGAAATCATCCCTCATTGGTTTAATGTCTTCTCACAAGGATAGGATTTGTTTCCCTGATTTTTGCCTTTTAGCATAGTTTAATTGAGCACAGAGTTGTTGTTTATTTGGTGTTTTGGTTTTTGTTTTCCTTGAATGTGTTTCACAGCATATGTTGGAGTGAGTGCATTCTGTGTTAGTAAAAAGCACCTGACTAACATCCTTCAAGCTGGCAACAAGCTCACGCTTGTTTAGGGAGTGCCTGTAAGCCCTAACCACATATCAAGATCCACTGTAACAACTGCAGGTATCCACACCTGTGCAACCCAGATACAGCAGAAAAAAAGGATACCCTTGTGCCTTCCTTATTCACAACTGAAATAATTAATTGAAATAATGAGAGTGCTTGTTTCTCTGTTCTCACCTTCCAGTGCTGTGCTATCCTGCTGTATTCCAGGGCTAAAAAAACGAGAGGAAATCCCCAGAGCTATGTAGGTTCTTCCGTTAAAACTTGTATTGTGGAGTAAGGATCAAGTAGTTGCAGCTCTTGAAGGTCATCCAACCCAGGCACTGTTTAAAGCTGTGACAGCTGCTTCAGGTTGTTGGGGGTTGTTTTCACTTGGGCTTTGAGTATCCCCAAGGGTGGAGACTCCGCAGTTTCTCTGGGGAGCCTGCACCAGCGTTTGGCTCCACTCACACTAGAACCCTTTTTGCTGGTATGTAATTGCAATTTCCTGTGTTGAAATTAATGTCTTGCCCTTCTATCTACCACTAAGTGACTGACTACACCTTCCCATTCCTTGAGGGCAGCAAGAAAACCTCCCTTTTGCCTATGATTTCTGAGGCAAGCCCCAGTTTGCTGTCATTATTGGAGGCACTGGTGGAGAGGGAGGGATGTGACTGTTTGAGTTGTAGGTACCCTGTGCTGAAGCTGCTGCTGCACAAGGTCATTTTGTGCAGACCAAGTTTGATTTTCCTCAGCAGCCTAGCTTTATGTCTTGAACTCGTTGGCCTTAGGCAGCTCTTACTGGAAGGCTGGGACGTTTGGAGATAGGAGAAGCTTTTTTCCTTCTAGAAAAAGGATACCCCTGCTGGGGTATCTTGAGCCCTACAACCGACCTTTTAAAACTGGCAGTTGTGAAGGATTCTTGTGCCACTTTCTGCAGGAAGAAGGGAGGGAAAGAAGGGATTAACCGTCATTGCTGGCATACTTTGCTTTTTCAGTAATGAATAATTACTACCTAAGCAGGGCTCTTAGTACAAGCTTCTTTCTTAAGAGTTTAATGAATCCTCACTGTGCTTTGTGGTGAGGATTCTTCTTTTCATTCTATGCACAATGAGCAAATTTTAGTTAAAAATCCCAATAGCTCCTGCATTCTGCCTGTTGAACCTTCCCCCTGCTGTTCAAGCAGGTGTGGAATGCACTGCCTTATGTCCCAGGCTGCTGCTCACTGATGAGGTAGCCCCAGAATAGATGAGGAGGAATCTTGGCACCCAGTTTGCAAAAACAACTCAGTGGTACAGATCTGCACTATATTAATTTGCTGGTTTATTATTATTTGAAAAGTAAGACATTTTCTGCAGCTAACTTTCTGCATTCGGGCAAAGGGTTGCTAGGGAATACACAGTTACCTGCAGAACTAGCTGCTACAAATTCTCCTCAGGCTGTTCTGTTTGGTAATCTTTTCAAAATTTTTTTTTATTGTGGTGATTAAATACATTGTACTTATAAAGACATTTTTGAGTATGTTCCTTCTTGCTAACAGATCCATACAGTCAGTCAGTGTTGCTGTGGGACTGTCTGCCCTACAACAGAAAGAAGACTGATTCCCGAGGGATGACAGTTTGGTTTCAAATGCCCAGAATTCCAGTTCTGAGAGCAAAGGACCATCCAGGACACGAGGTCTGGTCTACCTTACTGCTTTTATTGCCGATTAGAGAACTGATTTCCTCTGCCAGAGCATTGCTTTTGGTTTAGCCCCTTAAAGGGAGGGTATAGTCCCATAAAATTAAGGGTATAGTTTTAGTTATTCCTAACATGGCATTTTATCTCTGTGCAATTCATCATTTTTCTGTATAGGAATAGGCAATAAATAACCTCTGTAGTTACAGCAGCAGAACAAGGTCTTAGTTATTTAGAAATCAAAATGCAAACCCCAAACCTTCACCCCTGTCCTAATCCCTAAAAGGAGGAGTTGTGGTTTAGGATGCCTGAGACAAACTAAGAAAAGTTTGCCCCAATCTTACACTCTCTGAAACCTGTGGCAAAATTTTTACTTTCTCTAGCTGTAAAAGCTGGGAAGAGATCAATATCTTGAGCTGATGATAATGATGAGGAGGCCAAATCACCTTGGACCATAGGTTAAGCCTGGGAAGTAACGTCAGGAGACAAGGTGAGCTGTTACACAGGCTTCTGGAAGCCAATCTGTACAGTGGCAATACACTTAGTTTCCTGTGACAGATCATTCTTGAAGCAGTGTGGGGTCCCTTCACATGAACTGCTGGCCCTTATGGATGGCCACAGCATTTCCAAGTTGTCTTGTTTTATGGGAAGGAACACGCTTACTCCTAAGCAAATGTTTCTTTTATTGTCTTAAGCAGGGTGGCAGAGAAGGAACAAGCTGGTTTGTTTGTTGACTTTCAGGATTTTTCTGATACCAGTCTCTTGTCCCCTCTTGTCTGTGGGTAGCCTGTGGTATCAGGGTGGTAGCCCTCGAGCTGCCAGGTGCTAAGTGCATTTGATCAGTATCATTAGCAGCCCTAAGTAATTGATTATCATCCATAGCTGAGTGTTCAGAGCAAGCACACAGCCAATGGCAGTCACTTAATCTGTCATGCCTGCATGTTCTTGTCCTCCTGAGATCTATCAGCTGTGTAGCCTCTGACCCCATCAGCAAAATCACTGATGGCTGCCTCATATTTACTGTGTACCCATTATGTCACCTGTATTAACCAGCTGAACTGGCTGCAGTGAACATGGAAGAAGGATTTACAGCAGAAATGGCAATTTGTAGGTCTTATTTTAGTCTTCCTTGTCATGCATATCTAAGCCTGGATTTTTTTGGGGGGGGGGAGAGGGGGAGGTGTCTTTAAATGTACACTGTTCAATTATTTTTCTGGTGTTAGTATTAATTGCAAGACTCAAAATAGGTTGATTAGGATAAGACCTCACAGGGATGTTTATAATTCAGATTTTGGAGATGTGACTAATGAATAACAACCACAGCTAATCAGTTCTCAAAACTGATGGTAATGAGCAGAAAAGGGGGAGGAAGCCAACCTGGATCTCTGCTAATGCACTACAGTGGAAGGTGGCAAGGTCTCTTAACATGTGTTTGGTTTGGATGGAATTCTTGATTTTTCACAGGAAAAGCCATTTTTAAAAGCAGAGTTTGAAGATAAATTTTAAATAATCAGTAGTCAATTACAGCCTTTAAAGTTAGGGCAGTATTTAATTGTTTGAACTGTTCAGAGACTTGAGGATTCTTATGACATCTTTGGGCTTTTTATTTATAAGTTGAGTTTTTCTGCATTCATAACTGCTACAGAAATGACAGCACTGAACACTGCAGTCCTTTATTCACAGAACTGGCATCACAGGGGTACTGACAGTGTGTTTTTTCTCTGTGTTTCCAAGATTTTTGACCTTGATCAAGGTCATTTCTTAAAGATGAGATGATGCAGTAAGTCTCTTGCTACAGTCTGGTCAGTCCTCTGCCTCTGTGCATGTGTTTGTTTAACCATGTAGTGAATTTGCTGTCCTGAATAAGAAAGAACTTGAAATGTATCAGAGGCTCCTGAACTGGAACTTCAGTCAGGAATGATCCTGATCCACTCAGGAATTGGTATAGTGTTAGTCTTGGAAAATGCCTTTCAAATCGTAGGCAGACATCTTCATGTCAAATCTCCCCGATTCTGCCGTGCACCACATCCTTGTAAGGGAATTTCCTACCAGCTCTTCAGGTCGTACATTTTAGGTTTTGGATTTTTTGACACTGAAGGACACATTTGTTGTCAAAGAGCATTCTCTGCAGTCGAACAAATAATTCCACTTACACCAGTGAGACTGCTTGTGGAAGGAGGGCAAGAGAAGAAACTGTCCTTGGCTGGTGAGGCAGTTGTACACAGTTCAGTGCACTCAGGGAGGCTCTGCAGATGCCTGCTGCCTTTAAGAAGCAAAAAACAAAAAACAATGACCAAACACAATTTCGGGAACTCTCTTTTGTCATTTGACACAGAGCTGAGCTGCTGGTTTGTAACATTTGTCTTTAAATGATACCGTAGAACCCAACTCAGTGTGACCATGAGGATGAGGTTCTTCTCTTGGCAGTGAGCAGTGTGGTTTCTAAATGAATCTAATGGTAGAAATTGGTTGAGTTTAATGCTTCAAGTACTGGGGCAAAGAGTACACTAAATCAAGGTTATTCCAGTTGCTTGTCCAGCCTGAGGCTTTGAGAAGTGAAATAGGCACTTCTGCACATCTCCTGTCCTTCTATTTCTGTTCCCAGTGTTTATCATTCACAAGATCTTACTCAAGAGCAATTCAGATGAAAACTTTCCTGTTTTGGGGGGCAGTGAGTTCAAACCAGGGAGCACTCTGATGCAGTCCGTTGTGCAGCTCCGTGAACGTTACTGCTGGCATGGGACAAGGAAGTGGAGAGCCAGGAATGTAAAAAACAGGCCTAGTATGTTGATACATGGCTGCATGGGTGTTTATGCTTGTCTCAGTTTGAGGGACAGGTGTCTGCCAAGGAAGACAGGAACCTCCCTTGGAATGGAAAATATGACCCTGTTCCCTCTGAATTATTATAACTTTGAAATTAAGGGGCTTTCAGGCACAGGTATGGGAAAAGGAATACTAGTTCTTCACTAGTATGTGTATGTATAATAAGGCAAACAAACAACAGCAGTGGCAGCAACAACAAACAAGAGCAGAAAACCCAAGGAAGTCTCTTCCCGCTCTTTAGGCGCTTTCCCCGTGGGTGCAGTTCCGGGCACGGCCGGCAGGGGCGCTGTTGGCTCCCGGCCGGGCAGGGCGGGTGCGATGGTTCCCCCGCGCCTGCAGGGGACGCTGTGGCCGGGCTCGTCCGCCTCTCCCTCAGGCAGACAATGGTGGGCGGGGTGGACGGTGAGAATGGGCTGCCGAAGGAACCTCCCAGCAGCGGCTGGAATGGCAGGGCAGGCTCATCTGTAGTAGCAAGCACGAGGTTGCAGAAACTCGGCAGCTGTGGCAGGAGCTGAGGTCTGTCCCAGTAGGCAGGAGATGCAGCACTACCGTGTAGCAAAAAGCCCCACAGCAGGGGCAGAGAAGCAGTGGGGCTTGGGCAGTGGCAGCCCAGCTCCCAAACACAGCCGGGAGCAGCACCCTCGCAGGGGCTTGGGGCTCAAGGTCCTGGGTTTTCCCCTGAGGCACCCAAGTGGATGGTGAGGGTCTTTTGTTTAGTAAGGTCGGGTGTTAATAAGGTCCCAATGCAAAATCTGCTCTTAAGAGCAGAGCTCCACTCACAGCAGAAGAAGACAGCAGGAGATGGAACCACACAGGGGTGGTGGATTCTCCCCACAGTGGTGGTGAATTCTCCCCACAGCAACCACAGCCTGTCTCCCTTCTGATGCTGACAAGCGAGAGAGACAGAGAGAGAGTGCCCAGCCCCTTCCCCTACCCCAAATCTCGAGGTATTTCTGCCCCTCCAAGACAAAATCCCCCAGGTAAAGAGAGTAGCCAGCTTCACCCTTCCCCTGAGCCTGGCAGCTTCTTTTGTCCCTCTTAAGTAACTGGTCTTAGCAACATATGGGAGAAAATTCCTTGAGAGAAAGAAACAAAAGGAAAAGTCCGAAAGTCCAACAATGCTCAAGAAAGACAAAGCAGTCAGTTTACAAAATTTTCTATCAGCTATGACATTTTCTGCTTTAGAAGCATTTTAATGAATAGTTCTGTTTTCTGCAGAAAGTTGAGCCCTTTGCTGATCAAACAACTCTAAGCAACTGTCTGTCTCTTATGCATTTCACATGCCCAAGTATACATTTATCATCAGTCAATATATAATAGAGATGCAGAATATCCTCAAGTCATGAGGAGTTTTGCAAAACCTGTAGCTTTTTATGGTTCCCTGAATTTAATAGTTATACTCTTTTGGATAACAGCAGCCACTGCAACATCTCAGGTTTTGCCCAGTGTTGATGACATGATGTGGCCATTGACTCCTGCAGGAAGGTTCACAGCACCTGATGAAAGTTGTATCAGTCTTATAAGACTTCTGGGTAACTTTTTCACAGTTCTGTCCATCTTCTGCATTATTACACTCCACTAGGGTTCAGAGGCCCTAGCATCAACCCATTGGTTGGCATTGGTGCCAACTGCAGTATAGCTTCCTTTGGGTGGGACTGCATGTCCCTAACTTCCATAGCCTCAGCTTTAGGGTTTGCTGAAGCAGCAGCATGATGACACGGAGACAGCTTCAGCACTGCTGGGTTCCTTACTGGCTGAAATTTTTCATGAGAAAAAAACTCATCAGTCACAAGGCTTTTGTGGATGTACATCACTTAAATCCACATCAGTTCCTGGCCCAGTGCTTGCTGTGAAGATGTGTGTGTTACAGTCTGTTTTTCTTAAGTTGTTAGAAATGTCTATGCCCGAATAAAAGTGCAAACGAGGCATATGCCAAAGTCAATAGTATGGGTTTTATTTAATAGTAAATATGAGAGACAGAAGAAAGAAGAGAAAAAAATAGAGAAGAGATGGGGGGGACAGAGAGTGACAGAGGCAGAATAAAGAAAATATCACCACTATGTGGATCTCACTGCCATCCCAATGACCCTCTCCAGCTGGTCTTTGTGGTGGTGAGGGTCTCTCTCGAAGCATAGAATGGATTCATATACACTCAGGCCAGGTGGGAACGCCCAGGTACCTCCCCGGGGTGGGGGAAAGCATTTTAACAATCTCTTGCGGCAGATGCTGGATCTGCTACATCACTTTGCATTGTATGCAGTGCTGCGGTGCAAGGGCTCAGGAATGAGTCTGGGGAGCCCTTTGGGGGTCTTTGATGGATTGTGGCACCTCCTCAGCTGCGGTGTGGATGTGGCCTGTGGGGTTTCACAGCCGGGCTGGTTTGTGTAAGGGAGGATGGGTATTCACTGCCTCTGTCCAGAGGTTATGCCGCATACCCGAAACCTCCTCTCCCCACCCTTGGTTGAAGAGGGGTGGATCTGTGTAAACCTGGCCTCTGTGGGCTGTGGTCTCCTCCACCCCAAACCCAGCCACGGATGATTCTCTGTTGTGTTTGGCTCTCTTGTGGATGCATTCCTTTCCCTCAGCCTTGTTTGTTTCTCCCTGGACCTAAGATGATTGAACAATAGTGTCGCCTTTGTCTTATCTAGGTGGCTTAATTTGCAGTCCAAAGTTCCAGTCAGGAATCTTTAAGGAGAGGTGGGCTTCTGTGGTTGTAACTTCTTTATACAGTTTTTGCTATAATGGGCAAAACTCCTTCATAACAATGTTTAAGGCATGGAACCTTTAAGGCCCTGACAGTGTATGATCGTCATTACCGGCACATGAAGATCACGTCCTAGCAACTGTAGAGACAGGGATGTGTATGTTGGGAATGGGGAAAGAAGGAGCAGTCTGTCTTCTTTTGCTTCAGCTGCAGGCTCTAAGGAAGAGAAGGCTTTTCTTCATTCTTTCAACCTCTTCTTTAATTTGTGGCCAGCCCTGGCAGAATAATCCTGCTGAAGAGTTAAAAATCATATATTTTATATTGCAGCTGATCTTCACAAGGGCAGAAGTGTGAGGGTCGGAGCGAACTCACGCAGGAAGCACCTTTGTAAAGGCACAGGGTTTTCATTTCTTACAGCAGTTTGAATGTGTGAACATTGCCTAAAAGAGAGCAGTGCAGCCAGCGTTAAACTGTATGCATGAGGGAAAGAGAAGAGGGATGGAGATGCAGGTTGTTAGTAATTTATCTGCTTGGCCAGCTTCTTCCTCTGCCAGGGCAGGCAGCTACTACTGGCCGGGGTGAAGTCCCAGGGCCCTGTCATTCAGGGAATCATAGAATGGTTTGGATTAGCAGGGACCTTGAAGACTATCTCTTTCCAATACTCCTGTCATGGGCAGGAACGCTTCCCACTAGACCAGGTTGCTTGAAAGCCCCATCTAACCTGGCCTTGAACACTTCCAGGGATGGAGCATCCACAGCTTCTCTGGGCAAACTGTTCCAGTGCCTCATCACCTTCACAGCAAAGAATTTCTTCCTAACTTCTGATCTAAACCCACACTCTTTCAATTTAAAGTATTTGTGTGAAAATTGCCTTGCAATTTAGGGACTAAGAGCATCCAAAAAAATTAAGTCATTAGTGGTTGTAGCCCTATCAGGCTCACTCTCAGCCACGAGTCTGTGATATAAACCAGGAGTCTTCCAAGAACAAAACATCTTAATACAGGCAGAAAAGATATTGATTGACTTTGTCCAAAGCAGCTGCACTTAAAACTGTAGGGAATTAAAGCAATGCAGAGTTTTGCACAGAGCATCTTGGCACGTAACTCAAATTTATATAATTAATGAATCTTTGCAGTCACCACCTTCTTTTAAACCAAGAGTCGATGGAACAAGAAAGTGAAGGGCATTTTTAACATGCTTTTCACATGCCTGCAGTTAAGCACAGACATTTGTATCTTTGCACCCATGTAAGAGGCTGGATGTTTATACAATACATGTAAATGAGCAATAAATGGTGACATTAAAGACAGTACAAGTCCCTACAAATAACTCTCAGCTCAAGTCTAGTAACAAAATAGAGATTATTTTGTCTTGGGCTCGTTTAAGGCCAGACTAGTAAAGCCACGGTGTTTCACTCTGTAACATTTACTTGGCCTGCTAGTATTTAGAGAGGGGCTAAATACTTCTATATTGCCAGTAAAGGGTGCTAATCAATTGAAATAAGGCAGTTCACTGGAAACAGCATGTTTTCCCTAGCCTGAACAGTCCCAGGAGAGTTTTTCTAAAGTTCAGTGTCTGATACCATGCTCTTGAAATGGAGGCAGCACAATCCTGTCCTTTTTTTTTTTTTTTTTAATTTCTCCTTTTCCAAGCCTGCAGTGAAAGCAGGTTAAATTTGGCCATGTAGACTGGTCAAGGGAACTGGCTGAGGATAAAGCCAGGGTGTGGAGTGGCTTCCTGGTGACCAGGCAGCACTGAAGTGGAAGGTGACAGCAGGGCACCCAGCAGGGACACCAGGAGGGTTGTGTCCCGCCAGAAGGGTGGCCATGGAATGACGCAGGCCACATTCCCACTGGCATGTCACCTCAGGCTGGCATGTCACACTGGGCCCTGCTGCTAGAGCCAGAGTATACTTGTAGATGTGCCAGCTAGAGAGTCCTTTTCCATGGTTTTCAGCTTGGTTTGAGGAAATGCTCCATAAGCTGCACTTTTAAAATAGCCCTTGGCTGGTGCCTGCTCTAGCTCTGCTGGCAGATGCCTTTGTGTGAGTGCACAGATCTAGTTAGAGGAAATCTATTCCACGCTGTATTTAGGCAGTACCTTTGCTGTCTGTGTTTTCTTTTCCTTGCCACTAGCAACAGAGAGACTGTGCTTGTTTTGTGCTTAAATACTCTTTATCCTCTTTATTCTCTGAAGGAGCTGGATAAAAAAAATAATCTTTGGAGGTAGTTAACCACTGGAGCAGAGTTTTATTTTGACTAATTCTGTTTAGGTAGCAAAATATGTACTTGAATGACAGGAGTAGAAAATCTCTAAATTGAATTGAATAGGTGGATTTTTATTTTTAAGTGAAAAAACTGCATTTCAGGTTCTAAAAGGAAGCAGGCCTTTGGAATCTGACTACACCTGGGTTACAGCTGATATTAATGTGTATAACTGGGAGCAGAGGAAAGTCACAGTGTCTGAAGCAGTAATTTACTGTGCTTCAGCTCTGAAAGAGTTTTATCTGTCTATAAATAGGAAGGTACAGAAAGCTGAGGAACCTTTCAGAAATATTTTTGTTCTACAGCATGACCAGGAAAGAATTTCAGTCATTAGAACGTATTTTGCTGGAAACGACAAATTCATTTATGTAAATTGTGGGCTCGCCTTTTAAAGTTTCTTGTGAACGGTGTTGTGCAGTGATCTCTGTGAATTCCAAATGCACACTGGAGATAGAGAAGTGAGAACACAGCCTCTTGTTCTTCTTTGATAGTGGTTCCCCTTTTTTTTTTATTTCTAGCAGAAGAGCAGATGAATTCAGGGTGTTCTAAGAAATGTTGGTGGTTTGACTGATACTGTCCCATTACAAGCCTTTGGGATAAGCTTGCTCATCCTAAATAGGAAACATCAGTAGATGAAGTATGGCTGAGGGAGAAACTGGGACTTTGATCGGTGTGCAAAAAGGCAGTTCTATATGAACACAAACAAATGCATTTAAATACCTGTTAAATATTCCTGACACTGAGCAGCAAAACTACTATGGAAAATAACTGCAGGAAGATTTATTTGTCAGCCTTTTAGAGGGACACATAACAAAAAAATCTACTTATTTCACTTGTCCATCAAAATATGACTTGCCTTGAGTGGATGAGTAGAATTTTGCAACTCTGCATTAGGACGGGAACAGACTGATGCTGGGGCTGCCTTGGGAATTGCATTACTTTAATGTAACTCGTGCTGGGGGAGGTGTCTTGTTTATGCTTTGGTTTATTGCTTTTAGCTGGTGTGAGTAGAAATAGACACCCGCAAGAGGATGATTTACACAGTACTGCTGATGTTAATTCCATTACTTTGCCAGATATTTTTCATCTCTTCACCTCCCGCCCCTTGAACTGAAACTTTCTTTGCTGTGAGTCGGAGCAGAGCCTGGTGTGATGAGCAGGTGTGGCTTACAGTGCAGCTGTGCTCCCCAGCTTCCTGCAGGCACTCAGGATAAATGGGAAGGAGGAGGGGATGGCTGTTCTGTGTGTGTAAATGCGAGGGAGGGAGGGAGAGAAAAAGAGAGAGCATGTAATTTTCTGGCTTGTAAATCCAGTGAGCAATATGGACTGCTCTCATTCCCAGTGCAAGGGGGAGAAAAACACAGTGACTGCAGTCGACATAGGACAGAATATTGTCACAATAGAAGAGTGGCTCTTGTGCTTCTTGCCACCACCTGTGCCCAGAGTAACAGAAGCCTCTGTCCCCAAAACATGGTCTTGGGCTTCAAGGAGAGTTTGGTTTGTGCTGGTTGGCAGCATCACCTCTCCTTCCCCTCAGACAACATGTACAGATCCTTTCAGACTCCCCTGTGGACTGTGTACATTGCTCCTGCATGCTCCTGAAATGCCCTCGGTGTGCATGGGGAGGGCTGTGTTCTGGGTAGTGTCGGCACTCCTGATGAGGCAAATGTCACACAAAGGGACAGGAGGTGAGTCTTCCTCCCTTGTACATGCTCAGCCGCAACCAGGGAGCCCAAGTCTGCTAATCTGCTTTCTGTCCCCTGGGAGGGTAAATCGACTTCTTTCCTCAGAGATTTGAACTTAGACTTCCATCTTTCTGGCGTCCTTTATGAAATGAAGGGAAGGTTTTGGTTGACTGTAAAACCCGAGCTAGAAGGGCGGACCTGCAAAATGCTCAGCTTGGCAGGAGCAGCCATGACTGATGGGGAAGGGTCACTGACTTTGCAGAATGAGAGTCTCGTGCATGTGTTACTGTGGTCAGCTCAGGCCTGAAAGTGCTGAAGTGGAGCTCAGAGGGGAGCTGGGCAACTCTGTCAACGAGTAATTGGGCAAAAGAGAGAAAGGATTTGTGAGGGGAAGCCATCAGTAGCATTGAAAGCAAACAAACAAGCAAGTATCAGTGTTTTGGATTTCTTTGTGCTAGGAGAAATTCCCTAGGCCAAGCAGCTCCTTTTATACATTCTTGTTGTAATTGCACAAACCATGAGACTGGTTTATGCAATTTGAAAAACAAACACAAGACAGAAGGCCTTGGGGGGATGGGGGGTGAGGATGAGGGGGAGGTGCAGAGCTGTCCTTTACTTTTCTGGAAAGAGTAGTCAATTCTAAACTTTTGTTCATTTGCAACAATACATAGGGGTCGTGCAATGACTGCCTGAATGTTAAATTATAGCACTTGTTTTACTCTTTATGTCTGTGTCTTGTATGACGCAGTTTGTACTAGCAACATCTGAATGTTTTGGCTTACTTTGAAAGACTAGGAGAGTTAAGGGTCTTTCATGAAATAAAAGAAAATCCTGAAAATAGCCTTCTGTGATTTCTGAATTGTATTCTTGGTGGTATTAGCATATAGCTGGAGTTAATTCATTTGCATTAGTGAAAAGTTCAAGTGAGAGCAGAATTAGGCCTTTTTGAAAACCAAGTCAGAGTCGTATCTGATGCAACTCCATCTTGGCTTTGAACGGGGAGCCTGTCACATTGCTTGTGAACCTGGAGATGTAGATGTGTCACATTCATCCCAAACAGAAGTTGTGTGACATACCGAAGAACAGGGTTGTCCTCAGAGTTGGGCTGAGGCCCCTGGCTTTCCAGTCATTCCAGGAGTGGGCAGAGCCCCGGCACAGGATTGGCTGAGGTGATCCAGCCAGCTTTATTCTGCACGGTGGCTTGAGGCAGAGACTCGTCCCTCCTGTCTTCCATTCACAATCCACAGAGCCTATGCTGAGCTGGACTGTTCTACTTTCAGAGCTGTCTGGTTCCCCAGGCTCTCTTGCTCCTTGTCTCTGGCCCTATATAGGCAGAGCTTTAGCTGTTTGAGGATGTGGGTTTGTGTTCTGGGGGTAATGAGGGGTGGTCAACAGCATTGTGGGACCTCAGCACATACTTGCCATGGGTTTCAGAAGGAACTGGGTGCTCAGCTTCCACAGGCACTTTGGAAGTCCCGAGAGATGCTATAGTGAGGCCTTCTGTTGTGGTTTGACATTGGCCAAACACCAGGCGCCCACAAAAGTCATTCACTCACCTTCTCCTGCTCTCAGCTGGGCAGAGGAGAGGGGAAAAAATTAACGAAGGGTTCATGAGTTGACATGAGGACTGGGAGAAAACACTCTAAGGGCAAAACGTGTTCAAATTTAAAGGTATAAAATAAATTTATTATTAACAGAGTCAGAAGAGGACAATGAGAAGTAAAACAAGCCTTCAAAATGCTGTTTTCCCCCCAGCCCTTCCCTCCCTCCTACTGACAGCGCAGGGAGACATGGCGTGGAGGTTTTGGTCAGTTCATTGCTCAAGATCTTCTGTTGTTCATTCAGGGGAAAGAGTCTTTTCTCTGCGGTGACATGAGTCTCTCCCATGGGCAAACAGTCTTCCCAAGACTGCTGTGGTGTGGGTCACTTCTCTATGGGATGCAGTCCTCCAAGGATAGGCTGCTCTACTGTGGAAGCAAGGGCCCTCTCTCTCTATCTCTGGAAGCAGGAGCCCTCTCTCTCCATTTGAGTCTCTCACTGGACCACAGCTTCCTCTGGGATCCACTCACTCTGGCGTGAGCATTTTTCCCATGGCTGCAAGTGGATCTGTGCATCCCCCACAGATTTCATGCGTTACAGGGGGACAGCCTGCTTCACCATGCTCCTCACCATGACCTGAAGAGAAAATCTTGGCTCCAACACTTGAAGCACCTCATCCCCCTTCCTTTTTTTTTTTTCTGCTGATCTTGGTGCTGCCATGTTGTTTTCCATCTCGTGTCCTCGTTTCCTTCTCTTTGACTAGAAGAAGAACCGCTGCCCATAGGTACCAGGCACCATTGCCAACCCATTCCACCAACTGAGAGCTCCCTGCAGGATCCCAAAGCCCTGAGAGGTTGCTGTCCCCTGGGTCCCGTGTGGGCAGTCCCTGGCCGTGTCCCCGCTGAGGGCCGGGCGGTGCGGCCGCCGTGGCGCAGGCGCCGTGTGAGGCCTCTGCTGCTCCGGGGCACAGGGAAGGAGAAGCCGCCGCCGCCCCGGCCCCTCTGCCCCTGGCACGGCTGGGGAGGGGACAGGCGGGCGAGGCTTGTGCTTGTGCTGTTGTGATTTTCGTCTGAAGTGTGTTATCAGGGAGGTGTCACCAACTTCTCTAACTGGGCCAGCAGCAAGTCCATCTTCAGAGCCATCAGAGACTGGCTCTGCCGGCCATGGTGGAAGCTTCTGGTGGCTTCTCACGGAAGGCACTTCTGTGGCTCTTTCCCACTACTGGAAACCAGGTCGTGCTAAATCAACACACCTTCAAGGAGGAATTCTTTCCTCTCCTTGGTTATCCCAGTTATCCTGTGTCTGATGCAGGAGGGTAGACAACCCATGCAAACTCGTAGCAAAATTATGAATCTCCCTAGCTGTAAACATGTAATATTTTTTGAAATCTCTGAGACTATGTCTCAACAAGACATTGGACATTATTTTTAATCATACTGTGCTTTAGATGCATTTTCATTAAATGTCAGGGTCTTCATTTATTTCTGTTTAGGAAAAGAATAAGAAAAAGGGAGCTAGACTTTCCCTAACACATGTATTATTGGACATGGTTGTTATCATGTCAGTCCTGACCTGTATTCTCTCTAAACTGAATAGTTACCATCTCTAAAATCATTCCTCAGATGGAAACTTCTCCATGCCTGTAATTACATATATCCTTTTTGAAATGAGGCAGCAAGTATCTGAGTGGGAGGTGCTCATGGAAGCTTGACTTAAACATTTACTTTTTTTTTTTTTTAAAATTTCCTTGTCTTAACACATTCTTCTGTTGTTTTGTTTCCTTGCCGATTCTTTGCCACTTCTTTGTCCTTCTGTGTAGAGCAGGTGTTTTCACTCAGCTGCCTACAGCGATGCTGAAGAATTTTTCAGGGCAGTTGGGAGTTAAGATAACATCCATCAGCAGGCATGAGGAAACCACAGCTCTTTATGTGCATTACCTTGCATTTGTCTATACTGAATTTCAGCTGATCAGAGAATATTTCCTCAACATCTATGGAAATTATATAGTTATTGACTGAGGGGAAGAGAGAGGATAGAAATTAAATGGTCACAACATTTGCTGAATATTTGCTAGCAGAAAGGGAGGGCTCTCTTGAAATGAGACCAGTTTCTCACAATCTCATTTCTCTGTGCTGTTCTCTCCCTCTCTCCATATCAAACAACAGGTTTAGGGAAGGTATGCAAGAAATTTCCTTTAGTTGTCTTCATTTTCTGAAGACAGGGCAGTGTGAAGTTGGCGTTGCAGGAGTTGTGTATGGGGGTTGTTTTCAGGGCTTCCATTTACTCAGGAAAGGGAAGGTGAATTCCTGGGCCTGCATGGGGTGGGGAGGGTGGAGGAAGCTGCTGGCAAAACACTTGTCCCTAAAACTGAGAGCTGTAAGGGCAGAGCTCACAGCAGGCTTTCCAGCATGTAATGAAGGCTGCTCTTCTGTTCCCTATGCTTATTGGTAAATGCCTCACCAAGACAAGATTGTGGGAAAATCTTTTCCCCCTTGAAAGAAAACCAGCTAAAAATAATACACAAGTTCTTAGTTCCAATGCAGAACAAAGTTATTGTTACCTCCTGCACACTTGTGCTTGCCTTATGTTAGGAGGGGCACTGCTCTATGACCTGAGGTGAAACTGGTCAGTGCTGGGGCACCCATCTGGGGCAAGGGCTGTGTTTGCTACCACTGAGGGTTCTGGACCACATTAAATAAAGAGAAAGTCAACTGTAACCCACATTGGGTTCAGCTGCCTGCAGTTGAGAACACACAATTTGGGGAGTCTTAACCTGAGTTTTACAAACAGAAAAGTGCTGCCCAGAAAGTTAATTCCATTTTCAGTCATTCAAGCCAAAATTCTTACTGTTTTCCATCCCAAGCATCAAGGAGCTTCACTGTTGTCACTACTGTTTCTTCTACTATGCCATGGTACATTTATTGTCCAGGAAGCTCTAGGACACATGAAAGTTCATTTTCTAGACAGATTTACACATGGTCTTGTTGAAACTTGATTGATATGGTGGAGTGATGCAAGTACATATGTATTTAGGATATGTGTCTGTAAACTTTCTAGGCAGTCTGTGGCAAATGCAAACAGAATGTTTCAAATGTGTTTTTATCTTTAAAGATCAAACACACCAGCTGAACCATCCACAGTTCCTGTTGCCGTCTAAGCCCCAAACTCTGCATGCTAAAGCAGCCAGGGTGAACCAGTTTTGAGCACCACCTCTAGCTGAAGATTTGGCACATGAATTGTAGTTTATATGAATGACTTTTAAACAAAATTCTGATCATTCTTTAAAGAAAATTTCTCTTATTTCATGCCGTCTGTTCATGTGTTTGATATGACACCAAAAGGCGATAAGGCACGGTTTTAAGAGCATCTTTCTTGAATGTGAGTTTTTGTTCCTCCTCATGCTTCTTCCTGAGCACCCATCTGCTCTGGGCTTGTAAATGGCACAAGTCACTTTGCAGGCAAGTTCAGCCATGGAAAAGTGCCCACGACTGCTGCTGAGATCAGGGTCACATGTGCAGAAAGGAAGGTTGATCTTGGCCTCTCTCCATGGAGAAGACCATCTTGTCAGAGACCCATGGATTTCACCTGTGGCCTCAACTCTGCGCTACCAAGGCTTTGGGGAAAACTAAAACATGGTTAATGTCTTTGTGTTATTTTGCCAGAGCACCTGCTCCTGCATCATTTCACTGTGGTGTGTACTGGTGTGAATGACTTTTGGAAAGCAGAATAGGGATGAAAATGGTGCAGTGCAATGCTTTCATTACTTACCTGGTCTGCTTTTCCTTTATCCCTAATGATTTAACGTTTGTCATAGAATCACCAAGGTTTGAAAAGGTCTCTAAGATCATTGACTCTAAGTGTTAACATAGCACTGCTGTGTTCATTGCTAAACTGTGTCCCCAAGTGCACGTCCCCTCTCTCACAACGTACTGCTGTGGAGTCTTATTATGTTTATAAAATGTTCTTTGAGGATAAATGTCCTGGGACTTTTTTACATGGCATCAAAGTAGTTTTCTGCTTGTAAAATTACACCTGCCTTTGGCCTGTTGAGAATGGGTGGTCAGAACACAGTGTCTCTTCACCAGGGAAAGATGAAGCATGTTCACTGCTGATTGCTATTTAAAGAGAAATCACTCAGGTGTTGTAATTGGAATACCCAAATCGTGGGCTGAGTTTCTCCTCCTGGGGTCCTGTTCCAACTTTGATATACAGACGTTGCTAAAGGTTTTGAAGGCAGAAAGCCTGCCAGGAGGAATAGTAGTAGAAAGCAGGAAGATCAAGATATCAAAGGGAGTAGTACTGAGAGAGGAGAAGTCTGCAGTGATGAGGCTCCTATGGATCTTTTCCTTTCACTTCCCAGGGTTCAAGAGCGCTCTCCCCCCAGTAGAAATTTAAATGGGAAGCAGTGGGCATTAATACTTTGCACTCATCAAGAATGGCCCACCAGAGCCCAGGGAAGGAGGGAAGAGTGAGACAGAGTGTAATCTACTTCTTTTCTTGCTGGCTTCAGTGAACTTGGCTCACCATGGGTCCCTCTCTTGCTCTTGTAGAATACATCTGAGTTCGGTGTGGCATAAATGTGATTAATTTCTGATCTGTGTTGAAGAGCACAGAGTGGTGCTGTCTTGCTCTTGGGCTTGCTCAGATATACACTTCATGTATCACTTACCTACTATGCAGGGTGGTTATGAGGATTAATTAGTTAATGTTTGTACAGCACTTTGAAAATGTAATGCACTATTAGGCTTTAGTCTCTGCTTGATGCATGAGTAGAACACCCATTAATCTAATAGAAGTTGCATGCATTCCTCAAGCAGGGAATACATAAATGCTGAATATAATTTAAATTATTATTGTATTTTGCAATATTCCTTGATCATGGGTTTGCAATTTAGCTTAACTTTTTTTTTTAATGCATAGCTTGCAGAAATACAAAAATATTCTTAATTTTTAATCTTGCTTTCAAGAACTCCTTCAGCCTGAAATAATCAATCATCCTTTGTTCCTCCTGTTTCATTATCTTCTTCCCCTTATTCTGTCTTGTGCTTGGCCTGACCAAAGGTAGGTTTCTGTGTTCTGCAGAGGGATCTTGCTAGCTAAGGAAGCAGTCTCATAACACCTCACACAAATAGTATTTGATTACTGCTAATTACAGTGCTGTCACATAGACAGGGGGAAAGAACGTCGGCTGGCTTTGTCAAATAGCAGTGAAATAACCTGCTGTCTGTCTACTGACTTAATGGCTTTAATTGCCAGTGCATAATCAAGATCTGGTGAATTTGTTTGAACATATCAGCAGGCACCAAATATTTCAATTAAGATCAAGTTGTATAACTAGTGTTGCTTTAGCTAGAGCAGGATTCTGGTAAATTCAGGTTTTTGAGGCTCACGAAAGGGTACTTGGCAAGAGCCAGTGAGCAATCAGACAGATGGGTTGTTTCTTCCTCTTTTTTTCAGGCTTTGAGTAACCTTCCCCTCTGATGCCACTGGACCCTTGTAGGTGGTTCCCTTTCATGTCCTTTCAGTCTGTTTTCTTTCTCAGAATGATGTCTCTCAGAAGAGTTCATGCACTGTTAGGCTTTCTACTGTGAGTGAGGTCTGGGTTGTGGTGAGCCATTGAGACAACTGCTTTGCCCTGGAGTAAAGTCTGTCCCAAACTCTTCAAGGAGGCTTGCTGCAGCAGTGAGAATAGTAGTTTAATCGTCCCTGAAGAAAATCATATAATTGTACAATGTCCTGAATTGGAAGGGACCCACAAGGATCAAGTCTAACTCCTAGCCTTGGACAGGGCAACCAAAAGAATCATGTGCCTGAGAGCATTGTCCAAAAAGGAAAAAAAAAGAAGAGGAAAAGCTGTGGCCTGGCACATCAAAGGTGGTTTGTTTCTTCCATGTAAATGTTGATAGAGCTTTTATTCCCTTTTGCCACTCATCCTCTTGCCAGAACAGTCTTTTTCAAGAAATCAATCCCTTTCCTATGGCCAGTGGATGATACAAGAGTTTTAAATAAATGCTTGAGTTATGTTCAGCTTTCAGAGGCCGTTTTGTCCCAAACTGTCAGAAGGCACTTTATTTTTGTCAAAGCCTCGATCAAAGATCTTTTCTTCTATCTTTGAAGGATCCTTCCTTCAGGGATTCACGCCCATTCAACCAGATCATTAGCAGCTTCTTAAGTACAGAAGAACAGGTCCTTGTGAGAAAATCTTCGAGGCCATGAGCTGGACTTGCCTTTGCTCTTTCATTAAAAGGCTGAAACAGGAACCTTCCACTTCTCCTAATCGGCTTTGAGCACTGGATGCTGTAACACTGTCCTGTTCATATTTAATCGCGACATTTGAAAAGACCCACTTGGTCCAAGTTATGTCTGTTTACCGCATCAGTTTTCATTTTGCTACATAGTTGAACTTTCTGAGTTTTTTTGTGTGGTTCCTATGACTTGCTGCCTGGCACGTATTAGTCTGGATTGGTGGGTGGATTTTCTTGACATGGAGAACTCTCACATAAATGATCTTCTTCGTTTTGGTGGTTGAAATTGGTGCCTTGACACCAGGAGAAATGACCTTTGCTTGTCTATGTGTTGTTATCTTATCTATGATGCTCTTTTACCTTCATCCACATACCACTCAGTGCAGCTTTGTAGCTGTGACCTGTCTTCTCCCTGCCTTCATAAGCCATGTAATTTTAGGGATCACGCTCAGCAGGCATGCACTCAAAGGCTGGCATGCAGAAAATCACAAGTTCTTTCTGTTTGTTCTGAAGGACCTTTAGAAAGTTGTGCCCACCCCCTGCTTAGTTCTGGCAAAGCTGGAGTCATTCTTGTGTGTGTTCAGTGGGAGCTGTCACTGCTCCACAATTGTCTAGACCAGACCTGGAGCTTGAGCTCTAAAAACAACCCCACAATGCAGAGATGAGGTATGACAGACAGATTTACACTTGCAGAAAGGCAGAAAATTAAGCCAGAGTTTCCTTCCTTTTTTTTTTTTTCACATTGAAGAGAAGAAACTCAGACCACTAAATGCTGCTACCAGTTTTGCTTCTTTTGGATATGGGTGTGTGTGTGCTTCAGTAAGTTTACAGTATTGTAATGGGTTCTAAATATGGATATTTTAAAGGTGATATTGTAGTAATAATAGGGTAGGGCAGAGTTGCTGAGCAAGGTCAGTGGGCCTGCACGCTGATGAAGTCAAAGAGTAGAAGGAATGAGGAGGGCTTGTGAGAGTACATACTTAGTGCTTGCTATCCCTGGATCTAAATTTAGCTGAATTCAGGAAACTTGAAACACAAAGAAACCTGCATTTAAAAAAAAAAAAAAAAATCAGATGGTCTTTAAATTTCTCTTTTTTTTCTCCTTTTTTTTTTCTTTCCCAGATGCTCAATTCCATTGTCCTGCTTAAATAACTTAAGTATCAGTTACACAGATGCACTGTTCTCAATGATATCACACAGAACTAAATTACATAATGTGACAGTGGACTTTCCATCTCTACCAATGCAGAGGATGCTGGGATAGCAGCTGCCTAACCATTGCACATAAGAGCCACCACTGTGATGGACAAGGAACAGTCAGTGATCCTTATTTTGGAAGCAGGAAAATAACAAAAGAAAACAAAGGTTTCACACTTTGTTCTTTTGCTAGTGTGCTTTCCATTTTCTGTGATTACTAATACGGTGCCATATAGGTAGCCCAGTAAGAACTTCCATGTTAAAAAGTTCATCTTCATTTTCTGCTAGATAAATATCTACCCTTTGGGGGATGCTGGTTCTGTTGGTTTTCCATTTCTCTGTTGGTTTTCCATTTCACTGGTTGACTGTAAGCATCAGTGTTCTTAAAAGTGCAGGCCAGATGCTTGGAAAGGGTAGAGCATCACAGCAAAGCAGCTGCTGCTGCTTTTGCCACCTGAGACCCCCTTGTTATTTTTTTTTATCTGCCCTTCATGCATTTTGTAGCTCTGAGCAAACTTTGTTAATATTATTATTGGCAGTTACATCTTCATTAGTTTTTGTCTTGCCTATAAATGCTATCAACATTCCTGCCTTGTTTATTTCTGTTCAAGAGCTGTAAGCTTTGGTAATTTTTCAAGTTGTCATCTCACACTTCCAAAATCACCAGATTTCTTCCACTTGCGAAAGTGCAGTCTTTGAAGTGTCTTTTACTTCCTGCAAAGAGGTTACATACAGCTTTTAAAAAAACTTTAAAGTCCTGTTTCCTTCTAATTATTCTCCCCAGTAAGAATTAGTCTGCACTAGTGCAAGATGTGTGTCTTTGGGAGCTCTGCTAGGTAGTGCTGGAGTTAGAAGCTCTGCTCTCAGTCTGTGTCCTCTTTAATCTTAATGAGGTGTAGGGATTGTGGATAGCAGATGTGTGAAATCCTGAAGGTTTTTACATTGCCTTTTAAATTCAGCCAAAAATAGTGCTGCTGAAATGCTTCTCCCATGAAGAATTGTTGGGGATGCATGTGCTTGGGTGGTGAGAGAGGTAGCAGAGAGCTTGCAACAAGTGAGGTGGAACAGAGCAGGGATAGGTAGTACCAAGGTCAGATCCTTCAGTGTTCACTCCACTCTTTTGATTATTTTTGTAATTCACATTTTATTTTCACTGATGAAATTTCTTGTTGGATGCCCTTCCATGGAAAACTTAGTAATTTTCCTACATAGTTAATATTCAGATATAAAAAAACCTATTACAGTCTAAATGATGAATAGATGCTAATTTATACATATATACATATACTCAGAATGCCTAATTAATGATCTTCTCTGTCAGTCACGGATATGCAAATGATTATATTTTGCGAGTCTTATCATAATTGTGTTGCCCTGCTGGCTTCAGTTTGGGGGAATGTTTTTGCTGCAGTTTAGGAAGGGATAAGAAAGAGACTGAGCAACAAAGCAGTAAAGAACACAACTGCCATGCTGATCAGTCAAAGCCGGGTAGATCCTGGTTGTTTTCGTGGGTGCCAGAGGTATTTCTGGAGCAGGAAATAGGTTAGAGGATCCGAGTAGCTCTCTGGAGAACTCACCTACCCCTGCCCACTACAAAGTGGGCTGTTTTCACTATACCTTACTGGACTAATGCCTGAAGTAGTGTTGGGAGGTCTTCATGAACCTAGCATTTCTCATTTTCCTTTCTCTTTGCCACTGATGCAGATGTTCCTCAAAGCAGAAGACTCACAGTTTATTTTAGTAGAGTTTGTGGGTATGTTTCGCTACTTAAATAATTCTACTCTCCGTAATTAGGGAGGACATTAATAAGAATAATTATTTGCTCCTCTGATGCATACGTGCATTGAAGTTGCTCCAAATCTGCAAGTCCTGGGACTGGGACAAAGGGAAATGGACAATGTTAGTCATTGTTATGTCTGTCTTTTTGATATCTTGGACTGAAAACAGGTGTGAGGATGAAAAAAATCGAATCCTGAAAAATTCCTTACAATTACTGGCCTTGAAAAAGATATAATTTTAAAAAATGAATAAATACAAACTTGTTTGTAACCCTCCAGAACTTGTATCGGCGTGCTGTATGGGCTAAGTGCGTGCTGGGGGCAGCTGTTTTATCAGGTCCCAGGTACTTTTTAGGGGGACTCCCTTTGTCCCCTTAATTCCATGATGGAATTAGTTTGTATTGTTTCACCTGAAGCTGTATCAGTAAGCAGAAGGTGCTGGTTGTGCCACAGCCCAGAAAAAGATGGGCTGAATGTTACTTTGAGGAGACTCAGATCTTCCCTCCAGTAAGGAGAGTTCATGGCTCTGCTCTCAGGACAGCTCTTAAATCAGTGCTGGGATTTGCAAAAAGTTTGCAGCAGAGTGACTATGAAATCATGGCTCTGAATTGATCCCGTGGGCTGGGATGTCAGACCCTGCTTGGGGAAGCTATGAATTCTCCACACACAGCCTCAGAGGGTGGGGAGGTGGTGTGACCTGTTCTCTTGTGCTCTTTTCTCTCTCATACAAGTTGTGACCATTGTGACACAGGGATCCAGTTCTTCTCCATGACAGCCGGGTTACCTTGGTCCTTACTGCTGCAGGATTGCAAAGTTGGAGTCCGTGCCTCCTGACATTTCTACTTCTGCTTCTCCTCTCTGCCTGCTTGCATTGGCTTTGTGGTCACTTTTAGCCGTGTCAGCACATTAAAAATCGCTGACAGTAAACACCAAAGGCATGCATGCATGCTACTGAAAAAAAGAAACAACCACAAGGAAAACAGCCTTGGGTAAACAGTGGATTTGCTCACTGTTAAATGTTCACAGCCTTCACACACAGCCTGGAGCCTCTTACTAAATAGAGGGCTTGGAATTTTGTTTTTAAAGGACATTGATACAGGCTGTGACACTGCTCACTTTTCCATGTGACTTTTGGTATGTGCAGTAGGAAAGAGGTTTTTCCTTCATGGGCTGTACAGAGCAGCAGAAGCGTTAAGACTTCCAAGAACAGCAGCCATAGGCATGTGGGATCTTGGGTTTGGTGTCAGGAAATTTGACCATCCATGCACAAGAGAGCCTGGGATGTCCCAGGGACACACAGATCTGATGCTCTGTGCTGTCACTGTCATGCCCACCTTCAGGAAGGTGAATGATGCAGTGTGCAGATCAGCATTGAATGCCATGCACTGCAGCAGGCCTGAATTTTGCACAGGTCAAATGCTGGGAAAGGGAGGGCAGAAAAAGGTACATCCTTGGGCTCATCCAGGGCAGTATGGACTGGGGAAACATGCTTCTCTTGTAAGTACCTGACCACATCCCAATATTTGCTAGTATGTCCAGGGTATCCCCATGTTCCTGCCGTTCTGTAATTTCAGCATGGTTAGCCATCAGGGATGGAGCTGAGGAGCTGGATTCTGCTTCTGCCAAGCTTGCTTAGGTGCTGCACAGGCCCATGGAATTGGCCACTGTGCCCAGAGCCCAGCTTTGAGCTGTGTGCTGCCAGCAGCTGGGCTCACCTTGCAGAGTACAGGGAGGAGCAGGCTGGACTCAATCAAAAATGGATTTTTGCCGGGAGCACATCGCTATATTTATAGTTTACCCAGCTGCTTTGGAGCCATTACAGCTGTCCAAAGCAGTTGTGGTGCACACTTTCTTGGAAACATTCATCCTGCCTGGTGTTGTCAAACCTCAGAGCTATGTCCACCTCCTCGGAGGCTCTCACCAGTAGCCCCTTTATCCACCCACAAGAAGTTCCAGCACCATGGGCACTGCCATGGAGGGTCACCCCAGTGCTTCCTTCCTCCTTCCTTTGCACCAGAAATGGTACAGGATGCAGATGAAAAGACCTGCAAGCTGGATCAGAAACATATAGATAAAACACAGGCTAGAGTCCCATTTCTCCAGAGTTAAAAGACAGTTTCTTTGTGGAAATTATTAATTATTCTGCCATCAGATGATGCTGTTAGGATTTGGAGCTGATCTATATTAATGAAAGGAATGAGATAGAGGTGTCTTTACAAACAAACTCTGGGCCTGCTGGTAGATAAACCCAGATACTGATAGGTGATAAAAGCAATAGGAGGAACCATAAATTCCATAGGAATTTCATTAATTGACACAGACTGTTGCTCATCCAAGGCTGTGCTAAATTCCTGGACTTGGAGAAAAAGAACAGAGACACAAAGAAAGAGAAGGGAGGGGGGAATGCACATTAGAAGGGGATTAGGTATTAGGCAGTTCAGGAAGTCTGTACCTCTCAAGTACCTCAGCCAATGGGGAAAGAGAGAGGGAAATGTGGCTGGGAAATTAGGATAAAAAGGGGCCTCCATCCTCTAGCAATTTGAGAGACCTCAGGGTGATGCCCCATGGCCTCTCCTTTTATTAGCATAAAGTTACAGTACTCCACTGTCTCCTTTTTGGACATAAACTTCTGACATAGTGGATTAATTTTCCTGACATCAAGGATATCTAATTAAGATGACAATTTCCAAACCCAGTTTACATTTGGTGTGGTCTCATTCATGCCTGTCAGTCATGCTGCATTTTAGTATGAGCTAGTCCGAGCTGGCTTAAATCTCTGCTTTAGACTGAATTAAAGAAAGGCAATCCAAGGCTGATGGAGTCCTTACCGCCTTCCCAGCTCAGGGTAAAAAGCCATGAGAAGCAGTTGCTGGAAGCTGGATAAAGAGATCAATATTAGGGGAAGAGTGAAGGGTTTGGGGGATTTGTCTTTGTGTTGTGTGTGTGCTGCTGCCTGCTTGAGCCAACAGGGCTGGCAGAGGCTGCTCTTCCTGCCTGGGAGTAGGGGATGCCCTGCTCTGAGCACTGTGTAGGCAAGGAGTAAACCAACCAGAATTATTGACACCAAAGACTACATTAAATCCTTGCTGTAAAGTTCCCTGCGCTGGAACCCCAAATACTTCTTAAAGAATTCCTGGGAGGAGGCTGGCATATAGTGGCTAATTTTGTAAATCTTGCATTAGAAATGGGGTTGTACTTGGGAGAGCTTTCTGCTATATTTAGAATGAAACTCCATGCTCCCGCTGTCAGGACGGGAGCTTAATTACAGTGCGCTGCAAACTTTGCTTTTGTGAAGGATATTTTTCTGCACTGCTTGCTTCAGAAAGCACAGTTTTGCTGCTATTTTTATAATGCTTTTGCAACAGCAGCAGGAGTTTAAATGGGTTAGGTGAAACGAGAAGGATTCTCTGACAAAACCAGCAATAGTATCTGTGTGGTTCCCAGCGTGGAACTTCTCACCAGCTGAAATTAATCAATGTCAGGAGGAAGTTGTCGTCGGTTGCTGTTGCTTTTTTTTCCCTCTTTTTTTACTTCCCCCCCCCCCCCCCCCCTTCCTGCAACTTGCAATTCGCTTTTTCTATTACTCTGCAAATTATCTGCTCAGATTTTTAACGTGGATCATCCATATTTGCTGCTTATGAGTGGGTAGCTGCTAGAGGATTGCAATAGAAAAATAGAACTGGTAAGCTTAGCAAGTTTTACATCCAAAAACAATGAAAAGGTGCACATGATTTAGCCTCCCTGCCTTAAGAGGTAGCTGCTGTTTGCTTACAAGAGTTGCCAAGCTCTGAGTCTTTGGTCCTTATGGAATTGGGATGTGTTTCAGAGGCCAGCATGCTTTGCTGCAGGGAGTAGTGATGTGTGGTGTGGTGGTGATGGAGAGGTTTTGGGGTGAGTGGTGGACATGAACAGCAAAGGATCTTAAGGCTGTAGAGAGAAATGTTTAGGAAAAGAAAACAAGGAACATTCAGGGGAAATGGGGACTGAGTGGTCTGTGTTTGTTTTTTCCTAAGGACTCTTTCCCTCATTCAGAGGAGTTGTTATCCGTCTCCTTGAGCTGTGTGCCCAGACAAAGTAACTTGTGGAGGGAAAGAGTTTTAGTTTAAGCAGCATCAAAAACTTGACCTCTTCCCAAACAGTGCTGTGTCGAGGCATACATGTTTCTTACTGGGACAGCACAACTTGCATAATCCTGCTAAGGGTGAGGATTACAGCCTAAATGACATTGGCAACTTTCAGAAAGTTCTCAAACGTGATCCAGGACTGAGTTCCCGTTAGAGTTACTCCGTGAAATCTGCATTGCTGCTGTTACCATTCTACTGCAGGAGAAGGTTTCGGTGTTGTGCACCAATCAGATGCCGGGGGAAGTAAAGCAGGGCCAAGGTATGCTGACCTCTCTGGTCAAACAAAGGAATTTGAAAGTCCGAATTCAGTCTGCACCCAGGAAAAAAATCCCCAAAGAAACAAATTCAAAGTGAGCAGCATCTGCCCACCTTTTTTTTTTAAAAAAAATATTTTAACATGGATTAAAGCTGTCATAAAGTGGAAAAATCCCCATTTTCTAATGGTAGCAGGGAAGTTTTCTAGAAAATATTTAATTTGTCAACATGATACACTAAAAAGTAAATATGACATAGCCAGCTGGAAAAAAAATTATTTTCACTTCCACAAATAGTAATGTAAATGTTAAATTTGCTTTTATTTTCTTTCCTCGGTTTTTAAAAGGAAAATAAAATAATTGGCCAGATGTCTTTGAGATTTGATGATAGATTACACAGTACAGAAGCTTGACACCTGCTAGAAAGTATTCTTTCTGCAAAAGCTTTTATAATGTAACAATATAAATTCATCTATCTAGGGTAAACTGTTTTCCATTCCCGTGGGACTCTCACATGGTGTAAGGATCCTAAGGAGTCTTCTCACCCAATGAGCAGAAAATTTATACAGGTGCCATTTGCAAAATCCCAAAAGAGAAAGACTCTAGCTGGAAATAATAATAATTGAAAACATTCTTAATTTAGCCAGAGCCAGAGACATTCTCAAAGACATTTCAGCAACTTACTAGAAAATTACTGCTACAATAATGAACAACCCCAAAGGCTGGGCATGGGTTAAATAATTCAGGATCAGGAGGTGATATTTTGCCTGTGTGCTGTATTTCTTGGCCTTTAGGATTTCATGGCTGCCCTCCTGTGAGAAGGGTGCTCTTTCCTCCAGAAAGAAGGAGAAGCTTCCTCACTTCTTGAAATACTGAAGGTCCCTCCGTTTCTAGAAACTCGCCTGAGTAAGGCTGCTATCTGAAAGTTGAACAAATAAACCTCACTTGTCCCTGCTTTCCCTGTGATCTGGGACTCTTGGCTCAAGCAATACTTGGCACTGTGAAGAAAAGAATTTGTTGAGATGAATTTATTAATTATGGGCCATATTTTGACATTCCAGTTCTTTGCTTATCTATTCTAAGACAATGTAAAAACAAAGCCAAGAACTTTATAATTCTGGTTTTCTTTATTGACAGTGTGCCAGAACAAAGTGGCATCATCTGGGAAAGCAGAATGAATATTTTGCCTAGAACAACTCTGATGTGCTTATGTTTCTTTAAACATAATCTAAGATGTTAAAGTTCTTTCTGTCAGTGAGATCTAGGCATTAGTCTTTATGGAATTCTTGCTGCAGTTAGGAATTACATAACAATCTGACTGTTATGGATAAAAATAATAAACCAGTAAGGATTAACAGAATATTTGTCTTGAAAAAAGGAGACTGGTTGTCCTGTCTTTCTGTGGAATGTGTAGAGCAAAGCTCTTCCACGGAGACCAAAGCTTTTGGAGAAAAAGGGATTGAAGTGGTTGGTTTAATGTAGCTTCATAGAATAAATGTTTTGACTAATACCTTCCCCAGGTCATTAAGTAAATGATAAAGCAGAGTTTCTTTGCTATAGGCTGTTCTATTTCCATGAAGGCACTTCCATGAATTTGACTGCTTTTTGCTGAGAAATAACTGACTTGCTGAGGGCTTCATACACAGAACATTTTTAACTCCTGTTGGTCTCTCTCAATCTTCTCTCTTCTCTTTAAAGGTCCTGCAACAACTCTGCATTAGAGGTAGTTTTAAGTGAGGACACTGTGATTTTTTTATCTTCTCCTTACTCCTAGTCAAGGAATCAGTCTGCTCCTTTAAGGAAAGCTGTATTAATGCCATTCATTCTCTCTTCACTGTATTGCTACTTCATTGAGGCTGGCACCTCAGGGCTTGGTCTAGCAGGAATGACTAAGAGGAAAATGGACACCTTGAGACCTTCTGTTCTCCAGCCCCCCTGAGAAGTGGAGATGGGTGGAAAAGAGAAGCAGGGAAGTACTGGAGTGAATATTGCTCTGTCTGCCTCCTTCCTTCTAAAAATGGTAGTGCTGGAAGCTTCAGTCTGGGGTGTAAGTCTTTCCATCTGAGATGAAAATTATGGGAGGTCTGGCTTAAAAGTAACTTTCTATCATCTTCTCTCCCCGGACCCTAATGCAGTGACAGCCAGGCTTTGGTTTCACAACACACTCATCATGGACCTTGGGAAGCAGAAAGGCCCAAAGGGTCGAGTCACCTGTTACTAAATAAATTTATCAGACCCCAAGTTTGCTTGGGTAAATTGGTTCAGGTAAATATTTAGCTGTCCAGCCTGTAAACGTCATGGAGTGTATAATATGTAATATATGATGGGGTAAGCCACCAATAGCTGGGTTGCAGCTGACACAAGGGACCTGGTTCCCTGTGGATTTGAGTGTCCAACACTGTGTGTTACATGCAAAATCTGCCAGATTCCTGTCCTGAGGTCATTCTGCCCAGCAAGGAGCGGGAAGACAGAAGCTGCTGCAGGTATTAGCTGCCAAAATCAGGCAGCCCAAAAGGCTGCTCACTTGGCCTACCCATGATGTCTGTTGTGGTTTTGATTTGTAGCTGTTACTCAGGCAGGGGATTTTTGTGGAGCGTGGATCATAATCCAGAATTATATTAATCACAGGACTGTTTAAATTCTGGAAGCTCTGCTTTGGAGTGATCTCTTGTTCAAATTGTATGAAAATAGATCCTCAACTTTTATTGGAAGAGCTTTCAGGGAAGACTCTGGACATATTTGTTTTGTTTCTTTCAGTCTGTACAACACTGCTGCTGATAGTTTCTGTGCTTGCTTCTGAAGGAGAAATGAAGGCCAAACAATGCAAATCTTGTCACTTCCATAGGCAGAACTATCAGGCTGGCCACTAATACAGAAGTGCCAAGAGAAACATTTTATTTGCCTGGATTTTTTTTTTTTCTTTTCTTGAAGATTTCTGCAGGATTTCCTTGGGTGAAAAAGATGCAAGGCAGAAGTACAGTGGAACAGATGCAAACTGGATAATTAACCGAGAGCTGAAATGTGTAGTGAACTTTCTCACACATCGCCATGCATCCACATCAGCACACATCCCTGAGCTCAGAGAGAGGAGGGAAGCTGTTATAGGAAAGGAGGTATGTGATGGTGTTTCCTATATAAGAACACTCTCACAGCGTGTCCAAAGAAGCATAAGCTGGAGTTCTGTGGGCCACTGTGGAGCGGGAGTGACCTGGAGGGGATTGGTACCTGTCCCATAGCTGGGTGAGGTTTCCTGTAGGCATCAGTGTAAATTGTTTATGAATAGCATGGCCTCTGAAAAATTACTTTGAAATCTGAGTTTTGATACCTAAGTTACCCTTGGCAGTTACTGGAATTACACTACTCTGATTTATTGATTGATTTGCTTTATTGTTGCCACTATAACCATTCCTCTGGTTATCTAAATTTGCTATAGAGAAAAGAGAAAGTATACACTACTGGATGATTTTAAATCTACATTGTAGGATCTATAAATCTGGTGTCTCAGGCCAAAGAAGGCAGTTGTTCCATGTAGTTGGTGGAAAAAAAGCCTGGTGCCCTGATCAGCTGCAATCCTTTTTATAAGTGCCAATCCTTTCTATCTGCTGGCAGTGCTCAAGACACCAGAAAGCATACTGGAAATGGTAATTGGTTTGCCCTGCTGACCTGGGCTCCAAGAAAAACTACCTTGGAGGCCAGATCCAGTCCTTATGGCATGGGCTGGCCATGCCCAGTCCTCAGCATCACTACAAGTGAAACACTTTGGCTTTGTCACAGATTTTATCTGGGGAAGTACCAGAATCCATTTGAGAAATTATTTCAGTGAGGCATTTTAAGGTGAACCTGGCACTATTTTCAGTTTGTTTTAAATGCTGTACTATTAGTTGCAGCAGTCTGAGGAGGTGGTTGAGATACAACACCAAAGGTTCCAGTGTGAAACACAGCTAATGACCAAAAGTCATTTTGAGCTGTTTGAAACCCAACCAGCCTCTCTTGTCTGTCAGTAACACAAAGCCCATCAATCCCTAGTGTGCTTTCCAAATCCTGCCCCCTGGGCCGCTCTCAGGGTGTTCTGCAAAGCGCTTTCCAATAGGACCTAATTTGCCTCCATTCTTCAGGGTTCTTAAAGAGCCCAACCAAAATCACATGCAGTCAGCAGTTCCTGATGTAAGTTTATTAAAGCTTGGTCATACCATAACGTTCTCCTTAGGTGCCTTCAGTGAAATACAACTGATGACTTGCCATTTTTGTGCACTGATATGAGGCTGATTTTTTTGTGTGGTAAGTGACAGTGAATGTGGCTGATTTCAAGGCAGTGACTGTCGATGTGAACTGGCAGGAATAAAAAACATTTCCAGAAATGTCTTTCACTTTTGTGGTACCTGTTCAGAAGTTCTTATGTGCAAAGTTCTCGTGTTCAGAACTCTGATACTTGGCATTTTTCAAAACCTGGCTCCTTTATATTTGTAGCTGAGGCACACTTAATATTTAACTGTTCTGGAAATGAAAATGTAGGTGGTTGCTTTTGGTGTTCAGGGGTTTTTTTCCTCTCGTTTCTGTATCTGGCATCCTGAAATTCCACTTCCTAGGCCTGTAAATGTATCTTCTGTAGTGAAGCTACACTGTAGTTACCCTACTTAGGCCCTAGAAATCAGGATTGGAAGTGACATCCCCCATTCCTTGCTCTTCACACCTCCACTCTCTCTTGCTGCCTTTCCACGCCACAGAAGCAGAGCTTGCCCACTTTTGCTTGTAACCCAGCACTTCCCTTGGAGGCCTGGGACTGCAAACAAAACATTTACTCTGCCTGAAGTGGTTTGGGTTCGTGATGATGAAACCTACCTCCAGATTCTCCCTGCAGGAACTGAAGCAGGAAATGGCATCTTCTCCATTTCTTTTACCTCAGAGTCACCTTGTGCATCTTCTGATAACATACTATGGTTGAGGAGCACTCAGGGGATTTTTTTTCTTTCCCCTAGTTTTCGCTCCTGACAAATGTAGTCTCTGTCAATCTTTCCATTTATTTCCCCTTGAAAGTGTGACTTATAAGGAGGTTCAGGTTTTTTTATCTAAACAGATTACAGACATTGGATGTACAGCAGTTTATTACACTTTCCTTCCACAGTATTGATTAATGGGAAACGATCTCCATGGTATAAACCTAGGTTCTAGGTTCCTGGAAAAAGCTTTTTTATTCTAAGGATTGATCAACTTAAACTCTAAATGTATAACTATGCTGTCATGTGCATTTCATTTAAAGGGGTTGGGAAGGAGGAGATTCTTGTTGCTTTAAACCCTATTGTGTTCTTTGTGCATTTCCTGGAGTCATATCTCAAAGAAGGAAACCAGTCAGACCCTTTAGAGGTACCATTTCAAATCAAATAGTGAAATATGTTTTAAACCAGTAACAAGTATGTAATGTATGCCTTCAAGTAACTGAAAGTAATCTTTAAGAATCGGTAGTAATTTCATTCTGAAATTAAAATCTCTTTGGGAATTCATCTTCAGTGACCCTGTCTACACATCTATTTTGTCACTTGTGCTAGTGTGTGTCAGAGAGCATGTGTTGTGTGGTCCAGGGCCAGCTCAGTGCCCAAAGAGGTTCTAGGCTGAAGGGAACAAGCCAAAACTGGAAGTCACTGAAATGAGATGGCAGCTGGGGAGAGGCAGACCTTGAAGAAGCTGAAGGTACCACTGGCTCCCTTCCTTGAGTCCCAAGATACCTCCTTAGTGGTTCACCAGCAGCAGATGGGAAGACAATGGGTGGCAGATGCTCTAGTTGCAGTGCAAGAATTAAGAGAGTGAAAACCTCCAGCACACCTTGTGTTATTTAACAGCCTAGTCTGTCTTTCATAGTATAGCTCCCTGTGCCTCTCAAAGCTGAGGAATTGAAGATTATCAACTCTCCAGCACAGTGGCCTGCCAGGAGGCAGGAAAGCTTGTTGAGGAGTTCAAGGGTAAGCAGTATGGCAGGGTGCTAAAGGAGACAGAACAGAGCTTCATCCCGTGTTGCAATGGGATGACACACATGCGTAGGTGACTGTGAGGTTGCAAAGCCCTTCTCTGACTGGAGCAAATACTGATATTCCTTGTGGGTTGCTGTGGCTAGACCTTCCTGTAGGACTACATCTGCAACTTCCTCTCACTGCTGAATGTAAGCAAGTGGGAAATCTACCTTTCTTGTCAAGCAGAGCTTCCCCAGTAACAGCAGAAGAACAAAACTGGCAGGATTCTTGGCAGTTTTGCTGCTGCCCATCGGGTACTGATTATCCTTAATGAGTCTTATTGATTTCACGGTGCTGCTTCTTGGGAACAGCAGAAGCCTTCTGCAGACTCAGAAACACAAGCACATCAATGGTCATATTTGGCAAGTTATCTGTGCAATCACGTGGGCTGGGGTTTTTGTTCTTGTTGTGTTGTTTTGTTCCAATTAAAGGCTAGGTTCTGCAGCAGTTGATTTTAAGAGCCACATCTTTCCCCAGTTTCATCAGGAAATCATTCCACTTACCACTGGTGAGTAGGTGAGTGGGTTTCTCAAGCCCTCACATAAACTGTATTCTCAGCTTTAAGAGAGTGAAGGAGTTCTATATAATGTGACAAGAGCCTCTTGGGGATCTCTGGGTGTGATGCTTTCAAGACAACCTGGGTTTTGTTTTGGTATTGGTTAGGCTCTGGCTGCTGCATTGCTCCACCCAGGACAATGGCGCTCTTTGCCCCATCTTCTTAGTAATAATCTTTGTTGTAAGGTGTGGAAATTAAATCTCTGAATTCCAAGCCCTAACTGAAGAGCAGTGTGTGAACGGATTCCCCCTTTACCTAGACAGTATGTCTCCAGCTCATCCTCTCCCCTGCCCCAGCATTGGCAAAGAATACTAGCAAAAACAAGTGCCGTTTGTTTGTTTGTGTTTTGCTGTAAAACTGAAAGTAAAACTGAAAATAAGAAAGTTACTGTGCTTTTTTTTCCTCTCTCTCTCTCTCTCTTTTTTTTTTTTTTTTTTTTTTTTTTTTTTTTTTAATAAACAATGCAAATGTTTCCCAACACTTTTACCCTCTTGGTTTAAAGCTCCTCATTTCTGTCAAAACACCCATCAGGCAGTCACTCTCTAACTAGCTGTACTCAGGTTGCCTGTGGCATCCTGTTGCTTGCCCTGAGTTTAGAGTCCGAAGAGGGTTTGCAGCTCCAAGCTCCAATTCTAGAGCAGGAAAGACGAGATTTTGAGATTAACTCCATCCTCTTCCCACAAGTTGTTTTCTTAAATTGTAAGAAAATAAATAAAGAAGCAATCTCCCCTGCAGATAGCCCTTTTCAAAACTAGGCAGTGCTTCTTCTCCCTGTCCTTCTTGCTGCAGTGTGGAGAATGGCAGTTTCTCCCAGTGGGAGTGATGGCAGTCGGATGATATTCATCCTTCAGTAATCAGCTAATTGGCACAGCCCTCTACCTCTCAGCCTGCACTTCTTAGCATCACACTGGATTTCTGACCTGTGAGAACTTTGCTTTGAAGGGACAGCTTGATCCTTAAGCCCATTAGCCAGATGCCAGCCCTGGCTGGGGCAGTCAGTGGTCAGGAACTCTGGGCATGGGCTGGTGCCAGCTCTGCTGGCTGTGCCCTTCTACAGGGCAAACTTGTCCCACAGTATTGGGGACTCAGCTGTGAGGAGGACAGGTTCACCCTCAAAGATTTTTCTCCTGATTCCCAGCTGTACACACAATCCCTTCCCTGCAGCATGGAAGGGAGAGGAAAGTTTTAGCCCCCCCCCCCCCCCCCCCAGCTTCGGAGCTGTGGAGCACAGCTAGGGGCAGGATGCCAGGCTTGCTGGCCTCATCTGGTGTGGCAAATCCCCTTGTCCTAGGTTCCTGAGGGTAGCTGCGGCCACAAAAAGTGCTTGGAAAACTTTCCATATCATTTGGAAAGCCGCTCTCAGAGTGAGGCCATCTTACAGAGTCTGTTTAAAATTAAAGAAAAAAATATAAAGTATAAAATGAAAACATTCCCTCGCTATGTCCTCTCCTTATCTTTCACTTAAAAGTAAAGGAAGTAGAACACTTTAAAGCAGCTTTGTTTCTGTGGATTAAATGAGCTGAAATGCATCTTCTTTCTCCCTTGACTTTCTGCCCTCAGTCAGGTAAAGAGCAGGTCCATTGAAATATTGACTGTCATTAGTCTGAGATTTGGGGTTTCTTCATCTCTCAATGAAGCACAGATAATTTTTGGTTACCATCAGCCCTCTATCATAGCCGCTCCTGTGGAACGCTTCGCCTTTGATATGACAATGACTTTGTACAGAGGGAAGGACCTTTACCAGGGGAAGAATTGTTTCAAGAATCGATGAAGGATGAAACAAAATTGGCAGCATATAATTTAAAATTAAAAAAAAAAAAAAGAAAGAAACGGTGGGGGCAGGGAGGAAAGAAAGCACAACTTGGCATGTCGATGAAAAGGGAAGGAGCTCTGTGGAGACAGGAGAGCATTGCTACCAGGCCGGCTTGAAAACCCTCTTACCAATGTGCAGTTGCTCTCCCCAGCTGACCCATTGACTTCCTCCTGCCCTCCACAGGCCTGGCTGCAGTGAAACTTCGTGTCTTCCTAGTGGTGCCGAACCGAAATCAGATTTTGCTTTTAGTTGTTCAATCAAATTTTCCTTCCTTGAGCTTAGAAGGCACACTTGGGACTTTATAGTAATTGCCTCCCCACGCTGAACTGCTGATACCTTTATTGGATTGGCATAGGGTTTCAGAGGACTGTGTTTAACATGCAGTGAGCCGCAGCAATGCAAACAGCTCCAGTGTTTAAACAAGCATCCATTAGTCCAGGAAACAAGACAGTGCCAGCCCATTTGGTGCTCTTTAGAGCTGGCAGCTTTAGGGGAAGGGTGCAGCGGGGTTTGCCGGGAGGGGGGCAGGATGGGGGAGTCACAACTGCAGTGTCAGGAAAACAAGCAAAACATCTCTGTAGGTTTGTGAGAAATGAGCTGTGGAGGGGGGGAACACTTGCGACTGGGGACATGTGCAAAGCTCATTAATATCTCATTATGTTCGAATTGCAGTCTCCCAGAAGATTGGCATTAATGTGTGATGTGCTGGATAGGAAGGGGCTGCAGGAGAGCAGCAGGGATATTTTAAGCAAGCTCTTTTTTTTCTTCTTCTTTTTCTTCTTTTTTTCGCTTTTTTTTTTCTTTTTTCCTTTACATTGAAGAAGCAGAAAAAAAAATAGCATGTGCCAGCAAACCATGATGTTTTGTGCATCAGCCCAGTACAGTGCACTTCATCAAACAAGAACAGTGGTCAGTTGGGTTTATCATAGTACCCACTAGCATCTTTCAATATTTCCAATTAACTTCCTTTATTTTCAGCACTGCTTAAGTCAATTCTAAAGTTTGGCTCAGTGTGAAACTTCCAACACTCAGCCCATCTCATCCCACCGTCCTCCCCAACTGGAAGGACTGGGGAGTCCAGGGGGTACTTAGACTTTTTTTCCTCCCATAAGTTTGTACGTAGAATGATGTCCAAAATACTTTTTCTCATGCTCCTGTATTGAAACAGCTTTTGTTTTATCCTTAAGTGGAGCACTGCAGTCATTAGCTTATCAGCTGATAAGCTGCAGTCATTAGCTTATCAACTGACATCAGTGCCTGTACTTGCTTCTGCAGGACCACATAACATTTTTCTGATAAGATCTTCACTGCCATGTTACTGGGAAAAGACCCATTAGTTTAAGAGCCAGTTATTCCTTGACTTTCTGTATCTGAACATATAAATCCTCTTAAAAAATAAAAGGCTGCTCCCAACAATGGCTTGTCTAAAGAAGAACAGTCAAGGACATTATGTAGTGGGAGCGCCCGGCTGTGCTCCCAGTTGCTGAGTTGCTAAACTTTCATTGGGAAGACTGGAGTCATGAGAGGGACAAAGAATGTGCTTCTTTTATACTCTGCAGCACTGGACTTCCATTAAATAAGTGTTTTGCTAGCATGTCCAAAAAACCCCTCTGAGTTTTGCTTTCCTGTAGACATCTACTCCTTCTGCAATTGCAAACAAAACACCATTTGAATAGGTGGTGTATTGGAGGAGATGTTTATAGCCAAACTGTAGGAAAATCCTTCTTCTTCAAATCCTTTTATGCTACAAGAGCAAAACTCTTTTACGCTAAAAGAGTTAAATTAGTCCCGACTCTTATGAAATTCTTGCAAGCCCATAGATCTTGGTTCAGACTGCTTATTATGGTTGAACTTTATTGCCCAGGCTATTTGTTATGTGTTTATTCTTCCGAGTAAACTTTCTTTTGCTTTTATGAAACAATATTGGAGCCCTCCAGTGGCCAAACTAATCATTCTGAGGAATGGAGTTCAACTTCTGCCAACGAGGTTGATTTTTTTCTCCTGCCCTATTAAAAAATTAATTTGGTGATCTTTTTATATTCAGAATTTATGTGGAGTTAATTTGAGTCACAGCATCATATGTGAAAAGTAAGAAAAGCTAGAAAAAAAGAAAAAATAGTCTCTTTGTCCTTCTAGAATCTCCATGTATTTATTCTTCTATGTTTTCCAAAATTTAATGAGTTTATTGTTTAATTAAATTCTGTTAGATTTCATTTTCAGAGAGGATCCCATTACACATACAAGGCAGAGAAAATGCACTTTGAGTATCGTGACAATTCACATTTTCTTAAGTGACTTTTATCAGTTCTGTGACTTTTTATCTATGATGTCACTGGTCTGTTCTCTAGCAAAACCTAATTTTTCGACTGGACATCATCATTTGTATCAGGGGCCTCAGCACACTGAAGATTTTGGCCTCAAGGCTCTCTCATCTGTGGCTCCTACTGGTGTCTTTCACTTTCCATGTGAAATAGAAACTCATTATATATTTTAAAAATGGCTTTTAATTACATTTTATGCACTGGATATTAGTGAGAGGAGTTTTGCTTACAAAGGATGTTGAGATCCTAACAGCTAAAATTGCATACTTATGCCTCCTCATGTTTGGTGTGGTAGTAATCACAGTCCTTCCTTCTTCCAAATTGTAGTAACAGCCTTTCAAAATTCAAAATCAGATGGGTAGGTTTTGATTGTGTTGGAGCTGCATGTTTTGGGTGGAGGGGGGGATGAACAGGGGAAGAGGAGAAAGTATGGTCAATTGGTTGTCTTCTGATCAGATGACCACAGTCTGGCATTCAGTCCATGTTCAAAAAGTAGCAAAGCAAGGGATTGCTTTCAGGTTGTTGTTTTGCACCGACTCCTCTTTATTTAGAGGCTACTGGAAATGAGTTTCTACCACACTGGATTGTATAGCTGCTGCTTTGTAAAATTGTACATTATCATCAAAATGCTTCATAACAAGAACTTTGAAAATCTGGTAGAGGGAGGGTTCTGTTTGTTTTATTTCAGTAAAGATGTTCTAAGTAGCATTTCTTCTGCAAACACTGTGGGTACAGGAACAGTTGTACTGGGTCATTTCAAAGGGGCATTTAGCCCAGTGTCCTTTCAGTGAGCAAGTAGAGTGTAAGAAACAGGGCAGGCACACAGCCTTCCCTGGCACATCTTCCAGCTATCCCAGGTCTGAGAACCTCTTCCTGAGCCCATCTGTACACAGTTTGTTTTTTCAGCCCCTGCATATGTGAAGAGGGTTTCTTCTTGTTCCTGAAAAGTGGAGTGAAACGAGGAAAGCCAAGAAAAGAGCTGTAGCAGAAGCTTCTTGTTTTCGCTGCATATAGGGGGCATGTTACATACATTCCTCTCCTCGGTGGTAGAGGGAATTCCTGGAGGAACCAGAACAAAACCTTAGGCTTTGTCTCCTTTCATGTTTTTCGTGTGAGTTTGACAATTGCTGGAGGAGATGAATGCCTTGCTCCAATTCACCTTTTGAGGAAACTGCTAATGAGGTCATATTTTCTCATGGCTTTATTCAAGACCATAAACATCGGCAGGGCTGGGAAGAAAGCACTCAGAAAGGTGGGGAGAGACTGTTTGCAGAATATGAGCATGCACCAGGCAGGCAGAGGCCCTGTAGCTGTCACAGGGAAGGCTCGTGTTCTAAGGCTACCTTGCCTTCTGCTGCCTCAAGTTTTGTGGCTGCAGAAGGCTCATGCTGTGAGGCTGTGATACCTGAATTGAGACAGTAAAGGGAAAAAGATGGGACTGTGCAAGGGGGGAGCAAAAGTTTCCCACCTGCCTGATGCACACTTCACACCCAGCTCCCTGCAGCCTCACTGCACATTTCTGCAATTTCACCTTGCCACTTGATTGTCACAGCCTCCTCCGATCACTGCTGCCACCCTGGTGAGAGCTCCATAGCTCCAGCAGAGCGCTGGGAAAGCAGAGGAGGCAGGGACCACTTGGAGCTCTTAGGCAGCAGCACAAGAGCAGCTGTATCCCCAGGGAGGACTCCTGCATGTGTGTCTTTACCAGGAGAGGTTGGAGCCAGGATTGCCAGAGCACACAGGCTGTCTGCAGCCCTGCTGTGCTGGGACCAGGAGGAGAATCTCTGCAGTTCTGTGGTTTAGTCTGAATCCTTGTGGTTTGAACCTCTGCTCCACAGTAGCTACCTGGTGAGATGGCACTCCCAAGGAGGATGATGTGCCCTCTTGTGTTCCCCTGCAGCTCCTTAGGGAGCCTTTTACCTGGGGCCCTCTTAATAGTTCTTTGTTTGGTAACATTTCCATGCCCTGTACAGAGAAAACTTCATTGGATAGGTTATGCTGCTGTAGAGAGACACTGGGAACACTCAATGGGAAAAATATCTGCTTTAGTTCCAGGCGTTGCAGTCCTTTCTCATTAGCAGGGAGAGGAGAAGGCTGTCACTACTTTACTGATGAGTCAGGAAAATCCTCTGTGTTTGCAGTGTTGAATATTTCTAATATGATTATTGCAGGTCTGAATTTGAAGTTTGGCAATATCAGAAAGCTTTTGGGAAAAATAAAAAGAAAGAAAGAAAGAAAGAAAGAAACCAGTAATGACTTATGTCCCCAGATACAATGAAATCATGGTCTCCTGCAAATCCTACAGCCATCAGGACCCACACTATTCAAGGTTGCTCTTGGCCTCATGTCATCCACCTGACACTGAAAAAAAGTCAGTCTCAGGCAGCTGTGCATTTTAAAGCTGGGCCCTCACTGTAATTCCGAAATATGCTAATTGCCAGGCTTTTATTTTCATTTGACTGTTTTGAAAAGCTTAGAAGAAAGGAGGAAAAATAAAGGAGTTTTGTAAATAGCCCTAGGAAAAACCTCAACCTGCTGCCCATGTAATTTCCTTTAAAAACAAGTTTTGTACTATGGGAAACTGTATCATGCAGCAGATTTGCACACAGTCCCATATGCCCCACATCTACGTGATTTTATATAATTTCTTTAGCATGTTTGCTCATTGTTACAGTTGTTACTAAGGTTACTACTACTGTCATTACAGAAGGAGGAAGTGCTTGCTTACCCCAAAGCTTGTCGATGGTTCCCTGTGTGTCTAATTAAAAATACTTTTTTTCCCCCCTCTCTGTAGACTTTGCTTAGACCATCATGGTTGTAACACTACTTACTGTTTATCTGGGATTTAAACTGAAGTCCTGCTGCTAGCTCTCCCCTTCTTGCTTCTCTTAAATAACCCAGAAGTGATTTAGCATTTAAGTCAGTTACTAAGCAAGAATTTGGAGCTGCGCAACCTTCTTTCCTTTGGCAAGGCAAGAAAGTAACACTTTTTCCAAGAGTAAATGTAGTATCATTATTATAGGCCAAACTAGGAAGATTTCATGCTTATTTTCTTAGAGTTTAGTGGAACAAAACTGAAGCCTCTGGAAATGAAACTGGGGGACAGACCCAATCCATGCAGGCAGAAATCTTTATTAAACACAGATGTCAACAGCAGTAGCATGTAATTAGTGCCCTAATTGTTGACTAGGCAAATAACCATGGCTTGGGGAAGGTCCAGGTGGAGGCATCTGTCTGTGGATGTGTCTTCTTCCTCTAGTTACCGAGGCTCCCTTTAAGGTCAGTAAAAAGAAAAAGGCTCTTTCTAGACCGTGATTTATCCCATTCCCATCTCAGCCTGGTATAGGGGGTATGAATTGCATCCTTAAGACTGGAATGACTTGGCCTGTTTTTGCCTGCACCTTTCTTATGGTGCCTGCAAGAGTTTCCAGACTCCATGTCCTGTCCATAGCTCCCTGTACACACTCCTTCTTTTTCTGGAATAAGAAAAGGAGACATAAAAGCCCATTGATCTGACAAGATATAAGATATTTTGTATTCCCATTGGCTGGGGATGGGATTTGGGAGATTTGAGTCCAATTCTGATCCTGCCACTGACTTAATATACAGCTTTAGGCTGCTCCCTGCTCTGTTTCCTGAAGTGAAATTTACAGGTTTAATGTATGTTTGCATCTGAATGACAACATTTAAGTGATAAGTGATTGGGGGTGGGGGGTGGGTTGACACTCAGGTTTGTTTTTCTTTTGAGATTCATCTCACCTATGTTTTCCTCTGAGACCAAAATCCACATAATTCTGGTAGTAGACCAAGAATGCTGTGTCTTCGGACTAACAAATTAAAAGCACTTAGTACTGGGTGGCTTATCATTCCTACAACGGGAGAAAAAGGAGGGAAGGAGAAGTCCTTTAAAAAGAAAAATAAGATTAGTGGAAGTCCATTGTGTGAATTCCCACTGGTTTATAATACACTTCTGTGGCTTATCTAACAGTAAACTGTGATGTCTAGTGCTTCAAGGGGTTTAGGAAAGAAATGTAGTGCTCTCTGTGACTTGGTCTTTACCTACAACAAGTGCTTTATTATCTTGCACTTATTTAGCACTATTAAGGGCACAAACTTTCAGTGGTGAATGGGACTTGAAGTCTAAATTTAATTTTAATTAGCTGCTAATATATGCTTAGCATGCATAGATTGCTGAGATTAAAACCCATGTGAGTATCCTGGGCAGTGACTACATGTGCGTGTGTGTGCTTGTGTGGAAAAACCAAGGAAATTTTTTTTGACAGCAAAAAGAAAAAAAGTAAAACCCCCCCTGTGTTGTGTACACTGGGAATGTACAGACATTTGTAGCATTGTGTGTTGCAATTCCTTCCCTTGGAGGGCTGTTTTCAAAATACACAAATAGATAAAAGTGCCTGGTTGTAATGTGGTGCATGGCCACACCCAACTGGGAATGTCACCTGTGTGGCAGAACACTGCCCACCTTTCTCTTGGTGATCTTTTTGGCTTGTGTGGAGAGATCTCGAAGCCTTACACTCTTCTGGGATTTGGCAGTCTTGCTGCCATTGCTGCCATGTGTTCAACACTTTGTATGTATATTCAAAGTAGGATGGGAGAGAGAAAGAGGTTTATCCTGGGGTGGAGACAGCTGCTGTGGATAAAATAAGGAAGGTAAGACCTGAGCAAAGGTCTTGGTCTGATGCTGTCGTTCATTGCATAAACCATTTTTTGTATTTTCGGTTGCTTAATGTACTCAGGGTGAACCATGTGCTAAATATTGTGCTGAATCAGGGCCTTCATTTGCTTAAAATCTTTTTCTTTACACTTCATCAGTAGACTTAAATAGTACATTTGCAGTTCACGACACACAGCAGGTCCAGCCCTGGGAGTCTGTCACTCAGGTAATTTCTTGGAGCTGGCAGACCAGACGTACTTTTCCATTAGTTGTGCTGTGTGCCTTTGTGGGACCTGAGGTCAGCTTGAGGTGAAGGTAATGAGGCCACAAAGAGCTAAAGTTTGGTTTACTTGGCCATATTTAGGGCGAATCTGCTGTTCAGTGCTGTCTGGACTTGAGCCCATGGCAAATAGCTCCCAAACTGTGCTCAGAATAATTCAGAATGTGTCTGGGGCATCCTATACAGTCCCTTGATTCCTTGAGTCTTCAGAGATCTTCAGTGATCCTGCTTTTTTTTTTTTTTTTTTTTTTTTTTTTTCTTTCTCTTCTCCCAGTACTGGCTATAACTTGAATGCAAAGAGGAGTTGTTCCATCAGACATAGTGTCTGTCTCTGAAGAAATTTGGATGCAGAAGAAATGACCTTATCAGTGCATCCCTAATTCCTAGTGAGCTTAATGGGATTCGTTCTGGGTGTGTTCAAGGCCAGGTTGGATGGGGCCCTAAACAACCTGGTCTGGGGTGTTATCCCTGCCCATGGCAGGGATGTTGGAACAGGATGGTCTTTAAGGTGGCTTCCAACCTAGACCTTTCCATGGTTCTGTGACCCTTCAGCACCTCTCAGGACTGAGCCATGGGTTTTGTCCAGGAGTCTGTCAAAGCTGCTGCTGCCTGTGTTCTTTTAAAGACATATGCAAAGTCAAGATGAACAACCACTTCCTGCATTTCTCTTCTTTCCTAGAGATGGATCAAGCTGATTGTGCTGATCAGGAAATTGTTTGACTGAAGGAAAAAGCTGTCTCTGACATCTTTTCTATTTTGGGATTTTCAGTTATTTGATTTTGTTATTTATTTTTTAAATGGTCAGTAGCTTAGCACAAACTTATTTCCAGACTCATCTGTCCCATGTTGGATTTTTTTTTCGTTTCCCCAAAAGACATGTCTCATTACTGTGCAAACAATTAAAATGTAGAAAAAAAAAAGAGAATTAATTACTGTGCAAAGCATTCATTTCTCTCTCCTTCCCCCATGCTCGGGTCTCCTTTGCAGTGCTTACTGTATCCTTAATTGTTCAATCTGTACTTAGATAACCTTCACTCCTTTAAAGGTATGTGTCATTGCAGAGAAATCTTCAGTTGACCGGTGTCCTCAGCCAAGCTGCCCATTCAGGCACAGGGAGCAGATGGGGAAGAAGAGGCTAAATTCACCATTTAGTTTGCAGCAGTATGACTGATTCACAAGATTTATCTTTTAATGTGTTAGTTGTTGAAATCTGTTCATTTGATATTTAAATTATTTTCAAGTGGAAATTTCATTTATGATCTTACCCCAAGAGGGTGACTAAAATGTGTGGGCTTGAACAGGTACAGTGTATAGACTATGTGGCTCTCATTTCCTTCCTTTTCCAATTGTATGAAACACTTTGCTTCAAAAGGTGTGAACTTGAACTTAGTCATGTGGAAGAATCACTAAAATTACTTAGTCCACGCTGATTTAAGGAACTGGAAGGTGCTGCTCATGCACCTGTGGAAGAAGCAGCTATGTTGCCATGAGGTGACATGTGTTGGGAGTTAACACCAGTGATATGAGTGGAAGACAACTGTGCCATTTCTGAGTTCAGCCTCCTGTCAGCTTGCTATCTGTCTTCTAGAGATCATGCCCTAGACAGGCTTTGGTAGTAAAGGAGATCCAGTAGAAACTCATGGTCCATGGAAATCTATGGTGTCATCAGGGGACTACAGTCATGCCTTCACCATCTCTTCTGGCTCTTTCTTTGGAGTTTCTCCGAGAATATTCTGGAGTAATATATTATGTATGTAGATTGTGCCATGGCAGTATTTTGCTAGCAGCTGGAAGGTAATTTGCTTGCCCTAAGCATAGGGAGGGCTTTTCCCTTACATCAGTTAGACAGGGTTTTAGTCTGTCAGTTCTGAAGTCAGGAACAGAGCTCACATCCTACGGGGTGCCTCAATGACAAGGAAAGGAGAGGCTGTGTCACAGAGCTGCTCCTCCTTTGCAGAGGACAGGAATGCTTTCATGTCTCACATACCCCTTTGCTAGGCAGGCAGGATGCCATCAGCATACTTCACTAGCTTGCTACAACTCGTGCTCATCCAAGGATGAACTGGGACAAGATTTTCCCTGGGAAACCATTCCCAATGTCACATACACAGTTTGAAGGGCTACTGAGGAGCTATGGTGCATGTGCAACAACTCTGTGTGTGTTGTTTTGCTGCTTCTTAGTTTAAAACACAAGAGGTTCCTGCATTTCTTTTCTGCCCTGATTTGTAGTTCTTTGGGAGGCACAGCTATAATAATCCCCAGTGTCTGCTTTTTATCATTACCCTCTCTTCTAGATCCAGATACAGAGCAGATTGGAAAGGGTGAAGACATATCAGAATAACTCCCAGACAAGTCAGTTGGAGGCTGCCTGACTGAATCTTCATAATGCACCTTGAAAATGCAGCTCATGCCATCTGCAAGGACAACTTCAGAGAGAGCAGAGCTTGGCTGCTGGGTGTGAGAGGCAGAAGTAGGCACTGCCAGCTCAGTAGTTCAGCTTATAGGTTCTTAGCACCTTCCTAAGACTTTAGCACAGATGGAGCAGTGCTGGCACTCCCAAAGCAATGAGGTTACTGCTTTGCCAGTGTTTACCCCATTGGGCCAAAGGCGGGCTAAATTAGATCTGAAGAGGAGTAAACCATGTAGATCGTAGGCTGGGGCAGGAAGGCTCTTTGACAGTGATAACAGCATTCCATTCATGAAATAATTTTGTGCTCTAAAGTTCAGTTAAACTTGCTGTGCAATGTCTTTGCACTCAGCTTTTTTCAGGCTGCTTTAGCACACACCAGCATCCTTATCTGGCTGAGTGAGGGCAGGTAGAGTCACAGAATTTACCTGGTTTGACTTCCCCAGTGCTGTTGCTGTTTTGCTCTCATGCAGTGCCTTTTTTCGTTACCCCTCTTCCCTGTTCTCTGCTTGATCTCCCAGTGTGATCCAGTTCCTGCTGGTGGCTGGGAGCCTGACAGGTGGCTGGGGCCCTGACAGCTGGCAGGCAGCTCTAGCAAGGGGCCTGTGCTGCCAGCTTTGCATCAGCAAACCCTGACTCTTTACCCTCACTCTTCAGAGAGCAACCCTTCCTCTCCTGACTAGCTAAAATGTGAGGAAGTGGATTGTTTTCCTCTCTGCTAACTCTTGCAGGTTTACCCAGCGCCTTGATCATGTTACTATTACTGGGAGGGATTTTGTTCTTCTGGTGACTGACGGCAAAAAACGAGGGTGGGGACAAGAGACCCCACAGCTCTTTGCAGGGTAAGGGGCAGAAGGCTGACCCCTTTCCTGAGGCAGAGGTTACTCTGTGAGCCTGCAGTGTTGAACAGGTTACTGGCTAGGTTGGCAGGATGAGATTTTACCAACTTCAGACAGATTTTGCAACGTGAATTTCCTGTATATTTGAAACATTTCCCTGGCCAACAAGAGCCAGGCAGCCAGGCCTGGCATGGAGAAACACAGCATGTGCTTTAAATTAGCAATTGTGCTCCAAAATCAATTTGCTACATCAGGCTTCATCCAGCGAGTTAGCAGGCATCAGTGCTGTGCTTTCAGCAGCATGAAGGAATTGAGAGAGTAGGGGAGTGGTTGGATGTATGAAATACTTTAATTTGTGGGAAGTGGTGATCTGTAACTCACCTTCATGTTGCTTGGCTGCTTGTCTGAGTTAGCTCCAACAGAGGTTTTTGAAAGGCTGTCCTCTGCTCCTCACCACCTCTCCAGGACACTGCAGCAAGTGTAATTGGGAGGCCACTGTGGAGCTGGGGGACTTAACAAGATGTGGCTGTACCTCAGGCAGTGGCCCTCTGGCAACACTGACTTTTGAACGGCAGTGTCAGAGGCGGTACACCAAGGAGCTGTGTGCAAAAAATCCTTTCAAATGTTGAAGCTGAGTTTCTGGCATGCACATAGCTATGCTGATTATTCCTTACTGATCTTAGATGCTGTCATGTCAAATTCACTTGCTTAGTGTCACTTCATAGCCACCCCTGGGACACTTCCTAAATTGTTCATAGGATTTGAGTGCAGCACAAGAAGTTAGGTAGCAAATATGACTCAGTCTTTAGGGTGCAGGCTGGAGACTGCTGAATTGGGGTGGTGTTTGGCAGAGCTCATGCTAAGTACTCCCTGTTGGAGGTAAGAAGTATTAAGATCTTTCTGGAGAAGCTCTAGGAGAAGAAGGAAGAAGAAAGGGGGAGCAAACTCAGGAAGTGACACACTGGTGGAAGGGAGAGTAGAAACCCTAGAGAAAGGCCCAAGACTTAAATTCATTTCATGGAAAGGAACTGAAGGTCATGATAACTGGTGGGCCAGACTGATTCAACATGAAGGACTGAAAAGATCAATTTTTAACAGAAAGGGTGACAGAAGAGCACGTGGAGAAGATAATAGCCCCTTTTTTTTTGTAAATGTGCATACCCTTTGAGGAAGATGGACTTTGGGCTTTGGCTAGTTTCTCTACTTTCCCACAGGGAGTAAATGTAGCTCCAGAGCAGGGCACATTCCAGCAGAGCTGGGGAGCCAAGTGGACCAGACCACTCAGAGTTGTTGCCCTTGTCTTGTCTTGTCTTGAAGTGACTGGAGCTGCTCTAGGGAGAGGGAAGTCAGTGGCCACATATAGCTGGTACACAAAAACATCTGTAAAAGTGACATCAGGCTCCTGTGACACAAAAACATCTGTAAAAGTGACATCTCCTCTGTGGGGGCTCACAGAGAAGTGGACCTGTGTTACCCTGTGAATCATGTCCAACTTCTACTGGCATAGAGAGAATTTAGCCTCTCGGCTTCCCCACCTCCCTCTGGGTTTTGTGTTGTTTTTTTTAAGGAGCAATGAAGGGATGTTCAGCTGCCACAGCCCCAGTCACTCCCTGTGTAGGGCTGCAACAGCCGCCCACCAAAGGCAGCTCCACGGTGGAGGATGGGCTGCCGAGTGGCTCCTCGGCTGTTGCTATAACAACAGTACCTCTGTCTCATTTCTTTTGAAAAATGAATTGCTGCTGGTGAGATGAAGCGGAGCAGCTTCTCCTCACAGATGAAAGCCCTGCTGACAGCCTCCACACACTCCTGTTTATCTGTTGGGTCTGTCACGGCATGTCCGAGAGCTCTGGCCAGGATTTCAGGATGGGCTGGATTAGACCGTTTGGGTCGCTGTGGGTTTGCGTGCACAGCCTCTGTCCCCCTGCCTCTCCTCCAACTGAAAGTCATTTAAAAAGTCAACCTGCCAAAATTTGACCTTTTCTCACTCTGCAGCTGGAGTTTTTCCAAAGGCATATAAAGAATCGAGATTCTTCACCCTCTTGTGCTTTGGGGTAGAAAACTGCAGTGAAATGGAGAGTCGTCAGCCAAATATTTTGTGTAAAAAAGCTAAAGCTTATGAAGCTGGAAGGGGGTTGTTTTATTTCAATATTTTCCTTTGATTTTGATATTTTCCTTTTATTTTTAGTGTCAACCATCTTCTGCTCCTAGACATAAATCTCTCAGCTCCTGCTAGTATCTTCGCAACGCATGCTGTAAAACATGCACAAACTGTGTTCTTGTACTAGGAAGGAGAGGGAGGGCACTTTAAAAGATACTATTTTACTTTACTATTTTTACTTTTGTGTTTGTAGAGGGAAGAGGGAAGTGCTGCAATTTTAGTCCAAGACACTGTGGAATCCTGGTGGTGGTAAACTCTTTGCCAGTATATGTTCAGTGTAGGATATCCAAACCATTCAAGAGTTAATATGGTGATTGGGAATGAAATCAAGATATGGAAAGTTTTCATTGAAATAATTTGATAAGAATATTTCTGTGTTGTACCTGAAATAAAAGGAGATGCATCTATTGTTACGGCTCCCAACTCCCCCAAAATGCTGGAGTCAAGGGGCTTCCCCACCTGCAAGGCTGTACCCAGCAAGCTGCTTTCAAACAAACCTTTCATGTTAAGTTTCTGTCCACCTACAGTTTTTCAATGAGCAACCAAAGAAAATAAAAATATTAGCTCCTGTTAACCCCCTAAATCCTAAAGTCTCTGAAGGAGAACAATGTTAGAAAACTTAGAATAGGTTTAATTTAATTTCTTTTTGCAACAAGGCATGACTTCGGTATGTTTCATATTTGACAGAAGATAGTTTCCATGTCAAGCTGCTTTTTCTTGTAATGCAAAATAAACATGTTTATGTATATTTATATACTGGGCCGACTTTTACTTTCAGTAAAGTCACTGAATATTTGTACAGGGCGACATGCAAGTTCCAGCACATGATGAAAATTTAGGAACTGATATTTTTAGGGCTGATCATTTGCCACTAGATAGTTTTGATTCTTTTGGTAAACATTCTTATACAAATAAGGTGATAGATTCAGGATAAAATAGTAAATGTTTTAAAACCTGAAAGCGTGAAACCATGTAAAAGTGTTTCACTCTTACCAATATTTTTTGTAAAGTATTCATTCAAACTTGCAAAACATATGGAGTCAGTTGACTTGTATTCCTCAGGAGATAATCACTCTCACTACTCCTTCCCTTGTCATTAAGACAGATTTTTTTCCCAGTCTTTTCCTCATAGGAACTTTGTTTCAGGATGAGAAGCCACCAGGTCCTGTTCTTACTTTAGCCCAGCATTTGGTCAATGTGGACTTGGGGTAAAGGCCATGGCACGTTTTGAACATTTTGTCAAATCCCGGTTTTGCCTGTGCATGCCCATTGAGTTTGATCCTGAGTCACTTGCTGTTTGGGGAATGTTTTTCTGATGAGACAATAGTGATTTTGTAGTGAGATGGCTTAGGAGTTCAAATGGGTGATTTCAGCTGTAAATTGTGTGAGTGGTCTGTTAGGGACAATATTTAAATATGCTATTTTAACCCGTTATATCAGCTGACCACCTGCACTTGAGGCCAGCTCATGCTCTTTCGTTTCTTGCCCTGGAGCTGTGCCTTTGTACTTGTGAAGCAGTGCCATTACCACATCTGTAGCATCCTTTCCTATCTCCAGGGTCTGATCCAGGGTTATATAAAGGTGAGTGGAACCAACTCAGCTGTAGGATTCTGCAGCACGGCTCAAAAAGCAGCAGGGAGCTGTAATGCCACACACCGGTGTTCAGCTTAACACGGGTGGTTTTTAGGGAGAGGAGGGCAGCAGAGGTGAGAGCCATACTGTAAGTCCCCTTGTGAGATCTGATTTTGATCCTTCACACTAGTCCTGGACTTCCTCTCCACGTGGCTGCTTACTGGCAGAGATTGAGGCAATTACCACCTCTGGGCAAGCACCTCTTGCTAGCAGAGCTCTGCTGCTAGCACAGAGAGATGAGAAGGTGATGCTCTCCTGCAGGGCCCCGTGCTCTGCAGCCCTGGTGGGTTCCTGCAGACTGTGGTTGCCAAACCTGACTATGCCAGGCCTTAGTCTAGAGAGAGTGGCACAGTGTGCTTTCCCACCTGCATCTGTGGAGCTCGTGGGGACAAGAGCTGCTGCGTTTGGGAGAGGAGTGGGAATGCAGTGACAGGGACTTGATAGGGAGGCCCAAAACATACTCACAGCCTTCTGGAGCCCCACATTGCTGCAGGCCAGTTCCCCATCACAGCCTGCAACACAGGGAGAGGAACTTCTGGGTGCAAACCACTGGCCATGCTGTTCCCTCATCTCCAGAAACTGGGGAGGGGATGGACTCAGGATATGGACAGCTGCCACAGAGCTGCATAGGCAAAAATACACAGAATGCTCCAGGTTGAAAGGGACCTTAAAAATCATCTAATTCCCACCCCCTTGCCACAGGCAGGGATACCCTCCACTAGACCAGGTTGCCCAGTGCCTCATCCAGCCTGCCCTTGAACACTTCCAGGGATGGGACATCCACAGCTTGTCTGGGCAACCTGTGCCAGTGCCTCACCATCCTCACAGGGAAGAATTTCTTCCTAATATCTCATCTAAACCCACCCTCTGTCAGTTTGAAGCCATTCCCCCTTGTCCTATCACTTGTGGAAAGTCCTTCTCCAGCTCTCTCGTAGGCCCTTTGGGTACTGGAAGGTGCTATAAAGGTCTGCCCAGAACTTTCTCATCTCCAGGGTGAACATCCACAACTCTCCAAATTCAGGGTTTTAAGACCAGGCACCAGAAGAGGAGAGCAGCCATGTGGCAGAGGCTGTGGTTACAGAGCAGCTGGTCTATGTGGCACCACAGAAGCCACGAGGGTGGAGGAATTTCTGCCTGCGGGAGGCTTGGCACACACTGGCTTTGTGCAAGGCGGAACAGGCAACAAAGTCTCGGTCTCTTATGCCAACAGTGACCCACCGGGGACTCGTATTCACGTGTTAATTATTTTCCCACATTGCTCCAGTGGAAATCAAGGAATTGATGGTCTGCTTAGACTCATAGCCTTGCCTTTCTGCCTGGTTCTCAGCCAAAGAGCAGTCTGACCAGTACCTTGGCATCCCACGCATGCTCAGCTGTGGCTGCAGCAATGCCTGTGCTAGCCACATCCCTCTGCATTGTGCTGAAAGAGGCCAGGCTGGCCTGAGGGGCAGGAGAAGGGCACAGCCTTCCCAGAACCACTCCCTCCAAAACCTGGGTGAGATAGGGATTTGCTTGCCCGTCTTACACATGCGATGAAAGGGGAACCAGCCCTCTGGGATGGGAGAAATAAATGGGATCTGGATTGTGAGAAGAAAGAAGGTTGAGGACCTCTAGGTTAGGGAAGGGGTGGGAGCTGCATATCTGGGACTTTCCTACCAGTGAGAATACTTTAAAAACTGATAAAATCTTTCACTATTTTGTCTTCTATTGTTCTAGTATCAAGGATGCAAGTGTGTCCTGAAGGCGTTTGCTAGAGCTGTGACCTCTTTGCTTCCTCCCCTCCCCACTATTGTTTTTTGCCTTAGCTGAAGAGAGATGCTTTTTTTAGCCTCGTACATAAGTAAAGGACAGCTTGGGTGTGAGTGGGGAGGAGTGCTGCTTGCTACAGTTCTTTGCTATGCTTCTATAACCTGACTTAAAGCTGATGTTAATACACTATTTTTTATAAAATTCTTAAATTCCAATTTATTTGCTTTTCTGTAGACTTGTCTTGCTATTATTTGTTAGCTATTTATGTTTTATGTTAGCTCCTAGCACATGGCTGATTTCCTTTTTTTCATTATTTGATTGAGTTAACATTATGCAAAGTTCCTTCTATTTTCCGGGGTGGATATATCTTTTTTCTCCCTTAAAAGGGATTTTCAATATACTAGCCAAGAACACAGGGCTAATCAAATGAAACTATGTTAAATTTTTTTTTCACACGTTTCAATATAAGCAGTCAATCAATTATACTGCAGTTATTTTTAAAGAAGATTCTAGAAATTTCCAACAAAAAAAAATTAGAGTGAGTAGTAAATTTTAGTGATTCCTTTTTTCTTTTTTTTTTTTTTGTTCCAGTTTACGACTTCTCACTGTGTTAGGCACACTGTTTAAATCTCATCCCTGCATTAGATACAAAATGTTGAATTAGTCAGCTTTTTCCCTAAATTTCCTGGAAGTTAGGCTCAGACTCAGCTTGGAAAGCACAGCCATATTTTACAGTTCTGCCTTCCTGGTCAAGGGAAGGCTTGGTTTGGGACAGGGGGAGGTGTTTGGTTGTTTGGGGTTTTACAGACTGTGTTTTTAAATTGATCAAGGCATAAGAATGAAATCAGAGAAACTTCCTAATGAGTTTTAAAACTTATGGTCGCTGGCTTGATGAGGAGTACCTTGTCACAGTGCTCATGACTTCTTTTGCATCTGCAAAGGGTTAATATTTGTCTTTCCTCTTGTTTTCTTTAAGCTTCAAGAGACAGTCAAAAGGAAGTTGGAAGGCGCACGTTCACCTCTCAATGGAGAGCAGCAGAACGGAGTTTGCGATGGGAACTTCTCTCCAACCAGCAAGCGGACACGAAAGGATGTGCCAGGCATTGAGGCAATCAACAGCTTGCCCATTAATTTGCCTTTGCCTGCTGTTTCTCCTCTTCACCAGCTTGACATGAAAGCTCCCCTGCCCCTGCAGAACAGTGGAACTCACAGGAGTGGTCTAGAAGACTTGGGTGAAAATGGTGGGCTTTCTGAGATAAAGCTCCCTGTTAATGGCTGCAACGAGCTGGATGATAGTTTTAACATCCTGCAGAGCAAGGAACTAAAGCAAGAGCCTTTGGATGACTCCAACTGCATAGACACTTCTGAAACATCTCTTTCGAATCAGAACAAGCTCTTCTCAGACATTAACCTAAATGATCAGGAGTGGCAGGAGCTCATAGATGAGCTGGCAAACACCGTCCCAGAAGATGATATACAGGATTTGTTCAATGAAGACTTTGAAGAGAAGAAGGAGCCCGAATTTCCCAGGCCTGCCACAGAGACTCAGGAGAGCGCGAGCGTAAAAAGTGATCCATCCCATTCTCCGTTTGCTCACGTCCCATTAGGGTCTCCCCAGGTCAGACCATCTTCTTCTGGTCCTCCATTTTCCAACACCTCCACAGGCTCTAGCATCGCCTCTGCATCCAGCGCACCACCAGCCCCGGTCCCTGCTGGATCACCAGCAAACTGCGTTGTCCAGTCCCCTCAGACTCCCAGCCAGGCGCACACCCCCGGACAGACGCAGGCGCGCTCAGGAAATGGCTTCCTGATGAGCGCGGCGCCGGTTGTGGCGGGATCGGGGCCGGTGAGCCTGCCGAGCGCTGACCTGTCCCCAGCTGAGCAGCTTAAGCAGATGGCAGCCCAGCAGCAGCAAAGAGCCAAGCTCATGCAGCAGAAACAGCAACAGCATCCAAATCAGCCCTCAAGCTGGTCACCGGTGGGGCCTCCATCCAGTCCCTACGGAGGAGCCTTCGGTGCAGACAAACCAAATAGTCCGATGATGTATTCTCAAGCCTTTAACAACCAAAACCCAATAGTGCCTCCTATGGCAAACAACCCCCAGAAGACCACAGTTAATAACTACCTCCCTCAAAATCACATGAACATGATCAGTCAGCAGCCAAATAATTTGGTCACAAACTCCTTGAGCAAACAGCCCAATATGCTTTCTTATGGCAACACCAAACCTCTGACCCATTTCAATACTGAACTGAGCCAGAGGATGACCCCACCCATGGCAAATCCTGGGAAGAACCCCATGATGCCATACATCCAGCAGCAGCAGTCCCAGCAGACGCAGATGCCGGCTCAGATGGCTCACCTGAGTGAGGAGCAGAAACGTATGCTCATCATGAAGCAGAAGGGAATGATAAACCAGCCCTTGGCATATGCAACGCTCCCTGCCCTTGGTCAGGTAAGTGTGAGGGCACAACATGTGGGCAACAAGAGGCCAATACAAAGGCTTAGTACCTCTTTGTCCAGTCTCCTCCACTCGCCTCCTCTTTCTCATGGAAATTATGGAATGTCATTGCAGATGCTTCTTGGATTTTTCACACGGTATTGGAGCCTGATTATTTTAAGAAATAACTGAAATTATGTTGCATTATACTTATGTGTTGTGAATTCACTGCTCTTTACTCGTGCCTCTTCTGATGAGTGCTTAGGACCACTCTGGGAAATTTTGGGTCAGAAGTCACTCTTCCTTGGAGGGTTTGTTTCCTTTTGTTCGTAATGCAAGACTTGGTGGTTGTGGATCCTAAACCACTGCATGGTTTTGTTTCCCCACAGTGTAGTTAGCATTGTAACAAAGAGGAGGTGGAGCAGTTGATCCCTTCTTCTTAGGGTAGAGATCAAGCCAGCTTGAAACAGCATTTTTGGCATTTTGGCTCTGGGAGCAAAGGAGGAGCATTTTGGGCGCTGAGTGCCTTTGGTTTTGACTGGAGAAAGTAAGAACAATGGAATGCTTTTAGTGGTGTTTGGACCATGATAATGAGATGGTTTATTCTGGGACTTTCAAGCAGTCCTTAGTAACCGCAAGTATTTTGTCTTTCAGCAAGAGGCTGAAGCCAGGTTGACTTCAGAGCTTTGGCATCACTGTCTCATGTGTACTCTGTGCTGAGCTCTGGTGCAGCAGTTGCCAGGCTGGGGAATACTTTGTAATGAGTTAATGGCCAGTTTGAATAGTGGTTACATCAATACCCTATTGCCTCCTGGGTTAGCAGGGTATTCTTAGCTGTGCAGTCCCGGTAAAGATCTGTCCACTGGTGTCATGGAAAGGTTCAAGAAGAAATTTTTTAAATGTTGTTTTTGAGAGTTTAAAAATGGATTAAAGTTAATAATCAATTCCCAAAGTAGGTGGTGCCTTCGCAGAAGTTATGTGCCACCAAAACATGTCAAGAAGTCTGGTTTACACTGATAGTATATAATACACTAATAGAATTGTTGGTTGATCATTTTAGCATAACAGCTTTTCACCAAATTAGCTGTTTCCACACCACCTACAAGGAATACTTCATTCTGAGCATGGTTTAACTGTGACTCACACTATAATGCATGTGAAAATACAGCAAATTTTGTCATTCTTTCAGCTTACAGAGTTTGGGGATCAACCAATAAGGAGAAGTAGGAGCTTTACCAGGTCAGAGCACATCACATATTATTTAAAATTAATTGCAAAACAAAAAGAAATGTTCATCTGCCTCCTGGTTTTGGTTCAGGATGTATGGTGACAACTCGAAGGTTCGTATTTTTATATTAATTCTGCTTGCCTATTTTATTAGACATAGGTGATCTAAAGCCTCTTCTTTTTAGGAAGGCTTATCTAGAGGAATACTGCAATAATGACATGGAACTCAGACTGTAATTGTAGCTACAGATTTGTCAGTTTGTAGCTGAGAGGCAGAGGATGCTTGGTCATGCTGCCTGGTGTTTTCTTGTTTCTTTCCTTTGCTTTTGTTAAATCTGTTGAACTCAAAGACCCATCAAACAGCTGAGAGGATTAACTGCCTGTGTGAAAGAGTTAATGCCATCTCCTCCATTTCATAAATCGAGAAATTAATGTTAATATCTCTCTACAGTTCCACAATATGAATGGCTAGCCAAGGTTTCATATATCTACTCTCACTCAGTTTCTCTCTCTCTTTTTTTTTTTAAATGTAGGAAAAACTAGATATTTGGATAGAACTAGACATTCTTCCACAAACAAGTCCAGATATTAAGTCATTTCTGTGACATACAAAGAAGAAACTTAAGGCAGAGCCGTACTTTGTTATGTGTTATGTGCAATTCACATTTATTGATCCATTAAGGATCAGGGACTTCTTGCTTTTGTGGAGACATCAAAAGGTCTTTGCTACTTGTGGAACTCACTTGCCTACACTGAAAGGATTTATTTGGGTGAGAAAGGTTGAAATAATAAGTTTCTAACTGTAATGTATCCCTTCTTCCTCTGCTGCTTACCTGAAAAGCATTTTTCTGTGGAAAATTAGAAAGCTTATTATTGTGAGATGTGCTTGATGGAACTTACTGTTTTTGCAAAAGTGGTAAAAATGTTAGTATTCTTAAGTTAAACACAGACTGATGCAGATTATCTGATTCTAAAACTTACTACATGCAGATAGTCACAGATGAAAAATAGGAATATTGCACTCTTCAGTTTGAAAAACATTTCTGAATGTAAAGTGAATGTATCTTTCTGTCAGTTTATAGTTTCTACTTTCATTGTAGTTTTGGGGTTTGACAGAGATTTGTGAAAGTGTACGTTTTTGTTAAATAATCTCCATGATTTAACAATTTATATTTAAGGAGAAAAAGAATCTACCTATCGCATCTAGTTAGCAGTGACCATATATACTTCTGTCAAGTTACTCTTACAAGGGCATATTTGAGAACCAAAAGCTGATTTAGAGATCATCTGACATGTACATGAGTGCCTTGTCTTCTTTTCTGTGTACTGCTGTAAAATTTAGGTATGGCTTAGTTCTGTGCATGTGTACAGATGTTAATTAAGACCCATTTGTGCCTGAGGTACTTCTGTTGTAATTAGTAGCATTCTTATATTAACTCATTGCTTCAGTTGTTGAGTGTATTTTAGCAAGACATTCATTTATTTTTTTTTTAGTCCAGCTGGGGCCTTGCAAATGATCTGTGGAGGTCAGCTGCCCATGACTGTCCTGTTAATGTGTCAGTGCTCTGGGCTTGTCTCCTGGGCAGGCTGAGCATCACTGCCTACTCTTGAAAAGGAAGGAAGCCTTTCTGCTCAGTGTGTGTGTGAGTGGTTGGACAGGCAGAGTGCTAAATTAGCAGCCTAGCTAGCAGAACTAGCATCCAACAGAAGGAGGATTTCCCTGAAGGATCTCTGCACTGTGTGTACTGAGACTCTTCCTGTCAGATGCGTTAGTCCTTTGCTTTTCTGTGGAGATTCAGGGCTGGTACTGGCACTGCAGTTGAAGCCCTCAACACACTGATGCTGAATAACCCATGTGCTCTGAACCACTAAATCCTGTATCTTATTTTATACCTTGTTTCTTTTCACAGGAGCACTAGTTGGGGTGTTTTTACACAAAGCTGATACTGGTTTGGATTTTTGAGTCAGGGATTTTTCCAGAGGTGGCCTGAAGGTAATTTTGATGGAGTTTTTTATCTGGAACAGTGTTAAAACCACGGGCCGATCCAGACCCATCCATATCCAGCAAAACTCATGGTGGATCCTGACTCCTCTACCTTATCAAGACTCCATCCTACTAGTGTTACCTCATCTTGTCAGACTCGTACTTCGATTTCCCTGCTCCCTACCCTGTTCCATGTATCCTGATCAGTCCTAAACCCAGTTATTAGTTTGTGACTCTGTGGCAGGTGTTGCCATTTTTTGCTCTCGCTTTTCCTGGGTGGTTCTTCCATTCTTGCTTAGCTGGGGCTCATAGGCTAACCCAGCAAGTAGATTTTCACAGAGCTGGAAACTTGTTTGGTATTTGAGGAGTAGAGGTCCTCTTCTCTTCTGGTTCTCATGTCATAATAAAAGAAATCAGTTCCACACCAAGAACGCAACAGTGGATTTGTTTAGACTTTTTATAGCATTTTAGAAATAAAAGGAAGAAAGCCTGAACCCACCTCCTCAAAAATTACACTGTTTTCCAAGCTAAAATGTTCCTTTAAGTTTTTGAGATGTATGCAAGGTTTTATGGGAGGCACTTTTTTCTCTTTTTCCTCAAACCAAAAAGTAATTTCAAACTGAGGAAAAGTAAAACCGTTTTCTTTGGGAAATTTAGGAACAATTAATTGTGCTTTTTCTTGGTTCCAGCTGTTCAATAGGAATGCATAATGGTAGGAGAAAAAAGCACCCCAAAGGAATAAAAGTTGAATGGCTGAGGCAAAATTTGATGTTTGGAGCCTAGTGTGTGAAGGAAAGTAATGAGAAGTCAAAACAAAACAGAATTCTCTGTGGGTGTAAGAAAAGTAGGGAAAAGAGAAAAAAAAAGAAAACTAGACTGCAGCTATTTGCCTGCATGGGACTGTGAGAATGCTGCAATTATTTCCTAATGAAACCACTAGTTACATTGTTTAAAATTGTAGGGATGTGAATGAAGGAGAGAAATGACACCATCCTGCAAGCATATCTTCATATTTAATTATTTGTCCTCTGTTTTAATCTTATACATTCAAGATGCATCATCTGCTCAGTCTGGTTTTGCATGCCAAAGATAATGGGAGACCTGTGTCCTGAGAGCATTTCCAAAACATCATCATCATTGTCCTTTAGAAGTGAAAGGGTGTGTTTCTGTCTGAAATTGTAAAAGAGATTTTACACTTTTTTGAAGGTTATCTTTGAGACAGTGAGAAAAAGTGATTGTTGATGTTCTGGAATTTGGCCTTTTTTAGAAGTCTACCTGGAAGTACAGAAGCAAGATTTGTATTCACTGCATGGAAATGTGACAGAGAAACAACTGTCTTACCAGCTTTTAGGGGAGACAGGCTGGAATGGAAATAATGAAGGAGAGGATCACTTGCTGAGCAGCCTGTAGAGCTGTAGTGAAGGCCTGTCTGTGCTATGTTTGGCTTGTAGACACTGCTTTCCACAAAAGCTTTGACTTGGAGTTTAGATGCTGTGCCTGTCTTTTACAAGAGTCCAAATGTGCTTCCTGGAAATCAGTCTCTGGTAGACTTTCAGGGACCGACAGGTTAACAAAATGTGCTCAGATGGATTCTGACCATCTTACCAGGCAATTTGTGAACACAGCCGAGCCTTCTTACCATGCCTGCTGTCATCTGCCCATTGTGCTGTAAAGGAGGCCATGGTAGCATAAATCCCTAGAAACAAACACTGGACAGCATTTGGCTAAGACCTCCATGGCATAATCCTAAAAACCAATTTTGTTGACATTTCCCATGAGTGTGTACTAATTAATGTAATACAAACTTCGTTCATTTCATTTGGCAATGTTTTTTCTTCAATGTCAAGTTTTTTTCCCCAGCCTAAACCTTGCAAAATCAAAGTATATGAGCATTGCTCCCATGCCCCAACTAAACCACTCATCCTATTGTAAGGAAATGGGAACAGACTGCCCAGGCAAGTGGTTGATTCACCATCCCTGGAGGTATTTAATAGACATGCACATGTGGCTGTGGTTTAGTGGTGGACTTGGCAGTGTTGGGTTAAAGGCTGAACTCAGTGATCTTAGAGGTCTTTTCCAGCCTAAATAACCTTATGATTCTATGAAATTCTTTGGTGAAACCTATTCTTCTGAAACCATGCTGACTGGTATTCACTGTTAAATCCTCCCTGTCATTGCTGGTAGAGAGATGAAACCAGTTGTTCCATTGTTTGGCTAGAGAGTGTGTCAGAATAACTGGTTTTTTCCACTTTGAAAAACACAGTTGTAGTGGTAACTCTTTGCTTCATAGAAACTTCTCAATTTGTTTAAGATTTATAAAAATACATTCTTATGTGATTTTCTTCTTGTCAAGCTTCTTGAAGACTTATAGTGTGTATTATTCACATCTGTAAAGAAAATGTCCTATGTTCTTTTTAGAAGCAGATAATTTGTATTACTGACTGCACAAAATGTATATTAAATGTCCCCAATTTTACTTCTGTTTTTTACACTTTTCCTTCCTACATGATCTGGATTGCTACACAAAGAGCAGTTCGTCCTGTTATTTAGCAAGGTCCAATCGTTTAATGATTCAATGTGTGCCAATCAATTCTCCTCCAGTTTTATTAATTACAACTGCAGTTGTGAAGCACTGTGGTTTTGAAATGTCTAAGGCTAGTAGCAGCATATTTTTACATAGAGTGCCAACCTTTCCTGGTGTGTTTTTTGTGCCTTTTTCTCCTGAAAGTGCAAGTCAGCATCATCAATTTTAGCTTTCCAGTCTCATGACCCATTCCCCTTGCTTCCAGCAATACCAGCCCTAACCAACTTCTTACTGTCCCCAGGCCTTTGTAGCTCCCTGTGTTTATTGCAAACCAATAAAGTGTCCTGTTTTCATGTAGACACTGACTTCAGGTCACGAGTTAGATTTTGTTACTTTCCATTTTTCTTTTGAGAGAAGACTCATTCCAAAGACAGAGAGTAAGGGTCCTATCCTCAAGAGCACTTTGTCTGTTTAGCCTTTAGTATCTCACTACTGGTTGCCAGAACTCGTGGAGCACTTGTCTGAGCATTTTGGTATGACTTGCTCTGATTCCTTTTTCTCCAGTCTAGGATCTTGCATTACCCAGCCATGATGCAGATTGAATCATAGCTTGCACTTAGATAATATTTGAGTTTTAGATTTATCCGTGTGTAAATTTTTTAAGTCCATATGCATCCTTAGCTTTACCTTTTCCTGGACTGTAGACATTTAGAATTCTTCTTGCCCTTGTATTTATTCATTTCCCTTCTGCAATTCCTAGGTTTGCCAATTTGCTTCTCAACATCTCAAAAACATTAATCAGATCCTATTTTTACAGGAATGTATATTCCTATGTTTAAAATCATAAATATTGAATGTCTAAATCAAAAGTGAACTCATGCCTCCCAACACTGCTGGTTGGAAATATTCAGAAATTCTAAAATTTCTTTAAAATCATGTGCTCATAAAATTAATACATATTTGGGATAAGGTAGCAGTTATCTTCCTGTTTTCTGAACTCTTATGATTCTTGACTTCCAGCTGTTCTGTATCCATCTGGGACAAGAGTTTGCTTGTAAGAGTAAAGCTTTGATTCTTCCTTCCCCTTTTGGCTTCAGAATATGAAAATGAAGGGAAAACACATGAAATTATGACTCTATAACGACAGGAGAATGTAATACTGGGGATTTTCCTTACCCCCATTCTAATCCAACCTGTTCTTTTACCATCAAGGTTCTGCTGCAACTCCAGACCTCCTTCTTGGAAGCTCCCCTTTGGTTGTGCTTGTATTTCTAAGGTGTCACTTAGTCCCTTTAGAAAATACACATCACAAAATGAAATGACATTGTTTCCAAGTTACAGTCCATACCGAATACACAGGTGAAGTAATTGTTCAACCAAAATTCCTTCATCTGCCACCAGCAAGAAGGCTGTGAGTGCAGTGGATTTACTGGGCCTTGCAGGTCCAGTCAGATTTAATCAGCAGCAGGTCCTGGTCAGATTTAACAGTACAGATCCAGGGCCAGGAAGATCTGTCTACTTCATGTCTTTTTCTGAGAGACACAGGAGTTCTCTTCTCCCTTCTCTGCCCAATCTTCCAGGTCTGGAATGAGATTGGTGGTCAGCTTTCCCTTGCTCGTAGTGGGAGTCAAGCAAGTCTTGCAACTCATTCTGGAAGAGAATAGCCTTTGCTGGGAAGGCTTTGCAGTTGTCCACCCATTTTCTCTGGCACTGTTTTGGATCTGAACACATTCAGACCTATCTCATTTTCGTAGAATAACCATTTAAAGGGGGGTTGGTGGGGGTGTCCTTATAATTTCTAAAGATGTGAATATAAATGCGTAAATCAATGAATGATTTGCCTTCATCAGGCATATAACAATGAACTTTAGATTATTGAGATCTGGGGCCCTTACTGCTCTCTGTATTGATTATAAGAGATGAAACAAACTGTCTCTTTTCAGGCTGCATTTCCACCCTCAGCAGCAATTCTAAGTCCCAGTGTCATCTCATGCATCTCTGCCGACATTAGATTTAAAATTGGCTTTTGACTATTCTGTTCGTCAGGAAACAAACTGTTAGCAAATCCCTTTGCTAGGAAAGCCTTTTCTGGATAGTCTGGGAGGTTTTTTTTTTCAACTTAAGCATAGTGTCATTGTCTTTCCCATACTTTGTAAAGAGAACAAGAGACTAAATTAAAAATTAACTCTTTCCATCTCTTTTCCCATCTCCCTCCAAAGTAGAGGCATATACAAGCTGAGATTTAATTCCAAGCGAACTTGAAATTTAGTTTTTTCAGTAGTATTTCAATAAGAGTTTAATTGTACATATAGAAATATTCTTGCAACAGGAATTATTCTCACACAAGCAGTATCGTCCCCTGTGCTCTCTTTACTGCGTGAATAATGGAATGTCTTTGCTGCTTAACTCAGTTAAGTAGGTTTCATGCAGTTTCTGCTCCACAGTGATCACCCAGCCTGCTCTGCCAGGGACCTCCTTTTCTTTCCCTGCATTCTCCCTCTGCTCTGATTTCCCTCTGTTAAGGAGCTTGCAGCAAAGAAAATGTATCAAATAATCAATTGATAAGGATAAAGGTTATAGGGTATCCTCTAATTAAAAACACTGCTTTGAACTAGATTTTCATTATCTTAAAAGCAACCTCCATCTTGTTCTTCTCTTTATTTTTCCTCAATTTTTTTTTTTTTTGGTGTGTGGGTGTGGGTGTGGGGGTGTGTGTGTGTGTGTGTGTGTGTGTGTGTGTGTGTGTGTGTTGGTGACTCCTTCCCTGCTCTGTTCTCTGGTAAACAGATATCATCAGGGGAGGAAAATTATGAAAAGTCAGCATGGGCTCCTCCTCCCCCCGGAGGACTGTTTGCTGACTCCCCATGCTGTACACATCCTCCTTTGCCGTCTCCTGCATCACCTCCTTTTTCCTGTTTGCTGGCTTTTGTGGCAGGCAGGCCAGAAGGGCTGGGGCGCATAAAGAGCAAGTCTAGGGAACAGGGTAAACTGTAAAAACGGTTCCTCTCCCCATGTTCCCATCACCAGTTGCTGGTGTAATGGAGAAACTGGCTCCTTTGTGAATGGGGGAATACATGGCAATCCTTTCCCAGCTTCTCCTTCAGGAAGTCCTGCGCACCTGATCAAGCTGTTAAAAAACCCCAACGTTGTGAGGGAGAAAATCTAGGTATTTCTGCTGTGGTGGGGCTCTGTGGAGGGTGTCAGAGCCACATGTCAGAAGAAGCAGTGCCCACCTCAGAGGTGTTGCAGCTAATTAAAGATTCCATACAGTGACAGCTTCATTTTGGGTAGCACTGTGAAGAGGTCTGAAAGCCAGAAATTCCACAATCGGAGTGTCCGCAATTGTCTGTGCTGTTCTCTAAGGTGCAAGAAATGGCAGAAGAGGAAGAAAGACACAGAGAGAAGTCTGGGAGACTAAGCACTACCAGAAAGGGAAAATCCCCTGCTCTGTTTAATCCCTGTGCTTCTTAAACGTCCTCCCTCCACACTCCCCCAAAAAAACATTTTGATGGCACCGAAAGAGACTGTTTGTCCCAGGAGCATGAATACGTCCCAGCTCTTTTGCTTGAGGAGAACATCATTAGGTATTGACTAATATTCTAGCTAGGAACTTAGGACCAAGCAAGGCTCATATTTTCAAAGGAAAAGTAATAGTCCCGTCTTTAGGGGCTCATTTTTGCTCACCTTTCTTTACTGCAGTCAGGACTGTAGCTCAGGAGTGTTCTGAACATCACTGTGTTTTGTGGAGTTATATGTGGAACCCAACAGCCCTTTTTAAATTTGTGTTTACATACTCCTTTGTGGCTAGTATAGCTGTTTGGCTTTTTGGACACGTATTACCAGAGTTTTTTCTGTCTCTTCTCTAAAGCAATATGACTAACAGCCTGGTTGTGCCTCGGCAGAGGGCTTGGCCACCTGATCCCAGAGCAGTGATACCAGGACCAGTGTCAGCATCCATTCAAAGCTGAGCTCAGCATCTACCTATCCTGTGCCTGTGTGAAGGAGTGCTCTCTGATCAGTCTATGCTCCCTGGATGGCTGGGATGTTCCAGCTCAGCAGCAAGGTGTACATCTCACTTCTGATTTCCTATTTTGTCTTTCATCTTATCTGTGTAGATCCTATTTCTGGTGCTTTTCAAAGCATTTCTACATATTCAAGCCTAATGCTACCAGAAGCATTATGTTATCCGTATGTGTGTTCCCTCCAGAAAGATTTCCTAATGTTGCAACATGTCTGTGTCCATAGTAGGAACACTTAATACCTCTTGAAAGACTGTCCCAGTAAGTGGTTATGTGCAGATTTGGAGTCCTGTGCTCAGGAGGTTCTGCCAAATCCCAGCTGATGCATCTAATTAGCTAAAGAATGTGGCTTCTGCTCTCTCAGCAAAGATTTCATTCCTCATGGGCAATGGGAAGCTTGTCCTCTTTATGTCCGTGTTCAGCAACTTAGTGTTGTCCGAGACAGCCAAATTTGTGGATAAGGAGAGGAACCGATCTGTTGGTCCCTATGTTTTGTTCTCTTGTTGCATTCTGCAGTCCTCCCACCTCGTACTCAGCCCCTTTTTCATGTGTGAGAGGAGCGTTTTGTGTGCATTAGCCTGCAAACGCATCTTGCACATCGGGACAAAACCGCCCATTCTGTGGCAACACATCTTCCAAACAGGTGCTTCCTCATTTACACCCGGTGGGAGCTTGTTAGCAGCTCTTCCTCTACGCTAAGAGAGGAACTGCCTAGAGAGGATCAAGTATCTCCTAAGAAGGCAACCCCAAGTTTAGCAGTACTGTCACAAAATCTTGTTTCCTGTCTCCTTTTCACTTCTGTTTCACACGTGGGCACAATTAAAGCAGATTACTCACCCCAGAAACTTTGTCTTTGTCTTTGCCTTCTGTAGAATCTGTTCTGTCAGGTCTCTCACTTTTGGTTCAAATCGCCTGGTTTGGAAAACAGGTAAACCTATAAGATGCCTTTTGTTTGCTTATGCTGTTTGGAGAAACTGGAGGAAAGTCAGTGTCTTTTAAAAACAGAAAGAAAAATAATTTGAAAGTGTCTACCTAGAGAGAGTGTAAGACCTGTCCTGAGATGACTCCTCCCTTTGTGATATGACATTCCTTGAAGGGTAAACATCCTCAAAAGAATCTGAATTTTAAATTCATTTTTGTACATGGTATTGCCTAGAGAAAGCAAGATTCCTGAGACTGCCCAACATGCACTTTCCAGGGAATTACTTTTCCAGTGTGCATTTCTTTCCCTCTAAATCCTGCAGGTTGGGGAGGATTTGTTTGTTTGTTTGATTGCTTTAATCTCTCCTATATTATTTGTCTGCTTCTTTTCTCTCTCCCACTACTTGATGAGCCATTTTTCTTTCTCTCTGTCTAAGTTCCCTGCTCAAGTTTACCTCCTCTTTCCCCTCATCCAGCTTTTATCTCTCTGCTTCCCCTCCTTACCCATTTAATAGCACAGGACATTTTTTTGGTATTGTCACAGTTCACAGGAAATTACTGCAGACACCATGGCTTTCTGTGGTCTGTGATATGAAATATTTGTTGTCATATTAATTGGCTTTTTAACCAGTCATAGGACAGGTGAAGAACTGGGGAATCTTAGCTATAATCTCACTAATGTAGTAGCACCATCCATGAGATAAATTTGGCCTCTCTACCTGCAGTCTGACCACTAATCCATCTCAACAAGAATTTCAGGGTTCCAAACTAGGGAATTGCTTCACTTGATCAAGATTATTTGTACTGTGCCCTTATCACAGATGGCTAAAACAAAACTAAATATGTAGGAATTTTCTGTTTTTAAGTGACCAGGGACATGCACACCTAGAGAATTTGTCTATGGCAGGAGAATGCAGTAAATTAGGGTTACAAACCCTTGCAGTCTTACAGATAGAAAAGCAGTTTTAGGTGACTTTTTGGGGAGAGTAACTTTTAAACCCTTCATATCACGTGAAACTGGTCCCATCACTTGAAGACAGCTTCACTGTTCCCACAGACACATGCATAGAACAGAAATATTTAAAGCCTTTTAAGACATTTCTGGAGTACTTACTATGTGCACCAGAAACTACACAATGCACATGGTTGTATAGTAAAATTTAATGTATGTGGTCACTCTGAAGATGTATTCACCTTATTCATCTGACTACATGGGGCTGGCTAGTCCAAGAACAAGGAGAATCATTTCTGTGTTTCCCCAAGTGCCTGCTCACATCCCCCAGGTAAAAGACAACACAATGGGGAAAGTGTCTGTACCAAAAAGTTTGCGTGTCTGAAGCAGGTGAAGCTCTGGGTGTCAGTGGGAGATGTCAGAGATTTCTCACCATGACACAAGAGAAGTCACCAGCTGTGCTGCTCTCTAGAAATTTCCCTTTGCACTTACTCATTCCTGCACCTGGTTTGCAAAGAGCGCGGGGATTACATCCCCAGTCCTTCCCAAGCTGCAAGTAGGAGTGAAAACTGCTGCCAAAAAAAATAATCCTTGACTCGGGTTACCTAAGGGGTGGGCTGTTTTCCAAGTGCCCTGCAGAAAGGGACACGGGTGTCACCTGCAGGCACACTTGCACAGATCCTGCTTTGGCTGGGGATGGACAGTGTGTCACATGCACTGAAAGCCTGGGATTTTTGTGCTGATGGAGCAGTGGAAAAGGCCCCAGCTTGGCAATGACTGGGGATCTTGGAGGGGGAAAACCATAGGTAGCAGTGCAGCCCTTCAGGAGGAAAGCAACCTGAGGAAAGAGCAGGGCCCCTAAGCCCTTCTGCCTTTCAGTAAAAGCTGCAGTGCTCACACCATGCACATCAATCCTGCATTGTTGTCAGCAAGATGTTTCCCACTGCAGCTGGCCAGGGAAAGCTGAATAAAGACCAACAGAACTCTTATGCTTTATTATCCACTCACCTGTCTGGAGCATCCTGCTTGCCTGCTCTGCTTCCCAACTACTTGGCAAGCGTTGTGCCAGAGAAGCTCTGGCCTCTGGGCAGCACAGGTCAGAGTAGAGTGGAAATGTCAGGGCTGGAACTTCAGCAGAGCTCCCAGCTTTGTGCTTCCTATAGCAGACAGCAGCTGTGGAATGGCCAGCTCTTTGACCAAAGGCAGCTGATGTGTCTGCTTCTGCCCAGGCTCTCGCTTTAAGTACAGTGTTCTGGGTCAAAAAACTCAAAGCATTAATGTCAGTAAATAGGCTGGTTTATTCATGCTGAGCAGCACATTCTTCTGTAAAAAGGACAGACTTTTGGAAAATCCTCAGGGTAAGTCTGAAATGCATGTACTGGAGAGGACACTGAATGGCAGGACATTGGGGTTTTTTAAAGGTGGTCTTTTATCACCTCTTAGATTTCTCAAAGAAAAGAACATGGGTTATTGTGATTGATTTTCAGTTAACTGAGAATACGTGGTCTCTTTCTCTCTCCTCCATTTTTCTTATCTATTCCACCACTTTAATTTCCTATTAATAGACTGTGCTTTTCTTTTTCAAGTTAGTGAGAGATTTCACACCTACACAACCTTAGTCAATGGGAGCACTTACATAAGGACTGCACAGTCTGCCCCTGTGCATCTTGATGAAATTGGAGAAATGGTGGGGTGGTTTGTTTTTTTTTTTCCCTTGTTCTTTGGGATTGCATTCTTCTTTCTCAAAGACTTTGTTTGGCCTCACAAAATTAGATCACCACTATGCAAAAAACAACCCACTGTGATCACAGCTTCATTGCACAGTGCTTGTGCTTTCTGAATGTTGTTCCCATCTCTTCAAGATTAAGTCAGATCCAGTGGGTTGGACCTTTGATCTGCATAATAAAAGGCAAGGGGGTAGTTTGTAAAATCCCTCCTTTCCGTCTTTATTCTTTGCAGTTTGGGACCTGAAGGCCTGAAATAATTTTTTCTTCCTAAGAGGAAACTTTATGTCATGTATGTGGAGATGCTATTATGATAATTAGTATTGTTAGGAAAAATCGATGTGTGTAAGTCATCCACCAGCAAGCAATGATCTTCTTACAATCAGCAACTTATCATGCATTGCCAGTGCAGGAGGGCTTGGACTATTTTATTCAGATAAATTTCTCATTCATTTAGTCAGTAAATCATGGTGCACTTCATGATAGTAATTTTTAAAGTGACTGCATTTTGTTAAGTTTTAATCACACATAATGGATTTATCTGACAATGAGGTCAACCTGTAGTCTCTTCCTCTGTCATTTGTATCTTACCATCCCATTATGGGGAAGATCACAGTAATACCTGGATGCCCCAGACTGCAAGGAGATGGGAAATGCAAGAGGCACAGGAAGATGAGCTGTTAAGACTAATATTTTAAAAATGAGGCTTGGGTGAGGGTTTACTCTTTGGTGGAACAACAACAGATTATACTTGATGTATCTTTGTATCTGAGTGTAGCTGAATTTGAAAACTCTTTGCATGAGCTCTCTAATGACACTTTTGAGCCCAATGACAGTTTGAGTCAGGGTTGTAGGAGCACCTTTAATCCACTGGTTGCCCAGGGAGGCATGTAGTTAATGCTGCTCTTTTGTCTACATTCCATGAATGAGTGGTGAACTTTTTCATTGGAAAAACAGTGGAAGATGAGGCATAGAAGTGAGGCAGGGAACCTTTGTGATTTTCAGTGAGAGACAGGCTCTTTTCTTCAGCGTCTTCATCTTGAGTCTGAACTCTGCTGTGACTTGCTCATTCTTAAGCTGGTAGAAAAAACCCTGTTGTCTTCCTCTGTAACAGGAATGTGCCCTGGATCTCCCTTGCAGCTTCAATACAATTCTCCATGTCTTGCTTTTGTTTCTGAGTGGCTGTGGAGTGTTTCCATTTGCTTCTAATATATGTGGTTTGACTTGATGTCTCTCCCCTTTGAAGCAAGCTATAGCCATCCTTTTTCTGCTGATTTCTCTGGGTTTTGGTCATCTTCTTTTCCCCTACATCCCCTTGCACTGTGTCGGTGTTACATAGTGGGATCTAGGCTTATTAAACCCCTGGGGCAGTGACCTACATTTCCTGTAGGTGTTCCTGTGCTCCTTCTAGCACGGGAGCTGCCATATGACCACCTGCCACATGGTTTTCTCTGCTCCCTTTCACTGGATGCAGCCTTGGTATAAGATCAGTATGTGATTTAGAGAGGTGGTTGAGTTCCTTCAGGATGAAAGGTACCATAGAAGTAGAAAATCCTTATAAGGTCCCAGAAGGCTGCACAGTGATCTTGGAAGACACATTTCATTCCTTCCTCCTGATCTTCTGATTTCTTTCTTTTGTTGTTCCTCTGAGGGAGTGACAATCTGGGGACTGATGACCCTTTCTCTTACTACAGTACTAGAGAGGGGAGAGGGAGAATTAATCGTCCATTAATTTTGCAGGAGTTTTTTCAACCTGTATCAAAAGATTGGCATACCTTGTGTGTACTGAGGCTGTGACTCGCCACCCTGTAATGGCTTCCATGTGAAGCCTGACCTGCTCTTTCTAGGTCAGACTGTCTCTTGTTACACTTCTGCAAGTCAGGAATATTCATTGGATGATGAACTTAAGCAGAAGCATTTTAGAAAAAAGCAAGAAAAGAGGTCATTAGTTTGATATAGGGAAATTGAATAAACCTTCTCTTACGTTTTGTTTGAGTGGTTGTGGGGGGGTGTTGTTGGTATTGAAGAGAAGAGCAACCTGGAAACATTTTGTCTTAGCAGGTTTTTAGTATCTCTCTCTGTGTCTTTCTCTGTCTCACTAATGCAACTTTGCCTACAGCCTCATGCATTAGCAATGCAAAGCAGATTTTGAAAGCCAAGGGAATCCAGGCTCTTCCAGATGAACACTGATTTTAAAAAAAGACAAAAATCCAGAAAAAATAAAGGTTGTTCAAGTGACATATGGTGTGACAGTGACCCTACTGTAAGGACAGATGTACAGAGCTAATGGTAATCCTATACCAGAGCCAGATAACATTCTGAGGTTAGGAAATCAAAGCCCCATGCTTTGGCTTAGCAGAGAATTAGCATGTGGAGCCTGCCTTAGCTCTGGAAAGAGGGCAATTCAGTTCTTAGTCATGTTGTATTTGGGGCTTTCAGCTTTGGTAGCAGCAAGATCCGACCTCATCCTGTGCAGGAAAATCAGACCCGTGTAGTTTGACCAGGGAACATATTGTATTTAGTAAAGATGGATTTGTGGAGAAGGTGTATACTCCATCTGATCATTAGTTCTGAGACATTCGTGTCTATTACTGCAGAAACAGGTCACACACTGCTTCAAAGCTGTGGGGCTTTTAAATTGGGGAATAAATGCTGATGTTCAGAGCAGAGTACTGGAGCAGAGGCAGCAGCAGTTGGTACCCAAGGGATGTTTTGGATTCTTTTTCACATGGGGACCCTAGGAAGTAACATACAGCAAACTAAGGCTCAGGTTTCTACAAGAGCCACCTCTGCACACAGGAGTTTGATATCCATTAATGCCAGAAATGAATCCCAAGGCTTGGAGTGCAGCCATGGGTCCCTCGAGTCCCAGCAGAGTTTGAGGGCAGCTTCAGGTGGTCAAGCACTGTGCAAAGGCATATTCTTCCTCCAGAGAAGAGAGGGGAGTACCCCTGATGCAGTTATTTTATTTGCCAGTGGCTTGGCATTTACATAAATGCTATGCCCTTGTTAAAAAACCAGTCATGATCTGTAGTGAAAACCAGGAGCGTTTTGTGTTCTCTGGCAAACTACCTCTGCCTCACTCAAGCCCACCTCTCTGCCCTACTGCTTGTGACTACCCTCTCTTTCTTCTGGTTTTTAAATATATTTAGCAATGAGGTCTTCCTTACTTGTATTTTCTGAAACTACAGGATGTAGGTCATGTCTTCCAATACATGATATCAGCAACAATCCTTGGAAAACAGAAATTAATAGGATAGGACCAGAATTTTTGGTGCAGTTTTGGATGCCTTAGCAGCATTCAGTTAGCCTTGATTTTTAAAATGGCAGAATGATCCCAGTATCAACAAAAAAGATGATCATCATGGACTTTTGACCATACTCATTCCATTTCTTTTTTATGTTTACTTTTGCTTTCCCACAAAGGAAGTATTTGGGTTCAGGAGAAAAACACAAATCTAAAATGTCTAAAGGCAACATTTGAAAGGGAACAATTAAAAAGAGAAGAAGTCTTTTCAGGCTTATTTTGGAAGGCAATGTCCTGGCTCAGTTGCAGAAGGTAGACAAGGATTTAAAGAATTTGTTGATCTTGTTCTTCAAATCCCATGCACATGTTTTGTATCATTATTGGTTAGGAATGGGGACCTGTTGTATATTTTTTTCTATTTACTACCAAATGTTTTCTGTCTTAGTATCAGATCCAAGTACAAAATTAAGGTTATGACAAAGTTGTATTTCAGTCACTCCAAAGTTGAACTGCTTTATCTATTTAAAAGGCACGTGTCAGATTTTTTTAATACAATATTTTTGAAGGATTTTTGGGTTTATTCATTACTTTAGAAGCAAGCTTTGGTGTTTCTTGTCATTTCTCTTTGCATTTTGCATTCAAATGGTGGTGTAATTTAAAAAAAAAAAATAATTGGCCTCTGTGCATCTCTGTCTCTGCTTTTCTGTCACATCATTTGCTTTGTTTCCATCCTGCAAGCAGAGTTATATCCTCTTGCTTAGAATAATGCATGATGGGGGAAAAGAGGAAACTAATTTAAATACTCAAACCAGGAAATAGTCCACTTACGAAATCCCCTCTTGTTTTTGATGGTGTCCCTGGAAGCCAGAGCACAGTTAGTCATTCCTGCACACACAGGCAAACAGCCACCTCGAATAGCAAATATTTAAAATCCAGGCTGTTAACAGAGTATCTGTGTTGGGCTTTGTTGCAAGTGATGGATCACTAATAGTTTAAAACTCAGAGACTGGGAACTTCTTTTTTAAATTGAAGGGGATTATTTCATGCTGTTGAGCATCCCTGTCAGAATAGAAAAGTCTATTAGGAGAGGTGGGGTTGTGCATCCAGGGGTTGCTTGCAGTATACAATCTCAGTAAAAACTGAAAACGTACACACATAGCAAAAATCAAACCAAGCAGCCAAAATTTCAGCTCTATGCTGCTACTCTCAGATCAAGCACCTGAAAAGGAAACACTACATAACACTCACCTGGCAATTGTGGCCTGAACTGGGTTTTTGACTTGTGAAATACGGTTTGGCTCAGCAACTTATAAAGTTGCTTGTAATACAGAGGGCTTGCTCAGTAATGGTGCTGTGAATGTTCTTTTAATTATTACACATAATAATTAAACTCCTAAACTTCATGGCAATTCTGTTTTGGAGTACTGAAAATTAAGTTAGTAGAATCATAAGAACTGAGGCAGTCTGCCTATTCTGGTTCCATACTCTTGACAGCAGGTGCAGTATTTCGGTTCACACGAATGTGTTCCTCGCATGCAAAGGGAAGTTTTCAAAAAGGCAGTGATGCTCCTGAATCCCACAGAAAGTGAGTGCAGCTAGGTCCTTGAGTCTCTAATTCTTATTTTTTCTTTTAGTAATTTCTCTCTGCATCTTTATTATTTTGATTTGACTAGACAAGAATGCCCAAACATCTTCCACAGTTGGTAAATTTGATTAGAAACACTGACAAATAAATATAATCCCTGCTACCCTTCCCATATTCCTGGTTTCATAGGCATTGGCTGCTAGTCCTTAAGAAGTGGGAAACAAAATGTAATAAATCTTTCAGTTCCCCTCTTTGTCACCCTGTTCCTGTCAGAGTTGTCCTAACGGGGCTTTTGATCCCCATGACACCTCTCCATAGCCTGCGTCAGGGATGATACAGCACTGGCATATTGGGAAATCCCTGTAGTTCTGGGGACTTAAATAGTTGGCTTAGGAATCATGGCCCCTTTACTTGAGTCAGTGATCTTACTAGAGAAAACCTCCTAGAAACAAGGTTGTGATTTTTTGGAGAAAGACGGACAGCCAGCTGCAGGACAGGATTTTTTCCCTAGAACCAATGAACACCTCTTTGTCATCAGAGTAGAGCACAAGACTCCAGAGTGGCAATGCTGTCTTGGCAAACGCCTTTTCCATCACCGAGCTGAACTTCTCAGGGTCCCTCCAAAATAGTGCTTGTCTGCAACTCAGTCTTGGACATAATCAAATCTTATCTTACTTCTGTGCATCTGCACTCCTCTTCCTTTAAATGTCCCACTGTTCCTTTGAAACCGTGAAAGGGCAAATAATGTGCTACTAATTCTTACTTTCTGTTGAATGATGCCTTTGAGTGGCCTCTGAGAGAGATAACACTTCTCAGGCTTATCGCCTTTTTGATATGGAAAACCCATTTTTTACCCTCCAAGGGAGTTATGAGTGTCCTTGGGTCTCTTGCCTCAAAGTTCAAGATAAGGCTTTGCTCTCTTTCTCTGACAAAAGCACAATGGGTGGAAGGAGAGACTGGGGCATTCACAGCTGGCATAGAAACCTTGTGAAATACAGAAACTTCCTTGACTAAGGAGTAACTGGGATGTCCAGAGCTCATCCATGCATGCAGAGAGGAGGCCAGGCCCCTCCTGTTGAGCAGACAGACAATCACTGAGAAGTGTGTCTTGCTGCAGTTCTCCTTGGCTTCCTCTGCCCACACTCCCAACACAGCTGCTAAGGACTATTCTTAAACCAGAGAGAGATTTCTTCCCCTCTGCACACTAAGGTCACTTTGCCAAAGAACTCAACAAAGGTGAGTTAGAGAGAGGGGCTGAAACATCATCTTGCCAGACAGCAAAAGCTGCAGTACTCATCAAACTCCAGCAGAGAAAGAAGGTGCCTTTTTCTGCCTCATCTGTGGATGTGCAAGGCCCAATTCATACAGTCTCCTTGACCTTATGTATGATTAATGCACATCTCTGTAATTTCCAGAATTGTCTCACTTTAGGAGATTTGATCCTGACTAGCTGGGAGTCTGGCAAATAGCAGAGAGTAAATAAGGGCTGCAGACACAGAACTACTTCTGGGCTTTCTGATTTGTGAGCTGGAATAATGTGTAGCAATAGTTACAACTTCATATCAAAATGTACGAAAATACAGAGCTTCCTATTTGGCTTGATTTGAGCCACACCTCCACAAAATCCAGCCACCCACAAATGAAGCACCAACAGCTTCAGCTTGACACTTTCAAATATAGTAAAAAGCACTTGAGAAGACTTCCAGGACAGCATACATTTTTCGGGACATGTAGATCCATTTTTCTCTGTAAGAAGGAGAGGCTGCTCTGTGCAGCATGAACAGGAGTGTGAAGCAGCAATGGGAATTAGAGTGAATTTTTCTCCATTACTCTAGAGAGAGATCATTCTAGAGTTCCACCTTGTTAAATGGCTGGCTGAAATCGTGCATGATTAATGGACAAAATGAAAATTAGATTATGTGTCTTCACTCTTCCCGTGACCTCTACTTTCTCTTGTATCAACTGAAAGCAGCTGGGGGTCGGGGGGAAGGGAAGGAAAAGAATTAAAATCCTATATAAAAATCCAGAAGAGAAAGGGAAGAGGAAAGGAAAAGTATTGTATGCTGTCCCCAAGAATCATGGCTTCTGAGGTATGAATCCTACAGTACTAAAGCCTGAGGAAGTAAAGTGTGGAACAAATGCCAAACTTTCAGGCTGTCCATCCTGTGGCACCACATGTGCCAATCACCCATGTGGAACTGCATCCTCTGGGGAATTTGCTTTCCCTGTGCAGCTGCACACAGGAGGTGACCTGTGGTTTAGACACAGTCAAGCTATTGGAACAGACACTTTCTCTTTTCTGGAAGAAAGTTTTCGTGTGTTGGCCATTTTTGGACTCCTGTTTGGGCTATAAATTTGAAGATATGAGTCTTAAAGGCAGAGGGAAATCACTGCTTGCCTGCAGGCGTGGGGCTCTTTGGCAGTTCTGACATCCTTCAATGCTGTCTTGTGATCAGAGCATGGAACTCTGCACTCACTCAGGGGCACCTGCATGTGTGGAGGCACCAGGAGCCTGTTCTCTTTTCATGCCTCTGTCTGTAATATCAGAAAGCAAAGATTTTCCGTTCCACTTACAGACTGCTTTGACAGAACAAAATGTGTCTTGCTGTGCTCTTTACAACTTCATTCTTTGAAGAAAAAAATGCACATATGAATCCTATATTCACTTAAAATAGCTAAAAATCAATGTCCTACATGATTTGCTACCCCAATAACCTCAACAGGTAGGTTAACACAGGGTGAGTAGAGCAGGAGTATAGTATCAGACTGTGTGAAATTGTTTATTCCCCCTTTTTTTCCATGTGCAACCATTGGCCTTGGGGACTCAGGAATGGGATTTCATTTGAAGAGACTGAAACTCCCATGTGACTCTTGCCTATTCCTGTGTCTCCGAAGGGTTGATGAGTGAGAACCATGTGTCCAGAAGACAATGCATGTTCTCCAGCTTACATTTTAACATGGAGTTTTTATTTGGTGTCTTCTTTGGAAGGTCTCAGATCCTGCAACAGTCTTCATTTTTGTGTTTTAGAAAAGGCATCTTCTAGGAAAGGAAAGCTTGAACCTGGCACCTACAAAAATGGGCACAGGAGAAAAAGACAAAACATGATACTAAGAAAAAATAGTAAGGTCTGATCTCTTCTCTCTGGTGACCAGTGGCAGGAGCTGAGGGAATGGCCTGAGGCTGAGTCAGGGAGGTTTGGTATCAGAAGAAAGTTTTTCACCCCAAGGGTGATTGAGCTTGGAAGAGACTCCCCAAGGGCAGTGGTCACAGCACCAAGCCTGACAGAGTTCAAGGAGTGTTTGGACAGTGCCCTCAGGCACAGAGTGTGTGTCCTAGGATGTCCTGGGCAGGGCCAGGAGTTGGACTCTATGATCCTTGTGGGTCCCTTCCGACTCAGGATATTCCATGATTTTAGGGATTTGCTTCCTGATTTTTAAAAGTTCAGGGTTGGCTGCTCTGTGATGGTCTTTTAATCTCCTTTGCATAAGAGTAACAAAAATGCTGTAAGAAACTTCATTGTTTCCTTTGGGAGTCACTAACTAGGTCATGGGTATTGCTGCTGTGGAGGTACATAAAGTTGCCTTTAAATTGTCCTGAAAATCAGGGGCTTAAAGGAAGAGAAGATGGTTTTGAGCTCTGTTTCAGGATTGGCATGTTTTTCCATCCTTTAATCAACTTGTCCAGATTCCATTCTTGTTCTGTTGTCACTTGAGTTATCGGAGTTGGGCAGTACAAAATGGATGTGGGTAACGATAACTGTCATGAGGACTTCACGTGACCTCCTTGTGCCTAACATTGCACGGTTCTCAACAGGTTGGTTTGGCCACTTTCTACCCAGAGTCTTCTGCTGTTCCACTGGCCTACAGCAGGAGATCCCATCTCCATGGGGTCGTGCTGCAGGGGCATGCTGTGGAACCCAGGACACGGTGCTCCTTTGTTCTTTGTCTCATTCACGCCTTTTTTTTTTTTTTTTCTGACTTCCATGTCAGAATTCTCTGTGCCTGTCTTGTCATCTTCTAATGATTTCTTTTGTAAAGGGGAGCCCTCTGAGAGTGTGTCATCTCTGCTAGGGCTGTTGCTACAGGGAGAGACTTAACTGAAGTGACCCACCTCTGAAAATCATAGTGGGAGACCAAGCACTGTAGCTTTTATCTGGAGCTGCTCATCAGGGTCAGTCTGGTCCCTGAGAAATCTGTCTCCTGTTTCTCCTATGGTTCTACCATGAGCTTCCGATTCCTCGTTCAGTTTGCTCCCTGTAAAAATCATCCTCTTGTGTGAAGGGAAAGGAAGAGCCTTAGAGAATTGCAGAAAACATCTTTCAGGAGATTTTTGAAGCCCTCTTGTAAAGGCTATCATTTTCTTATGAAACCCATTGGCACAAATGCCTCAAACAGCAAGTTAAGGACCGTGTTCTTTATAGAAGTGTAGGTGGTCATGATACATGTCCAAGAGTTGAATACCTGTATAATTGAACATATATTTCTACTCAGGTATTTTGACCAGTCAGCTAATAGCTGTGAATAAGATGTTCTATCAGTTCATCTGCCACTCTCACTTGCTTAATAAGATATATGCTGCTTTTTACGCATATAATTCTTATTAATGCTAAGGATCATTATGAGTGGGCTTTGAGAGGTGTCCTTGCTTCATCCTTTCAGGATATTGTCCCTGAGGAGAAGGAGTTACTGTTTTGTAGGACATGGCTGCCCAGAAATGCTTGCAAATCAAATGCTTTCATTTGCTGTTTATGCAGGGAGTGGGAAGGAGGGGGGGCTGCACACCTTAAAAAATCCTCTCACCCCGTATCTCGCTTTAAAGAACAAAGTCTTTTTAGGTTTGCAGGAGCACAAAAAGGCATCCAGTCACATCCACTTTGAATAATTTGCTATGAACCCGTATTGTTAGTTAGATATCTGTCTGCAAAGTCTATTTTAAAAAAATTTGTTTTGGTTTGGTGCTATCCCTGTCTAAGCAGGGAGTGGGTGTCAGGAAAATCTAAGTTTGTTTCCAGCCTCTAACACAGCTGTCCACATAACATACAGTGAATCACTTAACTTCTTTTTTTCTTCATCTCTTACTGGTAGAACAGTTTCCCAATGTATCTTTTCTTTCAAGTTGTCCATCTGTTCACTTCTGTGCTTTTTCTGCCTTTTTTTTTTTTTTTTTTTTTTTTTTTTTTTGGCCCAGGATTTCCATTATTCCTCCAGCAAGGCATGTAGTCAGGGCATAAGGCATAGCAAGTGGTGATTGTCTGTTCAACATATAGCGAACGTGAGTGAAGAAAAGCAGAGCTTTATTTACACAACAGTCCCAGTCTGTGCCATGGCACCACAGTCAGTGCGCAGGAGGCTTGCAGCCACGCAACTACACATGTTCTGGAATATGGGTACTCCATGTGTTGTTTTTCAGCCTCCTGGGAGAGCTTGCCTGCTGAAGTTGTGCAATCTGGGTCTGCTGTGTGTTCAGTGTCATTTTTGTACCAGCTGATAGCATAAAGGCTGAATAAATTTGCTTCATGTTAGACATGGCGCTCTGCAAAGAAACGTACATGTTAAGGAAGCCCCCCCATGACGTAATTAGTTGTCTGTAAGCCACGGTATCATTGTGCAGGGTAATTAGTTGTGTTTATTTAAAGGAGTCCCAGAAAGCTATTAGCAGGTCCGTGTCCAGTGGACCAAAAGAGGAAAAAGAAAAGATAAAACCCCATGTGTGGTGGCTATTAGTCCCTTCATCATACTAAGGGACAGCTTGTAAGAAATTGGACTTGCTATCAGTGGCCCCGAGTACCCGCAATCATTCCAGGGGCATTGTTTCTCCTTGCTGTGATAAGGGCAACTTGTGGTGGCTTGGATAGGATGCTGATTTTTATCTGCTAAGTGCCTGATGCTTGTAAAAACACAAGTGGCCTTGTTACCACTTGACATGACACCAGTTGTGGCTGTTTATGCTGACACACCACTGCAGTCTTTTAAAGCTCCAGTCTGGGCTCAGATTCATTAGAGAACTTCCAAAATGATAGTGATACAGCATCTGGGCTGATTTCTTTATGCTCCCTGCTCCAAGCAAGAGGGAGAGAGACAGTGTAGCCCAGTGGATGATCTTCACTTGCTTGCCAGATTTACCTTCTGTGGTGAAATAGTGGCTTTTGGAAAAGCAAATGAGGTACTTCATTTATCTGTAGGTTGACTCACACAAGAGATAGGGAAGGGAACTCTGTCTGCAACCTTTGAGAGATGAAAAGGAAACAGGCTCCAGCACAGGTTGTGTGCAGCTGGCTGGTGGCCCCAGCTTGCAGCAGTGATGTTTCTGATGGAAGAGCTGTGGCAGTGGCTAGGCTCAAACAGATCTTGCATAGGCCTTCTGAACTCAAAAGTCTTAAAAAGAGTGTCACCTATAGCATTTGCTTCTGAAACCTGTGGCATTTAATATATTGGAGTTTTTTCCTACAAGATTTCTAAATCATCTTATATAGGCTATTAGTGAATTATTTCCCTGTTCTGTAATTGGCTTATAAATTTTACAGAGGGGTTATTAGCTATAAAAGGTTGTGACAAATGACCTGTGTGAAGGAGGAAAACTTAGTTAAACTTTTCTTCCCTGCCTCCACCCCTAGATTTAGCAGCTGTGCTAAGTCTATGCAGGCTTTCTGTCATTGTAAAGATGGGTACCTGTGAGAACATCAGTGAGTGATCCTAAGCTCCAAGGAAAGGGCATCTCCTGGGAGCAGGAGAAAACCTTCTGGAGTTCCCCACTGAGACTGCAGTGAGTATTAGTGATGAGCTGCCTGAGTCAGCTGAAATCGAGACTATAGGTAGTTGTAGGGGCCCTGATCTGAGCTTCTGCACTGAGAATGTTCCCATTTACTATCCTAAATTCACATACAAGTTGGAACCGTTTTGGTGAAAACAAAGCTGCTTCTCCCAAATTCTGTCAGGTCAGGCAAGAGGATGGTGCTGCCTGCAAAAAAGGGATATAGTCTTCACCAAGTGCTAGGAAACCTCTGGCAGTGGCATGTGACTAGAATCCATTTAATATCTGTCAAGGCTCTTTTGTCTGAGCTTCTGCAGAAACTCATTTTCAGATCTCTGCTCTCCAAGGTGTCCTGACTAATTTCTGTATATAAACCAAGCCATTAAATAAAGAAGTAAACCCCGTCTTCTCAGTACCCTCAAGTCACATTTTGTGTCGGGGCTGTTCCTTAGATATCTTTTACTTCTAAGTGCTCTCACTTCTACATACCATGTGATATAAATAATACTGCTAGGAATCTGAAAGCTGCAGCTTTTTATAGCCAAACTGTGATATTACTCTGTGAATTCACATCACTAATTTTCCTGCTTGTGGCTGGCATCTGGCCCTCCTTTACGTGCAGCCATCCTGCTCTGTTCCATCATCAGCTGCCCTGGGATTGCTGCATGTGTAATGCACCTGTAATCATTCAGCCTGAAAGCGTGGGGGCAGGTAGCCAACCAAACATATGAGTAAGATTTTTGCAAGCATATTTGAGTCATTTGTCAGGAGTTTCTTGTTTCCATGGGGATTAGTGAGTGAGAGAAGACATAAGTGAATCTTATTCCTTGCTTCAGCCTCAAGTCTGGCTGCATCAACCTGCAGGCCCTATAATTTACACCCATGGGGGACCGAGAGAGCTCATTTTCCTTTTTAATTATTATTGCAGTGAGTAGATGGTGACCTATCATGGGAGGTGAGGAATTGTGTGTCTGCTTGTTAGAACAGCCCAGCACTGCAGTCCAAACTTCCTTGTGTGGCTGTAAATATGCCAGGCCTGCCTTTGTGGTGAACTACAAATTCTCTCAGACTTTTGAGAAGCCCAGGGAGTCAATTCCACACTCTAAGGAAGAACAATTCATCTCTTTTCCCATCCCCCTGTACACACATACACCATCCCCTTGTCTCTTTTTAGGTCATTTATAATCAGCAGTCATGGAGCACTGGCCTCATTAGTGATATAGCCATTCCTTCAGCGCTTCAGAAATAATCATTTAGAAAAAAATGCATGGTTTTCTTCCCTTGAGAGCCCGTGAGTGATGAATTTATTTCAGTCTGGCTGTCTTGGCTGTCTTGCTCAGACTTATCTCCATATTTATTTCAACAAATTATGTACTATGGGAACGACAAAACAGAGACAGACAGGACAGTCTGGGCAGGGAAGGGTTAACCGGGGAGATGGCACTGGAAAGCTGGGGCTCAGGGGTGAGGCATTTTTATTCAGAATCATTTTTTAATGTATATACTTTCTGAGTGTTTGTGTTTGGAGAGGTTCAGAAGCTCTGGGATTTCGACATTGATTTATTCATAGGACACCATTTAGAGAACAGGCATCGTCCCCTGAGTGGTCCCAGCCACCAGCCTTTCTCCTGTAGGGACCATCCCTTTTGTGAGAGTGGACAGGTGATTAACTTTCCCTGCCAGCTAATGACTTGGGTCTCTCACTAGCCAGCACTGCTAGTTGTGACTGTCCTGGGATCCATGTCCTCAGCAGCCCCCTGCACTCAAGATCCAGCTGCAGATTCCTCCATCTCCAGGAATCAGCACTTGCAGCTACTGTAAACCAGACTCAAGAGGGACTTAAACTTGTGATTTTTATTATACCAGTGGCCATTCCCGTAACTGAGTGTTACACTCCTGAAGCTGAAGCTCCAAGCTCAGTGCCCAAGGACTGGGAGGCAGAGCTCTTCTGCAAACATCCTGGGCAGCCCAGCTGTGATCACTTCCCAGTGTGCACATCACAACTAAACACAGCCTCTTCCTCCAAGCTAGCACAGTCACAGTAGGTTTATTTGAATAACATTAAACACTCTGTATTCCTTGAAATTATGCTTTTTAAGGATTGGCTTTCCAAATGGGGAGCTCTTCCTGTTAGGCCACTTGGCACCCTTGCTGCTGGGCAAATAGATCTGAGTGTGTGGCATCACTTCATGTCGTGTGGTTGTAAGCACAAGTCAGCTGTGCATGACAGGTGTTTTATTTGAAGTTTTGGTTTATATATACTTATGAAAAGGAAAGCTGAGCCTGTCCTCTGCCAAAATATAGCCCTTCTCCTTCATTCTCGCCCTCTCATGCAAGCTCACACGTGAAGTGGCTTTTCCACTAGGGCTTGCGCCTGCGTTTCATCTGTTCCCTGCGATGGCTTTTCTGAAGCATCTGGAACTTGTGAGTTTTGTGTGCAGCTGTAAAGTACATGTAATTTGCTTTGCTCTATGTTTTCAGAAGCAGTTCCTATCCAGATTTATTTACAGGTAGAGTTTGTGAACAGAACACCCAGCATTTGACTGCTGGCTTCCAAATGGTGATGCACGGAGCAGCCCAGTTGAATATTTCGTGTATATGCACAAATATTGTTAATGCCTCTTCCAGGATTTGTTTTCCTTAGTGAGCATGGCATGCATTTACCAAAACCCCTCCCCCTGCTGACTTGTCAATTAATACATATTCCCAAAGTTTTCTTTTGTTCCCTACACCTTTTATACTGAATTTTCAAAGGCCCCAGCTAACCAGCTTTCTGCCAGCATAAGAAGAGGTTAGCAACTAATGTTTTAAAGCCAGTTCAAATGTTGCTTGTGTCAGCCTTCAAATTTAGAGACAAATATCCCCCTCCAGTCTTTTCTATTAAGGCAAAACGATTGTTTCGTTACTTTCAGGCTTATGCATTGCTTTCTAATCACCTTGGTAGCAGGACTGTAACCAGGTAATGGGGGAATAACTAGCAGCTGGCTTGCTGTCTTCTTCCATAAGAAAAAAATCAGTGCGTGCATCTGCCCTGCCTTAGAGATAAGCACCAGCAGCTCAGAAGTGGGGGGAGGGGGGTGTTTATAACCAGGAAGGCTCAGAAAGGTGGCATCTCTCTGTGAGCAGGCAGAGTTCTCAGGGGAGGAATTTAGCACTTTGTTCTTTCCAGCTGCTGGTTGGGAATGCTTTCAGCTTTTGCAAAGTCATACCTCCCTTGCCTGAAAAGAATTTACCCTTAGGAGGGTAAAGAGGAAACATAGATCCGTATCTTTGAAACGTGGCAGCTGGTCACCTTTGTTTTACAGGTGGAGAAAATGACTTGAAAAGAATTTCACAACAGGCAACAGTTGGGGGAGAAGGGATGGATTCTGAAAGTGAGCAGGCAGCTTTCACTTTGCTGTACAGGCCTCAAGGATATCTCTGCTTTCTGACAGAGAAACTCCTGAAAGTCTCAAAGACATGTTTTTCATCTTTATTGAAAAGCTGGAAGTTTTGCATTTACAGAACAGATGTCCTTTGTTACAAATTTTTCGTTCCTTATTGAAATAGATATGAGGAAGGATTCATACCACACAAACTCAGGAGGAAGCAGCATTTTAAATGGAATGATTAAAAACCTTGCCATTTTTTACTTGTGACTCCTGTGATGTCACCCATTTTCTCTTCTCCAGCTGTCATAGCTTTTGCTGGAGAAGAGAGGAGAAACTCACCTTGGGTGTCCATAACCAATGTGACAGGTAAAGAAAAAAGAAAATAGAGGAGAGGGGATATCTCTTTTAATCTTTCCAGATCAGAATGAACTCAGGACCAATCCTGGGCCCACACCTGATATGCTTTCTTGATGCTCATTAAGTTGAGCTTGTGGCAGCCTACTGTAAAACATTAAGGCTTCAGACCCAGGAGCAGGCTAAGATGCTGTGCTGGCCATCACTCCCAGATGAACGATCAGAAGTGACAGGTCAATACGCCCAACAAAACCGTGGCTGAGACCGAGTTCATCATTAAGGCAGTGTGGAAGGAGGTCCCTCTGTGCCACTGAGGTTGCTGGATCCTACACTTAACGTGTGAGCCAACTAAACCACAGTTCACACCAAAAGCTTGGGAGCTTCTGGAGCTGTATGGTTGGTAGTGATATTAATTTACTACAAATCCTTCCTGTAAGCTCTTTGTAGAGTTTCACACTGTGAGCTTCTTTTTCTGTTAATCTTTTCTTTTGTGAGGCTGAGTTTAGTGCTGGTGAGGAAAGGCAGCCTGATGTCCATGGAAAATTAAATCCTTTATTTATCCATAGACTAAGCACCAGCTGTTCCAGCAGTAGAACCCACTGCAAGATTGAATTCAGCTCAGTCAGCCCTCTCCTTCCCCTTGGTTTGCTTTCTCCAATTGCCTGTTGTGTAGTGAGATTGGTAAAATGGATGTATCATCCATTCTAAATTAGACCGACACCACTCAGTTGCCTTTCAATATCTTGCGGGTTTTGTCAAGTATGGTAAGACTGAGCCACTTGCTTCAAACCTGTCAGTCAAAGCAGGTGCTTCAGAAGGGCTGTGCTTTATCTTTGAGATTCACAAACCGTAGTATATGCTAACCACTAGCAGAGCTCAAGGGTGTAGGGGTTTCTGCATCTGTCCGTGGAGAAACCCTGCAAAACCCTGACCACCACCCTGCCCATTACAAAAACACTACACAGAGCTCAGGTGCTGCTGCTGCCGCTTTCATACAGAACAGGGAGTTTGTCCTAGAGACACTACTCTTCCAGCATCCTTATGTCCCAGCAGAAAGCCCCCAGCTGTACCACAGGGCTCCCTAAAAGGCTGAGTTGTAGATCCCTGCTGGACCACGACAAGCTTCCAGCTGCTTCACTGCCTGTGTCTGTGACCTGTGTGTCATAAATGAGGTGACTTGCAGTGTGCATTCTGGTCTTAAGAAGTATTAAGTCTGGTCTTAAGTACCTTCATCAGAAAAGAACGATTAAAGGAGAAGCAACAGAATGCAGACCAAAAGTTGGAGGAAGTGGTGAACGTTTTAATGAAAAAACCATTAAATTTTCCAGTTACTTTTGCTCCCAACACTAGGTCCTGATCCATTTTCATCCCTATCATATCGGTTTGTCAACAGCTACTGAGGCCAGTTTTAAAGCTGGAGCAAAACCACCAAGCTCTCACTATTTATCCTGACGTTTCAGCCTTAGGTGGATTTGCTTTAGGCTGTGAGCACAAGCCAGCCTCCTGCAGTGCTTCCCTTTTTTTCATCTGTTTGTGTATCATGTAAGTGAACCTAGATTAATTGTATTTTTCTTCCCCTCTAGACCTGACTATCTTGAATAGCTGTAACACCTGCAGGATATGGTTCAGTCAGGGATTCAGATGGATTAATATCTTCCTCTAGCCCATGGCCAAATGCAAGAAATCCCATCCCAAAGCATCCTAGCTTTCTTTAGTTTGGCTTTCACGATACTGGTTTTAGATTCCATCAGATTTCCACAGCTTTGGCTTGCAGATGATATGACCAATCCTTTTTTGCTGATATTTTGGGAGTGAACAGTTCATCACACTGAGCAAATTCTGCCCAAATCCACACAGAATGATTGCATTATTGGGAAAGTGATGCTTTTACACCAGAAATCCTGGAACAAAAGCAGTGCCCCCAGTTATTAAGCTAGCACTGTGCAACCCTGCTCTGCGTCTAGTCTGTGCCCCAATCTTGACTCCACAGCCATTTTTTAATTGCCTCATAACAGTTTGGCTACTTCCACCACCCCAGAACCATCAAAAGAGGGAATTTTGCAGAAGTGTCTACAGCAGGATGTGGGATCAGAAGTCACCAATTGTTGATAGCTGCTAGTGAAGCTGCTGCTGTAAGAGGTCCATCAAGCCAAGCCACCATTCCCCTAACAAAACTTGCAGCTTTGGGCTGATGTTTGACACAACTTTACTGAAAAGTTTGCAGGTGTCCTGACAGACTTACCAGGATCAGGATTTAACCCTTCTTAGCTGGTATGCCATACTTTGGCTTATCTACTCTAGGTATGGAAATAAGATGTGCCTTGTCCTATGTAACTTGGGGGCTTGCAGTCATGCCTGAATGCAAGTTTTTTTTGTTACATGTCGAAAAGTTCAGGTGAGATTCATTTTCTTGCTGTTTCTTTCATTTTCCTAAAAATCTGTTGGAGGTGGTGCTAAAAGTCCTTGGTTTTAATTCCTCTCATCCTAAACTTAGATTTATGTATAGGAGAATAGCCTCTAACAAAGCTGTGTGACCAGCAGGGAGACATGATACAAGCAGCAATGGCAGAAACACTGTGGAAATCCTCATGTAAAGCACAGAGATGCATGCCTGGAATAATTTCTGCTGCTGGCACATCTCACTGCCCGACACATGCAAGAGCAGGGAGTGCGGAGTTTTGGGTTAAAGCAAGTTTTGCAGCCCTGCATCAAAATGGCAGTGCTTTTGTTAGGGCCTTTCTTCCAGAGTTCCTTCTTTCCTGGCTGACCCCAGATGGGAATGAGAAATCCAGTGTTTTCTTGGTGCTTTGCCTTGGTGCCATTCTCCCGTTATCCCCTCTCCATCCTCCCCCCTCCCCTACTCCCCTGCACTGCTCTTACTCCCCACTGCCCACATTGAACATGTACAGATTTTATGGTTCACTGGAGAATAAGTGGCTGTCATTTCACAGATGGGCCAGGATGTAATTAGCCACAATGCATCGAAGTAATGGAACAGATGTCTCTTTGTAAACTGAGTTTGCTGTTGCACACTCTGTGTGTGTGACCTGCCGACTGCTGCAGGCGATTCCTCCCGGCCCACTCACCCCCTCCCCTCGCTCTGCTGCCGAGCCAAGGGCTCAGCTCACATCAAGTGTTTGTGTGTTCGCAGGTTTGTTTGTCTCCCTTTCTCATGCGGTCTCTCCCGTTGTAAGGCCGCTGATTATGTGATGGATTGTTAGCAAGCAGAACCTGCATTTACCGATGGAGTCATTCAAAATAGAAAAGGTGATACCCCTCTTATGAGATAATTGGCAGTTTCAAGTTGCTCTTATTACCCGATGATAATACACCAGTAAAATCATAAATTACTGTTATGATGCCCAGCCTCCTCCTTTCTTTTTTCTTCTTTCTTTAACTGAAACTAAAATAGCTGTTCTCCCTGAGCCCTCAAATTAGTATTTATATTTTACATAAGAGATAGCCTGTTGGATTGGTTACAATGTGATAATACACACAGGCTGACAACAAACACAGCCACTCTCAGAAAGGTGCCCATCTGACTCGGATAGGAACTGCAAGCCAGCCACCAGTACAGACTTAGTAGGGACAAACCCAGAATGTGCTCATTTTGCAGAGCATGCTTGTCTTTGTCAAGTACAGAAAATGGATAAATTTAATCTAATGGAAGGTGTTGCGGTACATGGAAGGTTGGAACAAGACGATATCTAAGTTCTCTTCCAACCCAAACCCATTCTATGATTCTACAATTCAAAGAATTTTCTCCCTAGTATTATTGATACATACTTTCAGGCTATATCTATGCAGCTTTTCCATTCCTGTAGCTCCTGAACCCTGTGCATCTTAATGCTGGCAGCTCCCCAACTGTGCTGCTTTAGCTGCTTCTGCTCAGGGTTTCTTGCCAGTGCTCCACACCAGGGCAGGGGGCAAAGAGCCCCACAGGGCCAGGCTGGCTCTTGGCCTCCAACGCTGAATTTGGCTCCACTTACAGCTCAGCCAGGCCGTGGAGGAGCTAAACACCATGACCTGGCACCAGTTACTATTGCCAGAAACCCAGTGGTGACACAAACAGGAAGGAGATTTAGAGAAAACACATGATTGTGTTCTTGATGCTTCTGGGTATTGCCATTGTTTGTGTGTCAGAACGCTCGCAGTCAAATCGTGTAGGCAGTCCTTCTGTCTGTGTGTGTGTGCTTGCATGCAGTTATGGTTTGTTTTCACACAAATTTCCTGAAGAGACACATTGTTTCCCCAGGGCAGTTTTGATGAGAAGTTTCCCATTAGTTCCCCTGGCTTTCACCCAGCAAGCTTAACTTCAGCTTGCACATCTTCTGAGTGTTAATAGCAGTGAGATATATTCAATGATGATGGCAAAAAGCAGGTGTAGGTCGGAATAAGTTTTTACCTTGAGCTGAAATGATAAAGAGGCAAAGTAGCACGGTGATGTGTGTAAATACACTGGATGTGTGCAAACTAGAGAACAGTATCAGAACGCAAAATAATCCTCTGCTGTTTTGTGGATAAGGCATTGACCTGCTGCCATCTTCAACCCATGAAATGGTTGATTCAAGATTTTAAAGGACACAAAAGTTGGAGATTGGGCCGCGGCTTCATGGGTACATCTCAGAATAGCCATAGTGAAACACAAGAGAGAAATAATAACCCAGTTGGTGCTTGCCCTTGAAAGCAAAATGTTATGCAGTGGGTTTCTCTACCCTACCGCAAAGCTCTTTTCACTTGTGTGGACACATGCACTGAGCAATCCCCATGCTGGCCTGAAAGTCAGGAAACACAGAACTTGCCAGCCCTGCAAGTGGAGGGTACCAGAGCTTTTCTAGTATTCTTTTGGGTCATCTGGGTACGTGCACAGGACTGACTGTGCTAGAGAAATCTTCTGAGTCTTATCAGACCAGTAGCAAATTTTACAAACATGGTAGTGCAGATTCCTTTGAGTCAAAGACCATGAGACATAAGAAGTTGCCTTTAGTGCCCGAGTGTGCATTTCCACAGGAAAAAAAATAAAGCAAATTATGCTACGGAGTTGAGAATGTAGCTTTTAGTTCCCTCTGACAGTTTAAGCAGTGGGTATTTTATGAGACAAGAAATACAGAGTTTGGACACCGTTTTGTTGTGCTGCTATTCTTGGCCAGGGCTTATTTCTGCCTAGCAATTAGTGAAGAGAGCAAGACACAAGGGTGTAGCCCAGGCTCACGATCTCACTGAACCCACTGACCCAAAGATCTGCCAGTGGGGTTGAGCCTGCAGGTGTCTCTCTGGCAGAGCCATTCACATCAGCAGTAGCACTTCTGTGGAGTTCTGTTGGTGCTGGTTCTCTGCAAACCTCATGTCCCCCCAGGAGGACTTCCCTGAGCTCTCTGCTTCCAGCTCCTTCCTTTGTCTTTGGTTATTTTTTTTTCCTTTTGACGCTCATCTCACCTGCAGTGATGGAAAGTACTCTTAACCCACATTAATGGGAGAGAAAAAAAGGTCATTAGTTGCGATTTTTCAAACTTGTTTAATAAAAAAGGTCCTGTGTGTTCCTGGGATTTCAGTCAGCATTGTACTCTTTATGCTTGGTCTGTGATGAAGTTGACACTTGCATGGTATTTTGTGGCTGGTTTCATCTGGTCCCTGCCTTTCAAGAGGCAGAACTTGAGTTTTGTTATGTCTTGGCAATACAGTAAAATTGCAAAGCAGGTACAATGGATTATCCTTTGCCTTGTCTCAGAAGAACCAAGCCTCTTTCTGCAAATGCAGGATGGTCTCATGTTAGGGAGAAAGAGGGAGTTTCTGTTTGGGTCTAAATGTGGGCAGTTTCTGGCAGCTTAAACTCAAAGTGGTTTGTCAGTCCGTCATCGGTGATGATCGCGCAACACTTGGGAAGAGACCGTACAGCAGCCAGTGCTTATAACAATGAACTATCCCTACTGAACTCTTTTAAAAATAGTATACCGTTTATTTGACAAGAAAGACTTTTTTTTCACTGTGTAAACAATAGCTTTCATGCTCCCAAAGCCCTTTCTCAGGAAAAGCTTCCCCTGATCCAGCAGAAGGAAGACTGAGTTGAAACCCTGACAACAGCTATCCCAGAATCACAGAATGGTTTGCATTGGAAGGAACCTTAAAGATCATCTCATTCCAATATCCTGCCACGGGCAGGGATGTGTTCCACTAGACCAAGGTGCTCAGAGGCCCATCCAACCAGGCCTTGAACACTCCCAGGGATGAGGCATGCACAGCTTGTCTGGGTAACCTGTGCCAGTGCCTCACTGCCCTCATAGAAAAGGATTTGTTCCTAATATCCAATCTAAACCCACCCTCTGTCAGTGCGAAGCCGTTCCCCCTTGTCCCGTCACCTGTGTAAAATGTCCCTCTCCAGCTCTCTTGCAGGCTCCCCCTTAGGTCCTGGAAAGTGCTGTAAGGTACTGAAGCCTGCATAAGTGCATGTTACGTGATTTAAAAAAAAAACAACAAACCAGCAGCTGATCACCAAACGCACATCTGTCTTTGTAATTAGCTATGACAGTTCACACACCATCCCAAGAGGGTAGATTTTCTGTATACTCTGATGATGTACCATTTATGGATGGGGTAAACTGAGGCAGGGAGCAATTAAGTACCCAATTCTGTCCCCAGCACATACCAGTGAGGGTCATAAAATGGGATTCTGTGGTTCTGAAGGGTAGGACATGCATTAAATATGGAGAATCATGACTTGTCCCTGATATTTAACGTTGGGTTGTGTTGGTGGAAAGAGCTTGACTGCAAGTCCCTCTGCTTCCAAGTGTGTGTGTTACTGAACCATCTAGGAGGGATCCTCTAGCTTGTTAGTGGTGGGTCCCTGGCACTATGGTTTTGGGGATTGCTGCAAACCAGCACAGGTACTGAGAGCAAAACCACTTATCCTTCACAAGAGCAGTGCAACCTTACTGTGATGTGAGGGTGACCCTGGAGGGAACACAAGTGCTCTGAAGTTCATGCTCAAGTGCTGCTGGAGTCTGGCACCGCTTTGGTTCCTGTGTAGATCTGACATGTTTTAAAGTGTGTCCCTGGGTCCAAGGGCAACTTTATGTCCCTTTGAAAAACGTGGCCTGACCCTTTAGGGCAGTGTAGTGGCCTGGTTAAGGTGGGGTTAATGTGAATCTGAACCCCAGAGGCTTTATGGCAAAGCAAAGGTCCTGCTTGCTGTACTTGTGCTGCAGGGCAAAGCTCTGGGTGCCAGGAGGAGGCAGCCCAGGAGACAGCCAAGTGTCCAGCAGGACATGGAAAAAGCCTGTGTCACAGGGCAGGCAGGAGCTGGGCCCAGGATAGTGGTCCATCAGGACAATCATTCGAGAATATGTATTCCTTTCTCTCTCTCTTTACATCTGACTGGTTACCTATTGCTCCTCTTTACTGCAGTCTGCTTGTAGGGCTTCATAGCTTTTGAAGGTATAAGAATAAGGCTTTTTTTCCTTTTTTTAATTTTTTTTTTTTTTTTTGTTTCTCTTGCCTTGAAGTACTCATCTATATTTAGGTCAGTGACATGATGAAAGATGTTTATGTGTTTTTATCTAAAGCTGGAAATTGCCTTTCCGGATATCACTGAATAGAAGAAAGCTAATGGAGCCTTGTTGTGCTTTCACTGGTTCTGCAGTGGTCTCCTTGTTTTAGTGCTAAGGCACACGCAGCATCCCTTCCCCACCGCACGGCCCTTGGCTCTCAGCTCTCTCTCTCTGCATCCTCTGCCGGCTCCCCTGTACAGAGGAGACTCAGAGAAGGGCAAGGGGAAGGTCACACCAAGCTGTTTCCATCTCCAGCTACCTGGAGCAAGCATTGCCAGCTCTGGCCTATTAAGTAGAAAATGTGGCACTGATAAATCCTGTCCGCTAAGGAACTGAGCCTTTTTAATATGCAAGTGCTCAGTCAAAGAAAGTAAACAGACATCTCCTTCTGCTGGGAATTACTAGACAAATGTCTCCCTCCCCTTACCCTCCTTCCTTCCTCCTCCCTTCCATTTAAGTGTAGGAAATTCTGCTTGCTTTATTTGATAAAGAGGAGGAGGGGAAAGGACATGTACTGAATCATGGTTAAGCTGCTGTCTTCTACCTCAAGACCTTTCAGTGTAGATGTGCTTTATTAGTTTGATAAGCAGACACCAAAAAGGGGGAGGGGTGTGGGGTTTGCATGAGGGGATCTGCCTAGGGGCTGCCCGGAGGTTTAAGAAGAAGAGCTGCTAATGATGTTGAAGCTGTACCTTTTTGGGACCTTGGCTCCTGGAGGAAAAATGGGCCCTTTTCACTAATTATGTTGTGCTCAGTAGTGTGATGGAAAGGATCTCACAGGGGAACGAAACAGAATGAATATCAGCTGGGTTCTTCCCCTGAGCAGTCCCCTCTCCCCTCCTCCCCCATGCCAACCCTCCTTCTTCCAGCAGGGTATCTGGCATGAAGTAATCCTAAATACTGGGAGATAACATTAAGAAAAGAGATTATTCGGTCATTTATTTGGACAGTCTGGTGCAAGCCTTGTGAACTGAACAGAGGTTTTTAGCAAATGTTGTCCAAATTGGCAATGCAAATGTTTTGATGAATAGCTACCAGCAAGACTGTGAACCTTGGATCTGGCCCCGCCTGTGTGCAAACACAGGATCTGAGAACTTTCAAATGTTGCTCTCTCTAATCCTGTGCCAGCCCCTTTCCTCTCTGACAGATCCATGTCTCAGGAGCGGATAACTGTATTTCCCCTGTGCAGTGGGGTGTGCAGGTTTTCACCTCAGGTGCTACTGAGTGTTTCCAGGTGTACTTATTTTCCTTGCACCAACTGGATGCCACCCCAGTTGGGAAGGTAAAGAGAAACTCCCAGGTGCACTTACAGAGCATCTGAACTCAGCGAGGCTTTTCTTTTCTCTTGCAGTGATGTTAGCCCTGCTCAGCAAACTCAGGTAGTCCCACTGTGTTCTCTGTGAGTTTTGGCGTGGGAGGGACTGGTAATGGAGTGACAGGCTGTGCCAGGCTCTGCCAGGGAGCCTGTTTCCAGACTCCTGCCAAGTGCCACCCCAGTGAACCCCATGGTAACTGGACTCCTCCTCCCCTGGACAAAGGAGGCAGAGGCTTTTTCTTTCTCAAAACGGACAGGCACAGCAAGTCCAAACCATGCAGATTGATGGGCTTCTAGGTTCAAATGGGACTTTTTTAACCTAGGCACAGCATCATCTTAAAATTGTATATCCCTGCCACAGTCAGTGGCTGGCTAGTCAGTGACAAACAGGTGGAAACCACTTGAAAAACTGTTCAGTAAGGGAGACATGGCTGGAACTTCAGGAGGGAGCTGGGTACCCAGGGAACTGCCCCAAAGGTGAGATTTCCCCCCTGTCAAGGAAAAAGAGCATGATAATGTAGTATCTCTGGAGCATTTCAGCAGCACAGGAGTGGGTAGTGGGTTTAAAGCAGAAGAATGTTTTGTGTTTGTTTTGTTTCTCTGCACAACATCAGCTTAATATGCAGAATTCCCTGCTGCACGCTGCTGCAGAGATTGTGTGTAAAAGGAATTGTTTAAATGCACCGAGGAGAGCTTTGCAGTTAAGAACAAGGCTGTTGTATCTCTACAGTCACCAGCACAGGATTCTCTTAATCCTGATTGCTGGATGCTGGGAGGGATCCCAGGGGCCAGCTCACTGTTCATCCATCCTTGTTCCTTTTATGCTTTTCCTAAGAATTTGTGGCTGGCTGCTGTCAGAGATGGGACACTGGGCTAACAAAACCTCTGAGTGGAAGAACATTACGTTGCACTGACAAGACAAGAATGGAATGAATGCCTGAATTGGGACATGGTGGGATAACCCAGGCAGCCCAGGCTGCAGAGCAGAGCTTTATGGCACTGCTGCTGGTCATAAGTGGTTCCATACATGACTTCCTCAGCATTCCTTTGATGGGGTTGGTAAAAGGAGGAGTGCTGGCAGATGGTGCAATAAATGCTGATGTTATATGTGTTGTAAACCACTTCACAGGGAGAGGTGAACATTTCCCAGGGATTGGTGTGGCAAGGCCGAGAGACAGGCTGTTTGAAGTTATGACCAGCTGCAACTCTTCCTTTCTTTTCAGAGGTGACTTTACATAGTAGATGACACAGACAACACAGACAACCCTAACCAAAGCTTGAGAGTTTTGCCTGCTTTCCACCCCACTGCCTCCTGCCTCGGCCCCATGCCTGTCCTCTGACACTCAGAGAGGCAGCTTGGTGACTGCTCCCACCCAACCTCCCATTCTGTAGTGCTACTGGTCCTCTGTCTCACTAAGCATATGTTGTATTTGCACCCCTGCCCTGACCAAAATCCCTGCTCTGTCAGCTCCCAGCAGCAGAGGTGGTATGTGGAGGAAGTTGGACCACCCCCACCCATGGGGAGGGTGCAAGGCAGTCTGTTCTTGTAGAGAAAATGTGCATCACATGAGGTGATGGAGAAGGGACTGTGCCTTGGTCCCTGTAATTACACCCATCTGTTACTTCCCTGTCTCTGCCGCCGCCACTGAAACACACAAAGAATCACAAGCGTGATTTAAGCCCCTGGAGGAGACAATGGCTGCATTTGAACAAGCCAAGTTGGCCTCCAGAGCCCCACTTTTACTGCCCAGTGCTGCACGCTGGGCTGGGGAGGGCTGCTCTGGTCCAAGCCATCAGCTCTCCTGCCTGATCATTATTAACTCAGGGCCTTTTTGTGGCTTCTGCTGCTGTTGTCAGACTGGTGCAGGAAGGACAATGTTAGAGCACTCTCTCCTTTCCCTATCGCTGTGACTAGTTTGGGAGTTCAGTGCTTTCCACATTAGTGGGACTGATAAACTGATTTGCACTGCAGTTGCTCTTGTTTTCTGTGCCCTCTTGTCATTGCTGTTGACTCATCAGGCTGAAGTGTCTGAGCTTAATTGAAGCAGTAACAATGCAATCAACATTTCTCTCTATTTTTATCTGCATCTCCCCCTCCCCTCTGGTTTTTCTGCTGCTTAACATGCTATTTCTGGGGCTGAGAGCTTTGCAGTCTTGCCAAGGGTTGCACTGGAAGGGAATGGAGCCACAAAGAGAGTAAACCCACCAAATGTAACAGAGTTTTTTCGAGTGCTGCTGGACTCCCTGCATTGCATTCATCCTTACTGTGCCTTGTCAGCTCCCCCTGTCATCCTTTCTGCAGCTGAAGAAGGCCTGGGCAGAGGGAAGTTATTCTATGGCAGGGCTGCATTGATACACCTAATTAGCATAAAATTAGCATAACCCTCTTTGTTTAACAGAGTACTCAGCTCTCCTCCTTTATTCAAGTGATGTGACCAGAGGCAGGGAGAAGTGACTGGTCTTGGTGCAGTCTTTATAAGAGATTGGGGGTGAAGATGCTGCCAGCTTGGTCTTTGAACACCAAAGCATTCTGCCCTGCCTTGAGGAGGAGAGCAGAGTGTTCCTGCCTCCTTTTCCTGGGGTATGGGAGATGGAAGTTCTCAAGTCTCTGTGAACATGCCCCCTTAGAGGAAAAGTAGTGACGGGAGGCAGGAGTAAGAAAATGTGGCCGTTTTGTAATAAATGAATTAGCATCTTTTGAATGCAGTTTCTGTGGACCGAGAAGCAAAAAACACATGTAGCTTAAAGGTTTTGTACTTAAAGGATGCCAGCTGGCTTTAAAATGTTTCTTCTGAAATCAGTTAGGGTTGTTGTTGATGTAACCCTAGGTAAAACCTAAAGTGCCAAGAGGAAAAAAGTATGAGGCAAACCAGTGTTTTTATTTTCTCTCCTATCAAATGTCTTGGTGCACTGAGCAGCACACATGTGTCATTGGTGTCTGAGCTTTTTCCATCCCCCCAAATACATATTTAGCTCATCTGCGAAGTGATGGCAGACAGAGAATCATCTGAAAGTATAAAAACATCAATAGAAAAAAAAAAACAGAAGTGAGAGCAGGCATCTGGGCAGGTAAATTGATTGAAAATACTGTAGCTTATGTCTGTGAAATGCCTAGATTTCAGGTTGACAGAATCCTTTGCCATGAGACATGCCTCTCCTTTGTGTGAACCATACCACCCTGCATCCTCTTTCTGCACCTCTTAGCATTGTTATTGGACCACTCATCTCTGTTTTGTAATCCTATGCACTTCTTTTAATACAGAATTAACACACTCCTCTCCTCCTCCATACCACCCTGCAGTATAGACAAAGACTGCGGCTTTGTATCAAACCCAGAATTGTTTTTAAGGCAATAAATACATATCTAGACCTCTCACCATTGATGCTGTAATCTCTGCTGGCATCCTCAATAATTTTATGTCCTTGTGTTAGACTTTGCCTCCCAAATATATATACAAAGCCCAAATCGTGTTATCTAGAGAACAAATGCTTTCAAATGTGTTCAAAGGGTGTGCAAGAACCAGCCACTAAAGCAAAGAAAGGCAAGAGGCAGCTGACTTGGTTAAATACTTGTTAATACCTCTTGCTGTTGGCAGTGCCTGAAGTTGTAATCAGCTCTGTCTGTGTGTCTCTCTATGCCTTCTGCCTATGCATGTGCCTTTTCGAGCACATTTTTGGATGATCTGTGTGTAACTGCATGCTTGCTGGCACGTCTCCCACGTGCGCGCTGTGCTCCGGCGGGTGCCTGTGTGCCTGCCTGCTCTGCGCGGGCTCTGCTCCGGTGTGTCCCAGCATGTGTGCCCGCATGGGCTCTCTCCGAAACGTGCCGCTAGCTGCCCCCCTGTGCTCCTGAGTGGAACATGTGCATGTCCCCGGCTGCCTGTGCACATCTCCCCCAAATACACCTCGGTGTATTTGTGTGGCTGGGCACGGAACAGGAAGCAGGATGCTTTGTGTGTGGCAGGGCTGGCAGTATTTTAAGATGACTGTGCTCGTGTTGAGATGAAGACTCCATCGTTTCCCTCTGTCAGCCTAACCAACACTTGCAACCGGGGAGGGAAATGCTGTTGCCTTCGTGGCTTCAGTGGAGTGAAATAAAATGCAGCTTCAAGTCGGCGGGAGTGGGGATCACTTTGCAGATGTCAGCTCCTTAAAAATGGCCTCACTTAAAATATATATGGAGTGAAGTAAATGGATTTTTCTCTTAGAGGAGGGGCTTGTACCCTTGCATGGTGTTGGATTTCCTCCCCCCGCCAAAATCCAGGCAGAATGCTGTGCTCTGAAGGGAAGGTCTTTAAAAACAAAACAAAAGGCAGCTGTCAATTTAATCCAAGCTCCCTGATAAAATTCCAGCAGAGTTCCTTTTCTCAGAGATGAAATAAGAACCCTGGCAGGCCCTCTTGACTGGCCACATAAATCATTTGTGGTAATTGCTCCGAGAAAGACGAGTGCCTCTTAGGTGCAGGGAGGGGCGAAGGCACCCACAGCCACTGCACAGCGCCCCAGGTACCCCGGCTTGTGGGGACCCCTGCCCCGGGCGTGGGGGCCAGCTACCTGCAGCAGGGGTGGGTGCTGCAAACCCGAGGGGACAATGTGCTGCAGGGGATGAATAATAGGGTTTCCTGTTGCCTTCCCTTTGTTGTTGGTCCTGCTTTTAATTGCCCTAGAGGGATTAGAAGTCAGACGGTGGGGGAGGATTTGGGGAAGGAGGGGCTGAGAAGGAGAGGGGGAGGGAAGGATGAAGGCTCAGGGAAGGTGGAGAGAATGAGATGGAGGTGAGAGGAAGAAGGAAGAGATTGATTTAAGGGACTAGCATTTAGTGCAGTGGGGCACAATTTCAATTAGCTAATATCTCCTTGGGTTGGCGCATGACTCTGCATGCTCCTTGCTGCTCCAATTAGGAGTAGAACGGCAATAAAAAGCAGAGTGCTAGGCTCTGGTGTCAGCTTTTTTGGCTGCAGCAGTGCAGGGGGGACAGCTGCTCCAGGAAGCCGCAAAGCTGCGATTGCACTTTCCCTGGGAACTCGTAAAGATGGGGATAATAAAATAACAGGGATCTGAAGCAGCGCTACAGGAGTGGCCACCAGGCACAAACTCCACGGAGAGGGCATTGCTCAGTTCAAGCCTTCTCTTTCGGGGTAGAAGCTGGCAGGGTGTAGTTGTTATCGTATTTAGTGTAAATCTGCAACTGCTGCTTCAAAATGAGCTTTTCTTAAGCATTTGTCAAACCCCAGTGGCCTGAGTGGTTTTGGCGGCATAGCTGTGACTAGGAATAAAATTATAAATTATATATAAAATAGAGTCAGTGCATATGAACAGGGGAGATAAAGGTGATGGGTGTGAGGACCAGAGTGGGAGCCTGGAGGTCTGGTTTGTATTCCTGTTCTGCCACTGGGCTAGGCTGGACCAGACTCCTCTCCCCTGAGCCCATCACCCCTTGGAACCTACCTGGAGGAGCCTCTGGGTTATGGGAAGGATACGTGAGCTGGCAGCAGAGTTGCATGGTGGCACAAGAGCCACTGCTGCAGGAGCAGCAACATGCTGGCTTTCAGCATCTCCTAAGCGTGCTGCTGGTTCTCTGTGAGCCCTGCCTGCTGCCTTGCAGGTGAGTATTGCTGTTCAGCAATTTAGCTTTGAAATGCAACCTGCACCAATCAGTTCTGTGGCACCCACTTATTCTGCTGATCTCCACAGGGGAAGCCCACTGCCATTCCTAGTGCAGCACCAGAGCTGACATGGCCTCTTTTCCTTGCTGCAAACAAGCTGCTCTGCCAGTGTGTCAGACATCTCATTCCCTTCCTTTTTTGTGGGCATGGAGCCCAGCTGCTGAGCACATGCTGCAGTCTCCCTCTGAGCAGGGCCCTAAGAGAAAGACTGAGGAACAAAGGAGTGCAGCCAGCATGGCTGACTGGCAGCTGGAGTCAGTCTCCCAGACAAGTTGCTTGTACTGTTTCCAGCACAGTCCCTGGGCTGAGAAGAGGAGAGTGCTCACTCTGCACTCTCGTGCTGCTTGCTCCCAGGTTCCACAAGTGCCGAGCTCTGGGCATGGCCCTCAGACCCAGTAGCATCCTCCCCTTTTTGGGTTGCCACTTCCATGCTCTTCAGGCACTCCTCTCTCTCTTTAAAAACACACAGGCACTTGCAACAGAGAGAAAAAACCAGTTTATGAGCTTGTCTGTGGGTGGGAATGAGTTAAGGTGTGTGGAAGAACATCTGCAAAGGGATGGCACATGGCTTTACACACGTGTGCTACACACATGTGCATACTTGACACGGTCTGTATTAAACCAGGCTGTGCTGAGTCCCTCGGTCACCCTCCCTCCTTCTGAGGGTGCTGGCCTGGAAACATGTGTGAGTTAACATGCAGCAGTGGAGGAAGTTGCTGTGCCTGGCTGTCATCCATCCCTGATCCCAAAGTAGCTGCCCTTGGAGCAAGAGCCACTTAATCATTTTTGAAACAGCTCCTGAACAGCCATAGCTCACAGCCCAGCACATTAAGGTGAACTGGCACAGACTGCAGTTTGCCTTAATGGACTGCAGTCGTGCAGGAGAGGCTTTTCCAGCAGTGAAGCTCTCCCTACCACACAGGTAGCCCACTGTGAAAGTGCAGTGGGATGGACACAGCCCCAGCCCCATCTGTCAGTGCTGGAGAGCTGACTGACAGATGGAAGGTGAGTGAGCTTGCATGCTGCAGGAGAGTGCAGGGATTTCAGCCTGCTTCCTCCACAGGCTGGGCCAAGCTCAGGGAGCCCTCCTAGCCCAGTCCCCCTCTGTCATCACAGTAGATGTGCCAACAGCACCAGTTAGTGATGGGATTATCCTCCTAATTATCAGAAAGGAAGCAGCTGATTTCCCTTTTAGGAAAACTGGGACACAAAGAGGTAAAGAGCCAAGAGTGAAGTAGTTTGAGAGAAAGACCTCTGGGTCAGCAGTGGCACTATTTCTCTAGTACCCACTTCTTGCTTTCTTAAACTCTCTGGTTCATTCTAATCAGTTCTGCATGAAAAGTACGTACTGTCTTGCAGGTACGTACATTCAGTTTCCTGTTCCGTTTATTCTCCCAGTTGCTTACATGTTTCCTTTTCTGTTCCTAGCACTTTTGTAAAACATATTAAACTACATTTCCCTCTGTTTAAAAATGAGCCAGAATTAAAAAGCACCTTGCCTTTGAGGTGAAGTTGTTAGAAATCATAAAACAGGGTTAAAATATCTGCACCCACATTCTATTTCATGGTGGGTTGCAGTTCTAAGGAAGCTGCTGACAGGGTGGAAAAACTGGCAGTTCCCATGTGGTGTGATAGGGAAGGGCTGATTTCCTGCACCGGAGCCCTTATGACAGAGGTGATAAGGCCCTTGTCTCACTTGGTGAGGACTGTCACCTGGAGAGCCACCATCCCACCCTTGCAGATGGGCTCATCGATCCTGCGGGCTGGCATGGGAGAGAGAGGTGAGCTGTCCCTGCTCCCTGCTGCAGCCTCTGGATGGCCTCACTGAGAGCCACATTTAGTCACTGGCATCTCTCACCAGCTCTGACTGATGGTGAGGGAGTGGTTCCAGTTTCACTGGGGGAGAGACAGAGGGTGAGGGACTGTGAGAGTTCCAGTCAGAGGGAAAAGGAGGATGGCCTAGAGAGAGGGCCTGGCTCTCTCTCCTGGCAGTTCCAAAAAGCTACCCCAGCTGCCAGGTGTTTCGTTTGTTACACTGAATGCAGGGATGCCGCTTTCATAGGATGCTTTCATAGGATGGCTGTCCTAGAAAATTGGGCTAGATTCACCCATGAGACCCAGGCTGCTGAAGTTGGTGTGTTCCAGGTACCTCCCAGAGAGCTGAACGAGTATTCCTTTGTGAATAAAGCTCTGGGAAACCTTCACTGAAAGTGTAGAAGGGTCTGTATCTCTTTTGCAGTTGAATGTGTGGTCATTCCTGGTAACTGATTGACTGTGACCCCTTGAAGTGCTTCTGTGTCATGGTGAAGTTGTTTCATTACTTGCTGGGTTTTAAAATAATCTTCTTCATATCTTCCTGTAGAGTTTACCAGGGCTCGAGTTTGCACATGATTCTGCTGGAGCTGGCTTGAGGAATACATTTCTACTTAGCCAGCTAAAATGTCTGCTTCACTGCCCTCTCGTCCGGTGGAACGGCAGGTTCAGGTTCAGATGCTCTCTGAACCTGAGCCCTACAGGCTCACGAGGGCTGGTAGGACCCCAGGGGTACTTGGACACCTTGTGTTGATATTAAAAGCAGCTGTCAACCTGCAAGTCAATGTTGTGATATAAAGGTAAGCAAGTGTGTGCTCACAGGCCAAAACTGGAAGCTTCCCACAGAGAACAGGATAGGACTTTTTACAGTTAAAGCTATCTCCTTTTGGATCTACAAGCTGTGCAAGTGAGTCCCTGTTGCAGTGGGAGCTCTCCCTTATTTTTCCTGGACAGCACAGAAGGTGGAACTGAGGCAAAACATTACTACAGGCCACCTCACGTGTGCTTGGGGTCAGAGAGAAACATTGTACTGGCATTAACACAAACCCCAGTTCTGTTTTTAGCCTCTACTGTGTGAAATGCATAATCCAGGGTTATCTTTGACTTAAGTGTAAGCAATCACTAAGCTAAGTTTCCAGCTGTGAATACAGCTTACCCTGTGACTGCAGCACTTGGATGCTGACAGATGTGTTACCAGCTGACAGTGGGAAAGCCAGATTGATTGGCTCAAATAGAAATTCAGAGATTTATTTGAGGGTTGTATAGGATCTTCAGAGCATCTCCTCCATTCAGGCTGTCAGTTCTGCCTTATAAGCATGTCTGAAAGGTGGCTGTACAGGTTCTGCTTAGATGCAACATGGCAGAATTAGAGTTTGTTCTAATTTTTTTTTTACAGACATAGTAAAATTAGGTCTAAGGTTTATTTCAGTTCATTGCATAAGGTTATCTGTGAGCTACAGATCTGGAAACTGCTTGGTTAATTCAGGGTAATACACTAGCATATCTAGCCTCTTTTCTGAGGCTGTGCAAGGTATTAAAGCAGAGAGCCTCAGAATCTAAATGGTCTTTTAGCATGATATATTTCATTCTGTTTTCACTGTAATGTCTTTTTAATGACAGTACAGAAATCTCTGCAAGGTGTACATTCCACCTGTATCTCCATACTCAGGTCTCATACATTTGTACTCAGGAGGTACATCCACTTTGTTCTTCCAAACTTGGATCAAGCAGATTTTATTTGAGCACATCTCTGGCTGTGTTATGCCTTATACCTGAATAATCACGAATTGAATTCCCAATTAGCTTGCCTTTTGCAACTAAAATCCTGTTGATTTCAACAGTATAGTCTTGTTTGAAATACACAGTGAAACTGCTCTCCCAGTGCATCCCAGGGGAACCTTGTAATCTTATTAGATGCACCTGCTGCCATTTCATTTTAACCTCCAAGTTTTTCCCTGAAGCATAATGAATTCAATATTCCTCTGCCACAGAAAACCATCCCAAATGTGCTTTGCCCTCACTTTGAGGAGGAGCATACCTGCCTCTGAGGAGCTGCCAGCAGCACCTCCATCCTCCACTGCCCAGCCTGGAGCAGCTGGGAATCACCTCCACCTTCTGCAGGTTCCAGCAGACCCTCCCAGGTCTTATGGGTGCTCATAAGACCATTCCTGGTGTGTGCCCCAGCCCCAGAGAGGCACTGCAGGTGCTCATGGGGAGCTGTGTGGTCCTCTCAGTCTGCAGAAACTTGACTCTAAATCTTTTCATGTGGCTGTTAAATCAGTAATAAAGCAGGATATAAAGTGTTTTTGAAGCTTCTGGGAGATCAGGCCTCTTCACTGCTGGCTTCACAGCTGTTACTTCTAATCAGCTGGGCAGGCACCATAGAAACGTCAATTTCAATAAACACTCTTTCATTTCAAGTTGGGTTTAGGTTTTACTGGTGGAGAGGAGGGACTGCGGACCTTGCGATCTCCCATGTCAGAGCTGCTCACAGAACTCATGTTGCTTCCTCCTTTGCTGCCCTCCTGTGTCCTGAAAATAGAGGGGGGATGGGAGGAACACTAGGCACCCGTCAGTGACCAGCCTGAGCCCGTGGCCCTGGCATTCCAACCTAGCATCCCATCCTGGACAGTGGTGGAAGCCAGTGCCTCGGGAAGAATGTGAGGGCATGAGAGGGCTACAGAGCTTTCCCCATGAGAGTCTCTGAGCTTTCAGTGATCTTCATCTCAGGGACTTCAAGAACCACCCACCATGTCTCTGTGTTTAATTAGAGGTGTATAATTAGCAGTGGCTCCGTTTGGATCTCACGCTGCTCCGAGCCCAGACTGTGCCAAACTTGGTAAGTACTGTAGAGCAGCCACTTAAAAATCTGGGAGTAAATAAATGGCAGAGTCAGCATCTTGGCTTGAATCTCTGCTGGGAGCCTGACATGATGGGCTGAGTTCAGGGCTCAGGTTCCTCTTTGCACCTCCCAATCTGTGCCTGGCCATGAGCTCTCAAGGAAAAAGACCTGCCCTTGGTACCGCGCTTTTGCCAAGAGGCTTTGACTGCCCACCTCCCTTCCCTTGTCCCTTCTCCCTGCCATCGTTGGCAGTGATGTCACCCACCCTCACCATCTCCAGATAGGCCTTGTCCATCCTGTCCCCCCCCCTCTATAAGCCAAAAACACTTGGGCATCCTGTAACATTTTTATTGCTCTTTGTTGGCCTTGCTATGTCTAGGAAAACTACCAGGTGTTATCCAAGGTTTGGGGAGAGTAGCTTCTTGCAGGTGCCGTTTTTTATCAAAGCTGTGTGGGTTAAGGGAAGAAAAAGAAGAGGAAGAATACTGATTTGTACATTTTTCAGTCACTGCTGTGGAATTAGAGGCCTGGGAATGAATCCATTCCCAGGAAGCCACCGGCAGAATTTGTTAAAGGGTATGAGATGGAGTATTCTGAGCAAGTGGAAGTAAATCATGCTGGGAAAGAGACAGGGAGAGGGGGAAGGCCCCCATGAGCCTCATTGCAGATGCTGCCTTCTCAGCCCAGCAGCATTCCAGGGCAGAAACTGATGTGGTTTGGCTTGCAGGACTCCCACCACCAATTTCAGATCCAGGAAAAGCATTTCCCTCTCACAGTGCTGTCAGAAGCTGTTGCACAAGAGGCTCTGCATGTCCATGTTCCATTTGTGCATGTGCACCTCAGCACAGGGGGAAAGCAGGCAGGGTTTCATGCTGATCCTGAGGAATTCAGCATCTTTTAAATTCAGGATCTCTGCTCAAACTCATTTTTTCCCCCAGCAGTCCTTCTTTGTCAGGACCTCAATATTTTCTGGAAACATGTAATGTGTCCAGCCATTTCTGTCTGTTGAGGAGAATCAACGTGTGGGTTGTAATATGTATTAATTCCCTGGAGGAACATTGAACTGTTTCCTCTGCCCAGGTGGAAAAGGATAAACACAGCCACTGACATGCTGTTTAGTCTGAAAATAGCCCACTGAATGCATAATGAAGAGCCTCCTGAGGTGTTACTCTGCATGTTAAAATGGTGTTCAGCAGCCTGTGCTGTCACACAACATAATTAGACAATAAATGTGCATCTAATCAGCCTCCCAATAGCTGACTGTCACCGTCTGGCCGTTAGTATTACCTGTCTGTTCCATGGTAGCCGCATCTTCGGGAAACGAGAACTTTGTCGGTCCCAAAATATGTCTTATATGTGAGTGAGACAAATGAGGAACTCTGTGTCTTGGCTTTGTGCTCAGTGTGCATTTCATGCTGAACAGCCCCTTGGGTTTAGCTGGTGAGGACAAAGGAAAATGAACATTTTTCTTCCATGGGTGGATTTCTGAATGATCAGGGGAAAGAGCACCCCATGTCCTTTGTAAGCCTAATGAAGGCAGAGCAGCTGAGGGTCCTTCAGTGAATGATGCTGCATGTTCTTGTGCGCACAGTCCCTGCCTGCACTGAAATAAAAATCGTCAACCTTGATCCTTTAAAACGCAAGCCAGGGTTTGAGCAAAATGGCTCAGGTTGGAGTCAGTTGACAAGTGGCTTCTGCTGTTTAATTCACACCCTGGTAACAACACTTGCATGAATGATATATAGACAACCACTTTTGTCTCTGAACGTTTGACAGCAATTAGGGCTTCACTCCAGGGCAGAACATCATACTAACACTGGAGTGCTGGAGGAGGAGGTTAGGGTAAAGAAATTAGCCATCTGTCTGGTGGAGACTGTATCCTCCAGGAGGCAGTTGGATGTCAAGAACAGGAAAAATGTTTCCATTCTCATTGTCTCTCACTTCAGTTGTACACAAAGGCATGAAAGGCACATAGAAGCCCCATTCACTCCCAGTTATGCAGAGGTCTGCCACCAGCCACCCCAACAAACACTCCCTGGCAGTTGCAGCGAGTGGCAGCTGAGAGCTGCTCCCCTCTGTGCTGTTTACAGAGCAACTGATCCATTTTGGCTGTCCCATGATGGAGAGCTGGGAGGCAGGCATGTAGGTGTTCAGCAGGGGAAAGCAAAGCCTGACTGCAAATGAGGAGGCAAAGTGATTCCTAGAGCCCTTCACTCCCGGCAGGAGAATGGATCCAGTGCAAGCTTGGGCTCCGCAGCTCATTTCTGTGCCGTGAGCCCTGGATAGAGCACTGCGGCTGTGCAGGAGAGGAGCAGGCAGATCTCATCAGCCCTGGGTGGCTGTTTATCAGCTCACCCAGCGTGGCCATGCTCCACATCGCTTGGAGCAGAGCATCCATCACACTGATGCTTGGATCCTTGATTTAAGGAACTCCTCATCGCCGAGGACACTCTCTGCTACATTAGGCTGGTTGAGGGTTTAGGGAGCATGTGTTGACATTTGGTCATGTTAGTCACACTGAGCTACACAGCCAGAGAAAACTGCCAGGTCTCTTGCTGCCTGCTCTGAAGGACTGCCTCTATAATTTCTGCTGCACAGGCATGTTGCTTTTTTCTTTTCTTTTCTTTTCTTTTCTTTTTTTAAAGAAAGCTACAGTGTTTTCCTGTCAGGAATCTAGTTCTGATAAACACAATGTCCTTGTCCCCTAGCTTGATGATTATAAAATTCTAATATAAGACAATTTTTCTTGCCTAATTTTTAAATGTGTCTGTGTGTCTATAGAGAAAAACACTTGTGAGAGAGCAAGGGGCAGCAGAACATGTATTTTCATTGTCTGTATTTGTCAGCTTCGAAGAGTAACTTGATTCCACACTACTGTCAGAGTAAAAAAAATACAACTCACCAGTAAAACTGCTCTGTCAGTCTTCCTAACTGTACCTAACTGAAAGCAAACCAGTGGGAGACTCCAAGTCAGAGCAACAATTTAATAGGAAAATGAAAATAAATGCAAAACCCCCCACTGGCTTAACCTGACAGAGTCACCCGACACCCTGCTGGTCAGGGTGGTGGTAGCAGTCCGATTAAATGGTGGCTGCAGTAGAAGCACCTGGTCTTCCTCTGAAGGTCCAGTGGTGGTTATGTAGCTCTTGTCCTCTGAGAATCCAATAGATAAAGCTGCTTGTGGTGTTCCAAACCTCAGATTATATCCAGCTAGGAATGCTTGGTTCCTCCCTCTGGGTGGAGCATCTCACAATGGGATGATGCAATTTTAAGTCATGCAGTCAGACTGTGATGACCCATTAGCAGAAGATATTACCTGGAGTTATCAGGGATGAGTCATGGAAGAAATAACACTGCCCTACTTGGTTTTAACAGCTTATGGAGGTGGTGTTAGAATACTTTTGTTTGCTTGTTTGTTTGTTTGTTTGTTTGTTACATCTGTAACCTAAGACACTAATGTGCAAAGAAAGCCACACACCATGGCTAAGGTAGGGCTCTGGCCCCCTGGTGTGCCCCAGATGACAACTGATGTCTCCCTTCTTCTAGCTCCTTCACACTAATTCTGTGCATTTATTAAGTGGAAGACTGTAATGAAAGTTAACGCTTCGAAGCTTCCAAATCTCAAGCAAGACTTGCAACAGTGACAGAACAGAGGAACTCCTCTGTTTCCTTCCTGGACACTCTTTAGTCTGCTTTTCAAGGCTTGGGCATCAAGCTGATACTTTCCCCCCGTCTCATGTCTGACAACTTCCTACTGCCACCCTGGGCTGCAGGCTGTAAGCACTAACTTGTGTTCAGCTGGGCTGAGTTTGGACAAACCTGTTTGGCTTCCTCATAGGAGCACATAGCCAGTGGCAAACCAAGTTTTCTTTATTAACAGTAGGGACAGTCCCTGCGATGAAATATATTTTGAATCAGTGGCACCCATGCACACCTGCCTGCCCAGCAGATGATACCTCCTGTAGATTTTTCGGGACATCCCAGCAGATGTCCTTCTTAGTTGTCCTTCCTCAGCAAATGCTTTTACTTTTTTTGTAGAGTCCCTCTCTGAACGGCCTCAGTTTTTGTTCTTATTCCCCCTGATTTGTGTGGAGTCCTTCCCGAACCATTTGTTACCTGGGTAGAGGCAGGTGGTCAGACCTGCGGTGCTAATAAGGCACATTTTGTGTCTCAGCAGATCCATGATGCCTCATGGATGACTTGTCAGGACTACTTGTTTCATTCGTGGTAGCCTTTAATGAAACAAAATCATTGCATTTACACAGTAAACATTAGACTAAACAGGGACAACTTATAGAACTCATAAATTTTTACTGTGGCTGTTTTAGGGAACAAAGATCCAGAAATGAGCCTGGCACAGAGGACCCTTCCTGCACCTTGCATGAAAGTCATAGATTTAGTATTTCACAGATTTAGTATTTAGTACTTCAGAGCAGTTTAGTAGGGACACCTTCTTCTTACCCAATTGTTAGGACTTAATTACATATTCCAGCAGCAGTCAGTACCTAAAATAAGTGGAGGACTGATGTGAAATCCTCTGACCTCTTACAGTCCCTCACACCCCTTGGTAGAAAGGAGCAGGGAAAGCAAAAGATTAAGTGAACAATAATGACAGTAGAATCCTTGGGAAAAAATGGGAAAAGAAAGTAAAGGGGAAGGAGAGAAATTTTATTACTTGTTTCCTTTTGTAGCATGGATTTGGTTTGGATGTTTCAGCTGCTCTTGCTGCTGCTGCCACCAGTATTTATTATTTATTATTTATTATTTTAGCAGAGTTAAGGAAAAATAGTTGAAATAAACTCAAGAGTATGACACTGGGTAACAAATGATTTTGAATTCTGTCCCCCAGCATAAAGTTTCAGATTCATATTTCAAAGGCTGTATAGATGGAAGATCCCACTGTGGATGAAAATAAAATCCAATTGGTGGGGATGTGGATCTGTGAATAGATGCTGGTGGGGTTTTTTTCCTCACCAGTTTGGCTGCTGAAACTTTCAGTAGCCTGGACCTGACCACAAGTGCAGTTCTGTCTTCTGTCACAGGAACTTATTAGAGGCTTAACACTGTACCCAGTGATTAAGGATGTTTCCAAACATGAGTTATGAGTGAGATTATTACTTCAGATGACCCTAGTACTGCAACAGGGCTTTGAGCTGTCCTGCCCCTCCTGGCACCCCAAATTCTGAAATGGCCTCATCTGGGAATCCCCATTTTCTACAGAAAAAGGTGTTAGGTGTTGGTATAGAAGATGTAAAAATGCTAAGCATCAGAAACCTACTTAAGCAGTTTACACAGAGTTTTGAAATGATGTGGGTAGAGATTCTCTGAGAGGCATTTTTGGTGAAAATGACAGCAATAGTTGGGTGTTACTGGCTCATTTACCACCTTCACTCTGATTTTGATCTCTGCGATTGCGTTAGTTTGGTACAACCTGGTTTAGGTAGGAGGGGAGGTAGGGGGCACAGGGGTGGCTTCTGTGAGAAGCCACCAGAAGCTTCCACCATGGCCGGCAGAGCCAGTCTCTGATGGCTCTGAAGATGGACTTGCTGCTGGCCCAGTTAGAGAAGTTGATGACACCTCTGTGATGACACACTTCAGACGAAAATCACAACAGCACAAGCACAAGCCTCGCCCGCCTGTCCCCTCCCCAGCCGTGCCAGGGGCAGAGGGGCCGGGGCGGCGGCGGCTTCTCCTTCCCTGTGCCCCGGAGCAGCAGAGGCCTCACACGGCGCCTGCGCCACGGCGGCCGCACCGCCCGGCCCTCAGCGGGGACACGGCCAGGGACTGCCCACACGGGACCCAGGGGACAGCAACCTCTCAGGGCTTTGGGATCCTGCGGGGAGCTCTCAGTTGGTGGAATGGGTTGGCCATGGTGCCTACAGGCAGCAGTTCCTCTTCTAGTCAAAGAGAAGGAAGGGAGAGAGAAAACAACATGGCAGCACCAAGGTCACAGGAATGAAAGGAGGGGGAGGAGATGCTTCAAGTGTTGGAGCCGAGATTCCTCTGCAGGCCCTGGTGAGGACTGTGCTGAAACAAATTGTCCCCCTGTAACGCATCAGGTCCATGGGGGGACATAGAGATCTATTCACAGTCCATGGGAAAATGCTCACGAGTGGATGCCAGAGGAAGCTGTGATCCAGTGGGAGACCCAAATTGAGACAGAGGGCCCCTGCTTCCAGAGACAGAGAGAGAGGGCCCTTGCTTCCACACCAGAGCAGCCCATCCTTTAAAGACTGTACCCCATGTATGACTGACCCACATCACAACAGTTTTGGGGAGACTTTTTGCCCGTGGGAGGGACCCCACAGCATAGCAGATAAAAGACTCCTCTCCCTGAGCAAACAGAAAAAGAACTTGAGTGACTAACTGACCAAAACTCCCACATCCTGTCTTCCTCCTCTGACAGTGGGAAAGAGGTTTTGCTCTTAGAGTGTTTTTCTCCCAATCCTTATCTCAACTCATGAACCCTTCATTAATTCCTCCCCCCCCCCCGCCCCCTCCCCTTTTCTGCCCAACTGGAGCCAAGGAGGGTAAGTGAACAACTCTTGGGAGTGCCTGGCATTTGCCAGTGTCAAACCACAACAGCAATCTAAAATTCTTGACCTTTTTTTTGGGACTGGTTTGTACAATACAAGTTTCATTTGGGTCAGTGGAAAAGATGCTGGTGTGAAGGAGAGGGCCATGTGTGTGCCTGCATGTCAAGTCCCTGAAAACAGATGTTTCTGTTGAATAACAGAACATGTTGAGGCTGAGAATCCTGGAGCACTTTATGTGCTGCTGCACTCTAATATGGAAAAGTAGAAGAGAGCAAGGATGGGCCATGCACTAGAACAGGGAGCTGTTGAGAATGGATGGAGAGCAGTCAGCATAAAGAAGCATCATGTAGAAGATTTGAACAGAGGTTACTATGGCTTTAACCAGGAGGTAAAAATTTGTTCTTTCCCCTTCCCTCAGCCAGCTGTCCCTTCTCTTTCTTTGCATCAAAAGTGGACACAGCAGTAAAATTCCTCACAAGTGTTACTTCTTCATGAAGGGTTACTGCTTCCTGCCACATGTCCTAAGATGTGAAGTTTGGGTTATGCTTCATGAAGTAAGGTAATCATGTGAACCTCACAAACAGAGATGTATTTGGGCAGCGATTAAAGCTAAAACTATGCGATGTGTACCATGGCCTGGAGCAGAGGCAGATCATTTAACAATGAGAAAAATAAGAAAAAGAAATAAACACTTCCTTTCCAGACCTTGGTACAGTCCATCCCTGCTTTCCTAAATGAATCCTCCTAAGTTTCCACAGAGCATGTGTGTGGTTGAGGGAAACACTTGTAATTTGTTGTTTTGCAGAAGGGTGGTTCCCTGTGCCTTTGCTGAAAACCAAACAACAACAAAAACTTTCCCTCCAGGAAACCAAAACCTGGTGTTTGAAATTGTACAACCACATCCATTGTTTTTGGCATGGTCTCTCTGCAAGAGTCCAAGAACAAATTTTGCTCTGAAAGCAATGAGACGTGTGGAAGAAGCAGTAACACTCTGCACATGTGTCACAACACACTGAAAATATTATCCCCCCTGTATAATACGTTCAGGATCTCATAGAGGATTCTGGGCCAGAAAAGGGCTGCTGCATCTTGTATTTCTTTGCTTGCAGTGCTCCAGATAACCACTTAAACTTTGGGGGGAAAAGTCTTAAAAAATGGATATTAAGAAAGAAGCAAAACCTATTTTCCAATTCTAATCATAACTAAATCCCATAATAACATTTTGTTACACTGGCAACTCTAGAAATAAATTTAATCAATTTCTACATGATTTTGCCTTAAGTTTCTGCCTTCCCAGACTTCTTCAGGGAAAACAGTGTCTCTTCTGTTTATCCTTTTTGGAATCTGGCCATGTTATAAGCAAAGTGGTAATGTTGTTACACTGTGGGATTTTATCTGCTGATTTTTGTCCCAAGACTTGGATTCCTGGGGTCAGATGATTGAATGTCTCACTATAGCTCTTGTATTTTTTAAGCAAGTTTCTGTACTCCATGGATGTAAAGTTTTACATCTGGAGCAGAAACAGCTGCAGGTGTACTTTCCATCCTTAACTCTCTGGTGGAGAAAGAGAAGACGAGCTCCTGATTTGAAACATGAGAGAGCTGCATCACTGAGATTTGCAGCACTCCAGAAACTGGGAGCATCCTGCCATTCTGTGAGTTTCCTGCAGAAGCAGTGATTGCCAGGTAGCATCTTCCAATGGTATTTACAGCTTGATATTGATTGTGTGGCACAAGGCATCAGAAGCCTGACCACTTTCTTATCCCCTTCAGTACTGTGAGTAGGGCATTTCACTCCCATGCTGTGGAAGCTTGCAGCTCACTTTCTTACCTATCTTTCACCTTCCCATTGGGATGTGTTTGCCAAGCCTCAGCAGCACTTTGGAGCTGAGTGAAACTCAGAGGCTTCTGATGTCTGAGCAGGCACCTCTTGTTAAAGTTAAGCTCCCAGATCTCCTCTCTCAGTGCCGAGTGGCAGCTTCAGGGAGTGCATCCAGGGAGGGTGGTCAAGTGGCACCTTGCTGCGCATGCAGGGATGTGGCTTCACTGCCAGTGCAGCCTGTACCCACTGGCATGTCACCCCTCCTGGGCCAGGACCCAGCAGGCTTTTGGCATGTTGGTGGCTCTGACAGAAACTAGCTTGGAAAGCTTCTGATGGAGCTCATCATGAGGAGGCTTGGAGGGAAGACGACATTCCTTTTTTTGTGAAATGGCAATGCAGTTTTTCTCCAGGGAGCCTCTGAGGCTCCTCTCCCAGCAGCCATGCGAATGAAAGACCACCGGTAAAGGCTACTGGGAAAAAACACCCACCACATTTTTCCTTTGTACCCAGTTTGACTTTCTTCTTTCAGATGTGAAAGCAAGCTGGCAGAGGATGCCTTCCCTTTCTGCAAATGAGATTTCAATACCCATAGAAGTTGAATGTCCCTCTCTATCTGACACTCTGACACAGTAGAAGGCTTCAACTTAACCCTGGTAGTTATGCCATAATTGTCTGAACTGAGCCAGGGGGAAGCTGTGGAAAAGTGACACATGTATCTCTTTTTTTTTTTTTTAAATGTCACTCATCCAATTGCCTTTTAACAAGAGCACTCGCCAGGCCGTCTCTAGAAGGACCTGTCTGCTAATGGGCATATATCACAAACGTCTTGATCACCTCCTCTTCCCAGGCTTTTTATTGTTTGTTAAGGAGCATTGATGTGCTGCAAGATTCTCTCATTACAGTAATTCCAGTTGGACTAAAAAGTCCTCATGGGAGCTGAGGGATGGGCTATCTGATCTTCTCCATCGCTGCCTTCTGTGATTCCATCATTTGTACGTGACACTTCCCTAAACAGTGCCCTTAGAGAGCACTGCTGGCAATACAGGTCTAAAATGCTGGGATTATCCAAGGAGAGCTTTTCTAGCTCAAAGCAAATCACATAATAGAAAGTGTAGACAGGTGTAGACAGCTTAACCAAAGCAGTGGTTTTGCAGTCAAAGCATCTGGTGCATACTCGGAGGACTGTGGCTTGACTCCTATTGTCTGTCACTCAGGTTGTGACTTGGCATGGCAACTTTTTGGGAGCATGGTGCATTGCTCTGCAGAGCTGTCATCGTGCTGAAGATCCACCCCAGGAGAGCAGGCTGCTGAGCAGCCTCGTCCCCTGGCACATGCTCTGGTAGCTGGACCAGAGCCTTGGTGCAGAAGGGCTCCACACCTTCCTCAGTTCTTCCACTCATGGAAAATATCTGGGGTTGCCCCCTGCTTGGAGAGGTCTCCTGTTCACTAAACTTTGCTTCCAGTGGACACAGCAGTGAGTGACTGCTGATGGTGTAGCACGGCCCAAGAGACACCACCACAGCCATCAGTGCTGCCAAAAGCAGCCCAGAGCAGCAACCATGGCCAGCCTTGGCTCATCTCCACATCCTCGCTTAAATCTTCTGACAGTGACAGCCTTGTTCTGGCATGGCAGAGGTGCCCAAAAGGAGGGGCTGGGTGTGTGCCTGGTAGTGTGCAGCACTCAAGTGACACCTGACAAAGGGAAAGCAGTTTGCTGAAGGGGGAACACACAGCAGTCGGCTCCCTACAACCCTGATGGATTCATGGGGCTCTGCTGCTCCATCTCACCGTGGCAGAAATAAGGAGATGCTTGTCTCTGCATCCACAGAAGCTGGCATTGTCTGGGCCACAGCAAATCCCTCAGTTTCAGCCAAGAATCCTGCTGTCCTTCTCCTGCCTGCTTCTTAACCTATGTTTTTAGTGACATTGCTCAAAGGGAGTGGGATTCACATAGGATAGAGGAATTTATTTTCTTTCTTCGGTCTTCTGAAAGGCTTTTTGTCAGCTGATTTGTTTAGGTGCATGCAGATAAGAAATACAATTCTGGGCTTTAATTTGGAGAAAATGTTTTATCGGAGAATGTAACTAAAGCATGCTGGCACTGTAGCTCCTGTTGGATCCTGTTGCCTTGCTGGGGTTGGGGCATTTTGCTGGAATCAGAGGAACTGTTACTGTTCTGTAGGGGTGGAGATGCTAAGGCACCAGGCACAGTAGTGATTTGTCCAAAATCTGCATTGTGAATGTATCAGGCTGCCAAACACCAGTCTTAGAACATCTTCACCTGTGTAGGGTTGACAAAAACATATCCTGCACACTTCCTAAAGCTGCATACACTACCTGCCTCCTTTCCACCAGTTAATGACCTGTCTGGAAACAAAGAAATTATCTGTTCTTGGAAGACCAGCCAGCTGTAGGCAAGGTGGCACCCAAGCCTTTTTGCTTGAAAGAAAACAGGTTGAGCTAAATAAGGTTCCGAAATAAGTTCCTTTTTTTTTCCTGTATCAACAGCATGCAGGACTCTAAGGCCACAGTACTTCCTTACATTGCTATTGACAGAATGCTCTGGATCCTGAGGAGCTCTTCAGAGAGGGACAACTTGTTTACATTTACTCCTCTTTGATCTTGCTTCATAAACACACTGAGCTGTCCTGTCACTGAGCAAAGAGAGTTGTGCTCTGGCTGACTGGAATTACTTGGACGGTACAGAACATTCTCAAAGCTGAGATGAAATGCAAACAGTCAGCTAGCCATCACTTGAGAAAAAATTATAAGATAGAGTAAGAAGAAAACAGGAGCTGGTTTTGCATTCTGCTTTTTCATTATCTCAGTAGGGGCAGGTTCTGTGTTGTATTCATGCCTTAACTATGGTGAAGTGAAGGGGCCTGATCCTTCTCCAAGACTGAGGCAGTAGGTGAGGTTGTGACCTGTAGGAGAAGGCAATAGAGGTGACCTCGTCCCTGCTAAGTAACAGCTGTGTTAATTACCCAATGCTGCCTCATCCCTGATGGGTCACAGCTATATCCAATAAAGATAAGTGTAATAAGAGGGAGTGGGTTAGCTGGTGAGAGGGGAATCATGAATGGGAAAGGATGAAGAAGGATCCTGAGGAGAGAGAATCCCTGCTGTGAGGTCAGTCTGGGTCTGCAGTTAGAGCCTGTTGTTGGAACCTGCAGTCATGGTCTGGCTAGGTAAAAGCCTGTAGTCAGAGTTCAGCAGGAAATAACCAGCAGTCAGAGGCTGCAAGGGAAGCCTAGAGCAGGAGCTTGCTGCAGCCAGAGTCAGTGAATGGTTGGAGTCAGGATGGCTGAGCTGTATTAAGGAATAAACCAGGACCCTTTTCATGCTGTGGTAAACAAGAAGTCTGTGTCTGGGCTCGTTTCTACCCTCTAACAAGAGGGCTGCTGCAACAGTGGCCAAGGTGCCCTGTGCTTGCCCAGTGCTGGAGAGGTTGCTTAGGAGCCACGAGAGCTTTGGGCAAAATACCATTTAAAAACATCAGGGACAAAAATTTGACAGGATTCTCTGTCTGTTCTCTTGCCCTGGAATTGGTACCACAACCCACGTGTAGAAAATCTTTATGGAAAAGAAAGCCTATGTTAGATGTGTGTTCTCTTTTATGATTTCTCTATCTTGAAATGGATCTGACAACTCTTAAAATTTCTGAAGGCTTCAGAGAAGGAGGAGATCTCTGTGGGCTTGTTCAGCACTAGTCCCCAGTTCTCTCTCTGCTCAGACTTCTCCCCCTCCCAACTACTCATGAGCATGGGATTGGGAACAGGATGTATCAATTCAACCTTATCCCAGCAAGAGAAGAGCCTCCTCTGTTGCTATTTTGGGTTCCATGGGTGCACCCTGCCCGCCGTGAACCCAGCACAGTGAAGTATTTTATTCAGCCTCCTTGCTCATTTGAAAGGAGGCTGTTGAGCACTCTGACCACCACTGAAGCCCCACTTTTACAGCTGGCTGTGAATTTCTGAGTGTGCAGTGATATCTTTAGCTCTGACTCCAGAGATTTCCTGTGGAACTGCGAGATGCAATCCTGCAAGTGCACTGGAGCTAAATATACTTTCCTGGGCTGACGTGCAGCCAAACGGGGGCAGTGTCAACACCAGCCTTTTCCAGTGCTGAACAGGTCGAGTCATTCTGGAGGAGGTGAAGCCTAGTTCAATTAATTAGGCAATTAATTTTATTTTGGTATTCGGCTAATCTTGGGACCTCTCTGTGCTAATCTGGTTTGTACGTCCCTAGAAAACGCTGTGTGACCATGGCAGAGGAAGATCTTCACCTTCCAGGCATACTTAGGCTGCAGAAAAATAATGTAGGTTTTCACTTGTGCAAGGCTACTGCCTTTAAGAATGATGGAAAAGTTAGTTTTGAAGGAGTTCAAGTTTAGTGAGGGATAATAACAGTGAAAACCTGGAAATGAGATACACGACACTGGCTTGTTTCACATACGATCACCAAAACTGCCAAATTGGTGCCATACAATTTAGATCATAAGGAAATATTTTGAGGGAATGAAAGAAAGCTAGTTAGTCCTTTATTTTGTGCACCTTGATTTTGCCATTATAAATCTTCAGTCATTTTCTCCTGCAAACAGCTGTGTCCATGCCCAGCACCTGCTGAAGATGCAGCAGCTTTCCTCCTCTGCATTGCTTTTGGCTTTTGATCCGTGTGAGTGTGGAGCTGTTTGGTTTTCCAGAGGAAGGGTGCTTCCATGTGACAATTATGGCTGTCACTGCACTTCCAGTCACCATGGGGAGCTACAGGACAGAGGCTCACAGTCTGCTGTGAGGAGGAACAGCAGGGAGACAGGGCCACTCCATGAGCTTCCTGTACCACTTCCCCCAGAGGCTTTTGAAGACCTGTGGCTCTGCCTTGACTTGTGTTTTTGCTGATTTTAGTGGCTAGCCAAAGGAGCTGGAGTTTGCTGCAGGATTGTCTCTGAAATGTCACGGAGAGGAAGAATGATGTTTATTTATGCTTTGGTTTTTTTCCTGAGCCATGCCTTTTTCAGGCACTGGTGTGTTTATATCTCTTAAGAGAAAAATGTATCATTGTAAGTGGTGAAAACATGCACTGCTACCTCAGTTTAGAGTAACAGAGTAATTTGGAAGGAAGACAGCAAAGAAAACATGCCACTTACAGTTAAATAAAAATAATAGTTCTGGTTGATGAGTATAGGGCAACAATGCACATTGCTAATATGTTGTGCTTGTTAAGGAGCTGATGTTTTTGCAGTGACAAACTGAACGTTGAAGTCTGAGGACCCTGTTACAGACATTTGGAGACGTGTAACAAAGTTAGACACGTGTCACCATGCTAAGAATCCCAATCCATTTTACACAGCTGAGCTACCTTATGCAGTGCACAGGTGTTCTGGCTGCAGGACAAGGAGGGGCGAGCACTGTGTGCTTGAGTTGCCACGGATGTCCATGACAGGTAAAAGCAGCACAGCACTGGAGAGTCCCAACACTTCTGCCAGTGGTGTGGCCTTCCTGCCTGACTGCTGGGTTTTCACAGAGGAAATGCCCCAGATCACATCCTTAGCATTGGCCATCTCTGGCAGTCCCTAGGGTGTCCTGGAGAAGAGGCCTGGCAACTTTGGAAAGACCTGGAGTGAGCCCACAGAGTCAGCACAGTAACTCAGTGAATATGAACTTGGCATTTTACTAAAAGCAAAACCCCCACTGCGTTTCATTCACAGCTGAATGGGTAAAGACTTTCTGTCTTTGTACCCATCTGTGGTAGCAGATCCTTAGCAGCATCTTCAGCTGCTTGTTTCCCAGAACTTGTTGGTAGCTTTTGGTGAGGCCCAGAAAGATGCTAGCACCGGGATGGATGGTGATTCTGATGGATACCACAGCTGCCAATCTCTGTGCCAGAAATAGCTCCGTCTTACATGTGTGTTTTCATACATAACATCTAGAAAATCAGGTGTGGGGTAATTAGGTTTAAATCCAGTGAAAATTCAAGAAAATATTTGTACCCAAAGAATACAGCTCAACATTTTCAGGGGCTACCATGGAGATGCCTGAGTGCTTTGATTTTTGGACACTAAGAAGAAGATTAGAGTCTTCAGAGACTGACAAAAACTGTGACACTCCCAGTTGTGGTGACTGCATCTTTTATTTGAAACACTATGAACTCATCTTACCAGCTAGAATATAGCACAGGAATCTCACCTCACATGGTGTTAGGGAGAGTATTTGGCGACCAAGTTTGCTAATGAAACAACAGTGCTGCTGAAAAGTGACCCAGACCTGTTAAACCTGTCTGAAGTAAGAATTGTGATTCATTTAGGTGATTCCTACTAGGTGCTCAGTCTATTGCAGTGTTGTAGGTAGTTTTGGAGGAAAAAAAAATCATATGCTAATGACAGAGTTACAGCCACAACCTAAGGGGAGGCGGAGCTAAACAAAAGAAGGATTCATTAGAGAACAAAAGAAACACTGGAGACTTTGAACCTAGGAATCTCCCACACATCAACTAGGTGTACTGCCAATATGCTACAGATGTGTGCTGCATGAACACATAAGGTAATTATATGTCTACAAAGGGCTGAATGCAACTGTTTGATATTTTGTAGTGAATTATGTTTAAGCAGGTGGGAAGCTGCAACCTCCCCAGTCCCTCCACATATCAGAAATAAGGTATTAAGAGGTCCAAAGCTATCTTCTGCAGTTTTTGTAGACTCAAAAGCTGACAGCCACACCAGTGTTAGTAAGTTGGAGCCCTGCTCTATCATTGGTAAGTACAGCCCATGGTTTCAAATAGCCACTGTTGGCTTTGCTTTGTGAAGGGTTTGAGGTATCGGCTCTCTGGGCAAAGTCTTTTGAATACAGACAAAGAATAATGGAGCTGGAAGGAACGAGGCAACCCATATCACTGGGGATTTCAGAGCCTCCCTTTTTTCATGGCTCACCAGGTGAATACTGGTGGGATGCTCAGAGAGCACCTGTATTTGGGACAGGGCACACACAGAGCTCCCAGCCAGCCCCTGTTTCCTAAAACACCAACTGATTCAGCCTGGGGAGCAGGGGCTGTGCATAGCACTGATTACCAAGACAACTCTGCAGTCAGACTCAAAATAATTGGGCCTCCAAATCAGGATTTAGTCACAGGGAAGTGACTGCTGTGCCAGTAATCCAGGATGTAGCAGAAGGAAGCCCAAGCAGAGGTACTTACACCAGAAAGTTGTACTACAGGAGTTTGGCCAACGACCTGCCTTGTGCTTCACTGCAGAAAATAAAGCAACATCAGTGTCCAGGACAGACGTCTCTCGTAATCAGGATTGGGAGTTCCTTACTTAACTGTAGCTTTTCGTATTCTTTCTGAGGAGGACACAGCTGGGGGATGTGGATAAGATGTGGCTTTTGCTAGTGACTTCTACAACAGTCAGGCTGGACCTTTAGGATGGGGCCAAGGAGATCTCAAGGAGAGCAAGAAAGGGGATCGGATTCTTGTAGCTGCAGAAAGATCAGGGTCAGAATGCGAGTGTATTACAGACACTTATTCATCTGTAGACATGCAACTAAAATACGCCATTAGCGCCAAGTTCTTTAGAATTAGATTTATTTAGCTCTAGGTGTATCTGTATAGTTTTTCTCATGCTGTTACATTTTTTGCTATTGCACATTGGTTTCTCATTGAGCATTTCACTAGAAAAGGTATCGAAGCTGCTTTGGAAGATCTTTAATTGTAGGTTGTTCCCCTTTTCACTCTACATTATGAAAAAACTGTAGTAAGGAAATGTGAGCGCTCAGCTAGAGGAGGTCACCAACAATCTATGCACCTGCCAATGTCATTAGCTCCTTTGGATTTTACACTGTAGGGGCCTGAAGGAAATGTTCCCTAAAAATAGCCATCTAGCTTATGAAAATGAGTCAGCCAAACCTTCTTTCAGCTGAGCCGCAGCTGCCTGAGCATTCTGAGCAGTGGTAATAGAAAGCTGCATTATGGATGCTTTTTCCTTTTCTCAGGAGATTCAACTTTACAAAGGATAAAGAATGATGGATGGGAGATCTGCCCTGTTTTCAGTTAAATAACTTCTAATATCACCTAAGAGGGAGCAGAGGGATTGTGTCATTCCATCAGCATTTGAGATTTTTGCAGAGCACAGCCTTGGTTTGGTGACTGGGATTTGAGTCACCAGTGCTCTGCCACTTGCTGGGGTTTTTTTTTCAGATATGCACACAGCCTTGCATTGGGACCCTGAGACATGGTCAAATTCACAGTGATGGCAGGATGTATTAATGAAGGGCATCATTCTTTGGAAACAGCGGTGTTTTCAATTAATAACTCCAGCAGGACTTTTCTGAGATTTGCATTTTTCTATTCCGTGTCCTTCTTAAGTTACTGAGATAATGAAATTACAAGGATGAAAGTGGGGGCAGGGGGAATGCAACTCAAAGTCTGGAAAATAATTGCTGCATTTTTTTCTAAAGAAAGACTGTAGTCTTCATTCCCGTTAGTGATAGCTCAAGCAAGGCACCAGAGTTGAGTGGCAACTGCACCAATTAGCAATGCTGCTGTTGGTTTGTGAATTGCATGTGAAATGTAGAATTTGTCCAGGAGTGCTAATGCAAATTGCTCAACAAAAAATGTGCCTTCTGTGTCAAGTCTTTTCACTTGTTCTGACACACTGATGTCTCCCCAGATTTCTCTGATCGGCAGATCCCTCTCTCAGTTGACAGCTACCAGAGCTCATAAAGTAATGAAAACATTTCTTATTGCCATTAGCTGTGTCTCTTCAAGGAGGACTCCAAGCCAGCACCAGCTACTTGCTATACAGTTCAATTCTGACTTTTATTTATCAGCTATTGGATTTCACATTTCCAGACTTAAATGCTAAAAGCCCAGTAAATGCCTAAGATTTTACCTGCACAGAAGTTCAAAGACCTGGTTATCTGCCATGACAGTAATTTGGTCACTTTGCATGTGTTCAGCATCCCCTGTTATTGTATATGGTGATAACCTTTGTACTGCACTGGAGGGGGCTGAGTTACAATTGCCATGGGAACTGTAACTTAACATTTCCTGGCTTTTTCAGCACAAGATAGCTCATCCTTATATCATGTTCTTTAAGAGAAGAAGTAGTGAAGCAAGGGCACAGTGAAATAATGGTGTTTTCACACCTATGGAATATAAAATGGTGTATTTAGCTGTATGCAGATTGAAGTTGGATTTGTCACACTATTTATTTCACCTCTGAGCCAGTTTAGGAGTCTCATTGTTCTGGGTTCTCTGCAGATGCAGGATGTAAATATGTTTCCTTCCCCACAAATACTTCTAACCTAAGAGTAAGATAAGAGGTGATGCAGGGAGACAAACACACTAGGGAGTACAAGGAAACAGAAGACTTCTGGACATCATGGAGACAGAAACTTCTACAAATATAACTATACGGAGGGCACAGTTCAGGGTCAGATTTGTGTGATTTGGAGACTCTCCTCCCAAGAATGAGATCCAGCAGGGAGGAAAGCGTGAAAGCACTTCTAGCTAAAATGTAACATGTGGAAAAGAGTGGGTTGTGATGGGGTGACAGAAAGTCTCAGCAGTGAAAGAGAGATGATGTGTGAGGTGGCATATGCTGCAGCTGAATTTGAGAGCAAGGGAGGGTGTGGAAATCCAGAGTAAAGGGAATCCAAGAGAGAGCAGGAAGGAGAGATGGCACAGGCAGGATGAGAGGCAAAAAAGAATGAGCAGGACAGCAGAATTTGGGCAATCTACAAGCAGGGTCAGATGGCAAGTGTCAGGGTGTGAGGCGGTGGGAGCCTGGCTGTGGGACTGCACAGAGCGTGGGGGCACAGATAACAACCAAGCCATGGACTGAGTGACAGCCAGGCCATGGTGTTGTCCACAGGGGCTGAAGGAACAGGAAGGAGAGCAGGCCTAGGGACTAAGATGAGAGCCTACTTGGAGTTTGAGCTGACAGATATCCACAGGATAATCCCAGAGGCAGGGCATGAATTTAGTTGGAACAGACGGGAAGTGGCCAGGGACAGGGAGGCAGTTCGGTGAGTCACTGGTGCAGAGAAAGTTCCTGAATGTGTACAGAGGGAGAGCTCACTCTGAGACACGAGGGAGAAGGAAAGGAGACAAGGGAGGAGGACACAGAGCCACAGAACAGCAGCAGGTGGGAGGGTGAGCAGTGACAAACTAGTCTGAGTAACCCTGAGCAAGCAAAGGAAAGTGTTGGAGTCAAGTAGGAGCCCTGGGAAAGGAGGACCAGATTTCCAGAAGGAGCTGACAGGCTATGACAGAGAGCCTGGTGTAGTGCAGAGCTGCAGCCAGACAAAGAAAATTAGAAACTCTGCGATTCTGGTTCTGTGACAGGAGAGATGTGAAAGCCTGTTTGAAAAAGAATCTGTTGGAGATGGAGCCTAAATTCAGTCTAAATCATATAAATCAGCAGCAGCAGACTCAATAATCTTAGAGCTGACAGTGAGAAGAGATAGAGAGGGAGAGCTGGAGAGTCACTAGGAGTCAAGGATTGTTTGGATTTTTTTTTTTTTAAGCATTAAGATAGACCATGCTTGTGCTGCAATGGGAAAGAGCAAGAGGAGAGTGAGATATAAAAAAGGAGAAGGCAGATGGGGGCAAGAGAGATGAGGAGAGAGGACCCAGTGAGGTTGCCAGCACAAGAATAAGGTCTGGGGACCACTGATGAGGCCACCTCCTCTGTGGCCAGGAGCAGAGAGCTGGGCAGGATGAGAAGTAGGGGTAGAGGGAGATCATGATTTGCTTTGTCTCTCATGGGAGAGATCAACACAGTCCTGTGCAGAGATCTGTCCCCACTGAAGGCAGGGCTTCAGCAGTGAGTCCAAGGCTGCAAAAAGGCAGCTGGGGTTACACTGGGAGGAATAGTTAAGCTGGCAAAGATAAGTAGGTGTTAGGAAGATGGCAGCATAGGAGATGAAGAAAGCATTCATGTTGTGGAGGGAGAAAAAAAAAAAGAGGAAATTTAAAGCTTAAGAGGTATCAAGACCATCTAGAAAGCCTCAGAGAGCATTAATAAGGACTTGGATCAGCAAAGCAGGCTGTGCCTTTGAGACCTGGAAGTCTAAGGATAAAGTCAGTTCTTCTAAAACTGAGCTGAGTTAGGCCTTGCAAAGGAAATAAATTCAATTGTGAGGCTTTTCTTAATTGTATAAATGGAGGGAGCCATACAGTATTGGATATGTCGAGGTTAAAGACCTTAAAGACAAGCTAGGCAGAGCCCAAATCAGAATGCCCTATCTCAGTTTTCAGTAGGAGTAAGATGACTGTGTCAAAGTAAAGGCCAGGTGGCTAATGGAAACACAATGACCATATGTAAGAGGGAAGAACAATCAAAAGAGTTTTTAGTGCCGGAACTAGGTGGTCTGGGTTGCTTGGATTCAAGGATGTTAAAAGAACTGGCTAATGAAACCCTACAGCTGGTTGTGCCATCCCAACCAGCTCTGTTCATGAGCAGTTATGGGAAACCACAGCAAACATCCTGATGCTTTGCCAGGCAGCTGGACCACTTCCCTTGGGCCTGCCCGCTACCTTGTGGAAATCCTTGGCTCTTGATTTGAGATGGAAGTCCCACCTCCAGTGGGGCTGCACAGACAAGCACATGCAAAGCAAGGCCAGGGAGTTATTCCAGCTCTTTGAAGTCACTGTCAGGCAGAGGAAGATCATGGAATTTATGCATGAATTGGTACAGATGAACATTCTTCATAAGCACCAATGCTTTCATCAGTCCCACTGATAATGTGCTGAAGCCCAGCAGGGATCTGAGTTACTGTGTATCCAAGGTACACTCTCCCTCTGTCCTGTAAGGGCACAGAGCAGAAGGAAGTCCTCACTTCACCTGATCCTGCTGGTGTGTGATCTCTCTCTCCTGAGGGCACGGTGTGAATGAGGGAGAAGAGAGCAGTGTGAAAGGAGCAGCTGGGAGCTGCAGAGCGCTTCCAAGCTGTGCCAGGAAATACCAGGAAGACAGTGCAGCTTTACTGTGAGCACCAGGGACCTGGTGGACACATTCCCTGAGCCCTCCCCACGTTCCTGCCAGGCCAGAGAGCAGTCACAGGGTCAGGGACAGTGCAGGAGAGGTCCCTGCAGCCATGCAGCAGGAGGGCAACTTTGCCATACATTTTTCTGTGGGTATTTTTTTTTGCCTTGGCAGAAGCAACACCATGGGGGTGATTGCAGCTTCTTCCCAATTTCTGAGGTAAGGTGCCTTCTGCACAAGGGAAGGAGAGCATATGGCCCACTGTGTTTATTTCTCAGCCAGGATTCTTTCAGGCTTGGCAAGTTACACACTGCTTGCTGGGGAGCAACACAAGTGCCAAGTTGGAATTTCTAAAAATGAAAGATTTAATTTATCACAGCACAGAGAAAAGGATCTGAAAAACACCTTTAAGTGTGAAAAAATACCTTTTGTTTATGCTCAAACAAAACAACCAAGAGGAAGTTTAACAAAATTCCAGCTAGAGTAAAAAAAAAAAAAATGTCTGCAGTCATCCACAGGAGACTTCAGGCAGCTTCTGCTAGGCGTGAGCTAGAGCCAGGCTCTTCAAAATACCTCAACAACCAGTGAGCTCCATGGGGTCCAAGGTGATAATGTGGTGCAGGCTCGGGCCATTAGAAGGAAAGGGGCTGCCTGATAATGGGGAGTGTTAAGTTCTAGAGAGCTCCATTAGAGCATCTTTTTCTTACACTTTTGCTTTTTCCAAGCCTCATATTTTTCCCTGTGTGTGCTTAGAAGCTTTTCTTTCTCTTACAGCATTTATTTTTATTGTGTCATTTTCCCTCTGTTCCCTCTTTTCATTGGCCCTGTGTGAGTGTTTGCTTAAACCATTTGCCTGCTTTCATCTTCCATTTTTCTTCTCTCCCTCTTTCCAGGGGCTCTCTAGCTGTGATTATCCTTACACTTCACATTAGCTTTCCTCCCTCCTGCTTCGGGATGGGCTTGAAGGGGGCATCGATTAAAGCTAAAACCTGCAGCAGGAGGATTTCTATCAGGCACCAGCTTCAGGGTCCAGTGGCTTCCATGAGCTCAGCTCTCACTTTGTTTCTCTCCAGGACCAGTTTCCAAAGTCCCAGGAAATCTACCAACACAGAGCAGAGCTGGCACTGAAATGGCAAGTCACAGCCCCTCTTGAGGGGCTGATTTGTATCCTTGGAAGCCCTCAGCCGTGGGAGAAGGCAGCAGGGATGTGGCATGGAAAAGCTTTGGCGTGGGCCAGGTTTTCAAATCCCTTCTCCTGCCTTTTGCCCCCTGAAGGTTCCCTCTTGCTTTCTGAGTGGTAGGCCACACTGTGGAATGCCATGATGGCACAGCTTCACGCAGCAGTCTTTGAGGGGAGTAATTACAGCCTTCACAATATGCCTAAAATATAAGATTGGGCACTTCAGTCTTTCTTCAAATCCTCGCTCTCCTTCCCTCCCTGCCACCAGCTTTGCCTGGGGGCCAGTGCTTATTTCTCCTTTTTTTTTTTTTTTTTTTTTTTTAAGATATGGATGTAAAGGGAGTGTTTTGGTTTGAATTTGGACTGATCCACTTTTTTTTTTTTTTTCTCTCCTAAAAATAATAAGGCCAATTAAAATTCCAATTACAAGGAAAATAGTTATTTGAGATAAATGAATACTTCTCAGTGCACAAACCGGACCATTACATCCTTACACTGCATATCGTGATCTTATGGTATGCTGGTGAAACTGGGGATAAACAAAACTGAAAGCAGGAGTGATTTCCCCTGCAAAGGTTTCTTTCTTGATGGAAGGGAGAAATCACCAGAGCTATTATTTGTAAAAGAGGAAATTATTTGTAAAAGAGGAAACGGTTTTATTAGGCTGGTTGAAGTTCAGTAGCATTCTGTTGAAACGCTGCATTCCTGAATCCCTCATTCCTGAATTCCATCGGTTGTGCTCAGGGTTTGTGGAGTTAAACTGGGCTGGAGCAGAAGTGGGTGTGTGGGGAGGTGCCAGCAAAGCCCCTTGTCCTCACAGGCTTTGAGACGAGCTTCTGCTGGCCTTTATCTCTCAAACAGTATTAGAAAAACAGCTGCCCCTTTTAGAGCCCTTTGTTACCTACTTCATCACCAGAAATTAAGACATTGGAAAATTCCTAGCAGAAAACAAAAATACACCAAAGTCTGTCAGATCCTGTTTGTTCTGTGGGCAGAATAAACTATATGGAAAACACAGGGAGGAGAGATGCAGGCGAAGAGAGGTGAAAGGAAAACAAATTGGCTGCACGCAGAGGTCTGGTGTCAAACATCAGAGGGATCTTGTTTGCTCAGATACTGTATGAAAGACCATGGCAACCGGGGGTCTGGGGGGAGAGGAGAGGTTTGCAGCCCCTCCCTGAGGCTGGATGACAGAGGAAATAGGTGAAGCAATCTGCTCTGCTGAGCCTGCTGCTGCAGCTGGAGTCGTGAACCAGCGTATTCCATTCCTTCGTCGCATACACTGTTTTTTTCTGAGGCAAAAAACCCCCCAGTAGTCTGAAATGAATGGATTTGTAATTCCCTTACTCTGTCAGATGGTACCATTCTGAGGAAGGTGGCTTTGCTGTGGGCAGTCTGATTTAGAGAGAGGATTAAGATCCCTGCGAGACACAATAAGTCACAACATTACAAGGAATTCAATAGAAATATTTCTGAGGGAGTATATAGGAATGTGTTTTCAGGCTGCTCTGAAAACACTGGGTAGAGATGATGTTTTGCTGTGACCTAGCGTATGGAAATGGAGTAATATTTTTGATCCCAGTAACAGGTTGGAGATTCCCCTTCTTAACACACAGACATGCAGGCAGTGCCTGTGTCCCCAGTAGCAGCTCAGGGCTGTGCACAGGTGAGGGCAGACAGTGCTGTTTTACCTTGTACATCACACCCATTCCATTGCAGAAGTGTTGTGCTTGTCCAGAAAGGCATTCATCCTTGAAGACAGCAAATTGTGGAGATCTGACATTTCTGATGGTAGTGGAATCAGAGGGTAAAAATGTGATTCTTCTTTCTGATTCGAATCTGTCTTCAGCTTCCAGTCCTTGTATCTGGTTTTGCCTTCTTCACTGGATAAAAGAGCTCTTTATGGAATTTCTTCTCTCATTAAGGTATTTTTGTCCGTGATGGTCAAAGCATCTCTCCATGCTTTTTGTGGTAAGCTAAATGGATTGAGCTCTTTGAGTCACTCGCTGGCAGGCATTTTCTGCCACAAATCATTTTTTTGTCTACTTTTTCTGCTCTTGACTCTAAAATGTAGATGTCTGATTGTATACATTTTTTTAGTGTCATTCTTCTGATGCAGTGTGCAGGATAAGCTACCTCCTGGCTTCTATTTGCTTTTTATATTCAATATCCATTCGCTCACATGACACAGAACAGCACAGGAAATTATGCGTTTGTCCATTTCACACATTCACACCCTGCTTCCCAGTCTATGTGTCTCTCAGCTTTTTGTTCCCAGATGTGGAATACCTATCCCCTGTTGATTTCTGCCAGTAGTTGCCTGGAACAGCCCCTTTTTCCCTGAGGTGCCACTTTGGCCCCCTGGCCTTCAGCAGGAGCAGAGCTGGCTCCTCCACATAAATCAGGCTGTGCACAGAGGGGTAATGGGCAGGCTTGGGTGTCCCTGCCTGGTTCTTGGGGCTTCAGCTGGTGCTCGTTCTGCTTGTTCTGAAAGGAAATTGTGTGATTGCTTTTAGCTGCAGTTGGGGGATTGAATGACATGCAGAAGGAATAAATTACTGCATGATAAGGAAGAGGCACGTAAGATTTGAGACAAAGAGGAAAATCTCCTTTCCACTCCCCTTTGTTATCCTTTAACTGTACATACCACACGTTATTCTGAGCTCCTGCAGAGTATTCCATCACTCCAGTAGAGCCCTGGAAATACACTGGGAGGACACAGGATTTATCTTCCTGTTGCTTATCTAAGGATTGGATTATCCCACAGGGCACAACTCCCATGGAGGCATTAGGTAAGCAGTCAGATCCCTGCACAAGTTCATCTTACCCGGTGCCCTGCAGCTCTACAGACCTGTCCAGGTGTGTTATGCTGACCATTTGGAAGCAGTGGCTGCTTTTTGGGCTCTGTGAACAAGCAGCTCTTTGGCTCCTTCAATACCTGCTTTTGCTCCCAGGGGCCAAGCTCTTAATTCTGTCCCGGGCTGCCTTGAAAGTGGACAGCTGAGGCTGCAGGGACAGGAGGGCTCCCGGGAGGCTGAGGCAGGACCAGCCTGTGTTTGAACTCTCTCTGTGTCACAGCTGAGGGGTCTTGGCACCATCCTCCCTTTATGTAACCAGCTCTTGGCTTCATCTGTCCCTTGGTGAGGACCCTGCAGCAGAGCTGCAGCACCACTGTTCCCAACTGGAACAGTGACACTGTGACTGTGCTCGAGCCACTGTTAGCAGGAGAGAGCTGTTTGCAGCCTGAGAGCAGCACACAGTGGCTTTGAGTGGTGTTAAAAAGAGCCAGAGTGAAAAATGACAAATCACATTATACCATTTTTCCAGATATCACAACCTGAGAATACAATCTGTGTCTCCCCTTCCAGGGCATCTTGTCACTCTCTCTAGGGACTACCTGCCCACAGGGCACCCCCATATTCCGGTGCCCACATGAGCACAGGACCCTGGGGGAAAGAGCTGGGCAGTCCCCTTGCTGCTGCACATCCCTGGGAGTTACAGGCTGAGCCAAGCTGGGAGCATGGGCCACTGGGGAGACCAGCATGGGTGATAATGCAGCTACAGGCTGGGTGCTGATGGGGGTGTCTGGAGAGTGAAGCAAGAGACTGCAGTGCCTGTTAGTGGAGAAAGGAAAGCGCAGAGGCTGTAGGAAGGAGAAAGGGGATAGCAGGGAATGAGGAGGAGCAGGAAGTCTAGGGGCAGGAAGGTTCAGGGTGCAGTAGGAGGATGAGAGAGCAGGAGCAAAGAGGGTTGTCAGTGAAGCTTGGATTAGTTTGGTTTTCAAACTCTGCAAGTGTGGAAGTGCTGCACTTAACCTGAGTTGCTTGACTTGGTGTTTTGCTCCTGTGGTGAGACAGCATCTGGGTCTGGAGCTGCCATGGCTTGTAAGAGGCAACCGTGTAGAGTCCAGTGTTGCTTCCTCCATCCCTGCCACATGGCCTATTGCCAGGTGTCATCTCCACACATGCCCTCGGAGGATAACAGCAGCAGTGCCAGGCTGCAGAGCTAAAGCTCTGGGGAAAGAGCTCTGCTTCCAGGTGCTAGGGGGCATTTTCCTGCCTGCAGAGACCTTTTCCCTGGGCTATGCTCTTATTTTCAGGACACACAACCCAGGGCTGCTCCCAGTGATCTCAGAAGGGCCTTTCATCATCAGTTGGGAAGAGCTTTTGCCAAGAAAAAAAAGGAAAGGAGAAGAAGTGTCCTGGGCAGGAGGGTGGTCTAAATGAAGAAGGCCTGGCTTTTGCACAAACAGGAAATTTTCATGATGCACCTTGAAATGACTTAACACACACAACACTGGAAGTGACACCTGCGTGCTAATCTTCCTATTTCATTCAGCTGGTGCACAGTGCACCAGGCTCACATCAGCTGGTGGGGCTCCTTTCAAAACTTTCTTCCTTTTAAACTCCAGAATTAATTTATAACATGATTCATCAGAGAATGGAGTGCTTTCTGCTTGGGGTGAGCGTGTCCCTCAGCTATACCTGTGTGTGCATTAAGAGCCAGGACAAGAGTTCTGTAGGAAGATTCTTTTTGAAAACAATTCAATGAGGACTTGGGCTGCAAGCCCCAAAGGCAGCTGTGCACTGAAGCTTGCAGAGGAAGCTCCACGGGATGTCACTTCACAGCATGCCCTTTGGCTCCTGGGGTTTTTCCCCTGCTTTTTCTTTGCCTTGTAGTGGCTGCAGCAAAGGCTCCATTATTTGGCAGCGTGGCCCTGCTTTTGTCTATAAATGGAAGCAGTTGGCCCATATCCCAGTATAACACAGGATAGTCCTGTGCACAAGTTATGCAATTGGTAGCTTGATGACTTCATCAGAAGCCGGGGGAGGGCCACAGGGTGGTCGGAAAAAGCCTTTGCCATCAGCTCTGCTGGAGACAGGCAATAAATGTGTGTGTCCCCCCCAAAGCAAAAAAAGCAGGAGCTCAGTGACAGGGGTGGGTGAAGGGTTCGGTGCAGGAGCAGCTGAGGGAGGATCCTTAGTGATTCCCTGACCCCAGCTTGGGGGAGGCCCAGCCGCTGTTGCAGCCCTGGGCCTTAGGATGCTGCAGGGACTGTGCTTGACCAGGATGCAAAGTGCAATGGGTAATGGGAGATGTGGAAAGAGGAACAGGGAGAGAACTTTTAAACCAAAAAGGGGAAAGAGCCAAAATATCAGAGAGCTGCCTTTCAGCAGAGAACCCTTCAGGGACTATCTGTGCAAAGCAGAGATGTGGACAAATTGTATTTTGTTATTTCCTCAGAAGGGTCCTTGAAAATCTGACCTTCATGAGGAAAGGCTGATCCTCATTCCCCAAGCTATGCTCCAGCATTGCACTTAACCCCTTCCCTGACTGGGTTGGGGTGGGTGCTGGAAGATCAGCTTTCTGTACACCCAGATCCCGCAGTGACTGACATAACTCAAACGCCCGGTGAGGCAGGGGAATCTGAACCTCACCCCGCCAGGTTTTGTACGAAGGATGCTGAAGTGATACAGGTCCTTTCCATCAAGTCGGTGGTTTTGAATAAGTACCTGTCGTCTCCATTCCTCAGTTAAAGAGGTTCTACGGGCTCTCAGCACCCGAGATAGGGACCGGGCACGCAGTCGCTGGTTTTCAAATGCGGTATCAAGGGCGGCGTGGTTCCGGGCCGGGCTCCTAGGGAAACGCCTGCGGTGCCGTGAGTCCCGGTTGCCCCGGCCGCGGGACAGCCTCGGGCCGGGCGGGGGCGGCTCGGAAGGCGCAGCCCCTCCCGGGAATGCTCCCCGGGAATTCACCGGCTCCGCTCGGGCAGGGCCGCGGGTCAGCAGCGCCACCTGCCGGCAGCGGGCTCCGCTGATCCCGACCCGCATCCCGTCTCTGCGCCCGCCGGGACGCGGGCTGGGATTTCCCCCCCGACCTTTCGTCGGTGCTTTACCCAGCACTAAAAGGCAGCAAATTGGATTTAGAACATGAAGAGAGAGTGGGGTGTGTGCAGGGAAGGCGCTTGCCTTGATTCCTTCCAGCCACACACACTGGTCCGGTGCTATAGGATATAAATCTTGAATAAACACGTAATGGAGTTCAATCCTGTGGTTCTGGTGAAGCATTAGTGCTGCCAGCTCCCACTATTCGTTGTGTGCACCTAACACCTTGGCTCCTCAATCCAGGAGGCTACGTTATATTGCTGTTATGAAAAGAGAGAAATGAAAAGGAAGAGAAAATATACTTGTCTCTTTGAGAAGGGACAAAAATTTAGGAAAACATGACTCTGAAGTATGAAAAAAACTTAGCTCACAACTTCACTGACTTATGGGTTACTTCACTGTTAATGAATTATAAAGTACTTCTGCTTTACCTCAGGGGCTTTGAATTCCAGGAGAAAAGAGGAATCTATTCCCTGTGGGGAGCAGTCCATGGCTCTCTCAAAAGCCATGAGCATCTTTCCAAGGACTCACATTCTCCAAGCTCCAGGCTTCACCCACCGACTCTGCACCTCCTCAGCTGAGCGAGCTGTGATTTCCCTCCCCTGTGGAGCACGCAGTAACAAGGCATTCCCTGTCTCTTTGCACAGGAGCACCAGGTGGGATTGTCGCGGCCCACGGGGCCCATGCAGCCGTCTGTCCCGGCAGGCTCCGGTGGCATAGTCACAGGCACCGGCTCCGGGGGGCCCTTCCTCGGGAGCCAGCCCCAGGCAGCCATCATGAAGCAGATGCTGATCGAGCAGAGAGCGCAGCTCCATGTGATGGAGCAGCAGAAGCAGCAGTTTCTCCGGGAGCAGAGGCAGCAGCAGCAGCAGCAGATCTTGGCGGAGCAGGTACAGTATCTGTCTGTCTCCAACACACGCTGGGATGAGCGTGAGCGCTACGGACAGTGCAACACCAACCCTTCCTTCTAGATTTGGGAATTCTCTCTCTGGGGGTCCTGTCAGGGTATTTCAGCTATGGTTGTCAAAGAAGAGGCAACGGTATCAGTCCTACCATTAGCTTGGCAAATATTACCCATGTTTCCAATGCTAGGTTTGATAGTCACATTGGATTTTAGGCACTGGAAAAGTTAGCTCTTAACCTGACATTTAATGGTGCATTTACTCCAGCAGAAGCAGACTCAGCTGCAGTTACAGTCACAGGTCCTCTCCCCTAGCTCTGATTGTGGTCTGGTCTTGCATTGGCAAAATCTGTGCATGGCTGCAACAGGGATCTGGGACAAAGAATGGATATGGGTTAAAAGAAGACTTAGCAAAGAAAAATGTTACTGTTTACCCAGACCAATTCCTTAATCTGGTTTATTGAGTGCCAGTAGGAGCAATTAGGTCATACAAGAGAGAGACAGCAGCAAGGGGACAACCAGAGACTGAAGTGGGAGAACAGTGAAACCACCTCTGGCAGTGGCAGTGCGGAAGAGCTGCATTGGAGCTATCACCTGGCTTCCTAAGCTCCTGGGCTTTGCAATATGGATGTTAAACTATGCAGTCTGAATGGTGGTGTGTGCTTAATTCAGCTGTAGTTTTAAAGCAGCCCAAGAGAAAGCCAGTGGAAAGCCACACTGTTGAGTTCCCCCAAGATCATACCCAAGTTTAAAGTTGCAGCCCCCTCATGTTACTTAGATAATGATCTGGAAGGTCAGAAGCTGCTTTAAGCTTCGCTTCTCCTCTCTCGCAAAGGAAAAACAGCTTAAGACCATATGCTTAAATTTAGAACACATGTATGCCATGAAACCACAGAAATGCAGATTGTCTCCCCACCTTTGTCTTGTTGCTCCTGAGAAACAACAAGATTTACTCTCAGTGAACAGGAAGGATGCTCCTAGAAATATTTAGGATAAAGGTGCCTGAACTGATTCGAGCGTGAACAAGTGCATGAGAGTGAGGATGCAGTAATGCATCCCATGGATTGGGCCAATTCACATGCATAAAGACAAGAGCCAGTCAGTGACTTGGATGCTGAAGGCAAGCCTAAAAGTGTTAAAAAGCCACCAAGCTGAGGCTGTCAAGTGTACTGACACACTTTTCAGAGATGAAAAGTGGTAAAGTCACAGTCCTCAGGCTCCTAGCTTTGGGGTAGTTTGTGCCTAACAAGAGTCCCTCTTTGTTTTTGATAGTGTGTAACACATACCTGCAGGGTGAATGCAGGGATTAGTGCTTCCTTCTTTCCTATCTCTGCCATTCTTGTACCTATGTTACACATCATTGGTTTTGGACACAGTATTTGCACAGCTGGAGATGATGCTCCAAGACATCCCCTTTCAGTAAGTGCTTAGTTGAATACACCTTAGCATCTGAAAGCTCTGTTTTTATTATCAGCCCTTGATTCTGTTTTAAAATATTCACAAGTATTCATAGAAAACAACCACAGAGGAGCAATGTGGTTTGGATCAAGGGAGTATTTTGCAGTCACCACTCCCCAGATATCATTCCCTGAAGCACAAAAGGAAATGTGCCTCAGTAATCCATTTCTGTTTTGGCTCAGGAACGTTCCATGGCTGCAGGGCTTGGTTCAGGATTCAGTAATCCTTGAAGCTGAACCTTATATACGCCGACGTGGAGCAAAGTCTTGTGCCAGGAACACAAACCTTTGGATCTTGGCAGGACTGAGGGAAGGAGAGTGTGTGTGTGTGTGGCTACAGCTGCCCTTAGAGCTAGGTGAGCACAGTTAGTTCACATACCTCCCTCTCCTTTCTGCCTGAAGACAGTTAAGCTCATGGTGTAGAGGTCAGGAGGAAATGGCTGTAAGTAAGGAGTGATGTTGGCCTCAGTGCATGTTCCTTTTTGAGCCAAAAAGGGTCTGAGCGCTGAGTGCCCCGAGGAGGACTCTCCAGATGACTCTGCCTGTCTCTCCAGAACACCTCACCAGATAAGAACCACTGCAAGTTCAGCAGTTTTGCCACCAGCCCATTATATAATTAACCATCTCTTTCTCTTCTGCTTTCTTTCTGTCCTTCATTTTCAGCAGATGCAGCAGCAGTCACATTTGCCTCGGCAGCATCTGCATCAACAGCGAAGCCCATATCCAGTGCAACAGGTCAATCAATTCCAAGGTAAAAGTCAAATTGTTTTTCCTGTTTTGGAGTCAATGCCCTTAAGGTAGCAAATGTATGAAAGCTTGTGCAGTTTGTGACTCCTAGGGTTTAAGAAGTGTGCCAGAAGAGGAATACAGGCTGTTGCACACACCACATATTTTACCGAAGGGGAATGCCCAAGTTAGCACATTCATTTAAGTTTATATTTCCTTTCTGTTCCCTTCAGTGAAAAGTGTTTACTTTATTTGTTTTTTCTTTTTTTCCCTTTTTTTTTTCTTTTTATATTCCCTTTTTTTTTTTTTTTTTTTTTTTTAAATTTGTTTTTCCTCTTTGACATCCAGATGTCATGGATTCATTAATGGCTTTATCTTGTTGGCCTCTACTCTTATGAGGTTTTTTCCTGCCAGCATTTCTGACTGGATCTTGTTTTTTCCCTTCCTTCATTCCCCACTTTATCTAATTTGATGAGCAGAGAATTTCAGAGAGGTCATGCTTATCTGGAGAAGGGACTAATAAATGTCAGGTGTGGGAAACACAGTGAAATAGCTCAGATGTAAACAGAGATTTTTTTAATCATTTCAAAAAAACCACAAGTATTATTTTGATGTGCTCCCAGGTAACTGAAGAATGTAAGTGCACTTAGTTTGGCTCAGGAAAAGAAGTTAATTCTGAGCTTCTTAGGTGCAAAGCATCAGCTGGATGTCTTCACTAACCATGATTTCTATATAGACATGAAATGAACACACACTTGTGCTGTATATTCATGATAATATTGTAGATGCAACAGAAGACAAGGGAGGCAATTCTGGACATTTCACATTGCCATTCTGGTTCCCAGGATGTGAGCAGGCAGCCACATCTTCTACTGGCACGTATCAGGGTAGCTTCTTCTAATCACCTCCTCATTTTGATCTTTGGCACCATAAGTTCTGTATGAAATTACTTTTTTCCCCAATAACACGTTCCCAAAATCAAGAAGTGTGTGCACAACCATCCACTTAAATGCACACACACAATCTCTCTGCGTTACGCTTCTTTGAAACACTGCCTTTGTATTTATTATTTAAAAGAAACAGGGAAGAGAGTTTAGGCTAATCTGACAGAGCAAGGAATTAATTTTCATAAATGAACTAATTTAAATAATTCACCATTTTTTCCTTTTTAGTTACGTAAATGTAATCCAGTGCAGTAGGTTATGTGTAAATGAGACCAGAAGGTGGCCTAAAACCTTGAAATCTGTTGCATCTCTCTTTTCGCTACTCCTTGTCTGATCTCCTGTCACTTATGCCAAGTACAGTAGTTAACAAAAGTAGTATGTGAACCACTTGCTGTTAGTGACTGCTTTGGAGCTTTTCAACTGCCATTTTCAATTAAAAAATAGCTAAAGATGCATTAAGATTTTAACATTATCTGTATCTTAAGCACTTGCTGGAGTAAAAAGACTGTTTCTAATCACGGAAGGAGCTGATCTAAGTTAAGAAAATCAAGGGAACCCCAGTGCCAATCATTAAAAACCAGTTTGATAGCATGAATAAAGTAAAAGCTGCAACTCGCTACATGTGGCCTGTTCCAGCGAGATCCAGACTGTCTCACTTCACGCTACAAAATATTTCATTTAGCTGTGTGCTGGAGCTAAAAGCACCCACCAGCAGCTTGTGGTGCTGCAGAAAATGGAGTTGTAGCCAACCTCTGCATTATATAATAGAATGCCATGTATAGAAATGTTGCTTCCTTTATCCAGAGCCGTTTCTCATGGGAAGCATCAATTACAGGAACCTGAGTTTTCTACTCCGACAGATGTTCAAGGATGTTGTCTGCCACTGAGGGACAACAAATAGGGGCTGATTTAAGAACATTCAGATTCTGTTGTACAGCTCTGAACTCTTAAGCAATGATTTTATATTTACACCTGGCATTTAATAACATTTGAGCCTGGAGCAATGGTGTGCCTCATACACTCCGAGCTTCACCTGTCGAGTGTTGTATTTAGTCAGTGACTCAAATCTGAAGAATTTGACTGTTTAGTCAGTGACTCAAATCTGACTGTTGTATTTGGTAGTGACTCAAATCCACAATAAATCCGTGGCATAATCTGAGCTCCAGGTAATTGTCTTTATTTAAAGACAGTACATATAGAAGCCTATTGGTTTCCCAGAAATCAATAGCTCCCCCCTACCCCTGAAGGTAAGACACAAGCATGGTTAAGTTATCTGTCACAGTGTGGAATTTAACAAGGCTAGGATTTTCTGGTTTCCCATCACTGGCCTAAGGTGAAGTAAAATGTGCTTATAGTATTGATTCACTAATACACTCTCCCTGCTTTAATTGTCCACAAAAACATGATTTTTCTTCTTTCCATAGAATTAATCAGTAGCAATGCTATAGAAAATCCATTCATTTATGCCTCCTAAGCTATTAAAAAAATTGATTTGCCTTCTGAGACTGACATTTCCATTTTCAAGGCTTACTTTTGAAAGACAATGGAGATATTTAAAAGAGAGCTTCAAATGGTAAACTGAAGTTCAGCTGCTTTGCTGCTAATGAAGAAGACCAGTGGAAGTTTTGCCATTTGCTTGCTAGAAGCTGAATTAGGTGTAGCTGAAGAAGATAAGTGCTGCTGAGGATGCTCCTACAGATTCTCTCTTATGCAAAAGTGTGTTAATTATGATTTACAGGCTTGTGGGCTTTTTCTTACCTTCCTCCCTCTTTGGTGCAGGTTCACCCCAGGATATAGTGGCTGTGAGAAACCAAGTAGCGCTCCAGAGCATGCGAACGTCCCGAATGATGGCCCAGAACGCGAGCATGATGGCCATGGGCCCCTCCCAGACCCCGAGCACGCTGCCCACCACTGCGGGCCAGTCGGATATGGGCATGACTCCTTACAGCAATGCCTCTTCCAGCCAGCCAGGAATGTACAGCATGAGCACAGGGATGAGCCAAATGTTGCAGCACCCAAACCAAAGCGGCATGAACATGGCACACAGCGCAGGCCAGGGAACAAGGCAGCCTGCCTCTGGACAAGCGGTGGGAATGGTTGGCAGTTTTGGTCAGAACATGCTGGTAAACTCTGCTCTTCCCCAGCATCAGCAGCAGATGAAAGGACCCGTGGGCCAGGTCTTGCCAAGGCCACAAGCACCACGACTTCAAAACCTGATGGGGACCGTCCCTCAAGGAACACAGAACTGGCAGCAGCGAGGTTTGCAAGGCATACCCGGGAGGACTAGTGGTGAAATGGGGCCCTTCAACAATGGCACCGCATACGCCATGCCGTCCGGGCAGCCACGGCTCTCCAAGCAGCACTTCCCACAGGGGCTCAGTCAGACAGTTGTGGACACCAGTGGGACAGTGAGAGCCCTGAACCCAGCGCTGGGGAGACAGTTACTGCAACCACTACCTGGGCAACAGGCAGCCGGCCAGGCCAGGCCGATGGTGATGCCAGCAATAAGCCAAGGGGTCCCTGCCATGTCAGGCTTCAGTCAGCCCCCAGCGCAGCAAATGCCAGGTGGTACCTTCGCTCAGAGCGGCCAGGGTCAGGCCTATGAGAGGAATTCCACTCAGGACATATCTTACAACTACAGTAACGGAGGAGCAGGGGGGTCATTCCCCAGTTTAGCAGAGGGCACGGACCTTGTAGACTCCATTATTAAGAGCGGACCAGGGGATGAGTGGATTCAAGAACTTGATGAGTTGTTTGGAAACCCCCAGTGAATGGGATTGTATAGTCGGGAGCTTTGGTTATGTCTTGTTATGTTCCAACAAGCAAAGAGGGAATGAGATGTTCTCCCCATCCCTGGATTGTTGGGTTTTGTTTGTGTTGGTTTGGTTTGGGGTTGTTTTGTTTTCTTTTGTTTTTAATTGTGCGAACCGAGCTGATCTGTAGCCAACTTTGGAAGATTCAGGGGACGATGAAAACGTCAGCATCCCTAAACTGTCACCAAGCAATCTTTGTTGCGTGGCAGTGCCCACTCTGTATGTGTGAGGCAGAATGGGGAAACTGGAAAAGCCAGCTGATGTGTCTGGCTGGGAAAATCCGTTCTGTCCCCACTTAAAACAAAGCTTCATTGCACAGTGGTGTGGGGTGGTCCTGATATCTCCCACCTTATATGAGTGTGCACATTGCAGCTTCTAGGGAAGCAGATGGAAGAGCTGGGAGCGAAGCCTACAGATATCCAGGGGTGATTGCACAGGCCCTGGTCAAAGGGGCTGAACCCCGGGGGCAAGCAGGTCTGGGAGAGCCATGGCCAGGCTGATGGGGCTGGCTGTGGACTGTCCTAAGGGAATGCAGAACACTCACATGACAAACCTAAACCATCACAGGGAGGCCACAGGTTTCACTGCAGAATGATAAACCCCACTACAAGCGTAGAAGAACATAAATTTGGCAGTGTTGTGGGGGCAGATTGATTGACTGCTGCTGGAGGCAGCCTAGTGGTGGGTTAACTTAATGAATTACTTAGTCCCCTTGGGACTTGAAACAGTGCTTCCCAAGTCAGAGCACTTGGCATGGCCCAGCTGCCTGGGGTGTTGAAGGGCTGAGAGGTACCAAGAGACAGTAGCAGTGCTCCTCAGCCGGTCCCTCCCTCTCCTTCATCCCCAGGATGTTCTCAGTTCGCTGCCTTTCCCTCCTGTTCCTTCAGTGTAAAGCAAGCTGAACTGGCTGCACTTTTTCTTCAGGCAAGCCACAAAGGGCCAGGCAGGGGAGGAGAAAACAGACAGGAGAAAACATACAGTGAGGGTTTGGCACACAGGAAGACTTTCTCCTCCCCTCTTGAAAAGTGCTGGTTTGGCAGCTAGTATTACCCCAGAGTGTCTGGGCTCTCGATGTGATATGTTCAGTTTTAAACAGATGTTTGGTCTAATCTCTCTGGTTTGCTGGAATAAAATTCACTGCAATATTTGAAGAACAGGAGTCAGTGAAGGACTACTGTAAAGAACATTAATGAGTGGGTAAAATAATTGATATTACAAACATGGGATCTGCCAAATAAGCTTTTAGGTAATAGGGATGTATCACTATCTCCACTGTTTGGACCAGTGCTGAGCAGCCCTGTGATGAAGTTGTCATAGATCTCACACGACACTGAAGTCACCAGCCATTCTGAGTATGCACAGCAGTGTTCCCAAACTGCAGTTGAAGGCTGTTTCTGGAACCTATTACCTCTTTAGTGTGTTCAGCTGAGAGCTGCTTATCAGGTTATATAGTTGTGCATATAAAAAATGTTAACATGACCCACAGTCCAGAGCTTTAGCACCCTCTGGCCTAGTGCTGGCCTCTGTAAGCCATGAGCCATGCTCTGCAGCAGTCTACTAGTGCCAGTCCCAATCCCCCAGCTCCTGATCACCTCCTTTTGTGCTGTTCTCCCTGGGCCCAGCGATGTCAAGTGCTGAGCCCCTGAATTCCATGGAGGCTGAGGGCCTTGGCACTTGGCAGTTTCATGTCCTGCCTTTCCCTGTGGAGTACAGACATGCATCACATTAAAGAGGGAGAGCAAATGAGTCTGGAATTGTCTCAGTGTCACGCTGAGGCTCCCTTTTGAGCAATTTCCCTTGCTGGGCTTGCCTAGTGGGGGGAATTACCTGTTCTAAATGCTGCAATGCAGCAGGACAAGCTGCATTTTTTATGTGCTCAAGGTGAGCCATCAATCCAGCCTGCCCTGACTGCTACATTTTTAAAACTGGCTTTAATCGCATCTCTTTTAGCTGACCCCTTTTTAAAATACAGCACAAGGGCCAATTGCAGCTCCTGCTGAGGATGATGAGCATGGTTAGCATGCCTGCTGCTTCAGCAGGAGCCAGGTTGGGCCCTAATTCAGTGGAAGGGAGCACCAGCCGAAGTTTTTGGTTCATCCTGTGGGTCGGCATCTCTTGGTCAGAATGGAAGGGATCAGCAAACATCGGGAGAAGCGGCACCCTGAAGGGACCAGGGTGCTGTGGCTCTGTGTGTGTCAGCATGAGCACGGGGCACACGCCTGTGTGACAGAGCTGTGACAGGGTGAGGAGGCAGCCACCCTGCTGGGCAGGGGACAGCGCTGGGGAAAGCACAGCACCCGTGCCTTGGGTGAGCGCAGTCAGGGCTCACCTCTCAACACGGAGGTGGGGGAAGGGGAACCGAGAAACACACATGGACCACACAGCAGCCGATGCAAGCTGGTGTGCTTCGGGGAGACACAGGCCTTGATGTTAAATGGTGGTGAAGACGAGTCTCTCTTGTCTTTGTAAAGCTTCCTCCAAATACTCCATACTGGGATCAAGTACTAGAGAATAGATTTTATTAGATTTGGGTTGATTGGGGTTTTTTTCCTTTCTTACTATGGTGCTGATGTATATGTAATGTTTAAAAAAAAAGTCATTTGTAAATATGTTTTTACAATTCTACAGATATCACTGGGTCTACTATCTGTAAAATATATACATATAAATATATATATATAAATATATATATATACTGTTTGTTTAAAATAGAGTATTTTTATTTCATTCCTTGACTCATCCTTACTGCAGTGGTATTGCACTTCAGATGACATCTAATTACTAATTTGTACTGTATCCCTGACAGCAACTTGCTCCATTTTATTCAGATTTTTCTAGTTTTCTGGTTTTACTTTGTACGTTAAGCATTGCTTATTTCCTTTTAAGACCTGTACAGAGTCTGAAAACGTAGAAAAATACCTGATGTTAACACACAGCTTTTAAAGAAAAAGAAACAAAACAAGAGCAAACAAACAAACAAAAAAAAGAAACCCAAATAAAAGATGGTTATATGAGTCATATACCTGGTGTATATGGATCATGTCTTGCCCCACTCTTGCGCCTCAATGAGCAGTCTTCTGTGGAGGGGAGGGAAGCTGCATGCAGGCAGGTCTGAATCAGCCCTGAATTTTCTGTATGGCTGCATCACAGCACCTGGTGGAGTTTCAGGTGTTAGATGTCAGCAGTAACAGGCTGGGTGTGGCCCATCCCAGGATGCTCCTCTTGCTCCAGCAGGTTCAGCAGCCAGTGAGTCCCTGCATCCCAGGCAGCCCCAGCGGCTGTCTCTGTGCAGCAGAGCCCGGACTGCTGTGATGAGCTGCTGCATGGGATGTGCTTCACCACCTTCTGCCATGGTGCCCCTTTCTCCAGCAAGGTAGGCTACCAAAGCTTCCTGTGCTCAGGCAGATGCTACAGGGAAGTTGGTTCTTAATTGGGTCTGTTAGAGGTGGCAGAGCCAACCTTTTGTGTTTATTCTGCGCTGGGAGCAAAAATGGGGAGTGGGGAGGTGCTTTCAGGGGAGGAGGCAAGATGGAGATGAGGTAGGGAGGAAGAAGGGAGATGTGTAGCTGGATGTAGAAGCTGGAGAAGGATAAAGACATGCTTAGAGTAGGTCCCTATCACCCTGTGCTACAACAGGGCAAGAACTGTGTTGTCAGAAGCCTTTAAGAATGTGCACATAGATCTGTTAGACATGTATGGTCTGTCCATTCATGCGGAGGAGAGGGGAGGGGTGGGACGAGACAGAGAGGAAAGAAGAGAAGAAGAAGGGAAGATAAGAAGAGAAGAGAGCAAAGCACTACAACAGGTAAGCTTGGTAATTTCATTCCAGCCCCACTGCCATGTGTCCATACGTGTCCACCTTTTTTTAAACAAAATATGAAAGGTCAATATTTAAATATGAAAGGTTACAGTGAATCTGATGCACCTCTCAGTTATCTTGTGGTCTGGTTATCAACCTCAGTACGCTACAGAGAGACAATAAGCATGTTCATTATATAGATTTGACTGAATACCACTATAAATGTACAGCATTTTTGGGCAAATCATGTGTTCAGAGGCGTGACAAGGTAAGTTTCTTCCTGTTGGGTCCCTCATGAACATATTCAGCATTGCCTAAATAGTTTGAATTATCAGGAGCTGCCAAAACAGGCATAGCCTTGCATCTTCGTTCTTCTACATAGTTTAAGGTGGTCATTGGTGTACTTTGAGCTCATGGTAAGCCATGACTTTCCCCTTCTTCTGGCAGAAAACTGTTTTTAAAGTCAGTTTACTTTTCACTGTGACTTTATGATTCCCAGAGCTGTGGTCATTCTCTGGGAATCCGGGAACGTTTGTCTAATCTTTCTCACACCCCAGCCATCTGTGCCTTGGTGGGAGACTATGCAGTGCATCCAATTGTAACATGAGCATCTGTGTCTTCTTTTTGTCTGGGCTGGCTCTCCCCTTCACAGGTGTCCTGTTTTGGGCACAGCTTGTCCTCAGGAGCCTTCCTGTGAGGACTGGGATATGCCCACATGAGGGCCCCACTTCTACAGGAAGAGTACTTGAGCATGTGTTGAACTGTAAGCACATTCCAAAATACAAAATCCAAAAGCCCTTTTTAGAAACTTAGGGCCAAGTGAAGCTTTAAACATTTTTCTGAAGTAAGCAGTGTTTCCATATATGCTTGTACAGCAGTGGGATTGGATATGCTTGGAAAATGAGGATCTTGCAGCAGCATATTGCATGGAAGTGTTTTTACATTTGCACAAAACAGAAGGCATGGCTGGGGGAAATGAAGAGCAGTGCAGGAAGACACAGAAGCATTGGCAAAACTGAAGGACAATGGGTAAGATGGGCTGATGCTTGCCAGTTGCAACTAAATTACTTCATGAATTAATGGGTTTAGTTTTATGTGATTAGTTTGTGGGGTTGCAATATTTTACAGGGAAAGAGAACATTTAATTGCAAATGTAGATGTGACATGACATTCTGTCTTACTAACTTTTCCAAGAGTGTAGGGAAAGGAGCAAGTGTAAACCGCTCCGGAAAAACATCCATTTTGCCTTGCAATGGGCTGTTAGGAAAGAGCTCTGATGTTTTATTCACATGTAACTTATTATTTTTTGGGGTTCAGGCAAAACATCCATTTTATTTTTTTTATTTATTTAAAAAAGAAAAAAAAAACCTTCAGAGCAATTTATGGACTTTCTCCATTATGCTGAAGTCCAGGTATTTATCCGGAAAGCTGTTGACAATCCCAGCTGCAGTAGCTACACCCAGAGTTATCAAGCAAATCAAAATTCTCACACTCAAATAAAACCCTGTGAACCTCAAAGTGGAATGCAGAAAGTTACGAGCTGTCCATGTTCTGTTGCAGTGAAACTGCTGGTCCAAAACAGTTGAAGTCTATGGAATCAGACAGGTCTGTGGCTGTGACACTGCCTTGGGGTGTTTTAGTAATAAACCACCCCCATGCATGACTTTTGCAAGGGACAAGAGGTGCCTAATACCCTCTCTAAGGGAAAACTTTCCCCCAGTGTTTCTGAATTTTCATGTGGAAGTTCAGAACTGGCTCCAGGATGAGGCTGCCTCATCCTGTGACATGAAGACCTGTAGGTAAAGCCACAGACAATCTTGAGCACCTAACTGGAAATCCAGGTGCAGGAGTGTGGGAAAGAAGCCTTAAGGAACTGAGGGAAAGATGTGCATATATCCCTTACATCCACATCAGTTGGGAGGGTGCCCTCTGCTGAGCTGGGAGATCTGCTACTGGTGATCACTGTGGCTTGGAGATGGATTTTTGGACCAGAAAGGAAGAGCCTGAGAATCCCACCTATGATTTAGGTGCCTGAAGACTTGATATAAGTAGCCTTTCTAGGCATACCATGTCTAGATGAAAATGAAGTATTTTCTCAGTTTCAAGAGAGCATGAAAAGAATCTTTAGCTTAGCCCTTCTTTGAGGATGCATACTAGGTTTGTGTTTATAACTAGCAGGCCTTGGAGCAAAACCATTTCCTAGGGCTGCCAGGCTGGCTTTCAACCTCCTCTGTTTGATTTAAAATCAGTTTCACCAAAGTGTGATGCTCTGTCTAATAGTGAAGACAGCTACTCTTCCACAATTTCCTTGAGAGGCTCAGTCTATTGGTTTAAGAGTACTGAAGTAAAGCATGGCAAAGATTCCTTGAACAAAGGAGTTTTTCATTTGTTGATTAAAGAAAAGTGCATTATGCTCTGCTTGTTTATTCACGTGTTTCTGCTCCCCATGCTCCCTTAGCAGTTGCAAGACTTCTAGCTGGTGTTCGTTGCACTGTTTGAATTATTGCATCTCTTACTGGGAGATATAAAATTATCTCCACATACTTGCTGTGGACAAAAAGCTTCTCCTTCTGCCCAGCAGCAGCTCTTCCAAAGAGTGTAAAGGATTGGTGGAGCTGCAGTGAAGGAGAATGGGAACATCAGTACACAAGCCATGGAAAAGAGCCCTGTAGGATAATCTTCCTGCTGCTGCAGTATTATTCACTACAGAATAGTCTGATCGTTCTGTATCTTCTTCTAGAAGACATTGCAAGTCTTTTAATTTTATGACAAGCACACAGTGTGCTATTTTCTTCTTATGACTGATGATGTATGGTGGAAGAGAGCCTTTAGATGAGGACACAGAAGCCAGTGCAGGGCCTTCAGTGAACTGAAACAAACCATGTGTTTCAGTGGTTTTAGTGGAGGGTATACTGCCGGTGTTTGTCAAAGCAGGATTCATATCAGGAGATGCTGTGCACTCAGCATTCATTGATGTGTGCTTATCTGGAGCCCTGTTCTCCTACCTGCTTGGTGAAGGTTCATCGGTCTACACGGCCAGGTATGCTTGCTTCATTTAGGGCAAGTTGTGTGGCTACAGAAAAGGCCTTACTGTGACAAACAGAGGGAAAATGCAGATAGCAGACAGGCAGGCCTGGTGCAAGCCTTGCATGACCAGCTTCCCATCCTACAGCAGTCCTGAGATGCAAAACTGTGCTTCTGTTTCCAGATCTGTTTGAGTATTTTAAGTTATGCCCAGCACAAAGCACATGCCCACAAGGTGAGCACCAAAACTCCTCTTCTCTCCTGGCCTGCAGCACATGCACATCCTGACTCAGGCTTCTGCTGAAACACCCAGCCTTCTTCCCTGAGGGTCTCCAGACCCATGGCTGACACTTTACACATGTTGCATTCAATTAGAATCACCTTTCACTACCAGTCCTTGGCTCTCAGCCCAGCCTGGAGCGGCTAACCTGCACCCAGTTGGTAACTTCTTACCCTCCTTTCACAGACTGGACATAACCATGGAAGTGCTGGTGGCAGGCAAACATGTGCAACATACCCAGAAAGGAAGCTAGTTCTAAGAGAGAAAAGATTAATATGGTGGGGAAAACAGTCAGAAAACTAAAAAACTAGGATTGCAGACAGTTATGGTGGTTAGTTAACTAACTGACCACCAATAGCAGTGGTTAGTTAACCACTCTAGTTATGTTTTCTGGTTATATTGCTTTGGGAATTTTTACAACTACCCATAACTTGGGAAGTTATCTTGGGAAAGAATAATTCAAAAGAGATATATGTATTCTTACACAGTCACCACAGGAGGCTCTTAGTACGGGGTTACAGATAGGGCTGGATATAGGACTGCTCAAAAATATCCAAAAGCATTCCTTCAAAAGGACATCTCAGGAACTCACAGGAATGGTAATCCCCCCAGACTGGTGATTATCCCAGAAACAGGATGGTGGGTTGGAGCACTGTGGCTTGACCTGGCTCTGTCATTTTGTATTATTATGGCAGTTTGTGCTAAGGGGGAGTGTTTGTTTTGGGAAGAGAATCCTATTTATGTTGTTAATAACCTGCTTTGCATTTATATAGCAGCTTTTATCCAAGGACATGGAAGGAAGCTGTAGTGAAATTAGCTCTCTGACCTCCCTGAGGGAAGAGTATAAAGTCACCTCCACTTGATAGATAGCAGGGTATGGAGGTCAGTTGTATTATCCAGGACTAGGCAGGGCTTGTTAATTTTGTGGTTTTTGAACTCTGTGTGTGTATTACAGAGGACAGCTTTCACTGTGTGCTGGATTAACTCCTGTAAACATACCTGTGGGACATAGCTGAAACATTACCTCAAGGGAAGGTTATCATAATCTTTCACTTCTTACATGAAATGAAAAAACTCCATGTGACAGCACCTGTGCTGCTGGCTAGCAGCTGTGATCTTTCCTGATTCAAGTGTCTGTCTGTGAGCACGTGTATTATTTCGTATCAAATTTGTTGACTTAAGTGGTGCTTCTTTGGATTTACAGTGGATTTACAGTGGAGATGGGAGTGTAAGAGAGCCCCAAAGAAAAAATTACTGGTTTGGAGCAGAGAGAAAATGGAGAAGTTGTTCAGGAAGGAGAGGAGTGATGAACATGAGCTAGTTATCCTTTCCCCAGCTCACAGACTTCACGCTTCTAAAACATGAGCTGGGAAAGGGTTAATAAAGGAGAATGCAGAGGTTAGGCTGTCACACATTCTAGCTCTATGAGAGCTCCTTGGTTTGCAGAGAGAAGGGAAAGCTGGTGGGGCCCTATGAAATGCCATGGGGATTTCAGTGTCACTGAGCATTCTTCTAGGAAGGATGTGCTAATGAAAAGAAGGGAAAAAGATGTCTACACTCAATTATTTCCTGATAATACCTACATCTGAAAAAGTTATGTAAAACTCTTCAGTCCAAGATAAAAGCAGAAAGTATTTACCTTGATTGAAAAAACATCCTGCAGTCCAGAGGCCAGTCAGGAATCTTGGGTAAAACTCCACACAGTTTTGTCTGCAGAATAAATTTGAAAGAACATTAGTCTTGAAAGGAAAAGAATTATGGGTGGGATTTTTCAAGGAGAGTCAGCTTTGTCCTTGTTTTGTTGCCACTAAAGTTAATGCTCTCATATCCAGTGGGAGTACAGTCAAGCTAGCATTAGGTAGTCTTAAAATTTCTCATTTTTTGAAGTCTCTGATACAAGCTGTTTAAAATATTTTCCTGGCATTTAAACTTAGGAAAGGATCTGGATCCCTAACTACATGGAAATAAATAAGACAAATAATCCTCAGTCAAGTGCCTGTGCAGCAGAGACAGGCAGGAATTCCAGTTCATTGATGTGATGTTAATCACTTATCTCCACACTTGTTGGTATGCAAGTTTTGTGGGTCAGCATCACTGGGACTGCCAGAGGAATTTGGATTACTCTGCTGAGGCCAGCTGCCTTTATGAAGGCACAGACAGCACATCATAGATTTTCTGATGGCAAGGACCATGACACCTTTCTTTGTGGACATCAGTTTTCCCACCAATATATTGTTCATGTATCTTTTTGTAGTGGTTCTGAATGAATTTCTTTTTAGGGAATTAGGCAAACTTCTGTGCCTAATCAATCATGTTATCTAACAAGTTGTCTAATGCATATTATGCATTTCTCGCACAACTTAATCTGTAACTGACCCGATTCTTTGAATAACTCCTGGTTCTGACACTTAATCTTGTACCTCTGATGGCTGCTAAAGTGCAGCCTGACTTCCATCCCTGTTCAGGGGAGGTGGTACTGCCCTTTAGCACCTTTCTAAGTCGGGACTGGAGGCTCAGAAGAATAAACAGAAGAGCAAACAGAGCACTGAGTGCTCTCCGTGTTGCATTTAGTTCCCAGGAAAAGGTCACAGGATGGGCTGCTCCCTTTACATGGACCGGTTATAACACCGGCTTGCAGTTCTGGTTCCACAGCATCCATCTGAACTCCCATGAACTGCTCTGTGCTGGGTTACCCATGCTGGAAAGCTGTGATCGTTTAAATCACGTCAGCTGGTCAGATTCTTGCACAAGTTTCTCTTTGGGCTTGATGTCAGATTGCCAGTGTAAATGCAACTCTGGGTTATATCAGCTTTTCTGTGATTTTAACTAAGATTGACTAATTATCCATCATAAGGCACAGGTATTTTTTGCCTCCCTTCGCAGTGTCAGTATCTGTAGAACTCTTTGAGTTTTCAAGACACTTTTCTGAATAATGTCTGGGTTTTTGGTTGGTTGTTTTTAATCCTTCACACTTTTAGGTTAAAAATCAAGGCAGGCAAGCTGAACTTTCTCAGAAGTTGATGAAAAGCATTGCCATCAGATAAAAACATTAAGATCACAGGGTATATTGGAGCTGATCTGACGACAGAAAAAGAGGATGTAAATTTTCAGCTCTTTTTATTTGCCTTCTGTTGTGTTTTGGTTGGGTTTGGGTTTTTTTAACTGGAAGGGTCACATTCTCAAAATTTTTCTTTCTGCTGGCTACAAATGTTGTACAAATGTAGCTGAGGCTTTGAGAACAAATAAAGAAATAATCAAGCCACATCGATGGGTTGCTAGATTAGTTGGCAGTGCTATACATATTCGGAAAAAAAGGCAAATTATTTTTAACTTGTTCTAAATCTCATGCTAGTATAGCACAATGCCTTCAAAATGTGTTTTGTTCCCTGATGTAAACACATCTGTATGAATCAACGTCTGTCAAAGAAAATAATGACAAGCATTAAAAATTATACTGCAGTTTTAGATTGTTGCACAGCAAAAAGAGCTTCTCAGAGCTGCTCCCTTCTAATCACAGAATAGAATCATTAAGGTAGGAAAAGACCTCCAAGATCCTTGAGTGTAACCCTTAACCTGTGGTCACCACTAAGCCACGTCCCCAAGAGCCACATCTACATGCCTTTTGAACGCTTCCAGGGTTGGTGATCCCACCACTTCGCTGGGCAACCTGCTCCTTGATTCTCAGAGGCATAAAATAAATCCATTGACCTCTTAAAGAAATGTAACCATGAGAACATAACACGTAATATCTGATAATTTTGTTGCCTAATGTAAAGATTTGTTTTCTTATTTCACTTCAGATACTGAGTATATATCTTTGCTACTAGAAACTTTTTTTTTTTTTTACTGCACTTTCAGTCCAGTATTGGTGCATTGTATTTGATTTCACAGATTTACTCTCATTTTTGAGGTTTTCAGTTGTGTAGGTGCTTAAAATAAGATTCAAATCAAGATGCAACATGGCTTTGGGGTAACTTTACAGCTAGTTAAAAGCTCTGATAATGGTATGGTTCCAAGAAGTCAACAAACAAAAGAGAATTGAAAGCAAATTAGTTTCTCCGACAGGGAAAAGCAATCTGTCCCACTGAGCCAACTCCCTCTCAGACTGCAGCGAGAGTAAACGATTTCTCAACTGGTGAGAAAAATTTTCGGACTTCTCAGAAATGAAAGTTGCAGAGCAACCAATTTATCATAAAATAATTCCCATACTTCAGAACGAGTGGAAATCTCCCCAGAACCCAGCCATGCAGCCCACAGCTCTTTCTGACATCGCTGGAAGGCAGAAAGAAGAGAGACAGCTGCCAGCCAGCCAGGAGAGAAATTAAATCCCCAGCCATGTTCCCAGCAGTTTCTGTATGCCAACGGGATGTGTGTATTGGAGAGAGCGCTTCAGCGAGCAATAAGGTAAAACAACAGGTGGGAGACTTGCAGTGCTTTTCAGCACTGCAACAAAGGCCTGCCCCGGAAATAAAACAGACTGGCTTTTTAAAACAACAGTGCAAAATTACAGCCAGGTTTTGTTCCTGAAAAAAACGCTCAGCCCTGCCTACTTCTTGCCTGTTTGAAAGCACGGAAAGAACAAAACCAGCCTTTCTTGCCTCTGCGGATTCAGCTGTTCCTTTATCTTTAGATTTCAGTTGCAGCCTCTTTGGGAGCAAAGCCTTTTTGTTCTGTTTTTGTAAAGGGTCTGTGTCCATCACCAGCAGCGCCCCTCAGAAGCAGCTGGTGTGGGACACGCGAGGGAGGAGCAGAGCTTTGTGCTGGCCCTACTCTGGGTTTGCAGGTTTTGCTGAGCCTGCATGACGTCGGCTCTGACGGGTGGCAGGACAGACACAAGCAGTCAGCCTGCAGAAAGGAGCTGCTCAGGCTAGTTCAAAGGGTAAAACAACTGACCGTGAGAGAAAGGAATACCTCCCCTCATCCTACTGCCTGCAACACACTTCCTTTAGCTTATGACTAGTCTTGAAACTGGGAAAGATTCTCTCAGGGGGCATTTTTTCATCACCTAACTAACAGAAAGCTTAATGTCATTAGCCTTTATGATCCCATAAGACCACTGGAACAAAACCAGTATAATGTTTGTTGTGACTTCCTACAGCTGATGTTAAAGTGGGATATTTCATTGCCTTTCATCGAACTTACTAAATTTAAAGGATAACGTAAAAAAGACTTTAAAGATGGTATTTTACCATGCCAAAGGTTGCTTTCTTGGGTGTCGATATTGATCTTTCTAAAGATTGGAAGAGTAGATACACTGTCATAAGAGTAGTTCAATGTTTGTACTTGGTAACTCTTTAGTTGCTGATTTAAGCCCTTTAATTGCAGTTCTTGGTGTAGTATGGGTTGACTTTCTGACCACGCAGTCTCTGTGGTTTTTAGGAGCTGGCACAGAAGTGTTCAAAGCATTGTCACCTTGCTGATAGATAAATGTGAAGGAAAACTCTGACAGAGCTGGTCATTTGAAAAGTTAAAACCATAAGGGCTAAACATTTTAAGACCAGATGATACTGAAGTTGTATTTTTTTTTCTGAAGATGTGAATTAATTCAGAAGATGCGAATTTCAAAATGGTGACGGACATGCAAAATCCGGTAAAGATTGACATAAAAGGAGGCAGGAACAGAGGTTCTGAGCACTGAAATATCATGCAATTCAAAGATGCTGGTGGTGCCTTACCAGACAAAAGTCTCTCCTGTTTGGAAAGAGTGGTGTTTTATTGCCTCTTGGTGACCATCCCAAAGAGGCTGGCTCCTCTCTCAGGAGAAGCTGCTGTTGGCCAGAACTGCTGTCATGAGAAAGCAGGTGGTTGGGGCAGTGAGACCAAAAACATTTTAAGCATGAAACCAGACTGATCAAATGAGCACTTTCAATGGAATTACACTGCCAGAGCTGCTCAGTTTTTTGACTCTGGAAGAGCTGAAAAGAGCTTTGCAGAAGGCAATGCTCAGCCTGTGCTGGAGTACAACTTCTTGAAGATCAGTCACAAGTAGCAGTGCAGCATCTTTTGTTCTTCAACACCTCCTAGAAGACAGGCTCTGAAGCTCAGAGAGGCTCCTCTGGGGGTGGAAGGGAAAACATACCTGAACTCTCATGTATTTCACTGGAAATGTTTATAGGGTAAATCAATGCCATTATGATGTATGAGGCTGGCTTGTGTACCAAAATCAGTTTAGCTACAGCAGTAACAGCAGTGGGCTCTGCAGTTTATTAATTTACTTTGCTTTTCAACAGTGTATTACAAGGAACATGGGTCTGTGTGGCACTGGATCAAACTTAAATTTATCAGAACTATGAGACAAGTGAAAGAGGAAGAAAGTATGCTTATTCCTTCAATTGTTCTCTCTTTCTGCCTCCTAAATACCAGTTGTAACCCATGTCTTGTGCCTTTTCATATATGCTTTGTGTAGGGTTTCAGAGGAAGGACGAATGGTCCATTTTAGCCGGTTCAGTTGAAGGTCTGGCTGTCCAGAGTCCCTGCTTTGTGGCAGTGTTACCACAACTGACCCTCATTTGCCATCCCCATCCTCTGGGGATGAGCTCATGCAGGATGGCAGCAGCAGAGCAGATTCAGAAGGATTAAACAGAGTAGTAGACAGAGGTTTGGATTCTTCCCTGACCTGCACCTTCTGCAGCCTTGTGTCTCCTCCATCAATACTGGATATAAGTCAGGAAAGAATTGGCTCGTGATGTTCTCATCTGGATGGACAAAAGATCGATGTGCTTTAAGCACATAAATTCCTGCATGCCCACAGGCCTCTTGGATTTTCTGATGGCCTTTGGGGATCATGATATTTTTTTACTTTGGTCATTGCAAGAACATATCTGGGATGCAATTCTGGACAGTAATAGAGAATAATGTATTTTAACAGATGTGTATAAAACATAAACTGTGGCAATCTTGCATGATATCCCATTGAAATCACAACAGGCCTCCGAAGTAGCAGCAAAAATAGTTTTGGTTATTATAAGAGGTACCTTAAGTAATTACAATGTGGGGTTGTGTCATGCCAGAACAGTGCTATTCTGCTAAAAGAAAAGGTTGGGTTTTTTAAAAAAATCTCCACCTGTTCTTAGCTCTGAGGGCGTCAAAAGTGCAATGGCTTGGGAGAATGCCGTCAGGAAAATGGTGCACACACAAGAACACCTACAGTGCTGTACAAAAGCTGCCTGTATGTGGTGATCAGAGAACAGCTGGGGCAGAAAACTGGGTAGAGGTTGAATATTCCTCATCTCCCACGCCTCAGACCTTCTCCTCCTTCTAACTTGAATGTTTCTGGAATGAGCAGTAAATCTGCAGGGAAGAGGTAAAGCCTAAGACAAGAAGTGAATTCTGCAAACTCTGCCTCTTCTGTTTAGTGGCAGAGGAGGAGGAAATGCAGTAAACAAAGCTGCTCTTTCCTTCGACTTTCCTTGTGAGGGATTTAATGTGTGCTGCAAAACCTAGGAACCTGGAGGCAGTGTGTGATAGGCCTTGCAGTCAGTCACATGTCTGAGGAGAGAGTTAGGCAAAGTCCTGTTTCTTTAGTCAATGCCGGGGATGATGCCTGAAGATTAGAAGCTGCTCTCCCAGATTCTCCATCCATGCTGATTGGCTTGGCTTACACTCCACACCTGGCAGGCTAAAGCTGCTGAGGACCAACGTGATCACCTTGCCTGTATAACACAAGCTGGCAGTATTTCAGCAATGAGAAAGAATTCCTCAATAAGTGATGGCAGCTGAGAAGCAGTGGTGCTGCCAGACGTCGGGATATTTCCTGCCTCCCTCAATCCCCCTGGCTCTGCATGTAGTGTCTCCCATTTGCAGCAGAGAGTCTTGGGAGAAACAAATGCTGCTCTGCCAGTTGTGTATTCTGCACGACTTATGTCAGGATCAAAAGGAGGTTTAAAGATTCTCCTGTTGGTATTGACCAAGTGGAAGCAGATCCCCAGGCCAACGTAACTGCTCTGATATCTGAAATGCGGGGGATTAATGAAGATTCAGCAGGAGATTTGAAGATGTGTTGGCTATACGTCTCTTGTCTCCCTTCACAACACCTAGCAGATTTGTGATATCCTAATACTTGCTGGGTTTTGCCTTCCTAACCTTGGACAAACAGTTATTTTAATTGGTGAACTGCTTCTGCTCAAGGCAGGCTTTTCATCCAAACAAAAGTTTAATTCCACCTTTGTGGAAATCAGCCAGTGCTTAGGAAGATCATGCTCACGGTTCAGCCTTATCTGATGCCTTTAGGCAATGAGGCAGATCTCAGCATTTGCTCAGGAACCTGGTGAGCCAGGGCCTGCAGATGGGTCCACTCTTGAGCTGCCTTCTGTTAGAGACAGTCACAGCTGTGTGCCATGATTTACAGCGTGCAGCTTCAACTTTTCAAGATGCTACTGGTAAATGTTGGGCTTTGGTGGCAGAGTGATGCTTGCTTAACCCCAGCTACCAGGGGAATTTGGCAGCTCCAGTCATTGTCACAACTGAAAAACTGACAGTTTTTCAAGGTGCCTGCTGCAGTTACATATTCAGCTGCTCCCTGATTTCTGTCAGGTGTGTGGCCTGATTCCCTGAGATTCATTTGACAGTCTGGTGTGACTTGGCTGTGCTGACAGAGGAGGTTAATGGTAGAGACCAGGGCTGCTGGCCTTGAGCTTTGAATCCCAAAGTGCAACCACCTCAGATCAGGCAGGTTGCAGAGCATGCAGGGCTGAGATGTCAGCTCCCTTGAGAAAAATAACCAAAGTAGCTGATGTTGTGAGCGGCATATTTACACGGACATGTTTTAAAAAGGAAAAAACCTCTCCAGAGTCCTTCTGCCATCCTCCTCTGTCTCTCTCTCTAGCCAGGAAAGCCCCACTCACGTTCAGCCCTTCCACAAAGGAGCAGGGTTTGATCGAAGCCCTGTTGAAGCAGCCACATTCCCAGGTTGACCACTCCATCCTGTACTGGCTTCTGTCTATCCTTGGCTCTTTTCTTCACCCCTCCTTGGCACAATTGCCATTTCTTCCCTTGGCCTCTGCAGCCTCTCCTTGCCAGCTGGAAGCTCTGTCCTCTTCCCCTTTCTTGCTCTCTCACTCCACAACATGTCCACTTTCCCCTGATGGGTGCCAGCTCAGCTCTCAGAGCAGTTGTACCGGAAAGCTTTGTCTGCTCCTGAGCAAGGGAGGGGGTGCCCTGGACGGGGTCTCATGTTGCTTGGCAACCTATTTCTCTCTCCTCCAACAGTGATTTTCCCTCGCAGTGCCTGCTGATGCAGGCACAACAAATGACAGCAATATTACTGAAGCAGTTGCTCCTGTCGCTGTTTACTTGTTATTTATGGTTATTGTTGTGAAAGGATTTGTAAACATTTCTTCACTCCCTTCCTCGGTCAAAACAGATATCATTTTATACTTTTGTAGTGTGCCTGCATAATTAATGGATGGTCACTTCATTTCAGTGTATGTGACATACAATTTGATTGGTGGTATTTTAAAGTGGTTCCTGGTTCTGAGTGCTTCTGTTTTTCAGCCCCAAATTGAAAGGGGCTTATACAAGGTTTTATATTCAGAAGTGAAAAAATCCAATAGAAGAGAGTCTGGCTTTACTGCCTCAAATTGTGGTTCTCGTGTTTAGGTGCATATATACCTAAAGTAGTCTGCTCTGAATCACTTTTCTGTCACCTTCAGGAGGACCTTAGGTCTAACACTGAGATTTCAAAACAAAAATGCTTCCACGAATAGGGATAAAGGAGCCTGGGTTTTTTCCTGTTTGCCATTTCCTCCTCCACACTAACCACTTCCAGCTTAAGTCTTTCTGGTTTGCATTAGTGGATGCACCAAGGAAGACACACAGCTTCACTTATCCTTTTCTCCAAACGAGCAGAGCAAGAAAGCCAGACCACATTTGCTTTCTGATCTTACCGTGAAAATGCTGCTGAGGCCTTTCTTTACTCAACAAACTGTAGTCACTCAGGACAGGTCTGGAGAGTTTCATGCATGCTGCTGGCTAGTTACATGCTGCCAGATCTTCCACTGGGCCTTGATTCAGCTCTAGATAGGGTTTATTCCGTTTGTTAGCACCAAGTGACTCCCGAGCTTGTGACAAGATCTGATGGGTAAAGGGAAACTTCGTTTTCTACTGTTGGGGCGCTTTGCAGTGCCGGACTCAGATGAACATCTGCCATTGCCCTCTGCTGGGGTATGCCAGAATTACTGGTGTGTGCCTTCTGCCGCGGGAACTCCTGGAATTTCCTGAGGAGAAGCCTCTCCTTTATTCTACGAAATTACTGCTTCGGGAGCTCGGGATGCCTGGCTGGAAAATGAGATTTGTGGTTTTGTTCAGCAGGTGACTGTCACGCAGAGTCAGTTTGTTACTATACTACTTAGACAGTCTATTTAGTTATTGTTTGTATATTTATGAACAGTTGGGATTGGATGCAGACATGGTTTCTGACCACAGCTCTGCAGCATATTGCCTGCACGACATCCACCCACTTATCTTCATGCTGAGTAGAGACAACTGCAAATCTCAGCCTAAAAGTGGTTAGGTGGCGATCCTGAATCCATTTAAAAATCTAGTCTACCCACAACCAGCCATATTAAAGACAGCCTTTTTGAAATGGCTTTTTGGAATTAGGACTTTTGAAAAGCCTTGAAATTAGGTCCTTTACATAAATAAAGGCTCAGTCCTGAGGCACTACATGCCTGCAAGGAAAGGAGCATCTTGCATTTCTGTGAGATTGCACCAGTAGAGAAGGAAGAGGAGACTCAGGACCAGCTGTTCCACAGAGAAAGAAAACAAGCTCCAAATCAGGCACACTTAGCCTAGGCTAGTTGGTTGTTTAGGAGGGACTTCTCCGAAATCAAACCAGAACGGAAGGGATCTGCAGTAATGACCCACTGTCAGCCATTTCTTTCCTGAATCTACACCAACCAGGAGAAAAGTATATTCTTTATGGGGTTTTGTTTCTTTTACCCTGCACTCATTCTAAGCACAGACTGCTCCAGAGCCAAACAGAGATATGAGGGAGTTTCCCAGTTCCACCTACTCAGCGGTGGCTCTGGACATGCTGGATGCTGGTTGGGTTCCATAGCTTGCAAATCAGGAGTTTTGAGAGGCTCTGAAAAGAGATTTGGAGAGTGCTTTGAAATCCTTGAATGAGCATAGCCTGGCTGGGGGTAGTTTTCAGTCTTACTCATCTTGAAAATCCCTCTGTGTTTTCTGGTGGAAGCAGAATTGCAGCAGTATCAGTTCAACTAGTGACCCGATAAGTCTCATGTGGACACCCAGGAGTTAAACCAGGTAACAAAGGAGTGCGATTTCCCTGTCCTCACCCTGGTCCCTGTCTGAATCAGCAGACACATTGTGCCGACTGACTTGCCTTTCTCAGCTCAGAGAGAGATGATATTGCAGAGTACAGAAAACTGATGATAAATTGGCAGATTTTAGAGTAAAAGCCGTTCCAGTTGCAGAAAGGCCTTATTACTCTTTGAACAAGCCAAATATTTCTTGATATAGTTCATTTAGCCAGCTCTGAAACAGGGAATGTAGAAATAGGTGGCATTGCCTTGAGATGTTTATCTTTAGGTAATGCTTTTGGTTCCCTTTCTCAGCATAAGAACTACTTCCACCTTCTTCAGAGACAGAGTTAGAAGTATCTTCCACTGACATCCGGGTCCTCTGAGATGAGGGTGTAGCACTTCTCCCTGCGGTACATAGCAATCATATTTCTACTCTCTCACTTCTCTGTCAGAAAAAAAGCCCCTCATCTCATAAAATCCATTAGTTATTTTCCTGAGGAGTAAGAGGATGCTTGTGGAAAACTGCACATTATGTGTTGTATCGATATGAAATATAATACGTCCCATTTCTGCCTATGACTAACCAGTCTTACACATTTCACAGTCCTGCATCTCAGTGGCCTGGTTCTTCTTTGTGCAATCAGTAATGTGTGCAAAATGCTCCTGTCCTTGCTCTCCTTTGCTTATTGGTGCTTTCACATTGGAGTCCTTGCCCATGACACTTCAGACATGACAACACTTTATTTGTCAGTGTGTATTATAGAAAGGACCGAGCAAGAAGGAATCGAAAGTCTGTCAATGGCAAATTTACTTGCTGCTCTCAAAATATGTGACAGACCCCATAAAGACTTGTAACCCAATGTTCCCCTAGAGCAGGACCAAGGCTCACCTTGGTCAATTTTCTCTGATAGACACTGTTCCTTTAGGAAGCCTTGCTCAGGTGATCTAAAAGATAAATGACTGGAGAAAATAAATAGAGCAATAAATAAATAAATGGGTGGGGGAATGCCTACCTGACAAAATCTGGAGATGCAGGTAGGGAAGTAGCATTTCCTATTAACTATCTTAACTTGCAAGTGCATCAACATATAAATTGTGCTTAGTGGATAGAGCTATGGGTGCGTTACAGTCCATGGGCATGATTGAATAAGCAGTGTTGTAAAACACTCGTAACCTGAAATAAGCACAGTGTGACCATGGGCAGAGAATATCAGAATGTACTTCAAGTTGTACAGTTTCAGCACTATTCATGATTTAGGAATGTTCAAAAGGAAACAAAAGCATTTTAGATCATTTTGGAAATGTGTCCATTTTTAATTTCTTATGGTCATTACTGTTACGTTACTGCTTAATTAAAATTTAATTTTTTGGCATTTGCTAGTGTTGGGGGCTAGGTTTCCTCAAGGAATTTTCTTCCCGTTTGTTGTCATGGAAACGGCAAATGGATGTCGATGAAGAGACAATACCTTGGCATACCCTTCGAATTGTCCCGGGGGAGGGGGCGGGGGAAGCAGTGTGGTTTGGGCAGTTTCTTAGCTGGGGCTGGGTCAGTCTGTGCCTGGCGTGGAGAGGCGATGGTTGCCGTGCTGGGCTTCTCCTGCCCAGGGGTTCAGCGCTGCTGCCAAGTTTCCCTTGACTGCGTATTGGCGAGGCCACTGCTTACAGTGAGCCGGCGCTCCCTCCGCAACACCCGCCCTCGCCGGGAGAGATGCCCACCATCTCTGGGGGTGTTTCCAAGGGAAAAGACCGGACCTCCAGCTCCTCTCTCTCCCTCTGGAGAGACTGCCTGGCAGCTGCTGCTGGAATGGAACCTCGCCGGGGTGGCCATCGCCAGGGCACCGCACCGTGCACATGAGAACCGGGGGAAACACCATCACCCACCTCTCTCTCTTCCCTGGGCCAACAGAAACCCCCGGGAAGGCTCAGGGCTCCCACTGGAGCGTCGCATCCATCTATCTATCTATCTATCTATCTATCTATCTATCTATCTATCTATCTATTTATCTATCTATCTTCTAGTAAAGAACTGTTATTCCTTTCCCCATATCTGTGCCTGAAAGCCTTGTAATTTCAAGGTTATAATAATTTGGAGGGAAGCGAGTCATCTTTTCCGTTACAGGAAGGTTCCTGCCTTTCCTTGGCAGACGCCTGTCTCTTAAAATCAGGACAGCTAGCTTAGCATTATTTGAAGGTTTTGGTTCAGATTTTACCTGTCACATTAAATCCTGCTTTCCCTGAAGGAGAGCAGAAAGGGCCCAATTCTTCAATGGGAAAAACAGGTTAATATTACAAGCAATTATTATTTTGAAATCAAAATAATAATTCTACATGGAGAAAAATGTTTTAATGGACTTTAAAATGCAAAAATTTAGTTTAAAAATAAACTAAAATTTGGCCCTTCTTGAAATAGTTTTGCTGCTAAAAGCACACCAGTCAAAGTATGAACATCAGTGCTAAAAAAACAGGTATTCAAATACACATATTTTATTAAATCTATGCTTTTTGTAGTTTTGACTTTGTTCTATTGATTATATAAAAATATTAATGATGTAGTATTTATGTAGTAGTAGTATTTATGTATGTAGTATTTATTTATTCCAGATTATAAACTTTGAATGAAGTGATTTCTATAGAAAAGAGAATGGGATAAATTTTGGCTTGAGGCATGTCCTGGTATCAACATAAGTCATAAATTCATGTCAGATCCACTTTCTTTTAAACTTCATGGACAACTTGGAAGCATTCTCTGTAAAGGTTTAATGCAGTTCTTTTTCTTTCCCATGATCCAAAACCATGCCAATGTGACAATGTCCAGTACTCGCTTTTGGGTTTTTTTGAGACCACCTGCCTTTTAAAGAGAAAGGAACGAGTTAGCATTTTTGGACTGCAGACATGCTGTTGAATATGTGATGTAGTGGGAAAATCCATACATTGATTATTGTATTCAGTATAGCTGGCAAAGCATTGAATTTAAGATAGCAAAAAAATTAATACACCCCATTGCTTTCCCTCTTTCCCTTGCCTGTGGTTGCACAATGCAAGAATGAAGCGAGGTAAAAATTGGAATTAAAGAAAAATGCACGTCTAAAGGAAAAACAAGGTAGTCAACTGTAATCCAAATTAAACCATTACCTGATACAACCTGGAATATTATTATTAGGGTGTTGAGCTGACCATGCTTGAAAAGCACAATAAGTCCTGCCTTTGGCTGAAAGGCCTTTGATTGCTACACAGCAGTATCCACTCTCTAATTGAAACCAACGATCTCATACCCTCAGGGATCTGACATGGGGCATAAATTTGCCACAGCTGTAGTTTATAAATTAGCATCATTATTATACAGTGATAAGAGACCAGGGCCACTTGGCCTGCTCCCTCTCATTTAGAAGTCTTTATAATGCACAGACAGGCTCGTTGTTTGATGCTAATGGATGGTATCTCTTCCTGCTAACTGAAATATCCATTTTGGCACCAAGTACGTACTTCCCATTGCTCTTTTCCTGCTCAGGTTTTATTTCCTTGCTAATCTGAAGAACTCCTCTTGAGTCAAGTGAGGCAGTCTAAGCATCTCCTCTCCTGCTGTAAACCTCTGAGCCTATATTTAACATAGAAATGGATTGAATGAATCAGACGAGGAACTAGAGGGAACCTGCTGGAGCGTAGGAGAGCCTCACAGGCTCCATGTGTGCTGTAGGTGTGTTACAAGACTGCTGGCCTGGACTGGGGAGGCATGGAATGATAGCTCAAATCTGCTCCCCAGCTCCTTGTTTCCAGGAGGAAGGTCACTGGACACTTTGTTTGCCTCTCTGGCACAACGTCTTCCAAATAACCCACTTGGGGCTAAGAGGCTGATTGCCAAGTGTTGGCATTGCTGCGTGGCCATCTCTGAAGCACCATTTAGTCACTGTTCCTGATTTGTGCTCAAGCTTGTCCTCAGATTGATGCATAGCTGCAGGGGGAGAAGTGAGGAGATGCTTCTCATCCTGCGGCTCTGCATGGGGCCAATCCAGAGCCCCATTCCCTGTGTTCATCTGCCAGAGTTGCTCCTTTTGTGCCATCGAGAGGGAGGTCTCAGGTTCACTGGCATCATTAATATTTACTGGCTTAACTGAAGGGACAGGGCTCCTGCTTTCTAAAAATCAGCTTGTCCTCCTATGCCCTCTGGTGACAGGAACTAATTCGATGCCAGTGCTTCTACTGAATCCAATTGTGAAACACTTATGTCATTTTATTCCTATTAAATATTTTAGGCAAATACTGAGATTTATCACAAACCAAACCCACTAGTTTGAATAAAACCCTCTCCCTGTAATTGCTATAGCACTTCCTAGGAGTTGAAAAACAAGCGCCCTCCAGATGCACCATAACTTAGGGAATCTCCAAAGCTTATTAGGCTGAGCCCCTAAATACTTTAGTCCTGATCCTTACTGCAGAGAAGTCCACTTGTGTGTATGTGTGGCTGCATGGCTGCAGAAATGCCTTCTGTCACCTTCCACGCCTAATCTCCCAGGATGGAAAAGCAGTGACCCCACAAGGCTTTAGGGAAACAGGTTGCTGAAATGGTCACAACAACTTGCACGTGCTGGTGTGCAACTTCTGTCCTCTGCCTGTTGGGGCTCGTGTGAGTGAAGGCACAAAGCAGCCAGGAGGCAAGAGGGAGGCCAGGGGGCAAGGCAGGGCACCCTAATTTGGTATTTGAAAGTCTGTCTGCCTCATAACTGCGTGGACACTTTTCAAAACCAGACTTAATAAATAGGAATGGCAACATGTGACAGCTTATCCACTAGCTCTTTTTATTTTTTTCCTTTTTTTTTTTTTTTTTTTTTTTTTTTCCCTGTAGCCTGACTTTACTGTTGCACCATTGTGATATTAGGGAAGCAGGTAATAACACTGAAATGCACAGTAACTGGTTGGTGAAAAAATACTGAAAATAAGCTGGTCAGATTTTCATTTTATGAACCTAGTGACCTTCTGAGGGTCCCTTTTTTAATCCTTTCGTCTACTATTTGCAATCTCTGTTCTTCAAAAACAAACCCCATAGAAATAGCACATGCTTTAAAAACAAAATGCTCCATGACTGCTGCCATAGACTAAGAGCCTACAGCTCAGTTACTAACCTATGATAAAGAGAGTTTGTAATTAAAACTACCAGCAGAGCCTTGATTACTGAGGGGGATGTAGGTCTTAGTAGAATTTAATAAGGTCCTTTGGCATGCACATCTGCAGCCCTTAGTTACTGCCTCCAGCAGCACAGAACATCAGTGCCGTACCTCTGCAGCCTCTCTGTGCCTGTAGCCACCAGTGATTGCTGTTCACTCCTGCCTGTTCCCGGCAGCAAACCAGCTGTGGATGCCATGTGGGACTGCAAAAGCACGCCCAGGATTGTGCTCCAGCCTCCACCCCGTGGGGCACTGGCAGTGAGTATGGGAATGTGTGGTAGCTGCTGGCTTTCTGCACCCTAATAAAGGGATCAGGAGCTCCAGAAGTCACACCAACCTTCTTTGTTTATGTTAGCAGAAGGTACTCTCCAAGACAGGTGCATCCAAAGAATGTTTTCCTTACCTGTATCAGAGCAGGCTCAGAGGTAAGAATGGCCAGAGCAAGCTGGCCCTTAGGTGTGCATAGACTTACCACTCCTGCATGGTCAGGGTTTGCAATCTCCATATTTGTGCAGTGGCCTTTCTAAAAGAACTCTTACCTCCACCCCCAGAACAGCTCCTTCCATGCCAGCAGAGCCCTCTCCCTGCTCCAGGGGTTATCAAGCTGGTTCCTTGCATTTTATACATTAAATGGCCTTTTCCTGTAGCCATGCATCTATCTAGCACTGGAACTTCAGAAATAAAGACAAGAGCTAGGCATTTTATGAGCTTTTTGGAGGGAGGAGATCCGTCTTAAAATTGAGCTGGGCATAAGTAAGGAGCATGATATAAACCTGTGCAGATTACCTCATCCCTGAGCAATGGAAGTCAATCTTTTGGAAAAGATGAGTGCCTGTTTATTACAAGCAATTACCATTGGTCATAATCCTTTTAGGATATACATGGAGAATGACTCAGTTTATTTGATGAGTTATACTGCCAGGTTTCCCTGAAGCACTGGCCCAGCAGAATTACTGAGGCTGGCCCTAAGCTTTGGGAATGGGAGGGTGTTAGGGCACCATTTGGGTGGGCTGCTGGGGGCAGGCAGCCAATGGGCTGGGGCAGACCAAGGTAAAACGGGCAACATGTGAAAGCTTGGCAGAGGTTTGGATGTCCCTCAGTGGGCATCTGCCCATGCCATCTTTCTGTGCTCTTTTGGTAGGTCTGCAGAAAAAGAAGCTGTGAGCTTCTAATATTCTAGCAATACTTCAAATTATATGGCTGAGGATTTCAATGCTTTACAGATATTAATTTATCTTCAAAGTAGGTACGTGAGTGAGATCCCACATCTTCACATCTACAGCACATATGAGGTATGGAGAGAGAGAATAATAGTTTTCCAGTCAGTGAGAAGCATGTCAAGCTTAAGACTTTGTTCAGGCTTGCAGGAGGGTTAAGCTCAGGCTTAAGAGAAATACTAGAAGCAATTTACTCCTGCACAAGCAGACATCAATGGCAGTTCAGTGGACCTGAATCAGGGCAAAACGTTATGGAAAGCACTGCCTGAAATGCCTTGTAGCTGTCTCTCTAGGGGGTCTGCCACACAGCCTAGAATACATCCTTCATCAAAGGAGCATTTTGTCTGCCCTCAGGTCCAGTGATACAACCAACCTGGCATTTCAGAGGAAAAAAGGATTTGCCATCTACATTTTTAATTGAGAGTTAACCTGAATTTTAAGTTATTTTGAGCACTGTCTCTGTGCAGGTGGATATGTGGATGTCCTTGCTAACAAGATACTCTGAGCAGAGGGCTTATTTTAATGTCTGCTCTTTGCATGGCTCTCTGTGCAAACTGCTCAGAATGCAGCCCTTCTGTCAGCACTAGATGTGTGCATATAAAACATTTACTGCTACGCTGGCAGCAGCATCTGGAAGCATCACTATTAGGAACAAAGTAGTGACTGCTCTCAGCAGGTAGTGTGCACATCTGCTTCACAGCAGTGGCTTTTATTTTCTGCTGTTGCAGGGCATAGCTGACCTAACATTACCTGTGGGTTTGCACAGTGTCAGGACAGCTCCGACAATGTCAAAACAAGGCAGCGATATTGAAGGAAAAAACTGGCAGGGAAAATCCTACCCAAGACAGATTGGTGTGAAGTAGTTGGCTCAGAGACCTTGGCTACCTCAAAGTGGGAGCAATGGGAGGGCAAAAGCAGTTCCCAGTTCTGTATGATGGCAAATAAATTGTGTGTTGTTGAGGCATGTATTGAACAGCAGCACGGAGAGTTTAAGCTAGGACAATTCTACATGACTAGTGTGCTGGTGACTAGAACAAACAAATCTAGCTTTTCACATGGGCTCTGTGAACGCAGCTGCAGCCAAGCACGGTGAGAATTCACAGCTGCAATTAGAGCCCCCATATGGCAGTGCCTGTGTATGCATCAGACTTGTTCATTTTAACACGGGGTTGTAGACCAAAGATTAAAAGGAAACTTGCAGGTTCTTAGTGTCTTCTTGCAGCACCATTTTAAATGCTAGCTATGACTCTACAAAAATTGGAATGAATGATTTTCTTTCTTTTGAGGTCTGAATAGCCTGTTCATCAATGAATTGAAAGGGTGTGATTAAGAGTGAGTTTTGCACTATACTGAACTTTGCCCTTCTTTCTCTTTTGTTAGCAAGCCAGACTGCCTTCTGTAAAGAGTGGTTGTTTTGAAGATCAGTGAAAAGGGAGGGAAATATTTAGAGACAAATAGCTTAAGACTGCACACTTGGATGCTGTGAAACTTAAAATTAAGTAGTGGCACAATTGAGTATACAACTTCTATCTATCAGTAGCTGTCCTTAAAAGGATAAGGTTATGAAAATTTGATTTTCTGTAGGAGTAGATGTTTGGTATGTTTCATGCACGCACTTATGGCATATTACTTATATCAACAGAAGATGCAACTACTAAGCATCCCCATCTGCTTCTCAACTGAGACAGATTATTAAAAATCCCTGTGGTAGAGATAAGAGCTTAAAAGAGTAGTATCCAGATGCTTGTACACATGTACACATTAACCATGTCATTTATTCATCCTGTGGGACATCAGGTTCCATCCTGTTCCTTGCTGCAGTGTCTGTTGACAGAAGTGATTCCTTACATCCCAGAGCCCAAGCCCCACTCAGTGGCCATGCACATCGCAGCCATTGTTTCCATACCACGGTCTTCCTGTGCCACTGCAAACTCATCAGCTGGGTCTCCAGAGGGCAAGCATTGTTTGGTGAAGGTGTTAACACAAGCTAGTCAGACAAGACTTTGTCCCTCACATCAGATTTTGACTGAGTTTGCCTTTATGCATTACACATACATCCTCAGGAAGGAGGAATCTTATTTCTCTCTCCTCTCTCTTTTTCTCCACTGCCCTCTCAAACACCTGTGCATTGCCTTGTTTATTTTTACAGCTGGTCCATGCAGTGACGGGCCAAGGATGAGAAAACTCCCTGCACCTATAGCCTCATGGTCTCTGTACCATGACACATCAACAGCAGGACATTCAGCGCACGGTGGGAGTTTGTTGGTGCTGTAAGCCAATCACATGTGCTGGCACCTTCAAAGGAGCATCAGTCTCCCCATTCTCATTGGCTGGTCCCAAAAGTACAAATGGTTCCCAGAAATGACAAATGGTACCAGTTAGTGAATCGTGTTTTAATGGAAAGCACAACTGACTGCACATCTCTCAGAGAGACCAGACTGCAAAACTGCAAGCAGACAGGAACTCCTCTTGCTGTTAAAAAGTGCCAGAGTTTCTAATTTGAGTTTAGTCATGCTTTTTACAGTAGGTAAGTCCAGCATTATTTGTGTGGATCAGCTTGGCTTCCTCTCAGGCTGACAAAGATGCTTACACAATTGAAATCAAAGCCTCTGAGTAGCACAGGGGGGTCACAGGTGAATGAGCTAATAAAAGAATCACACAGCTCTGTGCAGCACACACATGCTAATGAAGTTTTTACAGGAAAACTTCTCATTTATTACAGCTCCTGAAATGAGAACCTTCTAGCAGACATATCTAGCAAACTTTTAGCTTTAAATGTCCTCAGTCAGTGCTGAAAATTAATCTTCACTTTCAGATGGGCAAATAAATATTGGCACGGGCACTGTAGAAACAAACAGCAAGGTCCAAGAGTCTCTTTGGCCTTTTTCCTTTACCAGGGAATTCTTATGAATTCTTCAGGGATTCTTCCCTGAAATGCTTGGATTAAACTCTAGCACACTGTATCTGGAGCTGTGCTACAGCCCTGTAAGCAACTCAGGCTTTGGCTGAGCAACAGGCAGGTGCTGTGCAGAAAAAGGGTCACCCACAAAGCTGGAAGCTGGGAATAAAAATGGGCATATGCCTTATCCATCCTCTTTTGGCCCTCTGCTTTTAAAATGGCTCGTGATGAGTTGAATCAGGGGTAGGTAGGTTTGCCTCTGAAAGATGTTTCACAGCAGTGTCTTTGGCATTGTAGCACCCATCAGCACGGATGTTCTCTGACACACTCTCTCTCTGTCAACATCCTCAGTCACGGCTGTGGGACTGAAAGAGCATGAAGGATAAATTTATGTGTCTCCAGTCACTGCTGAATAGCTGAGAGTTGAGGAAAATAAGACAGCTGTAGTAGAAAGGAGGTTTTAAAACTTTTGTGTGATTTTTTCTACCAGGAAGAAGGCCCCATAGAGGGAAATCAAATAAGAGTTCTGACTGTCAAGCACTTTTCTATAACCACGTGTCAAAAGCTTGTCTGCCATATGAGCTCTAAGCCAAGGCTGTGGGATGTGCATGGTTATTTCTTAAGTGCCAGAGGCTGACTTGTGTCGCTATAATATCTCCATACATTTATCTCTCTGCTATTTTTTTTTTTTAATAAGAAATATCAGGGGATGGTAATAGAGGGCAAACTTACTCACTGATATGCTACCCAATGCCTTTGCAGACACATGATATTAAACTCAGTGATGTGCACAGTAACACAACCATCTTTGTAATCCCTAATTTCTCCAGCCACAAGTGGGACTGGCAGTGACCTGAAGAACTCCAGCCAGCTTTCACTGCACTACTGTCCAGAGGTTTGCAAAGCCAAAGGCTGCGAGACTGTTCAGGCTTGCAAATGGCACATCACTGGAAAACTACTGCAATGTTATTTTGAGAGAGAAAATACTAAATATCAAACCCCTACTCAGAGAAATTACATTAGAAACCACTATGTGGAGCCAGCCACTAATTATTTGGCAGACGAGAAAATGGGATTCAAACTAGTTGTTACTTGAATTTCAGGTGCCCGTGCTACCCCACTGGCTTTAGCTTTACCTCTCTCAGAAGTCTAGACATGATACATTTTGCTGTAGATCAGATGCATAAAACCACCAGTGAACTTAGTAAAGTGATGCTTTTGTGAAGCCAAAAAGTCACATGCTTTCCTTGTAATGGAGAGAGAAGTGTCCACCAGAGTTGCTATGCTTCCATCTACCTTATTTCTTATTTTACTCCCATCTGGTCTGAAGTCTTGTGGCCTGTGAAAAGAGTATTACAAGCTTCCCAGACTAAACAAGAGAACAGAGTGTAGCTCAAATGTCATTACTGACAACAACATGCTGTGGTTTGTGGAGTTCATCTGGCAGATGCAGAGCCTCTTTAGCCATTAGATTAGGATGGAATTTGATTTAGAAAGCAGAATAGCTTCTAGGTAATGTCTGTACTCAAAAGGCTGGGAAATATGATAAACTTGTCCAATCTCAGGCATAGCAGGCAATTTCAAATGTTATGGAAGAGGACAGTAAGAAATGCACACACTAAACACACCATATGTGCTACACAAGTCTTTCTCCACTGATCGGCCATGAGAAACTATGGACTAAAGGTTCAAACTCTTCTTTGCACTGAAAACTTTTCTCACTGTTTACTCCATTAGCTAATGTGAATGCTTCTCTGTGTTTCCAATACTCAGTTTAGACGTTTTGTCACAGGCAGCCAAATTATATAGCAAGATGCAGGCACTTTTCGTTGGGGAAAAAAGCCCTCAAGGGAAGAAGAATCTCAAGACTAACTCAGGTTATGTGAGATCCATCTCTTTTATTCCTCCACTATCTCTGAGCAAAGAGGGAACTGAAATACAGAAGAGAAAAATTCTGACACCCTCAGCAACCATCAAGCAGTGTTTATTGTTTGATGCAGGCAGCAAGAAGCCATAGAGAAAATGTGCCTATTGTTGGTTCTAGGAAATGACTGCCATCTGCTCAGGAGTGTCACTTTGTATGGAAAGTCACACTGTGAAAAGCCAGTGTCCACAAAGGAGACAGAGGAGTCCTGCAACTTTATTGGAATAAAGGGAGGTTGTCCACTGGGGCACACGCCTGTGAGTTTTTTTCTCTCGAGGTTTGGAGGGCGCAGCCTCCTTTTACACTAAACTGCATGGTGCCCTCCTCCTTTCCAGAGGTATCCTGTGTGTTTTGCTGATCCCTTTCCATTGTGAGCTTGTTGCTGAAGGATCCTTACCGATGTCAGAGTAGTGCAGGGAGATTTGGGGTGTTTTTTTTCCTCCCAGAGGTTGTCAATAAATACTAGGCAAGGCAAGAGATTGTACAATACCATTAGACTGTTGGATGCAGAGTTAATGTTTAAGGAGAACAAGCCAGCATCAAGCCCCTGCTCAGATGAAAACAAAAGAGGCAACCAGTCCTAGCAGCTGCAACCAGTCCTAGTAGCTGGAAGAAGCTTGAACAATGCCTAATGATGTGAAGACACACTGTGAGCCCCAACACGTCTGCTTGCCTGTTTAGGCAGTTAATAGAGCCAAACACCAGCCTACAGGTGCCTCTGCAGTCTGCCAAGTCTAAAATGATGAGACCTCTAAACACTGCAGCCTACTAAGAGTTTGCTAGGCATTGCTCCCAAGGTGGGCACATTGGCTAAACCAAACTGTTGGCAGCTGATGGCCACTTGTTTTCCACTCTGCATTGGGCACTGGGGGATAGCTCAGCAGATGGCTGAGTTCTCCTGCAGCAGCCTGGCTTTGGGTAATGGGTGGGTGAGCTTTTCCTAGTTTGATGTTAAACTTTCCCCCATTTCTTAATATCCAACATGAAATGCTGAAACAGTGTGTTTACCATCACTTTCATTTAGGGTTGCTCTGCTGTTCTTAGAGCTGCATTTGAAGTTGATGCAAATTACACTTTGAACATGTGAGACGCTGTGTAATGCTAAGAACTCTTGACAAGAATCCGGCACTTGATATTTGCCAGACACTTTAATAGCTTCAGCCCAAGCTTCTTAGTTCTTCTGCTGCAGACAGGATAATGCGCCTGGTGTCATCACTGCTGCAAAAATATGTGGTGGCTAAACAGCAGGCCTGTAAAAGCCTCACAGACTGAATTCTAACTTGATTCAGCTATACTAGTGAGAAATCTGTCAACATTTCCTGAGAATGGAATCCTGTAATGGTGGCAAACAGCTCGTTCTCGTGAGAGAAGTCCTAGGACTGGGACAGCTAACTTGCACCTGTGTAAGCTATTCCAAACCATTGAAGAGAAAAAAATGCAAACAAAATCTAAAACCAGATGCTTGCCAGCATGTAGACACCTCTGGTGAACCGACCAGTTGTTACAGGTAACAACTTGTTTCTGACCAACTAGAAGTAAGCACAGTATGTTTGTAAAACTCTATATAAATGGGATGTGCAAATAAACCAGGATCCTTTTTTCGCTTCATGAGCAGGAGTGTGTCTCGACTCTCTAACATGAGGTCACAGTGACAAAAATATGTTAATTAATATGAGAGGAAGCTGGGTGCCATGGTGAGGGAAGCACAGAAGCTCTCACCACTCTCACTCTTGTATGCATTGGAGGGTAGGAAATAAAATAAGCAAGGCCTGAGGCTGTATGTGGAATGATCATGGCAGAAGGCAGCGCTGTAATCATAGAGCAAAGCATGGACCCTCTGAAAGAAGAGTATGTGGTCATGCAGATAAAGGCAGGAGAAGAACTTGTGCACAGAGCTGGGCACATTGCACCTGGAGGGGGATTTCTTATATTTGGAGAACTTGAACTTCAGCATTTTTACTGCGTGATTTTGGCCAAAAGATGTACTTTTAGTCTGAATGCTGCTGCCTCATATCCTGATGAGTGCTCACCACACTGCCATGTTTAAAGGTCCTGTTGCTCTGCACTTTGTGTAAGTCACAGCATGTCCTCTTCCTTGCTTTCTGTTGTATTCCCCGAACTCTTGTTATCTTCCAGTAGAAGGGACACCTACTTCAGCTCCAGCCCCACAGCCTCATCTCCTTTCTGACAACTAGTAATGTACATAGCTTAAGCACATCACCTTTGATAATTCCAACACTGTGTATGTGCTGATTATGAATTAGTCTCTTCAAGGACTCAATTAACTGAAACAAAACAGGGACTTTGCATAGGGGCTCCTATTCTGCTCAATATTTACTCTTTCCTTTTCGGAGAGTTGAGATCAGAATTGTTTCAAGTATGTGGGCTTTAAACCACAAATCTTCTAAACAGCCAAACTGATTGCTCTTTAGTTAAACCAACCACCTATGATACAGAGGCAAGCCCTTCTGTTCTGCCCAAACTTTCTGTAAAAATCAAATCCTCCACAAAGCTCTCGAGATTAATAAGTTCTCATGTCAATTAGGTCAAATACTAAACTCGTTAATCTAGTTCTAAGATTTCCAGACTCTCTATCTGCAGACACATCTACTTATTTTGTTTTGTTAACTTGTAGCTGTCCTGTTTTTCTGGTGGGATGCTGTCCTTGCCTTCAGCAGCACTGCCTGGAAGCATGTGGCTGGCTCAGCGTAGACTCACTGAGACCTTGGGGTGGGAAGGGATCACTGGAGCTCCCCACTACAGCCTGCAGCTCACAGCAGGGGCAGCTCTGAGGTCAGGTCAGGCTGCTTGGGGCTTTAATGGGTCAGACTTTAAATGCCCCCAGGGATGGAGACTGCAGAACCTCCCTGGACAATCTGCTGCACTGCTTGGCTGTTCTCACAGGGAGCAAATTTCTCCATATGTCATGCCTTATGTAGTGTTTTCAGTCATGCCCGTGGTCTTTTGTCCTCCTTGTGGAGCACTATGAAGAGCCTGTTTTCATGGTAGCAGTGCTGTAAGTACTGGTGGGCTGCAGCTGGGTCCCCCTGATGATGTTTCTTCTCTAAGCTGAAGAAGCCTTATTCCATCAGTGTCTCCTCACAGAGCCCTGACTGTCTGGGTCACCTCCAGTAGGATGGAGACACCTCTTCTGCTCCCAAGACAGCTGTCTGGAAGACCTAGAAACACTCTGCCTTTCCTTTAAGGGCACACCTGCATATTGTCAAGCTCTGGTGGAGAGGAAGGTCCTTGCAGTAGATTGAGACATGCTGGTGACAAAGTACCATCCTTACATCCCCTGGGTAAGAGCTCCAAAACTGCACCCTCTGCTTGGGGCTGTCACCCTTCGGGCAACACTGAGATCCAAGAGTGTGATACTGTGTTTCGTGAATTAGATCCTTCAGCACCATGAGGAGTAAGTCCTGCTTGTCCAACATGGTTTCCTTCTACAACAGGGTAACCCGCATAGTTGATCTATGAAAGGCAGTGGATCCAACCTTTTTGGACTTCAGCAGAGTTTTTGATACAGTCTGTCATGGTATCCTCCTGGAGAAAATGTCCAGTACACAGCTAGATAACCGTGTTATGTGATGGCTGAGCAACTTGCTTATGGGTCAGGCACAAAGGATTACAGGGAATGGGGTGACATCAGGCTGGTGTCCAGTCACTAGTGGGGTGCTGCCAGGCTCCATCCTTGGCCCTGTGCTCTTCAACATCTTCATTAATGGCCTGGATGCAGAACACAAAGGAATGCTAAGTCAGTTTGCTGATGGCAGTAAATTAGGAGGAGTTGTCAACTCCCTTGAGAAGATCAGCAGAGACCTCAACAAGTTAGAGAGGTGGGCAATCATCAGTTGTAGAAAGTTCAACAAGTGAAGGGCCAGATTCTGCACCTGGGATGGGGCAGCCCTGGCTGTACACACAGACAGGGCAATGAGAGGCTGGAGAGCAGCGCTGTGCAAAGGGCCCTGGGGCTCCTGGTCCATGGAAAGCTGAATGTGAGCCAGCAGTGCCCTGGCAGCCAGGAGGGCCAGCCCTGTCCTGGGGGCATCAGGCCCAGCATGGCCAGCGGGGCAGGGGAGGGGATTGTCCCCTCTGCTCTGCTCTGCTTTGCTCTGCTCTGCTCTGGGGCGGCCTCAGCTCCAGGGCTGGGGCGAGTTTGGGTGCCACAGTGTAAAAAAGACACAAAACCATCAGAGGGTCCAAAGGAGGGCCACGAGGGTGGTGAAGGGCCTTGAAGGGAAGCCATACCAGGAGTGGCTGAGGGCACTTGGTCTGCTCAGCCTGGAGGAGACTGAGGAGAGACCTCAGTGTGGTATTCCACATCCCCATGAGGGGAAGCAGAGGGGCAGACACTGATCTCTTCACTCTCCTGAGCAGTGACAAGACTCGAGGAAACACCCTGAAGCTGTGTCAGGGGTTGGATGTCAGGAATAGGTTCTTCACCCAGAGACGTGGTTGAGCAGGTTGAACTGGCTCCCCAGGGAAGTGTCACAGCACCAAGCCTGACAGAGTTCAGGAAGTGTTTGGGCGATGCTGTCAGGCACAGGCTGTGACTCTTTGGGACGTTGCTGTGCAGGGCCAGGAGTTGGACTCCATGATCCTAATGGATCCCTTCCAACTCCGCATATTCCGTGATTCTGTGGTAAGAGCAGCAGAACAGCGGTTCTGGGTGTGCGAATGGAGGAGTGTCCTGGAGCTGCCGGGGACCCTCCGGCTTTGTGAGGTGAACTGCAGCAACGCCACTCGGGGTCAGCGGGCAGACGGATGGACAGCACGGAACGCGCTGGGCTTGTCGCGGCCTCGGTGCCGTGCGTGGGGACACACTGAACCAGCTCCGGTCCAGCGCTGACCTCCCCGGGCCACTGTCCTGAGGGGGTAACTGGCTGAACGCCCCGCAGTATTATCCGAAGAGGAAAACTCCAGCAGCGCTCCACGCCATTACCCCCAGGGGCGGGGCCGCCACCGCCGGGCTCCCCCCGTCGGCCGCGGGGGGCGTGTCCGGACACGCCCCCAGGGCGGGGCGAGGCCCTCCCCCGGGGTGTGCCGGGGGCGGGGCGTGGGGCGCGCGCGCCCCCGTGCCCGGAACCGCGGCTGCGCCTTGCCCGCGCCCGCCGCCGCCGCCGTCGCCGCCATGGACAGCGACGAGGAGACGCTGGAGGAGATCGTGGAAGGTGCGTGTGCCGGGGTTTGGGGAGCGGGGCCCGCCGGCGCCGGGCGCTGCTGCAGGAGCTATGGGGGCGCGGGGCGGCGGCGGCGGCCGGAGCTGGGCGCCCGGGGTCGGGCGCAGCGCATGACATCAGTGGGCTTATGCAACGGCCGGGCCGGGGCCGCGCACGTGGCGGGGCTCGGCCGGGGGCAGCCGGGGCCGCGCTGGCGCCGCTGCCGGGCGGGCGCCTTGGGTGCCTGCCGCCGCCCGGCGCTCCGGCCACAGCGGGAGCCTCCGCACCCCGGACGCGGGGATGGCGGCTGCTCAGCGCTTATTGTCGAAAATAAGTCATGACCGTGGTTTTCTGCCGCTGCTGTGCCCCCGTGCGGGCGGTGGCCTGCAGCCTCGGCTCCCTGGGCTGTGCGACCGGTGCTCGGTCGTTCCCCCGGCGACTGAGGGACATGGGGATGCCCATCCTTGGAGAGAGCCCAGGGAGCCGGGGCTGCAGTCACATGCAAATGGAGAAAGGAAAAGAGAGAGCGGCTCCAAGAAGACACTGTTGTCATATCCATGGGCAGCAGGGCTGGAGCCCTCCGTATGGGAGAGGGGTGGGCCACGTACAGCTGCACCTCTGTGTGCAGTTCACCTCTCACGTGCGGATAGCTAACCCCTGAAGAGTTCTAAACCCAGAGGCACAAGTCCTCTGAAAGTGAATCGCTGGTGGAAGCCTTGGCAGGCAGGGATGCAGCTCCCCGGAATGCTGTCATCCCGCGAGGCGTCTGGGAGCAGGGAAACAAAGCGTGGCGTCTCTGTGGGAAAGCACGGGCTGCCCGAAGATTCCTCGCCGAGGGACAGCGGTGCTGCCGGGAATAGCAGTCCCGTGGTGTTTGGGGCAGGGAGCAAGGAGCTGCCCGAGATGCGGGTGATGCCCGTGCTCGCCATGCGCGTGTGTCTCCTGTGGCAGAAGGGACAGGCCTCGCAGCGAGTCGCTCCGGGGAGAGTGTCTCGCAGGGCAGCTCGGTCTGGCAGCAGCTGTGAGCTGAGCAGCTGCTGTCGGGGCTGGATTTACTGCCGAGGTGTGCGGTGTCGGAGCCAGAGGGAAGCTTTGTTGTGTAGGACATGGGCGGGAGGGGAGCGAGGCTCTGCTCTGCGTGGGGTGTGCCCTGTGTCCTTACGGATGTGGTTTTTACACTGCCTTTCCTCCACTGGTCTGTGGGGTGCAGCTGTCTGGGGCAAAGAGTCCTAGTTGTCATCCTCCTATCACAAATAAAGTGTTCTGCTATATCCTGGATTTGTTTGGCGTCTCCACGGGCTAAGGAAACAAATCTTTAAACCCTCTTTTATGCAGCAATGTATATAATATACGTGTTTTTCTGAGTGAGACAGAAGCAGGATGCTCTTTAGGGCTGAATAGGGTTTTGCACTTACCCAGAGGAAGTTAGAAATAGAGAAATCAGCACTCTTATTTATGTAGGGGGGTGTTTGGTTTATTGTTGTTATCCCCCAAACATCCATCTGGCATCTTTGTGGCCAGAATCTTTTACTGATGATGCACATTAGATGTCATCTGTTAAGGAATAGTGAGACTGACAGTAAAGGGCTTTTATCTTTGATTTATGTACATCAGTGGTTTCGGTAAGTGACTCCATTGTGAACTAGCCCCTGTTAGGGTAATTCCTTTCCTTGAAAAGTTCATTGTCTGAGTTTAAGAGGAAATCTTGGAGATCCTTAATGAAGCAACGAAAGTGAGGTTTTACAGTAATTTAAAAATGTGTTTAGACGTTTTGGGTTTATTTTTTGCAAGTGGAGGAGAGTGGTGAGAAAGGAAAGTGGAACACACTGCTCCCCATGAACTAATGAGGATTTTTTCCGTTGACTTAATCTGAAACAGAATTAGAGCCAAAGGTCTCAGCCATGCAGAAAAAAGTTGTATTTACATTGTGAAACTTGAGATTGCGTTTTTTCCCATGTTGTTGACTAAGAGAGACTGTGTTTCTTGTTTTGTTGCAGTGGTGTGGGCATAGGTTTTTTGGGGCTTTTTTTTGACAAGGGGAAACTTCCAGCACATTAGAATAATTGGATTCTTTGTATTGTGGCTGAGATTAAGACCCTGTATAGAGGCCATTGGATCAAAGCTGACCATTTAAATCTCTGAGGTAGACTGTATCCTGCTGTGCAAAAGTCCTGACATGTGTTCTGTGTACAAGCATGGCAGCTTTTTTGTTGGGCTTTGCATTCCAGCAAAATTTTGACAAAGCTGAATAGTCACGGAGAACAAAGTTGCAAGGTTTAGTTGTTGTTGTTTTGCGTATTTTTTAAAAATAGCATGATGTACCAATACTATCAGTGTAATTTTTTAATCCAATTGTTTTGTAAAAGTTTTGCCCCTGTAGTGACGGGGAAACTGGTATTGTATTGTTCGGGGATTGTTAATTTACACCAGTGTACCTTTCTGTATTGATACAACTTAATTTAAAAGGCTTTTAATTAGAACTATAAATGTTGACATAGTTTTTAGTCTGAAAGAGGTGTCCACATCAGAGATGTTACTGACCTTTTAGTTAAATTGGTCATCAGTTTATTAATAGTTAACCATTAATAATAATTGGTTAAATTTAGTGAAAACTTGTCCTTTCTACAAAAAGGGATGTCCTGACAGAATGGAAGGGAAAAAAAGCCTTTCTTCTCTTTGGAAAGAGCAGCTTCTGTTTAAAGAGTTCCTCTTCAAAGTAATTAAAAGCTTTTAGTGCTAGAGCTTTTTCCCTTACACCTCCTGCTCTCTCTTTTTACTCTATTATTTCTCTCACTTTGAACTCATAAGCAGTGGTTACTGGCTTCTTAAACTTTTAACTGTTTTCAATCTAGTTTGGACAAGGGACTTGAAGTGAGAGCACAGTCGTGTGGAGGTATGAGAGAAATTCCGTGGAGCATGCAAGGGAAGGGTGAGGGAGGGAAGGAATCCTGGCTCTTGGGTGAGTTCAGATTCCTTGCTGTTACTTTGTCCTGTACACCGTTCTGGGTGCATTTCCATACTCGATGAATTCTGCACAGCTTGTGCCTTCTCTGGGCACTGAACCGAAGGTCTGGTAGTACTGAAGTGCCTCTTGTTGCCTTCATCAGCCTGGGCTGTAAATCAGTCCCCCTCACGTGGAAGTTTGTTTCTGCCTTTCCGTATGTGTGATGAACCTTTTCAGTTTAGGGCAAATTTGGTCGTGGAAGAGCTTGACCCAAAGCCTGGAGAAGTGGATGCATACACTGCCTCTCACCTATAATAGGCTGTGTATGCATCACCAGGAGACTGGGGGAACCAGAGGTAATGTTTTAGTTAGAAGCATGGAAGACCATAAATACAGGGTAGCTGTTATTTATTTGACGGTTTTCATGCAAAATTTATACCTGGTAAAATGTCACTGTGGGAGCTGTAGCTTCTGCTCAGGTGTGTCCCTGTGCTGAGCTCTGCAGCCAGAGCTCACACAGCTAAACCAGGCAGCAGCCATCATTTAAAACACTTCTCCCTCATTTCCTTTGCCTTTGAAGAGGCAGTTAGAGATGCAATAGGAGCCTTTGTATGCTTTAACTTAGTAGAGTTGGCCAGTTTGATTCAGCAAAACACAAACCATGCCAGTGAGGATCCAAGTGTGTTGTCTTTGCTTTTCCTCTGTGCAACAGCTGTAATGGGGAAAACTGATGTGGCTGAGGGTGGGAATAGGATATAAAGTGAACACATCAGAAAGGCACTGGAGAGCAGCATATAAAATACTAAATACCACATTGACTGACATATTGCAAGGGTGCAGCCTTATGGCCATGACATACTTTTATGTCTTTAAATTCCTGTGAATACGGCTGCATGGCACACCCACATTATTATAAGGCATGTGTTTATCAAAAGAAAAAAACCTGAACCTTTTCCTGTTCTTACTAATAGATTCATGTTTTAGATAAAGAGTTATTATACTTTTGAAGATGTATATTAATACAGGTTAGAATAATATAAACCTTTCTTTCAGAAACAAGTTTTGCTTAATATTTTCTCTTCTGTCTCTCAGCCCTTTTCTTTTATCCTTATATTTTATTTTTATTTTAAGCTATGTGTTACACAAGTACAAACTTCAGTTGTACAGAATGTCTGATCACTGTTCCTAACAGCAGTGATCTGAATTAGTGTTTTGTGCTAGGGAGCTGCTGCATTTCAAGCAGCTACATAATGAGAGCAGGTGTAAAATCTTGTATAATAATTAACGTGTTCTGTTGTTCTTTGTTTGGATTTTATTTCAGGGCACCTAGATGACGATGGGCTGCCCCATGGATTCTGTACAGTAACCTATTCATCGACAGACAGATTTGAAGGAAATTTTGTGCACGGAGAAAAGAATGGCCGTGGCAAATTCTTCTTTTTTGATGGAAGGTACACTCTGACTCTTTGATTTTTCTTCCCTGTTCTTCCTTCTGCTTGTAGCCATGCAGAACTAACCTACATTGATCTGTTGCTGAGTTTCTGGATAAGATTTCCCATTAAAAGCTGTAGCTGAAAAGTTTGCTGCTGCTGTAGCCATTCCTGTGGTGACTTTGTGTGTAATGAGGTGCCTGTAGTTGTTTCCTGGAGGGAGAATGCAGGCGTGTGAGCTCTTCTAGCACTGCAAAGTTGTGAGCTGGTTAGAAATTTAAGAAATGGAAGGTAGTCAAAACTATTTAGGAGGTGGTCAAAACTCTTGAAAACCATTCTGGCAATGACTTGGGCATGAAAGTTTGTTACTTCAGGTGGACTTCTCTGCCTTATAGAGCTACGCAGAGAGTGCAACTGGACCAGAAGCTCCCTGTGCCAGCCCTCACACACACACAGAGGACCTTGACAGAGAGGTTGCCTTCTGCTTTGTCAAATTGTTTATCAATTAAAGGACTGAGTTTAATACACGTTTGTTATCAACTCTACTAAATCCTCTGCGAGTTGCTTGTGGCCTGATTTACTTTCAGAAAAGCCCCTATAAATTTTTCTTCTTTTCACTGGGAATTGTGACAGTGAAATCGGGCTGGTTGTGCCTGTGCATGTGTTTTCTTCTCCGGTCCTCATTCTGAGCACCTTGTAAGTGTTCCCCCCCAGCAGCAGTGCAGCATTCCTGTGTGCAGTTGCCCGGAGCCTCCTGGGAGGGAGCAGCAGTATGAAATGACAGGATTCTTCCTGGTTTTGCAGCTGTCGGTGACACTCTGAATAGCGGCTGTGAAACTGACAGTCGTGCCGGGCCTACTCTCTTCCTGCTCAGCCAAATCCAGAGCAGGAGCAGAGGTATTGTGCTGTCTCAGTGAGTCAGCTCCTTGTCTCTACTTGCCTTTGCACTTGCTTCATAACTGGGGGTTGTGGGGCTTTTTTCATGAGGAAGAGAATATATTTATTCAGTTATGTAGAAAGCGATTAGGCCTCCAAGCTCGGATGAAGAAAAAGCCTCGCTGTTGTTGGTAATGGCCTTATTAAATCTTCTCTGAGTAGCTGAAAATCAGTACTGCCCAGCTGCTGAGTTCTCTAAAATAGTTTTGGTTTAAGTTGTTAAACAGTGTCTCTATGGACACAGATAATGTTTCTGTGCTGGTGGATGATTTCAGCAGAGCAGTTGCTGATTGTACAGTCGGAGGAGCTGACCCACTATTTTGTGTGTAGGGCTGCTCCTCCATGTAATCCAGGGTACAGGCAGCATTTAGTGGGAAGAATCAGGTTGCTGCTGAGCTTTTTCTGTACTGCTTAAGTGTTGCAAAGTCTTCTCTTTTTTCTTTTTTCTTTTTTCTTTTTTTTTTCTCTCTCAATTTTCATACCCCTTGAAAAACTGGAATAGCTGGCCACTGATGACTTTAGGAAGTAGCAGAATGAAAATATGCAAAAATAGTCTGCAATGTGATTTTGGAAAATGGAATATTTTCATTAGCTATTATATATTTTAATTTAGCTAAAGCAGCCTTAACTGAGCAGTAGCTAATTACTGAGGACGTCATTTATCTAGCTGTGCCCAGCCAGCAAGACCAAGTTGCTTTCTGAAATGGATGGCTCAGGAATCATGACGTGCCGTAAGAATGACCTGGCATAAAACAGGACATGCTGTTTCCATTAACTGTGCCACGGGCAAGGCTGAGTGCTCATGAAGATGAGCAATAAATATCAAAAATGTCTCAAAACAGCTCTCCCTTTGCAGAGTCCTAGCTGTAAGCTAGCTGGTTTCAGCACTCGTGGGTGTGTTTCCCTGGCAGGCTGCTGAGTAAAGGCAGACAGCTGTACTGCTGTACCTCTGTTGTTGGGGAGCAGCTGAGTCCTGTCCAATACAGGACTGGCTGCAGTGTAAGCATTCTCATGTTTTGAGTGTTGGGGAATAGGACTGGCTGCCTGGCTGCCTTGTTTGGTCAAGAAACTTTTCCCTTTACTGGAACAGCCGCCCCCTTCCTGTCAATTATTTAGGGGAATGGAAACCTGGAGTGAAATATCAGTTGTTTTTTGTTTTTTTTTCCTTCCCCTTTTAGATAATGCAAAAAATCACAGCATATTCTTTAAGGGAGAGAAGTTTCACCTCTGACATTCTCCCTGTCTTGGACTGTGGACTCGAACTTTCCTTGGTGCCAGTGGTTCTGGAGTGTACTTTGCAGAACACTTTGCACTATAAAGGCAGGCATGAGAGCCATGCTTGGCACAGAGCTGCCCTTCCTCCCTAACTGGAAACTCCTGTAAACTGACATCTCCCAGAACACAGTAGAAAATGTTTTCAATGTTCCCATGTAGAGGGAGCGAGAAATAAATGGATCGGTCTCTGTCAATATTAACTTAATCCCTGGATATTGGAGTAGGTATTTCCCCCCCCCCTCCCCCCCCCCCCCCCAGTTCATATCACTGGTTTAATTTTTAGTTAAGGAGTATCTTCAAGCCCTTCTAGGCATAGTGGATAATGGGAAAGATGGTGCATCTGTTAAATCTTGACTTTGGTAGAATTTATGTTGTCAGAAGTATGATCACCTGAGAAGCAAACCAGAGAAAAACAGGCTAGTTCAGGGTTTGTATTGAAAAGGTTTTGCTTATGGAAGACACAGATGCTATTTATTTGTCTTTGTGCTGGTCAAGTTGCAATTATTGTGTCTGGCTGCAGGCACCCTACTTTGAGAGCTTAAAAAAAGGGGAGTGGGGAGCAGGGTGGAAATAGTTCAGAAACTGTGAATAGTGAAAAAGTTTCTGAACCTGACTTTTTAGGTGACTTTGAAGGACATAGACTTCTTTCCTAAAGTATCATCTTTTTGATTTCCTTAGAGATGAGATGCATCTTTTGGTCACTGTTTGGAGCTCAGTACAAAGAAAGAAAACATAGGAGTTTGAGTTACAGTAAAAGAAAATATATTCTTTCCAGGGCTGAAGCACTGTTGTAATTTAGCAATTTTTTTACTTCAACTAGTGCAATTAAAGGTAACAAGACAGGATTTTTGGTGGTTTCCATTACATAAACTGGGGGTGGCTGCCTCTTCTAAAGAGTAATCCTACATGTGCACGCTATGTGTGTTGTCACTACAATGGAATTCAAATCTAGTGATCTGTGATAAATTAGAGGGGAAAGTGGCATCATTTATAGTAAGGGCACTGATTTCTGGTGGTTCCCTCATCCTTCCCTGTGCTGTAGTGCCATAGCTATCTGTGCAGGTCTGTAGCAACCTGGATCAAGAAATTCATTTGACTGAAAAGTAAAATAGTTTTCCTGCCCCTTCTTGTTTTGCATCTGGTGTGCACTGAGGCTTTTACTGTAATGTATTTTCCCATGGAAACCTCATCCAGCTTGCCAAAGTTATGTAAAAACAGAGCATGAAGGTTTAGAAACGAGAAAGCGAATTCTGAAAAAGCCTTCCTTCCACAACTTGCAAATCTGTGTGGTAAAATGTAGAGTCGTGTGCTCACAGACACTGTTTGGGCTTATACCTTAGACATCTGCCTCTGAAAAAGAATTATGCACTGAAAATATGTGTATGCTGACAGCTGGCTGTTGGCTAAGTGTGCTGAAGTAAAAGCTAAGCAAGTTGTGTTCCCTTATGCTAATTCTAACATGAGAAAGAAATACCTGAATAGACCCTCTTTTATGGTGATAGCAAAGGGTTTGCAAGACAAAACCAAAATGAAATCCAGGTTTGTTTAAATCCAAGTGCAGCACCAGTTCTATTTGAGCAGGCTGTGTTTGATTTTAAGAGAAATACATGAAAAGTGTCTGCCTTTAGTGGGGCCTGTACAAATGGTTGCTAAGTGTATTGCTGGGGAGCTGATGCTGAACTGTGGCAGGTTGCAGTTCGTGCCCTGTCAGAGTTCATGTGTACAGCAGCTCAATTTCACCTCTCCAGAGACATATCAGTGAAGCTCCACGTGTAGCAGGTAGAAAATCCTAATGTGAGAGTAGCCTGCTTGAGCAAGAATTCCATCTTTGTCCAGGAGTGTCCATTTGCTGACTGTTCCAGCCTACAGAAAACAGCAAGCGTGTGACTGAGATGAGTGACGCTGTGCCCATGCAGCACACACTGATGAAAGGGTTCACCCTGAGAGGTGAACAGTTTCCCACTGCTGTTTCCTTTCTCTCCTCATCAGCACCCTGGAGGGGTACTATGTTGATGACGCCCTGCAAGGCCAGGGAATCTACACCTACGAGGACGGGGTGGTCCTGCATGGCACCTACGTGGACGGCGAGCTGAACGGGCCGGCGCAGGAGTACGACAGCGACGGGCGGCTGATCTTCAAAGGGCAGTATAAGGACAACATCAGACATGGAGTCTGCTGGATTTACTACCCGGTAAACCTCGCCACCTGCTCTCCTTATTGTGGAATTATAAAGGTCTGGGCGTGCTGATTTTGGATAAGCCAGCACTAAGTTCAAAGATTTTGGTGTTGAATGTTTGCCCGGTAGATGAGATTCAGTGAGGCTGCAAGATGCCCTCCACCGTTTTCATCTTCCAGGAAACCCAGCCCCTTGGAAGTGCATTTATATATCATTTGTATGTAATGTAGAAATAGGATGTCCAGTAATTTATGCATTACCTCTTTGTGAAGGCTGGAGTAATGATTTGCCAGTTTGTAGTGCTGTCTGCAGGTGAGGAGCATGGAAGCCATGCCAGTTACTGCAACTCACTGCCCGTATTAAAGCAAGAGGAGAGGGTTTGTCACTGTTTCTGCAGGATATGTTGTAAAGTCTGGCTTTGCCCAAAACATCAGATGTAATTCCACTCTGAGTGGAGTTGTGGACAAGTGATTTGCTAATTAAGCAAGCCAGTATTTTATCTTTTTCGATTTTGATGTTCTTTTACAGCCATGCTTGTTAAGGCAATGACTGTTGTACAGTTTTTAGGGAGTTTTTGGTGCAAATTTTTAAGAACCATAATTTCTATTCAGCCTTACACAGCAGAGTTGAACCTTTCAACCTTACCTCATGCCAAGAAGGGGGTAACATCTGCATGTAATTAAGCTACTGATCGAAACCCAGTCTAATTCTGTGATTTGTGGCACAAACTCTAGTTGCAGATTGATTTCTAAATGCTTACCACCACTGGCTGTTAATTTTATTTACTGTTTTCCACTGTTGCCATTAAGCATGTATTTGGATCAGTAAATGCCTGGTGTATGCTGCCAGAAGTTTTTCAGTCCTGTTATATAAAATACACACAGCTGACCCTTCACTTCATGTATCTCTTGCTTCATCTTCCAGCTGACAAGGTGTTGCTGTACCTTTTGGAAATGTGGATAATTAGAGGTTGTTTATCATTATCATCTTGCCAGACAAAAGGATGCAAGATGTTCCAAAAAACTCCTTTGCCATGGAACCAGTTGTTTCCTCATGACTCTGTGCAGGATGCTATGTGCACAATTTTTTTTCCCTGACTTAAGGTTTACTGTTCCCTAGTACAGCATGCTTGAAACTCTTTCATCCTTGGAGTTGAACAAAATGTTGTCTCTTTGAAATAGACCCTATGCACGGTGGTCTTGATACAAATCAGTTTGTTCCCACAGCACACCTGCTGCTCTTGCTGCAGGGTGTTATTTGGACATGCTTCCTTGTAGGTTTTGAAATAAATTCCTGAGGTGGTGTCTAGATTTGAGAGTAACCAGCTACAGCCTTCCCTCTCCTCCTCCTCCTCCCAGCCACATCTTTTGTTCTCTTAAGTATTGGTAGTTAGGATTTTGTAGCAACAGATGTGACAAAATTCCACGAGAGAAAGAAACAAAAAGCAAAAATCCTAACCCCCAACAAGTGGTTAGACCTGTGCTGATGTACGCATCTCATTTCTGCGGTTCTGGAAATAGATCTAACCTGAGCTGCAGGCAAATCACAGATGGCAAAGCCCAGGGCTGAAATGTGTAAACCTTGGAGAGGAAAAGTGTTGCTGTTGATGCTTTTCACAAACAGTTGTTCTCGCTGATTACCACCTGACACTGGGGGGCATTCTGGGAACCATTTTTCCAAGAATCATTTTTCCTTAGTAGGCTCAGGTCTTTAGAGGTACCGTGAATTAGCCAGGCAGCGTGAGATCTTTTTTTCCTCCAGCACAGTATCATAGTAATCAAACTTGGACATCTGTGTGGCTTTGGTTCTTGTTTTGCAAACTGTGCACATGAAGCTTTCACCAAGTGAAATTGAATATTTGTGTCACATGGAAGGAAAGACCTTGGGTTTTGACTATTCCAAACAACACTGAAAGTCGGTTTTATCCTAACTGGAATGACTTCATCCAGCTACTTCGTGTGTCTGTTTCTCCCTCATTTTCATAATTTTACATCTGAGCTTACTGTTGCATTTTTAAAAAGTTGGAGCAAACCCTTTTCTTTTACTGAGGATGTTGCCTAGAAAACAGATCTTCCCAACTACATTGGAGTGAACATAAAAGCAAACCTTTATTTGAAAGCTTTTAGGTACTCAATATGGCAAAGCCCACACGTGGTACACTAAATTCACCATTTTCCAAGGTTTGTTGATTACTATAACTATCATATATTGTCCAATTAAAAGGTTAGTTGATTAGGTAATAATTCCTTGGGTTCTGCCCCACTGGAAGCAGTCCACAGGCTTCTTTTGCCTCACTTTTGTTATGTCAGGTCCAAATTCTGGTTGGAAAACAGAACATCCTTGTAGTTTGAACTGTTAATCTTGGAGGTTAAGATTCAAGAATATTTTAGGAATGCGCTTAAAAGGTTAGCTTATTGTTCCTAAATGAAGGGGAAAAGGATAGGAAAAAGCAATAGGAGCAACAGCCACACATTTGCAATCAACAAAGCTACAAATGCATGACAAATAGAAAAACCTAAAAATCCTAGGCATCAAAGATAGTAAAGTGTAACTAAATGCTTTCCCTTTCCTTTCTCGCCTGTGCTCTCAGGATGGAGGCAGCCTTGTGGGAGAAGTGAATGAAGACGGGGAGATGACTGGAGAGAAAATAGCCTATGTGTATCCTGATGGAAAGACTGCATATTCTGGAAGGTTCATAGATGGAGAAATGATAGAAGCAAAACTGGCAACTCTGACAGCTGTTGAGGATGGGAAACCTCAGTTTGAAGTAGTACCAGGCAGTAAGTTCAGCTAACACCAACTTGCATTCCTGCTACCAGCCCTTTGCTGCAGACAGCTTGGTTCCCGTGATGTTCCCCACTGGAGACTGGCTGTGATGACACAGGCTCTTAGTGTGGGGCCCTTTCTCCAAGTCACAGAGCTGGGCGGAGAGGAAGGTGGGAGCAGCTGGGAGGTGTCCCCTGCATGGCCCTGCCCAGCTGCATTTCCTGCCCTTCTCTCACCCCTGTGCTCATGGCACAGTCCTGCTTGTCACACATCCTGCTGCCCCTGGTGCCAGATGGAAAAACTGCTCCCTGCACCCTGCTAATGGTGGCACAGCTGCAGCCACAGCTGCAGTATTTCTTGCAGTGAAATAACTGCAAGAGGAGAGGGAGGCCCTGATTTGTTGTAGCTCTGTCAGCTGGGTTTGTGCAAGTCAGTGTTTGCAGTGTGAATGTTCTGGCACCTGCATTGCTGGGCTGGGATTGGAATTAGTGAACCAGATTCAGTGGTTGTGTAATGGTCTGATTCACCAGCACCCTTCAGTGTGTCTGCTCCTGCTGACAGAAAGTGCCTGTGAAGTGCATGGGGGTAGGGGAGTGCCTTCTCCAGTGGCTTGGACATACAGTTCTGGAGTGGGTTTGTTCTGAGGTGTATGTGATGTTTTGGAGGAGTGTGGGTTAAGCTGCAGTACAAGCGGGGACTGTGCTAATGCATTTATTGCTCTGCCAACAAAAATTGTCTCACTTGATACGAAATAGGCACATAAAGCTCAGTGAAAAGGTATTGACAAGCAAATGCATGTGAGTTTATTTTTTGAATCACTCAGTTAGGATAGCCAGTCAAAATTGAACTTAAAACTTCCTTTGTAAGAGGGGTGTGGTTGTGCTTTGTAAATAGGATGGGGTTACACTCAGGAGGAAGCTGTCTTCAGCCAGAGCAGATCCTGGACACCAGGGGCAAAGGCCTTATCAAACTTTGTAGTACTCTATTCTGTGGGGATTTTTTCCCATTTTATTTCCACCTTCTTAATCTGTCTTCAAGATAGTGCGCTGGCATTTGGGGGAGGGATGTAAGAATATAATTAGAGCTGTACCACTGAGTTGCTTATCAATGACAGTAAATAAAGGACTGTAGCAAGGGAGCTTTCTGATTACTAAATTTTATCTTCTGGCTGAAGTCTCTTCAGGATTTGGACTAAAAAATATTTCATATTTGAAGTAATCAAGTTTTTGGTTTTTTTTAAATTATTTTTAAAATGAGTTATTGAATATATCCTTTTATATTTTGCTTTACTTTTAAATTTTTTTAGAGACACTATAGGAGAGTGTTTTGGAAAGGTATCCAGTCCTCCTCTACAAGTTGGTCATTTGAAGAACATATGTATCACCTTTTTGTGTTACTACTGCTACTGTAGAATGTTGAGGAGAAAAAGTAATCAAGAAGCAGCATCTCACTTAAAGCTTTTTCCAGGTGTAATTTTGTTTAATACCTTTTTTTGGAAGTGTAACATTTATTTTTTGCAGCTATTAAAATTTAATTTTTGAATGTCTTGATTAAGTTAAGGATTGCATACTCTCAGTACTGCCAATTAGTTTATTTCCTTCATTGATTTTGGATTTTTTAGGCCCAGTGTACAGTTTTGACAAATCTACTTCATCCTGCATTTCTACAAATGCCCTTCTTCCCGATCCTTATGAATCAGAGAGGTAAGCTTTTTTTCTTCTCCCCATATTTCTTTAATGTTACCTATGTAGGGCCTAATTTTGCAAACCTTTTCACATCTAAAACTTAGAAGATGTGTAAAGGTTTGTAAAATGGAAGCCCTGTGTGTCCCTCACCGGTAGGTGCTTTCTGATACTCCAAAATATCTAAAGAAGTGATTAGTGAAATGCTTGCTTTAATTCGCTTTGAGTACTTGAAGATGTGGTGCTTCACCTTGAGAACTCTTGCTCCTCAGTACATGTACAAACCAGCAACCCAGCTTGGTGGGGACTTTGGGGGTTCTCATGTGTTGCTGGGGGTATTCCTGAGTTGAAAGCTATTATTGTGGAGTAATAGGAGATTGGCACTTGAAAAAAAAAAATAAAAATTTTCCAAGTCAGCCCAAACTTCCCACCAAATCTGAGTTTTGACAAAACAGAGAGAACATATGGAAGAGAGGAAGGGAAGGAGTTCCATATAGAGGTTTTGAATAATAATAATAATAATAATATTATTAATAATAATTAATAACAATACTTTGGTTTTGTTGTGTTATTGTCATTGGCTTTATTGTTATACTGAAGTATTGGGCTTTATCCCAGTAGCATTGTACTTCTTGAAACTGAAGACTGCAGCCAGTCACTAATTCCATGCCCTGTTCCTCTTGTAGGGTGTATGTGGATGTCTCTCTCATTTCCAGTGCTGGAGAAGGATTGTTTTCAAAAATAGCAGCAGAAGCCAGTACAGTGATGTCCTTCTATAACGGAGTGCGAATTACACACCAGGAGGTAAAGGAAGGAAAAAAAGTCAGTCTGAATTTTCATTGCTCCTCCTGAAATTTTCTTTTCATAGTAGGATCTTACACCCACTACCTTCCCACCCTTGATGTAACATGCTGGAGTTTAATTGAAAGAAAGTGCATGCTCACCTATGTATAGATTTAAAAAGTGTGGGTTGTTTTTTTAATGACGTGCACCCGTGAAAAGATTTATTTGCATATATTTTGAATGTTGAGTTTCAAACTGCTGGCAAAGTTGACCCCTCCACACAGACATTGGATTTTTGCCTTGCAAACTAGGTAGACAGCAGAGATTGGGCCCTCAATGGAAACACAATATCCCTGGATGATGAAACAGTCATAGACGTGCCAGAGCCCTACAACCACGCTGCCAAGTACTGTGCCTCGCTGGGGCATAAGGCCAACCATTCCTTCACTCCTAACTGCACCTATGAGCCGTAAGTACAGCCCTGTGCCTTAGGGTCGGAGCTGCAGCCCGGCTCTCTGGGCTCACAGGGGCTCCCTGGGCAGCTGGATGGGGCCCAGGGCTGGGCTGGGAGTAGGGAATTGAGGCACTGAAGGAGTCTCTGCCCACCTAGGCTGGGTTGGGAATGGGCTGGCATTATGGGTGCTCGATGTCTATTTGGACTTACACCATGGAGTCTCTGGAAGTTTGCAACTTACTAGTTTTGCCATGAGCTTCATGAGTTGCTTCTTGATTGTAAAATGTATAATCACAGCTCTCTGAATCCTAGCTTGGCTAGAACTGCCCTGTTTTTACTGAGCTGCCAGTGCTTTGATAAATCAATATTTTTGCTTGTATTCTTAAATCTTTATGAGGTTGACTCATCTGCTGATTTGATATCAGGTTATGCAATATTGCTCTGAAATGAGTGAATTCTGGAACTGTAGAAGGGGCTGGCAGAGCACGTGAATTGACAGACAAGCCTAGCAGAGGTGTTTTTTCCCTAGGTTTGTTCATCCTCGTTTTGGGCCCATCAAGTGTATCCGTACCATCAGGGCTGTGGAGAAGGATGAGGAATTGACAGTGGCTTACGGGTACGATCACAACCCTGTGGGGCAGAACGGGCCTGAAGCACCCGAGTGGTACCAGCTGGAACTGAAAGCTTTCCAGGCTGCCCAGCAAAAGTGACATGGGAGCACCTTCTCCATTCAGCAAACTGAAACTTGGATCTATGCACTACCTTTATACTGAAAACTGGACAACCAGGGATTGTTCATGCTGTTGCATCATAACCTTGCATTCTGTGTTAAGAGATAAGTTCCTTGGATACTAACTAGATTTGACTGTGTTACTCATAGCAGATTTAAAAATTAGCTAGCATTGCACCAGTCTTATCTGAAGAAATTATTTAATATTCTATACAAGATGTGGTATTCTTTGGTAGCTTCTGCTTTTGCACCATATGCAAAGATGCCAAAAGACTAGGAAGAAACTAAAATGGGTGTATTGTTCACTTTTAGTCGGCAGACTTAGTGTTGCTCTCTATCTGCCTAGGCATTATTGTGCAACTGCATTTTGCATATATGCCACTTGTGATGATAACAGTAATATTTTGATATTCTCTAATAGTAGCATAATTTTGCCTTTTTAAACCTTTGATCTGAATCTTGCAATAGAGCAGTTTATTTATTATCATATAGGAGGCTGGGTTTTAACTCCCCTTTCCTCTTGTCTGAACGTTGTTCTTTCTACAAATCCTCTTTTGCAGGAGAAAATCCTTTCTAACTAGTGGAAAGGCTTGTGTGTGTATGTGAGAGTGCTGTGTGTTGGTCTCTGTGGCTCTCTAAATAGCATAGCAACATGTCTAAACCTAATATTTATCTAGCCTGTACGGCTGGCTTATTTTATTTAATTTATTATTATGACATGCAAATGAAGCTGTTCTTTGCATGAAGATTTTGTGAAAAGGAGAAGACAGATTTGCTGTTGAAAGACTTCCAGAAGTACATGTTCTGGAAGGCAAGCACATTACTTGCATCAGTGTTCATGAGTTGGTTCGTGTGTTTCACCTGTTCAAGTGGGCAGTTCTCAAGGCAAAAAAGATGCTTGGATCTCCCATGGATTCTCTGAGAGGAGGTGCATGTATCAGACTGTAGTCCTTGGTGAAGGATCTTTTCTATATGTTCGCTTGACAGAGCAACATAGCCTTATAGCCATCTTTTAGTAGTTCTGGTTTATGACACAGTGAATTAATATAATATGAGGTATCAGAATAAGTTTGTTGTTTTTTTAAAAAAAGAAAAGATATTAAAAGATTGTTTTTGAAAGACAAACAATGAATGTAAAAACATCACTCGATGCACGTATTTATAAACAGCAGTCAAATCCATAGCTTTGTGCAGCCAACAGGGGGGGCTTGTGAATATTCATCTGCAGGGTTGTGTTCTGGGGTTTTTCAGGGGTAGGGAAATTGTGTGGTTTGTCAGGTACTGTACTGGTCTTGCCTAATGCTTTATAAGAGAGAAAAAATGTATTGTCTTGGTCTGGATAGTGGAGCCTTTCCAGGACTCTGATGTTCTCTTTTGGGTTTAGCAGCTTAGGAGAAACTCAAATGCATTTGCAACATTTTCTTTAAATGTTTGTAGTTTTTAAAAAGTTTGTATATATGTAACATAAATGATGTGGGAATCAGACCTACCTTTCTATTGCAACACTTTTTGGTTGCTTGCTTGAACTGTTGGAGGTGTCTGGGGAGCTGGGCAGGGAGAATGTGTTGGGTACCTGCAGGGAGAAGGATGAGCCTGCTGTTATGTGCAGGCTGAGAATCCTTGCTTTGGTACCTGAGGAAAGTTAGGAGTTACTCCTGAGAACCTGGGGCTCTCTTTAGTCTCTGTGGCTGCTCACAAACATTTTCCATCACCTCATCATTTCAATTTGCGCAGAAGCTTCTCTGTGCATGTGCTGGGGCAGGGGACGGGCAGGCTCAGGGTATTGTGACACTCTCTGAGCAGTGATCTGCACACGAACTGTGGCACCTCCCATCTCCTCGTGCTGGACACTCAGGTCACAGCTCAGGGACTCACCTGAGTGTGCAGGGACACAACTAACCTCACAGGTGAGGGAGAGTTGGCAAAGGTCAGTCAGCTGCTCAGCTTCACTAAATGATTCTCAAAAAGAAAGAGGCATGACTTCATCTTTCCCTGCCTGCCCATAGGTCGTTACTTGAGGTCATCAGCCACTTGCTGATGGAAAGGAGGGAGCTCTCGTGTTATCTTGGGGATTGTTGTGCCAGGATCATGAAGTTTTCAAAGCTGAGGCTTGAGTTTAGGGGCAGGAAAGAGCAGAGGGAAGATGAAGTGACTGAACCCTGCTGGGAATGGATGGTAACTCCTTCCACTATCTTGATAACCTGCTTTGGACTGCTGGCCTCCCTGTGCTCACTGGGGAACTGTGTTTAAAATGTTCTGATCTCCAGTGCTCCTTTCCCTTCATTTCTGATCAGTCTTTGATTCTTCTGCTAATCTCTTTGTGTGGAGTTGTTTGTTTTAATAGATTTGTCAGTCTTCATATTGCCTGATTTTGAGATAAATAGACTATAGGTGCTCTTTGTGCATCAGGCTAGAAGATTGTATCCTAAAATAGGGAAATTCTAGGAAAAAAAAGGCACTGAGGTGTCCTGTGTCTTCTCAAAAAATCTGGTGAGAGTCAAGCAGATTCTTTTGTACATGTGTGTAGCCTGATAGGTAGCATGCCACAGCTGTGGCTGTTATCTCTGTTACCTCTGCTGTCCTTCTCAGCTCTGTAAACTCTGTTGGTCCTTCTATAGCTCCCTTGTTCAGTGACCAACCTTCTATAAAAGTTGTGATTACGGAGCTGCTTTGGCTTGATTCAGGACCAAGCCTTTTAACTCTTCTTTGTTTTCTCTCTCCTCCTGGTCTGTTAGAGTGGAGATGGCTGGGAGGGCTTTTGCCACTGGGTGGTGAAAGAGCTCAGTGTCCTTCAGAGGTTTGAGTTGGCATCCCCTGGTTCAAACACAGGTTAGTTACAGAACTCCAAATAATGCCTTAACAGGTCAGCGTGCTTCTGGGGCTCACTAGAGAGCAAGACCAGCTTCACAAAGCTCCTCATTGGTAGTGATGACATATCCACAGACACAAGACCCACACCCAACCATGGTTTTCATTTGGGGCAGAGGAAGCACCACCTTACACAGCAATCTTCTTGGGTCTGTAGGATGCAGTTGACTACTGATGAATATGCAATAAGTAAAGAAGCTCCACTTCTTAGTCTGGCCAAAGACCTTTCCTGTTGGCACAAAAGCTGGGAGGAGCTGATGCCTGTCAGCTGAGCCTGAGTGAGCCCCTGGCTCTTAGGATACCCATTGTGACTAAAGGATAACATAGGAAAACCTGGAATTGCTGCATTTTTCAGCTATAGATCAGTTCCCAACATCTGCCTTTGGTGTGCAGTGCTGCCCGTGGCTTCTCTGTGATGGGAGGGTTACTCGAGCTCCTTTTTGAGAAGCCTGTAATCACCCTGTATTAGGAGGCTGCTGATCATCTCTTTAAGAAGAAAAAATTCTGCAGTGGATTTTCCTGCAGTGGCAGCACAGGGTTTTGTCACCAACAATATAGAAGAGAAGCTTTGTTTTCTGGAAGTGGCTACTCTTGGAGACGAGAGCCAGAAGAGTTGCAGCTGAGAGCCGCCTGCTGCTGGGGTCATTCCACTTGGTAAGAAGGAAAAGGGCTTAGGCTGTGGAGGGGGTGTCTGAAGTTGAGTCTTGTGCTATAATTCTACTTTTGGGGATCCTGGTTTTCTTCTAACAAATCTGAATAGGCTCTTTCTCCTTTTTTTTTTAATTGTAATTATATAAAACTTACCCTACGTAAATACCTGTAAATCTCAACTGCTGCAAAAATCAAAGGAAATGCATGGAAATGGCTTTTCAGCTGTGAGAGCTTTTTGACTTTCTCCATGGTTGCCATGACACCTCCTAGTATCTCCTAGGATGGCCCATGCTTTTAATCAGGTGAAGGTCCTGGGGATGTTGGGGGAGCTCTGGGGGGCCGTGGGGTGAGGCTGCGTGTTTTGGGAGCAGGCTTCTCCTTGGCACAGCCTTTCCAGATGTGCAAGTGTTGCACACAGATGGCAGTGGGTTTTTTCCTGGGGGTCTTGTAGCATGTTGCCAGAAACTGGAAGCAGGATGCTACAAGAAGCAAGAGCTCTGCTGGGGATTTCTCACCCTCTGTCAGGCTCTGGAGGAGCAGAGTAGCCAACACATCCCATCTGGTAAGAGAAACTAAGAAATTACAGAAATTGCCTCTTTTTTGTTTCCTTCCCGGCTGTCTGCCCTTGTCCTCCAGTCAAAGCAGTGCTCACCGCCTGGGTTGTTCCAGGGGTGCAGTGGTGTTGCTTCTGTCCCAGAGACCTCTGTGATTTGTGTCCTTTCCCTCAATTTGGTGGTCTCTAGGAAAGCGCTGCCGTTTCGTGTAAAACATTACACAGAGCCAAGTATCTGCTGCTTTGTTCTCCTGTGGCCCAGCAGAATTCCTGGAGCTGTGGCTGCCTGAGGACTTCACCTCCAAGCACTTAAAAAAACCAAATTGCTTTGGGAGTAATGGTACTGAAGTATCTCCTTACATGCTGCCTGTTCCCTCACTTCCACTGCACTGCTGTGTGCCAAGAGCATCCAGGCGAGGAAAGCAGGCGTAGGAGCAGCTTCATCTGCGAGTGGAAATGGGCTTCACCTGCAGTGAACTTGTTCCTTTTGCTTCCTGTCATGGAAACATGAGAACTGTATTTTTGGACAAAGAATTTCTAAGCAGTCTTATAAGGGATTTTTTGGGTTTTTTTGAAGGAAAAAAAAAAGGTGCAAGATTAAGTGCATGTTTACTTGCCCCAGATCAAAGGTTTTGAACACTAAGATCACTCTTCTCTTGAATGGACCCTCCTCTGTCTTTGGGCAGTGGAACTTCCTGCCCTTTTCCTCTTTACCATTTTACTGTAACTCTCTTTTTTTCCCCAGGAGAAATATATATACAACAATTATAAGCAATTAATTGTTCAAGCCATAAAACCGTGAGTGTGGGAAGACCTGCTTTACAAGTTTTAACATTTGTATGTAAAATGATGTTTGTATGAAATATTTTCATGGTAGAATGAATATTTAAACAAAAAAGTTTCGGTAAGATTTAAACCAGATTTAAAGGGACGTCTTTTTGTAAGATGCAAGTGTAATTGAATACCAGTAAGTAGATTTGATTATTTTTTTTTAAAGGGGAGATGCAACAAATGATCCTTACAATTGCAAATGGTTGTTTCTGCTCTTTGGGGAAGTATTTATGCAGCATTACATGCAGCCGCCATAAATAATTGCAATAGCAAGGCTAGTCACATTTTCAAGACGTACCTCTCAGCTTGTCTCCTCATGATACCGTACAAACAACCCATCCCTCCTTTCTGTAGATCCCCTTCTAGAAAACTTTTCCTACCGCAGCTGTAACAAATTTAACTCTGAGCTAAGAACCAGACTAAAATTGTGTATTACTTAACAGTTTCTGCTGGGCCTTCTGCTGTTTTAATACTCTTTAGCCCATGATTAGTGGGTGTCTCTGTTCTGAAGAACTAAGTGCTAAAGAATAATCTTTGGGGTAAGCTTATACATGTGTTAACAGTTAACCCCGGAGTATTTAACTTGTGTACAGTACTTGATAGGTGTTTTATGACATTTGTACTCGAACTATGAGCCTTACTGAACATCTGTAAGTTTATTCATGACTTTTAAAAAATGGATAACTCTAAGAAAGATGTTTACATGAATGATGATTGCCCTTCCTTTGATGTTATGAATGAAGTTTTTATAGTGTGTTTGGGCGTATGTGCAAGGAAGCAAGAAAAGTGTTTCTGGGGAAAAACAGACTTGACAAATATTTGTAATAAGTGAATTTTAAAGATTGCTTTAATTGCGCTATGAAGGCAATGCAAAAATAAAATATTCAACAGAAACCTGTTGTTTGTGTCACAGTTTTGGGCATGCTCTGACCTCTCCCCCTTCCTTGTGTCCTGTGTGACCACAGTTTTTGCTGATGCACAGGAGCAGGATTTTATGCACTTAACACACGTCTAGTTGTGTAAATAGTGAATGAACGCCTGACACCACTTGTTGTTTTTTTCTGGCACCTCTGCTGCTTTTACTTCTCTTTTTCAGTGCACATAACATGGACTTCAGTTGTATCGTGGTATGGAAGAACACCCTGCCCAAAGTGTCATTAACTCTTCTTTTGAGGTGTGGTATATTTTCCTCTGAGGCAGTGGGAAGGTGCAGCAGGGTGCTTTCCAGCCAGGTAACCTCTTCCTCTGTCTCCTAATTCCATGTACACATCCTGCTGGGTGAGGAAGGGGGCTGCACTTTGTATTCCTGCCCTGCCTTCCCCTCCTCTGTGATCCCAGTTGCTGGGATAACAGCCTCTCCTGCCTGTGCTGGGTGTGGGTGTGCACAGACTGTGCCCTCTCTGCTAGGCTGCAGAAGTGACATTGCTGCTGGAACCTTCACAGTCATAACAGTGATGGGTGCTTGGTGTGTGTTTGCAGATGTGTGGAAGATGACACTGGGATTGTGGATGGTGCCATGTGCTGGCTTCACCCAGCCTGGCCATGTTCCAGTCCTGCCATGGTGTAATAACCCAGAGCACTGTGGAGGTGCAGTGGACTTATGTCAAGAAATTATCCCTGACCTGTGAGCTGATTTCTTAAAAATGTTTCAGGGATAGGTAGGTTTTAATGGTGTGCTTGCCAGGATTTGGATGGAGGTGCTTGGGGGGATGTTAGAATCACAGAATTGTTGAATCATCGAGGTCGGAAGAGACATTGAAGGTCAACCAGTCCAACCATCCACCTCCCACTACCACTGTAACCCCTAAACCACATTACCCAGATGCCTCTTGAACACCTCCAGGGATCAGGAAAAACTATTCCCAAACTGCCTCCCTGGAAAACCTATTCCCAACACCTGACTGCCCTAACAGTGAAAATTTTTCTAGTATCTAATCTGAATCTCCCCCGTCTCAGTTTAGGGCCATTTTCTCTGGTCCTCTCACTCCAGACACGGCAGGGAAGAGTGATCCCCACCTTATCAGGGCCTCCCTTGAGGGAGTTGTAGAGTGATGATGCTCTCCCTGAACCTACTCCCGAGACTGAACAACCCCAGCTCCCTCCAACATAAGATGTGTTTTTGACACCTTTCATGAGCCTTGTTGCCCTTCTCTGGACATGATCCAGCACCTCAAAATCCTTTTTAAAGTGGACGGTCCAGACTGAGCACAGCACTTGAGGTGTGGCCTCAGCAGTGCCAGGTTAGGGGGTCGATCAGTTCCCTAGTCCTGCTGCCTGCCCTATCCTAGACACAGGCTAGGATGCCCTTGCCCACCTTAGCTGCCTGGGCACATGCTGGCTTATGCTGTATCAAGGGCACTCCCAAGCTCTTTTCTGTCGAACTGCACAGGTTCTTTTGCTCTTTCCAACAGAGAGTTGGTTCGCCGATGTGCCAGGGGAACCTTTGCCCGTCAATCTGAAGAAACTGATCCCACAAGTCATTAACAGCATTGTAGAGAGTTTCATGGGATCTTACAATCACAGTATGGTTTAGATCGGAGGAGATCTTAAGAGATCATCTGGTCCCTCACCACGGGCGGGAACACTTTCCACTAGACCCGGTTACTCAAAACCCCATCCAGCCCGGCCTTGAACACTTTCAGGCATGTGGCACCCAACAAGACCTCCGAGCAACCTGTGCCGCTTTCCCCAGCTCACAGTATCGCACACGTGTGTCGTGTGAAGCTGCTCCCACAGCTGCAGCGGCGGAGGAAAGAGAAGAAAGGCTCAACTGCTGCGGAGAAGGGCTGGGCGGAGTGCCCGGTTCCGGCAGCCCGAGGGTGCCCGGGGCGGGGCGGCCGCTCCCGGCTGCAGGTGAGGCGGGAGGGGCCGGGCGGAGCAGCCGCGTTCCTGCCCGGGTCCCGGCACGGCTCAGGGTCTCCCGGCCTCGCCGGCTTCTTTTGGCGCAGGCTCGGAGCTCCTTTCCCCGGAGGCGGTGCAGGAGCTCTCCCGCCGCTGGCCGGGACGGTGCCGCTGCAGGTGAGGGCGCAGCGGGCGTGGCGCTTCCAGCGGGAGCGGAGCGGAACAAGGGGACAAGGGAGGAGGACACGGGAGACGGAGCCGGAGCCGCCCCTGCAGAGGGCGTGCGCTGACCGGCAGCGCCCACGGGCAGTGTCCGGGGCTCGGTGCTGGCTGGCCGGAGAGGTGCGGAGCTTAACTTCCAAATGGGAGAGATCCTGAGCACCCCCTGTGCCTCGGGGCAGCAGAAACCCCGACGGGAGAAGCTCAGCGGAGGGCTCTGAGGTGAGGATCGCGCATTCCGCTCCGGAAACGTCGGGAATGGTGTCCCGGTCACCTGCTACGGAGCAGCCCTAGGGATTTCCCAAAAGGCCGCTTTGCCTTCGGACACTGAGGAGTGAGCGCTGTGCTCCTGGTGCCGGTCCTGCGCTCCAGCCGATGCCCGTGCTGATGATCCTGTCCCTTCTCTCTCTCTCCTGCCTAGGAAGAGACGTTCTCGCGACCCTGGAAGGCCCCGGTGCAGCTCGCCAGTCTCCGCGTTCAGGGGTTTATGTGGGAATCAGAGTGGAATGGATCGGTATCGATATTTCGTCTTTAACCAGAGGCACATGGTCGTGCTGGGGATGTTCCAGATAGTCTTCAGCACCATCTGTGTCACCAGTGGGTTCATAGATGGCGTTTTCAGAACAGAGTCTCAGCTGGGCAAAACCAGAGCTCCAATTTGGGCTGGCATGGTAAATTTGTACTGTATTTTCTGTGCTTTGTTTTGCGGTGGTTTTTTTTCCTCACTGTCACCTACTAATACTCATGTTGGGGGTGGGAGGGAAGCCAGGATTTCTTGCCAGATCTTCTCTTGTTTTATGCTTTGAACTCAGTTAATAACTCATCATATAGGCAGAAGAATGCAAGCAGACTTTCCTCTGAAGGAACTAAATTAAATACATTTCTGCTGGATTATGTAGAAAATGGGGCATAGTGACAATTGAGAGGTGGTTTGTTTTTTTTTTTGCAGAAGTATACTTACCACAGAGAGGCCAGCAAAGATTAGAAGGGGAACACCCCATCCTCTGTTCAGATAGGTGAACATCTGGGTGATGATCTCTGTCCCAACAGCACAGTGCCCCTAACTTTGGTACTGCAGTGAGGAGTGAGCAGGAGGTGTCCCTGCTCCCTGATTTACCCTGCTGAGCCATGCTGCAAGGAAATTGCACTGAAGAGTGCTCTCCAGTGCAGAGACGGCCTGTCTCCTTTCATGAGTATCTTTCTTTCCTCTGCACATGTATATGGACTGGGGAAAGCAATGTGCACTTTTAACACCTTAAATCAGACTTATTCAATCGGTTTCATTATTTTGCCTGACCCATAAAGCTCTGGTCAGCAATAGCAAGGTGGGCAAGGTACATGTCACCTATGTCCTGCCCCCCAAGAAATGCTACAGAGGAAAGCAGAAGAAATGAGCAATTCTTTTCCTACTTCTGATGCAGCAGTTACTCTGATCCAAGCCTTGAAAACACAGGCTCTTCATCACTCTGCAGCAGTTTATCTTCCAAATCTGATACCGGTCTCCCAAGTTGCCAATGCCCTTTGTGCTCTGCAGGTGATGGGAGTCCCAGGCGTCCTGGCTTTGTTCTCCTCGCAGAGGAAGAATCCAATTCTTGTAAGCTGGAGGGGCAGATGGGTGTTTGTGTGTGTGGGGCAGGGGCAAAATGTTGGGGCAATCAAAAACAGTTTGAGGAGGGAAGGACCTGACTGGTCCTCCTGCAGAATTAAAGTGTATTTCTTTGAGTTATTGTCACAAAAGCTGCTGTGTTCACAAGCAAGAGGAGGATGCAGTGTTACCTTGCTTTCTGCTGCAGCAGACAGGCACTGGGCATAATAAAAAGCAAAAATCTGTAAAAACACTTAATTTCAATGCTTTTCTTTTGGTGGTGCTTCATGTTGTTAAGCACTGTGTACACTAACATGTGAAATGAGTTAAGAGGTTTGCATTTCCGAGGCAGGTTTCTCCAGCCGTGTAAACTCCAAGGGAGGATATTGTATGTAAATAAGAGATCTCTAAGATAAAGTCTTAATTAAGATTAATATTCAGGACTCAGCTGTAGCTCAGAAACTCAATATTATGAAAACCTCTGCTTCTCTGTGTTTGGCTCCTAAGTGACTGTTGCTACTGGGGGCATTGTGGTGTTACGGTAGGTCAAAGGCTACCTGTAATGCTTGTATTTGCCAAAGGACAGCTTTAATTCCTGCTCCCCTTCTTTCTCTCAGTAAAGTTCTCTGTCTGTCTAGGTGAATGTACTGATAGCTGCTTCCATAATCTCTTGTGTTGCCATCCTCGTGGTAATAGCTTACAGCTCCTTCACACTGAACTATGGTGAAGAGGAGGAGCTGAGTTCTGCCCCAGTCCATGTTATCCATACTGTAAGTATTGATATCATGACTATTACTGGGGAACACGACACCCTGAATCTGCAGACAGTGCCAGATGTGGCTTACAAACAGAACCAGACTTTTAGGAGGGGTGACACTAGGTCAGGCTGGCTGCTTTTGCTTCTTAGTGGAAAGGAGTGGTGTGGGCTGAGCCATGAGAAAATACTGGTGCTGCTCAGGGAAAGGTGCTTAGAGTATCCCTGGTCTGGTTTGAGGCAGTGGGAGGCAAGGCTCAAACCTTTCCAGCCAGCACCTCAGGTGATAAAGTTAGAGCACTTACAGGTCAGCTGGTTAAACCTGGTGTTATTTCAAGTGTATCTTCCACAGTAGAACTGAGGAGAAGGAATGAAGCCCTTTTGTATCTCCAATCTACAAGCAATTGCTTGCTGTGGGGGTGAGGGCATTCCAGATGGATGAAGCTGATCATTAGCTTATTGCAGGACAAATCAAAATGTCAGGCTGCTATAAGGTGCAGTGCTGCAAGACGATGTTTCTCATATTCAGTGTGAAGAAGAGCAGCCAGTCCTTGGGTTTTTACTCATTGTCAAAGCCATTTCCAAACCCAATGCCATTGCATAGTATCTCATCTTTAATCAGCAGCCTTATTTCACTGCTTGCTCTGTTTGAGGTTCATACTTGGTTTGTTTTTCAGAACACAGAAAAGCCTTAAATAACACTGACTATGACTCAGTCTCGTCTCAGGCCATCACAGCATTCTTGCAGTCATTAGATAATTTTTCGGTGGAGAGTGTCACTTGTTGAATAGTGTCTTTTTGACTGTGGCTTTCCCATCTCCTTTTCTGTTTGCAGAGGTTCATACTCAGTGGAGTTGTCAGGGGTGCTAACATAGCCATGCTGGCTGCATCCATCTGCAGTGCCTTTTTTGTGCTGGCCATGGCTTACTTGGGATGCAGGAGCCTTCCACGCTGCTCCTGCTATGACAGTGTAACTGGGATGGTGAGTGACAAGACCAGGGAACAAATTTCTCTACTGCGTGTGGGAGGGGAAGAAATGGGGGTCAAGGTGTGTTTTTCTCCTATAAACCTAGTCTCAGCTCCTAGCTCAGTCACGCAAGGCTAATTCTAAGAAATTAAGTGAGATGTTAGAAGGGTTTTATATTTCTTATATCTTTTCCTTTTATTATCCCCTTCCTATTTACAGTGTCATGTAAGATCTAATATAAATTATCTCTATTTTCCAAACCATTTGTGCTGAAGTTACTGTGGCCCCTTTTCCCATAAATTCCTGCTGTCCTCAAAAACTGTTCCTCTCATCTTTAAGCCAACAGTTGCTTCTGGTGCAGCATTACAAAGACTTACTGGTACTTACACACTGGAACTTCAAATTCAGTAATAAAAATACCTCCTGTGCTGTGGGTGAAGTGTAGGGGTGCTGACATATGTAATTTACTCTCATGCATAAGGACTCTGCCTCAAGTGATGGGGCACAGGGCACCTCTGCTAAGTGAGCTCAGTAAATAAATAAATACCAACTCCTCTAGTGGAGTGATTCTGATGCTGTGCTATTAAACATGTCCATCCAACCATTTGGTTTGGTGAGGAATTGAAGGGTGCAGGCCACAAGACAGCTCTTCCTGACTAAAGACACCCAGTGGGTAATGTGAGGCTGCTTTAAACTTTCAAACTAAAACTTGTTAGGAGGAATGGACTGCACAGACTTTTAAAACAAGTTCAGGTGTATCTTCTTGAACAAATTTCCAGGTGAGGTATTTGATGGTGCTGGTTTTTTTCACAGGAATGGTTGCAACCTAGTGAGGACCAAAATCAGGCTGTGGAAATGGTTTGTGCTGTACAAAGTGAGTAACTCTTTTGCCTCCACATATCTGGATGTTCACCAGGGCTGAGAAAGGAACATTCTGAACAAGGTTTACATCCCAGGCCAAGATCCTGATAACCAAAAGGAACTCAGGATTTTGTGCAAATGTCTGTACTGTATTTAATGGTTTTCTTTTCTCACACAGGCCCTGGGGGGAGAATTTGTAACTTCACAGATCGGTTTCCAGCCCAGGATGGAGATGCAGAAGAAGACACATCCAAACCTCCACCATATATCAGAATGACTTGAAAAAGTGGCAGAACATTTTGTTCAAACGTGGCAAGAGAGATGCAAGGAGTTCTTAACCTTTAAAGATGGTTATGCACTTTTCCTTGGCTATTTGAAAAACACAAACAGACATAGCAAATGCTGAATGCCCAGCACTGAGCAGAGATCACAGCGCAGAGGGAAAGATCTGCTGGTGATTTTGAACTTTCAGACTTTATATAGTGAAAATACCTCATTGCCTCTGGAAAGGGAGAGCTTTTTTTCCTCCAGCTTTTGTAGTTAAATTGCGTCTTATTTCACTGGAATTCATCATGTAATTTGTGCAGCAGTGCTAGCCTTAGGAATTTAAATATTAAACACAATTCCTTTTTTTCCAACTGTTCTCTCAGTTTCTCCCTCTTGAATGAGTTATCTGGATAATAATGAAGGACACACTTCATCCTTGAGCTTCAGAGTGTTTTCCTTTTCTTGGTAGGAATGGGGGCAAGTAAAGTTTTTGATATGAAAGCTTAATAACACCATTCAGGTACCTCTGTCAAAATGTGGCTTCTGTGGGGTGCCCATGTGTCAGCGCAATTAGTTTCAGCACTGAAGTGTAACTATAGAATGTGGCAGGAACTGGAGCTGCAGTAGCTCCTCTTATGAAGTAATTTGAATGCTCTAAATTCAGTTCAAGCTTTCCTACTTCTATTTTGTAGATTGAAAGTTTAAAAGAAATCCTTATTTTAGGGCCCATTCTGCTAAAATTTATTACAGATCTAGACCAAGGTGTTTTATTGTATTTTCTCTAGGGGACCTCTTCTTTCTCTAGACTGAGGAACTACAGCTTCCAGTCAGGTTCTGTCATCTCTTGAAGTACACAGAATTCCCATGTGTACTTTATGTTTCACTTTTAGGTGAATGTCAAGTGTTTATCTTGCCTGCAGACCTTGAGCAGGGAGTGGTAGATGACTTATCCCATGATACAGGTTAACACAGCATTTGAACAGGGCCTGGAAAATAAGTTCCCATCTTGAGAAAGTGGGTAGTAGGATAAGTCATGCCCACCACGAGGCATGTAACTCCAGGAATGATCTCATGTAAAACTTCTCTAATTGGAGCAAGTAAGGAGCCTTTCATGGTCCCAAGAGAAGAGTTGTTCTTGAATTATTGTTTTGTCTAAAGACTGGAGTCCTTTTCACAATGTTGGTAAAGGGGTTCCAATACTTAAATGGCTTTAAAGTAAAGAAGGTGGGTTTAGCTTAGATATTGGGAAGAAATTCTTTGCTGTGAGGGCAGTGACGCGCTGGCACTGATTGTCCAGAGAAGCTGTGGATGCCCCATCACTGAAAGCTCAAGGCCAGGTTGGATGGGTTGGATGAGCAACCTGGTCTAGTGGAAGGTGTTCCTGCCTGTGGTAGGGGATGAAGTGATATTTAAGGTCGCTTCCAAACAATTCTGATTTTGTCATGATTCTATGAAGATGTTACACAGCTTTTGTTGTAATCTTGAGCAGAGAAACACTCTGAGCCCCAAATTTAAGAAGTCCCAGTGAACTCTGGCACCCCTTTGTGTGTAAGGTGCTTGCCAAGTGTATCTGTCACTGACTTTAACCATTAAAATTATTAATGTCTGGGAATATCTCAGATCAAGAGAGCAGCCCTTACCACCAGGCTCCCTCCACAGCCCTTCTCAGGTCACATATTGCTTCCTTCACTGCCCAGCTTCAGCCAGGGAAGCTGTCCCCATCTTTGGGTGCTTGGGCCAGCAGCTTGGCTTGGGAGGCTTAACTATGTGCCACAGTAGCCAAATTCTTCTGGCCTTGGCTCTAAATACCTTCATGACCTTGCCTGCAGAGCTACAGAGTGACTGAGGTTGGAAGGGACCTCTGGGGATCACCAGGACCAACCCCCTCCTCTGCCAACCAAAACACAGCCAGTGTCTTATTCACCAGCTGTGAAGGTGTTCATGTTTTAATTGCTTTAATATATTAATTCAAATGTTGTGATTCAAAATGGGATGCTGTGCCTTTTCCTCTGAAATAGTGCCTGTCAACAGGCATCAAAGCACTGAGCCTGACTGCTCTCCCTGTCCTCAGATGCTTCTGCAATGAAATGCTGGGGAGTTTTGCCTTGATTAACACAATCTGGTGTTCTTGTACATGAAAAGAAAGTCAGACTCCCTCAGAGGGTATTGGGCTCACTGAGAGCTGAAAGCAGCGTGGCTCTGGTTAGCCCAAAACAGATTTTACATTGCTGAAATGCACTGCTCAGCCTCGGCATCATTTCTGGGTGGGAGTTACGGTCCCATCCAGAAGTGCTGTTCCATAACCACTTGCTGCAGTGTGACGTACTGAGCACAATTCAACAGCATGTGACTGCTGCTTGAACGGGACATTTTGCTTTTACTGTGAGCATGCAGAGCAACACGTCACCAGTCCTTGTTCAGATGCTGTGCTGTTTCCAGTGGCTCAGGCAGATAATTCCTGGGATGAGGGTGGCAGTGCCACCCTGGCTGCTGCAGGTCGGGTCCTCCTGGCACAGCTCTGGGGCACAACCCAAGCACCTAGCCCGGCTTTGAAAGCCTTTGATCAGTGGCATTTAGTGACAGGTGTGGCAGGTACTCTCTTGGCTGTGACACAGCCTTGGCAGCACCTATTGAAGTCTTAGGGTGTAAAAGAGAAGTGTGCTCTGTGCTACTTCTGAATAAAAACGTATGCAATTGATTTATCAGCAGCCATAAGCTGGCTTATTTCCTACACAGTCCTTCCAGTGGTGCAACTATTGCAGATCACTCACAGACACAGGATTTCAACAGTTCCTTCCACATAAGTGGGTGTTTCCAGAAAAAATGACAGCTGCAGAATGGAAATTGGTGGAAACTGATTATCAGTTTAATGTTGCACCTCTTTGGTTAGTGTTGCAGAAAATATATTCCTGCCTGCTGTTTCCAGTGCTATATTTAGATCCTGTTCCTGTATGCGAGGTACAAGCGCCTTTCCCAGAGCCTGCCCACGGAGGGTCCATAACTCCGCCTGACTTTCACTGGTGGAAGTCAGGTGGAGTTACGGACCCTCCATCATGGACCCCAAGCATTTTGTGCTCACCTTGCATCAGCATTGCTTGTATTAAAACAAAGAGAAGGCATTTACATTAATTTTTTTTTTTTTTGTGGGGAGACAGATAGAGATGGTGCTGAAGGCAATCTTGCCCTTGGTATACTGCAGCTTTGTTAATTATCCAAGAGTGGGATAATTGCCATCACAGCCATGGGTGTGATAAAGAGTGAGTGACCTGGTTGGGGTTGGTTGGAGTCTGCTGGGGGGGGGGGGGGGGGACGACACATGAGGTCGTGTGAGGGACAGAAAGGGTAAGATGTTGTACGAGGGACAGGTAGGGGTAGGCGGCCATGCTAGGAACAGGAAGGAGCCAGCTGGAACTGCAGAAGGAAGGGAGGAGAGAAAGAGCTGGAGCTGCCCGTGGGATTGCAACAGAGAAAACGTATGAGAGACTTTGAGCTAACAAGGTGCTGATACTGAAAGCCTTCTGAAGTTTTATTGAAGCACTCTGAGTGTCGTGGCCATCTCGACAACCACGCTTCTTTATCTCAAGTAGGCTGAGACAAACACTGCCCGATTCCCTGAGGCAAAGAACACGGCACACCAAATCCCCGGGTGGATAAAAGAAGCAAAGCCAGCCAGCCCTCTCCATTAGCAGGGGCCAGAGATAATCACCCAGCGCAATCAGAAGGTTAATCAGGGAAGCTGATTCTGGAAGTTAATGTTCAACTAAGGGCAAAGGGTTTTTTGAAGTCATTTCCCCAACAGGAGGTGCAGAGGAGGAGGGAAAGAGGAGGGATCTTCATCATGGTGAAGATCATGGAACCCTTTCAAGCACTTTTTTTGCCAATGAGCCAGTTTGGGATTTTTAAAATATATGTATTTTATATATTTCTTATTTATTTATATATATCTGATTTTTTGTTTTTCACAGATGTATGTTTTGTGCAGTCCCTGCCCTGTGCTGCTGAGCTGCTGGTGCTCGGGGTCAGGGCAGTCTTTGCAGGGCACAAATGTCTTTCCCCTTGACTGGCAAAAGGCAGTGAGAAACCAGGGGATACAGTCACAGCTCTGTGTCTCCACAGCACACCCTAATTCAGCACGTAGTTGGAAATTGAAGTTAAGCTTCGCTATGGGTAGATGAAGTGGCTTAAAATATTCTGAGTGGGGAATACATAGGTGTTGCTCATTAAGCATGCTGCTGATTGCTGGGGAAAGGCAGACTACACAGGAGAGCCTTAAAAGAGCTGGGGAAGGACAGGAGTGGTACTAATGAATCAAAATACAGATATGTTCTGAAAATAGAAAGTGGTATTTGCCTGCAGCTGAGAGGAGGAATATTCCTTTTTTTTTTTTTTTTTTTTTTTCTTTTTTTTTTCCTCTTTTTCTTTTCTTATACTCAGTAGAACCCCCATCTAATCTAAGAAGTACAACATGCATTTTTTGGAGTCAGACTGTGTGAATTCTTGTTTTGTAGGATCATAGAACCACAGACTTCTTTAGGCTGGAAAGGATCTTTAGGATCAGAGTCCAGCCACTGATCGTTATAGGTCCCTTCCAAACTGAGATTCCATGACTCTCCAGCACTAAAAGTGTGTTTAGTATGGGGAAAAGTTGTTGAACTTACCTCTAACTTGAGGAGGGAAGCCCATCAAAGCAAACAGCATTCCCCACCCTTCCCTAGCAGGTTCTCTATAAAAACAAGGACTGCTCTACCCTGCATCTCTTCAGGTCAGTCTAACCCAAGCATGTTATCAAACTGCACAGTTTCACTTGCACTTTCTGAGCTGCTGCAGTAATGGCTCTTTTCCCTCCCTCCCTTTTTCTTTTTGTAGTTACAGCTTCAAAATTACACAAATGTGTGTCCTCTTTCACTGACTTGACATTTATGTTATCTTAATTTAAAATGACTTTGTTTCACAGTTCATGTTTCATCCTCTAGCTTCTGTCCACTACATGTTTTTAAGTACACTCACTACTTTCTTTTTTAGCCAATATTAGTTGCGGTATATGTTATGTTTATGGTGGAACAATACAAACATGCAAATATTGCTAAGCCCTTGCTCCTCATCCAATAACCGTAAGACTGATTCAGGATGACAGATGGTGTTTTCAGTTTCCAAATTCTTCCCTCTAAACATATCTTATAGCAGTTGCTTCTGTGTTTCTGATTTTGTCTGATGCAGGCAGCCTCCCAACCCCGACTGACCCAAGTTTTTGCTTCATGCAACACTTCTTCACCCATAAACGCCGAGAGCTGGAGCCTCAAAGCAGATGCTAGAGCTGGGATCCCACGAGTGTCATGTACCACACATCAAAAAGAGCTGGGGGAATGCTGTATGGAATTCCAAGTGTTGCATTGTGATGCAAAAGTACGTATGCCTCTGGTGATGTGAATATACATGTTTTCTGGCCATCATTTTAGATATATATAGAGAGAATATATCTTATTTATCTTCTTTTACCCTCTACTATCAGCATGCATATAAATGAAATACACCTGTTTAATGACAGAAGAAAGTATTGAAATCAGCTCTTTCAGGTCAGGTGCATTTTGACAAAAGCACTGTGAGCCTTGAGGCAAAAGACAAGGGCTGCCAGCATTTGCGCTTTTTAACTGCAGCATCACAGTGACTCAGATACTAGCTCAGAATTGAAGCTACCACTCCCAGGCAGTCATGAGGATGCACAGGAACTTGAAAACGCTCTCTGATTAGCACATGCTTCTCTTAATCTACAGCTGAATCTTTGGATGCTGAAGCCAGAAGCCCTTCACTGTCTCTAATTTATGAGTGTGTTAAAAATACCTTGAAGTAAATAGAAAAGCTGTTTCATGTATTTCAGGGTCGGTTTAGTCTTTTCCTCTTTCTCCGGCCTTCCTTAACTGAAGAAAGGTCCGAGAGACAGAGGACTGTGAAGGGTAAGGAGCACCTCAAAGCCCCCTGAGCATTTCCAGTGTTTTCCTGTAGAGGAGTGGGTGTGAAGGATGTGGGAATGACCAGGCTTTGGGGAGGATCAATGGTTTGCAAATGCAGCTTCTGCTTTATGACTCCTGATTTAGAAGCCCAGCGTGATGTTTTTAGCAGTAAACTACTAAATATTTTCAGAAACAGGGATTTATCATATTGCCTCACCCCAGCCGTTTTTCTGCCTGTGACCTTTCCAAAAGAGCAGTGCAAACAGTAAAATAACAGAAAAGGAAGTACTGAGCTGAGATCATGGTCTTATGACTCTTAGCTTTCATATGCCCAGAGCTTCTTTCAGCCTGGCCTTGAACACTTCTGGGGATGGGGCATCCACAGGTGCTCTGGGCAATGTGTGCCAGTGCCTCATCACCCTCAGAGGGAAGAACTTCATCTCAGTAAGAGCAGCATATTTGTTAAAGGCAGGCCAGGGAGAGGATTATGCTCTGTTTTGGTTTTTTTTTTTTTTTAAATGATCACTGGTATTGCTGGGAAATTTGTTTTCCAATAATTTCAAATGATTAGCTAAGGATTCAGTAATTTGTGATTCACATTAAGCAGTGATGATTCAGCAAAGAAAACAATACTGTCAATAACATCCCCCCAGGGATTGTGCACCTCAGGGAATGTCCCTGGATGATCCGTAGCTCTTATTTGTCTTCCTTTGAGCTCTGGAAATTGCTTCCAGAACTACAAGGAGCTGCCTTCAGCACGTTCTTCTGTTTTGCAGGTGGGAGGCTGCAGAGAGCCCAGCGAATCCCAGAACATCCCTGGAAAGCAGCAGCCATTGTTCCTCTCTCAATGCCTCCTCACAGCCCTCACCGATGACGCCATTCAGCTGGATAAATGAGGCCTGCTTTGGGCACCCAGCATCAACAGAGGAAGGAGAAAAAAATCCCACATCCTCAGAACAGTGCGATTTTCCTGTGAGTCCTAAAATAATGACAGTTCTAATGTTGTTTATGACTTTAGATTTAAGATTATGTGTCGGTGTTGTGTTGATTTGCACAGAAAAAACAGACTATTACATTAAAAAGTAACATTACTATTACTTTTAAATAACACATGGCTCTACATTTATCTAGGAATTGCAATGTTAAGCAACATCAAAAGTAGGACTCTGGGGAAAAAAAAAGACTATTAGAGTTATACATTCTGGTGGAAGTGGAAATGGAAATATTCACAGAGGGGACAAGGAATATGACTTTCAACAAATTTATAGAAGTTAAAAGAGGTTTTATTTCTGAACAAGGTAAGACTAGAAGAAGAGTAATGGAGAAGACTCCTTTAGGGCCTTGACTTACATCCAAGGGTCAGTATTTGCTATTTTTATAACTGTTGTATCACTTGCCCTTCTGCTGGAATCTGAAGTAAATACTGAACATGCTTCTGAACCATCAGGTGAATCCTTCAGATGCCTCAAAATCACCCAGAGTCATTGCAAGAAAGCACTGACAGTAGTCCAAGTATTGTGACAGTCTTTTTTGTACAAATTGTCACCCACACAGACAGAAACTAGAAAGTCCTTTAACTCCCTCACAGCATTTTTTTAACCATACAGAATCATACTATAATTCTGTATAATCAATATAATTCTATATAATTATACTCTAATTCCTATTATAATCATTGAAAACAAGTGATAACAGTTTGTGGCAAAGCCAGTTTATTAGGTTTCTGGGATTGTGCCTTGCCTGCCCCCAACACATACAAAAGAAGCCAACTTTACAGTCTGGTCAAGTGAAAATACACACACAAAGTATTCAGTACTCTGACATCCATTCTGTGGGCAGAACATCACCACTGAAAGCCAGGGAGCAACACTGAATCCTGCACTACTGACCACACTGCCTTCATGGCAGAACCATTAAAACATGCTTTAATGTGCTGAACATGGAATCACACACTTGAACACCATTTCCACACAATTTTCATGACATGAGGGCCCTTATTTACAAGTTGTGATAACTCAAATAAAACTTAACAGATGTGCAGGTGTTTCAGATCAAATATAACAGTAACACTGCAGCTACATTATTTTCTTACCCCAACCCCCAACCTGACTGACTGACTTTAAAATTCTTAACTCTGGGATATTTTTTAATTAAAAAACAAAACAAAACACTCGATGACGTATTTAGTATACAAAAAATTAAGAAGGATCCTTCTCAGAAAAAGGATTAAGGACATGAGTGAAAAACAATCTGTCCAACAGGACTGTAAACCATATTCACTTACCATAGTATAAATATCAATTTAAGATCAATCCTTTTCTTAGAGAAATCATTAAGGACACTAGTGTTAAAAAGGTGATTGTTTCTGAAACAACTGTAAATTCTAGTCATGTAAGGTTCAGAGTGAATACAAAAGCTCCCTTTTACAAATGTTTCCTAAGCAAAAATACTGTCACAATTGAAGCAGCTTTATACAGGAAAAAGTATTACCTTTTGTTTAGATTCTTTTTAAGCATCTTAATCATATTAGACCAAACTAAATGCTCCTTTTAAAATCTAGAAAAAAGTCAATGCATTTTTTCTGCATAAATTGCAATGAAATTACACCTTAAGAATTGTAATAGTTCACATAACAACAGTTACCTTGTTTTATTAATTTGTTTCTAATGTGATTATTAGGGTGGCAGCTTCTGAACTAGCCCTTCCCTTTAGTTTCTAGTAAGCAACACATGCTACACATTGCCAATAAAAAAATCTTCATTTATACTTCAAAAACCAAGTCACAAACCACAGTTTGATGTGGCACATGTATGAAGTCATAGATTGCACTCTACGGCTTTCATTTCACTTTATGCAACTATGTGCAACTTAGCACCATTTTTATTATGAAACTTGACCTTATGATGAAACTAGATCTTCAGATAGAACAGAAAGAAAGCAGTTGCAACTATGAGAACACAGAAAATGGTGGTTCAAGAGGAAGAATTTCCCTCATCTAACCCCTAGCAGCTCACATTAGTAATGCCAAGGATGCCCTACATACAGTCACAAGATTATACATGCAGGCTTTTGCTCAAGAATCTGTAACAGATGATGTACTTGGTAGATTTACTCCATATATCAAGACCCAATTTAGTCTGTGTTTGGAAATATTTTAAGAAAGTACCATATTCCTAAGCATTCCTATTCCTGAAATATGTTAAGTTGGCTTTTCAAGATATTTGAGAAGCACTCGTGATTTCTTAAAGCCCCGCAAACCCTGCGTTTGCCAAATTCACCTGATCTTTTACTCAACTGTTTTTGCTTACCCTGAGACACTCAACTCAAATACAGCACCTTCAGAAATAGATAAATAGATTTTATATAATTATTTTAATAATTACATAGAATTAATTTATCTATTTCATAAATTATTAACTTAATATAAGATCATAATAATAAGATCAGAAAACTTATGGACAGATAGAGTCCCAATTTTACCCCAAATCCTGTGCTACAGTATTTTCCACACAGGTTAACACAACGTAGTTTGGTATCACATGCTAATTATGAAAAATTAATGAAGTTTTAAGTATCAAATAACTGTCTAGAGGCAGGGAGAAGTTAGTCTATTCTGTTACCACTGCCATGAAGAAACAGACCAAGTTTCATAGTGGAATGACAGGCCAAAACCTAGCAATTTGCACTGACACTGGCAGCCCAAACTTTGACAGACCTGGGTTTTTTTTTGCTTTTATAATAAAAAGGTACCTGCTTTCTAATTTGCTAGAGGTCACCTAATATTCCTTCATATGCCAAAAATCTTCCCCACTTGCTGACCCAAAACCCAAGTTCCCTGGATGTCACAAAAGGCTCTTCCTCCTGCATTATTCCAACCAAAAAGTATTAGTAAACTGGCCTACTATTTATAATCTTACCACAAGTGATGAGAACAACCTCAGGCAGCATGAGCTCAATTAGAATTGCTTTGTCAAAACTTGACAAAGTGAGTATGTTCCCATATATTTATAGTGAAATTTTAGTAATTCAGAAAGTACAATTACAAAGTGCAAGAGCATAAGATGGGCACATCTACATAAGGAAAAATTAAAAAAAAAACCACATTAAAGTGCCATAGAGATTTGCTATAATTGCTACCAAAACCTGGAACTTTGCCAAGACCATAATTTTGAAGCACTTGCAAACAAGACAAGGTGACAGCCAGTGACAATGCGATCAGTGACAATCCTAACACCAGCAGGATGTGGTAGGTTTTGGTTCAGGCTTTATATGTATTTCATCATGATCTGGGGGTTGACTAAGCATTAATGGCTTGTGACTCTTAAGCTTGTGAGCCAGTGTCATGAAAATGGCCTCCACATGGTCATTGTCATTGGGGTTCTTGGCAGAGGTTTCAAACAATGGCATGCTGTGAGTGTCAGCAAACTTCTGGGCCAGGTCCGTGGGCACCTGAATAGCATTTCTCAGGTCACACTTATTTCCAACCAGAATCCGTGGGATATCATTGGCAAGCAGGTGCTGTTTGCATTCCTCTATCCAGGAGGGCAGGCTGTGGAAACTGGCAATGTTTGTCATATCATACACAAACACCACAGCATGGACATTCCTGTAGTAGTGCTGCACCATGCTCTTCCTGAAGCGCTCCTGGCCGGCAGTATCCCAGAGCTGTATCTGAAAACAGGAAGAGAAGGAGAGGAAAAGATGGTTTATTACTCAAAATAATAACACAAATTACCTGTAGTGAGGAGAGTTATGTAATCACAGAAATCTACTCTTCTGAATTAATCATATTGACAAGTTTGTGCTGAAGAAAACCGTTGCATTCACACGGTTTCAAAGCTGCTCACAAGTGAGGCCAGGAGGAAGGATCACACAACTTGAGAGAAAATACAAATTTCTGGAAGTTTACTGGAGCCTGTATTATTAAAGATTTTTATAAAAACCAATCCAACAAAACCAATAAAAACCTGTGTCAGTGAAATGACTGGATTTAATAAGTTTTGTTGATTGTAATCAGTTCTTTATCCATCTTGTCCCGTATTTAATTGATAACCAGTAATAGCCTTAATAAGATGCAAATTGTTTTAACATCAGAACATATGAGCTTTTTAAAATTAATTATAAAGGAGGGGGATGTTGTGACAGGGAGAAGAATTATAAAAGAAAGGCCTCATAAAATCAGGCCTGTTCTATTAAATTAACAGCTAGCCTGTCATCTCTTCTAAGTATAGTTAAGCAATTTGCAAGTTCCCATGCAAAAACAATCTTGGTATGAAAGGTTCCTTAACACAACCATCTATTCTTGGGTTGAAAGTAAGTGCATCTGTGTAAACAGTAAAATCTGTTCCAGGAGACCCCATAGAGGAAAAATGTAAACAACCTGAATCTTAGCACACACGCACAAATCACCTTCTGACCAAACAATGAAGTAGTAAGAAAGCTACCGGCCAATAGGATTTCATAAAAGCTTCAGAAAAATCAGAATGACAGAGAGAATACCTGTGGGTGCTCAGTTGTGCCACCCATTAGCGCATTTTGCATGAAGCTGTGAGTCCTTTGCTGCTTCCTGCATATCTGAGTGTTTATTCTTCCATCTATGAGCTTAATTTTGTGAGAAAGCAGATTATGGCTGATTGTGCCAGGGGTTTATTGCTGTTTGCTTTTCCTTCCTTTCCCAGAACTGCTGGAGAAGAAGAACTGTGAGCTGAGAACAGCAGGAGGGGCCGTGAGGCATTCACTGAGTGGGGTGACATCGCAAGACATCCATTTTGCCACCACAGCCACCCCAAGAGATGAAGGAAACGTTCACAGTGGCTGGTATTCATCTGATCAGTAACAAAGGAGAAAAACACGGAACCATCACTGCCAGGGTTGGTTTGGGGTTTCTTTGGATCTTTTCTACCTGTCTGTGGATGTGCAGCACGGCCAGTAGAAAATTTGCTCCTTATTTGTTAAAGTATCACAGCAAGAGTTTAAATGAGACCCTGCTTTAAAGCCTCGAGTGGGTTTTTTGATTATTCATTGTAAATTCAAGTAATTATCATATTTTTGATGCCTGTAACCCATTCATGCTGCTGTGTCATCACCAGAAAAGATAATGCTGTCTGCCCACACATGATGCTAATGTTTCCTGCTCCTGATTTCCTCTCAAGTTCTGTTTCCTCTGCCTCGCTCTTAATCCATCTCCTGCAGGAAGATTTCTGCAGGCTCTGTAGAAAACAAATAATGTCAAGATTATTTTCAGAAGTTCCTATTTCTCAACTCTGTACAAAAGCACTGCACATGTTGCTGTGCATGTGTCCACCCACTGTACACAGACACAGGACTGAAAAAATGAGCAGCTTTTGCATTACATTTAATTTCATTACGTTTCATTACATTTCATTTCATGGTTGTGTTGAAGTAACAATGTCTGTGGGATTTGCAGCTCCATGAACAGAATTTTGAAATGTCCGCTCTCAGAATAGGTGCTGTCACTGAGGGACAGCACACAGAGGTGGAGTTCACCACTGACTGACATAAGGATGCTGAGAGGAGGGATCTCACTGTCCATGTCTTTAGGTAAATCTGAAAAACAGTTACGTAGATGAAGCAGTGAATTTGAGTTTTGCCAGTGAATTCTGTCTCTGTGTCAAAGGTCTGCGTAAATCATGCGATGATCTAACAGACCAGGTCAAATCATGCAGCTTCTCATTTCCAAGTGAGAGTGTTTCCTCGTGTCAGGCACATTTGTAAATTCATATTCTGTTTTTTCATTTTTTCCAGGTTTGGATGGGACACTCTATGATTTCTTTAACGGCTATCAAGACTTGAAAAACAAGAAAATCAGATTTGTGGGGAATCAGATTTGAGAGAATACAAGATTGTTTAAGAATCCTGAGATTTTTCCTCAGGAAAAAGGTTTTTCCTTTCCTTGACAAACTGTATGAAGTTTCAAAAACATGCAAGAAGATACCAATGATGTAAAAAGAGTTGTAGTTGTCATATTTCCTTTCCAACCTAAATGATTTTATCATTGTAAGTGAAATAGTTTTCTTATCTGACATCCAGGGGTTTTATTTATTGGCAGATTTTATGGAAGAATTGCAGTGAAACCCAGAGATCAATAACTTAATACACTGCAAGCAATTAAAGAAAATGCCAAAGGCTTGGCTGGAATATCAGGAGAAAGGATTCGGGTGGACCTTAGAAAAAAATTCTTTGTGGAAACCATGTCAATCATCTGGTTCAACTTATGTATGAGCTGGATATTGACTGGTACGTAGGTAAAGTGAAATGAAGTTTGATTTCCTACTCCTATATCTTACACAGACAGAATTTTGTGGCAAATTGAGATCAAACTTGGGTTTACACGGAAATGAGGTTTTATTTCTATCCTGTGCTAACACCCACTTTTCTTATTAAGACTTCTTTGCACTTCTTCTGTGTTTTTAGGGCTACTTGATGGGAATTTAGAGGAATTTGTCAGAGTCACTAGAAGTCCAAAATCTGTCTCCAAAACCCATGACTGTCCTGATATCCTTGTTCAAGGGGAAGGACGATGTCACAGACCTGAACCTGAGGCTGAAAATCTCCAAGGAAGAAAAAAGCCTTGGCCTTTTCTTGGTGAAGAACAGGCAGGAGTTAGCCCGAACCACTTAGACCATACCAGGACTTCGTGATGTATGAGTGAAGTTCAGATTGCTTCATTTGGGGCTTCACAGTGAACTGAATTCATTTTAAGACATTTCTAAAAAACAGTCCTACTGTATTTAGCAGTTCTGAGCACCCTGTGCTCTGCAGCAATTTTGGACTGATTTAAGAGTCAGTCAGGCTGAAAAATGTCCCGTTCCGTTTCTTGTGACCTTACCTGGGACTGGCAGTTTGCTGTACTGTCCTACTGAAATATATGGAACAGGAGCTGGACCTCAAGGAGAATTTGGCTTTTTTCTGTGAAATTCAGCTCTGAATTGTGCATAGAAAATCAGTGCAATTCCTGGCGTTCTTCCCAAGGCCCACTATGCCTTAGGCAACTTTGGATGTTCTTCCACAGCACAATGAGGTCACTTCCAGGTGAATTCTGCACTTCTGGAGCAGCACCTGATCCTGAGGGCAAGAATCAGTCCCCAGGGCCAGGCCTGTCTCCCACAGGAAAGGTGATGGATAAGCATTACAGCTATTACCTGGGATACAGGGGGTTTCCAAGGATCTCCCAGAGCCTGCAAGGCTCCATTTTAACACTTGTGAGCCAGGAGAGCTTCCTTGCTTCCTTAGTCCCACCTCATCCAAGATCTTGCCTAACAAGGAGTAATGGGAACAGCACACTGCTGAGCACACTTGGAGCTGTCTTTGCTGTTTCATACTGAACCCTCTCTTTTTTTCCCCTTTTCTCTTCTAGTCTAGGGAAGCTAACACCAATGCCAAGACCTTTGAGCTCCTGAAGTAGCAAGGAGAGGGAGAGCTTTTGAAAGAAATGCAGGAATGGACTGTGCCCTCCTTCCCCATCAGTAGCCGCCATCTCCGGAAGATGGGGCTGTCTTCTGGGAAGGGAATTGGGACAGCACTGCAGCGGCTGAGGGATGAGTGGAAAAAGAGTGGATACCACATGGATGAAGAGGAACTGCTGAACTGCCTGAAGAAGTAAGTTGTAAAATGAGTAATATCAGAACTGTTTGTGCCCTGATCCAAGTGGGACTGAGCTCCCAGGAAACTGAGCCTCTCACAGCCAATTGAGCATTTGTCGCATTTAACATTTTCATTACTAATTCCTAACTTCTGCAAGGAGAGATTTCATTTTATAATAATGTAAAACATTGGTTGACAAATTCCACCTTCTCAAGCTTTCTTTGCTGTTTTTGGTGATAAACAATTACTGCTTTATCATGACTTAGGGCATGAGAGGTGACAGCAAGACTTTTCTCCTGACTTTCTACATCCAAAAAAAACCCCAAAAGGTTGTTTGTATCCTGTAGATAAAATCATGGAGGGGTTTTGATGTGCCTAGGAGAATGTGTGGAAATAATGGTCTCTACCTTATCTCTTTTTGTATTTAAAGGTGGGTAACAGATGGAAATACTCCAGCAGTTCCCAACAGCCTTGCCGTGGAAAACCAGGCTGTTTTCTAGGACTGTGTCTATTTTCTGGAACTCCAGAATCAGGTTAAAAGGATGACTTGGCTGAGTATCATGAATTTCCAGTAGTTTTTCAGTCACTTATCACTGAGTAACTAAATCCACAGCAAGCTGGTGAAGGTTCTGCATTTTATTTTCAGCTTTAGGTGTGAGACAAACTATTAATGTTAATTAACATTAACAAGGGGAGATCCAGCTCCTTGTCTTGGGAATTTGCGGATTTGGAGCAGAGCTGTTCCTGGACTTTATTGATGTCTTTCTATCCCTGGGGTTTTTGGTGTGCTGTTAAAAAATCTCTGGGAGCAGCTCTTGTGTGTATGTAAGTTTTCCTACAGAACCAGGGTAACCAATAAACTCCTTTGGATTTCATTTTCCTTACACATCCTTTCGCAGCACTAGATGCCAACACTGGAGCAATGCTGGAAAAAAAATCAGCATTTTGGGCTTTCACACAGCTTCCCAGCTGCCTTTGATTTTCCTGGGATGTCTAGTCCTTTAAATAAATTCTCCTGAAGGTGCCTGGGAATTTGTGAGAGCCAGCAAGGGAAGAGGGAAAGTGCTGTTTGTTATTAAGGCAAAATCTCAAAAGAACAGGATGGTGCTTCATTTTAAGGAGGTGATTAAATGGAAGCCTCCTTTGTGTAATTTCTGGAACTAGCTTGGGAGGGAGAGTGACAAAGTTCAGGGCTGTAGAGAGTCCTTTCAAGATTTCACCCAAGTGCAGCTCTAGGGCAATGACTGTGCAGGTGGTGAAATATTGACACTTTTACCCAAAATTGCTGTCAGGGTCCAACTCCCCTTGGAGAAAGGATTTTTAAGGACAAGAGCTTGAAATTTTAGATCTTGGCATGGACCTTATGGATACCTTGGACAAAGTTTAGCAGGGAGATCTTCCCATGAAGTGCAGTTAAGCAATTTGCAAGTTCCCATGCAAAAACAATCCTGGTATGAATAGTTCCTTAACACAACCACCTACTCTTGGGTTGAAAAGTCAATGCATCTGTGTAAACAATAAGATCTGTTCCAGGAAAAATGGAAACAACCATACAGGAAAAATGTAAACAACCTGAATCTTAGCAGGTTGTTTACACACACAAATCACCTTTTGACCAAACAATGCAGTAGTAAGAAAGCTACCGGCCAATAGGTGCTGCACACGAGGTCTGTGAAAACTGTATAAAATCAGTGAATAATTCACATGAATAAAGAATTGGCTTTTCCCGCATGAAGAAAACGGAGTCTCGGCTGACTTAATCCCACAGCTGAGGACTCCAGGCAATCGCGGGAGGCTCGGCCGAGGCTGCCGCGGCAAAGGCGGCGGGACCGAGAGACGGAATCCACAGAGCCGCGGACGAGCGGCCCGCAGCGGGAAGGAATTCCAGCGGCGGATACACGGAGCAGCGAAAGGCGCCGGCGGCAGCTCCAGCCGGGCGGGGACGGCCCCGAACACACCGAGACAAGGAGCGGCGGCGGGGCGGGACCCGAGCGGGCAGAAACAGAGAAACCAACAGAGAAACCACAGAGAAACCAACAGAGAAACCAACAGAGAAACCAACAGAGCTGCCGGGAAGGCGCCGCCCGGGGGGAGGGAGCGGGACCCGAAACTGCCCCGCGGCCACCGGGACGGGGCGGGGGAGACAGCGGAGGGGGCGCGCCGCGGAAAGCCGAGATGCGCCGCGCTGCCGGGTATGGAATTACGCGCCGCGTAGTTTGAGGACATCAAAATACGCACTGCGGGGTATGAAAGTACGTGCCACGTATTTTGATGTTCTCAAAATACGCACTGCGTAATATGAAAATACGTGCCGCGTATTTTGATGTCTTCAAAATACGCACTGCGTAGTATGAAATTACGTGCCACGTATTTTGAGGTCTTCAAAATACGCACTGCGTAGTATGAAATTACGTGCCACGTATTTTGAGGTCTTCAAAATACGCATTGCGTAGTATGAAATTACGTGCCACGTATTTTGATGTTCTCAAAATACGCACTGCGTAGTATGAAAGTACGCGCCGCGCCGCGTAGTATGGAAATTACGCGCCGCGCAGTATGAATTTACGCGCCGATGCGCGGAATCGGCATCACCGCGCGGCGCGGCGGAAGATGGAGATGGGCGCCGCGGGGCGAGGCGCAGAGGGAGAGTTTAAACCCGCGGTACGATCCGGGCAATCTCCGCCGGCCGATTCCCGCTGCCTTTTGGAAAAGCCGCCCGGGAAGCGCCTCAGCCCGAGCCGCGGAGCCCGGAGCCGGAACCCGCGTGCGGCGCCCCCGCGAAATGGCTCCGGCGGGACGCGGCGCCCCGGGCGGCGATGGGGGCGGCCGCTCCCCGGGAAAAGCCGCGGCGGCTCCGCCGGGTGAGTTTTATCCTCCGGAGAGCCCCGAGCCCCGCTCACAGCTCCTCCCCGCCGCCGAGGGCTCCAATGCCGTTCCCCCATTCCCTGCCGGGCTCCGCGCGGCGTTTCCGACAGCCCCGGCGGCTCTGCCGGCCCGGCCCCGCACCGGCGGCCGCTCCCCGCGGAGCTCCGCCCGCCCCGGGCCCGGCGGTGGGAGCCGCAAGCGCTTTGTGCCTGTTTAACCTTTTCTCTGCGCGTTCTCGCTGTTTTCCCTTTGCTATACGCAGCCTTTAGGGGGGTTTTGTGTTGCTTTTCTCCCGCGGGAGTTGGGGGCAGGCGGGGACGCGGCAGCCCCGGGAGGGTCCGCACGGCTCCGCCGCTGCCCGGGCAGGGCAGAGTTCGGGATCTCATCCCTGCGGATGTGAGCACAGCACGGCGGCGTTTGGGGTCTCCTTTCCCCGGCAAAGGCTGCGAGGTGGCAGCGGCCAGAGGTTTCTTTCTCTTTCCTTCTCTCCTACTTCCTGCGGGCAGCGCAGCCCCTCTGCCCCAGCGCGGAGTGGGTTCTGACTGCCTCTGTTTAGTGAAGCTTTATGTATCGTGTTTGTATACCTTGAAAACGTGGTGATATAGGTCTTTTTAAGTTAATTTTGATTTCTGAGTCAATTCTAATCTTTTACAGTTTTACAGTTGTTGGAGAGATAGAAAGCAGTAAATACAGTGCCTGAGTATCTATCAAAGATTTCATCATAGTCTGATTTCTTTAACAAGAACGTTAACAAATTTGCCAGATAAAATTACACAAAACACAATATTGAATACAATTTTGAAAAATGCAGTATTTACATTAAAATTTAGGAAAAAAGATCATTAAATCTCAATTCAATGTACAACAGCAAAGCCTTATTTGATTCACTAACTCAAAAAGAAGATAGGCATGTGTTTTTATCATCAACAGGTTAAAAGTAATCTGTTCATTTGATCAGACAGCAATTGCCTCTGAGAAAATGAAGCCCAGTGAAAAGAGAAATGACTTCACCATTACCCAGCCTTTGTAATCAGAACAGAGCAAAAGCAGGAGTGCCAGAGCAGGGCTGTGTCTGGAGACTTACAGAGGAAACTTGCAACAAAAGCCTTTTGTCATCATCATGGTACAGTGTTCCTACCAACCTTCTTCAGCTATTCCCTGTTCCAGCTCCCAAGAAGACATTCTGTGATGTCAAAGATCAACATTTCCAGCTAATGGACTTTCTCCTGAGTCTCAACTATTTGGACTTTAAAACAATGGTCACTGATCTCAATTTCCCCCAGAGACACTGGACATTGTTTTTATTTTTCTCATGCTGCAAGACCCTTTGTCAGTGACATGACTGGATTTAATAAGTTTTGTTGATTGTAATCAGTTCTTTATCCGTCTTGTCCCATATTTAATAGATAACCAGTAATAGCCTTAGTAAGATGCAAATTGTTTTAACATCAGAACATATGAGCTTTTTAAAATTAATTATTAAGGGGGGGGGGATGTTGTGACAGGGAGAAGAATTATAAAAGAAAGGCCTCATAAAATCAGGCCTGCTCTATTAAATTAATAATTAGCCTGTCATCTCTTCTAAGTGTAGTTTTAAGCAATTTGCAAGTTCCCATGCAAAAACAATCTTGGTATGAAAGGTTCCTTTCCACGACCATCTATTCTTGGGTTGAAAAGTCAGTGCATCTGTGTAAACAATAAAATCTGTTCCAGGAGACCCCATAGAGGAAAAATGTAAACAACCTGAATCTTAGCACACACACACAAATCACCTTCTGACCAAACAATGCGGTAGTAAGAAAACTACCAGCCAATAGATGTTGCACACGAGGTCTGTGAAAACTGTACAAAATAAGTGATGTGAATAAAGAATTGGCTTTTCCCCTATGAAGAAAAGGGAGTCTTGGTAACTTATTACAATAAGTATAAACCTCCTGTAAGCTTAACATGTGACTGTCATTTCCAGGTACACACCTTCTGTCCAAACCAGACTGAACACAGGTGCCAGAAGCTTAGAATAAAAAGACATTCAGAAGAACTGAAATGCTTTCAAATTTCTGGGGTCCAGGCTGAAACAAACTAAAACAAAACAAAACAAGTTTGTAGCACCAGCAGATGTAAGCAACAGCAAACATGAATTTTATATATCAATGGATCATCCTGTGTAATGGAAGCCTGGAGTCTATGATAATCTATATTGATCCAAATGTTTCAGGAAAACTTCTTTAGAAATTGCAAATATTTTGAACGTTGTCTTGTTTACCACTCCAACCAGTGACTTTTTATATTAGAAAAAAGGGAGCCCAAGTATAAGGGAAATCTGCTGAGAGCAAGAGGATGATGCATCATTGACAGAGGGGACTAGAGTATCACATAAAATTGTTTTGAAAGCTACAACAGTGGCAATATAGTGAAACTGAATAGAAGCAGATGCAAATTCTTGATAATAGTGACTGACAATAAGTTTTTCTTTAAGCACAGGGTTCATCAGGTTGGAAATTATTAAAATGGATGACAATCCAGATACACAAGTCAACCACAGGATGTTATGAATCAATCATGTGACAGACTGAAGAAAAAAGAGGAAGAGATGTCTCAGATGATGTGACTTTTTCTTCAATATTATGTTCAACCTTGGTCATCCACCCCAAAAAACCTCAGACTAGAGCAGGTGGGAATGGCAGCTACTGTTTGCATCAGGGGAACTGAGAATTTGCCTGAGAACATCAGAGCAGCTTGGCTTTTGTAGCCTAGTCCAGTTCTCTGCAGTTTTTGATCCAGACACTTAGAAAAACCCGTGTGCTGCTTCTGGAAGGGTCATTGAGCTTGTCAGGAAAAGCAAGGCAAGTTGCCCTGGCTCTGATCCCATGAAGTGGTACTCAGACTGTAGAGTAACCCCCACTTTTTGCCAATGGTATTACACCCTGCACACAACTGACAGCATCTCCATGAGTCTACAAAACTGGACTGAAACAGGCACCTCAGTTTGGGTAAGAATCTGTCACACACCAGGCCAGACATACTTCCAGTTCTGTGCACTTATAAAACATCCTAAAGTCAGGAGACTGATAGAAAATGTTCGTGAATTTGAGAAATTAGAGGAAAAAGCAGCGCAGACTAAAGCAATCCTATGTACAGACAATATTATGTTAAGGAATCAGTATAGAGAAATCTTGGAAAATGCTGTGTGAAATTAATTTAAGGAGGGAGTTAATTTTCACACGCAGCTGTAAGCTTACAGTTCTCTCCCCAACTAATTCACAGAGCAGAAATCAGTCATGCTTCAGTGAGGCAGAGATCTGCAAGTGTATTGGAAGCTTTGGGTAGAGATGGGGAAATTAAATTAAAGGTTTACATAACTTGCAAGCAAAGCTTAAACTACAGTTCTTCCAAAATTTCATTTACATGCAGCATTCAAGCTTGAAGGGCATTATGAACTGAGTCATTTACATTGACAAGTAAATCCTTTCCCAGTGTTGAAAACTGCACACTTTAGAAGTTTCCTTTTTTCCTCATTCAAGGCAAACTTGAGGAAATGGTTCCATTTCTGACTCTCAGCCCAAATACTTCCTCTTCTGAAAAACAACACTGAAAATGTTCATGTTAATGGGTGTGCACTGATGAAGTAACACCAAGATTTCTATTTCATTGTTAGTCCAGAAAAAACCCATCTTAAGGACACTGCAGTTTTTTATAACAGCTCTTTAAAATACATAGTTTGATTGGTTGGTTTAACAGCATAATTCAGCCAATAAAACTGTACAGAATCACTTGGTTGCATTCCTTAGGAAAGACAAATGGCATAAAAAATATAAAATACACTGGCTCAGCTATCACACCCCACCTTCTGATTCTGTTCTGTGGATCCAGAAAGCTCTTTTCTAAACAAGGACTCATTTTGTATGTGTGCTTTACAACACACTGGTAAAAACTTAACTGGCCTTGATGCTATGTCTTCTTTTAAAAAGACATGGGAAAAAAACTTGGAATAGCTCAAAGGTACAGAACATGATGTTCAGACTTTCTTCTTTGAATTTCATTTGCGTTTTGCTCTTTCAATGTAGGTCCGTGAAGACTGACATCATTGTTTTCTTCAATTTTCAATGCTTAGATCAATTGAGGAAGAGAAAAATTAAGAAGGCAGCAAATCCATTTGTTGAAGGTTTAAATTTACTCTTCACATTTAGGCATCAGTGTTTGATATGAACATATCAGCCTACTGTACAAGGAATATACTTGTTCCTATGTCTTGGAATATTACACAATTGCTGTGTGAGAGACCCTCAGCGAGAAGAACTGTGCTTGTGTTCCTGCCAATGACACAGCACTTTCCCAGCTGTGAAGGAAACAGCTACTGCTGTAGGAGCACAAGAAAGAATCATCCAGCTGGCTGGGGGAAGGGAGAAGACACTACTTTATAACCTACTTCCATGCAAGAGGAAAAATTCCCTTCAGGGCACAGCAAGGACTACAGTAATTTAGTTTACCAGAGCTGCTCTCTCCTGGTTCAACTGGAATTGCTGGAGCTGACTGCTACATGTGGAGAAGGTGAAGAGGAGTGAGAGAAGTTGCCAAAACCGCCCAAAATCAGTTCAAACACGTTGACAACATGCCCACTAAGAACTGGGGTCCTGACCATAAGGATCAAATTTATTCCTTTAATGCTGAAACAGAACTTGCACAAAACAATGTGTCTCAGAAAAGCCTCCTTCACTTCTCCAACTTCCTCAACCAGAACTGATTCATTTTTGAGATAACATTCTCAAAAATGTAGCAAAACAATCTACAAAAACCTATATAACAGAGTGGCACCATAACCTATGTGAAGCATCGAAGAGCTGCGGATGTGTGTGCTTCACTTCTCTCCAACTAAGGTCAGGCATCATTTCGAGGTGATGAAAATAGCAGTGAATAAGATGGTGCTGACAAGACAAGACCCTCAGGAGGTCTCTCCTGTCATGGACAGCAATGTACAAAGGAGTACAGAATTTCACCTGTCACAGAAGTTCTAGTCAGTGGTTTTCCAAAAAAACCCCAAACAAACCGACAACATAAACCCCTACTCACCTTTGGTTTTTAGTTGAAAAAAGATATGACATAAAAATCCCACAAGAACAGGAAATCACATTGGCTCTCCTATTCTTATATATCCTCCATCATTTCTTTAATCATAAATAACAAGCAAGGAAAAACTATAGCTTTCAGCTACGGAACTCTAAACTGCAATTATAACTCCTGACGATAATAAAGGCCCAAGGACAAGCACCAGACTACTGTTAACTTCCTTTTTCTGCACAACCGAGCTTTCCTCATAGAAACAAACTGTAACACAGAAGCAGATGGGGATTCTGTTTAAAACCACGTTAGTAAACAAACTGCTTTTGTGAGCTGTTACAGAGTATTTTGCAAATGATGGTTGCGACCATCACACAGCGAACTTAACAGAATCCTAAAGATTAGAAACTGAAACGCACTAAACAATATTCAATTTCCTAATATTTTAAAATCAAAATTATCGTAACAGTGGCACCAACAGAGCTCTGTAGTGCTGAAGGTTAAAACAACAGTGATGTCCGAAGAACAAAGCAGCAGAATTTCTCAGAGGCAACACGCTGCTAATAACAGGCACAAGTTAAGACAAAACTACTGCTAAGAAATCTATATAGAAGCCCGCTGTAATGACAAATTACTGACCAGCACTTGACAAAAGACGCAAGAAGGTTTGGCCTACGGTAGGAATTGGTCCACCATGACAGAAACCCACACCGTGACCGCCTTCCCAACAGGAGCACGGCCAAGCAGCGGAGCAGTTTCAGGGCCGACACATCCCTGCGGCCGGCGCCGCGACCCCCCGAAGGGACCCCGCGGGGTCCGGCGGTGACGGGGCCCGGGGACCCCGCCAGGGCTGCGGCCCGGGGCACGCCGCTCTCCCGGCCGCTGGAGCGCCGCGCCAGGCGCTGCCCCGCCGCCCCCGTGCCCGGGCCGGGCCCCGCGGTACCTTGATGCGCTCGCCGTCGATGGTGACGGCCCGCTCGCGGAAGTCCACGCCGATGGTGGCCTCGGTGCGCTGCGGGAAGCGGCCGGCGCAGAAGCGGTAGGTGAGGCACGTCTTGCCCACGTTGGAGTCCCCGATGACGATGATCTTGAAGATGCGGGAGCGGGCGGGGGGCAGCGCGCCGGGGAGCGCCCCGGAGCCCGTCAGGCTCAGCTCCAGCGAGGACTCCACGTCCCCCGCCGCCATGGCGGCCCCGGCAGCGCCGCGGAGCCACCCGGGCCCAGCCGCCGGGCCCGAGCCGGTCTCGCGAGAGCGCTGCGGCCGAGACCCGCCGGGGGGGGGTGTGGCCAACGCCGGCACCAGGGGGCGCTGTGCGCCCGGCCGGCTGCACTGAGGGGGCGGGAACGGGAATCTCCGAAATCAGGGAACAGCCGCAAATAAGCGGGAACCCCGCGCCCGTCCGCACAGCCTGAGTGTCGCCAGGCGTAGAATGTGTAAGGTTTTCTTAGGAGCGGTTGAGAAGGGAGACTTAATCCATGAAACAGAGAGCTGCCAAGAAGCTCTGAGTGATGGCCAGGTGTTCCAAACACCAATTATTTGTTGGTAGAAGTGCCTTGTCAGGGTTTGGGGCCGGACAGGCTTCAATGTTCTCAGACGCAGGGGAGCTTAACAAAGCTTGGGAAGAAGGGTGTACCTCTGTGGGCACAGCGGCTGTCCCACAGTGCACACAAAGGATGCAGAATTTAGGGGCCACAGGGACATCCGGCAGAACTCCCAAGACAAGGCAGAAAGAAATGAAGACAGCTCGGTGATTGTGCTGAAATCGGCTCCGGCTGGATAACAGGTAATTCCGGCAGGGACAGACCCCGAGCGACTCACGGAGCACCGACCCGAAACACCCACCGGCCCTAAAGGAGAAACTGAGCATGGCATTAATTAGCATGAGAAGAGAGAATACCGATTAATAAGAGAATTGTGTGACTTGTAACTAATGAACACTAATCTTTTTGTTTGCTAAAATGTTTAAATAGTAGAAAGTTCTGAGAACTGGAGTGCTTGAGCTGTTGAATATCATGGAGCACCAGGCTTGTGCAATCTGAAATAGATAATTCTCTTTCTTGAATAACTGTTGGCTTGTTGGACATGAGGTAACAAATCCAGCTTTTGCAGACAACATGGTGTCAGAGACTGAGATAGTTCAAACCTCAAACATTAATATAAAAATTTGCTCATTACAACAAAAACTGTATAAAGAAGCTACAACCCAAGAGGCTCCCTGAGGATACCTGTCTGGGTCTTTGGACTGAAAGTCAAATTGCTGAGATTAGATGAAAGGAAAACCCATTCTTCAACCATCTGAAACAAGTAAACAAGGAAAAGAATGTGATCCAAACCCAGCTACGGTGCTGAGAATTATCTCTGGCTTGTTTTGGGGTGGGCAGGCCATAGCCCACAGACCCCTTTGCCGGGAACAGGTTTGCACAGATTTCCCCCCAGCCGAGGTGGGGAGAGGAGGTTTGGGTGTCCTGTAACCTCTGCTCAGGGGCAGTGAGCCCATCCTCCCTTACACAGCCTGGCTGTGGAACCCTAATGGGACATTCATTTACTGAGAGGCAGCTGTGGGGGGGCCTTAATCCATCCATGGCCCCCCAGAGTGTCCCCAGAGTTATTCCTGAGGCCTTACAGCACAGCTCTGCTCGTGGTGCAACAAACCCAGTCTGCTGTAAGAGACAATGGAAAACTCCCCCCCACCAGGGAGGTGCCTGGGTTTTCCTACCTGGTCTGAGTGTGCATTAACCCATTGGATTCTGCTTTTTGGGGGGACCTTCACCACCAGGAAGACCAGCTGGAGAGCATAAATGGAGCATCGTTGGGATCCACAGATGGTGATATTTTCTTTTTCTGTCCCTGTTACTCTCTTTCCGTCTCCCTCACCTATTTTCTATTTCTTTCTCTCTCTCGTATTTACTATCAAATAAAGCCTATACTATTGTCACTGGCATTTGGTCTGGTTTGCACCTTAATTCAGGCAGAGGCATTTCTAAGAACCTTAGCAATGGGATCCTGACACATGGGGAACATTCACAGGGAGTTGCATTTGTGAGATGTTTGCACGGATGTTGAATACTCAAAGACAAGAGGCCTGGAGTGAGAAGGGGAAGACCAAGAGCGTGAGGGCTTGTTTGTAATTGTGGGGAAGGTTTTCTGTGATGATGTCCTCTCTCAGTCGTGTCAGTGCTGTACAGCCCCAGCTCCCTCATCCCTCCCTCCTAAGAGAGGTGATGCAGTCCCTTAATAACTTCATAGCCCTCTGCTGGACCTGCTCCTGGAGCTGCATGTCTCTGTTGTCCTGAGGAGACCAGAACTGGACACAGCACGCCAGATGTGGCTCACCAGGACTAAGTAGAAGGGCAGCAGTGCTGTGCTCCAGCCTGACTCTGCCGCTGCTGCCATTTACGGGCAATAAGCAAGTTATGCCCGGCAGGGAAGGACACTTGGATCAGAAAGGACTGATGTGTCTCCCAAGAAGAAGGGAACTATGGCACTGCCCTAACAATCTGTTAACTCACCAACACAGGTGAGAGGTAAGATACAGACATCGAGTTTAAGCAATGTTAACCAGCAAAAAATTTTAAAGAGTTTAGTCCCTACACCGAAAAGCAAATGGAGACTACAGTAGTTGAGGGAACTGTTACCCTAAACAGGGGCTTTGCAAACCGAGCCAGAATTCCTAAAGTTCAGATAGATACCTAATAATAGCCTTTGAGAGTCCTCCTCTTCACACTGCTACATGTGCCCCCGACCACTTGGAGTTTCTGCCTCAACAAATAATAAATGATCCTGGGGTCCTATAGATCAACTGTCATGTGGTTGAAGGAAAGTGCTTTGAGCAACCCATTATTACTCATGTGAAAACAGGAGGCTAGACTAAATTTTGAAAAAGCATTAAAATATCCTGAGTTCAGGGCAGTTTCAGTTACAGTGCCCATCTTAGTTTTTGTCACTCCCTTTCCCCCTCTCTTGGACCAATCCATAAGACAGTAGAGATATTCCTCCCTGTAGTCCTCTTCTGAGACAGGATGACTCCATTTATGCTCTCAAATAATTCATTCTGTCAAAGAAGAGGAGTAATTTTATTGAAGGGAGACTAAAGGGTGGGGGGAGGAGGTTGTGCCACCCTCAGGTTCCTGCTGTCCCTTGCACAGAGTTGTTCCTTCTTGCACCCAGAATGTAGAATGTGTTTGGCTAAGGAGAGGAAGCACAAGCAAGCCCATCTCTATAAGCCCAATGATCAAAGAAGCAGAGAAATGATAGTTCTAGTGGGGGATACTCTGATTTGGGCTCTGTCTAGTGTGCTAAAAGGTGAGTTTAAACAGGTGTTCACAGGGTCTGCCAACAGCTCATTTAACTGATTTTGTTCTGGGTTACACCAGGAGGGCCAAAGTGAATCAGAATTAGATATGAGCTCTTCAACATCTCTTATTTCAACAGCTGGAACTTTAAATGGCAGAATCAACACACCACCTAGTGGCTGAGGGCATTCCCAGTCTTTAGTCTTAGCCTAATTTTAAATGAACGACCCCAACACCTTGCCAGTGCATTTGTCGCACGATGCTGCCAACAGCCACCATAGCTCCTGTTTTGTAAGCCCTGAGACAGACAGAACCTCCTTCACGGGGAACACAGCTGGCTCCTGAAACGATGGACTTAGAGTAAATAACCTAATTTAAACCTGAGAGTTTAAATTTTGTCCCAGATGTGGATGCTTTTGTGTGGGCTGTTTCAGTTTGGTACTGGAAATTTCATCACTTCTGCTATACTTGAAGGAATAAAGATGCTGATTAGATCCTTACATTTCATCCAGCACACACTATTTCTGGGCATTCCTTTTCCTTTCGAATGTATTTGGAAACCAGCAAATATAACTGAGTTTATTTATCGTAACAACAAATTAAAAATACTTTTTGCTATAAAAGCATTTGGAACAGCTTTTGGTTTTCTTCTTTTGCAAGGACAAGTACTTTTAATGTGCTCTTCAGATGTGCTCAGTGAATGAACATATAAGAGCCTAGATTCACAGCTATTTTTATTTAGCAGATGTAGAATTTTCTAAGAAGGGATTCTGAAAATAGTTGCAAGTCTCTGGACTTACTTAGCATTTCAAGAATAGTTATTTCTGTTGTCTCCTGAAGGAATATTTTAACTTGTTAGTCCCATGAAAATGCAGAATGTTCAATATCTAAAAATTGTGTCTACTAGGTTTTAAGTTAAGGAACAAACTAGGGGAAAGAAGTGTTAGTCTAAGTCTGTCTAATTTACTTGCTTTTTTCTGAAGGGATCAACAAGTTTCTAGGTGATATAATGACAAGTAGTTTAAGAATGCTTTTAGAATTTCTTTAAAACTTTTTTTAAAGTTTTGCAGAGATACTGTATCTCTGACTTCTTGCGGGGCTTTGGTGTGAGGCTTCACATCTTTCATTTTTGCAGGACAAAGTCCTGTGCTTTGGCAAGGGAAAGTTCTGCTATTGCAAGACTTGATTCTGCAAGTCTTAAGGAGAGTTTGACCCCCCATTAACATGTTCCTTTATGACAAAATACAGATGGCAGAAATGTTGGAGCAGCAAAGAACAGCTTTTTAGGAGATGGGGTTCAAGGACCCTGAATGTCAGCCTGAAAAAGCGAATGTTAACACACCCTGTTGAAATCACAAAGTCAAATGTCTCATCTATCTTTGCACTGAAATGAAATTTAGATACAGCTGATTTACTGCCAGCTACTACAACGTGCCTTTCATATTCACTTCTGTGCCCTTGTTCTTTGTCAAAACCACAAACCAAAAAGCTTTCTGGAAATTAAAAGCAGTAATACCTTTCCCATTTCTAGCTTGTGCTTGGATGTTTTCCTCATTGCATACCCGGAACGAGCCTTGGGTCTGTCAGCATAGCTTGGTAGCTATTCCAAGAAAAAAGCTGAGAGAAGTGAGGCTGTGTAGGAAACATGCCCGAGTAAAATTCATTATGATGCTTAATTCTCACTGGCTTCACACCACATGTTGGCAGAAAGCAGTTGCCGGCTTCTGGATATGGTCACAGTCTAAACACATTTTTTCTTGGGAGCCTTCATCCATTTTTCCTCATTCCATCCCACTCAGAGCTCTGGATTTGCTTCCTTTTTATCACAAGAGGGCACCCTGCGTCAGACTAAAGTTTCCCATCCACATCTTAAAAGGCAGAAGCTGAGACCAGGAATGTTCCTGGACTGAAATGGGCTTACGGGCAGAGGGGCACTGAAGGAGCAGCCATCAGGGAACAGCTGGTTGCACCTGCAGTGTCAATGTCCTCTCCTTGGGTGGGAGGAATAAACACAACTCTCCTCTGCAACTCAACCTCTGCAATTTTTAAAACTCAATTCAAAAACAGCAGACTATACAGCTAAGGGATTTAAACAGAACAACCACGTAACAACTGAAAATGCTCTCTCAGTCATGCTGGAGATAACTGAAGTGCCTTTTTCACTTCTTTTTACTGAAAACCAGCTAGCTACTGATATACCAACTGGCACTCTCCACAAGACATTGAGTAACTATGACTTCCCATGGCAGTCAATAAAAAGGAGTTTTCTTTGAGAAGAAGAGCAGCATTTAAATAATTCAATCAAGTATGCTACTGTTATACGAAATGAGATATGTATAGACAAATATATGGACTTAAATAAATCCCCACTTCACTTCTAAAGGTGGTGAATGACTGTTTCACAAGTGTAACAGGCACCTGATAGCACATCAGCAATAGCTGTACTGTGTCCTGAAAGCAACCATGTATTATGAAAGCAACCATCTGGGATGAATCTGAATTCGATTTTGTATGAGGAAAGGAAAATTCTGTTAAAAAGCTAGCACTGTGATGCACTGTTCTCATACACTTACCTTTTCCTTGAAACCTTATCCACTACTGACATACTCTGTGAATATTGCTCCAGAACATATTTTCTTTAATATTTTGTGAAAAACAGCTCAACCTGTATTGCAGTTTTACGTTCTCACTAAACCTGTTGAAACAGAAATTCACAGATCAGGTGTCCTTAATGCTCAGCCCTTCAAATTCAGGTTGGATCTTCAAATAAGACCTGTTCTCTGTGAGGTTGCTTGAGAGTATGTAACGCTATCAGCACTTTTTTAATGAGGGGCAAACAGCCTCTGAATACTAATTCTGCTGGTTATCAAATTGAGTCACACAGGGATCAAGGAGCATCACCTGCTGCTTCCTCTAGGCCTGATCCTGGACTGTCAAACAGAAAGAAGCCCCCAAAAAGTTGTATGTTTGCTCAAACAGAAATTAAGGAGAAACAGTAATGTTCTTCATTGTTAGCATCAGAATAGATTGTTACCTTAGCAACAGCAATAAGAAGAAACACATTGTATGTAGCCAATATTTGTTTTACCTCATGTTTCATATGCTATTTTTCTAAACTTTTCTTACTAATTGCTCAAATTTTTTGTAAACTTCTGCTGTCACCCTACTAGGTTACTCTTGTTGGCATTGGATGTTATCTTCTCTTAAGCCTAGTAGCAGACACAGCCCACCTCTGACTCCCTTTACAAGAGAATCACTCTGGTATTTCTGAGTGAAGCTTCTTGGGCAGCAAACCTGAAACTCAACATATGCAAGTCAAACAAACTACTGTAACTTAAACTTCTACTGTTTGCACTTCCTTCTATCCAATACTGCTGGCTACAATTATGTGATATGCCTCAGGAAAGGGGTGCCAATTCATTTTTACCAGATTCTCTTTTCTATTACTCCATAGATCCTCTTCTAACTTTTTAAATGGAAAAGCAGAATTCAACTCCTCTGAACCGTCTGGAGGAGAAAACGACAAGGGAAAGTCTAACTCCTTCTGAAGTAATTTTCTCCCAGCCCTAATTATTTCTGACTTCCTACATATACCTTTCTCCCAAGAAAAACTCATCTAAAAAGCAGTGAGGCATTCCATATGTAAATGCTAGTGAGTTGTCAGACAATAAGGACTCGTTAATGCCAGGAAAGTGATTTAATCTTGACCACTAGGCCAGACTTGGGGGGCTGCAGAAGATGCTGCTGTAACACCAGCAGATATTCTATTTGGTTTATTGTTCCCTGGAATACCCTGGCTCCAGATGCTGCTTTCCCCTGCAGCTCGAAGTCCACCTAAGAACAATTTCCCCTTCCAACCTCTGGACTTCACAAGACAGGGGAGAAAAGCACAACAGGAAAGCAGATAATCTGGCCCCACAGAATCACTGGCACTCGGACTTCTTTGGCTATTTAAATAACTAATGGAAACCAGCTGCTTTTTCACATTATCTTTTGCATTTTTCTTCCTGAAAAGTAGTCTCCATGAAAGGAAGACACTGTATTTACCTGGCTGTAGCTTTAGATTGTGTTTGAAATATTTTAGTTTTCTGAAGTTCTTTTTCTGTAAACAAGAAGTGTTTTTGTAAACTGTACTTTGTTTTCATTTTTTCTCTAGGAGGGACTTCTTCTTGATGTCCCTCTGGTCTGACCAATGTGATTGAAAAGGTTTGTCTTTTTGTCACCAATCAAACTGGCCTGTGTAAGAAAGTATATAAAGAAGACACATCCTAAAAATAAAAAAGTCATTTTCAGCCTTCTGTTGTCAGAGTCTTGTGTCGTTGTGGTGTACAACAGCATCACTTGGCTTACAGTGAGATCTCCTTTAGGGTCACACTGTAGCTAAAACTTTCTAATGAAGGTGAAAGAAAAAATCATATTCCACAAGCACAGTGTAATGATGACGAAGTGTCAGTGGGTATCAAATGATGCCCTTACTGGCACCAAACCCTCACTGGACCTGATCAGTTCTTTGAGTATGAAGTGTCAGCTTAGCACGTGTCTTCCCTTTAAGCAGGGGAAATCTGCTACCAAGATTAGACAGAGGAACTGAGAGAAAAAGCAGACATTGGTGCACTACAAAAGGATTATTATTCTTTTTCAGCAAAAATACTGCAGGAAGCCCACAAAGCAGCATACTACACACAACTAGTAAGGAAAGCCTCCCAAAATGACAGGGGGTATTCCCTAGAGTAACAGAAGTCTTGAAAAATTAATGACCTTTCGCCTACTAGCCAATTTGCCTATTTTAGTGCTAGATCAAGTACCAGTTTCAGGTCTGTCAAGAACATCTGTCTGGCAGGGCTGACAAAATACAACACAAATGCAAAATACGTGGATCTAAAGGTTCCTACTTGCTCTTCCAGACACGACAGCTGTAAATAGGCTCTTGCACATTTTTGCATTCATCTGACTGTTCTTTTCATGATGATGCCATGAGGATTTTTCCAAATAGGAGAGCAGGGGAATAGCTGGATGGTAAGGACAGATATTGTTCTTGTGGGCTTAGCCAGACATCTGTAGACTCTTTTGAACAAGTTGATTCACATGGCTCTGTAAGAGGCAGCCCAAGAAGAAAGTGCACCACAAAGAAATAAGTAATGTTTGAGCCATTTGTACAGGAGACAGCGTTGTTGCCTCTGCCCCCATTAAGCACTGAGCATCTGTCAGCACTGAGCTGGGATTTTCAGTCCTGCCTGAACACTCAGCTTGCAGTTAATGAGTTCTTGTAACTCCTAATTTCTGAGAGTCTGTGATGTTTCCTTTGGGAGCTGCTCGACCGTGGAAGAATCAGTCCTTTTCTCTCCCATTTGCTATGGACAGGTGTGAATGGCTCTTTTCACATCAGTGGTTCAACAGCCTGACATAGCTTGGGATGTTCAAAATTAAAGCCCAGCTCGGTTTGGCAGCACCAAATGACGGAGCAGAGGGCACAGAGCATGGCAAAGCTCTAACATCAAACACTGAGTTAAATAACGGCTGAAGGAGCAGCTCTGGCTTGCCAGAGGTTTGGGATTTGCATTCCCAAAGCACCAGGCATAAGCCTCAACAACCGGGGAAGGATGTAGAGGGGAGGATGGGAAAGACCTCACCTGATGAAAGCTGGGAGGCAAATCTGTGCACAGCAGAAGCAGTTTTCTCCTTTCCAAGAGTTGGCCTCTTCTTTCTCCTTTACCCCAACACAGGAAGTGGGAAAGGAGGAGAGGAAATCTTCTGTCAGAACTTGAGGCCCTGGTGCTGGTCTTTGTGGAATATATACCTCAGAGACTTCCAGTACCTTGTACCAGCAAACAGAGGCTGTAGTTAAGGACAGTATCCCCATTAACAAAGGCTACCTCAACATGTTACTATGGAATTCAAAATTAAAATATTTGCCTGGAAAGGTACAGACACAACACAAAAATCACCTTACCCGAAAACTCAGGAGATGCAGTGCAACAAATAAATATATTTATTCTTACTTTTTTCCTTTTTTTCAACAACAGTAGCAGAATAATTGCAAACAGGGTTTTCTTTTTTTGCCAAGTATGTACTTTGCTTATTGATTTTTGCATCCAGGGTGATCTACAGCTACAGCTTGGTTTTGTATTTTTTTTTTTCAATCAGGTTCCTCCTAGGATAGATAGAGTGACTAAGTATTCAGAGCTACTAAAAACTTAGGTGTGTAACACAGTGAACTACTTCACAGTCATAAACATAATCCCTAAAGCAAACACACAGGAAAACTGTTTTGTTCAGAGCTGGAGCTGAGAAGAAGCCTCTTTTTTTCTTTTTGCCATCTTGCTATTTCAGTCAAAGTGGATTGTGTTCTCCACTGTTGCTCTTTCAGAAAACAAAAACCAGTTATAAAAATTACTTCATAAAAACATACTCTCATATTTCAACACAGTTTTTTATGCCAGTTTCTCAAAGACTATTCTAGAAAAGTCAGCTTGTTCAACCTAATATAAGAAGACGGTTCAGTCTGGAAAATCAAGAGTAACAAAACCTCACAGTAAAAATAAGAATGCCTGTAGCATGTAGTGGTTAGTTGTAAAGAAGTGAACAAAAGAAAAAGCCTCCCTAGAAGCTGTAGAGCTACATAGCTATCTTTTTATAGCAGGTGTGTTTTCTACCACAGCCTTCATTTTTATTACTTTATATTTTTTAAATAACTTAAAATAATAATGAGTTTGCCAGCCAGCAGCCAACTCAAAAACACATTGGAAAAAGAAAAAAAAAAAAAACACAAAACCAGAAAACCAAAAAACCCAGCCACCATTACAGTGGTAGGGAGAAATTCTCCTCAGCAGCCAATTTTTGTGTCCAATCTATTCCCTTTTTAGCAATCCCAAACTTCTGGGGTATATTCAGCTTATCAGGAATGAGAGCTCTTCAATGCAGACTTGGGTTTCACTGAAAGGAGTGGTGAACATTTCCCCTCCATAACCTCCTGTGAGTCCTTGTAGCAGCTCTGCAGAGTCCTTGCAGCAGCAAGCTGCAGCAAAAAGAAAGGCAAGATTCCATCCAGGTGTGAAATGATTCATAGGCAGCATCGGAGATCTTCAAAGGATTCTCAATCAATACCTCAGCCTGATTCCCAGCTGAGTGGGCTGTGATTTTATCTCATCTGTCAGATGGAAGAACCGGCCTGTTTGTTCTTGAATTAACTTCTTTCATCTTTGCTGCCACGGTATCACAACTGACTGCACATCTTTCATTGCTCTGCCTGCCACTCAGTGCACAGAAAAACAAACCCAGCCATGCCCCTTGGCAATTCACGTAACGCAGCAGCAGCAGACATGGTGTGCTCTAGACTCTGCCCAGAAGCGCAGACCTGAAAGGCAGAGGGAAATGGAAATGGGTAAAGACAACCATTAGAATGATGAAAATCTTCTCAGACAGAGTGACTACGATAAGGAAGCTGTGAAACTGAGATTCGTGTTACTACAGATTCTCATCTTGTCACCCTGTGTAATGTGGAGTGTCTGTGCCCTGATGTGAGTAACTCTCTTTCTGTCTTCTCCTCAAAATGAGTGGAATCAATCAGATGGAATTGTTACATCCCCCTGCCTTAATGGTTCAGGTATCCTGCCACAATTAGTAAAATCAAAGAGCTGATGAGGCTGCATTCTAATAGCAGTAGAAGAAAAGCCAAAAATATAATTTTGCTGAATATTTTTCCCCAGCCTGAACTCTGAATTGTTAACTGGTTTCATTAATGCATTTGCCCCAGAATGATCTTGATGGAAACCTCAGCCCTGCCTGAAAGGCTGGTGCAGAAAGGGACGCAGTAGCTGTGAAAACATCTGTGTGGAATCCAGAGTGCTTTGTGAGGAAGTGGGGATTTCTTGGAGTTTAGAAACTTTCTTCCTCCACTGAGTAACACAAGAAATTAAAATACAAAGTTACTTATTCTAATTCCCATTTCCTAAGGCAAAAAAGGACCAAGAGGGTGTAAGAAAGACTGATTGTTCTGTTTTTTCCAAGAGTCCCAGATTGGAGGAAGGGATTTACAACCATGCTGTGCCCCATCTGTTGAAACATGTAACATGCCATTTGGTTTTAACTGCTTGATGCTCTGCTCTGTATCCCATTCTATTTATTTATTGATCCGGGCAACCTCTGACACAAACCTCAGTGTCTTCCATCTGTCCTTTTCAATGTGGTTCTCGGGACCTTCGCTTTCATAGGAAGCCAAGTAAAGTGCTGCAATCAGAAGCAAATACATTATGTTAGGCCTACTGGCATTTTAAAACTTGCTCTCCCCCCCGCAGAGCAGACCGAGTTAAATGAAGCAGGCATGTATTATCCATCCCTCAGTTTAGGGCTTCAGAATCCCATTAGGAAGTATAGCATAGCTTATAATTGCAGCCAGACAATGCTAACAAACTGTGCATGAGAACAAAGACTGCCCTGAGGGGGGGGGAAAACCAACCAGTGGAGACTCAAAAGCACGAGGAGAAGAAAGCACTCAAGAGAAAATAAAATGAGCCCAGGGACATGGTGCTTTGTAAGCAGCTAAGCAGCCAGTGAAGTCCCCGTTTTCTTCCTTAAGCAGCACCCTTTAGTGCAAAGTATCCTGGAAGTCCACATAAATACATTTCACGGGACATTTAGAGGGATCACATCAATTTAGTTGGTCCTATTTCAGAAGCAATATTGATTCTCACAGACTATATGCACATAAAAGAAGAATCTTATCTTCTCTGTCATTTGTAACGGAGGAGCATTTTTCACTTGCCAGACAGAGATGTCTCAGGACAGTTTCCTTACTGTGAGGAGGCCACAAATTAACACAGAAAGAGATTAAGCAGTAGCCAGTGACACCATCCCTGCAGAAGTCCAGAGCTCCTTACCATCATCACTGAAGACTGGGACAGAGAGCAAGTACTGCAGAATCTTCCAATCCCTTTCAAAAGGACACTCCACTTGCTTCCATGTCATAAATTCACTGACTTGTTTTGCCAATTCCCAAAATTTCTGTCAGAATGCAAAGCAGAAGAGGTGCTATATGTGGAACAGCACTGCTTACCCTGAACATTTTTTTTTAAAAGAGGGAGAGATCTTGGCTTGGAGACCAAGGCTTCAATTGTCCTTGGTTTTTAAAACAGAATTGAACATGATCTGACACAACAACTCCTCTAACTTTTGTTTTCTTGTTTCAAGCTATGGTAACTTTCCACTCCTTCGCCTTGTTAAAATTGCTGTTGTGAATACAAATATAGTAGATCATGAAGTGCACTTATTTTTTTTTTTCAAGAAGCTGGTAACACCCCTTATGCCCAAATTTTAACTTTGATGATGCTCACACTTTTTGTTTTGCAATTAAATACATAGTGATTTTCACATCAGGTGCTTAATACTGACATTTCAAAATCCAAATGTTTCCTGTCAGTTAGCACATATGAAATGCACTGTTTTCTTGCTGAAAATTTATGCCAAAAATAAACATTCCCCATGTAGTGTGCTAATGCCATTAATTGATAAATTCTTCCAAATAAAATTTAACATGCCTCAAGTGCACATGGATTCCTTGAGCAAAAGGATATTCCAGGTGATTGCACAGCCTAGTTTTAGAACCTTTGGGGTGATTGAGGCCTATGACTACAACTGAAATGTACTGCACTTTTGTGTGAATGATCCAGGCTTCTTGAAAACTGAAAGTACCAGGAAACAAATCATTGGGTTAACTGCCTGGGTCAGATAACAAGCATGAAATCAGAGGCAGAAGAGCTACTGGAAGACAAGAGAATCAAAACTCCCTCACTGCTGCTCTATCACGTATTTTTTCAGCATCAATCTGGGACTTACACGCATGAAAATGCTGCCTATATATCTTGATAAAGGAGGAACTTGTTTTTTACTTGAGAAATTAAAAAATAAGCCCTGAAATACTAATTTGAACATTTTTGTCGTTACCAGTAACAAACCTGTGAACTGAAATGTTGAGATGAATTAGAGCACTGGGAAGAAGTCCTGACTTTTTCACCCCCACTTAAAAAACTGGGAATATTGAAGGTTTCAATAAACACTCCATCTTTGATAAAACTGCTTTTTCCTGACTGCCTCCCAGCTCCCCTGAGAAGTAACAGGTAACACTCAAATTCCAGTCTATGTTTGCTCTTTCAGAATCCAGTGGAAATTGGACTGTGATCTGCTTCAGTTTCCTGTTAAAGGGGCTGACCCTGCATTGAAACCGCACTCAATGCTCTGCTCACCTCAAAATTGATGTGACCATTTGGAAGGCGATTGGCACAACCCTCATTGAGGAAGTAAATATCTTTGATCAAGAGGCTGAAGAAAGGGATCACGATCTAGGGAGAGAACAGCATTATTATCAGTCTGGTCCTGAATCTAGACACAATGGTCTACAGAGAAAAATGAAAGGAAGTCAGGTGATACAAAAGGTAAGCAAAATACTGAAGAACTAAGGATTCTACACCTTTAAACAAAAACTGTGCATTCACTGGATCTTAAAATACAAGTCTCTCCACAAAGTCCTCCATTTCTATGTCACGTCCTTCTTGTTTTCATTTTTTCCTTCTTCCTTGCAGATTCCAGAAGATAAATGGTCAGAGGCACCTACTTCTTACATGAAATTCCTGCAGGGTATCTCATTGTGTAGCTTTCCCTCTTGACAGGACTTGCTTGGTAAACGAGGGGAGATGCACATTGAAGTACAGCAGGGCATATTGGGGTAGCAGCACAAATGGTTTTCAAGCTACAATTCCCTGAGCTCATGCAAATCATGGAACCTTGATACTGACTGGCTTAAAATTAAGCATTTCTTGCCAACTGAACAAAGTATTTCATTTGGAGAATGTTGGAGAATTTTACTTTCTTAAAATGGTTCTATTTCAATTTTCATCCTGCGGAAGTTTCCACAGCTACACATCCTTGTTACAACTGGGGATAAAACCAATAACTCTTATTATTTCCGTGGAACACTTCACCGCACCATATTTCAATATGTCTAAGGTCTTTCTTTGAAGTCTTAAAACTGACTTTTCTCTGAAAAGAAGTAAGCCTCTTACATTTAAACTTCTGTTACTCTGAATGATATGTGAACAGATCCTTAGGACTCAGAAAGACATTCCATGTATAACAGTACAGATCAGCAGACTGCACGTGGATTTGCTTCATCTGCCTGGTACTTTATTCCATGAACTCCATGATCATGTTTATTAAACACAGCATGAAGTCCTAACATATAAGGAGCTGATGAGCAACTGCTTCCAAGTGGAGAGCAGCTAGGAAGCTATTTGATTCCTCCTTTCCACAAGAACTACCACCGAGATTCTGCATCTGAAGACTATACACAGGAAAGGAATGCCACAGCTCTGTCTAGATTGGAGGTTTAGAATACCTTCTATGAGTAAGTTTTAAAGTCGTTCCACTTTAAGCCATGAATTACTGAAAGTTCAGCACAAGTAGCAGCTATAAAAATAAATTACTAGCAACCTCGTGTCAGCCCTTAGCCTTTCTATTTGTGGTAGGGGTTTGTTAAATGTAGGTGTCTGTCAAACAGAAATGAGCTGAGGCAATGTACTTATTTTACTTAAATAATCAAAATTCTCATTTAATGTTTGGACTTTCAGTCAGCACCAAACTGATCTGGCAGCTTTATATAAGCCCACCAGGGGTAGAGTTACTGAGAATCAGAATTCCAGGATAAAGGTTTACCATGCAACTTAACAAGCACATTTCCCTTTTGCCCACTGCCAAGTCATTTGCAAGCTCACCTTCTCTCTGTTGCTGTGAGCTGTCAGGGACCTCTGGGTGGCCCCACGCAGAGCAGTTCGGTAATTATAAAAATTGCTAGAAGGGTCCATCTGATGCTGCAAGGCATGAAAAGATGCAAATAATGAGGTACACACAATCCTTTTTCAACTGAGCAACTCTTAAATAGGAAAAGGTCTTCTGAACAGCCCCACAAATACAGCTTTGTAGAGGACTGTGCTATTGCTCTGTTTGATCAGAAGGGAACATTATTTTAAAAAATGTCCAACCACCACATGAAGGAATCCAATACACTCTCCTGGATAAATCAAACTCATATAATGCTGCACCTGCATGATCTTTGACAAAGGTCAGCTGGACAATATCCATTAAGAGCACAAGTATACTAAATTAAATATCATAATGAAGCCAAACTCACATTCTAGAGCAGTTAAAAGTTAAAGGTATTAACAGCCTCCTGTCCAAATATTAGCCAAACTTACCTCAAGGATATCAAATTTGGCTGTCTTCACTTTTGCCCAGGTTTTCTTTAATCGAGACACAGGACTCATGTTCATGCCAGCTTGATGTAAGAGAAAGAGATTGTTGGAGTATTTGAAAGAAAAAAATCTTCCAAAATTTTTTTGACTAGTAAGTATTTCTAGAGCAAAGAATCTATTACCAATAACAAGTATTTTCAATGGAGCTACTCAAGAAATCAGTTATTGTTTTCTTTAAATTCCAAAATAACCTTGGAAACAAAATCTTCGTCTCTTGAAGAATGAAAGTTCTAAAAAAATGCTATAACATTATTTCATGTGGATTTGATAAAACATGTATATACAGCAGAAAAGCTCAAATGAGTGTTCTGAACACCATCTCTTACACAATTCATTGAAAACTACACATAACTACGAAGTTTTGACATTTCAAATGAAAATATTCCCAGTATTTTCCTACCAGATATTAAGAGGTGTGCAATTTTTAAACCACTAGGATGTGATGGAAATGATGGAAGACATCAATTCTCCATATTACAGGGAAAGCTACTATTCCAATTTAGCACTCAAGTTGGTTTAAGAAAGTGGGAATTTAGGTCTCCGAAGAGTTGCAATGAAAACTTTGGTTTATACCAGCTTTATACTACACACATAGCACTACAACAGTGTTGAGCAACTTCATGCTGCTGACCAAGCAAAGCAGTAGACTTCTGTGTGAAGCACTCTGCTTCCTTTATCCAGATTTAAACAGGGATAAAATCATATCTCAGTACATATACTTACAAATAATAGCCATTAAGGAATTGAAGTTGCCAATGTTAAAACATTCCCGTGCCACATCGATGAAATATTCTATCACTCTTGCTCTGTGCTTTTTCTTCACAGGCTGCAAGAGATGCGTTTGTAGGGTTATGCTCAGCAGGAAACAGCACTCAGACACGTCCCCAGAGAAATAACACCCCTGATAAAAGCCTTTTCCCTATGTACCACAGCTTCACACTATCCTTTACATGTAGAGGAAGCCACACTATTGTGTTCAAAAGCACTCGGGACAGCAAAGACAAACCAGATCCCTGGCAGGCAAAGAGGCTCTGCCAAGAAGAAGGATATGAAGAACAGCAGAGGAGAGTAGAGGGTCAGCCAGAGGAGAGAATGTGCCTCAATTCACAAGGGGCTTTCAGAGAAGAGAACAGCAGGCCAGACACGCTAACGTACCAAGAAGGGCTAACCCAGAATAAATCATCACCGTCACACAAACAAGACTGAGGCACCAGTATAATGCTAAAAACACTGAGCTTATTTCCTCTTCAGACGTGCTCTGACTGCATCCAAATGTGAACAATTACAGAACTGAGTGAATGAGAAGTCCAAAAGGCACCAAACCAGAAAAGGCTTCACAGTTTTAGATAGCTAAACAAAACCTTTCAGCACAAAAAGTCCTTGCTCACCATACAGATTTCTGTTGCAACCAAGTAACTGAGCCTGTTAAACCACTCTACATACGCTTCAAGGTTCCGAGTCTTCTTTCCATCTCCATAGCAGCTCTACAGACAGAAATAAAAATAGCTACTTTTAGCACAATTTTTATCTTTTCCCTGTGAGATCTTCTGGCTTCCTGCCTTGCCATTCCCAAACATTGTCAAGTAACCAGGAATAACTCAAATTACCCCAAGTGACAAAAGCCTAGAGGGAAAGCAGCAGTGGTAGTGTTCAAGCATGTGTAACTTCCTTCTGAGCTGTCAGCCCAGTAAAGCACTCCAGCAGGCATATGGAATCCACCCCGTGCTTTAAGTCCTGTTGGGATGCTTTAAGGACTTAGGACAGACTCATGCAAACAATCAGGGCTAAAGATCTGCATAAAACTCCCTTGAATGTGCACACTGTTTCTGTCCTTACTCCTGTCCCTCTGATAAGAGTACATGCAACATTAAGCTCTCTGCAAGTGCAGCAGGAAAACAGAGGTCAGGAACATTATGTTTAGCTGTTGATGACAAATGGACATACTGCATCCTAACTTTGGGAGATCAGCTCTACCATTTTGATGGGATTATCCCTTTCCTGAGCAGTGCTAGGCTGTATCATCTTGGAATCATTCTTACACCACATCTCAGGGTTGCCTAAAAAGGGGTAGACAGCAGTTTCAGTGATCTCCACCTGGAAAAACAATTTCCGAGACCATCTGACCGAACATCAAATTGTAAACTTGCGTCATTCTATTCTGTTTGTCAGTTTTAAGTTAATTCAAGTTTTAATGGATCGATTTTGTCACCGTTTATTTACAGAGGTCAAGTAATCTTGAAAAATATAAAAAATTAAATCATTTTGAAAACAGCACTAAAAGAGATGACAACTCCATCATGGCTGGTTAAAACCACTGCATATTTGCCCTCCATCTCACACAGATCTAGAGCCCTCTGTGCTCTTTTTGTTATGTCTGCTCTACCTGCAAATTCCCCCATGTGCCACTTGGCTGCAAGAAGTCCAGTTTACTAAAAGGGAAGAACAGATGTCAAAAATGAATAATGCAGAAGGTGAAGTTAAACTCAGCCTCTTCCAGCTGTAAGCACATAGATGGCCTGGGGAAAACATTCATAGGATTAGGTTCTCCCTCAGCTTAAGTCAGAAAACCCAGGAGATGTGTTCATTTAAGTCAGTTTGTTGGCTGAGTTCTAGAGCTTCAGGAGTTGTACTCCAGAAAAAAAAAAAAATTAACAAAATGTTTAATGGCAGAACTAAAGCTTGTTTTCTGCTGGTGCTCTTTCATTGCTGGAACTCACTTCCAGCTCATGGTGCACCTGATGGTAAATGAAGCATTTCAGAGCTGCTCCAGATCTGCTCCCATTACCTTGTCATTATTCAAAGGATCCTTTTGCACAAACGCCTGGATGAATTCTTCTGGTCCGATATAATTGAGTCTCTCCTAAATAAAGCACAGAAGCAGCCAAGTCATATCCCCTGTTAACCTGCACTTCAAAAAGAGGGGAAGGATGAAGTCATCCCTGGGAGTGTAACAACTCACAAGCTCTATGTGTGTCAGCTGCTGAGCTAACACATAGGGATCATTGCAGACTGTGATTATGTCCCTCTGGATGGACTGGGGCTTGGTCTTCAGGAGTGTGAGGCGATCTGTGGATGTGGTGGCATCGATCTTTGCCAGCACTTCCTCGTACTGGGAAACAGCGGCCAGCTTCCGAATCAGGTTCTGCAGCAGCTGCTGCACGTTCTTCCGGTACATCTGTGTGAACATCAAACGATCAGAAAACACTTCCAAAATGGGAGAAGACAGCATTGAAGTCTGCATGACACTGCCACAGATGGATGCTGATGCCTGTATCTGTTGTCAGCTTAAGCTCTATTATGTGAATTTGTAATATTACCATTTCATCAGACCAAATGGAAGCTAGCTGAGAGTTTAAGCAGTGATTGTCTCACAGGTTCAATATTGACCCAGTTAGCTCAAAAAAAAAGATGTATTCAATCTACCTCCTGAAAAGTAACAACCACCACTGGAGGAAATACAAGAAATGAAAGAACTCCATCTTCTCCTGCTTAAGACCACAGAAAAAACCAAGTATGTGGCCATTCAGTGATAAATAAAGGGCTTCTCTCTGCAGCAAATCAAGATCAGTTTCACCAAAGTCAAAACTCAAACTTGCAGTGAATCTGAAGAAAAGGAGAAGATAATAAAACCATCTCTCTTCTTTTGCCTTTGCAGGCCTTTCCATGAGTGATTTCAATCACCAGGAGTGACAATTTTAAGTAGGAGCAGAACTCAAGTCTTAAGTAGATAGATTTGTGTAACCAAGGTGGTTATTCTTCCAGATTCCACATATAATCCTAAAGCCATTAAAGCAAAACCTAAGTGGCTTCAAAAAGGATTATCCAAAAACTATTGTCTGCACACTATAGTATGATCAGTCCAAGGCAGCAATATTTCCTTTATTCTGATAAATTTGTCCTTTCCTCCAAAGCTTTTTCCAAATATGTTGCCTTGAAGGAGTGATATGTTAGTGTGGTGAAAGGTTTTGGTTGTACTCTTACTGACAGCTTTTAAAAGAACTGGAGTACAATAATTCAGGAAGTGGAATAAGAAGCTGTAAGTAAAACTGTAGTGAACAGGAGTAGGAAACTGCTTCTCTTGTATCCTTTAAGGTAATGACTCATAAAAATCCAAGTGATCTGAAGAAAAGCAAGGTCAAGGAAGTTGCCATTTACTGTTCCAAGCAGTTCACAATAAAACAAGTCAATTTACTGCAGTGCTGGCTTTCACTTTGTCTTTCGAAAGAAACTTCAAAGTCAAAAAAACCTCAAAGCTACAGCTAGAAAGGATTTACAGTTCTCTGCAGAGTAAGATTTCTTCCTTTACACATTTTCTAGCAGCTTTGTACATCTGCTTTTCCCTTCAATAGACAATTTCACTGTTAAACTGTCTGCAGTGCCAGAAACTTCATTGCAGACAACCCTTCCCTCTTTTCATTTCATTCTTCCATCCACCAACTCAACTTCCTCTGGGCTAAGTGGTTCCTTTTTTTGTGCCAGTGAGTATTTTTTAAGTGGGTGTGAGCCCTCAATCATAACCACTTTGCCTGGAACTGAACTTCTGTTTCTTACCTTGCTATGAAGAGTATCTAGAAACAAAGCAACCTGACACCCCTGGAGTGAGGGCACGCCTCTTGTCAGTCCAAAGCTCCCGGGAGCTATCTTGCAACCTTCAGCTTGCACATCAAATTTGGTCTCTTTCTCATTTGTATTTCATAGCACATCTCACTCTCTTGTCCCGTCTTCTTTCGTCCCTCCCCACTTTGACAACATCAAAATATATTTCAGCTTCCAAGGTCAGTTTAGGTTTGCTCTTTTCCATGCTTGTGTACAGCCTCTCAAGACTCTTCTAGGCCTTTGGCAGCACTCTCAGCTCCTCTCAGTCCAGCTTACCTCCACACCTGTTAATGTGCTCTTTGCTGCCTCATCCATATCATTACCTGAAAGCTTATATAAGGAGCACTGGTCCCTGAGGAACACTGGAAACACAATGCCATTTAGCAATTGCTACTTGTGTTTACAGTTCTTCCAAATGCCACTCCAGTGTCTTTTGCAATTGCAGTGTTATACCAGCTACACAGGATTTGCTTCCTGAAACCTTGTTAATTCCCTTCCACTAAGTAAATATAACCCTTGGCTTTTGGCTGAGTTTATTTCAGTACTTAAAAGACAAGCACCAGTTAAGCATCAAAATATTTCATAATACCCACGTGGAACTTTACTTCCATCTGAAAAGCAGGATTTAGAAAAAGGTCAGGTGATTTCCCTGTGTGCTCCATCCACAGGAAGGAGTATGACAGACTTCCTCCAAGTTGATACTTCAAGCTCAAGACAATTTTTCCTGGTCCAGTCCTCTTTTGGAAATTTCTCCCCAAACCTGCGATAACTTTCCACTGACCTACAGGTCAAAGGCCCAATTCCAATGCACTTTACTCAAGAAATGATCAACATTGCTAGGGATTTCTCAGCTATTGTCCTAGGTAGCCTTTTCCAAGTAGAATCACTAAAATGGTAAGTACTAACCTCCACCAAATTGTGCCTGTCTGCACAAAATGGGATTATGTTCTGGGCTTAGAGGTGGAGAGAACCTTGCCCAGGCTTTGGAGAAGATTTGCTTATGCTGTGTGGTTTCACCCTAGGCTTAGGTAGCAGACAGAACTTTTTGCCTACCAGCACCTTTCATAATATGTTTTCTTAAGCACCCAGAGCCACACCATGTTATTAACAGCAATATCAAAGCAGTAATAGGAATGCCTTTTTATCCAATAACTTTGTGTGCAGACAACTTACCTCATCCCCACTGGCTATTCTTTGTGCCAACTCCTTTAAGTTCCTCATCATTCTTTCATCTCGGAAATCATAAGGAAAAGTCTCTGTCCACTCAGTCAACAACTGTAGGATTTTTGGTGCAATTTTCTGGGTCCAGTTCTATTTGGAAACAGTAGTGAGGAATGTTACATGTAACAGCAATGCAGGCAATATCTAGCTCAAAGGAAATGGAATTCTGTTCTGTAGGATACTGTGGAGCATAAGGGTATGAATGTCAGGTAAATTTTAATCTTAACTTCATTCAGCTTTGGATTACAGGCCAGAGCCAATGGCTATGGAAGCCAATGAAGAGACTCCCAATGTCTTAGCTGACCTGGAAATTATGCCTTAGGTGGGTGGAAATGACTCCCCTCATTACCAGGAGTGTCTCAGTGCAAGGCATTGATTAGTGTTTCCATAACTTGTGACTAACCATCAACAAAGAAAGTGGTAAATTTCAGTTGTGCCAAGACCTGTGCATGCACTACACCTTATAGGGAGAAACCTGTGTACAGACAGAGAGGCTGGTGGAGAGATGTGGTGGTCAGAGGCTGCCTTGGGCACGGTGACCACAAAATGATTTTTGATTCTTGGTGAAGTAAGGAGGAGAGTCAAGAAAACCTCGGCCTTGGACTTTCAGAGGGCAGATTTTGGCCTGTTCAGGACCCTGGTTCAGAGATTCTCTTGGTAAAACAAATGATGCAGCAGAAGCAGCAGCCCTCATGGGGGACAGGCTGAGCAGTGTGGAAATTCCCCATGGATCTCAGTGAATAAAGGGTCAAATTCTAGTTGCTTCTGTCAGGTTTTCAGTCTGTTGAATCAGACTGAGGACTCTCTTGAACAGGAGCATTTTGGTTTGGGCAGGGACCTGGGAAGTCCCTGAGAGTGTGGGATCTTACCTTGTCCAGGCCAGGCTCACTGAGTCTCTGCTGCTCAACACACAGGTGGCAGACTTTGGCCATGAGCTCGTACGGGTGCATGAAGAGACGGGAGCTGAGAAGGAAGGTGAAGATGTATGTCCTCTGTGAACAAGAAGAAGACAGAGAAAGGCATCAATTACCAGCATTTTTTATATTTTCTCAGAATGCCTTCCTGGAAAATCTGCTCCTCATACTTTACTATCTGCAAAAGAAAACCCTACGTGTGGCTGTGCCAAAAGCAATTACTACAGAGGTAAGCATTTAATTTAACACTTATCACTGCTCCAGAACCAATATTATAGGTCTGTGCTCAAGCCAAGTTATTCAAGATTAAACCAAAACAAGGCAGGGCAAAGGTGGCTTAGCTCTCTTATTGCACACAGCCCTATTGCAAGCTAATTACCTGAAATTACTCAGAATAAAATTTCAACTCATCTTCTCTTGCTCTACAGTAAACCTTTGTCTCCTGGGTGAAAGTGGAGGGAGCTACATAGTTTAATTTTACAGTATAAAAATCAGTAACTGATCCTGAGGTTAGAAGAGGCTCCTAGTCTTGCTTTGCTTTTCCATGTATCATGACTGGAACACTATGTGAGATGGATATTCAGAATATCCATTCCACTTTTCACTTTGCCAGTAGTTAAATATCTATGGCACCCACTCTACAAAGACGCTAAAATGTTCTGGCTCTAGAAACTTGGAATAAATCATCATGTTTGACCAACCAGTGTCTAAATTGCTATATATTTGAAGTTACACCAAGGATTAATGGATAAGCACTAGCTTAAGTACAGTCCTGTGCTGCTGTTAATTCTGACCCAAGTTAAAAAAGATCCTGTCTTGGAAATGTGAACAGATCTATGACAATAACAGAAGCTACACATAAGCAGAGTCATGTCTTCAGCAGAAGCCTGTCGACAAGTAGAGCTGCAGTTTCATCACCCACCAGTTATCCCCAACTGTCCTTTCCTGCCACCTTTTGATAACATTCTTTTTTATCTTCTTTTCTAAGAATTACAGAAAATGTCTCAATGCACGGATGTGCCTAGACAGGTCAAAAATTCTCAGATGACAAACTTCCTGTTGTCACATCCAGCTTTTGCTGATGCTAAATAGTGTGGTACAAGTTCAACATTTTGGTTGCTTATTTCAAGATACACGTGGACCTCAGATGAGCAATGGGGAATATGCATTAAAAACCATTTGGTTTTGCAATAAATACTTTCATTCTGTCACAACGGTGGTCATGCCTTTCTCTTCAGCCTGCCTGGCAGCTTTTTGAGGGTCAATGGTACACACAATCCATCAAGCAATAAGCCAGTCTAGGTGTGTGCTTTATAAATGAGTCACCAGGGTTGCTCACCCTACAACAGGAGTAATAAAACACTGCACTTCCTAGGTTGGGTGAGTTATTGCATGCTGCACTCAGGTAAAGCACATGCTATGTATCACTGCTGGTCAGCCACCTGAACCCCTTCCTTAGCCATGGATGTGACACATTCTGCTCTTGCTGCACATGTTCCCCTTTAGCAGACACAGCAGGCCTGGCCATACACTTAGCTGGGTGTGCAACTTACATCGGGATAGTAATCCACATTGGGTACTAAGTGCTGGATCAGAGCTTCCAGAGACCCCGACAGGAGATTGTTGTCGTGGTAATAGAGCCCCTCACAGTTGTCTTCTTTTGTCTGATACAGGTTCCTGTTGTAGCTGCTGCTGTCAAACATGGCTGCAAAGGGAGGTGTCTGTGGCATCTTTCCCTGAGGAGACATACAAAAGAGATAAGGGATAATTCAGAGAAGGTACAAGTTAAGGGGTTTTCTATCTGCAGAGATAATACTGCACTAGAAAGCAAAACTCTGTGTCACACCAGGGGTTACTTGGACACAGTAAAGATTGTACTGCTCTCTAGCCTGTGCAGACTTCTCAGGAAAGGGCCAACACAGGCTTTCACCACTGCCTTGTCACAATCGCCAGGTTCTTCTTTTATATCTTGCTGTTTCTTTATTAAATGACAGATAAGATGTCCAGGTTAAGAGTTAGAAGGAAGTATAAAAATCCTGACAGGCTTTAGAAACTCATACTTTCTATAAAGCTTTTGGGCATGTGGCATAATGTTCACTTTGGTCAAATCCTGAAAGTAGCTCCCTAAGAGCAGCACTCTGATGGGGAAGTGTGTTCAGGCTGTCCCAGGCTGACACACCCCCAGCCAGTGCAGAAGCAGAGAGACTGAAAAGATTATGTGAGAAGACAGTCTCCTTTATGCAATGTGACAGCCATGTAACTGCAATCCCAAACCTCCCACTTCCCAACTCCACCCTGGTAAATTGGTGCTTGGTTTTCCCAATAATACTGTCACAGGTGTGACCCAAGCTAAAGCCTGATGCTTCAGTGCACCTGCCTCCACCTACTCTCTGAGTGGCTGTACAGAAATTCGGAAAAACTTCCCTGGGCATAGTTGCTTACTACTGTTGTCCAAGTTCACCAATGATATCAAAGATGAGACCAGATTCAGAGTTTTGTTAAACCTTCTCCCCAAATTCTGTGAAAATGTGAAAAATCCAACCCTGTGTTTTCCAGCTTTAGGAAAAATAAAGCCATTACTCATCAGTCTGCATCTTAGTGCCGGTGGAAGCAAAATGTCTTTCCAAGGAAAAGATCAGTCAGTGCTTGCAGGCTGTTTAGTCACTCAGAGCAGTGGGTGGGCAGCAAGGGGGCCATGACCACCCAGGAACTCTCCTGGTAATGCAGTATCTGAAAAAGCCAAAAGATAAAATCTCTCTGATTGCTTGAGTGTTGAGTTATAAACGCCTTCTTTCTCCCTCCTTCCCTCCTTTCTGGGAGTAGCAGTTCTTGTCAGTTTAAGGAACTTGGGTTTTACAGCCTCGATGGGAAGCCAAGTTTGTGCCCAGTTTTAACCACAAACGTGCTGGTTTTAACTCCACTGCAACAGTTACTGGGCTGTGGCTGCTGATGGGCATTCAGGGAGAGACAGATAAACTGCAAAAGGGGACGGCATTTTGTTTCCAATCCTCCCCACAACTTCAAGGAAAGGGAGATCAAACTGAGAGGACAATATCCACAGGCTGCTGTACTCATGTGTCAATCAAGCATGTGCGTGTGCCTGAGAAAAGCATTAATGCCTCTGAGCCATCATTGTAAGTGCAGATGCTGCTTCTTTTCTCTCCATTGTATTAAATCCTATTGGAGAAAAGGCTCTTTTAAAGCCACAGACCTCAGCAAACACCAGCCTGTGAAGGCACCCCGTTTTGAGAACAACTAGTGATGTGACAGCCTGGAGACAAATAGAGTGCTGCCATCTGTGTGCTCCCCAGCCCACAATAAAGCACTTTTCAGAGTGAGCTCGGTGGAGATGAGAAGCTAGTAAGTTATTAGCCAGAGTCCTTAGCTTGGACCTGAAGCACCACACAGACTTGCTGCTGCTGCTGGCAGTGTGTCCAGACAAGGGAGACATTCAAACCAGCACAAGCCTGAGTGGTTCAGTAAATAAACAGTAAGAGAAAGCCAAAAACAAAGGCAGAGAAGGACAGTGGAGAGAGCCTCCTGGCCTACATGACCTGTGCTAATTCCACCTTGAGAGGTGCCAAAAGATATCTGCATCAAAATGGGAAAGACTGAGAAGTCTCCATGTCTGTGAAGTGACATCAGAGACTCTGTGCAGCTGTTCAACCAGCGATTCAAGACAATGCAGCCCAACGAACTGGGAGAAGAATAAAGCAAATGCACATGCCTCAGCGTAAGAGGGTGAAGTACAGGACTGAACTTAACAGGGTTCCTGTACAAGGGAGTTCAAATTAGTGGGCAGGTGAGGTGCAACCCTACCACAGCCATGCTGTGCACTGATGAAGTATCCTGATGCACAAAGACTCCTGCTCTTTCAGGTTCTTTGCAAGGCTAACCCAATTTAAGGAACAAAACTTTACTGAGAAGCTGACAGGAACCTTCTGCAGCATTTTCTAGGTTTTCATACTGTGCATGTAAAGCCACAGACTTGAATCAACTCCAAAATATTCTTTAGCCCACTGACACTGAAAGATGTCCTATTTGCACCAAAACTCAGAATTTTTTTCCAGCCACTGTAGCGCAGTTTATTCAGTCAAAATACAAGTGGTAGTGAACAGTGTGTAAACACTGCAACCCACCAAACATTTGTAGCACTGTGGCTCCAAGGCAATATTCCACAGGGAACTGAGAAAGGCTAGTCTGCATCTGCAAAACAACTTGACATCAATACTAGCACTTACACAAAACCAAGGTGAGCAGTTTTTTCAACCCAGATCTTATATGAATCAAAACAGCCTAATTCAGGGTGAGACTGGAATCTGAAGAGGATTTAGCCAGACTAGCCAGCAATTAGTTTTGATTTCATGCCATCCTCACAGCACAAATCAATCAGACAGGTTGGAGAGACAGTCTCCTAGAGCCTGATCATCAGGAAAGAAAAAAATCATCAGGCCATTAATAGATGCACTGATTTGCAACCATAAACTAAAATTCTCAAAAGTCTGTCCCAAAGGGGACATATTGTCTCACTTATTTGCTATCTGTTTCTGGAAGCTACTTGACAGAGAGGGCTCAGTCCTGCTCCAATGAGACACCAAGTCGTGGTGATGTCCTGTATGGTGGGAGTGGGTTTCACTTGGAAGTGAACAGGACACAGGACACGTTCTCCATGCGATGAGAAGGGATGGTATCAAAGTGTGACAGAGATAAATATAGCCTGGCCAACGGGATGATTCACACAACACATGTGCTTTTCCAGCATGACTCCTTTATTATCTTGACCTTGAACCCTCTGCTGTATTTTATTTGGAGGTGGAGACACAAAGCAGCATGCTTAATTCTAATTAGAAGCTTCCTTAGCTAAAAGCTTCAGCCAAACCCAGCCTTCCGAATAAACTGAGTGGAACTGAAATTTGGTTACAGAGTGGATAATGGTCCACAAATCCGTGGTATATAGAGCAGAGGTATCTTGGGACCTAAAAATATTGTTGACAAAGCACAGCAGGGCAAGTTCTGATGAACAGGAATTGGGAAAAAAGTCAAGAAATATCAATCCAGTGAAAAATGTTCTAGGAGTTAAAAACTGGAACTTTTAAACTGGGCTTTGGAAACATTTGGCTAGCAATCACATGGAAACCCATTTATCTCTTCTGTCTTTGTTTCTTATTTTCCAAGAATTAAAAGAGTGGAGTTGTTGGGGTTTTTTTGTTTGTTTGTTTTGCTTCGGTTTTTTTTCATTAAAGATCCAACTTGAAGGAAAGAGCAATGAAATATTTTCCTGGCTTTACCAGTGATACTCTCCTGTGACAGAGAGAAGTCAAAAACTATGGAAAGAGAAATACAACATTTTTTCTGTATTTAGTATCATTATGGAGAACACGAGACCTTGGGCACTGAGGTCCATATTCTGGCTGTGAGTAGCGTCTGACAAGAAAGAAGCCTCAAGCTTCCCAGTAACAGCACTGTAAATAGGAAGTCAGAGCCAAAGATGATGTACTCAATCCCCCACCATCTCCTGCAGGAGCCAAGTTTCAGTTTGGCAAAAGTAAAGGAATCAGACTTAGCTGCCAAGTGCTTTTCCAAACCTTTATGTTCAAAAACATCTGTTTTCTACTACACTAAACAGTGAAAGGTTGCGTTGGTTTGTTTTAATTTACATTAAAGAGCTAAGGCTGCACATCAGATTCATAAAACAAACACAACAACATGGACAGCTAGTATCCTTCATAGAAGCACCCACTGAGAAGTTTATTAGTAGCCACGAAAGGTGCCTTTAAAGCCACCGCCATCCAAACATTTTCAGCTCCTCTGTTAGGTACAGTTTTCTCCCACACTATTTCCCTCAGGCAGAGAAATGGTGTGAGTCCCAAGGCACGCCTCCCCTTAAAAGATGCAAACTTCAGAAATGCAATTCCATGTCCTCAGAGCCGTTCCCTATACAATCAGAAACCTTTAACCACATTTAGCAGGTGATTACCGTCCACTATTGTTATTAAGGATGCCATCGTAAAACTGAGCTATGGCAAAACAAAAGACTGACTTCCTGCAGGAGCCAAGTTCCAGAGAGGGCTCTCATTATCTCCACTCTTTCTTTCGTTAGCAACATGCCTACAGAAGCATTTCCTTTTGTCTTTGACATCTCTGCCCGGACTCCATTCTAACTGGCCCTTAGCTTTCTTAACCTCATCCCTATCTTCCTGTACATTTTCCTCATATTCCTCCAGACTCACACCCCCTCCTCCTCTCCCTAGCCTGTCTTTCACAAAAAGCCAACTACGTTCCCTTCCAGTGCTCCAGCCACAGGAGCCACTCCAGCACGTCTGTGTGATGCCAGTGATATCACACCCGTTCAGGCAAGTGCATGTCTCTAATTCTTCTTGTTTGTTCCCCATGCTGCGTGTGTTTGTGTAGAGGCATCTGAGCCAGGCCCTTCCTTGATAAAGCTGACTCGCTGGCTGGAGCAGCTGGAATGCTTTCGCAGTGCTCGGGGCATCCACCCAGGCTGCCCAAAACAAAAGCACACCAGACACAGAGGCCGCCCATCGCATTCCATACAGCTCTTCCCGGTGTGTGGGCTTTGTGCACAAAGTTTTTGTTTCTTGTTTTTGTTTTTTGCTTTCCCCCCACTGGAAGGTAAAGGGAAATTTTGCAGCTCAAGCTACGGAGAAGATAACAAACCTGAAAAACTCCCAGATGGGTGTTTCATGTGTTTTTTACTCGCAGAAATTAAGATCACAGAATTATCCCAGCTCAAAAACCTTCTTGGTTCCACTTTTTGTGATGAATTTGCCATACAATTCTCAGATCGTGACTTCAGCACCAACTCTGAGTTATAGTTCCTTCCTAGAATCACTTATTAAGTGTATCTTTTAAGAGGCAGAGTACAGAATATTTCTTCATGCTCACACAGGAGATGAAAAGGGGAGTGATATCAGCTGTTTTCAGACTGAAATCAAGAGGAAGATTAAGAACCTCTCATAAGGAATCCATCCCAGAGGGAGAGGACCAAAACTATCCATGCTGGACAGCGTCATACAGTAGAAAATACATCTTGCACAGTTGCAGGTGGGGTAGGGAAAGACCTGAGGTAGATGTAAGAAACCCAACTGAGTCTTAAAGTACATTCTGGTTTTCACTAAAACAGCAGAGGTTGAACAATTTTGTAAAGTTTTCCAAATGTCACCCAGGCAACAATAAACTGCAAAGGAAAATGAAAAACGCTAGTAAGCAAAGAATAAAACAGGAACTGAATTGCAAGTAGAGGCATTTTCCTCCTGAATATGCATTTTTCTTGGGTCTATAAATAGACCCAGCTGATGATTTGGGAAGGTCAGATGCAGCACTGCTATCTGATCACTCACCTATGAGAACTTTGGCACAGTAATTAAATGAACCCTGAACAACTGAAAATTAAAGTCCTTGGATACTGAACGACAAAGGTGTGATGGGTACGAATATATTTGTGTGTTTACTTGGGAGCATTAGGAACACTGTGGAGCATTTAAAAATGCCTTGAGAATTTCTCCAAATCTGCAAGCCTAGAAAAAGGGAAGGAAAGAAACAAGTTCCTCTTTGTTGCTGATGTGCTGTAAATCCATGCCCCCTGCTTAAGCCCCACAACTCAGCTCCCCTTCTATCCTCTCCCATCCTCTTCTTCAGTGGGGCAGGAAGAGAGGGAGAGTCTAATGATGCCGAAGGTGGCTGTGACAGCATTGCTGCAGTGCCAGACAAGCACATGCAGGCAGACTGCATCGCAGCAAAAATCCCAGCTGCAGGAAAATTACTCAGTCCAGGGCGAGGACAGGACATATGTTCCTCCCAAACAAAACACATGATACAATTTGTCCGTGTTGCTGGACACATAAAAGCAACAGCCTCCAAAAGCATGACACTAAAAGGATACCACACCTATAATTTCTTAAAGCACTTGTCTCTTACCATGACCACAATGCTGCTGAGATTTCTGTCGTAGGTTAAACCGAAAAGGCCACAATTATTTAAAAAGATATGAGACATGCTCCATCACTGATTGATTAATCTTTTTGTTAAGTTCATTTTTAAGTTATTTTTAATTTTATGGGTAATTTCTTCATCTGGATGGTGTCCTTTTAGCATTTGAGTGCAAAATAAGGCTTTCCTCAAAGTGTGGGGGTTTTGTACCTTGTACATAATTTTGCTAATCCCAGTTTCAGAAGAGAAGTTTCAAACATGAATAAACAGGTTAAGTATACATTATAAGTGACATGACGGATTAGTACAGCAGTAATTAAATGTCAGAAGGTACAAGAGGTTCTAGAAAAATTCACTCCATTGCATGCTCCATAGTGACTCTTTAAAACTTGAGAGATTTACAGAATGAATGGAATGGAAAAAGATGCACAAGAGCCTCAGGCCAGCCAAAAGATTCAATGAAACACACCTCCCATCTTTAAAAACAAACAACACATATAGCTACTCTTTTCCACCAAAATTTCTGAGCAGAGAGCTGGACTGAAAGCAAGAATGCTGCTAAAGCCTTCCAGTTCTTTACATTACTGAAGCAGGGTGGAGACTTTAGAAGCAAAGCATTCCCCTTATTGGACCCAGCGAAGCACAGAACAGTTCTGTCATTTGCTCTATTTGTTCTTAAACATTACAGCCTTAAAAGAGTAAAATCCCACCTCTCTACTCAGCTAGCTGCAGACTGGTTTGTCAGGGCTGCCATCCACCAGCAAGATGCAGAGCTCCACAGCTTGGAGGAGTTCACCACCTCAGCTCCCACACTGCTGGGCAGTAGCTGGGATGCTGCTCCTCAATCAGCTGATGGGTTGCCACAGTTCTGAGGTCAGGAGTTTCAAGGCAAGCGAACAGCAGTGATGTTTTATTCCAAAACATCACACTGCAAAATGAGTGATTCGGCAGCTGATTCACCGTGGCTGAGATGTCCAGGAATGGGGCGTGGGGTGGGGTGGACAGATGGGGCCTGTGATGCCATCCATGCAGTGCTACCCCCACTAGTGAATCAGAACTCTGACATGAGTCCTGTAGCTCTGTATCTACAGAGTTCTGCACTCTGCATCATTTCTGTAGCATGCTTTGTACCTCCTGCATACTTCAAACTGATGAAACCGAAGTTTGATGTCTTCAGCAGAGATGGGAGCTGTTTCCCCTACACTATCACCAGAAGAGTATCATTGTGGTATTAGACTTTCACTAACCTTGGGGAGTGTGATCCATTCTATGTGACAGGGATGTAATCTTAACCCAGCCCAGGTGATCAAAACCAAAAAATCCACCTTCTCTATCTTCATGGTCAGCAGATAGATGGTAGCTAAGTGTGGTTCTGGATCATTTCAGAGTGATAACCGGCTTCATCAAGAGCTGTTAACACATCCATCCACAGAAAACAGAAGTGGCATTAGTTCAGTGCTTAGACCTGGCAGCTGGTAGTTTGGATCTGCTCCTGACTCTGCTACAAGCTCTTCACGTGGCTTTAGTCGAGTCACTCAGTTTCTCATTACTGCATTCCTCTGCTTGACAGTATAGAGAAGGATAAGTATGGGGTTATTTCCTTTCATTAAGCACTAAGATTTTTTTTTTCAAAAGGTGTACAGAAGGTGTATCACTGCCAGGAGCACGGCAGGAGCCTTAAGCATGAAACTCTCTTGATATGCTTCCTTCTTCAGCCTCATCAAAGCAAGGTACCTTCTGAATCCCAAAAGTGTTCCTCCTTGCAGACACCCATGCTTGGCCTTTTGGTGCAACCTACAGTACACTTCAAAAGAAAACACCTTTCCCTTTTGTAATCATAATAGGCAGCCAAGTTATAATTTACAACAGCAAGCTCTAGTAGCGTTAAGTAACAGAACTAAATTTCATTTAACTGTTTCTACCTAAAACCTCATTGCCAAAAGTCTCTGCCATTTAGATGATGTAGAAAAATTGCTGGTTTTAAGGCAAACAATTAATATGATTTTTTTCCCATAAGCTGAGTCCTCATGTTTCCATGAACAGCACAGAACTTTTACTGACACTTCAATATGCAGCGGGTTGAGAGCAGTATTTTTACACTTTCTGCAACAGAAATACTTCAGTTAACCTCCCCCTCCCCCCCCCCCCCAGCAACAACAAAAAAATACACTTTCCAATGTCTAGATTGAAGATAAAAGTGGATGGTTCCACTTTGCAATTGAGAAAGAAGTACAGCTCTGTATCAGCATCAGTTACGCTTGCCTCGCTGGGTATCAGCCAGTGGCTTCTACAACAGAGCTGGGTCTGAGATGCAGATGACTTGTAGAACAAATGTCTGCAATCAGCTTGCCTCACTCCTTGGGAAATCAAAGGACATTACAGCCAAAATTACCGAAAAGGTCTTTTTTTCCCCAGTCTAGGCAAGGCCATAGGAGAAACCCCCTCCCCTCACAGGCTGCCTCTGCTGGTTTGTGTCAGCCTTGGAGAGCCAGCAGCAGTTCCCGTGCCCGACTGAGGGTGGACCCCTGGGCTTTGCAATCGATGGTCAAATGCTCCTTGCCCTGGAACTATTACACCTATTAAATCACCACCCAGTAGGTATGGTATTGAGCAAATGTACACCACGCTGGGCTGTGAAAAGATCATTACAAACGTGGCCTAATAGTGTCTGAATCCCTACAGGATGTTTAAGGGAGGATCAGCTCTAGTCCTGATGGACAAGTACTGTCAGTTCAGCACGCTACATTCATGCAGAAAGCACCTGGCCTTGTATCAATGAGAGCAATTATCTCAGAGAATACCCCACTCCCCAGTCTGACTCAAGCTTTTTTTATCCTCTGTGTTACTCCTGATGAATCCAAGCGTCTCACTGTGCTGGCTGATGTCAACTCACAGCTCCCAGGCTTCTCTCTGCAGGTGTGTTACCTGGCATTTCTGGCCCTATTTCCAGATGCGACGAGAAGCAAGCTGAATACCTGACCCCATGGGAGGGGCAGGTGACCTGGGGAACGTTCTATTCTGGGGAGAAGATGCATTTTGATGAATCAAGCCCAAAATAGTCAGAATGCATGGATCTGAGTCATTCAGTGCTATTCTGGAGCCGCCTAGGGAGAGTGAGCTGGATTGTTGTCATGATCCTGCACATTTTCCATTTAAAAACACAGCCATACCAAATACCACCCATTCAGGTTCCTCCCAGTAGCGATTTAGTTTTTTTAATACTACTTCTTAGAGCAGCTAGAACAGAGGAGAAATTAGCAACAGCTTTCAGCTAGAGTCTTTACTTCCTGTTTGTAAATTATGTATTGTCTTGCTGTGGCTGCAAAATGCTCTCTGGAAGCTTTGTTTACAAGCTCATTCTCTATCAAAGTGTTTATTAGATGATGTGGCTCAGTCCCTCATACCCATGCCAAGCAAAGGGTGCTTGTCAGTGCTTGCAGAGTACACCTGTGTGTTTACTAACATTTGGAAAAAATGCTCAAGTATGTGCAATCAAAACTGCGCCTCCTCCTCAGAAATGCAGGCAGTCTATCCCAACCAGCCCTAGTACGTGTCAGCAGACCCTTACAGCGATGTACAGCACAGACCGGCAATATAATAATCCACACACAGCTCCTTCCTGTCTTCACCCCAAGAAAACCTCAGTTTTCAACTACTCAGTTACAAAAGTAAAGCCCCACGTTGCCAGCTTTTCCAGTTCATATTCCTTCATTGGCCATGCTCCAGGCTTGAACTGTGCCTGTCACTTCTGTGTGACAGTAGCTCACCCAGCGCACCAGGAGCAGGCACGGTGACCCTGCACTCCCCAAGGACTGTTCAGGTAACCCACACAACTGGAGCACAGGCAACAACACACGGTGCCGTCCCCCAAAACCTCAGCAGAAAGAAACCACAAAGAATGTAAACCAACAGGGATTCAGTGCACCATCCAAAAAAAAAAAAAAAAAGCATTTTACTCAGTGCGTGGCACAGCTGTGAGCTTAACCCCTGCTAACTCAGTAATTTCTTTCCTCTTTTACAAAGATTTAACAAATCCTACAGTGGCCTGTTTCAGTCCTACTGTTCAAAGGAGTGATATTCCCACTGCTTATCCAAAATCAGGGCTTGGTCTCAGCTATTAGTTCTCTCCAGTACAGCTCATCAGTTAGCTACTTGTCTTGAGTATATTTAGCATTGATTTTCAGCTGATTAACAGCTTCTCTCCAAGGCATCTCATTTGGAAGCCGTAAGATAAGCCTGAGAAAGCCGTACCTCAAAAAGCTCTTCTCAGCTTTCAAAATAAAGAGACAGCCTGGAGACCCAGTCCTGCCTGCCCAAGTCCCTGTTTCCCACAGATGGCACGACATCTCAGCCCACCAAGGCGGTAATCCCACTGAGAGCAACCCCCTCAACATTCCTCGCTTAGACATAGCTGCCCGAGGTACAGAGCACCTCTTTGTTCCCGGCTCTTTTGATTTTTCAGGCCATTCTTGCCCTTTGAGAGGAGTCAGCCCTCCTCCGCTCTGTTCAGAAGAGCTCCTCTGGAAGGGTTCCTCATCCCTCTGTGTTATATTTTATATTTAGCTTTACACACAGGCAGACTGAGAGGCACTGCTTGGTAGGGCTGCCTTAGTTTACAGTCTGGACTAAGCACAACGTAGTAGATGTAGCTGACGCACCAGTCTTGGGTCATTTAACACTGATTTTGGGTCACTGAACGCTGATTTTGGGTCATTTAACAGTCCTTACTCTCCTCCTACCCCTGAACTGCTGCCACCTCACTCAGCGCAAGGAGCCTGAAGTTCTACCACACTTAGACTCAGCAGATGCCCGGCGAAAGACATACACACACATCCCGCCCGCACACCCATTTACTCAGCCTTACAAACACAACCTGGTAAATCAGTGGTTTTTTATCCTTCCAGTCCAAGAAAGCCAGCAATCAGTCCAACTGACGGGCGCAAAGAAAAGCAGGGAAAGCTTCTCCAGGGATTACAGTCACGGAAAAAAATCCACATCGTGCAGTTGTAGGACCCTCTTCGATCTTACTACAGGGAAGGGGACAAGGAGAAGGACCCAGTCACTGCACCGCCACTGCTGGGTTAAAGTCTCTCCCTTCCCCAGTATGCTGATACCCCCCCAAAAAGCAGCACTGTCTGTACAGAATTGGGTGGGCAGGAAGAAGATTAAACATCAGGAGGAATGAGACCGTCCTGCCGGGGCTAGCAAAGAAGACAGAGATGGATGGATGGATGGATGGATGGATGGATGGATGGATGGATGGATGGATGGATGGATGGGCAAGACGCACCGCAGACTCACGGACTGTACCTGGAAGTGGCCGCAGGCGCTCCCGGCCGCAGACGCTGCTCTGTGGCTCTCACGCACTCATCATCCGCGACACAGCACAGAACAGAACAGGACAGGACAACACAGCCCAGCTCGGCTCCCCACGGGCAGTGCCGGCGGCGGGCGGAGCGCCGGGAAGGAAGCGCCGCTCCCGTCCCGCCCCCGCCCCGCTGCAGCGCCGGGGCCGCGGCGGGGGCGGAGCGCGGAGCAGCCTGGGCGCCCCAAGTGCGGGGTACGGCCGAGTCGCCGCGGGTCCGTGTCACCTGTGCTGCTGCCAGGCATTCCCTCAGCCCGTGTGCCACTGGCCCGGCACCATTCCGCTGGCAGCGGTCGGAAGAGAATCGTTCTTACAGACGGGCAGGAACGGGACGCGCACACACGCAGTGCATCCTTTGAGTCTCTTCCCAGGTTGTGTTTCTATCACAGAGGGTTTCCTCAGCCCGGTGCTGTTTCTCCTCTCCTCCCAGTTCTCATCCAGTTCCCCGTGCAGCTCATGCACAGTAATCTTCAAAAAGGTCTTGCACAGATCCACAGCAACTCCTCACCCACCTTCCGTTTTTTCTCTGCAACTCAAGTTTACTAGCTTGGATCGGGTGCCCCGTTGCTCTTGGACGGAGTGACAAACACTTTGCTTCTATGTGCTCTCTCCACAGCACTCTCAGTCAGCACTTTGTCAGGGTGAAAAGTCCAGGTTTACCCAGTCACTCTATAAACAGGGTCCAAATCTCGGACAAATCTTATCCTCCATCAGTGCTTTTGCAGTACCTCTAAACCTTCTCAGATGAGGGAAGTGGAGCTGCATAGGCACAGTTCAAGGTGCAATTGAACTCAGATTTATGGAGCAATACTCCAACTTTCCCTGCTCTCCACCCCCTCCTAACATTTAGTGATTTATGCTCAATTTCCTTGTTTTGACCACTCAGAACATCTAGCCAAGGTTTTCCTGTGGAGTGGCAGCAGCCAGGTCAGAACCTGCACTAGCTACATGCATCAGATCGTTCACTAAATGAAGAAAAATTGTCCCTGAGAGTTGAAGCCTTGAAAGACAGGTGCCTCTAACTACTATTTCTACATTCAAGCATAGAAGGAGCTTGAATAAACGTCACACCCTGTGGCCAGGATGATTTTGGAGGCAGTCACACAATCCTGGCTACCTGCCTTCCTGTTTCTTTAAATGGAGGATATGAAAAGAAATACTCATAAAAACTAGTTTTAAAGTAATTGCGCTGTCAATGTAACTAATAGTAAAAGGAACACAACACAAACGGCCTTTGTGCACATGACTCTCTCTCTGGAATTAGGACTTAAACACGCTCGTGGTCTCACTGTGGATTCTAGAAGTTGCAAGTCTTCAGGTTCTGGATTCACCCAAAAGCCTGTTCTGTCCCTTATTGTCACATATATTGTGAAATATAACAAAATGACGTTGCAATACTATTTCTGAAGGAAGATGACATATTGCCAAGTCATAGGCCCCAGCACTTACACACATATTGTGGTACTTTTCCCATTTGGGTGAATATCTCAGATGATGGTGCTATGTATTTTCTTCAGGCTCTGCTCTGTGGTGGTTCTACCTCCAATTCCTCTCTGTGACAGATTTCTCGATGCAATAGATTACCTGGCTTTCTTGATTCCTGTTTACCCCTATAACTCCCTTCATTGCACAACCCTTGTTTCAATACATGCAAAAAATCTACTGGAAAAAAGATTTGGACTTCATCAGAGGCTTCCTTTTTTTTTTTTTTTTTTTTTTTTTTTTTTTTTTTTTTTTTTTTTTTCCTTTCTCAGATTCAAGGGCAAACATCAAACATTGCTTTTCCCTCCCTTTGTCTCCTGTGTTCTCAGACAACACCTTTGATTAAAGCAGAAATATTTTACTGAAGTAATTGCAAGTCCAGGCACATTTATTCTGGTTTGTTTTGGTGCAGGCTGACAAGAGTGAAGGCAGCCTGTGGGCTCCCTGGCAGGGAGGAATATCCCAGGGAAGTGACAGGTGATGCACTGAACAGACTCAGTGGTGCTGCTCAGGCCTCCTTTGCATAGTGCAGGTGGCTATGAATCACTTGGCCAGAGTTGAAAGGAGATCAAAACTTGGAAGGAGGTGAAGAATTACAGTTATGAGTCAACACTGCAAGCACAGAACATGCCTGGTTTGTGCTGCTCAAATGTTTTGCTTGTTTATTCTTCCCATTTTGATACGGCTGTCCTCACAATAGCAATGCAGATTTAAGGGAATTAAGCACAAACAAAGCCCAAAAAAACTACAGAGGGGATGATTAAACCAATTCTTGCCAAACAAGTTTTCCTAAAATCCAGGCCTAGTCCTTGTGGATCTGCTAGCATAAAACCCAGCATCCAGGCTGGGCTTTAACATGAGATCATTCACCATGGCAGAAATATGGGCTGCAGGTTTGGACTGCAAACCAGGCCTCTGCTTTGTCTGTGTATTTGGGCTGTGGAAAATGTCATCCACAGTCCCATCTTATCTCTATTATTACTATAAAGCATCAGCATGTGAGAACAGAATGAGTTACTTCAAAACAAAATGGATTTTAAGAGAGAACAGTATTCCTCTGTGTCATAGATGTAGAAAATCCCTGGGCAAACAAACTACAATTCTGGCTAATTGTAACCAGGCTCCTGGGTTTTTAGACCCGCTCCAGAAAAGGTGAGATTGACATCAATGCCAATATCATCTGCTGAAGGAGTGAGGGCTTTAAAATTTCAGTACTTTCATAGAATGAAAATGCATTTTTTCAAGATATTTCTGTTTACTTTTCTGGTGACTAATAAGTGAGTTAATATGCTTCAAATCAGCATATTCAGACTGTTCGATCTCTCTCTCAGACACAAGAATTAGAAGTTATAAAGAAATGGAGGGTAGGGGGAAAGAAAATTTAATGGTGTCATACAACTTGAAGAAATGAAGCTTTGGAAAACTCACCAAGCCTGGACATAGTGAAAACAGAGTTGTTAACTCTATGCAACTTGTGTTGTGGCCTAACTTCTGTTTTGTGGTTGAAAATCCATGTACTGATAAAACAACCTAAAAAACCCTCACCATCTCCAGGTTTATCCTGACCTCGTGCAGGACAGCTTGTGCTAATACTGATCATCCAAGTGATAAATCAGAAACCATTTCTCTCAGTTTATCTAGCAATCGTTTGCTGGCCAAGCAAGCATGGTAAAACAGTTAAATGACAGTGAATTTTAAACATCAAGAGAGAACATTCTCTCTTGTTTCAGCAAGTGACTGTCTGGACAGTTCTCCATGAGAGCAATGTAAAACAATTGGCTAAACTAGCTGCTTTCTGCCTCCTGTAACTCCAAAGGTCAGAAAGAATAATAATTAAGAGAAAACAGCCAGTACCCACCTTTTTTCCCCTCCCCCCTTTATTTTTTTTCCCTTTCTTTTTTTTTTCATTTTAGGACTTGTTGCTGTGCAAATAAATCAGCTTTTATCCTGTGGCTTGTAGCAGTTCCCTTCATAAAGCAGAAAGACATCAGGGTTCATTTTAGCCCTATGTTTATTCAGCTTGAACTTGAACGAGGATCATATTAAAAACAGATTACAAACCATTTAAGAGCTCTTAATGCTTGCCAAAACTAGCCTGTGGTTTTAAATGAGATGCAAGGCAAAGTAAATGAAAAGTAGCGTTTAAGTCAGTGTGGAGAAGTTGTGCTACCTAAAATGTGCGCAACATATTTGGCATTTCAAAAAGTACTCAGCAGAACTCCATACACAAAGAATACTCTTGTGCAAATGGATGGAAGGGAAGGATTTAGAATGTGAAGTCAATTGTCTGAAATTCAAAGGTAAGAAATTGTCTGAAATTCAAAAGTCTGGCAATACTAGCACATATTTAAACCTGTGCACAGAACTGCTGAAATCATTGGGACACCTGCAGAATTTGACACATCCACATCTGTTAAATTTATTGCAGAACCAGATACCAAAGCTCTTGACCACTCTGAATTTTCAAGAAACTGCTTCAAATTCGATTCACAGTGTAAACATGTAGATTGGATGAATCAGTCCATCAGATCACTTAAACTTTGCCTTGGCTTCAAGTTTGCAATGAACTGCGTACTTCAGTGATTTGACAGAGGAATTCAGGCAACAGTCTTCAGTGTTTAGATGCAGTAGTGTGGCAGTGCCAGGGTTGTGTGTGGACATTAGAGATGTAAAAGCACTCAGGGCACTTGAATGGTAGGCATACAGTAGTTCCTGTAGCAGATATGTTGTAACGAAACTTTGATTTTAGCTGCTTACAACTTTGTCAGAATTTAAGCAATTGGAGCTCAAAGTGTTGGTGGTGGGTTCCTGCTTCAGGCTAGGACAAAATGCAGAAAATATTATTTATGCTCTTCTGAGAAAGTGGTGGACAAAAATCTATTGCTATTGCTCATATTGCTGTATTGACTACAGCTTTCTTATTTCTTCCTGTTACCTACTGAAGGAAAATCTTCAGTGCAAAGCCTTGGACAGGGTCTTGAAAATTGAAAGAATACGCTCCCTCTAATTTGCCTTGAATGTTTTGCCTTTAATGCAAGAACTGCCCAAATTCAGACAAGCTCTGTTCCTGCCCTGTGAGCACATGTGAGAATTTGTCAGCATGATTCTCACTGACCTTCTCATGATGGACAAAATCAGTCACAGGCATTAGGAGCTGAGTTGGACTTGCACTTCAGTGATCCCCTTTAGTGCAGTGAGCACCAGAGTTGAGAAGACGGAGAGACTCTTTTATATTCTCTGTGCCCTCCATGTTAGCACCAAGACAGTGTGAAAAGGAGGGGAAAAGTTGATCCTGACTCAGTGTGGCTTAATCTCACGTTTTGTCACTAAATGATGTTGGTTTTTTTTTTCATTGCAATCACTTGTATCATCAACTACCTCTGTTTAATTGTCCCAAAGGAATAAACTGTCCAGGATGAAATAATTAAGTCTCCCTTTTATTTCTGTAAAACTTCCCCAAAGTATCATAATTAACGAGTCTTTGCAAATTTGAACAATATTCCAGCCTGTCTTACAGACAAAGAAATGGAGGCATTTCCAAGGCAGATGATGCAGCACGTGAACACCTTACACCGAGAACAGAATCCTGATCCCCGAGTCCTCTGTGGCTTGGGAGGCCAGAACCTTATGGACTGGGAAGTCTGCCTAAAAGCAGATTATCTAGAAGAAATAACATACTTTGCACAAGCACTGTCTTTAATTGTGGATAAAACCACTCTTTTAGGACCTCGCCTCTTTTTATACGCACGATGTACAAATACAGGAGAAATGGGAGTACCAGTAAATATAATCAATCTTCTTTCCTGATGGAGAAGTGTAAATGCTTCCAAATGTGTCAATGCCATGTGCCCGAAGCTTTAGAAGACCTAAACCTCTCCTTTAGTAGCATTATCCCAAAGCTGGATGTTGGGATCTTTTTTTGCTGTTTAAATGCTGATTTACCATGGCTATTGCTGGAGGCTTCTCCCTCGCTTCCTCAAGAAGACATTAACAGTTTCTCCTGCCTCCCCATCCTCTCCTCTTTCAGTCTGACATCCTGTCACATGCTGACAGCAATCACATTGTGAATGGCAAGTCATTTGCTTATTGACAGTCTCCCATTTACTGTGACACCTGCCAGCAGTCTCTGACCCCTGAATAAACATTAAGACATTAACAACCTGACAGAGGTTCAAGGGTTTGAATAATAATGTCCTGCAGACTCACCACACTCACAGAGGCAGCCAAAAAAACCCCCTTTGCACTAAAGTTTGCCATTCTGGGGGCTGGGAAAGGCTTGCTGGAGGAGTGGCTGCAGCAACAGATTATCTGCATGGATGAGCAGCCACACTGCTATTCCAGGCAGCGAGGCCTCATCTCTGGCCAGTGAAGCTTTGAACATCTTTGCCTGTGCTGCAGCATTGGAATCTGGGCTATAAGAAACAGACTCACTGGTTTAGGGAAGCAACAAGAAAGAGCAAAGAGGAGAAAAGGACGTCTGCAGAAAAAAACGCTTCAAAACGAAACAAAACCGACAACACTGTCCCCTATCCCTCGAAAACCAAACCTCAAATTAAAACAAATAAACCATCTCCTCCCATAGCCAAAACCAACCTTTCCTCTGAATTTTGGAATGTTCATGAACCATTGCTGAACTGCTCTAGCACTGAAGGGCCCTGAACTGCTTTTGGAGTGCAGAGTCTTGTGCTGCAAGTGTCATGAGGACTGAACAGTGTCCATTTCAGTGGATTATCAAACGGAGAAAGTGATCCCACTATGTTTGTTTTAAGTTTTTACTAGCACTGGGTTTGTTTCTCTTATGTGTCTGCCTGGCATGCAGCCAGTCTGGGACTCTGCTATAAAGGATGATCTATTAGCTTGAAAGACATTCTCTTCTGTCACTTCCAGTCATCCCAACCATGTCACAGTAAGTCATGGAGGAAATAAATGAATTCTTTCAACTTGTGACAGCCACGGCTCTTAGGAGCTGTAATTGCAAACCTCAAAGCCCTGGTTAGAAGTAAGAAGCTTCTGTACTAAATGACTTGCAGGAAACCTGGTCTGCCTCCCAGATGTTTAATAAACTTAGCAGTGCCCTCTCAAAGTCTTTGGCTAGAGTTCAATCATCTCTACCCACAACCATTGCACAAAGGATTCAAAGGCTTCCCAAACCACAGCTTTTGTTTTGAAGTATGGATAAAGTATGCTCACACTTTTCTCTGGGCACGCTGTTTGGTCAGGGAAGCTGGGATGTCTTCCACTCTTATGTGCAAGAAAATAGACTCTTACACTTCAAAAAAAGATGTGGAAGAAAACCATAGAAAATTAAGACTTTATTGCATTTAAGGTGTTAATTCAGTTGCTGGTCAGTGCAGAAAAGAGAAGATTTATTCCTAATGAAAGCAATTTGACAGTCTAAGTGAAAGGAATTTGGTGGGTAACCTCTGTCAAGTGCAGGGGAATGGATTCATATTTTCCAAAGTCTCACCACAGCATCTAGCAGCTGTGTGGGGAATGGCTTTTGTATTCCCTAAGTATTTGTAAGATGCTGCAAATCCCTCCCAGATCAGAACATAAGTTTGAAATCACCCCAAAAAACTCATGTTCAGGAGCCAACAATCCTGAACATGAATATTTCAGACTGAAATTTTTATTTCTATAGTTTTTAAATGTGTAAATTTAAAACTAGAAATTTAGTATTAGTTAATATCTTACTTAAACATGTGAAAAAAAAAAAGGGTTGGCTTGGGGAAAAAAAATCCCTTTTTAATATTCAGAAATAATAAAGTAGAAGAAAAGAAGCTCGAATTCTCTCCACAAAAGAAGGTTATCAGCTTGTTTTTGCAAGAACGACTTTTTTTTTTTTTTTTTTTTTTTTTTTTTTTTTTTTTAATAGCAGTGTTCAGTTTTGCAAATTTGTCTAGTCAGGAGGAGAAAAATCTGTCAGTGGAAAATTTCCTACTCTTTCCACTTAATTGAAAGGTTGCCTGCTGTGTCCCCAGCTGTCCCCTTCCAGCTTCCAGTGAAGAGGGGGATTATAAAGCTCTGAAGAATAAAACCTTCCTGGAGCTGCCCCCCTGCCCCCAACAGAGCAGCTACTACTCCCAAAGAAAGAAAAATAGCTGGCACTCATCCTGCCACCTCCTTTATTTAGCATGGTGTGTATCTCCCAGAAAGCTGGGAGCTGCAGTTCCTGAGCTGGAGGACTAGGCTGCACGGTTACTGTCCAGCAGGCAGGACATCCAAGGCAGAATACAAAGCTAAGCAAAACTGAGCCTTCTCCAGCTACAGGGAGAAGCACTGGCTATGTATCTGTCTGGGTAGGCAGGGTAGGCATCTCTTCCTGTACAAATCTGCTCAGACTCTCCTTTCCTGAAAAAATAAACCCAACAGTGGCGGGGGAGAAGATAGACACTGTTGTTGTTGATGCTTTTTCTGCTGTTATTCTCAGTAAATGCAAAGACTTGCCTTGATTCAATACTTTTGATGGACAGCAAAAGTCTGGAAGGAAACAACAGAGGCTTAGCAGCTACACTGACATTTGACTCTTCAGGTTTTTATTCTATTAAGCAAGCAACAGTAATTTGAAAACTGTTCACATGTTACTTCATGTAACAGAAATGGCTTCAAAACAGCCGTTCTTGAAACAGAATAAATAGTGACGGCTTCAGTTCTTGTCTAAATATGGTTTAGGATGCTTTTACACCCATTATAGGCTGCAGCTCTCTGCTGTCAGCTCACTACTTTTCCCTAGCAGTTTGCTTTTCCCCCTCTTCCAGCGTAATAGAAAGGAAAGGCACTCTGCCAGAAAGCAATATTCAGATCCTGCAGACTGTTCTGCACACACTCAACATTAATAAGAGCTGACCCGAGAGACAGTCTCACTAAACATTTACACAGTGCTTCAAATGGAGCCAATCAATACAGGTATGTAGTGAACAAGCTGAAAACAAGGAAGTTTATACTAAAACCTGCCATTCCTTCCTCAGATTTACAATAGTGCTTAAATATTATTGCTTTGTTGTCATCTCTACTTAGCAGAGCTGTGCTACTTAATAAGAGCATAACCTCAGCCAAGTCAGATATTTCTTGTCACCTCTGACTTAATTGTTGGGATGAACATCACTGCACAATAGGCAAGTTCATCAGAAGACCAATTTTAAAACGAGAGAGTCTCTATTTTTTTTAACATCAATTCCTACCTCTTTCTTGTACTCAAACAATAATACAGCCATGGTGTCAGAATTCAGAAACACAACAATAGTCAAATGCAGGAAGCATTTATGAAAGCATTAGAAAACAAGCCTCCAGAAATCAGCAGTGCCTCATTTTCCAGTTTGCTGGAGTTCTGGGATAACACTGTGCTCACCTTTCATAATGCAACAAAAGCTAGAACTCTCCCTCCATTTTTTCAGCAATTCAATTTCCCAGCCCCAAGAGTTTTATCAAAAAGGTTGTAGCTTGAAAATTTTTACTTCTTTGCATTGAATAAATTTTATCAAGCAAAAAATCTAACATTTCCTTCATTTGGTTTTACCTAAGTTTCATGGTTATTGGAAGAAGCATGCATATTTGACCAAAATATATATTTAAAGCTCAAAAAGGCATGTAAAATAATCCTATTTCTACATAAAGGTATTCTGGCTCTTTTGTCAATTTTTTGTGAGAATTTGGTGGCAGAGATTCTAGGTGTTATCCATTTCACCCTCCTCCCAACCTATATAGCAGGCCTTGTTCTAGGCACAGGAAAGTGCAGCTGGCAAAACACATCTGCCCTGTTTTTTTGGACAGTGTAGGGAAAAGATTTTTTTTATTTTTTAAAGCAATTTCTGTTTCATATTTTAAAGAGAATGAAATATTTTGAAAAAAACATTTCCATTTGATTCCAGCTAGAGAGGTTTAATAAAACAGTGATTTTTTTACCCATTAGTCAAATAACCAATTATATATCAGCATAGCTCTGTTTGTGAAGAATAAGCATTGCTTATTGCATTGATCTATGGGTATAGAGCCTGGTCTATCCCTTCCCTTTTCCAGCATAGGGGAGAAATAAGAAGTTAAGAAATATGTACAGATTGCTCAGGACAATCTCTGTAAGACAGTATTTATTTCCTCCTTCAAAATTACTAACCATTCTTTGAGGACAGGATTAATTTAAGAGTAGGCTGAGATGCAATTCATAATGCTAAATGAGCAGGTGGCATTCTAAGTAGTGATGCAGAAGTTTCTCCCGTTCTTGGCAAACACAAATGTTTGATGTGAACAAAGCCAAAAGGGTTTTGTTATTTGCTGAACACTTGACTCTGGCTCCCATTTCCAAGGTTTCCTTCCCTTGGGACATATGGGCCTTCAGTTACTCACTCACATAGATCAGAGGTTATCCTTTGAAAGTTTTCTGACTAAGGCAGCACAAGGCTCTAAGGAGGTTTCCACTGCTTAAGAAATGCCCTCAAATATTATGCTTCCAAAAAGGGAAGGAGGGAGGGCATTTGGATAAGCAGGGGGACTGGCTAAAAGAGAAGTCCCAACCACAAAAGTAACAACCAAACTCCAGGATGCAGACAGTAATTAAGGAGGATTGTAGTTGATTCCTAAGAGGAAATCAGAGATCACTATGTACAATTTTCACTAAACCGTTTCATTGCAGTTTAAACTCTGTACAGCCGTGCTGTAATCAAACAGGAGGAGCACCAGCAAGGAACAGTGTGAAATCCAGGTGCATGAAAAGCTGCTAAAACTCTTTGGGTCACCCACATGGAGAAAGACCAAACCTGTACTAAGCAGCTTCAAAAGCACAGGCAGGTAGATGATAACATGCTGTTTTCCAAAAGTATATAACAGATTAGTAGATTTCAGGGGTTTTTTTCACAAGTTTTGTCCACTCTGCAGAAGATAACAATAGAGAACTGCAGAAAACTACAACCACATGGTGTGTGTCAGTCAGGAAACATGGTCAACGGAAAGGATGTTTCAGGAAACCTTGGAGACAGAGTTGCCAACGTGTCCTGATGAACCAGAGCAGGGTGGGAAGCCCTCTGCCTGATTATGATGCTTTCTATCCTTCTGTGTGCATCATTTCCCTTCCATGCCCATTTCCCTTTTTCAGTTTCCCCCAGAATAAGCCTTTCAGTGCTTAATAAATAACAATAATAAACCAGTTTATTTCTTTGCAGCTGGACAATCTACAGTGCCAAAGTAAGGGGCATCATCATGCACACAGAGTTGGGCGCGCTTTCAAATATAGAACCAGAAAACCAAAAACACCTCCTGAGCCAGTTTTTAACAGTGAGCTGAACATTCATGAGCATCCTTTACAAATGCAGCCATCACACTTCACTGCATCAACTGAGCTGCAGAGCACCAGTAGGACACAAGCTCTTGAAATAAAAACAGTGCTGGCAAAGGGGTGTGGTGGTTATATCATCAGTGAATAGTCATCATGATAGCTTTAAATAAGCTGAAGAAGGAACTTACTCTGGATTCTGGTGTTCTTCAATGCTGTGAAGTTTGAGGTGAACATCACAGAATTCCTATTTCAATGAACATCATGGAGAAGAATGACTGTAATAAAACAAAACTACTGGCTTGATTTCCATGGCATTTCTTTTCAGAAGTGTTTACCAACAAGTCTTTCCTGCACTCTACAGAACAGATTCTGTTCTCGTCTACCTGCACATGCTCTCTTCTGCAACACTGACAGTTTTCCCATCCTCAGTCTTGACATCTTACAGATGATGCATATGAAGGGAAACAGTTCTAGTATTGCTGAATGACATAATATGGGCTAATTTGGACTGAGATATCAGTCAGTCACTAAAGGGTGAACTCTTGTCTCATTTTAAAGAAACCATAGGTGTGAAGAATTCCAGTATCTTTAAGCTAGAACCTGTAGTAAGATGTAAAGAGGTTCAGCTGGTGTTGATATAACAGATATAACTGGGTCCTGGGGGATGAAAGAATTTTCTCTCCTCATCTCCCTTCCGTAGTTCTATGTACTACCATTGCCCTGAGTGGAAGAGAAAATGCAAACTTGAAAACATTGTCAAGTAGAAGAGTTTTTTGTTCTGGGAGCTCATAACTTTAACTGTCAGACAGTGCTGCAACAAATCACCCATCTGCAGTTGCTGATGATACAAAAATTAGTTCAGAGAGTCAACATGTCGGCTAAAGGCATTATTTAATGTGGTTGCCAGAAATCCCTTCCTAAAAATTCATGACTCCAGCAGCTGGTCCTAGTTGCCTTGAGACTTCTTGTGTGTTCTTCCTTGGAAGGCAGAGAAACCAAAACCATTCTCCACGTCTCAGCAAAGATCTGTGCCCAATTTTAACTAAATTGAACAAGGAACGGCTCTCATCACCACCCATTACAGAGATGGCTTTTCCATCACTTTACAGCTCAGGAGAATCTTTCCAGTCTGCCCAACTCTTCGTCAGATCAGGCAGCAATGAACTTTGAATATAATGATTAGACCCAGCAGAAAAACCCAGAAAGGTTTAGAGCTTTTCCTGTATTCACCCAAAGGGGCACTGCTACTCGTATTCATGTCTTAACAAAGCACAAATCTTTACCAGGAAATAGAAAAATCATGTCTTGTACTGGTATGGAAATAGTTCCCTTCTGGTCAAGGCCTTACAAACATTTCTTTTTGTACCCCTCTCAAGCTGTCAAATTGATCTGTTTTAAAGGAGAGGTGTTCCAGCTTGTGTGAAGAAGAGGTACATAATTTCCCAAATTGTCCTACTCAAAAAATGAGAAATAGGCAATAAAGAATATTTAGTTTAATCCAGCACATTGATAAGACCACTTTTCCAAGCACTATTCAGAGATTACAACTCTCTGTTAACAGTCAGAAACTAATAATTCCTGGGGCAATGAAGCCTATGGCTTCCATGTCCTTCTGGCTTGTGTCCATATGAGAGTTTACCACACTGCCTGGGATAACAGGATTCTCTGCATACACTTCCCTGTCCCTCCTTCCTTCACCACTGTGTGTTAGAACTGCAGAGCTCTGGAATAGCTATTGCTCAGCTACTGTTACAGAAACAGGAGAAATCTCATTTTTCTGCAGAAAATACACAGAGCTATAATGTGGTGGAGATCCTATGGAGTTATTAATTGAAACGTAATAGCTCATTCAAAATCAACTTTAAAAAATTGCTTTTAAAAAATTACCTGCCAGCTCAGATTTTTCAAAGGGTTCTTTAACTGTCTGTACCCATGAACACTTTCATTTGCAGTATTTTTTCTTGGTGAAGATGATATTAAGGGCAATGAAATTTCAAGTTATATAGATATTTTTGGGTTCAAAATCCTGTAGCTCTGGAAGAAATTATGCTATTGTGATTGCTCAAGAATAGCAGAAGTAATTTTGAAAACTGCAGCCTTTTCCTTTGTGGTACTTTTCCGTAGCTCTAAATGGAGCTAACTGGTTTCCTGCAGTAGATGCAATGAGGCAAAGAGATGTGCAGGGGCTTGTAAAACAAAGTATTCTTTTGCATGTATTTTTTATTATTATAACCTAATATGGTGAAATTTGACCACTGATCCAGCAAGCATCAACAAAGTGAGTTAGGTAACATTTTCTGAGAAAGCTCCACAGGGAGAACCAAGTGTCAGCCTTTTTCTGCCTTATGCCTTTGCAAGGCCGTTACTGCTTATGCAAAGCAGACAAACCATTCCTTAAGCACAAAAAATCAGGCATGAGTGTTCTGAAGCTTCCTCAAAAAGTTAGATCACCTTATAAAACTATAAGGTACTCTGCCACAGGACACCGAGTCCTTCAAATACAACTGTACCAAATGTGCAAGGAGGGAACGCTGAAATTCCTGCCTACAGTTGAATCATGGAACAGGAAAAGTGATTTCTCTGCTTCTAACAGAATCATGCTCTCCATTTCCTAAGACCACATGTAGCCCTGCAAAAGTAACCAGAGGGGAAAAAAACAAGGAGAAGCAACCCCATAGGAAGTAGCTGAATCCTGACTAGAAGTGAGACCACATCCTGTTATCAGTTATCTTTCCCTAGCTAAAGTGGCCTTTAGTCTACAGACCATGCTGGGGGAGGCTTCTGGCTAAGGGATTATATGAAGGCTTCAGAGCACTTCAAGGGAGCTCCTAGAGAGATGGAGCTGAATTCCTGCTTTGGGGGCATGAGGATCTGTGTGAAAGACATGCTGGATCTCCCTAATGTTCTATGTGCCCACATTTAAGCAGATCTCTTTCTATTGCTCTTTGTTGTGACACGTGGATCCAATAAGTGTCCTCTTCCCTTCTGGGTATCACATACTTGCTTTGCTTGAATTTTACCACCCCACCACACTCTTCCTTTGAAAGCCTACCTCCCTCTCCATCGCTCACTTCCTTCAGTTTAATAGCTCCCAAACTTCACAGAATCACTAGGTTGGAAGAGACCTCCAAGATCATCAAGTCCAACCCAGCCCTAACCTCAACTTAACCACGGCACCAAGTGCCACATCTAGTCTTTTCTTAAACACATCCAGAGATGGTGACTCCGCCACCTCCCCAGACAGACCATTCCAATACTTTATTACCCTCTCTGTAAAAAACTTTTCTCTAATCTGTGTTCTGGGCACAAAGGTTACTCCTGCAACCCTGGTCTGGACTGAACAGCAGCCTCTCTTTGTCACAGCCATGTTGTAACTTTGATTAGCTCTGAGGATGTGAGACAGGGCGAGGCTTAATAGCTCTAAGTCAATTAATGCTTTCCAGACTCTACACTTGACCTTAGTACTGCAGCTAAGGCTGGTTTGTTCTGTAATGCCAAAGGGCCAATCTGGACAAGCAGGAAAAGGAACAACATTTGGGAGAAGAACCTGCTTTTGTGGTCATGGCCAGACCTGTGAATTCAGAGGGGTTGTGTTTTGCACAGCCTTCACACCTTCCAGCCCTGCTTGGGGTGGACATGTCAAGCTGCTTTCTTAGTCACAGTGCACATATGTCAGCACCCAGATGAACTGTACTTTCCTCTGAGGTCCTGACTCAGTTTCTTTTCAGGCTTTCATCGGGGATTGCCTCCCAATAACCCCTGTAAGTCCCATGCCAGCTGCTTTCACCACAAGTAACTGCTACCGCTGTGCACAGCAGAAAGAGGAAGCGGTGAAATGCTACATTAAAAACAGTGCATTTACTCCATAGAAAGCAATGGAAATATTTACTAGACAGAAAAAGGCAACTTTCTTCATTTTACTGAGCAAAGAGTCTCCCCCATCCCAACAACCTCATTTCCCCATGTGAGCTTAAAGCTGCATCTGCCAACATATGGGCTGGGTTCAGATAGTCATATGTAGGCTTAAGGTGTTTTAGCAAATTCTCCAACTAGGAACAGGTGCATCTTTCTAATGCCCTTTCAAGTAACATATGGACTTCAGAGAAAATCCAGCAGGGTTTTCAGATCTCACTCTCCTAGCTCTGTCTGGTCAGACACTGTAGGGAAACCCATCTGTGCCAGCTCTCAAGTTCCCTTTGTTCTGTGCTGCCACTCCCATGGTGACAGTAACTACCACAGTGCAGATTAGAGCTCTGATTTTGGCGTTGATGCAGGCTCGTGTATGCCTGAGACTCTTACTACGCAAAGAGTAAATTCAGGAGTTAACTGCTTTGCATACACCCAAAACTTTCCAGTGCTCTTAGGGACTGAAGTACAACAGCTAGTTCCCACACCCTTTACTCCTCATGTAGTTTTTCAGAGCCCAGCTCTGACAGCTAATTGGATTTAGCAAAAGCATGCATAAGCGTCTAAATCTGGTGTGAACTGATGTCACTTGGATTATGTATTCTCACCTTCTAAAGAAGAATTTCAGACTGGGAGAGAGCAACCTGATGAGTGAAACTCGGGCCTGCAGACTATCTGATCCTGGTAGATCCATCTAGCTTGCAGGCCTGCAAATCCAGGGATAAAATTAAGCATACAGAGCCTGGAAAGATTATACTTTAGTTCTCATTCCTGCTATACACCTGCTTGTGGTTCCCAGACTCTGCTTCCTAGCACATCTGCTGGGCAGGTAAGCTTTTTCATCTGTTTGTTTCTAGGTACCTTGAAAAAAGGTACCTCTTTTCCTGCCTTTGGATGGAAAAGAGACGTTAGGCTTGTTTTTCTTGCCTCCAAGCAGAGACCACTAAATTGATTGAAAATAATGGAAAATTTATCAGAAAATTAAACTTAAACTGAGAGGCCTAAATTCTTGAATAAACTAAGTTGTGTAACTTAAAAAATTGCATCCTACATCCTTAACCACAGGCATATTTTTGTCTTCTTCTCATGCCTTAGATGCTGACATTCTTTCCGTTACCACTGTCATCAGAGAGCTTCTCTTTGTATCAGCCCCTTGCTGTCCATATTTTCCTTCTTGAGTAGATCCAGGTCAGTCCAGTGGTCAGAGAGTTCATCAGACTGAGTCCACTCCAATAATTTCAGGGGTAAAAGTCCTGTCTGTCATCTGCTGTGCATTGAACAACCACATAAAAGACAGCACTGAAAGAACATTAACTCTGGGTTATACCACCGATTACAGCTTAGGATGAAAACATCTTACTCGTGAGTGGAAAGGAACTGCAAGTCAAGAAGAACCTACCAAGAAAAGAACTGCTGGCAGATAGAGTCACTGTGGGCCTGTGTTCACATGTCAGAGGTGGCAGGAGAAGCCCCTCCTTGCCTTCCCTCACCTTCCTCAACGCCTCTGTACAACAGGAATGAAACTCTGGATGTGGAAGACCACTCAGTGGATGATGTGGATGATGGTCCAGCTACACCAGAGGTGTTGTGAAGCCTGCCCTCTGTATAAAGATCACCTGCACGAGGAAGGAAAGGGGGGTTATAGTTGTAGGTGACTCCCCTCTGAGGGGAACAGAAGGTCCTACATGCCAGACAGACAGACACTCCTTTTCAGGAACTCTGCTGCCTCCCTGGGGTCTGGTTTAAGGACATTGCTAGGAAACTTCTTAGCCTGGTCCAAGGGCCCTTGGAGTATTAATCATTGCTTCTCTTCCATAGGGGTGGTAATAAAGCTGTGAAGAGTAGTCCAAGGACAATTAAATAATACTTCATGGCCCTGGGATGGTTGGTAAGCAAATCTGGAGCAGAGATAATTTTTTATTTTTCTTCTTTCTGGACACTGGAAGAAAGAGAAAGACCCAGTCTACTAATACATGGCTCCATCCCAGAGTTCTGCCCTCAGTCTCCTCCAGGCTGAACAGACCAGGTGACCTCAGCTGCCCCTTGTAAGGCTTCCACTCTGGAGCCTTTACCCTATTTCTAGCCCTCCTTTGGACACCCTAACACCTTCTTGTCTTTCTTGTGTTGTGGTGCCCCAAACTGCACACACACTGCTTGAGGTGAGGCTGCACCAGTGCAAAGTAGAGCGGGACAGTCACCTCCTCCAGCCAGCTGGTGATGTGTTGTGCTTGATGCACCCCAAGACACAAGCTGGCACAAGATCATTCAGTGACATTGCTTTGGAAACGTCAGACTTGCAAGTAATTTTGTAGCCTAGATCTTGCAATGTGTGCCCCACTTAGCTGCTGAACTGTGAGTCACAACTTGAACACAGGAGAGGAAAAAATGTTGCTCTTACTTTTGCTGCAAGTAGGTGCAGAGACAGGATAATGAACTCCTATCACTCAAACTCTGCTTTCAGTTCTGCCGCTGAAAATCAGCAGAGAGAAAATTTAGGATGGTATTAATTTAAAGCCATTTTTTGCCATTTTGATCCTTTTGCCTAAGCATGGAGTTGATCAGTCAGTCTGGGGGTAGATGAGACTCACATATTCTGTTTTGAGGGTGCCCCTGAAAAAGACTGCCACATGGAAAAGGGTGATGTTCTCTGCTTCCAGCCAAGTCTGGTGTTCAGATTTTGCTAAGGTCTTCTAAGTCACCTCACTTCATAACCACTGAACCTGATGCTGATGGTGGGGAAACTCTGAGCAAAACATTTAAGAAGCAAGGCACTGGAAATGTTTTGTTAGTTATTCACATTTCTTACACTTTTAAATGGAAAAAGAAGTCACCCACCTGGTTTAATAGTATAGCTTTTACCTTTCAATGCACCACCATAGTTAGGACTCCTCACTTAACTATTGGAATATCTATTACTGAATTCCTTTATAAGATTTTATTAATTATACTCTCCAGGGATAGAATTTAGCAGGCCCTTTTCCGAGGCTGAAATGAAGGAGAGTATTCCAAAGGCATCAGAGTGTTCCCACATGGATTTGCCCCCAAGCAGCTGAAACCACTGTTGCCAGCTCTCCTAGAACAGGGCCATGGTATGTAGTTTTGCTTCAAAGAGATGCTGAATGTTTACCAAAACGTTCAAACATGTTTTGAATGTGATAACATCTAGAACTGTAATGTAAGAGATAAAGAACTTCTATCAAGCAATCTTCAGATTGCTCAGAGCAACATCCTTGGAATACAAACTCTTATGCATGCTTGAGGGAAATGTAGCACTGAGTTAAACAGCCTGCAGAGTTTTCCAGTTGTTTCACAATATTGCTTGTGGACAAAAAGTAAGCAGCTTTACAACAGACCACATGCTTGGGAGATTTTGGAGACCAGAATTTAGGAATAAGAGTGTTTGAACAAAACCCCCCAGGTTTGGAAAAATCCTTGGAGGATCAAAAGCTAAAGTTAGCTCGATAATACTGATCATGAGTAGGTCCTGCAGCTCAAATCCTGAGTCTGAGAGGCACTGCTTTTTTATTGCCACAACTGATATTGCTAATGCATTTTCCTAACCAGGGTTATGGAGGTTTTTCTGATGATGGGATGACCGAAATATAAATATGGAGAGGCCTGGCATATTGACTCTGTCACATTCCCACAAACTTCCAGGACCATTTTTTCCCCCTCAGGTAGGTAAGGCAGAGGAATTTCTGTATTATGTACTGAAAATATGACTTACAACATGAAAAGGAATGATAAGGAAAAATTATAATTATTTACTCCTAAATAGGCAAAAATATTTTTCATTGAAGAAAGCTGACTTGAAGAAAGCTGACTTGGTGCCATTCTGTTTCTCCAGGTCAGTGTCCAGCCCACCTCCATCTCTTTCCTTCTGCCATTATCACAGAGACAGGTTCTTTCATGAGCTTTAATTCAGGCGTGGAAAAAGTTCCTTTGGAAGTAATATATTACCCTTCTTTAAAGCCACCTCAAAACTCTTCTTTGTAGTGGTGAATAAAGGAAATTCCAAAGTGAACAGGCCACTGTTGTGCCCTGACGTGCCCAGACTCTCACAGCTGGCACTGACAGGTATTGGTTGCTCTGAATCCTGATACTTCCTTTTTCTGGGCATATCGGTTTACCCTTCATCGATTCAGATAATAGATTCCCTTATGATACAAGAATTTTGTTGTTGTTTTATGCTCATATGGTGCTAAGCACCATCATGTCATGGACTGTGATAAATAGAAATGCAAGAAATAAGGTTCTGGTTAACAACAACAACAACAATACCTTTACCTAAAAACATCCTGAAGCAATACAAGAAATTACAAGAAATGAAGGCTTCTGTGTGGCTGGAAATGAAAACTTCCATGAGCTGCCCAGCAGCTAAAAATTTCTAAAGCTGGATATCCCTCATGTCATAAACAATTCTGTCATGTAGCAAAGACAAAATTTTAATGGTTTCTGACATATTGCTTCTACCATCAAATTTCTTTTTGCTGATTTGTTCTGTATTTTTACTACAACAACTTTCTGAACACCCAAGCAGCACTAATTTTTCATTTTATAAGATAGTAAAAGTTATGATTTTGCTCTATGTTAGGCAAAATACTAATAAAAGGTTCTTGAACTACTGCTGAAGTAGTTGATGGATCTTGAGTGCTGTGCTCGTTCCACTGAGGAGCTGCTGCCATGACATGGAGTAATTGTGTGTCTTCCTAGGGGAGAAAAACCCTTCCTTGTCTTATTGACTCTGTCATCAAGTATTTTAAAAAATCCCTCTGGTTAGGTCACACTGATAACAATCTTTGCAATAGATTGCTCATGATCTTGAGTTTCTGCAGATGCCTCCAGTGTTAGCAGTAGAACATTCTAGAGGCCTTTTCTGTGCTAAACAACTGCCCTGGATAAAGTGTGAGATATACTGAGTATATTGAGAATATTTATTTGCAACAGAGTCACTGCCTTAAATAAGAGCAATCTCCAGGTTCTTTTACCTTCTGCTCCAAATCCAAAGCTTGAGGATTAGAATACATTATCCCTTTTCCCCTAATCCACCAGGCTCAAATCCCACTGGGCACAGCACATGCAAGCATACGAGTCCCAGGACACTGAGGACATCTGCTATCCTAAGAAAAGTGCAATTGCAAAATACCACGGTAGCACTTGCACTTTCAGAATTTTTAACCAAATAAGATACTGTGAATTTCATACACACTTGGACCAGAAAAGTTTTCAGGAGCACACTGTCTATCCCAAAATATGTCCCACTCAGCTATCATAATCTGAGCACTGAACTTTATGTCTGGTATATTTGAATGAAGGATTTCTGAGAACTCACGGTCAAAACAAACACACAAACCCTCCAAACAATAAACAAAACCAATCGCAAATCCCTCAAATAGCTAATACAACAGGTGAATATTCAAGAGTCATTTGCAGCAGCTAAATAATGTTTCACTTTCCAGTCATTGAACCATGTCTTCAGCTAGTTTAAATTCACAGAAATTTGTGAAATTCAACAGAAAAGTTCTAATTATTAGTCCATGTATACGACTTACCAAAAATGCAAAACTTATGAAGATTGTTAAATCAAAACACAGCTGTCTACACCCCTGCCCTGCATCTCAACTTCCTAGTCACCTTCTCCTGGCCACAGAAACATGCTTGGACCTCAGAATCTCCTATCAAACAACTCATAATCCTACATGCCTCAAAATGTTTTTGGGAGAGAGGTCTTTCAGCTGATTTCCTAACTGTTTTGCAAGCTGCTAAGACTGTTCTGACAAATCCCCAGTGAGTTAAAACAAAACTGAAAAGAAAAGCAGATTCTGGTAAGTGAAAAATCATCACGAGTTGAAACCTATGACAAACTCTTTGTGAAACAGCAATGCCATCTGCTTTAGAGAAAGAGAGCTGAAACCAGCCTAAATGGTCTTCAGTAGAAGAAAGCTACAACTGAAACAACATTTCTACCTTTAACAAGTCAAAAATAATTATGAGGATTCGCAAGATGCAGAAGTTGGAACCTGATTGGAAAAAAAAAAGTCTTATTTCTTCTACTTTTTAATCACTTTAAAAAAAAATCTAGTAATCTTTGTGGTTTTGAGGCTTTCTAGCTAATAGTCTGGAGATTAAAGGTCTTTCCTGCTCCAGGAAAACAAAACCAACACGTGAAGTAAATTCAAACTGAAGTCAAGAGAACCTGCATTGCTTTAACATCAAGGCAAAAAACTGAAGCCAGGAGCTGTGCACTTTGCCCTTTTAAGTGGAATCTCAGAGGATCAAAATCTGTTTCTCCCCCTTATGTCCCCAGTTATTTGGCAAAGAAGCTCCCAATTATTTGCCTCCAGCTGCCCTGAGTGAAAATATATAGGCTGCTCCTTTTGCTTATCTGGCAAACCCTACAGATGGACCTTCTCCAGACACAGGCAGTCTGAGAGCTGTGCCCTGTGCACAGCTCCACCTGACACAGCCCCAGGTTACCCTGTCCCCATTCCTGCAGCAGCAGCAGCTCTTCTCCTCCATTCCACCAAGCTCTTTAGGAGACTTGTTCCTTGAGCTGCCCCAGCCATCTCTTCAGCAGACACAGGGCACAGACATTCCCTCTGTACCCCTCCCAGTCCTACTGTTCTGGTGCTCAGATGAACACACAGGACAAATTGACACTAATAAAAACACCAGACAAAGCTCTTCTAAAAGACTTCTTGCCTCACATCAAGTGGGCAAGGCTTACAAAAATTAATTTGCTGCTGCTGACAGGCGTTCCTACCTAATAAAGCCACCAGAATTTGGGCAGGAGAGTATTAGCTAGGCAGGAGTTAACACAGAATCACACTACCCCTTAAATTCTGTAGCCTTAGTCTGAATCAGCTCAGACCCTATTAATCTGCCAATTTTCAGGAAGCATGCATAGATGTTGGGAAAAACTATAGAAGTTTTTCTGCTTTTTCCAGAAAAAAATAACAAACACATGTGCTTACTAATAGAGCAGGAAAAAGTGCACATCTCTGCTACATATCATTCTTTGGTTATTTTCACCAATAAAATGTATTTTTTCCTTTTTGGCAGACATGCTATTTTTATGTTTGGAAGTTTGTCTGTATTTCAAAGGGAAGGAATTTCTTTGACAATGCAAAAGAGAAGAAAACAAACTGGTAGAGAAAACACATGGGTCACTAGGACCAGTGCTGACATAAGCCTTCAAATAAACTTTGTCTTAGGTTTGTTTTATCATTTATACAAGAAATTTAGTTCTATTTTTCAAAATGTGCCTTTGGGCAACTACACAAATCCTATTCCATTAGTGTAATTGTACTAATTTTAATCACAAGAAGCTTGTAATCACTGAAATACCTTCTGACTAAAACTATTAAAGCATTTGACAGTGATGCATGCAAAACAGCATCCTGTGATTAGGTTGTATCATTAGTGGGAGATGTTTCAGCTCATATGATTAAATCTTCTTGACATTTGGTATTACATTTGTGATGGCTGTTTGATCATGCACTCGCACACATGACAACAAATCTACGCTCATTCAGACAAGGTCAGCATAGAAATGCTGTGAACAGTGTAACAAGCAGCCTTGCACATTGAACAGAAAGAAAACCTGTCTTGAAATTCTTGAAATATCCAAACTCTGTGCTGCTGTGTTCAATTTTCTCAGTGCAAGCACTGGCTTAAAAAAATTTTTCCCTGAACAGCTCATTCCCACTGCACCCTTGGCCCGCAGTTGTACCAGTACAGCTTGGACATGGAAAAGAACTGACAGGAAAACTGTCAGTCTCCCAATCCATTTCATCCTTTTATTTCACTAACTACTGTCACAACTGAAGACGAAAACCTAGCCTGATATTAAAGAAAGTTTCCTGTCTGACCACTCTAGCAGTCACACTCCCACCACCCAGGCACTCACTGTTGGGACTGAAGCCCCTTGGCAGCAGAGGGGTTCCAGCGACCCAATGGGTGCCCCACTGGGCTCCCCACACCCCTCACACGGTCAAGCAGGTTTCTCCCTCACTGGCTGGAGCCCAGAATTCCCACAGCAGAGTGTCTGATCACCTGGCTGGAGCTGCAGGTCCCCATGCCCTTTGTGGTGGAAAGGGCTGGTGCCACCTCATGGCCCCTGACCCGGGGCTCCAGCCTTTCCCCTACCCACGATCAACCTGCAGCTCTCACTGCAACTGCTCCCTGGGCCACTGACACTATGTGTATTCCTCAACCCTGAAGCCACTTCAGCTGGCAGAGCCCCTGGGAGCTCCAGAACTACATTCCTTTTGGCAGCAGTGTGTACAGCCACACTAATTTCAGTTAGCTGTCTAAATGTGGGTTTAAAATTAAAGCATTGGGTTCTACTTCAAATACTGCCATGGATGTGGGGACAAACTGTTCTGAGCATGTTGTCTTTGATACCCCATAAGCTGCAGATTGCTGTTTCCATCTCCCTAATGTCTGGCCAGCATCCTGGTACAGATGGCTGCTGTACATGTCTCTGCCAGGACAGCCAAACTGCCAAGGCTGTGTGGTGATGATGTCCTCACTTAGCCAGGGAGAAACCTTTATTTAGGCACAGTTACACTGGCAGAAGATGAGTTTTGGCAGCACAGACTGCACTGGCACAGGATGAAGTGGACAGAATTTTTCAAATCACAGATGTGCTTGTCGTGAACGTACCAGTCTTATCAAAGCCCTTTTGTTAAATTCCCAGTTCACTCATGGTGCACAATTCCAGCAGGATCAGGATTCTTCCCTCAAAACCATAAACTGTGATAAGCTGTTTCATGAGGAACTGCTAAGTTCATTCCCACTGGGAGAGAACTGTGATCTGAGAAGCCTTTCATATCATCAATTTATTTTGAGGACGTAATACAGACAAAAAGTCTCTCTCTACAGGCAGCTCTGCCGCATTTGGTGGTCCAAGATTGAAGAGTTGTAATTTTGGAGGATACAAAGCTGTTGTGAAGAGGTAGATCACACCTATGTTCTGCTTGTTTGCACACAGAGGAAACTTTCAGCAATATGTATCATCCCAGAAACTTTTTTTTTTTTTTTTTTTTTTTTTCCCAGAACTAGTTCCTTACCAGAAGCATGCAACTGACAATGAACTAAAGGCACATTTTAGTCTTCGGGGTCTGATTACAAGTGAAAAGTAACATGACTACTGCAAGTATTCCTGAATTAGAGGTAATCAAGATCCTGAGAAGATCACTAGAGGCGGGTCAGTCTTCTTAAACCGTTTGTCATCTTAAAGCAATCAGTTCCAATTTCATTTGGTTTCAGTCAAAACACAGCCTTCAGCTAAAAGCATTTATTCAATTAGGACATTTACACTGAGGCTGTTAAATTGCAGGCTGACAATGTTTACTTACCCAGAAATTTCTACCTCTTTTTCACTCTCTGACACTCCTCTTTTTGTCCATTTTTTTTAAAGGAAAAGCAAAGAACCCAAGCAGGGTGAATCAGCTCTTTAAAGGATTAGATGAGCACCAGAGCCAAAGCCATGGAATCAGGCAGAGAAGTTGAGAAGTTAAATTGAGATGGCCTTTGTCACTACTCAGAGAGAAGGAATACTTGTGGAACAAGATTTTGGTGTCCCCTATCCTTCTTTTTACACAAGGGATGATAGGAGATGGTAGCACAATAGTATTTCATTATTATTTCCAAGCAGAAAATTCTGGTTAAATCGTCAAATTAAATGCCTAGGAAGGAGACAGGGAACTTAATTAAAAAAAAAAAAAAAAACCAAAAAAAAACCTGGTGTTTTCCACCACACACCGTACTTCTGTTGTAACCTCAAAATTCAGTACAGATTAAATGAAATCACCTCAAAATCCAACCCCAAGTATATGTGAACTTGTACTGAGTTTCAGATGAACCTTAGATGAATGTTTTTGGCCAGAAACCGTGGGAAATAGTTTAACTTCATATGATCAAACCACAAAAAGGATGAAAATAAGAAGTTTAAGCTGAGCTTTGTTTTGAAAGGTTTTTGCAAAATGAAGCCCAGTTACTGGGAATTCACGTGATGCAAACTCAGAAATAAAACCTCCACAAAGTCCCTGAGAAATGAAGCAGGAGCATTTGCCACTGTGCTCCTACTTCCCTTTAACTGTTCCTAAGTGGCAATTATTGCAACTCTGTTTTCTATGCTTCTTTTTCCGAGACTGTACATGCAAACTCAGATCTACCTCAAACATCAGCCCTTCCACTGAGGGATTTTGTTGAAGGAACACAGCTCTGAGTTTGTATATTTTTGCTTGTATGTCTTGTTTGGGTATTTTAATGTGAAAAAGAAACCCCCAGAGATGTCTGTTTTGCAATTAAATATTTGTTTTTTAAGTTTAAAATTGAAAACAGGGACTCAACAAACCAATGTTATCATAGTCAATATTCCTGATCCTAAGTAAAGGCAGAAAATACTTTTGAGTTTTATTTGTTGCAGTTTGAATTGAGATCATTGCAAGGTTACTGCTGACATCAAAACAGCACTCAAGGGTAAGGCTCTGAATTAAATCTGTGTGTTAGGCTGTCTGGAAGCTCCTGAAATCCTGCATTTTAGAACAGTTAAGGAATAGCTGGACATGGCATCGTGGCAACAGCACAGCCCTGGTGGGTAGCTAGTACTGCTGGAGACACACAAAGAAAAATGCTTCCACAGAGGCCGGGCAACCAAGCCTTCAGAGATGTGCTGAAATCCTGAGGCCCAAAGGAATGTTTTGACAATATACAATATGGAGTTTGCCTTAGGAGCTAAGCATCCCCTTGTTTGCTATTCCAGCACAAGCTGAGTTGCCCCTGCCTGTTTGCAGCATTTCACTTATTTCCTCAACATCATGTGATGTCCCTATCCATAGCAGGGATCGCCTTAAAATTTAGATGCCATGCACTCCTTGAGGCACTTGCAAGTTCTTACACAGATTGAGGTTGAGACCCAGAGGTCCCCTGGGACCTGTTTCTGTAGCAGAACAAATTGGCAAATACTCATCTCCTCCTCCTCAAACACCACCACCGCACTTTGTGCATCATATCATTTCAGTGTGCTGAGTGAAGGTGCTCTAAAACCCTGTTATAACAGGATTTGTTCAGTGAAAAAGCACATTGCAAATGCATTTCCATTAGGAGTTCTGGGCAGTACCTCCTTTTGCAATGTATTTACTTGGCTCTGTAAATATCCAGGGCAAAGAGCAACCCTTGGCCAATAATACAACCTACTGATACAGTCAATACACTTAAGTTTACTGACAAGGGGCTGGAACAGTCTGATGCTGTGGTAAAACAGAAACCAGGCACCAGCTATGCCTGTATTCAGAGCTGCTTGCTGCATATTGTATTTTTCACTGAGCAGGCACCAGGAATTATTATTTTAAAAAAAATTATCAGGAAGACCCCGTGCTCCTTTTAAAGCCTGAAGGAATTATTTAGAAACACATGAGGCTTTGGGCTCCTCAAGTCAAAATTTGCAGAGACCTTTCAGAAAGAATGATATATGCTAGAAGTCAATTTAAATGGTATTACCAAAATCTGAGGAGTTAAAAGCACATCCTGACACTGAGCACTCAGGAGACTTTGCAGCTTCTTCTACCTGTGTCATTAAATGCCATCATTTCTGAACAAGCAAAGGATTCAGGAAACTCCTTCAGAGTCTTGGTCGATTTGCTGTTTATTTACTGTAAGGCAGCTCCAATGAGGAGGTTCCATGCCATGTTAATAAACTCACAGTAACAACTGCAAGGTTATAAAGGGCTAAATCATCCCCCTGTAGGATCTAGCCTCAAATGAGTGTGATAAAAGACTGCACTGTGCCATGGGAAGGCTGAACACAAGCTGGGGTGCCTAGGGCACTTCCAGGGCTGGAAGAACCCTGCCAGACCACTCAGGCAAATCCCCAGGGTGGTTTAGAAGGGGATATTTTCTCTAGAGCGGGCTGAAGCTTTGCTGCTCACTTCAATAAGCCAAACCAAGTTGTTTGGAAATTCCCTGAACACCAGAGTAATAAACTTGTAAAAATTACAGGAGGGGGATTTTCTCAGAAGAAATGAGAGTATTATCCTATCTGCACAAAGACCTACAAACAGAGAAAAGGAAGGAAGGAAGGAAGGAAGGAAGGAAGGAAGGAAGGAAGGAAGGAAGGAAGGAAGGAAGGAAGGAAGGAAGGAAGGAAGGAAGGAAGGAAGGAAGGAAGGAAGGAAGGAAGGAAGGAAGGAAGGAAGGAAGGAAGGAAGGAAGGAAGGAAGGAAGGAAGGAAGGAAGGAAGGAAGGAAGGAAGGAAGGAAGGAAGGAAGGAAGGAAGGAAGGAAGGAAGGAAGAAAGGAAGAAAGGAAGAAAGGAAGAAAGGAAGAAAGGAAGAAAGAAAGAAAGAAAGAAAGAAAGAAAGAAAGAAAGAAAGAAAGAAAGAAAGAAAGAAAGAAAGAAAGAAAGAAAGAAAGAAAGAAAGAAATGTCATTCTTCTCCAGTAGACATGCTGTAAATACACTGTACCTCACCAGCTCAATCAGCTGAGTGTCTGTACCACCCTTAACTCAGAAAACGAAATCATCCAACCAAAACTTACCCTTCTGGGCTGGGGGGGATTCACATTTCTGGTGTCAGGGGTATTTTGACATGGTCCTATCTTTACCTAAAGGCACACAGAGAGACACTAAGAACCTGTGTAACTAGTCTGAAAGCTTACCTAATCAGATGAGAATTATTTTTTTCTTATTTTTTTCCTACACTGTAGCTGTGTTTTTATATTTACCAATGCTCAAAAGGACAAGGGTTGCCCAATATCAATAATCAGTAACACTAAAGACATTTTCCCAGTAGCACCATCAGAGTGCAAGATTTGCCAGCTGTGTCAGTTCTTCATCTAACTGCCAAATCCGGTCTTTGAACAATCCTGAGACAAGAAAGAGCAGCCCTTCAGGCCAGTGGGCCTGATGCAGCTTTTCCCAGGTGGCTGCTCAGGAGCTCTTGTGTCTGTTTCTGCTGGGTACTACCCCGTTCATGAAATGTGTAACACCATGAAGGCATTGAGAAGATGCTTTGATTTGACTTTATACTTAGCATAGAACAACAAGATAATAAAAAGGATAGAGGAGTTAATTCTCAAAGACAACACCACCAACAGATACTTTTGCACTCAGGAAACCTGAAGTTTTTCTACTGAGAATTTAAAAAAAAATTTCATCTAAGTGGAGCCAAATGGGTGCAGTAACTTCACCAAAGCTGCTTGCTTGGAGCACATTCAAAATAAAGAAATTGGAGATCAAAATGAAATTAGTGCTGACAGTCCCACTTGGGCTGCATCCTTAGAGCTTTGCATGGTATTTTTCACATTTTGTTTTTCAGGTTAATTTTTTTTCCGAGACTGCTGTGATATTCTGCCTTGTTAGTCCCCCTTCTACAGTGACAAAGCTTCCTGCCTGTGAGTTGAAATAGAGACTTCTTGAAAAGGTCTAATAATTTTGGGGGCTTTTTTTTTCTTTTTTTTTTCCTCAGGTGGATCTGAGGGGATGTTAGGAAGGATGGCCCTGCAGTCACCAATCTGCTTGTGAAATGAGAGCACCTGCAGTGAGTTCTCAGCAAATTTCACCCCACTGACAACTCCTGACCAACAAAACAGGAAGAATAATGCAGAGATTTGTCATCCTTTGCCTCATGTACCAAAAATAATATTTTGTTGAAGCACACCATCTTCTCAGTCTTTAAAGAGCATGGTGTGGGTGCCTGGTACCAGATGCTTCACAACACAAATTCTGAACAATGCCACCTCCCCCACCAAGCCTGAGGGACACAGAAGTGAAGAGAGAGAAAAAACATCTCCAGAAAGGTCTAAGGCTGATACTATTGAGGATAATGACACACAAGAGCCACACAAAACTGAGAAAAGGAAATGGAATCTCTGAAAATTAATAACTAACTGTTTCCTTTTGAGATTAATGAGCCAAGACAAGCAATGGATCTTACAGGACAGTGGGGCTGGACAATCCCCTAGCAAGAAGAAAGCTACCCTGTTTTTGCAAATGAGCATTTTTCCATCTCAGTCTCTAGTATGACATAGTTTTCTCCACAATTTTCCTCCATTATTCTTCATTTTCCAGTGGATGGAGAGAAATTTAGTCTCACTTTTTTTTGTTGTGTAAGTAACTTTCTGCTGAACGCAGATGCCCTTTTTATGGAAAAACAAAGGATAACTCTCCATGTCCTTTTTTTTTTTTTACCCTGCTGAATGGTGTTTCTATTCACCGGTTCATCTCAGCAATCATATGAGGAACATGGGAGATTTTCCTGATAATTTGCTTTTTTTTAACCAGATGGGCAAGGCTTCAGTTCTAGCCTGAGAACTTCCCATAATACTCTCTAAATGAGCAGTTCTTTTAGGCTGCAGCTCTCAAGGGGACCAGCACATTTGCATCAGTGACAGCCGACTACTGCTCCAGGGTCACTCCAGTCACATTTCTTTTGCATCAAGTTGACACTCAAGGTCAAATGACATGTTAGCTTTGACACTGCAGTGATATTTGACTTCATCAGCCTGTCAAGGTCAGGCTGTTCTTGGCTGAGTAGCACAGAGGAGCCTGCTTGCCTCCCTCTGCCTGGGTTGTGGCATGATGGAGCAGTTATTTCTACAGGAGGGTAAATGGTAGGCAGAAGAGAAATGCTGGCTGAGACTCAAGTTCACTTTTGCCTTGCTATTAGTAGAATAACAAAATAATGCACACCTTTCTTGCTATGGTAGAAATACTGAATGCCCACCAGTCTGTCCAGTTTATCATTAGGCTATGCTAATAGCCTCCTGAATTACAGATTATTACCTCCTTTTAAGATATATATGCTATTAAATTCTCAGGACAGAGAGAGAGTTCCCTCATGCCCATAAAATCAAAAGCTGTGTTATTTTCTCTAGTGGTCACATGCAAACTAGTGAGTTACATTGACTTCACTCGTTCACCTGATCAAATTGTGTCCCACATCAGTTCAGAGAAATCAAAAGCATTAACCCTCTGACATAAAAGCTGAGTTTTAATTGCTTGATAATAAGAAACAAACTGCCTTTACAGCCCCCAACAGTCAAGCAGATTCCTAAATGGGCAGTGTCAGGCAGGCGGGTCTGTGAGGCAGCTGTGCACTTCCACAGCACCACACACACGATGGAGAACCTCTGTTTACTTTTGTTACATGGGGGATCTGGGAAAGCATCCTGGAAACAGACATGTATGTTAAAATCCAGAACCAAAACAGGCAAAGGAAGAATATCCACCTTATTGAAGACACTGATTTGGACAAGTGACATCCTTCCCAACTTATAAAAAAGGATTAACCAGCACTTGGATATTTATATCTGAGAATAGTCCTAAAAATGAGTTGCACTGCATGAAGACTGGAAAACAGGCAAAGTGACACATTCAGCTTACATAACACCATAAAAAACTTCCTACAATTCAAAACTAAAAGAATAAAAAAATTGATCAAGACATAAATGTCTTCTGGCTACCACACAAACAGCCACCTCAGCTTCTTCTGCAGCTTTAATTGCATTTTGGTTCAAAAGCTTCAGTATTACTCAGTAAATATAAATAAATGAAAGCAGATGAACACTTCTGTCCCATTGTAAACACAGGAGAAAATCAACTATACAACACTTCACCTATTACTTCGATAAAATCTTTTGAAACACAATATGTGAAGAAATGTTATATAAGAAACAAAGTCAAACCATGACATTTGAAAACTGAACTCACTTCTGTTTGGCTGAAGTAATTTCTCTTTTTCTTTTTCCTATGTGTGAAAAATTTCTTCTGCAGTTCGAAAATGTCTCCATTGAATTTTATTCAACACCATTCTAATTGCTGCTTCTTTATCATCTGGTTCTCCTTTTATTTCATCCATCATACCAAAATGTACTTGTGTAGGCCAAAAAATTCTCTGTTTTGATGCCACTAGTTTTTTCTTCTTTCCCTTACTAAAGGATCTCCAGATCCAGCTTACTCCTTTTCACCCAGCATTTGGGAAGTCTTTTCTCTTTCAGTGCTCTAACCCAACATGCTGTTTTTAATAAGGTTTGGCACTGAGTTGTCTTGTACTAAGATAGCATAAACCTCTTTTCTTCCACTCCAAATGGTAGAACAGAGAAGTGGTAAGTGACAAAACTTGATGATTAAAACCACGTGAAAGTAGTACAAAATAGCTTTTCAAATTCTACTATCACATGCAATATTCCTCCTTTCCTCTTTTCTACTCAGAATCTTCTGGTATAGCTGTTGATACCTGGGCAAGGAGACTGTGAAACGTACTTTAAAATACTTTGCAGAAAGGAAACCCTCCTTCTTCCTTGCTTGTTTGGCAGTTTCTCCTCAAATACTTGTGCCTTCCCCTGCCTGCGTTGCAGCACTGGAATGGAGTTTCTAAAAATCTGTTCCTAGTATCTATCACATTCTTTTTCTCCATCTTTTACTTCAGAAAGTAGACCTGACTATGAGGAAGAACTTCTTTACTGTGAGGGTGACTGAGCACTGGAACAGGCTGCCCAGAGAGGTTGTGGAGTCTCCTTCCCTGAAAATATTCAAAACCCTTCTGGACACAATCCCAAGTCACACACTCCAGGGGACCCTGCTTGAGCAGGGACATTGGACTAGATGTCCTCCAGCGTTCCTTTGCAATTTTACCCATCTGTAATTCTGTGACCTAAATCTCATCTTCTCTGGATTTCCTACTGTTGGACATAATCCACTAAGGAAATGCAGAATATACACTTCAAATGCATTGAGTTGATACAGAACCCTCTGATCGTTGCATCCTAAAAGACATTTCAGTAAGCAATAGAATAAGATCTGCATATTTTATATGCTAATAAAGATCCTGGCACTGGAGAAATATGGGGTTTGCTGACCCTTCCTCCAAATCTGCAGAATTCAACTTGAATGAAATCTAGCAGAAAGAGATGGAAAAAGAATAAATAATTTCTCTCATGGTAATGCAGCTGAACCCATGACAGAGTAAACACAGAGGTTTTTGGATAACTCTGATCCCTAGCAATGGTGTCTCCTGTGTCTCCTGTTTCTTCTTGGCATCTACGTTATATCCTACCACAGAAGGGGGCAACTTCATTTACAACAACTCCTCTTAGGATCTCAGTGATCGCATCAGATCATTATTAAATGGATAACCTAAGTCTGACAGTGACACTGCTCCCAGTGTACTCTGCAAAAGCAGACTTCTAACTCCATAATGCAGGAAAAGGCTTATTCCTATCATCAACAGGAGATGAGAGTATATTTAGAATCCTCTTGTAAACAAAACCACAGATGGAGAGAATTATTTCCTTGCAGAAGAGGCTGCCCACACATTTTGTGCCCTCGGAGTGGTTCAGTTTATATCAGCTCCAGATGATCTGCTTTTCAGCACTGCTCTAAGTAAATACTGCAAAGTGGAAGCACTCACTGCAGAGAGTGCAAAAAAACAAGGCAAAGGCAGCTTTGCCATTATACATTAAAAAGTAGCTCTTCAAGCATTAATCATACAGGTCTGGCAGAAAACACAAGCCTTGGCAGGGTTGCAGAAAAAGTAGAAGCTGTTCTGGGTTTGGGCCTTTGCTGGGATTTCAGGATTCTCAGAATTTATGTATAAATCCTTGGTCAGATCCTTGCTCAAAGAGAGAAGTAACAACAGTTTAAAATAAAACAAATCCATTAATCAACAATTAATCAGTTAATCTACAAATAGCCCCAGCAAAGCATTCTTTGCCTCTAAATAGGTGATAAAAACTAGTTAGACAGTTAACAGTGAGATTAAAATGGGTTTACAGCTTCAGACCCTCCAGGACCTTGGGACCCCACAGCACTGACCTAATGCTGAAAAGCTCCATCTTTCTCACAAACTAAGCCCATCCCTAAATGACAATGACACCCTGAAAGATCACACTTTGGTTTGTGCTAGCTTATTTCTTTCTTATTTGTCTCCCCAAAGCAGCTAAATTTCCTTGAATGAGGGTCTAAGACAAACACGTGAAGGAAGTGTTTAATTCACCTTTGAAAGAGAAAAGGTGTCTCTTGCTGTGTCCATCCCATCACAGAAGAAGAAGAAAGGCAGCTGTAATGGGTACTTTATTTCTTGTGTGTTTTTTTTCCAGAGCCCTGTTTCTTGCAACCAGGGTGAATACTGGAAAAGCAGAACCTTGGGGATGGCTCTGGGAGGAGGAGAAGGATAAACAAACTCCTCCTGTGATTTCCGTTCAACAACATCTTTTTATAGGATGATGCATTGCAGCATGTTTGTTTTAAACTAAATATACTTGAAGTTCTTGGGTTTATTAAAACTAACTAAAGTACCCATTTAAGAATGTTTATTTATTTGTTTCGAACTGCTTACATTCAGGAAAGAAAATTTCCTCTATCTGTTGATTAAACAGATTCTGAGAGGGTGAAACTGGGCATATAAACAAAAATTCAAATCTACTCCTTAAAATAGAAAAGTCTCAGCCTTGTCCAAGGCTTTCCAGGCATTCTAGCAAGCAGCAAGAAGTTACTATAACTAACAGACATAAGCCTGCAAAATGTCTTGAAAGACAAGAGACTAAAGGTATTCACGTGAGGAAACAACACAACGGCACTGGTACCATCTTAAGAAATCTAAAGAAAATTCACATGTCTTGAGCTGTTTCTGGAAAGATGCCACAAAGTCACTGTGGTCTGGATTAAAAATCATGAAGCATTGTAATGAAACTAATTGTTTCTGATATGAATATGTTAAGTAAGAATGTAATTAAAAATGTTCTACTTTATTTCCCCTCAATATGTTGAGCACAGCTAGCTCTCAGTAGACAATCTGGAAAACCATAAAAGCTTAGGACCACTGTGAAGTCAGTCTTTTTTTTGGTGTCACTTTACTCCAGCTTTTATCATCCATGTGTAATTATTGTAACCACACGTTTGGTTGGAATTCATACTTTTACCTGTAGAGGGTTGTAATATTCCCATTCGATAAGCATCTTGATGTTTGACACATGCTTTGAAATTCTCTCCATAAAGTAAAATATGAAGTAGATGACAAGACAGTAACTTTAGACCCACGTCACTGCTTGAGACCAGACTACATTTCCAATTCCATTTTTGGGGGGGGATATAATTTTTAATCCATAGCAAGGCTCCCACTGAATGAAATAATTGCCCCTTCAAATTGGAGGGTAGGAGATGACACCTAGAGAGAGCATTGTCTGCAGAAGCTAAAAGCACTGTGCTGAAGGTACATGTGAAAATGGGTTCATTATCTTGCAGAATGGATGCTACACCTAAAACAAAGGCGAAACACCTAAAACAAGGGGCATCTGAAGGCAGCTGAATGTACAGGACCCTCAGACTTCACACTCTTAACCCTCAGTGCAAAGTAGGACCGATTTTGAGATAAAGGAATTAGAGACATTCTAAGTGAGGGTGATCTGCTCAGGCTGATTTCCCGCATCCCAAGCCTCAGCCTGCTTATCTCACAGCAGACATTCCTTGAAAAAACACCAGTCCATCACTGCCTTCAACCCACAAACTGTCTCATGCAGCCTCAGAGTGCTGAGAGGTTGCTCTGGGCTAGATGCATCCCGGTGTCATTGCCCTGTTTCTTGCAGCCTCCTGTAAGAATCACCACAACCACGGCCAAAAAGCACAGAAGGGCTACTCTGCACTCACACTGCAGGGACATCCACCTGCACTTGTTATTTTGAAATAATTATGTTTGTGAAGAAACAAAGTAAAGTCTATAGGCTGTGGCGGCTAAAGAAAAGCCAAGTGCTGGATGTTTTAAGGAATATTACAAGTTCTCCTGAGGGAAGAGACTTGCCAGAAGGTGGTCACCAAGCACAATACACTTTTATATGGTTAAGGATTTAACTTGGCAAGACTGAGTGGAAATTCGTGTCGGGCTTTCAAGCTGGTAGCAGGTAAAATATTCATGAGTCAAAAGGGCTCTTTACTTCAGAGCAAAGCTTTTTTGCTGACATCCAAGCTAAGCAAAGTAAGTACAACAAAAATCAATGACTAAACAAAACTCAGCCGAGTTTAAACTCCTGCCCCTGAACCACAGTGAGGACTATAAGATTTCCTTAAACTTTCTACTTAGGCAGTGAAACAGTAAGGTCCAGTGGTCAGAGATGTTCCCTTAGAATGATTCTGCTGTCACATAAATAACAGCTTGTACCAGAATCAAGCATAGAACAATTCTCCAACCAGGCAGGGTCTAAAGCTTTAACTGATTATTCTGGAGGTTTGGGTCTTATACTCTTTTCAAAAGCCTCTTGAGGGAACCCACACTTAACTTCTCTGCATTACTGTAATATTTGCAAAGACTGAGACACTCACTCAAATCTCAGGCTGTTTACATATTTTAAAAAACAGAAGATCAAGTGCAAATTACCAACACTAGCTTGAGTCTGGGTTCTAAATCTATGACTTTATTTGGATTTTTTAAAAATAACTACATGGCCTAAAATACTTGGTGAAAAACATTTTTTGTGTGACTCTGATGCGTCTCAAGGTGGTAGCTTAGTTCTTTTCTTAGCATCATCTTCTGTTGTTTCACAGGGAGGAGCCATCTAAGATACACAAACAGATTTTTTTTCTGTGTCAAGGAGTTGCTGAAAGAACACTCCAAGTCAGTCACAGAGGGTAGGGAATCCACGCAGGTTCTCCTTGCTGCCACAAAGCAACCTTGCCACAGGGCTGGAACAGAAAGGTAGGATTGGCAAGGTAACTAGCAAGCTGCTATAAAATCTTCTATGAGGGAATTTACTCACAAAGAAATGGGCCCAGCAGGCTGAGGCCTCCTTATGCCTATCAGGACAAGAAATGATAAAAAGAAAGGCAAATGGGGCAGTCAATGGCTGCTTGTGCCAAGGTTTAGGCTGATGGGCCATGAAGAAATGCCCCCATCTTTTCCTCTGACAGAGCTAGCAACTCTACAAGGTAGATGGAAGGGAGAGAAAAAAAAGGGAATCCATAGGCAAGGAAAGTCAGAGGGTAGCACAGCTCTGACTCAGCTGTCAGCAGACGTGCTATTGTTTCCACCGTCACATGGAGTTCTCAGGATTTTTTGGACTGGGACACTTGCACTATGTGGGCTGTTCATTTGACCTCTCCCACCTGTGCACACTCCAAGAACTTGTTCATGTGATGATTCCACTCTTTCTCTGCAGGATGTGCTATCTCCTTGCTTAAAACCATCATCTTTAATAAAAGACTATTTTTCATCCTGGTGTCTTAAAACCCTTAAACTATCATGGTAGTCCATTATAAATACACTGCTCAAACTTCCTGTATAGGTTTTTCTGTTGTTTTTTAGCTGCTTGAATGTTTCTTGTGTTGTATTTAGCAATTCCTCCGGTTTTTCATAGCCCTTGCAGAGAAAACCTCCAACAACTTGACTCCCTTACAACAACAGAGTTCAAAAGAAATTAATAATATCCCTGTGATGACAGTAGTGTTTGGGACTGTTAGAAGTAAATTCCATTCAGTCCACCCCCACAATTTCTTATGGAAACCTACTGAGGTTTCCACAGCTGTTAAATACATGTTTAACACAAAAAACCCCCTTTGGTCTCTTTACTTCCTTCTCTTGCTGTCATTGCTTCAACTTCCTCTTTCCTTTTTTTTTTGTAATTTTTTTCCCTGATCCCTTTAAACAAGACTGAGCTTTTAAATCACAATAAATGACTGATTTTATTTTCAGCTTGTTTTGTGGTGCAGGTGTTATTCTGTTTGGGCAGGCAGTGAGCTGACGTTGCATTGCAGCTGGGGCTCCTCTTTCCTGTCTTTGGGGAGAACTGTCACTTGACTTCGTTCTTGAGCCTGTCCTTCTAGATGCTACATATAATTCAAACAAATGAGCAAAATTCAGCTAATTCTTCAAATTAAATTTGAAGAGGAGGTCTTGATTTGCACTGTCACCATTTTGGATCCCTCAATATTTCTCTTGAAAGAGGATAAGGCAACAGATTCTACCCAGGGTTTCTACTGTACTATCAGTTATGAACTCGATATATTGTAAGAAGAGGGTTGAGGAGTTTCAGTCACTTTAATAACTCTGTCTAGCATGGCAAGTAACTGCAGCTGTGCAGAAACTGTAGAGCTGCATCTTCCTACCAACCATCTTCCCCTGGTTTCCCTAAGAAAACAGTATTTCTGTTTATAAAGAAAGACCAAAGACAATCAAGCGGATCTTCAAAAATCCGTCCTGACCCTCCCCTATTGTGTGTCTCTATTTAGTGCAAACAGTGCTCTGCCAGTCACATGCCATTATTAGCATAATATCAGAAAACAGTGTGGTAAATGGCCATAACATGGTCACGGGAGCTTTCTGTGTATCCTCCCTCCATCCTCACAGCACACTGCCTGAGCACTACCATTTTTTTCTTGCACTGCCCTTCACCACCCAGGTATCTCCACTGTGTCTCACTGTTTACTCAGTCCTGTGTCACACCACTGAACAAATTATCCCAACATGCAAATGACAGCCCAGAGTAACCCGAAAGCCACCTTGAATCCCAGAGCTGGCCAATAGCCTACATGTGCTGAAAGACAAGCATTTCAATTAATCTGACACTTCCGTGGTTATGATGTGCTAATTTTCAAACTGCTGCATTAAAACACAGACACTTCACTGCCACTGGGCAAGGCCTGCTACAAAAGTTAAGAGAAAACTAAGTTCTCAGGAAAGAAGAGATACAAGAGCACAACTTTATCCCTAGCTTTGATGAGATTGTGTCTCAAGTCCCAGAGGCATTGGAACTGGCCCAAGGTCCAGAATGAGCTTGTGGCATAATCAGAAGCTAAACCCACATGTCTTGCGTGTCATTTCTACTGCTGTAGAAAACACAAAACCAAAATAGGAACTCGGAACTGAATGATTTTCTCAGCTATGGCTTTGCAGGAACAAACTGTCCCTTGAGAGAATTTGCCACCATGTGTAAGAATGTTAAATAACTCCCTAAGCAAAGAACAAGTAATCTTCTGTGAATTAATTCTGAAAGGCTGTGTTCCCATGGGGAAACTCTGATGCCTAATAAGAGGAGATCTTATACTACAACCTCTTCTTGTGGACTGATTCTTGCCTCTTCAGCTGTCTTACTCAGGCAGAAGCTGAATTTTCTTCAGCCTTCTGTTGTGCAAATTTTTAAGTCAACAGTGACAAGAGGGTGGGGAGAAGAATCACAAACACATAATAAACATGAAAAAGGAAAAAAGTCTCATTTCTCTGGAAAAACAGACTGAAAGGAAATCACCGATACTGCTGATACATAATACATTTCCAAGTTTCCATGATAGTTCCAGCCCAAGCGCAGCAAGTTTTTGAGAACTTTTGCCTTTTTATAAATACCAGCCTGAAATCCTGAAAGTAATCTAAACAATTGGACCACCCAGAAAACATTAGGGAAACTTATTTAGTTGAGTGATCAGAGCAAAGTCTTTCAGAAATGCTGAAGAACAGGCAGAGGAAGTAATAATATTGCATATATATATATTATGCCTAGATATAAGAGCTAATAGAAAAAGGTAACTTCATCTGCATTTAGCCAATATTCTTTCCCCCAAAGTGAACTACAACTACCAGTGCAGACAACTTAACACTAATTTTAATTAATATAGGGAGTACAACAAGTAATCTGAAAAGCAGATGTATGAATAGAGAAAACCTGTATCCTCTCAGTGTAGATTTTTCTGCTACAAAATCATGTCTTCAGTGTTGCAACTAACATTCATGGTCTGTAGTGTTGTCCCAGGAGGTGGGCTTAGTGTCAGAGCAGTGTATATGAAAAAGAACTTCAAAAGTAAAAGGAGAACTCCTGAGGCTGTTGGCCAGGTCAGCCTGCAAACTCTTAAAGGTCTCGGTACAAGGAGGTGTTAGGTCCCACTATAAATTCAGTTTTGTTAGGCCAAGTGCTCAGACAGGGCAACACACAACTACCACATTGACTTCAAAGGAAGCTGACAAGTTGTCATCATCTGTCCCAAGAGGCTGCATTTTGCTGTTTTGGAGCAAGGGAACATACATGGATTCATGAACATACTGCTTTGTAGTCCCGGTACGGAGTCAGACCTGACACGCAGATGAGGGCTGGGTGAAAGCAGTGACTGAATGTGTACCACCCAAGGTGGCTCACTCTTTAATTATGCAGAAATCATCAATCAAAATTATCAGAAATCATCAGTACTTTTCTGGGGCAGTGGCTGCAGAGAAGTTCCTTTTCTCTTCTGCCCAATCACTATCTATCAACACCTACGGAGCTTCCCTGCATTGTTTGCAGGAGTGATCTCTGAACTGTGCAGTGAGTGACCAATGCCAAAGCTTTACAAACCCGTCAAGAGGAGAACAAAGCCCTTTAGAGCACACTAAGCCCACCTCATGTCAGTCAGGCCAGGCTCCTGCTGTTCAGTAAAGGCCAGATACTAAGACCTGCTGAGCACCTTCTGTTCAATTTAGCACAAGATTCAAATGCTTGCCAGCTTTCAGGATTTAGCCCCGAGCTACACTCTATTTTTGTATCCTCATTAGCACAGGAACTTTCTATCTTTCATGCCAGCAATACTTTTCATAAGGATAAGCTTAGAGACACTAATGCTGGCTGATTTAGGAAAAAAGAAAGAAAAAAATCCTTTCTTGTAATTTCTATCAAAACATTCCTCCTGTTAGAAAACGGAATGATCTATTAAGAGGATTTCATCATCTGGAAAACCCACCAACTTTTTCAGCTGGCAAAGATCAGCCTTGGTCTCTGCACCAGAGTCAGGCACTGCAGTTTTGCCCTTGCTAAGCTCATGTTGTCTCTTGCAGGGCCTGTTCCCTGTGTGCAATGTGTCCCTGAGCTGAACCGCTGTGGATAAACATTGCAGACTACACTAGGATAGACTGACTGTACTAATCAGTGACTTGATTTCAGGGCGAGATTCAGAACAGAATTAATATGTTCTATGTAGTTCCAGTTTTTAATAGGTTGAGTATAAGCAGTATATATATATAAAATAACACATTATGTCATGGTTCTGTGCATTTTTGCCCCATGAGAGCAATTCCATGGAGCAAAGATAACACAAATAGCTCTATGCAACAACTTTCACCAATAGCCAGGCTGCTGTCCCTATCCTTTGGAACATTTGTGAATGCTGTAGCTCAATAGCCATGTTAAAACTGTACCAAACAAGCTTTGTCTTTGATCTGAGCTAACAAGGTGAGAATTCACCTTCAGATTGCTGATCTCTATTTAACAGCTGGATTTCCATCCTATGCAGTGTGATTTGAATGACCAGAGAAAGAGATCCCATGTGTATCTGAAAATGGTGGAAACCAGCTAAAATCAAGTAATGCAGACTTTTTTCTCCTCTTCCAAAGTCTCTAATTTTTTGCTGTCTGGCTAAGATTGCACATGTCACCTACTGATGACAAATTATGTGTTTTGCCCTTTCAGCACTTAAAGTGCAGGTGTTTTTCCATCCCATTTACAACCTCAGATGTGGCACTTAAGGACATAAACAGTGACTTGAGGTATAAACAGTGGCGGTAGGTTGATGTCGGACTTTGTGAGCTTAGAGGTCTTTTCCAACGTTAACAACCCTGTTCTTACACAAATCTCCATCAGAGTCATCCTTCTTTTTGAGTGCAGGTGTACAAAGGAAATGATATCTCTTGAGGGCTTCTGTGAAAACGAGAACATGGTCAGACAGCACCTTGAGGAAGCAGACCAACTACTCTTGCCTTTTATCTTATTACAAAGGAGGCTTTAACAAACGAACAGTGTTTAACAAACACTCACTGACCAGCCTTGAATCTACAACTCATAGTGCCTCATGTCACAGAGCCCAGAAATCTGGGAACTATCATTTCATTTGTTTAAGAACCCCAGGGAAAAAGGAAAAACACTCCAGGGGCTGCAGCCAGCTGTGACAGAAGAAACCCTGGCTTTCTCCAGGATGAGCCAGTCCTCCCACTCACTCTCATTTAAGCAGCAGCATATCAATTACAGCATAAATTAACTTCCCAGTTGGGTTAGAAAGTTGTTAAACACTGAGAAGCAGTCCAGCCTGTAAAGCTGAGAGAGACAGGAAAGACAGAGGAAAAGTTGCACAGGGAACTTGGGCTGGGTTGGATCTTCAAACCTGCAAAAATCCCCCCATGAAAAGATCTCTTTTCCAAGTCTTAAAGTAGTATCACAAATCAGCATCAGGTTCCCACCTGCTAGAACTACTGGGGGGCTTGAAAATAATGTTTGAGTTATGCCTCAGAAATACAAGCTTGACAGACAATGCTCTGTCAAAGGCTCTCTGACCTGGAAGATTTCAGATTCTCACCTCAGTTTGAAGTACTCAAAGTGCACAAATCTGTCTAAAGGTTTTGTTCAGATCAAACTGAACAAAATGGATGAATAGCCATTCAGCATACAAAACCAAAGAAAACCTTGGTTGCTGTTTGGAAGACAGAAACCTAAAATTAGGTGACAAACTTCTGTTAGTGAATCCAATTGCTGAAAGTTTGGGGAAGCACAGAATTTAAAGCCTAATGTGAAAGGGATTGATCATACACAAAGAATTCCAAAACCTTGGCAGAAAATACAGCATGTGCAGCTCCAGAGGAAGATGGGGCTAGAACTGGAAATTAAGGCAAGTACTCAATGAAGAAAATGGAAAATTACCAGACCTTCCTTCCATCAGGCACATTTCCTTGCTTAATTCCTGTCTGTGGTCCGTTGGAAAAACAGAAAAGTCTCTAACTTTGTCTTTATTAATATCTTTTTTTAAAAGATGTTCAAATTAAAGCCAGGGCACATGCAGTTGGTTAAAAGTAGCACAAAATCATTGAACAGAAATTGAGAAATCAAGCACAGCCTCCTGACAGCTGCAACTATCTCAGGGAACTGAGAGATACCAGGCATTTGAAACAGCATTAAGAAATTACTCTGCTGTGAGGGGTGATATTTACACAGCCTATTAGAGAGATCAGAGCAGCGGGAAGCTTCCTTTGATGTCAGTGGCCGTTGTCAGATCACTGCACTTCTGAAAACAGCTCACTGTGATTCTCTGACCTCTGGTGATCTTCTCAAGTGGCTTGTTTGGTTCAAAGTTGTCAATTCCAAAGGGGAATTCCAAAGCTGAGAAGCTATCAGGATTCTTAGTAAAAAACCTCACATTACAAGACTATTGGTCACGAAAGAAAAGCCCACATTGATTTTTCAGGTACTATTGAGTCTAAAATAAGAGACACAATATTGCAATAGTCCTGTAGCAGTTGACTTGATATTTGAGAACAGAGGTACTTCTGCCTTCACCAAATGATCATGTGTTTCGTGATGTTGGTCATAATGAGAGGTTACAAGTACTTTCAAGGTTAATTCTCCAAGTAGTTCAGACAAACTTATTGCTGGCCCAGCTCTTTCCTCCCTTCTCTTTGGTAAGTGGGAAATCTCTGTGAATAATGTCACTCTCTGATTCATGGGACTGGGAATTGTCTCTTGGTAAAGAGGTCATGTGTGAAGTCAGGAACCATGGATTGGATCAAAAGGAAACATGTTCATTTCAGTGAGTTTAAATCAGGCTTTTTGTTATCAGCCATCAGAAAGCAGAACGGCTGGGTCACGCTTTCCAGGTTCTGCCAAGCCAATGTGAAATATGACAGATGAATTTACAATGAAATTATCACACTAAAAAGCTACACATTTACAGAGCCTTTTTACAGTCACGTTTACAGACATATTACGTTGAAAGTTTACATCATTATCACATTTGGAGAGCAAGAAATAGAGATGTGTTCAGATTCTTAGGAAAAAAAAAGCCAAGCAAACAGAGATGCTGATTACAGAGTAAAACCAGAAGTTTGAAATGAGTCCAAGAGCCAGAAGTGTATTTAAAGGCTGGTCCTACAAATCCACCCACCTGACCAGACCTTTCCAACACTGCATGTTCCCTCTTAGTCACTGTGTTCATCCTCAGCCTTAAGAGACTGCCCATACAGGTTTTGTATGCAGAAACCTGGAAAATTATTGCAATGTGAGACAGCAGATCTCCAAAATCACAGCTAGTTTGAGTCACAGCTCACAAACAAGAGCTACTGAACTGCCACTCAAACTACCAAGAGCCAGGTCAAATATCAAGGTGAGAACATGACACATGGAATTCACTGCAGGAGAGGACAGTAGGTGCTAAAATCTGACCTAAGTTCAAAAGGAAATCAACTAACTTCATGAAAGAAAAATCCATCTCTAGGTGAGAAAAAGTCCCATACCAAAAATCAAAGGTCTGAAAAAAGCTGGGACAAGTCTCACCTCAGGATGCCCCATTTTACCATTTACTCATACTCCCTACAGGTTTATATGTTGACCAATAAATTGGTTAATGGTGTTAAGGAAACTTTCCTGCCACAGTTCCCTGTGACCTTTGTTGTGCAAAGTGTTGGTGCAAGGCCACAGCCCCTCACCTGGGGCTCCAGCCATTCTGCCCACCCAGGAACGACCTGGAGTCGCTCACTGAGCCACCTGCACCAAATGTATTCCTCAACAGTGGACAGGTTGCCGACTCAAAGCCATCTGGGTCTGACCCTGGATGGATAGAGACCATCTTGATCAGGTGTGTTTTTGTACTGACCCATATGTGTACTTATAAAATGTGGTCTGTTCACCACAGCTGTTCCTGTCTGCACATCCAATTCTTTTGACGCTTCCTTAAAACCAGTGAAGATCCATGTTAAACAGAGTGGCTTGGACATATGCAAACACCCCAAATTACTCACAGAAGACAAGAACTGTGGCAAAGTTTCCCATATCACCACTCAAGTGTGACTTGAAATAAGAGGAAAGCCACATTTTCCTGTTGCCAAGTAATGGGTTAAACAAACATAATAAATCCAAAGTGCACATTTTCCTGGTGTTCCTGAGGACACAGAGATGTGATCCTGAAAGGCCATTTTCATGGTTCGTGCATTCCCTGGAGGGCTGGCTGCAGCAGCCCCATGAGCAGAACGGCTGTGATTTTTTTCTCACATGGAAAGTGTGTAGGTGTGTAACAGCTTTGCTACCAAAAACCTTTTGGAAAGTTCCTATTAAAAGGAATGATTGTATTTCTTTTCACAGCCCACACAGAGCAAGAAGGAGAAATCAACAGATCTCATTGTCACAGAGTCACCATAAAAACAATTTGGAAGCAGTTTTCCTAAACTTTAGTAGCAGATACATTTCATACAAGATTTAGTATAATCACCCCAAACTCTCTCTATGTGCAATAATATAGACTCAGAACATCTAGAGGGAAAAAAAGTGCTTGGGGTGCCAGACCAAGTGGAGAAGGCAAATTCCACTCATGAAATCATGAAGGACATTGAAAATATTTGGGAAAACAGCACTCAAACCTTCCCTTACAAATCAGCTGTGTTTGACACAGATATATAAAATCAATCAGATGTTACAAATAAGAATTGTAGCTTAAGTAGTGCCTTAAAAGTTTATGAGCTGAATGTTTAATCTTTATTCACTCCCTCTCCCCAGGCACCCAAACTACAAAGATAACATCTAAGGTAGCAGTCAGACTATAGCTCCTGCAACTCCTGCAGATGCAGCTACATGCCAGGAGGGATGTCCTAATTTTATTCAGAATGTGAAGTGTTAAAGTAGAAGGCTGTACTCTGCCAGTATAAGTCTGAACATAAACCCTCAATACTTTGCTTTCAGACTTAACAGCTGAAAATTAATCCTAGCATTAATTGATGTATCAGCTGAAATTAATGTAGCAGAGAGAAATCTCGATTAGAGAAAGAGCTCATAAAACTATGGTGTGTAGTAAAGAGCAGCTGAAGTCAAAATAGACAGCACTTGTGTTAAATGAGCGGACCTGGTCCCTGGGCTGCTCCCCTAAATGTTATCCTGAGGGGCAGGGCATGGCACCCTTGTTTTGGATTTTACCAGTCACCAGCTCCTGCAAGTCCTGGACACAGACCGGTTTTTCATTAGGACTTTGATATGGACTATTAAGTATTCACCTTTGTCTCTCCCAAAGAAGAGGATCATAGCAATACTCTCCAGATAAGAATTCAAACTTGTGTCAAGCATTTGCCACATTCCTAATTATTTTACATTCATGCTCCCATGTGTAGCTCCTGTACATCTCTCTTTCTGTTGTAATTCAGCTGCCTCTCTCCCTGTCTCTCCACTTTCTCCCCTGCTCGAGTCTGATAAACTTTTATCATAAACAACGTCTCAGAAGTCCATCAGTTTTCCCCTTTATTAACAGGCTGGACAGAAAAGTGCAAAGTTTAGGATTTCTGCCTCTCTTCTCTTCATCTCAGCCATGTCCAGACCTCAGCTTGTTTGCATGTTGCTGCTCTAATCTTCAGGGAAGGCTTTAACACTAAAATCTTCACCCACTTGTTTCTTGCAACAATTTAGGATACTGTCACAACCACTGCAGGTGGCACACCACGTTATTTCAGATGAAGAAACAGGGTTTGCCAACCACGTGTCAGATTGCCGATGCTCCCAGTCTGGTGACCCTGTGCTCTAATTGTGTGTCAGAGGAATAATCTGCCCAAACTGAGAAAGAACAACTGGATCCTTCTCAGGCTCAATCTCTCTGTCACCAGAAACCTAAGAGCAGAACTCCTTGACATATTCCTATAGTACTTACTGTGTTATAACCAGGGATTTTCTCATTAACTGTATAAATGTACAATTCCCTAACTCCTGCTATGCAATAAGCATCTGTTTTCTTGAATCGTTAAGATTAAAACCTCGCTCTTCCTCCTGGCGGCTCGCAATAAAGTCAACCTCATCCGTGCTGGAATTCTTCCTTCCAACATCTGCTATTTGGCACCAGCTCGAATTTAATCTCATCTGCTGTGACACTTCAGATCTTTGCAGCACTGGGAGGTCCTGCTAATGCACTGCAAACTTCTCTACTTTTTGCTAACACATATTGTTTGCCTCTTGCAAATTCTGCCTCCTTGCTGCTGGCCTCTTCTCTTTATCAGTGTACTGCTAGATAAAATACGGTTTATTGTTTTGATTTCTATTCCTAACTTTGATAGCTCATACCAAAGGAAAAAAATACTTAGAATTTGGATTTCCCTCCCACTGCAACAGCAGAACATAAACAGGAAATCTGTGACATGTGGAAAGACAAACCAGACATGTAAAAGATGCTGCTTATAGGCAGGAGACCAATAACTAACCAGAAATGCCTTCTCTGGTTCAATAAAAGAGGAGGCAACAAAAGAATTTTACCCTAAAGTATGGCAGATTAATCAAGAAAAAATAAATTTTTGGTGTTTTTTTTTTTTTTTTTCAAATACTCCTGTAGCTTTTGTACTGTTCTTTGCTTATCTTACATTTAAAGAAAGCTCAAATCCCGTTTTTTGTCTGTGTGACACTGACCTGGTGAAACCTGAGTTAGGGATCTCAGGTAATTCCTGTAACACTCAATGCTTCATGAAGGCAAACTAGAAGAAAAACTGAGTTGTTTTAGTAGCAGGACTTTCTCATTACTTTCTCAAGGTGAGCAATCAGAATCATGAAGTCTGTTTTTTTCCTTATCACTCACCCAATAACCATTTTTTAAAATACATCACTTAAAAATGGCAGCAGTTACCAAGCCTCCAGCGCAAACCAGTAAGAAAACAGGTCATTTGGGATCTTAGGTTTTGTAATATCAGTGCAATATAAACAGATCACAACGCCCACATGGAAAGATTGGCATAACCTCTGTCTAGAATCTAGCAGCTTTTTACATTTCTTATGGCTAGGAAGAAAGGAATTTAGAGAGGAATGGGCTTTGGAGGATACCTTAATGGTTAAATCTAGGAAAGAGTTGGGCCAAAGAAAGATCTTTATAAAAGCCGGGTGTGATGGTATTTTCAGAAGTAATGTTCATAGGGAAGTACCTGCCTGAACACCATTCTAAAGAATACGCAAACTTCCCCTGCTCCCCAATGTGACAACAGTATCTTAGTTTGATAGGATTACCCTAATTTCTCACACAATATTTCTAAAGGATGAGCAGTGGTAGCTGTTAAGGCCTGTTAAAGCCCAAGAAACAAGAGCAAAGGAAAATTGCTTTAAAGCAGCAGAGACAGTAATCTTACATGAGCCCTCAGAAATCTCAGTGGATGCTCTGACAACCTTTCAAAGCTGATACTTTCAGGAGAGGAGCTGTTATCTACCACTGAGCCATGACATCAGAGCCTTCTCTATTTTGTGCTCAAGGAAGGGTGTTGACTTGCTGTGGAAAGCAAAGACAGCCATTGCTCCTTCAAAGTGGAGAAAGCAATCACATCAAAGCAAGCTACAATGGCTTTCAAAAATAACTGGAAATCCTAGGGACAACAAGCTAAGTTCAGCTGCAGTAGATCCTCTTAGCACAAGGAAAACACTTCCTGCCTTGTGCAGCTCTCAGCACACTTGGCTCGCTAGCACGGCTATGGAGAGGATACACACTCCAGCCCAAACTCACCCACGGCTCCCACTGCAAGCTGTACAAATAGGATATCTTGTTAGCAATTAGCATCCATTTTAACCTGAAGACAATGGCAGCATGTCCACCGTGCAGTCCACCTGGGCCACAGACTGTGTTCAAGAAGATAGCAAAGACATCAAAACTTTTTTCACCATCGTATTATCTTGGTTTGGTCTTTCACACTGCACGCTCTCTCAAGTAGTGAGTGAAAAAGCTTCAAAAGGTGTAATGCTGCTTTATCCTGTGCCAAGACTGAGTTTAGTAGGAGCGCTGACTATAGTTTAGCAACAGCTCTGCCTGAACAAATAGCATTTTCTATTTTTACACCTTCAGACTTCCTTCTTTTGGAGCTTCCAGTTCTGTGCAGGGCTATTATGGAAGCAGCAGCTCTGCTGCCTGGGGATGTGGGACAGGTGGCTACACTTTCATTGCAGGATATCTGCCTCCCCAGAGTCCTTCAGTTTCAGGCTCCCATGGCTCTTCCTGTACTTGGTGATCACCACAATACAAAAACTCAGCTGAAATTTGCAGCCTTCTTTGTCCACAATACACAAAGGCAATATCAAATGAAATATCATACCTAGGACACCAAGCCTTGAGCCAAATTTACCAGAAAGTGAACATTTTAAAGAGAGCAGTCTAGCAGTGATCAAAACTAGGCATTTGCAAAAAGAAGTAGGGAAAATGTATCTGAAAATGTCAGGTATCATTATGCCCCTTTGTGAATTCCTAACTCACGTGTTCATCCTGCTTATTAGCCATAAAGGCTGGAGTAACTGACTCAGGGGAAAAATCCCTTCCTATTTCACACACATCATGGTATGCATGATCCTGTACGGCCCATGGTTGCCACTAGGATTGCTTCTTCATGCTACATTTTAATTTTCAATGCCTTGCCTATCTGCTTATGGAGTCCTTACAAAGCCTAACCTTTTGTCCTTCCTATTGTAGAGACGCAACCTCTACATTTTTCCTTTGTGGTAGTTTTGGTCTTCTCTGATTAAAGTTCCCCAGAACTGAAAATATGGGCTGCTGCATGGAGCTGTATAGAATTCTTAGCTGCCCTTGCTTTCTCTGAGAGGTTCCAAAAAGGACACATGCATAAACTGTAAGAATCCTGATGATGAGTTCAAAAAGGACAAATTACTGTGCTGGAGATGAATTCACAAGTTCAGACCTGTCAATGCATCTGTTCTTTTGCTTATACTGAGTGAGGGTATGCTGGAATCAACATAGAACTAGCTTCCCAAATTTGAAAAACGAAACAAAACCCAATCCCACCTTCTGACAGCAGTGTTTTACAGAACTTCAGTCAATTCAAAACTAAATAGCATTTCCATATCTGTTGCAATGCGCAGTTCACAAGATTAAGGCCTTCATTTTAAGGGTCTTTACTCTCAAAGGCTTAAAACCCTTCTGACCCACAGATCTCTGTTATGCCATCTGTCCCTTCTAATTTTCTTCAACAAATGTGGAGTGACAAATCCTACAAGAAATAAGGCTTATAATATAAACTTAGGTAACTATAGTTTCAGTGGCACCCTCTCTTCCTTTTTTAAACCAAGGACTCCATGAAAACTTTTGTTCTAAAATCCTTTCCTTATGAGAACAGATCCACACATACACACACTCAGACTTTCAAAAGCTTTCAACAAATACTCAGTTAATACTAAAAACCCCGCCTTTTAATAAAGTGTTTTAAAATCATCTAAATGCTTGTCTTATGGACAGACTGCTTCAGAAGTCCATTTAATGTGTCACACCATAATTAGCGCACTGCAGATTGGTAACAGACTGTGGAAAGCAGATGTTTCTCTGTTATGATCTTTACAGACACATCACAGCCAAAAGCTTTCCAAGTGACTCACATTTCCACAGATGTCATGTTCCTTGCGTTGTGCCTGGAAATGAAGGGAAAACACTGATGACCCCTGGCAGACTTTGCTGTCCCACCCACACCCTTGGATGAGTTCAGGGAGATGAAGTTAATCCAGAGACCACATGCAGAAGGAAAAATTTTCTCTTTAGAGCCAAACTGCCGTTGATTTGTGTGACATGGCCACATTTCAGGCCTTGACTTTGCTTATGGCACAAACTTTCCTTTTCCTCAAGAGATGAAGATTCTCTTTTCTACCTCGTCTTCCCCCCTGTGAAGTGTCAAAATCAGTCACATTTGCAGGTTTCAAGGCAAAGGGATCCAGGATGCTCTTTGTATAGGCTTCTGTGTAATTATTGGTACTGTTTTGGTTTGGTGATGCTTGTAAATGGACAGAGTTTATTCTGAGCCCAGGAACTCTCAGGACCCTTAGAAGTGCGCCTATATTTTACCAACACTTGCAGTCTTAATATGTCTCTTCCAGTGACATTACAAAGGAAACCCAGAGTAAAACATGATCAAGCACTTGAAAGATAATTTGTCCCCAGGGAAGTGATGAAGCCTTGGAAGTCACAGGAATCCCATCCTGCCTCAAGTTAACTGCTTGTACTTATAATGCTCATTGCATTAATACCAGGAATCTGCCTCACCCATTACTGTCACTTCAGTCTGTGAATTCTGCAAGTGACAGATAACTTGGATATTGCCTGGGAAACCAGTTTTGAACATTTTTCTACTTAGCTTGAGAAGGAAATCTTGAACTATCTTTGCCTGGATATTTAATTAAGAAATAGTGGAACAACAGGGTTAATTGAAGGGTTCCATTAATTCAACATGTAGTACAACACAATTGTAAAGCATAATGTAACTGTTATTTAATTGAGATAGCTGTTATTTAATTACATAAGAGATACAATATTTTTTTTCTGAAACATTTTCCAAAAAAAAGTAAGGTTTGTAGACTTATTGTTATGTCACTGGGCACCCACATTTACAGTGCAGGTTTAAGAAGATAATGAACAAAACATGTGAAAAGTAATTCAAAGATGTGCTTTCAAAGTGCAAGTGCCGGTCACTTACTTCCTTTTAACAGGTTGAAATAAGGCTCAGTTTCAAAGATAGTAGCAACAAAATCCCTGTTGGCATCAAGAAAGTGTGAAAAGAGCTTAATAGAAATATCAAGTGGTAATGTGATTCCTCCTGAAGTGGGAGGAAGGAAGGAATTATTCTTAAATCTTTTTTTTTTTTTTAATGTTGTGTCAATACCTACTCTGATGTTTTTATTACTGGATTGGAGATTACTTTAACACAGCTGGTCCCCAGTTACTAACACATGCTAAAAAAGTAAAATCAAAATCTTCCTTCTCCCCAACCAAGATCCAACTCAGTTTTAGAAAACGTAAGAGTTGGAGTGTTTTGAGTAAAACTTCTGCTAGAAAAATGACCAAAACAAAATGTAGGATCAACCCCTGCTCTGATGTAGGATATCTATTTACAGTACATTTTTGAGCTTTTTTCTAATGTGGACTCAAATTACTGAAAATATTTGAGAAATTTTACATTTCAGTTTTTACAATTACATTCCCCCCCCCCATGAGTTCTCCATGTGAACACTTCCTCTACTTGCTCAATTTCATCTTCATTTTAACTGTGCCAAATAGAGGAATCTGAGGCACAGGATTTTAAGTGAAAGGGCTGCAGGCAGGCAGCATTTCTGCCCTGAGATATGTGTTGCTATTTGTGAGCACAGATGCTGAGCATGGGGAACCTTTGTCAGAAGATGCTGTCCCAGAGCATCCAGGAAAGTGAGCTGGAAAGCAGCAGTTGTTGGAAATTTCCATGTGGCACATTGGAAATCTCAACCAAGATTTCTGTTGTCAAACTGCAAGCTGATAGCTCAGTTATGCCTAGGGTGACACATCCACTCTCCAGGCTTTCAGTGCTGCTGAACTCAATTTCTGTGGCACTATCACATCAACAGCCTTTTTAGGGTTGATCAATTCATCTTCTCACCTATCATGAATCGTCTGGATCAGGAAGATCAGTGAGCTCTGGTTTAGGATAATTCACATGAATAGTTCTACAAGATTAACAAGAAAAGGTAGTATATGGACTTAAGTGCTTTGCTGAATTGGGGCCAAGCCTTCTAAAGCATTTTAACCTCAAGAGAGACAGAAATCAGAGCTTTGAGCTTTTACTCTTGAGCATTATATTGTATTGCCGAGTTCTGTTTCCAGATCCCTTCCTTCTGAATTGAAGCCAAAAAGCAGATACAGGCTTGCCCAGAAAATAGTAGTGTTTATAACTTGTCCCAGGTTTTCCTCCATCTTGTGCCATTTCATATCTTTCCTTTAGTTTATACGACAATCTGACATCCGAAGACCAGTCCCATTTCCTTAATGGAAAAAAGTAGGAAACCAACACCCTAGTGCCAGTGCCCACATCAACAGCTCATGCACAACTAGATATCTACCTCAAGCCAACTATAAATGTTTTCCAGGTTTTTTTTAGAGAAGCATTGGCTCACTAACTTCAGTACCAGTACTTTCTTCTGGCAGCATAAGTCATCAGCTCCTTAACCATGTCCATTTACACCTGAGATACCTGTGTGGATCTATAGAGCATTCTAAAAAAGAGCTGACAACTAAAACAGTGTTTCCAAACCTGAGGTCGCTCACCTCAATGAGCTACATCCTCCACAAAATGTGTACAGTAATCTTTAGAACTGCATGGATTTTGAATATGTTCACAAGGGCAGGATTACTGTCCTGTTCTCTTTCACTTCTGAACCTGCAGCATTTTCAAACAAGATCACTACTTCAGGATTATGCCAAGCAGTAATCACATGAAAAGGTGGAGTTTTCAGAGCTGTACTTAATAGCCAGATTTTGCAAACACCATTCAGGAGGCTGAAATTGTGTGCAGGACCTCTGAGTTTTACACTCTCTTTGAAAAACCTCTCAGGTTAACCTCTGCAGGAAAAATTGCTGTATTTTCAGTGCCCTGATAAGCAAAGATAAAGGCAGAGAATGGGGCAGAGAACACCTGCCATAAATAGTCCTTCAGAAGAGTACCAAATGATAGCAAAAGTACATACATCATCAGAGAAGCCACTTAAAGTACATGGATGTTGCCAGAACCTGGGAAAAGACCTTTGTGCTTACGCTGAGCTAAATATTCAGGTACATGAGTTCTGCTACGTGCAAGGCTGCCAGTCGGTGACACTGCTGTCTGCCGCTTTGGAGGAAGAAGCAGGAATGGGATGTGTGTGTGAGAGGTATCACAGATAAAAATTACAGGAGGGAAATAAATACATGGGACAGCTTTGGGCCAGAGGACAAAATTTCATTTAAGACAAAGGCTCAATAAGTTTTCTATAAAAAAAGAGAAGCTTTCTGGGTTTCAGGTAATAAGAGGTTCATATAATGGATGCTCTTATCCATTAAAGGAATAGGATACTCCTTTAATATGGAATGCCTCTCTAATGTGTTCATGGTGAGATAATTTAATAAGTAGCACATACTCTATAAAACTCATTTGTGTGAAGAGGAATGGGTTTCAAACCTCTTCAATGAGTTTGCCTTGAACAGCAGTTACAAAGTGGACAGCTTTGAGTGACTGGAGAGAAATTGATTTCTGGGCTTTCAGAATGAATCTCTAGATTCTTAGACAACTAACATTTTGTTATTTAGTATACCAGTTTTTAAACTGCTGCAAAAGAGTTTAATATTTGTAAGCTATTCAGATCTCACAGCCTGGTGAACAATTTGAACCCCTTTATTTTTATAAATCACCGTTTGTTTCACCATTACTTCTCAAAAGAAGCACCTGTAACCACTGAGCTAGAGCAGGTTTTCATTAAACTGGACAGAATATGACAGGGACTGACAGATGCCCTAAACTATCACTCAGGCACTATACAGAAACGATACTTATAAAGTGCCATCAGTAAGAACAAAGAAACAAAGTTAAATTCCAAGAGTAGGAAAATATAAATATTAAGATAATCTGGACACTTGGGCAAGTTTCAGTCTTCAAATTTGCCAGGTTCAAAAGCAACTAAACTTAGCCTCTGCTGAATGCTATCATCGTATCTAAACTGAGGATTAGTTCTCCACCATATGTTTTGGACAACATGTCTGATGTCAGCCAGGGTTAATATATGTCTGTTACAACATCAAATAAAAAATAATAAGAATTACAAAGCTGGTAATGGTGATAGTGCTTTAGTGGCTGCAGAGCCACATCTTAACTTGATTCCCTGACCCATCCTCTATCACCATGGGCTCGGAGACAAGTCTAACATCAACATAGCTCATTTTGGACATCTGTATGGTGAAACAGCAGACAGAACAGAAAAGAATTTATGCAGAGGCTTTTTTTCCTTACAGCTTTCCTAACTGGCTCAAGCAGGAAAATATTATATGCAAAATACTCTCCATAGCACAACACTAGGGACCACCATCCACCTAAGAGACAGCAAGTAAGGACCCTTGTTACTGCTAAATTCATGGCTGTCCAAAATCAGGACCTGAGCTAATTTCTGCCTCTTATGGTCTCATGCTTCCCTTTCAGCATATGCTATCCCTTATCTCTTTGGATAATCAAATAATGTCCATTAAAACAAATGGATGGTCTCAGGCATAACTATTTTTTTGTGTAGTAGTAGACTATTTACCTCAGTTCTGCATAAATTGACCATTTACTCCCCCTACTGTAAGAAAATGCCCTCATCTGAGCTTCTTTGGCGCCCTCCAAAACCCAGAGAGCTGTCAGAGAAAAAGGCAGATAGGTCATTTGTAAGCCCAAAAGTTTCCACACATCCTATGATTTTCTCCTCCTAAACCATTTGTTCCCAGTTGGAGAACCAATCTCAGCTGCAGACCACAGAAAGCCATTAGCAACCTCAGCACATGATAGAGCCTGAGGCATCCACAGACCCAAGACAGAAAATGTTGCTTTTTAGAATGGATCAAGGGGTCAGCTGCTGCTGGCTGAGAGCTGCTCAGCCTGGTTCCCCAGAGCAAAATGCTGAGGCACTGGGAAGTGGGCTGGGTGCATTTTTCAAAACAAGCTGTCCTGTCAGGACAGGCAGCTGCAGGAGCTGCTCCACAGACACCTGGTGGGACAGGGCACTGCTGTCTCCCTCACATCCACTGCTGTGGCTGCACCACGGTCAAGCACCAGCTCTGCCTGTGCCAGGACTTAGTGCAAGTATATGAAGCATCCTCAAGTTTCTCCTGACTTTCCCAACAAGCTGAACCAAAGCATCATATGATTTCACCTTCCCTTTTTCCATTTCTGAGAATGACTAAAATACATTGGCAGTTCCTATTAATCTCTAAGAGAATTAAGAGCACTCACTGAACACAAAGAGAGAAGATGTAAAAACCTATTTTGTTTGAAGATTGTATGACCTAAGGATAGTTAAAAGGAGTAGTCAAAAGGCAGTGTCATGTCAATATACAGAACATTGACACGAGATTTTTTATATCTGGTTTGCTCCCCCTCATCTCTTGTTTAGTGTTTCAATCAAGTAATCAGAACACTGAATCTTCCTGTCTTCATTTCAAAGTATTAAGCTTCTCAGAAGCAGCTGTTTCACTTCCTTCCTAGAAAAAGTATTTCTGGGTTTTATTCTAGTTTTTTTTTTTAGCCTGAGAATTTTTTTTCAAGCTACAGATGACTCACTACCTATAGAATTGCCATTGTACTGGCATAAAGCTGAAAATCAAGGGAGTGCCTCTTGCTGTCTACAGGAAAGGAAAACACAAAGGTTTTATCTCGCTATAAGAACACTCAGAAAAATATTACCTAAGCACTTCTTGAACCTGACACTCTCAGCTCGAGAGACAGATGCTTGACATGACATTGCTACAGTGAGAATGTCTGCTTAACACCCTTTGAAAGCCATACAATTACAAGAAGTAAAATTTAGAACAAAGTTACAAGGTAAATTAAAAAACTGAAACTTGCACTGAGACCTGTTTGCTGTTATTGTCTGTAAATAATCCAGACAGGCCTCTGATCTCTCAAGTGAGAAAAAACAATCTGTGACCAGGATTTCGGTGCTGCTTTCTGAGAGACTGGCAGAGGAGGAGAGAAAGCAACAGATGGACCCAGTGACTTGGGGAGATTTAAGCTTCTTATTTGCAAGCAGGATTACAGATTGAGAGGAGCCATGCTTCTCTCCTTCCCTCCTAGATAGTCTAGCATTCAAACAGTATTTCAAAGCATTAAAAGCCCTGTGGTTTTTCTGAAGGGTACATATGCAGTGATTATGAGAGGGGAATATTGCACAGCTGAAAAGTAGTTGCATTCTATACTTCATACTGAAAAACTATTAACCCCTCCCAACAATGCCCCAAAGATAGCAATACTCTACTGAATTCAGTGTAGTGAACAGGTTGACTGCTAATACCCTTCCTCTGACCTGACATTTGGAATTTTAGGTACCCACCTAAATCAGGTTCATTTCTGGATAGCAGCTGCTTGTGTGTGTGACACACAGGATTCCCTCATGGACCCACTCTGGCCACGAGGAAGCCCTGTCCTTTTCAGAAGAAGGCAAATAGTGAGAACTAAGCAAGACTCCGGAATGTCCTGCTACTTGACTGCAACATTGAACCAAAACCTCCTCTCCTCTTTTTGATGAAGTAATTTCCTTCTATGTTTTTGAAACTTTCATGCTCCCTTCAAAACCTGGAGAGTCAAGAAACCTATGAACAGAAAGTTTAAGGTGGAATGGGCAGCATGTGCTTGCTTGTTTACACAGATCCCTGGAAAGCCAAAAGACCACCAGGTGTTCATTGGTAGGAGATTAAACCTGTTTTTCCAGAGCGGGATAGTACAGTGGTGCATTATAATACAATGCTAATAACATGTTTAAGCATTCACTTGGATCCTCAGACTTGCTATGTAAGAAATAAGCAATGCAAACCCTGCAGGTCATGTAGTGATGGATGTATATATTTTACAGCCATGAGGGTGGGAAGAGAAAAAGTCTTTGTTCAATTAGACTGACCTAATTTCATGTCTGAAAGTGCCATCCTTTTCAGACTGTCTTCCTTCGGAGAATGATCCTGCATTTCCAAGGCCATGCTCTCTAGTTGAATCTCTCAATTGAATTAGCAGTTTCAAAGCCAATTTCACTGCAGCCAGTTCCAGAACTGTGTGTGAAATCTTTTAAATTAATTTAAAACAGCCATCTCTCATCAGTCAAGAAACCAGTTAAACCAATGAGGCTGTGAGGATCCATCCAGACTTATTCAAAAAGTTAATTTTTGAGTTCTGAGAAACTTCACATCGTCTCTGTCACTGCTTGAAAATTACAGGTTGCAACTAGAAACAGCAGTCCAAAAAACTTGGTCTAAATCATCCTTGCAAAATAAACAAAGAATATCCCATCAGCTTTCTTTTATCCACGGGAGAGAGCAGCCATACAGTGTTGGGAGACAATTCACTGTGTAAGTAAAGAGCAGTGATGGTAATTGAATCTTCCAACTCTCACTTCCATGCTGCCACCACAAAACCAACCTCAAACCACAGTGTGTGATGACAAATGACCTGCTGCAGCTCATTTCCCTGCTTTCAGAGCTTCCTCATTACTATTCCAAACAGCTAAAATAGGGCTGGACCCATAATTAGCAGTATCCTCTCTTTCCTTGTGTACACACAAAGCGTAATTGATTACTTGTAGGACAGCCATCAAGAGCTATTCCAGTGCTTACATGCCCACAACCCAAAGGTACCTTTATTTTCAGCTCCTATAGCTGTTATGTTTCCTTTCTCCCACGTGTATTGCTCGATTCCATTTTCCTAAGCCTGACTTCTCTTCAAGCCATCTCAGCACTTTCCCCTTAAGTTCAGACTTATGTAGAGCACTGTTGTTTCTCTCTTCTGACAGGCCTTTTCTCCCCTTTTATAAAGTCACCGGTTCCCACATTTTTACTGTTCCCTCCTTTCTTCAATAGCTCTCTCTTCCTACTCCAGGAAGGCGTGTGAGTCAGTATTACAAGGTGTTTGACCAAATTAGAACATAAAATGTGGTCTGTAATTCAGTAAGACTGGGACTCAGGTTCCAGGCTACCTTGGCTCCAGTTGTATTCCTAAGAATAAGCTCAGTTATCTGCTGTAGGTCTCCACTCCATAGCCTATAAACAGAGCCGAGATGCTTGGCTGTAACTTACATGCCTGTACATGGACACCTAAGTTTACTTGCCTTAAAATACAACCTGTCTTAAACAATATCTATGAGAGATTTCTCACAACACAAGTGGGAAATAATCCCTAATCCCTAAATGCATTTAATTCATCAGGTCTTGGCCTACAGTTTTCAAACACCCAAAAAAAAAAAAAAAAAAAAAAAAAAAAAAAAATCCCTAGGAAGCATAGAACTAAATAATTATAAGCTTGCAAATAAGTCAAATAATATGAATCTCACCTCTGGCAAAAGATTTGGCAATTAGATGGCTTTCTAAACTAAAAATAATACTGTAAAAATAAATTAATTTCCAGATATTCCAGGGGCCATACACTACACAGCCTAGATTTCAGTTTTTTCCAATTCTACAGTGCATGAAGAACTCATTTCACTCTGGAAACACTTTTCATTGTATTCCCTCTTCAAAACCCTTCAGTACAGCAAGAATTGCCTTCACCTGCTTCTGTAATGCCCTTTAAATAGTCTGTTTCTAGCCCTATTTCCTCTTGGCATATGCCCTGCCCACTCTGGGAAAGGCTTTGCTGAAGCGAATTTTCTATTAGTTCTTGCTGCAGCACAATTGTCTGCAAACTTCTCTTCTTCCTATACTCTTATTAGGAAGCTTCACAAGTTCTCTCATCTGATCTTCATGGCCACACAGCAGGTTGAAGAGAAGAACACTTTGCACATTGGCAAATTATCTACAAACACCCAGCCTTCTAACATGCTTGTTTGCAGCATGACTCAAACCACAGAACTCTTACACAGCAAGAAAACAGCCTTAAGGACAGGATTTATGTCTGACAGACATCAGCATTTTCTTAGACTTTAATTTCCTCAGAACCTCTTTTTTGAACACAGCAAGTAAAACAAGCCTCAACATCAAAAAGAGTTTAGCACACAGGACTAATTTGATTTGTGTTTGTTGCACCATTAGCAGCAATAATGACAGTTAACAGCCACACCACTCTCTCAAGTCTCTTTGATAAACTAATCCTTTACCTCCTTTATTTTATTAATGCTTCTTCTGTTCTTAAAAGTTCTTAGGAAAGGAGGATGCTTGAATCAGGAGATGCTGGAAGAGTGTGGAGTGTTTGATGACAGCAGCCATCCTAAAGATTGTTTATACTTTTCCATGTCAAACAGGGCAACCAAATTTTTATTTCACCAGAAACATTGAGTATGCACCTTCAAGAAATACCTTAATTCTAGGGATACGTTTGTACTACTTATAGAAGTTTCAAATGTAAGTATTAATATTAAGTATTTCTGCAAGGACAAACTGAAAACCAGCCAGTGCTGAAAAGCCTTCTCTGTGTACCTTGTCAAAATCAGCCCACAGGAACTTAGATATTCATTCAGTTACCTGCAACACTAAATACATTGCAATTACCAAAACCTGACATTTGCTAGAGGGTCAACAAAAACTGAAAAATTTAACTGTTCTGACCGCAAATGTCATAGTCTCCAAGTGCAGACCAGTGATGAGCAGCGTTCCTCAGGAGTCAGGCAATGTTAAGCATCCAAGACATGGACCGTGGGAATGAAGGCACCCTCAGCAAGTTTGCTGATGACATCAAGTGCAGTGGACCCAGAGGGACCATAACAGCCTTCAGGGGTGGGTCTGTACAAACCTCATAAAGCTCAACAAGGCTGAGTGCAAGGTCCTACATGTGTGTCAAGGCATTCCCTCTAATTTTGTAACCTTCCTATTCATGTACTGCTGTACAAAATATCCCTGCTTTCTCTCCATCTCCATTTTTGCACATGCAGGGCTACGCCATGCTACAAATTCAGTGTTGAGTCCTCTCTTCTTCTCTAGGCTAAGCACCCTGCTGAAAGTAAAAAGCTCATTTCATCCTTTCTATTCCTAGCAATACAAAAATTAATACAGTAGCAAAAAAAACCCCCCCCAAACAAACAACCCCTCCCTCCAAACAGCTGGTGTTTTCTAACACTTGAATACCCATCAATTGCCTGTCTGATTTGATAAAAACCTTTTCAGCAACTGCCATCACTGAATGCAACTCTAGATCATCAATGCTTACCGCAAAGATTCTACACTACTCTCTCTCTCTCGGCAGATATTATTATCCATCTTCCTTGGGGCTAAAATTTTCATCTAACAGTATCTGCAGCCTGAAAGGATTATTTTTGGTCTCTGCCTTCTTCACTTGCCTGAAGGGAAGAAGGTAAAGTCGTGTATGCACATAATTAGATGTATTTCTACTCTTCAAAACATTGCAGGGGCACTTTCTGTATGAGATTTGTTCAAAGAAAGGCAGCAACATCAGAATTGTTTCGTCTGACATGCAAAGTATGCATCCTAAATACTGAGTTGGATCATCAATTCTTTCAATTACGCTCTGGTAGTTTGCTTTAGACAGACCATTCACATTTATATCACAGAAGCTCAGCTGGATAGCCTTACTCCTCTACCCTTCCTAAGAATTACCTTGCAGTCACAAGGTTGGATATCCCAGTTTACTTACACCTATTGTAATCTTATGACTTCATATATATATATATAGCACTTACTGCTATAAACTTCTACATTCTAATTTACCATTTCAAAACTAAAAATACAAAGGCCACCATCTGAAATAAAAGAGAACAAGCTATGCCAAAGAGGGAACCCTATAACCATTTGACATATAACTGCTTCTCACTTTCAGCTGACATTTTTACAGAGGATCATGGTTTTCATTAGCACTGTCTTGCCTCAAGAGAAATCTAGATGCTAAAAGAAATTATAGCCTTAACCAAAACCATCAGGCATCAACCACTTGTATCTCTGATAAAATGCTTTTTTCTCTGAAGTGCATCCGGGAAGCTGCCTATAACTGGGAACATTAGAGGAGCCACACAGAAGCAAATGCAACTTGAGTGTCAGACAACAATTTTCATGCAAAATGTACTAAAAGCCTGCAGCTAAGAGCTGAATACTTAGAGGTGTAGCCATTTAGGAAAAAAAAATGCAAGCATATATGCACCTTTCATCTATCTCTTTACAATGCGTAAATGAATGCCTCTCGTCAAAACATTTAAACCATTTTAATAAAATGGCCTCTCTCCCTCAAAAAAAAAAAAAAATCATTTCCCCCCCAAACATGACAGCAGATCATCACACAAACGAAGATATGTTAGGGGTGGTGTTAACTGCTAAGTTCACTGGGAGAAGCAAGCAAAAGGAAGATTTTATCTAATAGGATATTCAAATTTTTTGAAATAAAACCATTTCTCTTTGGTGATCTTAGGAAAGTTCACCTGCAGCCTATGACTGTTTCCAGAAGGTCCGAAGAAAACAAATGTTTCATCATGACTGAAGCCAGTTTACCCCCAGTCACCTTCCTACAGAGGTCTTCTCACTCTGTCTACAGGAAGCATTGCAGGCTTGTTTCTAGTTCCATTTCTCTCTCAACAATATCTGTCTTATTCCATGACATTTCTAAGTCAGCATTGACTATCTCAATGTTTGCGCACAGAGACATACTATGTGAGCCTTCTCTCAAGCTTTAAAAATGCTCAACAAATCCATTTCCCACAGGCTCTGATCCCAATGTGGGATCAAGGCCACCGGGATCTCTGCACAGCTGTAAGCAATCCAGGAGTGTATCAAGGACAACTTCCTGGTCCATGTATTAGACAAACCAACCAGAGGAGAAACACGTGCCACGATATTTTCTTGTCCCCAATATTCAAACGGGACATTACAAACAGACATTGACGTCTTGTCCATGGAATTGTGAGCTCATCCAGTGGGACCATGTGTGACATGAAACCATTGGAGCAGGTGCTCTCACTCCTGGTCACTGCTTAATGTAACAAACTGCCGTAATTTTCAAAGCTCACTTCAGAAATTTGGATACCACCTGCAAATATGACTATGTCTGAGGATTTCTCTCACAAAAAAGGTGCTGAGACAGACTTTTGCTGGCTCTTGCGTCCCCCAGGCAAACCATCATCTGCACCACCAGCAGTGGGGTTAGGTGATTCCATCCTAAGGAAAGGTACTCTCACCTACTTTCAGGAGCTCACATCCCAAATTTGGATATTATCTCCAGAGCTGAATACATTAGGGATTTCTCCTGTAATAAATGTGACAGGAAAGAGAGCTAGTGCTGGCTGTTACCTCCCCTGGGCAGCATATATCTGCACCACCCACAGCAGATTGGGTTCTTTCCTTCCATCCTGTCACCGCTGCCATGAGCCCTCCTCCAGAATTTGGATACCGCCTCAAAAATGATCTCGTGAAAGAGCATGACAACTAATTTATCTGAATTTTGGAAGTAGGCTCCTGAAAATTATGTCAGTCCTTTTGTTTTGCCAAGGCAAACTCCTATCCCCAGTCTCAGTGGTGAAAATGATAGAGCGTCCAGGTGAGGAAAAGGCCTGCAACAGCTTTCTATCCTGGCACATTTTGTGTGGAAGCAATCCTCCAACATACTCAGTTTTGCAGGTGATACGCCATCATCGAGATGGCCACAACACTCTGTGCTTCATTAAAAACTTCAGAAGGCTTCAAGTATCAGCACCTTGTTATCTACAAGTCTTTCATACCTTTTCCTCTGTAGTTTCCCAAGGGCAGCTGTACACAATTCTGGCTCTTTCTCTCCTTCTTCTGCAGTTCCAGCTTGCTGTTTCCTGTCCCTAGCACGGCCACCTACCCCTGTCTGTCCCTCGTACAACATCTTACCCTTTCTGTCCCTCACACGACCTCCTCACAGCATATTCAGCAGACCCCAAAGGATTCCCTATTAGCTCACTCACACTTTTATCACACCCATAGCTGTAAGGGCAAGGCTGTTCTCACTCTTTGGTAATTTACACAGATGCAGTATATTGGAGGCAAGACTGCCTTTAGCACTATCTCTGTCTGTCTCCCCACAATGTGTCTCCCCACAGTGATAGCCCAGTTTGGTTCTAGTGGAGCATTCAGTGTTGGATCTTGGGTCTGCAAGAGTCAAATAGGTTATGGTGTGTAGACATGAGCAGGAAAGTGCATAGCACCAGTTTTTGTGATGCAGTTCAAGGGGTGTGACTTCAACAGGGAGCCTTCAACAGCATTCTCACCAGGCACATGAGTGAGGTGCAAATTAAGGGTTGTAAATAGAAGGTCAAATCAGCAAAAGCCTTTTGTCCTGGCCCATTTTGTTTGTCAGTAATGTCTAGACGTTTTCAACCTTGGATCTGCACTTTGGATTGAATAGAGAGCGAATGGTACACTTAATTCTTTTACAAGTACACAGCGTCATCTGGTGGAGCTCAACGGGGACAGTGAGAAGGTTAAATAAATCTTTACACACACACACACACACACACATATATATATATATATATAAATACATACATATGTCCTGGAACGTCCAGAGTGGGAGCAGTTGGTTGAGGGGTTCAGTTTAGGATCTTGGCACTGTGAGAGTGAAAGGATGTGATCCTACACATACCTGGCAAGGAAAGTGGATAGTCTCAGTGTTGGTGGCATAGTTTACATCCAAAAGTGAATAGATTGTGCTGGTCTTTACCTCTCCTTGCCAACCTGTTATCTGAACATCCTTGACCCTTTTATTTGGGCGTCTGCTGTTGCTTCTTGCTACATAACTTGCCAAAAATCCCTCACACTGTAGCCCTCTTTAACTGTTTCTCCACTGGTTCCAGCTACATTTATCATCCTGTGTACATACCTTTACATTCTTATGTCTTTTCTTCTAGTTAGTCTCTAAGCTCTGTTCAGCAGCTTCAGGGGAACTGAAAATTTCTCTGTGTTATTCATCAGAAGACAAAGGACAGGAAATGTAAGGGAAAAAGTGTGGGAAAGGTGAAGTAATTGGGCTTTCGAACATGAATTAGTTGGCTGCTCATGCAGATTAATTGCAAACTTATTAACACCTTTGTGCAACAAAAGAGAGAGATTGTCCTGCATTTTGAGAAAATATCTGGCAGAATGAGTCCCAGAAAAGAGATTTTCATGGTCTGAAAGGTCGCAGTCCTGAAAGAAAGACAACTTCAGTATTTCCAAGAATTGCCTTCTGTTTTACAGGTACATCTTTCCCCAGGGGAATTCTGTATTAATATAATAAAAAATTCAGCTTCTGAAACGAACAGAGAGAATCACAAAGGCCTGTAGGAGAACTGTGTCTAGAAAGGCTTTCCCCACCCTCTGTAATGAGATGATTTAATTGCAGGACTATCCCCTCACTGTTGGATGTGAATAAGAAAAACTCTAGGCCTTGAACTCCTCTTACATTTAAAATTCATGATGTTGCTCACACTATTTAAGAAATTTGACTTTCTTAATTTAGCAACATGGGTGTAAATTCTGCTGTTTATCTTGATACAAAAGACTGGGATCAGATGTCATTATTTTGCAGTGAGAATAAAATGTGTTCCACTCTATGGATTTTATTCCCTTCCTTTCTTCCATTGTATTTAATTTCATTAAATTCCACACCATTCCATTGTATTCCATTCTATGGACATTCTATAAGCTTCCCTTCCCTTCCCTTCCCTTCCCTTCCCTTCCCTTCCCTTCCCTTCCCTTCCCTTCCCTTCCCTTCCCTTCCCTTCCCTTCCCTTCCCTTCCCTTCCCTTCCCTTCCCTTCCCTTCCCTTCCCTTCCCTTCCCTTCCCTTCCCTTCCCTTCCCTTCCCTTCCCTTCCCTTCCCTTCCCTTCCCTTCCCTTCCCTTCCCTTCCCTTCCCTTCCCTTCCCTTCCCTTCCCTTCCCTTCCCTTCCCTTCCCTTCCCTTCCCTTCCCTTCCCTTCCCTTCCCTTCCCTTCCCTTCCCTTCCCTTCCCTTCCCTTCCCTTCCCTTCCCTTCCCTTCCCTTCCCTTCCCTTCCCTTCCCTTCCCTTCCCTTCCCTTCCCTTCCCTTCTCTCTCTGGCATTCCATTCCATTCCATTCCATTCCATTCCATTCCATTCCATTCCATTCCATTCCATTCCATTCCATTCCATTCCATTTCTGGAATTGTGGGGGCAGGCACAATCTCCATTGCCGATGAAGTGGTTCGGGATACCTCAGCCAGCCTTCTTTCTGGCTGCACTTATTCAGAGCCTCAGATCAGTCTATTTTAAAAGCAGAGGAGATGTCAGGGAGCGAGGACAGGATTCGTGTCCCTTGCCTGTCTCAAAATGCTCCGGGGTGCAGTGGCGCTCAACTGCAGAGAAAGCAAAGAGAGGTGAATTTCCACAGGATGGCAGTAAAACCCAGCATGTTCTTTATCCATCTTTGGTGAGGATAAAAAGGACTTTAACACACGAGCCTGCATTCAGCTCCTAGACTATTTCTAGGACCACAAATTAATTGTTTACCATCTTAGTGCTTTGGTTTTCTATCTAAAATCTGCACATATGTCCATGCGTAGGAATGGCATCTCCCAGATCAAGCATAGGAGAAGACACATAATAGCAGCTAAATAAATCTAATTCCTATCTACCCACCTGCTTGAATAAAAACACCCCATAGAACATTCCTCAGTTCTTTTTCAACCCTGAAGCTATGTAACTCTGTCCTTCCTTTCAGGCCTAGTTGCATGGTATGGAAGGAAAGCTGAGGTCTCCTGGCAAAAGCAGCTGGGGTTGGGATAGAGCAGAAAATCAGGCAAGAAAGAGAAACTGCAGAACAGAAAAACAGCAAGCAGTAAAGAAAATACTTTGAAGAAAGTTTATGTAGGAAAAAAACCCCAAAACAAACCAAATACTTGCAAAAGAGCCAAACACATAAAAACTGATGTACAGATAACTACAACCCAAGGGAGGGGAGAAGTGAGAAAACAGGAGCGGAACTAGAGGCTTGGGTTGTCTCTGGATGTACAGAAATCTCACTTATTTGTTGGAGAATGGGGCTTTCCCTTGAGCTGATCGATCACTCACTTGCCAGCTGAAGAACAGACAGGTGAATTCACTGACAGGTTTTGTGATTTTTTGGATCGTCCAGATTCCCTGCAATTCACATCACAGAGTACTGACAGAGGAAGAACCAGGTTTCAAAGTAGTCAAGAAACTCCACTGAGCAGTGGTGGGTGGGCTGCACTTCCTGGACAGGAGGTGATTGTTAGCAGGTGATTTATGTCATTTCTCTATCCTTCCTGACATACCCAGTCTCTGGCCCATCATTTATGTCTTGTTTTATCTGAGCAAATGGCAAAGTTTCTGGGTCAGGGACTATAATTTTCTACATATGTATACACAGAGTTCTGGTCCTAATTTGAGAGCACCATGTACTTTAAAAGTTTATGTGATTGTTCTGTCAGGGGTCTGAGAGGACTGCAGGGAGACAACAGAGGGATTTGGAGTCAGCATGTGGGTGTGCAGGAGACACTGAGGGTCTTGAGAGTGTTGCCATTCCTGAAACTGGGCCTCCTCTCCTGGAAAAATTAGGCTCCATGATACCCAACTGCAAATCTCACCTGGGTTTTGCATTCTTGTCTGCACCATTACTGCTGCCTTCAGCCGATAGAGCAAAACATTCCTTCTTCTTTCTTACCAGCATCCAAACTGTATTCCTTTTATTTCCGTTTCTTACACGTGCAGGCATATGGAAATTTTCCCCACAACTGTCGAGTAGCTAAAGCTTTTTGTTCACATTATAGATAGGAAAAAAAAATCCCAATATATAGATTTGTCTGGACTGCCTGACTAGCATTGTTCTGGGATTTTCAGTAGCAGCAAGTAAATTCTTGATGGGCTGTTCCAGTGATTATCATCATAACAAAAGAGAAGTTCAACTGCAGTAAATGGCAGGTGTCTAAACTGTAGCTGTGACAATTTAACCATTTAAACCAGCAAGATTACTGTGTGTGCTCTTGAATGTCTGAGTGCTTGAGTGATGTAGACAAATGTCCTGCAGTTCAGAGAGCATCCAAAAATGTTAAGAACTGGAATGGATTGCCCTCCTTGAAGAAAGATAAAAGATATGTATGTGTCAGCTGAGGAAAAGAAAACTTGTCTTCACATATCTGAAGGAGGGCATAAACTTGAACTACAAATTGTTTAGGGGGCTCTGGGGAATAAGAAGAATAATGAGGAATAAAAATATATATGTGTATAAAACTCAGCAGTGGGATGGGGAGAAGGAAATAGGAGAGAAATAGGGGAAATTTGGTGCATAGGAGAGACTAGAGCTGTTCAATACTTTTGTGCAGGCTGGGTCCTGAATAAGTCTGAAGTTTAGACAGCAAGGTTACAAGGCAGGGAACTGCAAAGGATTTGGGTCAGCATGATTTTGAGGAACCTCAGCACGCCAGCTAGGGGGAATGTGGGATGCTTTTAGGGACTTTGCTGAGTGCCAGCCTGTCTAACAGGGGACCTCATCTGGAGTCCCAGACCTGCAGCCAGTCCTGTCCATATGCTGGGCTGCACGGCTGTTACAGTGCCTGGATGTGGCCCTGGGGAAATGTTCCAAGGAGCTTCTCCTGAATTGCTCTAACCTGGGAGCTGTGATGCTCAACAGCTATTTGAGACTTTACATCCGTGCATATTTGTCTATGAATGTAGCTGTTCTCACAGATATCAAGAAAAGTTTAAGCCGTGGCTCATTTTGTAACTGAGCTAGTTGTCCATGGACTGCTTGCTTTGATTATTGGTTACTTGAAAAGTGTGGTTTGCCTAACTCAATTGTTTTATCTCCTCACTATCACTTGTTTTATCTACTGCTTGATTTGCTAATAACCTTTCTGAATAAGAAAGTTAATGATTAGCAGCTAATATATAATTACAGAGTGAATGTTCTGACAAGTATTTTATGAGAAAATCTGCACACAATACATTGTTCTACTACAGCACCCTTGCTCTCTATCAGGCATTTGAACTCTCTCTCTCTCTCTTTTTTTTTTTTTTTTTTTTTTTTTTTTTTTTTTCCCCCCCAGAGACAACCAAGCCATTAATTTCTTGGTTTTGGTTGCAGATGGGAATGCAGTGTATACTAGGAAAGACAGTGTGACAACACTTGCTGTGCACTGGGATAGTGATGTTTTCCCATTCAGTTTTTGTTCTGTCAGGGTGGTAGGGGAGAAATAAAATGTTGTAGGAAACTGTTGAGGCTGGTCATCTTGTACCATAAGCTAATTACAGGGAATGGTGTTTGACATAGCACATGTTGGTCTCTGGATTATTTATCTTGTATTGGTGTTTGATCAAAGAGTAAAATCACTCCCTGTCTTCTGACAGAGCTTTTGGAAACTAGCCACAAATTCTTGTACCGACAGTTCCATTAAAAAATTGTATGCATGCAAGAACAAGATATGAAGTCAAACACAATGTCAGAAAACAAAGACCTCATTTAAGAATTTATGGGAATTTTAAAATACTATTTAATTCCTAATGGAACCAGAGGCAATATGAGGGATTTTAGTAGTCTGTTTATTGAAGAAAATGCATTTGAGGATCAGAACATTAATGCTGTCTGGTAAAATCTACTTTTGGTAAACAGCATGGAATTAAAGGAATTTTTATGATGTGTCCTTTTGAGGGCATAGTAGAGGTAGTACATGTAGCTGATGCTCATCAGCATGCAGGAGATGTTTGGCGATTGGTGGGTGAGAGCTGTAGAGCAATGCTGCTCTTTGCTGTCTCAAGCTCAGAGGGAGAAATTCCCTATATAGGGTCTGACTTCAGAACAGGAGGGTGGGTCAGAGGGAAATGCATGTTACTTTGAGTTGCTGGAGGAAGGCATCCAATCAACTGATGGTTTCACTCTTGTCATTATTGCTATTACAAAGGACGGATTGGGGAATGAATTTCTGATGAATGTTGGAATTAATTGAATAATTAAGTGCAGCATTTATGTGATAAAAGAACAGTTCTCCCATTCCCCTGAATGAATATAATGCATACATGGATTTTTTTTTTGCATGTCTTTTATCATTCAGGGCAACTGCAGTCAAAACGGTGATGTGTGAACAATTTAAATTAAAAAAACTGCAAAACTAAAAAAAGAATTTTTTTAGGAGTATACAAAATTGCAAGTATTTCTTAGGATTCACAAAGCAGATTTTGCTCTTTGGTACAGCATGGACTTAGCCAATATATCCTTCCATGGAAGAGTTAAAGACTGCATTTCTTAACTGTAATAGATAAAAATTGTAACAAGTGAGGAAAATGTATTTGAAAATGTATTTTATTTACATAATTTACACTGCTCAAAATACTCCTTTAATATGTCTTGTCATAGGTAGTGAATTGGTTCAAAGTGAAAAGATGGGGGTAAACAGTCACCTTTGTGCAGATCATCCTCTTCCCATTGTTGTTCCTGCATCTCCAGGAGGATACAGATGCACTGTCTAGGACATGACTTCTGAAATAATTAAATCCCACCCAAACTCTTCCACGTGACTCTGGTCATCACCTCCTTCGGATGAGAAATCAGTGCACTGCTCCCAGAGTGTGGTTCCTTGTAAACACCTTTATATAGGATTTAGAAAGTCTGGGGTTTGGGAGTTTTCTTAACATAACCATCAAATAAATGTTAGCAGTGAATCGAGATGCCCAAACCCAACTTTTCTTCTTCTATAAACAAAGCATGTTCCTTTAGAGCAGGACACACAACTTGTCCTGGAAAGGAAACCTAAACCCTGATCTTAGCTCTGCAGAATCTTACTTCTTTTAAATCAGAGAATCATAGAGTAATTTGGGTTGGAAGAGACCTTCCAGCTGGTCTAGTTTCAACCCCTCTGCCATGGGAAGGGACACCTTCCACTAGACCACATTGCTCACAGCTCCATCTAATCCTGCCTTGAACCCTTCCAGGGATGGAGTGCCAGCAGCTCTGTGCAGCCTGGTACAGTGCCTCACCACCCTCACAATAAAGAATTTCTTCTTAATAGCCAATCTAATTATTTTAGCTTAAAAACATTAAGAATAGAAAAATTACTAGAAAAGAACTGTATAAATTTTCTTTGTAGAATAAAGATAAAACTATCCAGGAGTATACATATGTATATCAGATTGATTCTGTGACAGAGAAATTATCATGGTATGCAGGGACTTCAAAATCATAACTTTTGACAAAGTTTTCAGTGTTTTCTGACATTTCTTGTTTGAGAGCGGAGCTGAAGAAGGAAGGAAATTTCCAACCCATAAAAACAGTCTCTTTTAAAAGACACTAAAATCATTAAAATATTTGAAATGCCATGCTATGTGTTCTTCTACTATCCTCCCTTTCCCAAACAGTCCTAACTGTGGTAACACAGTCTCTTGGGATGCAGTTCTGCTGGAAACTGTTTGAGGCACCTGCTCCAGAAGAAAGCAAGGGCGTTGTGTAGGCTTGTTTCCACAAATGTTCTTAATGTCAGCACAAATTTACACTTCAGTGCTCTGTGTTGGGCAGTGTTCAGAGGAAAAAAGCCCTCTGCAATCCAATATTAGAGCTTCTTCCAGACTGCAGCTCCAGGAGCTGTAGTTACATGCTGGAGAACAGATGTTCTTCCTCAGTTCTTGGACTTCTTGCATTGTGACATTCGTAATTCATGGTCTAGTGAAGTAATATGGTTTGGAGTGATGCTATAAAAAAAATTCAGCAGCAAACCAGGAGTTGTGGTGGTACCTGTTTATTACCCAAAGCTAATTCCTGGTGCCTGCTCTTGTAGACCCCCAACTTTGGACCTAAACTGTTTTTCAAAGGGAATAAATATTTTCATCTGCAGTTCTAGTAAGCATGTGTTTGTATTCACGCACGTGTATTTCTGGCTTGTGCTACTGATGTATTATGCTTTGTTTCATGATGCCAAAACAGTCACTGTCAAATTGGATAATGCTTTTATAATTTATACTGTTTTTATAAATAATCTGGATGCAGGAATAGAATGCACACTGAATAAGTTTGCTGGTGATACTAAATTAGGAGGAGCCATGGACTCCCTTGAGGGCAGAGAGCTCTAGATAAGACTACAGAGCAGGGCAGTCACCACTGTAAGAAATTTGACAAGACCAAGCGCTGGATTCTCCATATGGGATGGGGTACTACTGGTTATATGTACGAAGTGTGGGATGAGAGGCTGGAGAGCAGCCCAGAAGAAAGAGATCTGTGGGTCTGGGCTGATGACTGTGAGTCAACAGTGTGTCCTGGCAACAGATTCTATCTAGGTGCTGAGGTTTATTGAGAGGAATATGGTCTCACTCTGAGAGGAGTGTAGAAAACATGCAGGTTCTACACACAGGGCCCTTTGGCCCCATTGGGTGAGAGCAAATGATTGTAAACTGTTTCTTTAAGGCGTCGCTCAGACTTGAATGCTTAATCTCTAGACAGCTGCAGTTTGCTGAGGTGAAAGTTGCCCTTGGCTAGCATTTCTCACAAGCATAAAGTGATCAACATCACAAATTCCATTAGAGCTATTTACTCAATTCCCTGAAATTTTTCTGTTGCTAAGTCAACATTTCTCCATTTTGAAGGCCAGTTGCAATTTATGTATCATTATTAAGTAGGTACTTGAAATGAACTAAAAGCAGCAGTAAGAGCTCAAATTGCTGTTCTGTTCCACTCTATCTCTCTGGATTAGAGTTTGCAAATACCTGACTAAATTATCTACCGGGATGTGTCCTGTTCAAAGTGATTGTTTATTGTGATGATTTCTGTTCCATCAAGGCATGAAAAAATGAAGTTCAGGGCTCTTTTTTTGTGTGGTGTTCTGTAGACAAGGTCAGCTCATTTGGTAAAGTGAAGTGGAAATATGACTCATCAAATATAAAGCAATGCCTCAAAGTCTGTGGTTTCCAGAGGCAGCCTCACAAAATACTCATATGTAAGGGATCAGTCAAAGGTAGATGGATAGATAGATAGATAGATAGATAGATAGATAGATAGATAGAAAGAAAGAAAGAATTGAGAGTTTAACCCATGCAGAGATACACAAAGAGTTCAGCAGCCCACCAACTATCTTTCTGCTTGTTCATTCAGGTAATGAACAAATGTCATCTCTGTGGAACAGCAGATGCCTAATGCCTCAGAGAACCATGTATGGACCAATTTTTAAAATTTTTGGATTGTATTCTCTTTGGTTTGTTCTCTTCGTGAACTAAGCAGGGACAGCTCTCCTGTTAGCAGCAGCTACTATGAGCTAGGGCAATATAGAAGACATATATTTTTAAAAATTATCCAGTCCAGATGTTTCCTCTGAAGCATCTATGTTTAGAAATCAGTGCACTATCCAAACTCATTTATTCCATCCTTCTAATCTTACTTCCACAAATGGATTATTTAGATCATATTTTTGAGGTACTAAACTGTGTTAAAAATTTTATAGGTAATTATCACTTTATCGACTCTGTCTGTTTACTAGAATATTTTTGTAGACTTTTAATAACCCTGAAGATATTACAACATGGTGTAAAATATTCAGTGGCTTACCTATAACGACCTTTATTGAGACAAGCTGAATATTTTACAGGGTAAATTTGGGACCAGTATTTCAAAGACAGTGCAAACTTTATCTGTTTGCCTTTCCTGAACAAGCTGGGAATTAGTTCACTGCCTCAGACATCCTGCAGCTATTTCTCTTCTCTCATCACCACAGAACTCGGAACAGAAATCTTCTGATCAACAGGAAGGGGAGAGAATTCAGTTTAGTGCTGAATTAATGAGACCAGCAAAATGTGTGTAAGATTTAACAACCAATTGAGGGGAAGCCACATTTCTATCATTGAAGAAAGTGAAAGGCAGCAGTAGCAGAGTTAGACTTTATTAGGTCTTTCTGGGGACAGAGTTTAATAATAGCTGGTAAAATGACAGAGTTAATGCCATACTGTATCATCTGAAAGTACAGAGACAAGGTTTATTTTTCCAGTCATTTCTTTGCACGCTGACAAGAGATCTCTGGTTACATTGCTCATTAGTTCTTTCAAACATGCTTCAAACTACATTTAAAAGAGGATGAGAGACACAGAGAAGTGGGCAAAAGCTAGCAAAAAAACCAGTGTCTGGTGGGCTGACTCATCTATCTCATCTACCTACATATGAAGTCCTGCACAGTGTCATGGAGGTTTCTAAAACTGAGATAAGTAATATATTTTCAAATGCTATTTATTTTATAAACCGGTATAGACAGGTAAATCCAATTAAAGCTCCATCACCATTAAAATCACAGAATTTGGTACATTAGAATGTACTAAAAAATACAGTCAAGAGGCCATGGGTCTTCATGCTATCTGTGTTTAGATGGCTGCTATTTAGGAAAAATGCTCTACTTATGAGCTATTTGCCCTGTCTCCCTATTTCAGGAAAACTCCCAAACTTTGGCACCTTTTTTTTTTTTAGTTTTTATTCCCTGTGTCTGCATTGGAAAAAGGCATCTATAACAGCTTGGGTAGGAATAATGTTTGAAGATGCTTATCCAGCCCTTCCAGTCAGCCTTAGTGGTGAGCAAGAAAACCCATAAAGCCCATGGGGCAGATGGGCACCCCTGGGCCTTCTGATGGAGCTTTGTCTCTGACTCCTTCATGTCTCGTCTGACTTGTTCCTGGATGGGCATCCAGAACCCTGAGTGGGCCATAGCCCCCTTCCCACCCCTGCAGCTTCTCAAGTACTTGAGGAGGGTTATTGGTTTGCCCTTAAGTGAGGGCATGTTAGAGAAAATAATGGTAGCAATGGATATCAGAGAAGACAGTTCGGGTAGGGTTAAAGTATTCATTGACATCACTACAGAATTTCTGTAGAACATAACTGGCTTGAAATAACACCGTCTTTTAGATTTATTACACTTTTAATTATGCTGCCCTAAACATGCTGCACTGTCAGAGCCTATACATTGAGCCCTGCAGCTAGATAGGATTAACTTGAAACACAACCAGAAATCATATTGTTACACTCTGGAAATCTGTTTTAACTGGGAAAAAATGTTTTACGGTGCTTTAGTTTATCTGGGGAAGCGTGTATGATTATAACTTTTGCATTTCTGTCAGCTGCAAGAATAAACTTTTCGTTTTAGGGTTTTTTTTTTAAATTTTTAGGCTTACACATTTCTACAGTAAATCAATGAAAGTGTTTTAAAAAAGAAAAGAGGAATAGAGAGGTGAGGCCTCATTGCTTGACTCTCTGCATCCCATGGTAACCATAACAGGTTTGGAAACCATAAAGGTTTGCCCCAAAATATCTGTTAAGCAAGATTTCAAATATTACAGTGTTGCCTTTTTCCCAGCCAGGAAATGAAACTTGAGATAATTTTAGTAAGGTAATATAAAAGGGGATCTTTATTTGAAAGCCTTCAGAGGCAGTTATGGAAAGATGTCCATGAAAGCCCACCCACTCCAGGAGTGAGTACATTTTATAGGTTTTAGGAAATTAGCATAATTGATAAAAAGCACCAATTAGGTGCACAAGTGGTGATGCAATTTTCCCCCAGGTCAAGCCCCTTCTCAGCACTAGTTAGACTTTGTCCATGAAATATGTCTTGAAGAGTTGTTCTCAGCCTTGGTTCCCAGGAAGAACCAAGATAGCACTGGGGCCTTGCACCCCTGGGGCTTGGAGCTCTGGAATTTGTTTTGTCTTTCTGCGTAGGGAAAGGCCATGGAGAAGTACTGGGAAAACTAGCAACTAATGCAATAGGTGTCAGAGTTACAAATATATGTGTGAAGAATACAGAGACCGTATAAAAGAAAAAAATAAAGGCAAAACCCAAATGGCATCACCAGAAGGTAATTGCATCCACTAAATAGCTTTAACTCTTCTACTAAGGACATAGATCTTCCTGAGACATCACAGAAGTCAGCACTTAACCTTCCTTGTTCCTTTCCTGCAGTGTCCGCGGCCACATGGCTAACTCAGAAGGTGCACTCCATATCTCCAGCCCCTTTTGGAGTTTGGCATGTACCATTACAGGTGTTTTACAGAATCTGTAAGTCTGTGAAGGCATTTTGTCCCAGCTGACCTGTGAAGCATTGAAGATGAGGTTTAAATTTGGGTACCTGCATGCCAAGAACCTCCTTCTGTCTTCAAGGCCCTCCTGACCCGCTTGGTCTCTCTGAGTGCAGATCCTCTCTCATGTCAGCCTGAAGGACACTCAAACACAAAGGTAGTTTGGACAGAGTGGCAGAAGGGCTTAGGACCTGGGTCTCTGGGAAGACGCAAACTCAAAATGGACTCCTCCTGCATTCAGGGTAGGGAAAATTGGCACTGGATATAACTCTATGTGATTAACCTTGGATACCTCCACCTTTATGGTAATTCCTATTGAAAAAACCCCAAAAAACCAAAAAGCAAACAAACAAACAAACAACCCAAACCAACCAACCAAACAAAAAAATTGGTTCTGTCACTCTGTTTTTCTTCACTCAACATTTCTCTTGAGGAGCCACTCTCTCCTGACCAACCTGTGCTCTATCTTCAATTATTTGGTCAAAGGAATGTGAGAAGGAAGAGCAAGTGTCAGGCTTGGGATCAGGCTGAGTGCTTCTACTATAAGTTAGTGACAGTCTGAGGCAGCCATGCACTGTTTCCATTGTCAAGGCTGTGATGTGTTTGACATATATGAGGCTTACGTCTGTGCTGTTATGTGGAAATATATGGTGGAACTAATAGTTTTGGCATTGTCCTTGTGTCTAAACAGAAATGAGTGGATACTTTGCCAAGTATCTGTAACCCCAGGCCACGTTTACCTGGTGGAGAAAGGCATTATGTGGCACTGATTTGCATGATGCAGGTTCCACATGTAATGCTAAGCCAAAAAGGCTTTTCAACTTCTCAACACTGTTCCTGGGCAAATCCATGTTCTGGAAAGAAATGTGTTGGGTTTCTTTACATTTAGAAGCCCCATCCAACAATGAACCTGTTGTTTAAATCTTCTCTTACAGTGAATCTGGTGTTCACTTTTGTAATAATGACTGGCAATATCAGCTTTTCATAACTGTGTGTGTCAAGGAAAACTTTCATAGTTAGTGGGGTCCTATTTCAATTTCAGTTATATTTGCAAGGTTATGGTTGCAAAACTTAATAAGATTATGAAAACAGCTTTAATAAGGTTATGAGGATAACATAAATTTAACATATTATCCAAATCATACTTAGTTTATTAGCAGCGAGGGGGCTACAGGGAAACAAGGGAGGGATTCTTTGTCAGGAGCAGTAGTGGCAGAACAAGGAGGAATGGGCACAAACTGACAGAGGGGAAATTTGGGTTAGATATTAGGAAGCAATTATTTTCTTTGCTGTGAGGTTGGTGAGATACTAGAACAGGTTGCAACAGGTTGCCCAGGGAGGTTGTGAATGCCCCATCTCTGGAAGTGTTCGAGACTGGGTTGGGTGGGGCTTTGAGCAACGTGGACTAGTGGCAGGTGTCCCTTCCCAGGGCAGAGGGTTTGGAAACAGATGTTTCCAAAGGTCCCTTCCAACCCTTAACATTCTATGCTTCTGTAACAGAGCTCTGATTTCATTATTTTAATGGTTTTAACATTAGACATTTTTATTATTTTTGTTTGTTTCTAGAGCAGAACCATACAAAAAAGGCAAAGAAAATTTTTTTTTTCAATATAAATTGTTCACTGCCCTAAAATTAAAAGAACCTATTAAGGCAGGAGCATTTACCCTAGGTGTGATCACCTTAAGATGGACAATGTGGATGTGAAGTCTCTCTCCAGGAAACATTCATCTCTCTGGGACAGAACTATTAGGAGAAGTGAGACCCTGTATTTCTTCAGAAGATTATCTGGAAAGCAGGTTTAAATTCCTGTTCCACCATCAACTTTGTTTTGTCAAAAATCACTGCACTGAAGCACATACACTAAAATGTGCAGAGATGTCATGCTGTCATTATGATTTACTACATACACTGAGATTATTTCTGATGGTACAGGAATATTCATGTTGAAACACTGCAGTGTCCCTCTTTCCCAGCTGTTTTTTTAACGTGGAAGTTCTGGCAAGCAATAACACAATCTGGGAATACAATAACATGATCTGGGAAATTGAAGAAGATTGTTCTTGTGCTGAAAATAAACACAACTGTTGTTCAGGGCAGTGTATTAAATTCAGAATTTAAAAAGAAAATTTCCTTTGAATTTTGAAGTAATCAACTTGCTTTTCTTGTAACTATTACACAATTTGAAGCACTCATAAATATTTATTACATTGTGTGACCTTTAAGTAAAAAGAAACCAAGTGCCTTTATGACATTTCTAATTTAAATGGAAAGCCAGACCCCAAAACTATTTTCAGTTGAAGGGAAGTTCAAACTTATATTTAAGTGATTGCAAAAATGAAAGGACAAATATTATTTCACAATGGATGTTAAGAGACAGAGATTAGTAGGGAAAAATTGTTAATTACTTGGATAGAATTAAGTTGAAAATTAATAATGTGTATTTTTGTAATTTTTTTATTGCTTAATTACTTCTTGCTTTACCTACTTAGAGATACTATGAGACTGTAAATAAGTACTGTGTTGTTGCCTTTAGAATTACAGTGTTAAATGTTGGCAGAACTTCAATTGACTTAACTGGTTTGTCTCTTTTAACTGTGTTGTGGGGTTTTTTTAAAATCTCATTTAAATATATTATTGGTCTCAGTTTTACAAGATTCTGTGACTGGCTGTTCAACAAAATACAAGTCAGATGTGCCATTAGGGCTGCGTGTAGAGTCAGGATAGTATCTACAAATCATCTGAAGTGATTTGCAATAGTCTGGAGAACAACTGCTGCAACCAGCAGCGGAAGGACACAAATAATCCTGGATGTGACAGCTCATGGATTCCTTTGTCAAGTCCACAATGAAAGGATGAGAAGTGGAGGCATTTCATTGCTGTATGTGGAGGGAGTGAATATGTTAAAATAAAAAAAAGAAAATAGATATTGATCACAAGAAATAAATAACCCTGAAAATAAAATCATGGGCTAATCTGGTTTTATTTAAAAGGAAGAATAAGCCCGAGGAGGTCAAAGTTTGGGAGTGAGAATTCATGTCACCAACAGTTTGAGACATAGTAGGAATAAACAGAGAGAGTAAGAGGAAAAACAGACCAATGAAAAGTGAACAGTTGAAATATCAGGATGTATAGGGTAAAAGAAGGATTGTCAAGAATCAAGATATGCTAGATTTCGATAAAAGATTGATGCTAGTACTCAAAGGTTTGTCCCTTTGAAACAAAAGAACAGTGGAGTGATGCTGAACACAGATAGGATGTAAATTTAGGTTGGCCTGGTGTTTTGTCTCAGGCTTTTTATGATGCTCTTGAACTAAAGCAGAGATTTAAAATGGCAATGAATGGACAAAAATGAAATGCCCGTCTTGGAGAAGAGAATTTGGCTTTGGGAATTTGTTGAATACTAACTGAAGGTGAAAGGTGAGCTGAGAAACTCTGCAAGTCCTGAACATCTGTCTCATGAAATTGCCAATTCAGAAGCAAAGATCTTTAACAAATTTCCCAACTTGACCTGGAGAATAACTGAAGAGATATTTAATTTTAAAAAGAAGGAGGGAGAACACCCTTGAGAGCTTTAAACACCTAAGTATGACCATAATGGCCTTTAAGGTTTTTGGAAGAACATATCACCAGAGACATGGAAGTGCAAGTCTGATAGGATGCATCAGAAAACACTTGTAGTGGAGCAGATGGCTCACATTGAGCTGGTAATTTTCTTTCATGGAGTTACTAACATTTATGACATGAGAGCTGAGACAGACCAGCACTTTGGTGAAGCATTAAACATGCTGCCTTGGAAAAGGGCAGGTGGAAAAAAAGAGTAGAGCAGAAAGAGAAACATTGTTGAAATTATTCTTGTGCGAGAAATTCTGATACCCTGAAAAGCTTTGGTTCATTTCAGAACAAACTTTTTTGTTTATTTGCTTGTTTGTGGTTTTCTTTTAGCAGGAGACAAAGGTAATTGTGGTGGGATAACATTCAGAACATTTTGATTAGCTTCTGAACTGAAAATGAGCTAAGAGCACAGAATCATAAATATCCTGTATTCACTAACCTTCTCAGGCTGAATAAAGAAGCACTGGGCACCCTGGAAGCCTACTGCTAGAAAAAAAAATTAGGTAGATACAGCCAGACCTATATTTAATCAGAAATTCACAAAAACTTTTTCATCAGAAAACCCCTGTGGTTTTCTAATATCTTTCTTATCCTGTGACCCTGACTCTACCTCGGACTTGGAATTTGATTCAGTCAGGTTTGAGGCACACTTTGCCTTCAACTGTGACCCTGCTGGGTCTTGGCTGTAGTTTCTACAGGGGATTCTGATAAAAAAAAAAGAAGGTCAGGGTTTTCTGTGAGTGGAACGAGCCAGTTCTCTCAGGGCAAATTATTTCTTTCCCTTTCCATTGCTGCTCCAATATAGCTGCCTTCATTCGGTTTCTTTGCTTTACGTGACCAAGTAGCAGAACCGGCCACCTTGAGTGCGATCACACGGCACGTACAGGACAAGCAGGGATCGGGATCCGGCCTAGCCAGCAGGGGCTTAGGAAAGGCCGGTCCTGCCTTACCAGCCTGACCTTTTGGGATCAAATGGCCCATCCAGTGGATGAAGGAAAGGCTGTGGGTGTATCTACCTGGACTTCAGCAGAGCCTTTGATGCTGTGCGGAGACCTTATCACTCCCTACAGCTCCCTGAAAGGAGGTTGTAGCAGGTGGGGGTCGGTGTCTTCTCCCAGCGACGAGATGAGAGGACACGGCCTCAAGGTGTGCCAGGGGAGGTTCAGATTGTACATAAAAAGACTTGCTTCAAAGAAGGGGTCATTAAACATTGAAATGGACTGCCCAGGGAGGTGGTGGAGCGTTCATCTCTGGAGGTGTTCAAGAAATGAGGTTTAGTTGACAAGGTGATCAAAGGTGATCTTAGAGGTCTCTTCCAACCTAAACAATTCTGTGATTCTGCAGTTGTCCTCAGACTGCCTTAGAAAAATGTTTCCCTGAAAAAAATTATAGAGCAATTTGATTAAACTAAATGTAAAAATCCTGTCATTTTATAAAATTAAAATAACAGGATAATTGAATTATCTTTAGGTTCATTTAGAAGAAAAGCAATATGAAGGGCTTGCCCAGGGCCCTATGATGTCTGCGTCTTCATAATTTTCCTGAAATATGCTTGTTGGCTAACGAATCCTTCCTTTCACATATGGTGATAATGATTTCTCTTTTCTATTGAAAACAATGTTTTTGTTTTCTGTTTTTCATCTTCATCTGCCTTGGAATTGACTGAACGGAGCAGTAACACTTTCTCAAGATTGTTCCAACAGATTTATTTTACTTTCCTGCTTTGCTGAAATGCAGGACTTGTTTGGGAAGGGAGGTGTTCAAAACTCAAAGGAAGCAGCAACTTCTCTGCTTTGAAGCTGCTCCTTCTCAAAGCTCACTCAATATTGACTATATGAAGTAAAACCTTTTGTTGTCTATATCCTGTAATCTCAAATCCTTTTCACTGTACCTTTTTCTATTCAAGGAAGCTGTTTTTCCAGTGTTTCTCAAACACTGATACATCCAACAGCTCAATTTCCCAGGTTTGTCCCTTATGTGTGATATCCCACAATTTTTTCCTTATCTACTCTCATTTTACCAGATTGCACCTCTTCAAAGTCGATGAAATTATGATTCCATAGACAGTACAGTGGCTTTGTCTATAGATCTGTTTTGTGGTAATTTCCAGGAAGGCAGGTTCTTTCTAGAGACTATCTGACAAAATTTGGTGTTTTGTGTTTATCTCTTCTCTTCTCTTCTCTTCTCTTCTCTTCTCTTCTCTTCTCTTCTCTTCTCTTCTCTTCTCTTCTCTTCTCTTCTCTTCTCTTCTCTTCTCTTCTCTTCTCTTCTCTTCTCTTCTCTTCTCTTCTCTTCTCTTCTCTCCTCTCCTCTCCTCTCCTCTCCTCTCCTCTCCTCTCCTCTCCTCTCCTCTCCTCTCCTCTCCTCTCCTCTCCTCTCCTCTCCTCTCCTCTCCTCTCCTCTCCTCTCCTCTCCTCTCCTCTCCTCTCCTCTCCTCTCCTCTCCTCTCCTCTCCTCTCCTCTCCTCTCCTCTCCTCTCCTCTCCTCTCCTCTCCTCTCCTCTCCTCTCCTCTCCTCTCCTCTCCTCTCCTCTCCTCTCCTCTCCTCTCCTCTCCTCTCCTCTCCTCTCCTCTCCTCTCCTCTCCTCTCCTCTCCTCTCCTCTCCTCTCCTCTCCTCTCCTCTCCTCTCCTCTCCTCTCCTCTCCTCTCCTCTCCTCCCCTCCCCTCTCCTCCCCTCCCCTCCCCTCCCCTCCCCTCCCCTCCCCTCCCCTCCCCTCCCCTCCCCTCCCCTCCCCTCCCCTCCCCTCCCCTCCCCTCCCCTCCCCTCCCCTCCCCTCCCCTCCCCTCCCCTCCCCTCCCCTCCCCTCCCCTCCCCTCCCCTCCCCTCCCCTCCCCTCCCCTCCCCTCCCCTCCCCTCCCCTATCATCCCCTCCCATATCATCCCTTCTCCTGTATTTTCATCACAACTGGCTTTATAAAATGGCTTGGCATAAGCCAGCTCGAGCTCTTATTTTAAGCATGCAACTTAAAAAGAGAACTCTCAGCATTAAGACTTTCTTCGGAAAATCTTGAGAAAGATGAGACAAAAGATGCAACTCCCCCTCATTTCATGTACACTATAATAATTCATTCCTAGGAAGGTTTTCAGTTTCTGTGGCCTGCCTTTTCCAGCCAGCTTGGGCACTTCTCTGTAAAGAAGATGGTATGGAATATTTTGTCATCTACTGTACAAAAAAATCAAGGTGAGATTAGCTCAGTAAAATGCAGATAGTATGTAGTGGCAGGGAACAAAACAGTACTTTGCATGGAAATTCAATCCCAGCTTTATCAGTGGAGAAACTAATATCACTTAAATATTTTAATGACAGAATGTGATACTTCCTGGAATCTTCTTTTCTTTGAACTTGCTGAATGAGCAGTGTAACTTAATAAGATTTAAGTCATTTGAGGAGAGCTGGGGGAATGACTGTTCAGTATCTTTCACATTAATCTCAATAAAATCTTTTCTATCCAGGGGTGAGGAAGGAAATGACCTTTACAAACAACTTGGAGTCACTCTGTGAAGACAGTACATCCTACTGACAATGATACAGGACTACAGTGGTGCTAGAGAGGCTGAGGCTGGGTTACTCACTCCTCTATACCTTTTCATTCAGCTTTGAGGCTCCATCTGACATAGCTATAAAAGCTTTGTGAGTCTCAGATGACAATGGCTTCCTTCAGTTGCACAGGCTTGAAATAGAAGAAACCCAAACTGGTGTGATTTCCATGTGGAGAAACACATGGGTGGGCTCAAGAAACAGCAAATATTGGGGAATCCAGTCTAGTCTAAGGCAGAAGTCCTGTCTAGTCTCCAAACAATTCAGATGGCTTAACCCTGAGCAAGACCAACTATGGGACAATGAAGAATTTATCTCTGAGTAGCATCAGTACAGTACTCTGCATCTTACCCTAGCTCACTCTGCCAAATTCTCAGTTGTCTTAAGGAAGAGGAAAAATGGAGACCAAGTAGTACACAGAGGAAAGTACAAAGCTGGATGCACACAGCAAATTCTTCCTGGACTGTGCAGAAATAAACAGGAGCCCTGAAGCATAGCATAAATGCAAAATAAACATTGTGTTTACAGAGACAGCCCTCAGTGCTTAAGACTCTTTTCCCTGTAGCTCTTTTCCCTGAATATTGACCAACAGATGACACCTCTGCTGTTCTGCTTTTAAACAAATGGGGAACAGACAAGCTGTTGCAGAAAGTCTCCAAACACAAAGTTATATCCCTCCCTGCTCTTCTGTGAATCCAACCCAAATATGTCAATTTGCTTTTCTTAATTGCTTTTTGTTTATTTCCTCAACCGGTTCTCCTTGTGAAACCTACTGGCACTCTGGCTTAGATTTTTGGATGCTTTCCCTGTTTTAACCCATTCACAGCACCCCTGATTCTGCAGCCTGCTTCAGGAATTCTGACACAGGCTACCATGGCTCTGGTCATCAAGAGGGCACAATTCAGCAGGAGCTGCTCTTCTGACCCCTCTGGCAAATCAGAGACAGCCTGTGGGGAGGGGATGGCATCTATCACAGGTGGCCTTGGCACCCCTCAGCATTCCTGTCTCTCCACAAGGTTATGACTTCTTTGTACAGGGCTGTCACTGCTTCATTTTGGGTTACCCCTCTAAAACTTTCAGAATCCTTAAGTCAGTTGTGTAACTGATGAACCATTTGACATTCTAAATTTATAGTTGATGGGATTTTAATTTGTTTGGAAAAATAAATTTCACTTCATTATATTATTTGTCTCAAACTCTCCTCAATAAGGAGCTCAGTGCCAACACACGGGTGCAGTGATGCCACACGTGAAGACAATAAATGCATTGCAGCTGTTTTTCTGGCAAATACCTGGCGTGTGACTAAATAAAAACCTAAGGCTAAATTTTTGCAGGGGTTGATGGCTGCTGATCACAGGCAGTACGTCTTGTCAGTGGTGGGTGCAAGGGGAATCTTTTGCTTTCAAAACATACTAATTAACTGAGTAGCCATTACATGCGTGACTTGCTCCTCTGAAGTGTGCCTGGGTGCATGGGAGCAGTAGAAATCCAAAAGTCCCTTCTTAGATTTAATCCTGATGAATTAATCAGCAGACAATATTGCAAGCAGTCCCTCCAGAGTGAGTGATATTTACATAAGAAAGAACAACTTCCTCTTCATTAGTTATGCATGGCTTTCATATAATTGAAGTCTCATTTTGTTGTAGGTCCTAACAAAGCCTTAGATTAAAATACAAAGCCATTTCTGGATGCTAGTACTAATTAGCAACACACGCCTTTAATGGCCCAATCCTGGAAACTCTGAGGCCCACAAGTAATGAGACTTTATTGAGACTATTCTCACAAATGATATTGTAAAGGGACATATTGTTCTACAGAATTGCATCTTAGAAAACCTGAAAGCATCTTTTCATAAGAAAAATAGGAAGGTTATTTAACAGCCACGATTCCTTGTTCCCAAATCTTGGAGGTACTCTGTTATAAAAACAAAAAACCCCACAAAATCCTCTTATGAATCAATTATAAAGATATTTAATTCAGTAAATTTTATTTTCAAAAATGAGAAAGTTTAAAGACAGCAATTCTGAAGCAGTCTTGCCAATTGCCACAATTGTCTTTCTACTCCTATAGTCGTCAGTTCAAGATGTATTTGGGGGGGATTTATCCTGTTTTCTGATGGTCTCAGACTACTGAGATGAACTGCTTGCACAAAATTTTTATCTGTACTATTTAGTGCAGTAACTGCCTCAAGAGACAGAAAAGTCCCTCCCTTTCTTCTACTCTGGACTCTTTGAGACCTCGAGAAGGACTTTATTAAAACCCTGACAGTGACATCTTGATATATGAGACTGCACAGTGGGCTGGAGGACAGGGAACAGTCAGATAATCCCAAACACCCTTCATGGAGATCATCCTCATGTTTTTGACAAGTTCCTGGGGAATGGCACAAAAACCACATGAAGAAGCACTGCATACAGGGCGAGGTGAAAGCTGGGCTGTGGGAGAGGTTGTGTCCTGTTTGTAACCACTGTGATACATCATCCTCCCGGAGGGGACAGAAATCTATTGGCCCCTGAACCATACATACCTTTGGAGAAAGGAGAACAGGTAAAAGTCGAAGTCGCAGGGGAACCCTGATAATGAAGGGAAGTCAGCAAAGCAAACGCAGATACAACCAATATGATTAATCCTACGTTTCTCTCTTTATTGTGTGAAGATTGCAGGTTTTATACACTCTATATAGTTTACAGTTACAGATGCATTCTCATTGGCACACGGCACAGGCAAGAATGCAAATACTTATTGTTTAATAAACTGTTTAAGGTAGCTACTATGTCCACACCACTCACTATACTTGTTAACTACTATAAAACCTTTTGACCCTTGCTAACACCTTAAGTTATAATTCTAACTGCGATACACTCCTGGCACTGAATTTCTAACTGCGCCACAAACCTCTACAGGCCTCAGTGCCACGGCCTAGAGGCCTCAGCAATATGGCTCAGTCTGGATGATTCATCTACTGCTTATCTCCTACAAAAAGTTTTGGCTCCAGTCTGATGGGATAGCCCAAAGGAAGGTGTGCTTGCAGTATCCCTTGTCATGGAATGGCACAGTAGTCTTGTCTATATTATCTTCATATCAAGAACTTCTCATGAAGGGACAGTGGAGCAGAGAGCTGAACAGATACCAGGCAATATTCAGAACTTCTGTGGTAGTGATCCAGCCTATAAGGAGAGTGAGGGAATGGGAGAAAGGGAGATCATGGCAGAGAAAACAAGTGTTTATGTACAGCGTGATAGACTGAAACACTAATGGTGAATGACCCAAACAATTGCCCATCTGCAAAAGCAGTGGGTTCTTTGCTGAGTTCGAGTTTGCACCCCCTAAAGGAATTGGTGTGTGGTGGTCTACATTAGACAGGGGGTGTCCACCCACTCTAGAGGATGACCACAACAAGCTGATCTTTGTTTGGATAAACCAGCTGAGCCCTGCAATTGATTGTGTCCCTGATAACCTGTGACTGATGTATTAAACAAGAGGTTTTCTGGCCATATAAGAGAAAAAGCTGATAAGAAGGAGACCCTGCAGAGGTGGGGTGATGTCTTTTCTCATGCCAATTCCCTCTGATAAGGCACAGCCTGCTCAGCTACATAGGAGCCAAACTGCTGTCATGTCTTAGAAGGTGTCAGAAACCATCAAGGAGCTCCAAAGAGCCTCCAAAGTCATTTCTGGGGCCTTCCACCAAGGGACTGTGCATGATCCACAGTGTTGCATCAGACAGTGTAAAATTCACCCCTGCAGGGGAGGTACCTGGGTGTTTCCAGCTGCACTTAAACCATACATTAACCCACTGAACTTTGTGCTTCATGTACTTCCCCTACCCACAACAGATCAAGACTGTGATCATCAGTTCAAACCATGGACGCTGAAATGACAGCAGTCAAGACCCATTGCAGGATCCACTGGTGGTGATATCTCTCCAGTCTTCTATACTCTTATCCATTCTTCCTCTTTCTTTTCCTTGTATATTGTTGCTATCCATTTCTCTCCAAGCACACAGGGCCACGCTCATATCCCCAGCAGCAGCAAGTAGGCTGGGGAGAGAGGGAAGGGGGCAAGAAGAACTGTATGAGCTATTTTTTTGTGAGTGGTGGGGCAGAGCAGTTGTCTCAAGAAGGTTACAGAAGCGACAGTCTGAGCTGGACTCTGCTGTTCCACAAATCTCCATCCAAATAAATCTCTTTTTGTTCGGTACAGTAGCTCTGAAACAGGCCAACTGCAGCAGGCTGAACAGGAGGCAGCGAGTTCTGAAGACTCTAGAAACCATAACATATCCAGCCCAAGATTGCTTGGACTTACAGGAAGGAAGTCAAAACCTGTCATTTTTGCCTACCCCTTGTCATGTCTGTGGCTTGTTAAAGTCAATTTACAGGGTCCCAAGGCTCAGCACCATATCATGTAAGCAAGCTGTGTGTAGGCAGACATGCCAACAGCAGCTTCTGCCAGCACACAGTGCCAGCTGCCAGCCTTGCATCCAGCTGATATCTCAGATAAAGCCTGCATTACTCCCCAGTGAGGCCCAACTTCTGCCATCCTTGGGCTCCTCAAACACAGTCTCCTTTGAATTTGCACTGACCTAACTTGATTGAGGACCACCGGAGACAGATACCAACTGTCAGGCTTATAGATGTGTCTTAAAATCACAATGAACAGAGCAGAATTACTTCAGGTGTTAGTCCAAGCAATCCCAAGACTACCAGCCTCAGCCCAGTGGCCTTCCATCCACGTGGTATTGGTGAGGAATTCACCAGTAGGAGCTGATGTTGGCAGGTGTCACTCTAACAACATTCAGAGTTGGTGTGTTTCCCATCCTACTTTGGAATGTGTGACATACTTATTCACCAGGATCACTGCTCCCTGCAGTGCTGAAGAGATACATCACACTCCAGCCCAAGAGTCAGTGAGTGAGAGAACTGGGTTTCTGCCCTCTCCTGGCTAGCAGAAACTGTGCTGTCAAATATAGCAGAGTCAAAATCTGTCTTAAATTTCAGCTTCCCATCACCTCTGTCTGTGTGGTCCTTGCACAGGTCCAAAAGTCTCAGGGAGAAGCCAACGTTCCTAGAATGCAGGGATTTAGTGCTGCTTTCAGGGAACTCGTGTCCCGTTTTCCGGCTAGCTCTTGCACTGAACTCGTATTAAAAGGTACAGTTCAGTATGCTGAGATACCTTTCCAATCCTATGGGTCCTTGCCTTGGGCAGAAGTGTGGCAGTGGCAAGGAAGAAGAGAGCACCTTCGTGAGAGCTTCAATTCGGTATTTATAAAGCCCCTGTGGGACTTGTACACACTCAGAAGGACCCACGAAAAGTGAAGTTTCCTTCTGGTACCAAACCTTAAGTATCGGGGGTGAGGAATTGGGATGGGGCAACTTGGAACCAATCCCAAAGGAGGGGGGAGTGACCCAGAACAAAAGGACAATCAGTAGAACAATTCAATACATGAAAAGGGGAGGGGAGAACCAAGACCCTGCCAAATCACTCGACATCCCCACTAGAACCTTCCAGGTATCAAGGTGGGATTGCAGACTGATGGACAGGACTCATAATTTGGGAAAAACCAAAAAGGGGTTTAACGTGGGGTACATAGGACAAACCATTGTGAAACAAAGAACAAAAGCATGCAGAAACTTGGTAAAACCCAAAATTCACCACAACACTAGAATGATTTATATATTGCATGTTAGGTGGCATGTAACAATCGGCAGAGCTGCTCCTCTCTGTCGATTTTCCTTTCTTGAAAACTCTTTGCCTAAAATAGCACATATGTTGTCGTGACAGCGAGTGAGATAGAGGAGATTTAACTAACGTATTTAAATTATGAAGGACATAGCTAAAACTGCTCTGTCACATTATAAGAGAATAAAGGGGTCACTGGATGAAGTTAATGGCCAGTGCACTTAAAAAAAAATTACAGGAGGTACTTCTTCATGTGGTGTGAAGTCAGCCTATGGAATTCATTACCACAGCAGGTCAGGGAGTCAAACACTGCAGACACATTGAAAAATGGGCTGGACGATTTTATGGCCAATAATAACATTTGTAGCTATAGCTGTTGGATACAGTGGGAGTAGCAGGTGGTGGTTTTCACAGTGCACACTGATAGCAGCAGGAGCAGCCAAGCCAAGTGTTTCTCTCTGGGTTCTTCCAAGAGAGAAGCCGCTCTTTCCTCTTACCCTTGTCAGCCTGAGGTGTGCAGTGCACCAAGATCAGCCTACTCCTCCGTCTAGCCTGAGGAAAGCAGCTCATTGTTCATGTTTGCTCTGGGAAAGGAAGGTCAGGCAAAAGCTCGGGCTGGGCTGGTAAAGTCTGGACCATTCTGAGAATGTGTGTTGGGCACAGCTTCAGGAGGCTGGTGAAAGTTCTTCTTCAGCATGTAAAGATGTCCTGGCAGGAGCTGACAGCTCAACTCCAACTCAGGATCTTGGTATGGCTCTTTTGGAGACCTGAACCAGCTGCTTCTGAGGAAAACCCAGGAAATCCTGTGGTGGCCAGGTAAGCTCCCAGTGGGGGGATTTCGTCCTAGTCTTCATCAAAGGTAAATAATCTCCAGTGCCTCATCCTGACAGACAAATTTTGTGTCTTTGGGAGACATCTAGGATCATGCCACTACCTCAGTGATTGTCTTCCTTAACAGGTGCACCTAGCAGAGAGCAGATAGAGGATCTTCCTTTACACTTTCATTCTTCACTGCACTCAGTTTTCTTCTTTCAGTCCCTCCCACCCACACGGCTCTACCATCAGATTTACCCTGGGCACTTGTCCATGTGCAAATCAAGTAAAATTTTTATCCCTGGGGAGAAGGAATACTGAACTCCTATTGCCATGCAGACACAGAGCCCAATCACAAGATAGAAAAAAAAAAAATCAAGAGACTAATTTGGTGAGAGAAATGGAATATTCCACTTATTTTCATGGCTTCAACTCAACTCTCAGTAGTTTTTCAGCATAGACATACAGGGAATTTTGTTGTCATGTTTGCTGGTGTCCAGAGCAGCCTTACCTCTTGTTTTCTCTATCAAATAGGCCACAGGCAGACTTGCTTTACAGACAGCATAAGCTGTAGTGATGGTTACTTATCAAAGTTGAAATCAGAAGCTGTGACTCTCAATTTGAGATGAAGAGCCCCATGTGGAGCCCAGCAGCTGGGAATCCATAATGTAGACAAAGAAGAAGAAATGGGAAGATATTTTAAATATTTAAAGCCTATCAGATGGAAGAGGATTGAAATGTCTTTCAATTAAGCCAATATCTCTGTTTTTCAGTGCACACAGAGGTCATGATTTTATCTCTGAAATACTTTCTTTCACTGTTTCACAAGCTGAACTCTGCCAGACCTACAGAGTCAGGCAAGCATTTCATCTCAGTCAGATTTCTGCCTGATTAGAGAATGTTTTCGACCTCTGAAAAGCAAGCAGCCCATTTAAATGTGTATACAAACAGGTCTTTTATGAAACAGCTCAATGGGAAAGGATGGAGGGACACTTCCTATCCTTCCTTGCTGCTCTAAGATTTCCATTTACAGAGGACTGCTGCAAATGCCTAACAAAGTTGTCAGGCATGGAGAGGCAGGAGATGCCTTGGACAACCAGAGTTTTAATTTGCTGTCCTGGGACCAAGGTTTATGGTTATCACAGGGATTATTATATATCTTTTCTGTTCACAAAGAGTTTAATTGAACGTCTCTACTTGCAGACTTACCAGAGACCTCTGAGCACTTTCTAAGCAAGGGTGCTGTTGAGTATTGGAGACCCTCTGATATGATGAGGAATCCCCTCTGCTTCTTGGGCAGGGAACAGAGGCACAGCAAAAAATTAAGGGATTTGCTCAATGTTTGCCTTGCAACTGAATGTGAAGTGCATGGATCTGGCAAACCCTGATACCTATCAATTGTCTCAGCCACTATTAAGCCATCTTGCTCTCTCACGTTGGTGTTTTTTTTTTTTTTTTTGTCTTAGCAAGAGTTCTCCTCTGGTTTATAGTTGACCTTCTTATTTTCTTTTTTTTTAAATGTTAATGCAAATCATAATTTATAATTAATCTTTAAAATTTTCTAAGCATAATGGCTAGCAATGGCATAAATAGGTATTCTTTTAAAAATCCCCTTGCAGTTCTTATTTGCGTTATTCCCTGAGCTCACACAGTAAGATATTAAAAGCTGGTAAGAGTGTCATCTTAGGTTCTCTTACCAAATATTTTTTGCACCTCAAGTTGCTTCGTCGTTTATGCTCCAGCTCAAATCTCTACCCAGTGCTAGTTAATTACCCAATCACTATGATTATATCATAACAAATTTATTGGCATTTTAAATGCTGCAGTCTCATGGTGTCAGAAAGGAATTTCAGAGATGGCTCACAGTTGATTGGTATCATTAAATGTGACATATATAAAGCTGCAAATTTAAACTTTCCACCCCATTCCCAGTGAAGACAAATAAAACTCCCTTTCAGGCACACCACTAATGCAGACAAGTAAACTTTGAAAGGACTGTAATGTTTATGAAGTGCAAGTGTGTCATAAAATCAATCATTAATCAGACAAAATGAAAGACCCGTGAAGTGAAATTTTTAAGTATTGTGCAGCAATTAGTTCAAGAACTGTAACATTTGCAAAACTGAAATGCTTGGGAAAAAAATGGAGATGACTTACCAATAGATGATCCATCAGCATTTTTCTGAAAATTCATTCTCCGTGGTGACCACAGTGTTTTGTGGCCTGCTCACAAGCCTGATGATTTAGCTGTTCAAAAGAGCATTTCAAAGAGCAAGGAAGTTATGGCTCAAAAAGTGAGTTATGCTTTGTGTGCCAAGACAATCTGCACACCCAGAATGAGACATGTTGTCTAGCCAATTGTCTTGGTTCCAGCCAGGACAGGGTTAATTTTGGCAGTCCTCAGTAGGAGCATGCCCAGGACCTGGAGGTTATTTTGCACCACCTCACATCATTTTTTGGGGACAGAGAAGGGAATCTTTTTTGGGAAGATGGACTCTCTTCTGGTTGGTGGAGGGAGTGGTTGAATATTGTTCATTGTTGGCGGGTTTCCCTGTGAATTGTTCACTTCTTTCTTGTACTCTCTGTCACTGGTATGGTTGCTGTTGCTGTTCATCTTCTTATCTTGTTGCTAGACATTTCTTCTTGCTGAAAACCTGCTCAGTCAGTCTCACTATGTGCCCAGTAAGATCATGGAACAAACCTTCCTGAAAGCTTTCTCAAGGCCTGTAGATGACAGGGGTCAGCATTAGGGAGAGCCAAGAGGCCTGAACAAAGCTCAAGTTGTGCCTGACCAACCCAGTGGCCTTGTATGATGGAGAGACTGTTTTGGTGGATAAGAGAACAGCACCTGATGGCATCTGCCTTGGCTTCTGTAAGGTCTCTGACATGGTCCCACATAATATCCTTGCCAATTTGGAGATATATGGACTTGATGGATGGACTAGTCAATGGATAAGGAATTAGCTGGATGGTAACATGCAAAAAGATGCAGTCAGAAGTTCTATGGAGCTCAGTAAAGATCTGTGTCCTTCAGGGGTCTGCACTGGGACCATTCTTCACTATCTTCATCAATGACAGAGCAGGGTTGAGCACACCAGCAACATGTTTGCCAGTGACACCAAGCTGAGTGGGGTTCTTGATGTGCCTGAGGGAAAGGATGTGTCAGAAAAAGAACTGGGGCTAAAATTAGAGAAAACTGGGAAAAATCCTGGGGCTAAAATAATTGTCACATTCTAACAGCAGTTAAACCAGCATGGGAATTCTGGGGTAAAATGAGATTGGCATGCATGGAATCCATGCCATAGTAGTTTCCCACACAACTCAACCTGCAACCTTAAGCACATAGTAAGAAATTGAGGGTGAGATGGAATGAAGACACCACGGCCAGGCTCTGTGGTAATTCCTGCAAGAATGGGAACTTGATGTTACCAGGTAAGTGATAAACCACATGGCATCTGCCAGCAAACGGACAGAGGAGAAGATGTCCTGCTGCTGAACAAAGAACTGTGGTGAAATCACTCTCCTTGGATGAATTTTACTTATAATCTCATTGTCACAACTAACTCACACCTGCAAGGTACGACCATCCCTCACTGGGAATGTGATCTTTTATTTTATTGACTGTATCTCAGAGCCAAGAAAGTGAATTTTACACCAATCAGTAACAAAGGTATGCATCACTAGCGTCACTCTTGTCCAGGCTTGGGCTGTTCTGGCACTGGAAATAATTCTGTTTAGGAATTACCTTGTTGGTTTTTACTGGTCCTGCATTGGGAGGACAGAGAATCCTGTGAAAGGACATATTGCTGCACAGGGCGCCCTGTATCAGCAGTACTTCCTACCTTCTGGTTTGTTCTGTCTTTTTTTTCAGATACATCAGACCAGAGTCACAAGTCCATCAGAAGTCCATTGTAAGCTGATCTCCAGCCACCGGAAGAGTCAGCTCCGTCATTTGTCATCCAACTTTTGCCAGTATCCAAAATTTAAAGGCGTAAAATCTTACTCTGTGGTAAAAAGGAGGCATTGTCTGTGCCCAAGACTGAGCATGTTATCAACAGCAATGAGGATGTTCTCCATCTTAGCTGCCTAATATGAGTCCAAAGCAACAAATCAAGGGGGAATTTTGAGCTAAATTAATAGATAATATAAAGTGAACATTCAAGTACGTGCACTTGTAGAATTGTGGCAAGTCAAGAATGTGGCCACAATTAAAGAATTTTCAAGAACACTTTCAGATGAAAGCTAAAAATATTGATTCATTTTAAATTTAAAAGGAAAACGATTGTACTTCCTGGTAAGTAAGTATAAATTCATTATTTAAAATACCAAAATTTGAATATTATGAGTTAGGAGCTAATCCAGAAGTGTGTATAGCATTGAGAACTGATTTTAGTAAAGCTTTAAATAAAAGTTAGAATATAACAATCTGATAGCCTCTTATTATTATTAATATTAACACACCCTCTTATTTCTTTCTGTATAGCCATGGATAGGTTTAACTCTCTCTGAGCATAGTAATCTATGGCCAAAATCTATGGAATTTGTTGTAAGGTTGAATCATTAGCTTTCCTGGCATGAATTTGTTATCTTAGATTAGAAAGCCGATCTCAGTTGAATGAGCTGGAACAGATGCAGAGATATATAGGTGTGATTTTGAGAAGGAGACAATTTGATGTGAAAATTCCCATAACTTTACAAAATGTGAGATCAAGAAAACCATTTCAGATAACACTGGTACAGTCTTCTCTTCCTACTGAAAAATAGCAAATAATAGTCAATGCTCACCATTCTGCAGAGCAGTGAAAATAGTTGATTGAGTAATCAGATTGAAAAGTCAGGTATTTCCTTACAAACACATTTCTTTTCAACCAGATGTCATAACATACATGCTGATGCAGAATGTTTTACTTGATCAAAAATCCGTTTCTAAGTGCCTATTAATTATCTAATAATATATACCAGTTCAGCCAAATTTATAAATTAAACTGTTCAGAGGGAAAACTGAAAGTACTTCTTCTTTTTATTTTAGAGCAAGTTTTCCTGTCCTGTCGTGCAATTTTTTGTTTTATTTTCAATTGGCAGAGGGCAGATTGCTCAGCAGATGGAGACAAAAGCAGCAGGTCTACCGAATTCTTGGACATCTTTGTTTAAAGTCAGAAACTCACTGAAATAATATATGTACTTCAGCAATAAACCACCAGAGAAACTGACTGTCTAGATTTATGTGAGTAATGCAACTAAAAGTTTCAAAATTTGACTTCTTGAAACTCTATCTTGATTTTCTGCTATCTGATAGCTCATGACATGATATTGTGTAGGAAAAGGCTCCACAAAAACCCAAGCTGTTCTCATTTGATCATATTGTTCTTTTCAGAGCAGTGCAATACGGATGTTTTAAAGCAAGTAAACAAGACATAATTGTTGTAAAAGCAAGAATAGGAGTTAATTTGTAAACAGGTCCCACCAGCTCTGTTGCAAATTTTCTTTAAAAAGCAAGAAGCATCTGGACTCTGCTTAAATACCCTGCTCAAGCAGGGCATTTAATTAAGGCATTCAGAAATTGTGAACATTTGAATGTGAATAAAGAAAACAGGGAAATCTGAGAAAAGCAGAGAGAAGGTGACTAAGCAGGAGACTGGTAAAATCACAGGAGGAGGATGTTTCAAAGGAAGTGACTATAAAGAGAAAGATAAAAAGTCTTGTTGTGAAATACTGGAATTCCCAATTGAAAAATGAATTTCAATAAACTGGAACGGAAGAAAAAGGGAGTGGTATGGAGGGAGCAGAAAGGGGTGTCAAGGGAGAGATGTCACCACAGCAAAAGATTTAGAGGCTCAATTTATAATAATATTCAACTCCAAAAGGCACATTTTCATATTTGAAAATAAAATATGCCAGCTGATTCTGAAATCATATCTTTTCCTATTGAAATGTGCAGAGGAAAATTATAAGACTCTGTCAAACGAGTTGGGCTGTAAAGAAATTCAATGGCCTATTTAAAAGCGTACATTTTCCCTAGCCCCAAAAAAAGAAAAAAAAGAAAAAAGAAGAAAAATGCGAAAGCCAAGTGTTTGAAGGACTATATTTCAGAGTCTCAATTACAGCGTGCAAAGGAGAGGCTTATGGGTTTATCCAGACAAGGACAGCTGATGTGTAAACCAGGTTGAGAACAATGGAGTGGACACAAAAGGGAGGACAAGGGGCTGAATGGGGCATATATACAATCACCTCTTGCCTGTTGTCAGGCCTGCTGGGAACCCTCAGCACTGAAGTGGATTTCCTGCTCTCTTGCTGCATTTGACAGAGTTATTTCCTGGCCAAATCTGGCTCCTGGAAGACAATTCTCAGCTCTGTCTTGCTCAAACTACTCTGTGAATCTTTTGCATTGTTATTCTTAAAGGCTGGGCAGAGCTGTTGCTTCACTTCTTCTCTATATTACACCATTAGCTCTTTTGGCTTATACTTGTAACTTTTATGGCAATTCTTATGGCTCATTCCTCTATCAGCAATTTTCTGGCTCCAGCCTGTTGTCCTGCAGCCCTCTGAAAGCACAATGGCACAAATTTACATGATTATACATTAGGAGAATATTAACAACTGAAACCTGCTCTTCTAATGGATAGGGTTCAGCTTGGTAGGTGTTTTGACTGGAATCAGTGTAAATGTGATGGGGAATTTAGACCAGACAGTGGTGCTATCAAGGCTGCACACCCTCATTTCACAGCTGTTTAGATTCCAGCCATGTGAGTTGGCAGCATGAACTTCATGAAATTCAGCAGAGAAAAATGCAGAGTCTCCATCTGGAACAGAACCAGGACGGGCTGGGAACTAGCTGGGAAGCAGCTCTGCAGAGACTCGGGGTTCCAGTGACAATCAAGTGGGACATGAGCCAGCAGTGTACACTCACACTGGTAAAAGCCAACTGTATACTCCAATCAGTGTACACGGGTCATGCCTTGGACAAGGAAACTACGAGGGAGTAGGCTTTATTCAATCTGGCAAAGGGAATGCTGATAGGAAGGAAAGTTAACTGGATCTGCCACTTCAAAAAGGACATGACAAACCCAGGGCAATGCCCCTCATGGGGAATCCAACTTCTGTAACACAGGAAACTCTGATGGGCCAGGAAGAAATCACTCTTCTGCAAGAGAGCGGCACAGATGTGGAATGTGGCCCCGAGAGGTGGTAGCATCTCCATCAACAGGGTCTTTATCTTATGCTTATATTCAAAGGATTTCAGAGAATAATACACTCTCTATTTTGTGCCTGGTGTCTTAAAAGGTGCATGTGTAGGATTAAGAATTTAAAAAAAAATTAAGTGCTCTTTTTTAATCCTAATTTACCTATCTGCATAGGTTTAAAATAGTAACTTTCTTTTTTTTTTTCATTTTTTCTCTCTGTCCCTGCAATTTCTTGTCTTGCCCATTGTCTCCTGCTGCAGAGCTTACCCTGTGCACAGTCACACATTTTCCCTCCTTGTGTCCCTTTTTAACTGTCTTGCTGACCCCTTCAAGAGATTCACTTGGCAAAGGCAAGCTATCCCTCACACCTTTGTTAATCTAAACTTCTCCTTCGATTGAGATAAATCTGCATTTCCCTCTGCAATATTTCTGACTTCCCTTTAGACACACCTTTTGCCTCTGGACAGGGAGAAGTATCTGCAAAAAGCTGTATTGTGCCATGAACTGCGAGGCCCTGCTGATTGCCCTGGGTACTGACCAGGAGTTGTTAATTTTGCTGGCCTTGGCAGTGGTGAGTGTGACAGTCTAAGGACAAGGGACCTGCCCTGCCAGTAGTTAAGCACCCCTAACCCAGCTGAAGGCAGTGGCTTCTGGGAGATCGCTGGACCCAGTGTACTGTTACAAGTGCTCCATCAAAACTGATTGTGCTCCCAGTGTCAGGGCATAGCTTTGCCCAGGGATTCCTGGCTTAACTCCAGTGGATACACGAGTTTATCATAGAGAACAGACCCCTGAGAAAAATTTGGATTGGAAGCTGCACATTTGTGAAATGCTTCTTTTCCTGCCCATAGCAGCATGTGCCCATGAAACTTGGTGCTAAAAGGAATGGTTGTTCGGAGCAACCTTCCTTCTGTGCCCACATACAGATTTTTCTACTGAGTCACAGGGATTACTAATAGCTTAAGACACTATCCTTGGTCTTTGCACCCAAAACTCTGGTGTTTAACATACACGAGAGACATGAAAGGAAAAAAGCATTTATCATATAAAATATCAAAGCTTTTGAGCCGTTTTTGGAAACCAACTTGAGCTCTCAGCCTTTGCAGATCCACTCATCATATCTGGCAGGTTGTTGAAAGCAGCAAATTGAGAGTGTGGTGAAACCTCTGTGTGCTCTGCTGCTACTATGAAGTTATGTACCTTCCCATTAGTTCTCATGAAATTAAAATAATCTTTTGCCTGAAGATAAACAACCAACCATGACATTTGGAAAGTTCTCAGTTCCAGTTGACTTTGCTATTCCCTACGGTCAATAAAATCACTATTGACTCTCATTACATGGAAGAACGCTTGTTTTATGACAAATAATGTATTGTCTTAATACTGTAAAAGATGTACTGCCAGAAAACTTTGCAGTTTTCTTTCCAAAAGGTGACATTTACACAAGGGAAATTACTCACTTCAGCAAGATTTATAAAACTCTAGAGCTGTATTCTCCAGCGCTACTAATTACAGCACAATGCATGGCAAACAAGCAGGGCAGCCGACAATCATAGGAATACGAGTCAGACTCAGACACATGCACACGCTTTTAAATGCTCTCTTCAGAGTCAGAGAGGATATTATTCAGCTCTTCCTGGGCAGAGCTGCTGGAAGTGTGGAGAGTTGTCATTAGGCTGCCAACAAGCCATCTGTTCCACCGTTCAAGCCAGAGAAGAAATGGTAGAATATATCTGAAGTCTTACAACATATGTGATAGCTCTGGGATCTCTCTTAGGTCCCTTTAATAATTTCATTTACATTTTGGATCTGAGTGGTCATGCTGTTTCTTCCTCAGGTGGTTCTGCTCATCCTATGACTTGAGATGTTCAGCAGACGTCTTGTTAGCCCAAAGTCCATAAATATTGATTGGTCTTTCCACTGGGCCAAGCTGTAAGAGAAAAAAAAAAGGTGTAATAGGAGTGAGTGTAGTAGGAGGAACAAATAAATAGCTGCATGTTTTCTCTTCCCTCCTGGATTCTTCTGGCTTTGTAACTCTGCTGAATTTGACACTGAGCTCACCTGTGATGAGAAAAAAAAAAAATTAGTGACTCACTTAAATGAAGGCATATATTGTCTTTTGTTGTGAAAACCCCCTTAAACTCAGGTACAAAAGCATCTTACATTCAAATACACCTGCGAAGGGAACCCAAAGCAGAAGAGCCTGCATATTCACACAGCTCTGCAGACCTGTGAGCTGTGGCAGGCTCTGTGGTGGATCAGTCTGGTCACGAGGAGCAGGCACACAATCCTGGGTCCTGAGGACATTCAGGAGAGCTGTGTCTAAGGATCAAAAATAAGATGCTAGGCATAAAAGATAATTCTCAGGAGAGGGTCATTAGCTGCACAGGTGAGAAATTTGAGGAAAAACAGTGAGGAAGCAAGTCTGTGGAACAAACTTTGGGAATAAACTACATAAAGTAGTTTTTAAAGCACTTGTCCTGCTGATGAATGAGTGATGCAATTGCCAGACACTTTATTTCCAGGGAAAGTTCACTAAATTTCCAAAGAAGAAGCCTTCTGTGAAATACCCAATGCTATGCTTTAGCAGGGAATACCTATGCTGACTCTTATGAAGAAAATGCATAACAAATTAAAAGGTAGGTTAGGTATGGAGACCCATAGAACTAAATCGAATAATCTTTTCCTCAGAATTCACATTCCAGAGAATTCAAGTAATATATTATGAGCCTGAATCATCATACATAAGAGCAGATCCAATGTCATCTCTCACAGGAGTCTGCTGGTTGTGCTGGTTTTGGCTGTTGGTTTTCTTCACAGTAGCTACTGTGGAGTTGTTTCAGATTTGTGCAGGAAGCAGTGTCAATAGCGCAGCTATGTTTTCATTATTTCTGAGCAGTGTTTACACAGCATCAAGGTCTTTTCTGCCTCACCAGGCTGAGGTGGATGAGAATTTGGGACGGGCCACAGGCAGGACACCTGACTTAAATTGACCACAGGGATATTCCATATTAATATATTCTATATAAAGCTGGGGGAAGGAGAAGCAACTCCATCGTTATGTGCTGAGTTCTACAAGTTCTGTCTCAGGTCACATATTGAGGAGATTAAATATAGTTACTAACTCAAGTGTAGGCTGTCCTTTTGACAGTTTGAGACAAAGCCTACTAAATTTAGACATTCCCTTATATTACAGCTTATATTCAAGTTCTCTTAGGGTTTTTAATGAGTCAGAATGTAGATAATTTCATTTTCCATTATAAGGAGCAACACAGAAACTTAAAGGTCTGATATCTGCCAAATTCATTTTAAGAGCTTTAAAGCTTTCTTTCCCAGCAAAGTTCTAACTCCACAAGTAAACAAAGAAATGTCTCTCACATGCACATTTTTCTCTCATCCAAAATAAATAAGAATGCTTACATTTTTTATTGCAATGTCTCCATTCATATGACTTTCTTAATGAATGGTAATTGAGCACCTGCTTGTGGCTCGAAACATTGTGAGATCCTTCAGTGAAATTATTGTGATGAATCACCATTGTCGATGCCTTCTGAATGAGACAAATCTCCAACTAATCTGCTAGCTGCAATCCAAATGTAATGGGCTCATGGATCATAAATCTTCTGCAGGGAAATATGCCTCCATTCTGTATTAGCCAATAAACAAAGGTGTTATTCATATTTTCTGCCACCAGGCCTGCGATGGAGGATAAAGGAGAGTGAGAAATTGGACAGAATGTAAAAGGCATTGTGCATGTTTGGATTCAAATTGATTTCAGGACTGTGACTGTTATTTACATGTGGCAGAAAAAAATAGGCACAGCACATGCACCACGCATACTCTTCAAGTCAATGTTGTAACGTGTTTAGAGCACATTCTGGCAATTATCTCAGTTATGAATATCAGTCCCAGCAAACTGCAATACAATGGTCATAAATGCATCTTAACTGGAAATATGGAGCAAGCAGTAAATATCTTCTTGGGCCATAATAAGCTAGTGGTGTCAGTGTGAGTGAAAAATTGTAGCCAAAGACCAGACAAATGGAGCCTCATCATGCTTTAAATGTCCTTGGAGCAACAAATAAATTGTGTTTAACTGCTCTTTAGTCCAAAGTCATAAACATTAGTTGGACACATTAAATGGATGAGGAACACCAGAGGCGAAGAGCTGTGGCTGTTTTCTCTGAATATTGGTTTTGCTCCATGGTTGTTTTGTTGTTTTTTTTTTTTTTTTTTTATACAAATGTACTTTTTTCCCCTAACACAATTCCAGAAAAATGTTTGGTCCATGATATATTTTGGGATGTGATCTCAAATTCCTTTTCTGAATACTGGCTAACTTCAAATTCTCCGGGGGGCTTATTTAGCTTTCTTTCACAAATTGTGCCTCTAGGGAGTCAATTGAGGTAATCAAATATCAGTGCAAGAGCTAAAGCAGTGGGTAGTGTCAGTGGTGGAAGCAAAAGCCAAGAATTTATAAAGGTTTCACAGTTTGTGTATAGGGACCAGGAAGAGCTGGAGCTGTGAGAGTTTCTGGACAGAGCTTGGAGAGGGACAACACAAGCTTATAGTCCAAAGCCTGACAAAATCTCTGCAAGGAACGATGTGTAACTTCCTCTGAAGCTCACGTTTAATTAAATTTAAAGCTGAAAATGGGTATTTTGCTAAGTTTGTAAAATAATTTCTAATATCTGGAAGACATTTTAAGAGGTAGTCATGTGGTAAAGGAGATGAGAATTTGTGGGTATGCAAGAATGACAAAATAAAATACCTCCTGTAATTCTGAACTGCTTTTGAGTGTGCATACAAGTCTTTCAAACTTTATGTATATATATGTATAATCTTCAAGGTTAATTGTTGGTTTCTCTCTCGCAATTGATCAACAAAGCTGCAAAATGAAAAACGTGAACCAGGAATTAAAGTAGAAACAAATATTCTTGCTTGTTTTCCATTAATTTGGAGACTACCACAAAGCAATGCTAATGTTAAAATTTCCAGTGAAAATTACATGTAATCAGAGACCAAGCCATTTAAATTGCTGCATGCTTTTAAATTATGTGAATGCTTTCCAAACATTTTCATTACATCTTGAAAATAATGAAGCAAATGATAGATGCTTCACCTTTCAATTGTGTATTTATCATTGAACCCCCGAAAACATAATATTTCCAGAATTTCCAAAGACTCTCAGACAGAAGGTGTGATTTTTGGGGCTGTCACGTGCAGAGTCAGGAGACAGCCTTGACAGTCCTTGCAGGTCTGTTGTGACTCAGGATATCCTATGATCCTATGAAATTTTGTGGTGCCACTAGCTGTAGACAACTGCCACTTTTGTGATGTTCCAGATCACTCACCCCTTGTTTGCTTTCCTTTTAAAAGAGAACTGGAGTGATCTTTGATACTGCCTTAAAGGATGCCAGCGAAGAGAATTAATCAGAGTGAGATGGGAGTGAACTGTTCAGAATCTCTCCACATCTAAAGAAAAAGGAAAAAGAAAATGAGGAAAGGTCAAAATCCTTGTGATTATTTTTTACATTATGGATCTTTTCACCATTTTTTTCTTCTTTTCCATCTTTTTTTTCTGCTATTGTAATTAAGAGCTAAAAGTATTCCTTGGAATGCGGTTTCCATGGAAGTTGCAGTACCTTGAAATACCGCTTGGTCACATTGCAGTAATGACAAAAGAGATAACAAAACTTTGGTTTACATCTTACCTGGAATCTTTTCTCTTGTATAGGGGCAGAGAACCTGCATGGGACCAGGGAAAAGGTGAAAGCTTTGGGCTCCTATATTTCATCCACCTGTGTCATTTTGATGAAAGGGGCTGGGCATGTAATAGCCAGGGGGATGCTTGGGAGGTTGTTTTAGTCAAATCTCTTCCCAGATTAGTGGAGTTGTGCACAGAAAAAAGCATGTCCTGTTCCTTTCCCTTGAACAGTGCATCACCCAATAAGCCCTTCTTAGACCCAAGCACAACCAGATATGAATTTAGAGAAGAAAATCCTCCTTTTAGTCCACAAAGCAGGTATTCCTAATAAAATTTTACTCAGCGGAGACAACCCAGCACCAATGTTCTGATAATTAAATAGCCAGTGACTGGGGGAAGTCTGGAAGAGAGGATGCAGGAATTTATTAAAGCTTAACAAAGAATTATGAATGGCCAGTAAATATCATTTATCATCATTACAGGCTATCTTAGATCACAAATTGCTCAGCCTTACACTTTCCAGAGCTGGGTTTCAAAAGAGGTAAAATCACATAGATCAAGTGAACTCCATTAACGCATATAACAGGTACAGAGAAAGAATATCTCTTGCTAAAGCAACAAAAGGCACATGGTCACATGCAAGAGGGTGAAAGGTCTGAAGATTATGTAGAATTCAGAGCAATATTCCTTCTGTATTACCTGCCTGTACCTTCTGTCTAATTTAACCCATGTTCTCTTGTATATAGGGGGATAAATTCCAAGTGCAAGCTTGCTGAAATGGAATTCCATTCTGAGCTGTGGGACTGATCTAATCTGTCTTTATGGAGTATATCAGTGCTCTTAAATTAATATTAAATGGTAGGGACCGTACCAACAGATCTTTCCATGTTGATCACTGCAAGATATTTAGGGAAGAAAGCATGAAATGGTAGTCTTTATCTGCTATTATTACAGTTGCCTTAGTCATTATGTAGGGGGAGTGGAATTACATGCACTGAATTATGATTTGAAGGATTAAACCAAGGTGGAGGGCCCTATTCTGACACACAACTGAACACCCACACTCACCAGTTGAAGATAAATACTAAAGCAGACTAGAATCCAGCAGAGACTGCTGAGGATTAGATCCCAGGTAGATCCTCTCACAGACAGCAGACTTGTGAGCTTCCCACTCACAGTGTGTCCTCACTGGCAAATCCTATTTGGGAACAGTGCTTTTGGCTCTGCTCTTCCCACAGCAGGCTACTCTGTCATTGCAGAGAATAAAAAACAAGTAGCCTGAAGCAAATGCCCCAGCAGACAGCACACGGTGACAGGGGTTTTCATTGTGCTGTGCTGAACAACAAACCAACTGTATTAACAAGAGTTTACTTTTTAAACTGCTTCAAAGGGTTGCTTTCTCATGTTATTATATGCACTGTGTTTGTCAAAAGAACAATGAAGAAACGTTGGAGATAGCTTTCTGATTCTGGTCTCTTAATGTTGTTTAGACTTTATATGAAATGTTTGAGCTTTGCTGTCCTTAATCTGACAGACATTTATAGGTGTTCTAAAAACCAGTAGATGGGTACATCATATTACAGTCTGTTTACTAAAGGGGAACTGCCCAAAAGTGATGATTTAGATACAACTTACCCCAAAAACACACACGGCATTCCTGTCTCTGTAAAAATACATAGGAGAATATAAGTCGTAGATTTTTGTCTGACTTTTGCATAACAACTTTTAATTATGGTGTTGAAAATCTAAGCCCGCTCTGTTTTTTCCTATTTTTTTTTTTTTAAGCCTATGGAAAGGAATCAGAATCCAAACTCTGAAACAAGTTTGTGATGATGAAGCAGGTCCAACATGAAGCCAGTGGGTCAGTGCAAAACTCACGGTGCAGATGAACAGGTGAGGTTGCCCATGGACTTTAAGGACTGTCAGTGGACTCTCTCCAAAGAACACTCCAAAGAAGAACCATCTCACAATCAAGGACAGGAATAGATTTCAGAGGAACTCTGACCCATAAGAAAAATTCATCAAACAGCACCTACCACCTGATGAACGTATGCTCTTCTAAAAGGGTATATCAGGGTGTAATTGTTGCTATATATTAGTCCCATTCTCAGTAAGTACTTCTATCAAATCTGTATTTACAAAGAGGGAAGGTAAATTCTCAAATGCCATACATCACAATCCTTTCTTCATTCCATCAGTCCTGTTAATGATCCCTCCTGAAAGAAACATGGCATTGTATTTTCTCCCTGTGGGTGAAACAACTAGTGGCAATTAATGCTGTTTAACTTGTAGTGGATTTTCAGTTCTCATTATGCTTTCTTTGGGCCTACTTGTGTTTCAGGGAAAGCTGGATTTGGAGTTTATTTTGCTGATATAGAGCAATGAATAAAGACAACTTCTGCAGCAGTATTTCATGGAAAACTTCAGCATTGCCTGGTGGGACAGTGGATTGAAGGGTTTGAAAGATGTTTCCATGCTCTCAGAAAATTATGATTCTTTATATTTTGGGCAATCTTGTCTCATAGAGGGTGAAATTATACCAATATTGTTTTCTCTTTAGATAACCAAAATGACTTAAACATCTTGAGTCATTAACATCTCTAGCTGTTGAAGTAAGCTAGCAATGGAATGTACATAACAGCCAGGGATTAACATTCCTCCTGGAAAATGGTAGGGATTGCAAACAGAGCCCAAAATAACTGCTTTTTTAAAAAAATCCTGACATGTTTTGTGAGATGCAAGAAGCAGTACCCAATCTTTCTTCTCAGGGAGGGCCATCTGTGTCCCTTTCCAGGCAGGGATGTTGCAGCAATGAAGAGATTTGTAGAGTGTTATTACAAAGTGCTCAGCATGAACAATATCTGACTGCTTCTGCTTACAGTTATTTTTTAAAATTGACCTGGAAGATGACATTCTCGATGGCGTAATCTGAAGTTGCTCCAAGCTTTGGTCACATGAGAGTCAATGAAACAATCCTGCTTAGGCAATGTTAAATTTATCCTGATTGGGAGTGGGGCCATGACATCACATGCCTTAAAGCTGCTCAGCACTGTGGGTACACTGGTAACCGTGCTGTCCTGTGGAAGAACCTGGCCACCCACTGTCCCACAGGGTGGGAGCTTGATGGGAACATGGAGAGTGAAAGAAGAGTTGGGTGTGAGTTTTATGTGAGATGAGGTGTGTGATGTGTCATGTGAGCTCAGTGGGAGAGGTGAGAAATCAGCTGGAGAACATGGAGTTCTGCCTGGAGATGGATGAGGAGCCAACGGAGAACCTATGGGATAGCATTCAAGGGAAGTTGTGTAAATGTGACTTTATAGCGGGTGTTGCCTCTAGGCCACCTGACAGGAAGAACAAGTGGATGAGGTGCGCTAAAGGTAGGCAAAACACAAATTCAGCGGAGGTAGGAAGTATGACGTTTGAATACCGAGGAAAAAATAAGGAAGATGGTATGGTACTTCCATCAGAAGCAAAAGAGCAGCTGCCATGTGCTCAGACATCCTGGAAATAAGATAACTGATTATGAACTCTGGGCTCCTGGGTGAAGAAAGTTTTTGTTAAAAAAGACATGTACATGTGGGACAAGGGCGTATTGCAGCACAATGGGCTGGGCGACACAGCAGGTTTAGCACCCAGTAGGCTTCTATGGAATGGAGTAACATTCTCATTTCTAAATTAAGAAATGGATAACCCAGGTACATTTACACTCTGTTGGGGAAAAGGCGGCTTTATCCCCCACAGCCTTCCCCTCTGCCCCTTCCTAATTACAGGCATCTACTTGAAAGCACAGGGATGTTACAGCTCCTCCAAGAAAAGGCACAAACACAACCTGGATTCCATCCCTCTATGACTGGCCCAGCCTCCGAGTCTGAGGTTTAAAGGAGAAATTCACTATGATGCACATGAATTCCAGTGAAAATTTCAACATACTCAACATCATCGAGAGCAGGATTTTCTTAAGGGTGTGCTGAAGACCAGATGCTCCTTATAATCTGTGTTTATAATTACAGAAAAGTATCAAGCAGGATGCAGCAGGGAGGGGGCTTAAGAGTGCCCCTAAATCAAAAGCAGGCATTGCTATCCGCTACCAAATTCAGTGACAGCCCCTCTGCTGATGTACAAAGGTAGCACGGAAATTATACATGAATTCTACCTGTAGAAAACTGACATACTCTATGGATGACAAGGACAGGACTTTGCAGGTGAAGGGTTTTTTTCTTAAGGGAAAAAGGGGACAAGTGCGTACAACTTTAACTCTGTATTGTATATATTCTGTATGATACTGAGGATAAATCTCTGCAGAAAAAATATTCAGAAGATTCAAACTATATCAGATTTTTCTGTAAATCTGTTGGGATTTTTTTATAGTATACATTCATTTATAGCACTACCTGTCTTGAGATATGCTGCACAATGTTATACAAGATGAAATGATTGCTGGGTTCACCATACAATGGAAGAAGTCTTCTAGTAACCAGAGAATTCTGGTAAAGACTGAAATGAAGAGACAAAAGTTGATAAAGTGTTAAGATGTCTTTGAGTATTCCTCAAAAAGCAGGAGTGCACATTGCATTTTCCATGGAAATCAAGCATAGGATCACTCTGTCACTCTAAAACCTCATCTGAAGAGCTTTCCCAAACTCAGCAGACCTGCAAGCACTGTAAATTCAAAGCCCTTTTTTTAAAAAAAAAATTGTTCCAAATATTATCTTGGTATAAACACCACTGACACTTGGAATCATTCTGCATTATTAATAACACAGTCTAGGAATCAAAATAGATCACACAAAGCTCCTACTCAGGTATATAAGTGCCTCGATATCCTTGTTAGTTAAGAATGAATATATTTTAATTTTATCAGGAAAATGGCCATATTTTTGTAATTCTTGCCATGAACAAGACATCAATGTAAAACAGGATGGAAGCTACCTCAGTAAATATTCACATATGTGCATACACAAGTAGTGTTTGATGATACAGTGCTAGACAATGCTCCTTGGTACTTAGTCAACAAATTATTGTCAAAGTGACTTTGTTTTTTCATTGCCACTTTCCCACCTTGGTATATGGCTCAAGGCTTGAGAATGTGTTGATCTTTGCTAAGAGAACACCTAAATTGTTTAAATCAAATAATGTGTCTGACATGATTTGAAGCATGCTTTCATCTTTCATGGCATCTCTGGTAAACTTGACATCTTGATTTTTGGGACTCTTTCAGAGAAACTTCAGCTTCCCTAGAGAAAGATGCAGAATCAAAGTTTGGTTCCAGCTGTCATGTAGCTTATTGAAAACCAGGAATTTATTTTAGTGTAAAAATAAAATAAACAGAACCAGAGTCAGCCCTCAAGGGTTTCCCTTGGCTCATGGTGGTTAGGAGGCACTAGGAGACAAGGTAACTTTGTTCAGGAGAGAATCTTTAAGGGTGTGATAGTTTTGGTTGGGATAGAGTTAACACTCTTCACAGTAGCTAGTGTGGGTCTATGTGTGGATTTGCGCTGGAAATATGTGGCTTCCCTGCCCATAGAAAGCAGTAAATTAATTCCTTTTCTTGCTCTGCTTGCATGCATGGCTTTTGCTGTACCCATTAAACTGTCTTTATCTCAATACAAAATTTTCTCACTTTTACTCTTCTGATTTTCTCCCCTATCCCAGTGTAAGAGGAGGAGGAAAGAGCAAACAGCTCCGTGGTCCTCAGTTGCTGGCTGGGCTTAAACCATGACAGAGAGCAAAGCAAACTTTCGGCTTGTAGTAATGGAGTTAAGGATCATTAAATAACAATCCAGTCACAGGGCAGCAATTAAATACTCTGTGACTTTAGGCTTGAGCTGTATGAAAATTTTCACATAGAAAAGGCCTCTTCAGAAATTAGGTCCTTACAAAAGAATGGATGGGAAATTCAGCTTCTGAAGTTGCTTAAGAGATTTTTGGGCTTCATTTCTCTTTGAATAAATGCAAAGGACATTTTACAGACCAGGTTAGATCTTTATCTTTCATTCTTCAGACTTGTTGAAAAAAATGTCCTGGTTTGAAAGAGGAAACTGTCTGACAATGGAAATTCAGAAGATGAAAAGGCAACCTCCCTGTTTTTCAAACACTTGTTATGAATGCTGATTTCAGGCTATCTGAATTATATCTCTCAACCTTTCCCACCCCTGATTTCTACAAATATGTGAAAACTGTCATGAATTTATTTCAATGCTCAGAAAGATTTAGTAAAATAAACTACCCGGCTCTGAGCACTGCCTTGCAGAATTAAAGGTGAAATCAATAGGGAATTAAAGCTCTCTGGCAGTGTGAGGAAATTTAGGAATTCTCTTCAGCTGAAGATATGATACACTTCACCTTGGGGATCTTGTTAGCATTAATTTTTCTGAATTAAAAGCTTGTTAGCATTAAGAAATTTTGATAGTATTAAATGTAGCTAATGTGCTGAAAGTTCCTTCACATGGAAAACTGCAGAAACCTTATTTTGCACTGTAACCTGCAGCTCTGTTTCCAGCAGCACATGATGTAAAGTGATATACACAGTATAAGATGACCGGATTTTAACCATTAAATTAATGTGATTTCCCACAAATGCATAGAGCAAGGTGGGGCTATTACAGGGTCATATCCAGAGATACTGCTGTGGAGGTGAAGAGTGTAATTTCAAGAACTACAAAGAAACCAACTGTGATGGCGTAGACAGCAGGCAAAATATGTCAAAATACACACCTGAATAGTTGCAGGGAACTCCTCTTTCATTGTGTGTTCAGCCCAGTCTCCTCCTGTCCAACACTACTGTCTTTCACTTGCTTACCATTAGCAAACCATAAATAACTGCTTAGACCTGGGGCCCCCATTTAATAATGCAATAGAAGGATATTGTCTGTCATCTACATGGGTGCCCTATGGCACCTGGGTAAACTCTGCCTTTCGTTGGGTCTGAGAAGGGTTTAGGAAACTCTAGTGTTTTGGCTGGGCATTCAGTATTCACGTTTGTATTTCAGAAATGTTTTTTTCTCCACCGTGACTGTGCCAAATGCCACTCTCAAAATCTCACTGCTTAGTCCAGAAGGATTGATTTCACACTACAATCACAGTCTGCTGATTAAATCCATCCATCTTCAGAGAGAACAGAAAAGCTCAGATGAGTTCAGGCCCCAGACAGCATGAAGCCATGGCCTGCCTCAAGTTTGTAAATTTAGAACTCCTTCATTTCTTTTGAGGGATACCGTGACAGGTTAACTCTGCCAGATGCTTGCACTCTGGGAGGCAAGAGCTGAAGCCACAGTCATCAGTGAGAAGCAAATCACTTTCACATCTTTTCCCATATTAGGCCATTAAAACAAGGAGCTTTTTTCTTGAAGTTATTATTGCATGCAGCGCGGTCTGTAGGAAGGAATGGCCAAACAACTCTAGGAGACTCCAGACCAATGGAGCAAAGAGGACCCCAGCAAAAGGTGTATGGGGTTTTAACAGTGAAGATGATGTGTCATGGTCCCTATTTTCAGGGAGACCTGATTACATTTTGTCTAATTATATTAATAGCCTAAACTACTGCACATAGACAAGGGCTTTTTCTGCAAGAATATACCTCAGACAAAGGAAACAAGGTGTTTTCTACTCTAAATACAGACAGATCAAATATTCTGTGTTCCTTCCTGAACGCTTGTTAGCAAACAGAAAACCTAGAATTTCCCAGCACACGTGAGCAAGGTCTACACAAATAATAGGTCCCACCAGCTCACTCTATGACCCATCTGAAGTAAGAAATACAAATATAAATCAAATAACTATAAGTGCCTGTGGGCTGACACACTTTTTACTACTTCTTGAATGGAAACATTAATTTAACAGGAGCCCCAAGCAGAAAATCAGCAATTTACAGAAAGTGTGTATCTTCTTGCATGAAAAAAAAGACTCTTGAGGACAGCAGAAAGCCTATCGTTCCAGGTAGAGGCAATTAAAAATCCGAAAAACAGAGTTGTCTTTAATGTCTTTTTCTCTTTCTATAGACAAGGCAAATAACATAGGCATCTGTTTCCCAAAATCCAGGGCCAAAGATTAGGGAACTTTTTCCTACATCTTCCTTTCTAGATGAGAAGAATAATCTGTTAAACCTATAACCTTTGGGAATGAGTTATTTTTGCTGTCCATTTGATAGATCTATGCAGAAATTTCTTTCAGAACATAAACAACTGGATCCATCTGTCCAAGGCACTATTACATAAAAAAGAGAAAGCCAAGGGCTCTGGAGGAGAAAACAAGTTAATTTTCCTTGCATCAGCTTTTGCTCAGTAAAAAATGTAACAGACATTGTTTAAAATCTGGCAGTTTTAAAGATCTTACAATATCTGATCTTATAGGAGAAATCAATTATAAAAACTCAATTTAAGGAAGTAATTATTAAAACTACTTACCACAAAGTAATTCATTACAAGTATATCTCCCTCCTTTGCCTGTAATTATAGCTAATGATCAGGGACAGAATGGCTGATAATGTACTTTCTGTCCTTTCTCTTTTTGGACTATTTCCACCAGGAAAGAAATTTTATTTTGTTTTAAAAGATGATTTGGTGACAATGGATTGAGCATCAATTCCCAATTCCAGATATGCTTTGTTTCTTTTCTATTTAATTTTTAGGAAATTTTGTTATGATATGTGTGAGAAAGCTGAAAGACCCCATTTTAACTCCTTCATATCCCTCTGTTTAATGAGCTAACTTAATTTCCTTTCTCTTCTAGTCTGACAGCAGTTCCCCGAAGTTACTTCTTTTGTGATTTCTCCCTGAATTTGGTGACAACTTCAAAAACATCTGGAGAGCTCCAGGTTTGTCCTTGATGAGGTTTGTGATGAAACTGTCTGGGCAAGAGTGTTTTCTTAGTGGCATGAAAGTGACTGTATCTCCTCTTTGTGGCACGGAAAAAGAGAGCCTTTCCTTGTATAGGAGAGGGCTGGCTGAAGATCCACTTATACCCACAGGGAGGCTTTTGTGTTTCTTGGCTAAAAAGTTATTTAAAAAAAAATACTTCTGCAATTATTTCTTGGAGTTAGGTAACTTGTCTTGTCCTACACTGGGTGGGTTCTGTAGGACAAGTTTTTTGTACAAATGTTAGCATGACAAGATAGGCTGGAGAGATATTTTTATGCATTGCTTATCTTTGTTTTCCCAAACATAACACACTGAAATGCAAGACTTGTGGCATATTTCAAAACAAGCAAGTTGAAAAAACACACACAAGTAAATATGAGCTCTTTTGATAAGCTTCTCTTTGTTCATACATAATTTCACCATTTTTATACATCTGCAAAGTATCACAACATACATTTATCTCCTTTTTTATTCAGACCTGAGACTCTCATGTAAACATCTGATCTCAGTAGAAAGAAACAAACAAACACAATTTGCTGAAAAAGACAGAGCTGACAATACCAGGTACTGTAAAACTTGAGAACAAGGAAAATTCAACTCCCTTGACCTCAATATACTCTGTCCTTGGAAACACTGTGTTTGTGAATGTGTGTGTGCCAGATGCACACAAATTTGCATGAGGAAATGTGTTTAGGTGCTTGAAAAACTTGCAGTATTTGTCTTACAAGTATGCAGGCTGCAGTCTGAAAGCTGAGGAATGTCATCATGTTGTTTAAACTGAGGTTTGACTGCTCTTGCATATTTGGTGGGTGAGGAAGCTGAAGAAGACAGAGGTTAGGTACCTCCAGATGCAAAATGTGCTGCCACTTCAAACAGAGGCATAAAATTGACAACCACAGGAAATACATACATGAAAACAGAGCCCAAGAAGGCCTCTGTGGAAGTCAAAGCTTCCCCTGGACTATGAAGCCTGGAGTTTTGATCAGCATTTGTGAGGAGGAGAGCCCCAGGGGCTAAACATACAGCCGGGAGTAGGATGGGAGCAGTGGGAACAGAGAACACTTTGGGCATCAAACGGAGTCAGGAGTGTTTGTGCAGTCAGAATGTCCTGGGAAAGGGTCTTCAGAGGAGCTCTGAAAAGCCATCTCTGAATTGCAAACACCAAAGACTTAGGGAAAGGGAGATCTCAGCCCAAACCTTCAGTAGAGGAGAGGGGAAGATGGCGGAAAAATATCTCCCTGCAAGGGTCTGTTTGAACTCACAGCAATTTTGCATATGCACAATTTCTTTTTCTCCACCTCCAAGCAGAGAGCAATTCAGCATGTATTTAAGCTTTGTAGCTTTCTTTGAGTACAAAACCCAGTTCAAATTTTGGCTTCTTCTATGACCATTTCATAAATAAAGAACAGAGAATGCAGGGAGATTCTTCTTCCCACAAAAACTACACTTGTTAGCTTCAAAAGGAAAACTGTCAGAAAGGAAGAAAATAACAGATTTTTCTCCCAACATATTGAATATCCTAAATTAGTTTTAATTTTCATGCAAACTTTTCTTATTCTAACTTCGCATTTCCCTTCAACATTGACAAAATATAGGCAGCCTCAGGTTGAAATGGCCAAAGACCTCAAGGCTTGATCAGTCCATCTCCAGATACTGACAATGTCAGATTAATTATCTTCAAACTAATAGATGAAATGAGTTCAATAACATTTACTGTACCATTCAGGCATTACTCATTCTTCATCAATCTCTTTTTGCCACCTGAATTGCAATTGCTGCTTGGCTAATAAATGAATAAGTTGCTCCTATTAAATGAATTAACTTTTCAGGCACTTATTTAAGTGACAAATTACTAGCTTGGAAGATAATGAATCTATCTGAAATATTAAAGAAGGGAAAGATTGATTTCCAGCTGTTCCTTTAATCTACATTTACCTTTAGAGTGGGCAAACACTGTAGAACAGTCAGGAGAGCAACAGGAGGTGTTGAAAATATTTTTGGACGACATTGGCAAAAGACAGCACAATAGAAAACAAAAGGAGATTAATATTAAGTGTTAAAAAAGTGAGGTTTTGGAAAAACAAGGGAATGTGTTGCTAGGGCTACACAAAGTTCACCTAGTATCCTTCTGCAGCATATAGAGAAACAATGTGATTAGAAACCAATCCTGCATCTGCAGTCAAATGGTCTCAAGAAGCCCTTGGAGATGCCTTGAGTACTCAGGATGTTTAGCTGGACTATCATTTTCCTCTAGGACCTCATTATTTATTGCATCTATTACTGTTAAATGTACTGCAAAAGCATTGATGGCCCCAGGCAAGTGCTGTATTGAATTACTTTGGTTGATAATTCCTTTCTGAAAAGCCCTGCAAACTAAACAGATAACTCAGGCAGAGAAGTGCTATCATTCCCTATATTACAGAGGGGAGGAGAGCTATTCAGGGTGCCAAAGATATTAACTCAAAAGAACCGAGGTTTCACCTAGAAATTTTATATCACTCATTGAAGGCCATTCCAAAACCAAAGATTGTATCTCCCTTATTCATTTAATTATTTAGTTTTTCTCTGTATCCCTTGGTTTATCAGTTACAGTTATCAGTTATTGCTGTCACCAGGATCTTGCCCTTGGACAGCAGAATTGAGGCTTCTCCTTGCAACCTGCTGTTGATGAATCCCACGGGGTGATGCAGCAGCTAATTACAAGACAAGCCTCAGATTTTTTTTCTCTTCCTCCATGAATCTCCTGCTGCAGGTCCAGCAGAGGGTAACAAAGATGGTGAGGGGCCTGGAGCATCTCTCTTATGAGGAACAACTGCAGGAACTGAGCCTGTTCAGCCTTGAGAAGAGGCAAACTGAGAGGAGACCTCACCAATGTCCATAAATATCTGAAGGGAGATGTCATGAGGGTGGAGCCAGGCTCTGCTCAATGGTGCCAAGCAATAGGATGAGGCACAATGGACAGAAAATGGAACACGGGAAGAACATGAGGAAGAATATCTTTAACATGCAGGTGACCGAGCACTGGAACATGCTGCTCAGAAAGGTTGCTGAGTTTCCCCTTACTGGAAATATTAAAAAGCTGCCAGAACACAATCCTGAGTTAAGGTGCTCTAGGGTACCCCGCTTGAACAGGAAGGCTGGACTGGATGACCTCCAGTGGTCCCTTCCAACCTTACCCATTCTGTGATTTTGTGGCTATGAGCTGACAGTTGATTGTTTTAAGGTTTAGTTAGAGAATTCAGAGCCAGTTGTAAGCAACAGACAGTGCTATGAAGTTATTACAGGCACTCTAGAAAAATTTGAAACAGAAATGTATCTTTTAGACCACAACCCATATGAAATGTGAATAGCCAGTAGAGCATACAGATGTATATTTCAATGCCATTACCAAGCTGTGACACTGCATCAATAGCTCCTTCTGCAAATAATGGCATAGTTAATTGCTAAAATATGGCACCCTTAATGCTTATAAGACTATCAGAGTTGGGCTTAATAATGTGCAAGGGCTACTTTCCTACACCAGGTACTATAAAATCCTCAGAGATTTGGTTTCTGTGAGTTATTAGCTAGAGGCATCCAAGAATTGTCTGGATACAATCCATGTGCTCCAGGATTGTCACCCTGCTTGAGCAAGGAGGTGGGAGCCGATGACCCACTGTGATCCCTTCCAACCTGACCCCTTCTGTGGTTCTGTTATTTCTACTGCAACAAACTGCAATTTTGCAAATTGATTTGACTTAGAGAAATAAGCAGCAAAAGCAGATGATCCTTTAAGAAACAAGGATTTTGCCCTTGAAGACAGGGAGTGAGGATGAACTTCAGCACTGAATGATGATTTATTGAAAAAAGTTGCTGTGTCATGTCAACTTCCCTACCTCCCACTTCTTTGCTATGATGGTGTATGTCCAGCCTGTCTCACTAGAGCCATAGGGACTTTTGGCTCTTGCCTAATAGGATTGATGAGGATGTGGCCCCCACATCCTGTCAATGCAGGCCTTGATGTTCCACTGCAAACCTCAAATAGCTGTAAATGTATGGAGAAAGCTCTTTCCTCTGTCACACATGACAAGCTGAAAGTTGCCTTGGCTGCATCTGTACTCAAGTCACAGAAGAGTCCTGACAACCAAATATTAGAGATCCTGCAAGATGCCTAAGAGAGGGATTTCAGCATTTTACTGGAGTGTATGTCTTAGTGATGAGACGTGGTAGGACAGCAGACCTTGCAGTGATAAATGCCAGCCAGTGCCTGGATGCAGGCAAGCATCTTGCCTTTCCTCTCTTAGCTCTTCCCACTGAATTCAGACCAGTCATACACCATGTGTGTAAGGGTGTTTAAAATGTAAAAGCTTCCAACTCACGGAGGTTATCACATGAAAAAACTTTTCTGTTCAAAGGGAGCAGTAATGGACAGGGAAGTGACAAAAACCCCCTCCCAGAGGCATGCACACGTTGGGTAAATTATAACAGAGACAATGGCAAAGACCCAAATTCTCAGATCTTGAGAATTTGGCAACTGCAAAGAAGGGGATAATGAGATGGACTCTAGGATTTTTTTCATATTTGAGGGAAGCCGCATAAGTGTTCCCTCTGTCTCTGTCTGGATCTCTGGAATACATGCTCAGCCTTGCTATTGGTTGGACTTGCAAACGGGAAAACAACAGCCATATCCATCAGCCTGGGGCAGAAGGAGCACTGGCTCTCCAGCCACACAAGGCTGGTGTCCAGCAGCTGGGTAACACAAATCCCTGAGTCGTGGTGCCTACCAGAGGTAGTGACCTTATCCCATAATGGAGAAGGCTGCTTCCTTGCCACGGGGTCCGTCCAGCCATCCTTCCTCTAGTGGGATTGGAGAATTCCCAGGCAGACAGAAACATATGACATTTCCAGATGCTATGGTCATATCCTCCGACGGAAAGCTTATTTTCCCCTTTTGACGCCTCCAGTGACAGCTACACAAGCATCTCTGGCAAAAACCCCTTGCTCACTGTCTGTTTCGAGGTCTCTGTGCAAGAGGGTTTAGTTCTGCAAGTCATCTGTTGGAAATCGAGCTCACTGGGGGGAAAGATCCTGTAAGCTTTCCAGTCTGGCAAATTCCTGGGTAGAAATTGCCTTTTAGTCCATGTTTTCACAGTATCTGATGAAATGCTGTCCCAGGCTTGGTTGCTGTGACAGAACGAATGCAGTGGTTGACAACACTAACTGAGCAGTGAACAGGTACACAAAATTATCATCTCCCCAGCATATTTATTTATTCTATGATGCTTTCATTATCTGTGAGATGTCCTTTTCTTTCCCTTCTCACTCATTGAAGTTATCAACAGCTTCGGTTTTTGGGTCATTTATTGACCTTCCAGAACAGAAAAAGATAAGCAGAGAAGCTTGAACGGCATAGAAATGAGAATAGGGACTACTTCTTTTTGTTCCTGACAAATCAAATGTAATTGGTGGAGCTGAGAAATTAAGCTTAGGATGCAGATGAATCAACAAGAGCTAAAAATAAATTGTCCTTTGCTATTTGCATTATTGACAGTGAGAACAAAGTACATAACCTCCAGGGAAATGCCAATAAATCTAGTTGTATCTTAATAGATCCAACCCAAAAATAAATCACCTGAAGAGAAGGCATCTCTCTCCTAAACCCAGCACTCGTGTGATTCACACTGCCTTTATTATGAGCAGAATCCCACTATATAATGGTCTTCTTCAGATTTCATATTCACTAAAAAGCGTTTGCTGAATTATGGCACCCTCCAGTTTCCAGGAGAACAGGCTGATCACATTTCAGACTTGTCCCTGATCACCCTACTTTCATGTTTTTCACACCTGCTTTTTTTTCCTCTTCTTGCTGAAGTTCAGGTGCTGTTATGCAGATAGTCAAGATTAGAGAGTCAAGACCTCTTTAAGCTTTCATTTAACATTACAGTCTATGAGCATCATTCCCCTTGCTTCGTTGCGAAGTTAATCTGATTGGATATATCTTACCTGTGTTATTTTTACCAGAGTTTCTTTCCTGCAATATTCTGCTGTACTGGTGGTGAAAGTGGTTTTTGCATGAGATACAGAATGTATGCCTTGAATACTGAGGATTAAAGCTTCCATAGATGCCTTCTGTATAGGAAAGGTGTCATAACTTGAGCTAGAGTCACAGCATCCTGTCTACATATTAAATGCAGATCTAAGCTTGTATTTTGATCAGAATATTAATTAAGCACATCAAAATAAGTAAACATTAAGCCCTGTCATTTCAAAATTAATATGGAATTAATTTCAAGTCAGCAGGGTACTTTTAGGTATGTTTGCTTAAGGCAAAGGACTGGCAGTGTTTAGACTGGTCCTTTTGCCCTTCCTGTAGTAAGAAAGGTGGTTGGAATTAGTTCACTACCATGGTCTTCTGACACTATTTGATACCATTTATTAAAGAAAGGAAGCCTTTCAATTTTAGTGAACGGAAGAGGTAAAAGCTGGTCATGTAGATGTGTCCTGTCTAGAGAGGCATCTCTGATGGAAAAGCTCTACATGTAGATAAAGTAATTTTTATTAAAATGCTGATTCCTGTTAATTTGGGTCTGAGATAAGAAACAGTGTTTGCCATCTAACATGCACAGAGGGAGACAATATCTACTTTTCCATAGGATGAGTCCAGAAAACCAGCTTAGGTACTCCCTTGGCATAGAGACGAAGTCCAATTAGATTTAGCCCTTGAGATTCTTCCAGATTAAAGCTTCTGTTAAAATGTACATGATTATTGAGCTGCTTGCACAGATCTGAAGATTTTCTAGAAACACTTGGTAGATTTTACATGGTTTTATACATCTTGCATTTGCTTCTGGTAACATAAACTTCTCTCACAAACGCTCAGAAAAAAGCAGTGGTTGCGTGTACCCACTTGACTGAAGAAGAAAAGCCAGTTTCAGTTGCACAGATATGGATACCCTAATTAAAAATACTACTAGAAACCAAACCAGTCAAATTTTCCTGTGTGAGCAAGCCATAGGAAGCAGTTCAGTTTACATGATGGATGCCAGGTTTTAACTCTTAGCAAGCAAGAGAATAGGGAACATTTACACTAAATAAAATTGTCGATAGATTTTTTTTTTCTTTTAGTGTTTGGAATAGGAAAAGAAAAGATATAACTCACAATGTAATGTGAATGAATACTACATGAATAATAATCCATCAGATTTACTATTGACTAAGTAAAAACAAAAATAAAATAACCTTCCCAGAGAAAAACAGATGAGAATGTACCAAAACAGAGAAGGTTAGGAGGATGCAGAAAAGCCCCGAACAGCCTTATTGGCACATGTAAACGATGAATTTGATCACTAGCCTAGATTTTCTACTTTTTTGTTGTTGTTGTTGTCAAATGGCATATTACCTTTCTACAGAAGTTTTTCCTCCAAATCTCTTTATCTAACTAAATGTCAGCCCCAAGGCTTGTAGGAAGTCTCATTCAGAGATGAAATGTTGGATCAGATCCTAAACTGTTAGTTATTATGCCCAAGTAGTCATAAAGCAGATCAGTCACCTCTCCTTTTATGCTGGTTTTGAAACTGCTGGAAGCAGACATCAAGGAATACAATGTTGGTGTGCTCATTGTACAATATTTCTGGCCCCAAATATGTTTGCTCATGAACAGGACTTTGGTGAAGAGAATGAGTGCATAGAAACACTTAGGATCAGTCTCCAAGGTAGTAAAATGCATATCCCTCATGTGGAGATACTATGTGAATAAATGCAGTAGTCTTTGCCAGCACGTCAAGAGGCTTTCTAAAATGATCACTGTTACAGCAAATGACTGGCTCTGGGGCATCTGTACCATCAGAGTAATACCTGTGAGCACTTTGGTAAAGATGGAGAGTGTTAGAAAACCCTTCCACTCCCTGATCTGATGGCTGAGTCCCACCTTTCTTTTCAAGGTTTAGTCCTTTTTCCCTGTACACCAAAGAAAGGCTTTGTGTCTTTGGGAAAGACACAATACTTTATTCCCTGAAAGAGGATGCCAGCCTGAGGGATTATTCATTTTAGTTCACATTCCTTGCTGTTGGATTTCATACATGAAACACAGACAAGACATAGACCAGGACTGGATGGCATTATGTATTCTACCTGTCCTCTTCTGCAGGAGTAGGTTGTAAAACTACCTTCCAGTGTTCTGGAGACAGCTCTTCGAGGCTTTTCAAAGGATCCCACTGCCTGGCTGAGGCCTTTGGCCTTTTTCTTGAGGAATTTTTGGTCTCTGGCAGATGAAAGCAATTCCCTGTTTGCAGAACTGACAAGAGTCTGCTCTGTGCTGAGGGTGCTCTAAAATTAAGGATTGGATTTGCTCTGAGCTTGAAGCTGCTAGGTAGGCTCCAAATTAATGTTTTTTTTTAAAAAACCCTCACACTCCAAAACTGTGCTTTCACATCAGTGGTAGAAAAATAACATTTTTCTAGGTGTACCTTTTTTTTTTTGAGTACTTTACTCTCAGAGAGTGCTGCATAGATTCCTTAAACCAACCCAAACTATCTGTTTCATTTTTGACATCTATCTTCATTACTATGAGATCTGCCTTCACAGGTTTTATTAGAAAATGTATTTTGTTTTGAGATGATATGTGTGAATGTGAGTTCTTCTCAAGTTTCCTGCTAGCATTTACATTTCTTACCCTATGCTGGCCCTATAGAAATATTTCAGCACTGCAGAATTACAATAAAGGCCTGAGGGATTGCTAAATACATTACCTATATAGCAGATGCAGAAGATATCCTATTAGGAAAAGCTCTTGAATTCTATGTTCTTCTTAACAATTAATAAAAGAAAATGAAGGTACTTATTTTTTGCTTTATTAAAATGCTGATGCAGTTGTTTTCTGCTTTGAGGTGCTGACATTGAGTGGAGGATGAAGCTATAACAGTAATGTAAGATGCTAACTAGCATTGACATAGACTCATTAAGCTCCATTAAGAGTCATCCTTTAATATATTTATTAACTAAAACAATAAAAATATATTAAGAATTAGAAGATAAAATAAAAGTCATATTTTTTACAGGGAAGTTTCTTAATTCTGTCAGGCTGCATTAAGAGAAAGAGTAAACTGCTTGGATTTTAGCGAGGGAGAATGTTAAATCTTGATTTCTGCAAACTTGCAACCCTAATGAGTTCTAGTTTCATTTGTGTCATAGTGCAGTATCTTACATTTTCTTTTGGAAGGACTCCCATGCTAAAAAATAGATCCTGTGATGCACCACTGTCACCCCTTGAGCTGGCTCACCAAGTTTGTTGGAGTTTTGTGACCATGTGGCATCCATATGGGATCTGCAGTGTCACAGTGGGAAGAGGGGAAGAATTGGGGCATAAAGCAAAGAAGCCACAAATCACAGATGTCATGGCAGCAACTGAGGAGAAAAAACTTGGTGTGGAACTGAACTGAGGTGAAAAGTTTTGATAAATAAAAGAGAAAATGCAGGTATGACCCTCATTTGTATGATGATCCCTGAAATGTTGGCCACAATTCACGGTGAAAAAATGAATCCCAAAGTATTGGAACTTCACCAGAGGGGAAAAAAAAAAAATTGGAAAAACCTATTTGACTTAGATTAAAATCAAATCTTTCCTGTCTCAGCAGTGGCTTTGCAGTCAGATCTCAGTTCAGCTGAGTTGCAAGTAAAGAATCTAAGTGAGAGACACCAGCTGTCTGTAAATGCAAAACCTGTGAAGGGGTCAGGTGGCAGCAGTTTCTGTCTCTGACAACTCTGGTCACATTTACAGCAAAGCACCCAGAGGACTCAAATCATCTGCTTCGTGTCACTGAAGGTGCCCTGAGGAATGTGAAGCTGCCACACAGCAATGCCTGCCATGCCTGCCACGACACAGCCTCATGTGCACTGGGATGATGGCTGGGGTAGGTGGAGACTCCTGCAGGAGGCAAACATGTTTCACATGGATCAGACACCTGGAGTGAAGAAACTTAACTAGGCCTCTCTAAAAGAAGTCAGCTAAATTCACTTATGATCTGCATGTATTTATGAAATACTCGGGGCCCCCCTGTTTGCCATTTGTTGTAGTTTATCTACAAGAGCAATGTCATTTTCAGTTCAGAATTGCTTTTTCACCATAAGTCATGAGACACAGCTATCACTTAGAAGCTGGTTCAGTAAAAGCAGATTTTTGGAAGGGACTTTAAAGACTACCCAACCCCTCAACTTTAAAGAAGTTCCAACCCCTCTGCCATGGTCAGGGACATCTTTCACCGGACCAGACCTTCCTTGGCCTTCCTTTCCTGGATAACATACCTGTAGAAGCCTTTCCTTTTATTCTTTGTATCCCTTTCCAGATGCAGTTCCAGCTTCACCTTGGCCTTACTCACCCCATCCCTACACAGCTGAACTTCATCTCTACTCTTCCCAGGTTGCCTGTCCTTGTTTTCAATACCTGTTGCTTCTTGCCGTTTAGTTTGACCAGCAGTTCCCTACTCAGCCAAGCCAGTCTCCTGCTCGCCTCGCTTGATTTCTTGTTCCTGGTGATCATCAGCTCTTGCATTCTGTGGAAGACTTCCTTAAAATCTGCAAGGTCTGTTCCACTGCCTTGTCCCCGAGGGCAGTGTCTCTGGGGATCCCATTGAGTATCTCCCTGAAAAGCTGTCAGTCTGCTTTCCTAAACTTCAGGGGTGTAACCTTACTCCTTGCCTGACCCATATCCCTCCCAGTTTCTTGTGCACCTCCTCAGTGGGAGAGTGTGGGAAACTAAAAAGGCCCCGATTTAGCAGAAGCACTACTTGGCAACAACCAAAACATCAGTGTGTTGTCAACAATATTCTCATACTAAAGCCAAAACAGAGCCCTGTACCAGCTGCTAAGAAGAAAATGAAGACTACCCCAGATGAAAATCCGCAGTGCAAGGATCTGGTCTGGATGCTGAGCTTGAAGTACACACTGACAGGGCATCTGCACTGGAAAGGGAGTGGGAAAGCTTCTGATTCCCTGCTCAGCATCTGGACTGCTTCCCTAGCAAGCTCCCCACTCTCTGAGTTAGAAACATTAAAAGCATCTTCTTTCCCTTTCTTTCTCGTGATTCCCTTCCCTCCCTTACTTTATGTCTCCTTCCAGCTTTCTCCATTAACATGAGATCCTGGCTTCTGGCTGGATTGTGGAGCAGATCTGGCTCCTTTCTCTACTATGAAAAACTGATATTTCCGCAAACTTTTAAAAGCACATCTGAGTAGATATCCATTGCTGAATTCCTCCTCTAAGCACTGCTTTTCTCCTCAAAATGCCTATGATCATGACTAGAGAATGGTGCACTCAGCTGCAGCATCACTTCTCCTGCCATATGCTTCTCTTTTTGTTGCCAAATACAGGGCTACTGCTGTCACATGGAGCAGGCACAACATTTTTCAATTCCCAGGGAGGGCCTTCTTCTGGAAGAGATGAAAAAATTTCTCTGTGGCCGCAGAAAATTAATCTTTGTAATTTTTTTTTTTTTAACAAACTGCTCCCCTCCTACCCTGTGAACACAGGGAAGATGTTTGTTTTACTGTCTTTAAGTCTTTTAATTTCAGTAGTTTAAGAAAATCTATAAATAGAAGATCTGATAATTAAATCACTTGAGGAAAATTGACAGGTCATAATACAAGGAAACCGAGCACTGGTGAAACATAAAAGCCTCGAATGCCATCTCAATATGATCATACTGGTCTGCTTTGTAGCATCATTGATTGAATGCTGTGAGAAAATGAAACAAAAGACTTATCTTTGTAGGTGGTTTCTGCCTGAAGAAAGACCATGCCAGAAATCCTTCCACTGTAGGAAACATTAGTATCTCTTGCTTTCTTTTGAGTTACATTTGAAAAAATTCTAGTTCATTAATGAAATAAGTTGGATTTCTTGTGGGGTGTTGGATTTTTTTGTTTGTTTGGGTTTTGGGGGTGCTGGTGGTGTTTTGTTTGGTTTTTCCACTTCTGATTAAAAACATTAAACTTCAAGCCAAGAAAACACTTTCTGTGAACGTTATTGGTCTGTCAATAAATGATATTTTAATTTTAAAACTTTTGACTGATCTTCAGTTCACTTAAAGCAAATCACATGGAGTGCTGCAGATGCACCAGATGAGGCATAGGTACAGGAAAACAAAGATAGGATTGAGGCTGTGTCTTGGTTTAGGAAGACAGGTATCTGCTAGGTAAAATTACAATCAGAGGCTCTTTGGCAAAGATTTGGGAAACAGGAATAGCAGTTCTTTACTAGTATGTAATACAAAGCAAACAAACACAAAAAAAAAACTCCCCCCCCCACCAAACAACTACAGCATTAATGACAAACGACAACAGTACCAAGAACCTTGAGGGCTTTGTTTCACAAAACCCAGGGCAGTTTGGTTTCGGTGTCCCTGCAGGATCCTCAGAGCACTAAGCTGGAACAGTGGAAAAGTCCCGGGCTGGTAGCTGGGATGGCAGGGTGTCCCGGCAGGCAGGGGCAGGATGTCCCGGCAGCGCAGGGAGTGCAGGGTCACGCTGCAGCAAGAGGAGCAGCGCCGAAGAAGTTCGAAGGCGAGGCAGAAAAAGGGACTCAGCTTCTGCTCGGCGTGCTTTGCGGCGGCTGAGATCCTCGAGGAGCGGCCGACACGCGTCTCCCGAACGCCGGAAGCAGAAAAGCCCGCAGCTGCCTCAAGCTGTGTCTTTTACCTGCGTTATCTCCCCCTTCCACCTTTTGTCCATCTCTTTGTTTCAGCCAAGCACTCTCAAGTATCCAACACCCGGTCCCCTTGGCAACCCGTGGGGAAAAAATTCCCCAGAGAAAGAAGGAACAAACCCAACCCCCAACAGGCTGATTATAGAGTACAAAAGTGTAAGCAAGAGTCATGGGAGCAGAAATAATGGTTTATTCTGTGGCACTGGGCCTTCAGTGATCCAACCCCCAAAAATCAAATTATATGAGGCAAGCTTTATAGGGAGAGGTAATATCTTTTATTCAATTGCCTGAGACTTGGAAATAAAGCAGAGATACATGGCCTTTTGCTAAGTTCCTAGAGAAGCTACAAATTTCCAAGTGGAACTCATGTGGACTACAACTGCCCAGTATTTCAAATAAATATTTAGTCATCCCTGGATAGAGGTAGTTTGTATCCAGGCAACCTGGAGGAGGGCGAGGAGAAGCTATATGATTCTTTGGTTGTTAGGTCCTAAGGAACAGTGAGCAGAACATTCTTGATTACCTGGATGATTCCTAACTTAGCCTGGGAGAAATTGAGGTTATGTTAGTTCTCAGGAAGACTTTTAGATTTCTTTAACTGACCATGATCAGGCAATAGGTTTGCCCGGCCCAGTGTGCTTTAAACTAAAGCCAGAGAGTCATATCACTAACATCCCACTGGTACCACAGCTATTGTGGCCATGTGCTACCTCATGTCTAGGGAGAAGCTCACTCTTCCTATAAGAAATGCTAACCAAAAACCTAAAAAGCAGATAAAAATCTTGGTCCTGAACCTGAGAAATGAAGCAAAAAGCTGCAGAGATGAGAGTGTGAGTTGGGTCGTACACCAAAATGAATATCAAACCTTGCTGCATTATTTTATCACAAGAAAAGTAGCTTCAAAGAGGTCAACATGCTCAACTACTTTCTGCTGTGTCAGTCTTTTTATTTTCTATCACCCCTTGTGACCAAGAGCATCTCCATGCTTTTCAGAATGCTTGCAGTTCCTGAAAGGCATCTGGTAATGAATCTCCCTGGCCTGATGTCCCCTCAGAAGGTTGCTTACAGTGTACAGAAGCAAGATGTAAGCAGAGAAGCAGGTGGACATGACTACACATCTGGGGAAGCAATAGGTGCCACCAGCTTTCACTGGGATTTGCACTCTAAAATCCTGTGTGAGTTTATGAAACAGCTTTGAGACTGCAGAGAAATCCCTTAGAGAAATGAACAACAGAAAAAATAAAGTAGGGGCAGAGCAGGGTAGGGAGAGGAGATTTTGCTTGGGATAAGACCAATCTCTCTTCAGTTTAAAGTAAGGCAACTTAGGTGACAAATAGTTATTTCAACACCCTGTGGGTCAAGACATTTCTTGCTTGAATAAACTTGGATTCAAAAGACATTTAAGTTTGTCATTAGGAAGAAATTCCTCACAGAAAGGGTGATTGGACATTGGAATGGGCTGCCCAGGGAGGTAGTGGAGTCACCATCTCTGGAAGTGTTTAAGGAAAGACTGTGTCTAGCACCCCGTGCCAAGGTCCAGCTGACAAGGTGGTGTTAGGTGATAGGTTGGACTCCATGATCTCAAAGGTCTTTTCCAGCCTAATTGTTCCTGTGATTCTGTGACTGTTTCCGTTCTGGGGTGTGTATAGTTACATGGCTAATATGAAATGACAGTCCAAACGAGCACTATCCTTGTCAAAGGAAATGAGCTTACTGGAGTTTCCTCTCCACCCCTGCCTTGCATCTCTTTGGGTAGGAAATTCAATTTCAGCTCTTTGAATGTTTCTAGTATCCACACCTGGAAAATTATTGCCCATCAGCATATCTCAAAAGCTGGAGCAGAGGCCATCTCTGCTCTGACACAATGTGAGGCTGATTTAAACTCACCAGCTGCTTTTTTCCAGACAGGAAAGGACAGCCTGTGGAAACAGATGTTTACCTGATTAAGATGCATGGGGAAGTCTAAGTACAAACAAGAAAGAGGTTGTTGGACATCCTTCCTGTAATAAAATCTGAACAGTAAAGTCCTCCAAGAACATGCAGAATTGGTTAAAGGGACTCAATGAGCATGCCCATGCCTTCAACCCTGTCAGCACCTGCTTGAACTGTTTATGCAAATAGCAAGGTAGCTGTGTCAAAATCTTTCAGCACTTTCTTCAGACAGAAAGTGATGAGCATTTCTCACTGTAGCAAAATGATTTCTCCCCGCACTTTGGCAACATCACGCTTGTGACAGCTGCAGATCGGTGGTGCCTTGTTCCAGGGCTTAGATCTGTTGTTCAAATCAAGGCAGGACCCCATCTTTTTGCTCTCCTCTCAGCACAGTCACCTTTCCAGATGAGCCTGGGAAATTTCTGAAGTCTTGTTTTCCAACACAGCAGACATCACTAGTCTGCGGGAATGCAGTTCCAGGTCTTTGCAGGGATGCTGAGCCAGACAGTGTGCAGTCGAGCTGTGGAGCCTATGGTGTGCTTCACCCAGTCCAGTATTTCAACAGCAGAACAGTAAGATATGAGGAAATGAGATGGGCAAAACTTGTGGATTCAAAGATAGGGGGAACAGGAAGGAAGGAAGGAAGGAAGGAAGGAAGGAAGGAAGGAAGGAAGGAAGGAAGGAAGGAAGGAAGGAAGGAAGGAAGGAAGGAAGGAAGGAAGGAAGGAAGGAAGGAAGGAAGGAAGGAAGGAAGGAAGGAAGGAAGGGAGGGAGGGAGGGAGGGAGGGAGGGAGGGAGGGAGTGCTGGTATCAGGAGTTATCCAGTCCAACTCCCTTCTTCTAATGGGTTACTGACAACAGTAATTTGTCCCATGGAAGAAAGTGCTTCTACTTTTTCTGTGTGATGGCCTGTGTGGCTTGATCCTTTGGAAGGCCATGTGTGCAGACAGTCAGATTTCCTGTGATTCATGACTCTAAATATGCCATTTCTGCATGCCCCTGCTGACAATTTGACAAGAATAGGAAGTTCTGGAAATAATTAGTCAGTGAGATAAAGGGTGTAGCAATTATAATTAATAACAATGTGTCCTTCTTTAAATATTGCACTCATCAGACTCTTCATTTTCTGAATAAATCCTAATTAATTGTATCTCATACTCACTCACCTTCCTACACGAGGTGATAATTATTGTCCCATTACAAAGAATTGACCTGGGATGTTGAGAAGTGAAGATTCATGTCATCAGAAGAGGTGTCTAACAGATGGTGACAAGGTTTTGCAAAGGTGCTGAGTACCCATTTTCTTACTTTCAGGCCAAGGGAACAGATTTAGCAGACAAATGTCGAACTGTGAACACACCCTGGGCAGTGGTAACATTGTCAGGTCTTCAACATGTGGGATATTTTCCTTGAAGAGCCACGTGCTTGTGAACACATCACTAATTACATAGGAGTCCCACCTCTCAGGCTGCTTACAAAATCAGAGGACAGAATGCCAAAAGCACAGAGTGCATGAGGTTGGAAGGGGCCACAGTGGGTCATCTGGTCCAGCCTCCCTGCTCAGGAAGGGTCACACTAGAACACATGGCACAGGACTGTGTCCTCGTGCTCATGTGTGTGTTGGTTTAGCATAGAAATGGGGAGGAGCAATTGGTGATGGTGAAAAATGAGGTTCGCTTTCTATGTAAATTTTAAGAAATAGTTTTAATAAAATAATAAGACAATAAAGAGATAAAAAAGCAAAGTACGGCCGGCTGGGTGACTTGGCACTTAGCCAAGCCCACACACTGCTATGTCATAGTCATTCTTTAAATACTCTTTTTATTGCATCAGTTTGTTGAATATTCATATTTTTCTATAAACTAGTTTCCATATTTCAGGAACTATTTTGCATGGTCCCTCCTTGAGTCCGTCTTTTTAGAGCATGCATGTTTTTTGGCTGCGTCTTCACTATCACTTCTAGTTTGGGCCTTGGTCTATACTTTTTTCAGATGGTGGATGCTGATAGTTGGTATCTCAATAGCAGGGTCTTCTTTACATGTTCACTGGGTATTATCCCGGCCAAACAAACAGTTTAAGTGTATTATATCAACTAATACCTCTATGTCTAACTTTCTTCATTAATAGCAGAAGTAAAAACTTATATCCTTACCACAACATTATTAATCATATAGCACACATCTTGCGAAAAGCCAACTTTATAATATGTATTTATAACAGTGATTTCTTTTGAACTAACAACTAAAACAGCCAGTTGCATGCAGGGATACACTTCTGGGTCACACAGCCTTAAAAGCTAGAAAGAAGATTGGTATTTATTTATTTTTTTTCTGCCTTTACAGGAAGTAAGGCAGTCCCGGCTCTCTCCTTTGGAAAGGGCCGGGACGGCCCGGGCTATCACGGAGGACTCGCCTGGCGTGGTGCCTCCCAGGCCAGGGAGGGGAGCTGGCCCGAGGCCTGGCCAGGGACTGGGCTCTTTCCCCAGCAGCGGCAGCGGAGCCTGCAGCCGCTCCGAGCTGGGCCCACCCTGAATGAGCCCGAGGAGAAGGGGCAAAGAGCCTTTCATCAGCCGGGCTGCTTTGAAACCAACCAGCCTAAGTTTTTACCGCCATTCCCGCGGCTTTTGAAAATCCTGGCTGCTGCCCGGCCGACATCACGTAACCACCGCAAATCTGGGCAAGCTTTAACTCTCTCCTGCCAGCAGGCAAAACTTGCAGAGCACCAGCTCTTCCCAGAGTAAAAACAGGCAAAATGATTGAGCATAGAGAAGACTTGGCATATAGATGAAGCGAGTGAGAAAAGGATTAATTAGAAGAAGGATGAAGTTGCTTGCTGGCTGGACTTTCTTGTTTGAGCTATAGAAATGAACTCTACAGGTAGATTGTCCTTTAAATCATGAAAAATATGCAGTTGGAGAGATAGTTTTTGATTTAGTTTTTAGTTTTTGTGGATTTTTGAGCAAAAGTGTTTGTAATAGACTGTATTGCATTAGAATCTGTGATTCTTGTAATCCCATGAGATACCTGAACAAAAAAAAATTAAAAGCTCCTGCACCAGTGAAAAAACCTAAAAAACATCTCTTGAGATGAAGAATCCTTTGCCTTAAAGTTGCTTATCTTTAAAAAGTGACACCCTAGATGCCTGAGTTCCATGACCCATGAGCAGCTTGAAAAACTGCTAATGGGAGGAGACCACATGAAAGCAGGTTTCCCTGGACAGCTGTTTCTGTGAGAGTTCTGACCCACAAAAATCTTTTCTAAATTATCAGTGAAAAAAATTCCGTAATAAACAAAGAAGAATTAATAAAAGACTATATTTAAATGGTGAAACTGACTGAATATCACAAGATTTGTTTCTATGTTATTTTTAAGAAAGTGAACACTTGTGGGAAGAAAAGTTTGAAAAGTTTCATTTTCTTTTCCTTTTCATTTTTTCCTTACTGTGTGTTAATAAGCTATCTGTTTACTTTTAAATTAAGCCTATTTCGCCTTTTTCTCCCGAAATACTATCTCCCAGTTAACAAACAAAATTCAGCAAATGTAAAACCACCACATAAATGGTGCATTAGTTGAAAACCCCAAGGTTCAAACCAAACCCACTACAAGGCGGAACTTCTTGTGCTCCATTTTATGCCCGTTGACTCTCATCCTATTGCTTGGCCACTGAGAAAAGCCTGGCTCCATCCTCATGACACGTCCCTTCAGATACTCCTAGACATTGATGAGATCCCCTCTCAGTCATCTCTGCTCAAGGCTCTTTCAGCCTTTCCTCATGAGACAGATGCTCCAGTCCCCTCATCACCTTTCTCATCCTCCACTGGACCTGCTCCAGGAGCTCCATGTCTCTCTTTTCCTGAGGAGCCAAGATTTGGACACAGCACTCTGGGCGAGGCCTTACTACATCTCAGCAGAGGAGAAGGATCACCTCCCTCGACCTTGCAAAAGTCCTCCTTCCAATGTGCCTTTATCCTGGTCTGCTGTGTCAGATGTTCTGGAAGGCTGGTCTAGTCAGTGGTGACACGTGCAAAGAAAGCATTCAATAACTCTGCATTCTCTGCATTCATTGTCTGCAAAGAATGTGGTATCCATTCCTTGTGGGTGCAGAGCAAAGTCTGGAAAGATGCAGTGAGGAAAGAGTAAAGGCTAGAAAAGAAGTTTTCTACTGTTCGTAGTAACCTAGAGACTTCAAATGTTGATAAAAGGATTTTTAGCCTGTGAGGGCTGTGACATTTAAAACTTTTTAATTGGAACTGGTTTAGATACCACAATCAGTGTGAATTAGTGTCAATGATTTTCTACTAATGTGTTTCAAAGCTTTGACTATAATTCCTTTTAGCAACTGCAAACCTCAATCATTTGCATATGACCAAGTTGCAGCAGTATCTAGGTCCTCAGTTTAGACTTACAAAATGTTGGTTAAAACAAAAGCCTTGGCCTTTTGAGGACTTCAGATAATTTATCATTTAAGAAGAGGTGCCTTCACTTATTTCTGTGAGCCACTGCTTCAACCTGTGCTTTAAAAATTGCTACCAACACACAAAATTTCCAGCAATGTTTGCATTGTATTTTTAAACTATTGAGATCTATATATTGACCACTGAGAACTTGTTAAGTGACTGTTTGTAATGCAGGGAAAACAATGCTAGGTGTGAGTCATTACAGAGATGAAAATTCAGGTCTGAAATCCTCCCTGGAAAAAGTGAACAGGTGACTGGATTCAGAAAGCAGGTGACTTCTTCCAGACCTGTGTTCCTGTGAAGACCCAGATTGCCGTGATGAGGACTGCTAAAAAACACCCACTGCTTCTTTCAACAGTAGTTACCAATACAATTGATACCATTTGCTATGCTTCTTTCCCTTTGCTTGGGAGCTGAGTGAATTTCATATCAAGTAATTGGGGGAGACTTTCAGCCATCAAACCAAAGAATTTTGTAATTTAGGCTGCAGAAAATATGCTTGCAATTCAGAAAGCATCTTAAGCGTCTTGGAATTCAGGCCACAGAAGTTCTGTTTCCTGACAGTGTTAATAATTACACTCCCTGCTGTGATCAGATACAGTCTATGACACATAAAGGTGCAGGAGAAGCCTCTTGGAAAAAGTTTTCTCTGCAACAAGAACTTGATGAGTTGCTGATACTTGCCTATGTGTCCCCCCTCTTCCTCCCACCGCTGAGAAAAGCAGCCTGTAATTTTTGCCCCATTAGGAGTGGCAAGAAGATAGGAGAAGGAATTGAACCATCATTATATATTGCTGACAGATGTCTTCTTCAAACAAGATTCCTCTGAAATCTCACCAGGAGAGAGTGATGTGCCCTGTACTTTCTCAAATCGGACAAAGGACAGCTAGATAGCTCTCCATGACACTGAAGGATATATTGAACAGGAGAAAACCGATGTCCTTTGATAGATCAAGATGACATATTTGTCCTGAAAAGCTTTTGCAACAAAATTTGGTTGCAGCTGAATTATCTTTGACGAATTTTCCCCATGACTTGAGAAAACATTACATTTCTCTAAATTTCACTCTATTTTTCTTCTGCTTTAAATTTTTTTTTTATTGTCATCATTCAGGGAAATAAAATGAGGAGGAAAAGAACACTAATTTTTTTTAAAAATTTTCGCCTCCATGATGCTTATAAATCTTCCTTCCCAAGGAACAGGTCAGACTAATCAGATATTTTAAAGCCACCATGGAAGAATTTTGAAACAAGGCAGAGGAGCTGCCATAAAGAGTTGATGTAATTTTTCTATTGGGATAGGTATTCATCTTGATATGTGGATTAAGAGAAATACTCATTAAGCACACTCAGTAAAAATAATTTGGATTCTTCACAATAATCTTTTTGCACAACTGGATTTTGGTAAAACCTGAAATCATTCTATACAACTAAGGAATAAGACCTTTTGGCATTATATCTGTACTTTTAAAAGATCATTTTACAATGGAATGCTTGCTTCTGCATTTACTTGCTTTTAAAAGGGGGTTCAATATGCTAATTTATACAAAAGAAGTCCTCATCAGCCAATTATGCCAGATTTGTACTAAAGTCTCATTGCATTTTAAGATGAAAAAATTCTCTAATCTAGTTGTAAACTTCTCTAACATGACAAGTAAATTTTGAATAAAATTACTTAGCAATTCATTTTATTCTTAATTCACAACATCACATAAGTAGTATTTTTTCACCTTATTTCTTTGCTGTTTCTCTATCCAATCCATTGCTAATAGAATCATAGAATAGTTTTGGTTAGAAAGGACCTTTAAAGCTCATTTAGTCCATTTCCCTCAGGACTCTGGGATCAATCCCATCAGCTCCCAAAGATTTCAGTATGATCCTGTTCCTGAAATGGTTGTGAACGTGATCTTTTACAGTGAGAGGGATTTTGCTCCCCCAGTCCTCGTCTTGTGTTCCATCCACTCCAGAGGTGTGGGGAGAGAGGTTGCCAGTGAAGGCAAAGAGGTTGTTGAGTACCTCAGAATCCTTGTCTGTTGTTACCAGTTTGCCAGTGGTGTTCCTCAGGAGAAATATGCCTTCTGTGACCTTCCTTTTCTGTCTCACATACCTCTGGAAGCCCTTCTTATTATTCTTTGTGTCCCTTGGAAAATTCAGCTCCAGCTTCACCTTGCCTTCCTAACCTCATCCACACACAACCGAAATTCATCTTCCTACTCTTCCCAGGTTACCTGTCCCTGTTTCCACAGCCTGTGCATTTGCTTCCTGCCCTTTAATCTCGCAGGCGGGTCTTGACTCATCCATGCCAGTCTGTTCCCTTCCTTTATTGGTTTCTTACACACAGATAGACAGCTCTTGTACTGTGTGGGATGTGTCCTTGAAAGTCTTCCACATCCATCCTGCTCCTTTGTCCTGAAGAGTAGTTACCCAGAGGATCTTATTGACTAACTCCTTGAACAGCTAACATTTTCCTAAAATTTGGGTCAAATCCATCTCATTTAGATCTCAGTCTCATGATGGGATGAATTTCCCAAAAGGTGGTCCAGTGTCTCACTTTGGAGGCAGCACAGAGACTACCTTTAAGTCAGATCAAATGAACCTGACCCATTTCTTCCATCTTCTCTATCCATCAGATCAATTAGGACATGTTATTCCATGTTTCAATGTTTGCGGGTAGAGCCGCAAGCTCCTCTGCCCACCCATTCCCAAGGAAATTGCTTGTTTCCAGGTCTGCATACACATGTTTTCTGCCTACAGAAAACAACATTGTCATTTGTACTTTGCTTCTTGTAGTCTCTTTTTTCCCTTTGGAATTGTTTTAATTTTTGGGAGGAAGGGGGAAGAAAGAGGAAGACACAACCTGAAATAGAAGAATGACAGCAAGAAAGTAATACTGCTACAAGCAAGGGATGAAGGGAAAGTTATTAACCTTATTCCAAAGTGAAAATGTTCACACACACAGCCCTAACTCATGCTTCTATTTACAGGCAGCTCCCACAACGGTCTACAGTTGCCTTTTTTGAGTAAGTGCTGTTTCCTTCTGTAGATGAGCTGAAGCAGGCTGCAGGTGAGAATCCAGGAAATTCCAAAATTACAGTGACAGGGAAACAATGTAGCAGGAATGAAATTCTGCAAACCTAAAGTCCTCAGCTGGTTTTAACCCTGGATACACTCACAGTGCAGCTGTCCAAATTGCGTAAGCTACCAAAACTTAAAACACTTTCTGGAACCCTTCTACCCCTCAGTCCCACAATATGAGGATGAATAGAAAAATCTTTTCATTTAGAGATGGGGATAATCCTTTTCCAGGCTTCAAAATCACTTGGCTTCTCCAGAACAGCTAGAGACAGCATGAACATTTCCTTCGGTCCTTTCTTCCCTGAACTAGTTCATTCAGGCTTAAAATAAAGAGGATATGATTTCTTAAGGGCCGAAATGCAAAGATTCTCAGAATAGAAATATATGTCAAAGGGCTAAAGTATGGAAGTACCTCTACCAGGAGCTTCATGGCTCTTTCCTCCAGGACACAGACACATCTTAAAGAGCAGGCAATTCTGTGCACTCTGTGAGCCATGTGACTGTAATTATCAAAAGCATATAAACTGTAATAAAAACCAGTACTCCAGACAGCCACTCCTCAGTTCCTAAAAGTTGAGGACATTAACATGACAAATAACAATGCAGTGCACTACAGTTCTCCCTTGAGAAACAGTAATCCGTAAATGCCTCTGTATGTGGGTGTTCAAAATATATTCCCGCTGATGACAGGACTGCCACTGCCCTGAAGTACTGCATTTCTCCCTCTTTAAAAGGGTTAGCTGCCCTTTAAAGAACCAGAGGGGAAAGAATTAAGTTCAAGCATGATTAATAGTTCAATGCAGTAGCCTATTAACGGATGAGTAATTGACTAATAATTGCACACCTTTCTATGTGTGCCCTTAAATTAAATCTTGCCACCTTCATCCATCACGTTTGTTTACATGAACATCTTGCAAAGTGAGCAGTTGTCTATACATGCCCATTTTCTAGCAGGAGAAGGGGAGCAGCACTTTTTGTCCTTTTAAAACATTGGCAGCTCTGGAGCTTAAGTGATCATGTGTCAATACTAAAGTATTTAACAGAGACTGCAAGAGGATTTGATGATCTGATTCTACACGTCTGGCATGTTGTAGTCACAGCTATCCTGGGAAGCTGACATCATTCCCCATCCTAACCATCTTCTCCTCTGAGTGTTTGTGGTGGAAGGTTTCATAGGAATATTTTTGCATGGTGGACATTTTCTGTGCAGTTATCCTCAAGTGACTATAGTGTTAAAAATGGGAAACTCTCCCAAATTTCAGGTCTTTGCTTTCTCATAACATGGTGTCCCAGTGAAGGGACTGGTGGCATGGTAGAGGTGGGAAGGAATTGAGCTGGCAAGTGAGATCTGCAGTGTTTCTAGTTCAGGTAGCAAATTGCTGGGTTGCCCTGCTAAATCCACCTCTACTCCTGTCCCACTGCTGAACTTAGGGTCTAGATTAAGCAGTGCAGATATCACTCCAGGTTAGATTGTACTGGGTCTTGTTCCATGAAGTTGTAGCCCTGAGAGAAGAGACTTCCAAAATGTCTCCCTATCCCCTTGGAAAAGGGAATAACTAAGGATGCAATTTCTGTGACTGAAAGGAGTAGTGCTGGATGAAAGGGAGCCAACTGCCTGCCCAGGAGCTGTAATGAATCGAAAAGTCAGGAGACACCTCAGGAGTGTTATTCACACCTCAGGCGCATTAGCTATTGTTTAGGAAGAGTGAGAGAGCAGGAATCATTACAATGTCAGTCCTCCCCATTATTCAAGTGTTCCTGGTGGGTACAGGGCTCCTAAAGCAAGAAATGGATGTGCTATTGCTCAGTGTGTCCCTTTTGAGCTTAGAGGCCCATCCTAGTGCAGCCTCCAGGTTATGTGAGGCACTTCCTCCAATTAGAATTTAATTGCCTTAGAAAACAGCCGAGAACTTTTTTTTTTTTTTTTTTTCCTGTAGGCCCATCAATCTTGTTTCTTGTAGTTTGATTTCCACCTCTCTCAAAGAATATAAAATCTTCTCAGGGGCAGGGGGAAGCGTGTGAAGGGGAAGAAACTAATTTTTGGTGGAAATTTATATACAATGATTGCTTGATTGCTGATTGTTTGCTGTGATACTCCAGTGTACCTGCTGCTGAATTCCTGAACTAGATGCATGAGTCATACTGACCTTGGTAGGAATCAGCTAGCAGTGTGAAACAATAGTTGGAAATGCTGCAGCAATCCAAGCCAAAATTGCACTCTGATTTTTCTTCAGGGTCTTAAAAGTTACATACTTTTGGAACCTTTAGGAGTTTTTAAGACTGTAGGCCTTGGCAGACTGTCAAAGGTAACTTCAGTTTTTCTGGATTTTTCATGGCTTTGAGGTTTGTTCATTCAAGTGAACTTCAAGACAACAGAAAAAGGATTGACAATGGTTGCATCTTGTAATTCCTTAGGAACATCCATAGCAAGAAGCAATAGCTACCAGGATGAAGGATTCTTTTTACCCCATTTCCTGAGTTGTCCATCTGCATCTGTTAGAGGTGATTTTTAAGCTTCAGTTTGCACATTTTTCAAGTCCATTGTTTTATCCAGTCCCTTCAGACACAGCACACCAGATAACTTCGAAAACCATCAAACATCATCCTGAAAGCTGAAATATTGCCACTGGACAGTCACTGGACAACTGGTGTTCCCTAGGAACATTGTCTGCTTTCTGTCACAGCCACAATCAGACCAGAGGGCTTCAGATGGGCTAAAATCATCAACAATCTCACAAGTAAACTCTCCTGTTCATAGAGAGCAAAATGTTCCTTTTTAGCTTCTACAGATATTTTCAGACTGATACTGGTACAACATCCAGACCCCACTGTGTAGCAAAGCATTAGTTGTGGGTTTGGACACACCACTGGCTGGCTCCCAAGGACTCATGTCACAAACCTGGTGCCCCATCTCTGGGTAATAGGATCCTTTCACATCGGTTTGGCATAAAAATCCACACTGAAACATGGGGATTTCTCAAAAGATAAAAAATTTGGAATTTCACTCTTTAATGAATAATTAATTCTTGATCTTATTAAGCATTAAAATCCACAATGAGCTGGAAGAGATTGACGTGCAACTAGCATAAAATGTGGCATGATTGCCTGTCATTATGAATGGTAACTGCTGTTTGCCACTCGTCTAATCATAAAAGTCACATTGTCTTTTTCACCTTATTTCCTCTGACCCCTTTTACTATGTTTGCACTTTTAGAAGCTGTTGAGGAGATGTCATTCTAATTTCAGTGTTTGATAATAATACAGGTTGTAAATCTGTGAGAAAATGTCAGAACACCTGGTCAAAACCTCACTGAAATCTACTATCAATAGTCCCTTTTAGCATTAGCAGCTTTTGAGAGAAACTGCAATTACAGCAACATGAACTCTGTCCAATTATCAATAAAGAAACAACACCATGTTCCTTTGGACAAGCCTGCGAGGAGTAAACGCTATTATTCAGAGCACAAGTAGAGACACCCTTAGCCCACCAGAAACCAACAAACACAGTGTAAAAAGCTCAGCAGAGGCCAAGATAAAACAGTTGTGTTGCTACAAGCAAAATGAACACTCCAGCTTCAATTCAAAGAGTAAAGAGCGTGACAGATAATTGCTGAACTTCGAAACAGTGATTTCAGCTGCCTCTCCCAGCAGTGAGCAACTGAAACGCCAGCATGTAAAAACCTTGTCTCTTAAAGTGGCCTGGCCAAAAGTTTTCACGCAGCTTTTGTAGAAAAAAGTAGGATGGTTTCAGAAAAACTGATACACAGCTCATTTCAAAAATAAATGCAGATTGTGCCTTTTGTTGGGCAGCTGTTGGCAGCAAAAAGGGTGGTGTTCAATGCCAGTTTTTGACCGGCAGATCTTAGATCTAAGATCTCAGATCTTAGCCTGAGGGCTCTAGGATATGATTTTGAGCTAAAGCATGCTATGTTAGTGTAGCTATACTAGCAATTATTCTAGATTAAATAGCACTTGGAATTAAAGACATTTGGGAGGGCTTACTAAAACTTAGGAAATTTATTGATTGGTGATGGGGGTCTGAGCAGAAGATACTGGTGGGAGAAGAATGTGGCAAGCTGTAGAAGAAGAGCTACAATCAGAAAATTGTAATGCTGGTGCAGCCTTTACGGACTCTGCAGTTGGAATTTAATTTATAAAGTAAATGCCACAGGACTTAGAATGTCCAAAGAATCTGGAGTAATGGGATACAAGATAAGAGTCTGTAAACTCACATGGTTCAAAGCACAAACCACCCCAGCACTGATTTTAAGGATAGAAATTGACGGTATCTAGTGATGAAAAAAGTCTGCTGGACACTCAGAAAAGCCTACTCCCATGGGAATTTCATTAGGAAGAATTTCCATGTCAGCTGGACTCTAAATTTAAACACGTGAAATATTTTTTAAGATGTTCTTTACCTTTTCTTTGATTCAAATTATCTTAACAGTGGAAAACACTTCAAGTTCTCACACTTAAACCACAATGAAACACAATACATGGACTCCACTTGGGGGAGGAACAGGTTACAATGAAAAGAAAATAAGTTTTCATGCACTGAAGGGAAGAATTAGCTGAAGAACTAAGTCTGTTCTTAGAATGTTCCATGTTTAGATGATGTTGCTATCTTCTAAAAAGTTAACATCCCTGAACAGATAATTCCATTTGATCTTGTTCTTTGTAGTACAGGTTCAATTATTTAAGCTTCCTGGGCTTGGAGATTTTAGAAGAAAAATATTTAAATTATGTTTTTCTGGTGAAATATTAAGGCCAACACCTGACAGACAGTTTTATTGGGAAAAAAAAAAGAAAAAAAAAAGAAGAAAAAAAAAGGCAAACTCCACTCCAAACTGATTAAGAAAATCGCATGACAACAAAGCCTTGAGAGTGTGATATTGCTCCTTCATGTTTTGTTGTAGGAAGAAGAGAAAGATGGACATCAAATGAGGTTTACGAGAGGGAATTGCAGCAGGACAGAAACTGCCTTACAGAGGCACCACTTGTGAAATATTACTGACTGTCTTGTGTTGGTATAAGGGATATTCTGTAGACCAGAATTGGCACTAAAGAGGTTTTCTTTAGACACGAGCCTGCGAAATGAAATCCTAAGCTGGCGTCTACATGGGAGGAAAGATCCAAAATCAAGCTCACATTTTGTTAAGACACTCTAATGTTCTTAGTTATGAATGAAATTCTTGTTCATTTCATTATGAGATTAGACATATGTTTAGACATTTAGACCCAAAGGCATCCAGGAAGACAGGAAAGATGCTTCTTCAAAGCAGGAAAACAGGCACAGAGAGGAAGGCTAATAGAGACATAATTGAGTATGATATAGATGACTGAAACTGGCAAAACACCTGAAAGGCAAGGCAGTGTCTATTTGCTTTCCTCATTGACTAAGAGAAGTTATTTGTTAAAGGATGTCATGGAAAAGATCAAATGCTGAACAATGTGTGCAGCAGCATAATTAAATAGCTCAGTGATCTCAGCAGGAAGAACTCAAGATTTGGAGCACAATTTCTCCTACTGTGAATTCAAGCTGGGCACCATCATCACTTTTCACTCCCACTTTGAAAAATATTTCCGTTTGGAAATGGATGAATGGCAGCTAGTTGCCACACCACTGCTGTCAAGGAGCAACAGGCATCAATTTTCACTCCCATCTGACTTGATAAGTATTTTCTGTTCAAAACTATGAGTCCTGTCCTCCCTCAAAAATATGTACCTTTTACCGAGGATACTGATTTATACTTTTAGAAATTCACACTTCAATCAAGGATTGCTATCTTCAGAATCAAATACACGTTGTTAAAAGTCAATAACTACTTCATCTGTTAGAAGGACAATGATTAATTGCAGCTTTGTGATTTAATGGCAAAATTCCTGATTTTTTACATAGATTAGAGAAAGGGAAACCATAATGGAAATTGCAAGGACTTTCCAAGTCCCATCCGCTTTTGAGGCAAGATGAAGGACTCTCAGTCTATTCTTGATGATAAAAACAGTTCCCGAAAACCTTAGAGATCTTCCTGCCCCATGTTTGAGCTTGCACTTATCTCATTCCCAGTATGTCTTTTATTTATTCTTTATTATGTAGCACATTTATTCTGTGCTACACTTTTCTGCTGTGACCCCTTCATATTTGAATAACTTTTCCGAACACCCTCCCAAATGCTCAGTCTTAACTTTAATTACTCAACATTTTCTTCTCTGAAATGTAATAAAATAAATCCCCATGCTTGTTTTCATCCCACCTTCCTGTTCTTTTTGGATTCACAGTAAATTCCTCTGTGTAAATTAATATCAATCTCTAAATCAGCCATTTCACTTGGAAATTTCTACCTTCCAAAACTGCACTCTCCAAGGACTCAGAGAGGTCTGTGATAGCACAAGTTCCCTAGAAAGTCTACAAATAACAAGCAAGTTTTTGCTTTAAAATACCAAGATTAATTCAATTTTCCTCTCAAGCAAAGAACACCCTGTCTTGTCTAAGTGCCAATTCTTAGCATTTTCATCTTCAAAAAAGCCTCCCTACAGTAAGGTTCCCCCTCTCGTTTATTTCTCCTGGCATCTGTGTATAAATACCTCCCAATTTCCTGCAGCTGTCCCTCTGTCTTCCCTGCTTTCCCTAGAAAGGGAGAGCAGGGTCTTGTGTAATTTTTTGGTGTTTTTTTCTGTTTTCCTAAAATCAAGCAAATCCCCCAGTAACTAGACTGGCTCACTCAGATGGAATCATCACATCCCTTTGATTCACAATCGGAGCTGGTTCTCAAAAGCCTTCAGCAACCTGGAAACACAAGGCAAGGCTCTATAGTATTTGCTGTGTGCAATAGAGACAGGATGGTCATTGACCTCCTTTCCTTTTGACCACTTGCTCTATTGAGCAGCTCATTCTTGGTTGACCCGGACCAATGACATCGCTGCCAGTAAACATTTTGGAGGTATTTTCTACCTTAGACCAAAAGCCAGCATATTTTGGTGCCCTGACCACTTCCAGGCAACTGGAATTCCTTTCAAAGCCTGGGGCTGTCTTTGTAAAACTTTAATGATCCTTCACATTGTAGCATGACACATGATGGACTCCATGATTTTACATGTGTAAAACCTGAAACAAGAAAGAAGCAAAAGGATTTGTCTTTTAAAAGTTAAGGGTGTTTTTTAGGACAGCATGGGAATGCCTGATAACACTTCTCACATAACCTGTCACAATCACAGAGGCCCACAGATCCTTTTATTTTCACACCTCACCCTTGCAGTATTGTTGCTATGTAAAGGTTTAACATAGGCAAGATTTAATGGAGATTCTCATGGGGCTTCTGCTTTGGCCATTTCACTTCTGCCTCTTCTTTAAATGAGGTTTCTTATCTTCTGGAGACAATTATGGCATTCATTAGCAAAGTGACAGTGAAGACCTTATCACCATTTCTGGTCATGTGGTCTGTTAGCTCACAGACCCAGCTAACCCAGACTTGCAGCAAGAGGGGGGATAAGACACCTAATTATCACAGCTTTTTGAATTTATTTGAACACAGAAAGTGAATCAGGGCAAATGGCCAAATCTTGAAGTGGAACTTAGGGTCGTTCCTACACATACTTGCCAAGGCAGGGGCTCTGTATTATGCTAACAGTTTTAACCTAGACAAAATGTCCACTGTTTGCTCTTAACAGGTACAAATTCTTTTGCTAATGCAGTTGTTGATTAAGCAAAATGGATGATCAAAAGTGTGGATTGTGACAATTATATATATCCCTGCATCATCCTTCCAGTCATAAAATGGTGGCCAGAACTATTGTAAGCAAGGGACGTGCCTGTACAATTCTTTCAGGGCTTCATGGTGCACACAAACAACTAGCACTGCTGAATTACTTGATTTATCTTCAGTTACATCTCCATTAAGCACTACGTGGACCTCTAAATGTTGCATGTGTAAAAAAAGTCACATCAGTTACTACATGCAGACCCAGCAAGAAGAAAATTCTCACAATTTTCTGGTCTTCCACATTGGGACAGAATGACATCAGCAATTTCTGAGGGTCACTTATCATCTTCTGTAGCTGAATGCTTTGTCTGCCTCTTTGTCCTGGCTGGGTGGTCTGTACCAAACTCCCATCAGGCTGCCTTGCTGGCCTTCCTCCTGACTCTTACCCATAAACACTCAGACTTTTCATCACCATCATCGAGCTCCAGACAGTCAAAACACACAGGATTACCCCACCTCCTCTTCTTCCTTGCATATCCCTCCTGAAGGGTTTATAGACATCCCCTGAGCCCTCCAGTTGTGTGAGTCATCCCACCACGTTTCTGTGATTGCATAAATATCCAAGTTTTCTCACTCCACAACGGCTTTGAACTCCCCCGTCTTTTGCTCATGCTGCGTGCACTGATGTAAGAGGCACTCCAGATCCTGCCATCCCTTAGGGAGGAGAAGCCTGAATTCCTATGTGGCTGTTCTCAGGTGCTTCTGCATTTTCTAACACATCAATAACTCTTGTTTGTATCTTTGCTGCAGCATCCATCTCCGTACTCCACCTCCACTGACAGGGCAGACAGAGGGACCTCTCCAGCACACCATCCCTCAAATTAAGGTTGCTCTGCATCTCCCTTTCCAAATTACTCTTTCTATCAATGTATATTGAATGGAAAGGGGTCAGCATCTTATTTGTGCCTCAGAGAATTACATGCTATTAATTTTTAACATTTCTTCACTGTGGCACTCTTTTAAGGTCTCAGAAACTCAAGCCATTTATCAGAGAGAGAGAAGGTACAAGCACAATTTCAGTCCCCTCTAAAAGGTGCAAATCTCAGAGCAAAGTGCAAGTGTTAGAGATAAAACATTCCTCAGTCTATTACAGTTGAGGATAAGTCAGAACATAAATACAACTCAATCCTTTTAAGCTGCAAATTTCTCACTCTACTGCGGCTTACGGAACAAATCTCAGATCAAATCTGTGAGAGCCAGAGGTAAACTATTCCTCAATACACCATAATTTAAAATGTCTCATAACTCACTGCTCAAAGCACAAGGTTCAGAGTGCCTTTAGCTTCAGTGGGAAAGGCAAAAAATGGCAATTTAGAATTGAGGAGTGGGGAAACTCATAAGGATTAAATACAGCCATGCCAGTTTCTATGACAGTTATGATAGTGACAGAAGGCTTTGGTTTTTATCAAGTGATGTGATCCCTTCACCAGTAAATTGTTCCTGGCTGTCTTCCATGACTCAGATATTTCAGAGGTCCTCTGTGATAGCAGAATGGTTGAAATGTACAGCAGATTTTGTTCCCAGCCCTGCTAATTTCTAAACATCCCTCAATAATCATAAGGCTGAGAAGACATGGATTGTTTCAGCTAATTTCTATATAGATCTTTTCTGAAGTACTACAAGAAGCTTCCCATGAGTTTTTCTCCCAAAGATTAGATTTTGACTGTCATGGTATCTCATAATCTAGTCTTTAGTTTCCCATCAACTTTGTATCTCTTGATGAGGTACTTCTGGCTTACAAGGACAACTGTGCACGTATGTACATATGTATAGTAACTCCCTGTGACACTCTTCAAAGTTTTCTTCTAGCACTTTTTGCTATAAAAATACAGGTAATATTTATGGTCATTTGATTTCTTGAACAGAAACAAAACCCTCTGCATTTTCCACAGAAAGCTAGAATCTTTTGTGAAATCAATTTGAGCATTTTCTTTTCTAAATTGAAAATTAGTCTGCCTTAGTGTTAGAGTTCAATCCAGAAACAAGAAAATGCTTAGTCTGATTTTCTCACTTTTACATGTGTAGGCTCCAGCCAGAGAACTCAGCTACCCAGGATGCTGTGTTTCCTTTCATATAAATGTGGAATTGGTGCTGGAATGGTATTTGGTCCAGATCCTAAGGCGTATTTGGGATCTTGTGCTGAGAGAGCTGTAACTTCTCTGAAGCTCCCCCTTACATCAATCTTCTGCACAAAAATAAAAGTCAGGGCAGTACAGACGTAATATCTCAGTTTAACTCATGTCAGCACAGCATGAAGTAGATTTTCCTGGATGATTTAGAGAACTCATTTACTTAGACAATATAGCAAGGGCATGTAACAGATCCTTCATTTTCCAGTGGAGACAAGATAATCTAATATATTTAGAATAGGAAAAGATTTAGATCAGATATTTCAACTCTCAGGGGACAAAATGCTTTCAAATTCCTTTCATCTCTCTCCCTCACTGTGACTGTGTATTTAACACCTGGAAAACAAAGGTGTTAACAAAGGTGAAAACAAAGATATATTTCTTACTGCTTCTCAGAGAGTTCTTGTATCACACCTAACTGAATAATAAAGCCCAATTTAAAAAAAAAAATCAGGAAGAAAACTCTCATTCTCCATAAAAGCAGTACACACTGGGTAAAAGACAACCAATCGAAGGAAAAAATGTTGTTCCTGTCACTTTGCATATTTGAAAGCCACACAAAAATGCCATAATTTCTGTTCTGCTGATGAGATTGTATTTTCATTATAGGACCTATGTTTTCACTGCATATCTTAGTTTCAATCAATACCACCATGTGAAATTATGAACTTGGTAAAGTATAGATAACTTTTTAATAAAAATAACATGGCCAGTCTTGAAACTAATATCCAAAATTAGAATCTAAAACATAGGCCAGGATATGCAGTTATTTTTTATTAAGAGATAATATCTCTCTTGTCATGGGCATAGCAGGAGAAGCCAAATTATTACATAGATATTAAATGAAAATTGATCAGGAAACCAAGGCAGGCTGTGCTATGACAGGAGCAATAATTCCTTGCAGAAGGTCTAAACCAGGGTCTCGACCTGGCACCCAAAAAACCTTCCTCCACAGTGTTGCTGAGAGTTATCAGTGTCTTACCCAGATGCAATGCAAAAAATCAAGTGTTTCAAGGTTAAGTCTCCTTCAGAAAGAAACTATTGCCTACAGATTACTAAAGTCAGCACCACTATATCTCAATGTTGTGTCAAGAGTTTTGCCTGGGCACCATAACCTGCTCTGTTCCGTGTTATAGACATATATGCAAACTTTGACCTCTTGACTTAGTTTTCTAAACACAGCATGTTTAAACATCATAGTTTCTGCCTGAAGGACTAATTGCATTCCTTTGCAATGATTACTTATTTTATTCACATGTGCTGGACTGAAAGCTTTGAGAGTGTGAAGGGTTTTAATAAAAAAAAAAAAAAAAGAGAAATATAATAGTAACTTTGTGTATGACACCTTTTGAGTCCCTGCTGCTGTCCCTCAGGAAAGCTGCGTTTTATTGGCAGCGATTTTCACTGCCCCTTCCACCATACTCCTCACCTCTCAGTGTGACATTTAAGGGTGGCCTCTAAAAGCATGACAGCAGTAGCATTGATGTTCCATGAAGAAGCAATTTTGACATAGGTTTGTAACTATTGTAGCTTCTTGCTCTTTTCTCTTGGCTATCACACACCTATCTGACAAGCATTAAATTTATCCACAATATGGGAAAGGAAACAATAACAAAAAATGTGATGCTTTTTACAGCACAGATATGCACAGGAAATTTAATGTCAGCATAAACAGTGCTAGAAAGGTCTGTGTAGGGGTCTTTACTATCATGTTGAAAGCTGGGGTTAACATGAACTCTGTGTGTTTTTTTGTGACAGCAATTATTCCAGAACAGTTTCAGAATGACTTGAGCTGAGCAGCCAGACTGAGGACTGTAGTAGCTTTTGACAGACATTAACCTAGCAAAAAAAACCCCAACCCCCCCCCCCCCCAAAAAACAAAAAAAAAAAACCAAAAACCAAACCACAAAAAAACCAAAAACCCACACAATGATTCCTTTCCCACCTTCTCTACTTTCTTCCATATTGATGTTTGTCATGACAAAGTCGTGGACTCATAGAATGGTCTGGGATGGATGGAACATTAAAGACCATCTCATTCCAACCCCCTTTCTGTGGCCAAGATTCAGAATTAAAGACACTTGGATTTTATCAGTAGCATCATTCTAGCTCCCCTCATGTATCATATGTGCTTCAGGAATTCAGAAAAAAGGTGTGAAAGGACCAACAGGGACAGGCTTTTAGAAGTATTTAGGTACTTAATGGGATTCTTATGGTTTCCAGTTTCTTACTAAGACTGATGCACCATGGAGCTCTTAATCCTGGGAGAATGTGGCCAGTAATTGGCAAAGCACTTCAAAAATCTTTGGTGAAATAATTAATGTCTGTCATTTGAGTCTGACCCTAAATGGTCCCCATCAACATTTTCTCTCCTGACTTGAAATGCATTTTTGAATTCAAAAGAGAATAGTTCACAAGTTGTTAGTCAAAAGAAGGCTTCCAAAAAATGACAGACACTAGAGATAGAATGGAATACACATTGGGAGACCACCAAGTAAAATGATTGTCCCTGTGTGATGTTCAGTGTCAATAAGCAAGCAAATCTGTCAGTTACTCCTTTACTCAAAAACAAGTCTGCTTCTGGAGATCAGACCAGAACACACAGGAAAACAAAATAAGGCTCATTTTTGTCTTTCAAGAAATTATAAATGTATTCTTTTACATCAAGTCTGCATTTTGTGTTTATGTTCTTCCTTGTAGTTATTTAAGGAAGAGGTTTCACTTCCAGAAACCTGTGCTTAATATGCAGGACAGACAATTTGCAGTCACACACCTAAAAATACAAGAAGAGATGGATGAATAGAAAGAAATATTTTAAAGCAGGTATTTCATGCTACTGTAATTCACTGATGTTCTCAAGGCCTCAGCTGACACATTTACAATTTTTCCCCTAGAAAGTGGACATCCATGTTTCTTATTGGGATTGAGCAAGCATGAAAATTGCATTGTACGCCTTGCATGAAATGCAGCCTTCATCAGTTGTTTTTGTTTCTTGAAGGTGAAAGAAGTGTATCAGTTTTATGGAGGAGATGCTCCCTTGAATGCTTTTTATTTAATCCTTGCTGAACTGTATCTCCAAAACAACATATTTCAGTCTGTCACCTCAACACCAAGATGCCAAACCAGTGAGCAGCTGTATCCTTACGGCAGTAAAATAGGCTGACTCATTTTTATTAATGACAATTAGCCACAACATTGCCAAAGGTGACATTGCCATTCAGAGAATTTCCATTCCAACACAGATGTTTTACTTATCAGCTTGCATCTCTGTGCTTTTAAATATTTTCATGGATTGGAGGCCATAGGACTAAACTAACATAAATTTGACTAAAAACGGGCTACAGCGGTAAACAGGGTTTGATGCATTGATTACAAACCCTGGAAGATGTTATGCCTTCTTGCTTATTGCATTTTGTTTGTTATTCTATTTTGTTTAAAACAGAGGAGCACCCAGTGCTTTGCAAGTTTCATGTAAGTGTTGGGGGAAAAGAATGGCACAGTTTTCTCCCACATGCTTTTTATAGTAAAGTCTACTGAGAATTGGGGACTGTTCATATCTTATTGCCTGCTGTCTCAGGTTAAAAACAAATCTATGCAATATGAAGTCTGCATCCAGGACACGGAAAAAGTATCAGCACTCTCTGAATTAAACAGCAGAGTCATGTGTAGTATTTTGTCTGTGGGAAATGCTGCTATGTGTGAGGACTCTGCTGAATTTGAGATTTCTGGGTAGTTATCGGACATACACCAGATACCAGCAAAAAAGGAATGTGGAAAAAATTTGGAATATCTCCTTAGAAGCGAGATACAGCCTGAGATATATCCCTGAGTGGAAAATACCTGATCACTAACAAGGGAGTAAGTACAAAGAAAAGTAAAAGAAAAGAACCCTGGAAAAATTAGAGTATGAAGAAAGGCCTGGCACATGATACCCTCAAAAATGTTTTGTAGAAGGAAAGGGGAAGTAAATTTTTAAAAAAGGAAGTCTGAGAAACTAGAATCCTTGGATTTTTTTTTTTTTTTGACATTCATGAGGCACAGGGAGATGTTGTAGTCAGTCATGTTGTTGTGGAAGGAGCCAAGGTGAAAGACCAAATTTTTGAGCCATAGACAGGAACTATAGAACTTGCTCACAATTACTTGGAGCTGGTTGTGCCTTCCTGATGCTAAAGGCAAGAAGGTTTAAGAACTGAGACTTTTACTGTCCAAATGGTGAGGTCTTGTAATAGCTGTGCAAGTTTATAGTGCAGTCATTTTTCAAGAGGCCTTTGCTTCTGGAGCACATTTATGTGCAATCCATCATTCATCCATATAACACAAAAATCAGCAGTTGGCTAAAATTTCCTCTAAATGTCATGATCTTTACATCCACCACACTTCCTTTTTGTATTGTACTTCGTATAAAAAACAGGGAAAACTCACTGGAAGGTTCTTTTGTTATCAATGTCCTTCTTTCTCTTTAATATAATTATTCTTTAGTTAACAGCATCACTAATTCAAGATGTAAGTTGCGATTTTTGCCTTGAAACGAACGATTTCATTCATTTATGTCTAATCTGAAGTCGGTGAGATGACTTGCAGAGTAAAGATAGCAGAAGGCAGAAGTATAATTTTGTCAAAGTGCATCTTTCTTTTCCACCGCTTTCAATGAAGGCCATGTATTACACAAGTGTATAACAATTTGCTCAAGGATGAACTGGAAATAGCACATTCTTGGTTTTGCTTAGGTCTTTTAGGATAATTCTGCAACAGTTAAAGCCCTATTCTGAGTGTAGTCTGCAGTTAGCCAGCAGAGTAGAAACTTTATTATAAATAAAACTCAGATTCAAAATATGCACCTTGAAAGTAGGTGAATAAGATATTTAACAGGAGTTGTCTGAATTAACATTTTAGCAACATGGATCTATGATTAGCTGGTGTAAAATGAGAGCTTACACATTTAAAACTGAAGTCTGACTTAAAATCACTGTAAAAGAAAAGCGTTTACATTTCCCAAAATTCTGTGCAATAGAGGACGCAATCGCAATCAAAGCTATTGAAGGTTGGGTGCATAACTTGTAAAGTTTATATACATGCCAAAGAAAACATGTGGCTCAGCACATGGCCCAGAATATCAGGATACTTCTTATTCTCTGAATGTTAATAATTGTCAGCAGAAATGAGGGCAAGTTGGCTCCTTGCGTGGAGACATTATCTCTGTGGCCCCCAATCTGAAGCTCTGAAACATATGGAAAGTTTTCCATTGGTATCAGTGGGTTTTGGATTGAGAAAAAGCCCTGACAACGTAGGTACAGGAGAAGAATATTGCCTATATCAAAGTGATTAAGCAAATTCTTCTTGCTGCTGTTTGTGCCTTTACAAGTTCTGGCACTGTTGCATCCTACTTTCACTGATGTTGATTTTCTCAGAAGAATGCCTCTCGAGATGCTCTACACCACCATCCCACTCCCTGAGTGTCAGTAGCCAGCATGAAAGCAGAGAGGTAGGAATGAAGAGGCCAGCCCTGCTTAACCTCTAGATGATGGATCACGCCAGCATGTTGTGTCCTTCTTGAACAGTTTAGCAGGGCTGTGATGCAATATTTTCCCATCAGTCATTAAATGCTGAAAAGTTAAAGTGGAAAAATTAGGGCATTTCTAACTCAAGGTCTGTGAGGACTGGCCTGGGTACAAGGAAGAGTGAGAGAAGGAGACACAGAGAGCAACCTGTCTGATTTTAGAGAATTTTTTGGTAAAAAGAGGCAAGTGTGGCAACATTCTCTTAGGTGAGGGGCAGAGGGTAACACTGATGTACAAATGCATTAAGTCTCATCACTACTATGCTCCAGAGCACTGGCAGTATCCCCTCTTATGCAAAGGTGCTTTCTGCCTTCACACACTGACATTTGAGAGGGTTTAAGTGGAATTCCAGTACTTTGTAATCTCCTTTCTGAAAGCTGTAATGTATAGCAACACCCTTCAATATTGTTGTAAATGTTCTATGGAAATCTCAGCTGACACTCACCTCACTAATGTAAAGTCAACCACAAACCTGTAAAGAATGCTGCTTCTGAGAAACAGACTGAATTTTTGAAGAATTACCTTGAATACCAGGCATTACTAGGCAAAAAGAAATCTGCTAACGTTGCATTGGCCTTAACTAGCACGTATCGAAATTTTCAAAGGCATTAAAAAATCATTACATGTGTTAAAAGAAGATCATGGCTTGAAAAAAATGTCTTCAGAACCCTTCCTGCTGACTTGCAAATATCCCTTAACTCACAAAATCCATCATTAGAGGAAATATTTTCACAGAACAAGAAGGGCTAAAACTGAAAAAATCAAAGAGCGAAAGCAAACATGGCAGAGCAGATCCATCATCATCAAAACGGATACCCTATCCCAGCGGAGCCATCAAAATCCATGGAACCAGACTCGCTTATCCAGAAGCATTCTTTCAGTGACTCACTGTCCTTCTGGTAACTATATGAGCAAAGCTAATCAACCACTATCCAGCAAGGAGTTCGCCTAAGCTATCTAGAAAGGAATTTTTTCTCTAACCTCCCAGTCCTCAGCCTCGAGGGACACATACATAATTACTTCATTCTCCAGTTGGAAACTGAAATCCATGGCTGTGTAATGCCAAAAATCCAACAGTGAACAGAGGCAGGGGTTTTGTGCCTCGTTATGGTTTTCCTGCTGCTCTCTTGGTAGTGCCTACTACCAAGACAACTAATTACTAGCTGTGCTTACTACTACTCTGTGGTGCAGCAAGTTCCAGAACCATTGGCCTCACTGGCCCTGCTCTGTGCTCCTCCTGTCTCTTTTCAAAAGAATCTGGGAGATCATGGTTTAGCAGCTCGCAGCCACAGCATTCTTGCTTGGAGAAGAGCAGCTTTGTCTGGAAGACAAACATAATGAAAGCAGAACACATATTGCTTCACCATGCTCATCAATATGCTGAACCATGACCTATTGTTATTTGCTTGCTGTTGTCTTTAATTAAATTTTCCTCAAAATGTACCTTGTGAATAATCTGTGTGCCAATTCTTTTCATCTCTCTCTAATGCATGAAAAGCTCTTTTTTAAACTTAGACTCAAAGTGGAGGTACTGAAACAGATTTTGTGAAATGTATTTTAGTTTAATTGATGTGTTTTACAACATTCCTTTAATATCACCTGCTAATCAAAACACTGAATGGTTTCTTTGTTTTAAAATGTGAGATCATAGATGGGCTAAGGCTCTATTGCTTTAATGAGTGAGATGTGAAAAACGTGTGAATGAGATAGTATATTATCTACTGAAATATAATTTGCTCACCTTTTGTCTCTCAACAAAATTTGCTTCATATTAAGATCAGCTAACCAAGACTTTGGAATGAAGACTTTTCTTGTCTGGGAGCCTTGAAAACCAAGCTTTTAGCTTCCTTTTAAATGCCACTTGGAATAATTAGTCACATTCTGCTTTTTTGCAGTGGTAACACAAGCTGGCTTCTCTGCATTCTGAAGGAGAGAAATTTTCTACGTATTTTGGTAATGTTCAGCTGTAGACTACTCTTCCATGTCTTTCAGAAATTACAAGCCTTAGGGCCAAGCTTTCAGTTTGTGCAAAACATCCTAATCCTGTGAATTTCAACATCGTGCAGGCAGTTTCTACTAGCTGAGGAATTATCTCCATTGACTGTATTGGATCTGCTTCCCCAGTCCAAGAAAATTTTCTGTACTGGGGCAACTCTCTCACTTGGGAGGGAGTACCATGCTCTGTAAAGGTAGCACCTAGCAGTTCCCACTGAGTGGACTCAGTATTCAGACATGCTTTTCAAAATGGTTTTGGTAATTAATGCATGTAAGCATCTTGAGTAATTTGTTTTCTAAAAGAGTTAGATATATGAAGAGAGGGAGGCAATATTTATCATGTTGTTCAGCTCATAATTAGGATTCTACAAGTTCAGACCCACTTTGACTCCAAATTATTAATCCCAGTTTTGTTTATTCATGTTAAATGAATGTTAACAGATCAGTTTCATGCATCTATTTAATAATTTTGTTCTTCTTTACTTGTATTTGGTTTATGTAATAAATTATTATCTCTAAAAATAATCTTCCATTAACCTTAAATGTGTTAAATAAGCATTTGGTTTTATGAGTAAACTAATTTTGTCTGAAGGTAAAGACATCTAGATATGCTGCTTTCCTGTTTAAGTGATGTTTTCCCAGATTTTATTAAACTAGAGTGACCCCTCTATGGCTAAACTAAAGATTAGGAAAGAGTTAAGCCAGAATTAACAAAAAATTCTGTTTTAATCCAAAGTCTGCCTCAAGAAGTGTCATCCCTAATGAAGGATTACTGATCTGTTTGATATACTGTCAAAAATTACAACAAAATGCATCTCTGAAATATGCGTGAGCGCAAGTTTGGTTTCAAGGGAAGACCAGGATCTAAGCATTTAAGATTTCCATCCATAAGTTTGAGGGGAAAAAAAAAAGGATGGACTGTTCCACATGGTGAGCCTACAATCCATAGTCAGGACGAGATAAATAGCAAATAAATCAACAATCATGCAGGAGGGGCATAAGGAGTGATTGAGAGGCATATTAAACAAATGGCTTGATTCCTGGTACTCGGAATCAGATTCCTTTCCTGAGTCAGTCACTTGAGGACAGTCAGAGCTTTGATCTCTGGAATCACAGTACTTATTATAGAATCAGAGGATCATGGAACCATAGAATCACAGAACCATAGAACATGCAGAGTTGAAAGGGACCCACATGGATCATTGAGTGCAATCCTGACCCTGCACAGGACATCCCAAAAATCTCTCTATGTGTCTGAGACCGGTGTCCAAATGCTTCTTGAGTGAACTCTGTCAGACTTGGTACTATGACCGCTTCACTGGGGAGCCTTTTCCAGTGCCAGGAGAGTGCAGAAACTAAAGTGTGTCATGCAGCAATCTCAGTCATACTACTGCGTAAGATGTTCTCCTATCTGAAAGTGCTTTATGAAGATGACATGGGAGATAATTAATAAACTCATGAGGTATTTTTTACCTTTCAATACCTTGTGTGAACCTTAGAAAATTCCCTCAGTCTTCAGAAAGAAATTTTCTCTCCAAGATGGTACCACAGCATCAAAAAATGGAAAAAAAAAAAAGAAGAAAAAGAAAAAAAAACCCCAACAAACCAAGAAACTCTTAGCCTCTAGGAATCTGAAAGGGTGTGGGAAAAAGGCACATATGTTTCTTAGGACTCTGCTGCTGCTTTCCTCTCTCTCCGTTTTCTTTCCTAGAGACATCATAATGTTTTCAGATGCAGGAAGCAGTCAGAGACATTTTCCACGAAGGACAGCACACCAGTGCTCTCAGTGCTGCTGGAGGTTGCCAGCCAGGAATGGTGGTGGTGTGTTCACACCATGCCCATCCCTTTGTCACAGTGTTATCTCCATACCAAAGCACTCAGACCATCTGTGACACTGACAGCTGTTATGTGGCCCTTGCAGCTGCCTCCCAGACACCAATTACTGTACTGCTGGGTGGCTAGAAGTAATTAATTCTTCCCATCAATCATGAAAGTCCTTCGTCCCATACTCTCGTCTCATTCATTTAAGGGAATGACAATTGTATGGACATATGCACAAACAACTCGACTCTCTGCCTAGAAAAGGGAAGAACTGCTCACAATCTTTAAAAAGCACATGAACATCTTTTTGTAACCTGAGATGACTGAAAACTTTTAATAAAATGATAATATTTAAAGTGGCCATGACACAATGGGAATCTCCAGCAAGTGCATTAATTGCAGGAGGTGAAATATGTACCTTAGGCTAGAAAGAGCAGAATATCCTCAAGGCCATATTTTAAGAGAGGAAATAGAGGTAAAGTGCTTTAAAGGGATTCATCATGATTATATCAATTTGTGGTGGACAACAGAAGTGAGGCTAGACCAGATCAATCACACTGCTAAAGATCCACTGCCTTTCTGGCAGTACTGCTCTGAATGATTCCACTGATGAACTCCACTGGCAGTATTTTCACTTGACTGAAGATTATAAGTGCACCTTTCTTTCCTCTCAGTTTTTGGAGGACACATGAGGGAGTGTTGGTTCACAGAACTCAAGTGAGTGTCCGGCCTAAAAGCCTGCGAGGTTTCTTACCTCTTGAAAGTGTCTCAGAGGGTTTTGGTAGCTCTGTGCACACCTGACAGCCCTCTGAGAAAAAGAGATGAGCGCTTCCATTGCATCAAGAAATGTCCCATTAGACTGATGGGCTTTTGGAACAGAAATCTCACAAACACTCTGTTCCCTTCCAGGGGCTCCACACTGGGAACAGGCTCCAGCCACCTCAGGGAGTGAGGTTTGATGTCTCCACAGTGCCCCTGGGCAGAAAATGGATTGCTTGGTGCTGCAGTATGGTCAGGTGACTCTAAAATCTCTGGTGTCCAGGACATGATAAACTGGTTGAGGTCTGAAACCAAGGAGGTGACACGAAAGGTGACATGCTGTCAGTTTGCCATGGTAAAGAAATGCTGCTCTGTAATCTTGCAATTTATCTTCTGTTAGGGAGTGCCTTATTCCTAGAACACTACAAAGCTGGGCCATTAATGCTGAGAGTGGAGAAATGCTTGGTTCCTCCAGAAATTAGAAATTAGAGTCTTCCCGAAAGGGACAGATTTTTGAAAACTCCTCTGTGTAGAATGATATCTTTGATCTTCTCCTCTTTCACTTCTGCAGACACCCCTTTCCTTTCTAGTGAGGTGACCATGATGTGTTTGGAGGGACAGTCCTCATGGCTGTGACCCATGTGTTTCTTCCCTACGAAGCTGGGGAAGGAGATTCCTGCTTACAGCCTTCCCAAGGAGCAGTTAGGCCAAGGGTCATGACAATAGATGCAAAGATCCACAAGAACTTATCTGCGGGGTGAGAAACACTTTCTGATGATTGCTAATATCTGATTTGTCCCCTCCAGGAAAAAAAAAAAAGAAAAAAAGAGATGCTTTTTAATGTCTGAGCATAATAAATTATAGCAACTTAGATACAGAGCACACAAATAGCACGGCAATGACACTGCTGCCCCAACAACAGGAAATTCAATTCAATTGAGAGTTTCTGTGAGGTACTGCAAGTTACTGGGAGGGAACTGGGAGTCACTGGAAGGGAACTGGGACTTACTGGGAATCACTGGGAGATACTGGGAGTGAACTTGAAGTGAACTGGGAGTTCAGCATATTTTGTTAGACTTCCCTTTGGATGAGAAAACACTTCCCAGGAACCTGCATGCCACCATCCTGGGCCACAGACGATCATTACAGGAAACACCATCACTGCTTTCCATGTAACCGTAACCATGAACACTTTGGAAAGGATGGAAAAGGAGACATTTCAGACATAGACTCAGACTTCATCAAAGCTCTGTTTGCACCACTATTCTCCAGGGACTCAAGTGGCTGGTTTACAAGGCAGTAGGCCTCTCTCTTGGTCTTTAAACCTCCTGGAAAAGCAGTTCTGGGAGATCCCACACTTGGCTCTTTCTCAGCTCAGTCCAAAGCAGATCCATAAACAACATTTCTCTTTGTCTCACACCCTGTAAGGAGCGTCTTATGCTGTGCATGTTACGGATGTAGCCAAGGTCAGTTCATCATTCTGGATTTAGGGCTTCAGCCCTTTCCTTCGTAGCAGCCCTTCCTTTAGTCTGCCTGTGGATGGCTCCCAGCTCAGCATGCAAGCTGATGTGTATCCCAGCCACAGCTGCCCAGTCCACTGACGTTATTTACAGGGAACCTGGATGGTCACAGAGCAGTCTGGGTGCCATGGTGACGGCAGAATGCTTTACTGACTATAATCCCTTATCTCTTGAATTTCCCTACAGGAATCATAATGCATCAGTCTCTGCCATGGCTAACACATCGCTTGCTGTTTGGGTTGGCAGGTGTCTGTGCAATGCTGAGCTCAGTAGCAACATTTACTGGTACTAAGTGCAAAACAACATGGTTGCACAAACTTATTTTCCTTATGCAATTGCTGAAGCATATCTGCTATCTTCACATTTGCTGAAGGTTAATAGCACTCAGCTCTCAAATTCGTGCTTTGGCCTATCTGACTTCCTGCTTAGAAAGCAATGTGTTTATGTTCTCTGCACTGACAAAAATAGAGTAGGTGAACGATAAATGCTGTAGCATTGTGTGCTGCTCCTGATAACGTTATCTCTGAAGATTTTAATAACCCACATCATTACAGAGAAGTTGCCCTCCCTCCAGGTAGGCACAACAGCTGTTTGCTCTGCTAACACTGTACTGCCACCATTTGCACATTAACTGAGAAAAGTCTTAAGGTTTTCTGGGTTATTTTGCTCATGCTGGTAAAATGATTTTCTTCGTTTAAGTTACTATTTTCTAGTTTACTTCCATTTTTATTGTTAAGGGTCACAGATACACACTAAAAGAGAAATGCTGTCTTCAGTTGGTAAAGGATATGTAGTTAGGCATGTGATTTATTTTCACAGGGCAGGAAAATTTGTGTTGGCGCAGTAAACCCTGGAGAATGTGCTCCAGAAGATCTGCTCTCACATACAGCAAAGTGAAGCCGAACAATCCACAATCATGCTGCATTTTCAAACCATTTTCTCTCTGGCCTATAGGAATCAAGGAAAATACAGGTTAGAGAAACCCATGTGACTGGACAGGGAAAACCTCAACCAAACAGGAAGTCCTTATGGACTACTATATCAGCAGACAGCTTGAGAAATACATCTTCCTTTACAAGGGGCAAGAGGGAAAGATTTTCCTCATGCTCGGTGAATTGGCTTCAACTGCAGGACAAACAATCTGGGACAGCCACTATTTCTGCTCCTCTTATGTCCTACTTAATGCTCCCATCTTGTCTTAAATGGCTGTTGACAAACCCTTTTCCCAGTCCCTAGTTCTCTCAGGTGTTTTTTCACTCTTCATGCCCATGTCAGAATTCCCTGTCCAGCTCCAATGTCTGGCTTGTCTAATTTAATAATCTCTTTGCTGTTCTCAAAATAGTTCATCTCCTCCTCCTTCACTGGCTCCACTTCCAAAAGTCAACTGTCTAACACCAACTCCATGACCTATCTTACAGTAAAGATTTTTCCACCGTGTGAGTTCACATCCAGCTTCTCTCCCATAATCTCCCCTTGCCTTGGAAAGAGATGCTTCTATTTTTTTTTTAATGTGAAGTTACCCACTGCCTTTGTCCAGGATTTATCGAAAGTGCCAGGGGGAAAGGATAGTACTGTCATATTTATTTTTTTGTTAAATAAGGGGTTTCTTTTCACCTTTTATTTATCTGTAGACAATGTGGAAATTCTGCATACAACCGGAAATAGCAAAATACATATCTTGATTTCTGAGATTTTGCTGTTCTAATTTGCACTGTAGCAGTGTCTCCTGGGAGTTAGAGCTGAAAAGCATGCTAACATTCTCACTTGTTGTGACTGAACAGTGAGATTTATTATCCTTTTTCCATGGCACAGCAACCTTTATGGAAGAGAAAACTTTTTTAAACACTTTGTTGCTCACCCTTTAGCTATTACAGATACAGCCTCCTGAGGAAGACCACCAGAACAAGATGACATGGGTGAGAGCATGGTATTTCACATGTCTGACATATATAACTGCTTATCTTCCTACTGTGGAGACCAAAAGATATTTAGGATCTCATTTAGTTAAGCAGTATAGATTTACTACTTAATAATCTACCACAGTTTGGAACAAGTATTTGCCTTGTCCCAAACATCATCTCTTTTTTTCCACCCAGTCTTCCTTGTCCCTTCTCACAACAAACTTATGTTGGAGCATTCAGCCGCAAAAAAAAGTGTGGATTTAAATTTTAATATGCACAGGAGATCAATTAATGTGTTTCACATGCAAATATGACAGCAATGACCCTGATTCAGAATGCTTGTTATTTCTGGAGTTGGCATATGGTTCTCTGTAACAGCAGGCATAATGATTGCAATAAATTGCCTCCTAATGCTACGTAATGAACTCTGATTTGTGTTAATTTGGGCAGTACTTAGCAATTCATGTTAATTTTTTTAATCAGTTTTGTAAGACACTGTATATGGATTCAGCTTCATGTTTGGGTTTTTGGCAATGTTGAGAACACAGTCTGGCATACAAATTCAGCTTCTCTGCAAAACCACGTGTCATTAATAAAAATGCAGAAGTGCTAAAAAGACAGACCTCAAGGAAACTTTCAGTTTCAGTCTCCGTTAGGTAAGGGTGGTGACAGATACTGCAGTATCAGCTAGAAATGGACTGCAAACCACTTGGGGTGGGATTATTATCTTTTGGAGTTTGTACAGCATCTTGTACATAAGAAGGGTCATGCTACAAAACCTTCTCGACAAATCATGAATGATAATGTGACAGCAGAATAACTGCTGCTTGGGAAGAGAATAGGAGAGAATAAATCAGCAACTTTTACTGTCTTCTGTTCTTGTTTCCATTTTATTTACTACTGAATTTGGGCTCTGGATTCTTCTGGATTCTCATAAATCTGCTTTTTTAAACAGTCAATGGGACTTTTCACAGGGTTCAAATTAAGCATGACTTTATGTACTCTACTGAGCAGGGATAAAATTACATGCTACACTGCACTCCTGGACTGGTGCATTAGTCAGAGATTTAGTGCCCAGGAGTAATCTTTTCTTGATTAAAATCTAATTCTCAGTGTTATCAACAATTTATGTCATAAAATCAGAAAACACTGTTGAACTTACAATAGAAACTAAGATGCAGCTGTAAATTAAACAAGGCTCTTGCCTCACCATGATAAAACTAACTCATTAAAACTATATTTTGGAATCTGAATTGTTTGATTTTCCCATTTCTGCGGCTTCTCCTTCTATGCAATCAACATTCCCAGAATTGACATGCAGGTAACTAATAAGTAGTGAGGAAAAAATCTTTGACTTTATATGAAACATCTCAGATATTACATCAGTTATGGTGGTTGAGTATGAATTTAGTAGCCTGGTTCTAGGCTGTTCTTTATAAGTACTACAGGTAGATATAATTATAAAGATGATTATCATATTATATTGCAATATGAGTACAAAGTACACTTTCTTATCCCTGTAAAATAGGATTTTAGTGCAAGATTGCAAAGGCCCATCCATCAAATCTTTATCCAAATAATGGGAGAGGCATGATTAGAAAGGCCATATAGGACTGTCAGTCATTGAAGAGTTCTTTTCTTCCAATTAACTCTGGATTAGGTAAGCGAGTTGCTAATACAAATATTTGAGGACACATTCTCTTAAAGCTGAGCCGCTCTTCTAGATTGTTCGTGTTTGCTAAAATAAAGCACAAGGATGTACTTCTGTCAGTTGTTCCTCTCTCTGGCATTTAAGTTCAAAGCACAGTAAGTTGCAAACAATTTTTTAAATTCTTAATTTCGTAATGTCTTTCTGTATGTTGTAAACAAGTTCACTTCCCTTTCTGTTGACATGAAAGGTGAATTTTTCAGTGAAGCAGCATAAGGAGGTGTCAGATAATCCCTAACACATTCGTGTTATGTTGCTGAAGGGAAACAGAGAGTATTACATCTTCCTCTGCACTCAGTTTTTCAAAGTCAGGATGTAATGTGTGAGATTTGGGTGGTCTTTGGCTCCACAGTGTAAGAGACTTGTAGATAATAATTTCCTCACACAGCGTTAAGATCACTGAAGGACTTTGCCCACTATGGCAAACTGAAGAAAGAAGGACCTGCTCAATCATCTCTGACCTCTGAACACATCCCCCCTTCCACCCAAATATGCCTTCATAAATTCCTGGAAGTTTGGACAGTTAGATAAACACCTGAGTGGAACCTGAGATAAGGTAAATGTGGTACTATTGTCTGACTATCTCAAACTAGAAAGAGGTAAATAAGCTGGGGGAGCACTGATAATGGACATAAAGAATACATGAAGAAAGTGAACTCAGCAACTGTGCTGAAAATCAGCTCTGACTGGTCTGGAAGGGGGAAACCATATGAGAAACCCACCAACTCAAGGGAATAGAAAGACTGAACATGAGACTAATCAGCACTGGAATTGAGAAAATCATCTAACACATGGACATTGATTCCTTTTTTTGCTGTAATGTATAAGATATGAGAAGTTTTGAGGGACTGGAGGAATCCCACCACACAGAAGACCATGGTAAAGAAGAACCAATGGGATACCACTGTATCCACAGGCATGGTGACTATCTTTTTATTTAATCTATTTCTCTCTCACTCTCTTTCTCTCACCCCCTCCCCCTTTTCTATTTCTTTCACATTTTACTGTTAAATAAAATCCACATTGACTTTGGCATATGGTCTCATTTGCGCCTTTTTTTTGGGAAGAGGCATCTCTCAATAATCAGATCATAACACACAGGAGAGTGGCTTATCTAGGATGGTCCAATATTTCCCATGCTCTCTTCCACAGCTGGTTGTAGAGCATAGTTAAAATATATTTACTTCACTCATTTTCTACAACTCCAGCCTGAAAATCTGGGTAGACCAGTCTAAACAGACTCTACTTCAGAGCTGTGCATGCCTGAGAAATCAGTCATGCCATTTAAAGACAAAAAGGCTCCTTTACGATTATCCAATCTTACTTCAAGGCAGAGAATCTCATCTACATCACTCTTGCATTGAGCAATATCTTCTGTGCTGGTGTTAATCCTGCCCTCCAGAAAGGCATCTCTGCGGATAATCAAGATAAAACATCCCTCAGGAGTTTGTTCCTCAATCATCCTTATGTCATAAAATCCATTTTTATTTGTCAGCTGAATGTTGTCTGTCTCTGCTTCCTGATCTGAGTTCTTTGCTATGCCTTTCCCATGTAGATAAGCACTTCTTCAGTTTCTAATATTTTTCGGAGTTAGAGGGCACTTCAATCACCTTTTCACACCAAACTGCATTTGATGTAGATGTTGAGGTTTTAGAGGAATGCAGCATTCCTCTTCTGCTGCCCTTTAGGAATGAAAGACTGACGTATATTGGCTATAAAATTTTGCATAGATAGTAAGCCCGTTCCTTTCCATACAGAAATAAGTGAGTTTTGCTCTTCTACCTCTCATAACAATGGTCTGGTAGGAGAGGAATCTCATTTCCTGTTGATCCTTATTTGGTATAAATCCTGCATCGAAAAGAAGAAAAAAAACCAACCCTGAAATCATCACATTTTTAAAACAGATTCAGATTTCATACTTTAACTTAGCATAATACAAGACCCATCCTTTCAAAAATGACAATTAGAGGTCCATAAATAAGAATTTAAAAATTTTAATTTCCCTCAAACTTGATGATGGAATTGACCAGATGCCCTTAATAACCTTTGTAGACTCAGAAGGGAAAACAACCCCACCTAAAGATCTCCCTGCTTATATAATAATTTCATATATTTCTCATTTTCCAGTTCCTAGGAAATGTCAATTTTCAACTGAAAAAGCCTTGTCATAAACAAGGACTCATACAGAGGTGAGTAACTATGGTCCTAGGAGAGGAATTTAATATTGCAGAAGTGCAGGAAATACGATGTGACACTCAGTGGGCAGAAAGCATTTATTTTTCCTTTCAGTCTATTCTGGCTGTTGAAAAGCAACCATACTGGCGTTTTGTGTTATTCACTCCAGACAAAATCAGCTAATCACAGAATGGGTCAGGTTGACATGGACAACAGGAGGTCACCTGGCCCGACCTCTCTGCTCATTCAGGGTCATCCTAGAGCACATGGCACAGGATTGTGTCCAGGCAAAATCCAGTGAGGGAGACTCCACAACCTTTCTGGTCAATCTTTTCCAGTGCTTGGTCATCAGCACAGTAAGGAAAGAAGTTCTTCCTCATGTTCAGGTGGAACTTCCTGGGCCTCAGTTTCTGCCCATTGCCTCTTGTCCTTTTGCTTGTCACCACTGAAAAGAGCCTCTTGACACCTCCCTTCAGATACTCATAGACTCATGAGATCCCTTCTCAGACATCTCTTCTTGAGGCTGGACAAGCCCAGCTCCCTCAGCCTTTTCTTGCAAGAGAGGTTCTCCAGTGCCTTAATCAGCAGTGCCAACTCCAGCAGATCCCACACAGTAATTATTTAACCTTATACTCTATTACTTCCTGATTAAACCTATTTGAACAATTAGTTGTCAAAGAAATAAGGTTTTACATTCCTATTCCTAGGGACTCTTCACATGGTGTTCTGTTTCTGGGGACTCTTCACAGCTCCATTGTTCCAGCACCCTCTTTTCACAACTCCAAGACTGTTGACTTGATTTTCAGCCTTCTGATGTTGTTTACATATTTCTACTGGAGATTGCCACACATGTGCCATAACCAAAGAAGATTGTTTTCGCATACCTCTCTGTGATGGACTGCTGAATTGACCACTGGGGTCAGAGAGGTGTTCCTCTCATCTCCTAGTCCTTGATCAAATCCCAAATCCTATTTAAACCCTAATTCATAATAAACTTTCTCTTTCTCTGCTCACCTCTCAAACTGAGGAAGTGGGGTTCTTTTGTGTCCCTAACAGCGACACAAGACCACCCCATAGTTGCTGTTAAATTTTTGTGATTTTTTTTTAACTTCCTCTGACATCAGCTTTACCTCTCCATCCTTTCAATCCTTGGATTAATTCAGAGCAGTCTAAAAGCTATTCTGTGTTACGAATACAGGCCTTCTTCTACCTTTTCTGTACCTCAGTCGTGTTTGAAAATATTACTGATATGGGTGCATGCAAACCAACCTACAGGTGAGTGTGCACACTTCATTCAGCTCAGGTTTCTTCATCCTCAGAGAGAATTAGAAGATAGCCCCTGGACACAGTTTGGCCTTTGCTCATAAGCAAGTCACCCAGGAGAAGGATTTTAGAAATATTAGTTTCCCTTTTCTTCATTGGTTTCCCATTTCTTCCTCATTTCTGTGTAGCCTGCCAAAGAATTTAATACACACACCAAAAAAATGATTAAACACTTGCAAAACCTGATCCCCAAGGAAACTATTTGCAAACAGATAAACAAGCCAAACAGGGTGGAGGAAGCCTGCATATCTAAACAATATAATAGGCATCTTCAGCTGTGAGCTATTTTCGGTGTCCTCATAGCATGCCCCAGTACGACAATTAGCTACTGGAACTGAGAGTGAGCAACTAATACCACAAACTGGGATTGATTTTGGTTGTTCTACCACATGTCTTTCATCCTTCTCTCTTAGTCCATCGCAGTGGAATCATCTTTTTTAAAAAAAGAAAGTAAGATACCCTATAGAAAAACATGACTTACATATAAGACTCTTTGAGTCCTCAATCTCTTCTTTTTCCTTTTTTTTTCTGCATGACAAATGTGATTTTAATAACTACAATGTTCAGTACAATTATTCCATCACAACTGGTGGAAGCAGAACATGTTGATTTATTACCGTTCACCTTAGTGACCCTCATGGGCTCTGTGGGAGTTCTTTTACTCTGGTCAGTGTAGGGCCAACATTCAGAACTTGGGAGTGAATGATTACTGTGGTAGACAGAGCAAAGATTACAGTCAAGGTTGAATTATTGCCCTGACTTTACTCCCACCTTTTTCAGACTTTTTTGAATTTGGAGCCTGTCCTGAATGAATTTCCATTCCATTTCCTTTGAAGAAAGTCTGCTTAACTTTGGCATGTTAGCCACAGAATAAAATAAATAACCCATAAACCTATTTTGTGTACTCATAATCCTTGTATCTCAACCATAGCCGAATGGATTCCATTAAGTCTGCATTATGCATCCAATAATGTAACGTGGTGGGTGCCTGGGGGAAAAATATTATGTCAGGTTATGTAGTAGTACTTTCCTAGTTACACCTTCGCAGCTACCAGCAATGTGCAGCTGAGCAAGAACTAGTATTATAATGTTAAATAACCCTGACGGATTTTCTTCTATGAGTTTCTTCTGTGAACTTGTTCTAGTGAGTGCTAGCAAGGGCCCTTTGCCAATGACTCACAGATGTGCTGAAGTCATGACTTTGTATGAAGTATAATATGCACCTATTCTTTTATGATGGTAGCACTCACCTTTCTTAAAGATATTATTTGTGATTAATTCTAACAATTTTCAGATAAAATTGGCCACAGTATGCTCCAAAAGATTAAGAATGTCTGTCTGCCCATCCCTCATAATACTCAATTTTCTTCACAGTCACAGATGCTGACTGAGTGTGCTTTAAGAGCATTCAGCTACTCTGCTCTTAGTGATGTCAAAAAATGATGCTCCTAGAAATGCTATACATACACTTAATTTCTTTTAATAATGTCTCATTAATCCCATAAGGTTGTGTTCTTGGCATTATATGCTCTAATATTCCAGATACATGTAAGACTGCTCCTGCTGGTTCTTTCATGCTGTAGTCAAAAGCTTACAGTCATCAATATCTTCTCACACACGCTTACTGAATTTACCACGGTGGTTCCTGACTTCCTACACCTGCCCTTGGGAAGTGCTTGTTAGTGGAGAAAAACTTGGTGTTTTGTTGATGCATACGATAAGTCCTGTCACACAGCAACTACTTTATAGGGACTGAAATCAACTTTCTACAGCAAAGCATAAATCACAGAGTCACAGAATGGCTTGGGTTGGAAGCGATCTTAAAGATCATCTAGCTCCAGACCTCTCACCATAAGAAGAGACACCTTTAACAAGACCAGGTTTCTAAACACCCCATCCAACCTGGTCTTGAACACTTCCAGGCATGAGAGAACCACCGCTTGTCTGGGAAATCTGTTCCAGTGCCTCACAACACTCAGAGTAAAGAATTTCCTCCCAACATCAAAATGTTATGGCTTTTAATATTATTAAACAAGTTTTCTAGTTGTTCATAAAAATTTTTACACAAAACATTTTTATTCAACTTGACTTTGGATTTTTAAAAGGAAGAAATGACCACAGGAAACAGATACTTCCTGCATTTTAATTAAGATCCTGCATGTATCTGGATATTGGGAGGGGAGTGAGGTTCAGCCTAGGACTCTCGGTCATTCTGCTGCATGGTAATTTTAGAGTCTGGAAAACAACCAGTCCAGAATGCAAACACAGAACAGAGATTTCTATTTTAAAAGACAAAAGGAGGACATACTCCTGAAAAAAACCTGGTATATGCACCAAAGTCCTTGGGACAAAGCAGGACAGTTGTTGGGGTCTTGCTCCTTACTCTGGGAAAGAGGTAGACTGGCATGAGTTTTTTGGAAGCACTGACATGTCCCAAAAGCCTTCCCTCCCATTCTCCTTCCTACCAATGGCCAAAGGCAATTCCAAGGAGGAATGTAAGAGCAGTAAAAGCACAAGGTCAATCCCAAAAGTTCTTTCTGAGTCTCCAACTACCTATGATATCAGGCCTCAGCACACATGGAGTGGAATCCTGGTATTGGAACTGCGAGCCCAGCCTTCCTGTGCTTTGAAGGACTCTGGAACCAGAAGCTTGTGAGACAAATCCTTAGGGAAGTGCATGGAGGAAGGATAAATAGTATTGGGAATGGCTAGGCAGGAGAAGGGAAGGAAATCCAGGGATTGAGTGCTGCCTGAGAAAAAGAGGGTTGGAATAGAGAAGGCAAAATCCAACCTGAACCTCTCCATCCTAGCTCCTTCTCTTGTCATCCCCAACCACCCCCATGGATTTGAGCCTCTACACCTAAGGCAGAACAATTAAATATAGAATTGCGTGTATAACGACCTTACATGATGAATTTTTGCATGGAGCATGCAAAATGAGTTTCCTTCTGCCACTGGCCAAATGATTACAGTTACAGTAATTTTACTCTTTGCTTTCATTGTTAGGTTAACAACTGAATTAAAGACTACTATGAAAGGCATTTTTTATTCCAGTGCTCCTAATCCATAAAGCAAAAAATGAACAAGCGCCTGTTACTAGTACATCTATAGATGTAACAGTACCTTTGGCAAATTTTTTCACTGTACAGTGAAAGTTTCAAGCAACCTGATACTGGTAGCAATTTCTGATATAATTATGTAAAACTTACAGTTCAAATTCAAACAACTTAAAAATATATTGCTTGTATTATGGAACAAAGGAGTTGGGAAACACTCTTACAGTGTGGATTTGTAGTTTTGGTAAGAGAACTTTGCATAATTGAAACATCGGTTCAGAAACGGCGCCCAAATTTACATGATAACATGAACGCTTTTCTTTTTGCTTTTATTTGAAAATATGAATTGTAAGTCTTTCTTACAAGTAACTTAATACACACAGAGAAAAAGATGTGATGGCAGCATCTGCTCTAGCAATACCTTACTTTGTAATGACTGACCAAAAGTAGTAGATGAGGAATGAATTCTGGTGTCCTTAATGGGAAAAGAAATAAAAAAAATTACTAAAAGCATTGAAGCTTCATAGCCTCAGCACACACTGGACTAAGACTGAGTTTTGCATCTATTCTGAGCTAAGACTTGAAAAGACCTGTTTCCTTGGCAATTCAAAGAAACAATTCTTGCCTTTATTTTGAGGGCTCGCTTAGGCCTAATGTCATCAGCTCTGCATCTGCAGTTTGTTTGCTCTCTTAAGCAGGAGCTAAGCTGGCCACACAAGAAAAAATTGTGGGGAAATAAATAAACAGAAAAACAGATATGAGCAGCTTTCTGGGATCTTGAGCTTGCTTAGCATTTCAAAGTCCCTCTTTTTTTAGTAAGTCATTGGACAGCAGAATGGATTGCTCAGTAAAAACTGACATTTTGAAAGAAAAAGAACAAATTTTAACAGGTTTTTTTCTAGCAAGGCCATGAATACCTATCTACATAGGCTCAGTCAACCTTCTAGCTTCCTTTTTTTCTAACTATATTGCTCAGACAGAGTGTTCTGTCTCCATGCTTGGGTCAAAGGTCTCTGTGTTTTATCCAGCATGGTTCATGACTGCTAATTCCCTCTCTTCATAGGGTGTTGCTGGGTGCAAAGGTTTTGGGAAACTGTGGCTCTTGACTGCAGCTCCCACCTAGGACTGTAATAATCTACTAGTTCCTACCTAACCACTCTAACTCTTTTAAAAAACGTTGGCTTTGTTGTACATTAATTAAGGTGCATTCCTTACATCCTTCAGCTTGGGGGTTGTACTGGGTGACATGTAATGGTACCTTCCAACCCAAAATATTCTATAGTTCTCTGTTAAGCACTTTTCCAAACCTGAAAACAGTATCATGGCTATCAAACAAAGGATTCTCAACATGGTCAGGTTCTCACTTGGATTATGGACTTAGGGTCTTCCGTCTTTGCCGGCTTGTTATCCCTGTGCTTTTCCTTTGAAACCAGCAAAGGAATAGCTTGAATACTGGGTGAAAATAGTTGATGAAAGCTTTGGTCCACTGTGAGCAGGACTGCAAATCTTTGGCTTCATTTGAAGTTGAGCAGGGTTCATTTGGATGCTGCTTTCACTTTCAATTAATGGTGGCCCTGCTGTGCATTTGCTTGTTATGTGTCTCAGATGTAGAATGACAATCCTACAATGGATATCAGTTTGCAATTAAATCCAGAGCCTTTGATACCTTCAGCCCTTGCCTGGACAAGCCTCTCAGAAATCTGATCTAACAACAAGCCTCCAGAGGATCCTTTCCACACAAATCTTCCTATGATTCTATCAGGGCCTTTTTCATCATCCATAAGAAAAGGTTATTTAATATAGAAAGAGGTCTGTTCCTCATGTGACATGCCAACACATTGCTTTATCACTGATAACCGTAGATATCACTAATGTAACTCACAGCTCAGAAGTTTTAATCTATTCTCCCAGCTAGTAGTAGGGTCAGGAAAACTGCAGAGATATTTCTAAAGAAAAGAGAGGCATGGCTCCAACACTTTTATGTGAGAAAACGATTCAACAGAAAACCTGCTGTAAAGGTTGAAGTGTAGTTAAGCATGCAGATAAAGAAAAGTATGACATTCACCTAAAATACCGTAATTAATGAATAAATGTATCATCCTGAAGTAAATTTGACAGTGTGGTCACATTAGGTTCACAGCACTATTTGCTCCAAAGTAGCTGACTTGGTCTTTTTTTCCCTTTAAATACAAAATCATGGAAAAAGAAATGCAGTTTCCCTGAAGGTTCCATGTGTCTTGGTTTAGGAAGACAGGTATCTGCTAGGTAAAATTACAATCAGAGGCTCTTTGGCAAAGATTTGGGAAACAGGAATAGCAGTTCTTTACTAGTATGTAATACAAAGCAAACAAACACAAAAAAAACTCCCCCCCCCCCACCAAACAACTACAGCATTAATAACAAACGACAACAGCACCAAGAACCTTGAGGGCTTTGTTTCACAAAACCCAGGGCAGTTTGGTTTCGGTGTCCCTGCAGGATCCTCAGAGCACCAAGCTGGAACAGTGGAAAAGTCCCGGGCTGGTAGCTGGGATGACAGGGTGTCCCGGCAGGCAGGGGCAGGATGTCCCGGCAGCGCAGGGAGTGCAGGGTCACGCTGCAGCAAGAGGAGCAGCGCCGAAGCAGCTCGAAGGCGAGGCAGAAAAGCGACTCAGCTTCTGCTCGGCGTGCTTTGCGGCGGCTGAGATCCTCGAGGAGCGGCCGACACGCGTCTCCCGAACGCCGGAAGCAGAAAAGCACGCAGCTGCCTCAAGCTGTGTCTTTTACCTGCGTTATCTCCCCCTTCCACCTTTTGTCCATCTCTTTGTTTCAGCCAAGCACTCTCAAGTATCCAACACCCGGTCCCCTTGGCAACCCGTGGGGAAAAAATTCCCCAGAGAAAGAAGGAACAAACCCAACCCCCAACATTATCCACCCCGAATTTTTTTCCCATACAAACATATTACATTGAGTTTTAACTATTAAAAATACATATATATATATGCAAATATGGATGCAGCCACATTGTCATGGATAGTTCACCCCAAAACAAGGTCCCCTTGAGGTATGCATCGGGTCTCTCCATCCTTTTGCATCACCCACCAGGTGCAACCTGGTCCCTGAGCGAAGACAACCCCACGGATGGGATTGTCTTTACTGGAGGCAGGATTAATCCAAACAGTTTTTCCCAGCATACCTCTCATGTGTACCACTGGAACCTTATCTCCGTCTGTCTTTTGCAAGGGCTCAGATTGGGCAGGACCTGCTCGGTTGGTGGAACCTCGAGTGTCCACCAACCAGGTGGCCTTTGCTAAATTAGTATCCCAATTCTTAAAGGTTCCCCCACCCAGTGCTTTCAAGGTAGTTTTAAGCAGGCCATTGCACCGTTCAACTTTCCCGGCCGCTGGTGCATGATAAGGAATATGGTACACCCACTCAATGCCATGTTCTCTAGCCCAGGTGCTTATAAGACTATTCTTGAAATGAGTCCCATTGTCCGACTCGATTCTCTCAGGGGTGCCATGTCTCCACAGGACTTGTTTTTCCAGGCCCAGGATGGTGTTCTGGGCAGTAGCATGAGGCACAGGGTAGGTCTCCAACCATCCAGTGGTGGCTTCCACTATGGTTAGCACATAACGCTTGCCCTGGCGGGTTTGGGGAAGGGTGATGTAGTCAATCTGCCAGGCTTCCCCATATTTATATTTGGACCACCGCCCACCATACCATAAGGGCTTCACCCGCTTGGCTTGCTTGATTGCAGCACATGTCTCACAGTCATGGATAACCTGAGAAATACTGTCCATGGTTAAATCCACCCCTCGGTCTCGGGCCCACTTATAGGTGGCATCTCTGCCCTGATGACCCGAGGCATCATGGGCCCATCGGGCTAGGAACAACTCTCCCTTGTGTTGCCAATCTAAATCTATCTTTGACACTTCTATCTTGGCAGCCTGATCTACCTGCTTGTTGTTTTGGTGTTCCTCATTAGCCCGACTCTTGGGAACATGGGCATCTACATGGCGGACTTTCACAGGCAGCTTCTCTACACGAGTGGCAACGTCCTTCCATTCATCAGCAGCCCAGATTGGTTTTCCTCTACGCTGCCAGTTGGCCTTTTTCCACCTTTCCAGCCAGCCCCACAGAGCATTGGCTACCATCCACGAATCAGTGTAGAGGTAGAGCTTTGGCCACTTCTCTCTTTCAGCAATGTCAAGGGCTAATTGAACAGCTTTGAGTTCAGCAAGCTGACTTGATCCCCCGTCTCCTTCAGTGGCTTCTGCAACCTGTCGTGTGGGGCTCCATACGGCTGCTTTCCACTTACGGTTCATTCCCACGATGCGACAGGAACCATCAGTGAAAAGAGCGTAGTGTGTTTCTTCTGCTGGCAATTGGTTGTATGGAGGAGCTTCTTCAGCTCGTGTCACTTGTACCTGCTCCTCTTCGTCCGTGAAACCGAAGTTTTCTCCTTCCGGCCAGTTTGTAATTATCTCCAAAATCCCAGGGCGATTTGGGTTTCCAATACGGGCACGCTGTGTGATGAGGGCAGTCCATTTGCTCCATGTGGCATCGGTGGCATGGTGCGTGGAGGGAGCCTTTCCTTTAAACATCCACCCCAGCACTGGTAGTCGGGGTGCCAAGAGGAGTTGTGCTTCTGTGCCAATCACTTCTGAGGCGGCTTGAACTCCTTCATAGGCGGCCAAGATCTCCTTCTCTGTGGGAGTGTAGTTGGCTTCAGATCCTCTGTAACTTCGACTCCAGAATCCCAGTGGTCGGCCTCGGGTCTCCCCTGGCACCTTCTGCCAAAGGCTCCAGGACAAACCGTTGTTCCCGGCTGCAGAATAAAGCACATTCTTCACATCTGGTCCCGTCCTGACTGGGCCAAGGGCTACTGCATGAGCAATCTCCTGCTTGATCTGGGCAAAGGCTTGTTGCTGTTCAGGGCCCCAGTGGAAATTGTTTTTCTTGCGGGTAACCAGGTAGAGAGGGCTCACGATCTGACTGTACTCAGGAATGTGCATCCTCCAAAAACCTATGGCTCCTAGGAAAGCTTGTGTTTCCTTTTTGCTGGTCGGTGGAGACATTGCTGTGATCTTATCAATGACCTCAGTGGGGATCTGCCGCCGTCCATCTTGCCACTTTACTCCCAGGAACTGGATCTCTCTGGCAGGTCCCTTGACTTTGCTCTTCTTGATGGCAAACCCGGCTTTCAGCAAAATCTGGATGATCCTCTCTCCTTTCTCGAACACTTCAGCTGCAGTCTTTCCCCACACAATGATGTCATCAATGTACTGTAGATGTTCCGGAGCCTCACCTTTCTCCAGTGCAGCCTGGATCAGCCCATGGCAGATGGTGGGGCTGTGTTTCCACCCCTGGGGCAGCCGGTTCCAGGTGTACTGCACGCCCCTCCAGGTGAAAGCAAACTGAGGCCTGCATTCTGCGGCCAGAGGAATGGAGAAAAATGCATTGGCAATGTCAATAGTGGCATACCACCTCGCTGCCTTGGACTCCAGCTCGTACTGAAGTTCCAGCATGTCCGGCACAGCAGCGCTCAGCGGTGGAGTCACTTCATTCAATGCACGATAGTCCACAGTCAGTCTCCATTCTCCATCAGACTTGCGCACAGGCCAGATGGGGCTGTTGAAGGGTGAGTGGGTTTTGCTGACCACCCCTTGGCTCTCCAGCTCACGGATCATCTTGTGGATGGGGATCACGGCGTCCCGATTTGTCCGATACTGCCGACGGTGCACTGTTGAGGTGGCAACAGGTACTTGTTGTTCTTCTACCTTCAGGAGTCCCACTGCAGATGGGTTCTCTGATAGTCCCGGCAAGGTGTTCAACTGCTTAATGTTCTCTGTCTCCACAGCAGCTATTCCAAAAGCCCATCTGAGTCCTTTAGGGTCTTTATAATATCCATTCCTGAGGAAGTCTATGCCCAGAATACATGGAGCCTCTGGGCCGGTCACAATCGGAAGTTTCTGCCACTCCTTCCCGGTCAGGCTCACCTCGGCTTCAACCAGAGTCAGTTCCTGTGATCCCCCCGTCACCCCGGCAATGGAAATTGGTTCTGCCCCCACATGTCCTGATGGCATTAGAGTACACTGCGACCCAGTATCTACTAAAGCTTCATATTTTTGTGGCTCTGATGTGCCAGGCCATCGAATCCACACAGTCCAAAAAACCCGATTTTCCCGTGCCTCTTCCTGGCTAGAGGCAGGGCCCCTCTAGCAGTGGTTATTATTCCCTTCTTGGACGTACATGGTAGAGGTTCCTTCGAGGGAATCTGACACAGCATTCCCACCTCCGTAATACCTGGCAGCTTGCTCATGGGAGGCTGAGGCTACCTTCATTCTAGTGGAACTCCCTCTGTTAGCGTTTCTCTCCTTGAGCTCACGTACCCGTGCTGCCAGGACAGAAGTAGGTTTCCCATGCCACGCTCCCATGTCCTCCCCATGGTCCCTCAGATAAAACCACAGGTCAGCTCGAGGGGTGTACCCTCTCTCTCTCGCTGGGGAATGTTGGGCTCTGATTCTGGGGCCTGTGACTCGCACCGGTGCTACATGGGAACTGTTCCTTCTCATCTCCTCTCTCATTTCCCTCATCTCCTCTTTGAGTTCCTTCACCACCGCAGAGACATGAGCCTGCATTGGGCCACTGATCATACTTTCATAATTTCTGAGCTTGTTGGCAACAGAACCCACTGTCTCTCGGTTATCCTCGGCATTAATTGTTGCGATGAATGTGGCGTATTGGGATGGTCCATGAGTTGCCAGATTCCACAACATGTGCCCTGTGCATTTAACCTTGTCGGGGTCATTATCATGCTGTCCGGTCCTCCCAAAAAGTACTTCCAATACTGCCACTTCTCTCAACTGTTGGATTCCTTCCTCAAGGGTCTTCCATCGCATTCTATTGTTGTGCTCTTGCATTCTGTCTCTGTGGACAAATCTCTCTCTCACACTCATTAGAAGTCGTTCCCAAAGGGGAAGGGGCCTTTGCTCTCTTACAAATACCTGATTTATACCTGAGTCCTGGGTCAAGGGTCCCAAATTCCTTGCTTCAGCACTATCCAGTTGCACACCTGTACCCATAAGGTCCCAGACTCGAAGTAGCCAGGCTGTATAAGCCTCACGTCCTCGTCGTGCAATATCTTTTTGCAGATTACGTAGACTTTCATATGTCAGGGACTCAGTGATGATCTCAACCTGTGGCTCTTCTGTGGGCTGTGAGGACCCTCCTTTCTTACCCTTAGTATCAGGATCTGACGATTTCACTTTACACTTCCTTGTTTCCACAGGGGCGACTGCTGCTGGCTGTGGCTGCCCTTGTGGTTCAGCTGGAACCTGGACAGTTGTAACATCTGTGGGTTCCACTGCTGCACCATCAGTCTCTGCCTTCTCGGGGCAGGGGGAGGGTTTTTCATGAGCTGGAGAAATGTACTCCCTCAGCATCTGGCCCATCTCATGTATCTCTTTTACCAGAGCCTCAACCCAATCCGGGTGGGTCCTTTCTGAGGCAGGCTGTGGGGCAGAGTCAGGCTCTGGGGTATCATCCCTATTCTGTGGGGTAGGTATCAGGGTGGTTATCCAGGTCAATCTTCCCTTATCTCTGAATGCTAAACAGAATACGCATATTAGCAGCACCAGCCATTGTATGATATCATTAGCATTCAGAGAGGATTTAAACCCTTCAAAAACTGGTGGGGCAGACCCAAAGAGATGGGTAAAGGGTTGGGAAAAAGAAACTTCCCCCGGTGTCATTTCCTCACAGTAGGTACCATTGTTAAAGTAACTCCAAAAACACACAGTTAGTGTACGATAGCCCTGAATCCATGTGCCTGCCTTCCAGAGGAAATTAAAAATCCATGAGTTCTTCACCTTATTAAGCCATAAAATAAACTGGATGACAGTCACAGTAGCCTTAGTTATAGGGCCCATGTTTAGATAAGGGCCTGCAAATGGAAGGAATACAGCCACAACCACATGCCACCCAAACCAGGCTAAGTTAGACCACATGATGCAGCCTAATGAGGTTTTTATATCCAACGCACACAAAAGAAAGTACTAGGTTAGTTAAGAACTGCTATTTCTCTTCCCTCTTCTTTTCTCAGTGCCCTCAAGCCCCACACTTGGGCGCCAAAATCTGTCTTGGTTTAGGAAGACAGGTATCTGCTAGGTAAAATTACAATCAGAGGCTCTTTGGCAAAGATTTGGGAAACAGGAATAGCAGTTCTTTACTAGTATGTAATACAAAGCAAACAAACACAAAAAAAACTCCCCCCCCCCACCAAACAACTACAGCATTAATGACAAACGACAACAGCACCAAGAACCTTGAGGGCTTTGTTTCACAAAACCCAGGGCAGTTTGGTTTCGGTGTCCCTGCAGGATCCTCAGAGCACCAAGCTGGAACAGTGGAAAAGTCCCGGGCTGGTAGCTGGGATGACAGGGTGTCCCGGCAGGCAGGGGCAGGATGTCCCGGCAGCGCAGGGAGTGCAGGGTCACGCTGCAGCAAGAGGAGCAGCGCCGAAGCAGCTCGAAGGCGAGGCAGAAAAGCGACTCAGCTTCTGCTCGGCGTGCTTTGCGGCGGCTGAGATCCTCGAGGAGCGGCCGACACGCGTCTCCCGAACGCCGGAAGCAGAAAAGCACGCAGCTGCCTCAAGCTGTGTCTTTTACCTGCGTTATCTCCCCCTTCCACCTTTTGTCCATCTCTTTGTTTCAGCCAAGCACTCTCAAGTATCCAACACCCGGTCCCCTTGGCAACCCGTGGGGAAAAAATTCCCCAGAGAAAGAAGGAACAAACCCAACCCCCAACACCATGTCACTGCATGAATTGAAGGTAATGCAGGCTCTGGATTTCACAGGCAGGGTAGAAATATGGTTCTATTTAAACAGAAGATCTATCATCAGATGATAAAAATTATTACAGATCAGATAAAGTCAGTGTCAATACATCGAGTCTTAATAAATGGAGACCTGGACCTGCAGGTTTCTTAGGCTAGTCACAGTTATTGATCCAGGAAACTAACAGTTAGCTGGCATTGAAAAATAGGGCTGCTCAGGTTTTGTATGAAACATGGAAGCTTTTAATGAAGAAATGTCAGCAGTGACAAAAAGCTGAGAAAGCTGAGTCTGCAGCCCCAGCACAGACAGGTTCTGGTAGAAATACCCATGCAGGATTCTTCCAAAGTATCTCCTGACTCTGCCTGTTCTTAGAACCTACAGCCCATGGCCTGTCTGTTCGGCTGGCTACAGCAGTGATGTTAGCAAAAACACCTGGATCCAACGGGCCTTTAGAAAACATCATGCCTTGATTACGCATGCTGGTTTCATCTTTCATGTTTTCACCACTATCATACTTATTTGAAAGCCTGATCCCAAATGTAGGAGAGACATTTGCAAATCTGTTCACCCCATTATGTACACAAGACTTTCATGAGAAGGCAATGAAAGTACAATTCCTTTTTTCAATGAAACAGAGACATTCAGATGACTTGGGCATTTATAAAAACTCTACCATTAAAGACTCACTCTATGTGTTTGTGATTAAAAATCTTGGCTAAGATCATTCAGTGATTAAATACAGAGCAGAGAGAATAATTTTAGGGGAATGTGGGCCGTAATCCCCCATAGTAATCTATTACATTATAATTTCTTTAATAGATGACATCACCTCTCTTTGACTCACTTTGTGTGTCTATAATGCTCGAAAATGATTTAATTGCTAAGATATAGAAGGTTTCCTCATACATCACAGCTGACAGGAAGACTCTTGTTTCCCTCATCATTCAGTCTTCATTCTGTCCTCATGAAGCCAACCAGCTGGAAGATAATATCTTCTAACAACTGTAATTGCTCTTACTGCGCACACAATGTCAAATTGTGCCCTTAATTCTGACTGTCTCCATTGTTACTGTATGCTGCTGGCAATGTGTCAACATTTAGCAAGGATTTAGTCTTTTGTTAGAGCCACCTTCTAAGAGTTTTATGTAAAACAGGATTCCTTGTCTTCTCTGTGGGCCATTAAGAAGAAATATTGTATGTGATGTGTAGTGGTTTGAAAGCAAAACAAATGAGAGGCTCCAAGTCAGAGATACAATTTAATAGGAAGAAAGGAAAGAAAGTAAAATAAAATAGATACAATAACAAAAAGGCCACTGACAGAGTCAGAATACCACCTGAACAGAGTGATGGAAGCAGTCCAGATGAGGTGATCCTCCTGAAGCAGTGATCCTATAGCAAAGTCTGGTAGCTCTGTTCCTCTGGAAATCCAGTGGGTAAGGGCCCCCTGTACTGTCCCAAACTCCAGATTATATCCAGGTGGGAATGCTTGGTTCCTCCCCCTGGGCGGAGCATCTCAGAGTGGGATGATGAGTCATGCAGGGGGTCCTTGATGGCCCATTAAACAGAGACAACTCCCGGAGGGAGTTATCTGAGAGTCCTGGGCAAGGCATCTGATGGGTCATTAACAGAAGATAATGGCCCAGAGGGAGGAGGTCTGGGAAAACACTGCCCCACCTGGATACAACAATTCATGAAGATGGTGATAGAATACTTTGTGCACATCCTATACTACAACCCAGGACCGATGTTAAAAAAAAGGAGCTTCTTGGCAACTAACTCCTCATTCGTAACAGAGACAGAGAAATCTGATATGTAAAATGGAAGTAGAAAACTGACTGCTCTAATGTTGGCTCAGGTTTAGATTTTAATCTCAGTGTTCAACGTAATACAGCAAGCCAACCACTTTCCAAGCAGCATCAGGTATGGTAGGACAGAAAATCCTGGAGCGGGAAGGTGTGTCATCATCCCACAGTTAATAGAAACTTTTGGAAGGGTTCAGAGAAATATCTTAGCCAGCCTCTTGCTTTATGAATCTTAAGAACATCTGGACCCTATTTCATCCCATTTTGCAGATGGCCCACCATGTTCTATGCTGCCTTCTTTGTTCATGCTCATGTATATTTGTATGACATTTGATTACATTTGTCTTATTGAGTGAGCTCATACAGACCTTCTTTCTACAGACTGAAGTTCAGTGACACCAACTTTTAACTGAAACATGGGCACAGCACGTGCACCAGTATTGCATAACCCAGGGTTCCCACACTAAATGTTTCTTCTTCCTTGCTACATTTCCTTCACAGTTACTTTTACGCCTTGCCAGAGAATATTTCCTTGTTGAGCAAGCTATACAGCCACTTGCTCCCCACTCTGTACCATATTTCCAGGGTTGCCCTGTCCCAGGTGCAGAATCTGTCACTTGCTCTTGTTAAACTTCATAGAGTTGGTGATTGCTCAGCAATCTAATTTGTCAAGGTGTCCACAAGACCAAGACATGTGGGCAGTCACTTTACTGATAAAAAGAAGCTTTTGGAGCTCTGAATCAGTCTTAGGACCCAACAATGTAAAATATGGCAACACCCAATTTGTACTCAGTGATCAATTAGACACGTACAAACTGGAGGTCTGACCAAGAGGTTGGTTATGTGAAGAAACATTCATGGAGTAAGATGGTACTGGAATCACTCCAGAGAAGACTGATTTTTGAGGAAGACCTTTAAACATATTTAAGTTGAATGCATATTGTGTTTATTTGTTTTGACATGTGTTTCCAACCAAGCCTTCTCTGTCATTCTAGAAGCCCTGCCTGTAGAAGCTTTTCACTGATGTTCCATTATCTTGCAGACTGAAGGAATCTATTAGAAATGTCCATTCCCAATAAACTTTCCTTCAGGAAAGACGAATCTATACTTACTGCTTAGAGATCATTTCAGGCGTGACAACATACAAGCACATTATTAATGAAACTTATTTAATATTAATATAATACTGTCTGATCTCATTGTTTAAGTAAATGCTCCATTTTTGAGTTCTTTTAGCTACTTGACCTCAGAGGTGTCTGCCAAAAAATGACTGATTTCTGCTCTTTGTTAGAGTAGTGAAAATGGGCAGGGCTGGCTGGATGTATAGGATAGAGTTTCAAAATGTCATATTCTGGAAGGTTACAGACTAAACAAGTTTCAGCTAATGGGGTGTCTGCAGTGTCTGAGGAAAGGGAAAGTTTAAGGCTTAGATGCTTATTACAAAGTCATCCTTGCTTCTACAATAACTCATTTTGATATTTTTTAATTTGCAAAAATGTGTCTGTGTGATCCCATAGGCTCTTAACTACTTTGTAATGAGTGTGTATGAACAGATGGAAAATGTTTTCAATTTCTGAGAGAAGTGCTAATGGATGTCACCAGCTATTAGAAAAGCTCAGGTGGTTCCATTTTGGGAGAATAGGTATTGTCATAAGTATCTTCATTTTTAATGAAATGTTTGCTCATTTATACCTTTATGGTAAGTTTAAGACTGGCTGTACAAGCACAAAAAGATCAGAAACTGAGCTGGAAATTATTCATTGTGAAATGGTCCAGAAACTTAAATCCAAACATTTCACCTGAATATAACAAAAGCTTGTTGTAGGTCACACCAGCACCAGGGAAAATTAATAACTGGGAAAAAAAAGTTAATCCCATCAAGGTTAGACTTCTTTTTTCCTCTTTGTTATAGATGCAGAAAAAAACTCCAAAAACCCACAAAAAGTTAACAGCAGAAAGGAACAATTATTCTATGTAACATTCAATACTCTGTCAATCTATTTATCAATCTGTTTTTTCATCCACTAACCCAGATGAGATTTTCATACTGGTCTTGAGCTCCCTCTAGCATCAGACATTAGGATCTTCCCAAGAGAAAGTGAAATATGAAATATAAAAGGATAAAATTAAACTCAATAAATAAAATTTCCCTTATATATCCACTCTGAAGGGAAGAATTAATAGAGCGAATAGGGCTGAGAAAAAACTAAAAAACCCAAAATGTTTTGCTGGCTAGGAATTGAAGAATGGAGGGAGACACAGACTAATTGGGATGATGTGGTACTACTGGTTTGCCCCTCCTCCTCTTTACTACAAAAGACAGAGTTCAATAATATAGATTGCTCCTCTCTGTTCTGGTGTTGGCTCACATTGCTCAGCTGTATGGAGACTCTGCTTTGGTCAAGCAGCTGTGAACTGCATGAGATTGTATTAACAGATAAAGACATCTCAGTGTACTGTACACAGGCAGATACTTTGGAGATTAAAATGTGTAGAAGACCTTCTGTGCAAATCTTGCACTATTTCTCCACATATCTGATGTACAAAGACCAACTCCACAAACACAGCTCCTTCAGCACTCAAGCCAGACCTGAAGAAGTTTCCACCCAGCCACTGCTCCTTCTTTTAGATGTTGATGTTTCCAGTTCAGTTTTCAGCTTGCCCAATAACATTGGCAAAGGAGCAGCAGCTCTGACAAGTAAGGCAACACCTACAGCAATCGTTTCTCTGCCATTGCAATGTGAAGAGCAACACTGCTCAGAAGCAGAAATTATTTTTCTCACCTGTCCCATGAAAGGCTTTCCCTGAATGACAGGTGAGGTTGCAGGTGTTTATTCAGTGACTGGAAAGTGGATGAAAGAGCTTAAAGGGAAATGTTAAAACCTGCAAAGGGGGGAAGAAAGATTGAACACAGTAGGCTCAAGGTGGAATATGTTCCTCACAGGTTTCTTCACAGCACACATCTTTTAGGAACAGCTTGAAAATTTATACACTTATTTTGCTCTCACATTTGTTGACTCCAGGCATAGAGAAAAGTCTCTGTTGTGCAAGATACTGTACAAATTATGTTTCTTGGCCTCAGAAAAATTACACTTAGAGCCATAAGCAAAAAAGAGATAAATGAGACAGTCTCCACAGACTGACAAGGTGAACCATGGACCACAGCTAGCAAATACTTATATCTGAGTAAAAATGAGAAAATTGAATGAGAAATGAATTTCAGTTCCTGCATTGAAAACTGCAAACAAAATGGTTATTTTGACTTCAATATGAGTGAAAAAAAATTAAAAGTGCAGGCAAGCTTCAGTTGCATTCATTGCACTTCTTGTCATCCCATTCAATTTTAGTGTTTTCACTTGGTTTCAGAATTTTTCCTTTTGTTATCTTTAAGATTTCGTTTCTTTAGTATCTTCTCCTGTCTCTTTATTTACATTTATTCCCAGTTTTTAAGGATTTGAATTGGAGTAATTTTGGCAAGGTTTGATCATTTTTACTGCCCCTCACTTTATCTTAGCCTGTTGGCTTGCAATCGCTCCATTTCCAAATTTTCTGTGTTTTTTCAATTGCACTGTTTTTGATCATATCTCCTTTCCAGAGCTTTTGGTAGACTTTGTTCTCTGATTTCAAGATTTCATTCCCTTTCCTGAAAGGATTTCTCTGGAAAGGAAATATGACCAAATAAAATGCAAATGAAAAAAAAGGAGAATTTTTGGAAATTGAGTGATTACAACCTAATGGACTGAGATGAAATGAGGGGCAGTGAAAAGGAACAAAGCCTGCCAGAATTACTCCAATCCAGACCCTGAAATCAGGGAAGAAATGTAAATAGAGAGAAGAAGAAAATGACAAAATGAAATGTAGAAAAAAGAAAGGAAAAATGCCAAAACCAAGTGAAAACAATAAAAGTGAATGGGATGACAAGATGTGCAGGGAAATGGACTGAAGCTAGCCCAATTTATCCTCATTGAAATTGTAAGATTTCATTCCCTTTCCTGAAAGTGAAAGAAACTGGCATCTCCCCCGCCAGTGATGGTATGTTAGCTTCCTTTGGTAAAGAGGAAATGTTTTAATGTTCTCTCTCTGCCCAGCTCTGCTAACATTCCAGGTCTTCCCAGTTAAGTACAATTTGAAATGATATAGGGAGCCATCAAGCATTGCATGACACCACAGCTCCTCATTCTGCTGTGAATATTGCCCTGCAGTCCGGCTGAGCTTGTTTTAAGTTTATTTTGTTTCAACTAATCTCATAGCAGAAGAAATGGAAGCCTCACGAACAGCTGGGCTATCGCAAATCCCATATCCTCACTCATAAAAGTCACAGGTAGTCCAAAGAAAAACTATTCCAAAGGCACAGAATGGCAGTTACTTTGCTTTTCAACAGCTCTGCACTGAAGGTAACAGATGCCTTTCTTTGAAACCAGTCTGTTGGAGTTTCACAGAGGGGTAAAAAATTCAGAAAAAACCCCAAACAAAAAAAAGCCCAGCTGTCGGGTTCAAACCGCCTTGAAGTGGAGCTACAATCCAGGGAGACAGAGAAACATGCTGAAAGCCAAGAACTGAGAAAAAAAACTGTTTCAGTGTTTGTCGGCTGAAGTGCTTTGCAAAAGTGCTGTTGTCGCAACAACTGCCTGGTCCTTTAGGGCTGGGCTGGCTTTGTCCATCCATGGGTTTGACACCATCTATGAAAATGGTGCCTTTCAAAGACAGGTTGCTCACATGCCCAGAACCATAACTGGAGTTGTGGCAAGAGTTACAGAGCACAAGCATTGCTTTCCACCTGCTGGGATTAACCATGATAAATGAGTTTTTTAAATTCTGGCACAAAAGAGAGTTCCTACTCGTGTTTCATTAAAATGGAGCTACTAATAAGTATTTATATCCTAAGCAGCTGTGAGAAAACAGGGCATAGCACCAGTGCAATTTGTGGCAAAAAGAAAGAGGTTTTTTCCTGCATAAAAGATCCTTTTGGATAAAGAAGCAGCTTTAAAAGCTGCTGCTTTCACAGAATATGACAGCTTTTCAGACAGTACTAAAAAATGCTAAAAATCAACCTCCAAGCCAGAGATGAACAGTGTCTGGAGTACAGAGGAATTGCATCAAAAGTTCTTTTGACAAAGACCAAACATGGTTGCTGAAGATGGCTCAAGTAGAATTTTCAAAAGTAAGAAACCAAAATTTCATTTCTTTGTTAAGTGATAGGCTCCTTTTCACAGGTTTTGTCATAGAGATTAGGATGCTCAGCATCCTCAAACACCATCAGCAGCAAAAAATTTAATTCTGGCATCACCATGAGGAAAGGAGCATATGGTCTTGAACAAGGAGCACATAAAAAACCACACAGAATGCAGCTGCACTCAAATCATGCCCAGCACCTCTTTGTGCCTCTTTGCAAAGAGCTTTTCTTCTGCTGGCCTCAGCGGCTACTTTCCTCCTGTCTCTGTCAGCTCTTTTAAAATCCCCTCTCTCATCTTCTTTCGGTGATGTTCTTGATGTTCCCATTTTCAAAATGTCTCAAACTAGTTAAATGGTGTTGAATATCCCTGTGGTCAGTTTAGGACAGCTGCCTTGGCCATGCCCCTTCCCAACCTCTTGTTCAGCCTCAGGTTTTGGGGCTGAGGGCTGGGTGGTAGAGCTTTGGAGGAACAACCATGGAGATGTGGGAGAACTGCCCAGCAGTAGCCAAAACATTGGTGTCTTATCAACACTTTTCTAGCTGCAAATACAAAGCACGGCACTGCAAAAGCACTGTGAGGAAAGTTGACCCCATCCCAGTCAGACCCAATACATTTGATAATATACAACTCTTAATAAAGTGCATTTTTTAATGTGTACAAACTGAAATGTGACTGTAAATTAATTAGAGAATTCAGGAAGAAGTTAAAAACTTTTGGGAAAGTAATTTCAAAAGAACTCCACACTGAGTTCAGTACTTTTTCACAAAGTCACAGCATTCCTAGTTTCAACAACATTGTGTCTTACAAAGGTGCGTCGGGTGGGGGAAATCAACATTTCTTTCCTTGGACTACATCCTCTGTTTTGGTCAATATGAATTTTACCATTCGAATTTAATCAGACCTTGTATCTAACTTAAACTCTGATCTTTTATAGGCTATGCAAACTTGGTTTTCTCTTCTTTCACAAATACTTTTAAACAAGAAGGCATTACACAAATGTTAGCGGAGTGCCTTGTGTCTGCATTAGCAGAACAAGTTCATACAGCCCCTTGTTTGATCTGTTTGTCAATTTTGCCCTGAGAGAATAAACAAAGTGTCAGACTTAAGATTTATTTGTGTAACAGAGAGGCATGCAATACATGAATTTTGAAGGACTACAGAGCTTTAATATTAATCCTTGTCCAATGCATGCAATGCGCTGGTCTGGAGGATTTACAGATATATGGAAGCCCAGATGGATTAGGAATGGTAGAAATCTAGGACAAATAGGCATGGAGCTTGTGTGGTTTGACTGCATGGGGTGTGTAGTGAAATCCATGTTTTGACAGTCCAGACTTCAGGAACAGCGTCTAGGTTATGTCCAGTTTGGCCAAGTCACATTGATCAGCTTCCAGGAGAAAAAAACAGGATGACATCCAGAGAAAAACTTGCAGTAGGGGGTTTACAATTGTGCCTTTTGGGCTTGGGACTAGACAGATCTAATATATTTATAGTGTATGATAAATACTTTCATCAGTGGAAGTCCTAAATTTTCCTTCAAAGAGTATAGCCATCTCTCACTTCCTGCCAAATCAGGGCTGGACTAAAGCATTAGCAACATTTTGGACAGAAAGGAGAAATGTATAAAGTGAAAAGACAAGAGAATGCACAGGTGAAAGCCCTCTCCACTGTAAGACTGTTTCACAGGTTGCTTCGGCATTCAGCTACAAAGCTGAGGAAAGATCCATGTAGCCCAGCAGATTACAGTTTTATCATCAAAATAAAAAAAAAAAAAAAAAAAGAGGAAAATGATGTTTTCTTTCTCCTTCTCTCAGGCCAATGCCTGCTCTCTGCCATGAGATGAAGGTGCTGAAGAGACAGTTTTTCACATTGTTTGTTGACTGTCCTTCACAAATGTATATATTTTGGGGGATATCTGAAAAAAAAACTTGCAGAAATATTTCTATTACATTTATTCATAGTCCTGAAATGCTTTGGGTGCCTGATCACGAATAGGGTGCCTGATCACGAATAGGGTTCCTGGTGGACATCAGCTGGACAATATATCAGAAAATATTACTTCCACTAATTGGCTTACAGTAGAAGGCCAGCACAGACTGATGTGTGAGTGCAAGGGAAGAGCGAGACAAAAATAGCGTGAAAGGTGCACTCAGCATTCTAGCTATTGGATTGTTTCAAGTTTTGGTTATGTTCACATTGTTTCTGATAATTTCAGATTTTTTCATGGTTGTCACAAAAAACCAAAATTTGAAACAACAAAGATGAAATTTTCATAGTATATACAGCCAACGCCTCCAAAGTATTAAGGAATCACAGCAGAATAAAGAACCAAAGGAATTATTTGAAAATTGTTTGAAATGCTTTACAGGGGGGCTAATATAGTTCTAAGTTTTTTAGACTAAAGGAATCTCAGATAATTTTTTATTTTTCAGTTGTACATTAACTAACTCCAGTCCAAGTCACCATACACACTGCCCCTGAAAATTACTCACCATAAAATGTACATGAAACAATAATACTTAATTCTCACAGATCTCATGTAGAAGAAAAGAGAATATCTGTGAGTGGTCTCAGATTCTGCAAGCATCAAGAAACACGAAACAAAACGGCAGTTTACAGCTCATTTCACTCATTTCAACTTCAGTTATGGGGCTCTTCCTAAATGCTATCAATTTTATATGCTGATATTACTCTCCCTATAGGTGTAGTGACAGGGAGTACAAGCCTTTTCTCTACCAGTCTACTGGCTGCTCCACGGGTCCTAAACCTCTCACCTTTTAATTTTTTCATAACTCCTGGCTTAGCAAAACATGATCAGAAGGATAGTCTCTAGTCAAGGAATACTCTCCTGATTCTCAGTATTTTAAATCCAGTACAGTTATTTTTAAAATATTTTTTTTAATCCCAGCTATGAATATTTATTACATTTGCTTTGGATTCTCAAGTCAATCACTTAATAACCTATTGCAGCAAATGCAACTTAAATTTTTTTCACTTCTTCCTAAGTTCCTCCCAAACAACAATTTAATGTTTTGAATGCCTCCTTCATAGGGTGAGCTTGCTATTCATAGCTAAGAATTCCTGTTTGTCTAAAGCTGTGAAGCAGACCAGAAAAGTTCAATAAACATCCATTTTCAAGCACAATCAGTTCCATTTGATTCAATCCACCTTCTAGACTTTGCATGTTGATTCTTCTACTAGGCAAGGATAAGAACTGCAAAATCAAGCAGTCTGATGATTCATAGGGAGATGAATAAATATTTTCTAAACATTAATAACCCTTTTTTTTCTGAATCTGACCATCGTGAATATGATTGTCTTTGTAAAGCTCTAAACCCCTACTTCAGAAATGAATAACTTGCAAACATTGGCCTTTAAGTAGTCTGCAGGGTAACTGCTTAAGCTGAAGCAGACTTGAGATTTTCTGGTTTGGTTTTTTATTTTTCATTTCTTCCCTCTATTAAATCCTGCCCACAGTGCTGTCACAGGTTGAATGAAAGAGCTTTATTGGACATACTGGAAACTCTTTATCGTCAACTCATCCAGCACACATCCTTTCATCTTCATGAGCTTTTGATTGCTTTCTGCTAAAAGAAAACACAAGAACATATGTGGCAGAGAGGTTAAGGGTAGTAGGTCTTGGATAAACACTGTAGAACAAGTGGCAAGTGAAATTTAAAGTTTTATATTCTGTGCAGAACTCATTGTTAAGCTGTAAAGGTGCCATTATCTGTTAAGCTTTTCAAAGCCATTCAATAAAATAAGCACATATAAACTGCATTCAAAACAGGGTCAATATGCAAGAAATAAGAAATATTAATGGGATCCAGAGAGTTGACGTCTCAGTCCAGTATTTCTGAGCCCACCATTATGGATTTCTGCACTCAGAAAAGCTTGTGTTGCCTAGAGATTATATTTCAAATAATCCCAGTTCCCAAAGGCCTTTACAATTTTGAATGCATCTTCTTCCCCTTCCCTCTGGGAATCAAATACCAAGCTTTGCTATTCTGTGAAAGAGAGTTATTGTGTATATCTCATCACAAACCTATTTAGATAAGAACTGTTTTCTTATCTAAATTCTTCTTCTAAACTGTAAAATAGTTCCAGAATGACATAAAAAAGGCCTGCAAATACATATATATATATAGCCCAGAAAGCAAATTTCATCCTGGCTTACATCCAAAGCAGTGTGGCCAGCAGGGCCAGGGAGGGGATTCTGCCCCTCTGCTCTGCTCTGCAGACACCCCATCTGCAGGGCTGCATCAGCTCTGGGGTTCCAGCACAGGAAGGACATGGACCTGTTGGAGTTAGTCCAGAGAATGGACAAAGACATGGTCAGAGAGATGGAAAAGAAAAGCTGAAAGAATTGTAATTGTTCATTCTGGAGAAGAGAAGGCTTTGGGGTGACCTAACTCCAACCTTCCAGTACCTGAAGGGAGCCTACAAGAAAAATGAAGAGGAACTTTCTACAATTGACAGGAGGAGGGTGGAAAATAGAGTCAAGCTGAAAGTGGGTAGGCTTAGATTAGATATTAGAAAATAAATCTTTACTGTGAGGGTGCTGAGGCACTGGCACAGGTTGCCCAGAGAAGGTGTGCGTGCCCCATCCCTGGAAGGTTCAAGACTGTGTTGAATGGGGCTTTGAGCAACCTGATCCAGTGGGAGGTGTCCCTGCCCATGTCTGGGGGTTGGGACTGGATGATATTTAAGATCCATTGCAACCCAAGCCATTCTATGAGTCTATGTCATCATGCTGTGTTTCTATACTGTGCACTGCTTGACCTTACAATAAGTAATAAAACACGCATACAAAAAAAGGTGAGTAAAGTACCCCCCTTTCCTGTTTTTAACAGTTTTGACTCCAGTATTGTGCAGTGCAAATTATAAAGGGTGAATCAATTTAGGAAGCCAGGGTATTAGTTTTCAAACGCATACTGGAATGAAGCACTAAGTAATTGATAGGATGTCAGGGAAACGGAAATGCTAAGCATAACTGTTCCTAAAACAGCACAACTTGGTGTGAAATGTGAAATCAGAAGTCTGAGACTGTACTGTGAACATTTTTCTTAAAAGACAAAACATTGATACTATAAAATTTGAATAAGTATAAACTCTGGTGGAAGAAATAGACTGTGTGCAATGAGACAAAATAGTTAAAGATAAACTTTTAGAGGTTATGCAGCTAAACATTGTTTAGTGATGCAACCTTGGTATGCCAGAATTCAATGGCAAAATGAGTCAACAATGTAATTTAGGAGGGACTCTCGTGGTTCCCTCCTCACACAAATCAAATTTGCAGGCAGAAAAATGTCTTATGATAACAAGGCAGTACTTGCTGAATGTGTTGTGTGGCAGCTTGCAATATACCTTTATCTGAAATCACATTTATAAAAGAAATGTTCAATTCAAAACCATTTTTTACCCCATTTACTGACACCTAATCTATAATTCTTGAACCACACCGCACTATGCAGAGAGCGGTGAAAAACGGCAGCAACAGAGAAAGTTCTTGTGTCTCCAGTAATTCCCCAGTGCAGGGACAGGCCTTTAGATTTAGCCTAAGTGGGTCCGTGCAAACTAGGGGCAGAGTAGGATAAACTAAATTTGCATATGTTATTATGTAACTCTATTGACACTGCTCTGTATTGATTGCTCATTTTCACTTTTCATTTTATTTGAATCCTCCCACTTCTGGAATTATCTGTCACTCCCATTCAGACTCATGTCCAGATAGAATGAGCAATCCTCTCTTCCATGCCATCCTATCTTTATGCCTGGTTCCATTTGCATGTTCTTTTAATGGAGGTAATTTCAGTCAGTCTAATTGCAAGATGCAAACACAAGCTGACAAGGGAATGTATTTTCTCGGGAGGTGTGCCCATGAAAGCTGTTACAAAGGATTGTTATTCATGCTTTCTGTATTTTTTTTCTCTCCAGTATGTCTCCATGCCTGCATTAACAGGGAAAGAGTCATGAGAGGGGGCAGCACCTTCCCGCTGCAAGGCATTGGAATCCCTCAAAGGAGACTGGTACCAGGGGAGATAACCTCCTCTGATCTGCACACTGCCATGTGACATTTTGATCTAACAAGTGTCTCCACCATTCTTTTAGTATGGGCCCCATCAAAAACCTTTTCTACTGAGTCTGGCAGATGCTATAAGGCAACATGAATCTTATGCCCAGACTCATGTCTAAATAAGGGTTTTCATGGTACCACAGTCAAACAATCCTTCCTGCTGTTCCCATGGGCATGAACTTCACTATGACCTTTCAGTGATGCCCCATTGCATTTCCCACTAAAGCCTTCCTATTTTGGAGACCAACTCTACTGGACGTAGTAGTCCTTAGTTATCAGGTGTCACTATAGAAGAAAAAAAAAAATAGATGACACAGACGTTTTATCTTGGTTCTGGGTTTTCTGAGGAACTGATTTTTGTTCCTGCCTGGTTCAAACCACAGTGATGTGGAAGCATCAGAAAATACCTTCTAAAGTCAAGAGCTGTTCACTCAGGTGCTACAGGAGGATTAAATGTGTCAGTGAGCTGGGACCAGAGCTCAAGTTCCTTAGCACCTTCAAGTGTTCCATTCAGTTGTGTGCATTGCCTTCCCTGGTTAATTTTTAATGTTTCAAATCTGTAATTTACACACTCAGACCAAAACTTCTAATTTATGCCATTTCTCTAATGTAGTTTAAATTGTACTTTTATTATTAAACTGTTAAAAAATGCCTTGGGACAATTTGGAGAGTGGGTGACGTTTCATAGTTAAAATTATTATATATAGATTCTTTTTTTATTATCCCAAAGTCTGCTGGTGTAGGAATAGCAACTTCGAGTGATTGTTAGTTATTGAGAACAACATTTGGATTATTACCTTTCCAGAAAAGTACTCACATTTCTGCTGAGAAATTGCCTTTATTTGCTTTTATGACTAAAACTTAATGAGATATTAATTCAAAATACAATTATTTTAATAATAATTTAAAAATTTATAGGATTTCTGAACCAGCATTCTGTCTACCAAGCCTATTTGGACCTTTTGTCTCCCTGCTAAAAATGCCAGAAAATGTCTGTCAGATATTGCCAGGGCTAATGATGACCCCTGACCCTGGCGGCCCAAAGTAATCTCTGCCATGGTTTCCCAGCCAATAAATATGATGGGGAATACAGATCCCTGCAGGCTGTGACCCTTCTCCTTGTTTCATCTTTTAAAGCTCCAATTCTGCAGCGCATACAAGCACAACTTTATCATTGTGACAGCACTGCTGTCAGTGGAGCTGCTCCAAGAATAAGGTCAGCAAGAGCATTCCTACAAGGCCATGGATTGAAAAATATTTGGGGTAAGATTTATTCCCCAGTTAAGAACCTGAATGGTGCCCAGCACAATAGATTCTTCTGTTTGTTTGTGGCTTCCTCAGTAAAAAAGTTTGTTACAATAGTAATAAAGTGAGAAGTTCTATCTATCCTTTATCATTTTACAGCACTGTCATATTTCACATCTGGTACTGTGTTTGACTTTTATTCCCAGCCCTGTTAATATGTGACATATCCACAGAACTGCAGACTCAGAAGATTGATTGAACATTTCTAATAAATATTAAGCTCTAGTGTTATACACTTGCACACCAAAAGAAAAGGACAAACACCTGCTTTGCAGACGGGTGAATTTCTAATGTGACAGCTGGAACACACTGGTTTCAATCAAAAGCAAATCTACTTAAATGGACTGATGTTCTTCAGACAGGCAAAAAATCAGCATGAAATGCTAAGGACTGTTTCTCTGGTTTTATTTCAGTTTCTTTTCACAAGATGAGACAATACAGTTATCAGTTATTGGTCATTGAACAGCCTTTTGTGAATTATTTAGGGAAAAGCTCAACTGTTTTAGATGGCAAAAGTGTGCAATGTAAGGTGAGTTTTATCCATTATTTTCACTTAAACTGAGATTTATTTTAGCCCAGTTTCCTGTTTATGGGGAAATGAGGCTTGTGGGCAACTTCTCACTCCTATGACAGAGGCTTTGAATCCTGCCTTAAAAAATCCATTGCCAGCTCCCTGCTGACTATTGATTCCATCAAGCTCAATGAACAGAAATAAGTTCCTAATTTGTTGTGACTCTGCATAGATGTGTTTATTTACAAAAGGAGGGAGCAGTGGCAGTGTGATTTCCGTTCAGCACTGGTACAACTTCGTGTTGACAAGGACTGGGGAGAGAAGGGTGGCCCATGCCAGGCAACTTGCAGGAGATGAGATGATATTGATATTTGTGATTACTGCTTCTCAGCAGAGTGTCTGTGCTCCCTCTCCTTTGTGCCTTTGCCTTCTCTATCTAATATTCTGAACATAAGATTTTGAATATTATTGAGAGGCTAAAAGCAGGGGAAAAATTTTTGCCCTAGTTCTGCACAGTGGGACCCATGCCCAGCTCACAAATCTAGCAAGACAACATATCTGCCTTTCCTTCCACTTATTTTCTCCAAAAATAGTTACTCAGCCCTGTGAATTGGAACTAGAAATAGTCTACATTGATGATTAAATAACCCAATTAGCTCCAGGCTTTAATCACTAAATCTTCTAGTTCATAGGGCAATTGGAATATATTCTTAGAATTCTATATACAGTTTTGTGGGCAATGAAAAGAAGGCACTTGGAGGGGAGTTTCTGCCATCAGTCTATACTCACTATCACTGGGTGTAGACTTTGTTTCTTTTTAACAGCTTCAAGCCCTTCATTCCCAGGAATTTCTCTGGTTCCTCACACTTAGTTCAGTATGAAAGATGTTTTGTGAGAAATGGAGGTACGAAATAGAGGAGTAATTCTCCATTCAGCAGGGGATTCTTCACTGAACAAGTGACAGTCAGATCTCTGTGGTTCGTTGGCTGGCTCTGTGAATAAACAACTACAGACTCAGCTCCAGGAAAAAAACCTCTTTGCTTCTTGTAGCCACCAAGCCTAAGGGTCTTCCTCAGACCTTTAGCTTTCAGACATGGGAATAAACTACCTCCCGCTGTCTTGTTTGGAAATGCTTGTGAGCAGAGGTTTGATAGTAAGATTTCCATCTGCAACAGTCTCTGGTAGTGCCAGCTCCATAATTCTGTATTTAAGAGAATGCAAAGCTTACCATGCAAACAAGGTCCTTGGTAAAATTATATGAGGTCTAAAATAGGAATATTCAATGCATTAAGAGAATGAAAAGTAAATTAACTGGGATTCAGTAGCTACATTGAGAATCTCACAGTTATGCCTGCCAAATCAGGTAATACATCAAAATTTACATTTAATTAAATTACTGTCACAAATTTTCTCATTTGTACAGTGCTTCAGAAAAACCTACTGGTTGTTTCTCAGTCAGTTGTCTTTATAGTTACCAACAATTGTATTTTCTCTTCTTTTTTTTCCCTTTGGAGGCTCTGATACTTTGGTTTTTTCCCTCCAATATCTACATGGGGCTGGAAAAAGAAATTGCTATCTGAGAGACTGAAATTTCAAAATTTCCATTGTCTTAAATTGGGATGAAAATCTCAGAAATCGTTTCTTTCTGCCATACAGAGCATCTCATTTCAATAAGTTCAGACCTGCTGAACTGATAGTCTTATTCTGTTATTTAATCAAAAAACAGGAAGGACAAAAGATGTTTGGACTTTTTGCAATAAAACATCGACATTCTGACAGTATGACTTAATAGTATCTATCCACTGAGAAATTGAACAGAAATAGCATTTTTCTGCAGGATATTTTCATTCTGAATTATCAGCATTTTCCAACAGGTCACTTTAGAAATTTCTCATCTCGCTTAGTGCTGAGTTGTTGTGCTGTTATTATTATGTAGGGCTTTGTCTGTATCCTTTGTCTGCAGGCAGCAGTCAAACTGCAGAACTTTGAATTTAGAGGACAAGACTGTGCGTCATGGTAGGAAGAGGGAAAGCAGAAGAGGATGAGATAGGTAAAGAAAAAGCCCATGCATATTTAAGTACAATTAATCAGAAGCTGATTGTTGTGGAACTGTTTGCATGAGAATAATCTCTGTGTTGCAACATCTTTCAAAATATGTTAAAATCCCTGACTCACCCACAAGGCTCCTGGTTGATAATAGAGAAATCCCTGAGCTTTTTGTCCAGAAGCTTGATGTTGATTTGGTGTGTGATCCACAGGGTTGTAAGCAGGCGTGTCTACAGTATTTTTAATTATTTGAGATCTTTTTTTTATGTACACAAATATGTGGTAATTGTACTTTCTCACCCATACAACCAGCTGCTCAGCACTGGTCCTAACCAGCTGCTCAACACTGGTCATTTGTCTGGGTGGGAGTCACTTCTCAGATCTTTCTGTCACATGCACAGAAGCTGTTTGAGTTCATATTGATGTCCTCATACAGCTGCTGGTGACTTCCCTGTGGAGATCAAACCACTTTTTGTGTGACTACAGCACCTGAGGCCACATTTGAAACCTTATCTCAAGCAACGTGCACAGGTAACGAGCCTTAGAATTGATACTCATGAGCTGCACAGGGAAGTGGAGGAAGTGCTGATTTGGCAGACATGAGGCTGAGACTTTTTCCTGGTCTTGCCCCTCAAATGAAAAGCCAGTGGGGAAAAAAGGCATTTAAAAACCTTTACAATGATAATGGTCAGTACACAGACCTGACATCTGTGTTTTGATTTCAACTCTGTGCAGTAGCAAAATTACTAGGTGTCAACAGTTTCAGAAGTTTACAGTGCTTGTGTCACCTTCTGTGGAAGTCTGCCCAGTTCCCTCTTTCTCTCCCATTCCCTTCCCCTCCGTCATCATCCCAGGAGCAGGATGACTGCCAGCTGCCTAGCTCCTCTGCTCCAGCACTGGAGATGGATGTGGAATGCACCCTCTTGGCTCTTCCCACCGGAATAATTCTTCCTCTCTCCTGCCAAGCAGGGTCATAGCAGCTACACTGGGGACAAATGGAATCTCTATGTCCACAAACTTAATACAATTCCAGTGGCATCATTCTCCTACTCCTCCCATAAAAACTTTCCTTTGCACTAATATGGTTGGTGGTACCACGATCTTTTAGGTATTTATTTATATCCTTATTATGATTCAAATCATGTCGTTAATGTCGTCTTTACAGATCCCAAACTCCTTCAGTGTCCTCCTACATGGGAGTCCTGAAGAAGCAGAAAAGCACTTGAACCCAGAATCCAAAGTTATCTCTGCTAACTCCAAGGAATGATCCAAACTTACAGGGTAAGTTCCTTTTCATTTCCTGTGCAACAACTCCCTGGGTCTCAAGTTTGTTATTATTTATTATAACAACACAAACTGAATGGAAAATGTTAATTTGTTTTTTTCTTCCTGGAAAGTGAAGAACTGCAGAGAGAGGCATGCATGAATCTAAGTACAAGGAATTCTTAAAAATAACTGTAAGATCTTTCCACATTAAATGCATATCAGGAAACGTAGAGGATACTAATGTTGTAGGACTCTATGACTTCCATTCACACTTATGTTTATATGCTGCTGTGGTACTCAAATCAAAATACACCAGGAAGTGCAAATAAAATCTTGTTAGATAGGTACTAACATACTGAAGAATCATATACTTATTTTTGGGGTTATTTGATTACTTGGTTGTAAGATGTTGTATTTACCAAATTCAGGATCAGAACAACCCCCTGATCATTTTACAGAAACACTTCCTCCATTCCTCTTTACTCAGCCCCTCCTAAAGAGAGGCATCACTTGGTCACTGCACTCCTGATCACAATTCCACCGAGATCCACACAGACATGATGGAGCACTAGGAGTCCAGCAGCTCACTGGTTAGGGATAGGATGGGAGAATGCATTCTCACTGCTTGGTCAGAAGTGCTGGTGTTTAAAAGGGAAGCATTTTCTCACCTGTACTGTCAGCTGCCTTGAAGTATTTGCTGAGGCAAAGCTGTATTTCTCTCCCACCACACCTGGGTGGGAGACCAAAGCTCTGTGATTGATGTCCCAAGCTGCCATTAGGCTGCGAAACACAGCTGCCCTCCTGAACATTGACAAAGATTCCATTCCATAAAAGCTTCTCTCCATTTCTATGGAAACCCCTGGTCTGCAAGACTTCTATTCTTTCTGAATTAGGATTTTCAGAATCTGACCTCTGATCCTTTCTGTGTCATAATGTGAGAGTTCTCATGTGATTTCCGTTTTAATAGGTTTAACTGTGCTACATGATGGCTAGATTATAGATGCTGTGCTTACCTTCCCTCTCCCTTGTTTTTTTCCTTTTCCATCCGCATACAGTTGTGTTTTGAAGTAAATACCATCCTTTGGAGTATCTGTGCACTGTCCTGAACAATACAGTTCTTGCTTATGTGTCAATGCAAGTGTTAAACAGTAGGAACAATGATAATCATGTTATCACTATTGCTTGGTAATTAGCTACAGTTTTCAAGAACAAAGCTCTGAAGGGATGATAAGAGACTGACAAGGAGGTAAGCCTCAAATACGTCTAGAAGGAGGGCAGAGAAGAGAAAAGCAGTCTGCAAGACCTTTGCTTCCTTTTCACTCCATAGAAGCCAAATTGGTGAGGGTAGGACTCCAGTGGGAAGTTATCTTTCATCCTTTTTCCTGTGCTGCAGGAATTTATGCAGTTTCTGATGAGAACCAAAATACGTCACACACAAGGAGATTCTAGGGATGATTCATATTTTTGTATCTTTTAATTAATAGCTGTTGCACATTTGTATTTAGTGTCAGGGAGGACATTGACAACTGATATTTTTTCCAGCTGTGTCCAAGCTATTCACAGACAGTCACGCAGATGCAAATTTAAAAGATCATTAATCATGTCTGGAAAAGATGCTCCCCATCATGCAGAAATGCTACTAGAATCAGGTAGTGAGTTACCTTCAGAAACTAAAGAAATTCTAGTTCCAAAATTGCATTTGTGACTTTTACTTTTCCTGGTTTATTTGCGTTGCAAACATTCCCTCTTCAATTGCTGAGCCCTTTCACTTAGACTGTACAATTTAAAAACAACTGAACGTGCAGATTTAAATTTCTACAGGGGGCCTGGAATTTGTGATAACCTGTCTTCCCAGTGGTTTCTGAATAGTCCTAAAGAGAAGAATTTATTGTTGGGAATGCTGAAAGGGTAAGAAAGTGTAAATCTTTCTTTTCTAACCAGCTGTTAGCTGTCTAGCCAAATATAAGTTATATATAGACCTGATTTGTGAGTGCAATAAATAATTGTAAACTGGAAGCATGTACAGGTTTAAATCTGGAAAACATATATGTGGTGTGTCAGTTCTGATTTCTGACAATAGTCATAAAACAGATTTTTGTCCTTATTAATTTAGCTTTGTGAAAAGCATTTTAATGTAAAACGAGCTAGGGGTGAGTGAGAAATGAGTATCAATGCTTGTTCTGAAGGAAGAAATTCTCTGGTTTTTGGAAAAAAAAAGGTGTCTTGCATGTGATTCTGATGTCTTCTATATCCCTATCATAACCTTTTTTATAGCTTTGCCCAAGCTTTCATTTGTCTCAGTTGCAATGTACATTAATTTGTCTTCAAATAAATTCTAAACAAACTAGTGCTTCTTTGCATTCTCACAGCCACCAGAGCTAACCAGAAAGTTTTAAAAAAAGAAAATACAACAATCTCCACTTAAACACTGCTCCTGGCTTTTCAAGGCAGTGACCATTATCCTTGCAGTCCCAGGGACTGCCTCCTCTGACATCAGTATTTCAGGAGCAATTAAGTTGATAGATCAGTCAAAGGCTTTCAGTGCTTATTAGATCAAAATTCTCAGCTCATACATGAAACAAGTGGTACAATACTTAAATTCAGAATGCATTAAAAGCAAAAGCGGGAACAAGTCAAACTGCTGCACAATCAGTTTGATTTTTGACCCTAGAAAGTAGACCTGTATCCCAAATCAAAAGTGTGTTCAAAATTCGTTTTACATTCTAGGAAGGTTGCAGGTGAGCAAATAAAACCATTCATCCCTGGCACCCTTTGGTATAGAGCACAACCTCTTCCCCTGCCTTGGAGTAACTGATGTGTTTCCCCATTTACAGACCAGTATTAGAACAACTCCAGAAGAAAAATGCTGCTCATGGAGTGCTGGCATACATTCAGGCCAACAATTTGTCTAAGGTATGAAAAGAAGGCATGGCATCCATCCATACCTGTAATGTGTCTTCATGCAGTAGCTTTCAGTAGTGAGATGTGTGTGAAATGATGCAGACCATTGCTTTGCAGCTTCCTGTGTATAATAAGGACCATGGTAAATACATTTTCATTGATCCCACAGTGTCAGCTTTTTATTTTATATTTTAGTGGATTTTTATCGTACCCCTTGACGGTACTAAACACACATTTGGGCTTAAACATAAGATTTAATGAGCAATGCAATGGGCAAGATCCTACTGCCATGGGCAGTTCTGCAAGAGTCTGCAAAGGTGATTCCTTACAAACACTGGCACCAGCACCAACCCCATGAGCAGGGTAGGGTACCTTAATCTTGAGTTTGGTTCATCCCCCAGCCCCAGCTCTGTTTACCAGAGGTGACACCTGAGCACTCATATTCCACAAAGATTGCAAAAAATAAAAAATACAGTGGTACTTCTTCATCCTCTAAAAATGTTTGGAATTAATTGATGGACTTTTTGTTGTTAACAAAGCAATCTCCAGTCAGGCACTGTGTGGTACCATGCTCATGAAACTTTAAATCTTTCCCCTGAGTTGAAATGTCTTGTTGTGATCCCATACTTCAAAAAAGTATCATTTCTCTTTCCGTTAAGCTTAACTGACGAAAATTCTTCCTCCTGGCTTTAAATATGTGTGCCTGATTTGAAGCCACTTATTTTTTTTTCTTCTTAATTCTATATAATAGGTTGTCTAATCAAATTACTAGTTGTGTTTAGTCAATATAACCCAGTGTCTTGATCTCTGGGGGCAGGCATGTTGATTTTTAATGAATTGGTTGATTTTCTGGCAGTTTCTGAACTGCTGGTACTGAATATATCAATTATCATCACCATGTAATCAAATCTGCCAATTATGTGACATTGTGTTAGTTCATTGAGCAAATGTAAGTAAAAGGCTGTGACCAAAACTGCTGGGTCCATACTAATTCCATGACATGGGAAGAACCATCACATTGTAGAATTAACCCAGAAATTTTATAGTTAATTTTAATTATCTTTTTCTCCTTCTGTCATGAAAGCTGTGCCTTGGTTCCTCCTCCATACCTCCAGTTAAAAAGCTAGGCTGTGATTGCTTCTAATTATTTTATAGGACAGAAAACCTTTTTGTAAAAAACTGAGAGGCACACTCTTGTGACAAGACGATACCAAACTAGACAGAATAATATCAACAAAAAGGTCTGTCAGCTGTGACAACTTCATGACAGATTTAGCTCTCATCCAAAATATTTTTCTCCCTGTCATGGGTATTGATGAAACATGCTTTCTAGGAGGATTTGTTCCCCCAAAAAACAACCCCCTCACCAAAATCCAGAGTAGTATCTACATGCTTTTTTCCAAAGGAATGAGTCATAAAAGATATGAGATTTTTAATACATGCATAGCCATACCTTTTAACGAGAGGAGATTTAAGAGAAGGAACAGCTGACACTAGCATATTTTCTTTTTATTTTAAAAATTTTAAAAACCCAGAAAGCTAAACAAAAGGCATTTAGGAGCCCCACATTAAGACTTCAAAATACTGAGAGTTAGACTGAATATGCTGGTTGCTCCCAGCTTACAGACCAAGGAACTGAGGCCCATGAAGAAGGAAAGTGGGCCTGAAGGTGTGTTAAAAATCACACACCATCACTGAAAATTTTTAGAAATTGTCTTCACTACAACAGTGTCTTCTGTCCTCCTCAACAAGTGTTTTCTGCAGCCAGTCTGAAAGCCACATACAACACATAGAGCTCTACATATTTACAGTATGTTGCTGTACAGACAAAGTGCCCTTATCCTTCACGTCTCTTTGATTTTCTCTTCAGGAATGACACCCCCAATTTCACCACACCTAGAGATTGATGCCACTCTGGTAGGAGAGAAGCACACCAGCACATGGACTGTGAATGAACACCACTTGTTTTCTGGGCTTCAGAAAACTTCTCTTATGGGTTTTTAACTGACACAAATTTAGCAGGCTCATGAATGTCATTAAAATTCTGCCTAGTCTCAGTTCCATATCAGCATGGCTTGGACCACCTGCCTCTCTGCACACACCACATCACAGATCAAGTGCAGTGGAGATAAACAAGATATTTTAGTCCTGTTACCTTCTGTTGTAGTGAAATCAGCTCTTTTCCATGCCTATGAAACACCCTTGTAAATAAATGTATAGGTAAATATAAGTGTATTTGAATATATTTTTCCTAGTGCAGACGGCATTAGAGAAATTAAGCATCGTTAGTTGTACACCAGCAAAGCTGAACTGATGGGTTTTGTTTTAAATCATAACGGTGTGCGATTATGGGATAATACGATGAATTTTAGGGCTGTGTGGAGCTTACTCAAAGGCACAAATGAAAGAGTGTTTCTTGCTTATGCTTCATCTTTCTGCCTTAAAGAAGTAAAACTTTTTTTCCACCCCATCTAGGCTGCTTATTGTGTGGGAGAATCAGTCAGAGGGAGCTGGCTGAGTGATCAGCTTTCAGAGGAGCTGCTGAGGTAGTATCAAGGTGGAGTATCTGGGAACCCACAGAGCTCAATACCCATGGTGTTGACTGGTGCCAAATATTGAGCTGTTGGTGCTTCCAGGGCTTCTCCCAGGAGAGGCAGAGTTCTCTGCCTGCAAGATGTTGCAGACATCCTTTATTCCTGAGGAATGCATCAATGTATTTGGTTTTTCTTTTCCCTTGATAGCGCACCCTGGTTTCCTTGCAGCCTCTGTCAGCAACTTCGGAGGAAAGACAGACAGCTGAGTAGACCAAGTCCACTTGCTTTGTCAGGAAGTCAAGTAAAAAATGATTTCTTTAATACAGTGTGGATCTTAGTGACCTCTACTGAGCTCCTGTCCTTTCCTGAGACAGAGAATTAGTCTTCCTTCTATTCTTGGTTTGAAGTGATAAGCTTGTTCCTTTGCCATGGGAATGGACAATGGATAAAAATCAATTCTCATTTAAGAAGCTACAGCAGTTTGCCTTTGCCTTTTCCTGCTGCCTGTATTGATTCCCTGAGCTCTTAGGGACACTATCAATCCTGTTGTAGTCCAGATTTATTTGAAAAGGAACTGTGATGATGGGTGCAGTTCCTGAGAAAAGTCCTTTCTGTCTTCTCCTTGCTCTTCTGAGAGACAAACCGAAGCCATTCATCCCATCCGTGGTGGTGTGGATTCTCTGGAGAAGTTTACAGCCCAGTGCCATGATTGTCACTGCAATTTTAATTAATTGTCACTGCAGGTCTTGTTGCTGCAGCTCTTGTTTGGGTGGATCAGAAAAAGAAAAAGGAAATTTATTTGGGGGAAGAAACAGAAACGTGACAACTTTTTCCTGAAGGCATCTTTAGGGTATTTTCCTGATCGTCCCTTAACTCTTAATTACCTTGATAGAGTCAACAGGTCTGCAGCATCCTGCCCGAACAGTGCTCATGTGTCTGCCCTGACTCATAACATATTTTATTGTTTACATAAAACACTGGATAGTCAGCTGGCTCACACTAAACACTCCGCCAGAAATGATTCCTAAAATGCTAATCTCCTTGAAAATTATGCTACTGTAAATGACTATATGAGGTGAGGAAATAGTGGAAAGTCAGGTTCCCATGACTTCAAACATTTGAGCTCTTATAGATCGCTAGGTAATTTGTCCCCACCCCTTTCTCGCAAACAGTAAATCAAAGCTCAAGGAGCTCTGGTGCAGCAGGTTAGTCATGACCTGGCTTTTATTGACAGTGGCAAGGTGGACTGGTGCAAAACAAGTTTCCTTACAGGGCTGCATTAAGCACCATCTTTAAAATAATCTTTTGGTACACATGAAATAATGTATCTCTTTAGTTTTTCCACACCTTCATTCTCATGAGAGAAAAAATCTCCAGAAACCAATGGGAAAGTTGCATCAGGTGCCTGAAGCATCTGCCATCATACAGGATTTCTTTATAGAAAAAGCTATAAGAAGTCACCCATTGCATACATTTCAACATTCACTCCCAGGTCTGAAAACTCAAACCCAATCTGCTATGTCTCTTTGGAAGGAGAATTTCCTCCTTGTTTTCCCTGGGATTCATGGGTTAAAAACTTTCATATTGGCAAGAAATATGAGCCTGGTACTAGAAGCTCAATACATCCCTGCTCTGTGCTGGCAATAAAAAACATTTTCTGTGGATAATCACCTGTGATGATTTCTCTGCTCTTCCTGCAGAATTTTCTCCACACTTTCTGTTTCCTCCTAGACTTGCAAACGCTCCTGTTCTGCACGGATGGATCTATGCTGGGTTGTGGTGGTCGCTTTCAGTTGCTACTGTGTCCGACTGAGTTTAGTGAAAACATTATGGGTACATTGGATCTGACTTTTTTTCCTGGAGACCAAAAAACCTGGCAACAGTGCTAGGTGATTATAAATCCCAAACTGCTATTGCTGGATGCAGGAAAATCCTGAGATTGTAGGAGTTGCCACTGCTTGAACATAAGAGTTAAGCTTTAAAACTATTCAGAATTGCATCTTAGCTTATTTGAAGGTAGGTGTTAGGCTTCTGTAAAATAATTATTAGTCCTTGCAGAATAAGCTCAAGTGTATAAGGTTCACTAGGCAGATATTGGTAATTAGTTCTGTTTTTTCTAAGTGCGGTTGAAACACATTAATTATTTAATGAGATTTGAAGTGCCTAAATGTGTTTCCTTCTCAATGAAAAATTTATGCCATGAGGCAATGAACAGTTTATTTCTGCCCAGTCAATAAGTGTTTTAGACATATGAAAATAAAGTTAATCCCTAGGGGAGGATTGGGGATCAGCAATGTGCTTGAGAGAAAGCCTTTCAGTTTCTCTTACCTGAAATTTGTAAAAATATACTTGAAAACTTCTGAAATGAAGTTAGCACTGAGATTCAAGGAATGTGCTAAGGAACTCAGAGCGCATTTTGGGAGATAGTTTTTAAAGGCTTCCGTTTGGCATGTACATCTGTTGTACGCGCAGAGCCATGCAAAAATAAGTTTAAATGTTCTGGAGGGAACAGTATTAAAGAGAGAATTCAGTGAGCCTCTACAATGCACAAATAAAGGGACTTTTTCTGTCACTTGAAAATAAAACTTTCCCGCATTTTCTTCTCTTTAAAATTACTCAGACAAACCATGTGTCAAAGGTGTTGGATTTTTAATTTTTTGGCAGGAAGAAACTTTAAAACCCCATTTGACCATCAATACTCTTTGCAGAGTATTGTGCTCAGTCTGTAGTGTTTTGAGGAGTGTTTAACTCATCATATTCTTTGCACTCAGGAGAATGTTTGGTTCAAGCTTATAAGCAAGGACATCTGAGAGCCCCTATCTCTACAGACAACATAGTGAACATACGTTTTAAGACTAATTTTGGTGCATACACACGCTGGGTTTTTGTTCAGTAGTCCTGATTCAATATAGAAATTCTGTCCAATTTTCCACCCTTACTGAAAACAGTGAACCAGTTGTTAGTTTATTTTCTGATTGAAGTTTATTAACATAAAACTGTTACCAGCAAAACCTGTAAAACAAAAATGAAAATACAAGGTTCTATGGCTAAAAGCTAAATATGTTTATCGGTCAATTTGTTATATGTGTCCATTTGTAAGTAGATAATACAACTGATTTGGGTAACCAGACAAGTTATTTTGAGAAGCTTGTGGAGAGGTTTCCAATTTTAAAAGATGATGTGTGTGCATATACATGCATATTTATATATATGCACACAGCAGTAAATGTGACAGATGAGGGATTCCAGCATCACATATGGCTAAAAGAGGAGGGAGCTGGGGAAAGTCTGTGCAGAGAACACACAAACAGTGTGAGAGTGAGCAGAATGAAGACAGAGACAGGTTGTGTCCACCACTGTGGATGCACAAGGTACAGAAAAGGGAATACATACCAGCTACACTTTCTTCCTCTGTATTCCCACCACTGTAGAATTAGACAGTGAGACATGACATACAGGTGCAGTACAAATGCCACTCTGTGTGACATTTTTTCTCCACAGGAGATGTAGATTTCACATTTATAAGGCTGCTTCCATTTAAGCTAAACTTACAGTTTGGAAACAGACCATGAGGTCTCCCCATGTGGAGAAAACAAATCACTGACTTGGGCTCAGTTTATTCTTAGAGGTCCTGACCACAGGGATGGCAAAACCTCACCCTATTCCCACTCTTAGCCCACTGCCCTAGAAACATTGTCAGTGGGAGATGAACTGGGACAAAACCCCTGGAAAACATACTTTACCCAAGACAAGAACTACTGGAAAAAAAAAATCCAGCTTTTCAGAGCACAGTCTAACAATTTAATTATGTTGAGGGAATAGGCAGCAACAGCAAAATAGATCCAAGTAAGTCTTTCTTAGTCAAATAAAGTCCCTATGAGAACTGAAGTACCATCACAGAATGTTGTAACCCTAATTGTTATATAAGCTTACTTTAGAAGTCAGCAATGCTGTAATTTCACTTTTTGTAGAGTGGTAATTATGTTCTGGGGGGAAAACGTACTGCTTTGTTGTGTCGTGAATACATTTTGGACAATGGTAAGTCTACTTAGTATAAATTGGACTTTGTTTTGAAAATTTTATTTTTATTGAAAGTTACTGAAGTGATGAAAAAAGTCTCCTATTCCCTGTCTGATCAATGCCCAAATGAGGTCAGAAAGGAAATTCCTATTCCTATAATCTGCAACTTTAAAATAAATGGTATAAACCTTGGTTTTCATACTTTATTCCGTTTTTTAAGGATCATTTTCTACATGTGTAATATTTTGTTCTGACTAGAATGTCACTGAAAAGTGTGAATTATTTAATGAGTTTTGAAGAACTTAACTGCCATTTCTTTAAAAAACCTGAAATCCTCGAATGCATCCAGGATGCTGCCGATTTACATCCACATAGATGTTTGCTCACTCACTCCAGTGGAGTGCAGAAGCGAATCAGGGGGGTAAAAGTGCAAAAAACCCTCCTATGTTGTTGAGATAAACAGTTTAGAAAGTAAAGCAAAAGCTGTGGACAGGAATAAAACCAAACAAGGAATTCATTCCCCACTTCCCATGGGCAGGCAGGTGTCCATGATCTCCAGGAAAACAGGGTTCCCTACTGCATGACAGCTACTTGGGAAGGCAAAGGCCATCACTTGACCTTCTTCATGGCTTCGTCTTCTCAGCTCTTGCTGCTCAGGACGAGGCTGTATGGTCTGGAATGCCCCTTTGGTCAGTCAGGGTCCCCTGTCCCAGCTGCTACCCCTCCCAGCTCCTTGTTCACCCCCATTCTGCTCACTGCTGGGGCAGAATGAGCAGCAAAGGCCTTGGTGCTGTGTAACCAACCCCTGTCAAAAAAGTGTCACTCTGATAGCCTGGCTTGATTATAGCCAGCAAAGCTGCCTCACTGCTCTCCTGGGCTTTCCAATCTTTCTGCCTTTTATTACCTCCACTGCAAACTCCAGAGAGAGGCATCACATTTTTGTCTTTTTCTGTCCAGTTTAGTTGTACTTTGGTTGTACAGTTGTAGTTCTTGAGAAGAATCCCTGTATGTTGCTTGGTATTATTGCAACTGATGAGGATCAAATAGGGTGAGCTGAGGAAGTGGCTTCTCTTTTTGCTTGCCTTGGTTTTATGTAGTGGGGTTACTCAGCTACTTTTTGAGTGGGCAGCAGACACAGAGGTGCATCAATTGCTACCCATTCTCCCATGTGTTTAGGAGCACTTTTTCCTTCAGAGGGGTGCTGTGACTGTCACAGGAGAGGAGAAGGAAAAACTTTTCACCAAGAATGTCTGTCAGACAGACTTAGTCCTGAATGTGCTTCAATCATAGCAGTCTCTCACCACGCTCCTCTGGAAGTTCCATCATACTGCTCCCAAGGAAAGGTCGGAACATAAATTCACCTAATGATCTCTTGACTGCTTTACAAGAGCACCCAAAGATCCAAGAACTTCTTGACTGCCAAATAAGAGGAGACAATGTGTCCTTTTCAGCACTATTTCACCAGAGGCACAGATTGAGAAAGACCTGATTTGTTTTTCTGACACTGTACGTTCCACAAGGAGATTGTATTTAAAAAATGCTCTTAATTATTTTTGAAATTGTTTCCACCCATCTGAAGAGTGGTTAACAGCTTGAGATAATGCAGGATCTTTGTGATATGAGTTGCATGACTGTCTCACAGCAGAATTTTCTTAAATTAGGACTCAGCAATTTAAATAGTTGAAATCCCCAGCTGCCTGTGCTGAAGACAAAAGAGTGGCCAATTTAATTAACCACAAGCCTCAAGGAGCATAATTCATTATCAATTTTACCAATATCAATATCCTGAATGTGAAAGAGGCTGGAACACAGATGTCTAACCAGGAAAGCAATGCTGTAAATCTGATTGCTTTCCTTGCTCTCTTGCTCTTTAACTGATTGCAAGGAAAAAAACCAAAACCAAACTAAACAAAACAAACAAACAAAGAAAAGAATAAAAAACAAACAAAAACCAACCCAAACAACAACAAAAAAAAATCAATGAATTTGATTAACATAGTGGAAAAATATGCCCAAAGAAGTCATTAAAGAGCACTTCCCTGAATCTTTAAAATTACTTTTTTTTCACATACACAGACTTCCCTTCTAACCTGATTTTTGTCATGCAATAGTTGTGGCAGTGACAATGGTTAGCCACAGAAATAAAAAAAAGCAAGGAGTTCAAGAGGTCACATACACTGTCCTATTAAATCTAGGAGAAAATTAACTGTGTCTGGATTCACTAATATGCTTCTTAAAACCTATTTTAGAAACTCCTGTCACCAGATACTCCACCACATCGTTGCCTATCAGTCAACATTGTCAGGAGTAAGATATTCCATGTATTTAGCATTATTTTTGTGCTCTAAAATAAGATAATTGCTATTTACTTTGCCTTTGAAAATCAGCGCTGATTAGGGAGTCACATTTTCATTCTGCAAAGAATTCCAGCCTCCAAATGCTATTGTTATCCCAAATGAGAGAAAGAAGCCAAAATGGTATTTTTTTTCTTCAAAGTTAAAATGTCATATCTTGGATTAGGATGACCAAAATGTTTTCAAGTCTGTCAAACCATTTGTCTAATTATCCTTTCATACATTCATCTGCATGAAATCATTCAAAGAAAAGATTTTAGCATTATCAGAATGGTACATGAAAGCTGAAATTACGTGCTTTGTCTTTCCTGCTGAAATTGCTACTGAATCTTTTACATGCCTGTGACTTGTTTATTTTCAAATAAATTACATTCTTTGTTGGAAGAGTATTCTAACTCTTTTCTAGGTTGCAGTGGATAGCTTGGTAATTTTTTTTTCAAGGACAGTGACTGATGATAATAGACTTTTTTAAAAGAGACACTCTCCTGTTATTTACAATCAAAATCTGTGTTAAAATGCTACATGAAAACCAACATGGATTGGTATTTTATCAAGTTTTACTGAAATGATTTCACTAATATCACCAATATCCAAAACCTTAGTTTCACAATAAATCAAGACTTCTGGGCATGAAACTGCCAAAGCTAGATAGGGGATGTGCACCAGAGACCTGTAACACTACTGGAGTCATTGATGTTGCATTCTTTGCTGAGCTGCTGGAATTAAGCGCTGGTAGGGAGTGGAGCGGGAGGAGCAGGGGGGAACAGCAGATCCACTTTCTTCCCTTTGAATTCTGAGCTCCTTGCCCTTCACGAGTGTGTCTATCATTGCACATAGTGCATCATTACTAGTGGGAAATAGGCATAGCCCCAGGAATGTGTGTAGAAATCAGGAGAAACCCTTGGAAAATAAACTTCTGGGAAAGTCAAAATCCTTTCTAGTTTAGTGCAGCAAACTGACTAAAGCAGCTCGTAGTGAGTGAAACAATAAACCCACCTTTAGGCTGAGTTTTCCATGACAAAGTTTAGAGTTGTGTTGATGTAGTATGATTTGACAGGCTCTGATCCTGGAAACTTCAACCTCAGAATGGACTCCTGTAATCCCAACCAACCTGCATTGCTAGGTCAAGATTGCTGCTTTTCTTTTACTGAATAGGAGACTTGATGTAGAAGCAGAGAGATAATGCCCCATTGCTCTTCTGCTTGTTGCTGAACCTGCATTTCCCACTCCGTCTGATCTAAAGCTGATTTATTGCCACTACAGCTGACAACAGCCTATTTGTCACTGAAATAACATCAGCATGACAGCAGAGAAATGGAGCAACAGATGTTTATCCCAGACCAGGATCCCAAACATCTGAGGAGACCGAACAGCTTCTTCTGTTCAAATTACAGATTTTGCACGAAGCCCCAAATGCCAGCCTGACATCTTCACAGCCCAAAACACACTGTTTCTCACTGCCCCTGCTAAATCCAGGCCTCTCTACATCTCTCACAAATTTCCACAGACTTACAGTGAAATCTTCCTTTGGAAATGCTGCACTGTACCACAACACATAACTGTTGGTCGAAATGTGACACAGTACCACTACTTTATATTTTGACAACAGACCCCAACATTATCTCTGCTCCTCAAGGTCAGGGACATATTTTGACTACATCACATACTCTGTGATCTGTCATGTATTGCATCTTCTTACAACTTCTTCTTCAAACTGCTTTTGGGAGCTCTGATGTTTAATGCCAGAAAAATATGCGTCATTTGCTACTGTTCCCAAAATTTCCCTTGCAACATCTGCTTCCCGGTTAGGAGGGTCACTGCTAGTAGAAATGAACACACCATGTGTTAAGCACAATAGATAAGTGTATTTATGCATAGGAGGTGTCAGTGCTCTCCCCAGCTATCAAAAGAAGACTGTCATCCAGATCTCAGGAGGTTTGAGTTACAAGGTGAAAGAAGCACCAGCCAGGGCTGTGAAGCCTGCTGTCATTTAGCCACGAGAGCTTGTACCTTGCCTCTGTTAGTGCTGACACCCCTTTGTGTTGGGACTTGCTATTCAACATTAGTAGAAAAAGGAAATAGCCCAACTTGCAGCCAAAATACATATTCAGGGGAGCCTTTAGAACAGAAGAGGAAGGACCAGGTGTCTCACTGCACTGATTTCTAATGGCAAAAACGATCAGATTCCTCAAGTGCCTTTAAAATGGTCTCATTTGACTGGCTTTAATACATGATTCTTGCTTTCTTATGCAAATGATTATTTTCTTCAAAATAGCCAGAATTCTATTCCTTAAAATGAGTTTTCTTTTTTTTTCCTTGGGCAGGTTTCCTTTTCTGTATTGCCATTCAAACCATGTGTGGTCATTTAAGAGACTAAGTGCATTTGTACACTCATTTTTCATACATGTAGAGTGGCTCAATTCTCCTTTCAGGGAAGTACTAAATTTTGTATGAAAAGAAATACTAAACTCTTGCGCATACAAAGGAAATTATTTTCTCCTGGCCTTGTGTTCCTTTCCTGCAGTATGTTCATTGTCATAAATAGCGAACACATACAAATTGTCCTCTGAGGCCAGACAATTTCATCCTCTACTTAAAATTCTCCCTATTAATTTAAATGATTGGGAATTTAATTTGCTTGCAAAAAAGTATTTTGCTTTTTGACATGTTCTTCACATTAAATCCCTGACAAAAGGGCAGGGAATTGATAAAATATCTCTCTTCTCTTCATGCTGCGTTTTTGTTTTTTGTTTTGGTTTGGTTTTGGTTTTGGTTTTGTTTTCCTTCTAGTTTTCCTTTTACATAAACATGGGACATTATTTTTCATTGCACCTGCCTGGATTGTGTCCACTCACATGTGATGTTTTTTCAAAGAGTAAAATCTTATTGTCCCATCATTATGTGATATTTCTCTTGAGAGAAATCAGTTTCTAACCTATTATCTCAGAGGCTACATTTTAACTGGGGAATGGCTATTTGTCATAAAAAATTGGCTGCTTCCTCCCCAAAACAGAAATATCCTCAAACTCAATTTGAAATATAATTACACATATATATCTGCGTTTATAAAGTTGCATACTATCCTCCCCCTCATATACACATTTATGAATTAAGTCAATCTTGGGATTTTTTAGATGTTTGTAACAGGCATAATCACAAGCATTAAAGCATCTTTGCAAGTTTCTAAGGTAACAGAATGTGTTTGCTTCCAAACTGAAATCTGGAGGACCCATAATTTACAAGAGAGAAGAAAAAAATTGAGCGAAACCTGGAAAGCAAACGGACCATAATGAGTTATTCTTGGACTTCACTACTTGAAAGCGCCTTGAAAATAGGGAATGAATTTCCATAATGTATGGACATCTGACAGCTGAAATGTCACTGGTGTTTGGGAACAACAACTCTTGAACAACCTCAGTGTCTGGACAATTCACATACATTTTCCCAAACACAGCACAGCTGCCCAACCTGTAGAAACACCACTCCAAGAGCTAAATTGAAAGCAAAATGACTTATGTGAGATACAAATATCCATTGATTATAGCAGGGTAGTTGTTTAAGGTATTTCCCTCATGCACAATTTTTTTAAAAAAATTATATCTAACCTACAAATTCTGTTTTATAGAGTTTAACAACTGCTTTCTCAAGACTTTAAACTGCTTAACTTTTTTTTATCCTCTGGCTTAACAGTTGAAGTGTTTTCCACAGCTTTACTTTGAAGAAAGTAAATCTAAAGTGCTATAACGTCACTGGCAAATGTTTATTTACTGTAGGATTTAGGTGCTGTTCATTTGTCTTCTCTTTATAAGTAATTTTCCAGAAAATTCAGCCTGTGAAGATCCAGGGAAGAACCAGCTTTTAATCTTAAGAGGATTTAAAAAAAATTGTTTATTGAAATGCTGTCAATAAAGAAGAAGAAAAGTGTTCTGCAACCTGTACTTTTTTCCCTCCAGCCTCTGTAATTTGATGTATTCTTTTCTTACATCTTTTATTTGACCATAAAGTTAATTACAGCTGCACATTATTCACATCTTTAGCCTTCAAGTTATTTAATAGAGTTTAATGAATACAGGATATATTATTTCATCTAAAAGACAGATCAGGCAGAAAAAAGGGGAGAACAAAGAGGTCTTCTCTGCTTTTAAAAGCCCAGTATATAGAAGAGAGTTTTGAGTATATCTCCCCAAACCTATTTCTTTTTCTGCTCTGACAGATCCCACCCCTCCTTACACTCCTAAAAACTTTAGCATTTAGGGCTCTTCAGGAGGCTTTGGTTCTTCTTCCTCCTCTTACAATCTGACTTTTCTAGTATTTTGGCTTTTTGTCAGTGAAAGCTGAACTCCTTTTCTCTTCCTTTTTGGGTAGCACTTCAACATGCTGTTTTCTCTGCTCTCCTCATTTTCCTACTGCAATCCTTCCTGACTCAATATCCACCTCCTAACATAACATCCACAGGCAGTTTTCCGTATCAGGGCCACAGAATCTAACTGCTTATGTGCCATTCCAATATATTTGCTCTTTGCGTGTAATTAAATCTACTAATTATCTGCTGACATTCAAATTCATAGCACCATGGAGCCCTTTTAAACAAAACCTTGGCAATATTTCAAAAGACTCATTTTTAGGGGGGAGGGGGAGGCAGAAGGAGAGGGAGATGGGGAGAGAATAGGATTGTTTTCATTTTCTCCCTTGAATTATAGCCTACATTTCCAGTAAGCACCTACTCCCAAGCCAAAATAATAAAATCTGGTAGTTGTGGATCTTAATAAGGGGGTCTGCAGCTGGTATTTTCTTACTGTCTCACATACTTAAATTTGACATGTCTAGAGGTAAGGGATCTCTGGGGAAGATAATGCTAGACTGCTGTGTGTCTGCTTGGAAATTGGATAAATTCCCAAAATTCCTGACTCTGGTCACAGAGGCACTGATGGTGATCAGGAAGGATACAAAAATGAGCAGCAGCTAGAACTTCCTTGTTTAAGAATGACTTGGTGTGCTCCTTTCACAGTAGGTGCCAAAACTGGCCCAGCAAGGGCCTGAAGCTATGTTCAACCCTGGCCATTATGACGTGCAAGTGCTAATGCTGGATTTGGAAATCAAAGACAGCTTTTGCCCACAGTAGTGCCCTGGATTCAGCAGGCACAGCCCAGATTGATCCCTCCACTCTAATGGTTCAGCATCTCTCCCCATGCTGTGGACACTTTGAATCCAGGGTAGAAGTGCTCAGGTCTAACAAGTCAGGTTACATCTTCTCCTGGGCCATACCTGAGACATTCCCACCCCCTGCTCTGCCAGCACAGAGAAGGGCAATGTCTTCCTGTGCCTCTTCTTGTTGTTGCTTTCCCACCAGCACCCTGTGAGTCTCTGTAGATAAGAATTAGGCCTTTTTGCTTTTAACTTTTTTAATAAAAGACGGCAGATTAACTCCTCCAGGGGAAGCAGCTGCCTGGGATCTGTTTGATCTTCCGTCTGTGTTCACAATTTGATCTGTTTTTCCAAGCAGTCAAAGAACTGGTTTTGTACTTTTTAATAAGGCTGGGAAGAATTCTTCTGGGTATCTCTAACAACCATCCGATCTTTTACTGACATCTTTTCGCTCATGAACAGACCTGTTGAGAACACAGATTATTTTCTTACAAAATCACTATAATGGGAGACCCTGAAAAAAAGAGATTTTCATGCATGAGGGATTGTAAATTAATTGTATTTTTAAGGAGAAATGAAATGGTGGATTGCCACAAAATATTTTCATGGCTATTACATGGAATTCTATTTACAAAGCAGGTACAGTTTTGTCTACAACAGTCATTACCTATCTGGAGCCTATATAAACAACTGGAAACAAATTTGAGTTCCCAAGAGTATCATGGCAAAGAAAGATCTATATCTCCAAAAACATCTATATGAAAAAAACCTTTGTCTTGAAAGCAGATCAGCCGTGGCTCCTGGTTATAAGGCATGCTGAAGTCTGGAGTATTCCAAATCTACAGCTACATTGAGTAATGGGGCTGCATCACTAGTTCTTCTCTCACAGTTAGGAATTGGATGAAAGCAAAAAATACTCTGTCATCATTGTGCATCTGACAAACGACGTGACACAAACAGGGAAGAATTAGTCCAGCAGTAAAACACCCTGAAATGCCACAGCAAGTTCCTTTTCTATCACTCTTCCTCTCTTTTTTGGCTAAGATCTAAACCTGAAAAGCATGGATAGTGACATGTCAAAAATGTAACTGGAGTGGTTACTGGGGGAGGCAGGTAATGAAAGTATCATGCTTCCTACATTCACCCTAAACTTCTTCAGTGTTTTAAGAAGTTTATAGCATTAAGTCCAACCTGCTCTAAAGTACAAAAAAGTTAAGGACCATTTATATCTTTGCATGTTTAGAGTAGGATTTAAGCCCCCAACTTTGAGGTTTCCCAAAGATATAGATCATCCAGATCAGAATCTCACTAATCATTAAAAGCAGACAGGAACACAGAATTTACCATGCTCTGGATGTCTCTGCTCAACGTAACAACCATTGGTCTTCATGTGCATAAGTTATAGAAGGCTAAAATTGACTGTGGCAATTGCCACCATTAACGTGTATACACATCTGTTTTGACATCTGCTGTAATGCTCATCTGCCAAAATAGAGGCAGAAATTTGTATTTCAAGCATTAAAAATAGACCCAGACCAAAATGTACAGGTGATTAGGGGTAGGGACTGGCACATCACTCTCCAGACAGCAAAAGCAGTGAAGAATAAATGAGTGGGTGACACACATGCCTTATTCTCACTCTCTTGTTCCGCTTAATACCCTGAACAGAGTTAAGCCACCCAAAAGTGCCATTCTACAACTCCAGGCAGCTACACAATCCCAGATAGAGAGATTCAGTGGCTTGGCCTATGAAATTAGCCACAAAAGTATCTCAGGTGTTTAACCATGAATCCCCTTTACTGTAAATGGAGGCATGCAGGGTGTTGCTGTTAGTGCTGACAGGATTCTGTGAACTGATGTGGCAAATCTGCATCTCCTCTTATTCACAGATTATTGTGATATAACAGCAGAAATCCAGCAAGGCACATTGCAGTTATCTTACATTGCCTTTTCCAGATACACACACAGCCCTAGTACCCATACCCTACCATAATCATAAAAGAGTGCAGAAGGTACCTATAAAAATCTTCCAGTCCAACCCTCCTGCAATGCACAGGGACATCTTCCATAAAATGATGCTGTATGTTGTGCAAAGCAAGTGAATGTTTGGGAAGTATGAACTTCACTTGCCAGATTCACAATGCAGATTGTAGCTCAGAAATAAAGGGTCACGGTTACTGTCTTAGGCTGTGATACAGCATGGAGACCTACAGGAATATTTCAAGACCCGAACAATGGAGCTGTCTACTTTAGAAATGGGAAAACGTGGTTCTCAAGGAAGTACTGACAGACACTCAGCTGCGCTGCTCTGAGGATTATAGATTTGGACCACTCTAACTTTTGCAAGTTGCTGTCTCCTTGTGACATTCCTTGCCCTCATCAAAGTAGGGAAACTATGAGGTGAAGTGGATCAGTCCTGTAAACCTGTGAAAGGAGCCTTACATACTGTAAAGAATGAAAATGTTGAAGGTCAGCAGCTTCTCAGGATAAAAAGTACTTTGGATGGTTCAAATGGCAAGTTTATGATGTAGCTTGCCAATGCAGTGATTTTGTTCCTATTGCCTAATATTCTTCCCTTCCACTCTATGATTTTTTTCTCCTGCTTATTTTGACAAGAAATCATCAGTGCAAGGGCCATAGAAGATACTTTGGTGAAGAACTCTTCTTGGGCACTAACTAAATAGAGGATAAGATACAAGAAGCTACTGTTCTTTTTTAAATAGTCACAGAATCACAGAATAAGCTGGTTTGGAAGGGACCCAAAAGGATCATTGAGTCAAATTTCTGGCCCTGAACAACTTTTCAGGTGTAATACTACACCTGTCTATATTTCAATCATTTTCTGTTTTCGTTTTCTCGTTTTCATGTCTCTGCTTTTCCTGAGTTGTTTTCCTTCCTTTTCAAAGGAAGGAGAGAAGACACACACACACACACAAAAAACCCCCAAAACCCAAAAAACGCAAGCAGTTTGTCACATGCATGCAGCCAAAACTTTACACACAACAACTTAGGAACATTCACTTCAGTGGCCTTGAGCACTGTGTTGGCCCCGCTGGATATGGTGCTGCTTTCACTGCCTGTGCTTTGCCGTCCTGACATAGATGGAGCTAACCTGTTCTTCCTTACTTTTTGAATCACCCTTGGGCATTTTTTTAGTTAGCTGGTTGTCTAGATGATAGTGAGGAGAAATGAAAACCTGGTTAACAGCAAAATGCTCAGTGACTTGTGCAGCTTATGGCTCCAGGGCTGTTCCTTCACTGATCAGATTGGAAATAAAGTAGGACGAACAAGTTTCTTGTACCTTATGCTGTAGGACTCTGCTGTAAGGAGTGCTGCTGTGGATAAACATCCTTGTGGCAATGCTCTGCCAGGGGACTCCAGCCCTGCTGGGAGTCAGGAAGCATGAACTGAACAGAAGAGTCTCTTGATTCTCAGCACAACAGGAAGGGGAGCAGTCCAAGAAAATTGCTTTTTTCCTTCACTGAGCACCCATTTATGTATTTATGTTCCCTTTCATAGTTCAAATGTCCACTGCAGTTCCACACTTCTCTCCATGGTCGTCTTATCAAGAGCAGAACACCCAGCTCGACACCAAAATGAGTAAATGAGAATTATGGGTTCAAATATGGACCCTGAACCTAATAGCGTCTCAGTCTTTTTCCTGGGAATAACTTATTGAACATGGAAATTCTCTGGGGATCAGCCCCTGCCTAAATTGATTCAAAGTGCAAATTTGGATATTATTTTATTCCAAAACATGTTCGGATTCTATAGTTTCCCAATTCAGTTTTTGGTTAAAAAAGCCAACCAAACAATGAAAACTTTGGGCCTTCTTTTGCCTCTTTGTGCCATGATTTCTTCATCCATGTCTCTGTAAGGAACAGCATTTGTAACAATGCAAATGATGGACTTCTGAAGTTTTTTTCCTGCTTGAACAGATGCTTTTAGGCAAAATCAGACCCATTTGTGCCTATTTTAGCATATCAATTTGCTTTATAAAATATGCACGTCATAATTTGTGAGCGGAGTTTCTCAAAAAGCAGCAAAAATAAAGAAACTTTAATGCTGAACCAGAAAGGAAGCAGGCTGAAATAGGAACTTATCACAGAATTACAGAGTCACAGAATATCCTGAAGTGGAAGGTACCCACTAGGATCATCAATGTCCAACTCCTGTCCCTATACAGAACAATCCTGAGAATCCCACCATGTGCCTAGGAGTGTTGTCCAAACACTTCTTTAGCCCTATCAGGTTTGGGACTGTGGCCACTTCTCTGAAGGCGCTATTCCAGTGCCCAATCATCTCTGGGTGAAGAATTCTCTTGTAATATCCAACCTAAACCTCTTCTGACACAGCTTCAGGCCACTCCCTCAGGTCCTGTCTCTGGTCACCACAGAGAAGACATCAGTGCCTGTCAATCCACCACCCTCATGAGGAAGTTGTAGCCTGCAATGAGGTCTCCCCTCTCCTCTCCTCCAGGCAACTGCCACAACAATGTTATTGGAGTCAAATGCAGAATGCAGGGCAACAGAGGAAATGAAGACTGGAGTTGTAAAAATCAGTTTGTTTCAGCAGCATCTGCAGGATGAGCATTATCTGCTAAGGCGTGAGCGTTATAATGTCTGTAAGACCTTGATAGTGGCTCATGGGAGGAAAGGAAAAGATTTTTGGCCTGAGAAATAAAATTTAATGCAGCTATCTGAATGTACAAATCCCTCAAATCTGCAAGGCAGTGTCAGGAAGGGAGTTTAGACTTAAACAATAGCTGAATAGTTGGATTACTATTAAAAGAAGTCCCATAACAGCTACATCTGTAATGGATGGATTCTTGTGCAATTTACACACAGCTGACCTTGATAACTGTGATATGCATTACAGGACAAGTCTAAACGTAAATGACTTTTTTTTGTGTACATCAGCACTGTTCTTCTGCAGTGACTGTAGGTCTGTGGGTTAAAGCTTGATCTACAGAGTCTTGCTTGTAAGGGGTTTGTTGTTTTGTTTTTAATTTGGTTTGGGTTTTGGGTTTTGGGTTTGGGTTTTGGGGTTTGGGTTTGGGGGTTTTTTCATTGCAATGGTTTGTACTATTCAGCCGGAAGCTACACCGGCATACACCTATGTACAACTGCTGGCACAATGTAGGTAATTGTAACTTCTCTGTCATTTTCATAAAATAGATTCAAATAATTCCTTTTTTTTAATTGGAACTTCTGATTGTTTTCTTAAACCTAGAGGTAAAAAAACATTACAAATAATGACAGTATCAGTTTCTTTTCCATTTAACCTGCCAGATCTTTTATCTGTCAATTAGGTCAACACTTACTCCTTAGTGTTGGGGGAGGGAATCTCTTTATCTGATTCACTGCCATTTGGGAGGTAGATTGTCCATATGGCTCCACTTGAGCCAAATGACCAGAAGGCTTCTTTTCTGAGTCATAAAGAGCTTGTTGGCTGACTTTAGCAAGGACATACTTTTGATAATTTATGCTGTTAACAACAGGTAACTTCCCCGTCAGACCAAAAAGAAAGGAAAAGGAAGACAGGAGGCAATCAAAGATAGAGAATATTTTGTTCTGTCAGGAGATGGAAGACTGGATTCTGCCCTCTGTGACAGTAAAATCCTTGAATATCACAGCATAATAGAATCAAAGAATGGTTTCGACTGGAGGGGACCTTAAAGACCATTTAGTTTCAAACCCCCTGCCAAGAACAGGGTCAGTTTCCATTAGACCAGATTGGTCAAAGCCCCATCAAACCTGGCCCTGAACGCTACTGTGGACTGGGCACCCACAAGGTCTCTGGGCAACCCCTTTCAGTGCCTCATGACCATCACAACAAATAATTTTTTCCTAATATCTAATCCAAACTACTCTCATTCAGTTTGAAGTCATCCCTCCTTGTCCTGTCACTACATGCTTGTAAAAGTCTCTCTCAATCTTTCTTGTCAGGTTCTTTCAAATTTTCGACATAAAACCTAGTACTATCTCCCAAATTCAGTCTTATATATTTTTATTAAATGTTTTAAATTAAGCAGTTAGCTGACTTGCTCTGTAGCCAGTAAGTAGAGTGCTTCCCCCAAATATTTTCAAGAAAGTCTTCCACCTATTTTTTTCCTAGAAATTCAGGTTTTGGAGGATAGGTTAATTCCAGTTATGAAGTTGCATATCTTGGATTATAAAGTACTCTGAAAAAAAAAAAAAGTCAAATGAAAAGCTGAGTGCTATTTATTTTAATACTAAACTTCAGTCAGAATTTTTCAAGCACATAAAAAGGACTTCACTCACAGAAAAATTGTTCACCCCATTTTCTGATTCTGGATATTGATTGTTGTTCTGAAAGAAACTGAAATAATGACAAATTCAACAGCTCCAGAAGCTCACGCTTCACAAACACAAAAAACTATTCCAATTTCTAAGTAATCTTTGGCCTAGAATATGAATGTGAATTGTGTTGTTTCATTCACATGAAATAACAATTCTCTGGGCTAAAAGTCAGTAGCATTTTTCCTTGAGGAATGTAGACAGGTTATTATTTTACTTGTTTCTATGATATTGTTAAAAGGCATAATTTATTTATATTATGGTCCTCATGTCCCATTTTTCAAATAATAAAAAGCTCTGATGGAAGACACTTTTTTTTTCTTTTTTTTTCACCCTTCCCCCCCCTTATTTTTTTTTGTATTTTGCATGTGGTGAGGATGTTTTTCCCCTCCCCTGAGAAATAGTGTCAAGCAGGTATTTATTCAGTAGAAAAGCTACCTGAGCAAAGATACGCATCTATTATAGGAGTAAATGTTTTTCACCTCACTCGTGACTGCCAATTTAACACAGAAGTAAATGTCACAGATTAGCTTACAAATCTGAAATCTATTGCTGTATCTAGCCTGCAAAGCAGGCTGTCATTGTTTACTGTATGGAAAGGGTATTCACTAGACAGTTTTCACAGCACAGGCACCAGCATAGTTTTGCAATCCTATAGGAGTGGGGAGATGGGCTGTAGGGTCCCTTTTAGGCCAATTTAAGTGTGAGACATAGTTTAGGTCACTGTAAATGAGTAAACAAGCCCAGCTGGTCACTGCAGAGGAGAGTTCAGCTTCACAGCACCGTATTTAGATGACTTCTTATTCTGGTCCAGCTGTGGAGGCATTTCCAAAAGAGTGAGTGGTACAAGTACGTGTGTGTGTGTCCAGATGAGATCTCTCTTCCTGTGGAGGGCAATGGCCCAAATGTTTTCCCATGCAACTGTAAACTTCACCATGATTATTCTCTTGCTGAGCTGCAGCCCTTTTTTTAGATATTAAAGGGGTGCAATGCTCTGATAGATGGTAGACTTTAGCTTAAAAAACAGCCTTGAAATTATAAAGCCTAGAGGATGTTTGTATTTCCATAAGAGAAAAAAATCTCAGGCTTTAAACAATAAATTAGCAGCGCTTCACAGTCACCAGGCTGAACCTGCTCTACGTAGAAATATGTCTGTTTGGGCTAGTTGATGAGGGTTTCAAGACTAGGGTTACAGCAATAAAACTTATTTGAAACATACACATCCATTTTGCAGAAAAGTCAAAGAGTTCAGGAAGTGAATACTTTCATAAATAAAGATATCTGCAAAGAATGAAAGAAGGACTTGTGTTCTCAAGGATAACTTTCTGAAAAATTGTGGGCAAAATGTGTTAGAAGAGAAAAATATGCCTAATTTTGTGGGATGGGGTGAAGCAGGGATTGTACTTCATTTTGTTTTGCTTAGAGAGCCTGCTATGCAGATAAATTGGGGATTGTATCCACTGAAACACATTTACAGGGGCAACAGCTGAAGCAGCATGTTTGAGTTGTTTGGAAGGAGAACCAGGAACAGACCTTCAGAGAGATGGGTTTTAGTCAGCTCCAGCTGCCTGGTAGTTAGTGTCTTGTATAAATCTCACTTTGTTTACAGAAACAAAAAGCCCCAAAACTCCATTACTTCACAGGCATAACTGCATCCTACATTTCTGATAGAAATCTGAAGATCAGATATAATTTTCTGTAGTACCTGTCCCCTCTCCAGTGACTAGTGGGATACTATATCACCAGTATAAATTGGCTTGGGTTGGGTGAACCCATCTGCAGTTAAATAGATTAAAAAGACAGCAAATTTTCCTGATGCCTAGTACAACCTGATTAAAAAAAAAAGCTTTTTTTAAGATGAGATTAATGTGAGATTGGAGAGGAAGATAGGAGAGCAAAACAAGGAATTTTCTTCATGCAACCTGGGGTGCTTTGCAGCAAACACAACAGATGGCAAACAGTTCCTTGCAACTGACAACATTTTCCAGTGTCCATTATGTAGACTTGCAAATCAACACCTGAACCCACAAATATATAAATAAGAGAAATGTGCCATACAGGCTCCAGTCCTCTCATACTGGTTCACACTCTTGTGAAAGCTGCCACCTTTGACTGTCATAGGACCATACACAAAGACAGCAGGAAGGAAGGCAGCAGATCCTCCAGCTAAGTTTTCTTCGCTGTTTGGCAGAGCCTAAAAATTTACAAAATTCCTCTTCTAGTTAATTTACAAAGTGTAAGAAGACATGTGTCTCCTTATAAACTTTCTGCTGGCAGTCTGTTTGCTCTCTTGTTGGCATCATCACTGATGGAGGAATATCATGCCTTGAAATGTTTAAATGAAAAGTTAGGACAAGTTTAATCTGGCCTTGTTTGTGAGAATTTACATGGGATTTTTTTGACCAGCTCCAGTTCTTTCCAGACACATTTGGGTGGCAGCAAGTAGTGTCTAAATATTACAGAATCCTCAGACACAATTCATAGGCAGTACTTTTTTTTTCTCTGTTGGAGACGCTTCAGACAAGATGCATGACAAACTCAATATTTTGCTGTGGGGATCCCCTCCAGACAGGCTGCAGATAAACAACCAGCATTTATAAGAAAATGACACTGACTCCAATTTTTCTGGAAAAGAGAAAGGCAGATTTCCACTGACAAATGTGATGGGCCATTTGGAAGGGCAATCTCTAACTCAGGTCAACACTCAGCTGGATCCAAATGGTGACCTAAATTTTGGGGAACTCTGTGGTAAGTATTTCTCACAGCAGGCTATCAAAATCAAGGGCCTTTATCTGAATCTGTTTTCTGCACGTTTGGTGAGGATGACAAAGATGTTCCCTTCCGTGGCAATAAGCCTGCGTCAGTCTCCATGTCTCATGCCACAATCCTATGGCTGTGGTTTTACATGGTGGTAAACTTCCAAACCAATGTGACTGATGCCAAATGGTGCTCGGACAACGTTTCCTTTTAATACAGTAAATCAGTTCCAGCATTGTGGTGGGCCTTGAAAGTCATTTATTCAAAATCTGGCAGCAGCCAAGTAGAATGAAGTGATTTTCATAATGTATTTTAAATGTAAGTCATAAAGAAAAATCACTTTTATTAAGTGCTTGAAGAGTGCTCTTTCCCAATGCCAATTCCTTTGAAAATGTATATGCTGACTGTATAACAATACCTTTTCCTGAGAAAGTGCTGTCATCAGCTATGAGATAAACTTATTTTTTGTGGTTGTGGAGTAGAGTTTGTTACATTGTTTGTTTCAAAAAAATGATCCAATTCATCTTTTTTTATGACTACATTATTTCTGACAGAGATCTATCATTATTTGACTGCTTGTACAGAACTCAAACATTATCTGGTGAATCATTTTGTTTTTCCTCTCTATTTGTCCTCCATCAGTTGTCATAAAAAATTAGCTGGCATATTGTATGAGGCTATTTACTTCTGTTGTTTAAGTAACTTTCAGAAAAATCATCAGTTCAAAGCAGAGCTTATTAGAAATTCCCAGGAATGCTGTTGCTTTCCAAATCAAATATATTCCCTCAGGAATTCATGTGTGTTGATGAAATTTTCATCTGATATCTGTTACAGAGAGAAATTGAAAAAAATAGCCTGGTGCATGGGTATCCACCATCCCAGGTTGAGTCCTTGGGCTGTAAGGTCACAGATTCTACTTCAGAGGGTTTTTTTTGGGTTTTGTTTGTTTGGGGTTTTTTGGCTTGATTGGTTGGTTTTATTGTTAGGAGAGAAAGATTATATAATTGCAGGCTGCATCTGCCCTCCAACCTATGTTCCCCAAGTCAGAAATACCAAAAGCTGCACAGATGCAGACAGGTCTGACACATTGCAGACGTGTCAATCAGGCAGCCTAGAGCCAACCTAGAAGCCAACAAGAAACCTACCCAGAGGGGCTTCCTGGATGGCTGAATCCAGTTAGCACATGGATTCATTTGCTGAGACAGTGCCCATCCTGAGCTATGAATTACCCAACTGAAAAAACAAACGGGTGTTAAACATCCAGCCTGTCTGCACAGCGGTGTGTGTGGTTAAAGACACCTGAGCTAGCTATAAGCACAACAGCATTTCTGTGCGGTGCGGTGACAAGCAGGAATGCCAGCTCCAGTGCCAGGGGGTAGCACAATAAGCATGTGTAACCAGCAAGCCGGATCTCAGCAAGGTCTGTCACACTGAGACTGCTTCCACTTGCAGAGCTGGGGATTTTAGCACTTGTCCCACAATCACATCTCTTTGCACGACACCATTGCCTACCTACCATGGCTCTTGATGTCTGAGAGAGTAAGGGCCGTAGCTGCTCCTTCTTGTGTGTCTTGATTGGTGTCCTATCTTTCAACAGGTCAATGTTTTCTCCTCCTTCACCTTCCCTGAATTGTTCTTGCTACAGGGACGGCAGACCACCCTGTGTTTGCTGCTCCAGGCAACCATAGTCTTCTGTCTGCCAAGGCAGTCATTCTCTGGCTAGGGGACATCACACTCTCCCCCTCACTTGGACAAGTGGTCAATTCCCCAAGCCTATTGGTGTTTAAGAGGCATTTGGATGATGCCCTGTATAACCTGTTTTAGCTTTTGGTCAGCCCTGAAGTGATCAGGCAGTCGGACTGGATGATTTTTTTAGGTTCCTTCCAAATGATAATGATACAATGTAGTCTTACTACACAGAGATGTTCAACCCATTTGAGATCAAAAATTTTCAATCCAGTTGAATCCAGCTGGATGCAAGTCAGTTGGACAGTGAAGAAAACCATAAAACACTGAAAACTTGCTTCTACTGGATGATATTTTAAGCAGTTATATGCATTCCAGTGAAAATAGGTGTCACCTGTTCTGTGTTTGCCCAGAAACATTACCTAGAGCCCTTCCAGAGCAGTGCCTCTGAAAATTGGCTAGATCTATAGGCCCAAACATAACACAGTATTTCTGCTTTTTATTTACTTTCTTCATCCATGCAGCGAGTTAATTCTTTTCTGGGCTTCTCTAGTCACCGTTTACATTTAACATACCTTTTGTACTAAATAGTTCCATTGACTGCTCTTGTGAAGACACTGCTTCTTGCCTGAGATAAACTACTGAATAATCATTGTCTGAAAGTGAATGGGGCATGAAAGGGCAGGGATACAGTCCTTTCAAAATTGCCAAGAAATCGCTATTCCCCAGGCTCACACTGCTGCTGCTGTTTCTCTCATTTGTTTGCCAAGAGAGCACATCACCCTTATTTACTCTTTCTTTCTGAAAAGTGGTCACATCAGCCTGAGTATTTTATAAACCCACCCTCTCCTAAGCAAAGTACAACAGTTTTCAGTGCTCCTTATGTTCTGATTTTAATCTCTGATGTCCCCAAGTCCAGGAATATAAATTCCTGTACAGAAGGATAGCTATCAGGAGAAAGTCCTTTAATCTAGTAGATGAAAGTCTAACAAGATCCACTGGCTGGAGGTTGAAGCTAAATAGTAGCTAATCTGAAATTAGAGGCCAAAGTTGTTGCCTTTTTCTTTATTATAGTAATATAGTTAACCATTTGAACATCTCCTGGTGGTGGCAGATAGTGAATTTGTTATCACTTCAAACCCTTAGCAAGGCAAAGCAAGGGGGCTTGATTCAGACAGCTTTTTTAGCCATGTAATTCAATGCCTAAATTAAGAGATCAATCTCTCTAGTCCTTCTAAAGTCTAGAGAGAAAGGGGAATTCAAGACAAAGGTGATGCAGAGAAGAAGCCTAACAGGTGATCTAGACATCTCTGCTTGGTGAATGCAGGTTTTAAAGAACAGAATAGAGTAGAACAGTTGAAAGAGACCTAAAATGACCATCAAGTCCAGCTGCTTGACCACTGCAGGGCCGACCACGAGCTAAATCATACAGCTAAGGGCACTGTCCAAATGCCTCTTAAGCATGGATAAGGTTGAGGCCTCAAGCACCTCTCATGGCAGCCTTGCTGTGCTGTGGATTAGCACTGGGCAGCTTTTCTGTATTTGGATGGGACAGATACAGTGACAGTGAGGCATTCCATTGTGATCAGGCCTTGAAAAAATGTGCTCCCCCATCCCTCAGTCATCCCACAAGAACTGTGGGAGGATTGGGGATATGCCTGCATGCCCTGCCCTGCTCTGCAGGGCTCTGTAACATTGCCCTGCATAGTCGAGGCTGCAGGGGCACGGAAGGAAATGTGCTGCAGAAAGAGGGGACAGATGTGGGCCTGCTGCAAACCATGTTTTCCTTGAGTGGTACCCAGGCTGTCCAACACTGCCTTCCCAGCCCAGGATGAGTCAATGTCAAGGTTGATGCCACAGAAATCTGCTCACTACGGCCAAGTTCTTAAATACCACAGTCCTTATATCTGCTTGCACACCAGCCTCCTTTCCAAATCTATGACAAATAATGAAGAGGTCTCCTTCCTCTCTTTTCCCTATGCCTCCACACAGGACCAAATTCTACTTTTGTTCTTGTGAAACACCAAAGCTGAGAGCAAATAGGGAAAATCTGCTTGGTTGCATTTTGAGATTATGAGGAGTGTAAAAGAGTTTATGTTCCCCCCTCCCTTTTTTTTTCCCCTGCTGCACAGAAATCAGCCTTATATTTTGCATACAGACACGTTTCCTGCCCATATCCACTCTCTCACCACTATGCTGTAGCTAATGCCAGCCAAAACTTGCCCTCTTGCGAAAGACTTTCAGCTAAGCCTTCCCCAAATATATGATGCAAAGATGTAACTGGGAATTTCTCCCTTTTTTTTTAGGCACTAAAGAGAAGCCCTGATCTCTTGCCTGGTACAGAGCAGCTGAAGACAGACAGTGATGATATACACATAACATCTGTATTTTGCCCTGAGCAAAGCTGTTCCTGGCTAACAAGAGGGTAGTAGGAATATAACTTCTTCCTTCTTTACATTTCAGAGAGTGGAAAGGCAATGTATTAACAAAACAAAACAAAAAAGGTACAGAAAAGGAGAGAGACAAGAGCACAGAGGAGGCCCGGAGGGAAAGAAAAATATTCAAATAATGGAGTAAAGGGTGAGGCTGGCAAACTCTGTGGCAGTGAAACAACAGATGGACTGTAGTTTTAGTGATTCATCACACAGATGGTTCAGCAGATGGATTCTGTTGGGTTCATACAGCTTAGGTGGAAATATCAGCTGCTGATTTTGACAGGCAGGGCAGCTTCAGCAGAGGCAGTATCCTTGCTTTGCCTTCCCTTGTACATGTCCTGTTCTCCCACAGACTGGCAGTGCAGGGACAATGCTGAGCACCACAGTATTGCCCAGCCTTTACACTCCTTACATGCCACATAGTTCAAGATTTTCTCTGTCCTTTTAAGAAGGAAAAAGTTTGCTACAAGTGGATTTATCACCTCATTTCTGCCACCCAGTCAAATGACAAATGCTGTTCCTTGGGAAACAAAAATGTCTACAGATTGTGATGATTTCTATCTCTAAAAGTTCTGTCAGCCTGAATGGCATTTCTGACAGAGTATAACCTCTCCAACGGATGAAACATCTTCCCAGCTTCACTCTGGGGGTCTGGATTCCCAAACAGCCTATGACCATTAATGCAATAAAAAAGAATTGAAGAACAATAAAATTGCTAAGATGCAACAAAACACCTCCACTTAAATGTTTTACTTGTGGGTATTCATAGGACTTGTGGGTATGTAAGCAGGACTTATTTTACCATCTCTACCCTAAAGTACAGCTTGCTAGTTAATGAGAAGGACAAATATATGAACAATATTAATTTGTTTACATATAGAGGTCATCTTGCATGTACTCTTCTCAGCAGTCTGTCTTGGCCTCAGATTCCAGTTTCTTGATACCAAAGCTCACAGGAGTAAGAAAATCTTTAAGCAGATGTGCAGTAGATTGTATGTGAAAACTCCTCATGTCTGGTCTTAAAATACAGCTAGAGAAAATGCAAGCTGCTGAAGGAAAGCAATGAATAAAGAAATGTCAAAGGGGGATGGGTAGAAATAACACAAGTGATTTGGGTCAGGATCACTTCTAGAGGAGAGCGGTGGAACAGATCCTGTTAGGGGTCCATAGAGTGTACTGCAGGTTTTGGATAGAAGCTGTCAGTATTACTAAGAGAGAAATATTATCATTGACATCAGGGAGAGTCTGGATTATGAGATATAAACTGAGGCAAAAATGCTATTAATGAGGTAAGACCCAAATATGCCTGGAGATAACAGGTGACCGACTTTGTCACTCTACTTTCTCCAAAGCAGCAGGAGATGAGATCTTTTTTTTTCTTGGTAAATAATAAGGCCTTTGTAAAATTAGTTGAATGTGGATAAGATTTGGAATGTACTTTTTTTCTTTTTAAGCCAGAAGAGCAGGAAGAAATTAAAGGAAATGATAACCTTCTAAAAAATATTTTCAGCATTATTTAAAAGAATTCTTTCTGAAGGAAAATAGTGCACTTTTTAGCAAGGATATCTATGTCTAGAATTGAGGACACACACTAAGAAAGTAGGAGTTGCTGAAAAAAATCCGCAACCTCATAAAACAACTAAGCAAGCAAGTAATTACAAGGACACATTTCAGCCTGTTGTTTCACTTTCCACATCACCTTTATGCCCACCACTTGTCCTGGAATATCCACAAAGCACTATGGCCCCTTAGAGGAGGCTTCCAGAGGCACTTAATTACAGTGCTTGCTACTCAAAGTTAAAGGCACGTTTTGGCAGAGTGCATAAAAACCACTTTCACACTCTTTTTCTGCTCCATTCCACTTTCTTCCTTGATGACAGACCTCTGAAGATGTCCAGGACTTCCAGATAAGAAATGTTGCCACCGTCTCTTCTTCATCCACTGATGAACAGGATCACTGTGTAAGGAATGTCATCTGAATTGCCGACAATTTCGTGTTCCCGGCAACATAATTTACAAATGTGCATTACCATTCCCTGAAAGTAGAAGTGTAGATGGTGTGTGGAGTTTAACTAGGAAAGAGAACAATGTGTCTGCTCTCAAATCCAGTGATAGTGAAGGCAGCCTAGAAAGTTCTTGCCTCCCACTTCTGAGGCCAAGTTTTCCACCTTGATACTGCCTTGCCATTTTTCAAATTCAGTTTTCTTTTCCTCCCTTCTATCTCCTGCCCTATTCTAAATAGAATTAAAATAGAACTTCTGAACATTGTGTGTGGTTTCAAACAGTAGCAAATCAAGGCACCACTAATTGCCAATATAAATTTTTATTTTACTTCTGAGCTTTCAACCCGCTCTCCATTGAGCTACGTTTTTCTGCTTTTCCTGAAAAAGAAAAATCTCTTGCCCTCCCCCCCAAACTCTCTAGAAATATATATATTGCTATTTTCCAGTTTATTATTGAAGTGTCTTAATTATGCAGACATTTGGAGAAAGAAAGCTGGAGAACACATAAATGGCTAAGAAATTATTTCCATGTTTTGATCTAAGATATCCTAACCTCTATTAGTTAGCAGTCAAGCTTTTTGAAGTCCCATATTTTAAGAGAATTGACTGGTTGTAAGGTGAGATGAAGGGGAAAATAAATATTTAATTTGGAAATGCCAAATCTAGTCAGGCTCCATAGAAACAAATGTGACATCAGTCCACAGAGAGAACTTTCCTTGATATCTGAGTTGGCTAAGAAAGAGGGCTGCTCATACTGACCCAAAATAAATACACCTTGTTCAACAAGCTAGAAAACACAAAATGTCTCTTTGGCCTTAACTGGATATTTGCTTTAAAAAAAGTGAGGGAATAGGACAAAGTGTGAATCTTCTCACTAGAAACTAACGTTTTTGACAAAAGAAGTTTCCTCCACTATGATGTTTTGCATCCTAGGTATACAACAGCTTTTGAAATTTTCAATCACACTGTACCACTCTCCTTTCTTCTCTTCAGATTATCTCACTGCCCCATAGCAGTAAAGACGACTTCATGCTTCACAGGAGAAAAAGTGCTCTGGCATTTGGGGTTTGAAGGAGCGTTTCCTTTCATTCCCGCCAGTAGGAAATACAGAGAAGTATTGTGCTCCTTTTTCAACTATTAACACCGTCATTTTCATTTTGGTAAGAAGTGGCCTCCACATCAGGTGCTCAAATAGTGAATTTTCAAAGGCAGACTGACTTTCTCTCAGAAACCCAAACAGTGAGTGTGTTGCCGCAGCATTTCCACCAGCCAGGGTCATGAACTGCTAAGATGGGGACAGAAGCTGTTGCGGTTTTGAAGCAGATCTTCAAAGACTCATATTTAAAATGCTTGCCAGCTGAAATATTTTTTGTTCAAACATAAAGCTACTGAGAAATAGTGCAAGGCACAAGGCGCCACCAACGAAAACTGTTCAAGTGAATCCTACTCCTGTGACAAAACCCCTTAATTTTGCGAAACTTTTGTTCTACATGTGCTGAATGGAAAGACATGAACCTGAAAACTAAAAAAAACCCTGAGAGTGTCCCTCCCAAATCTGCAGAATAACACAGAAATTTGGTGTATTTATGTGCAAGGAGAACATACCTGGGGGTACAGGACTGGACAAATTCATCTGTTCACAGATCCACACTTAGTGAAACACTGAGGCAGAATTATTCTGCAAATGTCTGAGGTATGGATGAGAAAAGCAGCACTCTCTGGTCTTTTATATCAGAAAGAAGATGAAAAAGACTCTGAAAGTGGCCTCCAGATGACAAGCCCTCTAGCACAAAAGCCCCTTAGAGATGCATAGCATATCCTTCAGCAGAGCCTTTTAGTGACTTCAGTCTCCTGATGGCTTTTACAAGTGTCAGAAATTGTGACCATGTTCTTTTTCTCTAGGTCTCAGCAATGATAGTTCATCAAGTTTCCTGGGGGAAGGTTCATTCCTGAATGTTTGTGATTAGCAGCTAGAGCACTTTCTTTTTTTTTTTTAATCCCGTAATTTTCCCCAAAGATGTTACCTCCAAGGCTGAACTTGCTTCATTTTTATACAAAGGGTATTGAAGGGGCATCTGCCGTAATGTATTGTAATTTTCCCTTGAAAGGATGTTTCACTGTACAGCTCAGCACATTAAAGTTTGAGAATTCCAGAATTAGCATTTATCTGTGGTACCTTAGTTTGCCTTCCCATTGCTCAAGCTTTAGCACATTACCTCTTAATAGTAAACAATTTGACTCCTCCTGGATCTCTGTTTCACTCGTTGAAGGGCTAGTTCTTCGTTTTTCTTTCCTTTTCATTTCTGGTGAGGCCTGATTTAATGCATACCAACTGTTATTTACTGCAATGCTTCCAAATTCTCCCCTCAGGACAGAAACAGCAAGTTTGCAACGTATCACTACCAAATTGGACATGTGCACACAATGAATATTCATTGATACTCCCTTCCTGAACACTTTGTGAAGGAACGTGCTTTTTCTGCTTGAACTTTCACCCAAACTGCATGGATGGCAACGTTGGGGATTTTTTCTTCGGAGGTACTGCCAGCCAGCACATAATAGGGACTTTGATTTTTCAGAGTAATTAATATTTATTTTTTTGTAATGGAGATCTGAGCAACCTGGTCTTGTGAAAGGTGTCCCTGCCCACAGTAGGGGGCTTGAAACTAGATGATCTTTAAGGTCCCTTCCAAGCCAAACCATTCTATGATTCTATGATTCTATGATTCTATGATTCTATGATTCTATGATTCTGCAATCTTATGTTTTACACCCTGGTCTAATCCATGCATATTACAAACTTGGGTCCATTTGCAGATGGGGTTTCAGCAGGGCTGGGAATGACCTACCTCTCCTATTTTTGCTCCAAAGCAAAAATACAATCAGAAATGCAAACCTACAAGCAGATTAAATCTGCTGTGCACATCTGTAGTGTCTTGGGACATAGAAAGGAAACAGGATATTGGATCACAAACACCGCAGAAAAGAATGAGAGTGAGGTGAGATGACCTGGGCACAGAGCAGAGACATTAAAGCCTTCAGAGGATCCTTCTGCTCTGCATATTTATTCTGTGTGTTCTCCTTCTCTCCCCTTTTCCTGGAGGCAAAATGATATGAGCAATGTTTTCGTATGCTCTGTGTTAGCTAGGCTGTATGTTTCATTATTGATAATAGAGTCTATGAAGTATACATTATATCTAGGATGGCTTTGGGTTTATTGGGGTTTTGTTAAGTTGGTTGGTATTTTTAAATTCCAGGTCTGGTTTCTCAATCATTTTTTAAAGTATCTCATATCATAACTATGTCTTTCTCCCAAGCTACCTGCAGTACTTCCTGCAGCTAAGAGATGGGTTAGAAAAATGAACTCACTGTGCAAGTTGCCAGATGCACATCTGATGATCTAATTGTTTCCAGTTGAGAACAGACTCATAAATCAGGCTACCAGCATTTCAGAGACTTGTCCAAACCAAGGGCAAATTACAGAACAGTCACTTCTCTCCCCACTATGTACCTTATATTGGTAGGGACAATGGATACATGACAGAAAGGCATGACTCTTTCTTCCTTTTGATGATGGGTTCCTTAAACCCAAGAGATATTTTGCCACTTACCGATTGAACCGTTCCAAAGTGTGGTTATTCTTCACCTTGCTGTTGTGTGTTGCCTTTCCAGCTGGAAGGACTTTGAGGCAAGACTGTGAGTTTCTCTGTATATTTTAACTCCTGTACTTTGATGCTCTAGATTCATTACTTTTGGATACCCTCTGTGTGATGCCACAGCTTGTGGCTGTGGACATAAGCACAACCAGGCCCCATAATGACTATGCCTGGATTGTACAAAAAAAGCCCCCAAAACAAGAAGCAACACACAAATTGAGGCTTTGTATAATTCTAGGAGTCCAGGTACTTGGGAGGAGGCAGGTTTAGAGCTAAATTGCTTTGAATTTTTTCAATTTTAGAGCACTGCCATCTTGGCCAATACTCTCAAGAATAACTTTATGGTAAATACTACAGGTTCTGGTCAGGTACAGTCAAAATAATGCCTATACTAGAGATGAATGCTCTTGTCTCCATAAAAATAGCAAATATGCGACTGTCTGGTGTGGAAAATACACTCACCAGGATCTTTCAAGGAAACAAGTCAAGTATGTCAAGATCCCTGGACTATATCTCAGGGCCAGGAGTTGGACTTGATGACCCTTGTGGGTCCCTTCCAACTCAAGATATTCTAGTCTAGTCTAGTCTAGTCTATAAAAGGTCTGCAAGGAAAGAAAGACTTGACCATCAAGACAGCACAACATTATCTATGCAAAATGCAGCCCCTGATTAAGGAGTTTATTTGGGATGTGAATATATTAAACATCAATGTAGGGTATCACACTACTAAAAGCCTCCTGTGTCTGCTGTATCTTTGCAATCTAATGCATATGTTTAGCAAAGAGCTGTAGTGTGGTCTCCACAACCATATTTGATGCTTTAATTTATTAAATCAATCATAATGGTGCAAAATCTGAAGGCCAATACTTGACCCAGTGATTTTTAGACACATCCCAAGTAGCCTCGAAGGGGAGCTCAGTCAGAGACCTTCATGTAGGTGCTGGGGAGAGAGATGAAAATGTTAGATATTTACCACACATTTTTCAACTCACCTTTTGCTTTGGTAAACTGAGGCCAGATCTCATCTCTGCAAACTCTGAAGGGCTCATACACAATATGAGAAGTGTCCTACAACCTCATTTCCTTCCAGAAATGGTCCATTTCACTCATAAATTGTGCCACCCAGAATGCATATGCCCCAGCTTTTTAATTTGCACAAATAGAAATATACACCTTCCCCAGCTTTCCTTAAGTTTTTGCTGACACTTGCTTTGATAGGTTAATTAATTTTCTGTTGCTTTTCCGTTCTCTTTTTTTTTTTTTTTTTTTTTTTTTTTTTTAAGAACTCCACCTCTAGCAGGATCAATCCTATGAATTCTAAGTTTATTATAAGAGAAAAAAGTCAATTAAAACCAGAACTTAAGGAAGACTGGGCCTCTCACTGGAAAACTACAAATCTCTCACCAAAAAATATCTGACCAGAAGTTATATTGTGTTGGAATTCTGGAACATCCAAGAACATCCATAAACATCCAAGTCTGAACACGAGACTATGACTCCCATGTATTAATCCCGACCTTGGCAGAGAAAAAGAAGCCAGAACCATCATAATATTGCAATTTCTTTATTTTACCACATGTTACAATTTATCAGCTTTTTTTTTTTTTTTTTTTTTTTTCAGCCCACCTCAGAGTTTTACTACAGGAATTGATTTTGAGATGTGAATTATAAAGAAATAGCTCCCATGACTTCATTAAAATACATGTAGATTGGATGCTCTCCCTGCAGTCATTTATCCTAGTACCTGCTCAGAAAATCAACTGTGTTCATTTTTTTGTGTGCACAACTTTTGAAGATTACCTTTGTTTTTCTTTCCTTTTCCTGATTTCCACTAAGTATTTAATAGCCTGTGTTTAATGCCAGAACTCCCAGACTATACCTGATCATCTCAGATCTGATGGCTTTAATTCCAAGTTATTGAAATTAGTTAATAGACACTCCATGTATTTCAGCTATCATTTAGATACTGAGTCAGCTTGGAAGGCTGGTGCAAGTAACCATCAACCAATGGGTAAAATGGTTTTAACAGTCCACACAACGCATGAAGTTGTATCCTGCCCACAAACTAAACTTTATTTCTGAGCTGTTTTGGTGCTTTTGAAATACTAATGATAGTCACTCAACTGTTGCCTGCAACTTCCCACCAGGTGATATAAATCAGAGAATTGAGTGCTTCTTCAGATGTAGCTGTTGCACAGTCATTTTCATACCTTCAAAATGCTGATCAAAAGGAGAAACAAATATATGCTACAGCTGGCATCCTGAATTATGCTATGTGAAGTAAATACTTGCATTTGAAGTAAATACTTGCATTTTCATGCTCTTTGAACCCAGTGACCTGGAGTGAAAGAGGTTGAATATATTAGGGACAGAGAATTGTATTTTATTTGCAGCATATAATTCTTTAAGCCTGGTAGAATTTATTTTTGTCCCTATGCTTTTCATAATGCCCTCTGCCCTTAAAAATCTGCTCTCAGACTACTGTCTCTGCTGAGATGAAAAGTAACTTGTAGGAAATGACTTTATTTACTTGTGGCACCATGAAGCTGTTCTTGAGTTATTCTCCATTTTTAATGGCAATGAGTAGACACTGTTGACTTCAGGCACTGAATTAAATAATTTAAGCATTATAGCGGCACTAAACTTAATATAATTATGTCATGTTAAAAATGCAGGGTTATAGTCTGCTGTCATTGCATTGTAATTAAGGAATCCTCTGCCCTGCACAGAGTAAAAGCAAAAAAACCCCAAAAAACCCAAAAAAACCAAAACCAACAACAACAACAACAACAACAAACCTACAAAATCTTCATAGCAACAAGGGCATATCACTAACAGCTCTGACTTTATATCTTTTCCAAACGAGAGTTTAAAATGTGAACCTGCAGCAGGACTAGAGACATTGCTGCAGCAACAAGACAGCTATGGAGAAGTGCATGGCCTCAGTGGCAACACAGGCTGTCTTGTACAGGGGAAAAAATGCTTTGTATCTTCCTCTGCAGCACCAAGGATAAATTCATTTTACCTGATTCATAAAAAGTGATCTAGATGCATCTGATCTCACCAAATGTCTTCCCTGCTTGGGAGTCCAGCAAGATAAAAACAGATGACTCATGTGAGAGTGTGAAGTTATCAATTTTAAACACCTTCCTCTTCCTCCCCAGTATTTGCAGTCCAAATGTTTAAGGAAAAGCACATTACTGTTGCTTGTAGGGTAACATTTGTGACGCTACTTGGAGAGAGGCACAAGAGCTGCCTTCCACATTAACCAAATATTTGTCATTCCTCAGTACAGCACGACAGCATCTTACCATTATTTTGCAAATGTAATGGTTGACTGTAGGTAATGTAATATGTAAAGAAAGATATAGAAACAAAATCCTGGTACATCCTCCTGCATATTTGCTGAAAATGTGACTACTGTGTTCCTATTGTGTGCTTATAACTCAGTTTAAGATCTGAGGCAGAGGGAACAAAAATGCTCTCTCCAATACAAACACAAGACTAAAAGACATTGAGAAGGTGCACAGCTCTGTGAAGTCTCTTGGAGAAGCCAGGTTTCACTGGCTGGTGTCATGGGCCCAAAACAAGGGGAAACATTTATGGCAGGCTATGCCATATCACACAGACCATGCTCAGGTCCCAGAGCCCTTTGCTAACGCTTTCCTTCTCTCTTCTATGAATAAATAAACAGACTTGCCCTTCCTCACAGCATTTGGCCTAAACACTGGCACATGCTGGCATGATTTCCACTGGACAATGTTCACATCTCGATGTACTCTACAGAGTTTGTCATTCTTTTGGACAACATGTGGACTCTACATGGCCAGGAGAAGGCATTCACAATGAAGCTGTTGCGTAGCTTTTAGAACTTTATAAAGAGACTTTTAACACCTGGTAGATTCAGGCTATTGGTGAAGAAAATTATACTTCTGACAGGTCACAAAACAATTGGAAGATTTATAGAGACATGGCTGAAGGGCTGTACTTGTGAAGGAAGGAGAATAATTTTTTTATTGCTTCAAGGAAACATTTTCACTGAAATGAATTACTGTCATGAGAATCAGAGTGATTTAGCTAAGAATTTGAGTACTCCACTAATGATCTTTTCTTACAGTATTAAGAATAAATGTTCCATGGCCTCTGGCTCCAGATGAGATGACTGCGACACTGGAGCCACACAGGACAATGCAGAGAAGGAACGTGAACAGGTGCCATTATGAGGTTCTGGTCCCTGGGTGGACACAAGGCTTTATACCGCCACTCTCTACACCCTCCTGTAGCAGAGACATGTTCTTCCTGCAGAACAGTAAATCCCAAAGCAAGTTATCAGTGTGCACAAGAGAACTGTCTCCTGTGTGCTCTTGGACATCTATTAGGGGAAAAAAAAAAAAGATGAAAAGGAAAAACACCAACAAACCAACATTTTCAATAATTTACTTCTTTGTGGAGCTGGTTGGAAGATTTCCCTTTCACACACAAACATTTCCTCATCCAGTGTGGTCTTGCCAGACCTGAAGAATCCACTAGAAACTCTTGGATAAACAAATTATTTGAGAAGTGCTTCAGATACATCCTAGAGAACAGGATGCTTGCAACGTGGTTGTCTTGTGTTTTGTATGGATGTCCTGCCTTTTGTCCCTCGTGTCTCTCATGGACCAGGCTGCTAACTCATGCAGAATTCATAGTGGCTGTTTGAAGGGGTATTGTTGCTCCACAGTGTTTTAAAACAGCACAGGTCAAGGTTGGTAACATGATTTGATGGAGCCTAATAGGTTTGTTCTGCAAATCTTTTGCGCTGTATCTTGTTGGGGCTTTTTAAAATGAAGTTAAGGAGACAGCACATTAGATTTTCAATGTCACACCTCACCAAAATGTATCTAGCTGCAAAATTGTGTCTAACTCTTAGAAGTATTATTAACATGCAGACAGCATGTTTCCTGGTATGGAATGATATATTTTCCTTGCCTCTTAAATGTAGCATAATCCAGAAGATATAATTGCATTAGATGTGAAGTAAACTTGGAGCTGTGGGTCATAAATCAATAAATAACTCAACCTGCAGCCTCATGGTTTATTGATTCACAAGCTGTTTATCCCCCACCACCCACTAGATATTCTGCATAAGATGCAATTATGGCTGAATTATCCCTTTTTTTGCATGTACATAGGCTTAGATATCTCATCGGAACAAACACATATTGCAAAGGTATAAGAATCCTAACAAGATGGCTTTATTGTCTTTGTTAGTTTTGAAAGTGTATTCAATTCATCTGAGCCTTATAAAATCCTCAGCCAGCATATCCATTTGGTGATTACAATCACACCATTATCCTCATTACTTTGATTATTTAGGACTCGTTAACCTGGGTGAAGTAGATTGTATTTGGCATTAGGCTTTTTCTACCTGAGGAAGTGATACAACTCTGAGCAAACTGCAGGCTGAAGCAAAACTGTTGATGTTCCTGAAGTCAGTCTAGGTGCAGTTTTCAGAAAGGGCTATCACTAAGGAAAATTCAAATTGTGCTACATTTGGGTACAGATCTTTTGAGTCATTTGGAAAAGAACAGTGGACTTGGTTCCAAGTTTGCTTTGGATTTCTGGACTCAAATATCAAGAAAATCTGTGGAACTGAGGAGTTGAGTATACCCACGCAAGGGAAGGATACTGTTCCCTAAAACTGTCAGCCCAGCAGAGACACCCCAGCAATCAGAGCATCAGAAACAAAAAGCAGCAGCAAGAGGACACATCAGGAAACTCATGGACAAGTAGAGACTTGAGCGAACAGGGGAATTATTCCCTGGAAAACAGAGACCCGTGTATGGGAAGAAACAGCAAGAGGCAGAGCCTGCACTGACAGTGCAGGATATTTAAGCAGGCCAAACCCATCAGCCAAGGAGACTGCAACAGTCAAGCATTTACATTTTGCAGCGGAGAGGTGCCCAGCAGTGGAAAGTAGTTGTTGGCAGCATTGTGACCACCCAGGAAAAGGCAGTGTCCTCTGCTTATCCTGAGCTTTTAGCACCCAGTAGAAACAATGCAGCTGCACAGACAGAGCTGCTGCTCAAGCATGTGGCCACCCAGGTTTACGTTTATGGGATGTATGAAGGGATATTCTGAGAGATGGAAAGAGTTCCAAGCAAGCCTGTGGGAAAGTGTGACCAGACTGATCACCTGCTCTGTTTGGTGGCCAAGCTGGAGGAGGAAGTGGCAAACTGAGGAGAATTCCAGAATCTGCAAGGGAGAGATTGGCCAGTGGAGCTGTACTCTGCCATCTCTGATGCATGGAAGCCAACTCAGTGTGGCCACCATGGAAAAAGGTCCAGGATCTCCTGCTTTGTGCCAGGAGAAAGGCAGCTTTACAAGGGGTCAAGAGAGGTAGAAGATGGCTACAGCATGGGGCAGAAAGGAAAAGCTCTCCTCAGATCCTAAGATACTGTTACAGAGTAGATTTGGGCCTCTGGGTACCTCAGACAAAGCACATGAGGTAGAGGAGGAACCTATGCAAGAAATCTTGCCAAGGTCAGAGAGATCAACAAAAGGCCTTGAAACAAAACCTGCAAAAAGAGGTCTTGGAACAAAACCTTCAAGAAACCAACTCCCAGAAGAAACAACAATGGGTTATGGTCATTGGTGGTTTTCTTTTGTGTGGAAGAGAAGCACGCATTTGAAGACAGGACCCTCTTTTCAGGGAGGTTTGCTGCCTCCCCGGGACACAAATCAGGCATTTTATCACAAGACTGAAGAGCCTATCCCAAACTTCAGACTATTATTCATTTCTGCTCTTTCACATGAGTACTAATGATGGTGCTGAGGGAGGCACCCACCTGGTGGATGAAGGGAAGGTGGTAGATAAATCATTTCTGCATTTTAATGACAAGTTGATTTTGTAATTAGTTATAGTATACTGATTTATGAACAATGTCAGGCAGAAGAAATCCTATTTTAGCTCCAAAATTTGCAGTGTCATTCCCTTTTATGTTAATTAAATAGTAATGATTCGTTTTATGGCCAATATGGCACTATTTAATTGACAAATAGTACAATTTTTTTTTCCTTTTTTTCCTCTTGGAAGAGATAAAGACCTCACTGCTCATCAGAAGAAAGTCCTTATAGCGCTAGCAATTACAGAAGTCTACATGGCAATGGGTCAGAAATGCCTAAATCATTAGGTGTGTCTGATGATAACATTCCTGAGTTGTTACAGATGCTGAAAATTTTCAACTCCCAGAGTTAACTCAGCTCTCAGCATCAGACAATTTATGCTTTTCTAGTTCAAGGCAACAGGATAATGTTGAGGTAATGCCAAAACTTTGTAGCATGTCCTGTTTTGTCTAATCTTTAAATGAGAGCTTGGAAAATTGTATGCAGAACAGTGCATTAAAATTTTTTGATATATCACTGGTAAACTAAAGGAACAGAGATTTTTTTGCCTAACTGGTATATAAACTTTCAGGCACTCAACCTATGTACCTGTATCCTTTAGTGAGGGTCTGATTCTTTCATATATACATCCAAATGGGTAAAGATCCTCAGTGATAGTGTCTGTCAAAGTAAAATACTTACCTATTCCTCCTTACGAGTGTTGAGATAAGCAAGGGAAAATATAAGTTATGTATTTACATGAGATGTTTTGATTTATCCATTTAAAATAAGTTTATTTTATCTGAAAATTGAAAAAAGGGCTCCACTGTGCCATCCCTTCTCCAGATACCCAATACATTAATTTCTGCATTCTTACAGTCTTTCCTGTGGAAAAATTCTTCTGTGTTACAGAAAAGATACTGAAACCTAAAATACATGTAAGCCCAAAACCTGACATCAGATCAAGCACTGAGAACTCCCCCACTCCTGACTGTATTTCATTTTGTGTTTGAGTTGCATCCAGTAATGATAAGGACTCACAGATTGACAGATGAGATTGTGTGATAGATAACTTGGAGTTTGTCATCTTGACAATGCACAGCAGTGAAGCCAGCTGCTATTGCACTATAATGCATTGCTTGCTCTGTCTTATTTATTATAAGCCGTGCACAAACCATGCACATTTTTTACAGATATAAACATTTCTACTTAGGAAACTTGTAGCCCAGAGCAGTGGAGCAAGCCCAAGAAGCACCAGGTGCTATAGTTGTTAATGGATTTCTGAAATCCACCATAGAATGAAAGAGCAGTTGGCAGAAGAGTCTTTGTGTTTGACTGGGTGGCAGGATCAACCTGAGACTGAGGGCAGAGCCACTTGAGATAATGCGTAAACAGTTTGTAACAGTGACAGGGCAATCAGTAGCCTTAGGGTGGGTTCACAAAGCTGGTTATCCTGCATCTGCCCAGAGCATGGAGTGAATGATGGAGGCTTCTCCCAGCACTCTTATCCATTCACACATCTCTATTACAGCTGGACAGCATGTGTAAAAGTTACTTTATGGGAAGCTGGGGGAAAAAAAAAAAAAAAGAAAAAAAAAAAGGGGAAAATAGCTACAAACACACAGCTACAAAAGAAATCAGATTAGGTACATGTCACCTTGTGAAGTAAAGCTGTCACTCATGCAGGCTGAATTCAGGAAAGATGCCACTCATCCTGATAGATCACAGGTATAAAAGACAGCATGCTTTAGACAGTCCAGTCACCAAGTCATGCATATGCTAAGCATGGCAGAGTGAGTGGAAGAAGGGAGTGGCCATTGTGGGACCCCACTACTGCATGACCCAGTTGAGCCATTGTTTCACATTACAAAAAACTGCTATCAAAGAATAAAACCTATAATTCAGTCATGCTAAATACGTATTGAGGTCAATGAACTTTATTAAAAAAAATAGATAATGTTTGCTATTCTCTCAGTTAGTTGCTATGAACTTTAAACCTTGTTTTTGTGTTTCCTTTTTTCTTAAATAGTAGCATTCCATGCAACCAAATTAAAACCTCTTGGGCAGACCTGTGATATTGACTTATTTTATAAACCCCTTTGGAGCTCAAGTATTGATTGCTGTGCCTCGTTCAAAATATTGACTTTGTATATTCAATGTCATGTGTACCATAAAACTATCAAATATTTTAATAGTCACATTATTGCTTGAACTGTGGTGTGTTCCTTAAAGCTTAAATGTGAATATTTTTTAGTGATCAGAGCCTATCTCTACATAGAAACAGCCACAGCATTGGAGAAAGGCTTAGTGAGATTGATCTGTAATCAGCAAAAGTTTTACATATTCACACTGTGGGAGTGGAAGCAAAGGGCATGTATGAAAATAAATAAGAATCAAATGGATGTGCAATTTTAATTCCACAGTTTCATTTCAAACTGAGATAGATTTTCACCCAAGTTGCAGTCATTAGAAATTTTATATCCAGTAAGACATAATATTTTTTAAATATATTCACACTATCTAGAAAAAATTGCTTCCAAATCCTCCCACTGAAGATCACCACTACAAGCCTAAGGTCATTCTATCCCAGCGAGATTTATGATACTTTTTTTCTCCCCAAGAACAATTTCACTGCATTGGAACAGATTATGAAGAGGAAAGATGATGATTTAAACCACTGAAACCTTTGGTTCAGAACTGGGTTCCCTTTTGTGAAGATGTTCCAATAAGTCACGGGCCTGTATTCAGAAGCAGTTTGATCAATTTCTCAGGATCTAACACAGTCCTCCTATGTTATCTCTTCTGCCAAAGGAAAATACCATTCTCCATTTACACTCCATTCACTGGAAGTACAGAGCTCCAAATGCTTTTAAACACTAAACCAAGCTCACATGCACTGTTTGAAGCTAATTAGAGCCACACTGCAGCTGTGCTGATCCATGCAAAGGGAGAATAACAGCAGACCAAAACAAATCAGTGCCCAAGCTTTTAATTTTCTATGATGAAATGAGATGGTTTCCCATTGGGAAGTACTTACTGATCAAAGGTTTTCTTGTCTTGTGAGGTCAACGAAGCCAGCAGAGGTGACACTATTCATTTCCTGGAGGGAAACCCCTCTTTTAAGGCTCCAGTTGGGACAGGTTCTCTGATAGGGCAGTATTCAAACTCTCTGAAAAGTTTGTGCTAACACAAAAGCTGGAATAGTGCCAGACTGCTCAGCTAAGCTATAGAACAAGGCCTTCATGTTGCAGAAATACCAGACTGTGACTCAAACTGTGTGACAGAGGAGTATCTTCAGTCTCCAGAAATGTGCCTACTGAGAAGCTAGACTGAGACACTGAAGGAATGTGATAAGAGTCCTTGAGGTGGAATGTTAGTGCACTAAGTTCCAGCTATGCTGGATGCCACAGCCATGCCGGTGTCAGATGGTTCTTTGTGGAGGTCTCTCCCATCTGAATTTATGATCGTTACTGATATGACCATGGAGAAGAGAGGAGTATGAACAAGTTCCAGAGAGATTATACTCACAAGACTACCATGCTAGTGCAGGTTATCAAAAATTCAAGGCAAGGGGCAGATATGCTAGCCATGGAGATTGGTTTGGCTTTTTTTACTAACTGTGTCATTTTGAGTAATTGAAAGGATTTAGACAATAATTGCAAGTATGAATCAAAATGTAAACTCAATTTCCTATGAAGAGAAACAGTTTTATGCAGTGTAATATTGTATGGGTAAGATAATCACCTAAGAACAAGTAAAGCAATAATCTGCAAAGCTGTACAGCTAGGGAAGCATAAAGATTGAGTACCATTTTATGTGCTTTAGCAAATGATGACTCAATATCTGGCATATATCATGTGATTAAAACAGAACATGGAGAGTGCTACAGAGAATTTGTGGGTGCTGCTTAAAAAGTGCTGTTTTGTGTTACAGGGAAAGTCAATACAAATTATTTCACTGACATAGCCCTGGGAAATTTGCAGAATTCACACAGTTCTGCAGCCCCAAGTCATGGCAAGTAAGCTTTTCAAAACCTGTCTTCCACCTATCACCGTGACTTACTCTTCCCTTAATTGTTTATATACAGGAAATGAAGTAAGAAGCCAACAGAATGCCCAAGCCTGTGCTCCAAAACTATTGTTATTAGTAGCAAACACACTTCATATAAATATTACATGGTGCTTTTATATGAGTAAAGACAATTATGCTGACATCATTTGAGCAAAGGAAAAAAAATCTTTAGCCCAGGGAAAAGAGGCCTGTGGGGGGACCTCATAACAACCTTCCAGCCTTAAAGGGGACCTTACAGGAAAGATGGGGAGAGAGGTTCTATTAGGGAATATAGTGACGAGGAGTAACAGATTTAAATGGAAAAAAAAGGGTAGATTTAGATTGGAAAGAAATTTTTTACAATGAACATGGTGAGACAGTGGAACAGGCTGCACACAGAAACTGTGGATGCTCCATGCCTGGAAGTGCTCAAGACTGGGTTGGATAGGGCTTTTGAGCATTCTGGTCTAGTGGAAGATGTCTCTGCCCATGGCAGGGGATTTGGAACTAGTTGATCTTTCAAGTCCAACCCTTCCAACCCAAGCTGTTCTATGGTTCTGTGGCTCTATGGCATGAGTTAAGCTGCCAAATACAGCTGGCCAAAGAATGTTGCAGAGGCTAAAAATATATTTGGATTCAAGAAGCAATCAGATATATCCAGGGAAGCAAAGTCCATAAAAGCCATTAAATGCAAAGACATAATTTCCTCTAGGATGTACCTCAGACATTGAAAAGGGTGCAGGAGAGAATTTTGGGGATACACCTTTGTCTGTCCTCTCCTTTCCCCAGTATCTGTCACTGGTCACCAGTTAGCAACTTCCAGTATGATCATCTATTATTCAGCCTCTAAGACCTGTTACTTCAGTCAAAACATATGAACAAATTATTTATTCCCTGTTTCTCCCTTGAATTGCCATTAGTCTTGTTCTGGTGCTGGTTGTGTGTTTGCCTGGTGGTAACTTCAGGCTGGAGCCAGCTGCAGCAGAGGTGGCTGGGGTCTGAAGAACATCACAGGGACAGGAGCACAGGAATCTTTTCTTGCTGGAGACTCTGCCCTAAAGACTACTCTATTTCATGAATAGTATAGTGTCATTTTTTCTTCCCGCCCGTAACATGTATTTATGGTAGTGACTTAGATGTCCCTGGAGTTATTTGGGGCTGCACTGTTAAGTGCTGCCAGGGAGAGAAATCATCTTGAAGTCCTTTTGAGAAGGAAGGACACCAAACCATGAAGGTCTGGGGCAGCTGGGATTTGGAAGCAGGGACAAGCCTGCTGTTGGAGAGGGGGACTCTCTGAAGATGCAACACACTTGCTCCACAGAATAGATTTTGGAAAGAATGTCATGGATCTCTGACACTCAGGATTTGCAGGGTTAGGGTGAGGTCTGTCCACAGATTATTTGTAGGAGACTAACTTTTAATTATGACAAGTGAAGGACTTAACAAAAATGTCCTTCAAAATCACCAGTACCATTATATGGGCATGGCTTTTTCCAAATTCTCTCCTGTCAGACGCAGACACAGTTGAAACAGAAGGGCCATACAGTTATAGGGACAACACATATGTAAGCCTTAAAAGCACACAGCCAAAGCACTGGGATAAGAGAGTCAGAGGCCTTGTAGCTATCTGGTTAATCTGTATCTTTCTTTCCAAGACACTATATCAAACTTAAGACCAAAATGATCCCACTACCACTGACAGTTTCTACCACAGGCCTTTAAAATAAATAAGCTAAATACTCTATGCCGTACATTCACAAGGATTGAACTCAATTAAATTTGTCTAAACAAAATATAAATGGTACTGGTTGTATGGTCAGGTGTCATGTTGAGGACATACACAGGAATGATTTGGCAGTTCTGGTTTAAAAGAAGGTGTAAAAGCAGAAATGAAAGGAAAGAACTCTTTAGAGAGACAAAGCCTGTCCTCCAGGCAGTAGCAGCAAGGTTATATCCAGGCTTAACAAATAAAGAAGTGACCATTCCTGCAAAGCTGTTGCTCTTTTTCTGAAATTACTGCCTGAAGTTCATCATTATGCAAAGAATAGGAGTGTCCTGTTGCTGCTGTCAACCCTACCCTGCTTCTTGCAGCATTCACTATTACCAAAATGTCTCCTAAAAACAAGTGCAGACATACAAAATAATAGGAAACACTTCCCAGAAACTTTATTCTAAAACAAACATGAGTCCCTACCAGCAGCAAATATGACAGTCCTCAATTCCTCAATGAAATGTCACAAGAAATCTGTGACAGACCAAGGATCTGAATCTACAGTCTTCTTTATGTGTAAGATGTGTCTTCTTGGCATATCTTTATTCCATAGAAGCAAGGAAAAAAAGGATGGAAAATACATCATTAAAATTTACACAGCTCTTGAAAGTTATTAAAACAACCCAAACCAAACAGAAGTAGAACTCTCATCTGTCAGTGTTGAGATCTCAGTGTTGAGCAGATGGCTACAGCACAAGAAAATCACCACACTTTTTTATTAGTAAATTGAAAGGCATTTGGGTAGCAATCACCATAATCATCGTTTTCACAACCCCTAGAAATTGTAATAAGCTTTTAGAGAGGAGTTGACTTTACAACATAATTGAGAATGGGTATCTTTAGCTTATCCACCCAAAAACTAAAATGTCACTCAGTCTTTAACAGGGAGTTTGACTACCGATAACAGACCATTCAAAACAGACACTTGTTCAGGGACAATTCCCCTTGCATTCCTTCTAAAAGTGCCTGAAGTTAGTAATGCTTCTGGAAGAATTTCACTCCACAATACGGGGGGGAAAAAGCATTTATCTTTCTTTCCTTTCTTTTTATTTATTTGTTTGTATTTAAATTTTGTGTCCAGAAAACCTGCTATCTCACCTCAAAGAACAGAATTTTTATCTATTTTTGTTTTTATTTAAATTTAAATTGAATGTTTCAGAATTTTCCCTGGAAAACATCGTCTTGGCCTTCAACCAGACTGAAACCAGCAGGTGGAGCCAAATCTGCTTCCTATACACTAAAATTAGCACTTGCTCTGAGTGATGAAGGTGTCTCCATCCTGTACGTATTTTTCAGCTGGACAAAAACCACCTGGCTTTTCCTGCAGAACCTTCAATCATATCTCACCATTATCATTGCCGCTGTATTTAACTGCGGCAGGAGAGTGTTTCTGCGGGAAACAGGCTGAGCATCTCACAGCAACAAATGTGTCGAATGCCTCTGCAAGGACTCAGCTGAGAGCTCAGTGCCAGGACTGTATAACCCAGGCTGCTGATATGCATATGGCCTCAAATCATGCAGGCAGCCTGGCAGGATTTAAAAGCCTTGGAGAGATGAGGTTTTATCCCCCCTGCTGCTCTATACCAGCACCCAGTTCTGTACAAATGCACACCACAGAGGCAAGATCCACAGCATACATGCAGCAGTAGCTTTTGAGGTGCAGGGCAAAAATCCTCTCCTATGTCTCGCTTATTTTAGGCTTCCCTGCTCAGAACCTATCTCCCCAAAGGCCTTGCTATTGCTTGTCTCCTCCAGCTGAAGCAGATGCATTTGCAGGTGCTCCCCTCACTGCTTTAAGCAGGAACAAACTCAGAGAGATCCGCTCCTCTGAAAGGCAGTATGAGTCATGTTCAGATGAAGAGAAGCTGGCAGACTTGCCCACGCTGTCTCTTGACACAGTGAGACCAGGGACAGGGAATTCTGACCTTTACAAAGGAAAGTGAGGGTGGATTCTCAGTGCCAGCAAAGCAGTGGGGATCAAGATTCAGAGCTGAGCCTAATAAAACCCAGGGCCCTTGAAGCTTTGCACAAGGAAGCAAGGAAAAGCTGAGAAGGACAGAGGCCCCTGAGTCTGAGATGGTGACATCTATGCCAGACGTGTCATCTCTCCTATATTCCCATAAGAGTTTATATTATGGGACCAAAATTGGGTGCTGATTGCTTCAGCTCTTCTTCCAAAGAAAAAGAAGGGAGCACATGGGGTTCTGGTCACCGTTTCACAAATTCAGCCCTTGGGCAATGTCCAGACAGGAACAGGCAGTACAGAGAGATGTGGGTAATGGGTTGCCATTCCTGAGAGGACTTGGAGTGAGACCAGCTTGTTCCTGGAATTAGTTCTCAAATTGTGATTGTTTCTGCGTCTGCGGGTCCCACTGACCCAGCTTTGACTTCCCAGTCCAACTCCACCCATGTCCCTGGAACTCACAGAAGTTTATCTAAAATCTAGTTGTGGAGCAGAAACATCTAACTGTACAATGAGACAGGCAGGTCTTTGGTACAGGGTCACACTGAGTTCCAGATTCAAAGAGAAGATGGAACTTTCAAAGGAACCTGAGTTAAAGCCTTTGATACTGCTCAGAGTTTGGGAAGGGGCAGGAAAATCTGGTTTAGGGAATAAACTGTTTCCTCAGTACAGAAATGAAGTGCATTCTCTGAGAATGTAGGCAGGGTTTCTTTCAATAGCCTCTGAAGTGGATGAAATTTGTTGTCAGGCAGTTCGACTAGAAAATTATTATAGGTCCCTTCCAACTATTCTATTCTATTCTATTCTATTCTATTCTATTCTATTCTATTCTATTTCTATTTCTATTTCTATTTCTATTTCTATTTCTATTTCTATTTCTATTTCTATTTCTATTTCTATTTCTATTTCTATTTCTATTTCTATTTCTATTCTACTGCTTGGCCTGGATCAAATTCAAGACCCAGGTGAGTCATTGCCATAGTTAGACCACATGTCCAAATACAGCAGTATGTAACTCTTAAGGACTTGGATTTCAAATTCCAATATGAAATAAAGATAAGATGCGGACAATAAAAAAGTAGATTGAAACTAGAAACCCAAATCTTTGACTCTGGACCATCTGTGTAATCAGAAAGGATGAGGAAAATTAGTAGGAGCTACTCCATCCATTGTAACAGGTTATTTGGAAAAATACAGTAAAATATCCGACCCCCAACAATAGCTGCATTTTCATCAGAGTTTGGAGTGATAATCTGTGTTGTATGCAAAATATATGGGTAGACTTTGAGATCAGATGGCTTTGTAAGTAGTAGTTGCTACTATTTTTGTAGCTTGGATAAACCATCATTGTGTCACTTACTCAACTCCATTGTACGATCAGGTTTTTTGAACAATCCCAGAAGTTTAGCTTCAGTACCAGAAGTTGCCTGCTATTGTATCTGACTTTACATGAATGTGCAAAGGTCAGGGCATTGCTGAGCATATGAAAGTCACCTGAGGTTTCACCTGAATGCCAAATACACACAAAAAGACTGCTCACAGTCCAACAGGCATGCTGAATTGCTGGCAACATCCTCCTGCTTTGTTAGCAGCTGATGGTTGTTTCTGTGCTGGAGAACTATACAACTTTCTTCTGCAAGTTCCAGCTTCCCTGGGAGGCCTGGGCTGATCAGTTCAGCTGATTTCACTTGGTTAAATGAACCAGAAAGGAAGCTGGAATGCCCAAGAGGGTCGTGTGGCACAGCTAAACCCAGTCCACACTGCCTGAGCATTGTCTATAGCAGCATTCCAGCGGTTTCAGTATTAGCTGAATCAGTGGGGATGAATTTAGTAATTTCCTTGGGCTCTGTGTGAGCTGTAAAACCAAAAATAGGGACTGAAGCAGCAAAGGTATTGTAGACTTTCTGCATCTGTCGGGTGCAGGCCTGAAAAATTACTTCAACTGAGAAATGATACTGTTATCTACCACAGAATTTTTGTGCAGTAGAAAATAAGGGGCCTATTGCTGTTGCCTTTAGGAACATCCACCAATTTCAGGAGAGGAGGATCAGGCCTAGTTAATATCTCTGTGGTTATGTTCTGAGTAGACCTAAGTAGTCTTCATAGCTCACTTGAGCTGAAACAATCTGACTTAATTTCTGAAGAGATCCTCCAACATGTAAACAACAAAGAAAATGCTAGTTGGATATGCTAATTCATTCTTCCACATGGGTTAGAGCATACGTAGGAGTAAACTTTCTGGGGAGACCAGAGAGACGGAATGTTTAGTCATAAGATAATTATTTGAGAATTCTGCAATTTTCAGGCATTTCAGGTTCCCACTCCCATCATACTTATGAATAATAAGAAAGAACACATTTTTCATTATCCTCCCATGGCTTTGCTGTAAAAGAAAAATTGCAGATATTCTCATCACTCAACAGCAGATCTAGAATTGGTGAAAAACTGAGAGGCAAGACTGAGGAAGTAGTGATTTGACTTCTGATCCATCTATGCACTGTGCATCCTCTCTGCTGTCAGCTGAACCTGAGGTACAAACCAAGCATTGTTCTTCTCTGTTTTACAGGGATCCTGCCTCACTTACAATGTCACCCCTGTGGGTTTCCATCATGCCTAGAAGTAATGCAACCTTCCTCAGGAAGGTCTCACAAAATTACTTTAGTACACTACTGACAAAGCCCTGTCAGTTCCTACTCTCTTTTGTCTCTAAGAGTTAGTCTAAAACTTAGTAGTGAAAGTATAAAGTGTATGGCAATGTTAATTTTTTTCTTTTTCTTGTTCTCCCTGACCACAATTTGCCAATGCACATACTCTTCTTGATCAATATCATGTGTAAAGGTATATCATGAATAAATCTTTTCATAAGAGACAAAAGGTTGTATGTTCAAGCATGTAAAATTCACATGCACACAGTTATTCGACCTCATGTAAGACACAGAGCTGTTAAACCCAATTCCATATCATGGCTGATGTGATTTGACAGGGTTCTGGTTCATTATGAAGATCAGCCTTTCAAATTTGCTTCCCCAGCTCTGCTCAGACCACGACATTCTCATTAGGTAAATGCAGAGCCTTTTCTACTAGTTCTCATTAACGGTAACAAAAATGAAGAGCATTCCCCGTAGAATTAACTCCAGAGACATCACTGGGCATGACACTGAAACTAAGTGACCAAACTCTCATCAATATCTCCAGCACAGGTGATTAGGTGGGTTGGTGGGATAGAACAGCCATTCTTTGGCATACTAATCCAACACAAGCTATTTCTGGATGAAAAGTCTGTATCACATTTAATATGAGGGGATCTCATATAAAAACAATATATTAGGAATGGCAGAAGTTTACCTACCCATTGAACACTAACTCACACTGCTACCCAGCATTTTTCACTTGACGCTAATACAGATTTTATAATTTAGAAAGATCAAAGCACAGCACTTCCCAAGGGGCTTACTTTTGTCTATAATTTTTATCCTAGTTATACAACAACTAGGAAATATATCTGGTCATATTTGCCGTTTGCAACAGATAACTGTTTTTAGTAATATTTAAATATAACATAATAAGAAACAGGAACCAGAAGAGACCAAAAAAAAGAAAAAAAAAAAGTAAGCTAGAAAAATAGACTAATCAAAAAATGAAAAATAGATTAACCAAAAACTATAAAATAGTATTTTCCCAGAGTTAAAAGAAAATCCTGTAAGCCATAAATTTAATCACAGTGTCTAATATCGATACCTAACTGATGGAGGAAATTAATATTAAAGGCAGACATTTAATAAGGAAGAAGTTCTTTCAGCATAATAAATAGTCAGGTATTTGTAAATCTCTAGTCACAAGTTACACAATAAACAAAAATAACAAAAGAGAAAAGGATATTAGTTACCCTCTGGGAGAAAAGGAGTCACTGTAACTCACCCTTGAAAGTGTATATGAGAAATTTAATAAGCAACTGCTTTTCTAGCTATCTGCATTTTAAACAAATCTAAAAAAAAAATAGGCACAGATGCATATTTTTGCATGCATAAAATATTTGGATGTAAATGTGGTTGTTGAAAAAATAGGAATACTCTCTGTCTTTGTTTCTCTTTATTGCTGGGTGCTTTGATTTTAGAGGTTTTCCTCTGAAAATTTTCAAATGCTCTTCACTATGTGAACTCAGAATTTTAAATCACAGGTCAAGCGTGTGATGGCAAAATTGCAAGATTATTGATAGGTTTCTGTGCCTGTTTGCTGCCATGTGAAGTTCTAGTGTAAAAGCCAGTAAGTGTAATCATATGCAGCTCCTCATGCATTTCAAATACTATAAGAAAGACTGATATTATTTTCAAATGGGGATACTGAGACACAGGAAGAGGAAAACAATTCTCTAAGGTTTCCTTTCAGCCTGTACAGAGGTGGGCACAAAAGACTGGCAGGCTTCCTGAATCTCCAGTTATGCTCAACTTTGGCTGTTTCCCAAATCCCCAAATCAGTCTATTTGTTGAGCTGCATCTTTTCTTCAGTAGAAACAAAGGAGACCCTAGCTGGGATTGGCTTTGATTATATGCTCTGCACACGTGTGGAGCTTTTTAACCTGATGGATTTTGTCCTGACAGGAGCAGCCATGCTCACTCCCCTGATTTAACAGAGATCTCTATGACTTTTCAAAATCAAGGAGATCTGACCCAATATTTAAGTTTAGCTTAGCACAGAATCGGGACCCAAGCAAAGGTAGTGCTGACCAGAGGAAAGCCCATGGTAGGATACCTGGCTTAAATGGAGCATGACAAAGTCAGGCTGCAAATCACAGAATAATGGAAACGTTTGGGTTGGAAGGGATCTAAAAGACCAGCTAGTTTCAACCCCCACCACAATGGGCAGGACACCTCCCCATTGGATCAGGTTGGTCAAAGTGCCATCCAACCTGGCCTTGAACACTTCCAGGAAAGAGACATCCATAACTTCTCTGGGCAGCTTGTTCCAGGGTCTCACCACTGTCACAGTAAATAATTTCTTCCTAATATCTAATCTAAACCTATGTTATTTGGGCCAGTGGGCTCTCTGCTCTCCACCACTAAAACCAGACCTTCCTCAGCGAAGCCCGGCTGGCTCCCACCTGATGCAAATCTAGCCTGGGCACCTGCCAGCCTAGAGACGTAACTCCTACAGAAAATCTTCTGCAGACAGACTGTGTACACTTGTCCCTTCACTTTGAAACAATGGGAACAAACCATATGTTTCACAGAGAGAACCATCCATTAAGGTTACATTGTTCCTAGATATCCACAGTGCTCCAGACTTACTGGAGAACTTGCATTTGACAGCAAAGCCTCTGAAGACATAGAAGCTATTGACCCACCGTTCATCATGGACAAGCAAGCTGAACAACTTGCCAAGTTATTAGTTGCAATGATGGTGATTCCAATTAGGCAAAAGGTAATCACTGTTACAAAATCCCTGCCAATTTCCGTCATTTCTGTCACTGTGGTAAATAGGCCTCAAAGAAGACTTTCATGTCTTCAGTTGGAAGCACAGAGCTGAATCCAGCAGAAGGCAGTTGGAATGCTCTGCTGCTAAACTCAGGCAAGAGGGAAAACAGAGAAATTGATCCTTCACAGCAGAGAGGAGTGATTAGTCTAATGAGGGATGCACAACTGTGGGTATCAGATAGAAGTAACGGCCTCCCTCTGACGTGGAAAGCATGCCTCTGGAACTGCAATTCTCTCTATCTCCCAGTACAAAAAGGTCCTGCGAGGAATGACACTGGGATAATTGAGCAGCAGGCCACCTTTAAATTATCTCCCAGTCCTGTTTTCAGCACAAAACCCCCAGATATTTAACTCTGTTGCAGATTTGGCCCTTTTTGCTAGGAACTGGAAGGAAAGCAGTCTGAGACTTTTTCACCCCAAAGAACATGCAGCTTCAAAAAAAGAGAAAAAACCATGAGAAAAGACAGGCACAATGAGATAAATGAGGGCATAAATACGGACAGAGAAAAGGAAACTAGTAAAATCTGGATGAGTCTAGTGGGTCTCATAGGTTCTTCGGTAAAGTTTTTACTCTTCATAAAAATTTTGCACAATACTGAGAACAAGAGGTGCTGAAGCCATCCAAGCTGTAATGTTAATACCACTATTAATGAAATGAAATTAAATTAATATCACTATTAATAAAATTTGTTAAAAGAGTCTCTAAAAATAGAAGACTATATAGTAACTCCAGCTGGATTACATGTTAATTTTTATATTTTGGCCAGTGTACAACCCAAGGATTCATCCAGTTCCATAAGCCACTGGCTTTTCTTGTATCTTTTCAGAAACTATTTATTTTCAGAGGCATACAGAGCATTTCGCTGGGAGTTTTTATGCGTATGTGGAGCTTTCTGCTGGAAATTTTCCCTGAAGTCCTCCAGCAGTTGGCCAACATGGTTCCTGTATGAATGTTTGAGGAGAAGTGAAGAACAGAGAACATACAATTTTTGCTCAGTGCTGAGAGATATTTAATGAGCTACATTGCCTCTTAAAAAGGCTAGTGCTGGCTCCTATAAAGACAGGAGAGAAAAGTCCTATAAAAATTCATGAAGTACCTTGCCTATAAAGTGATGTTTCCTTCTGTCTCCAGGTTACTTACGGATGATTTAAACTCTTTTAAGCATGTTTAAGTCTACTTGTTATTTTTGTGCCCTATCTGCAATCATTGTGAATATATTAAACAGTCACAAAACATCAGATCCTAATGCTATTGGTTCAGTAATTTCTTGTTCCTCTAGTTGCTTTCCTAAAGTTCAAATCATTCAAGTAGCTCTAAATAGGTGGGCTTGCAATTCATTTTCTCTATCTGTTTAGAAAGGGCAAATTTAAATGTGTGGTCCCTTTCTCTAAGCCAGCATTTTATAAATTTTCTTATACTTTTTTCTGATTTACCTCCAACTGAAATATCTTGATTTCCACTTGCATTCCCAGTACTTTTTCACCTGTACATTTTCCAGATACCAAGTCAACTTGGTTCATTGGTTTCGAAAGGAAGTAATGTCTGAATTTTGCTGTTTATATCCTTCACAAATCTACCTGTTACAGCAGATGATCAGGAAAGGACATAGCTGCAGTGTGGGTATGGAATCACCAACATACTCATACTTTCTCAAGTATAGCCGCCACCTCAGATGTTCCACACAAAGTCAGGAAAGGCAAATGGCAGTGGCAGATGAAGAGGGAATTTTGTGTCAGCAGATGTAAATGGTGGGAGCAGGCTCAGGAGTAAATTCCTCACCGTATTACCTTCGTAGATATATGACCTGCAGACTTGTTGAACAAACGGATTGAGTTTTTCATTCTTTGTCTTCATAATATACAAAACTGAATTATGGTAGTATTTGTTCCTGTCATTCTGCTGTGGTGGTTTAGGAATATACATGTCATCACTCTTGAATCTGGTTTATGTGCTTATCTCCATGAAGCTTTGATTTAAATTAATTTTAGCTGTGGACAGTTATTGAGTTATATACTCTTAGGTAGATGAAAATTCTTTTGTAAACTTGACAGTCACTCTGCATGCTTTTGAATGAACCTTCCCACAAAGACATTTAAAACTGAGCTGATTCTGCCACATGATGCGGCATGGACTACATGACCTTCCATCTCTGGGGGCCGAAATCTCCACTTTGCTGAAATTGGTGTCAAATGAAAGAAAGTGCCAGTCCACTGAGCTCAGCTCTTTCCTGACTCTCTTCAACAGGCTTTCATATAGACTCTGTTTTTATTTTTTCTCAGTAAATACTAACCTCTCTACTTCTTAAAGAAAGCTGAGGCTTTCAGGGTATGGAAAAATGGATCTTCCCCTCTTGTTTCAACAAAACACCAGCTTGACCTGCTTAGTGCTGTTTACTTCTCCATGAACTTTGTGGCCGTGTAAAATTCATCTGCAATACTTGAAAGTTTTGTGTTTGTAGACAGGAAGTAACATTCTCCAGTTGAGCTCTTTTTTCCTAACTTCTGAGAATATCAAATATGGGAGATCTTTCCCTCAGTGGAAGAAAAGGACAAACGAATGAGAAAAAACAGCAAGCCAAAAGGAGAGACAGCACAATTTAATAAATGAAAAAGATATTCTGCAGCAGACTGCAGGCCCCTGATTCACAAGCTCAGGACTGAGTGAGATTAGTGGGATCCACTAATTTGACGTAACCTGGGGGAAGCAGAAGGGTCTCATTCAGTACAACATGTTAGGAGAAGGGAGGATTAAATTGCTGAAAAACTGGAGTGAAAAATTTCCATTGTCCCTATGCTGGAATCCTTCAGATTCCGTTCTTCAGAATAGCCATTCATCTGTATCTCATGCTCTGTCTGGACCGAGGCAGAAATGAGTCTCCAATGAATGGAGATCCAATGCATGACTGCAAAAATTACCACATGGTCATGATTTAAGGTCATGCATTGGGTTATCTACATTTTCCAAAATCCTGTAACTCAGCTGATCCTAGCAGCCTGACTCCTGAGCTGGGTGGGCTCAAGACAAAAACATGTCCATAATCCTTTTTTTTTGGGGTTTTATCCTTTGTAATGATCTTCAGGGATTTTGTTCCAATAGTGCTTGAGACTGTCTTGGTGCACACAGAAAGGATGTTTGCAGTGAAAGGAATTTAAATCTAAAATTGCTTTCCATTGAAAGCTGACAGAGTTGAAATCTGTTGGTTTGGGAGATGTTCCAAAAGCCATTCTTTTGCAGGAACACTTGTAAGAGATTGGTATTTGAGGAGGATAAAGCTATTTTCTCATATGCAGCTCAGCTTTGTTAGCATGACAGTAAAACCAGAAGAAGCAAAATTCGACAGAAAAACATAGTTATGTTAATACTCTTTAAAAAAATCACATGCACAATCTTACAGTTTATTCCTTAGTAAATCACTACAGATTTATTTGATGGGAACAGACAGGATGCTAGTTACTGTTTGAATTGTCCTATAGTAAACTGTCATTAAAAGAAACTGCAGAAGAAAGAAACAAAATGTCATAAACTTATTGAATAGATTTATTCAAGGGAAAGGAAAGGGCCTTGATCTCAAAAATATTTAAGGATGCATTCTTAAGCCTGCTGAGCATTCAGTCTCAGAAAGCTGCTCTAAATACTCCCCTATTGATTCTTAAACAATACATGGAAATTTTAATGACCTTGCCAGCAAAGGACTTTCTATCTCATATGTCATTGACATAAGTACTGAACTGGGAGTGCTTGCAAAGGAGTTGGACTGAAATGTGCTGGTTACCAAGGAAATGCCAGTACTCCCCATTTCCCTCTGTTTTCCCAGAATGAACTGGGAAAAAGACTGACAACCACCTCACTACAACCTCCTTTCAAGTAGATGTAGAGACCAATAAGATCTCTCTGATAAGTTTGCAGGAAAAAACCAAATCAAAAAATGTTTAAATGCTCCAAAAGGTGAGGAAGCAACATGTCTTGGAAAGAAGAATTGAAAAAAGAGTGCAGAAAGTTTACCTTAAGATCAGGCTAATATTGTTTTCTGTAATTAAGGAAGTATCCTTGCAAGCAGCTCAATTATGTTCTGCTTTAGTGCAGTTTTGCATGGCTGTAACTCAGATCTGTGGAAATCAATAGAATCACAGAAACACAAAAGTTGAGAAGCACAATGACTGATGCTACTGGAGCTTTAGAAAACTCTTCTTCTTCTGATCTTGGAGATTTGGCATGGAAGAGACAGATTCCAATTCCAAGATGTAAAAGGCAGCATCACCTGTCTAAAGTTTTTGGTCTCCTATTGCTGTTGCATTGTTCTAAATATATAAAAGAGAAAATTCAGATAAAGTTACAGAAGCAAATATGATGTATTGAACAGACTGGTAAACACCCTGTATTTCACCAGTGAAATCTATATTTCCAGCCCTGGAAAGAATTTCTATTGATTACTTTGGCTGCCATGCTGTGTGTGTTGTAGTGGGTGGTTAGTATGTGGAAAGCCAGGTATGCACAACAAAGTGAAATGGGTATTTTGTCTATTTTGCAAAAAGTTCCCACTCCTGAATAGTCTCTCTGACTGTGTGAGTTGACACCATCAGGCAGCTGGAACAACCACAGACTCATGGCTCGAATGCAAAAAAGAAATTTATTTCCATTAACCTTGCTGATTGGGGCATTCCCAAAGAATGCCTGGGCAGCGGTACTAAATTAGAGATGCAGACACCATTAAACTCAGTCCATGTTAGAGGATTACTGGCCTGCTATTCCCACAGGCATATCAAGAATTATTCCCAGCTGCAAGGTCACCTGAGCAATGCATAATCCTTCTCACCAGTCTTCAGCTTTTTAACCCAGTCCCCCCAGTACTGTCCATATAACAATGGGGAGAACCAGAGAAATCCCCACATCACAACTTGAACAGGTACTTTTCTTCCTCCCTCATCAGCAATTTCACCACTATGTCTGAGGGAATAATTTAAGAAGATTTGAATCTGTGTGTTTCAAACCTGAATTTATAAGCCTTAAATCTCACCCGTGGGTTTATCTTAAGTTTCAAAAGAAAACAAATGTAAGTTGCAATGAAGAACTCATTTGAGATGTCACTGGAGGTCTTTAGAGATGTATGTCTCATATATGAGGTGCCCAGTACCCCTACACCTCTTATTCTTAAGAATAGACTACAGGCTCATTTGTTTCAATAATTCCCTAACTTAATCTGTTACTTTTGCTTTTTTGATTCCTTTTGAATTTTATTGCCTATTTCCTTCACTCCGTATGTGTAGGAGGTGCATGGTTAATGTGAATGGCAAATAGCAACCCTAATATGAAAGAGCTGTAATGAAAAACTGTGATGGAAATCAGACTTTTCAACACCATGTACAAAATATGTGACTTTAGACCATGTGCTGCAGGGCTCCAAACCCCTGTATCCAAATCTGCCCCTCTTGTTTCTTTGGTTCTGTTGAGTAAACTCAGGTCCTGGCTTCCCCTTTCCAGTTTCCTGTGAAGCAGCTCTGCTGCTGTCGTGAATTATTTCTTACTGCCCAGAGTGCCCGAGAAAAAGGACTGATTCACCGCAGTGCATTAGAGGAGTAATTAGACACAACCCAATACTTGGCTCTGGGGAGCAGCTGCACTGGCAAAATATCCCCCAGCAGCACTGCTTACAGGACGGAGTAAAACAAACGAGACAGTGAGCGAACAAGAGAAAAGTGAAGATGTAGACTTTAAGAGAGTGCTGGGAAGAGGGTCAAGTATCCCTCTAATCAATAGCTACATAGAGCAGGAGACTAATGGCACAGCAGGAGGAAACCAAGGCTGTTGAGTCAGCATGAAGGATTAAATGTGCTGTGCTGAACATCTCCGGTGCCTGTGCCACAGCTGATCCTCGAGGCAGAAAGGTAAAAGTCAGCCTAGAGCTGACCACGCAAAAGAAAGGACCTGGCTTCTCTGTGTGACAGCGTGGGGTCAGGGCGACCTGCCTTGCACTTCCTGGCAATTTGGGAAAATAATTCAACTGAGACAGAGAAAGGAATGCCAAGATGATTAAGTATTTTCTGCTCCCCTTTCCTTGCTGGTGTGAGGGGGTTTGTCCACTGCTTTGAAGAAAATATACCACACAGCTGAGGGAAAACCAAAGGTTTCCTTTGCAGAGGTTGCTTCAGTTTGTGGGATTTCTAATTAATCTCTTCACCCCCCCCCCCCCCTTTTTTTAATGTAACTCTCAGAAGTGCATACAGCATTTAAAAAAAGGCCTTCAGTGAAGTTCATCATCTTTTGTCTGAAAACTGAAATGTACCCTCTTCAGCAAAGAAGAAAGTCTTGAATATTTTAATACAATAATACAGACCCCAATGTGTTTCACAAATACAGATCAAACAGCATGATGGGCCAGGTAGAATTTTACACAACTGCCCAACCCTGTGTTACTTCAGCTCCTGATCTGCCTCCCTTAGAATACTCCACTAAAAAAAGATGTATACCCTTAGCAGACTGTCATGCCTGCTAGTCTTGCTTACTCCTTAATTAACCTCATCCTGGGACCCTTATTCACATCTCTGACACACTAAATGATCTGCCAAAGAATAAGAGAAAATATCAAGCTCTGAGTAACCACTTGATTGGCCTCTGTAACAATGTTCTTGCTCAGTGCCCTCTTATGTCTCAATCTGTGGAAGTCATAAACTGAGATATCAGTGACAGTTGATAAGGGGATGAATTACAAAATACTGCACAGCTTTATCTTTGCCTACTTGTACAAAGTAAGTAAATGGGATATCTACAAAGCAATCAAACTGAGATTTTTCTGCATAGACTGTTTGGATATTCAAGATGCAAGAAACTGTCTCTGGGTGCTCTTTTGTTCTTGCCTTTCCTTCAATAGATTTCACGTCTTGCTGAGCATTAAAATCCTACCTTCTCCTGGCAGGGCAGATATTAATTGTGCATTAAGAACTGCTCTCTTGCTGCATCCCAGTGAGATTTTTCACTTGGAGTAGATCACACAGATCTTTACTTCCCTTGTCTCCTTTCCATGCTTCAGTGAACAGGTAAGCAGTTAATGGTGACATTTGGAAGTCATCAGTGGTGTCTGAGTTAAAGTTGAAAAGAGCTGTTCTTGTTTTTAGTGCTTCAAGCTCTTGGCATACCCGAGCGTATATAACTGCATTGAATACCTTCAGATCATATTTTCAAGGATTTGTTTACAATTACAGAAGCTAGAGAGACCTCACGTCAAACAAAAAAAATATAGCACAACTAAATATTTGGAAAACCAAGGAACTGACTCTTTTAACATACATGTTCCCTTTACAAGCTATATAAAAGGCAGTTTTCACCTAAATTCAAGTATAAGAACCACCCAACCATGTACAACTATTTTCATTATACTTTTTTCTTTTTTTCTTTTTTTCTTTTTTTTTTTCTTTTTTTCTTTTTTTCTTTTTCTTCTTTTTTTTCTTTTCCTAAATGAGATACAAAACTTTTAATTGCATGGGATAGTTCACTAGCATTTTCTCATATTTTTTGGGAAGGTCTCTGTCTGGAGAACTCCTTTCATTCAAACCATATGAAAACTCTTTGAAACACAGTCAAGGCACAAGAATGAGAAGTCATATTAAAGCATCACTACTCATTTCAGAAGAGGAAAGTGAACTCTTTAATCTAAAAGTACTCCATGATTTTGTGAGGGACTGAATTCCACACAGAGAGCTTCTTTTAATTAACTTTACTTGGTTTGAAGGAATAATCAAGGTGGCTAAAGTAAAAATATAAGTCCTAAGGCAAGTTTTATGTCAGCTTGTTTTTAAATCAAGAGATTACATAAATTCCTTCTCTGTGTGAGGTCTTACTTTAAAGAAAGTAAATTATAAAAAATAAATTGACTTGATGTGAAGTATTAAAAGATATTGCTTTTTCCTTTTTCACATTCATCAAGTTTAGAAATCATACCATATAAAAATATGGTAAATAGGTCTAGAAGAAAGGTCTTCTTTTCCAATGAGAGGCTCCTTTTTCATGTTTATAATCACAAAATGCATCCCACTTAGAACAGGCTTCATAGAGAATTCCAAACAACATTACAGATCTTCACTTTTTCTTGGCCTATCCAGAGGGTCACAGCCCTGGAAAGAGCACTGAGGGAAGCATACTACTGTGTCTCTGAAGTACCCTGTTTAGAATGTTGAAATAAACACCTTGAATTTTCAGCAGGGCTGCACACGAGGAAGCACACAGCTCAGGGACTGGAGCAAGTTTTCCTCCTTGCATCTTGCAGTCCGTATAATGTTTTAACTGAATCACATTTTGACCATGCATTCCAAGGGCAGCCTAAGTAGGACATTTCCCCTTTTGGTTCAAATTTGAATAAGAAGTTAATACACTGCAGTTCACTGCTTCAAATTTTTGGGTCTGGCGATCTTAAGCTTTTTGCCCTTACCATTTGGAGGTTTGACTCTAGGAATTCTGCTTTTATGCAGGGCCTGTTTTATAAAATTTTAAATTCTCTAATTTGAACACCACCCAGCATCTCTGGTATAAAGCAGAACACAAAATCAGCATACTGGAGAGAATTAAAAAAGTCATTTTATCATCTCACTTTTTATGAAATATATCAAACAGAAGTGGTACTGAATGCAGAGATCTCTTTTTCCTTTGCAGCAGCTCTTACGCATACATTTGAAAAACCCTTTACAAGCTTTTATAGGAGAGAATTTCAAAAAGGACCTGGCAGACCAGGACAGAACTTCAGACAGGAAATACTGCAGAAATGCTTGCATTTCCAAGAGTCTTCTAAAGCAAAGTTTGAGAGTTCAATTACATTAGTGAAGTCAGTGGAGGCCACTTTTTCACTCAAAAAATTTGGTGTTGGAATGGCTTTTCTCTTGCTATCCATGTGTCCTGGGTGTGCTGGAAAACTCCTCTTCCCCAGGCTGGTGTGCATCACTGATGGGCTGAATGAGGACCAGTGCTGCAAGTCCCTTCTAGGTTCTATTTGTGCAATTTTTCAAACCATTCAGATACAAGGGAAAATTTATTCTCTGTCTTTTTAGCCATCTGAAAAATGAAGCATCTCACCTAAGCTGCTACTGCATGGGTATCAATCCACTCTCACTGCCCTAAGCCAATGTGTCTCTGAGCAACAACTGTAGCAGACTTCTCTGTACTAGTCTTTGTTTGTTTGCTTACTTGCTTCTTTTCCTGTAACCTCATTAAACCTGACATTCTACAGAAAAAAAAAAAAAAAAGAAGTTTATGAGATCACATTGCATGTGGAACTGTGTCATCCATTTTTGAGCTTAATAGTCCTTAAACTATAAAATAATCATGTGCATCCCTGCATTCTGTCACTGCCTATGCTGCTGGATACATAAAACCTATCACAGTTTTTTGGATGCTTTCAGCTTTATGACCTAGAGTTGCAAATCAGCAGTTAAAGTGTATGAGACACGATATTTTTTTCCTTTTATTTTTCTCTTCCATATCTGAGGAATTCTCCCACCCAAGAAACTCAGTGGAAGAAATAGGTGAGACATGAATCTTGCAACAAGACTCAATACTGTATTCTCACAGAGAGGGTCTTTCATTTTTTCCTTCTGCTGTGCTCAAGAGGCAACAAAAATAACAATGTATTCTCTAGAAAAAAAAATTACTTTCCCATCTAAACTTCCACTATTTCTTCCAGAAAAAAAAAAAAAAAAGGAAAAAAAAAAAGGAAAAAAAAAGAGAAAGAGATACAGAACTATACCAAACCCTCACTCAGAAAATGAACTTCTGCTTACAGGTCCCCAGAGCGTGACCTGCACTTAAAGCTGTATTTGCTGCACATCCCCAGCTGGAGATGTAATAGTCAGACATTTATGAAAAGCAAATGTGGAAATAAATATTTCAGGTAGAGAAAAGTGCAAGGGCATTCCCTTGTCTCATTCTTGGCTTATAACTGGCCACACTTTCAGAAACTGCAATGTTGAGCTTGCCCCTGATGCTTGCATATTAAGACCATAAAAGATATCTGGATAAAGTGTTTGTAGGTTTATTTGAAACATTAATGCTGATGCCTGACAGCATTATCTGTACTGTTTATATGACTATAAAATAGCTTTATAGTGATACAATTAGTAATGCTGAATTTAGATAGCATAAATGGTCGTACTGATTGTAGCACTATAAACTTATCTTTATAGTGACATAAATGAGCAATATTTGTGTCATCATGTTTTATGACATCAGGTAATCTCAGGCCTAAGAGTATAACACAAGGTCTTGCACACTTCAGTTTCATATCTAAAGTACAATGCCAAAGAACATTCTCATTCACTCTTAGAACATCATCCCTACACTAATTTTCATTTACTTTAAGCTGCAGGGACAAGTTTATCTATAAAACAATTTCAAGCACCTCATTTCCAAAATTGTGTTCCTACAGCATTGCTGGGTTATGAGTGGTGCTAGTGGTGGGGCCAGTAGATGAGGGCTGATAGATGCCACAAGCCAGGGCAGACTCTCTGCTTAGACTTCTTTAATTGTCTCCCTCCTTTGCTATTTCACTCCATGCCTTTTATCCCAAAGGGGGACATGATAAATGAAAGACTGATCAGCCGCAAAACAAGTTTTAATTAATTTCACAGTTTTGCCTCATTCAATTCATAGCTGACATAAAAATGACTTTGAAAGGCTGCTTGCCTGCCATTCCCAGAGTAGCACTCAGTAGCAAAAGGCAGGAAAAAAAGACCTCTGTTGTTACATATGTTACATTGTTTTCTTTGAAAAATGATTTGTGACTGCCCATTACTGAAGTGGATATCTGTGCTGAGTAAAGGTTTTAGGTACACTGGTTAACTGTGCAGTGGAAATGTCCACTTTTGGGGTTTTTTTATATAAATTGCACTGCTACCTGTAACAGAGAAGTCATAATCCACAGAAGTCATGACACCAACTCCTTTTTTGTTCCTTCCGCTTTGGCTATAGTTAGCTTCACAGGAAAACACCTCAGGAATTTAGCCTACTCCCCTGATTCTCCATGATATCACTGCTCCTGGACTCTGCATTTTTTCCCATGTATATTATGCCACTTAAGTCAACAGGAGGAAGCCCAGTTCCTCAGTTAACAATGAACTGGGTATCATAAACACAGATCTTCATACAAGAAGACTTCATTATGTAGGCAGCACCCTATAGCAGCCTGAACATCAGTGTAGTCTAAAAGCTGATCAGTCCTGGGACTGAAAACCCAGGAGCAACAAATCCATCTTCTTTTGTTCTTTCTATTAACTGCAGTGCAACTCTGTCATGCACCCGTATCTTTGTCTCGAAAAATGGTACAGCTGTAGTGTGCTAATGGCAAAATACACAAAAGCAACCTCTAAGAAGCCCTGAGGGAATTTACTCATCCATTTATAAGCCTAGTGCTGTAATTTATTGAAACTACTCTGTTCTGCGTATCCAGTGCACTGCACAATATTAAAGAGCGTGCAGCGGGTTCACCCAGTCTCTTCTCTTTCAGCATTAAGGACAAGGACATACAATTACAGATAGGAAGATGGGATCAAATATGGTATCACATTTAAAAAAAATAAAGTTTTCCTCTACTCAAAAATGAGGAATTCCACAGTAGTACCACAGGGGCACTCTGAATTCAATAAAGAGAGACTTGCTTTCACTTATCTTCTGAAATATCTTGGATCCTTTTGGGTTTGCCCAGAGCCATTTCATTACAGTTTCTTGCCAGTTCTTTGGCTATTTTGTACAGCAGCATGGACCACCAGTAGAGATGTCTGTATTTTGGAAGCAGTTAAGATTTTTGACGACACATAGGGAAGAACTAGGAGATGACTTCTAGCATCATGCATTGATCCAATGGGCATTCCAATACCTGAAAAGAACTTTCTGAAATTGTGAGGACATTTTGTTCTCCTCATCCAACTCATCCATGGTGCACTTTTATACAGCTTTAACATCCTGAGAATATCTTTTCCCTGTGCCCTAGGCCCCCATTTTCTCCAATACATTGCATGAAAAAGGATCAAAAAAGAGACTTATCCATGTTAACTACAAGGAAAAAGAGTGAGATGGCAGAGCAACCATATAGAGGGAGACTGATAGAAATGATATGAAACCTTCACTGGTCCAGTTTCCAAAAATTCCGTTCTGTCAACCATTTAAGAAGACTGAATTTTGTGGTTCTATATGTCCATCTCCAGATAGAGGTCCTAGCAATCCAGCACCTTTGTTAAAAGCTATTTCAGATCCTCATGGACTGACCAACCAGGAGAGTCCTTCCTCGTTTTCATACAGATTAATTTGGGCAACCAATCCTACCTGCTTTTTCCCTACACAGCAGTATCTCACACTCTTTGGTTTTTCCCTTCATGCTTCTTATAGGAAATAAAGAACCAGGAAGGACACATAAGGCTGCCTGACATTACCACGTATCTGTTACACACACAGCTCTCAAAACCTGGAGCAAGTTCTTTCTGCATCTCATTACTAGGAAAATACATGAAGTCTGAAGAAAATGTAATTTTTTGAGCTTTATTATCTTCAAGGTGCTTTAGGGTAGCTTAGGGAGAAACAGCATGGCCATGATGAAAGACTAAGTAAATCCCAGGTTAAGTAGAACAAAACAAAATCAGATATCCTATCTAAATTAGACATTGGAAACACTCATCATGTGTGTAAACAAAATGTAAATAACCTTTTAAATAAGCCTTTTTAATATTTGTGTGGTGTATTGGAAATTTTTGTGGTAAGAAACTTCACCTTGTAACATTCAAGCATGATCAGTGGCACTTTTCAGGCAAAACACTATGCATTCCATGAAAAGGAAATTTAGTTGTTGTTAATATTCTCCAACAACATATAATTCTGGATACTCCACTTTCAGGAGGATGCTGGTCACATATTCAATGTTTTCATGGTGGCTTCTAAATTTATTCTTTTTATGAGAGCTATTAAAAACTTTTAAATATTTTTGGCTGTTGGAGGGTAATTAATTATCTGTGCTTCCAAACTAATCAAGAATATTAGTCTTTCTAGAGCACTTAGGCAAACCATACAGGGGTAACTGGGGAAATCCAGATGGTTACTGCCACAGTAACCTTCTGCACTTTGCTGATAATGGCTACCCAGGTTTCCAGAGCTTCTCAGTATATTCTCATTACGCTCATATGGTTCCATTACACAAATAATAGTGAGAATTAATTCCTTCTAATTGAGGTTGGTGGTATTAAATCAAATTAGTGTCCACAGCGTAATACAAACAATGTCAAGAGCACTGGCTCTGTTACAGCAACTAAATAGCAACTAAATACAAGTGTTCAAAATTGCATCCTTTAATGATCTTCGGTGAGTTAAATTCTAGCCATTAAAGAAGAATGAGGTTTTACAAGAACATCCCTTAGGAGTTTCACCATCTCCCATACAGAACATGAGCTGAACCCAATCAACCCAAATTTTGAGGATTCAGGTAAGGGTGAAAGAACCAGTATGCACAATTCATGCTGCTGAAACTGTCTGTTAACATCCATGACTGCAAGAAAATTTGTCCTTTTTCCCTCTTCAGGGTAAAACTTTCAAAATATGTTAAACACCTGAGAAACAGGTGCAATTACATCTGTAAAATAGCAAAGTATTGATATTTCTGTTCTTTTCAAGCCCCTTTTCCAGTGCTGCTAACCAGCAGGACTGCAAATGGTGTAAGACTCTCTGCCTAGGCTGTCCAGAGAAGATCCACTGATCTCAGTGGATAGTGTGGCAATTCTTTTTATTTCTGCTGTCCTAAGATGGAATTCATGACTGTCACACTCAACATTGACCACTGTGATTTTTTAACTACTTAGAGTGACACTGACATAGCTGAACTGATATCAAAAAAGATTTTAACCTGGGCTGAATTTTCCCACTAAGATACAAGCTTCCTCTTACTTTCTGCCGTATTGTCAAGCAGGTGTGTGCATCACTTTCCATAGCTTTGCCACTGCTCCTGAGTTGTCAAGAACGAGCCTCCACATTAATGTGTGATGGCACAGCTGTGGTTAGTTATTTATAGAGCCTTTCAGTGGCACATCCCATAATAACCCATTTGGATGCGATAAAAGTGAGGTAGACATTTGTCTTTCAGGTGATAAAATAGAGAAAGCAGACTCAAAACTGAATAGATAAATTTGAAGGAGGGGTTGTTTTTTTCTTTAAAAGAGGGGTAAAATTTATTTCTCCTGAACTTCTATGCTGAGCTGGAGCAATTATCTGGAGAACTGGTGGTAAATATCTTGTCAAGATTAGTTCCATTACTGATGGGGAGATATCAAATATCCACCTGAACCCCAGGGAAATTCTGCTAAATTTGCTGAATGTTATTTCTGCCCTGAGGAAATCCTCCAGGCATTCCATTGAACTAAATATTGATAACCTGACCCACAACTTGCAGAAATCTCTTTGTTGATACCAGTCAAATATAAATTGTGCATTATCAAGGGTTTACTCTGACCGAGCTCAGGACACTTCCAGCTGTGGAAGGCAGCCCCCACAGAGCACTAATAGTACAGACAAGTGAAAAGAACAGACCTTGGGTTTAATTCTGATTTTCCAGGTCATGAAAACCACTTAAAAAAAAAAAAAAAGACCAGATGAGCTGTCCAGATGTTACCTAAACCATCCTTTGGCCAAGGCCAAGGCTATCTTAATCATTTGTATTAATGTCACAAAGACACTGATAGGAAGAAACTGATAGGAAGAAAACCACAAGAAATCCATGGACTAAGTACACAGTTTGTCAAATAGCTGTCACAACCATCCTTTTGCTCCTGGGTAGCAGAGTGGGATGAAGGGCAGCTTAGGATGCAAAGAAGCTTTGGGACTGATGTTTTGTGTCCCAAGTTGCCACAAACTCTCAGCCTCAGCAAAGTCAAACATTGCTCTTGAGAAGAAATGAATAAATGGTCAAAAGAACAAATTGGCTGGACCTCATTGTTTGGAAGGTTTTCCCTATTTAATTTTATTTAGTTTCATGGTATTAGGTTTGTTAATTTTGCTACAGAACTACAGCTGCTGACTTTCTAAAGTGATTTTATTAGAAGTCAAGGCTACATTAGAACCTGAAATGCTATTAAACACAACCATGAGTTTTTCTATGCCTGAAATATCTCCTAAAATTCCAATAGTTTGGCAGTGTGGTGAGCATGGAAAGACATTCACACCTGATTTCCCCGCGGTCAATTAAGGTGTTGCTCTATGTGTGCAAAATACCAACATCTTATAATATTTATGTGTTAAGTAGACAAAGATGTTTCATATTGAGCTGCTGGAAATGTCCTGAAGAATATCTTTAAATATTGATGTTTCCCAATGCAGCCCTTAGACATTCTGTTTGCAGTGACATTTCAGCTTGCTATAATTTTGCTATAATTAAACCCCTCAATTTTTTTCCCCCCCTAGGTAATTTGTGCATATAGACAACTGCATTTTTTTGGTACAACTAATTTGATATTTCACCAGCTTCTCTTATAAGCAGGAAGAATTCAAAGTTACTTAGCACATTTTAAGCAATTTTTTCTTCTGTTTGTAATTATACCTTGCATCTGCTTAAAATCCAGGGGAACAAATGACTAGACAAAAGGAACATAAGAGTAATACGTCAAACTGATGTGCAGAACACACTATTCATGGGGGTAGAAATTGTTCACTTTGCATCCCAGACACCTATTGTGTCCAAGGACCAAACTGCCAATATGAGCAGAAGTTATTTTTCTAAAACTGAGATTGGCATTTAGGCATTAATGTGTCTCACAAAATTAGTTTTATTTCAGATTCTGGAACTTCAGGAACTCCAAAAAATCACACCATCTTAACTTTGAAATCTGAATTAGAAGTGCTGTTATTAGGGGTGAGTTTGAAACCTTCGTTAAACCCCACTTCAGGGATATAAGTTGTTTTAATATATTCAAGACCCATTGTTCTAGTCTTCTCAAAGAACATACTGTGTAAGATATATTGAGCACAGTATTTTAGTCTGTAGTTTAAGGAATGATATTTCAGTAGGCAGTATATGGCCAAAAACAGTTTGTCAGAACCTTCATTTTTCCTGACAGGCCAGTCAAATCAGTACTCATGCAAACACTGTTAGATGTGGGTCTGACTGCACAGACATTTTTCCTTTCTGATACTTGACTGTGTTGCCCTTCTCTGCAAACAGCACACGGAGTATATAAATCAAGCCCTTCTCATCTTCTCTCATTTTCCTTTGAGCTTTAAATCATTGCCAGACCGGGTTAAGTCACTGCTCACTTGCCCCTTGGTCCAAAAGAAAGGAATAATTTCCATTCATGCAAATCTACTTCAGTGGAAGAGCTAACACATCTTCTTTCTGTCCCAAAGTACCATGAGAGATGACTCCTCCAGCACTGACATCGACCTCCTTATCAGGCATTACAGACAGTTGCTGCACCTCAAGTGCAGTTATCTCTGAGATATAACAGTGGATATGCTACATGAAAGAAGTGGGCTGTCAGGATTTTGTGCTGAGTTAAAAATAAATAACTACTTAAAAAACTTACAGACTAAAATGCATTCATACATTTTATCCCTCTTAAGGGTATGGCTTTGTACTCAATCATTCTTTTGGCCTTTTTAAAATTCTAGGTGTGACAAGATTTAACCCTGAGAACCATCGTGACAGCCATGCTACCATGAGCCATGACTGGCTTCATTTTCTTAGTCGATTTAGATATATTTTACAGGCATTATCAATGGCTTTTGATAAACATGAGATGGAATATATGCTATCTGTACATCCTGGATAGCAGTTAATGGCCACAATATTTTGGAATAATGGAGTGTCCTTGCTATTTTGGCAACAAAATTCTTGTACTTCTTAAAAACCCTCTGATTTTCAAAATCTCCAGCTGGCCATCAAAAAAACCACACAACCCAGAAATATCTAGAAAACATAAAATCTAAGCGAAAAACAACAAGTCCTATGAAGAAAGTCTGAGAGAGTTGGGGTTGTTCAGTCTGCAGAAGAGAAGGCTCTGGAGCCTCCTTGTTGTGTTCATTCAATACTTAAAGGGAGCTGATAGGAAATACAGACATTTATCAGGGCCTGTAGAGACAGAACAAGGAGCAAAGGGTTTAAACTGAAAGAGGACAGGTTAACTTTGGCTATAACATGGAAATTCTTTAGAAGACACTGGTGAGACACTGGAAGAGGTTGCCCAGGGAAGCTATAGGTGTTCTATCATTGAAAATATGGGGTTTGGCAACTTTGGTCATGCATGTATTATACCACACAATTTTTTCTTTCAAATTAATATGTTAATGGGGCTTAGGGAGAGTCTCTGCTACTTTGAGTCAGAATTCACAGCTGACAAAAGATGTAGAATAAACACTTTGGTCCTCCTCTATGAACTGAGGCAACAGTAATGGCTGATTAGAAATCTCATAATTCGTGAGCTGTTTCAAGGGTTTATCTTCAAAGTTTTCAATTAAAAAAATCTTCTTTGGATTTAAAGTATGCTTAAATACTTTCACATAAGAAGTTTAATAATTATATATTTAGCAGTTTTACATAATTTGTTATTACCAAGGCTAAAGGACAGATTTGCAAAAGAGGCATTTTAGCAAGTATTATAGATGAAAAAGACAAGGCAGACAGAAAAAAAAAAAAAAAAACAAAAAAACTTGCAAAAACATCAATAAGAAGTTGTGCCACCCAGCTCAGTGGTTTACTTATTTATTCCTGGTGATGCATTAAAATAATCAACACAATTTAATCTCACTCGGGCACAACACTTTTACACATGGATCGATGTCCTTTATTCATTACTGTACATTTCCTTTATAATTTCTGCTATCATTTGCAGGGTGTAAACAGCTTCTAATGCTTCCTTTCTGCTCTGCATTTGAACAATAGCTTAAGTAATCAACTAGAAAATTAATGAGAAGCAAAAGCTTATTTATAATTACACTCAGACCAAATTGCTATTTAAAGTATGAACAGTGCATGAACTGTTATTCTACAAATCTCCTCTAATTCCTCACAGATGCTAATTAGAGTTTGTCACATACCCCAGAATTGCTTGTTTTTCTGAACTAACCCTAAAATTAGCCATTCCTTTGTAACCTACTTATCAGCTAAAAAACTTTCTCTGCCATTTTTGATCCCTCTTGGAGTAATGGTTTAATTCACATGCTAAAAACTATGCATGTGCTTAAGGTATCTTAACTCCACCCATACCTGCTGATTTTGACTGGATTTTACTGGACTCCCATGTCCATTATTAAGGATGTCAGTGGAGATATATGTTAAAGCTTCAGCAAACATGGTCATTATATGAGTAACAGCAAGCAGGTAACAGGGACCTGCAAGTAATGTGTGCTCAGGCGTTATATATTTGTGGGAAGACTGCTCTAATGGGCAAAGGATTCTTTTCATAGGTCAAATTGCTTTTGATAACATGTATTTAGGACTGTTCAGAGGGAGGAAAAAACTGAGTACTTGACTTCACTTGTTCATGCTGTTTCTTCTGTATGTTCTGCCATTTTCTCCCCAGTCTTAAGAGGGCTCACAGAAGATAAATTTCAGATGTCAGCTTTGTTCCTGGCTGATCTGAGGGCTGATTTATTCAAACAAAAGATGGTATAATATAGTGGTGATGTGCTACTGAATGTATCCAATGTATACCCAGGTAAGAAACAAAGCCTGTGCTTTGAAATGCATGTAAATGATCAGTCTTTTAGAGTCTGGGTAATGTCATTCTAAATAGGATGCTATGAAAAGAAGAGTGAGAGTCAAAAATGCCAAACTGAAAGAGCCAGACCAGACATCAATAATCAATAATTGTCAAGAGTGTAAAGTCCTCTCTGTAGAGAGAATATCAATAATACTCCAGGCTCACAGCAGTCCTCTCATACAGAGCACGGCAAGCATTTCCTGTACACTAATTTGCACAAATCTGTTATGAGGTAACAACATTTTATTTTGGGTAGAGTTCCTCGGGCAAGTCTTGATAATAGTAACCAATGCTAGGTTCAAAATATCTAAGTGTCCATTTAGGGAAAATCACACAAAGAGCAGCTCGAGGTCATAGTCAGAAACTATTTGATATCACTTCTGAGAAATATAAAATAACTTTCTTTGAACTCAATAACAGGTATTTCTTTCCCAGTTCCAAAGCTGCCGGAGTCCAAAATGTGGCAAGCACATGTCAAAGCAAGAACTCAATTTATGAGACCGCTGCTAATGCTGTAACTCACACAATCCCAGTGGTGACCACCTTGCTGGTCATTACTGTCCCTTCTGAAATGCTGCTCACATTTGGGTTAGATAATAAACTGAGATATCCAGCTGCAAAGTAATCCTTTACTTGTCTGAAGTTTTCCTCAAAGTTATCACCTTATTCTCCTCATGAGGGAGAACCTTCTGGAGCTTACTTTGATTGCATTGGTATGACTGTACCGAAGAACTCAGAAACACCATGTAAAAATCCACACTCAAAATTATGTCCCTTCTTAAAACAAAAATAATGTTTATTCTTCTTGCACCTTGATTTAGTTCTACTCTCCTTCATCCAATACAAAGAGATTTTTCCCCTACCATTTATGCAAGTTGTTTTTCCTTTCATTTTTCATTTACATGACAGATTTCCAGAATTATATCTCCTAAACAACTTTAATAATTCTCTCTCATTTCTTGCTTTTTTTTTTTTTTAGCTTGTATCTGATTACATTTTACAGCACATTCATGCTTTAAGAATTCTGCCTCTTTTGATAAATAGAAATATTTCTTAGACTTTAATATGTACACAAGGACAGTTAAACACAGTCAGTGTGATTTTGTGGTCTTCATTACCACATGTAAAGGAACACATTTTTCAAACATGCTCCTTACATCTGACCCCAAATGATCAAGTCTTTTCCTGAGAAAGATGAGAGATTTAAAAGCAGCAATAAAATAGTAATTTTCACCCTGGCTGTCATGCAATTGATGTGTCTTTGATAATGTGAAGCCAAAGGAACCTGAAAACTCATAATTCTGCACATAATCTTTTAGTATTCTTGAAGGATCATCCAGGTAATACGTCATCTTTGGAAAAGCCATAAAACTGTGCAGAGTATTATTTTTTTCCTTCTGTGATAATATTGTACAGTACTTTCCCCCCTCTCTCATTAAAGCATCTTGCCATCTTATCTCCTAGGAATGGTGACAATAATTAAATCTGCCTCAAGGGGTTGTCTCACCTCCTTATGGCGATAGCCTTGTCTATTCAGGAATGCCTTTAATTACTGTAAATTTCAGTCTATCTCACATTGAGTTAAACTCCCAAATTACAGGAGAAAAAAATGCAAACTGAAGGCTGAAAGCAACAGCAGAGCCCACTTCTGTCACAGCTGCGCTACCAGGGAATGGCTCCATGTCCCAGAGGAGTTCAGCTCCAAGTGGAAACTAGTTGTGTTTGCCTGTTTGGGTTGGAAGAAATGACCTTTCTCAGGTCCCCATCAGGCTGAGTTCCCATTGGGATCCAAGTATAGAACTACAGAATCTTAGAATGGCCTGGGTTGGAAAAGACCTTCAAGATCATCTCATTCCACCCCCACTACCATGGGCAGGGGCACTCCCACTAGACCAGGTTGCTCAGAATTCTACCCAACCTGGCCTTAAACACTTCCAGAGATGGGGCATCAACAGATTTTCTGGGCAACCTGTTCTAGTGCTTCACCATCCTCACAGCAAAGAATTTTTTCCTAATATCTAACCTAATTTTACACTCTTTCATTCTGAAGCTATTTCCCCTTGTCTTATCACCGGATGCCCTTGTAACAATTCCTTCTCCTTTTTCCTTGTAGGCACCCTGCTGTACTGGAAGGTCACAACTAGGTCACCCCAAAGCCTTCTCTTCTCCAGACTCAACAAACTCAATTCTCTCAGCCTTTCCTTGTGGGAGAGGTGCTCCATTCCTCAAATCATGTTGGTGGCTCTCCTATGGACTTGCTCAGACAGGTCCATGTCCTCTCTGTGCGGGGACCCCGGAGCTGGATGCAACCCTGCAGGTGGTGTCTCACCAATGTGGAGAAGAGGGGCAGGAAGAACATTATCAATACCATGAGGACCTCCAGAGTGGATTCCACTGAAGGTGACATATGGCATCTGACATGAAAGTTGAAATAAGTATCAGGTTGTTGGTCTGGAACTTCTCTGTCAGACAGTGTGACAGATGAAAAAGCCAGCAGAGAAGTCTGGCAGGTTCTTAGCAAACATCCACAGCTTGAAGCCATCGTATTGAGACCAACATCAGCTCTCTCCTTAATGGCACAGAGCACAGGAACTCTTCACCTGTCAGGTCACTGCAGTAGTACTGGCAAACATCCTGCTGACTCCTAAGCACAAGGAAATTGAACTGAGCACTCTCTAAGATAGAGAGAGCAGTATTGATACAAATTCCATTGAGCACACCAAATGTTCCAGTTGGAAGTGTCCTATACAAGTTTCTGTTCTACTGCTGAAGAAAAAATGTTCAAAAACGTCCCTTCTCCTCAGGCCTTAGGATCATTTTTTGGCCTTCTTCCCATACTTATTCATCCCGTCTTGGACTTTCTCTGAAGCCCAAGAATGCAGCCAGCTGAAGTTTGCAAAAGCAGCTCAGCCTGGTTTTGAATTCACATCAAGGCCATTGTGCCACTTCTGTATCACTGTGTGCCATGTAGAAGACATCTATAAATGTAAGGGCCTGCTTACAGTGCTATTATCATCTATACTCTCTGGTTATGGAAGTAATTCAAATTTCAGTCTGCCACTGATAAAAATTCAACCCATCTCTTTGGGTTATTAATGACAAAGAGACCTAAATGTAATTTTGCTACTTTACAAAAGCTGTCATCACATTCAAATTTACTTAGGGAAAAAGTTACTGTAGGCCATCTCTTATACTTTGCCACTAAAATTTGCTCATTTTGATTGCCACTACTTCATAAATAAAAAATAAAAATGTTTATCATATAACTTATAGTCAAGTGACTTCTTCTTAAGAGTCCAAGTTTAATTTTTTTTTAAATTATTCAGATTGCTTACTAATGTAAATGCCATTTTAAGTATTAATACACTTTAATAATTAATAAACTGATATAACCATGTATTATGCAAAAAACCCTTTACTTCTCCACGCATGTATAAAAAAACCTGTTTTGGACCTGGAGAACTGGGACATAACACATCCTTATGTGGATGAGTAAAGGGGGAAAAGCTTAATAAGAGACTCTTTTAACAGTCTGTGCTATTAAGAATGTAAATGGACTTAATGATGCTTAAAGATCCTTTGGAGGTCTCATTTCTCTACCCAAAAGAGAGAGGGTGGCATCATGACGTGCTTATAGCTCAGCAGGATAATTACACCTTTTCAGGACTGACCATTTTAAACACCGAACTCTGGCCAGCATGTGTTGATTAAAAGTCTGGCAGGGCACTGTTAGTAAACCCTGTTCAGGATACTGCAATAAAAGGAGGTAATTTGAATTATCTATATGACATCCCTCCAGTGGCTATGTATTAGCCCAGAGAAAACCTCAGTGATACTTCGCAACAGCATCTGTCAAAACATTGAGAGTGAATTAGCCAGGTTATCATGCTTAGCATTGAATCCATTCTCTTTCTAATTCATTAAGCTTAGCATCTATTTTCAGGGTAGATTATTTAGAAACAAATCAGGACTTGCCTGGAGTTGTGTAGTGGTTGGATCTGTCTGATAAACACTGGCTTGTAAATAACCTGCAGACTGTCCTCCTTGACAAGGTGTTTGCTCACCAGCTGCAGAGCCACTCGTAACATGTGAAGTCATGCTGTGCTGGTCCTGTCTCCGGACAGGGTGATTCAAGTATTTTTCATTAGGAGGCCAAGCAGCAGTTTGAACTTGGATGACTTTTGGTGGAGAGAGAGGTATTTGATGAAGGAAAAGGATCTGAGGCATGTACAGCACAGCCAGAATATTTTGGGAGTGACTAAACAAGTGTGTAATATAGTTTTGATATTTTTTAAATATACAGATGTCTTCAGAAGTCTGCAGACAGATTTCAAGAAGACCTGCAGACTCTGAAGAGGCTGTTTTGAATCCTCCAGAATGTGAATGGCAGAATTAATAATCACCTGTTTGCGTTTAGGAGAACTATGTGACATGTATTTCACACTAATATTTATTAAAATTGACTTAGAAAATGTCAGGTTGTCTAAGTAATACAATCTTTGAAAAATTCTTTTCCATATTTTCATGCAGCTATATACAGAGTATTTCTCAAGGCATTTTTTTAATGACATATTGCATTGTATTTCATTTTAAGTGGTCTTCTAAGTGAAAAGCCAAACACACTAATAAAAATAGCCAAAGTAACATGCTTGTGCACCTTCCTCCAATGGGATACTTCTTTACCCACTTTATCTTCTCTCACACTTAAAAATCTTTCCTGCCTCTTCAAAAGCACTATTTGATCAAACACCTATGAATATATATTTAGAAAATCTGCCAGATAAGATGGCCTAGAGTGAAAGCTCAGTGGAGAGACCATTAGATTGTCATCATTAGTTTTCAGAATAAACTACAAAAGAGAAATTGAGGTAATTTACAAATTCATGGTTTGCACAGCAAAGCTACAACTGCCAGAAAAACCTTGAAGTCCTCCTTAATAGGGGGAAAGACAATAAAAGCTGGCTTTAGCTGAAAAGAAAATTGCTTCCACTTGATTCTAGGGAGCTAGCTTCACCATCTTCCTCAACACCTTTTATTCTTCAAATCTTTCGTCTAGCATGTGCCTCCGCTCCTTGGCTATCATGTGTATACATTACTCCTTTCTTTCCAAAGAATTTATATTTATTCAGTCCTTAAATGCTAAACTGGTGAAGATCACATGGATACCTAGTCAGACTGCAATCTTTTTGTTCATGATACAGAGAAATCCCAGTGGAAAAAGCAGGTTCTTGAAAGATACATTCAGAAAAACACATTTTAAACTCAGAGGCATTAAGCAGTGAAGGCATCTCAAGGAAGAAAATAATTTTATTTAGAGACCCCTTACATAAATTATGATTTTCTTCTTCATTCATTATTACTAGAAGCATTTGCATGAAAACAGGATCTATATTCTTTGGAGTTAATTTGCTGCTTCTGCAGCTGCCTTCTCTTCAGCTGTCTTGTACCTCTCACTTGGTGCTGGATACTTAAATTGGAGATTAATATTAAAAGATTTCTTGTTCCTAGTGCCAGTAGATCTACTATGGGGGAAAGAGGAGTGCTACAATTGTCCTAATGTTGTCTGAGAAAAGTCAGAGAAGAGAGGTAGAAAATAATATCTCTGTACTGCATTCTCCCAGAAGACCAGTTTTCAGCTTCACATAAACCTGCAGCTAACTTCAAATAGGTTTTAAATGACAATACTCCATCTATTAGCAATCTGATAGGGAGAAAAGGAATGGCATTGCAATTCATGTTTCACTTTATCCAGAAGTCAGGGTTGCAAGGTTAGGCTTCACATCGTAATGTAACACCTCATTTTCTCTCACTCCCTATTAAGTGTTTATTTGTGAAATAGAATTGCCAGAGGTTATGCGATTCAGTAAGCTTATGCTTCACCTGTACACAATGTGTTTTGGTCACATGACAAGAAATCATTCTCAGTTGTAATCCTGACTCTTGTAAATAGTGAACATATACATTCATGTAGCAAAATATACAAGTATAAGAATTTGTCTTTATAGTGCAGAGGCCAAACCTTAAATTTTATTCATCCACAGATACAAACTGCTACTCAGGTGTGAGTGTTATATTATATTGTATATTCTCAGGCTTTGGTAGGATGTAGAATCAAGCCATCTAAATTTGACCATGGAAAAATTCCTAAGGAAACATTCAGGATTTCGATTTTCAAGATATCAAAGGGAAGGCATTCCTACATGTGTTCATATCAGGTCAAATATCATAAAGCCATCAGTCGATGGCTGGATAAAAGAATCTGAAGGGAAAAGATTATTGAGTGAAAGATTATTGAGACAGGTTTGTGAACTCAGCTACAATGATATTACCAGTTTGCAGAAAAGGGTGGAGGAGATCACTTTGTCTTCAACACAGCTGAATTTATCATAAGCAATGAAGACTTTCAAACATGAGCAAAATCTCTAGCACACACACCTGCCTACACAAGCTCTTCACAAATCTTTGTTCTGTTGATGTTGGGCAACTAGAAAACAGAGACTGTGTACTGTTTTCTAGGACCACTATTGGATTTTTTAAATCCACACCTATCTTTTCTTTAACTTAGGCACAATTTATTTTTCTTTGGTGCTACACTCCATCTATTTTATCAAACAGCAGATTGGTGAACCACAGTATTATATAATACCTATAAATTTTTTTCTGACATGGAGAAATGTATGATCAAAAGTTGTAAAATGCCAAATGGATGATAAGCCCTATAATTTACTTGATAAAAGCTGACTCCACAGGAGATATTTTAATGAATGTAATGACAGCATGTTCCAAGGGAAAAGCTTTAAAATGCTCAGATTACATTCAGTCTGTAAATCCTGTTCAGGTATTAAAAGCAAATTGATTACTATAAGATGATCATCACACTTAATCTCCACATTCAAGAAGCTTTATAATTGTCAGGAAAAAGTTGGAAAAATATATTGAAAAGCAGCTATATGTGACTGCAAACATATTGATCTTTTGCGATTTAGCTGCCCAGGTCTCATTGCAATTTAGAAGTTTGTGTTCTGGTCCCTCAGCCCTCTTTGCCCAGAAGGAGTGTTGTCCATCATCTAACTGTACTCACAGATATTTCTAGTTGCCACATCACGTATGTTAATTCATCTCACTCCTCAGGCATGATTTTTTGTAGATATTTTGTAGAAAACATTTTTCCAAAAGCATACATTATACATACAAGCGTGTGTCTTTGTCTACCTTCACATTCAAACCATGACAGGACAAGGGAGTTCCATGCTCTCTGAATCTTTTTGACATGGATATTGATATAAATATTAATTAACTAATAAAATGACTGAACTTCAGTAGAAAGCAGCTTAGAACTTTTCTTGTGTAGGCAGGAGAATTCATCACAAAGAATTCTTCCTTTCCAACAAGGGGAAACATCTACATTCAAGAGTGGGACAAGTAGTTATGGATTAGCTGTAAGTCTGTTATACAGACCTATCACAAGATCATGACAAACACCATGCTGAATTAGCATGGATTAAACTCCTTGCTTAAAATCACATTAGGATTCACCAGAAATCAACTATAAAAAAGGCTTCAGCTGCAACACAGGCTTTTATCAAAAATGCCCAAATGCATTTCTTGGGTGATAAGGCAAACATGTTTCAAGTGAAGAGTGTGACATAAATCCACGTTGCTCCAGATTTCAAGCAATCATGGTTGGAGCAAATCTGTACAATTTAGACAACATATTAGCAGTCTGTTAGTGAATGCATGGGATAAAACATTAGTGACAAAGTACTTGTTCAGTGGGTAAATATGTGGATTGCCAGGAGAGGAACTCTTGAACATAGCAATTTTGAACATCAGATAATTAAAGCTGCCTGCCACTACTGTAAATGGTCCAACAAAGCATTCAGAGATGAAGCAACTAGACAGAAGAGAAGGGGGCATAATTCTGTATATATTTCTGGGTTCAGTTCCAGTTCTTTAGAGAACTAAGACTGGTTGAATATGTTTCTTTCCATGTGAGTCCTTTGAATGCTCTCCTTCTTCCTACCAGCAAGAGCATAAGTAATATCTTGCCCCCCCTATTTCAGGATCAATGCAACTACTGATTGCAAACTGATGCAAGGCTAGGACATTTGCTGGTGAGTTTGTTTAGGTTTTTATGTGATGCCATGTAAATATTTTCTTTGATGTAGGCACTACAGGTACAGAGTATGTGCTCTTTTGTGCATCAGAGCTAAGATACTTTGAATGTATTAGCACAGAAAATGTGGGTCCTCAAATAAAAGTTAAGTGTTGGGATGAATCTGTATGTGTTTAAATTTTCCATATATAAAATAACTCTGTTTGCAATGGAAGAAGGTTATAATCATTGAGTAAAATTGAGAAGTTATGAGCAAGAAAGCCAGGAAAAAACACTGCTGCTTTTCCTTGAAATCAATATAAAGGCAAAGAGAGGAAAGTACAGTTTGATTATCTGCCATATTATTTTCATACATCACTTGAGCAACTCATTTTATTTGATTCTTTTGACACTTAACCTATTACGCCAACTTTTATTTAAATTAAACTGCTTCTAAACTGCTTTGGTTTAGGCAATCCAAAGCAAGACATTTGGCAAAGCCTTTGAGAAGTCCTCTGTTAACAAAATCACTGTTGATGCTGGAATGTAGCAGTGGCAAAGCTGAGAGGTCCTCATCATGTCTGAGAATGCTGTAGTAAACTTCCTCAGCCAAACACACTGGTAATAGCTTGGATCCAGGAAAACACCACGTACCTATCAGCCTTTTCATCTAGCACCAGTTCACTAAGATAAATGTGAGTCTCTAGAGGTTTCCATTCCATCTGGACAACTGTTTGCAAAGCAAGTTTTGATTCTTGCAATTAGCCACAGTCTGGTGAATCTACTGAAGCTTGTAAAACCAGCCTAAAAATAATTTCCATTTCCAAAAATTCAAAAGGATTCCTGAAAGAAATTATGGGGCTTTGGCTTTGGAGATCAGATAGAAGTTGAAGAATGGTCTCTTTGGGCATTAAATAATCTGAAGCAAACCAGCACTTTTTTATCAGGCTTTGAAACCAGCACTTAGGTTGGAAAATTCCAGGGGCAAATCTTACCTTTTGAGGGGTACATGGAACTTTCCCATTAATTTAACTGAAGTCATGAATTTGTTATAGGAGTCAGCATATAAAGTCCAACACAGAGCTGAGTGGCAAGGTGAACAGACTAAACTGGTTTTGGGGGTTGTTTTTTGGTTGGTTTTGGTTTAATTCAGGGTTAAAGGCCTGTGCAAAACAACCAGTACACTGAATAGTAATTTCTATCAACTCTACTGGAACTCGATGCTGTTTGTGGTTCCTCTTGCATGGGTCTAAGCAAGAATCCAGGAGTTAAAAAAACAAAGTGTGAAAGTGTGGCCAGCGATCAATAGAGAGAACTCTCCTTAGAGAAAGCATTCATTTTCCTTTAATGGCAGATAAAAGCCATTTCCTGCCCTTTCATCCCCCAGATTTATATGAACTTCCCAAGGAAACCAACTCTAGAAACACCTTCATAGTATCACTATGTACTGTGATATTCTTATGTTTTATTCTGGTGCATGTTAAAGGTTTTGTAGGCTTATGACTGAAAGCAAGGCTCTGTCTCACTCCATCATAAACATCCAGCTCCATCCCAATACTGTTCTATCATGACAAGATGTCATGCAAGAAGAATGGAACATCTCTTCTCAAAAGGAAGGCAGAGAGAGAGTTCGGGTTCATCCTGGAGAAAGCCCCAGGAATACCTTATTGCAGCTTAAAGGAACTTAGAGAGGGGCAGTTTTTTAACAGTCCCTTTAGGGATAGGACAGAGAAGAATGGTTTTAAACTAGAACAAAATAGATTCAGGCTATATATAAGAAAGATTTTTTTTTTTTTTACAGTAAGGGTGTTGCAAGACTGGAACAGGTTGCTCAGAAAGATTATAGATGACTCATCCCTGGAAATATTCAGTGTTATGTTGGACAGGCCTCTGATCAAACAGATCCATTTGATGATGTCCCTGCTCATTGCAGAAGGTTGGACTAGATGACCTTTAAATGCCTCTTCAAACCCTAAATATCCTCTGATTTTCTGATAAGAGACAGTTCCCTGGTGAAAGGAGCAGGGAGAAAAGGAAAGCGGAAGAACACAACAGGAGGATGAGAATCAGCCATGAAGATACACAAGAAGTTATTGCCTCCCAACATTGTTATTTCATTTTGCATAATTTTATAAACACATCATGTCTTTCATGCATCATGACATGGTTCCATGTATCATCATGACAACAAAATCCTGGAAACTGGAGGAATCTGTGAACCAGTAGGGCAGTTTCTACATTGGCTCCAGAGCAGAGAACCCTTATCTCAGTACTGGGGCCATGCTAATATTGATTATGGTAAGGGAATTATAAGTATGTCACTGTCCCATATTTCCAACATGAGGGTTCATATGAGGAATACTTAGTTTCTTCATCTAAATAGTTGAGCTGTAAACTTTACGTAATATTGAAAGATCAGTGAGGTTTTTTATCTGTGCCTTAAAGCTGATCATCTTTCAATAGCATGACAAAGTACAGCTGATACTCTACAAATCAATTTATAAACAGCACTTTTTGCTATATTTATTAAAGTATTATTTCAAGCACCCTTAAGATTACACTAAGATTTTCAGAGGGCACACTTCAAAGCGTCTTCAGAAAATGCCTTACAGTCATTAAGCATTTATTTTATTAAATAATTTGTCTGCACTTTACACACTTTCTATGCTACCAGCTTGTAAAATCTATCACTTGCACTCTTCATACTGTTGTGATGTCTCTGCAGAGTGGTGTTGCCTCTGAATTTGGACTTATTTCTGCCTATGGCATACCTACTGACAGTGAAAAAAGTGAAGAAAGAAAGTGAGTACAATCCCGAGGTGTTTCTGAGGTCTTGCTCTATTTCCATTGAGAAAGTTGCTGAGAAAAGAGAAAATCTTCACATTAGCAAAACTGCAGCAGATGATAATAGGCAAATGGGCCAGACTTGCTGATCCTGAAAGGTACTGTTGTGTAGGGAGTAAGTAAAATATCCTTATGTTATCTATATTTTGTTCCAGGTACATTTTCCATGACATATTAAACATACACCAAATATCTATTTTGGGTAAATTACAAAACTCCATATAACATTGAGATTTGGATTAAAAAAGTGGTTTGAAGATATCTTTGGCAAAGACAGGAAATTTGACACTTCAGGCTATAGTCTGAAGAACAAGCAGTTTTATTCATTTATTTTCTTAAATTTTTATTGTACCTTGTCTCTGCAGAATGGCTTTGATTTGTAAGAACATGCTTGTGGGCATGAAAAGGTTCTGGATTTGAATCCTTTTTGTGACCCAGTTCAGTGATGGAACTGAAATCAGGATGGTGATGTTTGGAGCAGGAGAAGAATTATTTCTATGTCAGGTGACACTGTGTTCTTGAAATCAACAGATATCTCAATGAAGTAGTTTTTCACCCCAAAAAGAACTCAGAAAACCTAAGGCCCATATTGATCGTCTTAGATTCCAAAACCTGAAAACAGCCAAGACATGCAGCAAGGTCTGTCTCCAGCAAGAAGTAAGCTCCCTGTCAGACTTGCATTCTCTGGGGGATCAGGACATTTGTCCCCATGGTGGTTGCACCAACCATGAGGAGGCAGCAGCAGAGTCCCTGCTCCATATTGAGCTGACTTCTACTCAATATTTCCACTCAACATGGAGACATTATTCTTTCCAGACTCTGTGAAGGACAGTGAAAATGGTTTTTCTTCACAGTGTTCATTCATGCAGCGTTTGACATGAGCCTAGCTTTTTGTATTTTATTACTGTTCAGCTGTTTTATTTATAACAGCAATAATTAGCTGAGACCATGTAATTGCAGCTGTTTCAAACTACTTAGTGCTTCTACACCATGACTTCCCACACCATGGAGGCATCCATGGTGATGATATAAATTTTTTACTGCATTGATAAGTGCAGCTATTTCACTTCTCGTCAGCTTGCCATCTGTGAACAGGGGGCAAAGGGAGCTGACAGTAGCACAAAACCTGTCTGTTCCCTCAGAGAGCCACTCAGAAGCCATTCCAGAGTGTCACAGTACATAGTTTGTCATCTCAGTTGTTGTCCTGCTTCTAACTCTGCCTGTCGTGATCCCCCCAGATGACTCACTCTTGCTACACAGCACGATGCTTGCCGCAGTGAAATGAGAATTCCCCTTGAAAAGGTGTTTTCAGTTTACTTTTTAGTCTCCTGAGTGCTGAGAAAGGGAACTGGTAGCATCTTCTTTGTTTCAGTAGCAGATGAGAGCTGATCTGCAGGCCCCTCCTGTAAATAGCACACTGTCCACTGCAGCTGCTGCTCTTATTCCTCATACAGGGTCACCCCTTCAGTAGTGGGCCCTCTTTGACCTTGCTTTGACCTTTTGGTAAGCCAAAGAAGCAGAGACACCTCTGGGACAGGGGACAACCATCTCTGACTGCAAAACACATGGAATCACAGTATCAGAGCATGTTTGGGGTTGGAAGGGACCTTGAAAGGCCATCTAGTCCTGCAATGAGCAGGGACATGGTTGACTAGACTGAGTTGCTCAGAGCCCTGTCCAACATATAACACTGAATGTTTCCAGGTACAATTAATCTACAAACTCCCTGGGCAACCTGTTCCAGTTTTGCAATGCACTCATTGTAAAAAAATCTTTTTTGTATATGGTCTGAACATGCTCTCTTCTAGTTTAAAATTCTTCCTTGTCCTATCCCTACAGGCCCTCTTAAAGGATCTGTGTTTACTCAGGGGTTTCCTTGGCTCAGAAAACATTCCTGTACACCACAATTCTCTGCTGTGCCGTGAGATGCACCTTAGTACTATAAGGATGACCCGTCTTCCCTTTTTACCAGCAGTAGCTCAGGTTTACCTGTCCTCAAGGACACCCATTCCCTCCTAATACCGTTAGGGAAAATTTTTTTTGGCTTTTTATTTGTTTGTTCAATAAAGCCACCTACGTGATTGTGTAACCCTTGCAGTTATAAGTCAGTTTCCAATTTGACAAAACTGCAGGGATGGTCAGTAGTACCATTCCATGTAATGATTGCCAATAATATGCCAAATGTATGTAATAAATTAGAAGTATTTAAAGCCATAGCAAAGATTCATTATTATGAGGATAATTTGTGATCATAGTTACGAACTAATTGCTTTTCAGTACAAACAGAACAAGAGTAATCCTTTCTTCATGTCACTAGGAGTGTAAAACCACTTGATTTGGTTTCCCCTTGGTACTCTGTTGCTTCATTTGGTACTCAGCCTTGTAAGCCTGCTGCAGTATCCAAAAGCAGAACTGGGCCTGTGTATTGTGTGATAGTCAGCACACTAGTATGACCTGGTGTTCCTGCGAGGTGCAAACCAATAACCCAGAGTACAGCATTCCCACTAGGACGCAATAAAACCTACTTAACTAAACCATCAGAGCATATTAGCTTTACTTAGTTATTAGAAGTGAAGAGTTTCCTAATCTAAAATGACCAGAATAAAGAGGAGGCTGAGTAAAATCCATGATCCATAGCCATTTTCCCATCTGCATGAGAAAGTATCTCAAAATGGAAGTATTTATTTTAATTTTTCAAAGCAAGGTGTTTAATAGTCATATAGTTAAGGGGGAAAAAGGAAAATTTAATTTTGTTATGAAATAACTTTTGCTACCAGGCACCTTCAAGACATTTTCTTTTTCTTATTTGAAAAGAATGCAAATATAATAGATTTGGATAAAAGTGAATATGGGAGTTAAGGAAACATGGTGAAAAAATGGAATTTCCCAAATAAGAAACATTAGTCAGGCTATGATATTTTTTTTTTGTCCTTGGCATGAAATGCAGGAACTATAATTTTTTTCATTTAAACTCTTTGTTAGGTTACAACTTAATGATTTCAAATATTTCATTTTAAACCGCAGCATTTTGGTTTGACCTTTTTAATTCTTTGAAACAACAATGGCTGAGCATCACAGGAGGAAAGTAAGTGCAAATATAACAAAACGAATTTCTGTTTTCATTCTGGAAATGTCAGAAGATCTTTAGTCAACTTCTAAATGCTTTCCAATCTTTCAAAGAATGAAAACGTTTTAAAAAAACCTGACCCATTCCCATGAACACATCATAATTTCTCAATAAGAAAAAAAGCTTATTATAAAAAGAAATTCCCAGTGAGCAGTTGAAAATGAAGCAGTCTATAAAAACCAATAAATCAGACATCATGAGATCATGATTGAACTATTAGTATAAAGTAAAGCAATGGATGAATTGAGATCAGCTGTTTGTAAATGTTTGGCTAATGAGTGAATTAATTTTATTTTTATTGTTCATGTTTTACAAATATTATACATACAATAACTGAAGGAGCCAAAGGTGAGCTTCTGGCTCCCAAGAAAAGAGTTCTTAAGCAAGGTGACACAGGTTGATAATAAAAAAGCTTGTGCAATTACCTCCAACTGGCCTCTGTGCCACTGATTGCCACCCTCTGGGATCTGCTGGTCAGTCAGCTCTCAGTCCCCCTCATTTCCCACTCATCCGTTCCACACTTCCCAAGCTTGCGTGTGAGGATGTTGTGAGAGACAGTGATGAAAGCCTTGCTGAAGTCGAGGTAGACAACATCCAGTGCTCTGCCCTCACCCATACAGGCAGTTTTTTCATCATGGAAGGCAACCAAGTTGGTCAGGCATGATTTATTTTCATGAATTCATGCTGACTGCCCTGAGCACGTTCTTATCATCTATGTGGATGGAGATGGCTGCCAGAATAAGGTGCTTCATCACCTTTTCAGGGATTGAGGTGAGGCTGATGGGCTGGTAGTTCCCTGGGTCCTTCTTCTTGCCCTTTTTTGAAGACATGAGTGATATTTCCTTTGTACCAGCCTGCAGGCTTCTCTCCTGATTGCCACAGCCTTTCAAGATGATCATGAGCTGCTTTGTTGTGGTGTCCATCAACTCTCAGCACTTGTGATGCATCCCATCAGGGCCCAGGGACTTGTCGATGCTGAGTTTGCCTATGTATTCCCTAACCCAGTCTTCCCTGACCAAGAAAAATTCCTGTTGCCTAGATGCACACAAACATTATGGAAGATTAAGCCAGCAGAACAGAGGGTAAAAACAAATGCTTCAAGGGGAACACAGGGTTATATGATCAAAAAGTTTGCATGTTCTGTGCTTCATTATTGTGAGAAAATTTAAAATCACTAAATAGTTTGTGCAGTAGCTGAGCAGTTCATGCATTAGTTCACACAGATTACATGCCCAGCCATGAGCAATTTATTGTCAAAATCAGTTCAGTGGTGCACAAGAAAATGGGCTTGAAGGAGCTTGCCAGACAGCTGGGTTTTATAAAAGTGATTGAAACACACAGGGAGGAATGGAAAAGTCAGCAGAGTAACGGGAGAAGAAGGAAATTAACATGCAACTGGGAGAAAGAAGAACAAAAGGGAAAGTATTATTATGGAGGCAAAATACACTGGACAAGTCACTCTCTATTGAAAAATTGGAGCTTTCCATTAAAACTCAGAAACCATGAACTTTGAGATCATTGCTAAGTTCAGACAATATTTAGAAGAAATTTTTTGTTACAATTCGTATTACTCTGGGATAATTTTCAGAGTTTACTAGAAATAGCTGGTACTAAAACTAGTGAAATTGACAAAGAGGTTCAAAACAAGAGTTTGAGGATTCAAATTACTTTTAGTCCCTTGATAATTAAATTGTTCTGCTAATTGAAAATCACCCAAGAGGCAACAAAACTCCATGTGAGTTTTCCACAACCTCAGCACTATGATCTCAGAGATGGAACCAGCCGTAGTGTGTAACAACTCCTGGAACACACATGTCCTGCAGAGTTGTATTAAGCTACAAGTCAAAGGTCTTCCTTACTCTATGCATCATGTGCCCATGGTGAATGTTCAAAGAAGCAAGAAAATGAAAGAATGAGAGGAAATTACCTAATTAATGAGTCTATAGACTGGTAGGCAGGGCAGTCTCCAGAAAGAAGGGGATCCTGGGTTCTTGTGTTCCTTCAGATAATTTCTGTGAAACCTTTATGGATCTTTACTGAGTGATACCCAAAAGTAAAATGCAAGAGAACTCGGCCCTTCTAGTGTGCGAGTGTCTCTGGGGTTCTGATACTAAGTGTGTTATGTATTTTTTTGCAGCAAACTTTCCCAGTGATTTATTACAACTACAAACAGAAATCATTTAAGGATAGAACTGAGGTGCTTCAATTTCCATAGAACTATTAAAATTAAAAGTACTGAAATAAAGCTACCCCTGGATATTTCACAAGAAGTTCTGAGACTGAGATCCTGAATTCCCAAAGAAGTAAGGTATTGATGTTTTAATATCTGCTTTGGAATTTACATAATTTAAAAGTAAATAAATACACAATTAAGAAATTATGAAATAAAATTCCTAGCAGTTATAAAACACTTCATATTCTTCAAAGCACTCTAGGTTCATTAAATACATTACCTAATTAATTCCTCCACAAGCCAGTCTAAGAGACTTCACTTCATGCTGTGCACTGAGAAACTGTTGCTTGATTTAAGGTTTATGTTTACTGCTCTTCACTTTTATCATTTTGTCACCAAACAAAACCAATTCTTTGATGATTTTAACTTTGCACGTTTTTTTGCTTTCATAATAATTACTTAAATGCTACAGACATCAGCCACCTTAAAGTCAGTAAAACTACTAATACAGTTTACAGTTATATTTTTTGCAGATATTGTTACTAACTTGCTCTGCTGTGCATTTGGAAAGGGTGTTTACAGGGGTCAGCCCTCCAGGATAGCCTCTCACCTCATCAGTACAATCCAAGCAATAAAAAGACACTCTGTCTTTTTTAAAATGCTTAGCACACATCTGTGGTAGTCCATCTATGAGACTGACCCAAAACTTCTGCGGCTGGGTCTTGCAGCAATGCACAAGCTGGAGATTTTTTTTTTTAATTAGTTTTACTGGTTTTTAAAGGCAAATTTGGAGATTTTCAGGATGCAATGGTACAGTGTGCTAGATAATCTCAAGGAGAATGCCTTTCCCACAAAATGTTGGACCAGATGATCTTTCGAGTTCCATTTTTGGCTGGATTGTTTTACAGTTCTGTGAAACCTAACTGACATTAAAGAGATTTAAAAGGAACAAGTATTTTGCTGCCAGAAAGTCAGGATGAGATTAAGGCACTTCTGCAGAGTCTTTAGCATTTTGAATATGAAAATAAAGCCGTATACCAAGACTGCTCATGATTCCACCATTATTAAAGTTTCTTCTATAATGTGTTGAGATTCCGAATAGATATATGGAAAAGAAAATATAAATACATCTTCTTCAAGATATTTTTTCCCTCAGGAATATTGTCTCTCATGGAAGTAAGCACTGAGCATCATTTTATGCATCATTCAGATGGGGCACTAAGGATGCTGAAAATATAAGTGTCAAATGCAATTTGCAGATGCTGAGTATTCTTAGGGGTAAATATTCTAATTTCTTTTGAAATTCAACGCTTCTTTTGAAAAAGAATGTGAACAATGAATCAAAGATGTGAGAAAAAATTGCGAAGATATATGAATTGAGAGGTGATAGCATGTAAATCAACTGCTTTGTGGTCCAGCCACCGTGTAAAACTGACTTTCAAAAGACTAAAGGACACTGAGGGAAGATTTAGGAAAGGCAAACAGATGATATCCACTCCCATATGTGGCACGATCACAGACAAAGAAGCACTTACATGTGACCTGTGGGATACTTATGGCAGCTGTGAGTTCCCTGAACAGGTAGGAATTTCAGTCTGATCAAGTGTCCCATTTTTGGCATTTCATTAGTAAGTGCTTCATGTTTTCTTAATCAGGAATTCTGGAGTTTTATTGCAGTGTTTGTTAAAGGTATGGGAAACTCTTGTTGAGCTTATGATTAAAAAACATAATTAAGATTTTAGTTTAGAAACAAATTTTAAAAATAAGTTCTTTTCTAGTACAGTTTTTTTATTATTATTTTTCATTTTAGAAAATAATCTGACCTTTGGTTTTAAACCCTTGACTCTTTAAAGAAAGTTGCTTAGTACAGAAGATAATCTCTTTCAAGACCATGAACGATTATTTTCATTTCTCCCATACAAGCACCAGCAGTTAGCAGAGACTTACTGTTAACAAAACACCTTTTTTGCCATCCTACAATGCATTAATTTGGGATATCAACTCCCAGAAGATAAGTCACATATTTCCAAGCTTGACTCTGTCTCTTACACAGTGTGTTTTCAGTCCAAGGCTATCTGAACAAAGGCTCTTCCATCCCATTGCTCCAAAATTCATGCAAAATTTGTCAGCTCAGCTGTGGTTTAAGCCCATATGTGGGTCTATTTCTGCAGCATATCCCAGGTCAACTCAAGTTCGAATCAGAGGTAACCAATAATGGATCCCAGTCAATGCTAATGTGTGGAATGTGGTGCTGCAGGAGCTGTTCTGCATGTGCATTAGTCAGCCCTGCCACAGGGGACCTGATCTTGAAGGAAAAGGCAGAGCAGGCAGCAGGGAGCAAAAGGATGTTCAACTCAGAGAGCTTAATTTGCATTAGCCTGCATAATTAGCATGCTAAACAACTGCATGGCTCACTCAGAACCAGGCTGCTCTTTTAATCCCTCTCCTAATTCAGTTCAGCACAAGTGATCCAAGATAACAAAAAAATTGCTTCTTTTAAATCTGGATTTTTTGACAGAAAGAGGATGGGAAATGGCTACTCCTGCATTTGTGCTCAATTATCCCAAGGTAAGGGGCATCAAAAGCACTGGAGAAAGGATGGCAATGAACAACTAGTGCAGGTTGTCAGGGCTGGTAGTTATTCTAACTTAATGACAGCCAGAACACAGTCACTGCTGTGACTACAATCAGTGAGCACAGATAAATTGTATTTCTTTGGGCAGCAAGAAGCAATGGAAAAATTTAACTTGAATTGGTCAAGTCAAACATCTTTCTTGTTCTGTAATCAATTTCTGATATCAGCTAGTAGGGAAGAATACCAGAACTAAGCAAGTATACAGCAATATTTTCCCAGAAAAGCCTCCCAGTCTTCAACGATTTGTAATTAAATGACTTCCGGTCATAAACATGCTGAGTATGCACCTAAGAACCACTGATGTATTTTTCCTCTGAAAAAATCATGAGCTGCTTTTAGCAACCATGTAAAATTTTGGCATCCTCAATACAGTGGCAACTGTACAAAACTTAACTAGTTGTTCAGTGAAGAAACATCTCTTTCTGTTTGTTCTCATCATCCCTTCCTTCCCAAATTTAATTTGCTGCAACTGTGTTCCTATGACAGGAGCGACAGTGCACAACTCACTTTGTATTCACCTGGCATGCCTGATTTTAGAGACTTCAGTCATGTCACCCAGAGTCATGTCTTTTCAAAGCTGAGGAGTCAAAACTTATTCATCCAGAGAACTACAGTGACGCTTCCAGATTTCTGATCACCTTTTACCATAACAATGGTGGGAGAAAAAAAAAAAAAAAAAGCAGGGGAAGGAACCACACACCATATTGACAATATAAGTTGGTAATTTATGACAGCATAAAGATGTTCTCCATTTTTCTTCTCTATTTCTTTCCTAGTAATTCCCAACATTGATGATGATGATGATGATGATGATGATGATGATGATGATGATGATGATGATGATTATTTTGGTGTTAATAATAGTAGTGGTAATGGTAATGGTAATAGTAATAGTAATAATAATATCATGAATGTAATGTATGTAGCTTGTTACTCAAATCAGCCAAATGGCCTCTAAACAATTTTTTAAGTCACGGTGGTAAAGTTTATCTGAATCCAATGGTAAGGACATTAACCACAGAAAACGACAAATAATAAAAGTGTTTTTCTGATTAGCCCAGGAAATTTTATATCCCTGCTGATGGTGAGACATAGACAAAATAAAGAGCACTGTGAGTAACTACCTTCCAGGAGGAACAGGCTATATCATACATGGAGAAGTTTGTAGAAAGCCTTGTGTATCTGCAAGGACCTGCAAAGGTCTTCCTGTGTGTGCCACGAGCCCTGTGGGTGACAGAAGCCTGGAGAGTTGGCTCCCATGGCTGTTGTTTTCTTTGGAAGGGCACAGAGTCAGAAAAGAGATGATAGCAGCCATGCTTCACACTGACAGCTGCCTGAGCAAAGGACAGACACAGAGAAGGGCCTGGGCAGAGAGTCACCTCGCAGACAGCAGAAGAAAATCTATGCAAGGATTTTCACATAAATATTCCTTTGCAAAAGTATCCTCCCATGACTTCTAACTTAACACAGCGAGATAGGTCTGAGAGTCCTTTGCCATCCTTGAAACACACTAAATGTGTCTTTGCATTTGTATCTTGGCCAGAAAAAAAATAGGTCTGACCCTGAGAAACAGCAGAAAGGAAGAGAAAATAAAGATGGAATCCCTATTACCTAATATCTGGGTGCTACAGATTGTCATTTTTGCTAGAGAAACACTTTTCCCCCAGTCTTGGACTCCTTCCTCTCTTAGTAGTGGAAAGCAGACCCAAACCAGTGCAAAGTTTCTTTCATGGACGACGCAGAAAGTCTCAATAACTAGCCCAGGCTAAAGTGCTGACTGTGATAGGGTTACATGCAGATGAGAAGATTTCTGGAAGGGTCTTGATTTTTCAGTGGGAAGGTTTCTACAGCTATGATGGATTGTTTTTTTGAGCATTTGCTTTTTCACTCTGCAGATCTTCTCTAAAACACATCACCCAGAAATTCAGCAGAAGATGGGTACTTAATTTCAATGGCACTTTCAGGAGACTAAGATGACCCCTATTCTTGGAAAGATGAAAAGCAATAACTGTGGTGTAATAAAGCAATGAAAATACAATTTAATTGACAGAATTTGCATTTAAATGGGGTTTTAAAATAAAAACATGTAAGAACCTTACAGATGCAATATTTGTTACACCTTATGATGGCAATTTCTTAATGTTTCATTATATTTCCTTGACCCACAGACATTTGCAAATGCCTGCAAAAATTTAGGCTCATTTTAAGACTGAAAACCCTCCTAAACTTTATGCTATAAAGATTGTTTAAGCTTTTTGCAATTGGTATGAAAAAATATTTGACTACTAACTTTGGCAGCAAAGATCCCGTTAGTAGGACCCACATACTCCACTGCTAATAAAGACTTGGGATTGTGAAATTGGCAGGAAGGTGTGCTTTGAGTTAAAATGGATAAATAGATGGGTCTTCTACCAGCAGTAAAGAATGAAGAAAAACACATGCATATTCACAGTTATGAAGACAGGCAATTAATAAGTAGCAGCTGGTAAGTGGATACCATATTCAAAAATCGTTAAATTTCTCAAAAAAAAAAAAAAAAAAAAGCCAGAACCCAAATCAAGGTGGAAAAAAAAAAGCCATAATAAATAATGCAGTTGGTTTTAAGTACAGCACACAATTCTAGCCTGCAAGGAATCCCAAAATTTACTGTTTGGATTAGGCCTGAAATAGAAAATATGAAGGAACAGCACCAGGAACACAGAGATGGAAAACCTAAGTAAGTCATAAGTTGACATGTTCTATCATGAAAAAGCTGGAAGAAAAGCCTCCCAAGGGGACAAGGACTTCCTTTTTTAATAATGCATGCTAGTGTGAATTAGGAACAGGAACTAAAAAGCCATGAAATCAATGTAATTAAAATATCTTGCCCAGGGGTTGAGAAGAGTATCATGGAGGAGAAAGTTGTATTCCTTTTAGACAGGAATGCATGCATGTGTTTATGTATCATTAATATCACTCCTTCTTATACCATGCAAATAGTTTTCGTCATCATTAGCCCAACATTCTGTCTCTCTAGTGTATAGCTACAGCAGTGGGAATAAGTAGGAGAAACAGGAAATTGTGTAAGGTTAAACTCCTGAAAAAACCCCTGAATTAGCATTAATTTTTAAGCCCTAAATACCAGATAAAGCATATGGAAAGACTGTTAGGGTGTACCCAGCTCTAGACCGAAGAGAAAAAATAGGCACAAAATGTTTTAAAAAACAGAGCCAAAAAAACCCCCAGAAAGGCACATGAAACCATACGAGCACTCCAGCCCGTGTATAGGGCTGGGAGATTACTGGATAATCTAGGAGTATGACTCATGCAGCCATACTTGCCCTCTCTAAGTCAGTCCTTTATCTCATCAAATAATCCATCAGAATTCAGGCTGCCTGCCCAACAGCTACATCAACAGAGATCAGTCAATCAACCCCCTCAACGGTGCATTCTGTCAAATTGCATTATTTCGCTGGGCACCAGACCAGGTTGTGTGATGTTGTCCTCCTCTGGCAGATGATGCTGGGGATGACAGCAACAGAGACCAAGGTATTTTAACTCGGCAATGTTAAGGTGTTGACAGCTGGTAAGTCACAGGTGAGTGAATGATACATGTATGAAAGTGTTCTGGATTTGGCTGTGGTAGAGTTAGTTTTCATCACAGAAAATGGTGTGAAACTCAAGTCTTGCTGTAGCCCAAGGCTGTTTCCTGAGGAAGTTAGTAGGATGAGCCATAGATGCTGCAAATTCACTGAATTCCTTTCATGGCAGCTTTCTGGACATAAACCCCTAAATTAAGACAAATCTGTTTCAGGATTTCTCAAGGGTATCCTCAAAATTATGACTGGGAAACTTTTACTTTAATTTCAATTAAATAGAAGGTAAGATATTGATTCCTCCATCCTCAGGAATTAATATTTGTGCTATTCAAGGTACTGAATCTCTTACGTGGGTTTAAAATGCCAAGCAAAGCAGAGAAACCATTAATAACATGAATATAAAAGCAATCTAATGGATTCATTATAATCTACATACACACATAAAAATTGATTATAATCTACCACTTCTCATCCTGAAGCACATATTTTGGTTTATATCACCTCATTAATTTTAATTGTAAACCTAGGAAATAATCTTTTTCTCCCTCCTAGTATACAGAATGGGAAAATGTGACTGATACATTTGTCATTTTTTTTCAAGTCGTTAACTTTCCCTTCAAATACAAGCCTGTACAGAGTTTATGAGGCATTGAGGAAGTTTTTAAAGCCCAGTAGAAAATGAGGAATTCTTTAATAAAAAGAAAAAAAAAAGAAAAGGAAAAAAAGACAGAGATAAAGGACTATCAAAGGAGGATCATAACCTATTCATCCCTATAACTCAGGTTGAAACTGGTCTGTCATTCTCTTATATCTGGTAATATATCCATGAATTCACCACCAAATTCCATTTTAAATTACAGTTGCAATTACCGTATCGCTTGCATTTGGCTTGCATTTTCTGCATCTTCTAAATATTCCAAGACTTACAAACAACGAAAAAGGAGAACAAAGAAGAAAAAGCACAATTGTCATCTATATCTTATCTTCTGTATGTATTATTTTAATGTACTGAAGGAATTGGACCACAGCAGATCTAGAGTATATCAGCACTGACAACTGCACAATCTGTTTTTAATAAGAGCAAATACTGCAAGATGAACTTTCCTTCATTATATGACAGAATGCCTGTGTTTGGAGAAACAGAAATTGAAATAATTTAATTTTAAATTGTGAGCTACCGTGCATAGTTCTAGCTTTGTACTGCAGAATAGTACTGTATCCCTATTACATATATCCTGCTACAGTGTACTGTTTTTTCATGCCTTAGTCACCCACCTTCAAACAGCATTTGATTCTAGCTCATTTGATTCTGTGCTCATTATAAGTTTCAGAATTATGACCACCTGCTCTATGCTGCATGAGCACCCCAGCTAGGACACTGATGTCTTTCAGGTGTCTATCTATGAAATTTTTTAGTCTATCAAAAAAACATTGAGAGGAAAGACTTCTTTTGCATTTTTTCACCAGCATGGACTTATTAGACAGAAATATGTTAAATTTCAGTGGATTATTTAACCCATAGTCCTGTATAAAACTATCTATTGAACTTAGCCCAAATTATCCTTCATTTATTTCCTTTTTTTTTTTTTTTTTTTTTTTTTTTTTGGCTGAACTGAGGCAGTTCATTAACAGTGAACCCTGAGCCATCCAGACTGACTGTGTGGGGTCTTTGGCCAGCAACTCTTGCATTCAATATTGTTTAACAAGCACTATCATCCAAGAAATACATTATACAGAGTACTTGCCTCTAAACTTTATAATGTGCAAAAGCATCAAGGAAGAGATAAAGCCCCAGAAGTCATAAAGACTTGCATCTTGTAGGAATTAAGGGTGTATAAATATTATGTGCTAGGAGGAAAGCAATACATCACACACAAAATGCATCCCAAAGTAAAGAAAAAACCCCCTGACTGTAGGGTCTGACCAAAATGTCTTTTTATCTACCTCATCATTAGTATTCCATATTTGAGTGAGTGAGTCACAAAAACATACTGTAAATCTTCTCTTGATTCAAACTTTTTACTAGTTGTGTCTGCTTCTACGTGACTACCTGAAATTTGGGGAAGAAATGGCACAGAAGCTCACTGAGAACAGCAGAGAAAACAACAGAGTTTTTTCCACTTTCTAGTGTCTGTTAGAAAGCATCCCCTCCTCAAAATAAACATTTTTTAAATATATATTGAATTTATTAAACTAGTAAGTCACCTGTTTAATTTGTCTCTTCTTCTAGACTCCTGCTGCTAGGTACTTAATCCCACATTCCTGTATTTCTTTTCAGAATGACCATTCATCTAAACCAGTGTTTACTTGGGACTGAAGTGCGGCAAGAAGAAAGGATGGACTTCTAAAAAAAGTGTTTGGAAATACCAGTGTGTCAAATTCTTAATACCTTTCAGTGCACACGTTATGTCGTGGCAAGTTTAATCCAAAGTGCATTTTTTAGAGGTATTTAGAAGACTATGGAGAGAAGAGAGTTTGCATGATTTATATCTGAAAAATAGCTTTATTTCTTTTGTGACTCCAGAATAGTAAGCAAGCATTCTGAATATGCAGGAGGCAACTGCTGCTCCTATGCACGCATTTTCCTATTTAATGTGCTTTATCTGAGATTGTGGAGAATGCAATCTGCATTGCAACTCCTTTGGAAAAATGACCCCTAATTTTTTGCCCTTGTCATTCAGAGTTTGGAGATAATTTTGTTAGAAATCCACAATGGAGTGCCAATGGAAGCACTCAAGTGTGACCAGAAGAGTGCACAATATGGAAAAATACACTTTTTCTCCAACTGGGCTCCTGGATAAAATATGTGCACAGGAACTCCTATTAAAAAACACATAATGATTCTCTGCTATAAATTAAACCAGTCTGAGTTTGCAGAATTCCCTTCACCATCCATTAGGCAAAGGAAAGACCCAACCAATTGCATTTTATCTACTGGCCAGCCTCAGGTTGGCAAGAGAGCAAGTAGACATGGGTTCAGAACATCCAGGAGTACACAGCAAAGGCTCCCATTAGCCCAGACATCAGCTACTGCTGTGTGAATCCCTGCCAGTATTATCCAGCAGGTGGATGCTTTAATACCTGCAAACGCCATGAGAGTATTCAACTCTTGTTGCTATCACCAGGTTGCAGTGCATAGCAGTGGTATTCACCTTTGCAGACGTAAAACGAAAAAGGCTATGCAGAAAAACTGTCTAGCCAAAGCATAAATGCACAAATACAGAAGGGTGGGGTTTTTTTTGGTTCATAGTGGGAAAGAATTCAAATGAAAAATATTGACAAATGTGAAAAAAAAAAAAAGTTAAAATAAATATTTTCAATACAGAAAAAAATTTAGGCAACAGTCACCCTCCTAGCAATTCTATTGCCTGCATGATATAGAAGAATACTGAGAGACAGCCCAGTGTGTTTCGTGTTCCCTGCAGTCCAGGCTGCTCAGGAAGGCATGGCATCAGCCAGGAACTTACAGCTCTTGATACAAAGTCAGACAGATATATTGACTCCTTGGATTGTCTATAAAAATGGAAATTTATCAGAAGACATTTTTTAAACACACTACAACCCATGAATTATTTAGCAGCTGCCTAACCCTGCTCTGTACTGCAACTCTGGCAACAGTCAGTGCAAGCAGAAAACTTTGCTTGGCACTTGACAGAAGTATTGCAATCTCATAAATTAATTAGGTGCAATCTAGTGGCCTGGCATTTGTCTGCTGCACTCTGTAGTGGCTTAATATCTAGGACAAGCTCACAACTAACATCAAACTGTGCTGCCACAGGGTTGCGTTGAGAAAAGGTCCAGTACCAATTTTATACGATTTAGTTTGGTTTTTTACTGCATTTTGGTGATGTTTCTATATTCCTTAATCAGCACGAGCAGGTAGATAGGTACAGCATTTTCAAGCAAGAAGTGAAAAAGGCAATGTCAAAATGAACAGGACTCTTTTCTCCAAGGTACTTAGTCCTCAGATGCCATGGTCATACAGCCAAATTGAAAGCAGCCAGAGCATTGCTGGAAGTGCTCAGCAGCTGGTATGATGAAAACCTGCAATCTGTTGCAAAAGAAAACGCACTATATATATATATATTTAAAGAAAAGAGTATTATAATATAAAAAGTAAGGAGCATTTATACATGCAGAACAAGACACTTCTCAAAATCCCATAGGTCAGTGCCTGCCTGGATACAGCTATGATATTGACTGGATGTTGAATCCCTCTTTTATCACATCTGCTACTCGATAAACAAGAAGAGAAGCAGAAGGAGCAAAGGAGCTTACCCTTTGCTCTTATGCCACAATAAATCCCAGTTCCTTTCAGAACCAGCACAACAGGCATGTCTCTCAGTGTTAGCACATCACGCTGTCACCTTCTCAAAAAGTATCTTTGCATCCCTGTAAATGGCACCACCCAAAGTTATTTTCCAAAATGGATGTGAAGCCCTCCTAAAGCCAAATCCAGGCCACCTGCTGCAAGCTGCAGCTGATAAACTCAGTTCTCCCACGTCCTGTGCTGAGCTGCTCTGTGGCCATATAAGCAGAGATTTCTCACTGATCTCCAAGCACAAACAGCTCAGGTTTTGTGCCGTAACAGTGCAGCCCCCAGTCCACTGTGAGAAACAACAGTTGTCAGTTTAAATGGCTTGGTTTGATTAAATCAATGCAAAATAGAAGCCGTCATTATGAATCATTCACCTTCCCCACTGTTTCAGTGATTACATATTAAGCTTTCAGGGTATTATTAGAACCCGCATTTCCTTCAAATCTTTAGACAGATAATTTGGGGGTTGTGATTTTTGAGAAGAGACTGATTCCAGCTTTTTCAAAATCAGAGACAAAGAGTTTTTTCCCATGTTCTTGAAACATCAGTAAGATGTGGCAATGTTAGAAACACAACAGTTCCTTTTTTACAAACCTGTATGGCTAAGAATATTCAGAAAACATACTGAATATTAATGGAGTGAGAAAATAACCTTTTGTTTATATTAAAGAGTCCCCCATCACACAAAATACTGTGGTAGCAAGCATTGCTATGGGAAAAGGAAGAGTTCAAACTGTTCTGAGTTCAGTCCATTCTCTTTCACAGATTCTGCCTTCCAGGAGACAGACAGGATAAAATAGATAAGGTAGGAAAAGAGGAAGGACTGACAAACCTATTCACTTGTGCTTGCTACACATTTAACAAAAGGCATGAGTGGAAAATCTGCCTCCTCCTCTTCCACAAGGAAAGAGACCTCATTCCTGACACTCCCACGTGATTATGAAGTGGAAATGGATCCTAACTTTGTCAAGAGTTGAACACATCAGACAATAAACAAAAAGATATGTTTGAAGTTGAGAGACAGAAGTACCTCGCCACATGTCCATGAGGCCCTGCAGTAATCTGGATCTGCACCACCTGGCATGGCCTGGCACTGACCACACTGAAATATTTTTTGTCTTGTGGGGATCCAACCAGAAAGCAAATATTTCACTGTGATTCAATGGCTGAGATTGTTCAAAAATGTTTCTACATTAAAGTGCTGTAATTCAATGTTTTCTTTGGGTTAATAACCTGTGAGGATCTCTTATATTTTCCCCTGACCACTAGGAAAAGATGCAGGTCTACAAATTTAAGTAGAGCAGAGGTCCTTGAAAATCACACGAAATTTTTCAGCTATCTGAAATTTATAAAAAATAGGTCAAGTTTTAAGGCAGTTGTCTAAAAGTCCCTTAATCAATTTTTATGTTCTCCATTCAAATTGGCTTGATTTAGATCGTTTAAAATTTTGGTTAACTTAATGTGAAAAAGGAGGAAGTTTAGGGCTTTTATATGTCCAGATGTCTGGCTTCAAGTTCAAGGTATTGCTGCAGAAGGAATTCCTTGCTCTCTGTAGGAACATAGTGAGCATGGGAAAACTCTTTGGGGTCACCAGTTTGTGGATGTTTTGGAGATATCTAGGAGCTTGTTTTCTTTTAGATTTGCTACTTTTTCAAAACAGGAGATGATATTCTTACTTATGAGCTGGAAACTAACCCTTTAGTATGGTAAAGTTCTTCTTTCCAAGACTATAAGAGATTCAATTTTCATGGCTGTTTTATTTGTCATGCCCAAAGGCACACCATCATTCACCTGTGTCAATCTTACATACCCCCTGTGAAGATCCTTTACAACTGAAAATCTTGGAAATAGTCCCTGCTCTATTTTACAGCAAATACAAATCTTCTATTCAAACAGATTCTGAATAAAATGGAAATAACCTCTTAAATAAGATCTCTAAATGTGACCTGTGCTTGTTTTTGCCTTTACAGACTTCTGCTCACTATGTAGTTTGTGATGTATTGTATATTTCAGCCTTCTTTTTCTAATGTTTCTTCCTAATAGAAAAGTTATCCCAGATCCCAGCTCTTCTCCAGTTACTGTTACCTTCTCTTCCATCTTTGAAACTTCATCCATGCTATCAAGCAACAAAGCTAACTATGTATTTAATATTCAGATAAAATATAATTAAATATTTCAACTCTTCAAATTAATTCTGTAGCAGTTTTTACGATCCAGGGATTTTGACAAAACAGAAGGGAACATAAATTTTTGAGCCTGAAAATCTGTTCTACTGAGTCAATGTGTGTTTTCCCCCAGTAGTGTTTACCCACTAGTCTGAAGTGTTTCTAGTGCATTATCCCTCCACACCAGATTCCTTAGCAGGAAACATCAGTTTAACTTCAATGATCTATATCAGTTTACATCTTAAGATGATCCTGCCAAGTGAAATCACATAATATTTCTCATTGGCCTCCGATAAGCTCTACAAAGGTAAAAAACACAGAGTGATTTCATCTCCCCAGTTTTTCATTCATTAATTGGGACAAGGAGGAGAGAGCTCATTTCTTTGTTCCCTTGATAGAAAGCACAATTCTTTGCAGAAGTCCATCACCCTTTTCTGATACATATGAGTGGCTGCAAGAAATACCCATTTCCCCACCATTTTGCTCTCCTTTCTCTCAACTTCTCTTTGTGGCATTTTCAAGTGATAACACACACTCATAAAATGACCCTCACCTGAAACTTCCTGCAGTACTGCCAACCACATACCCTACCATCATCTGCTTTCATAGTTCACTTACAAGAGTTTTCAATTTGATCCCTGCAAAGTGCAATTCCTGAACTGCCTCGCCGCTTTTCCTGTGCCTTAGAACAAAACCTAAGCCCAAATGAAGAGATTGCATGAAGAAGACTCACCCCTGTGGAAGGACACAGTACACACCAGTTCTTTTGTAAAAATGAGGTGAGAAGGTGCGTAAGAGAGCTAAGCGGTAAAGACTGTGATTAAGAAGGGTTGGAAGAGAGTGGGAGATGGAACATTCAGAGAGTGGTAGGTTAAAAGTTCAGCTCATAAACAGAAATTGCAGTTTGCAAACAAAGGTTTTGTGGTTTAGATATTCTTGTCACTTACCTAAATCTTTGAGACCCATGGGATCTTTTGAAGTTCAACCTTCCTGTCGACACAGGCTGTAATCCTTGAGTGAAGGATCTACAAATAACTAACCTTCTCAAACTGTCAGGACCTGTAGCAGAATTTGCTGAGGCAGGACTGTAAAATAAATACTGCTTTGACAGTCAGCCCTGCAATGTGTTTAGAGAAATCATTGTGTTTTTCCAGATACAGCACTGAGACCACATGAAAATGGTTCAGTCAACTTTTCCTTCTAATTTCCTTCAAACATTCCAACCCTATAATTGCAAGTTTACCCTAAGATTCAAAATAGAGACAAATGATGACATTGTTCATCTCATCAAAGTCTCTATTTCTGCACTCAAACTACAAATATATGCTTACAATGACCTAAAGTAATATGTAATTCTCTTTCTTATACACATATATAGAAATTAATCATTTAATCATTTCAATATAACCACTTTCCACTTCACAGGCTGTAATTGCTTTTCACTTTCTTCACCTGGTTATTCCACTGTAAAATTACACATCTACTTTCAGTATTTGACAATGTCTGTTGGCATCAGGGACTTTCACACACTCTTTCTCTGAGAACAGGTGGGGTTGGCACTGAGTTGTGACCTGCAGTGGTGCACACACTGCATCAACCATGGTGGTCTTCATGGACCTGCATACTCCTTAATCCTGCAGGCTGGTACAGATGTCCCCTCCCAGCCTCAAGATGAAGCAGCTGGGAGCCCCATGGGATTACATAGGTGTAGTATATTCCTGTAACACTGCTACATCTGATGTTGCTCCATGAGATATTCATCCAAGCCAAGGCACCCACTGAAAGATGTGGTTGAAAAACAAATAAATCCCCGAATTCAAACGATATTTGTAAAAATAGTTTTCCTTCCCAGATTCATCAAGACAGAGCCAGATCCTCAACTAAATGTAGATGACATGAATGTAGACCACAGATACAGAGAATTCCATGTAAATTGGGTTATTTTGCTCTTAAATAGCAAAGTGTTACCAGGAGCAAATTAAAGTGCACAGACCACAGAATCTTGCCTAATCATAGAATCACAGAATTGCTAAAGTTGGGAAAGATGTCTAAGATCACCAAGTTCAACCATTAACATAGCACCACCACCATGTTCACTACTAAGCCATATCTCAAAGTGATATATCTACACTTTTTTTGGACATTTCCAGGGATGGTGATCCAAACACTTCCCTGGACAGTTGGTTCCAGTACCTGATCACCTCCAGTGAAGAAATTTTTCCAGTAATGCAATCTAAACCTCCACTGATGTAACTTGATTCCATTTCTTCTTGTCTTATCACTTGTTCTATAGGAAAAGACAGCAACCCCCACCTCACTGCAGCCTCCTGTCAGGTAGTTGTAGAGAACAATTAGGTAACCCCTCAGTGTCCAGGCTAGACAACTCCAGCTTCTTGAGCTGCTCCTCATAAGACTTGTGCTTGTAACCCTTCACCATCTCTGTTGTCATTCTCTGGACATGCTCCAGGACCTCTATGTCCTTCTTGCAGTGAGGAGGCTCAAAACTGAACAGAGTATTTGCAGTGAAGCCTCATCAGCACTTATGACCCACACCCTGAGGCCCCATTCCAGCAGGCAGCTTTCCAGCCACTCTTCCCCAAGCCTGTAGCACTGCATGAGGTTGGATGTGCAGGACCCAGAATGTCACCCAGCTGAATCTCATACAATTGGCCTCAGAGCACCAACCCAGACTATCCAGGTCTCTCGGGAGTGCCTACCCTCAGGCAGATCAACACCAACAGGAAAACGATTTTTTGCTGTTGTTGGAGCTCAACATACAGTGGGTGATATGCTTCATATACATTGCATATGTCTGAATGAAAAAAATTACACTTTTCTGTGTGTGTCTGTACACCCATACTTATCTATCAATCTCTAACCATGCTCTTCTAAAGGGGGGCAGGTATATAAAGGTGAAGGATGATTTGTATCAAACAGTCCTGAGCATTACACAATATGTGTTCTATTATCACTGCATCACAGAAACCACCTTATCTTCCTATCTGTGTTTTCTGACTCTATCTGTTGATGGTTTGAACTTTTCTTATAGCTACTATTTCTCTTTATAGAGTTTACTTGTGATGTGTTAAATTCCTTCACGTTCCCAATCAATTTAGAATTGTGTACTAGTACCTCCGGTTAATTGCCGTTTATCCTCTTTGCCTTTGACTTTCCCAGTATGTGTTGGTATTAAATACATAATAAGTACATACTGGGAATGTATCCTAGCATTATTAAATAGAATTCAGAAACGTGTCAAAAACAGTATTGAAAACACCACCCCACACCTTTACGAAAACCATTCCGTCACTACAGAAGGGATTCAGGTTGAACAGCTTATAAACATAAGCGGAACATTTTACATTGTAACATTATTTGAGAAATACATAATTTTCTCCAACAAAAAAGAGCACTCTACAGCTGTGCTCCTACATGCAAGTCTGCCAGGAATAGTCTCTCATTAGTATGGAATACATTCTCTTGGAACTGTATGGCAATAAGGACTTGCTGTCATCTGCACAGTTATTGAGGGTACACTTCATTCCCTCATCCAGATCATTGATAAGGACTTTATTATTATTTGTGGTTATTTATTATTGCTAAGGATAAAGATATTAAAGAGACTTGGCTCCAAATGGAGCCCTGGGGACTCCCACTGGTGACCTGCTGTCAGCTGGATTTAACTCCACTCACCCCGACTCTCTGGGCCCAACATGCAGTCAGTTTTTTAACTCAGCAAAGAGCACACACAAGCCATGAGGAGCCAGTTTCTCCAGGAGAATGCAGTGGGTGACAGTGGCAGGGGCAGTGTCTGAAGTCCAGGTAGACAATATCCACAGCCTCATCCCCTTAGTGGGTCACCTTGTCATAGAAGGACATCTGGTTGGTCAAGCAAGACCTGCCTTCTATAAACCCACACTGTCTGGGCCTGATCCCATGGCTGTCCTGTACATCCAGTGACAGCACTCAAGATCCCAGCTCTAAGATCAGGATGACAGGCCTGTAGTTCCTTGATCCTCCTTCTGGCCCTTCTTGTAGCTAGGTGTCACATCTACTAACCTCAGCCACCCAGGACCTCCCCAGTTAGCCAGGACTGCTGATAAATTAGTAGTGAACCTTCCTGAGTATGACAAATAATTTGAAGGAAAGTCATTCTGAATGCTTAGGGCTAAGAGTGTTTTATTTTTACATGTGTCAAGATAGAATGCCTGGTTTACTATACAGCTTTGTTTATTGAATAGTTGCCTCCAAAATTTTTTTCTACCCTCCAGCAACATATGTAAATTCCACTAGAAATTATCTTCACATTAAAGCTATTATTATATTGTGCCATATTTTACTATTTCATAGCAAGTACAATCAAGTTTCCTATCCCAGAGCACATCACAGATTGCACGGGAATCAAAACCCCAGTGTCTACGTAGTGTCAAAATATGTCTCACCATGAAAAAGACAGGCTGTATTCTGACACAAAATAATTCAGTATAAACAGTGTGACAGATGGATGGTGTATTTGAACTGGTGCAAATTACATAATTTCCTTTATAAGTTAGAAATCCATTTCCATTTGGGAAATTTTCAGTGGAGAAAAAACACAAGCTGAGCTCTTAGCTTAGTATCAGTACAGGGAAATATTTAACCCAATGGAATTGTTTGGATAGGAAAGGAAGTATAGCAGCCAAAAACAGAGCGGAGAAGTCTTTTCCAACTGTAAAAATGTTCAGATTTAAGGAATGCCATCATCCCAACTTGCTCTCTCGTGGAGCAACTCTACTGACTTGTACAGGGACAGGAGAGAGAAACAAATCAAGAATCTTTCAACACTCGAGAGCTTCTGGGAAATGCAAGCTGACTCTGTTCTGCCTATCTAAATAATTTGCCATTAGGGCACATAATTAGGTGAGAACAAACGCACATGCGTCTACATCCTGCTTTAGAAGACACTGCTTGAGTGTTTTATGCTAAGCACTAAATACAAATATATTCATTCCATATAGCACAAAGAGGTTACCATCAGGGATTAAGGAGGGGCTGGAGTGTGTGAAGGGAAGCCTCCTGGAGAGTGTGAGGGCTCAGGTGCCACTCCCCATCAACCTCGGCAACTATACCAGGGGAAAAAAAAACCTTCCCAGACAGACAAGCGGAGCAGAGGAAGCTAACCTCTGAGCTGAAGGAGCCAATCTCAGGACAAAGGTTCAGCAGAAACTGGTGTAGGCATTGCTCGTAATTCCTGACACCAAGCTGTGGACAGCTGTCTGGAGGTATTTTTTGGATAAATACAAAAACCTCAGAAACAGCAGGGATTTATAGGAGGATAAGAACCACTAAAAGATCATCATGCCAGATTAGTTGTTGTTTCAGTATTCCCAGTGCTATTATTTTAAAGTAAACACCTATGTGAATAACTGAGTCATATGTTTGCATTGGGAGACCAAAGGAATATTTTTAGAATGCGATCTCTCTTTTAGGTTAACTGAAAACATATTTTATTATTTTAGCCTCTTAATCTTAAAGAATTCTTTGGAAAATAGCATCAGGTTTCCATAGATCTTATTTGATCATATTTTGCTTTTTTTTTTAATTAAATCCCCTTGACCTCAAAAGATAAAAAGGAACTCTTAAAATGAAAGCTAAATAAAGAATGCAACAAACTCTGCACAGGGTCAAACCAAGATAAGATCATAAGACAAGGAAAGAACAAAACTCCCTTTCCTCATATAAATACATCCAAACCCATCTGCTTTGAAATCAAAGTGAAGGAGAGGTAGTTATATTACACTGCTGAGTAGAAAACAGGACATTTTTCAGGTGTACCCTAACAAGAAACTGCATCATATCATTATTTATTCTGGCTGTATTTCAGTCCTTGAGTATACTTTCATTGTGCTGCCAATCAGTAGGTATGTCAAGCATGGAGAAAAAAAACCTGTATCAATCATTAACAGTAATTAACAAATCTAGCAGTCCCTGGATTTTGGGCCATCTGGGCTGGCAAAACTTGCCATGCAGACAGCACAGAACGGGGTCAAGAAACAGTGTGGATTTAATGTATTTCATCTTGTCAAAGTGGTTTTGACAATACAACAGGACGTTGTACTGATGGCTCTTAAATAGTGGTGATAACATTGAAATATTTTTTTTTTCACAATACTATTTGTATCCATGGAGGAAAAACCTTTTTGCCTTGTTTTGTTAGTAGACTGTGACCTGTGTTTACATAGCTCCAATATCTCTCTCCACAATGAGCCAAGGTTAAGTGGCGAGTGACACAGTGAAGACACCTCTGTGTTTTGATTAATGTATAATGATGCACTGGCTATTTCTTACTCCTACTGACTTCTCACAGTAACCACCTCAGAAGTATCCTCCAGACACAAAAAGATAAAATTAAAAAAACTTTATTTCTGAAGAGTTTGGGGATTTAGGGAGGTATTAAAAAGATCTTTGCTTAGAAATCTCCACAGAGGTGGCAGAAGTTGCTCGCTGCACATAGCGCAGGGCAGTTTCCTACATTCCTTCTTTAACCTCAGTTTAACCTCAGTTCAGGAGCTAGACCATCATGAGGTTGTTCCTACTTCTATCAACTTGAAAATAAAATCAATGTCTTCTAAGGAAAGCTGGGTACTATCTTGCACCTGTTGCATGAACACGACCTATTAAACTTACCATTTTTTCATCTGACATTTAAACTGGTGTAACTAGGGAACTTACTGTTCACTTATTCACTGTTAAGGCCCATCAAAGTTACATGCTACTGCAATTTTCTTTGGATACTTAATTGTTTCTGATACAGGATTTATACTTTTGAAAATTATAGTTCTATATAACTATCATTGTTAAGAACTATACAATGTGTTTGCTGTACCAAATCCTAACTTTCAAGACAAGATTTTTTGAAAAAGCAAGACAGAAAACAAATATACAATTTGTGCAAAGGAACAGAATAATTTTTTAGTTTAATTGGCTTATAGAGTTGAAATACTTACATATTTTTTTAAGATCTAAATTTTTTATAGTTACTTCTTTTTCCACTGGAGCTCATTCTTGCCAATTTAATTGACAAATGTTACATTTTTATAAATGGTGAGCTCATAAAACATGCTTCATATATTAGACATCTGGAATTCTATTTAATCAGAGCAGGAGGGTATCCTTATATTGCTAGCATGAACAGATGGATTATATTCCTCAAAACCAAAAAAGAGATAAGAATGAAGCAGAATTTTTTCAGCCTTGCTCTTTTTCAGCCTTCAACTCTCATTTCATAAAGAGTTTATTGTTAGAGACTGTAACTGAGAGTAAACCTTTTTGTTAATCCTGAGGTGATTTTTTATTTTTCTTTTAACTGGTGTATTTAATGGAAGTCTTGTCATTCCTTGCTTCTTCACTCTCCCTCCCCACAGTATACACTAGGATCTCTTCTAACAAGGAATTGCTCTTTTGAGATTGCAATTTTCCTCTTTGGCAAAGAGTGGTGCATACTGCAGAAGGAACTCAGAACATTATTAATTGCATTTGGCCTTTCATTCCCTTCAGTACCTTAAAACAAATATTTCTGATCATGGTTTGAAGGCATACTCTTAAAAATATGGGACTAGAAATTATATGAAAATATGTACAGGATTCAGTTGCTAATTTCTTTTAGGAAATTCATTCTTTATGCTTCACATGTCATGCAAACTGCAAAGCATGAAGTACTTAATTTGTGTTCTTTAATGGCATTTACACCAATATCAAAGATAGATTGAACAAATGTTTTTACTTCTTGAATATTCACATAAACAATAGACAGCAAATAAACAAAGCAGTTGATTATTTTTATTATTGTCTGTTGCATTTGCAATTGATTTCACAATTCTAAGTATTACATCCGTTAGTTTTTGACTTTATTTCATGGCAGGCAATTGTGCTGAAATAAAGAAGTAGATGAGATAAACTGCATTTCTCTGTGTTCAATGGAACATGAGAAATACACGCTTAATGTTTTTTAAACAAAATGGAGCAATGTCTTGAGGCTCATGGAAGAAGCAGCCTCCATGTCAAAGTGAAAAGTGAACTCTGACACTGGCTATATCAGACATAGTTAAACCATGAAAGCAATTCATGCCTTTTAGAGGATATTATTTGATAGTTTATCTAGAAGGATCTTCTATTTTCAGGACAATCACATGCAATGCTTTTTTGTCAAGAATATAAATCTTCTTTAAGCTATGAGCATTACAGTTCATTAATGCTGGGCCTCAGTGCTAATTAAATCCCCAATATAATTTTCAAGTACTGATGTGAAAGATGCAGAGGTCAAGGAATATTTGGCTACCATTCCTACTGTCTACAGTCCTTTGATTTCATGTTTAAGTAAGACTTTAAATTGCAGTTGATGGAAGAACAGCTTCTGTCCATTCCCTCTCCAGATCTTTCTCAGCTCTCTCAATTAGCTCAATTTACCTCCTGGCAGCTTTGCAAATGTAAAGAAATCCTGACAAATGAGATCAAATAGGAAGGCCAGAGTTTGAGAGTAATTCGTTGATGTGATATTTGAAAATTTTTTAGAATTTTGTAGAACATCTCAAGTTAGAAAGCACTCATAAGGATAATCAAGCCCAACTCCCTCCTGCTCACAGGATTGCCTAAAACTAAACCATGTGACTAAGAGAGTCATCCAGACCCAATTTTGAACAATGAGTTGCTGACTTTCCTTAATTAAATCTCCTGAAACCCATACAAAACAGAATATTGCAGTTCTGGGGAGAATATTCTTCAGGAAACTACATTTCTTTCCCTCTATTCATCACTAAAACAAGAGCAGAAATTAAAAGCACATTCTCCTGATGGTTTTCCCATCAACATACTTTATCAAATGAAACTTCATCCCATCAAGTCTCCTGGACTTATCAGGTTTGCCTAGGTATTCTCTAACCCAACCCTCCTTGACCAAGGAAAAATCTTCCTTCCTCCAGACCTTCTCCCTGGTCTCCTGGGTCAGGGATTCCTGAGGGCTGGCCTTGCTGGTCAAGAGTGAAGCAAAGAAGGCCTTAAATACGGCAGCCTTACCTGCAGGACCTGTAGCAGGGTGCCCATCCCATTTAGTAGCAGGCACACATTTCCCCTTTTGTTACTGACAGACTTGAAGAAACTGTTCTTGTATTTCTTGAAATCCTTGGACAGGTTTAATTCCAATCTGGCCTTGGCTTCCTCATGGCCTATCCGCACACTCTGACCACATTCTTATGTTCATCCCTGCTTCCGCCTCATGTGTATATCCTGCTTGTGTCTGAGTTTTGACAGGGGTTCCTTGTTCATTCATGCAGGTCTCTTGCTCCTTTTACCCAATTTCTCATTTTTGGGATGCACCATTTTTAGGCCTGGAAGAAATAATGTCTGAGAATTAATCAGCTCTCTAAGATCCCTCTTCTCTGCACAGCCTGCTCCCATGTGATTCTTCCAAGGAGATCCCTGAGGAGGCCAAAGTTAGCTCTCCTGAAGTCCCTGGTTGCCATCTTCTTGTTCTGCCTTCTCTTCTCACAACACTGAGCTCCACAATCTTGTGGTCACTGTGAGCAGCTCTGTTTGCCTGCTCTGATCCCTGTGCTCATGGTCACCAGTGCCACCCAGGCTGCTTTTTACAGGGAGATACTAAACCATTGAAAGACAAAAACCATACACCTACCTTATCTGCAGCGTGCACAGATATGCCATTTAATGATCAGACATTTAATGGTCACTCCCTGTTTGACAGAAAATCCTTTGGCTTTAGTGACTCTTTCAAGTGCTGTACTTCCAAGCACTACAAGGGTAATTACTTCTCGCAGAAGGGGGAGGTCTCTTTTTTTTTGATTCTTGTTAGCCACCTATGTTAGTATGAATTGCAAAAAGAAAGGAATGGAAGGGGAAAAGAAAAGAATAGAAAAGAATAGAAAAGAATAGAAAAGAATAGAATTGAGAAGAGAAGAGAAGAGAAGAGAAGAGAAAAGAAAAGAAAAGAAAAGAAAAGAGAAGAAAAGAAAAGAGAAGAAAAGAAAAGAGAAGAAAAGAAAAGAGAAGAAAAGAGAAGAAAAGAGAAGAAAAGAAAAGAAAAGAAAAGAAAAGAAAAGAAAAGAAAAGAAAAGAAAAGAAAAGAAAAGAAAAGAAAAGAAAAGAAAAGAAAAGAAAAGAAAAGAAAAGAAAAGAAAAGAAAAGAAAAGAAAAGAAAAGAAAAGAAAAGAAAAAAGAAAAGAAAAGAAAAGAAAAATACATTACTATCTCTCTGTGGTTTGGTGGCAAATAATGTGCACATTATCCTAACATTATGCAAATATGACTGGTAGTGCAGAATGACATACTGCAGCCATTGAGCTAGATAGTCAAACAGAAGAATGTGAAAACACCACCTTAAAATGTTGATTTCATTCTAGACAAAACTGTTTCACTTCCAGGAGCTTGGTTGGGGTTTTTTCCTGTTGTTTTTTGGTTGTTTTTTTTTTTTTTTTTCTTTTTTTGTTTGCTTGCTTTAAGTTCATCTTGAAAGAATACTCCTAAATCTGGAATTTTTTTCATTCAAAGATTTGCAGATCAGAGACAAAAAAAATCTTTTTATATTTTCTCAAACACCTCAAACATTTTTAATCTTTTAGACCTTTTTTACATTCCCAGATCCAAGTATCGGATTCTGTTTCAAAAATGCAGAATTATTCTTGGCAGAATGATTTGTCGGAAAATTTTGCAGCATTGAGTATGCATACAATACTATTTTTTTAACTCTTTATCTGGGAGGACACCTTACTGATTTTTTTTTCCCCTTGATGTCTGTGAAGTTCCCAGTGGCACCATTCTATTCCAGATAAAAATGAAAATTCTCTGAAATGGCAGTTGAAGAGAAACAACCACCACTCAGTACTCCTTTCAGTATTGCAAAATGCCTGGTGTGATCTTCTTCAAGATGACAAATGTTTGGATTTTTTCCGCCAAAAAAATTTTAAATGGGAGAAAAACAGAGAAAACAGAAATAAGCTATTTCAGGAATTTATCTGAACATAATTTAAAACAGCTTGGGTGTCCATTTTCATAGGTACAGCATGACTTCCAGGCTCAACAATTAAAAAATAGCAGTGGACAGACTTCTTAATATAGATTTCCACATCTTGGATGACCTTCATGGCTACACAATCTGGTCTTGCCAACACCCAAATGGCAATATAAGGTATCATACTTTTATAAGCTTTTTATTTCCTTGCATGCAGTCTAACCATTCTTCATTCCCCTTCTAAGCATGCAAATGATACCAGCTTAGATTCTTTTCTGTGCAGGCTAGTTGAGCCAAATTCAGAGGCAGATAGGTGTGTACAATTAGTCAGACAATAAAAGATTGTGAGTTTCCATTAGAGTTTAATGTGGGATGAGAGACAAATTTAAATTAGACTGTTATTCCTATTATATTCTCATACAGTAAACTCTGTACTTTGTATCTTCATTTATCTTAATTTTTATTCTTGGTGAAAAACCTTGTGCCAGCTCTTGGGGCATTCCTCTGTTTCCTTTGGGAACTCTCTTATCTCCAAGTATTCCAACCCTTTCTACCATTGATGTCCTTCTTATATTAAAGCTTCTATAAGGAGATCCCATATTTTACATAATTTCTTTGTGGTGAATATAACTATTTCTTATGGTTTTAAACTGGTTTTGGGTTTGGTTTTTTTTAATGATCTTTTTCTCTGTTACGGTGAAAGTTCCCCTGGAATCAATTATTCCAGCTACAAATGTCTTGAACGTATATTTTACTTATGAGTGTTCAGTTTCTCTGGTGAGACAAACCCCAGCAGGTTAAATGACATACAGACTTTGCAAACAGAAAGCAAGAAGCTAATTAAGAAGTAAAACTCTGCTGCTTTTCTTTGCTTGCATTTAAAAGTGAAACATTCATCAAGTATTAACCATGTCATGGGGGAACTGAATAATCCTGGCTTTCTACCTTACAGCTATCAGGTTCTGATTTACAAAGAGCCTGCTATGAGATATTTTACTCTATAGTGCCTATCCTGGCTACTATGTCACGTGCAGGAAAGATGTCATCCTCTGTACATTTCTTACTGTTAGCATTTTTTTTTTTTTTAACATCAGTGCTTCCTTGCAGTTTATCTACCTTTTCTGGGAGACAGCTGTAAAATACATGTTTTCTTCCAGGTTGCCATGACTGCTTTCACTGCTTTTCCTGTCATTAAGGGAAAACATCTGTTGATGATTGACACTTGCTATGTGTCTGTCTTCCTGCAGGACTTGCAGCACCAACACAGTTTGTGCTAACGTGTCTCTTGTGATTTGCTGTCTCTCTACCCAGTAGATCTTTTTACTGTCATCTACCTGTATCTGGCAATTGTTTTGAACTGTTTGAATTGTTTGATTTGGTAGAAAGTGGTAGGATTTTAATAATCAAATTGCTCACTATCTATCCCAGAATGTCACAAGAGTTTGATTTCCTAAATTAGAAAGAAGCACTCTGAAAATGATCCCTTCAATTCTCCAACAAGCCTGGGTCCACCACAGTGGGTAACAGAAGCCTGGTGGAGAAGCTCTAATCACTCACTGCCTTTGAGTAAGGGAAAAGAACTCTGCCACTCAGGGAAAGGATGCATGATCAGATCCAGCAATCTGCCAAGATGATTTTCAGGATGGTCAGATTCTGGGTCTTTATGCAAGTAAGTAGGGGTGTATAAAGTCTTCCCTCAAAAAACAGGTGTAGGTTTTTGGGTTCTTCCATCTGAGGCCACAGAGGAGGGTGGTTTTGCCCACAGGATTTTCTGTTTATTTTTGATAAAAAAGGGAAAGCCAGGAAGGACTTGGATATATAAACCAAAACAAATCATAAAAAAATTAAAGATAGCTTTATTATCCTTAGAGAAAGCAGGAGCTCCGAGACATTGATCTTGATGACAAGTTGATTATGACATAAATCCTGAAGTGAAACTGTTGCTTTTTCCTTTTTTTCATTTTCAATCTCTAATTTTCAATACAGCTTAAGAAAACCCAGATCATGTAACATATAGAAAGGTAGAAGACAAGAAAAAGCAGACACATTATGTTAAGAATACACTATGCAGACATTGAAAAAAGACTAAACTAGCTGACTTCAAGCTGAGCACAAGACTGACTACACCAGGATTTTCAGGAGTTGGAACCTACATCCCAAATTAAGATTAGAAAATAGCAGTCAGTTTCAGGATTTTGCTGTACTAACTAAAAAACTTTTGAACAAGACTTTTAAAAACTTCCTCTCCCCATAACATTTGCTTTTGTTTCCGCCAGTGTGTGAGGCTCTCAGAAAACATTCAATGCAATGAGCTTCGTGTAACATGTAGCTAAAATAAGGTCCTGCTTAGTTTTAAGCCCTGAATGATTTCTGGCATCCTCCTTGGTTTGAATTGCTAGAAGAATTATTTTTGTACAAGAGGTAAAACACAAGTCCAAGAATTTTACTGATATATTCATGCCTGTGTCTAAAGCTTTAGTTGAAGTTTAAAGACAATTAAGGAACTCAACACACCAGATTTCAAATACCTACTGTACCATTCTGGTTAATTCATTATTCCCAGAGAGCTGACTAAGAAAAAAATTTCTGGGTGCAAATTTTCGTCAACACCTCTAGATTTCTTTTAGGGCAAGAATTTCAAACTCCTTTTAGTTTCTGTGATTTCTGAATGTGTTCACTGAAAGGATGTGAAAAGCCTCACTGAAATCATTGGCAAGGCTAAATACATATATACTTGTTAGGAGAAAAAAGGAGTAGGAGAAAAAAGCCTTAATTACCAGCTATATCTGATGCTTTTTAATTTTCTTCTGCATTGTGCTTCTGTCTTGCTTTCATTATGTTTTCTACCACATCTTTGTGTCATATCTTCTTGTTGTGAGAGCATCACTTTATCTCAATTAAATTTGTTGTTTGTAGTAATTTTACAGTAATCAATGCCTGTTTTGAAAAGATTTCTCTTCACTGAGGCGTATTTTCACCATTTGATATTCCAATCCTTTTTCTTTCACATCTCTTTTATTTATCATTGTATTGCTTCCCCTGCTATTTGCAGTATGTCATGATGTAAGCCTGTTCAGACGGCAGTTTTAAATTTAATAATAGATCTGTCTTCCTACCAAATGTGGTGTAGTAGTCTCAGCAAATTGGCAGCAAAATTTGGTGATTCACTGAGAAAATGTTAGGTCACTGTCACTGCAATGAATTTAAGGTCTGTATTGAGCACACAACAAAGCACAAGACAAAAGCACAAAGTGAAACTTTTTTTATTATTATTTTGAAATTTCCTTGGTATTGATTATAAATGCCAATGGACTTCAAACCCATAATGGCCTTCACTGCTAGAACAGGCACAGCAATCATAGCTAAATAGCTGAATAAATAGCTAGAGCTATTTTGTTTTCTTTTTTAAACAGAATAAGTTGTATTTTCCTGTAACATATTTAGAAAAAATAATTCGCTTCTTTCTTTAAGCTTTTGTTGGGGTTGCTACTAGATGAACTTCAGGTCCCTTTCAACCTAAAGCATTTCTACAACGTATGCAATGTAATGTTAGTTTAGATCCTGCTTATTGCCAGTAACAGTATGTTCACACATACATCCCAGTGCAGAATGCACACTCCCCTCATTCTACCTTTAAACAGGAGCTGCTTACTGTAAGCTACACTGAAAATCTGACCACTCTGTCTGATACCTCGGTGTGAGCAGAGTTCCTTTGAAAAATGCTCGTCACCATGTGCCTTGAAGCTGGAAAAGGTGCAAAGAAAGAAACATCAAGGAGAAAAAGACTGGGCTTTGAACATAAATGTTTATAAATTCAGCCTTATTTTTTTCTCTTTCCTTTACAGAGAGAAATCACCTCATGCCATTTTTTTTTTAACCTTTTCACAGACTTCGCTCTCAAGCACTTGGTACCCGTTACTGTCAAAGACAAGACTGATGCAGCGTTTTGTGTCTCATCTGAAATGCAGTTCAGGTGCACCCTTAAATACAGGTGATCCTTTTTGGTTGGTTCACTGGTTGGTTCACTGGTTGTTTTCTTTTTGGTTAGTAGAAATGAAGAGGGAGATCCAAAGTTCAGAAAATGCAGGAAGTTGCATTCAAAGAAAGGTAGTCTTTGTGTTGGGATAGTTAAATTGACCAGATTTAAAATGAAGTTACAAGGTAGACTAACAAATTTTTCAATATCTGCAACGTATAAGTGTTTTTCCCAAGACTGCAAAGCATAAAGGAATGTGAGTTATCTGCAGTGTCCTTTCTTTTATACAACTGTGCTAATTACCTAGAAAAATGTGGTTGCTTCAAACTGAAAAACATCTTATTAGTATCTAAAACAGTACTCATAACGTCTGGCACACAGACATACAAAAAAAAAAAAGAAGCAAGGAGCAATACCTTTCTCTCTGTTTAAAAATGCAGCTGAAAAATGCTACTTGAAGAAGAGACGTGGGCAATCATTCTCTCAAGTTACAAGTCACCCGATGAAGAGTAGCAACCAGTCATGTCCACACCCTTTACTTTAGACTAAGGTGCAGCAGTGTAGCTGTGCTTCTCCTTCACTGCAGAGTGAATTCAACATTCAGTTGAATTAATTTGTATGTGCTGTGGTCACGCACATGGACAGTTTCTCCGACAATTCCTCCTGCTTGAAGTGCAATTTGCTAAGCCATGAAGATTCCCTTCTGTGTCTGAGCCAGCAATAAGCTGAATAAGGAAATATTACTTCAGCATGCCACGTCTTTTTAAGAGTTCATAATTAACAGGCCATTTGGACAGCCTCTTGCCAGGGACAGCATGATTACCACCACTTACAAAAGGAAGGCCCCAACAGATGATGCTGTTAATGCATTTCTTATCTAACACATGCAAGATTAATGTGTAATTATAGTGGCATCAACTAAAATCTGCTTAGAGAGGAACCAGAGCTTGTTTAATTGACAACAGTTTAAGAGACTACAAAAGCTGATGCTTTCCAGTCTTTTCATTCAGCAGTCAAAAGGATGCCTCATGGTTTAACAGCACTGCTGCACTGCAGGCTCCTGTGTATCTACACAGTTCCACCCAAGCATTCTGGCACCCTTTTAAAGAATCTTTCCACCTATCTTTTCCAATATTGAGCATTAATAATACCTCTTTCAGCCTCTTCTAGTTGTTTTAAGGAAGAAAATTATTTTTAGAATTGCTATAATTAAACAGAAGCAGACAATCACTGAACAAACCATTAAATTGCATTGAAATATGCTGTCTTCAAAAGCAAAATCTAATTAATGTTTAAACTGCTATGTTAATTGCACAGCACTGAGATTCACCATGCATTATGGGTTTATTATCACCAGTTTTCTGGTGAGTAATTTCAGAGAGGCAAATGCAGCTTCTGGGAACCATGTTAAGTCCATGGAAAAGGACTTAATTACTAGCAGGAAAATATTTGCTTTATAGTTAGTTTAGGGCAGAATATCTGAAGATACCTTAGTAAGAGCCTGGGAACATAGAGCACCAAATAAACCACAATGTAGCAGTTCTATTCTCTTCAGAACTATTTATATTACATTTCAAATTCAATCATCTCTGCATAGTTTGGAGGGGACAAAACCTGCTGTTGACATTGCTGCAAATAACCAGATTCTAAGAAATAACAATAACAAAGCAAAATAATAAACCGAATAATTACTCATGGAATTTAAGGAAACAAAGAAACCCTGTTCCGTGTTATCACCACTCAATCTTCAGTAAAGGGCAGCATTTCAGACCAGATTTTTTGCTTGATTATTTTTCCTACATGAAAACTTCTAAAGAGGAGAAACCTTCCTTTCTCTGTGCGCTTTTGCATTACTTTTTGCTCTCAGCTAATTCATAATACTATGGAAACCTCCAACTGAAGCCTAATACTTAGGAATCTGATTATCCTTTTCTTTTAGAGAGACTGGTTAAGTAAGGCTCAGCTCCTTAAAGGCATTATGTCCTTGCTTCTGAAGTCAGAACCAAAAAATCTTTGAGGTTTTAAGTCTTGAGGATCTATGTTACATCTAGTAACGATATTTGGGTGCCCAGATAAAATTGGCACTTTCAATTTTCCTTCCCATTGCTTTGAACTTTCAATTCTGTACATAGGAGTTTTTCATAAAAACTTAGATGAGTGCAGGTGACATAACTGGACACTTTGTGACAGTATTTCAGAATTCCTCATTTAATGTCCTTTGCATACCACCAATGGCATCTTTTTAGACATAGCTGGAAAATGGATATAGTGTGTTCCATCAGAATTAAACATGTGCATGAAAATTGCACTATACTTTAGTTACAAATTTTCTGCTGAGTATTGCCACCTATTTCTGACAATTTTCAGGGAAGGATTTTGTTTGCAATGTAGACAGGGGAAGTGCTCTTTTTCAGGTTGACCTGGAGGCCTTTATCCACAGGTGAGTACTACTGTTGTTGCAGAAATATATATGTGATTTTCAAACTTCTGTTTTCCACTGAAGGAAAAAAAAACGAGTTTGCTTTTGTTTGGTGAATAAACCCCATGGAAAACAAGGAATGCTGGAGGAAACTACATACAAATGGAAAATTGTTCATACCAGGAAGGAAATTGCAAATTGCTCAACAGAATAACCCATACACTGACATTCCTCATTCACAAAAAAAATCAGGTTATTTCATGAATGATTTTTGATGAGAAAATAGAACTAAATTCACAGCTAATACTCCTTATAATAAATTATTCAACCAGATTGACTTCTTCTGTTACCAAAACAACATAGCTATAAATAGCTCTCCTCCATAACAATGAAGTTTTTCAGCAAGAAAAAGTGTGTTTGAGAAGTCTAACAACTCTTGTCTCTGTGAACGACCCATTTAAAAATATACTGTCAATGCTGTCATTTTTATGGCCTGTTTCTTGCATCCTGATTAAAGCAGAATTGATCAATGCAAGTGGATTAACAGCTCAATATATAAAATGATAACGATGTAAGTATCACAGTCACTAATTATAGATATATTTGAAAATTTCTATCAGAAGGATACCAACTGCTCATCATGTGCTAGTCCAGCTCCACAGTTGTTGCAGAATCATAGAATGGTTTAGGTTGGAATGTACTTTAAAGATCAGTTAGTGCCACGGGCAAAACCTTTCCCTGGAACAGATTGCTCAGAGTCCCATCCAGCCAGGCCTGCTTTGTCTCACCTCCAGGATATTTTGGGCAAAATGCACTCCTCAGCATGAACTAGCAGGTTGGGAAAACTTGGCAGCCATCGCTATTTAAGCACAGAAGATGGGGTAAAGTAGAGAAGGGAGATAATAGTGATGAATTAATGATATCTGTCCCTCACAAAGGTTCACAGATTTCAAATTATCCTGTCTTCTTAGCAAAGCCTGGAGCAGCTGACCCTGAAACGCATTGCATCTAGCCCATAATATAAGACTAAATTGTAGCAACAGTCAGAATCATATCAAATTTAACATGTGAACCTCCTTGAGCTTAGTCCTGCCTATGCAAAAGTCTTTATTTATTTTTTTATTTTTTATTGCTCACCTGTCTCCTGTTCTGCGGCTTTCATATCACACTAGATGTAAGGACTTTGCACATGTTTTTGCAATGTTTCATAAAACATTATGAGCTTCATTCAATCAATTAATTAATTACTATTAAGTCATCACACAGCCAGCACGTACTGTCACTGTTAGAATTGAAAGTAACTGCAACTATACCCAGAAGATGGCAGCTGCCAGAGGGGACTAACTAACAAGCTATTTATAATATGCTAATTTTAACTTGAATTGCAAAACCAAAATTAATAGTTCATGCAAAAACAGTAAACACTTCCTTTCACACAAAAACAAAACTTTCTAGATTGGTGTAGAGAGCAAAGAGGGACCAAATGTCCCCCAGATCTTACTAAAAGAAAGTGTTTTAAATAGAACATCAACTTCAACACTTCTATTACAGGCTAATTTAGTCCAAGAACTTGCACAACTAGTAAAAGAGGTGATGCAAACAGCTACTTATGCTTCTGAACAAACTGCTATTATCAATTCTCCAGGGGGCTGACCTTTCTGAGTAAGATTTCGAATAGTGCATAAATGAACCTCTAGTTAATTCTTTCTCTAGACAGAATATGACTTAAGTGGGAGATATTTGGTAGTTTTTGCCTTTTGTAACATATACAGGAGAGCAACAAAATCAGAACACTATCATCATGTCAGGATATTCCTGTAAAAAAATGCTTATTTTTTCCTGAATATACCTGCTGCTAAAAATCCTCAGAGTAAAACTATTAAAAAAATAGAATACCAGTGTTTGTTTTTGTAAGTAATTCTTTAATGCCATAGGAGGAATAATCAATTTTATACTAGCATCTCAAAATAATAAAACCTTACTTGTCTTCCTATCTTTGCTGGCCTTAACATGCCTAGATAAAGGTGTAGTAAAAAAGAGATTGTTTTATATTCACTATATTGCACAGAGTATTCCTCTTTGTTCCACTTTTTACTGTTTTCTAGTCCCAGCATGTGAAAAATCACAAATTTTATTCCTAGATACCTACTGGGCTTCCTTCAATAGTAATTAATCATCCTCGTGTTGCCTTTAGGCATGTCCTCTATTCTTAGGTAATTATTATCCACATGCTCAGGAAGATGCTATGTGTTTCTTCTGCTCTTTGTGCATCCGTACTAGAAACAAAACATTTTTTACTTAACATGCTATTAGTTTCCTGAGAAGTTATTTTTGCCTTACAGAACTGGTAAAATAATCAATACCCTGTAAAATGGATAAAATCTTGCTCCTTCATTAGATGCATTTTTATTTATTATTTAGATTTTTGTCTATTGTTGGTTTCTTTTTTAAATAAGAGAAATATACAGAATGATTTTTTTAAATCTTTTTTTTAGTATGAGGTGTAGGGGTTGTTGTGTTTGAAAGAGCATTGATGTGTCAGTGTTTCATTTGAGCTTTAGGGCAGAAGCTCCATCACCCAAGGACCATAAGAGATCACTATTTTTCTGAAACGTCTGCAAACACATTTAAAGGGGAATCTTTATCAAAAAAAAAAAACCTCAAATCATCCCTATCGTTAACTATATTTAGATTTATATTAGATGCTGCCAATTCTTTGAAATTTCCATGAAATTTTCTCTGAATGTTTAATTTTGAAACCATGTGCTCAAAAATACCACATTTTCATCCCTAAAATAAGTAAAATTTTCAGCTGTAAGCATTTTGTTTAAAATTTTGAATGAATGCATAGTAAGACAATAAAAAGTTACCATAATTGCTAGGGCTAATTTTTTATTTCAGCTGTTTTGTTTTCTCCCCTTCAACTGTTTGAGTCACAGAAGCTTACAAGATTTCAGCCTTTTATCTTGATTTGCAATGTGATTTTATTTTTAAACCCCAATCTTTACAAGAAGTTGGAAAAAACTCCCCTTGCAGGTTATAATGGGCCCACCTAAGTCAAGAAGATAGAGATGATGTGCTGCCTAGGGAGTAACAGGAAGAGGGAAAGATCAAGAGAGACAAGCAAACTCTCATCTTTGGCATGGCTCCTGAGGAATGAATGGTCACCAAACTTTTAAGTAAATTTTTCCACAGACTGCATGATCGAGAGGAGCTGCTAATTTTTCGTGTGAGAGCACCAGTGATTCCACACACAGCTACAGGGACAGTGGAAAACATTGAAACTAGTACTGGGCAGAAGAAAACGAGGCCATGACCTCATTACTAAGTGCTCCACAAAAGCCTAATTAAAGTCCCACAGGCTTTTACAGTTTTTCTTTTCTTTTTATCCCATCCTACCAGAAACGTTTTGTAAATCCTGCCTTGTCATCTTAACACATGGGGACAAAAATGCATCAAATGCTTGAGTAAACTGGGTTTTATGGTGTTAGCAAGATTATAGCAGGATTTGTTGCTTGAGGAAAGTGGATCATTCCCTTTCCTTTGTGGGTGATTTGCATTACAAACATATCTTCTCATATTACAAAAGCCAAATTGGAATCCCAAGCCAAGCAGCTGACTTCCAACCTCTCTGGAAGCACAAGGACCCTTTCCTGAGGTAAGATTTCTAAGGTTTGCTGTGATCCAAATGTACATCACACTGAAATCAAATAGGTTTTTTCTATATTACTGTCCCTGGTTTAGAGTTAACCAATGCTTTTGAGAAGTTCCTGTTATTACATGCCCTGTCATGACACTTCACTGGGTGACAATTAGCACTAAGGTGTCTGTGAGGGGCATTTATCCTGGGAACCACTGCTTGCTTCCTTAGTCCAAGGATAAGGGTCAGAGTGCAGGTCCTGCAACAATCCTGGGTCAGACTGCAAGCTAATCTGTAATAAAAGTGCAAGTTTCACCTGTTGTCCATCCTGAAATGCCAACTGGTATTATTTACCAAGTTTTGCCATAGGAAACCCAGCCATGTATCTCTTAGTAAGGTCAGAGCTTCTATTTGGCAAATATTTCTTTGCATAAGATACTTAAGCAGTTGCTTCCATAAAATCATTTCACACCTGGAGAATTTTCAAGAGCTACACCATTACCGAGCTATTACAGAAGCCACCTTCCCTCAATTTTTTTTTTCATTACCATACCACCATAAAGAGAGTTTTATGTCTTTTTTCAGCTGGAGCTGTCATTTACTGCTCAGCACCTTCTCATTTACCTTGTCTTTGCCAGCCTCTCCTGGCCTCTTGGCAATTTTGGCGGACTAGAAATGGGACACTCAAAGTAAGGACTTGTCAACAGTGTTTCTATTAAATCCAAACTGTTGGGGGAAAACAACACTTTAATGTCATTAGCGTTTGTAGGAGGGCTTTTGTTTGAGCAAAACATACTCAAGTATTGTAATAGCCTTGACTTCAATTTTGCAACATGCAGGAATAGCCTTTTTCTCTCCTTCGTCACTCACCCTTCTTTAATGGTAGGAGAGAAAAGGGAACAGACAAAAGGGAGAAACAATGTTTAATGGAAGAGAAGTACATGTGAGCAAAACTATTCAAGATTTCTGTCAGCTGTAGTTTTAGAACCTTTCTCAAAACACAGCATAAAAATTATTTGCTTACTGATTGGTTACTGACAAATTGTGTGTTCCTAAGCAACTCTGGAGATCCTGGGTGGGAATTCAGCTGTAAGTTGAATAAATTCTACTGGCTGGGGCCTTTTATATATAAGCACATTATACATCCACTTTGACTGACCTTTATGTTATCTTTAGGCTTTTAAATTCTTTTTTGTTTTATTCTTAGAACTCTGCACACTTTTTTTTTTTTTTTTTTTTTTTTCCCCTAAAGGCATGTAGCAGACTATGGCCTCAGGTTTTCCTTGTTTGGAAAAAACAAGGAATTAAACCAGCTGTTCAAAATTGACCACAAAAAAAAGGAAATGTGAGGAACTGTCTGAAGGATTTGATCTTTCTTCATCCAGGTACTTCTTCCTTGTGAGTAAAGGAGGAAGGGCAGGCAGTGATGTCTCTGGTGAGCAGAGACAGGACTGGAGGAAACAGACTGAAGTTGTGTCAGGGGAGGATTAGGTTGGATATTAGGACAAAGTTCTTCACCCAGAGAGTGGCTGAGCACTGGAACTGAGTCCCCAGGGAAGTGGCCACAGCACCAGCCTGACAGAGTTTGAGAAACATTTTGAGAAGCAAAAATGCCTTAAAATATGTGGTGTTGTTTTTGGGATGATCCTGTGCAGAGTTGGACTCAATGATCCTAGTGGGTCCCTTCCAATTCAGGATATTACATTATTCTAAATTAGTTAAATTAAATCTTTATTGTCACTTTATACTTTATTGTCACTTATTCAAACATCACTTTGTTGTCACTGTGTCAATTGTACTGGACTATCTGAAAAGATATATTATTCTCCTATGTCTGCATAATATAGCAAAGCCAGAGTTTGTCACTTCCCAGTGAATGTTTTCCATTTTATTTGTTGTATTCCACACCCAGAACAAGCCATCCAGGGGAGTTCAAAATGTAGCAGTGTCATTTGGAATATTATTTTCATATGCACCAGTAACATTGGCCAACCACTGTTCCTATTGACTTCAGAACTAAATCAAGACCAAATCACTTTTTAAATGCTGCTAACACGTTGTTTTCAATACAGTAATTAGTGAAAAATTCATTAATCCTCCTTGAAATTGCATCTGTGTGTTACTTTGCTGACCTGATATTTTCAGTTACTTTCAAATCACACACTAGATGTGCAGCAACATTTTGTTTCTACTTCAGTCGTCTTATATCTAGTGCAATTAATATTTGTTTCCCTAACTCTTACATAGAAGAAAATACGCGGAAATAAACTATCATCTAATGCATGGAACATCTCCTCTCTGAGGAAAATTTAAATAGATGCAACAGTGCAGTTTGGAGAGCAGTTGAACAGCTGTATGGCAGAGGTACATAAAATCATAAGCATATGACTTATGTGAATTGGGAATCAATACTCATCGCTTTTTTGCAGAACAAGAGCCATGGGAAGCAAATGAAATTTTAGGAAATGCTGCTTCACACAGCATATAGTTACAGCAGGAGACTCCCTATGACAGGAAGTTGCTGAGACTCAATAGAATTCAGGAAAAATTAATGAAAAATAAACTACTGAGGGCTAATAAAAATAACAAGCTGGGGGAAAAAAAGGCAAAAAGAAAAAGCAATAAGAGTTTCCTTTGCCACAGACTGTGGGAAGATGGAGGAAGTAAAAGGAAAAGCCTCAACCCCTTCTGTACATTCCTAAATGTTTGGCCACTGCCAAAGACAGGTATTGAGAGGGTTTGAGTTACTATAGCTATTCTTTTCATGGATGTTTTAAAATCTGAAGTACTGAAATCTCTGATTCTTTTTCACTAAATAACTACAAATGACACTTCTCTCTGAAATAGACACACACTGCAAAAAACCACACTGCATTTCTGAAGTGCCAAAAAAGCATCCATTACCATGCAGGTGTGTGTCAGCTAGTTCGTACTGTGTTTGTCACATATTACACTGGAAGGCAGGGAGGTAAGTGACAAATATGGTTGAAAATGTGAGTAAATTACTGAATAAATTGGAATCAAAATTCTCATTCTGAACATAAGAGACTTGGTTTTTTGCAAGTATGACAATGTAATTGCAAAAGAGTGGGTTTGTGAATAAAGAAACAAAGGAGGAAGAGTCTTGTGATTCAACTGAAATTAGCATTCTCAAGCTGTTTTTTCTGCGCTCGAGTTCTAGTTTTTATTAGCAAATTTGTTTGAAACCTTTCAAATGTTAATAGTCCACTATTTTCTTGTCTGTTCCGCCAGCATGTCTGTCTGAGGTATGGGATGGTTAAAAAACATTGGCAAGATATTAGGTTGTCTGATTCTATCCCTAAAGTGGTTCTGTGAGGAAAACCAACCTTGTTTAAATTGTTCTGAATGTGGTTTTCACCAGTTAGTGTAAAAAATGCCTATTTGAGGACAGTAGAGAACAGGTCAGACATTGCAGGTGGTAGGATTGAATGAGGTTAGGAATTGACTTCAACAAGAAGCAGAAATATAAATGACAGCTGTGGTTGTAGCACACGTAAAGAAACCCAAACACAAAAATATGAAATGATTAATTTTAAATAAATTTCTTAGATATTTCCATTTACCAATGCAACTTTTAAGTGAAAAATAGAAAAGTACCAAATCTCTTTTCCCTAGATGGTCTCATCAACAGAGAGAATTTGGGGCTCTAAATTCAGTTTACAAATTTGCGAGAGTTTGATTATGGTCTTGGTGAGTCTGTTTCTCCTTCTGGGCATCAATTCTTCAGCCTCAGGGTAAAAGTACTTCCTTGTTCCATCCTTCTTCTCCTGCCTATAAATCATTCAGAGAACCTACTGCCCTCTACAACAGTAAATGTGACCCAGGGATGTTCAGGATTTGGTTTCCAGCCTTGGTTAGCTTAGATTTTAATTCATATTCAAATATTAAATACAATCCATGAAATATAATGTGCTGCAAAAGTAAATGTTAGCATTACTTTCCAAATTAAATTATTTGGAAAGAAAACAATTTAGTGGCTCACCTTATCAAAACTTATGTTTCACTTGGAAAACCAGCTGCTTGATTTAAGGAAAATGAATATCTGAACAATTTGTTAGAATTTTTTTGTCCTCAAAACTTCATTTCTGTGAACTATCTTGATTTTGATGAAACTGCAATTTTTTGATGGAGAACCATTCTGTTGTCATCTACAGGATCCAGACTTTGCACCTCATTCTTCTTCTCTAATGTAGACAAGAGGAAAAAAATTCTGCAACCTTCCCTATTTTTTTCTGCTGAGTGAGACAGTTTTAAATGGGCTTAATGATACTCTGGGACTCTCAAAGTCCGTGAAAATTTCCATATGTCTCTGTGTCCAATGGAATTGCACAAGGGCACCATTTGAAAGCCTTTACTTCTAAAAATGATGCATGGAGAAAGATTTTCTCTCTACTCCCCTGCTCCATGTGAACCTTGATGATAATGGGGAAAAGATAGAACTTTCTTTTTTCCCTCAATAAATGGCCATAGGTTTACATGATTGAGCTCACTGTGAGAGGTCTGTGCTGACAGGAATCAGCCAAATCCACATTTTCTACCCATACTTCATGCCAGCCTCCTGCTGGTCTCTGCTCATTCCGATGTCTGGAGCATCCCAAAGAAGGATGACGAAGATAATGCTAAACACAAACACCACACCAGAGAGTGGAAAAAAGACAATTGACATATTTACTTCTCTGCTATGCTGACAAGCAAAAAGGCCCCAAATAAATCTAATAAAATTCATTAATTAAACATAAAAATACCAGAGAAGTCTGCTTCAAAAAAATAACAAAATATCTAATAACAATTTATACAGTCCAGTTAGTCTCAATGGAGGCAGATATGATTTTTTAGTTCTTTCTTTACAAAATGCAAACATTGGAAGACAGAGGTCCCCAGTGAGCCAGGGAGAGATCTGGGAACAAAAACCTCATCCGGTGCTTCATCGGCGCAGAGACACTGCTTCTGAACAACATCACTGGTGTTGGGAATGCATTGAATAATTAACCTCTCCATTGACAATTAATGATATCTATAGGAAAAAGCTGAGAAACCTTGGCTTTGCTGAAGGCTAAAGAGCAAACTCAAGAGGTTTATGAGGCCCTTCAAATGCAGTGTTTTCCTGACCTAGTGCAGACCTGTACAATACACACACCTGACACTGCCCCATCTCCTTAGTCAATAGAGAGAAATATTTGTCAATCCCTCCATTCCCCGGAAGACATCCAAAATAGGCCAGCTGGACCACTTTTTTTAAAGGGTTTGTTTCAGGGAATTTTAAGCATGACTCGAAAACTGTCTCAGAGACAGACATCTGCTGTGTAGAAATTTGAGGTTATTTGACAAATCTTACTGAAAGTGATGTCAAATAGAGGTTTATAAAGGCCTGTTGGTGGGCATTGCTGTGGTCAATTAAGAAAATAAGAACAAAGTTAGGCTTTTCAGAGGAACAAATAACTTCCATAAACTACCTCGAAATATAATACATTTCAATACTTCTTTGCTATAATAAAGTAACTTTGGGACATACTCTTAAAAATATTGTGATGACAAGTAGTCTCAGGGTCCAGTCCTTTAATATTCAAGGAATATTATTTTAATATCATTTTTCTGTGTGGGAACTTGAGATTAACTTTTCCAGGACTGTGGGAAAGACTGTTCTCTCTTGTTGTACAGAACAGTGATTAATTTCAAGGGGCCTGAACCACTTTGATGCATGGAATGATGTTGGGTTGTGCTCTGGCCTGTTCCAACAGGTCCACATTTTTCTTGTGGTCAGGGCTCCAGACCTGGATGCAGAACCCCAGGCAGTCTCATGAGAGTGAAGTAGCAGGGAAGAATCGTCTCCCTTTACCTGCTGGCCTCTTCTTTTGATGCAGCCCAGGATAAAACTGGTGACTACACTCTCCAGGATACAACTGGTTTTCTGGGTCATAGGTGTGCATTGCCAGCTCATACCCAAACTTCCATCCATGAGAATTCCCCTGTCTGACTCTGTCCATATTTGCAGAGCTGCTCTCAATGAATTCTTCTCCCAGCTGGTACTCATGTCTGGGATTTGGAAACACACACAAGTGTTTGGTGCTATGTAGTCTTTTGCATTTGAGAAATGCCCTGGTAAGAGTAATGTATTTTTGTTGTGATGGTTATGGAAGTACTTTTCCATGTTGGTCTTCTAAGAGATAGAGGCCATTTTGGTATCTGCAGATTTCTAATGACAGCTTGTGCTTTTGTCTCCTTCCACCCATTTTATTAAAGTAGACAAACACACAAAAAATGCTGCAGAGAGAAGGGATTTCAATTATTAGAAATTTCACTACACTGTTCAGTAAACTGGTCTGTTTGTAGACTATCCAGATGGATGATTTGGCAGATGTCTAATTCAGAAGAGAAGAAAAATTCTTTAAAAATTTATGGCAAAAACTTGCAAAGCAATACATCTTAAGAACAGAGCTGACTTACATTTGCTCATTACTTGCACCTTATGGTGGGTTGTTACAGTAATTCAGTCCCAGATGCAAGTTAAGATGCAGAATAGTGCTCTTTATCTATGATGCTGATGAGGCATGCGAAAGTGAAGCAGTTTATGAGGAAGTTAGGCTATCCCTTAGACCTGAATACTCAAAAGTCTAAATTTCGTCATCTCCCTTTGCAGACAATTTTGGATGAAGATTCCTTGTTTATACAAGTCTTGGAGTAAAAAAGAGGACAAAAGAAAGGGTAAAAATAACCAAAACAAACAGCAAAATATTTAGATTATTTTTTCAGTCAGACTACCTAACTGAATGTGGCAAAGAAACGACAGTATAGTCAGATAGTTCATTTGGCCCTCAGTCTACAAAATCAATGAAACACTGCTTTGTATCTCTGCCGTACAAGGGCTTTGTGGTTTAAAGGAGGTGCACAATTAACAATAAACATACTGAGGTTTCTGATGGGAAATAGGCTCCAGAATCCAATCTGTGTATATGCCAAATATATATCCTTGTTACTCAAAATTCCAAAAAGCTTCCTCTCCCAGAGTCAGAGGATACTCTTTGGCTGAGGGTGCTGTGTGTTCTTACATGCTTGTGGGGGAGAAACTGTCATAGCCATGAAGTTGTCCTGACAGGTGCCAAAATCCCTACAGGCTTTGCCACCCTATGTAACACCTGACTGCAGGTTTTCCCCTTTGACACAGCAGCAGACACCTGCTTACTTACCTGCTTACACTTGCCAGTTGCTTTGTTTCACAGGTCTCAGGACAAATGTGAGAGGCACATTTCAAACTGCCTTGGTCCCCAGACAGGCCTGCTCAGGAATCTCAGAAACAGATCAGCATCCTGATCCAGATCTGGGAGACATTAACACATATGAAATTTATTCAGTTTATATCTACTAACAGGTGTCACAAAAATGCATTTGCTAAAGTGATATGAACATCTCTTAAGTGTATTAATAAAGCTCTGTTAGGTGGCTACAGACTTGAAAACACTCCCCACTTTGGGAAGGAATCAAAAATACTAAAGAAAATGCATTGGCAGAAATTAGGGCTTCAAGCACAAGGAACAACTCACAGTTCTGTGCAACATTAACGTCCTTTTCTTTAATTTTTTTGTCACTTCAGGAACACTTATCATCATGGTCTAGTTATAAAAGCAGTACTTGACTACTTACAAGTTAATCGGGTTTAAAGCAAAAATTAAACACAATTAGAAGGTCCGTGGTCTTAGACCACGGAAATTCAGGCTATTACTTTTGTGCAAAACTTCATCCTAAATGGGTCTTTATTTCAATAAAGTATCTTCTGTTAAATTAGCATCATGAACTCCATCTGCCAAATTGAGAGTGAGCTCTCTCTGTGCATTTCCAATATTCTGAACAAAAGACTTCAAGTAACTACTAAGATGATGCATTTTTAGTAGCATAAAACCCTGAAATGCTAATCTGTGACAGAAGGAATTAGCATTTCATACACAATAACTTAAAAAGCAAGAAAAGTGTTAGCTTATGATTTACTGAATACAAGGTCTTGATTCCCATCCATTAAAGTTTTCATCAGACTAGTCACGGTTTTTAAATGCATTAGTGTCATCGTTTAAGTTGCTTGGTATTTTTTCCTCCCTGAACTGATACAGACTTTGACTAACCAAAATGAAAGAACTTATACAAGATTCTGGATATTGCTCTTAAAGAAGCTTCATTGTGCAAAGGATTCTTGAACTCCGGAAGGCTTGGTGCTGTGACCGCTTCCTTGGGAAACCTGTTCCAGTGCCCATCCACACTCTGAGTAAAGGAGCTTTTTCCAAAACACAGCCTAAACTCCCCCAATGAGGCTTCATGCTGTTCCCTCGATCCTTTCAAAGGTCATCAGAGAGAAATGAAAAAGATTAGTGAGTGTCTGTATGCCCTAGAAAGGAACCTGGCCTGACGCACAGGTGAGAAGCTGAGGAAGGGGTAAATTCAAGCACCCTCCCAAACTGGGTTGGTGAATGGATCTGAAAGAGACAGAAATAAAACCTTCCCCTGCCCTACTTCCTTGTGGGGGTGGGAAATAATGTTTTTCAACAGAGTAGTCTTATGGTTTTATCCTATAAGTATTTACTCAGAAATTCACCCATTAATAAAACCTATTTACAGGTTTCAACTTAAACACGTTTAAATACACATATTTGTTATAATTCCTAGATTACCAAGTTCCCTATTGCCATTTGTATTTCTACCCATAAAATTACTTAATTTTAGCTATAGTTCAACTGAAAATAATAAAGTGGACAGAAAAAAATAAAACCATTTTCATTCCACTCTATTTTTACATGCTATGGTATACCCATAAATGTAGTTTGGAGATGGTAGTCGTAAGACAACACCAAACTCTCTGCAAATCCTGCCCTTCTCAATTTCCAATGCTTCCTGCAAAAAATCAGCATGATTTTGAGAATTCAGAAAAAGAAGTTGAATTTCTACGCATGGAATTACCATCCAATACAGTGTTATTTCACACAATGCTATCTTGGGAAAATATACTTAGAGCTAAACAGTGCAAAAATTTGGCCAGATCCCATTACTTGTAGATCTTAATACAGCTCTCAAAATACCAGTTTATATGTACAAAAACTTAATGAACCATGCAGTGATCACTTACAGAGGCTGGAGCTGCAGTTGGCAGAGTGGAGAAGGGGGGAAATATGGTTGTTGCTCAGCCGTAAGCGATGAGGAGTTAACTCAGAGGGGCTGCGGAGACAAAGCAGCACTTCCCCTGGCAGGGTAGCTACTTGTTCAGAATAAAGGTTACTGCCATTCATTTGAATAAAATGGGCACTGTACCTAACTTAACTGTCAGGCAAGATACAGCTGAATTGTGCTTTTGTTGAGAATGATAAAAGACAAGGAATTCAGGTATAATGAGGTCTTTTTCATACATACCAGGTAACCTGACATATCTTATTTTCCCAGGATAGTATCAACTTGCTGTTTAAATAACCCTGGTATTTTGATCTCAAAAAATCCTGCAGACAATCACAAATATTTTCTGCTTTTCAATTGAAAAAGTCCTTTCCTGGGCTGCCATATGTTTTCTGTAGACACTTTACTACCCAATTGAAAAAAAATATATGCTAACATGTCTGCAAGGACATTGCTGATGAGTACTTCATGGAGACTGATTTATTGAACACATCTTATCTGGGGGCCTGATTTGTTCTTGCTCTCGATGCTTTCCGGGTGCAACACACCTATGCTTTGATCCTCAAACTATGAAAACGTTATGGTGCATGAAAACAGAACAACCTGGTCCTAAATATGCAATCCTCTAGGTGGGGAAAAAAAAAAAAAAAGACAGCTGCTACCTTTCTATTAACTTTACATAAAAAGAAAGAACAATTTTAGAAGATGAAAATTCAACTGAGTTTAATAATGCAATGACTCTGGGGTCAGATCACAGCCAATTAGCTGCCTACAGAGTTAGTATTCCACTTGCAGCGTTTCTGCTCTGTATTTTGAACAAAAAACCCAGGGCAAACTGCTTTTTTCACCTTTGCACAGAAGTGGTTTTTTGTAAGTCCTCTTTTTTTTTGAAAGGCATCCTCATTTTTTGGAAGTCCTTATTCTCTTGAAATTACTGTGGCTGAGTAACTTCACAGGTAGAAAAGGCCAAAATAAAGCAGTCCAGGTAATTTAGCTTCAAGTCCCTTATGCCTCTCTAATTACATAATTTTTGTTTTGTGTTCCCTTATAGCATGATAACTACATGAAGAAACATCATGGGAATAATTCCATGAAAATATAATATTGCAAACTGGCTTTTAGAACTACATTTTCACACCGACAAGTCTACAAACTTGCTTGTATGTTTTTTAATACAACCAATATAATGAAAAGAAAACAGAAAAGAAAACAAACAGACAAAACAATCTCAAACCAACAGGAAAGGCTGAATTAAAGGCCTAGGTTTCATGTTACACTGCAAAATGGGTCTTGAATCTTGAAAGGCCTCTTTTATTCTACACGTTAAAAACAATAATGATATTTGCTGGTGCTGCTGTTCCCTCTGAAAAGGATGGTTGGAACAGGGGTTGTTGGTAAATGAGCAGAGCCTATTAAAATATTTGGATAAACAGTAAATAGAAGTGATTTCACTCACCTGCTTGTCTTTTCCCTGCTCACTCTGTGCAGGGAGAATTGGAAAAACTCTACACGGCTTGTTTCAGAAGTTAGGCAACATTATTGTTCTGGGCTTACCCTCATCTTCTCCACAGCTCACCCAATCTATTTTATGTTACCTGTCAGGACTGCTTGTTTTTAACTTGACACAATTCATGCACTTCTCCAAGTTATTTAAAATGAAGTTCTGTGCAGAAGTTATCGTGCTTGCATCTTTCTTGTCCTAGTTTTACATCTTCTATGTTTAAAAACTTGCTTTGTTAGTCCAGTTTCACCAGTGTTACAATACACTGCTCTTTCTTCTCTGCTTTCATTTCGTTTGGTTATTCATTTACACAATATTTCTTACCTTCAGACAGGAAAAGAACAAATGTTATTTTTCAGGATTTCAGTGTTGGAGTTTTATCATATCTATTACTGCCTTCTATTTATCTGTTACATCAATTGAACAATAAAAAGAGCAGCAGTGTTACATGAAAAAGTCAAAGCCAAAGATTTGAAAACAAAGTTAATTCTGGTTTATAGTGGAGGGATAATTAGGCAAAATCATGTGCATCTAGGACTTTGATAGAGATATCAAAGACATAATTAATAATTCTCACCAAAGGCCATAAATAACTGAATGATGGATTAACAACACACCTGTGGAAATCTTGCCATCTCTCCTGAGTCTTTGTCATGACTACTGCACTGCTACTGAGCCATGCACACTTCATCCACATGTCAGAAGTACCTTTATATCATTGTGCTGGGTTTTTCAGTGGTAAGGCAGCTGGAACCATCCCTTAAAACATAAAGCTGTCAAATGCTATTGAGATATCATAGTAAGTTTGAGTGCAATGTTTAAACAGAGAATGAACTGAAGAAGTGACCAAAACCTTGGGTATTTGCTTAACATTACCAGCATCAGAAGAAAAATAAATCACTCTGTAGGAGTTTTGATGTGACATTAAACATGACTTTTTAAGTAACTGATTGAAATGGGATTCTGTAGAAAAAGAAAGACATATACAAAATGTTGAGGTAACTACCGCGTTCATTACTGTTAGTCCCATTGAGTTTAAAAAACTTTTTTTTTTTTTTAATAAATGCGCTAGCAATAGTCAGAAATTAATTCTAACTCGTCACTATCATATAGGCTACTTTGCAGCCAATATGAAAGCAATTAATTTTAAAGGCATGTCAATGAAAAATCAACTAATAGACCAAACTTCAGATGGAAAAGGAAGTGAATGAAACCTTGACTAGCCAGGGATTTTCTAGGGAAAAAGAGGGAAGAGCTGTCCCCAGGTTGTGAAGAAAAGTCAGGTCTCCTATTTTTCTACCTAGCACTTGGCACCCCTGCACCATGAATCCTTTTTCCCAGCACCATGCCTGTCAGACTCGTGTTCTGTACAACCCTGCTAAGCAGTGTTTTTTAAAATACCCTCCTCAGAAAGAAGTCTTTACAAAACAGCAGATTTGAAGGGGGCCCTAACCCTCTAGATAATTTTCAAAGGGCACCTCTGAGATTTAGAGAACTGATTTTTATCACTTGTAAACTACACTCCAGAGTATGAAATTTCAAAAGCTGTGCAGCAAAAACACATGTAGAAGTCACACTGAAGGTCTCAGTTCTCCTTTAAAATACCTCAGTCCCTGTGCAGTCCATTATAGTCCATTGAATTTGCCACTAAGGTGGGCTTTTTTCCCATGTCGCCATTATGGCCATGGTCTGGCAGCATTTCCACAAAGTCAAAATTAAGGATGCAAGTGCCTACCATAAAGAGTACTCAAAGTCTGTTCATAAAAGCAAATTACTTTGCTTCCAAAAAAAAAAATACTAGAGGTTTGTGTTTGATATTTATTTAAGTCATGCTAAACACAATGGGATCATAATCTTGACTAGGATTTTTTACACTATGAAGCACTCTCTTCTAGGTTTGATACAGCTTTTGACCAAAGTCGGAAAATTGTACCAATAAGACATATTATACAGGTAAAGGAAAAGTAAGAAGAAGGTTGGGAAGATGTATTCATGACATAAAGATACGTAAAAAGTAATTCAGGTTGTGTTGTTTCATTCTCAATATAGATTGCTGTGAAAAGCACAAGCTTATTTATCAGAATAACTGAGAGAATAAAAAGGAAAATAAAAAGCTTTCTATATTTTCATACCCAGAAGTTTTACCTTATTTCAATTCAGGAAAATATTTACCTTATTTCAATTCAGACTCTTACCCATCCCTAAAATTTTCATTTAAAAATGGGAATGACTCTTTTTCTAAAGTCATATGACTTTATTCCAAATACAGTAGTGAAAGATGTCATTGTATGACCAGATAATTATTTTGTTTAGTTGCAAAACCAGGAGCAGAGGACAAGAACACTTTGAGGTTATCAAGCTGAAAAAAATTGCTTAGAATAAGACTTGAAGGGAGGGGATTATTCTGTGACCGGTTTATGGTCACAGTTTGTACTTCAGCATGTGCTGTCATGCATTAAGTTGTAGGATTTTCTAGACAACTCTGACAGAGCCAGTTAGTACAAGTGGCCTTCATCTTTGGAGATTTAATCTAACCCATTCCAGAATAGAAATATTTCTAAATATTTCTTATTTTGTTACAGAGAATGAAGTACTATGACATTTTTTTAGCTGTTCTCAAATAGGGATTTGAGATGGTAATTGAAAAAGTCTTTTCAAAAGGCTTTTGCAGTCTAAAAGGTGGTAGCCTATTGATTGACTAAGCTAGATCCCTATTGGAAATAAGTCAACTTTTGATCTGTGCAATCACTATTTCACCTTTATAAATCAAAGAACAAAGAATAAACTGTAGTGGAAGGCCCCAAAGCATATTCACACTTTAAAATACCGTTCAGCAGTTACTGTTGCAGTCCCATGGCAATGCTTCAGCAACTCCATGCAATTAAATCAGACCCAGAAAATCCCCTGACTGAAAGAAGACAGAATAAGACAGAGACAATGATGCTACTTCTATTACAGCAGGTAAATAACCCTCTCTAATTTCCTTCGAACATGGAACCAACCAGGTAATGTGCATCTTCACACAGGTATCATGAATGTTTTTGGTGCCTCAAAATACAATATGATTTCAAAAGCAAAAGACATGTAAACAGACCAATTTGCATTCTATTTACAAGGAAATCTCTTTCCACAATATATAATGGACGATATAATGGAGGGGTTTAGGTATGCCAGACAAGAGGATTCGTATGCTGAAATTTGCACAAATGATAAGAAAAGTTACGCTTCTCTAAGTACAACTGCTAGAAAGCTTTTGCTAGAAAGCAAAAGGAAATCTGCTTTGTGGTCTCTCAGGAAGGAGGAGCCTGGGAGAAACAGCTGTTTTCTCTAAGTATGGTCTAGGCAAACCGAGCTATTATCTCTAGAGTACCATGCGATGTCTTCCGTTACCCCAGGCACTGAAGCACAAACAAAACATGTGAATCATAGATATAAAACTGCTCCAAACATCAAGCATAGGCTAAGCTAAAGCACCAGCATACAAACATAGCACATATGTTGCTTATAAAGTTTTCCAAAGTTTGAAGTTCCCTGGAGAGCCCTGAAAGCAACAGGTAACAGCCCTTATTCCCAATCACAATGAAGAAAAGGCATTACAGATTTCTTTCCTTTGTCATTTCTTTCTTAATGTCATATAAAAACTTTATTTCTTGGTCCCTTAATTTACTTCTATTCATATTTTGAGCTGATCCATGATGATGGGTTGTTCTTTGCTTTGTTTTTCTTTTTTTTTTTTTTTGGGGCCAAGGTTGGGGAAGAAGTCCCAGAAATCTGAAAACAATTACAAGAGTAGAAAATAAAAGTTTCTTTGCTTTGGAAAAGGGTGGTGAGACATGGAAAGAGAGAAGAAAGGAGGATATGAGTTAAGAGCAAACTATTCCTAGTGCCACTGGCTGTTCTCAAGTAATCTACAGATGGAAATCTGTATATCCAGTTATATCCAGCAGATGAGAAATGCAAGAGAAGGGAATGAAAAAAACCAAAGCAACCCAAAACACGACACATTTGCTTTGTTTTAAACATATCCAGAATCAAAGTCATGTATTCTGATTCATCTCTCTCAAATTAAATAATTTGTTAATAAAGATACCAAGGAGTTTGCATTTCTTCTTCCATGGTAAGTGCTTGAAAAATTCCCTTTGTGTAGAAGGTATATTTTCAAGAAATGCAAGTCAAATCTCCATGAACAGAAACCTAAAAGCTGCTACATGGCAAAAAACTGCATCCAGAGGCAAGGCTGCAAGCATAAATTAGTGCCAACACTTGCTTGAATAGCATCAACTTTCTAGTATTATCAGCTGTGTGTTCACCAGGTTTTTTTACACGTCTTTCAGCAAAACTGGAGCTCCAAATGTAGAGTGAGCACCTCAGGAAGGTGACATGTGCTTCTCCCCAGTGGGGGCTAAAAGTCACAAACCAATGAACAGATTGAAATAAAGCACACAGAGCAAGACTTCAACGTGCAATTAAGACAATTTGTTAAGTACTGTTCCATGCTTCATATCATTCATTTCCTCCAATTCAGTGTTTTGATAATTCATAAGACAAGAAGCTCTACTCAGCATTAGTATGTAGAGAGTTTCACAGGGCAATTAATTTAAAAGGCAAAGCTGCAAAGGAGTAATAAATTAAGGATTTATTCTGTTAAAATATAATATCAGACGGTATCATAAACCAGAGAGACTTCTCATCTAGAAGCAAACACTATGTGGCCAGTGCAATATGACAATGCAATTGACCCTGTCATGTGAGAAATTTCTGGAGATATGGACAAACTGACTTTCCCAGACAGATCTTTGCTTTGGGCTTCACTCACAGCTCAAAGGTCAGAAGTAGGAACAAGAGGAGGTTTGTCCCCACAAAACACTGGACATGAAAAAGGGGGATTAATTCTCTGTAGCCAACCTGAACTGTGAGTTTTGGTATAATTTTCACTGAGGCTCAGCTTTACCAGTAGCTATCAGTTCTGGCTAGGTTGGCAAGGTTGGAAAGGCAAAGAGTCATGGATAAATCCCTCAACTACATTGCTTTTCCAGAGCTGGTTTAGTTATATCAATCTCAGTCCCAATTCTGCATGCAATGCTCAGAATTTTCTCTTTCCAAACCTGAACATTGACTCTGAATAAAAGTGCTCTTTTTTAGAAAATCAAGAGGTAAAACTTGACTTGTGTTGCCCTCACTTTGATACCATGTAAATTACACAAACCTTACTTATTTGTTTAAATTGCACAGCAGTTAAAGCAACTAATTTTAAATCCAGATATAGAGCAACTATCTTGAGACAATGAAATATCAAAAGTGTGATGAGGTCATTGATTAAAATGTTCCCTTCAGCAAACAGTAAATAAATGACAGCATGAATTCCCATTTGGCTCAGGAAGTGAAGCCAGCGCAACTCACTTCAATAGCTGCCAAAGAATCATTGATTATGAGGGATCAACCTCTTTGTTAGCTCACTAATATCAAAGCAGAGAGATTTATCAAGGACTGCAATTCAGAGAAAACTGTTGCAAGACCCATCACTGGTTTTGATCTATGAAGGTTAGGTTTACCTTTGTCAGATCCCAGTGATGAGGCTCACAGAACAGCTTGGACACAGCTATGTCCACTGCAGTTTCACTAAAACCCCTCCAAGAATCTTACTAATTCCATAAAACTTTTAAATGCTTTTGGGAATACAAAGTACTTTTCAGTCTTTGTTTATCCTCATTCAGTTTTCTGAGAGGTAGTCAATCACTGAAGTAGCTCTTAGCTGAAGAGCCTTGCAATATATTCTGCACAGCAAGATGCATTTTTCATCTGACATGCACAGGACTTCTCTCACATCAGCAACTTGCATGGTTAGTCTTTGTTATTGATAATTTTCTACTGGAATAAGAAATATCTTAAAAATATTCACTCTCTTTGCAAGAAATAAAAGATACAGCACAGCTAGCACTCAGTAGGGTTTTACTTGGGAAAGAATTTGCTGTAGGTAACAGCAGAGTTAACTAAGTGGAGCTAGGGCAAGAGATCCTGTATCTTCTCTTACCAGAAGCAGACCAAAACCTTAATCATGAAGTCAGTATTAAAATTCTGTTCTCAACTGGAACAGTGAGGTTTTTTATAAATAAGTAATTTACAGTAGATATTGTCATTCAAACACTGAGCATACAAGAATATCATGGGGGTTTTTTAATGCTCTTTTTAAGAGGAACTCAACCAGCCTCTGTAACGAAACTAAAAATGAAGATTTACCAAGGTCATACTCTTATGCTCTTGATGAAGTCACGGAGAACTTTCCAGAACTCCATCCAAATTTTCTTGCACCTCTCAGTGACAAGCCTTCAGCACACTCTGGGGAAATTATTCTGTATGTAGGTGCTTCTACACAAAGCAGAGGATACAACTCCTCAACAGCAGATTGGCTCTGATTGCACATCCAATATTAGACAGCCTAACTCTCAGTAGGATTTTCAGAGAGAGACTATTGACTTACTGTCCTTGTGTGTCAAACCAACAACCTGTAAATCATATGACAAAGTATATGGGGAGTTAATTTCTGAGCCCAGACAGGGAGATAAAGATGCACCTAAAAAAGATTGAAACTCAAATCATTGATTTCCTGAGGCAAAATTAATAAAGGTTTTTCTTCTCATACTTTACAGTTAAACCTCAGACTTGTCTCCTGCAGAAAAGATTTCTGTTGGCTAGCATAATTCCAAGTAATCCAAAAGTTAGTTTCTTCTGTTAAACCCATTAAACCCAGATTTAACTTTTCATGGTAGTACATTTGGGGGATTTTTGCTGTTTTCCCATAGTGAAAACGCACAAAAAAATATTTCAGACTAATGTAAGGATATAAAATGCATTTACTGAAGAAAAAGCAGAATAAAGAACATTCAATGTATTTAACATGTTAAAATTTAAATGCATTGTATTGGTAGGAGTTGTTCTGTGAAACAAGAGTAAATTTATACCTAGCAGAAATTCTACTTAAAAGGTTAAAAGTTCTCAATATTTCTTTGCTCTAGAAGAAATTAAAGAACTTCCTAAACACAGTATATAAGCCTTATTACAGCATTGGCTGCCTTGAGCTCTCCCCTATATTTTATGATCAAACTATAAATTTTCCTCTTGACAGATTGATAACTTTGCTCTTGCTGCTTGCAAGCTCCAAATGTGAACCAAACCAGAGGGGGTGTGGTGTGCATAAAGATATCTCTGTGGTATTTCATTCTAATATAGTCCAGTTTTCTCCTGTTATGTTGTAAAATTACCTGTTCTCAGTGCTACTGCAAGGAAACATGGCAAAAATACCAAGGAGATGAAATGAAAGTGAGGAATGGGAGAGAGGATCAGCTGTTCAGAAGAGCTCAGTGCCACTGTCATTCTTGCATTTAAGAACTCGTGATTTCCACGCTCCACTTAAAGGAAAAGTAGATTTAACTAAGGTCAGGTGAACTAAACTAAACTAAAAATAAATAAAATAAAATTATTAAAACTCAATAAAATAAAACAAATGTAATTACAATAAAAATAAATAAAACTAAAGTAAAATAAAATAAATTTAATGTGAATAAAATAAAATTAATTTAAACAAAATAAAAATAAATAAAAATAAAAGCAACATAAAATTTTAAAAGTAAAAATAAAATGTTACTTTAATTAGTTTTATTTTAATTTAATTTATTTTAATTTAATGCCACTTTCTTTTAAATTTTATTTTAATTTTATTTCAATTTTATTTATCCTATCTGACAAGTAGCCTTACTTTTCCTTTTAGAATATTTTCAAATTTATTTGCAATCTTTATTTTGCTTTTATCTTCAATATGTCCTTCTCAGCTAAAGATGACTTGAATTCAACATTTCCTTGCACCGTATATACTTGTATCCACTTGCTCCAGTAGTTATTAAAAGTGGCAGAAGGAAAAATCTGAAATTTTAATCCACTTGTTTGGTGTCATGAGGATAATTTCGAAGGTCATGAGACACCGAGGAGGATCTGTTTCCAAAGACCTGCTATGCTTGTTGAGGTCCAAGACAATGGCAATTATTATTCTTAGGGCCATCTGACAAGGGCTGTTGGCTACAAACAAACTTCATTATTGCCATTGATTACAACATGAAAGGTATTCCACTACTTAGGAAAAGGCAGCAGGACAAATGCTGAAACTGACAGCAAAAACATGACACGTCTCTCCTTCCTTGAGTATTTTGTATCCAACTCCCTCTGTTGTACAAAAACTGGACTATTTAAAAAAGTGAACAGCAAGAGCAGTGTGTTAACAGTGTGGTACTTCTGAAATCTCCATTTCACATGGACTAATTGATGGCTCTGCAGATAGTCAGTGTTGATCAATCCCAACCCACTGTTATCAGTTAATAAAAGACCTCTTGTGACCCTACTTTAATACAAATTAATAAAGAAATCCTTGCCTAAAGAAGTTACTCACATTCTCTTCTTTTAATGGTATTGTGGCACCATGAGCCTTCTCAGGATATAGAAATCCGGACAAGGCAAAACCTGTTGTTGAAAGCTAGAAGAGCTTTTAATACTGATTATGGACATTCCAGCTTAAATAAACAGTGTTTGTAGCAAGCATTATATCTTATTCTGCACGAGGAAAAGTACTTACAACATGTGGAATACTTTAGTCATACAGTTTTGTTTTTTTTTTTTGAGGAAATATGTAATTTTTTCTCTTGAGTGATATCAGCATCAGATGGAAAAAGGAGACATGGAGTTACACTGTTGGTGTTGAACTGTGCTGCACCATGCATGCTTGACATTTGCAAACTTCCTCAAATCCCTCTATAAATACAAAAAGTCTGACAAGCCCTGGTGAGAAGCACGAAGTTGCCTGCACGATGTTCAGATTTTGTTGAGTCTTTGTAGCAAGGATCTGCTCTGTCATGATCTGGCCACCATCTGACTTCCAATTTAAATAAAAAGAGTTACAGACATTTTGGTAATTAATTTTATTTGCTGGGGAGAAATGCACAGCATAAGCAATAACTGCACAGAAAAGCATGTCTCAATGGTTTGTTTCTATCATAGTGCTCATTTACCCCTTTTTTTTTCTATCTTCTGAATGTAGATTAGCACTTGATCTCAAGTTTAATCTCATCTATTTATATTTTTATTTATTTATTTTGGCAATTGCACAGAACTGTGGCTTGGTGATACTGTACCAAAACATAAACACTGGCATAACTCTGTCATTTGATCCAGTGCCCAGTATTCTATGAATTAAATTAATTACTTTTGCCTTTTAATTTTTCTAATGTAAGCAGGATGCTAATACAAAAATTATTAAGAGATTGTTTTGAACATAGAATGGTCATGGTCTCAAAAGTTGTGTTACTTTACAGATTCTCCAAGAGAAAGTGTGGGAATATTTTAAGTGAATTTAGAATTTCTTTGTTGTTTCCAGCTACTTTTGCTTATTTAAGTCAGGATTATATATCAGGTCAGGATTTCATACTTTCCATTGGCCACAGGTTTGTTTTAAAGTCAGTAATACACCCAGCTACATCAAAAAGTCCTACTTCCAGTGTTCTGACTCCACTCGACTGGTGGGCAGCCCATTCCAATATCTAGTCACCTCTTCTTTGAAGAAATTCTTACTCATAATAAAGGTCAGTATCACCAAAAAGTCTTTGGGAGAAAATAACTAAACGTAATTAATAAGAACAAGCTAATTTTTTCCTTGGTTTGTGAGGGTGTGGAACATCACCAATAGAAAAATCCTGTTACTTCTGCTGGAGTTATCTTCCACATCCTGGCTGAAAATACCTAGGAATTACAGGAAAGAGAGATAAACTGAGATATTTTTTTGTTGTTGTTAATCAAAGACAAAATCACTAAAAATTTAGAAGAGGCTCAAATGAGGTCCAAAACTGAAGCAAGTCAGCCCTGTTCCTAATAGTAATGGAAGTGCTTAGAGTTACACTACTGTTTCAGGAATATAATCTCCTTTTTGAGGACAAAAAGAGCATCTTTTTTTCCCTAAACTTCTCTGCTCAGCTTTTACAGTTGTGCAGGGACTTTCAGGCCAAACAGTTAAGGCCCCTGTATGCAGCACACTAATCATCTATTGAATTAAAAACCTTAAGCTCAAGAACTCTTCCAGTCCCAAATTTATTTATCTCATCCTTTGCTATTATTAGGCCCTTTATATAAGAGATGAACCATGCAAAATTCCTTGCATATGAGAACATGCAAATTTGCTTGTCTTACTGCAGTATCTGAGGTGGAAATGTCCAGGTATGAGCCAGCTGGGCTTATTTGATAGTCACATCAGCAAAGGATTTCTGCATTATGTGCACATCCAGCTTTGGAATAATCAGGAAGCAGCTCTGCTCAGTCACATCATGATAGGGACCTGCAGTACAGGGCTGTGTGGGAAGTATCGCTGAAAAGCTGCTGCATTTATTACCTAGGAAAAAAAAAATCAATTATCTGTTCTGAGGTAACAACAATCTCCTGGAAAGATGAGAGGGAAATAGCAGCAAAAGAGGATTAATGGAGCAGTTAGTGTGGTATTGATTAGGCCTCTGGCTTGTGGGGCTCGTTCTGGATTTGGCTAAAAGTCAACTTTACCCAAATAATGACTGGATAGATTTTTGCTGTGATAAGAGGACCAAATCCTGCATACAAAAATAGTAGACAAGCAAGTGGGGTGGCCGTAATGTTTTATGTAGCTGACAGTCTCCCAGAATATTAGTTTTATGCAGAATAATAAGTCATGCAACTGCATAAAATTTTCATGCTATTTTCCCCACCTCTTTCCACCATTAACACGACAGACACTTGTTTTTTACATGAATGCTATTAGTGGAAACTGCCAGAAAGAAATAATTCGGCATAAAAGGTATATGACATTTTCCCAGACAGAGAGAATACCTGACTATCTGGTATTCTGCTTTAAAAAAAGGCTTCAGATTGTTTGTGGTTTTGCAGAGCAGAAAGGAAATGCACTTTCTATAACTAGATTCTACATTTACAAACTCTAGGAATTGAGTTGATTTCCAATAGAGTGGGTATCATGAAGATAAAACTAAGCTGTGGCAGTGGACTTTTTTCTCTGTTTTGGACTGGGAATGTTACCATGTTAATGATATTAATAATCTCTGATGTTAATTAATATAGTCATTTAAGACCTGGAAATGGCATAAGAAATGAGCAGGAGGAAAAACCAAGGAAACTAGCTAGAAGTGATTAAAACAAGGAAGAACATTTTAAGGCTGAACATACCACCTGACATGACAGGTGAAAGTGGGAGTGAATAATTTTTAAAACTATATTTACTATATATTTGATGCCCAAAATATGGGGCTTTAAAATTTTTTTTCACTCTTCCTTTTCTTATCATTAGAAGAAAAATCATTTAAAGTGATATAACAGCAAAAACAGAGGAAGTGGCAAAATTCAATATCAGACACTCGATTTCTGTCCTATTCAAATAGTGACCATGGAGTGAAAAATCAGGAAAAAATTCTGTAGCAAGAGGGGAAAATATCATAAAAGAGGGATATAATCATAAATCAGTAAGTTAGAGTAGTATATTCTAGCTCTAGTGTAGAATAGACTGTTCGTATGAAAAATATGTAGATTTAAAATGCAATAAAACAGACCAACAAAAGAAATCAATAATGATACATTTTATTTCAAGCAGTCATAACAGCAGTGCCACATCCATCAGTCATATTTTCCTAGGCCCTGTATATAATAATCCCCCTGATCCCTATATAATTGCCAGCTTCACCTTTTGAATTATCAACAGCTCTCAGAGCTTATTGCTCTGTACTTTCTTAATAAGAGCCTGCAATCAATAATCTTCCTACTGAGTAAGCAGCGACCAGCCAGCCAAACACGGGGTGTAAATGTTTCAGAAGTGATCATTACAGGGATTTGAATGACAAGGTGACTGTGCTAATGCAATAGGCATGAAGTAAAGACATAATTTGGAAAATCTGCTTGCTGGAACGTGTAGGTGTCTTGCCATGGCAAAATGCTCATTCTGCAGAAGAGAACACTTACCCTTGCAAATGAAACTTCAAATCCTTCTGGAGGGCATTTTTTCCCCCAGATGGCAGGCACTATTACCAGACTTTGATACCTCACCATCCAAACAAACCATCCAGCATGTCTGCAGACAACCTCTTCTATTTGGAAATGCAACTGCTCACTGTTCCACACAAACTCTGCAATGATTGATAACAGGGATTTGCATGCAAATTTGAGACTGGTGTCACTTTGATGACAGTGGTTTAAATAATAATGTGTATAACAAGGGCCCTCACAATTTTTTTCTGCTACAATTCACTCTCTAAACACCAACACAGAAAACATCCACCTATCTTTGGGAATTATTTCTTAAATTTGACAAACAAACAAAGAAACATTGATCCATACTCACATAAATTAAATAGAACTTTGAATAGAGACAGTTTTTCCAGAGTGCTCAGTAGTCACATTGAACACATTTCCAAGGGACCTCAACTCCAACCTACTAAAGTTGACTTTTAGTCAACAAAACAAATGATAAAAGTTTTCAAAATGTCCTGGTGAAAAAAGTGATAATTTTCTTTCATTATGCCTATGGCTCTAGGCACAGGCCTCTTAAAAAAATCTATTTAGGCACATGGTTGGGTTCCAGAGGAAATACTCAGAACTTCTGAAAACATAACTGTTTATTTAAATGTCAAAATGATTATTTGTTTTGTTATCCAGTCTGAGGAATCCCTGGGATAATGGCTTAATTTTGGTGACTTAGAGTGGCAAAATGTTTTCCTTCGGAAGCAATATCAAGAGCTCATTAAACTTAATCATTATCACCATATACTTGCATCTCCTGCTCTTCAGAGATGATGGTGCATAGGAAGATGAAAATCCTGGCAATTAATTAAAATTTGCAAGACATAACAAGAAAAAATATATTTATCCCTATTATTATTTTTATTTTTGAATTCACAAAAAGCTTGTGGTAAATCCAGAGTTTGATTAACAGCATGACAGAAACTGATATGGAAAGTACTACCAAAATAGAAAGAGAGTTTTACCTTTATTATATTAACTACAAGTTATCATTTGTCTTTGCTGACAAGTGGTTTATTTAAACATTTTTTCTTGATCAATTTTTTTTAATGTGTTATTGATTTTTCAAACTGGCTTGTAAGATATTTGAAATAAAAACATAAAGCATATTCATTTCACAATGAAAGCTAAACTAAACTGTAGGCAAGAAGAAAATGAAAAAAATAAAATCCACAGTGGCCTGCTCCTCAATAAACCATCAGTGCCAAGACTCCAAACAATTGCTTATTTCCTGACACTCCTGTTTGCAGATAGATCAGGTTCAGTGACTGTTTACTTTATTTTGTTTCTTTTTATTTTATCTTTTTATCTGAGGTTTCATTCTGCAAAGGCCTCATAGTATTTACTGATATTTGTTTTTCTTTGAGCAGTAAACAACTACTGAGCTTTCCCTATGAAGGACATGCTGAAACAGAATAGCTAAAAGTCCTGCAAAGTATCCAGCCTTCTAAATTAGCCACAAAAATTCATTGCTGGCATTCTGACATGCACATTCCCACGAAACCCGGTATAAAGACCTTTAGGCAAGACTGCTGGTGAGCCATTAGATGAGATGATGATGATGATGATAGGAAGCTGATCATTAAACAGCATACTCTTAAGGGACCACTTCTGCCACACTCATTATCCTTAGATATCCTTAGACTTAGAGCTTTATATATTGCCCAGAACAGCAGCACCATCTAAGTGCTACAGTCTGTCAGTAGACCCAGCAAGGTCTGCAGTGCATTGCCAGGCCTATCTATTTTTTAAGGGAGAAAAATGCATTAGAGATGTATAACACGTTGTTTCCCACTGGTTTGCATCTGTTGGTAGGACAGTGAAGTACAGGAGAGTTGGATGCTTATTAAATTCATATACTTCAGTGAATTTCTTGGGGATTGAATTGTCACATACTATGTGAATATGGACACGAGGGTATGGCCTGCAAATGGAATCTGTTATTATTATAAAAGAGTAGGTTTGTGCCTGTAAGAGTGCTTCTTTTAAAGGAAGGAGGGAGCTGTGTGTTTGTAGCTACAGCAGGAGTAGTCTCCACTCTTTTTGAGGCTTATCTTCAGGTTCATCTCCCCTTTCTGACCTAAACTGCACTAAAAAGCCCTACCTTTTGTGAAAAAATATCCCGAATACTATCTGTTGACCTAAAGAACTATAGGCTTTCCAGTCCTCCCCCTTGCTTTTCACAATAAAGCAGCTATTGACAGAGAAACTTCTAAATTACTCTTGCTTTTTCATTCCTTCCTCCTAAGTGGTGCTAGCAAACCTCCTCATGTTCCTCACTTCCTCATTGATTTCTCTGCTTCAGAAAGATGGGAACATGCTGAAGCAACCCAAGGATTCAAAACCACCATTGTGCTCCTGGTGAGAACTACCAAGAGTCCTGTCAAGAAAGGTCAAAGACATGGCTCAGTTCTGGAGACTCTCAGGCTCTGATCCAAAGCTCACAATTATTGCACAGAGTTTTTAACATCCTTTGAGAAAGTTTAGATATTTCTAATGCCTTTCATGAGTGGGAAATCTTCTACTGGTGACAAGAGGGTCTAACAAAATCACCAGCTATGGATTGGCTGAAAATTAATCTCAGCACATTTAAACCAAAAGCTCTGCCTTACTGTCCTTATAGCACAGTCTTGGACACCTGGATTCAAAATTGGATCTTCTAAGACTTCTGCTACAAACCGTGTAAGCAATTCAGCTGCATAATCCATCAGAAGGGGATGGATCAAGTGACAAAAAGTGCCTCAGATCAGCAGCAATATCCAGTGTGACTGGTTGTACAGCTTTGTCGCGGCTCAGGTATGCTCATGTGACCAGTTAACAGCTGGCCTTTTTCAGGTAAGCATGCAAACAGGTAACACAGGCATTCCAGAGCTTGCAATTTAGTTTAAATAAGTTTGAACAGCAAGGTTGGAAATGAATAATAAAAAAAGCAGTTCGGTTAGCAACCCATAGTTGCCAATTCATCAATTAATACAAACAAAATTAATTGCTAACTTTGAAATTACCTCATCTATTTTCAAAAGAAGCTGACAGCTTGATGTATTAAAATAAGAATGATCACTTATTGTAAACAAATTTCAGTTTACCTCCCCCCACAGCTCTTTAATTTCAAGAAGGATGGTGCACCTCATTTTTGTGTCTGCTGGACAACCTTCAGCTCTGCATTAGCTAATTAATTCAAAGAAGGAAGAATATCTTTTCCACAGAATCATCAGTATAGCTAATATTATTTATATCTAACCATAAATAATACAGGGGAAAATATATTTGAGTTCGTGGGGATGCTGCTCTCGCTTTAACCCTGTATCTATCCTTCAGGGATTAAGAAAGCAACGATAGTATGTCCTATCATTGGTAAGGAGCACCTCTGTAGCATGGAGATGAAGGTAATAAAGTGTGGTTTCAGAAACAGGAGCAGAGAAAGCACTTGCATACAAAATAAGGGAAGGAATTGCTGTGCAAACCTATGTAAGGACAGGGGACAAAGGTGCATTGCTTTAATTTAAAATAAGAGGGTGAGATAGTGTGTTGTCAAAGAATAGAAAAAGTATTGAATGAAAGTTTGTAAAAAGAAAGGAGGAGGAAGTGATACAGGTAAATAAAACCACTGAAAGGGCAACACTTGTTGTAATATGAAAGGACAGGCTTTCTTCACTCTGTGGTGACAACTTTATGAAGAACTTTTCATAAACTTGAAAAGATGACTTCAACAGGTCTTTTCTGAAAGGATGCCACAGCACTTCACAGGAAAACACAGAAACTCAAGGCAGAAATGTTGAACAGCAGGAAGAGTGAGGAGAAAGCAGTCGAGAAAGCTCCCCTCTGTTTGCACCGGGGTGTTAACTCTGAATTATGAGAATATTTTAAGTAGCAGACAATATGATCCCTGAGGAAGTCAGGGTGCTGCGCTGGAAAGCACAGCACTGACTCATGAAAAAGCAGGACTGATGTTAAACTTAAGTTAATGTTTCAACCATTAAAAGGCTTTAAGTGCCTACCTTTAATCTTCAAAACGTGCACACCCACAGGTTACTGAACTGTATGTCTGGAAAACTGTCATGTGAATCACACTATTTCCCAACAAATGGACAAGACGGAGTTTTATTTAGATAAAATGGCAGTGTGTACCAGGGCAGGTAAGCATTTTTCTTCTTTAAAAAGTTCTAGCTGTAACTGCAGAATTGTTTATTGGGGTTTTTATTTTGTTTGTTGTTTAAATTATTTCTTTCATTCCCATATTTTCTTTTTATTAATTTTTTAAATTTCCCTTAAGCAGTTTTTCTGAAATTCTGAAATCATGTGTACTGTTTGTGTATTTCATTTTAAGTGTTAAATTTAATTTCTAATCCATTATTCCAAGGAATCCCCTATATCTTCATATTTCAGGAAGTTTAATGTTTTCTGTGTATGTGATACCTGCTTATTTAAGTATTTGAATACTGATTTAAGGATTTGAGGACTTAAATGCATTATGAGTAAATTGGAATATGCCACGATGAAATCTTCAACTACTAATTCATGTGTGGATTTCTACCATAGAGTAAATAAAATGTTTTTCTGTATGAAAGTGATGCTTGAAAACAAATACATGAAAAATCTACCTGCAAAATCTTCTAATACTATAAAACCTCAAAATAAATGTCATGAAGATGCAGTACTGTTGATAGGTTCTCTTGTCCTTCAGCATGGCACCACATAATTTCAGTCTTAAAAAAAAATAAGTAAAACAAACAAAAATCCCCAAACAAGGAAACAAGCAAGCAACCAAAAAGCTTTAAATGTAAGCTGTGCCAGTCACTGAGACAGCTCACATATTCATGGATGACTGAAAACAGCATTTAGATCAGCTTTTCAATATAAAATAGAATTTCTTTTTGCCCCATTCCTTTATTTATCTCATGTGTTATTCCAAACACACCAGCACCAGCTTATGCTACTGAAGTCAGCCCAGACAGACAAAAACAGTGTCCATGTCAGGTCACAGTTAGATCCTTTTTTCCCACTCTACTTTTTCCAATCCTGCTGAAAAGTAGTGTTGTGGTCACTCCATTCCACACTATTACAGCACCAACTCTGATGTCTCACAATTGATTGAGCAGCAATTCTGGCAGCAATTTCTGTTACTTTTTCCTCAAATCTCCAGCTCCTGAAGTCCTGCAAGAGAAGGTGCAACTGGTTGTGGTATGGAGCTTTAGGACAGGAGCAACTCCAAGAAAGGCATGGACTCATTGAACAGAATACACAAAGATGATTAGATTATGTCTCCTGTGAGGAAAGGCTGAAATAGGACTGCTCTTTGTAGAGAACGGAACTTTTGGGGGTATTGTTATTAGTGATTGATTTAATTAATCTTATTAAATCTCATTAAATCCTATTGACCTTATTAACTAATTAATCTGACTAAATCTAGACAATACCTGAAGGCAAGGTGTAAGGATGACATAGCCAGGCTGTGGTTTTTCAGAGACAGGATCAGAAGTGATGGACACAAACAGAAGCACAGGAGGTTACTCCTTGTTGAGGGTTAGGTTTGTTCCTTCTTTGTCTAAAGAATTTTTTCCCCATAAGTTACCAAGGAGACCAGGTGTTGGATACTTAAGAATACTTAACTGAAACAAAGAAGTGGACAAAGATGGAAGGAGGAGATAACGCAGGTAAAAGACAGAGCTTGAGGCAGCTGCGGGCTTTTCTTTTACCGGCGTTGGGGGAGAGAGAGAACGGCTGTTGCTGGCTGGAAGAGTTTCACTGTGGCCAAAGAGATCCAGTCCTGGGAAATCTACTATCACCGGTTCGGCCTGAATCCAGAGTTTTCTCTGCCACCCGCGGGAGCTGGGCCGCTTTCTGCCTCGCCTTCGGCTTCTTCGACGCTGCTCCTCTTGCTGCGGCGTGACCCTGCACCCCCTGCGCTGCCGGGACATCCTGCCCCTGCCTGCCGGGACACCCTGCCATCCCAGCTACCAGCCCGGGACTTTTCCACTGTTCCAGCTTGGTGCTCTGAGGATCCTGCAGGGACACCGAAACCAAACTGCCCTGGGTTTTGTGAAACAAAGCCCTCAAGGTTCTTGGTACTGTTTTCATTTGTTATTAATGCTGTAGTTGTTCGGTGGGTTTTTTTGTGTTTGTTTGCTTTGTAATACATACTAGTAAAGAACTGCTATTCCTACTTCCCAAATCTTTGCCTAAGAGCCTCTGATTGTAATTTATAATTGAGAAAGAAAAAAAAAGGGGGGTGGAGGGGGGGGGTTTACACTCTCCATCCCAAAGGAAACTGCAGGTTTTGTTTTTTTTTTTTTATTACCTGGCAGATACCTGTCTTCCCAAACCAAGACACTCCTGAACATCAAAAAACACTTTTTCACTCTGAAGGTGACCAAGGAAACAGCAGCTCACAGTGTATCACAACCTTTTTTCCGTGCTCTTTCTGTGGGAAGAGCAGCACTCTTAAGTCCTGAGATGTCTGAGTCATAAATCAAGCCAGAGGTTACTCAGAAATTCCAACCCCCCAACCCCGTTCCCAAAACTCAGTTCCCAAGTAAATAAGCATTCAATTCTCGTTTGTGATATTTGACAGATTAATGTGAATCCTGACAGTTATATTAAGGATGGAAGAAGGAAAGGCAATTAGTTACCAAGCATTGAAAATTGACACAAATGTAGCATAAACTGGTAAAAGTTTGTCCTGAAAAGAGAAAAGGCATCCCTGGTTTTCTGATTCTCTTCACCTTTCACAAGTGTTATTGTTGGCCAAGAAAAGAGGAAGAAGGGAAGGACAAAGACAGGACACTGGAAGTCAGGAAATGAAGAGAGAAGAGATAAAACCGAAGTGCAGAAATCACAAGCCTCACCGTCAGAAACTCAAGTTCAGAGTCAAAGACACTTTCCACTCTATCACTTCAGAGATTTAACTTTTTCCATGAAGCCTTACATTGGCTTGTGTAACAAAAGTGATAGCAGTGCAAAAGCCTTGTATTGTGGTCCTACCTCGAACTGCAGTCAGCTTGTGGCAACCTGTTCACCTGTGATTAAAATGGCAAAGTTCTGAGCCTTGTCCTTTCTGTCCTTCAGATTTGAAATGTCCTGTGTCATTGGCATGCTCTAAGGATAAGCATATGAAAGATCATTAAATACTCAGATTCTACCATAATAAAGATAAAAATAGATTTGCAGGTATCATATTCTGTCTTCTGTTGTACTTTTTTTAGTAGAGATAGAGTTAATTTTCTTTGTAGTAGATTTTAAGGAGCCATGTGTTGGATTTTTTTTCTTTGCTTGTGCATACAGCTTTCACTTTACCTATTAAACTACACCTCAAACCATTTTTTACACTTTTACCATTCAGATCCTCTCCTCTATCTCCCTGTGGAGGAGAGCTAAACTGGTGTCTGTGTGAGGCCAAACTTCCTGCTGGGGTTAAATCACAACTGAAAACAATTATGCAATCTTTTTCAATTAGGTATTGATGTACTGCCAATAAATAAAAAACTGCTCTAGACCATGGACTTTATTTTTTTTCTGATTTCATATGGCTTGTTTAATTAAATTAGCAACATAATTTGCATTTGTTGGATACAGTTGGTTCCAAAGTCCTGCCAGAAGGAAAAATAGAAGCAAGTTGTACCTCTCACAGTAGGGACAGCAGAGATTTCTTATTTTTATTTCACCTTGACCCAGTGTGAGCAGCATTCCCCAGCAAGCCTACCATTACAGCAAGGTTTAGAGGTGAGAAAACATTAGCAGTTGCAAATTTTATCCAAAAGGCACTTAGCACTTTCTGCACAAATCTGGCTATGTTCTTTCTTCACTTGCATCCTGTAATAAAATTCCCTGAAATCAATGGAAAGGCTTCTTCCTGTATCCTGAAATGAATCCTTCCAGTTGGCTGAAATCTCTTCATAGAAGATACATTACATTTTGTGAGCTTCCCTAGAAGTCCCTGCAACTCTGGAAACCTCTCTGCCCTAGAATTTTAAAATTGTCTGCTGCATCATAAAAAAACCAAGCCCATGCATGCTACCATATCATGGCAGTATTTCAATATCCTTTCATCATCTGACATTTTCTCCTGGAAAAAAAAACCCCAAAAACTTCAAGAAACCAACACTGTGTCCCCCAGCTAGGCCAACATGGCCAAGGATGCCCTACAGCCCCACAAACCATAAGATTCCTTTATGCCTTGTAGCCTTTTTGCAGCTTCAAGGCACTGATAGGGAATAGTGCGTATGTTAACAGGGTCCAGGGTCCAGCTGTGGGTACCTTCCCTGCTGCTGCAAACTGTAATGGCTTTGATGACAGGGAAGTGTCAGTAGTATCACTAGTAGCCAATACAAAGCCAGTTCAGAACCAGCACACTCAGAATTTTGCACTACCTTTGCCTTACTGTTAATTGTAGTCTCAATCTGAGTGTGGGGTGAGAAGCGAATTTCAAAGCCTCTGCCCAGCACGTTCCTGTCTCTACTTCAGACTTGCCTATTTGTTGTGCAAATTGTTCTCTTTTCCCATATTTTTAGAGTTCCCTCAGCCAATGTATCTGAGCACTCTGTAACCTGTAATGTGTTTACCCTCACAGCACCCCTGAGGGCAGTAGAGTGCAATTATCCCTGTTCTACTGATGGAAAACTGCTGTATAAAACAGATTAAGCCATTCACACAAGGATCAAGAGCTCTTTGCTCTACTTATTGTGGGCAGGTCATCTTGCTGCTTGTTCTCCATTTGGCCTGAATCCCAGTCAGCAGTTGAGCACCACATCCAGCCGACAAAACTCTGCTCCAAGGAATCACCATGAAACCACAAACCTTAATAAAACAATGAAGGTATAAGTAAAAGTAATTTCCCTTGGGAATGCTTTGAGCCTATAGATACCACAGAAGGTGGTTCATTTGCAACTCAGTCTGTCAACCACAGTGAAGACACTGTGATGTATGCTAGGGCATGCAGCTGCTGTCCTCCCCTCTTTTCCCAGCTCACACTGCTGGGCCCTGGTTCCAAGAGGGCACAGTTCTGCTGCTGGTTATGGGACTGACCTGCTCCAAGCAGACAACACTCATTACTGACAGCAAACAGCAGGGATGTGGTCATCACACACAGACCTGGATGAAGCAGGAAACACCACAGAGCTGGTCCCTGGTCTGTCTGGCAGAGCTATGAATTTTATATATTGGGGATATAAATTAGATCTTGTGTTGGAAGGATAAAGTCCATCACGCATGAGCAACCAGGAGTCAGTGTGATATGGGTACACATTCTGCCCTCGCATTTCCCTCTAAAGCATCTGTTATGGGCATTTGGAAAAGTTCGCCTTTCTAGAAGGTTTAATGCTGAGCCATTTTGACAGTTTTGGAATTTGCTCTACTTGCTATGAACGTTTTGATTCAAACTCTCTCTCAGGTCACCAAGAAGAACCTCATGGCTCAGGAACCAGTAAAAAAGGAAAAGCAGATTTTCTTCTGAGGAGTGGCTAAACAGTAAACTGTCGAGAAGCAGGACGTATTTATTAATTCTATTTATCAGTACTAAGGACAGAAAAACATTCATGTAAAAAACTATTCTGTAAAGCAAAGAAAATCCTATTCTTCATTGGGTTTTGATCTTTTTTTATTTTCTCTTATTATCTCTTTAAACTTAGTGCTGCTTAGCACAAAGACATGAACCTGTGAATGATTTTTGTTGCTGGTCTAAATCAGCAAAGAAAACATAGCTTAGATGTGTTAGTAAAAATCTTCATCTCCGTCTGCCTCAGTGCATAATTATAATAGGAGTTGTGACACTGTTTATATCATAGAGATTAAATTTTGCTTTCACATCCCAGACATTTCACGCTGTAAATCTTTGCGCACTGTAAATCTCTTCACATCTTGCTTCGTGTCCTGGGCTCAGTCACTCAAGATCTGCCACTCTGGGTTAGACCATGGTATCACTGTTTGACAAACACTGACAATGGGGTCTGCTGTTAGCACTCCCTCTACAGAAAAAAAAAAGGGAAAAAAATAGGCAGGTTTTTACCTTTCCAAACCATGTATCACAGTCTCACATAAAGGACAGGAATTATTTTATGAAAGAATGCATCTGTCGCCCACGACCTTATTCCCCTTCCTCTCTCTGTTCACTTTTATCACTTCCCCTCTTTCTTGACAACAACTTCACATCTAGAAATAGTAAGCTGTGTTACAAAGCCTTGAACAGACATGAGGTGTGTATGGTCTTGCTGGGGTAGGATTGCCTTAGAAGTCATAAAACATTTCCCACCCTTTCCTGAAAGGAAAATTTGTAATCAAGTTTAAAGACTAAGTTTGTACTTAAGTGCGTTCCTCAGTAAGGTAGATTTATGAAGGACCAAATTGCTTCCCTGGTTCAAGGTATTAAATGACAATAACACCTCCATAACCACTTTAAAAAATACTCAGAAAAGAGTTTTCCTGTGAAATTCACCTCATTCTTTTGGTTAGCATCAAATTCTGCACCTGACAAAGGGCTGATTCCTTTTCCTTTGGGAATTGAATGAATCAATATTTGCTGTATGAGTTTCTTGGCATCAAGTTGGCAGCAAGTGTTCTTGTTAACTGTACCTAAGCAGAATTAGATTTCAGACACACTTTAATGCTATTCTTTCTTTCAGGTCAATGACCAAACATGGTAAAATGAATTGAAAGGCAGCACATCCAAGTCTTATTCTCTAACTCAAGATTGGCATCAATTGCCTTGCCCCGTTGTGATCTTATGTACAGCAATATTTTTTTGGTGGCCATTAATACAGTTACAATTGCTACTCCAATAACCATAGGAATAACTTTTCCCTCATTCTCCCATTCAAATAAAAACCTGTTTTTCTGCAAAAGGTCTCCTCCTCTTCTTCATGTGTGAGAGTGGCAGCTCCTGATGATCTTTCTGTTCTACTTACCATGGGGAATGATAATAATCCCGGTACTCCTCTGCCAGCATGCCAAACATCCTGATTTGCTTAATAAGAGGAATTTCTGTGATTATTTAGGACCTTGCCCAAGGGCTTTGTGTTTTGCATCACTGAGAGAAAGGGGAAATACGTGTGAGTTCATACATGTCTTGAAGTGGAGAGCTGTCCCCCTCTTTTTTAAGTTCCAGTACCACAGAACCATTTAATATGAAACTAATTTCTGACCTTTGGTGCATCTCTACTTAAACACATGAACACCTACTGCTAGTTTGTGCCTACAGCTGCTCATCTTCTCTTAACTGTTTATGCACTGCAAAATTAGAACAGCATTTGTAATCATTAGACTTGATGCTAATTTAAATCTCAGTTTCTCTAACAGTCCAAGGAGCTGCAGAAGTAACAGATTAATGAGCAAAGTCACAAGCAAATGTGCAAAACCAGAAAATCTGAAATAAAATACAACACTGAAAATGAATGTACATGCTGTCAGGGGTTAAGCCATAAACTGAAAAATGAAGTAGCACTGCAAACCACAGTGTACTAAAGGTGACATTTTTCATATCTTCAGATATGCACTGCACTTCCTGCACATTTCAGACTTATAAAACAGAGCAGGTTTGTCCAGTAGGTCTTCAGCTGTGTTTCAGTAATTTATGAACACAAAATTGAATAAAAATTTGTTTTTAACAGTTTTAGCAAAACCCATTCATTAGCAGTAGCTCATTCTAGAAAAAGGGTGGTGCACAAAGAGAATCAATTTGATATTTTGAAAGAAATATTCAAGACAGACACTTTAGAATGGAATAAACATTTTATCCCAGTAAATATGCCAACTGAAAAGTCACTTAAAAGGCCTTCTCATACTTTTGAAAGTCCAGTGAGTCTAGTCACTTCTGAGCTTAGGTTGAATTCTAGAGCTTGTGCTTGAATTTTTTTGATTCTGCTTAAGAAGATGCAAATAAAGAGGGCAAACAAAGCCAAACTGACCAAACAAAACACTTTCCTTTAATTTTAATATTTGATTTTACTTCATTTTTATAACATGCAATTTTTTTATTTATTCAAATGTATTCAATTTTATTTAAACTTTAACTTCATTCTATTTTTATTTAGTTTCATTTAATTGTTTTTCATTTTATGCTAACTTATTTACTTTAATTATTTTATTTCATTTTAATTTTATTTTATTTTTATTTTATTTTTTATAAAATCTCATAAAACAAATATATAACAATATAATTTTAAATTAATGAAAATGAACTAGAAAGAAAAAAGAAAAGAGAAAAGAAAAGAGAGGAAACTAAAAACTAAAATGATAAGAAAAAGAAAATTAAATTAATATATTTAATAGAAAAATTAGAACAATAGAAAATAAAATTACAAATAAAATAAAGAAATGGCTCTGGGATGCAATTGCTATCATCTTCTCAATCTCTTCCTTAGATGCATCTCTCATTTCAAGTTTTCAAGTCTATTGTTCTTCCCTCAATGAACATCAAATATTGTTTTCTCTCATCCATTTTCAGTCAGCCTTCTCTTTCAACATCCACTCCTCAGAATTCCCATCTGTGTAAGAGCCATTTTCTCAGTTTCATGCCAATATTAGCAAGTCTTTACAAGACACGGAAATCAAAAATATTTCATTTCCTCTTTTCTCTTTGTACTGCAATAAATGGGACTGAAAGCCTGGGTTTACTCAATCACTAATTCCCAAAGTCCAAATCCCCCTAATTTGACAAAAGTCAAACCTCTTTGCCACAAACTTATTAGGAATATTACCATGATGAGTGAAAGGATGATGATTTATCTAGGAGGTCAGAACATGGCATTCCAGGACACTGGAATGCAGTTTACATCTTGGCAGATAATAAAAATGTAGATGAAATGAACACATCAAGTTTACAAATCACCTCAGCCTGATGAGATTTTAAAGATTGATCAGCAAAAAACCACTCCATTAGCTCTAATAATAAGTCCAGAGTGAGAAGATGCCTAAATGGCCTCCTGATGGAGTTCAGAAGAACCTGAAATGTATTTAAAAATAAGTAGATCAGTACCATTACTTTCAGTGCAGGCTACAAAACTCATGGCAGAAGAGAAAAATCATTACATGGGTTTTCTGAAGACATTTCTGGAAGAGCACAATAGTCAAAGTTTTAGTTGAAATAAAAAGGAACTTGGTTTGAACTGTGGCTCCTTTATAGTCAAGCAATATTGAAATACACTTAACTTAAAAGAAAACTTAAAAAACTTTAAGGCTTCAGTGCACAGAGAGTGAGGGAGTACAGGAATGAAAGCAACTCCAGCAGAAATGGGATTTTGTTCCAGCAGCTTGGAACTGCCAAAACAGCGGTCGACTGTGGAATTACAAGGTTGTCACAGACGTGGATCCATGTTGACTGGGAACTGACATGTATAAAACCAAGGAAACAGAAGCTGTGGCAAACACGTGAAGTTAAGGACTGTTTTTTAGAAGGAAAGGGTGTGTGAGGGAGAGGATATGGTGTGCGTATGTAGGGCCCAAAGGAGGTAGTTCAGTCTCATCCTCTGCATGCAATGTTAACACCAATCTGCACTCTGTCAGGTGTCATCACTTAAGTCAGATAAAAATTATTAAATTTGTGCTTTTTCTGGTTGGGGTTTGCTGGGGGCTTTTTTCTGAAAGAATACATCATATATGCCTGGCAGTGGCCTTAGTTTTGGCACAACCTTTTTATCCCAGTGCAACAAGATGAAAAATACATGTCCAGGGCCTCCCGATGTTTCAGTGATGATAGAGACTGAAAAATTCATCACATCTATCATATACTATGATTGTCAGCTTCTGTAAGTGAATAAATTAATTATTTCATTAAATTCATAATTTAGTCTAGCCCTTTATGTCTTCTTTTTGATTCCTCCTGAGCCAGGATTTTATTTTGCTGTAGTACACTTCAGTTGATTTGAAGACGACGCTGAAGCCACAAGCAAACTAAAAGCTCCAACTATAGTAGCCTTGCCCTTCTCGTGTTTGCTGCAACATGTTTTATATTTAAATTCCATTTGGGCATTACTGTCTCAAATCAAATGAAAACGCTTCAGAATCACCAAGTGTTCTGCAAGGTAATATATTTTGCATGTAAATCCCTTTCTTTTTCTTTTCCCCAGGATTTTTCTATAAATCTCAAAGAAAACATTTGACTTGCCTCAAAGTAGTTAAAACCTATAAAGGTTCCCTTTAAATTATTTATCTACCACATTCCCTTCTTAAAAACTTCCTCTGTCTGAAGGGTTCTGTGAGGTCTTAAGGGATGATATATAAATTACCCAACAGCAAGAATCTCAAAAACTGATTTAAAAGCTGGGGAAAGTATGGTTTCTGTTCTATCCAGTTTCTATGTGATAAAACAGAATAAAACATAAAGCAGTTGGAAATCCTTCAAAGGGATTCTAGAGCTATAAGTGGTGGTTCTGGACTGGAATTCCAGAGCTGATACCCATCAATCGAAGGATTCTCATCTGCAACCTTTGCATATCAACTGACTCTAATTGTCATAACAAGACTATGTAAGAAGCAAACATGTACAGATTATACTGGAGTCTTGGGAAGTTGTCACCATGGATTAAATTGCAGATTTATCTGTTAAAACAAATTTCAAGTGATGCTTGTAGGTTTTTTTGACCTGGTCAATCTGGCTTTTTGCTCCTATGCCTGTACAGCAACAAACACAGGTGGCACCTTCCTACAACAGAGGTTTCCCACCATCTGTGACATTGTTCATGATTAACAGCACAAGTTCCAGGAGTTGTTCAGACAAATCTCTCTTTCACATGAGCATGCATTGTATTTGCGCTCATGTAGCATAGAAGAAAATGAGTCATCAGGTTTGAGAGGAGGAGAGGGATTATTCTCTGCATTTTAGTGACATATTCACAGTGACATGGGTCAAAACAAACAAACAAAACGGAAGAAGAAATGAAGATTTTTAGAATGACAATGGGTTTTATGGACTTCAAAACTGTCATTATCTTTACGGTTGTTATTGCCAGCTCAGAGCAGTTTCAAAAGCAAAGGAAAATGGTTTGGGCAAAATGACTGCTCAAACACTATTTCATGCTTCTTATCATTTGCTGCTCCCTCTACCATAAGTCCCTGCTCCTGTGCTGACCCATAATAAGCTATTCCCTCCCTCCACCCTGCCCTTTTGGTATGAGAAGGAATAGCTGTGGATGGCAGGCACTTAAAAACTTCAGTCCAAGGCTATACCACTGAAGCATGATAAATAAAGCGTGCCATAACAACAGGAAAGCAAGATCAACACAATACCTTGCACCTAAATCCCAAGCTTAGGTACTCTGCAGCCATTCAAAACTTTTAACAATACTGTAGAATCACAGCCCCACAGGTTTACCTGTACAGCAATACATAATTGTATACACGAGCTTGCCTTACAGAATCTACTCATCTTCTTTGGTCGTGACACTGCATTATTTGTAGGGATAAGAAATGTTATGGAGATTTCCCTGAATGATTAAGTAGAACTGCAGCTAAATGTAATCATACATTTATAGGAATAAATTTCTTCTTTTGTTCACACAGGGAATTTTCGTCTGAATATTCACACTTACTTTTAAGTGTGCACTGCATATTATGCACTGCACAAGTCACAGATGAGGAAGACCTGGATAATATTGATTTCAACAGACATAAACTTTTAAATCCTTTCCAGGCACATAGAGAAAGCAAACACTTAAGGTCATAGAAAACATAACAATAGCTTCCTTATTATGTGTAGTTGTTCCTGTGTCACCTGCAACAGGTGACCCTGCCTTGACAAGGGATTGGATGAGATGATTTCCAGAGGTCCTTTCCAACCCTAATGATTCTATGATTCTGTAAACAACAAACTTAAAATATCAGAAAATAGCTTTAAAAAAAGTCTAATATGGATAAATTAAAGCTGTATATATTAATATATAATTATCTTCTATACCATACTACTTCAATTTGAGAAAATTTCATTGCCTAGAAAACTGATCATAAAATATTGAAAATACTTCATATTATGCTATAGATTTAAATAGCACTGACAAAACTCAAATGTAATTTTCTTGTGTTAGGCCAGCTGATAGAGCAACAAAAACCAGACAAAATTTTGCAATTAGTGTTCTGTCATAAAATCATAGAAAGGATAGAATAATCCAGCCTCACTGCAGGTTAATGATTATAGCTCTTAATGTGATCTAATTACATAAATCAATTGGACCACAAGAGAGGAAGAGGTAGTTAACCTATGTCAATAGAGAGGAGGGGAAGCTGTTAGCATCTGTGCAAAAGAAGAGAGACAGCATAAAAATTTCTGTGAGGAATAAAACCAATATCTCTGTCTTGTTCACAGTTTTAGTATCTTTGCTATGAATTCATATTCTAAAATTGGCTTTTCAAAGTATCTTATACAGTTAAAAACTCTCCCCAGTTATAAACTCTCCCCAGTTTTCCTGGTTTATATCCTTAGACTATTGGGGAGTTCGTGAAATGATAGCACAGCTATTTTAAACTCACAGTTCTGGAATAAGACACCTAACACTTAGCTTTAGTCCAGACAGATTATTGAAAGACCAAAATCCTCATGGACAAGAGAATGGATGCTACCATATGCTATGATTAAAACAAGAGGAAAAAATGCCCGGTCATTTGGTTACCCTAAAAGGGAGGCAAACCTAAACACTGACCAAGCAAGGACCAGGAAAAACTGAATAGTAAAATCAGAGCAATGGTTCCCATCATAGTCTGCTCGAACTTTTGCTTTTCTCTTCCTTGTCTAAAACGATTTGGTGTTCAAATGCTTGTCTGCTTTCCCTGTGATAATATGAAATACTGCCCTTCCAACAGAGCTTCATCTTGCTTGTATTCCCACATCACAAAAAGCGCAACAACCTTACTGTCCTGAACTTGATTTTTTTCCTTAACCATCTAGATTACAAAATAAATTAGTGCAGAGTCTATCAAAAAATATTTTACAAACATGAAGCAACGTAACTGCAAGTGATAGCGTGCGGGAACAGTACCACTCCACTTCTAAAAATATTTTCTTTCTCTGTCCTCATGCAGGCCAGCTGCTGGCACTAAAACCCCAGAATGTTACACATGCTCCAGGCTCAGGAATTATGACACATTTGATACTTAAGGAAGTTTTCCAAGGAACCTGACTATGAACTTGAGACCAGCTCCTAAAAACAGCTTCCTATGCAAAGACTTTGAAAGAATAGTACCAAAAGTATAAAGAAGTCCAAATGGCTATGAAGTACCCAGGGTTTATACTCCACAGAGCAGTGTATCATTATATCTTTGCTAGTCCTCACTAAACATTCTGTTGGTTTTCACAGCAGCAATAAAGAGGACTAGACTTTGAACACCAGTAATAAGTACACAGGGCTTTCCTTATGTTAGCCAAGACCACCTTACTCCCCTGAGTAAGAACAACCATGCTTGTAGTACATTTAAAATCTGGTTTTAGGCATTTGCAAACTGAGAAATAAATATTAAAGTATTAGATATGGTTATGTGACGCTACTGGCATCTGATTCCATTTTTCAAGGTATCCTTAAGGAAGTTTATATTTAATAAGAGCAGTGACAGAAACACTGCCCGCAGGGACAGAGTACACCTATCACAGAAGTACAAAATGAGTAGACACAATGCACATATAAGAGCATTACACAAATTAGGGATCAAGAGAAACTTTATTCCAAGATGGCACTGTCAGCACTTTCTTACCACTTCCTAATTCTCTACTTCATTGTAAATTTTAAAAGCTTTAACTTAAATAACCACTAGGAAATTTACTTCTTAATTAATATACTCTTAAACTAAGGCATTGATTATAAGAGGAGTTATAAGCTTGTCTACTAGAACAAGTTTTCACTTGAAACATCATTTATGAAGACTTGATGGAACATGCTAGTGTTAATAACAAATGCTTTGCAAGCAATCTATCCAGAGTGCCCAATATCCACAAGAGCATATCTGACTATCAAAATTCACTGACTGACATATCTTCAAGACTCTGCAGCTAAGTCAAAATGAAAATAAAGCAGAAATTCAGAAATTATGCTCTAAGGATCTGCATCAGAGATAATAAATTCCTGCACTTAGCATGAATTCTTCATAGAAAAACATTATTCCATTTCAAAATAAAAACCGAATATTTTTTACTGAATAGAATGTCAATTCTATATGTAAAACAGAGTCTTAACTTGTCAAATTTACCTTGTTTTAGAAAGCAGATTATTTTTTCAGTTTCATTCTCTAATCTTTTTATAAGCTATTTTTCAAAATCCAAAAACATATAAAAGCAGATGAAATAGAACAGAAACAGATTGTATTTTAAAAAAATATGTCACCCACCAAAAAGCAACTTCTGTGCCTAAGCATCCACCTGAGCATGAAAATAAAAGTAATATAGGAATTGACCTATGTTTGATTAACCATGGTGTCATACTCAGGGCTACCTAGGTGTCCCACAGAAGTGCAATTCCCTATCTAGCAGCAGGGAATATTTCCTCCTTTACTTTGCCCTCCTCTTCTATGCTAGCCACATCCAGCCATAAAAATTTTCATTTTAACCCAGATAAAAGTGAACTCACAATTTTTGTATCATGCTCGGTCAATTTATTCCAACAGACTTTTTCTGACCGGCTCCACTTTGGAAGTCAACCTATGCCTGTGCTGAAGAAAACGTGTGCTCCTAAGTGTCATTTTTGGATATATTTTCTCTTCACACACCAGTGTGAAGTACATAAATTGAAACAAACATCCTTCATTCCTCTGTCTTGTCAACTAAGATTTTAATTTCCTGAGTGCAGTGACTTATGTGCATTTCCAGGTCTCCCTGCAGGGAGCTTTGAATTCAGCTTGGGCTCCTGGATGCTACTGGGGCTCCATAGTAGGTGTCAAGCACATAAAAGCACAGTGCAGGATCCAAAGCAGAAGTGATTCATACTGAATTACAGCTCATAAGACCTCCTAATTAAAAAATTCCACAGTGGCTCTACTTACCATGCATGTCATTCCCTAAAGTACTTGTGTAGCATCTGCCACCCACAAATAATTAACTGCCTAAGAGTGAGGAAAGGTGCGTGCAGCAAGTCAGATCAGCTGTCCCCCCACGTTCCGCCGGTAAAGGGATGTGAAAAGGGTAAAAACACCAAGGCAGAGCAGCAATTACTTCACCACACAAAAGCACAAGGCAGCAAGGAATGTTTACACTTCAGCACTGACAGAGCAGATGAACACAGCTACCACGGAGCAACACCATAAGCTCTGAAAAGATTTGCATTTAAACACGTATTAAACTCCCTCAGAGCTTTCCTGCCAGCACAAATTGTGCTGGCTTGACTACAGTGGAACTGTTGGAATTCTGCAGCCCAGTCCACATGTATGTGTGGCTGCAGGAGCAGGAAGATGCTCACACAAGCTGACACAAAGTCACACAAGGATAAGGGATCATTACAGCGGTGGAAATGCATCCAGCCTAGCAAAACTGTGCTGCTGTAACAGACAGATCACCACGAGGAGCAGCATATCTTCACATGAGCAACCTGCCTTTCAGAGAACAGATTGGCTCAGCCAACACAATGCAAAGGTTCAGAGAAACAAGAAACAAGGGGATTCTGAAACTGGAGCAGCAGCTCCCAGAGATGAAAAAGGGGAAGCACTGTGTGCAGCCTGTATGACAAAGTCACCATATTACTGACCAATTATTGCATTAAAGCTGCAGGGTATCACAGAGACCCTTTTCAGCTTATTGGTTGCCAAAAAATACAGAAGGAAATGATAAAAATTATGCAGACCAGACCCTTACAGAGAGAAAGAAAACATGAAACATTCCCTTTACAGTGGCAAATACCTTGTTTACATATTGGGAGAAACAAAACTGGAAAACCAGGACGCAGACTGAGAGAACAGTTCCTGTGTGTAATATATCGGTAGCACCAGGCCCCAGCACTTCAGTAAACACAATCAAAGCAGCACAGCTGGAATTTGTAGCCCACTGTGTTATCAGTTTATGAAAAGCTGCTTAATAGAGACAGTGCCATCTGGGCCAATTACAGACCACATCTTAGGCATGATGGAAAGTGAATCCAAGTCACTGTGTTAAAATTCAACATGGTCTTCTTTTGTCTTGCATTCCCTTTGATTTTGCCTATAACACAAGGACTAGTAGTAATGACTTTGGCTTAGACTAAACATACTAAAATCCTAGGGTAATTTCCTATCTACTTAATTGAAGGGATTTGGTTGCAAAGATTTATAAGGGAAGAAATCAGCATAATTTTCTGAAAGTTTCAATATAAAAGAATAAATCTCAGTTTTGGACTTGTCTAATCCTCACACATTATATACAAAGTACTTGTCTGGGAATAAGCAGACCAGTTGTCACTTCTTTACTATATTCAGATCACATGGAAGAGATAAAAAGAAAACCAATGCCAACAGCCCACCATTCCAATAAAGCCTATACAATAAACCAGAATAAAATAGAACTATAAGGATATGAAAATTATTACACTCCTGATGCCCTATCTGCCAACATTTTGCATCAGCACAGCTGACACATATTTTATGCCCTTTGGTTTGCTTTTCTTCTAACAAATTCTGCTTAGGCAAAACTAAATCATACGTGGGACCTGTCACTCCCAGCAGGACTGTAATATGCAGCTTGTCCAGCATAAAACCAATCTTTGTTTAAGAAAAACATTAATGGATATAGCCACCAGGTGACATTTAAAGGAATTTCTTCTGGAAAAAAATCCCATGTTTAAAGTTTCCCATTGGTTGTAAATAACTTACTAAATATTCAGCAGTAAAAATTTCACTGGGCTACATAAAGCTACTTAACATCCAAAGGGGGAGTTATCCTCTCTGCAGAGAATACTGGGGTCTTGTTCATTCCTGTGAGGAACACTGCAAGAAGAACAATTAATCCACAGAAGTTGACCCTTTAACCCCACCTTGTAGCTGCTCTTGAAGGCTGCTCCTTTTTTAACTTTAGCAGAAGACACAGAAATGTCATATGTGGTAGACATGTTCAGTACATGTTCAAATAGGTACCAAAAAATCACAGCGGGTAGCTCAGAGCCTTCCTGTTATAAAATTGCTTCAGAAAAATGATGCATTCCGGTAGATCAGTTGAAATTTGTAGGAACTCACCTGGCAAATGTAAAAACAGAACAGCTCAGTAGGGAGCTGTTACCATCTACCTTCAGTGATTGGCTTTATAAAATAATTGCTTCTTTCATTACTCTCCAGGAAAAGAAAAAAGGCCAAAAAATTATGAACACTCCTGTCTTGCAGTAACTTATATGACAACAAATAAAATCTATTTTTTATTATACTGAGTGAGGTTTGTGTTGTTTTATCCATAAGCAAACAGGCACAAGGAGGGTGTGGGAAAATGACACGGGGTAAAATTAGAGAAAACTGGGAAATTATATTCACATTCCAACACAAGTTATAATAGTAAGGGAATTCTAGGGTGAAATTCAGTAGCTAAATGCAATGCCCTAAACCTCTCTGACACTACCCACACAAAACATGCCAAGGGAGATGAAACAAAGGGTGGAGCAGAATGAGGACACCATGGCCAGCTTCTGTTTCAATCCCTGCAGGACTGGGAACTTGACATTCCCAGGTAGGTGATAAACCACATAACAGCTGCTAACCAAGGGAGAGAGGAGATGTCCTGCTGCTGAGCCAGCAACTGTGGCAAAACCTCTCTCCTCACTGAACTTAGTTCATTACATTGTCACTGTCATAACTAACTCACACCTGAATCCCAAAGTTACCCTTTCTGGGCATGTGATCTTTATTTTATTGACTTCAATCTGAGAACTGAGGGAGAGAATTTTGCACCTCTGGGCTGCTCTGTGCAGAGTCCCCATGATGGGACACTGACAGACTGGTCAGGCACAGGAGTCTCAGCTTTCCAGGGGCACTGATAGACCATCAGACACAGAGTGTTTGAGGAAATCCTTCCTTCTTCATGACACAGGGCTCCTGTTAGGAAGAAAAATTTCATTCAAAATAACTTGGTGAAAAATTAGGACGTGTTCATCGTTGACTGGGTAACAGGACAACAGAGAAGTACAGTCTCACAATACACTGATGGAAACATTTCTGGAAGCAAACAGGTATACAGAAAGACTCTGCTTTATGGTAGCAAGATATTTTCATAATCAGAACCATTAGATTTAATTTTTCGTTCTGAAGTGAATATTCTAGTTGGATGTTGGTATAAAGGTGAACCCAATGAAGCATGAAATTACAGGAAGATATTCTTATACTATTTGCTGCTTAAGTGAATCTGCATTTTTTCACCGAGAGTACTCAAATTACTTTATAAATACCAGTATTCTATTTTACAGATGGGGTGACGTTTGCTGCATAGGAATAACAAGCAGTCTAGCAACAGAGGTTTCACACCTAGTGGGGCTTAATTCAAACTGTTACCTCATGAGCCACGCTCCCAAGGCATGACTACGCAAATAACTTCTGTATGTTTTTGTTTCTCTGGCAAATCCTCCCTCCAGTCAAGAGACTTCTAGGTTGTCAAACAAAGAGTAGTAAATTCCCCTTGTCGCAATAAGGAAATGGTTTTTTTCAGAGTTCAAGCTAATGAAAAGGAGGTGGGCATGGGTGACGGTTTTTTGCTTTTATGGCAAGGGCATCAAAGCAACTTAACCATGGAAAGAAATAAAAAAGGATTTAAGAAATTATTTTATTGTAGCCCAAACTGCAACAGTATCTTAAACCTTGAATTTAGTAGCTAGACACCCAGTGAGCTGGGGAAAATGGAGAGAGTCACATTCAGAGCCCTTGATCAGGGACTCTTTTTACTGATCAATCATTTACTGTAAAATACAGAAATAGCCCCAGGTACACAGAGCAGAATAAAACACTGGTTCTAAGTTTCTGAATGTTTTTTGCTTTTGAGCTTTTTTTTATGCTTTTTGAGATCTGTAAAGATATATGCACGTAAGTGCAAAAGATGTAAACAAATAATCTTTTGCATCCTAAGACAGGAAAAAAACCCTACCTAGAATTTTCCCAGCCTAAATCAGTACTTTTCAGAGCTGCAACAATGCAGTTTATTTTATAATAAACTTAAAAGCTGAAGTATGCAATGGCATAGCATAATGAAGGAGATGCCTTCTTTGCTGGTTGTTAATTTGTAGAATAACTCATAATGGTGAAAGAACCTTTGTTTCCTGAGCAAATTTCATGTCAAAAACATGTTAAAGAAGAAAACTGTCTCGAGAGATGGAACTGCAGTGCCTGCATACTCAGTGACAAGGCTTTGGGATTAATTTAAAAATTACTAGCTACTTCTACCAGCAGGCATTCTCGGACCTTGCAAAAATTCACCAGATATTATGAAGTGGCAGCAGTAACCAAGAACAAACAAAACAAAAAATTTAAAAAAACCCCCAAACACACACACACAAAAAGCCACTCCTCCCCAAAGCAAATATTTGCATCTAAAAGAAGTGTAAAAGCTCAAAGTATGAGAGGGAATAGACTTAAAAAATAGAACTTTTATGCCATGAAATTTACTGAATCGCAAAAAAAAATTGACCAAAACGAAATTATCAGTAGTGTTTGTGATTGTCATTTTAGTGGAAAAAGTTGATTTGAAAAATGTGAGTTTAGGATAGTAATTTCTCTTTATTTGCTGTATTGGTGCTTCACACTATGAAAAAAATTCTACTGCTACTATTTTTTTTAACCTACATTTCCACCAACTAGAAAATGAATGAATCTCCAGTGTCGTTGAAAAATCTTCAATCCATTCTATTTCAACCTACAGGTACACTAATTCCTGTACATTTCCCTCAGTTCTTCACATGAAGCTCCTCCATCAGCACTTTTACATATTATTTCTAGCTGATCCATCATCTTTGGTAGAGAACAAGTAAAACATCACAACAGGCAAAGAAATCTTTGCAAAAACTTCAATCCAGTACTTTAAAATTTGGGCTGTCCAACTAAAGAGACACTCAACAACTTCAAGAACTATTGGGGCCTGTGTGATAAAAAGAATGAAAAACTTTCCTCAGTAAATTCTTATACCATCCTGAATTTATAAATTCAGGATTTTTGGGTCAGGAGAATGGCTGGAACTAAAATTTTTAAGATCCATGAGTCTTGTCCCTCCACCTCTGCAGCCGTTCATCTACATTTCTGTGCATTGTCAGTTCCAAAATATCAAATTTATTAATGCTTCCTTGTGAATACAGTGTAAAATTCCTATATAAAAGTAGGAGAAGCATCTACCCAGCAAATTATTTCCTTTTTTTTAACTCAGAAAACAATAATTAATCTCTTATGCATCAGAATACTCCCTTTTCAAAAGATGGTGATGCAAGAGGTTAAATGTGGTACTTTTGTTTGTTTTTTTCTTTTTTAAGTAGCAGGAGTAGGCAAATAAAGAAATATAGATTTGTTTACACTCTTTAGAATGGATATACAACAGATGAGAGAGAACAGAGGGATGATATAAAATGCCACATTTTATATACAAATATCAGCCAGGCAATAACATCTATTTTGTGTTAAACAAAGACAAAACAGCGTAGGAAAAATAGGAAATAGGAAAGTAATGTATCTGTGGAGCACAGGGGTCAATTTATGAGTTCCTGAGACCAGGCTGAGAAGATAAAGAAGCTTCAAAGACAGTCTGGCACTGTTTTCTCAGCTAGTCCTTTCACAGAAGGTCTTTCAGTAGGCTGCCCAGGTAATACAATTTTTATCTGGGATTTGGACTCAAAGATTCTTGCTGGTCACTTCCAACTTGAGATATTCTATGATTTATAAAATTATTGCATTTTCAGTATCAACTTCAGCAGGCTCTGCTGGAGATTCATGACACCAATCTCTCTTAACATTTTACTTTCATTTAGACTATGGCAAGCCCATAGCCATGCAAAGGAAGAAAATCCCAGATTTTATTTCCAGAGGAAGTTCTTAAATGAAAACAACACTGAGCAGACTTAAAGGAAAAAAAATTAAATGAAATTAGTCCTTTTAATTAATTTTTAAAGTTCTTTGATTAAGCAGGACAACTGTTTCATATGAAGTAATCATTCCTTGAAGAGTACTACTCAGCACCAGCATGTCTGTGTCCAGCCTGGAGCAGCAGAACACTTGAGCACTGGCAAGAACACCTTCAGTGCTGTTGTCCCACACATCCTGGGATGTCCCTTTGTAGGAAGATGCTGCAGCACATGGCATTGCATTGTCCTTGCCTTACTGGTGCCTGCTTTGCAGCAGTTTAGACACTGGAGACACAGGCTGAAATAAAAGGTTATTTTGCATATTTGTCTGCTGGAGCAGACAGATTTTTGGTCTCTAACCAGAATGTATTTGGTAAAAGGAGCACACCACAGATGCCCCCTCAAGGCAGCCCAGAATTCCAATGTGCCAATGGCACATAAGGTTTAATCAACACATGAGAAAGAAGGAGGGAAAGCATCTGCTGACCTGCTCTAGCCAAAACACAGACAATTTCATTCTTCTTAAGATGAAGTAACTCAGCAAGCAATCCCCTATTTTATTATGGGGGAAATGCAAGGCAGCCAACCATCCCTACTAAATCAAGCTATCCCGAGCTGCCCTCTGAAGCTGCCATCCTCAGAAATGGAGCCTGGGATCTGCCAAATTAAAACATTTAAACATTACTTAAGTAATCACCATTTTACAAATAGGAGAACCATTTCTCCGGCGGCCAAATCTCAATATGTGAGACAACAAGCAAATGTTTCCACATTTTAAATATTAACTCTTCTCTAGACACACCTCATTTAAGATGGAATCTTGTTAACCTGCCAAGTCTCAAATAGCTATACTATGAGAATGCTGGGTTATATCCTCAGCTCTGTAAATCATTGATTTTACTTCAACAGAAATAATGCACATCAGCTGCAGATCCAGCACACTGTTTACTACTGAACTTGTATAGAAAGAAGTATTTTGGAATATATAATGTCCCTGTCATTCATTTCAGGAACGCATTTTCATGATGACTGGTCAAATCTGGCTTTTCCCTTATATTTTCCCTGCTTTCCTGGCAGCTATTATGGGCAATTTTTTTTTTTATTTCAAAGAATTTGTCCTTGTCCTTCTTATAGGCTCCCTTTGATCTTGGAAAGGTCACAACAAGGTCTCCCCAGAGACCTCTCCAAGTCCCTCAAGGTTCAGCATGCAACAACCCAATGTACAACTGGTAACTAAATATACCTATAAGTCAATCATCTTACTCCATAAATAGGGGAGAGCCTCGTGAACTCTCCAGCATGACAGTGCGGTGCACACCAGAATCTCTCCTTGACTGGAGGAGCCTCTCAAAATTACTCCTTGAGGCAGAGCAATTCCTTGCCAAAGATTTGCAGTTTGAATAACACCATGTTAAACCTTGAAACCTTGGATAAATGATATAAAGGATGAACTGTAGATATGTAATCCTTCAGAAACAAACTTTTGACCAAGTCTCAGACTAACTCGGGTTCCAGCTGCACCCAAATTCCCCTCAGAAGGGTGTTTAAAAAGCAAGGGAGTCCTTTCTGAAACTCATGACTCAGTGAGAGGGTGTCCCTAGCAGTTTTATCTGGCCCTGTCCTCTATGCAGTAAATCATTGTGTTCGTTGCCATTGGATCTTGTTAAACCCCTGCCACATTAACTACCAATCTCTGTTAAATCACTGTTTTATATCAATAAATATATTGCTATTTCTCTGTTACAAGAGAAGGCACAGCTTCATCCATGACATCTGGTGTAAGATTTCAATTAGAATGCCTATTTTCAACAGATGAACTCCTGAACAATTAATTTGCTAGAGCTTTCTTGACCAGCCAGATGGATATCTTAAAAAAATTTTTTTTCAAGCTTCTGCAATGAAAATGTGGTCACGAGAATATGTGAATCAGGAATAAGTGTAAAAAAAAAACACCAAAAAAAAAAAAAAAAAAAAAAAAAAAAAAGAGAGACATTGAATAGAAATTTCACCTAAAAACTATGGATAGGCACATTTAGTTTTGACATCTAAGTTTCTTTTGCTGAAGCTCTCATGGGGACCTTTCAGCTGGAGCAGATGTTCCGGCCAATGGTTTCTGACAGTAGTTGGTCACAACAAATAAATGTTGAACCTGAGTTTGGCCAACACAGAGGTATCAGAAATTGTGCCTGAGAAAGAGGATCTGGGAAAGTTTACGAAGGTGTTTATGTGTAAAAATAATATTAAAAAATGTCATGGGCAATTTTACATCAAAGACTAATGTAAAAAATGAACAGCCAGAGCACAGCAGAAAGTTATTGTGTGGCTTCTTTGGTTTTCTTTGTTTGTTTTTTTTTTTTTAAGTAAAATTAATCTAGGGACAGGGAACAAAGTGAAGCATAAGCAATAAGTTCAACACAAAGGTGTTATTCTAAATAAAAGGGCAAGTCTCCCAGTAACCAACCTTTTATTATTTAGACTGTGTAAAATTACAAATAGCACTGATTTCCATCCAAGAAGCTGCAAAAAAGAATAAATCAATGGACCTTTTTAAGACAAGCATTGTTACCTTTATTCTGATGGAGGACAAAACACTGCACAGCATGATAAAGGGACTATTCATATGCATCCAGTATTTACATAATATCTGACAATGATGAGTTTTATCAGATTTCAATATCTGCCCAATTTACATAGTCATAAAAATATCTGACGATACAGCCCCAGTTTATGGACTGTTCATGGGCACCCTATTTCCTTGTTACACACAAACAAAGCCTTGCTGGACCACACACTACCTGCACCAAAGGTGGATGGAGAAACAAGCCACACCCGATACTCCAGGCTTTTCTGTATGCAAGTGATAATATCTTTTAAATCATAATCCAAAACATAGGAAAACACTCCTGATGTGCAGACACAAAGCTGATTGAAGAGTCAGGTTGTCAGTGGAGCAGCTTACTGGCAATTAGTTACCTCAATAAAAAGAAGGTGGCCACAACAGAGCAGCCTCCTATGAGTTACAATCACCTTTGTACTTAGACTAAATTTGCCAAAAGCACAGAAATATTTCACAGTTTGTAAGAAGAACTTGAAAGAGTTCAGGGACTTTACATTTAAAGAGAGGAAAATCATTAATTCACCAGGTGTGGCCGCTTAAAAGCTTAAAGGCAATGAACACAGAAGGCAATAGAACCGCAGAAAGTTTGTGGGGGGGAAAGTAATACATGGGTATAGATCATATAGATACATTTTCTCAAATAATAGCCCTGAAATATAAGAAACAATTCACTGAAGCATGCCCATTGCTATTAGCACTAAAGAGTTTGTGAAAAAAAGGGCCAGTGGAGTTAAATTGCATATTTTGTACCTACAGCAAAAAATGCTAAGAAACAGAATATGACAGGGAGATTATTTTGACAGAGAAAACAGAAATATACAAGAAGAACAAGCATTCAAGTCCCCAAAAGATCAGGTATTCATTACTGGTGAAGTAACAAGTCCACTTAGTTCAGGTTCCTTTAGCTGCCTAATATAATTCATGGAGAGACTAAATCTGAGCTGTCACAGCCTGACTGCAGAACTACTTTGAGGTGATGGGAATGACAGATTCTGATTACATGACATCACATCTTAGAAGAAAAGGGAAAAAAAGAGTTTGAAACTTAGGCCAAAATGTTCCCACTTATGTGCCTTAGGTTGTCACCAAGAGAAATCTGTACTTTGGCACCTAAGTCAAAGTGTCTTTATTTCATCACTCACAGCTACTAAATAAAGCCTTTGATGTGAGACCAATAGAAGATTCGCCACCTCTATAAATCTCAGCATTTTTATTTGCACACCTATTTTCAATATAAAACCTTAACGAAAAAAGAACTCCTGAAAAAAAGAAAAGTGCAATTGTCCTCACTCATGTACAAACATATGATGCAGTTTTTAAATATATGATATAATACGATAATATTTAAAAACATATTAAAAAATGCATGAAGGTATTTTGCAGTACTTATGAAATTGCTTCAGAGACAAATACGGAAGCCAAGTCTGGCCTCTAGGTGAAAAATCAAAGTGAATTAATTAAATTTCAAATGTTAATACATTAGCATGTAGCATATATAGGCTATTAAGTATTAAAATACTCCAAATATTTCAAGACAGATCACAATGCGTGAGATATAAAATACTCTCTTAGTTATCCATTACACAGATGGAGTTTTTCTGCTGGAAATGCTGAAAGTATAGTAAGAATCAACCAAAATATATAACACTAGATAAAATCTATTTTCCAATAATAATAAAAAAAATGTTTAGCTAAATAGGAATTCATCCAGATATACACTGATATTTTCTTAATATCAAATAAAATGCTAGATGACTCCATATGAGAGAGATTATATATTTCATTTTTATTTCGTTTCAGAGTGTTGTGTCTATGTACAGATCCATGTTGGTCACAGTAGGCAAGTTTCCAGCTTCCACACACTCCTTTCTGCTTTGGGCAAATCACAAACACAGTCAGCTTTTACAGGATTATTTCTCTATGAATTCTGTACTATTAGAAGCAGAGGCAATGCCATCTCTTCTCTCAGGGTACTTTTGGCTGCACAGGAAAGAGTAACCAAGAGATTTTTTTTTTTTTCTGGTTTTGCTTTCCAAGGGCATTTAGATACCTTTCTATTCAAATAGGCAGGTGCTTAGCCAGCCTTACTCTAAGAAAGGCTGGTACTCATCCCTGAAGTAATCAGAATGCAGAGTTTAGCACTCATTTGCAAGAATCATAATTAATACAGTAGAAATCTTTGTTTAAACGTTACCTTGGCTGAGCATGTTCAAAATTAATGTCACATTGAATTTTTGCAGTTGATGCTTTCATTTACATTTGATATGGGGCTCAGATCTCTTGTAAGAATTTTAGAAAACTGTATGCATCTTTATTTTTTAAGAAAGCTCTTAGTGTTTAAGGGTGTTTTCCCCCAAGTTTCAAACTTGGCAAGCAGTTGCAGGCCCCTCAGTGATTTCCATTTCAACATTTGATTTATTAAAAATACCCTAGATATAGTTTAATTTACTTGCAAATATTTTTTTTACTTGTCCTTAAATGGAAAACCTGTGCACTTGAAAATTGCTTATTTCCACAACAGCATCCGCAAATATCTGTGTAACGTCTGTTGAAATTCTATTCTGTAATTTATTGCAGCAATATTTCTTCAGGCACCATAGTTGATATGATTGTAACTTCTTCAGTAGCTGCTTTAAAGGAAAATTTTTTCTTTGCCTCTCCCAGCTCTGGATAAAGAAAAGCCCAAATGTCACTAAGTTTTCCTAGATCAGTTTTATTGTGTATTTACTGATAAAGAAAGTGAGGAGAGAACAATTGTAAAATGATTGTTCTTTTTATGATGTGGCAACTTGCTACACATGTTGCTTGTGTCACAGAGACATGTATTATCATAAAACATTTCCTAATTTACAGTGTTTGAGATTGTCTGGTATATTTAATCCAAAATCACAAGGACCTTGCAATCAGTGATCAGTTAAGTCAGTCTAACAGGAGTTCAGTTTATGGATGACAAAGTTCTCATGAGATCAAAACCTTTCTATTTTTTTTTCTAGCTCAAAATACTGGCTTAGAATAAAGCTTGAACTCAAAACAATGTGGCATGATCAGACCCATGTAATTTAGCAACTTCCTAAAAGGAAGGGTTTATGAGTATCTTGGAACAGTGATTCCTTCCTGCAATGCACAACCAAAATACTTCAGTAACTGCCGCAAATGAAACTTTCAGATTGTTTTCCTGTGGTCCTTTGGGTAATCAAAATTTAAAGTTAAATGCTCATTCTTCAAGCTGTGTCTTTTTAATGATAAGTACTATAACTGGATAGAAAACATCTCAACCTGTGTCTTGTAAAGTTCACAATATTTGGTGTCTATTAGCCTCCAAATAAACTTATTTTCTGTCTGCATTTGTGCATGCATGCAAATTAGGGATACGACAAACAAGATTAATTCTATCTGACGAAAAGTAGTCTGGACTGAAAGTTATGCTGCAGATATTTTCCATATGAAAATACTTATCAAGAAATCTTTCATTAAATTTACCTTAGATTAAATCCAAAATATAATATAACAAATTGCTCTGATAATTTCAGCTGAGAAATATCTTCTTAATGATTCTTCCTATGTGACATCATGAAGTATTAAAAAATACATTTTACATATATGTTACTGATTTGCCACATTTTTTTATTAAATTGCTGATTAAAAAAAATAAAAAATTCTAATTTACTAAGTTGCAGGTTAGTAGTACTCAGTGTTTAAAACACATTTTGAAGAGAATGAATTCTGATTAATAAATTTCTATCAAATAAATAATCTCTTGATTATTTTAATTGGAATTTGCCAAATGTACATTATTTCAGCTACTATAGTAGGCAATAAATTATATATGCATGTAATTTTTTATGGCTCACAGGCTTGACAAATTGCTTATTCAGAATGACTAACTAATCTATCACTTTTTTAGCAGAGTACAAAGTGTAAAAAGAATCCTAATAAATTTACTAAACATCGTCTATGTATAGAATGATATTAAACAAATTAAAATAAAATTTCATTTGTACACACAGTTAAGCAGGAGAATTTTCTCAGCTACTACTAGTTAACAAGTAAATGCAATGAAAATAATAACTAGTTGTTTCCACATTCTAGAAATTTCTGCATTTTAAAGTAATTACCAACACAAGCTCATTTTGCTTTTCTGGGACACTTGTTCAATAAAAGCAGCACAAAGGACAGAAGTTACTCCACCTTAAGTCTACAGTGCAGGACTGTTATAAGGTTTCTGGAGAAAATGAATTTATAATTTCCTGAAAATGAAGCACAAACGCTGTAAATTTAGCTCATTCATACACAGTGGCTGCTCTGGGGGGCCTATGCCATCCTGGCAGAACCTGACCTGATGTGGCAGCCTTTAGGCCACTGGGCACACCAGGCTTAGTGGGCTCTGAACTCACACTACACCAGGTGCACTTCCAAACACCAACTCAGTGTCTGCCAGCAGTCACAGATAACACATCTTCTAAGAAACTTCCAGAGTTTTTCATCTCCCTATTTTCTTTTCCAGTGTACAGCCCAAATTTAGCTGAGCTCTTCTTTCCAGAGGTCTGACTGTGTAGCCATACTGATGAGAAAAGAAGGGTTTGGATATGTTCTAACTCATAACTAAACCTGTTTTTTTACAGCATGTGGATCTCCTAATGGCTTACTCAGCAACCTGGTGAGAAGTACTACACAGACGAGTCATCTGTACAGCAGGGGAAGCAAAAGACTTCTGCAGTATCTTATTCTCACCCAGAGGCCTGGATTCACATTTTCTGTAGGTCCATGCATGAATACACACTTATGCAAACTGATTCTGCACGGGAAATACAAAAAAATATTTCTCCATCACAGATGCTTTTTCCTTTGTGGCACCACTGGATGGGAATTATCCCTCCAAACATCCCATATGGTAATTATATTCTTACAAAAAGGGTTCTTAAACAAAGATCCTTGCTGGTACAAGAATGTGTGCCCACAGAACTGTGGTCAAGTAGGGGAAATGGTTTCAGATACTTCTCTTTTGCAGCTTACCCCAGCCTGGCAATAAACAAGCCTATTTTGTATTACAATGGTTTGAATAGTTTCTAACTGTTCTAGAAGGCTGAAACAAGAAGGGAAGGTCTGCTCTTCTGTTCAAGGCAGCCAAGGCAGTTCACTGCTGGCAAAAAACACAATCGGTGGTTCTTGCAAAAAAACCCAAACAATCAGAAATCTTTCCAACCTTAATCAAAACTTGGTGTCTGTTAATTGTTCTAGACTAAAATGTGTCAAGATTTTTATTTAGCTATCAACTTCTCAATAAAACTAAACCAATATTGACACCTTTTATTATACAGATTCTTTAAAATCAGAGGTGAGGATGAGGACATCTACATGTTTCATCTCTCATGTTGGCCCTTCCTTTGTTGCTCAGCCTCCACAATTTAAGCCTCTGAGGAAGACTGCAGTTCAATCCCAGCAAAGCATGTAAGCTGTGAGCCTCAGATTTCAGGCTAAAGAATAAAGAACCATGACACCGCTGTCATCACTGGAGTCTATGGGATTTTTAATCTTCTAAGAGTCTGCCTAATAACTGTTGTCTGCTTCATTGTCTCAGAGTTATAATTTGGCCAAGCATATGCGTGCAATTTTGACATCCACCCCTTAAAATGCATTATCTATCTGCAACAGTGTACAAAACACTGAAACGTTCAAAGCAGGAGGAAAAATCAATATCAGCCCTTTAATGATATTATTCCAAGCATCTATATTAAGTCTGCACATACCCTTTTCCATCCGAAATTTGCTATCAGCTGTTGTCAACAGCCTGCTGAATACCACAGGAGGTGGGAGAGTAAAGATGATAAATGCATACAGCTTTCTCTATAAGCAGGCAATATTGTGAACATACTGATGGAATAACACTGAGATCAGCAGGCTTCTCTATTCCTGAAGATATCCTTGCATGTTTACAACACAAGAACTGATGCCAGTGAGTGTTTTCCACACTCTGTAACAGCAGTCCATCACAGTATGTATTTATGTAACTAGAAATATACATGTATTTATGTAACTAGAAAAAAGAAAAAGTCAGAAGTGTTTATCAAGTTTTGATACTTTCTTGTAGCTTCATGGGAAATAGGTTGATGAAACAGTTCAGGACCGAAACAAATGAGCTTTGTAGAGAAAAAAAAAAAAAAAGAAAAAAAGTGTAATTGCACAATTTTAAGGGATTGTCCAGACATCTGCCTTTTACAGAAACAATTTAGTTTCTTTCTATTTGCATACCTCAACACTGTACTAGATATTGAAGCTTCTATCTTTAGAGGTCATGGTCCTTTAGGCCAAAGCTTTTCCCCTCACAACTAAAAAGGGAGCCATTTCTTAAGCATTACCTGTATTCTCCTGCCAATCTTCAACTTACAGCAAGATTTCAGTACTCACCTTCCCACAGTGCCTTCCCCTGTGTTTTCCTCTAAAGCCTGGTGATAGAAAGAGCAGCTTTCTTGTTAGCAGTTCAGTCATCAATGGCCAGAGTCCAACCACTTTTCTGCTAACTCGCTGCTTTCTTCTTGTTTTCTTTCCTAGGCACAATCTTCTGCAGCACCTGGATGCTTCCTTACAGCTTAGGCTCCCCTGCTCATCATTAGTGCGGCTTCCATGTTCAGACAGTTCTCTTTAATCTTTGCTGTGCAAAAGCACCACAATTATCCTTTCCATTGCATTTCTGTTCTCAGCCTTTGGCTCCCCTCTGCCACTTCTTTTCTATTTTTTATCTTTGCTTCCCTTGTCCATTGATGTTCAGCATTCCTTGACACATTTCTGATGCACAGAAAACACATATTCCCTCTTAGGATCCCTGTTCTGTGAATAAATTAATATGCATGGATGACTTTGAAGGTAATAAAGGCATTTTAAAAGGAGGCAGAAGGGTAAAAAGAAACTTCTTGCTAGTGTCAATTTTTTGACTGCTGTCTCCACAGAAAGGGGGAAAGGCTCCAACACAGTGATTTAATTATCCAAAATGGTTTTATGTTTTACCATCCTTAGAAGATGGATTTAAGATCCATTTTGTTCACATTGTAATGTGTTGTCAGTGTGTGCCCCTTTTACTAGGGAGAGTGGTATTCTATTATATCCCACTGGTGAACAGGCATTAAAATTTTCCTTTTCCTGAGTTGCACAGCACATGAGTGTGTTAGGGCCATGATATTGAAACTCTAATTCTTTTGTTTATGCAGTTAAATAGCATTCATTCTGTCTGGAAATTCCCAGTTCAATCCTTGTTGTTTTGGCCATCTTTTCACTCTCACACCATTCACCGAACCTGTGCATGATTCCTTGTATAAAGGAGGCAAGGTTTGTAAGGAGCTGTGGTATTATTTGTTAGACCAATTGTTACATCAACAAAACACAGATCATCTTTCAGAGAAAGTCTTTAAATTTTATCTTAAACTTTAATTTCCATAATTTATCTCAAGTAGGATATCCTTTCAGATGTTGTCTTAGATCTTTAGATCATCTTGTCTACCCTACTTGTACCACAGCAAACACAAACCTTCATGCCCAGAGGAACATGGACAGAATAAAAAATCCTACTGTTTAAAGTGAAAGTGAATTTTCTTCATGCTTGTGTTCAAAGAAGGAGAAAGCACCAGCTGGAAAACAAAATTCTCTTAAGCCAGACTGAAACATTTATACTTTGTTCTCTGAAAGTATGCCATCTTGGGAACACTGACTTAAGGGATATAGGAAGGAAAGAATAGAGCTTTGGAAACTAGACAAGAGGGAAGGTGTACACATCAGGAATTTATAGACGTGTTCAGTTTAGTCAGCTAGCTTGGATCCAAAATTTCTGCATGACAGTTATTCCGTGGAGGGCCTATGATTCTCTGAAACCTGAATGTGGAAAGGAGAAATAAGATTCACTGCTTCATAAAATTGCTATTGCCTTAAAGCTGGGTATCCCTTCATTTGGCATGAGAAGAGCAGGCAGGAGGGCTCAGTTTCTGGAGGCATAAACCTATTCTGAGTCTGAGCAGGTTTATGTCTGGTCCCCTAGTGCCCTACTTTTGAATATTGCTGTCCAGAGGTTATCAGTCAGCCATTCAATTGGTTTTACATTGATACTCTTGTGAGATCTGCATATCTCCCAGAGTTTCATATTCAGCTCTGCGATGCAGGAAAAAACAATCTCCAGTGGGGTCACAGCTCCTGGCAGTGCAGGCAGGTTCAAGTGTCTTCCCAAAGTTCAAGCAGCTCTGTGATAGAATAGGGAGAGTTACAACTGGAGCTTTCCAGAAGAGATAGGCACAAGCAGGAAACAGGGATTCCTGCTTGTAGCATTTTGAGGGACTTCCATGTAGCCTATGGTAATTGCTACCAGAATTCTGTAACCACAGGACCCCATGAAGACTTGCCAATCAATTGTATTAAATGGTCCCTCTTCAGGATTCAGCACCAGGTGCCCTCTGAATCATAAAATGATTTGAAAATATTTGGATTTTTTCACAGATGAAGCAGAATCTGCCTAATAAAAATCATCAGGGTACGAGTGAGGGGAGAAAAGACCATGAGGCCATTTTACAAAAGGCTCCTTATCTTTCTAAAAAACAAATAGAAATAATACCCACTGTTATAGAAATGTTTAGAATCAAGCCATGTTTGTCTTTGAGTCTATGTGTTAGAGAAGTTGCTGATCATCCAGGGAAACAGAACTCTGAAAGTTTATTTAAATATTTGGTGTGTTGTTTGTCTTCATAAAAAGTCCAGCATAATCATTGCCTTTTCGTAACTGTGCAAATGAAATAACTCGCTTGAGATATTTTTTTTAGTTTAACACATATATGATTCCCATGCCCACTGTGCTCTTCCTCAAAAATTTCCTGAACCCAAGGAAAAGCTGTGCTGCAGTGTTAAAAGAGGTGTGAAAAATAGACTCTCTCTAATGAAACATTTGATTTTGAAGTATATTTAAAAATGCAAAATTAATTTCAAAAAAATCCATTTCCTTCTTGAAATGGAATTATGACCTCTTTGAAGCTGTGCTGGATTGGGCAGATTCAGCTAAAAATTTAATTACCCACCATAAGAGCAACCTTTCTCCTGAATGTACTGCTTAAAGCAGCTCTGAAAGAGCACAACAAAGAAATAAACATATCTCTTGCTTATGAAGGAGGTAATTTAAATCCTCTTTCATTCCTTCAAATCTCAGCTCCATGTAGAGTTGAACAGTTCTGTGAAGTGTGGAGGGAGAATCCTTGACATCTATCAAGTCTTAAAGAGAGCAAGGGAGATCACTGGCATTTTAGAAATGAGCAGACCCTTTCTAAGCAGAGATTTCAAAGAGGACAAGACAGAATGCTTTCTCTTCTTTGAAATATTCACCTGCTGAAAGAAACTGTATTTCTTATTGATTTGCATCGACTCCACTCAACCTACAGCTCAAACTTTGAGCATAAGGGCTATTTTTGGAAGCCATAATTAAAAAAAAAATATTCCCCTGGAGTGTAAGACTGAATTTTAAGTTATTGCAGTTATTTATTTCTTTCTTACTGTGTCTAACTTTTCTTTCTGTGAGGTCTTTCACAATTTTATCCACTCTTGCCTTCTGTAGATTTCGTGCTTTTTCAAGTTTGGATGAATGTTTGTTGGACTGTTTAAACATTTGTTGAATGTTTGAATCCTTTCAAGTCCTGTTCCCTGCATTTAGTGGCACTTTCAGTTTCATCCAAACACTGAAAACAATGCTCTGTTGTGCATGGCTGTGACTGGTGGAAGAAGGTTCAGAGGAGATGGCCAAGGCAGGTGTGCCTGTGAAACTCAGTTCAGTGAAAGAACGTCACTGCCCTGACTTAGCCAGGCCACAAGTACGGAGTCATTTTGTTGCTCCACACAACGCAGAGTGTAAAATCAGACAAAAAAAAATTTGGAAGAGAGCAATGGCTTCAACCCACATATTCACAGCATCATAAAGATGGAGAGTGGGAATCGCAATGATACTGTGATTAAACCCTGTATTGTAATTACTATGTATTTTTCTAAGTGTAACTTACAATAATATTGTTTTATGCAATGTATCCTATCTTTAAATAAGGTAATTTGGTATTGAACATTACACCCTCCACATGTAAAATGCCTAAAAGAAACTGGTCAGTAGGTATTGAATTCTGAAGATGAATCTGAATAAGCAGCTGAGAAAAAACCCAAAAGGTTTGAAAGCATTTCAAAGGAGTTAAAGGCTAGAAGGAACAAATGTTCTTTGTTTAAGATTTTATGGTAATTATGTTAATAATTAACACAATTATTAAATTAATAATAACATAATTTTTGAGGTATGAATGATAGTCCTGGGGAAATAATCTTGTACCTGGTGGAGGCTGACTTATGGACATGTCATTTCCCCACCACCATCAGAAGCAAGCAGGAGAACAGTACATGCCACTTTTTAAATTGATTCTAAATTATAATATATTTTCAGAGGCAGTCATTACCTCCTTTATGCTTCCTAAATTTTGTATATTGTATTATTAATAATAATTGTTGTCTATATTGTATAATTAATATGTAATATGCTATTATATATTAATGAATTATATTTTTATATTATCAGAGTATTATTGCTTAACTAACAGATGACACAGTAACTTCAGGCATAAATATATTACCTAGCTAATTTAAGCAGTGTATTTTATTCCTTGGATAGCTAGGCTAATCTGGACAGATCTAGGCAGAAATGTTTGTGTGCAGGGTATGAAGCAAGTCCTTAGGCAAATTCCATCACATTTCAAAAAAGGTAATTTATGGGAAAAATGTCTCTGCATGGCCTAGAGTTATTGTTTATTCGTTTGATTTCCTGCCAAGTAATGGGGCATAATTAAAGTACGTTCTAGATTGTTGTAAGGGAAAGGGAGACTTTGTGAACTTTGGACTTGATTTATTTATCACAAGCCTGATAATTAATTCAATATTTAATGTAGCTCTTCTTAAAATATTCTTTAAAATAGTCTAAAAGAAAGTTCAAAGTCTTTTAGACTGTTGAACAAGGTCCTCAGCATTATTCCATTGAAGTCAGCTCTGAAGAGCATCAAAGTGGATTTGCTATCTGTGACTTGGTTTTCATGTAAAATCCCACCTCTGTAAGTAGCAGCATACACTGCTCAGGGCCTTTTGCTCATTTGATTACTTATAAAAATTAAATAGAATGGAACTAAAGTACTTTTACACTGTTTTGAGAGTGCAACATAGCCTCACACTGCCGAGACCTCTGACTTAGCATTGGTTCAAATTAATTTCATGGTGTGACTAAAATTGATTTCTAGAAAAGAACATGAAAGAGGTGAAGAAAAGTGACTCCAAGTCCTCAAAATTCTAGATTTCGAGAACACATCCCAGACATTTGGACAGTATTCACTGGCTATTCCCGTCACTGCTGTCAACTTCTTACAAATATGTTCTGACACAGAGAGACTATGATAAGGGAGAACAATGCACTCATCTCTTGTCAATATGGTAGCCCCAGGGAGTTAGGCTGCTTAAACATTTGTGGAAACAGGACTTTATGTTGCTGACCATTTGTGAACAGTCATGCCTTAGAAGAAAATAAAAGGAAACCAAAGGTTGTCATTATAAGCTACTTTCTGCCTTGTCTATTTATCTGTAAGACAAAACAAACAACATTAAACCTGAGAACTTGTCTAGTTTCATTTAAGGAAAACAAATACTCAGCACTGCTTTTAGTAAGTAGGTCAGAAAAGTCTCCAGGGCATCCAACACGCATTTTGTGTAAACATGAGTTGTTAGGCAAATGGACTTAAAATGGACACAGAAGATTTTAGCATTTACATCATGATCTCTTCTTGGGATTAAAAGAAAACAAAAGAAGCTGTAAGAATCTTACTACTATCTTGGCTCAATATTCCTCTTCCATGATGTGAAAGGGTGTCTCAGAAATCTTTGTCTTTGTAAGCTTAGGTGGAATACCAGTGTACATTTATTAAAGCTTTGACTCTGTCACACCTCACCCTGATTGACACAGACTTTGGGTATTAGCAGCCCATTTGAAAAGGGATTGAGTTCAGCTTTCACAAGGACAATTTGTGTTCCTCCAGATGCTCCTGGGTTGTTAGTTCAGAAGACAGGGTGTCAATCCTCATGCTTTCATATCCCAAGTTAGGATTCATCAGTCAAACCTCTCAGTCTCTCACACAGCATAGGGTTGCCACTGGCCGGGGGATACAGGGAGTTGGATACTATTTCCAACAGCTGGGTATTGTGCGGTTAAAATGACCTCCCTTCTTACTCCAGACGAGGTTAATGGAAAATGTTTAGTGAGGTGAATTTCAAACTATGACCCACCTCTCAATGTGTTCCTCCTGATTTGCATGGTCTTTGGGGTGATCCAGCTTTCTTTGGGTTTGGGTGTTTTTGGAAGCTGTGAATTCTTCATTGGCAGTCCGTCCTGACCTAGCTAGACTGAGAACTATGACTTAATTCTCGGAATGAATCAAGCAATTCATCATCACCAAAAATCTAACTTTTTTCTGGTAAGTGTATCGTTAACAGCCAAGCTGCAGTTCTCTTAGCTGTATTTGGTATTGAGCAAACAGTAAGCAGTTTTTTATGGATAATTCTGGCTTTATTATAGGTGATTCCCAAGCACTTCCTAGTGAATATTCAATAGTCAGAAGCAAAGATGTTTTGCAGTAGGTACTCAGAAAATATGTCTTTCTGAGCAGATGAGTTCAGTGCTCAAAGTCAATTTTCAGTGTGACTACTCCATTTCATTTTATTTTCTTGTGGATGCACAAGACTTAAATGTCATATCATTTTCCAAGCAACATGACATCAATATTTACTGATGTCAGCCATTTACTAGACTTGTTCTACCAGCATTCTTACTTTTTGGCCATCTAGAATGATGCATTTATGCACAATTTAAAGTTCTCCAGGATTTTTAGGTATCCACAGTTCCTTTTGCACCATTGCATAGGTCAGCAACAGAATAGGATGTTATTAATTAGCCCACCATATTGCCAGTAACAAACAAACTGTGTGATGGACTGGAAACTCATTACATGGTTCCTTAAAATTAAGTAAAGCTTCTTCTAATGGAACTTAATCTCATCAAACCTGCAGAGAACTATTGCCCTAACAAACCAGATCAATTGAAGTTCTGCTCTCTAGCATGAGAGCATGCTCTCCTCAGTGTTATAATAAGTAGATTTGCACTGTCATTCATTAGCTCTATTGTCATTGACCTGCTAATTGAACCCTTTTCCAAGTGGGAATAATCTGGTAATAACCCATAAAATACTAAATGTTCAGAAAGACAATAGCATAAAATACATTTTGTCTCAGTAATGAAGCTGTAATTAGGCACATTACAGTTCCATATCTATTCATAGTAAGAGCATATAACTACAAGCAAACTGGGAAATATACCAACTTTAACTTCCAGGCACATGTTACCTGTCAGACATTTTAAAGGATATACAGAAGACAGAAAGACATTTTGTAAGTATACAACTTGGGTCATTACTGTGCCCTTCCACCTCTTTCATGTTTACCTCCAGAATTTGCTTTTTAGATGAAAAAAAATGTACCCTTTTTTGTTTTAGGGTAGGGATTCTATCCTAGCTACTCTGTAGTATGCTTTTGAGACACTTGGAGGAAAGCCAGTTTATAAATGCCAGTTTATTTGTTTTCTTTGTTATTGTAATATTTTCCCATCACTTTAGAAAACCAGCCACCTTTCCCCTCTGAAACAAAAGCTTCCATATTAAATGTGTCTATTCTACACTTAAGAAGCATCTAACATTCAGGGAAGAAAAGAATAGAAATGTCACAGCATAAAATACAATCTCTTCTTTGTGGAAATTTCTGTCATATTTTATCTGCATCCTGCATCTACATATGAATGGACAAGCATTCATCGTGAAACCATTAGGCCTTCACAGGATGAAAGGAAATATAAATAGTTTGAAAAATGAATAGAAATACACATGCAATATGTGTGCTTTTTCCAGCATGATGTACGGCATTTTTCTGCTCTGCATTAGACCAAAATGTGAGCACATTAAGGGCTTAAAGAGTTGGAAGTGTTCAAAAATATTCTGATTGGAACCAGAACTAGATCAGAAATATGAGCAGGCTTTGAGCTACTGTACCTTAACTCCAGCCAAACTCAATGAGCCCTTTGTGACATTATTTAAAGTGCACGTGTAAATCCCTGCTTGCCCAAGGCAGTCATAAGTAGCCAGAATTATAGATCCCGTATCTGCTTATCACCTCACCCAGACCAATTCTTTAGCCCTCTCTTAAAAAAAAAAAAAAAATTCTTATCTCAGATGTTCAGACCATGATTTAACAAGTGTCTCCCCTCTTTTAAGCTGTACTGTCATCACAGTCATACCATAATTGCTATGCAGAAGTGGTTCTGTCAAAATATCAGCACCCCATCTTACCTAAAAAACATCAGCCTTATCTTGTTCTGAACTCTAAACAAAATGTGTCAAACCTGCCAAAAAATTCAGGTCAGTAGAAAGACCTTTTAAAGTATTTATGTTGGTGGATAGGTGTAGGAAATTCAGGTGGATAAGAGTCCCTCCCTTTAATTGCTGTTATATTTGTGTCCATTGCTCTGGTCAAATGTTCGCAGTCCTACTGATCTGGAATGGATAAACGGCAGTTTATTTTACCTCAGTGATTTTATTTCCCATATTTGAATATGGAACGCATAGGAAGCAATCTGCCACCTACTAGGAAAAAATAATTCTGAGACAGTCATCCACAACATCTGCAATATGTAAGAAATGTGAAGATTATACTCTGCCAGGTGTATGAAACTGAGATTCACAGTGACCTTTTTACACCTAAAAGTTTGAACTACCTGCAGTAATGTGTCATCCGGTCTTACAAAAGAATGCATGTCAATGATAATTACTGGTGCTTGTGTAAAGATTTTTAAAATATTACCTCATAGTATTAAAAAATACTTTCCTTAAGGTGCATTTGAAATCTGGCCTAGGAATTAATATGACCTCCAGTATAAATAAGCTGAATTTTCTGGCTGCAAAGGGCTTGTCTGCTCTCAACCCACACTTCAATGTCTCCTCTGAGAGATTAGACATGTGCATGCTCTTCCTACACTTACTTTTTTTTTCTGGGAAACAATACATCTATGAGATAGTGGTCAAGATATCAAAGCTCCTTGGGTTTGGTTTCCTGAAGTCTGCAGCACTGAAAATCTTAACTGAAACTCCTTGTTAAGGTGATGCTGGGTGTCCAGCATAAGAGACTTCTGAGATTCCTATTTTGTGGGCAATGTGAGCTCAGAACTTAAAACACCTGAAGCCAGGTCTGCAAAAACAGAGGCATCAGACAATTTACCGACTAAAGAATTGCAGGTGCTAAATACAGCAAACTCTTATTTCACCCAGATCATGAGACAAAGTCTGGCTTTTTATATCTTTATTTGTTAGCAGCAGAAAGCAAGTCGTGTTTCAAATGTAGTGTTGTGTTTCTGTGTCCTTGTGGATGGAAGAAGTCAAGTCTTGGAAGATAATTCCTTTATCCACAACCTTAAGCTTCTTATTAGGCATCCTCTTGAAATGTGTTCATGCTTTGTCTCGTCGTTGCTCCTTCTCGCGGATGTATTTCTCAAAGCAATACAATTCACTCCTCAGCATCTGGGGTTTGGGTAGAGCCTTTTCCCATTTTGAGCAACTGCTTACATAGCTGGGAGATCCTGAATAGTGCAGCTTTCTGTTATTCCTTGGTGGAAAAGAGGTCTTAAACTTCCCAGACCACAAGCTCTGCCTCATCCCTTGCACATAAAGAATAAAGAGCAAGTGTCAAGGGTCACCTAGCGTTGGAACTGGTCATTCACACAGGTTGTGGAGTCTTCTTCTCTTGAGATATCCAAAACCTGCCTGGATGTGATCCTGTGCAACCTTCTCTAGGTGAACTGGCTTTAGCAGGGGGTTGTGCCAGATAATGTCCCTTCCAGCTCCAACTGTGTTTTGGTGACTGATTCTGCGGATGTCTTAAAAAGATCTTTTCCTATTGCCCCTGAGATGAAGTTGTTCAGCCCACTAGAAGAAACTCCTTTTCCTCACATCTCTAAACAAACAACTAAATAACTCTTTTGTATATTTATAACCAACTCAAGGAGAAAGTTCCTCTCCGCAGTTAAAGCTGAAATATTGATTTAAAACAGAGTTCAGCATTGTCTGGCGTAAAGATACTTGGTTTATCCTGGAACTTTGATGCTGTAAGCCAGAGAGCTCTGCAACCTACTTATTATAGTTTAATTCTGTTCAAGGATTTTGGAAGATATGTGTGGAGAAAGATGAGAGTGCTGCAGTTTTTACTACTTTTCTGAGAATATCAAAAGCACATGAGGTTAGTCCTCCTTGCCAGAATAAATGGAGATAATGAATGGAAAGTGCATGTGTGTGTGCAAAGAAAATAAAAAATAAACTACACTGAGATAGTTATGGGAAAGACCTCAGGAAAATTAGGCATTCTCATGGTACTCTCATACTTAGTGTGTTCTGGTAACATATAAAGCATTCTGTTATGTGGGGCTTTCTACTTGTTAGCAAGAATGCTCAGACTATCCAACAAAATCAAGTTGTAAATGAAATGTCAGCTGTAAGAAAGAAATTAAATTTTTCCCTTCACAGAAAGTCACTGGTCTCACATTCTGGTTTTGACTCAGTTACCATTTCTTGATGAAATTCTGGAGTGTCAGTTCCACACTTTCAAATGAGGTAAGTAATAACACCTAGTATACTTCCATGCTTCTGCAGTATGATTCCATAGCATACTTCATCCTAGCAGATTTATGTTCCTCTACCTTTTATATTTCTGTATTAGCTTTGGGGTTTTTTAGGCAAGTGCTAATGTGTGCTGTTCATTTTTCTCCTGTGATGGTTTTCTATATGTGACGCCCTTTTTACCTCAAAGATTTTGGAGGTGGAGAGTCCTCAGTCTTCTGGGGAAGGACTGGAACCTGCTCCACAGCATGCACAGAAATCAGGAGAAAGATGGCTCTGGACACTCAAGTGCCTTGGGCTCCCATGCTGAATGCCCTTGGGTGCAATGTTGAATTTTGCCACCTGTTTGCTTTGTTTCTGTCTGCTTTCCATCCAGATGTTTCAAGGGTCACGAGGAATCACAAGGAATAGGCACTTTGTGCCCAAAGGTGTTCAAGGGGATAAGAATCAAGCACGGTCCTTGTTCATTTAGAAGCATGATCCTTCCCCTTAATGGACTAATCTTGCTGAACTACTAAACCTAGGAGCACGTGGATTTGATGGGTGCCACTTTTGTCTTCTGAAGTTTATTTCTGGGTATTATTGCTCTCTTTGCTTTCAGTTAGCTTGCTGTTAGAAAGCTAAAACAGTACATCAGTGTGAGACCTCCAATTCCCAATAAACAGGAATCCTTTCCTCCCCTGAGACCAAATTTACCCAAAGGCACTGTAGCCTTCAAAGAACCTGAATTCTGAATCTGTACTGAGGTAATTCCATCCTGCCTGCTTCCTCTTCCTGGGATAAGTGTAGCCACGTGGGAGGAGTGGTGGTAGTAAAGACATGCATCTTACTATGCCACATGGGCTTGAAGAATATTCTTGGTTGCCTGTGGGGATGAATCTGAAATTAGAATGTTTAGACATATTTAATGCACTAGACTCTTCTCTGAAATGCTGGAAGAAACTTAGGCAAGTCATTTCACCTCTCTGTGCCTCTGAGGCACCTCATTCTGTCAGACTTTTTTAGACAAATGGGATGGATTTCAGGCCAGGGCTAGACTTGACTTTCCTGTTACGGCTAACCTGCAGGAACTCCTTTCTTTCTGATGAATTACAGGAGCAGGAAAACATTAAACTATTCATGGATTAAAAAGAAGGCATTGGAAAATCACACAGAAGGTACTGTTGTCTGTTATATCAGCTGGTTCACTGCTGAAATCATTCCTAGTGCTACCTGGTCACCTCTGCATCCTGAGCTGCTCCATAATGCTCCAGTGTGCCTCTACCCAAAGTAGTGAGTTGATAGCATTTGAGGTCTCAAGACACTGACAACTTGTCTTTGGAAAGCTGTAAGTGTCTAAACTTATTCATCTTTCAGGTAATCTGATCTGGCTAGAGTAATTTTGTTCCCTTGGTCTTTTTGTCCATATGTCTCTGTATTCAGCCCCCTGGCTGGGTTTCCTGTCTCACTGTCACTTTGAATTAAATGTATCCCCTCCCATTAAATCAGTCATGTTTGTGCTGTCATTCTCCTGCATGTCTGATGATCGTAGTCTTCACTTAACTTGATTTGCCATCCACTCTGGCTTTTATAGATGAGCTTTCCTGCCTTCATCTGCAGTAATGCTCATACAGGTGAGAGCCCATGTAACTGCTTAATGGCACTTCTCCATTAATGTAAAGCCTGGAGGCTCATGTAAATCCACAAGATTGCCTGTTTTCACCACATTTCCATCAGCTTATGTGAGATGAAGGACTGGTCGTGAGTTTTTCTTCCCACCTCTCTCCAAAAAGGGTCTGGAAAATCTCTTATGTGCAAGTCATGAAGAAACACCTCACATTGTTACTCTTGAAATTGCTGCTTAGCATAGATAGACAGGTGACACAAAAAGGGAATATCTAATTCCCACTCCTAAAACGGTGCAAGAGAAATGCTGCTTCCATATGTGAGCTGACTCAGAAAGAAACATAAAGGAAGAATTGCGTTTAATCTTGAGCCAGAAACTCCTAAATCTGGAAACCAAGCCTTGCTGAAAATCTGTAGGACTGTGGCTCTCAATACTGGAATTTGTGAGTATTAAGTAAGTGAGAATTAAGCCTGAATTCTGCTTTGTTTCAGTGTTGTCTGGGCTTCTCTTCTACACAGATGCTCTGTTACTGAAGTAGAAAATCCTCTTAAAAACAAAAGAAATTATTCAACAAAATATTTACTTTAGTCAGAGTCCTAAAATTTGGATGCTGCCAATTAAATCACTTGCAAGCTCTAAGAGTATTATCTAAGTGCCTCTGAAAATCTATGTCTCAGTACCCACTGAGCAGATCTTTGTCTGACTTAAAAATAATGGTAAATATAATCCTGGAGCGTAGCTCTGTGTATTTACATCTCCATGTCCCAAACCCACTTTCAAACCATAACTGGTCAATCAAAATTGACAAAAGAGATGATGTAAAAATGTTTTATTTGACAGCTTCCATGAAATTATGGCCTTAGGCACTCAAGAAAGAGCCTCCTAAAACCTGCAGGATGGAAACGCAGCAGTACCTTTTCTATTCTTTTCTAAGATATTTAGAGAGTACTCAAGAGAGTAGGGGAGACATGAGACTTCACCAGAAACTGGACTTTACTCTTCCTGCAGCCAGAAATCCTGTGGTAAAATTAGGCATTTAAAAATTCAGGCACAGGCTTCTCAAAACATTTCATTTGCATTACTCCTGAGCTCTGCTGAATACCTTGGGGAAAGAGTTCCTAGATCTTTCTGGAAAAAGAAAAGTGCTTCTGCAAGCATTTAAATATTTACCCAATGAAAAGTGATTAATTAACTTTCTGGGATGTTTTCTATTTGGTGTAATTTACTGTAATGCATCCATCAGGATGGTTAATTTGGTGACACAAGCACAAGATGAAGAAATGCCATGTCAGCCAAAGCTAATGTATTTCCCTACCTTGTGCTGGAGATCACTACTGTTTACAAGATTAATACTATTTACCAGATGATGTAGTGTCAGGACAAGGGAAAACGTCTTCAAACTGAAAGAGGAAAAGTTCAGACTAGATATTAGGGAGAAATGTTTTTTACTGTGAGCATGATGAGGTGGTGGGACGTGTTGCCCTGAGGAGTTCTGCCTGACCCATCCATGGAAGCATTCAAGGCCACGTTGGATGAGGCTTGGGACAACCTGGGAGGTGGTCCTGCCTAGGGAAGGGAGGTTGCAACTAGGTGGTCTTTAGGGTCCCTTGCAACCCAATTCCATCTAAACCTCATTCCATAATCCATTCTATGACTACCATTTGTTGTGGCCCCCAGAGGTATCAGTTCATTGAGGAACCAGAGATGCTCACCAACCAATGCTTGTGTGCTGCTTGACTCAGATCCCTTGGCTTAACTCTGTGTTGCATCTGTGCTTCAATTTATATATCTAGGTGCTATTTAGCACTCATACAGTTTTATTGTTCTCAGTTATTCAGTTTCTATTTTACTTTAGTTTCATCTTCTTTATAATAGCAAACTATGTTTCTTTCCTCCTACAACACCCCATTAATATATTTTTTCCAGAAAAGAATTTTACCTTCTGCAATTTTTTTTTCAGTTGTTGAGAGGAACTAAAATTTGTCTCCAAAGCCATCATCTTACACTCCTCTTAATTAATGGAACTGTGGTTATGAACTGCCTTTTTGAACAGTGCATTCCAGCCTTTAGTTCTTATATTTTTTGAGGAATTTTGTAGAACGATGAACATGAAATCAAAAATAGAACAAAAGTTGGACTGTTGTCATACTGCTTTGTTTATTAATAAAAATTGGCAAGGCAGCCACTAGACATTTTAAATCAATTCACATTTTGGAAGTGTTTTATAGTTGGAAAATTCTGTTTCCTATTGTTTAGTTCAAGTGCAACACTTTCAGAGAGCTGAGTATGGACTACAATACTCTGTGTAGCCACTCTGACTGAACACAGCTAGCACTGAAGTCCTTCAGAAGTTTTCCATGGCCTCTCTCTTCTGAGGAATGATACCAGTGTCTCAGTTCTCCAGGATTCCTGCCTTAGTGCATGCCACGACAAGACCTCCTTCCTCTCCCAGCAATGTCTTTTAAATGGACTGAAAATCGCCCACAGCGACAGCTCCTTTATTGCTTCTAGAATGTATGAAAATACGTATCCTTAAAAAACTGTTCCCCTGTGGTGGTTTGAATAATGTGCTTCTACTTTACAAATGGTTTCCAGATAATGTACCACAGGGGAAACCCTTTATGCCCTTGAAGGCATATCCCTTGCATGCTGTATATCAGCCCTGAGATACATAAAATTTTTAACAGTATCCCTTGTGTTTAAACTTTCTTCCATTCATACAGCATTTCCTTATTACTTACTTTTATGGGCAGTGAATCTGTGGTGTCCATTACATAGATCAGTGTTTACTACCCCTCTTAATGTGTTTCATTTTGACTACAGCTTTACAGTGCATCCTCTTTTTTCTCTCCACTGTCTTACTATTAAATACTGCTTTTGGCCCTTGCTCATGTATGTTTGGGGTTTTTTTGGTTTTTTTGGGGGTTTTTTTGGTTGTTTTTTTTTTTTTTTTTTTTTTTTTTTTTGTTTCATTTTGTTTTGTTTTGGTTTTGGTTTTGTTTTTTTTTTTTTTTTAGAAGAAGCTTTCTTCCAGTTGTAATCTCCTGGCTTTTTTAAATACATTTTTTCCCAACAGTTTAAGTCAGTTTTCACAAGAATTTACTGTAAGGAAAGGTGAAAACACAACTAAATGCAACCTGTGATGTGATGAGGTGGTGAAATATCAGACCTGTTGCACTGTGCTAGAAATAGTTTTCAGGACTTGAGAGCAAGAGAACTTACAATCCTAACTTAAAGAAGCTGAAAAAGTGAATTGCAGCAGTAAAACCTCCCTGTGTTTGGGCTGATGTTCCCTCTTTCCACGTGTGAGATTTTTGTATTCCTAATCCACTAACCTGGTTGGCTGAGAGAGGGATCTAAGTGTTAATATTTACTGAAAGAAATAATGATTTGTTCATATTTACATAATTTTCAGCAAAGAATGACACAAACCAGAGATAGTAGTACAGATGCAGCTGGCCACCCAGCCTTCATGGGCATGGAATTCCATGAAATAACTGTCTGTGTGGAAACTTTGAGATATGAATGCTTCTGTCTGGTTTGAAGCAAGATGCCCAGAACAGGTAGATGTTTCCAGAAATGGGAACTCATTCTTTCCACACAGCTGTGCTGTTTTTCTGTTCCATCATGTTCTCTTACCCTGGGGTAGAACATCTTGTTCTGCTGCTAAATCTCTCCTGAATGGCTCAAAACAAAGTCTGTTCTTTGACACAAGGTATCTCAGGATATTGCTATATTTTGGTTGCAACTGTGAAAATTCAAAGCCAAAGCATTTTCTACAGAAAACAACTTTTCTCCCAGTTGCTAGTGTGAACACCAAAAAAAAGCATATTACAGATAAAAAACAACAACAACAAAAACAACAACAACAAAAAAACCCAAGCAAACAAAAAAAAAGAAAACACAAAAAACCCCCCACAACCTGTAGACAGACCTGCAGACAGAACACTTATGCAAAGACTGGAATACATAAAAACAGTCTAGACTAATGTGTCTGGTAGAGTGAATTCATCACTGAAATATGTATCACCTATTTCCTAGTAGCAAAGAACTAAGAACTGGTTAAGAACTGCCAATTTTGCTATTTGTAAATACAAAAAGAAGAATTTCAAGGAAGTATTTAATCTCTCACTTTGTCTGGAGGACTAGAAAGGGCAGGGTTAACATCCTAGTATAGGAGAATTCTGAGAAGATGACATCTGTTGTTCTATGTGAGTTAGAAGGTGAAAGAACTTAGGTGACTTGAGGAGAAAAGCCATCTTGTGTCAACTCTTACTCTCACTAAAGGGCTGTGTGTCGGCCTGATCTATGTCCTGCAGAAGAAAAAAATTTCTGGTGCCATTGCAGCTTCCAAAGCTTTTCCAGAGGCTGTAGTGGCAACAATGGAATCCATCTAAACTCTTTTTTTTTTTTTTTTTTTTTTTTTTTTTGCCTTCTGCGACAGAACAAGGAGCAATATTAACACCTTTAAATACTTCCTTTAGGTTTTGAAGTATTCTCATCTTTTCTTTGGAAAGTTTTCATTGGAAAGTTTCATGTCCAGCTCCATTGCCTATCAGCACTAATGTTTTTAGCACCATTATTAATGAGGCTGAGTTTCTTCTAAATGGAAAGACATAAAAATCTTATCAGTCTAAGCAGTCTTAATTTTGGGTTTACCAGATTCTCAGCAGCTCATCAGCTGGCAAACTTTTTCAAATAATCTCTGAGATCAAGATCAAAAGATCTGAAACTGTAATGTAGACTCTAATTAGGCTGTCAAAAGTTATGCAGCAGGGAAGATAATTTGGCAATTAATCAGCACATATCTAATACTAAGAAAAATATATTTATTCAGATTCAGATCTTGGTACATTTCCATTGAAGTTTTCTCCACATTGTCATTTTCAGTAAAATGTTCAAAGCAAAATCAAGTAATTTTATAGTTAATAGTTCTCATTCCTTAACTAGCACTTAAAGTGTTCTTTAATGATGCAACTTTTCAGTTTTGTAGAAGTGCATGTTTCAGTTTGTTTCAGAAGAGAAAATCAAGGTAAAAACTACCTATATGAAATGAAAATTTTAAGATAAGAACAGAGAATTTGATATAAAAAACTGATATCACACTATAACAATTCTTTTGCGATGTCTACACAAAGCAGAGTTTTATGTTTCAGTTCTCTTTAAAGGACAATGAGTTGTCAGATTTCTACATAATTATTCATGTAAAAAGCCCTACTTTAACTGTTCAAAATTGCAGCTAGTATTAGGCTTGAATTCATCCAGTGGTTTATGCACCTAGTTGAGAAATTGAAAGCAGAGGACTAGTCATTTGAGGCTGGTTCCATCAGTGCAATGAGATGGACACATGCAGACCACTCATATATTCGTTTTCATTTTCTCCCTGTACATGCCAGACTCTCTCAACTCAGTTTGTAGGAGCTGAGGACAGGTGTTCTTTATGAGCTGCCTAAGCCTATATCAGATACATCTAGCACTTGGACACCACCTTGGTCTTGGACTAGACTTTTCAAGAGACCCTTCATATCAATACCCAATTCCTTTATACTTTTACTTGCTTCTGTAGTCAGTTTCTGGTTTTTGCTGGGGCAGGGGTTCAGTAAACAAGTTGGTGGGTGAGTTAATGCCCTTTCTGTTTCAGGTTAGGTGAAGATGCTCCTGTCGACAGCTTCCAGGCAGAGTCCAATCCATTTGCTAGGTGGGAGAGTATTGAGAAAGGTTTAAAACAGGCCACTCCTTATCTCAGTGTTGCCATTAAATTTGGCTTCCATATATTTGTTTTAAGACTGTCCAAGCAGCCTTAAAGCATAACCTGAGAGCATGGAAAAAAGGGAAGAAGCTCTCCCGGCTGAGGAAGCAGGGTTACATCCCTGGGTGTGTAGATATGCTTTCATGCCCCCTGCCTTTGGGCAAAAACAGTAAGGATAACAACAGCCTGACTACCAACTTCACTGCACATTTTTTCCCTTGTTTAGTGGTGTAAAGGTTCAGGTGGCACCTGCTGTGTGAGCAACCAAGGTCTCTAATGTCCATCTGCTGTTCAGCTATTTTTTTTGATAACAGCTGATGCCAAATTCTGGGGCACCTCCCTGGTATACTCAGCCTGTGAGCACAGAGAGTTTCCTATAAAGGAAAGAACTGAAACTGAGACTGTCTGATGAAAACAAATACAGTGAATCAACAGCATCCTCATAGAGTGAGCAAAAGGCAAACCACAACTCGCTGCAGACTGCAGGCGGGCCAGAATCCAGTGATCTGTGCCAAATGATAACAACAGAGATTTGGAGCCAGCTTGTACGTTTTTATTTCTTTTAAGTTGTGCTGAATGCTTCATAGAGTCTGAAAAATATTCCATGAGAATGCAATTCAGCTGACATACCGCTTTGTAATTAATGGCTCTCACTTGCTCTTTTTTTCCCTCTTAAATGGACACATTTGCATGCAGACGGCGTCTCTCTTTATGTAAACCCTTCTGTTCCTACCAATCACTCAGCTGAAGTCATAGCCCTTTTTTTGTGACACCAACACGGGTTGCTGTGTGATTATGATGTTAAGGAGAGTACATTATGGCTCCAGGTGAGGAATGAACAGCAGGGGCACACAAAATTGCAGCACAAAAATATACTGCTTGCATGTAAACACTGACATTGTCATATCACAAATCTCACAGTGTAAGACTTGCAGAATATGGAACATGCAAATAATTGTAAGCAGAGTGGTTCTCCAGGCTCTCCAAAGTTCTCTAGAAACCATTCCCCTTTTTTTTAAAAAAAGGTGAATGTGCATGATTTCTTTGTGAGAATGAATTCTTAGGGTTTAATGACTTGTTTTTCTCTTCTGTGAGGAAATATCTCTTCTGCTCAACTTTTTTAATTTCCCGAGTGTTCCCACTTTTACAGCTTCCAGTTCTTAACTGTGTGCCTCAGTCAGCAGGCATTTGGGTTTGAACACAGCCTGGCTGCTCAGAGTCTTTGCTACCAGTAAGGGTTCTTTCTCAGAAATGAAACTTCAGAAACTAAGCCCCACTTCAAACAGAAGTTCATCAGTGTGTTGGGCATATGGGCATTCTTGCACACAGAAAGTGTAGGAAAACTGTCAAAATTATTTCAAATGTGTGCTTTTTAAGATGTAAGACAGGGATTTTTTTTGCAAATGTGATGCTCTGATTAACAAACATGCACCATCTTGAAAATTAGGTAACACAAAAGGACCTCTGATCATTTATGCAGCTGTCATACACTTTTGATTCTTTTTGTGATATTTTCTTGCTATTAGTAATAACAATTAGTAGAAATAATTGTGACTAGAAAGAACAAGGCCTCATTTCATTAGATACAGAGAAAAGAATAAATTGTTGCCTTAACTAATTTAGGAGTCTGAGGATACCAGAACAGCAAGAATTTACTACAAAATGATCCCCCACTGAGGCTGAGGTTTTCATTAAGCCATTCCGACTGTCTCAAATTGGAAACATGATAAAAACCCTATTAAAAATCAGAAGCTACCTTGTTCATCAAGGATGAAGGTAAATGAAACCTCTTCAACATGTGTGTCATACCTGGATTTGTATTTCAGCAAGCTGATGACTGTATTTAGTACCTGTATTGACTTCTTACTGTTTTTTTCCCCCCAGTGTTGACCAGGAGACATTTCTGATTTTCTTACAATAAAACAGTGCTCAAAGTGAAAAGAAAGATGAAAGGCTTCAGAATCATGTTTTTCAGCCCTGATTAGAGATGAGTGGAATTTAAATACAGTTCTATTCCTCGATCTTGAATTAAGACCAGTCTGAAATCTACATAGCTGGAAAATATAGCTGGTAAGAAAATCAAAAGAAATAGGCTCTGTTCCATGTCCACTAGTGACACAGCAAAGAGTTTTCTCTTCCGGTGTTATTTGGAAAGATTGAAAAATACTTGCAAACAAACTGGAAAAAAAAAAAAAAAAACAAAAACAAAAACAAAAAACCCAAACATGAAAAAGTCAGGATTTTTTTCATGTATACATGTAATCCCAAAAGCTGACTGGAGTAAAGTACTTCTACCTTTAACTTTCCCTCTACTTCAGGTGAACTGCAATTTTTCTCTAGACTTATGCATTGTGAAGTGACTCTCTTTCTGCAGCAATACTCCTTACTGAGTTGAGAAGCTCAACATGAGCCAGGACTGCATTCTTACAGTCCAGAAATCCAGCTGTGTCCTGGTGTTCTAGGTTAAGCCCAGAAGAAAAATAAGCAGAATACAAGCACTTGCCCCCTAGTCCCCAGTTGAAAGGGGAGGAGAATCAAAGTAAAACTTGTAGGTTTAGATAAGAACAATGTAAGAGTTGAAAACAAGGTAAAATAGAGTAATAATGGTAAATAATGGTAAGAATAATGATAAAAAAAAGGGTAAAACAAGTGATGCACAATGCAATTGCTCACTAACAAGTAACCAATGCCAGACCCCCCTTCCTAAATCCAGATCAGCCCCTCCTTCTGCATAACTCCTCCAGTTTATGTACTGGGCATGACATTCCATGGCATGGAATATCACTTTGGTCAGTTTGGGTCACCTGTCCCAGCTGTGCTCCATCCCAGTTTCCTTTGCAAATCTTCTCACTGGCAGAGCATGAGACAATGGGGAACAAATGTCCTTGACTTAGGATAAACATGACTTAGCATAAAACCAAACCATCAGTGTGTTATCAACACCGTTCTCATTCTGAATCCAAAACACAGCAGTGCTACAGCTCCTGAGAAGAAATCAGCTCTACCTTGGCTGAAACCAGGGCACTTGGGCTGCATCAAGAGACATATGACCAGCAGGTTAAGGGAGGTGATTAAATCCCTCTATTCTACTCTCACAAGACCCCACCTGGAGTTCAACTCCAGGGCCCCCAACAGAAGGGGGTGATGGACTTGGTGGAATGGATTCAAAGGAAGGCTACAAAGATGATCAGAGGGATGGAGTATCTCCTATGAGGAAAGGCTGAGAGAGTTAGAGTTGTTTTTCCTGGAGAAAGGAAACCTATGTGTAGTCTTTCTAGCAGATTTTTAGTACCTAAAGGGCACCTACAAGAAAGCTGGAATCTTTGTACAAGGGTATGTAGGGATACAACACAAGGTAATGGCTTTAAACTTAAAGGGTGTAGGTTTAATTCAGATATTTTTCACATCAGGGTTGTGTAGCACTAAAACAGATCACCCAGAGAGGTTATGATCTCCTGTCCCTGGATATACTTTAGGTCGTGTTGGACAGGGCTGAGCAACCTGGTCTAGCAGAAGGTGTCCCTGCCCATGTCCAGGGGGTTGGTTTAGATGGTTTTTGAAGTCCCTTCCAACCCAAACCATTCCATGATTCAATGGTTCTAGGTTTGCTTAAACCAGAAATAGTCCCCTGATTCCTTGAGGAATCTGAAGGAAGACTAAGATTCAATGCTGTGCTAGAATGTCTTTAGCCTCCTAGAGTCTATTCCTATTTATTTAGACCTTTTATCTAAGTCAGAAGTAGCTTCCTCTTTGGAGGAAAATACCTTGGATCCCTTTTACCCATGAAGTCTCTGCTATTAATGTAACTGGACTTGTGATACAAAATATGCTATTGCTTCCGCCTGCTGGTAGGACATCTTTAATTTCTTTCAAGATGTCTTTATCCTTATGTTAGACACCCACCGTATATCCCAGCAAAGACCTGGGAAGTAGGACCTTATGGGAAATACAGTTCAGGCATCATTAGGTGGTTGAACTATGGCAGGCAGGAGGTAACACAACAGCATTTCAGAATCAGCTCAGCTACAGTTACACGGCAGAATATATATTTCTGTAAAGATGTATTCATGAATATATAGAGAATATTCATTATCCAGGGTCAGTGGCTTTCTATAATCTAGCAAAAAAACCCTATCACTAAAACCTGATTTGCAAAGGACCTACCAGCAGGACTGGACATAGGGCAAAAATATTTGCATTTAAAATATATTCAGAGGTGGTTAACTCATACTTTCCTTAGCTATGTAGTACTTTCTTCTTGTACAAATATTTGCTAGTCATAGATGATGGGGATTAATGTACGCGGATGTGTTGATCCATTGGACTAAATGTTAAATAGACCTCTTCATGGGTGTGCTCAAACTAGTTTCAGAACTGAACAGTATCTACATTTTTCATTTCATTTGGTGAGGGTGTTGGGGGGACCGGTGTGGAGATGAGAAGGATGGGATGGTTACGGCAATGCTGGTTATCTTTTAGTTGGAAGGAAAGGAAAGCAAAGGAAGATTGTTGTTGAGACTGAAAGGAAAACTTCTCCCAGCTTGACTAAGCTGTAATGCTCAGATCACAAAGGAGACAGGACTTAATTAATGAATAGCAATATTCTTTCTTATTATTACCCAGTATTTCTGGCCTTGAATAACTCCACTATTTTCTGATGCCCCTTGAATTGTATAATAGAGAAAAGAATGAGCAACTTCCAACTTAAACAAAGCAGATCTCCCATTCAGCTATACTTTGAATAAGTCGCAGCCAAAGAGGGTGAAAACCTTTTCAAAGGCATCTTGTTCTCCAGTGGAGACAAAATATTTTTCCTCTAAAAGAAGTGAAGATGAAATGTTCCTTAAATGAAGAAGAGTGAAAGAAGCTAAATGAAAAAGTTCCATAAAAGGCCCTCCTCACAAAAAAAAAAAAAAAAAAAAAAAAAAAAAAAAAAAAAAAAAAAAAAAAGCTTGCCCCAGGATCTGCTGGAGGATTAATGTCGGGTGGTTGTTTGTTTGTTTGTTTGTTTGTTTGTTTTTTGTTTTGTTTTGTTTTGTTTTGTTTTGTTTTTGTTTTTTTTTAAATTGGGCCAGTTATTTCAGTGTCTAAGCACAGTCTGTTGGAACATATCTCTTGGTATTTCCTTTGGCTTCCTATGGATGGACAGAAAAGCAAGCCTAACCAGGCAGAGCTGTGGGATGGTTGGGCAACTTTATCAACTCACCTTGAAACTTCTGGATATAACCTAATCATGCACCAATGCAGGACATTGAAAAGCTTCTGGTCTGCTTTAAGAAACAACGAAATTAATTTTCTTCTGTTGTTACTTGGTATTTTTTCCAAGACTTTGCATCCCAATTTTAGTTGGAGTCACTAAATTCTATAAATCTGGACAACTAGGCAAAAATTGGAAGATGAGGCAATGTTGTGTGAATTAATAGGCTAGACATTTCAAAACTAGGTTTTGATCCACTAGGTTTACATCCTAATTTCCTGTCTACCAGCAGTCCTGGTTAGCTGGAGATGTCCCACCTGGCTGGAAGTTAGCAAATGTAATGCCCACCTACAAGAAGGATTGGAAGGAGGATCCTGGGAATTGAAGCCTGTCAGCCTGACCTTGGTGCCCGGGAAGGTTATAGAACAGATCATCCTGAGTGTCATCATGTGGAAGGGATAACCAGGGAAACAGGGGCAGCCCGCATAGGTTAAGAAAAGACAGATCCTGATTTTTTTTTTTCCCTACTTATGATTTTTTTTTTTTTTAATTTTCTGTAAATTGCTGACAGGCCTTTTGCCCCTGATTGCTGTGAAAGCTGACACAAAGCAGCTCTGTTTAACTTTCCTCATTTTCTGCCTCTTGCCTGAAAGACTCAATTGTTGTCTGTCTGAAGGTGCCTAGAGGACCTGGTGGTACAGTTCTCCTTAGTTTTCATAGAATCATAGGATCTTAGGGTTGGAAAAGACCTCTAAGGTCATTGAATTAAACTAGCACCACCTTGCTTACCACTAAATCATTTCCCAAGGTACACTAGATTCTTGAACAGTTCCAGAGTTGTTGATTCCACTGCTTCCATGGGCAGCCTGTTCTGAGGCCTGACCACACTTTCAGTGAAGATATTTTTCCTAATATCTCATCTAAACCTGCCCTGGAGATCATTGCTGTACTGGTTTTTGTCACCTGGGAAGAACATGTTCAACACATGGCTTGAAAAATCAGCTCAATTATCAGTGTACTCTCCCATATTAGTTATAGTTGCAAATTATCCTTTTTTCTTTTTCCTAGTAGTAATATGTTTGGATAAGCAAAAGGTGTGAGAAATGGTTATAGTGGAAGCAAAGTACATGTTTTCTCATAATTCAAGCCAGGTCTGTGATCATGACAGTTGGTTTTGTGGTCAATTGACAGCAAGGCAGTTTGGATCTGCCTAGAGGGAATATTAATCATTCCAAAGAGAGCAAGAAGAAATGCAAGTGGCATTTCAGGATCAACCTTTAAAAGACTTATAATAGATCAGTATAATTAAAATTACAGTAACCAATAAATAAAATTATTGCTATACCCTGGACTTTCTCAGTCCTGAGAAACACAAAGAATTTCTCTAAAAACCAGACACTACTTGTTCTAACTTCCTTCATTTCACCTATTTAGACTGATAATTTAGGTTCAAAATAAGGCAAGAAATACTTTACACTAGATCATTAATTTAATACTTGTTAGATCTTAGCAACTAGCAAATACCTACAGAAAACGTGATATACTCAGTGCCCAGCAAATAAAAGGGAGCTGTGGAGCAGCCAATCTAATTACTTAAATCTCTCTACCCAGGGAAGAGTCCTCCAGTCCTTCATTAGGATTCTGAGCCACGTCTGTAGCCTGAGGAGAACAAAGACCAGAGATGAAAGGGTAATGAAAGGAAAGTAGGGAAGCATAGACAGTTCCTTATTTTTGAGAAGGAAAGGAGGATAAATGACATAGCCAGGAGCCGCAGAGGTCCAGGTGAAAGTTGTGTTCTGTCCTTTCTGTTTCAGTGCCAACAGGTGTCCATTCTTCCTTGCCAAGAAGGAGAATGGCTAAGTGAGTTTTAGGAAACTGGAAATTTAAAAAGTTAAAACAAAGGGGAACGTGACCCAGGACGTGAAAAACAGATGCCATCTGTCCTGGGACCCAGGACTGGCTGGACTACATGCACCTATTCCATGTAGAGAGTGTATGGAAAGGACTTGAAATTCCTAAAATTATCTTATTGGATAAGAAATAAAGAAAATTCAGATGTGCAGTGTGAGATAAACAAAGCAGTCCAAAGCTCCTTACAGAAACACAGTTCAAGGCCAGCACAGCAGAGCAGAGCAAACTCCACCAACTCCACTAAAGTAAATCTGAGGCAAATAGACAAACATTTTAATTTCAATCACATAAATTTCTTTGGGACTAGGAAAGGTTTCCATAAGCCTATCTCTAAGCCACAGGTTCTTGTCATTCAAGCAGTTATCACTGGAATAAATAATTGTACAAGTACAGAGGATAATCCTGAGGTCATTTTCTGAATGGAGAACCTACCTGGACATGCAGGAGACTACACTTATTTCTGTTAAAATGTGGAATTTAGTGATTGATATTGAATGATTGATCCTGAATGATTGATCCAGACTCACATATTTTTGGTGTGACTTGTTTGGCTTATGACCTGGCTTGTTTCATGGGGATGGTTCTCCAGGAAACCTGGACACTGAGCCAGAAGGATTGTATTTCAACACGAACACAGAAACAGAGAGAACTTGATTCCAAAGCCTAGCACAAGCATTAAGAGTAAAGAATGTCAGATAAGAGCTTCTGGGGCATCATTCAAGTGTGAGAGATGGAAAGAAAGAAACTCAGGAAACATTGAGGTAGAATTTAGCTGTTTTTTCAAGAGGGTCATGATTTGATGATTCCATTCAGATGGGTTCTGAATGACAGGAGAGACTGGTCCACTCTGTGCCCCATGGACTGTGAGAATCCTCCTTCCTTGATGCTGTGAGTCTTCTCTGATATATGAAAAAAGAGTAGTACCTCTATGGCATGTGACTCTTGAAAGGATTTAAACAAGTAAATAACTTCCTGTAGATAAATCAGTGTTTTTCAATGTGTGGGAGCTAGGATTTTCTTTTCCTAGTCAAGTCTTTAACAAAGGGAACATGAAAGAGTAGGAAAGCTGGCTTCCCTCCAAGAGCAGGTCTATATAAAGTTCAATATATTTGCAACTTTGTTGCTATTCTTGAATGACAGCAGCTTTTCATATCCACTGCTTTTCTTTAAATAAATAACCTTTGCTTTACATCCTACTTTATTCTGTATATAAAGGTCTGAATAATATATTGTGTCAAATATTTATTAATATGAAAGTTAATTTTAATAAGTACATGAAAAGACTGCTTGTCTTCCTTTTTAACGCTTTGCCAGTGGCAAGGATTTTTTAAAATATTTTTGTTTATAGAAATATTTAACACTGAATATAACTGCTTGAAATTTATTGCTAGTAGGTTCTGAAATCATTACAATTTTATTGGCAATTGTGCAACGTGCTGAACACACCTGTGCTGAAGCGTTAACAAATCATTATGGATAAAATGACTGATATAGCTACTCATTGTGATTGCAGGGATGCGTGGGATTGCTCCACCATCCTTGAAGGATCCATTTCGGGTATATGTGTGACTGCTGGGAGCAGAGAAAGGGCCAAACCTGCTCTGCCCCTCTGCCTGGCAGTGCTCAGTTGCAGTGGATATAGAGCACATTCAGTTCCCATAACCTCACAGCAGGGAATTGTGTGATATCAGGTAGTTAATTGACAGCCTCTGAGACTTGTGCTGTTCAGGACTTGGAAAAATCATACTGTAAAGCCACAAGGTGATTATCCACATGCATGTGTTCTGCACTATTTTACAGGAATCATGGAAAAGATAATAAACATATTTTTAATATATTACTCGTCTCTAAATAGCATTCTACATACCTAGCTCTTCATTTAAATTGTCTTTTTGACAGCAATGGTGAGCCAAATGATGAGCAATGATGTTGTCTTTGCTGTGTTTAATGGAATCTGTGGCGTTGAAGTACATTCAGATGATTAAAATCTCATACTAATACCATGGAAATATCTCAAGACTGTCACTTTCTCTGCTTGAAAGTCTAAAATATGTGTTCATTTCAGTTTGGTTACTCAGTCTGTTTGGTCTCTTCAGGGTTTGGCAGTGTGATTGAATTGCTCCTTGCAGCCTGTAACCCTGGCTCGGAGCGCCACCGGCAAGATGCTTTTCTGGCAAAGGCTGAAAGAAACTTACTCAAACACAAACTCTTCCCGGTAAAGCATTGAAAGGTGTCAGAATCTATCTTTTTAAGACTAATAGAAGCATCTGGTGATGCTGTCTGGCTGTTTCCTTTCGGCTTCCCACGTGTAAGTTGTGCCCTTTTCGGAATCTGGTCCCAGCTGTGCAGAAAGGCAGGTATAAAGAATTACATGTCTGTGTTTTAATGTGAGCCAGGCCATACAGCTGGACAGGATAACAGTGTTTGTGCTGGCAGCAATCAGTTCCCCTTAAAACATTTTTTAATCTTGTAGTGAAGATACAAAAACACTGATGAGTTTCTGAAGAGTTTAGTGGTTTGTACAGCTGCAACATCTTTTACTGGTTTTGACTTTGATTAGGCTGATTTTTTTCTCCAAATATTTCCATATTATTTCACTCATTTCCTTTTCTCCTTTTCCTTGACTAGTCATCTTAACAAATTCCTTGAATAGTGTAACAAAGATTTTTATCTGGTCTGTTCCAGAGAGGATGTTTTCCTCTGCTCTAGTTCTTAATACTGTTCTTGGATGCTGTAATGTTTGAACTTGTCCTCCTTGCAACAATCAGAATAGTGGTTCATCTTGCAAGAATGTAAAGAGCAAAACCTTTCCATAATTTTTAGACTCCTACATAGATAGATGTCTCAAAATTGAGGGTGATGGATGAAGGGGTCCTGCTGGATTCTTGATGCTGCTTGACAATGCTACTTTAGATGTCACAGTCTCACTGCCATCTCTCATTTCTGAAAATCAGAACCAAATCTGATAAGCTAGTGATCTCCTATCTCTTTTAGCTTTCTTGCTGCTTTAGCTGCTTGTCTGTCTTAGGTTTAGCTTTGAAGATTTTGCCTGTATATGCTCTCCTCCCCCAAAAGACTCCTAAATTAAGTGAGAGATATTTTGTCCATTGAACCTCAGTTTATTGCTTTCAGTCAAAAGTCGTATTTCTCACACTTCTGATTCTGACATGTTTCTCCCTGTGTACCTTACACATGGACTGGAAAAATAAAAAAAGGAAATTCAGCCACTTTTCAAGACATTTAAACCAGCAGTGAGGCAGAACCTGTCTTGAATGGAACAGCAGCTTAGGGATTGTGAATGTCTGACACTGATATCCTGTGGAATCTGGATATGTTTGTATCCTGAATTTCCCTTCCTTGGATTAGGGCTAGGGGTTTGTGGTGGGGGTTAGGGCCAGGGTTAGTTAGTGTTAGGATAAATATTAGGATTAGGGATCAGGTTTAGAGTTAGGGTTGAGTTAGTGTTAGGGAGTTAGGAGTTAGGGTTAGGGATTAGGTTTAAGGTTAGGGTTAGGTTAAAGTTCAGGATCAGTGTTAGGGTCAGAATCTGGTTAGGGTCTGGGTTTGAGTTATGGTTCTGGTCAAGGTTACTGTTGACTTAGGATTTAGAGTTAGGATTTTAACTTTCATCTAGCACAGAAAATTGTTATTTGCTTTAAATTCAGGTTACTAAATAATGGTCTTTATGTCTTCATAATATATTTTTGGGGTCAGCTTCAGGCTGTGGGCAGTAAAAGTGTTTTTCTTCTGGGTAGGAAGGGCTGTGGAATTACTGTGTGATAGCATATTGTGTGAGCAAGTCACTAGTACCATAAGCAAATTTGGTTGCAAATCCTTGTCCACCTAAGATCAAGGAATGTTTGGGCATAGAAGTTGACTAAAAGGTGGCTGTCAAGTATGTGTAGACAGTATGGAGGTCATTGCTTGCTAGCCAGTGCTCATTTGTACTTATTATTACAAGATATTAAGAAAGTTACAGGAAAAAACATTGACTTTTATGAATGTACTTCTTGAAAAAAAGAAGGGAGACCCCAGTTGTTCTGTTTGGCATGTCTGCCTTCTCTGTTCATTCTTGTCCCTTGGATTTTATCACTCTATTTATGCTGATGTTGCAGAAAGTAGCAGTGTATATATATATGAGATCAAAATATCACTGAGGGATAATCTAAATTCTTTAAAACAGGTGGCAAATTACCTGCACTTCATTTGGTATTGATTGCAAAAACATTAATCATGTTGAATTCTTTTGCTATTATGCATTTGGATGTAAGAGATATTTCCATCTTAAGCACTGGATAATTCTAAGGGTAAATAATCTATATAGCGTCCTGATTGGGTATCAGGGCTCTATACTCAAAACACAAGTGTACAGCAAAAGGGGAAGAATGAGCTTTAATTTATTGGTGTTTAGCAGAACAGCCAAAATTGTTTTTGCTGTCAGACTAAGCTGTTCATCCACCCTGCTGATACACAGGCTGAACACTGTTTTCCTTTCCTGGAGTCTGTTTTTGTTGTAATGGGATGCACTTTCATGTAGATGACAGGAGAGAGGTGTTAAGATGTTATACATGACCGCGCAGCACGTTCGTATTTCCTCCTGTTAGCCAAGAACAACTAATTGGCAAAGCTGTTTTGGCAGAAGTTTCTTACTCCGAAGAAATTTCAAACAAAAGGAATGGAGTAACACAGCCCACTTACGTCTCAGGGCCCTTCTAGTGAACCAGTAACATCCTTTTATGCTCAGAATAATTATCCCTTTCCTGAAAAGCATGGGATTCTGAGGATGGTATACAGCTGCAATGTGTATGCAATGTACATGGTTTCCCACTGGGGAGCAAATCCCTGAATGGCTCATTCCTAAACTCCATGCTGGTTTACCTCCAAATGGAATTAAGTTTGGCCCTGCTGAAACATGAACATGCAAGTGATACCAATCTCCAGTTCTCAGTGGGCAAGTCCATGAGAGCACAGCCCTGTGCAGCAGTTTTCCCAGTGTCCTGTTGCTAGGTCTCTGCAACAGTTAAAAATGTTATTTTTTAGCCATCAAGGAACAGAAGCAGTGCTGTTTTAAAGAGCAAAAATTCTTCAGAGCTGTAGAAATACAAACTTAAACCTGTTCTTCGACTGGCTAGCATACACCAGGCAGCACACTGGGTCTGTGTGGACTGACAGGATATCAGATCTATGTCTTTCCCATCCTGTCACACCTCTGTTACTGCTGCCTTTGTCTACAACACATTGTAACAGCACAGATCATCATCAGCCGACAGCAGGTATAAGCCATGGCTCGACATTCTTGAAAAACTGATGTGGGATGTCCCAAGGGAAGGCATTTATGTCAGCAGTTGAGGCACTTCCAGCAGCAAACCACTATTAGAAGTGCGTGGGCCAAGTGTAGCTTTAGCTTTATTGCTTCATCCATAATTCCAAGGAGAAAGTGCACTAGGCTCTCTCTTATGTGGTTTCTGACTTGTCACTGTTTTTCTTCTCAAGTTTTAAATAAAGCAGTTCTCAAACTTGTCGACACAGTTAAGCAAATTTAATTTACAAATATTGTCCAGACAACCTGTTTATTAGCAGTCAGACTCCAGTAAACTCAGCAACTAATTAATTTAATGCTTAACTCCAACAATAGCAATTTAAGCTCTTGGTTAATATGGGTGATAGAGTTCAGGCAGGATGCAGGTCAATTAATTGGGACATGCCAACGGCCATAAATGCTCTGCCATAGCTAATTTAGATAATTTTGGCAGTTGCAGTGCTTTAGGCATGTCTAAGTAATTATTATATCTTCTTTTGGCTCATATACTTGCCAGTGTGAAGTGTCATTTAAACTAGCAATGCCGAAACAGACTTGGGTTATTGAGTTTTCTACATAAACTTTTTGACTCTTGACCCAAATTTGCTATGAATTTGCTACTGAGACATATATGTACATAGTTCAAGCATTGGGAAGTGGTGCCATGAATCACATATCTGCTTACTGTCTTAGCCTTTTGTTAGTCACTTAGCAGCTGGAGAAAAAAAGACAAACTTGGTATTTTGTGGCTACAATTGAAAAAAAAAATCCTGGATGAGCTGAAAAAAACCCCAGAATTTTCCTGTTCTTCTGCTGTGTCTGAATGTGCTTCCCCACTTCATAGCTCATTGGGGTTTCTAGTGGATTGCTTGCTGTTTCCCAGATTCTGGGACAGCAAGTGAGGAAAAGCACAGGTATGCCGAGTCTGAGTGTTGTGAAGATGTTTCTCATTTTCTTTTAAGAGCATGTGTCCATGGGTTTGGTTTGGGTTTTTTTAGGGTAGTAATGGGAACCAGCAGGCATAAAAGTAGCTGTCTACAGAGCTGCTCTCTGTCACTTCATATGCTTCAGGTATTGTCACCTCATCTCCTGGGACTTGAGTTACAAAGGAGGGGTCTGACCTCTTCATCAAGCTCTTGTAGATTTGCCTTTCCAAATAACTAAAGAGAGATGTTAGCTCAAAGTCTCTCACTTAGGAAATTGAGACTATAAGGCATGTTTGAACTCTGCATTCCCAGATCCATTGATCCTGTGGGATGTTCAGGGTGAACTTCCTGACGCACGGTACTGAAAAGAAACTGCAGGGAAGACCTTATATTGGGTTTCTTAGTGCACTGGAGGAAAATAAGTGGCACAATGAACTATTTGGGGAAATAAATTTAATTTACTGCTAATCAATAACAAAGCAGTAGAACAGTGAGTAATAAAATCAAAACTAAACATGCAGTTCCACCACTCCCTCTTTTTGCCAGGCTCAAGTTCACCCCTGACCCAGCAGGCAGCACAGCAGGATGAGGAACGGGTGTTGTGGTCTTCTCACAACACTTTGTCTCTGTTGTACCTTTCTCTCCATGCTGTTCCTCTGCTTCAGAGTGAAGTCCCTCACAGTCCCTCATGGCTGAAGACCATTGAGGGAACCTGAAGGTGCACAAGACCACGGAACCTCCTGAGAAACATCTGTGAATCCTGAGAGAACTGGCCAAGGAAGTGGCTAAGCCACTATCCATTATATTTGAGAAGACGTGTCAGTCTGATGAAGGTCCCATTGACTGGAAAAGGGGAAATACCCTATTTGTGCTGTGAGGAGACATTGCAGAGTGCACTCATTTTTTATAGATGCCATCGGATTTAAGTCAGGCAGAGATGTAATGAGTACTTAAAATACAGGAGAAGCTTACCAGGAAATTCAGCCACGAGATGCAGGGCCAAAAGAACCAGATTGAGATGATCCAGTTCTCACAGCAATATGTTTATTTTTGGAGATAAGTAAGCTGTCACTTAAGTTTTGGTTAGAAACATTCACTTTATTTGATAAACAAGTCATCATCCATAGCCAAAAAAGCTCAAAAATACTTCTCTATGAAAACTAGAGTTTTCCGTGGAAAATTGAGATGCTTTATGAAAAGTAATTTCTTGTTGGTAAGACAAATATTTTGACTGAATTTTTATTTTTAAAAAAATAGGATTAAGTCTCTTATTGCCTTTGAGTTTGAACACAAAAGGTGAAAAACCTGAACATTAGGAAAGCAAAAAAAAGGAAAAAAGGATGCAGAGGAAGATGAAAGAAACAGAATGGAGGTAGGAAGGGCATGTCAGGTTGAGAAAGAAAGAACTTTCCTTTCTTCTGTATTTTGCCTCATTCTGACATATATTTCACTTTTAGAATAGAAGACCTGAGCCATATCTTCCTCATGATATGTATGGTATGAAGTAAAAATTCAGCTCATTTCAGAAGAGATGAAGTCAAACTTTGCAATGGGAATGTTTTTCCTGTTTAAGTCTCCTGTTGGTTACCTGAATTTATGGAAGAAACTTCAAGCACCTAATCTGATTACACATTGTGACTGCAAGCAAATTGCAAACACCCTGAACAATCCATATGGAGATTACATGGTAAAAAAATGTCTTTGGACACGGATAATGGAAGCAAACTTGCTCTCATGAGCAATTATCCTGCTGATCAATTTCCTCTAGACATAGAAACCTCATCTGGGAATCATATTTATGTCCAGATTGGTTGGTATGTTTGTTTGTTTTGTCAGAAAAGGTTCATTTGTTCCTTGCAGCTTTATAGGTAGTGTAAGGCAACAGGTTTTTTTTCAGCCCACACTACTTCCCTGGGTGAAGAGAGACTTTGTAATTGTTATGGTTACTCATGTCTTCCTATTTGATGTCTATGTTAGGTTGTTCAGATTTCAAAAGTAAATTATATTTGCAGTGTTTTCTGTTTTCGATGGGAGTTGCCACCTGCTAATGAATCTTGCCTAAGAACTCATAATCAGTCAGAACTTGGTCTAACCATGACACTTCAAGGTGTGCAGTTTCCAAGAGCACAGAAAAAGGTCTTGGTCTGACCCATACATATGTGTGTGTATACATACATATACACATCATGTGGGTTTTTTTGTTTTGGTTTGGTTTGGGTTTTTTTTTTTTTTTTTTGATCTAGTAATCTCCTTTGAGTGAACTTGTGGTTAGAGAGGCTTGCTGAAACGGAAACTCACATACAAACCAACTGGTTCCTAGTGGAGCAACTTGCTCATGCTGGATACTGGTCTTGTCTTGACTAAGGAGTGAGAACAGTTCAAGAAGCACAATGAACTCTTCACTTCACCATTAGTTTTCCTAAGCTGTAGAAGTTATCTGAGATCGCTGCATTTTACGTGATTGCCAGTGTAGTGCACGAGCTAAACAAACACTGCTGGGCTATTTGCTATATTTGGTGCAAAGATGTGATCAGAAGAGTAGACCTTGGACCCAGATCTGAACAGGGCTTTTAAAGGAATTGGGAAATGAAGAACTGTAATTGGCATCTGTCATTTGGGTTATTTTTATTTTTCCTAGGTTGCTAACTAGATGAAAGACAGTCAGACTGCAGAATGGCAACAGACATCTCTGAACTCAATATCTTGGAGGTAATACTAGTTCTTTTTCTCAGAAGATGACATTTCTATTATCTAGGCCACCAAAAGATGTGACAGTTCTTTTGGAGACCTTCTTCCACAGCAGAACTTCCAAGCAGTATTTAAAACTAAAAGTACAGATGTATCTGTTTGTAACAAATACTCTTTTCTCTCTCAGTCTGTAATGTTTTATTAATTATTGAGAATTAGTTTTATTCACCCATTTTCACACAAGAAACACAATGAGTAGATGAAGTCTTTGAGAAGTATATAGTATTGAAAATTAGATGAGGTTTTTATATGCTTTCCAGGTTATGAGAAACATCCACATTCAAACTGGGGAGCCAACCTCAGACACACTAAAGGCTGGAGATATTAAAGGGCTTCACGTTGGTTTATTGGAGAAGAGGAAATTCCATCAAAGTGGGATTTGGTGTATTTTTTATTGCTGAGTCAGCAAAAGAAACTCCAGCCAAGAACTACAATGCGAAATGGAAAGGTACATGATTAATGAAGTTTCCTGACTTTGATGAAGCAGAGAGAACTATCTCAAAACAGAGGCACTATCTCACTCACCACCTCAGACGCTACAGCAATATTGCTGTACTCCTTGAACTTCCCAGGAGCTGGGGGTTGATTTCAAAGCATATCACATTAACACTTAAAACCTGAAATTCAGAAGGCCAGAAGACTAGAGTGCTGGGACTGGATTAAGCCGCTTTCTTCTCCTGCTACTGCTTTCTGGGAGGAGAAATGTCCCAAGTTGTCTATATACCTATGACTGTGGCCTTCCAGTGGCTCATGTTCTGAAACATCTCCAAGACTGATGCTTTCTTGTTAGTGAGAGGGCAAGCAGCTATAAAATACCTTCACAGTTTCATGAAAAATCTTCTTCTGGCTTTCTTCAGTTGCCTCATTTTGCCTTTAATTTACTGTTGAGGGTGAAGGACATAGCAGTGCCATTTTGTTATTTATTTATTTATTCATTTATGTATCAGTCTGGCTAGCAGGCTGTGGTTATCTGGAATGCATTTCCCCCTATGACAGCCACTTTTAATTTATTTGAGTGAGCAATCTCTCCTTTCTGACACTTTTTCTGTTTGAAAAATATGATGCTGTGTGATTGAGGAGGCAATGTAATTAGCCACGGTACAGTCAGGATTACCGGATTTTTTTAGCTTTACACAAATGCAACTCTTGCCTTTTTGGACCTATGCTTCTCTCTACTCAAATGTTAAGTCTAAATTTTGCCTTGGTTTGTTGGGGTTTTTTTTAAAGCTCAGGATTGCTGAATATTGGAATGTCACAAAAATTTTTTTAATATATTTCTGTAGTACAACAGCCTACTTTTTGTTACAGGACAGGAAAAAAAACCCCTAATTTTTAATCATTCATTTTTAATCAGATAGTTTGACCGATAAAGTTTGAAGGAAAAGACACATTATTCTATTCAGTGTTTTACAGCTGGAAGAGTAAATAGACAGAATTCCAATAGCACAAACTTGTGCTACCAACGCAAGTTTGTAAGTAGATAGAAATGAGGGTGTAATCACCTTCACCCTCATAATGTCCTGACTGGATGTCTCATGCTTCAGGCTACAACACTGTTCTTGTCCTGAGAGAAAGGTACCTGCAGCTACTTCTCAGAAACTTGCCTCTGCCATGGGGATGGACAAGCGTACTTTGTGACGAACGCATAATAAAAGCAAGAAACTTATTAGGATAGAAACACTTTAGGGTCTGATTAATCTAGGTAAAGACTGAAGTAAGGGAAGGATGTTGAAGGGAACTAATCCATTTCAGTGAATATGCAAGACAATATTGCTGAAGTTGATTAAGACGGCTTTATATTTAAAGAGATCAGATTCAGAACACCTTTCGTGACTTAATAGGCAGAGAAAATTATTACTGCCCATTAAAAAATTACATTTCACACAAAATGGAAAATCTGATTAGTGCACTTCAAAGTGGCTAGCTTCTAAAATTATAAAATTAATGAATATATGAAATATTTAATTTCATACATAAATATCTGTTAATATAAATTAATTACTGCATGCAATATAATTCATTTATTGCACATAGAGTACCAAATGTTAAATAAGAAATGAAACAAAAATGTGAGCATCTTCATTGCTTATGTGTAAATGATTTGGTTATCTGTTGACAATTTTTGTTACTGTATAAACAACATGGATCAAACTCAGTGATAAGCTCTCTCTATATTTTCAGTGTCTCTCAAATGGTAATAAAAGAAGTCCTTGTTCATGGAGAGAATCACCTGTATGTGCAATTGATCTCAGATATTATTGGGAGTGCAAGAAGTTAATGAAATAAAAGATATGCTTGAGAGTTCACAGAACTGTAACCTGTGCTTCCATCATAATGAATTTTCAGGCTATTGGACTGTAAGAATAAGTACATCATCTGCAGCTTTTGCAAGTGTCCCTGATAAACAGCACTCTCATATGTTGATTTTTGAAGCACTGATCCTCTGATCTGGCAAACACATATTTGATACGCCATGATTTAAGTTGAGATTATCTTTCAGCCAACACCTGTCACTTGCACTGGACTTACTGGCTTCATTATTGTGCATCACCTAATCTCCCAGTCTTCCTCTGCTGTGTGAAAACTTCCTCTGTGTCCATGCTGGCAGGCCATTCACTGTCCGAACCTTGTCAAGCTGCAGTTTCTGCTGACAGCTGCTTTCTACTCCTGGTCTGAGCTTCTGATGCACCTGCTTGACAGCAGAGCATGGCAAACTAAAACAGCCTTAGACTCGGAATAAACATTACTTAACAACAATCCAAACATCAGTGTGTTATCAGCATTCTTCTCATTGCAAAGACAAAACACGGCACTGTAGCAGCTACTGGGGAAATCCAAAGAAAACCAACTCCATTCTGTCTGAAAAGGTATCTTGTAGCCTGAGGCTTCAGCAAATCCAGCTAGTTGTAGTAATCAATTAAAGTAAAGCCAATGGCATATTAAATCACACGGTATTATAACTCTGTGCAACTCATTCTATTTAAAACATACTTATTTAAGCTGAACAATTGATATCTCACAATAGTAGACAGAAATGTGCTGGAATAAGGTAGTATTCTTTCAAATAGTTTAAAGCAGGTAGTGCTAGTTAATGTGTCCTGTGAAATGCTGAGAGGCATTGGTAGGGAAGGCATGTCCAGCTGTATTTAATTAGCCATGTTATTTGGAATTCATCTGCGCTAGTGTCATTCTTTTATTGTGTTTAACAAAACTACTGAAGGTGAAACCAGATACAGTGGTCTAACAAAAACAGAATTGCTGCCTGAAGCTACTCAGCATGCAAGGAAATAGCTCACTTTTGGGAGAAACAGGATTACAAAATGTCTGACTGCTCAGGGAAAATGGACTTACTGGGGGGATCCATCCACATCTGAAGTAGACAATAGAGAAAGGCTTTTTATGCTGTTAGTCATTAATAATGTAAGTGATAAGAAAGGGTGATTGGGGTGGGTGGCAAAAATTGGTAACTTAACAGCTACTTTTAAGCTTGAGGGTAAAAACTACTTAAATTGTAGGGAGTACTTGTACTTTCCCAATGCTCTGCTGCCCAAAGCCTTGGAGGTCCCCTCTATAATGGAATCCAGAAAAAGAAACAGTTTCTGAGTGTCTCTTACTTAACAAAGCTAAAAACACACTGCTGATTTGGATATTTGAGTAATTTTCCAGGTGCATCATTAACCTCTGCAATCTAGAGTAGATAAATTATTTGTCTTATTGGCTGGTGGCAATCATACCCTGAATATCCTAAAACTTACTTAATTAAAGTCTCTCTGAAAGTGTCATAACATACTTCCAGTCACTGTCTTCAGCGGACAGCTTTGGCTGTACTTAAGAGCTGGCCTTCAAACTGTTGCATGAAGTCCTTGTTTGAGTGGGAGACACAGCAAGTATCACAGGATGCTAATAACCTCTGTTAAATGTTGCACTTATACAATGCTGTATAATTGAAAGCTAGCAGCAAAAATACCCTGAGAAGAACCAGAAAGTTATTTGCAAGTTCTGGGCATAAAGCAAATGAGACCAAATCCTCATTTTTTCTGAGGTTTCTTTGTGTTCTATAGTAATGCCATGTTCAAAGGCAACTTGAACAACTCATTTAAGCAAACTTTTTGACATGATCTCATTATAAAACCTCAGCTGTGAGTTTTTTTTTCCCGAAAATGATTAATTATTGTCCTGATATATAACTTAAGAGTGTTACATCCCACAAACAAGCTGTCATGGCAGAGTTGTTCTGTGTCCATGGCCTGCTATGTTGAGGTTAGGAAACTCAGAACCCTTGGAGGGGAAATTTTCCCATAGGAAGTAGCTTACAGTGATTCTCATACATGCTTAAAGCAATTAATGCTTGAGATGGGTGGTCATACTGAAAGTCCTATAAATATTGCTTTCCAAATTTCTTGCCTCCTCAGAGCACCACTGACCTTCAAGCCATAGACAAGATTTGAGGGTAGTTTTCAAAGAAAAGTTTTCCCACTGTCCCTGACTACAATTTATGAATTTCTGGTCTGAATTCTTAATGCAGTAAGGGACAACATCTATTGATTATTGCCTCCTGGCAGGGATGGGGAGGTTTGGGGATTCATCCGGGGATAGTGACAAATTTGCGTGCCAGGTCACAAGAAAATCTGGTAGGAAAATTTGGGAAAATCTGGTGGCCTTGTGGGACTGGAGTCAGGAACAGCTGATATATTTTGCTTGAAGGTGTTTAGGGACTGATTAACCGACAGATACTGTGGTGTTCATTGAGGCTGGCAGGAAATGTTACATGTATTTAAAGGTACTCCATTGTTTTTCTGGGAATGTCCAGGTACTGTGAGGCAGAGAATGTTAAACTGACTCCTTAGAAACATTTAAACAATTTATGGTTTAATTGCAATAAATGTCCATTCTAGACACCCTGCAGAATTGTCATCCAATTCTTCCAAGAGGTGACTCTGTTACAGACAGTGGTGATATAAGACCTGTTTTCCCATACAGATAAAATGGAAATGAAACTTGTTACCCCTCTAAAAAATTATCATTGTTTCCTGATAGAAATGCAATCAAAATTTTCAATTAAATGTCACATTACTACAAATGGTAGAAAGGTATATTGAGGCAATCTAGAAATTTACGCTGTGTTACTGGAAAAAATAGCCTACATTATAATACAAACTTCTTATTAGTCTATGTAAATTTATTGTGAGCAGTGATTTTACAGCATACTATTTCAGGTTCTAAAGTAAATGTTACACTGAAACTTAAGGGGTTTATTATAAAGAATGTGAGGAAGAGGATTTGATTAAACCTGGAGTGAAGTGAGATAAGAAATGGCTTCCCTATCTGAAGTGAGTGTCTGCAGGGGGGCACCAGCAACTGACAAAACAGTGTGAAAGATTGTGTGAAAGAAAATCTCCCTGGAGTCCCAGAAGCTCAGGGATTAGCATGGTTACCCACTTGCCTTGTAGGAGACCTGATTTCAAACCAGGCTTTGACAGGCTTGTCAGGTGGAAAAAGACCAGAGGTGGCAGAAGCTAGCTTTCAAACCTCAGTTTTTCCCTTTTTCCCCTCTTTTGTTTGTTTTATTTTTTCAAAGGGTTGAAACATCAAGCTACCTTGTCTCCTCTTTTCCTCCTTTTGAATCCATTCATAGTTCTGTTCTGTTTTAAGTGAATTAATAGCTTCAGGGAGGGGAGTTATTTTAAATTACATTTACTAAAGAACTCACATCAGCAACTGGGTCTTAAACTGGTTTTTAACCAGCTTGTTAAAACGTGACATTGAGTGAATCAAAACCCACTGACATGGTCAATGAGTGAGTTTATGGCCATGCTGATCTTCCTGATGATATAATGCAACCATGACCACTGTGCAGAGAGGATAATTGATGTGTGGCCTCAGATTAAAATCTGAGGGATTTTAATAACAAAATTTATCTTAGAGGATTAAATAATTGAGAAAAGAATGACAGAGCTTCTGCTATCAAAGGGCTTAACATAGATCTGCCTGTTTAACTGCTTTAGGAAGTGTGCAGACATAGAAAACTAGAAATTCATTAGGTTTAATGTTGCTCAATTCACTGGATAATGGTTTGGGACTTAGAATTTGAAACCCAGAGACACTGAGAGGACTCAAAAGTGCTGATAATTGCAGCAAGGATCTCCAATACAGTGGGGATAAGTGGCACTGGGATGATGCAAGCTTTTGAAAAGAGGTTGTTTTATAAGAGATACCATTGCTGAAATGTAAAAATAACAGCAAAATGCACAGAAGAAGATACGAGGTTCTGACTACTCATACTCACCATGGAAATGCGAACCCACTGACCTTCTGAAGATGGATTTCATCCCTTTATTTGCCCTCAGGTTTGTCTACTTTCATCTGGGATGACTTTCAGAGCAGGACAGCTAAAACGACTGTCCCAACTGTATTGGAAAGGTTTATTCTTGCACAGTGGTTTGTATTACAGGGATAAAGCTATGCATACCATTATGGTTTCATGTCAGCTAAAAGTCCTCTGATCTAATGCCATTCTTTTCTCTGAATCTGGAAATTATGATCTTTGTCATGTCTTGTTAGAGAGCATGAAATTGTATTTGCAGATACTTATGCACAGTATAATAGCACTCTGTTAGCAAAATGTAATGCGATACAGATTCCTTTTCACACCCTCCCTTTTCTGTGAAATGGACTCAGCAAACGTTCAAGAGCTAAAAAGAATCTCAGGCCATTTCACTTTCAGTTGTCTGCTTCTTAAACTTGGAAAATAACAGCCATGTATGATTTTATTAACTCCCTGTAGATACCATTTATGAGAGGAATTTCCTATATTCATGCCTAATCAAATTCAACATGTAAAATAAAGCTCAGTGAGGGATGATTAAAATCACCTCTTTCTTGCAACCCGCTGCCCTGCAGTGTCTTGCACATCCCTAATGTGAGAATGTCAACTACCACAAAAGAGAAGTACTGTGTAAATTGCATGAAGCTAAGTCAGGGGAGATTTACGTTGGATATCAGGAAAAAGGTTTTCCAAGTAAAGAGTTAAAAGACAAGCATTATGTGTTAATGGGTTTAGACCATACTTTTTTGTGTCTAGAGTGGGAGTGAAGAGAAATCCAAATTTTATTTCACTTTTATTGTTTGGGCCTGTTTAAAGTTATTTTCTTGTTTTTCCTTTTTTACACTGACATGTCATAGCATGAGCGTGGTGGCATTCACTTGCTTCCACTTCCCTGAATCGGGACTTCCTTCACTGCAGGCTTTGGAGGCATGCTGGCAACTTGTGCTGTGTGTACTGACACAGTTGCATTGCAGATAAATAATACCATGCATTTCTAGACGTGCACAGTAGCCATAATGACCTCACATCTGAGTTTGTCCTAGAATTTACATGTGAGATTCAACTAAAATTTAGAGATAGCTTTTGCTCTCTCTCCCTTCCTACTTCAAAGAGATGTGTCTCCACAAAGAATGAACAATTCTTTGAAGCAGCTTTTTGAATTCTTAAGTACGTTACACTTCTGAAGAAGAAAGAACATTGAAAAAGATTGCAGCAAAATAATACAATCTATCACAGAATCATCAGCCTTATCAGAAACTTGCAAATCTTACTCTTGTAGATAAACATTTACTCCAAAATTAGCAAAAAATGCTTCAAGACTGAACCCTTCAACATTCAGTCCGTGTCTGAATTGTTCTGCAATTCATTGCTCAATATTTAGGTCCCCTGCTTTGTAGTTTGTTGTTTTTCTTTTCTCCAAGAGGAAGATCTAAAGCATCCTTCTTTTTCAAAGGTAAAAATCTTCACACAATACACAGAAGGAATGGAAACTGAAGTCCTTTGCTCAATTGTTATATGCGTAGAATTAATAAAAGATGAAGTATTTGCTTTCCTGAGCCTCACCTAATTACTGTCTATGTTGTTTCCCTTATGGCAGCTGCTTAGAGGACTAAAACTTGTTTTTATTAGAAATTGTGGCATTAATTACCAATTATGTCAGATGTCAGAGGTTCAGGTTGGAGTTCATGCTTTGGGTGGAGTTGCAATGAGATTTTAATTCATTTTCCATGTCTGAGTTTCTGTTTGATGGTCACAAAGCAAAAGCGTCATATTAAGGACTGAAAGCAATATGAGCATTGCAGCTTCTCCTGAGCCTGGGTTGCCATGTCCCTCATAATCCTTTGCAGACCAAGGTACATTTTTTTCTTACAGATGACATGTGATAGTTTACACAAGAAATAAGGACATTTGCTTTAGGACTGTGTCAACTCCACATTCCCAAAATAACCTTGAAAAACAACCTGTATCCGTCTCATTTATGTTGGTGTAAATCAAGGAATGTGCTATTAAACAGTTGAAATCAGAATCTGGCCCTTGGCATGAGGAAAAACGTTATGGCTTTCTCATGAGTTTTGCAACTTGTTACAGAGACTGTCCTTCAGAGCACAGCCTGACCTTTTTCCTTGAGAAATGTTTATGCAGCATATGACTTATATACAAAATTATAGCTACAGTGAAATTGTGCACAGAGCTATTAATTTGGTTGAATGTCTAGTAGACAACAATAAATCTAGCTGACATTATGAGACCCTGATAATAGTCCTTGTTGATGGGTTGCAACAAAAAGGTTTACAGGCTTCTTCATTAGTAAAGAGTCAGTTGACAAATAAAGCTAAGTAAACTTAATACTCAATTCTGTTTGGCTCAGGTAGCTGTTTGTGCTGTGCACTGCCCACTGTGTCTATTCATTAAAAAAGGGAAAGAAAACAGGGTTCAAAGCCCATTTTACAAGCCAGTGCTTACTGCTGTGGGAGTATCCATATATCTGTGAGCAAAACAACTTTCTCTGAAAGGGTTTGTTGACTCATTTCTTTCATCAGTGAGAACGGCAACTGTTCACTTCATTTGCACAAGAAGTTTTACATTTTAAGACTCTTTGTTGAAAACACCTCATTATACTTCTCTGTAGAATGGCTCTGGATGTTGATTGTGTTTGTTGTCTTGAGGAATGAAGTGATTTTCCAAGATGGGGATAAACTTGGTGTGCAGGTTTTCTCAGGACCTACGCAATATGGAGGAGTATTTGTGTAATAATTTGCACAGCTGAGACTTTTTATATTTACTTCACTTTTTCTTTGCAGTTCTCTGTTTTGTTCAGCCAATGCTGTGAAGCATCTGGGGCATTAAAGATGTTACAGGAATTAATTTTTTCATTTTTTCATTTTTTATCTTTTCTCCAGTCCTCCCCCCTTCGCCCCACTACTATATCAATGCTTGTGCAATGATTTCAGTTAGTGCATATCCTGCAGAGAGGCAACTGCTGCTTTCATCAAGTAAAACTCCATAGTAGTTTGGTTTGTGAAAGCATCTGAATGCCATCACTTGATATCAGAACTTAACTCTTTCTGTTAGGGAGCTGTGAGGAAGCAAACCTTCTTGTGCCTAGGAGTGCAAAAAGAACTACAATTGCCACGGCAAATGGCTGTGGAGTCTGCATCCTTGGATAGAGTCCAAAGCCATCTGGACACAGTGCTGAGCAAGTGGCTCTATATGGTCCTTCTTGAGCAGGGTAGTAGGACCAGAGGACCTCCAGAGGTCTGTTCCAACCTTAATCACTGAGGTTTTTTAATAACTTACCTTAGGGTCAGAGTGGAGAAGGTTTGGGGAGCACTGCTAGAACTACAGTTAGGAGAGACAGCAAGAAAATATTGGACATATTTATAAAAAAAATATATTCATATACACAGGCTCAGCTAAATCTATATACAGTTCTTTTCTTCTTTTTTTATTCATAGCATCGTAGAATCAACAACATCCCACATTGACATAAATGAGTAAAATAGTTTAGCAGGATATCTTAGCATGCTCCTGGGTTTAAATATCTGAATGGTTATTTTGTCAGTGATCTCAGTGATTTTAGATGACCAAGTGCAGCTTTGGAAGTCTGACACCTGAAGTGTTTTGGATTTACTTTTGAAGGTGTAAGTTCTAGAATTTTTGAAACATTGTTTCTTCAAATACATGGCCTTCCTTCAACTGACAAGAAGTTTTTAATGTAGTAATTACTACAAAAACAGCTAAAAGCATTACAGGAAAAAAAATCCCCAATATTCTTTTCTGTTCTTTGTGGACTGCTATGACAATAAGGGACCATACACTCATTCCAGAATCTCTTTTGTTGTTCGCAACACTGTATACCCCACTGGCTGGAAAATTAACTCTGCAGGAGTCAAAATGGATGATGTCACCACAAAATGTTTGATGGTTTGAAGTTTGGTTTTATTCCTCCAGAAAGGAAATGGACAGCTGGTCACAAAAGTAGTTTGAGCTGCCGTCTGAATTTATGGGAAACAAAAATTGGGTATCATTTGCATCAGCTTTTAGTTTTCTGTCTAGAATAACACATTTAAAAATATTCACTGCTGTGGGGCAAGAAACATACCTAGTTGGTCCTCATTGCAGGTTTTCACATTTGTGTGCAATGAAGACAATGTAATCACAGTGAATCAGAGATTGCAGTGTTACTTTGATATCTTTGAGTCTTCTTTGGGAGCAGTCACAGGGTCAAATGCTGAGCCTAGCCTTGACTGACAAAATATGCTGACTGGCAATGTCATAGAGTCTCATTGCATTTGTTGGATTTGCTCTGATGGAAGTGAAGATACCTGAGACTAAAAATAAAAACATGGCTCTGCTGTAGCCTCCAGCCTTCTCAGTTCATGTCAGTGAGACACAGAATGTGAAGTTTTTAGTTGCAGAAGGTCAGACCAGGTCCCCCCGTTACTCTCTTAGTTTGCATGATAACATGGCATGGCATGTTGCCACAACACAAAGTGAGATGCCTGCCTTTTTCTGTCACAAGCCTTACAAGAGCCTTACAAAGAGAATTTTCCCCATCTATACCTCTCCATCTTTTATTCTTTGGAACATTGCCTTCTTCAGCAAAGCAATAGCTTTTAGATGAAAACATCTGATAGGATTATGGATGTATGATAATATACCTTATATAAATGAGTATGAACATATGAGTACATACATGTGAATTTATATACTGTCATTTAAAGTAGCTTAATGTTTCCTGGTCTGCATTTTTCTCTGGTCTACCAGTGCTACAGACTACAGTGTGCTAAAGGCTGTAGAGTGATGCATATGTAAAGGTGACCAAGCTTCTCCTTTCTTCTTCTTACATTTTAGCATGAATTCCTTAGATAAGCTCTGAAATTAAAAGAGATGTCTTGTCAATGGATTATGCTGTACTTAGCTGAGACAGCTCTGTTAATAAGTTAGGGGAAGTGTTATGAAAATAAGCCAAGGAAAAGAAAGTTTCACTAAAGTGACTTGGTTGGTTGAGGTTTTAAAGAGATCTGGAGCTACTGGGAATTACTTAGGTACTGCTAGTAATGGGTGTAGGGGCACAGCATCTGTTCCATCCTCACAGCCCCAGCATGCACACCCCCTCTGTGCCTTGTGCCTGCTGGGTTTTGTAATGCTCAAACCTGTCAAGGTGCTTCTGCCCTTTGAGGAAGCTGAATATTTAACTCAACACTTACACTGAACCTGACTATCAGCTCCGTGTCAGTGCAGGACACCTTTTTAATCAATCTGTTCTTCTCAGTGAGAAGCATTCCCTATTAAGTTTACAGGATGACAAGAAAAACAGATTTATTACCAAAGTTAAGGTCATAATTTCTGTGGAGGAAAAGCACTATGGCTAATGCTATGATGAGGTATCACTAATAGCATTACTAATTGTAACTGCTGCAAATTTATAAATAGCTAAAGAATATCATTAAGTATGTGAATCATGAAGAGCTAGCTTAATTGTGTCTTGACTTGTTATCAGACAAAGACAGCTCTTTGACAAATACTTAAAACTCTTTATCCATGAAAACCAACAGGATTTCATTACTTAACTCAAATATCTCAGTACTGATGCAGTATAGATGCTGTGGTTCCTTCCTCTCCTTCCTCTGCTCTACAAAGGTGAGCCTTCTCTTTACGCATTAATGTACAGACTAGCTTCTGTTTTACACAGACTCTCTGAAATCTTTCATGCCTCAACTCCCAGCAGTATCCTTTGCCTAATTTTGTTTCATTCATATGAGAGGTTGTGAATGTGGCTTGAAAACACCCTTCAAATGTATGTCTTGATCTCAGTAGAATTTCAAAAAGAGGCATAGATGCAAATGTGATACCAAGGTTGTAATTTGCCTGACTACTGTTAGAGGTTACTTTAAAATTTGCCCATGGGCTTTGGGATTTATTCAGTGTATACCCTACATTGTACATAAGCTCCTTGAAGCCAGCAAGGAAGTAGATTGCATGATCATTTACGCTGCAGGTACAAAAGGAAATCTTCGATCTTTTTTGGGGTACAGCAGGAGGTATTTGGTGATAAGCAGGGTCCAATAACGAGTTTGGTTTAAGGTTATATGCTAAAAGCTGAAATTTTTTGTTAATTTTTCCCTTTTTCCTTCTTTTATTTTATTTTAAAATCTTCATTATCTTTAAATACACTTTCCAATGGCTTCTAGTCTTCCAATATCTGCTCTGAGATTAGGATATGTTCTTATTATGATTATTCTTCATTAAAAAAACCAAAAAGGTATGTGAAGGACAGGCTGGGGCTGCAGCTACACACTCTGATGTTACTGTGCGTGGTCTTTCACGGTTTCAATGTATTTCCTGAAATGCACTTGTCTCAAAGTTAATGTCAGTAAGGCATTACCACCAAGACTCCAATTAAATCCAGTCACCATCCAAAATCTTGATCAATACATTTTAGAATTATGAAGCAAGAGCTGCTCTGCTGTCTCAGGGCTGCTGGCATGGAGGCTGAGCAGTCCTTTCAGATGGGACACTTCGTTAAAAGAACTTCTACCACCTAACCCTGAGCAAGTCAGTGTGAAGATTTATGGTGGTTTAAACAGGAGGCATGAAAGGTGTCTCCTACAAATCAGCTTTACAGCTACCTGTTTATGAACTTCCAACCATGTAGTGCCCTTGTGGTAAACAGACTCTTAAAAGAATCTGATGTTGGCAAATAAATTACAAAAAGACAGTATCTGATGGCATTTTCCAGTCTGTTCTTTAAGCCAGGAAACACCACACTTTATGTAGTTTATTTGAAAACTTCAGAATGTTTTAACATCCAGCATCTTCTCTAGCTAAGTAATGATGCTTATGACTCTGAATATTCATTGGTGGCGACACCTTCTGTGCTGTCACTGTCAGGAATTGAGGATGGGAAAAAAGAAGAAAACCAGACAAGTTTCCTGTGTAGACATTGTATTACAGACACTGAGAGCTTTGGATAAAATGTGTCCCATGGTTTGGGAAGAGAGAAAGGCTTCACACAACTAAATATTTTTGTGTATTTTCACTAATGCCTGTATTTTGAATTTTTTCATAAAGCATGAAGAAATGGAACTCAAAGTTTCAAAAAGCTTGTGCTAAATGAACATTTATTGTCTTTTGTCAAAGACTTAGTCTTTAAATGCAGACGTTGTTCCAAAGAAATTAGGATGATTATGTAATGCATAGATTAAATTCACAGCAACTAAATTGGTAAACATCTTGCATACCACTGTGCCTGGTAAGAAGTGCTGACAGATTTTTTGCTTTGCTTGCTACAATATAGTATATTTTTGCAATTGATATGTAGTTTAATTTTGATTAATTTTTTTTCAAAAAGCGACTGTTACCCGTATTTTTAAAATAATTCTTATGGAAAAAAGAGAGATTGTCTGGTGTTTGGTATCAGTATGCAATCTGGATAAAGACTTTGTAAACTGAAAATTTTGGTCTTCTTCTTAACAAAGCTTTTAGAGCTGCTGACTTTAGTAGCAGAACTTCCTCTCCCCCTTCTCCTCCCCCAAGCCTGATGGTTTTTCATGCAAGCAGAGCAAAATAGGCTCTGAGAAACTCCAAGCCCAATCAAAGCAATACACTTGAGCATGCCACACCCCCAGCCTCTCTGGGAAGGAAAGGATTTCATGGGCTTGGCAGTCATATGAATGTCCAATCTTTGTGCCTATTTTGAGAAAATATCTGTGCTTCCCAGACAGCTGTTTGGATTTTGCTACAGATGCTCTTTAAAAGTAAAAAATGGGAGAAGCATATCTTAAAAAGCCCCAAGTATCCTATCAAAGCATTTACAAGAGTTTGAAACTTGAGGGTCTGAAAGTATTGCATGCAGAGTAAAAAGAAATGTAACTGGTTAACTGTAAGCATTACTTTTTAGATATTGATATAGCAGAGTAAGCAGGCATGATGCTTAAGCACATGAAAAGTTAGGTTTTTAAGATGAAAACTTTTTAAATTAATTTGCACACTATAAGTCTTCAACTTTTCAATTTAAAGATATGATTGCATTCACACTACTTGTAATCTGATCCAGAATACAGAATTTAAGCCTCAAAGACTGCTGGATCTTCAAAGAACCTTAGAACCCCAAATTTCCACATCCTACCTCTGAGATCCAAGCTATTGTTATTCTCAAAATCACCAAGTCTGAAACAACTGTATCCTTTCTTCTTCCTCATATGTATTCTCATTGATGTCACAGAAGAATTGAAAGACCTCTGAAGAAATTGCATGTGTGGGTTGCTGCATTCCTTTTCCAGGCTGATGAATCTCATTCTTAAGCTGTTCCTGCTGCTAAAGCCTTTGCTCATCTTGTCACCATCTTGTCCCCTTTGCATTGCTCGTGTCTTTTCAGAAGAGATCAGAACTCTGAGCAGTGCTGCAGATTCAGATGCTGCACACATTTAACACCATAATCTACTCTTTGCTCCTTTCGTAACAATTACGAACTTCTTTTCTGCTTACTGACTATTGCTGAACACTGAACTTATATTTTCATGCAGTTAACTGTTTTTACCTTATGACTCCTTCCTAAGTGGTAACAGCTCAGAAGCTACCTTTATACACTTTTATCAGGATTGTTTTATTCTTGTTTCACTTTACACTGAATGCTATCTGCAATTTCAGTGCCCTGACACTCAGTGTCATTCCCTCACTCATTCATTCCTTAATATATAATTAGATTTGCAGGTTATTGGCTGTACTAATCAGAAGTGGATATCGATTGCAGAGTGCATTCCTTAAATACAAGCTGGGTACCTCTAGATGGAGTCAGGAGCTTTCATCTGTGTCAGGCTTACCAATGCAGCTGAATTGTTTTGCTTCTCATAGTTTTGGAAATGATGCTCCCTAGGAGCATCTGGACACTGAGCGTTCTGAGCAGACCTTTTTTTGCCTTTCATTTCTTCTGCTCCTTTTTGGTCACCTTTCATAAGCATTGAATTTGTGGAGAGAATATGGGTTAAGTTTGGAAAAGGCCGGGTAGATGTTCCAACACATTACTCTGGAACTCAGATTTGGATGTAACTTAAAGAGGATTAGAGCTCTGAATTAGAGCTGCCCTTAGGGGTTTGCCACAAAGTCATCCATTTCCAGCTTAGTTTGTGTTCTTGTGTTTCTTTGCTTCTTGTTATCTCAAATTGTAAATGGCAGTAGATGGGTGGAAACTTCCATGGTGGGCGTGTGTCTGAAGTGCATTTTTTGTCACACTGATAACTTTTCTTACCAAATTGTTTTTTAAGACCAACTTTCAAATTACATTTTTAAAAAAATATCTAGTTGGAGGCCAGTCAGTAGTGGCATCCCCCACAGCTCAATACTGGGCACAGTGTTATTTAATTTATTAATCAAATAGTTGGATAAAGGAGAAGATTCCTCGTCAGCAAGTTCACTGAAGACACAGAGCTAGGAGGAGTGCCTGATTCCCCAGGGGGATGTGCAGCCCTTCAGCAGGATCTCAACAGGATGGAGAGATGAGCAGAGAAGAACCATCTGAAATTCAGCAAAGGTAAGTGCAAAAGTAATAACAACCCCAGGCACCAGCACAGGCTGGAACTCACCTGCTGGAGAACAACTCTATGGAGAAGGACCTGGGGGTCCCGGTGGACAACAAGATATTGTCATTGTCTGCCTTTGGTTGGCTGAAAAATGATGGAAACTTTTGCATGAATTTTCATAATTTGTTAATTTTCCACAAGGAATAACATTCCCTTTGCTGATTCAAGCAACGGTGTCTGGATATAATTATGATAATTTCCTCTGGGATTACAGGCATCCTCAGAAGATGTAGATTTAACACATTTATTTAAAGATGTCAATAAAATAATTCCTGTCAGCAGAAAAAAATAGTTGAAATTCTTCTTTTTTTGTCTTCCTCATTTCTGTAAGTGTATTCCTTTCTCAGTCCTGCTTCTTTGCAAAGAAAGTTTATTTAGATGAACACACTTTCCTTTCATAATCAGGACCTGTAGCAACACAAAGACATCCACAACTAAATTAAAGATTCATACTTCAGGAAAAAGACCTAATGAATACTAATTTAAGGAATTAATCTACAAGTACTAGTGAAGCTGCCTATCTAAGGATCCCTCTAATAGCAAGACTTGTGGCTTCTGATCTGTGTGTGACGAGAGTAAGGTAGCATCTTAGAATACTTACATTGTCAGAAATATGTTTGCTGTTTAATACTGGGCCAAAGGCAGAAGCTAGATGCTCTACTTGAGCAAGACATCTAATCAACACACCTTGGTGTGTTGGCTTGAAGACAGGAAATAGAATCCAAGAAGACTTTCTTCTTCAGACAATTGCTACTAACCAGCTTTTTGTGTCTTGGTTTTACTATTATAAATTGTCCACACACCATTTTTTAATATTATTCAGCTACAACTCATTAAAAAATATTTGTCATTACATATGTAAGTGTGTATAAAGGCAGAAGGCAAAGAGAAGGTCTGGTGATATTTTGTTCTTTATTGCTCTGCTTTCTAGCCTGCTCACTAGCTTTGCTGTCTTCTGGATTCATTTGGGGACCTTCACACTCTTCTTAATCTGTGGGCCCCAGTAATGCACTCATGGTGAGGCTGTCTCAACACTGAGTGTAGTGGGGTAATCACTCTTTTGATGGGCTGCTTGTGCTGTGTTTGATGCACCCCAGGATGGGGTTTGCCTTTTTGGCTGCTGGTGCACACACTACTGGCTCACTCTGAGCCGCTGCCAATCAATATTCCCAAATCCCTTTCTGCTGGGCTGCTCTCCAGTCACTCCTCTCCCCCTTTACATTTCTGCCTGGCCTTGCTTTGTCCTGGATGCAGAACCTGGCATCTGGACTTGCTCAATTTCATCCCAATAATCATGCCAGTACAAGAAGGCTCAATTTTACTTTAACTTGGGTGGTTTGTAGCTCCAATGAGTCTTCAGGTTTGGGGTTTTGGTATTGTGGGGGACTTTTGGGATTTCTTTAAATTTTTTTTTATAAACAGTATGTTGTCTCAGGTTCCTGTACCAGCCCAAATATTTCCACAAATGCCTCAGGCAAAAAACTGGCAACTAGCATACAGGCAGCACACAGTACTCACCAGTTTTATTTATATACCAGCCACTGCAAACAGCTTGAAATTGCTTATTCCAAGCCAGCCACACTACAGAGATGACAGGAGAGAGGAGCAGAAAGCAGCCAGACGTCTTTTGGCAACTGGATCTCAGCACTAGCCACATTGGAGACATGAGCAAGGCTGGTTTTTAGCATGTTCTTACTGCCTGTCTCCAGCCAAGATATCTGCCAAGCCACTGAGAGCAAGAGCAGCCAGGAGCTCATCCCGTTTCCCAGTGGGTATGACAAAGGCAGGCTGTCAGGTTAGTGCTGTGATGAGATGACTCCTGTAGCACTGCAGATATCAGAGATTCTGAATATCTCACTGGTGTCCTACCTAAGTCCAGGCCTGGTGTGTAGTCTGGAAGTCTAAGGCATGCAGAGCACCAGTAGAAGATCTTCTGTGATGTTCTAGGAAAGGGCAGAATGGGATTTTCTAATGCAAAAACCTTCCCTGCAAAACCAGACAAAGTATGCATCAGTAAACAAATGAGCACAATAACTATTTATAGACTAATAAGCAAAGGCTTCCTGTATCATGAGTAGATTACAAAAAAAAATATAGGTTCCTTAAGAGTGCCTATAAAAAAAAATAATTAATTGTTGGATTAGCAAAGAGAGGAAAAGGGCTATACACCAAACTTACTGAAGTCTTAATGATCTAGAAGAGAAACCTGGCAGAATCTAGTGAAGTTAATGAAGTTTGAGAATGATGCAGAAATACTTTACAACCTTCTTACTTCCACAGGTACCAGAAAACCAGGAGGCTGGCTGTTGGATCTCTCTGCTAATATCTCCACAGATCTCGAGGCTTTAGTTACTGAGCTGCTCAGCCACTGAATCAACACTTTTGATGCCTTACGTGTGAGAAGAATAGTGAGGGAACCATGGTTCTCCCCACACAAGACCTTATTCACACATCCTTGCTTAGTGACAGTGAACTGGAAAAGATCAGTGCTCTATTTTCAGGAACATAGTCTATGAAATTCATTAAGATTTGGTGTTGCTATTGCTCCTGAAAGTGTTTTGGCACAAAGCAGTGTTTGCACTCTAAAATAGTAGTCTTGACTAGCTCAGTTGTTTTCAACTAGAATGGATTGGGAAGCTCTTGTCCTGTTGCACTGGATGTTCAGTTGGTCATGCTGTGAGGAGTGCTTAGCTCTGGGCAGCCTGAAAAGGCACCAGGCTGCAAAGTCTGTCTCATTTCTGAGCTGTTAAATTTAAGTTTCTGAAACCATTAGTCAGCTTGCATTTGGACTCTGTTATCAACATTATTACTATAAAGAGAACAGCATGTGGGAGGGTTTGTTATTACTGTTTTGTGAGTGAGTGTTGGGTTTTGTTTTCCTCAAACAAAAGTTAAAATTTATAGTGCTCCTACAGATGGTCATTGTAGAAAGGCTTCTCTCTCCTCACTCATGCCTGCACCTCTGTCCCATGTATGTGATTTCTGAGACATAGAATGGTCTTTCCACACATTTCCCTTCTTTGATTTTGGTATTAATTCTTCTAACCTTTAAACATTTGTGTCAGTCCTTATGCTGACAATAGTGAAAATTGTATTTCTTCCTATTGAAAGGTATATTTAGTAAGATTTTTCTTCCTGCAATATACTTATAAATAAAAAAGACAGTTCATCAAAAGTAAAATGTATACTTAAATTGTTTCCTGAAACGAAAATTGAACAAACTGTTTAGATAGACAGCAACATTTTATTTTGATATGTGTGGAACAAAACTTTCTACTATTCTATTTTGAAATAACTAGTTTCAGTAGTTTTTTGAATTCATATTTATAAAATAATATTAAAAAAAGCCTTAAAATTAAACTAAATCTATTGATTTTTCAACATTAAGTACATTACTTGATAGACTTTTCAGTTAACAGAATATTTACATGAGAATCTTTTGTTCTGCTACTGAGAAAAAGACATTTCAAAATTGGGAAACTTAGGTGAAGACATAGACACCACATGGTTTTGATGGATAGACAAAAAGCATGAAGCATAAGGGGATTTCACCAAGTGCTTCATCATTCTAAAGCTAAAAGCTGATGGCTATTTAATAATGAATTTACCAGTGAAAAAGAGTTAATTTTGTGTCTCACGATTAGTTGTCCATCTTCTATAACCATGTCAGTTTTAGGAACTAGAAAGTTTTAAGCACTTTGATTGCTTCTGTGAACTGATAGTCTATGCCCAACAGCTGGTTTCAGGGTGGCTGTCACAGAGCAATGAAATCAAAGTTCCTTCAGCTGTTAATGAAATAGGAAACAATCCAACAAATTTTTATGTATTGAAAATTATTATTGTTATTTTTCTTTTTAAGTGTTCATCTTCCTCTAACTTTTGTGAAACAGCTGTTCCTCCTGTCTCATAAAATCTATGAAGAGAAATGCATGTGGGAAAGCTTCCCTTGGATCCATGAATTTGACACCACCTCTGCCAAAATCTGACACACAAGTTGACAGACTCAAAAAACTTACACAGCAGAGAGAATATCAGCTTGCTTCTCTAGCTAGAAACCATAGTTAGAAAATGAAGCATCCTGTTTTTTAAAAGACATCACTGACAAAAATCTCAAAAACCTCAGCATATGCATAATCCTGTAACACAAATGACATGTAATATTCTCTGTCTTCATCTTGAATGGAAATATATATTTGTGTGTAATTTCCATTTGAGAATGGTGTGCTATAGAGGGTGGCAAACCTGAAGACCAAAGTGTTATGTCACAACAACAACAAAACCAACAACAAATACTAGTGTCTTGGTATATTCCAAGGTGTCTTGTATTTAGAGCTATAGTAAACAAGTGTTGAGATAAAGCAACCTGCTTTACAGCATCTGAAACTGAGAATTCAGCAATCACTGTCTTCAAAATTGTAATTCTGTTCAGAAATGGTATGAAAATCTGCTCATATTTCAAATCACAACATGAAGCTTAAAAAACAAGAAAGAAGAACTGTTAAAAAAAAATTAAAGGAGAAATGAAGGCTCGTGGTCCACTGGGGTACAAAATGCAAGCAACAACTGCCTATATTCAAGATATTGGTCTGTGTCATGCTTTCTGTAGCCATGTCACTGGTCCTTCACAATGTTTTCACTATAGTGGAATACACAATTTATTTTTTAATCAATTCAAAAGAACAAAAATACTAGCAAAAAACCACAGGAGCAGAAAGCTGTTTTATATTGTCATAGTAACAGAAATTTAACAGTAACCTTATTTGCCAGAAATTTGTGAAACATTGCTCTGGGCAAATTTACATTGAACAAATTTCTAATTTTTTGTATAATTATTAAATAATGCCATTCAAATATAATGAATAATTCAATTCTCATTTATATTCACCAAGGACTTTACTTTTAATAATTCTCATCAGTCTGGACAGTTTGCTTTTTGGGGCAGACAAGTAGGAATTTATCTGAGATTTTTTTTGAAGTGTTTTACCTTCTGGAATTCAGGGAAAAGGAAAATAATGAGAGTCAATGTTATAATGGAAGTAACTAGCAGAAGCTTAGACAATAGAGTACATAATTCATAACCGCAGTCTATTATTTAGGATGAAATGTTCCCCTCTAAAGCAAAGATAACAACAAATGCATTTAGCCATGAAAAAGTCAGACAGCTTGCATAAAGAGCCCTCTTGGTCCTATTTTCCACTGTGAAAAGAAGTCAGAATAAAATTCTGGTCCAAACAAATCCAGTGAGTGTTTTGTAAAATAGGATTAAGATTGGGATTAGTGCTGTAACCTCAATTTCTGTCCGTAACATAGAAAGGCAGTTCTGACCAAGTGAGGGATATCTAGCTATTCCAATCCTGCTGTTTACTGTCATGGTATCAATCCCCTATCAGATCAGCTTTTCCACCTTTAAGGGCCTCTTCCTGCACTGAGAACCTTTCATTTCCTCCTGCCAGCTGAATTTTAATTTCCAGATAGCAATTTGTGTAGGACAGACAAAGATGTAAGATAGGATTCTACCAAACAGAAGCACATTGAGCATTTTTGTGCACATTTTCTGGGCGCATTGCATGGATATCAAGCATTTTCCAAAGAAATCACTGGATCTACTTAAAGATCTTAAAAATATTTTTGTTTCTTATCTGCAACTTATATTAATTTTCCTTGTCTGCATTTCTTTTATAGAAAATCAATGGGCCTCAGCACGTTACAAACATTGTAACAGTTTCCCTTTAAGCTTGCAATATGTTTCTTAATCATCCTTCTATTAATAATCCTTGTACACACACAGTTATTCAATATTTAAAATTAAAACTGTAAATGCAATACAGTGTCTTACTTTAGCTTACGACTTGTAAAAAAACAAAGCTTTTTTTTAAAAAAAATTATTAATCTCTTTCGGGATTCATTAAAAAGTACTAGTTATAGAAGACAATCATTTTAAGCTTGATTATGGCTTAAATATTATCTTTTTTTGCACTAAACTTTGAAAAAGCAAACCATAAAATAAAACTCTCTTTTGTTTTCCTCTTCTGTACTTCAGCTTTTATAAGTGGAAGTAAGATACCCCCTTTATGATAACAAAAAAAAAACAGAACAAAAACAAAAAAACAAAAAACAAAACAAAAAAAAAAAAAAAAAAAAAAAACAAAAAAAAAAAACAACCAAAAAAAACCAACCAAGACTTAAATCTGAAAATCAAAATTTTACCAGCATTTTTGTTAGCTAAACACATCTACTCCATGTGTTTTAAGTGTATGATCTGGAAAAGGATGATTTCTTATCTTTAGGAACTAAAGAGGAGGAAAATCTCGTTAGCTCTTCCCTAATTTTCAAGAGGTTATCTTTCTATGACTGCTATCCATGTTTTGCCTTAGAAACCAGATGCTTGTTAATCAGTACATCAAAACTCCCTCCAAAAGACTTCTGCTTTAGATATGGAAAATTTTAGATTCTGACCTTTGAAGCTTTTGAAACAAATCATCACCTAGTGTCTAAGAGGGGCACTTTAAGAGAAGATCTCTTTATCCAGAAGGGTACATCTTCTTTTTCTCTTTATCCTAGCAAGTCACTATATGTCCCCATCCCTGACATTTAATTGCAGCTAAAACAGGTGGAGAAGGGGTGTGTGTGGGGAGGCAGGAGGTGTTTCCATTGCAATAAATGGCTATGCTTCTTTTTCTACACTTAGTACTTTGAAAAACAAGGAAGCCTAATTGCTTTTGAAAGTGCTTAAAGTTATTTTTAAGCTAAATTTAAATATATTTGTTGAAATGTGTCACTCTGATGATCTGATTCCCTCTTTGGATCTCACACAGGTAGGGAATTTTTTTTTCATGCTGTTACAATTTTAAAGGGAAAGAAATCAGTTTTAAGCATTTTGTTTCTTCTGCAATATTTGAAGAATATATTTTTTGTGGCAGGTGGATATAACCTATGCCCCAGCCCCAACTGAACCTAGCCTTCCAAAATCCAGAACTGGTTATAATTACATTAGATCTTCTCACATGTGTGATTCACAGTGCAAATGGCTTAAATTTAAATAGGCTGACTTCCCTAAGATATACCATGTGTCATTGGCCTTGTGACATCTGTGATAATTACTAGCCAGAAACTCACTTATTTTGCTGTCTCAGTCCTCATCTAATAGGGTTGGATTGTTACTGCTTTAAGAGAAGGAATTGACAAATGGTGAAATATAAAGGGTGGCAAAAACTGTAGCCATATTATCACAGAATGTTCCAGGATGGAAAGAACATCTGGTCCAACATCTCTGCTCAGGTAGGGCCAGTTGGCCAGGACTGTGTCCAGACAGCTTGTGAATATCATGGAGGATGGAGATTCCACAGCCTCTCTGGTCAACCTGTGCCAGTTCTTGGTCACCCTCACATAAAAAAGGTGTTTCCTGGCACTCAGGAGAAACCTCCTGTGTTTCACTTTGTGTCGCTGCTTCTGGCCATTATTCCTGGAAAAAGCCCAGCTTCACAGTCTTTACACCCTCCTGTCATTTATTTTCACATGCTAATAAAATCTCCCCCAAAGCACTCCCTTCTCCAAGATGAGTTGTGAGTTGTCCCAGGTCTCTCAGCCTTTCCTCATACAAGAGATGCTTCAGTCCCTTCACCATCTTTGCACAGCTTCACTGGAAGAAGCTGTCTTCAGAATATGCCTGTCTGTCCTACTGAGCATCCCAGATCTGCCCACAGTACTTCTGGTGTGGCCTTAAGAGTGGGGAAAGTAAAAATCATACTGTTCAGGGGAAGGAAAACCTAATTTCTGAGCTTTATAATGCCTAAATTGAATTAAACGGAGGGACTCTCTTTTTGAAAATTTTCAAGTTTCTATATAAAACCAAGGAAATATTTATTAAAAATTATTTGCCTTTTAACAATTGCAAGAGAGCTGTTGCTTTTTTTCTCAGTGAAAAGAATTTTTTTCATCACACTCCTTCCTAAGATCCATGCTGAAAGAAAAAAATCTTGTTCCTTAAAAAGAGCGTTTTTGAGAAGCTGAAGCACATCTTTTTTCCAAGATATTAACCTGAGGTAACAACTTCTGCAAGCCAATCTTTATGCTCATCCAAATCTGCCCTGTGCTTTTGATGTCAGGAGAAAAAAACTGGCCCATGCCAAATTTTTTATTGCTGGCATCTGCATGACTGATGTCCAAATTCACTTGAAAAAAAAAGAGACAAAGAGCACAGCAGAAAGTGAGGGTATTCACTCTGCTGGCTTCATGTGTCCATGCCCACAGCCTCAGGTGCCAGAAGAGTGTAAATTGTGTTGACACAGGGGAATGCATTTCCAATGATTCTCTCAAACTTGTTGGCATTTCAGATCTACCTTTTCTGGTTTGACAGTCACAGTTGAAGGCAACAATACTTTTGGTATTGATAACTTTTCAAAACCAAATGGTTTAGCCACTGAATTTCTGCATGGTAACAAGATTTGTGGCATCTTATCTCTTTATCAGCATTTAGTGGTCCAAAATATATTATTTGCATATGGATATTCCCAATCATCATCTTCCTTCCTTCTCTCCTTCAGGTCATTCAGTAAATTTCGACAATTTGATTCTGACCCCAAATCTGCACTTGTCAGTGGATCATGTAACACCTGAAAGTATGTTTTATTCCTCAAAGAATACAACCAGGTAGGGAATAAATTGAAATCCCTGTTTTCCAGCTTAACCCGACCCGTGGCAGCAAACTGCAGAAGCAGACACTCCTGAGAGGGTTACTTTTGTTTGGTTTGCAGCTAAGCCACAGAGAAACTAAAGCATTTCCAGAAGACACCATGTGCTTGTGAGTATCAGTGTGCTGGTGTATTTTCCCTTGTCCACTCTTCCTGGGTTAATGTCACTTGTTGAAGATGGATATAAGATATAGCATGTTCCGTGAGAAATAAGATGAAAATATTTTCCAGCAGAGAAACCTTATTTCAGGGTAAGTTTCTCTGGGAGTTTTTATTAGGTCCCAGTGTTCACAGTGAAATTAAGGGAGAACTAGCCTGACTTTCCTAATCATCACTTCACAGTGGATTGCAGTGCTTCAGTTTTGTAACTGAATTGGCAGTTAAAAAGAACATCAGAACGATGGTATGGATAAACATTCCCAAGGGAAATTCCATGGTGTGGATAAACATTCCAGAGGGTAATTCCATATCATTCCCATCAATTTACACCTCCTCTAATGAACATCCAGAACAAAAAAAAGGTCTTATATTCTCCACCTCTTGACTTTCCAGGATCCACACACTCTATAAAATAAGATGTTTGCAAATCACCTATTTGTCTTCACATAAACAAACAAAAAGCTTTTCTTTATAATTTCTTTCAGAGTTTTTTGAGTTTGGGGTGCTTTAGACTAAGTTTTAAAAGCTTTTTTTTTTTTTCACAACAGAATTAAAATTATGCGTGATTTTAAAAGCAAATAAAAATAAAAACCATTTGCAAGAAATTACCTGATACCCAGATTCTGGACTTAAAGGTGGTGTGGCAGGGAGAAATAACTTCTCTGCTTGAAACATATCCAAATTGCCAAAATCTCTTAAGATGTGCCACCAGGTCAGGAAAGTAAGAGATTCTCCCATTTGTAAGAGACTACCCACAAACACAGAAATTGAAACTGCAAAACACAATTTGCTTCTTTGTTTTTTTATTTGGCCACCAAACAAGAAAGAAAATGAAGAAAAAAATCCACTATTCACTGAGCTTGTCTCTGCATTTCTGAACTTCCAGCTTCCCTTCATGGCCCCAATATATTTACCACAGCATCCTGTCTCCTGCATGGGCTGTGGGTCAGCTGCAGTGTGTGAATGGTATATGTGTTCGTCTTTTTCCCCAAGGTCAAGAATTAAGAGTAGTCTCAAAAGCAGGTTTACGATGCTATTGTCCTTTGTGAAAAACAGAGCCATTTAATCTCCCTAATAGTGACTCTAATTAAGGATGCAAATATTCAATTAATTTGGAAAACACAATGGGCTTCACAATTGAGTGAAATAATATGAATGAAGTAATTGGCCTGGGACCACAATTTATCTTTATACTCTCTCTATTTCACAAAGGCATTACTTTGCTAAGAGTTATGTTTTATTCACACACTTGAGTACCAAAGCCCTGGGGATCTGGGATATTTAATTACATCACAGCAGCACACACGATGGTTACAACTCACAGGATACGTTTTCTATATTCCCAACCCTGTTGGCACACAACCCCCTGCTTTGCTGTCCTGGGAAAGAGGTATATGGAAGGAAATGGCTTTGAGGAATGTGCATTTCTGAAGTGCTTAGAAGCTTGTATCTCAAAACAATCTTTTTGCCTGAGCAAGACTGGTAAATTATCATTTTTCTGAAAATCCTGTGTAGTAAAGAAATTATACAATGTGCCATGATAAAGAGAAATAAACCAAGGGGGAACATTTAAATGGCGGGAAGATGCACAGCACCATGCAACAGGCACAGACCTATTGACTGAGAGTGAGGGGATCTTAATTTGTGCTCTATTATGCTGTTGGATGAATCTCCTATATATCTTGCAAATCTGCAGTCCCTTGGTGATTGTTGGAGCAAATCCCTTTCCCTCTCTAGCTCATTGATGCTTTCTACTCATCATCTGGATATTGCTCAGGGATCACAGTGGAGACAACTCATTCTGGGTGTAACACAAAAAAACCACCTGACAATCAGAACAGCTCCTTCAACTCACCCCTACTCTGGCCACTACCACAGAGAAAGGTCTTGCAAAATATTCTCGTTCAAGGGAAAAGATTTTTGTATGGCACTAGTATTTTAGGAGGGTTTTTTTCCCAAAATTTATGCAGGCGTCTTCAACTGGAATACCAGGATAAACTATCAGAGTATGCCATCTCACTGCTTACTGATGCAAGTTAAATGGAATGTCTTGTCTCACAGCAGCTGCTCAGGTGAGCTGGTATCTTTTTCCAAACAAATAAAGGAAACATCTTGGGAGTTCTCAGTCGGAAATATGTTCAGTCTGTCTGGAGCATAAAGCCAAAAATCTGGTATAAGGCCCAGGAACAGGCACATTCAGATGATTGGTAATTGCTAAATATCAAGTTCCAGGGCATCTATCTCTACCTTAATGTCCTTTCACCTCCAGTGAACTGTGAAGTCTTTATAAATGATAATGTTCTGTGAACTCTGTCGAGTGATCCATCCCCTCATTTTCTCTTTACAGCAAGGCACGGATTCAGTATTCCAGACTCAGCATCAGAAACCAGAGGCTGGAAATGAGTCATCAATGGGTGCTCACAGCACAGAAACCAAACCTGTCCTGGGTTGCATCCAAAGTAGTGTGCCCAGCAGGGCCAGGGAGGGGATTCTGCCCCTCTGCTCTGCTCAGACGCCCTCTGCAGTGCTGCAGCAGCTCTGGGCTCCAGCACAGGGAGGACATGGAGCTATTGGAGCAAGTCCAGAGGAGGCCACCAAGATGATCAGAGGGATGGAGCACCTCTCCTGTGAGGAAAGGCTGAGAGAATTGGCGTTGTTCTACCTGGAAAATAGACCTGATCTGATTGCAGCATTCCAGTAGCTGAAGGGAGCAGACAAGAAAGATAGTTTTTCTGTGCAGATATTTACTTTGTTAGTTTTTCTCAAAACTGTCTTAGCTGAAGAACTAAATTCAACTTTGATAAAACCCCTCTTATTTTGTCTTAAGGCTGACCTAGGCATTGAAATACTTATGCTGTGTTTCCTCGTATTTTTTCCAACATGTTTTTCATAACTTCCCTTGCCCCCTGAAAATCCCTAGCCGAATTGTAGCCAGATGCTTGGAACTCAAAGAAATACTGCAACAGCAAGAAAATGTGTCCATAAAAAAAGCTGAGGTGAAATCAATTTCAATAATAAAACATATTTCATTTTCAAGTTCCTGAGATATTATTAAAAGAAGGAGCAGAACAAATAGGCAAGGAAACATGAAATATTTGTTGACAAAGTTCTAGCAGGCATTCAGCAGGAAATTTGAAGTTAAACTGATGCTCACATTATGCCTTTTGTAATGGCATCCATTAAGGATTCCCTGGGCAGGATTTCACTTCCTCCTGAAAGCTAAAGATTACTATAATCTTAATTTAATATGTGCTCTTTCTGGCTGTAATGTCTATTTAGAATGCAAAAATATCTTATATGTTTAGTGCCCTTCTTATTTAGCATTGCATCAAACGATTGAATAAATAGCACAGAAAAATTGTTCTTAAACAACATTAGGCTTGCAATGTCAGGCTGTTACAAGGCAAAAACATCAGAAGTTATTTTACCCCCATTATGTGCTGGAGGAAAATGACAATGCCCAGGTTCATCTGACTGCTTTCCCTCAGAAAGCCTCTCCAGTTCCTGCAGAGACAGAATCATCCCAGGAAGTGGCAGGACCGAGGAAATTTTTTGTTTTGGATCAACTGGAATTGCATTTCAGGTAACACTTCTCTCTTCATTAACCAGAGAGGCAGCCTAAGACAACTGCCCAGCTACTTTAGTCAGCTGCAGTAAATCCTTGACATAAGGCTGCATGAAGACTCTCCATCTCTGAAGCAGTGGAATACAGCTGCAAAGTACACTTCTATGACAAAAAATTTCAGAAGTTCTGTTTCCTGCTTTGCTTTGGCACTGAGTTTTTGCAATAAGTCCCAACTTTCTGTTGGAGGCTCTGGTTAATCATTCCTCACTATCTTCTAAGCTGTAGGAGAAAGGAAGGTCAGTGGGCACAAGTTTTTATTTCGAATATTCCAAACCGGGTTGGAAAGGCAGCTCTGATTATTTAATAATTTCTGTCTCTGAACATGTCTTTTCTCCTCTGTAATTTCTTGCTTATTTTTAGTATCAATAATTCTATAGCAACAAGCAGTCTGTACTCCATATACAAATCAGGAATACTTTAAAATGCAAACACCAGCATTTTAACAAACTAAACAAGGGACAGCATGCTAATTCTGTATAGGATTTTCAAGTGAGCTATCCTCAAAGGACCACATAATCATTAAAACAAAGAGGTTTGAAAATTGAAATTAATATTGCAGTTCAGCATGTCAGAGAAAATTCTATCATGGCTTAATATATTTTTTTCTAGCTCAAATAATCTTGCTCACTTTCCTATGAGTTTAACAACTTGGCTTTAACTTGTTATTTGTTGTGGCTATTAGGTACTTTGATAATCACTTGATTTTGCTTTTATGCTTTGGAGGAAAGGGGAGCTTCAGGTAAAGTATAATAAGGGTCAGAAAGCTCAAAGGAGAAAAAAGGAGACAAGAATAGCAACACTAGGAAATCTTTAAATATAATCTCTCATGCCAAGAGCACCACATTTTAGCTAAGAGATTTCATAGTGGATTTCATTTAGTGGATTTCATAGTAGATAGTGGATTTTGCAATTTTATTTATCATAAATAACAGACATATTTGGGCAGGACAATGAAAAACACCTGGGGGAATTAGATACTGAAATCTCGTTTAAAAAAAAAAAATCAGTTTTTTGTTTCTTTTTTTAACCCTGTCTCTCAAGCTTAAAAATAAATGTTTCTATTTGGATTTCCTCCTACTAGGTCCTGCAAAATATTTTGTACAGGACATCATAACTAAATCATACAAAGGAAAAAAAAAAACCAACAAATTACTAGAAGATCATTTATATCTTCTGGAAAGGCCTAAAGGGGACAGTTCTTCATCTCCAATTTGCAGTGAACTGCAGTCACCAAAATGCAGCTAATCCAGTGGAATTTCTACCTATTGTGTTCCAGAATTTCTGGATTTTTCAGCAGCACCTTCAAGCTAGAAAGTCCTAAGCAGTTCAGCCTCTAAATGGTAACAGAGTACGAATGTTTCACTTGGAAAACAAAGGTATTGTTAGTGTTATTCCAATAGGTGTTGCCTGAGAAATGAATTTAAAAGCTTGATTTTTTCAAAATTGCTGTGATTGAGAAATTAGTTCATGCAGAGATAATTAATTTTTTGAATGACACCCTCAAAAATTTGTTTGCCTGGTTTCCAGACCCATGTGGAGAAATTCCTGTGACCAGACATTCAACAAAAGAAAAGGATAGCTGTTGGACAGCTCCTTAGGTGGTATATTCAGTAATCTTTTGTGAACTTTTCATGAGCTGTCACCATTCTGAAATCAAAGATGATGTCTGGAGCTATTTGCAGAATGCCAAGCGTTCAGTTCTAAATCTGACTGTTGCATTTGGAAAGAATCCAGGTGATGACTATGCAGGCAAAGAAGGTTGAGATCTGAGTACTTGAGTTTCTGTGCCATCACTTGGGAAAAGTCCACTGATATTTTTAAATTTTGAGCAAGAACAACATTCAGCACAACCACGGGCCATTTACCAAAGGGGAGAATAATAAAAATGCCATATTATGCATCATTCTCCCAGCAGAGTTTCATTAAAATATATATATATATATATATATATATATATATATATATATATATATATATATATATATATATATCTCCATTGAAAAGGGATTCTGAAAAGAACAGTCATAGCTCAAAACTTTTAACTTAATATGACTCAGTTTACTACCAATGTCTTTGGCAGTGGGGGATGTGAGGTTATTTCTTACTAAATATTCCAAAATTTGCTGCCAGCTCTCAGAGAACCTACAGGTTCTATAGAAGTACTGCATGTTTAAAAAGAACCCTCAATTCTCCTTGTCTTCCTTAAGACATATACCTTTTGGGGCTGCATGAAAAGGCAAAGAACCAGGAAATTTTCTTTACACACTCAAGTTTTGACCATCCCAGTCCAGTTACCACTTGCTCTGCCATCTAAACTTATTATTCTCTGAAACTTCAATACTGGTACTGCTTTACTATTGCCTATGCCTTGTATTCCTCTCTTTTTACCTCATGTAGTGTATCTATCTCCCTGCTGCATCCTTTTTCTGCTAGTCTTTCCTGAGTGTTCCTAATACAGCCTAAGAGGGCCCATTTTCAATGAGGGCAAGTCTTTAGCTGGTTAGAGCCAACAGGAGAGAGAAGCTATCTTCACCTAGGGACATATTGCAAACAGCAATCTGACCACATGGTGTTGGGGCAACCAGTGACAGATTTGGGGTGAAGTGGGAGAAAACCAGATCAGAAAAGGGAGGACAGAGCAGGCTTGTCTGCCATTTATTTGCAGCCCTGTCTTCTGCTTGCACACCTCCAGATGAACTAGGAGTTTGCCTCCTCAGCTAAAAGCACATCTATTTCTATACACTTTTATTAGAGCTGGCAGCTTGTCATGCCAGTACATCCTTCTGCTGCAGTGTATTACATGACACAACACAGCAGTGTGATGAAATGAAATGTCAGAGCCACATCAGATATATTTAGAGTTATATGTGCCTGTGCCCAGTGGGGGAAAAACACTATTAGATCACAGAGTCATTTCACCAGGTGGTACATGTGGTTAGGAGTCACTTTTTTGCCTAGCTCAGCTACTCTTATCATAATGAGAAGCTCATCTTTGTCATTTACCTCTTCAGTGTCACAAAATCGACATGAAAAAAATTAGACAATTTTAAATCTGTCCATCATTTTGTCACCTGTAACATGGAAGTTGCATGATGAATGCATGGATTGATCCAGGCAGCAAATAAGATGGAATCCCAGTGTTCACAGCATTTTTATGAGGAATCTGCAAGAAGCTGAAGGGCACTTTTATTAATAAATTGTACCATTAACATCATCTGGGTAGATTTCAGTCACAGGAACACCAGAATGAATGAGAGTTGGACAGTCTAGCATGTAAGTCTGGTCTCAAGGAACTTATTCTTTGTTTCTCATTCGGTTGGTGACCTGCCCCGAGCTCTAGAGGAGGCCACACAATTTTCTGAGAGGGAGATTCAGTTGCAATTGAAATTTTATCAGTATTTTTAAAAGGTATTTTTAGTCCATTTGAGAAAAACAAACCCATTTCTTGATGAGGATTTTTCTTATACATTTTCTTATTTTCAACAAAATTATATTTTCAAAGGATTTCAATGTTTCCGTTGGGATTTTTTATTTCCTTCTTTTTTGTTTTTGAACCAAAGCAAAACTGTATTTTTCCAAGTACTTCTATTGTCCAGTCTTAAGACTGCAAAGGAAGTTTTGCTTTTTATAACTCCGTATGAGGACCAAGTATCAAACCGTCTTCCAAACATTATTGTAATACTTAGAAGACCAGAGCACCCAATATCAAGAGTGGGGATGAGTGAGGAAAATGCATTTTCTAGGACAGTTGGACATGGGCCTTCATTCTCATCAGAGGTTATAAAAGTAGAAAAATAAATTGCATCACTTATCCACTGTAGAGGTTCATTGAGGACACACCTGTGTGGCCTGGTTTATATTTATGAATATAAATATGAAGTTTATATTTGCTTAGTTTTCATTTTCCAGGAGACAGCAGAAAAAGAGATGTGCTCCATCCTCTCCTTAAACTGTGGGGTTTATTTCACCTGCTAGGTTATACATCATCTGAAGAGACCAGATTGTGTAAGAAGAAAAATATTAGTATTGTAACATAATTCACTAATAGTAGCACATCCTTCAGAGCTGACATTACAGGGGGGCTCAAGTTACAGACAGACCCAAAGAAAAGGGAATGGAAATGGCCTCACTGGGCCCCACAGATATTTTTGTACTTGCTTGTGCTATCGTGAGAAACGTGGATATTTCACCTCTAAGGAACACTTTCTTTTCTTCAGAGAGAGCACTTGAAAGGTCCTTTTCTGCAGACATTCATCTTGACTTTGTAAAGGGAAAGGAGAGTTATTATAGAATAGCCAAAACCTGTATAAAAATGATTAAAGTGTGTCTAAAAGTAAGCATATTCAGAAAAAATGAAGCTACAGGATAGCAGAATTCCAGCACCTTGAGTGCCTAAAATTCTAACATTTATTAGCTTTTCAACTTTGCAACCATTTTGGTGATAGATAAATAGATTGTTCCATTCTTCCCTTCTCTTTCAATTTTAGCTAAAAATAGCCAGATCACTCCTTCTAACCTTATGATAAAAAGATTTCATATTTTAATCTCTTTTCCATAGAATGTCTCTGATCGTCACATAAATTCTCCAAGGCATCCTGTGCAAGTGTATTTATATATGCGCCCTATTCTGAACTGAATTGAGTGCTTTGAAGACAACAAACTTGGCAAGCTGACCTGGGACATAATTGCATAGATGTCTGTATAAGAAGTGTTATGAAACAAAACAACTTTGTGTATAAAACAGGAAAAAAAGTGACTCACCTGATTCTCTTTCTTTCACATGTACACTGCTTGCCTTTCCATTATTTTCTCTCCAAGAGAAAGAGTAGGACAACATTCAATTTTCTGTCATTTCTTCAGTCCCTATAAATGAGAAGCATGCCAGGATGTAATTTAATAGGGGCTGCATTTGTTCTTAAATTCTTAATTATATCAATAATGAAAGGTTTCTTCTTGATCATGTTCCGTAAATAGGCAGGTGTGAAATTTTACTGACTTAAATACAATATAGTGTATATCAAATAATTGATGCTGCTATGCTTAAATGTTCACCAAAAAAAGTGTTTTTGAAGAGTTTGTGAAATTTTCATTTGTACCATGCTCATTACTCACATAAGCCACATAATTAAGGAATTTCATATGAAACCCCGTATCAGAAGTTATTAATCAACTGACTTTTTGGAAGTGATTAAACACCTCAATGAATTCAAAAACTGGTTTAAAATCCAAACTCCAAAGATATTCAAACACATTTGACTATTATGATGATAATTAATGGATAAAATAATGGAAAACAAAATTTGTCCAAAACCATATTTATCAGCAACTTATGGTTTCCTCAGCTCACAGTATGAAAATGGAATTTATTACCTGCTTTGAAATCAGAGTAGAAAGGTAATAAATAGATTTTTATTTGCCTTCATTAAACTCCTTTGTTCTTTTCAGTAAAATGTTTCCCTCTTAATACTTTCAAAGCAACATAAGGAAGTTAGTTGCAATTCCATTAGGTCCTTTTAAGTCATAGCATATCAAATAAATAGATATTAAATTCTCAGGTCTTGGTAGCTTCTGTCAGTTTTGTTATTTCCCATTAAAAAGAAACAGAAATTGTTTTTAAAGGAGCATGTCACCCTGAGTGCCACTGCACAGCTCATAAATCCTGTCCTTGTTTTAATTTAGTGTGTCAGAAAATGACTCATTTCTTCATTATGCCATTAATTCATTCAGAACAGTACTTTGTCAGGGAAGTGCAGCTACTGTAAAACTAATCATCTCAGACTATCTACTCCCTGGAAAGACAAGGATACTACCTTCTCAGGATGGGTGGAAGCATACCTGGGCTCAGAAAAGGCTTATGCTTTAAATTGTATTGGGCTTAGTAACAAGTATTCTTAGAAATCCATCAACAAGCATCAGTGACAAGTATTCTTAGAATTACCCCAATTCATTAGGGTAGATTAGTTTAAAGGAGCCCAAGCAGAGTATTCATAGAATCACAGAATGGGTAAGGTTGGAACATTCATATCACTTCCAATTATTTCTAAATATAGAGAATGAGGAAACAATTTTTGTGGCTACTGTCACTTCTTTGCCTTTGGTGGGGCAGAGGGTGCATCACTCACTGGGGTAGCTGGCTACACTCTGCTAAAAAGCTCTGCTTCATGAGGACTCCAGCTCCAATAGCTATCCCCGTGCAGTGCAGTCAGTTGCGGAAACCAGAGCTCATGACATGGTAGTGCTGAGAATATTTAGTTCCCTTGGATCCTCCCGCTTTCTAAACATACAGTTTTAGGGATCCCTTACTCTTCACCCTATGTGATTGAATTGCCTGGTATGGGAACTTCACTGTCAAGGCAATCAGACCTTAACGGAGGTGAGTGAAAGCACAGTCCCAGCTGTCAGAGTGAAGGATGGACAGGGTGCAGAAATTAGTAATTTCTTAGGTTGTGGATTCAATTTTGGATTTGCAGCTGCCTTTGATACTGCTAACATTGGCTGTTTATTTATCTTAGAAGAGCATCTACGTGTCTCAGCTGAGATTAGAGCTTGTTGGTGATACATGGAGTACAGGAGATGTATTGTTGAAATCGGTGATCAGCTGGTTCTGCTATACCAAATCTACGTCATTATCTCCACAGTCACACTCTTCTGCAGCTACTTGGACCAAATAAGAAACATACCAATAACTTCTATTCTACCAGGAATACCGAAGAAATTCAGCATTTTCCTTGGAGAACTCTGCAAACAGCTTCCTGAGTGTCTGTCAGCTCTTCTAACTTTCAGGAGTCAATTTTTTCTGGTAGATGAGGAGAGGTTACCTTACTCTGTTTAAGGGTTGTGGGTCAGAAAGGTTTATTGCTGTTATTGTAACAAGTTCGCATTTCCAATTTCCTTAATTTGCCTGGAGAGTTGTGAGGCACTCTGCAAATCAAGCAAAGAAATCATGTGCTAAGATTTTTCTATTAATTAATCAAAGATTACGGCAAAGATTATTTTTTTCTTCTTCTTCTCCCACATTGTTTCTCTCTGCTCACAGTACTATTCTTGTTCCAGACATATTTGAAAAGCAAAAAAGCTGCATGGCTTGAAACAAAGATTAGGAGCCTGCAACAGCTAGGGTGATGAAAGAAATGGATTTTGTCACTAAACAGGATTAAGCCACTATGAAGTAAAGGGATACGTAGTTCAGGGATACATAGCTCAGACTCTGGCAGAGTTTCATTAGGTGTGTTCCTGTTAAAGAGATAAATGCTTCAGCTGAGCTTTTATAGTAACAATCCTGAGGCTACTTTTCTACCTTGTTATAAATGCAGTCATAATGCAGATTGTAGTTTATGTTGACAAAAGCTGAAATTAGGAGCAGTCACGGTAGCATATCTTCCATTCTAGGGATTTTCAGGGTTTTCTTTCCAGGACAATAAGGTAACGTGCAGAGACAGAAAAGGGAGATGAAATAAAAATTTTTAAACTGAGTGTTTCTAAGACTGTTCTGTATCCATTTAAAAAGTGATTTGGGTTTTTTTATTATTCTTAATTGACTTTGATTGGCTTGTTTGTCAGTTCAGTTGATTTAGGGAGGATTATCTTTTCTGCATCATTAATTTCTGTCCTTGTGCTCTTTGAAATGTATTATCCAAGACTGCTTGCTTTTACTGGAGGCAAGTTATTTTCCTACTATTTCAGAGCAATGGCTTTCTAACCAGAAACAGACCCTAAAAGCTAAATCACAGATCCAGCCACTTCCTCTGTACTGTGGATATTTAGTATCTGAATATTCCTCTGGTAGAGCCTTCCATTTTTCAGTGTATACATCAACCCTGAAGGTGATTTTGAATGAAAAAAACATATAAATATGCCATCTAATTGAAGTCTGTCCTTCAGAGAATTAACACCTACACTTGAGTGTTAAATGATCCAATACAATTTGTAGGCATGATGTTTATTCTGCGGTAGTACCGATTGTAGTGAAATCACAGCAGAAGTGAATTTGCAAATAAGGGCTTTGTTTAATTCTCTGAGGTGATGGGATGCCAGATTTCAGTGGCATTAAATGGGCTGTAATGGAAAACATGTTTTCCTGTTAGGAGAACTATATTCTGTAGCTGTAGGAGACAGCAAAAAGGTGGACCCTCATTGCCCCTTGCTACAGATAAATCCATGGTGTGTATTCACTGGAGTTTATTCACATTGATTTTTCATTTTATAAATCACTTTACCATTGCAGCACCTTGACAAGCTTACGTGTTAAAGCACAATACGTTAATATTTACTTGCTGCCTGAAAGCCACACACAGGCTTTCCTTGCTTTCTAATTATACTCGAGTGTGAATGAAAAGAGACTGAGAAAAGCAATCTCTACAATGGGAATGCATCTGATTTATACCCTAAAATGGAAAATTATTATAGGTTTAATAATATACTTTCACATAAGCTGTCACAAGTGGAGTGAAACTTGGCCAATAAATACCCATTTTCAGAAATGGAAGAAGTCAAATGATCGGTTCTTCAATGTCCAGCCAAAAGGCAGTTATCAAAACTTGGAAAAATTTCCTCTAGACATCAGTAAGGGGGAAAGGAAGCTGCTGAAAGAGCGCAATGTTTCTTGTGCAGCCATGGGGAGGGAGTAGGGAAAGATCTTATTTCCCAATGTTTGCATTAGATATGAGCTGTGTCTAAAATAACAGACGGAAGATTTATTTCCCTGGAGCTTGCACTTCTTGCACATCTGCAGATGGCACAGATGCAGTGGGTGTTGGGGCGCTTAGGGAAGCCAGCCTCCAGGAATGAGGCTGGAAATGTTCTCCCATTGTCTTCAGGAGGATAGTCTGTCCCTCTCTTTTGTCAGGGGCTGCAGGAGGTTGCTGTGGTTTGTCTTGCTCCTCAGTAGGAAGGATTACAGATTCCTTTCACCAGGTGATTACAGCCTGGTGAGAGGGGTGTTGTTGTCTGTTCCTTCCTCCCAAGGAGAGAAAGTTTGGCAAAAATGCTGCCTTTTGCATTAGGGCATAAGGTAAAGGTGTCTGCTGGGCTCAGAGGTGGTAGGAAATCTGCGGGGATTTCCAAGAGCTTTCTTGAATATGTACCCAAACTATTCCCCGGCACCTTTGTATTTTAAAATTAATTGTGGATGTGAAAGGTTTATTTTGAAGTCTGTGTTAATGCTCCTGTGAAGTGAGTGCTTTGCTCTAGAACGATGTCTATGGATGTCTATGTTCTCTTTTTCATGTATGTAAGGGTTGCAAATTAAGCTGTAGGACTGAGACGCTGCTTTTATTTGGTGACTCCTAGCTATTTAAAAATTTGCCAAGATTTCTGCTTCTTTGTTGTTGGGGGTTTTTTATCAGGACTTTTCTCTCTCGGCTTCCTCTGTATAAATGAATGAAAATGAGGTTTTAGTGAAATGGTGTAAACGGTACTATGGTTGAGATGACTGTAAAAGGCTTTGGTTAAACTGATAACGGTAGGGTGAGATCTTTGTAAGCCCATGGATTGCTGTTAAAAAGGGTATAAAGTGGCTGTCCAGAGTGTAAGCTAAATCAGAGGCAGAGATGGGACTCTTTTACCCCCCTTAGCTGAGATTAACCCTACCTGAAATTTGGCTGTCTTAGACTCCCTCTGCAGCTGACAAATTAGAACAAGTTCTGCCCAGGGTGCAATTCCTTCTAACCATGCCAAGAAGCTTGTTTTTTAGCAAATGAAGGAAGTCTAAAAGCAGAAGTTCAGGGACAGGAAGCTTATGCCACGGACATGGAGAGCACTATCGTGAAGCAGGAGAGTAGATGAAAAATCTGCTTAAGAGCATGCTTTTTTACTTAAAAGGTCCTTTCTTATCTACAAAGATAAAAGCACTTTTTAAAATCTGTGGTCTGTATTTTTTTTAGCAGTGTACATATGCAGAGAGCTGTGAAGCAATTTGTACAAAAGCTGTGTTATAGTGAATAAAATCTTTCTATTAAATTGACAATCAAGCTCTTATTACGAGTTCCATCACAAATTTTTTGGCATCATCTTTGACGGGGTGTTTGGGGCCATGCTCTCTGGAAAGTATACTTCCCACCAAAGCACTTGAATGAAGTGATTGCTGCTCATTTTCTGCACCCAGCAAGGATTTCTTTATAAATATTCTCATCTTATTCTGCTTCCTAAGAAGTAATAAAGTACTTGCTGACCTACAGCTTTTCTGTCTCTTCTGTCTCACTGGGAAAAAAATTATCTCCTTGATGGAGACGGAGAGTTTTCAGGCTCTCATTTCTTCATGAATAGCTTGGTCCACAGGGGTCTTTTATGGAATAAACACTTTTTTATATATAGTTTTTTGGTTTATTTTTAATTGCTGCAATTGCAAGACTTTTATTGTGGGTGCTGTCAGCACTTTTCATCCTTCCTAGATGTTAAAAATGCTCAGGTTTTTTGTCACAAGTGTGATCCTGGTATTTTTCACCCTGAGAAAGAGGTCTTGCACTCTGGAAACAAAGAAAAGTTCCTGCTGCCTGTATTATCTGTAGTTACCTCTTTGATCACTAGAGGTTGTTGTGTACATGCAGGCTTAAAAACTGCCTGCTCTTTGAGATGGCATGGAAAGGCTAAGGAATTCAGGGGATGAGGGAGAAGGGAAAAGGGATTTTGCTCATATGGACTGGCAGTCCTGGCCTTGGGGTCAATGGTCAGTAATAAACTCTGAATTTTGTGTACTTATCCTGTAAGATTGAAAATTCAAGCTCCTTGCCTCTTTGTTAACGCATAACTGTACCAGAGCATAAATGCACAAGTTACAAACTCCAGATTAGCATTCTTTGCTCTAAAAGTCCCTAGATTTGTAATTACTTTGTGCATTTAAAGTTTATTTTCTCTAGAAAGGACCCTGAAGAGTGGTGTTTCATTACACAAGACTGAAAATATTCTTCATTAGTCACAATTCCTTGTTCTTGTACCAGCCCCTTGTGGACTCTTCTGGATCAAGGGAAGAGATTGGAAGGAATAATGTCATTTCAGGCAAAAAGGATAATTTTTTTCCATAATGACCAATATATTCAACAGTAAATTCCAATTAGTGCACAAAAAATAAAATCCCCCTCAAACCTGCATTCTCATCTCTCCGCACACACCCCTACAAACACCCGTAGGCAGAATACAGACATATTACGTGTCAACCTGTCATGTAAACCCAAAGGTCAAGTCTTGACAGGGGAGAGGCTTTCACCCACAAATGAAGAAAAGACAGATTTTGTTGTCATGAACTGGCATAGAAGCAAGTCATTTGCAGCGATGTGACAGGTTTAATCTATCCAACAGTCAGAGACATCTACCTTCAATGTTGCTGGGCTTTAGCCTTGTCCATCCTTATATGTTTTCTCCCACCATATGTTGGTGTATCTTACTTAGGAGGAGTTAAGGAGCTCCTGAAGAAACCTGAGTTAGAATGAGTGAAGTCTGAGCTCCTGGCCAGAACTGAAATGTGGATGCACCTGATAGTCCCTGTGGTGTCCAAGTGGCTATAAGAGGGGGCAGAGTTATCACCCTGGCTCAGCAGGAAACTCCCATTATAGCTATCAAAGTGGGTGTCTCTTATCTAATACTGAGACTAGTTTCACTGAGAGCTCAGCTGCAGCCCCTCCGGAAGATTTTTATTAGATAATGGTCCTGATTTATGGTTTAATTTAACTAAGTTGGATCAACATCTAACATTTCTCTGATTTTTCCCTGCAAGTGCAGTTGGGACAGTGTCTGTCCTCTCTCTTCTGAGGTGTCCACTTTACAGTGCCAGGAACTGAATGCCTGTTTTGCAATGCCAGAAAAGCACAAACCAAAACCCCAAAAAAAACACACAAACAAACAAACTTTTTTTAAAAAATAAGTAATAAGTACTTCTTGCTTCCAAAGTCAATGACACTTCAGGAAAAGGTCTATATTTCAGAAGAGCTGTGCCTCATTTCTGAAGAAGCACTTCTGTCTTGCTCAGGAAATAAATTTTAACCACTTTTGTGACTGTCTGGGTTTCTAATTTTTATAAATGTTTATTGAAAGACTAAAGTCTTACCAACAGTCTGCCACTATAAAGTGCTATCAAAATTGAAGGTATTTCTTTTCCATACTAAAAATACAGGTGTTGGGTAACAGAAAGAAATGTGGAGTAAACCTGAAGTGAATGGTGACTGAAGAATGCCCGCAAAAATAACATAAATGTGGGAGTGAAACAGGGACATAACTCATGTGGTCCTCCCTCTACTTGCCCTTGCTGAAGCTAAGAGGAAAAAAGAGGCCAGATTAGAGCGTTTGTTCAGCAAGGGAACAGGCTGCCTTGTGTTGTGATGTTACTTTGACCTTGCTCTGACCAATTGAAAAGAAACACTGTCTGTATTTTAAAGCAGTTTGCACACTTTTGCATCACTTTGGTTTTCCTTAAAAAAACCGTGCTCATAGAGAAGAGTATATGTAGCATAATATAACTTACATGAAAATGCTTAATGGTATATGTGGAGAAGTGCTCTGTCTCTCAATCTGAATGGTAAATCATCCTTCTAAATCAACAGAACTTAGAGTGGACTTAAATTGATGTAAAGCATTTTACATTCTATTTTGTGTCCATTTTTGTTAATGTTCTGCATAGTAAATGCCTCCTTTAAATCTTCATGCTGTTAGTTTATACCTGTTTAACATTTTAAACTTCAGAGGGTTTTTTGTGAGTTTTGCTCCTTTAACTGTGAAGTAGTCAGGGGTTTATGTAATTATGAAGCTCTGTGTTTCCTGAGAAAACTAGGACACAAGTTTCCCAGGAGGAATTAGCAAATAATTAAAATATTGAGGAAAAGAAAACAACAGTGAAGCATCAGCCAACAGGGTTACAGATCTCTGATATTTGACAGCATTTTTATTTGGCTTGGTTTTAAGTATTTTGGCTAAAGGATATCCTGTGCTTGATTCTTGCGCTGCTGTGTTGGGGTGAAGGAAAGTAAATGCAAGAATTGGAGTTGCTGGGTTCTGCCCTGCAGCTGCAAAGGTTAATGCATATGCGTCTGCTTCATAGTTTGTCATCTCTCTCCTATTCCATGTTGTTCTTTTGTCCTCCTTTTCCTTTGTCTCCTCCCTTTGTCCTCCCTTTTCCTTCACTTTAGACAATCAGTATTCCTACCATTGTTTGATACCTCCTGTACCTCTGCCAGAGGCAGAATGACAAATTTGTGCCAGCTTTGGCTTTCCTTGTGCTCTTCTGTGTCTGCAATTCCACAAAACAAAGTTTAAGGTGACCTTTCTTCCTCTGGAGTCTGAGGTCTGAGATCAGCCCTATGTCTCAGGGTGTATATATCTCCCCCAAAGCTGGGCTTCCTTTTTTGGAATTATTCCCAAGGGAGAAGAGTGAGCAAAGACTGGAGACATAAGACTCTGAACTACAGTTTCCATATGCATAGACACAAACTGATACCTTAAAGTTTCAGATCTTGCAAAAAACTTGTTGTCATTGTATATTTGTGAAGATTTTTTTTTCAACTGAAGCTCATTGATTTCATCTTTTTTTGCTTATCATATTATACTTGGTAGTGCTTAATTTGTGTAGAAGCAGAGGCAGTGGAGATCAATATTACAACACTTACACTTTGCTGAAGAGTACTTATTGACTGCCTTTTCACCTAATTACATGTGACCATCTAGTCTTTATTCTTTAAAAAAAGAAAAAGGGAGTTCTTAATCCCATTTGGAGATGGCGAGAAAATATCTTCCCCTGGTTTGCAATGGGCTTCATGTTACCTGTTAAACCACCGCACATCTGTGATGAGAAGCCATTTGAAAGGCAATTAAAGCTAAGGGGTCTGTATATGTATTATGTATAAATCTCTGAAGTTGGCTTTTGTGCCAGGAGTACCTTTCTCCTCAAAGGAATCGTCATTTCCTTGATCACAGTCTAAGAAGCATTAAACTGTTGAAGAGCAAGCTCAATTAACAACCTTAATTTCTAAACTGAAGTGTCTGTTTAGGAGCATATAAGTGAATTATGCTCAGATTTAATTCTGAACTCAATATACTGTATTAACTTTTGGAAGCCAACCTGTCGAATACCATCTGTATGTTTTAGTGACAGGTTTTGATAGGAGCCAGTAGCCTTTTTTGTTTTAATAGATGAATTTATTGTTCACATCATGGAAAAAAGGGAGTGTCCATAGCTGCAGCATTCATATGAGAATGCTGCTGGTCTTCTACTTCAGCTGTGAAAATTTGTACCTGAAGGTGTGTTACGTCTTTTGGTTGTCATTGTTTCTTGTACACTATTGAAAGTTCCTTGTTTCAATGTTTTTTATAATACCTCAAGTAAATATTGTTAGGAAGTTGAATTAAATTTTTTTTCCTATAATAATATTTGAAATTCCCTCCACACTAAAGAAAATCCAGCTCATTTTGATTCCTCTCTGGATTATTAATCAAGCTGGTGAAAGACAAAATGGCTCCAGCTTTCATGGAAGCTGTAGGGATTCTGACATGCTGTAAGCAGAGTAGAGAGAAATCTGCTTCAGGGGCCTGATGAAATGAATGCTGATTCACTGTTAGCTTTGATCTCTGGCTGGTAAGGTTGGCTTATTCCTTACAAATATTCTTTTTCATCTCCTTTACAACTTCTTTTCTGAAAGTATGACTGTGAGTTCTCAACTGAACATAATTGAGTTATGGTGACTTTAAAAGTGCTGTCTTTGACTAAATCTTGGTAACCAGCTGTGTGATTATTCTGACTTAGCTCCAATTCTAGGGAAAAATTGTATTAGCTCTAATGACATCACTGTTTTTTGAGATGAATGCAGACCGAATGTAGACTATTATATCCTCCCTTTTGTGAGTATGGATAGCTACATGTATCCTGAGGATGTGTTTTATGTGACAGTAATTGTGCAGCCCAGGATGGAAAGAAAGGTCTGCTGAATTGCAGTGAACTGTAAGAACACCACTGAGGATGCGTATGGGATGCTAAATCACGCCCTTCATGAACATCCCCTTTTGATTACACAAAACTTGAAGCACCCTTCCCCACACCTGTCTTTCCTTGACACCTGCTTTTCCCACATGCTCAAGCAGTGAGATATGTTCCACTCTGAATTTGTTTTCGTCCTGTGCATGTCCTCCCTGGTCAAATGCCACAAACTACCATTCAGTTATAGGTGATCGCTCTATATGAACCTCCTCCTGGTATGCTAGCCAAGTCCTGTCAGGAGTGGTAAGAGGGTTTGGTCAATGTAGAGCAGACTTTTTTTCTTTTTGTGTTGTCTCCTCTGATCTACCACTATGAGTTTGTCTCATGCTTCATGAAAAATACATGGTCTTGCAATAACTCTAGAAGTTGTGTGCAATTAAGGACAAGCAGAATACCTGAACAACTAAAAGAATACCACCGGCACCTAGGCCTCCAAAGCAAATATCAGAAAAGGCAAAATATCTTATGTTCTTGCAACAAAACATACAGTTCAGGTTATTTGTGTGTGGGGTTGGCAGCTTCTGGAGGAAGGGTTTTGTTAGAAAACTTGGAGCTGTTGCCAACAAATATGACAGCACCTAGTAGATGCTGATGGGATATTGCCCAGCTGTGGCTCCAGCGCACTATTTGGAGTCATCTACTCTGAAAGGTTTCCATGTAATTGGGAGAGTGCAAGCCATTTAATGGAGTCTGCTACTTGTGAGGTCCTGGGTAAGAATCTGTATGCCAGCAAGAGATGGAAAAGCTTTCTTTATTAAATAGCTGGTGAGTAATGGGAGAGGGTATTTCAGGGTACTTATTGTTTCCAGAGGCATCAGTAGGGCTCCTATTCATCTGTCCTGGATGAAGATACTTTTTAGACAATAGAATTTAGTTTTTTGTTAGGAAATTCATTAGTGGAGACAATAAGTCCTCAAATGAGAATGTCTTTTATCTGCAGGAAATGAACTTGTTCAGGTATTGTGCAGAGGAGAGTTATTTTTGAGGTCATTGCAATTCATAAGTTGGCACTGAAACATGCCATGTCCCTGGTCTGTGATACTTAAAAGAGACGGCAAATGAGAAAAAGCTGTAGCAATTTCTTTTTCTACATCTTCACCAGAAGACAGCATGATAAACCTCATCTCGCCAATCCTCTCACTCTCCAGATGTTAGGTTAATGTTTCCTTGGCTTTGGAGTTGTCTGGTGTAAAAAGTAGACATTTTAAGAGAGTAGACCTGAGGAAAATACCCCTACAGTCGCAGCAGAGCTTTTGTAAAAAAAAATTAAAAATTGATTGAAAAATAAAAAATAAATCATCTGGGTTCTTTTCAGAAACAGCTGATATTTGCTTTAATGCCCAGTGTTTTATTTTCTTGTTCTTACCTTGCCCTGTGGTGAAGACCTCTCAGAGTGTCTAATATAATAATACTTCAGAATGGAAGCAGAAAGGGCAAAGAAAAATATGAAGAACAAGTCACCAAATTGTATTCAACTTTCTTAAATGTGTTAGGAACAAGAACAGTCAGGAGATTTTTACAATATTTCAAAGGCATCTGGATGAGAAGTTACAAAAGAGGAGGGGTGGTTGCTCTCAGCACCCACTGAACTGAAGATCCAGTGGCTTTCCTTGAAGACAGGAAAGTTTCAAGTTTTGCTGTATTGGTTTACATTCTCCTTTTGAAGGAACTTCATTTAAACTGCTCTAATTTCAGTAATACGGACACAGAGTCTAATTACAAACACTAATGATATGTTCAAGAAAATGAGTGGTTAAGCTCTGGACATTGGAAAATGTATCACAGTCCTTCTGTTGGCACCATGCTGAGTTTCAGAATGGTGGCATTTTGGAAATTTTAGTTTTAAAGTCAAGCTTTCCATTTCATCAGAAAAAGGATTTCTGGGAGAATCCTTCGAGATGTCAAATCTGGACAATTTTAGATCTACCTGTTCTGACTGGAACTGTTTTCTTCAGGAGACTGACTGGATGACCTCCTGAAGTCTGTTTCAAACAGCGTGAATACAAACTGTGTGATCATGTGGGGTGTCTCCATTTATTTGTATTTTGGGATGGGAGGGAAAGCCTAGGGATAGCACCAAGGGATGAGACACGTGGGAGTAATAGCACAAGTGAGATACGGTCTCCACAGACCTTGGCTGTTACGAGCCAAGACTTCCAGGAAACCTTGTAAATCTCTGCTCCTGCCTTACTAATTCTGCAGGTAGAAAAGCTGAAATTCCCCTCTCAGGAGCCAGTTTTGATGGTGATGCACGGTTAAGACTTGTCTCTAACACTGTTCTCAAGTGCAATATGGCTTCAGATAATGTCTTTTTTGGGGTCCAAGATTAAACAGTTTTGCATTACATAACATTGTTCTCTAAGTAGAGTTTGTTTCTGAACTGAAGAACTCTTCACAAATTGACAGAAAACTAGGCAAGGCACACTATTCCTACTATGAACACAAGTGTTTTTTTTGCATGCGTAAAAGATTTATGGTCTTAAAAGGTCTTTAATTCTTGCATTTAATCTTGATTGTACCCCTTGTTGTGGCAGGCCAGATACTTCATACTACCCTAAGAGAAAGGAGTCCTCCTTTAGACCTCCCTTTCTTTCCCTGAAAGAAGATTAAATGATTCAAGAGCACTAAATGCCAATTCTGCAGATTTCTAGATCAAGTGTTAAACACCAGTGGTTGATATGAAACCTTGAATTTGTCTTTCTGCTTCTTCCCTTAAGCAAATAAATGACTGGATTGCAATAATGCAAAGAAAATCAATTTCCTTACTTCTGTCCCAGGGCAAGGAAGGCAGGCAATTATAATAGAAACTGGCTTGTCATGTTACTAGTCCTTTGTGCACCTGGGTTACTACTGGCCTTGCTGCCCAGTGGGTATCTTTCCAACAGATGAAGATTTACATTTGTTTAGAGTTTTAAATATACAATTTGGAGTTCATAAACCATCAAGTCATCTACATTCAGCTGCCACATTCCTCACATTCTCAGACTGTCTTCTGCTCCTGTGACTTCCCCATTCTCCTCCCATCCTAGCTCCGGTTATGTTACATTTTGACCTTATGTGTTTTTTCTCAAAAATTAATATATACAGCTGTCTGCCCAACCTTGTAGTAAACTCCTGCTTTACCTTGAGGCAGACACTAATATGCATGTGTAATGCATTCCAGGGCTGAAGCTCCTACATGGTTTATACTCACAGCCCAACAGTGTTATGGAGCTCTATTTTACAGAGTGCCAACAACTTTATGAGTTTCCTTTACTTTGTATTCCAAAGCAGTTGCTTAAACTGTGAATTTGCCTTGTTTGGTTACAAATAAGCAATTTATTTTATAAATGAACTCTTTTTGGCACTTTACTGCTACTCCCTCAGTATGGCATGTTTAACGTCTGTCATGGTTTCATCTTGCTACCAGAAAATATCATAGGAAAGAGACCACTTCCTTAAAATAACGTACACCAAGATGGCCATTTGCAGCCCCAGGTTTTCAGCACACTTCTACTTACATAAGTAATTTAATTTCAAAGGGGCTATGCATTAAAAAAAATGATAGTGCCCATATGAATGTTTACATGGTTCAGAATATGATTAGGTACCCCTGCAAGCAGTATTATTTTTCCAGCTCCAGTTGCTAAAGGCATTAATTGCCCAATGAGATAGACAGTTGTAGAGCAGACTTTCATCAAATATATTCTCCATGAAAATATTCAAGTATTACAAATGTGAAAATCTGTAATAATGAGGAAAAAAATAGATTTTTGGTCCTCTCCTGAAATGTAACACACACTTTGAGACATCCAGTCTTCCTGGCAATACAGAATAAAATCTTTAAATACATGGATGTGTTTTCTTTCAATAACGTCCTAAATGGGATTATCAGAATTGGAAACTTTTGGAAAAGTTCTTCTCCTCTATTAGGCACACTGTGCTCGGCATAAGAGCTATGCTGATACAGTGATTGTTTCTTTCTCTATTTATTTCCCTATCAGTACTAAAGATTGAGGTGGAGGCAGGGGAATAACCCTTAACAAAATCACTATTCTGGGTAAAACTGGGGTCTTGCTGAATCTGACTTAAGACTCCCAGAACTTTGACAAAAATGCCCATCACTGACCTTTGATAAACTTACTGCTCTGAAAGTGGTAAAAGGTTAATTTGCTGTTGCTGTATTAAGTCAAATACAATATTGCCTTCCCACACAACCTTACTTATCCTGAATTGGATTCTGTCTTATCTTTCAGCTAGAGTAAACTAACATAAACTTTGAATTACTAGTTTGGCTGGCTAATGTCACCCTTGTGTAGTATATATCAGATCTAAATCAAATGCATATTGGAAATGCACCTGTCAGAGGGTCACAATTACAAAGAGACAGCCTGGGAATGGAAAGGATAAAATTGTTCGTTGGCAATATCAATCCTTTTTGAAATCAAATAAGCAGGTGATGAAATGACTCAGGGATGTCTGACGATGGGTTTGTGCCAGGCCCTAGGGGAGTTACTAAATGCACAACTTAGAAGTCCTTGAATTAGTCCCATTCTGCCAAGGGACTGCCTCAGGCTGGGTGAAGTAGTTTTGTTTCATAACATTTCCGGAGTACTGCGCTCCAGAACTTGCTGATCTGCAAGTTGGTGAAGGAAATTAGAATAAACACACACAATTTCCTTCATACTCCTGAATTACTGTGTGCTGCACTGAAGCCAGGAGATCTCCTTCTACTCCTTCCCAACCCCTTCACCATTTAACACTTTATCCTGTGTTTTCTTGATTATACCAGAACAGCTGTTTGTGCACCTGTATGAAAAACTAGACTCAGGAAATTGATCTCAGTGAAGTGGTGTGAGGAAAGCATCTGAGTGGGTGTGGGGTGTGCTGTTTGTGGGGTTGGTTCGTTTGTTTATTTTTAATGGCCCTGCTTCCACTAAATTCAGCAGAGTCTACAAAATGCACAAATGACTGAGAGCAGTTTTGCCAGCTGAGAGAACAAAAACCTAGAAGTCTTAAATGTTGATTGATCAACTGAAAGTTGGAGATGTCATATTCTCTCAGCTATAAACAGGTTTTTTAAAATGCATTTTCCCTCTAAAGCATTGATTATTATTATTATTAACTTAAAACCAGACAAGTGACCAGATATATATTTAATGTCAGCGAAGGTGATGTACAAAAATGCAGCCATTTACACAAAGTGTATACAGGGTTATTTTAGCTTCCTTCTGTCCCTCACTATCAGGAGGTAATGGCAGCTGCTAGGAAATGAAAGGACCAGTTAAAAGCAAGCTAAGTAACCTGCAGCTACCATGTACATGAAAAGAAAGCACTTCTTACTTTCTCATCACTTTTAAAAGCTCAGTATTTACTGAGGTGATTTTTGAATTCTGGAAGGCTGTTTAGTTTGATTTATTTGTGGCTTGAGAGTTCAGATGCAAAGGCATATTTGTCATTTAATTCTTGCTGCAAGGCTTGCCAAATACCCTGTGACTCTAATGAACCTGGAGGGAGGCTTCTTTACTTACGAACATGCTTTAAATTAAAAGCACCAACTGGCAGCTGAATTTTGAAGGTTGAGTGCACAACAGGGGGAAAGAGCAAATGGTAGAGCATTGCTCATATCCACAATTGAGGACATTTTTCCCCCTGGAAAGGTGTGCTCTTATGGAGATTTTGAACAGAGCTTTCTCCACCATGCTGCTCCTTGCCCTTTTTCCTGAATGCCAGAGTTAAAACCCAGCTTTATTGTTACTCCATTTTGCTGTATGCTGAGCACCTTAGGCAGTGTATGTTTGGTTGCCAATGCAATGGGAAGCAGAAGGAACTTTGGAAAAAGCTGAAAGATTAAAAAAAAAATTACATAAATTGAGCTCTGGAAATCTTCTTCCTTATAATGATGTGTTGAAAACCAGAGCAAGAGTGTCTAATCCTAGCAAAGATAGAGGCAGGGTCCTCTTGGTGGGAAAATCTGTTAAGGCCAGGTTTCCTATGGCAATATTCTATAAGAATAGTAACTACTTCTCTCCGAAGGCTCATATAATAATGTTTCCCCTCTGCAGAGGGAAGTCTGAATTCTTCTTCCCTTCCCCTAATGGGAGCTCCATCTTGAAGATTTGAAGCATCTACTTGGTGCCTCTTGCCTTGCTTTAGCCTTTGCCAGGGAATTGCCACAGCACCAGCAGCAGTCAGGAGCATTTGCAGGAAGCGAGCCCTGTGCCCCAGCTGCTGCAGTAGGGTTTTCTTACTTTTGGATTCTGGCTGGTCCTTCAGCTTGCTGTAGATCCCAGTGTATGTGAAAGCCTTGTGAATGTACTTCAACCTCTTCTGCCTCCCAAGAAAGTGCACCAAGTTTCTCTCAGCACTGCATCTTGCACATCCTCCCCACTCACACAGAGGTCAAATGGTCTTTCTGTGAAAGGAAGTAGGAAAACATTGAATTTCTGCTGTTGTAGCTCAACAGCATAGTTAATACAGTAAATCTCTTCCGAGAAGAAAAAAAAGAAGGATGGTGAAGAAAAAAATATCAAAGAATTGTTTGGACAATTCATAAAGCAGGGATATCTTGACCTTTGTATCAATTTACCCCGTGGTTTCAAGGCGGGGTTTTGGGAGTGTTTCTATGTTAGTGTGTGTTTGCTTATTTGTTTTATTCCTTTACTGTAATGACATTTGTAGGCTTAAATCACAATTTAGGCTGAAGTTTCTTCTTCCACTTTAGTATAAGGAGGTATGAATGAAGATTAAGTGGCTGGTGAGCTGGTACACAAATGAGGTTAGAAATCTCAAATGCTCTGTTCTTCCCAGCTTCAGCTGGAAGGAAGTGAAATGACACGGGAAGCTCTGATGTAGTTTTCACGACTGAAGAAAATTCAGCGCAACAAAAAGCTCTTGGAACAGAGGAAAATGGGCTTAAGGTGCAGACACTTTGCCAGACCTGCATGCTTGTAATTTGAATAGGCTTTCATTCACAAAGGGATATAACTATGTATTTATTTATGCATTTTCCAGAAAAATATTTTGGCTTTAAATTGAATAAATCCCATAAATTTGAAAGGGACAGTGGATTATGTAGAATATATTTTCATATAATCTAAAATAAAACAAATCCTAAGATCTCTAGATGTTATCATGTTGAGACAGATAAAAGGTATTATTGAGTGCGATAGTACCAATCCTTTATTAAATCTCTCTAAATTTTTAATTTGAGGCACAAGTGAACAAGTGAAGACATTAGGCAGAAATCTTATTTTTTTGATGGATGTTGTTTCTCAGTAACAGTTAGGGCAGAATTAATTTGCACTCTGCTTGAAGTCAGGCATTCTAATGACCTTTAAATTTAGGGGCATTCACCTTCATCCTGCTAACCAGATTCATATTGCACCTGGATTATGGGCTTAGCAAGCAGTGAGATGTGGCAAAGCAGTAAGGATGAAGAGATGAGTTTTGCTGCACTTCTGTGAAGCATTTCCTTCTCCATGCAGGTACCCAGGTACTCCCAAGCAGCCAAGACCTGGCCAAGAGGTGATCTGCAGAGTGAAGGTGTCAGTTTTATAAGGCTAAAGAACAGTGGTGAGGATGTGCACATTTTACAGATAAACATTTAGACAACAAACTGAATTGTTAGTAGCCCCTCTGCACTTTCTGTTGTACAAGAGGCTGTCCTGTAAAAACAGACTAGGTTGCTACCTTTTTTTCTCAAAGCTGGTTTTCTCAAAGTTCATTTTTGCCTTGATTTTTAATAGAGCATCTAAAGGGTTGCATCAGTTCTCTCTCTGTGCGATTTGTTGACTGCACACAGTTGACAAATCCCACTTTTAGGGACAACAGGATCATCTGCAGACATTACTCTTCTGCCAATTTTCATCTGTTTTATTTCACTGTAGTTTCATTCATCGTCATGAAAAACAGTAATTCTGGGTTTTTACCATCAAATATCCCAGCTTCCAAGCATCCAGATCAGATGGAAAGGCATAACTGAAATCTCCAGTAAGCATTCTGTGGAAAAAATACAGACCCATTTAAGTAGCTCTAGGAAAACTGCCTTGTGTATAAATCTTTACCAGATGCAAAACTTCCCATTAAAGATACTTAAGGCTACAGTAGTTGCAGCTTCAAAGACAGGGAGACATGAGGGCTGAATTATCCATTTCCACGTGCTTCATCTGCAGTCTGCTTCCCTTTAACATGCTATATTACCATCTGGGCCTGCTAATTGTGCTCCATGAGTGCACATTTTAACTGACTTGCCAAAAGCCAAGGTATTAATCTCTCTAATCTTCCACTGAGGTTTATGTTCCCACAGTTGCACTGAATTGCAAATTGGCTGTTGTGTGGCCACAGTAAATGGTGGGGCAGAGACTCTCTGTGAACTTTCACAGAGATTAGTAAATATGGAAATTAATCTGTTGTCTGTGAAAACAACTACTAAACCAATTATTGCTTTACAACCTTTCTGAGGTTGCTCATACCTTTACAGTTGATCTTGGCCCATCAATCTTACCTGTCTAGTTCTCTCTGCAGAACCTTCCTACCCTCCAGCAGACCAACACAGCAACCCAGCTTGGTGTCATTTGCAAAATCACTGAGGGTGCACTCAATTCCCTCATCCAGATTATTGACAAAAATATAAAACACAACTGGCCCCAGTACTCAGCCCTTTCAATGGAAGGTAACTGATCGTTCTAAAATCTATTTACAGAATCACCACAATATATAATTTTGTACCACTGACAACTTTTCCTCAAGGCGTGAATTAAGGAGTTTTGAAAACCAGGGTGCTTCCTGTTACAAACTGGACTGCATTTCTTTTTAATGGGGTTTTAAATATGGAGATCTGCCTCTGCCTGTGTAGAGGATGAGCAGAGCTGCAGCATCCAGCAAGCTGTGGAGAAGCTCCTCCCCATCAAACCCCATGGGGCCTGTAGTTTCAGGGATACCATTGATGCCCTCTTCATAAATTCTTTCTTGCCTTGCAATATATTGCTGGGGTTCAGCATGAGATTTTTTTGCTTGTCAGTTTTAATCTGGTGCTAACCTTGTTCTTTGATCCCACAGGATCCATCTATGAGAGGTATCTCAATCAGATATGAACTTCCTCAGGACTGCCTTTTACCCTACTTATGTAGAAATCTGCATTACTTACAGGCAGGCAAAGAAGCTTATGCTGTTATGAGCTCATCTGGTCAGTAGGAATTTAATTTCACTGCTGAATCTCACTTTAATCTGCTCTGAATTATTTATACATGAGAGCTCATGATAGAGATCTCCAACAAATCACAGACAGTAAATAGTGAGGACTGTTATGTCTATTTGTCATGCACCTCTATTTTATCAATTTATTTCTTCTGAACAGAGATATTTTACATCTCTATTTAGGTCAAGTTGTCAGTTCTCTGCCTCCTTCATGCACTCTCTATTTTATCCTATTTATTTTCTTGCCTACCCTAGAATCTGCTCTGTATAAGAAAATATACAGTATCCAGGTCTCTAGTTGAATGTTTCTTCAGCATGAAAGAAGGATTAAGATACTTGGGAACTATTTAGTCTCTTCTTTTGTGTACATGGATACAGCATCTTGTATTTTTCCTTTTTGAACTTTATTCCGTTCTCATGGGCTAACTACTCAAGTTTGTCCAGGTCCCCCTGGGTGGCATCCCATCCTTCTGTTGTGTCAATAGCACTGCTCAGTCTCACGCCATCAGCAAACTTGCTGAGAGTGCAGTGGATCTCTCTGTGTCTGTGACAAAGACATTAAAGAGCACTGGTGACACAACAGAGCCCTGAGGGATGCCACTCATCACTGACCTCCAACTGGACATTGAACCATTGAGCACGTCCCTCCTTCCTTATTGTGTGAACAGCCCACCCTTCAATTCCATGTCTCTCCAATCAGATCAGGATGTAAAGTGAGACCATGTTGAAGGCCTAACAGAAGGCCTTCAGTCTTCCCTTGTCAGTTGTTACCATCACTCCATCATAGAAGGTCACCAGATTGGTCAGGCAGGATTTGCCCTTAGTGAATGTGTGCTGGCAGTCTCGGGAAAATGGGAGAACTTCTGGGGGAAATGCCTGAGTTAGCACTCCTGGTGGGGTGACTATAGAGAAGAATTGAGGAAGAGGTTTTGCTTACCCCGGAAACGTTCCACTGTGATCAAACATCAGTCATGGCACTATACATATATTTGTTATTAATTCGAATTGATTTTATATCACCAATCAGCAGGAACTGCTTCATATAAAGAGACACAAACATCTGTGTTACTAATCCCCATTCTCTGCTTTGAACATTCTCAGCCAACATGGGTCAGGTGTGCCAAGGGTCCGGTGCTAGTACTAAGGACTGTCATAAAATCCCATGGGAGAAAATGTAACACTTTGAAATATCTGCCAAGAATAGAGGTAAAACAATGTAATTAATGTATCTGGCTGTTTTATTTCCTTCTAGTCACTGCAGAAATCCAAGACCAAAAAAGCATCCAGAAGGCTTCAAAATCTGTGTTTAGCAAAAGAATGAACAAGAACTAGCTAATTTTTGTAATCCAGGCTGGATTAGAAATTGGGTTTAAACCAACAAGGCAGACAGAACACATACCCTGTAACACACTTCTGCACAGTGGAAGAGGGAAAATTTTTTTTGAAAGCACACTAAAGATTTAGATAAGAGAAGCTAATGTTAGAAACAGGATAGTGGACAGCTAAAAGACTGAGGTTTTTTGACAGTCAAAGGATTAGTTCATATTTTGGAAAGCCTGTATTTAGGCTGGATATTTTCAAGAAATCATACATAGATGACATTAAAGCAAGAAATGTAATTTTTGCTGTGAATCTAAAGAATGGGAGGGAAATTGTGGAGGGGAGAAATGAATGGATAAAAGAGGTAAGGATTACAGATTAAGATCCATTTATTTCTGAGGTTTTCCTGTGCTTCATGCTTTATCTTTACTGCTGCAAAATAAGTGGCTGAGGTAGGAGTCAGCTGTGGAGGCACAGGCAAAGGCTGAAGGACATTCACATATTTCTATTTTTAATGGCTATTCCATATCCAAGGTCTGGCTACATGTTTTATGCAGTCTCATGCGTTGTGATGTGCACCCCACTTAAGGGAATAACCACAACAGTAATCTGTACAAGCTTTGAATGATGTGTGTTGCTTGATGCTTAACTCATCCTGCACCACTTTCAGTAACTGGCTGAGATCCTTGCCCAGAAAGAGCTGGATATAGCAGGGCTAAAAGGAACACCGGCTGTGCAGCAGCATGCTGTGCACTGTAGCCAGCTCCTTTCCTTGCAGCTGATGACAGCCAACTGAAAAAAGCTCTAGGAAAAGTGGCGTGCATGGGATTCAAAACCAGAGGGCAACAGGCAATAAACTGCATGGTGCTGTCACAGTGAAAATGCAGATGAAAACCACATCATCTCTGTATCTTTCACCAGTTTGGTGAGGAGTGGGGAACTAAAAATTCCCTCATGTGCACGAGGCTGAGGATGATTAGAGGACTTTCCTCCCACTTGTCCTTTCAGCCTAGGTATGCTTGAAGAAGAGACAAGTATGTTGATCCCCAGCAGATGGGATTATCTGTGTGAGGACAGTTTAGTAATCTGAATCTGGAATGTGACTGCTAATTAGCCCTTCTTGGAAGCAAGTAAATTGGATTACATTCGTTCATTAGCATAAGATCTGGAAGTGCAGAAAGGAACTGGATCTTTCTGTACACGTGACGTGATGAATTGTCATAGCTAAAAGCAGAGCAGTTTTGAAGAGATGTTAAGCCTGGAGTCTGAGTTTCTGTTTATTAACTATCAGCAAAAAGGGACAGATGTATGTGACACCTAAATCCTTTCACAGAGTAATCCAAATCTCTCTCCAGGAGGAAACAGTACACACAAAAAAAGGAAGAAAAAAAAAAAAAGCCTAGGCCAGGCATGTGCTTAAAGTTCAGTGACTCCAGCTTGGTGGATTAACCTGTCTGGGAGGAAATCCCTGACATTACACTGAAAACTGAGGAATGGTGAATGTTTCTGTCCCTACTCATCTGGTTGTTTCAGTCCTTTCTTACAGAGATTGGTTTGGTACTTAACTTCACCTGCATTGTGCCGTTGGCTGTCCTTGAGAGAGGAAAGCTCTTTGGGCAAACAGATCAACATCAGTGGTGATTGCTGATTGCCAATTTCTAATATTAGACACCTTCTTGTAATTACTTTTTCCAAATTCAACTAAAGTATTGATAAAAATGTGCAACTTCTGTGTTGTTGAGGAGGATGATGCTACTTTTGATGCAAAACTGCACACCAGTTAAACACTTTTGAACTTCGCAGCATGAAGCAAATCCCTTATGTAACTGGGTATTTTTGTTTTTCCTTGCAGAAAATAATATTACAAAGGAATTATTGAATAATCTTGTACCTGAATATCACTGTATGCATTATGAAAATATAGGTAACTCTGTAATTCTAAAGCACTCATCTAATGTTTCCTACAATTTTTCATTAACTCACGACTTGGAAAATTTATGTAATGAACTTCATGTAAATTCTTCAACAGTATCTATTGAGGAAGAATAGAAAGTCGATAAATGGTTTTCCCCTCAAAGTGTTGGAGTTTTTTAATAAAGAGTAGATAAATTGGTTTAGTCTTCTTTCTGTACAAAGCCCCTCGCATACACCAGAATACACTAAACTATTTTATCCCTCAGTAATCTGGAGCACGTTTAGCATTGCTCTTAATTCAAATGTAAACTTTAAGAGTACCGTACCATGCATGTTTCTCAGCACGTTTCTGTCACTAATTGGGCCAGAATTCAGCTAACTTTCCTACAGCTTTGCTAGTATGAACCATTTCTCCCTTCATAGGGGCAGATTTTTGTGCACGTCTTTCTCCATGGAAGGCACAGCTTTAGGTCCTGGAGTGCACCTGGGGCACAGGTCAATCTGGACTTTGCTTGAGGGCTGTTTTACTGTGCATGTTCTGCTCTTCAGGTTTATACAGCCACTGCAGAATGGGTGAGAGATGCCAGTGTGAAAGACAGTCAGCTATCTCCTTTCCACTTGGTGCTCTCTCCCATGCAATAATGTAGAATTTATGGTTTTAATTAACTCACAGCAAATTCATTTCTTGTCCATCCTCTAAAAGCACAGTAAAAGGGTGCAGATGCGCACACAGACAAGGCGTTAGGTTTTTTCAGAAGCCAGAGGAGCGAACACCGCAAATTTTGTAAGAGCTATGCATCTACCTGGCTGGCTTTCAGGAAAGTTTATTGCAATTTTAAGTCTTGCTCAGTGTCTTTTTCTCTAGAACCTGAGGGTTCTATGCGGTGCAAATGGCAAGATGTCAAGTCTGTGGCCATGCCTGATGCCTTAGTGTGGACAAAACCTGGGATATGCTCCTTTATGATAGGAGCTCCATATTCATGTGTCAGATTTTTTTAAAACTTCATATCCCCCTGCATGTCTGTCCACTATAAGTCATCTGATTAACTATTTAAATTAACTCTTATTTCTATGCAAAGACAGTACAAGTGCATGGTTTGGGGACTGGATGACAGACCCACCAGGAATCAGCAGCTCTCGTGAGTGAGGATGACGTGGCATGGGAATTGACAGGGAAAATTTTTCTGTAGATTGCCCTATGAAACTCAAACGGATTAGGTAAGTCTTTTATTGCAACATATTACCTGGAAGATAGGAAATGTTGCGTGTCTGTGTGCATGTGGATGTATATTTGTATAAACATCTCCATAGATAGGTACACACAGAAAATTAATGGAAGAATCCATGCTACAGGCATTTATCTGTCCTGCAGTGTGTTAACACTGATATATTATATATAAATTAAATATATTATATATAATATATATAATATATCAATATATGGTATATTAATATATTATATAATAAATATAAAATAACATTATAACATAATATAATACAATATAATATAATTATGTAGTATCTGTACTAAAAGAGTTTAAATTAAGATTTCAGAGTGTTCAATAAGAAGATTTAGATGAGTGTTGCATCCAAGAAAATATGGATATGACAGATCATGAATGGCCTGTGAAAGGCCTGACAACACTGCATGTGTATATCCCTGGGAAACCTTTGTCTCTTGGGCTATCAGAATCTATTCTGTCCTCTGCCCTCTCTTCAAACCAAAATAAACAAGTGAATTGGGGATAGTATATATGATACTATAATACAAAGAATAAAACTGAATCTGTGGCGTTGTGCTCCTTTGCTAAAGTATGGCTTCAGAAAGAAATTAGAATTGATTTCTTTAAATGTCTTTGTCAAGAGACATGCGAATCTTGCATACACGGGTTTTGGGTCTTTTTCTTGTAACTCTTTCTATCATCACAAACCAACACTGAAGTTTCTCCCAAATAACTTCAATAACTATGTTAGAGGCAATTCAGTAGGAGCTATATTACTAACGTATAATTTTTCCCAGCAGTATAATTTTGACTTCGTCTAAGATACAAGACTGCTCCCTTGGGCCTGCTGAAAGCAAATATTGCTATAGTTTTCCCTGTTAAAAGAAAAAAAAAAAAGGAAAAAAAAAAAAAAAGAAGGAAAAGGAGAAGAAAAAAAGAAAAAATCACAGTAAGAAACTTAACCCCTGCTAGTAGAGCTTTTGCCTAGGCAAATAGGGTGAATAAGTTTTATTTGGAGTAGCTGCAAAATGATTGTCATAAATTCATGGGAAGGTAGAAAGACAAATCGAGGGAATGTGTGAGGAAGATGGTAAAGCAATATTCTTTTACCTCATGTAAAAGGTAAAAGAATGGCTTCTGCATGGTGTTTGAGAGAGGAAGGAGGAGTCTTCTGGAAGGATGGGAGGCTGGGAAATGACAGCCTAGATGAAAATACTGAGGAGAGCAACTTGGGACACTGATGTGCAATGGTTCAACAGAGTAAAGAAGGAAGGATGCCCTGTGCTCTAGCCCTGTAGGTAAGGGCCACTTGTGAATGACCATCTCTACTACTCTTGTGTTGATGTGCAGGTGAAGATTTCATTAAGCTTTACATTCTGATTTGGGTGGGGTTATTTTTTTCCAGTGATAATGTCATTTCTATAGGGATTTTAACAATGTGCATGTTTAGATTCTATTATGGTGAAGGTAGGCATTTGCATTAACCATTCAAAAAGCTGAGACAGGTATAAAATGGAACACATATAGCAACATACCACTTATGTAAATGTTCTAAATTGTCCCAGTCATTGAAAAGCCATACTCCTATCAATGAGATGAGAGCTTCTTGCAGTCAGTGATTTAACCACAGTCTGTCATGTACAATGGTTAGAAAAGATGCTTTAGCACATATTACTATTTAGAGGTTAAAATATAAGCCAGCTGACAACTGGAGTAGCAAATACTTCCATTATACTGTAGCAGCAGCAAAATTATCATCCTGAAAGAGCCTCACAAGCAGGGATACTCATACTAGAACTTGTACAGTCATGCATTCCAGCACTGGTTCTTACCCCCTCACCCTTTTCAGACAAACTCCAGAATAAATAAGACACTAACTTTTAGACCCATTCTGAAGTCAAGTCTGAAGGATATTTTCTTTATTAGAGCAGCAAGATCCCTGTCTCATTGAAGTCTCTCTCAGTCAGACCTTGGTCTTGTGAGCCTGAGGGCTGTTAGCTTTAAGCGCATCAGCAGCTGCTAATTGCTGCAGTACAGCAGGAGGGGAGTCAGTCTCCAGAGCACTGCTGTAAGATAAATAGTGGTGCTCATTGTGGTGTGTGAAATAGCTAGATGCCAAATCAACACTGGGATTTACCTGTTTTGCAAATGTTAAGAGGAGCTTTTCAACAATTTGGTTTTTGGGGTTTTTTTTTGGCTATGATTCTGGTATTAACTAGGAAATGGAAAAGTTAACTGTGTCAGCATAAGTAGATTTATGTAGATTTACTTGGAAAGTGATGCTTGCAAAAAACCTTCATTCTGGAATTTAAGGTTTTATTTCCCCTAGGAAATGCTTGTACTTGTTGATTTTTGGGTCATGGTAAGAGCTCACCTCTACTGTTATTATTCATTCATTAAGCAAATAAGGATAAGTTGTTTAAGTGTCCGCAAGTCCTAAATGAGCCTGGACTGATTTTTGTGCAAAATTCTGCTACTCCCCAACATGAGAAGGATGTGAACCTGTTAGAATGAGTCCAGAGTAGGACCACGGAGATGATCAGAGACTGGAGCACTTCTTCTATGAACACAGACTGAGGGATTTGGGGCTGTTGAGGCTGGAGATGAGAAGGCTCTGGGGACACCCTACAGTAATGTTCTGGTACCTATAGGGGGCCTACAAGAAAGCCGGACAGGGACTTCATACAAGGGTATACAGTGATAGGACAAAGGGTGATGGCTTTAAACTGAGCATAGAGATTTAATTTAGATATTATGAAGAAATTCTTTACTGTGTGTGTGATGAGACACTGCAGCAGCTTGCCCAGATGCCCATTCCTGGAAGTGTTCAAGGCCAGGTTGGATGTGCCTTATTTTTGACAGAAAACTTTTGAAGTTACTCTTCTATGTACAGATTTAAAAGCTTAACTTCATTGCTGTGTTTTACAGTCTTGACTTATGTTGTTTCTGAACTGCCTGGAGACAACATGATAAATATTTTTCATTACTATATCCAAGTATAGTCCTGAAGGATTTCTTTTGTCATTGAGTTGTTTCTAGGAATATTGCTGACTGAAGTGTATAATGTTAGGTTGATACCATGGCTTTCTGCAATCAAATACTGTCTTGCTGAATAACTTGGGGTTAAAGTTAACTTTGAGAGTAAAAACATCCAATAAGCTGTAGATTTTGTCTGGTTTCTGCTTTGTCCCTATATTGTGTTTGAATGAGTCCTGAAGCTCAGGCTGTAGTGTTTGGTAGATTGCTTCTGAAACAACAACTTGAATAAAATCCACCCGGGCTTCTCTGAGTCAAAAGGAGTCCTGGCTGCTGGGGAAAGCTCTTCTCAGCAGGCTGGATAGAGTCATCTCACACTCTTCCTGAGAGGAATTAGGGAAAGAATTAAGATACCTTCCTATATCAAACAGTTTTCTAATGGGTATTAAAAATTGCTTTACTCGTTACTGTTATCTCTTTAGAAAACACTTCTTGATACTTGCAACTTTGTCACTGAATTCTCCAAATTTTTAAGGCCTGGATTCTCAGCTCTGCCTACCTGCACTGCTAAATGAGCCATATAGACAATCTGGGAACACTCTTGTGTTTGGGGTTAAATCCCATGCTTGCTCCATTCATTGTTGCTCTAAGGGATCAATTAAAGAAGGTTTTACTTTAATCTACAGCTGACTCCAGCCCTTAGGAATGCATGCATTTGGGTATTCTTGGGCACATACAAGCTGTACCTAACCTAGCATATAGAGATCTGAGTATGAAGTAAAATGAATTTGCATTTCCAAATTTGTCGTCTTTGCTAATTAGCATAGCTGCAGGCAAACTCAGATAGGTCTTTAAGGAAACCTAGAGAAAAATCTCAGAAAGCATAACCATTAGAGAGGCTGTGTCATTCCAGCTAATCAGGGTTTAATTTCCCTCCCCTCCACTTCTTAACCTATTAACTGAACTGTGCTTATGGATAATGGTTTTAGAAGTCTGCCTGTAGTCAACTATATCTTGCCAAAGAAATCCCACTCAGTGTAGGAGAAATTCTGTTTGGGAGATCACATTTCTGGATATGTAGTCTTTGAAAGCGCAGCCACTTCATATTCAACAACCAGTTACTGTTACCTGGCTGCAATGCCGTAATACACTGACTCTGATTCTGTCTCTTTACATTGCCTGCCTACTTCAAAGTCTGTTGTTTTTAAGGCAGCATAGAACAACAATTGTTGTGAAAGTGATTTGGAGTCTTTTTTGCTCAACTGGCACACAGGAAATGACCATAAATGTGTCATTCAAATGGGAACTTTTTGCATTTTTTTTCCAGAAAACTAATCAATACATAAGTGATTAATTAGCTTTGATGCACAATTTTTTAATGGAACAGCTGTCCATCACCCCCAGTGTTATTCAAAGTGGTTTTCTGCTGATGAAACAATAGTATTTGCAGGATTCTCTGATGTTATTTGACCTGTAAACAAGCTGCACCTAGCACATGGACTATTAAATAGGAGTGGAGATGGTGCTTAACTTCAGTAAGATGTGTGCTGCTTTGGGAGTTGCCAGCCTACAGAAGAGAGCAAAACAAAAGGTGCATGAAAATAGCTGCTGAAAGGTGCTACAGGGAAAAAGTTCTCTGCATGTGCAACAAAACATGGGCACAAAATGTGTTTCCAGATCCCTCCTTCCTGTTTGTCACCATATGACATTTTCATGTTTAAGTGTCCCCACCATGTCAGCTGAACCCCTGGGTTCAACTTCACAACACCAGCCCCAGGGGTCCATCTCCAGGTGTGAGATACAGGGAATGGGCTGCATCCTCCTACACTTGGTGTAGAAGAGGCAGAGCATTAAGACAACCATGTCACCACCCTGATGTAGGAGTTTGCTGCACCTCTTACTGCAGGAACAGCCAATGGACCCATGAGGGGAGAATCACAAACACACTGATACTTGTAGCTGTGCCTCAGATGAAGAGCAGCTCTGCAGTACTAACGACCAGGTCTTTTTCTGTGTTGATTGTTTCAAGTAACTCCTGAAAACTGCATCCAACGGCTCCAGCACTGAAGGAGGAGCCTGGGAAAGCAGTCTAACTTTCTAGGTTTGGCTCAAACTTCCTCTGTGGCCTCAGTGCTGTCTTTGAAATCCACATACTCCAAAGTGTTTGAGAACTTAACTGGCTTGGGACAATCTGAGCTCAGTCTTCATTCACTCTTCATCCAAATGGCTCAGGATCAAAATTAGCTATTGTTTCCCTTTACCTTTCTTGGCACAGTTATTATAATGCTTGCTATTTCCAGTGCAAACTGAAAACTTTTCACTGTGGACTCACAGCATTTGCCATTCTCTTCTGCTTGCCAGCAGACAGTAACCAATGCTTCTGGAGACAGTGATTTTTCCTGTTCCCTTTGATATCTACCCTGCCTGCACTCCTCCAGTCTCCCCAAGGAGGACAACGCACAAATTTGGATTTAACTCTGACTGCTATATGACAGGTTCAAGCAAATGTTCAGACTGCTTGAGTAGTTCCAGATGCAGGAAATGCATCCTTTTAAAATATATAGTCTGCAAATGATCAGTGGGTTATGGAATTGACTGGGTTGTCTCACTGGGCCACAATCGGAAAATAAAACAATACCTGCAGAAAGAGAAAAAAAAAATAGAATTGTTTTGTGATTCTTTGCTGTTGTTCTTGCTGTGATCTCCTCTTCCACGCACTCCACTCATCTGTCCTGAGCTGACTACACAAAGTATGACCTTCTATTTCTCTAAGCAGGTTTCAAGACAACTGCATGAAAAGGCAGCGTGGGAGGGGCATGACATTTCTTTCTGTATGTTGACTCCATAAATTAAATAAAAACCCAAACCCTTTCTAATACATCTGCAGCTGATGGAAATTGGAAGAAAAATGCCCCAGTTTGCTATGTCTGGTAATCTGGGATGGAATATGAGCACTATTTCATTCCAGATACCCTGCTTATTCATTCCATGCTGAAAAGTAGAATGGCCTCTCTTCTTTCACTGGAATGACTGCATGGAATTCCCAGTTCTGGCAAAAGCAGTGAACAGTTCTTCAAATGTCTGTAACTATGTTTGATGATGGTGAGAATAAACTCGTTCTCCACAGTTTACTTGTTCAGCCATATTCCTGTTGGGAGCAAAGGACAGCAAAACTGTTTTGTGCTTCTCCCAAGCATACATTTTGGTGCCAAAGCAGTATCTATGTATTGATGTCACTTTCACTCCTCTCTTTCCCTGTAATCATCAGACCAGGCTGTATCTGGCCTTGTAATGTTGTAATATCAAATGATATTTGTTTATAAGACCACTTAAGTGACCTCACTTGTTGGCCTGAAAAAAGATGTTTGATTTCTGTGGTCACCTTCTTCAAGCCATGACAAAACCTATAGCTCAGCAAGAAATACCTTCCCTACTACTCCGAGACAGGGAGTGTTTTGCTTACCATGTCAACAGCCCTGCTAAATAGTTTCCAGCACAGCTGGAGCAATTGGCAACCTTGGTGGTTTGTGCTCACTCCTGGCACCTCTTGAGAAGCAAGAAGATTTGCAATTTGGAAACCTGCGTAAGGTAGATGTGCATAAGTATTATGACTGGCTCAGTGCTCCTGTAGAGTGGTTGGACAAAATGTATAAAATGTTTTAAGAGTACAAATGTAATTTTATTCAAACTTAATCCTTTCTCTAAAGGAAAGATAGCTTTGTATCTTGTACTATAGGCACCAGCATAACTATACAAAAGTGTTTTGATTTAAAATAACTTAATTGTGGCTTTATTTCCAAAAAGTAGTTCTCAGCTTTGTGGATTAAAAAAGCACTACACACACACACACACACACACACACACACACACACACACAAAATAAACCAAACCAAAAAACCCAACTTTTTTTTCCTAGTAAGTCCTTCTAAAAGATTTGAGGAGGAAGTTGTAGACAATCAGCTAGATTGTTAGCATTATGAGAATATGCTTGTGTCCACATCGCTCTGCAAGTGACAGGACAGGCAAAATCCCCCCAGTGGATTACTGGGAGGCCTGGTAATATGTTTTTATTAGATTTCCTAGATCTGAGTTGACATTTCATTCACCTTGGCTAGAAGAGTGACACAGCAACACTAATTAATATAAGATACATAGCTGTAAAATGTGAACAAAACAATGATGATTCAGAGCTCTTATTCTAGCTAATAAAAGTTGGTGTTTAGAGTGAGCTTTTGGGGTTTTTGGTGTTTTGGAGTTTTTTTTCAAACAAACACAAGAAATGAGCTCTTCCAGTTATTCAAGGAACAAAGAAAAAAAGTTGCATCAGACCTTCCTGTATAACTGGTTGGGAAAGAGTAAATGGTCACAGATTTGTACTCAGTAAATACAGATTGTATTAGTTTTATTAGGTTAGAAAAATATGTCATTGAAGTGAAGCAATTCTGTTGTGTGAGTGGCCTGAAATCAGTTTTGAACATTACCTTGTGATTTTTTGTTTAGAAAAAAAATGAATGTTTCTAAGCTGAATCCCAGTGTAGCAATAGTCAGCTCCCTCAAAGGGAACTGTCCATAATTTCTGTAGCATTGCAGGGGGCCGTCAGTGGCTGTTAGATCAATGAATCCATTTCGAGAATTTGCTGCTCTTGTGTGTCCCACAGGGAAGCATGGCCTAGAGTCAAATCCATATCCTGGCTCATGAGGGAAGCAGCTCTCTGGGGCTTAGCTGCCTTCTGGGGTGGCTGAACCATGACAAGCAGGCTTTTAGATATGGAATGCTTCAGCAAGGTCTCATCTGCTTTTTGTTTCTCCCAATGTCAGGAGTTACTCCTTGTACCAGCACTGATACTGACGTGAGTCAGAGCAGCCACAGACCTGCACCACACTCCTAAGGTAGATCTGCCCAAGAGGTGAGACACCTTTTCAGCATTTGGGATATTTTTTGTGTAAATTTCTTTTCAGGAATGGATGCACCATCCACCCTTGTCTTGTGTGGAATGAACTGTCTGCATGGAAGTGGATGAAGAGACTGGGGATGGGATCCTTCAGCTGTGTTGAGTTACTTGTCTATACAACCCAGATAGGTCAGCAGGGCCTGGTTCGCTTTTTAAACCTTCCCATCACTAATAACCCTATCTGATTTTTTATTACAGTTCACAGGTCTATCCAGTCCACACAATTATTTTTGCTTTAGTGCTCATACATACGGCCAAAATATCCAATGTTTGAGTTTTCTCCGGGGTAAATTTATTGTGTATTGAAAAATGTGGTCCAACATAGTAATGCTGAAACTATGCTTGAATTTGGAGTCCTTTTGTAGTGCTACAGGAAATTCTCCCTGGCTGTGTCGCCATTTGACTGGGGTTTTAAGTAGGTTCCCATAAGGCAATATCTGCTGGAGTCTTGTGAACTGGATTAGACTTTGTGTCTGAGATACAGCTCTGTAAGCTTCACACTGCATGGTACAGCTTAAACACTGTTCCATGTGCTACCATGTTGCCTTGCATATTCATAGGTTTTAACACCTTTTGGGAGAGGCAGGTTTTTTTATGGAATTGGTGGCATCAAAGCTGTCCCAGGACTCAAAGTCCTTGCTGATTTGAGGTGGTTCTGCAGTATTACCAGTACTGGTAACAAATTAAAACACTTTCCTGTATATGTTAAGAGGACTTCATTTACTTTCTTTCAATGACTTCCAACTGTGTTGCTCTCAGCATGCATTATCCATGTGCAACCTTGTAAATAGCTTCTAGTTCTTACAGTACTGATATAAATCAGAGGGCCATTTTCTCTAGGGGACCTCAGCCTTAAGCTCTACAGCTTGTTTTGAAATGAAAACCGTGTTCAATTAAGGTGATTTGTTTGCTGCACAAAGATTTAAGTATCTCATACTGCCATTTATAGAGAAGCAGAGCTGGGAGGATATAAACACAGCATGAGTATTTCTTGTGTGTTCTACTTTCCACTTCCACCTATCTCTTTTCCAGATATCTCCAGCTGAGATACAGTCTGCTGGAAGTGGGGTGTGATGAGAGTGCCACCAACAGTGTAGGCTGTGAGATTATCTATTCATAGATGATTCTGCTCACAGAGGTGGAGAAAAGCCTTGGGTGCATCTCACACACACTGACTTGAAGTTAAGTTCCTAAATAAATAACCTTCTTTTCAAGACACCTTGATAGATACAAACCAATGGAAAAGTGGAACAGGTAAAAATGCTCCTAAACCAATGTTCTTGGCCTTGAGGGGTGTCAAAATATATAAAACTGCTTTGAACCAAGATATTGTCTTGGGGGTTTTTGTGTGTCATTCACAGAAGGAGTTAGAAGGATATCTGGCAAAACAAAGTTCAGAGTGCCCTGTGTTTCTGTATTCTCCTGGTCCCATATGGGTTCACCCATAAGGGTTCTGTGGAGACTGTCAGTGCTCATTGCCCTGCTTTGTGCAGCTCAGCCCCCTGCACTGGCCTTGCTCTATATCCCCCTGGTAACTTCTGGCCCTCATTCCTGTAAAACTGGTCAGGCTGTCACTACTTCACTTCCAGACATGGCCCCAACAGCAAAGCTTATTTTGCTGAAAAAAGTTGAATTTCTCTTTCTGTGAAGAGGCCAGGAGGAAAGAAATGCTGCTCCTGCCAGAGGGTATATCAGGCCTGTGACATGCTGTGGGATGGGGAGACAGATCTGACGTGTATCCCTGACATTTTTCTTTGCTACATGGGTGAATTTTCAGACAATACCATGAAGATTACCAGAATGGAATCCCACACAGTTTCACTTAGACCTTTTGACTTTCAGCAACCCTGAAAGTCAAATTCTTGGCTCTCTGTGTTCAAGGTTTTTCCTTCTCCTACTGCAGTTGAGCTTACTTCTCTGTTGTCCTTGCCTCTGCTCCATTTGTGCCATAGTGAATGACTGCTCTGGGGTAGAGAACAGGGAGTAGGACCAGGTTATCTTCCTGTACTCACCTGTCACAAGTGTGATCTCAGGCCAGACCCTCAGGAACTGAAGCAACAGATCCTTAAGGCTTTCACATCCCCGTTACACACATCCCATGGGATTTACTTCAGGTTACATTTTGTTTGGTCCCAAACTTCCTAACTGAGAATTTTTTTTGAGCTTTCTCAAGGAAAACCATCCCATGAGACTTGACTTGCTCTACCACAGGACACAGTTTGAGACGTTCTCTGAAACGCCACATGAAGATACCTTCAGGTGGATGAGGGTATCACTGGAGTGCACACATCCATATCCCGGCTGACAGTCCCCATGCTGAATTTGGACAGCATCTGTCTTGAAGGGGAAAGTGAAAGACTTAATCCCAAAATTGCATCAGTTCATCCAGAATAGGCAAGGAATGATAAGGAAAAAAGAGCTGAGAGGGCACTGAGAGAGCCCAGTAAAGTAAAAGGGAGAGAAAATCAGATCAGGACTCTGCCATGGAAAGGTGATGGGGCCTGAAGACCCAATTACAAGGAGGGAATTATGCATGAGGAGACTGTGAAATGTCTGCATAGCAAATGACTCTTTCAGCAACTGGTGTAGAGAGGTCATGGTGTAAGAAAAATGAAGACTGAACAGATATGGGGTGAGGGGAAGAGGGAAAGGCAAGGAAATATCTTGTCTGCAAATTTCCCAAAGTGGGTGGTGTACCTTGAGAAAGTATTCTTACAGACTTGTCCTTAAGCTTTGCCAGCCATTCACTGTTGGTCTCAGCAAAGATGTTTTCCCTTCTCTTGGGGAACTGGTTATAACATGGCATATACAGAGGTAGCATTTAAATATACACTCATAAGATGAGAAAGGGGATGACCAGATTATGTATCAGCAGAGAAATGAGGACTAGTAAAATGTGAAGATGGTGTTGCTGGAGGTGGAAAGTACAGAAGTGGATGGTAGGATACAAAAGAGAAGCACACATGATGGCCAAATATATGGACAAGTTTCTGTATGCTGGGAGCAGTGTAGCTGTAATAATCAGGTCACTGTTGCAGTCCTGTTTTTGCTCCTCCCGCTGTCTCCATTTGCTTTATGTCTTTGAATTTTTTCTTTCAAAAAGCAGCCAGCCTTCATCTGGGGGAAAAGGGAAATGCAGCAAACTGACCCTTATAGTCAGGGATGCTCTTGGGTGCTTCTCGTACATTTATCCAATTGTGCAGCACTCTTTAGCTAAGTACAAAACAGAATCATAGCAAAATTAATTGCTGATACAGTGCAAGGGTACACATCACTTACACATGCAATTTAAAAACTGAAGGTTTTTGCAGAGGGAGGAGAAAAGCAGTGGTGTGCACAGCTCTGTGTCTGTAGAGCTATTCCAATACTGTTACAGCCTCAGTAGCTCCAAATCCTTGGGGTGCATTTTCAGCTTTTTCACAGTCATGCGTCAGTGTTGATTACAGTGTTTGTGCAAATCTCCAGTTGAGAAAGAGAGAGAGTCAGTAATTCTGGCAAAGCAGGACAAAACTGGTAAGCTGTGGAAGTCTTGACAAGGCCATTTGTTGTCATAGTCTCAGGAGGATGCTTGTGGTCTAAGACTAAAAGGGTTCAGGAGAGGGAGTGGGGGTAGAGAAGGCAAATATGAAGAGTTTACTGGGGAACCGCACAGGTAGATAAGAAGCTGTCTTATAACTAATCTATAGAAATACTATAGAATTGCTGGCTATGGTGTGTTAAAAGGAAGATAATTAGAATCCTGTAATTAAATCTGTATTACACACATGGAACCGGTATTTTATCTTTCTATAGATGAGATAGATATGAGTTTAATTAATATGTTTCTGTAAAATTTCGCTGTCTACATGAATCATGGTGTTTACACATATGTGCATGTATATTATCTGTGTCTGTGTTGATAATCTCTTTGCATTTACATGACCAAAACTTCCAAACTCCAGTCAGGGACCAGAGGAAAATCTGTAGGGTACTAGAGGGAGTTGGTAGAGAGCTGAAGGGAGTTTCCATACAGTGTAAAACTCCCTGCCCCAGGGGAGGTACCTGGGCATTCCTACCTGAACCTGAGAGTATGTTAACCCATTGAACTCAGTGTTTTGTGGGCTTCCCTTATCCCTGAGGGATCAAGACTGTGACCATCACTTTGACCAATAGACATCAAAATTGCAACAAACAAGTCTTGTCAGGGGATACAGAGGTGGTCACTTCATACCTTTCTACTCTTATCCTTTGTTTCTCTTTCTTTCTTTTCTGTTAGACTTTTTCTTAGGTGTTATTTTTATGCTTTTATGCTGTCGCATTCCTAACCAAAATGGCTACATTTTCAAATTTGCCAAGTGCCTTATTCGACCTTAATGTTCTAAAGGGTGTAAGCAAAAGTTTATCAAAGCTCCTTAGAATTTTGTTGTTTCTTCTGCACACTGCCCAGAGTAAATCAAGGAACCTTCCCCAAACCCAACAAGAGGATCTGGGCATAACAATAGTCGTACTTCTATATTGATGCATATTCTCCCTTAAAAAAGTGCTGATGCCTTCAGCTTTTGACAATTGCCTCTAAAATCTGAAATGCTTGAGAAGGAATTTCTAAGGGAAGGAAAATCCACTCTCCATCTTCAAGTTTGCTATACAGTTTTTCTTATTTTCAAGATTTGGAGAAAGGAAAATGACAGAAAACAAGATATTTTCATTACATATTGGTGCCCAGAATCAAACTATGGTTTGTACTGTACTTCTCTTATCCTGCTCGTTTTACTAGAATGTCAACTGTAACTGCACAGCAGAATTTGGTTTACCTCTCTGAAGAGTAACTGACTTAAAAACCAGAGGTTTGTAGCATACCTTTGCATTAATATGAGGTGCATCTTCACACATATGTCTATGAATACACATACTCCTAGATCCACACATTCTGCTCGGTTTTATAAATGTAGTTTTAGAATAATCTCACTCATTGACCAAGATAATTGCCACAGCACCCAAGGGCTGGTTCAGCTTTTTGTGTAGTGATGCTTGCTTTGAGCAGCTTGACCTTTAGGTGCAGAGTATAACCCTCTGACAGGGTAAATAAATAAAAAAAAATAAACAGAAGCACTGCTGGCATTCAGCCTGAACCATTTAAGTTCCAACATTTTAAGCACATAACTTAAACACTGCTGTCCAATGAGAAAATAATTTGGTCATGTCTTACATTTCATGTCACATTCATAACTTAAAAGGCAGCTGCTTCCTAACACTGATGAGAGCATAGCCAAGTTTTTTATGACCCCTGTGCAGTAGCAGCTCTTGTCAGCTGCTCTACAGCAGGTGTCAAAACATTTGGTGACATCCTTTGCAAACGGTACGTGGAGTCTGAACAAGAGCCCCTACTCTGAATCTGGCCAAAGCAAGCCAAGGAGTGGATGAGAAGTCCAGCCCAGGGCAGTGCAGGTAGCTGGCATCTCTGTGCTGACAGCCTGAAGTAGCTAATGAGAACAGCTTTGGAAGAACTTGGTGTGGTCCGAAGGAAGCATAAACATCCCTGCACAGGAATGTTTAATAACATTATACTACACGATCTTTCTGAGACAAAACAAACCAGTCTAGGTGGGCTGCCAGAAAATTAATGTAACTTTTCTCCTTCCTTCATACAACAGTGACCAAGGGGATTCCAGAGGGGTCTATAAGGCTATGGTGCCATCTGATGATAAGTCCCATAGTTAGGAGTTTTTGCTGTAGTTTATCACTCACTCTGATCCCAAGGCTGCCATAATTTGAGGGGGATAGTCCGTCTCTGAACCACAGATGGCTTAAGGTCTTATCAGCTATTTTGTCATTGATACATGGTTTGTTTCCTTTCTGAGAGATGATGGGTGGTAGGATAGAGACTGGGGTAAAAAGGTGATTCCTACAATTAGCAAAGATCAGGTTTGTGACCATGTGAGGAACCTGAATGTACATGAGTCAAGCTAGAGTGCTGAGGGAATTGGCTGATGTAGCTGCCAAGACACTTTCCATGGTATTTGAAAATCCACGGCAGTCAGGTGAAGTCCCAGGTGACTGGAAAAAGGGAAACTTTGTACCCATTTTTAAAGAGGTTTGAAAGAAGGACTCTGGGAACTACTGAGCTGTCAACTTCATCTCTGTACCTGGAAAGTCATGGAACCGATCCTCCTAAGGCACATGGAGGAGAAGGAGATGATACAAGTCCTGCCTGGTCAACCCAGTGGCCTTCTGGGATGAAGTGATTCCATCAGTGGACAAAGAAGGGGCTACAGATGTATTTTATTTGGACTTCTGTAAAATCTTTGACAGGGTCCCCAACAACATTCTTTTCTTTAAATGTTGTTCTTCTACTAGACCTCACTTTATGCTGGAAGCTTATGCCAAAACTAAGAAAACCAAAAATCTTCCTTTTATTAAATTATAAAACAAACTGTACTGAACAAATGTTTCTTTTAAAATAAAAGGTACCACCTTCATTGCATTTTCCTAGCAAAACTGACTTCATTAGTTTTATTGCACCATTTTTACTCATTAAAATTTAATAACATTTGTTGATGAAACAAGGGAAGCTAAATACATTTTAAAATAATTCAGCCCTAACTTATTCCCACTAATATATGAAGATGCTACATAGCTTTCTGGAATATTTTGAGCTTAATTCCTAAAGGCATTTCAAGATTTTAGTGGGTTCCCTTGAATTCATTTAAGTAGGAGTTTTTATCCTTCATTTAGTCCTCACTTTGTGGCTGGAAGCGCCTTCTGCGGGAAAGGAAAATGGAAAACCTTATTGTTCTGCTCCTGTCATCACATACACTACAAATGAGATTGGGGATCTTTCTGTATTGGTTAAGTGGGGAAAAAGAGTCACATTCCATTTTCATGTACTCATTGAGCAGATGTTTATTTTTTTTGTGGTCCACAAAAACATTTAATACTAAAATATTTACTGTGGAATTCTTAGAGGAGGATACCAGGATATCCTGAATAAAACAAAATGGTCTAATATCGCCAAAATCCTCCTCCTTTCCTGCAGCTTGTAGAAAGAAAACAAGGTTTTGGAAAAGAGCAATATTCTTTTCCAGTCAGACTATCTGAAACTACTTTTGGCCTCCTTGATTTTCAGAGTTAGTTCTTAAATAAGGTCTTTACTGACAGTCACAATACCATGTAGGTTAGGAAACAGGTACATGTTCTTGTGTGTTAAGGGAAACTAGGATTTTATAGATATCTGGACTTACAGATGTGTAGCAGGTGCTTCTATTTCAACTCAATTCACTTTGCAGAAGAAAGACAGAGTCTACACTAAAAATGTTGTTTCTTTGAACTGGTTTGCTCGGTTGAACCTAGGTTTTCACTAAGAAAACTTGTCATACATGTTTTTGCTTGAAACAGACCTATATTCATAGTTTCAAGGAGGTTAATAACATCGTGACTTCTGGAGAATAAATAATAACACAGTTCACCTTCTCTCCTAGCTGTCAGATGATGCAAATATAGATAGGCATTGTGCACTGATTTTACAATAAATAGTTTCTCTGTATACCAACTTTTTAGACAATTACAGGACAATTGGACAATTAGTGTAAATTTAGACAATTTTCACTATCTTTCAGTGCAGTTGGTTATTTTGGGTGATGCTTGTATTTTACTGTATAAAGTATTCTTTTAAATTAAACAAAGAGCTGCTTGGGCATATGTATTTATCTTCTAATTCTTTAAAGGGTTTCATTAAAATATGTAGTTTCCCTAATAAACACATTCAAATAAGAGATTGCGCACAAATATGCCATGTTGGTTAAATAGGGAGCATTATAAAATGTTTTCAAAAAGACCTACTTACTAATTAACTGTCCTGTGCTATTAATAATCAGTTACGTTGCTTGTTTACAGAACTTGGGTTCCAGTATGTCAGGATTTGCAGAGTTAGCAGTGTTCATTTTCACTTTATGTGAAGCAAATAGGGATGAAAATTGAGGTAAGAACACGAGGTTGTAATGTTAACTGGCAAAACTGAGTCGATTTTCTGGGCCTGAATTTAGTTTCTTGGAGTCTGAAAAGCACTTCTAAATTAAAGAAAATGTAATGTAAATTATAAGAATTTAGAGGGACTCAAAGACATTCTGTTCATATTATTTAAAGACAGTGGCAAATTAGTAATTGTCCTTCTGGCATCCAGGACAAGTGCTGCGTTAGTTCTAAGTGTTGTAGTCTAGAATATAAATAATTTGGTAATTTTAACAAGTTACTTAATTTCCATGAAGGCAGTGTTAGGTCTCCATCAGTGCTTTGAAGCATGCACTTTGTTTCCTGTTTGTTTAGACAAATCCAAAGCCTTGTGCACTAGGGATCTGGGTATCCTCTGAGCATGTTGAAGTGACAATTCCCCTTCTCTGAGTGCAAGATGTGCCAAAGAGTCTATAGGCGGCAGCCATTTGCAGGCTAGAAGGGTCCTCCACAATAATTCTTCAATGAAATATAAAACATTAACAGAGTTGTGATGTTGACATGGCTGTGACACCATAAAAACTGAAAAATTAAGTCATAAAATCTATGGCTCTCACCTCAGGCTTTTCATTTTCATTATGAGGAGACCTCTTGAATTAAAATAGTTTGAAATGAACCTCTGCTGTGTCCAGAAGAGTAGATCATCTGGAACTAATGACTACTAGTCTACTGGATATTGCTACTGCCAAACCTTTCAGGCTGAGCTCTGGGTCTCTTCAGAATGTATTTTACAGCTGACTGCTAATACAGTCACTGCTCTGTCAAGGGCCCAGATCCAGGGCTTTCTATGGAAATGCCCAAACACCCTCATAAAGGGCCTGAAAATGCATTTGGTGATGATTTTTCTGAGCATAGCAGCAACTTTATTTATATTGTCTTGATACTGTAGGAAGGTTTTATTTGACATTACTAAAGAAAACTGGTATTTTATCTGATTTTCCTCAGAAAATTCTTATACTTTTGAATCAGGAATTAAAGATCTCATCTAAAAAGACCCATGCCTCTCCCAAATGGCTGTTACCTGGCCCAATAAATCAAAGCCTAAAACTAATTTTTTTTCTTAGCATACCATGATAGATATCTGTTACAAAATTTGAAGGAAAACCTTCCACAAAGTGATGTTGTCTTACTAGCTAATCCAATAATATAATTATACAGGCCCCTGCTTCAGAGAAAGTGATAAATTGCAGCTTATGTGTCTGAAAACTTTGGCAATTAATCTAACATTTGATTAAAGCTGAATATTAATATTTTTAAGCCAGATGTTTAAGTGCATAGTGATAAAATAACTGGGTGCTTGGGTACAAAGCAGATAAAAATAGGTTTCCTTTTCATGGATCTTAACAGGTATTGAGGGCTGCTGGAAATGTGGCTCCATTGGGGATAGTAAAAGGCATTTACCATCTGGCCCATGAAGAAATACAGAGTGCCCTGGGAGGCTGGGAAGACCAGGTTTTTCTTTCTGTGTTAGGCTTTGGGTAAGTACCTGCATTGCTTGCTGATGTGCTTCCCACCTGCAGGGCCAGGGCAGGGAGAGGGAAATGGCCATTCATCCTCCTGGTGATGCTGGGGAGGGGACAGTGGTCTTGATCTGCTGGTGTGGTTGTGCTATGCACAAACTGGCCTAGGATGAAAGGCTGCTTCTTTCATCTGCAGTGGGTTGTGTGTGTTTTCTCCAGAGAGGTGATATCCTGCAGGGGCAGATTTAAACACGTTTGAGGAGTGCTGAATGATGACTTCACATGTTCTGTACACTCAACTCAAGTTTTACTGAGCCTACTGGTTGCATTAGAGATGGACAATAAAGCAACTATGGCATTTAGACTCATTTGAAATGGGAATTTATAAAAAACGTTTAAAACAGTGAGACAAGGTAGCATGTACAGCTCATCTGTTAGAAAGGAGCTCTGTTAAAAGATGAGTGTGTCTGTCAGTGCTTCAAATCACAGAATAATGAAGAAGATATAAGTGATGAACATTGGACACTGCTGTACCATAACAAATTGTGTCAGTTTTTATCTGGAAAGTGTTGGGGGCCTAAGCAGTGCTGCACAGGCTTATTTGAAAAGTAATTCAGTGAAGCAAGGCGACTATTGGCAGACATGCCCTGCAGTGACTTACTTACATCTCCATTGGAGAAATCCTGTGATCTGCAAATGGTTGAAGATCACAGCTGCAGTAGGCACAAGTCAACTTAGGATGAATCTCTGCCAGGGTTTGACATGTGACTGACTTTGTGTCTCCACTTCAGGCCTCCTACCTGAAAGCTAGACAGGATGTAGCACCCATGCTTTGAAAACCTGGCTCTCTGGTCCTTGCCACCTCACAGTGTCTTCCTGTTCAGAGCATTCCTGAGATTAATATTCCCACACTGTGCTGCTCCACACCCTGTCCACAAGATTTACTTCACTGTCAACTCACTCGCTGCCCGTCTGTGGTGAAAAGTTCCTTGGATGACAACAAGGAATGTCATCAAAAATACACTGAAAGCACTGAAAATGGCTCAAGATATAACAGTCGTTTCATGGATTATTTATGCCATTCTCCACAGCTCAGGCTGCAGCTAGATACCTTTACTTTTATTTTCTAGTATTCATTTAGACTTTTGTCTGGTGAACGTTCCTATGACATCCAGCTGCCCTTTCATCACAGCATCCTTGGAAGACCTGATACACAGGAAGGGTAATACAGCTTGGTGGGAAATACTTTATATGGACAGAAGACATATGAAAGAAGGGGACAAACAGCTGATACCAAATATGTGTCCTTTAGTTGGTCAAGGCACTGAGTATGTTTGTCTGAAAACTTTCCACATTTTGCAAAACAGTTGGCACTTGAAATACTGAATGGGCAGTGGCGGGGAGGGGGTTGTAAGCTATTGCAAAATTGTTTGCCCTTTGTGAAATTATTTCTGAGATGAATTGTAATTTTGGGAGGGTTTGTGTATGTTTTACAGTATGCTTACATTAGCTGTCCAAGAAATAAGTATTTCACCCAAATGTAGAATGTTTCCTGGGAGCTATGGTTCTATGTTCCCCATCTTTTTTTCCTGATTCAGACTTTTTCATGAGATTATTTTTTCTGTGCCTGTCTTTGATGCAAATGTCCTGTTGATGTGACTGGAATTCTGCCTGCGAAAGTCAACAGCAAATGACACTCAAGCCATCTTGGTTCATCTGATGCCATGTGGCAGCTTTCTGAAATGACTGCTTCAATTTTCAAACTAATTGGGGGTTCAAACTGTCACTGGAAAGGAGAGATTTCTGTTCTGTACATGGAGAAGCAATTATTATTTTTTCCAAATGGTTTTAGTGGCATGAAAGCTGTACAAGTCATTTGGATTGTGACAGCTATAATTCTTAGCGAACCCATTAGCTCTTATTTTGAGACACGCCTCCTCTTTTTCTCTTTTTTTTTCTTTTTTTTTTTTTTTTTTTCTTTTTTTTTTTTTTTTTTTTTTTTTTTTTTTTTTTTGTGGTGTTGGTTTGGTTTGGGGTTTTTTTTCTTTTTGGTTTGGTTTGGGTTGGGGTTTTTTGTTTTTTTCTCCTTTCAGAAGATGTCCATAACAGTTTGTGGCAGTCTGGCAGAACCAGACTTATCTCTAAGTGAGTGTTAGCAGGCATTTTTCAAAGGCTTTTTTTTTTTTTCTTGAGAATGTGACCTTTAACACAGGCTCCTCATTAACTGCAGTCATTTAACACAAAATGCCAGTAGCAGGGTATTTTTTCTAGTTACCATAGCAATATCATAGGATATCAGATGGTGTCAATAAAAAAACTCCACTGAAACATTATAATTTTTGAGCCACCTCTATTAAGACAGTTTAGTTTATCTAAGATCAGGTGGTAATGAGTTCAGCTTGTATTTTTGTACCTTCATGTGACATTTGGTTGGTTTGTGCATGTGTAGCCCTTATATTGCTTGCCTACATATCCTCCTACTCCCCTCAAGGCCTGCTGTGCTAAAGCAGGTTTGCAAAAATTCATCACTCTCCCTGCCTTTTGGCCACCTGCAATCTCTGCAGTTCTCCTGTCTGATGGCAGGGAGTGTCCTGGTGAGGGGATACATTTTATATGCCTCTTATTTCCCTCTGCCACTTAGCATTTTATAAGTTCTTTAAACCTGATGAGGAGGGAGCTCTCTGCATTCCTCCAGCCCTCATATCTCACCAGGCCTCCAGGATTTTTTATCCTCATCGTGACTATCGTGACTACTTGCCTGTTTTAGTGTTTATTTTGGTGCAAGACCACAGCCCTGCTTTTCCTTCTGCCATGCAGAAGAACACAGATAAAAAATACCTGTGTGGTTCTCCATATAAATTTCTCCTTCCAGCCCCAGTGAATTACCATTTGGAAGAAGCGAATGGAAGAGAGTTATGTATTTTTTCTTGAAAGGATTTGAGCCAAAACATCTTCTGCATAGGCCATCAGACAGTGCCAGTTCCTATACTGGAAAAGCTGTGCAAACATTTACAGAAGTGACCTCACTTGTTTTATGAATATTTTCCTTGCTCATTGACTGCATCGCATGATACTTAGGGTCTCACAGAAACAGAACTAATTAAAGCAACACTCACAAAACCCAGTGTAAATCTGACATTTCAATGCAAGCATCCAGTACGTGGATGCAAAACCACAAACAGAATTTAGACTACTACAAAGAAACAGGGGCATTTAATTTTAATTTTCTCATGCTCATGATGCTTGAGGAAAAAAAAGTCACTGAATAACTAAAACTGATACATGGGCTCTTTATAAACACTAGATGTTCTTTAGGGAAAAGTGTTTTCCTCCCACTGTCATAAGGCAATACCATGCTCAGAAATCCTAATTAGTGATGGGCCATGAGGCAATCTCGGTATAATTTTGTGTCCACCTACTCCTAGACAACAACTAGTTCACTTGCAAAATCGTGATGCTGAGATCATTTTTCAACAGTAGCCCAAAACATTAGAATTGTGTACAGCTGCACCTTATTACCCATGTTTCTACCATTTTCCTACCTGATCCACTTCATTTTCTATAATTTAGATTTCATATTTTCAGCTCATGCGAAAGGTATAGCTGCTTTTTTTTACTATCTTGCACGTACCTCTTGAATATATGGGATAGTATCACCTCCGAGACGGGCTTTATTTACCAGCTTTTGTTTCCTTAGAGTCAAAGATTCCAGTTTAAGAATTTTAGTCTATTGAAGTACTACCTGAATGGGAAAGTTTTGTCCATTAAAAAGAAAAAAAAAAAAAAAAAAAAAAGCTTCAGTTCTGTATTCTAGAAGTTTGTCTCATTGGGCACCAATATAAACAGGGAAGAACTTAAAGTGTGCTTGTTCAGAAATGTGCACAACCATAATACAATGGGGCACAGCACACAGCGATTTGAATTAAATCCTCACACCACAGCTGGAAAGAAATCCTAAAAGTTATTGTTATTAGGACTGGGGATTAGAAATTAAAAAAAGCCCATTTTCCAGGTTAGTCTCTAGATCCCCCATGTGTATTTCTTGCCTGCAGATATATATATAAAAACAAGCATCAATAACAAGCAAATTGCCATACAGCTAAAGTGTAGTCAAAACACTCTGTTACTGTATAATTTGATCCAGAGAAATATTTTGAATTCAATTCAAGTGGTCACAAGCAGTTTGTGTTTCTGCAGAGAAGTACAACATTAAGACTTGAGAAAGCCTCCCTACTGAAAGGCTTAATAAATTCATGGTCTGAACTCAAGCTGGATGAGATACTAAACAAATTGTTTTTTCTACAGACAGACTAGAATTTCTAGTCTGCTCTTCTGTAAGCAAATTTGCAAAAGGGAGCTCCTTTTTTTTTTTAATATCTGCTTAACTGAAGAAGAAATAAGTTGCACTTAAGATTTTAGATAGAGTCATAGAGTCATCCATGGCAGGAATGAGAAGTGATCTTCAGTTGTAGTTGACTGAGTTAATTGAGACTGTCATTTATTGAATAAATAATTTGGGATCAGTGTCACATAAATGTTTGAACAACTTGCCACTACCAGCCTTACACAAGTGCAAAGTTTTCTATCAGGATTATTTCTTCCAAGAGCAGTTAGTGTTTGGTGAAAATGGCATTTTCTTGGCACATAGAGAGACTTTATAGCAGCAATATAAAACAATGCATTCATGGTAATTTTGTGTGTTTGTAGTATATATGTTTTGAAGAAATACAAGAAATTCCTTTTTTTTTAAAAAAAAAATGATCTGCTCCTTGATTACACTGCTTGTTACATTTCTAGTTCACTGAATATGTCCTCTAAATAAAGAGCTAAGAGAAGTACAATTCACTTTCTCTAAAACTTTCATGGACAACAACCACTTTTTAATGCTTCTACCTCTCTTCTCTTGTTACTTTAGTTCTTTCATGTGAAAGAGTCCCCATATGACCTTTTTTGGTGGTTCTCCAGCTGATTTAATCCCTCTTTTTAGAACTCTTCCATCTCTGTCTCTTTTTTCTTTTTTTTTTTTTCTCCTCCCTGTAGATAACCAGAATTGAATGGGATTCCCTCTGAGAATACAATCTTCATGTTGTCTCAATGCATTAAATAATTTCACTGTAATTTTCTATACCTGGTCTCTTCTCCCTTCAACAGTCCCTCTTTGAACTGTTCTGCCAGTTCAACCCACCTCCACCTAATTTTGCTGGCTGCTTCTAGAATTCAACAACTTTCCCTCGTGACTAATCTGAATATACTGCTCCCATCTGTTTCTGTGATCTGGCATGACTATGATAAGCAATAACATTTCTATACAGTCTTTTGGTGTTAATTTTCCTTTCAGAAGATGTGATCTAATGCTACTGTATGACATGACAGCTGATGTGAGGCCAGAAGGACTGTGGCCAGCAGATTGAGGAAGGTGATTCTCCCCCTCTCACTCTGCCCTTGTGAGATCCCACCTGGAGTACTGTGCCCAGCTCTGGAGCCTCCAGCATGAGAAAGATGGGGTTCTGTTAGAGCAGATCCAGAAGAGGCCATGGAGATGACCAGAAGGCTGGAGCACCCCTCCTACAGACAGGCTGAGAGAGTTGGGGTTGTTCAGCACAGAGAAGGAAAGGCTCTGTGGGACCTCTTTGTGGTTTTCCAGTACTACAAGGGAAATTCATGAAAAAGAGGTTGGACTTAGATGTAAGGTCCCTTCCAACCAAAGCCATTCCGAGAGTCCGTGATGGGGAGACAGAAGACTGGGAGAAGTTGTTTGTTCTTTCAAAAAAAAAGGAAAGGGCTAAAAGTCTTCTAAGAAATTGCTACATACAGTAAGTTTAAGATGAAGGAAAGGGAATAGCTTTCCCTGCACAATACAGAGTTAACTTGTAAAACTCTTTGAAGAGTTAAGAATAAATTGGTTCAGAGACATGTAGGCCAAATCCAGCATTCATGAGCATGATGACCTGAATCTTTGTCTCAAGATAAAAATATAAGCTGTTTTTAGGACATGAGATTGCACAGGTGAGGAAGGATCAGCTACACTTATGCCAAAGACATAGCACTGGCTTAGACTAATCTTTGGTTTCAACAATTAGAGCTACTCTTGTGTTTTCTTATACTGAGCATGGACATCTCTATTATTTTTCTGTACTTTGGCCACTGTCTTTAAATGGAGGAATGATGTAATGAAAATTCTCTTAAGATCTGGCAGTCGAGATGTGAATACAAAGGCAGTGTAGACAGCTATCCACTGTTGTATAAAACAAAACAAAACAAAACAAAACAAAGAGCCACAAGAATTAGATGTGTAAGTTGACAACTTATTTCCTGCCTTACACATAATGTTTTAGAGAATCCTCCGAGTCATAAAGATGACACCAAATCTGTAGCTTTACAGATTGCTTAGGATGTGCCACCTGTCCTCAGATCTGTAAACATAGTTCTGACTATGGAGGAGATTCGCATTAACTTAAAGACAACAGAAAAAATCTTTACATGATACACAACTTTTCTGCATTGCTGTAAGGACTGTACATTCAGATATGAATATTCACTGAAGGAGACAGGCTGTATAGAGTTTTCATAAAAGAAGTGCTTTCATATATTCTGCTAGCCTATAGACCATATCCAGCTGACTGTATCACTTTATGCCAAGGAAAGTTTTAGCACATGCATATCTCTTCCTATCTTCTTTCCCCAAAGAAATCAATTTAGACGGATGCTGAAATGAATAATTTCATTGGGGAAATCATTGTAACTGCTGGAAATTAATCTAGGTAGACATATAATTTAATTCTTGGAGTGACAGTGAATCTAGTTACATTATTTAATGTAAACTAATAGTTTATTGTAACCATAGGGATAGAATGGGAAAACAACGACTATCATACAAGTAACTATTACAGTCTGTGTGCCTAAATCAATGCAACCTATTCTTTGCTAAAGCTATAAAGCTGTACAATTATCATATACCTGAGATATGAGGTAGAGAGGAGGTAGGGATTTTCAAGTGAAAAATGTGGGAAGGAACACTAGGGGTGCCTTTTACCCAACAAATGCATTCAACAGAATATTAAAATCTTATATCCCATTTTCTTTTGCAGACACCGTTTTATTGGTGAAGGTAATAAAGGAGGCATTCTGGCATTCAAGTAAAGTAAAGTGGAGTAAGGTATTTCCTATCAGCAGTTATCTAAACTGTTCTTGAAACTGAACCACAGATCCTGAATAAGTGAGGTGGGACGTCTGCTGTTGCTCATGATGTCATATTTAGAACCCAATGACTGTTTTTTATTTTTCGTGCTACATGGACATGATCACCATACGCACCTTGACTTGGCCATGCCTTTGCTCATGCTGCATGATTCTGTATTGTACGATTAAATAAAATCCTTTTGCTGTGTTATCATGAAGACCCAGGTTTTGTAGGCAGGTTCTTTCCCTCCTGATTTTTGGGCTAACATCTGTCCAGGTGCTCCTTTGTGGTGTATGTGAAAGTATTCCAATAGATAAGCTAAAGGTGAATTTTAAGAGCTAGAAATGTGCCCACTGAGAGCTCTAGGCTCTGGTAGACATCATCATGGCATGAACCAAGAAAACAACTTTTTGGCCCAGAAGAATCTGGCTCACTGTAAGAAGCTCTGAGCCCGAATGGAGGTGCCTGCCTTGCCTAAAGCCACTAAACTCTGCCACACAGTGTAGTTCATGAACAAACAAACAAACAAACAAACAAACAAACAAACAAAAGAAAGCTCTGCTAGAAGTAGCTATAGATGCTGTTAAATGTCAATGATTGCTGCAATGATTCAGGGCACTTTGCTCTGAATAATTCTGCGTCTGCTTGGGCTTTGAGTCCAGGCATCTCTAAACTGAGTTATTTTCTTAATATTTATGAAGCTGGACTGTGATAATTAATTGCTGTACAGTTTCAAAGAAACAGGCTGAGCAATTTAGCTAAGATCAAAGTAGGGCAATGGCAGGGAGAAAGGGCAAAGATTCAAACCACATCTCAAGCATTAGGCCATATCTTAAATCATACAGATTTTTCTTTTTCCTTATTAAGAGATATCCCTTCCCCCCATCCATTTAGGACAGTCTGATTTTTATGTTACATTTAAAATTAAGCTTGACCTTTCACATTACGCTGGAAAAACATGCATTCTCCTCAATTCACAGCACTTATCTTCTCAGGGTGGAATGGACTTCTCTTAGAATTTACAAGTAAGCCATAAATTAGTTTAGGACTGAAAATTAATTTTAAGTTATGTCTCTTAAGAAATTTAGCATCTCTGCTACAGGGTTTTTCTGAAGGCTCTTAGTTCTCTTAGAGAGTAACCAAATTTCTTCAAGCTATTCACACCATTAAAAATAATTGAAAGTGTGTGTAGAAGTTATATTTAAGGAGGAAATTAGCTCGCAATTAAGTGAAATTATTGATGATAATTTCTTGACTGTGTAATGATCGGTTCTAAGAAACATATAATGTCTCAGTAATGTTTTATTTTTTACCCTTAAGTTAGTATCAGCCTTAAAACTATCTTAGCTTTATTTGTGTGGTAATTGGCACTGCAGGGGAATTCAGAGTGCATCATCCAGTTGGATTTTCTCCAGGCCTTTCTGTCTCTTCCAGAAATGATTACAGTACTTATTTTGGGGTTTGGAGTAAAGGTGGACTCATCTGCATAATACTCCCTCCTGTCCTTTCTTCCCCTAAGCAGCTCTGGGATGCGAAGTCCCAGGTTCTGCTAGAAGGGAAACACGGGCTGAATTTATTTCAAGTACCTTAACAACAAAATGTTCTGCTCCTTTGTAAGCATAAGCTTGGGTGGATTGCGTCCATGACAGGGTCCACACTCAGTGTGCTGACAGTTCTCCTTTGTCCTGCCCAACAACCTTGGATTTGCTGCATAAAGGGCTCTTGAGCTTGCATGCAAGGTTCTGTGCCTTAAAGCAAGTGACGGTCACACAGCCAAACCCTTCAGGAGGCTGAATCCATTTGGCCTCCTGGCACACAGTGCAAGCCAGGACTTTTCAGCCTGTCATGCTGAGATGAGGGTGATCTGTCACAGGTAACCATGGAGGACCTGCCTCAGACAAAACAGAGCATGTTTGCTACTGTGTGCTTCACAAACCCTCCACTGGATAACATGAGAAACAGAGGATTAGGATTAGGATTAGGATTAGGATTAGGATTAGGATTAGGATTAGGATTAGGATTAGGATTAGTCTGGCTGCTTCCATTGAAAAGCTGGAATGAGTAAGGAGCCTTTTACTATCTAGGAGGTACAGGCTGAGGGAAAGCAGGAGCTGCTGCTCTCTTGCTTCCCCCAACACCACAGAAATATTTTCTCAGAACATGGGGGCTATTAAGTGCACAATTTTTTTTTGAGATTAGGAGGTCCAGTTGGTTGGCATGACTGATGCACAGAAGTTTCTGCTAGCAATTCTGAGTACTGACAGCTATTTCCAATATCGCATCATTACCGTTCCCTTCTTACCCACAATACCAACTTCAACTGGGTCAAGAAAAGGTGGCCTCTAAGGGAAATTTGAAATTAAGGTTTTTTTCCATTTCACATACTTGAAATGCTCTAGTGGCATAGCTCACCTCCCTGTTAAAGGTGAGTAAAAGCCAAGGCCCATGTTGTTCTCAGCACAGACATGTTTTACAAGACCCACATCACCTTGCAACTATGCTGTGTGTCACAAAATGTCAAATACAGCCTCTCTGACTGTTAGATGCATTATCCTTATTGCAGTGGAGTACTTAAGAAGCCACTGTGCAAAGCATCTCCCAAGCTGCCCTGGATCATTGTGCCCATGAGGATGGAGCACTGAATGACAGAGCACTGAAAATTGAGATAATTTTTGTCTTTGCACCAAAATGCTGTGCCAGTGAAAAGAACACCTTTGGGAGATTTATAGTGGAGCTGAACCTTTCTCTGTGAGAACACAACTTTGCATCAGAAGGTTTTGGGCTAAGGGAAGACTTGTCCCAAGTCAGAAAGTGCTCTTCTTTCCAATAAAATAAAACAATGGCAACAAGTGAAATGGCTAGTCTGTGAGGGTGGGACAAAGATTAAGGGTAGTTCTCTCAGTTGTCTCTAAAGATAGTGATGAAACCTCATTATGAGAGGAAAAGGAGAACACAAAGACCAGGGAAATAGAAATTGGTATATTCAGAATGTATAGGAAGCACTAAAATTTCAATGATTGTATAGGGTGCTTGGGTGTCCACCATCTCACATCACACACTTCTCTTCCACTGCTCATACCTGCAGCTCTCAAGAGCTGAAGGTCCATGGAGGACCCTGAGGCAGATTGTGACCTCGCCAGCAAAATACAACCCAATTCTGACTCTAATTCTGCTACTTCCTCACCACCCATTGGAGCTGACTGCCTCACAGTGTAAACACAGGCAGAGGAACATGCATTCCCTTATATTTTTTATACATAGTTTTGAGCACCTGTTTGTGGCTAATACTGCAGGGACAGTGCACAGGGGAAAGATTCTAATTCATCCTTACACTGAGGTGTGCTATGACTTGTGGCTTTCAATGAGACAACATCAAGCAATCTATCTCCAGACAAAAGGTGATGGATTCTGAATTTAGGGAGTTAATCTGTGGTCTGCTGACATGAGATATACAGAGAAATAACAGATTAGTGGAGAAACTCATTTGAGACTAAATGTAGGATGGATGGTTGCATCAAGTATATTATACAGTGTCTTATCTAGATTCCTGTCACACCTGTGAGCGCGGTACTTGAAGAAGGCTGTAATTGATAGCTTAAAAACTACAAGTGTTCTGTCAGCTTGCAGCTTCCTTGTGCATATCCAGTGCTAAGGATGGAATTTTCTAGAGTTTCAATTTATTTCAAACCAGTAAAATAGTCTGGTTTTATATATATATGTATATAGTGTCCATAATAAAATGGTGAAGAAACAAGCCAGTTGAAAGTGGTATCCAATGAATCAATGAATCAAATCAATGATCAAATGAATTCCAAAATTAGGGCTTCAGCTTTAGTGAAAAGTTGTCAAAATTCTCTGAAATTGATCTTGGTTCATAAAGTCCTGTCTCCCCAAAATCTGAATTACTTTTCAGTGAGCAAAAACAATTTCTAATTAATCCAATGAAAAACTTCTGACAGCCTGTTTCCCTAGAACCATATAATTTCATGCTATATCCTTGATCCAAAAACAGCAACACATTTGAACTTATGATATTGGTTAAAAAGCATCACTTTTAGCCAGTGAAAGATCTTTGGGTATTGTGTTGTATTTTTACATGTCTTCTGTGTGAACACAAAGGATTCCTATTTGCAAGGAGATTAAAAGTATACACTTGAAATAAATAAAGAAGCCTGACAAACAGAGAAATCTGAACGGTTGTCTGAGAGGCTTTTAGAGCATTCAGAAAAACTATAAATATTGCTAGGCCTGCAACTGAACTGTGATAGTTAATAACACTGGTTGAGCTTTTTCACCTTTGGTGGTATGATATCCAATGTCCTTAGCACCTATTCTGTCTGACACATGATATTTTTTGCCACAAAATGCCATGTTATGAAAGCCCACCATCTGACCCTTGAATGTGAATCAGTTCAGAGTTTAGAGCTAGTTATCACGATCTGAATCTACCTCATGAAGATGGTAAAAACAACATTGGTTTAGAAGAACAAAACAAAAAGCAAAGGGGGTTTCTCACAAGGCTGTCAGTACAGCGCAACTCACATTTCACTTGCCCTCACTGTTTGGTACAAAGCTAAACAGACTCAGTTCTGGTTTTATACAGCTAAATCTGTTGACAGCTTACCGAATCCAGCAGGCCCTAAGCATCCTCCGTTATCCATACTGCAAAACCAACATGAAGGCAAAATAAATTCTAGTATTAGAAACAGACAGATCATCTTTTCTGTCCTTTTTAACCCATATAGTATATTCCATGCAAAAAACTTGGGAGATATCTTAGTTGTGTGCAGGGGTTTTCACATGTATCAGGCTGTTTTCTCACCTGGAATAAATCAGTCTGGTTGCCCAAACTTCATTATTACATACAGAGGCAGAAAAGGGTTCTGTGATCCTTCCTAACAGGACATAAAACTTTCTGTTTATGCTGGAGTGTAAACATTTGATTATGTGGAAATGAGGGAGTATATACTGCAAAACTAAATGTAGTCTATGCAACAAATAATCACAGCCAGTGTCGGCAACAGCTGATGTTCAGTTTTGTGTCTTTGAGTAATTTAGAGATGTATGTATCTGGCCTTAGGTGTGCTTCTGGCTGAAAAACACCTCAGATCACTGCTTTGGATAGGAGGGGCAGAAGATAGCTTTAAAATTTCTCAGAAAACTCGACAGAAAAGAATAACTTCTGCAGAAAAGAAGTGGATGGCAACTTCCTTTTCCCATTATTGCAGACCTGAGCCTTACCAATGAGACAGCATCTCTTTTTCTTGGCTGGATCTGTGGTTTTCTGGCAGAGCAGTCTGCATGTCACAATCTGCAGTTGGCAAAAGAAACATCAATATACAGTGAGGGAAAATTTTCTATATATGGATAGATATTTAACTCAGTGTCAGCTTTACGAATAAAGTTGGTTCTGGAAGGGTGGGTCTACTACACTTAGTGGCTTCACAGTAATGCAAACTGCAATAAGTTCATGCAAAAATATAATTCTAAGCCATTGGCACTGGTAGTGAAAAGAATAAAATTAGATACCCAAAGCAAATATTTCTCCTTTCTGAGCTGTGAGATGCAAGTTTTAGATCTAACAGATAAACAGCACCAGTAGGAGTGTTACTATTTTTTTGGAGATGTTAAATTTGGTTCAAAGCTCTAAGTGCAAGAGCGGGGTTAGTAATTGATGCATGTAGAAAACGTTCATCTTGTAAATCTTTCAGTGACAATAATGATGAACAGCAGTTTGTACTCATCATGAGGCCTCCCTAGGAAGGTCTCAAGGATCCCCAACAATCAATAATTAAGTCTAGTAGCAGCCTCTGTGCTGCTTAAGAATTTTACTAGCTTTGAGAGATGGAAACTGAGATTAAGACAACTTTCTTCCCAAACTTCTCAGTATCCATCCCATCTCTCCTGGCATGTTGTAAGGACACTAGAGAAGGGCATATGGTCAGAAGGTACTATGGATATTAATTTGAAGGAGTAGCATTCTCTGATAGGACAGAGAATTTGTCTCATTTGACTGGATAGAGATTTGTGCATACGAGCAATTACCCAGACTTTGTACTAGAGAAAGGTACTACTCAAGCTATACTGATTCTGGCTGGAATATAGTTAATCTTCTTCCTAGTAGACAATAAAATAATGTGGTTTGGATTTAGTATGAAAATAATACTGATAACACACTGATGTTTTCCACTGTTGCTAAGCTGTGTTTCTACCAGAGTCAAGGACTTCTCAGCTTCTCATGCCCTGCCAGTGAGGAGGCTGGAGAGCACAATAAGTTGGGAGAGGACACAGCCAGGACAGCTGACCCAGACTGGTCAAAGGGATATTCTTTGGCATATGACATCCCTCTCAGTACACAAATATGGGGGAAACTGGCTGGGGACCAGTGCTTGGGAACTGCTTGGGCATTGGTCAGTGGGCAGTGAGCAATTGCATGGTTTATCACTTGTTTTGCATATTATACTTCTTTCATTACTATTATTAGCAGTATTGTAATTTTCTTCCTTTTCCATCCCATTAAATTGTCTTTATCTCAACCCACGAATTTTCTCACTTTTCCAATTCTCTCTCCTATCCTGCTGGGGTCAGGACAGTGACAGAGTGGCTGAGGGGCTTTATTGCTGGCTAAGCAAGCCAAGTCCATTATATAAACACACCAGAAATTAGACATTTGAAATAGGCTAGATGAATAAAAAGCTCAAAGTGAATGTTCTTCCTCACTGACAACTAATATATCTTGATCAAAACCATAGATATCTAACTTTTATACATATCACACAAAGCAACACAACTTCCACATACTAAACTCCTTCTGTCTTGAAAGTTGTTGCTGTTGTCTATAACTTTAAGTGGATCTCAAAGTAACCCTATCTGGCATATATCTTCTTCCCTATCAGGGAAGAAGAAGATGAAAAAAAATACTGAAACATGGACTAGAGTTTTCTAAAAATGCGTTGCTGGAAATATTTTCTTCGTCCCGCTAACACTATAGGAAGTTCTGACACTGACCTTGCTGGGGTCATTAATTCTCAGTGTCTCTGGAGACAGAGTGGGTGCCCCAGCCCAATTTAATCCAGATGTACCTAATCTAGCACAGCCTAGCCCAGTATATGGCCATCTATCCATTGCCAAAGGGAAGTGCCATTACACATAGAACAGAGATGCAAATTTTATTTTTCACTTGAAATTTGTTAGACAGAAATATTTTCAAGACCATTTCAAGTCCCCTCCCAACTCTGATATTTCCAACACTCAGTTTAACTGCCCCTGCTGAACTGTAATTAAGTCAGAAGAAAAGTTGTATTTAAAACTTTTAGTAATTTTAAAACAGTTTTTTTCAGGTCACATAAAGCTTATAGAGGATTTGATAAACAAAAATCCATCAAGGCCAGCCAAACACTGCTTGACTCAAGAGTGTCAGTGTGGTTTCCATGGGTCATCTCCCAAGTCCAAAAAGTCTAGTATTTTGGCATGGCCAGTCATTAATATTTCATTGTAGTCTATAAAAGCTGGGAAAGGGCTTATCCTCTGATTCATGATGGTTTTAATGCCTTGCATGTTCAGGGGTTTTTTTCTAACACTTGACCCCACTTTCACCATTTTTTTCCTTTCTTGGTCACATTCCGCACAGCAGTTCAGGGAGTTGCTGTCATCCTTGTTTTCCAAGTGGAGACTTTGAAATGCAGTTATCAAAAACAGTGCAGCAGCACTGAGCATAGGCACAGACTCCCCAACAACTTCTGTTGCCAGTTAGTCCAATAACCCAAGAAAATATGCAGAGGGGACTTAAACTAAGTTTACAAAAATTGAGCACCTTGCAAAAAAAAAGAAGATACCTAATTGACATGGGAACATTTATTATGCAATTTTTTTTTTTAGTATCTAATAGCAGTTATAGGCTGTAGGATACTAATATCTCAGAACATCTGATATTTTCTTTCATTCATTTGCCTCTCTGATGCTGATTTGAAGCAATAATACTAATTTTAAAACAGGATCATCCTTGAGGATAAAAAAGCAGAGAAAATGTCGTTATTGTAAGAAATAACATTGCCCTCTAGTTTTAGTCTGGAGCAGGAAGAAAGGGAAAGAAGTCATTGCAGGTATCAGGACAGGGAGTAAAGGGAATGCTCAGACCTCCCACCTCTGGTGTCAAAACCAAGAGGAGAATTAAGACAGCAAATGGCAAGTTACATATGGCTATGCTTTCAATAAATGAGAAGGGGAGCAAGAAATAAGCTCTCTGCAAAGGATTAATTCCCCTATTGTTGAGTGGGTGGAGACATAAGAGACTGCTCTTACCTGGGCAGAGTTGTCAGATTTTGCCACTCTACCCAATGAATTTTTAGCAGAAAGTGATGCTGTTTTTCCTGTTCTCTTGACTTGAATGACTGTGTTGCCATTTCAGAGAAAACTGTGTGGAAAAATAGCTTTGATTTCTTATAATTTAGCAAACCCGTGAGTTTTTAGAAGGAGTCTAATCACCCAGATCATCTGTTGAACATAACAAGCAGTAAGAGAAGGAAGAAACTGATGGGAGAAAGAGAAAAGAAACAGAGGGATGAAAAAAGGTAAGAAGAAGAATAAAAAGAGAATACCAAGATGGAGGCTAGCAATGGACAGTGCTTTTAGGACCTTGGGAGACAGAGTTTTCTGGAGAAGACCAGTGAAAATTTCCTGTTTTGATACTATTTTATTTACAATGATACTTTGAATGAAAACATGCTGAAAGTATGTGCGTAAACAAGCTGCAGCAAGAGAAAAATGGAGTATGATTGTCAAGGTATGGATTGCCAGTGTCATGAGAGATTGTTGCAAACCCTTCAGTGGGGAAATATCTACCAAGTTTAAAAGCTTAGAGGCTGTGGTCAAGATCTGCAGCCCAGACAGCCCACCCAGTCCTAGTCCCAGTACACAAGAAGTGCTGAATGTGCCAGAGGGTTAAGAACCACAGCACAACGGTACTACGTGCTCTTCATCTCCCTGGGACATCTCAGCGCTGAGGTTTACCAGCATCAGCAGCCAGGAGGGTTTAAATTCATTTGAAATAAACCTGAAAGCTTTCCCCTGAGATATTTAGGTATTCTACCCAAGGAAAAACAGCTTTTGCAAAAAAGCTCATGTTTCTTCTCTATACTTCTGCAAAGAATGATCCCTTTCTTGGGGGAGAGGGAGAGAAAGTTGAATGAAAACAGGTTTGATGGCCAAAACAAAAGCAATTTTTCTAAGCTTGTTGTTTTGGCCAGAAAGGCCTTTATGGGTGTTTACCTTTTTGGCAGCTGGTAAACGCACTTAACAGCTTTATGAGAAATTAAATTCTAAATGTCTACAGATATAATATTTCTGCTGCTGTTATCAAACTATGATTTCAGGCCAGCTTAATGGAAACTTGATGAGATAAGAGATTTTTACTTCAAAAAGAATATTGTTATGTTGTTTGTGGGGGATTCTTTTTAGACCTCTATTAGCCAGGAATATAATGTTGAGGAAATTGAAATTAAGAGCAAACATACTTACACAGGGATTAAGATGGGGGGGGGGGGGGGGGGGGAATGTGGAGAAATAAAGTTAATAACTGCATCTATATTGGTGATTGTGATTGCAGTCTAAAGTTACACTTCCTACTCTACGAAAAAAAAGGAAAAGGAAATAAATAAGAAAGAAAGATTGGCAATAAGGCAATGACAGAGTAAGAAAGCAAGATAAACACAAGGAGGTACAAGTACAATTTCTTTAAAGTAGACTGCCGATTTAGATAATTTGCAGGCATCTGGGCATTGTGGCTATCAACACAAATATCTTAATTGCTTTCCCAGAGGTCTTACACCGCAGTGCTTCTTCTTTATCTACTTTTTCTTGAAGGCATCTTGTTGAACCTTTCCTAGCCAATTTTCTTTCTACCAGTTTGGAAATTTTTTTGCACTTTTAAAAGTTACTAGGTTTTCTATAATCGCTTATCCAGTAAGTATTTTGTTTTTCATTCAGTTGTTACCGGCAGGGGAGAAGCTCACGTTTGTGTAATTCATTCATTAGTCTGAATAAATGAGAATGAATTTTCTACAGGTAATGTGTTTGCAATTATTATTTTCTCCGCTTGAAGTTGTGAAAACACCACAGAAATAATCAGATCACGTTGATCATGGAACCTTATTTCTTCTACTGAATAAAGAGCGGAACAGAGAAAAATTTGTTAGTTGTAACAAAATATATCACTCCAGTGGAGAAGTGTACACATAAAATGTGACTGACACCTATTCTGTTTCCTTACGTGCTCTTTGGGTTTTGGACCTTGACTGCTGTATGCTGTGTTTGTCTGAAAAATCCAACTACTCACTCTACTGAGATAAATAAATATGGAAAGATTTCAAAGGGACATTGGAAATTTTGTTCTGTTTCTGTTTTCTCTTCGTATAACTGTGCAGTGCAATGCTAAAATTTTTGTGTTCAGTAATACTGGCTCAAAAGCATGTTAATTATTTGTTGGTTTTGTATATGTATATGTATATGTATATGTATATGTATATGTATATGTATATGTATAGTTTTGTATATGTATATATCTGTGAAGAATGTGTGGTTTATACTCGAAAAAAAAATGCACCAGATGAAAATGTACCCTTTCTTTCATTTGGTGCATTTTTTGTATGGAAAAAAAGAAAGTGAACATAGGGCAATAAATTTTGCCTCATCCCTGAAAAACAGAAGAAATTAATCAAAATTGTTAGTAGAAATATTCTCCAAAGTCTCTACACTAATAGAAATATTCAGTAAAATTAAGCCTTCCTGTCTTAGCCCAACATGATGGAAAAAAGATAATTAAACTGTTGAGAAATGTCACAGCATTGCTGCTTGTGTGTTTGCATAGACAGGTAAACACAAGGAGCTTGTAAAGGGTTCTTGCATATAAATGTTGAATTAGAAAATATGTGTCCTCACAGTGAAACCATCAGAGAAGGCAGGAGCTGGCTGGGATAACAGGATTTCTGTTCTGTGAACAAGTGCCTCCGTGCTTGTTAAGAGACAGGGATGGCAGATGTTAGAATACTGAAAATGGTGTTTTGGCAATGACAGAGTTTGGTTTCCTGCCGGTTGGTACTAACCTAGGAAGGACAGTTCTGCTTCAGCATTTCAAATGAGCTGCAGTGTTACTACTGCCACCTTCTCCTGTTCTCTGAACCAGGCTTTCTGACTATTCTCTCTCACAGGAATACTCCTATGTCCAACCTTGTCTCATGAAGAGCAAGTAAACAGAATTTATGTCAAAATGTCAATTTTGCTCAGTATTTTCTGCTTTCATATTTGTCTGTTACTCCTTCTTGAAACTATTTGTCGATTCGCATTTCTTGTCTTCCATGCAAAAATGAAAAGAAAAAGATCTGTTAACTGAAAAAAATAAAATAAAAATGGGAGAATGATTTTTAAGTGAACATACTGGGGTTTTTTTTCAATGATTGAGAAGACCATAATAGAAAGCGTCATCTTCTTGCCAAAAATTTAACTGTGGCTCCAAAACTGTGTTTGCAGTGGAGTGGTGTTTTGTAGTGCAGCAGAGTAGTTCTTATCCAAGGGGATGATATAACAGCAAAAGACTGTTTCCATCAAATGATGTGTTGTCATAAAACTCAGTGCTATCCGTATGAGCAGCAGTTCACAATAAAAAGTAATGAATGTATAAAGTATTTAAACCACGTTTTGATTTTGAAATGGGTCATGAACAAATATATTGGAAAGTATGTTCAGCTTCACAACAGTTCTATAACGTGAAATGGGATTAATTTAGTGGCACATAAAGCCACATCGCCAGGACAGGAAGTGAAGAACATCATGTTCATCTGAAATTTCGGTTCCCAGCTGTGGTTCCCAGGGATTCCCAACATATATTCTGTAGTGCTTTTGGTGCAAGTCAGGTCTCTTAACCTTTGCAGCTTTATTTTAGCCAGGTGGATGCAAATCCTTTTTTAGCTGTCCTTAATCTGGTGGGCTTGAGTTGGATGCCACAGACCTCCCTTTCTTCCCAGGAAAACTGACCAGTTTAGGTGTGTGCAGTGCAAGCCCAGAGCATCAAGATCTGACCCAGGAGTTTTCACCTGAAAATAGGCTTATGAGAGACCCAGAAATACCCAAACATAGGGAGCAAAATCGGCACCTCTGTTCTGGAAAGGGGGTCCTAAAGAGTAATCTTTACTGTATGAACAAAGTATTAGAAAAATAACATAGCTGGCAATGCTATTTGTTGTCTAAATTATTTAACAGCAAACTTTCAGACTTGCAATGCTTCACTCAGCTTGCTTTTAGACAGATTTTTTTGCTGCTTTGAAACGGCTCATAGTCATATTAAAAGGTTGTTTAATTTTTTCAAGAATTGTTACTGGATTCAAACATTTTTGAACCATTTCATGGTAAAGCAGAGTTGTTTTGGTCCCAAGCCATGGCAGAGACCAGATGTGCTCCCTTGAGAATTTTTTTTTTTGTCAAACTCTAAGCAGACAAACAAAAATCCCTCAAAATCCAAAAGTTTTCAGTGTTGAATGACTGTCTTTTTCACTTGATCTCACTAAAAGAAGTCCTGCAGTTGCAGGGGGTGGGGGTGGAGGAGGGTGTCTCACCATTTTTGGTTCACTATGTACTTGGCACATCCAGTCCTGCAAAACATTTTTCTACTTTCAGACCACTTAGAGGTGTAGCACACACCTCCCTGAATGCACTCAGCTAATGCACCATTAGCCACTGGCATAACTACTGAGCAGTTGCTGAAGTGTTCTGAGGATACTATATCCTACAATATTTGCTCTGCCAAGGCTTTTGCAGATTCAGTCTGTGCCTTTCAAGCCACACAGCAAAGGGAAAGAAACCACCCCCTGCTACATGCAGAACTTTTTAAGTCTCGGAGAGCAGAAGCGACTCTGGCTCTCGAAGGACTCATTCTGTCAAACACACACACCACCATTACCATTTTGATATCACTGCTATGGTGCTGATTAGAGATTTTAAGCAACTCTGGTGGTTTCAGCATCTGTGACAGGGAATTTAATTGGTGCAGCAGTGCTGTGTTAAGCAGCTGAAGTGTCCACAAGGGACTGCCTGGCTCCCAGCTCTCTGCGAAGACAAGAGGAGATCCTCAACAGCTTGTCCACAGTAGCTGATGATCTTATCCCTTATGTTCATGTTTTGCCAAGGCTTATTGCTGTGGGCAAACATGATGTTTCAGCTTCAGCTGTGCCTCGTGAACAGGGTACTTCCATGAGCTACTCATGTCTGAAGGAAAGCTTGTGAAAGGTTTAGCTAAGGACTAAAGTACAGGACAGAAAATACAGTGCCAGAAATACAGCAGCCACATGGCAAAAATGCACTAATCCAGTTCAAATAGTTTGGACCTGAAAGCACAGTTCTAATGTCAGATCAGGTCCCATCAGCTGAGGGGGAGCAGTGTGGTGCTGCTGCATGACCCAGCAAGATCCTGCCTTTATTCCAAGGACTTTGTGTCAGGAATAAAGCTGTGATTCCAAATCTGCTGCTGGCTGCATGGTTCAGACATTATTGTAAATGTAAAATAAGTACAGAAATCACTTTAAAAAAGAAAAGGAAAAAAATCAGGTCAGCTGTAGAATGTTTCTGCTCATATTTATTCCATTTTGATTTTTCTGAAGCCATTCAAAAGTCATTTTTCCCAGCCATGAAAAGGTTTTGCTTTAGATCAGCTGCTTTTTTCAAATCTTTGGCTTTACAAAATCATCAGGTCTTGAGGGCATTGCCCTGTGAGAACAGCTAAAGGGGGAAGGTGAGCTCATAAACACCATAGAAAGCTCAAGACCAATTCCCAGGTAAATAACAGTTGCTGACAATTTCCCATTAATACGCTTTTTCACCACAGGGGTTCTATGTGAATTTTCTCTAACTGTGCAATCAAGTAAAACCTGCAGTCTTGAGCACTTGGTTAATATTGTCTCTTTGACATACCGTATAGATAAACAAAATTTTTAAGTAAATTTTTGTTCAGTAAAGTTCATGTTCCAGCATTATCCTCTCACTTATGAAAGTGTTTGCAATGTGCCTCTTAAGCATGAACTCATGACAAATTACAGCTTTCTGTGTCTTATCATTTCCCTTTAAATTTTGTTTCCACAAAAAATAAGAGGGCTGAATAACCTTTTCAGAGTCCTAGCTCAGCTCCCATTGCTCTTCTTTCTAACCAAATATTTCAACAAATACTATAATCAAGAAAACACAGGTGATTTGCACAGTGCAGCCCCTTATATTATCACATCTCCTTTATGGATAATAAACGCTGACAGGGCCTACAGGCTGTGAGACCCCCAGCTATTTCGGAGCCCTGGCTTCTTAAGTGCTCTTGGAGCTGAATGCATACACTTTCCTGACATGAGATGTGTTTTCTTCTCCAGCAAACTGAACCACACAGAGGAAAGAGTGTCTCCTGATGCTGCTCTTCAGTGCATCTTTCCTGGCTGTTTTACTGTAGTAATATATACAGTGAACGAAGTATCTCAAAGATGGCAATGAATTGAAATGAGAGACTTCTTCAGACTGAAAAATCATTTGTTTCAATGAACATCTTTTCAGAATATTTCTTCTCATCACAGAGAAAATTTTTTGCTCTGCATTTTTTTTCCCAGAAATGTGATGCTCACAGCCGTTCTGTCTTATGTTTGAATTTCTGGATTTGCCTGGGACTACTCCAGGGAGACCTTTTCACTCCGTAGAACTTGCTGAAAGTAGATTGTAGCCACGTGGGGGTTGGCCTCTTCTCCCAGGACATACCCTCAAGCTGCATCGATGGAGGGTCAGGTTAGATACCACGAATAATTTCTTCACTGAAAAAAAGCATTGGAAGGGCTGCTCAGGGGAGTGGTGGAGTCACAGTCCCTGGAATTATCATAGAAATGATTTGATGAGGCACTTGGTGCTGTGGTTTAGTTGATATGATGGTCAAAGGTTGGACTTAATGATCTTGGAGATCTTTTCCAACCTTAATGGTTCTTTGAGTCTATGATACTTGCCTGTGTGCCATGCTTCCCATCCTATAGTTCTCACTTCATAGGCCAGGGTGTGTACAGCCCCCACAGCATGAGGCACCATAGTAGAACTGTGGGATCAGGGCAGGATCAGTGGGTGAGAAAATCTGCCCTGCACTGGTTCTTCCCACCTCTGTCTGAAGGATCTATGTTGGCTGCTCTTAAAAAGGGATGAGCTAGATAAATGCAGCCTGACACATCCTGTGTTCACAGAATACATTGTTAATTATCAAAGCTGGATCTGCTGTTTGTTCACTTTTCACAATGATTTATCATTTGGGGATGCATTTTTCATGACAAACAAAAAAATTTGAAAACACCTGAGGCATTTAGACAGGCTCAAAGCTCCAAAGAAGCCTTTTTACTTAGATGTTCTGTTAGCTGAATTAAATAGAGTGATAGAGGCAATAGATATTAATTCACACCACAGGGTGTGCATGCCAGGTTGCCTCCAGGTATTTAGGGAAAAACACAAAATTCAGTTAAATCCAAATGCACTTGTGTAGAGGCAATCCATATCCCAGAATTCTGCAGATAACAAATCAAAAGGAAAGAGTCGATGGTAGTTAAAGAGGGTGTTTTTTGCTGCGTACTTGCAGCGTGTTTGAGGGTGTCGTGATGGGAGTGCCATATAACTTTAGAAAGAAAATTTATCTTTGTCTGACTTTTTGTGAGGCTTTAGCACTGTTTACACCCCTCTGGATCAGGTGCCTGCTATATGGACCTGGTATGTGCTGATGCCAGTTCTCCTTCTGGAAAGATGGGGAGTGATACCTCTTCTGAAGGATGAGCTAGTGCCCAGAGGAGCTGGTCCTTCTGGAGGATGTTGGCTGCTTTTCCTTGCAAGGACAGTGTGCTAATCCTACTGATACTCCTCTGTTCCAAAATCCTCTCTTCTGTTTCACTGCGATTTATTCTAAGATGGCTTTGTCCCCACACCAGGCACTCAAGGAAAGGGTTTGCAGCCCAGGTTGCACCCCGAATGTGATGAGCAGAATATGGAAAAGTCATCATCACATCAAAAGTCATCCTGATAATTGGATTTGTCCCCAGTTTCTTTTGTATCCTGGAGGCTCAGGTCAAAACCACTGAAATTCCAAAGTGCTTCAAGGACTCCTGAGTTGGTTTGGAAACAGTGCAGGATCCACATCCTTGTGGAGCACCAATCTGATGTTGGGTTAGAGGGTTTGCTTTGAGTTTTGCTGTTCCAAGAGAGTTTGGTAACTGTTTGAAGTACATTCATAGCCCAGTGTGTGCACTGTGAGAACAAATATCAACATTTCTGTATAGGGGGAAAAAAAAAAGATGATTCTTACTACATGAAATTGCTTCCAGCAGTAGGACACTGGAGATGCAGATATAAGCAGTCTTGTATTTTGGACATGACTGCATGAGGAAAAAGAAGAGTGCAAGAACATAAAGGCACAAAGTTTTAGGATGAGGACAGCTGACACAAATTGAAAAAAGGGAATACTTCATACCATATGACATCAGCTCAGATATAAAACCCAAGAAAATGGCAATGGCATCCCTTCCTTCAAATGTGTCATCTTTACCTCTCTGGTATTGTCAACAAACTCTCTGAGGGTGCACAAAGGAATGTGAAAAATCAAAACATGTCCAAAACATTACTTCAACATTATTTTAAGTACAACTTTTTGAGTTGTAATAGAATTTCATCCCAATGATGCAGAAAAAACAGCCAAATCAGTTAAACCAGTGGCACATAATCATTCACTTGAAAACAGGAACCCAACTGCTGGTTCCACTCAACTATGACTCTTCTTTGAAAAAATTGGGAGATCTGGATACCGTAAAAGGACTCCAGGAGGGCTGTGAATGGAACTATGGGTGGAGAGCCAAACAGCTTAAGAAAAACATGCCTGGTTGAAAAGCATTTCATTCAGCTTAAGCTCATCTTCAGAAGACTTTTGGCTCACTAGAGAATTACGAGAAAGTGTGTGGAAAAGGGACTGACTGATCCTGGGAGAAACTGAATGCACATCCATCCTTTTCAGGAAGAACTGTCTTTCTCCTTATCTCTTACTAGCTAGGTGATAATTAAAATACATCTATGCAAAAGAAAACTTCTATCTCTCTGAATAAGAAAAGACTTGAAGTACTGGGAAGTCTTGAAAGTGTTAAACAACCTTCATATGACACAAAGCAATTTTTAACTTGTCAGTGCCTATGGAAGGAATAAAGCTCGAGCACTCATTTTGGATTTCCTCAAAATCAGTATATCTTTGCAGTTATTCAGAGCTCTCAAAAGGATGAGAACCAAAGGTCAGGCTGATCAAAAGTTCAGAGTGTCCTGAAGTGATGAATAGGGATGTTACAAGTGTATTTGGGGATGGTGGTTTCTTGGCAGTGAAAATAATGGTAGGGGATGTCTTAGCTGGCACATAGAAAGAGTGTTCTGTGCTGTGACAAAAGCTTGTGGGGCCAGCCTCAACTGAGAGCCATCTAGCAGCTGTCACTCTGCATGTCTGGCTGACTGGCTTTCTCAAGACTGAATTAAACAGCCCTTGGCCTGTGCTTCCATCTCTAAGTAGCACGGATATTTATGTGGCAGCTTTCAGACTCATCTCCTGCAGCAGGGGTAGCCTGTAGGCAGTCTCACTGTCATGGGGCTCTTCATCCCAGCAGCAGCTCCTGTACCAGAGGGAGAACAGGCCCCATGGTCAGGACACTGTGCTGAGGCAAGGTAAAATGCAAGGCTTTCAATCTTGCCAGTTGTGGTAACCCCTCAGCATGTTTGTGCCTATTGACCTGCCAGGGCATTACAACAGCAGAGTTTCCTAAGATAGATCTTAACTCGGATGGTTGACCTGCAGGTCATCACCCAGATGTGTGTGTTTTTCAGAAATATCTTTCCAATGCTCCTGTTTGGTAGGCTGGCAGACTGTCTTTTACTACAAATTACTCTTATGGTGTTTTGTTTCAGCTGTTCTGTCATACCAGGAAGTTTTTCTCACCTGGCTCAGGAGAGAGGGGAACTCTGTTTGAAACAGTCTGTGACAAACATGCAAATCACCCTGTCCAGACTTGGATGTGAATTTCCATTTCTCAAAAAGGCAATCTCCTTTCAAACTAGGGCTTTTGTTCTGTCCTTGAAAGAGACAGGAGCGAGTTGCAGAATGCAGATCCGTAGGAAAGTTTTCAACATCCTGCTGCGTGATGGCCTATACCTTGGATTTAATTTCAGGTCACTTTCTAGCACTGGGTATTTAATTTCTCATCTGTCCTATGAGTCCTACTTTACTTTACAATTGTTGATGCCTCTGAAAGCTCCTGCCAACAGTTTGCCATCTGTTTTAAACTAAAACCATTTAGTTTCTCTTGATGTGAGACAAAACCATCTGATACGAAAATATGAACAGTAGGTGGCCAGCTTATCACTTTTTAATGTACATGAAAACTCACAAACAGTATGCAGGGGCTTTGGTAATGTTCATCATCCATAGATCCTTCCAGAGAGCCTCATTCAAGGCTAAGTGCAGCCATCTCCTAGATGTGCAGGATTATGACCCCTCTTCAGCTCAAGAGACTGTTCTTTCATCATCACCACTCTTCATTTAAAATATGTGTGAAACTGGGAGAAAACTTTGTTTTCTTGTTTGAAAGTATTCTAAGTTTTCTTAATTTATGAGTTTTTAAAATGTTTGTGCTTTGTGCCCCTGGTTTGAGTGGAGAGGGAAATGACTGCTCATTACGTCCCTTATGAGAGAAATGAAGACAGTCAGGTGAAAATAGCAGGAGATGGATTAAAAAACAAGAGGTAATTCTTGTGTGTGGCACTGCTGACCAAAGCTTGGCTGCAAATAGTTTAGGGCATTCAAGTGGAGACAAGAAAAGTTAATGAAGAGAACTACAGTGTGAGGCTTTCTTAGATGTAAAAGCAATATCCATCTCAGGAAGCTGGAGGCTGGGAAGCACATGAGAGAAATATTGCTGTATGTTTGACTTCTGATATTCCTCCCTAGAATATCTCTTCTCTCAGGACACAGAGATCTTTGGTCAGCACAAGCACAGACTAGTGACATGGGGTGGGATGTTGGAGACATGGAGTGTGGTATACCTTTCTCATCACCAGGGGGGAGAAAGTTTTCCTTCTGATTAACTGACAGTGACTGCCATGTGACAAAGAAATACTCTTCAAGCCTGCTTAGACTGAAAGCATCCTTGGTTTTCAAAAGTGCCTTTCATTACTTCAAGCTATTTTCTCAAATTACAGATCTAAAAGGGAGGCGCCAGTGAATTACTTTATAACAAAAATACACATTTCAGTTGAGATGAATCAACATGAAGCAACAGAGGGATCAATAATGATGCATCATAAGAGCCAAAATCTGTAGGAACTCTGTTTTGTAATGGCGCTGGTTTTTAGCTGAAATAGTGGCCCACCATTTGAACCACTCCAGCACTGGGGGGAAAGACCTCAAAGCAGGTCTCAAATGAATTATTTTTGCTGCACCTCTTACATAGGACTACCTGCTGGTACAGCTGGAACAAGAGGCAGGACCAAAGCAGAATGTGAGGAGGGCACTATAGCAGCTGTGGATGGATGAGAGAAAGTTAGGAAGCAGTGGCAGGACCCAGGATGGAAGAGGAGCAACTGCCTAGAAATTTACAGGGGAACAGAATGGTTTCCAGAAATTATGCTCATCCAGAAAAAGAATTTATCCTGGAAAAGTAGCTGTATAAGAGAAGAGGCAGATGAGTTTTTAGCCTCTTGCATTGTGCTAAAATGGAAAGGCCACAGCTTGCAAGCTCTGGTCACTAAAGAACCAGGTCAGACCTGTGCTTCAGCAGGATACTGACATCTATGTTTCTACTGTACTTTTAAAGTGATCTAATGACTTAAGGGAATATTTTTCAAGAGTTATCATGGCGGGGATTTAGGAGTACACAGTTCAGTTCCTCTCAAAGGCTCTTATGCTCCCAAATTAAGCTCTCTTGAAATCTCCCTAGTAACCATTATTTATAATACAGCCCAATCCTAACAGTTGCATCTTACTTTTTCCCTTTCATTTATGAAATATTAGTGATCATTTTAGCTGTTTGAAAGATAAAGGACAATGGTACAAATTGTATTTCTTCCAACTTTCTTTTTTATAATTAGTTCCCAGCCAGCCTTTTTCATCATTCCTGAAATGTAACTGAACCAGTGATAGAGAGAAGAATGAAACAAAGGAAAATCAAAGCTGTTTTTGATCAGTATTGGAGTATGTATCAATCCTAAACCGAATGCCTCTGGCAGCTCCCAATAAAAGGAATACAAAGAAAGAAATTGTAAAGGGGAGTCATCTGCAAATCACTGTTAACAATAATTTCCAGTACAAAACAAAGGATTCTCATGGGAATATGCATCTTCCAAAGATAAGGTAATGGTGTTGTAGCTCTAAGTGATTACATGAATTGATGCCTTGATCTCAGCACTTCAGATAAGGCACTGACAAAGCAGTGCTGCCACTGGCACTTAGGAGAAAGAGGAGCAATTGGTGCAGTTTCTGGGACCATTCTCAGCGTACAGATCCTGCACAGATGTGATGTCGATAAAAAGTTTTCTAATCCAACCCAAAATACACTGGGGGAAAATGAGAATGCCTATGCAAGACAGGGACCTTGCCTTGTTTTATTGGAGCTTCCACTCAGAAAAACTGAGAACCAAATTGGACCAGACAATACTGTGACTGTGTCCACAAGTTTTTAGTTTAAGAACAGTATACAGACTCCAAAAGAAGAGACAAGCACTTCCCAAAGGAGCCTGGGTGGCATTAGAGGTCAGGATTGAAAATGTTTCAACTTAAAACCTTGAATACCACCCTACTAGGAAACAAAGGGAAGCTTTTCTGTATGCTAAGGGAAACTTTTTTTAAATGGGAAATTTTGCTTTAAAACAGAAACTTTTTACTAGATTTGGGGCTCCAAATTTATTGTATTTTTCCAAGACATAATATTTTAGTCAGCCTGATGGTTGCACCTCACTTTGTTGGGTTTCACATTTGGAAAGAGGATTTATCCTTACATCTATGCAGAACAGGCCAGATTTTCAGTTGTCTGAAGCACATCACATGTCCTTCAGTCTGGTTATCCCTGTTCATTCCAGATGAAGCTCAGGTCTAGTACAACCCTATGCAGTCTCTATAGAGAGACTCACATATGAAATTGTGTGAGTGGAAACACTGACTGATTCAATGTAAATATGGCCCATAAAATTCATATTGATAGCCACTTTAATGTGAGCTAGATTATTTTCCCTATATGTAAATTGAAAGAGCGAGTTCTGCAGTACCTTTTCATTCATTCTCCTATAGTAGATAAAAAAAAAAATATCTGATGATTACAGTGTGAAAGACTCCTTTTCCAGTAGGCTTCACATGTAATCTCTCCAGATGGCCACTCTTAGCAAAAGGGAATAAAGTAGGAGCCCCCTCAGGATGTGAAGTTCAGCTGTTTGCCAGCTGGATTTTCAAAGCTCAGGCTGAACACAAGATCACCCATCTTTGCCTTGACACATTGTGTGCTGCACCTCTAAAGCTTGTCATCCACAGCTGCCACGCCTGACCTCACTGCACATTCAGTCTGGAAACAGCTTCCTAGAAAACACAAGGAGTGAAAAAAAACCACCCCAATTTTCTCATCATTAGCACATTTCAAATGAACAGTTTTGCTGTGGGGATTTGATTAAAACTTCACTCTTAAATTCATGCAACTATTCCTCCCTTCCCAACACTGAGATTATACTGAAGACTACTTTAAATTTGCTTTAAACATTAGAAAAAAGAAAAGCATGAAAACACAAAGTAAAAGGCCATAAGCCTTAGCTGTGCTTTCTTGTTCATACACATTCATGACACAAGTTTTTCAGAGAGGCAGAGAGGCAGTGTGTGGTACAGGATATTCCACCTAAGCAAAATCAGGACACTTCTGAAAGATTTCCATTTGGTAGTTATGAGCTGAACGGCAAGTAGTAATTAGCCAGAAAAAAATCGAAATTCAGGAGGCTGCTTCTAGTCAGATAAAAGTTAAGCACATGCTTAGATTTAATGGGATACCTTGAAAAACCCACTTGTGTCAGCATGAATGCTTGTGTTATGCATATATTTACATTTAAGAATGTATTTACTCTGGAACAGAAAACTTCAAGAAGTTCTTTAAAGTAAATTGTGATCCCATGAAGAAAGAAAAGTTCTCTATATGATAAAAGTGGTAAACCTCCCATGTGTTTAGATTTGCTTCTAAGGCAGAAAACTGTCTTTCTGTAGTGTCACCACTACATTGAATGTTAAAAATACCATGTAATCACCTTACTTTTCAAAATGTCTGTGAAAGCATCATAGTGAAGACATGTGGGAGGAAAGATCTGGTCAGATGAACACTCAGTTTTCACTTTACACAAAATTTGAAGCCAAACACCTTTTGGAGGTATGCAGCACAAGGATAAAAAATAATGCTTTAAAGACTGCAGCATAGGCTAATAGTTAATGTATGTAACAAAAAAGGGTCCTTGCAGTGGGAGCAGCCATGAACTGGAGCAAGCTGAGGAATCCTCATCCTTGGATAATTTTGAAACTAATCTCTGCCAGAGAAGACAAGACTCTGCAAAATCTCATTTGATGGAGCTGTGCTTTGAAAAATTTTGAACCTAAGGTCTACAGAGAGCCCTTTCCAACCAGAGTTATTCAGTGATTGAGATGTTAACATCAAGCAAGTAAGAGAGAAGCAAGTGAAGGAATGTAAGACAATGCAGTCGGAGTGAGTAAAATCGAGGATGACTTGCTGTGAAGGTGGTGGATTGATGGCTACAGACTTCATAATTGAGAAGCACATGAGATATCTGAAATTATCCCCTTTGTGAAGACTTTGGGCTCCTGAAACTGCACAGTATGTGCCAGGTGGGATTTCTGAAGTGCTTAGATATCTTTTGTTGGTATTCATGCCAAGAGGCCCCTCTGCCTCTGGGTCCTTCAGATGTCTTAAACGTATTTGGAACTCATTACTCATGTGGGGACTGCTGGAATCTACCTTGTTCTTAGACAGAGGTGCTACTAAAGCATAACTTGAAGTGTAGAAGTAAACTCAAGGTTGCTGACGTTGGTTCTCCAACATGAGGTCACACACAACTAAAAGTGGTCTTAAGGATGAATCCAGAGCAAATTTCACCACCTACAGAGATGTTTCCCAGGATCATTCTGAAATGTTTTTAGGAACGGCCCAAATCTGAATGAAGTATTAAAAAAAAACCAAACCAACTTTTACAGTAAACTGTAGGATGTTGAGTAATGGTAGGAAACAATTTTAAGAATCTCACTATCTCACTTGAAGCTTCTATTTTGAGATCAATTGCTACTGGTGAATGAATGTAGAAAAATATTGGGAGTATTTTCAAAAACTGAGAAAAAAATTTTGCTGTGACCTTATTCCCATGCCTTTTGATCTACTTAGTCATAGACCAAATCTCTACAGGTGTCCATGAAAAGCCGATTTTTAAATAAATTCATCAAATAAACCATCCCAACATGAGCATAATTAATCAGTATTGCATCATCCAGTTGTGGAAACAGAAGCTGAACTGTGTTACCATGGTAACTGTTTTCTGTTTGACTACACACTTGGGAGTATCACATTTTGAAAAAGACTATTTACATCATTTTTGGCCCAAACAATCCTCTTTTTTCCTGTTTTAAAAAGGAAAGTCCTTACATCTAATGCAAATAAGTCAAGAGAAAAGCTGATGCAACCTTTCCAAAGTGTCCTCAAAAACACATTGGGTAGGCTTGGACATAATTAATTGCAAGTGGAATGTGAAGGAATGGCATGCCAAAAATCTTTAAGGTAATTTCTAATCATGCCTTATCCCAATCTCTCAGTCCTGCCAGTGTAAGCTAATGATCCTAGGGATGGGATTTGATGTACTCTGGCACCTGAAAGAAACTGTCAGTAGTTTTTGGAAATAAATATGTGAGGATTCTTAATAGAATTTACCAACTCCAGGAGGAAGCTCACTTGCTGAAGGGTCTTTGACAACAAAAATCAGTGTGTGCTCCGGGAGAGAATGGTAGCCTTATCCAGAGAGGAGACGAAACATCCAATTCCCAGACATATCCCTCCCTGTGTTTAACTGTGAGCAAATTTTCATCTTTTTATTTTTCTGTCTCTTACAGCAGTCCATCATCTTGCTCACTTGACCAGCTTAATGATCAGATTCCTACCAAAACTTTGTTCCTGGATGAAATAGCCATGGCCTGAACCATGCAGCCAGGTTATTGAATCTGAAAACCTGCTCATTCAAGTGGACATGCCACATAGCAGAGAGCAGCAGAGCTGCTTTAAAGTCAGGATGAGGGCCTGGATCAGAACTAACTTCTCTGGAGATCGACAGGTCAGGATTCAAACACCCTGTCCAAAAATGGAGTTGGTGTAACTGAAGGGGAAGCCATGTGTGTGTTCAAAATCACACTTACCTCATTTTTGCTTAATACTAGGGCTCTGTGTTTAGTCCAGCAATGATGACATATCCTAACATTTGAGCACCTGGGAAGCCCTGGAAGGACCCAAGGATCACTTTCCAGAAGAACACCCTGAGCTTGAACTGACTCAAGACTGCATACAAAGATAATATGGACACTAGGTACATTTGCCTTGCAAGCCATCAACTTCTTTTCAGTGTAGCTGGAGCCATTATGCGCCCCAGAAAAAATTAGTCTATCTCATCAGTTGCATATGAGTTCTACAAGATTGTCATACTCTGGTTTCTGCCCTGGTCTCTCTCACAAGCAGACTGGCTCCACATTTTGTGTGCTCACTCCTAAACTTTAGCTCCAACTCTAGTGGTGACAGCTCCTGGGGAAATTGGAGCCACTGTCACAGTGGTAAGCCAGCATCAGGAAGGACAGGTACCCTCTGCACCGCCATGGCAACTCTGGGAGGCTTCAATAAACTACATTTCCTCTAACCCTATCTCCTATCTTGTCTACGTTAGACACTATTGGGAACAAATAGGGAAGCTTCCCCAGTAAAAAAAGCACAAACACTTTGTGTCCCAGGGCTATCTGAATATAAATGCTAGCATCTAATAAAATTGCAAAGGAAGAAGTAGTTGATGCGCAGCTGATAAAAACAAGAACTGGAACAGAGCAGTACAATGAGAAGAGCCGTATCCGGTTCAACTTCCAAATCTTAAAGAATTCTGAATATACCAAACTGTGGGACATCACCCGGCTTATCCTTGGTAACACCAGCAAGATACACAGAGAGTTCACCTCATTGCCTAATTAGCCAGACTGGTGAAAACAGATGTCCGGGTTTCTATACCTGAATATGTGTGGCTACATTTGCTCCTGGTGTGCAGCCAGCCTGAAACCTTTCCCCACTGAGCACAGCACAGCCCCGGGAGCACAGGCTACCAGCTGCACCCTGAGGAACCACTGCTATGTGCTCCATACTGCCACAGTTACTTATATCCCTAATTCAACTGTCCTGACAGCAATTAAACTCCAAAGCAGGAATTTCTGTGAAGAGCTCATGGTAAAAAATGAAAAGGAATATGAGTGCCGGTTCTTGCCTCTGTTCCCTTGCTGTGGGCATCCTTTCTGTCTTCTGGCTTCTTGCCCTCTTGATGGCTGCTGTGTCCTGTCTAGGCTTTCCATGCAACCATCACTGTAGCCTGACTGCCCCTGGCACTGCTGGGGCACTTGACAAAAGAGTGTTTTAGGTAAGCCCATGCATTCAGACAAGAAGAAGGAGTCTGATCCCTTACTCAGCTACATTATTGTCCCTTTGTGCGTGACTTTCAGCATTGCACCTTCTTGACTTCCATTCAGCAGAGCACTGAAACACTAGGTCTGCATTTGGTTTTGCAGCTGAGCTCATTCTATTTTTTTAAATTCTTTTTTTTTTTTTTAACCCCAAAGATCTATTTGGCAATTCAGAAAAATTTCCAAATATTTTCTCAGGTTTGCTGAATTGTTCCTGTAAAAATAAAGTAGAAAAAACTTTTTAGTCAATGTCTATTCTGTCATTTTTAAGTATAATTTGTTATTTTTCTGTTTAGAAGAAATTTATCTGATAGAATAGGAGGAAAAAGTCTAGTTGAATGTCTTGCATGGAGCATCAGGAGGCAGCTGTCCCCAAACAAGGAAGAAGCCAAGCCTGGCTAACTCTGAGGCTGCCCCAAAATGACATTTTTGCAGCTTTTTTTTCCACGATGATATAAACATACAAGAGCATGTCACCCTATCACCTGGTAGGATATTGAAAAGTCCTGAAAAATATCACAGGTCAATTTTTTTCAAAGCAGTTTCTTCCAAGTGTATCTGACAAAAACTTTTTTAGATCTGGCTGTTTTCTAAGGCACATGTAAAAGTATTCTTTTGAAAATCTCTCCTTCAGCCCTACAAGAAAGAAGTAACCACTCAGCCAGAGCAACTTGTACACAGCAAAAGAACACTAAATTAACCATTTGCTATTTTGATATCAGGAGTAACAGCCTTACCAAGACTTCTTGGGCTTGATAAAAATTTTATTTTCAATTTAAATTGCATCTCTGCTCATTATCTCATTTCTCCTCATTGTCACTGTGCAACAGATATTTTGCCTGTTGAGGCAAATCCATCAACTCTTGCTGCTGCTCATCTTCACCCTCATTCACCACGCTCACGGTGACTCAGTGCTGAGTTACCCTGAATGTAAACAAAGTGCCTTCCATCCTGCGTGTTGATGAATTTCTCTGATATGCTGATGATGTGTTATCTTTCTAGTCACTGTGGCAAGCCACGTGATTTTATGTGCTGTGTCTATAGTACCAGCCTGTTCCCACAAGCATTGATGACAGCCAGGAACAGGGAACCTGTTTGCATTAAATCAACACTCCAGGGGTGTGTTGAAGTTGGAAGTCTGTCACTTCAAGTGACTCTGAAGAGACTCTGACTCTTGGTGCTCTCTTCTTCATTGAGTGTCTGTTTGAAAAATGATTGGTCTTGCCACCCATTGATATGGCAGCATCATTACACCACAATGAAGGGATTCCAGTTCTGCTGGTTTTACCATATGACAGTGGGGCCACAAACAGTTTTTGGAGGGAAGTTCCTTGCCTTCAAAGCAGCTGTTAACCACAATGGCCTGCATACCATTTTTATTTTTGAGAAAAGCTTGTCCTACGTGGCTATAATTTTGATGAACAGATAAGGAAAGATCAGGCAAGCAGGAACACCAGGTGAGGATGTTAACCTAGGAGGGATGAAGCCTAGATTCAATCCTTGTTACATGAAAATTTTTTTGCAATTTAAATAAAAGAATTTGAATCAACTGCAAAACAGGAAGGATCCTCTCTCTTTAATTTCAGCATGTTCTTTGGTATGGCTCCAGGTCTGGTCCAGATAATATTCTCTAGTGCAGCATCACCCTGTGGGTGGCCTAAATACTGCACACAGACAGAACCCAAGAGGACTGAGCATGAGATGGATGAGGGGACAACTACTGACTGCTACAGAGAAGTCTGGAATTTGTTTTTGATCACATTACTGTACGTAGGAAGTAGGTGAGTATTAGAGGCAAACAAATCAGTAGTTATAGAAATGTTGTTCCTGTTTTTTGAAATCTTGACCTTTTTACTATCTTCCAATTATTTTGATTTTCCTGGGCTGTGATTCTTGGGCATATTTGCTATACAGTAGAAAGTGTCTCTCTGCTGTTTCAGGTGGTTAGACCATGTTGTGCCCTGGCTTCCTGCATGCTCTGAAGTTGTTGTCATGCTGAGTTTGAGGTTTGCAGACTCTGTATCAGATTCCCTTTATACACTCTAGATGTGGTACATGAATGAGCTAAAGAGGACCGGGAAAATGTTTTTTTACATTCTAACAGGCTGTGAAATCCAACTCTATCATGAGAGAATCCACAAAGACTGAAAGCTTGCAAAAAACATGGTTCCTTGAAACACCTCATGATTTCATCTTCAAAAAAAAATTCTATACCATTTCAGAAGAAATTGTCATCAGATATATGATAACAGATTAAATTTTGATGACTTTAGTCAAAAAACACTGTGTTCCCCTGAGCTCAGTCTTGCTTTCTTGGCTTCCCTCAGATCTGTAGGAATTGGTTGAGATGAATGCATTTATCTGACTTGTCCTGGTCAGACCATGAGAGTGGGTATTAACAGAGGGTGTCATGTTAATCCTCATGTACTCTTTCCTCGGCTAGTGATAGCTCCAAATCAGATTATTGTACACAAATGTAGTGCTTTGAAATGCTTCTCTACGTGGCTTCTGTTAATTCCATTATAATGGACCACAATCAGGCAATTGTGATGGTAATATCTTTCACCGCTGTTGAAGATAGCTTAGCACCGGGCCCAGAAAAAATGCTTCTCCAGACACAGAGATACCAGCTCTTGCATTCTTGATAAGAATAAACATTCTACACCCTTCCACAAAAATGTAGCAGTGAAAGATTATTGAGACAAACAATAGAAATGGCTATGGGGTGGCGGGGGGCAGGAGGGGTTTGGTTGTGTTTTTATACATATGCAACACATCTTAATGATGTATTGAGTAAGGATTGCTTTCATAGGTATGTGAGGGGAGGAAGCCCAGATAGTGAGTGAAAATTCTCTTTATGCTGATAGAGAATGAGAAGACTGAAATAACTCATATGGTATCTAGTTAGGCTGAAACAATGTCAAAGGATTGTCAAGAGTCATCAATATCACCTTAGCAAGGAACAGCATCCAACTTATTGTGAGCTACACAGAACTTCCATGAGACAGTGAATTAATATTGTGTGCAGAAAATAACACAATGTATTAAATTAAATGAAGATAAAAATACACAACTTGTTTTCATATTAATGCATGATAACATGTCACTTCATACAATAAAAAATACAGTGAAATAGTTTGTGACACCAGTGTTTTGTTTTCAAAGCCTTTTCAAAATGAGGAAACTGAGGCAAAGTGAAAATGCAATGATTGTCCACAATTGTTAAGTTGATAATTTCAGGTCCCAGGCCACCGTTGGGACAATAAGCTTGCTTCTTAAAAAATCCAAGGTATTGCTTTGAAGGACTGTCACAATTTTTATTAAGCTCAAACGTTAGAGCAAAGCATGCACATACTGAGGGCACAAGCCCAGGAAAGTCCATGTCCTAAATGGGATGACGGGAGAGATGAGCAGAGGTTGGGGCTTGGGTCTTTCAATTAATTGCTCAAGCAAAGCATAGAAGAGTTGCATTACACCAAAGGGCACCAGCAGAAGAGAGCAGATGTATGAGAGATTTAGAATTAATTGAGTTGAGGTCTAAAGATGAAAGTACCTCCTAACCTTCTGTTTGTGACTGCTTACTATTGAGCTCACTAGCAAACTTGAAATATGTTAGAGAGAAAGCTGACTTCTTGTCACTGATTTAAGCATCTGTCTAGCCTCACAGGTCCCCAGCGGTTTGCAAAAAAACAGTTTTCATATCATAACTTCTTTGGTCTTTTGCACATTGTCTCATTTTGGTTTATCTTTCAAGGATATTCCATGCCTGATTTGATTAAATAAGTGCGAGGATAATATAATAGGAAGAGATTAATTATTATTTTTCTACAGGAAGGCTAGACAATCAGCCTGATAAATCCAGAGGAATCTTTTAAACAACACAGAAGTAACTAAGGTTAGCCATATTAAAGTCCATGGCTGCATGTCTGCTGTCTGGTGTGTGTGAAAGCCAAGAATGCTGTGCAGACCCTGCAGGTGGGGTTTGAGACCAGACTGGGCTATGACAGTCACAAGTCAAGTTGCATGCATGTTCCATCAGCTCCTGCTGGAAGGAGAAAGAAATCTTGCTTCCCATAACTTTGCAGACACACAGCTTTACAGTGAAGATTCAGGGAATATGTGGTGGTGTATGGTTATTTGTCTTGGATATAGCACACTCAGCAAGTCTATGCCACAGCTGAATTTTTGTGTTTCAGTCTGTGCAAAGGGGTAGCAGATTTCTAATTACTCCTTTCATGCTACGAAGTTTTTATCTTGCTTTCACTGCTGCACAGTCAAGGTTAGGGATGAGTAACATCACAGGAGTAGAGATGTTATCTTAACCTCTTTGTCCTTCAGTCCTTCTAAAAATGCAGGCCTGGAGAGATAGGAGAAGAAAAGCGTGATTTGATCCAAAATAATGGGTTTTGTGTTACTGTGATCAGGTATTGTATAACTGTACAGCTATACAAAAGCTTCCATCATTTGCCAGTGGCATCCACAGGAAAATAGTTAAGAACATGTTTTCAGGGCTTTTTTTTCTATTTATTATTATATTTTAATCTGGTAATTGGAGAGGAAAGCCAGGCCATCTTCCTGCTTGGGCGGATTGGGAATGCCCTAAGTATCCTGCAGACAAAAATTGCCACTCATATAGACACTGGTATTCATCCTGTCTAGAGTCTGTAAGTAAATGTGTGTTTCTGAACCTAGCAGTAACAGAGAATAGATGCAGTCTGCACCTGAAAATGCCACTGGGAGCCTGGGCCAGTGCTGAGGGAGGCAGTAGAGACAATGGATCTGTTATACAGCAGTAGCTGGGAGGACCGAGGGGGAAAGAACTTGGACCTGTTTTCCCTATTATGTAAGTCCAAGCACGTTGGAGACGTTTCTCCCTGTGGCAGAATCCGGCTGCTGGGAAAGGCAGACCTCCTCTGATGTGAAAGGCAGACCTCCTCTGATGCGAAGTCAGTGCTGGAAACACCCTTCTCCTTGTTGATTTTCTCTCAAAACTATGTTTCCTCGCTCTCTAAGATCAAGCACCTTGTGAAGCCTTTAGGAAATGGAAGCAGAAGAGAACCTCAGTTCACCATTGAACTGAGAAGTTTTGGGTTGACAAAATTAAATCGCCGAAGTGAGGTTGCAGCGGACTGAAGGCAGCTCGAAGTGCCGCAGCAGAGACACCAAGCCCTGGAACACGCTGCTCAAGGGACAAAACAGTACTACGTTTAGCTCTGAAGAGAGAAAAAGACCATCTGGGATACACCCTAGTGGTGGGATACTGAATACTTCCCTCCAGACTGCCGGAGGGCCTGCACACATTTATCTTTTGCTGACTGTCTGAATTTCAAGACTTATCTATATAAGACAAAGACCATGTAAATACAGAACACCTTACTGGAAAAGGACTCTGTGAAATAAAGGAAAATCTTCATGGTCACTAATTTCTTTTGAAACTGTAATTAACATCGATTACAGCAGCAAAACTATGACTATATTTACTTGAGGAAACCAAGGCTGTAAGAAAATGTAGACCTGTATCATTCAGAAATTAAATCAGTTTTCAAAACCTTAAGAATGTGGCTCTCAGAAGGTCAAATACTTCTTCCAATGAGTGTAATTACAGAGTAAAAAATTTTATGTTACTATATTTTTTTTATTCTTAAATGGTCATTGCTTTTCAGGGTACAAAACAACAACAAAAAAATTAAAAGTCACAAGGAATCAAATCTTCTTCTATGTACTAGAATCATTGTTATGCCTAAAACAGGATAGAAATTTAGATATTTCAAGCATTCTGACAAGTCAATTTGAAAATCCTTTGCAATTAAGTCTTCTCATAATTAATCTCTAATTTTTATCCTAAATTGGAAAGAAAATGTCTTTTTTTCTTTTTGTGAAGAAAGCAACCTGAAGAAATGCTGGTTAAGGGATTTGAAAAACTATCAAGTATCTTTTTTTCTCTTTGAAAGATTGAAAAAATCTCAGAAATACAAGATAGGTGAGGAGTGTGGGTTGTTTTCCCTTTGCTTTCTTTTAGCAAAGAAAAATTCCTTTAAAAGAAGTTATACTTATGGCTCCATTTGTAACACTGAACAAGTATTCATATTTCAAAGTCCTGGTGGCTTTTGAATGTAGTCACCCCTTGTTAAAATTACAGTTTAGTGAGCATTGGTTCACAGCCTAGCTCTGTGTAAAATAATCCCCTTCTCCTAAATTATAATCCCTCTTTATTCTTTCACGGCCTCTTTCAGACGAAAGGGGTGAAGAGAGAAACTTAATCTCGTAAATTTAGGTGCCAGTGAACTTCCAGGTTGTATCTAAGAGAGAGATTGATCAGAAGCAGTTAAGCAGTTCAGGAAAAAACCCAACCAAAGAAACAGAAAAACCTGCACCCAGATACTGGATTCCCCTTCCACTTCTGGTGAACTGGGGAGTCTTTCTTACTAGTTGCTTTAATGTATTTTGCAGACCTCTGTCTTCCTGTGTGGAGAGTATTTATCTATTGAGGTATTTTCCTTGAATTGCGCTGATTCTCATGACTACAATTTTTCAATGAGCTTCTGAAATTTCTTTTTAGTTACGTCTGATTTTTTAACCAGGGAAAGAATGCAGGAATTAATCCAACTCAATCCAGACCTAAAAAGTCCTTCACTTAACTTCTGATTTGCAAAGAATGTGAGATAGCATGGATCAGGAAAAACAACACATCCCCACCCAAACCAAACTGTTTGTGATAGATTTTACAATATCTTCATTGAGTTTTCTTAGTGAAACTGAGAGAAGGATTTTACTAATTGAGAATCTGACTCCAAAGAAAAAAGTAAAGAGCAGCTCAAGCAATTCTGACATTAAAGGATGTCTCCTTGCATTTCCTGGAGGTTCTTTAGATGATACAGCAGATTAAATTGCAACGTATGTTCCCATAGTAACCACATTTTTCGTAGTCAGTTTTGTTCCTGCGTACATTTATAAACTTTTTGAATTTAAGTGCAATAATAATGAAATATGTCATACCATTCAAGCCTAACTGAAGGAGAGGATAAAAAAATAATTTGAAAAATGTTATAAAAACAAAGGGAGAACAGGGAAAACACAAAGGCAATTTTAGGGATGGGCACTTAGACAAAAAGAGATAAACATATAAACATTTGTAATAAAACATTGTGGACCTCCTACCCACTAAGAACTTTTGATGTGCAAAAATGCCATAGGATAGTGTGGGAGCAGGACAAATCATTGGTTTTAGGAATGATGGGATTTCTTACTCTACATTTTGTATATAAACAGCAGTTGATAGAAAGTACCAAAGCATTCATAGCTGTGCTTTTGGACTTGGTAGGTCTAGTAAAAAGAATAATTCATTTACAGTTCTGAGGAAAAACTAACGCAGGACTTTTGCATCCTCCTTTTGGTATCTGTAGAGCTTGGCATCATTTTCAGTGCTTTGTAGCATCTAATAGCTGCAATATGAGAGAAAAAGACAAGTTCCTTCCACTCAGTAGCCCCTAAGTAACATTGCAGGTCACTGCTATAAAGCTGTTTTTCAGTTATTTATCTTTCCTTAACCTGTGAGATTTACAGTGCTAGAAATGTGTTTAAATAACCGTTAAAAACATTTTGCTTTCGTTTCATTTTTTACTCTCCCTTTGGACTCTGAGTTTCCAAAAGCTTTTACATTTTCCAACATGTCAAAACCAAAATGTTAAAATGAAATACGCGTTCTCTCAAAAATCAGCCAATCTGAAACCTTTGCTTTTTTTGCACTAAGTTTACTAACATTCTGTATTTCTTTAAGCATTTGTCTGTTCAGTTGCAAGGGAACACAACATAGAAGCTATGCCAGAATGCTTTACTAAAGTATGAAAAACAAGGCAGTGACTTACAGATATTGACAAAATGGTACCCCATGTCTCCAAGCTCATAAACAACACAACTTTCTTTAAAATTTACATATAAATCAGAAAATAAATCTACATTTACCTGATGCAATCTCTGAAATTAATCAGGTGAAGAATGCCTCATGCAGATTAGTGTGCCCTTCACCCCAGAAGATGCAAAATTAAACATAAGAGATATTCAAATCCCATGTATTTGCTAGTGGAGCGTTGCTCTATGATATTTCACAAGAATAAGGCACAAGCGTCAATGATTTACATTGCTCTAAATGGTATCTCCCATTTTCCTTGGTTGTTTTTTTTTCTTCTCTGTGTTCATAACAAAACGTTCCAACATCATGTGAGTGAGCTGAGGACATGGCCTAGAACCACTCCACCTAAACCTCACCTTTCTGGTGATTTTTTGTTAGATACAGGGTGCAGCAGGGCTGTCAACATTCCACGCAGTTGCCCAGGAATTAGCAAGTGCTGCTTGGGACTAGGGAGATTAGGAAATGGGTAGGGTCACTGGGAATTGTCCCCCCTTGTCCTGGCTGGCAGATTGGCCTTGTGTGACATGCCACAGAATATACCCAACAGCACCACTGAAAATGCGAATTTCCAAGCTCTCAAAGACTGAGAAGCAGTTTTGAGCTCCTCTGGAGCAGACCAAATTCCTGCTACCTGGTCTTCTGTGGTAGTCTCAGTTACTTAAGTAAGTATCTGTGGATGGCACTCTAAATCTTTGTGTTCTGTTATTCTTGTGTGTCTTTACATATATATATGTGTGTGTGTCTTTGTATCCATATACATGGTTGCTCAGCCCTTCTGTGTTTAGTAATGACAGAGAAAATTACTGCTGCAGAATGTTGTACTATAAAAGAGTATGGAAACACTTATAAATATGTAAATATACATTGGGAAAAAATAAGCTTGAAACATTCGCATTTGTGTTTAAGGTTCAAGAATCAGATCTGAGAAGCTCACATTCTCCCCTAATGTTTCAAGGCACCCCATCTAGATTTAGTTTAATTTAGGCTTTTATTCCTATTGATTTTCAATCTCTATTAGTAACACACAGGCAAGTGGTGTTGTCACATTGCTCACAGTACTAAAAAATGAGTCATTTTATGTCAGTGGTTTTGTTCTCACCAAGCACCTGTTTCTAGACAAGAAACAAATCCGCTTACCTACAGAATCTGGTGCAATGAGTTCCCTAAATTAGACAGACATAAGTATGCATGGCCAGGCCTCCAGATCTTTTCAAAAGCTCACATCATCCACTCAGCTTCCTATGAGTTGAAAGGCACTTTACAAAAGCACTTGCACCCCTTGGGACTGACATTGAATCAAAAGGCCAGAGAGTTGGCACACAGCTTGAAAGGTATTAGGCAGGATGCTCTGCAGAGCAGAGAGTCAAGGCAGAAAAATTCTGCCTTCAGCTGAAGGGAAAACCTCCTAGAAACTCATCCTCTTCTGTACTCTTCAGGACACTCACTTTTTACCAGATAAATTGTGACACTAGTCCAGAGCCCCTGAGACTGTAGCTTCACTCCTGTGGCTGGTGGTTTGTTACTGTGGCTGAGGGATCAGGCACTTTATCATCACTTTTGCATAGCTGTAACATAACATGTAGGTAGAGGAAAAAAATGAGGTATCTTCCTCCTGCTTCCCATATGCAAACTCTAAGGTACATCTTTGCAAAACTGTTTTCTGATTTCTCTTTTTTTTTTTTTTTTTAATGTTTCAAATTGCATTCCCAGAAGAATGCCAAAAACCAGAATGCTGCTTCCCCGCCCATAGCAGATAATTGTTTCCAGACCAAAGGTGGTCATACTGTAATTACAATCTCTCTGTCAATGAAAGTTTCATATCCTCTAATGACTAGGTAGACATGTGCACTGTTACGATCCCTGCATAAATATGAGTATTCCTATCTTGCCACAAAACAGGCCAATTAGTTTTGCTGTGGTTTTTTTCTCAGCATCTATGTCTGTTTTAATAATGAAGCACCCTTCAGGAAATCCCTCATTTTCTTCATAATTTTATCTATTGAATGCATCATTGGTGTTGCTTGGCTATAAAACTTAAACCTGATGTATTCTGATGTTGATGTATTTTTTTTTTTTATTCTATATTCTGATAGTGCCTGCCATGGCACTGCCATGGATCATGACCATGTAGCATGTGCTGCCTTAGCAAGGGGCCAGTGGGAAAGGCATGAAGCTTGTGGTCCAAGCAGGTGGAAGCAGTGCTGCAAAGTGCCTTTCTAAGGCCCACAGGAACCATTTCTGTCCATTTTCATGGGGTACAGGTGTTTGAGCACTGCCCAAGGACAGCACTTTTTCTTTCAGTTAGACAACAGAAAATAACGAACTGTAAATAGCACAACTTCAATGCTGTTTTAGGGTGGGCAGAAGTAGATTTAAAGCAGAGGAGAGATTATTTTCAGGAAGTACTTTGTCATTCGTTTTTGTGGTGGCCAAAAATATCAAAAGAGTATCCTGTCTAACCAGACAAGGCAGCTTGATATGATGCATGGGGCAAGGATCTTGGGCCCTCCATTCAGAAGCCCTAATTCAATGCTGGGAGAAGAAGGAGGTTTGTACAACCAGACAATAATTTGGTAGGAGGTCTTGCATGGGTCTGACCTTATCTGATTTGTCCAAAGGCTTTCTAAAAGCATCCTCTAAAGAAATTGATCTAAGCAGTCCCATAATCATTGCACAACCACCTCTGCAATAAAACACTAATACTATAAAAGATGAGAAATCAAACAGTACTTCAAAGACTATTTTCCTCTTCCTCCACTAGAAGACTGTGACTAAAGCTGAGTAAATAATTTATAATTAATTTCCAAATGTTGGCTGTTTTCCATTAGTGAAGTGTTCACAACATGAAGACAATATTCTCAAAGGTACTCAAAATTATTCACTGAATAATGTCTGCAAATAATCCTTCATCTTTAACGTGTTCATAAACACTTTCTTGCAAATCACAGATTTCAGAAAACAGAGCAATTTCGACTAGATGCCCCTATCATATAGCATGTTCCTCTGTGTGGATAAAATTTGTGGAATACTGAGGATTTTTGAAGCAAACCGTGAAATATCCTGTCTCCATTTTGATGAATGTTTTAGTGCATTTACAATTCTGAAACAGCAAATTTTGTTGCAGATAAACTCATTTGCAAGTCGAAATAGTGTCCACTGGAAGTCCCACTTGTTTGAGTGTAATTTCTGAGATGATTCCTAACTTCCAGTTGATGATTGTGGAGCAAGCCAGATCTCCTATTGTGACAGATACTGAGGAAAGGGTCGGGAGAATTTGGAAAAATCAGAGCTTCCTTAGACTTCTAAGAAACCTTGTGACATCTAAGAAGTGCCCCTTCATTGATTTGCCCCACAAGGAAATGATCTGGCAAGCTATTAAAGGTGTGAGTAGTTCCTTAATTTCTTCAGTGAAAGACAAAGAAAGCAGTTAACTTTGAGGAAAAACAGCTGGACTTCAAAGTGGCTGTGTTTTTGAGAGAGATCCATGCTTGTATAGTAACACCTAGTCAGGTAGAACAGAAAATTGTTTTCTCCTTGGACTCTGAGGGTCCGGTCTTTATAAGAAGGCAAAAGGACTTTGGCTCCTTTCCATAGCAAGGAACAGAAAATGATTCCAAGTAAAACCTTGCCTGTCCCTTTTATGTCAGCAGAGAGCTCTGCAGATAAGATTCCCCTACTGACCTAATTATCTGTTTATCTGCACAGCAAAAAGAAAAGCAAATAAAAATTGGTTGACCCCTCAGGAAAAGATTCAGGAGATCCTTTGGAAAGGCTAGACCAGCTCTGTAGCATCCTTTAATCTTACAACTCACCTAGTCATGTCTGTCCCTGCTTTACAACAGTCTTGCTTCATGACTCTTTCCAAGCTGACATAGTAAAAGTTCCTTTCATTGCCAGTCTGGAAGTGTTTGTTCGCTTTGTTTTTCTTTTCTAATCTATGTTCTTTGTAAGTGTTCAAGTGCTTGACTGGAAGTTTCTCGAAATTAGCTGTTGGGAAGGATGCTCCTTTTCTGCACAGAGGATTGTGTCAAAGCTTGGCATAGCCAGTGAGAGCTCTGCTTTTGGCTGAGGTTCTTGAGTAGTGAAACTAAGTCTGTTCCAGTGAGGTGACGTGGTTGCCAGCTGATCATGTAGACTGATCAACTGGGTCACACAAGAAACTAAGTTGATGGATTAAAAGTATGTCCATCTTATTCTGCCACTTTGACAAGCCACTGACCCTTGAATGAGGTTGAAAAATATCTTAGTAGAGCATGTGAAGATTTGTGTGCTTTGGTTGTTTTTTGGGCATTTTGATGAAAAAGAGGCCTCTGGCAATGATATTTCTTCCAATTACCTTTTTTGCAAAAGAACTAATGTTCCTTTGAATGCCACTGCTTCACCACAGCATTCAAAATGAAATAATTTCATCATCTTTTGCCCTTTTTGAAGGTTTTTGCTTAAAAAATAAATCGGAATAGCTCATTTTATCTCAGATTTCATTCCTTTTCTTGGAAAAAGACAGCCTAACAAGGGAAAGGTATTTTAAAAACTGAGTAGGTTCTGCCCATTAAAACAAAGTGAGACATATTTAAAGAACTCTTTATAAATTAAAAACCTCCAAAATTGCAAATCGTCTTTGTACTATTAATTTTCTATATGAAGTTTAATTGCCCATTTTAACTATCTTTTTTTTTTTTTTGAGTCAGTGAGCACATATCAGTATCTTTCTCCTTTCTTATAAGTCAAATAAGGAAAAAATCATGTTTTCAGTATTTACCTGATCTAGAAATAGATTTTTCAGAAAGTCTGACTGCCCTACAGTTTTTAATGTGTACCTGTCACCAGATGAAACAGTTTGAAATCTGTATGAAGCTGCAGGACTGAAGTGATTAAATAGAAATTATTTCTTTTTAAATTTATATATATATATATATATAAAATAAACATGTATTTTGCAATTTTCTGGGCAACCTTGTGGGTTGTTTTCTTTTTCTGCCACAGAAAAAGAAAATATAAATATTTGCAAGTAGCCCAAGTGGTATCTCCTAGGGATGTAAACAACAAGGGAAGCTTTGTTGGGTGCCTGGAGAGGTAAATTGTGTCTCCCTCCTGTGCAGATCAGCAGAACTGCAGCAAGGTGAATTTCACTGTTAAGTAGAAAATAGCTTGGTGTTTCCTCTCTTCTTTAAGAAGCAGTACTTCTTTTAGTACAATGTTAATTTCATTTGTTCCAGTCTGCAAACACTAAAATTGTCCACTTTTAACATATCAGTGCCTCTCTAATGGCTCACCGTAGAAGGAACTGAAATTACCAATTCATCTTTCAGCAATTTACTTTGCAAAGCAAGAGTTGATGAGGACTCTCAACAAAGTAGACAAGCTTGTCTTTTAAAAGACAACTATCTCCCCCTTCCAATTTTCAGGCCAAATATTTCCCACTGATGAATTTTTACAAGGGTATCATGATTATTTATGAGTTATCATTAAATTTATGAGGGTATCATGAAAGGGGCATTTACTCTTCATCTGCTGTGCTCCTTGCTGAGAGTGTAGGAAAGAAATAAAGGAGCTGGAAAGGGTCCCCCTTCCTATACAGACCTGGATTTCCCCTGCCAGGGATTTAAACGTTGGCATGAGTGTGATGTAACTACAGGTTCAAGGTTTTTGTGATAATGTGCATACACCTGGGTGACACTTATTACAAGAAAGACATTGAGGAGTGGAGTTTTTCAAGGAAGAGCAACAAAACTGGTGAAGGGTCTGGAGCACAAGTATTATGAAAAGCAGATGAAAGAACTGGGGTGGATTAGTCTAAAGAGAAGGGGTCTCAGGGGAGACCTTATCGCCCTCTACAGCTATCCAAAAGAAGGTTGTGAAGTGGTGGATGTCATTCTCTTTTCCCTGGAAACAAGTGATAGGATGGGAAGAAATGGCCCCAAGTTGCAGCAAGGAAGGTTTAGGCTGGATACTAGGAATAATTTCTTCACAAAAAATGGTTATCAAGCACTGAAATGGGCTGCTCAGGAAAATGTCTGAGTCACCATACCTGGAAGTATTTAAAAGACACATAAATGGGGCACTTGGAGACATGAGCAGTGGATACATGCTATGTTTAAACTCAGTTGGAAATTAAGCACAGCACGGCAACTCACTCTTTCTGACCCTACTCAAGTGGGATTGGGAGGAGAATCAAAGTAAAACTTGAAGGTTGAGATAAGAACAATTTAATGGTTGAAAATACAGTAAAAGACGGTAATAATGGTAAATTATAATGATAATAAAAGGGAAAAAAACAAGAGTTGGACAATGCAATTTCTCACCACCCACTGACCGATGCCAGACTGACTTTCCTCAGCTTAGATCAGCCACTCTTCTGGGTAACTCCCCCAATTTATGTAGTGGACATGACATTCCATGGTATGGAATATCCCTTTGGTCAGTTTGGGTCACCTGTCCCAACTGTGCTCCATCCCAGTTTCTTTTGCAAACCTGCTCACTAGCAGAGCATGAGACAACGGGGAATAAAAGTCCTTGAGTGACATGACTTAGCAAAAACCCAAAACTTCAGTGCATTATCAACACCATTCTCATTCTAAGTCTGAAACACAGCTTTCCAACAACTCCTGAGAAGAAATTACCCTGGCTGAAACCCAGACAGCATGGCAGTGTTGGTTTAACAGTTGAACTCGGTGACCTTAGAGGTCTTTTTCAGCCTTAATTATTCTATGATTCTATGACTGTGGTCTCCATATTTGTGCGTTTTCATGGATAGGAACTGAAATCAGTTAAAAATAACGCTGCCAGAAAGCCACATGGCCCAAGTTGTGGCCCCATGCTAGCTCAGCAAGACATGCAAAACTAATCCACTATGTCTTGCTGTCTGGTTTCCTGGGATTCTCCTATTTGTCAGTGCTAATTACAAAGATGGTAATGTTAAATTCATTGGGAGATAAGAAAGGCAGATGGCATATCCTTTAATAAAGAACCACTGACTCCTTCCACTTTCTGTAGCTCTTTGTGCCTTCATTAGGATTTACATTTTAAATTATACATGATCTAATAAACCGGCATGGCACCTTCATTATCAAGGATGTATCTTCAAGTCTCTACCTGAAGGGACAGTTGAGGATTTTTTCTGCTTCATATCCCTTGGTTTAAGAACCTGCTTACTTGCTTTCTTTCAGTTTACTTCAAAGTTTCCAGTTGTGTCAATGCAAACTTGGCAACCTGGCAAAACGCAAATTGAAAACTTTCAGCTGATTCCAAACAGTATGCAGGGAGGAAGATGTGGATTTACAAAGCTCTGGCTTACTCAATGGAAGCGTTTAATTAGCCACTAACAAAATATCTCCTTTTGATGCCTAGGACCAGAACGGAGGGGAAGGCAAACAAAGCTTTGTAGGCTTACAACTTATTCTGGAAATCAGTGGAAACACATTTAGTTCTTTTCTTAGACACATGCAATAACATTAGTTATGACTCAGATATGAGATGCTGAGAGCAACAGGGGAGGGTGGGACTATACATGTTCTCTGTGAAGATCAGGTGCAAGGCAATAATTAAGGCATAATCAGAGTATCTTCCTGCTGCTTTTCAATCACCATTCAGCTAATAATGACTTTATAGATTAAATACCAAGCTGCAGCTAAGTTGGGCAAGTGCAACATAAAAGCAATACTGATGTTTAAAGAAATTAGGTAAACAGTCAATGAAGCATAGCATCTCATTCATATTAATCTCCAGCAGAGACCTGGTTGTTCCAGTCACTGATTCAATCGTTTGCTTGCCTAAGTATTTTACTTCCCTCTGTGCATTCCCCATTACATTCTCCCCTTCAGCATTCACCTCCTTCCTTTCAGGTGTTCCCAAGGTTAAACAACTAGCCCTCAACGCCTCTTCTTCATGGTAGTTTCTGTATGAAAAGGATTAAGAGGAAAAGAAAAAGAAAACAGCAGCTAGAAAATTGCTAGAAAATATGTGTGTACACATATACATACACACATTTATATTAAAAATTATCTGCAATTAGCCATGAATCTCCACTATCTCTCTGTGGCAAAGTTACAACCCTAAGTAGAGGTTGGCAGCATAGTAAAATGCTTCTGTTTTTAAAGACTGCTTGACAGTTATTCTTGCTGCAAAGCTCCACAGCAGATTGGGCTGTACTGTGAGGAGAGCAGCTGGAAAATCAAGCATGGTCAAAGCTGGGCAGGCATAGGCCCCCACCACTGTCCAACTTGTCCTTGCACTGGCTATGTAGGATAATGGGGAGCAGCACAGAGTGCAGGGCAAATCTGCATTTGCACATCTCATATGCACTAGCCCCTTGCTAAATGCTTCCCTAATCTGACAGCACAAAAACAGGCAACAACCGAAATTGGGTTGATGATTGATTGGGATGTTCCTTGCTTCTCCTGTCATTATTTTCACTTCTTCAGTAAATGCACTTGGCAAGTTTGGGCAGAGTGTCTTCTTGTCAGTCAGTAGGACTTGGTGCAACAGCACAAGTCTTTAAAAAGGATCACAGTTCTTTGAGCAACTATCACGGACCAAACTGTGGGTATGGAGGTTCAGTTCTGGTGCAGCTCCTGTTAAGGAGCACATCACTTTCACTCAGTCTGTGCTGATAATAAGGTTCTGTAATTACACCTCCACACTCTGACAGAGCAGTGGAAACACAGAAATATTAACTGGTCTTAGATGTGAACGCCTTTCTTTTGCTGGTTTAGATACTTTGTTTGTGTCTTTGAACTCGTGAAGGTTTTAACTACAGTCAGAGGATTAGGAAGATCGGTGACACTCAAAATAGATGTTATTGAAATGTGAGGGGTTTGAGAAGAATCACAAATTGTAAGAAATGATTTGCTCTTTCTGCCATCCTCCTTTTCAATATCAGTCTTCTTGTATGTGAATTGTACCAGTGAGGATTTTTTTTTTATTTTTGCCAAGAGGAAAGAAATTACACATAAGCAGAAGAAAGAATGGCATTAAATTAGCAAAGATAAAATATTAATTATGTGAAAATGCAAAGCAGGGAAAGAAATCAATTGTGAGGAAACAGCATAAGAAAAGAATGTCTTAGCCTTGTCAGATGCTTTGTGGCACAAAGCCTTCAATCAGAAATGTGCTGATACTAAATTATCCCTGGATCTGATCTAGCTCTAATAATTGAAAACTCCCACTGCTGGAACAAAACCAGTTTCCTGAATGAACACTAATTTCTCAGACTGGATATTAAGTAGACAAAGCTGTTGCATGCATCTAATCAGATTTGTATTTTTATTCCATGACTACATCCTACACTTTTGTGATTTAAAATTATCACACCCTGCCCCGTGACATGTGTCAGTGAGAGTTTCATTTTCCTTAGCACTTTCTGTCTTCACAGCTGTGATTACAAATTCTGAAAGCAGATTTTCAGAAAGATATATTAGAAAAGGTGTGCAGATTAAATAATTTGTTTATTTAGTGCCTTATTAACATCACTGACCCCTAGATTTTGTAGTTGTGTCTGTGAGATAGCTCAGTATGATTTTGCAAATAAGGCTTGCATGTGAAGAGCACTTTTTACTCTTTCCTCCTGTTGTTCGTGTGTATCGCTTCCCACATCTCTCGGAAAAAAAAAAAGGTTGCACACTACCAAGCCATCTGACCTGACTTTTTTTTCTTTGTCCCCAAAAGGAGAAATATACTTAGTTTGAAAAACAAACTGTGAATTTTGCTTGTGAAATAACATGTAGGAAAAGGGAGTAGAAATAAGAACAACAGATCAAATTAAAACCCTGGTCAGTGTAAAATACATTTAAAATTCATTAACTATTTTACCTACAGTGACTCTATTTTAACGCTCTAAATCGTTAAAATTTCAGTAAATAATTATTACTGATGGGGGACTTGGTGTTTATCCTTTTTCTCCCCAAAAAATAGTTTTAAACTTTCCTATAATCTTTTGACTTATTCTCTTGGACTCACTTATTACTTATTCCTTAGGGTTGACCAATGGCTCTAGTTACTCACTGTGGTCACTGATAACTGTCCAGCATCACCACTAAGAGCTGACTTCGTCTTTTGTGTCCTTATTCAGGGCAATACATATCCACAGATATCAGTACAGATCAGCTGTAAGGTGACAACTTTTAGCATGTAGTAACGTGCATATCTGACACTGGGTAGCCTGGTTGGATAACAATTTGAGGAATGTATTTCAATGACATTCTTTAGTCAATGAAACATGAATCTACACTGGAAAGCAGTCAGGCAAACAGGGAATCAAGAAGTATTGCAGCTGAGAAAAACTTCAGTGCTGTATCTCAATGCTAAATTTTTAAGTCTCCTCCATCAGGAAAACTTCTTACGTGCTATATTTCTGATTTCCTGGTTCTTTGAGGGAGTTATACATTTGCTACTAATCCTCCTAATGTGAGTGGCTGAAACAGGGAATTTATTTCACAGCATAGCAAGAAGCTTAAATTTGAACACCCTTTAGAAAAAAAGTTGTTTTCTTGTAAGAAATTTTATACAATTGCTTGATTGACAAGAAAGAAAAACCCTCTCTCTACAAAAACCAAAAAGATCTGCTCTACAATTGCACTGTGGGAAAGTCCATTCAGGGTCTGTCCAATGTTGCACAAAAGCAGAGTTCCCATCATCTAAAAAGAGGTAAATTTTTCTTGCCATATACATCCATATCTCTCTCTCTCTCTCTCTCTCTCTCTCTCTCTCTCTCTCTTTATCTATCTTTCCTCTATCTATCTATTTTATTAAAACAGCTGTTTTATTATGCCAACTGCTCTTGGACTTTTCTTACTGAAATCCAGGAAGAACCATTATCATCATGAAACCATCACAGTGAGTGGTTTGGGTTAGAAGGCACCTTCAAAGACCACCTAGTTCATACACCCGTGGTCATGGACAGGGACATTAGAGAGGGTTTCTCAAAGCCCCGTCCAACAAGACCGTGAACACTGCCAGGAATGAGTCTTCCACAACTTCTCTGCTGTGGAGGAGGTGTGTTCCAGTGAGTCACCAGTTTCATAGTGAAGAATTTCTTCCTTATGTCTGATCTAAACCTACGCCATTTTGATTTAAAGCATTAGCCCATTATCCTATTTCTACAATCCCTAGGAAATCCTCCCCACCTTTCTTGTAGCCCCCCACTAGGTACAGAAAAGCTGACGTAAGGCTTCACAGAGCCTTCTCTGATCCAGGCTGAACAAACTCAATCCTCAGAGTGTCCTCATGGGTGAGGTGCTGCAGGCCCCTGATGATGATCATGGCCTTCCTTGGGACCTGCTCTAACAGGTCCATCACTTTCCTGTGCTGGAACCCCGGAGCTGTTCACAGTACTCCAGCTGGAGTCCCAGCAGAGCAGAGTCAAGGGAGGGGATCACTTCTGTAGACCTGATGGCCACAGAAAACACTTGACTTTCAGGGTTGTGAGTGCATAGTGCCAGCTCATCTTAATTTTTTTTTAGCCACCAATATCCATCCCTATGTCTTTCTCCACATGGCTCTTGTCAATCACCAATTGCCCAGCCTGTTTGAGATGGCACTGTTTGTCTCTCTCTCACCCTCACTCCCACCAGTACAGAACAATCATCCTCAGGGAAGTTCTGCTGAGAGCATAACAACCACTCCTTCATGCTTTCTGGCACACAGCAGAGCCAAAATAAAATTTAATTATAAAATATAATTTTAAAGTTAAATGTTACTTGCCACTAAACTTTTATTTCAAATTTGATAAACACATCTTTCCTTAAACGCTTAAAGGAATGATTTATGACTACAAAGACAGCTTTCATTTTTTCACCTGCTCTGTAAAAGAAGGTAGTTTAAAATAAATACAGGGCATAAAAATTATACAGTCTTCTAGCTTTTCTACTTAAAGAGAATGACTCTGTGGATGGAAAATGGAAGAGGGCTGTCATCATCTTCTTGGCACATGGCTGTTGCGAAGGAAACTCTCTCTGTAGTGTGTCTACTCTGGTATACAGGTTCTAAAAGGCCTGTCCTCTTGATGTTCTCCCAGCCTGTACATGGAGGTCTGTCTGGGCCTGACCAGTGCTAAACCAAGGTGCAAAACGCAAAATATATTTCCAATTCCACCTGCCATCTACACCTGGAGAACCACAGTTTGCACAGAGATTAAGCCTGGTATTTACAGCAGACTTAAAATTATCCCCAGGATGTGATGTAGCTGTGCCTGAATGTCAGTTGTTCATGCAACTGGAAACATTTCCCACTGAAGAGTGATGCATGGAGAAGGCAGAGCACAAGAGGCAGAATATGCACACAGAGCAATCAGCAATGACAGTTATGAACCCGTGCCTAAAATCTAGACTCTAATTATGCCTTTGCTGCTGTTTTGACTACAATGATAATTGTGTTAATGAGGGTCAGCACTTGTGAAGTTACATAGCAACCCTTATGCCCTACATCAGCTGTAGGATCTTAGAAAACCTTGTACCCCTTATCTCCAGGCTGCTGAGTACCCCAGTAAGGACTCTTTGTAGCAAAAGCCACAGAGCTGTTTATATTGGAATACTGAGGCTAGAATTAAACTGAGATGGAGGAACAGCAGCAGGGTATCAAACAAAATTGAGCTGTTACATTTCATCATTTTCCCTTTCCTGCTCAATAGACCAAATCTGCTCCATTTGTATTTCTGCTAAAGCCTCATTGCTGGATGAAATGCAGATAATTACCTCTGCAATGAAAGTAACTTGGCCATTTCGTTCCATACCTTGGGGGACGTTGAGGAAAGGGATAGTACTGCATAATGAGCTTCTCCTGTGGTGCCAGGGGAGAAGGAGTATTCAGAGCTTGAGATGGTACTGGATGGCTCAGGCTGAGAACAGATGCATGCCTCCAGGGCTTGCCAAGCTGGAAACTGTCCTCCTCCTTTATCATGGTTCAATCTCTCACATATGTAACATGCCAAGGCTGCTTCAGTTTTATGTTTGCCAGTTGGGAGAGGTGAGGCCACAATTCTCTTTCAGTCTGTGAAGCCTGATGAAAAGGTGCTTTACTTTGACTGACAGAATGATAATAGCAAAATCTCCCAGCACAACTGCCATTATTATTTGGTCTGTCAAAAATACAGTTGTTCTTGTAATTCTGAGCAATCACTGCACTGTTTACTACTCTGTTAAGTGCAGAGCTTCAGGTGACCAGACAGTGGGAATGTTGGATAACCCCAGCTACTGTAGAGCTAGCCAGAACAAGGGGCTGGTGAAATGGGTCCATCCAGGCTGGAAGTTTTGAGAGATGTTCAACAACTACTTCTTCAGCTTTCCCCTGACCTCCATCATGCTATTCTGCCTTCTTCATGAGGAAATTCGAGAATAAGTGGTGCATGGAAAATTGTGTAACAGTAGCTTGTGTGAAAGTGACCCAAGGAGATCTTACTCTGGTCAATTCAGGCTGGACTTGGTGGGATTTGTTAGGTAAGGGATTATTCCATGGCACCATATGAAAGGTAGCCACGATACTGAGCAAAGTGGCAGCACCAGCTAATCTGCAGCAGCCACTGTAGCAGAGTTATTGTCACACTCCTGGGTCTCTCAGCAGGATGGGGGTGGCACCATCTGTGAGGTAGAGCTCGCAGCTGGGAATGTTGGGTGACGTTCCTTATGAGCGAACAGCCAAGCAGGAGACTGCATGGCTTCCTCCCTAGGAAGCTCCACATGCTCCACAATCTGCAGCTCCATGATGGCCCTGTATGGCTCTCTCATTCCAGAAATCTCCATGTTCTCGGAGTTTGTGGAGACAACCACGTTGCAAGATTTCCCTGTCAACAAACCTCTGTTCCTCATCACAAAATGTGTCAGCAGAGCCACAAGTGTTGATTGCTTCAGCTAAAAATAAACCATTTTGAAAACACAAAGCCACTGTGGGAAAAAAATTGTCTTCATAACCTAGAATTTGAGCAAGTTAAGCTTAATAAAATTTTGAAAATTAATTCTTATACCCCTTCTCACTTTGACTCTTGTGAACACAAGGTCCTTCATATCTTACATCCAGCATTCATTGTCAACATTCAATTCTCTCCTTAAACATTTGAACCATCACTGCCCATCTATTTCTAGACACTATTTCTCTAACATGACCTTTGATGTCATGAAACCAAGCTATGGGAAATTAAGGAAACAAATCTCTACCCCACAGCCATAAAATCAAACCCAAATACCATTTTTTAAATATCAATTTTCATGTTTCCAACAAATTATATTGTTCATATCTCATATCTGTTAGGCCAGAAAAAGACCTTAATATATTACCAAATATTGCAGGAAAGACGATTCTTGCCAGGTTAATAATTTGAATGAAATACCAATATAGCTAACTAGGAATTAATTTTTATAAATTCAGAAAATATAAGATTTAGTGAAACAAGCAAGGCTTAGTGTCCTTTCTAATGAGGACTACACAGAATTGCAAAGGTTCTGACACCAACTAGCTTACCTGAAGAGTCAAGACCCCAGAAGGAAACCAATCTTCTTAATGATAACAGTCCAGTATTTAGTACAAGAGAATGCCATGTATTGCTACAGTACAAAGGCATGAAATAATTTACTACTAGTATAATTTTTATCATCATTTATATTTTTGTTATATATATAGTACAAAGCTATCTCAAGTGTCAAAAATAATAAAATGGAAATGCTTCATAATTCCACAGTGAAAATCAGTGAAAACTACAAAGTGTTACTTCCTAATGACTTAGAATGTTTGAGATCACATTCAAAAAACAAAGCTTCACCACTATCTATTGGATAAATGCCCAGAGTCCCCAAATTCTTTTTACTATGGAGCTTTCTTCTACACTGTAATAATACCTTGGTCTTTAAGCCTGATCTGGGAGCCCAAAGTTGAGGAAAGGACTGCTAGTCCTTCAGAGTGCCATGGGACGTGGTGAATAATGTGTGGTGAATTGTAAGGTTTGTGTCTAGTCAGGACACAGCCTCATATTTCTTTGTTCGTCCTGCAACAAATGATGAATAAACATGGTATTATTGTTTGAAAAATCACCAAACATGTTAACACTGCTATCAAGCAGTTGACAGTCATGCTTTGGTTCCAAACCAAGGGTCCTCTTTTTCACATGATCCATTATTTCTATTCATGTCTCTGCCTTTGATAATAGATTGGAACTAGATGATCTTTAAAGTCCTTTCCAACCCTAACCATCCTGTGATTCAATAAGATTGCACAGCTCAGTGGATTCTTTCGTGGTGGGGGAAGCACTGTCCTGCAGGTGTTTACCACTGCTAAGAATTAGCGCCACATCTTTAAACACTCCTACAGGTGACAGAGCTCCCCAACAGATCTGTGAAAACCAAACTGGCTGTGTACCAGGATGCTCTTTTGTTGCTTATCAGATATGCTCTAACAGTTTTCCTTTGCAAGAAGAATTTCCCAGCTACGAGCTGAATACTGTAATCACTGCCATAATTCATGAAAGTCACTTGCTTTGAAAATAACAAAAATGTTATCATAATTGTCAAAATGATGGTTCCGTAATCTAGGAATGCTTGTTATCTTGCTGGCTGTAAGTTGTGGACCTGGTCCAAAATGCAGGAATATAAATGAGAGGCTTTTCATTGGCCTCAGCAAGTCTTGGATCAGGCCTTCCATTAAGATTAAGGAAGGAAAGAGCCATTGCTGTACTGCTGAGACAGGGTACATGAATAAAAAACAAGTGCTAAGGTCAGTGAAGTGGTTCCTGGATGCCACCTGTGGAGTATAATAGCATCCAAAATGGTCCATCAACACAAGGCAACGTTATTATTCCAGATATTACTAACTGGGTTTCATAGGCATCTCTGCCATTCGTTGGATGTGCATTCTGCTTTCTGGCAGCATTTTAAAGTTCATTTAATAGAATATTAAACTAATCATGACGAATGATAAGCCAGATTTTATTACGTTCTGGTTAATTACAAAATCATATCTACCTAGTCTTGTAGAAAGCAGATTAGTTGAAATGCAGTGTGTCTTAACTGAATAGCCAAAGAATGAACGAACTAAAGCGGAAAGGCAGAAGGCAAATCACCTAAGTCAGTGCAAAAAGATTTAGGTGCATCCTTTTTGCTCTGACCGATAATGAAACTCCCCTCCCCTCAAATGTCAGGTGAATGTACCTTTTAAAAGTCTGAAACAAACACTCTTTTTTATACTGGGATTTGGTTTTATGATTGTATCTTAATTCAAGCGTTTTTTGCACTGCTATTCTGCTGATTTATGACTGAACTGCTATTTATTTAGTGGAAAGGCATCCTAATAGGAAACCCCTACCCCGAAGGAATCAGCTGACAAATCACACCAAAACCTTTCTTAGCGATTACTCGGTAGCACTTATTAGTGAAATTAAAATTCATGAGAAAAGATTTTGATAACTGCTGAAGCAGCGGCTCACATTTCCAGATGGTCTGCACAAAAGTGACATCCTACACCCCTCGTGATAATATGATGTGTTGGCAAGTGATTGTGGACGTTTGCTTATTTAATTAATAGAGACTTGCACGTCATTCAGCAATAAAGCCTGTGTGCTCAACTCCACCGAAAGTCATATGTGCTTCGAGTAGGGATTATGGAGGATTTAGACTCTAGAGTCAAAACCTGCATTCCTCAAAATACATCAGCTGCCATCTACCACAGTAAAATCCACGATTTTCAACTGAGGGAACAAGGGAACTCTTCTGGTATCACGGATGGATGAAAGTAGTGCCAAAAACTGCTACGTTTTAAAAGCACAGGAGGGGATGGACCCCATTAAAAAAGAAAACAAAACTCAAAACCACCCTCTGGGTGCTGGAACATGCATATTTCTGGAAAGAACCATCAGATAGACAAACTTCTGTGCTTTGTTGCAGTTCCGCCGCACAGCCACTCCCTTTTAGGAGTGTTGTTTCCTTACAAAAAGACTTTTTGCCAGTGTTTCCAAAAACGATCACTGGAGTTGTTTGCAAGCTCCCCATAGACACACACCCTTAGTGATCGGAGTAGATTTACAAGCGGCTAGCTTACAGAAGAAAGAATGACAAATTTGTTTGCAATGGGGGCAATACATGCGTTAAGAGATAGTGAAGAAAAACCTGAGTGCATGTGCAGTTTCCATCATAGCTGTATCAACAGCATGTACTTCCACACCTATTTTTGCCTAATAGATATCTTCTGTCTTCTGTTGTTGTTTGGGTTTGGGTTTTTTTCTTTTTTTTTTTTTTTTCTCCCTCCCCTACTTCACTCAGTTTTACTGCAGAATTTGCTTTTAGTGAGTTTTATGTGCTGGGATTTTCAAAGTGGCTTGAGGCTATTGACTTTCAATAGGATTTGGGTAGCTAATTGCCTTTTCCTTTGTACTTTACAAATTCCAGACATAGCTCTTCTGTGAGTTCATTTTAGTCTTTTATGACTGAACTTCCTGAAATGTTATATCCCTTTGGGGGGGTGGGGGGGGGGGGGGCGGGGGGAGGAGAAAAAAATAGTTCCCCCGTCTCTTTTTAATGTAAACCAAAGGAAATAGTAGTCCTTTTTCCTTTAGAGGTCCAAAGCTCTTGGTCTCTTATCTATTTAAGTTACAGAGTACAGATATCAAATGCATTAATTCAAGGCTCCTTTAGTTCTTGATTACAGCCTGGTAGCTGTTCTGGGTGATAAAGATTTCCCCTGTTAAACCCTTCTCAGTGTGTGCCATGCAGTGGTGGCTTAGAGCCCTTTAAGGGGGGTGAGAATGCTGACACCCAGCACAAATAGCCTTGGGGCTGCCCGTTGAGGAACTTCAGTTTCGGTGTCTCACACGCAGCCCGCATGAGCTATTGCTGTCTGTCAGAGCTGACACGCAGCTTTGATCCCTGGTTGTCCAGAGTACCTTGTCTTTTGTCTCACCGCTGCGCTTAGCTGTGTGTTAACAGCTGCTTACCGCCAATCCCAGACAGCAAAAGGCAAGAGATGGTCCACGCAAAACACAAGCAAACCATTCACCTAACACAGCAGATAGGCCCATAAACATTAGAGGGGAAAACAAATGGGTGTTCTGTAATGGGCGCAGAAGTCTGCCAAAAACGTTCAGTAAAACAAAACGAGCGCACGGAAGAAGTAAACTGCAGGTGAGATTTCGTGGATGCTACCTCAGCAAGAGTGAACCAGCACAACTGGTTCACCGAGGGGACTGCATGTAGAAAACACATTAGGAGAAACCAGAGGTCGTAGGTAATGGGTAAAATGCAGGAGGAGAGGGAGAGAAGCATTAGTCACTGGTTACATTTTGTCCCTTTTTCTATTTTTCTCTGCCTTTGCTCAGCGCATGGACTGTGCTCTGGCTTCAGGCAACTCAATGCCTTTCTCAGCAAGGGATGGGAATAACTCCACAGAGCAGGTGTGCTGTAAGCTGTTTTAAAAGTAATTTACACACAAGGAGACTTCACTGGAAGTGGAAAAGGAGTAGGACTAGAAAAGCAAATAGAATATTCTGTAGCAGCCTTTTTTTGCCCAACACGATAGTGCTGTGTGACTGTCAGAGGAAGCATTATGACAAAGGCACCTCTGTTAAGAGACTAAGGATTGTTTAAACTCCTTTAAAAAAGGTGCTAAATTGACTTAGCAGTTTATTAAGGTCACACTATGTTTGGAGGATAACATTTGCCAAATAAAAGAAGCTACTGAGCCTCCAAGATGATTTTGTGTCAGCACACCTTGTGTCGGTTGTAAGTTTCCTACGTTTTACCTTCCAAACCATCTCCAGACACATGAATCTGCAGGAAAGCTACTGTACCTGCATCTGTGACTAGAAAAGGGCCTCTCCTAAAATCCAGCTACAGTGTCAATAGCACTAAAGGATGGGTATGAGCTGTTTCTAGAGAAGTAAATACTGATGTCAATATTGGCTCCATTTAACTTCCAGGATTCCCTCAGTAATATGTCTCAGGATTACTCCTCATAAAATTTGGAGTCATGGTTGCTGCTTCTCAGCTTCCCTAGGCACAAAATGTGACTCTTGCTGATTGAGCTATCAAAGGAACTGCTTTAGAGTCTCATGCTTTCAAACCACTGTGACACATATTCAGGAAATCATCTTAATTCAGCAAAGTGTGTTAGCCCTTTCTGACCATGTACTTCTTTATTGCGAAGGTTTCAAGGCATGTATCTCCAGCAGAACTCCGCAGTCTGAAATAAAGAGACAGATTTTTGCCTGCTGGGTTATCACTGGTTTGGAGTTCCTGCTACTTAAGCCAAGAAAATTAGCTAAATACCTACTGCTTGTCATTTTGCAGACAAATAGAAGGTCTTTTACAGGACAATAGAAGCCCGTCTAGGGAAAAAAAATTGCAAAACCTCCAACAAGATACCAGTTAGAAGATAAAAGCCCAGGTGTTGCACTGTGCATTTGGACTTGTTGAATTTCATTATGTTCTCACTGGCTCAGCTGTCAAGTGTGTCTATCAGACCCCATAGACTTGTGGCTATTCAGGTTCATCAGGTGGTCTCGAACCTGCTCTTTGCTTACAGTGGAAGGGACTTCTGTCCCCCAACCCCCACCTAGGAGCTCAGGGACTCAGAGATGTGGGAAGCCTGACTGCCAGTGAAGACTGAAGCAAAGAACCTCAGACTTCCACGTACCAGTTGTCACCAGTTCTCCCTTCTCATTTATCTCCTTAGCACAACATAGAACATAGATAGCTGCTAGACTAAACCAATTTGTGACTAAGAGTCTGTTTAATACCCAGGAAAGGACCTGTGGTTTTTGCTAAGTGAACTGCAGATGAGTTGATTGCAAAAAAAAGCAAAATCAGATGCACGGTGTGTGGCAGATTTCACCTTGATATCATTCATGGTGGGAAGAAATGGTCAGAGATAAGAGAAACAACAGCGAAAAAGTTTTCTACAAGCAAATATCCCCAGGTTATAAAGCTCACCTTCATCAGTTTGGCACAATTTAATTACATTATTAAGGAATATCTTGCAAATCATTGTATAATTAGGCAAATTTGAGTAGTTAAGTCAGTAATTACCAGCACAACTGCATTTGTAAGTTGCAACTTAATTGTTTTATTGAGTATCATTGCTCTATATTTGGGAAACTATCACATTTCAGGTAATTGTAACTTGCCAGCATGACAGAAAACTAATAACACATACAAGCACGTTCCTTGAGTTTTTTGCAATATTGTAATGAGCTACAAGACTAGAAAAAGCTGATAACCATTTCTTGGGTTGTGCTCATGTATTGCCATTTCATACAATGACAGTAAAAGTAATTCGGGCTGTTAAAGATAAGCCCAAGCAACTCAGACAGAGGAAACTTCCCTCCTTCATCCCCATTTCATCTGTTTCAGTAACTTAGAGCATCTTTCTGGGGTTTCATGTCTCCTCATCCTCATGACAGCTCATGGCAGGAAAAACACCTCCAATAGCACCCAGACCGGGTCCAATGGCTCCAGGCTGGTCCATGTTGGACTACACCACTGCAGAGAAATGTTGTCAGGGAGGCTGTCAGGGAGGTTTTCAGTCACTCCATTATCAGCTCTGGAGTCAGCCCAGCCTGCTTCCTTGGACAGCTGTGCCAGATGTGCTGAGACATGCTGCGTGGAGAGGAGGCTTAGCAAACTTACCTGTTCTGCAAAACCACATTCTGTTGCTTCCCAGTCATTTAAATGTTACTGTCTGGCCTCTCAGATGAAATGTTTTTGTAGGACCTCTAATATGAGGAACAATTCTCATGAGTAAAAAATTGGATTTATCTCAGGATAAGTTTCTGAGGAGGGCACTGTAAAGACATCCTTCCACTCTTGTGGAATAGGGAATTTTTTCTCCAAGTCACTGAGTTCCAACACATCAGAACAGCAGAGGATATTGGAACCCTTTTGTGCTTTGAAAGTGTCGAGGCTGGCAGGAGGGACACATGAATACATAAATACCATTACAGAGGACCCAACAATGTTTCACATATGAGGACACCAATCTTTAAGATGTATTTGAAGGTAAGAATTTCTGCAGGGGGAAAAACTGAGCTTCAGAGGCTGAAATTATTTAGGGCCAGTTAAAGGCTGAGGGTAGGGCCAAACTCAAACCTTCGGTCACAAGTCACAGTCCCATGATTTTCCTAAAAAACATTGTTTCATCAAAATAAAATAAGTAGTTATTTCCCCTCAGTTCAAAAATGTTTCATGGGAGCAATTCTTTTCCCTTGCCAACAGAACTATTCACATGTGCCCAAAAGTCAAACCATCTCAATAATGTGAATTGCTTTCAGTGACTTGTTTCTATCTTTCTGTCTGCTTTACCTCTTGGTAGATGTCTGCCTGACCTCTTCCAAACTCTGATTTCAAATAGAAATTCTAGCAGTGCCCCATAGAGGCCAATTTGATTTGAAGATTGCAGGAGACAGAGAGGATAAAGTTAATAAAATTGTCAGACTGCAAATAGCCACTTGATGTTATTTAATGTTTCTTCTGTTCAAAAAGGTCACAAGGATCATCTTCCAGTTCTCTTATGAGGAAAATCAAGCATTAAGGGAAGGAACATTTGTGTCAAGTTCACTGCTGAAGTGCAGAAAAAATGCAGAAAATTCCTGTTACTGGCTAATGATTGCATCATACTTTGTTGAACTAAAAATAGATGGATTAATAACATACTCCTAATAAGAATCAAAATGTAAAGAAAGCTCTAACTCTTTTCCCTCTTCAAAAAGGTAAGGAATAAGAAGGTGTCATCTGGCAACTAATCACCACACAGCTGCTACTTCATTCCCCACCACTTGTTGTGGGGGAAAGGATCAGAATGGCAAAACTGAGAAAACTTGTGGATTGAGATAAAGATACTTTAATAGGTAAAGCAAAAGCTGTGCATGCAAGCAATATATAACAAATTCCTTCAGTATTTCCCAAGTGCTTAGCCATTCCTAGGAGACCAGGGCTCAATTTTCAGCCCAAATCCCAAACATAGCCCCACACAAGCTACTATGAAGAAATTTAACTCTTTAATCTAAAAGTAGCTTTTCTACTTATGAGAAATAAGAAAAAATAAGCTTGACTTCCATATCTACTTTTTCCTTTTGGAGCTCTAGTTTTTTAAGTATCCTCTACCATATAATGAGTTTCTACATGGTAACAAAGTGATTGCATTTTCAACCCAAGGGCAAATCAAAGTCCAAAGGTGTTTCATTTCAAGGTACTTAACATGCAAATAATCTGATTGAAGTCTAAGTTCGGAAAAATTCCATTACACATATATGCTTTGTGCATTTCTGACTCTACCCAAAATTTTTGATCTTCATATGCCTGCTACTTACCCAAAATAACACATTGTCTTTATGTCAAAAAGCATTTTCATTAAAAGTCTGGAACTTCTGTTATAGATATGCCACCTTTGTGTCTGCAGGCTGAAATTAAAGTTATTTAAAATGGCTGAAAAAAATGACTGGAGATTTTACAAGCAATCAGAGGCTGGTAGGAGGTGTAAATTAGAAAGATTATGACACAAATCAATGTGAATTCTTGTGCTAACCAATTACCAGGATACTAAGTACAATCTTTTTTTCTGTACTTCTTTCTGCAGAACAGTATCAATGACCTGGCAAAAATTTATGCTCCAGGGAAAGGTGGATTGGAAAGATAATTGGAGAGAGAGAGAAATATTAATAGCCTACAAAATCCTCTTCTGTCAGGAAATGGATACAAATTTGGTCCATGATCAGCTGCCACTAAAAGATATTGTCAGGTTAGTAATGTTCATGGACATTGTAGTCTCCAGTTCATTTCCTGGAAATCATTAATTAATACATCTGCTTTGGAGATCTGGAGAAAAAAAGATGAAAATTGGAACTCATCTCCCAGACTTTTTCCAAGGATGGAGCTCTGATTGTAATTTTCATCTAACTGGGTCACAATAGACACAATGGCAGATATCTAATCTTCTTTGTGCGGGAATTGGGAGTTTGTTCTGAAGTGAAAATTCTAGTAATTTTTGGAAATATTTAAATTATGATAATCCTCTTGACAATTGTTTACTGGACCAGGAAAGATAATTATGTCACCATATGTATCCACAGTTCTCATCCTCTTTTAATAAACTTTGGAAATTGGACAAAGCCTAAGAAAGGTAGCAAGGGATACTGAAACCCTGGAGCAGCTCTCAAGTAAGGAATGACCAGCTAGTAGACTAAATTTCTCCACCCTGGGCAAGAGACAACTGAAGACATGTTGGATAAAAAACTGTGAATAACATACTGACAACAGAGGGGGATTGATAATTCACTCTCTTCCAGTATAAGCATCAAGAGTATCAAACGAGGACAGCAAAGCCACAAATTAAAGGAGGTGGTTCTTCAGGCAACGGCTTGTAAAATTACCTGCTCAACATCCTTCCAAAGGACCTTGTTTCTGAAAGAGGTTGTCAGGAGTTCAAGGATAGACAGAATGAAAGGCTTGGAAGAAAGAACCACGAAGACCTTTCTAAACAGAGAGACAAACTATGTCAGGAAAAGCCCTGCTCTGCATGTGGTCCAAGAGCAGGGAAGTGTCATATATGCTTTGCTGGCAACAGAAAATGGCACTAGATTGGACCTGTGAGCAGAACTAGTACAGCTGTGTTCATCAATGTTTTCCATGTTCCATGTCTCTGTATATATTTCTGTCCATATAATTACACTCCATCATTTTGGAGAGCTTAAAGAGCACCTCCCTCAAAAAAGCTACAGGCAATAATCTTTCCCAGGTTTCAATTTAAGCTGTTTTACCACAGTGTTCTTGCTTACCCCTCCCAGAAAGAGTGCTGCAGCAAGGAGATTCCTGTGTCCTAAGACCTTCTGAACACATGGTAACTCTTTAATATCCTTTGTAGAAAAAATACATTATTTTTCTTTAGGATGTTGACCCCCTAAGCACTTTGTCCTTTGGAGATTGTTCCCTTCCACTGAAGGGAAATAATAAAGTGGGGAAAGAACCCTGTCTGAGGAGCTATAAGGCAATCAGTTTGGGTTTTTTCTCACTAGAGGATGGGATGAATAAAAGTTATATAATATTAATCAGTTGTTACTATTATTATTATTATAAAGTGTGCTCAGATTTTACCTCAGGCATTTTTCAGAAATTCAGTTTTGTCACATTTTGCCAGGCTAACAAAGCACAATTTAGTAGAACTACAGAAATACATTTTTTTCAGATCTAGAAGCTTGAGTTGGTGCAAGAACAAAATGGGAGAATCTTTTATTGATGTAAAAGTGAGGGAAAATGGAGTAGATGGATGCCATTAGCTCCTAAACTTCAATGCTCTTGCAGAACATGCCCAGCATCCAGTTCCTAATGAGATATGCAATGTTTAACCTTAGCTCTAAACATGGTGTCAGGAGGGCAACTAAGTGTGTAAGAATACATGTTCTCACGGAAGACTGTCCTGTCAGTCATAAATTTCCTCACATGCTCTTTGATCATGGCCCTCTCCTAACAAATCCAGTTTTAATCAGTTGTAAAGGCTAATTAACCTCTACATGTTTTGAAGAATAAAGGGAGTTTAAAATAGCACCTGTGCCAGTACTGTCAGACACAGGTTCCTTGCTCAAAACTGATTTACTCCTGTTGAAGCAGGAGATAGCAGGAAAAAAATAAAATTGACAGAAAGAGCTCTAAACTATGTGTTAGACAGAAAACCCTCCTCTTCCAAAGTGTAGTGGTTACCAGGTGCAAAGGGGCTACAGAGGTTAATGGTAATGGGACCTAATGAATTTGTGTTCTGTTCATCCTTTGATGAACAGAAAAGGAGCAGTGGAGCACCTGAAAGGAGTAGCCGGATCTTGGTTTTTATGGGGAGTGAGAGTGATCTATGAAATCACCTTGTGGAACACAGAAGTCACATACGGAACACAAGATGAGGTTTTCATTGTGACAGATGGGATTTAACAGCTGCAGGACACAGACCTTTGCTGACATAAGTGTTAATGCTGTTAAGCTCTACTGACAAATGTGTGGAATCTTTTAACGTGTTACTTTATAGTTTTCTTTGTTATTTCTTAATTTTGCCCCTCACAGCTTCAGAATTCATTCTGAGGAAAATATAATAGCCATGATAAGTCCTCATTTTATCAAGGTATTCATCCTTGACTATTTACCCTGAGCTCCTGGATTCATATGATTAGCTGAAGATTTTTTTTTGTTGTTTTCAACAGAGTTTGTTTTGTAGTCTGGTGGCAGGATTTAAAAAAAAACAACAAACCCACTGCCACCAAAAAAACCCCACTACACTGAAAATTGGCACAGAGAGACAATTGAATTCCTGGGCATTACTATCCAAAAACCGGAAGCATGGGAGTCATCTTCTATAAAATGTCCCTAATATTCTTACATATTGAAGTACTTAATCTATTATTTCCTGAACATATCACGTGAATGAAATTGAACTTAAGGTTTTTGCAGTAACAGTTACAAAGGGTTTTTTTCCTGAAACCTACACACAATATTTGCAATGAAGATTTTTTTCTGTGAAAAGAAATTTAGAATAAAACCAGTGTGCCACCAGTTGTCGTGGTGCCAGGATTTGACAACTACAGCTGATACAGCATAGTATCACTTTCAAGCCAAAATTTTTGTAGAGATGGGAGAGTCTTCAATCAGGAAACCTGATGAATTGATTCCATTGTGATACGTGGTCAGAGAGTGAAAGCAGCAAAACCAGCCATTACTGAAATGAGATTGTGGAGTTAGAGGAGATGAGGTGGAAGGGAAGAGCAATAAAATCAGGGAAGTTAAAAAAAGGAGGGGATAAGTAGGAAAAGAGAAGGAAGGACAGGACAGAAAGTGTTTGTTCAAAAAGATACAAGAAAAGACCAGAGAGAAAATAGTAAAAAAAAAAACAGATGAAGAAAAACAAGAAAATGAGAAGGTAAACAAAAAAACAGAAGAGGAATTTACATCAGCATTATTTTTTAAATTTACAATTGATCAGAGTTGACTGAAATTATCAGCTATTTGCAGCAGGAAATAGGATTTTTTCTGGTCTTGTTTGGAGGTTAGGGGACTTTTTTCTGTGAGGGAGAGAGGAGCCATTCAAGTATTTTTTTTAAAGTAGGAGTATACAAGTTATTTAATCACATGCATTTCATAATAAAAATAAGCTTCAAATAAGCTTGGTCTTTCTCAGAGCAAAAAGGTAAAGGTATATTAATTATACTTAATTACAAACATGCAAAACAAATCTATGACAAATTCACATGTATGTGTTCAGTGGGGCTCTAAATTAGGGCTGCATCCATCCAGGGGCTTCCATCCTTTCGGCAGCACAACCCAGCTCCGGCATTTCAAGCAGTAATGTGCCCAGTGAAATTAAATTACCCACTGATAAATGTGGATCCAGTTACTTATTTGATGGAGCAGCGTCAGAATTGTCAGCTGGGATATAAAATACGTGTTACTTTGCATCCTCTCTCTAGCCAGTCAGCACTGGCTCATAAAGAAACCCTGGCAAGTGTGGCTGCTGGTTCTCATCTGTCTCAGGCCAGTCAGTGGCCATGGAAATGTGCTGAAATTCAATGCAAGGGAGGATATGCTTCCCTGGGAAATGCGTAGATTCAGGTGAAACCAGAGTCCATCCAGACAAAGTAGGATACACTGAGGGAGAGTGGTCAGAAACAGCAGAGAGCAAAACTGATTTCCAGTGAGGCATCTGGAGTGAGGAAGGGTTTGTGAAGCACATAGACTTGATTCCTAAAGGAGCTTGAAAGGTAATAAAAAGAGTCATAAAGGGTTGAAAACTTTATTGCAGTCTAAGCTGAGACACTCTCCCTGCATAAATTAGAATAAAGGTCAGGCTTTCTTTACCAAATCCTTTAGACATGTACAAATTAACTTGACAGCATTTATCTCTATTACAATTTATATTCTGATATTAAAAGTAAGAAAGTTTAACACACAAACAAACAAATAAACAAAAAACCCCAACCCCCCAAAAATGCAACACAAAATAAGAAGGCTTCCTAAAAGAAAATCAGAGAAAGACTTTTCCAGGAGATACCTCACCATGGAAAACTGATTTAGTAAATGAACTTAACACACATGCTTTCTTTTAAAGCATATATTTATTCCATATTCATCAGAGAATTTAAATCTGCATTATGCCGTGATTCAATAGAATCAAGGTGCACATACAAGATGAAACATGGGTTAAAATGCGTTGCTGAATCAGGGCGCAGCTTAGGTAACAAGGAACTGTAATTCTGCTCTCTCTGCACTTGCTAAATTTGATAGTGATGTGCAGGTTATACCCCTTCCATGCCTCTCAAATTATCATCTGTGGGTGTACCACAGTGTGACTCTGACATACAGAGAACTAATGAATAGTTCATGAGAGTCTCAGTTATTATTTAATCACAGGTCCTTTATGAGCTGATGGAATTTGCGTTGATACAAAGGCAAAATAGAACAGCACTGAAATGTAATAGTGAAAACAAAGCTAAAAGTAAACTAAGTTACTATTAAAAGTAAGAGAAGCACAGAAGAGAAATATGAAGTAATGATTGAAAACACAGATATCTGAAAGATTTCATTAAAAAGACCAGTGTAAAATAATATACAAAGTGCTCAGCTCTATGGTATGACACTACCATTCATTCTTATGTAAAGGATCAATTTTTTCCACAAATGTTTCATTAAATAATCTGAGAGTCAGGGCTAAACTAATCTACAAGTAGAATGCGTAAGAAAAATAAGCATTTAAAAACTTGGCCTAAACTGCCAAATTTTTTTGTATAAACTTTTTTTTTTCTCCAAGAACATGTACAGTAAAATGGAAACTATGGGTAGTCAAAAATGAAATCTTTTCTTTGTCTGCTAAACTGCAACCACCAAAGTTAAAAGCCCAATCAAATTATTAACTCTAAAGTTAACAACTTTAATAATATTGTTACTTAGATTAATTGTATCTGAGATTTCTTTTTCCAAAGCATTGTTATTATGACCAATTTTATGTAGAACGAGTCAATATTCCAGATTTCATAACACCCATGTGCCAAGTCCCAATTCTCTGTGCTCATACTGCATTATTTATACTGTTGTAATAAGGCCTGATCTAAAGCCCTTTGAAGTAAATGAAAAGACTCCCACTGACTTCAAAGGACTTTCTATTAGGCCCAGAGTATTTTCTTTGTAGGGCTTTTGTACTTGATAATATCTGATATGGTAAAATTTGTGCCGCCTCTCTCCCCTTCACCCTCAATCTGAGTGTTATTTTCTATGTTTATGGGTTACTTATTATCTGGACTTTTTTTTGGTTTATACAAGGATAATTCTTAATAAAGAATAACATTTTAAAAGCAAAAGATTGAAAAGTTGCGCTTCAAGAGTGTTAAATTCAAATATTTTGGAAATAAAAAATTCATTTTGTGAAGACTGAAATATTTTAAATATTCCCTAAAATATTTACTCAGTATTTTAGGTGCTTTTCCCCGCAGGTTTCACTTGGATTTCTGAATAGGTTTATCCTACTCAAACCATATTTCTATTAATAAGTATTCAATGGGTGCCAAATATAATGCTTAGCTATAAAAATTCAACTGCTGATAATTTGAGAGGAGAACAAACTTTTGCAATTCATAGAAATCGTTGCCCTTGTTGATCTTATTGCCTATGATAAAGATTTTGAAGTAGGTTTCTTTGGACATGCTCAAACTCCTATGTGTCATGACTGAGTTTTATAAATTTTATATCTGAGTGTGTCCACCTTTCTTTAAGACCTTTGGGATGCATAGCCCCCTGCCTTTTCCTTCCCTTCTTCTAAATTAAAGTACAGGATTCACTGTCTTCCACCTTATCTCTCTTTTATCTTTTGTGTAGTAAGATGTGGGTGTTAGCAAGAACATCTTACTTCCTCTTTTTATGCAGTTAGGCCCTTCAAAATAATCTGGAGTAGATTGTTTACAATGCAGTATACATGTAATCTTCATTACATTTTCATTATTTTTCATTCATTAGAGGATATCATTTTTCACTAGCATTTTTCAGGCCTGCAGCTTCTGGGGGATGTATTTTCTCTCTTACATACAAAATCTTGAGAAAATGCAGATCAGTTCTTTTAAAATCAGCAACAAATAACTATGTGATGTATAAAAACACTATGTGGTTTGTTTTCTTTTACTTCCACGAGATAAATACCTGAATGTCCTGGTGTTTAGATCAGTGTGCTACAGTTTAAAGGGTGTGAAACAAAGTGTACTGAAATCAATGGAAATCTTTCAATTGATCAAAATAGACTTTTGGTCTGAATTTACATATCCAACAAAATAATTTCACTTACCGTCAATCTGATTTCATAGATTAATTTCTCTAATGGGGAAACTGTGAGCTAACAATTTGCATTTGTTAAAAGATTTATGTACCATTTAAAGTGAAACCAAGAGTACAAGGCTTTTATAACAGAAGATGCAAGTCAAGAAAGAGATGTAAGTACTTCTCTGGAAGGTAGTTGTCTCTGGTAGTGAGCAGTGCCATGCAGATCAAATGGCACAATGACCTCATTTTACCTCTACTCCCATGCTAAAGGGAATGTCAGATAAAAGGCACCCTTCACAGCACTTGCAAAAGAATGCTGAGCCCAGCAAACTCCTTAAACAGAGGAAAGCGGGGGAGTGGAAATATGGTTATTCAAGGGCTCAAAAAGCCCACATGCTGCAGTTCCATCCTGGAATTAACTAGAGCCCTCCTTTCTCATGGCCTTAGAACCTCACAAGTGTGATGGCTTCCAGCCAGCATGGTGCCTCCTTAAACTGAAATGCAGACCACACGTAAGCACTGTTTCCAAACTGTTCCTGTAGCACCAGCTGAAGCTGGAAACCTTCTCTGATGAACAGACACACCATTCTGGACATCTGGCTGGGCTAACACCAACTGATTCAGTGCCTTCGGATTTGAAGATGACAAAAGTTTCAGTTCTTTCATGCATTGATGTTATTCTCTGTCCTAAAGGCAGTCATCTGGAGGACAATTATTACAAGTGGCCAACCTGGAACTGCATTTGAGACTGTGGAAGCTGATATTTGTTCCTGCTGAACACCAAGACAGTGCACACTGATCCATGGAAGAGAGAAATGTCATTATTCACAAAGAGTTTCCTCCAGCTGCATATGCCATTTATCACTTTCAATCAGCGTTACTTACAAAGAAAGAGCAAGCTCAGGGCATGGCCATCATGTTCACCCTTTTAACAATTTATAATTTACCAAATACAAGGTATTTGTTCCTACTTTACAATGGCCTTGTGATGAAACAGGCAACTAAAGGTACTCATTTCATGTTATGTATTTCAGGACCTCAAACGACTCTATGATAGTCACAACAAAGGACTATCAAAAGTAACTTGTGGGTACTAAGAGCTGGGAAATTCACCAGAATAAACATATCCATCTACCATACCTGCATGGCTGCACAAATCTAATGAAAACAGAAATATATACATATATATAGGATGGGCAGAGAGAATTAAGATGTTCCTTAACACCTCCATGTGCAAAAAAGAGTGCTCAAAGCCATTTGCAGAATCAAAGGATAACTGAGGTGGGAAGGGACCTCTGAGGTCATGCAGTCAACCTCCCCTACACAAAGCAGTCAGCTAAAGAAGGGTGCCTAAGACTCCGTTCATTACCTTTTTTAACATCTCCGAGGATGGAGACCACATTATCTCTCTACACAGCTTATCCCCATGTTCAATCAAACTTAGGATAACTGACTTTTTTCTTTACACAGAATTTTCTGTATTTCAGTTTGGGCCCTTTGCTCTTGTCCTGTCACTGGATACCTCTAAGAAGTCTCCTGCTTCATCTTCCTTAGCCTTCTCCATCAGGTATTTATACACCTGTCATCCTCTACCACATTCTGTCCCTTTTTTGAGCAGCAAAGCCTAAAACTAGAATAGCATTTAAACTGGGACCTTGGTGCTACCAAGAAGAATGGAAGATATATTGAGAATACCTTCCATATGAAAACCCTTCATGGAAGCACCAGATGTGTCCTGTTATAGAAGAAAGACAGAGCCTTTGGAGAGTATGAGCAATCACCTGTTGCTCTGCCTCATAAAGGAGCTGTGATATCAGCATGCACCCGTACTTTCACACCTCTGCATGATGAGAAGGGTGTCACTTTCCTGAAAATGCATGGAATTTGAGTAGACGTTGCTTCTAAAGCACCATGGATCTCATTTTTTAAGATGAGAAATCTCTTGTCCCACAGAATGTTGTAATGTGATGCATCTCAGTCAGTGCAGAAATACAGGTTATCTATGACAGATGTCTTCATCCTTCCTGAAGGAAGAAATATGTTCATTATAAGCCCAGTTCACCAATCCCTAGGTAGACTAGGCAGATCAGCAGCAGAGTGCCCAGCAACACCAACTATGTCACACGTACTGCAAGACTCCAAGTACGTGGAAAAAATTGTTGTGGGTATAAGTGCTTAAAACAGATCCGAAGAGCTGGAGTAGGCACTGCCTTGTTTGATTGGTGGTTTTCTAACATTCCAATGATGAAACTTCAAGCCTTTCTGCCATGACACATGAAGATGAGACCACATCCATAAGAACAACCTTGTCTGTGAGTGCCGACATACATACATGGAGAATATATAAATATCTTGTCTCTTTTTTTATTATTATTCTCAAACTCATCTACCTCAGGAGTGTTCTCTAGCCCAGTTTTGGATGAATGGAGGAAAAATAGCTGTGAAAAAAGTGATCCTCTCAGTAAGCATGAAAGTGACTCCAAGAAGAGTTTTCTGTGTCTGATTGAAAATAACTTCATCTTTCTCATCTTGACCCACAAATTTGCCTCTTCAGGTCCTTTTTAATGCCATCATGATTGTGTCTTTGTATCATTATGCACTGCAGTTTTTACAGTACAACCTTGCAAGACACACTGAAAATCAGTCTCCCAGGAATAGGATAAAGAAGGGATGCTCTGATTTGCATGTAATGAGCAGAAAAGGACCTTGCAGAGAGTGTCAAAATGAACTGCTTGTCCAAGTATTATAATTTTTCTCTTTCACCCTGGGTGTGAAGAGGAAAGGTTGATCCCATTGTCTCTCATCATAGAAGAATATCAATTTGAGACCACCTGAAGAACCTGAAGTTCATGGGATCCTGGCTGCCAGGGCCCTGAGGGAATAGGATTATATAGTTGACAAAACACTCTCCCTCATATTTGAAAAGTCACAGCAATCAGGCAAAGTTCCTCATGAATGGAAAAGCAAAAAACCTCACACTCATTTTTTAAAAATAGTAAAAAAGAACTATCAGCCTGTCAGCCTCCCCTCTGTGCTTAGTAAGACCATGGAACAGATCCTCCTGGAACATGAGTTGAAACACGGAAGACAGGAATGTGATTAGAAAAAGCCAAAAGGGCTTCACAAAGAGCAAATGGTGCCCGGCAATGGAATCACAGCACCAGCAGGAAGGGGAGGAGCTATGAATTCCATCTACCTAGATTTTTGTAAGGCCTTTGGCAAGGCAATCCACAACAATCTCACCTCTAAATAGGAGAGATATGGTTTGGTGGATGGACTGTTAGATGGATAAGGATTTAGCTGGAAGGCTGCATCCAAAGAGGTAAAGTCAACTGCTCAGTGGAAACCAGACACAGCCAGTGCTCCTCGAGGGTCCATACTGGGACCAGGGAGATTGGATATGTTCATCTCCAACACAGATAATGAGACTGAGGTCATCCTTGGCGAGTTTGCAGGAGACAACAAGCTGTGTGGTGGACTTGATTCGATACAGAGAAGGGGCATTCAGAGGAACTTTAAAAGACTTGAGTTGGGTCCACGTGAACCTCATGAAGTTCAACAAGGCCAAGAGCAAGGTCATGTTGGATGGGGCTATGAGAAAGTTGGTGTAGTGGAAAGTGTTCCTGGCCATTGCAGAGGGTTTAAAAATAGATGATACTTCACAGTCCCTTCCATTCCAACCCATTTTATGATTCTATATGCACAAGTTTGATCTGGTCCATGTTTTGATTTACTTCCTTTGGGAAAACTCCTACCTTCTGTTTACCCACATGTATTCTAAAGAACAGGATTTTTAATGAGGAGAGTAAAATTGACATATCTGTGTTTGCAGTAACCAATCCTCCTCCACAGTTGAAATGGGAACAGTATTTAAATGACATTTCTGCATCAATAATTTGGATTTCTGTAGCAGAAAATTAATTTGTCTCTTCTCTGTTGAAAATAACTCAATGCATATTCCTGTATCCCATCTGGACTAGCAACAGAGGAGAAAAAAGCAACAGCACACCTAGTTGAAGAAATAGGATACAGAGCTCTTCCAAAAGACAATTATACTTTCATCAGATCCTGATGTGTATTTCCCTGTTGTGTTAAACACAATACAAGCAAAACTTGGAAGACAAAGAAACAGAAATAGTAATGAGCAAAAATAATTATTATATTTATGCAACACAAGACAGTGCAGTGATGTAAACAACAGAAGTAGTGTAGCTTTTCATCTGACCCCTGCAAGAATGTCTCCTTTCCTCTCACTTTTCCTATTCCTATGTAAATATCTGCTGCTGATCAGCAGCACCCATGAAGAGAAGAATACTGGCCTAGATCGGCCTTCTATGTGAGCCACTCATTTAGCATGTTCAGCCTCAGGTGCAGAGTCATGGACATGTGAATACTCTCAGAGCCATTGCAAACAAGTTCAATTCTCTTTGAATCATGAACTACCATAATAGACATATTCGCAAAAATCTTCCTGCTCCCTGCCCTGTACCAGTCTTACAGTCTTACTTCTGTTTTCAAGAATAAAAGAAAAAAGAAATGACACCTTTTTTGCCAGCTATACTGGAAAAATTTGCCTTCGAACCCTTTTACCTGAGTATTGAATTGCACTTTCAAAGTAGAACCTGTGCTTGCAGATGTCTGTCTTGTGATTACAGTCAGAACATAAACTTAAAGCTACGCTGCTTGTCATTTCTTATTCAAAGCCTGGGTACAAAGCTACAGGTGCTGATGCCAGTGGCATATAATTTGCTCCTGCAGTGATATTGCCTGATTAGCCATCTGCCACTGCATCAAGAATTTTGTTACCTTCAGTTTAACCATGTCATGTTTTCAGCTGATCTGCATTTTGGTTTATGAAGGAACATTGCAGCAAAAGCACTAGTGGTTTATAAAGCTGGTAAAAACAGTGATTATTGTAGCAGGAAACAAAAAATGCAAATGAAAACATTTCCCTGTTGTCTGCTCTCTGAAAAAGACAATACATTTAAAGGTGAATACTTCCTATTATCTCTACTTACATAGACATCATTATTTGGAAAGGGGTACTTCAGGTTTCTGTAAAAATTAAGCAAGTTGAGGCACTGGGTAAGGAATACATTTGCTTCTGATAACATTGAAAACGGGGGCAGAATTCAGACTAGCACACAAGTACAGACCTCATAACAGGGAGGTATGGCACAGCCACAAGGAGCCTAAAGAGATCAAGAAAAGCTATCCTGTCCAAAGGAACAGGAATATTAACATCCACATCAGAATGAAGTCAACCATTTTCTTTAGTAGGTTTCAGCCACCCCTACAGCCCTTGCTTGCCTGTAAATTTACTTATATTGTTGAACATATTTGTTTCAAACCATCTGCTTAAGAGCAGGGGCTAATGGAAAATAGAAATGGCCTTGGAACAATTAATGGAAGGCAAGTGCCATTAGATGAGCAAAGATTGAGGAGCCAGATGGCTGGTGTCGACGCTGACTTACAGCTACAGAAACTTGCCTGACTTTCCCTGCAGAGAGGAGCGATTAGCTCTGGTGAAACTAGATTGTCAAATGTTCTCTCATAGCCTGTGTGTGTTGGAGGGGAGAGAGAAGACCTGCATAGTTCGCCCTAGATTTAGGGCCTGTTGTGTACTTTCAGAGCTCAGCAGAAAGTCACAGACTGATCTTCACAAGGTGCATGAGCAGCACACTGAGCAGACCATAGAGCACTCAGAAGAAAGCAAAGCATCATCACAATTTGCTCATATTTACCCCATACTCTTCTTAAGATACAGGTCATTGTAGAGTGGTACAGAAGTTGGCTGGTCTCAATTTTTACTAGCTGAAAATTCAGACTTTATATTGGAACAGATCCTTCTGTGGACACCAACCAAACCTTTTGTGAGAATTTGAGTTGTATTTGCTTGCAGGAAGAAAATCCCTTGACATGTTCAGTCCTTTTGGTAGAGCAAATCCAGAATAAAATCAAATGCCATCACACAAAATCACACACCTTTTTCTGCAAGTTAAACTTCTTTACCTTTTTCCTTTTATTTTTTTATCAGATTCCCAAATGTCCTTCCTAGGGTCAAAACCAAGGGAAATAGATGCATAACAGAGATAGCTCAGATAAAAGAATTTGTCTCCCAGCATGGGTATTGAGGTACCAGAAATCCAAACTGTTGCTGCTACACACTCAAGGAGATCCTGTTTGCCCATATGTTTCGATATGAATATTTATTCTTCCACTTAAAAGATTCTGCCTGAATCTTAAATACTATTTCTCATTCTGCAGGGTCCATGACTGAAAGGCAGAATAGAGCCTACAGATCCAATAAATCTTTTGGAAATAATTTTAACTGCATAAGAAATTTAATATAAATACAGAAGAATATATTTTTTTATATATGTAATGAACTTAAGAATTCACTAAAAGAAATTCTGTTATCTGGCAAGTACAATTTAAGCTATTACCGTGTCATTGAATGTGTTAAGATAAAAATTGGGATTCCTATGAAAGGAGCTTGACTTTTACACATTTGTGTTCATAGATTTTAAAGTGATACCAGAATCAGATTGTTAGGCTATGACAGAGTTTCCAGCTGGATTTCAAACACATCAATTCCTAGAATAAAAAATACGTTCTTGAAATATGCCATGGAAAGAAATATAAGGGATTTTTTTTTTTTTCCCAGAAAAGAAGAAAGACCAGGAAAACATTGATTTTTTTTCATCCAGTAATGCAAACATTAATTACAGAAGTGTCAAGAAAGTAGTTACTTTTCCTGTGGGTAAGAAGGAAACAGGAACAGAGGAAGGAGCCCAGATGAAACAAATTAATAAACATCCCTAGCACATGGAAAAGAAGCTACTATAAATGACTAGGATATTTAAAGAAGTATGTCTTCATGGGAAAGGGAATCCATTTTTCTCCCATGCTTGACCACCTAATTCAAGTATCAGCAGGTTAAACAGATAGAAACACAGAGAAAGTATGAATCCACCAGATGCTGCACTAAGTAAGTGTTGGTCCCATTAAAATTTGAGTGAATTATTCACATACTCTTGCCACGACCAAAGGGCCAAAGGAACCAGCAGTGCATGCTCTGGGTGTCTTTGTGTTCCATGAATGAAACTATTTTCATTTGGCATGTGACTTTTAATCACCCAATTTTTGTTCCCTACCAGTGATCAGCAGCTCTCCTTGTGGGAAACTGACCTTATGCACTTGGAGTACCTGAATATTTTGGCCTCTATAGTGGTACTTAAGCTACAGTAGGCATCATGAGCAACAGCAGCAAGAGATATGGTACGTAGCTTAGTTCTTCCAAAGAACAACTTGAAGGTCTGTGGGAGATGTAAGGGAGACTCACCATGCAAAAGCATGCCTTGTTACCTTCAATTATGTGTAGTGTATGTCTTCATCAACAGCAATATTAGAAACCACCCACTGCAGTTCCTAAGGAAAAATGCCATGGAGATCATGAAAGTATTCCACCAAAATGCTTTATTTTTCCTGTAAAAGTTGAACCCTCTGAGTTATATTACTGGTTCTATTAACATGACTCCAAATCTCTGCTTCAAACTTACCAGTTTGAGTCCCCTCAATTAGACTGGGACAAACCCCAGACTCTCAGCAGAAGTACCATTTTATAATTACTGGTTGCTACAGGAGCAAAATTAGTGTGTCTTCTGCCATGCCTGCAAGTCAAGAGAACACAGGATGAAGGCAAAGGCAGCTTGATGTAACCTCTAAAGCTGAGGAACTGTATCTGCTTTAGCTCAGATCTGCTGTAGCTGTGTCTCAAACAACTCAGGAAATGTGACTGATTTGAAAAGAATCACAGCATCATAGAATCATTTAGGTTGGAAAAGACCTTCAAGATCACAGAGTCCAACCTAACACTGCCAAGCTCACCACTAAACCATGTCCGTAACTGCCACACAACTACACATCTTCAGGTGTGGTAACTCAACCACTTTTCTGGACAGCCTATTCTAATGCTTCCTAACTTTTTTTGTGAAGAAATTTATCTTAATATCTAATTTAAGCCTCCCCTGGCACAACTTGAGCCCTTTTCCTCTTGTCCTATTGCTTGTTAGCTGGGAGAAGAGATCAGTCCTGACTTTGCTACAGCCTCCTTTCAGGTAGTCATAGAGAGTGATAAGGTCTCCTCTGAGCCTCCTTTCTTGCAGGCTAAACAATATAATTTCCCTTTTCTGCTCCTCAATAGACTGTTCTCTAGATCCTTCACCAGATTTGTTGGCTGTCTCTGGATGCATTTTTTCCCTTTCTTTTTCTTCAACTTGATTTGAAGTGCTGAAGCTCAGCCAAATAAGTTCATTACAAGGGTGGACACATACGGAGGATGCACATGGGAAGAAAGAAAGCTAACTCTGGTGTTAGATGTTAAAAATTTCAGAATGGACAGTATCAAACAACACTATTTGATGTGGTCAGTGCTATCTAAACCACTAGTACTTGAAAATTCACTTTGACACAAGGAACTCAATGAGCTGAAAGAGCTTTGTTCCAGGAAGGAAAAGAAAACCCATTAACTGTGTGTGCACACAGGTTTGTGTGTATGCACACGCATTTGAGGCGTGTTTGTCCCAAACACTTCAGACACAGGTTATCTGGCCAGTTAGCACTCACTGAGTATATTTAAATGCCTTTATTTAGATGGGAGATTTTCAATTGTGGTTGTTATAGGAGCTATCGGCGGAAAGGATTACCAAAACATTTCTTGATTCCAATTCATAGCATGCAGTCAAGTTTTGATTTTTCAGCAGACTTGCTACATTGCATTTTTGAGCTCAGACAAAACTTTAAGAAGAGCAGGGCAACACTATCAGTGGATTTTTCTCCAAGCTCTGACTAGTTAAAACTCAAGGCTGAGTTACTCCTGAGAAGCTACTGTTAGCAGAGTTAAAATTCCTGGAGGAAAAGATTACTCTGTGTGGTTTTGGACTCTTTACCTTGCTTAAGTAGTAGTATATAGCCTAAGCAGAACAAAGCCCCTTCAGGCATTAAAACTTTTTAAAATCACAGCAAGTATTTTACAAATCTCTTCAGAACTGCTGGATTCTATACAATTGTGTGGAAGGTGTCTTTGCTATGGAGTAATCCCATAGTAAACTGCGAAGGTGGTTCAGTTGCAAGATTCTTCTTTTAGGCTATCTTCAGCCTGCTTGTGAATGGAACATTAGCATTGAAAATGGAGAGAGAAGGAGTAGAAAGCTGAACAAGTACAAATAACCACAGTGAAATTATTGGATATAATTTCATTCTCAGACAGATTTTTGCATCAGTCATAGATTTTATCAATGCAGCTAAGTTCAGGTTAAAACCATTTCTACCATAGATTTTCTGCTGTGCTCCCACATGTGAGTAATCACTACCAATTTTACCCTGTGATGTTCAAATTCAGTATGAAGAGAAAAAGTCTAGTTTGTCTGGCACAGAAAAGCATAGATATTTCTAAGTAGTATTAAATACACAAGTACCAATACATTGAAACAAAATTAATTTGAAACAGATTTGACCAGTAAGAACAGTAGTATCTTTCAGCAGTACATTAGGCTCAGAGTTTTTCTTCTAACACTTCACAGAGTCTTTTCTAGACTAAGTCAAGACAAGAGCAGAATTAAAGCCAACTGCACACTGGCCTTTATTCACCTCATCTCAGTGCAATATGATAAAAAATTATTTAGTTTAGTAAATGATCCACTGTTTTTCCTTCTTTGTCAGCCCTTCACAGAACATTGTGGACATTTTCTCCTAGATTTGCTCTTGCAAAGGAAATAAAAGTTTCCACTCCCAAAGTGAATTCTCTTAGATCAGCAGAAAGTTTACCATGTGTTTTGGACTATGAAAGCATCAATCACTGGCAACTTCCCAAGTCTGAACTTCCTGGTAGATATTCCTTAAGGTTCTCTGAGGAGACTTCCAGAAAACATTTTTGAGCTCTCTAAATTGGATAACAGTGTGATCCTTCCTACTTTCCTTTCAGCTTACAGACTTTACAATGTAAATTCAGCATATACATGGGGGTGTGCAGCCACCAGTGGAGCATCTGTTATGGCAAAGAGAAGCAGACCAGGACAACATAAAGTGCTGAGTCTGAAAGATGAAAACCTCATCTTTGTGAGTGAACTTACTTGTGCCCACATCAGTTGCAGCCAGGCTCAAGTGTCCACTTCAAAGAGCATCTCTGGGCTATATGGATTATCAATCTAAGCCAGTGAAAAAATTCCTATGAGGGTACATTAAGTAGAAGTTATTACTTCACCCCTAAAAGGAGATCTGTAAAAGATGAACAACTTGAAAACATTCCACTGGAAAAATACAGAAATTTTGCAAAGTTCTTTTCCCTTACTGTGTCTAAAAATACATTTGAAGCTTGTGAAAGATAAAAAGGGATGGTTTTGAAGGGTTTTATTAGAAACAATTTATCAGTTTGCAGCCATGGAAATTAAAAATTTAGCAAATGCTTATTAACATGTGAGGAAAATTGGTGGAACATCCATTAACTGCAACTAAAATATTAATAAAATGCTCATAAACATCACAAAGAATAGAGCATTACCAGTGTCCCTTGAGTCACACATAAGTATAGATAAAGAAGTCCTCTGCAGCAGGATTATTGGGGAACTGCTCTGATTCTGACTCCATAAGCATTCTACCAAACACTACTACTATTCCAAGGAATGGATCATCTTTGAGAACACACACACTCAGACCCTTCCATAAAACATTTACACACACCAGCTTTCATTTTTGTTTTGGAGGGTTTGGACCACTGTTCTTAGTGTTTATCTACTTTCTCTACTACTTTCTCCTAAACCAGAACTCATTTTTTGAGAAAACTTCCTTCTGTTTAATTTGACCATCCAATTTAATTTGATACAACGTTTCATTTGAGATGTTTGTCTTTCAAGTTATGTGCAAGCATATAAAAATGAAGTTAAAAATCCCCTTTAAACTTATAAGCTCAGATACTGTACGAGAAAGTTTATATTTTTATGCATATTATGCACTGGATTTTGAGTAAAACTATGTAACATCATATTCTTAATTTTTTAATGAGCTTGAATAGCTGTCTGGGAGGCAAGACTTCCAGATTTTATACCAATGAACAAACCAGTTACATTTGCCCAAAACTATCAAGAAAAATGAATAGAGAAACAACTACCAAGGAATGTAGGAAATCCACACTGAGATCCCTGTAATGCATCAGGCAGAGGTAAAAGCTGACATTGTCCTTCACCCCAGATGTATATACCAGGCATCCTAATCACTGTGCTCTTCTTGTCTAAATTATTATTAATTACTTATGAAATAGGGCACGGCTGCAACAGGGAGACAGGAAAAAGATCATCCTACAGCAGTCAGCAGTCCAGCACTTCAGTATCTCCAGGGAGGTCTGTGCCCTCTGAGTTTTCAGATGGGTCTGCTATTTCCTCCGTGGCCTTAATCCACAGCCCATGACTTTCTCCTGAGGAACATGGTATGAAAAAATTCCCCATGGGAATTTTTGGTTTGGTGCCGTCCGATGAGGTCTCTCAGGTCTCTCTTCCCATCATCCAAATACTCAGCATTTGGAGAGAGACAGACTCCGAAATGCAGAAGCATCCTATTCCACCTGCCCAAGCTGCTGTCCACTTTTTCTTACAAGACATTATTAATTTCTAGGCACTGAGCCTTGTCTACTGTTTGTCAGCACAGTGAAGGATGAAGATGGTCAGTCTTGCATGCCTACTGTCATGACAAGGAGGAGAAGGTTGTGTCTGACAATGTGGTGAAGCAGAAAGTCCTTTTCCTGAGCAATACACAGGTTTCTGGGGGGAGGAGGGGCAGGCCAGGCACCATTACTTGGTTCCTGGCATTTCTACCATGATATCCAACAAGTAACACCTTCCACAAATCATTTGCTGTGGTACTATGACCACTGGCATTTCAGAAATATTACTGAAAGACCAGATTTTCAAACTCCTTCCTGAGTCTTCCCATGTGAAATTAAGGGATCTGTTAAACAGGCAGGACATAGAGATTTCCTTAGTCTCACAACTTGCACTTGTGATATGTCCTTATGCAAAGCCATGATAAAGTACCACTAAGGAACAACAGCATATAATTAAACATAAATAAATACTAGTCACAGGGAACCAGCAACAACCTCACAGAGTCCCAACCTTAAGTGGCTAGACTGGTGACTGCCACCAGAGACAACAGTGAGTGGCAGTTCTATGAAATTATCTGCTCCACACAGGATATCTGCAGTGCCATGGCATGAGATGCCAAGACAGACTGGTCACATCAGGCCCCAAAGAGATGGACAGGTCTGTTCTTGAAAAGGCTGTCTCTACCTCGCCTGGTCGTTGGGCTCTAAAGCTTACCAAGTCCTGGTGAAGAGAAAATGTAGGCCTTAAGGCCTTAAGTATGTAGAGGCAAAATCTCAAAAGTCTGCTGAGTGAGTAAATGGATCTTTCTGCTGCTGAGGTTTTCCCCAGATTCATCTAAATTATGCTACCACTTTCCAGGTTTAGGGAAAAATATTGACCATAAACTAAACATTTCCAGCAGGAGTAAATTTTAGACCATTATTGTAGATGCATTTCTATTTTAAGAGGTGTTTTACTGAGTGCATAAGCTATAGCTGTATGGATTTGGGCAAGCAAATACTGCTGTGAAATGAAATTCCCATGTTACCCCCTGTCTTCCTTTTATTCTTCCCCCACAAAGAGTAAAGCTGAGTTGTTTGAGGGATATTGCTGTCCATCAGACATTACAGCTGGAAGCATTCTTTCTCTTTTTGATAAAACTGTCATGAGATTATTGTAAACTTTCATTTAGAGTCTTCGTTTAGAAAGACAGGTATCTGCCAGGGAGGGTTGGAGTCTCCCTTGAAATGTAAGCCCCTCCCCCCCGTCCACATTATTTTAAATTTGCAATTAAAAGGCTGTCAGGCAAAGACTTTGGGAATAGGTATAGCAGTTCTTTACTAGGGATATAAAAATACAGATGTTGTAGGACAGAAGAATGAGCAATCAAATAAACAAACAAGAAATCCTAGAAAAAAAAACCCTGACAGAGTCAGAAATACAACCTGACACCCTGTTGGTCAGGGTGTTGGAAGCAGTCCAAAGTAAGCCCTCCTGGAGTGGCAGATGTGGTTCTGTTGCAGTAGAGATGGTCCCGTTGAAGAAAAAGGGTCCAGTAATGGTGAGATGGGTCCGGTCTTCCTCCAGGGATCCGGTGGAAAACTGGATACCTAGTGGTACTGAGGCTCCTTTTTATCTAGGTTAAGATGGTTTGGCTCCGCCTCCCTGTGTGGAGCATCTTACAATAGTAGGATGTAATGTGTCATGTCATTGATGAGCTCTTAATGGTCCATTAGCAGAAGACATTCCCATGGAAGTAGTGAAACAATGAAGAGAGATAAGTAGCACTCCACCATCTGATAAGCGACATTGACCCATTTGGGCAAAGATAAGCAATTCTGCTCCACCCAGATGAAATAGAATAACATGTTCTTTACAAAACCCACAGCAGTTTAGTGAAAAATGGTAAGAATAGTGGGTCATAGGAAATATTTTGCAAAAAAACCCAGACTGCATCCTGGTTTTATTTGCTCCTGTTCTCCTTTGCCAATATTTCTTTCTCCCTTTTGTTTATTTGTTTTTGTTTTTTGTTTTTCCCTCCACCTCACCCCTTCCAATTATCTAATAAATCCTTTAAAAACTATCACTGAGGTAAGCATTTAATGAATAGAAACTTCCTGTTGCAGTGGAACAGAATAATGAATGAATGAATGACCAAGGAATTGCTTGTTTGAACATATAGAGGAGACCCTCCATCTCTTATGCATGTGCGATATTCCCACTAGTATTAATGGATATGTTGTGACTGCAGTGAAAAGTGACAAGATGTCTGTAGTGACTCAAATGCTAATTCTTCCCAGCACAAAAATGAGAATAGTGCAGAAACCTCTATAACCCTGTGTCCTGAGCAAGCAGATTTCTATAACACTCAACCCTTGATAAGTGCATGTGGCAGGTTGTAAAGCACTGATCCCATCTTCTGGGCATTTTAAGATGTACTCTTTGTCATTCTTTAAAACAGTAAAGGAAAAGAAATAATAAGGAGAAAAAAAATAAGACCCTCCACATGTTGTTCTTCTCTGTAGGGAGAATGGTAATTGGTTTTGTGAATTGTCCTTTCAGATACCATTTCCTCAAAAGCATCTTCATCAAGGAATTCAAGGAATTATCAAGGAAAGTTCTCTATTCACGCTGGAAACTGAAACTTAAATACTGCTTTATTCATTATTTAAAGACACAATCTATCTAGGACACTAGACAAACAGCTTTATATGTTCCTGGAACTGATTGCTTAGAACCATTGGTTTCTCTGCTATTTTTTACACCTTTTTGCAACTCGAAGGTTTTTCCACTCCTGCTTTGCTAAAATCCTCAGGGTATCAGCAGAAGTGAATAGAACATTGAATCATTTCCCCCTGAGCAACAGAAGCTCATGTGAAAATAACAGGACAGGCAGTCTAAGATGAAGAATCCAGATCTACTAAAGGTGTGCTGCTCCACAGAGTCTGCTGACAAAATATTAGAGCAGTAAGGCATAGAAAATGCTGGGGGATCCTGGGTTTTGAGGCACGTAGCCCACTAACATCCTGCATACTGAGAACTTGCCTGGTTTATCCCTACCAACAGTAAAGCTGTTCTCTGCATTTATCTTCAAGCCAGCCTGTGCTGAAGATGAGAAAGCCTATTTGCCTTAAGGAATGCACAGTTTGCTAATTACTCACTCAAACAGAACAGAGGTGAACACCTGACCAACTAAAAGGATATTAGCAGTGCCAAGAAGACAAAGATGGCAAAAATTCCATGGAGAGGAAGTGGATTTTGTTATTTTGGAGCATTCCAGTTAAAATTATTTTGATCCACTAAATTCTGTGTCCTGGTACTGCACTGTTAAACTTATATTTATAATCATGGGGTGCCTTAAAGGGTAAACAATCACATTGACATAATGCTTACCTCAACTCATATTAGTATAAAAGAAATAAAAATATTCATTTAAAAAATTACTGAAAAGAAATACAGTTGTAAGAGCTCATGAAGTTACAGTAGAGTTACTGATCAACTTAGTAAATTTGTCCAAGCAAATTCTTACTTTGCTGAAGTTAGGTGATGACTTGCAATGCTATGCACACATTCACTACAAGGCATTTCCAAACCATACCATTGTGTTTCATCTAAATGGATTTTTATCCTGTCTACAAGCACAAGATGGTATTAGTGCCTCATTATTGGATCTTGACAGACACAAGTCAGGATCAATTAAAACACCTGGGATCATGAAGATCTTGGGGTAAATGATCTCAACCATGGTTCTAAAGAAAAAACAGTAATCCAAAAAGTGACTAACCCAGGCAGACTCACATATCCAGAGAAGAAAGAATGATATATACAGAAACGAAACCACGGTTCCCCGAGTTATTTCATTCTTTTAACGTCTGCAATTGTTGTAACTCCATTTAACTTGATGAACACTCACTTGTCTCTGAGAAAAGACAGTAAGCTGTCATCTGAGTCAAAATTTGAATCAGGTCCACTTAGTCTTTAGGCTGCTGGTCTTCTTTCATAGACAACAACCTTTCTGCTTCAGGAGCTGCTCCAAGAGGTTTACCAAAGTAAAAACTCAATAATGGAGCGAATTTCTGTTCCTACATGCACAATTCTGTGAAAGTTCTGTGATTTTCACGATATCTGCAATTCTGTTGAGAGTTTGAAGCATAAGCATACCAACCCTGGCATTAAGCAGCAGGAGAAAAGCCAAGAAGCACTCTGCCAAATAAGCAACCCCAAAAAATAAAATTCATGCAACTTTGAAATAATCTCAGGCCAATCTACTGTAAGCTTGGGATAATAATGTATAGATTATGCCTCTGAGTGCTTCTCAGATTTGCAATCAAACTGCAGTTTGAAGTGCACTGTCATTATAACATAATCATAATGTCATATGTGAAGAGTTTTCTTAGAGCAGCTTGGAAATAATTTCCACCTTGAGTCTTCAAGCTCCTTTGGAAACATTTCAAACAAGGAACCGTGAGGAACCATCTAACTTGAGTAACAGAACAGTCCTCTGAGACAAGAGCAATACAGTGCAGCCATACCACTTAAAGTCATGAAGATTCTTAATGTTAAAGCCTGAGGAGATGCTGCAGCTTTTTGGAAATGCTGTAGAATAGGTGGGCAGGTGGATTGATCAATTATTACTATTTATACTTCAGAGCACAGAGAATAGGAGAGCAAGTATATGTACAGTGTTTACATAATATGGTTCTGATGGTTAGACTCTTCACTCGACATTTCATGTTCAGATGACTCAATGGAAATATCTTTATATATATATATATATTTCTCAGCTACATACAGAAAGGAAGATGTGTAAATATAATATCAAAGAATTAGTTTTCATAGAAAATGAGAAGTTACTTGGACACATACTAACTATTGCTTGAAGCAGAAAGTTGGAGACCAGAGAAGAACAACCAAACCTCACACCCACATTCATAATGCATGGCAACATCAGATAAAGTATGATAAGAAAACTCAGACACTGAAACTTTACCTAAAGTGGAAGATAGAATCTTATCATATCAAGACAGATGTTCTGTATTATTGATTAATGAGTCTAGTCCAAAGACTAAATGGTATTAAGAAAGCATTTGGCCACACTCAAATTCCCTGACTGATGTTTCACCAAGACCGCTGTGAGGAAAGTTATCTTCCAAAATTACCTCATGGAAAGGACATTTTACTGGATTTGCCTTCCATGCTTCTATAATGGCCACATAAAAGTCATCATCACTGAAAAAGACACAACTACCCTTGTTTCTGTTACAGCTTCAGCTGGATTGTATTTGCCCAACATGATCATAGTACCTGGATAAGGTTTACTAAAATTCATGAGTAGCTATTTTCTTTGGCATAAATGTATAGAACATGCATGCTGTATGACTGCCATAACTTTTTGGGATACAAAATGCCAGCTTTGAAGACAAGAGAAAGGTGGCACCTCTAGAACTCATGAAAAGAAATCACGCTTACCAGATCTAGACTAAACAGGGCATAGAACAGGAGCTCTTACAGGAACTCTTTCCCACCTTGCAGGAATTCACTTGCAATCTGTAATCCCATTCCAGAACACCAGCTGGTGTCACTGAATGACATTATCAATTCTGCAAGCATGGATGAGGAGCTTGGCTTTGAGCAGCTCCCACCTTGCAAATGCTGCTGCAGATTCCAGCACACACCACACATGTGGCATGCAAGTCATTGAGCAAGGATGCTCCATCTGACAAGCTGTGGCTGGGTGATTGCTGCCAAAAAGACTCTGAATCATCAGCAGACTGGCACCGCTGGCACCTACAGTCATTCCAAAGCTTAACAGATGAAACTCCTGTGGAGGCAATGAATGTACATGTGTTGGGGACGGTCTCCTGCACGGACTGTGAAAGTTACAAAAGATTGCTCACCAAAAAGTTGAGGTTAACTTTTTACCACAGTGTGCAAGGTCATTTCAATCTGTTTGAAGGGACAAATAAAAGAGATTTATTAGGTAATTTAAAATAGTCTAGATAGGCTGGGATTTACCTCCCTGAACTTTAACTTTAGACTTTCTTTACAGACAGAATAAGACATTAACCCTCCAGAGGGTGATTCATCCCAGAGGGAATGCATCAACCTCTGTCTTTAGTGCTTTCTCTGTTGATTACAAGAAGGGCTGAGATGATTAGCTTATGCTTACCACTCTTTTGGACAGAGGTCAATCCACCTATGCTGTGTTCAGATGCCATACAGTTCATCCAACATCTTTTCATTATGGAAAAAAACTCCTAATGTTATCTACTTAGTGCTGTACAGAACTCTTTAGAGCAATAAATGTACACCTTAAGCAGCAAACAATGAGACTATAAAAATAGGGAACCAAATATCGTCGCTGCTCATCTATTGTTCTACAAAGTTTACTCTGGCTAACAGAAGTCAGGTTACAAAGAGCCTTTAAAGGCATCATGGTGACTTCATCTCAGGTGGCACAAATAGTTAAAAATTTCTTGCCTGGGATCACTGACTGCAGAAGTACATAAATTCAATAGTGTTTCATCCTCACAGAGAATTTGGGAACCTTGAAAGGTGGTTCATTAGCAATCATGGTCACTTGTCTTTCTCTTTTCTATCCCTTTTAAGTTAAGAGTTCAAATAGGAGTTCAGTTGTTTATATCCTGTAGAAGGCTGGCAAGCATGATCCCAGCAAGTCACCTGCATTGCTCACTGCAATTAGAAGGAAATGTGTGGCTTTGAAAAAAGCAAACTTCTTTACCTCAGCAGCAACCATTGGACAGTCCTTTTCCAATTTTTGTCTATTCTTCTGCTCTGAATAGCTCCTATCTCAATATTTTCCATATTTATTCAATCAAGTGTTATTTTATACAGATTTATGGTAGGTAAACTAGTTATACTGAGAAGAGCCTGATTGTTTTCTCATGGTTTAAAGTATTGCTGATTTTTATCATACACTCTATATAAAAAAATCATCTCTCTATTGTGAACATACTCAAGGACTTGCTTTTAGTTATTTCCATTTTTCTCCTGGAGTTTAGGATGCATCTCCTCAAAATGGATGACATTTATTTTCTCTTCTTTTCTTCTAACTTAGTTTTCCACTTCAGCTGCATCTACTGCAATGGAAATTTGAAACAGCACATTGAGAAAATGAAACACAATATACTGAGCTTCCTGCTGTTTCACCTTTAGGTTCCCTCTCTAATTTCTTTACAAAAGGCAGGTCTTCTGCTCCATTATTTAGTGGTGTGTACAGAATAGATTCATCATCTCTGAAACTGGTTCTGTAAAATAGGCATTCCTTTTTTTAATAAAGTCCCCCATTACAATCTCTCATATATTTTTTATTCTGTGAGACTTCTTGACATGCGACTACTTAGGAAAAAAAAGCCTTGCCAGCAGTTCCAAAGCTAAAACAACACTGGAAAAGCTGCATCTTCCAAAACTCACATGGCCTTTAAGAGGGTGGAATTAGACCACATATAGACACAGCTATTGTTAAGCAATACTGTGAGAGTTTGTATATTTACAAGGGAAGGAGAATACAGGCAGTTGCTTCTCTTTCCTTCTGCCCTTACATCCTTTGATTCTTCTCCTTGATCAATTTTGAAATTGCAATGAGATATGGTGCCTCACGTATGTGGAATGTGGCTGCAAAAATGTGGGAAGAACATTTGGGAAGCAAAATTCTCTTTAGTAGTTGGGAATTTTGTTTGGGGGGCTTTTTCAGGGTGTGGGGGGAGGGGTTGTTTGTTTGTTTTTGTTTGTTTGGGGTTTTTGTGTAAGTTTTTTTCTGTTTTGTCTTGGGTTGGGATTTTTTACTTAAATTTGCCTGGCTGTTGAGCATAGGTATTACAGTCCCTCTGATGTTTCTGTGCATGTGCAGTTCAAAATTAAAAGTTCCCCTCTAACAAGCTTAAAATCCTGTTACTGGAAAACTGCAGTTGTGCTGGGAAAAGTTTTTTTCCCAAGGATATTGGAAACTGACAGGTTGCTGCCTGCAAGCTTGATTGTTTCTATTTTCTCATCTATAGACAGACTCCTGGAAAGTCTGTGCATCATACTCTTTCTTCATTGTAGATTCCAGGAGAAGGTGGAAAAAGGCACACAAAGCCATGAGAGTCAGCATTCAGTCTTCTGAAACTTGCCCATGGATTTTTGTTTTCTGTTGAAGAGTGAAAAGGCAGTAAGTTGTAAACAGAAATTGTTTGAAAAATTTCTTCAATTTAAATATGCATGCAAATTTGGGATGCATTTTTTGATGCAATTTTCCCCTGGAAGTAATTTTCACTTTCTGAACACTTCAGATATTCAAAGGGGAAAGCAAACCTAGTGCTCTTCTCCCTGTTAGTCAACCAAAGCTTTACCTGCCTCCATACTCAACTTTTTCAATTAGTTATATTTCACTAAATGGGGGAAAATTCACCTTGATGTAATGCCATTACTACCTCGGAGTTCCTGCAGTATTGCATTTGGCCCCTAGGAATTCATTATTCTCTCGGATAGATAGCTGCAGTTTATGAATGACACATTTAATGTGGTTGGGAGAATATGATCCATGTAGCTTGGTAGGCTATCTCCCTTTAAACCCAAAAACTAGACAGGTCCCTCCATACAGTGAGCGTTTACAGAATCAGAAATTACATCAAGTTATTATATTCACTATATTCAGTCTGAACTCCCCTTATGTGCTTGATGATAAAGTTCGCAGTTACTTGAGAGGCAAAGTAATGATAATGATATTGCCTGATGATTTTAGAATAGTTGCTCGGAACTGTACAAGTCCATGAGGATGTCAAAAAAAAAGAAAAAAAATCTCATTTTCTTACTTTTTCATTTGCTTTTTAACTCCATACTGTTTTGTGCAAAATTTGAAGCCGTGACACTGGGACCGTAAAGTTGATTGAGACGTGTTACTGCCTCTGCTAGCTCAAAAAGACAGGAATCTATCTGGAGTCATCTTGTTCACATGAGGTCCAGTAAACGACTTTTTGATTGGATGGTTTCCTCTGAATCAGAGAAATGAGATTTTATTTTGAAATATCTCAAATTTCTTTTCTTGAATTGAGGCTCCACCCCTCATTCATGGTGGAGTTTCTCCTTCAGTTATCAACCAATCTTAAATTTTTTGATTTAGTCATGAGAAGAAATATTTTGTTAGCATTTTTCTAATCCTGATTCTCATGCATACACAGGAAGTCCTAAGATAAATTTTCTACAAGGTAAAGTCTGTCCCAAACCCAATGCTTCCCTCTTAGGGAAACAATTCCTAAAAACTGGATAACTACTACAATATATGTATTTCTAAGAAAGAAAACAGAAAGCAGACTCTAGATACTGTAGTCTATTGCTGTTTTCTGGGGAAGTAATCGTGATGAGACTGCTAGGTCCTTCCATCTTTCTTGGTTTGTTTTTTTCCTTACCAAGAACAGCTTCTCTCTGTTATGCTACTTACCTCGTGGATAGAGCTAGAATAAAGTGTTTAATGAAAATTGTCTTTCTAGAGGAAAACAGTTTCTTTAAAATCTTCAATTGATTACATCTTCTACTTCAGGGTTCTGATCACCTTATAAGGTTCTCCATGTTGGCAGAGCTGTACCTTTTGTGGACACAGCAGAAATAGGCTAGAGAGAGCTACAAAAACAAAGCATCTCTCCCGATCAGTGTGGGAGACAAGCTGTTAACAATCTTCTTTGGAAGGGCCCCATTCACAAGGATTATTTTCTTAAATGCTTCTGACTAAGCCTATTAAAACTATTAATAAAATCAAAGGGCGACATGAAGAGGATGAACAGGTAAAATTGGTGTCCTTTATTACTAGGATCAAAGACCCAGTTTCACAGAGCTAGTCTAACAGCTTGCTATCCCTTCTTTATTCACAGCATCCTGTCCTTGGCAGAGAATATACATGCATTTATGATAAAGGTATCACTTTTGAAAATGGTTATACCCCCTCAGACACACCCTCTGGTACCTTTTCAGCTTCATACTAAATTAAAACACCATATTGTCATATGTGAACACATATATGGAAGTATTTATTGCACTGGTGAAATATTAGTTCTTGTCTGTTCATCTTGCTTCCATATTAATATTACTTGTAATTTCACTAACACCTTATAAAAATCTCATAGAACTTCAGAATCAGAACAAGAACAATCCAAGTTCATAACTGTTTCAAGAAAATGTTTTCACTGTGCAGTTTTAAGCCACTTCTAGTCCAATAATTCTACATACCTCAAGGCAGTCTTGCCTTATCATCCCATTGAAAAAAAGGAAGAGTTGCTTTTTGAATCAATGACAAATCTTTGCATGGCAATTTACATGGCTTCCTTTCAGCACTCTGAGAAATCTCTCAAACAGCAAGGCCTCCTGAGGATCCATGTTCTCTTTATATGCATTGTTTCAGGTGCCAAATTTGGCAACCAAAGAATCGTTTAGGTTGGAAGGGATTGTGCACTTTAGCTGGCAGGTGCAACAGTACTGGATATGATAAGGATTTGCCTGTATTCCCATATTGTCCTTACAATTCAATACTGAAAATGAAAAAGAAACAAAAAAATCCCAAACAAACCTAACAAACAAAAACCCCAAACAAATGCACAAAATCAATCCAAACCAAAACACAACAGGGAATTGATCATGTCAGCTATTTTGCTTTTTGCTGAAAGAGGCATAATTCTGAGAATTTTGATTCATTTCAGTGAATAAAGCAGTACTATAGAAATTCCTCACTGGAATCAGCTCCCTGCCATTATCTAAGAAAGATAAGCCCTTAAAGACATTTTCCTCAATCTCTATGTTATCATGTAGGCCTAGTTTCACTATATATTGTCTAAGAAGTGTAGTCATGACAGTGGTTGCAAGAAATGGCCAGTTATTGTTAAATTTGGGCAAGGAAGCAACTCTTACAAAGGGACAGTAACAATTTGCAAAATTTTTCCTGTCACAAAATCTTAGCACTTCTGGACAAGGACATATATGTAGTAATATACAGACAAGAGACTCTTAGAGGTGGCCAGTGAAACAAAGGAGAATGCTCTAGCCATAAGTATCCATAGTTTTTTCCTTTAACTGCAGACCCCAGAATGTTTCATCAAAGGCAAAACATCATCACTGCTATTTTCCAGGTGGGCAAACTAAGGCAGAGCTCTGTTAGGTGACTTGTCAAGAATCAATAAGCAGCTGAGTAAGACACAGGTTTCTCTGCCTGATCCTTCTATTGCCAGGGAGGAAGATTATCGGAGAGCTGCAAGTCCTCTTCAAGAGTAGCTGTGGGAGAAATATGCCTGACATATGACTCAACCCTAATTCTAATTCTGTACCTCAATGTTCATTCATGGAATATTTCTTCGTCCTCCTGGAAAAAAAAGGACAAAGGGCTGAGTGGACACTTGATCTCGTCCAGCTTCTCTTGGACAGAAGTCTTAGACATATCTTCTTTAAAGTTTAAATTTGACAATGTTTGACTACTTCATATTTTAATAACCACAAATCTCAGAATCTTGAGACCCCTCTATACCGATTTCTCAGAAAATGCTTGTAGCATTTAAAGCCTGAGGGGAAAAAATCAAAATAAATTCCTCATTGCACTGAAAACAAACATAAAACATAACTTTAAAAAATCAATTCCAACAAAATGACATTTCTCCCTAGGTTTAGTTATAATCTGTGTAAGATAAAAGGTAATTTTTTTTAATCATCTCAAAATAATAATAAAAAAGTTAGTTGTGAAGGCTTTGGTTTACTCTGAAAAGTGCTGATTTGGTCTGTGGTGAAGACAGGACCCTGGAAATACATCCTACTGTTTCATTATGTCAAGATTTCTGGGTGACAAAAAGGAGTCACTCGGTTTGCAGCAGGTCTTACTGATATGCTAGAACAAGTCATGAACTCAGACATCTGAGAGCAATGCAGGCCATTTCTGGCAGGTAGTTTACAAGGATAGGACACTCAGCTTGGGTTCAGGAATTAGATATGATACTGCACTTACATTAGCTATACAGTGCTTCCTAAATAGTACCAGCAAAGTGCTTTCTTTATCAGGAATGAGAGCTGATAATCTGTGCTCATGCTACTTTCTGGTTTCAGATAGGAGCAAACACAGTGCTCTCAGTAATTTTTTTCACTCATTTTAAGTGTGTATTTTAGTTTTCATTCACCATACCCACTGCTATTTTACCTGCAATGATGCCTTTTTGCCCTGGTCCTGCACTTGCAGGGAAAGAGCAAAGGGCTGTAGCCTCTTTTATTTTGACCCCAAAATTTTGAAGGCTATTCAGACAAAAGACAACACTTCTTCAGTCCCTATCCTTCTGCCTTTTTAAGTCCCCCTCCAGCCTTGCTTCTGAGCGGCTGCAGGTACGCCTCCCACCCTAATGGTGGCAGAAAAACCCTACAGTTCACTCCATTGACTGCAGAAAAAGCAGATTGCAGCGGGGGAAAGGAGCCGGACACATCCTGCCACAGTGTAGAGAGACAAAAAAAAAAAAAAAAAAAAAAAAAAAAAAGGAAAGCCATCGACAAAGTGAGAGATGCTCAATAGATCATTGCGAGGGAAAAGACTGCAACTGTTTAATTTAGAGATGAACTCAGAAGATACATAAAAGACTGAGCCAAATCTATAAATGATAAAATCAAGAGGCCTTATTGCTCACATACCCCAGACTGGGGGTAGAAAATGCTGGAAGAAATGCTATAAAATTCTTTCCTCACCCTTGGAATTCTCTGCCAGAACACTTGATATTTTTAGAATGAAATAACAGCAAAACAGATTTGGTACGTTTGTGGATGTCTCCTAAACAATTATAGTAGATATGGAATGAAAGGAGTGTGTTGGTGTGTTGACTTAGAGGTAAGAAGTGTTTACTTAAGAGCCAAGCTAAAATTTGGGTACTGTTTTTGAAAATTCACTTTCTTCTAGTAGACAATTATAAAATTCCCTTGGCACAAATCAGCTTCTGAGTCAGCCAGAGCCAGTCATGCATCTCCTACACTTATCCTATGGTTACATTACACAATCTCACAAGTTAAACTAAACTGGAATCACATCAATCACCTGATCCTAACACAGAATATTGTTTAAAAAAGAAAACCAAAGCAAAACAATGTTTCTGATTACAAGTAGCAGTCTCAAATTTAAGGTCCTGCTATAATAAATCAAATACATCATCCTGTGTTTCATGGGGCTAAAAAAGAACTTTTTTTTTTTTTATGGCAAAAGACAGTCCAGCATAAGAAATTCAGGAATCTGCTTGTTTTAGATCCACCTATGCTGAAATGCAGTCATCACTAATTAATGTTAGTAACATTTTCATTCCTCCTACTTTCTGAGTGTGTACATCTGTCAGAACAATTGATCCCTTGCAGCAGCGACAGGAGGAGCACTGAATTTTCTCATTATGATCAAAATATGTTGAGTGATTATAACTTACTACATTAGATACCAAGCCTTAGCTCCTCAAAACTTATTGATATAATTTATTTTCAGAAATGCTGAAAATGGGGTATCAGACATTCAACACAAAACTGGAGCTCTTTCACATCAGTGATATGATACTGCCCGTGTAATTCTGGGAAGACTCACAGAATTCGTGAGTAAGGTAAAGTTGAAAAAAAAAATTGAATTGGGTGGAATGTAAAGACACTGCACAAAAGAAATACTTGTCCTTTTGTCTGGGTACTATCCATGCTGCCACAAAGCCCATGCAACAACTATATGACATGATGAAACACAGCATCAACTAAAAAGTTAGTTTGGAAGGGATTTCTGGAAGCTTCCCAACCTGACATGGGACACAATGTTACACGGATTGAGTCATATTTTTTATTTTTCACCGTTCCTTTTCTTCCAGATAATGCTTTCAAAACAATCGTCTTTACCCTATTTTGAACTCCGTCCTAATTTTGACTGTTTCTGCCTCCTTTTTACACATCCCACTTGCTAAAGGCAAAAATTTCACAATTAAAAATCATGTTTGTGAAGTGGACGAAGTGGTTACCAAAGACAGAAACAGTGTCAAGACAACAGTCAAAAAGCACCAAAGCCCCTGGAAAACAATCTGGTTAAAACATACCTGCTACTGTAGGTTGTCTTAGGATCATTGGATAGGAAATAGGCATTTGTCTCCAGTCATGGCCGTGGGCAGTGAGAGTCCCCGCGCATTACTGAGCAGAAGCCTGCAACGCTGACATCAAACAATGCCTCACCCGTGTCTGAAAGGTGCAGACAGGGGTCAGCTCTGTGACTGCCAGCGGTGATTTAAAGCACATGTGTAATTGGAAACACAAATGGGAGCTTGTGTTGTTTGGCTTTAACAGGGAGCTTTTGAGAATGGCATCATGTGACTGCACGAAGAGCAAAACCACCCATCAGACCTGCAAAGAAAGTTACAAAATGGGACTGGGGAGTTTTTCTCCACCAGGTTGTAGAAACATAAGCGCTTCCTGGCAGATCCAAAACATCCAGCACAAACTCCTGTTCCTTTGAGAGGGACTGTCACCTTACATGTAAGAAGCCAGAAAAAAAGGGATACAATTTGAAGCTTAATAAGTTTATCCTCATCTGCCAGGAAGAAGATGTCAAATGCCTCAAGGTCTGAGCGTTGTTTGGGAGAGGCCTGAAATCTTTACAATCTGGTGATGCTTTAGAAGTGCCACTGCAGCTCAGGTCCTTTTCTTGTTAATAAGGAGGCCATTCTTCTCCTAGTTCCTGAAGGCCTTCAAGCTTCTGATGGTTGTGAGAAGCATAATCAAATGTGCATGTTATGCAGAAACATTCATTTCATCAGAGGGTTCAAGATTACTTGCTCCTGTCTAGAGTTCCCAGTTGGTCCTCTGCACAGCAGTTGTAGGTTCCCCATTTATGATATTCTTATTTTCTATTATTTTATTGTGCCACATTTGATTAGTTTGGTCACTAATTTTGTTCAATTAAGATCAATGGCAGTTTCAGCATTATTTCAAATTGCAGCAGTCACACACTTTCTCTGTAAGTTTAAATTTATTCAACCACCCTTTCTACTAGCATTTTCCCATAACCCTATTAATTCTTGTTGAACCCAAATTAATTCTGCATTATCCTTTTTATGATTAAGTACCTAGAGCTGAACATAGTTTTTAAAGTAAAGTAGAGCTACTAATATAAATAATGGTGCTTATAAATGTTTCTGTATTATTATTTATCCTCCTGCATCCTCCTATATTTTTGTCTTCTCTTACCAAAGCTGCAGATCAAGCAAAAGACTGTATGGATCTGCCAAAAATTCTTTGGTTAAATTGTTTCAAGATCTCATTTTTCTAACTTCACCTCATAGCCTAAGGCAGAATCTTTTTGACTCTGAATTCCTAAAAGCCCCCTAGACAGCAGCCATATGTAATGTTGCTGCAACATTCGTGCAGAAGATGGACAATAGATTTGTACAAGCTAACCACAACATTTTGAAATACCATCCCTTGTTCCATATGACTAGAGTAGAGGCTGCCAAACAAGAACAGAGTGTAGGAGGAGAATCTTTAAAAGCTGTTAGCTCTAGACTGAAATCCATAATACCCAGTGGGAAGCTCTTATAAGTGAAAGGTTCTCCATGTTTACTGCATGCTTCCAAAGACTTGCTGAACTAATATGCTGCTGGAAAGACAGAATTTCTCTTCTTGAGTTCTTTCCTCCTTCAGGAAATGGCTGTGTTAAGGTCAGGTAATTTTCAAAATTTAAGTCCAACTACTGCTTTCTCAAGGGAAAAGAATGCTGTTTTCTGAAAAGATAAGGAAGTCTTCTTCACCAAGAACTTGAGAGATATTACTGTGCAGTGGCTGCACTTCAACATCAAGGGCTTTCTCCCATCTCACAGTTTTCCATGAATGTGAACTCTTGTCTCATGTCACTGGAGTACTTTGGAGAGGAACACCAGACAGGGTATTCAATTTATTCGGCTTCTCCATGCATGGATATTCTTCAAGTATAACTTCCAACACTGTTCTGCTTTCTGTTGGTTCATTTTTGATCTGAATAAATTAAAGTGATGTGCAGTTTTGTACCCCTGGCTAGCTTTAGTGAAGCCCAGTGCTTTGCTTAGCCCTGCTGGGATTTACTTTTGTATGCACACTTGATTTTCCTGGAAATTTGAATTTCTCTTTGTCTGATACAATTTCATGGCTGTGGCAAACCCACACAGTTCAGCATGAGGTTGGAAACTGTTGCAATCATAGTGCCAAGAGATAATTAGCACAGCAATGTTAACACACATGCTTGGCATTCATTATCAGACAGGGTGGGAAGAGAATGCAGCAAGATTTCCACCACAGTTGTCCTCTGACCCTGCTGTCTGCTCTGTCCCAGCTGCCCACGCTTCCACTCTTCCTCTGCAGCCGTGGCATCAGTTGGTTCAGGTACCAGGTGCCAGGAGGCACTAAGCACATGCATCCATGCTTCTTCCTCTTCCTGGGCACCTTTCCTTCCCCTCTCTCCCCAACATCTCTGCACTGCCCAGCTCCCCTTCTATCCATGTTGACCAGCAGAACTCCACAGGCTTGTTTCCTGCTTTTTAGGAAGAGCAAATGGAGCTCAGAAGGATGCACATGGAAATGTCCATCATTAAAATGAAAGTTCGCTGACAAGGCCAGCAGAGTTGATCTTTAAATTCCTGTGTTTCAAAAGTTCTGTGCTGGAAAGCCACTGTTTTCCATGTTTGGTGCATTTGACCAAGGAACACTGAAGGGAGTTGTCTAAATCAGAAAATAGTTTTGCACATGGGGTATCTAAATTGCTGGCAAATATTTCATTATTGACAATGTAAAACAATGTCAAATGCTTTGTGCCTCAGAAGGGGATGAAATCCACCTTCTTGGAAAAAATACCTGTGGGGTTTATGGACTCCAGGCACAAATCTTTCCTCCCAAGCAGCTCCTTTTAGCCCTTGATCATAATGTTAAAAATCCCAAGAGAGGCCTGACACAGTAATTGTTATTAATTATCATTCCCTCATCTCTTTATGACCTTTTTCTCTGAGAAAATGCCTGTCCATTACTCGGTGAACATTTCAGATGACAGTGCAATTTCCTAGACAGCCTTGATGTTGTAACAGTTACCTGAAATAATAATTTATGTACAATTCTGCCTATCTGGAGGAAGTTTTATACACTAGAAAGGAAGAAGATTATTCCTTCAAAAGAAAAAAAAAAAAAGCAAACCAAAAAACCCACTACAGAAGAAAAACATCCTGACTATTAAAGAAAACCCAAACCAAAACTCCCTTGCCTGACATATGTCCTTGAGCTGAAGATATTTGATATTATTTCTGTTGGGATTGTGGTAGGTTTGGGTAATCCCTGTGAGTATTTTAATATTATGTAAACAGCTCTTATTATTACACAATACATTTTCTAATACATCCCAATTAAGCAGTTTCTCAAGGCAATAAAGAGAACTCTTTCCTACTTGGAAGTACAACAAGTAAGCCAGATTGAAAGTCATATTATGAATCTCAAAGCAACAATATTTTTTAAAAACAGCACACAACAAACCTTCCCTGGCTCGGGAGCAACAGCAAATATGTTAATATATAACAGCAAGTATGTTACTATGTATGGGAGGAAAAAGAAAAAGGAGAATAAACCTAATGCTTCTGCAAAAGTTATCTGGAAGATAGATTTTAAAAAACATACAGCAGTCCCAGAAATTCCAGTGTTAATTTATTGGACTAATCTGAAGTACCATTGAAACCCTTTGAAAACCCAGGTCTAAATGTTTGAGTCTGAGATGTTGGACAGTAAATTTATTTGGAAAGTCAATGGCAGGTCCTAGTTTTTGAGGTTGGTGTGCACCTACAGGTCTTACCCACTTTGTCTTGGATAAAGAAATTATGCTTGCAATTTAACTGTTCCACATCTTTGGCTACAGAAGCAACGACTGCCAGTAAATTCTGAGCCTAATTTTTATCAATATTTTTGAACAAAATGTACAGAACTGGAAGAGATTCATAAAATCTCAAAGAAACCAACCCATTTATATGCATGTGTTTGACTATCTTAACCCTATAGAACTAATATTTACTTCTGATAGAAGCAAGAGAGAGAATTTCAAAGGGAAATGGGAAGAATTAAAATGCAGAAATGGAAATTACTCTGGCTTGTGTGTTGAAAAACATTCTCACTGCATGTCAAGGAGGTCAGTCTAGTTAGCATCAGTATGTGAAAGACTTGGAACAACTGCAAATCTTGTACCACTACCTGTGGGGCTGAGGCAAAATAGAAGAGAAAAAAACCCTCTGGTAGTAAATCCACGGCCATTTTTTTTTGCAGTGCACCTTCTTTAAATTCCAAGCAGATACAAACAAACTGCATGTTAGTTCTCTCTGTAGGAATATTTGTTTTGGAGTGGGATCAGCAGTATTCCCTAATCCCCATTTTTATTAGTAGTCCACAGAAAAATTTCAATGTGACAGTTTTAAAGTACTGAACCCCACTACATCAGCAGAAAGCACATCAACACACCAAGCAGCAATTCTTCCCATAAAGTCACACTGCTTTATGTAGGAGACATTTCCTATTCAGGCAGCCCCTTAGAGAACTGGACAGCATTTGGGATAATTCCCAAATATCAAAGAATACAAAGTAGGCAGAAGTTAAAGAAGACAGTCAGCCAAAATATTTCTCTTTCTTTAACCCTGAGAAAGAATCCTTTGAAAAGTGCCAGGACAGAATCTGTCCATCCTGATTATTTTGAATAATCCTTTGTTCCACCGAGCCTACCCATTGAAATGAAACTGGAAATACTAAGAATCTCCATTATCTCTGTTGGGCTGAGGGGAATGAATATGAGAAGAAAGAATGAAAATGATGTTATAAACTTTAAAAAACCCCAAAACAAACAAACAAGAAATGAATGGACTGAAGACAAATATGTTACAGGGTAAAATAAAATCAAAATCATTCTTTTCACTTCTTTTTTTCCACTTCCTGTATTAACAGCAGAGGGCTGTTTTTCCACTCAGAAATGCCTCTTTACAATAAGCATGTCCAGACCTGATTAGAAAACTGTTTTTCCCAACATCATTTGGCTTTAGTTGAATTGCTATGGTTTCCCACCCTTCCTATGAATCAGCACTTCTTTTCCATCATCCATCACTTTCCACACAGTCTGCACTGTTCTGTCTACCCAGGGCATAAAAGAAATAATGCACTGGCTATACATCTGCCTTTTTCCGAGGTCCTTTACACCCACTAAGGAATGTACATCTGAAAAAGCAACAAAATGTACTTTTCTTGCTTTGCAGAAATTAGGACATGTTGAATATTATAATATTTTCTCTGAGCTATGCAAAATATCCTAATGTTTAAATATTTACATATTATGATAGAACTCACAGGTTCCAAACAAGTATTAGAGATCCTTAGCTGGGGGCTCCATATAATGCAACCAAAACACAAAAGGGAACACCCTAGAATAACAAGCAATTGATGGATGGAATAGGAAAAATATAAAAATTTTAAAAAAAAAATTAAAAAATGCCTATGGAAGAATAATTTTAATATCAGTGAGTTTTAAACCCTGTACTTATTATTTTGCCGTACTCAGTCTTTACAAAAGTACCACAGAGATAGAAACAAAGGTATGCAGTGGATTTGTGTCATCCCTGAATCTGCCCCACAAATTATAGTTAAATGGGAGAAGCAACTCAGAGGACAGGACAAATTGAAGCAGAAGCTTCAGAAACAAGGACAAAAGAGATTAAACCTTTTAATGGAAAGGAGAGGAAGTGGAAACAGCATAACAGGTGATTTTTCCTTGTAAAATTCATCACTGGTGCTGCCAGGGTGAAACTCTTTCACCCTTCACAGGCTCAGCCAACCATGACGAGGACACGGGCTCAGTCTGTGAAGAGACGGTAGCAGAAATGTTTAGTATAGCATGGACTGATTCTCTAAAAGGCTGAAATAAAATCTAGAACAAACTTGGGTCTTGTTTTAGCTGAGTGCTGACTGCTGCTCCCTGAGAAGCTCAGACCGGAGCCCCAGATTGCATCCTGCAAACTTCAGTGGGCAAGAAAATCAGGATCTTGTGAGAGACACAGCCAAATGTAGGATGGGTTAGACCAAAATGAGAATAATAGGGGAGCTGTACCACAGGAGAAGGTTTCAAAGAAACAAGCATCCAATGTGCCATCAGGCACCTGTACTACTGAGGGCAGAAAGAGAAATAAAAGCTGTAGGTCAGTTTCTACAGAAGTAACAAATGACCATAACTAGAATAAAAAGAAAACAGAAAGCATAAAGAGATAAATAAACTCTCTGAAAAATTTAAGTCAGGCTTGGCATTCAGATATCATTGCTGAAGGCCATGCTACTGCCAACGGCCGCTGATAGGCATATTTTAAATATATCTGTTTCAAGTTGAAATCACCGTTAAAAAGCCAAAATGCTGTATTTTATTTTCATGGGGGCCTAATCAACATCAATATGCACAAATACCTGAAGGAATGGTGCAAGTAAGATGGAGCCAGGCTCTTTTCAGTGGTACTCAGTGACAGGACCAGAGGCAGTAGGCACAAACTGAAACAGGGAGGGGTTTTACCCTCTGAGCACGAGAAAACTCTTTTCACTGTGGTTGTGACAACAATGGCACAGGTATCCCAGAGAAGCCCTCTGGAGTGTCCCTCCTTAGAGATATTCCTGTCTAGAAAAGATCCTGAGTAACCTGCTTAGGCAGGGGGAATGTACAAAGATGTCCTCCAGTGGTTCCATTTCAGCCCCAACCATTCTGTGATTCTCTTTTACAATAATGAATCAGTTAATAACTTTCATTTTACAGAAAAAATAGTAATGTCCTCAGAAAATACCCTCCTTTATCTTCAAGCACAGACTGCCTTTAGAGTCCTTAGTACTGAAAACAGAGACGAAAGAACATGTTCAAAATGGATGAAAGAACTAACACTAAATACCTACCCCTATGGGTCACTGGAATTTTTAGTTCATATATATTTTCACATGGCAACTGGGCTCTCTTTGCTTTCACTGCATGTTGCAGGGAAAATCATAAATGTTTTTGAAGGGTTAGTAGTTGGTTAGCAGGTATTTTAGGGTATGTTACCAAGAGCAGCATGCGTAATATATGTTTATGAAAATGTCAGTGGGAAATGTTACACACAATTATAAGCAACCTATTGACTTCTAAGAACTTAAAACAAGGTATTAAACATCTCTGAGTAATTATTAACTTTAAATAAAGTATTTCTGTACACTGTCCTAATACTGTTCATGCCTACCTTCTCATACTGAAAGAAACTTTCATTTCTTTTGACATCCTCTACTTATTTCATGCAAGAGATTTAAAAGTAGTGTTTCTAACTGGACAGATGAATTCCCAGAGTGAAAGGTTTTTCACTTCTTTTCTTTTCCAGACCTGGTAACACTATACTTCCAGTGCATCCCCAAACCAAACACAACATACTTGAAAAGTGAAACAGGGAGTAGCAACTGTCTGTTACAATTAAGGACAAAATGAAAATACTGTGTTAGGTATTAGTCAAATGCCTTCTGCTTTTCCTTAAAAATATATGTTAATTTAGCATGACAGCATTGAGGGCTGCTAGGATTTTCATGATGCTTCATTATATCTGAAAAGAATAATAAGATGGAAAAGTGTTTAACCTTTCTCTTTGATGAACATAGATCTTATTGTCAGCTTTGGAACCAATGAAACTATGATTTGTTCAGTGAGCTTGATTAGCAGTCACAGAATACAGGAATCTTTTGGTTTGGAATCATAGATATGTGTGAAGTTTAACGGGAAACGATTTCTAAATTAAACTAGCCAAGGTGACTGACAAATGTTTAACTAGGCATCAGCTAACTGATATTCAGGTAGACAGGGGAGAGGGGGGGATGTGGATGGATTTTATGCACAGAATCTAAATACAATAAAGCTGATCCAAGCATTGTTTTGTATATTATAATTTCATTCTTTTCTGATAAGCAGGATAGCTGGGACAATTCCTTCAAAACCTAGAAAAACAGGAATGCTTCTTTTCTTCAGATGTTCATTGCAGGTAGAGGTACACAGGGAGAGATACAGATGCATAAATGTACTTACACATAGAAACTGACAGAGAAAATATGTGAAGTGGTGCGATAGAAAATCTTGAATTCATATGCTACTCCCACGTGACAGACACCAGCAAAGTGGCCATAACATTCCAAACACATGTACACAGATTCCTTATTCTACATAAGTCTCATTATGAGTTCTGCACATGCCATCTATTTACAATTCATCTATTTTAAAGAATTTCAAGCAATTATAGCCATTATGTGGCCCTCTGCCTAATCATCAAGTGCCTTTGTTACTATCAGTTCAGATACTGTAGCCAGGCACAAATATGTGTCCAACAGGTTTTAGACATCTCTGACTTTTTGACATCTTGTTAATAGATAATGGTGTGAATATACCAAATGCAATTCCTTTGATACTGACAGGATCAAAATCATATGCAGTGTACCAGTGTGTGGTGTGCACTTCCACCACCTGTCAGAAATCCCCGCCTTTAGGATTTTTGGACTTTAGATATGTTCCTAGGCAAGGAGCACATTTTGGCTGTCCTTGGCCCCAGTAAGCTTTGGAGGGAGAGAAAAGGGATTAGAAAGAAACTGCAGGGTGGGAAATAGTCTGGGTAGATTTTAATTAGAAATGTTAAATGCAAATATACAATTCTTCCTCTAGCTTTGCAGCTCATCGCTGCAGCCATCAAAAGAGAGGGATACAACCTATTCCTCTATTTCTGAATCTCCCAGTTGTCCCTCCCCACAATCAAATCAGGAAAGTACGGATTAAAGTCTTTCTGGTTTCCATGTCAGTAGCCACAGCATTCTCTGGCAGCCCTGTGGAGGAGAAGCTGTGAAAGCTTTGTTCAACCCTGCATGTCAAAGTGCCTCTTTTGGGCCACTTGGAGGGCAGATGCAGAATTCATATGCCCACCCCTCCTTTGGCTGTTCCTGGAGCACTGCCCCTGTGAGTGCCCAGAACAGGGAGAGTCCTCGGGGGATTGCAGCACAGCGCACAAGGAAACCTCTATTAAGTTCACTCCAAGGCAGATTTAAAGACCGACACTTTAAACTTGGACACAAAGTTTGCCTGAAACACCTCTCTCTGAGACCAGCCAGCCATGCTGCAAGTTCTCTTCAGAGGCAAAAAGTGCAGTTTTTCTGGGAACAGCTAAGACTTTCCAGAAAAAAAAAAAAAAAAAAAAAAAAAAAAAAAAAAAAAAAAAAAGCCACAGAATTAATTCCTCCCTAATTTAATTAAGCATTTTAGCTGTGACTTAAATATAAGACAAATGGAACAAAACATCAGGTTGAGAGAAACTGCTGTTGAAAGCGTTGGCTGGTGGCATTAAAATGTGGCAAAGTTGCACCCAGCTGAGTGTTGGCAGCTGCACGTGCTGTGTCTGTTTATGGCACCACTGCCATACAGTGTTCTGTACATGACACGCCATTTTGAAGAACTGCTTGCTCTGTGCCCACCACAGTCTCAGTTTTTGGAGGCCTCACAGGGCAGCACTGCTTCTGTAAGTGCTGTACAATGGCCATGTAGACACCTGAAGCCTTTCCAGTCCTGAAATCTCTTAACAACCGTTCCCATGGAGCAAATACGTTATTGAAAGTGGAAGGCCGTTTAAAAATTTCCAGAAAGTGCCAATCCTCCTAATATCAGCCAAGCAGCCACCTTGAAAACCCATGGGTTCCCACTGTAGTAGAGATTTGACCCCTGAAAATGCATTTTTTAACTGCTAAAATTCCTTAAAGTGACAGGAAGGTTAAAAGTGTGTTGCAATATTTTAAGGAAGAGACCAACCAAACATCAGAGATTCATTGTAATGATTTCAACTTGGGCATTATAAATCTGGGAAATTAATAAGTAAGTTTTAATTGAAGGTAAATAAGCTGTCTCGTGGAAATGCCCCGACCAACAGCAGAGAAACTGACTGCTTTTACTGAAACTATGCCATAGAAATTCAGTGATGATTAATGTATAATGGATACTGTGACTTCTGAGATCTGAATACAGTTACTGTAAATGATGCATTAGATTAAAATAAAATTATCATTTTGCCCCATTTTGACACTAGAGCTTTCAATGGACTTGAATACAAAGAACATTTGAAAATGCATAACAATATTATTTTTTTCTGACTGAAAAGGTACTGATGCTTAATGCTACATCTAGAATGCTACATCCAATTTTAAATTAGTTTCATCAGATAAACATGTTCATGTATTTGTTTAGAATTTCATGTAAAATTCATTCTTTTCCCAGTCCTTGCTGCAATTCCAAAGAAACAAGATATAGTCTTGCTCATTAGTGAAGAGACCAAATTACTGTAAACCATACAAACTCATCTCACCTTAAAGAAGAGCCAAAACTTCTGTAAAATTTGAAAAAGGAAATAAACCATCACATGTAAAAAAGGTTCACTTTCCCTTGTCAATGTCAGACCTTATAAAAGTTTCCAAGACACAGAAGCAAACTAAAAAACTGGGAAGTGCAGTAAGACGGGAAATTCAATGTTGACAAAGTAACATATGCTGTAAGAATAATTTTCATTTTTACTATGCTTTAAATTTGTTATTTAATCCTAAAAATTAAAAAGCTAGGCTATTACCCCAACTCAAGATGAGCACAGCTACAAAAATTTAAAGACGATTAAGAAAACCTACACTAAAAATGCTGCTTCAGAAGTGGCTCTTCACAAAGAACTATATGCCAAAGATAGAAATTGCCTCTGGGAATTAACTAAGTGTAAAGAAATGTCTCTTTCATGAGAGTCAAACATTCATGTTATTAATTTTAGAAAATAAAAATGGAGAATCTGCTATGAAAAAGGTACCCGCAATGTCCAAAAGTGCTGTAAAGAGAAGAAAATCTTCACAAACAAGAATTGAAATCTAAATATGGAAAATTGAAAGCTGATCATGAGAAAAGCTTTCCCATCCTACACATTCCCTTATGAAACTCCTTGCTACAAGGTGTTGTTAGAACCAGTAATTCAGAGCATTCAAAGTAAGACACAGATATGGAAAATGCTCAGGATTTTATACCATATCAACAAAAAAGTGTTTTAGAAGGAATACAGGTGTGACTATCTCTTCATTAGCCTTATCTCCCTGTGAGATATAAAGTAAAAGCTGCTGCTAAGGGAAAATGTAGGCCTGAGTGGACCAATCATCAGATTTCATTCTACAAGACAGTGCCCACACTGCCACTGCTTCCCTGCCACCAGCGGCCTTTCTTAAAAACCATTTTTTTTAAAGCACAGTAACCTTCTCATCATTCACATATTCACATATACCTTATGTATGAGACTAATCTCTTATATTGATATCTTGGATTTTGGACATGCAGGCAGCTGATCTGTAATCACCTGTCATCTAAAGCACGAGTGTAATGGGGTGATGCCACGGTTTTTCTAAAGTGCATCACAATCCCAGATCTGTTTCTTAAAGCAAGAAGAGACCATTAGATAATGTAGTGTTACTTGATTTATTCCACAGGTGGATAGCATCAGCAGGAGCCTGTTTTGAAGTCCAGTAGCCTTTTTTGATTCAGACAACTGTTTCACATGTTCACAGAAGAGCTTGGTGTGTTTGGATACTGGCTTGTGTTAGTTACAAGCACATTTGGTCAGTTTCTCTTTCTTTGACACATGTATGGCCCAAGGCTATCCTGAAAGTATTAATCTTACTTAACAAAATGTATTTCAAATTGAAAGAGGGGAAATACAAGTTAGATATATGGAAGGCTCTTTAATGTGAGCGAGGTGAGACACTGGAACAGGTTGCCCTGAGAAGCTGTAGATGCCTCATCCCTGGGAACGTTCAAGGGAATGGGGCATTAAGCAACCTGGTCTAGTGGAAATTGTCACTGCCCACATCAGGGGGACTGGAACTCAATGATTTTTCACGTGCCTTTCAACCAAAACCATTCTATGATTCTATGACCTCCACATTTGGAGATTTCTTGTGATGAGAAATTTAATACAGCCTGCAATGTTATATGTGGAAGAAATCTAAATTATCATAAAAATAAACACTTGTCTGTAAAATTGGAAACTTAGGTTCAGTTCCCTGTTTTAAGTGATATTAGATTCCTTAACTTAAGCTCAGAGTTATTCCAATCTGTACATCTAATCCTCAAGGAGTTGGCGTTCAAGCATGTATTCCCTGAAATTTTTAGACTGACTCAAAGACAAATAACCAGCCTCTCAATGGCGGGCTTCTACCATTACCTTTGATGCCAATACATGCACAGAACTGTAAAAGTGGGACCTCCGGGAGAAGCAAATTCAGAGGGCACAAATATGGTGTCTGGAAGAAGAGGCATTGCAAGTTGCCTGCCACAGCCTTGTTGCCACAGTACCTCCCTCTGAATGTGTGTTGGTGCACCCAGGGTGAGAATGAATCAGCACTGCGGCATTGACAGCATACTACTTCCCCTATTAGGGACACCTGTTGATAATTTAACAGCCTGAAGAACAGCTGAAAAATGAGTCTCAGTGCTGGCAGCCAGCACATCTATTCAGCAGTAAATCTTTCCTCTTCAGCGGTTATTCAAGGCTCTTGCTCCTACACTCTTGTTTACAATGGCTTAGCTCTGTTGGTATTTGTGTGTGAAGAGAACACAAGAAAAGAAGAAGAGTAGGCTGTGTATTATCACCCAAGGCAAGAGAAGGCTGCCTGCCTCCGTGGCACATCAAAACTAGAATTAATCAAACATATGTATAAAAAAAACAAAATTAAAGCAAATCCAACAACTTCTGGAAAAACTGTTTTCATTAAAATAATCAAAAAGATCCCCAATAGTTATCTTACATGGGGGACAGAACTGAGAGGCAAAACCTTTCCACCAGAAGAAAAAAGAGAGAGTGGATCTAATCTTCTAGTCCCTGAGGAGAGAGAAGTGGACATGCCTCTTTTACTGGTGCCTAGGTGGAAGGCATTGAAAGGTTTCACTTCAATTCAAAGATAGAATGAGAACCTGTATGAAATAACCTTCAGTTCCTTAATGCTGTGGACATGTTTACCAGTTTATCAGTTTTCTATCTCACCAGAGAGAGATGAGCAAGGGGCTGAAAGGCACCTGAACAACTGAACCTAACTGCAGCCCTTCACCAAGGTCCCTGCAGCTGTGTCCAAGAGTAACAAAAATGCAGTCCATATGTGATATCTATTTTGAGGTTGCTGTTGTGGCTCTAACCATGCTAAGTTAAATCTATACCAGATTTAATCTCTGACAATTCTAGACATATATCCAGCTGTAACATTTCACCACAGCATATTTTTGTGATCTAAAGGAGGGAAATTTATTGTACAGATAGCAGTGTCGTGGAGGGAGAGAACACTGACACAAATAGTCACCAATAATGTGTGTATATCATGGCAATATTTGCTTGTGGTTTCCTATGCCAGGAGGGCATCATTGCTCCTCTTTTGGAGGCCATCCTATTTCAAAGGACATAGTCACAAACTTCATCATGGCAATTACAGTCAGCATTAAGAAGGTCTGAACAGTCTCTGACATATAGCTGAGTTTAGAAACAGAGCACTAAAATAATATCCTGCCTAAATGGCTTTTTGACAATGCTAGAAAATGTTGTCTATTTATGCAGTGAAATTAAAAATAAACAAAAAGATTCATAAAAGAATACTTGAAACACTTTTCAAAGCTTTATAAAAGTCACAGTTCCAGCTCTCACATATAAATCTCAATGATTTGAAGAAAAATGCTTAGAAGGTAATACTTCAGGAAAAGTTTTGCTCCAACTTTGTGTTACCTTCAGATATATCCCTCTTCTTTGATTTCTCTTCTTGATAGAAAGTTTCATATTCTGTATTCAGAGTATGGGCTCTTGGAGTGTAGACTGGTGAATTTCCACATTCCCACACACCTTTGGACTCTCTTTAACTGTTTGTTCTGATGAAGAACAAGGACAAATTTCACAGAATCATAGGATGGTTTGTGTTGGAAGGGACCTTAAAGACCATCTAGTTCCAACAGCCCTCCCATCCATCAGTATCCCCAAGTCCGTCTGGGCAGGGCTGCTCTCCACCTGTTCATCCCCCAACCTGTGTTGAAACCAGGGGTTATCCTGACCCATGTGCAGCACCTTGAGCTGGAAACCCCCAACACTGCCATAAACACTTTGTTCTTATTGTCTGGCCAGCTTTTCTTGTAAAACAAATTTGGCTTAAAATTAGGTCCGATAAAGAAAAGAATTTGTCTCAAAGGTATGACAGCACACACACTGGCTAAAGACATTTAGAAATGCACTTACAAGGCCATGGTTTTCAAATAATATTTTATAAAGTTTTCAATTTCATTCCATGGTAGAAACAACACACAGCTCACTATAATGAAGAAATGGAGGGTTTAGGGAAAAAAAATAAAGTTAGTCAAGACACTCAGCTATGCAAGAACTATAGAAAAGGCAGTGTAAGGAAGGAGCAGTTTCTTCTTCAGCATCTAGGTAGAGGTTGACAGAGGTCTGCTTGGATGACAGGCAGAGGCCATTATGATCAGTGATGGGTTAAAAAACTTAAACCCATTACTTAATAAGATCACTGGAGATTAAAAAAAAAAAGAGAGAGAGAGAGGGAGGGAGGGATAGATGGAGACAGTGAAAAATTTAAGTATTAAAACATAAAGACCCCCTGATTGACATCTATAATTACATTTTGAAACCTGTGCCAGAGCAGTATGTCTACTCATCTGTAGCAAGTTCTGAACATTCAGCTTGGTAACAGTTAGGGATTTTATTTGGAATGTTTTACTGTGTCACTAATTGGGCTTAATTTAATAAGCCTTTTCTCAAATGGCTAATCTTAGAGGAGGAAGGGTGATTTTTTTAATCCTTTAACTTATATTTGGTTTTGTCACCTAATATTCTGATTGGATATGTTTGATTGAATCATGCAGAAATGAACTGGCAATGGTTTAATCATCTTGAATATGCTGTGGTAGTCCAGGAAGAGGACAAAACAGAAAAAAGTTCAATTTTAACATATTTATTAATATTTTTGAAGAAAAATATTCTAAAACTACTTTGAAAACCAGTGTCTATCTACAAGTTCATCGTTGCAGATAATGATAAACCTTATTCCTACTTATTCTTCCAACAGAAGTATATTTTTTTTTAGGAATGTACAAAATGAACTGTGACCCATTTGAATAAAATGGAGATGCGCCAGTTTTAATAAGTGGATTTTGTTCCCTTCTTTCATTTCCATGAAGACCATGAAAAATTGGACCAAAATAATTGGCTGCCTCTTTTAGCTGTATTTCTATGCATGGAAAGGATAAATAGCACTTATGCCTGGTACTAGCACAAGGCCTGAAGCTACAAAATGAGCTCTTATATGTTTCCATTGGAGGCCAAAACCAATTTAAACATCAATGACCTCAATGGATTTTTTTGGATCAGACTACTTGGAAAGAAAGCATAGAATTAGTTTGGACTATCTCTGTCCAAGTTAGAGTGAGCACATTTTTCACCACTCTTAAATAGCAGAAAAGAGAGAATTAGGAAGGCAAACAAGAGCTTTTTCAAAGATCCCACCACTTTTAGAAAAATACCTCATATGTTTGAAGACACTCTTCATATAAATCCAGAATTTTATAAAGCACTGACAAGTAAGTTTACTGCACAAAAATAAATAATACCATTTAACAATAAGAGTTTTAAAATACTTTAGAGGATTCTTAATGCAATTTGTGTTCCTGTAGGACAGAACCCATGTTGTCTAAGTTTTATCATCTGAAAACTGGTGTTTCATCTCAGCTGGACACTCTTTGGACTCTTGTTCAAGGAATTTTGAAAATTAGATAATTCAGCCTGCTGAGGCATGGTGGGTTGTTTTGTCCACAGATCATAAAATGAACAGGAGAAAGGAATAGTTTGGATAAGATGTTTTTTAGAAAAATCATATTAAGCAAAAAGAACCCAGTTTTCCATACAGATGGAAAGGCCTGCCTGAAGGTGCCAAACAGTTGCAATTGAACTCCTGTCTTACAGCTGTGCCATTATGGATGAAATGGAATAATTAAATAATAATACAGGAACTTTTAAAAGTTCTTGGAAATAATTTTTCAGTCTGTTCTTGTTACAGGAAAATCTGTTATCTCAAGCCATTTCAAGGCTTTCAGTAATGTACAATTTATGGATTGCCTTGGGTCATGAGCATACACACCTTAAAAATAACTAGTGAGAGACAGAATTGAAGCTTACAAGCATAGGGGAAAGTTTCCTTCTGATCTCATTGCGGAATGGCCTGTCTCAATTTTGAGACTATTCTCATTTCTAGACACCGAGACAAAAGCCTTCCTTAGGAAAGTGGAAAAATTTGAACATGTGGAGAGTCCCGCCAAGAATAAACTTCTCTTTCCATCCATACCAGGATAAGAGGAAGGAAATGAACCTCCAACAATGGGTGTCTGTTTGCAAGAAATATTAATCTCTTCAACCCTCGCAATCTGTTCTAGAAGAGAAAAAGTGCTCACAGCACTATTCTAAATACAGGATGGAAGAATTCATGGGTAGCAGCAGAAAGTCAAAGATTTGTGTTCAGTGGAACAGATCACATGATTGTGACCTCCTTAGATGTGACTTGTATGAGCAGCTGTTGATGGGAGAGAGAAATTATATCACTAAACTTAGCATAGCAGATATTTCTCACCCCCTATTTCACTTGTTATTATTTCTTCAAAATATTTTGTAGTGTTTCCAACAGATGACTTTCAGCCAAGATGATAGAGTATCAGTCATAGTGACAAAGAGAACAAATTCTAATTATTCTCTCTCAAGTCAAAATTAGTAATATCAAAGATATGATTTCTTAAAACATTTCAATATATCTTCATGGATGATTTAATGATGATTGTATTCTAGCAGATTTTACCATGCATGATGCCTCTATTTCAGTTTTGACATGGTTTATACCATATCCTCTACTAATTCTGTCTGGGAAACTCAGATTAATAGTGTGAATCCTGAAATATTAACAGGTTTTGTTGTTTTTTGTTTGTTTTATTTGGTTTTTTTTTAAGAGTAAATGAGCTTTAGACAAAAATAGAGACCAAAAATAGACTGAAACTAGGCAGTTCATGATGACCCCCAGTCCTTGGAAAAAGCAGAATGAGGATGTACATCTAGTGAAAATATGATATAGTGAAATGGTCTAGTGAAAGATGTCCCTGCCACAGCAGTGGGGTTGGAACTACATAATCTTTAAAGCTCCTTCCAACCTAAGCCATTCTATGAATCTATGGTGATTCTATGATGATTCTATGATGATTCCATGATGATTCTATGCTTCTATGGTATAATACCTGCTTTCACGTTAACAGCTCCCTGGTAAATTATCATCATCTGACCTAGAAAAGATAGCAAATTATATGCTGAAAGAGAAAGAACGGATAAAAAAGGGAACATCCAGGCCAATAGCACCATCAGCTTTTCTGGCAGTACAAACAGAAATTTCTCTAGTAAATTGAAATTAACCCCATGAATTCACATTCACTAGGGTCCCTGGTAGAGTAATTGCAAGCCAGAGGTTTTCCATGCTGTGTTAACTTCCTGTCTTTAGTGGCAGTGGGACACAATAGCCAGATTAGAATACATTTGCCACCCCACTGTATGTTTATCTAGGCAGTCACAGAAATGCTTTGAAACTAATGGACCAGGACAGCTGTCTCAAAGGGTTCTGCAAAACCACCATCCAGGTATGACACTAGGATGGCTTGTTTGCACAGAAAAGTTGGCAGTTACAGCTACTGCAAGTGAGGAGAAAACAAATCTGATTCTATTTTAGTTATGCTGGTATAATGTCCACATCAGAGAGTTCTATTTTAGAGAAAAAGTCACTCTGTTCAGCAGTAACAACACTTTACCTCACTGCAGTAAAAAGAAGCCGACACCTGTTTTTCTCAAATTAGAGGGTGAAGGGCTTTTCTTGCCACTTTCGTTATTTTTCTCTTTTTGGAAAAAGAAACAAAACAAAAATGGTTCTGCAAGTTTCACGAGGAGGAATAAAAGAAGGGGAGAAAAAAGGATTTTGTCTGGGTTCTTGCCCTTGCACCCACACACTAAATAAAGGAATACTGTGGACAGACAGTTCTAAATCACAAGAGAAAAGCATCGAAGGTAAAATAAAATCTTCTGACTGAATTGCAATGTTGCCACTTCCCATGCCCTTTCTGGAACACTTTGGAATGAAAATGTTTCTTTTACTTGTTCTGGTGTTTAGCTGGGTTGTTTTGTTTTGAGGTGGGTTTTTGGGGGTTTTTTGTTGTTGGGGTTTTTTTGGTGGTTTTTTTTTGTTTGTTTGTTTGTTTGGGGTTTTTGGGGTTTTTTTTTTGTGGTGAACAAAAATGACAGGAATCTGGACAGAACATTCTTCCCTTGGTGGCCCCAGGCCAGTGGGGGTGATGGGGCAACCACAGGTAGAGAGGAGAAGAGAGGAAGTTGTGTCCCAAGTTTGATGTGCCACCACACGTTAGTAGCATCCATGGTTATACACAGGCAACACCCCTTGGATGTGCAGTCTGTGAGGAGGGAGAAGAGAGAGAAATGCACGAAAGCCCATTTAATATTTGTCGACTGGTCCATGCTGGCTAATTACCCAACAGGCCAGCATTCCAATGGAACGTGACTTGCGAAGAAGCTGTGTAGTGAAAGCATCTGCTGTGGTATGGAAATTAGGGTCACTCATTTGATAAGAGGACTGTATGTCTCCCTGATGACAGTTCAGTTCTGTGGGAAGGGAAGCTAGAAAAGCACAAAACTGCTGCTAAGAGTAGCTCTGACAGGAATAGGTAAGTGTGGGCTGAAGCAATCATGATTCATGATTAACTTATGGGAGCTAATCAAAAATCCTGTGGGCAATCCCTGGACCCCTACTGTCTTCAAAGCCTCTCACAGCAGTCTCTCAGTATGAAGAAGGGTATTACATAAAGATGGAGAATGATTTTTAAGGGACCTGAATGAGAATTTGATGGAATGGGCTCCTGTGCAATCCTGTGGTTGGCAGTATCGTCGCCTTTCCCATGAAATATGCCGATGATATTGGCTTGACTGGTGTGCCTGCTTGAGCAGGTTGGGATACGCTTTCAGACACAAAACCAGATCTGAATAACAAATCAGAATGATCAGAACTCATCAAAAAAATCTTGCCTTGGCATGCCTAAGAGCAGAGAGATGCTGGGTGTCCTGTCCTTCTCCTCCCATTTCCCTCCTCTCCTGTTGCAGTCAGATGCATGTGAAGAATAGATACAGTCAGATAGAGAGGCTCCATGTGGGTCACCGTGGGAGATGCTCTTGGACTGAGCAGTATTAAGGTGATACAGCAGGAAACAGGAACAGCAGCTTTAATTCAATCATAATCCATATATTTTCCTTTGAAACATGAGAATCTGATAAAACTCAGTGCTCGCTGAGCTTCCCAGTTTGGCCACAGAGCACACAATTTTATGTGAATCACTGTCAGAGGGCAAGTTTAAATTGTGATAAGTAGCCTATATGTAAAAGCAGTATTTCTGCATCAAGTAATAAGGCTATGTTTCCTGGGAAAGGAGTGGTTGAAATCCATCCCTTGTCACACAATATCACGAACAATAAATGTAATTTTAAATCCATTAAAATGCTGCCAAATACATTAAACAAAAATATACAGAGGATTTATTCAGCAGAAGATTTACAGATTTCCTGAGTAGTACATCATTATCGGAACTGTCAATTTGAAAATAAAAATTGTCAAGCCATCACTGAAACACCGTAAAAGCTGTGACAGAAATAGACAATAACTACTGAATTTTTTTTTTAAATAAAACCCTCAGCAAACCCACTCCACACACAATTATCACCTCTGTGGACTACCAAGGAAACAGTAAAGTATGAAGGATATCAAAGATAAGTCTGGTATCCAGCATAGTTAGCATCAGCACTCTCCAATTATTAAGTGTAGTGTTGAAAAGCAGATTGTTGTGCATTAAATGATGGGATCCAGAGGAGCTAACATCCAAAACAGATGAAATCCCAGCTAAAATATGATCATTTGTTGTCACGTTGCTGTGGTTTGGATTTGGACCCCTCACTGGGCTCCTTACTGGTCAGTCTCACACTTGTTAGCCTCCTTGGTTAAGCTGAGACAAAGACAAGAAGTAGTTTTGTCACAGTCTGCAGGTAATTATTAAATAGGAGATTTCTGACATACAGTTTTCGGTAAACCTTTCCTACTTACAAGCTTAGCAGGCTGATGTGTTCAATTCCAAGAAGCCAGTCCCATGCCTTGCTTTGATTCGAGAACACCAGAGTGTCATCTTTCCCTTCCACATCCTTTATGACTACTCCACCCAATTATTTCCTGGTAGACTACAAGATTGTATTGCAATATTGACCCACAAGTAAAGTCTAGGGCTATCGCGCCCTGATGGTCTAGTAACTTAAGCACACCTTTTTCACCTCCCATATCTTGCAGGTTCCCCAGATTTATAAACTGACCCTCAAAGGACATCTAACAGTTAAAAATAGACAGGCACAGAGCCCACAGAAGTGTTTCTATATGTGGTTGATCTGAAATCCATCTATAACATCTATACTGTATTGTCCTATTTCCCTAGTGCTGTTACATCATGCCTGTCCACTTTCTGAAGATAATAGGAGCCTAGGATCATTCACTTTGGCATAGTTCCTTCTTTGCACCATGTGAGCTCTCTTTCCCAAGAAGCCCACTTCCTGTCTTGCTCACTAGCTGAGTTATATCTACTAGAAACAAAATCATGCCTCACTTTCCTTACCAGAAGATGCTCCCTTATCACATCTTTGCCATTTTTTTTTAAGGTGCTACCCCAAGCACCTGTTTACCAAGAAATTCTTGCTCTCCCAGGGAAGGTCTGTGCTGTTATCATCTCACTACTTCACAGGGCTTCTGCTTGGATGAAGGTCATTTGCACCATTATTCTTCATGTTAATTACATGTCCACTCTTGATAAGATTTCACTGACCGCAGATGTAAAAGATAACAGAGAAAGTAGCCACTGTTCCATACAAAATGAGTTTGCAGTTTCACACTTGGAAGCATAAAGAGATCTGAATAGGTGGCTTATTAACAGATCGGGAGGAGTCTTAATGAACTCCTGTGGCTGAGAAATGAAGCAAGACTATCCCAGATTTAAATGAGCACTTTACACAGGGAGAAAACTTAACCCTTTAAGTGACTTAGCAGGGACCATGATTCTGTGCCTTTTGAAACTTTTGTGATAAACTTGCAAGTCCTGAAATATCTCTCTTGGGTCCTCTTCTCAGGCTTGTACTCAAAAGTAGGAGAGACTGATTATCAGAATATTTCCTAGCTTAAGAACAGTACCTTTACTTTATGGAGGGGTATGGTGGCAATTTCACTGCAAAAAATATTTCTGAGGAACTTGATGCTTGCACATCATGGTACATCTTGAAGGAGATCAACTGTAAAACAGAGACACTCATAGAGAGCTCTTCTACTATAACACTGACTGGAGTGAAACAGAGTGAAGGGACTGGTGTTAGGTCAGTATTCCTTCAAGATGGATTTGAATGTGAGGGTCTTCATTCTGGAATCTGACGAAGGCAACATTGAATTGAGTGTCTTCAATGAATCACAGTGTTGGGTATCTGGAGTTTTGAAGTCAGTGACTAAACCTACATTGGCTTAAATAAAACCTAGCGAAAAGTTGGAGGGGTTGTGGCACAAAATTGAATGGAATTACTGCAGTGTAGCAAGTTCATTGTGGTTTAGATTAGAGCATTAGTTTAATGCATTTTAGATAGCATTTGCTGGTGGCAAAGGACACTGCTCCAGTCAGTTCCTGTAGCTCTGCTGATGACATTAAGCTGCGATAATTCATTTGTCTATCATCATGCTAAGCTTTTCCCGGCTGCTGGTGTAGCCTGGATTATGATCAGTTTTGTGCTATTAGATGGCAAAAACTGACTTTCTGTTTGGTTGCCCCTTTATTCAGCTTTGTAAAGTGCTATTTGGTCACTTAATATAATGCCTTGTTAATACTATCCTTGAACTGTGGTACTCTATAGACTGATTTGAGCTGAAGCCCTGAATGTCCTTAGCTGGTCTGATTATTTATTCTTGCTGGATCTGTAGTCCAGACATATTCCTTTGTATTTCACACTGTTACGCTTACAATATTATTATTTATTAACCCTATTTTACAGATGGTGAAGAAGTGATATTGAAGAAGCGATAATGAGTGAGACTTTGAAGAACCCTGCAAACTCACTTCTGCTTTAAAAAGGAAAACTGCAGTAGGTATGGTAACACAATCAGACTCTCTCAAGCACCAACACCACTTGTTTATGTTATTACTCCCTTTTGCAAAGGAAAATCCCAAAAGCTGGAGTAATTTTTGCAGTACAAACATAATTTGGCTTGATTTGCACGTTGTTGTCCTTTTGAAATCCTGGCAACCAAAGATAGGTGTCCTGCTTTGGCTGTGGACATCTGGTCACTCTCAAATGGAGCCAGTAATGCTAATTAATTCTAGCAGTACACAATGCCTTGTTCTGTACTGTCATAATTCACTGAAGGCAGTGAAAGCTATACCCCTCTCTGTGAGGTTGCAAGCAGGCACGTGATTGGAATCTTATTCCATCTGCATTTCACGTTCTTCATTAGCCCTCATTTACTGTAAAAGAAAGTTCAATTGCTCATACTTGGGAAAAACAGCAGGTTAATTTAACTTGCTGAATAGACTTTTAACCATTGGAAAGCTTAATATTTTCTGAAAACACCACCAGTTTTGTTTATTGTATATTAACTGCAAAATAGTTTTAATAAACAACTACCTTATCTTCACTTATCTTCCAAAATCTCACAACCAAACAAAAATCCAGGCCAGTACCTTTCAGTTCCAGTAAGGTTTAGCTGTTTAATAGCCTTAAGTGCCTTTGAAAGTACCCTGTTTAATGGAAGAAACGTTTTAATATGAGAGGTTACAAATACTTCACATCAGCAGAAAAAGATAGTAATTTAAGAGTCCCAATCGCTTTACTTTAAGAATCTGGGGGTGAGTGACATTTTCTGTACAAGTACCAATTTTCTTACCAAGTATTCAACTTCTTCCATCACTGGATTTATCTCCATTCCATATTGTTGCATAACATGCTTTTAAGAGAAAATTTCAGCCAGTGGAACCCAAAGCTGGATGACGAGGCATGGCTTAGTGAAAATATTATTTCAGTGATAAAAATGATAGACTAGATTTTGTGGGGTGGGGATGATGACAGCAGGGGGATCTCAATAAATGCATCTACAGACTTAATTCAGATGCACACCAGATCATATCTTTAAAGCAAATTTACTGGTTTTCTACATTTTCATGTTGCATATCATCAGGTATTGTGATAGCAGCAGCAAGGGAAAGTTGAGTAATAACTCAACAGTAATTTCCCTAGTGCCTGTAAATAACAAACATTGTTAGCAAATGAGTGATGGAGGTCAATGGGCCATAGAGTCATTAGATGGTTTAATGATATGCTGCAGGTTATCTCAGGGCACGGTGCTCTAATGACATTCTCAGCCTTCCCTGCAGCAAATAACCTCTGTAACCCAAGATAAGCAGTTGCATTGTGCAATACAGTACAATATCAAATGACCCCAGCAAGAAAACTTCTCTTCTGTTTGACATTTAATGTGCCAGTATCCGTCAAAATCTGTCCTGGGAAGAGAGTTGTCCTACTTGAATCTGTTCTTGCTAACTGAGAAGCTATTAAAGGGCAGAACCAAAAGTCCTCAGACCTCTGGCTTATGGATAGAAGGGTAATAGTTGAAGAATGCCTAGCAGGAAGCCTCTTGCTTTGCTTTCCTGGCTGTTGCTTTAAAATAAATCTTTCAGAGGCTTCCAGAGCAATGCAAGACCTTCACAGAGTGGGACTGTGCCCCTGACTGCTGCTCGTTTAACACCCCTGAGGAGTCAGGGGGCCTGATCTACATCCAGTGTACACCACAGCAGAGCAGAGTGCAAGGGGATGTTTCTTACTTTAAGAACCAATGCACACCCCTAATTGTGGGGAACAGTCTTAGTTTTAATGAAGTCCAAATCCTGGACTTCACCTAACTATCCAGTCTCAGGAATGAAAGGTAAAGAAAAGCTTGACAAGAGATAGAGGCCAAAATTTTTTCAATATCATGTTGCCTCTCTACAAAACTGAGGCTTATCATATCTACAGATCTTTAGTTTATTCCACTATATTACTCTGAATTACCTGTTTTTAAGTGCTAGAAATTCTCTCTTTCCTCCCTCTCCCGTTTCTCATTAGCTAAGGATGAGGTACCATGTGCAAGACTTGGTTCAGAAAGGCAGATTCACACTGTGTACTCTGGGGCTTGGCACTTTGCAGGACACAAAGCTAAATCCATTGAAACAACCACAGCTCAATAAGAACAGACACAAGAGGGGTTTGTTTCTGGATGATGATAGCTGTCACTGTGAATGGAAAGGAGGACAACCCAGTATGAATGACACATGTATGAGACAGTAAACAGCGTAGTGCCAACCGTAGATGTTACTTCTAGTTTGGATGTGATTGGCTACAATGATTTACTGTCCTGCCCTGGAACTTACTCATTGTTTTTTATTTGAAACTTTCTTAGCTGCAGGGCTTAATTAACTGGGATTTTATTTGGGGCAGTGGGAAGAGAGAGGTGGAGGAGGAGTATGAGGAGTTGTCTTAAAAGTGAGTAATTCCCTTTAAAATCTGTCTTACTCTACAGTAATCACTCACATAATTATCTACGATACGTTCTGGTGAAACTCAACCTTTGGTCTGCTCTACTCGGGGGAAATTAACCAGCAGAGCTGTTCTGTAATAACTTCCATTATTGCTATTTTGGTATAATTTAACTATTCTGGAATAACTCCCCAGTGCAGACATTCAGCTCCAGAATAAAAGAAATTTTATTCCAGAATAATGACTCTGCTTCCAGAAGGGAATAATCATTCTAGAATAAAGTCACTTTTATTTCAGAATCAAATATGCAGGGAGTTACTCAGGCATAGCTTCCCAACAAAGTTATTGTGATGCCAGTTAATTTTCTCATGTATGGAAAAATGTTAGTAGTCTTCAGCAATGATGTGTCTTGTTACATTTATCTGTTTTTATATGTTAATCTCCATAAAATTAAGCATTAAGATCTACTGGAGAATGTGTTAAGCTATGTAAATTTTCTTTTTTACCTTGTCTCACACACAGACAGTTCAAGATTTTGTAATAAACACATATCTCATCTGAAGAAAAGAAAGAATGTTTGAATACTTTTCTCTGCATAAATTGTATGATATGTCAGTGCAATCTGAAGTTTATTTCCAACAGTTTGCAAAAATAGTCAAACAAAAAACAAGTATACATGCACACACAAAACTATTTTGAATTTCAGAATTGACTTGGTAAACATGTAAAATGACTACAAAGGCAACTTTAAAGCAATTAAATAGAACAGATCCTCCTGGAAGCTGTGCTAAGGCACATGGAGGATGCGGACATGATTTGAGACACCCAGCATGGCTTCACGAAGGGCAAGTCCTGCCTGACCAACCCCATGGCTTTCTGTGATGGAGTGACTCCATCACTGGACGGGGGAAAAATTATGGATGTCATCCCTCTGGACTTCCGTAAGGCCTTTGATACTGTCCTGCCTAAGATCCTTCTCTCTAAACTGTAGGTACATGGTTTTGATGGGCTCTGTGATGGATAAGGAATTGGGTAGATGTTTGCATCTGGAGAGCAGTCAACACCTCAGTGTTCAGAGGGAGACCAGTGATGAAGGCAGTCCTCCAGGGGTCTGCATTGGTATCCACACTGCTTAATATCTTAATATCTGTTTCATAATGTAATATCTGATTCTAGTTCAGACTACAAAGGATCAGCACATGTTTGGAGACACTTCTCTCCCTGGTTATCCAGTTCCTCTGAACCACTTTGATGTCAAAAGAAACACATCTCAGTCAAATCCTAACTCTGGGACAAGATGGAAATTAATAAGCATTTCATGAGAAATTTTCAGTTCCCATAGTTTCAGTTATGGGAAACTGCACATAAAAGCAAGCAAGCAAACAAACAAACAACAATTTTACTTAAACTTTAACAATTTTTCGTTTGTAAATTCAGAGATTAAATACAAAAAAATTTAAAAAAACTATAGGACATCTTATCTATAAACAATGCTGTGTTGTTTCAATTCAGATCAGAAAGTGAAGTTGATAAACTGGTATTTATTTGAGGTTAGGAATGTTCTTTCACAGTTATTCTGCTGTCTGTGAAAATCATCTATTTTGAGTAGGATCCTGACAGTTTCTGAGCTTCTTCTGTCAGGCATTCAGCACCTGTCAGAAGCAAACTCTTAGGTACTTCTTTTTAATACACAAATTTATATATACTCTATGTTAAGGGAGTTGACAGATAGACAGACTGGTATGTATTTTGAAGAAATAGCAAATTGTTCTTCCACAGTGTAGTTGTAGGCTGCTTTCATGGTCATTAAAGCCTGTTTTAACTTTATCCAATAATTTTCTTCCATTTGTATTGGAAAATCCTAGACTGAAAATTGTACCAATCATGCTGAAAATGAATAAGGACACTTCTGCAAAGTCTGAGAAAGGATATTTAGGATTATTCTAGATTTATGGTAAAAAATTTTGCCTGGATTTTTACCATCTGTTATCTCACATTTTAACTTCAGTTACTTCACATTTTCAGAACCATCACCTTGGAATGAAGTGGCTCCATTCAGAATGCAAGTCTATATTTAAATTAATTACAGGGTTGAACTGGATTCTTTTAGGGTCTTTTGAGGGAGTTGCTAATGATTTCAGGGGCAAAATGTCCAGATGTATGTATGATGCCCACCTCGTTTTCAAGTTTGTCAAGACACAGAGTACACTACTGTCACGTGACAATCTAAGTTGATTTGAAACACAATCAACTCTTGGTCTCCACATCTAATCTAGGGCCTGTCATTCAATAATTAATAAAATCTGTCATTCTATAATTAATTCAAAGACCATCCCAAAATGTCCCACCTGGAAAATACGAGATACTAAGTTGATAAAAAAAGCAACACTTAAAAACAAATAGACTTCCTCTGGATAATCAGCATAGTTACAGGAGTATGGAAGAATGTATGCATGTGCATATTTATAACTATTTACATCCTAATCTATTTCATTCTGAGTTGTTTTCATTTGACAGATGGAGAGGATTTTGCAAACAGTGTTTGAACCAGCAGTATGAAGTAGCTCTTTCTGGGTATACATTTTGGTGAGAGTAGACCTACAAAATGATCTTTATGACATTACTGTGCTCTTTCAGAAATAGCTTTCTGAATGTTAAAAATGGAAACTAACTTTCCAAATTAAAAAAATATAACCCCAACCAGAAGCAACTGAAAAAGCAATATGATGGGTGACTCCCTTGTCAAATTGTATTTTCTGGTTTTCACAATGAAGTCTCACATTGGCACACTTGTTCCGGTTTTAGTTCCATCATTCAAAAATAGCCCATTTCTTTTGACTTTTGATTGTTTCCATTTTGCCTGGGAATTTTGTATGCCCATTTCAAGTGAGAATAGGGGGTTTTATCCCAGATTTAAGAGCCAGCTTGAAAAAATATCATTCTTGCTGTAATAGTTTTACTTTAAAGCTGAAGTAGCATTCATTACCTTTCATAAATCAAAAAAAAAAAAACATTTTTACAAAGCTTGATATTAGTTTGCTATACCAGTGAGAAAAGCTAGCAAATGTGCATATATTGAGTATGTGTTCCTCACAAAGAGAAAGTACAAATTTTAGGACCAAATTAGTGAATAATCTAAGGCCTGATAAGGGATTTAGGGCTCTTTTTAGACATATGGTTGGTAACAGCGACTCTGAAGAGTGATCCTGCCATCTGCAAACACAGTCCTGCACTCAGACCTGCTAAAAAGCACAATTTCAGAATCCCTCTCTTTCAGTAACTTGCCTGGGATGTTACTGTGCATTTCCAAAGATAGCAGAATTGCTGCATTTACAATGCACACTGATAGTGATCCTAGAGTTTACTAAAGTTGTAGAGCAGACACACATATTCTTCCAGTGTTTTCTGGCTAGAACTATGTTCTTGTCTTTTATCCTTTCGAGTTCAGTGCTTTGTGAAATATCTGATTTGCTGTGCGAGAGCGCTACCTTCACAGGAAATCCCAAAAGTCAGATTTATGGATTATAATGCAGTTACCATTTGACTGGCATTCCTGCCCAACCAGAGTCAAGCCAGAGCTCTGCTGATCTGGCAAGTTGATGGGATGCCAGCAATACCAGCCCATGTGCCTACATTTCTCCTTCCAAATGGCCTAAATTTTCAGCTGGAAATAAAACCTAGCTATGTCATTTGGAAATATCTGAATGTTCCATATCCAAAATTCATGAATTTGTATTATTTAACAACTCTCCTTCTAAGTCACCATCATTCTTGTAAGCTTTGAGTCAAGTCATGAAAATATATTTGGTAAAGTGAGGAAAAAACAACTGGATGGAAAAAAAGGGAGAAAAAAATGTACCAACTTGTCCAGAGAACAGAAAGATAAATCCAGCTCTATTCAGACTATGCAAGAGTGCTCCTTTTCATCTTTATCACATACAGATTTCAAGCTTAACCCACTCAGTTGTAGTCGTATGTTCATAGTGCCTATGAATACACATGGATAAAGTGTGGGGCTAGAAGTACTTGGGCAGCAAATAACTGTCTAAATTCCTCTTAAGTTTCCCCCAAACTCATATCCACAATGGGATATGAGGTATTCTGCTGGGTGATATGGAAGAGCTTACCCAAATGCTCTTTCTAATAGAGGCAGCACCACCCTTGCTCCAGTCTGTACCTGCCTCCGAAAGCTCTTGGAAGCATAAAAGCACAAAAGGTGCTTAAAAGGGTTGAGAAGGGAATAGTAAATTTAGGACAAATCATAATTTTTTCAGTCTCACCTCCACAGCCCAGCTGGATACATTACAAGTTGAAGAATGGAAGAGACCAGTCTGGTTTTGATTCTGCTCACTGTGGACTTTTTTCCCTTATACTTTGGAAAGGATTTACAAGAAGGAAAATTAGCAGCTGGCTGGAGCTGCATTATCACAGCAGTGGGAAATTTGATGGGTATCATCAGATTTCTGTGAACTAACGTCAGGCTTCCTGAACTGCTGCTTTATTTGTGCCCTGTGGGAATGCAGCCAATATTGTCATGGTATCGCTGAGGCAAATCACAGAACAAAACCTGCTGATGATTTCCTGTTTCATACTCCCTATATGCCACCCTGTTGCCAGTGATTCCATGAAACAGATACCACCATCCATCCAGATGCACTGGTCTCCTGATTTATACTTCATTACAGAGCACTCTCATCACCCCATCTACCTACCTTGTCCTACTATGCATGCATGATTTCGATTAAAAAATTAAAAAAAGAGAAAAGATGCTCCACTTTCAAAGGCACTCAGCATGTCTGCATTTTCAGGCAGTTTGCCTCTTAAAATTTTCCACTTATCAGCACTAAGCACACCTAAAAATTTGGGACCTTATTGGAGAGAATATTAATTTTAGATATTCTGGTCCTGGGTATAGTTAAAACCCAGATGTCCAAACTGTGGAAAAACCATCCCAAACTGTCCATTTCCCTATCAAGTAAAAGGACTTTACTTTTGCAGACTGTCACATATACAATGCACCTGCCTTAGCTTCACATCCTGAGTGCCCTGGTGAAATTAATATGCATATTTCCTTTCCTCTTGATGCCTCTCCCCCTCTGACAATTTGTCCTACTAGTTGAAGAAGCAGCATGTTCAACAGAGAGTGACATAGTATAATATGTCATGTCAAATATATTAAGCATTTTAAGGCATCACAGACCTGGAGGATTTCAGATAAAAAGAAACAATTGTTTGAATCCTAAAAGAAGCTTATAAAAAAACCACAGGGAATTTGATATTTATACCTGAGCTTTAGTAGTGCCTGTGATTTCTGTTTAAGGTGGAGGTATGTGCACAGTTATAGCTGTAATGTTAAGATCGTAATTTCCATCAGTTTTTTAATAGCATTGTTTTGAAATTCCAGACTTAGCATGTGTACTTTGGGGGTTTTTTCACTACTTTTTTTTCCTATGGACATTGATGATGGCAGCAGGGTTGAGCCAAAAGGTATCAGTAACTTCTGGTAGTCACTTCCACAAAGTGACAGTGAAGTGGGATTTTCTTTGCTTTAGCTTTGTGGGCTCCCTGGTTTTTGTTGTGATGCTGTGTGGCTGCTGAACACACTCAGTGCTGGGGGCTGCTGTACAATGGGGCTCTGGAAAGCTGAACCACCTAGAGGTTTTCAACCCAAATTCATGTAGAAGTGTGAAGGTCAAAGGCCATGTGGTGTGCTAGTAAGTTATGTGGATAGGCCAGAACCTCCTGCAATATCTTCCTCTTTCTTTTTGCCAGGAAATTTATTCCCAGAATCCACTAAGAAGAGCATCAGCTTTAATTTAATCAGAGCCACATTCTAACCCTTTACATTTCTTTTTGGTTGGTTTTTATATTAGTGAATCTGCTGCTCTGATGAGGACTCATTTTTATTGTGTGATGAAATCCCAAAGCTTGCCACAAAAATGCTGAATCATGAGAAAGAGAAGCACCAGGGAGAAGGAGGTGAGGAGAAGGTCCAGCACAGCGATAGAAATCCAGTGGTTGGTTTGGTATGAAAATTAATTGATGTTTGAGAGAAAAGAGGATTTGTTAAGTTTAGCATGATTAAGGCAGTTCCACTGGATTCTTTAACAGCCTAGCTAAAGTAACAAAGAACAATTCTGTTTATCAGATGTGGGTCCCAAAATTTCCTGCATGACCAGAAAGAATCCCAGCTTTGAGACCTATGTTTTGTACATGAAACCAAAGCTTTTACAAAAGTTATGGGACTTTACATTTACACAAGACATGTTGCTATAAAGAGGGAGAGTTTGCAACACTCATAATTTAACATTAGTTTCCCAAGGACTTCTGAGGAGTCATACAGAAAATATTACTAGATGTCCTTGACTGAAGCTTAGAAGAAAAAAAGTAAAGTGGTATCTGTCTGAGAAGAGATAGGTCAGCCTCAACATGTTGGAAACGAAGCTCAGTGCTCAGTGGACCAGATTACCAGATCACAAATCACACAGTGAAAGCCAAACTGAGAGGGCATAAGAAGCCTTAAAAATTCAGCCAATACTGGACTAAAGAGCATGAGAGATTTATTTTGCTTCCTGCATTGATCAGAAAGAAAAGTAGCATCCAATCTTGAGACAGAGCTGCAAACACATATTGAAAAAAGTAAAAGTTTTTGCTTCTGTAGAATATGGAAGAGGGTGAAAATACACTTGAAATCAGGCTTCATAGTGATAAAAACTGTATAAGGACAGGAATCCACATTAAAAAAAATCAGACAAAAGCTAAACTAATTGTAAATCTGAAAATAATAAAGATTTGGCAATTTCCCAGTATATATGCAAATGCCATAGGGAAAAGTCCTAAAATAAATATTTTCGGCATGAATAAAGTTTTGGAATCAGGAAAAAAGGGAGAATAAAGAACACAGTAAGACTATGTACACGTAACTGTACTGAAAAGAATATAGGATCCATGACCCAATATTGTTAGATGTGTGTATATTGCCTAAGGATCCTGCAATATTCTCCCAGCATCTGGAGTGAAACCTAAGTGTGAATACAGGTGCTTCTCCTGGAGATTTGCCTTCTTTGTAGAAGCAGCCCTCTGAAGAAGGGATAGACTTCAGGAAGAATGAGAAATGCCTTCAGCTTCTTCCAATAGAGTGCACAAGGGAGATGGAGAGCAAGGGTGTGTTTCCTCTAGCCCAGTCTCTGCTTGCCCAACAATAAGTTGTCCAGGCTGAAATAAAATGGATTAATCCACAGTCAGTCCTAGGGAAATGTGTAAATTAATCTCTGAAGAGAGACACCTATCAAACTTCCTTGACAACAAAGGGAGCCTAGAGGACATCTTGGGTTGTGTATATAACACGGAGATGAATAAAACAAGCAGGGATCAATCCCATGAAGAGTTTTGAAGGTTCAAATCTCATGTAGGGAGCCAAAGTATCAAACAGCGTTGGCAGAGGTTGCTGACCAGAGCAGTATGGGACTGAACCCAAGTTTCTTCAGATGTACCCAAGAGTGATTATTGCATGAAAAATATTTCTGTACTAGCTTTCACTGCAAGGGGTAAGTGTAAAATAATTCCCCCATTAAGGGCTTGAAAGATTTTGATTTGAGCCAGTAGCTGTTAGAGCTCCAACTTGTTTTATGTGCACTGGAATAAGTGAAGCAACACATGAGGCTCCTTAGTTATCATGCTCAGTGAATAAGCCCAGCAAATTCAGCATTAAACGTGAGAAAGCTCAAACACACCAAGACTTGGCGGTGCATACTCTTGGCACAAATGAAGTTTTAACTTGTCCCTTTGGAATATCATGCAATACCACTGTCATTCCAACAAGAGCACTTGAATATCTTTGGCCCAGATGAGACCAAATCACTTTGGTAAAGACACCATGGTTTATTTCCCTGTCTTCCACTGGCATCAGCAAAGAGAAATTATCTTGCATGGCTGCTCTAATTATGCATGCCCACACCATGAAACTTCCCTGTCTTTTAAGTAGTCTAGTTTAATTCATTGGAACATGTAAACTAATCATTTACTTGTAACGCCTTGAAAAATTCACCCTGTGCCCAGATAATAAGTCTTGTCAGCTTGCAGAGGTTTCACTGTGGTTTTATAACCTCAGCCCTTTGTTAAGAACAAAACTCAGCTGCACGATGCCATGAGCAAGAGCCTCCAAAGTCTAGAGAAAGGTTTCTGCACTCAGAGTCCACAGCAATGCCCCTTCCCCAAGAGTAATATGAAAGAGTTTATTTTCTATAAGTCTTTTACTGCTCTTGACTGCCCATGCCATGTCTTCATTTAATAGCTATGGCTTCCACTAAGTTTATTTACTTGCCCCTGAAGCTTTGAATGAAGGTCTGCTTACATTTAATTACTTTATAATGCAGCTTGAATAGTAAATGTGTGTCTGTTAATTGATAGCTCCTTCTCAATGAGGCTTTTTATCCCTGCCTGTCCCCTCGGGTGCTCTGGGTAACTTCATTGTTACGATTGCTGATTCAAAGAGAAAGGGTACAGGAAATTCAGATTCGATACTGTACAGTGCAGCCCAGCAAATGTGATCCACATCTGACTTCCAGGGAGGTGTATTCATGAGGGAATAAACAACTGTGCTGATGACAGAAGCACATGGATTGCATGTCTGAGGCTAGGTTGACATTGCCTACCCATCCTTTACAAAATAACATTTGTTTAAAATAGGTGTGGGTGAATTAATCAGGTCAACTGAAGACAGATAGTCTTAAGTTCAGCACTCCAGAAGCATTCTCAAGCATTCTGTTGGACAACTGTCCAACAGAAGAAACATCAGTGTGAACTTTGCCACTAAGCTGAGAAACAATGAGACATTGTAAACAAAATTTTAGAATTTTGTAAAATTCTCAACCACAAATTGCTTCATTTAATAAACACAACCATCATGGCTCTATCCTGGAAACAAATGCTGTTTTCTACTCCTGCCCGGATGGGGCCCTTTCATACCTGTCTTCCACTTCCTAGAGGAGTGGCCTGTCTACACTGGACTTTAGACTGTTCAGGAGGAAACAGTAATCTCACCAATAGTTTTGGAAGAGGGAAGATCAGTACTGCTTGGACAGAAGATAATTAATAATTTAGGGCCTGTGCATATGGCCAGATCTTGCCCAAAGTGAAATGATCTTGCTGAAACAGAAATAAGCATTATGCATTGTTTAAATGGGAACTCAATATCTGAAGATAAAACCTTTGCTGCATCAAGTCTGGGGAATTGTTCAGGTAGAAGCAGTGGTTACTGAGTGATGTTTCAGGATATGACACAGCACCCAAAGACTTGGATGAAACTTTTCATATGAAGTGGTAAAGAGATGGGCTGTGCTGTAGCAAAGACAGACTATTTAGTATGCCTGTCACTGCTACAGGACTCAAAATGTTTTCCCTTTGGGAAAAATAAAACCAAAACAAAACCAAAGCAAACAAACAAAAAAGTATAAGTTTCTGGACATGTCACACAGACAAGCAAATGTACATGGGTTATTCTTGTACTCTGAAGTTTTGCACTGAATGCTTGATAGGAATACTTTAGGAAAATCAGAAGTGCAAATATAAACCTTACAAAAATTTCCAGATGACTGAAGTTATCGTTTCACTTAGAAAGCCTATTATGTATTCCTTGTGTTATTCCAATAGATGTAAAACCAGCATTGTGCTAGGCACTACATTAGAGATTATTCAAAGGCAATTTTCCAGAGTTATTTGGGGGATTGGCATAAATTTCACTCTTAAAAAAAAGGGAAAACTTGCTTTTTGTGTCATAATGTAAGAAGTAGCCTGGAAATTGCATCCTTATAATGTGATCACAAGCTCCAAATACATGGCAGTGTATCCTTGATGTTTTGGAACCTATTCCCTTTACTCTGGAAGTACATAGAGATTTATGTACCATCCTTGCTTGTACAGCATATAACATGAAATATTTCTGTTTTGCTAGAGCAACTGATAAACAATACCAAGCTTCCATTTGTATATCAGGATTTTCAGTCTTCTATGCTCACGTACATTTATTACTGCATAAGGATTTAACCAGACAACATTTTCAAGCAAAAGCAGGCATACATTCTTGCCAGAGATCAAGATTGGTCAGGAACACATTCACAGTTTATTTTACTATCCTTTCTAAACTTTCTGCAAGTCAGATGAATTGCCAGGCAGGTTTCTGTTGTTCTTTTTAAAAAAGCTATTCTTCAAAAGCCCTCTTTTTGCTTTGTAGTTTCAGCAGAGATAAAACAACTGTGCACATCTGTGCTTTTCCAGTTACTGTATTTATTTGTTTTGTTCTTGCATTTCTTCCTTATTCTTTGCATATCTGCCTGAATTGTGATAGAAATTGCTGTGCTCAAACAAACTCTTCCTGTCTCCTTGTCTTTCTCTGTTTATCCTTTTCATATGACCTTGGCATATTTTCTTCTCTGTTTTCATTCCTAAATATTGTTTTCTCTTTCAGGTTCAACCTTTTTGACTTCTTTGCTACCATCATCACTTTTATGATTCTTATTTTAAAGCCCATCATAAAAGTCTTTGTTTTCTGTTTTATGTCTTTTTCTTCCCTTTCCTTCTTGTAAAAACACTGACTGTTTTCTCGGGAAGCTGTTAGGTGTCAGTTATTTTCCCTTTGTTTCCCCTACACTATTGCTTTAGATAACAGAAGATGTGTAACAAAATATACATTATTTTGAAATAACTACATACAATTGAATTAAATTACAGCACAAAAATGAGGAAAAATAGATTCTAGTGAACTACAAGACTGTTAGCTTGTTTTGGTACTGGACCTTACTAAGATCTAACTTTGTAGGTCTGGCGTTATAGACAGTAGGTTTTGCAGCATTCAGCCCTTAGAATATAGCATTTTAGAGGTCTTTCTGACAGCCTTTCCTCCATCTACTCTGTTTTCCACCCTCTAGTTTCTGAACTGTAGTTATCTCTCAGCTTTTCATTTTACACTGAATATGATAATTAAAGGATTTCTGACATCAACAAAACACAGTTACAATAAATAACAGGCATTGTCCATTTGGTCAGAAGACATCAGAATTTCTGGAATTCATTTCTTCCAGTGCCAAATGCCTTATCATTATGCATGGTCATCCCCAGAACATACTATCAGAAAGTTAAGTTCTAAGATGACACCGTTTCTTTTGTCACCGGTGATCATGACTGGATAAATGGAACAGAATATTTCAGGTGAGTATTCAGCATTTGCAAGGATGCCTTTTGATTATTTTCTACCATGATTTTTTTGGATATCAATCACCAGAAATGGTGACAAATGGATAGTCAGATTGGAAGAAAAAGGCATGTTACATGGGGTGGGATTTGCTTTGTTTTTGTTTTTTTAAATTGTTATTTCCGACAACTAGATGAACTTAAATTGGACCTAGAGCTCAGACTGTCACTTGCCCTCCATTAAGGCCCTATTCTCCAAGTAGGTGCACTGGAGTGGATAAAAAAATGAAATTGAACAACACAACCCAAAGTCTAAATCTCAGCATCATGTAAAACACTCGAAGTGTAACTGCTTGAAAAGCAAACATTAAGCAAGATTTTTAAAAGAGCATTAATTCATTAATATTTTCTGTAATCTGAATACTTTCTAGTAATCAACAGATTAAACATTACACTTTACAAACTGCTCCGCTTCCTGAATGAATCATTACATGAAATCATGCAAGCTAGTGCACTTCATAAGCTCTTAAACTTTTGCTTTCATGATATTATGCCGTGATTGTTTAATGTTAGAAAAGAGAACATCCTTACTTAGAAAGCCTGTGCCCATTCCACAACTGCTGTAAATCACTCAGCATTAGCTATCCAGGACAACTGCCCGAATCATTACAAGAGAAGGTCACATCTGTTTTCAGTTTCCTTTGTCTGGTCAGAAGTGTCTTACAGGTTTTGCTGCATAAAGTGAGGAAAAAAAAAAAAAAAAACCAAAACAAACCCAAAACAAACAAACAAAAAAAAAAAGGAATGGAAAATGTCCTTTTAATGTAGAGCAGCACCTTTTTGGGCAATAAAATTTTAATATTCATCTGCATCTTCTCTGGGATCCTGTACACACTTCACAGGCATCTGAATCTCTCATGTTTTAGGGGGCTACCTGGTATACCTCGCCATGTGAATCTTTGGGGAACTCACACAGATAAGTACTGATTTCATGACCAGGTTTAGTTGAGACAAGATAGGTGCCCTATGCGAACAAATCCATCTTCACTTTCCATGTATTATTATCCCCTTCTGATTTAGTCCTCTCCAGAGTGCTGGGCTTCTTACTTTTTTTTTTCCACAGTGAGTGGTATTTCCTGGCTCAGGAATTTCAAATGCTGTATTCTCCATTGCCTAGAAGGCCTTGGTTAAGAAGTAAAAGCTCACTCTGTATACACCGAAAGACTCATTTACCTCAGCTGAGCTGTACTGTTTTGTGCCAACTGAGGACCTGACCTACCTTTCAGAAGTGTAAGTTGACAGGAGGCACTCTTTTAACAAAAAAATAATAAAATTGTTTGTTACCTATCTGCACACTGATAAGTTCTTTCATTTCTGCGACTGACACCTAAACACCTGAATTCAACACCCAGAGATAACATAGGCAGTGATACTAAAAGACTTTATGTACTCCAAGTAGTCCCCTGGCATAAATCTTTGAAGGCTCAGAGCCCTAACAAATACAACTGATGTACATGTATTGGTTCATAAATTCTGTTTATTACATCTTTGGCTGCCCTCTATTTGTTTTCCAAACTCTCTTCTGCATGCTGAAAAAGATGTTCCCCTACAGTTTGTGCCTACTTTGGTCCATTTTTTGCTGTAACAAACTAAAATACCGGAAAAGGTTTGGTAGCAGAGATTTTTTGAGTTTTGTCTCTGCAGTGACAACAAACACATCCTAATGAATAGTCAAGTAAAAAGACATAAATAATTAACAGATTTCCTTATTATTTTTAGAACATGCTAATTCTGGCTGGATCCTGGCAAATAGAACAAGGGAATGCATTGTAAAATCCCCTGTTGTATTACAGAAATGTTACCATTTTTTTCTTCTTGCTCAGCTTTCAGATTCTTATTCCCTCTTGAAGAGCAAGACAACAAAGTCAACCAACCACAGTAGAATTTTAACCAATGGTTAATTAGCCATTCAGCTTCAATTTAAAACTAAATTGCTTTCCAAAATACTTCTTTATATTTCCTGAATTTCCTGGATGATTTTTTTTCCTTTAAAAGAAAGGAAGGTTATTCAATTGAACACCACAGGTTTTGCTTTCCAGGTTCTTGTAATTTTTTTTTGATATGGTCTTACTTACAGTGGTAACTGGCAAGCAATCCTGTCTCAATAAATCAAAAAGTACAGCTGGGTGCCAAAAGAAAACACTTGCAATGAGTCTCTCCTATTGAAACCACATAATTTTAACTGATATTGACAAGAAGTACATTATATCTTGGTTGAGAAAATTCAGTTAACATTGAATCACACACCCAAAAAATGAAAAATAAATTAAAAAAACTTTCAGAGATCCCAATGCTCTGGAGGTGACAATTTTTCTACCTTCACACATTCTACCAATTACCCAAAAGGACGCATTTGAAGGTAGTGTGAGCAAGACACACAATATTTAGAAATGTTGGACTCTAATTCTGACCGGCTGTCATGATTTTCTTTTCAAACCGCAGCGTATCCTTCATTCACGAGTGCTTTATACACTTTGGAAAGTAAGAGATGGTTGAATATATGACATCATTGCTGCTAACACCAGGAAACAAAAGAGACACATTTACATGAGAAAGGTGGCTTTTCTGCAGCAGTGCAGGGAGGGAGGGTCATAGGTTCATTCCTCTGTTTGCAGGCTATGGATAGTGCTATAGGCTTACCATGCCTTACACTGCGGGGCTCACAGTCAGCAGAAACAGCGCTGAGCCCATTGCTGACTACAAAAAGACCATTATCCCCTAATAACAGTTGTGCTGTCTGTGACTTTTGCGTGGCACTAGGAGTTCGTTTCATGTTCAATGGCTCTCTGAGAGAAGAACAAACCAGTCTGCCTCTTCTTTGTACGGGTTAGTTCTGCGAGGGCAACGGACCAAGAACGGGGGAAGTTGTTTTGCTACTGCTGTTGTCAGCAAGTCTCCCCCACACAGCCACTGACTTAATTTCACCTCTTTATGGTAGCAAACGCCATGCACATGCTGTGCAGAAATTAAAAAATGAGTCTTTGGATCACAAGAGTTCCTCAAAATGCCACAAAGCCCCCAAATTAATTCCCATAAATTGTTTCCTGCAGCTCAAGATGTCCATAGTATACATAAGCCCACAGAAACAGGGAATTTCTGACAATTAAAACATATCAGAAATCTGGTTTTCTTAGAGTATACTTCTTCTAATACAGAATTTTTGGCTCGTACAACAGCTATGGGGGGAAAAACCCAAACACTAGGATTTTGCTTTTGGTTTGAGAAAAGAAGTAATGATCTGCGATTACAATGTTATGGATGTCTGGAAATATTTTTACATCATACAACATGCTCTTCTTAGTTTCAGGGAGAAAGTGGGAAGTGTGCTCTTCCTCATCACGACTTGTGAGACAAGCAGGAAGAGGAGTGCTTTTGGAGATGCTCTGCAGATTCAGGGAATATGTTCCCTGATTGTGGAAATAAGCAAAAGAAGCCACCCCACTCCCTTTCAGCAACATCAGGGTGATCGATTCAGTGTTGCACAAGGCGTATTAGAAGGACTTAGAGAAATTGCAAAGAGGTACATCTAGGCTTTTTCTGTAAAGTGAAATAGCTAATAGGAAGGACTATAGGTCCTCATGAAATTATAGATACATCCAGTGCTATTTCTTTAAACAGATATTGAATGGACAGGATTCTTTTAAAGTTCAAATCAGGTAGCTCTAGACCATCAAAAGACTAATCTCTTCTTCCTTCTTACTCTCACGTGCTGGAAATGTCTGTCTCTTATTTGTCAAAAAAATGTCACAGGCCTTACCTAATGTTTTTATTAGATAGCTGACCACAGAGCATCCCAGAAATTGCTGCATCAGTAAAGTACTCTGAAAGGCACACTGTAATCTCAAACCAACAAAGGCTGTGTCTAAATTAAGGGGGGCAGTAATATTCTACTCTAGTGTCTCAATGAAACAACATCAGCAATTCCTCCCTATGCACAAAAATCCCAAATGTGCCACAAAATCCCCTTGCTTTACCACTGCACCCGAGCTGACCCTGCCACAAAAACCAGCACATGTTATCATTGCTGGAATCATAAGCAAGTAGACAGACTGTTTCACAGAGCAGGATATTTATATACCCAATGTGTTCGACAGGCTGCTCAAAAGAGCAGATGAGCACAGCATCCAAAAAACACTGGGTGTGTTTGTGTGATAAGCCTGTGTATGTAGCCAACTCAAGACACTGTTCTCTTGAACTCAGACAGTTTCCAATATCAATTTATCTACTTATTTATTTATTTTGGTGATTATTTGACATTCCTTCATAAGCTTAGAAAATTAAGCCTCCTGCTTCATCATTCAACTCCCTCCCTGCCATATGGTTGCTCTGATTCATCCCAGCCATCAGCTGGTACAGTGCACAGTTCAGGGATGTTTTAAGTTTTACCATATTTAAGGGCAGGAGGATTTATATGTTGCTCATCTTTTTGATATTCTGGACTTGGATGTGCCAACTAACAACACTCATCCCTGTCTGAATTAATGATATTCTTTTTTCTTTCAGACAACCAATCAATGCAGGAGATGGGAAGGGGAAAAAGTACTTCAATTCCAATTCTCCTATGCCCAAGGCTGTGAAACCTGTAAATGTAATGCAGCGTACTTTCTCTGCTGCAAATTTAGCCCAATTCCCCCACAGCAAGTGTAGATAGATGAAGAAAAAAATAGACCACATTGTGTACAAGTGATTTAAGCTGCAACTGCTGGGCTTTGGTGTTATATTTACTCCCTGAAAGGTTTATCCAAGTGTGTTTGAAATGTAGAAAATTGATGACATTAGACAGCATTATACACTGGCCTGCTCTTTAAGTACCAACAAATCATTCGAACAAATAGCTCTACAGAGGGAAACACAGGCAGGAAAAGCATTGTTATGAAGGCACAAGACAGGGCCTTCCCACTATGGGGCCTATTCCCACACTTTCTCTATTCCTCAGAGACAAGAAGACATTTGTCTGCAAAACCTCAAACCTCAAAGCCTGGAACCAGTGCTACCACCAAGGCCATCACCAATATCCTCAAGTAAACAGTAACTAACAGATAGATCCACCTTTGTACCCACAGCTGCTTCAGATACATGTTGAGCACGTCTGCCAGCCATAAAATACACAAAAAATCAAAATACAGTTTATCCAACCTGTTACAACAGCAAGTCGACCACATTGGGCTTTTTCTCGGTCACTAAACAAATCACAGAGAAGAAAGAGTAAGATGAATCAGAACCAAGCAAATAAGTGCAACCACTGGAAAAACAACGTCTATTTTTACTCTATTTAAAAACATAGGCTACAGGCAGCTTTATCCAATTTAACAAATTGTTTTCATGTTTAGAAATATTTGCAAAGGAAACAAATCTAATTTCTGATGATTAAAATCTGTTTGAATGGTGGGATGAGTAAGCACTGTGTAACTTTTACACAGTACTTTTTATATACATTTGAGCATTTAAAAGATTGGAGTTTGGATTAGATGATCTTCAAAGGTTCCTTCCAACCTTGACTATTCTGTGATCCTATGACTTGCATGTCTTAAATTGCATCTTATATAATTGACTCTAAAAGAGGATTCCTAAGCCAAGCAAGATTTGAACCAGAAGGAAGTTTGGTTTTTTGGGTGGTTTTTTTTTTCAATTACTGGTATAGTCAAAACAGGAAAGCTTTCAAGTATACAGGCTCTTCTTCAAGATTTAAAGAAAAGCAGAGGTCTTTGGAGTTTCATGGAGACTGAGAACAATTACTTTGAATTTATTAATCAGCTAGATCATTTGACAGAAAATGCAGCAGGTACCTCAAAAGCACCTGCAGCAAAACAGAAGATAAGATGTGTATCTCCTGTGAAAAAAGGAGAGGGGTGATTGATCATCAGTTGAACTTGAGAGAATTAACAGTCGTGGAAACAGGAAGTGCTATGAAAGTAGTATTTCTCTAATCAATTCTTTATTTCCAATAGTACTAGAAATAATTTTGAGGCATTTCTCAGGCTTCCCTTGAAGATAAGAACTGAATAGGAAAAAATTAAACGAAGGGTTTGTAAGAAATATTCTTTCTCAGATCTTTGAGCATGTCTGTTTTCCATCAATTATTCACTCATTCTGGTGTTTGTTGATTGGTTGGTTTCACACTTGCAATATCTTTGTGGATATTCAATGTGCTTGCTAAAGTATATTATACATGGGATACGTAAGCTGCAGACCTTGTAATGCTCCAGTGGAGGACTAGGCATTGTAAAAGTGGAGATGTGTAGTGCTTACACGTGATGTTCATGTGTTATGAGTCTGTTTACATGTGTTTGTCCATCAGAGTGCTGCTGAAGTGTTTAGTAAAGTTCCACACAGAGGGCTGGAGGGCTGTTGAAGGAGATTGGGACTCATATTGCTTTTGTGGTGGACTTCAGGGAAAGACTCCAGATGATAATGGTGTCATTTATATAATCTGAGGTACAGCATAAGCAGAAGCATGATGGAATAGACAGATAAAAATCTTTATCAAGGTGGCTCATTGAAAGACTAACATACTTCCAAATCCTCTGCATGAGGCAGTTGTGCCCTAACACTGTCAGACAGGAAAAGTGAAGTTATGTGTGAAAATGAGTTGACTGGTTTGGATTTCTGAGGACTACTCTCTGTGTTGTACACACTTCAGGTTAGCCTTGGAGGCTTCCATGATGTGAGGTGCTGGTATGTGAACAGGTAACATATGTCAAAACTAGGCTGGTCCTGGTGAAGTTGGCTTAAGTTGTGTGGTTTATGAAGGAAGTCTTCTCTATCCTGCAGGCAGGAGATGCAACATTTCCTTCAAGTTCCATCACCTTGTTCAGTGTAGTCTTTGTGGATCAAGACATTATAAATCTTTGTCTGTTGGCTTAACCACAATGTAAGGACTGTGTTTTAAGCTCTGCTAAGGGTGGTTTTCAGAAAGAGACTGTGATACCACATTTTTGGGCTGGATATTTCAGCAGTCATTCTTATCCTAAAGTATTCTAGCAGCCCTACACGGGATTTTGGCTAAGCTTGTTAACCAGGCTCCTTCTTCAGACTACGGAGACATTTTCCTGCAGCGGCATACCATGCCATTTTGTGTAAGGCAAGTGGGAAGTACCATTTGAAGATGTCCATGGTACCCCCCTGGCTGCCTGTAGTTAATACAAGGACTCAGTTTCCTTGTCAAACATTCCCTCTCCAGTCAGCTTCTTCATAAAATAAATGAACTGTTGTTCCTCCACAGGGTGAGATTTACAGGTTTCTTCCTCCAGCCTACTGGCATGAAAATGTTTAATAGTGGTATTCCTACAAGCTTCAAGGAATTTCACAAGAAAAGGAAATTCTTCGATAATTTCTGATAAAACAAACAAAAAAAAAAAGCTCTCAATTCTCAAAAGTCCACCAGAAGGAGGACTGAGGAAAAAATTGACACAAAAAATGCAGGAGTAAATTACTTGAGCTCAGCAGTTCCTATAGTTCCAGAAGAGTGAATGTTTCCAAGATAGATCTTGGATGAGTTGTGCAATTCATCCACAAATATTTACTAAAGATGTGTGAGCTGGCACTGGTGTTTGGGAGTCAGTCTCTATCCAGATGGTCTTTCTTTAATCACTGGACCAGGACTGTTGAATTTCTCTTAGTTTACACATGCTAGAGTCAAAACAGGACAATAAAAGTTTCCTGCTCATTTTTACATCCAGGCTCTCTATTCCCATTCTTTGCAGCCTTGGCTCAACTATTCCTGTTTCAGCAGCTTCCCAGCCAAGAGCTTCCTCTTCTCATGGTCTCTTGGGACGGAGCAAAAGGAATGAGCAGCTAAGGACAAGCAGCTCAATCACCACACTGTTATCCATGACAGATTATGGCCGTCTTATTCCTACAAAGTGCAGGCACCACACACTGTCTCGCTCTGCCCTCTTGTCCTGTCTGTGCAATCTGACTGACTGAAGCATTGCCCAGCAGCCTGTTTTGGCCATTTCAGGTTTTCTCCAGGTTCAGACAGTATCTAATATGCCTAAATTATATGTTTTAGATTTCCTGGATAAAATAAGACAAAAACCTGACTGTTTTGTTTTCAGGGGAAGGTGAGTTGAAAAAAGACACGTAACCTTAGGAACTGCAAGGCTTCTGAATGACTTACTGCTTATAACAATCCATCTCATCAGATCATAATTTCTTTCTAATGACCATTTCTTTAAAAACCTGAGATGCTCTGAAGGTAACAATGTAAAAGTAACCTCATTCAACCTAATCTGCATCAAATGCTTAGTAAATGCTACTAAGCACAAACGAATTTTGCCAGTCTGTCTCACTATCAGTGATCAAACTGCGAACACAGCAAGGCACTTTGGTTCATTAACAGTGAATACAATACTAATAAATACCTCAGGCAATTAAAACAATCACTGCATTGTATTAGGGTACTTGCTGCACTTTGGACAGCCTGGTGAATATGTATTTGATGCAGTCCATGCAGCAGTGCCAATGACCCCAGACTGAAAACCGGCTGTGTTTTTGGTGCTTCTCCTTTTTTTGCCTACAAAACCCTGTCAGGTCTATGCAAAAAAATCTGCTGAACACAAGCAAAAAAGGTAGGTGGGTGCTAATAAAAATGCCTTGAAAGCCTGTTAATATCAAATCCAGAAGTGTCTTATTAAAGAATTTAGAAGTATTCTCAAAGCTAGCACCAGCTGCCAGTGCTGCTATGCCATAACTGTTTAGATGCTATGGTAACAGACACTGAAAAACACTGAGGTAGTTTTACAATACTTTACTTCATTTGACCATTACATTTACTTTAAATTCATATGCACCTACCAGTGGATGTTTTAGGTTAAAACACGAATGAATTCAAAATCTGAAAGAAAAACTTAGTTAAAACATCCATGTTTTACTCAGTTAACACAGAAATGAAGCACCGCTGCCAGTCTGTGCATTATCTCGTAGTCACTCTCATCTGCTTTTCCTCTAACCCAAACACAACTTTTTTATAGCTTCACTAGAAGTTTTTATTAGTGAAAGAAGGCATGATTCCAAGATTAGGTCAAACAGCTCATGGAGACCTAAGAACTGTCCTGTCACCATTCTACTAGCAAAAAATAAATAAATTGGAAAAGTTAAAAATAAACCTCAAACAGTAAAACTTTACACATCGTTCCCTAGGTACACTGATAGTAACACTAGTGTGACAAGTAAGGATTGCACATATCTCAGATGTTCTATATGAGGCAAATTACGGGTCAAATAATCATCTAACACCTCACCTTTTAGTATCTGAAACTGACCCCATCATTCCTTTAGCTTTCCCTCTGGGGACTAAAGAAAAGCTCTATTAATTTAGTGTTAACAAAACAAGAGCAACTAGGGTAGCTGGTATCTACACTCAGACAGGACTGAATAAACCTATCAGCAATGTGGTTGGGTAGCAGCCACAATTTAAATTAGATAAATGTGAAGTGATACAGAGTGCGGGGAAAAAGCCTAATTATTTTTCACACACTGCTGGGATCTAAATTACCTAGAGATCTAAATTACCTAGAGTATTTCAGGAGCAGATCTAGCACTTATCATTAGCAGGCTGGCGTGCTGCTGAGATTTCAGAACAAGGAAGTGATTGGGCAAAATTATAAAAATTGCAAGGATTGCTGAAAGAAATACTGGAACAGACTAGGACTTTATGATTTGGTGATACTTCCCCACCCCCCCACCCCCCACTCCCCTTTAATACTGCGGACAGGGTAGTCTGTCTCAAATCCTAACTCCTGTGTGCCACAGGTGGCAAAGTTTTGGGTGGACAGGGTAAAGAGAGTGGAAGGGGGATTAAGGATTGAGAACAATTAAAACAACCAAGGCTATTTAGTTTAGAAAGGAAAAGTATAAGAATGACCACCCAAAATAATGAATAGTTTAGGAGAAAGAGATCTGGTATTCCTCCATAGCCAGTCCCAGCCACATAACACAATTACAAGAGACAGCTTGATTAAATTGACAGGCAGAAAATGTGAAATGATCAGAAGGGAAAGTACTTTAAAGTAGCACATTATCAGTCCATGGGATTCAATGTCACAGGAAATTATTGAGGAAAAGAATTTAACAGGATTTTAAGAGGGTTCAGTTATTTATATTGACAAGTAAAACTTTTGTGCCTACATGAAGTTAAGTCAAGAGTGTAAGGGATTTTAACCCTTCAGAGAGTAGGAAGCTGTGGGTAGGGGCTTGCAGAGAGGCATCAGGATGCACGAAGTGAAGGGAAATTCTCCTTCCTTGGAACTTCAGAGATGGGAGAGTACCTCTTAGGGCAACCTTCACATTTGTAGTTTTGGGTGAGGAAGGAAGAGGAGAGAAGAGGACACTCTGGCATTTGTTCAGATTTTGATTGTGGTCAGAATAACATGTAAGATCCATGTGAGTTCTTCCTAAAACACCAAACCTCCAGCAATATTTAATAGACATGCACCAACATGCACTGGACATGGGGTGCTTGCTTGCAAAAGCTGGACAGCTGCTCACTGCAGTGCTGTCCCTCCCTGCTCCTTCCTCAAGGAATGATCACGTGTGCTCAGCTAAAGCACTACCACAGTGCTCTGCACATTATGAAGACTAGACACCTAGATTATCTTCTTTTCAAATGTTTTGCAGCTTTTTCAGATCACCAAACCATGAGAAAAGATAATGAAAGTATTGCACACATTCCCTTAATCCAAATGAAGCTACACTGAACAGATGTGGAACATGTTATTACACAAATCATATAATACTTACTTGAATGGGACACTTTTAATAAGGAAGCATTCATAAGGAAACAACATTATTGCTGCTAGAAGGTATGTGACTTATTGAATTGCAATGTTTGGGTATTTTTTTAAATCAGCTGAAACTAAGTACATTACCAAGCCTAGAAATCCTGCTGGGCAGCGTGGATTGCACCATTAGCTGCCTAAATACCTTAGCACTATGTTGTTTTGGTTGTCAAGAGTTATTTAAATGTCTAATTCCCAGTGACACTGTTAGGATCAAAGGTGCCAGGTTTCCTATAGTGCAAGCATAATATTGTCAAGCCCAATAGGCATCCTTATAGCATACACCCCCCCTTCCATATCTACTGCATCTCAAAATGGTGTTCTCATATATTTCTCATATTGCTGTGAACTTGGGTGTGGATTTAACTCCTGGTGAAATCAGCAAGGCCTAAACTCAGACATCAGGTTAAACATATGTGAATGGATTCTGAATGAGATGAGAGCATTGAGTTATGATGTTATGACATTACAGAGAGGTAAGAACCTAGGCAGTACCAACCAGCAGCTTTGTGGGTTTTCATTTGCGTTTCCAAATTGTCTGATGCATTGTCAAAATGTTCCTTTTAAGAGCTCTAGAGAAGCACATTTCCCTGGTTTTCCAAGAGATTGCTTTCATCAGTTCCTGCAGAGTTTCTCTAACTAAATCAGTGCCTCATTTTAATACATTTGACACAATAATGCTCTGCAGCTGCACACAGAAGGCATGGATAAACAGAGCAGTAAATTAACAGGCCTCTGAAAATTTCCCAGCTAAAATTCTTGTCAGATTTTCTCAGTTAAAAAAAAAAAAATCTCCAAATCCTAATAAAACATCTCTCTGTGCTTTACCATGCATTTAAAATTCAGATCCAAACAGGTCCTGGTTTTTTATCCATTCTTACTTTCTGAAAAGCACTTCATTGACATTTAACTCTTTGATATACATTTAAAGGGAAAGTTAAGAAGACTTGGAATGTTTCTAATGTTTCTGAAAGACAGGGAAATGGCCCTCGTACAATGCTTGTCTTTGCACCTATTTGCTGACTACTCAGAAAAAGAATTGTGGCATGTTAAAAAATTAGAAACTGCCTTCAGGTAAACTTTGAGCCAGTACCAAGGTTGAGTTTCCAACTAAAACAATATCCTTATTTTTAATATCTTCTTTTATATCACTTGAAAGATTATATTTATGACCTGAACCCATCCACTGCCTTTGGTATGCTGCTAAATATTTCCCAAGCTACTTCTCAGTAAGGTCTGTCTTCTAAGTCTGAAGTCCATCACAGTGACAAGTGCTGTGCAAATCTGTGTTATAGTAAGAACCTAGTTTTTCTTCAATTTGGCTAAGAAATTGTGTGAGAAAACTTTATCCTATTTAAAATAGCTTTTAAATTAAATGGAAACTTGCACTAATTATATTTTTAATCAAAGCCCATCAGGTTTATGGTAAAAGATATATGTATCAGTTGCAAAAACAAAATAAATTACTTTTGGTTGAGAGTTTTGCAGAGGAAAAACATTACTTCCTAGCTATTTCTAATTTGCTCCTGATCTAATAAGGAAAATACAACAGGAATAAAAGCCAAGAGAATATAAAGTTTAGCCATTGATTATGCACACATGGTTGCCTCACTGGAAGGAGGAACAACCTGGGAGATGCATGTCAAATTCCTTTATGCACAAATTTGCCAGATATCACAAGGGGTGTAACACACAAACCTGTGTAAGAAACACTGCCACTCTTGCAGAAAGCTGCAGCACTTTAATGCAACATGCTAAATGAAATTTTGTGCCCAGAAGATTTCAGTTAACTTCTGAGCAATGTACTCTCAGCAATATTTAAAACTCACTCTGAAAGTCTGCAGCTGGCAGCTATTTTCCACTCACCAAATGTATTTCTCTTTTCCACATTTTAGGTAACTTTTTGCTGGCCTCTCTACTCTGGTAGGTCACAGCATATGAATCCCTCTCCTTTCCTTTCCTGATTTTTTCCTCCTGCTCCTCCTCCAGTTTTAGACAAACACCTGCAGCTATCCACTGGCAACCTTCTCTCTCTTTCCTCTGGTGGATAACTCTTGCTTTGACAGCTTTTTTCCCCAGTTACTGCTTGAGTTCAGGAGCCTATGCAATGCACTGTAGAACAGATATAGGACAACGTCTGTAACACATAATATGGAGGAATCACATGTTTTTACAGAGTCAGTGCTACTGTAGTTCTTGCTCCTTTAGTGAGTGGTTTCATTCCTGTCTACATTGGTCATTTGTCTTGTGCTGTAGAATAAAAGTTTATGAGGGCATAATGATAACAATTGTGTATCCTTCCATGCATATAAAATCTCAATTTTCGTCCACTGTTCAGAGAGGAAAATGTGCGCCCTATGAGGTTTGGGGATGAATGCTTACCAGTCCCTAAAATACATAACTACCTGTCCTACCTATCCTGGCAGGGTCACTTTATTCTGCAAAAGTAGGTAAACAGTGATTTGGGATCTGCCAGATAAGAGTTCAAAAAGTGATGCTAGCTTCTTTGTGTGAATATTAAACTTCTCCTGAGATAAGAATGGGGATTCATCTTAATGTTCTTGCTCAAAGGCTCAGCTGCAGACCCTGTCCAGTAACTCAGCAACTGATGCATGTCAGAGATGCCAACACATTTCTGCCAAGCAGAATGCCCTGATGCATTCACTTGATAATCAGGATATCCAAGCACTCCATGTATAGCCTGTGTATATTTATACTCCTTAGGTTGAAAGATGTTAGGTGAGTGTGCAAGATTTGTGATGACAGTAGCATTACGCCTTTAAAATTCCTGTTTGGTTTTCAATTTTCCAAGGAAATGGATTCATGCAAATAAATGGGTTGTAAGGCTGGGATTTTCAGAAGCACTTAGTGTTGGCCTGGATCAGCTATCTGAATTCCAGAGGGAGTCTGCTCCTGACATCTGTGCCAGCAGACTCGTGACAGTGATGAGCACTTTGAAAGACCCCCCCACACACACACACATATTTATTCAAATTTATTGTGCAAGGTTAAACTGAAGGTGCACAGAGCAGAAGCACTCCGCACCCACAATTGGGACCAGCTTATTTACAGAATATGGTCTATTTTTTCAATTATCTTTAATAATAATTGTTAGTGCTACTGGAATACATAGATCACTTTCTGACACAACACCCTACAGATTCTGCCTGAGCCATGATTAAAGATAAGATACAACTCCTGGCTTCAGTGGCTCAGAATTGGACCCAGAAAAAAGACAGTGCATGACTCCAAAACAGACAAAGCCTGGCTGGAAACAAATCTGTCAAACTCAACACCTGCTGGCTCCTGTTCACTGAGCCAAACTGAAACAGGGTTCTGGTGCAACTAACTGAGGAAATGAATAAAGATGTAAGCACATGGCACTGTATCTATATGAATCTTTGGTCACTGATTTTGTGTGCAGAGGTACAGAATTATGGCATATCTTTGTCACAGAAATATGAGGAAACAACAAGCCATTAAAATAAGTCTGCATATTCCCAAGATATCATTGACCACTTGTTTTAGAGTGCTCTTATTTCTTGATTATTTTTTATTTTAGCCAAGATAATTTTATTCATTTGAGACCATGCAATATTTAAACTTCTAAAAGAAACTAGTCTGGCTCATTAGAAACTCATTCACTAGAAACTCCACCTAAATAACAGTCTCGGAGCAACGGGATACCTGCAAATTCTCCCCTATGTGCAGAGATGTTCAGTATTTTCATACCTTAGTATGAAAATTCTAATCTTTAACTTCTTCTCCCTGTCCTCCTCCAATTTAAAAAAGAGAAATTCTGAGTAAGAAAAATGCCGCAATTGAAGTCTTAGTGCGTTACAAAAGAAAAAGAAATAAATACAAAATCTGACACTGGGGAATTTCTCAGCAGAAAGGCTGGTTATGTAAACCTCAGCTTAGAGAAGCCAGTTCCTGGCTATATCCCCCATCTGCTGGATAACACACTTGCACTTTCATGTTCCTCATTGGGCTCTGGTGGAACAGTTGGACCTTTGGCCCAACTCCAGAAATGTGTTTGAGCTCTCCTTTTGTCAAAGCAAGTTTGGAAATATTTCCATTTTCACTTTCATCCAGTAGCAGGGGATTGTCAACAAGTAAGGGAATCTCAGGGATCCCTGCAAGAGTCCCCAGTCAACACCTACAGGTGTCCTGGTCTAGCTGAATCACTGGTGCAGATTTTATGTCCTACATCCTTAGTGCAGTTTCTGTGTCCCACATCCTCGCCTCTTGCCAGATGCCTGTGTGGCACATCCCACACTCCTGAGGGAACACTGCCAAAACAAGGTAACTACAGCAGACACCGGCGCTGCACTGCTATTTCCAGCCCCTACATTGTACTAATCAAGCTCTGCTTTGAGAGAAGCAGTCCTTATTAATTTGGTGACATGTGCACATATAAGTTCTGGATTCCTAAACAACTCCCCCAGTGCCTCCCCCACAAGCTGAATAATAACCATCTGGTGGAGCAATTTTTAAAAAGTACAGAGATGCCAGAATTTCTTTGGCAAGGTTTTAATCAAATTGAAGGAGGCAAACCCACAAACAACAGACTCCTTCACAAGCCTGATCCATCCGCAGACATTATCCCTCCTGTGCTTTGGAAGACTCTGGTGTCCTTTGGGGGAAAAAAACACCACAGCATATAATTGCTTTGTTAAAAACCATACTTACTGGGGAGCAGAATAAATTCCACAGATCCTTGTGTTTCTAGCATTTATCAGCTCCCTTTTCTTGATTCTGAAAACTTCTCGATCTTTGGCGTTTTGTGTCTGTGTGAAACTGTAGTTGCCAAATACTCTCCAAGTTTTATTTCAGTTTTGATTTTCTGTAGGGCACTTGTTTGCAAAGTTTTATCCACTGAGTTTTTGGGTCAGTATTAACTGTTCAGATTTGGAATTGGGATGTTTATATGCAAACTCCTTCTTTGACGGAGTTTCTTTCACATGCCCATGAGAAAAAGCATCATTTTGATGCAGCTTGGACCATGCTCTAGCAGTTGGAAAAGATGCAGTGACTCCACAAAATGTACACTGACATTAAGGCCTTACACTTTAAAAATGCCCTTTGAACAGGTCACATGTGAACTATTCTGACTCTTTTCCCAGGACAAAGTCTTCTATAGGGAATATTATATAGTCAGAATTGCAAAGATTTTCATATGCTACAAAAACAACTTTGAGAGAGAAAATTACAGCTTGCTCTGGAGTTACTCAGCCTTCCAGAGTTGCTCCTACACTTCCACAGGCAGGTGTCTGGGGTTTCCTTCTGCTGTTACTTGCTCTTGAGCTGGAATGGGAATGCTGTGCTCCTTTATCCAAATGGACAGCACCTGTTTCCATCCTATAACGTCAGTGCCGTGAGACTCCTGCCTGGAAATTGGCTCCACCCAAGAGCTGGAGCTGAGCTGCATTCATGCAAAGGCAAAAGGGCTCCTCCACACCAGGAACAATTCTCCTCCAGCGTGGGCTGGAGCAGTCATCCATCTTCACTTCAGCTCCTCCCTCTCCAGTATTTACACTGGCTCTGCTGAATGATGGCAGGCAGGCAGCTGGATGCAAGCAATGGCTAGTATTCAGTAATTGGCAGAATTTCAACAAATACAACCGCTAGAAAGGATGTTGTGCTTGGCTGAAAGGTCAAGCCCCTGCTATCTCTTTTTCTTGATTATCAAATTGCCAGAGTTTGCATTTCTGGGATTTTAATCTCTTCCTTACACAAGGGAAACAATATTTCATTTAAGATAGAGGCCCTTCTTCAACACCTCTTCCACAGCAGGGTGTTGATTTCAATACCACATGTCAGAAATAATCAATCTGGTTTTATTTCAAGGTTAACTAGAGGAATTTTATTGCTTTTGAGTAGAGAATTAATGTTACAGAGCAGAAATAGCATATCCACTCAAAGCAAAAGTGCTTTGGCCTCTGGAGTTAATGAAGAGTCCTCAGCAATCTGTGACAGATATTGCTAATCTTTTGCCTAAAATTAAAGGAATGTAGAAATAATTTCACACCTAAATCAGCAAATGGGGTTGGCCCCTTTCTCCTTTTTTTTTTTTTTCTCAGCTTTGGGAGATGTTTGCTCTGAGCAACTGGATTCAAAACTTCTCTCTAATATTTAACTGATATTAAAAAATTGCAAGTAATTATAAAATGTTTTCAGCAAGTCCAGTGAGTTGGCTCCTGCTCTTATTTCCCTCATGTAGAAGCTTAATAAAGCTCTATTTGTACAGGCTGGAGCACAACTCTCTGATTTTGTACTCCTGCGAATCAGTCTGAATCATCGCACAATCCCGTCCACCTTGTTCCTGCCTAGGTACAGTGGCTGCATTTCTGAGAGTGAAAGCAGAGAGACTTTTGTTTCAGTGCTTAATCTGAACCCCAGACAGAAAAACCACCTGCAATTTGTATTTCATAAGTGCCACTACTTCCCATTTCTGCCTCCACAATCACATCAGCATGGTGTCAGAAGGGAAGATTTTTTCCCAGTAATGGGCCATATGACAGACTTATCAGGAAACTCCAAGCACATCGTTAACATTTTCTACCGGAGGAGCCTTGACAGTGTCTGTGTTCATTCATCTTTTTCCTTCGCCCCACACCCAATTCATCACACTGAATACTCATTCTACTGTTCTGCTAAGCTCCTGATGAAAAACAGGGATAGCCCAGGTTGCTTCAGGAAAATGTTTTAAATCCATTTGTTTCTTGAATGAAGAAAAGGATGTTTTGTTTGAGGATCTAACAAGTGAGGGAACATTCCAGACATTCTGAAAGAAGTTACCAGTCTTTGGTTATGCAAGCTGAGAGCATCCCAGGGAAATCAAAAAAGATCATCCTTGTCATCTGTTGTTGACATCTCTGACAAAGTGATACCTCTACTTTCACAAACATCTAATGTGACAGAGATTTTCAGAGAGAGATTTACTGGGACTGATCACAGAACGGGGTGGGAGACATTTAATATTACAAATTTTCCTACTCCTTTCCTATAATACAGCTGTATTTTCAAGGTTAAGTGGAGCCAAGTGCTACTAAGGGAGCATCTGCCTTGCTAAATACAACAGCACCAAGTGGTTGATGGCCTTTTGTATTGTATTGTTCACGTCTGTGCTTGCTTATTCCAAATGATAAGGGTAAAAACCTAGTAAATATTAAGGGGATAAGATGAAGGGGGGGTGGGAGGGGGAAAGGTGCTTCATTAAAGGATTTTTTAAAATTAAATATTTTTAGAGGAAGTGCTGAAGAACTAGATCTCCATGTGACAAGACAGTTTAGGACTTGGTTCAAGTAATGTCTGACATTTATTTGAAAGATTCAGCCTAATTTTTTTTTTTTTTTTTTTCTTTTAGTAGTAGTAGTTGTAGTCGTAGTCATAGTACTAATAGTATTTCAGTCTTTTCATTTGTTCTCGTTCTGCTTTGGTTTGAAGTCACTTGTACCTCTTTCTTAGTCTAATACCAAATCAGACATTCTCTGTGTAAGTAGTGCAGTCAAAATGCTTGGAGGAAAACCAGCAAAACCCACTTTCCTTCTTGCAGTGGTATCTTTCTCCTCTTTACAGTCAGTCATAGACAGAAAAGAAATTGCGTCCCAGAAGAGATGAAAGAATTTTATGTGTGCCATAATATTAATCATCCTTCTAATATTATAATAACATTTGGAGAAATTCCCATAACACTGGATGACTTCTAAATGAATATGTTATTTTTCTTAATAAGAGCTTTCATAAACCATCGTTAAGCCATTCCCAAAAACTGAATACCTGTGCATGCCATGAATTTGGTCTGTTTCAAAAATGTTGGGTTTTATTGACTGATAGACTACATGATTGAAAAATGTAATTCTTTGCATAAGAAAACTTTAGGGTTCAGCATTCCTATTTGGAGCTTGAGCTGTAGTGCTAATAAAAGAGAACTTTACAGAAGAATTTCCTCTTTGGCTTTATGGAATCAGCAGAAACCAAGAACCAAGCCCTGTTATGGTGTCTGGCATAATTTCCACAACAAAACAAAAGTTTCAATCACTCCCTCAGAAGCTGGCTGAGCCCCTGAGCTTAATTAGCGAAGTAATTGGTCTCTGGTTCAGATGGAGGAACTGTGGCATGGTAGAGATGCAGCATGGTACAGATGACGTTTAAATCAGGTTTCCTAAATATGCACATTTAGTGTACTTAATTGACTGTAAAATAATTATTCTGTGCTGTATAATTATGTTGTGGCAGAGACCAAGGCTTCTAAACATCTCAAAGGCAAATGTTTACAGGCCCAGAATTAAGACATTATTCTCTCCTAAAATATACAGCAAAACTACAATGTGTTTTAAATCCACAATGAGGTCTTTGCATCAGACTTGAGGCTATATTTAAGATCCTCTCATTGTTTTCTTCCTCATGCTCTTTTAGTTTAGCAATATAGATGTAAATAGACTTCCAACCATGGGTAGCCATGAGGATTAAAATCCCTGCATGACGTGAGTGGCTTCAGCTAGAGCAGAATGTCTAAATCTACTCAAGTGAGAATTTCAGGTATCAAAGAAGTAGGCATCTCTTTCAGTGGGGTGTTGGAGGTGGATGATGGGATGATATCTCTTTGAATGCTGATCTGTGAACAGACCAGTGTTAAAGAGAGAATTTGTTTTCCTCCTATTTGAGAATTTTAGCTTAACCCTGGCTGGGGGAGCACGTTGCAATGTGAGGGTCTTCTTCACCCCTGAGGAAGAAAAGCCAGCTGGGAGCACCGAGCACAGTTATATTTCAGGGGAAAAAAAAAAAAAAAAAAGAGTGCCTACTAGAAATCTGACTTTCAAGCTCTCCCCCTCATCTAACACTGCTCTTCAGTTTCAAAAGTATCATCAACACAAAGGAGTGTTTCTTCACAAAGGTGTTGCCTCTAGAAAAGGTTTCTCAGGTCTTGTTTCCTTTACCTGGGTGCTTAGGGACAAGCACATTGTGTGGAAAAGGCGTATATTCAACTTTCTTTCCAGAAACAACAGGCACTAAGTCTTTACAGCTGGAAATCTTTCACTGCCTCCAGTATCGTTTCCCAGCAGTCACATTTATACGGACCACATAATTCTTACTCCTGAAAGATTTTTTTGTGTGATTTGCAAGAAAGATCCACCTTGCTACTAATGAGCCTCAGGGTCTTCCCATCAGGAGATAGTGAATTCGTGGAATTAGGGCTGCCTCTGCTTATGATGGGTACAGAGGAATCTGCATGCTATCATCATGTTAACAGGAGAAAATTAGCAGATGGAGCAGTGGGAACTGCAGGTGAGGCTGTGTTCTAGGTTAGCATTATTATATTATCAACATGGAGCATTGAGCCCTGAACCAGGGAAAGTATCCGCCCCTTTTCCAGGGAGCTAAAAGTCCTGAAACTCCCTAAAACCCCTCAGGAACAGAAACACCTGGAACTCCACTAACAATGAGATGAGAGAACTGCAACTTTGGAAACCTTTTTAAATAGACAAGGGTTGACATAGCAGAGGAAAAACTGATTTATTCTTTTGATTAATAATAAATCCTGTTGCCCTTTCAGGAGACATCTTTAATTCTTAATATTTATCACATATCTTAGGTAATAGTATACCCCAAATGTAACCTATTTGCTTTAAACACTGGAGGACATTAGCCAAACAGGCTTTTGTATGTGTAGAAAAAACAGGAGACAGATTTGATAAATTATTGGTCATGGAGAATTTGAGCAGCCCATCTTCTCCATTCTCAAATGTGATAAATTTTTTAAGATCAGAGTGTATGTCAAATGGAGTTCATAAAGTGGAAAATGACACTATTTACTTTCATCAAATAAAATGCTGTCAAAATTTATGGCTCTGCACCTCAGAAATCTGTCTGAATGCTACTGTTATTTTGTGTAACACTTTAGTAACCCAAGCTAATAGGGCTATAAACTAAGTTATGCCAACAGAAATTCCTAATAAAATAAATTTAAAAATCTTAAATTCATAAACTGAAGAAATACTCTAAGTTTTTGACTGCTATGTCAGGGGAAATGCTGTAAGTTTGTAATTAGCAGAGATGGGAATGTCATCGAAAGTCAGCTGAGAAACTTGACCTGTGTCTTGACCATCATACACCTTGAAATGGGATGTAATGGCTTTAACCATCCTAACATGCAGATAACCGCATGTAAAGGTAATAAAAATGGTCCTGATCCAGTTTTCCCAACATGGTATTAAATCACACAGTGTCTGTTTGATTTCTTTAATATTGATATAGAAATCACCAGAACAGTAACATGCATAACTGCATCCCTGTTTCAAGTACACTAAGGCAGATTGGGCCTGTGAGTCCCCAGCCTCATATTTCCAACTAAAATGATCACTAATGTTGTGATTATTTAGACAGTCATCTTGATCCACCACAAAACTATTTTTTGTGCTTTTTTTCACTCTCCCCAGTGTAAGGCGATCACAATTGCCTGTCTCAAACACTCTTAAGAACACAAAGTCCCACTGTGGCAAGATGTGTCAAGCAAAGGCCACCCCAAGTTATGGGACAGATGTGGCAGATACCTGAGACCACCAAAGCTGCCTCCCCTGTTCCACCTCCTTTCCCCTGACTCAAATATGCCTCCATGGATTCCTGGAACTCCTACTGTAAGTTAGGCCATCCAATGGGAGCTTGAGGTAATAGATAAGATAAAGGTGGTACTATTGCCTGAGTGTTATCTCAGACCTAGGAGGAGGTAAACAAAGCAGGGGGAACACTAATAATGGATACAAAGAATCCTCAAGGAAAGACAACTCAGCAAGTGTGTTGAAATCAGATAATTCCAGCAGGAGGAGGACACAACTCATCGACTCAACACAAGAAACACACTGACTCAAAAGAAGAGAAAGACTGAGCACAGGATTAACTAACATTAGAAGCAAGGGAATCATTTAAACAATAGAAACTGAGAATTCTGTAGCCAATGAGGATTAATTCTTCTGTTCTAATATAAAAATTTTGAAGTTTCCAATGACCTTGGGACCCACAACATCTTTGAGGTCTGGAAATGGATATGTCTACTGCAAGTATGTTTTGGAATGAGGCTTGGATGCTTTTGTAATAGTAGGAACTGTAAAATAACTCCCTTGTAATCGGGCCAATGTACAGTGATGGCACTTATCTTCTGCATCTGTCCACAGATCCCCTTGTTGGTTTGATTGGAAGAATCCAGCTTGAATACAGGTTCTAGTATCTAGTTAAAAATCTGAGGTGTAGAATTGACACATTTGTCAGTAATATTCTGATTTCCCTTGATAGATGTAACAGCTTGGTAAAATATCAGTTGAAGTCTCAGTTAAAAATTTGAGCCCTATATCAGAAGGATAACTTAAAAATATAGTCATCCATACTTTTGAGGTGTTCAACCACAAAGATAGTCAATGCTCTTTGATGTTTCTTCTGCAAAGTAAAGCACTGAGCAGCTGGAAATCCTTAAAGGACTAAATGACGTTTTGACTGAGTTTTTTTCCTACCTGACTCTCTTACTGTATCTCCCATTTTTTTCCTCCAGTCTACAGTGAGAACATTTACTCTTTAAGTGAGCAAAAAGTACCAGGCTGGGTTCTGTGACCTGACCTTCCCTCCAGTAATGTATATTGAACTGCTACAAGCCCACAAATGAAACACCACTTGGCCAAGAGGCAACAGAAGGGAGACAGTGCAACTTGCATGAATGCAACAACTTTCAGAACAGAGCCACCAGCATCAATAGCTTCCCTTGATGTTAAGCATGAACCAAAGCCAAGTTAGGAAACACGCTGGGGTTTTTTTCCTTCCTCTTGAAACAGTTTGGACTAAGGCCCATTTTCTTTTTCCTTGCTCTAGCAAGGAATTCTCAGTTAGCATTCCTCCTAGAGGAAACATAATACCTGCACTTCCTACTGCTGAAGAGTCTGGGCAGAGATGAGCCACAAGCTCAACCCCCACATAAACAAACAAATTCATCTTTAAACTCTGTCTCTAATTTGAGTGGTAATCAGCGTGGGTAGTTACCATCTGATAATTATCTGGCATTGAGATGTTGTTAGCCAGATTTCTCCCATTTCAAAACGCTTTATAGAGTTGCGTGATGACAGGAGAAGGATGAGAGCAAATTGTGAGCCCCAGAGTGCACAGCATTCCCTTTAAAAGGATTCTGACATGTATCGGCAATGCAACAGGGTGCATAATTTCAAGTGTGAGCAAGTGAGGTTGGGCCCAGAAAATATGGGCCTGTGTGATCAAACAGCTTACATATTATACCAAATAGATTGCTACCATTAATATTTATACATGGAAACTTGAGATCTGTGACTCAAGCAAGGACAGCAAGTTTATAATAAATCACTACGGTGTTTATAGTTCTGCAAAAGAAAAGTAAATGAAATGTCTCCCTTCCACGCACGATCTTTGACAACAATTATACTTAAGAATGAACATCCTACAAGTCTTTGTAAACTAATGCCATGCAATAAGGACTTTTCTGTTTTATCTTGGGATTAAAATTCAGCTTTCTGTGGTGAACCTTCTCAGCAGCACTTGAGACTGAGACAGGGGAAGACTCAAAGCCTAATTAATCAGACTAAAATCATGAGAAGAAATTTAAGATGCAGAGAGCTATTAGCTTGACCTGGCCATACACAGTCATAATGTGCTTCATGGCCTTGCCTTAGTAACTGACAGTAGTGTTTAATATAATCTCTTATTTCTCAAAACCAAAGCCATCCATGCTGTAATTAGTATGGCTTTTTGCCCTGTGAAAGCCCTGGCACTGTACAGAAACAGAAGAATGCTGTCACAGGTGTATATTATACCCCTTGCTCAGCTGATGCTTGTCCTCATCTACACAGCTCTCTAACAGACCTATGGAGCAAACATTTCCTTGTTTTTGTAAGTCCAGGTTGTTCTCATCTGTATCTCACAAAATGTGAAACTGTATCTTTTCATCTTATTAGTATATTGCAGGAAATTATTTTTGCAATTATCAGATGTTTCAGATTCACTCTGACATTTAATCAACTACAAACACAGCTTATTGCTTGATGTGTTCAAGTGCCATGAACATTATCCCTTAAATAGAACATGTTTTGTTTTATGGTTTAATTAGGTACTGCTAAAAGACATTATCTTATTGCATTCATGCTTGTCTAAATTTTCTATTTGCTGTAATTGGCAGATAAAATACAGGTATAGAGTATTAGCAGAAATCAAGTGTATATAATTTCATGCATTCTAAAAATTTGCAAATAAAGATGTTTTTGAGGGTAATGAAAGGGTATGAACAGGTTTAGAAGAAATTAGCAGGCTCTGATGTTATCTTAGAGCACAAAGGTGGAGGGAAAACAAAGAGCATTTTGGTGTTGTTTTTTTTTTAAATCACAGCAAGGCAACTGTTCAGAAGTACAATGCGTTGGCACCCACTTCATTTCTCAAATTCCTGTGAAGATGTGCAAAATGGAGATACTCCGCTCTTGTTTCAATGATGGAAGGTGGGATTCTCTGCAGTGTTTTTCTGGTTCTATCTAAATCTGCTCCAGCCAGCTTCAGGAGAGGGGTCAGGCTTCAATAGCCTTGTCCATCAAAATGGCTGTGTGTTTGCTGCTACCTCAAGGGTGTGTATAGCTTGCAATGGCATGGCCACACTCACAGGGCATGGTAAAGCTGGGAATGCAAACACTGATCTTCTCTCCTTACGCTAGAGGTGATGTGTCCATTCCAATTGTTCCTATATGTTGTGCTTAAATATAATTGCAATTTAGCCCCGCTGGTCAAAGTGGAGGACAGACTTGTTCTGCTTATCTCAGTTGTCCTCTGTACTGCAGCCATAGGGGAATCGTGGTCTCTTTGTCATCCTTGCAGAAGACAATTTAAAATAAACTGGTTTTCAGTAAACTAAATTCATATAACAGTGACTCACATCTCCACTGGAAAATCTAGATGTAATGAAACTCAGAGATGGAGGAAAACCAATTCTGGATGGGCCTCTTTGAGAATATGCTATCCCTAGAAACTTATAACCAGAAGTGCTTTCTGGAATACAACAGTGTGGTGGATGCCTGAAACTTGCTGCAACCGCAGTGCATTAATAATGTTTAGGATATCAATTCAGAAAACACACATTGAGATTTGAAGGATGTAGATGTATTCTTCAACACTGAAGTCTGAAAATACAGCTGGGCAAATTCTTTTCAGAAGATAAAAAGCTCAAAAATGTGATTTCATGAATTTTTGGGCTGAAGTTGACAAAATGTTTTGAGGAAAAAATTGTAGGCTGTAACATCAAAGTACTTCAATGTTTTCTAAAGTAGAGTTTTCCAGTTTTTACTTGGGAGTGCTGTTCATAATTCAAAATGGGGGAAGAAAATCAACAATCTGAAGACCTAGGAGAACTCATTTACTTTAAAGCTTGCCAACATGTTATGAATACGCTCCACTCTTTCCTTTTGGATTTTTGGTTTAATAAAACTTTGTTTTCTATCTGCCCAAACCAACACTTTCTCTTTTATTTCATCACTACCACCACCACATTATTTCACTCTCTGTTCTCTTTTTTCATTCATTTCCACTGTCTTCATGTTGCAACCAGGACATAGTAGAGTTTCAAAGCTTATCTAGTCACATATGAAAGTCAAATATGCTAATGCTAACATTAATAATTTTAAGATGTTCGCAGGCAGGATTAAAATGCAGCAATTTCTTTGGCTGAGGGGAAAAAGGCTGATCAGTCCTCACAGCCAAGCTTAGACCATGAGGTTTTTTTAGGGGATTTTACTCAGCAGTATTGTCTTGCACAGGCAGGCTGGAGACATTCCTTGCACTGATTTCCTCTCTGTCCCTTTCCTCCCCCAGATTCCTCCCAGCTCATATCACAGCTCATGTCTGGCTGCAGCGGCCGCCTTCTTGTAAGGCTACATTTGTCACTCTCTGCCCACCCACTGGACTTGCTTCTGTAGTCACAACTGAGTTATTAATTAGAGTCATCTGGGGAGGCACGACTCATCACTGCTCCCTGTTCTGGGAATTCACTGGAGAATAACATCCGTAACCAGACCTTCCAGGACACGCATGGTACTTGAACGGTACTTCTTGCATACATTTTTCTCTCCCACAGGCATGCTGTTGACCTTCAAAATCTAGATGATTTATATCATTTCAGACTAGTTCTGCATGCCATTGATTTTGTTATGTAGGAGAATCCCCTTTGACCTATCATTGTAGCTCTGGTGTAGGAAATACCTTTTTTCCCCTTCCAAACAGGAAAAAAAAATCAGATGGAGATACTTGAGAGCTTAATGATATAATTAAAATAATCTTTAAATAAATACATTTTATGACTCTGCAAAAAGAAAAAGAGACTAAAAAGAAATGAAGAATACATCAATTGTAATATTCTAATTTGAAATGTATGACTCTTGAAGATGTTGACAAACCATATTGTAGACAAAATTAGCCAATTTATTATCCACATTATAATAATCAAGGATTACAAGGTTAAGGGTGTGAAATCCCTTACAATCTCTGTTGTGTTCCAGGGTATATTTAATTCTATTATTTAAATCTGAGAACTAAAATGTACTGAGCTTATTAAATCCTACTAAATAGACTGCATCTGGATAAAGGGGAGATGTGCTAGACAGTAAGAAACCATAGTATCCCTTCCCAGGTCTTTCAGGCCTTTCATACAACTCTCCTAATTTGTGGTTTAATGAGAAAATCTGTGCAGGATCAATGTCATGCATAGGAAGAAATGCTGTGGAAAGTACTTATGTTCCTGATGCAAATGCATTTCCTTCTCCTGTCGTTGCCACACCTTTTTTTTTTCTGTAATTAATGGATACTTATGTGGTGTAACTTATCGAGTGGCATACATTAATTTCAATGGCTTCATTGTCTGCCATGGCTCAGATTTCCAGGAGCATCTATTCGACACCCAGATCATAGAAAGGGGTTTCAGTGAGGCACTTTGCAGAAGATCCTCAGAAGTTCTACCACAATTGTAAATGATTCTTGAAATTCCTAAGCCCCGAATTGACCTCACCTTCTCTACTTCACCACACAAGAAGTCTCTTGAGTCTCAACAGCTATATGATCACAGGAGGCTTACTCTTTTATGCATCTTGTTTGGAAAACGACTTTATAAGCAAAAACTTACTTGTGCAGATGTTCAGAGATATCAGGTATCAGAAATTCCAAGTATCACTGCAACCAATGGCCCATGAATACATAAAGAAGCCCTTTCTGCTTTCCTGCTTTCAATTTCCTTTGACACTATATAGAGTAAATTTCATCAATACCCTCGGAAAGTCCCAATGGCAAAGCCACAGGATTCAAACCATAAAACATTTTCAGTCTAGCGTCATTTACACAACTTCACCAAAGGCAGCTTCTGCTGATTAACTAGTTTATCATTTAAACCAGTCATTTAATAGTCCACAAAAGTCTGTAATAAAATGCTCTGCTGGCAATTATTGTAATTAGGCATACCTGTCATTTTAAATCTGATTCTGCATGCATCTCCAGAGATTTAATAATTCAAGGTAGATCACCAAGTAGCTGGTTGAGTTAATTATTTGAATAATCTACAATTCAGACACCTAATATTATACCCACATATTCCCATGTGTGCCTGCATTTTCTGCTCGCGTCTGCAGAAGTTTGGCAACGCTAAAGGGAAGCTTTGCTGTGGGTTGTAACAGTACAAGATAAGGGCATTGTTAATCCACTGCTGCTGTGGAGTCTTCTGTCCCCAGATTCATGTGGATCTGGGCAGTCAGACCAAGGCACAAAATCAAGAGTGGAGACACTAAAACTATGTAAAGTTGAACAAACTAGTTTAATCTTGACTTGTCACTTACAGAGCTGTGTGGTGGTGTGACCCTGATTACATGCCAGGTGCCCACCAAAGCTGCTCTTTCACCCTCCCTCTTCAAATAGATGGGGCAAGAGAAATTTAAAAAAAGCTCATGGGTCAGGAAAAGGAGATCTGTTGGACTTGGGAGAAAGCTGCTGGGAGCTTCCCAGAGAACCTATCCCTGTAGCCCTGCCCCACCATTGCAAAAAACTTATCAAGCCAACCAAATAAACAGTAAAATAAAAAGGAGCCTTTGTCTTAGTTGCAAGTCCTAAGAACAAATCCAAGATCCCTTCAGGTTTCAAGCAAGAATTCTTCAGTCTAGTGGTAAAAACTGGAATTAAAATGTGGTCAGAAGTGTATGTGAGCAACCACCTAAAGCATATAAAGGAGCTCAGTGAGACCATCACTGTAACTCTCTTACTTGACAGTCTCCACTTTAATACCTCCTCTTAGGGAGGAGAATTGATGGCCTATGCCTGTTAACCTAACAAACACAGGCACCACTCAGTCTGCTGAAGGAAGAAACAATCCAAATGCCCACAAAGTCAATTTTTTTTTCTGAGAAAACATGGATGAGGGCATGTAAAGCAGTTAAAGATGAAGGGCATGAAGGACACAGAGATTTTTGGATGTTACAAATCACGAATATGCTGCCCTGGCAGACCTGGCACAGGCTCTGCTGTGACTCAGCTACTGCTAGAGTTGAGCAATGTGAAAAACACTGAAAGAGCTATTGGTAATCTCACTTGAAAATTTCAGTGTCCTTCCCCTTCCTCATTCTTCTTCCTCCTCTTAATTGTAGGAGAATCAGACCTGCCCTTCCCTCCAGGGAGGGATCATTGAGACCAGAAACAGGCAAGGCAGACCCTGAACTGTAACAAGAAGCTTTGTGCAGAAGGTCCAAGATAGCAGTGGGAGAATGAATCCCTTGAAATGAAGAGAACAAATAAGAAAGCAAATCTATTCAAGAAATGCAAACAATAGTCCTCACAATCTCTGTTGAGGAGGAAGAAGACAGCTGACCTGTGATCTGTAAATTCTAGAGGTTGCGGCTTATCCTTAATCTTCCCTTTCCTTAAGAATTTACAGAATAAGATATGAAAGAAGACTGCAGCTTTCTCCCACATAATAAAGGTAGTAAAAGATGATATTCATAAAGGTCACTGTGCCTTAGCAGAGGAGGAGGGATGGATTTCTATTACTGGATTTCTCTCCTCTGTCTGCTTTCGTATGAATCACATGCTGACGTAATATGAACTTTGAGGACACTGGATAAAAAGATAAAACATTTGTTTACCCCACTGTACTTGCAGACTACACTGAGAGAGGCACTGCTATTTACAGAGAGGTGGGTGATGCAATCCACCTCTGCAGATTCCAGGAAGTGCTCATGAACTTTGAAGGGGCTGGGAGTATCATAAGGCTCTCTCCTCCTTTGCACCTCTTGGGGTTGGGAGCAGAGAATATGTCTGCCACAGCCTGGTGTGCACTTTTCCTGGTCTGCACCAACAGGGAGGGCAAGGGCTAACCTGGGAAAGTGCAGAGGGTTCATCTCACCCTCAGATTGCTTACATGCGTCCTTTGCAATATGGTTAATCCTCGGAAAAGCAAGTGCCTGTAAGAACTCAGCCCTTCTTCACTACAGAGCAAAAAGACCGTCTTCTAAGTTGCCATATGTAAAGCTGTATTTTTAACAATTGTCTAGCATACAATTTTTCCAAGTGGTGATGTGCAGCAGGCAGTTCATTAAGATGTATCTTCATCTAATTGAGTGTTTTCCACTTACAGTATCATTTGGCCAAAAGCCAAGTGAGAATTTACGAGGTAAGGTAGGTGTCATGTTCAGCACATCCCAAATCCTGCAATACACCCACAGAACTACAGACTGCAGGGGCTGATATGAACTTGGGAGAGGGCCTCAAAATGAATTGTGATGATCTGCATTTTCATTGCCACCTGATGCACTCCTGAGGCTGCAGTCACATGGCTCCAATCAAAGGAAGTCTTTGCTAGTGTAAATTTATTTTGTGTCAATAGTAGTAGATAAGAATAATACACGTAGCACCTTCTATTGAAACCATATGTTCAATCAGGTTCGTATTTTAATAAAAATGTACATCTCTAAGGAGAAATGTGAACAGTAAAGGTATTGTTTAACGCAAAAAAGATTAGAGAAATTATGGATACCACCATATAAATGGTAATTCAGGGAAGTTCACTGAGCCTGAAATGTTGCAGCACTCTAAGTTTAACCCCTGACCCTTGGAAGATGCATTCTTTACAGTTACTATATATCCATGAAAAATTGTATTTTCTATGGCAAGCATGACTGGCTTCTTGTTACATATTTCTGTTCTCTTTCTCATATGGAGAAAAGGAAATAGAGACTCCCAGGCTAGGATTTTTAAAACAGACAGCAACGGTCAGGTCTGATCCTGCTGAGGAAAATAGAATTCCTACATCAGATTTCTGGAAAGGATCAGGGCTACCTCTGCACTGGAGGGTTTATAAAACACTGTTTGCAATCATGCTTTTACAAAATAATTGCCTATATTTTATGTACTACATGTTGTTTCAGAGCCTTTGTAAAATGATGAGGAATTTACCCTTAGAAAAGCCTGACTTGTATTTTCCAAAATGGGAAAGAAACCTTCTAAAATACAATATGTCTAAATTAAATAATATTTCAAATTTCTATTTGTCTGGGTATTCAATTGATAGATAATCAGGCCTACAAAGTCAAACACTCATTTGTATGTGTCTGCACAGCTAAATCCCATCAAGACAGCTTTTTGAGCATGGGTCCTTGCTCAAGGAGCTCAAGGCTTTTTCCTGATTCCAGGAAAGGTGACTCTCAAACAGGGCCCAATGCACTTCTATTTTCCATAACTAATGTTTTCAAATTGACAGCCTAACGTCTTTGAAAACAAAGACTCCATTGTTTTTTCACAGCACTTGCTAAGGTAGTTCTAATCTCTGTATAGGAATATAATGTCCAATAGCAGTTATTACAGTATAAATTTTGAGGTACAGAAAAACTTGTGAGGAATAAAATCTGTTCCTTTGCTTCTGATCAAGCACAAAATACCTATTATACACCACACTTTCTCTGTGTGCCAGGCTATTCTTTGCTTCCAGCTTTCCCTTCAAAATTATGCATGCAATTCCCAAGTAATGTGACAGAAAACTGTTGGCTCAATGGGAATCAATGAGCAAGGAAAAGACATCAGTCTCAATAGGAGCAAAAGGTCTGATGGGAAAAATGATTGCTCTGTTTCTCAAAAAGGCCAAAAGGGAAATCAATTGCAGAGTTAAAAGTGCACTGTGCACAGGAACTAGACCAGTCTTTGACAACTTATTTTTTGCCATCTTGTTCCCCCCGCCACCCTCCAGAAGAAAAACCCAAAATCTATTTTAAGTGTCCTTTGGACAACTAAATACTCCAGTCTTCCCAAATGAGGGATGTGATCATCTGAAGCAGTTCTGTTGCTAAGAAACTTGCTAACATTAAAGGCAGGACAAAGTATTAATCAGCCTCCTGCATTTGTTAAGGCAACCTCTCAGTGTCCTGCACCTTCTGTGCTCTTGTGAGTTGGATAGAGGTTGAAGTTAATAAACTGATTCCATGCTCTGAAGAGTTTGCAAACAGCAAAGTAAACATTTCACCTCATCACAAGCTCCCAAAACCAGGTCTGGCTGGGTCAGTGAAGAGAAGCTTCGGCTTCCTGTAATAGGGAGTTCGCCCTAAGTGAATAGCATTGAAAAATATTCTAGTTATTTCAGGGATCTTACACTAAACAGTCCTGCTGAATTTCAGTGTTGTTTGCTCATCTGTAGCTGGACATAGCTCCATGCAGTTCATTCAATCACCTATTTTTATAGAGAATGTAACTTTTTAAACCACAGTATTGAATTCCAGAAATACTGAAAATGCGTATCATGGGCTGTATAAAAAGTTTACTGGAAGGTAACACAATTTCCCCATATAGTACTGATAACTGTGGCACAGGATCAGTGAGTTAAATGATGCATGCTCAAAGAAGTGGCAGCTGATTTTTCCAGAGAATAAGTAGGATACTTGGCTTTTAAGGCTGGAGAGTTCACTTGTGTAAGTCCATATCTGGTGAAAAGCACTGGGGATTAGTAACCTGAGCACAGGACTGGTCAACAGGAGTGCTTAGTAAAGGTATATTTGCACAAATTTTACAATTTTTCTCTTAGATGGAGGCAGGAGATAATAAAGGCATTGTGAAAAAAAGCATTGAGAGCAATGCTTTTCAGTCCACATAGATTTTTCCAAGAGAGCAGTGATGTTCATGAAATTTGGACCTATTTGCAATTATTTCCTCTTAGTAAGGTATTGTATTTCTCTGAGACTGATACACACTGACCTCTACTCCTGCCTCAACATATGGTGTCCTTTTCCATAGAAACTCAATAGCAGCAGAATACCTTGTGATTGATCTCCTTTGAATGTTAACAAGCAAAGAACATGCCATTAATAAAATCCAAAGTATGAAAATCTATCTGTCATCCGTATGATGAATCTAGCCCATAATTCCACAAATCAAATCCCTCTGTGAAAGCAATGGCTGTTCACAGATCAATTTGTGGAATCAGAGTAAATCAAAAATGAACTGCCCAGAAGCTAAACATTGAGTCCATCTAATTTAAAGAAGATTCTAGTTCCTAGGTCAGATAATTCACACTCAGTTAGTACATGGCTTGCCTATACCTACAGCTGCAGATTGGAGTCACCATTTTAAGCATTCTTTCCAGCTACAAGTGGGTACTTGGCAAAGCTGTGAAAATGAACCATCACATAAGGAGTGAGCTGGATGTGGACATTTGCTGTACTCCCAAGTTACAAGTCACTATGGCTGATTTTTCTTGCTGTTTTTACTTTCTGGGGGGGAAAAGGGGACAATCTGCAATAAAGAGTCCTTTAACCCCTAAGATGATCACAAGTATTCAATCATCTTTCACCCTTCTTGTGAATGGCCTTCTTTACGTGTGAACATGAAGAATGAAATCCAGGAGATGCAAAGGTGGGTCTTGTTCTCCAATGGCTTTCCCTATTCACCCCAGGAAGAATTTGGGTTCCCAGCCAGCTATACTTTGGCTGTCTAAATAGTGCAGCAAGAAAGGTGTAAAACTGAATGCAGAAGAAAACCTCTACAACTTTGTTGTTAAGAATTAGTTTTTGGGAACAGTGTCCTGGGTTTGTTTCAGAAACTCTTTCATATAAAACTTGGAATTATTTCCATGAGGACAGACAATACTTGCACCTTTTCTACCAGAGTGCTCTGCCTGCTATGCTACCCTTTCTGCTTTCCTCTCCTGCTACAGCCACTCCCTGGGACCTGAATTCCTTTCTGCTAGAATGAAATTTTCAGCAGCTCAGCTACTCCAGCTCAAACAGCCTCTTGCCAAGTGATTAGGGAAGTTTCCAAAGGGACAGCTCTCCTTCTCCACTCTCTGCTGTGTACCTTTGTCAACAGCTCTAACCTCTACACTGTTACAGAAATTATAAATAAATGTCCAGCTTTTAAAGGAAAAAGGCTGAGGCCAGTGTCTTATCCTAAGATGGGGTAGTTTTCCTTCTTTCTGCCTTTGGAGATGCACCTGATAAAAAAGTGTTTTCCTATCAATCCCCTCTCTAAAGTCTTTGATATTAGATGGTATAAGCATTCTTTATCTGTGCTGCATAGTCCCAGCCAAGCCACGGCTTTCCTTAGTGCGTGTGTGCAACAGTCAGGGCACCCTGTGGATCATCTCACATGGTTCAAGCTGAACTGTATCAAAACACACAGGGAAAATCCTGTCCACTCACTGTGGTGATTAACCCCAGGATGTTTGCCGGACTTTGCAATGCCTCTGGCACTTTACAGCATGAAGTACATTTAGCTGGGAGGAAAGAGCTGGCAGGAGGACAGGAAAGAGCACTCTGCCTTCTCTATTTAATCGTCACCATATTTTGTTCACTTTTGTCTGCAGAAACCACTTAATTCAATATGGATACACAGCTAAGGGCAATAGGGAATCAGAATCATATTTTACGGATCAGGCACCAGTAGAACTGAACCCTTACATAACTCCATGCAGTTTTCACGTGTCAGCCTGTGCTTGTCAGAAACAAAGAACAGGATAATCTCCAAAATGGTAAACCAGTGTCCAGTTCAACCATTAAAATCTGGCAGAAAAGCAGAAAAGTTTGTACTGGTAAAAAAACAGCTGCTAGAAAAAAAGAGGAATAAGGCAGAGCAAAAGAGAGCTGAGCCCTCAAAAGCAGCTTTTCAAGTGTCCAGCACAGTGAAAAAACATTGAGGAAAAGCTTTTACTATTAATAGCAAACAACACAGATGATCATGGAAATGCAGGGTTTGATGGAGAAAAGAAGTGGGTATGAAGACCACAACATTGTAGATGAAACACTAACCTTGTGTCAGTCTCGGAATTCCAGGTACAGACTTAGCAAACCACCAGTGAAAATGAAACCAGGCCTGCACAAGCTGTGAAGACAAATAAAAGCTTCTGCAGCCATATTAAGCAGTAATCTTGCTGAGTGAACACTGTAGACTTTGAAAGACAGGGCAAGCATACAGAACCAGAAATCTCGATGACTTCCTTACATCTATGCTCACCAGGGAGATGTGAGGAAGCAGGAATAATTTTGCTGTATGTAAACAGGGGAGGAGAAAAATAACTACCAAGTGAGGAAGGTACTGGAAGAATCAGAAAGGAATTAGATCAGTCAAAAAAAAACTTCAGATAGCTTCAGGACTTGACAAAATAGAATATTTTTAATATTTTCATTGATGCTAGCTAGGGACTAGAGAGAAAATAATCTGACCTCCCCTTTTTTAAGATATTAACAAAGGAAGAACCATGAAAATACAGCCCTTTACAAAAAGGTTCACAGATGTTTCCAAGTGAAATCATGAGATTTTTTGTCCAAATGAAGCTCAGGTATTTCCCTCAACTGTTTGACTGCTGTTGTTTCAGAAACCTAGTCTTTAGCAACCAACCCTCTTTTCAGCTGGAGACTGCAATGAAGACACAAATCCACAACCAGGACATGAAATTTTTGCTACAAAAATAAACCCCATGGCACAGATTCAATATCAGAAGTTTTCCAAGATTCAGAAGAGGGCAAGAAAGTCTGGAAGTGCCAACTCTTACTTGAAATCATGTCCTTCACAAAAAAAGTATATGAAACAATACAAGATAACACTGTCACTGTTAATTGAAGACACTTGGATATTTTAATCTTAAGGCCCCACTAAAATGCATTAGCTGCCATGAAACATGACACAGCCCTGGTTTGTCTTTTTGTGGGGGAACATGGATACCATCAAACTTGTGCTTGAGTGCTACTAAAGAAATATGCTTTGCATATTAGATTTAGGTAGATATTTTCTCTGACACAGTGATGACATTTTTTGCACTTACATTGCAATATGTGAGATTTTACCTTAAAATTTAGTTCCTGCCAGCATATGGCTTTATATTAATATCACATATTTCACTTAAAATGCATCCATGAGGACCAATTTGAAAATATGGCAAATAAGGATAGACACAATCTTTAACAAAATAACTCAGTTGCCTTTTAGTTAAATCACATTTTCTCTAGGACTGACTTCTGTCTTTTTTGCTTGCTACTAGAAAAACTGCCTGTGTGAATTAATGCAAAATAGAATTTGAACATTACAAATAACATGGCTCTGTGTTTTTTCAGTCACTGAAGATGGCAACTGACACTTTTCAATAAAGTTGCTTTAATTGCTGTGTGAAATCTTGTGGCTTAGTTCTGTCCTTCTGTGTGACTTCTCTAGCCTTGGTGGTCTTATGTGATATGTAAAACCAGACATATAAATGCAAAAGAAGGGAAAAAGCATTTGGGCAGACATGTGGAGCAGTAAGCAGTACAATGTCTGCTCTGATGGACCACAGAATGGTCAGAAACAGAGTGATGTAGTGCTACATCCCACCAAAACAACACTTTTACCCAGGAATTAGGGCAGGTTGAGGAACTTTTCCCTGCAAACTTTAAGGAATATTGGAGTGAAACAAGTCATTGTTTCATAGCAGATTTGTTGTGGAGCTAGAAAGACATTATGAATATTCCCTTTTTCAATACTGATATTCTTACCACTCCCAGGATATCCTTCAACCTCTTCATAACGATGGGAGAGGCTGTGCAGATTTACCTTCAGAAACACCTTGATGCCATAAGTAGGTTCCTGAGAAAAATAGTTTCTCAACTCTTCTGCTTCTGTTTAGATATTTAAAGGCTTTTAGGGGTTTCAGCAAGAATGTGGAAGAGCAAGAAAAGCATTGTCTGCTGTAACTACATCACACGCAGAGCCTAGTCCTTTCCCTCCTAAGCATTGTTTTCTAACCAGTGTTGCAAGGATTTAAGCAGTAAAGCTCACTGGGTTCCAACAGGCTGGACAGAGCATCCAGTGCCAGGCTTTGATGGTTTTCATTTGTATGATAGCTGTTCTCTACACTGCAGTAGTATCTGCACTGCCAGGGACTATTGGCCACTTGGGTTTGAACTTCCCCTTATCAGCAAATGGTCTAATCAGCATGGCAAGTAGCTGTGTGTCCACAACAAAGCAACACGTTATTATCATTATTGTTGCTGTTGTTATTATTATTATTATTATTGGTATTATTACAATTATGATGATTATCATCATCATCATCATCATGGCTATCATTAGTATAATTATCAACATAAACTGAGAAGCTGTTAAAAATGTTAGTCTAATGAAGGTGAGGAAAATCTTATTTTCTGAAATTGTTGGAATTCTTTACCAGTTGAAGTATGGGGTAAAACCTCCTCAATCTGCAGGCCCATTCTACAGTTGCAAATTTGGCCAACCAGGTCATTGGTGAATAGTCCAGGAATGTTTTTTAGCATCTTACTGCAGTAAAGAAAACACTCAGAATGAACACAGACTGGAAAACTTTATTCCATGTCCTAGGCCCACTGCTCATCTTGCTTTTCTGAGAGTTTGGGGGGTTTTTGGGTTTTGTTTTGTTTTACCAGTAGCCCTCAAATCACAGAATCATGGAATCATTAGGTTTGGAAGGGATCTCTGGAGATCATCTACTCCAACCCCCTTGCCAAGAGGGGAGTAACCTAAAGCAGGTGACACAGGAATGCATCCAAGTGGGTTTTAAATGTCTCCAGAGAAGATGACTCCATGACCTCCCTGTGCAGCCATTCCAGTGCTCTGCCACCCTCAAAGTAAAGCAATTCTTCCTCATGCTGATGTGGAATTTGTTGTGTTTTAATTTATGCCCATTACTCCTTGTTCTCTCACTGGGTACCTCTGGTAAAAGTCTGGCATCATCCTCTTGGCACCCACCTTTGAGATGTTTCAAGGTATTGATGAGAAAATCTATAAATTGATGGTTCAGCTAGTACCTTAGATTTGCTGAGTTCAAGTCTTAATTCACTAAACCAAATGGGCACTAGTTTTGCAACATCCCTGGCTATATACATAAAGTATATATGTTTTTCCTCCCCTCATGACTCCTTGAAGAGTAAGAAACTTGACAAGCTTTGGAAAAGAGGCAAATCTATCAGAAACTCGAGTCTGCCTAGTCAGAAGTGACAAAATAGCTAAGCTCTGAGTCCTGGAGAGTATTTCTCCATCACAGCTATGCTGACAGAATCCCATAAGAGCAAGCATCAGATCTATTGGAGATGCAAAATCAACCAAAAGATATATGGAGAGAATACAGCACATGGAAATGTGGTGAAACATTGTAACTATTACATAAAAGGCCTGTGCAATCTATTTTAACATTTAATCTGCAGAAGTGTATTCAGCTGTACTAATTTCTCCCAAAGCTTTGCGTTTAAGAGTATGTGTTTAACATTGTCAGACTTTCCAATGCCAAAAGCAAAAATTGACATGGTTTCCAGATGTAGATTTTAGTAGATCATGTCTCAGATAATTAACGGCTGTCAGATCTGAGTGGGTTAGTAATTGAAGCTGTATAGAACACAATTTATTGTCAAACAATACCAGACCTTCAGTGAAAAGCAGAAATCACATCTCTCTAACACAGGCTTTTCATTCGGGGAATGAGCTTGGAGGTATGGATTGAAAACATCAGATTTTCCTTCCAAATGGAAGAGTTAAACAAAAAGCAGTTCCCTGGAACATTCTTTATATGTACTGTGTTATTTGTCTCCCCACATTACCATGTTTGCTTCTTGTTTTCTTCTGGAGAACATGTACAAATTACGCAGTTTCCCTAACCTACTCTACTTAGAGGAGACAGACCTGAACATCAACTGTTTGTATTCAGCTCACTGCTGCTCAAAATAGTTTATAGTTGAGAATAAACTGAACCATCAGAAATAGGATCTCAATCCTTTGAAATGTCAGCAGACCAAGTTCACTGCACAAGCAGGAGCTGAATTTTCAATCCAGAAGGCTGCATCATTGTCAAAAGCTCAAGATTATTTAGGTGAGCTGATTTACTAACATGGCAACTAACGAGATTTGTGCTCCAAATTTTGATTTATACTTTGGATTCATCTTGTCAGACCAGCTGTAAATAATATCTGCTAAGAGCAACATTTTACATGGTCCATTTTCAGTTTTCTCAGATTGCTGAGAAGCCCATAGTAAGTCATCTCTAGCATCAGACACTCTGCTTTGTCCTGGACCACCATGTAGGAAAGCTAAAAGAATACTTGCAAATGGGATGTTGGCATCTAGCACGAACCTGACCCAGCATCTACAAAGACTAAGCTGGTCTCCTGGTTCAGGATAACTCTCTTTACCTCTTCACAGCTTGGAGAGGTCCACAGAGGGAAAGCACCAGACCAGTGGCTGATCTCCCCTCCGTCTCTTCACTGATATCTAGGAACAAGATTATCTAACACTGATACCATTAATTCACTAAAATCAAGGGCAAGATGGTCCTTAACAACCATAAAGACTTAGCAGGTCTTTGGTTTTAGCCTAAGGGAGAGAATAAAATGCACACAGTCTTCTCTCAGTCTGCCCTACAAAAAATAAAATTAAAAAAAAAAAGGTGACTTGGGCAACTTTGACACGTCAATGTTGAAGATAAATCAGAGAGCAGAGAAAGGCAAAAAAGGGCTCTTGCTTTCCAAATCCTGTCAGGCATCTTCACAAAGTTGTTCTTTCACAGCATTCACACCTTTAATCTTTTATTGTTGACTAAATCTGAATATCACAATGAAAAAAAAACCAAAGAAGTGTTGAAGAATCTTTTCATTTTTTCCTTTTATATTCTAACTTTAAAAGTTGTTGGGAATATTAACGAATGAATAAAATAGAAACACATTTTAGAAAGAAGGCAGTGTGTTTTCAACTTGTTTGGAAGTACAAGTTGCAGCTCAGATACATAACATGAACTTCAAGTAATGATGAGCAGACAGCTTCCCACAGGGAAATCAGTGGCACCTATAACAAAGCCAGTTTGCTACATACTTTTCTGTCTTCAACATGCTTGAAGTTCATCAGAGCACAAGCAGAAAGTGCAGCAAGGACAGACAAATTCTGCAAATGGCAACAGTTTAAAAGGCTGCATGTCTCAGACCATGTCCACTTTCCTTTTGAATCCAGTGGCCAACTGGGCTAAGCACAGGGATGTGCTGCATTTTCATGCCTGAACTGGACTCAAGTTTCCATAAAGAGATGTCACATGACATCTGATGGGTGGCTTCATTTCAGCGGTGGCAAGGACAGGTCCAGTATGCAGCTCCTGGAGCTGCCCAGCTGCAGCAACCCCAGACAGGAGGAGCTGTGTAACCTATAAATTCTGTCCCCACATAATTAAAAGCAGAGCTGGGGCTCAGCTTCCCAGCATCTGCTCTGCAGCAACCCAACACCCCAAAACAGCTTTCCTAGCAGAGTTCAAATCCTTAGTACAAAGGAGTCATTGAAAAGCAAATCATTTTAATCTGTGGTATAGAGAGAGGTTCTGGAGCCAAGCTGACAGTTCTTGCTCTTTAGTATTGATTGAATGGTCATTTGTTATAATGATGGCTAAAACAGTCAAGCAGATGCTACAAATATTGCTGTTTTGATTTATAAATGTAGAAAACTGTTTGTCTGCTTGCCACAGAAAAATGCAAAACTTTACATCCTCTGTTTTCCTGTTGTCCAGATAGATTTTCTGCGGTATTTTTCTTTTTGGTTTTCCTGTTTTAATAACAGAATATTTCACAGAACAATGGCAAATTTGTGAAGGCTAATGATGTGGTGCTATGTATCTACCTCAGATATGCACCTCCAGTGCTAGGGAAGATAATAACCCAGGCTAACTCAGCAGGCTTGCTAACTTACCCTGTCAACAGGGAATGTTTATCCTGCACATGCAGGATCAGTTTTACCTCAAGAGGTTTGGCACAGAAGAGCTGATAAACTCACAGCATGTATTCAAAAGCTGCTTTCAGCAAAACATTTCCACTTTTATTCTGGCAATGCTCAGATGTGGCTGAAGAAATCTCCACAAAGTGAAAGAGGAGACGAGGCCAGGAAGTACTGATTAAAGAGAAATCATAGCTGAATTGCACTTGATTTTTCAGCTGCATCAGTTATCAAGGGCTTGGTCATTGCACAGTGGAAGGAGGCAAATGAATGTGGCTATAACATGGACAAGGTCTGGACAACAGTAATGAGGATGACTGTGGCTAATAAAAGGGAGCAGTACAAATACAAGTAAGCAAATTAGCATATGGAAGGTAAAAGCACCATTTCATCATGCCACACAGACAAAATTACCCCAGAAAATTGAATGTAGAGCTCTAATTGATGCAATTGAGAGAGACAGTGAAGCTAATCTGAGTACTTAATGACTATGATGGGAGCATCACAATGTAATTGCAATGTACTTTTTTGCCACAATGTATCATCACACCACCTCTGTTCCTCTGGAACAAATACTTTTATTTGAATAGAAGCACTGAGATCCCCAAATCCCTTTGTTTCATGACAAAACCTGCACGCTATCTCCCCTGTCAAGGAGCTGCAGTTTTGGATACCTGTGGTTGTAGCACAGTGTTTATCTTGGGATCCATTTCATATCCATGCCTCTGCCCAGCCAAACTCATGAATTTAGTTAGTTTGTTAACCTAACTGGTCCAGAGAGAACTAGGGGGGCTGTCCTGAAAGGACATAATACTTCTTCCCCAAATGCATTACATGCCCCCTCATGTATTACAAAACTACTTTGTTTGAGGTATTTGATGACAAACCTCCTCAATTGTATGGAAACTGATTTTTCCCTTTGCATCATTTAAACACTTCATCTATCATTTTCATCATGTGTAAAATGAAAACAATACCAGACTTCTTCCCAAAGGCGTTATTAGACCCAGTTCACTAGTTTTGTCTAAGACATTCCCCAGATTATAGTAGAAAAATTTGTTGTTGCTGTTGTTATTATTATTGTTATTGTTATTATTACTATTTCTTCACCACTATTAAGACATTGCATGAAGTCATAAGACAGATAGCAAAAAAAGTAAGAAGAAGCCATACACATTTCTTTGGTATCTTTTTCTTTTCTTTGATATGTTCTATAACTGATCCTGTCTCTGTGTAGCAACACACTTGCTGCTACAGTTCTGTGACATGTTACATTACTAGTGAAGAGATGTGGTTGAAAATACCTTGTTTCTTGCCATATTTTTCAATGCAATTTCTTCCCTCTCTCTTTTAGCGACTTGCTAAATATTGCTATTGTTCCCCTTGGAGGAAATAAGAAAGAAAAAGTAAATCCTTCCCTTTTTCTTTTCCTTTTTTTTTTTTTTTCCCAAGAGAAATGGTTAGCTTTTTGAAATTATGTTAAAACATTCCTGAATTATTTCTGATAATGTGCTTTTTTTCCTATTAACTTGCTTTTTTTTCTTAAAAAGGACTTTCTCGGAAGAGGACTCTTTAATAAACAGATAAATTGAAGAAGCAGACAAAAATTTTAACCTGCTTTACTGATGTGCTACTATTAAAATCAGCAGCATCTGTTTTTAATGCTGTGTGTTATTTTTTATTAAACCCATACGTGCATTGCAAATAATTTCTGTTGATGAGTGGTTGACCTTCTAAACTTTTTTGTATGTAAAATTAGGAGGAAAAGTAAAAGTTAAGGACAAGGACCCCTCAAGATGTGTACTGCAGCCATTCCTGGCAAAAAAACGATGTTGAAACAAGGGTTTCCAGCAGAATACAGGCACCAATAAACAGAAACAACCTATTTCCATGGAAACAGCTCATCTAAAACCTGGACAAAGAGAGCATGTGAGTGCTTACCTGACTACGTGTCATTAACATGAAGTCAGTGAGGTGAAGTATCCTCTCCTGGAATCTGGCTGGCTCCCTGGAGCTGAAGAATTGTGGTCCCCAGCTGAGGGCGAGCCATGGCACATGACCCAAGTTTGGGATGATGGAGGGATATCTGCATCACTGTGTCCTAGGCCCATGGAAGGCAGAGAATTAAGTTGTTATTGTGAAAGGCATGCAGCACTAGCAGTATGGTTTTGTACTATCCTTGTGATTCAGGACAGGCAAACATGCTTCAAAGATGCATTAATCACTGCAAATCAGCTGGATCACTTGCCTCAACAATTTTATCCAGTGGGTAGAGAAAGATGCAATGTATTTATCACAGTTTAAATGCCACTGGCGCCCGGAGTGAAGATCACCAGCGTGTTTGAATGATACATTTTGTATTAGCACTTCTGTTATTTCCGCCTGAATTGGAACTTTTCTGCAGAGCTAGAGCAAACATGGAGCAATGTAATTCATATTGCAAATGTGAATACATGCTGTGTTAGAGGGGAAAGAATGCACTTCTCCTGGTGTTTAGAATAATCTTCTGTTTGTAAGAGGTTTTATAGGAAGTTTGCAAGAGCTGGTTGCCAGCAGAACCAGCTTGGCAAGGGAGGCAGGCCTCCCTGAGAGCACCCTGTGGGGATCCTGGTGAAAATGAGCTCAGATTTGGTTAAGTTAGGGGCCTTTGAGATCAGCATTTTGCCTACATGTGGCAATGTTTTATTTTCTGGGGTTTTTAATCTAACAAAAGCATTCAGAGTGAATATAAACTGCTCTCTGCATGCACAGGCAGCTAACCGGCCCGCAGGCCCAGCATTCGCACCTTCTGCGGTACGCAATGAGCCATATTCTCCCTTTATTCACTGCTTAGTAAAATGCATGTAAAGTTCTCCCCTTGGATTCCTGCAGTAGTTGAAAAATCTGGTTCAGCAAGTTTGGGGGAGCACTGTGATGATTTAGAGGTTGGTACGGGCCCAGAAATCTCCGAAGGCCCTGCTGTTTTCTCTCTGGATCTGCTGAGTGCAAGCCTGCAGCCTGCTCATACTAGGGCAGCAGGAGGGGAGAATCTTCATCCTCTGTAAAAGCAGAAAATACCAGGGATGCCCCACATGTGGCCTCAAGACCACAAACTGCAGGATTCAAGCATGTATTCTGTCATTATTTAAGTGTGCAGGACTTCAGCTTGCTGTAGTCTTTGCGCTTAAAGGACTTTCTTTTTTTCCCCACATCTGTGCTGGATGTACTAGAGCATGACTTAATCTTTGTGAGATTCACTCTGGATCACTATGCTCTTGGTTATGTAATTTGTCAAGATGTACTACTTCAGGAAAAGCAGGTGCTCAGTACAGAGTCTCACATCAGAGTTTAGCAGCCAGATTCCCAATGCATGCACCTATTTCGGATCAGCTGAAGGTAACAAAAAAAAAATAAAAAATAAAAGTGGTACTTCCCTTTTTGGGCCCAGTTTGAAGTGTCCAAGGGAGTTTTTTGCAGCTGATTGGTTTTCAATGTCCAAGCTGCAGGTGACATCTGTGTGGGGAATTGGAAGGGAAGGATGCTTTCCTACGGGAAGTGCTCTGGGATGGAGGTTGTTGTAGGTAGGTGCTGAATTCTCTGTCTGACCACTTTAGGCTGTGGGGATTTTGATGTTCCTCATGATGCCCTGGGCACCAACAACCCTCATTAGGTATATTTATGTTTTCAGAACTGCATCCTTTTCTTGCAACAATTAAAGCCAGAAAGACAAAGGAACTGATGCCATCTGCTTTCCAGCATGTGACAACACCTGGCACTGCTAGGGCTCAGAAAGGGATGGAGAATCAGTATATTTGGAGGTTATTTTCATAACTTACCGCAGGCTTTCACACACTTCCTGATCAAGTAACCTGCTTGTGGAAATAGACTTTAATTTCCAAGAACTCTCCATAGATGTGCAAGTATTATCTCCATTTGGCTAAGAGTGCAATTCTGGGGCACTCGGAGACTGAGTGTGCAGTCCAAAGCATTAGTGGCTGTTATTACTATTTGTTTCCCTATTGTATCACCTTCAATGAAAACCCATTCTTAGGTCAGTTCCGTAGTCACTGCACAGTTACAAAACTAAATGACAGTTCATGCACAAATGAGCTCAAAACCCAAGTACCAGCATGTTTCAACAATAAATGTATTCAGAACTTCTGTCTTTCCTGGTTAGTCAGGAAATGAGGCTTTTTTTGCCTCTGTCAAAGGCCTAGCAGGAGTCATCCTTCATTTGGACACATCCATAACAAACAGCTCTCCCCAACACTGACCACAGACAGTACAGAAAAAAAAAAAAAAAAAAAAAAAAAGAACCTGGCTGCCACATTTAAAGTTACTTTGGCGTGCAGGGAAGCATCAGCCTGCCATGCTCAGCACTGCTGGGGATGGTTTTTCAAGCTCTAAACCTTGAGCTGCCTCAATCTCACATCTGCTTTCACCTGTCCAGCCATGACGAGAATAGGGCAGGGAAAGAAAATTAACCTAGTGTCTGCAAAAAGCACTGTATTGTTTTTCCAGAAAAAAACCCAGTAAAATTCCTAATATTCCTAGTTGACATGAGCACAGGCAGGATGATATCTAAACATATGTGTGTATTGTGCCAAAAAGAGAGACAAAAAGGAAATCCTAGGTGGCCTTGAAATAAAAGAGTGTGTGCTGCAGGAGCTTTTAAATTCCTGTGCAAAATACTTCACATCCTCAACAAAACCATGTCTAAAAATAGGCCCATAAAAGATATCTGATGGCATTGCTCTGTGTGAGTTCATGTGCATTGAACAAACACGAGAATCACCAAGCAAACTGTAGGTTTCATGCAAGATGCTCACAGTCATTTACTTTTTGTGACTGATCCAAGTTCCACTCTTACCCTGAAAAAGAAAACATTGATAGATCCCAGAGCAAAGCAATTGTTTCAACACAGTAAATTGAATCCAAACATGAAAATAAGATGGAAGACCTAATTTCCAGAGTTGTAGACACACCTAATTAGAGCTCTCAGCTGCAGACTCTAGAGATCCTAAATGAATGGGAACGACATATTACTAGAACTAAAATAATATGAGCAGGAAGACATGGCATAATTTAGTTCTAACAGATTATGTGAAGCTATGTAAAGATTACACCAACAGTTAAGTGATCTGAAACTCCACCAGTGCAACCAGAAATGTTTAAACACACTGCTGTCCTCCCAGGCACTGTAAAATTGCAGTGTTGCTGAATAATAACATAAATTCCCATATGCAAACCAGCTGGTTCGCACAAATGTTTTAAAGTGCTCATGACCAATACTTTGCTGTGGTATGACAAGCTTGCACAGTATCTGACAGATGAAACCTGTAGAATTGCAATGCTATCAACCAGTGTAATGAAATATTTTCAGATCTTGAATGGACTGGGGTTTTTTGTCTGATTTATTGAGAGCACTGTAAGTTTTGAGGAGCTATCAACAGTAACACTATACTTACAGTGTGCTATGAGCTCTCTTGCAGCTGGCTTTCGTACAGGACTCAAACCTGGTTCTTGTGAATGCAGAGATGGTTCATGACTTAAAGTGTACATAAAACACTGGGCAAAGGAGACAAAGAAAATATGAATAACCCTTTGATATTTTGATAATTTCAGAGGACTGCTATAGGAGAGACACCTACAATGGCTACCTCGTGAGACTTCTCCATCCTACCTACCCTAATCTCCTAGATATGCAGTAAAGGTAACAAACAGCTCTCTGCTAGGATGATCATGATAATGTTACAAGGTGCAGGTAACAATGCAAAAAAGAGCTAGCCTGAAGTCCACCTGAAATAAATGTCCAGCAAGAAAAATATGGGGTAGCCCCTGCCTTCTGAAAAACAACTAATGCTCCAAGAGGATGGAGTGCTGTCACAGAAAGAAATAGAAAGAAATTAGGAGGAAAAATATTTGCAAAGAAGGAAGAGGAAAGTAAAAATATGTAGCTTCAGTCCGTTTTAGAGATATGACCTAAATAACAAGAAAAAAAGGAAGGTAAATTAAACTGAAGATAAAGTCTAAAGAAGAAATGATGAGCTGACCTATAATTGATAGACTAATACCTTTTAAAGGCAAGAGAGACCAAATAATCATCTAATGTAATATACTGCTCTAGTGCTCTAAGGATGGGATTCTGAGATTTTTCACATCCACCTTTTTTTAGTTAAGACCTAAAGCTGACTATTTGAAAATTCTCCATGAGAGAAAATGCTAAAAAGGCTTGTCTGAGCTCAGGAAAATTGACCCAAAAAAAAAAAAAAAAAAAAAAAAAAAAAAAAAAAAAAGAAGGAAATTTTGTCTGCTTCACCAATATTATTAAAAAAATAAAGAAAGTATTATAGAATGGAGCATGAAATGCTTTTCAAAATGAAAACTGACATTTGGCGTAGACAACAATAAAATTATAAAATTTACAATTATGAGGAGCTTTTTCCGCTCTCAGAGACCATGGGTGAAGTGAGCTTATTTTCACAGCATTCAGGGGTTTTTCGATAGTAAATCTTCCCATGAAGAAAGGTGCTGCTCATATTCTTCACCTTTATCCCATGTAGGTCAGACTAACCTGTTCTGCCCAAAGCTCACATTTTCCAGCTGTGCAAAGGTAGACTTTAAAAAAGATATCTGGTCAGGGCAGAAGAGCATTGAGGGATAAAGAATTCGTCATATTTTCACCATGACACTGAAAGATTATGAACCAAATGCTTAAGAAGCAGTCCAAGAGACCAAATGGTTCAAAAAAGACTGACTGAAACAGGGAAAAATTCTATATCCAACTTCTGCTGGATTTTCAAGAAGAAAGGTACTAATCAAATGGCAGTGAAGCACTGGACCAGGTTGCCCAGAGAAGAAAGGTTATGCCATGATGAGTTAAGGAATATAGCCCTAGGATGGTGCAGAATTCCTGGTGAGTGTGAGTTTGTGGTTCGTTGATTTTCACGCTTTCTGTCAAAGACTGGCAGCAATAACCCATACACAAAGGTGTGGAGGTGACTTTTGGGTACGACTGCTGTTGAATGCCCAGAGCAAGATGATGCAGCAGGTGATGAGAGGCAGGGTCAAGAATTACAACACCGAAAGTCAGGTCATGTAAGGACCCATTTTGTAAACGGAACACCTCAGGAAGAGGCATTACAGCAGCAAAGCTAAAAAAAGCTAACCTGTTTTACTTTGCATGTAAACAAATGAGGAGCGCCCACAGTGATACTGCACCTACATGGGAGAGTAAGAGAGGGCTTTTTAACTCCTAATCCTCTTTAATGAGATTACTGTTACATACCCAACTGTGCACCTCACCTGCAAGGGGTTTTCTGTAGATTTGGAAAGAATATATCCCTTTTAAAAGCTTTTTTTGTATTCAATCATTCTTCCAAGTTGTCTAATGCAATAAGAGAGAAACCAAGCCAAACCAAACTAACCAACCAAAAAAAAAAAAAAAAGAAAAAGAAATTAAATGTAAAAAATTACATTTGCATAGTGGAGAATTTAGAGGACTGATGGTTCTCTACAGTGTCTGGTTTTGACCCATGCCACAATTAATTACTGTATAAAATGTGTTCCAAAATAATTGCAATCAGGTTAGAAAATGTCAGTTGCCCACCTGTGCATTCTAAAGAAGTGTCTGGGTTGTGCTTTTAAAGCTACATGAAAACAAACTCAGCTAGAAATTTTTGCAATTCAAAATATTTAGCTGAATGACAAGAAAACTAATCCTTGGTTTATTATTAGACATGATAAAAGATTTCTGAACATCCTAGATGTTCATATTTTTCTTTTGCTTTTTTAATGCAGTGCTACACTGAAAAATGACTTTGTCAAAAAACATAGCTGAGTCTTTTGAAAGTGAGAAGTGGTTGTTGAAACACAAAACAAAATGCCTCAAAGAGGTCTAATGTTTGGAGGTGTGTGCTCTGCTCTTTCTCTTTTCCACCCCCTTTGAGGATGGCATCAAGTCTCATGTCTGAAAATTGAGGCACTCAGAATCATTAGCTTCCCATGAAACACCAAGGAAAGAGAAGCTGGCTCAGGTTATCCATTCTTGGTGCAAAATCATTTAAAGCCAGAGACTTATTTCAGACCTTGACATTAGTTTTGCTGCTCTCATTAGCTCCAGAGCATGAACAGAGGAGTGGGAGAATGCAGTGGATGCTTCTAGTGTACATGTTACTGATTGAGCACACTGCAAAGCAGCTGGAGCACTTCTGATTTTGACCATGGAGACTTCTGATCCCGTCCTGCCAACCAAGATACCAGGACATTTTTTAAATTCGTGGCTGGTACCTCAGTCGAGATTTGCTGACAATGGCATTAATTTCTTGAAGGCCAGACTTTAACCATGGGACCAGCTGCTCCTATCCCTAGCGAAATGCGAATGGTAATAGACTCCCATTCCAACTCTGGAAGTCAGATCAAGGAATTCAAAAGCAGGATTGTGGAGGAAAGCACAGGGTATTCCTGATCTTATGTGGAGGAAACCAGCATCCTAGAACATGCCAGTGATTGCATTCACAAGGCAATTAGAAGCAGTCTGTGAGACTTGTTGGAAATTCATTACTCATATGAATGTGTGAAAAGGAACAAACAAATTATTCACCAGGACCAGACTGCCATCAAGGGAAGCAGCTGAGGGAAAGGAATCCTTTCACTTGTAAAGGGAGCACTTGTGACGCAGGATTACTAAAATACAGTAAACACAGTCCTCCAGAATGCTATTTTGACAGATCAAATTTTTGGAATGAAATTGCATGCTAAGTGGCATGCTTAAGCAGATGCTGGATGAAATCAAATTAGGGCTGGATTTAAATGATACTTTGAAATTATTTTAGTGGTTCTTATTGATTAGAAAATGTAATTTTACAGGACAATATTGTGCATAATCAAAACGCAGTCATAAAGGAAAAGGTCAGGATATTACTGAGAAATGGTCTTATATTTTTGCAGTAGTTAGTATAGAAGACTGAAAACAGTAAAAGTAAGCATCTTTTCCAAAGCATGGGCTACTATGTTCCCTCAATTTGAAGTTAGCAAAGTTAAGAGAATTTATTCAAACCACCAGGAGCTGTATACCTCTTCCCATTCTGTGTACATTTCTGCTGATATAGCTGTGGAATTTCACGCTACTATCTTAAATATTTTTCTGATTTCATTTTATTGGGGAGGAGAGAAATTTGGTTTCATCACACTTTGTACTGAACAGTCAGCTGATGAATGTATTTCTCTTCACTTTATTACTTTTGAATAATTAATGCCCCCAAACTGGAAGTTTTCCCATGTTACAGACCCACTTAATAGGTACCTCAGTCAGAGAAGCTCTGATTTGCAGGGACATAGCAGGAAGAGCAGCAACATATAGGATGGATCCTTGTTCAATCCCTTTTCTGTATTTGTGCTCATGAACCCTAAATTTCAGCTGGCATCTCATGGATCATATTTACACACTGAGGAGGAGAAAGCACATCCTCTGCTGAGGGAGTCCTAGGAATCAATCCATGATGGGAAAAATCCAGGCAGTGGTACATTCTATTTGGTTCAAACTGGCCTGAGTGTGACAGTCCACCTTCCACTGGCAGTAGTAGTAGGTTTTCGCAGGTTGTTAGTGAAAGAAAGGTCACAAACCAAAAATGCTGGTAAAAACTAATTCTGAACTTTCAGAAATTATTTATCTAGATGGGTTCTACTCTGTTCGCCCAAGTAGTACAGAAAAATCTCATTCAGTAATAAAAAAATATTTTATTTTAATAATACTTGAACTATATAATTCATTAGGAAAATTATATGCTGGATACATGCAATGAACGAGGTGTGTAAATTCAATGTTATCATGCATATTTTAATATGCCATGCAAGCTGAAGCAAATAGAACTGGAAAACTTGAAACAAAATGCATTCACATTATTGAAATGAAACATTCATGCCTTTTCAAAACCAAAGAAGAAAATAAAAATGGTTCGTTTAAACATTTTCCTGTCAAAAAACCCCAAAAAACACAATTCCTTAAATTGACATCCTCCCGTGAAATGTTTTGATTTTAAAAACTGTTATTCTCTGCCAAGGAAAAAGTGTTCTGCAAAAAAAGTCTGCCTGCTCTCATTGCCAGATACAAGCGATGGAGCATTGATTACACTGTCTTTGAAAAAATGGACATCAGTTCTGATGGCAATGACTTGTTCCCAGCCTCTGCTGTCCAATTTGGAGATGAAGGCTGAGATGGTAGTGATGCCCTTGGAAGAGGTGACTCTTAAAATGGTACATCTGGACTGGTCAGGCTGTGCACCCAGCAGGCCCTTTGTAAATAGCACAAGAAGGGATCTGAGCATAATGCAATGGTACATTAAAATGACTGCAGGTGATAGCATTTTAACTGCTCTGAAACTACCTGGCATCAGTGAGCAGAATCCCATCCACTTGAAAACACGTTGCTTTCAAGTTATGGAAAGGTCATTTTCTGTTTCCTGACTTGAAAGCACCTTGCACCCTAAGAAAAAGCAATAAAAGACATGTATATTTTTATGTGATACTTGTTCAGCCTGCTACACACCTGAAAATTGTCTTCCCCAGCTATGTCCTATACCAGCCTGATTTCTCCATCCCCTGGACTCCTTAACAGGTGATAGCTATATCTAATCAAACATCCAGGCTGACTGTCTGAGAGAAAAGGTTACTTTGTTCCTCCTGAGAGCAAATTTTTCCCAAATTCATCCAGAGAAACAAATTCAACTGAATAAAAATAAGTAGGAGTGCATATGACAGCTATTTGTAAGAGCTCCATAAATTCACTTATTTCCCATCACTTAGCGCACTTCAGGAACAGCAAAGATGAATGTGCTTTCCTCCCCATCTGAGGGGGCTTGTAGCTATAATTAAGAGGGTATTATTGCTGAAGTCTAATTACATTCTTTAAAGTGTGCTGATAAAAGCAGATGAGGAATTATTTTAAAGCTTGATTCCACCACTGGTCCTTTTATGAATGCTGAAACCAGTCCCCAAATAAATAAAATCTGGTGGGAACGAGTTTCACATGATAGCATTTTTACCACTCTTCCCAGCAAGAAATGCAGTGAGAGGGAGGAGCAGAGAAGTTGGCAGGATTTTAAGTGCCTTTTTTGCGCAATTTAAGTTTACATTTTGTTGACTTTTTTCCTACTCAAAGAGCTTTTTCATTTCAGTAACTGTGGTTTACATTAGGGGCTATCTGGGTTCATTTCTTGCTAATTCTCATTCTGGTTACGACTCCTGAAGTCTTCTTTGACCTCTCTTTTTATTTTCTACATCTCCTCGCTGCCTTATAGCATGTAGGATATGAAAGCTCTACCCTCTGACTAAGGTTTCCAGACACAATCAGAGTGTGGTAAGCCATTTCCACAGCATTTGCCATCCAGATGGATGGGATTCTGTGTGTTTGTTTGCTTGCACCCTTATGCTTTGAAATCATTGTTCTCAGACAAGCCCATGGAGGGCACTGCAGTTTACCTATATTTTCACCTTCCCATTTTTTTTCCGAATGAAATGTTTCTTTGACCTTTAAACACTAGTGAAGGCAGATGTGTACAAAATGCTTGTCTTAATTGTTTTGAGTGATGTGACTTCATTATGAAACTTCTTTCAAAAGCTTAATTACTCCCAGTGCTGCATTAACACCGAGGGGAAGGTATCAAATAAGACAACGAAGGGAGTTCAGTGGTTTTGATCTTATTTTCTGAAATCGGATGATCTCCTGCTCTCACCATTTATTAATACAGATCATTTCCTCCCATTTCTCACAATTGAATTGAGTCACTGTTTGCATGCTGATGGGGCAAATAAGTGGGGAGCAGCGTTCATCACTGCCTGATAATGGATGAGAGCTGCTTGTTCAGAGACAGGCAGTTCCTCTGGAGGCCCCGCGATTTGCCAGAATATATTACATTTTTCCAAGATTATTGCACAGCAGATGATTAATATTGCATGCTCAAATGGCCTTTTCAAGGACTGAGCAGGGAGCGCAGGGGGACTGAGGGAAAGCCTCAGAAGACTAATTTTCTATCTGTACATTGTGATAGAAATGCATAATTGCAAACAGTGCTTTGTAACTCGGCAGTATGAAAGGGGAAAGCCACTGAGCAATGCATAGCCAGAGGAAATATGTCTTCAGTTAACAAAACCAGCAGAGCCCTGTTGAAATCAATGTGGCCCCACTGATTTGCATCAGTGAAGAATCTTGCCCCAGAAAGATTACTAGGGAGGTGCAGCAGGACATTACCATAGGTGAAACAGTGGTTTTAGCAGGATGAAGAAACATAGTCCTTAAATCAAGGACAGCTTCTGCTGTGGGCTCTACAGCTTTATGCAGCTGGAAGAAGGATGCCTAGAAAAGTTAGGTGGTATTTGCTCTGCAGTAGTAACGGAGTGTGCTGCATCTCAGTCTCAGTGGGAGGGTGAGGAAGAGCTGCTAGCTCCTTGCTATGGGAGCTTTGTATGGACTGGATGGAGTGCTTCTGTTGGTTTAGGGTGACTGTGAAATGTGTTAATGGTGTGCCTAACACTACACTGGCTTTTGTAGTCAGCAAAGAGCTCTGCAAAACCCCTAGCATGGGGATCTAATACTGGTGGAAACGCTTTAACAGAGTTGAGTGGTGTAGGTGAGAAAAGGTTGTATAAAGCCTTTCTCAGCTCTTGCCTCTCTGGTGTAGCTTGGGTCGTATTTTGGCGTCGCTGGAAAGCAAAGCCTTGTGTAAATGTCCCCACATGACTGAGCTGGGTTTGGGTGGACCTTGAGTGGGCTCTGTGATTTTTAGGGCTACAGCAGCAGCAGTGTGGCTTCTTTCTTTCAGGCATAAGAGCTTGAACCAAATTCAGCTGTGAGCTTAAATAATGTGAGAAAATGTCTAAAATTATTCACCTTCCCCTTCTTTAGCCTTTGCAGGAGCACTTTTGGCAAGCTGCATGTGTCATGACTCAAAATCCTGGGAGCACATCCAAACTGGAAATGCTTCCCTCTCCTTCCACTCACGTGTCCTCCCAGCTGTGTTCACTGCAGGCAGGTTGTGATATTCCTGACATGCACAAGTTTTTGATACCACCTTGTTTTGGCCACTGCTTTCTGTGTGTATTTGGCTTTTATTTCTTCCACTCCCTAACTGTTCCAACAGAGGTCTCTTCTAGGATGATACTGCCAATATTTTCCTACCTGCCAGAGAGAGACAAAAAGGGTATTGGGGGGGTGTTGTGCTGGGGGACTCTTGGGTGTGTTACAGGCGCAAAGGCTGCATACCATGGTTGGTATCCTGAAGAGATCAGCCAAAATCACACTTCATATACACACCTGGATGAATGTAGATTATGTCCTCATCAATTTCCTCCTAGCTAGATGGGGTCTGATAACATCTATTCAGCGTTGTTTATGCTTCACCTAATGCTGCCAGCTCCAAGCTGAATGTAAGGCCACAGAAAGCAGTTCAGCTCTCACGCTTCTTGGTTCTGGATTCTCAGGGAAGGATTGTAAAAAGGCTGAGTTCATCTACGTGAAAACATATTCTCATTGGAGCTTTAGTTTGTCCTGTTGTGCACCCATTGCACACTATTTCTACACAGGTCTGCCTAAATATGATTCATATCCCCTCCAGCTTCCTCAAAGCATGTAGCCTAAAGCAAAGAAAATTGCTCAAAAATTATTGTTAAAAAAATTTGATGGCCTCACTATGTTTGTGAGGAGACTTTGAGAGAGGGTTGGTTTTCGTTTATATTTTTTTTCCTTAATTAAAGATTCACTTTTTAGTCCTGTGGGTCCAATTTTGCCATAGAACTATTGGTCTGGAAATGCAATTTTTAATATTTGATGCTTAGATTACTCACTTGTTCATTGTCCCAGGAAGGATGCCGAAACTTAAACTATTACCAAAAAGACCAGAGAAGAAACCAATTTTAGCATAGGATGAGTGAAGAAATCTGTGTAGCCTGGGCCCTTTGGCTTTCCGACAGTGTTTTTTGTATAGCTGAGCTTGAAGACAATTTTTTGTTCCCCTTTAAAAATCCACACACATAAATTGATCACTCTAAGGCTGTTGTGTTGCATCAGGGGTAGGATGGTAATCTGGGAGAAGTGTTGGTTTATTTCCTTGCCATCAATTATCTGGTAAATATTTGGGAACAGTGAATATTTTCAATAGAAGTTAGATGGGTGAATGATGGTAGAAAAGGTCATGGCCCAGGTGATTTATCTGCAGGAAATAATTCAGCTGCTTCGTAAAACCACTTCTACATCTGGTCCTTTGATTGCCAAACTATTCATTCTTACTAATGCATCAGATAAATGCTCATGCGAAGAAACAAAATAAAGAGCTGCTACAGTAGAGCAGAAGGCAGATAATTTAAACATGGAAAAGCTGCGATGTCATGGGAGATGTACATAAGCATCCCTTTGTTCCTTTGTCCTTCTCCTGGCTGTGGGAACAAGCCAAGCCTTAATAGCAAATGTGTTAATTTGGTTTCCAAGTTAGCTGTTTGGGAAGAGGTTTTGCACCATTGTGTGGCTGACCCACAGGATGAAGTCAAAGAGAGGGGGAGGGGGGCCATAACACAATTTCCACGGTGGGTCTGTTCTGCCCTGATCAATAGAGAGGCTTCATCAGTGACGGCCCACTGGCAGTATGGCATCCAACCCATGCTACAAACTGCTTGTGAGCAGTGCACATTCCTTGATACTGTATTTACATAGCTTAATGGAGTTTTAAAAGGTCAAAATCCAAGCAGTGTACACTTTGGAGCATTAGCTACATAACACAATTGTGTTGCTGCATTCTTAATTGATTCTTCAGAGTACTGGAGTATTTTCTTTTTCTTTTATTTTTTTTTTTAACTGTGGGGCTTTCTGAGATGCGAACTGCCCTCTTAAAATTTATGAGTTGCAACAGGGACAACAGACCCCACAACTGATCTGACAGGAATGCTTTTAAATCTCTGTCTTCCTTTGTTTGCAGTGGAGGTAGGTGTAAAGGCAGTAAATGTCCATCACACCAGTATTAATGAAGTTAAATAGCATTTGTTTCAGAGCTACAAGAAAAGAGGGCAAGGAATGGTGTTGATGGATGATTACGGACTAAAGTTTGATTTTTGGCACCCTAAAACAATCTCTATTTTGTGTTGGTCTTGTTGGTAGCTGGCTGAAACATTTTCCGACTTGTTTGGGACCACATCTTGGGACCATAAGACCTTCACCAAGCCCTCAGGCTGTGTACCTCTGGAGGGAAAGTCTCAGGTTGGTCAGTCACCAGAGGACAGAGCCACACATATTGAGTTACAGTATAAAGGCATCAATTACTTTAAAGAGCAGGTGCGCAGCATCCTGTGTTTGCTCTGTCTGATCAGGGCATCCTAGAGCTAAGTACACATTATATGTTAAACCCTAACTATGCGATGTCTTGACCTTTCCAAATGACCATGTCCAGCATGGAGGGCACTGCATACAACAAAACCAAGCTAAGCTCTATCAAGATATTTCTATCAACCTTTTCCCTGGGCCTAAAATATTTGGTGTATGAGGTAGTAATGAATCAGCAGCCCACACAGATAAGACGTTAGCTCATATTTGTTCTTGCCAACAATCATTAGCCCTGTATGATTTCCTTCTGCACAGTCTATGCATAGACTAAGCTGTCAGCTCAGAGGAGTCTGCTGTGAAGCCCCTACAGCAAGACAGACAGACCCCTGAATTATCCCAGCAGGTCTGTTAAGGAGATACAGTAATGGAGAGGACTTTATGTGTCATTTATTGCTTCTCCACCTTCCTGGCTTCCTGCCATGCTCAGAGCACAGGTTTCACATGGACGGTGTTGGTCTTTCTCTGCTGAGCTATTTTCCAAGTAGACGTGAAAATGTGTGTACTTATTACCAGTTTCTCATCACTTGTAGCTTGCTGTTAGAGAAAGAATTATCTGAGGGATTTGGGTTGTTTATATCTGGTCTCTTAGGTGACTGACAAATGAGAGTTCATTTCAGCTCTAGGGTTTTGATAGTGTTACTTGGGTAACTGTGGAAGCAAAAGGCTGCTTTGTCCTTCTTCAAGAAATAGAGGCTGGCTCCCCAATTCAGGCTTTTGACAAACTGTCCAGGATTTTTATGGAGCATCCCTTGCAGCTTTGTAATGGCTCTGCTCCATAAAATATGTTCCTTAAATGCTTTTTCCTCAGGAAGAAACTGACTGGGAATAGTCAGGAGAATAAACTGGTTTTGCAATAAGCCTCAAGTGATTCCTTGGGCATAACCATCCTGCTTTATCTCACCATGCTCTTGCAGAGGTGTGTGGCTTCCCAGCAGAGCACATTGTGTGTTTGCTGTGTCAAGGCTCAGCCACACCATCCAGTTTATGAAGATACCACGAGCCAGTTCATTATATGATTCCTGCTGTAGTTCCTTCCTCCTCTTCCCCTCTTCATCTCCTGTTGACAAGGTGATATATTTTTGGCAAACATGGCAAAATGGTGCTCAGTGAAACAGGCAGGTCACACTATTGGTGAAACATCTATGCTGACTTTTCAACTAAGATTGGAAGGCACCTGCTTCTGCTGGGTGCAGCTCTATTGTAATTCTGCCTTCCTGGACTCAGGATAAAACTCCTCATCTCAGTAATACCACACAGGTGGTGCTAATGCCAAGAATTTTTCAATGCCTCTCCTCTGCAAGCCACACTAGGGAACAGGAGTGTCACTTCAAAAACTTTTTTTTTTTCCTGCTGTCAAGCTGCTGGAGCTTCAAAGCAGTTTCTTGCTGCCTGTGCTTTCATGCAGTTTGATGCCTGTGTTTTTAGGGTTTATACATTAATGTTTGTTTCAGGCAGTCTGCAATATCTCATTCCACAGAGGGCCAAACCCTCTAAGAAATATAAGACCATTAGTTACTCTGGCTTAATTCTGTTCTAAACAATTCTAACTAGACAAGATAAGAGAGATCATTAGTTCTTTGGGTTCATGAGATGGCAGGAATTAAGAGAAGTTGCTCTGCTGCCCTGTGAACTAGTGTATACAGAACACTAGAGAGGGACAGGGGTAAGAAATGGGCTTTTCTGAGCTGTTCTCAGGGAAGAATTATTTTCTGCATGCAAAATAGAAAACATCTTTCTCTTGGTACTTCTGAAAATGACTAGTGGAATGAATTAATGCAATGTAATGAAGGGCATTACATAATAAAGAGTGAAGTGAAACACATGTTCTCAAATCCCCTTTCAGCAACTTCTTGGAGATCAAAAAATGTTGAAACTTCAGAACCTCTTAATGCCAACTTCAGCTTCAAAACCACCCCTATTTTGACACTTAAAATGTCAGGTTCCTGCCATCATCTTGCTGTGTTTGTGACCTGGCATCATGTCTGGAGGAAATGGCACACTTCTTTCTAAAGGCTGCATTTAATCTGCTTTCTAAAGGTATGTTTTTTAGCCATTAACCTCTACTCTCTGATCAGAACTCTTCAGAAAGAGCCTTATTTTTTAATCAATGGTTTGGTCCAAGGACAGGAGGAGTTTAAGTTGTGAATTTATACCGTTCCTAAATGTCTCCATGCCATCTCCTCTGAAACTAAAGTAGTGGGTCTGAGTCACCCTTAAATATTCCAGTTTTATGCTGAAATCAGTTGGATACACAGGATAAAAATGCAGTAATGCAACAGTGAATCATCTCAGCAAAAACTTGGGGTTTGTAGCATCCACTCCTGCAATGCTCCATGGAGTACATGGCTAATTAAACTATGGGTGCCATTGCTGCCTCAAATTAGTTTACAGAACTGGATGAGGGATAACTTTCTCCTGGTTTTCTTGTGATAGCAAGGAATCAGAAGAGTATAGGTTCAGTATTTCCCCTCTTCATTTTTAATATTTTCCCTGTGATTCATTATCTGAGACACTGGATATTTCCCTGAGAGCTATGATTCTTTGATGGGTCTATTCAGTATAGCCATTTATTTGTTTAGGCTGAGAGATCTGAGCTTACAATATCTAATGCTGCAGTGAAGTTCTTGCAGGCTCAGAGGTTTATAAAATGGAAATTCCTCCTCCTGTTAAAGGAATTCTGCTTTCTTTGGAAAAAATGATAGGAACAACTTAATGTCATCTTTTTTTTCTTTTTTTTTTTTTTTTAATCAATGCCTATTGAAAACTGTGCAACAGTTTCATATTCTGAATATGGTTTTTTCTGGTCTGCAGAGATTAAGGGAGTGATCAGGAGCTATCACATTACCAGAAGGTATTAAAAATATGGAAGTTTATGAGAAGGGCTCGATATAACTACTAGCAGCGTACAAAAATTAATTATGTGCAGCTTAACAGTTTTGTTGGGTGCTTCTATTTGCCTTTTCTATGAAAGATACAGCAATCCTCTGCCTTGCCAGTCCCTCCTCTCATCTACCCCAAATCACTGCTGTTTCTCTTCTTGGCTTCAGCCTCCAGCCCCAGCTTTTCCCACAATATCCTGACTTCCAGTAAAATGGGAGAAGGGAAAAAGGAGGGGGAAAAAAAAAAAGCCAAAACCAGCCTAAAAATTCCCCAGAGTTTGGGGAAAATATTAGAGTTCCCTGTGCTCTCAACATGCAGAGACAGGAGCTTGTTTGGGGTCTTATGTACAGGCTGTGTTCATTCAAAGATGCTCACGTGTCCAGTCCAGGAAGAACATTGATTTAAGTCTGTGCCTCTGAAGAACAAAGATGATGAAAAATTCAATGCAAAATGGCTGGCAAATGCAGCCAAATACCACTTGATGAATCACCAGCGAATCCACCACTATAACAAGCCTCTAGCTAAAGTGACAGCAGATAGTTTATCCCCAATGGCACAAAAATTATGGATGTGGTATTCATAACATCTCTGAGTAAGTAGTCTCGAGACTGGTCAATATGGGAAAAATATGAGCAGCCCCTTGTTAAATCTCTGCACTAAATATTTATTTATTAGCTTGACAAAATGGATTACACAGTGTGCATAGATGGCACAGAGCATACTGTCCTTGCTGTTCAGCTTGAGGGAGACACAGGAAGGTTACTTGGGTTAGAAACCAGGTCAAGCAATCAGCCAAGGAGCTGGGAACAACAACATTATGTGCTGTCAGACCAAATCTAACCTGCTAAAAATACAAGCAGCGCAGGCAGTGATCTTGCCCGCTAGTTCAGTGCCTCTGTTGCTGCTGAAACCCTTTTTATCTCATTGAAAATATGTTGGTTTTTTTCAAAAATATAAACAGAACACAATCCTGTAGAGGAGACAAAGTTCTAAAAGAAAACCAGTTATTATACTGGGAAATGTTAAGAAACCTTAGCTGAGATAGCACAGAGTGAAGATTTCTACACCAAGCTGCAGATACCACCAGTGAAAACAGTCAATGTGTTACCTAAAGTTTTATACTGTATTTTAGCAAGCTTTTTTTTTTTTTTTAGTAGAAAATGTACAAACATGTTCCTTCTCTCTGAGTAACAGAAACAAATAATTTTAAGGGTTAATATGATTTCAGGGTTGTTTTTTTTCTTTGAGGAAGCCTATTTGAATGCTACTTATGATGAGGTTTTGTTTTAATACATATATTTGACTCTTTAGACCTGGGAATACCTCTGAAGTCTTCAGTTTCAATTTGGCCATCTTCATGCCTGTGTTGAGGGAAGAACATAATCGTGAAAACAGGCTTTGCAAAACTTCTCAATTTTGGTATTTTGCCCAGTGGTACACTGGAGGACTTGGCTATATGAATGTGTATGTTCTGGAACATCAGAGATGAAGAGAAATGGAAATCAGCACTACATTTTTCCTTCCCCTCAAAACCACTTTCGTAATATGATCTCCATTGGCTTTCATGCCAGTCAGTGTGTGTAGGATGTGTCTAGCCTACTTCAGGTCTGAAGAAGGTGTCATACACAGGAGCTATCAAGGCTCAGCTTCTCAGATTTGCAGGGGATTGAATCTGATGGATCAGTAATCTCATCTGCTTTTCCAATGCCATTTGCTTTTGCCCCACTAGAAGCATCAATGAGCTAAAATGTTCCTAACCTGTCAACTGTGGAGTCACCTCTGTAGCTTGCTCAGATGGACTAGATAGCATAGATGAAGGCTGCTGAGGCAGTCTTTTGGTGTTTTCTTCCTGTCTCACTAAAGTGTTTGGAAAATACAAAAATTTCCCACAGAACCTATCCAACAGAAAACTGCTATTTTCATGTGGATTTATCCTTTGGATCCTGAGCCAATATTCACATAAAATTCTCATTCTGTGTGTGTGTGGATGGTAGGGAATGCTGCTTTGAAGGACAGACAGGGGTTTAAGATTTTCTTTTTCCCAAGAGGAAAGAATTTTTTTTTTGTTATATTTTCTTTGAAAAACATCTTGCACTTTTTAAACTCAAAAGGTTCCTTTCTGTAATTTTTGGGCCTCCTTACATCTTAAGTTTACCAGTGCATTGAAGGATGGAGACTTTCAAGTGTCTGAAAGCTGGGACTACTTTTCAGTGAAATCATCAGGAGCTTCATGACTAATTTTAGTAAGGAGGGGGAAGGTGAGCAAGTCTTGCCACCTGACAACAGACAGGAAGCTGAATACCTCCACAATTGCTCATCTGCTGACAATTCAAGAGTACATTGCTGTCTTTAAATAAATAACATAAAAGGTCCCCTCTGGACTTGCCTCTGAAAACAGGAGGAAAGAGGAAAGTTGCAAAAAGTTTCCATGGCTGCTCTGTTATAACTTTTAGTTTTTTTCCTTGGAAAAACTATCCACCACTTTCTTGTTTGTTCTCCATTCTGTACCACTTCTGTCCTCATCCTTCACTCGCATACCAGTGTATGACTGAAGGTCTCTGGTCCTTTGTGATCCAGCTCTTTAAACCACTGAAGTGCTGAGTGGAAGGGACCTCTCGAGGTTATCCAGTCTAACCTCTCACTCACTTTCTCCTCAAACAACATTTATCTTAGGAGCATCAATCTTCTTTACCAAGTGACAGCATCTTATGAAAAATCCAGGATATCTGCAGCTTTGTGACACTTCCAATTTAAAGCCTGTTCCTCTTCCTCATCTCCTCTACTTTTCTGTGGCTATGGCAGGTTGCCAAGCCTTTCAGCAGGACACTTCTACATTTTGTTTTTTCCCTCTGTTCCTTCCTTTCCCCTCCCACTGAGTTGTCCAACTCCCTGTAAATTTGAAAGTCTTATCATCTCTTCTCTCCTTTACAAGTTAATATGACCCTCTTGGAAAAACTTGGAAGAAGCTGATAATCAAATACCACAGAAGATGGAAGTCCTTTGTTTGTCGTAGTGCTGGATCACTCCACAATAAAAAAATCACTATCCCCTGAGTCATTCAGTACATATTCTTTGAGTAACATACACCAAGCTAGCAACTGAAATGCTTGGTGACTATGGCCATAAAAAGAAGGTGAGAAATATTGCTTGTTCTTTCTATCCATCTCAGATTACAAGACAGCCACACCATGAGTTTTCTTTGGCTTGAAATGCCTGCCTCTCCCCTCTGCTGAGGAAGGCAGAGCCAGGGAGAACAGACTGCAGCATGTGGGAAGCAGAAGGCCACAGGAAAAAATGCACTTGCTGCAGCTGCTGCTGCTGCTGCTGAGTTATTGACAGTGGACAAGCAATGTTGAAACACTTAGGACAGACATGGAGAAAGGTGGAAAAGAGCAAAGTGTGCTGAGAAGATAGGCATGGGAAAAAGCCCAAAGCAAAAGGAACTGTGGGGGTCTCCTCTGCCAGGGGGCTGTGGTGCTACTGGGCTTCCAGGCAGAGCATGATGGCTAAGACAGCAGCAAAAATATTCATTAAAATGACTGTCTTAGCTTTTTGGACAATTAGTCCGATAATTACACCACTTATTTATTATAATAGCCTGCAGTTAATGGATGCTCTGCAAGGGAATTAATGTCTCCAAATTATTTTAGAAATACCCCAAATATGCCATCTTTTAAAATAATAATGCAGAACGTCTCTGTAGGATGTTTAAATAAGTTGCAGATTGCTGTGTCAGGGCACCCTGACCGCTGTTCCAAAGCCACATTTGCTCCTTAGGAAGTCAAACACACATTAAGGAAACATCTCTTGCTATGGGGCTTGGAGCAGGACCCCGAAGCTGCCGTGTGCACTACCAGAGCAGGGATGCTCTGCAGTTCTGTAGCAATCTCTGTACACCCACCAAGGTCCTGCTCATGCTCTGCTTCCATCAACATCAGGGTAATACCTCGCCTGCCTCAGCCTTGGCTTGGTTTGTGCCCTGCCTCTTTGTCAGACAGAGATGGTGCCTTTGCCTACAGGCTATTTATGATCTGCTCAGCACAGCCTGTCAGAGGCAGTTAAGATACCTTCACCTAAGCAAATGTTACTTGCTATTGCCTTGTTATAAAACAAAGGTCATTTGAACCGAAAATACCTCTGTTCCTAATGAGAGTGGGGGGAAGTTCTGTTTAGCTGGCTGCTGAAGCAACACAGGAGCCATGGGAGTGGGGAAGGGATCAGAAGCTGGAAGCTAACACAGCTATTGCCAGAGCACAGATGATGTTGACTGAGTTTGCATGGATAAAAGAAGCAGCCTCTCCAACCCTCAGTCTAGGTTTCAGCTGGCTTATCCAAGGCTCCATGTGGAGCAGCGCAGCTGTGTGACCTTGCCTGATTTCACTAATTGCCATTAAGATATGATAAAGCCCATGAGCTAAATTATATGTAAGATGAGAGAAAGAGCAGGTCCAAGGACTCAAAATGAGAAATACAGCCTTGACAAAGGCATAAAACTCTAAGGAAAAAGCACGGAAGAAAACGGCAATTGGGCAATGTCAAGCATCAGCCTTCTCTCATGCAGCAACGCAACCATTTCCCTGCCCACTGTGCTGGAAGGGATGTAGCAGTTTCCCTGTTGGGGTGGTGAATGTGTCCATGTTTGTCCATGCTGAACAGCCAGAAGCATGGCTACTTCAGGACGTGCTTCATTCCCCTACCCCACGGCCCTGACTGCACTGGTTTCATTTTTGTAATCAAATTAATTCCCATTTCCAGCTTCTTCTTCATGCTGACACAGCAGAGAGAAAGGAGTGGTCCAGTAGTGGTTGCTTAGTTCCACACTGCTCCTTTCAGATACCCATAGCCTCAGCATGGTGAATGTAAAACTCCTCTGCCCCAGCCAGGACTGGAGCCTGGATCTGTGAATCCTGACTCCAACAGCTACAGAAGTACTCAAGCCATGCTTCCCAGACAACAAGTGATTTGCACTGATTTGCATGGAGTAAATCAGCTGTATACCTAAAGCTGCAATATTTAATAGCTCCATTAACTGCCTTTATATCAAAGGGGCAGGAAGGAGCCTATCTTTATGTGTGCCTTGGTTTTGTGACACTGTGCTATATTTTTAAAGAAGGACAAGATGTTCTGTTCTACAAAGCAGCACCTACTGAACAATATGAACTAGCCAAGTACTTAAAATTATAATGGTGGCTAACCTCTAATGGACTGAAAAATGTGTAAACCTGACAAATCCCATAAAATGAAGATAATTATGCCTTCTGTATCAGGTATTTTTTGAACATGAACAATGTGTGTTCAGGAAGAAGAAAGATTCACTGAAGCTACAGGGGAAATAATGACAGCTAGTATTCATGGGGCTGTAACAAAATATTGTTTACAGATCTCCACTGGTTGTGAAATTATCTCTACTGAAGAAACTGAATGTAGTCTAAAGCAAAGATTGAAGGAGCATAAAACATGTAATATTGTAGTTACAAGGCACATAAAATCTTATTGGATCTGTGATAAATATTTGTGCCTGAGCAATTTTACACTTTACAAACTGCTTTCCCTGGAGGATGGTTAAAGAATACACTGACACCCTGTTTATCCATTTCAAAATAATGGGCTACGACCCTATGATGAGAGTACAATGTACCTGTTCTCAAAAGTGTCCAATTAATTGTTTCATTTTGTATTGAAAATACTCTTTTTTTTAATTAAAGCTGCTTTCAATAGATAGGAGTATCATCTCTTGGGCAGCATTAATAAAGGCAGAAGATGTCCCTAAAGTGATGCTGGTTTGGAATTGAAACCATATATTAAACTCCCCATGGGGGATGAGGAGTCCACAATGCAGAGTTGAGTTAAATGGAACCTCCGCATTCAGCTGCTGTACAATATTTGGAATTTTTCTGTGGGACTTGGAAGAGGCTGTGCTGTATATTTTAAAAGAGTTTAGCAAAAAATGCTGGCAGGTACTTTGTGAAATTTGTGGATGGGGAAGAAGGGCATTTGAAAATGAAGGTAAGATTCCCTAAGTTGCAACGAAATGTTTTCTGCAATCTTGTATTTTAAAATCCGTAAGGACCTCACACAGACAAGTTTGTCTTTTCCTTTTGACTTGGCCTTTTATACATTTACACTGATAATTCCTTAGGTATTTTTCTGTTGTTCTTCATTGATTGTTCCTGGGTGTTGCCTTTTTCCCCTTGGGAAGAGGTCTCCACCTTTTTCTATGCATGGAAGGAATTTAAAATACAAAAACTAAAATAAATCTTCTCTGTAGATTACTTTCTCTTTTCTCACATCACTTTCTGTTCAAATCTCAGGCTTGCTCCTAGCTCAACTCTCCAAAGGAAGAGCTCACTTTAACCTTTTCTTAATAGCATCGTATTTGTCAACTTCCTTTTGATTCACTAACCAATATGGAGGTTTATCCCTTGCTCTCAAAAACAAATATTTCCATCATTCCTCACAGAGGTGCTTGTTAATTACCTGGTCAAACAGTGTCAGATTGTGGTTTGGTGTACTCATTGAGTCATCCATGTGTTTTCTGAAGAATTGATTTGAAGAAGGCAGAAAACGGTGCCAAGTCACCACAATTATACTGGGAAGAGCTTACACCTCTAACCCTGGTGCAAACCTCTGTGCTGCTGAACAGCTGACTGATAGCATGTAAAAAAAAACAGAGAGAAGGTTTAAAATTGTGTCCACCATTGTGCAGATTTGGGATAGGGCTTGTGTTGTGTGATACAAGAAAATATTAGTAGTGCCTCTCTGAACAAAAGAAACCTTCTATCCATCTTTTAGGGAGGTAGAGGAACTGCTGTATCGGCATTGTTTCATGCTGGATTTGCCCCACACTCTGAACTACCCTGGATGGGGACTGGAAAAGCAATATTAGAAGGAAGGTGTTTCTGTTTCAGGAGCAAAGTCTCAAGGTAATGATCAGCAGCTAAATATCTACCAAAACGGGGGCAGTGGAAAGAGGAAGAGGCAGGCTGCTATGGACCACTTGCAGAGCAGTTCCACATAATGTATTTGTATACGCATGTACATTTGCTTGCACCCCTGGAGCTGTATTGATGGTTAGAGCAGAATATTTTTTATTACGGAGTAAGCGCCACCATACATATATTTTGCCTCACATAATTCTGAAGCAATGTAGCAAGAGTATTTAAGTAACCCAGCCCTAACCAAAACGATCAAAAGCAGATGGCTTTGACTAGGTTGCTTTTCAGAGTCATTGGTGGGCACAGGGCAGTTTTACCCATCTGCTGCAGTTGGGTGATTTGGACAGTGAACATGTTTGGAGAGCTAAATGCCAGGGTAGGAAGCTCAGTGCCACGTAGCTGTAAATAACTTCACGGTATTCCATATGATTAAACATCCTTAACTGGTTGATCACTTCCCATTAGTTATCTGGCCAGGACTGAGATTAAATTAAAGTCTTGCAACCTACTGGGACAGCTCTCACAACCACACAAGCTTACAAGCAATTTGGCTACCGGACCACTCTAGGCAGCTCATGGAGAAAGAGAGTTAAAGTCAATTATCAGCCCTCTCACCCATTTAATTTCTGGAATGGTGACTTAGACAAACAAACAAAGGTGTCTTTAGGTAAAGCTGAAAGTCTGGATTGAACGATCAGACCTGCAGCACGTCAAATGGTTTTTATTTTTTGATGCATTTTTGTGATGCATCATAGTCCTGATATTTTCCATTTCTTTACCTGTATTGACACACCACTGGGGGAAGCCCTTGCCTCTAGCTGCTCCAGATGCACATTTAAATTAACTTTTTTTCTGCTATCTTCATAATCAGAAAAAAAAAAAAAGTAGCCAGAAAGACAAACACGAGATGTCTAATCACATCCAACAACAGTCATCACTCTATCTTTCCTGATCTCTATTAGCCTGAGGAAATAGCAACTGTATTTTGCATCATGTCCTGAAAGTCATCAGTCCATATCCACTACAAAGTGATGCAAAATGCTGGCAAGTCTATTCCCAGCAAGCAACTAGAGTACAGGCTGAAAGTCCCTGAAAACTGCAGCCTGTGTAAGGAAGCAGTTCCTGTCTGCATCCCAGTTATCAGGAGCAGGAAGCAGGCTGGTATCACCTCTCCAAGGTTTAACTTGTGCCTCTATTTGTGCTTTGTCACATATCTATATTTCTTGCAGAGAAAAGCATCAAAATCTGAATTCCCCATATTGCCATGTTTATTAATTCCATTCATTTTTTGTGAGGCAGAAAATATTAAGATGTAAGCTCAAAGGAAAATGTAATTTTTCAGTTTAAATGCATGCTTTGAGTTAAGATCAAAGACAGACTGCTAGACCCACCTTTCATCTGTACAAAATGTTTTTTTTGTCAGCCTCCTTAATGTATTTGATGGAGTGCTTTCTGTGCATTGGCTTCAGCGGGAGAAGGTTGTGATTTTGTAGGGTGCAAAACCTGTTTGCTCTTTTGATTTGTAGTGGGGAGACAGATGTGTATCAATCTGTTCTTCAGCTACTAAAGTCAATATTCTGGATCAGCTGATACAGTGATGGAAAAGCCAGGGCTAAATTCTGGGTCTGTACCTGAGCTCCAATGCAGTCAGTAAAGCAATGCAGATTGCTGTTGAGTGGGGGCTGATGCCTACTCCTTAAACTATGTAAAACCTAAAGTTGAAATGTAGGAGGGAAGGGCTGGGTTTCTTGGAAGCATCCTTGCTCAACTCACATCTCTAAGGCATCACTGGGGACCAGTTCTGGCAGCTATTTGAATTCTTGGAGGGTGGGCTGCTTACCATCCTCCCAGTACTTCCCAGTCTGGAAAGCAGGGAAAGTGTCTGCCAAAAATGGGGAAAAACAAGGGTGCCATCTGAAGCTGACCAGCTGCTGCAGCAATGCTCTTGCTCACTGTGTGTGCAGCTCCAGCAAGTATTGCTCTCCTGGGTGTTTGAGCACAGGACATCTGTAGTTCATGCGCACCCTGGCCACCTTGTAGGCAGCTAAGACGTCACCCATGCAAGCACTCTTCATAATGTCTGGACAAACCAGAGTGAAGGTATGGGGTCCAAGAAGGGCACATTTGTTCAATCCACCATGCTCTGGTGTTGTGGAGCTGGGAAAAGCTGCTGTTCAGGAAGGCATTACTGAAGAGACAACATCACGTTGCCTTCCCCCAAGCTGTCAGGCAAAATGCCCCTCAGGGTTGCATCTCCTTGCTGAGATTGTCACAGAGGCTCATCAGAATTACACAGGTAAACTAAAGTCTGGCTAAACTTTTATAGCTTCCTTCTACTCATGCTCTTTCCTAAAGTTTTATTGAAGGGAAGAGAAAATATGAAAAACATTGATATACGTAAACTATTGAACTGTGACTGTTGCTATCATGATCCCATGTGTAGGTCATCATTCCATTTTGTTAGCACTTTTCTGGGAAATAGCTTTGATGAGTTTAACTTTGTGGGCACTGTTATAAACAAGCTGATTGGACATCTTGTCCTAAGCATTTCTCTTTCCTGGACAGGAGAAAAGAGTGATACGGCAACATAGCAAGAAAACATGTTGAAAGCAAGGGACTTAGATTTCTTCCCTGTAGGATATGATGTTTCCACCTGTAATCAGAATATGAGTGTTTTCCTTAGTGTCTTACAAAATTAAAGAGGGATGTTTTCATCCATGTTACCAGTAAGAATAAAGGAAGAACTGATCAGAGCCACCAACTTTTGAGAACACGTAAAACAAGCATGCCGGGAAGACAGAAAACCTGTCACAAAGTCTCATGGAAGAGCGACAAGCCATGCTTAATCAAAGCTGACACAAAATCAAGACTTTTCAAGGCATACCTGCAGTAAAAGATAAGTATTCAGACACTGTCAGTCTCTGCAAACATCTCCTGCTGCCACCAGGTAAAAAAAAAAGATCCTCATCAGTAATATGTGATTTTCAGTCCACTGTATATGTCACCAAACTGGCCTTTCTCAAAACTTTGCTGCAGAAATTTCTGAGGTAGTGAACTATCCAGAGCTCTGGTTGCACAATACCATCTCCAGGGAAAAGCCACATGAAGGTGGGCAGCCAGGGAGAAACAAGGTTAGGAAGTGGTGAGATACCAGAGTACAATTTAATAAGACAGACAAGGTCAAATTTTATCCTTTTTTTTTTTTTCCTGAAAGGAAATCAGAATTTCTTAATATTCACCCCAATAGATTTCTGCAGCACCACAAAAATTAGCAAGAAAATAATGTGTCTACATTTTTGAATTATTTTGAGGAGAAAGGCAGGCCTTGGTGTCTGGACAGTAAACAGGGAACTCATCTCAAGACTGAAGACAGTAAATATAAGCAGTAGTAGGCTGTGGGGAAGAGGTAAAATAACCTCTAGAAACCTTTATTCTTTTTGGTCAAGTTGCTTCTGAAGACACATCCTGAGTGCTTTGGTGCTGCCCATTGCTGGCTTAAAATCAACACATTGATAAAGTGTCACTTTTGACTTAAAAAAGTACATGCACTGTTCAAAATTCTTATTTTAAAATATCCTTTCTAATGATTGTTTCACATGCCACATTCTGGGTAAAAACAGGAGAGGGCTTAACTGTTTTTAAAAACAAATAAATGGACAAAAAAAATCCCTTCTGGCTATGAAAAGAGCAGTTTGTGAGACTGTTATAAATGCAACTATGTTTTAGCTCTGTACTCCCAGACTCAACACCTTGTGCTTTCTCCAAACTGTTGCATAGCCAGTGCTGTTTTAGTCAAGATATTTGTTGGAGACCACATCTTCCTTTTAATTATGTGGTGGGGACAATGTCTTTAGTGGTGATTTCACATGTCTGTAGGCTTACCCATCTTAAGTACATTCTCATTAGGAAATTCTTAAATTTTCCAAAGCTATGTGCAAAAGACAGACTTCTCAGCAATATAAAGTAAGAAAATACTCCCTATTTCTTTCTATTTCCTCTGCTGTTTCATTACTGTCTTGTTTTCCAAAGAAACTGTCTGCTATCTTCTCCTGCCTTGGGTCTCACATATAGGATTGTCCTGCTGACAACATATTTTGGCAACTGCTACCAAAGAAAGAGTTCAAATATGTTTTGTGTTTGGGGGGAAAAAAAGGAACTATTTTCCAGCTTTTATGTCCACAGTTAATCCCGCAGAATTGGATGGTACAATGAAGGTGTCCAAGTCCAGCTCAATATTGGCTGCCTGTACCTGTGAGTGATGCCACCTCGGTCACTTGGCTCCTCAAACTCCTTTTGGTTTTAATAACTCACTAACCAGGTTCTCAAAGTGATCTTATTCTTTGAAAAAGAGGCTTGATAAGCTTTTAGCACATTAAAGTGCAAAAACACCTGATGCTTTTTATACTCCTTGAGAGGCTTCACTTCCTTTCTTTCAAAGTATTTGTTTCTCAAAAGGAATTTAAAGATATTATAATGTGTAATTTGTGTGATTCATAAATTCACATTTTATAACTATTTCTACAAAAGCCTGAGATGCTGGATATGTGGATGTGCTGAGCAGCATTCAGTTAGTTTTTTTTCTAATGTTCAGATGTTAGGTCTCTCATGTGCTGCTTGGGGAAAGAAGCATTTTGGTCGCCATCCTTTGAGAAAACAGATCTCTTTCCTGTTTATGAGCTGGAATGGGAAAGTTGGTCATTTCTTTGCACACACAGTCCAAGTGACCTGGGATTCCACCATGCAGTCTCTGCCAATGGCTTAATTTTAGACCCAGCATCTAAGAAAGACTTAAAGTTTGTTCCTTTTTTTAAAAAAAACATTAATTACTGTGAATAGTTACACAACAATTAACCCTTGAATAACAATGACCAATGCATATGGTACTTTTTTCCTCCTTAGATATTTTACCGTGCCTTTTTTAACTTCAAGAAGTTGTTTGTGGCATTTTACTCCCCCAGGGCAGATGTCTATCTGCCTTCATATTCTGAAGATCTATGATCAAAGCAATTTCAGAAGTAATGCAGAAATGTATTACATACTTGCTTTTAAACAAGGATTTCTAAATGCAGTTTAGAAATAGAACCTAGAATAAAGATTTCTTAACAGCAATGTCTCTGCTAATGTGAAGTATCGTTCCATGACTGCCTGCCCCAAGAGGAGATCTACAGACTCATAAACAAGTTCTAGTATGGGCTAGATGTTCTTTCTCTCTTACCCACCTTTTTCTGCAGAGAAAGTTGTGCCCACAGGATGGCACAACAATAGGTGGGGGAAATGTTATTTTCATTCCTCTGGTAAGGAAAATCTTACAGTAGGAAGTATGTATCAGTAATTTTTGCCATACAGCAGTTGGAAGCCTTCATTGCTAGACTGTGTTCTTTGCTGGTCTTTAACTTGACCTAACACTGTCTGCACATGGCTTTCTAAGCTGTGATGTTGTTAATAAACAACTCCAAGTCCCACTCTTTGCTGTCTCCATTCATAAACCTGCACCTCTCTCCTACACTGTACGAAGAGGCACAAACTTGTCCGTAGACTTGCAGCAAAATTCTGTAGGGTGTTCCCTGGAGTGTCATAAACTGCCTCTGTTTTGGCAGTGTACCTTTCAAATGAGAGTGTGGGGTCTGTGATCCACAGCCTTGCCCTCAGCTGGCTTCTAGACTTCTCCCCCACCCCCACCGGAGAGCTTATTGAAGCCACGGAATGTCAGGCTCAATTATTTGCACAGCATCTTAATAGGACTTGCAGTTTTCCTAAAAAAACCCCAACACACTACCAACAAAAAAATGCCACTAGGGTCAATTGTCCTTTCTTCAAAATTGGTTTTATGGAATTCATCTCTCCCTGGGAGATTTGAGCCACTCCTGGAACTACTGCATAATCAACTCATGTCTTCTCTGGGGACTACACTGCTATGAAATCAAATAATGTTGTAATCTCGATGTGAAAACCAACTTCAGTCAGCACCTTTGATCTCAAAGGTTTGAGAGTGCCACTGAAAGAATTACTTTGAGCCTGATAGTCTTCCAATCAAATTGCGGCAAGTATTGACTATGATCTCTCCCAAACCTGCAACCCAAGCAAGAAAGGGCCTGGGCAGGCCTTAATGAGAGGCTGCCAAAAAAAGACTCACATGACATGAGAGAGGTATTTTAGGAGCTATTGCTTTCCTCAAGGGCTTTCCATAGTTGTAGCACTGCAGTGTGGTTTAGTAAGTGCAGAGCTAAAGGGATTACTGGTTGCACTGCTGAATGTAACTATGGTCCAGATCCTTTGTGCCCTACAGCTGTCCTGTGGCCTTATTTAGAGAAGCTAACTGGCAACTTTTCTCTCAAAACAAGACTTTCTGTGTGAAATGGGCTTTCACTGGAAAGGCATCTTTCTTGTTTCCCTGTTTTTTAGAAACAGACCTTATAAAAAAAAACAAGATGGGGAAAATGCACTTTTTTATTGCTTTGGTCAGTCTTTTCTGTTTCCAGTTTCATTTTTCATTGGTAACAAAGAAGGCTGTTTTCACTGGTATTTTTTAAGATGAAAAACATTCCTATGAAAAATAATTGGTGTTTTTCAACTGCCTCCATATGAGAGCCCTATAAACTCTAATCCTGCAGCTGGGGCTATTAACCCATACTTCTGTAGCCTAGCAAAGCTGTATTGAAATCAATGGAGCAGAGCACAACTGGCAGCAAGAATTGTTATAAGATCAGTGGCCAATTAGGCAAAAAGACAGCTCAAGACTGTTATGATAGTGGGAGCTAAAGCATTGTCTTCTTAGGTAACAGAGATAAATCACTGAAAACAAATCCACATGGCTTTGTAGAAAGGCACCAAATAACAGTTTTACAATATTGTAGTGGACCAGCTGGGGGAAAAAAAAGTTATTTTGACAATGTTTTGCAGTAGTTTCTTAAATTGTTATATCTAGAGAACAGAAATACACCACAGCTTTTTGTACTCAAGTTAATATTGGGGTGAGGAAAATATTTGGTTTTCATCTCTACCAGTTTTACTGCATACCGTAATTGCATCTTGTGCTGTACCAAGGGACGCATTCAGCCTGCCTTGCCAACCTCCTTCTGCTGAAGTTATGGGAAGTTTTATTTGATTATCATGCCAGATAGAGGAGAACATTTTCATGCAATGCCTGTGTTTCAGCCGCTTCCTTTTAAGTAGTCCTTTGCAAGTGGTTAATGATAATGATAATTTGATAATTTCTTTATGATTATACTTTCCTGTAGAAAGAGAGGCTAGGCGGTCATGCAGTTCATCTGTGTTCTCTTTCTCTCCAAAATTTCTGGACCTTTTTGATCACTCTTAAGCAAATCTGAGTGGTGATAGAATTTTAATTTTCTACAGGGCCTGTGGAAGGAGAAACTGTTTTCACTGGAAACATCTTAATAAGGGTGGTTTGGGGATGAGCTGATACTTTGTCAGGCACCACAGCCACAGCACAAGAGGGAGCCACCAAAACCAACCTAAGTGTGTGAAAAGCCCCATTTACAACTTGTGTTTTCTTGGGTACCAAAGCCAGAGTGCTCTCAGATGCAGAAGCATTAGATAAGGCTTTGGCAACTTCATGCCCACAGACATTACAGCAGATGCTTACAGGATGCAGGAAACTGTTGCAGTGAGTTTGGGGCTCTCTTGGGTTACAGTTGAAAGAGCAAATACATTCCATGCACAAAGGAAAAAAAAAAAAAAAAAGAGAGAGAAAAAAAAAAGTCAAGTTATGAAGCTTAGAAAGAGATCAGTAATTCATTAGTGGATCTCTAAGTGTCATTAGCTCTGAGGAAGTCATGATCTACTCACAGATAGTCTGCAAGTACAAAGAGATGAAATACACCAGATAATTTATCTGTTGTATGCGAATCGCTTTGCTCTAGCCATTATTTTTGCTGTATAATTTCTTTCTCTATAATTTACTTTCCCTTTCATATTGTTTCTTTATTTTTATGATCACTTTATATTTGTCTTTTATTTCTTTATTTAATTATGTGCATAAAATAATAAAATACTGGAATGTTTAAACAACTCATTAAAACCTACTTGTAATCCCCTGTCTGGGACAAAAACTGCTGCTGTGTTCAATAGCCCAGAATACTGTAGCTTTATCAATCTTCTAAAAATCTTGTAAATCACTACCATGGGCTGTCTCCAGTTTCTTGTAAATCAACTAAATCGCAAACTGGATCTCTCCAGTTAAGGAGATTGTCCAGGCATGTTTAACTGTCTGTACAGCTTCTGTACAAAGCCTTTACACCATAATCACTACTACACACACAGCCTGGAGTTCCACCGAATTATTGGAAGACGAGAGTGAGGCTTTCAGAGACAGGATTTTCATGCTTATAAATTTTATTGGTGTCATCTTGTTCACAAGATATATGTAGGTCTCCTACAATATCTGTGACATCCATATCCTGCCTTATAATCACACTGTGCCACAACCATCACAATGATTAAAGAGATTACTTCTTTTTTCCCTTGTGTGGCAAGATTAGGGAAGTTCAGTTAAATGGGAGAAGAGCGATGAAGGAGAGCAGTTCTATGTCATGATCAATTCCAGGGAGAAGCCTTTAGAGGAAGCCTCCCTGTGCCCCTGAGGACACAAGTCACATTTTCAAGTCGTGAGAGAGAGTGGGCATCTGCCTCCCACCCCCCTTCTGGAGAGCTTAGGACTGCGTCCTGCTTTTGAAGCAGATTTTGTCCTGCAGAAAAGCCTGCAGCAAGACTGCAAAACCTGCCAGACAGACTAGGCACAGGCACGAGGTGATGAGGGACAAATCTGATGGTGGCTCCGGGAGGGGCAGTGGCTACGCCCTTCAGCGGGATGGGGAATGTGCCCGGGTGGGAGGATCCAGAAGAATGCACCTCTCTCCATCCCCTTGCACCTATCAGCTCTGTCAGCCCCTCCCACCTCAGTGATTCTCTCATTTTGCTGTCGAGACTCACAGCATTTTTTTTTTCTGTTCCTATTTCTACCCACCCTCTTGCCCCTACACCAGTTCTCCTCTTCAGTGTGTCCATTTTACTTTAGGCATCAGTTTCGATTGCATCATTTGAGTCTCCATTGTGGTTGTAGTAGAGACACTTATATCTGTGTATCTTCTGTCTATAATTATTAAAATAGGATCTGGGACCAACTCTGACTATAGAAAGACAGCAGGGTGGATGTGCAGGGGCACAGCTGCAGAGCCAGAACTGGGTCTTATGGAAGTCCCAGTGGCCCCCAGTGAGCCCATGGTTCTTCTGTGTCCCTTCCTCTGAAAGTGAGGCTTGAATACATGGATTACTGTGAGTCTTCTGGTCTGCTGTCCCACAGAAGCTATTTGTGGGGATATACTTTTGACTCAAAAATCACTCAGTTTAAGTTTTGTACACACCACAGCTTACAGAACCAAAATGAAACACTACAATATTTGTGGTAAAATTGGATTGGAAAATGAGGAAAGTATTTGTGATAGTCGCGGTCTAATTTCAAGATTACCGAGGGCACAAAAGACATCTTAAAGATCAGAGAGGAAATTCTGAATTGGAAATGTCAACTTGTCCTTAATGTGTTCTGGCTTTCCCAGGCACAGTACGTCTCCCATTAACATGTGGTTGATGGAACAGATGGGCTGCAATGCTTGAGCAGGGACATGGGTTACAGGGAGGCTGTGAGATTTTGACTTCCACTTAAAACTGTTGGCATTGTTATAGCGCTACCTCTTAGCTGTCCTGCTTTAAAAGGCAGTGACTCTTTGTAATAATGCCATGTCCTAAACTGCTGGACAAAGGGCACTCACTACTATGTGGTCTTAGCATTTTGGAAAACACTGTAGACCTCATAAATAGAGACACAATGAGCCATCACCTGGTTTTATTGAAAGGTGGCAGCAGATGAGGATGTCTGAAATCACAAATCACAGCACCAACTTCTCAACATTCCTGCCTCAGCTTTCTCTTCTGTAGACCCTGACTGGTAACAGCTTCCCATCTAGCAGGGACGCTGCAAAGTTTAATTATACACCAGATTATGAAACAATTTAAAGCATTATTTTTATTCTAAGGAGCACTGTTTATATCATAACAACCTGGGAAGAGTTCAAGTGGCTCCTTACCTAGCATCTTATGCTTGCACTCACTTTTAAGGTAGATCACCTTTATCATCTTATCCTTGCCCATAATGTTACCAGGCAAGTTACAGCTGTGCTTTCCAAAAGCAAATTTCTGGGTCCTGTTGTCAGCTACAGCTTGGGAAGGAATTTGACAGGGAAGAGAGGGACCCTTCTCCACTTCCCTGTCCATCCTTTTCCCCCCGAGTGTTCCAGGTAGTTTTTCTGCCTAAATTCTGTTACATCCCCTGCAAAGAAAGAGTAGGCTGTATTTTGCATACTCCTGCTAATGAGGATAGCAGAAATTCTTAAAGCTATCCCCAGAGCTGTGGAAACAGAATCTGAGCAGCAGCTGTTCCTGGAGGCTCTCCCTTTCCTGCTAGTTGAGAACTCGAGAACATTTTCCTTTACCCGTGAGTCTGCTGGTAGCGGGCAACTTTCTCTCTCCTCACCAGAAATGTTTCGGCAAACTTCCTTTTGAATTTAAAGGAAGGTGTTTTAACGTGTGCGTCTAGTCTTGGCAGTGAGGCCAAGTTTGGACTCCGCGATGATTTCCAGACGCTCAAAGGCTTTGTCCAGTAGAGGGAGCAAAGGGAGCACTGTGGACACTACACTTGCAGAGACTCGCAGAAAGTCTTCCCCAGCACAGGCAATCCTCCGGTGCTTCCTCTCCCCAGTCCCACCGGTGGGTCAGCGTGGGTCAGTGTGCCACTGAGCCATGCACAAGCAATCTCCAGGAGGAAAACGGCCTTTGGATAGCCAGGTCCTGTCAATGAAGCCAGACAGGCAGAAGTTGGCTGCTGGCTTCCAGGGTTTTAAAATATTTTCTTGATAATTGCTTCTTTAAATCCTATATAATAATTTATTTAAATAATATAGAATAATTCACATCCATTATTTCGATTAATTGTTAGGCAATTAGAGTTTGGCAATTAATAATATGTAATTATTAATATAATCATTAATAGAAATAGGATTTAGTAATATTTACCCTTTGACAAATTTGGGGATGATTCCCTGTATGGCAACAGCAAGCAGTGTGCAAGGCTTCTTGAGCAGCTAGAACATGCTTTATTGTGCTGCTAAGGACCACTCTGTTGTATTTATTCCTGTGAATTGGCCCAGGGATGTGCTGTACCAAGGCCCTGGTGTGGCTTGGAAACTGGAAGCTTTTCTGCTTGGAGGTTGGGTTTCCTCACTCGAGGTGGGATTGGCAGAGATAGCTGGCACTGCTCAGGCTAGACTAGCCCAAAGTGCAACAGAAGGAAAGATCTTAGTTCTGAAAGACAACACATCAATTTTCTGGTTACAATTAGTGCATACCTGCCTTTTACCAGCTCAGTTATGACTGCCTAATTCAAAGTAGTGCTTATTTTCTAATTAGCTTGTAAAAGGTTATAAAAGCCATTAGATGCATATTCAGAATATTTCATCATGTGTTCACTAAATAGGAACAGTAAAGATAGGATCAGATTTTCCTGTAGAACAATCTGGCCACATCAACACAAATCCCCTCCTGTTACAGTAATACCAAAACCATTGGTGCTTTTGTATTTAGGTAAATGTCTGACTTCAACATGACTTTTTTTTGCCTTTTTTTTTTTTTGAGACATTTGGTTAAATAAAGATCATACTTCTCCATAAAATGTGCATGTCACAGTGAACTGAAAAACTATACCACATCTTATTCAAAGACATTTAATGAGCCAAATATTTTTTGTCTCTGTATCATTTTCATGGCTTTAATTTTTTTTAAAAAAATTACCATAGAAAAAATTCATGCCAAAAATTTACACTTTCATTTATTTGAAGTAGCAAGGAAGGAATATTTTTTAAAGTTTTTCAAATAGCCGTTTTTTCTATAAGTGACAGAAAAAGAGGAGAGGTGCAATTAAAAATCATATCCATAACAAATACAGAACAGAAGTTTTAAAATTTACTATTAGGTTAAGGTATCTTTGAATCAGTTTCCAGGGAGCAGGCTCTGCTCTGATTTGCTCCTCTCTAATTTCAGAGTGATCTGTTTGTTACTAATTTGTTTTATTTCAGCCTAAATATGTATACAAGGTGCAAAGCAGTGGACCAGAATAATTAATGACAGGGCGCATAGGGAAGCTAGGCTGCGTTTGTATTTGTGTCCGACAACAGTAATCCAGGAGCATTTCATACAAGAGGCATGCTTTTATAAAACAAGTTCAACAGGCTGAATCAACTTTCAAAATCAATAGGAACAGAGCATAGAAAAAAACTCATGCTATTTCAATTCCAACAATTACCAGAGAGTTAACAAGCCTCTGAGAAAAATATTATCAGGATTGACACGTTTCCAAAGTGTATTCTGATTTTAGCAAAGCCTTATCTTCTGACAGAGAAATGTTTTGTTGGATACGTTCCAGACTGTTCTTCATGTTATTAGGTTTTTAATTCTTGCTTTTCTTAATACAATATTATTTTTTGTGTGTGCTGTGGTAATTGGAATGGAAGTAAGAGCGTGCAATTCTTCTGGCAGTCATATTCCCCTCAGTGGCTTTCTTTTAAGTAACACGACATCGCAGCAGTGAGAACTAAAAGGCTACACACAGGCACCTCAGGTGGCTGTGATGATTGAGTGGTGGCTAACCACGGGTAGCTTATTGTGACGGCTCGGCCGCCACCACCGCGTCGAGGCTGAAAGCGAATACACGAGTGCATTCAGAATTCCCTAAAGATGCATTCTGTTTGATCCGCAAGGGATCGCTTCGGCTGTTACAAAAGTATCTGGCAGGAAATACCTTTGTTTCCATGAATGGGAGTGGGTCCGCTTTTCCCTTTTCCTTCTCTCCCAGTGCTTTTATTTGCAGCCATTTCAAGCCTGAGTCATTGCAAGTGTGATATCAGGTGAGACACTTGTGTGAGCACCCTTGACTCCTTCAGCTATGGTGTTTTGCAAGTTTAAAACTTCCACGGAGCTACCACCTAGAAAATAAACAGTTATTAATAACACTCTGAGATGTTAAAAAAAAACAAAACAGTATCATGATAGTAATCAGAGCAGCAGCCATTAGCTCAACCCAGGCTCTGAAGATGTGCAATGATCCTTCAGAAACTTCTCTTCATCCATGGCTTATGCACAAGGTGATATTCAGGGCACATCACGTTACATGCAAGTGGAGCCCTATTCTTATCATTCACAGGAGCTGGCCATTTCTCCTGTGCTCCGCATGTTTTGCTGCCATGGGGTTCCAGTTGTGTCTGGTACCATAGATGCAGCAGACTTACAACAGGGAGTTTTGCTTCATGCAAAACACAAGCTAGAGGCCTAATTAAGCACCATCATGCTCCCCACTTCCTTCAGGAGATGTTGGGTCTTTAGCAGAAATAAGCGCTGTTGCATGGAGTGTAATGGCAGATATTTGCTACCTGCACAATTAGAAAATCCTCAGGATCCTGAAAACAGCTTTGTGAAAATGCAGTTTCAAGCCTTGGTTTTTTGCCATGCGACTGCTGGGTCCTTCCTACCGTACTAACACATAGTACAATTATGTGTGGTGTGCTGAAATGAACTGGAGGCCACAATTGAAAATAAAAGATGTGGAGTTACTGAGTGCTGAGACCTGGCTCTTAGAACCTACATACTAAGTGCTGGGAACAGCTTGAACCCTTGAAACCTTAAAAAAACTCCAAACCAAAAAACAACATCCAAAAAACCACCACCCACACACACACACAGAGAGCAAACCAACAAACAAACAAACAAGCAAACAAAACCCCTAAAAACATAAAAGAAGCCACTGGGGTAGGAAAAAAAGCAAATCCTGTAGTTTAGGTTTTGGCTGACTCTGAGGTGTTTGCAGACAAATTCTTTGCAGAAGGACAGAAAAAAATAAGGAAATTACAGGTAGCGGGGGAGAAAGCAATGCAGTCACGGGGAAAAAATTGTAAAATCTCAGTTTTCTTATGGATTCCTTCTGGAATCATGGAAGCAAACTGTCTTAGTGCATATCCATTGTAGTGGCAGAGGTATAGGAGAGCCTGGGAAGCAAGCACTGCCATGGTTCCTGTGTGCACTCATCTCTCCCAGGAAAAACCTCTCAGTCCTGGTGCCCCACAAGGTAAACAGCCGCTGTGGCACTGCTGGGATCAAAGCTCACAGGTCCTGTCTCTGTGAGCTGATACAATTATTCCTTGTTAAGCACAAAAACGTTCAAAGCCATGATTTCAAGCTTGACCGTGACCCCCTATGAAAGCAGGTCAGCCAATTAACTCATCATGAAAAACATTCCTTTTTTTTTCCTTCCCCCTCCCTCCCTTATCTCATTCTGAATCTATTTTAACTATATGGGGGGATTAGATACCAACACGCCTTGTGTTGATTCCTTGTGTCATGGACTCAATGAATCCTTCATTTTCCCCTTTTCCACTTCATCCAAGCTCCATAAAATGCCCAGGAAGCATTACTTTAACAGTGTGATGACAGTTTAATTAGATCAAGACTGCAGCAGAAGGGGGAGTATCAGGATTGAATGCAGCTGTGGGTAAGAGTCATGATGTTTGCAGCTCAGCCTTCTTCCAGCCCACCTAAGTAAGGGCAGCTCAGGGTCAGCTGCTACTTGCATCTGGTTTTCCCTCTGGTACTGTGACATGGTACTGTGTCCCATCTGAGGGCCAGTGGCTGATCAATAAGATTGGATTACAGAGTCTGTTGGGTTTTTAACTTTGATTTCCCTTTCTGAAGTTTATGATACCAAAGTTTATGCTCAGTGTTATCTGAATGAGCAGCAAAGAAAAACAATGTAGGTACATGAAAACCATAATTCTGATGTTGCTAAAATTCATGGCAAAACTTCCATTGACTCAAAGAAAGGCAAGCTTTCACCTTCAGGAAAAAAAAAATGTAGTAAGCTTTAAATTAGGAGAGCTCTAGAAGAAAATTTATTCTGGTATGAACAAAGTGCCTTACCCCACAAGTCCATGGCTATTTGATTTGGAGTCTCAACCTTTCTTGTGAGAGACATACACTGTAGCTGTTTTACAGCTCTATAGAGTATGATGGAGAGAAATGGACCTACATGTTATAAGGAATAACAGGGAGGAAAGTTTAGGGACTTTGACTCCCACTTTTCCACACGTCTCGGATTTTAATGTGTTTTTCAGCACTAGTTTTTGTACAAAGGTACACTGGTTTCAGTATGCACACTCAGGATTCCCAGGTGGAAGACATTTTATTGACCTTTTGACAATATCTTATTAACAAAGGCTACTTTTCAGCTGGCAATCTAATAAAACATGCAAATGGTTATCCTATGTTCTATCCTATTTGGTATAATTTTGTTAAATGCATTTGTTTTGCAGTATTCACCATTCTTTTGTATTTCTTTTCTAACACTTTGATATATTCATAGATAAAGCTTTCTTTAGAGTTCCAATCTGAAGAAAAATCACTGAGATAATAACACCTTTTTGTCTCATGTCACCATCTGCTGTGTCACCTCTGCAACGCAAATCATCCTCATGGCTACGTACTATTTTCTAGAATAGATCTTAGATCAAATCTTGCTCTCTTGCATTAGTGAGGAAATATAGTACAGCAAACTCTTTCTTACCTTTAGTATTTTCAGTCTTCTATATTTAGGTTTCCTTTTACCTTAGCGTCACGTGCCTGACATTTAATGCAACAATTCTCAGTGCACCATCATCAAGCAGAGAAGTGTTATGCATCCTATATTCCAGATGGACAACTAAGGCTTGCTAAGGTCACACTGGACTGCTTGTGTAAGATTAAGGACTTAACTCCATGTCCTTCACACACCAAAGAACTACCTCCAGCACCAGACACATCTGACACTTCAATCTGCTGCTGTCCAGGCCCTGCCTGACACACAGCCTGTGTCCAGGACATCTTCTGGAAAATGCATGACTCAATGCCTGGGTCCCCCTACCCTCCCCACTTAACATACTAGGCATTTATCCAGGTAGCATAAGAAATTCAGATTATTATTTCTGATGCAAGTTGGAGACTTTTTGTCAACTGAGACCTGCTGGATTTTCATGTATTTATTAAGTTTACACAGCAAGATTTTGGCAGCAGGCTAGCTGCAGGGGTGGTTTCTGTGAGAAGATATCAGGAGCTGTCCCCATGTTGGAAAATTCCAGATACCTCCAAGAGGGCCCCAATGCTGGTCAAAGCAGAGTTCATCAGTGAGCTTGGAGAAGTTAATTTTGCCAGAACCTGTTGTGCCCATGACAGTGATTGCCAAGTGATCTCCCTGTCCTTAACCCAACCTGCAAGATTTTTGTCATCTTTTGTCCCCTCTGTCTAACCGAGGAAGCTGAGTGATAGAGTAGCTTGGTGGACACTTGGCAGCCACCCAAGGTCAACCCACCACAATATAATTATCATTGCAACCTGCCTTGATGAGACCATTGACATTAATCCACAGAGGATCTATGGGTACCTGGACCAACACATGTTCTTTTCTTTGCAAAGAAGAAGCTGATTGAACTAACTCTTGTATGCCACATTAATGCTGCTAGAACTGAAAGGAGGAAATGCCCTGTTGAGCTTGTGTGATTTGTGTCTTAATGTGGAGCTAGTTTATGTCTTAATGAAGAGCACTTGTTTTTATGATATTTCCTAGCAAAAGAAGTAATTTTATCTTTAACAGCATCTAGTTTTTAAAAATCCAATATACAAGGCAGAAAGTAGAGAATTAAAGTGTGCTACCTATATGAGTGCTCTGAAGACACTGAACATCAAGGAGTTTGCCTTTGTCACCTCTCTGCCATTGCAAGTCACCCAAATATGGTTTACTGTAACAGAGCTAATGGTAAATCTGCAACTTTGAAAGAACAGCTTTCTATCTTTAGGCTTCAGCTATGCTTTTCTTTTGTCTGTATAGCCTATTTATGGAATGCTGCTGTTGAATTTGAATGCAAATCAGAAGAGTGCTCCTGCCTAAATCGTCTATAAATACCTCCTGGAGGAGCTCAGGGGGTTTTACTGTCCGTATTTTTGTGAAGTCCTGTGTGCTGCTTTGCTCAAGTATTTGGTTATTCCTCATTCAACATTCATTGTCTACCTTCAAAAAGTGATCTCCTGAAATGTATACCCCATGTCTGTGTGAGGCTGCTATTTTTACATAACCCTGAGAACACTGAGGTTGTATGAGCCTCCATGAGACAGGAATATACAGAAACTAGTGTGTGCAAATTGCCATCCTGGATGCACCAAGATGCAGAAAAACATACAGATTATTTAGGAAACTAACAAAGGAAAGGACTTCAGCGGAAATAATGCTGCAATCTACCATTTTAGATTAGACTGTTTGCTTGTCCCATATGCCCATGGGGCATCCAGAATAGGATGCAAATGATGACAACAGAAGAAAATGCAGAGCAAAAGTGTTAGAGGATAATTTTTACCCAGGAAAATTTTCCTCATTAATTAGGCACAGATTCATGCCCTCAGGCAGAAAGCTTTCAAGTATTTTTCAAATCCGGAGCTCTGGGTTTGTCTTGGTGGGTTTTTTGTTGTTTGTTTTTTTGGGTTTTTTTTTTTTGTTCAGTTGGTTGGTTGGGGTTTTTTGGGGTTGGTTTGTTTGTTTGTTTGTTTGTTTGCCATCCTCTGTAACAATCTCAGCCTCTTGCTGTGGTATCACATGTCAACAGGTTGTGTAGGATGGCCACTCAACAAGCGTGATTTCTTTTAAGAGGTTTGATTTACCTATTTTTCTGACTCTTTGGAGCTTGAGCTGGAGCTAGGAAGGAGTGCACCCCTCTACAAAATTAAGCACTTTGACTTCCCATTTCGTCCTTCCCTACGGCTTGAAGAAGAAAGGGACAAGGATAGAGTGACAAGATATCCTGCACAGTTCATTTCAAGCTGTACAGGGCATTATAATTGCATTATAATTTTGTCCTCCCTGTGGTTAGGTTTTATGACATTACTGAACAGTCCTGTAGCCAGTGATGGGATTGTGACCACTTTTTGGGTCGCCACCCTCACCAGCATCCAGCAACTCTGAGGGTGTCACATCTTTTGCAGCTCCCCCTTGGACACCCAGGACTGGAAGGACTGTCTTCATCATAGCTTAGCAGCCAAATTATATTATCCCAGTCCTGGGGCAAACACACAGATACTGGCTTTGGAAAATGCACATGAAAGTACAAAATTATACTTACACCCATGCAAATGTATGTGCTTTTCCAAGGGGGTTTGAAATAGTGAAAAACAAAGTCGCTTTTAAGTTAAAAAAAAAAAAAAAACCCAACATTCAAGAGAAGAAAACTGCAGCCTACACTGGGCCTCATTTGACACTGGAAATATGAAGAATGGCCACAATTTCGATAGCAGTAGTGTAGCATACTTAAATTTTCTTGGGTAACCAAACAGAAAATTTCTAAACATCAGTAGAAAATTGCAAATTAAATATATTACATTTAAATTTAAATTGTCAACTAGCAGCCTTATTCACACAATTCACTGTTTTAATCTATTGTAAGTCAGTCAGTTGAAAAGCATAGAGGTACTACATGTCTTTTCTGCAGGATTTTATAACATTTTGAATTTGGGGGAAGAGATTTCACCTAAAAATAAGAAATACTTTGCAAAACAAAATTTAGAGCTACTTGGGTGTATAAAAAATTGATAAAATTGTATAAAATTTTATACAATTTTAATTGTATAAAAAATGGTAACAGGTGATGTGTGTATCAATTATCACTTTTACATTTGTTTTATGTTCCATAATGTAAAATACTTCTCCAGAAAGTCTCCATTGCAATGAAGGTGAAGCAAAATAGGAACTTGTCAAACCAGAACGGTACTTGGATTTATGCAGCTTAAAGCAAAGCCTGAATAATCAGAAATCAGACCCAAAAATGAAATGCTGGCTTTTTTAAAAAATGAATGGGGCATATGCAATCCAGGAAACCATTCACTCAGTTTTACAGGAACAAAAATGTCCATATATAAAATTGTGCAAGAAGCGAAACAGGCTGACATCACCATCTCTTGGGTAATATTACACTACAGGTTTGTCTGGTTTGGTTTTTTGTTGTTTTTGGTTGGATTGGTTGGTTTTGTTTTTTTCTTCTTATCCTATATAGCTCAAGTCCTGCAAGTACTAAATGGTTTGTGAATACCCTAGTTGATGTGGCACTCAATTCTTTGAGGCTGTAAGTGGGTGGGGAAGGGTGAGTGCGTGTGGTGTGTAATAGGCCCACTAGTAAATCCTTGGTACAAATCAAAAGCCTAGAAAACTTTTGCACATAATTTTTTCAAAAGACTGAGTCTTCTGGCTGACAGTTGTCTGAAGTTTCATTAATCTTCCCACCAAAAGTGCCAATTTCTGATCATGAAACAAGCTACTGTATTCCTTCTTGTTTATGTCTAGAATTCACCATGTGTGAATTTTGGAGTAGGCTCCAGAACTAGAGGACAAAGAAAGCAGGAATAATAAATAGACATGAAAGGGTGGAATAAAATTGGGCCACTCAAAATAGCATTACTCCCTATGATGACAGATCCCTAACTCTTTAGCTGCTTTCTGTTGTGATTTAAATTAGCAGCAGAAGTCAGTTTGTCCTTTAGATTGAAGAAGCATGGCCAGTGTCCTCAGGCCCTAGCAGAGGTCATGTTTTGAAATGCTTAGGAAGGCTCAGATTGCCGGCTCAAGACCAAGGAAATAAAATTCCTGTCTCAAAACGCATCTCTCAGGCATTTTGTTGCTACAAACTTGTTTATTTGTTTGTCTGAACTGCTTTGTGTCTAAGCAGAAGGGAGGACAAAACCATTCAGTAAAGATGTGGAGAAATCAATCAGGAGCATTTCTTTGAGTTTTCAGAACAGACAGAACCCCAAAGTCAGATGTAAACTGTAGTCTCACACGTCTGTGCTTTCTTCTTCCCCATGTCTCTTTCCCTTGGTCCAGACCCACTTTTCAAAGAGTTAGGGCTGGTTCATTCAGCTGCTAAGGCTCCATGCTGAAGTTGGCCAGAGTGTGCAGATATTAATTCAACTGCCTGGTTTCTGCAATTCAATATACAATTGAATGTGCATAATCTGAGCAGTACGATTGATTTAGCATCAGTGTGGAAACTTCAGCTTTCAGTTTTCATGAATTATGTGTTTGAATTTTGAACTTTAATGCTGTACTAATGTAGACATTTGCATTTAATGACGTATCAGCAAAGCTGAGTAGGCCTGCCACCTCCTAAACCCTTAAAAGTTTCAGCTCTGTGGAAACCTCTTGCTGAAAATATGAACAGCAGCTGGTAGATTGCCTGACTGAAATGTTCTCGTCTTGATCATGGAAAAAGAAGAAACACAGCATCAACAAGATCTCATTAATCTTTTCACACAATTTTATGACCATTGTCTTAATATATCATGCCCATTGTATCTAGAGGTTAATAAAACTTAAATAAAGCCAAATGATTTAATATTCATATTGAAAAGTAACCATAGGAAGATGTATGACAAAATCACCAAAGAAATGAGACAAACATAATTTTTATCCCAGACTCTTTAAGTGCTTGTGATTTTTTTTAAATGTGTCAACCAAATTATGTAGGCAAATCTGAAGGAAAATGTCAGAATTATCCAAAGTAGTCTTGCACTAAAAAGAGCACCAAGAAGCACATCTGCCAAGGTACTTTGGTAACCAACTCCCAGTGACTTCAGCAGCAACAACAGAGTTGTTTGAAGATGTGGGAGTAAGTTCCTGGAACTGTCTGTGTGGACATATATTCTGACCTCTATGGAGGCATTGAAACAATAGAATAATTTCTTGTTCCATTCAGTGTATTTTAAATCTGGCAATTCTAAATTTCAAGTGATTTAAAAATATTTAGCTGAAAGAAAATAAATAGTCATTTTAATAACATATAATCATGATCAGTTACCTGATTGTTTTTGAAAAAAAATTAGTTCAGTACATTGTTAGGAATTCTGCTTCCCCTTAATTTTTTGATCTAAACATTTCTGGCTTTATCTCAAATTGCTGTAGTCTTGTCTGTAGAAAGTCATTATCAACATTTTCTTTTTAGAAAAAAGAATTAGTAGAATGCCCCATCTTTAAAACTGACTTTTTAAAAAAGTTACTTTGTATTCAGCTAAAATATAAAAACTCTTTTCCACATGAAAGTAGCTTTCAAAATTCAAAAATACAGTGACTCTAGTTCTATGTTTTTGACAAGCTTTTATGGTCAGTTATTTTATTGCATGTGCAAATTAGTTGGTTTTTAGCCTCATAACCACCTGGAAGATACAAGCCTTTCACAACAGAGACAGGGATATAAATGTGTAATATGGAAAAAGAAAAATACAGCTCTCAAAGGAATATCAACCCTTTCAGCTTGAAGGTTAAATATGGGCATTAAAAGGAATCCAATTAAATTGAAAACAAGGGTGTTCTAAATTGCCCAACTGTAATAAATTCATTATGTATGGATAAAGGAAAACACAACAATTCATAATAAATACATGTGCTTCTTAAGTACAATTGCTTCTAAAAGTAATTAGAGTAGATCACTCTTTGTTCCAGACCCATGTTCTCAGTAGTCTGATGGGTTTAGCAGTGCAGAAGCACCAGTACTGCTTGGGGAGATGGGAAGTGCGCAAGAGCAGTAATGTGCAATAGGAAAACAATCTCATATAAAATTTAAGTCTTATGTATAAAAACAGGAAATAAAAGTAGGAACTGAATGTTTTTCATTGTTAAACTTCAAAGACTATACCTTGCATTTATGTGATTTTATAGCTGGTTTAAATGCTATTTAATTGCTAGCTTTTAGCTCCCCTCTTGTACCAGCATGATGTAATAACTGGAGTTAGATTATTCAAAAAACACTATCTCCCTGTTTCAGCATCTAGACAACCAAATTTCCAAAGCTGCTTATTCCTCACAGTTCCCCCTGACAGGAAGGAAAGGAAGAAGGAGCCCTTTTGTTCCAGATATCCTACAAAGTCCAGCTTACCTTTGTGTTTCAGCAGCATAGTCCAAACTCCAGTAAGAGCCATGGTCAATCATAAGATTGGTAAGGCTGACAAGGCTCACAGCTGTCTGTGGAATTGCAGTTCTGTTTTTAAAGTACAAGAAAAAAGACTGATTTAATGACCTCTGCCATGTTTCCTCTCCTTGCTCCAGTTTCAAAAGCTGTCGTTCTCAATGTTGGGAGGAATATGGTTGCTGTTGGTTAAGAATGATATGGTATCAGAAAGCAAAAAACCCAGTATCAACAGGAAAAAATAAACCAAATAAAAAGCCAAGCTAAAATGGCAGTGAACTTGATGACCAGGAGAGCTACTGACAATGGCAGCAACTTGTAGACTTTTCACCAGAAGGATTCAGTTTGCTGAGAATAATACATGAAGGATTTGCATGTAAGCAGTGTCAGAGGGCAGACTTACACAGTGATTGGGATTGCATGAAGAAGCTGATTCATTAAGGTCCGATGCATTCTTAAGGAGAAAATCTAGAACGAGTGCCATTATTTAAAAGTGTATTTCTCACTCACTGAGTCAAGATTCCCAGGAGCTATGAAAGGCAATCATGCGGTTCTCAGGTAATTGGAAATGTCATTATAATGTAAAATGCAGAAAACTTAATCCCCGTAACTTTTTCCACAGCTTTTTTTCCTGCCTGGACAGATGTTCCTTGTCAGCCTCTTAAAAAATACATGGACCATAATACAGGCTCACCATGGTCACTGCAAAGTGGTATTCGAATAAGTATTAGTTGAAGGCAAGGACAGGAACAGGACAGGAACAGGAAAACTTTCACTCTAAATAAAATATGTGTCTTTTGGCCGGTTGAGCAGAGAGGTACTATGAAACCCACAATTGTAGGCACAACCCCCTACTCTTGTATAGTAGATGGTGTAGATGTTAAAAAGCCATGTTATGATAGAATTTGAAAGAAAGGTATAAGACAGGCCGTGGGACACATGGGGCTCTGAATCCCAGTGGCAAGACCACAAAAATCCTTTGATGTTCATTTCAAGGAACAGCCTGAAGAGCAAGGAAGATCACAGGCTTCAGATATGTTGCAAAACATGTAGAATCAGAGAATGATTTGGATTGGAAGGGACCATAAAGAACATCTAGTTACAATCGGCTTCCCCTGTATCCTTGCAATTTTAATCTGCTGGGTGCAATCACTTTCCAAAGGTTGCCTCAAGAGGGGAGAGCCTGGCATGATGAAATGCATTGTTTTAGCTGTAGAGCTGGTGCTATGAAATTGTGCTTGTGTGTATTGCTCTTCGGAATTTTGAAAAATACTCAGAGTTGGATTTTCTCAATTCCCATTTAATCCAGTTCAGCCTGCCTTCAGAAAGAGAAACAGGTCAAAAGTTGATGTAACACAGGTGCCCCCTTATAATTCTTACAAATCCAAGGTCATAGTGATAACCTCTCATTAATTTTTCTACTTAGCATTCTTATAGTCTACTACGTGTCAGTAGATCACGCCTACCAGGTAAATGCTTCCTTCAATTTGAAGAGAGCAAACTAAACATGACTTGACTCCCAACTTGGCCACCTTTTTTTCTTGCCAGGACCGTTTTATGACTCCCATGCCTGGTTTCCCAGGCTAGTTCATCACAATGCAAAGGAATAGGTTTGTACAATCAGGACTGTGAATTATTAAATGCAGCATGAATTTTCTCTGTGGTAACCAAATGTCATTACCATTGGTGGGCTAAGACAAATAACTTGCAGTCCCTTTAATTCTTAGAGTGCATTGACATTACAAAAAACAACCTTACTTTAACCTCTTTGTTTTTGGAGAGCTCAGGAACGGGTGGCATTAATTTCCCTTACTGAGAAATTGTGGCTCCCTCTAAATGCTGTGCCACCTTTGGGCAAGTTCAGAGGACTGGGAAAATTTACAGGATTACCTGAGGATAAGAATCTATTTGCACCAAGGAAAAATGTTGTAATGCCTACAAGCAGAAGTTGTGCTGCATAAAACAAGCCAGAAAGTCTTCAAATCAGTGAGGCTGAACCAGACTTTGTCAAAGTCTCTTCTACCACCTATGCAATGCTTTCCCGCATCAGGTGAAGTTCTGTTCTGTAATATCTGGGGAGCTTCAGTAGCCACCAGCAAAATGAGAATCATCTACTTCTTGCTGGATTACATAAGTACATAATAAATTTACATAGGATAGGATAGAATAAAATATATACAAATATAATATACAAATATATAATAAAAATATAAATACTGTGAGATATAATTCCTATGCTAACTAAGCTCTTCCCCTTGCCATCATGACAAAGCTGATTTCTCCCTTTCAGAATGAATCATCTCTATTGCGTGCCTGTGGCAACAAGATCTCTCCAAAGAGAAGAAAAAAAGGAGAAAAACAAAAGGAATCCCTCAAACAACAAAACAAGTTGAAACCTGAATTCCCAACTTAGGATATGATCAGATAGTGATTTTTTGACTGCCATGGGAATGGAGCAAGAATTAGGACTACATATACACGCCAACCTGAATCAACCATATAGATAGGGAATGACACATTTTAAAAAGTGATTGATATGAAAAATGGTAAAACAAGCAGATATTATCACAGATCTTTTCACAAGGGAAACATACTTCTTTACATTAGCCTCCCACAGAAATGTATTCTCTCAAGTTTGCTAATATAGGTATGTTTATGGATGCTTTTACAGTGTTTTGTTCCTTTAGATGTGGGTTTTGTTTTGGTTTTGGGTGTTTTTGTTTGGTTTTTTGTTTGGTTGGCTTGTTTGTTTATTTGTTTTATGAAGTAATCTTACGTTGCCAGGCTAACTCTTGACTTATTTTTCTTTTTATTTATTTTTAAAAAGTCATAGTCCTCAATTTAGAACAGTCTGAAGGGGATTCCATTCCTCCTCTCCCTAAATAATTTATCCACAGAAAACTGAAGCTTCCATTAACACAAGGCTACTCATGAGTCTGGGTAAATTCCATAAATAGAGACAAGTGAATGCAAAAGCAAAACTCAAGTGCAAGCTACAGAACAAGCAGAAGATGGTTAAGTAGTAGTAGTTCAGCTCTTAAGAGAATCCAGTTGTTTTGTCTATCCAGAATGCAAACAATTTGCCAACAGGCAACAATGGAAGACTCATATTGCAGAACTACAGCATAGAACAATCAGAATATAATAAAATGGCTAGTGGATGTGCTGATCACTCCAGTATCCTCCCCAATGAAATATGGGTAGTGCAAGCACAGAGTGGTGCTTCACCAGAGGGCTCTCACAGATGCTGCAGGGTGCATTGCTACAAGTGGTGTGGGAGGCTTGGCATTTGACAACCCTGAAAGCAGTTCTTGTCTTTGAATGTGCCCCATTTCTTTTTCACATGTGCATGAGACACCAGCAGCTCCACTGTTCCGTGGCCCTAAGTCCCCCATTCTAATGCCAAGTGCCATGAAAAAGGATTTCCTTTCTCTGTTTCAAAACTAGCCTTGCCTAGTTTCATTTGATGCCTTCCAGTTTTCAGATTGGAAGAGACAGGGAACATCAATCCCTGTTCCTGCTGTCCATGCCTTCTGGTGACTTTATGGTCCAAAGGCACACCAGAAAAATAAAAATATGCCCCTTGCTAGGATGCTTTTTGTTACCTGCAGCTACACTGTAAGGTCTGTACATACAGAGTAGTTTATGGCAGCTGAGAAGGTTTTCCATCGCTAAGGACGATCTGTGGTGATCCCAGCTGAACTGAAAGGCAGCGGGTCTTGCACAGAAGTAATTTATATGCCCTCTTTTCCTCCCAGAATCAAAATGCAAAAATTCACCCAAGCAAGATTTTCATTTCTCAGAATTATCTTCATGTCTGCATCTAATATAGCTAAATCCTTAGACTTTGCTGCTTTCCTAGCTGAGCAGGTGGTTCAAGGGTTTTGACACAGCCATTCTCAGTTTGGAATTTAATGACTTATAGCAAGGAACTGAAGCAAAATGCCACACTGCATAACTGATTTCAACTCAGCACTGACAGTTTGCACAAGCCACGGATCCATCCCCAAAGAAGGTGGTTGCTAAATTCATATTTTTCTAAGAGCAGTCACAAAGTATTTATAAGTTCTCCAAGAGCCTGAAAGCAAATGTGAGGGAGCCTCTCTCTTCCTTGGACCTCTATCCCATGCCAGGGAAAGCAGCTTTGCCTTAGCTTGCAAAAAGCTCGAAGAAAAAAAATCACTGCTTTCAGTAAGTGGGAAGGTTGACTATCCCATGCTGTTGTGGGATGGGTGGCAATAGTTTGGCAGTTAAAAGACTGTCAAAGAAACAAAATCACCTCACTTTTTTTTTTTCTTTTTTAACTTCAATATAGTTTAAATACATGGATAGCTCATGATGCACGCATTTTAAACACAGGTTAAACTTTAATAAATAATTTAACATATTGGAGCAATAGGAAGATTAGTGCTTTGACAATTTGTTGTCAATGGTGATGGCAATGAGGTTAAAAACAAGCTGCCATGTGCCCCTTTCCACAAGCCTTTCCTAAGGCTCCTTTGAGGGTGACTGGTTGGAACCCCTACAGAGGCAGGTGTTTATTTTTTCTTTTTTCTACTACTACAGCTGCTTTAGCTGTTTTTTCGAAGTGTCAGGTTTGAACTCCATGTTTAAGCAAGTAAGTTGTCAATGGAAAATAGGACTGTCCTGGAAATTTCTTCCCTAGACATGAAAAAGTGGGTTCGCCTGGATTTTCTGTTCTTACATCCCATGTTTCTCAAAGCACAGCTGCCTTTCAGTTTCTTCAAGTGCATGATCAATATCAAGAATATGGGATTCACCAACCAAAATCAGAAGAGGATAATGAGAAGTAAAACAAATTCCTCACAGGGGAAGTGGAGGGGCAGGCACTGATCTGTTCTCTAGTGACAATACCCGAGGGAATGACATGGCCGGGGAGTTTCAGGCTGGATATTAGGAAAAGGTTCTTCAGCCAGATTGTGATTAGACACTGGAATAGGCACCCTAGGGAACTGGTCACAACACCAAGCCTAACAGAGTTCAAGGAATATTTGGACAACATTCTCAGGCACATGTTTGTGCACACCCTTGGGGTGTGCTGTGTAGGGCCAGGAGCTGGACTCTGGTGATCCTCATAGGTCCTCTCCAACTTAGGTTATTCAATTATTCTATGATTCTGTGAAATCTTAAAAACACCTTCCCCCCCAACCACTCCCTCCTGCAAGACAAAAGTTTCTGGTAGCTTCTCAGAGAAGCCACCCCTGTACCCCCTCTGCTACAGGAACTGTGCCATATAAACCCAATACAACCTCACACCCAGAAATCCTGTAAACATTTACCCTTCAACAACAGCCCGCAGGCTGCCACTGTGTATTTGCATTATTCTACAAATACTTTTTGTTGTGAATAATGTAAAAATCATTGCCTATTGTGCTTCAGCTTCTTTAGTGCCTTCTGAAAACAGAACATACACTGAAGTAGTGCAACACTGTGCTGCAAATCTGGCTTTTGTTTGGTTTTTATGTTTGTTGTTGTTGGGATTTTTTTTTCTGGTGTTTTGTTGGGATTTTCTTTTTCTGCTATTTTTCATCCTGTTTGAACGATCTGGTGGTGAAGCATCTGTCACTTTATAGCAACCTTTTTTACCGACACTGCTGCTCTTAGGCACTTGAAATAAAATGTCCTTTTTCTCAGCAGAAGGCTGGGTTGTGCTTACTGGCTGCTGTATAGGAATTGTTCCATCCACCTGAGAGAGGCAGCTCTTTCTGCTCCACGACAGACCCAGTGTCTAGGAGCTTGTGACTCTAAGGTGATAAAATAAAAATATTACATCAACCTGAAAGTGCAGGGCAAGTCCAAATGTGCTGAGCACAATACAGTTCAAACTGAGATGTATTTTTCACTGTGTGTATTGTATCAGTTTATATTACAGAGGTTTCGGCAAATTTTTGCTTTTTATGGTAGGGCGTGAATTTACTGAAAGGAACAAGAAGGAGAAAAAAACATTTTAAGGAAGAGTCCTGGGAACTAAGAAATGCGTGTATTAATATTAGAGTAATATACATACATATGCAAATCACTGGTTCTGGATGATCTCAAGGTATTACAGTGATTTGCCTCTCAGCTTCCCACCCAAGTAATACAAGAGGGAAAAAAGCAGCTAAAGTATTTTTTTTTTCTGAAGAATCCTTGAAAAATATGTTTTGTTTGATAAACTAAAATCAGCTTTCTAACAAGGACAAAACATTTAATGACTGAATAGATAATTTCTTCAAAAAATAATAAAAAATCAATTTCCCAATGAGAGGTGTTTCAAGAAAAAAATCAGCCTAATTTTCTACTATAGCAATTACAACTGAAAACTGAAAAGCAACCAGGGCCTGATCAATATATTAGTGAGAGGTGAATATGGGATTCATTTTCAGAAGGAAAACAAAAGTAAGAGATGGGACTGATTCACAGAGAAATAAATCTTTTTAAAAAATGAAAGAGCCAGTACCAACAGAGTTATCTCTGAACACATAAAGGTAAAAGAAATGTGGCATCTCTGGCACATCTCATAAAGAATAAATCTCCATGGACATTTTGTGTATATAGATATACACACACACAAACAGAATCACAGAATCACATCAGAGGAAGTATTGGTCTAGATTGTATTAATGAACTTTGCCAGAAACCCACACACTAAAACATGTTTGTATTAAGTGTTTCTTGAATTTTTCCAAGTAAGAAACAAATCAGTAAGAATCAGCCTGTTGATACATATTTCATGCAGGACCATAAGACACAAATTCTTTAATAAATTATTCACAAGCTTTGCTCTCAAGTGTATTGAGAGCTGGCAAGGTGTCCGTGGCTCAGGGTAGTGCTAAATAACTGCACATAAAACAGAGAGGTACTGTCAGGTAGCATAACACAGGGATTACTGGCAGGTCTTGACTTAGTCAACATCCTCATTAATGATACTAAAGCATAAGTAAACAGAAACATAATGAAATCTGTTGGTAGCTGGAAGGAACTGCATGCCAGTGTCAAAGAAAGTGGAATACTACAGAAGAAGTGAAATGCCTGGGTGTCAAATAAAAACCCACTACATCAAATGAATAAAAATATTCCATTCATACTTGAGAAGAACCACAGGCATATCTCAGATTAATTTTCCATCCATCACCAGGCACCGGTAGCCAGACAATCAGAGTAGCTCCACAAAAGTGAGTGGAAACACCAGTGAAGACTGAGGAAGCATGGAGATGTTTCCCCCAGCTGATGAGCTGCTTCTTAGGGAGGAGGGCAGAGAGAGCAAAAGGTGATTTTTGGTGCTGCATGGTGAGGTGCATTGTTTGTGTTACAGAGAGGTAGCAGCTCTTCTGACATAACCTACAGCACCCCACTGATTATACTTATCAGTATTTTAAAAATCTGTAAAATTATTACTCAAAATATTTAAAGGTGAGGGGGGTGAATAATACTGAAGGTAATTTCATAAATCCATAAACTTGAAAATATGTATCTTAAGGTGGTAAATTAGTAAATGATTCAAGGAACCTTATTTGCTCTGGCTACCTCACAATCCGTACTGAGAAAAATGTTGTTGCTGAGGCCTCAAAGTGCTCTTTTGCCTGCTGTTTTCATTAGAAGCCATTCATGTTTTATTTAGATAGCTTCAATCAATGTGTATCTCTGTTTTATTTTTCAGTTAAACCCTGCCAGTGCAATCAACCTCGTCTGCAAATTGTTCTACGTTGTCTGTAAGTGAATGCCTTCCAGTACTGTAAACCTTGTGTAGTTAATTGTTCTTAGAGAATAGGGGAATATTTCTTGATAGCAGGGCAATCATTTATGTGACAATGTGTTGTGTTTATTTTGAATACAAAATTCATATCACACTGTTGGTTTTGGTATTTTTACCTCCTTGGTACCTTACATGTCCTATTAGGGCTAACAGAGGGAAAAAACACCTGCTCTGATTCTTTAAAGGGAGATTGGGTACAAGCAGGAACGATGGATCAATTTAGCTGGAAAAACTTGCTCCAGTAAGGGGAGGTGCCTGGATATGTTAGTAGGTAAAGACAGAATGCAAGTTGTAGAAGTTAATGGCTGTTCTTGAGGTAACTGAACCTCACTGATAGAGTCCCTAAAAAATGAGTGTTAGGAGCTGTGCTGTTCCCCATGTCTATAAATGGTCTGAAAAAGGACCAACTGTTAAAATTAAAAGATCCCAATCAAAGAAAATAGTTGGTCAAGCTAGTGTAAACAAGGGCTGACCAAAGATTTACCAAGTTATTTTTGAAGGTTGAGAGTCTGGGTAATAAAATGGTAGGTGAAATCCATTGGAAACAGATTTAAGGTGATGCACCCTGGAAAAAGCAATCCAAGACTCAAGTGAACAACATGAGCCCTAAGCTGGCAGTAACTTTCAGGAGCAAGACCATGAAGACAACCAGTTTAATCCTGGAAAATGCTGGGTAAAATCATAGGAGGTTTTACAGAGCAGACAGAGAACAGAAAATACTGTTAAACCCCAGTAAAACCCCTAAGTTCATCCCTGTTTTGAACACTGTGTGCTACTCTGGCTCCTTCACCTACAAACAAAACACGATGAAAAATTCAGAGGAGAATGACAAAGGTGATGAATGCTCTGGGGCAGCTTACCCTTGATAAATGAGCAAATGGTTTAGGACTCTTGCTATGGTCAGACTTTACTTGAGAGGAGATGGTAGTTTCTGGGAGTCAGAGTCATAGTTCTGGACAGAGACAGACACAGAAGAAACCCATGGGGTGGTGGGCTGCAGGCTCGTCTGGCTTTACCAGGCCTGTATTTATGGGTGTGCAACATCTAGATGGCCTCAAGGGAGAAGGAGCATCAGATTGTGCAGCAGAAATCAAGAAAGCATTACTAACTGTGAAAAAAAGCCAACAAAAACATAAACAAACAAAAAACCTCCACATGTATGTTCCTGAAATTAAAATGGGTGAAAGAATACTTGGGGAAAAATACCACAAGTGCTTGTGCTGTTGTTGCAGTGTGCGCTTGGGGGGACAGCTGGAGCACGTGTGGTTGCAGGGTGTGTGTGTAAGCTGTTTATATCCTGAACATGAACCATATGCTGCTTTTAAATCTTCCCCAACTAAGCAGCCGTGTCTCCCTGATCAGACCTTATCTTTAAAATGATGACCGACTTCTGGGACTTTCTTCTGTGCTTGCTTCCTGCTTCTGAGAACCTGAACGTGGCTCTTGGGAAGCACTGTGGATTGACATCTTCAGCAACTACAAAAAATAAGACATGATAATCACTGTCAGAGAAGGACTGGAAAGAGAAACTGAGAGCTTAATTACGGCTGCAAAGGAATGGGCTCTTTGTACAGGCAATGATAAAATGAAGATAGAGGGAAGAAAGTACAGAGCATAAGAATTGTAGTCAGCTTTTGGAGACTATTAGCAGTTCAGTTTATGATCATAACAATACAGCTAGAGGTTTTTAAAAGGTGCAACCTAAAAGGCTGTCACATTGGGCACCAGGCATTCTGCAAGAGCCACAAAATACAAGTGGCTGTGTCATAATAGGAGAGTAATAGGGGATTTGTTGCAACCTTAGTCCAAGTGAGAAATACCAATGCATAAAAATCTGCTTGACACCCTTTTTTTTGGCTGCTAATGGCCATAAGGCATACACTGGGAGATCCAGCATGGTGGCTTTAGAAAGGAGGGAAGGAGACTGTATCATCATGGACACTGCTTGTCCACTTCTTGAAAACATCAGACTAAGAATGCAGCATAATACAAACACACATGACAATGACAAAGAAAGCATAATTGCCATTATTAAAAAAATCATTGGGAAAACCAATATAAATATAATAGAAATAAATAAAAATAAACATAAACCAAATACAAACCAATACTTTGCACACCACAAACATAAATCGTGCACCTTCCCAAAACCAAATATAAAACATGATAATAGCATCCAAAACTCATTGATAGCTGGATTTGAATTGGATCCCCTGAAAACCTGAATGGTATGACAGAAAAACAGAGACAACAGCAGCAGTAACAGTGCCCTCTAGATATTGCTAACATATCTATAGAAATATATACTCCTGATTAGCATTTATAAACTACAGGTAAATACCTGGCTGGTTTTGATGAACATTGAGGTGTAGGTGTCTGCCACACAATGAGACCCAGCTTGATGAAGCGGCTGGTTTTTCCTTGCCCAATATTCTTTGTACAGGAAAACTATGCATGAAGGTCAGCTCGGTACAGATATGGCCTGAAGAGGTGAAATGCAGGTTTCTGCCTTGGCCATTCCATCCCCTTCAGCTTTTGCTGATCAGCTTTGCAGGATCAGCTTTGCAGCCTGAATGGACTATTCTGCTTTAGCCTCTGTTTAGCTGAGGGGCTGGAATACACAGCCAAAGGGGCAAATGTGAATCCCCACTGGAAGGGCTATATGTTACTGCTGTTCCTGAACAAAACAACAGCTTTATTTCTTTAGGGATGACCCTTCCCTTTCAATACATGTGTTAAAATAAACATTCTTGTCTTCATAGGTGTAAATGACACCCAGGAATTTGTAAGAGGGGGATGCTCAAGGTCAGCAGAAGAAAAGTCAGCAGTCTGCAGGTGTTTGGTCACAGACCCAAGCAACAGAATCTCCACCGGTAGGTCAGTCGTTGAAAGGACACCAAGGAGCATGCAACCCACTGTCTTGAACCCTCCGAGCTAGAGGACAGCCACATTAAAGAAAAGAAATAACACCTCAACTAGCTCATCAATTAGATCAGCAGTTCTAGCAGGAATCCTTAGTCTATGACCTTAAATAGAGAAAAACATGAGTGTGGAGAGCTAGTACTTAACAAAGCCAACAAGGCAATGAGTAGAACTAATTAAAAGTAAATAAAATATATATAAATAAAAGAAAAAACAGAGTGAACCCAAACAAAATCTACAATATAACAAAACAAAACAATAAACCCTACAATATAAAATAATGAAAAGAACAACCAAAAATCCACTGTCAACAAAAACCAAAACAACAAAAAATGCATAGTTCTGTCATATTTTGACTTGAAAGACAGCAGTGTGGGGCCAGTGATGTTACACTGGCCTTAGATGGATCACAAATTTCACAGGGAGAGATGATTCCTCCCTTCTCTGCACACAAAAGCTTCCAATCTTCAACATGTAAGTACACATAATGAGTATATGTAAGTACTACAAGGAGTTTTATGGGCCCTGTTAAAAAAGGCCATTCTATGTCAGTGCTCCAAAAAGCAGAAGGCAAGTAACTTATAACCTAGATTTAAATTTATGATGGGCATCCTGGATTGACCACCACAGAGCAGGAATTTTGCTGTTTGTATTATATTTGATGATGTTCTGCACTGCCACATCCAGGCTATCTAGTGCCCAGAAAACGTCACAAACAAGCGTGTGGCACCAGGTAAGTGACACTGCAAAAAACAGCTGTACTACAGGTCCCTCCTTGCACAGATCATTTGAACAAGCTGAAACCGAGTAAGATGTACCGGAGGAAAAGGGTGTACTGGATAACACAGGTAACTGGGAGCTCTCATATTCTAATAATGTTAAGGGTATTTAGGGGTTTAGCTGTGTTCCGTGAAAGAGCCTGGTGATCCAGGACACATCAATTTGCCAGTCAATTTACAGGGGCCTGGCAATGGATACAAATATCCAAAATATATTGAGGGTCGCATCTGAAAAGCAATTCCAACGCTTGAACCTTACTCCCTACCTATTGCTCTAAGCATCTCTTCAGCATAATGATATTCATATTTTCCAAACCACTATGCTGCTCTCATCTTGGCTCACTGAGAAGCTGTTGTGTATACTAATTGGTGTGGTATGTCCTATACATTAGGGTGTCTAGCTTAATTTGGAAATCTTCTTAAAATTCATACTTGAATTATTGATTGTACAGCTTAGACGATGAAATGAGATGGGGTGGATTTTAGAGTTATGAATAATAAACTCCTGCTCAGCCAAAGCTACCAAGTGCTGAAGAGATGCCACCACTACACATTTTACATGTGCCAATATCAGGCTACCTCCAGTCCTCACCATATGTTTGCTATTTTTCTTTATAGCCATGCAAAAGTAGAGATTAGTGTGTAAGGGATTTTAGAACACAATTCCCACTGGTCTCTGCTGAGATTATGCACCTGAAAACCTCTTTTGAAATCTGCTCCAGATATTGATTGCTGCCCGATTTCCATTTGGCTGAATAGGTAAGGTCCCTGACCCCCTTTTCTTGTGTGCTGGTTGATAACATTTTGTAGTCCATCTTGTTATCCTTCATGAAAGACATTAGGTACATCTTGCTTGCTTCTCTTTCACTCTCGGAATTTGTCTCAGCAAGACCTTTCTTCTACAGCCCTAATGAGCACAAAACTAATTGGGTACATCTGTAGCCATACTTAGGAACATTCAAGACTACCTGGAACTGTCACCGTTTTTGCACTGTTATGGTATCAGTACCTTGGTAATGGACTACTCAGCATTTCACACAGCCCTCAGGTGTGAGTCCACTGGCCCCTTCTGCATTTCAGTCATCTCTTCCTGTTGAGTGCCTCTGCTCGTGCATTTTGGTGTTTTGTTTGCTTTCTCTTCAGCTGGCAGGCACTGTGCTAACTATCTGAAGATTAGATTGCCCATTTGTCTTGGATCATATTCCTGTGACTCAATCAGAGGAAGCATTAAAAGATTTATAAAATGAATGTGTGAAACAAGGATGTGCCAATCAACTGTACAGTAGGGGGTAAAAAAAGCCATTATTTCAGTGACTGCTGCTATGTGTTAGAAGAAAACTGAACTTAATAAAAAATCGTTCTCATGATTTCTGAAACAGAGTCCAGAAGACAAAAAGGTCATGTAGAAGACCAAAAAGATCAATTGCATGTCTCTGCACAACCACCCATTTCTTAAAGCTCTGATTTTTGTTTTAATCTCTTTGTCTATGTTTTGACCCAGTCTTATTTGATTTATGTTTTTTATTCATTAAATTGTATGCAAGATGTATCCGTTCAAGGCTTAGCCTTGTGCATGTTCCACTGTAGGAATTTTCTATTGTATTTGATGGAAACCACTCTACCTAGTTTTGTTATTTGAAATCTTCAAAATCTGTCTTTATGTTATTGATTTCTTTCTTTTTGAAACCTGATTTACACTTAGCAATAGCATTTAGTCTTAAAAATAATTAGGATCACTTTACCACTGCAGTATAACCTCAAGTAAGAAAGTTAATTTCCTATTCAGTTTAGAATTTTTTTCCATTAATACCATGAATACTAAATTTATACTATGGCAGTCAAAGTCCTCTGAGAGTACCCTTAAAACACCAATTTCGCAGCTGTGACCATTTCCTACTTTTGTTTCCCAAATGGCTTTAAATCCTCCCACAATGTTGCAACAAGAGTGGTATTTTCCCTTTTTTTTTTCTCTCTAATCCTGCTTGCCAGAAGATAGGTGTGATAAGTGTTTACACATGACGTCAGCATTACAGGATAGATGGCTAAGAGTACTGCAAAAGCACTGTGCCCAGCAGTCCCCAGGGCCAGTACAACATTTCTCCCAGCAGCTCAAGTTTTTCTCCAGCCCAGCAAGCAACGTGAACTGGAACCTTACTTTCTGGACATTAGTATAATTCATCCTTCGTGGTAACACTGAGGGATGCTAGTGGTGGATTTGCCACTCTTCATCATGGGTGGGACATGTTGGTTTCTTGCAACTGCCTAAATGCTCCATGATCCTGGCTGATGGAGTTCTGCTAAGTTGCGGCATGCAATGCATGTCTTCAAGTGCCCTGTAGACAGATTTAGGCCAGTCCATTGGTTTCCTAAAGAGTATGGGCACCAAATATCTGTGTGCTGTTGGGTTGTTTGTTTCAAAGAACATCTGATTTTCCTGAATATTACAAGAGTAAATCAACAAGCAGCTCAGAAGTTACCATCCACATTTTTGGTTCTAAAAACCATTCTGCTTCTTCTCCTTCTCAACCAAGCTATTGCTTTTGCTGTTTATTGGGGTTTTTCCCTGAACTTCTCTGACTTTCACCAGCAGCTGCAACCAACAAACCCCTTTGCTTCCAAATTTGCTGTCAGCTCCAGGGAAACCTCTCTGATGGCACAGCTTATTTACTCTGCTATTTCTGCTTCCTGTTGTTTCAGCAATAACTGTGTGGAAGAGCATTTAATTGCTCTTCCCATTTAGCCTGGCTGAGGCATGCTCAGCACACCCATCTGCTTTAATATGACTTCTACATCAAAGTCCCACCCCTGCTCTACAACAGCCAGTTACATCTTACAGCCTAATTTATCCACACACTAAAAGAGCCTTTATTTGAAAATAGAATCAGAGCTAGCTCTGAGAATTCATGGGTTCAAATTAACAAGAAAAAAAAAGCAACATAAGTTCTTTAAAGAGAAATTCTAGTGACAATTTTTATTTTCTCCCACATTACATATGTACTAGAACCACAGAGACAGGCCATGCTTTCCAAACAGTTGAAAAAACTTGGAATCATAGAGGAAGTCTGTATTGTTAGGTTTCAATTAAGCTAAATTATTAATGATTTTTGTGTCTAATTGCCTTATTACCTCAACTACAGACTGATTCAAGTCAACAGTTCAGATAGCTTTTATGCCTGGCCATTTTGCAATCCATGACTAAGCCACCAGTCAACAAGTCACCACCAGTCTTCCACAGTGGGTCAGCACAGCCTTCCCAGTTGGACTGAATACAACCATTTTTAGGGCAACTCCCTATCTTGAGCATCTGTGCCAGGAAGTCTTTCCATGTCCCTACTGCCTCCGCTCCAGGAAGCACTGAAACGGCACTGACGCCCACCGAAAGAGTAGGAATTCCAAAAGAAAATCAGGCATATTTCTGTTTGTCATGGTTTACCTCAGCCATCAACAAAGCCCCATGCAAAAGCTCACTCACTCCCCCACCAGTAAGATTGGTGAGAGAATTGGAACAGCAAAAGAAAACCCGTGGGTTGAGATAAAGACGGTTTAATAGGAAAAGCAAAAGCAGTGCACTCAGGCAAAGCAAAACAAGGAATTCATTCAGTGCTTCCCATGGGCAGGAATGTGTTCAGCCATCTCCGTGAGCAGGGCCCCCCAGCACACCTAACATGGGAAGAAAAACACCAAATGTCCCCCCTTCACCCTTCTTCTCCCCACTTTATAAGTTGAGCATGATGTCACATGGTCTGAAATACCCCTTTGGTCAGGTTGGGTCACCTGTCCTGGCTGTGTCTCCTCCCAACCTCCTGTGTACCCCCAGCCTCCCTGCCAGCGTGGCAGTGCAAACAACAGAAGAGGCCTTGGCTCTGTGCAAGCCCTGCTCAGCTGTAACAAAAACATCTTTAGATTATCATCGCTGTGTTCAGCACAAATCCAAAACACAGCCCAATAATAGCTTCTATGCACAAAATTAACTCTACCCCAGCTGAAACCAACACACTGCTATTGAGAGACTGAGAATCCGTCTTCTGCTGCACAAGGCATTGGACATGAACAGGCTGCAAGGAAATATGTTGGCTAAAAGTTAGGGACCAGATGTCCCATGGCACTTTCTCTCCTTTAAGCTTTTCTGTTGGTGCCATGGTACTGCAAACCTACTATTGTTGGCCAGTGTGCTATGGCTTAAACTATCCCTTAAGTGGAAAGCCCATGTTTTCAAAATTAAATCATTAATAGTTGCATTTTCTATGTAATATGGGAGGGGGGTAATTTGGTTTTTATGAGGTTACTCTTGCACCTAGAAAAGTGGTATCAAAATGAAGGTACACATTAGGAGGAAGAGACTAGAAAAGTCAGATTGTGAGCCTTGTCGCTGATTTCTGCTTTTGAATTACTCCTTATTTTGGAATTTTGCTTGAGCCCAGTGCAAGCAATCCCATTGAGGTTTGTGCCTAAAAATGAGTGCAGGAAAATTCAGCATGCAAAAACATGAGGTGCTTCTCTGGCAGGGAGGGATCTTATGGTGCTTTCCTAAACCAGGACCGCAGAGGAGATGATGATGGGGGAGAAGAAAACACAGAATGTGGAGTCTGTCGAGGTCTAATTCAGTGTTACCATCTATCTATCTATCTATCTATCTATCTATCTATCTATCTATCTATCTATCTATTCGAATTGTTGGGATTTTATGATGGAAATGTGGGTTTGTCATAGGTAAGCTGTGTTTTGCTGGATTTGCAGCAGAAGTGTTTAGCAGTGATGCTCATTTGTATCATTCCAAAGCATTTGATTTTAAAAATTCACATAGTTTTGTCATGACAATACTTCAGATTGGGAAAAAAAAAAGTGAAAACCAACCATAATACTTGACCATGAAATAAAGAAAACATTGCATGTTTTGTGTGGGACAACTGGAAACAGTTCTGAAAACAGAAATGTGTATCCATAAATTGGTCCAGATGACATGCATCTTTGAGAATAAGGTAATTCATTACAGAATGTAATGGATCAGTGACAGTTGTTTATGGAAGTTAATGGAAATATGAGCGAAAGAGAGAAAGCAAATAGGATATATCTTCAGAAAAAGAAGAAGGGAATAAAAGGAGAAAATAATCGGAATCACAGTCAATTACAATTCAGGAAACCCACTTTCAAACAATCGTAAAATAATGAAATTATCATTAAAGCTCCACATGTACCTGAGGGATAATGAAATAATGAGCAACAAACAATGCAGACACCATGGTGCCAGGGTGATAATGTGTGAGAAATCCTCATGAAGTAAATTGATTGGTAACTCAAAATCCTAGGTGAACAGACTCAAATAATACAACTTGAAACAGAGAGGTTTTTTTTGCTTTTTTTTTTTTTTTTTTTTTTTTTTTTGGGTGGGGAGGGGGAGGAAAGTGTTCTGGAAATCACTCTAAGCTTGCAATTTGATTCTGTTACAGGTTTCCAAGTGTAAAACCTCACACTGAATTTCAAGGCCTAAAGGCTGTCTACCTCTGCAAGTAAAAAATATCTGAATGATGGGGTGATGGATATGGAAAAGAATAGGAGTAGATTATAGAGTCTTACAAAATGATAGAGCAGCACAACAAATCAATGCGCTTTGGGGTTGCTGGTGAAGGTAAGTTATATCCTCTGACTGCACAGAATAACTGCTCTTTATGTAATCACACCTGGGATGTGTCATTAAATTGCAATACCTCATTACCCGTCCTCACAAAACACGGAAGAGTTTCAGGGAATTCAGATCCGAAAAAGAAAAATGATCAGACTCTTGGAAAGAGTGATACACAAGGAGAGATTAAATAGCCTAAATATATAGCTTATCTAATCAATAATTAAGCAAGGGAAGGATAATGGCTTAAAAATATGTAAGAGAAATAGAATTATTTTGCATGAAGCATGGTCCCAACTCAGCACAGTGCTAAAACACATGTGCTGATCCATCAACCCTGCAAAACACCAACGTACATGATTTCAGTGGAGCTTGAGCACACACCTAAATTTAAGCATGCCTTGAAGTACTTTGATTAATTTGGGCCATAACCACAACTAATAGTATGAAATTAAGAAATGCAAAAATGTAGGCTGAACACCAGGAAAATCTTCCAAACGGTGAGATATATGAGACTGGGGAGTAATCACTCAAGGGAATTGGTGGAAACCTTATCCCTGGACACATTTCAAGTTCTGCTGGACAAAGTACTGGGAAAATATCCTTTGGGGAATAATCTTGCTCTTGCCTCTGGAGACAACTGCACAACCTACTGCAACTTTTCTGTGTCTAAGTTTTTCTGGGCTGACTCACAGCATTAAGCCTGAGACACGATTCTAAAAAGCACCAACAGCGCAACAGGCTGGTGGCATTTTGAAGCTCTTCCTTGCCTCCCCCCACAATTTATTGGGCTTTTTCCATCTTCACTATATGCAGTGCTGTGAAGGGGGGAAAAAAACCCACACCACCACACTTTCAGCTCAGTGTTTTTTGTCTTTTCTTTACTCACTGACTAAACATTGATTTCATTCCCACCTCTGCATTAAAACAGAGCTTAAAGATATAGAGGAAATCTAATTTCAACTTGTAGGGCTCTGTTTCATTCCCAGAGTATATGTGGTGAATGGTGAATATCATCAGAGAGGTAATTGCATCTTGAAGAATATCATATCTCATATCTCTGAGCATCCCAGCAGAAGCAGTATGAAAGATTTGGTGGTTTTGCTGGTTTGGTTCGAGTTTTTTTGGGGGGATGGGTTTGTTTGTTTGTTTGGTTTTGTGGAGGATTTTTTAGTTGTTGTTTTGATTGTTTGTTTTGCTTTTTGTTTTTCCCCTCCATGCAGACCCTGGAATAAAGGCTGTTACCAAAAGGACTTTCCCAAAGATGGAGCAGTAAATTCTCCAAGGGTTTTTTCCACAAGGGATAATAATTTTGGTGAACCAAATGCAAGGTTCAAAGAACAATGTCTTTTAAATTGCTTTGAAATCTACTTTTTCTTCAATCAAATGATTGTAGAAGACTGTGCATCATTCACTTGGACATGTGGGGCTATTCTACAGCCATGGAGGAAAAGGACAGGTGTTCTCTAACATGACTTTGCAGAGATCTGCTGGAAATGGAAATGGTTGAGACACACCTGTTAAAAATTGTAGATTTCCCTTCCCTAACCACAGTCGATATTCTTCCTTTATTTTTCCAGTGTCAGTGAATGGGCCCTGATTTCATTATTCGGAAAACAGCACTTATGTTTATTGGTACTAATCTTCCACTGGACATCAATGCAGCCACAATAGCAGTTCTTAACCTTAAATACACATTTCCGTGCCTGTCTAAGTAGAAATTCGGCTAGGAACATGTGTGAGCATCCTCCTGACTCATGGTCTGAGTTAATAAACAAGGTTACTTAATTCCCCTATCCCATTTAAAAGGATGGCCTTGCAAGGTCTCTATCATCATGGATACTTAAGACCTTGTTAAGGAAAAAGCTGAGCAGGATAATAAATTGAGTGGATCTGCCATTGGGTTGGATCAGGAGGCCTCACTTGGGTCCTTCCAGTTCTCTTGGCTACAGCTGAAGCTGGGAGTGCAGCAGCAACTCTCCAAGTAGGTCTGGTTGCTGGGATAAAGTGTGGTGTGTTGCATGTGTCAACACTCAGGCAATAAGTAAACTATGATTTTTTGAAACTTACTTGTTTGTTTTGTTGTTAAAGGAGTTTCATTTGTTGAGGTCCTTCCCTCAAAAACCAAAAGCAAACAAGCAATTTGGTTTGTGAGGAAAGTGTTCAGCCAAACACCATTATTTCTGGAGGTCCCATGTAAGATTTAAGATTACAAACGTCAACACAAAGGCAGGCTTCTTGTCCTCTTTCCTGGAGGTTCCTGACTCTCAGGAGACGAGGGAATTCATGTTTCCTACCTCCTTGGGGTACCAGGGCAAGGAGAGTGTGTGTGTTGCTGGCCCCAGCTGAATGCCAGGCTTCCCGGAGCCCCATCCCTGTGCTGGGCAGCAGAGAGACCATCCTTGACCAGGAGGTGGGGGTCTGTTGGGCTGCTTGGTTGTGGACAACAGGCAGAGAGGCCAATCGTGAGCTGGGGAATCTAATGTGGAAAGGGTCTGTGCTGAAAATACAGGCTGCAATTGGCTTTCTGGGAAGGGAGAAGTGCCCAGAGCACCCAGTCAGGGGTGATGGCACCACACAGGTGATGGATCGGTGCCGCAAAGGAAGTCTGCAATTGGCTGCTTGGATGGGGACAAAATTCCAAGCGGCCAATCGGGATGTGGGAGATCCAGTGTGGAGTGGGTCCGTGTCCTGTATGGAGGCTGCGACTGGCTACCTGGCAGGGGAGCCACGGGCAGCGTCCAACCGGGCCGTGCGGGATCCTTTCGGGAGGGGGCTGCGGGACAGGTGGTGGCGGGGGGGGGGGCCGGGGTCGCATAGGGTGCGGAGTAAGGGGCGGCTGCGGGGCAGTGCGGGCTCGGGGGCGGCGGTGCGGTGCGGTGCGGTGCGGTGCCGGCCGGCTGCTAGGTGGAGCCCGCGTCCGCGCAACCCAGATCCGGGCCCTCGGCGCTCCCCCGCCCCTCGGCTCGCCGCCCGCCCGGCTCCGTGCGGCCGCCGCCGGGCAGGGCAGTAGCGCCGCGCCGCCCGCCACCGCCTCCTCCCCGGGCCCCGTTCCCCGCTCCCGGCCCGGCCCTGCGGGGGACGAGGGTGCCGCGGGTCCCGCCGCCGCGGAGCGCGCTGCCCGTGTGCGGAGCGTGTGCGCTGTGCCGAGCCGAGCCGTGCCGAGCCGGCGGGGCGGCCGTGCGACCCCCCCGCGCCCGCTGAGCATCGCGCGGGGCGCGCCCGCCCAGCCGCCCCCTCCGCGCCCGCGGAGCCGCCCCCTCCGCCCGCCCGCCCGCGCTGAGCTGCGCCGCGCCGGGGCTGGCGGTCTCCGCAGCGGGAGGAGGAGGAAGAGGAGGAAGGATCCAGGGTGTCTGCGGAGCGCGGGGGGCTGAGGACCACCCGCCTCCCTCTGCGCGGGCGCCTTTGTGTCCCCCAGCCCCGGCGGAGCGAGGGGCCGCGGGCAGGGGAGCGGATGCGAAGAGCGGCTGGTGCTGGAGGGGAGAGAGAGAAAGGGGGATGGTGGAAGATTTCTCTCCTTTTTTATTTTTTTTTTGGTGGTCTCTTCGGCAGCGGCTGTTCTTCCCCAGCAGCAGCAGCAGCAGCGGCGGCGGCAGCAGCGGCAGCAGCAGCACAGGCAATGACTCTGCCGCATCCGAATCGCCTGGCCGGTGGTGCCGGCTCCGGAGACATCACCTTGCTCTGAAGTTGCCCACCTGGAGGAGGAGGTAAATCGGAGCGGGGCGTTCGTCCAGAGGGGTCGGCGACGGCGGGGAAAAGGAGGGAGCGATCGCCTCCCCCATCCCCACACACCCTCGTCCTCCGGGAGAAAGCTTGTGTAGCAGAAGAATACGGCAGAAAAGGAAAGACTTCTACTTCTTTCTCTTTTTTCCTTTTTTTAATTTTTTTTTTTTTTTTAATTTTTCCTTGCTTGAGGGACGTTCCGTGCTTCTCGTCCGCCCCCCTTTTCCTCCTGGCTGGGGGCTTTGGTACTGTGGCCAGGTCTGCTTCCTACTCCCACCACTGGTTTTAATGGCTGGATTGTGGCAGCAGCTCCCTGCTGCAGGTTGTTGAGGATCTGATGGGGACTCGCATCTCAGGAGCCGGAGGTGACTGAAGGTAAGTAACCAGCGGATGGATGCTCAGCAGCCCTTGCCTGGCCCTCAGTTGCTCCCTTGCCCGCCTGCGTTGGGCTGAAGGGTGCCCGGCCGCCCTGGGCGCACGCTTGGATTGAATTATGCTGTAATAAGGGTAGTTTGTCTTCGCGGGGCTGGATCCTCCAGGTAACGGGGGAGCATCTCTCTGGGTCTGCATGCTGTGCGACAGTGGAGACAAGGGGTGCGCATCTTGTTTGGAATTGCCTTGTAGGCTCCAGCCTGTTTTGGCTGTGGGCAGCTAGGGTGGCAAAGGCAATGGGGAGATGAAGGGGACCTGGTAGGTTTTGTTCTTGCTCTCTCTTGGGTTTTTTCTATGAAAGGCACCACGTTGAACCGCGGGGTTTGCTGGTGTTACACTGAGGAATTCGTGAGTTTCATTATGTTTCCTCAATCTCCCCCCCTTCCCCCGTCTTCGTGCCTAGTCCTTCGTGGATCTGCGTTGCTGTTTAATCGCTGAAGGGTGCCTCGAGAAGCAATTGCTTTCTTGGATATCAGGGGGCATGAGTGGGGGGACGTTGCCTAATTCGGGGTGCGTGTTGGGGGCTGCCTGTGCATGAATGTGAGGGGGTAGGGTAGAGGTCAGAATCCAGCAGCCGCGCGTTACAGGTAGACTCGAGGAGCTTCGCCTTCCCGTGCATCCAGAGAGCGAAACGTACGGTGTAGGTTGGGATGTGCAGAGCTCCCCACCTCCTGCTTTGCTGGCTCTTATCAGTGTAGGACTGGCGTTTGTTTTGAGCAAGGGCCGATATGTACAGCTGAACGACGAAAATTGCATTTTTAATGCCGCTTTCCTTTTTAACCCTTGGTTTATTTGCTCCCTTAATTATTGATTTGTGTTCCCCTTGCAATCGTCTTTTGACCGCGTAACTTGGAAGTACCGTTATAAGGCTGATGGTTCCTCCCTGCCATCAGCCAGAGAGCAGCCCTCTTTCCCAGTTTGAGGAGCCTACCTCTGGCTGGTGCCCGTTAGTGCTAATGAGGATGTAGCTACACTACCCCAGAGATGTGCCCTGGGTATTTGGGGGATTGCCTTCAAGGGCTGAGTTTGATCAGCAGCCTTGCATCCGGAGTTGTCCAGGGAAGCAACGCTGACCTCCCATACATTTAGTTGGGTTTTTTTCCTCACCCTTTCCCCTATAGACAAGCAGATGTTTAGTTTTGCTTGGGGGGTGGTGATGTAGGAAAGGTGCTTCTCTTTCTCTCCTTTTCCTAATAGGCATGAGATTCTTCTCTGTGGTAGTTAACTCGTATTTTGGCCAACAGCAATGTATTGTTTCTACTTGTCAACTGTAGAGTTCATTATCGTTTTAGCCAAAACAACCCATGTCTATTGTATTTACTTTCCTGTTTAGATCACTCCTTAGGAGTTATTGCCATTTCCACTCTTACAGTTCTGGTTCCAGGCAGCCAGCTGCTTAGAGGGAGGCTGAGATGCAAGGGAAAGGGCAAAAATGCCATCTGTTTCTTGATATAAGGCAGAAAGGTGGTCTGCCGGCCGCAATTTCTCTCTGTATTATAGCACTGATCATTCCAGAGAGTAGAATCAAAATTTTCAAAGCTGACCAAAAACAAATCTTCCCTGGAGTTGAAAAGAAATAAATTCCATTTTCATTGTGGAATGCTGCCTCTTAAGAGTGCAGCCAATGCTGCCTGCTTGGTATTGAGTAGTAGCATGTGCTTTGTAGAGCTCATTTATCTTCATTTCCAGGGGTTTGTAATACGAACAGGCTTCTACTGTGCATTCATTAGGAAAAATTCTTCTATGGAGTTTTTCATGGGAGTAAACCAGGTGTTACGGGTTAAAATGGGCTGCTGTCAGAAAGTCTGCAGTCATCACTTTAGATCTATGCCAATGCTGGGTGACAAAGTTCAGGTTAGGGCTCCATGGTAAAGCTGTATTTTTTTCCTAAAGATTAAACAGCTCTGAGAGAACAGGAGTCGGTCCCTCTTCTTGTGATTGAGGCTGCTCTTGTTCCTGCTCTTTAAGAGTACTTTAAGGGTACTTTTTCCTTATTTAGGCTTGATTTACTGTAAAGTGACTGTTGTCTTGTTACCTGCCAGCAAAAAATAAAGTGGATACATATCTCTAGTGTGTTTGTTTCCAAAAGGACTGATGTTAAAGCTAGTCTTCACCTGTGAGTTCCATATAATTTCTATTATTGAATAAATACATGTTTTCCCTTCTTGAGGTGGTTGGGAGAAGGTATGTTTAGTTTCACATTGAATTCCAGAACAAGATAAATGACAGTGTAGATTGGTGATAGTGTAAACATTGAGTGCTGCTTTGTGAGGCAGTGAGATTTTAATGGTATTTGTTAAGTTGAGGATACCGAGTCCTCATGGAGATGTTTGTTTGTTTTTTTTTTTGTGACAAAAGCGGGAGCTGGTGTTTCAGTTTCTTGGTGCCCTCCGGAGATGAAGTAATTTATGTCTCAGCCTAGGATATTTGAATTTGTCCCTGAGCCCTGCTGGCTCCATCCCTCCACCCCTCTCCTTTGTTTGCCTGGCTGTGCATCCCACAGGTTGGGATGCCATGGGGACCACGTCCTTTGTCCTTTCTCCCCGTCGGGGGTGATGTGGCAGAGGTGCTCAGCTTGTCTATCCAAGCATTAATTGCAGAAAAGGCTTTTTTGCTCCTGAAACAGAGAGCAAATTGCCCTGTGCCTGGTGCAAACATGAAGCCAGTACTCTTTACTGGCTGGAAGGGAAGTGCAAGCAGGTTTGTAGGTGAGAATGCAGGCAGGCACGTCCAGCCAGCTGACTGATGAGCTGGGCGTCTCAGCCCAGTGTTGCGGGGCTGTTAGAAAAATAAATAAATAAATAAACATTTAGAGGCAGGTAGAGCAAATTATCAGCCAGAACTCAACAGGAATATGCATGACCTTTATCTTTGGGCAGCATTCAGCTGGAGGGCCTGATGCTGCTGTCAGGGTTTTCATATTCAGAGCATGAGTGGATGCATCATCAACACATTTGTTCATGCACATGGGGGAGGAACGTCTTTGTTAATGGAGAAGTCCTAGGAATGGGTGATTTATTAATAATTTTAATACTAATAGTGTTGGGTCTGGTGTAGATTGACTAGGAAGCAATTTAATGTGTGACACAGTATAAAGGATGGGTTAAAGATTGATGAAAGAGATGGAATTCAGGGAGCAAGAACCGATCAGGGAAAAGCTAAAGCATGTAGGACAGGTACAAGCATTTCTATGCTTTAAATAAGTTCTTTTATTTTTTTCCTGTTGTAATTATGTTACTTGGTGGTTGTGGAAACAGCCAAATACTGCAATTGGAGTGATTTTAATAAAAAAAAAAATATTTCCCTAGAGACTTCTTGCACACCACAAATGGTTTGTAACTCAAAAATTAATTTTTTTTGGAGTGATGATCATCTGAGAAATAGACATCACAATATTTAATGGGTTGCTGAGGACAATACTGAAACATCATGACAGTCCTGCAAAATAAAGAAGGTTCTGTCTGCCCCTTCTGATGGGTTCACTATTGGGTAGGGTGTCCTGGTGTGCATCAACATCCTGAAGAGGTGTTTATGGACACCCATTTCTTCCCTGCTGGTCCCTTTCTCATTCAATAGATGCCCTCCTGGTGGGATGGGAATATGAAAAATGCACCATGGTGCCAAATTCTGAGTGTACATCCACACTTCAGCCTGGTATGTCTTTAGGCAGTGCTTTTAGTTGCAGGATGGAGAGCTAGAAATTGTCACCTGCAGCAGTTCAGTATGCATTGCTGTATTTGTAGGAATGCACCTGTCCCAGTGAGGCAGTGTGACATGCTGGCCTTGTGACTGCCTCATCTCCTGGGGTCATGCCTGCCTTGAATTATGCCAGATGTTTGTCACGATCCTCACCAGCACTTAAGGCTAGGCTCTTTAATCCCTACTTGGGATGCATTTGAAAATGTCCTGTTTCTGTAGATGTTGAGGTGCTCCAGCACTCCCTGATCTTATCCTAGTGCCTCCTGGCAGTGGAAGCTCCCAGAGCAGGCTGATGAAGTAGAAGGAGAGCTTTGCTTTTGAGCATCTACTTTTAATGCTTGCCGACTTTAATGGCAAGGAAACCACCTCCTACTCAAATCTGTGATGTGATTCTATCTAGGACGTTATCTCATTGCCTGTTTTTGGCCTCCAGGTTTGCAGTGTAATGCTTTAGTTCCTCACTAGATAATCTCTACAGTCTGAAATTCCTGACTGTGAGCTAAGTGTTCATTTTTAAGACAACTTCTCTAAGGACACCTTGACACTACAGGTTTTACTTACGCAGTCTTTTCAGAGAGCCTTCTGAATTTGCCTGTAAGGCAGATGTTTTCACCAGTCATTGCACCAAGCATCTGTAACTATAGCAAGGTAGCTAATCTTTTCAGGCAGTGAAAACGTTATTTTAGTAGTGTTCTGAACCACAGTTTTACTTACTAAGTGGTGCTCAGTGTGGGATTTTTTCAGCCTGCCTGAAACCTGTTTTCCTCTGTCTGAGTCTTTTTTTTTTCTCCCTTTTTGAACTTTCCATCTCTTCAGCCCACTTCTGTTTGAGGGAGGAACTGCTGCATCTGTGATGGGAGCTCCCACTGTAGTCAGTGGAGCACTTCTGTTGGCTTCCATGTGAAGGGAAGATGCTCAAGAACCTCACATGTGGTATCTTCTGAAAAGAAGCTCCAGAATCTCAGATGTGGTATCTTTTCAAAAACATTCCCCTGCTTCAACATCAAGTTTCTGGTAATTGTTTTGTAATGTCTTTGTCAGAGGTGGCATTTCAGGCCAAACAAAGCAATGAACAGAGAGGAAGAGTAGAAATCTGTGTACATTTCTAAAATGTGTTTGTGAAAACAGTCCAAAGTTAAAATCAAGACACTTTTGTTTGAGGCTTGACGGCTTTCAGTTTCAAGGGTCGTGAAATAGACACCATTGTGAAGAAAGCAAAGAGGAGTTTGTCAGCTGTCCCAGTTAGGCAATATGAAGTTGTAGATTTCGTTTAAATGCATAAGAGTAATAAACCTTTACAGAGTATCCATTGGTGCTGACTCTGCCAGGACTTTTGAAAATTATTTTTTTAAAGCACGTTAGTCAACATGTGAGTAATTACAGAGAAGTTATTTCAGTGGCTACAATTCTAATGCTTCAGAGGCCTGTAGCACAACTCCAGTTCATTACAGTGGGTACCTGTCAGGGAACAGATTTGAAATATTATGCACAGTGTTTTGAGTAGTTTGGATTGTAGCTTTGCTACTATTAATTGTAAGAGCTTTACTGATTTGATTGCAGTTGCATTGATTTATATCAGGTAAAGTCATTGATTTTGGACTTTGGAATAGAGCTGTGCGTTTCTAAAACTTAGAGTGAAGTGTCATAAATACAGAGGACCAACATGAGTGTTTTTTTACAGCAATGCAGAGTTAAAATAAATTGAAATGGGACTCTCTGTGCTTTTGTAGAAGTGATGCTTAAAATTTAGCCATGAATTGCCCTACTGTAAAGTCCTGCTCAAAGGTGCCAGCGTTGCACAGCACTGTTCTGAAAGGAGGTCTAATCTAAACCTGGCCCCTTTGGATAAGACTTAGTGGTTTTATACCAGTGGCAGGTAATTCGATTGTGAGAGTCACTGCATACAATATATACGAGTTTTTACAGTAAGTCCCTTTCCCACTCCCCTTGAACCAAGCATCTACTTACAGAGGTGAGGGCACTGCATCAATGAACGCTGTTTAAAGTTCGGGGAATAGGAACATTCTGACTAATGCAGTCTTAGAGCATCTGTTTATTATGTGCAGGCACATCTACAGACATACAAATACCATGATTTGGGGAACAGACACAGTTCTGATTTTTTTGTCAAACTCGGTGAAGTGAAAAAGAATTTTGGCTTTAGGTGAAATCTGAGAATTGCACCTGTACCCAAAACATATGTACCCACATGTGTATATCTGTGTGTGTGCATACATAGGTTTTGTTTGTGAAATGATGGTGCTGATGCATACAGTTGTTTGGGATTTTTTTAATTGTCTTGCTGGAAAGACTCTACCTATTTATTTTCTGGTTGTTTTTTGGTAGGTGCAGTAATGGATAATGACCCGTGCATGGGCCTGCAGTTGCAAAATTTTAACTGAGTTGCTTTGTTAGTAGTCCAACACCAAAATAGAACAACCGCATTTTCAGATGTGTTGGGCAACCACATGTCTTATCAGAGTCAGTGCTGGTCCTTGCTTATTTTTTCCATTCTGAAGTTGCTGATCCCAAGCCTACCTTAATGAGATTTTTTTTTCATTGCCCTCACAGTGAGGAAGAGAAGCTTCACTGTGTTGCAGAAGTGCTGTTTGCAGCGTACTTGGGGATGTCAACATTTTCCTTCAAGCAAGGAGTAAGGGGCATGTTAGCTACAAGTATGCTGCCTAATTTTGGGCAGGCCTAGGTTAGATGGGGAGTTTAGCTCAGAAGAGCCCAGCACTGGGAGCTGCTGAGCTGTTAACAGTTTTTTAGTGATAAAGCCGGTCGGTGTGTTGTGTTGGAGGACACCAGGAGGCAAGGGGAGCCCTAAGCAGAAGCAGCCCCCCTGTTCTGTTTGATGGCTGGGTCTCTGTTTACCAGCCCTGCAGAGGCACTGCCCTGCCTTGCTCTTCAGTGTTGTAAACCAAGCCTTGGCTTAAGCCCGTGAGAATAGGGGAGGGACCCAAGCCCAGTTTTTGATGTTCTGCATGGGTAGGTACCTTGAATACTCAAATGCATTCCAGTGACAGCTGACCCTGTAAGGAGATTTTCAATAGCTTTCTGTATTTTTTTTCTCTTTTTTTTTTATCTTCCTCTCCCCCACCCCAATTTTATTTTATTGTTATTTTATTTTATTTTTTGCTTTTTCTGTTCCAAAGATTGCTGGATGAAAGAAAAAAAAACCCCACCCTTTATAGCTGTCTTTTTGAATACATTTCACTGATGGAGACAGTTGAGAATTTCAGGGATCATGTTAACTCCTTTTCTTTTGGTTTGCCTTTGCATGTGTGTGTTACAGGCTGAAACACTGTGATTTTGAAATGCTGCAAATTCCCGGCCACTCACTTCAAAGGGGACAGGTTTTTGTTGTTTGAGTGTTTTTGTTTCAGCAAGATGTATGTTGTGGTTTTTTTACCCATATGTGTTGCGTAATGTGAATCCTTACTTACCACTTTTGTTGCTGGCATTCTTTTGGAGTTTTGGTTTGGGGTTGTTTGTTTGTTTTGGTTTTTTTTTTTTTCTCCCTCCTTTTGTCCCCTGCATTTACAAAAGGCTTTGGGATTCTATCCTGAATGATTTTTTATGTGAAGTTTATCTGGAGGTACACAGTACTGGTCTGTAATCCTGTAGTAGATGGCTTACCCGGAGAATCCGGAGAACAGCCGTTCTTGTTTCCAGCACACCACAGATTTCTATATTGGTCATTGTGTCTCAGCTAAAGCTCGTTGGAGCTGTGTGTGTAATCTAAAATGTCATTCCTTCGGAGTTTGGATATTGCAATCACAGGCTGTAATAGTTTGAAAATTTGATGTATATATCCCACTTCCTTCCGAGGGAAATTATGATGTGACTACTGCACTTGCAATTCCCACAGCACAGACTTCTTCAAGAAAATGTCATTTTGGATTATCTTTAATGGATGCAGGTGTGTGGAATGTCTGTGTGTCTTTTTTTCTTTTTTTTTTTTTTAGAGGACAGTAATGTTACAATCACTGCTTTATTTGGTACAGCTCCAAAATGACATATACCTCCTTGAGTAAAATTCTTCCTGATAGGTATTTGAAATATAGCAATTACGCTGCATAGAGGGATAATTTGTGACCTTCTGACAAGGGATCCACAATTACAATTGTAATGCACTTTATAGATCTCCTTAAGTAGGTCACCAATTTGCAATGAGTCTTTCTAAATCTGTGAGAGGCCTTTTAGTTGCAGGAGTGGGGAGCCTTGTTCTGTACAACATCACTGATGTTCAAAAGGGAGGCTGAAATCAGAATCACAGGATGGATAAGGTTGGAGGTGACCACACTGAGTCATCTGATCCAATTGTCCTACTGATGCAGGATCATCCTAGAGCACATTTCATAGCTTTGCATCCAGACTGTCCTTGAATATCTCCAGTCAGGGAGACTCACCATCTTTTTTGGGCAATCTGTTCCAGTGCTTGGTCACCCACAGTGTAAAAAAAAGTTCTTCCTCATATTTAGGTGGAACTTCCTGTCTATCCACTACTGCCCATTGCCTCTTGTCCTTTTGCTTGTCACTACTGAAAAGAGCCTGGTAACCTCCTCTTGACACTTCCCTTCAGATACTCCTAGACATTGATGAGATCCCCTCTCAGTCATCTCTTTAAAACTGAACAGGCCCAACTCTCTTAGCTTGTTACTTATATCTCAGTCAAAGAAACAGAATCGTGGAATCATAGAATGGTTTGAGTTGGAAGGGACCTTAAAGATCATCTCGTTCCAAACCCCTGCCAAGGCCAGGGGTAGTTTCCAACTGGACCAGGTTGGTCAATGCCTCATCCAGCCTGGCCTTGAACACTCTTTGCCTGGGCATCCACAGCCTCTCTGGGCAACCTGTGCCTGTGTCTCACCAGCCTCACAGTAAAGAATTTTTTCCATAAGTGCTCCAGTCCCTTAATTCTCTAGGCCCCTCATCATCTTTCTTGGCCTCCACAGGACTCATTCCAGGAGCTCCATGTCTCGTCCTGAGGAGCCCAGCACTGGACACAGCATTCCAGGTGAGGCCTTACAAAGGCTGAGTAAAGGGGCAGGATCATGTCCCTCAACCTGCTGTCAACGGTCTTCCTAATGCATCCTAGGACACCATCAGCCTTCTTGGACACCAGGGCACAGCTGGCTCATGGATGGCTTGTTGTCCACCAGGAACTCCAGGTCCTTCTCCACGGAGATGCTCCCCCAGCAGGTTGCCCCCAGTCTGTGCTGGTGCTTGGATTGTTCTTCCAAGGGTGCAGGACCCAGCATTTGCCTTTGCTGAATTTCAGATGATTTCTGCTGAAGGGCTGCACATCTCTCTGGGGAATTGGCCACTCCTCCCAGCCTTGTGTCATCATTGAGGAGGCATCTGCCCCTTTGTCACTGATTAACCAGGCCTGGTATTGAACCCTGGGGGACAGCCCCAGGGACAGGCCTCCAAATGAACCCTGTGCAGTGATTACAACCCTCTGGAACCTGCAGTGCAGCCATTTCTCAGTCCGTCTCACTGTCCCCTCATCTGTTCCACACTTCCTGAGCTTACCTGGGAGGATGTTGTGAGAGATAGTGTCTAAAGCCCTGCTGAAGTTGAGGTAGACAATATCCACTGCAACAAGGGGATTATACCTATGCAAGTATCCTTGTTTAGGTGAGAAATACAGGCACACATCACTGAGCACATGAGGATATTCCCAGCTGAGCAGCCCTGTGTTTGCAGTGGAGCTGAGACCTTGGGTGGAACTCAAGATGTTTGAAACACGTAGAAAGATGTTTGCCAATAGAGCCAAGCAGTTGTTTATGCCGGCCTAAACTAAGCTGCAATTTTCCTGTTCAGGGGAGAATCTGGACCTCCACAGTGTCTGCAGGGATGTTTTTGACAGAGAAGATGGGATATGGTGTGGAATATGTCTCAGAGCTGCCTCGCTGTTTGTCTTAAGATTTGGCAGCAGCAGATGGGGGGGTTGTCTTCTCCAATGCCTTTATGCTTGGTTGCTCCCTCATCCTGAGCAAGCAAAGGGCAGCCCAGCATAACCTATGAGCCAGGCTGCAAGAGTGAGGATGCCAGCTTTTGTTTGACCCTTTTCAAGCTGCAGGCTTGAGCACAGCAAGAGTCCACGGTTATCCCAAGTTCACGTAATTTGGGGGCAAAGCCTATTTCAGCAGTCGGCATTGTGGTAGAGCTGATTACTTAAATGCATAAATAAGTAATTATTAATAAACAGAGTAATAGATGAGCTAGTGAAGAATACCATTTAAGTCTGGTCTGTAATAATACAAATGTATTTTGCAGGAGTAGTAACATAATGCTGCATTTTTGAGCTGGTTCCTCTTACTACTACAATAAAATAAAGGGCAAAGTGTGTTTTGGCCTAAGGATGCCAAGTCAGCTCCCAGTTTCTAACTCAAAATAGGTCTGTGCTGTACTGCAGTAGGAACTATAGTTAAACATCAAGCAGATAATCATGTTTTGTTTTTCTTCTCCTGTAAATCACTTTTCCTTTTATACCATAGACATTTGTGTGGATGACTGCTTGTTGACCACAAAGATGTGGTTTTTGTTTCTTTCATTTACGTCCTCTATTGAATTAGCAGAGTTATGCAGTTTTGTCTGTCGCACTTGGGTGGGATGCTGCCGTGATTTAATTTAAAATGAAAGAGAGATGTCTTCATTTTAGGGAAAACCGTGGTTAAGTGGTGAGAGTAAGCAGGTCCAGCCATTACCAGAAGTCCTAATTAGAAGAAATCCCATGTACGGTTGACCTTGACTATTGAGACAACCCTCAAAGAAGAAAGAACACTAAAAATTAGTATGCTGCCAGTGCTGCACTTTTATTATTTGATGTTATTAAGCAAACTCGGTGTGTATTTCTTTTTTGAAGCGTTTGATTAAATGTGTGATCTTATCTTGGTGAAATGGCCTGCTGGGCTGCAGACAGTGGTGTTCAGAAATGAAATTTGTTTAGAGCCTCTGAACAGACATTTATTCAATGAGACCTTTCTTGAATAATAGATGTGACAGCGAGACAGCTGTGCAACGTATTCTGGGGGTTGGGCTTATTTTTTTTTGGTATAGGGTTTTGCAGTGTGATTGGGGGGGGGAAGATAACACAAGAGCACAGGTGTGAGAATAGGATGTAGGGAAATTATCATATGTTGCAGATTCAGGCTCTTGTTCTGCCGAGAATTATTTTCAGATCAAGATTTACATGCTTCAGGACTTCCCTGTTGACATATTGTTTAACATATCAAGTGATGCACATATATATCTAGCTCTGTATCAATAATCTTATCCTTTAGCTAGAGATTTTAGATGCTTAAATTTTGTAGAAGTAAAAAAAAAGAAAAAAATCAAACCCCACAAACACAAATCCCCAAGCAGGGATTTTACTCCTGTGGTCAGTGCTGATGTGGTTGATGGTAGTTGACTCCTGTCATCAGTGCTGATGCCCTTAAGCAGTCCTATGTTTTGTGATAATTCCAAATTAGTGAGAGAGAGGGAGACTTCACTACAGGGTGTTTAACCTCTTGTATTGTGTCCAACAAGGAGAAAATGTGAAATGTGGGTGGATATTCTTGTCTTATTTTTATCTTCAGTGTGCCGGTTTCGGCTGGGCTAGAGTTAATTTCTTCACAGTAGTTGTTATGGAGCTGTGTTTGGGATTTGTGCTGGAAACTGTGTCAATAATTCAGGGGTATTTTGGCCACTGCTGAGCAGCTCTTCCACAGTGTCAAGGCCCCTTCTGTCTCTCACCCTGTCCCACCAGTGAGGAGCACAAGGAGCTGGGAGGGGAATACAGTCAGGACAGCTGATCCCAGCTGACCCAAGGGATATTTCATCCCATATGGCATCATGCTCAGCATTTTGAGCTGGGTGAAGATGAAGGAAGTGGAAGACATTTCGATTGGTGGCCTTTTGTCTTCCCAAGTAACCACTGTGTGCAACGGAGCCCTGCTTACCTGGGATATATGGCTGAGCACTGGCTGCCGATGGGAAGTGGTGAATAAATTCCTTGTTTTGCTCTGCTTGCCTGCACAGCTTTTGCTTTACCTATCTCAACCCATGAGTGTTCTCACTTTTAGTGTGATTCTCTCCCCCATTCTGTTGTGGGGATCGAGCGAGCAGCTCTTTGGGGCTTGGTTGCCAGCTGGGGTTAAACTATGACAATTGAAAGCACAGTGCTTTTCTATTGGGCACAGCTACTGTGGAACCCTTCACCCGGGAAAAAATATTCCACAGGAGCTTCCAGTTTTGAAACATTGGACATACAGTGGTATATATCTGGTTTTCCAACAAAACAGCTGACTTCATTATAGTTTTCCATACACCTCACAGGGATAAAAATTCATTGAATGTATTAACTGCACAGGTTTTTCAGGTGCTGACACACAACTGCATGACTTGCTTTTTCCCCAGTACAAAGCTGAGAACGTGAGTACCTGGAAGCAGATTATTTTAAACTTTTTCTGTCAGTAGTGGGCTGTGGTGCTCTTTGAGGGCTAGATGTGTGAGTTTTCTGAGTGACTTAGTCTTCACCTGCAAAACAAGGGAGAATTCCACCTTTAAAGGAAAGGAGCCCCAGAGTGCCTCTGCTGCAAAACTGTGTTTTGATCAATCCCCTTCTGCCCCACTGCTTCCCTGCATTGTACAGCAGCTGTCTTTATATCAGGTTAGATGATGATTAAGTGATTCCCTCTTCTACAGGTAAACCTTTCCCTTTCCTTACAGGAGTTGAGAGAAGATGTGAGCTCCATGCCTTAATGATATCTTGAGGTGCCAACTTAGGAGGCCTCCAGTGTCTGATGCTCCAGCTGCTCACCTTCCCCGGTCTTTGGTTAATGGGATTGTTTTTCTTAGGAGCTGGACAGCTCTGAGGACTTCCTAATAACTTATAATTATGCATATATTTTTCCTCTTCTAGTGCACAACTAATCCCACTAGATGCCAAATGCAGATTTGTGAGGCTGGGTGTGAAGTAGAGGAATTCACGTGTGTGTGAGCTCTGCATATTTTGCCATGATGTTTGCCTGAGCTTCAGGGAAAATTTCTCCTTGCAAGGTGATTTGTGTGTTTGGTACACTGAGGAGGAGTATGGCCTGTAAGGATGTAGCTGACCATCATATTTTAAGGGGCTCTTCGATACATCTGCAGCTGGATATGAGTCTTTTTTTTAGCAGAGTTTGCAAACCCAGACCCATGGGTCAAAGACCAGGCAGGAAACATGATCCTTTTTGAGCATTCTAGATGATGTCCCCAGGGCTGTCTTGTTGCTGAGGGTAGTGACACTGCCTGCCATGAAATCATCATCCTGGGATGGTGGCAGACAAAGAGGAAGGGTAAGGGCAAAGAGACCTGGGTTTGTAACCATTTTACTGGTTGCAGAAGGATGGCAGGTGTTCCTGGCTCTGGTGGAAACTCGCTGAGGTGCTCAGACAGGCCTTGTTTCATCTGGGTCCTTGCATGGAAGTTACCTTATAATCCAGCCTTAAGAAACCCAAATATTCAAAAATGTTCCTTTATGGAGTTGAAATTTACATATGAAAGCACAGCCTGTTGGAAAAATAATGGTCCCATCATTTTCTCCTTAAGCTAGAAGTCAGACAGCAAAAGGAAGATGGAAAATTCACTGTAGGAAGTCTACTTGACATCTGCTGTTCTGTAGAACTAACTTGGTCCACGTAACTGTATATGTATCTGTTCCTGAGCTGAGTCTGATAATTTGTTTCTGAATTGGGAATGACATCTTGTAATATTTTAAATTTTTGTTCTTTCTTTATGGAAGTGCTGCAGAGCTATAGCATTTCTGCTAATTCTGAACTTTCTGGAAAATCAGCCAAAAAAATCCACCACTGATGAGTTTCTTGGGTGACTGTTTGTAAAAGGGTGGTGGCATTCTTCTGTTGCTCCTAAAGCTAAGCTATTTTTTTAAATTAAAATAAAAGTTGCTTGACCCATGTGCTGGGTGTGGTGGTTGGGTTGGTGCACATTGTGAGAGCACCAGTGATGCTTTCCTCCTGAGAGATTTGGTGGCCCTTGGCCATGGGTACATGGGAGCAGGAGGTATTTTATAGTCCTTTTTCCCTGTCTGGAAGTCACCTGTGCAGAACTTGAGGACTTTGTACAGGTGTCTGGACTTTGAGGCTGAGGGTCTCAGCACTGGCTGATTTGCCAGCACTCTCAGTGGCAAAAACCAATGCTAGGCAAATGCCACAAGGAAGGGCAAGTTCCTCCTTAGAGCTCAAGGGAACTCCCTTTGACAAATGTTACAAAAATGGTGAGAAGGGGGTAGTGCCCATGTTGGAGACAGCACAAGGTGTCCAGCTGCAGGTGCATACTAATTATTGCACTTGCCCACATTTCTTGCTTTCTACTCCTGTTGAATTTTTGCCTTTTTTTGCCTAACATGGCTAATTTGTGTTAAGGAGTAAGGGACTAGTGACAGCCATGCAGTTAAACCTGTGTGTGTATGCAGTAATAAGGTTCAAAGGTCGCTGCATAATTATGTTAAGTTCCCAGCCTCCTTGCTAATTTTTGGTTGATTGAGGGAGAAAGCAGGATCCTTTTGTATCCTGACAGGTGTCTTCCCTTCCAGCAAAGCAGCAGCTGATTCCTGGCTACTCCAGCTTTTTCCTAGCTGGATGCCGACTCCATTTTCATGAGTTTCTCCACTTTCATTTCCAGACTCATTATGTCAGGCATCCAGGGTATGTAAAGATGATCTACTGGTGCTGTTGTAACATGGATCAATTATTTAAATTAATCAAGAGGACGTCGTTCATGAACGGGATGGGCTAAAATAATAGCAGGAGCAACGCTTTGTTTAATGCAGGTCTGTGGTCTCAGTATCAGGATTTCAGCTGCTGGCAAGACACTTCATCACCTGGGAAGACCTGCTGGGAGCCACAAATAAATCATGTTGTGAAATCTTGATGTAGCCTTGCAATGTTTGCCCTTTGGTGTTCAGCTCTAGGTGCTGGTGTCACATGATGGCAAAAACGGTATGGGCATGTGGCGATGGAGGAGAACGAGAGTTGTGGTCGCCCCCATTTTCTGGGTGCATTGAAGAGATTATGAAGGGATGGATGGGGCCTTTTATTTTTTCTCCTTCCCTTTTCTCTTTTTCCCTTTTCTCTTTCCCTTTTTCTTTGCCTCTTTCCCTTTTCTTTCCTCTTTTCCCTTTTCCTTTCCTTTTCTCTTTCCCTTTTTCTCCTTCCCTTGCTGATCAGTTCTCATCTGTTTTACATTTTAGGATATCAGATCAATGAAAACTCTATTTCCTGTTTTTTTCGTATTGGTATGATTTTGTTGCACTTTTCCCTATACTATTCTTGTCAGGTAAGGGTATGGTAAAGAAACAGTTTCTGTTTTTAAATTGAGGAGAAGCTGTCTTGCCCTTTTTAATTTGGCTTTGGCCAATGCACTGAAATCTTCAGAATGATATGGAAATGTCCCTTAGTTTGCATGCTTGGATGAAGGCCAGATGACGTTTTCTTGTGTGGCCTTGCTTTGTTTGTTTTCCTCAAAAACTCTGTGTTGATTCAGGTCAGTTGCTGCTTATACAGTCTTTGGATATAGTGTTTGTAGCTAATTAAAAATAGCCTCTAATTGAGACCTGAATGTTGTGGACTTGAATTTTCCTGCACATTAGTCACGTAAGAGGTTGCCTGGAAAAGTAAAGGGTGAATCAGCTTGAAGAGGCTTGCAAATATCTGCTTCATTCACTGTGGAGACATGTTTGAAAAGTAATCTCGTGGTGGCTCATAATATTGCTGAAATATGGGGGAAATTAAAGTTTCTTTTAAAAGTACAGTGTCTCGTCACTTTATTTTACTGATACCTGATAACTTAGAGGTTATTACGCACCTCTTATGTATTGTATGTCTTTTATAATGTTCTGATTAAAAGGACTGTTTCCCGCAGGACCAGGCAGCAGCAGTACTGAGTTCAGCTGTACAAGTGTGACAGGGTGTAATCCCCTCATGCCCCATGATTTGTCTGCTGGATTTCCTTCAGTCCCCGTGCTGACCTCTATTGTTTCATGCCTTTTCTCTTTGGGCAACTCTAAATATGTCACTGATTAAAAATGGTATTTGAACACTCCAGTGGGAAGTTGCATGTATACAGCAACTTCATGAAAATAATGATGTGCCAAAGCCTGTGAATTTTGGAGATACCTTAGAAGTTGTTGCTGTTCCAGAAATAATACCTGTTATACTTCGGATATGAAAGAATAAAGATACAAAACTTCTTTTTCTTTTTTCTTTTTTTTTTTTTTTTAATTATTGCTTTATGCAGAAATAATGGTTGGTGCTTGGATCCCGCCTGTGTATATTTTTATAATGACAAATGCTTAGCTTTTCCTTACAACTAACCTTGGCTCCAAATTTCTTGAGCTTCTGCTGGCTGCTTTTTGATGAGTATGGCACTCTTGCAACTTTGCCTTTTTCCCTTCCTGAACAAAATTATTTGAGCTGGTCAAGTATCTAGAAAAACATCCCAGTGAGCAGCCTGCCTTCCTCTCGTGGTATCTGCCCAGACACTGAGTTGGGCTGAACTGCAGCTGGGGAGCATCCACTGGGACACGTTTGGTGATGGGTCAGCTGGTCACTGCTGTAGGCAGTGAATAAGTCTGGTGTGGTTAACTGGCTCATTAACGAGCTTTTATTGCAGTGCTGAAGTGTGGTGGGCAGGAAGCGGGCATTGTTCCGGTTTGTTTGAATAGCTAATTGGTATTTTTATAATTTTATTCTTTTATTCTGCATCCCACTTTTGCTGTGGGATTAGTGTTTCTGGCTTTTGTGGTCTTTTGTTTTGATTTGGGGTTTTTTTGGGGGTGGGCTTTTGTGTGAGTTTGTTTGGGATTTTTCGGGTTTTTTGTGTTTTGTTTTGTTTTTGTTTTGTTTTTGAAAGGAGAAAGATGAGGTAGGCTTTGTTTATCTGGTCCAACTTAGGTGTCTGTATGGAAGCTAATGATTTAAATTGACCCTCTGTCTAATGGAAAGAGGCAGGCACTTTTGAGACATGATTCCTTTCCTTCTCATGTAGACCTTTAAAATATGTCAGATGAATCGCATCCTAAAAAGATTATTTCTTTCACTGACTGCAAAGGGAGCCTAAGGTGCCAAACTCAGATAGAGACATTTACATTGCAGATACCTTAAGATGGAGGAGGTGAATCCCACCCCAGGAAATTGCTCTCCTTGGCTTGCAGTGCATTTCCAATTCAAATGTGAATCTGCGTGATAAGCTGGTACCTGGCACAGCGAGGCCAATCCATCAGGAAGTGCATGGAGAGTAATTGAAACGGCCCCTGATCCTCACAGAGCTTGTGCCCAGGAGGAGCTCTCACTTCAGTTGGTGTAAGGCATGTACCTTAAATATCACAAAAATAAACGCAAGGGTGGTGGCATACAAGTGATTCCTCCTGTTAGTTCCTGTGTAGTCCTGTATGTTATGAGTGGCACTCCCAGCATGGGCTTTTGTACCTCCATGACTTTTTTATCTCAAGAGCATGGGGTAACCTGCAAACCTGAGCAATTACACTTCTGCTCTCCCTTTTTTTTCATGGGCTGTAAACATAAAAGTCTGTGAAGATGGTGAAAAGGCAGATGCTGGGAAATGTCTCTGCTTTGAATCATGTGGGAAGGCATCCCTTGGGTAGGTGTCCTGGGATGCTGAGCCAGTTGGTGGAAGAGGAGCTTCCCAGAATGCAGCCCTAAGCTCCTGGTTCTAGGCAAATTAATGATTTATCTAACAAAGCTATGTGCTATGAATAAGGTATATATAGATCCTGCTAGTCTCTTCAAGACTCAGGGGGAAAAAAAAAAAAAAGATTTCTTTTTCTACCCTCCTTTCTTGATTCCCTGAGAACTGCAGTTTGGACAGATGTTCCGGTGCAAGCTTTGACTGCTTCCCCTCCACCCCCAAATCAACCCTCTTCATTTCCCATCTGTTTCTGTGGCTGTATGGGCAACCAAGCTGGGAAATGAAGCTCTAATTTTAAAATCTCTGTTGAATTTGTCATCTTGCTAGGCTGTTTTCACCTGGGATGAGCTTCCTGGCTGGTTTACAGCTAATTTTTGTGTGACTGTGTAGTAGTAGCACACAAGCTGTGGGACAGTGCAGAGCTGCTCAAAATGTGTATGATGTTTCCTCTGCGATGTTGGAGTCTCTCTCAAACTTCCTGCTTCCAGTTTTAGGTGATCTGAAGGACAGTCCCCAGTGTGTTGGTTAAGTTTCCTGCCCCAGGGAACACTGAGCATTGCATAAATGTGTATTACACATGAGTATGTGTGAGTGGGAACGTGTACAAATACACATGCATGTGTACTTAGTGCCTTCTTTGCCCCAGTCTTCAATATCGGGGCCAGTTGTCCTTAGGATGCTCAGCTTTCAGAGCTGGAAGTTGGTGATGGGAAGATGAGTGAAGTCTCCATAATCCATGAGAAAATGATTAGTGGCCTGCTGTGCCATTTAGGCACTCACAAGTCTGTGGGCACTGATGGGATCCACTGTCAGGAGTTCAGGAGGTGTCTGGATCTGCTGCTGGGTGATGATTTAGTGGTTTAGAGGTTACAGTGGCAGTGCTGAGTGGATGGCTGGATGGCTGGTCTCTTCCAGCTTTGATGATTCTGTGATTCTCAAGGGGTGTGTGTATATGTATGGTAACTTGCTTAGCAAGGCATGTTCTATTCTCTTTCTTCCTGCTGTTTCGAATATACTCCAGTGAAAACTACCAGAATTGAACTTCAGCATCATGCAAATTCATTTTAAAATTTGTACAGAACTTTGGAGAAAGAGAGGTGTGAGAGCAAACTGCATCTTGCATCTCCAAATCAGAGCTATATATGCATGGTGCATGCCTGAATCCATCAATATGGCAGATACGTAGCACTAAATTCACTCATCCTGTTCCTAAGTACTTGGTGCTGATTTCTTCTTCACACTGTTCGTTTTAATTTTTTAAGCAGGTGACTGAATCCTTGAACAGCCCTGACTTTTGAACTGGATGGAGATGGGATTTTAGGAGAGTACTGTAACAGTCTCACACTGGTGGCTGAATTTTTTGTATTTTTTTTAGCAACTGGTAAATTTCTGTGGTGCCATAGGATGATTTTGCCCTTGTTAGAGGACTAAGGAGAGATTTCTTTGTTCTTCAGTCTTGATGGAAAATGGCGTATGTTGCTTTTTCTAAATAGAGGAGAGCTGATCAAAGCATTTAAATACAGAATAACAACAAGTGATGGAGCATTTAAAACTTCTGTTGTTCTGAATGTGTTTTCATGAACAATGAAAACAAACCAGATGTTGCTGAGTGTTTACTTCAGTGTAGCTTAAAAATAATTTGTGCTTTATGGTAATAATTGTCAGATCTAATTTAAAAAATGGAGGACAGCAATATGGAGTTAGATCCAATGAATGATTTTGTATGACTTGTTACATCAAAAAAAAAAAGACAATATTGCTTAAAAGTTTTAGCCACTTTAGATAGAAATGAACAATTCTGATTCAGGGGATTGAGAATGTTCTGTTCAGGGTTACTTGGTACCCCTTAATCTTGGTCCTTTTGCCTCAAGTCACTGATTATAAAGTATACTCATGCCTTCCATAGACTTCTGAAACCATGTGTGTGTTTCGTGACAGTTTTACACGATGTGTTTGTGTCTGTTTACACCATAGTCCTGTTATTTTGCTCCAGTTGCTGGGGATTTATCAGTGCATCAAACATCCACACTTAGTTTCAAGTCAGCATTGTGCCCTAACTCCAGTGGCCAAGCAAAGTGCTTTTGCACAGACCTCTTCCCAAAATTTGCTTGGGGGCACAAAGACATGTGTGTTCCATACTGAATTAAATTAATTAGCATTAAAAATAAAAGTTGGAGCAGTTTGAAGGCTATAGATCTGTGAAGCTCCTAAGTGTGAGTTCAAAATCTGTTACTCTCCCAGGCAACACTTGCTGGCAGAGCCAGGGTTCAAGGGATTTAAACAAGATACTTAATTATATCGTAGTTGAATCTTATTTTCAGTGATTTTCCTAATATTTGCGAATTTGAACTCTGAACAAATCTTTGTACTGGAGGAAGCAGCATTTCTGGTTAGAGGCTGTCATACACTAGAGGCCCTGCTCAGTGCAACTTAGCATCTGCCTCTGTAAGCATTGACTGAGGCTGAATGGCACTGAGGTGCTGCATTATGAGCAGCCTTTCCTGCTGAACGACACACTTGAATAGACAAGTCCAAGCACCAGCTCCTTTCTGAATACTATTTTGTATTTCTGCAAATCCGCTCGTCTCTTGTTGTGAAGAACTCTAATATTATTTTAATGTAAGCTTGTGTTCCCACTGGTTTTACAGCAGCTGTTAGTATAAACTGCTCATGAAGCTGCTCAGACTTCTGTAGTGTCATGTTAGGTGGGAGGTTTTTATTGTTATGTCTTTAAGGATTGTCTTTTGTTTGTTTTTTTAAAGCATGTGAATTTGGTGCTCTATTAGTAAAAATGGGCCATGGGGATTGGTTGGCATAATGTATATGAAAGACAGTGTAGCAAAAAAGCAGCTTGTTTACAGAACGATGAAAAGTTACAGGAAACACTTCAGTAGCTGTATCTGCACTTCAATACTTGTATCTTGGCAAGATATCAGTTTTGATTTCTATATTAATAAACTAGTATTTAGATATCTTTTTCTACAGGTGGCTTTTTAAAAGCTGAAATTCTGAGAATGTGCAATGTCTAAGATTCATCCTGCTTGAATGCCTTGAATGTTTTCATATTTGGCTTTTATAGCCACAGCTACTGTTCTTGTGAATAGTGTTCAGCAGTGTTCAGGAATGGTGTGTATGCTTGCTCTTTTCTTGCAGTAATTTATTTTTATATTTTCACTCCCTTGTTTTAAAACAAAATCTTAAAAGGGGTATGATAATTACCAGTTATTAACCTTCATTTGCTATTAGTTATGTTGAAAGCTGGCATCAAAAATGCTATGAGTGTTAAGAAATGTTTTAATTAGGTCATTAGATCCTATGTGATTTAGTGATAGCCCAGGGAGAAATGATAACAGGCAGAGGTGTAAACGGGCAGAACCTTAATTCAACAAAGCGTTTATACAGATGCACTAATAGAGCTTAAATCCTCCCTTGTAGCTGAGCATTGGCTTTGCTGGGTTTGAGCCTAAAACCAGATTTTCACCTCAGATGAAGAGGGCTCAGCATCTTGGCAGAAGTTGCTGGTGCTGTGCACCTGGTGAAGTTGCTCAGTTTTGGCTCCTTGGGTACCATTTCTGTGTTAGTTGGATGTGATGCCACACATTGGGAACATCTGCCTCAGAACTTCTCCTCTGCTGTGATTTCTTCTTTGGGAGTGTTGTTAATCTGTTGGGAGAAAAAAAAAAAAAAAAGAAAAAAAAAAGAATGAAAAGAAAAAGCAAAATAAATAAAAAAAAGGAGTCAGTAATAAATTAGTAAATTTACCTCAAAGTGGAAAATGACATCTTGTTTCTTGTTTGCTGCCTTAAGCTTCAATGGATGCTTTTCACTGTGGCAACATAGAAGTGTGTATTTTTATCAATATGATTTTCTGTGCTTGGGGGTAAAAATGTTTCCTAAAGGGCCCATTGCCTGCCTGGATTTTTATGTCTTCCCAGTAAATGGCTTATAGCAGGAAATACTGGGTTGATTTCAGAAGTCAAAAAAATTTGACATTTAATTAGTGGAATGTTTTTTTTGGCCTGCTTAACTAAAAAGGGGAAAAATCCAACACAGTAATTTTGAAGAGATGTTTAGTAGCCACAAGCTGTCATATCCTCTGCAATTGGATTCTAACCTTTTTTTCTTTAGAGCACAATCAATAAGATTAATATTTTATCATGTATTCCCTTCCTGCCTTTAAAAAGTGATTTGCCAGGAGAGAAAGCTTATTTAATGGTTGTACAGGTCAGTGTCCTCTATGCCATGCCCTGGTAACTTTTGAACCTGCTGCTGAATTTGATTACCAGAGGAGGAGAGGTCACAAATTATTTTCTTTGAATTCTGTGCAGGCTGGTGCCCGGTTTTTCATAACCTCAGGTTTTGTTTGCTTTTTACAAGTGGAGACTAGTGAGACCTGAACCTCAAATGATGTATTGAGACAGTGCTTATAGCACCTTCAGTGGGGCTGCAGTCTATTTATACCGTCTGCAGACTGGCTTTAATTGATGGGGATTTGTACCTTTTTAGGTGAACATAAATTATATGAACACTTTACAGTCCAAAGTAATAAAAAATCTGAATTGTCACCGTTTCTTTCTAATTGTATCACAAGGCAGATTCCCAAGTAAAGTATGCACATAAACTTTTAGCCCATTGAAAAATGCATATATAATTTAATTTGCATACATTAAATTCTTAGTTTCATTAATGATTTAAGATTCTTTTGCAGTCGGAAGTCTCTGGCACATTTTTTCTTGATTGAATTGCCTATTCTATTCAAATAAGACTTGGTAATATTGCTTGTGCATTACAGAATGATATTGGTAACTTTGTTAGACCTTTTATCAACGTGATTAATTTATAACTGGCTGCGGTGTATTATTAGCTAAAGATATATTACAGTGTAAGACTTCACCAGAGTGGAAATTTTAAAGTGCAGATAAGATGGCAATAACAGGGCATGTAGCTGAGAAGGTGAAAGAAGGGAGGAAACCTTGGCATCTTACATCAAAAGAGCATTTTCATATTAACATTGTTAAAAAGACAGTAAACTCGATTTGTGGTTTCCTTATAAATACAAATATTAACTTGTATAAAAAATTCAAAGGGCTCGTTTTTTTTTCTATTGAACTCCAGCAAAATAAATGCAGCCTGTTTTAAATAAATTTTGAGCAGCAGCATGCTAAATGAGTGAAAAGCCTTATTTTGCTGCTTGCCCAGTGCTGCCTTGGAAGCTGCTGTTACTAGTGGGCTTTTTCCTTTACAAGAGTTGTTTCTTTTGGAGGGTTGCAGGAGTATTGCCCCACTAAGACAAGGTAATTTTTTTGTTTTGAGGTAACTTCCCATTCTTCTTTTCCAATAGGCATCCTTCTGGCACTTACGGTTTTTAAAAGATTGCTCTGTAGGAGACTGCTGTTGTTGGGATGCCATTGGGTTGCACCTTCTCTTCATCTCTTCAAAACCTCTGTTTTCTTCTGATTTCCTTGGAAATTGGAGTAGTCTGTCTGGTTCTAATATCCCCATAATCCTAACTCTGACCAGAGGTACTTTGTCTGTGGAGTGCCTGTACCATGGTTTCTAAGCACTAAACAAGCAGGGTCTGGAAAGCAGCAGCTCAGTTCATGGAGAGAGTGAAGCTGCCCTGCAGGAGGGCTCTTCCAGGAGGAGTGGATGGACATCCCTTAAAGGAAAAGCAAGGACTCGGGACAAGATGTGAAGCAGCAGGGTTTAAGGTAGGAATGGGTGAATTGAGGAGCTCTGTATGTTAGGTCCACACATTTGTAGACTTTTTGTTGGGGTTTTATGATCTCAGTGTTTATTTCATGGGGTGGATGCATCCTGCTTTTAATCCTTTTTCCCTGACTACTCTGTGTGCTGAAATGGGAAGCAAATCTGGACTGTCCTGTCCAAGACATTGTTAATGAGTGTGTTAATGGGTTGTAGTTGTCCATGACAGCTGTCATCCTGTAGGTCCATGTGTTAGCTGTAAAGGAGACCGGTCCCATGAAGCTTAAGTGGGACTTAGAGATTTGAATGTACACATGTAGATATTTGTGCTTCCCTTGGCTTGACTGTGGGATGTTGGTATGGGCCGGTCTTGGGTTTCTGAGGTGCTCTGGATGCAGAGAAAGGAGGATTAAAGAAGGTGTAAGAAAAAGTGGACAGTTACTGAGAACAGAGAGATCACACAGTGCTGAAAGTTTTCCTTTCCACAGAACATTAGATATTCCCAAAGTATGTACTGACACTTGCTCTTGAGTACTCCCAGTTTGCACTTTGATATTAATTGAACCAAGGACTAAAATTCCTGCTTTGTTGATTGATTTTTTTTTTAATTTTAAACTGATTAATGTTTTCATTTGAATAGCACTGCTGACTCTGCAGAAGATGTGATCTTTTAATTAGCAGATGTCAGGATTAGCATTAGTGTTGAGCTGTAATTAGCATTTGTAGGCATAGCAAAAGACCCAGGCTCAGTTTGGCAGCAAGGAGAACGAAATTATAGGTAGTGGTGTAACTTGGCACTTGCCTGCATATCTGTAATGGGACTTTTTGGAAAAATGAAACCCACAAGTATCATGATCAAAGCATGAAGTCTAGTGGATTAATCACCGATAAAAAAAATACATATGAATTACTGGTATTGTTCTGTTAGTTAAATCATAAGTTTTGTTGGCCTAACAGAATTTAATATATCTAATTGTCACACACTGATGCTCTTAAATTGAAGGCTGCAAAGTGCTAATAGTTTCTTGGCTAGACTGCAGCAGTGTGCGTGGACATGGACGTCTCTGGAAATGGTATTTGGAGTAAGAGAGACTTAACTGAAGCAGGTGCCATTTGGGGCTCTAAGTGTCTCACTTCAGCTTGATTTAAAGACCAGAGGTGCATTGACTTTATGCCCCTGTTTGCAGAAGTGAGGGTTTATAGGGAGGAGTTGTATGTGAATGAAGGAGGAAGCAAGACACAGTGTGTTTATCACAGGTCAGAAGGACTCAGGTACAGGAAGTAATGAAATCTGGATGTCTCCTAGGAATGAGGCCTTTCACTTCCTGCTGATGGAAAACAAGCATGACTCCAAGTTAGTGGAAAGAGAACATCACTGGCTAATATGGGACTTAAAAGCTGGTTGACGATTATCGTGAGGAAATCTATTCAGTAGCATTTTATCCATGCAAAGGGAAAAATAATTCTTTTTAATCCTGCTTAGGTAATTGAAGACAGTGGTGATTTCTGTGACCATTAGTCAAACAAGTAGACAAAAGGAGACAAAACTTAGTAGTAGTATGCTTTTTGGTACACCGAAGGAAAGTAAAAGCTACTGAACTATAGGTGTTGCAGGAATGGAGGTTGAGAGTTTGCAGGTCAGTGGTGCTTGGGGGAGAAAAGGAGGCTTCTGTACAGCACATCTGTGATAATGGTCATGATGTTATGATACAGAATGAGTTTCCAGTGGTCCCATGGCCAGGTAGAAGAGCAGAATTCTATTCCTGCCTTGTGTGCGTCATTCTTTCTGGTTTTGGTTTCCTAATTGCATCTAAACCCCAGTAAAATGCAGTTAATGATTCTGACGACCTTTGTCAAGGTGCTCTGAAATTCACATCTGACAAATGCTGTTTTAGGATGATGAGTTATTTTTGCTTGCCACTTCCTTGTGGTTTTAAACTCTACTGGAGTTTAACTGGACAAAGGCAAATGTTACGCAAGTTAAACTATGAGATGATACTTTAAAAATGAAAATCTTTTGAGAGGAAACATAGAAATGAGTCTTAAATCTGTATTAATATTTTTTTCTCTTCTACTTTACTGTTGAAGATTTACAGGTAACAAAAAAATTCAAATGCTTAAAGCAGATGACAGGCTGTTCCTCCCCTCTTGCATTTCCACCAGGGAGAAGCAAGAAGTATTTAGCTGTCATCTTACATATATAAATAATGCTTATAAGCAAAATCACCCCCTGCAAACAAACCTTCTCTTGCTTCCAAGTCCCTGCCTGGATCTCTGGAAACAGCCATGAACGATCCTAGACACTCAACATGTGCTGGTTTGTGTAGGTTTGTATGATTGCATTTGAACTTCCCTCATGAGCTTTATTTCTGAAAGGAAAAAGAAATGCCATCAAAAATGAGGGTTTTTCAAGATGTTGACCTTTTGAGGGAAGAGCCTGGTGCATATGTAGCAGCATAAACCTGCAATGATCATTCCATAAAATAGCATTAAGAGCAGTGGTGTGTCTGATTTGTCAAATGAAGAAGAGGCACATCTCACCTTCCTGCTGAATAAATACAGCTCATACTACTAATAAATACCCTCAAATAGTGGAGGGTAATACTGTCATCATAACGTAATTGAAATTATATTATTCCAATGTACAATTCAATAAAACTAACCACAGTAGTGGTGTTATCGATTTAAACTCAGTTAAAAGCAGTTCACATATTCAGTTCAAAATATTTCTGATGAATATCAGCCCTGGTAATATGATTTCCTTCATTCAGTAGCAGAAGTTTTTATCAGCCTGAAAGATCAGATAAAGTGTTAAGAAACAATTTGATTTTTGCACCATTGGCCTAAACAAACTGATTCCTTAGCAGCGAGAGCTCCTAATTTTTTTTTTCAGTCTCTGAATTTTTGATACATCCTCAGCTTAAAAAAAGAATAAAAAAAAAAAAAAAGAATTATTAAATGGCACTTGTTCAGAGGAGGGGTCCTTCTGTGCTGGAAGCAGCCACTGCTAGTTGTAGGCGTGATCATTTGTCATGTAAATGTACGGCTCCGACCTCTTCTGCACCAGAGGAAAGAGTCTGCAGTAATTACTTGGGTTTTTCCAAGTGTAATTAGTGAGTAATCTGCTGTGACATCTAAGTACAACATATGTAGTCAGCCTGTGAGTAAATATGTTGTTTAGTGAATTGTAAAGCAATGTCACCCTTTTTTAACTGGTATTGCTGGGAAGCCTTTTGCAGACACTGGCTCTCAAGGCTATTTGTTCATGGATCTTTCTGCTGTTTCCAAAGAGGAGCAATGGAGCTGGGCAAGGGTGTGCAGTACAAGTCTTAACAGGAGTGTCTGAGGGAGTTGGGCTTGTTCAATCTGGACAAAAGGGGGCTCAGAGGAGACCTTGCCACTCTCTACAGCTACCTGACTGGAGGGTGTAGTCAGGTGGGGTTCGGGTCTTTTCTCACAAGTAACAAGTGACAGGACAAGAGGAAAGGGCCTCAAGTTGCAGCAGTGGAGCTTTAGATTGGAAATTAGGGAAAAAATCTTCATCAAAAGGATTATCAAGCACTGGAATATGCTGCCCTGAGAAGTAATGGAGTCACCATCCTGGAAGTATTTAAAAGATATGTAGTTGTGCTTAGGAACATGGATTGGTACTGCACTCAGCAGTGCTGGGTTGAATTTTATCTCAGAGATCTTTCCCAATCTAAATAATTATGTGGTTCTAAGAGGTCACTGAAACATAAGGATGCAAGAGCATAGATTATTTCACAGGAGGGGAGATGAAAATATATAGGATTGGCGGTTGCTTCTTGCTTTTGACAGAATCAATACTTCAATCCTAAGGCCAACATTGCTCTTCTTTTTCCTTCCTGTTCTCTTCTTCTGTTCCTTCCTGTTTTAAATCCACTTTTAAGAGGGCCTCACAATGGTTATACTTTGAGAACTTAGATCTTGCAGTAGTATACTAGATTGTTGGTCGTCTCTGGCTTTATCATCAGAATAGCTATCAACTGTGTACTATCACTTTTCCTATGGCGGCAAGAGAGTCTTACAAAAAAATGTGCATGGTTTTTCTCCCCCCTGGCTTTCAAGAGCTGCATTCAACTCTTTCCATTTTATATGTAACTTTTGCCAAAAAATACCGACTTGTATGTGCTCCTTTTGTGCCTGCTTGCTCAAACTACAATACTTGTTCTATGCTTACACACTTCTCTCTGCTTTCTGGCAAGTGTTTTACAAAACCTCGTGTGGTAGGAGCAGGCCAGCTGTATGCAACCTGCTCAGCTGACCTCAGATCCTTGCTTTGTCTGAGAGTGCTTTGTCACTCTGGACCTGAGATGTAAGACATATTCTGTGTTGCTTCTAAATGTGATGGCAAGGAATCATTGATAGCTGAAAGCATGTGACAAAAACTTTACTTTTTAGTTAGAGTCCTGGCATTGCACCAAACTTTATTTTGCCTGTTTACAATGTCCTGAATACTTCAATTTGTTACACCATTCCAATTCAAAGGAAGGTTGTGTGTGTAAACAAAGAAATGGTCAGTGTCTATATCTGCTCATGTTGTTCAGTTTTCTTTTACTTGTCATTGTTTGGGTTGATGGTTCCCCACTTGTACCCACAAAGCTGCTGTCCCACCTTCTTTGCTCTGCGTAGGTCAGGTAGTACTGCAAGTGGTTTGAGGAAGAACTCTTCCAGCAACGAGATAAAGGGCTGTCCTGGAAATGGTTTTTGGCTGGTGATTTGAAGAGGTTCAAGCCTAGAGTCAATATTCATAACTCATATGGCCACAAATATTGGTAACCTGCAGTTGGGAGTGTGAGCTTGAGTTTGTTGTATAGTAGTGTTTTTGGTAAGGGCAGGGTTTCCAACTTGATACATGGTATTAGAGATTGTTACATGTTTTTTTTTCACTTCAGAACTGTCGAAAAAATTAGTAGAAAATTTTTGCGGTACCTGTTGAGGCAAATTAAGCAAACATTAGTGTTTAAATATGTGTACAGAGTCCTACTGAAATACCTGGTTCCACAGGGAGTCTTCAAAGATGCATCACAAGCAAATGCCAAAACTAGCTCCAGCACCAATCCCAAGAGTATTTGGATAGGCCACCACCAGCCCACCTCTGCTGCCCAGAGGTCTCCCTGAGCTCAGCCCCTGAGGCTTCAGTTCCAGGATGGCTACAAAACCGTGCTGAGACTGTATCTTACCATCCAGGGAAACCTCTCTCCCTTGTAAGAAGTACTTCTGTCCCTGGCATTCCTGCTTCCAGGGAGTTTAACCCCTTCTTGTAGTTGGACTTGTTGCCCTCTGTGACAGATCATTTCTCAGTCACAAGTCACCACTGCTGAGTTGTCACAATCAGAATTTTTCACTGTGTGTCTTCCCTCACTCCTGATTAACAAATTAAAGAATAACATTTTGAACAGCCTCTAGCAATGCTGCTGGTGGTACTCCACCCATGCAGCATCCTACCAAAATCTCTTGCAAAGATTTAGATGAATTGAATGTACTTTCATGGCTGTGCTCAAATGTTGCAGAGTTGCTGAATTTCATGAAGAACAGTTCACTCGTCGTCACATTGTAATGAGTTTTTAGGAAGGTTTTTTGGTTTGAGTTTGAAGTTTTAAAAAGTGGAGCTGATGTGCCTGTGAATCTTTTTTGCAGGGTTGTGCCATGATCCTGCTTGGTAAAAGCATCAACAGCATCATTGAAACAGTGACAGCAGAAATCAAACCTGAGCATTTGAGGTTTCATTGAGGGGAAACACTGCTCCTGAAGATACAACACTCCCAGAAACTGAGTTATTTCAGTGTCCCATCAGTTTAGTCTTGTTTATTAATGTGGGTATATAGAAGTCAATTTTCCTTGAGTGATTGAGTATGGTGATGCTGTTGGTTTGGAGGTGCAATGTGTCAGAAGCAGAGATCTGGAGGAGTGGTATCATACAATGCCTTCTGTCCTCCTGCAAACCCAGGCATGGAACAGAAACAGAAATGAGCCCTGCAAAAAGAACCCTGTGTAGTGGTGTGAGAACGGTTTACTTGAGAGGTGATCAGCATACAGAGGGATTAGTGTATCTGACCAGATGAGCTAAGGTTTGGCTCTCTGAGTGGAAAAAAAAAGGCTGCACTTACATAAACTGCATGTGTATAAGCTGTGCTGATTTGGCTGCTTTCACCTTCTGGGGCTCAGTTATTTGGGCAGGTGGCGAGGAGAAGCTCTGCTTGTGGTGTGGGTGCGTGTGGAAATTCATTAGCTTGAGAAAATATCCCCACCTTAGCAGTGCTGGCTGGGTTATTTGAGGAGGAATGCTGACCTTTGCCGCGTTTCTGTGTGCTGGGCCCTCGCAGGAGCAGGCAGCTGGAGGGGTGCTGCTGCTCTGCCCTGCCAGGCAAGGCTGGAGGGCTCTTATCTCCTTCCTTCCGCCTGGATAACAGCACTTGTCATCCCGCCGCACATGTGGATTTTACACAGCTCAGCGTGCTTTCCAGCAGACACCAAAATATTAATTATAATGCTGTAAAAATTAATTGAAACACAGCATAATCTCCGTTAAGTAAGGTCACTGAAATTGTCTTAAAATAGACTGCTCAAGAAATAAGATGAAATCTCTCCACAGAGAAGCTTAGCAGATTTCCTGTGCCAGTCCTCTTGAGATGCTTCTTATTGCCATTAAAGTGCATTCAGTATTTCTGTATTTTCCCTGAGAGTTCCTGCCAGCTTTCCTATCCTGCTCATGTCTGCTAACCTGTTAATAGTGTTTTGGCCTCCTTTGCCCAGATGGTGGTGATGGGGGCCACGCACTGGCTGATGGTGTCTTTATCTGAGCATTGACTCCTTGGGAGAAGACATGGGTCTATGGAAGATGTGGATGGAGATGCAGTCTGGTGATTCTTTGATTCCTGTTACAGTTCTAATATCTGTGCTGATCCTGAAAGAGCAGAGCTGGCACAAAACATTTGGTTGTTGGTGTGTACCCAGTGCCTTCAAAGTTGGTTCAGCAAAGTAGGTAGAAGGATGAAATCCTACCAGCTTCCCAGTGGCCCCAGTCCAACTGGTTTCTGGCGTTTAGGAATGGCAACTGTGTCTTTTTCATCCCATTTGAAGCCAGCTAGTACTAAATGTGGTTAGATTTGGAAATAAAATGCATGTTTACTCTAGAGATTGTTCGTATTTCATTGAATTGGCCATTGGAAATAGATGGCCCATAACTTCTGTGTGACATTGGGATACAAGCTGGCATTTTTTAGTTAGGGATACTGCCAGTGATGTCATTGCATCAAGAAATTTAGGCGGCCATGTGGTGCTATAAGCCTTTACTTTCAGAGGCTGTGTGAATGAGAACTCTGACAGTTTGCAATTTCTGGTGACATCTGCTACATTTTATTTTATTTTAAGGTAAACTGCTGTCTGGAAAGGTAAAATTACCACCTGCAGTCAGAAAAGGCTCTAACTGGACCAAACAAGTTTCCTGACACGTAATAGTGTGACCTTTTTCCAGCTCTGGTTTTCTCTTTTGGTGTTGCAAAGTCCTTTTCTCTGACTGCACATCAATGGCCTGCAGAAATAGTAACCTTCAAGTGGAGAGGGAAAAAAAAAAAAAGAAAGAAAAGAAATAAGAGCTTCAGGTGAGCAAGATGAGAGCACACGTGGAGGAGCTGCTGTGTTGTCTGGATGCTGTGATGTGCTGTGCATTTCAGCCCTGAGCTCCAAAGACAAATCCTTCTACAACTGCTTCTTTTTTTTTTTTTTTTTTTTTTTTTTTTTTTTTTTTTTTTAAATTCTTTCCTGTTGACAAAATCTTGGGGAGGAAATAGGTATGTGCGAATCCAGCTGTCTTAAAGCTGATAGAAAGGGGTTGCTTGGACATCGCAGCCAGGTGAGAAGAGAGGCTATGGGGCATTGGTGGGGAGAGGAGGGAGCTCAGAGCAGAGGCAGCCTGTGCTGTCTTTTTTGAATTTGTTTTTGTTTTCAGTAAAATCACATGTTTTTGAAAGGAGCCTCCCAAGGGAGAGAAGATAGCATTGTGCATGAGTTTTTAATTCACTCACATCATAGAGCTTTGAGGGAAAAAACTGGATGGCACTTAATGATTTTCTGTGATTTTGAACGATATAAAGATAACTATATAGTGTGAAGTCGAGGCTGTCATGGTCTGTGAACTCCTGCAGCAGTGGAGAAGGGAATATGTGCAAACTGCAGTGATTAATCGTAGCAGTTTGTGAGGCTTCGTGGAGGCATGCCTTGCCATGTAGAAGATGAAATAAGTCATTGCAGTGGAAATCTGAAAATCAGATGGCAGCCTTCTCCTAGATTTGACCTCACATGTGGCATCTGAACTGTGTTATATCCATATTTTTAAAATTCGTGGTTAAACTTTGCAAGAAAAGAGCAATCAAGACTTCATGTTGTGATGACAAAGGGTGTGTCCACTGTCAGAGTGATTAGAGGCTCAGGCTATCCCCAGCGATTGCCATGCTGTAAATACTCAGTCCTCCTTACCCTGAAGCCAGCAGCCTATAACCCTTTTAGAGAAGAAATGCAATGAGGTTGTGAGCCAGCAGACCCATTTGAAAATGTATTCTTCCTGGGCTATTGGGTGTTACAGCACTAAAAATAAATTAAAAGGCACCATCATAGGATATTATTACTAGCTTATGATGCAACTTAACTGCTGATAGTCTATTATACCAATTCCTTCTGGCTGCTGACAGCTCACCAGGTGCTTGGAAATGTCAGCCCCTGCCCCAGGATATGTGGAGAGGTTATAGTTTAATTTTCAGGTCGTCCATGCTTTCTGTGGGTGGAGAGTAGCAGGAGTTGGCCCCAGGAGTCTTGCATCCAGTTTGTGTTTTTAGTGTTGTTTAGCCTGTTACCTGAGCAGTGCTCTTGCAGATCTCTTTGTTCTGTCAGACTAGTGGGTTTTGGTGTGTTGTCGCCTCATATGCTGGTAGTCACTTTTTTTTTTTTTTTTTCTGCTTTATTGAAACCATCTCAATTAGTTCATATTGCTGCCACTTATTTTTTTTTTTTTTTCCCCGCTTAAGGAGGGACCCACTCAGCCTTCCTGGTATGTTTGGTAACTGTATAATTAGAAAGCTAAAAATAATATACGGAAAGCAGCAGTTTCACAGGAGGTGTCCCAGTTTGGCGACACTGGGCTCTGAGTCACACTTGCTTCCCTGAGAGCCGAGCTGGGTGAAGACGGCATTGAGTATTGGGCTCTGCCTTCCTGAGCAGCCAGGGTTTGCCAATGAGTGGTGCAGCATAGCTGAGGTCTGGCCATCCAGCCCAGGTGCTCGTAGTGCCAGAGTGCCGTGGGCGGAGATTTATTGCGCTCTGTGTTTATTTAGAGCGTGTTACGATGCTTACCAAAACCCTGCCCAGTGCTCTGAGTATCTTGGTGCAAGGAGCAATGATACAAATAAAAGAGTGAGTGTCCCCATCTTTGTCTGACAGCCAGCAGATCTTAGCTCTATCAGAAGGAATGCTTTTGTTCTTCAAGATACTACTGGAAGCAGTATTGAAATTTCTTTCAATTACTGGGGTTTTTTTTTGCTTCCTTTCATGCAGTGACAAAGCCATAAATTTCTCCTTCTGTCATACTGGGTTTTATCATTTATTGGTAGCTGTTAATTCCCAAAATCTGAACTCCAGTCGGGACCCTACTAATGTTGATTCTTTGCAGACCCACCATAAGAAAGGAGGTCTCTGGAGTACTGAGGAAGTCTGTTTTACACCCTCTCTTTATACTTTGATTATGTGCTGTTCTGGCATAGAGTTTGAATGAAGGAAATTGCAAATTTCATACTGTGCTGTTGCACCAGGTGAAAACCCTCTTGTTTCCAATTTGTCATCATTTTTATCATGTATCTTCCAGTGTACACTCTTTTTCATCAGCCCTATCACTTAGATTTGTGTGATCCCTGGGGAATCTCAGCACATTGGCTGCTTCACCTTGCAGCTTACTGGGAAACTTTTCATTATGGATCTTGAAAATGATGGCACCCAAACAGAAGTGGAAAGGCTCCCAAACTTCTTGTCTTCAGGCATTTACTACTTTGTGAATCTCTCACCTGGTTCTTCTGGGGGTTGCTTTGTGACTTTCAAGCAGTGAACACCTGAAATGCCACAGGGGTGGCAGGAAGTCAGGACTGACTGCACAGAAAGCTCATAAGGATTAACTTAGTTATTTATCCCCTTCGTTCTCACTTTAATCTTCTTTTAGTAACCAAATTCAGTGAACTGCAGAGCTGCTTAAAGGTCTGCCTTGTTCTGAGCAGTTTCTTTCAAACTTTATTTTGTCTCTTAGGTGAAATAGGGATTAAATTTACAGCATGGTTTGTGAGCCATGCTTAGTTCAAATTACAGTAAATCATTAAATGTGCTGCCATTGGCTTTAGAGGGGAAGCAAATACAGCCCAGTACTGGGACCATTAAACTTCCAGGAAATGGTGAATACCAAAAATAAATAAAAATGCATGAGAAACAGATTTCAGCTGAAAAATTCTAACTTCATTGCAAGTGCTTTTTGGAACCTCTGAGACTGGTTTGCTGTCTTTGGAAAGAACATGACTTTGTCTTGTCTTGGCTAAGCTTTGGGGAAGAAAAGGGGGGCTGCTGTGCTAGGTGCACGTGCCCCAATGGGCAGGGCTGGGCACTCTGGATCATGGTACACAGCCAAAACCTGGCATTTCTAGGCCTGTGATGGTTTACCTTCAATAAGTTGTAGGAGTTTGAATTTACTCTCATTGAGTCAGTGAAAGAGAATGTAATAACTGTCTTGGGGAGGGAGGAAAAGATGTGCATGTAGATTTGTTTATCTGGGTTGCTGTGGGTCATTTATTCATTGCTGGAGCGCAGTGTGGCTCTTGCACATATTTATTTACTTGCTAATGAAAAAGCTACAGAATTTTGGAGGAAGGGCTGGAAGCACTGATTTGGTATTTGGTATCTGAATGCCTTCCATATTCATGCTGTGTGCAGGCAGATATTTCTTTATATCCCATTTTAAAATTCTAATCTGTGATGCTGTAGATGAGCTGTGGGATGGTGGCTGACATTTCAGCTCATTTCTTATCATTTTAGTTTTAATCAGAAGCTAGTGCTCAACTTTATATAAACACCAGTAAATCAACTTCACTGGTCTCATTGAGTGGTAATGAGGATTGTGATTTTATTCTTTGCAATATGAAATTTTGAGCATTAAATTTTGGCACAGTAAACTATTTTCTCAAGAATTCTTATCAAGAGTTATACAGAGAAACATTCACATGTATCCAGGGTCATGGCTGCAATTGACAGGAATCAAATACTTTTGCCACCCAGGTTATGGGTGAGTGACTGACCTCACAGAATTCAGTGGAATTTTTATGAGTGATTTTGCAGTCTCTGTCCTCCGATGTCACCAAGCTCCTGAGAAGAGAGGAGAACTTCAAAAGGAGGACTGTGCTGTACCAGAGCTCTCATTAAATTACTGAACCTTGTCCTTCTTACCCTGCTTTCCAGATTGATTTGTAACTAATCTTTTAACAGCACACAAAATCTGCAGGCCACCTGCAAGAAGGGGGGCTATTACCATTTAATAATATTTTCTCAACAGAGATACAAAAGAAGTGCCCTGCAGAGTTAATCACAAATATCCATTGAGAATAAACATGCAAAATGTTACATCAACAGTGTTCCTACGTATGCAGCGCTCCAAGCTCTGCTGCTATTAATAATATGTTGAGAAGGCATGGGTGTGTAAAGGAATGAAGATGTTATATGCATATATATATTTATATGTACCCACCAGCTGTATAACCTACATGCTAGACTTTACATAGCACTGTATCAGTTTCATCCTACTGCTGCCTGCAGGAGTTCCCTGGACTTAATTACATGCTAGAAGATCTCCGCAGCATCAAACGGTAGATACATTATTAAAAAGAAGAGCTTGGCAATTGCACAAGCTGCATTCAGGAGTGCTAACTGTAAAACGCTGGATGATTACTTGTTTTTGTCAAGCTTGTTTGCCACACATGCACCCCAAACCGTCCTAGCTGCAGGTGGAAATATAGTTAGGTCATCAGAGGGAGGATGGATGTGTAGCCACCTGAAATTTATTTAGATAATAAACAGTTCCAGTACAGAAAATAATCCTTAAAAGCTGAGTCCTGGGGATTTCTTCAGAAGAGAACTTGCTTTTGCCCCTAGGAGCAAACCAATTTGCTTGAGATAGCTGGTGAGCAAGCTGCCTGCTGCTAGCTGTGAAAGGAGCAGTGCTGTGAATCACTGCAAAGAGTAGAACCCTGAAAAAAAATTACATTTTTACAAGTCAAAGCTGGGTTACTTGTGTTACCTGAGTTACCTGTATTATTTGGGTTGCTTTTGGCACTACTGAGCTGCTTTTGCCCCGTTTTCTCCCTCCCTTTTATTTTCTATCAAGCAAGATTCCTGCCTGTGGAGGAGAGAAGACTCACAGTAATGAAAGCACACCTCTTGCTTCACACCTGGTCTGCTGGGCTATTTTTGCCCTTCACAGTTTCATAAACAACCATGCAGGAGCTCAGCTCTAGGTGTGTCCTATATAGAGCTTTAGGTGTATCCTATAGAGAGCTCTGGATGTGTCTGCTTTACAGACAGGTGCAGCTCTGGCAGTCTCATGGGGCTGCAGCCAGTCCTAATTTATGTTTGGGTGCTTTTCCTGGTGAGATGAATTACCTGTGTTCAACTTCTCTGATGGAGGGGAGAGTTTAGTGACTAACAGCTTTTAATGCTTTGCTGCACTGGAGAGGCAGCTCAGATCCCAATGTGGGGCGTTGGGGCTGCTGTTTGGCTTCAAGGCAGGAGATGGGGAGGCTATTGAAATCATCCTTCTGCCCTGTGCTCCTGGCTGGCCACGTTTTTTCTCCCTGTTGTTCGGCATTCATCAAAACACCGTGCTTGGGGAAGGGATTTGCTGAGCTCTGCAGGAGCCTCTTGCAGTGGTCATTTCAACGGGGAAGAGCAGCAGTGTCCCACTATGGCTCAGCGTGGGAGGATGCTTGGGCTGGATCTGTCTGGGTATGAGGACCTTTACCTGACACCTTAGTGCCTATACACAATGAAGATTTAAAAAAAAAAAAAATATATATATATATATATGTATATATATGAGTGTTATGTACTCACATGTGTACTCCAATACTCATATGTACACATACATATACTCAAGAATATATATATATACCTTCCACTTCCTCAGCTTGTAGTGATAAAATTACTCCTTACATACTTGGGTATGTGCATTGCCTACACATTTGCAAAACCAACAAGAGCAGGACACAGTTCTGTCTTCCAGGGACACAGTCCTTCCTGTAGGAACACCAAGTTTGCCTATTTGCTTTGCAGGTCTCAGGGTGCTAACTTAAGATGGTATCAGTTTCTGGGCAATTTGAAATGCAAATATTGGTCAGGAATTTGGCAGGAGACAGGATGCCAAAACCAACATTTATCCATCAAAATCAATCTTAATTACAACAGAGCTAAGTATTCTGATCTGACCACAAGATTAGCTTTATTGTTTATTTTTTGCCAGTTCATGTCTTTCTAGTGAGCCACATTCATACTTATTTTTAAAAAAATGCCTGATTCCTGATTTTTTTCCGTTTTTAGGGCGGGGATTTAATTTTGCTCATAGTGGAAATCCAGAATCAGTAATTTTTGTCTCTCCTTCTCTCCTTCTTCTCTCCTTCTCTCCTTCTCTCTTTCTTCTTTCCTAATTTGTTTTTAGCTTCCTGCTGCAGTCCTATCCTCCCCCTTTCTTTTGTCCAGAAATAATAGCTTTTTCAGAGCCCTCTGCCAGCTTGAAAGGCAGTATCTACCAGCTTGACCAGATTCCTCATGTAATCAGCACAGATGTCATACACCACCTTTCTCCTCCCTGGGTCTGAGGCTATTCTGATTTTAATGGGTTTAAAGACAACTTCAGCATTAATAACAGCAACGTTCATTTATTCCTATTGCTTCTGACAGGTCATGCAGATGTTGCAGTTATTGTAACGTTGTGCGCTTCGGATATCAGATGTACTTTGGTAATTTTACAAGATATGTTTTGCCTAATTATTTCATCCCTGTTTAATTCTGGTTGTCCTTGACGTCAAGGCAGCGCCAGGCACATGTGACATGGATTCCCAGGCAGGGATTTAAATTCCTGGGCTTGTTGGGGCTTGCACAAGTAGCTCCTTCTTGCCTAAGACATCAACCAGCAGCATCTCCGCTGTCTGTGCCTCTGTCAGGGGTCCTTGTCTTCTGTTCCACCTCAGCTCTTCCTGGCCTTGGTTGGGTGGTGGCTCTGGCTTTCCCTGAAAGCCACGAGCGTCCCCAGGCAATGGTGCTCCAGCCCCCTCCCTATGCTCCTGAGGTGAATCTTCAGCTTGTAATGCTGGAGGATGTCTCTTGAAAGGGCTTGAGAAAGAGAAAATACTGTGGACAGACCAAAAAAAATGGCTCTTCTAAGAGATGTAATGCATTAACTGCAGTCAGCAGCTGGGCAGTGTTGCTTTTATTGCATTAGTTGGGTTTTTGTTATTCTAGCAAGCACAGTGGTTAAAATTATTTCAATTCCTCAATTTCCCTTTCCTTAAATTTGTTGTTGTTTTTATTCATTTATTTAGTATTTAGTATTCCTGTTTTAAATTAGAGCGAAGGATTTATTTAAAATGACTGCACAAAAGCAAAGAGTAGAAAATGAAATTAAGATGTGATGGCAGAAATTAAGAAATTAATCAATTTAAATGAAGGACAAAAGTGGACTTATATATATATATTAGATTATTATTATTTTAAGGGCATCACCTTTTAGGTATTGCAAGTGGAAATAGGCAAAAAGTATTAAAAAAACCCCTAACTCTCTCCTTTTTACCATTGCTGCTGAATGCACCCAGCTGTGCTCACAGCTAGTTTTTCTGCAGGAGTCAATTCAACATGGAAAGTCTCAACATGGGGCAGCACTGTTTTTGTGGTTCCCCAGCACACCTCCTGCATACAAACAAGGCATGGAGGTCTATGGTAATTTCAGGGCTGGGGAATGAAATAATTGCAGCCAGGAAATTATTTTCTAGTAATACTGGACTGAACTTGCAGAGGAGAGATTATAACTAAGGCAGTTCCTCCTATGAGGTTTCTGTAAACCCCTGCTTGTGTGTTTGGCCAGCTTTTGGGGTAGCATTGGTGCCACGAGGAGGAGAAGCCTTTCCAAAGCTCCATCCTGGTGTTGCTGGCAAGGCTCTTTGACAAAAGAGCACAGAAAATCACTTATGCTGCTCACTGGTGCTGATGTTGCCCTGAAAAAGAGGCTGGTGCACACCTTTGATGACAAACAGGCAAGTAATTGCACGTGAGGGATTACAAGTTTTGGAAATGTAGGTGTTTTGCTCATTCTGGATAGGAACTATTAATAAAGAGGTAAAGGAGACTCTAGGTTGGTACCCAGTGAATCTTAACAAGGTTTTGGGGTAATTGGTGGCTCGATTGCAAATGAAGTCTGTGCTCTGTTACCTGGTTGGTAGGCTGTGCTCCTTAAGTTGCTCTTGAACTGAAGGAGATGGAGGTGGTTATGTGCAGAAACATCATTTTACAAGGAAGGAAAATTGTCCCAATCATACTTATTGAGTTTGTTGCTTTTTTGGTCAACCTGAAGCACCATGTATCTTTTTTAAAAGGCTGAAATTACTCAGAATAACTGGATTTGTAGTTTTGAAAGTCAGTTGTAAAGTAATTTTGTGATCATTTTGCTGACTGAGACAGCAGCATGTTATATTTCTGCTCCTTTTGTCCCTTAAGACCTTCATAAAATGAGATCTTCTACCTCATGAACCCGTCAAAATGACTGCATTCTAAAGTAAATATGAAGGCATCAGTGAACATAATTTTCTTTGAGTTCAGTCCTGGTCTAATGGCTTTGACAGAACATCCAGTTAATTTTGCTCTAGGCTTCTGCTGCAATCTATCCTAAGGAAATTACTGGGGATGATCAGATTTCTTTGTTTGTGAGAGGTGAATGCTGCTGAGTTGCCTGCTTGCCGCTTGCTGCTGCGGCCACGAGCTGGGGTCGCCTTTCCAGAGAGCATGCACAGGAGCGGGGATGCGCAGGTGGAGACTTCCTCCATAGGGAGGAATACCTGGTGTCCTCCACCCAGGCTGGCACTGCAGGTGGCTTTAGTAGGGCACTGGCTCTCTGAATGTGCTTTCATCGGCCTGCAGTAGGGGCAATGCCTCAGAGACTTCCTCGAGTAGTTGTGGGGCTGATCCCTCCTTGCCCTGCCAAAAATTTACTCATCCTTCCTGTTCCCAGCTGACAAGCACAGCACAGTGCTTTCCTGGCATTGAAATGCCCCTGGGTGAAAGTCAGACATTAAACAAGCCACTTGGGCTAACCAATATTTGCTGGCCTAGAGGCCCACCAGTGCATGGTGGAAGGTCATTGCATTCTGTACACCAGCAGTGCTTTGCGTGGGCCAGCAGAGAAGCTGATGTGGAGCTCTTGGCCCAAAAATTTTATACACCTCGCAGTTAGGTGGTCTGCATATAAGTGTTGGCAAATGGATGGCTGGGTTGCCATCTTGTAATTAATCCACGGGGTCTTGCTCTGAGTTGCATTTGTGTGTTCTTGGTTGGTGGTCCAACTGTTTGAGGTTTACTGTTTCCTTCAGAAAAATGTCTTAAAGCAGAGAAGAAATAGGGAGAAAGTCACTTGTCTTTATAAAGAAAAAAAAATATACCAAGAATGTGTGCACACAAGAAGCAAGAAAAGTTGAATATCACAGAATGGTTTGGTTTACAAGGGACAATAAAGATCATCTAGTTCCACTCCCCCTGCCATGGGCAGGGACACCTTCCAGTAGACCGGCTTAATCAGAGCCCATCCAACCTGGCCTTGAACACTTCCAGGGATGGGCATCTACCACTTCTCTGGGCAACTTGTGCCAGTGCCTCACTACCCTCCCAGTAAAGATTTTTTTCCTAATATCTAATCTAAATCTACCTTCTTTCAGCTTGAAGCCATTCCCCCTTAGCCTATCAGTACATACTCTCTTAAAAATCAGCTTTGTTTAGTGGAAGGGGAACAAGAAATAAAGCAAAATCCCTTGCTAACTGGGAGCAGGGCTTTTGCAACAAATCCTGACTGAGGCAAATTCTCCTCCTCCTTTCACTTCTAACACAGCAAAACACGCAGCCTTTTCTCTCTTCCCAAATTGGTCCTCTTGCATGAGTCCTGATCTTGCAGAGTGTGGAGCATAAATACGTAAAAATATTCTGTGTTGGTAGATTTGAAAACTGTGTGTTTAGAATCAAAAAGAATATTCTGAACGAATTGGTACAGGGACTGTGATCTGAAACTACTGTACTCTTGCATTCTAAAAGCAGTAATTTTGGACTTTGAGTCTCAATTTACTCTTAAAAGAAGAAGCTGTTTAACCTTAAAAGGAATAAAATGGAGCTCGAGTTTACTACCTAGCTTTTAATATCTTTGCAGAATACATATGTTTTGCAATAATGTCAGTGTTTTTAAGTTTTGTTTTATCATAAAATAGGCTTTTTGAGTAAATTGTTTAATCAGAAATGTTGGCAGTAAAAACACAGTTTTCATTTTCTCCAAAATAGCTTCGGTTGTTGTTTTTTTACACAGAATATTTATGGAAAATCTTCCTATTTTATGTTTTCTGTGGAGAGAAGTTTATAACTGGTTCAGTAAACTATTTCATGCTTTCGTTACTGATATCACTGCATTTTTAAATGTTGTACTTGAAAAATCCGTAGTCACTCCTTGGAGGAGGTAGTTTTCCATCTTCCCCATTGCACCAAGCCTAAAGAGGACGGGCACAATTCCGGCTATGCCATTCCCGAGTTTACTCAAGGGTGATGCTCCTGGGTGCTGGTCTGAGCCAGCTGAGCTTTTCTGGGCTGTTGACTTTATTCATCTCCCTGCATTCATCTCCCTGCATATCCACGGGGCAAGCATTTAGCCAGGAATGCGTCCCGTTTTAGAGACGGACAAAGCCCTCCGCCGCCTACCCCTTCCCCACGGTATTTACTGCCGCAGTCGGTGATGGTTTGCATCACAATCACCCAACCAGTTCTCCTGGAGCTGAGAGACTTTATCTTAGGGGTTATTGAGAAATTCATTTGTTGTTGCAGCCCGTTGTTAGGCAGGGTTTGCAGACAGTCCTTAAGATTGGGAAACAACTCCGTAGATGCCACATGCTGATTTCCAGCCCTCCCTGTAGAATCGCGGACTGAACCATTTAGGTTGTGCTGCCCAGCCAGGTATTTAAATCCTCTTAGTCCAAGGCAATAACCCCCATTTAAACACTACCTGCTAGGGCGAATTCTTGCATAGGTATCTTTTGTCTCCAAAAGAGCCCCCAACCTCTTCTGAAATCAGTGTTTCCTTACCTTCCGTGAAAGATGTTTCAATTGGAGTACTTGAGCTGCTGGTTTCTGTGTTGATGAGACCGAGTGAGGAACCCCCAAAATATGCTAGTGAAAAAGCAAAAATTATAAATTTAGATATTTTGCTCAGTGTCTTAGTGAGCTTTTTAAACCTTTCTACTGATTTAGTTTGGCGTTCTACTTCCAAGTTTTGCACTTCCATTATGTTTCCGAAAATCAGTAATGCAAAGAAAAGCATTGCTAGGAAAAGAGAAAATGTGGGGTTTTCCTGTTTTTCTTTTTTGGTATTATTACTTTTTTCAATTTCTCTTTTTTTTTTCTTTTTTTTTTTTTTTCCTTCCCCACGTATTACAGGGTAGGAACTAAAACGACCAGCAATTCATGAAGTTTAAAAAAATCTCCTTTAAATAACATGAAAGTTTAATTGTTCATTGCCCTTGGGGAATATTTTTGAAGGTCTGTGGCTAATTCTTGTTGATTTCGGGATGAAATAGGAGCCTAAACACCTTTTTAAATTCTTTCTGGTAGCACTTAGGGCACTTAAGAAGTCAGTGGGATTTGTGTGCTTATGTCAGGGAAGGACTTAGGAAAACAATATTTAGCAGTTTTAGAGGCAGACCCAGCAGTGGAAGATGTGGGATTTTTTATTTCTAAGTTGCTTAGGCACTGCTGATAATCTGAAATGATTGCAGGTTTCCTATATACTATTTAAAGTCCACTTCTTTGGCTTGGGATCATTTTTCACTGCCTTTTCTGTTTCACAGTAGAAACCATGGAGGCCCTTCATATTTCTGAAAGTAAGGCAACACACAAGAAGCTGTGCTTCCCTAAAGTGATATTTGAAATCTTAATTACAAAGACTGAGGAGAAGAAAAGCATTCTGCAGTTAATACAGCATGTATTATCACTCCATAGGCAAGCAGGCAGATCAGTTCTTATCTGACTTTCAAAATAAATTCACACTCAGAGGGATCCAAGGCTCTTCTGTGGGGCTGGTTGCATCCTGCTTGCTGAGAAGGGCTAAACCCTCCTCCAGCTTGCCTACTTCTGACTGTGTCAAGGTACATGTGTGTAAAGCGTTGCATGCAGAAAAATCTTTGATTTCAATTTCAGGTGAAGCTGTGATCTTGATACACAGTTTTTCCAGGTCTTTTAAAAAATATTTTTGGTTTGTGGTGTGGTTTTGGTTTTTCAGTCGGTTGGTTGGGGTTTTTTGTTTGTTTGTTTGTTTGTTTGATTGGTTGGTTAGGTTTTTAAAATTTTTAAATTTTTTTTTTGTTTGCACAAACCTATGCATCTGGGGCAGGAGCAGCAGTAAGTCTCACAGCAATGGATTTTAGAAAGGTTTCCTTGGAGAAATGCTGGATGAACTTTCAAAAGGCAGGGCAGTGCCTCATAGCAGGAATGTTGTCTGCTGAAGAGTTACATTGCATGAAAATAACTCTTCCCTAAAACAATCCTCATCTATCCTTTGCTGTCTGCTTTCTGCCAGCTTCCATTGCTGCTGATGGGGTCCAGCCAGAAAAACCATTAAAGATAGTGTGGATGGGTGATGGGTCTTTTGAAAATCTGCCTCTAATGTTAGAGCAGTCAAAAAAATACGGCTGAGTACTTGCTGTGAGTAAGTAGCGGTACAGAGCATGACTACCATTTTCCATTTCCATTAATCTTCCGCTGGAGTTCATTGGGCTAGCTTAAGCCAGGGTTAAAACTAGCTATGTGCCTACCCTGGATTCTTACCTGGAATCACAGCCTCGGTGTGGCAACAATTTTAAACTTACTAGGAGGTTCTGAGTGCCTGTAAAAATATTTCTGAAGCATTGCTTTCCTGGGATAGAGGTGTATAGATGAGAAACTGCCCTTGGCTTCGTGTGGTGTATCCAGAGGGGGTCTGAAATTTCCTGGTGGTTTGCGATTAAAAGTAATCTATAATAATAAATGCTGGAACAAGCTGAAATAAAAAAGTGAAAAAAAAATCAACCTAGGGAGCCTGTTTTGGTTCTAGGAGTATTTAAACAATCGTTAGACCTTAAATATTGGAATTAAGGGTTTGTTTTCTGAATACTGCTGCCAGCTAGCATGCTTTGGGATGCTGTAGAAAAGCTGAGGGATTCACCTGCTAAATTTAGCTCTTCTCCACTCAAAAAATCTTTTTTTCACTTCTTCCTGAAAGCATTTCTGAGCAGATTTTCCTGCCTTAAAATACAGGGTGGTGTAGAAGATGTAACATAACCCTCCTAAACAAACATACACACTTATCCCCCCTCTCACCAGCTTTATTTACAGAGATCCTCCAGACCTCTCCAAGCCCCTGCACGAGGTTTCTTCAAAGGGGAAAACTTTCAGAGACTTAAATACTTACTTTGAAACGGTTGTAAAGATTGCAGCTTCTGGAGCAAAGCCTAGCTTTTGCAGGAGTCTGTTGGCCAGGTGTGAGAATCCATGGGCTGCTGGCCAGTATCAACCCCATACATCAGGTCTGCGGGCCAGTGTAAACCCAATAAAGCATCTTTGAGGTCTTGCAGCTTTGAAGTTTGGGGAAGGAATCTTGCCAGCCCAAGGAAGGGACTCTGAAGTTGGAAACAGCCACGATTGGTTTAGGAAGGATTTGCTGGCTTGATGTTTAGCTGTGGGATGCTGCAAACATCTCTGCTAAGAGGCTGTTTGCTGCTGCACTGAGATTCCTGATTTCTCTCCTAACTATTCCTAAGTCTCAAGTAATTGTTCGATGGGCGATTTTTATAGCACTTCTGGTTTATATTCCAGACTGTCTGGTGGTGTCAATCTTGATTTTCTGTGAAATATCAATTGATAATATAAATGTGTTTTTAAGTAGCAAAATGCTACTGAGTTGAGTTTAATATGAAAATAAAGCCATATTGGCAGAGGCTAAATTACATGCTGCATTTAGAAAACAAAGCAGATGCCTGTTCCAGTGTGAATTGATCCCAAGCTGGTGTGAATTCCAAGGGTGGTTATTGCGCTTATTGCTAAGGTGGGTGATGAGTTCACGTTTTGCCCTGGGAGCCAAGGATAATGTGTCCCTTGGGAGCTGGCTTCAATTCCTCTTTTCCTACTGTAAAGCTCTCCATCTGAGCATGGACCCAAGATCTTTCCTGGGTTGGGATAGATGTGGTTTTAGCTGAGTTCAGTATCTTGTCTCAGGAAGTATCAGCCAGCTTTCTACAACAGGGAGAATTCTGAATCAATCTCTTAGTTTTGATGTACTGGTACCTTGCCTGTAGTGGCAAGAGCTTTAGTGAGTGAGATTGCTTTTGACCTTCCCAGAGGTTCTTCTGGTTGTCATTAGTCTGTCTGGGTGAACAGAGGAGTTGGCGGCCTTGGCAGATCCCCAGCTGTGCTTCCTTCTCCATTTGGAGACAGATGCGTGCACCAAAGTGGCTTTTCATTTCTGCTGCTCAACTTTCATGGCACTCTATTCCCCAAGTGCTGATGCAGTAAATCTTCGCTTAGGTCTGTAGTTTTCTAAACTTATGTGTGATGCATCATCAGGATGGTGCTAAAGCAATCTCTAAAAAGATGCTTGCTGTGCAGGTAAGCATTTCTTATTTGTCTCCACTATCAAATGAAGTGCAATATTTTTATATATTTTGCATTTATCCGGCTATCTTGGTGCATAAGTGATGCAATTCAACTTGTAGTTTACCTTACTAAGAAGTAATACAGCTCTTCATTTTAAATACAGCCCTCTTTTGTGAGTAATTGGAGGATCAGTTGGTCCTGTTCTTGTTACTGTCTAGTTCACTCTGAAGAGAGTTGGACATCTGAATTTTGGCATGAATCAGGTTTGAAGCTGCTTCACTTTCACATAGTAGATGATGATGGTTCTGTCAGACAAACCCTGTTAAAACTTGTTCATTGCTCAAAATGGAAACATGAACAGCTGCTCGTTGCTTGTCTGTGTCTTGGCTAATTTTTAGGGATGGGTTTGTTCTCATTTAGTAGCAGTGTATGATAGCTGTCAAAATGTCTGATTATTTATAATTTGTGATAATAATTATTTATTAATTTTTATTCAGTGTTTAATTCATGTTTCTGAATGGCCTGACATTGCTCATGAAGTGTCAACAGAATAACTTGCAACTGCTGAGGAAGTACTGTTACTCTGAAATAGAAATTTGAGCATCCCTGGATATAGGAGGAGCCTTTTATTGTCTGCTTGTTATATTTTGGCCCTCTTTGCTGTCACAGCTGATCACCTCACAAATTTTTGACATGGGATTCTTCCCATTCTGTTGTCTTACAGGTGTGAAGCTGAGGCAAGGTGATATGTCAAGTCACATAGGTGCCTTGGCTCCCTTCCCATTGGCTGTGCTCCCCCTGAGCCATGGGTGTTGTGTCTGTGGTTGTAACATTAGTGTAAGTGGTGCTGGTGGTATAAAGTGTGCTTGCTAAGTGATGCAAGAGCCCTCCACAACTTATGGGATAATTACTGGAGCTGAGTGAGCAAAAACGGAGGGCTTGTTCCCCTCCCAAGGCTTGGGGTATCATGAGAAAAAACATGGAGGTAAAAGAGTCTCTTGGTCTGCCCTTCTTCAAGGGCTAGTAAAACACTTAAAAATGCTGCCACCTTCTTGTCAATGGCTCAGTCCCCTTGGCTTTCTAGGAAGTTTTTTATTGGTGCCAGAAAGTGATGCTCATATCCCTGAGCCTCTCCCCTTCAAGACACCTAGTCATAGTTGTCTGTGTGTGAAAAAGTTCTTGGGGAGTTTTATCTCCCAGTTAAATGTTCTTCTACCTGGTGGATTTGATGATTTTTATTTTTTTTTTTAAATTCCATTCATTTACTAATACTAAAAGAAAATGTAAGACTGGAGTTTCCTAGTAGCATGATGGTTTTTTGTTTGCATTGCTCATGGGAGTAAGTGAAAAGCCACTTAAGCAGGACTCAGGTTTCCTTGTAGAATAGAGGTCCTATTTGGATTTCTTCATGCAGCCTTGCAGTAAAATAATTTTATGTTTTCCTTTAGATATTTTTGTTCCTATGTGTGGCAAGATGAATAGGTCATTAAGATTTCAGCAGCACTCACAGTCCCTGATATGGAGATATTGGAGGGAAACACTATGATCTGAATCACGCTGAACTGCTGAGCAGAACCTCCCAGACAAGCTTGTTGATAGTCTCCTCCCTTTGCTGGGAAAACAGCTTTGCTGATATTTAGGGTATGCACAAAACTCTATCCCGTGATCCAGGAGCATAGGGAGGGGATGAGGGGCAGAGAAAACTTGTTCCCTGGGCCAGTCAGCTTTATTGCTGCTCATGGGGCTGTGTGGGTGAGCAATCTTGGAAAAGGAGGATCAAAGGAACAAGTTTTTAAGGTCATTGCTGCTGTACCAGCTCCAAGCAACAGCCTTGGCACTGTGCTGGGACTTCTGTTTTTGGGGCCACCTGGGAAATAGCATTGTATTGTTTTCCCATCCTAGTGGTGGCAGAGCTAGTGTGTACTGGTAGTGGCTTAAGTAAACCCTTTCCTGCTTTGGGGATCAGAAGGTTGTGGCATTTCTCATTTAAACTCGATTACTATAGTGTTTACTTCTAGGTTTGAAGGGAGTTTTTGTCTGTTGAAAATAATTGGAATTCCCTAAATTTTAAGCCCAGATAACTAAGGTGGAGTTATAGAAATCTGCTTTTTAATATCTTACGCAGGAATAATTTGCATCCAGAGAGGAAGTAGTCTAGAAATGCAGGTATTTAGGTGAGATACAAGTGCAATAACGATTGTGCTGTGCTGGGCAATTTATCTAAATGCTTTTTTCCTTGGAGCTGTGCATGGGCTGACACCCCTGTGGGCTCCAGGCTGACCTCTTTGGTGGGTGCTTGAGATGACATGCAGAGAAGGAATGTTCACTTGATCATTTTGAAGTTTTAGAGTCCCAAGTGTGCATAGCTGAGGCATCATTATGATAAGAATCTTGAAAATTTAAGAAGCACTAAGCAATGTATTTGTACGAGATGAGCGACTTTAAACATTCACTTTTTAAGGTAAAATTATTTCCAGAATTTATCTTCTTGACCTGCTGTGTAACTATAACACATAGTTCTAAATATAGTATTTTTATAAATGACCATTCCTGTTGCCAGTAATAGGTCTTATGCAGTCCATTGCCATGACACCTGACTTGCTAGGAGTACAAGTTTTTATTAATGGGCAGATAAAGTTGCTGTTGCATTGCATCTCGTGGTCATTGCCTCCTGGAGTATAAATACACACAATAATGTTGTTTAACGTGACACATACTGTTTCACCATATTGACATTTCCATTCTAATGCACTATACCTGTCTGGTGAGGCTACCTTTAATGTGCACCACGAGCATAAAAATCATCAGCAGAAAAGAAAAACAACCCACTTGAAGAAATGATAGCTCGTTTAGTGTTGTATTACTTCTGGGAAAGTTTTATGTGTGAACAAATGTTGCAGTTTTTAGAGTGTGCTCCAAACCTCAAAATGCATTGTGCAACCAGTGTAATAAAATGGTGATTGGGCCATGGGAAAGGTACTGTATCTCCCAGAGGGAAAATTGCTCCTTCTTACTCATTTAGCCTATGGCTGTTCTAAGGAAGAAGCAGTCACAGAGTAGTGAAGCTGAATTATTCACAGCCCCCACTTAGGTGACTCTCCATCTTTATTAAATTGATTGGAATATCTTGTACATGAAATATGGAGGGAGGAGAGGGAAAGTGTCTAGAGATGCCAGGGGAATAGAGCTAGAAAGGACCAGGGGCTTGGGGAATAGGACTTCCAACACAAAGAAGTGCAGGAGAGTCTACTGTTTTCATCAGGGAGCGGAGCTCATTTTGTTTTTTTTTTTTTTTTATTTTGCTGTAAAATTTGAGAGGAGAAAGTGGAAAACCAGTGAGATTTTCCTTTTTTAGTACCCCTGAAGACTACTGAGAGAGTTCAAATTTACAGCACAAAATTTAATATACTCCTATTGCATAAGGTAAAAATACCATCCTCAGATCTCTTGGAGAAATAAAATCATGTGCCAGGGTATTCATTCATGCTGAGCATCTGTTTCCCCCTCTGCCCTGTGGGTACTGCTTGTGCACTGCAGTACCAAAATCAACTGGAGCTTCATTTTGCCCAAATCTTTCACATCTTCCTATGGAGCGCCAACAAAGTAAATTCATAAGTTGGGTTGGTTTGTTTTTTTTTTTTTTTTTTTCCTTTTTTTTTTGTCCCCAGATGAGTGGTGCTTGTGCTTTGGCAAGAGTAAATAAGAAGTGACATGGTCGGCAGGAGCGGCTCTGAATTGGCCCTTGTCTCCCATTGTGTCCTTTGCCAGTTAAAGGTCATTCACAGGGCACAGCAGTGGGGACATAGGGGCTAAGCCTATTGTCCACACATTAATGTTCACTGAGATCAGAAGCAGCTGAAAAATTCGGGGGCTAAACCCAGTTTTTGTATGTTGGAAGGGTGATGCTGGGAAAAGAGGCACATGAGCATTCTTGCCCAAGGATGCACTGCTGTCACCGGCTCCCAACTCTGCTTGATTTTTCCCCAAGCTCCTGCTGGCCCTGTTACCTTCCTCTGTGTCTCGTTGGTGGGATACTCCTTGGGCCAGGCACTCCAGCTTCTTGTTGGTGCCACTATGCAGATAGGATGCTGAAGGTGCTGACATGGTAAGAGCAGACCCACTTCCCTAGAGCGTGTGGCCCCACTGCTTTCTTCCCATACAACATTTCTTCAGAGGATGTCAGGGCTTTGAAGGCAGTCGTGGCTTGGAGGTTGTGATACTCTTGTTGGATGACCTTTTAGGGTCTCTGTTTCTGATGTGACAGAATCAAGTGGAGAGATGTTTTTGCTTCAGCACATTGAAATCTCTGCTGAATTTTGGTAGATGGCAAGAGCTTAAAAGGGTGGTGTGGAGCAAGTGGTGCCCAGTGCAAAAATCAGTAATGGAGAATTTTGACCTGGGAGGACCAGCTCTGTTTGGGGGCATCTTCTCCCATGTTTTAGTGGTTTACTTTCTGTCAGGTTCTTGTATTTTCAGTATTTCTGGTGTGCTTATTTGCCATTCTGGCAATTTTAGAAAGCAAATAGTGAAAACTTCGTTTCTCCACTACTTTTTTTGAGGCTTAATATTTTAAGAGAATGGAAATGAGCAGCTAAAATACAGTCACTGCCACGCCAAATATCTTTGCCCATAAATTACCATTGGTGAAGGCAAAAGGTGGAAGTGGGGTTGACAGAGAGGGATGATAGGTCTGGAACTGGGATTAGGAGTTTTCTTAAACAGAATGGAATTAGATAGCAGGCTTCCCTTTGAGAGTGTGGGATGGGTTAATTCTGACTGTGTTGCTTCCATGGGTTAATGTCAGGTTCAGGTGTGATCCTTTGAATTTGTAGCTGAGACGGAAGAAGTAATGGTGTAAATGTGCCAAGGCAGCAGGATTAATAACAGATGTTAAACCGTATTTCAGGAGGCGTCACTACTCAGAAAACATACGTCTCCAGCCTCTTCAGCCCTGCATTGTTTTGTAGGGGCTTTATTTCATGTTGGGCATGACAATTTGATAGCGGATTTTCTTCACCTTATGTTCTCTAGGCAACTTCTCAATGTGGCTGTCAAATCTTGTTATCTTTTTTACCATGAATCACATGGTTTAATTTTTTTTTTTTTTGAATTCTGGTGAAGCTCTTGGAATTGGAATATTTAGTACTGATTTTGCCATTCATTAAAAAAATTATTTTCAGCAATAATACTTAGCACCAAGTGTCAGCAAAGGTGCACTGAAGTCTTTAGAAAGATATGCTGATGAATCAATGTCTCCTCCGAGTACTGCCCAGGGGACTGAAGGAGGCCAGGAACTGAAGATGCTCTTTAGCCATAGGTTTCTGCTGCATTTTTATTGTTGTCTAATCAGTGTTTCCTTGGAGAGACAGGATGAGCTGATGAGGCACCTGTAAAAATTAATGTCAGGACGACTTTCTTTTCCAGGTCTGAGTAGCATCCCAAGGTGAAAGCCTGGTTCCTTTGAAAAGATTGCCAAATTCGCATCGACTGGAGGCAGTCAGGGTAGCACAAGCAGGTTTTATTGCGCTGCTTGCAGCTGCAGCATTATAGCGATTGGCAAAAGAGACACCACAGGTACTATTGACTTTGGCTGCTGCAGTAAGAAGTGCATGGTTTAATAAAATGAATGCCTAAATGCAAGGAAAGATAACAAGTGTAATCATTGTGTGCTGGAGTCCTTGATGTTATCCCTGTGTGTGTCATGGCCAGGGTTTTGGCAGTGCTCATCCAGTGGGCAGTGGAGCCTGCAGGAGGTTAAACACTTGCCAGCCCCTCAGCTGATGGTCCCAAACATGAGGAGGAGGAAGCAGAGCTGGATCAGTTCCTCAGTGGGTGTTGGTCCCTCCTCCCCTTGCCCAGGAGTGCCATTCTTCTGATTTATGGTGCCCGCCTTTGGTTTCAGCATCAGCACTGCTCCTGTCTGCTGTCTTAATTTCTCATGCCTGACAACCTTCACGGGTGAGCTGACTTTCCACTCCTTGATCCAGAACACTTTTCAGTTTATTGCTCACACAACAGAGTCTTTTAATTGAATTTATATTTGTTTGGATAGCACTTGTCAGTGTGGCATGAATCTTCATCAGGTTCAATTGTCTTTCACCGAGCTCATACATAATCCCTACAGTAAGTGCTCCAAAACTGGAATGCTTGTTCCCCCTTGAGGGGGAAGGAAGCTGCTTTGGAACATGGCTGTCTTTTTCCAGTGCCATTCCAGTGCCTTGCACCATCAAGCTTTTGTCCCGTACTGGAGGCCATTAATAAGGTTGTGATGCTTGGGTGATTTTTTTTAATTTAATTTGAATATTTATTTAAGATGATTGTAACTGTGCTTATTTTTCATACTGGTGAAGAAGTCCAGTATTTTTAATACTGGTGAAGAAATATGCCAAGGCATCATGATGGAGGAATGGGTTGTATGGTCAGATGCTTCCCCTTTGCAGATTGGAGGACCTAAGTCTCCTGTGGAATAAGCAGCTCCCCTTTTGCAGAGTCTGGGTTAAAAGGCCCCAAGACCTTAAGAATTACTGACACAGGAAACAGGGTAATGGTGCTGGAAAAGGGATAAAAGAAACAGTACTGTAGTAATTCAGTTAACAATACGTTCGACAGAACACATTCACAACTCTTCCTACTTGGGGACACAATTTGCTTGCTGTATTATGCCAGTAGAGATAACCCCTAATTCCTTTCGTATCCTGTTTTTGAATCATTTTGTTAAACAAAGGCCTTTGAGTCCTCCTTTGTTGCTGAGAACAAATGGTGAGATTTTGGGGACTGTAGCTACTTTTGTTATTCACAAATTCCAGAGCCTTTCAAAATTCTTCATCATTCACATTCTGGGCTTCACCACACAATCATTCATTATGTCAGCAGCTGCCCGGGGAGTCTCACTTCAGCTCATACAGCCCAATAATAGGCACTGGGACAACTGCTTCTGCATTAAAATAATAATAAAATAATAAATTGAGGTTCTTGTATGTGTAGAACAATGTGGCTATCTTCTGCTTTTTGACACATCCCTGTGTCGAAGTCAGTGATTGGTTTTGCTCAGTGTCTGTTTTGGAATGAACCTGGCCGTTTGGGAAATTATGTTTTTGATATGACCAAACCTTTCAGTTCTGCCCTATTTTTGGTACTTTTAAAATATGTTTTGTTTCTCAGATACCTCTTTTGTATTCCATTCATTCGACAGGAGGGTTTGGGGTGCTCCCCTGCCATGCCTTTGCAGGTATATTAGCATACATGTGTATAGCTGTGGAGATCACACAGCCCAGCAAGCACAAAGTGGTTATTCGTGGCATGGAAGCGGGATTGCAGATGAGTGACCAGCACAGTGAATGTATTTCTTTTAGTGCAACTGTTTTGTTTTTTCAGGTGAGTGCATCCAAGAACCTAATAATAATATTAGTGTGAGGCTTCATTCTTTCTCTTTAGTTAGGATGAGGAATGTAATTTTCAGAGTGAGGCTGGATTATTCCTTCCATCTCCTGTGCAAACAGGGCGCGAGCTGGCTTCCTGTGCAGTATGCAAATATCAACATCCCGTCGTGCAAGGTATCCCTGCTGCAATCTGCCTGGTAGCAGACTAATCCAGGATGGCTTTATGATGTCATTCTGTCCCAAAATCTGAAGTGGTGCACCCTGCCTGTGCTGTTGCCTCATTCAGCTAAGTGAAATTTGCATGCTGATTCAGCTGAGCAAAGGGAAAGCTGCCTTATAGCTTTTCAGGGATATATAGCTTTCCATACATCAGACAGGCTGTGCATGATGTTGCCACCTTTTGCTGAACTGTTCCCTCCTACGCAGATAGTGCCACATGCAACTGAAACCCACTATTGCTTGTGTGGAAGCAGTTCTGGCTGTTAGAGGAAGTAAATTGGATGTTTATAAAAAATGAACTAGTTCATTTTTATTGCCTTTTTAAAATTTTTTTTTTAAGTGAGCATAAGAGCTATATGGAAGTGAACAAATGTTCCCAAAGACTGGTGTTAGCCAATTGTAAGACAGGGTCTGGAAAGGTTTGGTGAAGATTTTCTCTCTGAGCATGAATGCGCTGTCTGGACACAGGTTTCTTGTCCCATCCAGCTGGCCTCACTCCTTTTCCCACATACACTGGGCACCAAAAAATATAAAGGGAGAAAAAAAGCTTTTAAATTGTATTGTAGCTGTTGTTCTTTGTGAAGCATACCGAGCTTGTAATTTCAAATGACATAATTTGTTTTCAAATATTAGTACCACAACAGGAGCTCCCTGTACCCTGCCATCTCCTCCGTGCCTTGGAGATGGGAGCATTGCTTTTCCAACTCCAAGCTGAGCTTTGATCTGCAGAGTCTCCACTGTTGCTCATCTCAGCTGTGCTGTGGCCACTCCGTATTTATGGTCAAGCACTTTCTTGTCTATTTTTTTCTTTTATTTTTCCTGTTTCTTTGGTGGTTTTTAGTTTGTTTGTTTGTTTGTTTGTTTGTTTTCTTTTGAGTAAAGGAAAATGTCCTCAGGTGTTGCACCTTTGGTGAAGAGACTGTGTTTTCCTTTCTCCTTGAAGAGCTGCTAGCTCAAGTGAGACCCCCTCTTAGCTGGGCATTCTGTGGCAACACAACTGGCAGTTATTTATCTATTGCATGTTTTGTTGGCCTTTTTTTGGAGGTGGTGTTGATCTGAGCTTCCTAACCTCTTGTGCAACTCTAAACCCAAACAACAGGCCTTGTGATCCACATTCCTACCTTGACATGTAGCAAAGTACCGTATCCTCCCTCCTTCCACACCCCCTACGCCCCACTTTGGCTCCCAGCCTTATTCCTTCTGTTTCTACACCTCCCTGCATCAACCTCTGCCGAGGATGTTCAGCCTACACCTTCCCATGGCTGAAGCATCTCAAAAGGGCATGGTTTTGATGACTTTCAGGTGGCCTGGGCCCCAGCCTCCATGTCCAGCAGCTTCAGCCTGACTATTTGTGAAGTAGTTCTTAGTCACTTCCTGGCTGCTCCACCTCTTACTCATTTCTCTGCCCATTCTTAACTTTCTGAGTGTTTTTCTACCCTCTTTGTGTTTATACAGTGAGGTTGGGAAAGCCCTGTTTTCCCCCTGATGCTTGCCTGGAGGAGAGTTGGAGAGATGGTGGGAGTGATGGCTCTTTTTGGGTGTAGTCAGTTCTGGGCTTTGCCGGTGGAGAGAGGCAAAGGGCTCTTCTAGCAGATCTTTCCAGCAGCGTTTGTGAACCTACATAAAAAAATCCCCTCTTATCTTCCCCAGAATACCCAAGGTACATTGTGAAGTGAGATGGGCTGCAGTCTTCATGGCCAAATCTAAATGTGTCTTGCACTAGAGCTAGATATGCTCAATAAAGATGTTAAAAAATCAAAGGCAGTAGATTCTTATGGGGAAGGTTCCTTTGCAGAATTTGAGTGGCTGGAAAGCTGCCTGAAAAAAAAGAACCTGGGATGCTGGGACATAGCAAAGTGTCAGCCAGCTGTGCCCAGGTGTTCAGGAAGCCCAGTGGCATCCTGGCCTGGATGAGCAACAGTGTGGCCAGCAGGACCAGGGCTGGGATTGTCCCCCTGTGCTCAGCACTGGTGAGGCCACACCTCGAGTGCTGTGTCCACTACTGAGCCCTTCCCTACAGGAAAGACACTGAGGTGCTGGAGCTTGTCCAGAGAAGGGCAGCAGAACTGGGAAAGGGTCTGGAGCATGAGTCTAATGAGGAGCAGCTGAGGGAGATGGGAGTGTTTAGTCTGGAGGAGACCAAGGGGGATCTTGTTGCTCTCTAAAATTACCTGAAAGGAGGTTGTATAAAGGTAGGGGTCTGTATTTTCTCCCAGGTTACACGTGACAGGACAAGAGGAGATGGCCAGAGGAGGTTTAGATTGCGCATTAGAAAAGTTTGTTCGCTGTGAGGGTGGTCAGTCACTGGAATGGGCTTCCCAGGGAAGCAGTAGAATCTACATCTCCATAATGAGTTTAAAAACTGTGTCTATGTGGCACTTAGGGACGTAGTTTAGGGTGACTGTGCTTGTTCTGGGTTAATGGTTGGACTCTATGCATTTTAGAGGGATTTTCCATCCTTAACGATTCTGTGATTTCCAACTCTTTTTTTTTTTTTTTCCTAGGTTACTGTGAGCTTCCTAAAAAACTGAAGTGATGTCTGTCTGTGCCGTAGCTTCCTAGACCTTACCCAGCACCCTGGTGCAGTTTCAGAGCTCTGTCAGCAGGGCAGAGCCTTGTGTGTATGCTGTCTGCAGAATCTGCATGCTGAGGTGTGTTCCATCTCCCTTTTCAAAGTCGGGAATGCTGCCTGGACTGAAGGGTGAGGTCTGATCCCCTTCATTTGTTTTGCTCAGTTTAGCTGCTGGGGCCCTCCTCGCAAAATTAAACAGAAGTCCGAGAAGAAACATAATTACATCTTCATGCAATAGCTACACAAGTTATGCAGAGGCTGTGAGGACAAGCATCATTTCTGCTGCCCTGCCCTCTTGGCAAGCACTTTGCTCTTTGTACTTGCTTTTGGACACTTCTGTCTGGGTCAAGATGAATCACTCCCTGAATTCCCCTGACTATATTTACTCAGTCTCTGCTGACTATAAAAGGAACCTGGTGAGCATTTATGCTGCTGATGGCTCCATTTTTGCCACCAGCTTTTGGGCAGCTGAATCTTTTGTTTAAGACTCGTTAGCCTGGAAACTGCTGGGAAATGATGGTCTGAATGCCAGGAACCCCTGCAACTGTGCCACCCGAGGAGGGGGAGAGGCAGGTAGGCATGGGGGCTGCATCCTCTCCCATCCCTCCAGCATTTAACTGTGCCCAATGGGAAGCTCCTCCTGAAGCCTGAAGTACCCCAAAATTTGGTTTCTCTTGGGCAAACCTGCCTGTCCATCAGGGCTGTGCCTGCAGGTCACAGCAAAGCAGGATTCTCCATTCACCCTGTAAGGGTCCCTGTTGTGGTGTTTTGAGCAGCTATTGGTCCTTGAGGGGTTCTGGGGCTACAAAGACGTATTGTGTAAGACTGGCAGCGTATCAAGTTGCAACAACTTTCCCATGAATTAAACTTACTATGAGTGTGGGAGCAAATAGCTTATCTTCCAGTCTCATTACTAGAATGGATATGCCGTAAGCATTCCAGAAATACACTCTTTAAAGATATATAAAGAAGACTGTGTAAAAATCCATATCTGTTCTGTTACAGTGTGATACAATAGCTATCCTTTCAATTCCAGCAAGCTGAGAGCTGCTGGAGAAATGGTTGAACATGGGGCAGGGTGGCAAGGGGCTGTTGGTAGCACACATTCTCTGGGTTTCCTGCACTCAGCATCCCTTTTCCCTGACAAAGGCAGCAGCTGTTGCTGCTGTACACAGATGTGGCAAAGTCCTCCAGGAAGGGAAGAGCTGCCACTCTGTCTTAGGAGCAGCTGCTCTTGAATGGTTATTTTCCTCTATGATTTCCCCCAGCTCTGAGTCTCACTGATATCTCCTCATATGGTGCCTGTCTCTTCCAGCTCTCAGAGTACTTCTTGCGTGTCAGGGAGGCATTTCTACTTTCTTCTCTTTTTGAAGAGGTGAGAGCTGAAGGCCTTGCTCTTACTTTTGGAAGCCTCTCTGCAGTGTATCCAGATTAATTTGTAATGTGCTGGGTGACTCACTAAACCAGGTATCCTCCTCTCTTCCCCTGAACAGCCCCTCCAAACGCAAACTCTGACATCTCCAGATCTCCTGTATCTGATGCATTTTGATTATTTCAGGCTGTGAGTTTTCATGTTATTCAGGGAAAATTCCTTTCAATCTTGTATTTCGCACTTTGCTTGCCCAAATCAATATATGTTTTCCCTGTTACTTGCCTTGCATCTAGATACCAGCAGCGTTAAAAAGTTCCAGTTTGATTTTTTGACTTTTGCAATTTGTTCATATGAACTTTGATCTTCTTTTGCTTTCCTGCATCTCCTCTTACACTGGATTTATATGTGCCTTCCATGCCTCAGCCGTGGCTGAGAAACTTCACCAAAGTGTAGGTGTGGATTGAGCTTTCCCATATTTCTGCTTCTTTGCCGTTAGGAAATCCTTTTTCTTAGCGCAGCTGGTGGTCTTTGCTAACTTGTTTCATTCATTCAGGAAGGGCACACCTCTGTTAGTGTCTTTGCTAATCAGGCATCTTGGATATAATTTTCTTTTGACTGAGCACTATTTTGAGATACCACCTCCTGTACCATGATCTAGAAACTGCCTGGCAGAAGTTGTGCTTTCAGGTGGCAACCCCCTACTTTTGTGGGGCCTGCACCTTTGCTATGTTCACCCTGAAGTACCTGAGCATGCTCTTTTTATCAGTGTTTCTACACGTACTGTTATGTAAAACTCCAGTACTCCTCACTCTAGTATCGTTCACACGTCCATCTGCTGACCATAAGGTTATCTTCCCAGGTGAAAGATTTTTTTTTTTTCAGAGAGGAAGTAATTTTCTGGAGAAGAAGTCCTTATGTTTTTAAATCAGAAGTTTGGGGGAAGGATAAGTGTTTCACATTCTCTAAAATGTCAACATAGTCTTTTATTGTTGCAGATTCACAAAATACTTTAATGTGCATAATCATCTTTCAGTAATCAAGGAGAAAATGAGTCACTATTTTGGTTAATGTATTTTAAACACTAAAAAACAAAGTTTGCCTTTTTTGCATTCTGTAGCTCTGTTGGACTCCTGTGCAGGTTTGAGAGCCTGAAGAGATCAACCTTCTTCTTTCACTGTCAACTGTTTGCATTCAAGCACTTGTCGATTTTTTTAAGCAAAGTCCAAAACTGAGCTAAAACCTTGAGCAGACTTTTCTTGGACCAGAGTGCATAAGCTTTGGCCATAAATCACCAGGAAGGCATTTTAGTTCAACTTTCTGTCTCAGTTTTCCTCAACAGAACAGAATAATGGAGATTTTAGTTTTGTCAGTACTCCTGGTTTGACCACATTCCTGCTGATTGGTTGATGGTCACCAGGGAGCTCAGAATGTCCCCACAGTCAGTGCCGGATGACCCTCTGCTGAGACCTGGCTCCTTAGACTCTTCTTAACCTGTTGGTTTGAGTTGCTTCCAAAGCTGTGTGTGATCTCTGTGAGTTGCAGGTACCATAAAAAGATGCTGTGTGTCTGTTCTCAAGGGCAAAAACCATTTCTGAAAATGGTCTATGTGCATTTTGCCAAATGAGAAAATAGCACTGCAGTGGTGGTCTCAAATCAGGCTAATGAGAGAGGAAGTAAAATTTAAACATATACATTTCAAAGGAGCAAACTCACCCCACTCTTGTAGTCCGGGGCACTAGGCATCTTTCCATTTAACCTGCAGACTTGTGTGGCTGTATTTATTTAATCTCCTGACATCTAGGGACAGATATGCTGACAGGGACTTTGTGATCTTAGTCTTTGCAATCAGTCCTGTCTCCTGCCCCAAAGAGATGCTGGAGGCACATCCCCTCTCCTGGTGGCTGCTTGGTTTGTGGGGCTTTCTGGCATCTCTCACGCCGAGGAGAAGGTGCCATGTTTTGCCATAGCTCTGCCATACCCTGCCTCTTGCCACATTGCCTGATGGTGTAGGTCTGATTTTTTCTCCCCCAATCTCAGTGAAGTCAGTTTAATGCTAGTGGAAGGCTCAGTCAGAGCTTAGCAGCCCGTGGTTTATCATCCATAGTACTTAGAATAGTATACAGCAGTAGGCAGGAAGGGCAAGGATGAGAGCACTGGAAGAGCCGCTCAATCCGAGTGTGCAGCTGGGTCAGGGTGTGACCCCCACTGTGCACAGTGGTATGTAGGACACACACCCTGGCTGTTGATAACTAAACTGGTTTTATGTCCTGGCTTTAATAATACATCTCTCTGAGGGGTGGTTGCTCCAAATGCTCCCTGTTAGCCTGCATTCCTGGTGAAGGCTATGTCTGGAATCATCCCCTACCCTTTCAAGCTACTGATGGTCCTTTAACTTCTGATTGCAGCATTAAGCTAGAGTGAAATAATTGAGCAAATCCTGTGCATCGCCACTAACACGTCTTTAGTATTACCAGGTGTATTTTTAGTTGTGATAAGCTTTCTAAATGCAAACAAAGCAAGCAGCAAATTCTTCCTTTCAGCTGTAACAGTATTTTTATTTGCGTGACTTTGTGTATGTCAGGAAAAATAGTTTCCTTTTCTTCTACTTACACCACGTAGTGCAGAAAAGATGGGAATACATAGGGTAGTTTAATGCAAATGTCAAAAACTGCTATAGAGGAGGAGTAAAGTGGTCACAAAAGAGCAATATATGAGGTCTTTGGAAAAGAAGGAGAGCCCAAGCAGCGGTCTGTTTGAAAGGAAACCTGCACAGGATAAATTCCTCAGTATAAATCCTTTTTAAGTTACTATTCTTGCAGTTTGTGGCTTTGTTTAGTATCAGATTGCCTTCATCTTGTGGGCTCCTGCAACTGGAGTTTATCAGGGTTGAGTGACATGAAAGTGTTTGCGTATTCAAAAATTAGTCTTTTTTAAGACTTCCCTGTGGGACTTTTAGCTATGGTTAGTCTGCTTATCCATTCAAATCCACCGCTACAGTGTTTTGAAATCATAACTGCATCTGAATTTCACCATGAAATAAAATATTGTAAGTGAGGACACATGTTAGCAATCAACACAAGGTCTTTCAAATGAACCCTTGTGCTGCAGGATGGGAGGCTGTTTCCAGGGAAGTATTGACAGGCTCTTGATCAGTTGAAGCCTGGGGCACTGAAATCCATCACTAGGCACAGAGGTTAACGCAGAACAGGTTTTGGAGGTGCTCAGTACTTCTCAGGGATGGACCAGATTGTTTCTGTATCTCAACCATAGCTGGCTGAGCTTCATCAGGCTAGCTGTAAATCACGTCATGGGGAAGGTGCAGAGGTAACAGCAAGAAGAAGAATCTGCTTAAATCGTGTGTGTGGAGCAATCACAGCTTTTTTGAAATCTCCATGTGCCCCCATGTGCTGACATTTTGACTGGCAGTAAATTTTTCATGTAGAAACAGGAGTTGTGTTGGATTGTTTGTCTTATCTCAGTCCTTTCTGTTTTCATGCACGCTTTGGCCAGTCTGTAGGATTGTTAATTTAATTTGTTCAATTAACAGAGACTTTCATGTAAAGTAACGAAAATTTTAATTTTTGAAATTTATCGCTGGGTAGCTAAAATGGCAAACTGTGGATGAACTTTTCAGAAGACAGGAAACAAAGTTGAATGTCATGGCTGTGATTTTCCAGCAGACTGGGGATCCTGTGGGTCACACTTGTTAGATACCCAACTTTATTTTTTTTTTTTTAATATAAGATTTTCTTTTTAAAGGGCAAGTGTGCAGCATTTAAAAATTTTTTCCTCATGGCAAATTGTTGTGTGCACTGAAAGTAGTTGTTTTTGAAACAGGCAAGTAGATGACTAGAGATGCTTGTTAAAGTAAAGAGAAGTAGAAAAATCAAAATACTTGGTCCATTACAATACAGGGGGAAAGGCCTGGGAAAACTGCTACACCATAACACAGAGCACTGCAGAATGGAGGAGCTGTAAATAAAGGCACAGGAATATCGTCAGAAAAAGCTGGTGTAGCTGGCTGATGTTAGAAAAGTACAAACACATCCTCTGTTATATGTGAAGGCAGAGGGCAACTTGTAAAAATAGCAGGTAAATTTCTCATTTAATATTTTAATGAATTCTGTGATTTTTAAAGCCCTAGGCCATGTTTATATATATGTATTTATATACATGTATATATTTATTAAATTGAAGTGATTTTTTCTTCTAAGTCACTGTGAAATTCCTTAATTCATTTGGCATGCCTTGACCGCTAAAATGGCAGAACAATAAGAGAGACCTCAGGTCCTGGTGTGTGCACATTATATTCTACTGTATAGCTGCCTGCATTTCCTAGCGGTACTCTTACCTTCTTCTCCTTTAAAGCAATACAATTTAACTTTGCAGGCCCTGTCATCCAGTAGTAATTTTCTGTCACTGCAGGATACCAATCCTCCGTTTGCAGCTTAGATGCATTTTAGCACTTCACCCTGTTAGAACATATCATTGTTTGAGGGCTTATGTAGATGAGGGATCTGTAAGCTGAGTCTCTTAAAACTGAATTCACTGTCTTGTTTCAAACTTTCAGCGCTATTTTTTACCATAGTTACTTCATTTTGGTCCTTGTCTTATATTTGCTTTTTGACAGATTGAAGAATGGGCAAAGGGAAAAAAATCACCCAAAACTATCCTCTGACACCTTCCTATTTTTAATTCCTGTTGGTTGTTCTTGTCTTGTAGTTAGATTTGCATGGAATCATTTAATATAATTTTCCCTAGACCACTATTATATTTCTTTACCCATTCATGACCAAATTGGGTTTGATTTTATGTTTAACTTATTAAGACTAAGGGGAATAAAGCTGTAGAAAACGCAGAAAGGACTCCAGAACTGTTAAAGGTGGGGAAAGAAAAAGTGTTTTGCAAATAGGAGGAATTAATTGGCTTAAAGAACATAAGAAGAAAACATAAAATGAGAGTAAAGAGAAAAACAGCAGGATCTTATGCAGGGCATTGAAATGCTCCATATGTATAAGCTCCTGCTTCTTGCGTATGGATGTGGGAAGAGAACTCAGTAGAGCTGCTGACTTGTGAAGGATTGGAATTTAACCTGCTCTAGCTCTGAGTTTCTCTTAGTTTTTTATTTTCTGTATTAGGCTTGAGTATAGGCTGGTGGAGAAGTTTGGAAATTTGTCCTTCCTTGCTACACCACAGCTGGTTCCAACACAGTGGTATTCGATGACTTTGTAAGAAGTTTCGTGGTTGCTAAATTCACTTTTCCTGTGATTCGATGTGACTTTCAGATTACTCACTTTCAAATTTCTCTTCCTTTTTGGAAGACACACTGTATTACTGTTCTTTGAGCCCTGTGGAAATTGTAAAATAGGTTCCATAAATAACAGACGACTAAAAAAAAGTCTTAGTTTCAAAAAGTCAAGAATTCCTGATCTCAACAAGATTAAGCTCTCTACCTTTGCACACTTGAAAAAAAGAAAACACCCTAAGATGCCATAACTTTTCAGTGCAAACAGACCAAGTCCCACACTTGCTCCTGATTCTCAGTTTCTCCCCCAGCAAGTAAAGCACGTTTTGTCCAGCTCAAAGCCCCCTGCTTCCAAACTGGCTTGTCAAGTTCTGCATTTGCACAGGCACTGCAAAATCTGCCATCCAGAAGGTGCCTGTGGAGATTTGGGAGCACCTGTGCAAGGCTCCATGTCTGTTTTTGCTGTACTCCCTCTCTCTGTTCCCAGTGTCAGTGATGCTGAGTCCCAGCATCCTCCCGTGTGCTGAAGAATGCAACTAGGCACTGGGGGCTGGAGAAGCAAGGGAGAAAACTACTTTTGGTGCAGGTTTTCCCTAAGTGTTTTCCTGAGGGCTAGCACTTGGCAGAGAGGCCTATGCAATTGTGTGTCCTAAAATGGGCCCTGACCTTCTTTTCTTTGCCACAGAGCTGGATCAAGCCCTTGTTCCTCTTTGAATGCTCTACAGAACTGGTGATCCTGTAATATACATGACAGTGAGCATAACTGGCAAAGGAATCCCTTCTCAAGCACGTTTTTCTTTCTTTGACTATTTTTAGGATATATTGTATTTCCTTTCCTCCTCGGTTATTTTTTTTTTTTTTTTCTTAAAGGTGTGAAGGGCCAGAAGCGTCCAGCAGTGCTTGGCAGCATGGAGTTTTCAGGGGAACGTATCATCACTAGCTGTTCCTTGTTTACAAAGATGTGGTGGTGTGGGGTCGGAGCTGAAAGTTGTGGTTCCTGGCATGGCTAGAGGTGGAAAACGTTGTACTGCTGGGGGCTGAGGCACCTGCAGCAGGAAGGGCTGTCATTACCTGGCTCAGAGAATTTTGATTAAGAAAAGGAGGGATCAAAGGAGGAGCTGTTTGAGCAAGTTGTCTTTTGTTTTTTTAATGTGAAATCACATTGACTGAATTAAATTCAGGGTGGAGAAACCAAATAGTAATTTTAATGATGCAGCAAAATGTTAATGATGAAATATAGTTCCTCAGGCTCCATTTCATCATAGCCTGTACCTTTAAAACCATGGGCTTCAGGGGGCAGAGATTGTAGCATCTCTCTGTTCAGGCTCCTATTTGACATGGTTGGGTAGGCTATTGAATTCTTACTCCCCGCCTTTAGCTTAGCTGTGTACTATATGTTCTCCACAATACCTCAAGCTGAAAATTGATCTCTCGTCAATACTGTGTGATGATTCGAACCACTCCTGTAATCAGCACCACTCGTTGAATGAAGTTCATCGTGGGAGGCCTGATTATTGTCTCCACCAAGACTAACCCTACTGAAAAGGCTATCAGACTGTCTGAATTTGGACACTTTGGACAACTGCCATCAGGAGTTATCTGTGCTTCCAGAAAGGGCTAAATTGAGCAGAGATGAAGTGCTGGTGTTTATTGATTTCCTTTTTTTTTTTTTTTTTTTTTTTTTTTTTTTTTTATACTTTTTTCTTCTTTTCTTTCACTCCTCCAGGCTAGGTAGAGCAGAGGCAGCTTTAGCTACATGTTCTAGGTGTTGAGATAGCATTGCTACAGTGATGATGCATCTTTTTTGACCCCATGTCCAATTGTCTACGGCACACACTGGAAGATTTCAGGGATGCTTTTTAAGGAAAGACCTTCTGTTAAAAATGCTGTGTTGTGTAAAACAGCCTTGTGGTCCTCTTGTTTATACGCTGTGGACAAAGTAGAATAAAAAAGTGCCACAGATGAGGGTGAGTGCTTACTAGTTTGTGTGTCAGCCTCAATACAGAAGTTCTTGATCTACTGGAACAGGAAAGAGGAACTGCAGCCTTCAAGTAAGTACCTGGTTAAAGGGATTCACCATGCAAAGTGATTTCCATTAGGTAATTTCTTGGTGTACCCTTGTCTTATGTTATGAAGCTTTCTGGTGCTGTATAAGCAGAAGGGACATACTATACCAGCACAGTGAAGATCTTGGTAGCAGCTAGTAATATTTAAACATTTGATACTAGGTTAGATAATGCCATGTATTTCTCCTATGCTGTGTTCAGGAGTACAGAAGATGGGTTGGATTTTTTTCTCCCCTTACTAGTGTAGAAAATTTCAGTAGTGCTGTTGTGACCCTGTTTCATTCTATGGGAGCACATGCCATTGACCTTTCTTAAAAATGATTTCAAAATAGCAATAACAAGCAAAGTGCAAATACCATGACTGCATTTACCTCACGGAATTTTTTTGAAGCTAGTGTGGATTAGGGCATGCCAAGATTTAATCATGGAAAACCAAAAGGTGAAACAACGCCACTGCGTACTATTGCCTGCCTACTCAAAAAGCTTTATGCAGTAACAGTGCATGGTCCAGGCTTGCTAATAGCACAGTTTGTCTTCCCAGTGACAACTCCTCTGCCTCTGACTGTAGGACCTGGACTGAAATCTTAATCTCACTGCAAAGCCCTCATTGACGTGTATGGACTTTGCTTCAGCCCTGTTTGATGGAGTGCAGTGGAAGCTTTAAAAGCATTCAGGCCGAAGTCTCTTCACCAGGGGTGTTGTGCCTGTTTGTCACCAGATAACCCTGTGTCTTTTAATAGAGTTAAAGCTTCGTGGGCAGACTCTGCCCTTGTTTAATGCCATGGCATTGTTCCCATTGGCTTCAAAAGAAGGAGGCACTTAGACTGGGACTCTCAAAGGCCCTTAGGACCGTAAGTCCCATTCATTTCCTGATTTCAGTGGGACTTAGAGTTCTAAATCCCTTTGTGAATCCAAGCCATAATGCTTTACTGTCTAGGCACAAGTATTAACAAGAGTTCTCTTTTTATCCTCTTAGCATGGTAAGCCTGGAAAGTGGAGCTCTGTGTTATCTTCCCCGTGCTCCTGAAATAGGCTGAGAATATGTGTAGCTGTTTAAATATGGAAGTTATCTTCTTATTTGAGTCTGAATTATCATCTCCTCCAGAACTATAAAAACAAACAAGTCTGGATGACACAACTCCTTTTTGAACTGAAACTCTGCAGAATGGGTGTTGGGGTAGAGAATGGGTGAAGGGGGAAGAGTACATCAGTGCTTTAACTCCTTTCTGTCCTTCTCCCAACCAGCTTGGTTCCTTGGGGTATGCATGAAAATCATCTGTGTGACAAACCCTTTCCATACTGGTAACCATGAAGAAGAGCCCTGTGCCATAGTATTCACAAGCACTTGATACACAGAATCTGTGATGAAGCTAGGTGCTGGCTAGAGGGGCCATAAAAAGTAAACCTTCAGTAAGAAACCTTCCTAAGAGCCTCTTACAGCCATGCTTTCAATCCCAAATGAATTTTTTGCATCTGCTTACTCATTTCCAAATCTATTGATAATGGGCCCAGTGTTCATCTGATGCAAATTAGCTTAGTGCCACCGAAATCAGGTCACTGCCTATGTTGATTTAAGTTGTCTGAGAAGCTGATACAGGCTCTCTGGTTCTTTTGGTGTTAAACAGCTTTCCCTCTGTAGCCATCTTCTTCCATTCATTGTGAGTCTAGAAATGCTTTTGAGTAAAAGAAAAAGCTGTACAATGTGTTATGTCAAAAGTAAATAATGTATAGGCTTATGGAGGATCTAATGATTAGTTGTTGGCATATATTCTTGATAGATTAGGAATCCTTATCCCATTAATGGGTCAACTCTTAGCCTCTGTGATAAATAGCTGGGATTGACAGAGAAGCAAAATGATGAGGTATATTCTCTTTGCTATGATGATCCTAAGAAACAAGCAAAAATCCTTTCACCAAAGTGTATAAAACACCCAGTTGATCTACAGTTAGTGCAGGGAACTGCTACAGAGGTGCCACTCAAATCCTACCGTTTACAGTAAAGCATGTTTGCAGCAGGTAGGGCTTTAACCTAACTGATTTTGGGTCGATTTTCAAATCCCTGAAATATGAGGACTCACCATCCTCCACTGTTCCAGAGAGGAATGGGATATTAATAGGTGTGCAAGTTAATGGAAATAGAGAACATAGCATGCTCTTGCATTTAGGGGCCAGGGGTAGCAATTCTGCTGGGCTTAATTCTGCTCCTCCCCTAGTGGGCCATCCTACTGAGCCAGGATGAGCTTTTCCAGGGAGCTGGGATGTTGAGTTTCTTTCTCCTTCTGTTGTGGATCACTGTGGTTTTTAGTGGCTTGCACCAGAGTTTTCTCTGCAAATGAGGCCCTTCCTGCTTTTAGGTAATTTTGTTACAAATGAGTGAGTCCCAAGTGCAGCACAGAATTTTGTAACTGGAGAGATCTTGATTAGTGTGGTTGTCAGAAGACTTTGCATCCCTCAAGGGACGTGTATTCCTCCACACTTGGTATCTGTTTCACTATGTCTCGTAGCAGTTGGGTCTGATGATCCTGAGAGAGGCTCAGAGCACAGCTCTGAAACAGTTGGTTTTTCACAGGGTGGTCAGAGGGATTTCCCTGCTGAATTCCCAACTCATGGTAGCAGAGATTGGCATTCCAGGAGGATGCATGAAGTACCTTAGCACAGCATTTAGTAGTGCTGGCCCAGACATCAGAGTGGGGAGGGCTGGCCTTGCAGTGGACTCCAGACTGCAATTCAGGTGACCTGTGCTTGCACGCCATTGATTTTTCATCTGACCTTGCACAAGGGGCATAACCTCCTCCTGCCCTGCTTGGCCATCAGCACCGCAGGGACAGCGCCACTGCCTCTTTCATGGTCTTTGTCCTCAGACTTATTGAATATATATTGTTCAGGGCAGAAGGGGTTTTACTTTACGTGTGTGCAGTACTTAGCGGGCCGGAGCTTAGGACTCCACTGGGATTTTTGGGTACTCTGGTAGTAGTAAAATAATGAATGATAGCTCGCGTGCTGCTTTCCTCCCACTTCATCACTGTTGCCATCCTGACCCTTTCCTGCCTATAAAGTTCCCATATGGGCTTTGAAATGGTCTCACGTGTCTGTCAGTCTCTGCAACAATTGATGGGTGATGTACAACTTACTCCAAACAATGGGCATTTTGCATTTTTACTTCATTACTGGCTGCAGGTGCTTTGATTTGGGAGCAGTCCCACTCTGTAAACTCATTATTTCCTGAAGCTATGTTAAATGTTTAATGGAGTAGCAAAGAACCTAACCTGGCATGCCCTTGACAATTTCAAGGTGTTATTCCACCATCAAGAGCCATTGTTGAAGCTTCCACAAAGTTTGTTGCATCCTGGCTTGAACAGATTTACTGAAACAAAATGTCAAAATGTTTGCTTGAAAGTCTGCAATTAGACTTGCTGGGGACTGGTTATAGAACATATTAGACAGAGTGGCTCTTAAATAATCTTCTTAAAAGCAAATTCATCTGGCTCTCAGAATTGCTTTTTCTAAAATTGCCAGTTGCCATGACCAACAGGGCTCCAGTGACTCTCAGGAATGTATCATTTATAAAAGTGATTGGAGATTAATTAAACAGAGTTTCATCATCTGGTGGGATAGCTAAAATACACACTTGCTTTGTGGGAAGTTGGCAGTAAAAGGGTTGTACGTGTTTCTGGTGGCCAGAGGTGCTGCTGCGCATTGTGGAGGCAGCATGTTGCCTTTTCTTGCCACTTTGGCAACTTGCTCAGCTCTTCTCTTCATGACTTTGGTGGTGAGGCAAGAGCAGGGCATAGCTGGTTATTGCCTGGGGCATCGGGGACCTTCCACTCAGGACAGGAGGAGGGGTCATGGTCCCTTTCAAAAGAAAGCAAAAAATTGTATCCTTATCTTTTGTGGTTTCTCTGGGTGGCAGCTTATCTGATAAGGAGGGACTCAGAGATACCTATTTAATCCCAGGGTCTAAAGGATGAAGCTTTTCTTTTCTGAATTAGCATAAAAGAAAAAAAAAAGAAAAGAAAAAATGCCTTCTGCATGTCATGTTTGACTTGCACTGGCAGCTTCTGCTTCTCCAACTGTTGGTTGCTAAAACGTGTGTTTGTTGTGGGTGGAAAGCAGGATAGTAAACATGATCCTCTCCAAACATCAAGCAAATTTGGTGTCTCCCCCCACTCCCTGTTTTGAATCACAAATTTTTCTTTAACCCCATGTAAATAGTTTGAAAATCCGTGTTTTATGCCTGTGAAGGGTAAGTGTGACCCTAAGATCCTGTCAGCTTTGGCTTAAAATCTTCATGTTTCCTACTCTGAATGGTACTTTACCACATACCTTCCTTAATTTTATTTTTAAAGTAGATATTCCTATTCTGCCTTCTGGAATTAACAATGTCTTTGTCATTAATGATCAAGGTAATTCCAATAATAAAAAAAATCACATGAGTTTTTAAAATGGTTCCAATTCATGCTTTCTTTCTTCTTCTTTTCACCCTGCCCTGTGGAAACGATTGTAAATGTATGAGAAAATGTATGGTTATGCAGGTCAGATTATCCTTCAACAATGATTTTAATGTTTTGAATCTTACTCTAATACCCATGTGTCAGAATTTTGGAGGCTCAAATTTACTAATGTCAGTTCATTTTCTGGTGCAGGAAGCCACCGTAGCCTTCAAAGGACAGGAGCAGAGAGGGTTCTGAGAGTGCAGGACAATTCAGCCAGGATACTGTGTGCATGTTCAGCGTGACAGAGCGTGTGCTGTGACAGGCACAGGCACTGGTTGTAGCTCCACACCAAAACCCAGCGTTCTTGGTGCATCCTTGCTGATACTCCTCTCTTCGGCTGCGCTGTTATTCTTGGGGCATGGAGAACCCACGTGTGGCCACGCGTTGCGTTCCATGCTGCTCCCTTGCCTTCTTGACTGCTGGCTGAAACTCTTCCTTGTGGCAGCGCATCATCCCACCACTGCATCGAGGAGGCTTCTAGCAAGGTGCTGCTCATCTCATGGTGTCCTTTCTTGGGCAAGATAGCCAGACCCCTTCCAGATCTGTTAGAAATCCCATAGGAAAAAAGGTGGAATTTTCACCCTTGGTGGAAAATTGTCTGGGATTATCTGCTGTAGCAGATGAACATCGTTGTCCTGATCTCAGTTTTTACTGTAACTTCTTTTTATTAAGATCTGAATACAAAAACCAACTTAGATGGTTATAAGATGTTACTGTGCAGTTTATTTCTCCTAACCTACTAGAGTGTATCCTTGCCCAAGGCAATTTGACATGCTGTCGGATTGTTGGAATGGAGCTGTACAAAACATGAAAAGGAAAGAAAAAGATCCCCTTCATTTTGTTCTGGCCTTAAATGCAGCAAGATGGCAAAGAAATCCAGTGTAAACCTTTAGGCAGTCTGTGCCTTTATTGCAGCCCTTGAAAATAATCCAGTAAATAAGCAAACAAGCATAATTTGGAGTGAATGGTGAAATGCTGTGTTTCTCTTTAGTCAGCTCTCTGTAGCCTTCAAAGATAGGTTAAGTGTCTGGCAAAAGGAAGATTTGCATGTAGTCAAAGGGCCACGCTTTATCCTAAAAATGACCTGATTGCCTAGCTATTATTTTTTCCCCAGCTAGCTGTAGTTGTAAATACCACCTAAATATGGACTGGAAGGGTTGGTATCTGTTTTTACATTGCTGGCTTTGTGTTTCCCCTCTGTGCTTCAAAGATTTGCTGTTTGTGGCTTTGTATTTTCCTCCTACAAGCAAAGAAAAACCCCCAAACCAAATAATTTTCTCACGGGTTTGAAAATCTCAGTGTCAGATTGCAGACTTGGCAGTAGAACATTTGAAATATTTTCTGATTTAATTTTGTAGAATGGTACCTGTCAAGTCAACAATGCATCCTTTTAAGAAAGCATTATGTTTTCTGGTCCTAAGATCATGGTGTGTCAGTTGTTCTGTATATACACACACACACACACACACACACACACACACACACACACACACACACACACACACGTATGTGTGTATATATATATGTATATTCACTAGGAAATTTAAGTAAATTGGGGAAGTAATCATGTCTCCTCTTCCCTGAAACCATTCGCTCTCAGCAAAGTTAACCTGCTTTGTAGCAGAGGGTTAATACTTTCTGAAACACTTCCCGAGAGCCAAGTGCTCAAGTACTTGAAGAGAGCCTGAAATCAGTGGGCTGTGGGCACCACAACCCTGTCCTCTAGTAATTCCACACTTCTGTGTAACTTCACATCCTGAACCCTGTCCCACTGGTGTAGGAAGGGGCAATGGCAATTCTCTTGGCTGTTGGTCTCATATTTAATACCTGCAGAGTACTGAAATGCTGAAGACGCAGTTGTTAACATAATTTTGACTCCTTTGTGCTGTTTGTTTCAGATGTATCGCCGTGCTCCAGAAGCAGTGATGAGTTTTTTTTCTCCTGAGTATGGCAAAATATCTGTCTGTGTCTCTATCTGTATATTTACTTGGGTGACTGCAGATGGGGAAGTCAAGGTTGGAGAGCTCTACCTGCTGGCTTCAGGTTTGGGGTCAGACTTCTCTTCGTAGAGACTATGTGCTGTGCTCTGTTTATCTGAAGCATGAGCTCCCCTGAGTTTAGTCGTGGGTTTATGTGCACTAAACTTTTGCAGTAGAAATCCTCGGTTCTCACTTCAGCTTTCCTTTATCTTTCTGGAAGTTCAAGTTGTACTTCAGCTTCTCAGATTTACTCCTGTTGGATGGGGGTGTGCCCAAAAGAGAAAAGGATGTTGCTGGTGTCTGGGAAGGCATGAATGCTTTGAGCACCTTCTGCCTCAAGACAACTCAGGTGTTCACAGAAAGGTCTTGGAAATGTGTGCATTGAGTAGAAAGGAGCAATACAGTGGGCCATTCAGGAGGAAGGAGAAAAGGCATCTGGCAGCGTGTGAAATAGCCAGCATCATTTGTATGGGAGCATCCAGTTTAGGCAAGCCAGAGTCATGGATCAGTTCCCTTTGCCAGGGGCTGCAGCAGAGAAATTGGTAGGTTTCCACTTAAGTAGTCCTGTGCAGGGCCAGGAGCTGGACTTTGATGATCCTTGTGGGTCCTTTCCTACTCAGGATATTCCATGATGCTGTGATTCTTTGAAGTGCTGCTGAGTGCCCGGTGCCTCCCAGCACTTGCCTGTTCTCATCTGGCTGGGTGCTGCCAGCTCTGCCTGCTGAGCTCTGAGCGCCTCCCAGCCCTGCCATATTCTGCTGGATGTGCTTTTTCCTTGCACAGCTGCGTTCATTTCCCTGCAGTGGAGTCCCTTGTGAGGCTCCCTGCCTCAGGAATTCGTTCGTCAGCCTGCAGGATTCAAAAATAGCATCCAACCTTCTGCAGGGACTCCCTGGCTGGAGTAAACAGAGCAGCCCCGTGCTATGACTTCACACACTTCAGTGGCCAAGCATCTCCTCTGGGCACTTTGCTCTTATTTACCTGTGAAAAGAAAGTAACTGGCACTTGGGGTTCTTGATTTCTTCAAAGCTTTGAGCTGCCTTTGGCTAACTTCCATCCACAGCAGAGGAAGGAAGGGAAACCTGGCTGAGCAGTGCCTGCTGACCTTGCCATGGTGACTCTCTTGTGGAAGGAAGGCGTCTTTGGTTCCAGATGCAAACTGGCTCCACACAGCTTGCTGGGGCTCTGTTGCTGTCTCCCAGTCGAGTTGAAAAGTTATGTGAGTCCAACTTCCCTGCAGAGGAGTGCAATGCTGCTGCCTCCCTCTGCCAGTTCTTCCTCCCTGGGAAATGTAATTACTATAAGGTATAAAACGTTTGTGTGGACTCTGGAAGCAAGCCTATGTTTTGGGGTCCCATTGCTTTCTCTTTTTTATGCCTTACTGGTATTTATGGAGATTTTTTTTCATTGTGAAGGGACTGGAAAGTCTGCTCAGTCCTCCCTCTTGAATATGTGTTCCCAGTGTTGTCTCATTTCCAGGCTAAGGCATAATGTAGCTATCAAAGCCTCCCCCTTGGGCTCACCATGCAGTGTAGCATATTTTTGGCCTTAAGCAAGGGAAACAGATGATCAGCTGAAGCTAGTTATCCTTGTGTTGAAAGTGCCAGAATGGGGCCAGCAATCCCTGCTGCTCTGGGTATGAACCTGCTGCGGGCACCTCACCTTCCATTATTCCCTGCCCTGTGCCAGCTGCTTCTTTTGAAGGCACTGCATCATCCTAAGAAGTTACTCTGCAGGGGAAATGACCCATGTAGAATCCTGCCTCCTCATGTCCTTGTGAAACAAAGTGTTAAGTCCATTTCTTGTAGTGGTGAGAGATGGCATTTCTCTCCTCACTGCTTGTGGGTACATAGTTTCTGGGTTTTCTGTAGTTTTGACAGCAGGAAAAGTGCTGACTGATAGATACAGATCCCCATCCTAGACTTGCCTTTCGTGTGAGGACCTCTGCTCTTGACTTCAGAGGGTCCTGAGCAGTATGGCTAGGTGAGAATGCATAGGTATGGTGCAGGTCAGGAGAGGAAATAGGGAAAAAAGGTGCATTGGTGTGTAATATCTACAAATCACTTCTGTTTTCCCTTTTGAGGGTTCAGCCAAATTGCCTGCCTTCAGCTTCTGTTCCCAACAAAATCTGAAGATGAAACCACTATGCCAGCCAGAAAGAGCATAGCTGGGAGGAGCACCAGGCACACCCAGCAGCATTGTCCCTTGTGCCTCACGATTGCCTGCTGATATTTGGAGTTCCTGGGAAAGCTGTGTGTGCTGCTACTCCTTGCTGAGGGTTGATACTAGCAGGAGGCATGCGAAATCCTACTGTGACAACTTTAATGGACACAAGGCATTACTCAGGAGGTTTCTTGCCTGCTGTCAGAAATGCCAAACCTCTTGGCTGCCCTCAAAGACCTGGAAGCCTTGAAGCACTTTTAGATTTTTCTGCTGTTGAAGTATTCTGTGTAACAAGTAACCCAAAGACAACTTCAGAGCAATGTGGTTCTGATTGCAGTACAAGACTATCAAATGGTTTCTCTAACCCTTTGATTAATTTTGCCCTTTCTCTGGAAATGAGGGCCTGTGCCTTGCCTGCCCTCCATCCAGTCACCAGTTCAAGTCCCATGGGAAATACCGGTAGCATTAGTGCTTTCAGAAAAGCAGACATGTCCTTTGGCTTGTTAGAGTTCAAGGGAATACAGTCATCTTTTCTATAGTAACAACGTTGATTTTATGATTCCACCTTCTGTCTTAACCCCCTGAATTGGGAACCCACTTGGACATAGGTTTATATGCTACATATATAGGAAAGACAAATATTTTTCAAATGTCACAGACTGTGTTTTGCATGTTGCAGTGATACTAAATTCTCTGCCTTTCCTTTTAATGTAGCCTGTGTTTTACTCATTTCTGATGTTGTGAGATGTACTTGTCTGGGCCATATCCCGTGCTGTATTCCTCTTGGTGTAGTCAGCAATGTACAAGACAATGACAGTTATTTACTTTCCAAAGTGCTGTGATTAAAAGAGAAAGCTGACTTGTAAGCATCTTCGAGGATAAGTCCTCTGTTATTTGGAGGAAAAAAGAGGAGCTGCTCAAATGCTCCAAAAGATCTTCTCTATAAAATGTTTTATTTATTTGCCTTTATCCCCCCTTTTGTTTGCTATTTAAATGGATAGCATAGTATTTTATGAGCTATCTTAACTAAGTCTTAGCTGAGCTGTGAGTCCAAAGTAGGAACTACTATGAAACAGAGATGAACCACACCAGGATTTTATTGCATAGTGTCCTGAGCTGCTGCTGATCTGAAACGCTTGCAGCTTGCCAGTGCCCGGTTGGTGGGTGGCTGTTGGCTCTTCAGGGTGCAGGACTCAAGTCAGGCTGAAGGATGTAGATACTCAGGAATTACAGGGCCGCAGACCAGCTGAGCAGGACCACAAATCATGCATTAACTTGCATTGCACAGTGCTCTGAAGATGATAAATGCTGCTTAAATGTTCACTTGGGCTTCAGCATGAATTAAATCCAATAGAAACATGGTTTGGGTGTTATTTTCAAAACATTGCAACTGGACAAAGAGTTTTCATAGTGGTTTTCTGGTTTTGTCTATTTAAGTGTTTATGAAAAGTATAGGGAAAAGATTTCATTAAGAAAGAAATCTTGAAGTATTCAACTGAGATGTCTTCATATGTAGTTCTGTGGTATAACTGCAGCATCAAGTCCTGCAGATTCCTTTGCTTTTGTGGCTACAGTAAAATGTGTATGATGACACTGAGAAGAGCAATCAGAGTTGGATGTAGCTCTCCCTCAAACCTTCAAATTTTGCAACAGGAAAAATTATTTTCCATTAATTTCCATCTTCGTGGGGCAGGGCACAGACTGACCGGCAATAGCTGCACTCACTGTGGCTGGAGCACTGAGCTGAAATCCTTTGGCTGGTGTTACACAGAAATCCAGAGCAGCTGAGCCATACGTCCCTTCCAGCTTGGAAATGGGAGAAGCTGGGCCAGGATTCCGGGGAACGCTGCCCAAAGCTAGGCTTTAAAACACAGCCTTGCAAATCTCAGACACGCTAAAACTCCAGTGGCTCCTGTGGATGTTGAAAGCTGTTTTGGGTGTCTCGGCCACTTTATCCAGGTGACTGAAGGCTTTAAGACCAATTTGAGGAACCTCGGCCTGTATTTCTGGGATGATCAAGGCCTGACATGCACGACCAAAAGGTCTTAGCAAATGATAAAAATGTATAAGGAAGTTTGTTGAGTTTTTTTTTTCCCCAGTCACAGTAAGCCTTGCTGGGTAAGGCAGGCCCTCTCAGTTTAATGTCTTTGTGCTCTTCATCCTCCTACTGTGCTGTGCAGAATCTGAGCCTTTAACATTTTTCACCTTGTTGGATTCCCTGTGTCTATTAGGACAGCGGATGAATCATCCAGCATATTTAAGTGCAAACCTTGGGAGAAGATAGCTCTTAAATTGCCTTTTCCACTGGAAGCTGATAAGCTCATTACATATGCAAAAAAGGATACGTATATCAGGCAAAGCCAATATATGACTTGGTAGCGAAGACCAGTCGGAAATACAAAATACATGTAACGATGAATTTAAACACCGTACTAAATCACAGCTATACTGTTTTATTAGACATTCCTTCCTCAACTATGAAAGCTTTAGCTATCATATAAATCTGTCTCTTAATAGTTAGCAGTTACAGTTCTTTATAATTTATTTATCGGATACTGCTCAGCAAAAATGTACCTTCCTGTCAGCTTCCTTTATATACTACATTTTGTTCAATGCTGCTAGCACAAATTTTTTGCTATGCTCTCTCTGCTGGTGCCATGATTGAAGTACAGTCCAGAAGTTGTGAAGATAGGTCTTACGAGGAAGTCCTTGGTGCTGCTGGCACTGAGCAAGGGCTTGAGGTGGGCTTCTGCAAGCAGCTTCTTGCATTTATCCTGGGGGACCATCCACTGCTTAGGGTTTGCTTAGCACTCTGGGCACAGGGACCTCTTAGAGCAGTTCAGAATGATTGTGAAAAATGTACATCAGCCATCAGGGCTTGCTGGTATCCCAGTTCAGACCCGTTGCTATCATTTTTATTGCCCTAACGTGATGTGCTTTAGTGGAGTCACTTGTTCCAGATGTAGGAATAGGTGTGAATGTCTCCGATAAGTAAGTGTTCAAGGAGATCCCAGCCAGCCAGTAAATTGCAATTTGAGGATGTTGAACATGAGTTGTGATGCCAGTCAGGTGTGTGTACCGACTGCCCTTCAGGGTGGTTCTCACCTCAGCTGTCATGGTCCCCCACAGCCATCTGGTGTGAAGCAGCCTTTGACATCTGGGAGCTGCCATGGATCTGTCCATCCTCCTTTCCTTTTAGGTCATTAGTGTCTCACCAGCACTTCAGTCAATTACGAGAGTGGTATTCAATCCTGACTCTACCAAATGTTTTTTAGTTTTTCTGTCCAGGGTTTTTGCTGATAAATCTAATACTGGATGAAAGCATACTGCCTCTCAATACTCTGCTAGCTGACTTGCACTTTTTTTTTGTTCTTCATACTGTTTAAACAATGCTAGTCTCCTGTTGTCATTCACCTGAAGTTTTTTCAACCAATATTTTTGCTCTGGTGAAATGTTTTGGATGCTGTGTCTCTGTTTATACTTGTCCATATCAATGAAGAAGCACCAGCAGGAATGGGGTTTCTCTGTGAGGTTCAGCAGAGCAGATTCAAAAGACACATTTCTCTGGGGCGTTCAGCTGCTGAGGCTTTTTGGCCAAATGACCTCAGTAATGGTTTATGCAAAAAGAAGGGAAATATAAAGTACTTCTTTGTTCTAATTACTAGAGGTCTGCCTTCTTCATTTCAGGTGAAACCATTAGTAAGATCTTCTCTTCCATGTTAAGGAAATCCTGAGCAATGCTCATCATATTAAGAGTTGATCATTCATTTCATATATCTAAACACAAGCCAACTGTGAATAAAACTGTGGTATCCTTTGAGACCTCCATTTGCAGAACTCCCTTAAAGGATCACCCAAGGAAAGTGCACTTTTACTTAATACCTTTATTTTTTTTAATTTCAGAGACGATTAATAATTTATGTAGCTTGTGGAAAACATATCAGCCAAAACTGATGTGCCTAGAAGGCAGTCAAATTTTTACTATTGGCTTCAACCGAGTGCAGTTTTCTAGAAGTAGAAAGTATCTATAATGTGGGCTTGGAGTGCGTAAAGAACCCCACCCTGTTAGTTGGTGCTTTTGTTATAAAGTATCATCATGCAGAAGTTTTGATTTACTCGAAACCAGTGGCTCTGCCAGTTCCTGCAATAGGTTTTTTTCACAGCCATCCCATTCAGTGTGTCTCTGTAATTTAAATAAGTAATTTCGCTCCTTAAAAAAGCATGTGATTACCTGGAATACTTTCCTGCATTTTTAATTTGCTTTTACTCGTGTCAGACTACTGATGACATTGCAAAATGAAATGAATATTTGATTGCAGAGTTTATAGCAAATGCAGGTCTAATTGCTTAAGCCAGTCATGTTTATATATCTGATGCCATCAAACTTCTTTTGGAAAAATACAGCAAGACCTCGGTCTGGCAAGGGCCCTTAACTACATCCTTAATTTTCATCCACACTAGTTTTATGGAGGCTGCTGGGCCTTCTCAGTTATTTGAAGCTGAGAAGGGGGCTGGCTTGTTTTCTTCGTGCAGGAGTAATGCTGAGGTTTACACCCTGTATTAGGGATGGTGTGGCAAAGTGAGCTGGTGGTCCTGCCGTCTCAGAGCATATGTAGAGTTAAGCTCATACTTAGACTGTGCAGTTGGCTGCTTTGCTTAGTAAAATGCACCCATCGGCTGAATGAGAAGCAGTACTCTGAGCATCCATCTTGTCTGAGATTCCAGGAGAGGCCAGGAAAGTGGAGGTTTTGCTGTTAGGTCAGGCGTGGCAAATGCAAGGGGCAGCTTGGCAGCAGTAGGGCTCTTCTGTCATGGGTATTTAAGCAAGTGATTAAAAAACTTATTCTTGTCCTTTCTGTGAAAAATTATGGTGAGTAGTTGAGAGATGATTTGTTTGTGCTGGCTAACTGCAAACAAAACTTTCTCGTTTACCTTAAAAAAAAAATTAGGATGGAACCAAGCAAGGAAATTTAGAAAGGCAAAAATAAAAAATCAGGGTGTTGAAAAGCAGTGGACTTCTGAAACCTACAAAGAAAATGTGTGTTAGTGGGATCTGGTTCTGTGCTACCTCTTGAAAACTAACAACAATTAAAATATGTTCATCTGTTCCAAAGGGAAACCCAAAACTGATTTGATTTTTAGTTACCCCTTCTGTATCACAGCACATAACTTGAGGTGTTTGTTCTGAATTCCAGAAGTTTTTGTGGAAACGGAGTATTACCCAAGTTGCTTGCTTGGAGTTGAGCAGGTAGCAGCACAGCTCCTGGTTTAATTGAGAGCCCTGTATGGTAAGGTGATGCTTCACCTGCATGACATGGGGTGACATATGTGAAAGCCAGGCTTGAGCGTCTAAACCTTCATTAAAACTGCTGCAGGCTGATGCAGGAAGATAACTCCTGAGGATTTAAATGGGATTGTAGGTGTGTGGCAGATATTGTTGGAGGAACACCATTAAAGGTATGATCACCCCACGCCAAAAAGGTTTCCTGTACACCTAGAGCAGCTCTTATTCCCCTTTGGCTTGGGATGTATCTGACACTCGATCCTGGAGCTGGTCTGTCTGCTTGTAATCTGTTCCACTTTCCGGTGCAAAGAAGAAAATACTTCTAATGTGAAATCCATTTTAAAATACACATTAAAAAAAAAAGCCCCTACAGCTGTTTGAAAGCTGTTTGGAAGTATGGCGTATTAGAAATAGTCCCAGCTGAAATGGATTAGCAGGCAGAGTTCAAGTGAGGAGGTCAAATTTGTAAACCGAATGCAATTTATCTTGTGGCACGGCAGTTTATCACATGGTTGCAGGAATAAAGAAATGCCACACACGTGCACATATTCACACCTAATAATTTAAGAAAACTGGAGAAGGTCTTAAAAGACATTAAAAGGCTTCTGATGACATCATGCTATCTGAGGTAATAAAACAAAGATGGTTGAAGTCAGTTCCAAAGCAACTGTAGCCAGAGATGTCTTTATATGCCAGTCTTTATATAGCTTTCATGTCTCAGGAAAAAGGTGATTGAATCCTAATATTGCATAATAACTGTGTGAGGAGACACTGGTTAAGATTTTTCCTCTCATGGATTTCTTCATGCTGCATTTCATTTATTTATGTTACATTTACAGAGATACTTTTAGGTCTGGATTAGCTGCATTTACACATCTTTAAAACTTGTGGGATGATCTGCCCTGTAGAAAATGAAAGGAAAACTTTTTCAGGGTGTGACTGTGTAGTTTTCTTGGAGCCCCTCTTTTTGAGAAAATTTTATTTTCTGCTTTAGAAGGAGCAGGAGCCTTTCTTTCCTTCCTTTTTAAAATCTTCACGATTTTAAAAAGCTGGATGAGCTGGAAGGTTTCTCATTGAATTTGTGTAGCAGATTGTTGGATAGTTGATTTTAAGAGGATGTCTGCATAGAGACACTCTGCTTTTCTGGTGGCTTCAGGTCCTGGTGGTGCAGAATTTTCAAGGCCCATGCTTTGCCAATGCTGCAAAGTTGGTGATCTTTACTGTTTTTGTTCACATGTGGTATTTTCCCTGACAGGATGCAAAGCTCACTGAATGAGCTTGTAGAAGGTACTCTTGAAAATCTGGTCATCCTGGGACTTTTAGATTGGACCATGTTGCCTTGAGAAAATGCAGCCTGTTAATAATCTTTAGTCTTGGTTATGAGTATCATCTAAGCTTGTGCCTGTGTGTGTGTTCATCGTGCTCTGACATGGGAAGGCATTCTTCTGTCCTTCAAAAGAGGTTCACTAGTGCCAGCAAAACAGAAGAGGTGATGGGCCTCCTTTTGGAGGAGGACTGTGACTGCCAAGCCACTTGGAATTGAAAAAGGTCAGTATAATTCTGCATTTCAGTCACGTTTGGTGCTAAGTTTAATGATAAGGACATTTTTTTCAAAGACACTTTAGGTGGTGTAAACTCCAGGGAAAGATGTTACTGTCATATTAATAATAATTATTTAGAAGTGTGACAAATTCATCTTGAGCAGCCTCTATTAGACATAATTTTGGAATGAAATTTAAAGTAGAAGGTAATTTCTAGATGCAATTAAAAACTTGTCGGAGTGGAGAAGCAGCCACTTTCTGTCTCATTTTGATGGTAAGCACTGTAATGAAGTGGCTCAGCCTGGCATTTTCCTGCCTGCAGCTTGATCATGGACAATCCTAGTGCAGTATCTGATGCAGCTGCATTTTTAATGCATTAAGCTCTAAATGTTCTCAGAGGCAAAATACCCCAGACTTGTTTTCTATGATAATTTTCTTTTAAGGACATTTTTTAAAATAAGTCCCTGAAGCATCAGTACCCCTTATTCCAATTACAATAATTTCAAGATGTGATCCCTGCAGAATACTATGGAGTTGGTGTGTTTGCAGCTTTTCCTTATCCTCACATGCCAGTTGCTAGAGGGATAGTAATTGGAGCATGCAGCCCTCCTTCCAGCATGCCTTTCCAGGCCGCATATTTTTGAACTCCACTTTTGCTTTTGCCTGCTTATCTTTTTTATTATTATGGAATTTTATGTGTGCTAAAATAGCTTGAACCACAGCCTTGGGGCTTCTTTGGTTTTAGACCAAACCCATCATGTTTTGCTGTTTATGCATCCCCATTCACCACTTCCAGTTACTCCAATCTTCTTGTAACCCAGACAGCCCCTGCAGTTCAGCCATGGAGGGACTTTTTAATTTTGACCATCTAGCCTCAAGGATGAATTTCTTTGTTCCCCAGTCTGGTTTTGTCACCTGCATATCTTAGAACCTCATTTCAAGTTAACAGACTTTGGTGAATGGCATTAATGCGAGAATATGATGGGCCTAAAATATCCATTGTATGTCAGTGTCCATGTTTTTTCTTGATACTTCTCACAAGCAGGACATTTAATAGCCAATCTATGAGTGTTTTGTCTTGATTTCTTGCCAGACTGGCTTTTTCAAAGGAGCTGGGGGTGACTAAGCAGAGAGAGCTCATGTAAAATCAGAATTATTAAACTTGATGCCCCTCAAGCTCTCAGCATCACTTACCATGGTTAGATCATGTCTTAGTTCACATACAGTGTGTGACGTGCAGTGAGATCCCTATAGGACCATCCCTTTTCTGCTGCATTTCCATGGTTTAGGATGCCCTTGGGCTGCAAATTGTGGCAGACTTTCATGAGTGCCTTCCCAGTGTTAGCTGGGGCTGACAGCAATACAAAAATCAATTTAGCATGGGAAAAAAGGAAACCAATATGTTCTAAGTTTGGATGCTGCTGTCTGGTGAGATTTTTAATTTGTGTATGTTGTTTTGGTAAAGAGTGGAAGAGTTCTAAGTTTGTGCAGTGCTAGGCATTTTATGGCATATTTAAATGTCTATAACATAATTTGCTTTACCATCAGAAGGCATAAATGTCAGCCTATTGACACATTATAAAGACACAAATGGAATGTAGCCTGGCAGACTGGTGCTGGTTTTGAGGTTTAATAGTACATCTGTATCATTTATCCCAGCGGGAAATAACACAGGATGTTGCCTTGTAATTTTTTACTACTGTATAATAAAATGTAACCACAATAAATGGTGTCTAAGCAAGTAATGCAGCAGATTCTGGATTTTGTCCAGTGTGCCTTTACCACTTAGGTTAGTTTTGCCTCCCTACAAGTCTAGGCAAGATACGATTTTGACTGGATACAAACAGAATGTGGATCCCTTTAATGTGTTACATACATACCTATGGAGACCTTTCTGTGCATTCCACCTCTTAATTGGCTGGTGTTAACAGTGTGCCGGTTCATTCCTCTTTAAATCACTCCTGTCCTAAGTTGAACTGTCCTTGAAAGGGTCTGTTCTGCGTTTCTGCACTTCAAGAATGTCTTTGCAGGTTGCTTGCTTTCCCAAATGTGCTCTCTGTGATACAGTGTCATGTGCAGGTAGGCTTTTGATAAAAGCTCGAGTAACGACGTCTCACAGAATGTTATGGGTCTCATGCAAATGGAGAGCAGGGATTTTGTGTGTTTTGTGTGAGTTGAATTTAACTTATGGTACATTCCCTGCTCAGTGCTAATGGGGCATCTTGCACACAGTTCAGCAGCATCCTGGAAGGTGCTGTGTCCTGCCTGGTGCCAGTCCTTTCCTGCCTTCCCTGTCAGCACTGCTACACTGCTGCAGGCTGGGATTTATTATTTTTTTTTTTAATTAAAGCCATGAGAAGTCTGAGAAAGGAGTCAGCACCCAGCTAGGGACTTCTGCAGGGGCCTGATAATGCAGAAGGGCTCTCTCATTGCTTTGTAACATCTGTCCTGCAATGTTCCAAGTGAAGAAAAATATGAAAACATTATTCCGTGCGTATGAGAGTGCTGCACATTTGTAAAAAGACAATTAACATAGAAATGAGGGAAGCTTTTGATTCATCAAGTAGATTCAACAGACTGTGTCATTTCCTTGATTTTCATTTTAATTAGGATTAATCAGTTTTATCTCCTAAGGTCTTTGCAGAGAATTTACACGAAACAGAAGATTTTGGTCAGCAGTGTGCCAGTGTAATAGCCCCTACTTGAAGAAATCCAGCTGTGGCACGTATAACCAGGATTAGATTTGGCAGGGCTCCAGGCTCCCCTCTCCTCTCTCATTAAATGCCTTGCTGTTGCAGGGAGCTCTCTGGATCTTCCAATACCAGATCCTCAGTTTCACATAGCTGCCTGATTGCTTGCTTCAAAAACCACTTGGAACCAGTATATTGCTTGGGAAGAAATATCTCTGGGATGCCAGCTTGAAAAAATGGCCGCTCTCTGCTTCAAAGACAGGCTCAAAAAGTCTCACTTAACCCCAGCACCCATTGGCCCTGACAGCTGGGTGCTAGAGCCAGCTGAGACAAAATGAAGCTGACCTTTTTCTCCTCAAACTCAATATATTTAACAGAAGCATTTAGGTTTGGATGGAACTTCAAAAACATTAGAAGTGGAGAGTGAGGGAAAGGAGCCAGGTAGTTCTGTAGGAGGGAGAGCAGCAAGTCAGTGGCCTCATAGGGAAGGTTTGAGTGTGTGTTCTGCATCCTGCACAGAAGAAGCAGGACTTCAGCACACCCTAGGTGAATGTTGCTGTCTTGGTGTTGAGTTGTATTCTCTTTCTTCTTCTTCTTTCTTATTTTTCTTCATATTTTTACAAGTCTCTTATCCCACAAAGGAAAAAAAAAGAATCTTTGTAAACAGCTACAAAACGAAATGAAATTTTTCTGGTTTGGTTATTAGGGATATTTCTGAGTGGACAAATTACATAATGGAAATTAGAATAATTTGCAAACATGAAGAGCAATTTTTTATGACTTTTTTTCAATTCCTGAAATAGATATCTTGCTACGAAAACTTCCATACTATGTGCAAGTGAAAATTTAGCTTCCAGTTTGTTTCTTTAGTGGAGAACACATAATTGTTCCAAAATATGTGAAATGGAAATGTTTTCCTTTTAATCATAGGAGAACAATATTTCATCCATGTGGGTCCTACAACAGTAAATATCAAGTGTAGGCTTTCAGTATCTTGTACACTCAATAGATTTGAAAGCCATTAAGTGTATGAACAGGAAGAAAATGGAGACAGAAGGCAAAAAACGCTGAAGGAAAATCCTACTGTAAGCTCACAAGGCGTTTTCAAGCTTACAGAAATGACCTGCTCCGTTCCTGTTACACAGAAGTGTTAAAATGAGAGCAGGCGACCCCTTTCCCCCAAATCATTCATCTGTTATGTCTGTGATGTATTTAGACTGAATCCTTTCCCAGATGCCGCGGATCTGTCGGTTCCAAGGGAAATTAATGGGATTTTACCATTTGCTTTGAGGAAAAGAGGACTGGACTTTCTCCTGCTGTCTTTGGCAGGAAGGAGCAAGGAGCTTTCCTGTCTGCTCTCTTTAAATATTGCATCTTTTTAAGCTTTTTTTTCCAGATATCCTAATTTGTGTTACTGCAATATACCATGTTGGAAAATTACAGAGGTTAATGTACAGCGCTGTGATACACAACCATAATGGTAGACTCTAATGTTTTTTAAATGGTAAACCAAAGGCATTTGTAATACAAGTTGTAGTGAATTGCCTGCACTTCTTGCCAGAGATTAGTTTAGCATTGCTTTTAATATTTTATGCACTGAAGTTGTTTGCAAAGACGAAAAGCTTCAGTCACTTTGCACACTTGTGCTTAGTTCTTTGTCCCTGTACAAAGCACAACAGGATCACTCTCTTGCTCATGAATTGTATGTCAAGAAGTTCTATTAAATTATAGTTATACTGCATTGGAAAGATTTTTCTAGTAATCAGTGAAGACTTCATCAGATTTATGGTGTCATAACTGAGCCAGGTAGTTAGAAATCTAACCTTTTGTAATATCACAGGTTGCATATTAATGTTTTAAATATCTAAACCACACATGAATGACGTAGGACATCTTTACTTTAAATGTTACTGTAGAGATTTGACGGTACATAATCCCATTAAAACAGAAGAGTGCAAGATGAAACGATCCATTTGCAATTATAATTATGCATATTGAGATTGACCATTCCTTAAAAAATTGGAAGTGCAAGGTTGAGAAGGGTGCTTGAGCAATCACTCTTTGTTGGGAGCATTGATGGAAGAATAAAAAATTTGAGGGAGATTGATTTGTCAGTAATCTGCATGAAAAAGTATGGGAAGCATTTCTTTGGAACATGAAAGGGAAGTGAACAGTGAAGGGGAGCTAACCCTTTCACTGTCATGGTTAGCTTTGCATATAGAGCCACCACAAAAAGACGTGATCAAAACCAGAACAGCAAGTAACACTGAACTACTTCACCTGCTCTTGACACTTGATCAATAAAGAGTATTAGTTGATCAGCCTAGTACTAGAGAGTCAGCATGGCCTCATGAGTACTCCGGAGGAGGTGGGTTTTGTCCTAGCTCTGTCAGAGCCCTGCTTTTTGATCTTGAGCAAAATTTTTTTGTCTCCTTGCCTTTCTTTCTGCTGTTTCTTGATTGCCTTGTCTTTGTGGAGGATGAGCTCTTCAGGAGACAGATTTCTTTGCATTGTGTTCTGTGAACAATGAAGTCTGAGCCTTGCCGAAGCCTCTAGGGGCATCTCTAAAAGAAATTATAATTGTTAGCTTTAATCACTTTCATCAAAAGAGCTTGGTAATGGAGGGTGTCAGTGTGGAGGATTCGGAGAAATCTGTAGGGTGCCTGTTAATTAAGTCACCGTGGGTGAAAGTTGCTGATTGGGTTTTCTTGGGCTGATGCAGAGATGCTGATGCCTGGGAGCCAAGGCAGTGCTGCTCCATATGAGTTTTCACCCCCAAAAGCATGACACTGATGCTGGGTGTGCACTTCTCTGCTTCTGCAGAGCCAGAAGTAAGGTGCTTGGTACGTTTTAACAAGCAAGGCTTTTTCAGAAGCCTCCTACTGGTTGCCTAAAACTTCATGTTCTTTTTTGTGGGTCCCTCTGTTGTGAGCATTTGCGACAGAAATTGGGCTGCTTGGCTTTTTGCAGTGAAGACAGATCCTTGAGGGTGAGCCATCCATCTTGATGGATTCTCCTCCTAGCCTTTGCTCTTGCCAAAATCAAGTGTTTATTGTTGCTCTCCTTATTAGCAGCTTCTGGTTTGGGATGGTGCAGCAGCATGCCAGTTTGGAGATTAATTACCCTTCTTGTGGCATCTTGTGATGCAGAGCAACGTGCCCTTGTCCTCTGTGGGTGGATGCATTACTCACCATAGCAGTGGATTTAGAAATATTAAGCCACATGAACACCAGCAGCCATGTTAGTAAAAGTGGGCTATGTTGAAGTATAATGAAGTTATATTCATTTAGCAGTAAAATTGGCAGGTAGAGCTACAGGGTAATGTGGGGTGAAGCAAGGGAGAGATGTGATCCCCCTCTTCTTTATGTCCTGAGTGAGAGCACTTTCCAAATTGTCCAGGCAGAGTATGACCAGGAGAGAACTGGGGAAGAAGCAGCAAATGCTTTCTGAGAAACACTGTAGGTTTGGGGGCAAGCAGGTTAGTCAAGTACTGTGGAGAACAGTAAAAGGGGATCAAAACAAGGTTCCCTTGCATAAAGGGCAGGAGCTCCACTGCTCTGAGTATTAGTAGGAGTCAGAGGTAAAGCAATGCCTCTTTCTTCAGTGTGTTTATTCTCTGTTTTAGGGCTAATGCCAAATCTCTGTAGTTCCTGCAGTGCACCACTGCCAGTGTGCATCGACTCTTTAACAAGTATTTTGCAAGATCTTTGCTCTTGCAGGAATCCCTGTATGGTTCCCTTCCTATTTTAACAAGAACAAGAATTCCCCAATCTGCATTTGAAATCTGCATAGAAATAGCATATGGCAGAGGCCAACTCAAGGTTACACATTTGGCATTTGGGAAGGGAAGGCAAGAAAAATTTACCAGTCAGTACACTCACATTATGATAAAATAAAGGTGAGCTGGGAGAAGAGCATGTACTGAATCTTAAAACGACACAGAAGAGCCATAAACCACAGTATGTTGTGCTATATCTTGTCCTTTATGCTTCAAGCAGAAGTAAAATGTGGGGTATAATAAATGAAACAAGGATCTTGTTTTAATTTTATTTTAAAAGCCATTGCAAGGCAATGGGCTAACAAACATTAATTTTTTCAAACCAGGCAACCTACAGTTTCTTTGTACTGCTCCCATCAAATGAGAATTATTCTCCAAAAGCTTCTTGGAAGCAGCTAAAGGTTTTGCTATAAAGCACAAGTAGAGTAGTCTAAACAAATGGCATTTTTCCTAGAAATAAAGTATATGGATGCCCTTATGAGGTGTTGCTTGGTCTGCTCTACACTTGTAAAAGTGGTTTTTCCTACTGAAACTGTATATATTTGGCTGAAATCCAAGGCTGAAAGAGGGTATAGTCTGTACATCTAGAGACTTTTTCATTTGTACAGTGAGGAATAATAACTGGCCTTACCCTGAGTTTGCCTGTAAATTTCTTAGATGACCCAAAGCCTGTTTATTGCTTACAGAGGCAATTTTGCTGACAGGCAAGCTGGAATAGGTCTTGTTTTTTTTTCCAGAGCATCCATACTTGCCTATTATAGAGAAATCACTCAGAAAGCAGCATGCATGCTGGACTCTCAAGCCTTGTTTTAAGTTTTAATTTACTTGTCTGATTTCCAAGGTTACTGAATGCAAGCAATTGCTTCTTCAGTACATAAATAAGATGAACTATATGTTAGGGACCAATGCCTCGGCCTTGTTCTTCTCTTGCTCTCAGGGGAGGATCTGCTGAGGAGTGCTTGTAGCTGGGGTGCAGCTTTCTTTTTTTTACCATTGAAAATTAAAGTCAGACTGTTCTGGATTAGCTCAGATGTGAAACCAGAGCTCCAGGACCATCTTTTTTGGTCTGAAACTTTTGAAAGTATAGGGTGGTCCAGGGTCTGGATCCATGGCAGCAGAGTGAAAACTCTGCTGGTTGGGAAAGGCTTGGGGACTTGCTGCTGTATCTGGAACAATTGGCCCCAGCTTAACACTGGATCCTTTTTTAATCAGCCGTTAAAAGGTTTTTTTCATTTCCATACACTTCTCTCAAATGACCTGTGTTCTCCCCTACAGGTTACAGAAAATGAGCTGGGTTTGGGGTTGATGTTGGAAGCAAAATTCAGGCAGGAGGACTCATTGCTGTTTCCCTTGCATGAGTTTTTAATTACATTTTCTAATTGTTTCACGGGGATGGGATGAGGTCCTGGGGTCCTGTGCTGTCCAGCTTGACTCTGACAAGACTGATTCTCACTGAAGTTTCATCTGTAGCAATCCAACTGCGAGGAGCAATTTTTCATGTGTAATTAGTCCTAATAAAACCAACACTTCCAGGAGGCTGACCTGGATCCATCCATTTCATTGTTTTGTCAATTAATGTTATATTTAGCATCTAACATTGTAATTAGAAGTAAATACTGAAGAAATAAAGGGACAGAGAAATTTTAAGTTGTAGCTGCTGAGGACAAGGAATTACTATCCTTGCAATCATAATTTATTTTAGCTTCTTTTCAAACTAGATTTTTTTTATTCTGGTGCAGCAACCTCTGAAATCCTCTGATAAACTGTCTGCTTGAACAGTAGTTTCTCCAGGTCACATTGGAGCCTGTTGTGGGAAAAGATACGTACCTGCATGCGTGTTTGAAATCTACTTGAATCTCTAAAGTTTTTTCAATTATTGGGAGATGCTGTCCACTGATTTTTTCTCTGACCACTGTTTTATATGTGTTACTGCTGTCTTCCCATGAAGAGATCGACTTCATAGACATTAAAAATTCTTACTTTCCAAAAATCAATTCTGTTGATGAAAATCTGTTGTTCCTGGCTCTGTCCTCTGGTAAATGCATAGCAGAAAGTTCGTGAGTGCTTGATAAGTCCTCAGAGGGAAGTATAAACATTTTTTAATTGTTTTCTTTTTCTCTTTGTTTCCAGAAATGTTGAATACAGTACTCTGCAAAAAATAGTGTGTGGATTTCTTGCACCTGACGAACAAGAAAAGGTAATTACTGGACCATACAGTCGAGCCTCATTTGTTTGCTGTGCTAAAATATTTAGACCTGATCACGTTGCATAAGCCCCCAGCACTGTGTCTGCATATGGGTTTTGTGTATTTTCAGTTATGCAGGCACAGTTGTTTCTTGAGAATATTCCTTTATGTAAAGGGAACAGGGGAACTAAAGCAGCAGGGCATGAAAATGCTGAAGCGAATGGTAGGGAAGAGCATACCGTGAATATTTTCACTACATGTAGAAGTGAAAAGGGTAAAAGAGGGGAAAAAAAAATCAAGGCTTATATATGGCAATGGAGAAGGCTGCAGACTTCGCTGTGTCTGCAGGACTGCCTGGTGGAGCCTTGCAGCCTGCTGGGCAAGTGTCAGAGGAGGCTCAGTGATCATCAGCGTTACAGCGGCCTCCCCATGTTTCAGTGACCCAGTAGCTCGTGGGGTGGTGCACCCTGCTCCAGAGGTTGTGAGCTCCTCTGCTGCCTGAAAGCCTGCCTCTTGCAATCGAGTTTCTTGATCCTCCTGGGTCGTGACATTTTGTTGGGGCAACGCAGCTCGGCAAGGCTGTGGCTCAGTTGCTGGTGTTAAACAAAATGCTGTTCATCAAACTTTCATGAGACACTTTGCCAGGGGCTGCATCTTGAAAGAGTAGGCTCCAAAAAGCAGTGAGCAGAGCTGTGCTGCTCTGTACTGCTGCCATCTCCTGTATTTTCCTTCTGCCTTCTTTCCAAGGCTGAGAGGTGAGCACCCCTACAGGGGCTCGAGTGGTTTTGCACTCTTTCCTCCCTGGAGGAAAAGTTGGACAAGGCAGGCATGGCTGTGTTGAAGATTGGTGGTCCTGCTTCAGCTGGTACATCCCTTCAGCTGTATGGTGACCCACAAGAGGGACCAGGAACTCACCTCTGCCCTAAAGTCTGTGTCAGGCATGATTATTACTCAGAATCTACATGAGCTGAGCCTTTCAGTAAGTTTTTGTAGTAATTAATATCATGACTTTAAAGTAAGAAAATGTGTCAGTAGATACCAGTATGAAGAACAAAATGAATATATATAATGTGAAGGTCTGTAAATCTGAGTGTAGCAAAGCAAACCTAGTGAGACTTAAAAACATGGATATTAAGAGAGACACAGAGCAGATGTTGCTGGGGTCAGGAAACTTTCTGTATGAACACATGATATGTTTTTACAAGACACTTAATTTCATTGCTTGGGTTTGGAAAAAGCATCTGAGTGACATCTTGTGTTCACTACATCTGCAGTGCCATACTGCTGATAATTAGACGTGCATTTTAGAGGCACTATGAAACCAAGATGACAAATGCAGGCAAATTATAGGGTGAAACAATTCTGCTTTCTCCATGCATCAGCATTATCATTTTCTAGAAGTCCATCTTTCCACCCTACAAATGGAAGCGTAATCTCAAGAGGCATGTTGAAAAACACTTCAAGGGCCTAAATTTGCAACTTATGTGGAACTTTGTGTGTTTTTCTTACGGTGGTCTCTGCATGCATCAATTTAGTGCAAAATTATGACAGGAGAGGAAAAAGAGGAGACAGAAGCAGCAGCTTTTGGAGCAAATAAAGACTTGCTCAAAGTGCGTCGAACTTTTGGAGAACCACATTCTCCAGTATTTGGGGGTCACAGTGTTTTGAATTACCTTCCACGTGCTAAAAAATGGGATTCATTTTGTTGGATACTTCCATTTGGATTTTTGGTGTCATTTAAAACTCCGTAATGCTTTCTGTCACCATCATCAGCTCATTTCTCTGCTGTGGGACTGTCCTGTTTGGGCAGTTGACATGTGTGGGAGATGAGGTATAGCTTTACTGGGAGTCTAACAGTTCAATGCTCTGTTTATCCATGTCAAAAAGAAAGGTTAAAAAATTGGATTTCTTGAAAATAGTGAGCTTTCTAAGAGGAATAATGGAAAGGTGGTGCAGATTACAGGATAGCACAATGCGGTGGCAAAGAGGAAGACTGCATACTGTTGAGTCTCACTGGTATTCCACTGCTCTTGTATAAGAAGGTGAAATATTAGTCTAAGTTACCTGTGCAATTTAAAATTATCTGTACAAGTTCAGTCATTCATGTTTATTTATGCCTTTGGGACAGTTTTAAAGAGATTTTTGAAAAAAACCCCCAGTATTTCTTTCTGCAAGTAAGAGATTAAAAACATGCCCACATTCATCATGGCTACGTGCTTTCTGAGGCCTTGAAACGCAGCTACCCACGCTATTGCAATGTGGCTCAAACACGGGAATTATTCCCACTAGGTTTCTTGGAAGCTATAGGTGTTGTTTTAAAGTTTCACATAAGCAATATTGTAAGTAGGTAAGGGTGTATATGCAGCAAAAGAATGGCCACTCACGTTGTTATATTTGATCTCCTCTTCTTTGAGGTCAGGTCATCACATGCAATTTTTTTCATCCTGTGAACAGTATCCCACAGAGTCATTTAGCTCTGTCAGCCGTGTGAGCAGAACAACCATGAGCTCTTTTATTCCTCCAGACTGCAGCAGTGTCTTTTTATTTGGTCTTGCATGGCACTTGGTTGCAGTGGCTGGGCTAGGGACGTATCAGATGTATTTCATTGCAGAAGACACAGTGGCTGCTCTGCATGTGAGCCAGCCCCTAGGAAAGGCTTTGCCCCATCTTACCAAGGCAGTGACCTTGATGGGGATGTTCACCCCTATGCAATGGGGGCTTTTTGCAGATGGAGTGGATTTCATGCTGTGCTGCTGTTAGCATCAGTGAGCGGGGTCCAAAGCTGCAGAAATTGAGTCTCTGCTTTTACTTCCTGCATGGCCAGACCGAAGGAAGAAATCCCAAGGCTCAAGGGCATGAGAAGCGCTCTCTTCTTTTGTTCTCGGTGTCTTTTTTTTTTCTTTTTTTTTTTTTTTTTTTTTTTTTTAACTGGCTGGCCATGACATTAAGATTTCTAATTAATTTAAAAACCACAGGCAGTTGAAGAGAGTGAGCAATGTAATAACTGGGCCATGGGGCAGAGTAAAAGCACATCAATTATTCAGGCAGTCGCTGCTGCTTATTCCCTTCCCAAGGCTGGGCTGGCTGTCAGCGTGTCAGTGATGCTGCTAATGCCCTTCAGAATTTACATGCATAAATAGTGGCCTTTTAAAATCTGCATGAGGATAACTTTAGTATTTTCAACAATAGCTTCCAGCAGCATGCTCTGTCTAGCGTGCGCCAGGGGCTACAACCACTGTTTTAGGTGCCTTGTTCAAAACTGGGATCTGGCAGGTGCAACCTCCAGAAGCCTCTGCTATGGAGAAGTTGCACCTCCAAGAGGTTGAGGGGCAGCCCAAGCCATGCAAAGAAAGAAACAGTCCTGCTTTAAAATGCAGGTGGTGCCTGAGAGTCTTCTCTCTGGGCGAGTGAGTCCAGTATCTCTTACCATGCATGATCCCCTGCTCCTATTACTGTGATGTCTCCAAAGAACACTCCATGAAGATGCCTTCGATGCCACTGGGGCTGGATCCAGTGCAGTTTCTCTATGGGGGGGTAGCAGGAAACGTCCTTCTCCTCACTGCTCTGGCTATTGCAGGTCCTGCACTTTGACTGGGCAGTTGGTAAGTTTAAAACAGAGGAAGCTTCTGTCACTTCCAAGAACTGCACTCACAGGACTGGCCATGATTGTCTTAAAGGGGTGCACCTCAAAGTCTCATGATCGGGATGCCATGGGGAGCACCACAAACAGTAAGGGGAGTGAAAACTGGGGAACCTGTTGGATTTTTCAGCAATGGACTACAAGTGGATGACAAAGCTTTTTTTTTTTTTCTGTCTGGTCGGCATGGTTATCCTGCTGCTGGAGGCAGCCACCTTGCTTTTTAAAAAGTGTACCAATTTGTGAAGGCAATGAAATAAAATGAGCCTTGCTAATTATGTGTTGTGCCGACGAAATGACCAGCTTGGGTTTGGAAACCGCTGGCTGTAATTAATGGTGAAAGGCTTTTTCTCTCATCTGTGTAGCCATTATGAATCACTTCTTCCCATGGAAACTTTTAAATCTGTCTCACTGGGGAGCCTGAGGAGGAACAGGTAAAATGGATTTGCCCTAATAGCTGCAGTTGTAACTTAAACACTTGAAATGATATTAAGCATCTCTCTCCATTAGCATTTCATGTTGATCCTGATGATATACCAGCAGAGGCTAAGACAGGATCAGCGTTCATTAGATGGAAGAAACTAAACTCTGTAGACAAATGCTTTGGCTAAATGGGGCCTTCATTGCACTGAGAACAAGAATGCAATTAGCTGAAATGTTTGTTTACAAAATCTAATTCCTGGGGAGTATCTTCCCAGATTGCTGCTTACTTCTCTTGGACTGGGTGTTGTTGCCAAGGCTTGCAGGTTGACGGATTTTGCAAAGCTTTGTTGTAGTATGTCTGTAGCAGATGTTTCAAACTTTGCATGGTAAAGCTGAACCCAAGTGAAGAGCAGGGGCTAAGCTGCAGGTGTGCCAGAGCTTATTTGTGCATTCCTTACATTTATTTTACAGTTTGCAGTTAAGTGCAATTAATAATAATTATTACATGTTCCAGATATTAAACAGTGTAGGCTGAAGAGAAGCTGGAAACAGTGCAGTGCTGAAGTGCTGTTACTGCTGTCCCCCTGTCCCCCACCTGGAGCCTAGCCCAGGGGAATCACCAAGGGGTTCCAGCTGGGTGAGGATGCGTCTCTGCCAGGCTAATTGCATGAAGACCCTAGTCCTGGCTTGTTGGCAAACATGAACACCCTCACCAGGTGATTTTGCCCATCCACAATGCAACTTGTGCTCTGGAAATGCTGCTTCTCTTTGGGTTGCAGAAATGGCCAATGGGAAACATAACTGCTGCCATCCAGGTATTAGAGCAGATTTTTGTCACTGTGTAGGGTTTGTGGAGTGGGAAGGATCAGGCATTTTGGGCCAGTACTGGTACCAAGAAAACAGCTTCATACTAATTGTAAGCGTGCAGTAGAGCATTGCAATGCATGCTTGGATATGGTGTGGCAGTATTTCTTAGCTTTTTTTTTTTTTTTTTTCGGTCCATGTGGTGGCTTTGCTTCTCTTGCAGTTTTTTTCTAGTGGCTTCCTTGCAACTGAGGAGTGTCTGCACTTACCCATGGGTGATACTGGACAAGAATGCATTTTCTGGACACATTTCCATCATGTATCTGGTGGCAAACATGAAACAGTTACCGGAATAGTACCTTTTCTTCTCCATTTGCTGAATGCAGGATATTAATAAAGTTGTCAGTGTAATCTGTTTGGTGATGGCTTATAGTCACGTTAAACGATGAGGAACAGACTAATGAAGGCCATCCTATTGATGGATAAGGGCTACAATTTACCAAGCCTGCAGTAATTAAAGTAAAGCAAAGTTGCTTTTGCCTAATGTGCAGAGTGGTGGGTGATGCACAGGTATGTCCGTGTATGTTGTACTGGGCACAGCAACAGAGTGAGGGCGTGAGTTCTGGTTGTCTGTGGGAGTTCAGGATGGGATAGGACTGCTGCAGAGGCTCCTTATGTGGTTGCAAGAAGTAAAGTCTCAAAGTCTTTCAGATGTCTTAGCCATGACTTGTTAACCAGCTCATGGCAGTGTTGTGGGTCTTGCTGCCTTCTCCCATGCAAAGGATGCACCCTGGCAGCGATTCTCCTTCAGGCATCGAAAAGGGAATTGCAGGAGTCAATGCTGGGGTTTGCTCCTTGAAAGGCAGTGCTCAGGAGATCCCTTGGGAGTCTATGCTAATACAGAATTTAGAACACTGCTTTTTCAGTGTCAGCACTGGAAATGACAAATGCTTCCCTTAATTTGAGAGAAGTGTGCCTGATATTACATGCTTATATATGCCTGAGAGTCTATTCTCAAGACAGTACATGGGCCTATCTCCTATGAAAGCTAATTGCACTATTAGGAAAAGATATTCTGCTAACTTAATAAGATACATTTATTTGTGTCTTAGAGGATTTTTTTTTCTGAGGTGGAAGAAATCCTGAATGGTGCCAAATTTCATTTCAAGCGTATTGTTCTTCGCTGTCCCTTCCTCTCTCCCCATGTCAAAACTGTTCTGCAAATTGAAAATATTTTATAAGTTCAAGGCACACCAGTGTAATTGAAGGCAGGCAGCACTTACGGGAGCTGTAGGGGAATTGATCTTGTAGGTGACTTGAGGCTGATTTTTTTTTCCTGTGGAAAGAAAAAAAGTCAGTAGAAGACAGCATTGCCGACAGGGCTATATACATTAAAGGTGTAGAAAACTCAGGTGAACAGAAAGAACTGTGGCGAAGGTGTCTCCCTTTGCCTGGCAAGAATCTGGGGCAGATCTAGATTTTTATTGCCTGGGCCTGCTTTGGGGTGGAGGACAGGACTTGGAGCCTGGGTGACTGAATCTACCCCCTCCCCAGAAATCCTCTCCTCTTGGCATCCCACAGTGCAGATCATCTTTGTCCTCTCTGCTCTTCCAGAGACAGTTAAAGCATTAGGAGCTGGGCACTGAGATTTTGTACCAGCAGGATTTGAATGTAAGTCTAATTTCGAGAAAAGTTTAAAGAGGTCTCTCCCCTCCCTCTCATGCAAAGCACACTGGAGAGTCTAAATGCACTGTATGTGGCTTGGAGACATTTCCCTGTGGTTTATTGCTTTGCTTTTATTGAGGGGCTGTGTTTGCTTTCACACAAACTGATTCATTTGGACACAATGATTTGTTTCGCAGAAGTTGTTTGCTTAGGGATGAAGGCTGAATTAAGGGGGTTTTATGGGGTAGAAACTTTATTTCCACAGACTTTTTCAGATCTCAGTTCCACTCCCTGCAAAGTTTGCACAGACTCTGATAATGTGGCCCTTGGCCAAACTGAAAAGATGCACTGTGCCAAGTAGCTGTAGGGAGAGCAGGAGGATACGTTAAATTACAGAGAGCCTTTGAAAATTTTAGGATGTCCTGCAGGAGCAAAACGATGGACCTTGTAAAAAAATGTAAGATGATCTCGTTCTGCTTTTTAATTTCCAAAAATAAGAACAAAATTGGAACAATCAATCCAATTTTATTAAAATATGAAGATATGCTAAGTACAGCATTAGATATGTATTTTTTCACTATAAATACACCCCCAAAGAATCATTCCATTTTTAAGATGAACTTGGTATTATGGTAATGTAAAAGAAGTCTATAATTTATAATTCCAATTGGAGGTGAAGAAATTTAACATGTCAGTTTCTCTATTCATTACTCCAGCAGTCAAGACCAACAGACTGTTCCTTCACCTTTGCTGTCAATCATTTAGATAGACCAATTATGGATTTGGTTAAAAATACCTATATATCAAAAGAGAAAATGCAGCAGAAGAAGGCTCAACATACTAATTAAAAAAAAAAAAAACAAAAAACCAAAAAACAAACCAAACTTACCTGTAGGAGTACATTTAGTCCTACACTGTATGAACTTCATGGCCAAAACTCCTCAGCTATTACTCTGGTCTTTCTGAAGGTGCCATGTGGACCAAGTGGAGAAGTGGCTCTCCAGTGGCTGTGTGTTGAAAAAAAGCTGGTGGCAGCTGACAGTCGCTTTTTATACCATTTAGAAACACTCACTGCCTGGCAATTCTTGGGGGGGAAAAAAAAAAAAAAGGAGGAAGTGAAAGGTAGTCCTATATTGATATTTAGGTCTTCATTGTGCAGAGGCACTTATATATGCTGGAAAAAAAAGTGCATTCTGGCTGGCAGGAGATCTTTATTAATTTAAGCATTAGTTTTGGAGTTTTGAGCCTCAAGGTCTCTAGTGCAGTGCTTCTTTAGCACTCAATTTACAGGGGACATAATTGCATTGACCTCTCTTCTACCAGTACTAAATATTCAATGTGCTCCAAAACAATTCCACAGACATGAAACTGGAAAATCAGATTCCTTATTGAGATACATAAATATAGTTGCAGGTCTTGTAATCTTGTATTAAAGCGGCAGCATTTCTTTGGGGTAAGTTTATTATGACAAAATATACATGGCCAAACTTAGATATAGTTAACCTAATATGATCAGACTGATTTGGAGCAGAGGTAGGTCAACACTAAGTGCTTTTGAAAGTCTCATCCCAGCCCTCTAGAGATTAGGGCTATGAGTGCAGAGCCTCAGCCTAAGTCATGCTGAAGAGGCAGAAGGAATGTTTCTCAATGGAGAGAGGCTTCATTTGGACAGCAGAGGCATGAAGCAGACTTGGATAAGAAAGATCTGCAACCAGATGGAATAATATCCAGCTTTGCCCAAGGCACAAGGCTTGGAAGTTAACCCATGTGGATGCATCTGTGAGTCTTTGCTACTGCCAAAGCGTGTATATGGGCAGTCTCCCTGTTTTCAGGTGGGTAGGGGCATGCTCTCCTCTCGTGTTTTGGTCAGTACTGCTGCACCAAGGAAGTACAGATGAAAAACTTGAGGCTGGTCTCCTCAATTTTCTCTTTGGTTTTACCTTTTTTTAAAAAAAACTACATTCTTAGAAAGATAGTGTTCTTGGGAGTTGCAGCACTTGCTGGAATCTCACAGCTGGAGGCTTATTTTGGGTGTAATATTTTAATTTTAATACCTAAAAGTTAAGTGCTCTTTTAGGCATTTGAGTGAGTAGAGTCTCACTGTTGCATATGGGAAAAAGCTTGAGGGCTCTTCTCCTGTATCTCTGTGAATGGTGCATGTGACTGATTCAGTGAACAAGTCAAAAATATGAGGTCTTATGAGGCCACAGAAGGAGTATCTTCACCCTTTGCACGCATGACTTCCCTCTGAAATAAGCGGAGTTGTGTTTTTTAAGTGAGCCTGAGTTCAGCCCTTAGATCACGTGGGTATTATGAGAGATTTGACCAGATCCAAGTCACGCAGTATTGGTCCCTTTGTGATTGATGGGATGACTCACTCTGGTACCTCATCCTCAGGTATTACTCATTGCGACTGCTTCATCCTGCACATGTCCAGCTGATGGAGGTGCTTCTCCCATCAGCCGTGGTGTCCAAACATCAGGTGAATGCAGTCTACAGGTACCTCCCTTCCTCTCTTACTCTTTTTTTTTCTTGGACCACATTAGCTACATTTTTAAGAGCAATTTCTGCTATTAAAAAAAATAAAATTAATATAGCATAAGCAGGAAGTTTAGCCTTTGAACTGCGGCAGCACAGTGGCTTTTGTAAAAGCACACAGCTGCTTTATGTATAACATGCACGTGACTTAAACGTCATGGGTTGCTTTCCATGATCTACCATTTTATGCAGGAACGCACTGGGTAAGTGGGTCTAAACCTGTTGAGGCTAACCCTTTGAGACTGACTTTTGCATGTCCTTATTGCATGGAGCCTGCAAAAGACTGGAAAGACATTTTGTCAGTGTCACTATATCCTCGGGCTAGGCCTGACACCAAATAAAAGAAAGAAAAAAATGCTCAAGGCAGAGGATAGGAAAGAGGCAGCAGGTTGAATAAACAGATGGGGTGGGCCAACATTAAGAGCAGGCTGGTTATGGTAAGTGTAATGTGCAGAAGTCACAGTACATCAGCTGGCTAATCAGTGCTGAATGATTTGTAGGCATCTCAGCAGAGGTGAGTTTTAAGGAGGTTTGAAGGAGAACAGTGTCGTGGTAGTGCAGATTTGTACTCTTCTCGGGCAGAAAGAGGGACTCTGTGAAAGATATGAAGGTTATTACTTCAGGGCTGCTTTTCTGCATATATTCTTCTTTTTCTACATTCTTTTTTTTTAAATTGGTTTTTTTTTTTCTCCACATTTGCTACAGAGTCTCTCTAATGAGCCAGGGTGGTTGTTGGCCCAGATGCTGCACTGCAAATGCTGTTTTTTAAACCAGCTGAGAATCTGGCCTGATATTTAGCAGTCACTTAGTACTTTCATCTTCAAAGTACTGTGCAAACATTAATTAATTCTGCTGGGGAGTGTACAAGAAGGTGCTGCTGGAATAGTTATGCAAACTGCAGAGCCACAAGAGATGGCAAGGACAGTGTTGCCGGGCTTGGGAGGTCTATGCTTACATACATAATTCAGCAGAGCACAGCACAACAGGTGCTTTCATGGCAGAAAAATTGCTTTTAGGTACCTGTTTTTTCTGTTGAGTGGGTGCTTGGTGTTTTCAGTGGAAGAATGTTGCTGCTGCCTTACTTGGGTAGATGGGCAGCCTGGTTTTTGTTTCCACATCTACCCCTGCAGATCGGTTCAGGCTTGCAGAGACAGTAACTGAGCAGCCAGGCAGATGCTCTGTGGATGCTCAGTGCTGAGGCATGGAGGCTGTGCAGAAGTCAGGGCTGCAACTGCATTTTTTTTAACTTGGAAAATGAATTAACCACTTGTAGCTTATGCAGGTTTGGAGGTGAACAGTGCTCTGCTCTACTCTGGAGGCTCTTTCCATGCAAAGAACCATTTTGCCCACATGGATGTTGTCTTGGGCAGGAGTGAAGAAGCTCACCAGAGCTGCAGAAATGACTGTGGGAAAGCCTTCCATCTTCTCTTAAGGGCACGCTCTGGCATGAGGCCATCAACATTGCCTGTGTTTTGAGACTTGCCTGGAGCACTGCTTCTGAGTGGAAACACCACTCCAGGCACCAAATCCACTCAACCAGGCATTATATTAAAAGGAGTTTTTAAAAGTTTGTGCCTACTGATGCCGATTTAATAGCAGAGAACCACATGAGCCTTACATGACTTGATTCATGCTGTGTCAATCCAAGAGGCATCTAGGTGTGAGAAGGTGTGTAATTTTTTGGTATGATGGGGGTAAGTCAGAATGGGAGCACTGATGGAACAGGGAAGGCAAGAGGGATGCTTGCTGCCAGAAAATAACATGGTGGGAAAGAGATTTTGCTCATTGGATGTCTGTCAGGGATTGGATGTCAACCTGGGCTTTGGTCTGAAAGCTGAAGGCAAGAAGTGGCCTCATATTGAGTGGAAACAGGTCTTTGAGCAAAAGACAGATTCGGGTTGGTAGGTGGGAAGGTGGGTTTTGGCTTGGCTTTGCTGGCCTTCCTCAAATGAGCAGGTGGTGGTGAAGCTTTAAACTTCTCACACGACCCATTTAATAGCACTTGACACCATGGCAGTTTTTGGAATCTGTGCAAATATATTTAGAAAAAAGTGTATTTCTTTTAGCTTTGCTAAAATAGGTAGATAAAATGTTCCTGATGGCAGGTTTGCATTTTCTGAGATCCTACTGATATTTTTCTGAATTTATTGTTCATGTTGCTGAGTTAAGGAGCCAAGGAAAGAGAGATCACCACGACTGAGACAGTTGCTTTTCCAGTGTGCGTGGTCTATGAATTTAAGATAGCAAAATTATATCTAGAACTGCACAGTTTTAATTTCCCGCTCTTCCTAAGATTTCAATAGATTAGCATGCTCAGAAATATTTCTTTTTAATCTCAAGATATTACCATGCCTAGGTTTGCATGAAAGGCAAGGCTCGATGTCTTGAGGCTTGAAAGCTATAATCAAAGATGTTTATATGAAATTTTAGTGTTCCATCATATCTTACCGTCTTGGGAGTGAAAAAATAAACTTAATGAACCTAGATCAGACAGATTTGTGATGAAGTCCCAAAGAAGAGAGAGGGCTTGCAAGTAGCTGTGATTTTGCTGTGTGATTTTAATTTTATGGGCCCCTGTTGTTCAACGTTTTCTTCAGAGTAACTAAGAGTTGCATTAAATATTAAACAAACGGTGTGATGATTCATAAAGAGGGTCATGAGCTCCATATGTGAGTTAGAAATTTAATCTCCAGCTGGTTTCACTATAATCCATGTCATATGTCCAGGATCAGAGAACTCCAGTGTCTTCGAATAATTAGTTAGTGATCAAAACAGAAAAAAAAAAGAAACCATTGAAACAATTTCCTCTTAGAAAAGCTGCTTCTTCAAAACAAAATTGCTTGTTAATGCTCGTTAATTTTAATGGGGTTTTCTTTTGAGTGGAAGTAAGACAAAAATAATTTGGAAGATGTCAGAATGTCTTCTTGATAGTTGCAGAATTGATAATATTTTTTTTGTGTTCAATATCTTGCATTTAGAGTTGTAACTCTTACTCTGTTTTAGTAGGAAAAGAGAAAAGAGAGACTTTTTCTTTGTTAACAAACGTAACTTATTTTAATTAACCTGAAATAACTTTCTGTCTAGAATGCTGTTTCACCAGAAAGGAAAACTTGATTAGCTTTTTTCTGATATGTGTATATAATTTTAATACTAGTTTAGGTGTGGAACAAAGAATTAAAATCTCCCAGTCTTTTATTTGGATTAGGAAATTAATTTTTTTTCCCTGCTTCCCCCTAGAGCCCTGGAAAAATACCTGTCAGCCTTTCATTGCAGAGACAAATATGCTGAGGTTTTCCTCAGGCCTCGCTGAGGTTGCATCCTCCTTTGCATGACAATTATGAAGGGATGCTAGGGGATAGCAAATGAGTGAGGATACCAAACTTGTTCATCCTTTATAGGAGCCATGTGCACACACAGACACACAAGACCAGTGCTCATCCACAGTTTCCCAAGAGGTTTTTCTATACTCCAGCTTTCAGCCTGCACGTGGAGTTTACATATTGTCTCAGTTGCATCTTCCCTTTGAGCTGAAAAAGGTGTTTTTTGGGGGGCATTTGGAGGTTGAATATTGAATCTGCAGTTGGGAAATACCCTGGAGGCAGTGAAAGTGGCACTGTTCCTGTGGGGTGGGTTACTTCACGCGTGGTACTGCACACGTGGCTCTAACAGGAGTGTTGATGTTGCATTTAGTTGCTCAGCTCATGAAGTCAGTCACAGCACATGCTTGAATTTAAAAGCAGGCATATGGATGCACACAGAATTCGAGTTTTAATGCCTATAGTGTCTGTAGAGCTCTGGAAGCACAACTAGGCTTAGTCTCCTAGGGAGGGAGGGACTGTGTTTCTTGGTGTGTGGCCCAAGTCTTACCTTTCTGTTCAGAAAGAAGTAGGGTATGCTGTTTCTTTCCCTGTGCCAGGAGGGCAGGATCTGGAAGTTATAGGACAGCTCATGGTATGGGATCTGTGGAGTTATTGGTCCAGTCTCCCATTCTGGGCAGGACAATTGTCAGCACGAGACCAGCTTGACGGTGACTTTGTACAGCTGTCATCTTAAAAACTTCCAAGGCTGGAGGTAGTGCTGTCTCTCCTATGACCTGCCAATACTCAGGGCATTGAATGCTTATTTTTTAATCCTTCTCCTCTTTTACTGGGAGAAATGCATAGACATGAATAAATATATGGTAAGAAAAAATAAGCTAGATTTCAAAAATAAAAAAAATGACATCTACTTAACTGTGTTAAAAAATGTAATGGGGAAGCATGCAAATGGTTACGCAAGCAGGAGTTTGGTATCTAATTGTAAATTAGATAGACAGCTGCGGGGTATCAATAGACATATGGCAGGAATGTAAATAGTTTGCTCGCACTTTAGTGACATCCTGGAAAGCTGTGTGTAAACTTTCCGAAGTGAAGAGAGAAAAGACGATTTCCTGGAAAAGAGGGTTTTCGAGAGAAGTAATTGCTAATAAATAATCTACGTCCCTCTGGAAGGCGAAAGTTTTATTTTGGCACTCGCTGAAAAAGCAGCCTCTAATCAGACTGCATTTTCCCGTTTGGCTGACGAGCACCAAGCGAGCCGAGGAAGGTGCCAGTTCCATTGTGTGGCTGGAGCTATCACACATCCGAGCAGCTCCTCCATGGTACCTGCCTGCTGATTTCAGCATGACCTCCTGGCAGATGCTTTGTGTCTGCCAGGATTTAGGGAAGATGACAAAGAGGAGGGTAAACAGTTGAGTGATTCGAGAGAATGTGTCAGATTCCAGAATGTGAATTTGTATGTCAGTGGCCAACACTCCTAGATCTTTCACCAGACAGAATACAAGACTTGCCTGTGTCCCAGCTGTAGGGGTTGCTGCTGCTTATGGCCACCTTTAAAGAAATATCCTGCTGGAATGGAATGCTGTGAGGCACTAATTTTGTCTTATTTTACAAGCCAGCAAAACTGTCTAAATATTTAACGCTCTTTCGTTAATAGCTGGCCATCACATGTTTTGCTTTATATTAGTGGTACTACTGAGTCCATAAAAATTCCCAATCTAATGATAGCTGAGGTTGGTTCTTGTATTATCTGAAAGATATAGCAAGAATAAACCTTGAATAGCTTTCTTGATTTCTGGATGGGTGTCTAGTGAATTGCATCTTAAATAATTCTTATAAAGTTTGCAGTGGGCCAAACTCTGGTGCTTTTGAGGTCAACAGTAGCTATTCCAGTTTACTTTGCTGGGTTCGTGCATCTGCCTCGGGGACAGATTTCAGTCCCATAGCTTGTTAGTTGTAATTTTAGTCAAAGGGCCAGACTTATTTAGGAACTTAATTTATTTTTTTTTTTAATAAGACAATTTTTGAAGGATGCAAAGAAGCTTTTATGGAGTAGAACCAGTGAAAAGAGAGCAAGAAAAATCAAAGAAATCCAGACATCAGTAATGTTTCAAAAGTACATTTCATAAGGGAGTTTTCCTTAACTATCCTTCAAAGATGACATGACAAAAATTTGGTTATTAATCAATGGTGCTATCTCTCTGTTTGGTTCAAGAATGCATTTTAGAAATGAAGATTAACATCTGGTTTAGTCTACAAAGAATTTTTAGAATTGTAAAACTTTAAGTAACCATAAATTGCTTAAAAGTGCGTGGAGGATTAATCTGGAAAAAAAAATACTTCCAGGCATTGTTCTTTAAGAGGTGAGCTTAGCCTGTGTAGTCATAAGAGTTATGTCATTGGTATATCCTTACCAAATAATTGCAAACATATAGCACAAATCAGTCCCTGGAATCAGTGGACACACAAATACACTATAGGGAGTTTTATTACTGCAGAGCTTGAGAATTGCAAAACCAATTTTCCACAGAAAAATTGCTTTCATATGATCTGAGTGCCATGATTTGGTTTATTTGAAACACTGTAAGTCAAGTTGTTTGCTGGTGTTCCTAGCAGGCCTCTGTAATTCTACATTTATTTACAAAGGTCTCATTTAGAATAGAAATTATTCCCACTGTTTGTAAAAAAGAAACTGGAATATTTCTTAGGGGTGTATGTGTGTGTGTGTGTGTGTGTTTAAGTGGATAATTTTCCACTCATGATGTAGGAAGGCGTGGCTCATGGCAATGGCCATTGCGTTCCAAAAGTCACTCTGAAACATGAGATGTGAGCTCCATTCTTCTCATTTATTGCAGCACATTTCTGACTTGGTTTGCAGCAAGCAGAGGACCTCACAGTCTGCCCATGGCCATAATGCTGTGGATATTTTCTTCCCATTATTGGACTTTGGTATTTAAGTAGCTTCAAACTGCTTTCTCTAAGCACTTCTGTATTCACTTAAAAATAACAGTAAGTTGTGCCCCTGTTAGCTATGGTAGCATTTTAGCATTTTATTGACAGGTCATTGGCATTTTAATGACTCTGCAAGCTCAATTCTGCTCCAGATCAGTCTAGAGAACAACATGATGAAGATTTTTTCACGTCCAAGTTGGAAGTAATTTGCTATGAAGAGGTGCCTAGTAGCATTAGGTGGTTTTTTGACTGTCAAATCCTTGGTGTATTTTAGTGCTGAATGGCGGGAGCTGAATAGGCCAGGATTGTAAATGGATATAATGTCTTTTCTTTTTCTGGAAAGACTGGTTAGTATTTTTGTTGGTGGGTTTCTCTAGGAAGGCTAGGTTCAACTTCCTATTGGTAAAAGAAGCCTGATGCTTTCATTTAGTCTTATGAAGCTGTAAGTAGCTTCTTTTCTAGTGTGTTTTTATTTTCTAGTGTGGTTTCACATTTACATAGCTAAATTCAGTGCAGTGGATGCTGAACCAGGCCCTCAAAGAATGCTTATGAGTGAATTCCTAAAATACTTAAACCTATTTTTCATCAGCTACAGATGGACAGAGGCATTAATTCTTTGTGTCCTCCATGGGCTTCCCAGTAGTGAGACTTGCCCGTATTCCCAGTCTCTTGTTTTCCATCAGCATGGATATTTGCGTCACTATCTCCTCTATTCTCATCTGCCAATCTGTAGCTTTCTTCTCTTCAAATCTGTCTTCTCCTTGGTCCCAGGTGAAAGTGATGGCAGCTCTATGAAAGAATTAAGGTTCAGTTTGACTAAAAGTGTTGCTGATTATTGCTTACCTCTTTTAAAGCCATCTTAGGTGTTTTTCAGTGTTTCAACAAATAAGTGGTCATTATAATCTTCTTTTGGTTTTCCCTTTCTCTGTCTTTTTAGTCTTGAGTCCATTTCAGCCATGCCTGAGGGCACTGTGCCACCCCAGGGGCCTGTAAGGCCCCATGTTCCAATGGGAGGGTTCCCTGGCTCCAGTAAGGGAGGTGCTTACTGGTGACGGGCTGAGATATCTCTGGTGGGAAATGCCCATTTCTGCCACAGCTCCAGCCCTGTCCTTTTGGGGCTGCTGTAAGGCATGTGAGCTGAACCTGTTTTTCAGTAGTGGAGAGGGAAGAGGATTTGGCTGCTGCAGAAAATGTCAACTTTTTTTCAGGGGAGAATGAGAAAAATCAGTAAAAGGAAGGCCACTTCTAATGCAAATCATGCAGAAGAATCTAAAGCTGTTAAAACCTGCAAGTTTGGCTCACTCATCCTGAGCTGGTCCTTCCCAAGTGCTGCATGACTTCCACAGTCGGCTGATCTCCCTGCCTGTCTGCTTCTTCTGGGTGCTTTCCAGCTGTGTGACTTCCAATGGAAGACAAGCAAAGGGGTTTTTTTTATCAAGGGAAAATGGACTAGAGGAGAATATGGAACATTTCAATCCTTTCAGAAGGACTGTAGTGGACCAACTGATGGAAAACTGTTTCCAAGATGGCTTCGACTTGTTTTCACTGTCTTTGAAATAATGTAGGTTTCTGGGGGGAATTCAGTTTTTGCGTAATGCTTTATCTTCTTGGAGTTTTGATGAAATGTCAAAATGTGTGGATCTTTTCCAGCTAGCTCAGTTTTGGCCTTCTGGACAAAACCAAGGTAGAGAGAAAAGCAAAGTCAGAAGCTTCATCTTGATTTGTTGAAGATGGGAAGCATGATTTCTAATGAGATTTAAGGGTATAAAACCTTTTCATAAGAATTGAGCATTCAGAAACTCTTGTTATTCTTGCTGTCTTGGGTAATACACTAACCTGCTGAGAGGGAAAAAATCAGAAAATATCTTCATCAACACCCCAATATATAACTCTCCGTAGTGCCAGCTCCCGCTGGCTGGTTGTCTTGATTAACATTTTCTGGATTGGTATAACTGAAGTTTGCATTTAAATTGCATGCTTACTAATGTACATTTTTATTTTCCATTGTCTTGGCTTGACAGAGGCTTCACCCTCTGGGCTTGCTGTGTTTCACTCTCTGACATATTCAGGGAAGCTCAAAAGTCTTTCCTGTACTTGTTCTCCATTTTGAAATGAAAATATTACACCCTGAAGTTGAGCATCTCAGTCTTCTTTAATGCAATATGCAGTTTGCACTCAGATCACTTGCTCCTGATATAATTTATACATGAATCATGAATTATGTTTGGATTCTCATGAAGCAAAAATAAATTGGATAGAGCCACGTCCAATTATGTAATGAATTCCTCATGGTAAAATTTACAGCAGGGATGTTGCAAAGTGGAACACTGATAAAAAAATTTCCAAAAGATTTGCTGCAGTATCTCCTGATAAAAACAAACCTCTGTCCATTTTAGGCATAGTAGAGCCATTTTGATTCAAACAATTAAATATTTAAAGGTTCATGGGATTGTTTTTCATTGTAGCTTAAGTGCTAGCACACAGAACAAGCAGGAAAAGAAGTACTTGGTGTAGTCTCACCAAATAAAAGTTCTTTCCCAACATGTTGTAAAGAACCTGCTTCATAACTCTTTTTTATGTCTCTAAAAGCCACTTTCTGTACTGCATCTAACAGATTATATCTTGAGGAGCTATTTCCTGCCCCTTGACTTGACTTTTTTTAAACTCACTGCTGAACCCTGCCTTCCTGGGCAAAATACGGCTCATGACCTTTTGTAAGGTGAGCAAACAACCAGTGTCACTGGGAGAAGCACTGGTAATTTTACCTCTGTGGAACTGATTTCTTTTAAAGGCTTTTTGTTTGTATTTCCTTCCATTGTGCCTTGACCTGTTGCTTTTGATTCATTTTTCACTCAATACTTACGTATCCCAGGTTTGGGTCATGTTGTGCAAGTGTTTTCCTGAGCAGAACTTCTTCAGTCTTTCCAGTGAGATATTCTTCTTCAAAACCCATGACATGGTTCCTAGAAGCTACATACCCATCTCAGCTGAAGGATGAACAGGTGGCTACATCCATGGTGTTTGTATTAAACAAATCTCCTGGTGCTGCAGCTTGAATTAGAAAATTTTCATGACAGTGACCAAATATGTCTACTGTGTAGACATCAAGAGGTATTAAGGAAACATTTTCCTTTCTTTGCTTTGAGTTTCCTGTCACAGCAAGTATTTATGCTGCTTTGCCCCAAAAAACTCACCTATCTGTGTGGTGGGGAGCTGGCTTTTGTGTGGAAATCAGGACAGTGACAATCCAAGAGCTTTGCAAGTAGAACATCTTAGCAACTCCCAAGGCTTAATACCATTTAATTGATAAATGTATCTGTTGGATTGACTATGTGAAGTGTTGAAGCACACCTGTGCAAGGGAAGAGCCTGGGACCTGGGCTTCTCATTCATGCAGGTTTTCAGAGTTCCCTGTTGTGGCTTTAATTTTCTGAAAGTTTTAAGGGTACTGTCTTGGCCCACTCTTAAGCTGATAATGGAAGGTTTGCCATCATCTTCAACAGGCTGAGGATTTCCCTGAAGAGGATTAAAGGAGTTGTGTGCCCTGACAGAGTTCAAGGTCAAAGAGAAGAGAAAAATGCCCTTTTTCTTATACAAAAGCAGCCTTAAGCTCTCATTTCTGCTGCCCACATGGCTGTACAGAAAGGTGCAGGAGACATGGCTGGGGCGGCCACAGAGCGGGTTTCTAACCAGAGAGCGTGGTACACCACGCAGTCATTTAGGTAACCACAGTCTGTGGTTTGCATCAAGGGCTGTGTCGTGGGAACATTGCCATACCAAAAGGCATGCCTTCTGATGGGCTTTTCCAAAATCCAGACTGAATTATTCCATCCCCTTGGTGATGAGACAAGTCTGGTGTTTTCCCCTCTGATCAGAGGCATGTTTGGCAGTGCTGTTCTTCAATATATACCCAGTGCTGAGTTTTGTACCAAGTGTATTCCAGTTGTGCAGGTCAGAGTAGAGCTGGCAGGAGTTAGATACTCGTGCTCTCAGCTCTGCTCCAACTCTATGCCTGGGGAAGGTGTCCCGAGTGAATGCTTTTTTGGACATCAAAAGCCATAGCAAAGTCAAGATGAACTATAAAGTTCCTGAGAGTTTATAGCTTTCCCTATAGTCTTAGCTAAGCAAAACTTTTTTTTTCCAAGTGCAAATTCAAGCTGAGACAATAATTAGCATCCTGTTTGTTTGTCACCTTGTAGGAAGAAAGGTCAAATATAGTCAGCCTGAGAACTACTTTGCCTTTCCCCCTTGAAGCATTTAATTAGATTTCTCATGTAATGTAAAAAAGAGATAGTTGAGAGCTTTCTGAAATGACTTATCCATTTAAGACTCCTTCTTTTTCCCTCTCTTTTTACTTCTTGCTGGCTTCGTAGACCAATTTATAATTTTTCTGAAAAAGTGACAGGTTTAAACACTTAACCCTTCTTGCAGAGAATAGGCAGTGTTGCTTTTTTTTCATTTTTAGAAGGGAGGGCTGTAAATCAACAAAATGTACAAATAAAACTACTTCTGTATAAGGCAGTAAGAGGCACTTTAGGAAGTGCCCAGAATGAATGTCCTACAACTTGTGCCTCTTTTCTTCCTCCACTGGAATACATACATAAATGCTATATGCATTACTATTTTAAAACAGACTAAATATTTCTTGGGGTTTTTCCCAGTATTTTTTCACCTGTCTCTCTTGGTTTTGTTTGGCTTTTTCTGTTTCTCTCTCTCTCTTTCCCTTTTTTTTTCTTCTTTTTTTTTTCTTTTTTTCCATCCCTGAGGACAGGACAGGATTGCTTGATAACTGGAACTGTCCATGTTAGGTTGTGAACTTGGTTCAGTGATTTTCATGATGCAATGCAATTGCAGGGAGGAGAGAGGCCTTGTGGATTGCAAGGTTACACATCAGGATTGCTGCGTCTCACAACTGCTGAAAAACCCTAAACATTTTTTTTTCCCTTCAGTCATGTTCGGATTCATTGGAGTTACAGCTGGAAGAATGCTTCCCTTATTCTCTCTCCTGCAGTGCAGTGTTCCCTCGTGCCTTCAACAGTGACAGCCAGTGATTTTTTCCAAAAATCCCAATGTAACTCCTTTCTGTGCCCACCCACAGGACTGAGCTACCCTGTGGGTATTTTTTACCTATGCAGATACTCATTCACAGTTTAAGGTGTGCATTAAAGTGCAGATATAACTCCCCCCAAAAAAGAAGTCAAAACAGCGGAGTGGATTTGCTGTGTTACGGTATTAAAACTGGAATTTTCCTGAAACTTCTTTCCCCTGTGTGCTGTCCCATCCATTTTATCTCCCAGAAAGCTGAAGTTTGTAACCACTTCTAATCCAGGTCTTTTTCCTGTCATAACTTTTACTAGTAATGCAAAGCCCCAGAGGGGATTAGCCAACCTGAACATTTCAAATTTTAAACTTCAGTAAGTCTTGAGTTATAAGTAGGGAGAAAAAGCCTTTCTCAGTCATTTTCAAATCAACTCACTATCTGCCCCACCATACCTTCCTCTCCTGCTCCTGCAGTAAAACTGCATTTTTTTGGTGAATGTAGAATGAAAACCCTTTAAGGGAAAAATCGTGCTCATCCTTCCTCAGCATGGAGACGTGGCAGAGCCTGGAAAATGCCAGAACACAAGGATGATTTTTCAGTCTTCCTATGTGGAGAAATGCTCCTGTGAACTCCACCCCTAACCAGCATCTTGCAGGCACTAATTGCACCTTGCTTTTAGATTGAACGGCTAAACCTGCTGACTATAAAGAGGGAAGATTTGAAGGTCTCAGGTTTTAAATCATAGAAACCACTCTCCTAAAAGGTACCTTTTTGCAGAGGTAATGGGAGCCAGCAGATCTCTCCATTTGTACCAAGAGCTACTTGGTGGCAAGTCAGTAAAATAAAAAAATTTTACGATGTTTTCATTTCGATCTGAGTACCTGTGTCGCATCTGTGAGGAGGCAGAAACATGTAGAACTGCTTGACTCTTTCCCAAAACCTTCCTCAAAAACCCAGCAGTACTTGTTGTCAGAAATTAAGACACATACTTCAGCAAATGCCCATAGGCTGGAGTCTGTAAAAGTGAAGTGAGAAAGACGGATTTACTGTCACACCTGAAAGGGAAATAAAAATATTAGAAAGTGGAGAAGACAATTAACAGGATTATTGCAGTCAAAATAGCCCTATAGAATGGGGTTTTTTGTTGAGTTCTTCGGGTCTTTTTCAGTGGTGGAAATATGTCTATTTCTGCACAGCACATTTGTATTCATGCTGCTTAGACACGCCACTGAAATAGCAATTGAAAAGTCAATATTATATTTAAATGTCAGACAGTTGAGATTTCAGTTATTTCTTAGCAAAAGGGCTCCAACTGAGAACATACCAGCCCATAGTCTTGTATGTGGAAATAGCCTGTAATGGACAATTATGAACCAAATAGGCAGAGCTATGTGGTGTCTATTTCATTTTTTTTTTTTTAGAATTATTCCACATTTCAAAAACAAAAAGAAAACCCATTATAGGGTAACTGATTGCCATAAGCACTTTGTATTTGTTACATTAATTGGGATTTTGTAAAAGGTGACTGTTTGGCTGGTTGTGCTTTAATTTTCAGTGAACTTCAGTAACTCATCAGGTTGATGATGAAGAAAAGTCTGTCTGGACAAGGTAAAAAGTAGGTAGAGGAAGATCTGGGAGATGAAGTCTCATCAACTTGGTTGTGGAATAAAGTGCATGGGTTTGTTACAGCAGGCCCTGACCTGGCTTTGATCCAGGTTTGTTTTTATTTCTATTGCATCTTCTTCCAAGTGAGGGAATTAAGGAGTCCCACTTGAGCCAGAGCAAATTATTTTACTTAACAGGTCTCTATTTCTTTAGAAGGAGTTTTGCATATTCAGGAGGAATTTTATTTATTCTAGAGAAAAACAGAGTGTGGAGCAGTTTCTCGACTATATGTAAAAAGGGGGGGGGCAAGGAGGGTGAGAAACAGTTTTACGCCATCCTTGGTTGTCAGTTCAAATTAAAGTGTGGAAATTACCAGTGCAAACTAAGAGCCAGATTCAAATGTGGCATATTGTTAGAGGCACAGCCATAATTCGCTTATGATATATTAAAAAGCAGAAACACCTCAAGCTGAATTAGGTAGTGTTGATTGCCAGTTCCCTCCTGCATAAATGCCATTAGATGCCTAAAGTTACAAATTGCTTTAATAACTTTCACAACTGATTGGTAATCACCCTGCAGTTAATGAAATAGGGAAAACACCTCTCTCTAAATTCATTGTCTTCATTTCCTCTCGCATAATTTCCAAGGTGTAGAGATAATTCTCTACAGATCCTGAGCTAGAAGGGTCATCTGTTAAGTTTTACTTAAAATCACATTTGTATCTTCCTTTTTCAGTGCACATAACTAAATATCCAAGCCAGCTTTTCCATGCCCCGTTGTCCAGTGCAGCTTTATGCAGTGCACTCCAGCATTTGTCTGCTTGTTAGTCCCAAGGAGATCTTTGCCTCTCAGTGGAAGTGGTGCTGAAGTCAAGTTTGCCGGAGTTGTTCCGGCTGTGTGTCTGACCAGGCAGTTGGAGAATCACTCTGTAAACCCCCACAGCAGCGCACTTAAAGCCTTATAAAACCATGTGAGCTGAAGAATTGCAGTTCCGGATAGACTGGTTTGATGCAGTGGAGGGTTTTTTGTGTCCTCCCAAAGTAGTAAGAGTTACAATAATTGGTCTCTGGAAAAGTCCCATAAAATTGTGTTGTCGTTTAAGGATAAAATTAGTGGCTGCCAGTTAATGATGCAGGAATTATATACATGGCGCTGAGCTGAGTGCAACATTTTACCTCTTGCTAGATTTCAGAGACATTAATGTCCCTTAACAAACATCTGAAGGTAATTTCAAAAGGTGGGGGTGATTACAGAAAAGAGCACAGCAGTGTTTTATAGTTGAGATTGCCTATGTATTAGATAACTCTGACAGAGCGTGTAATTAATTTTTTAAGTGTTTATATTAAAGAATAAATAACTAGTAATACATATGGCACATTATAAGTGTTTCAAGTGTGCTCTTGTTGGGCTAGATGTTAGGTTACGGCTTTGTCGTGGTTTTTAGCACAATCAGCATAGGTAAAATTGGCCATTTAGGGTCAGGTTTTCTCAAGTGCATTTAGCACACACTTAGGAGCATAAGTACGGTGGCCTTGTTTTGGAAAAGTCTTCACATCCAGGCTGCGTATCAGCAAAATTCAAGAGTGTGGTGGTGGCTTCTGCCATTCTTGCTGTCCTCAAAAAAAAAGTCAGCTGATTTCTCCAGCAGTCTCTGCTAACAGTGAGTATCTAAATGTGTGCTGAGTGCTTTTGAAACTCTAATCCTTAGCTTTTTATATGATCTATAATTTTATATGCAGTGCATCTAAAGAATAATATGTATGATTCATATACACATACAGGAACAACACAGAGGGATCATTTTAATATAAATCCCAGTGCTGTTTGTTATGTGCTGAGATATTGCATAGAATAATTCAAATATTTATAGATGGTAGTTCAGCTTGTGCTTTGCTTGCAGCATTTGCCTTTTTTCATGTCTCAGTTGAACTGTTCTTCCTTCCTTCCTTCCTTCCTTTGCAATGTAAACATTGCCAATGCCCAGCACGGTCCTTCTGCTTCTTCCTCTGAAAACTGAAATGTGCAAAACACCCCTTGGATTCTGGGTCCCATTTTCTGCCCTGGTCACTGGAGCTGTACCAAGGACCAGGGCTGCATTTCTTTGCCACATGCTCCATAAGGAATGGAGGACTTTGCTCTGCTTTCTGTGGAGTGGGTCCTTTTAGGGGTCCTAAGGCAGTTTGTGTAACAGCTCCTTGTATATAGAGTAAGTTATGACTGTGCTAGATATGAAATGATGATTAGAAGGGTATTCACATCTGCAATTTTGTGCTGACCACACACAGTGTCTTGGCCTGGCAGTCCCACTCTGGGAGGCTCCTTCTAAGCAGTTTCTTTGCACTGTTAAACAAAAAGGGGTTTCCTTCGTTACCAGGAAAACCCCAAGGTGCCCCAAGAACCCCTTAGGTTTGAGATGTTCCTGGAAAGAAGGTTTGGTATAATTACCAATACAGATTTGCGTCTGTCATCAGCACTGGAGGGTAATTAATCTGAATGTATGAAGTTGCCTGTTTGGGAAGTTGCACATTTTGCATGTTTCTCCTTTTGCTCATGCTTTAATTCTTCACTGCCTGGCTGGGAGACAGAGAAGCAGTAAAGTGTCAACATTGAGAAGTGTGATATAATATTAAAATGCTCTAGTTTCCATTGAACAGATGATGGTAAGAAGTTATTTTAATCCGTTTGTTGAGACTTGTGCTTTCAAAGACTCTTTAAATTATTGCAGACTGTGCTGCTGGGATATGTATGGGAAACAGCCATTTTAATTAGGAAGACACACTTGGAAATGAAAAGTCATTTTTAAAATGTAATTTCCTTTTTGAGTGTTTTACTGACCACTTGAATTTATTTACCACACAGACCTAGCAATAAAATAGGTATTTATGGGTTGGTTTTTAATTAGAAATAATGGCTGGTAGAATTGAAGTGATTAATCATCTTATCCATCTAGGCTGTGGTGGTCCTAATGAAAGACAGTTGTGTTGACAGTTTAGAGAGTGATCTAATGGTGTGTTTTGTCCTTAAACAACACCACCACCAATGCAGTCACCTTTTGGCATGAAAGAGAAGAAAACAGGCTATCCTACTTCAGTGAACTTCACATGGGGATCACTGAAGAAATGCTTGACAAAGTTGGGGTTTTGGTCTTCTGGGTGTCACTGACATCCAAATAAGAGTAATTAAAAGAGTAATCCAGTGACGTGGCTTTATTTCTCCATGCAAATGCCCTTGGAGGGAGGGGATCAGGGATGAGAAATTTATGGAGAGAGTGCTCATGACAGCAGGCTTACTGCTGAAACACTTGTGCAGATGCAAGTGAGTATTGTTTCAGTAAGGATCAGAGATTTTCTATCAGCCCTTTATTTCTTGGTTGAGAAGCATGGGGACAGAAATTACAAGAAACCAAACTTAACAGCTTTAATGGTCTCAGCAGAAAGAGGGTAAGAGTTTGGGGAGCATAGCACAAGGAGAGTTTTGCATGTAATGGTAGTTAGCTTTATTGAGTCACACATTTCCTTTCCCCTCTCTGCCCAAGGAGGTTTCTACTCCATATTTCAAAACGCAGTGTGTAAGAAACAAGAGCCAGCGTGGGGTGCGGTGTATATTTGAGCATGGAAGAAAAGACAGCCAGTGCATATAATTTTCTGGGAAGTAATGAAGTGTCATGGAAAGTCCATGAAATGAATGTGTTTTTATGTACTCATTTTAGAAATCAAATTAGGGATAATATTTGCCTTTTTGTTAAAGGGTCTTTGCAGAAGTCTGTGTCTGTGTGTGAGCTGTGTGACTGCTGCTACCTGTTTTTCACTCTGAAGTTATGCTAATTAACTTTGCCAGAATCAAGGCACTTTCTCTCTTTTTAGTATCCATAGGAACCCACTGGGGATGAAAAAGCCTGACATTTTTATTCCCAGCTTTTGTTTCCCTAGTCAAAAATAAAGGTATAATGGACAAGAAGAAGCAATTTCATTTAGTCTTCTCATCACAGCAGGTTTTATTATTCACTTGAATCTCGCTGCACTTTATTAAATTATACTTCTGTCTGAGTTTTCAGCATTGCTTTTCAAGAAGAGCCCACTGCAGCCCATTTTGTAATAATATGTGTTTTCTTATAAGCTTAATGTTCACTAAGTGAGCTTGAAATTTCTCCCTGGTCTGCCTAATTTCTGAGTTTGGTGCAGAAACCAAATCACTGCCTGCCTGTTTGTTGCCCCTTGCCCCGTCCTGCAGATTGGAGCCTGTCCTTGCTAATGTAGGCAAAACAGAGGCAGGGCTTCATCACACTGCAGGCTGATTTTCTTAACAAAACAGGCTTTGCAAAAGCTGCTTAAATTCAATTTGCATTTGTAAAATAAAAACACAGCACAGCGTGGTCCGCTGGGAGATTTTTCATGCTATGCAGGTATATTTTCAGAAGTGGTAATCAAATATTCTGGTGCTGTACACACACACGGTTTCTGGTTTAGCTGTGGTCCTTTTGTTTTGTTTGGGATGAAAGTGAATGACTGTTGTTGCTTTCCCATTGAAGAAATCCATTCACAGGACAACAGAAATGTAAGCAGCTCTGAAAGTGCTGTTTAAAGACTTGAAAACTGGTTGAAAGGGAGTTTTGTCATCCTCTAAACCTTCGAATGGTGGTTCATGTGTATGGCCAAAGCCCCTTCATCTCTGAGGGAGACCTGTGGTAGCTGATGCTGTGCCCAGGCAAGTGTGAGAGAGCTGCACCATCACTGGTGAGATGAAAAGACATTTACTCTTGTATTTGTCATTTTGCTGCCTACTCGTCAGAACAGACCTGCTTTGTGAATAGTTCCAGGCATCAGGGGGAGCATACAGAAACTGGTGGGATAATTCAGTAGACTTGAAAAAAAAGTTGCTGGGTCCATATAGGGTACAACTGGATGCCTAAGATGTTGGTAAGGTATTATATATTAATGTATAAGTCATATTCATGCATTTATTTTTCTTGTACCTGATTTTGTCTGTGTCTGCCTGTAATGTTTTTGCTGCTGATTGTGGGCTGACAACTTTAATTTACCCTCACAGAAACCTCCTCAGGAAGAACTTCCTGGCACTTCTTTCTGCAGGGGCTTCTTTTAAACAAGACATCTTGCACAGTCGCTTGGACTCAAGAGACCCCTCATTTCCAGTTGTGCAGGGTTTCTCCTCTCTTTCCCCAGAGCACTCTGAACCCTATGTGTAGGTGGCCACTGATTTGTGTGGAGGTGAAGGGCAGGTTTTGGGATCTCCTAGCTGCTCATGTGGCCACATAGGACTGAGTGGCCTCACAAGCCATTTTCTTTTCAAAAGTCTTAAATCTGCGAGCAAGACTTAATTTATGCATTAGACAGAGACACTGATGGTTTGCAGCCAGTGTGTATGAAGCAAGTATGGCTTTCATTAAAGAGGAGACGTGTATTTTAGCTCAGCTGAGGAATGGGGAAACGTGGGCCATAAAGACAATATTGTAATAGAGTCTCCCTTTTTAATACCAAACTGTGTGCTGCACGTCCAAAAAGCCTGGAGTTCTGGGGCTGAGCTGATCAGAGCTCAGCATGCGGGTTTTTTCCCTTGCCTTATAACCCTTGTTAACTTTTCAACTTGTCAAGTACATGGTGGTTTATGAAATTTTAAAGCTAACAGTATGCTGCGTGGGGATGTCAGCGATACGCTAGACTTTTGAGTGCATCCTGAGATGAATAAATCATGAAGTCACAGAAAGTTGCAATTAAAGAATCCAAACCTGGATGCTTGAAATATTAGACCTGGGTTTGTGTGACTTTAAACAATAATCGTGGCTGGAAGAAGTCTACACTTGAACTGTAGATCAGCAATAGGAAAAAGAAAAGAAGTGCCTGTGAAACATGTGTTTCTTCCAGGGCATCAGACTGATATTTACTGACCTTAAGTGGAATTATTATTGAAGGAGTCGATTCCCTTCAGCTCAAACAGGTAGATATGATCCTACCTCAATGGAGGTGGGAATTGCCTGGCCTGGTTTCCTCCTGATCCCGCTTCTTTATAAATTAAGATAATCCTTTTTTTGATGTTTACTTAGTCGATGACCTTCCTGTATTTTGCAGAGTCTCTGTAAAGATGCTGCAGGTTATATTCATTTTTGCTAGAATCCACTATGGCTTTAGCTGCTATACTGTGACTGTGGGTCAGGCAAGGGTTGCATTAACATTTCTTCCCATCCCTGGCTCCCCAGTTGCCTTTGAGATATTTCTGATTTTCCACAGACTTGAGATGAGCAGCCGATGTGTCTCATGCTTGCATTGCTTCTTATTTTAGCTTTTCCCTTAAAAAAGTGTGGAAAAAAATTTGTCATTATGGCTGTGTGTTTCAAGAGGGTCTCCGTGGGAATCGTGTGTTGTCCGTCAGCAGGGACACCCGGTGAGTCACATCTTTGACTCCACATCCATGAGTAATCTCCCTGACTTCAACAGGATTACCCAGGTGTTTAAAATAAAACTGTGTGGTAGAGGTCTGTGGGATTATAGGACCAGAAAGATTGGTTGTGTGGCTAGTCACCGAGATTTTCTTTTATTTTCTCATTTTATGAGTTTGAAAAGTCAATAAAAAATAATGCAAAACACATGCATGATTAAGGCAGGGGCTTAGCTGCTGCTGTGCCAGGAAGTTCACAGTTAGGGTTTCTGGAGGAGCTCTCTCATGGTTTTTCTTCCTTAATGTGTTTTCACTATAAAAAATGTGCATTATGTGTCCCCATATATGGACTGATAGCACCCCAGTCAAGGTAATTTTTAACTAAAAGCAAATCTGCCTGATCAGTCTGACTGGTTCAGGTGGATGCACTGCTTGGCCTCGGTTTTGTGTGGTTTTGTTTTTCTCTCCTCAGTTGTTTCTTGGTCTCACCCTTATTGCTGTGGTTTCCAAATAGCTTCCAGCGGTGCACATCTGTACATGCTCTTTCATCTGCCCCCCAGGGAAAGAGGGATGTGGAGTCGAATGTTTTGGTTGTGACAGTTTACATAACCATGCGCACGCTTATGCGGGAAATGTATATGTATGCGCTGTGCTAAGGAAAGGGAAGCAGTGCAGAATTACACCCCAAAGGTTTTTCCAGCCCTGAGCAGGTGGTTTGCCAACAAACCCCTGCCCCCTCTGTGAGCAGACCTGACCCAATTGCAAATTTACACACCCCCACCACTCCGACCTGGGTGATCTCTATGGCCGTAAGGGCATTGAGGGCCTCTTCAGTAACAGCCAAATATATAGAGAGCTTGACTGGAACATTTTTTTAAATTCTTTGCAGGCTGAAAAAGGTTAGAATTCATCATGTGACCTGTGTGTATATAGAGTCCCAAATGTATTCATCCTGAAGTCCTCCCTCCTTCCAGGTTGTCCTCTGTTTCTGACTGCCTTGTGCTGCTGTGAGTGTCCTGCCACCATCCCTCCTCTGCAGAGGCTAACAGGGTCCATCTGTGAGAGTTTGTATGGGGAACATTAATATGGGGAAAAGGTAGTTGGAAACAAAACCTCTAAGTATATGGATTTCATCTTAATTTCTGAAAATCGATTTTGGATTTTATTTTCCCTCCTGTGAAATATTTTTAAAATTATGGGAATATTAACCTGCTAGAAGAACTTACTTATTTCAGTGAAAATGGTAGTTTTCTCATGGCTGGAAGCTTATGCAACTGCAAGATAATGTAGAACTCACACATGTCTAATTTTTGATTTAAAACAGAAAAGCAGTGGAAACCTATTGTTAAGATTTGAGGATGCTGGTGATATGAGATGTATCTATGTCTTAAATGCACGTCAGCTGGAAACAAAGAAGAAACATTTGTTTTTTATTGGTCACTATCAACAGTGCAGTGACAAACGTAAAATCCATGGTAGGGATGTAGGGATAGTTCTCTTTCACACACAGCACATATAGGAGAGGGAGTGGAGGGCCTAGATTCACATATCTTCTTCCATGGTCTTTTACTTCCTTTAATACTGTGCCTGAGCTGGTTTCACTGAGATGTTCCTTAAAGTGAAATAATTTGAGCGTGCAGTCAATCTGTCCCTGTCTGCCCCTCCCCTCCCCGGCTCTTCAGTAACTGCATCCTGGTTCACATTAATTCGGCACGCTAATTGTTAGAGTTAAGAAATAAGAGGCCTGCCAAGATGCAGAAGAATTAAAGTGATTGCCCTTTTGTCTGCAGAAACAGTGGAAGCTAATAATTATTACTCTTATATTTTTGTTGTGAAAACTTCTCTCTCCTGTTCTCAGTTTCCCAGACCTGTGTTTTTCCTTTGACAAAAAGCGATCTGATTTGATGTACATAGGCAGTACTTCAGAATCCATCACTCACAGCCACAGCCTTCCCAGCCTACTGTATATTAATAAGCAGATGTGTCATCCTGCAGACTGCTCAATAATAGATCTTTTTAAGAACTGCTTTTCCTATGTGTAGTTCAGGTACTCCAGAACTAGAATTTAAGCACTGCTTTCATTTTATATAGAGATATCAGGAGATACTCAGCTTAATGTAGAGTTGTATATTTGCATTTGCAGAACATTTTGTCTTCCTTTATTCTCTTTGCAGACACAAGGCTTGCAATGCCAAATAGCTCATCAAGATATACAGTGTGCAGAGAGAAAATAATGTCTAACTGTCTGTGGGGGTTTTTTTTTCCTTTTTTTTTTTTTTTCCCCCTAAAATTATTTCCTTGCATTGTTTTCAGAGGAGCCTGAGGAACTGAGAAGTACATAAAACCAGTTTTCCTCTGCCTGGGATGCTTGCTCCCTGAGGATGCAGAGATGCTACCCTTGCTGAAGCAGCACTTCAGTCTCCTGGGCTCACTCCTGCAAACATCCCTGTGACTTTGCTTTGCTGTCCTGAAAACCCGTTGTCAAGCGGTTTCTTCTGTCCCTGCTGGTCAGAACTCTGGATTTTGATGAAAGCCAGAAATCTCCCTGTTTTCTATTAATTTGGGCTCCTCCTGCCTTCTGCTGAAAATAAACAGGGCAGGAGTTGAGCCAGCTGGGAGAGAGCGAGGATATAAAACTGTGTTGGAGGAGAGCTACTAGGAATGCCAGCTAGCTCTCTTAAGGTTTTTCCCCTGGACTCTCAATGATTTTAAGGGAAAACAGGCTTTCTAGGACTCTTGCAAGACTGCCATGTAGAGATAGCAAATGAAAGTAACACGTAAGGCATGCTGACGTCCGCAAAGGTGCCGTAAAACAAACAGCAGGGCATGTTATTGTTATTATTCAAATATTATCCGGTTCCTGTAACATCTGGGAAGCCCAGACCTGGATCGCAAGCAGATGTGCTCTGTGCTTTATGGCTGCAGAGAAGAGAGGGACACCTGCCCCAGAGCCCCCTCATAGTAAAGCATCATGGATGGGGTGTAGGGAGGCTGTGGGCCAGGGATCTACATCAGAGATCTACATGTCAGCCTCAGCATGCCAGAAAGCAGAGTCTGTTTTAAAATCTACCAAATAAATGCAAGTGGAGATGCACGCGTTGATTTTAGCGACACTCGCAAGGCCAGGAGTGTTTTTTTTGGCCCTCTGAAAACAGATGTGGGGTCTGTCTTTGACATTGCAGCATGGAGAGGGGTTTAGGGAAGGACCAGAGAGAGTTTTCCAGCAATGAATGTGTCTCTTCTCTGCATGGCAGTGTTTGTTTGGTTTTCAGATACACAAGTTCCAGGGAAAAGGTGCTGTGGCAGAGTAGAAGTACATTTTGGTAGCAGTAGAGGTGATGTTCAAGTTGGAGCTAAGCCATGAAAAAAACCTGGAGCTAAAAGCACAGTGTTTATTCTGCATGTGTGAAACAGAGGTAACCGCATAAGAAAAACATGCAAGTGGGATGTGGTCAAAGCAACAAGGTGCAGAAAGGATCTTCATGGCAGCATTTTGAAAGAAAACAAATGTGTCAGACTGATTTTCTGCAAGGCCACAGGGGAGGATGTTGCAATAACCAAAATGTGAGTCCTTGGAAAGGAAGGGATTAAACATTTTGTGGGGCTGGGAGCTCCATAACAAACCCTTTCTTGGGTACAACAAGGAAAACACGTGTATGCAAAGCACAGCCTTAGGAATCCAGGTGCGCCGTGGCTTTTGGTGAGCTCAGATAACCTGCTGGGACCACACTTAAAGCACAATCTCAGCAGGGTGTAAACAGGACCACAGTGAGGAAGCCAGCAGTGTCCCTGGGGAGTAGAAGGGGGAAGATAAAATGGGAGGAGGAAGAAGCAGGGAGGGGAAGAAAATGTCATCTCGGCTGCCTCTTGCATACCGATAAATATTTTTTTAATAAAACCTTCCTGGAAGGAGGGAGAGCTGCATGGCCAGGCTTCCCAGCACGGAACAGCATCACTTGGAGCTGCATGGAGCCTGGTTTTCTGAGTTGGGTTATGGCACTCAAACTGATTTGAACATGAGGCTTTGAGTGCAGTGTGTCATAGTTCCTGTTCTGTTTAATCCTGTTGTTTTTGTTTCTGTTAAACATTAGCTTTTAATTTTTTTTACTTGCTTCTACTAATTAGTCACCCATCCACTTTCAAGTTGTGTCCAGCAGCAGAATTTTACATGGCTTTCTCTAGGCAGCAGTTTGATTGGCACCTCTTCTTCTGTCCAGCTGCCAGTGTCCACAAATCATAAAAAACCTCCAATTTATCTTTCTGCCCTTCTTTCAAATATGACTGTAAAGAGCCCCTGGACTCAGAGACACAGAAGAGGGAGTTGAAGGCAATTAAAAGAGACCCAAAAAAAGAGTGGTTTGCATTGTTCTCGCTTCCTTAGGAAACACTCAAAAAAAAGTTGCACTCCAAAATCTGGGGGAGTGAGAGAAAAAGTGCTTTTTATTTTAAACAAACATCACCGTTGCTGTGGGGTGAGTTGGTTTTTGTGAGTTTTCTTTTGGGACAGTTGGGGTTTTTTTTCCCCCGAACTTGATTTAAATCTAGTGAAACTTCTGCTGAACCTTCAAGGCAATGAATTTGCTTATGCAGTCATTATATTTGTAATCTGTTGGATTTTAAAGCCAAAGAAGTGCTGCCTGCCTTCTGCAAGTCAAAGGAAACTCGCTTGCAGTTGCAAGGGAGGCGTGCAAAGCACCTGGCTTGGTGCAAGGCTTTGGCGGTGGAAAGACTCCTTGAAAATTCCTAATTGATTCTAAAAATTAAGCCATTATGTAAATGTTTGTAATTCTGGGCTGCTCTGAGAAGCTTCATTAGTAGGAATACAAGAGCAGGAATTAATTTTACTTACGTGTAATGAAGAGTGGATGGGTCCTGAAGAAAGGCTATGAAGAGAAGGAGGGAGAGGGATGCTTGTTCCCCCTTTACCAACTCTGTTCATGAACTGCCATTTCACAGGGATTAGCTTCCTATTTGGTTTTATTTTACGGGGGGGAGGGATATCTGTGAATATATGGCATGAGATTATGCTTTTATCATCTGCCATGAATCCCTTGTAAGGGTAGGACAGTGTGAAAATATGCAGCCAATGCTGCATTATAAGGATGCATTTGGGGTCTCTATCTCCACCAGTAATGACCAATTAATGACCACTGAGATAAGCAAATGAGAAGTCAGGGCTACTTAGAGCTTTAACTCATTATTTCCTGACCACCCATGGACAGAGAGGCAAAATCAGTATAGTTTTATTTAATGGATATTTTAGATGAGTATGGGGCTCACTTCATCGTCTGGCAGGGGGGCTGCTGGACCATTTTGCTTCCAGCCTGTGTGATACCTTTATGAAATCACATAACTGGAAGAAAATCCCAGATCTGTGTGGTGGCTGGAAGAAGTTTGTTCAGTTGCTGCTCAGCTGGGATAGGCTGGTAGGATTTCCAGGAGGACTTGGCACAGGCTTTGATGTTGATGCACTTTGGGTCAATGGAAGTGAAATTTCAGGTATACTTACTTCTTCTTGTGTTGAATTTGCTGTGCCAAATGAGCCACGAAACATCACGTACGCACTCTCACAGAGCGGAGTTCACCATTGTAAACCTCCAGGGTTTTTGTTGGGCCTACTCAGTGAGAAAAACAAAGAAATAGACAAGGTGGTGACAAAAGAGGGGTACCCTCATGTCTCTTGGACATCAGATTTTCAAACCCATAGTGAAATAAGAATTGCTCATTTATTTTAATAATAAAGCTGAGAAGCAGGGACTTAAGGTAAAATCTTGGCTCCACTTGAAGGTGGGGATACTTCATTTATGTGTCTCTAAGATACACATTGTACTCCCTACATTGAGTTTTATTGGTTTCACTGGGCACCTGGTCTTCTCTCAAAGCTGGATGTTTAATGACTGGTACTAATAAAAGTTATTGACCAATCAGGATGGCAGAGAAGGCTTGGAATAAGCAAAGCAGAGAAATCTCCATAGAGTGACGACTACTGGATGAGATTGGACAGGCAATGCCATTAGCAGTGAGGGCAGAAGAATGGAGAACTCCACATACGATGCCACTAGAACCAGTTGCCTTGTCCAATAGTGAGAAATGCCCCAACCAGCACTTGTGGGTGGGACCTTCAGCAGCAAAAACACAAGTGAGGGGGAATATACAGCACCTGAGAATTCTCCTCTGTCTGCTGGGACTGGACTGTTGACACCTCAGATACAGAAGTTGTACTACCAGGCCTATTTCCCCACCTGCTGCTGTTACATTTCTTTTGACAGCAATGGTTGCTGCCACTGGGAGCCTTCAGCACCCTCAAGCAGAATGTGTCCTTTGTTTTGGGAGGGGGGGAATCCTACTTTTATTGCTTCATCTTGCACAGCCTCACACAATGTGACAGTGTGATCCTTCTGGGTTTATAATATGGGCTCCCTTTGCCAAGGCTTAGAGGGAGAGGGATGTTATTAATGAGCTCTTCTGTGTGGCTGCTGGACAGAGGGGTAGGAAAGTATAGGGGAATGTTCTTTTGTATTGCCCAGGCATCAAATGCAAGTGCTTTGTAATAACAGAAAGGAACAGACAGGGGAGCCCTTGTAAATACATTTAGAGGAGGCTGTGAAAGTGATACAGGTGCAGGTTTATATCTGTGGCTTTAGGAGGGAAAGACAACTAGGTGTTTCCATGCAGCCCCTCACTGCTGCTTTCATTCCTGCATCCTGGGAGCCTTGCTGGGTCTCCGAGTACCCCTCGAACCCACACAGCATGTAAGTCCTCAAAAAAAGAAAGAAAATGACAATGATCAAGAAGTTGTTTTGCTTTGGTGCCACACCTTCAGGGAAACACGGGGGAAATTTCCCAGCCGTGCCCTGTTATTCGGGAATGAGGCATTATGGCTTTTTGCTGTGCCTGGGGAGAGGGTATTTAGCTCTTCTGCTTCCAGGTGCCTCCTATGTTGGCTGCTGGAGGTGATTCTGTTTTGCAAGAGCTTGTTGGAGTGCTCCTGCTTGGTCACAGCGAGAGAAGGCTGCTGGAGGTGTTGGTGAGTGAGTCAGGGGTTTGATGATTGATAATTCTTATCAGCAAAAAGAGGAATGGGCTTTTTCGGGGCTGGTTTTGTGAGGTCTTTGAGGCTTTCTCAATCAACGGAAATGGGATTTAGGTCAAATTAAATTGATGTGTTTGCAGTAAGGCACTGAGTCCATTTCCACTGCCTGCATCTCTTGAGTGGTGTGCAGTGGTTCTCTCTGATCCTGACAAGTCCTTGATGCTGTTACTGCTTCTCCTCTTGCCTAAAACACAGGCAGTGCCTTACACAGTGTTATAGAGGCTTAATGTTTGTCTCACGTATTCAACCCAACCTGAGGCTATGCTCAAACTTAAAATGTGAATTAATAGCTCTTAAAATGAGTGTTTCTGGTGGTGGCAACATTTCTCAGCCAGAAGTGAAAAGGAGAATTGAAAGATGAAGGCTGCTGTGTTATTTGAAGCCTCATATTATTGCACTTTGAAAGGGTTTATGGTGTTCTGGTTGCTCAGGGAAAAGCAGAGGTAGGACACAAATAGGCTGTGGGGAGCTCCGTGTGTCTCTGAAACCCTGCCTTCATTATTATGCAGTGCAAGTGGCTGTTGGCACAAGAACAAATTCCACTGTAAATTATGTGTGATTTACATGAGAAGCTCATTAATTCTCTAACACCGGATTTAGATGGTTTCATTTGTAAAGGGTGTCATTTTAAACACCGCTCAAACATATTTCCTTCTATCTGCTGACTCAGAGTGTGTGCTGAGAGATGATAAACAATGAAGTGTGTATGTGTTCATAAATACATGCACACAGACACACATTAGAAAATGGAATCAATTAGAAGGTATGCTTTGTGTTTAGCAATGCTGCCTGTGATATACAGATTGGCTGCCTATTTTATAATTTAGTCTGCTCAAGGCTTGTGTGCTATGGACCTTGCAGGGTTTTTTGTTTTGCATTTATTAGCGCAGGCGTAAGCCCTTTTAATTTCGATTTTTAGTATTAAACTTGTTTCCTAATGCTTATTCTGTGCTGCTTCAACCCTCATTTTAAGGGCTTCCCCTTCCAGCACAAGCCTCTGCCCTGGCTTCGGGAGCAGCAAGACTTAGCATGAATGAGCAGTACAGTTCTGTGGGATAAACAATAAGCAGAGTGCCTTTTTTTCTTTTTTGTTGTATGTTTCTGTTTTTCTTAGCTCTACCATAACTCAGAAGTTTGGCAAAAATAATAGGAGACAAAAAAAATATCCCTCAGTGGAAATACTTTTTTTTTTTTGGGAGGCTCTGCCTCTTGCTCCAGGACAGACACGGCTGATAGGCACACCAGAAGTGTCTGTGATTGCGGCTTATACATTGAGGCAATCTAGTCCGTAGTTTCATTTTAGTGCTTTTGCATTAAGCGTCCTGACCCTTCTGCATTAGCTGAAAGAATTATATGCTCATTTTCAGCTTGCACTTATTGTTTTAATTCAGCATCTGGAGCTATGTGTTCCCTGATATAGGGCTGATGTCAAAATTTGGACGATGGTGTAAGTGTTTTATCATACCTTCATGTGCTGTTTGGGTTTAAGTTGCAGTTTATAATTATTTTAAATGGGCAGTTGCTCTTTAGAAAATCTTAAGCTTGACACAAACAATAAATGCAGGACAAGCTGCCAGACTCACCTTTGAAGTCTCTCTGGCCTAAGGAAACTGTTCCTTGACATCTCATTACTTTCCTTCTCTTATTAGAAACAAATGTGGATTTCCTACATGTAGATTAAATATGGCCTGAATTAAGAAAGCTGAGTTAGGCAGCAGCAAAAGAGAAGAAATTATGCCATGCTCCGCTGCGGTTTTGTTTATCAGGACATAAGTCTGAATTTATTATTTTTATGACTTGTAAGTTAGTGCAAGGAAAGAAAAAGGAGCAGTCATTTTTTTCCTATGACAATCAATCTACTGTTTCATACGCATTTAAACAATTTTGCCACAGGGAAAAGAAAAACATGCCTGTCTTAAGTAACCTAAACATCCATGGTGGTTGTTCTTCTGCACGTAGCAGGGCTTTCCTTGCTCAGTGAGAATTTTTTTTCTGTTTTGTGGAGAAAGTGATTTTGACGCACAAGGTATGGGAAAATGTAGCCAGGGTTTCAGTGGAGGAGTAGGAGGAAAATCCTGTCGCTCTTGTGCTTCTGAACAGCATATATTAGACCTTCCCTGACCTTTTTTTTTGGGGCCCCAAGCTGAAGTTTTATGTCATGGCCTGTTTGCACTACTTGCTAGGAGTGGATAAACATGTTTTTGAAAATAGGAATACTGACTTTTTTTTTTTCTCCAACAAAACTGCTTGCGTTCAAGCTCCTGATCTAATTTATTAGAGACAAAATTTGAGGGGAGGGCGGAACCAAACCAAGAAACATTGTGCTATTTTCATTTATCTTCAACAACTTCTCATAGAATAGCACGGGAATGACATTTTGTTTAATGTTACAAGAGTTGCAAAGGTGGTGACTGTGCTTTGCCTCTCTCCCCACACTTGCTCTGTCTTGAACTGGAGATGTGTTGGGAAGGAGGTGGGATGAGATATACATGGTTATGGGTTGCAAGCAGATAGAAATCTCACACCCAAAGCCAGCACGCGGCAGAATGGGTCACTCTTCAGGTGCTGCCACCCTGTGTACTCTGGATATGTAAGCAACTGAGTGTAAACCTTGTGTTGGCCTGATGGTTTTTTCTGTAGTGCCTTTTTTTTTTTTTTTTTAAATCCAGTGCTTCTGCAAGCATAGGATAGGATAGGTTCTTCCTAGCTTGGTGTTGCTTAAGCTTGGCTAAACTTTAGGTCTGGAAAAGCATTTTGAAAATATTTCGTGGGGTTTTTTTTTTCAGAGGGAATGTGTTTAGGTCAGTTCTCTTTGAACTGTCTGAAAATATTTTACCCTTAGAGGGCATTTGTGATTTCACCCAGCTGTTCCCTTATAGACTGAGAAGGAGGCTTGTGCCTGGTGCAAATCTGTGCAAGTATTATCAGGAAAAAAAAAATTATTGGAACAGTGCCAGATGATACCAGCTGTTAATGGCACTCATTAAGCATCATGTTCTAAAACATGGTTGTTTTCCAGTGTAGGTGAGACCTCAATGAACTCTCCCTTTCCTTTCCCCAAACCCATCATGCAATATACCGCCTTTAGTGGAATACTTTAATTCTTTGTAAATTTTCATAAAAAGTTTTTTTTTGTAGTTTAAAATGTAAGCAGAGCACTTAGTGCTTATTTATGTATGAGGTTGAAGGTGAGAGCCTCTTGGTTATAAGCAGTTTCCATCTTGAAAAATATACAGCTGTAGGTAGGCAAGATGGACAAAAGCTGGGAGAAAAGACTTACCCTTATTTGACAGGTCCACTGAGACAGAAAGGGAAAGCAAAGATCCCTAGTTTTGTAGACATACAAGTCTACAGTGTAATCCCATTTGGAGAAACACAGTGGAATACAGGAGTGAAATTTAACCTTACTTCTCTAAGGGAAAGCTCCAAGAACATTCTTTAGCTTATGTTCGTGGTGCATAAGAGGGCAGGCCAAGTATTTCCAAAAAGAAAAACATTCTGCCTGTATATTCATACACACATATATATATATATATATATATATATATATATATATATATATATATATATACGAAAAGTCTTACTACATTGCTTCTATATGAGGATGTTTGGGTTTGGTTTCTGCATGGTACTGTTCATACCAAATGTGTATGTAGGTCGTTTTGTTTCCAACCAAAGCACTGAAAAAAATCAGTAGTTAATGCTATGCAAAGTGGAATGAGGCAAGCATGTCACCTGAAATATGACAAGGTATTAACTTCTTAAGTCAGAGAAGTTTAGCTGGACAGGCTGGAGTTTTAATCTGACTCCTGACTGCTGTGTCAAATAAATTTCTGCTAAGTGAGGCAAATGTTTATAATTAATTTCAGAGTGGCTTAATTTTTGCACATTAAGCAAATTGATATCTTGTCTTAGGCTCTGAAGTAGGAAGGCAACTCAGCATGAGTCTGTGTGTGATTTATTTAATGAGAGACCAGCTTAGGGACTCTGAAGTCATGCTTGGAGTTGAGCTGGTACCCAGCATTTATGCACTGTGGCGTTATGTCTCTCAAATGGCAGCTTCATGGTGAGGCAAACTCAGAAGTTCTAAAACTCAGAAATTCACAGATGAAACTCAAAGTTTATGAGCCTGTCTCTCTCCTTTTTGTGGTGGTTTGGTGCTGGCATAACTCTAATGACATCAGGCACTTAAGGAGTGACACTGCTGTAATAAAGACCTGGAGAGTAATGGTGTTTGCAATACCATTTCTCATCCAGTCTTTGTCTGCTGCTAAAAGCTCCCTGTTTGATTCTGCTCACCCTTTTCACAGCTGAACACACATCCGTTGACCAACAACAGTTTCTGCCTTTGGTGCTCAGGATCCCAATTTATTTTTCCACCCAAGCAGGAGCCAAACGTAGGTCGGCTCAGTTTCTGAGGTCAGACAAAATCTGGTTTATGGCCATGGGCAGGAGCTCTAACAGTGGTAATGTTAATTCATAAAATGAACGATCAGTTGTTTTAAAGGCCAGGGGGAGCTTAATGCAGCATAAGACAGACATTGTTATCCTTTCAGTGGTGCTGTGTACAGTTCTGTATATGTTATGCTGTTCCTTGCCTTATCTTTGTTTATCTTCATTAAACTGTGGCCGCTGGAAGAGCCACCTTCTTGCTGGACCCTCTCCTGCAGTGTGTGTCTGGTCTGCCCTCACAGAACAGGTTAATGTTTTATTTTTGAGTTAATGTGTATCTTCATTATTGTTTCTCTTAGGGGCTTTCCCAGTGAGTTATAATATATTTATGTCTTTAAAGCCTGGTCCCCCTGAAGTTGAGAGAATGATTATGGAGGAAACATACTACTTCTTATAATGCTACAAGTAGTGTTTCATCCCATCCCTCCCCTCCTCCCATGCTTTAAAATCTTAAAGGATCCCTAAATAAGCACTTTTTAAATCAAAGCATTAAGAAGCAAAAGTGTGGTGCAGAATTATGAGCCAGATGTTGATCTTGGTAACTCAGGTATGGCATTCCCTCACACCCACTCAGCTTTCCTTGTGGCATGTCCCCAGAGAGGATCCTGGGGCTGGATGCAAGCTGAGATCAATCCCCAGCCTGTGGCATCTGTTTGCTGAGGGTTGGAGCTGCTTATCAAGTTGAAGTTGTGTGAACTGAGAAACGGAGACAACGTGATGTTGGGAGTGAGCCTGGATCTTAGGAATGCATTGCTTAAGTGACCAGAAACTAAGCAGCTGTCTCTGTGCCAAACCAAAGTTAAAAGCCATGTGGATTTCAGAACTTTCTTTTTTTAAGAAAACACTTGTTAAAGAATAAGCTGCATTCAGTGATTGATTGCTTGTTGCTCTTGCCCAGCTATTTGTACTCTCAGCTTTGAATTACGCTATACACCTGAGGCCTCGCATTATAGGGAACACAGTATGCACAGCAGAGAGCTGAAATTTTGGCCAAAATATTGATGTCTTGAAGTGCTGAATTGAGGGATATTTCTGAAGGAAGTAATGCTGCTCTGCTTTGTTGGATCCGACTAACAGGGAGGAGGGATTTTCCTCATGGCAGTTCTTGCCCCTGGCTTTTTCTAAGTTTTGCTTGGGACTCAGTCTGGGGTAGCTTTGAATGTTGCATGAAGCATTTTAGTTCTCAGCTGCAGGTAGGTGCTGTTCCATGTCTGTAGCTTGTACAGAGAAAAATTAGGAAATGAAGGAAAATTTGTTTTCAATTTTTTTTTTTTTTTTTTTACCTTATTGGTGGTAGAGCACAGAAGGGAAAGGCTTTCCATGTGGAACAGAGGAGGAAGATGCTGGGTGTGGAAGAGGGCTGTGCTTTTTTTATATATATTTCCAAGACCCCCACTTACTTTCTATGCAAAGAAAGAGGGAGGATGGTGGGGGTAAGCATAATTCTGGGACATATGGCCCCAGCGAAGCTCTTGCTGGTGATTAGGTCCATCTTGAGATCAGCCTTTCCAGCTAACACGTAATTACTGGGGTTTTGTTCCTACTTTGAATGGTTAACATATGATATGTCTATACATTGTTTCTCTTGCAGCTCATTTTTCCTTTCTCGTGTGATTTGCAGGATTTACACACTTGGTTTGTGTTGATGGTGCCTCTCCTGACAGTTCTTTGTATAGAAAGGTTAAGGCAGCTCGTGAAGACAGGAGTATTATGCTTGAGCCCGCCATTAGTCATGCTTAGCTGCTTGCATACTAATTTGGCACTAAATCATGGCTTCTTTTTATAACTAGATGCCACCATTTCAGGCAACTCTACTTGTGCAACTTGCAGTCAGGCTGATGAGCCAGTCAAAAATGATGGCACTGCGCAGCTTCTCCCTTTCACATATGCCCATTCCCCAAACATGGTAGGAGGACTGGAAAATACAGCCCAGTGAACAGAAAATGCAAATTGGCTTCATATTGTTACTAGAGCAAGTACCTTTCTATAGGAGAGAATCTGAAAAATTTAGAATATGCTACTAAAGTTTGCATGAGAACTTCGGCATCTCCTTACAAGAAGCGAAGTAGTGCTCTCCTGGCAAAGGTGGTTGTGAGGAGTTATGTTGCAGTTGGATTTCTCTTGATACTGAAACTGGATTAAAAAGGTAATAAATGTTACCACACTTGCTTTCTCCTTTTGTCTTTGGATGATGATCTGGCAGTGTAGAGGACAGCATCAAACCTAAAGGAGGTTTTCGCTGTCTCTTGGGCTCAAGTCTTCTTCAGGGAGAAGATTGTTCATCTTTGTACGGAGGTGGGATCATTTGCTTTCTCATTTGCAGCTGTCTAGGTACTGTCTCATACCTCAGGAGGATTTGCTGGATTGTTTTTTCTTGTAGCTGTATTACTTTGTTATGAGTGTGGTTCTTGGTCTGAATTTGGTGGAGCTGAAATCCACTGACAGGGCAAACAGTGAGCAAACATTCGGGGCATCTCCTGGCCAACGGTTTGATGAAAGAAGTGGGCAGGACTGTATTTATGAGCCATTACCCCTTACCTATTTTCATGAGCATAATAAAAAGTTTCTTTGATTCTTTGTTTTTGCCTTTGCTGCTTGTTAGGCTGAGGAGTCCTATCAACTACAAGAAAAAAAAATCACTTGCCAAAATCTTCGGCTACAGCTCAGAAATTAAACCATGGACCTCAGTTGTCAATTCGCTGTGTGGTTTTCTTCAGCGTTTCTCTTTTTTACCCTTTCCATAGCTCAACTTTATATGCATATGACTATGATACCCACTATCAGTTTATGGTATCCAGAAGAACAGCATGTTACTTATGAGGGTTGGTTTGTTGGTTTTGTTTTTTTTATTTTTATTTTTTTTATTAATAAGATTAGTTAAAAATAGAAGTACAGCAAATAATACAGTCTGATTTATGACCATCTTGGGATATCTCCTCCCCTTCTCCGCTTTTCTGCAGTGACAGATGGAAGAAAATATCTTTCCAATTTTAAGAGTTAGTTACAACTGTGCACAAGGACAGGCACCACGTGGACCTCAGTGGGAAGTAGTTTTGATTTCTTGAACATGGGTCATGTTCCAGCCAGCTTGAGAAGAGAGACCCCCCTGACTGATATTTTTAATGAGCTAGGGGTGAGTGTTAAAACTGCCTGCCTATCTACCTATGGACCCTCAGGGTAGAGAGCTAAATCACTGTGAAGCATTAGAAGTAGAAGAGGTTATCTAACTAGGCATTTTCTCTGTAAATGGTATTCATGCATGTGCACATCACTTTTTTCTTTTTTAATGTCTCTGTTTTCTTATAAAGCAGCATGAATGACTGTGCTTCCATTGATTAACTCTTGTCTAGCTGACAGCCTGAAAACAATATAGCAGGCACAATTTCCTTGTGGGTTTGAGCCACTGAAACAAATTCAGTCTCCTTTTTATTTTTTCTACCCTAAGGATATTGAAAGGGGAGCAGATGTGGAAGAGTAAGTGTTTGTATGCATGGGGATATGTTTGTATATGTGTATTTGTTGTATGGGCCAGTAAATGCCCGAGTTGACCTGGAACCTGAAGGAATACCTGTGAATAGGGTGCTTTATAATGAAAATAAATAGAAAGCCTTTGGTAGCGGAGCTTAAAGGAATTAAGGAAAATATTGGATTCTGGGTGCTGTTTCAAAGTCGTTTCCATCAGAATGGAAGTGGCATAATCAATATGTAGCTCTTTTGCTGTTAACTCTTCAGATTTAGCTGAAATCACATTAACTGGAATAGATTTTATTTGTGTCTCGGGCAGTAGGGTTATATTTAACTGAACTCTCTGGAAGTCAGCTATTTGGGAGCTGCCAGCTCTTCACTAAGTGATGCTGTCTGTAGCTGTACCCAAACAAATCATGATATCATTCTTTTGTCATTACTGATGTGGGTCCTGCTTTATAAAACACCAACTAAACACAAAAGGTTCTGCTGGTGTGTGTCCTGTTTGCTGTTCCTAATTTGCCCATTGATTCTTTCCCCATGTGGACTCAGGTGAGCTTTGTTATGCTTTTCCTATTCCAAGGCATCTTTGCCAGAAACAATCTCTCTGCCATTGATTTGAAAACCTCTGCTGCCAGCAAAAACGCGGGCCAGAGTTTTGGGAAGGTGAGGATCTGGGCTGAGTTTGCAGCTGTGTGCAGCATCTGTAGCCGTGAGAGATGTCAGTAGGAGCAGTTGTATTTACCACTGCTGAAAATGATGTGTTGGTTTTAAGTTCAATATTCACACAGTCAGTCTCTAATAGAATCTACAGGTAGGAAGACAACAATAATTATTTCTATTAACTACCAAAAAAGCTAGTATTGGATTCATTTGAAAGGCCTTAGAAGCCAGTATTTCCAATTGCAAAACACTCTGTAAAAAATTATTTTTGCGTCTTACAAAGAAACCACCATACCACACAAACAGAATCCAAATGAAAAACTGTCTTGTATTCTGGAGATGCTGTCATGAGAAAGGCCTCCTATGTAGCATCTGTTCACACTTCCCACATATTGTGTAAATATATCCACTTCAAGTATTTAATCTTCCCAGAAGTTATGCTTGCCTTTCTTCTCCAAACAAGAAAGCTGGAATCCTATTCCTCCTTACAAAACCCACCTGTAGCTTGGCAAACTACCCGATTAAGGTTGTTTGGGTTGGGTTAGGATTTTTTTTTCTTTTTTTGATAATGCTCCAATTTTAAATTTTGCATAAAAGCTGTAAATGTTTCTGGAGTTATGACTGATCTCATTTCCCCCTTTCCCCCATTCCCTAGGAACATTCCTAATAAGTTACTCAGTCTCTCTCTTCTGAACAGGGAGATTTTCAGCCATAAATAAGGCAACACTTGAAATCATAAATAATGTTTGGACAGCTTGTGCTGAGGGCTTCCCAAAGGGAAGGAATTATTTTGCCATGGCAGTGTATCGTGGGACTGTCCAGTGTCATGCTTGGAAGCTGATGGTGTTGCTTTGGAGCAGGCTGTTGTGCAGAATGCCTCCAAGTATCTGGAAGCTGGGTTGTGACTCTTGAGAAGTTGGCTTGTGGGATAGGAGAGTAAATGACGCTGATGAGAAGAGGGAAAGGGGGAAAAGGTAGGGAGAGAACTGAAGGCACCCAAAACTAACTGGTGCTGAGAAATTCCATGCTAAGGCTGAAACTGCAGCTTTATCTCATGACTTTGTGGGGGAAAAAAAAAGGCAGGAACATATGTCAATGACAGATTGCCAACCTTAGCATTTAATTCCGGGCATTTTGTGGGTTTATAGGATTTGCTGACAAAAAGATGAGGGGGAAGGGTTGGATGGGATGTAATTTCCTGAGTGTTCTTCTTGTAGGGGAAAAAAAAAAATCTCAACCCATCTTCTTTTATTTGAATATATTAGAAACAGCCTGAACAATCGTAGTTTTTCATTAGAGTAAATACCTTTGAGTTATGACACTTTTTCTCCTTTAAAAGCAGTTTCCAAAGCATTGGAGAAGTATGCATAATTAAATACTTTCCTTATTTGTACTTCATTGGGAGGCAGTCTATTTCTTTCTTCGTTTGACACCTCTGTGCTGTGCAGACTCGTGGTCTGTTGAAATGTGTGTCTTCACAAAGATGTGAAGAACCTCAGTCTGCCTGTTCCACAAAGATGTATAATGAGCAACGTTTTGAACATTTCTGAGAAGCAAGAAAGTGAGGATATTAAAAACTATTCCCTGTATTGCACCCAAGTGTTTATTTAATAGACACTGAATAGCCACAGTATGTAAAAGTTCTGTGTGCTCTCTTGCTTTGGCTTTTTGTGTCTAAATTTCTATCTATCCATGAAATATCCGTGATCTAAACGTCTCTAACCTGCTTTTGACATGGGCCCTTGATAGGGAACCATTCTAAGCGATGCAATTAGAAGTCTGCTGAACTTTTGGAAATTTCATTTGGATACTCTGAGTAAGATATACTGAGTGGATGAGCTGGAGGAAGTTATTAAAACTTTGCAGGAAAACCATGAAGCAATTGGAATGTAAATAATTTCTTTTTATTTCTTTGCACTTTTTTTCCTCTCCAGACCAATTCCTAGAAGAAGGAGGTGGGGATTAGAGGGCTTTTTTTCCTTTGAAGGTATGACCTGTTCCTCTCCTGACCAAGAAACAACTTGGGAAAAGGAGAATGCTGTGCTGATGAAGGGCTTGAAGCATTTTCAGAAAAGGCTCTTGGTTAAAAGTCTTTTAATATTCACAAAGGTCCTGTTTAAGTGTACATCAGTCTGCTGCTGTTTTTCTCATTGAGCAGGGAAACATGCTCTGCTCAGTGAGAAAAACTCTAGGAGTACATGGAGACTTCTTTCAGGGTTGGGTGCCAGTTTGCAAAGTGCTGGGTTGCAATTTTTTCCCTTTTTGCATCAGCTTCTAAGGAGAAGTCAAAGGCCTTATCTTTTGGCTCTGGATTCTCTCAGTACATACTTGAGTGAATCTGAGATTCCCTGGCATTACAGAAGGAATGGATGTGATAGTTTTCCTTTTTTTTTTTTTTTCTGTTGCTGATGTAAGCTTTTGCAGATTGGAACCTCTGTTCTGATTATGATGGTGTCTTCCTAACATGAGCAAATTTTATACTACAGGATGTGTATGGATCTGGGTTGGTTGATGAACCTTGTAAACCCCATGGGTGACAACTCCAGTGGAAATTAAAACACACCTGGAGCCCTTTGTGTTCTGAGTTTTCTGAGCTGACAAACTGCTCTAACAGAATTATGTTTTATGTTCTCCATGAGTTATTTGTTCATTTCAGGGTTCATGAAATATAACAGGTAGACAGGCCAGTCAGCAGTCCTTGTAAAGCCCATGAGCTTGTCTTTGCTGGCTGAGAGACTTGAAAATCCCCAGCAAAGCGTGGCTGTCCATAATAGTCGTCACTGATCTGCCATGAAAGGCTTGGGGGAGCTGGCAGAATTCTCTGGTAAACCAGAAGATCATATAACCACCCACAGCATGCCATTTCTTGCAGTATTCTCTTAGGATCTTAACATGCTGAAATCCATTTCTCTCAGGCTCATGAGGGTTACTAAGCCTGTGGGGATGGCAAGTGGTGTTTTTAATCCTGCTCTGAGGCTCTTTGGATTTATGTCCTTCTCTGCTCCATTTTGTTTGGTTTTGCCAGCAAAGAGTTTTTTGTTCTCAGTAGTCTTTCGTATTACAGATTGAGTGAGTTAAGCTTGGGCGTGACGAAATGCATCTCTCTGAGCAGGTAGAAACTGAATTGATGAGATGGAGTGTGTCTCTTATCTGTGTAACAAGTTTCAGCATCACAGGTGTCAGCACATGCTGCTGGTTCGTCTAGCTTCATGGCACACATGTGAGCAGGGAAGAGAGAAATGTGTGGCTTAGTATTGTCTGTTGAACTTGAAGAAAGGCAATAAAGAAATTCTTGTTTGCTTAGTCCTATGGCAAACCCATGATGAAAAGTCGGGAGCCTGTCCTATTTGGCATGTGTAGGCAGGGCAGTTTGTAGGGTGATTACATAAATAAAAGTGGTGTAAATAGTCCTGAAATGGTAGAGACCAGGCCTAAAATCCCTCTTCCCCTGCCTGGGGCAATGACAAGAGGTAGCCTTTTGACACAGAAGGGTTTCAGTCTACAGACTGGGGCTACCTGGGCTGCTGGGACAGGGAGATTAATTAAAGCATCTCCAAAGTTGATTCTTGTTTGGAATGTAATGGTTCCTGTGTTCCTTTTGGAGAAACATCTGCCTGATTGTAATCTTTTGCCTAAGACTGTAATTAGCAAATGCCCCATTTTGACCATCAAGGTTTGAGTCCAGCCCCTTGCAGTGGGATTCTTTCCCTAAGAGAAACTTACTGAGTTGTCTGGCTTATGTGCGTGCACGCACACATATGTATGTGCATACCTTCTACACAGTAATTTGCTGCAAATTGCTGCCAGCTTTTGAACTTAATGGGGAGGATGGAAAGGCCAAGAAAACGAGAGCAGCAAAGAGAAAAGCCCACCCTACCTTTCAAGCATCTAAGGTTCTCTTAACAAAACCTGTGTGCTTGCAGGGCCCATTTGGCATTAATGCAGCCTTGACTAATATTTTTGCAGCTGGATTGGTGCTAACAAAGACAGTTAGTTTTGGAAAGACCTCCATGAAGAATTCTGTGTTGCTTAATTTCAAGTCCCTGGATTGCCTGAGTGTGGGAAAGCATGTGCAGGGCTATGGCCAAATGGTTGTCCCATCCTGCTCCTCTGGGCTAGGCATCCACTGTAGATGGTGTTTGAAGGCAATGGCATGTCAAGCCTAGGATGGCTATGGGAATCAACACATAACAGATGCCTAAAAGTAGCTTGTGGTTTCCCCTTGATGCTCTTGGGGCTGAAATGTGCGGTGTTCCCAGTTTAACAAAAAGGTGAGAACATGCTCACCAGTGTGAGGGAGGTCCAGGAGAGCAAGTAACTTTTATTTTGCAGCATTTAAAACTGATGGATAAAACCTAACCAACTTGTAGTTACGGAGTGTTTCGCGGCAGCAGAACTGGTGTGTTTGATGACCTTGGAAGCAGGACTGCAATGGTCCATGCCATGGTTTGGTGCTCTTGATGCCCAGTGCACCGAGGTGTATATGATAGGGCTGGAGCTGCAAGAGGAACGTGAAAGGTGTACTAATGCCTTATGAGCACTGTTAATTTGCTTAGTGTGCAGCTGATAATTGAAGTGTTCATGTTTACCCATAAAATTAATTTCTTGGTGAAAACAGCAAGCCAGGTACTTTTTTTTTTTTTCTTTTTTTTTCTTTCCTGTTGTGTTTCTGCAGTACACCAGCTCATACCAGGTGGTAGTAGAGTGTTTATTTCTAGAAAGAAGTAACCAGCTTGGGAAAGAAGATCTGCTTGGCTTGGTCTCCATCTCTTGCATATCCTGACTTTGGGTTTGTTTGTTTGTTGTTACATAGAGGGTTGTGACTTCCAGTTTGCCCCTGAGCCCTGAAAGTGCTGTATGTCCCACCTGAACTATCTGCCTTAAATGTATTTCCTCTTAAGGATATTGTCTGCCTTTATTTTAGGTTCTGTTTCTTTCCTTTAAACTCTTTTAAGAGGATTGCACAGATAATGTTTTCATGGAATTTTTTTTTTTTCATTTGAGGGAATAATGTAAATGTATGCAAGCAGGATGTTATTGTGCAAGATCTGTGATGTGTTTATATAAGGTGGGAGGGCTTGATTTATAACACTGAATATTTAATGGGAGTAAGTCTGGGTGTCTGAGATCTCTGCTTCTTTGTGTGAGCTGGCAGATAGAAGGGTGGCAGGTCAGGTTTTTTTTTCCTTGTGGATTTTCATATGTTGGTGTTTACATCATTATATCAATTTAGTGAGCCAAAAGGAAACTTTTTTTTAATTTGGGTTTTGAAAGCAAGGGTAATGGGGGAATTTACTGCCCTATTTATCTCCACATTCTTCCCATTAGTTCCTGAATGCAGCCCCAGCCCCTGTGCCTGCAGAGCAGTGTGTTCCGCTGGAGTTCCAGCTCCAGGATATTGTTTTCTGGCATCAGCAATACACATACAGGGTGGGGAGGTAGCTGGAATAACCAGTAGTATAAACTACAAGTGGAATTATTTTTTTAAATTATTTTTTCCTTAAAGGACAACTTATTATGCAGGTGTCCGTAGGCTTCTTTTAGCTGTAGGGGTCTGCAGTGAGATCCATTTGAAAATGTAAAAGGTAGCTGTAAACTATGCATGGGAAGACTGATATTTATTTATTCACTTTAAACGTGAAGCTGTGTCTGCAAAATCAACATGCTTCTGATCTACAAAAAAATCCCCAGTGTTCCCAAAGGCAAGCAGGGAATGTGAGGGAACACTCAGCTGCCCAGCAGAGGGACTGCTCAGGCAGTGCCAGACTGGCTTTTTTCATGCCCCATTCCTGATGTTGGCATCTAAGGGATGAAAGGCGAATGCATCTTTGAAGTGTCATTTTGGGGACAGGAAAATAACACCACAAAGGAAAACTTGGAAATTTCTGGTTTATGAAAAATTGAATTAATGGTTTGTGGTTCTGCCCCCCATGAATTGAATTCAAGACCAGGTAAATAAGTAAAACATTGATAATGGGTAAGTTATTGCTTCTGAGTGTAGAAAAGAATTATTATAGCAGGCACAGTAGTGATGAAAGACCACATGGTGATTGGTAAGCCTTTGGAACATTAGAGTAATGTGCTCTATTTAAATAGATAGATACTTTTGCCTGGGTTAATTTTTCCAAGGATGAATTGATGACATGCAATCAAGAGATGTCAGGAAAGAAGGCATCCAACCTTGAATGGCAAAACTCAATTGTTTTAGACACAATTGATAGTGGCCAGTATTGGACTCACACTAATGGTTGCTGAAACTGTTAGATTGGCTTTTTTTGTCAGATCTCAGATCTGGCTTGACAGCAGCAAGTGTTTTCGATCAAAGTGTTGGTTTCTCCCCCCCCTTCCCTGTTCTTTTTTTAGTCATTTGACAATAATTTACTACTTTGCTTAGCTTTTTAGTCAGTTGTCTCCCACTCCGGAAAGCCAGGTTTCTTAAGTGCTTCTATGATGCCAAGTTAATTGCCTGAAAATAAGTGCTTGAAGATGTATCAAGTATTGTCTCATCAGCATTCAGCACCCCTGCCAGAGCATGGGAGGGGGAAGGATGCAACGCCAGGAAGGTTTGAAGAAAAGAGATGAGGAACAAAGGAAAGTGCAAGTGTCCCACAAATGGCCCTGTGAGCGTGGCCAGGCAGCAAAGCTCTCCCTGGATATGTCTGAATCCCTGCTGTACTTGCAGGTGGTGGAATGAAATGTCATCAGTGCTGCAGTGTGGACACAGGTGGGATTGATCTGCACAGCCCCAAAATGAGAGGGGGGACTGTGCTTTTGGGTGGCCCGAGGCTCGACTCTTCCTAGGGCCAAGTTGAGGCATGTCCCTGCCTAATCTGTGTTACCACTTCCTCATTTTCTCTGCCTCTCTATAGAGCAAGGGGGGAAAAATGGCATTCCTGGCTTGTCATTATGGTGAGGATGATTTCTAGATAAATGTGCAGTCTCAGAGGTATGCCTAAAATGCAAAGATACACAAGAGTGTTGGTACAAGTTGGAAGTGTGGAGAGCAGAGGAGAAATCACAGCTGGTGCCTCTGAGTCCCTCTTGCTGCTGGTATGTAATGCTGTCAGCACAAGCCTGGAAGTACAGCACCTTTTTCTTTTTTCATGGATGGTATGGGGAGGAAAAAAGAAGGGAAAAAGATATAGCTACTGCAATGAAACATGTTCATTTAAGGCAGGGCAGGAAGGGTTTTATTGGATGAAGTAGCCAGCAACCCCATTTAAATTTGCAAGGGACTGTGAAGGAGCTGTGGGGATGAAGAGTGAAGAAAAATGCCTGACCAACATGAGAAACAGAGGATGTGCAAGGACTGGTGTGGGAGATGGGTCCTGCTGAAATCTCTGGTGCCTCAGCTGTGGGTAGGCCTCTGGCTCCTTAAGAGAGCCCAAAACTGTTGGGGTACCTGACTGTTCAGCCCTGCTTGTCACCTTGAGTTGTGTTCCCCAAATTTGGGGTGAGGAGGGGGACTATGACCCTCTCCAGACTTGCCAGCGCTTCCAGGGCTTTGCTTTATCCTCCTTTGCCAAATACAGCCAGGGCTGCTCTCTGGGATTTAACAAATCCTCTACTATTTCAGGGCTTTAGGGTATTGGCTGTGCTCTTGATCCCTCCTGCCCCATTCTTCCTCTGAGTGCTTATGCTTGAGCGCATTGGACTCTGCATCGCGAGAGATTTCTTGCAGTCAGTCATCTTTCTCGGACACTCTGGGCAGATTTGCTCTAATGGTACCCACATTTGTGCCAGCCCCCTTACCTGACCTCAGTGAGTTTCAATACCTTTCTGCTCTTCTTTAATCTGGGAGAGCCGCCCTGCTCTGGAGAGGGAATAGGCTTTTATTCCGGCTTGTGCGTCGTCAGCGGATTTGTTAACTAAGCTTTATATGTAAAATGTTTAATAAGTGTGATGTCAGCGCTTTAGAGAACCTGCCTGACTTTCACATCCCACTGGGAGGGCCTGCAATCAGAAATATTTGTTCTTGCACTAGAGGATTTGATAGAGGTGTGTGAATATGTGTGTAGTCTGTATTGGTCACGTTGGAGAGCACACACATTGTTTGGAAGCTTTTTCTACCTTTCAGCCCTCATCTTGAGATCAGAAATGGTGCAGTCCTTTACTTGATTAGGCAGGACTGAAAGTAAATGATTACATTTGAAAAGCACTCTGAAAATTACTAAATATTGCTTTAATAAGGGCTCTCCATCTACATTTGTGCCTCTTGTCAGATGCACAACCCTCGATTAATGCCTCGGTCTTTCTTTACTGGTCACCTGTGAATGTTACCCCATTTATCCCAGTGTTTCTGAAGGACCTTTCCCTGCTGTGTCTTCACGGCTCTTCCATATCTCATTCACCAAACAGGTTGGGGCTGGCAATAACCAGGAAAGGAGTGTAATGAGCCAGAGAGAGCCCAGCATGCATGGTGCGTGGATTCAGCTGCATCCTTGGTGATGAATTCTCAGGTACACCTTGGTGGGTGCTCACACAGTAATGTCAGCTCAATAACAGCCCTTCAGGATGCCAAGGTGGATTTTACATTTATAATGAATGAGAATTTTATTGTTGTTTCTAGCAGCAAAGAAGTTTAGTGATCGTCCAGTTCTCAGCCTCTTGAGAAGCAGAAATGATGAGAGAAACATTGCCGCATTCCTCAGCACACATTTGATCCATCAATCACCCAGACAAAGCTTGCACTCCTAAACCATTAAAGTGTGACATCTTCTCAGACTTTTGAATTTACTGACTTTAAAGCAGCAAGTCAATTAGGAAGCCAAACCTAGGCTGGGAAGAGAAGAAAAAACACTATTAAAATACTAACTTGATATGTTTCGGTTTGTTTGATAGGCTAACAGACTGCTAATATTTAATTTAAAAAACCTGGATGCTGTCCAAAGCAAACTTATGAATAGTATAAGTCATATTAAAGCAAACTTTCATTAAGCACCAGCTTTCTCATAATTAGTTTCAGCGGAATGATACAGTTTCAGAGAAACTATGGCATTTCTTTATTTAGGTAACAGAGCTTTCTGCTAAAGGTTATTTCCAGAGGGTTACTCATCTTGTGGTGTGATGAATTAAGTGGGGGATGGAAAAATTCAGAAGAAAACCTGGGCCAGGAGTCCTGTTCCCGTTTGCTTCCTGACAGTGCCATGAACATGAACATAGCAATAAAATTCACCCTCTGTGAGTAGTCACCGGGGGTTACTTCTGGGGGGAAGTGTGTTACTCCCAGCTCTCTGTTGGAAATGCCACTGTTAATTTACCCACTCAAGAACTGGGCAGGAGGAAAAGTACAAAGAAATGCAGCATTGGGTGGTTCCAAAATGAGATTGCCTGTTTAAGTGGCAGGCCAAGTGAGTGTACTGGAAATACAGATTTTACTGATGTGTGAGATGCTTGCACTCTGTCCTGTTTTGTTGCTGTGACTGAAGTGGATCATGTGTTCCTGGCACTGAAAGTCGTAAAGTTTTGTTTCCAGAGATTTTGGACTGATGTAGGATTTATGCTTTTGCCTTTCCTTTCATTAACTGTATTAGGTTAATTGCTTATGAGGGGAGGAACCTGCACAGAAATATCCAAAGGGAGCTAAGAGCCCAAATTCTCTTGCTCAGGCTGTCCCTGATTCCTTAAATAGAAATACACATGTGCAAAAATACAAAATGCATCCGAATATAATTAGACATTATGATCTGTGGTTAGTGAGTCTTCTCATTATTATTATTATTAAGCTTTTGTACTTTCATAGTAGTTCTAGCATTTGACCTAGTAAAACCTCTGCAATGATCAGGAGCAAGGGAGGATTTTTTTACTCTTTAGCATATGTTTGTTTTCAATGGCCATGCCTTAGAAGCCATAATACGCATGTGTGACAAGTGTTTGTATTTCCTGGGTGAGGGGGATGAGTTGTGGGAGATAAAAGCATCAGTGGGTGGCATCAACAAGAAGCGCTGAAGGTGGCCCTCCACACAAGTCCTGCAGCTGCTCCTCAGAGGCATGGGAGTTTGTGTTCTTGACAGCTGCCCCTCCAAGGTCTTCAGATTGGCTTTTAATTGGCAAGCTCATTAGCAGGCTTGCTAACAGGAGGGAGAATGAGCCAAATTTGTATTCTGTCAGCACTTGCTGTGAGGAGTCAGTAATCAAACAGCTTTTTTACAGTGTCCTTTTAGGTGTCTGCTTCTAATGGCTCAGGTCTGTAGGTCTGCTATAAACCCCAATAAATATAACAGCCATTAATAACTGATTGACCAAAGGGATTTATGTAATCATGGGATTACAGCTGCTAATTCCTTCCTGCAGTCATGTTTCTGCATTTCATTGATCGGGGAACTGGCTGTAACACTGATCTAAACTAATGTCGTGACAACACAAGGGTGGCTTTAATGCCACTTGGATGCCAAAAGGTTGCTTGGGTGGGGAGTGATGCTTAGGCTGGTTTCACAGAACTGGAAGAGGGAGGTGGGAAGTGATTGTATGTTGTGAAGGGCAGTTCTTCCAGGAAATACAGCCAATTCACTTAGTGGTCATCTTGGAAGAGGTGGCCACATGAGGCTGGAGTAAGCTACCTTCTGCTCTCAAGCTGGTCCCATGGCTATCATGCATTGTGTCCCCACTGTGTGTCACCAGCTGGCCATCTCATTAGGCTGTGTCTTTGTCCTTCCCCTAATTGATGTGCAGTGGTGTGACTGACTAACAGCAGCTATCAACCCTTCCATGTATTTGAAACTCATGTTCCTAAAACTTCTTCAGGTCTCTTCCAGAAATTACTAAAGAGTGTTTTCTCTGAGGGTACTGCCCGAGTGTCTTTCCTAACTGTCCAGGTCTCTTGTCTGAAATTGGACCCAAATTTTTCTCTTGAAAATGAAATTAATTGTTTTTTTCCCCACAGGTAACTAAAATGAATGCAGGTGGCAGGAAGGTTTGGCTTGCTGAGCACAGGATGCTCCTGAACTAGTAAGGTAGAAATACTTCAGGTTGCAGAAGTGATGGGGATAGGCATTGTAAGGCAGCTCTTACTGGGCTGGCTTGTTGCTGTCTGCTAAAAAGCTACAACTGGAGGGTAAGTGATGAAATCTGAACCTATGAAAATGTGTGTCAACTCATCAGTGCTTTTAAGTAGGCTGTGGGAAGTGCCTCTAATGAACCATCTCTTTTCCATCTTAAAGTAAATGAAATTAAGCTGAATAGAAAGCATCAGATAGCAGTGGTAGGCAGTCAGTGTTTGTAATGTGAAATGTGCTCTTGATTTCCAAGGCATAGGATGCTGGTGGTGCCACGTGTGCGATGCCTTTGAATGCCAAATGCGCCAGCTACATCTGAAAGGTATCAAACCCAAAATCTGAGCAGTGGTGAGTGGTTATCAGCACTGTCAGGCAAAATCCTCTGCGAAAAGTGGCTGCTGGTAGAAAAACAGACAATATGCAGAGATGAAATGCTTTTCATCTGTGTTTCTGAACTGGATGTTTTCCCCCAAGCTTAAATTATTCTTTTTTTTTTTTTTTTTTCTTTTTTCTCTTTTTCTCTCTCTCAAAAAAGCAGCACTGACAGCCACACAGTTGCAGCGAATATGAAGAAAACAAAAAAAAAAAGTAGAAGTGAGCTTGCTGGGTTGCTGCCCTTGCTCTCTTGTGTAGTGGTGCACAGAGCAGAGCTTTTTGTAAAGGCTGTAGATTATTTTCTGCTGCACCCTTCTATCCAACAGCAGAAACAATTCCCAAGGGTAGACGAGTCTTTGCCATCCAACTCCGGGAACAATAGCCCTGTTGTGCAGTTTTGTAGGCTTCAAGAAATGAGGCCTTTCTAAGAACAGGGGTTTCTGGACAAGCTGTTGCTGTTTCTGCTTCCACTCTGTTCTTGGACAATTGAGTCTTCTCTGCTTGGGCTTGGTGCATGGGTGGGCTCAGCCAAGGGAAAGCTGTCCTTCTCCAAAGGGAGTCTCACTTTTTCTTAACACCTCCACGTGTTTCTGCCCTCCTAGGGCTTAGTTGGTATAAAAAGGAATACCACAACTTCGTGCCTATTAATTTATATATATATATATATATATATTTATTTTTTTAAAAATTTACCAGCAGCTCAGAACTGAGTGTTATGACTTAAATGTTGTATCTGGGCTCTCTTTCAGGGGACAGCATGAATGAGCAGCAGATGCTGGATTAATGTCTTGTCCTAATCTCCTTTTATTTGCAAATATCCAGTTTCTTGCAGATGGCTCTGAACAACAAAAAGCATACACAGCCTGCCTCTGGGGAAAATTAGGTTGTTTGTGGCCACTGCTGTCTGCGCTATAATCCCTGCTGGCAATTTCTTCTTTTGTCACCAGAGCGAGGGTTCAGTGGCACTTTGAAGGCACAGCACAGCGAGGTGGTATTGGAAGCAGCATCCCTTTAGGCTCTGGGGCAGGGAGGTGGAAAGAGAAAGAAGAGGACTTTCTCTTTTTAGAGAGCAGGCGTTTGCTTTTGTTTCTTCTCATCACCCTTTCACCACTGCCACCGGAAGGGACTCAGGACAACCAGCTAATGTGAGCTTCTCTCCTTGTAGCATGAGATGTTTTTCTGTGGCCATGGGCTGACTCGAGCTAATTTCAAGACAGACTGTCAGTTCTCCATCTCCGCTGTCCCTAAGCTTAGCTGATGTGCAGCAAGGCAGTGCTCATTTCTGACTTTACTCTCAACTTGTCAGAGTTTGACAAAAAAGATCAAATTTGATGTGATGAATTAAGGGCAGGGCTGGGCAATAATTGCTCTCATGAAAGGTGGAGGAAAAAGCTGCTTATCAGGAGGTAATTAATCATAAAAATCAAATGATCAGATAAATCTTTGTGATCTGGCTGTGTATCAAATACTGACAACAAAAAAAATGCAAGTGTCTTCCATTAAAAAAATAGGTGGTGCAGCAGACGAAATGAGCATGAGGTACTGTGTGAGAGCAGGGGTACAAGGTGGTACTGTAAGATTTGTCACCACTAACTGTACAGCAGGGAGATTGACATCTACAGTACAATGTCACATTTTTAGCCGAAAGTGGGATGCTTTTTGACTCTAAGAAAGCAGGAAATTGCAGAAGATAATTAGCTCCCAGTTATGTATCACTAAGGTACCTGAAGGACCTTGCTGGATGCTGCCTAGGTAATCTAGAAAACCAGCCTGACTGTTTTTATTTCTTCTCTTTTTTTAACATGAATTTTTGCGGGTTTTATAGGTTATAAAGAAGATCTCCTGTCTCTTTATCTCTTTGGTGGCACTGGCTGGGGTTCCCAGCTCTGCCAGCAAGCCAGTCCCAGGGGCATTGTAGGTCTTGGACCAACACATGAAGGTGAGCATTGAGCAGAAAATGGCAGTGTCTGCAGGCACTTCAGGAGAGAATCTGGTGTCTTTGTCTTCAGAGCAGATAAAACCCCTCACACCTTCCGTTTGTGGCTGCATACCCGTCAGGACTGGTACCTCCACTAAAAATAGTTGAAAATGAGGTTTCTCCATCACTTAAACACCTTTAAAAATGGGATTAGTTAGGAAGCTTGATTCTGTATCTGCTTAAAGCGTATTGAAAGTCTGTGAAGTACAAACATACTAGTACTGTGAATTGTAATTATAATTGTAGTGAGACCTACTTTTCATCAAGTCTATCACAGCAGCAGCAGCAGTGAAACTGTGGTGGGACAAGACTGCCTTGTCACAATTTTTGGCACTTGAGTCAGGTTGATTTAAGCATCCTGCAGGTATGCAGACATGTTAGTTGCACCTCTGACAGAAATATGTCTGTGCCTTGAGGCTCCTGCATTTTTGAAAGTATGGGGTTTATCTTATTTAAAGCTTAGAAATTGAAACAAGTTATGTGCATTTTTTTTTCACTTTAAAAGCTGACAAAATCACTCCAATATATAGGCCCTATTCTAAATACTCTGCCATCACTGGATGCTCCACCAGGTATGAGCAGTGAATAGGACAGGTCTGACTGGAGACAAAAATCCTCTCTTCTAATACGATGATTTTAATGTAACCTTTGCTCCATTCCCCCCCCCTTCTCTTTGTTGGAAATGTTTTTTGCTGTAACTTCACTGAAACTTGCAAAAATTTTTTGGCTGCAATCTGTAAGAAAGCTGCTCAGCCAGATGTGCTCTCATACATACACAGGTACTTCTCTAGCTAGAAGGTGTGAACCATCAGAGTGCCCACTGCATGTCTTTGTCTAGGCTGGGTCCTCTGGCTTTTAGGGCAGGAAGGCTGTATGGTTCAATTGAAAAAAAAAAAAAAAAAAAAGGCAAAAAAACCCCCCAAAACAAAGCAAAAAGCTGTTTCCAGATGGCGGTTAAGACATGTCCGGGGTTTGTGCTGTGACATTTTGTTCTGTCATAACCGTTTCCTTATGCTAGTGCTTTCTGATCCTCTCATCTTTTCATGGCACACTGCTGCAGGTGGCTTGGCCCAGGTGTAACATCTCAGGCAGATGACTTGAGGATCCTCTTGAAAGAAATGTTTTTTGCACTGTTGAACAGGCTGTACTTCTTAAAAGTGGGTTAAGTGAATTTGAAATATCGCCAGCACTGACTCTGTGTCTCTGAATTCAGGGTGTTGAAGGAGGCTTTGCAGGTGAATGTCTTCCTTGGAAGGAGGTTTATAGATTTTTGGTTTGGTTATGGGGCATTTTGTAGATTTGTACAATGGTAATGAATCCCCAGGAGAAAAAGAGCTACAGTATAGTTTTGAATGGGCATCAATACTTTGCTATTAGCTCCTGCTGGTTCGGAGTGCTGAGACACATCCCTAGGGGGGTAAAATATCACAGGCCATGTTGTGGCATGTTGTCTGAGCCAAAGAAAATAATTGAGCTTTGGAAATCTGTGCATGCTTGTGCTGCACAGTGGGGTCCAGTGCCTCACAGATGTCCAGCTGATGGCCTTCACGTGAATTTTGGGTGGTTTGGGGAGCAGAGGAGGCTTACCTTGTTCCCAGGCCAACTGGGGTGATGGCAGAAGGGGGTTTGTCCTTAGATGAGCAGTAGCAGTTTGCTGAAGGAGCAGTCGTGGGCTGCAGCCATATGACCACTGTTCCTTGAGTATCATTTCTGTTCCTTGCTGTCTGTGGAAGTGTGTTTGGAAGGAATCACTGCAGGCCAACCCTTGCCACTGTGGTGTAATCCCAGCTCTGCTCATCCCAGGGCTTTTCTGGCATTCCTGCTGGGAGGTGCATGCTCATACTGACCAATCCTTAGTAAAAGTGCCTTGGCACTGGTTTGTTGTGGGAGTTTTGGTGTTGGTTCCCCTCCCCCTCTTGGAGCAAACTGCCACTGTCTAATAATACCCAGGCTGATACATCTGTAGTTTGGTACAACAGATCAAGGCAATGCTGCCAGCTCTAAGAATAATGCAGTCTCCAAAGCACATGGAGGAGAATTAAATGGTTTTCCAGCAACCTGCTGCCATCTGTGCAAACCATTTCCTAAAACACGCTGGTAAATGCCTGTGGGAAGAGCTGCAAGTCTGGTTGTGTTTGCAAACCAGTAGATTAGTCACGCGTCCTGTCAGCAAGGTTAGACAGACGTCAGCAGCCTAGGTGGAAAGGCAGCAGTAGGAGGGGCAGGTGTAGAGCCAGGTGTGTGGAGTAATGCAGATTCCTTGGAGGTGATGGGGAAGGAGAGGTGGCAGCACCAGAGAACTGGGAAGTTTTGAATCCTTGCTCAGTAGAGGTGTCTCCCAGAGCATTGGTGTCATTAAGCAGATTGGCCATTTTGAGCAGGACAGTGATGGTGGTGTGTGTTATCATCAGATGATTTCTGTAGAGGTGAGAGGCTGCTATTTCTGCAGATTGTCTTTGAGCCAGATTTTGCAACCATTGCCTGCATTCAGCAGCTTGATTTTCTGAAGCCTATGGGTTTTGGGGAGCGCAGTTGAGTGCTAAACCTCAGATTAGCTTGAATATTGGTGGAATAGTCTTGTTTTGTTACCCCAAGTGATACATTGAAACTCGATAATTAAAAGGAGGAGAGGGATCTTCAAAGCATCCTGCTTTTCATGTTGCTATCTTGCCTAAGAAATATATCTTTCTGGGAGGAGCTTTCCCACTGAAGTGTGCATCTCTGCAGAAGGGAAAACAAATACCGACTCTGACATAAGCTCTGTTCTTCCTTCAGGCCTGTGAGATAGCAGCATAAAATGTGACATTTAACATCAGCCTTTTCTAAAGGCTTCTAGATAATTGTGAAGGATTCTTTTGTTCAGACCAATCACTTTTCACAGATCCTCTGAAAAAACTCTGGAGGCGAATATCAAAAGCAGAAACTTTTCACTCTGATCTGGAAAGCATGGCATTAAGAGGTCTGTTTTTAGCATTTGTCTTACCTTAAAACTGATAAGGCTTTGGACATCTTGCTCTTGCTGGAAGCTGGTGGGTTCATGGCCATGAATTCAAAGCTGCTATACTCATGCTTGTCATACTTGAAATGAATCAGGACTGTGAAAAGCCCAGTCATGAAAATGATCCATTATTCTGATGACCTGTGCTCATGTGAAGGCTGGCTTAGTCACTGGAGTTTATTTTGTGTCCTGCCATCAGCTGTTTTATATGGAAATTGTGAGCTCTTTGAGGTTGAAGATTCTGGCTACTTGATATTATACCTCCTAGGGCAGTGGGGCACAGAGCCAGGATTGAAATCTTCATTCAGCTAAAATTATTCTGGGGAAAACATTTTCATTTCCAAGTGGAAAGCTCAAAAATAAAAGTAAGTTCTTTCAGTCATGGTCGACAGTGTCTCTCTTGATGGTCCCAAGTACTTTTCTGAAGGATCAAGTAGTCAATTTGAGGCTTATAAGTAAACAAGAACATACTCTTCTTTGGAAAAGTGACATTAAACAAAACACAAGCTTTAGCACAAGTGTGTCAGGGAGGTTGGACAAGGACATATCACAGATGAATTGTAGAGGTGTAAGGAACCAGAGGCTTCCAAATCTCAGCTCCTTGCCTTGCCCTTCCCATTCCATGCAACGTCTCATCCCCAAGCAGGGTAGGAAGAAAGTTCTGCTTTTGATGGGGTATGCCAAGCACTTGAATTGGATGTGGAACTTAAAGTGGAGAAAGAGAACTTGAACGTGCTTATGGATTTGGGATTTTGTGCCCTCTCTCTTCCCTTGGAGAACTCTGATTTGCTGCTCTGAATGCTTTCTGTGAACATCAGGACTTGAGTTAAGACTGTACAAAGTCATCCATTTATATCTGGCTTCAAGTTGAAGTTATAAATACTCTGCTGGCACCATGAGAGTAAAACAAGCAGATTATCCCAAGTCATGACCATTGTTGGGGCGGTGCTGACACTTCCCTGAACTTTTCTTGGGGGCTTGAGCTGAATTTCAGATTTGTGATGAAGCCTAAATGCAGGTCAGCACAGTGCTGCCTCAGACATGGTAACAAAACCCCTTGCTTGGTCCTATTTTTAATCTTTTAATTTGTATTCTGGCCTGCCGAGCTCTCTGGGGACTGAAATAATGGTAACTCAGCTCCCAACAGTGGCCCATTTCCAGCAGGACTGCTCTCTTCTCTAGCTATTGAGTCCGCATTAAACAATCGTGTTGACCTGTGTTTCCCCCTCTCAGAGGGGCCTTATAACATGGTACAAACACAGTGCTTTTAACAACCTGACCAGCACAACCAGGAAGAAATTTGGTATAGTTGTGCTTCCACCTGGAAGGTTCCCAAAGCTCGAGGCTCTGGCAGCACTGATCTTCCCCTCTTGCTCTACACACCATTTTGTTGAAATCGATAGGCTCTTGGCAGTGTGTGTGTGTTGTGGGGGGCTTAAAAATGGAGCAGAAATATTGGAAAGTAATCTGAACAAGGAATAAACTCAAAGCAAGATGTCTGTGGAATAAGAAAAGCTGTAATCTAGTAGATTAGTTAAAAGCCAGAGATTTCCTCTGTTGTCTGCTGCCAGTCCCTTAACTTTTTCTGTGTTTCCACCTTCAAAACCATTGTGTGCCTTGTTATATAACAAGTAATTAATGAAGAATTATTTGCCTGGCACTTTGGATTTGGCTATTACTGGTTTTTACAGCTGGGAGAGTCGAGTTGTTTTTGTTTTCGCCTCTAGGACGTCACAGTTGTTTTATTTTTCCAAGCTGCTTCTCTCTGGATTCCTGTAGCCTGGGTTTTAGACAGTCCATAAGCATTGCTGTTATTCCTACCTCTCCTTGTACTCAAGAATATGTTTATAACTCTTACATATATTTGGACAGAACCCTGCTAAGGAATCCTTTCTTTCTTCTCCCATTATCATTAGGCTTACGACAGTCCCTGTGCCAGGAGCATGTCTGAGGATGGGCAGTGCTGGGGTCTTGCTTCTCTGCCTCTTATCCCTGTACTTCCAACAGATAATACTTCTGTTTTCTGGAGGTTTGTTGGTTGGCTGCTTGTTTGTTTGGTTTTTTCCTCCCCTCATCTTTGGTGCTGAAACTGCTGTAATGAAGGTGCTTTGTCCACTGGTTGTCCAGGGCTGCTCTTGGTCCTGTGGTTACTCGAAGCAAAATGCAAACCTTTTGTATGTACAGGGTGTAGGGCAGCAGTGTGTGCCTGCTTTGAATGCTCATCTTCTCTCCCAGATGACTTTGAAATATGATATTATACTGTTCGGGGTTTTTTTTTTACTTTTTTTTTTTTAACAAAGAATGAAGTTGTATGCTTGTTATTTAGATCTGTGGGGCTTTTTATGCTTGTGAAATGATAATATTTTTACAAAGCACTTTTGTTAGTACCAATAAACAGAGACTGAAACTGACTAATGGCCAGATAAACAAGAGTTGTCTGCTTTTCTTTTAGGTAACTAAAATAAGCTAGGAAAGGAAACAGAGTTGCAGGGAAGGGGACTGGTTTAGGATTTTGCACCACCCTTGCTGATGGCAGTTCTTGATTCAGAAATTTAAAGTGTGCTTTCTCACAAAGGCTGTACCTTTGCAGCTAGATAGATGCCTCATTCATGGGTGGATTACTCTGAGAACCTGTGCTGGCACACTGTGGGTTGTGGCGCACATTTGCTATTGTCCTGCTAGGAGCAAGTTGAGATAGATCTCTCAAGGGTACAAATGAGGTTCTTCTTACCATGGAGTTAGGTGTGTGTACAGATTCATCAAAGGAATGGGATGTCTTGTTTCAGAACGGTATTTGGGACAGATGAAGTTCTAATGCTGGGTTTATGACCAAGTTGCTGCCACAGGCAGCATTGCTCTTCTACTTGCAGGCCATTTCTGCTTTGGCATGATTTCCAGTTTTCCTTCAATCACAGCAGAAGCAATTTGGTCTCCACAAATAGGGCTTTTTATGTTGAAATATATTATTCTAATTAAGGAAACCTATGATGTCCAAGATAACGTTTTGTGTTTGCAGCTCAGTTTCTCATTTATTAATATCCGTGAGTACTTCTCTGTTGTGGCTGAGTGCAGTTTGGATGAGACCATAACGCAGCACTTGAAAATGATGAAAGAATGTCTGCTAAGGCTAAATCCTTGTCTGTCTAGGGCAGTTTTGTGGTACTTGGGTGTACTGACTGTTTTTGCCTTAAGCATAGTTTAATGAGGAGAAAAAAAAAAATCAGCATTCTGGTAAGAGGAGGCATCTCCCCTTCTCCACACTTGAAAAACCTAAAGGATAAAAAAATAATCCAGTCAGTCCTTAAGGGGTGTGTGTGTGTTTTTTCTCCCTTAAAAAATATAAATCCCAGTTTTTCAGGCAAAGAACAGTAATATTAGAGAGCAATGGTCTGCAAAACAAGCAATTCAAGTGCATTAGGGGATGACAGCACTGTGGAGAAAACACAGAGAGTCAAGATAACATAGACATCATTTGCCCTACTTTGATTTTTTATTTTGGCTCAATGTCAAGCATGGAGGTTCCAGCTCTTGGAACCTGCCTTCTGATACTGCAAGTATATTTTTTTGTGTTCCTGTCCCGTGTTCTTGCTTCTCTGTGCATATATTACAAGCAGGTGAGTGGAGGCATTGCAGCAAGCAAGAAAAGTCATGAAGTTTGGCCTTGCATTGGTTACTCTGGTGTTTCTGCTTTAAAGGCAGTCTATATTGGCTTCCTTTAAAACTTAAAGGTGTTAAAGTTAGGGGAACTTAAGAAAAGGTGCACATGCATGCTGTTTACTGTCGGTCAGCAAACCCCCGGGAGAGGTGTTTCATCATCTACTGGCTGAGAATTTAGAACCAACAAATCCCTCCCCTGCGGAGATAAAGCCCTTGTGAACAGTTAGTTCATTATCGTAGTCTCTGTTTGGCTCCCAAGTTCTTTCCTTCAGAGAATCACCTATTTAACGAACCTCTTGTGTGAAGGGCCTTGGGAAGGCCCAGGAGTGTTTTGGGCTGTGGGGGCTAGCAGTCGGGAGGGGAGAGCAGGGTGTGTGTGCCATCCTTGCCACCTGTTACAGGGAGCTCCTGCGGGAGGAGGTGACCTGTTGTTCCCCACCTCTGTGTCAGGAGCAGCACTGGTGACACCATGGGGTGGCACCTTTTCGTTGCCTGCCCTCTCTGCCCCCTCACAGGTGGCTGGGATTTGTGTTCTGGGGGGGGATAAGCATGGCCTTTTACACAGGCTAAACCAAGAAGGAAAATATTTGTGTGCCTGGCCTGCGTTGCAGGGGTGTCTGGCAGCTCACTTTTTCAGCTGATGCTTTGATGTGTATGTTCAGAATAGCTGTGGGACTGTGAATAAGGGACAGTGACTGACCTGAATTTGGGGAAAAAAAGCCCAAACAAAACAGGCAGGCAGGTGAGATTTCATCAAGTGCCAGAAGAAATAGATGATAGACTGGCAAATGATGGTTTTTTTATCTTTTCAACTGTACAGTTCTCGTTTCTCTGAATGTGGTTTAAAGTTGTTTTCCCCTTCCACTGTAAATGATAAATTCTTCCAAGGAGGGGAGCAATCATTTCTACATGGTACTAAGTGCCAAGACACATTGGTACTTACATAAAGAATGACTGTTTCATCTTTTTTTCTTTTTTGTGTGCATGTATGTCTTCCTACCTGTCTGACATGTCTTTTTTTGGCATCCTCCTACCTGTCTGACTTAATGAAGGCTGTTTCTACAGAGGCAGCCTATTTGTTGCACTGTCTTCCACAGCCATGGACTGGGTAAAAGTTGATAACTCTTTAACAGCAGCTTGGAAAGAGTAGTGGGTAGGTGTCCTGTGCTGAAGAGAAGCCTCTTTGCATAGAGTCATGGAATCAGGTTGGAAAATACATATAAGATGGAGTTCAGCCATAAGCCTAGCACTTCCAAGTCCACCACTACGCCATATCCCAAAGAGCCACATCTATGCGTCTTTTTAAACATCTCCAAGGAATGGTGACTCCTTCACTTCCCTGGGCAGTCTCTTCTAATGCTCGACAACCATTTCAGTGAAGAAATTTTTCCAAATAAGTGGTCTAAAACTCCCCTGATGCAGCTTGAGGCCATTTCCTATCATCCTGTCATTTCTTACCAACACCCACCTGGCTGCAACTTCCTTTCAGGGAGTTGCAGAGTAGTGGGGTGTCTCCTCAGCCTCTTTCCCTAGGCTAAACAACCCCAGCTCCCTCAGCTGCTCCTCATAGGACTTACCCTCCAGACCCTTCATCAGCCCTGTTTCCCTTCTCTGGACATGCTCCAGCACCTCAATATGTTTCCTGTAGTGGGGGACCCAGAACTTAACACGGGATTTGAAGTGTGGCCTCACCAGTGCCCAGTACAGATGGACAATCCCTGCCCTGCTCCTGCTGGCCACACTATTGCTGATCCAGGCCAGGATGCCACTGGCCTTCTTGGCCACCTGGGCAAAGCTGGCTCATGTTCAGCTACTGTGGGCCAGTACCCTGTGGGTCGTTTTCCACTAGGCAGCTTTCCAGCCTGTTTTCCCCCAGCCTGTAGCACTGCAATGGGTTGTTGTGACTCAAGTGCAGTACCTGGCACTTGCTCTTGTTGAACACCATACAGCTGGCCTGGTCGCATCAATTCAGCTTGTTTAAATTGTAGATATGTTGGTAGCCAATCTGAGGGAAATGCTACCAGCTCCCTCCCCTTTTGCCAACATACTCTATCATCTATTTTCTGAGATTTCTCTGTTGTTATGTGCTGTTGCACAGTTCTCTCTGGAAGCTGCCTTTCAGGGAAAAGAAGTAATTGATTTCTTCCTCCTCCCATAGACCAAATGCCAATGATTTCACCACTGCAGTCCATCCAATGCTCAGGTGAAGATGATACAGGAGCAGCTTCCCCTCTGCTTCATGTTGGGTGAAGGTGACTTCATTTTTTCCCTCTTACGTGCCTCCAAACAGTGTGATAAGTTTTGGGTTTTGTGCCCATCTGTGAGCTGAATTCTCACATGAATTCTCATTCTCCTCCAGCTTGTGAGACTGCAGGTTTGTACTGCCAATGGCTACTCCTTCACAGGGAATGTTGCTTACAAGATGCAAACTCCAGAAGCAGATTTAATGTTGGAAAGGATTTTCCAAATTATTTTGTTCTCTTACTTCCAAGAACCACGTGGGCACTTAATGCTCTTCCTAGTCCTCCGGAAATGAACTCCAGGTTGACTCAAAGGGAATCTCATGGGAGCTCAGTCTCTGTGAAACAGTGATGAAAAATAAATAGTTTCTCTGGTGGGTTTTTTGTTCTCTTATTATAGAATGCACATCCGAATCCCTGTTTTAAAAAGAGGGAGTGTTTCTGTGGTCTGTTCTCTAAGCTTTCCCTTTGTTTGAATGCAGAAAAAAGAAGCTTCTCTTAGTGTAGCAGCACTTTTGCTCATATAACTCTGCACCACTGTAACATCCAGCATGGTCCAGTGTTCTACCTGAGTGTGCAAACATGCACAGAGCCTACGTGGCTGCCGAGAGGGCCTTCAATTCATCTCCTTTTCTGCTGCTGTAACCTCTCAGTTCTTCTGCTTTTGTAGGTTTTGCCTGATAACTTGGTATTTTAGGTCAAGAACCATGCCTTTTAATCAAGGCTGCAGATCACCTGGTGCTTTTTGAGAACTGTGTAATAGTGATTTGCTGTCAACCTCTCAAAGCTGCAAAGAAAGTTAAATTCTTACCAGAACAAAGGGTGATCACCTTCTGATGAATTAACTCGCAGGCAGCTAACATAATAACTATAATGTCTCCAGACATCTGTCCTCTCCCTTTTGCCAGCTCTCCATATGGCTCAGAGTTTGAAGGCAGAGAGTAAAAAGGCAGTCCCCCATGAAATGTGTTGCTGTGTTTCATGGGACCATTCCCTACTCAGCCACTGCCATGATGCAGCGCTGAAACTGGCCCCTGTTCATGCAGAACACGGTGGTGCTTCATAAACAGAGCTCTGCACGGCTTCAGAGTCCAGGAGGTACTTGCTGTCACTGCAGCCTCAAATACTCTGCGAGAGATAAAACTTGCTCTGAGGGAGATTTTGCCACTCATGGACGACAGTTGGGGTCTTTTGGATATGGTTGCTGCTTTTGACTGAGGTGGAGTTAGTTTTCTTCACAGTAGCTGGTATGATTTTGTGCTGGAGACAGTGTGGATAATTCAGGGATATTTTGGTCACTGCTGAGCAGCACTTTCACAGCACCAAGGCCTCTTCTGCCTCTCACCCTACTCTGCTAATGAGGAGGCTGAGGGTGCATGTAAAGCTGAGAGGGGGCACAGCCAGCACAGCTGACCCCAAGTGACCAAGGGATAATTCATCCCATATGTCATCTTGCCCAGCATATAGAGCTGTGGGGAGAAGGAAGGGAGGGACACTTTTTAGAGTGGGTGTTTGTCTTCCTAGGTAACCATTGTGTATGATGGTGTCCTGCTTACCTGGGTATGGCTGAAGAGTTGTCTGCCCATGGGAAGCAGGGAATGAATTCCTTGTTTTGCTTTGCTTATGTGCACAGCTTTTGTTTTGCCTATTAAAATGTCTTTATCTCAACCCACGAGTTCTCTCACTTTTACCCTTCCAATTTTCTCCCCCTTCCCACTTGGGAGAAAGTGAATGAGCAGTTGTGTGGGGCTTAGTTGTTGTCTGGGATTAAACCATGACACTAGAGGACACCTGCTCTCATGCAGAGGGGTCACAGGGGATGTTTATTAAGGAATTTTCCTTGAAGCTTTTGAGTTTAGCCAGGTGTTCCAGAGACTGATATGGGACGTGCTATGCCTTGAACCCACTGCGTCTTCATGAAGAAAAAAGGTTTTGAAAGTTGCTTTTGCTTTAGATAGCAGGAAGGATGTTTAAAAAAAAAAAATCTAGAACTAATTAAGAAGGAATGTAGGTAGGTGATGGGATGGAAATTGAGGGATAAGAGATAAATAAAAGCTTGTTTGTTTATTTTTACTTGTTAACATAGAAGTAGTCTCTGATGTGCTCTTGCTTGGATGACTTCTATCGTAAGTTTCTCAGGTGTTGGAACCTTGGAGGCTGAAAATTTCAGGCTTTCTGTGCTAAAAGATACTGACCCTCAAGCAAGCACTACATTTGATCTGAGGCTGTGGAACAGGCTTCTGAAGTTGAGTGATTGCACTGGGGTTGTGGGTGTGGAGTTTGAATAGTATTGTGTGATCTCACAGGGTGAAAAACTTAACATTTGAAGGTTTAGTATATAGTAATATATATGGGGCAATATGGAGGATTTAAGGTGTTGCCTAAGTCCTCCTTCACTACCTTCTTCTTGGTTTCAAGTGGTTTTTTTCTAATTGGGTGAAAAACGTCTGCATTGTTGACCTTGGGTGGTTAGTTACTGGGTTAAAAGTGTAAATAATACAGGTGTCATCTCGTTATTGGGTAATTAGCACTTAAACTACCTTGGAAGGAGTTAGAGGTACTCCATTTTCCACTTTGTTAGTTGGAGCTCATGACTCGTGCAACTGTACTATAGATAAGAATTAATAAACACTGAGTCCGAACGTGAAAACTGTGTCTCCTGTGTATTAATCCTGGCTCTAACACAAAGAAAATAAGATAAGAAACCCCACATTCAGGGGATGATGGCAAAAGTAGTTAGAATCCGTCTGCTTCCATGTTGCCGACTTGCTGTTGCAATGAATGTGGGAGTTCTTGTGTGTGTGACTTTCTTCTCTCATTTCCTAGGATCCTGAGCAGCAGAGATTGCTGGATTGTCTGATAAATAGTTCCAGGAGAACCTGGTCAGAGGGATTTTGTGAGCTTCTGAGGATTAGGGACTGGGATATAAACATCTGCTGCTTTTGTGAATTGGCTTCATCACCCTCTTGTGGGAACAAGTTCCCTGGTCTAGGTAGGACAGGGGAAATTTCTTCAAGATACTTTGATTTACTGTGTTTTAACACTGCTGGGTGACCCTTGACCCCATCTGGAGGAACCCAGGCTACCCAAATTGCTTTGCACACTGTGACTGATCCCCTTGCTTTAGGAGAGTTATCCAAGTGATGTGTTTCTGTCACACGCAGGGTGTAGGGATGCAGGATACCTCCAGTTGATCTGGTTTTGGTGAGCCAAGTTTTGTAGAAGCAAGGAGGCTGCTTGCCACCATGGGACGTGTCTCCTTTTGAGATTGTAAAACTGGTTGTTAAATTAATCCCAACTACTGACTCAGGGGGTGCTGAAGGGAGACTTAATGGGCAGCTCTCCTTTTTGTGGCCCTAAGCAGTGTGTTGGTCTTACATTGACTTTTACAACATGAAAAGAAAGGATTGAAATGCTGATAAGGAAATTAAAGCTCTGGGGGGATGGGGTGGAGGAAAAGCCCTAAGGAAACACAGGACTTGAATTAGGGGCAAGAAAAGGGACACAAATGACTGCTGGCTGCAGTGTGACTGTGTTTGGACCCAAACTTTCTAAAGGTCCAAGTGTCTGAAGTCCTTCCATATGTCTTTGAATAGGTCAGCAGTATCATAGGTCGAAATCCAAAAGATTGCTTTATTCAGCTGGAAGGGGGAAGTATTTGAATCATGAGACTGAGCACAGGTCATTAGTGCAGAGAGGGGATAAAATAAATCGTGGGAGCCATTAACACAACAGTGATTAAAATATATCATAGTGGTGCCATAATTGGTACCTCGGCTGAGTGAGAAGTGAAGTACTCCAAGCTAGTTGTATTAAGTGTTCATTTCTGAGAGGCTGACAAAGATTTATGGCTTCTTTTCTGTAAGTCCCATTTAGTCTCTGTAGCACTACATCTTTTACTGATGCACATAAGAAACAGTTACTGTTAATGACTGGACCATTTCTCTGAAGGGTATGTTTAAAATCTGATTATTCTGGAGGAGAGAGGGAAGCATTGTAGACCTTGGGCCAGCTTTTGCTAAGGCTATGTTGTTTTTAGAGTACCTCTGTAGGTGCTGCTTGACTATTTAAATGCAGTCTGTCGTCTTCACTTGCTGAAGGACAGCAGCCATGTTCTCCCCACACTTTTTGGCCTGCTGGGGCACTTTGGGGCTCTGTGATGGCTTCAAGGATTCAGTCAGAGATAAAGAATCTTCTGCAAACCATTAGTCTTGTCTGCCTGGCCTAAAAGCTGTGTTAGCAATTTAATGGCCTCTTGGTCAAGGTAAAAGACCCTGGACTGGGGTCTGAAAGCAACATTAGGGACTTGTGTCTCTTCTGCTGGGTCTGTGAGAGCCTCAGCACCGGGGTCACCATGGGGGCTGAGCACCAAGGTGTGGGGGGAGGAGAATGGCTCCTTGAGGGTCATCAGAGGACAGCCTTGAGGTCGGGAGTGGCTGCAGGGGCAAGGTACACTGTGGTGGAGGCTATGGGGTAGGACTCCTGTGATCTGGTTGAGGATGGTGTGCAGCCCCAAAGAGAAGGTCCTGGTGTCCAGAAGTGCTGCTCTCCACCAGGAGGTGAGGGAGCAAGACCAGGCAATGGCCACAGTGACCACATAAGGCTTCCCCTGAGATGCTGCTGGGAAGCTGGGGGGGTTTCCTGTGCAGCCCCTTGCTACCCCTGCTGCTTCTGCCAAAACCCCTGAATCTCTGACTTGCCTAGCAAATCCCTTTGGAGGCTTCTGGCACCCGGTCTCCTCGTCAGCACTCTGTGGGGATGCACTCTGCTATAGGAAACCAGTAGTAAGGTGCTTTTATGTTCCAGGACTTTTGAAAAAAAAAATAAAAGGTTGAACTTTAAGTTTTATATGAAAACCTGTATCTATGTGCACGTGTATGTGTGCAACTTGCATATACTTTTCAGAAGGAGCAGTGCATTTTATCTGTCAGTACTTGCTGCTGCTGTGGTCTTTGAGTTTGTAATCTTCCTAAACATCTCCTGACCCTCCAAGCTGTCTAGCTGGTATTTATTGTTTTACCGATGTGTTTATCCCCCAGTTCTTTTCTAATCCTGCCCCGGTTTTCACCCTGAGACCAGGGGAGCAGTGGGGGAAGGGAGAAGAAGGTAAGTATGTCCCCAGAAGCCTTTCACCTGGCTGGGAAGGAAGACAGGGACATGTGAGTCTCCAGTGGCTGACAAGCTTATCTGTCTCTGGATGCACAATAAAATAAGCCTAGGCATTAATTTTGCCTGGTTTTGTCCCCACTTAGTGATTTGCTTTGTCTGCACTCCTGTGTGCTCAGCAGGAGCAGCTTTCAGTCAGGCACTGCATGTCACAAACCCATCCTGGTAGCCTTACTGAGTTGCCTGAGGTTGTCCTTACTAAGTGTTCAGCCTGATAGTTTTAAAAAAGCGGAATAATTTAAAAAATATTTTTTTATTTTAATGTGTTTTATCAAACATTTAATGTTACCAAAGGTCCTTGTAATTGTCTGATTTTGACTTCAGGTTTTTGGGAAGTATTAATTAGGAGTTACAGTCTCTGGTTTTACATTATGCAAGGTGATGGAAATGTTTCAGAAGGTGAAGCAAGAAGCATGGAAGTATAGCTGTACAGAATCAATAAGTTCGCATTGCTGCTCGTTTGGTTTGTGGCTTCCCAATATTGCCCCTGAACAGTATTGATTTAATTTTCTCACTATGGATACAGCATAGCTTTGCTTTACACCACAGAGACACGAGTTTCATGTTTTCATTTCATAGTGATTTTCATGCAGGCTGCCTTTGAAATTGCTGGCCTTACGGACACAATTACTGGCTTTGTGAAGATGAGCTCGGGCTTTGCTGCTTATCCCTGCAATTGTTTCTGCCCTGCCTCTGATAACCATGTGGTGGTGTTCCTGAGCATTCCTCACTGTCCCTTTTCTTAATATGGGAAAACCTTTCAGCCACTCTATGGTTAAGAAGAGAAAGGAATGTGTTTTAAGAGTTGGGGCTTGCTGCATTTCACAAGAACTTTGCTGATTTAAATTACAGTGAGGAAATGCAGAGACACTGAAGGGCTGTGAGGACTGCTAAGTCCTGGTTTAGTCTTAAGTGCAGTCTGCAGGTATTCTCTGAAACTATGTACGTGACAATGATTTCATTAGGTGGGGTGAACCAGCCTGACTGACATTTTCACTTAAACTGGATAAAACCCTGCTGCCTCCTGGAAGATTAGTATTCAAAAATGAATCAAAAGTGCTGGCTGTTTTTGCAAGGAAAGGTAGCATAATGCTGTGGGGAGAGGGAGGCACAAGGAAGTCCTATGGATCAAAAGTACTATGCTCACCATTTCAGGATTCACTCTTTTTGAAAGACGACCCTGAGCTTTACTACCAATTATTCCTGACATGAGCTTTTTAGCTATAGTGTTTGCTTGGCTAGTGGTGCCATGCGTGGTAGGGAAGACTGACACTGCCTCTCTAGTACCAGTCATTTGTGGATGAGAATAGCAAGGCCCAGATTAGGTCAGAGAAAGATCAGCGAAAGAACACTCCAGTCTGGCACCTCACTTGTCTGAAAGCTAAGTGCTGGTGGATGTTTCAAGGCAGGTAGGAAACTAAAGTATGTAGAGGGAGCTGAAACGCAAGAGAGTCTTGCAGAGAAAAGTGCTCGAGCTAATTGTGTGGCACTGGGGGATGGAAATGCTGGAACATACTCCACTCCCTTGATTCTCTTCCCTGGTGCCTTCATAAGCACGGGGAATGCTGAAGTTGGTGGGGAAGATCCAAGAGGGTGTTGCATTCATCCTTACTGTTGGTACCAGGGAGCAGCCCCACTGTCTGACTAGCTGTTCTGGTTTAATTGTGGCTAACTTCTAATTAATTATAAAGAGAATACCAGGGAGGTCTGTGTCCTCAGCTCTTCCCCACCTATTAGTTTCTCTCAGTCTTACCTTATAGTAATAAAGGCTTGAGCTCATGGCAGTGCTTCTGTGGGAAAAGTCAGTGGGTTTGGGGCTGAGCCCTGTGAGGTAGAGGTTCTAGGTATTTAAAAGATGGGGCATATGGAGGCTGAAGTACACTTGGAAGCAGGAAAAAAAACTGACCTGAAAATGTGTGTGGATTTTGCACTGGAGGAGGATGGGGGAGACAGGACGTTTTGCTGAGAGAAGCACAGCAGAAATGGTGGGGGAATCAGGGACATGGAGAGCTTTCCAGCAGCAGCCTTCATTTTCAGCAGCATGGTGCTTCCTTCTGGTTCTTCTCTCAGCTCATAGAAGGCTGCCCAGTGGTCTGACCATTTTATGCAACAGTGATCTGAGTCATCACATTGTACATATCTCGTCTGAGTAGAGGGAAAATTGCTTTAAGTTATTGGCAATTTTGAGGAGGGGAAAAAAATCCAGGGATACTATTTTCTCCAGCAAATTGACTTTCTTAATCAAAATAATGTATCAGCCAGAATGTTTCAATACAACTGAAATCTTCTGTTAAGAGCACCTTAGTTTCTTAAAATGAAGTGCCATGGATTGAAATATTATCAGAAAAAGTAATTTCTAACTGGGTTGTAGGAAAACCTAATTTTTTAAAAAATACTGAAGTTGATAATCATTTTCAGGAAAATGTAAAATTCAGAAAAAGTCATTTGGATCAGAAATGCTCAGGTAAGAGCAAATCTCTATCTTTTGTGTTCTAAAAGGAGAGCTTACATAATTTTAATTCTCAAGGAAGAGATAAAAGTAACTTTGCCTGGATTTCCCTGATACGTGCCGGTTGGTTGAGAAGTCCTGACATACCCAGTCATGTTAGCCAGGGACCTCTGATGCCTCAGACTGAAATTCAGTTCTGCTGCTGTGTAACCCGGGATGGTTTCCTTGTCTCTGCATTGATTAACTCCTTCCTCTTCAGGTGATGGGACTTGTAAAGACCTCTGGCTTGTAAAGCCACCTGGTTTTCTTGTGTTTGGAGTGGACTGTGTTAGTACTGGAGTTGTTTAAAAACAAGGGCTGTTGTAGAAGGGGGGGAAACTCCTAGAAGTTTCCCAACCTGATTAGCATGAAAAGGCATTTTTGCTTCTTGCTGTCAATACGTGAGTGTGGCACACAAGACTCTTACGGGTGAAGACTCAACCTCTCACATTAGTGGAGCTCTGCCAAACATTGCTTTCTCCCTCTAGCTGTGACTGAAGCTGTGACAAGGTGCTTGTTTGGGTCATGTCTCCCCCCCTTCACTCTGCCAGTCTGAGCCCCACATCAATGGATTTAATTCCTGTAGGAGGAAGAAATAATGCATGAACTGCGATAAATTTCTGATGGCAAACTGTCCTGTTTGGTCCTGCCTGGTCTCTCACCCTAAGGCTATCTACAGCCTGAAATCTACTGGCATGCAGTGCTTTGGCTTTTTACATGCAGATTCTAAAGCATTTTGATGCTAAATTGTTCCTGGTGATCGCATCCAATTTAGGAATGCTATTTCTGTTTTTTTCCATAATGAGACAGCCCTGGCTGGGACCTCGGTCTGTGGGCTTGTGTATGATGCACTGCTGAACTGTACTGGCTGTGTTTGCACTGCAAGTGAGCTTTGGGCAAAGGCAGTGTTGGATTGTGTGGTCAGAAGGGACACTGATGCCGGGGGGCAACCTACTCCTTCTTGCTCTCAGAAAATAAATTCAAGTTATCTCTCGATATTTCTTTAAATAGTATAGGCAAAGTTCAAATGGAAAAATGTTACTTTGGGGAAAATTAATTTCAGATGCTGAGCTTTTTCCTTGATAGTAAGTTTGGATCTTGGTAAGAAGGTCTTGATCTTGCTCTTAGCTGAAATACAGTTCTCTTTCAATTTAGACACTGCCTCTTTTGGGGTCCCTTGCTTTGGAAGTTAAACAGATGTAAATGTAAGGTAAGCAGTGAATGAAAGGATCTTAATGTTAGAATTTTAGCCATCAGTTGGCTCTCTTACATTTGATAGATTTTCCCATCACAGGCAATCTGTGTTCTTGCTTGCTCAGATCCACGCTGATGCCAAGTGCTAAACAATGACACTATCTATCTTTCTGCACAATTTGCCAATTTTGGTTACTTTTGAAGCCCAGTGTTTCTGCTTTAGCCTTGTGAATCTCCCATATAGGGAGAACAAAATGAACAGAAGAGTGATTTCTTTAGCAAAATATTTAGGGTTGATGTCTCTGTCATTTATCCCCTTGTTTTATAAACTACAATGCTTTGTCCACTTACAGTAAAGTAAGGTGAAGTAAAGATGTAGTAAAGAGTTGCTGTTTGTTGTTTACAGTGAATTGCCTTTCAGATAATCAAATGAAGTACTTTATTGCAGTTCCACCTTCCAGCTATGGCCTTAAATAGCAGAGGTTTTACTTGCTGCTTACTAGGCTCAGGGTGATGTTTGCTAAAGCTCTCTCTTGATTGTACATCTGCCTTCAACTATCAGCAGGATTTTGCCAGTGACTTCACATGAGCTAGCGTTAGAGCAGCAGTGATTTTGAAACCACCTCTTGTAGAGGAATGAGAAAAGGGGTCTTTCTTTCACAGGGACCATTTCAGGAGTTACCAAAATTCTCCCTCTTCCCCCCAAATTCATGTTGCCTATCAAACATTGCTACATTTTGGTATTTACAGAGTTCCCTGCAAAATATCACAAGAGACAGGCCCATACATCAGATTAATTATTTAGCCTTCTAGTTGCCAGAGATGCTTAATTTCTTCTTTGGAATTGAATGTGACTCCTGCAATTAAATGTTACTCCTTGACTAGTGAGACATCTCGCTTTTTATCTAGGTGGAAGCAAGGCATTAAGAGCAAAATCAGAAGTGGACTGGCAAACCACAAATAAAGGTGTTACTGCAAAATTTACAGCTGTAATACTCAGGTATATGGAAATGAAGTTATTTGCTGTTTCCTTATTAATATGGAAGCTGAATAATTAAGTTCCTTGCAGAGTTGCTAGTGGTATAGCCGGTTTGACTATATTAGATGGTATTTAATTTTGCCAGATAGCTGTGACTGAGTTAAATGTTTACAATCCTTTCTTGATTATTCTAAATTCAATGCATACTTTAAAATATAAAATATTACAGAAATTTGTTGCTTCAGTTGGAAAAACCACAAATGAGAGCATTGTTATTGAATGGCACTCACTTTCATCCTGCAGTAGTTTAGCTAAAAGATAAGTTGCAATCCCATGGTTTTAGAAGGTATCAAGTAGGACTCCCAAGTTTCCCTCCTAAGTTTAACTGGGGAGAAAAAGGCACTGAAGAATTCCCTGGGTTTAATTTGGGGTTTCCCCCCTTCTCATTCTTTACATGACCCTGCATCATTTTCTGGGACTTAAGATAACCTTATGTGGTAAAGCCTGCTTTTAGTTTTCTGGTGGACCTGTCAGTGGTTGTTGCTATGTAATAGGTCATTAAGAAATGTGTTTGAGGCTTACAGAGGCAGGTACATGTTACCTTGTCAAATTTCACAACAGGTGCCTTTTCTCTTTAGGTGGTTGCTAGTGATCCTCAGCTATGAGGCATGAAAGGAGGACAAGTGTCTCCTAGTCCTTACTCAGCGCCCAAGATAATTCTCTTAAAAAGCACGTTTGTCCTGATTGTCCTTACAATTAATTTCTGCTAGAAAGCACTCAAGGAATTAATTAATTTTAGCCTTTCACTCACCCAAGTATTTTACTGTTTGAAAACTTGATAGTACCCATTAAAAAGCACACATGCTTACTGGAGTAAGATTTTCTTCTGCAAAACTTGCTTTTCTTTTGCAAGAAGCAAGTATTTGGCTTTTAAAAATACTTTTTGCAAGAACTAAGGTGCTAGTCACTTTGGAGAAGAGCTGGTTACCTTATATATTGTGATGATGCCAAGTTGGGGTGTGAGAGCGGAGGCTTCAGCTGGAAGCTCCTGGTGGAATTCCGTCCAGGTTTAAATGTTCTGTTTAGTTAAGATCCCTCTTGTAGTTTCAGCTGGAAATATCTGGTCTTTGTTTCACTTCAGAAGAGAAGAGAGTGTGTGTGATCTGTATTATATAAATATTTTATCCATGCAGAGCTTCTCATATAAAATGTTTTCTTTGTAGTACCAAGAGAAGTGTTGACTCTCAGCTGTAACACAGTGGCCCTTTCAGATTTGAAATCGCTGTTGTGTGTAGTGATGCGATGCTCCTCATTAGGAAGGAGATCAAAAAAAAGTTGCAGTCTTTCAGCATGTGTTTTAGGGGTATTTTCCTTAGGGATTGAACTGGATGCAGGTCTGAAGGGCTGCTTCTGCAGGGGTTAAGGAGATGTTGAGTATTTATGGCTGCTTATCAAAGTTGGCTGGGAATAGTCCACTTACTGGCTGAAGCTTGATTTCAGAGTTGAAGGGCACACATAGAAATTCCCAGCCCGTCTCTCTACAGCTCTGTTCTCTGCAAAGGAGTACTTTCATGCCATTTTTTGTTGATTGGATCATATGAGGGAGGAAGGGATAAGGAGGAAGAAACCTATGTTTTCCTGTGAGAATGCCCAAGACCTTCCATAACTAGGCTTTGGGTGAGATGATGACCTCTGTTAGTAGAATATAAGTAATAAGAAAAGTATCTGTGCAGAAAATGAGTGCAATAATTAAATCTCTTTCTTTTTATTTTCCCCTCCAAAGATCAAAGAGGTTCGACTCTTGATTAATGCACAACAGAATTCATTAACATGGTAAAATGTGGAAAAGCAGGCTCTTGGTTATTACTACACAGACATTTGCTTTAGGAAACTGTAAATACTTTTTGTTCGGTAATTTGGCCTATTGCTTTTGCTATTGTTTCTGTGCATGCAACTCACTCGAGAATACCACACCTAGAAGTTTAGATGCAACCTTTATTCTTCTGTATGCATATTTCTTTTTTTTTTTTCTTTTTTTTTTTTTTTTTTTATGATGCAGAATGCTGCTTCTGTGTTCCTGTCTTGCTTTCCCAGTGTATGCAGGGCTTTGCTTCTCTTGCCTGCTCTTTTTATACAACATCAAGTGCTGTTTATTTTTCTCCTAGCAACCTACTGGGCTGCTCTTTGTCTCTAGGTCTAAAAAGAAGATTTTTCTTTCTTTTTTTCCTTGTAGGTATGAATGTTTAAGGTTGACTGCTTGTGTTGAAAAATGTGACAAAATTTCTCTCCGACTAATGCTCATTTTTGAGGTAGTCCCAAAAGAACAAATTCCAGCTAAGATTTTTTCCAACAAAGCAAGGTCAGGAGTTTTTCATAGATTTTACTTCAATCCAGAGTCTTTTTTAATTTGCATAATTTGCTTGAATAATGTAGCCCTCCTAATATTTTCCAAGCCACTTACACTTAACTAATCACTTACACTTATCTTCAGCATAAACCTCATTGATTTTTATTTCTTGTTGAAAACATCAGTAGTAGCAAATACAATCCTATTGGCTCACAGTCTATTAGAAATAAAATTATATTAAATGTCTTGTGGGGTGTGAAGAGGTTAAATCAAGGAGAGTCATCTGAGAAAGTCATCCTGGTGTGCAAAACATAAATCTGGTTTATATTTAAACTATGTGTCACCCACCAGCTAAAAATAGCAATGATCATTAAAAGCCAATTTGCTGCTAAACATTAATAGACATTTATTACATCATAACAGATCTGAAAGACAATTAAACTTATCTTTTTTCCTAGATAACTCTCCTTTAAAAATGTGTTATTCACCTGGCTCTTGCCATTAATCTCATTTACTAGCAATTTTTGTTCCACTTGATATTGTGCATGTATGCATAGACGTGTGTGTAAGGTGGTTTCTTGTTGTTACTTGAAGCCTTTCAAGAGCAGTACATTTTCAATAGGAGAAGCTGTTATCCTTCCTTATACTGCCTGTTAACTTCCTAATCAGCTCAAAAAGTGATGGAAATTTACACTTTCTTAGAGCAAAACAAGTAATGTCTGCTACCATCCATTTGAGAAGAGAATACTAAACAAGAGCAGGATAAAAAATGCACTAGGTGCATGTTTTACACATAGGAAATAGATTACAGCATTCTTACTGTTTTCATTGCAATTCCTCAGTCAAGTGGTGCCTTTTCCACCGGTGGAAATGTTTTATTACCGCATATAGTTGTATTTGCAGGTAGCGGCTGGAGCGAGTCAAAGGCTGAGGAAACCCAGCACTGTCAAAAGTACTGCTTCCTAGGAGAAATGCAATCATGATCCTGGTGTTCTTGGTTCATGTGTTGCTATCTGCCAGGTCCCATGAAACAAGCCATCAAAGTGGGGGCAGGCTCTGTGCTTCAGCTCAGCAGTGCTCAATTCTCTGCAGCTGTTGATGTCTTTAACTGTGCTCTTTAACCTTCATAGCCAGAGAACTGTGGGGCCAACTGGGCTGTGCAGGAGAGTGCCCCAGGGTGGACACAAGTCGGCCTATTCCTCCTTTCCTGAATTGCAGGGCTCACAAAAAGTGGTCCACTGTCATCTTTGTAAGTAAGAAATTTCTCTGACATAATGCTGCTTTTGGGGGAAGCAAACAGCTGTTCCTGGCTGATATACAGAGGGAAGGAGGCCACTAATACGAGGTCTGGGCTGCCTCCTGATGGATTCAGGCAAAAGAGAAATGGCTCTTCCCTGCATTCCCCTGCACACCTCAGCAAGAAATCCCATCCTTGTAGTGAAGGTAAATGTCACTAAACTCTTTCTCTATATATATCTGCAGCTGCTGGTCAGTCTGGAGCAATGCGAGTTAAAGAGGTCCTTTCCTGCCAGAAAGAGGAAAGGAATAAAACTAAAGGTGGTCTGAAGGAGACCGAGCAGGAAGGGAATGACAGGGAGAATAAATGAGTATTGAAAAGGATTTTAAAGGCTGCATCCAGAAACATTTAGGAGTAGTCCTCCTCTGGTCCCAGTATCAGACTTCGCTTCCCCCGTTTGAACTGTCATGGAATTTTCTGTCACTTCCTCTGGCTAGTTTTCTTCTTGGAGGCTGTCACTTCCTCACGTTAAAGCATGACCCGGTGCGGGATCTGTGCCGTCACAATTACAGCCATGGTAAAGCTCTTGAAGAAATGGGGCCAGGATGTGTGGGAGTGGTGATGCCTCAAAATATAAGCTGAGTTTATGGTAGCAAAGGGAAATTAAAATTGTGCTGACCCTGGTGGTAAGCTTGTCTGCATTTTCAGTGCACACACCACACATGTTTTATTTGTCACAGAAGAATTGCTGAAGGGTCTGTGGAACGCAAATGAGCGCTGCAAGAGTATTGTCAAACCCAGACTTTCAACGTCCTGAATCATTCACAGGAAAGAAAGGAAAAAAAAAAAAAACAAAAACAAAAAAACCAAACGAAAAAACCACACACACAAAAAAACTGAAAAAGAGATTTGATTCAAAGTTATGTGAATTTCAAATCAAATATGTTGAATTATGTTTACTTACCACCGGTTTACTGAGCCTCTGAGCTGTATTTGGGTCCTATTTTTAAGCTTCTCTCTGCAAGGAGAAATTTACTTGATAAGAAAGCTGAAATTTTTATTATTGCAAGGAGCTGCCACATATTGAGTTTTGCAATGAAATCATAACTGTTGGCAATACTGTGAAGAGAGCTTGCCTATGCATTATTTTCCCTCTGTAATGATATGCTATCAACTAAAACATTTGAGGAAGATGGGTATATTATGTAGGTATAATAAATTTTTGAGAAAGATCTTAACACCTCCCTGAAATTTTTCAGAACATTGCTGCCCTGATTGCTGTATACGGTGATGACATAGGATTGTTCCAGGTGGTCAGAAGTTTATGGTGCTGTGCAGCTTGTGTGAAGAGCTGCATAGCTTTTCCCAATACTTAGAGGGTTTTTTGCCCTGATGGGTTTGGAGTGGAGGGGCTGACATGCTTCTTGCCAGCTGTGATCTGCTTTAGCAGGTGGTGCTTAACCAGTGAGAGTACCAAGTTTTTTGTAATCAGTTTTCAGAGAGCCCGTTGATCTGGGGTGGTAATGCAATACAAACATTTGCATATTTTACCACATCCTCACATGATACTCTGCACCTTTTGAAATTTCGCATGTGTTATCATATATTTGCACACATGCAGGGACCTTGTGAATGGTGTACTTTCCTCTTAAATCTGTGATGAAGTGTATTGCCAAGGATAACCAGCAGGCACTTAAAGAAAGTCTGGAACATTCAGTAGCTGTGATATTCAGATGTACAATTCAGTACATTCTTTCTAAGCTTCTAGACTGTATTTTCAAGACTCTTAACTTTTCGCTCTCTGTTGCCATGTGTAGTCACAAGATATGTGAATGGCTTCACTATTAGTATAATTATAATTTTCTGCTGAAATTGCTTTGATTCTGGATTGAATGGGAAAACCAAAAAGCAGCTGATGGCTCAAGTTCCCCTTTTGACCTCTGGAGCAGCACAAAAGCCTCTATTTCACCTACACAGGGAAAAAAAAAGCCAAACCAAACCAAAACCTACTATATTCAGCTGGTCTGTATTCGGGTGTGCTTTCATCAAAGGCTTGATTAATCTGAAATGAATTAACTCAGTTAGCACTTGAGAGTTATTTTGCAGCAAATCCTGCAGAACATCTAAAGAGCTCTTTGTCACTTTGAATTATAGCCTAAACAGGTGGTTGATGAGCCTGGTTTGAGCTGAGAGTGGCTCCTTGCTGCCCTGGCTGCTCCCCTCAGGGAAGTGTAAGTAGCACTGCAGTGATACCCAAGAATCCAGGATAAACACAAACTTATTAGACCTTGTTATCATTGCTGTGTGTTTTTAAGTTTTTTTAAAAAATTACTTTCCAGAGTGCTACATCAGGTATAAGGGAGGAAATAACAAGCAGAATGGTCTTGGGCTTTCACAGTATGGATGAAATGAATATTAATGTACAGGAATGGCAATTAAGTGCAACAGAGGTGCAAGTGCTCATTTCAAATCTTTCTCAGAAGTGACTTAGAAATAGCGTGTCCTTTTGCAAATACTGAGTGAGAGGGTTGAGGCGTTTCCTTCAGAGCTCACAGCCTCAGCAGAGGCGTGAGAGCAGAAGCAGGGTCTGCAGTACAGAAAGAGGACGTAGGTGTAAGCAGTTTGAGCCATGAGCTGGGGAGTCCTGTCACCCTAAGAAGACTTACTGTGTCTCTGACAGTGCTTCCTCACATCTGGCAAACTTAAAACTTGAAATAAGGAGCTAAAAGCCGTTGACAATTCTTGTTATTTTGAGAAAAGAAAGTGCTTTTTTTCTGAACTCAGTGTGAACTCTGACTTCATAAGTATTTGTGGTATAGGATGAACATTCTCCTGGCCTGAACGCAGCCAGAGATAAGAGTTTACAGACAATTCTCTTTGTCTCAGAAACTTGTTCCTGACTGCTTAAAAATGCACGTAGAAAAATCTGTCCATCAATGACCACGTAGCAGTAACTTCAGTGAGTGGCTCTGAGTGAAAGTGCATGTGGAAATGCCAGGAGTGCACCTTGCTCCTGCCCTGCTCCCTCTGTGTTACGCAGTTGGTAATGCCTGCATGACCTTTTACATGGTAGCTTGTGTTGCTGCCGCCACAAAGTGACCAGGGAGCCACATTCTGAGTACCTGACAGGGAAAATGACTTGAAACAGGATAAAAGTGGAAAGAGACTGGAGGAGCAAAACCTTTCCTTTTTAGTAATGTTGCAAAAAAACCCCAAAAAACAAACAAAAAACCCCAAAAACAAAAACACAAAAAAAAACAAACCAAAAGAAAATGTTTTGTAAACAATGTATGGCCAAATGTATTGCAGAAATTCTTTTGTTTAGCCATTCATAAGAGGAGTGGAAATACAGCTCATTCTCATTCTTAAAGAAATTTTCTAACATTAAATTGCAGTTAATTTAATTTTGCAGAGATTGCATGTTTTATTTTTTCTTGCCGGGTTATTTCTCTTCCATCTCTTAGCAAAATTCTGAATGTGTTGCCTGAAATAAATTATCTCAAGTAGCAGATGCTGAAAATGGGGAGTTACACCCATGGTTTCAGCTTAGACCATCAGCTTCAAGAAGTTTAATTACTTCCAAACTTTTCCCCTTGTAAATAGTGAATGTAATCAATATTTGTTTGAAACACCACACTTAGTAGGTGCCTTTTGCCAAAGGAGGAGAAAAAGTGCTGGAATCTTTTCTATTAAGATATATAAAATAATCCTTGTATCCTTGATTTGTTTAAGCTGATTTTGCTATGCACATTTTCAGGGGTGGGGAGGAAATTGCTGCAAGTAAAACCAGATAAGAAAACCCCAGCATTCCTGTCTGGCTCTTGCTAATGGGCCTCTTTGTAAGACACTGTCTCCCCTCCCCTGGCTGCCTAGAAAATGCTGGATACCTGAAGCAGCTTTTGCTGTGTGAGAAAGGGTAGTGTACAGCTTTGTGCAGGTGCAAATGCTTGTGTTTGGAAGAAGACGGTAATTAAACGGAGTTCTGACAGGTTTGGTTTGTGCTGCTCTGAATTCTGCTTTGAATTCAGCCTATCTGTTCACTCACCACATGAACCGGTTTCCTTTTCTTTTTCGCCCTCCCTGTAGACTGTTGACAGATGAGCTCAGAAAATGCTCCATGTGCTGCTTGACATCAACTGCCGAAGAACAGACTTGGGTAGATGTTGAGCTTGTCAGTGTATCTATAATGCTCTTTTATGAACAACGCCTTGATGAGTACTTCACTGCTTATCTCTTCACTATGAGGCCTTCGTTTCCTTTATTTAGCTTTCTCCTATTCTGTCAGTAGCACTTTGAGCTGGATTTTTGGGAACTGCCAGCGTGCAATTCTAGTTTGGGTGATGCAGCAGATCAGACTGTGAAGATGTCAGGGGCAGGCCTTTGGGCATAAAGGTCAGTGAGCAGAAGAACTTTCTCTTAAATCAATGCAGGCTGCGTCTTTGTGGTTAAAGTCCAAACTCCTTAAGTCAAGCCCTTAAATTTTTCACTGTGATAGTGTATCCCTTTCCTGCATCAATAAATGTAACACTCTGCACCGAGCAGTTCACAGACAGTGAACTGTTTTCTCTAGTTTCTCTCTTTGGCTGTACTTTACCTGGAGGTAATCCAGCGATGAAATGAATTTTGTTTTGCAGGCCTCTTTCTGTGTTTTATAATGCTGCTTGTGGGGGTTGAGTGGCCATTAAGAAACAGGGTTGTTCCACTCATTTCCTATGTAGCTGTTTCCCTGCAGATATCCAGTTCTCAAACACACTGTGATTATTTGGTTTTGTGAAATGCAATACCACCCAGAATTTTGCGGCATTCCGGTGTATTTGGTTGATCTAGTGGTGCCCTTTGTTGTTAAACACAGTGGGCATGTCTCCGGACACGCTGTGTATTTGGTAATATTTGTGTGTGAGCTTAAGCTGAAGGAGTTGAAGGCTTTGCAGAAGCAAGTTTTAAGGGCAAGGTTGTGCCAGCCAGGGTGTGCAAACACCACCTGACAGGTCACGGCTCTGGCTTGTCCTCCTCTGGCAGGAAGAATGGTAGGGCAGAGAATATTTGGTCAGATTTACAACTGGAGTAAATGGTGCATAATGATGAGCTAGTCCTGTTGTCTCTTCTGCACAGGAGCTTTGTGACTCAGTAATGTACTTTCCAGGAGGATGAAATGTTTATTCCTGGCTCTCGTGGTTCCAAGACATTAGTTCTCAAAAATTAGTTTTTGGACTTTGCAGAGGGTGTGTGAATGCTTTGCTTATTCAGCCTCAGCCCATGAGATGACAGGAAAAAAAATCCTAGAATTCTATCCTGCAGGAATGTATAGACAGATAAAAAAAATTTAAAGGGCTCTGTGCAAGTATTTTGCTGACAATTATCCCTTCTCTGGGACAGAGAGCCTAATTAATTTGTGGCTTCTTCAGTTATACCCAAAACCCTTTTACTGCACCATAATGTTATCTCTTTCTAACAGGCTTAGATTATTCAGAACTGATTCAGTTTAAACAAATAAAAATTGAAAACGAACCTTCGCTCTTTCACTGCCTGGCTGAGCTTTTGCTTCAGGGAAGTGTACCTGTGCTTGGATAGCTTTCACCCGTCTCTGTATGCCTTTTCAAATTTTCTAGCACAGAAAGCTTTTCACTTTTGAAACTTTACAGAGAATGCTATAGAAAAAGTATGCATAAATAATAGTGGTGCTGTAGTTTGATGTGTATTGGTAGCCTACTAAAATACAGATGGAAAACTTGATCACTGTTTAGAATGTAAATTTAAAATATTCATGAGGCTCTTCCCTATTTGAAAAACAGACTTTTAGTATTATCAATGACCATTTTGATTAGTCCCAGCTCGAGTAAAGTTTTAATTTAAAGGATGTCCATAAAGAAGCCACTTGACTGCAGATTGACCTTGGATTTTTCAGTAACCTCACATACAGAGATGAGAAAAAAACTATGGAAACTAAATGCTACATTTGAGTGAACAAATTTCAGGGACAGTCTGGGGAGGAGAGTCAAGTGAGAGAATAAAATCTTGGCAGTGAAAGATATATTTATTAAAAAAAATGCAGCTTCTTTATAGGCTTCGGTTCTGAACAATATGGGGTTTTATTTAGTTGATCAGTAAAGATAGGAAGCAAAACAAAGGCCACTTTGTCATGCCAGACTTTCAGAAATATACCCACATCACAATGGCATGCAGCACAGTTTTTTCATACAGCTTTTTGGCTCAGGCTTGGTTTTGGGTAGGAACAAAAGTTGGCAAAAACAGCTTCTGTGCTCAGAGAAGAATAACTTCTGTTGATCAGAGATTTTTGGAGAGATTTTTAATTAGACCAGTACTGTGAAGACTGCAGAGTCTAAGTAGTTCAAAACAGATATGTAAAGTACTTTTCAATTCCTCATATTTCCTCATAATTTTAAAGTCAGTGGGGAGCTTAGTTTCAAACTGCTGCCGCAGTTTAACTCTGTATAGTTGTTTTTTTCCTGCCAAGTTTGAGTCACTGTGGCCATCTAGCCCCTTCTGGAGAGATTAAAATGATGGAAAGCTGGAATACGTTCTCTGGTTAAATGAGCGAATGTTTCTATTCAAGCACAGATTCAGATTTCCCCGCGCTTTCCTGTAAGCACGGGGGATGGACAAGACCATTATTTTTAATTCCACAATAAATAACTGCAGAGCTCGACTAGCAGTTGTGAGTAGCTGGCGGTGACTAGAAAGTAGCTGGTTATAGGATAAGGCTGACTTTGGGCTCTACTTGTGTTCAAAGCCTGGTCCAGATTCAGTGTTTAAAAGCCATACAGGTTGCCTCAGACAAAGAGAGGCTGTTTGGCATATCATCAGTGGAAATACTCCCAAGCTATGTTACTAATCCCACTGCCTGGCCTGGTATCTTGCCGTTAGCATCCACAGTGGAGGCATGACAGAAATGCAAAAGGGAGGGAAAGGTCTTAGCTTTTTTGTTCAAAACTGCTGTCTGGGGCCCTCTTTTGAGAGAGGAAGCAGAGCAGTGGTTATCCACCAACTGGTAACTGGTTCTCTGCACAGACATAAGTTTTAATTCTATTTTATGTAGGAATGTGCATGCATCTGAAGGGCCGGGGAGTGGGGAAGACACATTTGCCTTTACAGCTGCTGGCAGCAAAGAAACGCAACAAGACTTGATTGAAAACACCTATCTTACTGTTTTACTAACTGCAGGTTTTTTTTCCTTTCTCATTTGTAGGTCTCAGACTCTGGATACTGGCTGTGGGATTTTTTTTATTTTTTTTTATTGGGTTTTTTCCCCCCTTTTTGGATGTGAATTGAAGGCCAACAACAGTTGAAGTGTTGGAAGCAAGTGCGGGAGGACGCTCACCTTTTTATTTGAACCCTTGTTTGCTGGGATACTTTCAAGCTCTCCTTCACAGTCATGTGGTCATCACAGCTGCTGTTCTTCACAATGCTCTTAACACCGTTTGCCCATGGTGAGTGAGAGATGGTGTAAACGTGCCTGTGGGAAGGGAAAACAGCAAGGATTTTGTCTATGTCTTTTCTGAATGCTGTGGGGTTTTTTTACAGGATGTTGATTTCTCTCCCTGCTTGCACCTCAAGTCTTTGAAATTCCCAGGTTACATTATGACTTAACTACTGAAACAAAGACATGTGAAGGTGACACATAAAGGTTTCTTTTTCTGAGTTCAGCTGCTACATTAGACAGATGTTGTCTTCCTTTTTTTGGGGGAAAAATGGATTTATTACCAATCAAATCAGTAGGGTACTAAGAAATAAAGGCAAATTGTAAAAATGATTCCCCCCCACCTCCCTTCTTCCTGGAGTGGACTTACTCCCAATTGTCTCTACCTCCTCTCCTGCGGCAGTACAGGGGCATAGGGAATGGGAGTTGTGTTCAGTTCATCGCATATTGTTTCTACTGCTCCCCCTTCCTCCAAGGGAGGAGCCCTCACATTTTTCCCCTGTTCCAGTGCGGGTTCCTCCCATGGGGTCCTGTGTCCTGCCAGCAGACCTGCTCCGGTGTGGGCTTCTTTTTCCACAGAGCTACAGCAAGGCTGCAGGGGCACAGCTGCGTCACCTCCAGGGGCTGCAGGGAAATCTCAGCTCTGGCATGTGGAGCACCTCCTGCCCCTCATCATTCACTGCCCTTGTCTCCAGAGCTGTTTCTCTCACAAAGCAGCGACTTTGTCCCCTTTCTTGGATATGTTATCCCTGAGGGGCTACCACAGTCCCTGATGGGCTCAGCCTTGGCCAGTGATGGGTCTGTCCTGGGGCCAGCTGGCATTGGCACTGTCAGACACAGGGAAAGCTTCAAGCACCTTCTCACAGAAGCCACTCCTGTAACCCCCACCCCCCGAAACCTGGCCATGCAAACGCAGTGCGGGGCTGTAGAAGAAAAGCTTGATCTCTTTTATTAGCTAAGAAACTCTTAAGTGAAATGTGACACATGTAATTCTTTGAAATGAGATTTCGAGGCCTGTTGAATTCTTTTGATGTGAGAAAACCCAAGTGTATGCTCTAGAAGTAAGCTGCCAGGTTTCACAAGTGCTGAAGGGTTAAGGAGCTCCTGTTAGCAGCGAGGGTTACTAAATGCTCAGGGCAGGGCTTTGGAAAATCTGGCTGCCTGATTTTTCTGATGCTTAAATGGAAGGTGAACTCTACCAAGGATCTCATTTTAATTAAAGGCCAGTGGAAGCATGTCTGTAAATGACATGACTCCCTGGATGTAAGCTGCAGGCTTCTGCTTTTAAAATATTCATCAGGCTTTTTGAGCTTTGCGAACTTATCTTTTGTGTTTGTGCTAAGACACTAGAGCAAAATTTCACAGAAAAGAAGGTGATTAAAATAATAAAAATTAATTGGCTGAATATATGTATAGAGCACAACCTATCTTCTCTATGTAACACCTTTGGGGGCAAAGGTGTTATGTGCTGTTGTTCCTCAAGCAAGACTCCTCCTCACTGAGTTGAAAATTACGATGAGTGTTTAAACTGAGTTGACCAATTAGAGTGGAATGAGAGAGCTATTCAGGAAGGTGCTCTCCAATCCTCTTCAGAGAAGTTAAATGCTAAATGTTTTGTAAATCTTTCAAATTAAGTAGTATTAACAGTGAAAGCAATTATTAGTTTAAATATGCCTCTGGCAGTTTTGTTTAAGATTCTCAGTACCACTGTAGCTGGAAAGTCCTGCCTGATAGCCCCGGTAAATGGAAATGTCACAAGTATCCTAGGAGTTGTGTTATACTACAGATGAGCAAATGCCAGAGGTGCAGGAGCTGTGTCTGGAAATATTTCTATCCTTTATGGTGCTCTCCAGACTGAATGAACCGGGTGTTTGCTGTGGTGGTTGTGGCAGTCAGTGGTGGTAAATTTGACCAGCACACATCTACCTAACACCCACATGATCTGATCAGTTGCTAGTGAAAGTGCAATAGCTATCTTTGAACAAGGCTGAGAGAACACCCTTGGTCTGAGCCAAAGAACTTTGTTTGGTTTTCCCTGTTCTCATCTCTGAGTGGCCTGGATGCAGCTTCCCTCTCAGATCTGTGGCATGCTGTTTAAACACATGCCACCACCTCACCTGCCTTATAAAAATAGCCTAGTTAAGCCTTTTTTTTTTTTTTTCTTTCCCCCTTTTAGTAATCCCTTTTAACTGCATGCAGAAAGCATTCAGAATTTATGCTTAACAGGAATCAAGCATTTGAGTCCCTCTTTCATGATCTGGAATGACTCCTGTCCTGTAGTGATTGCTGGAGATGATAGGAGCTACTTTTTCAGACTGACCTTGCTACATCTAATTCCCTTTTTGAGTTCCCTGATGCAGCCTCTTCATCCGTAGTGGTAGCTGCATTACAGACAGATTTCTTAGACCAGTGATCTCATAAATTGGAGAGGTGGTGGTGATGTTTTGGGGTTTTTTTGAGGGGGCTTGGGTTTTTTTTATTCTAGCTATTTCATTTCTTGGAGTAGATTGTGTGTCTTGGGCTGTGAGGACAGGTATGGAGTCAAAGGGTGTATACTTCAGTGATCGGCAAGATGAAAAGTAATCTTCCAGAATACTGCCATGGTACAATGTCATCTTGTTGATAAGCTGTAGAAATCATAAAAGGGGAAGAGGTCATGAGTCCTTGCATTTCCTCCCTGATGATGGTAATCTGCTGTATCCAAAATGCACAGGCACAGCAGCATTGTCTAGTTTTGCTCAGACTGCTTTGAATCATAGCTCACCAAAAAATTAAGCCATGTGAAATATTTAGGATAATAATAGACTTGTGTAGTGGCTGCTTTCTTTACTGTTACCCTTGACTTGAAGGGAAAATAGCTTACAACTTAAGGTACATCCTGGAGCAGTGTAGAAGCCCCCCAAAAGCTATCCCCTCTCCTAAGCTACAGCAAAGCCTGTAAATCCATTTGTTGCCTAAAACTAAACCTGTTACACAAAATCACAGAATTACACAAGATAGACTGAAATAATACCAAGGAATAAAATAAAACCATCAGCGGTAACAATAAAAGCAAAGCCTTTTTCATCCTTTGCATGGGCTCTGCTAAGGGGACAGGACTTTTGCACCCCTGCCTTCTTTTGGCCCCTCTTTGGAAGCTTTTCCCAAAGCAGATGAAGGTCTAAACCCTGGGGAAGTGCTCCTTGGATTGTGTTTCCCCCCCACGTACACCTGAGCAAACTGATCCTCTTTCCCTGTAGCAGGGAAAAACGCCTTCCAAGAGGCATTTTCTGGAATGAGCAGCTGTTCTCTTCCTCAGCCTTCCTCCCCTTGACCCCAAACAAAGCAGATTTCTCTTCACCCACAAATGAACGCTGTCAAAAGTTCACTTGAAATGAGATAGACATGACAGGCAGCAGCTCAGTTTGCAAGCCTGGAGAGATGTACACCTGCTCTGTCACATTGCTGTCGTGCTCGTATGTGGCTCAGAGTTGAGATGTAAAACTTCCAGACTGCTGGACAAAAATAATAATAGAAATAAGGGATTCAGAGCTGCATGCAGTTAGGAGCAGGATAGGAAGGATACTGTGGGGTGAAATTTTGTGTGTCTTTAAACAAGTAAGCCTTTATTTTAGGCTCTGGAGGAGAGCTGAAGGCCTGTTGTATGAAAAGATCTTTATCATCTCATAGGATTGGTTTATTATTAGTTATTTGAAAATTATTTTTAAGGATTGTACTGCATGTCTAATTATGTGATGTGCAACAAAGAGTGAGTTAATTGTTGTTACTCTGCTTTTTTTAATAATCCAAAAAGGGACAACCATTGATTTTTCCAATTAAATAATAATCCAAATTGCCCAGTTTCTGTTGGAGATTGTTACAAATGCAATGAAATCAACAGGTGTGGCTATCTACCTGTTTATTCTGCTGCTAAGCTCTTGCCTTGCATTTTGACGTGAGAGTGAGCTGTCAGCATCCTGAATCCAGCTTGGGCAAAGTTCTGGGATTTGATTCCTATTGGTCTTGCAGCTGTTTGAGGTTGTTTTGTATATATTTTAACCCTGTATTTATTAATGGGTTGCACACTGTTCTCTCCTGACAACCCATGGGGCTGGTAAGTCATTGCTGTGATTGCTTAAATTTCTTAATATTTTCCTTGAATATACAATGTGATCCCATGGGAAGTTGAAAGTGCAGCAGAGTTTCTCAAATAGCTTTGGAGATTAGAGCTAAGTTTAAGCTTAAATAGGTTGTAGTTCAGACAAAGCCTGTCAAGTCCTGGAGCCTGGTATTGTTATGAAGCTTAAGGCCTAATACTGATACATGACAGCACCAAACTGGCAGGACTACAGATGCTGCTGGCTCAGTTCTAAACTTCAAAAAAACTGGTTGCCTCCAAGAACTCATTTATGCAGTCTCGTGGTGTAGCTGTAAAGTGACCTTCCTGCATTTAGGGACAAGATGCCATTTTCTCTCCATATGAGAATTAGTTTGAGATGGGGCTGAACTAATTTATCATTCGCGGAGTAGGAAGTGAAATTTGAAGTCCTTTCAAGTCATTGCAGCTGCAAGGAAGAGAGCCTTGTCTGCTGTCCTGTTCCTGCCCTCTGAGCTTCTGCTCCATCTTTGCAATGCTTCTGGGAGACAGCCGTGGCAAGGGCTGCATCCTTGTGAAAAGATGGCACTCCAAGGTCAGGCTGATCTCTCTAGGCATTAGCAGGTCCAGATGCCGAGCCAGTTTCTGTGGGAACAGTGGAAATATTTATTACTGAACAGCACTGGTAGTTGCCTGGTGACAATGATTCTGTTAAAGCAAGCAGCATTATCTATCTTGGGGGAATATATGATGCTAGCAGGCTGGTCTTCAGTGACAGAGTGCTGTTTAATGTGAACTGAACATTTGCCTCACTACTATTTTAATACAGTGAAAATACTGTCACTGCTTAAAATACATACTGTGTTTCTTTTATACTTGTACAAGTGTTATGTTAGCTAGTGAATGGTGGATAATTGCCTTTTACTACAATACTCTTTATACAGTCACAATGAAATACAAGATACATGTTTTATTAGTTGTGAAATAGCCAAGTTGACTTCCAGGCTTCTGCCTAACTTCAGTGTTTTAAAGATTAATCACCCTTGAAATATTTATAATGTTTGCTATTCTTGGCAATTTGTATTACCTGCAGCTGTGCCACCTTTTCCATAGTGGAACAAGTGATCGAGGAAGGCTTTTCCTGATAAAAGGGGTGGCAGTTCTCTGTATAAACTGGACTGCCTTCATTAGCAGCATTATACTAAAATTGAGAGTATTAAGCTCCCCATCTGATGACAGATCAATCTATAAACTGATAGAGGGTGAAATTCAACCTTTTTAAGATTATCCAGTATTTAATTCTTGTTTAAGCCAATCTGCAATGCAGAGGTCTGTGTGTGGACCCACTTCTTTCATGTCTAAATTTCACACTAAATAAGGAGGGATATAATAAGCAGATTTTCTCATAATGTGGAGTTTTTTCCTTCAGTTTTTGGCAAGTGTGTCTGCTCACAGAATCTTTGTGCTATAGGGAGGAAACAAGACCTTTTACCCACAGGGGTCCATATCAGGGCTGGGGCTATTTAATGTCTTCGTCAGTGGCATGAACAAAGGGATCAAGTGCATCCTCAGCAAGTTTTTTGTGGACACCAAGCTGTGTGATGCATTGATACGCCTGGAGGATGGAATGCCATCCAAAGGGGTCTGAACAAACCCATGGGAGGGTTGTGATGTTCCACAAAGCCAAAGGAAGTCTTCACTATGAGGGTGGTGAGGCACTGAACAGGTTGCCCAGAGAAGCTGTATGTCCCATCCTTGGGAAGTGTTCAAGACCAGGTTGGGTAGGACTCTGAGCAACCTCATCTAGTGGGAGGTGTCCCCACCCATGGCATGGGGGTTGGCACTGGGTGATCTTTAGTCCCTTCTCATCCTAAACATTTGATGGTTTTTAACATGTATGGTGAATGGCAGCGGGGCATGTGGGTTTCTTTCTGAACTGCAGCCGCAGAAAACGGGCTTGCTCTCACAGCAGCAGGAGGGGGTAAGCTGTGTTACCTTTCAGGCCTGCAATATCTGATGCTTCTGTCATTTGTAACAATTTCCTGACAAGGCTGATTTCTGTTCTCTAGTGACCAACTCTGAGCTCTGATTTTTTCAAGTGTTAGCCAAGCCATAAGATGTGACAGAATGTGAATAACAGTGTAGTAATTCCCACCCAGCACATTCAGACTCAAAGATGAAGGCCAAATGGCCTCTGTGCAGTCAAGTGTGAATTATTGTGCCATAATTTAATTCCTATTATATTTTACTGTGATTGTAAAAATGTTTTTATTAGTGGACTTCTTTAGGAAAAGTCACTTTTTAAAAAACAGAAGTGAAAAGTGCAACACTGAGCTTCTCACAAAGAGGTGTAAATAGCTTTATGCAATAAGGAGTTTTGTTAAATCCTGAAAAATTGTATTTGTGTAGTTAATAACCCTAGGTAATGAATAGGTGTCATGGTGCAGACATCTGCTGTCGAAAAAGCTGACCTGACTCTAAGTATTCATTTTGTATCAGCTGCCTGGCAGTTGCTAAGTAGGAGGATTAGGTTTCCTTGTTTCTGACCTAGTCTTGATTTGATCTGGAAACCTTAGCTTGCAGCCAGTCTCTTGAGCCTTCCCTCCTTCTCCCAGTTCAGGCTGTACAAATGTAATGTCTTCTGCATTTGGCTTCGGTCCAATAGAAAAGGTGGTTTGGTGGCAGCAGTCTGGAGGAGCATCAGAAAGGGACCAAGCTGATGTGTTGGGGAAACAATATGCCAACCTGAAAACAGCTTGGGTGGTACTGGAGAGGAAAAACAAAAGGGCCGTGAACGCCCTAAAAGTCTTCCTTAATTTTCCTTTTCCGTTGTCTTTCTGCAAACCTTAAGCATTCTTTTTTTTTTTTTTTTTAAATTGAAAAGTCAAAGCTCATGCAGTTACGGGGGCTTAGAGGTACCAGGCTAAAACTTTCTTCCCCATTAATTGTTTTTAGACGATTAAGAGCAGCTATGTGCTTGAAATGACAGGATCTCTGGGGTATTGCCTGGCTTTCTCTTGGGATTCAGAAGGATGTTGAAATTATCCAACTATACCGATCCAGGTCTGTCTCTTCTGTAGTAGTTCCTGGCTAGCAAGTAGTGCTAGATAGCCCTATTCCTCCTGAGGCCTTGTAGTCTTCATAGCTAAGCACAGAATTAATATGGGGTTGCTATTAGAAGTGAATACTTTTAAGGCAGTTACTTTCTAAATGAATTTTACTCATGTTCTCAGCAACTAGCAGCTCATCAGGATATTGATGGGGCCAAAGCTATTTCACTTCTGATGGATATATGGGTATTAAGAATAGCATCCCAATGAAAAACCACCATAGTTTTCCATGTAAGTGATGCAATTACTGTGGTTTGGCATTAGATGCTAATGCTTGAAAAAAAAAACCAAACCAAAAAAACAAGCAAAAATGCTTGCCTGACTTTTCCAATTAAACTTGAGAATGATCTCTCTATACATCCTTTTGGAGCTAATAGTCCTGAGCAACTAGGACTGAAAAATGTAGTGTGTCAAAGCTGACTAATATGGGTACAGGCATCCCTTAGCCAGTACCCAGAGGTACCATGGAGCACCAGGAGCATTTTTACATCTGCAGCTTTCTACACATAACACTCCTTGTCCTGGGTCTTCCTGGACATGCAAGACACTCCAAAAAGGACTGGTTTTTGGGACAGGGTGAGATCGAATGAGGCTGGTGCAGTAAAGAAAGAGCAGCAGAAGTGAGCAGCTTCCCTTTCCTTATCCTCCTGAATAGGGGAGATAACTGCCCACCCATTTCCTATTTGTTTTCACCTGTTGCATCAATCCCTGAATTCGGCTAATTGCTGATTCCTGTCTACTTTGTTAATGCTAAGCTTCCAGATAAAGCTCTTTTTCATTATAATGACAGGCAGCTGCCAGGGGTTGCAGAGATCCTGGTGTTCTGGGCTGACTAAAAGGTTTTGGTGGGTGAGGCTGTGCATCCATTCCCCCAACGAGTGGAGAAGTGCAGGACCAAAGGACATCTTTACAGACAAAGCAGCTGCATAATGCTAGGGCAGAGGCATCCTTTCCAGCAGTGCAGGTGGAAGCCATGGCCAGGTTTTCTAAGTGCAAAAGCTTGCTGTACCCATCCTTTGCATGCAGCTGGAACACCTCTTTTCTAGATTTGAAAATTTGTAGGATTGTCCACAAATGGGTTGTCATTTCTCTTTTCTTTTTCTAATAACTTCAGCTAAACTTAAATCGTTGGAGTTGGATAGAAAAACAAATTACTTCTGAGAGTTTTCTGACCCTAGTTCTCTCATACATTTAAACTGGGCATGCTGAAGTACTGTAAGCTAAAATGAGAAAAGAATGACAGTGTGGGAATGAATTATGGCCACCTGCATTCTTGCACCTCCTCCTCAGTTACTGCTAACCTGCACCCACGAGATCTGGGCAGACCTGCTGTTTTCCTGTGAGGGAGAGCACCCTTTGCCCAGCAAAAAAGCAGCAAGAAGCAGCTCTTTATTGCAAATGAAACTGCTGCTTCCCCAGAAGATAGCTCTAACATCCATTTTATCAACTCCACTCATATTAAATGAATCTTAGAGCCATCTGATGTTTATTACCCCATGGCATATTCACTGTTGTTCAGTTGTTTCCTTTATTGATCATGATTATTTTTGAGTTGGGTATGTTTGGTGATGTGGTTTTATTTGAATTTGGAAAACATTTCCTGCTGCTCAATGATCAACTCATCTGGGAAAGATGCTGTGGTATGGGAAAAAATTAAAAGCATGTCAGAGACTTCAGTACGTTTTCCTCAGTTGGAATTTCCCCGATTTCATCAAACAGTTTTGTGCTGGGCAGCCTCCCTGGCATATCCCTCCCAGTGCCTGGCAGGATGATCCCTGTTGTGTCATGGTTCTGCTCCAAGCTGTGGGATGTGCAATGGGTTTTTAGCCAACACCACACAGATGCTGCAATCTGCCCATTGTAGCAAGCGTGGGCCTGGGCTGGTGGGTTTTTAGTTACAGTGCAGTACTGAATGCATCCCATAAACTCAAGGAATTATAATCACAGCAGAATATACTTATATATATTCCCTTGTGCTTTGCTGTAGTGGGCTGCTTTCTGCAGTGCTTGATAGTGGTGGGTGCCTTGTTACACATCCTGAGGTGTAAGCTTTGTTTCCTGTAAGACTCACAGGTGCTAAAAATCCTTCTCAAGACAGTCTGTGCATTAGAATGGGCAGAGGAAGAGGTAAGGACTAGAAATATGTAATTTTGTTACTGTCACTCCCTCCTATACCATAATCCATGGAAACTGAGATGCCTGCTGGATTTTAGAAGCTCAGATAAATTGTCACCTGTTCTTAGTTCTCCAGAATGTGAAGCCATATATAAATATAGCATTTTCATACTGAGTTCATTTAATCACAGAATCGTTAGGTTGGAAGAGACCTTCAAGATCATTGAGTCCAGCCCATGCCCAAAATGTTTTTGGCGTGTGATCCAAATCCCATGGCAAGTCGGTGATTCCATGTAAATGCACTCCGAATCCGGTTTGCTCAGCCCAGAGGGGTTTCTTTGGGGAAAGCTGGAGTGTAACATGGAGTAGAAGGTACCCTGGGCCTCTCAAATCTTAGTACTTGCAGTGAGTTCACTAGATTGTGGGCTGCTCCCCTGCCCTGAGAGTTACAGAATTGTGCTGGGTCCTTATTCTCTTGGTAGACTGATCCCCTTCAAGCTCTTGTAGGAACAATTAGAAATCCATCAGTGCTGCTGATTTAAATGAGAATTTGTTTTAGTTTTTTCCCCCTCTGCAGCTCTTGTTGCTGAAGATCTGTCTCCAGCTTTTAATTCACGATGTCTTGTTTCTATTACTGAAGTGCTGGAGGCTGCAGTAAGGGCTGATTCAGTATCAGGGGAGCAGATGACAAAAAGGAAGCTGGCTTTGGTATGTCAGTGTCGTGCAGCACTTCTCTCTCCAGTGGGGTGGAGGGGGAGATGTGCCTGTTGGCTTATGGGCAAGGCAGTGTGGCTGGCTGTGCTGCTTGGGTCAGGTTGGGGCGCAGCTGGGAGCTTAGTGCCCTTCCAGCCAGGGGTGTGGATGAGCAAACCCATGTGGCTGTGTCTCTGCAGGCAGGGAAAAACCATGGTGGTGCTCCGCAAAGCCAGGGGCTGGTACTAAACCCTGCCAACTGCAGGTTGCTGTGCATTTCTCCAGAGGCATCCTCTTCCTCCCTCTAATGTGTCCGCTCCTCTGCTGGAGCAGGGCTCCCCTTTTTTCCTCCACTCTGAAGGACGAACTTATGGCCAGGTCCTATTTATCACCTCAAACTGGTTTTTGCCAGTGTGGCTGCTCAATTACATGTACATGTATACATGTAAATGGAAGTGTGTTTTCAAGGAAGAATGCCTGCTTGTAAGAGTTGTAGGAAAATCCAGATTACTTGATTTTATTTTTCTGTGTGTGTTTATATACATAGGAGGATATATGTGCTTTAAATGTAATTTTTGAACTGTGTATATAAATGAACCCATTGAGAGCTGGTCTTTGTAAACTTGGAATAATGCAAGGAACATTTGACATGCCTTCATGTCTTTGTCATGACTTGAAATCCAACCTGTCATCACAATTTGTAATCCTATAGGCATGTGCAATTAAAAATCTTACTATTAGATATTGCTCTGGGGGAATTCTGAGGACTAAAAAATCTAATAATGCTTAGTTGTTTTCCTTAATTTGATTTGAAGAAAAAAAAATGGCCTCTTGGCCAAATGCCAAACACATAATGAAATCCTATCACCAGCAGACACCTTGGAGTTTGTGAACCCTGGTCACGAAAGTGCTTGGAAGTCATGTGTTACAGTATCAGACAGCCATAAAAAAATAATTTAAAAAAACTCCAACTTGCTCACCTTTATGACATAATGAGTCTGGGCCTAAATTTTGAGAGCTCTTATTTGTAAGAAGCTGTTTTGGTGTGTCTTTAGCAGAGCCATCTCTCCAGACACAGAGCAGTTGTCGTGAGGCACTGCAAGCACGTCATTGCATCCTGACAGCTACAGTCCTTGTTTCAGATTGCATATACCTGAATTCACAGGAGCCTAAGATTAAAGAGCTGGAAGGCAATAAGATGGAGGAGATGAGGCACAAAATGGATGAACCTATAGTCTCTGTGCAGTGTCCTTGGGGATCTTAATTAAAAACAGGATCGGGAATGCTGTTTAGTAGAAACCCAAATGGCTCAGACTATTTGCTCTCTGCTGTGATTTGTGACGCTGGTGCCAAAATCTTCCTAGCAGGCCCCAGAAGGTGGGACTGCTCTGTTTTGATGTCTGGCTATGTGTGGATTCCCACTTTGTCCTGTGTACTCTGCCCTGGTAATGCTGGCTGTCCCCCATTCACCTATATAATATATGAGCTCTTTCTGCCTTTCTCCCACTAGGATGTTGAATTGTGGTCTTTCTCCTCTAAACAGCCAGCAGTTCTTGCAAAGCATAGTAAGTTAATTATTTAGGGCCTGCACCGATTAGCCTCACATCTTGAGGCTGTGCAGACTCTCAGCTGTGGAACATCTGGTGACGGCCCTGTTTCTAAGAGCCCTAGCCCTTGCACAGATACAGTGCCTTTCTTTTTTGGATAGTAAATATATGACAGATGTGAAATTCTCCAGCTCTTGGGGGAGTGCTTACATGTTGAATTTCATTATCCCTTGTTGGCCAGTTGGCAAAATGCAATCAAGAATAACTTTTGAGGAGGGCTGGTGTATCCAGTATCACTCTGGAACGCTGTTATGGTAGAAACTTAGGACTCAGAAGAGTTGATAGAAGGAGATGAGATCAGTCTCTCTAGCTCTCATGAAAATGCAGTGTATTAAAAAGGATAGACTCAGAAGTCAAAGGGAGCTGTGGGGTATGAACCTCTCTGAGAATTAGACTCACAACCAGTTTAGGGGCCAAGTCCATTTTAATGTGTTTCCCTGCAGTGTGTGATTTTTATTTTTGTTTTATTTATTTATAATTTTTCTGTGTGGTAGTTTGCACTGGGATATGGCAATGTGAGTATCTTGTGGACGTGGTAGCTGCAGAGCTGTCAAATGTTCCTTAGTTTTATAAATACATTAATTGGTGGTTATGTAGTAATATTGCTTACACCTCTAGAGCATTATGCGTGAGGCCAAATACACATATGCAATGGTTAGTAGCCAGATACACTACCTAGAAAGCAATAGAAATAGCAGCTAAAGCTGTGGAAAGCGCTAAGTAGAGCTGAAAAGTAATGAAAAGTATTTTTCTTGGGGAAGCCTGGGTGAATGTTCATAAAGCAGAATACCTGCCTTTGACAATATTAAAAGAAAAATAATCTATTTTGACACAGTTTGCTGCAATGCCTCTGATGAGTTCTCATGGCTTTGTGTGTGTGGTGCTTTCTCCTGGTTGGACTCCTTGTCTGAAGATCAGAGGTGCCAGGCTTGGCAAAATGAAGACCATAAATGCAGGGTTCTCAGTTCTTGAGCAGAGAGGTTGATTGAGCTCTGCTTTTATTGGATTGCAGGGCTGAAAGCACAGTCTAAGAGAAAATCATGCCAAGAAACTGAGAAAACTATTTACTTCCTGACAGTAAAATGATGCTATTGTATAGTAGAGGGAGTGATGGGCGTTTCTTATTATAAAGATCCTGGAATAAGTTCCTAACGTTATTTTCCTTTCCCTCACCTTCGTTTCCCTTCCTGCTTCCCAAATGAGTGGAGAACTCACCACCCCATCCCCCCACTTAAAATAGCAACCCAACAGATCATCTTGTCTGGGGAGAATTGTCACTGTTCCTCAGAGACTGTCTCCAGGGTAACTTTGTTTGCAGCATCCTCGAGGGGATGCTGCCCTTCAGATGTTGTTCTGGGAAACAAAGCTTTTGCCTCATGCCCTCAAATACATTGCATTATAATCCTTTGAATGTATCCGAGCACTCACTTGAACCCTGCAGAATGCACAGAACTGTCATGCCAAAGTAGGGCAGGACTGAATAGGTGTCAACAGGATGTCTTGCTAGCAAATGTAGCCGCTTATGTATTGAAATAGATGTTCAGTGAAGCAAGATACTGGCTTGAACACAGAGGTATCCGGTTTAAAAGCACTCTTTGTTTCAAGAGCTATGCTGTTCAGACCAGTTCCTCTCTTCGTATTGTTCCTTGCTGAGTATTAATTGATGGCCCGTTAACTAATTAACTCCCTTTCAAATAGGGGACTGTAGTAAATAATTTGTTACTTGACTTGGAGGTTATGTGATGGTTGGGATTGTTGGTGTGGCGCTTTGAATCTATCCCTTTAGCAGGAAGAAGGGGATGTAGGAAAGAATCATAACTCTTTTCCTGAAAATTCAGTGCACATCACACATGGACATCAGGATGTCTGGCACACTTGTGTCCAATGCAGAAAGACCTGATAAGTCAAAAAATTTATCAGTCCCTGTACTTGCAGAAAATAATGGAGATTTCTATTGTGGGCTTTGAGTAAGTTACTAGTTAAATAAACTTTTTCATTCCAGAACAGCTTATTTCACGGGCAAAAGAAGTAAGGGAGGCAGATTTGCATTTTGGATTATTTTTGATTGTAGAAGGTAGTGTGGGGCGTCTCCTCCACTGGCAGTCTCCTCCTCACTTTGAAACTTTCAGAAATTGAAATATTTATGCTCTCTGTCTTTTTTTGCCAGATGGGATTCCAAATGGAGCAACAGGCTAAAAGTGGTTAGCAGGATACTGTGCAGCAGACATGATCTACGAGATTGATCTACATGATCTCATATTAGCTCCAATACCCTTGGAGAACAAAACAAACAAAAATCATCCCTTCTGCTACGCAGTTGGTTTGTCACTGCCTGCTGCTTCCTTGTGCGGATGGCATCTGCTGGCCCAACTTTCTCTGCATTAGGAAGGTTGTAGGAGGAGAACTGTAGGGGCCACAGCCCTCTCTGGCCTCGAATGTCAGAAGTCAGCAGAGAGGGAAATGTGGGCTGTCCGTGCAACCAGGCAGGTTCTGCCTGCCGACCCCATGCAGCCGTGTGCTTCACGTGACCATTCCATGAGCTGTGTTACTGTATGAGCTGCTGATTGCATGGAATCTGTCACCAGCATTTGTGGCTGAGACAAACAGGGATGCTGTGGGAGTCTTTTCATAGGGGTGGGGGTCTCTGAGGCAAATGCTATGGCACCATTACAATTATATAATAATGCTGTTGAAATAAAACCCTGTAGGGTGCTATTACAGATGGGGCTTCATTTTCACAAAGGTTCTGGACTCGACACCGCTTTCCTTAATTTGACACCTTTTTTCCAAACAGAATATCCAAATGGTCCTTAAATTACACTGTGAGTGAAGAGCTTTATAGTAACCATGCAGAGTAATGTGTTTAAATGAAAGCACGGTGTTGTTTCAGTCTGGGGTTTCAGATTTACCTTTCAAATGCTTTTAATCTTTATACTGCAAATTTGACAGATGCCTTTTATTGGTAGAAGACTTTTCATCTACCTGACCTAAAGGACACAGCGTTTATTTGCATTTAGGCAGGAGTTTGCAGCACAGTGAATTAGCAGTAAGCCGATACTTTAGTTCTTCTGTTTTCTTTGAGACTGCCTTTGTATTCTTTTGGATCATAACTTGAGTGCCTTAAATTTCACAAATGTAGAATATATCAGTGCTGATTTGCAATGCAGACATGTGATCTGGTGTGTACCTTATGAATATGGTAGGTACTATTAGTGTTTGTATTCTGTGCTATTTTTATTTTCTTCCACCTTTAGTTCTGCTGCTACTACAAGGTTAAATCTGCAAAGGCTATAATGAAAAAAATGGAAAATACTAAAATCCGAGTGTCCTTGTCATGGTGAATCTGACTAGATATCCCACAGTGCTGAGGTGCTCTAACTTTATCACAGTTGTACTCTAAAGTCTTAAGAGCCAGAGACAGCTTGCTGGATAATTGTGGAATATCTAGCACATCTTGGCAGGCTGGGTAGTTTCTAGTTTGTTTAATTCTTAATTTAATTTAATCTTCCTAGTGCCAATATCTGCTCCTATCAGTCAGGTGTTGCTATTCCATTTGCCCTGTGGTGGTGGTATGATCAACTTCCAGAATTGTGGTTACAGCTACAGTGTCTCCCAAAGGTTACTTCGCTGCAGGAGAGAAACAAAGAATTGTCACAGCACTGCTGTAAATCTACCCCTGGGAATGCTGCATATCCCTGTCCACCAGATGGGGATTGATTTCTGAACTTCAGCAAGTGCTTCATGTGGGACCCTTGGCACCAGGTGCCTTCTCCTGGGTCAGACTCCAGGTGGTGGAGAAGGCAAAGAATGGCAACTGTAAAACTCTCATGCCCTGGCAATTTCTCTCCCTTTTCACCTGGCCTCAGAGGATTTATTTTTTTGTTGGTTAATCCATTTATTTTCAAAATGGACTGCCTACTTGTTCTGGCTGGTCTTGGATGATGATAAATTGAAGAGGCAGTCATTTTCAAAATAACATTCTACTGGCGTCATTCCTTGCTCTAGGTGATACTTTTTTGCCTGGTGAATAGAGTGGTGTCTAAATAGGAGCAACAGCTGGTCTCTGTGTGCATCACTAGAGATGGGAGAGGCATATGGTACAGGAGATACCCTTTCCCAAGGAACAGATAAAATCTGCTAAACCTGACTTTGTTCACAGCATCATGGTGCTTGCTAAGGTCCAAGCTCTTCCTTGCTCTTTCTTCCACCTCTGTGGAGAGTGTTCTTTGGTTTATCCAAGAAAATAATCCAGGAAAAATATTTAAGTAAATTTTTCTCTTAAGGGCTTTTATGAAGTATTTCCCTAGTTTTGGATCAGCTAATTTAATAGTAGGCAGGGTTGCTGTCAGCAACAGGGTGTGCTCACAGATCCCTGTTAAGATGCAAATAGTTACTGCAACTCTTGATGTTAGAGACACTATGAAAACCCTGGAACCTTCCACACAAGGAATAATTCACTTTACTCATGATTTTAATAAAAAGAAAAGTAATTAAAAACCCCCTCTGTTTTGACATTTTTCCTACTGTAGTGTGATTTTTCCCATCATAGCCAGCTGTTGTCTGAGTTTTGGTGGAGACATTCAATATCTGCTTGTTAAGAAAGCTCTTTGTCATTGTGAGAGCTCCTGGCAACCTCTTACCTTTCATTTACCCTCGGTGGATGGAAAAAAGCAAATGAACATGAAAAATGGAGTTTTAATGTTTGATGGCCAGGCCAGATTTTGAGCAATATAAGAAGAAAATGTGACTTATTTTCAGTTATTTGGGAATGGGAGATCAATTTTCTAACTAATGGGACACTTCTAACCAGAAGAAAACTCTTGACTAAAACCAGCTTGGGTTAAATTGTATTTCACTGTGAGTCCAAATGAAATGAATGAAATGTTTTATTTTTGCTTTTTAGTTTTGTTGCTTTTTGTTTGTTTTTGCTTGTTTTTTTAAAAATAATGTTTTAGACTAATATTCTTCTAGATTATTTCAAAATAAGCTTCCAGAAGGTACTCAATTACTTCAGGACTGCTTTTAGGTGACTAGAATATTTAAATAAAAAAACCCCCAATAAATTACTGTGTTAGGCAGAAAAAAATCATCTCCTGCATCACTGAATTTGCATCATCGAGTTATATCTTGAGATCTTTTGTGGTATGCCTGGTGATATGTAGTGTTTTTCTTAAAAGACCCACTTTTAAGAAATAGAAATAAGTGATTACCTTAGACTGTCAGCTTGTATTTAAAAATAAAAGAATCTGTATTGCCCTCAAATTTAGTGCAGGGAGCCTTTTGATGATGTGATTTAAAGTTCTTGCTTTCTAGGACAAATGAGAATTTGACTTTAATGACTACAAACGTGTGTTCTGTGAAGTTCCCTCACAGTTGTTTTGGTTTCCCCTTTGCTTCTTTTGAGATTCACGCTACTTATTAACTGAATAACAATGAAGGTTACATGGGAAGGGTTGTGTTCCCTGGAGAGGCACTTCCTTGGAGGCACTACTTGCATCTTTTTTAACCTGAGTTATAGTGAGTAACGAATTAGGCTATAAAGGACAAGTGAGGTTGACAGTGAATGCAGTTAAGTAGTAGGAAAAGCGTCCTTGTGGAGCTGGTTTGACTGGGCTGTTGTGTGCAAAATTCTTAAGCCTTCAGTCACTTTTCATGCTCCTTTTTTCCTGCATTGCTGTCTTCTTACTCTTTTTCAGTGAGCCCCTTTCCCTCTTGCTGGCTTGTCACTCTTGCTGCTCCTTGAAGGGCTGCTGGCAGAAACGTGAGCGGGGTCAAGGGGCTGAAAAAACCAGGAAAAAGTGACGAGCTTTGAAGGAGATGACAAGATTTTGAAAGAAATTAAAATAACATGAAATTGCCTGTTTTAGGAGGGTGAGGCAAATGCTTTCAAATTTGGTCCTGTGCTGTTGTGGGCCGCACTCGAGGAGTGCATTCAGTTGGTTTGACACCATGGGGTAGTTTAGTAAATGAACACCTCCACCTACTAGTGTTTGAGCCCATTTGTGGTTGTCAGTGTATGGCAGGTTTTGGGGAGCTAGAGCAAAGGCAAGCAGAACATAAGAATGTAGTGACCATAGGGCAACTTTTTTATCAGGTCTAGTTACACACTAGAACACAATAAACATAGATTATAACTGGAGAGCAGCTAGAATCAAAAATACCTGAGGAGCAGATAAGAATGTTTGGGTGTTTTGTGGTTTTTTGGGGTGGTTTTTTTTGGTTTGTTTGTTTGTTTTGTTGGGTTTTTTTTTACTTACTAGGCAGATTATTTTTCAGTCTTGACTGCTTAGGCTGGTGTGTGCAGGACAGGTTTTACAAGCACAAGCACAGCTTGTATCTTCTTGCAAAGAGGCAGCAAACAAGAATGCAGACCCCTCATCTTTGTGGGTTTCACATTTTATAAGGTGATTTGCCCTTCACTTCTAAATGTTCTTCTAGAGCATTTAGAATGCCTATTGTACGACAAACTCGGCCAGAGTGACTTAGCCAGAAGGATGGATGGAGTGCAGGAGAAGGCCCTGAAGACTTTTGTGGTCTGCAGTGTATGATCTATATTCTCCACTGGGCACCAAGTGCATTCTTCCGCATGATACAGTAGATGTAGCTTTGGGTGGCTTGGACTATTGTGTCAAGTGTCACCCCTCGTATGTAGGCAGCACATCTAAGATGTAGACGTAAGAGACAGAAAAAAATCCAAATCTGAATAATAGGATCCTTTTTCTTTTAATGTATTGTTTCCCCCAGATTCTGTTGTAGTGCAGCTGGCTGCAAAGTACATTTGTTTTATCTTGCATCTGAACATAGAATTGTGTTGGTTTACTAACTCCCTCTGTCTTAAACTATAAGTATTTATTGTAGCCCACAAACAGTGGCACAGTGGGATGCTATCAGAAGACTCATGGAGAAATGCAGGGTTTTAATGCTAACCAGCTTGTAGATAAAAAAGGTGTGGAAGCACCTTGCGCATCAGCATCAAAGGAAAGATGTCAGAAAGGTACAGGAGTGCAGCCTGTGTGTATTTGTCAACATACGTGTCTCTAGAAGTCTATTATTAATTAGGAAAGTGTTCTACTACAAATGATGAAAATTAGCAGGAGACTGTTACTCTTGTTTGTTCTTATTAACACTTTAACATAATGTGTACTTCAGCCAAATAAAGAATGGTATACCTTTTTGGTGTATTTTGAGAGTGCCTCAGAAAGGACCTTGATTTATACTTTACTTTTTAGCCTAATTAAAACTGATGATTAAAACATGCAAGTCCCTTAAGATGAGTGTGCTAAACTGTTTTTTTTTAAATCAGCTGAATAATGTTTAATGTTCAGGGTAAAACCATCTGAAAACAGAATTACAGCATCTCATTATGTTTTGTATTTAAACTTAAGTAATTAACATCAACACCACCACTGATTGTGGTTATTATTGTGGAAGGTCATACACAGTTACTAAAATCACATATGAATCACTGTTCAGAAGCACACATGGCTTGCATCTCCCAGTAGCAAGTAACAGGGCGGCAGCCCTTGTCTCACTGTCTCTGTTTTCCCAGGACCTGATCGGATGTGACTGTGTGCCTGCAGTTTTGGGGAGGCGCAGTCACTGTGTGTGTAGAAGGGCCCAACTGAGCTTTATCTCTGTTGGGTCAGCTAGTGGTGGGAACAAAGGAACTGTGACAGCAGACATCTGATGTGACATCTTGTGGTTTTGGAGACTGGACGTTGTGCTCTTCCAGGGTAATTGCCAGACTGAAGCTGGCCTTACACGCTGATTTGGGTCTGATGTATTTTTGATGAGAATTATTTTCCACCACTCATTTTGGAAATCTCAAAGGTGCAGCCTTGCTTGTGTCTTTCTGCATTTATTGGTTTTGCTGCTCCCACTTTAAGTGCAGAGGGATTTACCCTGCCCCTCTTCTGCACACTCACAAGGGCTTTGCTGAGTAACCAGATGATTCAGAAAAGCAAAGGACAGTTAGGTGAAGCTGAAAGCTTGGGATGAAGGGATCTGACTGTGAGCTGGTCTTTGATCTCCTTGATGGCATTTTTCCAGCACTTCTTGGGGCTGCACAGGAGGCCTACCATGTGCGTGGCACCCATGGAGATATGTGCTTAGGGTGGCAGGAAGCAAGCAGGCGATCGTACATGCTTTCCTCCTTGTTGGTATCATGGCATGCTGCAGAAATCTGCAGAAATGAGCCCTCAGTGATGTGTTCCCAGCCTGTGGTTTCTGTTCAGGGTGAAAATATATTTTAAAATGCTGCACTCACATTCCTGCTTTTTATGCCCTGCTGTTGTATTATGTGAGATGAAGGGCTCTGTTTGGCTGTTACACTTACAGTGCATGATTTGGTCTGATTTGATTTTGTTTACTGATTTAGACAAGACAGATGACATGACTGAGGGATAAAGAAACTTTGTTTTCCTCAGTCCTTTGAGGTGCTATAAAGCATCCTTTGCCAGAAGCAGAGTAGTCTCATTGCTAGATTACTTTTATGGGAGCTCTGGGCAGCTCAAGTCTCACATCCTCCTCAAACTCTGAGGATTACAGCCATTATTCCAAATTTTCGAGGTATTGCTCTGGGTTGCATTATCTACATGTGATGAGGGAAGTGTGTATAGTTTGTGCTTGGGGAAGCAGAGACAAATATTAGCTCTGTTGCCATTTTATAAAAGCTGTTGCAAACCATCACTTGCAAGAAACATGAGCACACAGAGGCACAATGTCAAAATGTGTGGTGGACTGTAGGAGAGCCGATGTCCACAGCACCTCCAGTGACGTGACAGGGTCTGTATTTAACCTGATGAACAAGAACAGTGCTTTACCCTTGTCAAATTACATTGAGAATTCACCAGGGGAGTGAAACCTTAACCTTTCTTGCTGCATTGCATGGGGGTGTGTGAAGGATTTTAAATAATGAGTCCTGCTGAAAATAGTTCCCTTGTATAAACAGAATATAAATGCTCTGAGTGCATGGCTGGTATAGTCTTAAAGGCTGCTTTTTTAGCTTGTCTGCCAGCTCTGAGAGCTGCCTTCAGCTTCTAATATCCTTTACTTGTAGAAATTGGTTACTTTTTCATTCTTGGATAGTAGTGATCGTATCAGCCCTATTTTGAGAACAGCAAAATTCTGTGTACTTCAGGGTCTTACATTCCCTTTACCATGGTAGTGTCCAAACACTTGGCAGTGTTTCAGGGTCTGCAATGGGACGGAGGTGCACACTTTTCTCACTGTGATGACAGGAGCCCTTACTCCTGTTTGTCTGTACTAGTACTGTCTCTAGTTCTCAGATGGATGGTCTGGCCAGGCTGTTCTTAGGTAGGTAACCCTCCAAAACAGGCTGCCTGTCCCCAGTTAACTTACGGGATACAGTCCTTGGTTTGTCCTAAACCCTCTGCCTTACGTAGGTGTTGGCAGGAAGTTGTTGCTGAAACCCATGTGAGGATATCAGTGTGTATGGTACTAGTCTTTGTGGCAGGGTCCTGGCCTTGTTCAATTCACTAGCAGAACTGTAATGTCAGGGTTGGAGAGACTTGGGTTTTACTCCATCCCCGTGCATGACCAGTGGTATCCGGAGCAGCCCTGCTTTGCTGTGCTCTGCCTGGGTGAGCTGTGCCCTGCAGCTGTGGATTGACAGCTGTTCTGAGACCTCGGTGTGACAATTGACACTACATCAAGTGGCACTGAACCAAAATCCCCAAAGGAGATCAGGAAAGATGATCTGGAGAGCAACTGGTCGCCTGTGTCGTGTCTCTTGGGCTCGACTGGCAACTCTCCAACCAAGGGACTCTCTCTGACCAAGGGGGGGGACCTGTCACCCTTCGGGTTTGCCAGCAAAATCCTCTCTCTCTCCCTGGGGCACAGCTCCTGCCGTCTTCTGTGTTGGCACACCTGCTAATGGGCTCTTAAAAGGTCTTGGGTCATTGTTTGAATTGCTGGTGCTGTTCTGTGAGGAGCACAGTGTAGGTGATACCACAAAACGAATGAAGGCACTAATGTGAGAGTGGTTTTTTTAATAGATGTAACCTGAATGTTTTCACACTTCACTTCCTTGAAAAATAGAAGGTTTTAGCCTTCTGTGCTTAATAGGTTGCAGTGAAATGTAGACGTGGGGATCAAATGAAACAGAATTTCTAAATTTGCTTATTTGAATTATTGTCCTTGAAACAAATTGTTTTCACTCTGTTTTATATTTATAAGAAAAACGTAATCCCTTGTACATTTATCTGAAAGTGTAATAGCCTTTTGTTTCTGCTACTCAAGTCTTCCTTCAGGGGGAAAATAGGTGTTTATTCTGCCTAGGTTTTTGCAGTTGCTTACAGTTTAGTATTTCTTTGTACAGCAAGTGTTGGATTAGCTCAAAGCGCTGGGCTTCATTGTTTGGCACTGTGGGACATGGAGGCACTCTGAATAGGTGTAAATAGCAGTTTATTTGCGTGGTGAATGTTGGGAAGCAGCTTCAGAAACGCAGTTTATTTTAGCTTTTCGGTACATCCACCTTGGCTGCTTCTCTCTCGACTGTCACAGGGAATGAAGGGAGATAATGGAAGGAGAGTTAAAAAGGGTCTCTTTGGTACCCTCTGGCTTAGCTCCCTTAATATGCTGTGTGGATCTTTTGACTTTAATACCTGGGTCAGATCCCTGGAGGCAACTCACCAGTAGGCAGGCTCTGACCTCATCCCTAGGACCAGGGATCCTAGAGATTTGATGCTCTCCAAGAGTTGGAGAGATATTAGTTGTTGGGAGGTCTTGGGCAGTGCAAGAAGACCTGGGAGACAGAAGTTCAATTCTGAAAGTGCAGATTATGCCTCCTATTCTCCTAAAAACTTGCTATGTACTTTGGACTACAATTAATGCAACGTTCATAACTGAAGAAGCAACTATTACATGAGAGATTTTTCTTTTCCTGTTTTGGAGAAAGCTAATGATTTAATTTTCTTTTCACTCTTCCCATACATGGCAGATAAATAATTTAGTTGTTTTGCTTCCTTATTGGAGGAAGTATCTGCTTTAGAAAAAATTCGATGTGCTTTTACATTTAATTTTCCTAGTAAAAGGAATGTGAAAGGAATTTCACTGAGTCAATGAAAAATAGCTCTATTACAATAGCTACTAAAGGTGAATCTTAAAATTTATTTTTTAATGGAGTCATGAAAAGCATTGGCAATATTAACAGTGTGCACAGGTCTCTTTCCCTCTTTTTTTAATTAAAAATAAATCTTCCGGTTCTGTTTATTTTAATGCACTTAGTAAATAATTTGGTAAAGAAAGAGCTGCAGGAATGAGGCTTGGAGTTAAGGGGAATGCAGTGGACTTGGGCTGTGTTGTTTCCAAAAGACTTTTCTAAATGTTAGAAACTCACGGTCCTTTAAGCACATCTCCCCACTCAAGGTCACGGCAAACCCTCTGTGCCAGGAGTTAAATGTGCCATGGATGCACTGAGATTGTCTTGACATTTTGAGCAAGACACATGAGGATGCTCTCCACGTTCACAACAGTTGCTTCTTCTCATCAGTCTCTTCGCTGGCTTTCTCTTTCTTCCTGCATTTTGGTAGAGATTCTTACTTCCTCCTGCTTTATATGTCACTGAAACATTTCTTTCTTCTTCGTTACCTACTCCCCTCCTCTTTCCAGCTGCCTTTTGTGCAAAAAAACCCTGGATAACTTCTTTTTTTCTCTCTACCTTTTCTGTCAGTTTCTTTCCTTGTCTCCAGGGTGACCCCTTGCCCTCAAATGCTTGAACTGTGCCTCTTTGTCTTAAGATATGTCAGGAATTACGTTCTCTGGGACATTAATCTGTGTCACCTTTATTTGCTTGGGAAGGTGCCGTGGATGTTTATGGCAATGCAGCTGTAGTGATAGTAATGTGAAAAGAACAGCTCTGCCTTTGCTGAAAGTTTGTCTTTTTTATAGTTTTGATGAAACAGCTGGGATTGGGGGGAATACTGAAGGTCATTAAAAAAAAATCATGAAACAGTGTTCCTTGTATTCCTGCCTAAGAAGATCTGATCCTATTGGCATTATATCATGGCAGGATGCTGGAGTGCCATGCTAATGTCAAAAGCGTTGAAATAAATGACAGCTCCATTAATTGGGTAGGAATTTGGGCTCAACTTGGGAATGTAACATTTTATAGGTGTGCTTGGGGCAACAGAAGGGGGTAGCATGTTGACAAGTTACTGGACTGAGATATTTACTGCTGGGCATGTTAATGTGAGTGCCAGCATTGCTCTGTCTGTGGAGCTTGTGCTGCTGGATAGGGCGTTTAGAGATGCTGGGCACATCGTCTGGAAGGAGGTAGACTCTCTGCATATATCAGGTTTTTTCAGCTGCAGTCCCTTAGCACAAGGGGAGCTGTACACAGGCACTACGCGCTGCCTACTGATCAGACACGCAGCTCCTGCCCAGGCGGGCGTTTTTAGGAAGCTACAGCTAGATTCAGAAAAGTAATTAGGCACTTCAGCTGACATTGACATCTGTGCGAAGATAGGAAGTAAGATGTTGGAACTTTGGTAGTTTTGTGGATATCTGTGTTTGTTGTTCAACAGAGCATAAACTTTTAAAAAATACTACCCCTAAACTGTGCATGGGTTTGGGTTTTGTTTTCCAGTGTTGTAGCAGAGGTACATGCAGATGTTTTCTTCAGGCTCAGTAGTCAGTCAGTGACAGAGGTGGTGGGCTCTGGCTCCAGTGTAGCAAGGAAGAAAATGCATCCTTTGTATCCATTGCCCAGCTTTAAACAGACTGCAGAACTTGGTTGATCAGGCTTCTGTGGAACAGAGATGCTCTTTTTGATGGCTTACCTGCTGTATCATTACCTTCCTGGTGACAAAAATATTGCTATATTTATATCTCAAAAATTCCTGTTAGTAAATGAGAACTAAGAAAGGTGCTTATTTATCTTCTGTAATGGAGAAAACGTGGCTTAGGAAAATTTTTGTATGTGGGTAATTAGTTACACTTGTGCAGCTCAAGTAAATGCCATCAAATTGCACAGCAACAACTGTGCTTTATTTGCCTAAAGAACTATTACTTACAATAACATGCCAAAAAAAAAAAAAAGTATTCTGGGCTGAATTTCACATTACAGGTTCATTTTTTGGGGGGACTGGCAGTGAGGCATTGCTTTCTATTTTCATTTTGTGAAAGAACCCTGGGAACCTGCTGTCTTTGTATATATATGCCATGCACATTTAATAAGGAAATTGCAGAGACAATAAAATTGGAGCCCTGACATGCCTTTTCTTTTTCTTTACTTCATTTTTTTTAAACAAACAAACAAACTCAAGCTGCTTGTCAGAGTTGAATCACACTTGCAGGCTTCTGCTGCAGCCATTACATGAAATTGGTTAAAGAATTGAAATTGCAGCTGGCTCTGGAGACCTGCAGGTTTTGGAGATAATGGCATTAAGGGGACCTTTATGGCTTATCTACCTTTCCACAAGTGGCAGGCAGGATATACTCGTTTTAACTAACATTTGTGCTTCAGGTAATTTTACATGCCAAGCAGGTTTTGAATAAAGTTTGAAATCCCTTTGCTTTTTTATTTCATGGTGTTGATTAGTTAACAGGTTGCTGTTAATGAAAACAGGAGTTTTCAGTTGTTCTGCCCTATGCTCAGCTGACAGTCTGGACTTAGCCCCAGGCCAAGTGCAAAGCAGTGAGGGCATTGCAAAAGTATGAGGCAAAGCTTGCAGTAGTGGGTGATCTCATTTCCTAGATGAGATAGAAACTTTCTCCCTGCAGAAGGTGGGAGACTCTGCAGGGGAGTCAGCTCAAACTGAATGCTTTAGCGGAGCTGGCATTGGAGATTCACAGTAGTGTCAGAGCTGGAGGGAATGTGGCTGAGCCAAAAAGGAGGTAACCAGCAGGAATATCAAGCCATGCATTTATTAAAAACATCTTTAACATGATGCTCATCACATGAGTAGCACCGCCAGTATCTTCAAAACCATCATAAAAGCAATAGTGGCGGTGGGGGAAGTTTATCGGCTGTAACAATAATAACTCAGGACTCAGGTTTTCAAGGCACAGTTGGGTGCTCCACAGCTGTGACTTGCTGGAGTTGCCCACTGATGTCACTCTCAGGGGCCAGCTCCCATGTCACAGCCCACTGTGACCCCAAAGGTCACCTGCAGAAACTGGTCTTCAGGTACTCCCTGTCAGCTCTGCTTTTGCCGCGTCTCACCTTCTTATTTCAAAAAGCGACAGTATGTCATTACTATGGCTGTGATAAATTCAGTCAGTGCCAGGCTTTAAAGGGTGTGATGATCACCATGGTTCTGATACTTTATGCTCCCCAGATTGGCAGCCTTTTGAATGGTCATTTTTATGGTGTACTCCATCTTACAACTCTCCAACTAGTTGAGGCCCCAAAATAATATTAAACTATTTGACATGGAAAAAAAAAAATTCAGGTAAGAGAATAAAGTTCTGCAAGACCCTCCTGGTAATGCTGTCTTTTTTCCATATGGCTCTGATGGAGAACGACCAGGTAGATGCTTGCATTTCAGATTTTCCCAGTTGAGTCAGTGTTTGACAGGAGCTGGAAAGGAAGTTGGTTTTTTCAGATGTCTTGAACGTCAGGAGCATGGGGTAAAAATGGCAATGGTAATTTTAGCTCAGAGGAAGAAGGTTTTGTAGCCGTAATGGCTTCACCTGAGACCAGATTTTTGTTTAGTTGCAGTTGTTGTCAGAGGTTACACTCTCCAGAAACAGAAATTGGATTCTGTCTTCCTGTGCCTCAGCTGAGTTCTAAAATGTATGATTTGTGGCAAGATTTTGCTGCAGGCAGTGGAGTTTTTTTTTTTTTCCCCTGATGTTCTCTAAGAAATTGAAATTTATGACAAACATGGCTGTTTTTCTTACACCATCTCCTATTTCTCATCTTTAACATTCATTAGAGATGGTTTGTTCCATAAAATCCTAATCCTAAAGGAACTCAGTAGAGTGTGGCTGTGTGCATCACTGTGACAGTGCAGATTCCCTATCTGCTAAGAAAAGCCAGAGGCTTTTTTAATCGTGCCAAAACAATTTTGAGGGGAAAACAGAGGAAAATTTTCCCATCCTGACTGGAATGTTAGTGTCTCCAATATAATCAGTATATAATTTGGGAGTGGGGAAAAGGGCATGAGAACTCCTCAGTGAAAATACTGGATTTCTAGTATTAGAAGCACTGTATTTTAATTTGAACTTTTTTTCAAAGTTGATAAAAAAAAAAGTACTTGAAAAAGCATTCAGGATTAGTTTAATCTCTTCATTTAAAAGATGTTTAAATTGGGCATTCTGACAATTCGAAGTTTTTGTTTTGCATGCATTTTTCCAAAAAGACTTCTCAGAATTTCCCTTCTTCTCATGAACAGATTTAGTTTTGACAGATCACCATTTTCTGATGAAAGAACAAGTTTTTTTCAGAACATTCTCAGCCAGTGCTTCTGGGGGCTGTACATGGTGAACAACATCAACCTGACAAGCATAATTTCTTAATCCTCGTGTGTGTCAAGTAAAGCATAAAAACAGGTGCATGTTATGCTAGAATAAAATTATAGATTTTGTGGGGGTTTTATAGTGTTTTAGTATTACTAAGTAACAGTGTGACTTAAACCACGGAGCTTTGCATTTAAATTAAATGTAGAAAACAGGTAGCTTTTTGTGCTTTTTTTGGAGTGAGACAAGTGATGAAATCTGGTTTAACAGTAGCACACTTTTTTTTTTTTTGTGAGTGTATTGTGTTGTCTGGCATAGAAGGCACATGCTATATTCATAATTAACAAATTATTTTGTGGGGGAAGCATTGGTGCCCATGGCAGGCCTTGGAGGATGCACACTATGCTTCTTTCAGAAAAGCTGCTTTTTATTCCTGCCTTTTCCCCCCCTCCCATCCAGAAAGAGGTATAACGCATTACAAAGACGACACCCCTTGTTAGGTGGGTGTAGAGCTGTTACAGGTGAGGATAGCAGAAATGCATCCAGTTGTAGTAACCCACAGTTGGGTTACTCTGGTAAGTCTCTGTTTGGCTGCTGGAACCAGGGCTGGCCTCAGCTGTTGTCTCTCATTTGCAGGTAAAAATATAATGGAAAGCTTATTTCTTCCAGCCCTCGGTCACTGGGTCCTGTTCCAGGTGGAGGCTTCAAAGCCAGGCAGCAGTGGCTTTCCTAAAAATAGTGATGCTCCTGCAGCTGATGGTGCTTTCAGCTCATGCTGGGCTCCCCAGCTGTGCAAGGTGGTGTCCAACAGCCGCCTGCGACTTCTTGTCAGCCTTGTGGCTACTACCCCTGTGTGCCACCAGGCATGCACACAGATGTTCCCCTCTCACTTCAGAAGAAGTGTGGCAGGCTTTTATCATCATTTCTGCATCTTTTAAATCTCTCTGTAAAGTGACGAGCATGCAGTAACAGAAGGGAGAAACCTCTGGTTTTTTTGAACGCTTGTTACTTCTCTTTGCCTCGGCACACAATAACCCTGTTCTCTAAATTGGCACAGTTTTGTTCCGCAAGGCCCTGTGCACCCTCCAAATCTCGTTGGTCTCAGCAGTGGATCAGCAGTTCACTGGCCTGAAACATCTGTGGGATAGCTGCTAAAGCTTTGGTTGGCTTCTTCTTGAACAAAATTTTAGGCCGAGTCACTTTGTCCTCACCCTCACAAAGCTTCTGCATGCTTGTCCTGCAGACAGGGAGTGAAGTGTCCTGAATGGAGATATGGGCAGAAGTGGTCTGATAATTTGGGATGCCTGGACTAGGAAATGCTGTCCTGGACCAGACTAGAAGATAGAAGTTCTCTTGCTTTTTGTTTTATCATTTCTGATTTTTCAATATCTGTATTTCCACTCCCTGCACTAAATTTCAGAGATAATACTTGTTATTTTTTAGAAAGCACATTTTTTTTCAGTGCCCTAAAATACAATTATACAGAAACTTCAAGCAGCTTGAAGCCTGCAATTTCCATTTTCTTTATGAGAGGATATAGGAAAGAAAGAGTAATGAAGTAACCAGTTATTTAGGCCTAGATATTATTTTCAGCTGGATGCTGATGTGCATCACTTGGTTTCAGCAACTTCTGCTGAGCAAAGCGACTCTTCTGAGGTTTCTTTGGCTTACTTGTTAATTGTGAGTGAAAATAATGGTTTCAGTGATTTTCTTCCTCTGATGGTTCTGAATTGACTTTGTTATTTGAGGACTTTTTAAGCTACTTTCTGAAATTGTTTGTTATTGTGACTGTCTAGGCTGCCCTTGTGTTTCACTACAGGTCTTTATTTTCAATGTGCACACATATTTTTATAAATATTTGAAACACTTATGAAGCGACATTACACATCTGGGCCACTTTGTAAACTTCTTTCCCCTCTTCTAGTAGACCTTGAATCCCAATGTAAAGTAATATCTTGTTAGTTTTATGCAACCTACAGATTTGATTAAAATGTGGTGGAAAAGTACCTGTGGTACATATGAGGAAGTGAGGGCAAACCTTTCCTGAATCATTGTGTGGATCTCACATGAGGATTGCTGGGAGAAGCTGTAAAGGCTAAGTGATATTTATTAATAGAACCGTGCTAAAGATCATGGGAAAGTGTTTTATTATATTCTAGAAATATTGTATCTTTTTTTTTAAACGGTGATTTGAAATGGCAAGAAGAAAATGAAGTCTGGAAATCATTTGACTGTTAAGAGTGTAACTTTGCTGAGAGCTTAGGGTAGGGCTGTAGCACAATTAATTCTTCTTATGCAGTGACAGAGCTGCTTGACAGCTGCACCATCTGGCTGGGTGTGGGATAGATGGGATTTTATCAATATTTATTTTATAATTAACCCCTACAGTGCTGATCCACATACAGGAGGAAGGGGTTTGCAAGTTGCTGGTTACTGCAGGGTTGGAAGCAGGGTATGGACTGGGAAGGATATTTTAGTGACTGGGAAGCAGAGCAAGAGCCCACTTTCATGGGGAATGACTCTTCTGTTGTGCTGGGTTGTCTTGAGAGCTGAATACATACTTTGGATTAACTGGGCACTGCTCTTGCCATATGCATCCGCCTGTGGGAGCGGGAAGATGGTAGCTTAGTAAAGTGTAATATATATTGAGTATGCAGGATTCCTGTGGTGTCTAGCCTGGGCTGAGCTGAAAATGAAGCTTCTTCTGTGCTGACAGGGTTTTTGTCTTCCGCCCTGTTATTATTCTTACCAAACAGTTAGAAAGTTAATCATTAACGAAGTCTGTTTTCCTTGACTTGAGGGGCAGTGACTTGGTGGGATGCAGAAGTACAGACCTGTACATAACGATAATATACAAGTCACATTTCTGTATGTAGCAAGACTAGCTATGCCACAGCAGAGTCTTAAGGATATCCTGGAGCTGAGGTCTTCAGCCTGTCCCTGTTCCCACTGATTTTGGGTGGATGACAAGCCACAGACTCTTCCCCTGTGATTCTACTTGGCTCTGGCATGTTGGTATTGAAGAGCTTTGTTCTGGGTGAATCATTAGGGATTAGTGATAGAGGCAAGTAATGTGTGTAGGGCTGCTGTTGAATATTTCCCGTAGTGATTTTTAGCTTTTGTTGGAGGATTGGCATGTGAGATGTGTTCTTCTCTGTTGTCATTACTACCTCCCTTCAGGGCTATCATTGAACTCAACAGGAGTTCTAACAGAGAGTTCAGGGAAAGTGTGGTTGGCCCGTGGAATCCTTGCAAATCTATTTTTTAGGAAATACCTTTTTTCACTGATGTAATGATATCTTACTCAATAGAGTAATAGAGTGCAGGGGAGAAAACAACAGCATTTGTACTTCTCCATTTTTTTTCCCTGCACAATAGATGGGTAAAAGTCAGCTTAGGTTAATTAGCTCTAATTTCCCCTTCTTTCTCACATCAGTCATTTTTGTTCAGGAGATGATAGGAGACACCTTACTCTTTCTTCTGTTCCAAGCAGTGAGAACATCCCTAGAGAAATTATTACTGAGTCAGGCTGAAGACTTGCTGACCCAGTGTCTTGTCTCCAGCAGTAATTAGCAACAGATGGGGTGAAGGGAAAAGTAGTATGAGAACAATGGCACATCTGCAGTCTTCTGATGTAAAGAGTTTCTAATCTGGAGATAACATCTGGACTGTCAGGTTAAAGCTCCTGATGGACTCTGTGCTCTGGGAATTTGTCTAGTTCTTTTTGATTGTCTCTGGCTTCTATGCCATCCTGCTACAGCGAGTTCCCAAAGACACTATAAGCTGTGTGCAAAAATACGTCACTGTGCTTGTTTTTGAACCTTGTCTCTGAAGCTGTTTTATTGACTTCCCTCATTTGTGGTATTAGGAGGAGTACCAAACAATTATTTCCCATTTCCTTCCTCATACCATTGCCAATGCTAGGCATGGCAAACTTTCTCTGCTCTCTCTCTGTTGTATCTTTTCCAAGTTGAAGCTGCTGTTTAATAATGGGGCTTTGTGCCTGTGGGCTCCTTTACCTGCATGCCTTGCAGCAGGATGCTTCCTCTGTGCACTCTCACCAGTCCTGGGGCCTCTCATGGAGGCAAGGGGAGAGGCAGAACAGTCACTTTCATTTCCCCCAACATTTCCAGCTCTCTCAGCTGGCAAAAAGAGCTAAGCTGGGGATCCTGCTTTGGCACTGACTTGCTTCAAGATCACTGATGAGATGCTTGGGCTCATTTCCATGTGTCAGGAAGCCCCCTGAGATGGCAGACGAGCGGGAACAAGGTGCTTGCATGCTGCTGTAGCAGCAGTGAAGCAACCAGAGGTGCTGACAGCATTGCCAAACTGAGGCTTGTTGGGAAGATGCAGCACTAGAGGGAGCATTGAGTTTTGGCTGAAGTCTCATGTCAGTCCTTGAATCAAAGGTCATGCTGGTTCTTCTGACTACTCCATGTGGACCTGGCCCATAACCCCTTCAGACGGTGGTTTTGTAGAGTGAGGACAGGAGCACTGATGTCTTTCATTGCATGGCAGGCAGAACAATCTGAGGTGTGCCCTAACACTGTGGGAACTGAGCCTGCATAAATGTATAAAATAGCCTTGACTGGAGACTGCATTTATCTTCAGGCTCTAGTTAAGATCCTTACAGAACCCCATCTGCACAGGTGATGGAAGTCAAGATTAACAAGGTCAATATCCAGAGAAATTGAAAGCACCCAACAACCAGGCTCTGGCATTTCTTTTGAGGAAACTAAAGGAAGGCATAATCTGGAAAAAACTGAAGCAATCAATATAGTTACAAATATCTATTTTCTAATCTCTTTCAGACCTTGCTTCTCTTCATCCTGTTAGGGTGTTGGTGATAAATGACAACAGTATGACTGAACAGCCCTGAGTAATGCTATGAATGGAACTGATGTAATTTGCCACTGTATTTTCTGAATTTTCTTTTCTTTATTATTTCTTCTCTTTGCTTGACTTATCTGCTTCTCTCTGTCTTGCCTACCCATCTCTTTTGGTTTGAGAGCCGCATGGGCATCTTGGAGAAAGTGTTGAAAGCCTGTACTGGTCACTTAAGGAATTCTCAACAACTCTAAGAGGGAGGAAAAAGGTCTTAGGGCCCTTTCTGACTGGTTGTTGTAACTGCTTTGTTTTGTGACACACATGAGTATAACTCTGCTTCAGCATCCTGTGTTGCTGGGGTGCCATTCACAGGGGCTGCCACCACTGCAAACTCCCTATGCCATGTGATGGGGGATGTACTGCAGAGCAGGAGTTTGAGAGTCTGGTCTCTTCATCAGTGGCTTTCTCGGTAAAGTCTTGGAGGAAATGGATCTATTAACACAAAAGATACTTTTTTTTTTTCCTCTTCCATGCCCTTCTCCATGCTTTGTGTTTCTTGTATTCCTTTTTCTCTTTGTTTCTCAAGAAATCTCCATAGCAACCTCCCTGCCAGGAGGAGGAAAGAAGCCAGGCTAAGAGAACCAAGAGAGAGGCAGCCTGTGAAAACGGCCTGGGTGTGTGATGGAGTTGTAGTTTAACCTTTGCTAATTCTGTTCCTGAAGTAACTGTTCAGTTTGGGCTGTTTTTGACAAAAAGAAGCATAATGTGTGGTGGTGCCAGGGAGATCCACAAGGGGCAAGAATTAAATCTGTGCTGGTTTGAAGAGACCTCTGGAATCTCTAGTCCAACTTTCTGCTCAAAGCAGAACTGTTGTACATCAAGCGAGAGTGTGATAAAAAGGAGAAGAAAAAGAACACCACTCTTACCATCAAACTAAATTAAAGAGCTGTATGCAAGATCTCAAAAGCACAAAACCCCTTTAATTTTGAACAAAATTCCTTTGCAGGAGCAGGGTGATAGCGAAAGGAGGATGTGAGTTTGTGCACAGACCAACCTGGGGGATAAAGATAAGAAAACAACCCTAAAATTTACTTCCCAGCTTTTGGGAGAACAATGACTCTGAAGGTAGGACTGGGAAGCTGCTGCTGGAAGCAGTGCCCAAGGCTGCCTGGTGTTTGGGAGTGTCCTTACCCAGGGCAGGGCAGTACTGCTCCTGTTGCCCAGAGCCAAAGTTTGTGAGAAAGCTGCGTTGACTCATTTAGAGAGGTGACAGTTCAGACTCCAGCGCACAATTTCTCTGGACAATAAAGGCTCCCTAGCACTGAATCCGCATGATGCATGCAGGTTAGCAGGAGGGAGGGTGGAGAGAGAGCTGAGTGAAACACCCAGTGAAGGGCTGAAAACCTCACCTGGGCTGCAGGAACCCAGAGCGCAGGAGCTAGGGACCTACTTTCCACTGGGTTTGCAGTGTGAGAGGAGGTTGCCAAACATTTCACTGCCGTGTTTTACAGCTATGCTGGGAGTCAACAGCCTGTTCAGTTTGCTCTGGATTGCCAGGCCAGCTGCTGTATAATCCCAGCCACGCTGATAAGTGGAAAATACAAGCCTAGGGAAATATGACCAAGCCTTGGTGAGATACAGTGCAATCATTCTGTGCCTTGCAGGCAAATGCAAGCGTGTTGTGATACCAAGCCCATGCAAGTGGAGAGGTTTTTGCCTGGAGGTTCGTGCAGCTGACACACAGCAATACCACTTGTGGCAGGGCATGGGTGTAACTCTAGGACAGCCCTGGAGCAGGGGGGCAGAGCAGATATCTGGGCCCTGTCCAGTATTTGAATGTAATGTGAGAATGCAACTGAAGGATATGAGTGTCTACAGGGCAATGTAAGGATAAAAATAAAAAGAAACCTCTTGTCTCAGCCTTGTCCCCTGCTCCCTCTATACATGCAGTGCCTGTGTCGCTTCTGAAGGATGAAGTGCTGCTGGTGTTGGTGGAGAAACCATCACATCCCTTTAACAGCCTCATCCTCGGTATGTGACTGACATCACCAAGAGAGCCTTTGAGCAAGCTGAGGAGTTGATCCAGTACAAGGCCATTAAGGATGATGCAGAAAAGGAGCTGTTATTGTTGCCAAGGAGAAAATACAGCTGCTTACTTTGTGACAAAAACAGCCATGTCTCTGGGTTATGTCAAGCTGACCTGGATGAGTCCCTCAGCTTCCTGGCCTCAGGAAGTATTGTGGTGTACCTGAATGTCATCTGGTATGGTGGAAGGGCTTTCAGATGACGGCATTTGTGCGGCAGGAGCACAAAGATGCTGCTGAAAATGATCACTGGGAAGGGCAGTGTCAAGGTCCGTGCATCCCTAGAGGTGGGTCGATGCAGAGTGTGGGCAGGCTTACCCTATAGAGCCAAGCTCTCCACCACTGACAGCCTCCAGCCTCCTCATTTCCTGCCTGCTGTTTCTCTGCTCTGGTACCCCTCCTGAAACAATTAAGGGGAGGAGAAGGAAACAAAACCCAAAAGCCCCCCCAAACCACTGTGTGGGATTCGACTGAGCTTTTTCGTTGGGCTGGAATGAAAGGTTTCCTGTAGGTTCTCTTTGTTTATTTGTTTTGCATATCTGTTTTAAATTGCATTTAAAGGAATATAAAGAAAAAAAAGATCTTTGTAAGGAATTTGTTTTGTTTGGAAGATATTTCAATGGGATAGTGTTGGCTGTGTGTTTAAAAATGTGAAGGGGAGAATATTGTTTGAATGTTGCTTTCCAGTTCTGGTGTGCCTTACATATTGCTTTGTTCAGTGTGAATCTGGATAAATAACACATTTGATTGAAACAACTGCCACAAACTCCTGCCTGTGGCTTTGAAGTTGAGTAAAATTGCTGCACCTCTTTGTTTAATTCTGCTAATAAATTCGGTTTAATTTTAGGAACACAATGTTTTGCCATGTCCTTGCCTGGCGCAAGATACATAGAAATGAAATAAACTGTCAGTATTTACCAGCCTCACTATGCTTTGTGTGCATGTGTTGAACAGGGATGGTGATGCAGTAAACATGCACAAAAATGGGAATTGCTCTATAACCTAGGGGTCCTGGACACAAGCCATGCTTGAGAAGGTGAAGCAAGGATAATTTCCAGGACTGTCTCCATGTGTGACAGATTCCTCAACAGGCATCAGTCAGAATAATTTTATGTTTGGTTTTGTTTTCTCATTGCCACTGGTGAATAAGGATGGAAGCAGAAAAGGCTGCTCATAAAATGGCTCACGTCTGTCAGCTGGGCCTTGGAAGCTTTTTCCTGTACTGCCCTAAAGGTGGGGCTTTTTTGCAAAGCATCCTGTCTCTCAAGAGTCCTGCCCAGGTCTGGAAGAGCCTCTGCTGGGTGTGTTTTGAGTCTGTCAGGCTTTGTGTCTGCTGGGACGGACTCTTGCATAGTTCTGTGGCTTGGTGATAACTCTGCAAAGTTATCACTGCAGAGCGAGATACGGTTGGGTGGTGACAAAGCAGGGAAGACTGATGTGATGTTTTCCCCTCACGGATGTGTTGTTTTCAGGAACCTCTCAACACACTGTTGAAGCTTTCCTGTCCCCTTTGGTGTTGGAGCAAAGACCAAGACTTAGCTGGTTTCTAAATTTGGCTCATGTTGGGTGTCCCCTGCAAGGCATGTGCTAGAATCCCTGTGTGAGAAAGGAATGAAAGAGGAGGGGTGAGCACCTTGCCTTTAGGTAAGGAATAGGACAGTGGGTGAAAAAACAGTTTAAAGTTGGTGTGACAGGGTGCACTACAGGCAGGTTTTTAGGAGCTGATCTTCCACTTTTTAGATGGTGTATTTGTTTAATTCTACTCAGCTCAGTGAATTAAACTTTTTCGCTTCACCTCACTTCACTTCTGTGTGCACAGAGGCCTAAGCAATTGATATGACTTTTGCTTTTTGCGGCTGTTATTTTCTCAGGCGTGTTTTTGATTACTGTTGTCTCTGTTGCAGTTGTTTGTTCTTCTGCAAAAAGGGTGCAAAGCACTCATACTCTGTATGTATTTTATTCCTTTGTCCTCACATGCATCAGTTTGAAAACAAAACAAAACAAAAAAAGACAAAGAGGAAATGAAGAGAAGCAGGGTTCCCTCCTTGTAGATTGTTCTCCTCAAGGGATGGATTCTCATCCATCTCTTAAAAGATATTAAAACCAGAAAAGCAATATGTTACTTTGGATTTTCCCTGGAAGTAACTTATTTAAAGATTACAGGCAAGTTGTGTCATTGAGCACCTGAAAAAACAGTGGTGCTTGTGATACTGCATCTCTGCCATTTCTGTGCTTGGCTTTTGACAGAAAGCCTGACTTGCCCAAGGCGTGATAGTGTTCTGGCAAGACACACGCGTGTCCTTGCACCTGCGTGACGTAGATCTGCAAGCCAACAACATGGTGTTGTTTCAGCAGAGTAACCCAAACTCCTTTTTTCCTCCTCATTTTTGCCCGTAGCAGTAAACAAACACTTTGGATTTGATTTGTGTAGCAATATTATGATGTGCCCATCTTATTACAGGCTTCTTCTGAAGTCTCCCAGAGTAGCAGTTGACGTGTTTTCTGCAGCCTGTGTACAGAGGTAGTGGGGGGGATGATTGGCATGCTGTCTTCTCCCTGTCTGCTGGTATTAGTATTCATATCAAAGAAAGCTGTTTGGTTCCCTTTCTTCTGGGCAACTGCAGGAGTCAATCACTGCTCCCTGATGTGAATGGCAACAAAGAGAAACTGTTCATTGATTCAGAGCAAAAGAGCCCAAGTGGGTGCTTTGATTTCAGAGAAACTCTGCCCTGCAAGGGATCTGCAAGGTTAGACTGCCAGTGTTTCTGCAAATTTCGTCCAAATTGTCACTACCAAAGTGTTTTGGCAGTAGAGTGAAACACAAGCAGGCAGGCCTTATGGATAATTTTGCATTAATAACTATGACTTATGTGTGCCAGTGTAAGACCTGTGATTCCGCTGTGAGAGTCAGACCATAATTAAATATCTAACTCTGTAGTTGGGCTATGCTGGTGGTAAATGGGGTATTGACTTTTGGCTCATATTTTGACTAAAACTACAAACACAATGTAAGGACTTCAGCAAATACCAATGCCTAAGGTGGTAATGTATTCTGTAAATCAATAATATATTAGTAATAAAAATGACCAAAGCATGCATCCATTAGGAATTCATAATAGAAATTTGTTTAGGTTATATAGCGTATGTATTGATTGCTGCTATTTAAAGATGAAGTATGTCTTTGAAGCAGAGTGCTTATATATGTAGCTGCCTGCATTTTAAATTCATTTATCTTTAATATGGAGATGGACTTGATAACGTGGGGAAATACGTATGAATGGAACTCGGTATTTTATATTCAAAATGTTATGGGAATATAAGTGTGCTGAGAAGCCACAAGTAGATGGCTGATGTTTCTGAAACCTAAATCTTGGACTTCAGCAAAATAATAAGCAATATATGTGGCAGCCACTGTTTGCATCTCCAGGCTTCCAGGTAGCTTAAGTTTTTCTTGGCTTTGTGCCTTAATATTGAATTGCTTACCTGTCCATTTTGTGGTAGAGTGTATAATGTAACCTGATGTAATATAGGGAGACTGTATGTAGGCCCTGCTTTGCCTGGCTGGCAGGGACAGATCTGGGGTAGAGAGCTGCCAGCAGAACACAGACTTTGCTTCTCTGCAGTGCTGCTGGCTCCCTGCAGCTCCCACAGCTGGCACAGGGGCTGCACAGCCAGAGACGGCTCACGGGACAATGCCAGGGTTGGGAGCACCTGCAACACCATGGCCGGCAAGTAGGATTTTTGGAATAATGCCCCTGACGCATCCCAGAAACATCACACCAGGCCCCTACGCATCTCTGATGTTGATTTAATATTGTAGGGTGTGTGCTAGCTAACAACGCTGAGAGGCCAGTTAATATCCTTTACAGAATTACTCTAATTTATTGGATAGCCATAGTGGAAGGCTGAATTAAAGAAAACAAAAAAAACATACCCAAGACAGACAAACCTACTAAACACATTGTGCCTTACTTACACTTTCATCCATCCTTCCAAACTTACTCTGGCTGATTAATCCAGGTCCAGTGCATCTGCATTGTTACCTTCTGTAAGGACGAAGGGTGGAGAAAACAATTCACATGCCATAGCTGCAGTCTTTGTCTCACTGCAGCAAATAAAAACTGTTTTAGATTACACAGATTATGGTTCATTATGAAAACAAAGCAAGCCTCTGACTGAAAATCCCATCTGTTGGTTTGCATTAAACAATTCCCTTCCTCCTCCTTGCCATTTTTTATTCCTGGGCATTCAAAGAAGCTGTCCTAAAACATTTTTTTTTCAATTTGCAGCCACTAAAGGCAGTATGCAAACCTTCTCTTTGTGGATAAGCTCAGCAGCTCTGCATAAAAGCTTATTGGAGGTTTTGTGTTTTTTGTTTGGGTTTTTTGTTTTGGGGTTTGTTGTTGTTGAATTCTTTAGCATGGGGTCTTTTTTGGGTTTTCTTTTTTTTTTCTTTCTTTTTTTTTTTTTTTAACCTCAAAGTTAATAAATTCAGTGGGTTCCATACAGGTAAATGGCCCCTTCCTCTTCCTCTTCGCTTTCTCCCAAATCTACGTAGATCCTTAAAATACAAAGAAACTCTTATGATCAACAAGCCAGACTATTTGCACAGTAGAGATCTCACCCAGTAATTTGTGAATCAGGCATCGGTGTGTTCCAGAAAAATACTCAGTCATTGTTTAGGGACTTCAGCTGATAAGGAACAAATAGTATATTTATATAAGTAAACTGTTCTGTGGTAAATTGCTCACATGGTTAAAAATATTTACCTTATTTCTATCTCCATGTATCAGACTTCAGCTTCCAGATATTGAATCTCGCTTGCCTTTTTCTACTAGATTAAAGAGAAATATCTTCCCGTGGTAGTTACCTGCAGACTACAATAGTCTTTTAGACTAGTTGAACAGACTTCAGCAATTTTGGTGGCTCACTTGTTAAACTGGCTTTCCAGGCTCTGCTTGATTTTTTTTTTTTCTCTCTATTTTTTAAGTTCTTTGGCAAACCCTTTCAAAGTTTCTGACAAACTCTCTGAAGTGTAGGTACCACAATGTGTACATATTCTGGAATGGTCTCATTAACACCATATGCAGGGCAATTTCATCTTCCTACTTCTACTTATTATTCACCTCCTCATACTTGCAGAGATCATGCTTGCCCTTTTGAGCTGCTGCTTGTCGTTCAAATTGTTATCAGTTATGGAAACAGTCTTGTTTCAGAATGACTGCTTGCAAGGCTGTGGTCTCACATAATGAGCACCTCTTGTATTCTTACACGGACTTGTATTTGTCTGTGTTCAAGCGTGGTCTGCTCAGACAATGTGCAGATCAATCTGCAACACCGACAAGGTCCGTGTCATTATTTAACATTTCATCAGTTTTTGCACTGACTGCAAATTTGGCAAGCTCCAAGTTTATTTTCTCTCAGATCGGTGAGAAGTGTGTTGAATGATTTTGGACTGATGAGGTTCTTGCTGAACTTCCAGAAACGCTTCCATTGAGATGACAGTTACACATTTACATTAGTTTTTGAGAAGCAACAGCTAATGCATTTTTCCTGTGTGCAAGTGGACTTATGTTCTGTTTTCAAGCCTTTATTTATTTATTTATTTATCTATCTATTTATTTATTTATTTATTTATTTTTAAGGTTGTTATTAGCAATGTGTCTATGCCTGAAATCAAGCTAAAAAACAGCAAGGGGGTTCCTAAGAGGGTTGTGGGTTTCTTACAAACTCCTATTCTTCAGATTGAAAAATATTGGGTGTTTTTCTATTAATATTTTTCTAAATATCTGCTAGAAAAGAAAGCATCTCTTTATCACTGTGAATGATGAATAATTGTTTGCCTCTTTCTAAATACAGATTGGAGAGAGTTACTGAATATCTGTAGGGAGTTCAGTTTGTGCTTGATAGCTGGTTGTCTTTGACCCACAAACCTTACTAGTTTAAAAATACTGACGCTTCTTTAAAAATTCTGCAAGCATATTTTTTCTTAGTTTGATGGTCTGCAGTTCTTTCATTTGTATTTTGAGCTTTTAGCACTGCATGTTTGTGTTTCCAAACTGTAATTTGTACTTGTTAACTACACTGCTGCTTTTTTTAAATTAATTTTTTTTTTAAAGTAAGGGTAGACTATTTAACAAAAGAAGCCATTTCTCATGATTGCAGAGTTGGGGATTTTGTCATCTGGAAATAGACTTCTCAGTTTACTGTCTGCATTTTAAATCTTAAATCTTCATTTCTGTTTAATTTTGTGTTCGATATTTTAACCTATGAGAAGCTAACCTGGCTAAAACCCTCAAATATTTGTGTTACCAGCCAAGACTGTGATCTTTTTTTACTTACCAAGTAAAATTGGTTTGTGGTTATTTGCTCATAGACATCTGTGTGTTTCTTGATGGTGGTGGTTTTGGTTTTATTTGTTGTTGTTGTTTGGGGGGGAGTTGATTTTTATTTGTTTGTGGTTTTGATTTGGGTTTTTGTTTGGGTTTTTTTTTTTTGTCTGTGATCAACACAATAATATGAGCAAGTAGCAAATATTATGGTGCATCAGAAAGACTGGCTCAACAATAAACTTGCTCAGTGACCTTTTGGATTTTGCCCAGATTGTTGCCCCTTGAAAAACTGAATTTTTTTTCACCCTGCACAGTTTGAGGAGCTTTAATTCACAATAATGGGGACATTAGAAGAACTGTAAGTAGAAAAGAGTTGATCTATTTTATGAAGGTTTTTCCTTGTGCTCCAAAAACTCCCTTGGAGGGACAGTGGCAGCAGAATTCTTTGCTCAAGTATGAAAAGGGAGTGCAAGATGATGGAAATATGTAACTATTTTATTCTTAGAAAAAGCAGAAAATTCTAAATGTGAAGTATATATAACTCTAGAAGAACAATGCTTGAAAAAGATACAAAAGGAAATGGATATTATAGATAGAAGAAAAAGTGCTTGAAGGGGATCCTTTGTTAGATAAAAGTCAGTTTCAATTTAGAAAGTGCACTTAAATGTACTGCAACATAATCACATTAGAAATTTAATTAATAATCTCCCAGAAAGTTTTCTGGAAGCCTTTCCCTGGTGGTTTTTTTGTTTTTGTTTTTGTTTTTTTTTTTTTAAGAATTTTTCAAAACCTGTCAGGGGCAAACAGCACAGGGTATTTACCAAGTGCCAAGCAAGTGCTTGGGTTCTTTCTGTGCCCTTCTGCCTGAGCATCCTCTGGTGTCACAGAAGTGCTGGCGCTTGAAAAAGTCCTGCTCTCTCTGACACCTTATTTATAGGGGAAGGAGGAATGGACTCTTTCATCAGGTTATTTTGTCAAAAATATTTCTTTGCCTTTGGGCCCACCATCTCTTTCTGATTAGGCTGGGCAAATATATCCTTGTTTTTTCTGCCAGACAGATCAGCAAAAGATTTACTTCTTTCATCTACCTCTTGAAGGAGGACAATTTGAAACAAGTCTAGTGATTGTGTTAAAAAAAAAAAAAAGAATTGAAAAAGAATCTTCCATCCATCACAGTTGTTTGCAGTGGTTTTCTCCTGAAGCAACTTAGATAACTTTTTTTCAGCCATATTTTCATTGAACTGGTGAGCATTGTGCCCTCAAGTGTAGCATCTGCACCTGTTTGTTACTCATGCTGCACGACTATCCTTTTGTGTGCCACTGTAGCTCCTGTTCCTAACCTGCACACATTTCCTCTTCTCTTTAAAGTGTCCTTTGGGACGCAGACCCTCATTTTGTTCAGTCGTGCACATGGGTGTCTGCAAAGGAGCACTACAGTTTCCCATAGCACAAGTAATGAATTATGATATCCAGTGCTGCAGGGACTTTCATAAAGCAGGTCTGCCTGTTAACCAGTATGAGGTTATTTGTTTTGTTTTTCTTTTTACTGAGCACGGTGTCTCTGTGACTACTCACTCTTGTAACTGCTGCTTTTTAAAATGCTTTTTGGGCTATTGCTAACCACTTCGAGGGCTGCAGTGGAAAATGAATAGAAACTTGTATCCTGGGACACCTCCACAGCTGGTGGGGTGTGGGAGGGCAGGATTCAGAGTGTTTTATTGCAGATAAAAATGTAGTAAGGTGAGTTTGGCCACACTGTTGTGCCCTGGCTGCCCCAGTACTGCAATGGGAGTCCTGGTGGTACCACAGGGTACCATCCCCTCCCTACTACAATGCCCAGAAGATCTCAGCTGCTCACATAACTTTTCTGGGAGCAATTGATATGTCCAGGGCATTTCTTGGATCATAGAGCTGAGCATGATTTCAGATTTTTTTTTTTAATTGTTTTTTGTGACTCACTTTGAGATGGGGGAAGTATTGTGTGCATGTAAGTTTTGTATCGACACACACCCATATCTAGCTGTATAGGGTTTCTGGAGCAATATTTGCACAGGTTATATTAGGTGGGAAAATAATTAAGCACAGTGCTTGCTGTGAGCAGGTAGGCACAATAGGAAACTTCATCACTCAAGATTATAGTTGTGTTTCCTAGAAGGTGAACCATTTTCTGGAGGTAATTAATTAGTTTTAATGTTTTGCTATTTTCTGCTGAGGAGAAAGGGGTACTACAGGCAAAAATATGTTATTTCCTTGAAGATCTGCTTTTACTTCAGGGATATTTCCACCTGGAGCAAGTGTGCATGTTTCAGTTCCTTCCCCAAATTTAATTCTCCTACTGTTCTTTGTTTTTAAGATTGAGGGGAAGTAAATAAAGTTGGCCACTGTTCAAATGAATGTAAATGCTTCTGAAAAGCTCTTTGAAGCTGCTAGTAACTTCAAGGTGAAATCCTTGATATTTTGAGGTCAAAGGGGGAGGAGGAGTAAACATCATAGAGTTTGGGAGACATGATTTAGAGAACTGGAAAGAATGGCTTGGCACAGCCTACTTGTAATTCTCGGCAGAGTATCAGCAAAAAAGGATCTTGGATCTCATGTCGGTGTTCTGTGATGGAACTCATATGTGGCATGCTATGGAAAACCACATCCAGGAGCTGGGGACTGGGCTATCTTTGTAGATTACTCACAGGTAATCTACAGTAAGAAGCACCCATTGGTTTCTAAAAATCAGTGACCTTTGAGGTGTGTTCAGTAGGGGACCCCAAATGTCATTTTGCTGTGTAGAAAACTGTGCTTGCCATTTTGCCTGTTTCATATGCATCGTGCCTTTCTAGAAGTTTAAGAAAGTGCATATATTATAAAAAATATAATGGAATGCAATTCTGAGAAGTTAAGATTTTAAGGTAGTCTCAGACTTCTTCGTAAAACTTTCACAGTTACGGCTAGTGGAAAGAGCAAATTCCCTGTTGCTATTTATGGCAGAGACTCAAAGGAGCTGTGATGGCTAAAACACAAAGAAAAATCAGTTATTAATGATCTTTGATTTAGGCATAGTACTTCCTTGAGATGGCTAGTCTTTGAGGTCTGAGTAACTTCTTGTAAAATGAACACAAAAGGTGTCATTTTTGGCCTTTGATGCAAAGCAGTTGGTTTAAATGCTAAATATTTGGGGCCCCAGACTTTTCTACAGATATTTGAGTGACAGGCTCTAATACTTTGATAGAAATTCTTTTTTGCCAGCCTGTCTTTTTCTCTGGACAGTTCTCCAGATTTCACATAGTTCTCCTTTCCAGGCAGTGCAAACTTCAAAACAGATTTACTGCACTGATAAACAAGTCTGTAAACAGCACAAAGTAATCTTCACTCTGCTGTTCATCATTTCTGTAATAATGCAGATATTTTTACAAGAGCTTTAATGTTCCCCTTCAGAGGCTTTTCGGGGAACTGTAAATCAAAATTAAACTTTAACTTTGCGAAGGTATTACTTGGTAGGAATCTATTATTTGCCGCTCTTCAGCAAAGCTCCAAATACATCCAACCTGTCTAATTTTTGACAGCCTTAAAAGAATTTCTGAACCTGCTGAGTTCACTGGGTCTCTTCCAGACTTTTTTGTTTCCTGGGGTCGGTTGGTTACTTTGGTAGGCTTTATGTTTTGGGTTTCCCCCTTTCTCTCTCCCTCCCATTTTTTTCTCCTATGGTGAGATAAAAGTCTTATTTGGGCTCTGTTTCATCTTAAATGGCAGACTATCTCTAACTTTGGAGAATGCATTTGTGTCTTGGCCTTCTCCAGTTATCCTCATCCTACTTCCTGTAGCTCAGGGCTACCACCTCCCAGTTCACAGTGGTAAAAGATGCAGGAGAGTGCTTGGGATTTACCCATCTAGGCCACCACTAAATCCTACTGAAGCCCATTCTAATGGCAAACCTAAAATAGCTCTGCTGGTAAAAGGAAAGCTATTCTAGCTTTGTATTTTTTTACAAAGGGTAGGAATTTAAGCTAGTGTTTTAAATGGGAACAAAAACAAACTGTAATTTTACGTGAACTTATGATATAATATGAAATCTGAAAATTATGAACCGATTCTTTTTACTTAATGTTCTTAGGCTAAACCCTTGATGCTCATTTATCTAACTGCCTCTATGATTATACCGTTATGGTGGTTTATAAAAGTTTTTGTATGAGATTAAAAAATTAACCTTACTAATGGCTGTAATTAAAACCTACACTGGAGTAATTTTAAATGGGGCAAATTCTTTTATTACTCAAATCCTGCTCGCTTCACCACATTAATCTGTGCTGTATTAAATTTGAGATATCAAGGTTGTTCAGCAATGTCAAAGTCAAAGCTTCTCTGATTTTGTGGTTTTGGGAGGCATTTTTTGGAGACAGTTGAGTGCCTGTTGTAACAACAATAACTTTGAATTGGGTAAGAAATGAGTGGCATGTTTTTCCTTACTAAGGACCCCAGTGAAATTTGTGGTGCATGGATTTGTAAAAAGAACTGGTCCCTGTGGCTCAGAACCTAATGCTTCCTTTATTGAGAACACAAATGTCTCAATGTTATGGACCAGGATATAAAAGCCAGATATTTTAATAATGTCACTGTTAGACTAGAGGGCAAGTTTATCATAAGGGCTGGTTATAGAAATTAGGAATCACAGTGCAAAGCTTTAAACTCGGACACTTTCCCTGTCTGTGCACAGCTTTCCTACACTTGACAGGTAATTTGCATGAAGGAAGCCTGTACATTTAAAGAACATTTGTATCTAAGTATCTAATGTGTGCCTTTCATTACAAATTGATTGAGCCACTGGAAAGGAAAAGATACTTGGAAATAGCTTTTTTCCTGTGATGGGGCCTAAATATTGATGCGCTTGCATTCAACATCCCCTTGGAGGCCACATTTTGTTTGTCTGTTGTTCTCAACTTGTTGCTTCTGCTGTAATTAAATTCATTGAAGTGACATTTAGCTCAGGCTGGGACTGTGCTTCTGACCTCTGATCTGAAGATAGGTTGTCATGTATTTTTTGAAAAGCACTGTAAATTCAGCCTCCCTTCCTTCTAAAAATCTTTTGCTTTCTTCCTGTGACCTGAGGTAACCTTTCTTGAGCTGATTCAACTCTGTCAGCCCAGCAGAAATCCCCCCTCCCCTTCTCCCCCCGCTGGTTTAGTTTCTTGGTGAATTATTGAGTTGACCTGCCTCATGAAGGGGCGCAGCAAGACAGAACTTCATGCGCGTCCAGCAGCCAATCCGTGGTTGGAGATAGGAGGACTTGTCTTGGGGAGGAAGCAGGATCCCTTTCCCTTTCAACAACCCGCTCCTGGCAGGTGGACATACCCCAGACCACTGTCTCTTCAGCCGCTTGGAGGGTGGTGACCCTTGGCGGTGCCTTGCTCCAGTGTGGAGATCAGCTTCAGGGGTACTCACCTCTCCATAAGGGGGAAATGGCTGAGGATGAGGCCTTGTTGGAAGGCAGGGTTTTTGCAGTTTTCAGAGTTTCCCATCACTCAGGAGTGGCGCAGCACCTGTGAGTCCCAGAAGGTGGGAATGGAGAATCTGAAAGGAAGCGCAGTATTGCTGTTGTGCTGCTTCCTCCCACAGGCCTGAGCTGGGTCTCCCAGGTTCAGTCTGTCTTCACACAGTGCCTCCCTCAGTCACCTCCTCCTGTCAAACTACCATCTTAATTCTGTGGTTTTGTTCTTTTACCACTTCATTTTCTTCTCTCCCTGGGCCTTGCAATGACCGATTTCTCTTGTGAACACTCATCCCTGGGTGCAAATGCATCCATTTTACTGTTGTTGTCTTTTTCTGGGGATCTTCACTTTGCCCACTGTCTGTGAGTTTCTTTTCTCTTCTTTAAGAAGATACTGAGAGATTCTAAGAGAATCTAATGCTTTTTACTCAAAAGTAAAGTATCTCCATACTTTGAATAAGGGTTTGGGAATGTAAAGGGAGAGAATAAGGATATTTATCAGCTGAGCGTGGCAAAGAGATGAGGAGTACTGGTGGTATGAAGAGTGAGCAGTAGAGTTACCCCAGGATGCAGCTGTCTGGTTCTTCATCTTCTGGCTGCTGTCCCTGGGCTTTTTGGGCATCCGGAGGGTGGTGGAAAGGGCCAGTTATTTCTCCATTGCAGTTTTGAGATCTTGGGTGCCTAGAAATGTGGAAGGAGATCTGCTATGGAAATAAAAGGGTGCTTTCCATGAGGCTTATGCATAGAGACATAGGCTTGCATCAGAGATTTAGGACTTCAGCGATTCAGAGTTTAGGACTTGACTAGGTTTTGGAGTTTTTTGTGCTCCTGTTTGTATCCTTAGTTGTGTCACCTTGGAAAATTCACTGATTGCGTGTGAATTTTGGCAGTCCCTACAGAAAATGCTCTCTGTGTTGGCTACAACCTTCTGTGTATCCTTTTAATTGTGGGGGAGAGCACCAGATATAAACTTACAGATGAACATCTATTCTATTTTCACTCCTAGAAGCTGGGAGCAAATCCCTAGCAGGTGGCCCTTGCATGTTATAATGGAGATAGAGTACGCAATTTATGGAACCATAAAGATAGTTGACCTCAACTTCCACATAAACAGCACAGGGAAGTGTATGGGGATTTTCTGTTTTCTAGCTTTTCTTTGGTCGCTTTGGCTGGGGTGTTGCTCAGCCTTCTGTTTCTCTTCTGTCTTTTTTTGTATGCTCCATCCCACCATGTAAAAAGATGCTCTTCCAGTTTGCGAAGTCAGTTCATAGCTGGCTGTTTGGTGGATAAGGGGGATCAAGGTAAAGGTGACCAAAGAAAAGCTGCAAATTGCTTGTGATATCATCTATAAAATAAGAAAGCCCGAGATGATCTAGGAGGATGTGGGTATTTGATTCATGTGGGGAAACCAAAGCTGAAGCCACATGCTTCACTTTCTGAGGATACATCTAATTCTCTTCTTCCTTTCTGTGGCAGATTTTAGAGTGCTTAATGGGGGAGAGAAGATAATGTTCCCATTTTGATAGATGAGGCAGCAATCAGCTGAGGCACATAGGGGAGAGCTGGGAGTAGGGACCAGGACTGTCCAGCCTTGTACTGCTGATGGCTTCAGCTCTTCGGCCACACTGGCTGCCTTCAGTCTACATTTTTTCCCCGGGGGAGCTGGATATGGATGTTGCAAGCATTTGCTGCAATGTCTTGGCACCAGCCTTTGTCTGCAGGATGCACCTTTCTTTAACCCCACTGCAGGCTTAAGAGTAGAAGAAAAGCTTCTCTACCCTGTCCCTCTAGAAAATGAAGTTATTTGTTTTCTTTTTTTGTTTTCTTTTTTTTTCTTTTTTTTTTTCAATTATTTTTTTATTGTCAGCATCTGTAGAGAAAGTGAGGGAGAAAGAATGGTATTTCCATGTTTGTATATTAATCATAAGATTTCAGAGAACTTTGGACCAACCAAGCTATTTTAAGCTTGTCAGAAGTTTGTTGCTATTTGTGAAAATACTGGGAAAAGGGAGAATTGGATGCTTGAGAAATGCTTGTTGTCACCATCTTTAACTCAAGCTTTAGCTTGCTAATTGTTTTGAGATCAGAGGCCAGGCATAATTTGGATTAAGGAAAAAAGAGACACAGAAGAAATACTGAGTAATGTCTGCATGCTGCAAACAAACGCACTAAGGAGACTTTATATCCTAATAGGGAAAAGTAGGGCCCTGGTTTAGGAAAGCACATCAGAATGTGGAGTGAGCCCTATAAAGCCCATTGACTCATTGACTGAAAGGGATTTCTGCTCCTACCCACTCCTGAGTAGGCTTGAGAATAAGGGGAGGGGGACTTTTTTATTATCACTTTATGATTTTTTTTTTTTTCCCCACAGAGCCAAGGTGAACTGTGGGAGTATTAAATACTGCAAAATTACAAACACAGAAGCATTCCTCCAAATTACTAGGAAACCTCTTCCCCCAGCGTGCTCTGTTTGCACTTGGGAACAGTAAGTCAGATACTCAGCTGAGCAGACCAAATCATATACAGAGCTTGTGAAAATAATTATCTCTACAATTCCAGCTTTTGTTTCAAGGCCCTTAAATGTGCACTGGAATTTTGCTCTGAGAATTCTGAGCCAGAACATGATTTTGCTGGGAAAATTGCATATAAACCTAATTAAAAGCATCAACCCACACTTTTCTTTTAAAAGTACATCTACTACCATCATGCCTCTAAATGTAACAGAGCTCAACAAGTCTCTAGCAGCCAAGGAGACACATAATTTAAAGGCTATTTCAGCATTTGATTAAGCACACAGTGATAACTACAAGCCCATGCCCCGCAGGCATGACAAGAGGCAATTATGTTCTGAGGTCAAAAGCGAGGGGGAGAAAAAGCACAAGATTTTGATGACTTACTTAATTTTCCAGCTCCTGAAATTAGCAGAGACAAAGGAGTTCTAAATCGCCCAGATAAAATCCCGTCATTATCTGTTGCCTTTTCACCCTCTGCTCTCACTTTGCCCTGCAGAAGCTCAGGAGGATTATTTTCCACCAAATGGCTTGCTCTTAAAAAACTCAAGTTGGCACACATTTAAACGTTGAAGAATTTGAAAACCACTCTTTTTAAGTTCTGTATTTAGATGGCTGTCTTCGCATAGGATCCTGGAAAAAGACACCTGTTTTTTGAAGCAGTGAGCAGCCATCAGCTCCTCTTGACTTCAAGCCAACAATTAGGTCACTTATTTAGGAGATAAAATAAGGAGCTCAATGAGAGACTGCGAAGATAGGGAGCTGCTCAAAGAAGAGAGAAGTGTATTAATGAATTAATACAATCGTGCTGTGTATTTCACAGATGGGCTTTGATGTATCTTGTTTCACAGCAAAAAGCAAAACATCTTTGCTCCTTACAGGAAAACCAGTAAAAATGATTAAGTAAGATTATCATATAGGGACACAACAACAAAAAAATGTGTTTACAAGGAGATAAACAGCCAGGCTCTAATCTCCCTTTGGAGTATTTATTGCAGATACTGGAGTAGAAAAAACAGCCATGTAGTGCAAGTGATTTGGTGGACAATGGCAGGATGGAAAACATGTGCCTATTGCTTTAGGAGAAAGCATGAAAGGAGATCATGCTGTATGACAGTGTTCAGCTGCTTCTAGTTTTTCCAGGGTGTTAAATTTTTTATGCTTTTTATCCAGAAAATAAATGTAAATGTAGACTCCATACCACAGGGAGGTGTCTGTAAGTGGAAGCTGTCCTTACAGCAAGCAGTCAAGTGAATATGTGAAAAGCAAAAAGGTGAATCCCAGGAAGTTTAAAAGCCTAATCTAGAAATGTTTGCATCTGTCCAGAGATTCTTTACTGGAGAGTAGAACATGAGCTGTTATTTTGGGGAAAGGGTGTTCAGCTTGGGTTTGGGGTGTTTTGGGGCCATCCTTGAAACTGATATGCATGCAATTTTAGTAGATCAATGCTGTAAAGTCTCATGTACAGGAGAAGACACACCCATGATACTAGAAATGTATGCTCATTTGAGGTAGAGAAATACTGTTAATGGTTTTGTAATTTGTTGTTAGTAATTCTTAATGTCTTATTTCCAGCATAATACAAGAGTTAAGGTTGGCTGCATTTGTACACTATTGCTGTTTGACAAATGCATCAGGCTTGTATGAGTGAATTCTCAGACATTTAATTTTTGTGATTTTAAGCAGGGCTTTCCTCAGCCCTCACGTGTTTAATGTCTTTTTTTTGATATAGAATAGTTACTGAAAAAAAACCCAAAACATAGGAATTAAGAACAAAAAAAAAAAAGCTTTTTGAAGTTTGTGGCTCAGAAGTTTGGTATTCTGTAGTGGGAGCTGTAAAAAGTAAAGTAGTGCTAGCGACTCTCTTTGCCTTTTGTATAGCCTGCATTAACCTCCCAGAGAAAAAGATCCAAATTGCCTAAGGACTGGGCCAAACCATAGCTCCAAGCAGCTAATATTGCCTGTAAACCTCATTTTGTCATTTTTTTGGCAGTTAACAGGAGTCATCTAAGCACATGGCAGGAGGAGGGAGGGCCCTTGGCCTCAGCATTCTGCCAAAAGCTGCTAGAAACCTTCTGCCTCCCATGTCACCAATCTGCTCAGGTTTAGCACAGAGCAGGCTTGAGAGGAGAGCTCACCACAGCTCTTTTCCAAAATCAGAATCCTGGCATGAGAAGTTTTTTGGTCAGCATTGGCCTTCTGCCACAGAGTCCAGTGTTAGACAGAGCAGGGCTTGCTGCAGGCTTCTGTGGACAGATCCCTGTAAGCAAACTTAATACCTCTTCTCTTGAAGCTGGCTGTAGGGCAGGCTAAAATTGCTGGGCATTGCTGACTCTGCCTTTCTGGCTGGCCTACCTCTTCTATCAAATGCTGTCTCTAACATTGTCCCATCCTTCCTCCACTCACCTTGTTGACAAGTGGCCTCAAGCCAAGGGCAAGAATGAGGCAGTGCACCTTAGAGGTTTATGCTTGTCCTCCTCATTTTCCTCCTCTTGTTACAGGTGAACTTGGTGGCAGTGAGAAATAATTGCATTATACAAATGTATGGTGCAGGATGAGCCCAGGGCAAAATGGTTTCTCCGATCTCAGGGAAGGAGGACATCTCAAGTGATCCAAACCCCAAAGCTGTGCTAATTGTGCAAGCTATTATTCAAGAATAAAAGCATGTGTCTGTCTTGGGAGTTTGGCAATTAGTCCACAACTCTGGCACATCAGGGAGGGTCTGATATCCAAGTAATCCCTGCAGATTTACAGAAATCGGAATCTGAAAATCTGTCCAGTGATACATAAATGAGACAACTGACAATAATAGAAGGATTCATGGAAGTCAATATGTTGAATTGCTGCCTGACAGACAGGGCAGCCTTGATATGGTCAAAATGGTATTCTGAGAAGCATCAATGCACTCTTATTTTCCATAAGCAAACTTGGTGCGCATGTACCGTGGGGAAATTTTATGGAACAAACCAGCAGAACATTGGATGGAATTTCTGGTTTAGGGGGAGGGTATTTTGGTGTTTTTATAATGAGGCCAGGAGGACGGGGAGTTGTTGAAAGATGCCTGGTATCAGATGGGCCATGAATCTGCTGGAGGCTTAAACTTCTGTCACTATCACATAAAGATAGGCTTGGGTTGTATGTTGAATTTTGTGATTGGATTTGTGCAAATGTAGCTGGGAGGGCACATCATCCCTGTATCTGGAAGCCTTTTTGGTTTGGGTGAGTTTTCATTCTTCTGGAATAAAGGAGGAAAGGAGTTGGCTTTTATTTCAGCTTGTGACTGGTGTGCTAGGCTGGGAAACAAGCATTTGGTTCCTAGCATCACCATGGATTTCCCATGAGATCTTCCAGAAGCTGCAAAACCCTTCTGCGGCTGAGTTGAGAAGGACAATGTGTAGCTACTTCATGTGGATATTTGGGGATTAATATATTCACGTTCGTCAAGCTGTTTAAGATCTTTGGATCAAAGAGGCTGTAAAGATGGGAAATACAATTGCTTGTTGTCAAGTGATATTGTTTACTAATACTTTAGGGCTTTGTTTTCAAGGCATCTCAAAGTGTGTTTCTTTTTTTTTTTTCTTTTGCAAACTGTAGCCTGGATTTCTTTTAAAACAGGTAAGATTTCTGAGAGCTCTTTAATTTCACAAGTATTTGCCAGCTATTTGACCATCTAGGCAAATCCAACGGAAAGCTAAGACTGAACTTAAATCATCCGGTGTCCCATAACTTGGTCTTTCCATGGAAAGTATCACTGCAGGGCCCAAACTTTGGGATGGTTGCCAGAACCTGCAGCCATCCCCTGGCGTGCTGCAGGCTACAGCAAAAGCCATTAGGATCACTTTTTCTAAGGGCTAAGAAAAGGACCAGGAGCAATACAGATGTTATTACATCTGCTGTAGGACAGGTGCAATCTTGCTGAGCAGGTGGGATCCCGGTGCTTGGATTGCTTGTTGTCATAAAATTTTCTTTGCTTGTTCAAGTACAATGCAGGACTGTAATTTTATATATCAAAGCCGACTAGTTTTTCACCTGGTAAGTAGAAATAATGACAGTGCCATAGTTGCTATTTACCTGTTTCAATAACGGATTTCTAAAACCCTATATAAAAGGGATCTACAGCTTGTTTTTAAAATGAGAAAATCAAGTCACTGAGTGGAGAAGTGATTTCTCTGGGCAGCCAGCAACCAGACCCTGTTTCTGCAGATCTTATCTGAATGGTACCGAAACTATCTCGGCACAGCATATGGGTAAAACCCGCTGCTGAATGTGATCCCGCTTATAATTTTAGCCTCAGTGTTGACTGTGTTTCTGTGTTAATCCCTGCAGCTTTCAGCCGTGCCCCCGTGCCCATGGCTGTGGTCCGAAGGGAGCTGTCCTGCGAGAGTTACCCCATCGAGCTGCGCTGCCCAGGAACAGATGTTATCATGATTGAAAGTGCCAACTACGGCAGGACTGATGATAAAATCTGTGACTCTGATCCTGCTCAGATGGAGAATATCCGCTGTTATCTGCCAGATGCCTATAAGATTATGACTCAAAGGTACGGTGTTTAATATTCTTTGTTTGCTGACTGTTGGTTTTTTAATCCGGAGTGTACACACCAGTTTGTGTGTGTGTTTGCATGAGAAAACACAGGTACTTGGTCTGGATGTATGTGCACAGAATTACAGCTACCATTGCTAAACTGTGGGTTTAACCAAGTTGGTTTAACATTATGCAATATAAATAACATTTCATGTAAGTACATCAGTCATCTTGATTCTCACTGCCTCCCAATTTTCCCTCTGAAATACCTAAATATCAAGGCTCTAAATGAATGTAGAAAGTGAAATCTTTCTCAAAATGCATATTCACTAGTTTTTCTGCTGTGTTCAAACAGAAGGCCAGTAATCTCCTTGAAACAATCAATATTTTGTTTTCAGAATAACATTTACAGTTTTCAAAACACAGAGTGGCGTCTGCATCCTTCCTTGTGTTACCAGGCTTAGTTTAGGGAAGATCTGAATTTCCAGTCAAGCATTGGTATTCTCATTGATGAATTGCTAAATTTCTGTAGAATAACTGTAGCCTTTAAGTGTAGCGGCTGCATTTGGAAATGGTGACTGAGATACAGTCAGACGTGTAGACAGACTCCTGTCTGGCTTGCAGAGCCAGGGCCTAACAGTTTATTCCAACCTAGAGGTGTGTCCTTGGTTATGAAAAGCCTTTTAAATATTGCTGAATTTTTAAGGAAATTTTCTGGCACAAGTGGTGTTGTGGGAAGGATTCATAAGTCACAGCTCTCTATGTGTAATTGAATTCAGTAATACATTCCTAATACATGAATAATTATTTAGTGCATTTGACTGTTAATTAGTAATAGAGATTAGTATTTCGAGGGATTAATAATAGCATTGGCATAGGCAAAGTGTTGCTAATTGATGTCATGACAACAGTGTTTGGGTCCTAACAGTGACCTCATAGCTTAAAGCAGTGCAGGGTTTTAATGGAGTATCTTGCTGTTGTGTTTGCTCTGAAATGCTTTGCACTAAAATGGACTGGTGTGAGCAATGTGGGTTTCAGCTGTGTTTCACATGCTAACTGCTATTTTTGACTCCCTTTTAGAAACTGCGCCATGTTGAGTATTTAGGTCTCAAAATGTTGAGAAGTCTCATGAGAAATGTCCCCACTGCTGCATGTGGCTCCTCCAAGACCATTCTTTTAGTTGGACCTCCTGGTTGAAGTCGTCTTTATAGGGTTGTGCCAGCTACATTTTCGAGAGATGTGGGAAGGGTAACAATGTGCCATCAGCCAGTTCCTTGGATTCAGTGTGGTTTTAGTGGAATTACTGTAATTCTCCTGTTCAGGTTGTTAGTGGCTCCAAGCAGAAACCCTTAATCCTGTGCATATTGGCAGAATAAAGCCATGTCATTGCCTTTGTGGCTGTTACAGAGAACAAAGTATTCATATTTTTATATTTGTATGTATTAATGTCCTCCAGGCAGCAGCTCCCAAGCCAACTGCAGAGCTCTGCAACTTTCTGGGCAGTCTCTACACGTAGCAAGCCTGCAATAAACATTGGCCCTTGAATCAGGGCGGGCACATAATCGTCTTCTGTGCCTGTGGCACTGCAATGAAAACTTGTGGTGATCACTCACCTCCAGGTATCATCAGTGCAGGCTCAAATGGCTTAGCAGAGAGTTAGGGAAGCTCATCTCTGGGGCAGAGTATCTCTGGTCTTGCATTTGGGCAGAAAGTGGTGCTGAAGAGGATGGGCACTGAAAGGGGGAAAAGGTGTGCAGTCCTGTTATTGGGTACTATGGAGTTTCTTGAATATAAATATAGCCTGATGTTAAAAGACAGGTAAAAGAGTGGAAAATATTCTACTTGGCATTTTTGTCAGTCTCGTTTCTTTTTTTAAGTCTCCATTAATTCAAAGAGTTGAAACAATTTAAAAATAAAGCCATTAAAATGAAATATGTTCTTAAGATGCAAACCAGTCTGTCAGCTCACAGCTCCGAATACACTTTGCAGCTGAGCCTCTGAAAAAAGTAGTTTAAAAAGAAAATTGTGACAGCCTAGTAGTTGTGGCACTAACTATGGCATTTTCTTCTGAAAACGTCTACCTGCAAAATTAATCAATTTAGCAGTATTTGGGTGGGTTTGCAGATTAATGCAGGCTCTAACAAAGTGAGCTTGTCTTTGCTAATGCTGCAGAGTGGGGGAGCAGCTACTGGGAACTGAAGATTGTCGTGACAGTGAAACCTGCATGGTAATTGAAGCTGTCTGTGTATTGGAAGAAAAGTGGTATGTGCAGAGTGTGCTTATTATGAATTGATTAATTATTGCATTCATAAATACACAGTCCCCTTGTAGGCTCTATAGTAAGTTGTCTCACTACTGGCAGATTTTAATCAGCAACGCATTCCGGCGTGGCTGTGTGGAGGGAGAGAGGGAAAGATGGGAAGGAAAGTGTGTGAGACAGAGGTGGTGGTAATGAGTGAGCTGAGGCTGTGAGTGAGCAGATTTATGGTAGGTATTAGTGATTGCTCCCCCAGCCCACCCCCACCAAAAGAAACCCCCCAAAACCCAACAGCCTGAGCTAACATGTTCCTTTCTTCTGTAAGCTTATATAAATTAATTTTTGCAGATGACTACATGAGGTTATTTTGAAAGGGAAAGGCATAAATCTTACGGTGTGTTTGTGGAGCCCCCTAAGCAGAGGGAACACAAGGAGCTCTTGCTGCAAGTATTGCCCTGAAACTCTCTACAATCTTGGGAGTGTTTCTAGAAGTAAAGGACATTTAAACAGCTTGTAGGGAGCTCTTTTATAGGACATTAAATCTCTGAGGCCTATTTTAGGTTTTTTTTGGTTTTTTTTTTTTTTTTTTAATTTTGTCAGCTTCTCCTTCAAACATCCGAGCAGCTGTTGTCCATAACAGCTCAGAAAGTGTGCTTTATGAACTGAAGCTTTTCTGATGTGATTAGAAAAAAATGTATTTTGTTTTGTGTTTCATTTGGAGAAGCATCTTTGCAAGGCCTGTTACAAATAATTAAATTCTAACCATGCCCATTGTAAACTGTGTGCACTGTACCACGGGAGACTTTGCCATGTCCTCCCCTGAGTGACTGTGCCACAAAATTAACATATCATCCATTCCAACAGCCAGGGTTCCCTGCAAACAATAGGGAAAAGCAGCCTCCCATTCCCGTAAGAGTTGCCTTTGTTTTTCTAGTGTTAAACACAGTTTAGTATGCTTAAAACACCCTGAAGAAAAAAGGAAATAAAAATAGCTTTTGGTGTGCTCTCTTGAATTTGCTGTTGATGCTTCCAACCAAGGGAGCATCGTGGTTTGAAAGCAAGGGAAGGAAGAAGAGGGGATCAGGTTTTTTGCATGTATGTTCACAGAACTTTATGCTGTCAATACCACCTTTACATTTAACTTTGAAGTTTGGAACATTCTTTTCCGTGGACTTTAACCTCAAATGTTAAAAAGGGTGGGGGGAAGAGGGAAGTCCAAGCAGGAGCAGTAGGAAGTACCTGACATGTAGGTACACATATATAGAGCACTTTTTTTCCCCTAAAGGCAAGAGCAAGGTTTTCCTTTTGCTTTTCAGATCCTTGCCTACCCCAGCCATCATCTGTTCCTCTTAATCTGGAGGAAGGAAAGGAGGGATGGAATAATGAGGCAAAATGACAAAATCAGCAGGCGGAGCAGAAGAGACGGGAGAAATGTTCACAAGTCTCAGCAGTTGTTCTCAAGATCAAAGCAAAATTTTTTCTGCCCTAGAAGATGTGGTAGGCTCTTGCTGGGGAAGTCTCATCTCTCAACAATGCAGAGAGCTCAGTTTGCAAAGTAGGCAGTGTTTGCCTTTTGCAACAGCAGAACCATGCAGAGCTCTTGTATGCTGCTCTTGCCACTTCTGGCTTGGGGATTGAGGGCTGTTGAAAGCTGCTCAGCTATCTGCTCTCTTCTCCCCTGAAGGGAGGCACAGCTGGGAGGTACTAGATGTCCTGTTGGGCCTGCAGTAGCTTAGCTGAGCTAATTTCCTTTAGGTTTGAGTCTGATCTGCATGGTGTGTCCCTGTGGTTTCAGTGTTGACATCATTGATGAAGATTGCAGGTCAAGACTTAAAGGAAAAAAAAAAAAAAGAAATAGTGCAAGACTGCAGGAATGTAAGACTGGTCAGTTGCTCTCAGATTTCCCTTTAGTTTCATCAGAGGACCTAATCTTTTTATGTGAGAAAGGGCACTCACAATTCTCTTGGTAGTTGGAGGGATGGTAGCAGGAACTTTGCACAGCATAGGGGAGAATAAATAAATTGAATGAAGCTGCTTGCATTACACTGCAAAGATTTTTCATCTTATGAAGGGTTGTGTTTTGCTAATGTTTTTGGTTGATGACCTGAAAAATGCAGGAGTCTGAAATGAGTGCCATTATTATTGTAATAATATTGCATCTCATGGCTTGCTGTTATTGATGTTATCATCTCCTGCAATTTTCAAGACACTTCTCAAATGTCAGTGCTCTGCACTTGCATTGGGAAATAAAGAGGCAGGATTACCTGTGTTTTACAGATAGGATCATTCACATTGGTCATTCATAAGATGGCCACTGGATTTGAACAGACTGGTTTTGGGATGTTCTTGTAGAGTCTTTTATATTAAGTAGCTTGTTGCAGTGCATGTGTGAAGGTGCAGAGGACAAGTAGAGCTGCAGACCTGGAGGCTCTGTACTGACAAGGCCATCAGCAGGACTGAAAGGAATGGCTTCAGCTGAACTGCAGCACAGTTGTGTCAGGCTCCACAAAATTAATGGCATATTTCTTAGAAAACAGCCCCCTGCTTAGATGCTGTCATCACCTCTGACTCAGATACCGAATGCCCTATTTGGTAGGAACCCCCCACCACCCTCCTCTGCATCCTGAGCACATTTTGCTAAGACTGCCAAGATACTACTCATTTTTCTAAATTTGTTACCACACAGATGGCATGAGAAGTACATTTCTGAAGGACTGAGATGCTGCAATGGGAAGCTAGGCTTTCTGGGAAGCCTAAGTCTGGCGCTTTGAGATCTCCACGTGAAAAGCATCAATATGGAAAAATACTAATGTTTCAGTTAAACAGTTTTTGTAACCAATAGAAATCAATGGGGAAAACTGAAACTCACGTTCCCTGGGTTCTGGTTTTAAAGGTTAGAAAACAAGCCTCACCACTTGGTTAAACCATCTATTCTTTCACCATGGGGAAAGATTTTAAAATGAAGGGAATTCTGTTAATCTCACCTGAACCTTGACCCTGGGACAAGGGCACATGTGCTGTATTTCTAAGACAGGGAAATATCAAAAATAACCAAACAGCAGTAAGTCCTAGTGGGGTTTTGTGCACTGGGCTGTTGCATCACTCTAAAATAGGTTGCTACTTCCCAGCCTACACGGTCTTAATTTATCCTGCCTCTTCCTTTCCTGAAAATGATGTCGGAGTAAATTCTTAAAGTGACAGCCCCTTGGAATTGCCCTGGTACCCTAGGAAATCAGGGTTTTCCAGCTCAAACATCTCAGATGATTGCAGCTGCCATGGTAACAGATGAGGAGGAGGCAGTAGCTTCTGAAGGTAATTAGGTTCCAAACCGTGGAAGGCTCTGTAGATCAAAAATAGTGCTTTAGGCCTCCCTGGGGACCAATTGGTAGCTGTGGCCAGCTATAAAACACCACACTTAAAATAAATAAATAAATGGATGGTTGTATTGTGCTTTGGCTGTTGGGATTTGGTTGCTGGTAGCATGTGACTCCAGGACATTGCCATTTGGGAAAATCCAGACTTGAGCAGAGAAAGCAACGTGCAACCAGCAGCCCCTGTGGCCAAAGGGAAAGGCCTTCTTGATGTGGGCTTGCTGGAGGAATTAATCTTTGCTGTTCGCTAAGTTTCAGTTTTTCCAGGTATTTTGTTTTGTTTCTTTCCAGTTCCTCCTCCTCCCCCCCAACCCCGGCCTTAACTGGCAAAGAGAAGACACAGGATAATCTCTTGGGTAAATCAGATCTTGAAGTGGCCTCAGAATCCCTGAACACATGATGGGCTGAAAACCATGCAGGAAAAATCCAGGTTTATTACTGCATCCATTGCTTTACTAGTGTGAAAGTGGCCTCCTCCAGCCTGTCAGAGGGAAGGAACTGGCCAGCCCTTGGCAGCCTTTCGCATGTAGCTTTTGCCAGTGGGAGAAGACCTATGTGAAACATCATCCTGTCATCTGTTTTTCTTCTGAGTGTTGGAGGCTTGTTGAGAGCAGCAGCTCAGTTGTTAAGGTGGGAGGACGGGTTAGGCAAGGATGGATGTGTTGCTGGCAGCAGAGTCCTGGAACCACAAAGAAGGGTGCTCAGGGAAGATGCAGCTTTAGGCTCTTGGGTGTTCTCTGCTTTTGCTGAAACAGGTTTTGTACCATGCAGGCATTATCCGAAATGCCCAAAGAGCAAAGTTTAAAGCCAGGCATCTGCATGCTTCCCATAGCACCTCCTGTCCATTACCTAAACAGCTGAAGTGATAAAACTCAAAGATGCTTTTGCTCAGTCTTCCTGCATCTTCCATTCACCTGAATGTGGCAGTCACAGGAAGCTGTTACAGGAATTGGCCTGCAAATGCTGGGTCTTCTTGTCATGAGGCTTAAATCTCTGCAAAACATTGTAAGATAGTCTATAAGGTTTATTGAGGCTAAGTAGACTTAAATTATTTTAAGATAAAAAAAAAATCTTAAGAAAAACAAACAAAAGAAAAAATGTCTTTTGATTAGAAAAATGTGTGCACACTCCGCTGGTTGGTTTTCTGGTTAGGAATAATGTCTGAAGGGCTGTGAGGTAAGATGTCTTTGAACTAATGCATCTATATCACTTTCTTTTGCTTCTTTCTTCATGTACAAAAGAGCTCAGTTTAGTCTGTGCCTGAGGTCGAAATCGGGTTTATACACAGGGGATTGTCTATTCTCTGGGACATTTCAAAGCTTTCATTCAGCACATTTTTGACTGCATCGTTTGTGGGATCTTTGGAGCTTGAACTCCATATTCCGTTCCAAGATGTGTAAAACCAGCACTGGTGTATACCACACCCTCTGTGTGTGTCTGCCTGGGATTTCTGTGCCTCTCTGCAGGGCTTGAGGCGCTCCCTGGAGACCTCCCTCACCTTTTGCACACTTGCAATTTGGCATCCACAGTGTGCCTCTGCATTTTGTGTGATCACTCTGCTGATACCAAATGCAAACAAGCAAAAGAGATCCATTAGACACAAAATATTTGCTTGCCAGCACAGGAAATATGGACTGATGCAGGCAATGTTCCTGGATGATCAGTTCAATGTGGTCCTAAATTGAAGCGTGTATTTTGTTAGAGGGATAAACTGAAGTTTATTTCAACCTCTTTGGGAAAAAGAGGGAAGGGAAGGACAGTTACTGCAAGCAGTGACCCAAGAACAGGTTTTGCTGCCCATTGTAATTCGGGAGAAGGATTTTATGTGTCAGTAAGTGGAGTGCATAAGAAATGCCAGGCCACATTTGTGATGTAAAGAAAGGGCAGGATATGGAATTTGATTAGAGCCATCTTCTATGCATTATGTATAAGATAATACATTGGTGTCAGTTATATTGAGTAGAAGCCTTAATTCAGCTTGAGTCCTGCTGACATCGTAAACTGGGAGACAGGGAGTGGTTTATGGGCAGTAGTGGAGTCTCCAGACTAAATTATGGCCTCAGCATTCAGTCTGTTACTGAGAGTTGCAGTTGGTAGCAGGCAGTATATTACATGCTTTTACCCAGAGTAGGGCTGGTGACAAGGAAGGGAAAAACTTTATCACAGAGACACTGTGAGAAATGGAAGACTGAGTTATGGGCAAGACAACAATAGAGAACTATAAAACTAATGCAGGAAAAGAAGGCAGGATTTCGAGCTGGCCAGAAGGAAAGATGCCAGAACGGGAACAGAGTTCCCCACGCAGTCTGGTTTGCCCCTGTGCCCAGTCCTGCTTCCCTCAGGGCAGGATGTGGCATCCCACAGAGGACAGGGGCTATCTCTGCCACTCCCATGACTTTTTTTGTTGTGATCCCTCATAGTTAGAGATAGCCTTTCACCCTAATGTCCAAGATTTTTAATATCCTATCTAGATTTTCAGCCGTAATTATGTATTTTTGCTGTCTGTATAAATGGTCAAATCCTTTCTGAATCTCGTTAAGTCTCTGGTCATGGTGACTTCTAGGACTTCTAAGTCCAGCAGGCAAAAATTAATGTTAGGTCTTAATTTCATTGCCATCCCTCCTCATTGTGGAGACAGAGGCATCCAAGCTACCTTTGCCATTTCTGCTCCTTAGCTTGTATTCATTTATTATATGGCTTCTAACCTTTCTGTTTTCCAAGGGAGAACGTGATCATCTTTCAAATATTTCTTCTTATGGGAGTTGGTATGGATTTTTGTTACAAGTGTGTGAAGGTTCTTCTTGTTCTTTCTGAATACCCTTCATTTTTAAGCAAACCCAAAAGGACAGAAGAGAGAGAGGAAAAAAATGTGATAAATTTGAGAGTTTGAGGTCATTTCTCTCTGTAAAGCCGCCTTCCGCTCTTCCTTTTCCCAAGTGGCTTTGAATTCTACAGAATGTCCCTTTTGACTCAAGGGTATTACACCCCCACAAATACAATTGCATCCTTCCCCAAAAGGCCTGCTCTGCTCCTGATAAATGATTAGTTCTCTTGGTTGCTTGGAACAGATTGTTCCACTTCAATGATTACAGTGGTGCCAGCTAGTACCAATGGAAAGGAAAGTCTGGTCCTTGATACTAGCAAATGTGTGGAGTAAAATATCAATGTCCATTAGGCTGGGGAGAGCAAGGTTAGTTCTGGGAAAAGTATAGTACTTGTTACAGGCGTCCAGGGTCTTAGTCACACATAGTGGGGCACTACAACCTTGTGACAGATGCTGGTGGACTGGACATGTGCTCAAGTTGGTATCTCAAGTGATTTTACTATGGGTCATGGAAAATTTCACGTACAAATGCAGAGGAGTCATTGTCATTGATATCTCAGGGAGCAAAGAAGACATCTTTAAAAAACCCAAGTCTGCCAGTGTCAGAAGTGCACCTTCACACCCTTTTTAATTATTGGCAAGGTTGCTGACAGCTGAAGACAGGCATCTTAATATCCAAGACACCTTAAAAAAACCCCGAACCCCTTAATGATACATACACACAAAGAAAATCGGTCACCTTCAATGCAGTGGATTAGTTGGAGCTCTGGAAAATCAATTTTGTTTGATTAGCTGCACTTGTAGGTAGATGGAAAGAGTTAAAGCCAGGCACCAAACAATGCAGGGTAATGCCTGTTGTGGTGGGCTGCAATCCAGAGAACACTTTGGTGCCTGTGTAGCTTTGCATGTGACGAGAGCTGTCTGAAGTCAGCATGGAGGTAGAAGCCTTCCAGGAAATCTCCGCAGAGAGAGAGAGAGAGGCCTCTCCTCGTTTTTGGGGCCTGGATGGCATCCAGGTGGTAAAAGCACTCAGTGGTTCACCTCACCAAATCACTGGAAGTCAAGGGGACCTACGGGCGACTTACCCACTACCTACTTAGCTGCAAACCACATGGGTTGGTGAGCCAAGCATTGCAATCATTACTTCCCCTGTGTCAGTCTATTGTGGGGGGAAAGTCTTCTATGCTCAGAGGTGGCTGAAGGGAAACTGAAGTTGTAAACACTTGACAATTACTTAAAAACCAAAAGTACTCTATAAAATAAAGGGAGAGAAAGAGGATGGAGGTTTTGTTGTATAGTGCTTAAAAGGCACTTTGTTGCATCAGCTAACATATTCAATGCCAGCTGACACAGCGTGCTCCGAAGATGTTTTTTTTATCAGGAAACTTTGGTTTGGAGTAGAAACCTCCTATAGATAAAGTATCCTTCAGAATGACCCATGTATTTGTATTTGCTGGTACTGACAATAGATGAAATAAATTCCTTTACTCCTTTCTCCATGGCTTAAATTTAAAAGGTTTAAAAACACTTAAAAGCACCCATTTGCAGCCAGGAGCCTGACTCCCACTGAACTGGCATGAGTCTTGAGGTCTCAATGTCCAGAAATTTCTTTTCAAAATGGAAGTTCACTCTTAAATGGCTCTAGTGCCTTTTAATATTTTGCTCATGATCTAATTTGGATCTTAAGTATACCAATTTGGAAACAGCCTGCCTGACATCAAGCTATGAGTTTTTAAACTCATATGGTTTAATAAGATTAACTTGCTGCAGTTCTGATACAGTCTTCAGTGAAAGCTTATTCAAATTAAGAATCAGTCAGAGGGGAAGTAGCCTCAAGCATAAAGTAGGAGTGAGGTGGTGCCAAAAATCAGGGCTCCGAGAGGCTTTGTTGTCTCAGCCTTCGCTGAGAGCAGAAACCTTTACTGTCAAATTAATGCACTAAGAGGGGAGGGGGAAAAAAGCATAATTAAGAGATTAAAACCCAATAGTCCCTTTTTCAGCTGTCATCCTTGGAGGTGTACACAAATATGCACCCATAGAAATGGATACATAGTTCAATTTTTTTTTATTATTTTTGAGACTCCAGAATACATACTAAAATATGCGGGAACTTGAATTACGGAGAATAATTCACAAAGTACAGCAGGGCCACTAAAATGAATGAATAAATAAGTGAGTTTGAAGAGTATACCTGCCAAATCTGTGTTTTGGGGCTCTTCTGCATAAAGTAATTAATTCATGTATTTTAAGCATGTTAGTTTCTTCCAGTGTTTCCTTGCATTTCAGCAGCACAGTATCTCCACCGTGAATTTAATTTCCTCAGTGTTGGTACAGGAAATCCTGATTGTGAAACATCTTTTAACCCAAGGTTACATATTAATCCCCTTCCTCCCAGAGGGACATCCTCAAGTTTGGCAAATACTGTGTGATTTCCAAATGTGCACCATATTGATAACATGTATATGGAATTGGGGCCCTTCTGGTTCTGATTTGGATTCTGAGCATGTTGAGCATTTTTTCTTCTTCCATGAAGAGGAAAACTCTCAGCAGAGCTTCCATGCATAATTTCATTCCACTGTTTCAGCAGGAATAATGCAGCTGTGAAAGAGGAATGTGAAATCAAGAGCATATCACTTTTTGAAAATCACAAATTTTATTAGGGGCCTTACAGGAAGGAGGAAATCTATAGGACAGATTGGTCACAGTCCAGTGTTGCTCAGCATGAAGAGAAACAAAGCTGGAGTGCCTGTGGTGCTAATTTAAAGTTGAGTTTAGCATTGGCTACAGGAATGGCTGAAGGGCATAGCTGTGAGCATGAGGCTCTGAAGCAAACACTGGGTACTTTTGAAATTCCTGTGCTGCGAGAGGAGCCATCATCAGTTGTTGGTGGTCCATGGCAGGGCCTAACTAGAACAAAATCATACAAAAATGTGTTGACCACACAGGAGAATTAAAAAAAAAAAAAACCTTAGACACTCATATTTGCAGGGGTATGTCTTTTTTGTAAGGGTCATGAAAACATGCCTGTCCTGTCTTCTGTGGCATTTAAAAATACATTGAAAATAAAGGTGGTGGCCTGCTGGTGTTGGTTGCCATATGGCATAGCTTGGTTGTCTTTATCTGGGTAAACCTATTGCAGTAATGGGTAACTTGCAAAAGGAAGAAGTTGCTGGAACGTTTTCTTTCTGGAGAAGTGTACAAAATCTAGTTTGGTCACATGAAGTATTTCTCTATGCTTCCTTCCCTCTTCCAGATGGCTATTGGCAAAATAGACAGGATACAGTATGATGTTTTAAGTATATGCATTTCTTTAATGTGCAACACTTGGCATGTTTGTATATACATCTAGAGTGACTGCATATATGTAGAGGGGGATGTACATATGAGAAAGTACAGCAACATGTGCACAGAAAAATAGCAAATGACAGCCTTTTTTAAAAAGAAAACAGCACAGCTCTTGCACAAAGAACAGAACTGATGTAGTATCAAGAAGGAAGCAGAAGCACCACACAGTCTCTTCAGAGCTGATACCAGTAGCAACATCCACATGATCCCAAAGGTATTGCAGAAAACTAGCAAATCTAAATTGTATTATGATGTAGATGTTGGTCATTTGGGTTTCCTCAAAACTGCAAAGAAAGCAAGAAAGTTGTGCTGCCCTGGATATGTGTTAAGCCCGTGCTTCTATACCACATATAATGCTGAAAGATTGTGGTCTTAACATCCCACACAGGTGTCGTGACTTTCAGCTTGGCACCTCCAAACTTTTATGGCTGCTCATCAATGAACTCACACTGTGACTGTGTATCCCACTTTTGTCCACTGTGTGTAAGACCATAGTAGGCAAATGGAGTCCAAGGGAGCTGGCTTCGTAGCATGCCCAAGAATTTAGCTTTTGAATTCCAGCTGCTTAAACTTTTCCTTTTTACCCAAGCTTGTTATTTGAGCGTCATCTTATTATCGTCTTATCATCTCATTATTAGGTATCAGAGATAGCTGCAACTCTTGCTTTAATACCTTCCATTTTCTCCTGGCTTCACTTTCTGCTGGACTTTTTCTTTCTTCCTAAGTGCTTCTCAACATCCTTTTGGTTCTAGGTGATCACTCTTTTCTCTGTGAAAACTGTGCTATTGTTGCTTATTTCTAAGTAATCCTTATGTCTTTTTTTTTTTTTTTTTTTTTTTTAATGTGGTCACAAGGAAGCTTTCTAGGCTGTGTCGAGGTGTAGGTCCTGTGGTGCCCTGGAGTGAATTTGGAGTGCCCTGATTTGGAGGTGCTCAGGATCTGGTGTGTTCCAAAAAGCCTTTGTGTGGCTGCACCAGCAAGTGGCTCCCACAGGGACGGCACCCCAGGGAGGGCAGTTCCCATGTGCAGTGTCTTCCTACTGCCAGCATTATGTGGGGAAGTAGGTGGGTAGGTAGCAAGCTCTTTGCTTGTCGTCTTTTGGCACTGAAGAGGCAATCTGTATTTTGCTGGGGAGCCTCATACAGCTGGATTTCTTTGATGTTGCACTGTCAGCCGGTATGGAATTAATATTTTACAGTGCTTTTGTTCTGTGACTGTGTCCAGCCCCTTCAATCTTCCCAGCTCCTAATGAGCTGAGTCCCCTGACTTTTGCTGGTCTGTGCATGTGGCTCTGCCAGTGCTAGCAGGTCAATCCGTGTTTGTATTCCTGGCCTTGAGCTGTGCTCTGAGATGGCAACAACCCTGAGTGTGGAGACTTGCTGCCATTTCAGCTCAGCTTTGAGTAAGTGATCATGCCTTGCTGAGGCTCTGAGTAACCTGAGATGCTGTGCAAGGCAATATAAGCAGCAGAGCAGGGTGAAAAGTACAGGACTACATGTGCAGGAAGCAACTCCAGATCTGTTTGGAGCCTGGGTGTGATCAGTGATGTTTCTAACAGTGTTTTGGAGCATGAAGAACCTGATTCTGGAGGGTCTGGGGTATTGCAAAGCACTGTTGAGATTTGGTAGCTCAGTTCAGCTGAGAACATTTCCTGAATCACTGTGGTCATCTTTGCAAGCAAATGTTTGCAGGATCCAGGCTATCACTTTTGCAAATCTCCTGCTGCAGCTTTCAGGAGGCCACAGAAAGGGCAGAGAAGGAAGAGGAGTGTGCTGGGCTATAGGGAGGATGAAGAGCGTTTTATAGTGAAAAGTTGATTCGAGGAATTGGCTTTCTCTGCCACGTAGTAAATTCATTAGTCATGTAGAGTGAGGAAGTTGATTTATGGCTATTAACTATATTGAATTGACAAAAGTAGCTTCTTGAAATTTAGTAGCCAAAATTAAGGCCTCTCAGGCATTAACAGATTAAACTGCTTAAAACAATTTAATTATTTATCCTGTGCAAATGGGATAGGATACTTCTAGAGTGATGTCTGTACTGCTTTAGACATATTTTAGTGTACCTGTGACTAAAGGTCTGTTTGTGAATCCTGTTAATTGACTATTGGCACAGAGTGGTGGAGGAAAGGAAGGACCTTTGCTGAGATGTAATAATTTTTAATTTTGGGGATTAAATTTTTTAAAAAAAAAGTGAGGAAAAAATACTAGTCTGGTTTGAGCTAATTCTCTCTTCTTTTGTCTTCTTCTGCTTTCCATGAACTCTGTCAGCATCTGTTCCTACAGAAGTTAAAGGAGCCAAAAAAGGAGGCTAATAATAGCATAGTATGTCTGTGTTAAACACAGTATCATGCATGTATACTGCTATTTTTATTGCTGTAGTATGCGGATCAGGTGAGGTCCATCATAACATCTGCATATACATAATTCCCCACCTGGAGACCTTAAAATACCAGTGTAATTTTTTTTTTTTTTTTTTGGTGAGTGATCATGGCATGCAGTCATATCATCTTCAAAGGAAATGACTGTGCTGTAAGTGGCTCGTCCTTAAGTGCTATCCTACCCAGAAAGAGAAGGAAATAATTAAGATGACATGAATTATGTAAAACAGACTTGAATAAAGAGTGACAGAAGGGCTGGCTTTGACAGCTGGATGTTAAATGAAATTTGTTTCTGTTGTTATAGATGCATAGCCTGTTTTAAAATGTATAATTTATTTAGATTTATTTAAGGGGTAGAGTAAAGAAACAAGAAATCTCTGATGCGGAGAATTGAAATAATGAGTTGTTATACAAACATAAATAGTCATTACAAAATATTTTATTGGTCTATTTTTGCTGTATTTATAAGGAGATTTTAAGACTCCTTGAGTGTGTATTTTACATGCATGCAAATACATGCTACATTTTACCCAGCAATCCTTACTGCGTGCTTAATTGAGTTGATAGCAAAAAGACATGAATACTCCTGACTGCTTCAGCTTGGCTCTGGGGAGAGAATGAATTTTTCATCTTTTCTGAAAGAGAATTTATCCTGAATGGCTGTTTCTCAGATTGTGTTTTATTACTCATACCTCTAAGAAGGCTGAAGCTGTAGGTGTGGGAAGGCTTTCTATCCAACTCTCCTGCACCGGCGGACTCGACTCTAAGCTGCAGCAACTTTATCTGTGAAGTTGGAACATCTGCAAAGAAGTACTTAATTATGTTATAATTGGGAGTGTGTGTGTGTGTGTTTCTATATAAGGGTAGGGGAAAAAGGCTGTTGCCCCCCAGAAAAGCTTTCAGATGGTTGGCTGGGGTAGAACTGATCTTCTGGTTAGGGTGGTATAATGCTTTATCAATGTGTCCGCCAACACTGCTGACCAAGGATTTATAGAGGGATGGGAGGAGTTATTTCTTCTGGATTTCGTAGGCCAGGCCATATAGGAACTCACTTGCTGTTTGCTTGTGACTTTTCCATTTATGCTATATTCAAGTACATGCAATTACTATACATTTTAATTTATATCATGGCCTTTTTTTTCAAAATTCAGTGTTCAGCAGGCCATATTTATTTTATGGAGATTAAGCTGATGGAGTGCTTAGGACTCAGTAGTCCTGAAGCAGGCAATTATAGTAAAACTTGCCTTCAGAAGAAATTTTTGCCTCCTCTCCTCTGATTATTGCTGTCCTCAGCCCTGACAGCTCTGTGCATTTGCTTTTCTCAGTGTGAACACCACCTGAGGTTTTTAAGGTTTAGGTATCTGCTAAGTGTAGAAAGAGATCTCTTTCTGCCTGTCCATGGCATTTGCTTTTCCTGTAGGTTGTTTGGAATCAATTGATGTCACTGATCTTTGTGCTTCTGCTGCTCCTGTTTGTTGCAGATACATTTGATGCCTTTGATTGCTGCTGACAGCAGAATTCTCTGATAATTTGTATCTCCGGATGACTGCTTAATTGCCTCCATGACACCCCCAGTAATATGGTCAGGAATTTGCCACTTTGGTCTTGAAAATCATACAATGTGCAGTTTGCTTGCAGGGGTTTTGTGACACTTACAGAGAACTCAAAACTGAGCCTCTTTCTTTTCTATTTTCTGTATAGACTCCCAAAACTGGCTCTGAAGTTGCTCTTGCATGGTGAAGTGGAGCTGGTTTGAAGTTTGGGAGGCGCACAGGCAGCAGTTCGGAGGGATTGTGGCAGGGCCAAAAGCTCTGATTCCCTCTCCCATGCAAACATGCCATTTGCAGATTCAACAGAGGAGGCAGGGGAGCTTCCCACACCCTCTGTTCCTCATCCCAGTTCCACCCAGAAACATGCAGTGTGTGGGTCATTGAACAATTCTCATTCTTTGTTGCCCTAAAATGAAAACTAGAGACCTCTTCAGGTCAAGAATTAAGTTGCAGTAAGGGTAGTTCATTGTTACGTATTTGTGTACCTTGGTTGCCTGCACTGGGTGACAGAACAAATGAGAATTTCAGCAGGGCAGCAGGAGCAGAGTTGTATGGTCAAGGCCTCTAGCATTTCTTATGTTTCTACAATTTTTTCTTGTGTGCTTTCTCAGAAACAACCTGAAGAAAACAGATTTTCTCTCAGTTGAGGTGTGCAGTAGATTTTGTTTTCTGAAACAAGAAGCAATGCCATTCAAAAAGTCGTTCCTATGATTAAAAAGTTGATTACCTCTTTGTATGTCTGGATTTATACCATGCTTTAGAGGATTGACTGACACGTGAATACAGCGTGAGAATTCTTTAATCATTGTTTTCCTGATTATGTTATTCCTCGATGAAAACTGTTCTCTCAGCTTGTAAGGAGATAAATGTCACCTTGAGATCCCTTGAGCCCTGTGGGCACTTCCCACAAGGGGAGACTGGGTTTCTAGCCATGAAATGCAGAGACTGTTGGCAGAGATTTTGTCCCCCAGTGTCCTTTCCCCACAAGTAAATGAGTTTGTTTGGAAGAATCATGGATCCTTCCCATGCCGGGGGTGATGACTTTGTATTAAGTGATCACAAAGTGGGGTATCAGTGGCACTGACAGCAGCTGTTCATGAGTAGCACAGTGCAAGGAGAACCTCTCCCTTGCATTGGAGACCCTTGGCTGGGCCCAGCGGCTTCATCAAGGCAGCAGGAGAGCTGGACATCCTCATGGAAGGAGGGTTAATGAGACGAAACCGGACAGGAATGCTGGGTGTGACAGGAATCTGCTGCATTGTGTATGAAGTTGTAATTTGTCCCTTTTCTCTATCATTTCAAGACACAACTTTTTTTGCCCTTGTGGGGATGGCAAGTACTGAATAAAGTAAGGACAGAGCAATCCCTCCTCTGCAAGCCATTTTAATGTGTGCTTTGGATCAATAGAAAGAATGAAATGCTTGTCAATGCAGAAATTCTGGGAAGGCTATGTTGGGAGGACTGACACCATAGATACTAGAGGAATAAATTTGCCTCTTGGCTCTCCAGAAGCCAAAAAACACTGTAACTCAATGAACATAGTAATAAAAAAAAAAAAAAATCTACTTGCAGGTTCCATTCAGATTACTGAAGATGTTTTTTTGTGTGCTGAATCAGTGTTTAGATAAGTGTTGTGAGCAGGGAGAAGTCCCCTGGATAGCTGTTTGAAACTGTTACTGCCAATAACTTCTTTATCTGCTCTATTTTCTGCTTAGATGTTGCTTGATGTGGAAATGGGTGCTATAGATTTATTTTAGCATTAATTTATATGGGAGAGGTTACTTGTGAACAGTAAATAAAATTCTATTTCCAAAGAAATACTGGAAAATTGGATGTTTGTGACATTCTTGTGTATTAAAATGCATGGTTACATCAATAGATGCCAAAGAAACATATTGGATAATCTGTAAAGTTCACATGGTATTCTTTTTACTACAATTTAGAAGGTAATGGGGAAGAATGACAGTGTCTATATTAGCAGAGTCTTAATTTTAATTAATTGTTGTGATTTTTCTGTATATAAAGGCTTACATCTGTGTTATGTAGCTGTTTGGTCTGACAAGTGCTTTTGCCTTGTAGAGAAATTTTGATTCAAATAAGACAATGTAAGCACCTTTGAGAGAGAAGAAACATGCGTGAAAGCCTAATGAACAACTGGATCATTTTGCATAATGATGCATAGTTTGGTTTTGTTGTTTTGCAGGGTTTTTTTGGAGGTGAGGGAATTGCTGCAGCTGCTACCTGCTATGTGTTGTGTACTAGCAAACTGAATTTAGAGAATGATGAGAGAGCCAAGGCATGTAGCAGGCATAGCTGGGAAGCAGAAAGGATTGGTCACTATAAAAGTGGGGATGGATGGAAGGATGGAAAGCCACAGAATGGCTGAGAGATTTCTAGGGAAGTATTTTAGAAAGGGGCTTGGAGAGCTGATCTGAGGAAGAAGAGGAGGAAATCTTGTGGGTGAAGGCAGAAGTGCTCACTGGTAAGGATGCAAACCTTGATGTGGATCATCAGGCATCTAACTCAGTGATCCTCCGTGTCCTCTGGGGCATGGAAGAAAATGGAGGCTGTCCCTTACTTCCATCACATCCCCAATTAGATTGTGCCCATGAGGGAGATGTAATTTAATTAACTCCAAGAACCTCAGCATTGCCGAGACACTGAAGTGGCTTCGCAAGCATCCCTATGACTTCACTGTGCATTCATTATCCCAGCCTGCTCTCCTGTCACGCCTCCCGCTTTCCAGTTGATAAGAGCCTCTGCCTTTCCATTTGGTCGATTAAATGCTGTAAATTCTGCAACGAGGGGCAAAGCTTTAAATTTCTCAAGCGTGTCTGTGCGTCTTATCATGGAGCCGATTCCATGTTGCTAACAGTATTTGATTCATACTGAAGGAAAATTGATGACCCGAATCCTCCTCACATAAGAGCTTCATTGTTAACATCTCTTGTTCTCAGCCACCTCCCCATTTTTTTTTTATGCCTTCCCATTCAATTTATCAAGCATGCTTTCAGCAATCAAAGGCTAGAAAATCGCTTTCATTCTCGAGCAACATATTCTGTGTCATTTTATCAAGATGCGGAGTTCCTAATTCTCTGAAGAAAAACTAAAGAAGTGGGAGCTGTAGCTTATCACTGTCTCCCATGTCATGTTAATGGAGGATTGCAGCCAAGGTGACAACAGAGCATTCCCAGTAAAAGAAAACTCCCTCCCATGCTCAAGGAGCCGTGGGTAAAATAACCTTTCTCATTGCATCAGTGTTCATTGCCGAAGCGCACAGCCTCAGCTCTGGCGCGTGGTAAACTGCTCAGGGAGGAGGCTTTGAAATACCTGACCTGGGAGATGTAGAAGGACTGTGTGTGGATTTAAAAGAATAAGGAATATCAAGGGAGTTGACAGATGAAAGAAAACAGGCAATTAAAACTGGTCAGGCAGCATCAACACGAGTTCAAATAACCTCCTGCTTTACAGAGGGCAGAATCTCAGGTGGATTTTGTAGCCTGAGTTGTCCGGCTCTTTGTGGTCGGGCTGCTCTCACCATTACTACTTACTATATTTTGTTCATGCTTTTAAGATTAATTCTAACTTTTTTCTGTTGCATAATACACCTGGTATTAGTCCCCTGTTTATGGAGACTCAGAAATGGGTTAAGCAGGTTTAGGAAAATACAGGAGTAGTTAAGGATGCAGTTAGCTGTGGAATGGACCCACACATAATTTTACTGTGTGTTCAAGAAGTATCTCTAAGGCTTTTTTGATGTTGTTTCTTAAATGAGGCTGAAAGATGAATAACCCAACCTTTTTTTGCTGTGTGCTTATAGTGACAAAACATGTGACTCCAGTGTTTTGAGGGATTTGGCAATTACAGTTTATACAACCTCCATTCTCGATGAAGAATGACAGCATTGGTTTGAGTTCTGTTTTGACAACTGAAGAGAAGTTGGCATGTAATTTTCAAAAGTAGCTTTGTTGCGGACTAGCAGTGAAACTTGATTATTTTGCCAGACCCTTTAAAGATGGCCTGGTTCACCTAACAGCTCTGAACAGGAGCTGAGCCCTTTGGAAAATCTGGCCTAGGAAATGCAACAGTCAGTATTTATAACCTGGTGCTGGATATTTCATATTTACACAAGCAATATGCATGCAATTGCTGTTTATTGGGAAGAGGACTGGGGAAAAAAGCATATAAACTTAATTGAAAGCATCTGCTGGTCACCCTTTCTGTTTCGGTGCAACTGGCAGGTCTGCTTGCAGGATGGCCACTGTAGTGCACAATGGGAAAGGGTGAGATGGTAACTGATGTTAACAGTTACGGTAGTAAAAGAGGGGAAAAATAAGAAGGATGAAAGAAAAAATAAGTTTTTCATTGTCTAATTACAGTACCTTTGGTTACCCCTTGCTTGCCTACTGTAACCTGACTGCTTTCACTCTGTGGAAGCTGTTGTCTTTGCAATCCCAGTAACAGTCAAGATCTGTCTCTCAAGTTGTTTCTCTCATCCTGTGCAGTGCTTCCAGAAAAGCAGGAGAAACTCTATGTAATAAATTATCCATCATCCTGTATGATTGACTCTATTTTTGTCTCTATTTTTGTCCTGCTGTTTTTTTGTTTGTTTGTTTTTTTCCTCTTAAATGCACTGGGTAGTTCAGCCCCTAAAGAGGAATTCCTCTGACACTAATCACTTCCCATCCATCCAGACATTTTATCTGATAGGCAGTAGAGTTCAATAGCTTGAAGATGTATGGCATAGAAATTATTGGGAAATGGTCAGAAATTGCATTTGGTGGTTTGCCTGCTGGGGTTTTTTGCTTCAGTCTATTTGGATTTGTCATGGTGATTTTGGAGCATTTGATTTCCTTCTTGTTAGTGAGTTTTGTTTTGTTCAAAAGTATTTCTGAAATTGTTTTGAGATATTAATTGCATTCAAGCTGGTGGCAGGGAAGCCTAGATATCTTGAATAGTCTTCCAGATGACTTAATATGACAGCAATCTTAAACTAGCAGCCTTTTAATATCTGTAATGTTTTAAATTCAAATAAACAGACACTGCTGCTTTTTCAGTTAGTACTTTTACCCTGCTTAGTTTTCTGATGGTCATAACAGGCAGCATGTATATTCTGCATTAAAGTTTGTGTCAAAGTTTTTAGGTATTTCTTGCTAATTGTTGTTTAAGTTGCAGTGGTGCTCTCTTCAGAATATCCCGGCATTCAGACTCTGATCCAGCCCACAATGCTGGTTTTAAATTCCTTCACACAGCTAATTTCTCTCTCACTGTTTTCAAGATATCAGAGCTAATTACCCAGAGGCATGGACATAATTGTGCTAGAATGCTGGAGAGAGGGGTGGTTTTGGTGTGCACTAGAGAGCACTTAAATGGAATTGAAATAAATTCTCTCACAGGTCTCTTACTTTGAAGTATTTTTGCAAACTTCAAGTCAGGACCCCAGTATGCCCCATTTTCTGTGTGTGTTTCCACGTGTTGTATATACATGTGTCTTTCCCTCTGACGTAGGTCATCAAGCTGAGCTGCCAGGTATGTCTTGTTATGAGAGAGTCACTTTTTGGAGCAATGAATTGTCTTCACTGAATTAATTTTCACTCCAACAGAGTTTTCAATGTAAGTTTACAGACACTATAGTTTAGGCAGGCAGCCAACGCAGAAGGGATTTCTGTTTGTATTTCTTTATTTCAGTGCCAAAGGAGGATTAGCTTGTGCTGAAAGGGTTAGAGAGGTGAGCCAGAAATGCTTGACCTAGTCTTTACTAGACATTTGCTCATTATTTTCTTTTGAGCATTCTGAAAGGCCTTCTTCACACGTGTGGGCAAGAACAGGTTAAAAACCATGTAGACCTGCCAAAGCTTTACAAATCTCTTTACTAGCTTTATTAAACCAAGCTAAAAGAAAACCTCTGTATCTTTTTTTCCCCTTTTATTCCCTTAACACCACCCTCCATCCCCCAGCCCTCCTCCCCCTTGCCCCATAGGATTTTGGTTTTTCTTTCCAGCCCACACATCTGTAAGTGCCTGCTAGGTACAGGAGACACATTTTCATGGTTCGTTAGCTTGGCTTTCCAGCCCTGGCTTGTCAGTGCCCCCGACTCTGCAAAGTGTTCAGAGCTTTGTTGGGTTGCTTGTGACAGTGTTTGGATGAGTGTTGCGAATTTTCTGTAATAAATCTGGTAATTTACTTGAATGTAGCACGAGTTGGAAGATAGGGAATGAGCTTTTGATCTCTGACATTGTGATATCAGCAGGGGAGAAAATAAAAACCACCTCAGAGTCAAGATGTATTAAATTAGTTGGAAAGTAAATAGACAGAGAGCTGGCAACAAATACATGATCACTAACCCTTTGAGTAAAGTGTGGGTATGTTCCAGCAGTGCAAAGTAATTTGCCCTGAAGCTTTTGTCTAAGAAAACTGACAAAAACTCTACTCTACTAGCAATAGTAAGAGCAGAGGCTTAGCACTTCCATATCCAAGAACTTCTTGGGGGACATCACAGAACTGTCTGGAAAATGGAAGTTGTTAATACATTAAGGAAGTTGTCACATCTGACTTGGAATTCTTAACTATTTATTTAAGGCTCAATCCTCAACTGATATCCTATCAGGTTGCCATTTGAGAAAAAATCTCTCCGTGTCCCTCTTTTTGTAAGTCAGTCTGTTTTCCTATTTCTTTGAGCTCTGTAGTAAATGTTATGTAGTCCATTTAACGACCACAACATTGTGGACTGCCAACACTGTCAAATGGACTAGCACAGGAAGCCTTTGAAATCTCCACAGTGTTTTGATGATAACATACCAAGTATAACCATCAAGCTGCACTGATCCTAAAAAAATCCACCAGCCCTCAAACCCAAGTGAAAATGCAACATGTTTCCATTATCACCTGTCACTGTGCTGGGAATTCCCCTGCTTTACCCTTTGGAGAAATGTGTGCACTCCTGAGACGGTAAATGCATCCTGTAGCATAAGTTACTGGCCTAATTTCTGTATCCAGTGGCTTTTGTTGAAGTTTCTGAAGTAGCTATTCAATAAGCATGCATGGAAATCCTTCTGAATCACTTCCTAGAAGTTCTTCCTAGAATCCCTTCCCAAATGGCTGCTCTCAGGGCAGATCTGAGACGTGGTCTAAATAACTTGTGTGCAGATTTCTTCTGCACAAAATCTGACAGCATCTTTTTGGGAGCAGTAGTGGGATGGTAAATCCTGAATGCATTGCGACAAGAATATGTGGAACAAAAGAGAATAACTTAAATTTAGGCCAGGAAGCCAGAACACATCAAGGAGCAGCTCTGCATTAAGGCAGATGAGCTGGGCACAGAGGGGAGCAAACAGGGATGAGAGGCAGAAGGAAGATCAGCAGTTAAACCACTTAGTCAAATTGTTGTTCCACAGAGGAGTACATAGGATGTGTCCACTCTTTGTAAGCTGTTCATGTGCTTGGTTCCCCCTCAAATCTGCATGTGTTTATGTTTTCTTCCCAAGGATTCCTCTCTATTTAATGATCAAACCCAATTATTGAACTATGGACTTCCTTCCTTAAAACTCCATGTGTCCAGATTTCCCAGTAGTCTGCCTGGAGCACAAATACCTGTGTAATTTAAACAGGTGGCCATTTGCAGCGTAATTACTGCAGTTGTTACTGATAAATAACAGCCTCAGCTTCCAATCCCCAAGAATATCTAATTTGTTTGCCTGCCTGCAATGGATTGTTTTCTGTGCAGAATATAGATGATCCTGCAGTCACAAGCCAGAAAAAAAGTAAGTTATTTCAATTCATCCACTCTAGTCCTGGAAGCACTTGCAAGCTATTTGCAGGATCGGGGCCATCATTTGCTTCTGCGAGGGCACCTGGTCTGTACCAGCTTTAATGATACCTTAGTTTTGCAGAGAGCAGAGGAACCCTGAAGCAGCTTTCTAAAGTGTCCAGTTGGTAATTTTGTTTCCACTTTTATCAAATTGGCCACTTTCTTCTCTGTAATCTCTAGTTGATGAAGGCATTTGACCATTTTGACCGTATTATTTGACCATTATGATTTTTATGCTAATATGTTTACACTGGCTATTTGAAAAGCTTGTATTTTAATGCAGACTTGTTTGTTTGGTTTGGTTTTGTTTTGTTTGTTTGTTTTTTTGGTAAAACTCTCCTTTAAGTTATTACATATTTTGGGAAAAAATATTCCTAATTTTCACTGATAATTACATTGAGTTTCTTTACCATCACAGTACTAATCTTAGTGGGTGTATGCTCTTAAATATAAGAGACATTCAGGGATGGGGCATCCACAGCTTGTCTGAGCAAACTGTGTCAGTGCCTCAGCACTTTCACTCTAAAGATTTTTTTCCTAATATCTAAATCTAACAATCTTCATCTTAAACCCATTCCCCCTTTTCATATCCCTACATGCCGTTGTAAAAAGTCCCTCTTCAGGTCTCTTGCAGCCCCCTTTAGGTACTGGAAGGTTGCTAGATGGTCTCCCTGGAGCCTTCTCCAGGATGAACAGCCCCAACTCTCTCAGCCTGTTGAAAAGTTACATCAAACAGTTGCTCAAGAAATCTAGTAAAAGACTTTGCCTGAATTTGTATACGTCCTTTACGCCATTAAAGTTTATTATATCATTGCTACTACAAACTTGCATGGGCATTACCGAATTTCTGGATGACGAGTTGACAGAGGGAGAGAGGAATTTGGTTACAACTGCACTTTTTAAGTATGCCAGCCGAAAAACAAGAGAGATAATTCAGTTGAACATTAATATTTTTAGGTTGTGGGATAGAAAGTTTCTTATCTTTGATCTTTGAAAAGCTGTCTCCCAATAGATATTTTCAGATGCCTTCTGGGGAGCTTGGAGTTGTAAACCTTTTGTCTGCCTAGAGACATCTTTTAAAAATCATAAAGCAAATAACCAGAAAAAATGCAGTACAGCTTTGCATGCAAAAGCTGAACATTCATGCTAGACATGTATATATATCACAGGAAATGAGTCTTGAAGAAAGTTAAATCTAAAAATTTTTTAACAGTTAAATTGCAAGCATTTTTTGATACAATTGATGTATTGCCCATACCAGTGTTAGTGAATACAGTCTTTATTTTGAAGTCTTCCAACCATTTGGTGGTGATATTAATTCATATTTGTTAGAAAACTGCTTTATCTAGTTAGTTTGAGCTGCTGAACACTGAGAGCTTGTCAGTAGAGCTGGTAACCAGACTTTGAATGATTTCAATTGTCAATACATTGTGCAAGAAAGCAGTGTGCAGATGCCTTTGTGGAGAGCTATACTTTGTTAAATATTTCAGCTGTATTTTGTGTTTCTTGCCTAAACTCCCAGTGGGCGAGAACTGCATATTGAAATTCACCTTGTGGTTTGAGCCTGATCTCATTCTATTTCTTGTTGCTCTGCTCACAGCTTCTCATTTATTTTTTTTTTCTCTTCACTATCAGTCTGAGTCAGGCATACTAATGATCTGGCACTCATTGGAGTTGGAAAGCTTTGTAGGTAGTTATACTGTTATTAAATCCAGCTCCTCGGGGTTTTTTCCATCTGAAGAACATGATATTATCCACTTCCTTTTGTGACAGTGATGCCACTGTCACGTATAGCTCCACTATTTACCAGTCTCCGTTTCAGTGTCTTTTACACATTACTGGCCGCACACTCATTTTTAATATTTTACAGAGTGGATCCATGTTCTGTATCTTTTGGATGAAGCTACTTCTGGTCGTATGCAAGCAAGCTGCCATTATAAGCTGCCATAACTTGGACTCCTTTTTTGTTGGACATGTTTTGTAATGGCATAAGAATTTTGGCATGCCGTGTTGTAGAGGCTGATGTCAGTCACTGCTGTCTAAACACACTAGATTTCCTATCAATTACACAACTAAATCTTTGACAGATTCTGCCAATCTTTGGGTAAATGCTTCCTAGTTCTTCATTTTGACAGCCAAAAGAGGAGAGGGAATTGAGAGCTACTTTGCAAAGAACGTTAAGTATGAGGAGTGTGTCGAAGTTTTTTTAGCTGACTTTTTCTACAGTTAAGAAATCCGTGGTAGGTTTTGGTTGGGGTGCACTCTATTAGAATGCCTAGCATCAGAAATACCCTAGTATTGTGTTGGATTCTCATTTAACTTAGTATAGCTGTTGTTTCTTAAAAAAAAAAAAAAAAAGGGGGATGGTGTGTTGAGTTTTGTTTTCATTTTTTAACCAAAGAGCTATTTTTGTGGTTGAATAAAAAAGTAGACAAATGTCAGTCTCTGTAGCACTGACAATTTCCTTGCCTTGAATACTAGGGTATCTCTGTCCAAGACATCTTTGAAGCAGCGTTTCAGTGAGAGTGTAGGGAGCTTCCAGCTTTATGTCCATGACTGTCTGCTCATTTCTTTCCTGCTCAGAAAATCAGCTGGCTGCTCTGTCGAAGGGAGTTGCCTCATTGCCTGCACCTTAAACCCAACATCTGTGTAAATTACTGGATCCTTTGCGCCTACACTGTGCAGTTTCACCTGTGTGTTTCTGTATTATCTGTGTTTATGTGTGTGTATTTTTAAGTGTTTTTTGAAAAAGATGTATGAATTTATAGACATACGCTCATATAATAAGTAAAGTTATTCTTGAAACTAGGAACTTAGTGTTTGCATATTCCTGTACATATTGCTCAGTGAAATTAAATTCTATTATTAGGAATGTGATTTTATACAGACATGATCAACATTTGAACAATAGTGGTTGAAACCTTTTTCCCGTTAAAATCATTAGCTGTCTACCTGAAGGTACTCAGCAATGGTATTTTAATAAACACAGGTAAGCCATCTGAGGAAAGGCAAAAAATAATTAGGGAATATAAACCTGATTTATTTTATCAAAGCTATTCTTTATTAGTCCTTAAAATAAGCACATTTTAATTGGCTCACTGTGGGGTTGGATGACTACTAAAGAGAGGAGTCAAAAATCATTTAATATAGCGCTTCATTGTGGCTTTCAGTGCTGCTGTTACTTGCTTTTACATGCACACTACAGTTAACACAGGCAAATTAATGGAACTGGAGTTGTTTTGGAATTGTTATGCCAAGTGGAAAGGGATGGCTTCTTTCCTGGACTTGTCTGAACAGAAGTTTTTTTTCTCTTTTTGCGTGGAAACCTAGACCTAATGAAGTGCACCTTAATGTGGGCTTGTGGTTCAGGACGTTCCTTTCCATTTTGCAGTCCCCTGAGATGTACTGACCCAACTGCAAAGGGTACTGATAAAGTGTCAGCTTGTGCAAAATGAAAGGTTAAGACAGCCTTCATGCCTCTCTCCTAGCTGCCTGCGCCAGCCTTTGAGACTGCCCCCCCCCCCCCCCCCCCTTACTGTCATTTGGCTGAATATTCCCCTTTGGGAGTGTTGGAGAGCCCAAAATAGGCAAGTCTGAGCAAGCCCTTGCATTGATGTGGGGTCATCTCTCCAGGCTATGCCATTAGACTCCCGAGACCCTTGGAAAAATAGGCTAAAGTTTAAATGCATGTTCTCTCCTGTAAATTAATAAACTGTTATTACTTTGTTTTTAACAGCTGAATGGCTTTAACATTCCTTTTTGACAGAGATTTTCAGTGTCTCCCCCTCCCATCCATCCTTTCTTTTTAAAGAAATGTTTTCTTTGGGTTTACTTCAGATTGAGGAATTTGAATTGTGTGTGGCTGTCGCTTACAGGGAGGGAATTCTGTTTTAATCCCTTAACCATCACTGAACAGGGAAGGAGTTTGTTCTTTCAAGTTGATGCAGGAAAGCATTAGTAGTGATAAAAGGATATATTGTTTAAAACAGCTGAGAAAAGCTGCTGTCTTTTTTGCTCTTTCCACCTTCCTTATCCGTGATGGGCTTAGGAGGAGCCTTCACTCACTTTGACCATGGAGGTCTTCATTGTGGCTGCTTTGTGCGGGGCAAGGGAGGAGAGAGAGAAAAAAGAGGGAAGAGAGCTGCTATAATCATTTTGCAGCCTGGTTAATGGCTCAGTTGAAGGTTGGGAATCCTGCGATGTACAGAGAGATTAGTTAATGATCTGCACACATAGAGCTGAAGCACTAAAATGGGATTCTCTGCTTTTGATTGTCCAGTTGTTTTATTTTTTTAATTATTAGAAGGATGGCACTTCTCACTCACTTCCTGCAAGTTTTGATCATGATATTTATACAGTTTTCTAAAACATGTGAGAAAGCAGCCACAGTCAGTGATTTAGCCATGCAGACACACACATTCATGACTACCCAGAGCATCACCAAAAGCATGATTTGTGTTGGTAAGTACAACACAGTACAAGACACAGTGCTTCATCAAATCTAAGCTTTCAGCTTTTGAATCAGACTTAATGTAAGCAGATTCTTCACCTCTTTGGATAAGTTCTGCGAAGAGAGGTTTTAACAAATGGGACTGAAGGCTGGGGAGGGATTCACTGTTAATGTGCGGATACTAAAGGAAGCTGACTTTGAATGTGGTCTCGAAATGGAGTAAAACCACTTAAAGGGCTGTTACAGTTACCCCTGGTGATATAGCACCAAGGCAGGGATGTCTGGAAATGAGTTCTCATGCCCTGTGGGTTGCTGGTCGGCAGAGGAATAAAAGATTAAATGGAAATTACAATCCATCTGGAAAGGATTTGTTATCACCCAGGATGGACTGAAGTCAACAAGGGATTTTATTAATTCAATTAATAAAATCTTTTTTCTCTTCCTGCTAAAAAAGAAATTAAAAAAAAATAGATAAAGCAGCTGAAAAATAAGGTGTCAGTGATGGGATTAGAGAGGTTCCTGCAATTTTGCAGTCATTTGCTTTGAATTAAACATAATTTGAGTGTTCCTTGGGGCACTAATGCTTCCCCCTTCCCCCCTTAGTTTAAGGCTATATTTGTAGGCTTTTTTTTTTTTTTTTTTTTTTTTTTTTTTTCTCCTTCCCCTCTCCCCCGCCTTCTTTCTCTGATCAGGCCTGGCCTGTGGCCCTAATTGTGACTATGTAGAGGCTACTTCTCGTAGGTTCTATTTCTGGTAGTGTGTTTGGGTGTTTGCCTCCATGTGCCCTTGCCAGCTGCTTCCCTAGAATTAGAGCTTTGCTCCTCCCAGGCTCTGGCTTGCCTCTCCTGCCTTCTAAACACCACTGGCTTGGACGTGGCTGACTCTAGTCACAGGAGTCTTCCCAGCAGGGTAAGACCCACAAACTGCTGCCTTTAGGTACTCAGAGATTCGTGCTTTTATTTTATTTTAAACTAGCTCCTTATCAGCAGGGCACACACCGAAGTATCTGGGAGATGCATTAAGAAGTAGATTTTAGGTGAAAGCTTTCTTTGTTCCATCTGTAATTAAGTGATTTGTTCCAAACTCATAAATCTCTCCTGGCTCTTTCTTTTGCCACTAACTAACTCATCCTTCCAGCTCATGTCAGGCACTCTACTCCCTACTCCCTTTCTAGATCAGGTTTCCTTCATTACCTCCTTTCTTCTTGCACCTTGCGGTGGATTGGATATTTTTTTTTCCCTTAAAAAAATGCTCCTTTTGTTCTTCCTAGCAGCCTCCATTTCCACGGACTTTTTGTGAAGAAACTGGGTTGTCTTTTCTCTTTGCCGAGCATCTTCCTGTCAAGTCAAAGCTCCTAATTTTTGTCTGGCTCCTGACCCTAGCACGATTTTGGCTCTGTTAGCTGCTCGTGGCTAAATTAGCTGGTTCTTCCTTCTCCTCACAGTTCCTTTCCTTTATGCGTCTCGCATGTCCCCCATCAATCACCGTGTGCCAGCCTCAGAGTCTGGCAGGAGCAGCTGGCACCTCCCGCTTCCCCCCCGCAGCCGGGCATCCCGCTTGTGGCCCATTATCCCTGCCGGAAGGACTCCTGGCTTGTTTCCGTGTGCTTTGTGCTCCGCAGGGCCGGCTCCCCGCTCCCTCGCACACCTTGTCCTGCCCTCCCTGCGTGGCCGTGCCCGGCAGCCGAGATGTTCTGCCGTGCAGACTCTGCCCTGAGCTCTGCTGAGGTGGTCCTCAGCTGCTCTGTTGCCCAGTGCCTGTCACTTCTTGTTGCCTGACTCCTGTTGCTTCCCGCTCGAGTTCTCCATTCAATCGCTCCTGTGCCCCTACTTCTTTTGAATCTTCTTCTGATTCAGATATGGTTGGAAAAATACGTGTAAGATTGAGGGGACACCCCTGAATTTGGACTCTCCAAAAGAGAAGAGTTCCATTATGAGGAGGAACATTTGGAGGGGAGAGCGTGGCAGTGCTGGTGGGAGCAGTGAGGTTAAAATGTTGTGGGAATCAAAGCTAGTTCTCTGGGATCAGACCTAGCAGTGACACTCCTGAAGATCCCCGTTGCCCTTTTGATCATCAGAAATATTTAACTCTCATACTGCCAGTCCAGAGTTGTGGAAGAGCTCCATCCATTGAAGAGTCCTGGCATTGCCACTACCATCCCCAGTACATCTGCATTCAATCCTTAGCCGAGTGTGAGCTCTGCTTAGTATATTATCCAAGCAGGGCTGAGGCTTAGGTGATCTCTCATGACTCTGTGTGCTGTTTTTTGAGCATTGTTGTTTGGAGATGAGTGAAGGAAAGATGTGTAGGCTGATACAGGCAGTGAGACATAAATGTTTTAATTAGGAAGCGCTGTTTGGATCCTTGGTGATATGCTGCACGTCCACCGTGTCATAAGCCAGTGTTAATGTGCTCTTTTTGCCCTCTTATCCATGAATGACTGGAGTAAGTAGTGTCCAGGTTTGTTTGCTTTTTACTCAGTCAGGGCCCACACCCTGTGTGCTGCCAGTAGAGTCAGCCTTGACTCTGAAGCAGCTTGCCAGCACAGCACTATCAGTAGCTAATTAGAAATCTGCTCTTGTGGTCAGACTTTCTTTCAGCATGTTAATTAATTTTCCAAACCTCTGTTATTTGGAGGAATGGGACCACCGTGGCAAGATAAGGAAGACCTGGCTTCCTTTCCAGCTGTTACACTTTTGGATTCCCATCCTCCTGCATGCCAATCAGCTCAGTGATAGCTGGAGTGGGGACGTGAGCTAGCCCTAGGAGAACGTACTCCTGCCTTTGTCCTTTCCAGCTGATATTCTGTATATGTCCCCCACCTTTATTTTGCATTCTCTTGCAATATCTAATTGATTCTTTATGAGACCTCTGTACTCCATTTCTTCTCTGTGTAAAAATGTCAGTGCTGTTCATTGTTGCTCTGTGGCAGGAGTCCTTGGGGTCAGGAGGCAGGTTCTGGGTTCGTGTCCCCTCTCTCTCTCTCTCTCTCTCTCTCTCTCTCTCTCTCTCTCTCTCTCTCTCTCAGTGCCTAAACTCCCCCAGGGCAGTCTGTGACCCCTTTTTCTCACGCAACTGGGCTGCTCAGTGGGGTTTTGGGGTGTGCACTTAGAGCCATGAGCTGGAGGAAGAAATGACTGTAGCTTCTAAATTCTGCAGCGTGTCTTGTTGTTTCTCTCCTTCCACCTGCAAAACAGAGATAACTACTCTTAACCCATCTGTACCAGAACAGTGTTGATTTAATTAGCTGCTGTCCACAGGGTTTTGAAAGGTGTAAGATATATCTGGAGTATTATTAAAGGTCTTGCTAAGATTAGCTTCGCTGAGTTCTGCTCCTTCCCATACCAGGCAGATGTACGCAGTGTGTGTGGAGATATGAAATATTCAAGAGTTTTTACATGTCTTTAGAAAAGTCATCCCATTAAAACAAAACAACACATCAAAGTGAATCAAGTCCTTTTGAAATAATCTTTCTTACTGTATGTGGTTTAGGACCAGCTGAACCATCTGAAAAGCCAAAGCAGGGAGCGAGAGAGAGAGGGGGGGAGAGAGAAAGACACTTATTTATGTGAGGTCTGTACCTCTGTTCAACATTGTACAGCCAGAAACTGAAAGAAAGGCTTCCCTAGTGTGTCCAAGTTTCTGGTGAATGGCTCCTTTGGGTGCGGAAGTGAGTGCTGCGGATCCTTTCAGCCGAAAGGAACAGTTAATGAGTGTTCCTCTGTTCTGCCCTGCTGGAATGAGACACATCCCTCTTTCTAGGTCACTAAGTTAATCAAGTCAAGGATTTCTGTCCATTGTCCTTCTTATCAGTCACAGCTGCATTTGCATTAGGAAGCTTTCTGTTTCTTTAAGCCTCATTCATGTACTGATTAAATTCCTTCCCAAGTCTGCAAAAGCAAATGTCTAATGTATTATATAGCCATCTCCTGACCCAAGTAAAAACAACCTACAGTAGAATATGCTTAAAAGCAGAAGAAAGGAAAAAAAAAATCACTGCTTTGATTTATCTGATCTGCAATGATAAAACACAAGGGTAAAACAGGTGGAAGCTTATGTTTCTAATGTGTGATTTTTAACTTGATGCCTGCTAGCATCAATATCAGTGTGTACCTGAACAAACAATCTAAGGTGGGAAGTGAAATTGCTCTTATTGAATGTTTGAATAAACACTGCTGTAGCATCTCCTAATGAACAGCAGTAGCTGTTGCAACGTGTTAGATAATAAATTGGTGCTGGCAGCACATTTCCATTTCACAAGAATGACTGAAGGATAAACTTCAAAAAAAAACTCCATAAAATTACTACCTTTGTAACCAAACAGTTGTAACCGTTATTCTTAAAATGTTTGCAGTCTGTCTATACTTATGCTTTGGTTTCACCACCAATTCAAACATCAGTCTTGATGTTTGGAGGCATAAACTAAAATGTCTGTTCTATTGATTATAAGTGCAGTTTTGGGCAAATTAATTAAGATTTCCTTTTCTTCTTCTGCCTGCTGCAGCCCTCTCAACATCCCTAAGAGGGCACCTCACTGATTTGGTTTTTTGGTCCCTCTGGATCTCCTCAGTTACTGGGAGATGTAGACTTTAATCTTCTGCCAGTACAATTCTTGCTTTTATCACTGTAGGAAAAATGGCCTTGATAATTTTCTCACCTTTCCAGTGGCCACTTCTCCATTTTCCAAACCTTCTTTGACAGTCTTGGGAAATACCTCTTGGGTAACAACACTTAGACTTTCATTTTTTTTGTAGTAACATCATCTCGCATTTTGTGCTCAGCAACTCTGTTTTACCCTTCCTCATAAATTTTCCTGCAGGTTCCTTCACAAGGGGCCTCTCTTACACGATAAACAATGCCCTGAAACTTGAAGCTCTCTATCCTCCCTCATCCTGGTAAGCATGTACAAGTTCAAGTTCTTTGCTGAGTAGGAAGGAGCTCCTTTGGCTCACTTTTTTTTTTTTCTCTTCCTCCTCTGCTGTCAGAAAAAATATTTAATTCCCCTCAGCACTGTGGAATTCAAGTGCTGTGCCCTAATCATGGGGCTTCCCTCAAAAAGCAGCCAGATGGAGGTCAGCAACGCCGACAGGCAGCAGCAGGAGCAGGATACTCCTCTGAAGCAGTGTGCAAACTGCTAATCTTAGAAGGCATTACAATCTACTTGGAGCAACCTGAAATCATCTTCTTTTCTCATGAGCCTGCTGCCTGCAAAAGGCTTGGATTGTCTCTGGCTTTTTTTCCCCTAGGCTGCAGTTCAGTCAGTGTCTCGTGTGCATTTGTTTTTGCATTTTAATGCCCACCAATCTACTCAAACAATCTCCTGAAATTCTGTAAGTGTCCAGAATTGGGGACCAAGGAAGGGCTCTGACTCGCCAGTAGGTTGGTGAAGATCAGTGACTGTGTAGTAACCCTCAAAAACATGCAGACCCATATTCTGGAGAACCATATGCTGATCTCACATCAACTTGAGATAGCCTGGAAGATGGCAAAAGAGGGCTGCATTACTTGGCTTTTGCTGAGAACACACTCAACTGCTACAGGAATTTCTGCCATTGCAGTGACAGTAAAACAATTCTGAATCAACACAAGATCAAACATTTGTAAATTGTCCAGAAGACTGACTTTCCGCTGAAAGAGATGTTTGTTGAATCAGAATATTTTGCTTTCAAAGCTATGTAATTAATTTTAATAAGAGCACATAAAACGCATTTTAAACTGGAAAGTTTTTTCCTAAATGGAAATGTGAATCAACATATTCCCACACAGCGTTTTGATTCGACAGCTCATCATTTTCCAAGGGAAAGCAGTGCCTCAAAAATATTTGGCTGTGACAACTCTTTGTATTTAACTGCATTGATAAGAAACAATACAGTGGTTGTTCCTGTGGATGCATGTGTGTCTGAAGAAACATGGAGACTGGAACAACTCAGCCTTTGGAGGTAATAGCTCTGCATTCATCAGGGATCAGCAATAGTTCCATGGGATCTTTATTTGCTGAGTACTGCTACGGATCCAGCTCACTAAATATGCAAGATAAAAGTATCTCAAACCTCCAGCATACATAGGAGCTGATGACAGATGAGCTACAGGTTATTTGAGTGCTTTAATTATTCTTCCCATTTGTCCACATTAACCTGTGGTTTCTGGAACTGTAGTTTGATTAAAATTCTTTGATTAAACAGACGAGTTGACAAGACAAATGTTCCTTGCAGCCCTCTGAATCATGGTATGAAATTGGGAACCTTTTCCTCATTCAGTTTTTGTTCATGTTTTCCACCCACAGCCAGGTGGATTTAGGATCACTCACTAGGGACCCAAACATATATTGGAGCAGAACCATTTATGCAAGGAAGTGTAGCAGTAATATCTGTAAAAGAGAGAGAATGGAGTTTCTTAGTATCTTGTGCACTGTAATTTTTTTAAATTGGTGAAATGGTTACAAACTTCCTAGTTCCTTGTTTAACATTAAAAAAAAAGTTAAAAAGCAAGCAGAGGCATTGGTGAATACAAATGCTCAGTCTGTTCAGGCTGGGTCTGAACAAAGTTGTCCAATTCTCTTTGTGTTGCTGTAATCAGGATTTGCCTGAACTGAATGAAAATATGGGAAGAGGCAGGCAGTGTGAGAGAGGATTTGGAGTGGGTGGTGAGGGATGCTCCAGCTTTGTGTCTTTGTAATTATGCTGTGAAGTAATGCGGAGGGATAGTCTTAGGCGCAGATGTTTAAGGATATATTGGCACCACAGGAATCTAAGTCTGAATAGGATTTTCCTGACATGAGGCAGAATCCTTTGAAAACACCAGTGGACATGGATCTGCAGGCTGGTCTGCACTAGATATTTTGCCAATGCAGTTGGTTAACAGCACAGGAACAAGTTGTGCCACATCACTAGGACTCCTAATTTCAGCACAGACCTGTAGGTAAATAATTTGTTTTGTCTGGGTAACTGGCTTTACAGAGAGGATGAAGAAAGCTCTGCCAGCAACAAGCCCTCTCATACCAGCCTCATTGACTTCATGACGTTGTTGCATAGGTTTAGTTTGAATATGGCTATGCCAAAAAGAGGTTTTGATGATGCAAGAATTGTTTTTATTAAACACAAGTACTAAACCAGATTCATCATCATTTGTGATACTTCTAACAGAGGCAGTTAAAGTGATTTGCTGCCTTTGCTCCCTGTGCAGACCTTGGACAGAGGCTGACTCATTCAGACAAGATCCTCACTCTCAGATGGCAGAAAGGTCCTGGATGCTTCCCTGATTTCAGAGCATCATTTTGAGCATCAAGGCTATTGCAGAGTCTGCAAGCTAGACAGCAAACTCATCAGGTCAGGGATCGTGTTTTAAAACCAAGGGGGAAGTTTGGTCGCCCCAGTGGGATCACTGGACTGATCTAGTAAAAATAATTGTCCTTGTTGGAACCGGTTATGTAATGAAAAATCTGATCAAATTTGATCAGTGTACAGCTATAGCTATATTTAAGTGACACAGTGTCAGACCACCAGTGCTGCTGAGCAAGTGTGCCATGTGGCCCATTTTTTACTTTTTCCTCCTAAAATTTATAGACAGAGGTTCCCCAACAGGAACAAAGAGCTTTCATTTTGCTCTGTCTGCTAATTCACTTGATGGAACAAGTTCCAGGTGAGCAGGCAAAATGACTTTCACTCCAATGTTTTTCTCAGGTACAACCATGTTTTAGCGCTTACATCATCACTAGAAAGTGCTGGCCATTTTTACATCCAAAAGAAGTGGGAATAAAAATCTAAAGCAGCCTATAACCCGGTTTGTTAGCACTGGGCATCCCAATACCCCTTTAGCACAAAGGTGATCACAGGGGCAAAACCACAGGGGGTTTGAGTCACTTCAGTGTTCCCGCACTGGGGGACTGCAATGACTGCTGCAATCGATATTGCTATTCCACTGTACAAACAGAGCATTACCAGGATGAAATTCTGTCCTTGGAAACAAAGTGGGCATGGATTTACTCACCTAGTCTGTAGTCCTCTTAATTTTACTCATGTGAGTAACTGTCCTTGGCAGGAGCGTAATAGAGTCTGCACTTGTGGCCTGGAGAAATTATTATGCTTTTTCTGTAGAGCTATCTGCCTTCCCCCGCCCCCAATTTCCAATGGAAACTGCCTTGTTTGTCACAGGTCGTCCCACATCACTGTGGCTCACCAGGGAAATGACAGTAATTCAAGTGCTTGGGTATGGATGTGGAGCTTTTCTCTCCCTGTTGTTTCGTGGCATGACTGATGTTACTTTGCCTTGCTTGAAGGCAGTGGTTAAAAGGGCAGGATGAGCAAAGCTGCGATTGCATGAGATGTAAATATACTTTGGCTAGTTCGTTGTTTATACCATTCCGTGAGTGGTGTAAGAGTGCTTCAAAGTGGAACAAAGGGAAAGTGGGGATGAACGAGGAGCAGGGAAGGCAGAAGAGAGCAAGGTCAAAGCACCAGTAGCTGCCCCTGGCGGTGTTTGACAGCTTCATCAAAAGCAAAGGACTAAACTGGTCTTGAAAACACCATCCCTAGATGGTAGAAGATGCTGAGAGTTGTTGCAGCAACAGCAGGATAATTGCATCCTTCTTGTCATTTCCATTTTATTTTTGCTGATGAAGGGAAGACATCTATTGTCTCCTCTACAAATAGGAGTTACTCATATGCTGTACTGGAGCCTTGGGAGTCTCTGAACTGTCTTGCCAAAGCCTTTACTGGCACTAAATCATCTTTGCAAATATATACAATCAAGAAGAGAAAAGGGTGAGGCTGGATATGGTTTGTTAGAGACACCAAGGAAAAAGGCTCAAGATGCGATCCCCTCTGCGTTACGGAGTTGAGAGCAGGTATCACTGAAGTTAATGCAGGTTAGTAGTAAGGTGTTCAAAGAGGAGAGAGGCCCAGGGGTTTGCTTTGGTAGAGCGGGTCCTCTAAAGGACAGTGCTGTGGTGGTGTGTCCATGCTCCAGCTGAGTTACAAATGGCCTATGTAAGCCCCAAGGGCCACTCCTCCAAGCTCCCCACGCACCAGCTGGGACAAATGCAGCTTGAGGGGAAGGAGAGGGGAGAAAAATTGTAACATCCTCTGGTGAAAACCATCCTATGGTTGCCCTGGAGTGATTTAGTCCACTTCCTTTTCTTTGCCTTTTTCTCTTCCATCTCTAGCATTACTTGGAATTAACTAAAGTTGTGGGTTTAAATTTGTGTAATTTACTCTTGCTTGGAGACACTTGGTGTTTTAATGTACCTTACTCACTTTGATCATAAGTCAATTAGGAGCATGTAGAAACTAAACTGATTCTGTTGCTCTTAACCAGGGTTTGTATCAGCTTAACTAAGTTAGTTTAATTAAATCAAACACTACTGCATTCCTCAGTGTTCAAAAACGGTGTCTGTGCTTGTGCATGTGTAACACCGAAGGAAGGTGCACGTGTGCTGAATATGTATGACATCACGTGCAAGCAAATTTCTGAATAACAACCCGCATATCTGTCTGGGAATTTTTAGGTTGTCAATTACTCTGATGTTGTGTCTAATGGGGAGATGAAAATCCCCCTATAAATTCAGCTCACTGCTTTGGCGGCTTTGCTGACAGACTAGTAAACAATTTCTATGCAGAGTGTGATTTTCTAGTTTAGGAATGGAGCCACTTAGATTAGAACTCAGTGTTTTAGTGAGAAATGTCTAAAACGTTTACATAACCTATTTACATATGAATACAAACATTACAGGCTTTATATTAACAGCCCTTGTTGTTGCTCATTACTATGCATAGAAAAAGACATCAGCATTTCTAGTAGCATCTACAAAATTATAAATATGTGATAGAGTAATTACTGATTTGGAAATCCAAATTATATTAAAATGATTGTAGCATCTGTGTCTCCAAAAACCTCTCCATTTGTCAATTCTAATCTTCTATTGCTTAGGCAATAAACATGAGTCTGATGCCTATTTACACAGTTTTGTATGAATCCCACCCGCCCCATGAAATTTAAAAAGAAAGTGGACAAAGGAGTTTGATATCGAGGTACCTGAAATAGGTCTGTAGCTGTTTCTTTCACCTTTTCTTTACCCTACACCCACAAAAGAGATGAGATTTGGTGATAGATGTTGCAGATTTAGCTGAAGCAACCAGGAGCTGCCAGGAAGATCGTTCTGGAGCTGATTAGATTCTGCTCACACAGTAAAAACTGCCAAGGAAGATCCTACCAGAAAACAAAGGAATCAGTTCAGGGCTGATCCTTTACTCTTTTTACTGCAGCCCTACTTGTGTCAAATGGTTATGAAGGACGTTCTGTAAGCCAGGGAAGCATTTGGTGTGCTACATGGCACGCGTGAACGCAAGTCAAGCCTTACTGTGGTGACTGTTACGCAAAGTAGAAACCAGGCAGAGGTTCTGATGCCCTTCAGTGTAACAGAGCTTTACTTCCAGAAGAGACCCTGTAGATCTCAGCAGGACTGGACAGCAGATTTCCCAGTTATAAAAGTAGTATGTATATATATAAGTTTTTCTTCCGTGGATCTTAAAAGACTTAGCAGGGAGGGTCAGTGTCTTGCTTCCAGTGGTGTGGAAGAGCAGAGATGTCTCCCATAAGGTCGCTGTGCCTCCCAACAGAAATGTCAGCAGGGGCTCCTTCGCCACCTCCTGTCCGGGCTTTTGGCCACTAGAAGACACCACCCAAGGGAATTTATTCTTTGCTGAAACTGGTTATTTGTAGGAGTGTCTCTGTCCAGTTTTTTCGGTCCTGGACTGGAATTCAGGCAGAGGGAGTCAATGGGAGATGATTTGCTTGGAAATAATGTCCTCTCTAGGCAGAGCAGTTGCTGATGTCATGAGTGCTCAGGTAAGCTGGTCGTGGAGTGACATTGTCACGCTGACCTTTTAGAAGGTCTTTGGGAACTGATCCATGTTTTTCCTCTTGCCTGATGATGGAGAGTGAATGCTTCTTCTGAAGTGGTATGTTTTCCCTGGCACACATGTCCCAGTTTTAGCTGAGCTATCCATGATTCCCCCTGTGACTTTAATTATGGCGCTGCCTCTAGTTGTCATCTGTCTTTACACCTTCAACTTACGCCACACAGGGACTTAAAGGCTTATATATGCATAGTAACAGTTCCACGAGATGAAATGCTGCTGTATACATAAAGCATTCATCACACCTGCAAGGGAGGTTTGAATAAAATCCCACATAGTTTTACTGCATGAGCTATGAAAGACCAGAAATGACAAATGGGTTGACAAATGGTGTGCACTGCATGAATAGCATTATTTATTTGCTCAGTTGTGTCAGAGTGAGTGAGATGAGGTGTTTTGTGAGACTTGTCAGAGCATTTGTAAAGGCAGAGGCTGCAGGATCAAGCCCCAGCCCCTGGCAGTAGCAGGTGGGTAGCCATTAGGTGGAAAACCAAAGCGTCTTTTTTCCCAGGCTGCATGGTTGCAGGGAGTGACACACAGGATGAGACTGGTTGGGGCAGAGGAAATTTCCTAGTTGGTCAATATTTTAGGGTTTGTCTGTCAGTCTGTTCACACTGAACTTTCTCAGCCCTGTCTGTATGTCTGTACTGGCTAATTTAGTACAGTGAGGGGCATTGGCTATTTATATATGACAGCTCAAAAAGCCTGGAGTAAGATAAAGTCAGCCAAAAGCACAGATGAGGAAAAGCCTCATCTTCTCAACATTTGGAAGAGAACTAACTTTTGATAGAGGCACTGAGAAAAAGAAGGAAGAATTTGGATGCCACCTGTGTCTTAACAAGCATTTCTTGTTTACACCAACAAAAAGAATAAATGTGGTTACTCACCTATTATTTTACTGCAATCAGGGTTAGCTGTAGTGAATATATGGAGTGTTCTGTTGACCTCAAAGGCGAGTTGGGATGTCCTCACCCCTGACTGCAGACTCTCCAGCACCTGAGATCTGTTCCCCACTGCCCCTTGCTACAGCCAGGCTGCAATGTGGACTACCGAAGTACTGCAGGATTTTAAGTCATCATTCAGAAAAAGCTGAGCCCCTTGCAAGCAGAAAAGGGTTGGGCTTCACCAACATCAGGGTGCTCTGCTACAGGCTGGGAACTAAGTGATTACAGCCATCCACGGAATCAAATCCAGTTCTTTCAGATCCACAGAAGGGAATCTGTGGCAGTGAATTACTTCAGAGAGCAGAGACAGAGTAGCTGCAAGCATCATCAGACCAGTGTGCTTTGCACTAACAGTCCTGATGGTGCGCAGACTTCAGAGCTTCTTGTGATTTTAAAGTCTGGGAAGTGTCATGGCATTATTAACAGCTGCTTGCTGTGAGTTGCTGAGCTGATGCAGGGGCCCCAGTGTCTCGTGGCTGGGGGAATTGCTTCTTGGTTCGTGGCTGTCACCTCTGTATCCATGCCTTTGTCTCCTGGAAAGAAAAGGGAGCATTATAAATATAAATGTCAATAGGGAAAATGTGGAATTGGATGTGTCAGAACATCCAGTAGCAACTTCAGAGTCACAAGCACCCAGAACAGAGTTCAGTAGGGCCAAAAGCCAGTTGGCAAGTTACCCTTGGCTGGGAAACACAGCATGAGTCGGTGTGTTCAGAAGTCAATTTCTGGTCATGGTGCCAGTGCTGAAAAGCTGCTCGAGCCATGGCCTCTGCTCAGCAAGGGACGGACACTTTTTGGGTTTTCTCCCTCACTAGGGAGAGATTTTCCCATTACCTCACCAAAGTTTGTCTGAGCATCCATAGTCAGTTCAGTGAAAGTCCAGAGAGTCTGGGCAGCTGGTAAGTGTTTTTGTCTGGTTCTTTGCAGTTCAAGTGCTTGCTTTCATTACTTGTACAAAGCTGGGGACAGATTTTTCTCCTCAGAACTGAATCTTTTGGTAAGTCAGAGCAGAGGAGATGTTTGTGTGAGGGCAGGAAAAGAGCAAGACAAGCATTTTAGGGAGAGGGTGGTTAGGATGTGGCGTGTGGCTGATAATCCTGTAGAGAAGTTGGGCAGAGTTACAGCCAGTGAGTGTGAGTCGCATGTATAGCATGGTCCTTTTTACATATCTTTTGCAATCTTTTAAAACCTTAATATTCTAGGCAGACTTTGGGTGGATGGTTTGGGGGAGTCTTGCTGGTGGCATGAGCTGGTGAAATTCTTCATGTATTTTCTTAGTACAGGAGTACCCTTGATTGTGCATTCCTGCTTACCCAGCTCAGACCCTGTTAATGGGATGTGGTGCCCATAAAGGACTGTTCACCCTCTGAAATTCCTAGGACGTGGATCATGCCTGTGGGCAACTATAAGGCCCAGCAGCACGTGGGTTTGTTTTTTTTTGAAACAGGTTGCTTTTTTGCTTGTTGCAGTAAAGTGAATAGTTGCTGCGTTCCTCCTGGCAATGCTGAAGCACTTATGACCTAGGCCGTGATGTGATTGGGAATAGACAATGCTGCTCAGGTGTCCAGTAGGTCTCCTGAGATAACAGGCAGGTATCAGAGGCTGTGGTCCTCTCCACCCTGGTGACAGCTGGCAGAGAGAGCTAGAGCACCCCAAGGAGCATTAATACACTAAAATATCTTCCATCTTCTTATCCTTCAAATGCAGGCAGGAGGAATGTGATAGCGGGAGCTGTGCTCTCTTGGGAAACCCCACTGACAAATCTGAGGGCTTTGCATGGCAGAAACAGTGCAGCTCCCTGTCATAAAACGGAGAATTTTATTTGCTTTTATTAAGTAACAGAAACTTAATTAAGTTTCTCCTGAATGTAATAAAACAATACAGCTGAATGTAGATCAGTCCCAAGTAATTGTTTCACTGCTTTAGCAGCTGTTTAACTAATGCTTTAGTGTTAAATAGGAATGCTGATATTTTATTTCTTTTTTTTTTTTTTTTTTTTCTGTTTTAGTAGGGGCTAAGTGGTCTCTTTCTCAAGGGACTGTGAAGTTAGCCTTGGCCCTTTGAACCTAATTAATCAGTGGTGAGGCTCTTCCAGGGCTGGCTGTGGAATGCTCTTTAATTGCTCACTTGTGCAGTCATTTGTTTTGTTTAACCTGCAACGGATTAAACTCAGTTATAAAGGTCCTTGCTTCTGTTGTAGAACAGCTCCAGCCATGCCACAGCAGGCTCTGTGCTTGATTCCTGACCCCCCTCCAGGGATGGAGCAGGGAGACTTGGAGGGACATCACTGCCTGCTCCCCCTCTCCACACTGCCTGGACACACTGGAATTTTTGTGGGTCCCCCCATCACTGCCAGTGAGTTTCCCAGGGTGTGCCCTTGGCAAAGGGAGGATCATTAGCTGTTAATATAACCTAAGAATTCTCCAGATATCTCCCTCGCTTTCTTTCATTAAATGTGAAACTTTAGAGACAGAAACTTTAATGATTTTCTGTGCGTGTGTGTGTGTGTAATCCTGTATGCTCTGCTGGGATCCCTCTGGCATCCCGTGTCTCTGAACAGCTGTCAGGCAGCTCAGATTCTTTTCCAAATTGCCAGTCTCCAAAAATATTTCCTTCTCTTCTCAAGTATGGAATTTCGCCCTTGAGTCAGAGAGTCTGTGCAAAGCAATAGCAGGTTTCAGTGACAAAGCAGCCCAAAACATTAGGGCCAGAAATAAAATCTTTTAAACCAGTTAGGGTGGTGACCAGGACTGTGAATTTCCAGGCTACAGTGAGACACTGCTTTCTCTTCCAGCCCAAGTGAATTGTTTTGAGACATTGTGTTTCTTATAATGCCTGCCATTAACATTCAAAAGAAGGCTAGATCATTTTAACATGTTTCAAAAAGGGATGTTAAAATTTATCTTCCTTTTTATTAGATCCACTGCAGCAAGGCACCCAGTGGCTTTAGAAATGTAAGTAATGAAAAGCAGAGAACAAATGTTAACTATAGAAATGATTTATGGAGACATCTGATGAATTTATCCTGCATCTTTACCCTTTCATCCATCTCCCCGGACTTCAGCTAGTATGTCTGAGCAGCATCAGTCACATATTTTAAAGCTGACTTGCTAGAGACATGCTCTGTGCTCTGGAATGTGGATTTCCCAGTTTTTGCCCCACCTAAGGCTCCCATGCTATCCTGTGCAGGCTTAATTTTTTTTTTTTTCCTCCTGTGGAACACTCTGGATTGGATTACTAAAGTAGGCACTCTGTGGCATAGCCTGCTGCCTGAAAAATGCTTAATAGCTGTCAGCTTCATCTGCTCCCTATGAGAGCTGAGGAGTCCCAGGCCATTCTTGAACAGCTGTGCCTTTTTGTAGCTCCTTAAGGAAGAACCGAGCTCTTTGCAAGAATCCGGCCCTGGTGGGAGGCAGAGGCTTTCTGGAAAACTTGGCCTTTGAGTTTAGCTTCCCCAAAGGAAGCTGTCTCACGTACAGCAAGTTTAATTCTTTAATTCTCAGGCGGGCTCTGTATTATGAAATAGTGAATCCTCTACTAACAAAGTATTTTCCACATCGTCACAAAGAAGACTTGAGGTTTTGCAGAAGCCCTGTTCCTCTGTTCCTACCAGCAGTTGTCCTGCAGATGTTCAGAGGCCCTTTTCCTATCAGACTTGTTCTCAAAGGAGTTTTTTTAGCCAAATCTCTATTTTTTAAACATGTGTTTTAAAATTGGATAAGGTATGTAACGAACAAGTAGTGTCCCTTTCAGGATGGTGACTGGAGGGTGAGGAAGGAGACGAGCTGGTGGATTTATATAGCTGATAAGAGATGGATGGATGGATGGATGTGCTGAAAACTGCCCTGGGGATGGACAGGTCTGGAAGGAATGGGGGGCTGAGAGGGTAGAGGTGTGTGATCAGACTTTGCCCAGCCTAGTACTGGGCACAGTGTAAGAAACCCTCTCTGGAGCTGCTGGACATATGTTTTCAAAAATGCTTCCATCCATCCCTTCCTGTGTTGCCTCATGCAGCCACAAAATGTTCAGTGCTATGTTTAGACATTTTGAGCAACTTCACAACGGCAGTTTCAATACATTTGATGTTTGGCTTTTTTCTTTCCCCTTACTGATTGGTTCTGAATATGCTTTGGTTGGGCAATGCGGAGCTGGGAAGCGTATGAAGGTTTTGTGACACTGTGATTTCTCTGGAGCTTAGAATCAAAGTGCAGGCTGCTTTTATTCAAGCTTTGGGCTGAAGATCAAAGAGGCAGCATTGGTTGTGTTGGAATAAAATAAAAAAAAAGAAATCGCTTTTGAATATTGAATAACATACTTAGTTCATTTCAGGATTATTTTTTGAGAAAACTTGTTTTGTTTCTGATTATTATTTGTCTTACTTTAATGCCTGAGGCACAGAGAGGGCCAAGTCTCTTTTGCACAAGGTGCTGTACAAAATCAGGGACCATGAACAGGTTCTGTATTAATAGCACATGATGTGGCAGGCTCTTGGAGGCTGTTCCTTTACTCACTAATATTATCTTTTTGTCTGAACTGCTTTAGCTATGGTGCTAAAATCACAAACTTGTCACATGTTGATCCTGTGTTTCATTTGGTCAGGAAGCTTACTGTACCCTGCTGCCTCCCTCCCCCTGCCCCCACCAAGAGGCTGAGGGCCAGTTGCCACCTTAACTAAAATCTGTGGACCTTTTCTTAAAAATCACTTCAGTGTCTTGCTATTGGCAATAGCTATGAAGAGGGATGTTGCTCTGGGTTATAGAAGCAGAACTGCCTTGTGTGCCTTTGGTTCACTCTTTAGTTCATCAGGGAGTTGCCCAGCCTTGACCTTCTGTGCTGTTTGGACGTGTTCATTTTTGTTTCATTCAGTTATTATGTCAAATTTGAGATGGAGTGCAGTACAAATTATTTTGGCCCCAAACCTTTCTTTAACCCTATTTGCAGAGGTGAAAGGCTAATATGTTAAACCTACCAGCCCATGCATACAGATTACTTCAGCCCCTTTAGAGACCGTATTCTCTGATTTCAGTTTTATCTTTTGCAGGAACTGTTGAGTGGCTGGGATGGGGGCACTGGGTGGTGGCAGTAAGTGGCAGCAGTGACGTGACAATTAGCAAAGAGGGATGCAGTGAAAGTGATACCAGGTTTCCCTTGAAAACAGGATGGAATATTTATTTACTATTTTTTGTTACTATATTTAAAACATTTCTAAATGTACATGTTCAAATTTGCTTTCAGCAGCAGGTTTGTACCTCGCAGTGCTACAGGGCTGCAGCACCTTGGTCTCAGGCAGAGCATCACTCCCTGTGCTGAAGGCTCAGTAGACAGGCAGGTCTGAATACATTTCAGAGCTGTTGTAGAGAAAATAACCCATTTCAACTTGCTCTGGCTATCCCAGCTCTGGCTAGCTGCACTAAAGAAGAAAAAATGGGCTTTACCTCGCATTGACTTGTGTTAAAATGGCAATGAAGACAAAGTAATGTGGAATGCCAGCTGAAATTCAGCCCAGATCTCCCTTAGCCTATAATTTGACCTCCTAGCCCAAATTAGAAACCAGATTGTTTTCTGTTCACAGTTATTTTAACTAGTGTTAAGTCTGGCTAAACTAGAAAGCCAAATGATGAGCTTTTTATTGGTTGGTTTATTTTAGGTGTTTGCTCTCCTCTCCAGATACCCCGACAGTGTTTTGTAAAGTGGTTTTTTATTAGGCTGCTACAGAAGTTTATGGAGTTGGAAAAACTAGAGTACCTGTAAAAGGGCAGATGTAGTTCTTTAAGAGATGAGCTTTACAGTCTTAAGGTCTGGCTGGTGTGGTGTTTAGCCTTGACGTAGTAATGTTAGCCTGCATTGCAAACCTGGCCTTGCTTGTGTCCTCATCTCCCTGCAGCTGGAGCAACACTGTGACTGCTTGTGCTCAGTGCAGATCTGTTTTCCATGCTGGCCCAAACTTTTTGTCCAAATACTCCAAATGTCTTGGGCAGATGGTTTTGTCATTCTTCCTTTAAGGATGAGAGTCTCTTTCACCAGGCTTGTGTTCAGGTTTCCTGTACCTGCAGGCTTTCTGCACCCTGGCACATCAGTGCAGGGCGCATGGCAGGCTCACCTGTTGCCATACACGTTCATTGTCTTTGGGCATTCCACCTCCACTCCTCACTGTGCTAATTGCAAGGAGATGGGGCAAAAGAGATCCAAGGAAACTATAAAATGTAAGAGACATTACATGATGAAGCAAAGAGGAAAAAGCTTTTGTTGCTTGGGGGAGCTCTCTTTTGGATGTCCATGATGAATCACATCGTCCACGCTAGCAGGTCCTACCCTAGACCTCAGATTACTGTCCCTGGGGAGTCCCTGGCAGCTGAGCAGATACACCATGTTCAGGGGTAGACCAAATTTTTATTAAAAACTCCTAAATCTTGTGAATTTGCTATTAAATGCCTCTAATTAAATTTTAAGAGCCTTATCAATGAGTTGAACCAGTGCAATTAACTTCTTTGTTTTTTAGTGTGTAAAACTTGTATTTAATTTATTTCCAGGACCTGTTTTCCTTCTTCCTCCCAGGCTCTCCATTACATATTAAGGTAGTTCTTTTGGTAGCCTTTGCAGCCCATATTTGCTTTGACTCTGCAAGATTTTTCTGGTGTTTAGCTGGCTGGGGTTTTGGGGTGGTTTTGGAAGCTTGTTTTCCCTCAATTTTCCTTTGTTGAGTATAAAATAATAACAAGGGGAATGAAATAGGTTTGAGGCGTAGAAAGAGGACTCCTTTTCCCATCAAACTTTGTAAGATTTTGCAATAATCGTAGCAGTTTAAATGTATTTCGTTGGCATATCTGCACAGAGGCACTCGGTGAGGCTGCAATTAGAGTGCTCTGCCTTATCCTGTATTAGTTTGATCACATAAGAAGCAGCCTATCTGACAGCTCTAGCACCTGGATAATTAAAACCCGTCAATAAAACAACAAAATGCACTGTGTAGTGGGACTCGTCTGTGCTAGCATTAAACACCGCAGATAATTATATCGCAGCAGAGGTTGGAAAGCCAGCCACTCAGTGCTCTGAAAGATCAATAAAAAGGCCCATTCATAAAGAAAAAAATGCTAGAGAAACTGGATTTTCATCTCCCTGTCATTAGATGCTTTGCTTTTAAGGTTTTGCAGAGGCAGAAAAAGATTCTGTTGAGGAATTCTTTGTTTCTGGAAGCTAAACAGGTGGAGGATTTAGCTTTGCTTTTGTGCAGCACATTACTGAAAGCAAATGTGCTGAACCCAAGTATTTTCTCGAGGCGTACAGTTCTGTTCTCCACTCTCCACTGCCTCCCTTCTCTGCTTGCCTTTTTTTTTTCCTTTCCCCCTTACTTCCAGTGCATCATGTGAGCTCTACTTTTTAGTGATGCTTCTCTTTGCTTCCTATTTTCTTTCTCCAGGACATTATTATTTTTTTTTTTTTTCCTCTTGGATCTTCCTAAAGGGCTGATTTGGAAATATCATATATTGACAGAGGAGAACACACTGCTGGCTGACTTATTTGCTGTGACAGTCTCTTTCTTAAAGCACTCATCCAGAGAGGAGATTTTTGTGTTCCAGGGAAGGAAAACGATGTCTTGTAGCATTGCCATGAAGGATAATGAATTAAGTCTGTCTGTTACTGTAAAACCATTAGAAAAGCATAATAGACCTTGAGAAAGAGGCTTAGATATTGATGTCCTGGCTATATTAGCGTGCCTGGGCAAATGATGGCTCTCTTGTCTTTGCAGAAAAAAAGATGAAGTCTGTGTAAAGTAGGTGTTTCAGCTGAGAGCAGAGAGAAAGAGTGCCTTGTTTTTTTGGCAGCCAGCACTCATGAAACACGGGCGAGTGGTTTGGTTGGCACACGTGGGCATTAAGGATCCCTTGTTGAAAGCTGCTGTAGGTGGAGGGTAGATCCAGCCATGAGCAGGATGTGTTAGCAGAGTATGGGCTGGATATGGCAGCTCAGTACGTGCTGTACAAATCTAAGTTCAGGGATGTGAAGTTTTCTGATCTTCAGGGTATTTAACACCCTAGTTTGGATTCTGACAATCTGTGGATTCAGAGGAGGCAGGTGGCTTCCCCATTTGTAGTAGTTTCCACTGTGCCATGTTCACAGGAGCTTCTGGTGTTGCAGAAATTGTTGCTTCATCTCTGAAGGGCTTGTCCCTGGAGGATAAGGTGAAGGAAAGTGGGTTGGGATGAAATCGATGTTTGAACCTCTAGGCTTGTTGTGGAGCTGTGCCTGGATTCTGGTTGCTCTTCTCCTGGTGTCCCTACCACGACAGGTGCCTGCCTCTGTGGTTAAGGCACCTGTTCTTACCGTCTGGTCCCCTCCTAGTTAGGGGGTTGAAGGACTTGCTGGTATTGCACCTGCAATGATTAATATTGAAAGGCTTTGGTTTGGGATTGGTCTTTTATTTTATGCTGCCTTTGCATTTTTGTTCTGGCAAGCATATTGCCCCAGACTTGTCTAGCCTGATGTTGTTGACATGTCGATGCTTTAAAAGTTTCTGAAAAGCCCGAAAATAAACTGCCAAACTCTTTTTTTTTTTTCCTTTCTTTGTCTCTTGCTAAATATATTAACAACGTCAGCATTGAAAAAAAAAATTAAAGATACCACAGCAGGAATAAGCAGCTGTTTATGTCTAAAGTGTTTCTGCTTCTCTATCACAAAATGACCTTGTCACTTAAAATCATAAAAAATATTTCCAGAGAGAAATGGAAGTTTGCTGAAGGGGAATGAAGTTTTGGTGTTGTTTTTAGTTAAAGTCTGAATGGAGAGTTGTAAGCAGAGTTAAGCCCTGCAGCTGGTCCTGAGCTCAAATGTTTCCTTCAGTCCAAATGCTATAAATGCAAAACAAATGACATATGAAATACTATTCCTGTTTCACATTAAAACTCCTGAAAGTCGATTTCCACTGGAACTGGGAGAAGTTCTTCAAAAATAATCCATGTTTTCTGTTTCTGTTAGTGTGTTTGTTACATTGGATTGACACCTTGCTTCTAGGTTAAATATTTTCCCACATATCCAGGTAGAAAGACAAAATGGGGGTCTTAACAAGTAGGAATAAATGCAGCTGGAAAGAATGCATAGGGAACCCCCCCAACCACCCCCGTCCCTTTCTTTTTTTCTTTCTGTGGTGGTTTTGTTTGTTTGCGTATTGTTGGTTTGGTTTTTTGGGCTTTTTGTTTGTTTTTTTGTTGTGGTTTTTTTTTAAATTTTGAAACTGCAACAATTTACACTTTTCCCAGTAATTTTTGGTGATTCTTCCTTTCCAGAACTCAGATGTGAATAGCATGAACTTATGTTCATGAGATGATGGATGCTTAAAGGCTGCCCGGTACCTTGGACTGACTTTTAGGAGGGTTTGGAGTATTCTCTTTTCCTGAACATAGAGGAACAGACAGGAATCGGTGTCTCAAGTTGGGCTCAAAATGCTGATTTTGGGTTTTCCTTTGGTTTCTGGTCTCTTGGTTGGTCTTGCTGAGCTGTATGAGCACTCTTGGTTCAGGGAAAGTGTCCACAAATCCCAGCAGCAATTAAGGAGGTGGCTCAAGACATGAAGAGGGTGTTTGAGAAGCAGTGTCTTTTCTCATGTGCCCACCTTACGCTTCAGGGCATAACAGGGAAAGGTGTATGATGGCAGGTAGAAATAAGGATGGCAAAATAAAACAAACCAACACACACACAAAAAGGTGGCTATAAATTTCTTGACAGATTTCATAATAAACAACAACAAGGTGAACTAAAACCACTTGAGGTGCTACTTTAATTCTCCTGTGTCTCCAGAACATTTGCCTTTATATTTCTGGACAAACTAATAAAATAGAAGCTGTTTTTTTTAACAGCATGAAATTGTCTTATCTGGTCCCCTAAATTGCCAGAGTCCTCTCACAGTTCTCGTTTGCTTGGCATCAGAACATATGGACAATGAGGAAATACCCCAAGAGGCCAGGGATTGCTTGGAAAAGTTGTAGCATGAGGGCAATGATGGAGAAAGAAAAGTGGGTTTCTTTGAAGGAGCTGATGAATCAGTGCTAGAAATAAGAGGTGCTTGTGTAAAGGCAGTAATAAGAGATAGAGATACAGATGAGTGTGAAAAAGGTGACTGCGGTTTTCTGGGGTACAGTTATGTTAAAGCCAGCAACGCAAGCAGTTCCTGCACAATTGGAGAAGATTCCAGTGTGATGGAGAACTGCTGCTCCTACTGTAGAGCTAAGGAAGCTGGGTGGTGTTTCTGTGATTGCCCAGTAGAGCAGAGCAGACAGGTTCCTACTTAGCACCTGTGCAGTGCTGGTTCTCACTGCAAACTGTACCTCCAGTAGCTGGCAAAGATCTTCCTCCGAGAAAAGAGAGAAAAATTAAAAGAACAAAGAAGGGGGGAGTGGAGTGGGGTGGGCAGTGGCAGACAGGACATGACCAAAAAAAAAAAAAAAAAAAAAAAAAAAAAAAAAAAGAAAAAGGTCCTTGCTGCATTTACTGGAAAGGTGAATACCCAGCACTGAGCCTCACAGCTTGCAGGAGTTTGGAACAAGTATTGCCAAGACCCAGGTGCCAAGAAATCCCAAGATTCCATGTAAAATCCTGTGATTTACAAGGAAGAACTCATGGCCTGGTTTGCTGGAAATGGAGTATGGCATGAATACATTATGGTTTTTCTCCCTGTCATTTTCAAGGCTACAGATTCATCATCTTTTACACATCTCCTTTCCTGTGTCACTTTTTGCATGTCACTTAGTGTCACCTGGGCCTTTAATCTGTCTGGAAAGAAATATGACAAAGCTGAAGGGACCAAGAAGCTGTTGTAAAAGGGATAAAATGCATGAGCAAAAGCAGAGCAACCAGAGCTTTAATGATGAGTGTTTTTTACCTCTTTCTCCCCGTAAAATTTCCATAGCCTGATGTCTGACAGTAATAGTTCATTGAACAGGCATTAGGTTTTTTCCTATGGTTTTTAGTGTAAATTGCCATCATCCCTTAAGTGTGTTGAAATGAGAAACCTGCCTGTTTCACCCTAGGATGATAAAAGGAAGCTCAAAATGCCAAGTGCCAGATGCAGTTTTGCTGCCTAGAGGAAAGGGGTGTGAAAAAGAGAGGAGGTTGAGTTCTTCTGGTTTTCATGTTGGTGGGTTTTTTTGTTTTGTTTTGTTTTCATATGAACCCTTTTTTAGTTAATTTTGTGAGGTACTGATACCACGTAGTATTTGAGATTTTATCTGAGAGCTTTTCATTTGGTTTTCCGTTTTTCCTCTCCAAGGTGGCAGTGATAATTTGATCTCACCTTCTTTGAAAGTTCCTCCACTTGGTAGGCTTTGCCATCCCCCATTCCAAGAATGTGTACGGGGGCTTCAGGGTGTCCTAGAGTTGGGGGGAAGAGCATTTGCATTTCTGTGCATCCTGCATACCCCATTCAACCCCTTCTGTCATGAAGCTTTGAGTCTGTTTGGTGATACTGCAGAAGCTAGCATGCATTTGAGGAGGTTAAAACCCCGGTGTTCACAGACAACTTTCTAGGTTGTGTGTTTTCACTTTTTTACGTGTCCAAGTTCTTGCATTAAAAAAAAAAAAAAAAAAAAAAGGCCACAAGCTAATGCTTGACCATTCAAATCAAATGCTTCCTTGCAAACAGAAAGAGAACACAACACAGATGAACTCTAAATGTGTTTGTTCTTCCCCCCACCTCCAATTCCTCGTAATTCTGGATCTTTACTCGTGATTTTGAAAGGTATCTTTGATCCATTGCTGTTATTCGGTGTAATGTGGCCAGTGCTGTCCCTTCAGCCAGGAAGACTATTGATTAGACCCGTGAAATTGTTTTTTGAAAGGCACATTGAGCCCACTAAAGGATTTTTGTTGAAAGTGAAATTTTGGATGATGTTCAAAGCCTCTCCTGGAAAACTGCCCACTTGCACGGTCCGAGCTACCTGTGATATTCCAGCATGATTGAGGACAGTTATCTTTTTTGTTAAGAAAATTGTTTTTCTGTCTATATAATAAAACTAGTCACTTGCTGTGATAACTGTTGTCTTTCAGCTAGAAAACACGAGAATGTCCCAGCCCTCTGGATTATCTGGTATCCAGCAAAACAGCCTGATGAGCAAGCGTATCAGCTCTTATTATTCTTTTCATAAAATTAAAGAAATTATGGAGCTTAAGGCAGTCGCTAATGAATCAATTTTAATTTATAGGCTCAAATAAAATCCGCATTAAGGCTGACAAACTGTAGCCTCAGGTAAACACAAAACATTTCCACTGCAGACCTAAATGGATTCTGTGCTGCATATCACAGCTTCTGCCAGAAGAGAAGGAGGGTCAGGGGTCCCATTTCACATCATAGGAGGAATCTTTAGAATCCTGGAGAAAATAAATGCAGTCGTCTACCCTTAGGAGGTCTCTTTCTGGCATGCAAAAGCAGAAAAATCAAAGACTGATAATATTTCTCAGAAAGAAGAAAAGCAGATTTTTCTCTATAGAATCACTGTTTGCTAAATATTTTTACATCACCAATTGTACATTAGAGGTGCTTGTCCCATGAAATCAGAGGCAAGTGTGGGTTTCCACACATGCTCGAGTCAGTCACCCATGGACCTGTATATGCCTCAGGAAGAGCATCTTGCAGAACCCAACCTCTGTGTGCATGCTCTTAAGCTGAAAGATGCTCACTGCAGCAGGTCACTTCCTTCTGTGTGTCTTCTTCATGGAGAACAAGATTTTTGGGAAAAGTACCTCGTTTCAGGAGATGCATCCATGCTGGGCAGATTGATGAAATAAAACTTAGCCATTTGTGCCTAATGCAGGGGTGTTGTCTTGTGAATGATCAGACTGTGAAGTATTCCTAACAGGCCTTGTATGAACAACATTATTTTGGCATTTAGACAGCTTATTTGGTGATTTCTTTTTCTCCCACTCAAGTGTTGCTGTTTTTAGTCTTTGCTTTGGCTTAAGCCAAAGATTATTACAAGATAACTGGTTTTGTGGGAACACTTTATAAAATTGTTGCAAACATATTGTTTTGTCTGCTATAAAACATGCAGTGATTATTTTTTGCCACCCTTGTTGGTTTAGTCCTTGCATTTTGTTTGGTGAGGATGCTGGTATTAAAGAACTGTCTCCTGGAGGGGAAAGGCTGTGCCACTATGCCTCTTCTCTTTTGGTAATAAGCTGATAAAGATGTTGGTGTTTGCCATCAGCCTCTGTGTGCTCACTGCTGAGCTTTCCCAGCTCATGCTGAAGTCCTGGCTCCTGCATCTTTTTGATACTGGAGGGGCCACTCAGCCTCCTGACCTGCCCTTCTGTCCGGTCTGTTTCCTGACTCTCCTCTCTGTTGCTTTCCAGATGCAGTAATCGAACCCAGTGTGCGGTCGTTGCCGGCCCTGATGTGTTTCCAGACCCGTGCCCCGGAACGTACAAGTACCTGGAAGTGCAGTACGAGTGTGTCCCTTACAGTATGTATCCTGATACGTTTGCACTTGTTTGTTCAGTAGAGATTTATTGTGGAGATTGGGCAGGCCTTGAGCTTGTCTCTTCTTGCTCAAGGGCAAGTAAAGCAGACCACAAGCATCATATGAGACTGAGCTGATAAGAAATGAAAAATGGTTCTCTGTGTCAGGTTTGTGCTTAGGTTAAAAATATCCTAATAATGTCCCGTGTTGTACAGCATAACAGTGACATATCATCTTTTGGAAAACACTTGGGAAAACCCATTAGAGCAAGCAGACCAGAGGAGTGAAGCACTCTTGCTAGCTTACAGTTCCTCTTTGCAGAGGTTTATGCTTGTACTCATACAGCAGTGTGCTTTGACTGACCTATGTTCCCGTAATTGGTTGCATTTGATAAGTGCCTTAAATACAGTATTGTATCACCAAGGAGATAGGAAGCTATTGTTTTGGGTAATTTGATGTTTAATGGTAGAAAAATACGACTTTATAAGTTTCCAAAGTTACAAAGGCAAATTAGAGGCAAGCCGTTTAGACTGAATTTTTGAGGGTAGAAAACTAGTCACCTGAGATGACAGCAAAATGTGCCAAGAAGGAAATTCAGAGCTACAGGAAGTTGTGTACCTCAGAATTTGCTTTCCGTGGAAACCAAATCTGTTACATGCAGTTAGGGCCCTACTGCCAAAAAGGGGGTAACTGAGAAAGGAAGTAGCAATGATGGTACAAGAAGTGCACTTTTTATTAGCAGCTGTAGAGAGCAGAAAGGTAAATAACAGTGCCACTTCCAGGCTTTCTGTTTGAGCAAGCCAAAGCTTGTTATAGCACACCTCGCAAAATAATAAAGCAGATATGGGAATGTATGCTTTCAACCCACAGTGTTGTATTGAGAGAGCAGCAGGAGGCGTTGATTTGCTGAAACCCAGAGTTTGGCTCGAGGACTAAGACCCCCTTTGTTGCCTCGAGCGTGGGCTGCAGGAGAGCAGGCGTGGCTGAGCAGTGACAGGCACCCTGTCCAGGCCCTGGGGTGGTCCCCATCCCTCAGGCAAGAGGTGGCCACCTGCCTGCTGCCACAGCCTGGAAAGACTGTGTGGTGTTTCGCTTCTGTGAAATTCCAAGACCACCTCTCTGAGTAAAGGGGACCTCTCTGAGGGACTTGGATACTCTGCTGGCAGGGGGCTCGGTGTGTCCATATTTGATTTTTCTAAACAAAACTGTGAAGCTTCTAAATGCAGCGATGGAATACTTTTTATGGGGTGAGCTGTTAAACCCACGAAAAGATTGATATTAAGGCTTAGGGTCTGCCCTATGAAGCAGAATATACTCCAAATTATAGTTTAGAGTTATTCCACTCTAAATGAGGCTTTTCATTTCAGAAGCAACACTGTGCATGGAAAGGGTTAGGGAAGATTGGTTTCAACTTATCACAGCAGGTTGTATTTCCTTGTGATTTATGATTTGCATGAGGTTATGCTTTTCCCTCCAGAGACTGGGCTGGTAAAGCAATAGTCATTACCTGATACCCCTCCACAGCCTTTGTTGCACATAAAACAAAGAGGAATATAGTGGTGCCTTGTGAGAAAGGCAATGTGTCAGTATTACACCCCGAGGTGTTAATTGGCCCTGTGTACAAGATGTAGAATAACTCTTGTGAGAGGTTGCTCAGTAGAAAATGTACAGTAGGGATTGAGTATTTTTTAATGATCTGAATGTAGGGAGGAAAAGGATGACAACTGACACGCTGCCTTTGCAATTAAGGTAGGAGCTTTGATGGCTCTTTCCTCCCTTTTTCGGTGAATCAAATATAGTGCCTCTGCAAGTAGAGTTAGGGGGAAAGACAAAGGGTGAGCATATGATGAAATAGGATCCAATTTTCTGAGGTGGTTGTTCCCTAGGAAATTTTGGGTCAAATCTTCATAGGTTATTTCTCAGTGTAGGACCAGGGAAGTTGTGTTTAGGCAAACTGTGTCCCTTCATGTGCCAACATGGAGTGGGAAACCTAGAGCTCCGTTTTATTCTTCTCCTGCCTCAGTCTCTGCTTGGCTTCGTTACTGCCTCTATTTCTTCCCTCAGAATGATCAGATTAACTTTGTAGGTGTTCCCAGCCTGGGTGCCACAAGTGTCCCATAAGTGAAAGCCATCCAAGTGATGGGGAAGGTGTCAGCTCTGGGCAAGTAGGTTAGCAAAGTCATGACTGGACCAAAACCACGCCTGGTGGATGAAATCTGTTCCTCTTTTTATGCTCAGTTATTGTCAGAGGTCAGTTCTTGTCACTGAACCCATATGCCTCAGCCCCTGTGCAGCCAGCCTTTGGTGAGTGGTGGGGTCTGCCATATGGCCATCTCCTAAAGGAACACCTCAGTTGCATAATAAAGGAATTAATATTTCAGCAGGCAGTTGTCCTTGTGTGCAATTCCAGCTTGCCTTTGTCTGGTTGGATGGGTTACTCCTCACAGTTTCAAATCATTCTTTATAGACAGAGAGTGGGTTTACCCAAGTGTTGGCTGAGCAGCAGAAGGGAGGATATGTGCATCTCAAGGGGAGAGGGTTTGGGAGTCATCTTTAACAGATGTTGCTAGAACTGACCTTAGGCACTGGTGCTCAGTGTAGTGCTAGTGTATATGCTCCCCCAAAGAAAAAATATGGAAGATTTAAAACTCCATTCATTAGCCTGCTTCTCTTGAGATTTTATTATTTATTAACTCTTCTACCACTAGCTCATACCATTTTCTGGAGAAAAGCATACCCCCTTCCTCTCAGGTGAGGGGAATCCAAATGTCCTCCAACTTCAGTAGCTCATATATTGTAAAATGTCCTTTACATTACCCCACACACTGCATTCCTGTGTGTTCACTAGAGATACCCCTGACAAAGGGAGTTTTATGAGACTGCAGTTACTCTCAACATGTGGACAAGACGAGAGATGATTATGCAGATAGCCCAGTTCTGATCCTGTAGTTGCTTTATCTGGTAGCAGCAGCCTTCTACTAGAATGGACAGTCATTCCAGGACATCTGGACTTTTTAGGTTGTCCTCTGACAATGAAAAGGAAGTAAAAAGCAGGTGATATCAGCAGGTAAAAGGATAGCAGGCCTAATTTGTCAGGCTTCAGTGGCATCAGTTGTCCTATTTTTCTGGTATCAGAAAAAAAATCATCAAAGTAATTTTGTCTTTCTCAAAGCAGGCCTTAGCATGTGGCATATATTTCTCTAATGCCTGCTTTTTGTACTGCCCCTGTCCTTCTGAAATACTTAAATTACTACTCCAGTTTTCTTAAATTGAATTTTCTTTTAATAATTACTGAACAAGAGAGTTTTTCCATGGTTTTCAATTGAATATGTACCACTGCAGACCTGCAGTCTGCCATTGCCAGAGCTGTGGACATGTTCCATTGTGGAGAGGTGACTGAAACTGCATTTAAGCGGTTTTGTGCTGTGTATTAGTGTGAGAAAACTAATGTGGTGAGGATCCTCTTGATCCAGTACTCTGTTGTTTCCTACTGCATTCCTTCCCTCTCCCTTCTCCCCTTACAGAGCAGAGTTAAATGGGTAATGGGAATAGCGGTGGTGGAGGTGGTTTTGTAAAGCTAGGTCAACACTCTCATTGCAGAAACACTTCACTATCATCTTCTGGTGCCTGTACAATCCTGTTGTCATGGTGCCAGTACATGTAGGAGCGTAATTTGTCTTATTTCACCTTTGTAATGTGCTAAGGGCCTTCCAGTTTTACTCATGAGCCAGTACAGAAAGCAGATTTTTCCAAAGCTGTCCATGAGACGAGTCGGCAGCAAGAGAGCCCAGTTTTGTAGTAGCAGTGGTGTTGGTAGAGCTGCCGAGCTAGTTGTCATTGTAATCAGACAGATTTTCTAACAGTAACACGATAAACCCAAACGCACCCTTTGGTTTTGCTAATACTGCCCCTGTATGTACCTGGCACTTCACAGCTCAAACCGTCCATGTTTTAGTAGTTCTGCAGGTATTTCTGAGAAGGAATAGAGTGAACAACCCAGTTGAGGCTCCCTTTTCTCTCTTGAGCACGTGTGCTCCATGGGACGTGGCAGTGGCGCTGCCCTTCATGGGTGGCACTCCAGATCAGAAGAGGGGGAATTTCCAGCATGAGAGCAGCTACCTCCCACTGGCTTAGACTGAAATTTAGAGATTGTCTGCATTTAGTTTTTATTTGGGTTTTGAAAATGGTTTGAGTTGAAAGCACCAGAGGTATTTTGGAATGCTTTCTTCTGTTCATTTCCCTGTAGAGACAACCTTACAGGCTCCCAAGGATCCAGCACAGTGTTGAAAAAAGGATTTTGCTATCTGAGTCATATCTAGCTTCAGTTTTTCCTGAGCTCCCAGTTCCCTTAGGTTCTAGGTTTTGGAAGTCACAGAATAACATGTGCACTGTTGTCCTTCAGAAGCAGTCTGTTTTTCAAACAGGGAATTGGAAAATTTAAGCTGTGGGATAGGGCCAGGTGGAAAAAGGGTGGTGACTCAATGGGGACAAGCCCATTGCTGCATTTATGGAAAGGATGGCAGCAGCAGGAGGGTGCCTCGGGCATGGCATATCCCACTGTGATGATAATCTGCCTCACACCCAGGCCACAACTCTTCCATCAGCTTTTAATATTGGGTAGATCTGTTCAAGGGGATGTTTGTTGCAAGGAAAAAATGCTCATGGCTTCCAGGGAGGGATGAATTTTTGACTCTTTCTGTTCTGGGTTAACGGACTAATGTGAAGGCACCACATATCTCTGGTGCTTACAGAGAATTTCCTTCTTCTTTAGCATTAACAAGAGGGGAAGGGAGAAGGAACCCAACACGTGAGCGTATTTCATCTTTTATTTTCCTAGGACTTTTTTTTTCTTTTTAAACATGGAACCTGAAATCACACTTCCCAATTGCTATAGTGATGGAAGAAAAGGTCATAGCCTTGCTAGAAATATTCCTTTTATTGCTGATAGAAGAGTAGATGGGCTCACATATCAATAAAAGTGAGGGATGGTAAGTGTGATGTGGGAACAGAATTCAATAAAGTTTTATTGTATCACAAGTGGACTGAAGTGCATTTAAAAACATTAAGTGAAGGCGCACAATATCTGCTCTGCTGGACCTTAGGGCCAGTGAATAGACAGATAATTGAATAATGACATTTTTAAGAGAACACAAGCACTAGAAAGCAAACTGATATTTTCATTGCTTTAAGATTGCTGCTAGAAAGGGAAAGAGAGGGGAGGAGATGGGACAAAATTGCAACCCGAAAACAGTTTAATGAGACCACTTTTCCCAAGAATACAGTTCTTAATTATTTCTGGAGTGCTGTAAGGCCATTATTATGTGGCCTCCAGGCTTTCCCTCTGCGTTTTCTCGCCTCCTTCTCCATCGGTTGAGAAGCAGTGTTTGCCCACTGAGAGCAGTGTTGTGTTTTGTTAAACAAATGGGCTTGCGGCTTCTCTGCTTTTTTTTTGCCCTGGGTTTTTATGTTTGCTTTGTTTTTGTTTTCTCCCAGGAGAATTTGGTCCCTCAGGGCCCAGCAGGGAAAATGGCAAATGTTCCCAAGGGATTAAATAAACCTGACTGTTGGCATTTTGGCCAGTAATGCGCAAATTCCCTCCTGAAGCCAGGCCTCCTTTGTTTTATTTGTTAAATATATTATTTTTGTGCACGGCCTGGGAAGAATAAGTAAAACCAAAGAAAAAAACAAGCAAAAAAACCCTGAACCAAAAACCCAACAGCAGACCTAACAATCCATTATGATTATTTCTGAGCAAAGAATCTTGGTCTCCTGCTGACAAATAGCCTTTCTTCCAACGCATACAATTTCCTGGCATTGCAGTCAAAAAAGCCTCTTTTTTGTATTCACTGAAATTCCCAGCTTTGCTTGCTAGTTAATTTTTTTTTTTTTTTTAATCCACAGAGGCAGAACTAAAGAATATATTGCTTCCCTTATCAGTCTTTTTTTACTGTTTGTTTGTGGGGAGAGTGCACCTACGCAACAGCCCATTGGAAAGCACTCTTAGTTAAAATAACCTGATAATATGGGCCTTTGCAAACCTGCAGGCTGACCTATCTGCATAGTTGTGTGCATAATGTTCATGAAGGGGAGGAAAGCTAAGAGCTAGGGAAATAAAGGTATTTGAAAACTTGAAGTAGCCTGATACGAAGGGAAATGAACATATTTTTAGGCACAGTGAAATACATGTCAACATGGTTAATTTTTGAATATGAGATGAGTTTGGCATAAGATAAGGAAGTTAGGTGGTTTCCAGTGTGTCTCTAATGCATACTGGTTTGAAGGTCTGCTGTCAGCATGGATTTTCTTGTGGGGAGAAGTTAGATACCTGTTAGGCAATCTCCATTGTAAGAAGGCCATCCCTACCTGTTCCATCTCTAATTTCCAACATGATTCTATGAAAAGCCAGCTCCTGCTGGTTCCTGTCATCTCTGTCCTTTCTTCTAGGTTGTTGGACACTTCTTCATGTCTTCCATCCATGCCAGTATGAGCCTTTATGTGGAAAGTAATTTTTTCTCTTGTTCTCAGTGTTTAGCAGATTACCCTCTGAACAGCTCACCACTCCCTAGTCCCAGGCTTAAACTGTTGAAATGCCTCCATGCACTGATGCATTCTGTCTTTAAAACATGCACTGGTTCTGGAAATCTCCATCAACAACAGGTTTTGCTTCCATATGTCTTGGAGTTGCACAAGCTGTTTTTATCAGAAAAGTCACCACAGTGCTGTGCTCAACTCTATTAGGTCTGAGATGCTGCAGTGGATGAGAGTTGGGAGTGTGTTACAGCCTGGGCAACCTGTGAACTTCTCAGATGATCATGGGATGCTTGATTGCACATTTGTTGATATTTTATTATATTTTTAAGCTTTTACAGCAGGGAGAAATTGTTTAGTTTGTTTGGGGTTTTTTTAAGAATATAAAAAGGTTTCTGTGGTAGAGCACAAGAGGCAAAATTCACATCTCTCCCCACCATCACCTCACTCTCAGAAAATTTGCAGTTTGGAGACCCAGACTTTAAATAAGTCAAAGATTTTAGTGTAGGTCTGTTATGTGTTTCTCACATAGGCTGTTTTTCTTGATATAGAGCCCTGTCAGTTCTCCTGAGGGCCTCTATAATTGGTTTATTATGGAAGTCGAAGGTGGAAAACTGTGATGCGTAGCGTAAGTTATTTTATGAAGATTATTAATATAAGGGGGTAACTTAATTCCTTGTGTGAATTCTATGCACTATTTATTCCTTTCCATTCCTGACCCATAGTAGCTGAAGTTTTAGTGAGAAAGTGTATGAGTTTGGTTTGAGTCTACTCATTTAAACTAAAAGGTGCTTAAAACCTTTCAGTCTGTTGCCTGGCCGCCTTTGGCCTTTGAGTCTGAATCAAAGGTCATTAAATTGCAGGGAAACTTTCTTTCAGTGTCAGAAAACTTTGGGTCAGGTTCCTGGTAACCTGAGGCTGTCTGAATTCATTAACTTTTTTCAAGAAACTCATCTTTGTCACACCTGTTTATAGCATAGTAAATAACTGATACTGTCTCAGCCAAAAAGGGAATTGTAGCCAATACTGCATAGAAAGAGGAATGAAAATATGGGATATTCTTCCATAAAGTAATGGGTTGCAGTCCTCCCACCTTGGCAGCTGATGGTTCCGCATCTAAATAGTGAGACCTCTTTGTACTATCTGAAATAGATTAGTGCTACATTAATAAAGATGCTGTCAAAACATAGCAGCCTGACTCCTGCAAACGCTTTTCTGGAGCGCCAACAGGAAGCACCCCCCTGGCTTTAGGTCCTCTGTACCAAGCTGTGTTTTTCAACTCTTTCTGACATGACACTTCTAGCTATTTGCCACCATTTTGCTGTCTAAACATGACCCCACACTTCTCAATTGTCTCTGAACAGTTCTGCCATCGTTAAGGGAAAAATATATTTCTTCTCGTCTTTAATAACCCATTGCCTAAATTGTGCTATTATGCCAAACACCCTCTGGAGACACTGATATGGATTTCATATGTTTTATAACAGATCTTCATGAAAATAATATTTATGTTTCCAGGTTTTATTCCTATTTTCCTTTAATTTCTCTTCCAAGAAATATTGTAAAGGTTTCTTTCATTGGTGCAGGCAGTGTAAGGAGATTAAGACCATCCTTGCCAGGTGCTATTATAAATCCACAAAAGAAATGAAATACATTTATTGGGTTTTATTCTGGCCAATAGGGAGAACAGGATATGTGTATCCAGTGGCTAAGTTGAGGATTGAAGTTCATTTCTTCTAGCACATGAGGGAGGAGGAGGGAGGGGGGAAATTTGAGTATATTAAGGCAAATCCCTTAAGTGTGTGAAATACAAAAACGCATCTTTCCAGATCTAGAAATGCAACTTTGTTGAATTTCTTTATATTAAAAGGGCTCCCAGGAAGAGAGCCAAGTACATCTGAATGTATTACTTCTTTCCCTCATTTCCTCCACTTTTCTTCCTAACAACATTTCCAGTCAACTTTTAACAATATAGGCCTGAATAAAACCACAGTAGTTGTATGCACCTCAAGCTCTGGCAAAGGAGACAAACATAGACTGCATAGTATTTGATTTTTGTTAGCTTCTGTTTCCAAGAGGAGTAAAATGGGAGGAATTGTGGAGGACTAAGGCAAAGGGGCCTTCCCCAGGGTATCCTTTTGAAAAACAAAACACTACACAAAATCCTGCAACTTATTTCTAGAGGTTTCTTATCTAAAAAATAGTCATGGCATATCATTTACCTGGGCTGGTTGCCAGACTGTGCAGAAATGTTCTTAAGGGTTTTTTGAGGTGTTTCTGCCCTGTTTTTTTTTTTTTTTTTTGGGGTGGGGGGGGAGGAGGGGGAGTGGAATGACGACCAATTCAGATTAGAAAAGATTTATTCCAATTGATTTCACAGATGAATGTATTGCTGAGGGTCTAAACTAATCTCCTCCTCCAAAGTCCTTTTTCCCTCCATGGGTAACTTAAAAATGTCTAATGTAGTTTTAAAAAATGCCTTAATCTCATTTATCTTTAATTTCTCTGTTCCGCTCTACAGGCCCACATAAAAAGATTTACAGTGGGTATTTATCCCTTCCAATATCAAAAGCAAATTCCCTTCCAGATCTCAATTTTCACTGATAATCCTCAGAGATGTATAATTTTAATTTACCTTGCAGATGACGTCTACCTGGTTTCTCTCTCTGCTTTTATGAAGGTATTATTCAGCTGCACCTCATTATCTCTGGTTTGTTTTTTGGGTTTGTTTTTTTTCCCCTTCTCTCTTGTGTGTGTTGAACGGTGTCTGTGAGTGGAACTATTGTCTTTTCCTTTGCTGGAGTGCACGTGCTGGGGCAGCAGGGGCTGGGACTGGCATGTCACCATGTAATCCAGCTGAGTCTTTTTATCCCAGGAGAGGCAGCGTTGGGGGGCTTGTCCTTTTTTTTGCTTTAAAAATTAATAATCTCACATTTTTCCATTTCATCCCTTACAATGGCTTACAGGACCACACAGATGCACACTCACACAACCTGAAAGCTTCCAAAACTTCAGATGTTCAGATCTGCAAAATAATGGTTCTACTAAACAAAACAGGAACTATTGTGCTCTTGGGATTTTGAAAATGAGTCTGTTATATTTAGGTACCGTAATGAAAGCTGAGCTTCCCTGGAAATCTACCTTTAATGTCTGTATAGGAAACACTCTGGCGTCATTCCACCTATGTTACTATTTAAAGCAGCAAATTGTGCATTTAAGTGCTGTTTTGAATGCAGCCCTAAAAGATGGTTCAACGTTTCTGCAGCAAAACTGAAGGGTTGGCAGGAATCTAAAGTCCGTGGAGTAAAATGCAGACTTGAGTTGGAATATTTGACTTTAAGGAGAAGAGGAATCAGGAAACAAAATATAGATGGTGTTGGAGATATTTTTTTATTAGCAAGACATGCCTCAAAACACTGAAATTGTAAGATAAATGGGTTTCATAGTCTAGCCTCCTGTGGGAGGGCAGAATGGAGTGGCTAGTGACTCTCTTTGGTATGAAATTACGCTGTATCTCTACTGGTGGTCTTTTCCTTATCACAGGCTGAAATTAGTCCTGCTTCGATATAATCGCATTTGTATCCTGCTGCTGCTTTGGGTATTTACACTCAGGTTTGGCAGTGCCTGAAACAGGAACGACTGTTTCAGTCAGTAATCAGCACAGAGCTGCAGGTTTGGAGGCACCAGCTACTAAAATGTAGTAGGGGAAAAAATGGTCCTGTCCCACAAGCACACCTGAGCCAGCTCTGATGCCAGGGCATGAGATGCAGAGGCACAAGCTGTGAAGCAGGGATAAATTTACCACCTGGATGTTGGTACAAGGCACAGTTGTACCCCTGGTTTCACTTGGGCCTTTCCCATTGGCACCACTGCGACACTCCCAGCCAGGCGTGTGCTTGAAGGTTTGATGGATGTCAGCTTGCATGTTTGCATCTTATATATGGTGTATGCAACTAACAGAAGCCTAATTTGGGGGGTCCTTTATGTGCTCAGGCTGGAGTTTCAGAGAAGAAACAAATAGGCCTTTGTCCATTTAAATACTTACTCAGAAGAGTGAGCATGTGCCATGTACATTTCCAATGAAGTCAATAATTAAATATGTTCCAGATGACTCTGGTGGGGGAGGATATTAGTAATTACCATAAAGTGACAAATCTACATTCTGTGTCTGGTACTTTGAAAACAAAAAGTCAGTGTTTCTAATAGAATCCATTAAAAATATGACCTGATTCAATTGTCAAGTTTAAGTTAAAATAATGTCTTAAGTTTTGGACGTTTTTTTCTGATTTTTTTTTAAACAGTCTTAATAGAGGTATAGTAGTTGTCTTTCAGCACATGCCTTTGATGAGAGCCCACTGAAACACTTGGGAGTTTTCCTGTTGAATTGGAGGGAATTTGAATGCAGAGAGTGAAATTGGACAGTACTTAAATCAGTGCAGCCTTGCTTATTAAACAGCATGAGTCTGAGCCTTCACATTTGGGAGAAATTTGTGATGCAGTGATGGTAATTTGGAGAGATTTCCAGTGAAAAGGAAAAGCATGTCTTTCTCAAAAAGGACTGATCTGTTCTGCCATCTCGTCTCAGAAACAAAATTAAGTGACTAACAAAGTCTCAAACCAGTTCTAGAGTATGCAAAAACAATCATTCACATTTTGCCTTGATAAAAAGAAATGTCACAGAGCTGTGGTTTGGGTATGCAGGGAGAAGACAGGAAAGGCCAAATCTCAATTAGAGTTGAAACTGGCCAGTGTTGTGGCAGATAACACAAAGCTTTGTAAAAAGTACTATAATAGCAAGAGGAAGTCTAAAAAAAATTGGGAGTGATACTTGTTGAGGGTGATCACCCTTCTAATGGAGATAAAGAAAAAGGGAGGCATTCAGTGTTATTTGTTTTTTGTTTCCTAAGTATTTTTTAATCCTGGTAGGCCTTGGACTGCCTGGTCCTTTCAGTTGGAGGACCATAACTGTGTGGGAGCAGTGACTTTCCTTTTCTGAAATTGTAAGGGACCAGCTGCATCAGCTGAATGTTGGACAAGTCCACGGGCCCTGGTGGAATTCATCCCAGAGTACTGATGGAACTAGCAGATGTTATGGCAAGACCTCTCTTGATCATCTACCAAGTATCTTGGGAGTCTGGGGAGGTCCCTGCTGACTTGAAGGTAGCCTGTGTTATTCCAGTTTATAAGAAGGACTGTTAGTCTAACCTCAGTTCCTGGAAAATTATGACAAAGATCATAGTGGGGTACTATTGACAGGCATTTAAAGAATAGTCCAGTTGTCAGGCACAGTCAGCCTGGGTTCACATAGGCAGATCCCTGTTTAAATAATTGGGTATTCTTCTATGACAAGGTTACTTGCCTAGTGGATCAAAGATCTTAGATACAGGATGTGAATGCACTATTTGCAACTTTGCAAATGATGATCCCAGACTAGAAGTTGCTTTTAACTCTCTTGAGGGATGAGAGGCTTTGCAGAGGGAGTACAGATAGATTGGAGCATCAGGCAATGATTAATGCAACAAAATTTAACAAGAACAATTGCTGGATTCTTTACCTGGTGTGAGGGAGTGGCAGCCCTGCAGAAGGGGATCTAGGGATGATGGTTGGCAACTGCTCAGTGTGTGCCAGCAGAGAGTGCCCTGGCTACCCAGAGGGCAATCCCCATTCTGGTGCATCAAACACAGCATAGCCAGCCAAACAAAAAAGGTGATTATCCTACTGTACTAGGCATTGATGCAGCCGCCACATTGAGTCCTGTGTGCAGTTCTGGACCCCACAATACAAAAAGGATGTTAAGGTGCTCTCGTGCATGCAAAGGAGGGCAACAAAGCCAGTGAAAGGAATGGAAGACATGTCTTGTGAGGAGCAGCTGAGAACTTTGGATTTGTCAAGTTTGGAGAAAACGAGTTCAAGGGACAGCCTCATTGCTCTCCACAGATTCCTGAGGAAAGGATGTGCTAGAGCGAGGTGCTGAGCTCTGCTCCTTGGGATCCAGTGATGGGACATGCTAGAATGGTTCAAACTGTACCTGAGGAAGCTTAGTCTTGACAGTAGGAAGCATTTCTTTGCTGAGAAGGTCTAGCACTGAGAGGCTTCCTGGAGGGGTGTTTGGTACCCCAAGCCTGTCAATCTTTAAGAAGCATTTGAACAGTGCCCTTAATATTATACTTTGGTTTTTGGTCAGCCCTGAAAGTGGTTGAACAGTTGGACTCTAGATGGTCATTCCAACTGAAAGTAAATCATTTTTGTCATGGAAAGATGCTTCCCAGTGAAATGATAAATGGGGTTTCCAGAGCCCTGTGTGAGTGCCCAGAGACAGTTGGACTTATTGGTGTAATGTGTGGTAAGAAAGCTCAGACAAATTGCTTTGCAACACTTCTTCATCTGAACATCTACACTCATGTTGAAATGGGTTTTTGCAGTCAAACCCAGCCCAAATCTTATCAATTATGAATGGCTGCAACAGATGGTATATATTATTGTTTGTAAGAATAAGTGATACGTTTCAAACAAGAAACACATGCTGCTCAGCAGCTTTAGCTGCCACTTCTGAGATGGGAACCAAATCCCTGACCTTGTCTTCCCCTCCACTTGTTGGATAACATCCTATTTTAATAACCAAAAAATGAAGACCATGAAATATTGCACGATGGAAAACTGTGTGCAAACATCAATTCCGGTGTAAGAGGATCCTGCTCTTTCTCAGCTTGCTGGGAGCTGCACCTGTCTGGGCAAGGGTGAAATCTGTGTTTGCAGCATAACTATCGGATCAGCCTTTCCCAAGAGTCCTTGGGACAGGGAATTTCTGCAAAACTCCTTACTTGAACTTTCAAGAAGTTTGTGCAGTGTTGCTGCAAGGAGCTGGCTATAACCTGAGTTCAAGGTATATCATGATGATGTTGGTGAGTGCTTTGTCAGATACCTGGCTTTGCAGAAAATACTGTGTATTCCTTCAGCATTTCTTCAATCCCCATTTGTTGCATTGCTTTCTTTTAAAAACTGAAATAATTGCCATAATTGCCATTGGAGAGCAATCCAGATGAACTGTAGAAGTCCTCAGAAACTGGACCAAAAGTCTTGGAGACTGTATTCCCTTAAGCTTGTGCTTATTTTTGCTATAGATATAAAATCCTATGTACGTGCCTTATCTGGAAACAGATAAACTGTGTAAGCATCTGCAGGACTGGTGCCTAATTTGGTGGAGAAAAGTCCATTTAAAAATCTTCATTGCTCTTACAAAATTTGCAACAAAAACATTTGCTGTTTATGATGCAGAATACATCTAGATGCATTGCCAGAACAAATGAGCCAAAGGTATTTTGTGATAGTAGCCATTCAAAAATAGAATCACAATAATTTGTTTATTTTCTGATTTATAAAATTGCTACAGCATCTTGGCTGAAACTGTGGGTAGAATGAGTGTATTTTCTTCCTCTGGTGTTTTAAAATTCTCGCTTAACATTCCTAACACAGCAAAACACTCATTTCTGTGTCTTTAAAACCAATCATATTAGTTATTCCCCTGCTGAATTTAGTGCTTATTCAAATGCGCTCTCTGCTCTCCTTGAAAAGGAATTTTGGCTCAATTTCTTTAGTGCAAAGCCCTTCCTTAGTGCCTTGATAACACAGTGTTATCTTATTCTGTAATACTTCACCATACAAAGCAATCTCAAACTCAAGGAAGCATGCCAAGAGACACTGGGCAAAAAGCCCTTATGTAAAGTTTGAACTTCTTTCCCTTAACAGTGCAGCATTTGCACAACCTTCTCTTCAGGCAAAGAAAATAAATAAATCAAAACAAAGCTCTAAAGTTAACCAAGAAGTTTTTTTAAGCAGTACTCTTGATATTTATTTTAATGGGAAGAAATCAACTTTGTCACTTTTATCAGACTAAACTAGAGGAATTATTCAGTGCTCTTTGCTGACAGTGGGACAAACTCCTTGCATTGTGCCCAGATCTGTATGTAGAAAGTTTCCCATGTGAATTTGATGCCTCATGGGTCCTCTGTGGGAGTGTGGTGACAGTTAGGCAAGGCTTAAAGGAATTTTTGGGTTTTTGCTCTGGAGCTCAGGATAAGAAAAGGCAGACTTAGGTACTGATGGCCACCTTGGCAAGAGTTTCACCTCCTGCTACCCAAATTGTGCTGCTTGAAGATGCACAAGAGGTGCACCCTTCTCCTCCTTCGCTCCAACCTGTGATCATCCTTCCTTTTGGCCCAGCGCTGAGTTACTGCATTTAATGTGGCATTGGCTCTCTTTGCCATGCAGTTTGTGGGCTGCATAAATCTGAGCAGGATGACAGTCTCATTCGAACTCAGGATGTGTGGGAAGGAGCCCCAAGTACTCAAGGTTTGCAGTCTTTCTCATGATATTACAGTCCATGGAAATTAGGTGTATGGATACCATTAAGTAGTGTCAAGATGAGTGCTATCTCCAGGGAGATTATTTATCACTTTCCTTTCCCTCTGCCTGAATTCAGGGAGGTTTTATTGAAAATTCACCTCTCATCTCCCCTTTTATTCTTTCCACTTCATTTCTTGCATTTTCACTTACTCTATCATAAATATACCTGCACAGCTGTGACTGTAGCTTTACAAGTTTCAGCCTCTTAAACCCAAATGCTGTTCTTTGCAGGTGACCTCACCTTTCAGGAGCAGAGGCTCTCCTCTGGAACATGCAGGAGGATATTGGCTTGTAGAGCATTGGATTTACTATTAATCAGTCAACTTGAACATCTTTTTTTTTTACTTTATTTTACAGCTTTTTCTCATCATGCCAGTAGAGAGTCCCAAAGTGTGACCCCTCTCAGGAATGCAGAATTAGTCTTAGTGTTCACATGGCTTTTGTGGTACCAATGGTGTGTTTGTCTTTGGTCAATCAATAGGGTCAAGAGGTGAGAGTTGGTCTGGTTTATGTCAGTGTTTGCCTGAAGTCAAATTGGTAGCCAATTAAATTTTCCAATACTGAATGAGAAGAGAGCGGTAGTGTCAGCTCTTCTACAAATGCATATTAAATTACATGATGCAAAAGTGGCTTAAGATGATTCACAGCAATAATTTGACCCAGTTATGTGTTTATTGCATTTAAAAGACAACTGGGGGCTTGATTTCATTGCCAGCTGTGTGGTAGTTAATGATCAGTAAGAAAGCATCAAACTGAGAACAACTTCTGTTTCTAAATACAGCCCGCCGTGCTGAATTTCAGACATTCCCAGAATGAGTTGTGTGTATGTAAGGGATCTAAAAATAAGGAGAAATATGCTTTTACTGGAGACTAACAGTTTATGTTCACTGCAAAACTGTTCTTAACTAACAAAGAAAAATTATATGCAGAAATGATGGACTTGCTTCTAAATGCACATAATTGGTCTGACCTACAGCTGTATGACTCCAGATTAACGCTGGCCATAAATGAATGTCCTAACACAATTTTGAAACCTATGTAATTAGCAGGAGAAGACAAAATTGTTACTTCCTCTTCAGACTGACATTTTTACTGCAACCATTAGTTTTAAAAACATCAGGCAAGCCTGAGTGGTCTGTCCAGTATCATTGTTTAAAAATTCATTTGTGGAAACAATTGCACATATGATAAACATCAGCTTGAAAATTCAATTTACTGTGTAAAGAATTGGGAGACACAGTCTTTCATAAAACAAAATAAGTGAATTAGAGCCTTCTTTTCACAGCCTGCAGGTTTTCTTTCAAGCAAAATAGCAGTGATTGGGTTTGGTCTATAAAAGTGTAGGCATTAAAGCTCCAAAGACAATGTGCTGCCATAATGTTGAATTGAAGGTGCCTATGAGAAAATGAATGTTGCAGGGGTTTTTTCTTTTCTTTTGATTTTAGGTATTATTATGTGTGTGCCTTGTTAGTTCCATTTAAAGAAATGAAAAATGTAAATATCTACTGCTCTAAAACATACTTTATTTGAAAAAAACAAATCTTTTCATGAATTAATTAAAATGTAGCAGCAGCCTGATGTCTCTCTTCACCCAGTGCTGCAGTGAAGATGGTTCTGTGGTGATGTGTGGCAGCCCTAAAAAAGCATGGCAAATTGGGTGATGCTCTGGACATCATGCAGAAAAACTCTGGCTTTGCTCACTTGTCTTTCTAGTTGAGAAAGAATCCATTATGTGGGGCCTGAATTTTGGACCAGTGGATGCTCCCATTGGGCCATTTGGGCAGGTTTTTAAAGCGGGAATTGAGCAGAAAGCAGAATTTCAGCACTGCTTGTAGCCATACTTTTAGCTTAAATCCAAACAAAATCTGGTTTAGTTTCTCAGGGAGTTTCCCAATCATATTGTTCAGAGATGAAGTTTTCTTAGCAGCCCAGTCCCTAATGGCAGAGCTTTTCCAACATTGTGGCCTGCCAGACCCCAAACCTAACTGACCTGGACTCAAAAATTGATACCAAGGCATTGCTGGAAATACACGTACTCTATTGTGTGTCCCTGCAACATGCAATTGATCTAAAAGCTGGGAATGTTTGGCGCTAGGCATGCAGGAGTTCTGTGTTTTTAAAAACCTGCTCATGTCTCTGTAAGGCTTAGTCTGCAGGAGTGGATTAATGCAGCCGTGTTTGATACTTACCCTGCTAGAGGTGCTTTGCAGTGGACATTGCCTACTGCCTGCACTGTTCCTGGCTGCTCAGACAACTGCGTAATTGCAAAAAGATGAGTGAGAAAAATAGCAAGCTTGGCATGTAAGCCTTGCAAGAGAACTCATATAGACTTAAAAAAAAAAAAAAAAAGAAACCAAAAAAACCCTCTTCAGTTTAGGGTTCAGTTATAATTATATAAAATTTTTGAACACACTTTTTTCCAGAAGAGCTAATCCTTGGTCCTAATCCTCCCTGAAAAAATGGAACTCGTTGATACTGATGAATATTTGAAGGAATGTTGTTACTTGCCATGTATCATTCTAAGGAAAGGCAAGCTCTCCGTGATTCTGTGGGATATATGGACCAGCTACATGCAGATGCTTCATTCTTAGTTTGGGAATGTTGCAATATAAGGTATGGGGAGGGGAAAGCAAGACCTTCAGCAGGGTTGTTCATCAGTCCTGTTTTCCTCTTGCTGATGACCTGACTCCCTTGTGTTGAATTTTGGAAGGAAACATTGTCTTGGCTTTACATGTGATGTTTGTGCTTCAGACTGCATTTCTGTTCCCTGGGTATGAGATCTCACTCTACATTCCACTATCTGCTGCTTACTACATTTAGAAAAGCTAATAAATAGACTCCACATTATTTAGGTTAGTTTGGTCATAATGTATCTCCTTCCTCCTATCTTCCCCTGCTGTCTATAAAATGTCCAGTGGAGGACTTTGCCTGACATGAACTAATTTTTGTTTTGCATCTTTCCCATCTCCAGTTCTAATCTTGGACCAGTTTAAAACTTTCTTCTTTGTTTGCCTTAAAACTGCACTACAATACCCTGTGATGGTGCTATAGATGATTTTAATGTTGCCTTACAGATCCTGAGTATGTGTGGTGCTAGGAGATATTTTTTACTCTTAAAAAAGCTTCATTTGTACGTGTGTTTGCTTAAATGGACTTGTGGAAAAAAAAAAGCCTTGTTTTTAAAGAGTTTCTAAGCACTTAAAAATTATTTTTTATATATAAATATGATTTTTCTCTTTCTATTTTCATTTGAAATGTGCAGTGAAAACTGCTGAATGGTGATCCTCATATTTTCTGGATGGATACTGTTCTGTACAAGAGACCTCATGTGTAACAGTGTTGAAAATCTAATCAGGAATGCTTCATGGAGCTGCAAAATCATTGTGGGATAGAACATTTTAACAGGGAAACAAAGCTGTGATTTCCAGAGAAGGTCATGATTGCAAACTCTGTGTTGACTGGGTGTGACCTGGATGAATCCTGATGGTCCAGGAGGTAGCCCAGTTATGCCCTAACTTGATGGCCTCTCTTTTGTCTCAGTTTTCCTTTTGTGGAGCATAGCTGTTTTGTGGCTAAAGGTTGGAAAACAAAGCAGAAATTGCGATTACAGTCAACAAGCTCAGCATTCTCCACGCTCAGGTCCAGCCATGATGATATTGTGTGCGGCAGTGCCATTTCCCACTATCGACTTGGTGAGCAGGAGCTTTCCCTGACCTGCTCTATGAAGCCCACGTTGCACACAAAGCCCAAAGTCCCCTTTAGATTTATTAACAAAGAGAGCAACAAAAACTGGCTGCTGAGCCACTCCTGGGGCTCCTCCCCAAGGACTGCACTGCTGAGAGCTGGAGTCCTCTCTGCACACCAAGTACCAACAGGGGAGGCAAGACGTGCTTTGCAGAGCTGCTTAACCCTTTCCAGGGAGGAACCGCATTTCACTGTCTCTCGGGAGAAGGGGGGTGGCGAGGATGATGGGGAGGCAGGTTTTTAATTGTTTTTATCTGAGTCCCCACAACATGCTTACACTACATGACTTTTTATATAATCTAATGGGTAGATTCCTGCTGTTATAAGTAGGAAAATTCAGAGTGGAGGGTCTTGTGACTCTGAAGCCATTGTGTGCATGTCACACGCCTCACCGCATTAGGCTACCCTTGCAGTCGTGGTCAGGGAAAGCTGAGAACATAACAAAGGGCCTAACTGGCTGTGCCCCACTGGTGCCTGTCTATCTTGGCATTTATTTTCCTTAAGCAGCTAAACATCTCATTTTGCTTTTCCCTGCAGTGAATGCCACCCCAATGTGGTCTCAGTGATTCTGAACTCCAGCTCTTGCTGTTGTGTTGTGTGTTTTTAAAGGTGGCATCTTTGAGATCCTTGGCCTCTGCTGGCATTGCTAGGAAAGGGAACAGTAAGGCCTTTTTTCAGAGCCCCTGCCAGCTGGTGCAGCTCTGGTGGTAGATATGAGGCATGTTTCCTCTCCCAGTATGGTATCTGCCAGTGTGGTGTAGCTCTACAGCAAGCGTGTCCATGCAAATCTGCTTCCAGTTTTGCTTCACCTTGCAATTTAGGAGCCTTCTGCTGTGCAGACATCAGAAATGGGGGAGAAGGATCATCAGTAAGAACACCAAATGCCCCGGTGCTCTGTTATTAGAGACAGAAAGGATGGTGGCAGCCGTGGACCATTTGTAGGGGGGTGTGGTTCCAACCCCCTGCTGTTTCCCTGTATTTGGTGCCCATCGAGCAGCATCCCTGTTCCCATGCCCAGCTGCCTCAGACCTTACTGACAATGGTCAGTGGTAGCAATGCTGGTGGAGATGAAGCTGTCAGCTCCTTGGCTATCCCTGCTTTTGGGATGAGCACCACCAGCAGGTTCATGCAAAGACAGCTGCCCTGACCACAGGGTGCTGGGGTGAGCAGCTTCTGAGCTTTTGCCAGCATCATGGGGGGTTGAAGTGGAACCAGAAGGCAGTGGGCCCTTAGGCTATGGTCTTGTGCTGTAGACACTCCTTTTTGGGACCTGACTTGTGTAAAAGAGGGGCAGCTGTTTTGTGCACCAGCTTTAAAAAGATGGCTTTCCAAAGTGTAGCCTGTTCTGGGAGTTTAACCTTGGAAAGACTGAGACCAGCTCAGCTCTCAAAGGAAGAGAAACAGCTTTTGATGTTGCTTCCTCTGAGGGACACAGAGGAGCGTTTCTTATACACTTTTCTCCCTCCTGCTGCTTGATGAATTCAGGCGTGGAGTCAGATCCATGGGGAAGCTGTCATGAGGAAGGGCTTGGTCAGTTTGTAAGCCAACACCTGAAAACAGTGCTGTAAAGTAACAAACTTTCTCAGTTCCTTAGAGCAGATCTCCCTGTGACCAGACATTCTCCAGCAGACTCTGCTGATGGCACACAGACACCCAGACAGGAGCACAGCAGAGAAGGTAGCTCAGAGTTCATTGACAAGACATCAGTGTCCAAAGCCTGCATCCTCTCTCCTGAGGAAATGTGATCCACAAGACTTCACAACATCGAACCTGTGGGACTAGAGAAATAGAAAAATTCTCTCTTTAGACCTGTTTACTGTCTGTCTAAAGGGAGGCCACCATCCTGTATTCTGCCAACCATTCTTAAAAAGACTTTGAAAGGTGACCTTGCCAGGCTGCACGCAGCACACTGGAAGGATGCTGACAGCTGCATTTGCAGTGATCATCCCTTGAGGAAGCATCCGCGCTTGTTCCTTATGCTTGCTGGTTTTCACACTTGATTCTGGACTATGGTTAAAGCAAAGGGAGCCAGTTTTGGCACAGTTTCCCAGCTCTGCCACAGCTTCCTTGGACAAAGTAGGTAATATTTTCCTGCCACTGTTCCCAAATGGAAATACTAATCAATCTTTAATTAACTTTGACTATGTTGTTTGTTTAGCTTGCAAGCTATTGGGAGAACAGTCTTTTCTCACTTAGTAGTGGATCTGCTCTGGCCCTGGGATATTGCTACAGGATAAGTACCATCAAAAATAACAGGACATTGCCTCATCTGGTACCTTTGCCATCATGACAGTGTCACCCACAGTGGGAATATTATCACTGGCTTGTTGATCCACAATTTTGACTAAATTGTGAATCCCAGCATGCGAAACAGGAGTGTTCAGATAAGCAGTATGGCAAACATCTGTGTTACTTATGTTTAAAACAGAATTAAGAGGAACATACCACAAAGTATATCCATGAAAAAGCCAGCTTTCTTCCCTGATGTTTAGGATTTTTTTACATTACATTTAGTCTTTTCATTAGTTTTCTAACTTTAGGCAAGTAGGAAAAAAACACTTTTTATTTCTCAAGGCCTTCGCTTAAGGGAATCAGCATGACAAGCTGAGAATATGTATGGAGTTTTTAAATAAGCTGGGTTTTTTCCCTCTGAATGTAAGTAATGAAGTGATTGTTTCATGCCTTTCTTTAGGAAGACGAGGCCTGTTCCTTTTGGCGGTTATTTTCTCTCTATATTTGGTTGTGATGCAGTCAGAGATGACCAGAATTGTAAGCAGTGAGATAAGTTTTCTGAGACAGAATTACAGTTCTGATCCAAAAGGGGGGATGTGGCTTTGGATGGAAATAATGTATGATTTTAAAACACCTATTTAGGTAGTGTTTTATGGTGTTTTGTTTGGTGGGTTTTTTGTGTTTGTTGGTTTTTTGTGTTTTTTTTCCTTTTAAACTTACTCTTAGTTTTCTTACCACCGTCCCTGCCCTCCCCCCCAAAACAAAAAGAAAATAGAAAGACATTTTACTGTGCTTTTGTTGTTTATGCTGTGGCTGTTTTATTCTGGCTCAACTTGTTTTCAGGAAGAAATGAGACATGTTTAGCAAATGGAGGTTTATTGTGGGACATGCAGATCTCTGAAGGGTTCTGATGTACCAGACTTGTCATCTTAGTTTTTCATTGAACATATTTCTCCTGTCCTTGTGTTCACACACAGCTGTGCATATGTCAAACACAGTTTCGTTTTGCTTCATTCACTACAAATTGTGCCACAAGCACCTGGTCCAGTTTTCCTCTGGCTTTGTGTCATGACTTGGAGAAAACCGCAAAAATCCCTGGTTTTCCCCCTTCTGTCATCCTGAAAACTGGAGCGATAATATTCCTAGAGAGTTTGTGAACTAAGAATTTCTGTAAGCTAATGGACAGTGAATTGAACTCCTGGCCAGCTGTGCCAGGCCACTGCACCTTGCTCTGTCCGAGTTTCAAGGTATTGGCATTTGTGTTGGCTTCCTTATCTGTAAAATGGAAATACCACTTGCTCGAGTGTGGGTTGAAGGAGGAGCTGCGTAACACCTACTCTTTGCATTGGACTGGGAGTCCAGAAGCCATCAGACAAAGGTATATTTTTCAAACTGGCAGGTCCACTAAAAGATCCAGGGGCCAGCAAAGCTCGCTACTTCCTGCTTGCATTTCTTGCCTGCTGGTCACAAGAAGACCAATGCTGTAGCCTTGCCCAGAAGGTTCCCCAAGACTTGAAAACACATGCAGCAACAGAGCTGTCCCATCCATCTTTTATCCTTTCTCTGTTTGAGCGTGGCACCAGAAGAGATAGCACCAGCTGCCAAGAGCCCCCAACAATCCCCTCTTCAGCTTTCAGAGAAGGGCAGTCTCTCAGACAAAGTAACATGTACGCTTCCATCCCGTCTCTGTGTCTCGGGTCACACACACAATCTGCTATTATCACAAACATCGGTATTTGAACCAAGAGATGGGCCACGATTCTTGTGAAACTGCTGTTTGAGAACCTGCTTCTTTAAATCAGAGCCCTTTTTAAGAAATGTGTTGGTCTTCTTCTAATTTAGACTAATGTCTGTGGAGCTAAAGATGAGGTCTTCTACCTCAGTCAACCCAGGTAGAGCTGTCATGGTGACTTTCTTCTTATTTCTTCCTTTTTGTGCATTAGCTCAAAGAGAACATAGTAATGCACTGAAAGTTGTTTAAATTTTTATGGAAGTATGCATTTGCGAAAGATTCCACATGATCTTCTGGCAAAGGGGTAGGCTACCCAGAGCTCCTCATCAAAGGCGCTGCTCCTGCCCTCAGGTTGTGAGGGAGATGCACAACATCCCAGCCTTTCACAGACCTGCTAAGGCCAAACAGTTGGTTAAGCCTTTGTTGGGTTGTGCCTGAGTACAATCTGAATTTGTGAGTGCTGTCACTGCCAGGAACGTGGGTTGTTATCATACTGGTGTCCTCCATCTGGGAGGTGAACGTGGAAAAAGCAGACCAGGTTAGCAATGACCTGAGGTGGCTGATGGTTGAGATGGATGTTGACAGATGCTCTCTAGGTTGTGTTTCCATACTGGTCTTAATGATGATGCTCCTTAAGCTGTTTTGCTTCAAATTTTAGCCTCTTTTCACCAGCCACTCTTATTGTATGTCTGCATAGTCTAACTCTTCTCAAAAGCCCTTCCCTCTCACCCCCTGGGTTATTTAGGAATTTGGTGGGAAGCTGAATCTCCTCTCCCAGGAGATGCTGTAAGCTGTGCTTGGGCTGTTTGTGGATTCAGGCCACAACACAGTCCCATCAGATGTGCTAGATGAGTCCTCCTGAATGCAGAAGAGAACATGATGCAGTGAAAGGAGAGGGCCAAGTCCTCTGTTCGCCATATCAGCATGGCCCCATTGATGCCCCTCTGGGAATTTCTGGCAATGTGGTAATTTGATTTTTGAGGTTTTGCGTCATTAAAATTATCCAGAAGAGATTTCAAGAGAGAAAGGGCATTTTTATGTGAAGCAGGCATAGCCTTGGCATCTGGCTCTGTCCCCTAGATTTCTTAAGGGTCCCTTTTAACACTGTTTCCTATTTTCAGATTACTAAAAGCTGGACTGAAAACTGAACCTTACCCTTAATTCTTTTTCCATTTTGAATCTAGCAAGATAAGTAAGTGCTGTTTTACATAAAAACTAAGCCACAGGAAAGTAGACAGATTTATTGAATTATCTCATACCAACATGAGTGTGTTTCATTGTCACTTCTTTTTTTTTAATTTAGCAACATATTTTTTTTTTTACTTTTTTTTATATCTACTGATGCCATGGGGAAATAGCTGCATTGGCTATGAAATAGAGGACCACCACACATTGACTGTTCCAAAAATCTGCACAGTAAATAATGTGCAAGAGCCTCAAGAATCCTAATTTTTGAATATAAAATACATTAGAAGTTAAGCTGTTGCAAAAGCACACAAAAGACTTCTCTCAACCTTCATAAATTCTTATGCTTTAAATTAGAAATAAAGTAGTCTCTTTTTTGTGAAATGATAGGTCTTAGCAGTGCCTAATATTCAGTTCATTGCAAATAGAACAAAATTCCTACATAGTCGCTGCATATATTTTATTGCTGTAATTTGTGGTTCTCCCAAGCAGAATAATATTTTTACTTCACTGAATATACCTGTGCAAGTTAAAGGTCTCAGATGTATTCCTTTAAAGTGACAGTTCATTCCTGCTTTATATCAGTACTTTATTCATTAAAAATAAGCGTAAAATACAATGTCATCCTTCTTAGCTCTGTATTCAAGCAGTGGGGAGCCAAATCCTGAAACCCATAAAGGGTTCTCTATTCGCACTTGGGCTCAGAGCACACATTAGCTGCAATGTACTCCCTTAATGGGTTCACCTGCGTGCTTCGTTAAGTAAATTCCCCCCCAGCGCCAGCCTGTCCCGGTCCGCCTGTGCGGCAGCCCCAGCTGGTGGCAGGCTGGCTTGTCGCAGCTGTCCCCAGAGCACTGCAGGGACTCCCGGCAGCGATTGTGCTCCTCGGTCAGCTCCCCAAATCCGTGAGGGTCGGCAGGGATTAATGAGTGCTGGGTGCGGCGGGGAGGAGGATGCACAGCACAGCACAGAGGGGTGTTGAGGGGGGACACCCTGGCATTCAGCGTTACCTTCTGCTCCGCGCCTCCCGAGGAGGCAGCCGTGCCCGAATGCCTTACACTGCAAAGGCGTGCACACGGTCCCTCCCATCCCTCCGCACATCTGGAGCATGAGCTGGGGGAAAGGCGTGGGAGCCTTTTCACAATTCATCAGTGCATGATCTCTTCTGAAACATCTGCCTCTCAGCTGAGGTTTGGTTGCCTCTGAGTACTGAGGGCTGGAGCAAAAGAGAAGATGAATTGAAGGCTCCCAAGCAGTTTTCTGCAATACTTGCTTTAGCAATCTGTAGATGGGATGTGTCAGAATCATTTCTTCTAGAGTGTTTTAGGAATGTGCCTCGGAGTGTGAGCTGTGCCAGTATCTTTGCATTGCACATGTGAGCGTATGCGCATGTGACACATGCTTGGGTTAATTATTTAAATCCTGAAATGTTGGAAGGCACTCCCCTGCATATATGCACATATGTGCACACACACACACATACAGAACACTTGTGTTAATTACTTTAGCCTAAAAATGCTACAAGGCATGCCTTGGTTCCTTTTTTCATCTTCTCTTTTTAAATAGCAGATGTTGTTAAAATTTACACCAGATTGTAAAATCTGTTCCAAAGGACCAGTCTGAAGTCTTAACATCTCCTTCCCCTGCTCTTCACTTGCTCTCCAAAGTGGTTGCACTAAAATCCCACCTCTCCAGTTACTTTGTAGGTGTTTTGCCAATTCGTAGAGGGGAAAACAAACGCATCACTTTGTTTGTCTTTGTGGAAATCCTTTTCTGATTTTGATGGGCATTTTACTACAGCATCCAGTTGGAGACACTTAAGAATAAGTACTATTGACAGAGGCAATTGATACGAAATCCTTCCTGACCGTTCTCTCAATAGTGAAAAAGAAGCGGTGTTTTACCTACCAAAGCGTTATTAAAGGAAACTCAGCCATAGCAGCTGCTGTCAGCAATATGCCTTGCAATCAAATGAGAAATATGGTAGATACTCCAAGACATGAGAGAACTGCCAAGGCTTATTGCAGAGCAAAGAGCTTTTCAATAAATGTTTTCTCTGTAGAGCATCAGATTTCACTCACTTCTCACAGCTCAGACATGCCTTGGCAATCATGATTAGCCTCATTTGGGCCTGTGGAATCTATTATTTTATAGCTAGTCTCATAGCTGGCAGGATGACAAACAGTTTATTCCTCTTTGGAGAGAGATTGGACTGAAAGACACGGAGCTTTAATTCAGTGCTCCCCCATCTAAGACATTTTTCCTTTCCCACCTATTGCTTAAGGCAAGACTTCTAATGTTTGCCTCGATGGCTCTGTCAGGCTTTTGACATCCCAGATTTAGCTCTTTCCTGGATGAGGATAAATCTTTAAGAGACTTCAGGATTTCTGTCATTTTAAAGTCAGGTAAGGAGGGAAGAAATATATTAAAAAGCCCCCATGCAAATAATAATTATGCCTAGTTAGCTGCATTTGCCTAGATAGGCCATGTGATATTCCTATGCATTTGAAATCTCAAAAGGAGGAACAAGTGGGGTGGTTATCCAGGTCTATTTGCCTGACCCAGTTACAGTGGCTGAATGGACAAAGGGAGTAAGCCCTAGACTCGCACTTGATTACAAGAGGTTTCTGGGGTTAGATTTTACCAGACAAGGTTATTTGTTTCCCAAACAGCTGTTTTATTGTGGGTCTTTAAGCATTCTGCCAGTTTGTCTCTCCATACCCTGTCTCTGAGCACTCCTGGGCTGAGCTGGCGGCACTGGGAATTAAATGTATGTTCCTGCCGTCAAAAACCATGCTTAGCAGCCCTGGAACATCAAACCCTGCTGCTAGCGCCTCTTGCTCCACCTCTATGTGCATAGAAGCCTTTCTTGATGGAGGAGAGCAGCATCTTGGTACTCAGTTTGCCCCCAGACCCTTTTCAGAAGGGCACTGTTAAATAAATGTGCTGGGGGAAAGCTCAGCTGTCTTTTTTTCCTGTTTTTTTGTGTTTGTGTTTTTTTTTTTTCTTGTGTTGGCTTGAAGCTGTAGGTAATGCACAGATGCACAGTAATGCCTCTCTCCCATTTTATAAAGGAGCTTACAGCCTGGGTGAGGTTTAATTCATGTCTCTGTTGGGGAGACTGGATCTCCACATCTCGTTTGTCCTTCGCTGTAGGTCTGTGTTGCAGAAGGCTGTTGGGTGCTCAGCGTCAGGCTCTTCATTGGCAGCAGGAGCCAGCCACAGAACAAGTGCTGCAGAGGGTCAGCCCTGCAGTGCTTACCTCCCTTCCTGGAGCTATGCTTTCACTTCTTTTACATTTTTTTGTTTTGTTTGTTTGTTTGTTTGTTTGTTTGTTTTTTAATGGGAGAATGATGTCCAGGTGGCTGGTTCTGCTGTAATTTAATGGCAGCTCACTCATCTGCTGTTGTTCTGGAAACAATACGAGGCCAACTGCCAGGGAAAGTTTGGCTGAATGACCTGTAGCCTTAATTGAATTTTGCACAGTTCTTGTACACTTTTTTTTTCTTCCCCTCTCATGCTCACTCATCTTGCTGCTTCTTTTTTAATTGGCAAATTTAAAAGGAAAATTCTGGTGTACAACAAGTTGAGAGCAACTTTTCTATTTGTGAGGGTGGTGAGTGGTGGCCAGTGCTCTGACAGTTTGACTAGCATAAACAACTTTTTTGTTTCCCATATTCAGGGATGAATTCATTTTTCAGGTCACTTTATCTTTGAAATGGTGCTCTAAACATAAAATCTCATTTACAAAAGAGATTTATACACATTAAAAAATCAGATACTCCTTCTGAAGATGAACTTTGAATATAACGATTCCTGCTGCTTCTTTTCTTTCCACTGCAGTATATTTCAGGACTCATTATATCTTAAGTGAATTATCTTTACTTGAGAAAAAAATATTTATCTCTTGGAATAATACATTTAGAAGTGCAGCACAATCACATTCAGTATCTGCTGAAGCTGATTAAGTGTCTGCTTCTTCAGAGAAGCCAGTCACTGTGACTGCCACCTGGAATAATAATGAGAGGAGAGAGGCAAAGAAAGAACAGAAATTATTCACGGAATATCGGGAAATCCAAATGTTTGTAAAATCGTTGAGAACCAGCTTGTTGTTTGCTCCTCTTGCAGGGGCAGGCACACAGCAGGGATCTGCTTAATCCCAAAACTCAGAATCCCTGAGTTTCATTTGCTTTCTGCAGGAGAGATTTTTGGTTTTCCCTTTACAAAATACTTAAAGGCATAATTTTTTTTTTGTGTTTTGGTACCTAAAATTAGGAAATGTGGTAATAACATTTAAGCTCATAGAAAATTTGCCTCAAGGGGACAGTGCCATGGAAAAGCATTTGTTATTACTTGGGTTTTGTGGGAGAGTCCATGTGAGAGCCTGGGCCTCTGATGCCTGTCATCCATTATATGAATGCCTTGACAAAATGATGGCTATCTCCCAAAATAGTCTGAAGTTTGATCTATAATACACAAGGCAATTTTGTAGGAAGCCATAACTTTTTTCATCTCACAGAAACCTCTAGTGGACAAGACTTAATGTATATTAGTGGTTTCCTGGGTCCTGATGACTTTTAAGTTACACTGACAGGTGTTTTAACATTAGTAATCCTTAGTTTTATTCTAGTGAACATCTATTAAATTTAGTTATTATGTATTAAGAAGCAGACTGAAAGCACTGACATTTTAAGGAAGCCCAAATTAATGGTTTGAAAGGTTTCACAAATTTATCAGATGAATGGAAATCTAAGGAGGACAAAAAATCCACTTATGAGAAACGACAGCTTTGATTTCTGCAGATCTATAGATACCATATTTAAGGATCTAATTTAGGTTGTGGTTCATGAAAGCATAGATTATTGACATTTCCAGTCTCTGTAGTTCACAGCAGAATTAATTAGAAGGTGATAATTTTGGGAATGTGTTACATGAAGCCATTGTAGCGCAAAGTACTTTTAGAGCACCTTTGTTTATTGGTGCTTGGATATTATATGAAAAATGTGGTATGGAATTTAAGCAAGGAAGATGATTGCTCCTTTTTAATAAATAAAGGATTAACTCTTCATTTGCTTTAAAAGGCAGGCATGGGTCCTGTGCAATAAATCCAGACAATTTTTTCCCAGCGTTATAGGAGAGAGTCTAATGTGCACACATAGTTACATACAGCCAGGAAGCACTCTGTTTACTGAAACCTTAAAATAATGTTATAAACTAACTCCCACCACTAGTGGTAATAGTTTAAACCTAAATAAACTGCAAAGCTTAGCTTGCAGAATGATTTTTGTCTGGTGGAGAACTCCATCGGAGAGGCTCGAGGTTGAATGTTCTTTCATAAGAGAAATTGTCAGCCACAGGAAAGATAATTCATGCTGATATACTTGATAAGAATAATTTCTTCATTCCTCTGGCCGGAGAATGAAAGTCTGAGTGCTTTACATTCAAGTGTCAGGTTGCTCTTGGACTGCAAATTCCAGTAATGTTAATGGGGTCTGTTCTCCATTTAAATATGTTCTAGAAAACCCGTCATGTTGAGGAAAAAAAAAAATCAAAGTAAAGGAAGACTTGGCGGTAAAAAATGGAAAAATAGCAATAGTAGTATGTATTTGTAAAGTAGTCTTAGAAAACCTAATTCTTCCATTCTTTGTGTTTGCTCCTGAGCCAAGACTTGAAAGGTTTTCTCCTGTTGCAAGTTCAAACTTTTCACATTAAAAGCTCAGAAAATGAGTGTTTCACTGGGATTGACCGGACTGGAGTTTAGTTGTGACTTAGGGACCGCTTGATGTGGATGCTGGGGACAAAGTTGATCACTGTGTCTTCTGTAGAGAGGATAATTGCAGTGGAGGGAGCGAACCCAAAGACCATTGTATTACTGTTTGGTTTCCTTTGCCTAGAGGCAAAATATCATCTGGCCTTCTGCTGGCTACAGCTTGCTGCGATGGATGTGGGTGTGTTCCCATTATCAAGGCATTTGGGGTCTGGTGACTGCCCACCTGTACTGCAATGGGGCCCCAGGCTTTCCTAGAAGGTGTGGGTGGGTGAGAGAAATGGTGCCATGTACTTTGTTTTGTGTCTGTGCTGTACAGAGTGAGCACTGAACTTGGTTGTGTGGTCTCTTTTGTCACTTTAATTATGTGTGGGGAGAAGAAAAAGAAGCAGAGATGGGTACTTCTGCAGCATGTTGAACTTCAGGTTGCCAGAACATGTCATATAAATGCCAAGCTAGCTCTCTTAGCTTTTCTTCTGGTGAACCATATATGGGGGTTGAGTGGGTTTTAAATGCAAATTAAATTTTTTAAAAGTATTTTCATATTTTAATGAGGCTTTGAGCAACCTGGCATAGTGGAATGTGTCCCTACCCATTGCTGGGTGGTTAGGACTGGATGATCTTCCAATCAAAACCATTTGGTGATTCTGTGATTTTCATTCCCTGGGTTTAGGTATTTTTATTTCAGATCTGCTGCTGCCCTGAATTTTGAACGTGTCTCTTGTGTTGTTTTTTTTTTTTTACTGTGACTCCAGGACTCAACCATGCCTTCAAAAAAGAAGAGCACCTTCGCCTGTAAGCAGGCTCTACATGGGCATGCTTTGGGCTGCCTTGGTAGATTTAAAGCTTCTCAAACATGTCCCTGTTCAACCTGGGACCCACAGATGGGGCTGTGTGTTAGGGAGAAACACCTAAATTGCTTTTCAGCTTCACCTGCCTACACGTGTGGTCAAGTTGGTTGTGGGTAAAAGATGAAGGAGCTATGTCTGGCATGAAAAACACTCTCAGCATGGCTGAGGAGCTGCAGCTTGTGCTACTAAGGTCAGCCTCAAAAATCTGGATTTTTTAGTCCTTCTGTTTTGTCATTAACTATGTGTTTAGCACTGAGTGTATTAATTAGTCTATTAAATCAATCAGATCTGTGAAGGACAGGAGCAGGAAGTGGATGTCACTTATTCCACTATTAAACATCTGCCCTGAAAAAAAAAAAAAGTGATACAAACACCTAGCAAAGGACAGGATACAAATCTTTGCACTACTTTTGCAATTGCCTTTTAACATTCCCCTAGTCACTTGTTTTTTTTTCTCCCCAGGAATTTTATGCTGCTGTTGTGTGGGTTTGAAGCAATGCCAGGGAGACAGCTCTCTATATGGCTCTGCCACTGTGTGCTTGTGCCTTAAATAGTTGAGTGCAATTCAATGTGGCAGTAAGAAAATGAGCAGTTAATGTTGTTCAAGTGTTAATTGTGCCAGAGTGTGTTTTCAGAGCCTCGACACAGCAATACTAAGAACATTTAATTAATGCTTTTGTGCAATTTCTCTGAACGGGTGGCAGGAGTCTGGGGACAGGCTGTAGTGGCTCATGATTGCACTCTGTCCTCAGTTTTCCTTCCATCTGAAAAATCGTGAGAAAGTCAGTGTATGTGGAAAGTCTTGTTAGTAACTCCCCTCAGACGTAGCAAGTGGTCCTTGATTTCTTTATGGCCTCGGGCACTGTTGAAGTCAATGGCACTGGCAACCACTGTAGGGAATCAAGGTGAAGTACCTTTGTTCTCCTCCCATGCAGTGACAGCAGGAATGGAAGACCTCAGTGTAAGAGTAAGAGCTGTGTATGCCTGGGGTTTTTTTCTCTAGATCTGTGTAGGAAAATAAGGTCCACCCTGTGCTGTCATCAGTACTCAAATTCTGTAGACTGGCACAGGCATTACAGAGATGTAAAATTGTCTGTAACTGAGCAAAATTTAAAAAATTCTACCAGTACTTTATGAAGACAGTCTTGCAGTGGTATGTTATGTAACTGAAGGGGTAATCAGACTCTAATTAGACCCTTTCTTTTAATATTGTTCAATGAGCCAAATCCTCCAAGCTTCTCATGGAACCTGTCTGAAGAATATGGTGCCCCAATATAAGCTGAGTAATTACTGAAATTCAAAAGCATTAAGTCTTAAATTAGCAGAGGGAAAATACGTATTTGCGATATGTACAATGGAAGCACCATTCAGAAGGTCACCAAAACACATCCGTGTTTGGAATTAAAAGAGAGCTGGGTATGGCACTGAGTGTTAATAACACATATGAGCTATTCAGGGGAAGGGTAATCAACGCTTCAGGTCACTCAGATCAGCTGGTCACAAATATATTATCTCCTCTAGAAGCTTCTCTCTCCCTGCTTTACAATATCACACTGTTGTTTGAATGCATTACAAAAGCTTTTGCGCATTTGGAAATGTAAATTAGTACCTTCTATGCTGCCAGAGGTACTGTATACCATCAGCCAGGGGAATCAGTGGGAAGCCATACATTTGGGGATCTGTCATGTTGCCTTCTTGCTTTTGCCAGGGACATTTAGTGCTTTTCTGAATACCTTACTTAACTGTGACCAGCCACAGCCCAGGATGGGGAGAACAAGTGGTGTGTGGGTTTCTCTGATTGCTGAGTCTGGAGCTTTTTAATCTTGCTGGCTCCTTCCCTTGCAAAACCAGATTGCACTCAAATGCATTGTCTCTGGTCCCTAGAGCCCTGACAGCCACATGTTGAAAACATTTGCCTTTAACCTTAACCTGTTATGAGGTAGAAAGGCGCCTGAATCAAAGCCCAGGTAAAAAATCCTGTTGAAGTTTGGAAATACTCGTTCTGCTGGAGCTGCAGTTGGCTCCAGCTGTATGCCTCTCTGGACAGGGACGTGTAGATCTACATGTCTAGCCAGAGCATTTGCAGCCCTACCCTGAAATTGTTTTTCCTCCAAGCCTGCAGTTTCCCATACAAATGAACGAGACTTTTGAACGCAAGGAGTTTTGCAATGCCAGCACCGGAGGACACTTGGCAAGTGTCTCGGTCAGGAAGGGGGGCTGGAGTGAACTCTGGGCAGCAAAACCAAGGCACGCGTGCACACCTTTGCATTCCTGCCTTGCTTCTCCCGACAGACATCTCTCAGCCGTCAAAGCTATCCTGGTTTGCTGGCATGTTCTTGCTTCTCCCTCTGATATTCATGGGGCCTGTCTTCTCTTGCACCTTCGGGGAAGAGGCCCCATGGAACCAGCAAACCGCAGGGCTGGGGGTGCAGAGGCTGTTGGGTCCCTACCAGGCTGGAAGAAGTCAGGGCCTGTGCCACAGCTGCAGGAGGCTTCTGGATGAGGACCCCCAAACTTTCTTGCAGGAAGCTTGTTAGATATAGAAACTAGTCCTGAGTATTTAGGAATTAATATGTGCACTTCTTTTATATATTCCTCCTGAAAGGGGCTTTGTCCAAAGGGACACAGTCTCTTCAACAGCATTATGATGCACCGTGAATAATTCAAATATCCAGCAAGTTCTGGGGTTAGGCTTTTATAATAGTGCTTTACATTTTTGTCTCGTTAATGCTGTGAGTCTTTGGGATTTTATTTATAAGTGCTACAATGTTTCCACTGCTTTCTTCCAACTCTTACTAAAGTGTGTTTCTTCAAGACAAAGGAAAGGACTCCACGAACATCCACGGACATGCTTCATTTGATTCTCCTAAGTTTTCTTTTCACATCATAAGTTAATATTATCCTGTTTTAGGTAGGGATCTCTGTTTTACAGGATTTTGGCAAATGTATGAAGATGTATATTATAAAAACTTTCTCCCTGGAATTTTTATTCTATACATAAAGCTGTATCAGTCATATTTCACTTTATGGGTATTTCATTTTGCTCTATGGAACTAGTCCAAGGTTGCTGCTGACAAGGTAGAGTCCAGGGGGCTCATTACATCCCAAGTGTTGGGCTTTTTTTTTTCCTTCTGCCAGATTTTTCTAAAGTTAAAATTTATCTGCATTTTGTTCAGCTTGTCTGCATATTATCCAGTGTATATATCAGAAGAAAGGTTTTTATATATATAAATGTTCACATACCAAAGTAAATTAATAAATCTTCTTTTTTTTTGTGAAAGAGGTAAAGAAAAGTACCTGGCCAATACAGTACCATTAATCTATTCTCTTTTCTCCTTTCTCTCTTTACCTCTCTCTCTACAATAGAAGTGGAACAAAAAGGTAATTAAATACCTTTCAAATTATATATATATTACTTATGTATAGGCTAAGTTATTTAACAGTTTAACGTTTTAGTTGAAATACTTTGTCATTAATTCTCACTACCTTTTTGTTAAAGTTTATTTAGTCTCTCTGCTGCTCAACTTCACCAGATAAGTCATATTTGCTGAAAAGTTTTTACCAGTGCCACCTTTTTTTTTTTTTTTTCATTAAATTTCTATTCAAAGGCTTAGATAACTCATTTTCCTGCCCCAAAGAATTTGGAAGGTGTGTATACTTATGTATGTGCATAAGTATGTCTTATTATGGCATAAAAGCCTCCTGGAAAAGGCACCCCTTTTTCAGCAACTCTGCGTGGTTACTTAGACTCCAATGGATCTATATAATTTTATGCCAGTTATTAAATCTGATTTTCCTCCTGTCTTGCTCTCCAGACAGTATTACCAATTTCTGCATTCACAAAAAAATAACCAATTATGCTCCGAGCAGGAAGTGTGAATGTGGGATCCCATCTTGCCAACCCCGTGCTGCCAGAAGCGCGTGGTGGGATACTTCTTCATGCCTCCCTGCCGCCCATCCCATCGTCACAGTCACTGTGCCTCTCGCGGATCGTGGAGATCAGCGTTCCAAATAACCAGTCTACATTCTGCCCCCCAAAGCGTGTGCAGCACCTCCAGGCCAGGAGGGTGCTGATGGGGATGGCGAGGGACAGATTTGCTCTGCAGCATCCCTCCTCTTGCCTCCTCATCCATCCATCCATCTGTCCTTCCATCCAGCTGGCCCCTCAGTGGTGGTGTTCCCGTGGGGCCGAGGTCAGCCAGGCAGCGGCTGAGCCTCTTCCCAGGTTTTGGGCGTGCCCTGGCCCCTGTCAGCCCTCCCCGAAGTCTGAGCAGCAAAGCATCCCAGTTAGTCAAACTGCTCCTCTGTGCTCCTCTCATGTAACAATAGAAGGTATATGTTTTTAAGTTTGAATTACTACTATATTTAACAGGACATTTTTTAACTGATTAAAATCTAGACATTGGGTTCCTCTCCAGCAAACTTTATTCTTTTCCTTCCTTCTTTCCTTTCTTCCTTGTCTTTTCCTTTCAGCATCCATATGTCATTCGTTTTTAATTGTGTGGACTGCATGTTTCATGTGTCCTGTAGCAGCTTGGAAAGTCTCATTTCTAGTTATACTCCAGATGGGTGTTCCCCCCCACCTCCCTTTGCTTTAAACGCTCTTCTGAGTTGCTAAGGGATTCGCCTCTGCATTGCTATTGGTATCCTTTAAATATTTAATATCACTTGGGCTGTAAGGATGGGAATTTCTTTCTCTTATTTCCATTTCTAGGCCACTCTTCTGTGGGCTGTTCAAATAAATATGTGGATCAATTCCCTCGGAGTTTAGCCCTTCACCTAGTAGGTACAGATTCACTGCAGAATATAATTCGGAAATACAAACCCAGAAATCCTTTGGGGGCACATATTCATTTCAGAGTTTACAAAACCGAGTGGTCCAAGTAAGTATACCTGTAAAAGGAGATTTGAAATCCAATAAGAAAACAAGCCACAGCTGATAGAAAAAGCAGGGTGGGGGAAAAACCAGTTTGGTGGAGCAGATCTTGTTCCAGAGATATGGTGGGCTGGAAGGATAGTCTCCAGCTACAAGGCATTGCTCTTGGGTTTCCTCTCATCTCAAGTGTCCTCTGCTCCGGGACTAGAAGCTGTTGAGATGCTTGGGCCAACCACCCATGAACTGCCATTAACTTTTTTTTTTTCTTTTAAATTCTTTTCCCCTGTGACAGTTTTTCTTTGCCCTGGACTGCTGAAAGGAGTTTACCAGAGCGAACACTTATTTGAGTCTGACCACCAGTCGGGCGCCTGGTGCAAGGACCCTCTGCAGGCCTCTGACAAGATCTACTACATGCCCTGGACACCGTACCGGACGGACACGCTGACGGAATACTCCTCCAAGGACGACTTCATTGCCGGGAGGCCGACCACCACCTACAAACTCCCGCACCGGGTGGACGGCACGGGGTTCGTGGTGTACGACGGGGCTTTGTTCTTCAACAAGGAGCGGACCAGGAACATCGTCAAGTTTGACTTGCGGACGAGGATAAAGAGCGGGGAGGCGATCATCGCCAACGCCAACTACCACGACACCTCTCCCTACCGCTGGGGAGGAAAGTCCGACATAGACCTGGCCGTGGATGAGAACGGGCTCTGGGTAATCTATGCAACAGAACAAAACAATGGCAAAATAGTCATTAGCCAGTTGAACCCTTACACGTTAAGGATTGAAGGGACATGGGATACTGCCTATGACAAGAGGTCAGCTTCTAATGCCTTCATGATCTGTGGGATTTTATATGTGGTGAAGTCTGTGTACGAAGATGACGACAATGAAGCCACAGGGAATAAAATAGACTACATATATAATACTGACCAAAGCAAGGATAGCATGGTGGATGTGCCCTTCCCAAACTCCTACCAGTACATTGCTGCTGTGGATTATAATCCCCGGGACAACCTCCTCTATGTATGGAACAACTATCATGTTGTAAAATACTCCTTGGATTTTGGCCCACTGGACAGCAGAGCAGGTAAGGGGTTTAACACCAGACCAAAAATACTTCTATTTTTTAATTTTTTTTTTTTTTTTTTTTTTTTTTTTTTTTTTTTTTTGTGTAAAATTGAAGTACACGCCTGTCTTACTGATTTGGCTGAGCTTCTGCAAATAAAACCCCACCACAGAGCTATAATGGTTAATAAGACATTATTCTGTGCAGAATTTTGTTTTAGTCTTAGTTGAAATGAAGTGGACAACGGAGTATCTACACATAAGTAGCCTGAAACAGTTTCCAAATTCTTGTGCCTTATTCACAGGGGTAGCAGTCTTTTCTCCTGAATCGAATTTCTTTAGTACATCATCAGATCATTTTCCCTTCTGCAGGAATTTTGACAAAACAAAGCGTGGAGGAGGATGTTTTTGCAAACAGCTGGAGGAAAACTGACTGCCAGTTTAAATTACTTTGTTTCATTAAGCTGGGGGAGTTTTGTCTTTTTAGAGAAGCTGAGAATAATTGAATATGTGATCATACACCCACAAGTGTGTCTGGAGTCAGGAGGAGAATCAACAAAATCCTCTGAATTCTTACTTTATTTTCTGTAAAGTTTCTTTCCTTTTTGAAGCATTTCTTGACTTACTGTGACTTACTCTACTTCATCTTAGGGGATCATCTGGCCCTCAGAGGTTTCCCAGCTTTTCCACTTTTTTTCCTGTTAGTTACTTAGGTTTATTCCCTTACTTTTATCAACTCCATCATCATTTTGCAATTCTAAAGTTGCCACTTTGCTAGTAACAAGACTTGGCCTACACTGTGGTCGAGCTTGTATGATGTTGCAAGAATTTCCAAACAGGATTTGCTCAGTCACTTTAAATGGTTGTTACTGTACTGATGTAGTCATTGTATCAGGTAGCTCTTATGGTGGACCGTGTACTTTGAAAGGCTGAAAAAGTAAGAAAAAAGAGAGAGTTTATATAATTTGGACAGTAAAGTATTCAGTTCATAGCATGGCTTTTCCTGAAACATTTCTTTTTGTAAGTAAGAAACTTGAAAGTGGGTGAATGGATTCAGGATTTTGCATTAGATTGCAGAAGAGAAGTAAAAAGGTTTCTGATGCTGAGATTTTCTTTTCTTGTGTGCAACCTATTACCCATATATAATGAAAATGGATCAAGAGATGCTGAAAGAAATTGTGGGTAGGAAAATCTGGAGAGTGCTGGAATAAAAGTAGTAAACTAGCAATGAAATTGTGATTTTTTTACAAAAATGTTAGGAAGGGCAGAAGAAAATCTAGAAGAAGCAGATGAACAAGAACTGAGTGACTGCTAAGGAGTAGAGATATTTTCAATGATGTTGACCTCTGCAAGATCTCAGATGAGTAAAAAATGAAGTAATACTTCTCATTCTCCTAACTTAATGGCGAGCATGTACTTTCTGGGTGGTGGAGTGAAGCAGAGCAATTTGTGAGCTATTGGCTATCCCCAAGGAGTGGAAATCAGTTCCATCTCTTCTATTTCACAGAGTTTCTCTCCTTTTTAGTGAATTATTTTCTTGTATTATAATGGACTCTTTGCTGGCACTTTGTATGTGGTGGCCATTGTTGGTAATAGCATCTTTAATATAATATTTAAAAAAAAAAAAAAAAAAAAAGCTTTAATCAGTGTAAAACCTAAAAAATGGAAAAAAATCCTGGTGGAAAAGGAAATTGTTCTCCCTTTCTTTGCAGTGTAAGATGGTGAAATGGGAGAACAGGTGAAAACCTTGCAGGAGGCTGAAAGTCTGTGAGGTGCAAGGATTTGAATTATCTTTGTGTCTCTGGTTTGAAGCCCCTTTAGTTTCACTCTGGTTTGGATGAGAATTTAGAATCCCCTGGTGCATCAGATAGGAAGCTGAAGTAGCTCTTAGCTTTGAATGATGGTGGGCATGAGAGAATGAATCTGGTGAGCCTTCTCTGACATTCCGTATGTGCAAATTTTGTACAAAGCTTTGTAGTATGGACAAAAGGCTGAATTTTACCTGCAGTTTTCTTCTCTGAAAATTGTTGAGATTTCCTTTCTGCCAAAACTGCATAAGGATCCCATTACCTCACTAATTTACAAGTCGAGAGGACTTTTGAGAGGTCTGCTGTGACAGCAACTGAATTTTTTGACGAGAAAACTTGAATGGGCCAAGACATTTCAAAAAGAAGGAAAAAAACTTCAGTAATGGAGTTTACTGCTCCATTACCCACATAGCCTGATTAGTGGGAACAATTTTTGATGAATCAGTGAAACAGAAGCACTGATTTTGAGTTGAACAGGTGGGCAAATGGTTGCTTGACATCAGACTTTTTTGCATAGAGGAGCCAGGAGACCAGATCTGCATGATGCTTTCTCTTCCAAATTCAGTGCAACCCATTTTCGGGTTAGCACCAAATTTCATGCTGCAATGCTTTACATGTAACACTAAATATCTGGTTGGCTTAAACCCAGCTTCTCCACCAAAGAACAGGAAGAGAGGCTGATACAACCCTGGGAAAGCAATGAAGAATTTTAGGGTGTTTGTTTGGTTTGTTGTTGTTGTTGTTGTTGTTTTTTCCCCAGAGTGGGTTGTGGGTATGTGTTTCTGTTCACTTCAAAAATCCACCAGTATTTCTCTGTATCAGAGCCATGTTCAATGCAGGCATTTTCCATGGTGTTACAATTTGAGTAGCAAAATTTGTAAACAATATCAGCTTAATTCGAACAGAAAAGAAGGATTGTAAAATTGATGGGTTGAACATATGGGTTGTTAAAAAACAATTAAGAGTGAAGTTTCAGAAGAGTCTTAAAACTAAAAATTGATCATAACAAGAAAAGTGAAATATTTAACTACTTAAATAGCCAGTAACATATTTGAAATCACTTGCATCATACATTTCAGGGATATCTAAAATAAAATACAGGTTCTGGGGACTGCAGTTCACCTAGAAGTAAGCATTTTCAGTCTGTTCTGAAACTGTCCAGAAATACTGGGAGTTGGCAGGAGTTGCTTAATTTATAGGAAAGGCAGTGCTCACATCCTCTTGCGGTTCACAATGTCTAAGCATTTTCTGTGATTTTTAATTAAAGATCTGTGCATGTAGGTTTGGAACATATTTGAGATCTTTGCTGTTGCAGGGCATCTCTCACCTACTATTTTAAAAAATGGGCTTTTACTCCTTGGAGAGAGTGAGTGTCAGATCCTGGAGTTTCTGTGCTCACCTTCTGCAGCAGTTGAAGTTACCAGGGAAAACAAAATATTTTGAAGTGCTAAAAGCTGAGTTTAGCTGATCTAGAAGCAATTCGAGGCTCTTGATGGAATTAAACCCAACTATTCGTTTTTCTCAGAAATGAGAAAAGCTGCATTTTAAGGCTTTACCCTGCTCTTTTTTCCCCCCCTTTTGTCTGGAGTTGTTTTTCATTTATCCCAAAAGTGATTTTGAAAGCAAACACTCCTCAGTGCCTGCAAGTCCCAAGAAACCTATCATTAATGTCTGCCCTCAAGAAGTGAACTTGAAGATACCAAAATCCTTTGAAGTGTATTTTCTTTGAGCTGTTTGGCCTTAAAATGAGCTTTTTGGAGAATGCTTCTTCATAAATGCTCCTGAATTTCTGGGTTATTTCTTTGTAGCTTCTGTTGAGTTTTTGAATTTGAAGTGTTAGTAAGGATAGCTCTGCATCTCTCCATTCTCCAAAAAGTTAAACCCAGAACAGTATTCAGCTTTTTTTTTTTTTTTTTTTTTTTTTTTTTTTTTTTTTTATGTGTCCTACTAGACGTATGCAGAGAGGTAAACAGAAGGCTGTAGTGACAGAATTAAAATTTTCTGCAACCTAATCAGTTGATACGCACCAGAGTTACCTGTTCTAATCATCACTCACTTATGATACGTTCTGTGCAAATAAACACAAGAAAACATCAACAAGGCTTCCTCTCCAAAAGGTGAAGTGCTCCCATCCTGCTTCCCAGCGCTGTGCTGCATACAAACGTACATCTCCTGGTTCTGTGCCTCAGAACCTCCCTGGGCAGGCACAGCTCCTGCCTGGACATCAGCCAGGGATTCCTGGGCATCACAGAGACCACAAGGTCTGTCTTTCAAATGTATGAGGTGCCTCAGTTCTGGCAGCTCTTGCCAGGGCTTAGGATATGCTGACTGAGCATTAGGGTACTTCGGTGGTGGCTGGAGCCTGTCCCATAGTAGAGAAGTCCAGGGAAGAACTTGAGCCAAGTTAAGGATCCCTTTGTGCATACTTTGTCCTTGGATGTCCCAGCAGCCCTTCGCAGTTATATGGGAAATACAGACTTCCTATTTTTGAGAAGGTGTTTTAAATTATGTCCAGGAGACCCAAGCATTACCATATGGGTTGTTCCATGGATGTGTGAAGTTAGTAAATAAATATGCCCAATACATAGGGAAGATGCTGATACGATATGTAAGACTTCTAATACAGCCTAAATGTGCTTAAGTGGCTTCCAGCCATTTCATATCAACACTGTGGTCAGCCATTCCGGTTATCAAATGTGATACAGAAATTACAGGGATATCTGTGATATGTTAAGAACCTCAGAGGGTGCATGTCAAACTTTTATCTTCCACATTTTGTCGAGTATTGTGGGATGCTCTCTGGACGTGTGATTGCAAGTATTTCATTCAGTCAGAGTGTTTGGGTTGTTTTGTGTTTTTTCTTCCTGAAGCAGTTTCACAATGCAGATCAGGTGAACCGTCTGTCCTTATAATATGCTAATTGAGTGCGTTTGTGTCTTGGGTAAAAGATGTGGCAGTATGGTGATGAATAAGGATTTTAAACACATATGACACCTCGTTAAAATGTAATTTTCACATCATAAATCTGAGGCCTTGCCTTTGACAGCTGAGTAATGTGGGTAGTGGGCAGAGGAACTTGAATGTTTCGAAGCTGTCCCGTGCTCATGCGTAGCTGGGAGCTGCTTCCTGCGCTGGCCGCCTCCGATGCCCGGCTTCCTTGGCCAGGAACGCATCAGAAGGGCTACGGAATCTTAAATCCCACTTGTGCACAGGATATGAGTTGCTATCGCTTCAAGAACCCGTTGTAATAAGCCACGTGTGCTATCTCTGAAGCTGAATCCGGGCTGCATTTTAAAAGGCCAGCTGAGCCTCTCTGATGAGCAGCTTTTCCTGGTGGACAAAGGCCATTTTTTAGGGAGCTGCTGGGTGTTTAATTGCTGGTTCTCTTGTGGTTTTATTTTCCAATTGCTTTCTTCCCACCTAGGAGTGTCCCTGATTCTCTCGCTCCTGATCCTCCTCATTGCTTACAGTGACAGCTACTGGTTGCACAGTGTTGCTGGAGGCTTTCAGAGAGATATACTCTCAGGAGCTTCTGCTAAATGTGTGGTGTGACTGGAGCCCTGGCTTTTATCCACCAATATTTGCCCACATATTCATGTTCCATTCAGTCAATGAGTGTTTCAGTCCCTTTTTGCTATCTAAAACAAAAAGGGATGTCTAAGTTTGGAGGTGAAAAAAGAAGAACGTCTTTTACAGCAAAGCTTTCAGCCTACGTTTGTTGGGCAGACAGTACCTTAAGCTCAAAGGGACAGGAGGACAGTATTGCATTCATATTCCATTTTTAGGCCTGGTCTATCTCTTAATTTTTATCCTGTTTTAAATTTGCCCTCTTTGTAAAGCAGTGTTTGAGTAAAAAATTATCAAAAAGCATCATGCTGCACTACACTTCTGAAATTAGGCACTTCTGCTTTCTGTCTGGAAAGCTGGAGTTTGAGCTCTTTAGTCTACCTTCTCACAAAAAACCCTTAAAAACTGCAATATTCCTCATCTTCAAAATTATCCTATTGCAGAGCATGTCATAAATATTAATACTGCTTGGTTAGCACAGTGGGAAGAACTTCAGTGTCTCTCCAGTACGAATAAATATGTGGTTGCTCCTTTTTCCTAAATAAAACTACCATGGGACAGCAGATAACTTTACCAGAGTTGGAGCAGCCTTCCTCTTTCTCAGTTCACTGCTCCTGCTCTGAGGCACCTATTTAAACTACCCTGAGAAAATGGTACAGCAGATCTAACTCATCCATGAGCTTAACTGGGATACTGCTGTATTCTCGCAGGAGGTCAGTTGTTGCCATGGGCTGGGGTCCTGTTCCCATGGGAGTGCTTGGGGACTGGGCTGGTGGGCAGCCAGGATGGTTGAAGTAGGGGAAGGGCAGGAAGAGACAAAATGATTAAGCTAAAACTTCACTTTCAAGCTTCAAAACAAAAGGAGGCCTGAGGCTTCGGCACTTCATAATCCTGTCAAACACCGTGAGGGGGGAAAGGACCTTGCCAAGAACGTGTCTGAAAAGCTGAGACAGCTGTTCCTGGCAGCAAGCATGGGATGCAGATAGGGGGGTGATTGCATAGGGAAAAAAACATTAACTGCCAGTGAAGGATAGTGGCTTTTCCTCTTCTGCAGTGAGCTCCTCAATGTGAGGAATCAGCCTGAGTAGTGATTAATTGTTATTTCATTGAGTTCGAGACCACTGAGTCATGCTGACATCAGCCATGGCTTATCGGTCCAGTGCACCAAACCCAGCTGTGAATGTGCCAGCACTTTGGGTTAGAGCTGTTTGCCAGCAGCAGGGAGCAAGAGGTGACACATAGCAAATGTCCAAGGCTGCTTTTTTTGCAGGAGAAAGGGACTGCATTGTGTATTAGAGACAGTCTTTGAGTGTTGGGTTTTTAAACATGATTCTAGTGATTATCCACAGTTTTTCTTCTGGCCAGCAGATTTAGCTGGCTTGTGTGCAGTGATGGGGGTCTGCATGGGATCGCGGGTTTAGCCCAAGAAGAGACTCCTGAATGTTCCATTTTTGTGCTGTTGCCTCAGCCTGCTCCTTTCCTCCCAGCCCAAACCAAGATTATAGTCTTCCAGGCTTTTTCTCAAGACATTACCCTCTCAATGTAAGTTATATTTGTGCACCTCAAGCCCCTGTGCGGTGCAGACACTTTCTGCTCCTTGAGGTTCTGCTGTGGCCTGGCTGCAGAGCCACTAGCCTGGCTTGGAACAAGGTTATCCTGGATTTGTGTTTTTGCTACTGCATTTTTGAATTGAGCAGGCCTTATTCCTGTTCCCCACTGAAAATACCTCCACCACGGTAGCTCACAGGTCTGGATTGCTCTCCCCCCTAGTCTGCCACTGATTGTGTTTGTTCTGGAAATGACTAGTGTAATATTTTTAGCAACACTTATTAAGACTCTTCTCCTAAAGTCTAGTTCAATGTTGCTAATTTACTTCTTCAATGCCACCACCACTCTGCAGTGCTGCAGTGCCAGGTTTTCCTTTTTTTTTTTCTTTTTTTTTTTAACTGAGAAAGCAAATATAGAAGCCCTGCCATATTCTGCTTTAGAGTCAAAGCAAGGAGGTGAGGTGTTGGATGCCTTTCTTTCTGCCTTCATACTCAGGTTCAAGAAGGGTAAGGAACTCTTTAGGAGTCAGCTGCAAAATTACTGAACCTTTAAGGAGAGACTTTAAAGAGCCTTCCCTTGACTTCAGGCAGTTGTGGTGATGTCCTTAGCAGGTCCCCATCCTTCAGATGCAGCAGCAAGTCAACTTTCCAGAGGTATATCAGTGCTGATAAAAAGTATCCCAAGGCGTGTGTGAGGAATGGAAGAGTCAGCGTTATCCTCATAAATCTAGCTGAACTCTCATGGTAGGGTTGGATTGGATCGATTACTGATAGGAAGAGAATTTAGGTTGAAGGGGCAAAAAAATCTTGATAGCTAGTTTGAAGATCTCCACGTTCAGAGAGAAATGGGACCAGCCATGAAGGGCTGTGAAATGCCTCTGAAAGGGGAACACAGATTCTAGAAAGAAGGAAGTAGTAAGCACTTCAAAGCACTTCTTCTCTAAGTGCATTTTGTTATTAGTAACTACACTAGATCAAAAGAGTTGAGTTGTGGAAAAATCAAGAATAGAAGTGGTGCTTTCTTTCAGGTGAGTCCACCAGGTGTGCAAAAGTAAAGGTTGATAAAATGAAAAACTTTCTGGGACAAAATGCCAGAAGAGTTTCAGTTTATCTTTTATTCAGATAAATCCTCTGAAGCTGGTGGGAGTCTGAGCTAGAGGCTTCAGGTGCGAGTCTGCAGTGGATTGCTGTTTGCCCTGGAAGGAATTGCATTTTGCCAGTGAGAATCTTTTTGACCTCCTGACTTGTGTCTGGAACATCCAAAGAGAATATATAAATTGTAAGTTGGAACAAAGGGTGAATATCCAAATGAATTTGAGTTGCAATATCTGCCTTACATTTTAATGTTGAAAAGGTTGTTTTTTAAGGGTGTGCTCATGACTGGAGGGCAAAGCAGATAATAAAGGCTTAGGTGAACGAGATGTGTCCAAGAAAACAATGTCATGATTGTTCACTGTAACGGGATTTCTTCACTGTGAATAGGATTTTGCTTGATTAAAATGTGCTGAGAGGAGACAGGACTTAAGGCAAGTTTCACTGAAATACGGGATTCAGTTTGAAAAGACTGGCACTGAAGAGGCAAACCAGCTGTTTCATGTTATGTAGCTCCTCGGGTCTGTTTTCACAAAGTACCACCTGCTTGAGACTCAAAAGGGAGGGGGGAAAAAAGCAAAGAAACATCAGAGCTGGAAAGTATAGAAGTTATACACTGGTCATGACAGAAGATGGGAAAAATCAGCTGCCTTTATACCAGTTTGAGCTGGCTTACTGGTGTGCCATTCATGCTTCCCTCAAATAGCTGGAATAAATTAACACAACCACTGGAGAGATGAGGCATTAGGCAGCTCTGCAGTTCTTTTTCATCTGTTGATGTTTGGGACAGAGACAAGGAAAGGGCTGTCTAAGCTGCAGGCAGAGAGGAAAAGTAAAGGCAACATCAAGTATAGACATGCCAGCAGAGATGAAGTCCCTACCTCACTCCTAAGATCTTTCCAACCTACCGTGTGAAGAAAAGCTTTTGTGAGCCCCCATGTACTGGTCTTCAGTTGTTCCTCTGTGTTAAATTATTCCCTCTATCCAAGGCATGCTTGGAGGATACTGTGGCTCACTAAGGTTGATCAGCCTGGATTAGTGTGATGCTATTCACTCTTGTACTGCCAAATTAAGCAAATGACTGGTGATGTTAATATGAACATTGTGGCTCCAGGAGTAGGGAAATACTGAGGGAAAACTGCAAGAAGAAGAAGGAAAAAAAAAAAAAAAGAAATGTTCTTTCTTTTTTTATTCTTTTTTTTCTTTTTTTTTTAGAAGGAGGGATAATAAAATTTATTTGCTTGATAAGAACATATTGAGTACCTTGGTGGCATTGAGAGCAGTGAATACTTCTGGCCTTCTCCTCCTAAGTGCTTGCTTTTCTCACTGGTCAGTAGCTGCCAAGTATTTTCTTGGTGCAATATTGAATGTGTTACAAGTTAGTCACGAGAAATATCCTTGGAATGACTGGAACAGATTTTATTGATGAAAACGTTGTGCTCTTCTCCATGGCAAGTATCAGGCCGAGTGAAGGATGCCATCACCCAAAAAACTAAGCCAAGGTGGGGAGTGCTCTGGCAAGTTTCTGCTTGATTTGTACAGTTCGAGGTGAACATTCATCCAGCATTCTGCTGGGAGAGGTGCCTGTGGCTGGTGCCTTGCTTGTAAATGTAAGCTCTCTTTATGGGTAAATCAAGCCTCCTCCTGAGCTCGGTGGGGAGTAAATGAAGCTTTTGGATAGCCTAAAACTGCATGGTCAGAACACAGTGTTGTGTAAGGCTGCTGTAACGTGGCTTTTTTCATATAAATGAGTTCAAATTGACTCTGGTATGAGGAGTAGAGCAGAGAATTAAATTAGATTAATAGATTTTTTAAGACCAGAAGGGACCATTAGCTCATTTAGTCTGACCTCTGTAATGCATTCGATTGGATTTCATCTGCTTCCTCTTCTGCTGAGCCTAATGACTTGACTTTAACTGAAGTGTACCTTCCAGAAAGGCACCCAGACAATCAGTGCCTCACTTCACTGAGTGCTTTTCTTGGTTGGATATTCTCTCCCTCAGTTAAGAGGTAAAATAACATTCGCATTAAAAATGTTTTGAATGTGCCTATTTGCATCATATGTAAAAAGGTAAAAATGTGTTTCTCGAGTCGTACTCTTTGGACCTTGCTCAGACATTGCTCTGGAAGTTGCCTTCTGTGGGAGTTAATGGTAGGTCTGATTTTTTATTTTATTTTTGTAAAGATCTTAGAAACTTGTTACTGCGTAGGAAATTCCTGAATAGACCAAGAAAGCAAATAATTCACTAGCAATGAGAAAATAGCTTTCTGGGCACTAAAATCAAGAAAGCCTTTACTTTCAGATGTGTACTTTATGATAAGTGCCACTAAATGTGTGTGTAAACTCTGTTTTCTAAGTAAAAGAAATTACCAGTCTGTAGAGCTTGCATACTGTTCTCTTAATGCCACTTCCATTTTTATTTGAGCCAGAGTGCTAGGGAGTGACATTTAAACCTTGGAGTTTGTCATCAAGTTCTAATTTTCTTCTTGATGAGAACATCTGTCCGTGGGAAAGGGCAAAAACTTGTTCCAGCAGTTTTTGCATAAGGTATTGAGTGATTTAATTCCAAATGGGTGTTCTGATTGTTGGCTTGTCTTTTTTCCCTTTGTTTCCCATACTCTTTTTAAACGAGTATACTGGGTAAAAAAAGATGATGTTGATGATGCAAGGAAATGAACTGTAGAGGATACGAGAAGTAATTGGGTAATTTATTAATTGTGTTAAGAGTCTTGTTAACACTAGTTCTTTCAAAATATACTGGCAAATGCTGGTGGAAAGAGCTTGTGATTTTCTTAATATGCAAACATGAATTTCCTGCACTCCTAAGTGCCTCAATTCAAATTGAAATACATTTCAAATTTTCCTCCAAGCACCATGTTTTGGGATACTTTGGATAAACTTCACCTTCAGGCATTTCTTTATGGTTAGTAACCACCTGAGAGAGGCTTTGTCAAGGGTGTGGCTTCATTAGATTGAAGGGTGTGAGGGTAGGTATGTATTCCCCTCTTTTCGTTGGAGAGAGGAACCCTTAAAATGGGTGCGTATCAAGGAAGGCTAGGGAAGTCCTCCCTTCCCCTCTACAGCAGAATGTGTGACCAAAATGGTCCTGTGCATGTTTGGAAGTCGTTGGCACAATGTTCGTGGCAGAATAAACATCAGCTGTAACCAAAGAAAAATGATGGGAATTAGTCAAAGTTACTCCAAAATCTCTTTGGGGCTAGCTGGTATAAGGCAGTGCCAGAGGGAGTTTTGGGCTGTGGGTTTCCAGGCAACCTGATTTGTAGATTGAACGTGGCGAGCATCACCTTGCTGAACCATGGCCCCAACGTGTTTCATTAAATCTCCTCCTTGTGATGTCTTCTAGGGTAGGGGGAAGTGATGTGAAAAGTTTCCTTCTACAGTTGGTTTACACTTAGCAGTGAGGAATGTCTTGTCTTTCATGAGAAAAGCCAGCGCTGTAAAAGCAGGTCCTCTCCAGATGAAGCTGTTGTTGCAGTGACCTGGCTGTCCTCTTCCTACTCCAATTTAAAAGCTGATTTTAATATGCCAAAGGAATAATCATAAAAAATGTGACATGCATCAGTGCATTTCTCTAATTCATCTTCCCTGGAAACCTTTGGACCCTTTTTTGATAGGTAATATATAAGGAAAGATGACATGGAGGGAAGAGGAGGGCTAAGGCAGCCTTTCTTTCCATTTGGAATCCACAGAAAACAAGCTAATATTTTTGCCTGAAATTAGAGGAAAGGAGAGGTGGTCAAGTTTTAGGAAATCCTTGAGCTTGTGAGGCAGAGACTCTGGCCAGTCACTAAAGGTGATATTTCCCATAGCTGGCGTGACTGATTGAAGTCACATCTTGGAGGCATTTAATGAAAGTTTTTGCTTGTTTAGAAACCTGTAACTAAGTCATTGGGGTGTTTCCTGACATGGTGTGGATGCTGTTTTGTCCCCTCTGTATCTCTGTAAAGTTCAGTTGTTGATTATAGAAATCTGTTTTACCTGTTCTGAGCTTGTCGCTCTCTTACTGCAAGAGATTGATTATTGATTTTTTAAATTATTTTTTTCTTATTATTGCATATTTAACAATAAAACTAAGTAATGTTCTCTTCCCAGCTGAGTCTCCAAGGAATGCAACTGTTTCTCATTATAAAGGGGGGGAAAAGTAATTAAATTTTGATTATTTTTCCCTTTTGCCCAAATATCTTCACACAGTGCAAATTAAATAAAATTATTTAACCATGACAAGCACTTCTGCCAATTAATCCCTGAGAAGTGAAGCTGGAAAATGTATTCCACACGCAAGCAGGCAGTCACACACGAATGCCTGGAAAAAAGAAACCCAGAGGAGTCTAAGACAAGCATGAGTTAATCAGCCCAACAGAGCCATGAATGGGAGTTTAAGCAATGGTGGCGTCCCTACCAAAGCTGATACGAGTTTTTTGCAGCTTTTTTTTTTTCCTCTTCCTGATACTCTGAAGAATCTTTTTTCCTTCTGGCTTAATTGCTAGAGATTAATTGAAGTTCAAGAGCTCAGTATTTCTAGTAGCCTTTATACTGAAATTTAAGATGGGTAATTTAACTTTGAATTGATTTTTTTTTTCTCTTCAATTTGAGCTTTTAGTATGTGCATATTTTTATCTTGGCTACACATGGGTTTCCTGAATTACAGGCAAGCTTACCAAGAGATATTCATTAGACAAATGTGTTTATTAACAACATAAAAATTGTTGTACTGAATGCCGGAAAACTGGATCCCATTATTAAAAAAGAAAATATTTTAGGCAATTCCAGAGGATTAAAGAAAAATTTTGTCTTGTCTACATGGATTTTTTATATGCCTGGTTTCATTACCTATTGAAAAACACTGATGCTTTTTGCGTGGGCTTCAAGGTCAAGATTAGCCCTGTTTCTGAATTTTAGCAGATTAAAAGCCCTACTTGAAGTCAGTGGCCATGTCCTCAGGAAGCAACTCTTCCCCAGAAAAACCTTACATCACTTTTACGGGGAGGTTCTTGGGCATCTGGAGAGCCTGACTGACTGTGGGGTGAGGTGCTGACTTGGTAAAAGCCATGCCTGAGTCTCTGAGATGTTTTTTTAAGCCTTCTTGCTGTTCATCTTTTTGCATCTGAAATCAAATACTGAGTGCAGACTTGTCTGAAGCTACTGCTGCAGGGAGCACTATTGACAGTAGTGCTGTGCACACTTCAGATGGATAGATAGATAGATATTTTTGTGTTGATGAGATATATTTGAAAAAGTAGGATTTTCACGCTAAATACACATTTGTTCTCACGGAAGACAGGGACAGAGGAGGGTGTTTTCTCCTTGGATGAAGCTGTCCCAAGCAATTCACATTTTCTGATAGATACAAACATTTGATAGGCTTCCCTGACTCAAGACATCAAGATACTATGCAGGCTTAATTAATTTGATTTTGCACATCACTCCAAATGGAGTATAGGGAATTGATATATTTCTATCCCTTTATCTATTTTCTGTCTGATTGGATCCTCTTTTCTAGGCAAGACTACTTGGGCTTTGGCAGAGCAGTGAAGGTCCTTGGCTCTATCAGACAGCATCAGCTGGCCAATACCAAGCTTAGCAGGAGAGGAAAAAGGCCTGGACTAGACCAAAGTGTGGCAGCAAGGTTGTGAGGGAATGGAGAAGCTCCAGAATTAGGCAAAATTACTATAGCTTTTAGTGAAGCAAAGACTCAGTTTTAACTCTGACACAGTTAGACTGTCTGGATTTGTTAGGCAGTAGTTTGCAGCCTCTGATATTTCCAAGTACAGACATGGCTTTGAAGAGAAAAGAGCATCAGCCTGATGGCAATTCAGAGACAGATTTTCGCAGGCCGGAGAGGAGTGGGCCGGGTGGCAAATAGTTGGGGCATTGCTGCTCTCAGCCTCCTCCTTCTCTATTAAAGTTGAAGTTTTTTTATACTAGCCTGGGGATTAGATGTAGAAAACTGTACGTTTAAACGTAGAACATTTTAGTATTACCCAAGGAAAAAAAGAAACAAACCAGCAAATGGTTCTATGGAAATTAAAGATTTGATGGCCCTTGAATCAATATTGTTTGAAAGTCACAATCCTTAAAAAATTTCAGTCTTTTCTTCCAGGTCATAATAAAAATACATCCTTGCACATCATAATTTCCTTTGGTGAACAGGTTTTTCTGACCTGTTTTTTTCTGGTATGGACTGGCATTATGGCCCCTCAGCCTTTCCAGAAGAATGTGCTGTTGATTTCAGCCTTGTATCCTTGACTCATTGCATTTTTAGACAGAGCAGGGAAACTGTGAATTATCTACCTAGTGGGGATGTAACAAGGAATATTCCCTGCTTTTCTAGTTATCCCTGTAAGCTATATCATGTCTGTTTTATACTCTGCTTTTTCCCATAGCTCATAACTTTCATCTGCAAGTGGGAAATTTTGGAAAAACTGGGCAGTGCTTGCTGGACTGAACAAGGAGTCTTGGGTTTGCTGACCACTGGGTAATAAGATGAATCACACGTCCTGCATTTTGCCTTGGGAGAAAACGGAGCAAGCGTGCCAAGCAAATTACTGGGTGATTTACTTATTTGCAATTCTGGGAGGGAGTCTTTATCTTCATAAATCTCACGTTAGGATACGTTTTGTAACTGTGCCCAGTGGTGATATATTTGTCTATATAAAAATCAGCTGTGCATAGGGAGCAGACCTCTGTGCCTCACCCTGGCTGTGTTTTGATACCCAGAGTTAACTAGGATTGCCCAGTGTTTATTTATATGCTGAGATGAAGCTCTGTGTTTCATCTGTGTTGCTAGATGCACGGGCTGAGATTCAGCTCCTGGCTGGAATGGAGGGGTTGGCATTTAGCAGGGAGTGCATCATGTGCCAGGTTTTCTGATGGTTGGGTGCATTGCGCTAAGAACAAACCAGCGAAGGGAGCTGAAACACGCAGGAAAACGTCACATGCCAGGAGTAGAGGAATGACAGAGAGGTGACCAGTGGAGTTAACTGTCTGTACGGCCTTTTTTGTGAGAGCTAAGCACAGAGGACTTTGGTTGAAAATCACCCTTGGTGCCTTTCCAGGGTGTCTGTCTGAATAAGAGACAGGAATGGATCCAAGCCCTGCATCTTCCTGAGCTTGGCTGAATTCCTTTCTGAATTTTCTGCCATTCTATGAGCTTGCTTTTCCACTTCCTATTGTGAGGTCCTCCTCCTCCAGCCGCAGTCTCACCTGAGTGCTTGGATGCTTGCTGTTATCCAGTCATCTAAGTCATCTTCAGACAGTCACGATATTTTCTCATTTCATTGCACCCCACAGTAAGGTTATCACCTGCTGTTCTCTGTGCATGTTAGTGTTGCCTTCATGGTATTTTAAATTGAATTCTGGACCTCTGGTCTGACGCTAGATGTGGACCAGAGCACAAAGGTTTTGTTGTTATCAAAGTTTGTCTACGCAATCACTGTCAGCAGCCTATCCTTTGGTTAATCATACTGCTCAGTTCTGATGTTTCCAACGCATTAATTTTTCTCCGACAATTCTCCTAGCTAAAATTGGAGCAGCAGGACTGCTGACCTAAAATGACTCAAAGTTCTTCATCTTGGAGACCTCCCATTCAATGAAAGTTTGGTAGATGATCATTGATTTGGGGAGATTATAACAGAATTAGTAAGTTCTCCTTTGTCCTGTGCCCTTTGAAAATGTAAGATGCATCAGTTCACTGAAAAGTTTTATATTACTTCAGAAAAGCTTCTGATCACAAATGGGCTAAACTTTATAAACAGGCTTGAAGACCCTTGCCAGCTTCTGGTGGGCAGAGGGTAGCACCAGGTATCTGCTTGGCTACCTTTCTGCCCAGCTGCCCCAAGTAAAAGAGTCCACCAACGGCTTGAGAGAGGAAGCCAGCATAGAAGATGGGCACTGCTAGTGGCCCCTTGCTGTGTTGCAAATCCCTGTGAAGCGTCAGTTTTTGCCTCCCTGCACCATGGCTCCTTCCCAGCTGAATGCGGTTCACTACTATTAATATCACAGTCCTGTCTGAGGCTGGAGAGGACTGGCTCCACAGCTCACATGGAAAAGTGCAGACCTGCTGAAGGCAGTGACGTTGCAGCCACTTGCACCACCAAAGGAATTGGTCTTTTGTCTTGTCACCTCTGCAGCCGCAGGGCGTGCTGCTCCTTGCTTGCTTAATTGCCAGTTTAATCAAAACCTGCCTCGCTGTTTCAAATATGATTTCTCCCACTGAACACCTCAAGCTGTCTCAGCAGCTCTGTGTGTGTGTCCTGTGCACACTGCGAGCCGCTAAAATGTATTGCTCAGGTTCAGGGTGCCATGAATCCGAGCACGCTGCAGCTGCCCGGGTTCTGTGGCTGTGCACTGATGTTCCCATGCCCAACTCATCCCTAACCTCCTTCAGAGGTTATCCCAGCAGGTTATCCCACAGGAGTGCTCATCTGCTCCAGTGCCAAGTCCAGCAGCCTCGACTTGGTTACCAGATCACTGTGAGTTTGGGCTTCTGAGAGTGTGTTCTGCTTTCATTTTCTAAATGCCCTCCTGAATATACAGATTTTCCTAAAGACAGCTCTACTGTATAACTTCAGGGCTAGTGACTGCATTGTTGAGCTCAGGGATGGATTATTCAGAGTCTCTGTGTTCACAGGATTTTCAGTTCCATTGAAAAGTATAAAAGTCATCATGCATTTTTAAGTGGAAAGAGAAGTATTAAAGTATAGGTTCTGAAGACTTTGAGGCACAGGAAAGAAAAGCCTAAATCTATAATATTTATTATTTCTTGTGGGTTTTATTTTCCTTTGGTTTAAAAGTCCTAGGATGTAATCTCAGAATTTAGGGGTGCCGCTCCTGACTTGTACATGCTTGACATTGAACATGAAATGTCTTCCCAGCACTGACTTTTGAGGAATATCATTCCAAACACCTGAAAAATGAGGCTTTTTCACAGGTGTTTTTTTTCTTAGCTGTCCTGGGTGCTCTAAGCTTGTTCCAGTCATTTGTAACCTTTGTAATCAGCTTGACTGGGGTACCTGGGGACAACCTGCAGCCCTGCTCATCCATCTTATGAAGCACAAAGTGTTGGTATTTGCCCTCAATCCACAGCACAGATACTTTGCTATCCTCCACTTTTTCTTTCTTCTTTTGTTCCCACACCTTAATGAAAATCTTCGAGTGTTTTCTGAACCTCTGCTTATCCTGAGCAGAAAGCCACCTTTGTGTCAAATAACAGGCAGCTTCCAATCTGGCTTCTCATCTTTATGAAGCTAATTGGAGATTTTTTTTTTTTGTGGTTTCCTAAAAAGGAAAAGCTTTCAGAGGACTTTCTCCCTGACCATAGGGATACAGGGTTGGATGCCAAGGTCTCCAACCTGCTGTGAAGGTGCTCTTGTCCTTTTTTTGGATGCATGAGGGTATGGCTCCCTTTTTTCACCTCGCTCAGGGACCTTTTTCGGACCTTTTTCCTGCCTCTATTCCTCCCCTCTGTCCATCTTTGCTCCTGTTTGATTTGCCTGGAAATAACAACAGCGTGATTCCTCAAATCCAGTAACTTGAGAAGGAAACCTCTAATCTCTAATTAGGACATCTCTGGAGGGGAAAGCACAATGAAAGCTTGAACTCCTGCACAAAGAAGCCATCGTGCCAAGGAGCTTTAACAGACTTAGGAATGGCAGACTGGCACAGGCAGCAGCACAGCCACCTTCCTCAGTGGCGTTCCCCTTCATCCACAGGGGCTGTGGAAGGGAGGTGAACTTCTGGCAGAGGCTTGCCCAGTGCTCAGCTGGCTTGCTTGAGGACTTACGGCTAGATTTAGAAAGCTGAATTTGTACTGTTCTGAAGGTGTCACTGTCATGGTGGGGTCACAAGTTTTTCTGTCTTTATTTCTTCTCTTTAAGCAGATTATGCTGCATAAGAATCCCTGTGCAGCAAGTAGGCTTGTTTGTAATGCAAGTTACTGGAAGGAAAATATTCTTTTATCAGGTGCTTGTGTACACAAAATTCTTGCTGTAGTCGTCACCAAGCCATTCGACCAACGTTACTTGAAACTATCATGTCAATCACAGCTGGAATGGCTGATATTACCGAGACTGCATTCAATCCCAAGGTGCCAACCCAGAAATCATACCTCACTCTGAGTGTCCCCAAAGCCAGTGGATGCTATTAGATATACCCTACAAAAGAAGGATTAAACAGATTTGCTCTATCCTTTATCTGATCCAGGTAAAAAAACCCAAACAAACAAACAAACAAAACCCCCCCCCCAAAAAAAAAAACCCCAAAAACCCCAACAACAAAAACAACAACAACAAAACGAAACAAAAAAAACCCCAAAAACGTGTGTCCATCCTGGGCTCCTAAACAATGAGGTGGTCATTTACTGGGGCTCAGTGTGAAGCTAATTCTGTAGATGTTAGAATCCCACATAAGTCAGATACCTAGTCAGAAATGCAAGTGTTCTCCCTTTCTTGCTTATATCACAAGAGGATGAAGAAAGAGCTTCATGTCCCTGATAGAGGCCAGGTTGTCCAGATAACTGAAGCTTGAATTTGTCTGCTCTTCAGTAAAGATGTCATTTAAGAAACCTAAATGCAAAGTTAAGGGTTAGCCTGTTAGAGGAAGTTTAGCTTGAAGTGGTGATCAGGGCTAGTATATATGAATATGTAAATCTGTGCATTCATTAAAGCAACTAAAGGGTTGTATAAAGGGAAGAAAATATTTCTCTTGCATTGCCATATTGGGTGATTGTGTTGCAGAGGTGATGGAATGCATGACTAAGGACAATTTGAATAGTCTGTTGTAAAGGAAAATACTCTAAACTAAAGCTGTCTATTAAGTTTATAGCAGTGTATTTTACTGCAAAGAGCAGGAGCCTGAAGCAGAACAAGCTGAAAGAGTTTTCAGCTGGCCTGAAACACACAACCTTTTTCAGATTCCGTGGTCTCATTTTCAGTCATGCTGTATGTTTCCTGCAGTCTTCTGGGGGGTCTGGCAGGCACATCAGAAGTGATGTAGTGAAACAGCCTCTTCCCCTGCACGTATGCAGCTAGATCCTTGGGATTAGGAAGTTTGGCAGTGCCAGGGGACCCTTGCCCCAGTGCTGGCAGACAGAGCAGTGCCCCAGCAGACCTGTCTGCTGCCCTTGTGGAGGGCAGACATCCAGCATGATTCATACAGGGCGAAGGAGGCTCAGGCGAGAATTAATTTGTATTATTCAAGGAGTACCAATCAGGATCTTATTGTTCTAGGCAGTGTGCAAACTTATAATCAAAACTGTCATCCAAAAGCCTACAGAAACATCATGGGAACTAAGATAAGAATAATCCTGAGACATGCTTGAAGGGCCTTCAGGAATATAGGTCCCAAATACAGAATATCTGATGCTAAAAATTATACTGGACTTTGTAGAAAACATCTGGTCTGTAGACGTTTGCTGTATGAACCTGTATTCTGTGCAGTTATTCAGAAGTCTGTGAGCTGGTGCAGTCTGTGACCCATTGCAAACTTCTCATTGCCTGGCCATAAGCAAATAAGTAAGTGTAGAATGACAACATGAAGGGAACAGATAGTAAAATCTTCTATGTCATTCCTGGATTTTTTTAAGCAATGAAAAGGGACACAATAAAGTTTATTAAATCCATAGTTGACTTCACCAGAAGTAGAAGTCATAAGCTATAGACTTCAAATCTCTTTGAATCTACAAACCATCAATTCTGCTTCACAGGTCTTAAAAAAAAAAAAAAAAAAAAGAAAAGGGCCACATTGAACATGGGTTTCCTCAGGTGGGTAAAGAGGAAAAATAAACATCACAATGTTTTGATACTTAGCTCAAAAAGCTGGAGAAAGACCCTATAAGCACAACAGCAGTCACCAAGTTATAAAACTGTGTTATATACAAAGGTGAAAAGAGTGCAATAACAACAAAGCACCACATTGTCTTTGCAAAGCACTTTTGGGCTGCTTGGCATTGCATCACTTTAGAGGACTGGATCAACCAAGGTGATGGAAAGAGATGCTTTTTTTACTTTCTGTGACAGGAGCATGCTTAATCTTTGCTATAAAGTGGCAAGGGTGCTCCCAGGATTTGGCCATCAGAAATGGTGTTCAGAATTGTCACTGATGCAGAAAGGTTACAGATATATTCACAGCCAGGGACAGAGTTTAAAAATGCTTTGCTTTTTATTTTCTTTGGGCTGAGGGGGGGGAAGACAATTCCTAATGATTATTTTAAAAAAACAATCCAGTAAGGCTTTCTTTGGATGGTTGATCCAGCAGTTTGCCTGTTTTTGGCATTGGAGATAAACTCAGGCCTTTAAGCTCAGCTTCCTGTGCTGTTTGTGTCTGCACCCAAACTGTATTGACTCTGTCCTCAGTGGCACTCAGGAAGTCCATATGCAGTTACTGTATGTGGATTAGGGAAACTGTTGTGTTCAGACTCTGTATCTGTGTACATTGGGGAGATGCAAGAGACTTCTGAGACCTTCCTCTTCCTCTCACAGGTTTCTCCATCCAGCTAGGTTAATGATGAACAGTGCAGCAGAAGTAGACGATCTCCCCTCTTCTCCCCCTTTCCCTGACATTGAACTGAAAACATGGATTCTTTAGGAGGCTTTTGATTGAGAGAGAAAACATGAAAACAGAGAGGAAGTCTGTCAGAGTTGGATCAATTTGCCCAAACAGCTCAGTTTTTCAGCTGACAGCATTTTAGCACTCAGAGGGGAGTTGTCAAAATCTCTCTACAGGCAGTCATGTCCTTCATGCTGAGAAATACCTTATATTATCTTGAAAGAGAAGAAAGAAGAAAAGGGGAAAAAAAAAAAAAAGACAAGAGGGCTTAGATTCCTGTTCTTTTAGGTCACAGAGAAAATACCCACTCTTGTTTCATTTTTTCATCAAGTCATGTCATGTTAATCTCGTTTGCTGCTTGATCACTCACTTTGAGATGGAGTCTGTCCCCTCCTGCAGTGTCCCCTGCTCCACAGCTGAGGCTGGGCAGCAGGCAGGAATGCAGAGCCAGGCAGGCAGCACTGCCTGTCTCAGGGCTCCTGATGCAGATCAGAAGAAGTGATTAAAGCAGTTAGGGTGCACTGACCCACTCAGAAAACAGATTACTCGTCTCTTTGCACTTCCTTAATGAAAGCAGTTGATAAAAATATCTGTAATGAAGAAGATGCTTTAATGCTTTATTGTCTGACAGCTCTTTCTGTGTTGCAGTCGCAGCCAGGAATAGTCACAGAAACCCATGGGAGGTAAGATTTAAGGTTTACATGGTGTGTTGGCCAAATAGCAATGGAAGATGGAGTTGATTAAGCTAGACAGGAGGATGCAGGTTGGGAGGCAGGGAATTAGGCCTGTGATGGAATGGGGGCTCACAGCAGAAGTACAGGCAGTACCGGGGAGGTACAATGTGGGAATGGAGATCGTGCTACACATGCAGAGATATAAAGGTTGGAAAATAAAGACAAAATTGGAGGGGACATCTGCTATAGGCTATCACAAATGAAGGCAGGCGAGAGTGACAAATTCTTGGGCCGCATCACGCAGTATCTGCTACCAGGAGACACTTCAATTACCGTCTTCAGGCTGGTGACTCACACATCTACCTGTCTGCTCTGGATGTGTCTCCTACCTCATAATTCAGCATCTCAGCTGATTTCTCTGACAACCCCCCTGGATGCTTTGCCACTGAAATTTAAGCTCAGCATGGCAAGAGCTACTGCCTGATTTCTTGTTCTCTCCCACTGCTACCCTTTCTGCAGGAACAAGAGTGGCATAAGTAAGAGAATGACAGTGCTGTGTCCCGAGCTCTGCCTGTGAGGAGTTGTGTGCTGTAACGCATTTGGCTTTCATTAAACCCCTTGACCTGGAGTGGCTCTCTAAATTATGCTGGCAGGTGAATTTAAAGCTGTCTGAAAGGCAGAGTAGAAAGGTTGCAATTGGTGGGAGTCTCCCTGGGGCAAGGAGAGAGTCTGGTGTGGGGGTGGAGGGGTCGTCCAGATACAATGCCACTACTGTTCCCAGGTGTGGCTTTATGTTACGGTTAAACTGATAGCTGTCCCCATCCCACCCCTGGCTCTTCTGTTCTTGCCCTTTCCTTTGCTTCAGATCTGGCACTGCTGCCACAGCAGCGTGAATTGGTTCTGCTCATTGAGCCAGTGAAAAACTAGTAATTATTGTTTTCAGCGGGGCATTTTCCATCAGATCAGCTCTACCTCGCTTTGTGCTTGCATTAATTGCCAGATCTGCTCCAAGAGAAGGTATGGGAATGCCTGGCCATGTCACAGGGGAGAGGAGACTGCTGTGAAATGGTTCAGCTCTAACAGCCTTGGTTAAGAGCTGCACTCAGCTAAAAGAGATGGGGGAGAAAAGAAATAGTCAGCAATATTCTTTCCCCACAAAGAAAGGGAAAACTAAACCAAAATCTTCTGATGATGATATCTGCTGCTCAGCATCTGATAGTGTGAGGTGGACAGCCCCTAGGAGATACCTTTCAAAGCAGTATAAGGAATGATTTTGCAGGAGATAGACTGAATGGCTTTTGCTGGGTTTTCTCTAAACTTCTCCATCCCAAGTGTTTTCAGGCATACCTGAGGCAGAACAGGCTAGGCTTGACCCACTAAGGAGGTTGGAAACATCCTGTTTGACTTTTGGGACAAAAGTAAGGACAGCAGGAGCTGGCAGAGAGCTCTTCATATCAGATTCAGTCTCTGAGAGGTGGCCAAAAAGATCTCGTTGGGTTTTGCTGTATTTGCCATTGCTAAGCCGGCTCTGGGTGGTTTGTGACCAGTATTTGTCATCTGCTCCAGGGCTCTGAGGACTGCATTGCTCCAAATCCCTGTTTCCTCTGCACCAAAATCCTTCTCCTCCTCTCCCATGTTTTTCAGTACAGGTGACTGATAAATCGTATTTCATAGTGCAGCGAGCACATCTGGGAGGGGAGGAAAAATTCAACGTGTCATGTTTCTTTAGCCTGCTGGGCAAGCCTTTGGGGAGACTAGCTCAAAAAATGTGCAGCCCTGGAGGTCAGGTCTCTGCTTTGGGCACTGGGGAAAGCTGCCTGGATGCAGCCTTCCTGCATGTGCTGCCATATGGCAGGGGGCAGGGAAGACAGGAGATCTTTAACACGGTTTAATTATCATGGCACGTGTGAAATATTTCCCAGGTTTTTAGTTCTTCTTCTTTCCCAGTCTTGTAACAGTGCAGATTTTGGGATGAGCATTGCAGGATACAGAGCATCACTGGAGCCAAGGTGCTGTTTAATCAAATATTTTAAGTCCTTAATAGAAGGGTGAGGTTCATCTAAAGACACAAATTACAATGGACAAAATGAGGAATCTTGGTGTGGCTGGAAGAAGCTCATTCACCTCTGATTTCAGCTGGAACATGAGTTTCTGAGTCCTAAATACTCCTTGGAAAATACACATCTGCCACTAGTGAAAAGCTTCCAATTGTTTTACCTGCTCAGTTTTTAATCCATTCCCTTGGCATTATTTTTGTCCTTATTTTCTCCTGTATCTCAAACCCAGCCTTAGCCCTCTCAGGTAATGGCTGTCACATGAGGGACAGCTTGGTCATCAGAAAGGGTCATTTTGATTTTCTTCCTCTCGTCGTTTGGGCTGTTTGTTATAACAAATTAAAAACAGGAACAGTACTACCTCAGAAAAGTCTAGACCAACCTCTGCTCATGCAGGCGTGCTGCCAGATGCTGCTTTTGGATTTGCATTTACTCTAAAGCATGAGATGCATTTGTGACAGGGACTTACCCAAACATCTTCCCAGTCTACCCCTTTCCCTGCATTCTTCATTGAACTTTCTTCCTTGCATCCCCAAGGTCTTCTTTGCATTTGGCAGCTGCCTGAAGTTTGCTTCAGTACTGGGAAACTTGGCCATGGCCCATTGAGGCCACTGGTGTTGGTGCCCTCTGTTTTCAGCAGGCAGACATGACCAGGAGCCAGCTGTCCCTCTTGGAAGCCACACTGCAGCTACCCTACTTCTTCCTGCTGCAGTGACTTTAAGCTTGCCATAGTTCCCGGTATGAAACGCAAGATGCAAAATGGCAAGAGAGCAGAGATAATGTAGTCAGAGGGTTCCTCTTGGAAAAGAGGGTTTTCTTGTATTCAGAAGCATCCACAGCTTCGAGGGAAGGACAGGGAAATGACCGTGGGAGCGAGGGAAGAAGAGGGAGTGCGTGAGTTGCTGCTACCCTAAGGAGTTAAAAGGGCATTGAGAGATGAAAGAGAGATGTACAGATGAAAGAGAGAGACTCCATAAAAGGACATGAATAAATGAGGCAGTGGACAGAATCCGTGCTAACTCTGACGTGTCTGAGGAAGAGAATGGCTTTATAAAAGCTTTATTTAAAAAGAAAGCTTTTAATGCAAAATGGAAAAGGGTGGGCAGTGAGGGAATGGTGTTTTATAAAGATAGTCATTGATGAAAGGCAGAAAAAAAGGCTGCCAGGAGAAGTCTGAATATATGCAGAGTAATAGGTCTGAATTAAATTTGTTTAATGGCATGTCAAAAGAGTTTGTTAACAAGCCCACCAGCTTTTTAATTTCTCTTTTCATATGTTTTTATATATGGGATTTAAAAAGACTCAGGAGGGGAGAAAAAAGGACAAGGAAAAAAATTAACTGGTTTTGAAAATAAAAGAGGATGAGAGTAATGATCCTAGAAGCTCCCCTCCAACAAAGTGAATGTAGGCTTTTGCTAGATAATAAATTTGATTTCTTAAAAAAATCCCGTTAACGTTTACAGAATTACATAAATGTGCCCAAAAAGTAATGTTGTGTTTTGTAGATCAGATCATCACAGACAAACTGGACTGCTTTTAAAAATTACGTTTTTCCATTACATGGGAAAAAAAAGCCACAGCATGTAAAGAATAATTTATTTGTAGAGATACTAGTAAAATTGTCATCATGTTTTCAAAGAGTTTTCCTCAGAATATGTATTTTGCATACCTAGAATGTGTCCATCCTATTGTTATTAAAAAAAAAAAATAAAAATATGTGAAGAACTGAAATCAAAGTCTCAGGAATGGATGTATGGTTTCATGGGTATTAACTAATCACTAATTAGTGATCCAAGCAAATGGACTAACAGATGAGGGATTAAATCCATGGAGGTGCCTGCATTCAGAGGTGCAGACAAGAAGGGGTGTCGGAGAGGCAGTACCTGGGAACATGGGTCATCAGAGATACCAGCACAAAATTAAATTAAATCCTCTGCATGAAATGCTGAGTAGGTTGTCTAAAAGGGATCTTGGGAACTGGTGAACCTGTGGAAGACAAAAGAATTCTAAAAGAGGCTGGGAAATGGGTGGGAATCTGAGTAATCTGACATGACAGAAAAAAAATGTGTTGCAGTGATCACCTCTGGATAAGGACAGCAAAGAAAGGGGACTCTCATCCCTTTAGAACAAAGAATTTGAAGCATGTTTGTTTTAAAAAAATATATCTCCAGATGGCTTCTCGCTGCTGCTGCTAGATCAGAGTCAGGTGTGGAGCAGAACTGCAATTCAGGTGCACAACCCACCATGGACACTGAGCAAAGGAGCAGCAAAGAAAAAGGAGAGCCATCCATTCAGGTGACTTAATGGAGTCATCAGGGCTTTAGGAGACTAGTCATCAATGTTTTAAAAAGCTTTATTTTTAGACTGGTAAATGTTGATGGTTTTTTTCCTTTGCTTTTGGAGTTTTGACTCTTTAAGTCTTACGTGTTCTATTCAGGTTTTCTCTTTGACAGTGAACTGGAGTATCTCAGATAGAAAATGAGCAGGGGCCAGGAAGAAAAGTTTCCCATGTGCACATGTGAAAATAGACGTTGTACTCTAGAAAAATCAAATGTCACCAGCACTGGAAATTTGGCCCAGGATCAGGAGGAAGGCCTGCCCTCTCAGGTGCTGGAAACAGTAGGGATGCTTCCAAAAAGGATCAGGAAGAAGTGGTTTTAATAGATACACAGATGAGACTTCTTTGTTGCTACTTTTCTTGGTTATTCCATGCATTTGCAGATTTTTTTTGTTTTGCAGTTTTATATCATTGTATCTGTAGATCACTAAATCACTTAGGGGCAGATTTTGAAGATGTGTGGATGTTTATTTTCTGTCTATGAGCATCCAGATCCCTTTAAAAAAAAAAAAAAGTTAAAAAAAAATCCCTTAGGCCAAGCTATTATGTTTCCTTCAGTCTTCACAAAACATTATCTTTGTTCTTCTAAGTTATTGGCTTTTTAAAATGCATTGTATCTCTCATGTGGCAGACCTGAAAATAATGGCCAGTCAAGCACTATTTCTAATTCACAAACATCTTTCTCATTTCCTCTACCTGAGCAAGGCACGTCAGCAGATAGACTTTCAAGGTCATATCCATATTGTTGCTCCCACAATTGTTTCTACCAAACATGAGGAGTTTTTTTTCACATTGTCACAGCATATGCAGGTGGCCTGGCTGCTATGAAGACTGCTGATTTGTGGCTACCTGCGCCACACCTACTGTTTGTCCTGTCTCACCTGAAATGGTATTGATATTTAGGCAGCGTTGGCCAGATCTGCATCCCTGTGTTGTGATGCAAAAAAAAAAAAACAGGTCAGGGATGATCCACAGCTGTCTTCCAGCCCTCACAGGGAGCCGTGGGCACAGGCCTCTCCAGGCAAGAGGGATAAAGGATATGGAACACAACCTGAGCTGGTAGGTACAAAATTGGCAACTTCATCAAACATTACTCTGATGATTGTGTTTGATTGCTGTTTACTTTTTTACCTGGAAGCTGGCTGCAGAAAGAGCAGATGGTTATAGGCAGGGTGGGATTGGGAGAAGGACATCCAAGCTGTTCCAGTATGAGGCACGCTCAACTTCCCATCAGCAGCAGAGACATCTTGACCTTTGGTATTTTGTCAGAAGTCTTCTTCCTTTTTTCCTGCACCACTGTCAGCTCAGACTCCGTGCGCTGAGAAAACAGCTGAAGGGTTGGAGAGACAGGTGTGAAGTGTTGGATTGTTTCTGCCTTTTATTTTTTTTTTTAAAGGCTCTCACATCCATCTTTTAAAGTGCTTTTCTACAGCAGCTGGAACTGAAAAGAGGGAGATAGGAGTCCCTCATTTCTAGGGCTGGGGTTTGCAGTAAGCGTCTGAAACTGCAAAACTCACTCCACAGGGACTGGAAGTTGGCCTCAGTTGGGAAAACTCGTTCTGTCAGTCTTTGAGATCAACTTGAGCTGTACCAGTGATATTAGTCTCAAGACTTTTCATAGGTCCATTGGATAAAATTTTGGTTTTTAACGGAGTTAATGGCAGCATTTTTAATGCCATTGAAGCCAAGAAGACCACATGCTTGTGTACCAGTCCCATTTCCAGGGACAGTTGTTCAGACACCTCCGCTTGTCTCAACTGTCGCAAAGGTCACCTCTGGGAATAATAGTAAAACCAAAGCAAAAATGTGATTTTATTGATTAAAAAGGTAACGGTGGAGACCCTTTGTTTCCCCAGTGTGAACACTCTGATGGGTCTGAAGAGCAAGTGAGCTGGCATTCATACCCTGAAAATGAATCACAACAACTGCTTGCATTGCTTTTTTTGGAGAAGGAATATTAAAACCCAAAGTTTGATTTATTAGCATTGTGAGAAGTGTGCAGTCTAACAGAAGTCTGGTTCTTTTGGTAGTAGTATGTTGTAGTAGTAGTAACAGAAGTTTGATTTTTAGGTACTGTGTTTTGCATCAGCAGCAAATAGATAAAAGCCTTCCGCAACTTGTTTCATTTATCACTAGAGAGCATTTGATGCTACTGCTTCCTCAATATAAAGTAAAAGCCTTAATAAAGCAATAATAAGCTTCCATAGTTACCACTGAATTGTAGTGAATGTCTAAACAAACTCACAGATGTTTTTTAGTCTTTCATATAATGTGCATGTATCTTCTTTACTCGACCCTAGCCCTTTAAGCCTCCAGAATCATTCTTTTTTTTGATTTGCTCCCAGGAAGACCAGGTGATTAAAAAAAAATCAACCAAACAAAATAAATCAAAAACCATGTGTCAGCAGTGTGCCCAGAGCAAGTCCAGCAAAGGACCATAATGATAATAAAGGGATTGAAGCTGTGAGTGTCCAGCCTGGACCAGATCATCCAAGGAATCTTACTGACGGGTATAAGTACATGATAACAGGAAATAAAGAAGATGGAGGGAGGCTCTACTTACAGGCAGACGGTGGAAAAGCTTTTTTATTTTTTTTTTTCCTATGAGGGTGGCAAAGCACTGGTACAGAATGCCCAGAGAGGTTGTGGAGTCTCCATCCTTAGAGATATTGGAAATCAGATTGGACACTTGCTATGGGCTCTTGCTGCCCTTGAGCTGGGCTCGGTGATTTCCAGAGTTTCCTGCCAGTCTCAGCTATTTTACATTTCAGTGGTGTCTTTGATGCAGCAAGTGGGAAGACTGTTCTGTGGTTATAAGGGCACTGATCATCCTGCACATTGAGCAGCTCAGAGTGAGAGCAGACCGTCTGCTTGTTTCTACTGCAGAACCGAGCAGCTATTAAATGATGACTTTTGCTCACTAATGGCATCAAATGGATTTTTAACATGTACACGAGAAGAGGAAAGCAGAGGAACTTGTTATTTGCTATGGGTTTGCCTGAAGCAGATTTCCTATGTTAAAAGCACTTAAAAACAAATACAGAATTTATGATGTGTTGGTAGATTTTAAACCTGAACTATGTCCAGTTGTTGTAATGGCTAATAATGCAAATTATCTGAGTCATCCTCAGTGTAAAGCAGTAAATATAACCTGCACATTCAGACATGCTGCTTTTTTTTTTTTTCCTCTCCCCTTTCCCATTAATATTTTATCTCCCTGAAGAGATGTTTTCAACATATTATGTGCACCAGCATACTGTGCTTGTTGTATTCCTGGAAGTCATTACAAAGAAGCCTGAAGACTGTACCGCTGCTCCTCTGCCTGTGACGCTAGGTTGGAAATTGCTTGGAGCAACAACAGCAAGTGTCAACAGGGAGCTGTATTAATTATTTGGAATGTGTCTCTTAAGAGGAATCAACTGCTTTTATTGCAGAACGAGTATTACTTGAAATGGGAAGGTTACTCTAACTGTTATCATAATCTATGTGTCATTAACTTTCCATGTTTAGAAGAAGAGATTAACAACCCTGTAAATTGGTACAGTAAATAGATGAATTATAAAAAATGTTTTTATTATAAATAGAAGTTTCTTGATATAGTTACCTCCAAATTGCTGGGGATGGATTGAGTCTTTAGCAACTGAGAAACTGCATGATGGTGCTGGGAATCAAAAAATCTTCTACTCATGTGTAAACAATTCTGAGCTCTGAAAAATGATGTGTGTCTCCTGCAGGTGGGACAAACAGGTGGGATTGTGCTTCGTACCATGCTTCCTTCAAAAATGGCTGTGACATAGGAATGCTTGTTTCCCTCTTAAAGTGACATTAACAGATTGAATGGGCTTGTGTGAAATTGGCTTTTCTTCCATAGCATGTATATATATATATAGAGAGAGAGAACAGGTTCCAAGAGAACATGGTGTAAAGTAGACATAGTAGTGGTAAAGCAAATGTAACTAAAGTTCACCAGAATACCCATGTCTGCAAGGAAAAAGTGAGAGATGGAAGTGGTTTCAGCTTGTCACCAGGTGCCACCACAGAATGGAAATTCATTGTGAAAAACACACAGAACAAAATACTTGCAAACCTGTTTTTAATCCAAATGCTGTGTATTTGACTATAGCCCAGAGAGATCTCTGTAGGAAACAGCAGAACTAAACCACTTATTTGTCCACAGGGCAGGCTCACCATGGGCAGGTTTCCTACATTGCCCCACCGATCCACCTGGATTCGGATCTGGAGAGACCGTCATCCAAGGGTGAGTCAGTGGGACAGTCTCCATTCACTCCCATTCCAAACCAGCCACAGGCATGGGTGGACATCACTCACTGGTTCACTGAGCCTCCATGGCCAACCTGTCACCCTCCATCCGAGGACACTCTGGGGAGCAAATTAATTCCTGTAGGAGAGATGTACGTGAGATGTCCATGTCCCATGTGTCCCACTACATAGCTTTGAACATCCCATCACTTCACAGGGTGGTTTGCTCCCCCTACTAGTTTACTCCTGCAGGGACAGGTACACCTTAGGTCCTGCCCTGTGTCTTGCACTTTCCCTTCCTAATGGCAGTGCAAAGGCACAGGGGGCTGATGGCAAAATGCAAAAGGGCAGATTTCAGCTGCCCCTCAGGTGAGTAGAAGGTACAGAACAGGTTGTACAGTGGTTCAAGCCTGGATTCAGTCTGCATTGCTCTTGCTTGAAGGGTTTTTTCTAAACTTGATGGGGAGTTGTTCATTATAGGGGATGACTCAAATTTTAGGTGGGATGATTGCCCTGGGAAGTGATGCTAGTAGCCAGTATGTACAGAGTAAGTCCAGAATAGCCCTGGTGAGACAAGTGCCTGTCCTGAATGCTGCAAATAAAGCAATATGAATGCAAGTCCTTGATTTCTCTGCCCCATTTGGAGGATCATTCTCTAGTGCTGAGCCTCCAGTGTTTGCCCCTGAGGCCTGGGGAAATGAGTCTGTCCCCAAAGCGAGCGTATGTGATGGTGCAGGCTTCTCCCTTTGCTCCTTTTGGTTAGGCTGGTCAACAGTCAGGTATGATATTGAAGAAAATAGCTCATCCTGCTTGGAATAGATAATAGGAAAGCAAAAATCATACAGGAATATGAAGGGATTTCTTGGTCAACTCTGCAAGTGTATATGAACATCAAACCCAGGGAATTTTGTAGGAGAAGGGGAGGAAGAGGATAGCCAAAGAGTAATAGCGTGGAGATATTCTGTACCTTAGGTTGGGTTTTGTCCCTTTTTCCCACTCTTCAAAGGGTGCTACAGTGGCGGAAAGAGTACCAAATTGACCTGTGTGGAGATTGTCACCATTCTGCCACAGCACTGTAAGGCTGTTGATGTGTGTTTGTGTCTGCACATGTTTTTCTAACTGGTCTCAACTGAAAAATGCAAGGGGAAGCCATGTGCTGGGTGGTGTGAGGATGCCAGATTCACAGTCCTCTCTCTACATCTGGTCTTGCAATGTGTACAGTCTCCTGGCAGTCCACAACCTCCATTCAGCTTTAAGTGAGCTACACTGGGATTTGACATGTGCATTTGAGATCATCAGCTTCTTCTAAGTAATTTGAAAACCTCCAGTTCTGTGGTAAAATTTACTACCTTGCTTTTATAGCAGAGCACTCTAGTGAGGCAGACAGTTATGACTTGCAGGACCTTCTTGCTCTAGTCTGTCATTGAGGTGATGAATCAGAGCTTACGTAGAATAGGTCAGTGTAAATCCTTGCCTTGGCATCTGAGCACTGTAGAAGATTGAAGGATGCTGCAACAGCAGCAGACAGAGAACCTGTGTCTTGGTTTCTCCAAGCTGAAAGACCTAAGGACTAACAAAACTCTTCAGTGATCTGCCATTCATGAGGGCAGAGCTACCTCAGCAAGATAAATGGCAGTGCCACCAGGAGCAGGGCAAAGTGGGTCAGGCAGAACAGTTGCAGTGCTTGCAGAGAGGGTAAAATAGAGTTTATCCAACATGAACTGCTACACTGACAGCTTTCACCAGGGCCTCCACCCCCCTAGTTGAAATCTTAAAGAAGGAGCTGCTCATGGTGCAAGGACTGGTAGTACTGCTGCTGTCTGCTGGTGAAAGGACTTGGATACTCTTGTGTAACTTAATAGGAGAGGGCCAGAGAGAAAGTTAGCTCCGGAGGCATCAATCTATTAGCTGGTGGCTAGGGGCTGTTAAAAACGTAGTAATTGGTACTGTCTCCTGGGGGGAGAGCAAGGCTTTCCCCTGGCCCTGGGATGTGGTTTGTGTAGCTCTGCTGCCTCTTTTCTAGCCTCAGCATCCAAAATCCATTGGAGTATTGTAATATTTTTTTTTTCCCCAAAGTATATTAGGCTTATGATTCCTTTTTGCTTGTCTGCTTTTTCTGACACCTTAGGACATGCTTGGGTCATGCTCCAAGCTTCATCCCATAACGACAAAAGCTGTTTTAAACAAAGTAGTCAAAGCCACCGATCCTTAAGCTTGTGTTCCTCCCTGTTTCCTGTAGCTGGATCTCTAAAACCAGAGCAGCATTATGACAGTCAGCATAAACCACTAATGCTTCTGGCTACTCCTTTGATGCTTTTCATTTCCCTTCCATGCTTCCTCTTGCACTAAGCTGAACACCAGGTGCAGGCCAACCTTGCACTTAGAGTGGCAAAAAGAAGCAGCCACCATACAGTTTTAATTGTAATAAATGGAAATAGAACCTGGGTAGGATGCTTTAAGAGAAGCATCTTTCCTTCCTGTATTATCAAAAAAAGATACAGCTTTAGTGCTCCTGTGGGTCTATGCAGTTGGCAATTCTCAGCTGGCAGATTTATTTGTAACTGCCTCTTCCTTCTCCTTTTTAAAGATTTTATCACTGGTGACATTTACACACATTGTTTATGCATGCAGGGGATTTTTACCTGCCTTTCAGAGTCCTGATGCTGGTGGTGAATAGAGTATAAACTGCAGTAGTTTACTAGTACATTAGTGTCACTGTGCATTACAGGGTAATTACTCTGAGCCACTGCTCTGTGCAGCCACCCAGTAATGACACTGTACATCACTGAATAGAAATGAAGCCTTGAATCAGCATTTTTCATCAAGACACTTCTTAGTCCCCACCTGCTTTTTAATTTGAGGCTATTGTAAAATTGGTTCCATATAGAAGCACTGTTGACTACTACTATTTTTACACCTCCTTTCAATCCAGCAATTTGGATGTGACTGCATGATTTTTTATGCAAGTGTTTGCACCTTCTTTTTACAGAATGATTCCAGGCATAGCTGAGACCTTAGGTTGTTATGTCATAGACTGAAGATTAAACCTGTGTTTAAAAATGGATCACTGGTTACTGACAATAGCAAGGACTTTCATAGATGAGAGTGACACTGATACTCTGGCTTAGAAAGGGATTTTATAGAATTATCATATACAGCAATAAATTAAATTAGGCGTTTATACTCAAATTCTGCCAGGTACTAAAACACAGTAAAGGAGTGAATTAAACACACCAAATATGTGCACTAAAACTATTTATAAAGCTGTATAGAAGCAGATTTTAATGTATATGTGGAATCATATTAAACTTGAAATGTATTTCTGGCATTTAAAGCTAGGCAGCCTGAGAACCTCTCCTGCCCTGTTGAGCTGATGTTTTGCAAAAGTTTCCTTCTAAGTTGAAGTCCAAAGAGTAGTTATTTTGGAGATTGATATGTTTAAAGTCAGTGCAATTCCTAAACATTACCTGATAAGCAATTCCTAAACATTACTTGATAAGCAAAACTCTGTACTGGTTCCCAGTTCCAGAAATAAATAGCAAATAAAGGATGCACAGGAAGTTCTTACCCTTCTGTGCAGATTTCTCTAGCCAGGGAGGTTGTTGTGGCACTGTGTTAAGGCACTGTGAGAGGTTTTACCATAAACCTCCGTTATCAAGTTCATATTCCATAAACACAGAATCTGGCCCTAGTCCTTAGACAACATGTCAGGGAGTCAGAGGTTTTGCTTGGTTTGCACCTTTCTTTTCCATCTTAGTGGAAGATAACTCTTTGTGCTTTCTTTCTTCAAAACCTGGATCTATTCCGGCATTTTTTCTCCCCTTTGCATTTGCAATCTCTGAGGGACAACCTTTCCTGAACAGCAGAAGCACTGTGAAATCTTATAACCAGAAACAGAGTAGGCTTTTTCTAAGTATGCATTCTGGGTCTTACTTATTTTTTCCCTCCCAAAGGTCCCGAGAGGGTCAATGGCTTTGCAGATGATGTAGGAGGATCTGACAGCTGGGCCTATTGCACAGCCCCAGTCCTCCTTCCCAGGTCCAGAGCAAGGGGAGAGCTGGGCAGTGAGGCCCAGTGGCACTCCTTGCCTTAATTCAAGCTGACACATGGGGTCACGTATCTCATGCTCACCAGGCCTTGAGACACCAGCTTCCCTGCCTCTCCCTCCCCAGGTCCAGCACCATGAGAGAGGTGCTGTTCAGGACTCCCTGCTGAGAGCCAGCGCTGGCCAGGCACCTTTGGTTTCCAGGCTTTTTCATTTTCTGCTGGAGTGCCACTGGAGAAGGCATTCTCTCAGCTCAGGAGTCCTTTAGAGTGTCCCTCTGCTGCTCTCAGAGGTCCTGTTTTTACTCGTCCTGCTCCTTCTGAGTAATCTATATGTTTCCAGCTTCTTAAGGCAATATTATTTTCCTCACATCACTCAGGTGGAGGAGTCCAGGGGGGAGGCTAAATTGATGCCTTTAAGCCAAGAAAGGATCATGCAGGTTAATGCTGTTTGGGGTCTCCTGTATTCAGGACCTTCATTCCTATTTCTCTGTGCAATTCAGGGATGCCATATGGTGTCCTGCTCTTTCTTGGTCATAGACTTTGGTTTTGCTCAGCCTTTTTTCAAGGATGACATCTCTCAGGGCTTCCCTTTTGTGGCTGCCCTGAGTCCAATAGGGCATCCCCCTCGCTCCAGCGTGGGGTGTGAGTGCTCATTGCAGCAAGCTAGCGCCATTCTGTTATCTCCTGTGGCTTTTAGGAAAGCAGTGTGTAAGAAGCATGCAGGTAACTGGTGTTTCACCAGTTGGGTGGAAGGGAGGTGACTGTCACTACACCTGCACCATTAGTGGAAAGGTTTTGCAATGACTACAAGCCTCATGTGTACTGTGAATTTGCAGCTGCCTCATTTCGAAGTCTGTTCTTGAATCTGTCTGCAGAGATTTGTTTGTTGTGTTCCTTTGCTGTTTGTTTGCTTTTCATTTGAGTTCTGTTTTGTTGGGTTTTTTGTTTGGTTGTTTTTTTTTTTTTTTTTTTTGTGATTGGCAGCCTCATTCGAGGCTGGATATCCATCTTCAGACAGGTCGATGTGGCAATGGGGTGGGTTTTGGGTAGGGTGGTAGATGTGGATGCAGGAATCTATTGCCAGATACAGAGCTTTTTTGGGTCCTGAAAATGGTGAAGGGATGGATGAGCTGATACAAATGCTTTTCTCAGTTTTATGCAGAGCTCTCAGAAAATCTCCCATTGTGGCTCAGGTCCGTACTGAAACGTCCACCTTTCTGAACTACACTGATGTTCCTGGTGCAAGCAGCTGCCTTGAACATGGGTCATGCTCCCTATTTATTAATTTCTCATTAGATATCATGGCTGGAGCTAATGAGTATCACAACCAGAGAAGCTAGAGCTCCTGGAAATCTTGCAGCCAGCCTGTAGTTCTGTTTGCCTGTTGCCATCAGTGAGGTCCTGCCTTGCATCCTGTAGCTCTCCAAGTTGGAAAGAGTTAATTGCAGACCGCTCACCGTTTTGGTTTTCACTGTGGTGCTGAACTGTTGCTCTGATTTCTCTGGAATGTGTGTTTTCACTGCAGAGGAGCACCTTGGGGCATTGCTGTTTATTTATAAGATAACAGCGTTTGCTTTAGCAGAAAGCTGGAGCTAACAAAGTCTCTCAAAGAGGAGTGCTAACTCCTATGTGCTGGTGGAAACTGTTCAAAGTATTCACACTTGAAAATATTTGAGGATTTTGGTGAAGAGGGGAAGAAAAGTCTGAATGATATTTAACACCTTTTTCCATTATTCTTAGTCATCTGAAAAAAAAAATTAAAAGGGCACTTTCAAAGAAGCTTTTTTTTACCAGCTAGCTTTTGCCTTGTAAAGGAGTTCTGCTATGGTGATCAGCCTGAGCTGTGATTTAAAGATGCCTTGAAATGTTACTCTTTGTAGGCTGTTTGAAGCCACCGTATGACCTGATAAGCTCAAAATGGACATGGACATGCACCCAGGAGATTCTTTTGACAGTGGCTTTCATTTTCCGCTGCACTGAGTTTTGCCACTCGCCATCAGTGGTGGAAGTTTTCCCCCACCTGACAGTGGCAACAGCTGGAAAGTAGAGTCAGCTGTGGTGGTGCACCCTCAAGCATCACTAATCTAAAGTGAATGTCCTATTACCAGCTTGAAAAAAAGCTGTTGAACCAGAGCAATGTGAAAAAAGAGTGTAGTGCTGCATACAGCATCAGACCCTTTCTCAAACTTTTTATTTTTTTCCTTTTATGCCAGACTAATTTTTGGCTACACTTCTCTTCCTGAAATATTTATAGGGCAAATAGCTGTTTTAAATGAGCAGATGGGGGAGACATAAGACAAGCTGTTAAATTAATAAACATGTGTGGTGCTTTATCAGTAAGGGAGCCCATTTTGGCATTTCTTCTGGATGATTTGTATGGCCTATCACCATTGCACCTGGTGCAGGGACAAGAAATGGGCACTTAATAACCAAACAATGTGCAAACTCCTTCCATTATAACTTCATTATGTCAGATATAATCGTCTATAACTAGATGTCAAATACATAATTTATGTCCAGTTCCCCTGTGGAATAGTGGGCATATGAATGAATGGCCCCATTAATGGGAAGGAGCTTTTACTGTAACTTTTCCCCTCCTGGTACATGGTCCATTTTGTCATCTGGTATTAATTCTGAATCATTTCAGGGCTGCAGAAAAATGCCTGTTATATTTATATTTGTGTAATGGGAGAAGATGACAAATAAATCATATGAGAGATCAAATTTCAGGTTCACTGATTTCCTAAGCCACATGCCTGTGTGAAAGAGACTAGGATTGGTCTGCAGTGCTTTGATGAGAGGCATAACTGGCCTTCATTTTACACATCCAGAGATGTTAAAAAGGTGCATGATGTGAGGTAGCACTTCCTGTGGGAGCCCTCTGCCACAAGGAGCTTAGCCAGGATTTGCCACTGCAGCCATGCTGCTGGCATCCTTTGCTGTGTGTTGTGTCATCTCTTGCACTGTGTCATGTGGGGCCTACCTAGAGAAGGGCTCCATGACATAGCTGAAGTGTGTCATCATTACTCGAAAGGATGGAGGATATGAAAACCCTGTTATCTAAAGGATTCCTCTGGAAACATATGGGTGTGTTGGAGTGGGACATCCCAGTTGTTCAGTGGAGGGCTTGTATATATTCACAAATAAGTACAAATTCAAAGGATCGGGTTGGCAAGATTGCCTTTTATACATATTTATTATTAATGTTATAATATGTAATACTGTTCTAGTGTATAGTGATCACAGGTCTGAAGCAGCTCTGCTATGAAAGCAGACTGAGAGTTGACCTTGTTCAGCATGGAGAAGAGAAGGCCCCCAGGAGACCTTCCAGCACCTTCTGGGGGCCTACGAGAAAGATGGGGACAAACATCTTAGCAGGGCTTGTTGCAACAGGACAAGGAGTAATGGCTCTAAACCGAAAGAGACATTAGAAACAAATTCTTTACTTGTGAGTGTGGTGAGGCACTGGCACAGGTTGTCCAGAGCAGCTGTGGATGTCCCATCCCTGGAAGTGTTCAAGGCCAGGTTGGATGGGGCTCTAAGCAGCCTGGTCTAGTGGATGGTGTCCCTGCCCATGGCAGGAGGGTTGGAACCAGATGGTCCTTAAGGTCCCTTCCAACCCTATTCCAAACTATTCTGTAAGTCTGCGAGTTTCTATTGCTGTTATTTTTCACAGTGTGTATGATGTGTTCACAGAAAGCAAATCACCCTTACAAAAGAAATGTGAAAAATGTGAAAAATGTTCTAGTTAATGACAAGTTAGGAACAGCAACTTCTCAAGACCCGAGCTATGCAGTGGTGTAGTCTGTCTGTTTTTCAGTGAAATGTAGAAATATAGTTTACCATGTTCTTGTAGAAGTTTATCAGCAGTGCTGTAGAAAGGCAGGCAGATGATTTCCCATACAAGCAAATCATGTTAGGCTCAGACATACTACTCTTGACAGCACTGAATCAAAGAGTTTTGTGCTTACTTGATGGCTCTTCAGCAGTGCAGTGGGATTTTCTGTAGGTAAGCAGGTTTTTTTAAAGCACTTGGCTTTTGGAATCATCTTTGGCTGAATAAGATATTGTTGGAAATACGTGATTTCCACCAGAGACATTGATCTGATGCATTACAAAATGTCTGGATTTCAAGCCTGTTCTGGCCCCTGGATTTCCTCGAAGTGGATTGTTGAATTTTTATTCTTTTCTTTATGTCTTGTTTGTTGCAGGGAATCCTAGTAATGTGATATAATCCATTCAGAGGGAAAGTTATACCTGTGAATTGTGTACCTCACTCTTTAAAAGTGCTTTTGAAAATCCCAGCCTTAATAAATGCATACCAAATACTGAATTACTGATTATGGAACACCATGCTAAGATTGTAACTTGGCTCCCTCGTAAGAGTCCTCATATTTTATGACTTTCAGCCAAGTAAATTTGGCTTGAAAACCTTAGTGTTTGCTCAGAAGAGAAGGACTGCTATCCTCTAGCTCCAAGTGCTTTGTTGCTGCTTTCAAATTGGCTTGTTGTAGTTTGTTCTCCTTGAAAACTCACAAGAAACAGTATTTGGAAGATCTTACTGCCTGTAAGAACAGATACTAAGGTTGATTAGCTGTAATAATAAGGGTTAGAGGGCCAGCATGCATGAGGGTGCAGCAGCCATGGGGCTGTTGGCCAAGGAGCTTTCAGGGATGCAGAGAAGCAGCTGGACCTGGGGCAAGAAAACGACTCTGCTCTTACCCAGCCAGGGATGCTGGGGTTTTTGCAGAAAGGTAAAGGCTTATAGATTAATCATGCTAATTAGTAGTAATTCACTGCAGCTGTTTTTTTGTTTTGTTTTGTTTTCCAGAAAATTGCTTGGCTTTCTTCATTAGAAAATGACCACAACTATGGATGCTCTCATGGCAGTCTCCCCTTTAGATTTTCTCAGAGTCCTGGTTTCGTGTTTATCTCATTATGAGCACTGCTTTCCACAGATGAGTGTGTGTGTGACTGTATTATGCCCACAAATTTAGTAGTAGACATGCAGCAAAATAACACTGTTACTGAGTAAACAATTACATTTCATTTTCAGGAATAAAAGGGAATGTGTGCCCATAAATCTTCTTCTAAATAATCTGTGTTGGAGAGTTTAAAGAAGATGAGGTTTCTAAATTCATGAAGGCCCTTCACAGTGGAATCCTGTTTGCCACTGAAGTGTAACAAGCTTATTTATATTTTATTGTGCTTCTAGATCAAGCTGTATTATTATGGGCTGCATTCCCCTGACACTATAGCTGTTGCTAAGGAAGAGGTACATTATGTTAATATTTTGTGACCATAACTGTGCAGGCTGGGTTATGTACATTGAAGAAGTTGGGGTGGGGGGAGAAGTTGAAGCACCATTTTGATTAGAGCCTCCTCAGATTGTTGCTCACATTTAGAAGCAAAAACCAAACTTGAATTTGAGAATAATTCACACAGAAAATGGGAGAAAAGTAAACAATTGAAACAATTTGTTCACTGAACTTTAAAATTGCTCAGCAGTTGGAATCTGGAGCTAGTACTGCTAAGAGGGTATCTGGCAGAAGCAAGCTGAATGCTTTTACCAAGCACGTACAGTGAAGAATTTCACAGCTTCCTCACGCCTTAATGTGTTTGAATCATGTAAACAGAGCATTCATCCTTAATTCCTATTTCCTGACCATTTCCAGTGCTGGTGTCTATTATGTGATTTTGGTACTTTCTCATTCATTTAGCTTGATTTACTAAGAGCCTGCAATGTGGCCAGCACCATACACAAAGTAAAATGGCAAATGTTGCATTAGCTCCAGTGTATGGAGTTAGAGAAAAGGCCAGAGTCCTGAGCAAGATACCGATGTCCACGCTGATTATTCTAACAAATACACCCTACAGACTGTATTGATAAGCATTATGAAAATGTTTACACAACAAGTAAAATGAAAAAAAGAAAGGATCTTGGCATTTCTCCTAAAGGAACGTTCTGAACTGAGTTTCCCCTTTCCAAAATGTTTTCTCATTAATACTGCTGCCAAGGCATGAAGCAACCACAGAGGAGGACTGTGGTAGGAGCTTTCCTCAAGTCTACTGTGCCTTGCACCTCACTGATTCAGCCAGGACAATGTTCTCAGGAGTATTCTCAGGGCTGTCATGGTCATGGCACCTGACAATAGATAATAATATTTGCCTGGTACCGCTGTCTCTGTTTCAAACATTCAGTGCATCAGAGCTGGGTTTGCACCTGGATCAGGCGCGTGAGGCTTATCCCCTGCTAATCTCATCTCCTAAATCGAGGGGTGCTGTGCAAGCAGGTCCACCCATCTGAGATCCGTCCTGTTTGCCCAGAGCTCAGTCCAGAGCTACAGCAAGCAGTTGTCCTCAAGTAGAGCTGGGAAACTCATCAGAAGCATGCCAGCATCCAAACTCTGTTAGTGCTTTTTAACATCAGCTTTAGCCTCTGACCCTGCCATGATGAGCACAGCAACCTTTTCTCCCTTATCCTCTGCCTTCCCTCCTCACTGTCCTTTTTGCTCAAACCTTGTGCAGTGGGTTCTTGTGACCCGTAACAAGGCTTTAGGAAAGTTAATACTGCCTTTTCCTAGCTAAGGCTGTCATAATTTGTTAGACCATGTTGCATATACCTGATCATAAAATCCTTCTGGAAGCTAAGGTGCCTGGCCTGGAAAGTGTCTCTTCCTTGGGCAAATTAAACATAGTCTGAGACAGGAGCAGGATGGAGGGGTGAGAGGGAAAGGAGTACTCAGTCCTGAGAGACAGCGCATGCTTTGTGCTGGAGATGTGTGTTGTAAAGAAGAAAATGGAAGAAATAAAGAGTAGCAGAAGGTAGAAACGGGCAGCAGGGTCTGTGCAGAGAGGATGGACACAGAGAGCTTGTTGGGCAAGGTGCATGGCTTAGAGTAGAGGAAGACAAGATGGGATGGAAAAAATGAGGGGGGTGTGGTGTGCAGATTTTAAGATTTTATGTAATGTGTAGAAAAATTTAAAATCCTTTAGCTTTAGACAATTGAGACTTTCACTGCCTCCAGCAACTATGCACAGACTAATCACATAACATTTATATTCCTGCTTTCCTACTTCAGGCAGCTATTTCTATCTGCTTGCTTCTTTCCAGCTTTTGCTCTGAGCTGCTGCAATTTAACAGCAAAAAATCGAGATATTTCCTTCATCATCATTAACTACTCCTACCCTGTCCTCCCAGCAGTAGTACAGAGCTCAGCCTAAATGTCAAGAGCAGCTCAGTGTTCCCATCCATTTTTGGAATGTGTTGAAGTCTCCTCATCCTAGTCACCCAGATCTTCAGTTCCTGTCCCTTTCAGATTGGTGTGGCTGTGCCTGCTGGCTCGTGAGGCCATGGGCTGGGATAGTCTTAAGTCCATTGTCTCTCCATAATCCACCCATGGTTTTAAAAAGTGTCCCCTTACAGTCTAAGGTCTGTGCTTATCTTCAAAGGACATTGCTCCTCGCATTGTGTTTGGTTAAATAACCACGGCTTGGTGTAGATATTTTGCATATAAGCTGACAGGGTTGACATTGTGAGTATTTTGCAATCATTTGTTTAATTAGCTGAAGCTCTCTGGGGAGAAGTATATGAAATGGCATACTCCCAAAGTCTAATTTAAATCTGTTTTGCTTTATTTTATTTTTTTTTTTGATGGAGGGCTTATAATGCAAAGCATAAAAAAAGGTACAAGTGAATGGAAAGCAAGAAAAACTCTTCTGTTAATGGGTAGTGCCTCAGCAACAAAATCGTGCAAATACAGAAAGGAAATTACATTGAGTAAAATGACCTACAAGAGGAAAAAATGGAATTAAGTCTGCACAGCTGTCTTTTTTTTTTTTTTTTTAACCTGTACTTCCCCTCTGTTTTCTTTCAGTGCAATGCTTAATTAAGCTTCTCCTTTGTTTGGAGGTTAATTCCTTTTCTAATCTACAGCTATTTGTACAAAGGTGTTCATTACTGGAGCGAACAAAGGCTGGAGACAGGAGAGTGGCAGGTGTTGAGCCTCATTTAGGAGGAAGAGATTTTATTTTTTGCTCACAGTGAAATCCTGAGGCCCTGCTTTCAGATGCAGGGCTTCTGTGTCAATTCTCCTCTGCTCGCTGCTTCCAGTGAAATGGTTCCTGGGGGAAGCTGAAGGTTCTGCTACAGCACCAGGGCTGTGTAGTCCTGTCCGCTCACTTAATGCACTTAATTAGAGACCTCTGTGCTGAGGCCAACTCTCAGACTCTTACCTGACCATTGGTTTCTTTTTGGTGCTTACCTGCCCATTGAAATCACTAAAAAATTAGGATCGTAAACATTTAATGTGATCTGCTGCCATCTTCTTGAGTCCCCATGGAGCAGTGAGTTCTGCACACACAGTCACAGCGTGTCCTCATCACTCAGGGTAGGCTCTCCTGCTTGCCGGCTTCACAGTGGTTGGAGTACCTGAAGTCTCTGGTTTTGCTGTAGTGTTTGTAGAACATGCAGCGCGCACGTTAATCATATAAAAGTGTTTATATTACAAGAAACTGGAGGTGGGATGCTAAATCTTGCTGCTGAGCTGAAGTGTTGGGGGGAGTAGGGGCCAGCCCACCATAGGGCTGTCAGTCTCTCTCTTGCTTGTTGTGCTTGCCCAGTGAACACAACAGCAAGAGCTAAAACAGCTTTTAGAGAAATAAACTCTGATTCCTAAAGGAAAGACAGAATGTTCCAATAGTTAAAGCAGGATCCCTCTCACTTAGTCCTGTTAGGAGCAGTGTGGCCAGCCCCATCTCCAGCTATTGCTCTGCCCACACAGTGCTTCACCTTCCTGTGGCATGGTTTTAATAAACAGTTGCTCCTTTCAAACAGTGGGGAAAGCTGGGCATGGCCTAGGAGCGACTGCTTTCTGTCAGGAGACCAGATTTTATTTTTACGTTTCCTTGTGCAGGTTGTGTGATTAGTCATTTCATGCACTCACACATATATCGAGTTTCTGCAGAATGTGATTTTTTTTTTTAACTGTGGCACCATCTAACCTTGTGGCTGTTTATTTCACGTACTGTTCTGAGTAATAGGAAATGGTCTTTTTGGTTCTGTAGAACCTCTAGGTTTGAAGGAAAAGAGAAAAGACAATTTTAGGTCAATTATTGCTGGCACAGTGTAATTAATGTACAAATATTTCCAAAATCAGCAGCTAATGACAGAAATACATGTCCTATCCTTTTCATGCAGAAAAGAAAAGGGTTTATACTTTAATATGCTTTTTGTTTGTTGTGCTCTGTAGGCATCATTGTTGATAATCTGTACACATGGGTAAAATATTTTGCACTTTTTGACATTTTATTTTTTTCCAGAAGAATAGTCAAGATGAGAAATGGCACAAATGGCTCAAGGAGTATTGACTTTTGCAATCAGTATCTAGTGAAATTAACATCTTCCTTCTGTTCTCTGTGCAGACAATTACAAATTAGATCCAGAAAACATATTCCCAGAGGCGTGGGTTTGGATTTTAAGAGAACACTGGCATGGGAAGGAGGTAAAACATCTTAGCACGGAGTACTTTACTCCCATTTGTAGACGGCTCAAAGCTACAAGCCTTAAAAAAATAAAAAAAAAACCCAAATTAAAAGAAAAGGAAAAGAATAAAGATGTGGGTGGAAAAGCAACACAGGACAAAACAAGGGGCTGTGTGACCACCTTAATTAGTACAGGTTGCATTCAGTTGTGCAAGAGGTGCTGGGAAAGTACAGAGCACGGTATATGAGCAGTGAGGATGGAGGAACAGAGGTGCATGCTGAGCAAGGCAGGTTCTCCCATCCACCAAAATTGTGCCTTTGAGCATTTCCAAATACAGAGGTAGTAAAAGCAGAGCAGAAGGGACTTCTAGTGAAGAGCCCGAGCTACGCTTACAGTCCTGGGGTTTTTCCATAGCCAGATCCCATTGGGGATGTGGTGGTATTTCTAGGGTGTTTTCCTGACCCACATTTCCAGCCTAATCTCCAGCATATTGTCCATGCACAGCCTCTTCCCAGAGGCACTGACCGTCCCAGGAGTGCTGCAGCATCGGGAGAGAGTGCTCTGTGAGCACCTCAGAGTTGTAAGTTGGATCTTTAGCAAACCCAGTTTCTGCCCTGAAATCCTCAAACACACAGAGCCCCACATGCCCCAGAGGGCCTCAGTACATAAACCTTCATCTCTTGGACTTGGATGCCAAAGAAATGTAAGTAACGAACAACTTTTATTGACCGTAATTGCACTTGAATTAACTAGATGCCTGTGTAGTTGATGGCTCCTGCAGCCTGACATCCCTCCTGCAGCACTGGAAACTTCATTGCTTTGCCTCACAACACTTCCTATGCCAGAAAGCTTCAGAGGGCACAGCTCTCTTGGCATAACTCTAAAATAACTTGGCAAGTAAGCTCCGGAGGCTTAAACTCTTGTCCCAGCTGGGATACATAATGATCTAGCTACCTGTTTCTTTGATCTTCCCTTTGTTCTATGATTTTCACAGAGCTATCATTTGTTCACACACACACCCACCCACACACACACACCAAAAAAAAAGAGGGAGGCAGAAATAGAATGGAAAAGCAAATAAAGGAATAGGATTGGACACACTCCCTGCAATCTGCAGGCAGGGCTGAGATGCAGCCTTGGCTCTGCTCTTTGTGTCCTCAGGGTGGTAGTGCAGCTACTGCTTCCCCATGCGCTGCCTTGCCCGGCTGGCAGGGAGGAGGAAGCACATCCTAACATTTAATTTGCTGTTAAGAGGTTTGTTGTACCTACATCCCTGTATTTAAATGACACGGATGCATCTGCTCTTGAGCTTTGTTTCTTCAAGCTCTGTCAGGGCTGCCAGGATGAGTAGCAAAGGGGGAGGGTTTGATACCGTGCTAGATGAGAGGGTTTGGAGTTGGGGTCTTCAAGTCACTGTCAGCTCAGCAAGGATTTAGCAAAAATTTCTTTTGCCACTCTACTGCAACCTCAGGGGATGGGGTGCGACTTCTGTGGGCAACTACATAGACAAAGAATAAAGAAACAAATACGTGGGCGTTTTTTATTAGGTGCAAAGATACTAAGATTATTTTTTTCTCTGTATCCTATTAGAAACCAATGCAGTTTATCAGAAATCTTTAAAGAAGCTGCTATTAGTGGCTGGATAACTGAGAGTTTTTCATGCAGCATTTTTCAAAAGGCAAGGGTACTTCACACAGTTACAGCAACAGCCGCGAGCAAGAATGAACCACAGTGTAGTTATTGAGGCTGCATCCCTCAATGCTTCTTTTGTCCTTAAATTTCTTTTGTTGGGGTTTATTCACAATGCTGGTGTGCTGCTATTCTGAAAAGTGTGGTATTACAGGAAAAGATAATCGCATGGTGGGATTTAAGCTGTTGCAGAAGGGAGTGTAGAGTACATGATCCACTTAAAATGAAGAGTGTAGCTAAAAAGTCCCAGAATTTTACAGTGCACAAACCATAATATACTGCAGGACATCCATCTTTAGCAGGAGGGGTTCAAATCAGTGGAGCTTTTCAGCCTTCATCTATGAAATCACTTTAGTGTTTGGGTTTTTCATTTGGCTTTCTACTCTATTTGATTGTGGCCATGTTTAAATAATGTCAGAGCGGAAATTGGTTTTATTGGACTTAATTTTGTCCACAGCAAGATGTACATTGCCTTGAAATATGATGTAATTCCCAGGCAGAATGAGATGGGCTTCTCTTCAAGTCAGACCTCGGCTCTGGTGTCTTGGTTTTTAATACACTAGGCTGCAAAGTAGCAGGAAATGGTGGAAATTGCAAGGTGGAAGTGGGTTTAAATGGCAGTAATCTCTACCTTTGCTTCAGGCAGAGAGCTGTAAATTGCTACTTTCTCTTGGCTCTTGCCCTAATGCAGGTTGTTGTTTGGCTTTTGTTTGATGGTATTTCACCTTTAAGTGGACAAAAGTAAAAAAAAAAATATATTGGGAAAAGAAAGTTATATAGCACTAGGGATATAAAAAGAAGAAAAAAAAAAAAGGGCTGTCCAAACTCCTCACAGTGCTGGATGTGACTATTTCTCAGACAGAAAAAACTTCCAAAGGTGAGTTACACAGATGGATATACTGGCTGTGAGTGAGGAATAGCTGCAGTCTTTGATCAAATGCGGTTGAGTGAAAAAACCCAAGGAAACATGGTGCAAAATCTCCCAAAGCCCTGAAATTATTAATGGCTCATCCAGCAGCCACATTCCAGGTTGGAGCCTCCGAGGCACCACACTATTATCTCGAAAAACAACACAGGAATTTCAGCAATGTGAAGAACTATTACAAAAAAAAAGAAAAAAAAAAGGAATAAAAAAATTGCTCACATTTTCAGGTTGCCATGGTTTTTGGAGACAGTGGTATTCACTGCATTCTAGATCTCAAATATAGACATAGCTAATTTCACCTGGAGGAGTGGTGGGATTTTCTCTTCTTTTTATAGGGAAGATTTTTGTCTGTCTGTTCTTGACCTGCAGTTTCTGTGGGGCTGCTTGTTTGTCTGTGGATGTTGTGTGTGTGCATGCAGAAATGTCACCGGATACGATCGATTGTGAGTCTGTTGGGCTCTGCTTAATAATGCTGAGGTTTAGCTGGCGTAGGTGTGCAGTAACTCAGTGCACTGAGTGCCCGAATCGAAGATAAAGGGTGGCAAGCCCATTTTTGGCTGAGAGTCGCTGCTTTCTCAGTAGGCAGATTCAGCATTTGGACCAATCTGACAGTGATGCAAGCCCCAGAGCCTGAGTTTTTGGCACAGGGGCTGAAACAGTGCCAGCTGGTTCCCACAGAGGTCAGAGCAGATGATTCCCGATGCCTTCTTGCTTTCAAAATCTGATCTGCAAACCAGTGCAGTGAGTTTCTTGGAATATTTTTTGAAGAGGGATAGTTTATTCAACTGTGCATACTGTAATGGCTTTGTGCTGGGCTGCATTATCCTCACTGGCTTGGTGGGAAATGACATTTCCCCTTTCCTCTTCCAAGCAGTACTTGGGATTTGGTGTATATATTCAGCTTCAAAGGGATTTTGCATTTGCACATGGGAATATTTGTCTTGTCATAATAACCGTGGCCTCAGAATATGCCATTAACTGAAAAAAGAAAATTGTCTCATTGCTGCACACACACTTTATGAAGATGTTTCTCTTACCCTACACAGTGTTTTTTTGGTTAAAATATTTATAACTGGAATCCAGGAGAGGCTGTGCAAGTCAGAACATGGTTTATTCACTCTGTGCACAATCCCCCTTGAGCCCAGTGCAGTTCGTCACTAATCCAGCTGGATTTGAGCTGCAGGCTGTAATGTAGGAAGAGAAATGCACAGCAGGGTGCACGTCCTACCAGGTGAGAGACGTGAAAGAGGCTGTTCCAACACAGGATTGCAGCTGGGGCTGATACTGCTCCTGCCTTTCTCTAAATAGGTCCTGGTGGTCGCGCACCACTTTATATGTGAAAAATTTGAGGCAGTGGTGGAGAGGTAAATACGATTTCCTGTAGACAAAGCAGTACATATCCACACGTTACCTGGAAACAGCAGTGGGGATAGCAAATTCATTTCATTTTTTTTGTTCTTCTGAGTATTCCTTTTCTCTCCTAAAAGGCACATTTTCTTTTGCCTTTAACACCTGTAGCCATTTGCCGTACCAGTGGAAATGGAGAGTAAAAATATCCCAATGATAATTTGGTAGTACTTTACACCAACTGTGCCATCACTTAGCACAGGCATAAAAATGACTAGATGAGGTACAGAAAATCAGTCTGTAAATCCATAAAATTGTGGAGTTTTTACATCTACTGATTTTCCATTGTCTGTATTCATTAACAGAAAGCAAAATGGATGAATTAGTGCTCAGTTCCAGGCAGCTGTTCATCTAACCTCCCCAGGCTGCACATGCTGAGGATGTTTAGGATATTTTCACTTACAAAGAAATAAAAAAATTCACCAGCTTCTGTTATCTCTTCTGCTTTCTATGGAGCCTTCTGAGGCCAGGGAGTCCACTGCTGTGTTTTGTGCTTCCCTGATGCTTGGCTCTGATGGTGTGGCCACATTCTAACAAAGATTTCACACCAAAGTGTGGCTTTTGCAGGAATCCTTCTACTTCTCTTAATGCTTCCCAGACCTCAGCCACCAACCTCTGTTTTGGGGCTTACGTTTTCCATTAAGAACAGCCTGGGAGGTGCTGAACTCTGCTTGCTATGTTGGTCCTGGTGGAGTGCATAAAGAAATAGCTCTAGGTTGGCAACAGGGGATTTTTGAACTTGGAAGAGCAGTGGGAAAGCTTTGAGCCTACTGTGGCAGCATAGTGAAAGGACTGTATCTCACATGTGTCACTTACCAAACGGTAAAAAGGCTTGATTTATTTTATGAGAACCCATCGGGCTGTCCTTCATGTTTACAAGGATGGGGAAGGCTATGGATTAGGCACACTTTGGCAGGAGATCTGTAAATTCACAGCCCACAGGAAGAAGAGATTTGGAGCAGTATTGGGGGTGTCCCACTGCTCCAGACGCAACTGGAGGGAGAGACCAAGAAACCAGGCAAAATCCAGCTCACAATCAAGGACCTGGTGTGTGCTGGAAGGAGGGTGAAAGGAAGCTGTCTGGGATTTCAGAAGGAAATATTAGTCCTGCTCCTTTGGCCTGACACACATTGAAGAGCAGAGAGACAAAAGCTCTGCTAACAGAGCCGGGCATGAGAGCCCGTCTTGGGCAGGAGGCTGAAGAGAGGCAGCCAGGAGAGAGGCAGATGCTTGGACCTGCCTGGAAAACATGACTGAGTAATTTGGGATACAGATGGCATGTCAGAGAGAAAGACTGCATAGGTTATTAATATGGTGAGTGGCTTTCTTGGGGAGGGCACTTCTTAAGCTGTTATTTTTCTCCCTTTCTGTGGCTCTGTGCTGCTGAACACGAGAGGAGAAGAGGGTTATTATAGATATTAGCTATTTAGACACTAGAGATAACTCACAATGCTGAAAACTGAGCTTACCTCTGATTAAAATTTAATTGCTCCCAAGCTTCCACTAGTTACTTGCATTAAGTTTCACACCATTGGAAAGTGCTCATCAGCCAGTGTTGGATTTAACAGAAATTTGGCAGATGTTAGTGAAGTGCTGGAGGAAGTCCAAACCACAAGATCTGTGGCATATCATATGTTTGAAAATTTGTTGGCAGCTGAAAGAAAAATCACAAAACTGGAAATAGCAAGAACTGGACATGGATCTTATCTCATTGAACAGCCAAAAAGTTGGATCATCACCTCCAGCACCTGGAAGACAAGAATAGGTCATGAAGTGCTGTCTGCCAGGTGTCTCAGTGAGGTGTAAAAGCAGCAGACACTATATTACTGGCTTTTGAAGTGCTTTATGTGAGGAACTATGGAAATTCAGGAAAAAAAATACCAGTCTGTTCTGAGGCAATTTAGCAAATTAGCTGTGTTTTATAAAACTTGTGTTTTCATTGCAGATTTTCTTTCCTCTTGAGGACATTTATTCAGAAACAGGGTCCTTGTTCATTAAGAGACTAATTTATTTCTGTTACATATTTGCTTCCCTATTGCTATTGTTTGTAGCTTTGTACCTTCAGCTCTGCTTAGCTTTTTGTCACCAGGATACGCTCCTGATGCAAGGAGGGGACGAACACTAACAAGGTTTGAGAAAGCTTGATCTATTTTTCTTACTTATATAAAAAATATCAACTTGTCTGTGTGTAGTATTAGGAAAACCTCAGCAAGTACAGCACAGTGAGATGGCAGAGGAGCAAGAGGCCTGGTTTAGACAAACAGGAGCTGAATTAAAATTTAGAATGATGCAAGTCTTTTTCAAAGAAACTAGTTAGTTGCATTTAAAGAGAAATATAACGCACTTCATAATTTAGTATCTGTCGTGTTTTAGTGCATGCAAGAGTCTTGACAGTGGTTGTGGCAGGAACTTGTATGGAACAAAGTAAATCTCACCTTAAGCCTTTTTCAATTGAAACAATGTCTGGTGGTGTTCGTGTGAAAGATTAAGTCAGATTCAGCCCTTGTTGGGGCTGAGCTGATGGGGCACAGAGATAGACCGGGATCAGTCTTGTGCTATTGCAGCATTTGATCCCTAATATACTATTTCATTTGTTCTCTAGTGTATAGAAAACTGCATTTCACATGCTGTCGTCCTCTCTAATGTGGCCTAAGGTTGTCAGATCTCTGGTGTTAGGTAAGCACTGCTTAGAAGGGATGCTGGATCCCTCTGTTAGTCCTGCCTCATTTTTTGGTGTTCATGTGGCTTTTTTTAATTTTTTTTTTCATCTCCTGGGGAGTTGAGCAAATGAGGATTTTAAAGTTTGTGTCCCTGGTTGTGAAATGAGTTAAATCCATGCTAGGCTCTTAAGTGTAAGTCTAGATATAAAAGTTGTACTGAACTGGGGACTATGTACATGCTCAGTACTACCAGGTTAACAAGTTTTGTGTGTGGTAGTCCATGTCCCTAAGTTATGTATTGTATTTTTGCTAATAATTAATACAGTTTTTATTGTAAAAGAGCAAAGAAAAATGCTCCAGAGTGTCAGTCTCAGTTCAGATACAAAGCGCATCAATGCTCCATTTCACATAGTGTTTTTTAAAAGATTTATAGAGTACATCTTCTATATTCAGAAATATATAGATAGAAATTCTTTTTCCAGCAGCGAAACTTGTTCAAAAGCTGATAAGAAAGGAGATTTTTTTTCCCTGAGCACCAAAGACAGTCAATTTGGAACTTGAACAGTGACGTGGGAGGCAGAAGGTACACGTAGGCTGGTGCAGGGCTCTCTGCCACAGAGTGTGGGAGAAATAGGGCAGCACAGGCTCTCTTTGGGTGTTTCAAAGCAAATCTGGAGCAGATGTTCCTTAGCCTTGAGACACTGTTCTAACCATGAGCACTAATCTAACCTGACCGTAATAAAGGCTATCCCTGCTTCTAATTCTGTCCAGCAGATGCAAGGAGACATATACAGAGGTAGCAAGCCATGGGAGGGATTTAAGCCATCTTGATCTATTTAAAATTTGACGAGCTAAACCATCCACTGCGCTCCCTCTGCTACCAAGGAAGAGGAACACCTTCAGTCAGAGATCAGAAAAAGCACCTTGCAAAATCGAGCATTCCTGTAGGTGTATGAAGAGAATGTTTGTGGTTTACTAGAAATTATAGGTATTTGAGGTGTGATGTAGATACATCAGTCACTGCTTGCTAATATGCACTCAGGATTTCCTAGCTGGCTTGGGTGAATTGGGAGCCTTGTTTTTTCAGAGTTCATCTTAGATCTGATCTCCCATGTGCAGCTTCATTAGATTGGGCTCCTGACTTGGTACTGAGCCTGTGATATGAGAAGATGAAACTTGATTTGAAAGTAAGGATGACACCCCTAAATAACCTGATACTCAAAAGGCCAGTGTTTGTTTAAGGCAGTGGGAGATACTGCTTTCTTAGTGTTTTTAAAAATCAGGTCACTTGTTCAGAGACTAACATTGGGATCCTGTTTATGAAAGTCTTGACCTAAATGTCTTACCCACTGTGTTTGCATGTTTTTTTTCCTAAGGGAAAAAATAATGAAGTGCAAAAATTAAGAGAAAGGGAAGTCTGCAAAGTCCTGCCTGACCCACTCATAATGGCACAGGCTGCACAGGACTCGATGTGTACTGAGCACAGCCCATTCCCCTTGCATCCCCCCCTGCTGTTTTGCTCTCAGCGGGACAGTGGTTTCCTAAATATTCAGTGCCCAAGCAATTTCCTTTATTTGGTTAGGACTGTAACACTTCAAAGGGACTAATTGCAAACAACAAAAGCAACTAAACTTGTGTCTGCTTCACAAGCTCCTTCACTGACCCATGGAGCAGGAGCTCCACAGGGAACACGCGCTTGACTTTCTTTCCCTTGGCACATCTCTGTCTCAACTTACTGATGTTCTCAGGACAGCATTTGGGTAGCTGTCTCACTTTTCAAAGATCAAGCAGTTTTTCAGCTCTTCGTACCTTTTTCCATCCTTGGCCTACAAGCCTGGTGATAAAATGAGCCTTTCTTTTACCTGAGAGCTCTTGGAGGACGCTGTGATATTGCCAGGTGTGTGGTGATGTTTTCTTCCCCAACACGTCATGCCACTTCCAACACTGTAGGCCTGGAATAAATATCCAGCTGCTCCTGCTGCACCCTAAAGCTTCTGCGAGTGAATGCAATAAGACTAATCACTATCTGTGTCTCTGACTGGCTGCCCAAATGATGGGTCATGTTGGCTAAATCATTACTGATCATCATTCATGCCATTTCCACGTGCCAGCTGCACGCCTGCTGCAGATGGCCTAACCTCAGCCTCCAAGGACAGTGGGGACTGAACACATATTTCACTGAGGAAACTGAGGATGCTCTGCTACAAGGAAGGTTTAATCAGGGCTTTGTTGTTCTCCCATCTTGCATGGCAGAGTGGCAAGGAGAGACAGGCAGTGTGGAGACTTTTGCTGACACAGCTCTTATATTGTCAGCAATTAATTAGAAAGTTTTGTTCAATAAAATGTATTCTGGCCTAGGAAGGATGCCCTTGACTTCAAGTTGGGTTATTAGAGAACTGAGTGTCTCATAATATACTTCTTTTTTTTTTTTTTCTAGTATGCTTGCTTATCATTGGAAAAAACAGGTCTTTGCCTGCAGTTCTGATTGAGCACATCTAACTTGTAGAAGGTCAAATCATAAATGCTTTTATGGGTATCAGTTTTGGTTCAATTTGTCTATTAAAAAAAAAAAAAAACAAAAAAAAAACTGTAAAAGAATGCCAGTTATGAGATAGGTGTTTTGAATGCAAATCTACTATCATGTCCTTTTTCATGTGCTGCTTGATAAGATGCAGCTAACTCTAATTGTAGTTTGTTTTGTGGAGGAGGAGGAAGATATATACAAACACAAGTAGTGCATCTGGCAGTTCTGGGTGTGGGGAAATGAATGAAGTTCCCACCCTGCAATCAGACTTCAATACTTCCCTGCTGGTTAGTACTCTCCAAAGGTGGAGGAAGTGGTAATTCAGCAAATATTACCACAGGGATGTAGCACATCAGCCAGAAAGATGCCACCCCACACTGCAAGTTGTGCCCACTGGACTTTGAGGGCGGTCGGTGAGGTAGTGTCAGATGTCAAGTAAAGGGGATATCTAAAATTGTTTATTTTGAGAGAATCCTTCATTTTGAAGTTAAGGGAACAGAGAGCTGAGAAGTGGGCAGGAGGTTGAGGAAAGCTCCATGTGAGGATGTGTTCTGTTTTCTAGGAAAGGAAAGCAAATGGAAGACAATGGAGAAATAAAACTGGAAGGAGGAGCTCATTACCCAAGGGGCAGATGTAGAAGTGGTTTGTAGGCAGTGACAAGTGAGACAGGCAGAGGTTAGTTTTGGAACTCACCCTGGGTGAGGAAAAGAACTAAAAATAGAGATTTAAGATCCCTTTTAGTGGAGGTGAGCCAGCAATGTAACCAGAGAGCTGTAATGCAGGTTCCACATGAATGAGATTTTATTCTATGTGCAGGGAGAGAAATCTGGATAAAAGGGAGATTGGGGGTTTTCTTAATGTTAGCCTGAATTTCCAGCACGGATCCTATCACCTGCAAGGGCTTGGCCTCACCAGTGCAATGTTTCTGTTGGCTGATAAAGGAAATGTAACACTGCATTCACCACTTGGAGGATCCCTGCAAAGAATTTGTCTCCAAAGGAAAAATGTTCAGTAACACTGACTTAACTCATACTGCTTTCATCCAGTCAGGCTGGTTTTATGATTTAGATACTATCAAAAAGGAAAAAGAAAAGAAAGCCCCAACAGTTAATTGTAGGGGGAAGGAATTTTTAAGTCAGCTTGTCCCTGCATTTGGCTTCTTTCTCATTTTACCCCCTTTGCATCTGCTTTCCCTTTTTCTTCATCTCTGTTCCATCTCATCCCACATACTCTCAGCCTGGCCTGGGTCAGTTCTGTCATGGTTTTGTTTTTCATTTAGGCGGACACCACAATGTGAATTTGCCTCAGCTTGACAGAAATGGACAGATAATATTCTGTTATGTTGCTAGTGGAGTCCTGCACGCCTCAGCTGCCAAACAGATTTTTAAACATCCTTGAACAATGTTTTCTTTGCGTGCAAGAGAGAAAAGAAATCTAATATTTGCTTTTAGATTCAGTCCTTTCCTTATGTGTTTTATTTGATTTTCTCTGCACACACTTAAAATTTCCTTTCTATTAGAACATGCTCACCCTGTGTTGCTTAGTGAGATTTGAAGTCCAATGGCTGTTTGCTCTTGTTTAAAAGATGGCTGGATCTAGAGCTGGCTGTTCTTTTAATTTCTACCCATTTCTCTCAAAGGGGGTCAGTGGCAGTGGATAGTACCTCCTCTTGGAGCTAAACATCCCTATCCTCACATAAATCAGCAGCTGCCAGTGGTGAAAGCCATCTGTGGCAAATAAGTGTCAGGTCAGGGTGCCCTGGTAGGTAGCAGTGTCTATTGGCTGCTCTTGGAGATGCTATTTGCTATTACAGAAGACAAAAGCTCAGCCAGGAAGCACGATTCACATTGCTGTCCCTGGACCTGAAATGATTCATGCTGCTAAAATAAAGTTGCATCTCCCTTAGTTACAACTCACTGGAGTCTGTTTGACCAGGCTTCTCGGTCTCTATGAGATTTCTGTGCGCTCTGCTCTGAACAAGAGCTGCAGACAGCAAGGGTTTAACTGAATCAGTGATGCTGTTTTAGCTCAAATATGATGTTTAATAAGGGAAAATAACAGCTTAATTTGGAAAGGCATCTTGTAGGCCAGGGGGACTGACCTTGCAGGAGTGACTGCTGCCAAGAGGATTAGGGAGTTGCATGTTGTGCTCAGAAATGTACCATGGACATGCTGAGCTTGGCGCAGAAGATGTGAAGAGTGGTCCCTCAAGCCCAATACCTTGTCTGAGCTTCAGGCTTGCAGAAAGAGATTCCTCATGGAATAACCTGGATCGAAAGAAAGGCTCGTTCTTTTGCATTAGTGAATGATTTCCTCGTACAATAACATGGGAGGATCAAAGCCTTCCCTGTCCACCTCTTGTTTTACTGTAATCCTTGGCACGTCTCAGCACTTCCCAGGAGTGTGTTGTGGACTGTGATGAATGATGTCCTCTGCAGGAGAAGGAAATAAGGACATCAGGTTGGCTGCTTGAGGTGAAGTTTTCCCCTGCCTCTCCACACTACTCTGTTCTTAGCATCTGTGCTGTAGTTCCGGATTTTCTGGTTATCCGTGGAAAGGCTTAAGCCTTCCCCAGCACCGACTAAACACCTCAAGGACAGGCAAGCAAATAGTTGAGATGCTCGCAGTTTCTTTTGTAGCCCGGAGGTTTGCTGCAACAGACGCTGAGCTTTTCGTGGCACAAAGTCAGAAGTTGCTTGCTGATGGATGGCACGGTTTTCAGCCGAGGCTCAGGCATGGAGATGTTGATACAGTGAAGACAATGGCATTGCACTGACCTGTAAGCTCCTGCACCTCCAAAGAGCACCTGGGGTCTTCAGGAAAATTGAATGGCTTTTGATGCTACCTTTTATTGTCTATAAACTGGCTGACTCAGATTCCTAAATCAAATCTTTCCCTTTTTCTTCAAGCAAAACCCCATTTCTCTCTGCCTTGGAACAATCTCTGTGGCAGCTAAACATAGTGGATGTGCTGCTTGCCACTGCAGTGCCTACATTTGGAATTTGTATTTTGCTGAGCCATCTCCAGGTTGAATGCCTTGCCAGTGAATGCCATGTCTCTGATCTGTGGTCAGCTAGAATCTTTCTTAAGAAGAAAAAGCAGCAAAATGTGTCTAATATTTTTGAAGGTTTTTTTGAAGTCAAGCAGTTCTTGACTTGCATAGTGCTGACCGTGAAGGTCTATCACAGGTGGCCTTCTTCCTCCCTTTTCATCTTGAGCCTGACCACCACACTAGAAAGTCTGTTTTTTCCTTCAATTCCAAATCAGTTCAGGGTTACGTTCTATTTTTTTTAGTATTACAGGCATGGCAGATCTCCTCTCATTATAAATTATTCTGTCTGCTTCAGCTGCATGTTTTTTCTCATTTATATTTAAGATAATGGAAGAAGAGTTGCTTTTGATGAAATAAGTGAGCTAGATTTTTGGTTGGTATTATTATAAAATGAGAGTTCTGACTGGATAATATAAAATATTAGGGCTTTTGAGTTTTTTAGTACCTGTGAGGCACTGCAATGACTGGAAAACTAATATACTTCTTCTCTGCAAATTGATGAAACTTCTTGATGCATGCATGGAATGTGAAAGGCTCAGGGCTAATAACATTACAGGTCTCAACACATGTACTAAGTGGTCTGCTGTAAAAAATTTACAAAACAAAAACATTTGAACATATTTGATACTGAAGAGAAGGAAAACTAATAATCACTGTAGACTGGTGCATTTATTTTATGTTACCTGTGAGAGCTGTAAAATGAGGTTTAGGCTGTGTGCTAGAAGCATATAGCAGCTTTTTAGCCATGAACTGTAGCAGTAGTTTTATCCCAGATTGAAAGTAAGAAAACATCTATAAGTATATATGCATCTCTGCTGTATTTCAGAATTGGATATATACTGCTTGACTATTTCTTTTTCCCTCCTGTTTTTCTTTTATGGTTTTGAGTTGTGCTGTCCTATGGAGATGGATTCACATTTAGTTAAGTCTGTATGTTTGTGTTTGTTGATAAAACAAATGTAACTATTTAGCAGTTATGTTTTTAAGATCTGTGCATTAGACCAGGTCAGACTTTCTTTGTCTCTCCTCTCTCTCCTCTTTTTTTACATGTTGAATATGTGTATTTTTTTTTCTCCTTATGAGAGACGATTCTTTTGTTCTAAGTATCAAATTCATGCTTTGCAGTGACATCAGGTACTTCATTTTATGGATGTATATATTATGAAAAGCAAGGAGATTACACACCTTAAAAATCTCTAAAGGATAGCAATTTCCTTTTTCATTTCTGTGTCATCCTATTTGATTTTTTTTCCCACTAGGTCCCAGCTTCTTGAGATTCTGCTGTTGCTTGTGAGGATCTGCAATGCTTTTGCTGGTAGCCCAAGTGGATCAGGTGCAGTTTAGGCTTCCAGGCCAAGAGTACATTATGGAAAATCCCTAGTCTGGCACCGCAGCACCTGGACATTCTTCTGTCCATTTGGTGCCTCTGGTTTGGACCAGTAATTCCCCTGGGCTCATAAACTTTAGCACCTGACTGCATGTAAAACCACATGCCAAACCTGGGGAACCAGGCATACAACTTTGGCCTAAAATACTTGCTTTTCAGTACTCCTCTTCACTTGCTTGTAAGTTTTTAATGTCTTTTCTCTTTTGTGGGCCCAATTCTGAGTCTTTAAAGGTCAGTGGGTATATTTTTTGGCTGCACACAAGGAGACATGCTCACCTTGCAATGTGCTGGTCTGAGCTATCCATTAACAAGAATTATCTGAAATCTGACAGATGTAATGCTGCAAACCAATGTTGAAAGTTTTTCCACCCTGGGATTATGTTCTGTCATCTTGTCATCAACCCCCTTGGGTACAAGTCTGAAACTACGTCTTGGCCAAAGCTAATTTCATGAGAGCTGGTAGCCCTTAATGGCTCAGAGAAAAAATTCTTAGGTAAAACATCCTTTTCTGATGTTTTGGAGCCTGTTCCTTCCTGCCTCTTGGGTGTCTTCTGTGACTTTTCAACTGAGATGACTGGGCATGGCAATGCCTTCAGCGCTGGAGCCTTCAGGGCGGAGATCTGAAATGCTGAGCATATGAATGAATATTCACCATTTCTACCAGCACCCCAGTGGCCTCTCTCAAAAGGAAAATAAGCCTCTGGGATGTGAGTGAGAGCTGCTTGCATTCCAAGCTTTTTAGGATATCAGCATGAACTTGACAGTGCACTAAGCTGCCTGTGTCCAGTACTCTGTTAGGAAAACAGGAGATCCCTGAAAGTGCTGCCGAGTTCATTTAACCTTAAAACACCCTGTATATTGCACAGTTTGTTTGTTTGTTATAAATCTGCTTTGCTGAAGTAGATGTGTTTTTCATAGTATTAATGGTGTTCTCATTGTTGGAGCCCTCTGCAGAAGTCAGATATCTATAAAACAAATTTAGACACCAGTGCTGTAGTTAAGTGTTGTTTAGGCAGATCCCTGAGCCAACATGAATGCAGCTATTAGAATTGAGCTTTGCGATATATTGATGTTTCTACGTAAGTAATAAAGAGTTTAGAAAGGGAGCTGTGCAGCATTTTATGTATTTTTCAGGGAAACTGCTTTATTTCTGAAAGTAGCTGAATATTGATATTCTTACAAGGGAGTTTTGTCAGCTTCCTGGAATTGGTTTACGTGAAAGATTCTTTTTTTTTTTTGGCATAAGCTCCTTTCCATCTGTGTCTCCAGGGGTAGAAGGCAAACCACTGGTAGTTTTGGGGAGAGAATTGAACTAACCTGAGCTCCAAACCAAGATATGGCCAAAAGGCTGAAGATGTGCCTGCGCTCTGGTTTTCAGGAGGGGTCTTGACAGCACATCCATACCAAAGTGTACCAGGATATGCTCAAAGGATGAGAAAAGGAAGCCTTAATCACCATCTGTCTATTTCTGGTGGTTTCAGTGGTCATTTCTCTCCACAGTTCAGACTGATTTCCTCACAGGAACAAGAGTAAATTGAGCAAATAAGTAAAATAGAACCCACTGCAGTCAGAGACTGAGTGGAGTAAATGCCCTGTAGAGGGGAAGCATCTTTGGTGGCTTTGGAGAAGGATTTTGGATTTTAAAACAGGTTTGAAATAGCTAGTGGGTAGCAAGAGGGGAATACAGATGGACTTGGTGTAAGACAAAAGGTGAGGTTTTGCTGGGAGGTTTATAATTCCTGTTGCTCTAGGCTATGGGTGTAACATGTACTGTACAGACAGCAGGGCTGCTGTCAGGGCTCAAGTTCATGTCTGGCAGTGCAGTATGGTCTGCATGCTAATGAAGTCAGTCCTAACATGGGTTAGAGGAAGAAGGGTGTGAGCAAGTGTAACTCGGCCTTTGATATTTCATGGTCCTTTTCATCTCTGTGATTTCAGCTGACCAGCCCACCCTCAGAGTGTGTTTACACTTAAAACACTGGGCATCGGGACTGATTTGGAAGTATCCAGGATTTGGAAGCCCAGTACATGAGTGCTGGAGGCACCTCAAATCCCAAGCCTCAGAGAAGCTGGGATAGTGGTGCAAAGGGAGGTGAATTGTAATGCAAAAAAGCAGCCTTTGTGATTTTAATCTGCCAAGCTGGACAGGAGGATGTGGGACCAGGCCAATTTTCATCCATGTCTCCCTGACACCCCTGCACACATGTGTGCTGTGGGGCCAGGGAGCTGATTTCTTGTAGTTCCAGTGGACTGTCTCCTTGGGCTCGATTGTACTGTGCCCTCTTCCTCAAGATAACAGCATAACACAGTCAGGTTTTAAATATTAATACAGAGATCATAGGAGTGTAGCTTGGAAGCACAGAATACTGAGAATTGAAAAGTCTAATCTGTCCTTTTTGAAAGCTGTCCAATTTCTTTTTTATTTACAGCATTTGAACCATTTCACAAATTGGAAAGCAACTAACCAGCCATTTCCCAGGCAGATTATGATATGTTTAAGAAAGTCCAAGGCATTTATCTTTATGCAATTGGCCATCTTGCTGACTAACATCTAGATTGGAGATATTACACACACAGTTGAACAGAGACTATTTGAAGATGATGGTTTTCTCTTATTAAGTTGTGTTTGTAGCTTGCAACTGAAGATATGTTTCAGATAGTGGAACAAGCTGACTGCCTGTGGCTCTGCAAAGGGCTCGTCACATTGATTGGGTAGATGAGAAAATGCTGGGGCGTGAACAGTCACTTTATGATTCCTGCACTCGATTCCATTCTTTGCAAATGCAGAGGTGGAGAACTGCTGGAGAGAGACTGGCTCCATCTGGCACTGCCTCTGCACTGTGCACGCAAGTTGTTCGATTAAAGATGTATAAGTGCAGGCAAAAAGTGGGAAACACACATTAGATGAAGCTACATCCGTTGCCATACAGATGGAAAAAATTTTGTTTCCTTCTTACCAGCTACACACACATGTGCTTGTTCTGCCTAGAAACTAAAAGGTACGTTTCAGCTTGCGTGGATAGAGCATACGTGGTTTAATTAATTAAAAGATTAAAAACCCCCAAACCCCCCAAAAGCTGGCAATTTCAGCCTCCAGTAAATCTCTTAAAGCTGTAAGTATATAGTGCTCACATGTCTGCACTCTAATGTGGTCTGAATGAAAAACTGACAGCACCTGTTACTGAAATCAAAAGTGATTTCTCTAACAATGGGATACTGGGGAATTCCTTCCAGGCTTCTCTTTAATAGAGTTTGAAGGATTCAGGTTGGAAGACAGTGCATAAGATCTGCACCACTGGCTCTGATGGATGTGAATCATGCCAAGGGACAGTGATTTTTTAGGAGGTTAGAAGTTCACTCCATGCATTCAGTAATAATATGCAGCTGGTATGTCCTTAAAAAAAATTGTATGCTTCTTTTTTCCCCTGTGCGAAACCACATGTGGATTGAAAAAAAAATCATCAGATTTTATCCATTCAAATCCAGAAATTTAAAGTGACTGCAACCACATCTGACAGTGTTTTTGAGAACTAGAGTGAATTGAAGCTAGAGTGCCTAAAAATAGCCCTTGAACTGAACTCTAAACATTCTTAGATTTGTCCATTTATAATAAATACTGATCTACTGTCTATTAGATCATCTCTTCTGTAATCTTTTCCTGTGGGCATAGTTCATCTGCATTTCTAAAAGCATTACAGCATGATGTTGAAAGAAATGCTCTTCTTTTTTTTTCTTTTTTTTTTTTCTTGTGTCTTGTGCACGATGATCCAGTTAAATTTCTGCATTCTGCATTCAGAATCAGTTGCAAAGTCTGGAACAAGCAATAGGGCATTAATACCCTCAGTGGATGGTTGCCAAAGGGTACAAGAGGTTCACAAAGGTGGATTTGGCAGAGATCCTGGGTAGGAAACCCGAGATAAGACTGAAGGTATGGTCTTCTGATAGAAGAGGACCATGGTGAGGACAACAGGTGATGCTCCTGTGCTGTATCCATTCATCTCCTGGTGTTGCTAGATATGTGCTGTAAAATAGCAGTTAAATTTTTGTCTGATGTCTCTGAAGTTACATATTTTAAGCAGGATCCAGTAGTTTCTTGGAGAGGAATGGGTCAGAGAGGAAAAAAAAAGAAGAAAATAAAGAAGTATCTTCTTTTATTCAAATGACAACTAAATTGGGGACCTGACATTAAGAGCTGTTTGGAGACAGAAAAAGTATTAGGTGCTGACACATGCACACCCCCACAAAAGTCCCACAAAAGCATTAAAGTTGATATTTCACGAAAATGCAGTCAGGCTGCTGTTTGGGTTCTTATTTCTTCAGGTGAAACCTAGAAATTTGCAATAATAGTGAGAATGTTTTTGACAGAAGAACTTTTCTGTAGCAATCCAGCACGTGGAATGAACTGTTGATCATTGTCAGAAATGCAGAGTTTTGAGTCAGAAGGGCTCTGGTAGGCATACTTTTTTGTCTGTTGAAAATCAGTGCGTTCAGTGGCTCTTTGAATGTATTAACTGTCTTACTGGGAGTGGTGCTGCAGTGAAAAGGACGAACTGGGGCAGTTAGAGTGAACTTGAGCCTGTTGAGATGATTTTGCCCGCTTTGGCTCTCATTCTTTGTTGTTTAATGTTAAATGCTGAGACCGAGACTCAGACGAAAGTCCCAGTGTGTTAAGTGATTCCAACTTGGAGTGCCTTGAAACAGCTGAGTCTGCACCACGTCTTGGTCCGCTGCTGTAGGTTTCCTCTTAGTACAGGAACTCAGCATATGGCCCATATCCATTGCAGCATCTGCCCAAGCCCAGCAGAGTAGTCATATGTGGGCAGAGTAGCCTTGGGCACAAAAACTGATCCCCCTGCTAGAAGAGCTAGGAAAAAAGAAAATCCGGAAAGTGTTTTTCCATTTGTCAGCTGTCCACAAGGGTATGGTTCTTCCTTCTCTCACATGCATCCTCCTCCTCCTCCTCCTCCTCCTCTGCTTTTCCTCGTTACCTTGTGTTAAGAGGGAGGAGGAGCTGTGTATCATGCTTCATGTGCCTTTTTCAGGGCACAGGGCTGTTTGCAGTTGTGTTGTTGAAGATAGTGTGCCACACTGAGCACTGTGGGGCCACTTCATATGCAATCTTCCATCAGTGGGTTTTGCAAGCCTTTTGTCAGTGTCAGTAAATAAAGCTCCACAATCCCAACTGCCCCAAAAGCAGCGTGTGAACTTATGTTCACACACAGGATTCTGGCTCAGCTTCCCAAAATAATGGCATGTGTGAGCAGAGCGGAGAGCTGTTCAGATGTTTGATGTGAGGCCGACTTGGCCTTCGCCTGCAGTAAAAATAAATCATAGTTGCTCTCAAACACGTGGAAGGAGCTGTACATAATTTAGGGGCTAATCTCACCTTGTCGATTCCCTGGCCTGCAGCTCTTGAGTAGCACCAGCATGTGGCTTTTGGTCTTCCAGCAGGCATTTACCATGAGAAGGTTTTGCAGGGTGATGTCTTTAACATAGACTCAGTGTAACTTTGCAGTCGAACAGTGTGTTAATGAGTTGGTGCTGTCTGTGTAGGTGCTTCGTTTCATCATCCTTTTCTGTCACCTCACATGGAGTTCTCAAAAAAAAAAAAACCACACGAGAACAAGAAAAAAAGGAAAAGAAAGTGGGAATATATTTACTTTCAAATATTACTGTTTTTCTCGGGAGTTTCAGAAGATGTTCTGAAATGCATTTGAAAATGCCTGTAAAAAATTAATTCCCATGAGATGCATTTATGTGACAGGGAAGAGAAAAACAGCTGTGATATAATCCTCCAATTGTATTAAATTTGTGGGATTTTGTGCTGCTTCTTTCTAGGCGTGCCTAGACCTTCTTATTTGCTATGTAAATACAACTTGCACCGTCTTTCAGTAGAAGAAGAAATTATAAAAGGGACACTGTAAGCAAAGGATGTGGTTGCCAAATATGAAAAGGGCAAAACTACAGGGAGAGAGGAAAGGGAAGGACCTCCAGGCTTTGTGCTTCTTGCAGTCCTCCCAACTCCTGCAGTGCTTCGTTTGCCTTTGTGCAGCAGCAATGTGAGTAAATAATTGTGCATGGAGTCTGGCTGTGCTCAAGAGACCACTGGGATTGCTGCTGTTGAGCTGCTGGATTAGTTGTACCTCACTTGGCCCAGCCCTGCTTTAGGTGCAGCACAGGGAGCAGGCAGGGCCTCCTGGCTGCTGGCTCCCCATCCTATCTCCTTGAGCATCAGGCTCAGGAACACAGAACTCGCCAGAGAGTGAAGTCATTATGGTTTGCTTGGACCTTGAGCGTGGAACTTGGAGTGCAGCCTCTCCTTCCAATTACGTGAGCAAGTTCTGGCTCGTAGCACGCAGCCAGCAGGCTGAACTTTTGGCCTGTGACCCTGGGGGGACAGCTTGAGGGATGTCTCCTGTCATCCCTTACCTTTCCAAAGCCAGCGAGCCTCACCCAGGAAATCCTCTGCAATTTCTGCTCGAGGGCCACCTAGTTAGCTTCATTCATGGGACAGAAAGTGCACAGTGTCTCTTATAAAGTATTGTTGAGTACACCAGGTCATTGGCTGGAGGCTTAGGTGCCAAAATTTAAAAAAAAAAAAAAAAAAAAAAAAAAAAAAAGAGAGAGAGAAAATGTAGCAAATAAGCTTTCTTGCAATCAAAGCTGCTTTTGTGGTAGGAAAACACTAGTCACATTATTTCGGGAAAGTAATCTCCTATGTCTGGGAGCACCCGGAAGAGGTGAGCAGAGCATCTAACCACATCACAGTTAGATGACATGTGGTGGATTTTCCTCATGGTAAATACAAAGTGCTGGTCACTTGTCATATCACTACTTCAGGAAAGGGGAACAGAGAGAAATGGGGGAGAAGACACTCCATTATTTTATTTATGTGAGGTTTTTTTCCCTATAAGCAAATCCCTACCATGATTTTCCTTCCACCAAGCAAAAATCTGCCTCCACAAGCCTGAGCTCTATGTGGAGGTTGGGAAATAAAAGAAAGAGGGGAAAAACCTAAACATTTCTGTTTTCTTGCTAGTCAAATGTGCCCTGAGTAGCGAGAGGCTCCTCTGGGAGTTGCAATTGCTCCCTTGTGGACGCTGGAAATGTTTTGGGGTTTGTTTTTTTATGACTGCTGCTCTAATCTGAATGATGACAAAACTTAGTCGTCTGCTATTACTGCCAGCTCTCTAGATAGAGCAGGAAAGAAAAAAGAGAAATATCACTTTGGGGTGTTTCTGGGGAAGAAATGTTTCCACAGCCATAAATTGCTTTCTTGGGAGCACTGAAAATTCCTATCCCAGTGCTGTGCTTCGTGGAATCCAAGTCAGCAAAGTCTTGGATTTGTAAGGAGTAAAAACTGAGTCTTACCCAAAAACTTTAAGGTCTTGATATGGTAATGCATGGTAAAAACAAAGGGTAAGCATAAAATAATTGAGTTTATACATTTCTAGCTGTAGTAATGTTGGTGTTTTTTAAAGGTGCTCGTCTTGGAGCAAAAATTGTCTTATGAAACAAGAATGAAGAATCCCTCTGTTGAAGCAGTGCTGCAGTGCTGCTATCCCCCAAGTTAAAAATTCACAGTTTATTGGCAGCCTGAGTTAATCTGGAGGTTTGATCTCTGTTCTGCGCTGTAGGACTTAGGTGCTTTTGCTCAGGTTGCAGTCTCTTCGTGGTTTTGCTTGGATTTGAGAATAATTTATATGTAAATGATCCTGATCCCCTGTTCTTTTCCTCCTTACCAATTAACTTGCTTTTTGAAGCACGCAGTTGTGTGAGCAAAATTGGCAAGTGGTGCTTCCTGGTGAAAAACTGGGTGGTGTTAGCATGGTGACCATGATTACTGGAGCTCATTACCAAATGGACTCTTTGAATAATCAAACCTTTGAACTCAATTCAGTGGTATCCCATCCGTCTCGCTCCGTTAGGCTACTTCGGGGCAGCTCTTTCATGTCGTCCTACAACTTGTCCTATGTAAATGGCGGATGTGTTTATTTTCAAAAGCAGCAAGAAAGCCCTGTGGAACAAGAAAAAAGTTGGAAGAACAAGCCCTCAAAGGGATTTTGACACTGGTGCCAGGGGGTTTATGAAAGATAAAACAGCTCATTTTTTTATGGCTAAAGGAAAATGCCATTAAATCCCTTGTGCCTAACTGCTACAGTAAACTTCCCAGAACTATTCCAAAAACAGCATGCCGTGGGATACTCAATGATTTTCAATGAAAACTAGGCTTAAAAATGCTTATCTCCTGTGTGTGGATCAAGGGGAGCTCCAGGGTGCTCAGTGTATGTTTCTATACACTCACACATGACTGTAAGAATTATTTTAAACAGGGTTTGCTAGCTTTGACTTTGAAACTGCATCCACTGTATCTACTCAGTTCCTTTGCGCATGGCATAGGTAATTTTGCAGAAGGAAAATAACTTGTTAGTGCAAGAGAAAATGGAAAAATTTTACAGGTTGTTACCTACCAGGCTAATCTGTATTATGAAGAAATAAAACATACTTGTGGCAAGTCCTACTGCAGTAAAAATGTCATACTTGCTGAGGTTCTTTATAAATTTTAGTCCTTCCTGTAACATCAGGGGGAAATCATTGCTTGGTGACTGAGTGCAGCTTTGAGCAGAAACTGGAAGAAATCTGTCAGGGTCTGCATGTTTTTGCATTGTATTTTTCAGAGTTCATTTAAACTCAGGGTTCATAGTGAAAGGGAGGTGGGAGGAAAAGGCTAGAAAATCTGTTCACTGCGTGTTGATGACCTGTTTTCAGATGAGTGTCCTGGTGCTCAGGTGAGTTAGTGTAGAAACTCCATTTCCTGTTGCTGGACATGGAGCAACAGTGACTGAAGGCTTTTTGGGTGCTGGAAGAGGTGGGTTGATAGTGAGGTGTTACAGCATGGAAATTAATGTAAGAGTGAATCAGGCAAACCTTTTCATATTGCTTCCTTACCTGCATTTCACAGTCAGCCCCAACATTTTCTCAGGGATTGAGGGGGCAGTTGTGGATATCTGGCATTTAACTGGAGTAAAAGTCTTCTGCTGAGAGAAGCTGGGGGGTGCTTATCTTTGTGTGAGGTAAAGGAGAAGGGAGAAGCAAGCTTTTCCATAAGCTGTGTGTGACATGGCATGACAGGGGTGATGGGGCAGCAGCTGGGGGCAGCCTGCTTCAGTTTCCCCACCTGATATTTCAGGTCAAGCCATAGACAAATCCTTGCGAAGCTCCAGTCTGTGCAAACACCTTGGTCTAAGTAGGAGGTTAAATAAGGTAATTGTAAGGTGGGCATCTGTCAGTATTCCCCACACGTTCAGTACTTGGTGCAGCTATTGTAGGATGTCCAGTGGGATAATGCACTTCTAAAGCATGTTCTCCAGCCCTTGCTGCTTGGCTGCTCATTGCAGGTTTTCAATGGATTAGCCCACTGAGCATTATGGTCTCGAGGATCTGGCTGGGCTGATGTGCACTTTCGCTTGTGTCGCGTGGGCTGCAGGTCAAGGGGCCAGGCACTGCTCTTGGGATGGAGCAGCAAAGCACGAACCTCAGAGAAAATTGATGGCTTGCTCTGGAGTGCAGCCTTGTGTTCATCACTCTGTGCACTTTTGATTTTGGGAGTATATTTGTGGTTTGGTTTTGTTGTTTTGGGGTTTTTTTTATTACACCATGGAAAACGTTTTTCTGTCCAAGCCAACTGGGTCTTCAGCAACACTTAAAAATTGAAAGCACTTCTGTGCTAGGTGTTCCCTAAAAGATGTAAAATAAGATTTTTACATTAAAATGCCAGGAAGAAAAATGGTGAGGGCATAAAGTGCTGCTTTATTTTGATCAGGTGCTAGTGCTTTTGGAAAATCATTTGTGCTCCAGTGGTCATTACCCCCCTGTGTGCTTCTCTCACTGTTTGCTCCAGCTTCTCTCTGAAAGGCAGCTTTGCAGAAAGCCTTGCCTCAGCTCCAGTTACACCCTGCAGGCCACTGGAGTCATCAGAGGCGGCATCCTCAGGACCTAGCCCTGAGTCCCGTTCCCTTCCTCTTTCTAACCAGCTCTGCCCTTGTTTCAGGAGCATCGACATCGGGGGTCCTGGGCCCGGGGAGCACCACGGCCAGCACCACGCCACGGGCGGCCACCAGCACCACCGGCCGCAGCACCACCACGTCGGCCTCGGGCAGGAGGAACAGGAGCACCAGCACCCCGTCCCCCATGGCCGACGTCCCCGATGACATGACCACGCACCTGCCGCCCGCCTCCTCCCAGCTGCCGCCCGCCGGTGCCGAGAGCTGCGACCCCATGGAGGCCCGCGACATCATGTGGTCCCGCACCCGGCAGGGCCAGGTGGCGAAGCAGCCGTGTCCCCTGGGCTCCATAGGTGAGTCAAGGGCTGGGAGCTGTCTTCGCTTCCCGTGACACCTTGCCAGTGTGCAACCGGTACTGAAAACCTTGTGGAGTTGTGCTCTCTCCTCTGCCTCGAGAAATTCTGTATGATGCGCCTGGTTTTGCCTGTATTTGTAGCCCCTGGCCTCACTGACTGATGTATTGGTGGCTAATTCTTTGCTTGTTTTGCTAAGAGAGGGGACAGGGGAGGAAATCAACAAAGCTTGTACTTTGAAGCTCCTGTACCAGTGTGAGTGGTTTCTTAAACTGCAGCCAGCATCCAGTGTGATCAGCTGGGCAAGTGGGGGGGAAACAAAGCCAAATCTTTCAAAATGGTTTATTGCTTATTGGATTTTGCTCCTTTTCCTCTGCTCTTCCCGCAATTGTTTTCTTGAAAAATGTTGCTTTTGGAGATTTTCTTTTCAATTTGAAACATAATCGCGTTAAGAATGGGTTTTGGCATATGGTTCAGTTTGCTGTGTTTTAACAAATGCAGTTTTCTAAAAATAGTTATTTTTCATGCTGTACTTGGTGTCCAGCCCCTAAAGCTGACTTTCAAAGAAGAAATCTTAAAAGTGGAGGAAATTGCCTGAAAATGAGGGTTGAAGGGATCTGACTTGCAGAGGAGAGACTCTTAATTCTCCCCTCCCCATTCACACCTATGTATATGAGTCCTGAGTCACTCTGGAATTTGATGAGGACAGACTGATAAGATATGTGTTAAAGTATGAGGAGCATGGAAAGGCATCGGGGTGAGAATAAGTAAAGAACTTTTTGCTGTCTTTCCCAGCCCTTCTTGGTAAAATTAATGCAAAAAGTATGATGTGATTTCCAGAGATGGGAAAGGATATTCTGAACCAAGGCTGTAAGAAACAAAAGAATATGAAAAAGGAAAATAAAGGCTCGATGCAGGGAGTCCTTTCCTAAGCACAAGACTAAGGACTGGATGAAAATAACTAAGGAAAAGATAATAGTCCAGCTTATGGATAGGGAATGGCCATAAGGCTTTCCGATCTCTAATTTCAGTGATTCAGACAGCTTGTTAAAAGCTGTGATATATTAGCAGTGATGCATTTTTCTTTGTCTGAAAAGGTCTGAGGCATTCTTCTGTCTTTTCCAGCAGGGATTGGGCAGATCTTCCCAAACAAAACTCTCCTCTCAAGTCCCTCTTGACAGTTGGGGGCTGACAGTAAACCCCAGCATTATATCTTGGCATTTGTAGTGTTCAAACTTTTGTGAGTTCCCACCCAAATGTTGCAATGATGATTCAAAGCCATAAAATCTTCATAAAGCAGCAAGGAAGATGAGACACAGGGTCTGATCCCGAATCACCAGTGGTGGGGCAGAGCACTCAAGGTGCTGGCTCAGTGTTTGAGATCTACTTCTGTTTTCTTAGTATCTGGCAGCTTTCCTACAAGTCCTCTGTAATTGCTGCTTGCCAAATTTGAAATAATATTCCTGCACAACATTGTGTGCCTTAGGGTCCTTAAAGGACCAAGATGATGGGAGACTAGGCCACTGAGATGACTCGGAAGTGTCCTATTCAAGACCTGAGCCCTAATAAGCTCCCAGAAGCCTTTGACACAGGGTGCTGGGGGCAAAATGCAACCAGTCACACTGAACACACTTTCCTATTACAGGTGTTGCAACCTTCCGGTGTCTCGCGCCTGACGGAATCTGGGAACCCCAAGGACCTGATCTTAGCAACTGCTCTTCACCCTGGATCAACCACATCACCCAAAAGGTAAAACCCTTCCCGTGTGTTGACCACTCTGAGTCTGCACAGGGACCTTTCTCAGCACCCTGGTTTTCTCACACAAGGAACCCAAAAGGATGAAGTCACACATAAAGTACGAGCCATGCATAGTAGCCAGGAATTGCAAGGAGAAAGCAAGTGTTTCCTGGAAATTAAGGCAAAGAGGGTAAGAGAAGACAAAGGAGAGAGACTGGAGAGTGGAATTAAACTAGAGTGAATGGCATTTCTTGTTTGTGGTAAGAAAAGGAAGAAGAGGGAGGAGGAGGTGGATGGACATATGGAAAGTACTGAGTTGTTGAAAAAGGAAACACCCTTTCATGCATCCTCAAGGATTTTTTTCATGTCACGCAAGCACAGAATAAACCCCATAGTTTAGAAATCTTTACCAAAGAAAGGCAGGCTCAATGTGAAATGTTTGGTTTGTGCCTCTGACTTTCTGTTTTTAACTCCTGCCCAAATTATAAAAGAACTGGTGGAATAGAAAACAATGCTGCAGTAATGCTTATCTTTTGACTCTTAAGTCCCTTGATGAATGTTTTCTAGCACTTCATCATTTATCAGTGTTAAAAGTGCATTAACATGTGACAATAGAAGTTCAAGACAAGCAGAGCTTATTTGGTAGCAATATGTTGAGCATTTTTGTTATTAATGCACAATGGTGCTTTCAGTTGATTTCATTACAAACAGAGACCAGATGTGTGTTTACGCCACGGAGTCTGTGGGCTGAATCTTTATTATAGCAATTTGTGGGGATTTATTCACTCCTTTAGCCAAAGTGAGCGAGTCCTGGCGTTGCAAGTGAGCTGTGCTGCTGCACGGTAGTGACACAGAACTCCCGAAGAGCCACTGTTCTCTGGTCAGTGGGATGGGGTCACCCCACAGACAAGACTCTTGGACATTCTCCTCTCTGCCCCCCATCTAAACTGAGACATAATAATCAGTGAATTTTTAGACTGATCATCCCTATCTTGCTTCATCTGTGCTTGTATCTATCCCTCCACAAAGGAAAATGTCTCTTTATGAGGGGCTGCTGTGATATGGCACAGCCACTATTACAAAGCTTGTGGTCTTTCTGTCCCTCTCCTGCCATACACGCAGCGAGCTGATGAATACAGACTTCCTTTGCTGGCATAAGCAGCTGTGTGCAGCTCTTGTTTTATGACCTACGTACTTACCCCGGAGGGGTTAATATTACTTACTCCAGCCATAATTCACCCAGGCAGCTGGGAGACCTCTTGCTGCTTGGTGAAGATGACTAGGCCATTAGCCATTAGCAGAGGGAAATAATAGCCTGCACTGATGAAATCTCCATCAAGGTTAGGCTTATTTTATTTGAAACCCTAGCTATCATTTGCGTAACAAATGAGCCCCATTTAATTTGTTACGTGCTTTCAAAGCAGGCTAAAACTGAGCAGGCAAGTTTTCAGAAATGCCCAGCAGGTTATGACTGGGACTAGATTTTTTTTTTCTTTTTCCCTGAAGGAATTTAGTTATGTTCAGCATTGATTACATTTTACCAGTTGGTGGAAGGACTTGGGGAATCTATGAGATGACCCTGAATCTAAGCTATTTGCCTGAGAGGGAATTCATTGGGATCTTGAGATATGTGACCCAACCTCAATGACAACTGTTACAAAAGATCAAGACTTCTCAGGAGTGACTTGAGGGGAAAGCCTTGCAAGGCTCACCTGAGGGTTTTGTTGGGAGTTGCAATCATTGAAGCATTTATATTGAAAAAGACCTCTGAGATCATTGGGTCCAATTACTCACCCAGCACTACCACGTCCACCACTAATCCATGTCCCTAAGTGTCATGTCAACATGACTCCTAAATCCCTCCAGGAATAGTGACTCAACCACTTCCCTGGCATGTCTGTTCCAATGTTGACCACTCTCTATGAAGAAACTTTTCCTAATATACAATATAAACCTTCCCTGGTACAACCTCAGGTGGTTTCTTCTTGTCCTATCATTTATTACTAAGAGAAGAGACTGACACCCACCTTGCTACAACCTCCTTTCAAGTAGTTGTAAAGAGGAGTAAGGTCCCCCCGACCTCCTTTTCTCCAGGCTAAACACCCTCAGCTGCCTGAGCAGCTCCTCTTAAACCTTGTGCTCCAGACCGTTCCCCAGCTCTGTTGCCCTTCTCTGAACTTGCTCCAGCACCTCAATATCCTTCCTGTAGTGAGGGGCCCAGAACTGGACAGGGGACTCAGGGTGTGGCCTCACCAGTGCCCAGGACAATCCCTGCCCTGGTCCTGCTGGTCGCACTGTTGCTGATCCAGGCGAGGATGGCATTGGCCTTCTTGGCCACCTGGACACAGCTGGCTCACGTTTTATGCTGGGCAGCTTTCCAGTTACCCTTCCCCAGCCCATAGTGCTACACGGAGTTGTTGTGACCCAAGGGCAGGATCTGCACTTGGCCTTATTGCACCTCATACCACTGGCTTTGGCCCATCAATCCAGCCCGTGCAGATCCTGCACATGCCACATGAGGGCACTCAATATGATCTGCTCCTTGATAATGCATCACATTTTCAACTTCCAGTCCACTAGGACACCCCCAGTTAACCAGAACTGCTGATAAATGATGGAAAGTTGCTCAGTAAGCTCTTATGCCAGTTCCCTCAGTACCCTTGAGTGGATCTCATCCAACTCCATAGACCTGTGGATGTGTGAATGGTGTATCAGGTAACTGACATTTTTTTCCTGGATTGTGGGGGTTTTCTTCTGCTCCCCATCCCTGTCTTCCAGCTCAGGGTGCTGGGTACCCTGAGGACAGCTGGTCTTGCTGTTAGAGACTGAGCCAAAGAAGGCATTAACTACCACCTCAACTGTTTTCCTCATTTTTTGTCACTGTATTTCCCCTATATCCAACAGAGATTCTCCATAACTCTCCTTTTGTCTTAGATGGAGACTGAATCATCCATAAATCCAACATGGGTTTCTAACATCCCTGCTGTGGATGGGATACTTCCCAAAGCTTGCAAATTTGCTCCAGCAGCTCTCTGAAGATGAAAAAGGAGCCTTCCTCCCCTAAGTCAAGCCAGTTTCTCTCCTTGCTGCGGTGGGGACAGCTAGAGGGAGCAGTAAGCCAGCTGTGCTGTGAGGACAGGGCTGCTTACACCCTGCATCCCCAGCTCTCCTGGTCACTCGGCCCACTGCATCTGCAACACAGCTGACAAAATGGGTAAAAACACTTCCTTGTCAGCCAGGGTTCATACCTGCTCAGCGTGTCTTCTTTCCTAATCTGCTTTGTCTCCCAAAAACCTGTCATCTGCTGGATCCAAACTGCTCAGGAAGAACAGTGATGGGTCCTGTGGAGGGATTTCAGCCGAGCCAGAAAGGATGGTAGGGAAATGCTGTGCTTGCTTTCCATATCTGTGTAGTGAAGTAAAAATGATTACTTACTTCTTCTCTTTCTCCTGCTGTGCTCAGACTCTAGATTGGGTGTTTGCCTGCTTGCATCACGGTATTAGGTTTTACAGCCGTTTCCTAGCTTCCATTAGAGTTATTGTGGTTGATGGAAGATCAGAACAAATGTTCTCCTCAGCAATTCATTGGCCTCCTGACATTTACTTTAACTTTATTGTTGGTGCCTACCATGCCCTCATAACGGAGCGGGAGAATAAACTTGCCAGTTCGATTGAATTATGCACTGCTACCTAGGTTATTTCTAGAGTCAAGCAGTAACAGGAAGCAAAAAGGTCAGCTTTGGATACATTGCATCATCCTGATCATGAGGTCACACGTTCAGTTTCAGCCAGTTTGTTTTGCCTCTTGCTTTCATCAGTGCCATCCTTAGCGCAGCATGTGTCTTGCCTGAAGACATCTCTTCCTTGCTGCAGCTTTCAGCTGTGGGTGCTGCCGGGGAGGACAGTCACTGAGCTTCAAGCCTCTGGAAGAGAGGAGGCCTCTTTTGTAGCAGAACAGAAAAATTTGTGCCCTTTAGGAATGCACAGTAAAACTCAGTCTGTAAATCTAAAGCACGTGCCACCCTTGCCCTTCTGAATGGCCTGGATCATGTGCTCCCAAAGAGCAGGGGAACCTTAGGATTCATAGCACCTTCCTGAGGTCTTGTAGATCTGCTTGGGTGTGTGTTACAGGGAGAGTGAGGTTTTGTGGAGGACATCCCCACATCGTCTCATCCAGGTGTGAGGGCGCAGTTGCAGTCCTGATGACAGCACGATGAAATCCTCCATCCAAGTTTCTTTTGACAGTCTGTTTTCAGAGCACCACCATGAATTGGATGGAGCAGATGCCACAGAGGGTGGCTTATTAAGGGTCATTAAATGCTGTTTAAGTTGGTTGAATACCATAGTTTCAAAGCCACTTTTTCAGTAGCTCTGTACGTCTGCTGTACTCTGTGGAGAGCATTGTCTCTTCTCCCAGGCAGCTGGCAAAAGGATAAGAGGACACAAGCTGTGCCAGGGGTGGTTTAGGTTTTTGCATAGGAGGCATTTCTTCATAGAAAGGATTATTGAGCACTGGATTGGGCTGCCCAGGGAGGTGGTGGAGTCACTGTGTCTGGAGGTGTTTAAGGAAAGGCTGGATGTGGTACTCAATGCCATGGTCTAGCTGACATTTTGGTATTGGTCATAGGTTGGACTTAGTAATTGTAGGGTTTTTTTCCAACCTAAATGATTCTGTGATTCAGAAAAAAAAGGGAAAAGGTGATAGATGTGCTCTGACTCTTTTCTGTGAATGCACACGTGTGTATTGAAATTCCTGCCAGGGAAGGAAAAATGCCATGAAGGCTTTGCAGTGTCAGATCTTAGCCCATAGCCCCTCTTACAGCCTTGCTACCTGACTGCTGGCCGCTAATGGTGCCTGGTGAAACCTGTCAGATGTTTGTTCCTCCAGAAAACAGCATCAACTTCATGGTCTTTCCAGCTGACCAGTCCATCTGTACGTTACTGTTTTTAAAAATCTTACTTCAGTCTTTCATGCCATCTTTTTTTTTTTTAATATCAGTTTGCTCTCTTCTCAGCATATTTCTTATTTCTTCTGAGTTTTCCTCCCTAAATACTTTTTTTTTTTTTTCAAATTTCTTTCATTTTTATTCTACTGTCCTCTTCTTCAGTTGGGTTTACTCTGAGAAAGGTAGGGCTGAAACAGCGAGCACTGCTGCAGGAGGGTCTTTCTTCATCTTTCCAGACAAAACTCTCTGCTTCTGTTTGTTGGCTTATATTGAACAGACAGGAGGATATGTCCCCTCCAAAAACTATTATTTTGCAGTCTTTTCACTCATAAGAAAGTGTAAGATACTGGCACAAACTTGGAAAATGTTAGCAGAGTGTTACACAGAGGGATTTCAGGTGTTCCAATGGTCATTTGTAAATCTGGCCTGAATCCTGTCTTCCCAGATTGAAGACAGGAGGAATTTTTTTTGGCAGACCTGTAAAACTATGTTTTGTGTGTTGGCATTGTTGGCAAGAAACGTGTTTTCATTTCCTCAAATTAGCATTCCAATACTGGTTTTATTCTGTTTGTAAAAGGTAAAAAAAAATAGGCCAAAAAACCACAGAAACCAAAAATTTGGTTTCAAATTTGGTTTAAACAGAATGTTTTCTTTTATCCCAGAATCCTATTTAGGTTTTAAATTTAATTTTTTTTCATAATTGAGGTAGAAATTGTTAAAAAACTAGTATCATATTAGGGAGAGATATATTACTTTTAATTCTCTTTACTGTTCTCAAGCCTCCCAGTAGAAAGGTCAGTTACTTACACTTTTTTCCCTACTTCTTTCTTGTCTCTCAGTATCAGCTTGAGCCATGGAGAACCTTCAGGGGCTGTTCCTGTATTCCTATGTAACTATGTCAGTGTTGGGGTTAAACAGTATTACATGTCTTGGAAGAAATAACAAAAAAACTCATCTTTCATGCAGCAATAATGAAGAGAAAGATGTGGAGAAGTAATTTTTAGAAAGGAAGTAAGTCAGTAATGCATCCTCTTGGGTAGCAGTAAGCTTTGCTGAGCATTACGTAGAATTAACAAAAAAAAAAAAAAAAAAAAAAAAAGGATTCAGTCCTGTTGTTACAAGAGACCAGGTAATTATCTTAGCCCTGGAATATTCAGCCAGCATTTGGGACTCATAAGAGGAGTTGGATTTGACAGCGCTGCATGGGAGACACTTCAATTTCAGTGGAAAAAGCTCAGAAGAATTGAAGAAATCAGCATTAACGTGTCACACAGCCATCATTCTGGACACCCCTGTCATGCACACAGCCAGAGTGGAAAAAGTGTCTCAGCACTGTTGTAGTGACTTGTAGCTGCACATTCTGTGTGACCGTGTGTAGGTGTGGAATTGTCAGTGCTAGGATGTAGTTTCATTACCTGCCAGCCAAAAACATTTTCCCAGAAGAATGGCGCATCTGTGTTTTCAGGAAACCTGGGTGTGTGAGATAACTTTGGGTAAATACTTTCTATGTCCCAGGAGTTCAGAGAGTCTGAGCTTTAGTCTGACTTTTTCTCGGTCATTTCTTTCATTGCTGCCTATTTTCTGTGTTGTTTATTTGGCCACAGTAGAATTCCTCAGATTTGCAGGTTTTAGGGTCAGTCCAGGAGAAATAAAAAAGGGTTAATTAGTGACCAGCCTGCACCACTTTTGCAGACAGATAGGAACAGCAGCAGCCTGCAGGGACAGAAAACTCTTGTGTTTGCCTTTGTAGCAGCTGAGCAATTTTCTCTGAGTGTGCCAGTTTGCATACCCCATACCACAGGTGTGTGGTCCGAGGCAAAATGTGAGCATCAAATATTGGGTAGTGGGAATTTTGGGTTTTTTCTGGTGTATCTGTAAAAAATATCTTGAATTCCCGCAGGTTTCTGCAGAGCTTACACAAACACAATGTGTCATGATACATGCTAAGCTCCAGCAATGAACTGCAGGAAAATGTTGAAATTGATTTCTTTATGTAAAGGGATTTGATGCAGTCCTTCTTTCAAGTTCTGAGAGCCAATAGCAGAGGTCAAAATTCAGCCTCTGTGCTTATGCGTGGCTTCCTTCAGCTGCTTAGGAGAGCAGGCAGCTGTAAGAGTAGGATCTGGTTTCTATGGCATTAGTCTTCTGTGTAACAAGAAAGAAATAATTCAGTTTTTGAATTTATCTTATCATTGCTCTAATGGGAAGAACAACATATTATCTCCTTTATTTATCTTCTCTGTATCATCATATGCGTTAATTCTCTGAGGACGAGCATATGAACATCTTGAGTTAGATTTCATTAAATCAGATTGACTTTTGCTGTCAAATTGATGGAAGTAAGTTATTCATTTATAACTTGGCTAATTGATTTACAGAGAGGTAGAAGCTCAGCCTATAATCTTTTCCGAGAATCTTGCTTTTATAATGAGCACCAGAAAGTGAGGGAACAAGAGAAATATCTGATTTCTAGCTGTTGGTAGATAAGACAATTGAAAATTTATATGAAGAACCCGGCAGAGTTTGCCATTGAGCCTGACAGAGAAGTGGGAACTTCATTTATGTGTCATCCTGTGTAATTTCTCCTTGTCCCAGGCACATTCCACATGGATTTGCATTCCAGATCACAGACTGGTAGATAATGAATAAAAGACCAGCAACCTGCAGGGGTATTTTTGTAGTGGACTGCTCATGAAAAGGAGATAGGGCCAGCTGCCCTGTCCCAAGTCCCCGTGGCACAGAAGAGAAAAGGAGTACCAGATAGGGAGAGCAAAACAAAGCAAGAAAGGGGGAAAAGCCACAGGGAAAAAGTGAGTTTCCCGAATTGTGAATTTCCCTGCAGGTTATTTGTGAGTTCTGTGACTCAACTAGATGATACAAGTCTTCTAGTATAAGATCTAGCCAACCAGCCTGCTGGCTTTTTGCTTCTAGTGGGCCTCTGCTTAAACCTTTTGCTCTAGAATTCGCTTTTACATGTGCTGAGAGTCACTGGCCTCATTATCACTGGCTAGTGTGGCAAGTGATGCTAAGAGGTAAATTAGTACCAGATTATTAAATCAATAAGATGGAAATTGTAAACATTTTTGCTCTGATTTTTCTGGGTTATGTCATCTATTTTTGCACCTTTTACAAGGAACTCTTCTGTGCAGAAGTTGTAATAAAAATCATCTCTTAGCTGTCAAGTGAACTTCTGGAATCAGAAACTGCTTTTTATGGACAGGAGAGGCTACTCACATGGTTTATTTTTTTCGAGTGGTATAGTAAGCCGATGGGACAAGCTAATTAAAGCCCTCCTTAGCATGGAAATCCCATGGAAAGCAGTGCCCAGTGAGAAGAAATTTGTTTAAAGCACCATGGTGGACTGGAAAAGCAATACGCAAAAAACTATTAATGATCAAACCACAAAGACTCTTGTTGTAGTTGACTTCTTGGGAAATGCTTCCATTCCTCCTTCCTTCTCCTCTTCTTCATCTCTCTTCTTCTTCTTCTTGAGGGGAGTTGACCTGGTTAACTTGCTGTGGGGTTGGAAGGCTCTGGAGTGACATTGGCAGCCGGGGACAACCTTTCCTTCTGCTTTGTCCCGCGCAGATGAAGTCGGGGGAGATGGCGGCCAACATCGCACGGGAGCTGGCGGAGCACACCAGGAGCCACCTGTACGCTGGTGACATTGCCTACTCCGTGTCCGCCATGGTCCAGCTCGTCAACCTGCTGGACGTGCAACTCCGCAACCTGACTCCGGGCGGGAAGGACAGCGCCGCGCGCAGCTTAAATAAGGTGAGAGCAGCGGGACCTTTCTAGTGATGTAGCCTGTCACTTAGCCCAGAAGCACCTTAACTGCATTGCAACAGTGTGGTTTCTGTGCCCACGGTTTAGGAAGAGTTATTAGTCCTACTGTCGTTTCCAGAAGTAAGAGGAATTGCTGCGTAGCACTAAAGGTGCTAGGAGTTGCCAGCTGTGGGAGAATATATGAGCTGTGGACTCTGTAAGAATGCATTTAAGGCTGAATGTTTCCTTAGTGAAAGGCCCTCTTCATCCCTGAATCTCATGTAAACACATGGGATCAGACCTACCTAGGATTCTGACAGTGAATTTTGTGGGCCTGGTTGTCAGGACAAAGAGCAGCTGGACCCTGGTGACTATGAGCACATGATTATATTGGCCACCCAGTTAGAATAAGACACAGAATTTTGTTCTCAGCTGCATATCAGGCTCTGACAGTTCTGGCATTTGTGTAAACACGAACAGAACTTGGTCCCAAGATTATATGGGGAATCAGTGATCCCCGCTAAATCTGAAACTTCTTTGGTGTTTGATGAAGACACATGCTTTTCAGAGAAGTAACATGGTCTTTTTTTCTTGTAAGTTATTATTGTAGACTGATGCTGTTTTAAATGCAAAGGGCTTCAGAATTGTTTGAGGTTTCAGTCGCATGAGAGCTGAACTTCTGCATCTCATGTGCTTTGCATGTGCTGTGAATTGGGTTATCCTGATGCTTTTAATTAGTGCTGCTTCCAGCCGTTTTATAACAATGTAGGTAATAATTGTATTAACTGTTACATCAGCATAACATTATTTGTAATAATCATACCATGGTTCTTTGTTGAAATGATAGTGATGTCTGACAATATTAGGTAAAGCCAGCAATTAATGTCACCTACTAACGGGTATCATGGTTGTAGTCTGCTTGCTCTTCTGAATGCGTCCCAGCCACACCCAACATTTTGTCAATTCAGCTTTGCAAGCACATATTTTTCATCTTTGTTTTTATCTCACCTTACGATATTTGTCTCAATTACATGAAATGGGGTTGTATCATGGGGGCAGGAACAAGTTACTGAGGGGAGGGGAAGACTGGACAAGGCAGAGCTTCTCGGCTCAGCTGTCACTCCTGGGGTCCCCACTGCAGGTTTCTTTCTCCTTCCATCAGCTTTGCACAAGCAACCCATACAAATCAATTGCACTCCACATTAAAATTCTGGACCACGTGAAGTCCTGCAAAACAGCGATGCGAGTCAGTGATCCAAATGACAGGCTCAGTAATTTACTTGCTCTCATTCCCCACTTAATTCTTTAGAAGAGCAACTGCTCTGTGTTCATTTAAGAATGCATGAATTCAACTTGGAAGTAGTATTGGGCAAACAAAAGGCAGCAGAGTTACTGCTCCATTTTCCCCTTCACTGATCACGAGTATTTTTTTAAAAAAAAAAAGAAAAAAAAAAAAGGAAAAAAATAATTTGCAAAGAGTTTTGTTTAGTGCTGTTTAGTCAGAAAGAAGAAATAAACTAAGCACTAGCCATTAAATATTCCTTTAATCATTAAAAGAAATGTGCTGAGGATCTGAAAGTAATCACCTGTGCTGTTTTGCACTGGTGGGGCTTTTTTACAAGTTGATGTACAGTGAATTGAAATAAACTGGCATAATCAGAATTTTTTAAAGCCATCATTTTTCAGGAACCACTTTTCTGTCACTAAAAGCTTTATGCTTTCCACTGGATCAGGCTTAATTAAGGTGATAATTGTTCCATTTCAGACTGGGAAGACCCCTGAGTGGATAGCTCTGTAATTTTCAGCAAGGCTTTCTTTGATCTCCATTTGTTTCTGTAAAGTCTTCATACTGGCCAGATTTATCCAGAAGAAGATTTCTACTGTTACAAATTGGTGAATTAGAATTTGAAATTAGGCATTGCATGATACCTGGGTGTATTTTGTTTATTTCAGAGCATCAAAACTCTCGAGGACAAATTTGGCTCTCAGCTGTACTATTGAGATTTCACTGCTGTATGTTGAGAGAGCAAGTTGCCCTGAATCTCTGTTGATGTGCAATTTCCAACCAGGCACATAAGCAAAAACAAACCCAGCCAAGCCAGTGGCTCTGAGCAGCCTGGTTTTGTGAGCTTTTGTTGCAGTGACGCAGAGCTCACCAATTCCAACTCACTAGTGCAGACTGCCTGCCAAGCCCCAGGTCTGTCAGGATGGGTCCATACAGGTCCTGTATCAGGATGCAGTCCTGCACACATCTTGCTCCCTGGGGTCGGTCCTGCTCATCTGAAGCTTGGTTATATTTCACTGTGGCATCAGCACTGTCTGACTGCAGAGCCCACGCTCCTCTTATGCAAATAACCAGCAGCCTCATCTTTTTCAGCCTTGTTTGACGTGGAAATGTCATGTGTGATCTCCAAGCTGTAAGGAAAACATCATCTCTTGACTATCTCTACTAGACTTTAGTGTCTTCTACCATCTAACAGCTGCTCTTGCAAAGTTGCCAGTCTGTGCTTCACTTCACTGAAAAAGGACTAACCCACATTTCTGGAGCCAGTCTTTACAGTTTTCCATTGCTGCCTAACTCACGCTCACTCCTTTAGTTTGGTTGGTTTTTCAAGAGCTGTTTAAGAGAGAAATGAGGGGTTTTTCACAGGGATTTTCTTCTTTTTTTTTTTTTTTTTCCCCCTTGTTCTGTCACTAACTTGTTTTTTCTATTCCGTCTTTAATCTGCTCTCTTTATGGACTCAGCTTCAGAAAAGGGAGCGCTCTTGCAGGGCCTATGTCCAGGTATTTCTTGTGTTTTTAATACACGTGTCCAGTTGTTTGACTGAATGACTGTGAAGTGGGTCTTGTCTCTGTGAATAATCTGGTTATTACCAGCTTTGTGGCAGCAAGTTCTAAAGTTAAGGTTACAGGATAATAATGTCATTTCTTACCTCACTGACCTGCCCCATTTCTCTCAGACTTGACAAAAAGTTGGGACAAAATCTCTGAACCAGAAAGTAGAAAAAAACACAAGAGAGATCTGATATGATTCATCCGGCCATCTGAATGAGCTGGACAGTATGGAGATGTGCAAGTAAAGAATGCAAAATTGCTGCTCACAGAGGTGTCTCCAGAGCAACTGGATTTTGCTTACAGTATGTCATTCATGTTACTGCCACCTGCATTTCCTTAGTTTTCCTTCTTCCCCTTCTGCACTTTTAAATTTAGAAACAATTCAAAATGGCAACACTCAGCATGAGGGAGGAGGTAGGATTGTAGTGAAATGCAGAGTGTCTCACAGAGAGATGTTGGAAGGAGGAGAGTGCTGCAAATAATGCATAGGGTAATGAATATGACATCCCATGAAGTTCACCCAGGTCTGGACTGATTTTCATAGACTTATTTTGTGTTTGATGTGAACAAAGTCAAGCCCCAGCATTCTGGAAAGATCACACTTGGTGGGCTTTTCAGGACTGGGACCTCGAGTTATCTTATTAATCCTGTCACCTTGCCTTATAGCATTTGCTCCAGTGTTTTTTTTATATAAACTTGTTTGTATACTGTAGGTGAGTTAATGCTGCTTTAAGAAATGTGAATGTTTTACCTTCTAATCTCTGTCTTGTGCTTGTGAATGTATATTGTTCTTATGGGTGATTGATCATTATTTATATGTATATGTGTAACACTCATAAATGAACTATGTTTCTGGAGGGGGCTGTCTGTAACTGCATTTTCCTGCAAAATTCTGTTTCCTACAGTCAGTACTGACTTTTGTGAGCACATATTTCATTTAGCAAATGGGATTAGATGGTCTGGATTTCTAGGGCGTTAGAAATGAAATAGTACCCACGTGTGCTGGTAGGCTGTCTTCCCTTTGGGAAATGTCACAAGAGAAAGTCACCTTTTCCCTTCTGTATACATAAACGGATAAAGATGAGTTACAGAGTTACACATCCCTCGCCTGGGATCCCAGAGAAAGCCACTAGTAGGCGTTTGAAGGAATTTAGGAAAGTTTGCAGTGCAGTGCTCACTCCCAAGCTAGCTACCTTGTGTACTGCTACCACTGGAGATGTGGTGAGACTGCTTTGACTGTGGGCTGCACATTCTTGTTGGGGACATTGGGTGCTACCTGATCCATAGCTGTTCTTTCCACCAGCTGCACAGGCATTCTCGACAGAGTCGATACACACTCCTACTCTCCTTTTTTCAAACAATAGGGATTGTTGAGGTTTATATACCCTACAGAAAGATAGCCTTGACAGAATAAAGCCTGAATACTCTGCAAAAACTTCAGCTTACCCTTAATTTCAAGGACTCCTTTCCTTTCACTTGGAAAGGTTGCTTGCGTGTTTAAACATTAATCATGCACCTACTTCTTCAGTAGATGAAAACTGATGAAAGCTCATTGCTTGAGCTGTTAAGTATGGATATGGACAAATCTGTTACATCTATTGAAGAGGACAGTCCTGTAAAAGAGGGCTTGAAGAATGAATTAGATGACCTAATTGAACCTTTCCAGCTCTGCTTTGTACTATATGGAGGTAAAGTAATGTATCTCGACATATTTTCATACTGTATGCTTCTATGTGGAAAATTGTGTGGCTAAAGTCATCAAAAAAATCTAGTGAGGGAGAGGTTGTCTGTAATAGCAATTAGATGTGACTGCAGATAGTTCTATTGCAGGCCACTCATCCTTTACCAAGAAGTGAAATGTCTGGGCTGGCTGAGGGAATTTAGCAGAGATTTTTCAACAGGTCTTAAGTGGTGACACCCTGAGCTTTGTAAAGTCAGTGGAACATGGGAAGTCACTGGGACATATGGCGTTGATGGCAGAGAAATAGAGTGTTCAACTTTGCTGACATGATCTCCTCATGCTGACCCCATTATTGTGAAGAGCATCCCTGGCTGAATTTGGCTCAGAGGGCTGGAAATGTACCTTCAATTCTGTGCTCCCTAGACAAAGGAAGGTGCAGTAAGAAGTTTATGCGAGAGATGTCTGGGAATTGTGAATATCAAAAGTGCTATTGAGGGAAGGTGTTTTTTTGGAAGAAGAAGGGTGACCTGAGAAGAAGATAATTGCTAAAATCAGTCTGTTTTCTTTGGGATAACCAATTTAAGTAACTGTGACTGACAGAACCTGTGTAGTGATTGGTGTATAAAGTCCTCTTAAGCCTAGAATAAATTACTATAAATAAATATACAAAGAGGATGGAGAAATTTTGCAAGTTATTCAAACATAAAACTGAGAATGCATTATCACATTATCACCTCATTTCTTGGGGTACTTTTAAAACAAACATGGATTTAATTTGTTCACTTTCACAGTATTTGTCGAGTTAAAAGCTCAGGGATTTTATTTACTGGAGATAGAGGTTAAAAATGTTGCTTCTTTAGTTTCAAATGTGGTAAATTACCTTTCTTTGTCTCAAAAATCCAGCAAGAACCAACCTGGCAGGTGGCATGATAAATACATATTAATGTAATGACTGGACAGTTGCTGGAAGATTTTTCAGTCGTGGTGATAATTAAGGAACTGCTAAGTGAGTTTTAATTTGTGATACTAATTAATAGTCAGCTGAGAATGAGCTGACCAAGGTGTATATAAATCTGGCAGAGTGGCCTCTGCAAGGTGCTCTGTTAGCAAAGAGGGTGGCCTTTTAGAGAGCAGAGATCTACATCTCCTATGCCCACCTCTCTGAAATTCTTGCACTCTAATTTGGGAAAGGGATGGAAAAGTCATCATGTGGGAGAATGAGTCACAATGGGTGACACATTTGATTAGCATAGCTTGGTTTGGTGGCTGGTCTGTGATGTAAGCTGGTATGAATTTTCTTTAATTTTTTCAGAATTTATGTTTGTTCGTTTTCCAAAAGTTGTTGTCCTTAAACTGAAGCACTGGAGTCATAGAAAACATAAATCACTTACCTTTTGGGCACTGTGAGACTGGGTTTGGTGTCCCAGATTTCTTCCATGCCCTTCAGCATGATGTGCTCAATATTTCCCAGCTCCCCAACTTAGAATGCCATGGATGCAATTCTCTTGTCCTCTAGGAACACAAGTGGGGTAGTAAAGAAAAAAAAAAAGACTAAGTACTCATGTAATGTAGTAAGTGAGGCTGTATGAAAACTGAACACTTGAACATGGGGAAAAAGATAGACAATTTTGCTGATTAAGTAGCTGGAAACACAGTTTTTATTAAAGGTTCATACCACACCCATGCTTGCAGTCTTTTTATCATGTGCATGTATCTGATTGCAAAGTCTGAGCTCACCTGCTTGCTTCATTTGGATTTGTGGGCTGCAGCTCTGGGGCATGAGGAGGCCAATGAGTTTCCCTACAGTGCCAAACCAGAGGCCTCTTCCCATGGGAAACTGCATGGTGCGTTTGGGATGAGGGTCTTGGCAGACAAAAACTTCACAGGGTTCCCATTCTTTTGGTTTCTTTTATAAAGTCAGTATGAGTGGTTTTAAAGCTGGAGGCTGGTGAATACAACAGATAGTGTGAATGGCAGCTTTGTGGAAAGGGTGGAAGGAGGCGGCAGAGGGTTGCTTTTGCAGCATCTTCCTCATCTAATGGAATTTTCTGCTCTTGGTTCCCGCCATCCTCTGAGCTGCCCTGTAAATCAGCTTGCCCTGTTTTGTAATTCTGCACTAGTCTGGATAGCAAAGATTATGGAGGTGCCACCTGCTCCTTGATAATTTCAAGAGCTTCTGGGTGCAGGTGTCATCAGAGCCATGCATGAAGCCAGTGACGAGATGATGGCAGGCTCCTGATAGCAGGCAATGGCAGGTGGTTGCAGAGTTGTCCTTCTGGTTTTTGTGGAAGTTTTCTGAACACTTCTTGTTTGAAACATGGGCTGTTTGAATTGCTGCACTAAGCAAAAAATTAAAGGCTTTCCTCAGAGGATTCAAGGCATTAAGTTTAGACCTGAGCAGAAGAGACTTTTTTTTCTCTTTGCTAACCTAGTAGTTCTCATCAGATAAAAGGTGCATCTGGGACTTAGCTAGTACTATTTAAAGTGGATTAATTCTGTTTGCCCTACTTCTCTCTTGCTTGCATGATTGGTCCCAACTTCCATGAAGACTAAACGAAAGAAAATTGTAGCTCTGAGAGGGAGCACAAATTGAATTATGCCATTTTGCTTGTGTTCTTCTTGCCGCTGTGACAAGAAAGACTCTAACCTCAATTTGTATAAAAAAGAGGCAAATTAATGAAGGTTTTCAAGTTCCTTGTTTGGTCACTTAATTGGCTGTATGACAAAGAGCTCTGCAGTGTGTGTCAAACAACTCTGAGAGTTCTCTGATGATTTGTGCATTGCTTGACTCCTGATGCTATTCTGCACAGCCTGTCAGGCGAGGTATCGTTGTTAAAGTGGCTGGAATAAATTGGCTAGCAGTGAACATACAATATTGTATATTAACTATAGCTACAGGGAGTACTTTTAGCTGCTTTTTCAAGAGATCGAGATGTTTGCCCATCAGCATCAAAGTGCCTAAAACTTCCATTTAATATAATTAAAAGGACATCTGAAAGAAGTGTGACTCGCAGTGAGGTTCTGTGGTTTCGTAGTCCTTTGTTAAAACTCTGTGAACTTAATATACTTCACAGCTTGAGAAACCTGCACTTGATTTGTGTCAGCAAGAGATAAACTAGAAATCCTCACCCTGCATATTTCTGCTGCGGTGAGCCCGTTGTTAGGAGGGAGGAGGATCAAAGCAACAGCCTTGGGTTTGTGACCAGACTCCAAAATTCATTGCATAAATGTTAAAAAGGAAGGTGACCCCATGTTCATACACCTACGACTCAACTACACCTATGTTTAGGTTCTCACATGGCAAAACTGAGGTAAAAGAAAATCTACTGTTTCCTGTGTTGCTCTGTGCTTGCTCTGTGCTTGAATCTGAGTCAGTCCTGGTATCTGGTGTCCGTGGTAAAAAGTCTGAATCTAAATTGCCATAGGAGGCAGCAGGAGATGTCCCTTTGATTTGAAACACTGGAGAAAAGGATGAGTCTCAGACTCCCTGGGAGTTTCCTTGAAGGCTGTGGATATTCTGTGAAAGAGGCATTTCTGATGTGTGGCCCATTTTCATTTCTTGCTACAGCCTTGCTCACTTCCCCAATGTAATTACTCTAACAGTTGCTTGTATGGTTTCAAATCCCTAACAGTAGGGCAGCAAATACAGATGATTCATAAATGCAGTTCTCAGCTTATTCTGCAGGGAAGATCTCATTAGATGAAATAGATCGTATGTTATTTCCTTCTTCCCAATCAATTCCTTTTATTTCAGTCCTACGTATGCCTTCTGACCTTAAAATATTCTTCCTTATAGTAAGTAAAGCAAAACCATAACCTGTAATTTGTAACCTTGTTCTGTTTCTCATATCGCCTATTATTTTTTGCATGCTCCCATTAGGAGATTATTGGTAGTTCAAGGCCAAGATTGCAAACCTTGCATACCTAGTAAAAGACCATTAATTCCATAGTTAAGCATTTTGTAGTTGGCCTAATTTTAATAAAGGTCAGTGCCTTTCTTCTCACTACAGTGAGTTTTCAGCACTGCTGGAATTCAGGCCATTTCTGAGCCAGTACAGTTCCTGTACCCACAGCGTAAACATTTGCTGTATAGTAGAAGAGAGCATTGCATGCTCTCTCTTGGGAGCCTTTGCTCTCAATCCGTGGAGCAATTTTAGAAATTCCTCTGTATGGTCATGGGAAGTTCTCTTCTTGCCTTTGCCATGAGTAGTAGACTTTGTCTCAGTTCACCAAAACTGATACCATCTGTTGGCGATCACCACTCTGGTACCAGATGTAGGCTAGTGCCTCTGGCTTAGTTTTGATGGCAGAAGCAAAGATTAGCAGTAGGTATTTTAATGATTTATTTATTTTCAAGCACTCATGTGACTGAGCTCCTTTCAGTCTAAAAATATTTGTCCGTTCCACTGAATGCAATTTTGTGATGACCATGTTGCTTTTTAAAAAAAATTAGACAGTGGCTGGGCTTCCCTGTAAGAAATTGTCTTCATTGTGCTTACTGATGCTTTGACCAGAGACAAATTTTGATTTTGAATTAAAAAAATAAATGCCAAGCAAAGAAACCATCCAAGAGTGAAGATCCATGTCAGACAGATTTGAAGGCACTTTTCAGCGAAGAAGTAGGATTTCATGCCGTCATGTAGCCAAATGACATTTTCCTTGTTTAGGAAGCTGAAGGAATGGCATGTGCATCTCTTTTTGTCCTGAAGTCCCACACAGATGAGTCTACATGCAGATGAGTGTAATCATTTGATTGATGACCCCTGTGTAGTAGGGGTAGGGATTGAGGTGCTGTTCATTTGCCATTCTAAAAAGACTTGTCATTTCCTGAGCTGGCCCCTTTCAGTCCACTATACCTTTCCAGAAGCATTTATGTGCCCACATCCACACTTTTATGCTGGCTTTCTCCTCCAAAGGGCCCATTCTGACTGTACCAGGTACATTCAGAGTTAATGGGAGTTTCTCTTGTACTGGTGCTTTTTCTGGCCAGAGGCAAGAATCAAACAACTTCCAGCAGAACTTACCAGCAGAACTTGTCATCAATGGCATTGATTGTGCCTTTAACACAATTAGTTTGGAGGCTTGCAAATATTGATAGCTTGAGCAAAGGGTTTGTTTTAGCACTGGGTGTTTAATATGAATACAGAGCAAAACTAGCAATTCTTGAGCAAGGAGACAAGTAAACTTCTTTTAAGTACCACTGCTTTCCAATCGGAAAAAGTGAAAAAAGAACATAACACTGTGATCATTGTACCATATCAACATTTCAGTGCATCTGCTCTCTGATGGGTTTTTCATTTGCACTGTGAAGTGTGGACCTGAAAGGGGTTTTGTGCTTTTTTTTTCCTCTGCTGATCTGCCATAAAACCTCAAGCTGATATAAAAAGTGGGCAAGTTCTGTGTTCGTATTTTTCACATAAAGATAAGGCATTTGTTTTGGAGCAGTGTGGGGAGACCTCAGGCAGAACCAGAAGCTTAGGTCATAAGCAGGAGCTGAGGCTGCGCCTGTGTGATTGCACTCTGCAGGCTGTCCTCAGAAAGAGTGAGCAAACCTTTTTGGATGAGTGTGCTAGCAAACACCTTTTGCACAGGGGTACCAAAGCACTGCTTGCTTCCTGCACCAGCCATGATTTTAGCCTATGTAAAGCCTCGTGGCTGTAGCTCCTCATATCCTAATTTTTGAAAGTGCACTGCATGCGATGCTCCTCTGAGATCAAGGAAGAGTTAGCAGTATGAGACAGGGCTTCAGAAGTTATAAAATTCAGATGTTTTAATTAGACATGCCATTGCAAAAGTGGTACTTTATTGCCCTGTGCTACTGTCCTCTTTCTCCCAAAGCTGCTATAGGAGGTAAGTCGTTGATGTAAGTTTCATGCTAAGTAAAGTATGCAGTGTCTTCAGTCTCTTCCTAAGATGCTGCTTTGTAAGGAAGGACAAACTGCATATTTCAAAATTACTCAATAGAAGGATTCAGCCAATATTCCCTGTAGGACCTGTGGATATTCATTAGCCATAAAGCAGTGTTTTCTCCAACTATAGGTTTGTTGAGGTTTTTGGTCTTCCATCAGCTGCTCAGCAAGACTCCAAAATGAAAAATAAAGATTTAACGAGGTCCTAACTCTAGAGCTGCTGGTTTTCTAAGGTTAGGGTCGCGGTGCCTAAACACTGTAGCGCATTGCAGCCTGGTGCCAAATTTGGCAATGAGCTGAGTACCTCTAACATCTCCTAGTGACTTTCAATGCTGAGGCCCAGTTAAAGAGAGATTTAACATTGCAAAATCTGTTATTATCAAAGAGTAGTGTCTTGGATGTTGGTACAGTGAGAGAAAATTAAATAGATATGGTATCACTGGATATATACAGAGTTCAAACCTCCTAGGTGTAAACTGTGTGCCACATAGCCAGGTATTCTTACCAGGCATTTCTAGAGTGGGAGAAGAGGAAAACAAATGAACAAGCAAAATTCAGTTTAATGAAATGTAGCAGCTGTCACAAAGGAAATCAATGGGATATGTACAACTGGCCCTTTAGTAATGCATAATTACTGTAAGGCTTCTAATTAGTTTCCTTTTTACAATGCATCTTTTAATACCAATTTGTAAAAGTCTAAGAAGGAAGGCTTACATTTTGTTTCTTTTTTGTAACCTCAGGATAGAACCAAGAAACCATAAGCACATGCCCTATTTGGGAAAAACCTCCCTCTGCAATTTATTAACATTTATTTGCATTGAACATACAATCTGTGGTTCTGTATAACCACATAATGAAAGGCATCACCGTCATGGGATTTGTCTTTTGTGCTCGGCAGGGTCTTGCTCTTCTCTCAGTGTCCAATTGTAGTCACTGCTGGGGACATGAAAGGTCCACTGTGTCTAATATTCTGTGACCCAGGGTGGTTGCTCTTTACAGGCTGGTAATTAGAGGGTTTGGCTTTGTATGTATAGATACCCTGACATCACAGAGAGCATAGAGCTGTGATATGTATCTCAGCACAGAAAAATGGAAAGTCTGCCTTCTTGGCTCCCTTCTGCCATGCCCTTCTTCCCTCATTTGATCTTAGCCTACAAACAAGCAAGCTGTGCTTTATGAAAACTTTCTCTTGATCTAACTTGAGTTCCTTTTGTCCTTCTCCTGATACATCTGTGTGCTTGTGCTGTCTAGTCCTTAAGTCCAAGCAACCACAGCACTGGTTTGGTGCCATGCTCTGGCGTGGTCTTGAGGTGTGTTTGGGCTCCAAGCTCCACATTTTTATTTTGCAAGAAGCTCAGCTGAGCTGCATTTGGAAGAAGGAACAGGCAGAGGAAGAAAAGAAAACCACAGGAGAGGTAGTTCTTCAGCTTGGGAAGTAAGGACAGGGCCTCCAAGTGAGGCCATGCGGCATTCTTTATTAGATGCTTGGTTCATTATGGATAGGTATAATCTCGTGATTTTGGGCGAAATGGGGATAATCCTTGGTGTTGTTTCTTCTACTTTCAGTGGGAAGAGGAGCTGGAGTGTATCAGGGCTCCCTACTTGGCTGCATGTTAAATGCTGGAAGTGGGCTGGGATCAAACTATATCAGAACTTTCCTATCTCCCTCTAAAGGTCCCTACCTTTATCAGGATCCCCAGGCATCTCAAGCCATCAGCTCACCTACTCCATGCCTTCTACACTTTGAGGGTTCTCTCTCAGGGCTAACCCTCCTCCAGCTGGTCATCGAGGGGCTTTCCTGGAAGTTTGGCACACTTGTTTCTTCTATGCTGGAGCTTCGTCAGACCACAGAGTCACTGGACCAGGTGCCAAACTGACATAATCACAAAGGCTCAGCTTAAATGTGAAGACACAGGCCTATCCTTGTCACGTGGGCCTGCTTTCCCACAACTCCCACTCCCCTGCCCAACTTTTCCCAGTTGGCATCTCTGTCTCACAAGGCACTGTTGCTATAACAGCTGTTTTGTTTCATTTAAACACCTACCTCAGCTCCTGTCCAAAACGCAAACATTTCATTAGCACCTCATCTCCTTGGCTTCAGCCCACAGCACTCGGCCATAATGAAGTGCTGCACTCAGAAATATAATGTGGGGAACACTTGATTAATGCACTGAGACAGGTGAGGGGAATGACCCTCTGGGAAAAGCTAGGGACTAAATTAATCTCGGATGTAATGCCAACAAAGACAGTCTACCAGCTTTGTTCAGATATGTGATAAGGACGTGACCCAAAGTCATTGGAAATCTGCCTGGAGCTTTTGCGTTTGACCCCAGACCCAAAGTGATGTGAAGTGGCTGGTTTCAGGTAGTCACTTCAAGAGGATGGATGCACAGTGTTGGGTGGGGAGTGCACATGGGGCAGGAAGCGGTACCTTAGCCTTAATTGGTGTTCTCTCTCAAACTTGCATGCACGCATATGTGCACATTTAAAACAAAAAGCAAGAATGCATTAGGTTTTTGTTTTTGTTTTTTTTTCTGGGGAACAGTCTTTGCGGCAGATGTTTCACTATAATACAAATATTTCAGCATCTGTTTCATATTCTGATGAAGAGACATTACCTTTCTGTCCAGAGCCAGAAGCTGGATCTGCTGCAAAGACATTTTCTTCCATCCAGATATTGAGAGAAATATGCAGGATGTTGTTTTAGCAGAGAATTTAAGACACTGGTAGGAGCTGAGCTAAATGGAGGTAAGGCAAATTGTATAATAACATTGAAAGGGGAGAAAAATCCTCATTTTCTGCTTTCCAGGCATAAATGGTCTTTACAAGGAAACACCATGTTGTGTAGAAGCTACACCACAAAAAATGAAGCTTTTTGGTCACTGGAAAAGAATACCACCTATTTGTTTTTGCCTGTGAAGAGATAAACTACCAAAGTATACTACAGAATTTTATTAAGAGCTGCAGAGATCAGGCTTCCAAAATCTAAACCACAGAAAAATACCAGATTTAAATGCTCTGGATTTTTCAGTTTCTACTTGACTACTAATTTCAACCAGCTTCTTGTGTGTACGTAACAAATGTGTAAGATAATTTTTAGACTATTCAGGAAAATCAGTTTAATAATCAGTTTAAAAAATTGATTTATGGTTATCAAGTTCCACTTTAAACCAAATGAGTGAGGCATTCTGTTTATGGTATAGGAGAGATTTGGCATAAGAACAAATGAGTTACTTGACCATGAATAAACTGTAACTGTGAAAGCAGGAGCTTTGTGCTGTCAGAGGAGCCCAATTATGGCGTAGTCTCTGAACAGGAAATATGATGGTGCAAGAAACCTTCAAAGCTCAAGGAAAGTATCTTTGCCGGGATTAAAAGCACCAGCAGTGGCAGTTCTAGCTGTCTTTACTTCTCCTCGAACCTTGCTGTAATTGAATTGTTTGTTTAACGCATGGATATAGCAATGAAATCTAGTTCAACAAATCTAGTTTGATGTGATCACATCCTCCCATTGCTCATTTACACCTGACCATGACTGGTGAGTGAGTCAGGAGGCTCCGTGCTCTCTGTGCCACAGGTTGCCATTGTAACACTCCTGAAGGCTCTGCTGGAGAATGGCTATGCCACAGCTTCTTTCCACCCATGGGTTTAGCAACAGTATCAGGAGTAAAGACTGAAGTATTCCCGTGACAGTGAGCCCATAGGGAACACTTTAGGCATGGAAAATGTTGAAGTCCCATGGGACTGTCATCAGCTTGCAGAGCAGAGGTGTGGGTTTGATGCCTATGTGCTCAGCATATAGAAAATTATTATGAACAGCAGTTTCATCTTGAAGTGGAGGTTGGTTTCTGCCTTCAGCACTAGCAGGCAGTGGAGGTGTTTCTCTGTGGGGTAGGCCTGCCTGGTGACTAGACCGTAACCAGCTGAAGAAAGCATGATCAAAGTAGCTTATTTTTTATCCTATTCCTCTGCACAATCAGTTCTATCAACTGATACAGCTGGTCTCATTAAAAAATGTTAGCTGAAAAGTGGTTGAGTCAGCTCTGGTTAGTAACGAAGCAGAGTTTAGGTTGAGAAAAGCCTTCAGTGTGGGTAAATTCTACTGCAGTGTTTTTGCAGTCATGAGGCCAGTACAGTTTCGTGTGATCCTGTGTGTGCATCCAGATTAACCTGTGGGAAGTTATCCATGGGAGAGCTCTGTGTGTGTGGCAGCCCAGGGCAGAAGGTGCACTATAGGAGGGACTGAAGCAGTTTCCGCAGGACTGACTCCTTCCTGAGTGCAGTGATTTGAAATGTAGTCTCTTATCTAAATCTCTGTGGACACCTGCTGCTGCTCTGGATGAAGTGGTGTACTTCTGTGTCTTCATGGCTGCCTGCCAGAGGTTATGTGGTGGGAAATGTTTTAGGGAGTGTAGCCTTTGCAGATCCTAAATACCTTCAGCGAGTGGCCCAGCCCTGCTCTTGAGTTCTGGTGCTGCAGATGGATTTTTCCTGCATGTTTCCTTAACCTTCATCTTCCTCCTACCCCTCCTTCCCCACCTGCCCTAATTCCTTCTTTTTCCAAGCCCAGCGCTGATGATTATGGAAGCAGAAAAGCACCATTCCCAGCTTGCATTTATAATAAAATCAGTATTTCCTCCCTGTCCCATCTGATGGGATAAAGGTTGTCCTGCTCCACTGCAGGCTGCCCTAATGGGTGGGGGAAGGAGATCCCCCGATAAATTGATGTGTGTGGAGGATGGGACAAAGCATATGTCAGAAGTCTCTGGTGTATTTATTAGTTTTGCTGGAGCCTTTTCTCTCTGCATCCCTCTGCCTTGCAGGCCATGGTGGAGACGGTGAACAACCTCCTGCAGCCTCAGGCTCTGAACGCGTGGAGGGACCTGAACGCGAGTGAGCAGCAGCGTGCAGCCACCAAGCTGCTGGACACAGTGGAGGACAGTGCCTTCGTGCTGGCTGACAACCTGCTGAAGACAGACATCGTCCGGGAGAACACTGACAACATCCGTAAGGGGCACATCCCATAAGTACCGAGAGCAGCCAGTGTGAAGCCCAGCTTTGGTCTTGGTCCCTAGATTAATTGGGGAGCGATTTGTTAGATACATCTTGGACCTTTGTCTGAAGGACTTAAAAGTCTTTCCAAAAGAGCCTAAAGGAATGAGGCAGCTCTCTACCCTTGAAATCCCATGGAAAATGAGCACCTGACCTGCCTTTATTACTCTTGGCTTTGAGGGTATAATCTGAGCTACAGCAGTGAGAGCAATGCTTCACAGGGGGATTGTTCATCGTAAGGCAATTGTGTTTCATTTCATACAAATCTGTGTCTTTATTCAGCTGATTGTTGATTTTAATTAAAAAACAAGCATGATGGAAAGCACCAGCACTCCCACTGTGCATATGTAAAATGAGAACAACTCTTCTTTCTATTTCCATGAATACAGATCCTGAGCACTGATAACATTTACAGAAAGTACCGATCGCCAGTGGCAAAGAACTAGTATTCTCAGATTTTCATTTTAACCATTGTCCTTAATATCCTGAGGTTCTTGTTTACAAGAACTGGTTGTCTTTTGTCTTCCACAGAGAGTAGAATTTATTTGCACTTTTTTTTTTAATTAAATTTAAAACTTCTTCAGGGCAAAGATTTAAAAAGAAATAGGAACCCAAACAAATTCTAGCAGGCAGCATTGTAAGTTGATTCCCCTCCTCTCAGCTGGTCTGGAACACCATTTTGTAGCTTTGAAATACAGTGTTGAAGATCATTTCAGCAGAGATTTTTTTCTTACTGTCTGTCTCTCTTGCACACAGAGCTGGAAGTTGCGAGACTAAGCACAGATGGGAATCTGGAAGATCTGAAGTTTCCCCAGAACATGGGCCATGGGAGCGCCATTCAGCTGTCAGCAAATACCTTGAAGCAAAATGGTCGAAATGGTAGGTCTGGCACCTCAGGCCACGCCAGCCTCATGAGGCAGTCAGGCCTTAGGCATTGTTTTTTGTTTAACCATTTTAAGAAAAGTATTAATTGCTATGTTAGTATTTAAATTAACGGGTAGCATCATTTGCTCGTGCCCTTGACTGCAAGCTATGTTGGCTGACTGGGAATGTATTATATTGCTAAGTGATTCATAGCCTTCAGAAGTATTTTGTGATGGTAAAAATGCATCAGATCCTTAAATTATGGGGCTTCTGGGGCACAGTGCTGAATCCAGAGGAGTGCTTTTAACTGCGGATGTCTTCAGTAGGAGGCTTCAGATGGGATAAGAGGCTCATTTGAGTAAACTGCTTCACAGCAGGGCACCGTACAAATATCTGAAAAAGTCAAGGGAGAAAACAATAGTAGCAAATATTAATAATGAGCCAACATGGCAGAAAAGGTTGATTAACTGTTATGAGTCTAAATCTTTAGTGTCTTTCTGTATCTTACGAACATCCTGATACAGCATAAAATTTAGATGATGTTATATATGAATTGTCTTCATCCTGCCAAGCCATCTGATTTCCAGATCAGGAGTTCGAGCAGGCATATTTGTTGATCTCTACAGCCTCACTGTAGACCTACTTTAAACTCATAAGCTTCTGCTGGTGGGCCCAACATGCTCCTATTTCTGAGTTCCTTTAAAATTTAATCTATGTGCAGGGGACAACACTCATATATGGGCTTTGGTCACTTTAGCAAAACACAGAATCATAGAATGGCTTGGGTTGGAGGAGACCTTTAAGATCATCTGGTTCCAACCCCTTGCCATGAGTGGGGACACTTGGAGCTAGATTAAGTTGCTGAGGGCCCTGTCCAACCTGGCCTTGAACACTTCCAGGGATGGGGCATCCCTAGCTTCTCTGGGCAATCTGTGCTAGTGCTTCACCCTCCTCTGCATAAAGAATAAAGAACATGGAGTGATAGGGCAGCATTACAACCAGACCGGCTATGTTAAAATTTCCAAAACTTTTAGACAAAGTTTGGTCTGGTGGTTCAGAAAGAAAGTCTTGCCATTGGCTTGCTTGCACATAGGATTTGAGGAAGTATTTCTTTTAGAGACAGTTTAAAACTCAAGCTGTGTAGCAAAACTCCAGTAGGGCAGGACTTTTACTCTGCTATCTGTTGGCAGCAATGAAAGGGAAGTTTCATTTTACTAAACACAGTGTCACTGGAGAGTTCTGTTCAAAGCAGAACTCCATCAATTTGCACCGGCTTGACACATGCCCAGAGGTCACCAAAGAGCTACAAATAAAATTATCATAAAAGGACTTAGGCTTGGAGGAGCCTTTGGAGTCATCAGTGTCTCACCTTCCTCAGATGCTGTGGTGATTCATATAGAAACAAAAACATACCTCTCCACAACTAATACATATAAAGGCAAACTAATCACATTCCTTTCTTATTTATAGGCTGTGAAATAATGTGCAAAACAGAAGGCAAACTGTATGGTTTCAGTTAAAAACAGTTGGCTGGTAGACTCGATTTTCGGCAGGCTCTCCAATGGTGTTTTTCTGATTATCTGATGGGCAAATTAAGAGAATACATGTATTTTTAAATGAAATGTCTGAAATTTTGTTTGACCTGTCATGTGAGATTGGAATTGTGTTGGAAAGGTTTGGATTTCTACTCTCAAAGTTGTCCCTACACTTTTCTGAGATAATCTTAATTTATTACCTAAATTATAGTTTTATACTGCATCTGCGCAACATGTCAGCTTGAAACATGTTTCCCAGGTATATCCAGGAGAATAAAGTGATATCAGGTGGGAAATGGACCACCTGGCCTCTTTTATTCTGAAGCCAGTTACACCTACTGATGCCAAAAATAAGCCCACCTTCCCTGTCTGTCTTCTGCTCATCTGTTTGGTTATAAAAGTTTCTTTTGGAAGAAGCAGCTCTGCCCTTCTTATCCAAGGACTGCTTGTAGCACTTCTTGGTGCTCACTGGAATTTGCAAGAGGTGGGTTTTCATATGCCACGTCCTGGTCCTTTCACGTTTTCTCAGAGCAGTTTTGAAGTTGGTTAAGAGAAAAGATTTGCAATCTAAAAAATGAAAAAGCCACCCCAGTGAAAAATGAAATGAAAAATGAAATGAAAAATGAAATGAAAAAGCCACCCCACCTGGCCATCTAACCTCTTACCTCTCTTCTAGGTGAGATCAGGGTGGCTTTTGTGCTGTACAACAACCTGGGCACCTATCTCTCTACGGAGAATGCCAGCATGAAGCTGGGGACAGAAGCAATGTCGACCAACCACTCAGTCATTGTCAACTCCCCTGTCATCACGGCAGCAATAAATAAAGAGTTCAGCAATAAGGTTTACCTGGCTGATCCTGTGGTGTTTACTGTCAAGCACATCAAGGTGTGTGAGTTCAAAAAGCACTTCTCTTTTTTTTCAGTTTCTGAAATGGAATGATGCAGAAGTTGGCTGCTGTGAGGCCCCCAGCAGTCCTTGATTAGATTTTGAATTATACTTTTGTCCCTTTGCACTTTGTGTTATTTATGGAGAAGGTCTCTTTTCCATTGCATTAATAGAAGTAAAGAAAGTGTCTCCTTTGAGCTGATGCCCATTGCTCGGTTGCTGACACGCATCATTCTGTAATTAAAAATTACCAATAAATTAGAATAGACCATAGTATTATTTTATCATGGTGGCAGGGGATGTTAGAGGAAAGTGGAATTACAGCAAAAGAGAACAGCTAGTCCTCCTATTAGCCAAGCTCAGTCATTGCAAAAGTTGATTGCTTAAAGCAATTAATTTCTCTGTTCTGCAATGCAAATGAAGCAGTCTCGTTTTGAAGAGCTGGATTTAGTCAATGTCTGAAATTAATCAAGAACAAAGAACTGAGTTTGCATTAGCGAAGAGTGCAGCAACAATCTAACTTTCTCTGGTATTGGCAAGTAATACTTGACGTATAAACCACTGCTGATTATTTATCTAAAATTAAAGGGTAAGAGTTACAAAGAGCCTCAGTAGTGCATTTAGAAATCTCTGAGAGCCTATCATTGTTACTGCATTTATTAATTTCTTTCCTGCAGCAGTCAGAAGAAAATTTTAATCCAAACTGTTCATTCTGGAGCTACACGAAGCGTACAATGACAGGGTATTGGTCCACCCAGGGCTGTCGCCTGCTCACAACTAACAAGACACACACCACGTGCTCCTGCAACCACCTCACCAACTTTGCGGTCCTGATGGCACATGTGGAAGTTAAGGTAGGCCTTGCAGATTCCCAGGCCGCCAATACACGGGGCAGGAAAAGTGGTCAATGTGTGGCACCGTTTTGGTACCGCTAATGGAGCTGAGCAGGGAAGTTGCTGTGTGACAGTAACTCTGAAAGTAGAAACCATCTGGTGTAAGTCTTCCTTCTGCTCTGTGGTGAAACAGGAAATAGTCACAGCAATGCAAAGCCTGTCCTAAGGTCTTAGCATGGCCTGTTCTGAGCTGGGGGAGATGAGTGAGCAGGTTTAGCTGTTGCCATATCCTATCTTTTGCTAACTGATGCAGAACATCTCCTGGCCGGGTTCCTTCTCATAGGGTCCTCCCTTTGCCGCCAGGGAGTAGAGAGGTGGGGGGACAGAAATGTGCAGTCTGCCTCATGGGATGCAGGCTGGATGTCCTGCTGGCGGCAGCTGCAGGTACACTGCCACAGGTGTTTGTGTGAGGTGCATGTGTGGAGCCAACAGTGTTTTCCTCCTTCCAGCGTAGGGGGAAAAATACATTGTTTGCATCTCACTGTGTGACAGAGAGATGCAGAGTGTGACACATGAGAGGGAAGCTTCTGATACCATCCTGTATAGACTGGGCATCTACTTGAGGCCAGTACCTGACCAGCTGCCTGCATTTATGTATGTCTGTGGTGTAAATCTGGCTTTCCACACGACTAACCCTACTGGAGCTAGAGAAGTTAATCCTGAAGGTAGATGTTCCTCATGGTAGCAGTGGTTTCGGGAGCGAAGCTCACATTTGGGATTTTACTCAAGAACAGGAGAATCGTTGAGATGGTCTTCCATCTCCTGAGCTGTCTTGGCTGTCTTTGGTTGAGAACAGTCTAAACTACTGGAGAAAGAAGGAAGGCCCTGATGCCCAAAAGATTTTGGCCCAGTTGTTTTCTTCATTGTGGTGTCTCCATTTCATTTACCTGGCACAGCAGCAAAATCCACAGCTCTGAGCGAGGTACGAAACTGGCATCTTCCATACAGGTAGAACTTTTCAGAATCACTTCCATGATCAGCATAACCACAAAAGCTATTACGGTTTTAAAACTACTTTTTCTCAAGTAGTCTTCCAGTGTCACTGCTTTGTGTATTTTTGTTCCACTTAATAATCTGAAGAGGAATGTAAAGACCCGCAATAAAATATATATTAAATAAGCATCATGCATGACAAAAGCTCTGCATAAAAAGAAATGGGAGCCCAGGAGCACATTTTGCACAACAGCTGGGTCCAGCTGAAAGGGGCAGGATATATCTGTTGCTCCTGCAAGTTGTGGTAAACCACTTTATTCTGCAGGAGTCAGTCCTAGTCCAGGAAACATGCCATTAAATGTTTATGGCATTGTCCTGGGAGATGCCTGAAGAAAAGGCCTATTCAGAGCACATATTTACAGTTTAATGGCATTCTGCAGTCCAGGCCTGGTTTTGCTAGTTTCCTACAGCTGCTTGAATTTTCATAAGAAATGTGTGTTTGGCTCATTATCACCCACCTGGAATTAACAGATATGCCTGAGTCGCTGAAGTCAGAGGTTGCAGGTGGGAAATGCAGATAGCGATCCACTCCACTGGTGTGAATGGGGATGATCCCTACTGTGTGGTGCAGATACAGCCTGGTGCTCAACAAGCCTCATCTCAAATTGCAAATAGGTCAGCCTTGTCTGCACTTTCCATCCAAACCTCGTGAGACAAGTAGAGCTGCTGTTTTCTCATCTTGCAGGAAAAGTATGTAAGACTCTTCTTTGCCCATGTTCATTCAGCAGGTTGGACAGAGCTGCAGCTGGAAGCTTCCTGAGTGCCAAGCCAGTGTGCTATTAGCTAGTGGCTGTTTCTGGGTGTTAACAAGTCCTCTCAAGACTTTCAGGTCATGTTTTATCATTTGGCTGCAGCCGAAGTACCATTGCTGTAAGAGCCAAATTGGCTCCACTTTGTTGACTGTGATACAACCGGACAGCTTCCTGGCATGTCCACTTCAGTGATCATCCTGGCCTGAGGGCAGAGGCAGGGCAGGGTTTTCTCCCACATAACACTGACACATATTTCAGATACAAATATGCAAACATTTGCAACTTGCCCCGCCAGCTGCTTGTCACCTTGCTCTTCTGGTGGCATTGTCTTGTTCCATGGTGGAGCTGACCATGTGGCTCTTGGCATAGAAGGTGGCTTATGTGACCTTCCTTATGCTGTTGTAAAGAGTTGATTTTAAAGTCTTGGCAGGACAATACCTGCTAGTTTGGAAAAGTGAAGGTTTAAAAACAAATGGGGCTTGTTGTCATTCACTGGCTCATGCTCACTGCTCAAAGATATGCTTTTGAGCCTTTTTTTTTATCTTATGGCTGGTTCAAAAAGGCATTCCTTAGTCATTCTGTGACCTGTTAGTGTTCTTAGAGGTGGAATGATCCTTGGGGAAATGATTTTGTGTGTTTCTGCAAGACCTGTAAGACCAGTGTTCCGGCATTGACCAGGATCTCTAAAAGGGACTGTTGTACACACAGTAATTAATAATACTCTGTATTGCAACAGAAACAATTTTCTCTCGTGACTGAGATTTGTAGTTTCCTGATTTTGTTTGAATTTTTGGATCCATTGGGAACATCCTTTGGTGTAAGTAGAATCCACAGCACCCTGCCTAATGAGACTGAAAACTGGGCATCATGGGGAGCAGACATCATAGTCCTGCTCCTTATTCAAAAACCAGCACCAATTTGACAAGTGTCACATCTGCTCATGAATGATCTCCGTGCCTGGTAACATGGCACAGGAGCGTGTTCTCCAGAGGGGATCTCAGTGGCCACTCTGTGAGTTCTGGGCTATAGTTTAATTATTAGCAGAGTGTGTGTGGCAAGGTGGAGCTGGAAGGTAGCACCGCTGAAGAGAGGTGATTGATGGCCATCTGGCTCTCCAGCGTGAAAGTGCAATATGTCTTTGTCCAAAGGGACGGAAAATGCCACGAGCTGACCATGGCAGCAGGGATTTATTTCTGTGCTCCAAGAGTAGAAGTTGCTGGGATCAATTCTGGTCTGACTAGGACAGTACCTGATTAAGAGGAGAATTTAAATTGAAAATTCTTTCTGCCTGTTAAAATATGTTGGGCTCAGAGTTTCTTACTCACCCACTGGGGTAAAATAACAGTGTCCAAGACTAAGAGTTGGCTGTGCACACAAGCAGGATGCATAAGTGCTGGGAAGAGCAGTGGACCCTCATCTGCAGATCCCCCTCCAGCCACTGTCTATAAAAATGTGGTGGCTCCCATGCTGTGGAACAAAGCCCATCGTTAAATAAGCCATCCTACCTATGTAATTACTGTAGATTTATTCAAAATTTACAAGTTGTTTTTCATAAGCTTGTGCTTTGCATTATACTAATTATAGCAGATGCATCTTGAATGTATCATGGGAAAATTATGCAGCCAGAAAACAAGTTCAGAGCTGGTGGGAAAATGCAATTAAAAAACTCACCCAAATCAGAGTAAGCAAAGGTACCCCCAGGGTAGATAAATGTTGCTTATCAGTATGTAGTGAGTGCCACATCTTACTCTTCTTTTTTAAATACAAATAGAATGGGGGTAAAAAAGTAATTAATAGGAAGGTTTCAGGTTGTTCTTTTTACCACAAACATGTTACACTGTGCTGATTATTTGGGGAGTGGAAGCATAAGGCAAGCTAAGGAGAGAAGGGAATAAAAATATATGAGATCTAAGTGGAATGTAGTGGTCCTTTGTCTAAAGCAGTAGAGGAGCAAGCTGGAGTTACTGCAGGCTGATCCTGTGTTCTAACCTTCACGTGCAAATCATATAGCTCACACTGGCAAGAAACTTCTTCCAGAAACTGACATTTCTCGCATCTTGGATGGATGGATGGATGGATGGATGCATGGATGGATGGATGGTTACACTGAGTTTGGCACAACTGCTGTAGCCTATTTCTTGGGTTGGAGATGCCATGTGAGTAATCAGAGCTGCCAAAGTCCAGCCATCATGGGAGAGCAGGATGATGGATGCAACTGTTATTCCTAAGCCTCGCCTCCTCTCCACAGCTGAATCTCACTCAACTGCCTCTGAGTTGCAGTGGGGTTGGTGAGTACAGTGGAAATAGTGGGCTCTTGCCACATGCTGTATGGGCAGTAGTGCCTGTGACACATGGTGAGGTGAGGTCTGTACCCATTTCTCTGTACACATGCCCCCATACAGCTTTGTTCTGGACACGGAGGTTTCTAAGACTTAGAATGGCTGCTGCTTCTGGCAGTCTCTGGAAGGCTGTTGCATTTTGGGAAGAAGTTTATGGGAGAAAGTTCTGCTAGGAGGCCTTCATCTTGCTGAGGAAGGCAGAAGAGGAGGAAGGTGGTTTGTGTTGCCCATGTAGAATATGAAGGCAGCTTCGTGGACTAAGGCAAGGAGAGAAAAGGTGACTAAACCACCTTGTAGAAGTGCTCAGAGATCTCACCCTTCTTGTGAGCAGCCAAAGTCAGAAGGCAGTAATGTTGCACAGAGGCTTCAGGTGGGAGTTTTGCTCTCTTTAGTCCCGGGTTAGGATCTGATGGTGCTAATGATGGCATCACCTTTGCAGAGCCCAGAGGAAATGCGTACCAGGTCCATGGGTGCTGTATTCACTTCGGAGCACCTGCCTCCATCCCTTGGTGCGTCCCTAGGGAAGATGGGGAAGATGGATGCTAAAGCAAAGGGATCCCCCAGCTCACGTTCCTCTTGGCCACAGAAGGGGAAACACTCACTTAAAGCCTCTCGTGCCTTCATAGCCACAGCAGGTGATGCCTTTAGCCAGCTCAGATGTACTTCAGGTATCCTTGGGGTTTCCTTCCAGTTCATGTACCCCAGCTGGTGCTTTTGACACATCTACAAAACCATCTGCCTCGTCACTAGCCCTTTGCACATAGCCACAAAGCATTACAGCCAGGTCATAGCAGTAAATCCTTTCTCACCACCAGAGATGGGGGGAAAAAGGGCAAAGAGACCCCGCATGGCCCCAGAGAGCTACAGATCCAAGAAGCAGCATCAGCAATGCACAGAAGTTCAAACCTGTCCCACTTGGGTCTCTGCCCAGCCCAGCACTCTGCCAGCTCCCACCAGGCACCAAGCGGTCATATTTGAGCTAGTTGATGACATCGTGTTTTTATTTACTGCTTGCTTATTCTTCCACCCCCAAAGATATTACTTCTTCCATTCCTGGAGGGACAGATTAGGCAAAGGAATGTGTCCTTTGCTGCTGGCAGCTTGGTTTGGCTGCTGTTTTCTTCTGCTGATGTTTTTAATAAGGGAGGAAATGGCTGTTCATCTCAGGGAGAGCCATTCTGTCATAAGCTGACATTCCCTGGGATTTGTTTTTATTAGCTCAGCTCTGGTGTACAGGCACTGCCAGAGCTGCTCATTGATTTTCCCAGCCTGGATAATAGCGGGGCTGCCTGCTCACCCTGCTGTGGTTGCTACCAGTGCTCCTGTAACTCCTCCTGCGCAAATCCCCATCAGCACTCTCCTCCTACTGCTTTTCGCCCCACTGGAACAAGATCAGGTCTTTATTCCAAAGCCAGAGACATCTCCTTTCACTGGGCTTTGGGTTGGGTTCATACTTAAACCATAAATGTAAAACATACTTCCTACAGAAACCCTGTTGCTGAAGTGTATTGGGTTTTGTTTTTTGTTTTCAGTTACTAAGTTGTTCCTGTGCTAAAAGTAATCTGTGTGTAGCTTATTCTGCGAAACGAGTGTAGCTTAGCGGTAACAAACCTCAGTGTCTTGCATGCTGTGCCACGTAGCACCAGTCTGGAGAGCCATGGTGCATTTGGGCTAGGAGCTGTTTGGTTGATGCTGTTGGGAAATTATCTGTTGGTCTGATATCTGGTATTTCTCATGGGCTCTTCTGGTTGCCCAAGTATTTGGGAAGATCACTGAAAATCAGCAGGTGACTGATGTCTCTACACTGGTGGTCTCAGATGTATGTTGCATGCTTTAGAGACCCTAGGGCTTTCACTGTGCTGGAAAGATATCCCTAGGGATCTTCTGGGAATGGCAGATCCCAGAGGGGCATAATCAGTGGCACAGAGTCCAGTTGGACCTGAGCAGGGAGGTTGAAGCAGACAACTCCGCTGGTGGTCCCTTCCAACCTTCACCATGCTGTGATTCAGTGTTTAGCATGCACATCAAAGCTGTTTTATCCTCAGTCAAGGAGTTTTGAACAGTGCTGGACAGGGTAATAAGAAGATCTGCTCTTCTTGCATTTTTTCTGTGGTTCAGAGAACAGGCTTGAAGGCTGAGACCTACATACAAAATCTTGGTGTGCCCTGTATCATATCGAACCCTAGAATTCCGTATATCAACTGTGTAAGCCAGGTTATGCTGCTCCTTGTTTATCACACAGTGATCAGGTGATGGCAAGGAAAAGCTCATGGCATTGGGAGAGGTTACCACTATTGTTCCTTTTCCCATATTATTCTGATGGCTGTAACAGTCCAGTAATTTACAAGTTTCAGTCTCCAGCAAAAGGCAAGTTCCCTTTTGCTGTACTTGCTGGTGTACAAGCTCTGGATGTGCCTCCCCTGAGGGAGCAGTTGGCACTGCCATGGGAAGGATGCCAGTGCTTATCAAGTCTTCCCTGATCCATTGGCTCTGCAGTAGCACCTGGAATAGGGCATCCCAAAAAGGCTGGAGTGTTCCCAGCCTTTAAAATTCAGCTCACTTCTTCTCTTGGACTTTACTAGAAAAGCTACAAATTCATATTTTTTTTTCCCCTGAGGTTTTTTTAAATTGCTCTTGTTCCCAGTTTATTGTTATTATTCCTTTCTGTTTGTTCTTCTGTGAGTTTGTTGAGTTTGGGGAGGGAGTTTGTAATTATGGAGAAGTTGTTTTTATAGTTGTTTCCCAGCACTCCAGGGATGAGTGTTATGTACATAAAATCAGTATTATCTTTACGATTAATATTAAAAAGAAAAGCAGTAAGGGTGATAATAGTAATAATAATACAGCAATGAAGCATGTTTATTGCTAAGCATGGTGAGCTTCTTGGGCAAGCAGCCGTTCCCTGAAGAAGACAAAGAACATGGATGGTAGGATCCCTTTCCAAGAGCAAAACCACCTGTAATTCCTGCATCATATCTTAAAATCAGCTGAGTTGTGGTACTGTGATAAGAGGTGCAGGAATTGGGACCTGTGAGATTTATCTCACCTAGGGGAAGAAGTCCTTGGAGAATTTTCCCTGCACCATGCTAAATTTGTCTTGGGGTCGATGAATCTGGTCACATCTGGGTGGGGTGCGTGCATCTGGCCAAAGTCTGCCTGGTTTCTTTTTCCCTGCATCCACCTGCATTAGCTGCCTTGTCCTGTTGCCCAGCCCAAGAGCTCTTGGTCCATGCAGCCTGGTGGGCCAATCTAATCAGATGAGGGCTTGTTCAGGGAGGTGTTCTCCTGCCATTCCCCTGCAGCCTCAGACAAAAGAAAGAATGATTTGCAAGGTGCAAGGTTTGCATTAACATTTTTCTGCAGAGTTAAGAGGGATGGATGAGCTGGAATGACACTGAGATAAAGCAATGTGCAGCTGCCAGGGAAATGATGTGCTTCATCTTGTCAGGTTTCTGGGCGCTGCTGGATGAGCTGGCTGGAATAGGCATTTCTGTCATGAGCCACAGAAAGCACACAATGATTTCTTGTCTCTCTGTTGGACTTGTGACCTCTAGTTCCTTAGGTATCAGAAATAGTCGGAAAGAGATGCAAGGGGGTTTGGACAAAGGAGCTTTCCATCTCTCCACCTCCAAGTCTTCCTGGAGGCAAAACTTGAGCATGGGAGGGATGGATCAGAGAATCACTCCCCATCTTTCATTATCATTTGATGCCTATCACTCATGCTGGTAAAGCCAAAGAGCTGAAAGGTTTGAGATGTTTCTTGCAGGTGCCGACATAGCAGAGTGTGTATCAGGAAAGGCCATCTGACATTTGATGCGACTTTATCATAGGCAAGCAGGCAAAGAAAGTGGATAAATAATCACCTTTTCCCTCCATCTGTCATAAGCTTTTGTCCCATGGAGAGTAAAATGTTTCCACTTTGCCCTGGCTTTTTGAAGTGTGACACTATTGTATTTGCCAGCCTACATAGTGTCCAAGTCATCGAAATGCCAGAAATGGTGGAGAATGTGATTACCATTTATAACACAACCTGGTGGGCCACAAAGCTGGCCTTCAAGCTGCTCTGGCCTTTGTGAAATGTCCCCAGAGATTTCCAGCCAGTCTTTTCCCCAGCTCATTGACTCTAACCACTTACACCCAAGCAGTCATCTCGTGACTCACTGTGTATTTCTCATGTTTTATTTGCATTTTGCTAAGTAATGAAATCTATGATTTCACTGCATCTGGTGGAAGCTTGGGGAGTTACGGGCAAGTTTGACAGCCTGAATAAGGAAGAAGTTGGTGGGATAGCCTCACCAGGAGGGTCTCATCACGTGCCTCTTCTTTCCATGAAGGACATGCCGTGTAAGCTCTGGAGCAATGCAGCAGTGTTTTATCAGCAGAGCCGAGGCTCACCTATCCTGCCTCTCATAAAACTTTGTTGCCTAGCTTTGCACTGGCTTTGTTTGCATGGCTTTGAAGTACATCCATGTTAAAAGTTCATCACAGGGAGTCAGTCACTTTCCAGGCTGTCTTAAAATCACTGTTTGTTACAGTTTAAAAGCAAATTCGTGTATTTTTCTGGGTAATGTTCTTAGGATCAATCTGACTTCCCAGGAGCTCTAAAATATAACTCCAGGGCTTGAAAAAGAAAAATCAAACTTCCTTTCTCCTTCCCCTGTGGAAAAAGAAAAAAAAATATGTAAGCAATCTCTTTCTTTCCAAAGCCTCCAAGCTCATACATCTCTGAACGTTTAAAGAGAGGTTTTTTTCACTGTTGGCAAATGGTTGTAATGGACTTGCAGTTGTTGGACATGATGTTGTTAGCATGAAATGCTTTTTTACACTTGAATTGCTCTGTTTGATGGTTCTTTATACTGTGTGTCCATGCATTCCTTTGCCTTGCTTGTGCAAGATTGAGCCGCACGCAAGACTAGCCCTGATATCTCAGTATTTTTGTCAACAGCATTATTGTTGTTTCTGCAAGGTTTTGGGGTCTGAGTCCGTTCAGGGCACCTGCAGGTTGCAAGACATTTTGGAGTCTGTGTTTCAGGTTGCAGCTTTTCTTGCTGCAGGGTTCAAGTTTAGGTCCATTTAATCTTTTTGGTAGTGGTGCCTTGTGCCACAGACAACCTTACTCTGTGGCTGGGATGCCTTAGAAGTCACACATCATGCAACTGATGAGTTTTTGTTTTACCTTCAGCACAGTGATGCAGTCCACGACCTTCTCCTAGACTTCATCACATGGGTTGGCATCCTGCTTTCACTGGTCTGCCTCTTGATCTGCATCTTCACCTTCTGCTTCTTCCGTGGGCTGCAGAGCGACCGCAACACTATTCACAAGAACTTGTGCATCAGCCTCTTCGTGGCAGAGCTCCTCTTCCTCATCGGCATCAACCGGACTGACCAGCCGGTAAGAGGCAAAGCACTTTCTTTATGCTTCTGTCACAGGCTCTTGTCTCAGTGCATCTGCAATGTTTGACCAGTGAGAAACATTCTGGCACTGTCCTCATTCCATGCATGAGTCCTCACAGGGCTGGGCCCCTGGCTGATAACTGGGACTCACATGCCGATGCCTGCTGTGATTTCAGGGGCTGTATGTGTGTTGCTTGTCAATAATGTGTGTGTTTGTCTGATAAGCAGGTTGTAAAAAGAGCTTATACCATGTACATCTTCATCTGTTTATTTGCCTGATTGTGTATGTGCCTACCTTTGTATCTTTTAATATTATTTAAATATGCAAATATGCGTCTATTTTAATTCACGCGTGTTTTCCAAGTGAAAAAAGGTTCTTCCTTTGGAGATGGAAGATAAGAACGCGCTCATTTTTATTAAGCCTCCGAGTACTCCTGACTGTTGCATTAATTAATCATGGTACAAACTCCTTCCCTTGCTCTTTTCGATCCTCATGCAGATTGCCTGTGCCGTCTTTGCTGCCCTCCTGCACTTCTTCTTCCTGGCAGCTTTCACCTGGATGTTCCTGGAGGGGGTGCAGCTCTACATCATGCTGGTGGAGGTTTTTGAGAGCGAGCACTCCCGGAGGAAGTATTTCTATTTGGTGGGGTACGGCATGCCTGCGCTGATTGTGGCCGTGTCGGCAGCAGTGGACTACCGGAGCTACGGCACGGACAAAGTGTGAGTGACCTTGGCATTGCTTGGACCTGCTCAGGAGAGATGGGGGGGGGGGGGAGGCAAATGGATGTGAGGAGCCCAGAGGGTTTGTTCAGGCAGAGCTCAGCCAGGAGGCATGCCTTGCCTTATCTCTGTGTTTCTTGCAGAACTAATTCCCTCACTATGAAAGTATTTGCAAAGGTATTTTCTAGGGAAGTCAGTCGAAGAAAATTTTGTCACATCATTGCATAACATCAGCAGAGGTGACTGTCCCAATTCTCAGTTTGGTACTATATCACCAATATCCTCCTCTAACTAAAGAGTATTTCTTATTTGGGTGAAGATACTGCTTTTTTCCTCTTTAGTTTTTAAACTGTTCTATCAGATTAACAGAGCCTGCGGGCAAAATAGGTGGTGACTGTGGAGTGCATCAGGCCCTTTGCAAATCAGAACAGCTAAATCATTTATCATTAGGAATGTTGTTAAGTATTTTCAACATTGGTGAAGCTGGTATGAAAGCACAAGTTAGATTATCATGCAACACCGTCTAATGGAAAACAACACCATCTAATGGAGCCTTTGATTCTCTTTGCCATCCTTGCTACGATAGGATTAACAATGTGTTTTTATTGACCTTTTTTTTTTTTTCCCTTGTCATTCTGCCTTTCCAGTCCCACGTTAACTGAGTTAAGGGCTCAGTATGAAGGCATATATAGCAATGAGCCAGTGGTGGTTCTGAAGCTCTTTTTTAGCATAGATTAGGTCAGGCCGTGGCAGCATTTGATCTTCTCTTAGGTTCAACTGCAGATTTTTTGCCTGAACCCTTATTAGGATATATGAACCTTTATTTCTTGAAAAAGCAGATCTGTAAAGCAGTGGAGCTGCTCATGATCCATTACCATGCCAGCAGGCAGGCTTGGATCCCAGATGGATATTTGTGTTGTGTTCCTCCCATGAGTAGGAGAGCAGCGACCTGAATTTGTATGAATGTCACGCGTTGTGGAAAGGAAAGGAAATGGCCCACACAGATAAGGGTAGGAGGGTGTAAGTTTTTAAGGATCCCTACCAATTTATCCAAAGTAGTTTGACTGACTTTTACAGGCCTAGAGGGCAAAGAATAAGTAACACAACAGCTGATTGCCATTTTTGAAGATTTTCCATCAGTTGCCACATGCTTCCTGCCCCAACAAGCTCTTCTATTCACTCCCCCTTTTGAGCATTATATAAGCACCTGTTGAATCAGGTATGGAAACAGTTTGCCTTGTACCTTTAGACAAATTTATTCTTAACTGTGGTGTTTCTGTAGAGGACATAGTTCTTCACAGTGGCCTACATCGGGTACGTTGAGACCCAAACATATTCCAGCTGTCTGGAAAGTCAGTTCCTGCATATCTGCCATTGCTGAAGCACTGTCCTAACCCGTCCAGTTTGCAGTGTAGTATTTTGTGGCTACTTTCCACACTGTTCACCCTTTGGCTTTTGCAAATAGACCCTGGGTGCCCAAATGTAGGGTGGAGGCAGAAAGTTTGGCTGAAATTCACTGAAGCCGAGCACTTCACTCTCTTGGCATTGAAGAGGCAGCAGTCCTGTGTGTGTGCCAATAAAATATGTCTTCCTCCCCACAGCACAAAGTGGTATTTTTAATGATTAAACATGTATATATAATATTTTGCAAATAAATATTTACAGAGATTTGCAAATATAAAATATTTATTTATAATTTTTAATTCCAGAATGCACGATTTTATCACGTTCTCATAAGAGGAAAATAAAAACCATACAATATGTTTTGTATAACTATCAAGCTCCATCTGGTTGATGGATGATGATGTATTTTTTAGTATAATGTTATTAGAAGGGTAGAACTGATTAGAATTTGTAGTGAACTATATGCCAGGCATACATAATTTGATTGCAAGAAGTTGCTTGGTTTTGCCAGGTTTCGTGAAACATCCTCTGGAATATATTACTTGCCTCCCTCCATTATTTACTGCATTTGTTTAAGCAGGACTTATGGAGCTGTTAGTGTTATTTGTTTTTTGCCTGGCATTTGGTGCCACTATTCATACATCTCAGAATGATTTGCTTAAACACGCAGTGTAGGGTTTTCTTGATTTCATTTTCCTTTCTAAATCCAACCCTCCTGTAACACATGCCCAGATTACATAGCCAGGAACAGGCACTTCTTCCTCCCTTTGTTGCTTTATCATCACTTGGTGCTTGTGATTTTCTGAAGTGTCCTGTGTCCCAGCATTCATATTGGCATTTTGGAGTAGCTGCTCCAGAAAGATACTCTTGTACCCATAATTATTTCAAGGATAGAGGTTGATCCTTTTTTGTACTTTTTTGGGGTTTTTTAGAACAGTTCAAACCCCTGTATTAGGAGATTAATTTGCTCTTATGACTAAGCTGCAGCATAGTGATTCCTTTAAAAGATCATCCCATTCAGGCTAGCCTCAACTGTGTTTGGTCCTTTGCCTCAGAAAAAACAGAAATGTTGCATCTCACTTTATTCTGATTGTAACCTCTAAAGTAAATATGAGAAGCAGGAAGCCCCTCTGCTGACCGTGTGGTTCCCCCACATTGCCAAAGAGATTCTGGCAATGCTGTCATGAACTTCCAAGTGACCATTTCTTACAGGCCTTATCTTCAGCTGCTCGATCTTAAATGGCCACTGCTCAAGTTTTGCTGCAAAAAAGAAGATGCTGGGATTGTACTAAAAAAAAAAAAAAATTAAAGAGATACATCATTTGCCTTATCCTGTGTGTTAACCAAATCCATCCATTTCCTTGATGGATATGATATCAAGGGTCATAGTGGGAAATTTGCTACAAAATGCAAAGAAAACAGTATAGAAAATAGTATTTGGATTTGTAGTTAGTGTTTGAAAATAACTTGCATCTAAAATTCAGTGAAATCTTAATTATGGCTTTAGCAGCCTTTGAGAGGACTCATGCTAGAAGCAGGCCATCCCAAATCAGCAGCAAGAAGCTATTCCATATTTCCATACTTTCCTGGGTTTCATATCAAAGCCTCTTACAAATTGCAGAGGAAAGCAGCTATGCTTTGAGTGGTTCAATATATTTTAGAAAATGCACTTGAAGGTATATTCATCCGCTGCTGATCAAATCCATCATGGCAGGGATCTCTCTTTTGTTTCTACCCCCCTTCTTCCCCCCTTTTGGAATGCTATAAAGCAGGATATACACAGTAAGCAATCCAGCTGTCAGAAAGCAAAATGAAAGCCCTGTGTATGTACACAGCCTCCGAGTCCATCAGCCAGGCGCCGACATTTCATGCATGTAAATGCTGCTCAGAAAATAGCTTCTAACAATGTGGTCTGTCTTGGGTGGCTCCACTGAACTTGTTTTATTTTGCAGTGCTGCTGCCAGTATTTGGAGGAGGAAGTGTGAGCTATGTGGATGCTGAACTCCATTAAGCAGAACCTATATTGCACCCTTGAAAGGCATGTCTGGTGCATACATATCCCATTACTGCACCCTGACAAGGAGGCTGTACAGCCACGTGAAACAAACCACTGAGCTCCCATGAACAACATGATATGTTTAGGGCTCTTCAAATTTTATGGTCCAATGGCAGCTAATGATTGTTTATTGGTTATATTTAGTGCACACCAGGGATAGTTTAGTATTTGATTTCTCTCCATGCAGAAAATAGAGTAAACTCTTTGTAGTCTTTATTATTTGGGCAAAGCTTTAGGTGAATATTGTGAGTTGCCACTGTGGAAAAGGAGAGAATTAAGAAGTAAAGGAGAGCAGTGCCATGGAGCTTCTCACAAGAACTGAATACATTGGGGTGACTCCTAGAAAAAGCAACGGGGTTTTGAGCAGTATTGCCTACATACACACATTTCCTGATAATCCTTTGCCTTGCACTGAGCCCTGAAGGAGCTCGTTTGCTTAACGGCAGTGCAGCCTAAACTCGTAATGTGGCAAGTCCATGCTCACAGCGCAGCTGTGCGTGGAGGGTCACAAGTAACTCGGCAGCCCAAGATTAGCAACTCTGGGAAGTGAGTTGCCTGATTGCTTCCTTGTTTTGAGGAGCTCATTTATGCAGCTCATTGTGCGTGTGGGTTTTTGTCTTCTAAGGCAAGAAAAGCTCAGTGTGGTACTTGTCTGATTAGCAATTTACAGCTCCACAACGCAACTGGCGGGATGCCTGTGTTTTGATGTTTTGGTCTTAATTTGCATTTTTAATGAGGTATGACTTAAACAGGTTCAAAGTTTCATCTCTTCCTGATGACCACCAAAAACCCCAGCTTGTTTTATAAGTCACCCAAGACTGAGTATCGTATATGGTTTCATAGAAAGGCAAATTTTTAATTCAAACAAATAAAAAATGACATTGCATTCTTTGAAGTGTGCAGAGAGACCTAAAAAAAGCCTTCTCTGTTTCTCACAAGCTGTGCTCCAGCTTAGGTGAAGCCGTCTCACCCAGGGCTCCTTTCGGTCCATGCCTGGCTCCCACTTATCCTGATGGCAGGACCTGGTTCCTCTGCTGTTTCTTATCCACAGACATCTGTCTCTTGTCTCTCAGTTGTTTTCTACAACTGAAGGGACAGATATTTTAGGGGAGTGGAGTAGAAAATGTCATTATTTTTTCTGTCTGTAAAAGGAACCAGTTACTTTGCTCTTCTTTGCTGAGCCTGGCACAGCTTTTTGCTCATTCTGTATTTCAGCTTTCCCTGGTTTTCCCCATATCCCTATCTATATGCATTCAAAATCAGCTGCACCAGGTGTGACTGTAGGGCAGTCACCATGCTTCAAGAAGTAAAGAGAGGGTTTATGTGTTTCCTCTTCCCCAGACTTTCCAAGAGCCAGGTCACTCTTTAAGCTGAAGGAAAATCAAGTTGATGGCAACTAAAATACAGTGTTCCCAACTGCTGGGCAGCAGGGACTGGAGGTTGTTTTGAATGTTAAACTGTCAAAAAAAAAAAAAAAGTTCAAAATATTTTCATTAAAAAAAATAAAACCCCCACAACCCTCTGAGTCTTCTCCCACACACCAGCACTCATTATCAGTAGAAAAAAGTGATGGGGCTGCGCATTCTGTGATTTATATGCAGCAGCTGAGGCATAAGCACTAGTTACTCATTTTTCCTGAGGGGGATGGGTTAGGTATAAAGCCTGAAATGCCGTGTAAATGTGTGAGCTGCTGCTATGCGGACATCCTTGTTTAGGAATGGGGGAGCACTTTTTACAGGGACTTCATTATCCTTGAAACCTCTATTCCTTTGTCAAATCTAGTTGCAATTGGGCGACATTTCAGATGTTATTATGGTTATACACAGATGTCATGATCGCATAAACCTTTTCCTATAGGGAATCAGTCTCAAGTAGTTTCGAGTCACTCATGTTGTTCCATTACCAGCTGCATCTAAATCACCTTGAACTTCAGCAGCCATGGAGGAAACGAGATTTCCCAGCAATCGCTCTGAAAGGCTCTGTTTGCCTCCTGCATTAAGATCTTGATGCTATCACATGAAGATTCTGGATGAGCAGCTGCAGAGGCAGTTCAGGAATGGCAGTCACGGAAGTGACAGTATTTTAATTTGTGACAAATGGCGTTATGAGTGTGTATATATATATATCAACACATCTCCAACACTGATGAGACCTGAAATTTATATGGTCAGTGAGGAAAGCAAGAAGTTTTCTCTGCATATTTGAATTTATTCATATTTTGACTTCTCTCAGTCACAAAGGTTCAGGGCATTTTTTATTCTCTCATCAGGCATCTCCTGCTGATCATCTCCCATGGGGCTGCTGGCACAGACCTTTCTGCCTGTTGCAAAGTCCATTGGAAGGGAGAAAACATTAGGCATATACACTAGGGCTGTCACTTGTGAGAACTGCTATCTCCAGCACCATGATAAATTCATATATACAGTTCCTGTCACTTGCCTAATCATGAAATTGCATCGGATGTTTAGTATAAGAGTGGTTTTATGCTTTCTCAGTCCTTTGTGTATAAACGGAACTGTGATTTGCAGCATTGCAAAGACGACAAGATATTATTATTTTAAACATCGTGTGAAACTTTCTTGGAATTTACATTCATCTGTCTTGTACCGAGTCACTTCCATTTTATCTTCCTGTCGCCTGGAATGAACTAGGAATGGAAATGTAATTTCCCAGGGGCCTTAAAAAATGTGGGGAGTATTAAATGCGGTTGAAATTAAGCGATTAATAATTTAGTTTTAGGCCATGAATCAACTTCTTGTGATAGTGCAGACCATATGCAACCCTGGAAACATTAGTGGAAACAAAACACTCAGGAGGTTCAGGGAAATAAAACACTTTAAAGGAGAAGTTGCTGAACCTAATTAAACCTCAGCCTTCTGTTATCCAATTCATGCTTCCTATTTGCACCAAAGTTTCTCTGATGTACTTTCTGGAGAAATGTCATCTTGCTTGACAGCTGACAGACAGCTTGCATTGCATCAGAGCTGGAGAGCAAAGAGGAGCACACAGCAAAGAAGCAGGTCTGTGGATGTTCACCAGGCCCCTTCCTTAAAAAAGTCACAGTCTAAGGAGTTTTTCCGACAGATGCAGAAAGCCTTAGCAAATAGGCCTTGTGCCATTTTCTCCCTGCTTCCTCTAGAGGTAATTATCTTACTCCATCAATAGCGCTGTCAGAAATTGGGCACATAATTCAGCATTTAAATGAACAAGCAATGTAATATTTCCTGTCTCCCACCAGCGTGTTTTGCAGCTCACATTCTTCTCTGTCACTCGCTCACTCTTGATGTATGTCCTGGGTGCAGTCCTTGAATGCCTCCTTTCCCCTGTGTTTCATTACAGATGTTGGCTCCGACTTGACACCTACTTCATTTGGAGCTTTATAGGACCGGCGACCTTGATAATTATGGTAAGAACTCCTAATTAACTACTCCATCTCTCAGGTCAAGAAATAAAACTTTTGCTGTCCCTTTTCTCTATCTTTAATTTACACAGATTAATTTGAGGAAGGCATGTTCTTCTTTGACCCCACCTGGCATAGCAATTAGACCCTCATTATGAGAGGCTCTTGGCATTGCAAAATGCTTGATCAAAATGGACCAGGGAGCTTCAGAACAGGCGCTTGCAGAGTTTGGTTTCTACCACTGCACATTTGGAAGTGCCAAACTGTTTTGATGGCACTCACTGCTTACACCCTTTTTGAATTCCAGAATGAAGTTTTGCATTGATGGGGGGGGGGGGAAGGGAAATCTGGGAGCAGGGGAGGGGGCTGAAAGTCCAAACTGGAAAAGAAGTTTGGTGAGGGTTTTTCCTAACCAGCAGAAGTTGAAACCTGTGTGACTTCATGTTTAGCACATTGCCAGTATATCAGCTAACAGAGCAACAAGGTAGAGAGCCCAACTTTAGAGACAGCTGAAGTTTTCTTATACTTTAATCGCTACAATATGGCTTAAATAAACCATCCTTTGTTTTGACTAGACTACAGTTTGGCTAGCACAGAAAACCAGGCACTCTCACTTCAATGCAGACATTGTCTCTGCTTCTTCTGCTTCTCCGGCAACTTGGGAGCCATTTCAGCAGTCTTCCACATCAGGAAGGGGGCCATGCCACAAACGACAGTTCTTGGGGGTTTTTTTCCCTGAAGCAATTAATTCATAAAAAGATATCTTCCCTTTTTGATTACGTCTCAAATCCTAGATTGGGCTTTTGGGAAACTCCTTCCCAGGAATTGGCTGTCTTGTGAACACTGAGGCATGGAAACACCATCCCATCCTTTACAGAACAAATCAAACACTTTTTTTCTTTTTGTTTTTCAACTTTGCATTGTGCTAAGCATCAGTTGTGATTTTCTTGCCCATCTGCCCCGTTACAATGTGTTTAAAAGGTGTATTCACAGAAAAAGATCCTTTTATGCTTCATTTCAATGGACCTGGCTAATTAAGACGCTTGGAGTGACTTTTCACAGCTGTATACCTCTCAGACACAGGAAAGCCCTTACAGCAAGTATTTTTTATTTTCCATAATGCTGTTTGAAGCGCTAAAGTTGTGGTTAGAACCAGCCTTGTATCAGCAGTGCCACAGCTCTGGTAAGGATGTGGCATCACCAGTCCTGTAATCTACAGGCCAGGTCACCTTATAAAATGCTTTTCAAGTTTTCTGTGATTCAGTCACTATAAAGCTGTACTGTGAGCTAATTTCCTACAGTGACCCATCTGTTGCAGAGAATGAGCTGACTTTCTCCCCATCATGTTGTGCTGTGTCGCATAATCCTTTTTTTGTTTTTTTCCCCTCCATTGCAGCTTAATGTCATCTTCCTTGGGATTGCTCTCTATAAAATGTTTCATCATACTGCCATACTGAAACCTGAATCTGGGTGTCTTGACAATATCAAGTAAGTGGTTTTTATCTGCCTGTTTCTGTCTTTTGCTGTTTATTCCCTCATTCCTCTGAGGAGCAAAACAGGGGAACCAGCTCTGCCAGCAGCAGTGCTAACCAGGGATAATACTTTGGGCTATGGCACTGCAGAGTGGTTTCTAAAAGATAACAAGTGGCTGATGATGAAGTGCTATACTAGGATTTGGCTGCCATTGTTGGCGTTTTCCTTTCAATGTTGCACGAAGGAGGCAAAGCTACATTTTCTGTCCTTGAAGCAGGTAACCTTCTAGTCTATGTAAAGGAAATTGTGCCCAATAATTACCAGCTAATTATTGCAGTCTCTACAGGGAAGGCATTGAAACTGTTGATTATTACTACCTCTGTGTGCTCTGAGGGCCGCTGCCTTACTTGTTTGCTCTTTGTTTTGGCCCCTGACAGATTCCATGACCCAAATTCTCCCCCAGAGTCTGATTGCTTTCAGCAAAGTTATCGAGGATTTACCTGGGGGTGCCCACATCAGCAGGTGGAAGTGCTTGCCAGCCAAAGCATGTTTTGTTTGCCCTTGTACTGGGCTAACATCTGAGCCTGGGCATCTTAACTGTCTAGTAAGCTGCTTCATTATATTGCTAGAGTATTAGTCTCTGTCACTGCCTGTTTATTCAACTATCTCTGGCTTTAATTACTCTCTTCAAAAACACAAGCGAGATTTCAGGTGCAGCACACGATAAGATTAGGAGTCTGCTAATTAATAAAACCATCTAATGAGCTTCAGGAGGAAGAAATTGTTGGGAGTCAGCGCTTTACTGCTCACCCAGGAAAGGAGAGCGTGGCGCAACGCAGCTTGAGGTGGGTTCTCCTCTCATGGTAGAAAAGAGAGAAGAGGCGTAAGGGGAGCTTGTTAGAAGATGTCTGAATTGCACAGTTTTAAGGCAGCTCTCTGCAAGGCTGTTGTTCTTACTGCTGAGCCACTCTTGCAGATACAACTTTAATTTAAACCAGGTCAGGGCCCCCTCCGAAAACTTTCTCAGCAGGCACAGCTTGTAGTGCCACTGGTGTGCCACGACCTGGCATGGTCCTTTGGGTGAAGTTTTAGTTTCTTAGGTGCAGCTTCTCCCTCAGGGGTTGGGAGGAAAGGAAACTGGAGTCTGCACAAGTTCAGGAGACTCCAGTGAGCTCAGAAACCCTCAGAACCCTCGTTCACTTGCGTTGTGGGGAGTCTGCTCTGCAGGGAGCCTCAGTTTCTCCTGCCATCACTCTGCTATAAAACGAAATTAGAGGAGTAATCCCTCCTGGATGTCCAGGATTGATCCCAGAAAGATAGTCTGTAATTTGGTCTTGGATGAGGCATTAAAGGCATGGTACATTTAATAACATTTATTAATATGGCTACTTGTCATGCATTAGTGCTATGAGATTGCTCACTGAGAACAGTCTCTTTACCCACACAAAATCATCTTACAGTGTGACATTTAAATTAAAAACTGGGAAGAAAAAAAAAAACAACAAAACCCTTATAATTAAAGCAGAAATAATAAATGCCTACTGAATAATCTTCTTGAGCTAATCTCTAGTATCTTTGTTTAAAATGCCAGGAATTTATACAACCAGTTGCGTCAATTATAATGTCATTGTAAAATATTTTATAGGTTCTTTGGCAGATAAGTGTCTATTCCTGATTTGACTTCATTAAAATGTTTTGAAAATGCAAGCAATTAAAATACTTTTAAGTATGTTGCTGATACTCTTCCAAATGTGTTGCTTCATTACAAATTACTTTTTATGCTTGAGAAAATAAGAGCAACATAACATAAACTCGGGAAGACGCCAGTCTCACCCTAGGAAGTTTATCAAACCAAGCATTTCAGAACAGACTTGATTGTAATCTGAATACCTAAGCAGGACATCATGAAGTCTCTAAATTCAAGACATGTGTTGTCTCTGTTGGATGTGCTTGAGTTAGGAGGAAGCGCAGATTTTTACCAGAGAGGGGAATTCACCTTGGAGAGGAGGTTTCCTAGGGAAGTGAGGGGCTTGCAGTCTCTAGAAAAATTTTCAGTAAGATTGTAGTTGTCTTCTAGATTCAGTAATAGTCTTGTTGCAGGTAAGATCATGGTCTTCCTATACAGTCACTGGCTCTATGATAGATGCAAAACATGGATGTGTTAGAGCAGCTCTGGAATAAAAAGCCATAGAACATGTTATTTCACAGGGGACCACAAAGATCCTTTCTGAGTTTCCTTCTGTGGGTCTACAGGGTTAGTAAAAAGGCACCCAGGTCCCAGAACCTTGCATCTTGTTGTATCAGTTTATATTTAATAACCAAGGGCCTGCATTGGAGGGCCCCTTGCTGCCATCTGCATGTGACAGCTTTATAGCACGTGGAGAGCTGAATGAGAGTTTGTTCTCCCAGCTCATTTCCTAGCATTGCTCTGTGTTAGGCTGTGGTGAAGCTCTCGCAACATAAATCCTGAGCCTGTTTAACAACAGCAAAATACTTGATTCCCTATGGCAACGTAAAAATAAAGGCCATAAAATATTTTAATAGGCTGTTAATAAGCGCCCCTGCAATCTGGTCCTTGCCTATGTCACTTTAAAGGTTAGAAATACATTATGAAGTATAGAAAATAGAGAGCCAAATAACTCCACTTAAATTAATGAACTTGATAAGGGATCAGGTGTCACCTGGGATACCTTTAATTACTGCACCAACAGAAAAGCCATTCAAAGGGCAGTGCCTGAACCAGATGTTGTGTGGCTGATAGATTTGTAGGCACTGTGCAAAGTTGTAAAAATAAACTTCCTTAACCTTCAAGAACAGTTCCTAGATTATTGTGCCAGCATGGGAGATTCTGACATTCCTGCAGTGGGGCGCTGGTTACGCAGGGGTTACCTGGCAAGAGACTTGATGAGTACAGAGCTGGTTTATTTTTGACCTTGTTAACTTTTCTGGCTTACCCAGCACTTTTAAGAGGGAAGTAGGGTAACCACATATCTTGGTCCTTCCCCCTGTGCCAGTGATACATCCTTCCTAGGACAGGTTGGGACTGAGCTGATTTGGTGGGTTGTGCCCACTGAAACAGCAAGAAGATTTGTATTCTAGTCCTGCTTCTGAGACGTGTAGCCAGGAAAAGATGCGAGCCTGTGTGTGTGGGATATGTTGTTCAGAGCTGCAAAAGTTTCTGTGCCTGCCACTGATGCCAGGAAGACATTGGCTTCCATTTCATAAGAGGTACCATCCCCAAACGTAGCATGCTTTTACCTAGGCCCTTACGAAAAAGTTCTGTTTGATGTCTTCCTTCAGTATATTTACACAGAAATTTTAAGGATTCATCCAGAGTGAGGGTCTCTTCTGCCCTTTAAAGATCTCTTTAGTATGAAGTGGCACAGACAAGAATACCCAAACAGTTGCCTCTTGGGTGGTGTATGTAGCTTCTCAGCATGCTTCCCCAAACACAGGCTGGAAGGGGATTTTCCTTCCCAGTCTTTTACAGTGGCTTTTTCTGGGTGCTTGAAGTCCACTGTGGCCATTGCTCTTTCATCTGTGTGGCTTGTTGGCAAACACAGGTGTCTTGGTTTGGGAAGACAGGTATCTGCCAGGTAATTAAAAAAAAAGCAACAACTGGAGTTTCTTTTGGAATGGAGAGTGTAAACCCCCCCCTCCACCCCTTTTTTTCTTTTTTAATATAAATTTCAATCAGAGGCTCTTAGGCAAAGATTTGGGAAATAGGAATAGCAGTTCTTTACTAGTATGTATTACAATGCAAACAAACACAAAAAAACCCCACCAAACAACTACAGCGTTAATAACAAACGACAACAGTACCAAGAACCTTGAATGTTTTGGTTCACAAAACCCAGGGCAGTTTGGTTTCGGTGTCCCTGTAGGATGCTCAGAGCACCAAGCTGAAACAGTGGAAAGGTCCCGGGCTGGTAGCTGGGATGGCAGGGTGTCCCGGCAGGCAGGGGGTGCAGGGTCACGCTGTAGCAAGAGGAGCAGCGCCGAAGAAGCCGAAGGTGAGGCAGGGCCTGGACCAGCTCCCCGCAGGTGGCAGAGAAAACTCAGGATTCAGGCCGAACCGGTGATAGTAGGTTTCCCAGGACTGGATCCCTTTGGCTACAGTGAAACTCCTCCAGCCAGCAACAGCTGTTCTCTCTCTCCCCGAATGCCAGAAGAAGAAGAGCCCACAGCTGCCTCAAGCTCTGTCTTTTACCTGCATTATCTCCCCCTTCCAACTTTGTCCACCTCTTTGTTTTGGTTAAGTACTCTCAAGTATGCAACACCTGGTCTCCTTGGTAACTTATGGGGAAAAAATTCTTTAGAGAAAGAAGGAACAAACTTAACCCCCAACAACAGGTGAGCAGAGATGGGCATAGAAGAGCATTGTTTAGTCCTTAGCTCTGCCCACATCACACATATCTCACTCCTGGCCCATCTGAGGCTAAAAGTGGAATGCAAAGGATGCACAAAAAGGCTCTTGAGCACGAACTAATTTACTGTCAACAAATGTATCCAGCCAGGCGTTTTGGAAGACTGATTCCCCCAGCCCTTACGAGCCTGCAGGGAAGGCACATCTTTCAAGCCAGGGACTACATAAGCTTTTTGGATGGCGAAAGCCTGCTGTGCTGCTTGCACCTGTAGCCTGTGAGGTGGAGACTGTAGGCATATCAGCACAGTACTGATGCACTCTTGCTAGCAGATGGCTCCTCATGAGGATGTGTTACCAGCTGGAGTTCTTTAGAGCAGCTGTGAGGCTGTTTTACCGGAGGTTGCTGCTGTGTGGAGTGATTTCTGGAGCCGAGCAGCTCAGAGTCTCTCCTTCGTGCTTTTCCATTGTTAGATGTGCAAAACGTCTCAGACTGTCGCAGGCAAGACTACACTGAATCTTTTTCATATTCACGTTCCTGTAGGATGCCTTATGTGACAACAGAAAATACATTATATGTGAATAGTCCAGCACGGTTCTTCCAGTTCCCATCCATCAACTCCTTTCCAGGTGGTCAGGGCGTGTACTGTGGCAGCTTGCACACCAGGTTTCCATCCAACGCGTGCTAGATGCTGCAGCACAGGAAACCATCCACATTTCCAGATGCTTAACCACCACTGTCTGTGCAAAACAGGGTTCCAGACAAAGCCCCTCCTCAAGTTCCTTTGCACTGTGCGGCAGTGCAGTGCTTGTTCTGCAGCCATTTAAATTCTGCTCATTCAAACCACCGTGGTTATAGTGACGGGAAAAAGTGAGCAGCTACACTGATGGTAATCCAGATGTGCTCTTGAGGAAATCTAATGAAATCTGAGCTCTTGTCTTTGCTGCAAGCTCTCATTGTGCACTGTGTGGGGCACATTAGTTAAGGACATAGAGAACTGCTGGAAAATTGGGAGGGGAGAGCAGTCATTTAGCTAACAAAAGGGAAGTCCTACAAGCAGGTTTAAGAGGGTTCATCAATGGGGGCCAAGCAGCTGCTACACCTGAAGTTACAGTGAACTTTTCCAAATGGCTGGAGAGGAGAGGATCTCTCTCAGCAGAGACCATCATTTTCCTTACAGACCTAACCTTTCCTTTGAAGTTCCCACAGGCATTCATCTCTCCTTCTCTCCCTGGTGCTGCCTGGCTGTGGTTGAGTGTTAGTGTTTTCCCCAGGCCAGACCAGACTTCCTGACATTCTTCTGTGCCGTAGTATGTGGCAACGTGATTTTATTTTGTTTGCTTTGGAAGAGCAACACGTCAGCTGTAGCTGCCAAGAGCAGTTACAGACCCACAAGAAAGAAGGCAAGAGGCAAAGGGCTTTGCCAGTTTGTTTCCCTTTCTGTCCCATTTTATTGTGTTATTGGTTTAGTCAGGGTATAGCTTGGATTGTGCCATAGGCCACCTGGAATCTCTTTAGAAAGCACAACATGTGGGGACCCCTTCAACGAGGAGCGTATGAGGCTGTAGTCATGGGTTTGTTGGAAAAACTCATTTAGTGCAGTAGAAACTCACCTGAAAGTCATCCTGGAAATTTAATTATCTTTCCTTCAGACAGGGAGGCCCAGGGTCTTGGCTGGGAGCATCTTTTGTTGCTAAAGAGGCACTATTAATTAGGGACCTTGAGATAGTTTAATCCTGGCATTAATCACTGTAGTTCTGCTGCAGTTTTCTTCCTCTTGTTGAAACCTGCTCCCATCTCATCTACCACAATGAAAGAATAAACACTGTATCAAAAACATGAAATTCCCTAGAAAAACATGTATTTATTCTGAGCACACCAGAGATAATGATTTTAGGCATTGTGTCTGGATTCACAAGAACACATGCTGAAATCCCGTTAACAGGGATGGAGCAGAAACGTCCTGCATTGCAGCCTTCAGAAATCAATCCTCAAATGACCAAAAGGAGCCCTTCTCAGCTTGCTGGCTGCCATGGAAGTTTCAAATGGTCCATGGCTAAAGGCACACAGCCCTTATGTAATGGCTAAGCAAAAACTTATATGTTCTCTCAAGTTTCTGAGTGGAAACAAAACTCACACCATACTCCTCTATTTTGTATTTTTCCATAGAAGTCTCGTGCTCAAAGACTTGCAAGAAATAAATCTAAGAATGCACAACTTAACAGCCAAAAGTAGGAGCCAAATGTAAAGATTTAACCTTGATTATAACTATATAAAACCTTGCAGAGCTCAGTCTGAGCTCTTTCAGGGAGTCTGGCCCAGGTTGTGGGAGGTGAAGGATGGGGAGCACCAGGCATAAAACTGAGAAGCCCCTTTTGAAGATACACATCTTTTAAAACTGTTGCCATAGCCCGCTGTCCCCATATGTTGTATGGGTGTAAGTGATTATCTGCTCATTTTCGTGCTTCAACATATGTATTTTATTTAAAGAGACATGACTAATCCCAGCCCCCAGATTAGCTTGTTGTTTCAGTCCTGTGGGTTTGACTAAGTCATGAAAAAAATCCTCAGTTAGGTAGAAAATTGAAAACAAAGGTTAAATAGAACTTCCAAAAATCATCTGCAGAAATGTTTAAATTAAATCCTTGATTCAACACAGCGGTATTATGCTGGCAGGAGCAGAGGTTTACCAGTCTAGCTTTATTTACTCAGCTGATTGAAATGCAGAAAAAAGTAAACATCCTGGGTTTGGTGCAGTGGGGAATGAGTTAGACTTTTGAAAATGCAAGATTTTTTTTTTCTCCTTTGATATGGAGAGCTTACATTACCACTGAAGAACAATAATTTGTAGCAGGTATACTTTTACTAATGGGAAGATTAATTTGTGCTTTGATGTAGCCATTTTAGATACAAAAAAAAGTAGGAGACATTAAGGATTATTCCAGCTTTTTCTATGGAGATTTAAGATCCTCTTTTGGTTTCCAGATCTTCCTTGTTTAATCATATAATGCTACAACCTGGAAATAGTTTGTGATGACAAAGGGTCTGGAACTGGATATTGCATTGGGTCCAACCCAGGGGGCTGGACTTGCAGAACAGCAACACTTTAATCCTTCATTACCTCTGGATTTGTGGTTTCTTGGGAGCGCAGAGGGAGGACATGGTACAATGAGGGGGTCTAGCTCTTGGGAGCTTGCCCAGCACAGCATCTAGGTGCAAAAGGTCCACTCCTTCATCTTCAGAGTTCTCAGATTTGTGTAGTAAGGGCTGAGAGTCTGGCAACATGAGCACTCCCTGTTAGGAGCAGCAAGCGTGGAGAGGAAGTTTTCATGCACCTATGTCCTGACTGGACGTTACCTATAACTTAAATAAAACAACAGTGCCTGTACAGAGTGAGCTCTCTTTAAAGATTCTCATACAGCCCTACTAGCAAAATAGAAAGATTGACTGCATGGGCTGTTCAGGAAGAGGGCGTTGAAAAATCTCTCCTTCCCACCCAGCTGTGCTGTATGCAGCATGTTTGGACTCCTCTGACTTCTGGGGTCAGCAGGCTCAGAGCACAGCAGCTCCAGGGATGGCTTCTGGAAAGGAATCATCCATGGATTCCTGTTCTAGGAGAGGATAATCTGACCCTAGTCAACCAAAAGGGCTCCCGAGCCAGTGTTTGAGTCTGGATAAACTTGGATGAGAAGTAAGTGTGTTTAAACAGTGCTTGGGACATGCAGACAGCACATTCTCTGTCACCAAAATCTTAACAGGAGTGTTTTGCAAGTATTACCAAATGATCTGGGCACTTTGGAAAATGAGGAATAGCTTTTTCCTCCTTTGGAAAATCTCTCCCTCTGCTAAGTTTAGATATTAACTGTGAGGTACTGAGCTGGGCATTAGAAACTTCTTCCCTCATTTTCATTGTCCCAGAGCTCTGGCCGTGATCCATGTGTTTCATATGGCCTTTGGAGAGAGTACTGTGTCTTCACAGCCTGATGGTCATAGAATCATTTATAGAATATCTTGAAGATCACTGAAGTCCAGCTCCTGGTTCTACACAGAACACCCAAAAGACATTTTCCAAAGGCTTCCTGAGCTCTGTGGGGTTGGTGCTGTGACCACTTTCCTTGAGGGGCCTTTTCCAGTGCCCAAACACCCTCTGGATAAAGAACCTTTTCCTAACATCCAGTCTAAACCTCTACTGACACAATTTGCGGCCATTCCCTTGGGTCCTGCCACTGGTCACCACAGAGCAGAGATCAGTGTCTGCCTCTCTTCTTCCCCTCATGAGGAAGCTGCAACTGCAGTTGTGAGGTCTCCCCGTAGCCTCCTATTTATCTGGCTGAACAAGCCAAGGCTTGTCTCAGATCTCGCTGGATCCTGTGTAAGAAAGCACCATGCTTTTTAGTCCCCTGGTTAACTCAGTGCTACTCCTATATAGCCTTCATCTGCATCTCTGCATGAACAAACTTGAACAGGCAGCCTAAAATAAACCCAGAAAAACCACTCGGAGTTGGCACAAAATGAATTATTTACAAGCTTCCTACCAAGAAGAGGTATGGCACATTTATATTTTGCCTGAGGGCCAGGTTTGTGAGCACCTCAGAGGCAGAAGCCCTGCCAGTGTTGGAAAAACATCTGAGACTGTGCTTTTATCTGCGTGCCTTTTCCCCCCAGAGATGCTGATGGCAGCATCTGATTTCATTTGTTGCAATCTGCTGCTGTTTTGAGTTTTTCACAGGAGGGTTTGGTTGATATCTGATTGTTTTGGTTTGGGGTTTTGGTTGTTTACCTATGTTTTTGTGGCTGCTGTGTTAATGTTGAATGGTGATCGTAAAGCACTAATCTTCCCACTGACAGGCGTCGTCCTTTCTGAATCTAAAAAAAAAAAATCAATCAGTGGTTATTGATTTGAGAGAGTGTCCTGGAAGATATTAAATACCTACAATCTTTCTGTGAACCCATAAATCATGATTATTGTTTTAAAAGGCCATACATTTTAAGTACTTTGTCAGCAAGCCCTGCTGGTGCTATTTGGATAATACAAATGTGTCTAAAGGCTTTGCTGAATCCATATAGTGTGGAAACAATTAGATACGTGGTTACACATCAGTGTGGCTTGAATAATTGTGCCATGCCTTTGCAAAGTTAGGAGGAAGGAAATAAACAGGGTAAGCAATTCTGAGGGTAATTAATTACTTACGAAAAATGAGATGAACTTAACAGAATTGCTCTTTCCAATTGCGATAATTAAGGACAAGTCTGAGAAAGCAGGACACGACTTCCCTGGGTGAGTTGAGCAGAAAGGGATGATGCTTTGCCTTTGGCAGAAAAGTTCAGCCACTTGTTGTCCCAAATCATAGGCTTAGGCATCACATAGGGCCAAGGAGAGTTTGGCCTCATTTGTCTGAATAATATTTGCAGATCTACTGGTGAAAATCAAAAGTGGCTGTGGCTTTTAATATATATAAAATTACCCATATGTCAGGTGGTAGAGCCCCAACCTTTACAGATCTCCAAGGCATGTAAAGGCAGGAGTTTCTCCTGCAAATGAGGGTGTGGCAAGCTCACTGACCCCCGAGATGGTTACAGATGTGTTGAGGGGACTGGCCACCTACTGTCAAAGACAGTGCGGGAGCCAGGAGATGAGACTGGTAAATGATGACTTGGAAGGCTGCGTGATGGACGCCAGCAGCCTAAGGAATGAGATTAGGAAGCCATTTCACTTCATGCCATCAAGGTGGTAACTTTGTCACGAAATGCAAAGGCAAAATCCTTTAAGCACTCTTTTATTGCTTGCTATTGATTTTTCTTGCCATGAAGATGCTCCTTCACTAATTAACGATGAACCCGTTTGCTTTATGAGGGGAGTGCTGGACTTTCCAACTCCTTCAATAAATCAATTCTTTCTAATCCTTGAAATTTAAAAAAAAAAAAAAAAAGAAAAGAGAAAGAAAGCAAAACATCCCTACTACTTCATATTGGCAGGCAATGGGGAGACACAATAGCACACTTTATTTTGTGTTTCCCTCCTGCTTGCCTGCAGGAAACATCTGCCTCTCTGCTTTATTTGCACCATGTTAAAATTAATTCCATGGGTTTTTCTGAATGCTTTTGAGGGGGCACATCATCCATCTGTTTTTATTTGGGTTTCATCACCCCTAGCAGCTACTAAAGGTCCTGTATACTCACTTTGGTGTTTTTCCTTGCTTTTCAAACAGTTATTTTGGGGCCCAAGGCATCAGTCCATGTGCTTACTGAGCCTTTTCCTGCTATCTTAGAGATGGGGTAATACTTGGAATTGTCAAAAGAGTGATAAATTCAAGTTAAGTAAAGTTAAACCATAAAGAGTTGTATAAAATTATAGTATGTAAAGTCAATTAGTTATGTAGTGTTTTATTAAAGGCCTAGGTTTACTCTGAATGTGGCTCAAAACTAAACTTAATTAAGTTAAAAAAAAGAAAACAACAAAAAAACAAAACCTCTTTTCAAAGAATAAGAAGACCAGCCATTATTCCTTTTAAATGAGAGCTGTATAGCTGCTTTCTTACGACAGACTTTCTCTCTTCTGCAGCATTTTAGAACCAATCTTCATGTGAAGGTAAATTCTTGACTTACTTTTCCTGCTGCAAAAAGAAAGTAAAAGCTTTAACATTTTACGATATTGCTAATCTGGGTACATGAAAGTCATTTGCTTCATGTAATATAAATTACAGATTGTCTGCAACTGTTTTGGGTTGTCCATGTGTATCCCAGCAATTCAGTCTCCTCATGACATAAAGGTATTTCTTGGCATTTTAAAAGGATAGGCAGTGCAAAAGGGGTTCCTGAGCTTAAGATGAATTGGTTTTGAAATTCCTTAAGCATCTAAAAAATACTGTAATTAGCTCATTTTAGCAACGTTTTTAAAAGGTATTGGTCTGAAAATACCACAGGAATATAGAAGGTAGTGTGAACAGTCCTTTCTCATCACGGAAGGAGAAGGTACTCTGGGAAATCGAAAGACATCTAACTTAAATAAGGTTTTGAAGAGTTTTACATGATGTGTAATTAACCTTAAGAAGTCTTTGCCCCAAGGTAAAGTCAGGGCTTTTTTAAGATTAGAAAATGAATTAGGTATTTATACAGATTGGTAGACCATCCGCTATCCATCATCTGGGCTGCAAAGAAACACAAGGGAGGTGAGGTAAGATTTCACAGGTTCAATTAATAATGCAGCTACTAAAGATCAGCTTTTTACTTTCAGGTATTTGAAAGTGAAGCCTCCACCTAAACCATCATTCAGGTTTCCGCTGCAGTCAGTAGAGAAATGCATTTCTTCAGGGAATGGTGAAGCCCTGTCTACCTTAAATACCTGTTCTTCTTAGGAGTAAATTCTTCTTTGGGGCTACCAGTCTGATGTTAACTGTGGGAGGAGCAGTGTCACATAATTTAAATGCAGTGGGCTATATCCCTTACTGCCAGGTGTTGGATGAATTCAACCAGATCTGCAGATAGCCCTTCAGATCTCAGGCTGTGCTAGGCTAGATTTTCCAACAATTTCTGCTTCAGCTATTACTGAAGCTATTTTACTACGAGTGAATATAATCTCAGTTTTCCAGTCAGCATCTCCATTTTTCTGGGAACTGAGGCTCTTCCAAGGCTTTTCTCTTGTTTAAGTGATGGGTTTTATGTATTGCAAATAATGACACAGTATAACTGCAGCACTGATAGGTTTCACAGACTTCACCGGGGTAAAAAAAAAAAGCAAAAACAAAACATGCTGAAGTAGTTTTTCTCAGAAATTTTTGTGAACACTAGAGTTAAGCTTTTTACAACACTTGAGTTGGTAAAATGACAAGGATTATATTTCATGAGAGATATGAGAGACTAAATTCTATGGCCCCTGTGTGTAGAGAATTAAATGGGGAGTTAGGCATCTTTGAAAAATCTCACTTCTTTAGGCACCTGTTTGCTTTGGGCAGGAGGTCTGAAACACAGCCATGTTGGAAATAGGGTAAAAACTGCTGAAGTCTTTTTGGTGGTTTTCTCCTGAGCTGCTTTGCAGTGTTAGCCTCAAGCTCAAAGAGAATCCAAGTTTACCAGTTTTGCATTTTGTCTGTACAAAGATGAAATAGAGCCTTCAGCTGCCTTGAAGAAATGCTATTATGGGTTGCTGAAAAACTCTGTGAGGGTCTGGATAGTAACAGCAACATTAAAAAAACCCATTCTAATTCTCTACTTTTATAATCTAGTGCTGGTTGCTTTTCAGTATAAAGTCTTTACCATAAAACCTGCATGCTTGTGAACACAGTAATAGAAATCCAGGCCCTGCTCCTGCCCACATTGCTGGGCTGACAGCTCCAGATTGTCTCATATCTTCATTTCATTTAATTGCATTGTAGGGGAGCTGCAGGTTGCCAGTATTGACCAAAGGAGGTCTCAGTGGGATGGACTGGCCCTGGTTGACAGGGGTAATGAGATGAACATACTGAGCCATCCTCCATCACTGGCACGCATGAGGGTTTCTGTGAGGGTTCGCAGGTTCAGAAGGTCAGGGAGACTCCCCTAGGAAAATGACTGGACTAGTCCTGTGTCCCCACAGTGACAGGGGCTGGGTGATCCGTCTTGGTTTCTTCATCACTGCAGTGAGCTGCTTTTCACCCTTGCCTGGCAGAGGCCTTCCCATGAAGTGGTAGTAATTAGGTCCATGCCTTGTCACGCAAGGCTTTAGAAGATGCTGCTGCCATTATCTCAAGAATTCTGCAGTCTGACTCAAAATGTGGCAATTTGGGAGTTCCACTTTGGAAAAGTAAATGGCAATAAAGATACTCCTGTAACATGCTCCAGCCCCACATGCAGATTGCTGGAGGCATGGTGAAGTTTTGCCACTTGAACACGGGAAAGCCGTCTGTGGTGCGTATGCTGGGGTTTCAAAACTTTTCTTCCCCAGGGACAGCCATGACATTTGAAAGATATTTCAAAGTCCATTGACAGCTGTGGGATGGTAGCCAAAAGGGGTAGCTGCAGCACACAGCTAGCGATGCCTGCTTCTGTGCATTAAGCCAGCATTCCCAGTCATGTTTCCATTCCCTGGGGCAGCAAGCCAGGCTGGCTGGTGTGTTCCAGGCACACCTGTTGCCAGTCCGCCTTTGGTTTTAGTGATGGCTGGTGGGAGAAGGGAGGGGAACTAGCAGTAAACTCTATTCTCTATGTCATTATATTTCTAATGTTGGTGTTCTTGTCTTTATGTCTACGCATTCTTTAGCTATGAGGATAACAGACCCTTCATCAAGTAAGAATGACCTGAATGGCTGATAAATTTCATTTATCAGTGTGGTCTCATGAACCAGCTGTCAGATCAATATTGAAAAATCATTAAAGCTTCTGTCATTCGCTTTTGAGGCAGAAGAGCAAACTGTGCAGGAAAATGGTCAGGCATACAGCTAAGGTGCAGAGTAAATGTGCTGCATGTGTATTGCCAACCAATTGTCACCTTATTTGCTTTATATTCTTTAATTGGACATTACTTGAATTCAAGGTGAAAGTTCCCAAGTTAATCCTGTGTAGTACAGACTTGTTCTACCAATAGCAGCCTCTGGTCCACTGTGCTCTGTCACTGGGATTGCTTTATGGTAGTATAAATGCAGAAGCAAATTTTCAGAAAGGTGCATGGCTGCTATTCCCCATCATTCCCTTTCTAGTTAATGGCAGTAGTGCAAGTAAATCTGTGTGCATTGGTGCACTGGAGACTCCTTACCCATTGGAGTCCCTCCTAATTGTCCCTAATTGTAAACTACTGATTTTCAAATGCATCAAAACCAGATATTTTTTGTTTCTTTATTGCAATAAAATTCCACTACAGGAAAGAAAAGCCGTGAAAAAGCAGCAGCAAGTCTGTACAACGAACAAGAGAAAAACCTCAAGCTGTACTAAAAAACCAAACCAAACCAAACCAAAAAAAACCCAGCAAAACCCAAACCTGTGAAGAAACCCAAAAATGCCTAGAAATTACATACCTTAGGGCATCCGTGCTCTATCTCCTGCAACCAAAAAGTAATGTGCAATAGCACACAATAGAAGCAAGTCAACTTTGCAGTAGACTTTCAGTTTGTTCTTCTGGTGAAGAGTCCTTTGTGTTCGTTCTTTCAGCACCATTCCCATGTTCTCTTTCATTGCTTGGTTCTGGCTTTTTCTGCGGATGCGGGATGGAGCTATTCATAGTGATCTCCACATCTTCTTTATTGCCAGGTCTTGTTTTCTGAGGCACAACACTGTTAATGCGTGCAGTTTGCCCTGTTGGGGGTCTTCTTACCCACAGATTCCTTTCCATCACTGAAGGTAGCTTATCTTCACTAAATAACTGTTTCATTCCTGCACACCTCTGCAGCCAAAGGCTCTTTAATCAGATTCAAGAATGGGCTGTGCTTCAGAGCAGAATGCTTTTCTGATACCCAGGGAATAATTTTTAAAAGACTCTGGAAGTGCAGGAAGCTTTTTTCTTGGTATGAGAAAAGAGGAAAGAGAAAAAAAAATAAAAGGGGGTTTTCCACTTAACTTCTTCTTCTTTTTTTTTGTAAAAAAGAAAATTATTTGTATTTCATTAATTGGTACGCAACTAGGACAATAGCATGCTCTCACTGATGGTGGAATCTTGGGGAGAAAAATATCCCAAGTGACTAAAGCTATGAACTTTATCTAGTGGCTACCTTTCTGAAGGATTGTGAGAGTGTATTTTCAATTTGCATCACACTAAATATTTATTAGTGGGATTGACTGGAAATGCTTCAAAGGAGCTGTTCTGGTCTGCTAGATACATAATAGTGATTTTTAAAGAACTGTCTTAATAAGCGGTTACCTTAGGGAGCTCTTCTGGTCATGTGGTTAAATAATACATATTTTATAAACTTCAGTGGAAGACTTAATGCTGCATTTTCATTCTAATGCTGCATTTTCATTCTAATACCTAAAGAAAAAAAAATAAACAACAAAAGACTTGAATACAACATTGGTATGCTTTTGTTTGTGACAAACCCTGCTAAAAGGAAAAGGATTCAAGGCTGTAGCTGCCATGGCATCTCCATAGCAGAGATTGTCTGTCTGACCTCTGCTGGACTGCTTTGTCCCCCCCAAGTTGCTGCTGCTTCATCTTTCTCCCCCTTGCGCCATGCTGTGCTAAGCAGATGGAAGCCCAAACATGCCCAAACCCAGGTCACGTTCCCACAAGGCTGAAGGAGCTTGGAAACATAGGCAGATCCTTGTCCCTGTGAGCCCTTCTGCAGCACCTCGGGGCCTTGACAGGGAAGCAGAGGTGCTGGCTCATTGCAGTCTTGTCTGATTTGGGATATAGAAGGGCTAAACAGTGAGGAGAGGGTGCAAAGATTGAATATCAATGCGTTCATTTTTACAATGTTACACCTAGTAACAGGGGACGGCAGAAGAAAACCAAAGTCTTCAGGTAAAGGGCAAACAGATATTCAAAGTGCTGCTTGCTTCCCAGCTAGAAGTTGACTCCCTCCCCTGTGCAGCAGCAATTCCTTTAAAGTTGTAGGTAATACATAATGTGAAAACTAGGCTAGGAGCAGGACAGAGTTCCTATACTGCTTCTCACACTTCATCTCTTGTCCTGGTATTTGAAGGTCAGTCTTTGAGAAGGTAATTTAGGAGATGACTAAATGTTATTTAGCAGGGTAACATGGAATACCATCTCTGCCATCCCAGCAGAGCTTCCAGCTTTCCTGAAAACACCCAAAAACCCTAACACGCAGCAGTCATCCCACGTCCCCAGCTCTGTTGTCCAGGCAGAAGAAAGTCAGTGGAAGAAAGAAAACATCCTATTTGTTGGAACAACATTTGGGGCCAAGCAGTGGCTGCACCTCTACTCCCACTGCCCTTCTGAGGTGGAGCAAGTGATAATCTTAGTTTTGCAGCCCATGTGAAGAAAGATTGCCCCTCCTTTTCTCTGGGCAGAAGTGTGGCAGCAGCTACCACGTTAGCAAATGTGTGTGAGTGCCTGTACGAGTATACACGCTTCCCCTCATCGCAGGGAGAAAGAAGTGTGAAAGCAGCATTGCAAAGAACATCCTTGTGTGGAGTGGATCTGGCAAGCAGGGAAGGCTTGCCCACCTGCCTGTAGCTGTTTATCTGGCTTACAGGCATATGGGAGACTAGCTAAAATGCAGCAATACATGTGTCTTGGTGTTAAGAGTAAATAAAGAAGCTAATCCAGCTGGCAGTCCTGTGAAACCAGTGGACACTAAAAAAAGTGACAATCAAAGTTGTCATTTCATTTGGTTTATTTTCTTTTCCTCCATTTGCAGAAATAACATCTACATGTCATTTACATGCACTCTGCTTTTACATATTTAAAAAAGTAAAGAGACATTGTGGTTACAAATGTGCTTTGGTTATGATAAATTTCTATGCTCATAACACTTCCATTTCCTTGTATTTCCTCAAGCTTGAAGATTTGTAAACTGTATTCAGCTTGAAGACAAAAACTCCCTGTGATTTATTTTGATATGTTATTTTCTTTTTGCTAAAACCAGGGGCCAAAATCTTCCTGCCTGTAGACACATGCCTTCTTTTGTGTGGATGAAAAACCAATCCCATTCTTTTTTTCTTTTTTCTTTTTTCTTTTTTTTTTTGTGTTTCTCCTAACAGGTCCTGGGTTATAGGTGCAATAGCCCTACTCTGCCTATTAGGACTGACCTGGGCATTCGGACTCATGTATATTAATGAAAGCACAGTCATCATGGCGTATCTCTTCACCATATTCAATTCTCTGCAGGGAATGTTTATATTCATTTTCCATTGTGTCCTCCAGAAAAAGGTAAGACTGACGGTTCCCAGCAGCAAGAGAGGTGGTAACGAGGTGTTTTGTTGCCTAACAACCACAGCATAGCATCCTCTGTGTGCCCTGAATTCGTATCACACAGATTTATCTCTGTGCACCTAATAAGGGTGGTATTTAGACTGGAAACCAGCAAGATGTTAGAGGATGAGGTTCTAACAAGGACATGTGGCAGTGGCATTTCAGCAGCCTGGCAGATGTGTCAGAGGCAAGGGAAAAGGCAGCTGTCAGTTTGCAGGGTCCTGTAGCAGGGGTTTGCCTGCTGTCAGCCGGATTCTCCTTCATTGTATGCCAGTGTGAGATGGGAGAGAATCCATGAGCATCCAGAAAATGCTCACGTGGCTGAATGCTCACAGCAAAGTGGAGCTTTACATCCTTATTTGCAGTCCCTGCAGGAAATTACCCCTTTCTGTGGCAGCATATGTGGGTTGATGGGATGTAATAGGGGCTGCTTCCCCTACTTTTTTAATAACTGAAGGGCCTGTGCTCTGCAGTGGTTCATTAGCCTTTGTATTGCTTGGGTTTGATACAGTGTTTTGGAAATCTTCCTCAAAGCAAGCACAGCAAGTGCTTCTTGGTGGAAATTGAAGTATGCCCCAATTAACATTTGCAAGTTAACAGTGGAGTAACTTAGATAAACTCGGGAGGGGAAAAAGAAAAACCCAACATAATAAAAATTCTGTGTTTACGTAGATCAAATTTACAGCCTCTGACAATCAGTAATAAGTATTTTTAAGAACCTTTTTGTTTTCTACTTAGATTCAGTAGTACAGAGCTCACCAATTCTGTGCATGTCTGCTGCTAATTTGCTGTGTACATCTTAGTTTCAAAGGGCAGTTTACTGAACTAATAAACATAGGGAAGAGTTTATGTTTACCCCAGTTTCTCAGGGTAACCACTATTTTTTGGTGAAATTGCTTATTGAGTAAAGTCAGGTCCATGTTGAGATCTGTCCTCCATCTGATAGCCACAGGCTTGCTCCTCTGTTACTCACATTTTCTTATGTAGTCAAGGGAGATCTGACCCATGAAAACATAATCAAAATTCATCATAAAAAGTGAGCTCTGGAGGGATCTGCAGAGCTATGTGTAAATGTCATTCTTGAAACCAGAGGAAGACTTTTGGGGTTAAGGGTTTTGTCTTTGTTGTTGCATCTCAAATTTGTCCGTGTTAAGAAGCTTAGAAGATTTGTCTAGATGCAGCTTCCTGCTGATGATCCCAAACTTTTCAGAAAGAGTTTCCAGGCAAGATGATAGTAAGAGTGTAGGAAGCATCTCCCTTGTTTACTAAATCTGGAGGTGCCTTGCTGTGAGGAGTTTGAATTTCTGACCGTTCTGACTAGTACATACTCTCACCTCCAATGCACCCCACAAAGGGTCAGTCCCTAACCCAGCATCTGTGTACTGCTCCACAGCCTCCTTGGCTCATGGGGTTCTCAGTCAGTATGACAGAACCGTTCCTTTCTGTCTTAAGCCAATTTACACCCTCAAACCACCACTGATGACTGTGGAATTGTTCCTGATTTACGGCTGCACAGAGGGAAGGAGAATGCTGCTGGTACCTTGCTGTGGGGTGGATGCATCTCTCTGACCTAAGAGCCGAGGGAGGTATTCTTTAAGAGGAGAGAAAAAAAGTCTTTGCTTTCCTATATATCATGGCCTAGAAAATCGGCAAAATGCTACAGAGAGGCAAGCAGTGGGTGGCTAATTAAAGCAATTGAATTATTTTCTCTCAGCACAGGATTGATTAGGCACTCGAGCATATTGGGCACTTGTGGTATGTGTTTGTCTCAAGCGCTTAAGGAAGAGCCTAATGAAAAAGCTGTAATTTGCTATTTAAACAGTTGTTTCACAGAGTTGTGAAATGCTCGTGGAGAGTTTGGCAAAATTTTACAACTAACCGTGTGCTTCAAGGAATTTCAGCTGGTGTTTTGGACATGCATGATGATTTGGGGGCTTTTTTGTGTCAATGGGTAACATGACCCTCTTTTGGCTCTTCACTGCAGTCTGCTCACCTTCAGCCATGTCCCATCTGGTTTCTGGGTATTGCTGCCCATAAAAAGTCACACCTGAAGCTTGGTGGAAGGTTAGAGCCTGTCCTGGCACAAGTCAGTGTAATTCCCCTGAAGCAAAGGAGGTGGCACGGGCTTGACTGCAATGCCCCTTTAAAACATGACTGGCTTGCAGAGTGCTGTGGAAAAGCAGGTTCCAGCCATCCCTGAGCACTGGGAATATAATCTGTAATGCTGCTGGTTCTACAGTTTCCTCAAATTTCAATATGAGTGCAAAAAACATTTTTTGTATAAAAAAATCAATACCCTTCATATGTTTCTCTTGGAATTCTTTTTTCTTAGTCCCCTGCCAGAAGCAATAACTTTTAGTACCTTGATGTGCCAATTTGCTAGTTTATATCAAATCTACAATTATTTTAATTTTCAGTCATGAATAGTGTACCTGCCCTTTCTCCCATGCTCCTTTGATGTGTCTCAGAGGATGCTGTGACTGGCTGCTGCCAGCAAGCAGCGTTTGCTGCATGGGAGCAGTCTCTTGTGGCATCCTAAGCCATGAGCTCAGCTGCAAGGGGTACGAGACTGCTTTCCCACACACTGCAGCAGATTTTGTTTTAACAAAACACTGAGGAAAAACCAGGGGCTGTGTTTGAAAATCAGAATGCAGTGGGCTGGAGGAGGAGCTGCCTGCTAACCACCACCACTCTTTCCTTGGCTAGGTACGTAAAGAGTACGGAAAATGCCTGCGCACACATTGCTGTAGTGGGAAAAGTACAGAGAGTTCTATCGGCTCAGGAAAAACCTCGGGGTCGAGGACACCTGGAAGATATTCCACAGGCTCACAGGTAACCCACATTTTTTGTTTGTGTCCCAATGCCATGCCGAGACTCTTCTCAGCTCTTCTGGGAGGAGAGCTCGTCTCGGCACCAAGGGAGCTGCCTTAGGCCTCTTCCCCAGTGCATCTGCAGAGATTTCTCTCACTTCGAGACCTGAACTCAACACAGTGACTTCTCCTGAGATGAGATGGCAATTAAATGCCTCTCCAAGAGCCTTCTAAATAGTTCTGTTGGGAATAAAAAAGTCCAAACTTGCTTTCGAGAGGCAGGTGGGTGGTTATCACCTGTGGTGTCCTGCCTGCTCTCCTTGGGAAGCAGGAGCTGGGAGCATTTTTTCAGCTTTGCTATGTTCCATTACATCCTTTAATCATGAGATGAAGGTTGTAGTTATTAACTATTAACATGTACAAGAATGATGCTGTGTTTTTCTTGTAAAAAAATTTAAAAGCTACAAGTGCCTTGTAGCAGACTTCCCAGTGAAAGAGCTGGCTTTCTGTCGTTCAGTGTTTTTGTCTGTTCAGCCTCACACAATTTGTCTTAGTTTATAGATCTCTTAGGCCAAGCCATTGGGGTCAGACTGTCTCACTAAGCTACTAGATTTGTTGCCTTTGGTCACCTGAAAATTCAGGTTTTGTGTAGGTTGCACGGTTAGCAGTTTTGGAGCTAACTTGTGTGTAGAGATGCAGATTTATGGACAGAAGAGTTCATATAAAATGAAGAAGCTTATTTCTTAATCAATAGAAACCAAACATAAATATATTCGGTATTAGTAATGGAAGTAATTATACATGACAGTTCCACTATTAAATTATAAAAGACGTGCAGCGAGTAACAGCTTATAACTTTCCAGGAAAACCTAATCTGCAATTTATGTCTTGGAGAAAATCATTATTTATTTGCAATGGTTTCCAAGATGTCATCCAAAAGCTCCACTTTGGTGCTCTCATAGGTCTGGTAGCTACAAATAAAAGCTATAGAATAGAGAGCCTCTCCCTAGAAGACCATCAAATCCCAATAATATCCAAAACTCACAATATCCAGCAGCATTAGGTGGCTGATTTAAAAGTCTCTGGTGTTACATAACTTTGCTGCTGTGTTGGTGCCCTCCTCTCCCAGAAAAGTTTATTTTATTGGTCCCACCCCTCACACCAGTCCCAGCACAAGAGAACAAGCCCTTTTGAGGGTGAACTGAGTCTTCCAGCAGCAATTCACTTGTGGCAGGTGAGGCTTGAGGCACCAGGGAAGATTATTTTGCCTGCAGAGGTGTGCCCCTGGAAGGACGGAAGTTCCTTAAGGCCTGTTGTAGCCAGGAGAAACCTCTTAGAGGTGATGGAGAGTAGATGGAGATCATTCTAAGTTGTTGAAAACATCTGGCACCTAATTTTAAATAGAGAAGGCCATGAGGAGGAAAGCTTCTAAGATCCCTTTGTTCTCTAAGAAGCACATAGAAAACAGAATAATTAATCTACAGTGGATCATATCAGAAAAATACAAGAAATTAAATGTCCAGGTGAAAAATAATTACTGTAAAAGGGCATGGGCCTCATGTCAGATGGTACTTCCATTTATAGAGGGCTAATGCATGATTAGGAGATGCTGTAATTCCATGGTTAATGAGTAATCTAGGACTTTTCAGCCTGAGACCATATGATTAGGCCTTGGTAGATCTCTCATGGCTAAAATCTCACTATGGATACCACTGGATTTTTGGCACTTCAGAAAAGTGTGGTCTGTCACAGTGGGAAAAAGTCTTCCCAGTCCTCCAGGCACCTAGCATCACTTTCACACAGCCAGGGAAAACATCCATCAGAGTCACAGATGTGACGTGAGGGAGAGTTTCCCTGGGACACCTGGGTTCTCCAGTCATCCTCATGCAGGAATTGGGATTGAACTGCTCACAAGATGCATTTGGTTGATTTTTTGATATTTTGCAAGGTCTAGTTGGGGAAAAGTGAGACAGGGATGTAAATGCCACAGAGGCAGATACTTCACAGCATATTTTGAGGAACAAAACAGAAGGCCAACATATTCAGGACACTTTTGCCAGTAGCAGAAGCTATACCACAGATGGCAAAACCATCACAGATTTTTCAGTATGGGAACAGAAGTCATTCATTTGTGGGGAATTTTTTTGCCCCCCCTAAAATCCCCAAGATGGAAAATAGCCATAGAAAACTTCTGTTCATTCGGGGACACCAAGATACAAATCAAGTCTTCTGTCACACTTCACAAAAAATAAGAAACAAGTTGTCTGAGTATGAGAAGCACACGTGCTTCTGTGTGTAGGTTATTTTTCCATTATTTGGTGCTGTACTGATAAACCTGTAGTTGGCATGGAGTCTGGGTTTCTCTCATGCATGATTTTTTTTTTTTTTTAATTAAGATGTAGTCAATTCAGTTATACGCTTTTTCTTTGAGCTAGGCATTTGTGTTACAAAGTAGGTCTGGCAGGGTCTGGCATGCATGAGGCAGGTTACAACAAAACAGCAACTGCTTGCTTACAGCTGGCTAGAAGCAAGTCTCATCCTGAGCTAGACACGCCAGCAGCCATCTTTAGTGAGGCAGAAAGAAACCTCTCTACAGCTGCTAAAAATTCATTGCCTGCTGTGCTTCAATCCCTCTTCAGAGCCGGATTCGTAGGATGTGGAATGACACAGTTCGAAAGCAGTCCGAGTCTTCCTTTATTACCGGAGATATAAACAGTTCAGCTTCACTCAACAGAGGTAATTATAAACTATTTTTCATATCTCTGACTCTTCTGATGGCTTGAAGAAGTCTGAAATGTGTTGCCTCTTTGCCCCCTGCCTTTTCCTCCTCACCCCAAACATCACTGGACCCTTTTCTAGCACCCAAGGAATGTTAACAGTGATAAATGGGAGGAGGTTTTATGGTGGTTGTTGCCTTCTTTTTCTTTTCTTTCTTTATTTCTACACGTGCATTTTCAAGAATTGTCATTTCTGGAAGGAAGTTAGGAAAAGTGAAAGAGAGAAATGAAATTAAGTTGAAATCTCCCCTTTCCCTCAGAAAGCTGCTAGTGCCAGAAGCTGCTGACGTGTCAGGCCTCATTGCTGACAGTGAAAATGGGCCATTGCAGCACTGTACAGCCTGTGTTAAGCATCACAGGAGTCCTGATTGTCCTGCATATGTAGCAATACTGTCATCTTTACAGAAGCAAAAGTGAACAGCAGAACATAGATGTAAGGAAAAACTGTGCTTGGAACAAAATTGTCTGTGTTGGTGTTGATATACCTAGTTTGAAGAACTGACTGATGTGAACTTTATAGACATCTGCGGAGGAAAGGCTATCAGAAATGTATATGCCAAACAAAATGTGGTGTCTGGCACAAGAGGAAATATGAACAGCTTTTTTAAACCAAGTGTTTTTCAGGGAGTTGTAGGAAAGCGGCGGTAACAGAATACCAGAAAAGGAGCCTCAGAAATTGTTTCCTTTATCTTCCAGTACAGCTACTTTATGAACTAACCTTGAGCAACCAGATACCAAACTCTGTTTTGTATTATCTATCCAGTTGATGCTGAAAATCAAACTTATTTCCAGTCCTAATGGTTGGTCTGCAAAGCTCAACTGAGAATTGAGTTGGGACTTTGGTTCCTATTCAGTTTTTATTCTCACAGAGTTCCCACTGTTTTTAGGGTGAGTTTTGCCAGAAGATAGGCTTGAAGGATTTTGACTGTGCTGAGTAATATTGACTGCTGAGTGCTGGGGGAACTAGGGGTACATGATTCTACATAGGGATTCATGATTATACGTAGTGCCCAAATCAGTGCAAAGGGGGAAGGCAGTGTAACGTGGAGCTGAACTGTTCTTTAAGTCACTGGTCTTTTTTATGTCAGGATATTTTCCCTTTGCACTTAAGATTCATTAATAAAGTTAACTATAAGATTCCGTTTCTGCAAAGTCCTGATTTATCCACATACTCTGCCCTCACATTTCTCTCTGTCTCTGCATTAAAGACTGCAGAGCAGCAGCCAGGCTTCTCTGGGTCTAATGTAGGGGGAAATTGGTTGTGACACAAAGGTTCCAGCAAGAGCCACTGTTTCCCTCAGCCATCCCACTGCTCCATTTCAATGGCAAACCAAAATGTGTTATGCATGAAATGTTTGCTCCTTTAGTTAGCACAGAAGTTGAACTTGCTCTCTGATGCAGCTGAGGTTACCAAGGGATGTGTTTTAGCAAACAGGATCTTCTGGGCTTGCTAGCTGAAGAAAAGTATCTCTCCTTTTTTGGTTGTGCATTTTTTTCTGTGCAACGAAGGAAGTATGACTGTCACCTGGGACAAGAGGAGAGGTTTCAAGCGGACAGTCTTCATCCCAGTGTGGTGAGAGCCTGTTACTAGATGTGCCTGTTATTTAAAGGTCTGTTGGGAAATGAACTGCCAGGGGAAGCATCTTCAAAGCAAGTTTCATTCAGTTATTTTCCTTGTGTAACACTGGATGAGTTGATGAAGGGCATGAATCTCTCTGCTGACTACAGGAGCAGCCTGATAAGTTTGTTAAAGGGAAACCTTTTAGGCAGAACACTGAAGTGACTTGAGTAAGTTTTACAGTTCTACAGTCAGGCAGGTACAATATTTGTTTGTGTGTTTGGGGTTTGTTTTTTTTTTTTTTTTCTGGTAAACAGAAAAAAACATTTCTATGGGAGATGGCATCTCCAAAGCAGCAGGTGGTCAGTTCCATATGGAAATACACCTGATATCAACAGTAATCCCAGCTGCACAGGACTCCAGGTATTTCTCCCTTTACCCTGTTTATTTCAGCTGAAAAGCAATATTCGTGGTCTTAGGGCTTTCCACAGAGAAAACTCTCCAGAGAACTACAGCCTGAACAGAGCAGAGGGGCAGTGTGTTTTTCACAATTCTTATCTTACTCTTAATATTTACATACATATTCATATTTAAAGGAGCTGTTTTATTAATGTTTTATTTACAAGCATGCTAGTGAGGCTTGGAGGATTCAAATGTGAGCCTTGATCTGTATGGTCAGTGGCTTTCCCTGTCTGAGGTTGACACAACTGGGTCCCGTTCCTCTTCAAAACTCCTACTCCAACACCCCCAGCCTAGACACCTTTTGCACAAAATTATCTGTACCATCCCAAGTTAAACATTCTGTGTGTGCTGGCATTTTCTCCAGAGCCTTTGGAGAGCAGTCTGTGTTCTAAAACAGGAAAAAAATGATCCTTTGTGCCCAGAATTCTCCTAGCATCCAGATCTTGGAGCTTAATTCCACTTCTCCATGTCCTGGGCCAGCACTGAGTTTTCATGTTTCTGCAGGGGGAGCAGAAAGCAGCGAGACATCCTCTAACTGGAATACTGTCTCATTGAAACCTGTTTTTTTTCCCTGATACCATTCATCATATTCACAGCCTCCTGCCACATGATAACATCCCAGGCAAAACTGCTCTAGCTATTCTGTATATTTCCTGTATGATGACTGGCATTTCTGTATGACATCTCCTCCCTTCTTCCTTCATGAACCTCCTGGGCATCAGTCTGGAATATGGTGTCTGTGTTAGTGCATCCCTCCTTTAGACATACAGCTATGTCTTTTTCTGATTTAGCAGCTAACACACTGCTTATGGCTCTTTTCAGCTTCATATTCGCTTTTATCTACTATTCCCCCCTCTCCCTGCCAAAGTAATTGACCATAATGTTACTTTTCTTATTCTCATTTATCACACCAGGAATTTCAGGCATAACCCCAAACTTGCCTGACGTAATGTGTTCTGTAATGAAAACTTTACTCTGTCCTAAGGCATACAAGACTATTTCAGATACTTCCTGAAGGTAGCGTCTAATTACTGATTAATAAAAGGTATGTCTGGCTTTGTTTCCCCTTGCTGCTCATTATGGCTTAGTACTGCTGTGGATTTGAGGTGGTTATACCACTGAAATCAGGAAGAAAGGGAAGAGAAACTGGCTGTGGATTTCCTTTTTTACTGTCGAATGAAGAGCATGCCTGTCCATCCCATGAACACGGTCTCAGTTTCAGGATCCAGGGGGATTCCTGCTCCTTGCACTCCCACTCTGCAACTCTGTCCAATTTTTCACACCCTGGGACTGGCTGCATACTTCTGGCATGTATTTCACATCCAGCCTTTGCTCTACATTTCTTTTCCTGGTGCTGAAAACTTCAGAGGTGTAAAAGCTGAACCAAGCTGATTACCTCATAAGTAGGAAAAAGAAGTTTCCCTTTGCCTGCAGGGTGTTTGGTGTGTGATCTTAATGCAGGCACTTGAATGCAGTGCTGAAAAAGTAGTACAAAAGGAATGAATGTAGGATGGACTGTTTGCTGGAGTTTAGTACTTTTAAGGCTGAAAAATGAATGAAGAGAATGAAATGTATGAAGGAAAAGCAACAGAGCTTGCCTGAGTTTTGGGTACATCCAGTTGGCCACCTCAGAATCGTGAGGGATGGGTCTGTTTGCACCTTTGGAGTGTTAATGTCAAAAAGCTCTGGGATAACTCAGCCAGCCTTGCAAGCAGTCATAGAATGAAGCAGCACTGTGACACCAGCCTATTTTTATCCATGTCTTAGGTGAGAGGCAATACAGTAATTACTGTCTCTCTTTGGATATGAGACAACTGGGAAAGCAAAAAAATCATCGTGAACTATGTGGTACTTTGTTACCCTTCAGGTTTTCAGGCAGGTGGTAGTATGATGTGTGTGATTTTTTTTTTTTTTCCCAGAGGAAGAGTGGAAGTTATCTGTTAAAGAAAGGACTGTTCCTTGTTTTGGTAAGGCTCAAGAGCAGCAGAGACAAAGGATTTTATCACTGGTACGAGGCAGTGCTTTGTTAAAGGGAAGTGCTCAGATGGAGTTGTGTGTATCAATTCAGGTTAGCACATAGTAAGTTTTCCCTCTTCAGGGAAATAATTGGGCTAGGGGTAAAGCCACCAGTTTTCCTGGAGAATAGAAGCTGTTCCAGAAGTGTGTTGTGTTGGGTCAAGTGCTGTTCTCCTGCTGTAATGCTCTGACTCTTAGCTTAAAAACTAGACAGCAAATTTAATAATTTATCCCAATAGCAGTCCTGCTCTAGAAACAGGAATGTGTACACATCTTATCTTTTGGAGATTATATATATATATATATATATATATATATATATATATATATATATATATATATATATATATATATATATATGCTTTATGTCCGTTCACCCCCAAAGTACTGCTCACCATCCCTACCACCCTCATCCATGGAGGCCTCCTGGAGGGACTTCTTGGTGGTCTGCATTGCTGCTCCACTTGTCTGAAAGAAAAGAAACAGCAGGGAGCTGTAAGAACAGAGCTGTTTCATGAGGGAGAACACCTGGGAGCTGAGGGGCAGTCAAGCACAATCCAAACCCTCGGTGCTTCATTGTGCCAGGAGATTAAGCCAGGAGGCAGTGCCCTGGACAAGGTGAGGAGATGAACCTGGCGTGGGGTCCAGCTCGGACCACCAGGAGATACTGGTAGAGACAGGGCTGGAAACTGAGCTACAGCCCAGGTCCAAGACCCAGCCAGGAGACAGACACAAGGCAAGGACTGGGTGCCCAGAGCCGAGGAGAGCTGTGTCTTCCTGGTGGGTCTCACTGAGGTCACTGAGGCCCAAAGGGGTCATAAAGACCTCGAAGGCTGTTGCAGATTGGAGCCCAGGACCCCTGACAGCCCTTGCTGAAGGATGGCAAGTCTTAAATACAGATTCATCCATGTGGCCCTAAAGGTCCATTCATGAGGGAGTAAGCCCTTGCCAGCAAACCCCATCAGAGTAATCACAAAGCCCTCAGATCCCCAGTACTGGAACGACAGATATTATCCCTGACTAGGAAGGCTGTGACCATTCCCTGTTTGCTCTCATGCAAATGGGCTGAAATGGGAAATGGAAATGAGGGTATTGTTTGTCCCTCCCCTTTACTTTTTCTTCCCAAATACATAAGTGCCATTGCATGTTTCCTCTTCTGGGTAGCATTCCAGAATAAATACTTGATTTCCCTTTGCTTTATTATTTCTCCTCTGTGTTTTTATATCAACCACAAAGACTTAATCTGAAACACACACAGGAAAAAGGGAAATTATTGCTACTGTTTTCAGAGGTAATCAGTTTAATGTCAAATTCATGTGGATTTCTTCATAATGAACAGAACAAATTGAGCTCAAATTCAAACAGTGGGAATCTGAGTCAGAGAGGAAAATTAAAATGAAGAACATTAATATCCTGATTTCTAACCCAACCGAGACCTGATTGTTTCCTAAATGAAATCTCCCATCAAATTCCTTCCACCCACCCAAAAATATAATTAAGCTGTGATTTCCAGGCTGAAATCGTATCTGCACTGTGAATTCAGTGGGGACAACTGTGTGTGTTGCAGAATTCTTTTCAGGTGGATACATTTTCCTGCATTTTTCAGGAGCAGTTATTTAGAAAACACCAGTAGAAGGTTAAATTCTTCCTTTGGTAGGAGACTGTCATTCTGAAGACAAGAGGTGTAAGCTAGCACTGAGACAGTGCGATGAGTCAGGTTTTGGTCACCAAATCTGCCCTTTCTGCTGAGAGATGAGGGCTGGATGTGCCTCACTGTTGCAAGATCAAGACATTTCAGTTTAGTTCTCTGCAGGGGTGGTGGGTGCCATGGTGTGGGCATCACTGGTCAATACAGCAGTGAAAATGGGGCAATTTGGTGTGGTAAAAAGCACAGGCAAGGAGGAGAGGAGGGTAAAAGGAAAAAAAAAAAAAAAAAAGGAGCAGAACTGGATTCCCCAGGGATCTCAAACCCCATCCCTGGTACACTTCAAAGTGCAATTGCTGGTCACGATAACCCATTTGCCAATTCTGACTCCTTGCTGCCTAGATAAAGCAGAGAGAAGGCAGAAATTTGGACAGTGAAAGTGCTACTGTTGTCATGCATCAGCCTTTCTCAAGATGCGTGTTTGTTCCTTGATGGATTAATGTGACCGGCGTGACAGAGATATTTCTGCTAAATTTATGTTGCATATAAAACAAATAAAAGGCAGCCAAGTTCTAGGAGAGGTGGAAGTGCCTCTGCTCATCTTGATAGGATATTCAGAGGACACCACCAAATGATCTATCGTAGTCTGTCTACACACTTCTTACCTACTCTGGGTAACACCTATGGCCTTTCTTGTGGCTTAAAAATATTAGAGAATAAACACTTCCTATGTTTTCTTTCCTTTTGTTGTATTTTTACAGTTGGCAGCAAACAGTGCCCCAGTTCATCCTGTTAAGTCAGTCAGCTTTCATGTCATGTCTTTCAGAGAGGTCATTTTACGGTGTGGGGACTTACTTTGAATTAGTGAGTTGTGGCTATATGAACATGCATGTTGGCAGCAATGCTAATGGGTTTTTTCCCATTATTTCTTATACCTGTTGTGGTTCTGGGATAAGCAGGTTCAGTGCAGAGGACTCACAGGATGTCCAGGGTGGCTACAGTTGCTCTCCTTCATAAATGCATCTTCAGGTGCCTAAAGGGAGCTCAACAAAATATTCATGGATATAAAAATACGCATTATTCTTCGTTTCTGAGCACTTAACAGCTCAAAGACAATTGGACTAAAGGAAAGTGTCTGTCTTGTGCTGACAGTTTGGTCTTGTGAGTACCATCACTGCACAACTGGGTATGTGTTGCGGAGCAAGAGCCGTGTCTGTTTAACACTGAACACCCCCTGGAGATGCTTTAAAAGCTTTGAGCTCTGTTTTCAGTCATACTCAGGGTTTGATGGATGTAAATGCAGGGGAATTATCAAAGCTGAACCTGTGATGGCCCTTGGCAGGGACAGCAGCCTCAGTGACCATTGAGAGACCATCATCTGTCAACGTGCAAAACTCACTTCTTCATTGTCATTGCTTCAAATCTAAAGCACGGCACTCTCCCCCCAAATCTGTCTCTTTGTGCAGAGTGCTGAGAGGTGCCTAACGTTGTCTGTGCCGTCCGCTGCTGACCTGGGAGGGGCAAGGTGCTGCATGAACCTGAGGGATGCAGCAGTCCTTGCTCTTGAGCATCATCCTCCACATTGCAAAGCCCTTAATCCTGGGAAATTTATTCTGTGTTTCAAGGGATCCATCAGTCCTGGAGCCTGGACGCCTCTGGTTTAGCCACAAACAGTGGCAGCAGTGCCAGTCTCTTCCCCCTCTGGAATATGATTAGATGTTGAGTTTCTATTTTTTTCAAGTCAAGGCTGCTACTTGAGAAGGGGGTTTTTTGAGGCGCTTGTATTAGTGCTCACAACTCCAGGGACCGCCTGCAAAAGAAATATAACAGTCAGTTAATATCAGGACTTCAAAACTTCCATTTTATCCACTGCAGGAAGCTGTACCTTTACCTCCCCATCTCACCACCACTGGCAGTTTCCTAATTAAGCTGTTTGGTTTCATCCTCCCTGCCCTTCTGCTTCTTCTGTTCCCTCTTGTAATTCTTACAGACACGCTTACCCTCCCCTGACCCCATGGATGCCCCTTCCTGGGGCCCATTGCCCAGATGGAGGGTGTATTTGGAGGGAGTAATCCACATGCCATTGCACCAGTTGTGTCATGAGGGATTGCTGTCTGTAAGCCAAAAATCTCTGCAACCCTGTTAAGCAACTGTTGGTTTGGCTAAATGTCAGCAACTGGCCTCAAAATGACCCATCCTGATTATCACATATGAAGTAAAGAGAATTTCCAGGTAAGTGACAGCAGAGGAATATTTTCTCTTTGTAAGGGAAAGTCATCAGCCTTTTCGACTAGCAAATTGCTTCTGGTGGTTTTTGTCTTTTTTCCTCTCTTCTTTTTTCAATCAGCTGTTCATTTTATGCTAGAAAAATTATGATTTTCTGCATCAAGGATCAAAACTTAAGGAGTTTAACTCTTATTTCTGCCTGTGTGCAAAAATTAATCCCATTGTTGGTATTCTCCTGGTTTATTTTGCCTCTCTGCTGCCTGGGACTGAGTTAGCTGAGATTTGTTGCAGTGATTTCAGTGAGTGACATGACAGTCTTCCTTTGGGAGATATTATGAACTGGCTTTGATTTTAGGATTGACAGCCATATAATTGCAAGTTCAGTCATTAGGTGGATCAGCTTTAAAGAGGAAAAGTAAGGGCAAGGCAATTTCTGAAATCAGAGCAGGCTTTGGGGAGTATTAGATCTGGCAGAGTATTGCTGCAGAGCAGTCTTAATATGATGACTGTGAAGGAGGAAGGAAGGAAGCATAGCTGCTTTTATAGATTCCTGTAAGCATGGTCCAATTTTCACCACAGGCAGGGCTCTCTGCACATCTTGGGTAAGGCCTCAGGTTTAGTGAGAAATAATCATAATCAGGAGAAATTAGGGATAATGCATGTTCATATAGTCAAGATACAATGTGGTATAAACCCTTCTAAGTGGTAGTGGTGGTATAAAGAAATGTCCCATCCTGGGACAATGTTTCTGCTTCAGGCAGTGAAAAAGTAATTAGCGAGTGAGCAAATACTAATAAATCGATGTGGACTAGCTGTGTGTTTTGAACATGGCCTGCAGATTATAATCCAGCAGAGGTTTGTCATCTGAAATCATTGCCGAAGGAAGGAAAGGGGGGGGGGGGGGAAGGGAGAAAGAAATACTTTCGCTCTCCTGTCTCTGCATAAAAGTGCAGGATGTTTCATGTGGCAGAAGATGGCCCAGACCTTAACAACCTCATTTGCTGAAGCTCCATTTCTCTGCAGTCAGTATTAATAGCTTCACAATGAATAGATTAGATGCTGCAAGTGACAACAAACCTATTTGAGAGAAATTTAATAGGGAAGTTTATTGAAGTTTATTAACTGAATCCTGTTGGCTATTACAAGAACAGAGCTCGATAAATCTAAATGTCAGAGCATTTGTTGAAAGGAACTTGGAAAAATGCTGAAAATACCTGCTGTCCTCCAGCAAATATGTGTGATTTTGGTTGTCATAATTGCATTTATTGTTAGAACAAATTGTGAACACATGGAAGGACCAGAATTCATTAAATACTTGAAAGCTCTACCTGTAGAAAAGGACACTGTGGAATGCTGGTAAGGAAAGTCTCGAAGACAACTAGAGCTTTGACTCCTACAAACCTACTTCTGTTTCCCCAGGAGCAAAGTAGAATAAGTTAATACTGAGTGAAATATAAAACCAGCCAGAATTTACAAACTGTAATCAGTGCGGAGAGGCTATTCCAGTGACATTCCAGTCTGAGCTATTTACTACATTTAGGGTAAGGCAGCGTGTGTTATGGGGTTGTTTTAATGGACACTTAGAGGAAGACTGAGCTCTTACCACATCATTTGTGTCCAAGCTAAACCATTTTCCCTGATAGCTCAGGAACTGTTCTACCTTCAGGGAATGGTCCGTGTTCTTCCTGGCTGTCACTTGTCCCTGCAGGGTAGGCTGAAGTCAAGGACATGGCGTGCAGGAATCCGAGGGTTCATGGTGGAGTGAACCACAAGATAAGTTGGGTGTTTCAGGAATCAGAGTAGGCAGGAGTACAGCGCTGTGTCCTTACCTTGCAGAAAGGGAGCTGCTTTGCTGGCAAAATAGGGTGGAAACAGGATTGAGATTGATTGAAAACACAACAGTTTCTTCTGAAACAAGCAAAAAAGCCCAAGAAAATCTACATTTTGGAATTGCTGGGTCAGAGACAATGAAATATTTTGTTATGACTCCTGTGTGCTTTTTCTTAACTATTTCTGTTTCTACTCTAATAATAAGTTGAAATAATACAAAAAAAAGTCGAAGTCAGCTTTCATACCAGCCACTCTTCTGGAAAAAAAAGTGAAAACATTTAATTTGGACAATACTGATTTTGTATGGACATTTTTTAAGCACTGAATAGTTCGTCCCATTAAATTTGTAAGCTGGTTCATTCTCCTTTCTCAGCAAAACTGCTCTTCTGTCTCATCTGCTGGGCAGTGGGGGAATCTCTTCAATCCCCTGCTAAAACGCACATACCAAAAATATTTTGGTATGCAATTGAAAAGACCAGAAGTCAAGGAAGATACATGGTGATGGAATTGCCTCTTCAGACAGATGATCCCAGTAAAAGCAGTGCTGCTCAAATCCCAAATCCTTTCAGCCAAGCAGAGCCATGGTGAGTGACAGTATTATTCAGAAAATCTGAAGGAGCAGTTGAATCCATTTCCCTTCCAGCTGGGTAGACCATGCAGATGATTCAAGCTAACCTGTGTGGCTTTGTCAGCCAGCTGCCCACAACAAATTTTTTTTGAATTTTATTCCTGAGTGATGCAGTCTAGAGTCTGGCAACATGTGCTTGTGATCATAATTTTCATCCTTTGCTTTCAGTGGGTGAATAAACCATACTTGTGTTTAACAAGGTGCAGTTTTCCCACAGTCATTACACAAATCTCTTCCAAAAAATTATTGCTGCATTCACTGTTGTCCTGCATCAAGGACATTAATTTCTACCTTAGAAAGGAAATAAAATGTTCCATTTGGTTGCATACTGTCATTAAGATAATACCTACTTTCATAGTCACAGAAATCAGCTAAGTGTAGCTATCTGAATCCTTTGTGTCTGGTTACAGTGATGTTAAAAATTGTGTGATTTTCGTCTTCGTTGTCCTGGTTGGTTTTCCTAACAATTTTTCTCAGTTTGCAAGTCAAAAGTGCAACCTTCCAGATCTCCCCCTGCACCCTGAGCACAGGCCATGGCTTCTCCTGACTTTTTCAATCTAGGATGGCTGGATCTGTGGTGCTTGAATCAGGAGAATCACTGATGCTCTGAGGGAGCGGGAGCATCTGCGTGTTACCCAGTGAATACTTGCCTTCTGAAAGACCCTCATCCCTTTCTCCTTGTGATCACAGCCTGCAAATCTTTCACTTGAGGAAATCTAGTGTCAGGAAGCCTTGAACTGAGCACTGGCCTTTCCAGAAACTTGAATTTGAGTGTAATTTTGGATATTAGAGCTGACCTGGTAGCTGTGTTTTGCTTTGAACTTCGGTTGAATACCAGTGGAGACTTGAGACTGTTGTTATACCAGTGTGGTAGCAGGGAATATTTTTGTAGAGGTGTGAATTCTGCTGTTAAATGTTTGCTGGTTGTGATGATATCATCATGCTGTAAAAGGTGAACCTGTGGGTTTGAACCCATTTTTTTTCCCAACCCCAAATTCATGCTCCCACATGTAGACAGCATGATAGGGGTTTTGAAACAATGCATTTGCTTTCAGCAGGGTGCCTTTGACTAGCAGAACTGAAGGTGATTCAGCACAGCTGGATAGAAGGCAGTTCTCCCATCTAAATAAAGAATTGAGGCTGTGTGCTGGGCTTAGGTGGTTCAGCACATGGCAAAGAAGGGATTTGTATAGGGGCTGCTATTGCTGGAATGTAGGAAAGCAAGGATGACACAGAGCTGTGGGGTTTGCTGGGAGAGATCTGTGTTGCACTGCAGATGCTGAGAGCCGAGGATCCAGCAGTAAGTGAATAAATAAAAGTAAGTGATGATAACTGCTGCCTGCTGAGGATATTAGGCACATTGCCAATGCTGGGCCAGACAGCTGCCAAGGGTCCCATCCCGAGATTACTCTGACATGGAGGAGATTCCAGGCGGTCAACAGGCACTTGCAGCCCCGATCTTTCTGTTTCTTGGGCCCCTGGACATGCACTGACCTTTATGTTTGCAGCCCCAGTGATGCACACCCACACACAGGACTGCAGAATAACACTCTTTGCTGTCCCCCATGGTGTTTTGGGAGAGCATGCTGCTATCATCCCATGCTTACTTTATTGGGGTTTTGTTGGCTTTCTATTACCAAGGCCATTTTCATGCAAATAAGGTCACAGTTCCATAGTCTACCTGCTCCTTCTGCTCCTGCCTCATCTGCAGACCTAATCTGCTCTTCCTAATAGTCCCATTGGTTGCTATAGCAATGATAAACTGGTAAAAAAAAAGTCAGGATGATACTTAAATGTATGGTTGGCATTACATTTTTCTTTCTCCTGGGAAAGAGAAACCAAATTATGAGGGGTTTGTTGTTTCTTTTTTTTGGGGGGGGGGAGGGGAGGGAGGGATTTGTTTTATTTTGGCTGGGGGGGGTGTGTGGTGGGTGTACTACTGTTTTATCAAAAGGTTTAACTGTGGACTTCTTGGACTCTGGATCCAGTCCTCTCTCATCACCCTTTTTAGGCTGGGAATTTTGCAACTCAAGAGCAGTTAGTAAGAAACAAGAGCCCAAATTTATGAATACAGGGTACATATCATTTTGTATTTAAGATGCCGAAGTTACATTTATTGTGTCATGAAGAGAGTATGAAGTTTGAGAGCTCACCATGATGGGATCCTGCTGCAGAGTGCTTGGTGCCCAACTAGGTCTCTGAAAGTATTGAAAGATATCTGAACATGTTAGCAGAGGGTTTGTTTTGGGTTTGCACCAGGAGACTTAGTCAGCACTGCCCTTGAAAGTGGCATTTTGAACAGTAAATTAAAAGATCTTAATGAAATCAAGGGAGAGAAAAGCAGAAGATGGCTTATTTTTGCTCACTTGCTGCATACAGGAATGGGTGGCTGTCGTACCAAGCCCTGTCTTTTACACACCCAAGAGCAAAAATGACTGACTTATTTTGTATTTTCAACTTTTTTTGCCAAGTCTGTAGTCAGAATCATGGATCTGTATTAAAAGTTGGCTGAAGGGGCCATATTTGTGTGAATTCAGCTCATTCCAGAGCCCACAACACCGGCAAATGTAGGCAAGCAAAACTTACATTTTAGTGCTTACACAGGTTGATCCCTTCTTTCTTGTCACAATCTCAGAGCACCCGTCATGCAAAACAGCTTCTCCTGCCCAGTCATGGTGGGATCAGCTTGTTCCTGCCTGCTGGGGTTCACTAGACAAGATCAGGCCGTGGATATATTGAATGAGATGCTCTTTCTGGCAGCTGGCATTTAAAGGCACCTCAAGCTAAAGCGCTCAAAAGCCCACTGTGGGTATATTTTTCATATCAATTCTCATAGGGACTGAATTGGAGATTGAGTTAAATCTCAGATGGGAGGATTATATCACTTCTGAGTTTATGGCTGGCATTAACTCTGGACATTCTTATTACTTGTATAAAACTGAGCCCCTTTTTGAATCTTTTATGGCCTGGCTTGATTAAAAGTGGGATGAAAGCAGAAACAATTTTAATGGCCTTAGCGCTCACTGGTATAAAACTAGCATAAAAGGAGAAATGGTTCCTAGAGTCTCTCATCCCAGATGTATGTGAGATTGAGAGAAAACACATTACCAGAAAGAAAGAATTAACTCATTTACCTATTAGTTACATTCAAGGTTACTTAGTTAAGCGTTCATATAATGTTTTCTTACAGGAGACATCTTTGTTTCCTTATTTTCAAACACAGCAGCTCATCTTGCTTTCCATCAGCATAGACAAAAATATCAGGTGAGAGAAAACAAGTCTTTTTTTTTCCAGCTGCATGTGTTGAGGAGCCTCCCTGGCATGCAGCCCCCATACAGCGCTGCCTTCTACTTTGTCCTGTGCTCAAAAGACCAATTAAGTGATCCGCTAATGCCATATGCCTGGGGCTGGGAAGTGCTGGGGGATGATGGGGGAGACGCAAGAAACAGTCTGCTCTCTCCTCTACCTGCAAAGATATGGGGAAATGCCATCCCAGGCCTGCAGGAGGCAGACTCCACCTAGCCTGAGGTTTGGCCAGTTTTTGCCTTCCTGTAAATAATTAGTAGGTGTGAGCTTTCAGAGAATTCGCTGCTAAAGGGATTTGTATCAGCCAGAGGCCCTCAGGGCTTATATATCCTCATCAACTCCATCCAAAGAGATTGTACGCAGTGCCCTGCATACCTTGCAAAGGCAGCCTTCACCTCGGCAGGCATGGGGCCACTTCCATACCTAAAAGAGGGAAATGGGGTCTCCATGCTTCAGAAAAGCTTTCCTGGAAAACCGTAAAAGCATTCCTAAAAGGGTTACTGGTTTTGAGGATTGGCTTTTCAGGTACTTCTTTGGGTTAAGGCTAGCAGATATTGGTGACAGTCAGGTCACCTGAGCCCTCTGACAGTCCTGCCGTAACTAGCTCTAGTTGTTCCACCAATTACTTACTTTCCTGGTGGAAAGGTTTTGTCTTTACAGTTTAGTCCTGGTGGTTGAAACCCATGGTCATCCTTCCTGCTCTAGAACTCAGTGGCAACGGCCCTGAAGGGCAAGTTTTTTTTTATTCTGTCATGTCTCTGGAGATTAGAAGAGGTTCAGAGCGAGAACTTTAAGGGTGTTTCATCCTGTAGGTCAGCTAAAAGGTAGGGGGAGACTGCCTTCTGGGTTAATGCCTGCAATAGGAATTGAGCAGCCAGCAGCCAAGCCATGATGATCCCGAAAAGCACAGGTCCAGAGGCTGCGTCTCCAAGAGATAAACCAAAGAGCAAAGGACAACTGCTGGGCTGAGTGCTTGGAAACAGCAGCAAAGAGGTGCGGGAGTGGGGGAACAAGGTGTTTGAGGGGCACACAGAGAGTCTTGAGACATGTACTTTGTGGCCACTCTCATTCCTCATAGAAATGCCAGACAGAGCTGTAGTGCTGTCACCTTCCAGGATGGATTCAAGTGGTTGTGGATGTTCTTGCTGGTGGTATCAGAGAAACAGCTGAAGTGAAACTTGCCCTCTTAGACATGAGAAACAGCTGCTGTCTGAGAAATGCTGAGAGCCTTTGGAGAGGCTGCATTCTCCATCCTTTCTCTATAATTCTGCCTTTTTGATTTAGATGTATTGTGAAGGAGTGGTAAAAGAGATCCTAGCACATAGTGGGAGTTGAATGTGCTGTTGTCTGTTAGTCATTATATATATTTTTTTTATTATTATTCATTTGGCACTTTCCGGAGAGTTTTTCCCCCCACATTGTGTAGGCTGCCATCTTCCTTTCTTTCTTTGTAGCAAGCATGTGGGCGCAGCCTTGCTTACACTCCGAGCAACTGGGGAACCACCATAAATGTAGCTTATCTGCTTTCTGATACATTTTCTTTTGCGTTGATTTGGATTTGTGCATCGTCAGTAACATCTGTTCTGCTTTAGTGGCATACAGTTTTCCGAGTCTAATTAGCTGGCTGCTTGTAATCAGGACTATTTCAACTGTTGTCATTCTGAATGTTCTTTTTCCCTTTTTTTTAATACCACATTTGCCTGATTGACCTTTTTTGTTGTTTTTTTTCTCTGTCTTTCTATCGGGCTGCTCCAGGAGCCATGGCTAATCATCTTATAACCAATGCTCTGCTTCGTCCTCATGGCACTAACAACCCTTATAATACATTGCTCGGGGAATCGGCGGTCTATAACAACCCTTCTGTCAGCATGTACAACGCACAAGGTGTGCTGGAGTTTCTCTCTAATTTTTCTAGTGAGAATTCCATTTTCTGTGGCTTATTTTGGCCCATTTCTTTCTTTTTTTTCTTCCTTTTTCTTTTTCTCTCCCCACGCACACACACTTTTTTTTTTGGAACTGGGCACAAAAAAAGATCCCCTCCCCTTCCTTCCATTTCAATGCATCTTTCCATCTTCCAGATGCTATTTTCCCATGAGCAATCCAATTCACTTTGAAAGACTCTTGTCAGTTTTACTCAAAGCATTCATAGTGTTTTGATTTTGATTTTTTTTTTGATTCAGTCTCCTTGCTTTTGCATTGTTTTGGACTTGTGTGTGTGTGTGTGTTTTGTCAGACACATCCATTCCTCTCTTTGTTGTTGGTGCATTTCCTTGTTAAACCATTCATTTCAGAAACAGGAACACCGCTGAAGGTAAGTGAAGCTAAACTGGTCTTTGCCACCAAAGATGCTCTCATTTGAAATGGCCTAGAGAAATGTGGTTAGCAGTGCACTGGTTTGCACAGGGAGTAGAATGCAAAATAAAACAAAACTGCCCTTGATCTCTAAGAAAAATGACAGTTGAAGCAAGAAGTGTAGGCCAGCTCCAAAGAGCAGAGCTGAGATAAGAAATGTTTTGCCGTTTGCATTTATAAATTTTATCTGTGCAACTAGGGGAAAAAAAGTAATAGAAAAAAGGTGTAGTGAATCTAGATAATCTTTGATAAGAGAAAAAGAGACAGGTAGAGTCAGTACCTAATGGTGGTTTCTGCTATGGAAGTCACTCTCTTGTCACCTACATGTTTGTCTCTGCTCTGGCTTCTGTGGGAGGGGACATTGTTTGTAAGCTGATGCCTGGTACTTCTGTGAGGGAGAGGCAGATGTGTTTAAGCAGGGCCTAAGGAGGAGATGGCAAGTGTGGAGCTCTGACAGTTCCTGTCTCTTGTTGTCTCCTGCTCTGCCCCTTCCATGGGTATAGGGTTTTTTTGGTCTTACTTGTAAGGTGGCTGAATCACTGCAGAGTAGCACTGCATTCCAGTGCAAAGGTGCCAGCACTCTGTCAGCTCTCCACTCTCAATGAAGGCATCACTTCCCAGTAAAGGATATCCTAGAAAGGGAAAATAATGATGGTTATAATGCAAGCAGGAAAGCCTCCTTGTACTCTATGGCAGCATGTTGTTTATGACAGAACTAGATGTTGAACTGTATCAGTAGGGTATTTGCATTCAAAGCACAAGGAAAGCACATGTTTGACCTTTTTGCTGTTTATTAACTTCCTAAACTATGCTAACTTTGTGCAATAAATTTGCTTCCAATAATGCTTTTTTAAAACGGGGCTACTGTTAAACATTAAATGCTCTGAATTTTAAGAATGTCAGTGTACTGCAAATGTTGAAATGAGCTTTGATGTTCTGACTAGCTTCTTGCATGATAACCTTGAGGTGTGGGAGTCTTTTAAATCAAATGGCAACAGGTAATGCTGGGTCAGCTTTTGCCTTAAGAGGAGTCCTGATGTTCAGGTCTGGGTACTTCAACTGAACCCAGGCGATTTGGGCAGAAATGTGCGTTACATGTATTTTAATAATTTTGTGTTCTTCAAATTTTTAATACTAGAATCTGATACAGTTACCTGAGCTAACAGAATGTTATTCCACAAAAATAGCGTGATTTTTTTTGCAAGTGCTATTCTGTTCAACACAGTTAGATAAATAACAGCGAAACCTGTCCACGCTTCATCCATGGAAGGTGAAGAAAGAGAATGGGACCAACACTGGTCCCATTTTAGCTCCTGGAGCTTTGCCATTGGCTTCAGAGGGAGCAGAACCCAACCCATTCTTTTCAAGAGGCTGCAAGTTAATTAATGACCAGAGAACTGGTATAGCTATTAGTTTTCAAACTAGTTAGGACCCTGGACAATTACAAACTGTGAACATTAGGAGATCCCGTGGCAGAAATGAAGGGTAGCAAAACCAACCAGGCCTAGTGGTCTTGGTGGCCCTTTGGAGTTTACAGATGCTGCGCCAGCAGGAATGCTAAAGCCAGGAGAGTGCATTGTAAAAGTAGATGCTGTCATCATCTCTGGGTGTGCCTTGGCTGTGGTTGGCGTGCAGTGAGGCATTGTTAGCTAACACCATCCAGCTAATTCATTCCACATCACTAAGGCTGTGATTTTTTTTGTACTTTCATGTACCACTTCTGGTGCTGGCCGTGGATGGGGCAGGACACCCTAAGGAACAAGGGACTGATCTGGTCCACCTGTTTTTTTCCCCTTCCCCAGTTATGTCTTTTAAAATACTGTCTCTGCTTAGGCCAAAGCTTCCGCATCTGTGGTAGACAATCACCAGGGGCAGGAGGTCCTAGAAATTACCTTTGGAAAGAGGGGAGGAATCGGACCCTAAAAGGCCAAAATCCCAAATTTCAGTGAGATAAGTGAGTTCTTGATAGGACACAGAGTGTAGAGGAAGGAGGAGATGGTAGGTGGGGGGCCATCATTCACTGTCATTGTCAGCTGAGGGACATACACTGGCTCAGTCTCTCCTAAGCAGGAAAGCATCCCAATACCTTTTGTCAGAACTAATTTTGAGAGAAGGTGTTCACAAGCATTAATTACTATTAACAAGCTCTACCTAAAATCCAACGTGCCACAGATCACTGAAGAGTGGGAAGCTGAGCATTATCACTGCTTCTTCATCTTATTCTCTGACTTTTCTTGTTTTAAGCCTTTCTTAATAATTTCATTTAGCAATGCCATTATTCAAACTACTGTTCCTCTTTTTTTTGTTTCTTTTTTTGCCAAGTCCATGTAGTTTGCCATATGTTTGGTTAAAGTAAAAATCAGACTTACCAAAGTTTGTAAAATGCCAGCAGCCCCATGATGAGCAAAGTCATACTCTTACAAAGCACTGTTGCAAAAGATGGACGGCAAAACATTTTTAGCAAGGAAACAGATTTCAGTTTCAACTGCCAGGGGTTATTATACCTAACAGTAAGTAACGCCATTCATTTTAAGACTTTGGAAGTAACAATGACAGTGCCTGTCTTTTCAAGCATGACCATTACCAGCTTTAGACTTTTCTTAAATTTCCTGGCATTATTTCTTCATTTGTGTTGCACGCTGAACATTTTATAATGGCATTGGAAAACAATTTAAATGTGATAATTTTTAAAATAAAAATGTAGACTATTGAATATTGTGCATAAAATATTTTTTTTCTGTCTAAAATGTCAATATTTTTAACCTGAAATAAACCTTGTAACAAATTCATGTATTCTGGGCAGTGGAAATTATTTCTGTTAACTCTCTTCTGCATATCATCAATTTGCTTTTTACTCATGTTTCTCCTGCTGTCGCTGTAAGCTTACTTGTTGTTTTTTCTTTCCTTTTCTTCATGCTGTCGTTTAGAGCCCTACAGAGAGACAAGTATGGGAGTAAAGCTAAACATTGCATATCAAATGTAATTTTTTTTAGTTCACTTTTATTGCATCACATATAGATGATGTAGTTAATAAAGGAAATTAATCTCACAGTTTTGAAATCGAAAGACTATGAACAGACATATGTGTATATATATGTGTATGCGTGTGTATGTATGTATGTATATATATATATGTATGTGTACATATATATATAGATGAGATTAGATGATGCTTTCTTTGTTTATTTCTCATTTTTGTGGTACTGTTTACCCAGCATAGTTTCTCATATAGCTGTGTATGCTCTTTTTTTTTTTCAACTTCATGTTTTTATTTGCGAGGTCATGGCATTTTTTTACGGCGCGTTTCATTGCAGCCCCCACTCTGTTCTCACCTGCAATGCCTCCCATTTTATTTCTGCACCAAACCCCAGATCTATGCATTGGCAGCAGGAGCACAGTGCTCAGTGCCTCAATGCATACGTTACTCAACGTAACCATCAAACAGATGCTGTTGTTCCTGTCACCCATTACATACGGCCCTCCCCCAAAAATGCTCACTTTTCATTTCTCCCCAAGCATCGTGACTCGGTTGGAGAGCATTCACCGTGAAAATCAACGGCTTTGCTCTATGTCTGTGATGGCTAGTTGATTTTTTGGCATAGCTCCCTCATTTGCTGGGGAACCCAGGATACAGCAGCACCCTCTAAGCTTCAGAAACCTAAAAGGTGACCGACACATTTGGGGCATTTCACTCAAAAGCAAGAAGAAGCCTTCAGTAGCACTTTCCAGCCCTTGACATACAGCAACTACTCCATCGCAGATATAGACTGAATCCTGTATTTTCAGAAGGTACACATGCCATGTACTAAGCATGGTATGAGCAAATGTTCATCTGAAATTGTCAGTTTAATAGCTTCTCTGATCCACTGTGCCTTGCTGGGAGTTGCTTGCCAGTTTTTGGCAATGCCTGAAGCCCTTAGCTGAGAGGTCAATAAGTTATTTCATGCATCCCCACACTTGCTCTCCTTCCAAGGAGACCAGTGATCCCAAAAAAGAAAGCGTGGTGACTTAACTGCTGGGCCTGATTTTCTTCTCCCTTGCCCCCTCATGCTGGCATTGCTCTCAAAGCACTTCCCTGCCATCTCCCGCAGTGCTTTGGGAAAGAGCTGAGCTCCAGCCTTACACTGTCAACATTGAGACACCTATGGAGATGCAATAGCCAGCTAGAGCAGGAACACCCTGCTACTCCTCTCAGGTTCCCATGAGCCCACCATACCATGGCAATGAGGGTACTTGCTGTACCCTCCGCTGAACCCACTGCTTTAACTTTGCAGGTGGAATAGGAGCTATTTTTAAAGGCTTCACAAGACCCCAGAATAGCTGCCTCCAATATCAATTGTATTAGAAAATCCCACCTGGCCAGTGTGGAGTAAATAATTTTGGTTATGCCCTTAAGTCAGAAGAGGTAGGGCATTTAACCTTGTTCCAGAAAATCCTGGGCCAGGAAGCACTTTGTGCTTCCCCCTTGCTACTCCCTGAATCCGGCCATTTAGTCCTTATGTCTTTATTTATCCTGACAGCCTGCCCAGTGAAAGGGAGAGCAGAATTTTTGCCCCTCTAGGGAGGATACACTCCCAAACAAAGTTTTGGTAGGGATTAGCCTGGGCTGCAAATACTTTTCCCTCAGCTGAGGGGAATTGCCCCCTTCATCCAAAGCTCCTAGAAGCCAGGGCAGTTGGGACAAGCCCAGGGTTATGAATTTTTCAGCTCCCCCAGCAATACATAGAGCGCAAGGGCTGTAGGAGAATACTGGCCAGGAGAGGTTATCCTTCTGGCTCGATGTTGCCACATCAAGTCACACACTTGACAGTGCTTTCCATTTTTTTGGTGGGAAGCCCTTGACCACCAGCTGGTTAGATGGAGCTGCGCCCTCCCATTTTGGCCGTGACGCTCTACTTGCTGCCCAGCCCCAGCAGCCGCGGCAGCCTAGGAAGGGGGTTTGAGTGTGCACATCCTGCATGAGTGTCCTGTTTGTACAAGTCACCCTCTCTTGTGTAATGTTTTTCAGAGGGGCTTCTGAACAATGCCAGGGATACAAGTGTCACGGATACTCTACCACTGAATGGTAATCACGGCAACAGCTACAGCATCGCCAGCGGCGAGTACCTCAGCAACTGCGTGCAAATCCTTGACCGCGGGTACAACCACACAGAGAACGCCCTCGAGAAAAAGATCCTGAAGGAACTCACCTCCAACTACATCCCTTCCTACCTGAACAACCATGAGCGCTCCAGCGAGCAGAGCCGCAACTTGATGAACAAACTCGTCAACAGCGTGGGCGGCGGGAGCGAGGACGATGCCATCGTGCTGGATGACGCCACCTCCTTCACCCATGAGGAGAGCCTGGGCCTGGAGCTCATCCACGAGGAGTCGGACGCCCCACTGCTGCCTCCCCGGGTGTACTCGGCGGACAACCACCAACCCCACCTCTACAGTCGGCGTCGCATCCCGCAAGACAACAGCGAGAGCTTTTTCCCTTTGCTGACCAACGAGCACACGGACGACCTGCAGTCGCCCAACAGGGATTCTCTCTACACCAGTATGCCCGCGCTGGCTGGCATGCCCATGACGGAAAGCGTCACCGCCAGCACCCAGACCGATCCTCCACCAGCGAAAAGCGGCGGTGGCGATGCCGACGATGTTTACTACAAAAGCATGCCCAATCTTGGCTCCAGGAACCACGTCCATCAGCTACACACTTACTACCAGCTAGGTCGAGGCAGCAGCGACGGTTTTATAGTCCCGCCAAACAAAGAGGGAACCTCCCCGGATGGCAATGCAAAAGGACCCGCTCACTTGGTCACTAGTCTATAGAAGATGCAGCAAAAATTAAACAAAGAGACGACTGAAAGCCTCTCCGTATTGCTCGGTTTACTATTCTGAGTTAATCCAAACAGTGGTAATATTGTGTGTACTCCTAAATCTTCATGCTGTTCAAAAGGAAATTCTCAGACTTTTTTTACTGGAATTTTTAGGCCAGCCCGGAGAGGACAGTAACTGCTGTGCCCCCCTTATCTTCCCATCCTTCTTCCCTCCAGACAGACTTCATTATGTTAATGAAAGAGATAGATAACGGCACACTTCGTGGCCTTCTCAAGTTATGCCGTGTTTGTTTAAACAATCCTTGATGCTGTGTTGCTCTTAATACCGAGGACCTGATTTAAGAGGGAAAAAAAAAATAAAAGGCCAAAAATGTGCATTTGAAACTAGTAGCGATGACGCATCTAGGTGGGAGCGCTGCGTAAAACAAGCTAGCAAAACTCTTTCTTACCAATCCAGATCACATCATGGGTTATGGTCACTCACAACTTGGTTTCACTGCAGCGCCCTTTGCTGTGGGAGCAAACAAAACGTAAACAAATTTAATGAGACGGAAGGGAATCCTAGAATCCTGTGCTAAAGGCATATTTTACATTTTGCTGTATTAACGGATGATAAAAACTAATGGCAGAAAAAGAGAAGCGAACAATTTCTATGTAATGTACAGATACTAGCATTGCACATATAGTCTGCTTTCTGTTCCTCCAGAACTTGCGTCCCTGTTAATGTAGTGGAAAAAAAAATAAGAACTTTTTTCTGTTGTGCTGGTCTTGTAAGTTTGTCTACCAGTAGGAGCAAGGTTTTTCATAACTCTTATTTTTTTTAAATTTTGTTTTGCCTCTTCCACTGCTCCCTCCCTCTGTCCCCTTCCCATCCCAGTAAAAAAATCTCACTGGGCAAAAAAACAAACCCCCGAACATCACTTTCTAAGGACCATTTTTAATAACACCATCACCATTTCTTTTCAGCCAAGGCAGTCTTTTAATTTCCTCGCTGTATAACCTTTTTCAGCCGGCATGTTGCCAGCAGACCTTTTGGCAGACTAGAGCAGGGCAAACTTCCTCATTGTCAGTGCACAACCGATCGTGACGATAATCCTGTGAAGCATCTCTGGCGAACAGCCCCTCAGCCAGGCCCTCGGGTCACATCCAGGGACTGAGAGGGGATTTTGTAGTCGTAGTGGGGGTTCTACAGGAGACGGCCATTTCCCTGGAGGAGCAAAGGGCCTTCTCGGCTCAGTCTGGTCCCTGGTTTAGGCACTTGTACTGCAGTGGTTAAGAAGAAAATAGATTGACGCGTAGTGAGCTAAAAAGTACTTTGCAGTGATTTTTAATTAAAAAAAAAAAAAAGTCCTCTGTTCATTATTTTTCCTAACAGGAAATTTATTTATTTGACCAGATTTTTAAGTAACATAGGCTTTCTGGAGGTAAATTAGCAGCACGGAGTATGAATTTTTCTTCTTTTTCTCTCTTTTTTTTTTTTTTTTTTAATTTATGATCCATTTTGTACGGTCTCAACAGTTGAATGACCTCATTACTAATATTTGTTGTAAAAGTGAAGCTTGTTTGCCAACCAATAAACAACTGATCACGATTTAGAAGATACTGTATGTATGTACTGTACAGTTAATCTCTCTTTTTTTGTCGTTGTTGTTCCTCTCTCCATTAATGTCTTCAGTATGAGTCTCCATTCCTTTAAGGCATAGGTGAGCAATGCCGAAGAAAGGAGGCCTAAGCTGAGAAATTTAAGCACAAAGGTTATGCTGCTGTGGCTGACTAGAAATATCAGGCTGGTGGTACTTGTTCAGGGGCAGAAACAACACGGGTTGACATTTGTTGCAGGTGATTCTAGGTCTGTTTTGTGCCTACTGTATAAAGTAGCCAACGACACGTGGATGATTTGAGTATAGTGTTTCACGTGTCGTATCTTATAATCATTGTAATATTTTTCTTTTCTTAATTTGTTTCTTTTTTTTTTTTTTTATTTGGGTTTTCTGAGATTAAAAACTGCTGGTAGCATGTCAAAGAGTAAAACAAGTCCCCGTTAGGCCTTCTTGGTCGTTGTTTACTGTCTCTTTATTTTCTTGCTCCGGGCACATTCCAAGCGCCCTCACCACCCTTGGCCACATCGTCCTTCCCGCCCCACCTCTGCCAATGGTCCACTGACACTTCGCTGCTCTCCTCCAGCCTCCCCCTTCAGATCCCTTGAGTGCAATCAGGAATACAGAAAGCCACAAAACAGACTGGAAAGGTTGACAGGGAAAATAACCACCTCTGGATATGATTGGTAATGAATTTTCAGTGATTTTTTGCAAAGCCCTCCCATCACCTGGGCTTAGGGGTTTGGTGTTGCCTCCATCTAAACTGTGCGTATCCAAGTCCCATCATGCTGGGTAAAAGCTAGAAGACTTGGAGCACGTGGGTGAGGCACATGTTAAACAAGACGTTCCCAGTCCTGGAGGATAAATGCAGCAGCAGATCAGTTGGAACAGTTCCGCTCCGTCCCGGGGTTGTCCTCACATTGGGGCAGTGCTGCTCGGTGCCTTTCTGCTGAGTCTTGTTGGGCAAGAGAACCAGGCATGGTGGTATTTGGTGGTATTCATGGCCTACAAAACAGTCTGGTTTGAGTCACCTGAGTCCTTCCTGCAACCACTCTGGCCAAAACATCTTGGGGAAGAAACTCCATGTGGGACCAAGCACTGATCACAGCAGTGCCTCTTGCTGGGTCTAGGTTTTGGCAAGGGAGCATTTCCTAATGGAATGTTGGGGAATCACCTGACTTCATAGCAGAGCAGCCACTGGCCAGCCAGGTTGTGCTCTTGCTCTTGATGTTGCCTCCCTATTTCATTTTATTTCCCGTACCAGCAGCGATGGAAGTGGATAGTGCATGGCGGATCCACTCTTGCAGGTACAGCAGGTGATTCACACCTGTGTGGTCACATCAATCCATGTAGCAGCTCAAGAGAGGCTGCTGAGGCTTTAAATAACTGAGGTACCTCTTACTTTGGGGAAAATACAAACTGTTTTACTGTATTAGACTCAAATAGTTTTTCAGGGGTGTGGTGGAATTCAGTTCATGCAGAGGGTGAGAGACCCCCTAGCAAATATCATCATGGTAAAGTGGGATGCAAGTGATGAACATAGCATTTACCAGTGTTTCTGAAACTCGGCAAGAACAAACCAGGGTGGATTTTCCATGGGATTGTTTTGTCCTACCAAAAAATCTTTAACTTCTACTACAAATGGTCATTCTTCCCCAGCCCTTTCATGTATTTCAAGTTTATCAGTGTGCAGGCTGTTTTTCCCCTCTTCTCTGTCCCTTCTCTTTGCCAGCCTACCCATGCCTATTAGCGCTTTGATTGCAAAAATATGCTGTTTATTTTCAAGTTGATTGTTTCTGTCCCCAGGCTGTTCTGACATCACAGGATTCACTGTTGGTGCTTCTTATGGCTTAGGAAACGTCTGAATCACAAATATAGAGGGAAATATATATTATTAATTTTATTAAGCCAAAAATGGTTTAAGACTGTAATATAGTGGGGGTGTTTTATGAAGGGGAGCACGATGCAGATTATTTATGGTGTTTTCTTCCCCTTGAGAACAGATGTTGTTGTGTCAGTTGATTATAGGCAGGGTGAGGGTTGGTGCTTGTTGATAAGTAGCTCTCATCATACAATTCTTATGTGACTGGCAACAGTGTCTTCTGTGCAGTCTGCAGCTACTGAAAGTCAACTCACTGTTTAGTCCTTGGTGCCTACAATGCTCCTGGGGTATCAGGGGGAGCTGCAAAACTTCTAAGGCATTTCTTAATGCTGAGCCAAGGCAAGAATGTGAGAAAAAAAGCTTGATGAAAATGTAGTAGTGGTTATGGTGTTAAATCCACACTCATGCTTGGGGCGCATAACTGTGTAGGCTGGGCTGAAGAGAATAATCAGCCCTTTACTCAAGGGTTCTTTTCTAGAGCTCCATTTAACAAAACAAAACTAAGCAAATCAAACCAAACCAGATTTTCCTTATAGGGAGGTTAAAGCTTCATCATTCAACTGCAACAAGCATCCCACTTTCAGCTGAAAACAGACAAAGTAGAGGCAAACAGGTAGTGCTTGGTCTGATGAGAACATCAACTGATACACAGACCATTTTCTGAAACACAGGGGCACCTTTGGGAAGCATGAGCTGCCAGGCACGTTTGGAGTAAGGATTGTTAAAGTTAATCCATTGATTGAGTTGTCCCTTCAGAAAGCCTTTCTTGCAGGTGGGAAGAGGGGGATGGAGAAGTGCAAGGCTCCATGCTTTGCGTTTTCCTGAAAATCATCTTAGGATGCTTTATAAGTTATGAAACCCTTTTTACACTCACTCCTAGTTTGTGCAGGACTGGGTTATGTTTCCTGTGTAATCCCATTGCAGACCACTCCAAAAAGAGCTGACACATCAGTTTACTGTTTAAGGACACTTTGACTATACCAGGCAATTCCCACCCATTTTCTGCAAGAGCAGAAGAGACTGTAAGCTCTCCCTGTAACGTGAAGGAAAAATACAAGGCAAAAGACAAGCCAAGAAACACCATGTCGGCTGGAGGGTTGCTGGGAATGGGGGGTATTCATCACAGCTTCGGAGGCACCGTGTAGGTGATAATTGCTTACCGTGATCCTGTTCATTTCTGCCTGTTGATTGCTTTTAATTCCTTGACATCTGTAGTTGTTTACCAATCTTTTTCCTTCCTCCCTTTCCCTGGGTGATAAGCAGTGAGATACCTCAGAGGGCCAGGGGAAACAGTGGTGATGGGGGGAGGCACTGAGCTCCTGGGGGTCCTTTTGTGTCTCTGTGTGTGTCCCTATTGCCTGCATCCCCCTTCCCTGACCAGCTGGCCTCTCTGTCTCATGCCCATGTGCCCTTGGTTTCACTAGGATATGAAGAATGTAATACCCTGCAGAATTGCCTTGTCAACAGGGATAGAAAGACAGCTCATCTTATTTAAAAACCTGTCTCAGGAAAGCTTAAGAGTACAGGCTTGGTCATCTGTCACACCCTGATCTCCTCCTTACCTTTAGAAAGAAAAGCATTTTTTAGCTATCAACTGCATTTAGCTACGCTCTATGCAAATTTTATTTAATGAATATTTTACCTTTTAAATAGTCTGGGCTCATGAACATTATATAAATGTCATGTTGTTGCAGACTCTCTGGTAACGGCATGGAGGACATCCTGCAGTGTAAAGCTGAAGTCAAATAAAATCTGTGATTAGTTCTCCCAGGGAAGGCAGCCATGGATTGTTCAGTGACTGTCCTCAGTGGGGGCATTAGCAGTGCAGTCGGGGTAGGGCACTGCAATACCCCTGGGAGGCAGCAGCACTCCCCTTTCTGGACGGAGGGACATTTTGTTCAGTGCAGGTAGCTGGCTTGGGGCCAGTTTTGCTCTTCCAAAGGCATTGGCAAGTCTGGGGATGCATGGATCATATCATCCCAGTTCAGAAGAGGCAGTCTGTTTAAAGCTGAAGTATTGAGACTAGCCAGGATAACTTGGAAATCTTCCTTTTTTACATCAAAATAGCTTTTTACAGGTGCTTACTGTTTATTGTATTCAGTATGCCAGACAGACGGTGATAGTCTTCTTCAGGAAAGTGCCAAAAACAAACAAACAAAAAAATCATCCTAAGTATTTTCTGTCTTCTCCTTTCTTTACCCTCCACGTAGTTTCTTTTCTTATATTTCTACTCCTTAAGTACACTGTACACATGTAAAAACCCAAGCTAAAGCCTCAATAAATAAACAAAAAATATTGGTATACAGAGCAATTATTATGTGTTGGAAGCAATTGCTTGGTATCTTAGCAGTGCTGCTTAAAACCCCAACAACTCTGACGACACAAACATAGCTGCTGCACAACTTCCTCAGCTGGTGTGATGGCAATATTTGCACAGATGACCAAATATCTTAGACTGCCACCTACAATGGACTGCATCTTGTGTTACAGCTTTGGAAAGGTTATTTCCAGCAGAAGGGTGCTTGATGGGTAAATTACAACAATAATAAAACTCTTTTCAGCCTGTCTTCTCTACTTCTCTTGGAGGCATCTCAGGCAGAGTTAAATTTGGGTCCCTGTGGCAGAAAACCTCACTCCAGATATAAGCCCAGCAGCCTTTCCATCCCACCGGCAGCAAAGGTTTCACCTTGCAGTGGGCCCAAGTCTGTGGTAATATGCACTGAAAAATAGATTTGGAGGGTGAATGTTGAAAACCAAGTGGTTAAAAACTGGGTGGAGGATGTCTGGGTATTCAACTTGGGAAGCAGAAGTACTGTGCCCCAAGCATCTCTGAGGACTTGGTTGCACAAAAGCTGCAAAGGGGGTTTGGGAAAATGGACTTTGGGTCAGGGGGAATTAAAAGAAAAAGCCCCTAATTTCTAGCTAGGCTTTTTCCTCTGGCTGAAATATGCCGAAAAAGAGTTTCTCAGGTGCTTTCTGTAGGCAACTGGAGAGAAGTGCAAGGTCATGGGCAATTAGAACCGTGTGTGATGGGAGGCATATTTGAGGCAAGCTAAAGCTTTGCTGTGGCTATCAAGTGCCTGCTCTGGCCAGCCCCTGGTTTCCTCACTTTAAAAAGAAGATAAGTTCTAATGGTTTGCCGCAAAAGCAGCCTTTTGGTTTGGGTTTGGGTTTTTTTTGAGAGTCCCTTCCTGATCAAGAGAAGAGGAATTTTTTTTTTCTCAGTGCAAGCACCTCAGCTCTGTCCTTTGGTCACCATTCCCTCACCCACTTCCTTGCTTGCTTATTCAAACTTAGAGATAAAAGGCCTCATTGCTTAAGCTGCTGTTGATATCAGCCAGGAGGAGTGCTACATATTAAATAGGTGGGAATTTTGATTTTCTTTATTCTTTACACACTGTGCACCTAGGCATTTTCCACTGCTGGCAGTTTGTACTGCAGTGCAAAGCAGCCCACTGAGCTATCAGCAGTGGAAATGAAAAGAGGAAATGCATCCCACTATTTAGGAAAAAAGAAAAAAGAAAAAAAAAAAAAAAAAAAAAAAAAGATTAACAACAAGGAAAGGTTGAAAGTCCTTCCTCCTCAGAATACCCCAAAAGGTCAGCCAAAATGGCCAAGCTGGGAGATGTCTGAAAAGTTGCTGGTTCTGCCCCCACCACTTTCTCTTTGATGCCATAGAGGGCAACCTATATTTGGAGGGGTGAGAAACAGAGTGAAATGACTTATGCTTAGAAAATGGCTCCACAACAACTCTTGATTCTTCTTGAATGTGGTTAGCCTATCTTAAGGTCTCCCTGAAATATTATTTATTAAAAACCTGCACGTGGTCACCCCAAAGTGTGTGTGGCTGTGTCCTCCCAACATGAGCTCATGAAAGGAGGCGCTTTCCTCCCTGGGGCTGCAGTGATTATAAAGGCAGCTGCAAAGCAGAGCACTCAGGATGTAGGGTGCCCTTCAGATAATGTCTGATGTCAAAACAAATCTGTTTACTCTGCAGTCATTTATACTGAATATTTATTATTAAGGGGCGGGGGAACACAACAGGAAGCACAGTTTGCTCAAGCCCTGTTGTGTTGATACAAGCTGGTAGCTGCAGCTCAGTGCTGTGCTAAACACAGAGGAGCAAAGTGGCTAGTGTCACTCTTCTTCTGCAGAGCAGTGGGCAGCAGTGGCCAACAAACTACTGGCTCATGTGAGGTCAAAGCCAGGCAAAACTGTAGCATCAAATTCAGTAAAAAGGGTGGGAGGAGGTTCCCCATGGGATGCTCACACATAAATACATTCACCTTCCCTGACCAAGCCTTCATTTTCAAGGCAAGTCCAGGCATCTCCTGTTTTGTTTGGAGATGGAAATGGTCTTGAAAATAGCTGGTGGTGGTTGCAGGGTCCTGCTCCGGGGATTTACCTGCTCTCCTCTTGTTTTTAACAGAAGGCGGACGGACGCCCAAGCAGGAGCCGGTCTTCAGGCGAGTCACCATGGAGGACAGTGTCATCTAGCGCCTGGGGACCCCATGAGCCTGCCCCGTCCTGCCCGTGCCAGTGCACCACCTCAGCTCCTCTGTGCCTCAGCTCACCCGTCCCTCACTTGGGATCGCACAACAGGAGAGCCCAGAGGATCTGGCCTTGACCAAACCCTCAGCAAACCCTTGCATCCCCAAGGAGAGAACAGCCCAGCTGAGACCCCCGCTGCCCCGTGCATGGCAGCACCCTGGGAAGCACCCTCGCCGTCTGGTCGCTCATCTCTTTTTTGAAGATGAGCAGAAGGGATGAAAATTGTCTTTTGTAATAAGAAATTAGTTTCACCTGCTCCAAACATTGACTTTACAGCTTGGTAACACTTAAAAGATGGCTGAGTGTGCTTAATCCACCATCCCGAGCCTCTCTCCACGCTCTCAAGCTGGGCTGTATAAAGGGGAACCTGCCAGATCCAGGTTGCTGTTGTAAATACAGACCTGTCAGTGCAAAGAGCCAACAAGGGAAGGACCAGAGGGACAGAGAAGTAGTCCTTACACCAGAAGAAGCTGAACGTGCCAGCAGAGTACTGTCAAGTGAAGCTGTTGCTTGTAAATAGGGACTGGCGCATGTGTCCAGCAGCAGCTCCACTTGGCCAAAGCTTCTCGGGGAAAAGCTGCTCAGATTTTATTGTCTTGTGTAAATAGAAATATTTTTTTGAGGAAAAAAAAAAATGAGCCTTAGTATCTTGAAGATAGCGTTTCTCAATCAGCTCAGCTGGGGATGGATATATGGGAACCCACGGGATCTGCCTGCTGTAGGCCGGCGTGGGCTCTCGCAGCCAAGCTGTGCCATCGCCGCAGGTGCAGGAGGCACCTGAAGGAGGATGGACCTGTCCATCAGAGGACTCGGCAGACATTTCTCCCTAGTCCCTGTAAACAGGGTGAAGTCACTGGTCCCATGGTCTCCGCTGGTGTAAATACTCAGCTACAGCCCACAGAGGACTTGGACTGCTTGGTGCAGTTGTGGGAAGGGGGAGGGTGGGATGGGCAGAAATCATCAGAGGGATGCAAACCCCATCAGCGTGGTGATCCCCAGGCTTTCAGCATTAGTTTTAAAAAAAAAAAAAAAAAGGAAAAAGGAAAAAAAAACAAACCATGAAGGCTTTTTAATGGTGTTGGCCCAACTGTTTGGCTGAGTAAATGGAGGCATGCCTAGACATGTTCTGTGTTCATGCCAGCCGGTGTCTGTCTGTTCTCTGTCTGTGCAAACGCATGTGCAAGGCTCTGTCTGGTTCAGGGGGCTGCCAGCCAGTGCAGGTCCCTGTGTCCATGTAGCTGTGTCCATGAGAGGAGAGAAAATGGATGTGTGTGTGTGCTGCCCTTTATGTGCCCAAACACATCTGAGGAGTCATATGTAACGCTGCTAGGTCCAGCTTTAGCAGCATGACTGCAGAGTATTGTCCACACCTCTCCAGGGAATGAAGCTTGGCAGGCAGGGGGTGGTGTTAGCTGAGTGAGAGGTGATAAATCTCTGCTCTGCATTGAGTTGTCATCCACTGTCTCCTGCCATGGCACAACAATACTCGTCCGCAAACACCGCCAGCAGAGCAGGGCTGCGTTCGAGCACCGGGAGCTGGCACAATGGTACCTCCTGAAAGTTGGACAGGAGCTTTGGGGTTTCCCTTTCATCATTCACCACCCAAAGCTCACTTATGCCTTATTTACTCTGAGTTCAACCGTTCGGACTCATGCAGTGCAGGGAAATTAGGAAAAGAGAATGAAATTAGAAAATGAAATCAGAAAAAAACCCATGCGTTAGAAGAAAACAGGTCTTTTTGAAAATTACCTCCGGTAACTTTCCCTGGACATAGAACACTCTCTTCAGCCTTTTGCAGGAAAGCAGTGCCAAGGTGAAGTGTCTTCCCCATGAAGAAGCCAGATTGCATGAAACGACTGTTGCACTATTTAACACAGCATTGGGGCCAAAGCCCCTTTACCTTTGCAAGGAGTAGGCAGTGGGCAATCAACAGAAATTGGAAGCTGCCTACAAATTCCTGAGGGGTGGGCATCTAGAGTGGTAATTTGCTTGCAGTGGTCCAAGGTGAGCTGCAGGGATCCTCCTTTCCACTTGAATACTTGAATACCTCCTGTCATCCAGCTGTGTATGTTACCATTAACACCTAACAACTGCCAGTGCCAAGTGATTTATATATTTATCAGGCCATTTATTTATGTATCAAAGCAGTGCACGGGGGGCACTGTGCTTTCATCTGCCACATATGGGCACCTATTCCTTTGCCTACTTCTCCAGCCTTGTATAGTGTCCTCAGGCAAGGTGACCATCATCTTGGGGAGGCTGTGGTTTCCTCCCCAGTGAAGGCTGTTAGCCTTTTTTCCAGGGAGAAAAACAGTGAAAGATATGAGCAACACAACCTGGCTTTGTGCTGGAAATGTGCTGAAAGTCAGCCAGTGCATTAAGCAAAATAAATAACTCCAAAATGTTTGAAAGTTCATGTTCTTTCACAGACATGAGGTGACCATTCTTACGGTTTCTAGGGCCCCAAAGGGCAATGCTAAATCCTGAACCCAAGGCTTCCTGACTCTGGGGAAGTTTGAGCTGCAGCATGGGGAAAATGTAGGGGCAGCAATTAGAGCAAAGAAGATATTCCCTGGTTTTCCTAGATTGCAGGAAAGCAAAACTCCCCTGGGTTGGGTTGAGTGGTGGATTTTTTTTCATTGGAGCACTCACTATTAGCTCCACTCTCCAGACAATCCCATCATCCTGTACCTTAAATCCTTGCCTTTATGTCTAGAAGAGTTATTCTTGGAGGTGTTTACAGCAACCTTCAATGTTTCTCTCTCTCTCCAACCTTAAACAAGCTGACACCCCACAACTGACAGTTGTAAAGATGAGCCAGACCAACTGCAAGTCCTAATAAAAATGATGAATCCCATCCACTGCATCCATATCGATGGCACACAGGTCACACATAGAGATGAGCAGTGAGGAGGGTGAGGCAGATAATCACTGAAAATTGTGGGAGTTGCTGTTACCAAACCCACCCAGCAGAGTTTTGATTTAATCCAGCCCTGAGTCAATACTGATTGACATTTCACTTGCTTTCCATATCATAACTGGACTTCCTTACTCCTCAGGCATGGAATGAATCTTAATACATTGTAATTACTGTACTCCTGGTGGTGAACCGGTATGAAAAGCTATCACAGAAAGCATTAATAAAATGTACATTATGAAAAAGAACTCGGCATTGTCTGAAATTAATAATGCACCAGATTTTTCTCATCCGTGCCTGCTCATAACAGGCCTGCCCTAGAGTTTTCTATTAAAATGACTTATTCAAACTACTTGTATAGCTGTGTTCAGCGTGAAGTTATCTGCTGTAGGTTTGCATCCCAGTTAGATGTACCGCATGAGGACTTATTAATCTGTTATATCTTTCAGGCATTGATTTTGGTGACATTTATATAACGCTGGTATGACTGAAATGAACTGATTGATTCATGCGTATGGATTAGTTTGCCTAAGACTTTGAGGCTAGGTAGCTTTATCATGCACGGTAATGCCAGAATTCATCACTGTATTATTTACGAGAGACTGAACTGACTGCATCTCAACAACTGAAGAGATCTTCACTGTTTTATTTATGTATAAATGTTTACTTAATCAGCCGCCAATTTTGTTTAGCAGAATTTGTTCGCAAACGGAAATTGTAAATGATAACGTGGTTTCTATTTTAAAATTTATAGGCTTTCATCTATAGCAAAATCCAAGATTTCCAAAGTGTCTTTGTCTACTGGCAATCAACAAGCTCTCTTGTATATGCTTTCTGGTAATTGCAATTAGCTGCTGCAATATTTCACATAAAAAACAATGCAACCCTAATACGGGAGATCTGAGTGGTAGTGTGTCAAAGTCAACATAAATATCCCAGTGCTTGCAAACATTCCTGGAGGTTTAACAAAGCAACAAGGAGCCACCAGCCAGTGCAAAGGCAGGAGCTCATGGACATGTATGGTGATTTCTGCTGCCTTATCTTACAAGAGAATCCCAGTTCCAGGTAAATTGTGTCTCAATCACATGGGCCATATCCCCTACAACAGCTTGAGGAAAGCCTTGTCAAAGGGGGCAAGGAAAACATCTGCTCACTGTGCATTGCAGCTGGGAAAGTGGCTGGGCTACAATGAGTGTTTAAGGGTATAACATTCCAAGGAGGCTTAATCCCAGGTTCCCAATCGATGGCACGTGTTTTCCTTGGACTGCGCTGCTTCTCCCAGGGAGCAAGGAATAAGGAGACATAAAGGATTTATTAAATGAAAGCAGAGACTTTCCTGTTAGGAGCCATTTAGAAATATTTTTAGTGCAAAGGCACAGAAGAAGTGACATGTTAGAGACCTATAAAATAATAAGTAGCGTCCAGAGAAGGTGAATTGAGTGCTGCAGTTCACCATAGGTAATACAGCAAGTGGCACTATGCAGGGCAATGAAGAGGTGAAGTCTTAAATGTAGTTATAAGTAATGTTTCATTACCCATCACAGGATTAACCCACGGACTCCCTGACCCAATACACCAGTAAGGTGATGTACAATGAGGTTTAGTAAGATATTATGCTGTTTTACAGTTTAAAGGGGGGGGGGGGGGGAGAGAAGTAGAACCAGGAAAAGCTTGTCACCTAGTCTCTTGTTTCAAGGTCAGAAGGAATTGCTGGGTCCCTGAGGAACTGCAGAAACACCCCTGCTGAGTCTTCAGCCATACTTCACACTTGTGGGTTTGGGGTTTTTTTCCCAACCATATTTTTTTAACATAAAAAATTACAGTAGTATTAGGTAGGCCTGGAAAATAACTTGCTAGCTGGCAGTGTGAAAAGGAGAGTAAACTTTGCATGTCAGCACCCCGGGTTGTAATTTCAAGAGCATGGGATTGCAAGAGAGTGATGCAGAGGGGTAACTGTGCCTCACAACCATTGAACCCATCGTTGCAGAACTAGTATCAGCAAGCAGTCCCTCTCCATGCTTCTTTTTTGGCTCCCTCAGGTACAAGAAGGCTGCAATTACATCACTCCTGAGCTTTCCCCTTGACAGGCCAAACCAACCAAATTCTCTCAATCTGCAGGTTTGTTCACTATTCTTTTAGGCCAATTAGGAGAAGCACCTGACAAAGGCTAGGGGGGAAAAAAAGAGTAAACACAATGTAAATATGTTGTACGAAGGCTAGGAGCTTCTTTAATCAGCACTGTGCCCACCTAGATGTAGTCCTGGTTCCTAATTGGAGAAGTAACAGCAACACCTGTGGATGTTGCCTAGAGGCTCCTTACCAAGCTCAAGGGCGTGTGCTGAGGAGGATTTTCTCCATGCAGGCCACAGAGCTGAAGCTGGTACGGTTTGCAGCAATTTTGTAAGTCCTGGCTGAACTGCAGATTAAACTTTAGGAAGATGTTTCAAGAGTGAGTGGAGTTCTGAAGAATGATGACTCTGTTGGACCCCTTGGTAAGACACCCCACATGCTTAAGTGTTTTCGTTGATATGCAAGTACGGCAGTTTGACTCGTGTCTCAGCAATTAAATTTTATTTCCTGTCTTACGCCCTGTTTATCCATGCTAATAGCTCTCCTAGATCTTCTTGGATAACACCTGCTGTGTAGGAAGGTATAAAATTGTAGGAAGGGCTGAATATTTGTCACCGTAATGTCATCAAAATGGTCTTGACTAAAAGGTGTTGCTGCAGGAGTCTGATTTTTTTTCTCAAGCTTACCTCTATGTATATGAGCTTTTAGTCATGTTTCAAAATAAAATGAAGACATGCCTTTTTTTTTCTTTTTTTTTTTTTTTTTTTAATCTGTAAAGCTAAAAATGAAGCTGTTATGTGCATGCTTCCTTCTGCTTGGATGCACTTGCCAGCATCTGCTGCTGTTGGAAGCTGAAGTCACTGATGGCCAGGCTAAATTAAACCTCTCCAGTGTGTGTGTTGAGGGGGCATAAACCAACATCTGCAAGGTGCCTTTGGGGTAAGGGTAGCTGACCCTCCAGCTGATGTGCCCTGCTTAGAGCTTTGCTGTCCTGGGGATGCAGCAGTTGCACAAAAATGAGACTTAGAGATCCCTGTTTTCTTTGCAATATCCTTTATTTATCCTTACATATGTATTTTTGTGTGGTGCACTCCCCCTAAGCCCCACCTGTGAGGACCAGTGGCTGCCTGCTGCTCTGCACCTCTGCTGAATATTAAGCAGCTTCCTAAAAGCAATGAGGCTGTTATGGCTGAACAGCTTCACCATGTGCAGGCTGCACAGATATCCAGCAAAGAAATCAAAGGCATGATGTCACCAGTATTTCTTATCTAAAATTAAATATCTGTCTTAAGTCCCCAGACACACTGAGACTTTGTATTAGAAACATATACTGAGAGTTCAAACTGAGTCATCTCATATATATTTCACTCAAGCCAAGGGAATAGCAGTGAGAATAGACCTGCAAAAGAGCAATTCTCTATTCTAGCAAGATGAGGGAGAAAAAAATATTCAGGGAAAATATTAATGGGTTCACTAGTGAAAAAATCTTGCCAATGAAATTATGTCTCTAATATTCTGTACCTTTGCAGTAAAGTCATGATTTGCTGTGGAAAATGCAGCAGAGAATAAGTGGGTCAACTTGTGCTCATTAACAACAGAAACAGAGTAAATGGCATTTAAAACAAGTCCACTCAGAGGGAAAGTGAAAATTATTTATTCTGAAGGCATCAAACGTTTGTTGTCACAATTGGATTTCTAGAGCAAATCACAATGCTTTGGGGTGCTGTTGTCCAGGCAGGGTTAAGCCAAGCTCTGGATGTGCCGAGCATTTCTGCTGCTGCTCTCCACTGCGTTGCACGACGTGCCGGGTGGCCACTGCTGTGCCCTTTCTGGCACATGCCACAAGTGTTCCAGCCCAGTCATCAGGTGCTAAAGTGGGAGACATGGTGCTGGAAATTACTTGGCCCCATCTGTGCTAAGGGGTAAATTGTGCCAGGCTCTGTGTCAGTCCACTCACATGTCAGCAGCCGCACTTGGGTGCAGTGAATTTGTGTGGATCAGGAGCACTTTTAATACCCCTCTACCTTTTGTCTCCCTATTATCCCACTAATGGGCCCTATGTAGTCCCCAGTCCCATGACGGTTCATCTTCCCTCATTCATCTCAGGCTGTGCTGCTGATTTTCTTCCCACCTAGGTAGGATCATGTGTTGTGAGTACACCTTAGATCCTAAATAGTTTTCTGTAAGGTAGATAAAGATGTTCCCCTACTGTACAAAAAGGGGTTTTCTTCTCCTGTGAGCATTCCAGTCACAAAGGAGCTGTGCACTGTGTTCTCTTGGATTCTGGTGATGTTGCCCATATAGGAAGGCATGGGGCAGGAGGAAGCACAGAGGCATTTCTGGAGTTACGGTAGAAAAAATCCTGCACTAGGCTGTTCTCCAGCTTTTACTGGATTATAGCCCAGACCTGAGACCCAACAGATGCACTGTCAGGTATGAAGTATTGGCCCAAGATTCGTGCTGGCTGTGTAATGGGAACCAATTCCCCTTTCTAATGCACAGTTGTTGCATTGCATAAAAATCATTATTACACATTGTGAAATCTAATTATGTTATTGCACACTGTGTATACACTCTAATAAAGGCAGTGGAAGCAATAACACTGCTAGTAATACACCAGTCCACTGAAATTGCTATTGGTGTCAATTTTACATTCATTTTTTCTTGATTTACCCTGAAGAGCAAGGCTTTCTGCCTGCTTGCTTTGGCAGGTGGATGAAGTGTCAAGACCTTACAAGGGCTGCAGAATCCCACAGCTCCTACTGCAGTATGGAGTGTGTGAGGGGACTACCATGTTCCAACTCTGATACCCAGGGGTGAGACCGGTCCCTCCTGAGGGTTCCAGTGCTGTACTGAGATGGGTCCGAAGCCAGCTGAGCTCAATTTCCCTTGAAAGTGCCCCTTCTCCCCACTGATCGTAGATCCTTGGGCACCTGTGCTCTTAGATCTGGTCTGAAACAAGATGGGCTCAAAGGCCTCCACCCCTCTATTGTTCTGGTGTGCAGGAGGAAGGGGAGGATAGATGGTCCTTTGTCTTAATTCAGACATATATATTTGCCAGCATTGAGCTGAGAGAGATTTAGCTTTCCAAGAGTATTTTCAGTTCTCTGCTTCCCCACCATTAAACTTCTCATTGTAAACCTTGTGTGATGAATATGAACTGCTAGTGCCAACCTGCTGGTTTCTTGAACTCTGCTCTTATTGCAAGCTGTCACACAAGCTCTTTTTAGTAGTGGAAGAGATAAAGAGGTGTTCCTTAAGCACCTCAACATCTTCAAGGAGGTAGGTGCAGAGTTACCAGCCATTGTGATACTGTTTGCAATGTGCCCTGAATCCATCAGCTGAAGAAATCACATTGGGAGCTGAGGAGAGAGTTGTAGGGGTTGTGATGATCTTCTGAAGATCCCTTCTTTTCAACTGTGGCAAATGAACCCAGGGTTCAGCCTCTGAAGAAAAGAAAGGAAAAGGAAAGATGTCAAACCACAGACTGAGGAAAAGTTTGACTCTGTATTTCCTTTCCTAGACAGTTTCAGACACTGAAAGCTACTGTTCCCATCACTACCTCTTCAGAAGAAGAGAGCTTCAGCCTGCAGTGTTTCAGTGTGTCTTCTAAATGGAATGGGATACCAGAAGCTGGTCCCCAAACAGCAGCAAAGCATTTGCAGGAAGAAAAACCTGGTACTGCTTGAGTCTCCTGTAATGCCCTTTTGCCAGGGTCCTATGTTGGAAGCCAAGCACAGCTGGGTGATCTTTTTTCCTTATGTGCCAAGGTTTGTCCCTGGCATGAGACAGGCACAGTTTTGGCTTTTTCACAGTGTGGGCCTGTTTTACATTGGGCAGTACAGCACTCCAGAAACCCATAGGATCATCTCTCTCCTACTCTGGTATACAAAGCATCAAATGCACCATGTCAAGACTCAACTGCTCTCCTGACCCTCCCCCCTCCAAGGAGGTGTGTCCATCCACGTTTACCACTGAACCGTCTTGTAAAACAAGTGATTCATTTAGTCTGCCTACAGACTGCCTGAAAGTGGCCCATGTATTAGCTTTTGCCTGTCTGTCTTTTTCCAAGAAAAACTGCATGGAGACACATAAGTCTGTAGAGCACCTGTGGACCAAAATGTGTCATTTCCATCACAATGTTCCGACTGTAGAGGACCTCTCTCTCTTTAACACTCCAAATTGTGCCTTAGAGATGTGTTGGAGAAATATTCTTTGCAGTAGTCAGCAGGGTATGAAATGCATTCTGACTATAGATACTACTTTTCTAGTTTTTCTGTGCTGCCAGATTCTCCACATGGTAAAAGCTTTAAGGGAGCAGAGGCAAGCAGAGAGAAGGTGCTGAGATGAAGGAAATTATGGGGGACTATCAAGGGAGAGAAAAACACTGATCTGTACTCTATGTATCCCACCAGTTATCAGACAACATCAGATAAAAGATGTGTGTGGGTAAGCTTTAATTTAGTTTCAGCTGCTGAATAGGTTTTGGGTTTGTTTATTTTTTTTTTAATCACTGCGAGATTGTAATAAGTTAATTCAAAATCTCAGTAAAGTATTCAGCAGTCCTCCACTGGGAAAGTATGCCTGAACTTAGCTGTGTCCTCATGGCCCCCTGAAATCCCATTCTGCATGCACATTTCACATTAAGGATGCCACCACTCTTTTTCTGTCTCGTGCCAGTCTCAGAAATCACAGATCTCTGTCTCTGGCAAGCTGTCTGGCAATCTTTCCTTTGGGAGGTGTTTTTTTCCTTCCTTCTCTTGGACAAAAGTCTAGAGAAAAGAGAAGTGCCAAAAGCTATATTTGTAAAATCTAAAAGAACTTGGGAGGCAATGAGGAGGGCAGTGACAGATGAGGAATAGGAGGAAAACACCATAAGCAACCCTGTCTTCTTCTCCTGTGGGGTAAGAAGGTCAAGCTTCCCCGGCACACAGCTGAGTGCTAGTTATAACTGTCAAGTTTGTATCGAACCTACTACCTGATTTTTCCCTGTAGTAAATTACTGTGGAAGTCAACAGTATTTCTGCCTTTATTGCAGAATCATGGCTATCAGATACAGAAGAGACAAAAGGGCTGCCTTGATAAAGGCCTCTCCCTTGATGCAGTGATTTATGAGCAGTACTGGCTTTCCAGGCCCTGCTGCAGCAGATATTGCTGGAAGGAGTCTGGTCTCGGTCCCCCCTGGCCTGAAACAGAGGTGTGAATATTGCTGTGGCCAAACAGGAGCTTCCTGAGCCAGTTTAACTTCATAAATCATCTGTGCTATGTTGCAGTAGCCAACATTGGGCTGTCCAAGCTGAAAAGTCCAAGCACAGAGGATGTTAAACTCCTGGAGACTGGGAATGGTCAGGAGACCTGGGCTGACAGCTTTGGCATATGACTGGTGTACGGCAGTAATACTTTAAGGACAGGTGCCTTTCTTTTTCTTTCTTTTTTGATCACTTGTTGATTAATCTTGCTCCATGCTAATGGGTAGTAATGCACCATTGGTGGAGATGAACTGCCTTGCTAATGAACTACACTGAAGGATTTGTACAGACCATAACCTTGCTTTATGCCTTGTGCCCTTTCCCTTCTTCACCACCATATCCTTTAGTGATTGTAACCTTTTTCATATTAGTTTCTAGCCTTTTATTTTTTTTAGTGGATAATTCCAATTAGTCTCTCATCCTGCAGGTGCAATTTAACACTCATAAAAAAACTTGATATTCTGCCAGTCCCAAAATTCAATGGCATCCTTCACTAGGGTTCTGATGCTGGGGAGCAGTGATGCACTAAAACTTTGCAAAATGTTCTAGCTGCCAAGGAATTCTACAGTGTGGCATGAGTGGCAATCCCCCTCTGTTTATATCTGTCACAATGTTTGGAGAAAAACAAGAAAAATCTGGGCCCCAGGTAGAAACCTGAGCCTGTTGAGGAATTAATGAAATCACACTGTTTGACTTGCAGATGCTGTTCTGTTGGGAGCATGCTGAGGCTGCCATTAAATCCCTTTGGATAAGACTCAGTAAACATCTGGTAGCTTTTTTTTCAAAAATAGAAACTGTAATTGTTCTAGGCCTTGTTGTCTGCCCACGCTGGTAATGTGCCTGCGAGGTCTAATTAGCTGACAAGTGACAAAAGAGGCCACTGTAGCGAAGGGGAGGCCGGGTGCCAGGATTGTTAGATAGGCTGGGCAAGAGCCATGAGAGCCAGCACGTGATGGATGCAGGAAAGGTGTATTATCCCCTGCTTTGTTACAGATGCAGGCACATGAGGAAACGAGGCAGATTGGTAAGACAAAGGCTCAGCGTTTTGCTATTCATCTTATGTAAAATTGGATCTGCAGAAGTCTGTGAGTAGGGTCGTTAGGTCCTGTAATAGTTGGTCAGTGCTAAAAGAACCCTGACCTTCAGGCTCTACTGAGTACCTTTCAATGCTTGTGGAAAGAAGATGGAGAGGACTTGCACTTTAGTCCAGCAGGAGCAAGATTAGTAAAAAACTGATGTACACTGCTGTAGCTGTATTCCTGTTTGCTATCAGTGATAAAATCCCCACTCACTGTCAGCAAAAGCAGAATTCATTCAAGGCAGAAGAGAGTCCCATATGCTCTTATAAGTGAGCCTGTGGGACAGGACCATTAGTTGGGCACTGCAAAATCTGATCACCTTCTTTGCTGGTGTTCACCTTGAATTGTTGCTAATTCCTAAATTGATACATTTATCATATTTTCGTGGATAAAATATATTGAAGATGTTGCCTTTCCAGATCTGGGGTGGACTGTTTCAGCTGGTATCTAGCTCCTTACCAGTGTGAGGGCTACACCCTGACTGCACCACAACTGGACTTTGCAGTGCAGGGATGCTCAGCATGTGTGAAGCTGTGGGCTCAGGTGCAACTACTTTTGAGTCTGCCAGTCCCGATGTTTGGGCTTTTTCAGCGCTGTACCTATGGCCTGGCTGAACTCTGCTTGTTCCTTAGCTGGGCACATATGGATCTGGAAAAGTATTTTTAAATGCTTAAGCACTGCTTAGCGCATTACTCTAGTTTTGTTTTGAGGAATTAGATCCTCTTCATTTGTCTTGGCTCCTCTCAAACAGTTCCCATCAAAGGGGTAACAAGATGAGTCATGAGGACAGAGTAGTGGTGGGTTATGAGAATATCTCTTGGTCTGTGTTTGCCAGCACTCATGCTGAGATCACAATACTTTTTCCAGGTGTTCTGGTAGATTTGGGGGTCTCACAGCTGTTAGTGTCATACCTGCACCAACATCTGGCCCAACACTGCTAAACTCTCCAGACTGTGCTGCTGGAAGTGATTTGTTTTGTGCTGAAGTCACCTTGAATCACAATTACCAATGGGAAGGAGTGGATGCGTGTGAACAGTCACAGATAAAATTTTGTAAAGGAGATCACCAGAAGTGAAAATGACATCACCAAAATATCTGCCAGCAAATTCAAAGTCATTGGCTATGTTTGTTTCCCCATACAGTCAATAGTTCCCTTCCATCTCTCCACTGCTCCATAGCAAAGATGTGCCATGGACAGTGAGGAAAACCCCACCAGGGCCACCCACCCTGGACATTCTGCTACCTCCCTCTCCTTCTGTAAATCAGGAATAACCCCACTAAAATCAAAAAGAATTCTCCAGGGTAGAATTTTATAAATGAAAAAGGAAAGGTTTCACACTCATTTTCTTCTGTCCAGGGCACCATGAAATTAAAATTTTTGGGTTTAGATTGCTGCTAACCTTAAACTGTATTCAGTATTAAAAAATAAAATCAAATTTATAATATATATTACAAATATTCAAATATTGCAATATATTACATACACTATGTAAAGATACCTATCATATATATTTACATATACATGTGTGTATATATATATATATATATATGAAGACTTGCAAGTTCATGTTTTGGCAGCCAGTTGAGTGCCCTGGTTTGGTTTCGGTCTGATAAATGGGTGCAAAAGAAGTGATTGAATCTCCACACCTGGAAACCCTATGTGTTGTGCCAGATCTTGGCTGTGTTCATCCACTCTGAAATGACATTTAGTGACGCTCCCTCTGTGTAAGATATTGCTGTGAAATTTTAGGGCAGACAGAGGAACAAGAGAGTGGGAGATGGATGGAAGCAGGTAAAACGCATTAAAATCTTTTTAAAAGAAAGGCTTTGTTCTTTGAGAACAACAACAATAATGCATGCTACCCAGCTGCCTTTAATGCTTCAGTCCCTTTATTCCTTTGGAAGCAGGGGAAATCCAAAACTGAAACAAGGCAACAACACTACGCTCTTTTTCTTCTTCCAACACAACACAATTCAAGGAGAGAACATTTCAGTTTTTATTTTAAGATCACAGGTAAACGACTTGCCATCATCTTTACATTCCTGGTATGATTTGCTTCTCAAATGAAAATTCAGGATAACGATTATTATTTATAAACAACAGGGATGACAAAGGCAAAGTAGGAAATGCTCTGTAAATGCAGATAAAATTATCCTGGCACCACCTGCACATCTGTACATGTATATGTGTACATAAAAATAGGAAAGCCTACTGAGTTATTGAATAGAAATGAGACTGGCAAGAAGTGTCTTTCCCCAAGCCATTGCGTATTCCACAATTCTGTCATGAAAATGTCTTTCCTCCCACCTCTGACATTCTATTGTTGCTTTTCAACCAAAACAAAGTGAAAGAAGATGAAAAGATTGAAGAGGAAATGGTAAGTTATTTTTGAAGGTAATTTCTGTCAAGTTTTTTTTTAATCATGTGCAGGCGTGGTGACAAAAGTTACCAGTGTGTGCTCAGAATGATGTTTGGCGATTTGTTTTGCTTTTTTTTTTTCCAGTTAAATAACAGCAATGTTTTTAAGACAATAGTGCCTCTTTCCCAATTTCAGAGCTCACAGACTGAAAAGCAAGGAAAAAATAGAAGAAGAAAGAATAAAATGTCCACTTTGGATGTCCTAACTGGTACAAAATGTCCCACCTCCTTGAGCAGCTCTTCATTCCTCAGAAATGAGGATGAGCAGCAAAGGGATGGATAACATTGGTACAAACATGAGATGAGCAACCCCAAAACTGGTGTTCAGCCTAATAGTGCTGGTGAGTGCATGTGGGATGCCCAGTTAACCTCTGGTCAGTGCGGAATTAATCCCTGCAACAGTGCTTTCTGTTTATTTTCCAGTGACTTCTGCAAGCAGCACCTAGCAAAGCAAGCTGCTGGCACACACATCATTAACAAGCACGCTGGTTAAATTTCCTTTTGTTGCAGTGCATATTTTATAAGATTATCTTATTTTGGAAAAGTTTGCCCTGAGTGGTGCTTTTTGTTTTCACACATGTTGCAGCTGCAAATGCAGGAAGGGTTGTGCCGCAGAAGAAATGTCTTGCTCAATATTTTTTTTAAAATTTTTGCATATGAGGAAGTACTTCCTCCCAGCTTGTTAATCTTTTACCCCACCTCTTCTAAGCAAATGCTTGCTTACCAAGAACTAGCACAGCCTGATACTTACATAGACAATTGGGACCCAGAGAAGTACGTTTATCCTTTCTTCTCCTTTTGTGTATGACTTTGCAAAGGAGGCATATGCTCTTCCTTGGACTTGAGGTTTTTAGGTTCAAATAGAGGTATTAGCTTCCTGTCCCAAAGCCTAAAATCCCAGGGAAATGAAAAGAATGGAAGAGCATCCTTGAAGTGAGATGTGCTAGAGCAATTACCTTAATGGCAGCTGCAGGTTCCAAGCTTCCTCAGCTATACAGATCTGTCAGTTTAACCCTGGGACTTCACAGGTTTGGCCATTGTGGTTTGAAATCTCCCCCTGGAAAGCCATTATCTTCTGTACTGAGATGGAAGATGCAGGAGACAAAGATGCTGATCTGGGATGTCGATGCTACCCCACCACAAACCTTTTGGCACATGGAGTGAGCCCTCAGCTGTGATGGTCTCTAACTCCACCACCCAGCTCCAAATCTGCCTCTTGCCCTTCAGAGACTCACTGGCAGCAAACACATCCCCTCCCTGAAGTACATTCTGCCTCTGGTTTCTAGATGCAGTGCTGAGGTATCTGAGCAGGAAATGTCATGGGATAGAGAAGGTGGTTTGCTAGCGCACTAGCAAGCACATCACTACAGTTGGGATCACCCCAAAATTACCCACACTGATGGAAATGGACCTTGCAAGTTTGGAGCTGAGCTGTGGGAAAGGCTTGCTTTAAAAACCAGGTGATGGTGAATCACTTAAATCTGAAGTCAAATGGAGGTCTCTTGTGAGGGTGGGGATGAGCCCACCTTATAATGAGAAGCCACCTTGTTTTCTGTGGGAATAGATCATGGGAACCCTTTTTTCTCTCAGCTTTTCTCAAAGAGATATAGCACATTCAATTAACAGCTTCTGTCCATCTGACTATTACACATGTTCCTGCCTTAAGGAAAGTATAACAGCATTTTATAACAATACTTAAAAGAGATTAAGCCTAGAAAAGAACTCAGTATAATCCTGTTATATAAGAGCAAGAATATTTTTCAGGCTATAAATCAAATGCTTCCCACATTAGAAAGCTCCTTCATTACCTTTTAAGCCAGATAAATGCTCCAAAAAAGCTTAACTATAAGGTATGTGTTGTGATAAATAATACAAAAATCAAAATTTAATTGCTAGTAGGCTTCCCATTTGTTCGCAGTCAGGCAACCTTTTTCTCCCACAACAGAGCATGTGCAAAGCTCTTAGAAACTCCAAGCATTAAAATTGCAATTATGGAAACAATTTATAATCAATACGTGCTTATTAGGGTAACCTGTAGCATGTATGGGATATTTTAGAGCAATTATAATCCTGACAGTCCTTTCTGAGAGCAAAATTTGAGTCTTGGTTTTTCCCTTTCAGGTTTCAGTCCCCGCAGTGCCATCTACTGCTGAGATAAGTTTGAATGCTGAATTTATTATTTCTTTGGGGGAGAATTTTCAGGGCCTGTTATCTGCAGGTGAAACACAAACTCATAGGGGAAAAAACCAAATTTTGTAAAAGCCCAGCAACCTATGTCTAAAATCTCCCTACTGATATATGGCTTAGACCGAAAGGAAAAAAAAAATCCCAAACTAGGATCCATCATTTGTAATCTTATGTTACTGAAACCAAATGTTTCTTTGGCCACTCCTCATTCACTCATGACAATTCATTACTCAGCCACTGGGAATTGTCTCAGCTCCAGTGAAAACCATGGAGTTATACCAACTGCTATCAGCTGAACCTCTGGCTCAGAACTGTTAAGAAAAAGGTATGCAGATTTGCTTATTTGTTTTGGAAACAAGGATAATTTACTTCTGCCAACCAAACCTACAGCCTTGCTTATTTCTGAGTGATGAGAAGTCACTTCACTCTTCTAAGAATAATTAAGTAATATGGCTAGTGAAGGACAGCTGAGGTAGGTTCTTGGCGTCTCTAGTTTAAGTTCAAAGGATGTTGGAGTTCTGGCATGACTTTACCAAACCACTGTTAAAAAGCGAAGAGATGTCTAAGGTGGGCTTTAAGATTTCCAAAAATAAGGAAAAAATACCAAAATAGTGGGTTTTTTTAAAAAAATCAGATCATTTTTTCAGGTTAAAATACGTCTTCCTCAGGTGGTACCTTGGAGGTGTTCAAGTCTTATTCTTCTCTAGTTACCCTTCTCTTCCCCATAAAAATAGCCTGTGGACTGGAGTGCCTCCCCCAGGAAGCCTGTTTTCAAGCCAAAAAGGACACCTGGCTCTGCTCTACTCTGCCGAGGACTTTCAGCCATGGAGGGAAAGAGTACAAAACTCTGCACTGTACCCAAGACTGAGGGTTCCTTCCAGCAGGGCATCTATTACAGGGTAAGGAGTGAAAAGGAACAACCACTGCTTGGCTGAGAGTGTCAGTTTTGCAAACTATTTCACTGTTAAAATAAACTTTGAAAAAACACCAGTCTGGAATTTATTTGTATATTCATTGAGGTGAAGAGAGGTGTTTCTCCAGAGTTCTCTTCACAGTATGCTGCAGGTGAGGTGAAGTCCCATCCAACCTGGCAAACACTCCTTTTTTAGGTGGGAACAGTCAAGGTGTACTGAGCAATAGGATGGCTGTAAGAACAAGACCATGACCCAAAACAGGGTCACCTGAAAGGCTGAAGAAACAGGTTTGGGTGGAGAGGTTCAGCTGGGAGCTGACAGCAAATGCTGAGGAGTGGTCACTCTTTGGTAGGGCTGAGGAGAGAACCAACTGAGAAGAGAGCAAACAACTTTGGAAGCAGTGAGTAGAGCACAGACTGCAAGATGAAGGCTGGAGACAGGATGCTGTGGGTCAAAGTGACAGGGCGAAAAATAGAGTAGGAACAGGGATACCATCTGTCCTATAGGATCAACTTTTGGTAACATATATATTGGGCTTTATGCAAATCTCTATGAATAATTCAGCATAACCATATATTTCTTTCCACCCACCTAAGCAAGCTTCCTCCATCACAAGTCAGAAACAATTTCATGAAGAGTAGCTAATGGCCATTTGTCTTATTGAATTACTTTGGTGTCAGTATGGCTTTTATTTATTTATTTATTTTGTAGCTGAGCAGAGAAGGATGAAGCAGAACAGGAGACATGGAGGGTTCTCACTGTCACAGGAAGCACCCATCTTAGGAGCCTGGGACAACACTGAGTGCATTGACCATCCTCAGAGGTGTTCACCTCCTAGCAAGGACCATAAAGCCTGGAAGGGTGAGTCTGCTGTTTTACACAACTCAGAGCAACTTCCCATCTTCTGGGATTTGATGGAAATTCATTGATGCTACAGAATGATGCCCTCTCACAGAAACTGGTGATGTGCACCCCAAAGATGTTTTTTTCTTGACATTCTAAGCATCATACAGACTGCTCATCTTTCAGCCAAACTAGACCTTTTCCTTGCATTTCTCAAATGAAACTCTGAGTTTGCCAAATGAAAGGAGGAAAAAAAGGATTGATGAGGGAACTCTTTTCTGAGCCTCTTTCAAGAGTGAAGCACCAAGTTTAAAAAGTAAACTTTAAAGCAGAATTTGCCACTGTCCTGTCAAATCTGTTCATCTGGCCCTGGCTGAATATTTCAACCCAGAATAGCTCCAGCTGATCACTTGCCTGTGAGAGAACTTGAATTTCAAAATACCCCCTTGATACACCCCATGCCTCTGCTGGGAGCCCAGCTCGAGTCAGAGGGATTAAATCTGGATGTTATTAAATTCTGCTGAGCAGTGACAGAAATGCCTTCAGAAAACAGTGCTGAGCAGCTGCTTAATATTGTTTTCGTGGTGGTAGAGAAGCAAATGTCTCTTGCACTGGCTAGAAAAAGCAGTTTGTCTCATTCCTAGAAGCATATATTGTAGAAACACAGCTCAGAGTCATACTTTACAGGCTGGCTGCCAAAACTTCAGCTGAAACAGAAGAACTTCAAATAATTAGCTAGACAGTGCCTAGCAGGTGTCACTTTGGAACTCTTTGGTGATGATAATCCTCAAAGATTGCAGAGAGGTGATTTGAACAGAGAATACAGGTCCACAATTCACATATTCCTTCATGAGCAACCACTCTCCTTGCTCGTGCACCAGTTCTGATAGGAAGCAGCTTGACAAAAACATCTGCAATTTGATCTAAAAAGAAAGAAAGAATAAATTGCTCTTTTAAGCTGGCAGAAAAAAAAAATAATCCCCCCCTACCCCCAAACAAATCAATACAATGTCTTGAATTGGGAAAGGATGCTGTGTAATTGGAATACAGATCCTGCATGAAACCCTGATTCTAATCTGAGGTATTTAATACTTTCTGCCACAATAAAAGAAGAGAATTAATGGACTCAGTGGGAAATCTAGATGGTATTTAGCTCTGAATCAGACTATTATTTTACACTTGGCATTGATAGGAGTCAAAATGAGGCCACAAGCCCAAGACTTTCTCAGCAACTTGTGAGTGCCAATTCCCTTTATATTCCCATGATCCCTGCTTGGAGGCTTCCCTTTCTCCAGCTCTCAATCTCAGCAGCAGCAAACTGAAGTAATAAGTAATGAAGCCACTTCAGGCTAAATGTGGGTATAAAATGCATGCATTTTCTCTCTTTTTAAATGTGTGTCTATTGCACATACATGTAAGATGTATCTGACAGATTATAAAATATATGGTTAAAAGGCAGACATTTATTACAGAAAATTTGTTCTATGAATGCATGCTTCCTCTATAAAGAAAGCATTTTTTTTCATGCTCTGATCTTTATATCATGTGTGTATATTTGGGATGAATTAAATAGGGAGAAGATCTCAACAAAGTTTTGCACTTTCTAGTGACAAAAAAGAAAAAAGATAGATTTTTGCAAGCTCTTTTCCCCCTAATGTTAAAAGAGCGTGTAAGAAATGGGGCAGAAGAGGGAACGTCATGAATAAAACAAAACCGTGGGAAGCTCTCCAAATCCATCCTAGAGTCTCCTTCCAAGGACAGGATTTATTTGGAAAGCATCTTTGCAGTGGTCCTCAGGATTCCTTGGATGTATCAGAAGGGCTGTCTTGCCCTTTCCAAGCTCACTGTTGTGCTGACTGCAAACCACATCATACTGTGTGTAGAAGCCATTATTTATAAACATAGATGTCCGATGAGTCTTCGTGATACCTTCCGAAGTGGATGTGTAAGATTATGAATATCTTGCTCCAAGCCAAATGGCAAGCAGGGAGCAGAAATGAGGCTGGGATTTGAGAGCTCCCAGTTCCCATGCCTTTCTTACAAATCCTGTCATATAAAGATGAGGTGTGAGAGCAACAGCACAAGAAAAATGCTGCTGATGATCACCAGGTGCTGTGTACTCATTCTAATGGTATTCAGGATGCTTCCATTCAAGCAATCTGCCTTCCCTCTTGTCTGAAATACCTAAGGGATGGCCTCAGGTGATTGAAAACCAAGAGGTACATCAAATCATCAGCAATGCACTTGCCAGATCCCACAGGGCAAGGATGCATGGCTCAGCAGGGCAGAGGAGGGGCAGCGAGGTACCCACCAGCAAAAACAGATGATGGACAGTTGGAAAACAAGGAGGAACCCTACTCCTGCAGCTCTTGTGAAAGAAAGGGCTGTGGGACTGCACCAGGGAACAGAGAACCATATGAGCAGCTTGTTGGCTTTGGGCTCAGTGGCCAGTTTCATTGTAAGCATATTTTTTCCCTTTTACTTAGAAACAGATGTCTAGAAAGACAGATGAGAAAATCTGTTTGAGAAAGACTTAAGAGGGGTTTCTCTCTCCTTCCCCAGAGCAAATGCTCGTAACAGGAGATTGCACAGTGATATTGCTGGAGCCACTGAAACATTTTCAGGCTAGGGAATCCCCATCTGAGTGCCGAGAGGAAGGGCTCAGCTGCAGGGCTCAGGTAACTCATGGCTGACTGGCTCCTTTCAGACCTGCAGTGTTTTATTTCACAAGCCAGTCATGCTCTGCAGAGGCTTGAGCATAGCTTCACAGAAGAACAGTGGTTTTGTCCTCCTTATCTTTTCTACAAAATGACCTTTGCCTTTGTAATCTGATGGGCTCAAATGTTTGATAATCTCAGATTTGCTGGTAGTGGATATCATGTGTTGGCAATCCCCAAATTTTGCAGCCACATTTTAAAAAAAATTGTGCTGAAGTGAAGATAAGCTATTGTCTCCAACTACAAGCTTTAATAAAGCCTGTGTATCAGAGGATGATGATCCAAGCCAATTTAACCTAATTGACCCTCCTAAGCCTTCTTTCTTATCTAAAAACTCATTCTTTGCCAGTCAGGCTCACAATACCGGTGGTTTGAAAAGTGCAATTTTTAATAACCCATTATCTACAGCAATCCTGATCCAGATAAATAAATCCACCTCTAGATGGACAATTGATTTTGTTACAGTGGTCAAGTTCAGTCATTTAGGGAGATGCAGCCTGCTAAAGCCAGCAAAATGAAGATGAGATGGAGGGGGGCTGAGCATAGGGTTTACCTTGACAGAGGAAGGAATTTCAACTAAGGGAAATCTAGTGTTGCCTATTTAATACTCCATGGAGTATGAAAAGGCCTTTCAGAAATAATTATTCTCTCTATATACTGTTGTAACAAGGAAAAATTTACTTGTTACATAATGAATTCAAAATTTTCCTGTAAGTTTTGATGGCTCGTTTGTCATTAGCTTCTGGAAGTAGAGAGAGAAGGAGCATGCCATGCTGATTAGCTCAGGACTGGGTGGCCTGGGAGTGTGCTGCCAGCAAATCTATCTGCCAGCTACATCAGGAAAAGGATCGCCAGCACCAGCTCAGCTCTTTGCTTTGGTTGTTTTGTGTCCTGCAGTCCAATGAGAGTGTTCAGACAAGAAAGGAAGTGGGAACAACTCCTGTGGCATGATGAGGAATACCACATAGCTCAGGCAGAGAGGGAATTGGAGAGTGATGCTGGGAGCAGGTAGATTAATCCATCTAAAGGGCACACAGTTATTTGGCTGATACCTGATGTGAATGCAGAACGGATCTGCTTTTTGCTTCTGAGTGGGAATACAAATGAGAAAATCAACTCTAACCATTTCTGCCACTTAAAGACGGAAGCCGGACGCAATGTACAGCTCCACCAAAAGCAAGGCAGACCCAGCACAGCAACAAGGTTTGCTGAGAGCCTTGGGAAGTCTACTTATTGAACATTTTTGCTAGTGTTTTTTTTTTTTTTTTTTTTTTTTTTTTTTTTTTGTTTTTTTTTTTTTTTTTTTTGGTGGAGGTTTGCTCTGCTCACTCCCATGGGCTCTGCTGGCAGTGGGCAGCTGTTTTGAATCACTGACCCCAGCTGGCTGGAGCAAACATCTGCCTTTCATCCAGACACAGCTGCTTCTGGGGTCAGGACTGCATCATAAGGAGGAGGCTTGCCCTCAGTTAAACCTTAAGTTGTTGCACTTAGTGGGAGGAGGGGAAAAGGATCGTTAGCCTGTATTTAGTCCATATATTCTCTGGTTATGTTTGAAGCATCCCTGTGGAGGGGTCTCTATTTTGCTGTTGGCTGGAGAGGGCACCTGAGGAGATGGACAGCGATCTGTCCCGTGTCCATCCCTAAGCACTTGCAGGGTGAACAGCTCTATTCCTTGGGACTGATGGCTCAAAACCTTGGTGTTTCTCATGCTGCTCACAGTAACATGAGAGGATCATGTGTGCACACACATACATGCATATACTCACCTACATACATGCACATACCTACAGAAAAACATGCAGGCTTCCTTCTGCCAGCTTTTGGGTAGCACCTTGAGGGGCTGTGTCAGGTGGCATTTTCTCTTTCTGTTGTTGGCTTGGGAACCATAACCTTTAGTGTTCCTGCCTGGTTTTAGCACCTGCATTTCCAAATGAGCTCTATGTCAGGCAAGCTATTCACATTGGGGTCAGTCAGGGAGACAATTTGAGACTATTGCCTGCAGTATTTAGCAGGACTCAGCTGCAACTGGCAATAAAAGACATCTCTTTCTCCCATCTTATTCCCCTCAAAATACACTATTTCTGCAAAGCATGTGGAAGAATTTGACTGCACAGGGAGCAAAGAAGAAGGGGCTGGCAGGTCTCACACCTTTGTAGCATCAAAAATGTCCTTGGCATTTTTTTTCTTTTTACTATTCATATTCCATGTATGACTAATTTCTCTAGTTGCTGTTGCTCATCCTTACATGTTCTCTGTGTCTGGTGAAAACGGGCAAAAACTCTCTGGCCATCAGCAAAAGAAAACAGAAGTAATGATTGTATTACATAGAAAAAGTATGGTTTTGACAGGAGGAGCCACATATATTGGCCTAGGTGCCAGTCTGCAGCAAGGAATTTGCTTTGGGACAATGGCAGGACCCACCCACCACCACAGCAAAAAGTGGTCTCCTGGACCTCAGCCACTATTTTTCTGCTCCTGCCTGAAACTTTGGCTTCTGCAGCATCTCTTGCCATATTTAGGCTTTAAAATAAAATGTACAAGCTGCACCAAGCTTGTGCACCATGTGTAGCAAATTATCAGGGCACCATGGCATTAACAAACCCTATTTGCCTATTCCAGTTTCACCTGGGTCTCCTCCCCCTGTGATGCCCATCCATATCACCCACTGAAGCCCTGGCCCTAGCCACGGCTGAGGGTGCTTGGAGGCAGCGTGTGCTGGGGAGTAACTTATGGAGCTGATGAGTCTGTGGGAGTACGTACTTGTCTCCTCCAGGAATTATGCAGGTTGAGTGAGCCTTTAATCATAGTGAAGGAGTTCAAGAGCAGCTGCATTTCCTCTTGCTTCTGGTGGTGTGGGAGAGTGCAAGACCATGCTGACAGTCCAGTGGCTAAGTCTTTGGTCTGCCACCTGCAAAACAAGCAGAGTTTAAGGTAGAAACTTCTTTGTCCTGGGTTTGTAGAGAGCAGTTGTTCTGTTTTTAAGCATTCTGTGAGGTATTGTGGTGTTTGTTACCCAAGAATCATTTGCAAGTGGTTGCTCCTTCTCTGGGATGCCTGTTGGGGAGAATTCTGAGCTCTTTGGGGAAGCTGAAGTCTGCAATGCAATCTCAAGGGAGGACAAGATGTTTTTTACCAGGAAGAGTCAGAGATGGGAGGAATTAACTGTGTTGGCCAGTGGTGTGAGATTAGGTGCTGTGATGAGAGACTAGGTTAGGACGTACAGCAAGGTGTTGCTGCCTAAATGATGGCATTTGGCTTTTTGTCCCTGTAATGAATAGTCCATCTGAATCAGATTCCAGCTGTGCCCATCCCATGCTTGTCTCACTGACTATCACCACTTCGAGATGCTTCAAAGGAGCGTGCAGTCAGCAGCTGGTGTGAGTCAAGAGTAATCCTACCCTATCGGAAAGGAAGTGGGGGCAAAGATTTTTTGACAGTGAGTGAAACAGAGCAATTTCAGTAGGGGATTTTCCCAGACCAGATTCAGCAGAGAAGGAAATGTAGAGAGGCAGCCCAGAAAACAAAGTGCATGGAGGAGAATAAATGCTACTGTCGGTGTCAGGAGACTAGTGATGTTTCCAAAGTGTGCAGTGAACTAATGTAGATTTCCCCTGCGCATATATATATTTATTTAGCTACAAAAATAGAAAAGGTGACATTCTCTATTTTCACAGAGCAGCCCACCTACAGAATTCAATAATGTAATATTAGAGAAAAGCCATTAGTATGGTCTTTAATAAAATGCTTGGACCTGACAGGTAGGTTATTGACTATTATAAAGCTGTTAGATTTAATATGAATCTTCTTGGCAAGCCCTGGTATTCATCACATTTTCATGAGTAGGGAGAGTTTGTAGATATTGCCAGATGTGGTCTCAGAGTGGAGAGCAACTCTGATAAAAATTGCAAAAGCAGCTAAATGATGCATGGGCTGAAACCCCACTTCCAATCAGACCCAGAGCATGCTGTGAAAAGATTTAGTGAGTTACCTCCCAGCAGTCTGAAAGTCTTCTGAACACTTTACCCAGTTGCCTTGGGAGAGAGTGGAGTGGGCAGAAACTGGTAATCTGACCTTTATATTAATTTTATCATAGAGATTACTTTAAATCCTGAAGCAGAAGGTTATATAACCCTGTTAGTATTTGTTATTGCAGCTTTGAAGTGCAGCACAAGTGTCTGATCCCTGATTTTGTTTTGACTTTTTTTAACATCTTACTGTAGGCAACATCCTAACTCTTTTCACTGTATGACATGCTGCTCTTTTTAGCGCTGCCTTCAAGTTTACAGTTTCTCAGTAATATCTTGTGCAATTTTTTAAAAACAAATCTCCCTTCAACCTTCCCTGGCACACAATTTGGTAAGTCCTAATTGATCTCCCAGAGAGGCAAGGGAAGGGCTGCTATGAACTTCTCTGTTTTCTCTTCTGTAACTCCACAGCTTCTATCTTCAGTCCTTAAATTTATTTTGAAGTCATGCCCAGAGATGTTCCCAGTGTAAGTCTTAGTGTTGTTCCTCTGGGTACTGTACAAACACAAATAATAATCCCCATCCTGTCTTCGGGAAAAGGAGCTGTGGGGTTCCTAAACAGAAGGGGCAGATTTTCAGAGAGGGGCTTTGCTAAAACTGATCCAGCTGCTGCCTATGGGAGATGTGTACTCTTGCAATCACAAAGCAAACACACACAATCTGATTTTCCTGTGCTGGGATCCTCTTTCTTTGTATGGTTTGGGGTTTTTTTTAAGATAAGATGCTATTGCACAGCCTCCCTGCTGAGCATTCCTGTTGTCCAGGCTTGTGCTATTGAGTTTTGCCTTTGTCCATTGGCTCCTGCACCCCCTCTTTCCATAAGTCTGGTGTGAGCTGTGAATGCTGTTGTGGCCTCTTCACGAGCTTCTGAATCAAATAAAAGGATTATTTGAGCAGGGGGGGAACAAACACATTTGACACAAGAAATAATAAATAAATGGTGACTAAAACAGACAAGAATTTTTTTGGTAAATTGAAGGCATTGGCGGAAAAATTTTGGTAACGAAGTTTTTGGAGACTAAGCTACTGCCTGACAAATATCATTGTCCTAAAGAAAATGCCTAAATATGCTCTGTGGACAACATTAGGACAAGTTGAAAGAGTTAACATCTAATCAGAGATTTGGTTTCCTTGACTGACAGACAATTTTCAAAAAGAGTGTGGTTTGTCAAGAAGTCATTCCCTTCTTCTTCCAGAAATCTCTCTTTGAAACTAGGGCAGGCAATTTCCTGCCTGTGATGGCATTCAAGACATGAGATACCCTTGTGTTTGACAGCAAAGGACACTGGTTTCATTTGAGCTTTTTCCTTTATCACTGACAACAATAAAATTGTCAAGTGTGTGATTTGAAACATCAAATTCAGTATGAACTTTTGTGTAAGCAAGGGACATTGGACATAATAACTTTTTTCTCCCATCTGTACTGATATATGGGACATCCAAATTGACAAATGGTAAAGATTGGCTGATGTATGTGTATGGTAGCTTATGTATGAACTATCAACAGACCAGCAAGGTTATAATGAAGTCATCTTTTGAATTTAATAATAAATTTCCCTTTCTCGGCATTGGTCCAAGGTAATGAAGTGATGCTTCTTAGCAGTGAAGACAAAGAAAGATTTTGTAGCTGAGGAAGTGCCCATTTTGATTGCAGGTATGGAAATAGTGTCTGTCAAATCACGGTAGTACTATTTTATTTTTATAGAGAAGCTGGGTGCATTTGTACCTGACCCAAAACCCCAAAGCTATCTCTTTTCATTTGGAACATATCAATCACCTTAAACAACTGATGATTCTGGGTATTTTAGTTCTTGAGTGCCTAAACAGGAAGATTTGAAAGTCACCTGCATTTTAGATTTGCTAACTTCAAGTCTGTGTGTTATGTAGAGACAAATGAGATCTTTATATATATCCTTTCAGATACTGGCCTTGAGCTTCACTTTGTTGAAGTGTAAGTGCTAAAAAATGTGGCTGAGCTGGTTCATGGAGAGGAGAGCAGACCTTGCCTTGTGAGCCATGACTTCAGTGTGAGATGTCAAACCACTAATCTTTGTGTGATGTGTGTCACTGTATTGTAGCTCTGGCCAGGTGAACTGTAAATATTAGTTTTTAACCCTGCGGTTGTGTCCTTAGAAGGTTTCAGCTTGTCATGGGTGATACACATACTTTTCAAAGTTTTGTGGGCTTTTTTTGCCTTTTAAAAATAAATTGGCATTACCATGAAACTGGACTTCAATACCTTTCAAAGTCAGTCTTTATAGAGGGAATTATCTCAAACTACAGGTATTGGTCTGTAGACTGAGAGCAGCCAAATTCTTAAGCCAAAGTTTCTTGTCAGGACCAGAGACAGAGCAAAAGGTTAACAGGGAACAGAGCTCACATCAGCTATGTAAAAGCTCAGAGGAAAACTAAATGGGCACATGTTTAAAAGTGATAGACCATGCACTGCCCTGAGTTTATGATGGAAGTCACTCTCCACGCTTGTGCTTTGTCCCCTCCCCAGGCACAATACCCTGCATTTTTACCTTATCATTGGGGTTAAGTGCAGCTGTGGTGGTTGTAGGGTTGGATCTGGCTGACAGTAACATGGTGTGTTGCCATAACACAGTTGCATTCAACATTGTGCCTACACCCGAAATGTGACCAAAAAGTAAAACCGGTGGCACTATGCTGAGCTGATCAAAAACCTGTGGGGTCCCACTGAGGTGATCCAGAAGCATCACTGATTTTTATGTTAGTAGACAATAGCCCCCAGGCCAGAATATTGTATTGGTTGTAACTCCCAGACCTCTTTTCATTCTTAAATTACTACTACCTTCAGCCCCCAAAGAGCAAAAATACATGATGCCACAACTTCTTTGTAAGAGCAATTTAGCTTTTGGTGCTGAGTGGCACTGTTACCAGCTGAGTTATGGGGAAAAGCCTGAGTCTAACAGGGTATTTATTTTGCTTAGCAAAAATTATCCAACAGTAAAAGCATAGTTGCTGCCATTAGAAATATGACTGTTTGAATAAAAGTTATGGCAATAGTAAGATTCAGCTATGGTATGTTAATTTGAAAGTGCAGTAAATCTGTCGGGATTGCAAGTCAGTTTAAGAGCTAAAATATAATTGTTGTAAAACACTGAACTGCAATTTATATGTATTTTTCCCAACTGCTTGTGGGCTAGCAATATTTCAGTTCTATAATCACAATTTGGACCTTTTAAAAGGGGATTTTTTTTTTTACAAGTCAGCAGAAGTGGTATTTTATTACTTTTCTTTTTGTGGAGTTCTTTGAATGCAACACACTTTTGGGAAGGAAAATGGTTTGGGGATAAAAATCAGCAGAGACTGCTTTACACTTTCTTCTCTTTTCTGAAAGATAGACATGTCTGAGTGTGCAATGAATAATTTGTCAATCAATTTGCAGCTCAGTGAAAACAACTGTCGAAGTGGGCTTTTGTTACTTAGATTTCAAATGCCATTTGACCCTGCAGAAATGCTTTCTGCAATGATATTCTGTGATATCAGGTAGATATGTTTTTTAAAATAAAAACCCATTAGTAACCTAATGTCCTTTTTAAAAAATTACCTTGCTTTCATAATTGAATAAGAAAAAAATCCTAGAAGTTTTTTTTCATTTTGATTAAAAAGTTAAATTAATGCTCTGACAGCTTTCAGTCTCAGGCATCTTCAAGAATGGTGTTTCATGGCAGTTGCCTTGCCTGTTGGTTACTCAGGATCTGCTGCCCATCTCCTCAGATGAGCTGTGTTGGTCTCTGAGGAAGCAGAGGGGACATGAGCCAGGGTACTTGCATCATGCTTTGAACATCTGGTTAATATTAGTTATGTGATGATCTTCATACCCTTGTTTGAGAGCAAGTAACACATCTGAAGAATGGTGTGTAAGCATCACGCCCCAGCAGAAACTCCAAGGGATGGTGGAGAAGAGGCTTTAGAGCCAGCCAAGTCTTCAGAAGGCAAAGGGCTTAGTGCCTTCAGGGGTGCATTCCCATTAAACTCACCTTCACCTGGATTTTCAAGAGAGATGTGTTTTTATATTGCCTGACACCCTCAAAGGAAAAAAAAATCCCAAATGAGTTAGATGGTATCCTCTAAGTCCTGTATGTTGGTGCATATACTTTAATTAATTAAGAAGGTTCTCTGAACTTTTAGAACAAAAACATCAGCTTTGGACAAAGAGATAAAAAATTGATATTGTTTATTCACAGGCAAGAGTTTTGGGAGAGAAGGCCCCAGGAGCCAAATGCCCCGTTTACAGGGGATAACTCAAGAAGCAAGGTTTGGGGGGGATTGATGGCTTTGGGTCCTTATGGGTTAGTGGTGAGATCTGAAGCCTTGGGATCTCCTGTGGTCTCTGCTCACACTTGGGCTGTGTCAGGCTCCTGAGAGGGGTTATTGCAGAGGGTGTGGTGCTGTTTTGAGTTCAGACCCGCAGAAGCTCCTCTGGAGATAGCCTGGGAGCTGCCTGAGGAGAAAGAGAAGGCAGACTGTTCATTTATCCTTATTAGGAATTACTTCTCAAAAGCTTGTAAAGCTTCACTGCTCCAGAGGAAAGTTATGTCTGCTGATTGAGGAGAGGAAGGGAAACAACAGAACAAGTTAGGCTAATGTAGCCTTTAGAGTTTTGCACTCAGATGAGCTTGAGAGATTAAAAGGAAAGAGAAAAGGATGGTGCATATGCTTAAGAAAAGGATAAATCCTCCTTTGTTCTCATTACTTTGCTGTGGTTTTGCATTTTATTTCCTTCATTTTGGAGGTTTTTAAAGCATTAAGGAAAAGGAGACTTGACAAATCTTTGGCAGATATGAGATGAGCCTGAATCAGTGCAGTGAGACCCATCTGCGTAGCCTGGCTGCTGTGACTTTCAAAGCTAACACACTCTACATTAGTATGGTGTGATGGTCCGAGTGGACAAAAAGTGTGAACCAAGGATGATTTTTTAAATTTTCTTGTTGCTTATGTTGAAGCATGGCATTTCCTGCTTCCTGCCAGGAAGGGGCCAGGTGCTGCTTGCATGGAGGTGCACATCTTGCATTTAAATGGTTCTCTATCAGCATCTCTGGGCAAAAGATGCAGAGAATACTTGGCCCCAGAGCATTCACAGTCCACTTCAGAGGCAGGAGAAAAAGAGGAGGCAGCATATGGGAAGCAGAGTCCCAGTAGAGGTCACTACTGGGCCCATATCCAGATGAGGGTATTCTGTGACTCCCAAGCAGGGATAATTGTCACCATGCCTTTAATGTCCCACTGGTCCTTCCCTGGGCATGAAATTCCCCTTGTTGCAAGTCTAGCACCCTTAAACTAGCAACTCGCCTTTTGCAGACACTTGCAAGGCCCTGGCAGGGTACCAAGGGCATGCCAAGGTTATGCCCTGCATGTTCCCTATACCAGCAGGAAGGGCAGGTTCCTGCAAGGACATGGGGCACTGACTGCAATTCAGCACCAGAACTGGTGCTTGCTGACAACTGCTTGTCTGATTGCATGTGTTTTTCAAAGTCAAGAGATTGCTCAATATAATGGGAGGAAAAGGCCTTTCAGATGCTGTTTGCGGTCTTTGGGTTTCAAAATCAAAACATCATCCATCTGTCAGCAAACACAGCACACAAAACTTGCAGGAGAATCCTCCCCAGTTGCTATTTCCCTGTAACAAGACAAAACAAGAAAGAAGAAGAGGCATTTTATTGTGAAGTCTCTCAGGCTTGCAAATGCACTCTGCCATCTCTATGCTTTCTTTTGTGCATATTATGCTTGGCTTGGCAGGACCTGCTCTGTTATCCTTCCCCATCCCTCCTGCTCCAAAGCAAAGCTGCAAACCCCGTTAAGAGTGAAGTGCAAGGGTTGCAGAGCTTTGGATAGGGGAAAGAAAACAAGCTGAGAGAGGCTGCAGGCCTAAGTGCTCATACTTCATAGGTAAAGAGGGAGATGGAAAGTGACAGGGCCCAAGAATAGGATTTAAGGGAAAGGAAAAACCCTCTCAGGGCAGAGAGGGATGTGTAGTGACACCATGAGACAGTCCCAGCGAGTAGGTACAATTGAGAGAGACTTAGAATGTGTGGAGCTGCAAAGAGCAGGTGGGATGGTCTGCTCGTAAGACACCGAGGGCCGCAACAAGAGGCTGACCAGATGCCTCTTCCCCAGAGCTCTCTGGAAAAGCACACGACAACCACTGCCCTTTCTTGCTATTCCCCCCCCCCCCCCCATCCCCCCATTTTTTACCTACTTTTACATCAGGTAGCACACTGTTTTCCATCTCGTGACTTCTCAGGCACTGGCAGGGCTGGAGGTCATGGAACTGGAGCATGCCCAGCATTAGGGCCAGCTCTGCTGTCCCTGTCTCATTGTGTAAGAGCAAGGCATCAAAACCTCTGTTCCTGCCTGTTTGGCTGGACAGGGCTGAAGTAATTTCTCTCTAAATATAACTCTGCACACATGGTGGAGCTGAGCTCTGCTGGCATAGCGAAGCACAAGGAAAGGGAAGGCCAGATGGCTAATTCATGCTGAAAGGCAGCATGAGGCAAAGGAGAAGACAGGCAATAACTTGGCACAGTTACTGGTTTCTTGGATGCTCTTGGACAGGGCATTTTACCTTTCTGTGCCACTTAACCTTGGCTTTTCAAGTTTGTTTTTTTTCAAATGGTGATACATATTTGTCAGAGGCTGTACCTCCCCAAAGGGAGTTATCATGGCACATAGACTTTAGGCATGTAATATATGAGATATTTAATCAAAAAAGGGAAGCAGGTGCATCCTCCTGGAAATTCAAATGATCCATTTCTGTGACTACAGCAAACCTTGGCAGGTAAATATGATGGTGACTTCACTCATTTGTACAAAACCTGTGTTCTGTAGGATCTCTTTGCCATACAGGAGGTTAGAGTTCCCTTAAATCAGCTGAGAAGCACAATATCACTTCTATGTCCATTTTAGGAGGACCGACAGCACCTGATCCAGCTAATAGTCACTTGGGTTGGAGCTAACCTCTGTGGATTTGTAGGTTTTTTGGGGGGAAGGTTGTTTTGATTCTGTGAGCATAGACCAGTAAGTAGGCAGTTAATGACTTTGGGCTTAGTGCCACTTTTGACTGAGTCGTAAATAAAGGTTTTCCTTCTTGTGGAGCTACAGGTCTGACACACAGGTATTTCCCAGAACAGAAACCGATACAGATTTCCTACTCCTAAACAGAGTAAGTGGGTGAACAGGATCTCTGTTTTCTTAAGACTCAAAAACTGTATATTTTATATGTGACTTTACTCTGACCTTACTGCAGTCCTCCCCTTTTGTACCCACTCTGCCCAGAGGCAAGTTTTCAGAGTCCCTTCAGTCTGCCTGCCAGAATGGCTTTCTGTCCCCTGATCCTCAAGCCAGGGACTCTCTCTTCATCCAGACATGCAGCTTGTCCATCCTGCCTATGGATGCAGCTTCATTTCTAGGGCTGAAACTCCAAGGGCTTGCAGCCTTGTACTGTAGCTCTAATTGCTTGTTCCTTGCACAGGAAGCTTGAGTGTTGATCTGTCCATGGCTGGCTTGGATGTGTAGGAGTGAGGCACAAGGGAGTTGGAAGGATGCAGTGACTCCTTACTGGATGATCATATATTGGAAAGAGGAGAAGATGGTACTCAAAGTTTCTGTCTCAACACTCGATGTTTGCCTAGGCTGTTGTGTTGTTTGGGGCAGAGTTCTCTCATCTGCTTTGGACATGTTGGCTTTGCAGCTGCTTCAAGAAAAGGTTATGGACTACCTATCTCCTACTCCGGAGTGCACTAAGGAAAGTACACTGCCACCAAATGAAATGCTCACAGGTATGTGTGGTTCATATTTGCCAAGAGTGGAGTGCCCTGCCACGGGCTTCAGGTGACACAAACAATTACAGGTGATGAATTAAGTGCAAATATCGCAAATTATCACCTTCTTTGTCTGCAGCACAGAAGATACAAGCCAGTTTACCAAAGTGGCACTGTGATGATAAAAGCCTGAATCCAAAGCAAGAAAAAAGGTATGCCTAAAACCTTATGCTAATAATCCTGACAAGCTGAAGCTGGGATTTCTCCTAGGCTGGGGAAAATGAATGCAGTTAGTTATCGGCCACTTGCTGAACAGCCACAGACACCATAAGTGGGATGTCAAAGTAACTCCGGCTTCAGGGCTGCAAGGTTTGCCAGGTTGCTATTGAGCCACAGCAGATGAGATGACCTCCCCCAAAATTTGGGATAGATTAAAAGATAGAGAACTTCAAGGCCTTCTAAGTATCTAAACGGAAGCTGGCACAATGATCTGGAAACTTGATTTAGTAGCAGCAGGAAAGGTGTAGAGAAAAGCATCACAAACCCGAAGCTTCCAGCAGTCAGCCCAGTGTTACAGGGATTTAATCTGTAACAAGATTGTGTCAAGGTGTTTGAGGCATGCCTAGTTAAATTCTTGTGGCTCCTCAGATCCTTCCCCATGCATTTGGCATGGTAAGAGGGATGGTCCTGCAAAGGCCCACGTCTGGCTCACAAAAATGTGGTGTTGGAAGAAGGTAGCATGGCAATGAATGTGTGTTTGCTTCTTAGCTGTGCATTAAGGAAGACATGAGGGCAGAAACAGGGAGATTCTGCAATGAAGCCTTAGAAAAACCCAAAGTCAAACAGGGACAGGACTGGCACAGAGGAAGCTGCGCAGTTCTGCTCTATGCTGTGAGTGAAGGCAGAAAACCTGTCTTCAAGTTCTCTGGAATAGGGAGAGATGTTGCTGTCTTACCAGGTGATTGTGTGAAACACTGCCTTTCTGCAGGAAAACGAGGCCTTTGAGTAGTTCCTGTGCTAGCTGCTGTGGCATTTAGAGTACACTCAAGCAGAGTCCAGAAGTACAGGTTGCTGGCTTGTGACTTTACCAGCTTTTCTGACAATCTCTGGGCATCTTGGACCTGGCCCTCCATGCCCTTCTCACAGCAGTGGAAAATCGATTATATCATAAAGTATCTCTGCCATTCTCCTTGGAGTCTAAAAGGTATACAAAAGATGTCAAAATCTCCTCTGAAGCTTGCATTCCCCTGCCACTGGGCACACAAACATTAGTGGGATTTTAGACTCCTAGATTCCAGAAAGATTGAAACCTTGCTTCCCAGTGCAAAAGATTGACTTGCTTATTTGACGAGTATCAGGCTGCCAACATTTTGCAATCCCTGCAGAAGGAAATAGCTTCAGTATTGCTTGTTTTATTCATCTGCCATGCTGAGTTAGGAATGGCTGAGCACAGGGCTTGCAAAACAGGATCCAGGCTGTGCTCACACATCCTGCTCCAGCTGCACTTTATGGATGAAGCTATTCACTCCCCCATCCTGGGCTCCCTCCCCTCTCTTCACCTCTTGCTGCCAGGCATTCATTCTTTTCATGCAGCCAAGGCAACCACCAACCACGGTGTAATTGCACCCAGTCAGGCTTAGTAAAACATACAGATCAAGATAAACCTGTTTACCTGATCAGTCTCTGATGGCCCAGCCCTGAAATGATTTGGGGGATGATGATTTGAGACTGCTGGAAAAAGCAAAGGAGCTGGAGGCTGAACTGCCCGTGGGGTTACCCAGTGTCAGCCAGATCTGGACAGGAGCAGAGCCTCCCTTCAGTCTCAGCTGTCAAAGTGGAGTTTCAAATGGGGAGCTACTATGGAGTCACATGCTCCAGCAATTCAGCCTGGGGAAGGCACAGGAGAGCCGTGGACCTGTGGGATATGCACGTTGTGGGTTAGAATGCCATCACCTTGCTGAGCAGAGCACAGAAGGCTGCACCTCTGGAATGTGTGGGAGCTGTGGAGGCTATAATTACAGGTGTATGGCACACTGGGTCACTCTGCTGGCTGCTGAGCTGCTGGAGCTGTTTGAGGCTGGACTAACTTTGGTGTGATTCATGCTGTTAATTATGCACTTTCTTTGCAGTGAAGGAATAAGCCTTTTGTCCTTCTTTGTTTCAGGATGGTTTTGCTTTACATCTGTCAAATATTATTATTTTGTTTCCAGTTTGTATTAATTTTTGCAAATTGGTCCCCACAGTGAGAGTCTGTACAAAGGTTTTGTGCTGCATCTTCTAAGCCTGCCTTAATGTCAGTGTTTATCTTTTGAAGCTAATAATTAAAAGGGAAAAAATACTGTCTGTGGATTTCTGTCATGATGCCAGTTGAGTCCATTTTCTCTTGTTGGTAGCTATCAGATCTGACTTGCACCCACAACAGACTGTGTTTGGGGGGGAAAAGTGTCACTGCTTTTATTTCATGTCTGGCCTGACAAGAATAGTAATGAGAGCAGCAAAGCACTTGGATCTCCAGTTAGCCAACTACAAAACAGGCAGGCTGAGTCCTCGATGTACTGTCAATTCTGTGTGTTGTGTAGGCAATTAACATTGATGCTGAATTAATTAACGATGAGAAACATCAAAGGGTTGGGGTGCTTCAGTTCAGATGAGCACCAGAAGCTCAGACTGTTATCAGATTGTCTAGGAGTTGTCTGAGGGGATCTTATAACCAGTGTTTTGCTGCATGCCAGAGAGAGGCTGGGGCTTCCACCCTGTATGTCATGTGTTCAGACCTCTAAAATGTTCTAGTATACATTTTTATGGAGACTGAGCATTTCTCTTGTATCTATTATGACCTGTTTTGTAAAGATCTCATTAGAAGTCTTACATTTGTTCTATTTTAGAGATACACTGCAGACATCATCTTACAATAGGTTATTAGTCTCAACTTGTGTATTTTTAAGGCAACAAATGAATTCTTATAAGCATGGTCTCCGGAACAGACATAAAGGGGAGGAGATTGGCAGTGAGGCTACAGGTAGGATTTGCCATCTAAGGCAGCATTTCAATTCCCCTGTTTCTGGAGACAGAATTAGTCTATGTATTTTCTGGAATTATAGTTACTGAGCTTGCCTTGCTGGATGGATCAGAGAAACCCACTGGATTAAGTTTATGTGACAAGGTGGATTAAGTTTGTATGACAAGGTTTTGGTAGCAAAGGGGCTACAGGGGTGGCTTCTCTTAGAAGCTGCTAGTAGTTTCTCCTGTGTTGAAACTAGATTATCTTTGGGGTCGCTTTCAACTCAAACCATTCTGCCAATTTTTGATACGTACAGCAATGTTTTTGGTCCCATCCTATGACCATAAACATCTATTCTTCCTACAGAGCAATGCAAGTCACGGTGTTAATGACTGAACTGTCTGCTGTAGGAAGGCATGAAAAACAACTGAGCAGCATGAGAGTCATCAAAAGGAAATCCCACCACTGTGTGTGGAGTGTGGCATAGAAGTGCTGCTGCTAGGCCATGATGGAGAATTTCTTTCTGCATTTCTGTCCTCACAATATAATTAGGTGTACGCTCCCACATGTCCGCCTGAAAAAGTTTCTTACTGACAAGAATAGCAAAGTTTTAAAATTAAAAAAATATGAACCAAAGGGAATGAAAGTAGTCAATGTTTTATTATCCAAAGAGAACTTTGATGTAGAAAAGTTGCACACAACCCAAACCATCAATTAAATTCACCTCATCTGTGGCCTGCTTGGTTTCAAAAGTCTTTGACCAGACTTGTACAAAGAAAGTTTTAAAAGTTCTTGCATTGTAGTTAATATTTAAAAAAATCATGACTACACATACCCCATGCCTCTTCCTAAGGTAGCAAACCAAACATCTGCGTTTTAGGCTCAATGATGCTTGGATCATGATCAAAGGGAAAGGTTGCCAATTAACCCCCATGCTTTCCCCACCATGTGTGTTTGATGCCATATTTTTTCCGTCTGATTTACTTCATCTGAGCTTGATATTAAATCCCTTACCAAACTCAGATTAGCCATGGCTTTCCCATTGCTCTGACAACACATCAAAGCTTCAGAGGACCCAGAAGATTGAATTAGCCACTGTCTGACTCTTCACTGAGCTGCTCTTAGAGACATGTATCTTTGTAGGGAACAAAGGGAATAAATGATATCTCTTCTCTGAAACTTCCAGAAAAGTTAAACGGGTATAAGGTAAGACTAAGCTAAATTTAAACAAGAAGAACTATGCAGAGTGAGCTATGTACAAATAAAGCAGCCTTGTATTCCTTATAGAAAAATTACTAGAAAATAATCAGCAACAAAGATCTTGAATAAATTGGAATAATTTTAGTAAGTATTTCATCAAAATGGGATGCCTTGTGTTACTGAAGGAAATATGTTTCCTATTTGTTATAAAATAACTTTAGAAATGGAGGGAGGAGTAACAAGGCGCTGTAAAAACCACACTGCACTCTCACTGCTTATTGCAATCATTAGTTACCTTCTCAGGGTTAAGGGACAAATATTTTAAGTCTGTCTCGGGGAGCTAGGATACTGCCAGGAGCATGCAGCAGTGAGGAAACATGAAGGTGAGGCTTGGGAGAAAGAAGGTAACAGTTTGTTTAGAAAAAAAAAAAAAAAAATGCTCTGAATTTAGCCTTTAGGGCTCCAAGTTAAAAGACTTTGTGTACAAGGCTGGATTGACCTCATTGTCCAGATAGGAGAACTGTACCTTATCCCCAAGGATGAGAGTTATTTATTTTTAGGAGGCTGTACGTGTTCCTCATACCTCAGTGAGCAGTCTGAATCAGAGATAAATGAGCTGGATTTGGTCCATGTCATTGGCATTACAACAGTGACAATGACCAGTAGGCTGGGCAGGACTCTGCTGTCACTTTCAGGGGCAACTCCCTTCACGTACTCTGTGAAGGCACAGGTAGTGTCAGAGGCACAGGTAGTGTCAGATGCCAAGATGTCTGTATAATTACATCTAGTCTATGCTGTGGGAGAAGGTGCAAAATCTTGGGCCTAGCAGTTGAAATTAGGATTCTGTCCCAAGTGTTGTTCAGAAGTCAAGGAGGACCACAAATTGTTGGACCTATGCCATGCATTTTTTTGGTTTCTCCTTGAAACACATCTGCCACTTCCTAATGAGCCAATTCAAAATTTTTCCATTTGGGATACTGTTGGTAGTCATTTCAGGGATGAAACTCAGACTCAAAATAAGAAAAAAGTAAAGGAGGGAGCTGTGGTTTGCTGAAAGGACTAGTCAAGATGTGGGGGTGAAGAAATCCTTTGGGACCTTGAGTAGAAGCTATACAGGATGGGAAGAAATATCTGTAGCAGCAGTGTGGGTTTTATTGACCATTCCTGACAAAGGCAATTGTGAAAAATAGTAAAGGATGATACAGTGGCACTGGAAGGGCATTGCTTAAAAAGAAAAAAAAACTTCTTGTTTGAAAAGAAAGAAGGTCAGAAGAGAATAATATAAAATACAGAGTCAAATGTGGTCACTCTCACACAATGGTCTGATGGAGGAAGACTCTCGACTGGAAGAAGCAGCGCTTGTGTTAGGTAATAGTTATGCTGCTTAAGGAGGTGACTGAGGTCACAGTTTGGACCCATGTTTTGTTCTCAAGCCTTGTCTTTAGGATGTGCTGTGTGGCCAGGTATGAAGGCTGTTGTGAAGAGGCAGGAGATGAACTGCTCTCTATGGTGAATGGGACAAGGAGAGACAGTTTTATATAGCAACAAGAGGAAATATTCCTGGCAGCTGGTTAGTACTGCCCTGAACCTAAGCCATCTGCAGGGGCCTTGTAATATGAAACCGGAGGTTTTGCTCCATTCAGGTATGTTTAATTGCATGTGTAAAGCTAAGTATGTATATTAAGCCATTTGTTTTCAATGTGTAATGACTCTAAGAATGTTGATTATCTACAGCCTTTGAAGTCTTGGCATATACTGACATAGTTGCGTGTGTGTGGGTGGAAGGGCAAATGCTGTAACAGGAGAATATTGGTTTTCTGCAGCTGATTGGCATTATGGGCCAGCAATGGCCAATATTATGCCAGTACTTAGTTAAAAAAAATTCCAAAACACTCACAACTACAGAACTTCAAAAACAGACTTATGATACCCATCAGCGTCCAAAATATGAGTCTGATGTAGAAACGTTCAGCAAAGATGCACAGAAATTTATATACTCACATCTCTAGCACTTGGAGTTTAGTTTTTCCCAAATGTACCTATTCAATGCCAGCAAAACTGTTTTGGTTTCTTTTCTTGAAAAAGGTATTGAAACAAAAAAGCTTTTTCTCTGTACTGAGATCACGTTCAGCTGTACAGGTGGTTTTGATTTTGTTGTAGCACACTCTTACCTATATGACTATCTTCCTTTCTAAAATCTTCCTTCCTTTTCCCTGCTTTATTTACATTAGCTCTTGGATAACATGAATCTCAAAATTTTCTCTTAGTAATAAGTGTCTCCAGACAGTTTATCTTTGGACAAACCAACATTCATAGGCAGATCAAAAGTTTTCTTCCAGAGAAGTATTGGAAATCTTGTGCTGTTTAATGGTGAAATGGGCTTTGTTTATTTTTAAATATTTTTTGGGTCAGAACAACCTTTTCTTTACAGTGGAGAGTTAAAATGAGCCAAAGTAGAGCCAGTATCATCTGTTGACCCCCCCCCTTCAAAACATAGGACAGAAAACACTCTGCTGGTCCTGTCAGTGAACCTGGAAAAGCTTCTTTACCTAAAACCTAATTTCCATGAAGATCAATAGTCCTGATTATATGAATTCAAAAGGAGAAAAGTCACAGTGTTTTCTGGTATGTCTGCTGCTTACTGGTTCTTGCTATTAGAAACCTTGTACTTCACTCTTACTTGACCTCCTCCAGCTTTGCTTTTAACTCTGAGTGTTCTTAATGCTTTGTCTTTGAAACAAGAAAAAGAGAATTTGGTTGCTCAAATGACATTTGCAGTCTTTCAACAAAAAGAGGCCATTCAGAGCAGCTGAAAAGCAACCCTGAAATGTTAACTGAGGTATGAACCCCAGTTCTACCTGCTTTCCCCAAGTTTCCACATAGGCTGGGAAGGACAGGAATCCATGGGAAGACTTTCAGAAGAAGAAGCGATGAGAGTTTTAAGTTGCTTTTGGTTATTCCCTTTGCCATTTTCAACCCTGGATCTGAGCAGGCAGAAAGAGGAGGGCACCTGAGGAAAGTGGAATGGGAAAGGCACAAAAATGAGGCTGAGAACTCAAAAAGTGTTGGAATTGGCCCTCATAGCCAGACTATTTTCCCAAAGGTGCATGTCTGAAGTTGATAGTCGAGTTGGTTACAGAAATACAGATGCTTAAAGCTCAGTTTTCAAAATCAGTTTTTAAATTCAGCAATTAAACACCTGCACACTGATTATTCAGAAAGCCTGTCAACACTTACCTCTTACAGTGGGTGTCAAGTGCCAATTTTAGGTCTAAGTGCAGATGTAGGTGCATGAACAGAGGGTTTCAAGATTGGAAACCAGGCTCTTAACAACAACAGGTTCATCTTCCTGTGAGTCCTGCACTGAGCAGCAAAATCAGCTGAGCTTAAAGGGGGAGAAGGCTGAGAATAAGGAGCACAATCCAGCTAATAGCTGCTGTTGTGGAACTGTCGGAAGATGACTTGCTGCCTGACAAGGAAAGTACTGTTCTGCAGAACAGGGCAGCAGGCTCTTCTGCACCACATTTACGTTTCCTTGCTTTGCTTCCTTTCAGTTTCTGAACTGTTTTTCAGTGGCTTCCCCTGCAGACTGGGCACATAATTTGTTTAATAGATTTAATGGAGTACAGCACCTTCTGAACCCAGAGAGACTGGCTGCTGTTTGACATCCTCCTCCCATGGGGTAGAGGTAGTGTGCTGAGGGGCACCAATGTACCCTACCTGCCACAGGAGTGAACAAAAAGCCTGAATGCTGGAGTCTGAAGGAACAGAGGAAAAGAATGTAATGAAAGACAGGGTGCAAAATGAGACATTGAAGGCAGCAGGGCAAACACAGCTCCTGTCATCAGGTTTCTCCCTGATTTGAGGACAGATGGCCTATCATTCCTAGCTTGTGCTTCAAGATCCCCTGAGAGCTGTGATCAAGTATTTTCTTTAAATCCAGGCTAACACACTGATAAGTGTGAGCCACGTATATCACAGATTTGAGGTATGGATTTCTGCTTTGTTCAAAGTAAACCCAGAAAGAAAGGCAGCCTTGTCAGCCTTGTGCTAATATCTGCTGGGATATTTCTTGTGTGAAGGAATCAGCTTCAGGTTGTGAAAGAGGGAGCTCCATTTCTGCACATACCCAGCCAGAAGGGGACTGAGAAAAAGCAGCAATATTTCCAGTGTGTAAGGCTCAGGGCAGGGACAAAATGCCATGAATATTTTTGTGCAGGACTTTCTAGAGGAGACAAAAGAAAACGCACTAAATGAAAGGGCTCAAGCTGGTATAAAGAGCCTTGCAAATGCCAGTAAATGGCGATAGAGCCTTGCCTTTAAAAGTTTAGCTCTTTGAAAATAAAATACCCCTTTTCAACCAGAGCAGGACTCCTCATTGAGATGAACAAAAGGCTGAGGTGTGCACCCGAATAGGCAAATTTACTGTGGTCTTGAAGGGGGTAGAGGAAGTGCTCTGTCAGTGCATTCTCAAAAGTAAAAGTGATGAGACCCCAACCTTTTGCTCCCTGTGGGCGGGAGAAGGACAGCAAGAGCTAATGTTCTTCCCACTGTCAAAGGAAATGATGCTGCCTCCCAGATAAGTGTAGCAGGCTGAAGTGGCATTTTAGAAAGCTGCCTGAGTTAGCCCTGGCCTCAGGAGAGCTAGTTCAGTGGTGTGTTAGGAAGACAGGAACAAATGCTGCTTGGGTGCCATGGGCGTCAATCCTGCAGCATGGAGGCTGCCACCTCTCCTAAGGATGGCAAAGGTGAAGGGTCCTAGTAGCCATTGGGAACAAAGAGACACGGACCCCCTTATGCAAGGGGGGTAAAAATTGTAAAAATCGCACCCTTTTTATACCTTTAATCTCTACCCGCCATAACTGAAGCCCAGCCCATACCTAACAGAGCTTAACATAAGGAAGACAGTGGTTGGCTGGCCCAGCTGCAGCGCTGCTGTCCACGGGTTCTACCATCCAATCACCTTTCTGCTTATACACTGTCTGCATGTTCTACCATCCAATCACCTTTCTGCTCATGCGCTATTCATGCATCTCTCCAACCAATCACAATCTCACTTCCACTCCCCTCAGCCAACTTCCAACCACCCGGCCTGCAGCTGTGCCTTTCCCACGGGGCCTTCTGGTGAGCATGAGCCCGAAACACTTTTACAATTATAAACCAAAGCCTACAGGTCCTGTAGGGTTTAAGATTTAGAGCATTAATAGCTGATATTCATCAGTATGCCATCAACATTTATCAAAGTAATATCTAACTAGTCTAGACCAGAGCCAGCAGAGACCTTTGTTTTTGTTTGCTCCTTTTCTCTTGCAGTGTGGGTTAGATTAAACAGCAGGACCTCTTCTCCTTTGCTGTTCATTTTTTTACTCTTTCCTACCTCCTTGTCTGCTCCTTGCCTCTGTTGTGAGTCTCGGCACTACCTGCTTGGAAGAAGAGTGTATGAAATGGACAACCGCTGCCCAGAGCTGCTGGGGCCTCAAATCCTTTTCTCAACAAATAAATGGGGAGTAACCACACCCAGATGGATTGGTGGAAAGAAATAAATGATAACTATCAGTATCTTAGAAATGTCAAATGAGGTTGTCAACAGTGGAGCCCCAGTGGGCCTGATGTTCCTATGTATCTGTTGTGGAAACACTGCCTGTATTGAGAGAAAGCAGGAAAGAGCCAGAGAGGGGATGAATTATCTTAGAGTGGATCACTGCAGGATTTGAACATTTGTTTCTATTTACACTTGGATCTCCTTTTTCCAAATTGCATAACTTACTCTAGACAAAGCATCACCTTCCTGTCTTGTATCATGCTGGTCCTGCTGAACTTTGGGTAGATGCCCTCTCATTTGAGGTTGCTGGTGCAAGAAGGCTTTACTGGTTTAGTTGCTGGGGATTAAAAAAGAAAAAAAAAAGCCCCCAGTTATTAGACTGCTTGTTAAATCCCACCATAGCTAAATAACATCTGGCTTTCTATAAATACAGCAAGCCAGTCATTAACAGTGGGACTATTCACTGTTTACAGAGCTGCATTTGAAAAGAACCGAAATTCAAAGTATTTGCTGAAAACTGCACAGCATCTGTCTGCAATAGACTTTTGATAAACCCTGTCTTACATTCCAGTCATCTTCATATTCCAGTATTTGGATATTTTGTGTATGACTAGCTTTCTTTTTTCCTAGAGTCACAGACGTGTTGCTGCTACAAGCAATATGAGTGTTTCCAAAGGGCACAGAAACTTCTTGTGTTCAGAACAACCTTGGACCCCTGCTTCTATTTAGGTATGTGCAGACAGTTCATCAGAACCAATCAGCATTTTATCCAGCTAAAGCCCTTTGCTAGATCAGGCAAAATAAACACAAGTTGTGCATTACATTAGGGATTTCTTAGAAACATCTTATTTGTGATCAAACTGCAAACCCCTGCCTCACAGCTGTGTGTTGAGAGAGCAAGAGGAGGCATGCAGAAGTAAGGATCTCCATCCACTGAGGCTCAGCATCTTTATAATCCACAGGACCTCTGATGCACTGTTAATCCACTGACATTGCAGTCCCTCCAGGATCAGGCTGCCCAGACAGACCACTGTAAATAGGTATATTATGCCAGACTTCTTTGCACACGCTGAAAGTTATGAAGCCTGGTTCCCACTGCCTTTTTCCTGTGCAGATATCCTGATGCTTAATAAAACTCATTAGACGTTTCCCCAGGGGCTAAGGAGAGAGGAATTTTTCCCTGCTTACAAGCCAAGTCTATCACACACATGTTGGGGCTAAGTGTGTGTGAGAGATCCATCAGTTGTGTGTAGATAAACATTGCCAGAGAGGTTAAAAAGCGACCCCTGGGTGGACAGGCAAAGGTACACACAGGGAGATCCCATAATGATTCCTTTCATGGAAAACTCAGACTGGAAGGGGATGTCTGCTGTCAATGATACAAGTGCCTGGCACCAAGGCACTGGCCCTGTGTGGTGTATCCACATTGGTTTTTCTCTCTGTGGGGCTGCTGTTAATGATAATTCCCATCAGGATGCTCCAAGGAGATGACACAGGAGGGCTGAAGCAATCATTTTTTTGCTGTGAGAAAGGCCTGATAGCTGGCAAGGCTCTCAGCTGCTTTTGCAAAGGTGCATTCACCCATGTCAGGATGCGCAGGTTCCAGCACGTGTTGTAATTATGTTCAAAAAAATCTGTTTCCTTTTCATTGTGAATAGACACAGGCATGGATTCTTGCACCTTTTCCTTCCTACTTCATGCTGCTCCTGCCAGTCTGACCTCCTCTGCTACAGAACTGGTGGCAGGAGTCTCCTGGGGAGGAAGCCTTTCTGAAGGAGAATGAGTTGTTTTGCAATGCGTCAGAAAATGGATGGGTTTGAGCTCTGCTGCGCCCATTTTGAGTTTGAATCTTAATTTAAATTTTTTGGTATTATACTGCCATCCGTGGCTTCTGAGTGTCTTCCATATGATAGCAATTAGCTATTCTAATTAGTTAATTGTGTGGAGTCTGTTAGATAAATATCCTTCAGGACTGCACTCTAGGGCCGTAGTTTTCAGTATCACAATGGTAGTGCAAGGCACAAAATGTCTCTTTTGTGGAAGCTGCTGGTGATGCATTTTCGGATGTTATGGACTAGACATTCGGGGTAACTGGAAAGAATACAATCATGAAGTGTTTCCTGGATGGTACTGTGGCAGCATTCCCAGTCTATCCACATATGCACACCATATAGCCTGAACATTTTTTAGGCTTTTCAGAACAGGATGCTTAGAAAAATCTCCTCAACAGAAATACAAATAAACAGAAATTCTAAAAAAAAAAAAAATAGCATAGTTTATAGCCATTCACAAAACCTGCTCAACAGAACTCCTGAGTGCAGAACATTCATGGGGTGAGAGCTATGGGAAGATCCCATACATTGCTTTCTTGCTTGGTATACCTAATGCTGTGGTGTAAAGTGATTGAGTACATCCTCCTGCTTTGTGTCAGCCCAAAAAAAAAAAAAAAAAAAAAAAAAAAAAAAAAAAAAAAAAAAGTGGAACCACTCTGAGTGACCCTGGTCAGAGATAGATCAACTTATTTTTTAAGCTGTGCTTACCCCTGGCTGTATGATGGATCATGAACCTGCTGAGAGCTGTGGTGGAAAATGTGAACACAACCCAAGATACCATACGCTGTGGTCTCCTCTAGAACTGTGTTCAAGAAGGCAGATGTGGGGGCCTGAACACTTTGAAACTCAGCTTAGTAACAGCAAGTGCTATAGAATATGCACTATTTAAATATTGTCAGTAAACCAAGGAAAGCTGTCAGAAATCGATGTAACTTTTGATGTTCAAAACAGTAATGGTGGAGGTTATTGCAACTTTATGCAATATGGAAGAAAGAGATATTTTAAATTAAACAGGAAATTGTCATATAGTGATAACAAACAGTAAGTGAAGATGTTTATGACGAGATACCTTCAGTCTGTGGGACTGTGTACATGCAACATGTGAGATGAGCAAAATTTCATGTTGAAATATTCGTGTCATCTGCCTAGCCCAGAGAGAAAAAGACCAATCACCAAATTAGAAAAGAGGCAGGGAAGAACAATCTGGACTCGAGATCTACTCTGCCATTATCTTTAAGTAAGGGAAGAATATAAGCACAAGAGGAGTATCTGGGGCTCTAAGAGACCACCCCATCCACAGTCTGATCTTCAACCTAACAGGGCTTGTGGAGACCTTGGTGTTGAGTATATCTTATGGTTTTTAGAAACCATTGAAGGATTTAAGTAGCTTGGGTCCCCCCTGAAGAGAATGATAGCCTGAGGCTGAGATGTAAAAGTGCTCAGAGAGCCAAAGGCACAGCCCCAGGGCCGTCACCTCCACCAGTAAAAGCTCAGTGTTAAAATCAAAGCAGTGGTACAAGGCGCTCCTCTCCATGGGCTGACACTCAATGCCAGATGGAGTGAGCTCCCCAAAGCACCTACCTACTAAATCCCCTGAAACCACAGCTGTGTTATCCCTTTCACAGAGATTGGTGGGACATTCTCAGCCCCAGCTCATTTAAATCTTTGGCTGAGATATTAACACAGAGCAGGAGAGGAATGAAATAAAATGCACAGGGGACAGAAATGCACGCTGGGTCTCCTGCTGGCTCCTAAGGTGAAATCCCAGTGTTGACCAGTTTACTGTGGCCAGTTGGGGTATAAAAGTTGCACATGCTTGCAGGGCAAGACAAAAACTTCCCTCTTCTTTTCTGAGAGTTTTCTCCCCTCCATAAAGCTTGCTACTGCTGTGTCACCCTGCAAAGAGACATAATTATCTACATAAAACTAATCTGAGATAAAACTGACTCAAAGCTGGACATTTTCCAGCTTAATAAATTTCTTTAAAGCAGGGAAGCCCAAAAACATAACCAGTGTAGTAATATATTGCAGGAAATGCTCTTCAGTTTTAATTTAAAATATTTTACTGCTGGCATAAGCTTTAGAATGGGTTTTAAGTGTATTTTTCTGGTCCTTCTATAATATAAACTTTTAATTAGTCATAATCAATGGAAACTGGGAAAAGTGTGCACCACCATGTAAAAGGAGAGTTGCATCCCTGACCTATGCCAGCCTCAGGGAGCCGATGACAGTGGATGGTAAGTGCAGGTCTTATAATATGAAATAGCAAGTTAACTGATCAGTAATTATTGTTGCTAATAAAATGCACCCTGAAATTGGTGCTTTACTGTGTTAATAAATTTTTGAGTAGCTTTTCTCTGTAAATATTATAGCCTTACCATGTTGAGATGTTTTCCAGCCATAAACAAGGAGGTTGGAATGACAGTGGTCCCACCCTAGAAGGAAGAGGTTTCTGTTCCCCACAATAAGTTCCCCTATTAAAGCCCATCTCCAGTGCTTCATTCCTCACATAAACACTTGCTGCAATGCCGAGTTGGTACTAAGCTGGTAGGACTGTGCCACATTAGTGGTGTGTGAGCCCAAACTGCCAGAGAAAATACTTCACTTGAATTCAGGAGCCCTTGTACCTGGCCAAAAGAGTGGGAGCCATCTAACCTAGTATCAGCCATCTAATGGTACTCTACCCCACGGGCATTTAGGCTCCCCACGTGACAGATGCACAGCTCAAGGCACCTCTAAGAGCAATTGGTGTACAGCCAAAGATGTGGTGTGTAGCTGCAGGGTCACAATTTGGGCTTGGACATAGGTGGCTTTGTTTGGGTGGTAACACCACCAAACTATGGTGTTAGCCGCGGTGTTACTGTGACTGGCCCATTCAGCTCCCTCTTTCCTTGTTTGCTGACATGTTCTTTGTCTGCAACAGTATTCAGAGGTTGTCTATCCATAGCAGCTTTCATATAATGGACAGACTCATTTTGGGCCAAGTACTGAGAAAAAACACTTAAAGCAGCATGAGAAGGTATTTATATGTTTGGTTTTTTTTCTTACAGATCTGTACCTCATGAAAGCCCCCGATCCTCTTTCAGAAAACCAGGATCTTGGTAAGATATGCTCTAGCTTAAACCACAAGCCTCTAGGGTGTGTGAGTATGTATTTAAAACAGATTTTGAAGGAAAATGAGCTGTTATTCCATTTGCAGTTTTTGTTGCCTTTGCAAAGAAAAAACGTGGGACCTGTGTTATGCACTGCACAAAAGGGATGGAGGGCAAAGACTGAAATTGGGTGTGAAGGCACCTGTCCAACACCATGGAACAAGACACAGCAGAGGGACAGGGAAAATTCCACAATGGGGGTGGAAGGGAGGAAAATAGACTTAAAGGAAACTCAGTGAAAAAATATACCCTCTCCCATTTTCTTTTTCTTTTCTTCTTAAACCTAAATCTACCTGGCATAGTGTTAAGCCCTATTCCAAATTAGTGTTGTTAAAAATAGTGCTCTGCAATGCAGCCTTCACATATGACTGTGTCAGCCTGCTGACAGCAAAGTGTGTCTCCATTTATAACCTCACTTTCTTACCTTGGTTCATCACCTTAATTTGCCACTGTTACCTGGGAGCTGACAGCTTCCAATTACAGTCACATTTGCAATTCCGACAGGAAGCATCAGGGTCCGGGTTTTAAAGGTTTGGTCTATTCTTTCCTGAACAAGTGTTCTCCCTGAAGTCCACTCAACAGCTTGTTTTGGAGATTTTCATCTTTTTCACAGGGGTGTTTTGAATTGTAGTGAAGTGTAACCTGTGTGGATCCAATGTAGTTCTCACTAGAAATGTTATACACTGTTACTGAAGATTCCAGGTGCTACTTTGAAAGTTTTCTGCATTTATACAAATAAAATGACCTTTAAATTTGGATCAAAGTTTTCTTTAGAGATTTCTGCAGGTATAAGGTGCTTAATTGCTCATTTAGAGTGCCTCAGTGAGTAAAACTTCTGATGTGAAGACAGATTTGGAAAGAAGTCATGGAGAAATCAAGAAACAGAATCAATGGTGGTGAGTGAGGTAAATTGGAGGAGAGTGCATGGGAGATGCTGCTGCTGCTCAGGAGGCAAGTACAAAGCTTCACCTGCCCTTCTACCAATTGCCATTTCCTTTGATGTCTACACACCGCAGGACTTGAGACCAGGAAGCCAGATCTTCCAGCTCACTGTTCCCAAATTAAGTCTTTCAGCCCTTTAACCAGCTTTTGGATAGGAGTGAGTGAGGGAAGAGGAATGTCTTTGACAGAGAGTGATTCCCCAAAGGGGCTGAGCACTGCAGGCTCTAGGGAAGCTGGTGAAGTATCTTGGAAGTGCTCTGGAGAAAAAAGATGCCTCTGGGGAGAATATTTGTGGGACATCAAACATGATTTGTATGGCTGAAGACGGATCTCAGATGTGATCTTAAGCTTTGCTGTTGTCTGATCACTGTATCACCCTTTATGGCCCCAGACAGGGGGTATCAACCAGGTAGGATAGGTCCAAAGTAGGGGCTGCTGCATCTGAATGATTGGTTTTTTCTTTTTCAAAGAGCTAAGTAGAAGATGAAGCTAAAGGAGAGACCAAGGGACTCCTAGATGCTGGCAAGGGACATGTCAAGCAGTCTGAAATTTGTAGCCAGCTCAAATGAAATCCTGCTGGTAGTGGAGATGAGAGAAACAGACCCGATTTTCCTTTCAAATATGTGACAGTGGGTGGAAATGAAGTCTCTTCCATGTTGCTTCTCCTCTCAGCTTCTGATGATGCCCACTGACAACAGATGCCACAGTTAGAAGGACACAGTCCAGGAAGGGAAGATGGTGCATCTGCTACCTCCTGGTTTGTGTCTTTTGTTCAAGCTGCAGCCATCCCTCCCCTTTGTATTTAGTGGCCTCTCACAGAGCACTGCCTCTCTACTCTGTGCAGGCAGGAGACAAAAGAAGCTCTGAAATAAATGCCTTCTCAGAGAAAGGCTACTTGGGAGTGCTGCTCTCATTCTGAAGTGAATGGAGAATCCTTGAACTGGAAGAAGTTGCACTGGCCATGTCAGGGACAGCCTGGAGTTGCTGCTGAATTTAAATCGTTGCTTTTGTACCTTCATTTCCCCTCTTAGCAGCAGGTTTGAAAAGTGACATCACTTTACATCCTTGTGTCAGAGGCCTTGACCCATTATTTAGTACTTCTTTATAAGATTAAATAGAATCTCTTTGGGTACTTAAGCAGGGATAAGGGACAGGAAACTGTATAGTTTTCTATTCCACTGAGATCTGAAAGTAACTAAGATCTGCTTTTTAATCACAAGATCATGTTTAAAACACAGTGTAAAGGGCAATTCTCTCCTCTTTCCAAAGGAATTAATTTTTTGGTGTAAGAAATTGAGAAGGAAGCAGGAAGGGACTGGTGACACTGTGTGAGCCTCATGTCATATGCTCCAAGCAGCTCCCTAGTGTAGTTAATACAGTTTGATTAAAATTAGTTTGTTTTTTGTTACACTAGTTATCATAGAGGATTGCTGCCAGCTCTGAGAACACATCCTTCTGGGTGCAGAAGGAGCTCCAGAAGCATTTCTCCAGTCCTATGAGCAGAGTGATCGGTTATTCCCTAGGCAGCAGTCACAGCATAACTGCAGGATGGATTTCAGCACGGACAGGATGCTGTAAGCATGCCACAGGCCCATTGCCCTGGTGCAATACCTGAAATGCCACGGGCACATGCAAGAAAGGACCCAAGACACTATTTTTCAATGTACAGGAAAGATTACTCTGGTCTGATTTATCTCCAAAGTGAAATGCAAGGAGAGGAGTGAAGGTGCTTTCCTTGGGGCTTTGGATCCCTAAGAGAGAAGAAAAGGTTCTGCAGAGGGTGGGACCAACCCACCTCTGTGTGTTATTCCTAAGAAGAGCATTTTCCTCCATGGTGATTCTGAGGCTGTTGCAGGCTGCATCACACACACACATCTGCTGTTTCCCATCTAAATATCATGCAGCATGGGTGAATAACAAGCAGAGACACCTGTGCCTGCACTTTAGTTGATCATTTTCCTAATTATATGATATTTTTTCTTGGGTCAAAACATACTAAAACAACCACTTAGTGGAGAGCTGGTTAGAGGTGTGTGACTGACTCACTAATAAAATTGCTGCGCACTTAGTACCTCTCAGAAAAGCCCAAAGCACCTACTGGATTTTGGGCCTGGTTTTCTTTTCCCTTACTGTCCTGGGTTGAAGTATATTCTATCACCATCTTCATGAACTATTGAAACCAGGTGAGGCAGTGCTCCCTGCCTCCTCCACTCTGGCTTATCTTCTGTTAATGGGCCCATCAGCACCTTTGCCACACAGCTCACAGATAACCCCCTCCTGGACTATCTCCTGTTAATGGGCCCATCAGGCCTTATCACATGACTCACCATCCCATTGTGGGATGCTCCGCCCAGAGGGAGGAACCAAGCATTCCAGCCTGGATATAAGCTGAGACTCTGAACACCAGGGGGGCGCTTACCCACTGGATTCCCAGAGGACCCGAGCTACCAGACCTTTCTACAGGATCACTGCTTCAGGAGCACCACCTCATCTGGACTGCTTCCATCACTCCGCTCAGGTTGTATTCTGACTCTGTCAGTGGTCTTTTGTATTATTGCATCTATTTTATTTTACTTTCTTTCCTTTCTTCCTATTAAATTGTATCTCTGACTTGGAGCCTCTCATTTGTTTTGCTTTCAAACCACTACACTTACCCCGATGCAAATCAGGAATGACCCCTATCAGTCATGTATAGACACACACACATAAAGGCTAAGAGGAAGAGGAGGAAAGTCCTTAAAGATGGATGGGGAGATTAATTGTATGTGAAAAGCCCTAGACAACTTGGGTCACCCTATTTGCAGTTGCACAGAGCCACAGGCTGCAAAAAAATCATGACGTAATTAGTGTACATCCTGGGACTTCCTAGGACATTGCTGCCCAGTACTTGAAACTGACTGCACATATGAGCTGGAAAAGAATTTACCAGTTTGGTGATAGGATGAGGGACACAACACAAGGAAAATGCAAAACAGTTTGAAAGCAAAACACCTTTAAAAATTCTACATTATTTAGAGGGAGGAGGTACTGAGCCTTTCTCTCTGAAGTTCTTGGAAGCTGCAAAATGCAACAAAATGTGTAGGAGTGGGAGCGAGAGAATACCACAAGCATGTGTGAAAGAACAGTTTCCTAAGGCACCTTTGGTCTTGCCCACACATAATGAATTGCTGTCCTTTCCAAGAGAGGCAATGGGGGAGAGAGTGCAAACAGGGAGGGAGGAACACAGATCTTGCAGAAGGGATTTATTTTCCGCTTTAGAGGTGGGGATACACACAGTTTTGGGAAACTTTCATTGTGTCCTTTTGTCATGGTTTCTACACGTGCTTCCAACCATGCTGCCGAGCATCCCATTGTGCCAAGATATTTGTGTTGTCTTAAAGCCCATTATGAATTGTGTTTGTGATATGCAGGTTTCATGTTTTGAAGAGCCAAGAGATCTAACGAGAACTTTTCCTGTCTCTGGCATAGTGCAATTATTTATTGGAAGAGAAGCAGTCAGGTATGAAATGAATGAATTTCATAAGCAACTTCTTTTTAACATGTTCTTTCAGTTCTTTTTCTCTTGAGACTTCCCACCATCCTGTGCCTGCTTTCCCCACTTGATCTGTTGTGAGAGGATTGATTCCCAAAGTAAAAAAAATACCATTTCGAAAGACTTTTCTGAAATCATAACTGACTGGCAGGGAGACAAGTTAATAGGGGGAGATGAAACTGGGACACTGGAGATAAGAAGTTAATAGGGGATTTAGTCATATACACAAAACAGCACTAGACAGGTGGATGTAAAACAGCTCTTTGATTTCCTGCAGAGCTTGCTGTAGTGAACAACAAGTTCTCTGAACATCAGCAAGGATACCTCTGTGACCATCTCAAATGTAAGTGGCCACTGTCCTGCAGGTTATAAGATCTAGATGGCTGGAGCTGCAGAGAAATGATGCTTGTATATTCATGCCACGCAATTGTAGAGAACCCCACTATGTTGAAGCCACAAAATCAATGTCAGAGGAAGATAAAAAACATGTAATTATTTCACAGCAGAATTCTGGAATTATTACCCTGCTATCTTCTTTTTAAAGTACTGCTGGAAATAAACTTTTAGGTGATGTTTTTTGAGGGCACCATCAGTTTTATTGTAAGGGTCTGCAAGCACAACTGTGCATACTTAAGGCACAGTGTTGCATGTTTTAAACAACAGCATTAAGGGAGCAAAATGTCCACAGAATTAAAAAGCGAAATGGAGCACCTCTAAATCCCTAGTGTTTGCACAGAGAAGAAGTCCAGCATTTCCCTAGTCTGCAGTGATTTATTATGGTTCCTTTTCCTGGATGGCTTGGAAGTGGCAGGAACTATTCCAGGGTATCCCAGAACTCCCATGGTCCCAGGCAATTGCTCCAGGAGTTCAACATCATTAAAACACAGCAGTACACTCTTTGTAGGCTCATTGCTGCAAGCAGAAGAGAGAAGTGGGGGTATTGGCTCTGGGCTGAAGGACCCATAATATGGCTCTTAGAACACAAGGCACAAACCAAATTCAGGACTAAAGGATTAAAAAAAAAAAAAAAAAAAAAGGTAGAGCAAGTGGAGAGGTAGGCCTTCAAGTAGGAATTATTGCCTGACAGTAGGTGACTCTTTAATGTCCAAATTTACCCAGTTATTTAGGTGTCTAACTCCCATCAGTTTAAAAAAACTTGATGGCCTACCCTTTTTTCTCTTTTTTTGAGGCGTTGCTCTTTTTTTCCATGAATTTCTCACCTGCACAAGGAAGGAGTAATAGCTTTCCTTTACGGGGTGATGTGAGGATAATGTGAGGATAAATATTAAAAGCTGTCAGGCTTGGTTAGGGCACTGGAAAGGACAGAGCAAGCTCACTGCACATCAACAAGTATGTGAGCTATCAAGCGGGCTTTAGGGCAGAACTGTAAGGATCTAATCTGTGCAAGATGAGGAAAATAATTTGGATCAAGTTACTGTTCAGAGCTCAACCCAAATATTAAAGTATGCACTCAAATGTGAGGTAGATGCTGTTTAGTTTCTTTTTTTCTTTTTTTTTTTTTTTTCTTTTTTTTTCTTTTTTTTTAACCTTAGAGGTTAATATTTCTATGGGTTCTCATCACAGAACTGACCTTATTGGCTCAGTGCCATAACATGCCAGTTTACAGGTACCATCAAAATGTAAAACTCATGAAAATGTACATTGTAGCTGGTTCTCACCTCTGACAACCAAACCAAGCCCAAAATCAGTGCAGATTTGCCCCATGTGTGTCACTGAAGTCTTTCGACATGTGTCCTCACCAACCTAATCAGAAAAACCTTCCAGTCTTCCTTTGCCACCCTCACGGCCATAGAGAGAAGAGGCACCAGCAGAAGCCTTCAGCTGTTACAGGCACTGCTTTGGCAGCTGCAGTTGTTTTCAATACCCATTGTTTAGAGCTTCCCTTCTGCTGAGGCCAGGAGCACACCCCTTTCTTCACACTGCACCCAGGCCTGGGCTCTGCAAGAGCCCTCAGAGGTCCTGGGTGAGTCAGTGTCCAGCACAGCGAACACGGGAGAGACTATGAGGGAATTTTCCTACATTGCAATAGACTTTTGCAGGTATGATCTTTCTCTTTTTCTCAGGAATTAGATGTTGGTGGGTTTTTTTGTGAGTACTTTCACAGGTTCTGAGTGTTTCTGGTTTTTTTCCAAAGCATGAGACATTGGCTTCTGTTAAGGCTGTTTTATTGGCATCACTGGACCTTTGAATCAGGTATGACAAATTCCCCATGATGCAAAACCAAGTTGCACTGGGATAGGGAATAAGATTATATTTACTACTCTAGGCTTTGTGTGTCTTTCTCCACTAGTTTTATTTTGTTGACCTCTGCACAGCTGCCCTTGATGCCTTCTCCTGTAGAAAGAGAATTACTCTCTCCCTTGAGCTTAGCAATGCCTAAGAGATTCAGAAGCTAACTGGAAATTTTCAATATCAATTACACCTTTACTGCTGAAATACAGCTGCCTGTGGATAGTCATGGGGTTTTTACTGCTAATAGGAAAAGAATCTCTCACAGTTGTTAATTAACACTGCTCCAGATTTATCATTATTTCAACAGGATAGCCTCGGGATGGATTTAACCCTTTGCTCTTCTAGAAGAAAATGACTTATTCAAGAGCGTAGGATGAATTGTTGGCTGGGGTGTTTCAAAGGATGGGACTGTTGGTGGAGGCTACTGCCCTGATGCCACTGAAATCCAGTAGGATTTTTAGTGTGGCTTGTCCCAAGATTTTGTTGGTATGGCTCATCCCTGAGGTCACACCCTAATTATTGCAGTAACGGGCAGCAATTACCAGGCTCACAGTAAGCTGCAGAATTCTGTCATCAGAGAGTCCTGATTGCCCAGAGCAAGAATGAATTGCACTTCTTGACCCATTCGTGATCTCTAATTTTATGCGAAGTATTGCTGTTTAATTCACTTATTGAGGTTAATATTGAAAAGCTTTGCTTACTTTGAATGCTCCTCCTCTTATCATTTGCAATTAGCAATGGTGCAGTAGGGAGAAATGAAAGATCAATGAAGCCTCTCTTATCTTTTAGTATCCACCTTGTGAGGTGAATTTCTATTCTCTTGGAAGGCCATAGTGTTGGGTTCATTCTGAAGATGGATGTTTTTGAGACTGCTTGGCAACTTTCCACCACTTGTATGTCAGACTTGATCACTAATTCCTGCCTCTGTCAAAGGTTAATAGAGGACTGTTATGTGTGTAATCCCGTCTCGCTGAGGAAAGGGGTCAAATAGGTTTATAGGGATGAATCTCTATTGATTGCCAGGAGTATTTAAAATAATTGGACTCAAGCAATCAGATTAGCCAATTATGATTATGAGATGGGTCTGTATGGGATAATGTACATGCTCGATATAGATTGCAACTGATCCAGCTTCATTTGTCTTAACATGCTGAATTTTCACTCATTTCCTTGTTAAAGCTGAGACTAATTAGAATAAGTTTTAGGTATCAGTACATAAAATTGACTAGGAATTAGTAAAATAATATTTATCTCTAGAGAATACATAGGGAAGTGGGCCTTCACTTATAAATGAAGGAATAAACTGGGTGCTAAAAGCATTAATGAGGTCAGCCTATGACAAAAAGAATGCAGGTGTCTCTCAGAACATGTGTCATTCTATCCTTGTAACTATTGGCCAGAGGGTGAAAGAAAACACAAACAAAAACAAACCACAGGATTTATGAACCTAAGTCAGAAGAATGCAGTGCAAAAATAGCTTTATCACTTGGAGGGTGGAGACCTGCAGTCATATCCACCAGAGACACCCCTTAAAAACCTACCTACCCCTTAAGGATTCCCATATGTTTCTGCAGTCTTTTAGGAATGCTACAAGTGCAGACAGGAGGTAGGAAGACCCAAAGCTTTGGGGTCCTGCTAGCCAGGAGCCTGCTTTTATACTGTAGGAAGGACACTCAAATATATGATTCCAAAATGTTGGTGCCAAAGACTGATAATTCAGACAACCTGAAATGTGTTATTTTTGAAACCTTGCTCTGTTTTCCTGATTCTAGAAGTTCTCCAGGTTAAATAGCCATAATTTGATGGTAGTCAGTGCTATATAAAAAAAGCTGGGTTGTTGTCATGGGTATATCAAAGATCTACTTTCATTACTGAGTGAAGTTTACCAAAAAAAAAAAAAAAAAAAAAAGATAGGAAAGGCTCACAAATCTGGCTGAGAGCCAGACCCCAAGTTCATTGCTATCAAAATAAAGACACTGTGAAGCAAAGTGGACATTTGAGTCAGGAAAGGGGAAGAACAAGCTTGCTGTTGTATTTTTAAATTGGCATTACCATAATCAGTCCCACTAGTATAATTTGGAGGTGAAGAGTTTACTTTTTCCTGCCATCCCAGCACTTTTTTCATAGTCCAGACCCATAGAGTTAATTATAGCATGCCATCCTTTCATATGCATGGCTCATCAAAGGCAACTGTGGCAACCACAAGCTGCCAGCACTGAGTGGGATATTCTGCATCAGGTAGTGAAAAGACTAAGGCTGTTGACACTTTAACATTATTAATTAACTTCTAAAAACCTTGTAGGTAATTATGCTGGAAAGCATAGGTGGAAAGTTTCTATATCTATTATCATGGTTATTTCAGGATTCAGAAAGTTATTTTCACAGGCAGAAACCCTTTTTTTAAGTGAAAGTTCTTATGCTGCAATAACTGGGATATCTGTGAAAAGATGTCCAACGTCAACAAAGTCCAGAATTTCTACAAGTACAGCCCCAATTATCATCAGTCCCATGCTTGTCCATAGTAACAATTGTAAAAGCTACAATGGAATAGAGAAAATCACACTTAAAATTTTGATTCTCTCTCCTTTCTGTGGCTTGTAAGATGTTTTAACAACATTTTCAAACTACCCTCTTCACATAGTGAAACTTTTAGTGCTGTTTTTACAGGTGGGAGAATAAATTAGAGAGGGGTGGAGGGATCCTCCCATCCTCCAGCAGATCCTCTTTATTCCTTTTCAACCGTGCTGGCTATGTAGTGCTGGGAAGAGCTGAAAATCTTCACTGGTAATTTTTCAGTGAAAGCAGCTTTCTTGCACAAGATCTCAAGATTTTTTCTGGGAAACAATAGAGGTCACACCTGCAGGGGCAATTAGAAATTGATTTTCAAATCATCCACAAGCAGGGGCTTGCTAGCCCTCATTAACGTGGCTTTTTGCAGCTCTGGGTTTCAGGACGGCTGGTTTGCCCCCGTGCTCTGTCACTGTCCTTGTTTTGTCTTTGGGACTAATGAGGTAGAGAGGCTGGAGAGTTACAGGGCTCAGGTTCACCAAGTCAGCCACAGGCACCTTGCAGTGCCCTTTTCAGCCTGCAGTGCCTGTGCATAAAGGCAGCCCAGAGGGAGGAGATGAGCCGTGCACAAACTGGTTCTTGGAGGACGCTCACTAAGGAGGCTGGGATGTGACCTGGAGCTGTGCTGAAGGGGTCACCTGGCTGTGAGGCCAGGTGAGGTGAAGCTTTGCTGTAATGCTGTTGTTCTCTCTGTGCGTGCAGAGATGCCTCTGGCAAGCACCTGTGGCTTGGGTTGGCAAGGCAGTAAGTGTTTCTTTGATTAAGCAAGACCCCTCTACTCCTTTCACGGAGTGGCTCGTCAGGGAAGCATAGGACTAAATGGCCATTGAACTGAATAGGACCATGACACGTTTTCCTATGATTTGTGTTAAGAGAGTTGTGATTTAAGATCATGCCATGGCCACTTGTTTTATTACTACAGGGCTGGTCAAAGGTATATTCTCCAGAAGCCAATTTTCCTAGGAAAAGCTACTTTTGCCTAAGGACAATCTCAGCTGAAGTTACTATGTCACACATTTAAAGGAATTTTAAGCAAAAGAGTATGGAAAGCAGGGTAAGAGGCAGAACTTCATGAATTTTTAAGAAAAAAAAGGAAAAATATCTCTTCTTTTTCTCTCTGAAAAAAAAAAAAAAGAAGGCTTAAAAAATGAAAAAAAAAAAAAAAGAAATTTAATCTGAAAGCTATCCTATCAAAAGGCCTCGGTTCCTTTGCAATACCCACAGTGCTTTAGCATGGGTGTGTGTTTCCGCTCATTTCTAGTTCTGATGCTTGCAGGACCTCTGCCTTCCCAGTGCTGCTCAAAAGCAGAATAAAAGGATAGTCTCTGCTGCAAGGAGTTTAAATCCCACACTCTTATTATTAATCTTTCTTGGTATTTTGAGTCCTGTGACAGATTTTGTGACATGGGTGCTGTCAGCTTGCTGCTGTTGAGAGGTCTCTGCAGCAGGCAGGCTTTCCTTCACAATGCTGTATTAATTGCTATTATGTTTTGCTTTCTGGTTGTGGCATGTCAGTAATCTGCTACTTACAAATGTCTGCTCCCTAGGGAGAAAATAAATCACATGTATTTTTTTGGAGCCAATCCTGCTTCAATACCTAGGAAATGCGTTTGGTAATAATATTGGCTGTAATCCTCCTGAGAGAAATTAATTATAAACATGTAGCAAGGTAATCAGGATGCTGCTCTTGCTGTGACATTGAGCAAAGAACACCAAAGCAAGCGGGAAGGTTGGATTGAATTAAAACTGAAGCATATTGTGTTCCCATGGGTCAGCTAGGATACAACTCTGTGCTTAGGAGCCCCTGGTACAGGGAAAGGGGAGCTGGTTGGACAAGATGAGGAATTATAGCATGATGTTGTTATAACAGCTGGTGTGCCAGTCCAAAGGCTTCTGGTGGATGCTGGTTTAGAGTTGGGATGTAGACCTGTGCCTGAGTGCCTGTGCCTGCTCATGAGGGAAAATTCTTGTGTGTAATGAGTAAGAGCAAAACACCTCAAGGGTTAAAATTGCATCATAATCAATAACATGTTATTGCACTGCCTCTTGTGTATGGCTGCCTCTTTGCCCTCATCTTCCCATTCATCCCTGGAACCTCACAGATCTCCATCCATTCCTACCATCTTGTCTTTTCCTTTCTCCTCAAGCTTTCCCCCCCACAAGTAGTTGAAGCACAGAGTTTTGTTTTGCCTCTTCTTTGGCCTTCTTCACTCAGTATTTCCCAGCACTGCAATACCAGTTTATTCACCAATAAAACACAAATGAATGTGGTTTTCTTGAAGCAATTTCACATGAGGGAAAAGAAAAAAAAAATCTGCTTTTATCCTTGTTTCTTTATTTTGTTTGGGTTTTTTTATTAGCAGCAGGACCTGTTCAGGTGCCTGGAATATACGAAGTCTGTCCATATATGTTGGAAAAATAGGCTAAGCATGAGGGAAGCAGTTAAAAGTACAGCAGAAATACAGCATATCCCATGACACCTGTTCACCCTACCCCCAGCCACCCCAGCACAAGGTATAGATCTCAGTGTTAAACAGCACCACTGTTTAACTTATCACAGGAACACTTTACAGCCTGAGAAAGTGAGAGATATAAGAGTCATTTGAATGTATAGGGGGGAAATCAAAGCAGCAGCTCTGTGGTAGAGTGGTTTGTTCACCCTGGAAAACCCCTGCTGCCCAGTGGGGCAAGGCTGGGGAGATGGCAGCTCCAGAAGGCTTTGGCTCTACCTTTACATAGCTGTAAATATTTTCTGAGCTCACAAAACCTCTTTGAAATGGCTGTAATATTCACCTTCATGTAGTTACTGCAATTGACCTCATTGTTTTCTGCAATATATAAGCCCTCAAAAACTTCCAGTTCTGTTTTTAACACTGACCATGTCATTTTTAGAGAGGCTGTCCAGCCATTCTTTGCCTTCAGTCTTTATACAGGTTTTCATTGTTTCCTTTCTATCTCATCTCTAGGCAATTACATCTCTTTTTTTAAATAACTTTTTTGAGATCTCAGGAATGTAGGAAAGAAAAAAAAGAGCAGTTCAAAGAGAAGCAAATACCAAAATCAAGATACTGCCACTGTCTTTCAAGAAATGACAGCATTGCCATTTTTTCTCTTTACTTCTGAGAGATTAAAACTGAGAACACTGATGATGCAAAGACTTGCCTGCATTTAGCTTTCTTAAGTAGTCACATCAACATAATTTGGGCTGTTTCCACTCAGTGTATTTGTGTTGCTTTTAAAAAGATCATTGTCCTTTAGGAAAATCATCCCATCTTGCACAGTTCATTCCTCCAGCTATCTGTTTAGAAGGTCCCATTTTTCCTTTGAAATATATCGTGAAATAAAAATTCAAGGCTGAAATCCTTCAAGAAATGTAATTTGCTATGGTTGAATGGTCAGCTTCTAATAAGATGACTCCTTTCATGTCTGAGGTCACTAACTTGGTAACGTATGCCATCCCTGATCTCCAAAAAGTGCCTAATGACCATGCTCCTCAGAGGCTGGAACAAAACCCCAAGGTCTGTGTTGAAGGCACAAGAGTATAAAATTTGACACTGGTGTAGCAGGGTGCTACACCAGTCTTCACCTTTTAAACTAGTGGAGTCCATGCATTTCCAGGTCTCCCTGAAGGTCTAACATTTTCTGCTTGTTTCTATTTAAAAAGCCTGGGTTGCAAAGAAATCCTCTACATGGCTGCACCCTCCTTTGCTTCAGCTCCAAGTAATAGCAAAGGGCTTAAGGCCACCATGCAGGCTGGACTGCTGGGCTGACAGGCATCTGGCACACAAAGTAGGGAGACAATGCTGCCAGAAGGGAGAACCAGAACATGCCAGGATGCTGGTGGGTTCATTATTATTAGTTTTGTATCCCCCTGAGCCTGCTTCCCATGAATACTTGATGAAGCCCGAGAAGGTCACTACAGCTTGTTTACTCTCCATATGGCACTTCTGCATGTCCCTGCTCTGTGTGTGTGCATGGGATTTTTTTATCCTTTAGCCCATGGCACTCATCCAGATCCCCCTTTTTCCTTACCTGAATAATTCATGGGCAAGGGAACGAAAGGACAAGCTCTTTATTATTCATCACAGGTGAAAAGCTGTATGTACTCTGAGCAAACCTGAGGGGAAGCTTTCCTGTGTTTTGTGTTTGTGTGTGTATGCATCATTATGGAAGCCAATTACCCAGGAATGGGTCTCTGAACACCCTGGATGGACTGTTTACACTTCAGTGGGTTTTGCCAGTTTAGGCACATGAGTTGAGTTAGGCTGGCAACCCCCTCAAGGAGAAGTAAGCTTATTCAGCAGGGAGCCACTAGCCAGTACAGATTAAAGAGGTTGCCTGGATGGAGTGTGTTAAGCTTGCAAAGGGAGTTTTGCAGGGATAATTGCCTCTGTGTTTGCTTTTGGCTGGAAAAAACTGGCTGTGCTCAAGTTTCCTATTTCTCTGTGCCATGCAAACCAAGCTGAGATAGCTTTACTAAAGTCTGCATGAGGCAAAACAGCTCTGGGCTGTGGTCTAGGGAGAACAAAAGCTGGGGACTTGGGATGTGGAAGCTCACAGAGGTTACTTGTCTTGGTGCAAAGTGGGCAGAAAGAGCCATGCTCCTTCTCCAGACAAGGGTATGGTGAAGCAGTTATTGTCCCTGTGAGATGGATTTGTGTTGTCAGTGTGACTGATGGGATAGCACAGCTCCTCCTCTGACAACACTTGAGGGTTTGACAGGCTTAAAAGAAGGGGCCCCAGGCTTGGATTCTGCAGTCTTGCTCAGTCTTTGGCCGTGGCTTGACAACCCTTTATACACGTTAAGTAATTCCCATTACAGATAAGAAGAAAATGTTTTGGTATTCCTAATATAAGTGTGGAAACTGAGATAGTGTGATGATTCACACCAGAAAAATGAGTCATTCTTCTTTCATTAAAAATTCCCTGTCTTTTGATGCAGCTGCAACACAAACTTAATGAAAACCATTTCAGTATTTCCTTGTCCTATCAGAGATGAGCATCTTGAAGACCTCTGGGATAAAAAGTCCCGCCATGTATCAAATGTACCCTGGTTCCTCATGATGCCAGCCTTGTTCTTTGCCTCCTTTTAGCTACCTGCACAGAGCAATGAAGGCAAAAAGTCTTTTTTGCTGTCTTGGGAGATGTTATCCAAAGTTGACCAAGTGGCTGATGCCTACCTAGGGTGGCTGGTAAATCTATCTGTGTTAAAAATTAGGAACAGGCTTATGTACTTTAGCTTAGAGGAGAGCAGGTGAGAGCTTTCCTCTTTAAACCAGATTTAACCACATCTGCCTCTCTTCTAAAAGTTTTGGCATATGGTTTCTAGAGGAACATTGTGCTTTGCACGCTGCTGTGGACATGCAAGAAATGTCACTGCAACCAACACCCACTACTGCCGTGAATAGCACTGGGATGTACAGAGATGAGAGAAACCATTTTGTGATTACAGCTGTTTTTCTCTCGCCTTCATCAGGTGTGTAAGGCAGAAGACACTGGGTATGGACTCTTAATAAACTGTGATAGTTTTAATAAATTTAAACATGCTCAGTAGATTTCCCATAAGGGAATTACTCACAAGGAATAAAGATGATTAATGTGAGATTTTAGCTGGACAAAACAGATGGTGCAGCAAAGTGTTTCATGTGTTTCAAAACTGCTCTTATTTGGTGCTAATGAAGAGACTGCAGTCTCCTTGTGTGCTAACTCTCCACGGATTCTGCAGCATCTTTTTGATCCCTGTTCTCTCCCTTACTCCCTCTCACCAGGAAAAGTGCTGTCCCCAGTCCATGCTAGCTACTGTATGATACCCAGCCAAATAAAACAAGTTAGTCTGTAGTTTTTAATGATCACAGTGAATCCACAGGTGTGCAGAAATTGTGACTCGCCTTGTCTTTGCCAGCATGGGCACTGGGCCAAAATCCTTTTCAAGCTGCCTTTCTCCTAAGAGCACATTGGTAGAGGCATGTGCTGTCAGGGTTTTTTCCAGTTAATAGAATCTCACGTGTGTGACTGCCTTCAGTCCCCCTTGCCTGGCAGGACATCATTGATGCAGAAGCAGGGATGGGGACCAGCATCTCTGTGACAGATCTGTGTAAAACAGTTGCAAGGGGAGAATAGGGACAGCAGCTGCTCTATGAAATCAAGCTTCCCTGGATGCCTGAGATGATCTTTGTCCTTTATCACCTGTATTAAGCCCTCTGTTCCTGGTGTCAATACAAGTCTTGTTATCACTTTCCAGCTGATCTGGTTTGTGCCTATGCCTGCTGTCTAAAAGAAGTCCAGCAATGCCCCCTCAGGCCAGCCCTCCAAATGCCCTGCCAACTCCTGCAGTTGACTCCCAGTTTGGCCCCAGTAGCTCTGCCCAGCCCTGGCATGGAGGTTGGTGTTGCCCTATGCACTGTGGCCAGAGTAATCCCACCACTCCCTTCTCCTGTCATGGGCAATCCTGGTTGTCCTCTCCCATAAACTGTCTAAATTGGAGCAAAGCTGAAAGGAAAAGGCAGCACCAGCAGGAAGTCTCCTGCTTCCCAAAAAAGGCACCATCAGAAGAGTTGTGCTGTGGGGCTAAAGAGGCAACTTGAAGGGAGGAGTCCCTCAGTGGATTTGGCTGGTCAAAGTGACCTTTGGGTCTCCGCATCATTGACCTGACACAATCTAGATGATAGAAACAAGCATTTATTGATTTTTGTGTGTGTGGGGTGCTTAGATGTGCTTGGCATGCCCTGGTCTCTGGGCAGGGAGTAAAGAATTTTGCCAGTGGTTTCAATGGGAATCAAGAGAGCAGCAAGAAGTAAGTGCCTTTGAAAAATCATACCTTCAGTTTACTTTTTAATGCTAACAGAGAAAAGATGTACTTCCCATGTCAGCTAGAGTTTTGTAAAAGATGAGAGATGATACCAAGATCAGATCTTGGGCTTTAAAAAGATTTGGAGTTGTTTTCTTTCTTTCCACACAATCACTCATTTCCAGTTGTCCACACTGGAGAGCAATGAATTAATTTTTTCCTCAAAGTTCATGCTTTAATACTGAACTAAATAAAAAACCAATTAAGTACCAGATGACTGTGACAAGGCTAGGGTTTTTTTTTTTTCTGACCAATATTTGAACATTAGAAAAAATTATTGGAGAAAAGAGTTATTCAATTCCAAAGTGTCCTCGTTTCTAGTATTTAATTAAGTGATGTTCTAAATGATAGCACATCTTTACAGCAGAATAGAGCAAGGGGAAAAGCTTACTTCCACTCACTGCCATGAATATCTCTGCTAATTAGAAGAAAAGTATTTTTATGCAGTAAGTATTATCTTGTTTTGTAGAAACTTCCTTTTCTTCTGTCTGGTGAGGGGAGAAAGAAATGTTTGCATAAACAGGCAGCAACACACTCTGAGTTTATTTTGATTCACATGGTTTTGGTCCACCTTCAGCTCAACCCAGGTTCTTCTTATCTGAACATTTCATCATAGGCGCTGGGGTTTCCTAATGTGGTGATGTCTGAACGGTGTTGCTGTGTGGGAGGTTCTTTGGCGTTGTTTTTAGTTTGTTTGCTTGGTTTTTTTTTTTAAGATTTCTTGGATGGCAGTAACACCAGGGAGAGATGTGGAAAGGGAACTCAGAGTCATTCATGATGGGTTGCTGGTAACAGGATCACCTCTTAGACCTAAAATTGAACCTAGAGGCAATTGCTGGAAAACCTGACAGAGGCTCATCTACCTGCTGTTTGGTTTAATCACTCATGCAGAACTCCCCAACATTGTAATGGAATTTTGTGTGACTTGATTACTTTAATTAATAACTCTTGCCCGCAGCTGTTAGTCAGCAAGAGGACACTCAGCCTCATGTCACCCCCTTACGTGCTCTTGATCTCTTTTCCACAGATACTGCATGTTTCCTTTAATCAGCAAGACAATTTCCTCTAAATGTCACTTGGTCAAATGACATTCCTCATGGTGAAGAACCAGGGAGGGCTGAGGTTGCCTTTGTAGGCAGGGAGGCAAAGGAGTGTGGGGATGCTTTCCCCAGCTCCCCTCCTATAGGGAGGGAAGAGTGCACAGGGCTCTGAGAGCCTTCAGCAGCTGCTGGAAAAAGAAGAAAGGAGAGTTCTGGCCAGTTCTGGGGGACTGGTGATGGTGACAGTGATGCTGCATTTCTTGTGACACACTGCACAAACGTGCCCATCGGAGCTTTCTGCAGAGGTTTTGCAGCTGAGTCCCATCTAGCCAGGTTCATCTTGTCTTGGAATTTCTGGCTAGCAGGGAAAAACGTAAACTTCTGCAGGCTATCCCCATCTCAAGACTGGATTTAAAATGACTGACAGAGGGAGGGACAGACAATTGTCTTGTTTCCTTGATTTTCAGGGAGGCTGATTCTCTCAGATGTTCTCTTAGGCTGTGATTCCTACCTTTTTCCCCCCAAAAATATGTGTCAAGGTCATCTAGATTATTGTCAAACTGAAGTCTAAATGAATAGTAATATTAAAAGGGATTATGCAGACAATAATCATTCTTCCCTCATAGTTTACAAAAACTTTCTGCTCCATGGTAAAAGATTATTTTTGATTTTTTTTTTTAAGTGCTAAGCAGATGTTGCACTATAATGAGAGGAAACAGAAGTGGAAAGCACAGAGGCTCGTACTTAAACAAATGAACAGATGCAAGGAGTGGAAAACAACAAGGTAAACAAATGAGTACTTTGAGTCAACAACCTAAAACAAATAGGAAAAAACCCACAAACAGTCAGCCTGCCCCAGTCTAGAGCTGGTATTAATCACCTCCCCAAAGTTTTCACAGATTTTTTTTTTTTTAAATGGAAGTCGAAAATGAACTTTTCTAGCAATTTTGCAGTATACATTTGCGTGGAAATCCCTTCCATTGCCCCCGTGCTGGTGCTCATCTCAGAGTCCAGAGGAGGTTGCTGTAATGATCACTGCTGCCTTCTCACCCCTGAAGCAAACTGAGAGCTGGGGAAGGTAGGAGACATTCTCAAATAACCCGGAATCTGTAGGAGAGTCAGAATAGAAACTCAGCATCTTTTGAGTGCTCTGGTGGCTCCTCCAAAATTGCAGCTTGGCTGCTGAGCTCCTGGACATGGAAACCCTCTGTAAACTCTCTTACCTTTTGTCCTAGGACACACACAGTATACTTACTATAGACCATAGTAAATAGCTCCCATACCTGTATAGTTTTCCTGGTGTCTATCAGCTATAGGGACTTAGAGTATACTCTGCACAGATGCTGACGGTGACATCAGTGCTTCTGCTGGGGTGGGCAGAGGAGCAGTAGACAGAAATACCACTTCAAACTGGACAGGAAAGTCTAGATGAAGGCTGTCTCTTGCTAGATGTCAAAAGTCCTTCTCAGTTCAAAATACCAAGCTTGGGACTTTTCTGTTTCCAGGGATTGACACTGAAAATATGGATGTGACAGCCTTTCTCTCTACTCCCTACATCAGTTGATGAAAATTGCTTTTCCTCTCTCTCCAGCCTCTGCCTGGTCTTTCCTTTTGTCTCTGCTTCTGTGCATCTTCACAGAAAGGAGCTAGACCCAAGGCTCTTTTGGATCTGCTTTTCTGCAGAGCCACTCTCCTGGCTAACAGACTCTGCTCTATTCTCCTCTGTTAAAGGGCTTTGCATAACACACAGACAGCATTTAGGGAAATGAAAACAAGCCCCAAACACAGCTGCTGGTGCATCTGAAAAGGGGGTCAGTGTTGAGCATCATGCTATCAACTCCACTGTTTTCTTCCTCAGTGCCTAAGGAAGTTGCTGCTGCCTGGAATCTTTCTGTGCAAAACTGGGGGCCAGCCCAGTCTGGACAGACTGAGCCTGGCAGTGGTGTGACCTTGTCCTCTGCCTTGGTGGTAGCTGCAGTAATGGCAAGGAGAGACAAAGGAAATGGTGAGCTGCAGTCCACACTGTGGCAGGAGACCAGCTGTTGCTTAACGCAGGGATGCACGGCTTTTTGTGCTAGAAAATCCTTCAGTAAAGAGCATGTGTTGTAAGTAGCTGATGAATTTCACTCCCTGACATTTCTGTGATAAGGAAAAGATGGGCAGCACCTAATTTCTGAAAAACATTTAGACATTTTTGCAAGTGCTTACATAATTTCAACCCAGTGTCTCATTACCTGCTTTTGAAGAAGGTTATTATTCATTCTTTATAAGATCTCCTCCTCTCTCCCTGTCATCATTTATCCTTCTTAATTAATAAATGGCATCAATTAAAATGTCAAATAGTCTCTGCACAGAACATGCCAAAGCCACACTCCGTTGTATGTTGAAATGAGAACGTCCCCCTGTGGCTCGGCAGAGACGAGGATAAAAAAATCTTGTCTGAGATGCAATTGCTTGCAAGCCCTGCCTGTAAGGAAGGATGGCACTTGTCTTGCACAGAGGAGCAGACCTGGCAGCCGCAAACCTCTCTTCTGAAAATCTACTCCTTAATTTAGATGGTTGGCTACTTGGGGTGGGAAAAAGCTTATTGCTTGGCACTTATCTTAAATTATTTCAGCCAACTGGCCCCGAGGCTGGTCAATGTTGAATGTTGGGCTCCCAGGGGAGTCATCAGGAGCTGAGGAGGAGAGAAGAGCTTTACCAGAGCGTGATGCAAATCGCTGGTTTACATACCTATTTTAGGGTAGGATGAATCACCCTCTCCTGTGGCGAGGCAGGTAGCTCTGAGGGAAATGAAGCCTGCTTGAGCCCTGAATCTCTCCTGAGCACAGCGTACCCCAGTGACTGCTGTGTCTAGGTAGTTAATTTTTTGACAGCTGAAATTAGCTGAGCTGTTCCACAGTGTTTAGTGTGGCATGAGGGCAGGCTGACTCTTCATCAGGGGATTCATCAGAATGCTTAATCAAAATGTATTACAGTAAAGGGCATTTAGAGGGCATGGCCATCATTTTCTAGGAACAAATACTACTTATCCACTAGGGCCTAATGGTAAAAGCCCTTCACTCTGAGCACTCTGCTTACTTCAGGTCCATTGTATGAGGCAAACTCTAATTTCTGCTCATGCAGATGGAGCAGAAATGCATTTTCTACAGCCCAGAGCAGGCAGGTAATGTTCTTCCCTCAAGCATTAGTTCATGATGTGACTCTAAGTGAGCCCCCTACTCCCACTTACCTGTGCCCCTGCTCTCCCAGGCAGTCTGCAGAAAAGCATTACCAATTTGGCAGGGACCTGTTGGCTGCCCATTAGGGCTTTGAATCATGGTTTTTACCTAATAGCTGCAGTCAGGGGCTCAAACCCTGTTGTTCTACAGGCTATAAAAATGCACAGTAAAAAAGGAGTTTGGAGAGGATTTGGGAAGTAACAAATAACTGCCAAACTGGTAAAACAATTGATGCTTGTTCAAATACACACGTATGTAACCCAATGAAGGCTTCCAGCTGCCAGTCACAGCAACACCTTCCCCTTTGGTAAGACTTTTGTGTTTTCTGTTCCTGCTGCCATTATACCATGGTGCCAGCACTCAGAAATCCTGCAGAAGGCCCTCTGTCCCTGCTCCAAGCTACAGTAGGTCCCAAAGAAGAGCGCAATTTTCCATGTCCTGGGCAGTAAAATAAGACCGGAAGGAATTACTTCCCTGGTAAAACACAAACTGACAGATTAAATGGCTCTTGCTTCTCCCAGCCAAAGGGCAGGCAGAACTGCAGGCTTTATTACTGACTTATCAGAGGAAATCTTAAGCTCAATAATTACATTTTTTAAAAACCCTAAATGCGATCCATGGGATGTGCACGCACCTCAAGGGACTCCTGTGGCAGTAAGCCAAGGTCAGAGAGGCATTCTCAAGAGAAATGATGATGTTTTATGTTGATTCACATTTGGTAATGGCATTGTGTGTGCCTGCTGGGCTGCTGCTACCGCCTTTCTCTTCCAGATCTCCCCTTGGTCTGCATCTCTTGCTCAGTGAAGCTTGACTCAGGTGAAGCACAAATAATACAATTCAATTCACATATAGGATAAATAAGGCAGTGTTTGTGTTTGCTGGCAGAAAATAATTCTGATGGACAACTCCCATATCTGTTTATTTCTTAAGCTATGCACACACTCAACCCATTTCCAGTAGGTGAAAGCCTAGGATTTAGGAAATCTTCTTGGTTTGTTTGGTTAATTCATTCAATAAAAGCTTTGTTAAAGAAGGCATCTCCACTCAGCAAAATGCCAAAGTTTATACTTAAATTCAAGCAAATGCAGAAATCCTGCTGAATAGAAAAGGATTTGTTAGGTGTGTAATGGTAGCTTTGTGCTTAAATATTTAGCTAACTAGAGTGGTATTAAACAGATGTTTGCGTGACTTTCTTGAATGGAAATCTGAGAGGGTACTGCAATAGGAAAATATCCCAAATCTGGGCTGATAAGCTGTCTGGAGCACTGGGTGGGTGCAGCTGTCTGTCTGTGAATGGCTTCTGGTCTGTATTCAGGAGGGACTGATATGCTGCAGATGACAATTTGCCAGTTGGGGTGACTCACATCCCTTTTTTTCTGCAGGATGTGAAAAACACATTGGAAACAACAGCATGGGGTAAAAAAAGCCTTCAAAACTTTACACGTGTAGTTGTGGGCTCCAAAGTGACTGCTGCCAGTAAGAAAAGAGGTTTTAGAGCTTCAACATCTGCTCAGTCCTCATTAGTAGTTATGCTAAAAATTATTAGGAAAAGTGAATAGAAAATCCCCTCAGGCTGCTGTTTAAATACATGGTGGTTTTACATCTTGAGTGCTGCATGAAATTTGTTTGTCTAGCTCAAGAATGATGTAGCAGATCTGGGCAACCTCCAAAGCAAGGCAAGAAGGATTATCAGTAGTACGGAACAGCTTTCTCTGAGGGGTGATTAAATGGTACAAGGCTGCTTGGTGTGGGAGAAAAAAAAAAAAAAAGGTGTCTGGGGGTAAGATATGTGGGAAAATTATAGAAGTAGGAGTTTGGTGGAAAGGGGGAAGTTGGCTGGTCTTATAACTCAGGAGTGCAGAACATCACATGAGACTAGAGAGTATCAGACTTGGTACAAACAAAAGAAACCTTTGGATTTTTTCTGACAGTGGTAAATTATGTTGCCAAAGTCATTGCCAAAATGGAATCAGATCTTGAATTGTCTTTCAAGCTGGGGAGCAGGAACTAAAGATTTCAGAGAGGTGGATCCTCTAACAGTAAAGGGCACAAAAATATCCTGAAGCACCTAGGAAAGATCTTTTTCAGTTAGCAAATTAAGCCCTTGCTGTCACAGAAAGGGAGCCTCGTGATCTTACCGAAGGATTTAGGAATCCTCCTATTAAAACTAGTTAGCATTTTCCTAACTTACTCTTCTGGTTGTAAGTCTGCTATCGACAAACATGAACCATCTTCCAAATTGACAGTCTTAATGTATTCATGACTTAAGTGAATGTATTTGCTCTTATACCAGCCTTAACCCTCAGCATAAGAGGCTTTTCTTTTTCCCCTGCTGTTTATTGCCCTCATATATTTTTATAAAATTGCAGAAAAACAGCGTTGTGGGAAAATATTCATGGTTAAGTAGTTCTTACCCTCACTTCAAAGTCAATCCAGTCATCCTGATAAAATTCCTGATTGATATTTGTGTAACCCATTTATGAAGACATTGAGCAGAGAAAACATCCACACTGTACTTGGCAGGTGCATGCTGGTGTTTTGCTTCTCCACCTTCGCATTCAGGAACAGAAAATGTGCTGCTTCATTTTTAACTTCAAAGGGGAGAATTAAAAGAGAATGTGGAAGAATGAAAAAGCTTACTCTCTAGCCATCTAGGCAAGCCAGACAGGAATAAATACATAAAAGGAACAGTCAAAAGGGTCGAATTCTTGGATCATAGCATAAATGCTTTAAGTAGGAGCTCAGAGTAACTGTGTGGTTACCCATGAGAAAAAAAAATTAAAGGGATTACAGTCAAACAGTGCAGTCAAAAAAAGCCACTAAGGAAAGCTAGAAATGATGTTTCAACACTCATGTACACACACAAAAAGACATGCCCAAATTCTAAATGGAAAGTTAAATGCTAAACCCTAAGAAGAAGAGCCATGGGGGAAAAAAGGGGGGAGAGCAGGGTGGGTGTGGAGCTGAGCCTGCTAAATGCACTTTCCACCTCCTACATACATCAGAAAAAGGGATGTTGCTGTCAGTACTGTAGGGATAATAAATGATTGAGGCACAGTCAGGGGCACCCAGAGAGGATCAGACTATGTAATAAAAAGGCATTAAAAAATTCATTTTGAGTGAGGTGAGGGAGCTTTCTCATATTGCAACATCTCTTTCTGGAGTGCTTTTCTGACAATCTAACTCTAATTAAATTACTGATAGAAAAGTTTTTCAAGTAAATTAGCAGGAAGAATAGTAACCAATTGCAAAAGCTAACTAATATTCACAGAAGAGGTGTCAAAGAATGTAAGTATGAAAGTGTTGACCTACCAGCTCTGTTGTTTTCATGTACTCTTTAAATAGCTCTTGGTACCACAGGGATGGAAAGTGGTAAATATAACAAATATTTTTGAAGTAAACTCTTGGAGCATCTGGTGTAAACTGTAATTAAGAATGGAATGAGTAGGCATTTGGATAAATTGATCCAGTAAGGAAAAAAACGACTATGCAGTTTTTATAAAAAGAAACTATTACCATACAAATCTATTGAAGCTGTCTGCAATGTGTGTATTAATTACAAGAATCCAATCAATACAATGTACCAGATTTTTAAAATCTTTTGACAGAGATTCTCTGACCAGTCTTTTAAAGATATCAGGGGATGAGAGAAAAGGTTAGTTAATTTGTATATCTTGTTCCTATGTATTAAATGTTTGTAATTAATTTATTCCAAATACATTTTTTTTTCTCTCTTGAAAGATAAGTAATGAAGAGGTAATGGCAGTCTATACAATGCTCTTAGAACCTGGTATGTTCTGTGTAGTCACAGGAGGTTGCAAAAGGAGTGATTAGGAAGCAATAAAATTTCCTGGTATTTTCATGCTAGTCCAGAAACACAAATCTAAACTTGACATTGAAATGTTGAAGGCATTAAGTGACTGGCTGATAAAACAGCAGACAGAATTCAGTGTCAATAAATGCAAAGTAATACAATGGAGAATGGTGCTAAGTATGTGTACATAATAAGGGGCTTAGGTGAAATATTTTCCAGGAAAGGAGGTTGAAATTATGGTGAGTTCAATGGAAACAACAGCCAAAACTTTTTTTTTTCACCTCCCCTCTCCCACTGAAAGAAATGTTATAGTATTTTTCTAAGAAGGCTGTAGATCCTGCTAAGTTTCAGTCTCCTTCCTCTAATATCCTCCCTGTTATGAGAGTGCAGACCCATGGTATTTGTAGTGCCTTTATGTCTAAGACAACTTTGTATTTTCCTAATTCAAAATGCTGAGCTCTTCAATTTAGTTGACTACCACATCTTTTTTTTTCCCTAGTTTATCAAAATTTACCATTCCAGATTTGGAAACAGAAAACTGTAGATGTCAAAGTGAAACACTTCATCTGGGCAGTGGAAGTAATTTAACTGCAGGGAGAGATTGCCCAAAGGTGACAGCAAACCATCCTTCACATCAACTTTTTTGATCGAAATTGAACTCCTCTGCTCTGAGGTCAGTGTTGGTTCAGAAGCAGGACTTTGGGCTTGACAGTGGCTGAACTCTTGGACTCCACACTCCCCACATCAGGTCTCCTGATGCCTCTTTCCTCACCATCATCTCTACTGTACATGCACTTCTCCCCAAGAAAATGCTGCTTGAACTGTATTGCATTTACTAATTAGGATAGCAGTTACTAATTAAGTTTAAATTCCAATGTACCAATCAAATTTTATTTCCTAATTGTGCTACATTATCACTAATTAGAATAGCAGTTTTTACTTAATGGATTATATTTAAATTAAGATGTCTCCATCCAATGTTTTTTCCTACTTACATTTTAACTAATTGGTACTGCAATTATTTAGTTACGTTGAAATTGAAAATATATCAGGCTGGTAGGGAATCATATGATGGTTTGCTTACGTCTGTATGATACTAGCAGGAATGATTAAGATATGGTCCAGTTAATTAGTTCTGGAATCAAAATAATTTCCTAAGTGTTTGAATAAGAAGTGAGTGTATGCTAGTCCCTTGCCACAGCATTAAGGAGGAGCTTATTAGGGGCTCAGTGAAAATCTAACATGGTTATGGGTACTAATCAGCTCAGATTCTATCTGTAAATGTTTGGGCTTAGCTTCAGGAGTGTATTTAAACATATACCTATATTTAGGCATGTTCTTACTGGTGACCCCACATTTCTGAATAAAAGTCTTTTGATTCCTACTTGTCAACACTTTACTGATTCTGAGATCCTGTGATTTAAGGTTGGAAGGGGTCAATGGAGGTCATCTGGTCCAACCTCCTTGGTCAGGCATGTTTCCCTAGAGCACTGTGTTCAGATTGTTCTTGAATATCTCCAGTGTGGGAGACTCCAGAACCTCTCTGGGCAGCCTGTTCCATGCTCTGTAACCCACTCTCGTTCAGGTGAAACTTCCTGCACATCAGTTTCTGCTCACTGCCTCTCGTCTTATTGCTTGGCACCACTGAACAGAGTCTGGTTTCATCCTTTTGATATGGTCCCTTCAGTTAATCACATACATTTATAAGGTCCGTCTCAATCTTCTCTGATCCAGGCTAAACTGGCTCAGCTGCATCAGTCTTTTCTCCTAAGAGAGTTTTTCCAGTCCCCTCATCATCCTTGTCACTCTCCACTGGACTCACTCCATGAGCACCACATCTCCCTTGTTCTGAGGAGCTCAGCACTGGACACAGCACTCCAGATGCACCTCACCAAGGCTGAGTGGAGGGAAAGGATCACCCCCCTCAACCTGCTGTCAATGCTCTTCCTAATTTACCCCAGGATACCATAGGCCTTCTTGGCCACCAGAGCGCTGCTGTCTCATGGATGACTTGTTGTCCTCCAGGACCCCCAGGTCCTTTTATACAGAGCTGCTTTGCAGCAGCTCAGCCCTAGCCTGTGCTGGTGCCTGAGGTTATTCTTTATCAGGAGCAGGAAACTGCACTTTGCTGAATTTCAGACAGTTCCTCCCTGCCCATATCTCCATCCTGTCGAGATCCTGCTGAAGGGCTCACATCTCTCTGGAGAATCAGCCACTCCTCCCACCTTTGTGTCTCCCAGCTTTGTGTCATCAGTGAACTTGCTGAGGAGGCCTCTGCGCCTTCATCCAAAGCACGGGTGAACAAGTTGAACAAAATTGGGTGCAGTATTGACCCCTGTGGTCCACAGGCCTCCCAAGTGGACCCTGTGCCACTGATCATAACCCTGAGATATGCCATTCAGGTGGTTCTCAATCTACCAATGCTTTTGTGATGGTTAAGAGAAAAAGGGCTTTGAAGTGTTACTGACCATGCTGTACCCTATTCTGTTACACCATCCAAATAGCTGTTGGTAATGCTGCACAAACACAAGACCTATGCCAAGTGCTGACAGTTAGCAAAGAAGTAAACAGCAGCCTTAAATCACAGATACGCGTCACAATCCAGGACAGAGGCTTATTACCAAGCTAGCTAGAGCACGGGGAGGGAATTATCACTGGCTAAAGGAGTTGTGATTCTTGCTCTCTACTGACTGTGACCTTAAAGCAGCATGTGAGAGACTGAATTTGAGATTGCAGCAAATGCCATGACCTGGGGGTTTTAGTGACACAGCCCTTCAGAGGAGCACAGTGTGCAAGCTGCAAGCCATGCTTGTCCTTCCCAAGTGCCAGCTGACCCTCACTGCTAACACCATCTCAGCTCAACAAGAGTAAGGGACTCTGTTCTTGTGAGCAATGTACATGAGGATGAAGAGCTACAGCCTTGGAAAATCCCCGTGTATTTTCCTTTTAGTGCCATTGTGAACCTAAAGAGGAATGGGGTGGAATTCCTATGGAAATTATGTCTTTTGTGATCCAACATATAAATCTTGACTGCTTGAAAGCAGCCAGGCAGTTTTGTAACAGCATCATGACAGAAGAAAATATGTGGGAAAAGAAGTCTAGAATGACTTACTACCAATTTCAGAGTTGCAATATTATTAAGAAAAGGTAAGGGTGGGTATAATGACTCAACTGATGTATAACAGGTTAACAACCTTCCTCATAATAGGTGATGTTAAAGAGAAACTGGCTACATTAAATAAATAAACAAACAGATGAGATAAAATGAGGGTTAAATTAGAAGGAGAGATTATGGGTGTTTCATAGGCAGAAGGTCCCATTAAAAAATGTTATTAAATGCAAAGTTTTGTATCCTTGAGATTTTAAAAACATTTCAGTGATATCTGCTCACCTCACTTCACCATCCCAAGAGACGGTAAATCTCAAAAAGGGCTTGTATTCAGCAATACCTTCCTGTTCCTCCCAACCTATGTTTTCTGGGCTTTACAGAAGCAGACTGGAACTCCAGAGATATCCATTAAGAGAAATCCAGTCCTTTCAAAAAACCTGCACCATGTAAAGATAAATGCAGAAGAAAAGATATCAGAAAGTCAGATTGTCCTCATATTTAAAAGGATGGAGTTCTGAAAGTCCTGTAACAGCCAATGTCCTCAAAAGCTCCTGGTGTATTAAAAAAAGAACAGAAAATGTCAATGGAAAACTACTTAATAGAGGCAGAAGGATCAGTTTGAGAGGTAGGAGATGATAAGCCAAGCTAGCAATGTATGTTTGAGAGACTGATTGTGTCCTTCATTGTAATGCAGCTATAGACATGAAGGCAGATGCTGTATGATTATTCTTTAACAGTGAACTATGAGGGGATTTTATCCATTTTCTTTCTAATTTACTCTGACTTTGTAAAACTGTGGTACTCCTAGCTCTGCTCCAGCATGCTAAGGACTCCTGTCTGTACAATGTGAACAAATGATGAAAGACCTGGGCTGTATTTTTCCATCTGTGTAACTTATTTTAAGGCAGAATGTGGAGTCTTTCTCCCAACAAACTTGGATGGCTTTTAGAGTACAGCTGCTTTTGACTGAAATGGGTAACCCAGCTGAGAGTCATGGCCAGGCAAATTTCTCATAGTTGGGTCAGATCCAAATGGAAACTACAAATCTGCCACTGGGTGAATACCCAAGGGATGCAAGCAAGCATTTGTGGGCCACTCATACTTAATACAGAATACACCTGCAATTCACCCTCTGGCTTAATAAGTGGCAGAAACAGGGGGACACCTTGAGTTAGGTACCTAACTGGTAAAATTGCATGGAGACATCCTGATTTACTGCAGTGGCACCTGTGCTGTATCAAAGAAATGATTTCATTTCCTGCAATTCAATAACCACCTTTGATGCTTACAGGAGGTGCCCTCAGCCAAACCATGTAAGGACCAGTAGGAACATTTCTGATTGAGTTAGTTGCTGTGAGAATATGATGTCATGCCATATCATAACTTTTTTTGAGCTATGTATTGCTTTTAGCGATGTTTCCACATATTTCTGTTTTCTTAAACTCATGGGGTTTAGCACACCAGCTTTGGATGAAAAAAAGAAGCAGGTCCAGACCCTTGCCCTCTAAGTTGCAGTCATCGAAAGAGAAAAATTGTCCTGATTCAGACTAAAGAATAAAAAGAAGACTTAGATGAATGCTGTAGCCATAAGTCTGCATGTCAGAAAAGCCTAAATTTTGTTTAGTATGAAGGTGAGGGGACCCGAAATGATGGGATTCCATTTTTACAAAAATTACCCAGCAGGGTCTGGTCATGTTCCACACTATGGCTCAAGACCTTAAGACCTACCATGAAATGTGTACAAGCTTCCTGTCTGGTCAGGTTTACATTCAAAGCATTATCTAAGCCTAGTGTACAATAGTGCTCATGCTTTCTTGTACAAATCATGGAAGGTACAACTGAGCATAAATGGTGTGAAATCAGTAGGGAAGCATTACTGTTAGAGGCTCTGATTGCAAAATCTAAACTTCAATGTACTATTTTTGTTCTCAATAATTTAAAAGGTTTAAAAATTTTTACAAAGCACCGTGTGTGTATGTGTAACTGTGATAACTATGACGAACTAGTTAGCAAAACTGAGGACCTTGTGTTTAAATTAGGCAGACTGAGTTTACACCAAATTTTATTTAACTGTAATTCTGGTGGAGAAATATCTTCTGATCCTTCTATGAAATCTTCCAGCACAGCCCTCACCCCACACAGATGGGAATTCATTTGCTAAAAGGACAGTTGGCAGCAAAGACCATCCTGAGCTCTGTGGCCTATGTGTCTTCAGGAGACATTATTATGGCAAACACTCCCTCTGTGCTAAGACATTTAAGCAGTCTTCCCGGCAATGTTAAAAATGTACGGTGTGCATGATTATGAAATATAACTATTCAATGACTTCCATATTTAAAAAGCAGCAGAATGTTTTCCAGCTGTGGCCAGTAAAGTGTCAGAGTATGATATTACTCTCAGCATTCATTTCTGAGGGCAAAACTATTCCTGCTTTCCTCACTCCCTCTCTCAAGGGTTCCCCTCCACACCTGGTGATCTCTGTTGTTTGACACAAGTCTTCACTATCCATTAACTTCTAAAACTGACTGAGAAACACAGAACCAGAAAGCAGTGCAGCACTAGTGAAAAGTCTCCCATTTCTTTCACAGGGACAACATGTTCATAGGTATAATCCAGATAAAAGTCTTCTGCAATCCAGATAAAAATCTCCAGGCCAGTTTTGCTGAAGATAAGAGAAATATTCCTCATAGGAATGCAGCAAATGCCTGCCAACTTTCTGACTTAGCAGAAGGTCATAAAGCAAGTATAACTCAGAAAAGCAGAGGCATATATAAGCATCAGAATGAGAGGTGAGAATTAAAAGCAGCTTTTGTACATATAGGAGTTGAAAACAGCTGAATAAAACAAACTTAATATTAATGCCAGCAAGGTTTTCTGCCTAAGAAAATGCAAAGCCACATGTATGGAGCAAAAGAAAATGGCTGCACTGATTTCCAGAGCAGGAAGAAAAGCCAGAAGGAAAAGGAAAGGAAAGGTGAGTTGGGAGCAGCAACTATGGAATGCTGCCAGGATGTCTGAGACCATAGAGAGTATAAGAAAATGTGAGACAAGAACAAGAGTGCATTGTGATGTGTTTGCCTTCAGTGAACACTCAGAGTAACAGCAACTCAGTTCCGTGGATTGAAATTCAACCTGTGACACAGCCTAGTCACAGACAGGTCAATACTTTTGCTCTCATGGTTAACAGATGTTCCGTCTGAAGGGGCCAGAAGCCATCTGCTTATGTCCTGGTCTACAAAGCTCCACAACTTGAGAGAACAAAGAATCTGGGATCCTAAAATGTTGCCTCTCTTGTCCATTAAAAGTCTGACAAAACTTACCCTGGCAAGAGCAATTTCTCTGGGCTGCTCAATCCACTACTTGGTTGTAGCTGTATTTCTGTAGGTCTGTCTTCATTCTTGCTTTCTGTTGCTGAATGCTTGTTCTTCCTCATACCTGGTTTATCTGTGTTGTTTAGGACTCAGTTATATTGTACTCTCCATGGTTTCCCTTTACCAAGAGTCTGTGTTTGCCTTGCTTCTTGTTTGATGATTTTTGAAGGTCCCTGACCATTCCTGCCCACTAGACAACCTCAGGCCATCCTTGTTGCTCAGACTTCTGGCCTTGGCTGCACCTAGTTTAAGGTATTGGATTCTCTTCTGGGATAGAAGGTCCTCACTCAGCTGCAATCTCTCTATCTACTGTAGTGATCCTTATTGCAAAATTCCAGAAGCCATATCAACTTAAATGGGTCAAAAAAAGAGAGTGGAGAAATGAGAGGCACCTGCAGTACTTCGAAATTAGATGAAAGGCCCACAAGATCCAGGAAAATGCATCCCATCTTCTTTCTAGCTGTCAATTCTGGCAAGGAGTTTGTGCAACTAAGTCTCAGCAGCCAAAAAAAATGAACATCTTTTTTTGTGTCATTCAGTTCTTCTTAATGTAATACGTGTGCTTTGAGTGTTATGATTATTTATTATTAAACTAAGGGAAACGTTGCATGAGTCTGTCAGACTTTCAGGAATAGCTTGCACTCTTGCACATGCCTTTCCCTTATGTACAGTTTGGCACCTTTGAGAGCATTGTTTTTGTCTGTGCTTATTTTAAACTGAGAAGCGTAAAGCAATGCAATATCAGTCACAGGGGAAAAGGGAAACCAGTTATTTATAGCATCGAGCAGTTAAGTTTTCAGGATGGTTATGAGCATGTTTAGTGGCAAGCAGTGCCCTAATTCTGTAAGGGCTTAAGGACGTCCTGCACTTGACACACTGGGCAAGGGCTGCTCTTGGCCCAGTCTCCCCCATGCCACCAGGGTTGTCTTTGAAAGGACATTTGTGCTCAGAACAGATGTGTGAGCTATGAGTCTGGGCTCGGGCATCACTGGATCTACCTTGAGAAGATCCAAGACCCATCTGGGTTCCTCAGCACAGCTGGCAACTTCATCTGGTGTCAGGATGGTGAGCCCGTGGGGAGGACAGCACCTTCTCCTCCATCTGGTTAGACAAGATGGTCTGCAGAGTGCAGGAGGGCTTGCCTGAAGGTGTCTGTTGTGAGGGTGGTTGCAGATATGAGATTTGTCTGAGAGGGTACAGGGCTACATCATGCTAGGTAACTTCTGAGCTTTAAAAAGAGGATATTTGTCATGTGAAAGAATCTATGGAGACGTAGCAAGTGCTCATTAATTCTGTCAGGTTAGTTAGGCTCTAGCCATCAGAACCATTTTCTATTTTTTCTGTCTTATTTCCCTTTCCAACACAAATTTTATTTTGTAGATATATTTTTTCCATGAGAAATGTTTCTCTAGGATGCTCCACACATGTGCACTGAAGTTAAGTGTTTAACTGATCCTGTTAGCACTATGAAGAAATGCTGATCCTGACAGACACTTTGATGTGCTAAACTTAATCCCAGCGGGCACAGGTACCAAGAGGAGCCTTGCAAAAACATGACAAAAAGGTCATCATAATTGGTCAGATTTTTTTTCATTGTAATACATCATTATTTGATTAGCAATAAGTATTTCCTCTGCTCTCACTTGCTTCATAAGATTGAAAACAAAGGTAGGTTGGGATCTGTTTACTAAGCTAGTCTCAATCTCTTTTTGAACTCAAGGATGTAAAGCCCTGTAGCATCAGTGGGAGGTAAGTTATGCCAACAGTAAACACTTTTTTACAGTCTATAGCTTACAGGTACCAGAACAACATAGCACTTGGAGATGTATTTTACCAGAGGGTATCAGTTGTGGCCTAATTTCACAGTGCCATGAAGGTTTGATTAATAAAATATTTGAGAGAAATGCAAAATCAGCATGTGAAAGTACTTTTAACAGCATAGTAGAGTGAAAGTTGGTTTTGCCTTTTAACACTTATTAACTCTATGTCACATGTTATAGTCCACATTAAGACGTACAGATATTCATCATTACATGGGGTATTTGTAGCAAAGTTTCATACTTGCCATGTGAACATATCATGGGCCTGTGATCCATTCCACCATGGTCTCATGTTTCAGATGGGTCTTCCAGGGCCATTGGTTTAAAGGAATAGATCCCAGGCACATCCTGGAACTTTTATTTTCAGCTTTTAGCCTTCGTTAGATGTGGATCTACAGCTGTTGCACTTTAAAAGGGAAAATTGAATCAACAAAGTTTATAAAAACATTTCTGCCTTATATAGGATGTTGTTGCAGAGGGTTTTCTTTCTGACCAGCAGCTTTTTGTTGCCTCCTCATTGCAAAAAAAAGAACTGCAAAGTTCTTTTCTGTGTCTTCAAACATTTTTTTTTTCCCTTTCAGTTTCTTTAGTTTCTTCTGGACTCTCCCTACCCCAGAGTGCCAATACATCTTTGCCCTGTGGTAGCAACCCCTCAATGATCATGCACAGCCCTTTTCAGAGGGAAGGAGAGGCTCAGAGAACAGCAATTGCACCTCAGCAAAAGTGCATGTCCTCCTCTGCTTCCCCACATAATACGTTGGAAGATTGAAGGTAATGAAAATGATTTTAACCCATATTATCCACTGCAGACCTACTCATGGTGAGCAACAGGTTTAATTGTCTTAGCTACTGTTTGTTTGTCCATCAGTTATCTAGGAGTGATTATATGTGCTCAAGAATAATAGTTGTCGTATAGATGTGACACTAGTTCAGTCTAACTTCTGCTTTATAACTAACGGTTCAAATATCAATCCACAGACAGTTGTTCTGTGGTTTGTTATAAGCTCTATGTTGCCTGTTTTCTCCCCTCTTGACAGATGCAATCTTTTGAGTTAAGGAAGTAAATAAATCCCACGTAATCACACAATGATTCAGCCACAAATATGTGTGGTTTCAGAAATGTTCACAGCATTTTCATTGCTTCTTATGTGCTGCTGAACCACTTACCTTTGCACTAATAAATGCTGGACACAAGGGTTTTGGAAGTACATTCAGAGATTTACTCCAGAAAATATTCAAGTATTTACCTATTCTCACTTTTTTTTTTTCCTCTTTCTCCCTGTCAAGTCCTAACCACAGCTCCTCAAGATGAAGCAGGCTATTTTAAAATAATTAAAAGTTTCTGCCTTAGCATGGCTTCCATTGACACCACATCTGCTTGAGCGTGCTAGGAAGCAGCTTCAAGCCAATTAAAAGGAGATGGGTGCATTGTACAGCTCCCTTCTCTCTTAGTGAACTTTTGACCAAGAGGGCACTGTATTGATGAATTTCATTTCTTCCTAATCTGCTTGTACTCTGCTTGATAGCTTGGGGCTTTGCTCTCTTCTGTTTCAGTACAGTGACCCTGCTCTTGAGAAAGCTGTGGGTTCGAGGCACAGAGTTCAAGTTATTACAAGATGTTGAGCACACAGATCTCTCCTTGGCTGTCTGCAAGATGTTTCCTGAAAGTTGACAAAGGCTCTCACCCCAGACAAGAAGCAGTAAGGCATTATTTCACAGCTTCTAAGGCAGTAACAAAGAGTTTCACTCAGCACTACATAGATAAATAGATGAAGTCCTTCAGGGTGAATATGTGTAAGGGACAAACTTAAGTGCACCTGGGGGCTGCGTTAGTGAAAGACACGAGTTGTATGGGGCTTTTAAGGGCTGTTCTTCAGGCAGGTGCTCATGTGCTGGTCAGGCAAGTCGGATGTCCCCTTACGAGTAACTCTACACATATGACAACTAAAGGACATTTCTATAAAGATCTGTTTCTGGGATGGTGCCATAGGTATTTTTGCAGACATCTCAAGTTGCAATTTTGCCAGCCTCTCTGCCTGTTCTGTAAGGATTTGTCTTGAGCAAAGTCTAGCTAACTTGAGGGCCAAGGATCCTGTGTTGCAGGATCCATGCTCCAGCCTGCTCACTATTATGCTAGCCCAACAAAATGGGTTTGCCTTTTGACCATGAGTACTAGCCAACAAACAGAAATACAACAGTGTTGGGATCAAATAGCTGTTCCTTGAATAACCAGGAGAGGTTTTTTGCTCATTTTTGCTAATACTTGGGTGTTAGGTGTTAATTGAGATATGCAGGAGCAGAACAGGGCGACAGATCATTTCTTGTGAGCAGAAGATGATGCTGAGAGGAAAGCAGTTTACATATCCTTCAGGAGAAACGCAGAGCAAGAAAAAAAATGATCTTCTTAAACATAGCTACAAGAAAATACCTGACACCTACATCTTAATATTGGAAAAGTCCTTTGCTGTTCAGAGACTGTACGTTCAGGATCTAAGTGACAGGTGGAAGTAACATTCTGAAACTAGTACACCATGAATTTCTATTTCCTTAGGAATTTAATATTTATAAAGTGGCTTAGCTTTGAATTGCTATGACAGTATCACAGCATTAAAAGACTTGCCTGTCCTGATAATATAAATGTAACTGCTTTCCCCAAGAGCATTTTTGACTAGTCCCTGTTCCAGACTATTTTATTTTTTCTTCAGTTATGACACTTTCCACACATACAAAATATGTCTTTGTGGCATGGAAAGAAGGTAAGCATGACCTTTATAAAATAAAAAATATTCATTGCATCTGCAACAAAGACTAAATGTAGATGAAGTAGAGGGACTTGAATTTACTCAATATCTGAAAGACAAATACTGACCAAATCTTTTTATCACCAGTACACCACTCCAAGTTAATTGGAAAGACAGAATGACATCACAAAATCTCATCAAAGGGATTTAAGAGATGCCAATCTGAGTTCTTAAACTTACAGTGAATTTGGCACCTAATTTTTTTTGCCTAGTCTTTTGGACTTTCAGGATAGAAAAAAAATAATGGAATGGATAGAATAATTTAGGAAGAGATTGTGTTTGAAACCACATTATCAAATAAATCACCCTCTGTGGGAGAAAACAATAGAGTGGGACCTTGACTTTACCGGTTGGATAAAGATAAGTATTCAGACAGAGACAAGTAAAGCTTAGGAGGATAATAGCTTGTCCATCGGGGCAATGTTGCCAATTAATGTAAATAGCAGCTTATAGATCTCCTCAGTTCTGCTGTTGGGCATGCTGGGAATATTATTAACACCTTTGTGGCCATCTGTTATTACGGAATTAGAAGGCCAAAAGGAAATAAGAAGAAGAGGATCAGCTTCTCAATGGAGATGCAAGGATTTCCTCTTACTAAATTAAGCAGAATTTTTTCATGCATGAAACAGGGCAGGAGTCTCTGAATTTATTTATTCTGGGACTCCTTCACAAACATGCCACATTTTGAAATCCAAGATCAGAAGAGATATTTTTCCAAGAGGAAAGCACAATTTATGCTCCTTACAGCACATGGCTTGAATAAGTTTTTTAATGTTACTACTTCTTCCTTTTAAGTCCATTAGTGTTCCAGATGAAGACAACTGTCTACTCCTCACCTGGACAACCCCATAGAATATAAAAAAGGATAATGTCCTGGAGGCTGTGTTTTGTGGAAAATTTGCCATTCTCTTAGCTCAGCTCAGCTTATCTGTTTGAAACTAGAGGAAAAAGAACTTCCATAATATTGTTCATTTTAGGCAAAGGAAGATTGTGCCCAGAGCTGGTTGTTAGGACTGATTATAAAACTATTGTGTGAGGTGGGGGGGGGGGATTTCAGCAAGACTTTTTTTTCCACTGTTGAAAACAGTGTATTAGAATGTTCTAGTGTGCAGCAGAAATATTGTGGCTTAAATCCACAAAGAAATTAATTTATAAATGCTTCTCTTTTACCTTATGGAAACCACAATTCTGGGCTAAACGGGAAAAGTCAGATACACAAATTTCTTGGCTTGATCTGTGTAGCCACTTTTGACTCCTGAGCAGGGAGGGAGGTCAGTGGCATCAGGAACATCCTGACCATGGTGCATCATAAAAACTAGCTTAGAGCTTTTTTCTGCAGAAAAGAATGACAGCCCACAGCGTTTGAACCGTGGGGTGTCAAAAACTGTACAAAAGTCATTGCCAAATGCACACTTTTCTGGTTTGATTAAAACACGTAGTTTTCACTGACTGGTTTCTCCATGGGAAAAAAAAAAAAAAAAAGAAATGGGAACTAGGTTCTCTTTGTGATCAATAATACGCGGTTTAGTTCCTCAAGTGATATACACAGGTGTTTTTGCATTTACTGTTATTTGATCGAAGTAGAAATACCAGGAGAAGACTAACAGGTCCTGCCTTGTATCAATACAGTAGCAGCTGCAACAGCATTTCAAAAACAGTGGAGAATTTTACAGTCCTGCCAATAAAGTCTTTTCATCTCAAGTCTGAGCTAACAGAATGTTCTGACTTGTACAGCAATCTTTTCAAAAGACATCTCTGAAATAACACTCACGATTATTGTATTCTGGAAGAATCTGTGTGACTCCTTGCTTCAGTCCACTCCCAAAATCAAGGTTAGCAACTGAAAAAGGTTCCAGCTAAGAAATTTTAAGCAGTCTTAACAGTCTTATGAAAACAAATAACTAAAAAAGAGCAGAGATATAGCAGCGTAAATTCCAGGTAACAAAGGTAAGCGCATTGGCCTGACTGCCACACTGATGGTGGGAAATGCTTCTGCCCTGCATGTGTTCATGAGCAGCTGGGGGCTCTGACTGCAGGTGAGGATTTTGCAGAGGTGGCAGTGAATGTGTTTGTAAGGTTCCATGGCCTCAGCTTTCCATTACATGACCTAGTGATGGGCAGATTTGCCCAACTGTCAGCAAAAGGCAGGGTCTGCCAAAACAGCACGAGGGAGTTCTTATTGATATATGTCCTTTTTACCAAGACAAAGAAATGAATTTTGCAGGGTGCTGACCACAAGCCTGAGAAGATTGAGGTTGTCCCCTCACACCACTAATGAGAGCACACCAATCAACACCATGGGTAATTGGCTCCTCGGCTCACTGCTTCACCTTCCTGGCAGGTAAGACTCTCCTCCATCCTCTTGCTATTACCCTGTTTTGAATTTCATTTCTGGCCTCTGGTTTGTGAACAAGGATTGCATCATTGCATCATAACAGCAGTTAATTAAGAATGAAAACCCACCCAAATTGATTACAACAAATCAAATTACTCTTAGGACAAAAATGCAGCAATGACTATTCCAGTGAAATATATGAAAAAGCTGTCTGGATGGTTCAGTATTTATAGTGGCCAGCATCCACAGTAAATTCTCCAGTATAACAGGAAACAAACAGCATGTGTGAAATGATCTCATCTCGTCAGGGTGCTGATTTTATGAGCACTTCTGTTGGTACTTATCTTCAGACATGTAGATAGATCTACATGTGATCTGAGCATAACAGGTTTTGGAGACAGCAGGAGGAGAAGAGTCCTGAATAAATGCAGAGGGGGAAAAAGGGCAAAAAAAAAAAAAAAAAGAGGAAAGGAAGAAAGAGGAAACTGTTGGGGGAAAACAAAAAGAAAGAGTTAAATGGCAAAAAGATCCCTTTGTTTGGTGGGTTTTGTTAATATTTTTTGTTTCACTTTTCTTTCCCCTTGTGAGTGAGATGAACCCTCCCCTAGGAGCATTGTTTTTGCAAGCAAACTGTGTTCTCACACATGTGGTCTGACGGTGAGAGAGATCCCAGCAAGGCTTGTGATGTGAGAGGAAGGGGCAGGCTCAGGTTTGAGACAGAAATTAATGTTTTGGAGAACCAAGATTTTTATGGAGGCAACATGTAGAGGTGATAGAGAAGGCGGGAATGCAGCACTTCTTTAAGCCACAGCCACAGGCACAAATAATAAGACATAGGATGTAGTATAAGGCTTTAAAGTTGGTCTGTGTTCAAGCAATGCATGGTATGAGGTGTGTCTGGTAGGAATGCCCACTGTTCAGGTCCCTTGTAGGCTTTCATTCACATAGAAGTACAACCAGGAGGTAAATTAAAAGAAAACATTTAACGTACTTTACAAATCTTCAAGGATGAAAAATTCCAGCCATGAACCATTTTCAAGTTCACCTGATTGCTGACTTTGCAAGGAAGAAGAGGCAAAGAAAGACAGAGGAGAGATGAGCAGGGCTCCCTTCAAGAGACAGGTGAGTTGGGGCAAAGCCTACAGGGAAGAAGGATTCAAAAAAAGAAAACAGACCCTTGCAAAGGGACAGGGGAGGTACTGGGATGCCAGAGATGGCTGTGGGGTGCTGCTGCAGAGACAGTGGGATTTATACCTGCAGATAGATACCTGGATGAGAAATGGTTGTGTTACCACAGGGAATTTCTGAAGCTTTTTACCAGGAGTGTGTTCTTAACAGCACTGAAAATATGGCTGGATGGAGCAGATGATAGCCAGCATAAATCAACAGAGGGCAGCTAATTAACAACAGTGAGAGACATAGCCCAGTATTTCAGCTGTTGTAAGGTGCTGTGCTTTTTCTAGCAAGGGGGTTAAGATGCACTGATGAATTGACACTATTTAGAAAGTTTCCTTGTTTTTCTTCATGTGTCTGTTGGGCTGGGCTGGGCTGATCCCTTTGACTGATTCTCTGAAAAGTAAATAGGTTTGGAGAGCTCTGGCTATACTGGGGGAAAATAATCTTTCCCTAATGAGAAAGATCCTGAAAAAGACTTTTTTTTTTTTTTTTTTTTTAATCTGTGTGTTGAGGATATGAGGCTGTTATGACATTTCTTTCTATGTCTGGCTGTCTCCTGTCCTTCCTCAAAAACATATTTCCAAACTGGTGAGACTCACACACATGTAAGTGAGGTGGCAAATGTGTTAGGATATTGGTTTCATGGGACCTGGGTTGCAAGCAGGGGCAGGAAACCAGTGCTGAGCTTTCTTTGGAGCATGTGCTTTGCTAGATACCAAAGAATCAAGTCATTAGGTTGCTGCTGTCTCTGCTTCCCAGAGCAGAACAAGAGCAGAAAAGGTTCCACATTTCTTAGGGAAAGAATTAGGATTATAATGAGTATGATGGAAAAGGTGTGGGCTGTCTTCTCCAGAGTTTCTTCCCATGGCTGAGGGAGGGTGAGAAAGGATACATGACTTTCCTTGAACAGTAATGCCTGGGAGCCTCAGATAAAGCTCTCGTTTAATTTCTGTTTATACATCCGATGGCTGCAGGCTTCATAAGACTTTGATCATCCTTTAAGGAAAAATGTGGTTTGGGGGCAGGTTGTTTTATAAGGCTGGTGGTTTGTTTGGATTCTTTGTGAGATAGGGAGGAGCAGTGTCCAGTGGATCAGATGTGCTGGGGATTTTAGAGAACAGTTGGACTGAATGCCAGCAGTGCTCACAAGTGCAGCTCCTAAATGCATGTAAATGTTTGTGGAAGAACTTCAGACTAATAAACACAAAGTGCTTGTTTGTTTCTTTTCTTATAAACAAAGAACACTAAAGGAAAATTAACATGATTGGAGAAAATAAGGAGATGAACTCGAACAGCTTGCTGCAGTAAATGGATTTTGTCAGCTTTAATGTATGTGCCAGTGACACTTCAGGTATAAATGAGGACTTGAGAAGCTCTTAAATCTGAAGATGGAAGCTGATGAAACCTGATATTCTTCCTGTATTTAAATTAGGCTTAGCAACTACTAGATGATCACTTAAACCCTGTCTGATTCATCATTTCCATGTCTTAATAGTCCTTAATTTCTCCAGCTATTCTGAAGGAAATTATTGCTATTGTCCTGTTAAGCAGCTTCACTGCATTAATTTTTGGGTTACCATTGTTAACTTTGGATAAAGGTAAAAATCAAGATCTCTGTGTGAAGATAAAAGATGACCATATTTTGCAAACAACAAATAAAGAGAGAAAAACCTCACATGCAGTGTAATTTGATAATAACTCCTTTTGCTAAAACAAATGAACAAACAAACAGTTTTTTCATCAAGTTTTGTGTTATATGTGTATTGCCTCTAAATGATATCTTTATGGAGAACTGAAGATTTTCCAGGCCTGCTAAGTTTATTTCAGCTTGGACTCTGCTGATTGTGAGACCCTTTATTTTTCACAGATATTTTCTTTGTGTTCATAACACTATTCATGTCTCTGAGGAGAGGCAGGAAGGGGGTAAATATCTGCTACAACCTAAATGACAACACGGTTTGTTGGTATAGAATAAAAGCTTGAAGTTTTTCAGCATGCAGTGAATAGATCAATGTGTACTTAGAAACAGAAAGAGCCTCCCTGGTTATCCAAGCTCATCCCTGCAGGCTATAAGTTGTGAGTGATTCAGCTACCTGTCCTTCTGGTAGAACTTATTTTCCCCCTCCTGCAATTAAGTCAGGACAGGGGAATGTTTGAAAGCACGATGCTTTTTCACTGCTTTGTGGAAACAAATGTCTGTTGGCTGACTGAGAGTGTGTTTGGGTCAGCCCCTAAGGCTGCAGGTGCTGCACACAGAGATGCCAGCCTGCGCTGTTTAATGTCTCTCCCACCTGGACATGGCTGTACCTTCCACCCTGCTTCAGCCAAGGGCAGTATGGTCAGCATAGGGTGGCTACTCACACTGTGCTTAGCTGCAGTATTGCCCCAGTGGGGAGAAGGAGGGTAGGTGAAGGGTTCTAACCTCTCCGGACAGCAGAACTGCTGCCAAGAACAGATGTGCTAATAGGTCCAGCTGCCATGGCCATCCTCGCCCTTTTTTTGAGGCAAACAGTGCATGCCCAACACAAAGGAATTTCTCATATATGCAGATGTAAATCTGCAAGCCAAGAGGATGAAGAGAAACTTTCTCTCTGACATGCTCACCTAGGAGCAGGATCTGTCTAAGGCATTGGCATACCCCACCAGAGAAGCATGCCTCTTGCTTGGCTAAATAAAACGCAGGAATAATTCCTTGTGAAATGTTTGGGCCATTTTTCAGATCTGAAGCACTTTTTATAAGGCCCTTTAATCTGGATTTTAAAACTACAAACTCCTTGGCTTTGAATATTCATGTCTTAGAGGGAATTGCTTCCCCCCTACACTCTATTTCTCTGATCCCTGAATATCACTGTCTTCCAGGAGAACTGGTTGAAATTTCAAGTTGCTGAAAATAAAGGATGGAATAGTTCTGCTGCTTGGCACAGACTGTGGGTTTCCCTATTTATGCTTCATGCTCCCTAGGGAAGCGGCAGCAGGTATCCTTTGCCTGTGTAACAGAACTGGGGAAGATGAGATTCTCTTAGTCCTGAGGAATCCAAACAGGGAGCCAAAGATAACTGAGGATTTTCACCTTGGACTCTCTGTACACACTCTCCCAATGCTGTAGAGAGAGCTTAAAGCAGGGCTAGACAAACTGGGCTTGTGGAGAGTCAAAATTTAATTCTGAGCCCAGCACAGGGTGTATGAACCACGTTCTTTGCTCTGTAACTATTTCTAATTATTAGACCCATTCACTCCTCTTAGTCTACTTATTAAAATTACTGGCTTAGAGCTCCCCTGTTACAGAATGGTCCTAGTAGAAGTCTTTTATTTGCAGTTGCTTAACATTAACAAACAAATTACCTGTCCCTGCTCTTTGCAATGATAACCTAACAGCAAGGACGGCTTTTGCCATAAACTACTTCTGTGCTGGCCATTTTCAGTAAGACTGTCATCAGATTAAAGGATGAAATGAGGTTCTGCTCTGTCAGCAGGAGGAGTTAAAAGAAACTGGCTTGTAAACAATGAACAGTTATGCTGGGAATTAACTTCCAAGGAGAAGAAAAACTTCTTCAGAATATAACCAGGTGGGAATTAATGTTAGGCAAATGGATAAGGTTTCTTGCAGCCATGTCCAAGTCAACCAGAACGCTTAATTTCCCTTGTCCATTTTGCAGCTGAAGTTTGTACTTCTCTTCCAGCAAAATTTCAACATGTCAAGTCCCTTCTCAGTATAAGCACATGAATTTTATGGCTTTAGCAGTATCGCCATTGCTATTTTTTTTTCCTGTTTTAAGAGTAGAGGAAAAAGGAAAATAGTGAAGAAGGAGGCTAATTAGTGAAAATGGGCTTAATTTGGAAGCCACAGGTACCTCTTTTATAAGCTTTTGTTGAGCTTGTGCCCACAGTAAATTTAAACAAGCTTTAGAGAGATGGTAAATCTCTGTTTGCTATGCCCTGCTTTAAATAGGGAGCTTTCAGCGCTACTTTGCTCATAGCTAAGGGCACAGATGAGGTAATAAAACCAACAAGTCCTGGGAAATACCCACTCAGCTGTGAGAAACATTTCTTTGAATCCCTTGTTTTTTTGGATCCATATAAAACAGCTTTTATTGTTTCAATAAGATGCATGGTAGCTACATCACCGTGGGTTTTACATGGCCTGTTGTGAGATTTCATTCCTCAGCTCTCTGCTGCCTTCTGTCTTGCCAGTCAGGCATTTCAGGCCTTTCGCAAAGAATGTCGTTTGTTATCACAATTTCATCTTGCAGATCCTGCCCAGCCTAATTGTGGAAGGTTTCATTGCAAGAATTGAATGCTGATAGAACTGAACTACCCCAGCTGAATGAACCATGACCTGTGTACACCTCTCCATTGAATGGGAGTCACTTAGGTGAATTACTATTAAAACAGGAAAAATCAAAGCAATGCAATCATATTTACAAACTGTGCTTGATGGAGTGTAGCAGTGGGGAACAAAGTGACACAGACCCCCTTATGAATCGAAAGGAGATGGCCTTATTGTAAAAATCGCACCCTTTTTATGCCTTTAATCTCTACCTGCCATAACTGAAACCCAGGCCAGACCTAACAGAGCTTAACGGAAGGCAGCGATTGGCTGGCCCAGCTGCAGCGCTGCTGTCTGCGCATTCTACCCTCCAATCACCTTTCTGCTTATACCCTGTCCGCGTGTTCTGCCATCCAACCACCTTTCTGCTCATACGCTGTCCGCGTGTTCTACCATCCAATCACCTTTCTGCTCCTATGCTGTCCACTCATTCTTCCAGCCAGTCACAATCTCACTTCCAGCTGTTGCTCCGCTGACTCTCCTCACTCCTGACTGCCTCTCAACCAACTCCAGCTACCTGGTCTGCAGCTGTGCCTTTCCCACGGAGCCTTCTCGTGAGCAGGAGCCTGAAACACTTTTAAAACTATAAGCCAAACACTACAGGTCCCCCCTCTTTTTTAATTAAGGAACAAAAACCTACTAGGAAAAACCCAAACAATTCCTGAAACATTCATAACGGTGGTAACAATAACAGCTATAGCAACTTCTCAAAAACTGTAATATAGGCATGTAGCATTGTAACTATATACACATAGAATCAGGATGGTGTGTCAAAAGGCCGCGCACACCGTGAGGGAATCCCCTTCACTTGGTGGCCTGTAGAGACGCAGGCATAACCTCTACCCCATGTCCACAAGTCCAGTGGGCCTTTCATTCTCCAGTCAGTAACAGTTTTATCATCACAGGAGGTTTGGGATGAGCCGTTGCGTTGAAGGAATACTGCCTTTCACATGCTGTTTGTCCTGTCTCATCAGGATTTAAAAACAGGACATGTAAGGCCTTGGCTAGTCTACTGTGAGGGCACTCCAACTTCCCCTTTTTTTGTTTTTAGATACAAAGGCAGTGTCTGTCATCCCTTCTGCGGTGGCCTTTGCAGAAAGGAAGACAAACATGGCACAATGTATAGAATAATTGTAATGATGACACAAATCACTTAACTTGACAATAGCTTGCCTTGAGGGAGAGTGGGAAATGCTGGTATTGTACTCCATTGCTGCAAGAATTTACAAACTTTGATGGTGTCTGGAAGGCTTAGAGTGTCAAAACAGGTAAGCCAATACCAGATAGCATCATGGGCTTTTTCTTCAGTGTCAGCAGTTGCCAATATGTTAGAAAAACATTTGCATAAAAAGAAGCCCTTAATTTTTTAAATGCAACAGCTTTTGTCAGAAAGCAGTTAAATCTTAACTTGGCCTGTGAAAAAGTATTTGGTAGGCAATTACAGAATTGTATGTTCAGCAATTTATAGAAACATTTAAGGAACTAGGTGTCCCAACTTCTTAAAATAGGAAAACAAACAGTCATTTAGAACACTAAGTAATTCGAACACAACTTCTTTTGCATACTTACTTTTTTGTAATAGGGCTAAGTAAACCTGTGTGTAAGTTGTAACTCTGTAAACAAAAAATGGTTATAACACCTAAGACAGATGACTAAACAAACCGTTTAGTTACGAAAGCTTTGAGAGAAACCATTGAAATAGAACAACAAAAGGTTGAAATTTGTTAGACAAGGGGAGATTACCCCTCTCCGTCCCTTGGTTGAGGGAATTCCCTTTTAAAATGATCGATCCAATCACAGTTAGAACAACTTTCTGTCATTGTGTCTGAAACCCAGAAGTGAGCAGCCAAAGCTGCTGCCAGCACGATGAGCATCTGTTGCGGGTTTCAAGTCTAAGCTGGAGTCGTTGAGCTCTCTCTCATCGTCCCAGAAGCATTGTAGGAGTTGCAAGATCTTGGACTCTTCGCTGGCAAAGCCTGGCTTTGGTGTAGCGTGCAGGGAAGCCAGAGGGGCATGATCTTGCTCTGCAGCCTCCAGGCTGGCTTGCTCCAAGGAGGCAAGGCAAAGGCACAAGGTCCCAGTGGCTAGCAGCAACAACGCTGGTGCTCGGTGTAAGGGCCATATCGCCGTGCTGCTACACAGCTCTGCTGGCTTCTCCAGTTCCCTGCAAGCTGGGCACTGGTTTGGCGCGTTGCCTTCATTCATGGCAGCTCCCCTGCATCTTACTACAACGCCACCATTCTGGGCAGAAAGCGTGGCATGCGCTTGCTCGTGGTGTGGGAACTCTGCACCGAGAGGGTTGTCCGCATAAGGATTTTCATCAGGGTAAGGGAGGTCCGCGGAGCTTGTGTCAATCTCAGGGTCAGGCAACTTCACGGAGTATGGTGGATCTCAGGGCCATATGAGGGTTCTGTGGTGCTGAGGGTTCAGTGGAGTCAGCTTCTGAAGCTGCGTAGTGGCCAACATTTGTGAGACTTCCTTTAATGGCTGCCATAATAGCCCCTCATGTAGAGAGGGGGTCACTAGCTTTGGCATCGCCATCCCTGGCGATATTAAAGTCTCTGCCCCAGCACTTGATAAGCTTCTAATTGTAGGGGCCCACTAAGGGGGAGATCTTTGACATGATGAAAGACCCAGTCCAGCCGGGTGTTCAGCTTTTCATCAGCCTTACTAACAGACTGCTGATGTAGGAGACACCGTGCCTGCCCCAGGCTCCTGCTTTGCTCTTTTACAATTATAAACCAAATCCTACAGTGGAGGTAACTAATTAGACAACCAGATTGTTGTGTTGTGTCTTGCACAGGGCTGAGGCTGAGCAGGAGCAAACTCTGACAGGCACACTTTTCAACAGGGCCAATTCACATTGAATGTGATGAGTGTGTTGGTTCCTCTGTGGCACAAGCTGACCAAAGAGGACTGCCAGGAGCAAGTCAAATTGTGATGTCCCACTGCTGCTTGCTAGCAGCAGCATGTGTGCTTTTACCCCAGCTAAGGACAGGAATAATGTGTCATGACCTGAAACCTCAAACCAAGGCTACACCTTTGTCACTCTCCTGTCCAAACTGTACAGCAAGCACTTGATCTAGAGAGGTGAGAAATACCTGTCACTTGCAGGAGCTTCAGCTGGATGGTAAATGTTCCAGCATATTTCTGCCTGGATCTCATTGCTTAGGAAAAAGGCCTGCTAACAGTCTTAGCTGATACCAGTCACAGCATAGCAGCTCTGAAATTAACATTTTGAGAGCCTCAGTTAGGTCTCTGGTGTCACCCTAATGACTAACACATTAGCAGCTCTGAAAATCCATGTGCAAAGGAATTACCTGCCTAAAGAGCACTGTGAAAATCTAGTGACATGTGTCTTGTTTTAGTATCCAAGAGCTGAGACACAATTACTGAATGTTTAGTGTGTTGTCATTTCTATACCACCACTGTAAAAGTGGAGTAAATTACATCTGCAGTATAAGAATGCATGGATTGATTGAAAAGGGTAAGAGGTCTCTGTATGGCTTGTATTAAATTTACTATGCCTCTTAGCAAGCGTGCTAGAGTTGTATGGGAAACAATCTTGGCATAGGATGGGTATGACCAATGGCACTTCATGCTCTTGTGTCACTGAAGAACTGGAAAGTTGTTCCTGTCTGTAGAAGAAAAAGCCACAAACCCCAAATAAAATTCATATCCCTGCTAAATGCTAAAATTCCTCCTCATTTGTAGGAAGGCAGTTGTACCAGCTCCCAGGTATATCTGAATGCTGAAGAAAAGCTCTGCCACTGAACTTCAGCCCTCAATTGGTACGAATTGGTATGAATTTCCTTTATGAACAACCAGAATGGCTATGCTTCCCTGAGACAGGGAGGTGGTAGTCTTCCTCCCTCCAAAAAAAAAAAAAAAAAAAAAAAAAAAAGAGGTTTTAACATGGTACTGATTTTATTCAAATATTTGGCTCTTTAAAAAAAGTTTACCAGTCAGGCTTGATCCTGAAAAGCAGATGTGTTAGATATAAATGAAATAGTAAAGAGCTCAACAGTGACAGATGGGCTGAGCCCAGACTCTGGAGGCAACACAAAAAAATAATCAGATTGAAAAGTTGAAAGAATTAAGACTTCTTAGATATGCAGACAAAACTGGAGTCAATCAATATATTTATTTCTTTTATAAAATAAAAATTCGTTGAAGATTTTCATACCTTTAAATAAAAAACAGAAGCTGCTCTGGCAGGGTTTTTTTTTGTTTGTTTGCTTTTTTTCCTTGTTCTTGTTTTTTGTTGTCTTTTTAAATAAAACCTCCTCATCTGAGCACAGCATTAGAAACTACTGTAATTCTGAAAAAAACATTTGAGGAAATGTTTGTAAGGTCTCAACAGACTCAAAGCAAGATTGATTTGGGGGAATGACAAATGGCCATTAATCCAGGAAACTCTGGCCCTTTAATGAAATGGCTTAAAGAGCAGCACAGGAAAAGATGATCAAAAGCAGATCCTTTCTTAGTAACTACAAATGTGGAGCAGAGATAAGAAGAGTGAACAAGTGTCTGATTGCCTTTTACAATGAGATTATTACTCTGTGTGATCATTAGATATGAATGAGGTCTTTTAATCACTGTAGCTAGGTCTGGTCCTTGCCCATCGGCTGAATTCTAACAGAGGTGTGGTGTAATTTATTTAGTATTAATAAAGATATTCCCTCCCTCACCAAATAACTCACTATCTGTTTTGACTTGCAGACCTTGTAGAGCAATGGGATGGTGCTGTCTGCCAGCTTTTGACCATTGCTTTTGGCTAGTTAGTGAATAATGACACCTTTACCATTTTGAAATTTCTACAGAGCAGCAATTTGCAATTTTCTCATTGAGCTACCTCAGTGCAAATCTCATCCTTTATCCTGCACTTCCTTGAACTGTGCATTTGCTGTAACACTCTGTGCAATCTTGAATTTTACCATCATAAGCTTGTGTCCACATCTGGGCTCTGTCACACTGGTAACTGCTGGTGTGTCAGGGACTACTGGATTTCTGGGTGCTCTGGGGTCCTGCCCAATTCTCAGCTTTCCAGTTTGCAGCTGCCAAGATTTTCCTTACAACTGGCTACTCCACCATCTCTTTGCAGCATCTTGTGTCAGTGTGTATTTCTGTATCTGGATATTTCAGATGCATATGACAATGTGTCTTGTGCATCCCTCTCTTGGGCCTCTGATGGATGGCAGACATCTTAATTACTAATCTTTTATCCAACTGCTCTTCAAATTCATTCTCAAATGCCTCATTACATCATTTGCACAGCCACACTAATTAAACATGATACTTCTCATGGTTTCCAAGCATCAGTTCGGCATGTTCCACTTCACTGCAAAACCCCTCTCTCATCATGCCAGTCTCACTGCTGCCATCCCTGCACTACCTTCAGTATTTCTTGCATTTCCCAGTCCTGACTGAGCACCAAACTTGTTGAATCTACCTCTGTCCTATAGTGGAAGTGAGATAATGGACATTGTCTCTGCATTACTGGCATTTGACATTTTGTGATAACAGCTCCCTCTATCATCTACCAGAAGGCACTGAATAATAATACTGGGAAAAGAGCCATCCCCTCTTACAAACCTGCAAAATTATCCTAATAAAATCAGTAATGAGATCTAGTTTTAAAATAACACACATCCATCTCCTGCATACAGATAAAATGCAGACCTCCATTGACATCCATTGGATGCCAAATTCATTCCACACTGTGGCTTGAAGATTAACCTTAAATCATTATCTGTTGCTTTTCTTAGGGTAGAGCTCTTCATGTTTAAATTCTTTTGGAGCACCTGACCAGAAAGTTAATATGTTGTGAAAGAAATGCAATATGTAAAGGTTCAATTGATTTAAGGTACAGAATATAGAAAGTATTGTATTCTGAACACTATTAATTATAAGGATTACTGACAGCAGTGATTTCCAAAGAGGAATTTCCAATTTGAATTGAAAAATCAAATATATTGGTGGAGAGAAGTGCTTTTTTATCACAAAAATTAATAGCAACTCCCTGGGTTCAGCTGACAGTTTGCCTTTACATCCAAAGATAATTGTGTTATTTTGCATGGCTGTACAGAGGTAGTTACACTGCTAATCACAAAGTTGCCATATAGGTTTGCTAAGTGCTCACAGTATAAAGTAGCATATATGCTAGAGCCCTCTTTACCTTGTGCCATAGGTCAAATACTTTTCCCTCCAGATGAGAGTGGAAGTTAATTATTTTGGGAAGGGCCAACTTGACCTCGCAGGTTGTAGTCACATTGCAGCATTTGGAGATAGATTTTCTATTACGGCTGTATTTTTCTCCCTGAAGTCAAAATCATTCAGTCTTAAAGGACAAATAATAATTATTTGCCCCCACTCCCCGCTGATGATCCTTTAACGCATCATCTCTGAGCCATGTACACTTAAGCAGAACTGGCAAACGCATGTGAATTGAAATTTTTGGTGTTAAAATCTACCATCTACCCAAAATGTTTGCCCTCGCAAAACATAGGCTGCCTTTGAACTGGACTTCAGTCTCTGGATGGCTATTACTGAAACCATCCAGGAAAGCTGGAGATCTAAATCCATCAGAGAGTTTTGGAAGCCCCAAAGAATTTCAAAAGTGTGAGGCTGACTTCAGACCTGGCACAGGGCTTTATGCTGTTCATCCACCCATGGAGCAACTCAAGTTTAGATGCAGAGTTGTACATTGACATCAGGAACTGAGACAGGGAGGCCTTAACCTGGGAGTTTCTGTGCATTAACCCACAGGGTGTCACACTGGTTGATGCAACAGTGCCAAGCCTACAGAAAACACTTCAATGCAGGCTCTGTAACAAGAGGGCAGGAGAAAACATTTATGTTGTACTCTCTGCATACTGCAGTGTTCAAAGTGACAAAGGCAATGGTACATATATTTCTAATCCTGAGTTTCTGTTGTAGTCATTTTTGTGTGTATTATTGGGACAGCTTGAAGGAAAAAAGAGGGTGATGTATTGTACATGACTGTCCTCTGCTACTAGGATGCCATTTTTATCCTGCCTTTCACTCCATGGTCATTCTCACTTTTCCTTCTTCCACGTGGTTTTACCGGCTCTTTTCGCATTCTGAGATTTAGGCCTAGGTCAGGTATCAGGAAGAGTTTCAGTTCTAGTTCTTGATCAAGAATTTTAGTCCAATATTAGTTACTCTCAGCAGCTGATATTTTTTCTAGTAGCATTTATTGTTAAAATTAGACTTCTTCATATTTTCTAATAAACTGGAAAGAAAAGTTTCTTCTGTTTCCTTGTAAAACCCCTAAGAGGTGTAGCTTGAGTCTCTGTGAAATACATGAAATGAGAAAATAGTGAATCTCTGGATGCAGCAGCCAACATAGTGTGAAATTCAACTCTGTGATAGAAACAATATAATTTCATAATATATATACCACTCTATACAGATAAGCTTTTTAGCTACAGTTCTGTTCTAGTAATACCAAAATCATGTTTTGATTTTTCTTAATGGAATGGCCAATTTTTCAATTGAGCAGTGTTTTTGTTAGTGAAAATACTGCTGCTTGGTTTTGAGCACTAGAGTCTGTGGATCACAGATCAAATTTCCTTTTCCTGAAGAAACACTGCTAATGCATAACTTTTTGGAAGAAATTCACCCAGTGAGGAGTAGTAGAAATTAAATGACTAAACAAAATGGAACAAAATTAGTCAAATGATCTTAATCTGTTAAAAGTGGAAGGTGAGAGTAAACCACTTCTTATCTGAGTTTTTGAGCATGTCTGAATCTTCCCCATGGAGCTCTGAGCAAAAGTGGGTGGGGATGGACATGGAAGCTGGGAACGCTGCTTTTACAGGTGTGCACAGTTCCCAAAGGCTACAGCTCATCCTGTTATGCCTGGAAGATATTCCCAAACCAGCAATATTTCCTCTTTGAATACAGAATTAAGTTTTTCAATCATGTAAAAAGGAAATTAATTTCAGGTAATTTCAACTCAAAGACAAGGGGAGCCCTTAAGGACTTGGTTCCTTCTGGCGGAGCTCTTTTGCCTAGAGTCATCCAGATAACAAGGCTTGTCAGATCTTCCAGTGAAATTCCTATTTGTGGATGTGTAACTTGTGAGAAACAGAACTGATGAAATCTTATTTCCTATGATTTTTTTTACCTCATCTCAGGCTGCCCTGCATTATAAATCAGTTAAACTAGGTTCCTCCCAAGCATTAGGATTCAGCGAGGGCATTTGCTCCTGCAGATTGCTTTCACCTGAACTTGTTGGTGTTCAGCTGGTGATGCCAACGGCAGAAGAAAACCCTGAACAGCTCTCATTCAAGTGCATGACAGAGTGTAGGTCAAGACTGATGCTAAGAACAAAGGTCTCATAAAGCAAAAGTTCCTTAGTCTCTGTAACATGTAACTCTGCTTCCTAAGTAGTTTTGTGTTTCCTGTGGACTTCCAGAGGATTGGACTAATCTTTGCTCCTTGTCTGGCACCACCAGGTAAGGCAAAATTCAGGGATAGATTTCTATTTGATGCAAAAGAGGATATGGTTGGATTGACTAGATAACTCTGAATCGAGCATATGAATCAAGCTTGCTCTAAAAGCCAATTAGATATCAGTGCTCTTAGCTGTTAGTTTTGATTGCTCATAATAATACTTTGGATTCTAATGTAACTTCTGCATCCTGCAGTGTGATTTTTTAGGTCTCCACAATAATTTTGTGTTCTTTGGTCTCCTTAAACTCATCTCTTTGGCCTACACAAATGATTTGAAGATCTCAAATGAATGCATGTGTACCACAGTGCAATTGTAGCTGCATGCTCTTGTAAAGAGCTCTTGAAAGTTTGTTTTAACTTGGAGTTACTTAGTATTAACTGCTCTGCTGTTCGCTGATAGAGTGACTATTTCTGCCTTCATGGCAGAGGCCGCTTCTTGCTGTGGCTGGAAATTGGAAAAGATAAGAGAAAGGTTTTGTGATTGTTTTCCTTTGTCCATAGACCTCTGTCTTCTCCTAAGTTTTTCTTCATGTCTTTGCTTATTTTTCACTGTATTTTGACCTCCCTATCAGCTTCCTTGAAAGCTGCAGGTATTGTGTGTCTGTTTTTCCAAAATTTCTTCCTGACCTCATTGCAGGAGATTTTCTCCCTGCAGGGGACCATCACCAGTAGGGGTGAGGGGAGGAGTGAATCTGTGGTTCAGCCCGACACACAGTAAATAAACTAGACAACCAGAAAAGTAATTTTGAGGTGTGCAATGGGTTTGAGATGGCTTCAACCCACCTTCTCCTTCCTGGTGATCAGGGATGCCTGTTGTCATGCCAGCTGGCGTATTACAGAGATCAGCAGTGGGAATTCATATTGGAATTGTGACTGGACTGTGTTTTGCAATTGCTGTAATTTACTAAGTGTACCATACATTGGTATTATACTTTCAGTACATTTTCTATTACTCCACTAAATCAGAAATCCCATGTGACATCAACTATATTCACACAAGTCCATTTGAAATGAAATCTTTCATCTGCCATGTGTGGACTCTCTAAAAGAACCTTGTCTGACAGAAAAAAAGGCGGGGAAAGAAGGCAAGATCAAGATTTAACCTTAGCAGTGAATTCACACTGACCTTGTTCTGGAATGGTCTTGATCTCCAATGGTAATGGATCAAGGCAAAAATTTAGTCTCTAATTCCATGATTTCATCTGGTAATGGATCAAAGCAAAAATTTAGTCTCTAAATCCACATAACATGAGGTACAGTATGCTTTTCTTTCTTAGCACTGGGGACAAGCTAAAAGAATCCTGCATCACATGTGAAAAATGCCTAGTTAATTTAATGGGGAAAGCTAAGCAGGTCTGCACTTAGGGTGAGGACAAGAGGCTTCCACAGACAAGACTGGGAATGCACATACCTCGAGGTTAAAGATGGAGCACTCCTTTAAGGGCAGACATACAATGTTAATTTAAGTACTCAAAGTGATTTTGCATAAGCGGGAGGGCAAAGGGACACCAGGTTCTCTTACTTTGTCATTGGATGATACAATATAGTAGCTGGAAACCTACTAGAAACTTATAATTAAAGGTCTCTGCAGAATATATGAAGGTTCTGCTGAGCTTCCTGCATAATTCTCAGTGAAAGGAGAGGAAAAATTCCTTTGAAAATACAGGAGGCAGTGAATCTGTCCTCTCTGTGTGAGAGAGCTCCAGCAGAGCTGCTGAGGCCTGATGTCACTGAAGCGTTGTAATACTTGAAGTACAGCATGATCAAATAAAATATGCAGAAAGCAAGCACAGCCTTAGGCTCATTTCCTTTCAAGCAAACAAATAAAAAAGGGTAAGGATATGGCAGGGGAAAACAACATAGGGAAGAAAGAAAACCTTTCATTCAGGAATTTTAGGTACCCAGAAGTCACTTCTGTGGCCACAACAGGACACGGATATTATTTGACCCAAGTTATGGACCACAGTCTGTGGTAGCCTCTGTGTTTCTGAGGGTGCCGAACATGGTATCCAGAGCTGTCTGCTCAGGCCCTGCTCTTTCAAATTGATTGGTATGAGTGGACCTGGTTTCCTATAAAGAATCTCTGTTGCATCTGTTAGGGCTGTTTGCAGATGTGGTTTTACTGTGTGCCTATGTCCAGCCATTCTGGAGAAGGAAGTATAAATAAAACTTTACAGAAGGATAAGTAAAACTCATTTGCCAGAACATCCCTAATTATCACTGTGAACTGATCTCCCACCACTGGTGCCAGACCAGTGGATTCATTCTCTCAGGCATTTTTGAGCTCAGATGTGCATCTGGTGGGACCCCTTGGGGGGACCTCTGTGATCCTTTGTCATCTTCTTGTGCTTCCCCTTCTGTGTGCTTGCCATCCAGACACTAAATGCAGAGGGTGCAGTTGGGTGGCTTGTGGGCAAAAAGTGCAGCTTCACCAGATGCAAATTAGTTTCATGTTTTGATCTGCTCCCTCACCACGCTCCCCAAGTTTGTGGTTGAAAGGAATTGTTTCTGTCTTACAGTTCCTGTGCTCTGTTAAGTCTTCTTGTCCACTAGTCTTTCTGCACCAGCATTTTGTCTTTGATCTTTGACAGAAATTGGATAGATGAATTAACATATCAAAACAAATAGGCTTCTTTTATTACCTTTCCCCCAATCCAGATAACTTGGAGCTTTTCCAGGAGCAGAATCTCCTCTATTTATTACATCTTTTTATGCTGATCAAGGTTTGCCATCTTTGTGTAATAGGACACAGAGCTGGAAATAGAAGACTGTTCGTATCAATTTCTGTTTGATCTTCTCTTCACCACACTGCCATTGAAAGGTTTTCCTTATCTCTGCAGTTGGCTACAGTGTATAAAATCACTTGCTGCTAACAGTGTTCTGTTGCTCTTTCTCAATTTTTCTGCAAGGTGGTTTTTTTTTGGGTGTTGTTTTTTTTTTTTTTTTTTTTTTTTTCTCTTCTTTTTTTTTTTTTTTTTTGGCACTCAGAAATGGATAGACTTAGTTCAGCCCAAGAAACTGTTGGGCTAGAAAAGTAGAGGAAAGACTGTCCCATAATGACACAGAAGTTAAGGACATTTGTTTCCAATCTTTTCATTTAGTTTGTCACTACCAAAGGTAAGGTAAAGGACAAAATGTAACATCACAAAGTTCTCATATAGAGGGAGGTTTTTGTTCCTGGAGTATAGCAATAGGAATTAGCTTAGAGAAGACTGAGAAAAAGAAGACAAGTTGCTGTGAACTGTCACAGTCCCCTGTTATGTTTGCTGACTTTCTGGATTTTATGATGTTCCAGTAGTTCAAGGTCAGCTCGGTATTCCATCTTCTTAAGGCAGGTGTTTCAGTGAGGCTTTGAGCTTTCATGTTTAAAACAAGGCAGCCCTCCCAAATTCACATTTTCCAACCTTTGTAAGAAGTGGTAAGACATGTTTTCCTGGTACCAAGGACTTCAAAACTGCTGGGCATTTTTAAATCGCATGCTGCTGATCCTCTTTTTCCAAGTGAAATAGTTACACTTCCCACTTTGTAGACAATGGGAGTCTTATCTCTGCTGTGTTAAAAGCAGAGTAATTCAAAGCTGAGCTGAGCTGTTTTGAAAATCCCTCCTTGAGTTCCCCGGCTTTAATCTCCTGGTCCTGCAAGTGAAACCTGTACATTCCTTCAGCCCCTCTCTGGCTTTAAAAGAAGTGCACTTTCTAACTAAGCTTGTATCTCACATGTGAAGTGATAGGGGGATGAGTGAGAAAGGTTTACACGGATTTGGAAGTCACCCTTTAGTTTTTTTCATTCTAGTGTCATAGGAACAACAACCTTTGCTTAGTGTAGTAAATATTTATCGGTATATGCTAGCTAAACTTTACAGAGGAGGATGTGGCATGGTTTATCTGGAAGGATGGCAAGGCATGAAAAATAATTGTGGTGACTTGAAAACCCAAAAGTGCAATTTAGTGCGTGGTGCCATTTCTGATTTGCATTTCACTGTGTACCAGTGGCAGGAAAAAAGACGTAATTAGTGTCATAAAGCATGGACTTCCAAACCCCTTGAGAAACACAGCAACCCCTTCTAGAGTTTTAGTTGACATGGTGATATTTAAAAACAGCAATAGAGGACCTTGGAAGCCATGGTAACCTTACTGTACAGAGACACTAAAATGTAAAGAACCCTGTGGTGAGATAATGCAAAAGGTGTGTGTTGGCATTGGAGCTGCCCCCCTGGGAAGCACTTACGATGTGAAAGTTGTCAGGGGCAGATGGTGTTTGGTCCCTGACTTCATGTCTCTGTGCTCATGAGAATTACCAGTATTGCCCACTGCTGCCCTTCTGCAAAGCTGCTATTACAGGGGTCACTCTATTGACCGACCACGTGGGTGTTGTGAAGGAGGGCGGCCTGTCAGGCAGTGCATCAGGGTGCAAAATCTGGAGTCCTGTGCTCTATGTCAAGCTCCTCTAGGGGCTTACAGTGTTGTATGGCTTTCTGCTCTCTCCTTGGGTCAGAGTTATATCTTGGCTCCACTGAAATGTGCCAGGCTTTTGGCCAGAGAGGCATGCAGCAGGGATTCTGCCTAAGAATACTGTCCAAAAATTTACTGGGGCCCTGATCTTGCTCAGAGCTTCTAGATTGCTAAAGCAATATGAAGGTTAGCAAGAATAACTCATTACAGACAGCCTAGCAAAGCTATCCCCACAAAGAGTCCTAGAAGGGTGGTCTCTGAGGTGTATTTGACTGGCTTCACATACCTCTGCCTAATGCAGAGATGTACTTTCACACTGGTTTCTGGCAGGCTTGAGCAATCTGTAAATCACCTCAGGTCTTTAAAACCATGACTGCCAGATGTCCTCCTGTAGCCAGAGGAAAAACTGCACTCTCTGAGTTGTAGTGTTTCCCACCTTGGAAAAGGTGGCTTTTGTTTTTCCTACAGTATTCATACAAAGCTAAGTGCCATTAATATATTTTTTGTAACTTCTTCTGGCAGCAGGTGATGGTGAATGGATAAATGCAGTTACTCCAGACCTTAAGACTTAAACCAGTCTGAAGCTATAATGGCAATACCAAAGATGTCAATAAATTTTCAAGTTTAGAGAGAAGTGATGGATTAGTATTACGGCATGGGTTTTTTTTCTGTTTACTGGTTTCTTTTAGACAAATCAAAAAAGGTTCAGCTGTTCCCAACAATATTGAATGAGCCTCTAAAAGTTTTTCAGACATACAGTGGTGGTTGACTTCATACTGGTGATCCAGTGGCTGAAGAGACTCATGCTGCAAACCTTGCAGAGGATTTTATGCCTTCATCAGTCTCTTAAGGTTCATGTTTTACTGTGCAGATAATTGTATTTGTGTGCTGTTGTCATGGTTGCATAGGTATGGTCTTTCCCATTCTGGAAGACAGAGAGGAAATTTAACAGTATGTCGCTGAGCAGGTAAAATCACACAGGGACACATGCCTGTTGAAGCAGCAGTATTCTGTTCTTCCTCTTATCTTTTCCCTTATCCAGCCCCTCTTACCTCTAGTTCTGCACTCTCATTTTAATCTGTGTGACACATTCCCTGCAAGGAGCTCCTAAGATCTTTACCACTAACCTAAGGGTTGATGCTGGTGAGAGCACTATCACAGTGACAAACAGAAGGGCCAGACCAGTGCACAGAGCCTCTGACATCCCGGCTGCATTCCAGTACAAATCTGCTTGGATTTAGAGTTTTGTTTTTTTTTTTCTCCTTGCGTAATTTCTTACCAATCTCCTTCTTCTCTGCAATGTTTACATTCATGACTTTCTGGCCCTTAGACTGTCTTTCCTCTTCTGCTCCCCAGGGGTCTTTGCTGATTTCTTTCTTTCATTGTGTTCATGTCTGCATGAGGAGAGGTTGGGTCAGGAAGCACAGGCTTTGTCAGAAGGGAAAGGATTAGAGGAACTGTGAATGTCCTAGGACAAAGTTAGACCTCTAGAGCTGTAGATACCAATTCTTTCCTTCTGATCCTGGATAGGCTTGAGCAACAGCTGGAGGTCAGCAAACCAGCAGACTCCTCTGTCACCATTTGTCATTGTGTAATGAGGAGCTTGTTGTATGACAGGGCTGCCAATGATTTCTCTGTCTGGACCCTTTAGGCGATTTTGTTTTGGTGCTTTGTAGCAAAATAAGTGTGATCACAGCAAGCCCAAGCAAATGTGTAGTGTACTGCATTGACATAGGTAAGGCAGGCACGGAAGATGCACCAGCAAGGTGCCCACAGCCAAGGTACAAATGCTTCCAGTGAGCTAGGTATCTGCTTTGGTGACTAAGGAGGCTAGTCTGGTGGGACCAGCCAGCGAGGCACTTACTGGTGTCTGACACAATGCACTGGTTCTGCAGTGGGAGTGGAGGAGAAAGAGGTAGAGATTGAGAGCAAGTGCTGAAAGCCTTCCTGGTTTCCCTTAGAAACTCATACTTGGATAATGTGCCAAAACCTACTTTGCTGCTGTTGTGTCTCAGTTGGATCTTTCAAGGCAGCAAAAAGATGTTGGCATTTGCTGCCAAGGTGCCTCTGCTTTGTTTTGTAAACATGTTCTAATGTTGCTTGCAATGTATGACTTTAAGAGCTTGGTTTTCTTCGGCTTAGCAAAGCAAGTAATGGGAATAGCTGTGTCCTGCTGCCACTTTGAGGGGAATGAAAAAAGACAGAAAGCAATTATTCAAGTCAGAATGCGTGCAGAGCATTTTTATTATTGTTATTTATTGTTTTATGGTCATGCGAGTAGTGCTGCGCTTTGGAGGACGCAAAGCGTGCCTTTGGCACAGTTCGTGTAAATCACCACAGCTCCATGACACCTTTGGATTTACACCAGCTTGCTTTCTCTACATCCTGGCCCCTGGCTTCAGCCTCCAAAAATTGCCTTGTGCATTTTAAATGTGAAAAATTGGGACAGCAGGCATGATGAACATAAGAGAGGGGATGGGGAGAAAGCAACCGAGCTTGCTGTCTGATGTGAGGTGCTGGGTGCATGGGAAGAGCATGACCTTCTCTCCTCTCTGATTTTTCATCTGAAAAGCTTTGATAAACCTTTTCGTAGTATTTTGGCTAATAGTTACATTGGAGTAGGAAATGGGAAGCAGAGGCATATTATAAATCCTTGAGGTTAAAATAGCTAAAACAGCTAAATTCCTGTTTACATTAAAATATGTTAGTTTGCTTCTCTGGCAGTTTAGCTGGCAGAAGTATTTTTATTTCTTTTAAACATGTAGATGAGTGTCCCCTTGTGCTTCTTCACGCACATGGAAGCTGCTGCTGTGCCTGAAGGCTCAATGTGAGTAACCCACCCCTTGGTCTGGGTTCAGCCATGATTTAGAGCCTTTTTTGGTTGTCATGGTTTTCCCCGTCCACATCTCCATGCTTAAGATTTCCCAGGGTAGGGAAGTGCAGCTATGAAAAATCATGGAGGTGGTTGTAGAGAGTTGGTGAGAAGTTGTGTTAAAAAGAATGTTCTTATGGGGAATGTGTGCAAGGATTTATTTATTTATTCTGTTTTGGTGGGGTGGGAATGAGGCTTTCTGACTCCTGTCACTTTGGGCAACTTCCCAAGGCCCCCATGGCTGCTCTGCTCTGTGCACCTTCCACCTTGGGGACTGACTCTGGCTGAGTGGGGCACCAGCAGCCACTGTTCCTGCAGAGGCACAGATTGAGGATGGCACTCCTCCTCAGAAGAGGGGCAGGCACCACATGGGCTTGCCCCGTTTCCTCCAAGCGGGTGCCTCTGGAGCTGTTGCAGGAAAACCAAGGAAGAAGTGGGTTGTGTGGGCTGGCTGAAATCAGGGCACTGGCATGGTGGTGATTGGGGTCCTGATCCTTACAAAAACCAAAGCAGCCAGCACTATCAAGATGTGTAGAATAATAAGACAAGGTAACTTCCAAAATTTAATCCCTGTTAATTTCCATGGGTTTAAAATTAGGTTAACCTCTATAACTAGCAAAATAAGGCTTTCAATAATCATCCCCAGGGCAAAAGGAACTTCTAAAAAAAAAGAAAGCCAACCCAACAACAACAAACAACCTTAATTTTGTTCCATCTATTCTATGCTGAGTTCTTAGGCACATTTTACTGCTGTCTCTTCCAAGCAGCCCAGGTGAGGTGCTCTGCTTTACCATCAGGCAGTGCTCTCTGCAAAATGTCCATGCGACCTCAGCAGCATTGCTGTAATTCACCTTGAGAGTGCTTATCAGCATGCTCACTGTCAATACAACTCTGGCAAGCTTTCTAACTAACCTTTTTAACTAGTCTTTTTAACAAGCTGTGATGTCTGTATTTTCCACTCTAGCTGTTAACATAACATTGTACGTTTTTAATTTCAGCTTGATTATAGTAGCTCGTGCATTTGGCTGTATCTGTATCCTTGCAGTCTCGATACTGACAGTGACCTAACTCCAGCTGAAGTGAGGCTAAGCCTGCTGAGGCTTCAGACCTAAAAATGCCCTGCTTGCATTTTTACAAAGCAGAAGTCATAACTTTTCCAAGCCTAATTTGCAGTTTAACTATGCAAAGTTGTGAAGAACTGTCTGGAAAGAAACAGGAACTCTCACAGAATTGCAGATTTCTTTTCTCCCAAAGACAAGCCTAAACCACTTATTGATCTGAATGGAGACATTTTTATTCTTGCATTTTTTTGTAAAGCAAGAAGTGCAGCCTTTTTGCCTATCAAAACCTGGGAAAAGTATTAGGTGAAATATTGTTTCAGTCAGTAAAAGAAAAAGGAAAACTGTGCACCTTACAAAAACCAAAAAGAAAATACTTCTCTGAGGAGAGATAAACATTTTGGAAAGAAAAATCAAAATGCTTAGTTTTGAAAGTGGTTTGTTTGCACACTTTCATTTCTACTTTTACCTGGACGTACCTGTTAGCTAAAAGGTTTTTTGAATTTTCAGATAATCCTAGATAAATCAGAACAATATTTTAGACTCCTTTTTCTTGGTAGTTGATTTTATATTCATATGAGGACTGTTGTCTAGCAACTGTTAGAGAAACAGAGCTGAGGTATGACCTCCAGAAATAACCTCTGAAACTGAAATTTGCTGTGTATTTGAGCCACCTGCATCACTGAAAGAAAATAAGTCCCTCCCTAGTCCTGGCTTTTTCCCCAACTCTTTATGGTGTCTATCCCAGCGTGAGTTGTGTTTGGGGATGTGTGAGGGATAGGGTGTTGGTGCAATGGACAGACCCTTTCTTTTGGCGTTAGAGAATTACAAAAGTTTGGAAAGGACCTTGAAAGATCATCTGGTCCATCCCTTTGTGGGAAGGGGAGCCTCGATGAGACTATGTAGCATGCTGTCCGATTGCACCTTGAAACTCCAGTGATGGACACACTACTACATACATCCCTGTGGAGGTTGTTCCAGTGATTGTTTCACTGTAAGAAATTTCTTGCTTCAGAATGGAACCTCTTTTGGTGCAACCTCTACTTGTTGCCCCTTACTTTGTCCATGCGACCCTTGTGCTGAATAATTTCCCTGTTACATGCATCTTTGCAGGAACATGTCTATTTTATATCCACATGCTTCAGGCAGTGAGGTATTGGGAAGGCAGGAGACCTCACAACTTTGCCAAGCAGAGAGAACATCAATAAACATTGCAGGCAGAATTTGTGGTGAGCCTCACAGAGTTTGGATGAAGCTCTAGGAAGCCTAGAAAAAAAACAGAATAGCTCAGAGAGAAGCAGAGCTAATGCACCTTAATTTCCTACGTGTTTGTATTTTGAGGAGCAACTCCACATAGGTTTGCTGGGGCTTGGTCAGATGGAGCATTCATGGTACAGCCTTCTCCCATCCAGGCTCTTAAATAGTATTTTTACTTGCTCTCCTGCTAATTCCCGCAAAAACCATGAATGTTTCTGAGGTCGCTTCCTCCCTGCCAAAGGCAACGGAAATTGGCTAATGAGCTCAGAGTCAGCAGAGGGAGGCAAAAAGGCACATACAGAGCATTTAACTGGTTTGGAAGCCAAACCACAAGCTTAATCCTTGGAGAACACAGTCATGTGACATGAGGAGTTAAATTGCCAGCGTGTGTGGGAGGGAGGTGAGCGGGTTATTACCATAGCATGCATGGGGATGCCTCAGTGGGTGGGAAACTCCTAAACTTCAGCTTTGAAAGGGACTGCTATTCCTAAAACTGCTTTGCTCCCTCTTGTGTCCCATGGCATGACTAAGGGGCCTTGCCAGTCAAGAGGAAAACAGAGAGTTGGACTCAGATAGTGAAAGCTCCCTGATGCTGTCAGCGCTCCAGGGCCCTGATGCCAGTAGGGCTTCCAAACTGATTTAGAAGGAAATAAAATAGTGGGGAGGGAGAGGAGGAGGCATAAATATTTTTCCCTTGTTAACTTATTTTCCCGTTTTGTGCATGAGCTAATGTGATGGAAAGCGATGCAGCTAAATAAAGCGCATTTGTTGGGAGCTGTGTGCTGTGCTGTGAGTTATGGCTGGAAACCACTCACTGGCCAGTCCATTCCTTTCCTGCTCTATGTCACCATGTGCCCCCAGCAGTGCCCGAGGCAGAAAGCCCTTGGGAAGTGTAATGAATGTTGTGGGGTGAAAAATGCAAATCTGGTCAGTGCAGAGAGCAAGGGCCAAGTTGTGCAGCTGCTTTTGCCATTGTGACTGTGGTTCAGCACCTGAGCCCATAAAAGTGAGGGATGTCACCAGCCCTGGGGGAAGGAATAGCAAAAGGGCAGACTTCCAGCAGGACAGGTCATGGGTTATGCCACTTCCTTCACGAAGCAAGAGAGGTGCTCAGGGTATGTGCACTCCTGAATAAGGTTTCACTTCTTAGTTCTCCTTTTGCCGCCTATTTGAGAGACTCTCTGTTGCATCTTTACCTGGTCTGCAGCAGGTTATTACAAACACTGTAACGCAGTTCTAGCTGTGAAGTGCCTCATGTTTTCCCATGGAGCACATCTCCTGCAGAGACTTCTCCCTGGCCTGCATGTTCTAAATGAAACTCTCATTTTGATGCGTCTTCCATCTGCTTAAGTGTTGGCCATAAATAACAACATATTACAAAATTGCCTTCTTGTCAACACACAGATTGTTTATGTGTCATTTCCTCTATCCTTTGTATTGCTGCAACTTCCTAGGGAAGGAGGATTTATTGGTATAGCACCATTTGGGAATGGAACCAAATCCTATGGAGTATGAAATAAATATAGTCAATTTTTGGTACTACATTTTTATTTATTTTTTTATGAGACATCTTCTTTCCTTGACGGCTTTGCATCTCACCATGTGGCATCCACTAGCTTTGCCATGTCATCTGTTGTTTAGGGTCTTATATTTCTAGAGTATGTTTGCAAGCTGAGTGTAGAACTGTGAACCACAGTCCCACGGTATTTTTGACTGAAAGCTAATCTGGAATTTCCACTTACTCTAAGCTAATCTTGATTCACCACAGCCTCATTTTGGTGTCAAATTGAAAGAAGAGCTCTATCAACTTTAAAATACAGCTGGGAGATTGGTCAAGGGTCATATTAGGAAAGAAACAGAAGTTTCTGTTTTCTGTGATCTCTAAATCAAATAGGCTATAAATAAGTACCCTTGACTTAAGTATTGCCTTTCCTGTGCCAGCAAATTGTTAAAGCCCTTCCATTCTGAAGGCAGTGGACTTGTGTGAATGCTCCCTTCCCTAGCAGCTGACTGGGCCTGGCTCTTTGGGGACCGGCCACTGCTCCGAATACAGAATTTTACAAGAGCTCACAGTTTTCATGTTGAGCACTGTTGGAATGTTGCTCTGTCACTTGAAATGCTGAAATGTCGTTACTGAAGCTGTTACTAAGCCTGTATTGTCTCAGTGACAAGTGCTCTTGTCCCAGTGAGATTTACTCTAGATGCAGTGGATGCAGGGGATGCCTGGACTGGGACCATTGGGGTGGTGAAAGTAGAGAGCTGGGTGTCTGTCCTTGTGGCCCTGGGCCAGCAGTAGCACAGCTGTCTTCAATGCTGGATTGTGCTATTCCACAATTGTTTTGTAAAAGCGGGCATCTTGAAGTCTTTCTTATTGAGGATAATTATATATGTGCTATGTGTGTAGCTCATCCTCACAAGCAAATATATTTCCAAATAGAGTTACTTCGGGGTGGAAATACTTGTCTTTCTTGCTTGCATTTGTACAAGGAAACTTTTGTTCCATCTCCCAGAGGAAGGGGGTCTGGCTAAATACGCCAGGCATATGCTTTTGAGGGGAAAGACCTCATATAAGCAACAACTACTCCTGGCTCTAGACCACTCAGTTGGACCTGGAGAGTTTAGACGATGATTCAAGAACAAAAGCTCTGCCTAAAAAGGCCTGTTGCCATTTCTGTGTAGACATAAGTCAAGTCTGAGACATGCTTCTAGCCTTTTTACAATATATGTGACAAAATTCCCAGAATCTGCTGCTCTAACTTTCCCAGAGGGACAGAATTTGGACTGCTTGTTTGCCTTAAGGTTTATTAGATCCTTTGGAGAACTGACAGCATGGATAGCTTTTCTTAAAAAATTGTTTCCTTTAATCTTCACTGAGCTTTGTTGGCTTTACTGGTGCTATGTTTTACAATTAACAATGGTGGATTTTGTGATGTAGAGATCACTGGCTTAACTCTGTTTCTGTTCAGATCTGCAGTAAGCCTCCCAGAAAATCTCTCTCTTTGTTTCCCTTACCCAGAGCTTGCTTATACAGATGTATACAGAAATTTACTTTTTCTTGCATGCATGAATTAGTCCCTCAAAAAGAGGTGACACTCATCTTCTTTGGGAGAAAGCTAGAAGGCTTCAAGCTCCTGAGAAGAGGGAAGGTCACCACATGGTCTGCAGAGTGCAGGGAGGAAATGCACAATTTGGCCTCCACTGTGACAGGTGGACACATTGTAGGTACCCCAAGGCTCACGTAGATTTTGCAGAGAGCCTTGAAAGTTTGGTTGAAACCCCTGGAGACGGAAACATGCAGTGAAAGCAAAGCAAGCAGGGGGATTATTTATGATCGATCTGCTTCTCTTCAGGTTTTTTCATTATTGTTTTTTATTCCTTCAAATGAGAAAGCTGGCTGATTTTTTCCAATGAAAATTTGTCTTCTGAGATTTAAAGATCTCTTCAAATAGCTAAAGATGTTTAGGCTTTTTAGGGCATTTGTTGCTAAAAGCAGAACAAAAGCTTCTGGCTGCATTATGTTTGTAACATGAAATGGCTCTGTTTTATTCTTAGTATAAATATATCTTTGTCTTATGGAAATAGATTTCATAACTGATCCTATGCTGACCAGAAAATAAGCAGCATTAATCATAAGAGGCAAAACCCTGATGTACAAATTTCTTTTTTAACAATAGTGAAAATATTGTAGTTTTAAATAGGGTGAACATTCCTCAGAAAATATTATTTCACTGCCTGCTTAATCTTACACTGGGATTCTAGGGAGATGTGTTACAATTTCTGGGTATATTTCTCCACTTCAAGGGTAGTGACGATTATCAGAATATTAACATATCTGAAATAATCTTCCTTTTAAAGAAAGGAGGAAGCTTAGCCACTATACCCCAGGTTTGTAGTGGATAACATAGGAATTTTTATATTTCTGGAAAAAAAGATTAAGAAAAAAGCATTCCAACAGAAAAGGACAGGGGATTAGACTTTTTGCTCAGGATCTGAGGTATCTGTGGCTGGTCTTTAATTGCCAGTCAAGCAGAGACATTGATCAGGAATGACACGGGCAAAACTGAGCTTGCCCTGAGGTGGAAGTTTGCCCTGTAACTTCTAGAGGTCCCTTCCATCCCTGTGGGTGCATGATAGTTCCATGCACTATGGACTTGTCTTCCTGACAGCCATTACTTCTCATTGGATACGTGTGATTTTTGTCTTCCTGTACAGAGAGTAAGCTTAACAAACTGAGGACCTATTTAAGAAAGAAAGAGGGAAAAAAAAAAAAAAAGGGGGGGGGGAAAAGTGGATAGATTCCCAAATCAAATGCTATTTAATTATAAAACTCTCTGATTCTGCATGGCTTTATATTGCTCTTTTGTCCTTTTCTATGTGTGTTTTCTCATGGAGCTTTAGCTGGATGATCTAGCTTTTGTGTTTTTCCTGCAGAATCTGTGTCTCAGGCTGAGCAGTGCTTGCAGAACTGGTTGCAGCTAACTGTTTGTTGTTCTTCATGCTCAAAAGCAGTCCCTGCACATTCTCTGCTTCACACTGTATCTTGCTCTAAAAGCAAGGTATCTTTATTTTCCAAAAGATACTTCCAGTGTTGCTTCCTGCAGTAATACTGAATAATCAGGTGAATTATCGGTGAGTGCAACTCACTGTTATCATCCTCACCCTGCACTCGAGATGGAGTCAGAGAGACAGACAAACTAAAATCATTAAAAAAGTAAATTTATTGTTTCAATTCAGTAATTTGATTGTGCAAATTCTTACTTTCTGCTGTGGTGTCAAAACAGCAGTCTCTAGGCAGTGCAGAAGTTTGAGTTACTTGCTGCTCTTTGGCAGGGCAGTTCAACTTGAGCGTTCAGAAAATGAGGTTCACACTGTTAAAGATCATGCAAAACTTTATGGTTGCCAAACATCATAAATATAAAAATGTAGTGTCCCAAGTCGTGGCCTCCATGCTCTCTTTTTCATTCCACTAAGGTCCTACTGAACAAAAAAGAAAGAGCCATGACTTGGATGCTACTGTGGTTTATTTACCTCATAGTCCTAAAAAGCAGCTCCAAGGAAAAGGGTGATATCACCACGTGTGCCATTTCTTGGGTGGATGCTCATTGTGCACACATTAAAGCAAAGTCACAGTCTGAAGCAAAACATGGGGAGTACAATTGTGCTACTATTTTTCAGTACATCTAATGTTAAATTTGCTAACAAGTCTCTGTCCAGAGTTCACTGCATGGGCTTTTTTCATTGTAAGCTACCTTCTGTTTGATGCTGTAGGAAACTGTGGTGTTAGCACAGAACCTTGTCCTCATGTGCAACTCATGAGAGTGCCCTTTCTGATCTAAGACTGCAGGTTCTCTTGCTACTATGACTAGGATCTGCTCAGCTGTCTCGTTGAGGAGAGATTTTTCTCTTTGCTTCATTTCCTGTGTTTTGTTTTTTGAGATTTCCCGGAATTTTTGTGGGTGGTCAGGGTTTGGCCCTCCTACTCCTGCAGTTAGAGTTCCTGCATGTTAACGAAAAACAACTTCATAACACTTTTACTACCTTGGGGTGGAGGCAGAGACACTGTTCTTCATTTTGAGCATATTTTATATACAGTTATGAAACCTAGGCTGCTAAGAAGAGTGGAGCCATCCCCAGTGTAGCAGCCAACAATTTTGACCCAATAATTTCTGTAAAACAGAGATTTATCAGACATTTTCACCTGGTTTTCTTTTTAGTATTTAAAAATTGTTTGTATCTTGGAGAAATGTGTACAAATGGGCCATCTCTTTCAGACTTATGCACAGAGACGGCTCTTAACATGATACAGATCACTCTGTTTCACCATGCAAAAATGTGTAGCATCCATAGGCCAGTGTATTTAACAAAGCTGTTGCTTTATGGGAGTCTATTTAGACCTTTGCAGTCCATTGCTATCCTGCTTATGAGTTACTGGCTGTACCTCATGCTTGCCAGCAGGTTCTCTGGTGTGTCTCACTGTCTCCCCACAAAGTGAAGTTATATTTCTGTGTGATACAGAGGTGAGGATGCTTCATGAATGGTGCTTTTCATCTGTGTGTGGCGGGGTGCTGGACAAGAGAAGTCTTGAGTCCTTGGTCCCCTCTGTTGTAGGGCAAGCTGAACTGTGGGGCTGTGAAATGCTTAGTACAAGGTCTGTCCTGCTCTGGCAAAACTCAAGCTTTAACAAGCTGCTTGCCAGACAATGTGTCTGTGGAGTATTTTTCATGGAGTTCCTGATTTTTCAACAGTCTTGGTACTCAAAGACCAGAAAAGTTCCCTGCTCTCCTTAATAACTGGCAACTAAGGAAATTCATAGCTTTATTGCTGCTTTCTCCTATTATTCTGTACTGGACTGAAAGTTGCATCTTTTAGGAGTGCTGCTTTGTCTTTGATCTCACAAATAAAGCTGAGAGTAGAGGACCTGGAGCCAAGACTGGGTACACTGAGAAAAAAGTGAGTGGGAGCAGAAGCAGGTTTCTCTGTTACATTCATTTCCAGACAGCCAAACAATTAGCTTCAGGACTTCAGAAAACTATTGCTGTTGTCTTCTGATGCTTCAGAAGTGGCTCCACATGAGCCATTACCATACCAGCATTTGATGGAAGTGTGATCTTCACTTATGGGCTGCTGATGCGTACAATATGAAAGATGAATTTTCTGCTCAGACACTCCCCAGCTTATTGTAGTAGAAAATTGTGCTTGGTGCTACATTGTTTCTTTTGCAGTACATTCTCTGTTATATTTCCAATGCTTGAATCAGGGTTACAGATTTCTAGAGTTATGTGGTGACAGCATAACCTTGGAACTATTTTAAGACAGTGTGGCAGGTAATAGAGGCCCCCAATTTACATTTGGTAATAAAAAAATAGCTTCTATAAAATTTAATATGGACATAGAAATATTATTATGACTTTGCAAGTCATTGCAATGGAAAAGCTTCCCTGCAAGGTTTTCTTTCCAGAGGCAGCACTTGGCAGTGGTGGTTTCCTCACTTAGGTCAAATGTGCTCATTGTAGTTTTCAGTCGTACAGGGTGATGGTAACAGAAGGAAGTGATAGAAAAAATAAATTTGATTTTTATTGTTGCCTTAGTTTCAATAATCTAGGATGTTATTAATAACTTCAGCTACTTGAATAATTTATAAGATGCATCTCTGGTTTTTTTCACATTAGTTATTTGATCATTTACCCTGATTATTGTTGTTTTATAATTACAGTGGTGCCTAGAGGATCAAATTAAGTTGAGGGTCTCTTACTCTGTCTGCTAAGATGGAGATCTTTCCTAAGGAAGCTGTAATCTAAGTTTCTGTGATAAAGAGAGAAGAAAGAAGATAAAACAGTTTGCTAAGGGTTATAGCAAAGTCTCTGGCAAAGCTGAGTTGTCATCTTGGAATTCTTAATGCCAAAATGACAGACTGAAGGTTTATCTTTAATACCCAAGATGGTGGTATTTAATAGAGCTGAGAAGTCTAGAAGGAGAAATAAAATCCATTTTGTGCCAGTGGGAATGAATCCATGAAGGCTTGGATGTGAGGGCTATTTTAACAGCTCTTCCTGAAGCACTTGTCTGTCTTAGCTTGACCCCAAGGCATGGACCAGAGATCTTTGATTATCACATGAGGTGGTTCTTAGGCTGAACTCAACAAAATTCAGAATAAATTTCAGATTCATCTGCATGCTTTCCATTGCCCTGACAAGAAAAACTGTTGAAACTGTCTAATTACATTTCTATGGTTTAATATTGCTGACTCTAATTTATTATCTTGATTGAACTTATGTACAGTGTTTGCCATTGTAGCTGAAGTTTGAGAATTCAATAAATTATGAGATTGACTTATTTCCATTAAAAAGGCAATTTTGAAATAAGATTGCTCCTCTGTCATGCTATAATTGAAGACTGAAACGTAATGAGAGCAAACGATGGTTCTGTGGATTTCAACAAGCCATTAAAAACAAGGGAAAAAAAACTTTGAAAACCTCAAACTCACTCTCTCTGTTTTAGTTTAACAGCAAATTCAGAAATATAGCTGCTCACTGAAATCGAGACAAGTGGCTTTGTTGTGTTTAAGACCAAAGAAACAGAATTGAATTAAAATATTTTATGAATAAGGTAATTTGCCTGAAGATGTAGAGTATTGTTCTCTGCCTTTTAGTATTACAGACCTTTTCCAGTTTCCTGTTGACTTAGTCAGACCAATAGAGATCCTTTGTGTGTGCAGTTAGATTTTGATGTAAGCCAGTGGACAGGAGAGATCAGTCCCAGAGGATGATTCAATCTCTGTGTCTTAGAAGGCCATGAATGAACTGAACTTTGGTGTAGCTTTTCTTTCTTTATTAGACCACCTTAGAGTAGAAAGTTAATCCTCAGGACATGAATGTTTAAGACTGAAATGTCTTATATTTGAGTTTTAGGAAAAGAAGGAATAATTTCTGGGAAAATAAATATTGCACATCTAGTTTTTTAATTTTTTTTTTCTGGAAATTGCATGAAATCCCAGAAAAATTGTTCAAGGATGAATCCCAATGGCCAGGTACTCACTTCTTCCTATCTGAGAGAGGATATATTTGTGGAGGGGGTTTTTTGGTGCACATTTGTTTGAAAATTTCTTTAAAGCCTGTCAGGAGCCAAGATTCCAAATATCACAGAATAATCCATTTCCCTGTTTCAGTGGTCTCTGGCCCCTTGAAGTTCCAGTTGCAATTACGAAGATGGTCTTGAAATTAAAAAGCTAACTTGTGCTTTTTTGTGTGCACTTGTGCCAAGTTTTGTAATTTGTAGAAGAACCACCAGGCATCTATGCTGTAAGGGATTCCTGGAAGTGTTTTGCTATTGCAAAGAGATTTACTGTACGTACCAAGACAGAAGATTGTCTCATTCTTCATATGTCTCAGTGTTTGGAGGATTAAAATTCAGGTGTGTGGTGCGTTGTTGTGTATGTGTGTGGTGTGTTCATTTTGATTGTGTCCTAAATACATTGTTTTGACATTTGCGCATTCCTTGGCTCATGACCAAGGTTTCTTTGCTGCCTGTGGACAGATATTTGGATATGGAAGCATCAGTGCTTTTGAGGGGAATAGTTACCTCATTTTAGGCAGTAGTGGTGTCTCATATGCCTGTGCCCAGAATGGTATTATGGAGGTTGACGTGTGATTAGTAGGAATGCAAGAGATACCTTAAATCCTTTGAAACATATAGCGTTAGAGCTGTGCCAGAGTAAAAATCAGTTTCTTGCTGCAGGATCTGGAATCTGATCATCAGCTCCTGCAACAAAATCACTCCAGTGAGCCTAAACCTTTGTGGCATCTGGGTTCTATCCCATTAGGTTTCATTCGTTTGTCGGTCACAGGTTTTCAGTCTGCTTAGCTGGACAGGTATTCACTCCATCACCCAGAGGGAAAGTGGCTGGCTGGGGATATGGTAATGAGTGACGTAATTACAGAGGTCACCAGGCAGCCTGGCTCTATATCAGGACACGTGTGACTTCTTGATTATTCCCAGGTTACCAATGTTTTAGGTCTGTTTATTTTCAGCAAAACATTATTGGTGCATGAAATTACTGCTAAGATCTCAAGAGGTTCCAGAGGAGAATGTTAATATTGTTAGGATCTCGCACTTAGGAAAGGAAGCTGGCAAAAGGTGCACAAAGGTAGGGAGGCAGGCTCTAATTATAAGCCCAATTAAAGTATCTGAAGGAACAAAAAGCATAGTCTAAGAGGTAACATAGACCAAACAGAAAACAAATCCATCTCTGCACTGTGATTTCTGTGACAGAAACCAGATTGTGCTCTGGTTTTACAAGAGCATTGAGATTCCTTAACAAGAATACTCGAGAATAGAGAAGGATATAAAGTAAACCCATTATAGAAATTTTTTTGTGTAGTAATCAGAGGGGTGGTGGTGGAATTGTGTGCACACAGCAAAAGGAAAAAGGTTGATTTCTAGTCCCCCAGACCTCCCCCCAGCTCCACTCCCAAGGCCAGCAGGGCTTTCCTGTGCTTATTCTTTCTTAGCAGAGATAATTATATATGTGTAGGACCCTGAACACTGGCTTAGCCACTGGAGCTGAGTGATGCAACTGAAGACCAGAGTTAACAGCATTGAATGTGTCAGACATGTTTTAAATGGATTAAACAGAGTTGAAGCTGTCTGTTTATACATCTCAGCAGGTCAGGCTGAAGCTTAACAAAATGTTTAATGCATGTGCTTAAATCCATTCCTCTACCACAGAGCAATGGTAGTCCATCTGTAACATTCAGTGTGTTGAGGCTTCAGTGGAGGTGCTGTGCTGACTGACTTTCAGGCCCTAGGCTCACATGATGTTTTTAGACATACATTTTCCTTTCTCCTTGTAGAACTCCTTGCTATTTGCCTTGCTGCTTTAGCTGAAGTGCTGGCATCAGCCAAAATATCAGGACGTTTCCCAAGACTGAAGTTCATTGCCTCTGACAGTTTGTAGATACAGATGGGTGTTTCACAGCTGAACCTGAGTGGTAACTGAGTCCCTTTCTGTTTGGAAAAGTTGTTCAGCTAAGAAGTGCCCTGCAGCTAGATCCAGGGATTTGTTCTACTTATTTCTGTGGATGTCATAGAGGATCACTTATTCACAAGGATCCTTGCGTTTTCCTGACTTCTCAGGAGGGTTGCTTTTTAAACATTTATTTTGGTATCAGTGTTAAAGGTGGCATTGCATTCACCTGTGTTTTCATTCATTCAAATGCATGGGGTTATTTATTGCTATTATTATTATTATTCTTAGTTATTTCTTTAGCTGTCTTTTCAGCTCTGTAGTGGAGTAGAATGGAAGTTGTTTTCCACCTTGCTCCCAGTGACATAAACTTTTTTCCCCAGAGCTTTTATTTGTTGTTCTTGTCCCCAGCCTTAGCTACTTAGTAGCATATTCCACAGAGGAAAATAAATTGTGAAACACAAATTGTCTACACAAAAAGTAAAATTACAGAGTGGATAGGTAAATTTCTTCAAGCGAGAGGAAAGAAAGAAAAGGGCGAAGAAAGGCTGGAGTGTAGAAAAAGATGGAGGAGGAGTTTCCTCAAGAAATAAAGGTAGTAAGTCGGGCTCTTCTACTGGGTCAGCAGCCCATAACCATCTCTTATCTTCTAGAATTACCAGCTGCATTTGGGAAGTGACATGTTTCACTTAAGGGTCTCCTTGTCTTGGGGAATATTCAATTCTTCAGGAGTGTCCTGGTATTCTTTGGTCCTTGCTAGGTACAAAAGCTGAACATTCAGTTGCTCTGAGATTCATGTGGAGACTTAGCACATTTAACATGTGTTTCATAAGCTCATTTCAAACAGCCCTTTGCTGAAGGAGGGTCGCCATGGCACAGTCACATTTAAAGCTGTGTGACTCATGGCAAATTGGAAAGGCCAAGCACTGATGCTGTTTGTAGGATTCTGTGAGACATTTAATAGAGAAACCAAAGGAGAACACTACTGCAAAAATGGGACACAGCGTGATTTACCAAAGACTTTGGTAGAATCTCTGATCCCAGATATTTTTTAATCCCTACTGGATTTTTTTCCACAAGACATCCTCATTCAAATGTACTTTAATTTAGGAGAATAGTTTTCCAAAGGTTAGGTACAGTAATTGTTGAGGTATTTCATGTCTTTGTTTACATTTCTATAGGCACTTAAGTGAATGGTTTCAGGGAATGCCAAACACATAAAAGACATAGAGACAAGAGGATTTGAGCAAAATGTAGACCAGACTGAAAGCCACTGAAGCAGTTCTCCACAATAATAGTTGTGTGTACCTGACATCATAACGTGTTTGTGTCAACCATATTGTCTCAGCTTTTCAGCTGTGAAAGAAAGCATAGATTTTTCAAGAGTTTGCAAATCAATAGCCAAGAGACATTTCCATTCAGAAACGCCAATAAAATAGCCTAACATCTACATTGTGTGCAAACTGATGACCTTGGCATAAAGCCTATAACATAACAAACTTTCAAATAGGTGGGAGGAAAGTGATTCAGGAATGATAAGCTATTTGGAAATTATATGAAAGTGTGTCTGTATATTTCAAGAAAAATCAAAAGCTTCGTGATAACTATTTAGCATTCATAACAGCTCAGTATAAAAACAGATTCGGAGGTAATTTCTTGATTTAGCAGATCTTTTTCTCAAGCAAAACAAAAGCAAAAAAAAAATTATTGGTATCTGGTTTGTATTTTTAACCATGTAGCAACCACAGGAGGACTAGGGCTAAGTTTGACACCTTTCTCTTTCCAGTGCTTCCTATGCTGAGTTCCTGCAGCAGTTGTTGCTGGTAGGGTACCCACAACTGCAGGTTTTGACACAGGAAATGTGCATTCTCCAAATTTTTCTGGAAATGGAAATAACCATGCAGGTTGCAGTCAAAAAATAGCATATTTGGCTCCTGTTGAACAAGAACATCACACAATGCTTTCTGAAAGATAAACCTCTCTGTTTCTGACCTCCTGTTTTAATGTGGCCAACCTGATCTAGCCACTGGTGCTTTTCTCAGTGCATTTCTTTGATTTGGAACCAAAGTGAGGCATCCAACTGTGATATTTGCTTTGATGGAGCCACTGAATAGAGCAACAGGCAACCAGTTAATACTGCTGTCCCTAAAGCAGGGTTCTTTCACCCAGTGTTCAAGAGCCAATCTACAAAAGGAGCTGAGATATTTGATTTAATTACCATTCTGCAGAATAGGGTGCCAGACATCTAATGCTGCCAGCACACCTTCTAGGAAGCAGGCAGTCTTTTATCCAAAAAGGGAATAAAGAATGAATAATACAGAAAGAGGTGTCTGGTCACTCACAGTTATATAACAAAATTCTTTATGCGTGTGTGGTGGTCTTGGTCTGCTTCACTGTGTCACCAGTTACATATATAAATTTCCCTGGATGTGTTTTTTAGCATTACAATAATCTGGGGTAACTTGAGGTTATATTTTCATCCTATCAGCTAATACCAAGTTATTATTTAATCATATACTCAATTACAGTTTCTGCTTGAGTCTATTTGAACAATTAATTGTCAGTGAAATAAGGATTCATAATATTCTGTTCCTGGGGACTCTTCACTCTTCCATTGCTCTGGTATAGTGTTGTCATGGTTTCAAAACCAACCCAGAGTTTTTGTGAACTTCTTTGTGGATTTTAACCTCATCTGACATCAAATTCTCCCCTTTGAGACTTATGGACATATGCACAGAGGATTTCTTAGAAGTCACACCCTGTGTTTGAAAAAAACACAGTTAATTCTGTAACAAGAAAGAACACAATAAACATATAGTTCTTGATTTTGTGACAGATTTTGGTGCATCAATATAGACTTTAAGGGCCCTAGACTTTAAGACCCCTAAGGGGGTCTGTGTAACCCCCAGAACAATGTAAGGTTCTTTTCACTTTTCTTTCCATGGCTCATCTCTCCAAGTGTGGATATAAAGTGTTCATCTTGAAAGTTGTGTACTGGCCAGGGGCAAAGGTGCTGGCTGACTGAAGTACCTATGTAAAGATGATAAAATGGGCAAAATAGACAGCGAATAACATCTTTATCATTCCTCCCCTTTTAACATGGATTTGATTGCTTCAATTGCTCAATGTTTTAGCTGGATATGACTTCACCTACAGTACTTCAAAAGGACTCACTCTGACTCGGTAACTGAGTCTCATCAAGGCAGTCAGCAAGAAATCTACCTATTTGATTCAAATTCATTTGATTTGAATTGCCAGGCAAAACTTTGAAAAAAAAATTTTTTTTTTTTTCAGTTGTACTCATCACCATTTAGCTAGACTGGGGCCTACAGAGGATATGTAAATCCCATTAAACTGCAGAAGCTTTGATACTTCTTGGACATCTGTTGCAACATCAATTTCTTTGTGTAACTTCTTGATAAGGATCTCATCATTTCAGCAGTTCTGAGAATTTGTTGATTTGAAGTTCTTCACCATTCTTCTGATGTTTGTTGTTGTTGTTGCTGTTTTTTAATATTTTGATATTTCTGCCAAACCATTTTTCTTCTTTCATCAACATATGCCAACAAATTGTAACCTCTCCATTATTCCAGTGGCAATACGTTTTTGCTAATGTGCTACTAATCAGAGTAGAGCTGTGTTCAGTTCATGAAGAGGCACTGTACAGCACAACTGCACCTTTCTTCCCATTATGGGATTCTCTGATTTGAAGGCAAAAATTATTTTTATTTGTTGTGTGATGGGATTAAAAAAAAAAAAAGTATATTTTAGATCCAAAATCAGTAAAATAAGCATTCGTTCCTGAAACGAGGCTATCAAGGTGTAAGGAGTGGTATGATGGCGTATGTGCGCATGTATATATATTCATAGTTATTTGGTTTATGGCTCTTAACTCTTGTCCTAGTCCATATTCCTGAGAATGAGGCTTCTTTACCGGTAAAATAGGAGTATTTAATTCAGACTGATACTGCATGGCAGTATTTATCAAGGGCTCCAATCCTTTACACGCTTCCAGTCTAATAGGGTATTGATTTACCCTGACTGGTTGTGCTCCTGACTTGAGCTTTACTTGCAGTGGAGTTCATGTTCCCTGCTTTGCCTGGTTTCTCTGAAGCCCGTCCCCCTGAGGGATTACCACGTTCAGTACTGGACCTGGGATGTCAATCTCAGGTTCATCCAAGGTCTGGTCCATTAGTAAAGAGAATTAAGCCTTCTGTGCTGTTTCCTGTGGGAGGTATAACTTGTACAGACTTTTTTAAAAAAAGTTTTTTGAGCATTTGACTTGCATCTTTTCAATGGAAAGGACATTCTAGTACATATACATATACACATACACATATATATACTCATGGCGCAGTTTAATTCCTCCACTGTACATTTTTTAGGTTGCTAGAGTGGCTGCAAAGTTCTTTTCCTCATTGCTCCAAACATCAGTATTGTGACACTGCTTACCAGTTCTTACCGCTCATTATTATTGAACGTGAGGCTCTGCTGTCTATTAAAAGCTCTATTGCTTAGTTCCCCAGCTTGATTGGTTGTACAGGATCTGCTGGGTATGCACTGATACTTTCCCCCAGTCTCTTTCACTCATCAGAATCCTCCAGCAACGTAATGTTAGCATCCTCTAATTGACCCTTACTGCCTACAAAGAGCTCATTGATTCAGGCTCAAAGTAGGGGAGGCCTTTAGGACCCCAGAACCTCTGCTAATCCTTTTGCATTCTTTGATATCAACCTCTTTCCTTCTGCAGTGTAGTAGTTTGAAGGCAAAACAAATGAGAGGCTCCAAGTCAGAGATACAATTTAATAGAAAAAAAGAAAGAAAGTAAACTAGAATAGATGCAATAATACAAAAGACCACTGACAGAGTCAGAATACAACCTGAGCGCAGTGATGGAAGCAGTCCAGATGAGGTGGTGCTCCTGAAGCAGTGATCCTGTAGAAAGGTCTGGTAGCTCGGGTCCTCTGGGAATCCAGTGGGTAAGCGCCCCTCTGGTGTTCAGAGTCTCAGCTTATATCCAGGCTGGAATGCTTGGTTCCTTCCTCTGGGTCGAGCATCTCACAATGGGATGGTGAGTCATTTGATAAGGCCTGATGGGCCCATTAACAGGAGATAGTCCAGGAGGGGGTTATCTGTGAGCTGTGTGGCAAAGGTGCTGATGGGCCCGTTAACAGAAGATAAGCCAGAGTGGAGGAGGTAGGGAGCACTGCCTCACCTGGTTTCAATAGTTCATGAAGATGGTGATAGAATATACTTCAACCCAGGACATGCAGTAAAAAGGTGTTCAATACAGTCTGCATATCCCCCCTCCATTAGGGTCATGAGTCAGCATAATATTTTCTAGAAGTTGATACATTCCTTCTGGATGTTCTGGATTGTCTGAGTGTAAACAGACCAAATCAACAAGTCTGAAGTACTGAAAGGGCCATTTACAAAGGGCTGGGAGACCCTCTGTCACCACTGATTGCCTTAAAGGTACCTTTGTCACTGGCTGAGTACGTCCTTGTCCTTGAGTCCAGCCCGCAACAGAACTAAAATTTTAATTTCCCATAGCTATCAGTCTCTTGCTTCACCCAGAGGGTGATCTTGGTTCTGAGGAACAAAAGAGGGATTTCCAAGGCAATAGAACTGGAGAGAAAGGCAAGTCTTTCTTTGGCCCTTGCCCTTGCTATCTTGATATCAAATCTTGAGCATTTCAATACCAGGAGTGGGAATGACAGTCTTGTTTTATTTCTTCATTTTCATCTCATTTATCATCAATGTTTTGACGTGGTATGTTTTTTGACATATATTCTTTGGGAGTGTATACTACTCAATCCATGCATCAGGCAAGAGGTATTAGAATCTAGTCATTTATCATCAATAGCCATGTAAGCTTTTCAACATAAGACTTTAGTGTTTTGTTTATGCTGTGTGTATGTTTGGGGTTTTTGTTGGGTTTGGTTTTGTGGGAGGTTTTTGTGTTGTGTTTTGTGTTTTTTTTTTTTCTTGTTGTTGTTGTCATCTTTTTTTTTTAACTGAGCTAGGTGAATGGCAGATTTTTTTCAGATCCTGTCCAAACTCTGGCAAGGAGGCTTCATTTTTCTATATTTATGTATTTTCTATATGCAAATGTTCTTTGTATTTTGTATAGTAAATGTTCTGTATACTGACTTAGTGACGTCTTTCTTCTTCTGGCACAGAGATGAAGGGGATAATTTGTTATCAAGTGCTCTGTATGCCATATAACTTAGGAGCAATCAGTGATCAGGAATGATGGGTTACAAATCACTCTGATTGAGGACTTGTTGATGTTTAAGACTGCATTCCCTCAGGTAGGATGTACCCATCCTCCCCCTGGGCCTCTTACCTACACATACCTCTATTCCTTCTCTGAGAACTGAAAAATGCTCCTTCATTCTGTTATCACACTTTGAAAACTTAGAGCTTGAAGAAAACATGCTAAACAAGGGCTGAAGTAGCTTGGATACAGATGCAACATGCTGTATGCTATGCTCCTACCTTGGAGACTGCCACACGTATTAACTAGCAATAAAAAAATCCCTTCTGTTAGAAGACTTATGGTAAAAAATGATTGACATGCTGCAACTGTTTTGATCTAAATAATTCAAGCATGTTGTGATGAAGCAGTGTTGAAAGGTCTTAATTCTTCCAGATTATCATGTCCTGTCAATAGCAATGAATTGAGACTGGTGGTGCTGGATAGATGAAGGCATGCTTGCATTTTGAAGTCCTGTGTTAGCTGTAATTATCACTGTTGGTGATTATAACCTTATTACCCTGTGGTAATGCCTCAGGAAATCTTCTGTAGGATTTGTTGTGATGATAATTATCTTTTCCCTGGATAAGTTTGTCTTCTGCTTGGCAATGGTATTGGACAGTGAATTTCTGTACTTGAAATACTTTCCATTCAGTCCTAATTCAGTTAAAACCACCATAGCTGAAGCCATCTGAGAAATCATTCTTAGCTAGATGCTTTTCAGTGGTGTAAAGGCTGTAAAATTAACTGGACTCTTGTTCCAGTGTCAGCTGATCTGAGACGGCATTGAAAACATCAACTTGCCTCCTTTTAGATCCCACAGTGAGAATGATATCTGGCCCATATGAAGATGGATCTGCATGCAGTCCATCTGACACTGGGATGTTCTGCAGGAGGGTGTGATGCTTAGGCACCACCTCACTCAAAGTGTGATCATATAAATGATTTAGAAACAGAGCCATGGGGACTCTCGTGTCTCATCCTTCAGATCCAGTTCTCTGGCCTTTCTAGCGGTGCTACTCATTAAGTTATGGACTGTGGAGCCTATATATTGAACTTGATCATCATTTGCTCATCTCAAATATCTAATCCACACAGAAATGGTCTTCCATCTGCTTGGGATAGTATGAGCAGGCTGAAGTCCACAGTAAACTTTCCTAAAGTATTAGATATTATGGCTGTGTTCCCTGTTCTGCTCCTCTGGACAGATCAGCTGGATCCTCCACCTGAGTGGCCCCTACTATGTTAATAACGGGGTCCTACTTTTCTGGTGCTTGAGACAAATTAGCCTTTAAATGCTCTGCATTATAATAATGAGGAGTCAAAGTGCATTTTAGAGTTTCTTGCCTGTCTTTTTTATTGTATCTGTGGTGGTTAGGAGACCAGATTAAAAATCTGATTTTAATGATAAGCTTCTTAAGTTTTGGCATTAACAATCTTCATTTAAAAGGGGGAAATGTGTCTAAATCTGGTCTACAGCTAACACCTCAAATTTAAGCCTCAGTTTGCCTTTCCCTTTTGAGGAGTTTGCACAACACTTGCAGTCTGATTTTTCTAGTGCAATCAGTATAAATCAAGCGTCGTAAATCAAGCTGTAACTACAAGCCTTTTATCAGTGAATTTTATTTGCAGTGAAAATAGGAGGTTTCAGGAGGTGAAACTGCTGTCATATGAGCTATATTCACCTGCCTGGAGCAGCACACAGACTATTCTGGTCAAGAAAGAGCCTTGTTCTTGGAACTGATCTACAAATAGACTTCCAAGCTAGGAAGCTTCCACATATTGTCGGCCTACGCTTGAGCTGCACTGAAAGATGGCATGGTACTTTATGGTCTTTCCTTGGGAATTGGCATTTGCCCTTGCTTTGGCACAGACTTCTTATGGATTGCAGATGCTTTACTTGGACTTAATGTGGGAAATTGCCACTGAGTGATGTGTGACTAGCCAAGGAGTGAACAACTGTGTTAATTATCTTGCAGAAAAGCTACAGCACATGAGAACCTTTGCTTTTTTTATGTTCCACATAGGCTTTTAAATGTCCCAGTCATGCTATTACGTTTCCATGTCTTCTTGATCCTGACATGGACTGGTTATTTTTTTGTGTCATTTGCCCCATATAAAAAAGGGATAGCAGTTCTCAGTTGTTTCACAGAAGTGTGACAAGGACAGAGCCTTGAAAAAGGGATTAAATGTTGTCTCTTCCCTGCTACAACAAAGGAGAGTGGGCTTGGATGAGGGTGCTGCTCAGCCTCTCAGAATCCAGGGCCACGGTTTGCTGTATAGTTGGGCTTCAGCTTTATGTTGTGCTTCTGCTGTTGAGGTGGGAAATTGGAAAGGTTATGACTGGGAAAAGGTAATCTTCTAGTGTCTAACAGCTCCTGCTGCCAGAACATCCTGCCTTTTGAACTGCAGTAAAACTCAGAGCACTGTGGTCCTGCTCTGAGGCAGTTCCAGTTGCTAAATTGTGAGTGGAGTAATTCAAGTTGGGACTGTAATTTGGGTAGGCTTTTTACCAGGGTTGTTTTTCAGGGTTGTTCACTTAGTTCTAAAGGGTGACAGGACAGAGCCTTTCATATTACTGAATCTAGTTTGTCACTGAAAACTGATAACATTTCATTCAAATACTTGGGTAATGTGTCTTGCGTGTAAGTGAAGAATGTGTATATTTCTGATATTTTGAAAAACCTCATTGTTTTTAAAAACCTAGAACAAATGACTAATGCATTCTTCAAAGTAAGGAGAAACTCCTGTGGACGATTTTTCAACACTTGACACTTTCCCAGCCAATTTACTTGTTCTCAGCAGAATAAATGGAAGTAGCTTTTCTCTAGCATGACTGCTGGCTATTTCACACAGCTACCTTGATGCACTCTAAATGGAGCCCACAGAGAAATCATTGCAACAATAGAAGAAGGGACTGAAGTTGCAGGGAGCTAATTAGTTTGCAAACATGGAGGCTGTGAAGCTTTATTTTGAACTCAGACAGATAAGTGAACTGGGTTTAGAGAGCATATTTTTCCTGACATCTGCGTGCATGAATTCTGTGGACACATAGTAGGTGTAAGAAATGGCCAGGTGAACTTATCTGCTATCACTGAATCTTGTCTGACAAGTATTAAGGAGTGGTCAGCTATGGGTTATTTTGAAGGAATTGTTACGGCACTCCTTGCTAAAAATTGCATTTAAGTGCAGCCACACCATCAATTTTTGCCATGCTTTTTCTACATCTCCTTGGATAAAAAAGCTCCTTTTGCTTTTTGCCTTTGCAAATTGATGAGTGGTACAAAACAATTACCTGAAGCCACAGACAGGGTCTGAACTTAAAGGCATTCAGACATTTGTTTTCTGTTCAGTCAGTGATCCCTTAAAATCTCCAAACTGTTCAGGATATGGAGTGAGGAAAGAAAAGTATCTCTGTTTTATTTGCATACACAGTAGAGGCAACAAGGTGATGCCACTGCAGGAAATGCAGTTGTTAATATTCTGGAATGTGTTAATAAGAGTGAATAATATCAGGCATGGGAGGTAGTTGTAGTTATTCTGCTCTACTTGACAAAAGTGTGAATGTGGTTGTGTTACTGGTTTAGGTACTCCTGAGAGCTTGGAGATTCATCTTAAGACTCCCATGGTGATTCCTTATCATTTTTACCAAGAATTATAAGCTGTAAATGTTACCTTTAGGAAGAGAAAACTTCTTGTTCAATCTAAGAAAAAAATCACTTCCCATGCATAAAGAACTCACAAGAGAAGGGCAACGAACAATGAAAAATGAACCTCTATTTGAGGTTAAGCCAAGAAGTAATTAATCTAATTGGAAGCAATAGAGATCTTAGCTTGATATTAGGAAAAAACTTCTTCACCTTAAACACTTGAAAGTATGTTGCCCACATGCTCTGGCAGAAGAGTTGAGTACACTGCACACAAAGAGGGACAGAGCCCACCATATTTTATTGTGTCTCTAGGCTGGACATATCCTAAACTTCTGTTTATTTGATGGTCTTTTTTTTTTTTTTTTTTTTAGAAAGGGCATAAAAAGTGAAGACTTCTGGTCTTTATGGCTTTGTTTTTCTAGGACAGACCAGTGCACTGATATCCTTACAGAATTTACATGAAATTGTACTACATGCCACAGTCAGACTTTCTCTCCTCTTGATTATTTGGTTTCTCATCATCCTTTCTGCAGAGCATTCTCAGTCACCCTTAAGGAAGGAAGATTCCCTTCTTTTCTACGAAGGTAAATTAGATGCAAGGGAGAGTTCTGAAAATAGGCAAAACCTCTTTATTGTAGTCACCTACGCAGTAAAATGTAAGCCCAAAGTTCTTTACACTAGTTATGTATGGGAAGGCTTGGTGTAGAGAAAGATCATCAATGATCACTAGGAATTGCACTGATACTGTTTGCTGTGTAGGAGGTGGGAGCAGTGTCTTGTTGACCTCCCTTCAGGCTCTGTGTTTCCTCTTATGGATGAGATGTGAGTTGGGCAAAATGTGAGTTGGAGTACTATACATCCTCTTTGGACACATTGGTGATCCCACTAGTCACTTGTACAGTGTTCATCAAAATGTTCCTATCTCAGAAAACCCAGCACTTCACTGTAGCCTGTACTCTGGCTGATAGATGTGTGAAACTACACACTCCATAGTTCTGGATAAATGGAGTGCTTGCTTCAAAGACAAAGTGCAGGGCTCGTGAACTTGTCCCTGTACGGTGTAAATAGTATTCGGTTTCTAGTCTCTGTGAGACACCAGTTCAAAATTTTGCTGTGGTGTCAGTGGATAAATGTGGAGTACCTTAAGGGTTCCTGCATTCTAGGGTTAAAGTGCTCATATGGAGAAAAAGGAGCATTTCACACATCTACTTTAATTTTGACAGATTAAAACAAAACAAAACAACACAGTCAGACCTTCTTATGTGGTTTTCTCAGGTGTGAGTCGAAGCAGCTAATGTTTATATCCTGTGCTGGGGGCCTAGGTTCCAGAGAATTTGGCTGCAGATAACAGAAGTTTTCTAATAAAGTGATCACAAATTACAAAACTTAGGCAACTTAGATTATATCCATGCTCTGATTTATCTTCCTGGTTCTAATCCAAGCTATCTGTGCTTATCCATTACTTGAATTCAGTTATGCTACGCAAAGAAAAGGCACATTTGTACTGTTGATTCCATGTGTACACTGCCTTGTATGTGCAGACATCTCTGGAACAAGATTCAGCATGAGATTCCACGTGCAAGTGGTTTCAAGGGAGATTTTTCAAGATGGTTCTTTTTTTCTTTTTAAAAATGCAAATCTTTTTTTTGCTTGCTTTCAGGAATTAATTCCCCGCCCTTTCCTCACTTCTAAAGCAAAAGCCTTGACCAAGACACTTTTGGCCCAAAATGATAGCCCCAAGGTTCTTTTCACTAGCTATGTATGGGAAGGCTTGGTGGAGAGAAAGATCACCAATGATCACTAGGAATTGCACAGTGTATCCACAAATGAAGACTGTTTCTTTTCCACCAGTGTACCATTTTGTTCTCCAATAAATAATATAATTATAGAAGAACCACAGGAAAAGGGTGATGTGGGAAGTGCGTGCACCCACATTATTCTGGTGTCTTGACCAAGGAGGGTCTATTCCAGAACAAGGACAAGAAGCCTGGAAGGAAAGAACATCCTCATTTTAGGGAACTAGAAAAAGTGACTTTCTAACCAATAATATTATGAGAGGGAGACAAAAAAGATCTAAGTAGCAGGAGTTAAATGCCAGAGAAAGAAATTAACCACTCAAGTCCTATGGCAGCACCTGGTAGTGGGAGAAAAGCCCATCAGTGCCTAAAAATTTAGCTTAGATTGGAATCTGCTATAAATTTTGATAGAGGGAGGGGAGTGAGCTTCTAAAACAGCTTCCCAGTGAGTGTGTGTGTAAAGGGGACAACAGGCTTCCTAAACCACTTCTAAATGGAGCTAAATCACTTAATGCCACTGTGTTTACAGTGGCAGAAGGCTGGATTTGATGAGCCAGCTGAGAAAGTCGATGCAAACACTATTCTACCTCCACACTAACACATAAACATGAAACTGATTTAATTATTAGATTTCTTCACGAGGCAGGAACATCTTAAGTGCTTTTTTCAACCCCGTGCTGTGGTTTAGGGCCTGACACCACTGAGGATTTGCTAAAATTAGCATAAATCATACAGTGTGTGGATGGTACCCAACCATCATGACTATGAAGTAGTCTGTCCTGTGTTGAGACTGTTTCCATTTAACAAGAATTGCCACTGTCCAATTTAGAAACCTGCCTGTTGAACTGGGAATTGGGATGGCTTCTTGGGCAGACTAACATCCCAGAGACTAAACAGCAGCTACCAGCATTAATCTGTCTCTTCTCATGAGCACAAAATCCATCACAAAAAAAAAAAAAAAAAAAAAAAAAAAAAAAAAAAAAAAAAAAAAGCTAGTAATTTCTGATGCTTTTTTAATGAATTGTCTCAGAGAGAGAGTGACAGAAAAAAAAGTGTTTGTTCCTAAGTTACATGGCAAAAAAATGACTATAGAAAGCTCCTGGATTTCTTTTGTGCTTGCTTCATAGTTTGCAATAGCACTAGGATTGCACTCTGAACCTTTCTAGCTAATACTGCAGCCTCTTAAACACAAACATTGAATCTGGATGCAGGCTTACTGCAAACATTCAGAGAGCAAAGAAGATAAACACAAGAAAATTGTTTCTGTATTTTGACAATCAAGTCTGAGAGCTTTTATACATTGACTCTTGACAGTTCAAGATGTCAGAATACTGGAAGTGAAGGGTAGTGACAGGAGGAAGAAAAAAAAGTAGGAACCTAACCCCCACAGCAAAATAATAATTAAAAAGCAGATCATAGAGGAATTATGTGATTTTTCCAAGGTGCTGACACAAGAATGCAAAATTTTATGTGTTCAGGGTGTTCGTGGGGCTTCATTAGGGCTTTTATGACTGCTGCTATTAACAAACCAATGGTGTGCCCACTAAAACTCAACATCAGCTGTTGAGTATCAGCACAAGAGCTATAAAAGCATAACGCTAATTTCTCCACATCTGCCTTTTCTTCTTTACATATAGTCCCTTATTGTAGTCTTTGGTTTTGGGTGGGTTTTTTGGGTAGTGACCTTCAGATAGATTGAGGTTGGTTTGTTCACAAGATTGACAACTGTGTTACGACTTGACAAGTTGCAGTTCCTAAGAACTCCAATGATAACGCTGCCAAACAAAGTATTGGAGCAATAATAATCCTCAGTATCTTTTTCATCTTTCACACCAGTTTATATATTTTTTTCCCCAGAGGACATTTCCATGGCTGTTCCTCTGCAGCCTGTTTATATAAAAGAAAATTATATTTTCTTATCGAACAGTGTTCTGGTTACATTCCTCCTAACAATGTGTGATGCCTAATTTTTTCATCTCTCTGTGGTCATCTCTTAAATGATATGTACGTGCATAGTGCTGTTTTGTGTTTTTGTGTTGTTTTGTTTCTTCTCTGGTAGAAGACAAATGGGATTTTCAGCTTGGGGCTGTACCTATGTGTTCTTGTATTTCATACCTTGCTGTCCACGGGATTGAATCCAGTCCAGCAGAAAAGCATTTGATAGATGCTGAGTTGACTTCCCCAGTACCTGCTTAGATCTGTGTGACCTCCTGCCACAGGGACACAGGGAAACAGCGGAACTGAGGTATTTAGAGGCTTAATGATTTGCCTTAGTCCTCATGCATGCCCAGTTTCAGTCAGCAAGGCGTCCTTGTATTCTTTTCTTCTGAAAATTCTTGGTACGTTAGTAGAAAAAAGAACTCATACTAAATGCCCAACCTTTAGATGCCTTCAAACAGGGGAGGACTTATGATATCTTTTTGAGCTTTCTTACAGATTTTCACATGCATGACTTTCATATGCACTTTGCCCAAGGGTAACATTGAAGTTACAGCACAGAGGGTGAATCTGTGCATTTCAACATCTGTGGTTCTCAAACATGCGAGTGCATGCACATGTGAACACAAATGTACATGCTCTTGTTTGTCAGTTTCTCTGCTCTTAAAACTCTGCATGACACAGGCTCACACTTGAATTCAGGAAGAATTCCTTCATGGAAAGGTTGCTAAGTGTTGGAACAGAAGGCCCAGGGAGGTAGTGGATGTGTTCAAGAAATGGGTGGATCTAGCACTCAGTGCAATAGTCTGGTGACGCGGTGGTGATCGGTCAAAGGTTGGACTGGATGATCTTGGAGGTCTTTTCCACCCTAAATGCTTCTGTAACTCTGTGTCTTGGCAGACTTTAGATGTGTGCCTGGCAGCAGGCAGTGGTGTTTATTCAGAGCTGCTGATGGCACTATGTGAAATTGTGGGTCAGTTGAAGAAAATTGCTGAATCTCAGAATACAGTAAAGGTTGCAGAATTGCTTCTGCCAGCACAGCTATTTTCCTTTTAGGATTGTCAGGTGTTTACTCTTGCACGGCAAAAAAGGGAAAAATAAGCACCTGCGGAAAATACCTTACCCTGGATGCTGGATCAGACCATGTGGGTGCAAAAGGAAGGATTTCTAACTGAATGGTTTGTCCTGCTGCCAAATCCAAATTGCTGCTTTAAAGCAGTCTTCTTCTGGGGACTTTGCATGAAGGAAGAAATTAAACATCAACACAGCTGAACACAATAGTATTCTTTCCTGTTCAATTTTACAGAATGTGGAGCTGTGTGTGGAAAAACATAGTTTTTTCTCTTAGTGATGTAGAACTGTTTTTTAAAGTGAGCTCTGTGTCTTTACAAGAGCTCAGTACTGTTCATATGACAGTCCTCTTTGTAATAAGATTTCCTCTTCCACTTCCCACTGTGTGGGAAGAAGGCTGTACGTGCCATACTGATCATTAAATAAAGATTGTGAACATACTACTCAGAAAGTTGCCGCTATTATAAGCAGTGACAAAACTAGGCATCAAGTGTGACGTTGAGTTTCAATTAGTCATGCTGGTGAGTTGCTTTCTGGAAGATGCAGTTTAATGGCCTCTGTGGAAGTGATCTTGGCCTATTTCCTTATAGGTAGGTGACTCATGCTCAGTATGAAGTGCTGTTGCACCGTGGGCTTGTATTTCAGGACTTGGAAATTGAGACAAATAAGGCAAGTTTAAATGACTGGTATTCCTGCCTGTACGTGCAAGGCCTTCAGCCCACAAATCACCTTGGAAACCACAGCACCTCAGGCCTACCAGCCAGCAATGAGTGTAACAGCACAGCAAGTAGTCTTGGAGATTGTAGGGGAGGCTTCTAATGTTCCCGAGCTGGAGAAGCTTAGCTCTAGAGAACAGACCTCTTATGGTGCCAGCATGATAAGACCCTCCGGTTGTGCGTTGATAACACAGTACTGTGTTTTTCCAGTCTTCTGAGTCTAGTGTGACTAAGTTGTGGCCCTTTTAAAGGTTTCCCAGGATAGGGCTGAAGTACCAGACCAACTTTCTTCTGCCTCCCTCTTAGGGTCCTTTTGTCATGGTAACTAGGGGTAGATGATATTTATGTTACTTTACTCTGTCGCCGGGCAACTAGACAAGGATGATGATTCCTAGAATGTGGGAAGGGACATAATGTTGCCATCATCTAGCAATAAGTGAGAGAAATACCATATTGCTAATGTGTACAAAGTATCAGTATCACAAAGGCTCTTCTGTGTGATTGAAACTAAATTGTGTGTTGGGGCAAGCACGCTCACTTCTTGAGGTTATGCTGAAGTGTGGTGTACTGCAGCTTCAGAGACCTGCAGTTCAATGTAGCTCTATTTGCCTCCTTGCCTTGGGCTATGTGTTGTGTTTTGTTACCAGATAGAAAAGCCCTTGGGAGGCAGGAGGGAGTAGCAACAGAAGCTGCTGCTCAGAGGAGAACAGAGAGATTCCTTGTTCAGCTTTTATTCCTGGCATGGCTGAAAGAAGTCAAAGACTGAATTCTGCAGGGTTTGGGAGTTGGCTAAGAGGAGGAGGAAACCTTCACACTTTAGTAGGTGCTGTTGCTGTTGTCCTACTGGTGGGGAACTTCTACCCACATCCTCCTACTTGAGTAGTTACAGGGAAGTATCTGTGCCTGATATTTCAGCCAGGGGGACCATAAAGCATATGCTCACCCTGAGTTTTTTGGAGGGAAGGAGGATGTGGTATGAGTCTCCACAATTAACATGTGGTACTGTTATCTATAGAAGCCTGTTGGGTGGATACAAACATAAGGTGAGTTCGGCAAGAAGGTAGTGGGAACTCTAGTGCCTGCTGTAGAGAGGAAAACTGGGTGGGTAAAGGCCTAATTGTGTAAATGATATCTGAGAATGCTGGAGAAGAATCCCAAAGACTTGGAGTGTGGCACTGTCATGGAATAATGCCTGAGTATTTGTGTGTCCTGTCATTTGCATAGTGCAACAATTAGTTGGGGATCCCAAGATACATTAGCTGAAACTATGCCAAATGTTGCTTTGGTCCTGTAACGCCTGTCACTTCATAAAGGTTATACTTTTTTTTTTAAATAATTCATTCTTCTTTTGTTTGTTTCTATGTAGACAGCTAAAATGAGATTCTATTGGTTAGTAACACTGGAGCGATCTTCAGCTGGCTCCTACTCTACCTCTTCTGGTTCATCCATTTATAGTAATAGTGGAGGAGTTCTGTGCTTTTTATTTCAGCAAAAATCAAGCTAGCTTGTTGTTTTGAAATACAGCTGGGAAATACTACCTTAAATATGTGGCTAAGTCCTTAGAGTAGATTAAGAGTCTGATGTTTCTAATAATAATAAATACTGAGACTGCATTTTCTGCTTGGTAACTGACTGGAAGGCAACAAGATTACTTTCAGTGTTTAGCTTCAAATATTAGTTTTCTCTTCCTTAAATTGCATTAGTTATATCTAATTATAGGTACAGTTTGTGGTAATCAATTTGAAGCATAACGATGTGAGTTGCCTCTCTCTATAAAGAATATATTTTGACTTGGAACATTAGAGGTATTTTGAATGCTGTGTGATTTTCATTTATGATTTGATTACACAGGTAATTGAAATGTGACAGACTCTGATAACATTTTGTTGGAACAAATTGGTGAGTTCAACTTTTTTCTCAGATAATTTTTTTGCCTTCATAAAGGCAAAAGGAATGAGAGTTTTCAGCTGCTTGAGGTACAGATACTTATGAGGAATTTAATCTTTTTGCACTGGGTCTTAATTTTTCTTTTCACTGTGATGTTTATTGGAAGTAAAAAACAAACAAATAAACCTCAATTTCTGCAGCTAATAAATCCAGCAGCAGAGCTGTTGCTGCCCAATGACGGTAAACCAGAATTAAGTGTACTTTAGAAACTTAGATGTAGATTATGATGAACCTATGTCAGCTTGAAACTGTGCCACTGCAATTATGATATGTAGTATTCACAAACAAGATATCTAGTAATTCTTGGCTGTGATGAATTGTAAAGCTCTGCAGGCACCTAAAGACTCTGGAGTTGTACAATATTCCGTAAACAGCTGTAAATGCTGTTACAGCTTTTTCCAATGAAACAGAATGACCAAGCTTATGTGAAGTGTCAGTTAAAATAAGTCTTTTTTACTTCCATCTCATAATATGTCTGGGGACTGATTGGGCCACTATACATAAGTCAGCACACAAAACCTTTATTCAGAAACAAACCATCCAAAATAATTCAAATGCTTTATATGCAGAAGAAATTACAAGCAATTAGATAGTACCTAGCCAACTTTTTGCCTTGAGTAACCTAATTTTAGACTCTAGTCATGTAAATGTACACACCTAGATTTACTTCTGCGTACATTAACTGCAGCAGATTGTTAGTTAACAATGAACTACAGTGTGTGCATAAATCCATTCACTGGGCCTTAAATATGTTGTGATAAGTTGATTTGTTGGAATGGGTAAAAACAAGCAAAACCAGGCTAACCAGAAACTGTTGTTTCCCTTTGGTGGGGAGTCTGGGGAAGGATAGAGAGGGAGAGTAAAAGGAGAGCTGTTCTTTACCTGCTGATTAGAAAAACTTGACTCTGGAACTTCCCACAGAATACAAATATCCAATATATTAATTCAGGGTTACAATCCATATTATTATGGGTAGTATTGAAGTGTTTCACTGGGAAAATGCCTAAAATTGAATTTACATAATGTATCTATAGATATGTGTATAGATATGTGTGAAAATACACACTCTACAAGCATGAGTGCCATACCATATGTAATATTATAGGTCCTCTTCTAATATCATGATTTGCAGTTTTTTATTCTTTCTTCCGTTATTTGTAGATTGCTAGCATTTCTCCATGGGAGATGTGGATCCCCACGTGTAGTAAATTTAAGCTCTCTAAAAACAAGTCTGCTCTTCCTGGTGGTTTTTTGAATCGTCACAGATTTGCAGAGAGTCACAAAGTTGGTAGCGTCTTTGAATTACATGTGAACATTTTGCTAGTGGCTTTATTCTTTGAATTCATTACCAGCAGTGTTGAAAAAACAGGGAAAACAGTCCTGATAATATTTTTTTGGGGGGAGGGGGGGGGGAGCGGTGTATTGTTCTGTGCGAGTAGGCTAAGTGTGATGAAGTTGGAGAACTAGGTAAAAAGGCTGCCTTTAGCTACCTATTGAAAGAGATGAACTGTGAGCTGTTTCTGAGGTTCTGTGTGTGCTGGCTGATTCTCATGATTCTCACCACCCTTCCGTGAAGCAGAAGTTTGCCTGGCCCCTTCCATAAAGTGTCCTTCCAGTGCCACCTCTTGGTAGGTTCACACGCTGACTTTGCTGCGGAGTTAATTCCACGAGTGAGGAGGTCAGCACTCCCCGCACACAGAAACAGCCTCTGCACCCTGCGCTGCCTGCTGTGCAAGCACTAACCTCGTGTGGTACCAGAACTCCACATTTATTAGTTGAAAATACTGTTGGTCTCGTAAAAAGGAGTGGTTGGCTGATGTACCGCTGCTGGATTTAAGGTTTGCATGCATTTGGGTTTAGCCCAGTAAATAAAAAGCTGTAAGGTGACATTTTCCAGCAGGTTTTTGTCAATTCAGTGTGTCTCGTTGCCTGGATTATAGTGCTGAGTGGTCAGCAGTTTTTACAGCTGATGTGAAAGGAGTAGCGCTTTTGGTGCACCAGGGGTTGCATAACCTTATGTGCTCTGAGGAATAAAATCAAGCAGCATGTCTTTTCTGGACTTCCTTCCTCCTGCTTCTCCCAAAATATCCAGATTACTTCAGGGTTTAGGCAGGAATATTTTCAGGTGGATAATGGCAGTACACGTTCAGCTTTCTGAAACAGGATCCAAGCAGGAAAGAACAAAATGATGTGGATACTTAGCATCAACACTCCAGATATTTTAGTTTATTCATTCTCCCTCCATTTTATCCCCTCCTCCTTTCTTAGGCTGCTGTCTGGGATTTTCTGTTAATTTCCATTGCAGCAAAACTGGTAAATCTGCAGGTAAACACTGTGTGCCCTCTAGCCCTTGCATGTGTGGGCACGCTTTGGTACGGCAGAGCCCCTCCTGTCAATTTTGACCTTTGGTCAGTTTGTTACCATCTCTTCTTTATGGAGATGCTATCAGTGGTTACAGTGCTATAATCAATAGCTCCCTTACCTTTTACTTTGTTATAGATTGCACTTAAAAGGGCTGAGAAAAGCCAGAGATGAAGAAACAGCTTTAGAGAACATTCCATAAGGATGCTCATCTAATCTAATAATATAGACTGAACAGAAGAAGAAAAATTGAAAAACGCTATTCAAATATCAAACAGTGCCAAAGAAAGCATTCTGCAAAAGTGTTTTGCAAGGATAATTAGGAAAGAAAACCACTTGTAACTGTACATAATCAAATGCGAAAGGGAGTGTTTACATCAGCACAGAAGGTGAAAAGATTAATTTTTCTTTCAAGTTTACTCCTAATGAAGTTGTGGATTCCTGACTGACAACTGAGCTCAAAATTCTGCTGTCAATCTCTTACTCATTTTAATAGCAGGTACTTAATGTTTAATTGCTTCAGTATTTCCAGTTGTTCTCCCTCCATATGCTTTGAAAGCTCTTCATAATGATTTTTGCATTGTGGCATACACAAACATCCACTTTCTCTTTGTTCCACTGGCAGGGAGGATCCACTGGCAAGGCACAGGACTCTAGGTGCATAGAAAATTATTTTTCTCTGTAGTTTTTCTTAAAGATGTTTCTCGTTTCTCTTGAAAGTCAAGATTATGCTGTTTGACATTCTCAGTTGACTGTCCTATTAAGAAAAAAAAAAATCACTAAGCTTTGGGTAAATGTTACTAGGCCAGAAAGAAAAGTTGAAACATTTGTGATCCTAGGTTTATCAGAAGGATATTCACATGGGACACAAGAGACTGCGCTACTTGGAAAGTGGTGTTTTTACAGAATTGAATTCTTCTTGGGATCAAAATAGAGTTAATTTCATTGTGTGTGGGTCAGCGAGATGATGTTTCTTGCAGCTCTCTGCATGGTGATTTTGTTTGAGTAGTTCAAAATTTGGAGTTCTGTTGGCTCACTTTATGGGTGAAGCAAGTTATGCACTGTAAAAACAGTGGGCAGCAAGCCAATCTTCCTAACCTGTTGCTTAAGCATGCTTGCTTTGTATTGCTGCACTATATAGTAGCTTTATAGTCTTTCTGTATTTATTCCTACTAATTTTAGATATTCTGAGTAGAGTGGAGTGTTTCTGAAGTACCCAAATCTGAGTAGTAGGTGTTTATACCAAGGCTTGAATTCTGAGTGCAACCCCTTCACTATTGGATGGAAATCTTGGTCCAGCTGAAGCTGATGCAATTCCCTCATCTCTTTTTCCTTGAAACCAGGTTTTCCAGCCCTTCTGCTGTGTCCAGAGTGTCAGCATACGCCACTGTATACAGTAGTTAATGCTCTACTGTTAGGAATTACCTGCATTAAAACAACAAAAGGAGGGACTAAAATCAGGTTTTGATTCTGCTGTCACGTTCAAATTTCTGGGAGAATTGACTTGATCCAGAAAAATTTCCATTAGGGTTTGAGCAGGATATTTTTGTGTCTCAGTTCCATCTGTTTTGCCTTGTGTATAAGGCCTTGCATAGCTGACATGGCCAGCTGCCTGTGCCCATTGTAAAATCGACCTGACAAGTATAGAGTCCTTGATGCCCTTCTTTGTTAATTACATGTTGATCTCGGAAACACAGCACAGCTGATCTTGGTCAAATGTGGTGATTTGTCCCACAGCGTCTTTTACAGGCAAGTGATTACAATGCAAGTACTGTGTTGCAACTTGAAATGGGCAATAATACTAAAAATCATTAGCATGTAGTAATAACTCAAATATATGGAAACCTGCCCAAATAGCTTCTATAATCTTGTGTAATGTATGTGTTTGTCCTTTATACATTTTTTCCTTATAGGCCACAGAAATTTTAATAGGATGTGGGAATCCCCCAAGGCCTCATTCATCACAGGCATACATATTGAAGTGTGTCTTTATTTTCCAGGAGATGGTCTGTAAAGGTTCTGTTCTCTTAGTTTGATTAGTGAATGGGAGGAGAAGGGTGCATGGAGTGGTTAGAAGCATGCACCTTTACTGTCTTGCAGAGACGCATCCTGGGCTTGTGGCACAGGGAAAAACTACTACGGAAGAGCTGAATGTTCTGAAATCTGATATGGTTTAGTGTTAGATTGCCAGTAAGATTAAGTCATTAGGTTTGATGATGATATTCTGATGCATTGGAAAATTGGCATGGCACTGTAACAAGACCAACTGAACTAAAGTGTAGTTCTTGATGTGAGATAATACTTCTACTGTGAAAGTACATGAAAAAAAGCCCTATTATTAATGCAAGTGGTACACTGATTTTTAGATACAGTCAAAGCAGTAGGGAGTTTTAACAACTTTTAGGATAAGTGAAGCACTGCAGAGGTCATTTTCTCCCTGTGTACACTCCAGACTCACATTGAGGCATGTTGAAGAACAGCTGGAAAAGAGCTGTAATACAGGAAAAGACATGCTCCTTTCTTCCTTGCCCTAGGAATTGACCCATCAGTTTTCTGCTGATGGTGACAACAGATGGTCCCAACTGATACTGCAGGAACCAGGGAGCACATTCAGTCACCAAGAGTCAGACTGATCTCTCCCAGTACTCGTCACGTCATCTAAGCTAATAGCCAGGGCTCTTTCCGTGGCTGATGGAGTTTTCTCTTAATGCAAAACACATCCAAAGTGGATGAACTTAGCTGGCTTTTGGTGACACCTCCATGGTTCCTAATGGGAAGCTTTTAAATGTCCCAGACAGGATGGTTCTATCTGACAGCAGTCAGGTGGTCCTCTGCCTGGAGGGGATGTGTACCAAAATTAACTGTTGGCTCCAGCAGTTGCTGGGAAGAGGTGAGGAAAATAGAGGGTGAATTAAATAACTGAATAATGCATTTGCTTAGCTTCATAAGAGCTTGATCATTCTCTCCTTTTTCATTTACATGTTATCTGAGAATTGAGCACTATTTACAGCTTTATTCCATGCTGACTTATTTCATCTGCTCATGATTCCAAATAAGAACTTTCTGTAAGTCTCTATCACAGGTGAAGAAATCTAAATAAATTAAGCACATCTGCAAACAGAGCTGCTGCTGTACTTCTTATGAACAAATAGACAAATGTTAGGAAAAATATTCTCAGCTCTCTGCTTGTGTCAATGTGTCAAACCTCATCAGGATTAACTTCAACCCCTGGGTATCGGCGTATCTTTCTTCACAAACATTTATGATTTCCTGGCACTGGTTACCCTGTCCTTACCAACAGAGAGACTTTTATGCTGAGATGAGTTATGCAGATTGAACAGAAACATTAGCACAGCAATTTGAAATGATTGATAAGTGCAGTGACTTGTCTGCAAAGCTAGTTAGTTTGCTACTTTTGACAAGGCAATTTAACAATAGAAAATTGTTGATAGTGATCAAAACAGATTGCTGTGTGGAGATGGTGGGTTTTTCAAATGGAATCTAAGCTTTGTAAGCCTCCTAGTTCCGCCAAAAGCTATTTACCTTAAGTTACCTAAGTTCTTAAATTACTTAAATGCTTTGGAAACACTGCTTCTAAAAAGGGACTCCAGAGAATTACAAAACCTAAATTTCATTTAATTGTCACGAGGTAAGATTCTAAAAATTGCCCCAGTAGGAATAGGATTTGTGCATTCATACATCTTTGAAGTCTGGCTCTAGAACTTCAAAGGCAGACTGTGGAAGTGAACTCCAAAGATACAGAGGTGTGCTTTGGTATTTCATCTCCAGATTTACTCTTTTAATTAATGGATTTGCTATACAAATGGAACGTTGTGGTGTCTATTGACAGTTTCCTTCTGAAGATCACTGTGTATTCCCTGTGTTAGTCCTGAGCTGCTTGCAACCTCTGGTTGCCTAGTACCATTCTGATGTGTAACAGTGCAGCTCTTCACCTGGGGTGCATTTCCTTCTGCCAGCCCTCAGGTGCTCCTTCTAGTTTTCTGTACTCATGTTGTTCCTTGTACCACAGTGGTGCTCACACACTCCAGCTGTGCTTAGGCTGCTTGTTGAGCTTGATGCTGAGAGGTCTAAAGGGATAAAAGGTGGGGACATGGAGGCAGGAGCATTTGGAAGGACCTGCCCCGGAATATGGTTTCATTGCCTTTGTTCATCCTTATTTTAGTTTAACCAGGAGTGTGAGGGTCGTGTCCATTGGCCTGGGTGTTGCTTCTTTGGATTGGCTCCAGCTTCTGTCATGTGCTGTGGGAAATGTGTAATGGCACTAAAACAGCATGAAAAGGGGATAGCAGCCCTGGTACTTGGCACTTCTACGTTTTTCTCAGTTATGTTGATCTTCTGTCGACAAATGACTTCACTTTTATCCTGGTTGTTCAGCTTCAGGTCACTCCCATGATCTCATCTTCTATTAAAAAGAAAAATCAAATTTGTTTCTCAAAAAATTTGAATTGATGAAACTCAGTTTCTGACAGTAGTCTGGCTTCCTTAGAGCAGAAGCTCTCTTATCAGGATCACAGCCTGAGGAGCTCCACAGCCCCTTTGTTTTTATGGTAATCAGATTCTTTCATCCCAGAATCCAAAATGCCGTTGGAAGATATTTAATATTCTAGCCATTCCATGTGTCAAACAAACATTCGGGCTGTATCTAAGGTGGAAAACAGAATTACATTTTTTCCCTCTTCTTCTGCATGGCTGCCTGTCTTTACACATGTTCCTGAAAGGATTTCCCTGAGCCCAACTACTGTGGGGAAAGATGAATTTATATCTTGGCAGCCACAGGGAAACCTAGATTTGTTGGCCATGGCAGAGACACTGCAGAACAAGTAAGGAGAGCAGAAGATTCATTCTGGAAGCTACTTTATGATTGATGAAGATATGGGTGGTGCTGGAGGAATTTTCCAAAGCATCCGGAATTGACTGTCAGTCTCTTGCCCAAAATTACCCTGGAAAATCCCATTTGCAAAGTGATTTTAAAAAAGAGGCTGAATATAGAAGAAGAGCTCTGAATGTCAAACATGATTTCTTGCCCAAAGCAAGATTGTCTCCTGCAATATGGTGCAATCTATGTACCTGTCTTTTACAGACCTGATTATGAGGGTAACTGATATCTTCTTTCCCTTTTTTTTTTTTTTTGAAATTCACTTAAAAATTGTCTTTAAAATCATAGCCTTCCTAACCCACACAGCAAGATAAGAGACAATGTGCAGACAATATGCCATAGATTATTTTGCTAGGTGAGAAGGAAAAGCAAGATGTTCAGAAGACATATTATTTAATTTTTTAAAAAGGTAGTTAAATATCTAAATCTACCCTCATAAATTCTCCCTGAATGGTCCTAGTTGGAAATTTATCACATAAAAGTACTTTAGTTTCACAATTCATTTTTTTCTACTTTACATCTGTAAGTTGAAGACTGATGCCTGATTAAAACATTTTTCCCATACCAGAGAAATTTCCAATTAAAAAAAAAACTTCAGCAAAAAGGAACATGTCAAGTGAGAAAAATCACAGCTACCTGCTCTGTGGGTTTTTAACCAGATACTGACACCTGAGCTCTTTGTAGACTACAAGAATAATTACAGTGCATTTGCATAGGCTGGTGCTGAGTTCCTGCAAAAGATATCCAGGAAAAGATTAGCATGCTTATTCACATACCTTGCATATTATACAGTGGATTCTTGAACTAATTGTCTCCTCTCCACCCCCACCATGTCCCCCACTTCCCAATTTTATCATTGAATAATGTTTCTAGCTTGAAAGTTATAGATAGAAACTGACTATATTGGAATTTGTGGAGGGAACCAACCAGAAAGAAAAGCAGTTGCCTGAGTAAATATTGGCTCTGCCTGACTTTGTAAGTGCTCTGTGAGAGTGGGACCTGCTTATATCACAAGCTAAACAGTATTTTCAGCTGGCTGAGGCTGGTCACGATTCTCCGGCTACGATGAAACACCAACCTACAGTTTGGGGTTTTTTTGCTAAAATGACATCTAGAACCACGAGCTGAGTACTCGTATCTGAGTACTCAGTTCCGTACACAAAGAAAGCGCATTCATCACAGGACCTAGAGGAGCAAGACCCTTGTCCTACCTACTGCATCTTCTGCCATTTCATTTCACAGGTTCTTCTGTCTCACTGTGAAGAAGTAATATTCTGCCACTGGTGAAGGGAAAGGACTTCCCTGCGAAGGGAAAATCAAGGGGAGCTGTAACTGTTTGCAGGTTTATAAAAGCCTGCTGCACTGACAGGACAAGCAGTGATAAGGCTGAACTTCAGAAAGGATGATTTAGATAAGATGTGTTAGGTGAAACACCGTTAACAATAAGACTGGTAAGAGCTTGTGCTGCCAGGATATGATGCAGAGTCTCAAGTAGCAGAGATAGTGTGAGAAAAGCCTGGACGTGCTTTTGCAGAGGACAAAGATGACTTTAGGCATTCTTCTGAGGTGCTTTCCTGTCCTGTGTCTCTGCCCTTCTGTGCCTTCAAGGAGATGATGCCCTCTCAGAATTATTGATTTATTAGTGGACAGAGCACTAATGGGCACAAACAAGGGCCTGTGTTTTCTTTACAGTTTTATTGCTAGCCTGATGCATGACTACTTGATGCTGCTGATCAGGGAGACTGCAACAATCTTCTCATGTGTCTTTGTTACAGGGACAGGATACTGCACAATCCCTCAGATGTTAGAAATGCCTCTGTCTTTTCATGATAATGACTTCTTTCAGTAAACTGCTATTCTTGAAGCAATTCTGCAAGCTTATGCACTGTATTTCAGGACTAAAATGGTTCTAAAATATTTTTGTTAGTTATTTCTATTATTGTAGTGTCTACTGTATTACTTTTATTTATTGCAATTTATTTTTGGGTACTAAAACTGCCTTGTTACTTTGCTTAAGAGGCAACACAAAATAAATAAATGAATAAATTATTTACCCAGTTTTGGTGTGAATTACACCCCTTTGACTGTAAAGTTATGCATTGCAGAAGTTATTTTTGATCCTGCAGATTAAAGGGGTTTTGAGATTATGGACTAATCTTTTGGAAGTTCTCATACGTGCTCTTGCTCAGAACAAGGGAGAAGAGCTTCCCCATGGAGAACAAAGGGAGCTGTGAGGTGCTGAGCAGTTTTGAAACTTCATCCATACGGCTTTAGAGTGTGCATTTTGTTAAGGATTCTCTCTGAAGGTTATAGTAGAAAGGCTTGGTTTCAGCAGGCAATAACACCAAGGGATTTGAATTGATGCTTATTTTTCCTCAGTCGGGCAAACTAGGGCACACTGGAAAGTATGACTACAAGAATCCCGGAACTGAAGAGCAATTTTGTTTCCAGCCTGAAGATTTACCACTGCTGCTTAGGATAGGCCTGTTGCATTCACACCTATTTTTAAGCCCCAGCCTTCCACATATTTATATTTCTCCCTCAGTATTTGCACTGTGACATGACAAGGTCTTTGCCTGCTTTACCAGTGAACTCTACCTTCAGTTCTTGGTCTCTCTCATTTCTAGAGTCTTTCTTTACAGAAACTCTTGGGGCTGACTTTTCAGAAATACTGATCTCTTCACTCTGCTTTCCCACCAATAAAGTCTTGTGCTAAGGCAGTAAATGCTTTTCAACACTTACTTTCCTGTGAGAAAGTTGAATGGTCACAGTTTAAAAGCAGATATCTTCATTTCTTTGTTGCCTGTTAATGTCACAGTATCAAAGTGCTACAGTACAGACTCTCAAATCTCTGAAAAGTAGGAGAGTATTTCTATATATCTAGTTTGCAGAAAAGATGTAGTATAGACATAGTATTGCATGACATTTTACTTAAGAAGCAGGAATAAGTACTATCAATATGGTCTATATTAAACAACTTATAATGAAAGTGTAAATCTAAGATTGTTGGGTAGGGGCTTGGATGAGTTAGTCCTTGGCTCTGCCTGCGTGACATTTTCATCAAACAAAGCTAAAATCAATACTGATAATATCTACAGATGACATTAAGGCTAAAGGAATAGCAAATAAAAAAGAAGAGGAAAACATAGCAGTCTGCATTCAGCTTATTCCAAATCTGCAAACATCATGTGTTGCAGCACAATCTTGTGAAAAGGTGCAGAATGCTCCCTGTACTTTCATGGGTAGGGACTCTGTCCTTGGACATCAGGTCTCCAGAAAGCAGTTAGGGGCTCTGATGGGTGATGAATGGGATATTGAATGATACATGCCCTGCAGTGCTTCTGAGTCAACATACTCATATGAATTCCAAATGTATAAAGATCAATTGTACCGTAGGGATAAAGGTTTATATTGTGCTTTGTTGCTGCTAGGACCACTGCTGGAATGCATCGTTGATTTTCATGCTGATAGCTAAAAATCAGTGAGAAAATTGAGCGGAACTGTGAGGAAGATAATTGAGGACCTGAAAACCAAGCTATTATTTAAAAGCATACTTGGATATGAATTGTATTTCCTCAAAGAAAACCTGGATCAGTCTGATATCAGTCTAGCAACGTGTCTTTGAATGTTTGAGAAATACAGTAACAGGTGTCCAGCCTTCAAGCGAAGGAACAACAACATACAGTAATGAAAAGTTGAAAGCACTGCTTCATTTTGAGTGATCAAGATAATTAATGACTGAAATATTCAAGTGTAATTACAGATTCACTCCACACTGCAGATTAAATAACGAAGCTTTGCTAGTGTGTGTCGTACCAGAGTGGAAATTAGAAGGTGGAATTGGTTCTAGATGACTGTAACACCTGAGTCATGGGGACAGTAAGTAACAAGTAGCCCCCGAGGCTGGGGCTACTCGATTTTATTTTCCTTCCTTATTTTTTGAACCTCCTGGGTGTAAAATGCAATGTGCTATTTCCAGCCCTACAAAACTGGACCTATCTCGGTGCCCCCTAGACTAGAAGCTGCAGAGCTCTGCCATATCTGCTTTTTTAAAAAAACAAGATAACAGCTAGAAACATGGGGAACTCCAGCAGGAAACTAGGAGGCATCCCCTTTCTGCAGTGAAACCAAATTTACCTGTATACTGGATTAAGGTGATTGCTATGTGAGTAGCTTGGTACCATCCTCTTTCTTATTCATTCACACCTGCTTTTCTCAAAATTCATTCAAACCTGAAGAGAAAAATATCATTTCTAATGCTTATTTCATTGCATCTAGGACTGAAGCCACCAATTTCAATAAAATATATCCGGAAGGGCACTGTGTCATTTTCCTGAGCATTGCAAGAGACATATTAAAATGTATATGCTAATTGAATGTAGGGAAGCAGAATTTGAAGGTTATGAGCTCTCTCTTGCTTTTCCTAGCTATTCAGTATTTCCCTTATTTTCATGTCAGTTCCCTGCCAACTTCTTTTCTGTATGAAGTAATCATATTCAGCATTAGATTGTAGGATAGCAATAATAATAATAATAAAATACTTTCTGAATATTTTAACAGCATGGCATATATCCATGCTCAAAAAATTCTTTGAATATGACCATGATCTCATTTCCTTCCTTCTCTTTCACCATCACACATGCACTGAAGTGAGGGACAGTCATTGCCAAGTTCTGAATCGCATGAGATCCAAGGGGTATTTTCACTTCTTTCATCAGCCAGGCTGAAGTGTTCATTGCAACTACAGTAAGGTCCAATAATGTGCACATTGATGAGAAAACTGCAGAGCAAACAGAAGTACGGCAGCCCTTTGTGTTTGAGATTCAGCAGGCACACAAAGCTGAAAGCGTCTCTTCTGCTTTGACATTATCTACAGGTTCAATCTACAATATGCTGATTCTATCATAACACAGAAAATTGGTTAATTCCCTCTGGAAATTTACAATAAAAATAATTCTCCCCTTGAACTGCTCTTGCTTCTTCCTTTGATTGGATGATGCTATCGCCTTCATTCTTAAGTGGGGGACAAAGACAGCATTTATATAGCCAAGTATGTGCATTTATATAAAATCTGTACACTTCATGCACATACTTTACACTTTCTCTAAAAATATTGGCAAGTGAAGATAATTAATCAAACTTATTTCCAAGTCACTAGGACCTGTGCAAAAATTATATCGCTTGCAGTTGTTATCAAATCATTTCGTTAATTTTTTTCCCTCCCCACAACTTGGCTGCTTCTTTTCTTTTGAGCATTGTCCTCATCCAGGATGTCTAATTCAGCACTGGAATAACAGGTCACCATGTCAGCTGATACAGAGATTTTATCATCCCAGTAGGAGCCATTTTGCAAGTTAAATGGATGCATTTTATTCATTCATTTGTAGAAGACAAGAAAGGTTGGTAACGACAAAAAAAACTAACTTGAAGTTTAGATGTTTCTGCAGAACACAAACTAGCCAGAAGCTAAGAATAAGGCAGACACTGTTTTGGCAGGTAATGTAATTAAGCACCAGTGCAACTTGACTGTAATGTGGATGAAATGTCTAAACTTCATAAAGCAGCTGCTCAGGATCTGACAGATGTTATGAGCTTGTCTGGCACCTAGGAGGTGGGGGCCATGGTTGGTGGTATGAAGAAAGATCAGATGAAGTAGATGGTGATCACCTTCTTCTGGCTTCCTAATCTTAGACACTGTGCATTTCCTGAATTTTTATGTGTTTATAGGTAATGTGCCCTGGAAAGTCAGGAGGCTCTCCTGTCAATGCACAGTGACACAAGTCAGGCTTAACGGGATGCAACCCCTATTTTCCATGTGTGACATTGTGAAGCTTTAAGGCATCTTTGTTTTCTCCTTATTATATTACAGGTGAAATCCACATCTGATGAAAGGAGTTCTCAAAGCAATGTCAACTATTTGCCTTTTGACACAAGTTAGCACACTCTGAGTCTTTGGCTAGGAGTGAGCATAGATGGGTAGAAAAAGGCCCTCTGGGAGGTGATCTAGTAGGGCTGCCTTGCCAAGTGTGTGTTTTCCCAAAAAAGGCATTCTCAAAAATGACAGACTGGCTGTGTAGTGTGTAGGAAATAAACACCTTGATAACAACCAGTTACAAGAATTGCAGAATAATAGTAGATTAGTGGTGATCTCATATTTTTTGTCTATTAATACTTCTCTTCTGTTAGTGCTGGCTGTGGTAGAAAACACAGATATAGACAAGCACAATTTTATAATACACCTCTGCAGACTTTGAGGCATGTTGGCAAATACTGGAATGCCATACACATGCTGGTTCCTAAGCTTGGAAGGCTTTGTGAGAAACTCCCTGCAGTACAGAGTTTCTTACTAAGTGTGATTTCTGCTTCCTATTGAGATTTACTGACTTTCTTCGTTTCCCATAAAACAAAGAAAAAAGAAATCCACTGTGTAAAATATTTTTTTCTTCTCTTCTTAAAATTTATTTATTTATTTATAAGAAGCCATTTTATGAGCAATTAGGGTTTTTTATTTGCCCCAGAGTAATATTTTTGTTTCTGATTTGGCATATCTTTATTAGGCTAAATAAAAAAGCTCTGCTTAATTTCCACAAGACTAAAGAAAAATAACTTGTCTGCCAGAGACGTATCATGTTCATAGCCATGCACTTAAGCTTGATATTGGTTCAAGTTCAGCAAAAGTGCAGGGAGGAAGGGCTGACTCTGGCCAGAGAATTGCCACAACTTTTGCTCTGCCTTTCTTGCTTTTTCTAGGTTTAGGGAAAATCATGCTGGCCTGTGACAAAGCCCCGATGGAGTGGAAGCAAACTGGGTTTGGTTTTGAGGGGGAGAAGAGAGCAGTTATTGCCTCTACAAACAATGTTTCTGATACCGGAAGCAGGAATAGCTGGCCTGGGCTTCATTTTGTCTTATTCCCATAAGAACTGAGCAGTCTCCTCCTGTGGCTGGCACAGGCATGACTTAAACCATTTCATGGTCTCCTGAGAAACTGTGTGATGTATCTGCAGGAAAATGAGATAAAATATGCAAATGCTCAGTCCCCTGGGAAAGGGAAATGAGACTGAGAATATTGATGGGGTTTAGGGCTTTTCTCCTAGATCTTCTGCTTCTGAATGCAACAGTCTAGTGTTTCTACTTCCCCAAAAGGGGAGGAATATGTTCTCAGCTAGCTAGAGAGCTAAGCTGATAGAAATAAAATGAAGGAAAGAGTTTAGAAATACCTTAGTTGCTTGCATTAATCAGGATTCTTTTTTTCATTTAAAAATTATCTCAATAGAACAGATCTTTTAGAAGCAGTTAAAGAAAAATAACAAAAGCAAGATTTAGTTTAGCACTGAACTCCTTATATATACAAATCAAAAAGACTATTTTTTTGATCTTTCATAAATATTAAAAACTAATTTTTTTGAGAATTACTTTACTTTTATATTTTTTGGATTTTTTTTTAAATGAAGCAACTAGGCAACCTCTCCTTCATAGGGAAAACAATCTGTAAATGCTGTATAATGCTTTTGTCAGTAAAGTGGCTTACCGTCATTTGGTATAACATATTCCAGACAGCTTGCTGACAGCTAAATGAATTCATGATTCTTTGACTCATTGCCGGTGAGTTAAAGAATCATTCTTGTTTTTTAACTAATTCTGTAGCTTAATAAAGGAATAGCGATCTGGAACATTACCTGCTGTCAGAACACGCTCCCTAAATAACCTCGTCCCTTATTCTACTTTATGTAAGAATGATGCACTTTCAGTTTTGTATTAGAATATTAACACATCCTTGTTTCAGGATTGATAGAGTTTGCTTTTTAGAGCAAGGGCTTACAAATAAACAAGACTACTTTCTTGAACCTAACAGCTTTGTGTATCTGTTAGGTAGAAAGCTCCACCAACTTAAAATTAGACAAGATAGAATAGGATATGTGAAGTTCTGTTCATGTATGCCTTTTGAAATGGATATATATTACATCACTCTATATATATATAAAAAAAAGGGGCAATATCAGAATAGTCTTGTTATAAACACTTTGAAAGTTCCAGAGCGTGGAAAAATTTATTCACTTATTTCGAGTTGCTACTTCCTGTTATGACAGAGGAAAGGGAATAAAGGTGAACTGTAGATTCCTGATGAATGATCCTCACTGCAAAGTATCATAGTAACCTCTTGCTTGCTAAACACTCCAAAATTTTGGTCTTGCTGAGGCATTGCCCATGTTGCTTTCAGCAGCTGTAATTACTTTCTGTTGTCCCTACTGATACCACAGTCTCTTGATCTTTTAATTAACCCAGATGTGTCTAATAGGCAAGAAATCATAACTTTTACCAGTTAGTCCAAAATAACATATACTGGAGAGTAGATTGTATTGCTTTGACTACTTTATGTGTTGAGTTTCTTAGAGGAGAAAGCACTGAAAAGCAAAATAGGAATAATAAAGAATTTTATTAATAATAGGGAATGAATTGTGAAAACGGTTCAAATGCAATTTTAAAAAGTTAAAGGAGACAGGAATGATTTTGCTGATGGTTGGCAGTGGCATCTCAGCAACAAGGAGCCAAAATTTCTGTTGGCTCACAAAGCAAGGGAAAGTGAAAAATGTAAAAAATAAAGAGATGAAAAAAATCCCATATGTCTGTGTGATCCTGATGAACCTTGAAGACACAGTTTTGGTAATCTGGTGCCAATGCTGCCAGCAATAATTCAATAGGAGCCTCTTAGTCATTAAATATCCTTTTTAACATCAGTAATTACTCTGTACACTTAAGCAATAAACTAATTCCCGACTCCAGTCCCTTATAATTAAGGTTAATGAATTGAGTTGTCTTTAGTATCGGATACACCTAAACATTTATAAAACTACAAGGAGAAGAGATAAAACAGGAAGTTTTTGCAGGGATAGTGTAAAGATAATGTGACATGCTCTTTCTTTAAAACAGAAATATCTGAAATTGAATGAAAACATGTATTTATAAAATAAAAAATGTCAGCAGAATGGTCTAAATGTATTTTAGTCTGTTGTCTCCCTCCATCCCCTGGTTATTGAGGCTTGTCGGAAATTTTCAGAATTCTAAAAAATATTTTGATTATCCATTCCTACTCTCTTTTTAGCTCACTTTCCCATGTTGTTTCTGAAACTATTGTAATGGGAAGGTATTTGGATGATTCAAGTAGTTACAAGTGAGCTGGATTTCCAAAGCTCTCAGTAATGGCTTAATTCTGTTTGCCATTCAACATGAAAAAAGCAGTGTTAGGGCCAGCAGAAAACTTCAAGGTAAGGACTAGAAAACTATTCCTTCTCATTCAGTTTTGTGGACTTGTTAAAAATAATAATAATTAAGAAATAAAAATATATTCTAGACAGAATCTCATAGCAGAAAAAGTCACATTACTCCAAGATTTTACTTCTCTTAACATTCCAAGAATTCAGCAGTATAAAGAGGCATTTCATTTGATCCTGACTGGTTCCTACATGTATGTAGAACAAGGAGTAGCTGCAAGTGGTTGAGAGATGAAGAGAGGTGCTTGATCCAGTAGATTCATCTTGTGCTATTAGTACCTGCTGCAAGGGGGAAGAAATACAATGAGACTATACTTCTGCTTCCATGCTTTTGCCTAGCTGACAGTGCAGAGCGATTTGGAATCTCATCTTTGTCTGAAATGCATGGTCTTAGGCTCTGTTGCTCATGCAAATCTGAAAATGCACTGGGGCCTGCATCAAAATCTCAGCTGGGACAAACTGATGTCAGTGGACTTTGGGACAAATCGGTATAGCTCCAGAGGACTCTCAAGTCTGAAAATATCTGGATTCTCTGCAGGTTTCATGTGCCTACATGCACAGTTTAATGGCTATTTAGTGTCTTCAAAGTGTCTGATATTGGCTAGTATTGCCTTTTCTGAAAGTTCCTTTAGATGGCACTTGGACTGCCTTTAAAAAAGATATCTGACTCAAGTCCCTTAAGCAATCCCCGTTAAATGAAAATGTTCGGCCATTTCAATCTCAATGGGAGATTTTTGTCTGAGACAGAATTTAATGTGATGCTCATTCACATCTGTAGAAATATGTTCAAAAATTCAGAATGACCCAATGTACTAAAATGAAGCACATAAATCATATGATGGCATTAATCAGATTGCTTATGCAGTTGCCAGCCTCTGCTTAATTTGACTGGGATATATAAAAACATAATGCATCAAGTAAAAGGTATTTTTAAATGGACTGAAAGTAGCATATACTCCATTACCATTTCTATTTTTTTTTATTAATGATCAAATGGAAAAAAACTAATTTGTAGTGTTGATGACTTGAAAACTTGGCAATCATGTTTTTGTGTTCATGAAATAAAAAATGTGAGAGGGTATGTATGCCTCAGAAATGGCACAGGTTTGTGTCCATACATAAGAGTGTGTTCATATTCACATAATTTACATAATCCCATGTAAGGGCTTTTCTACAAATGGGGCAGTGGAAAATGTCTTGAGTGACACTTCTCTGGTTATCCCCTGTACTTTCAGTGAATTATGTAAAGTCCAGTGAATCTAGTGCTTTATGAGGAAAAGTGCCTCTGATTTTTCCACCCTTGGTGCATATGGGATTCAGCGTTTAGTTTTAATGACTCAGACAGAAAGCAACTGAATTGCAACTGGCTGTATGATTTTAAAGGTCTTTTAATCAGGCTTTCCGTTTTTCCCTTCTGCATAACACTTTCTCCCATCAGGATTTGGCTTTTTTCACCATTCTCATCAGAATTTCTGTCTTTTATTTTTAAAGAGTGTTTTCCAATGGAATCTACTCATTGTGGTTTCTGAGTCTGACATTCATAATGAAAATCTAAAAGCGTCAGTGTCACTACCACACTGGAAATTGATATAATGCATGCTAATGAAGACTTCAAAGGAGGAACTGTTTTTATTATTTTAATTTTAAAATGACAGAAATGTTTTCTTGAGTCAAGCCTAAAAAGCACATTTGACGTAGATCAGTTCAGGGAAGAAGCAGAAAGAGATAATAATTTGTGAAGTGAGCAAAGCTGTTTCTTGCCATCTTTCTTCCTGAACTCTGGCAAATTTAGGTACCTTTTTGAAGACCTTACATAGACTGATTGAAAGTTTCTGTATTGGTTGTACACTATATCTTTCTGTCTTCATATTTTGTGGAAATAGGATTGAAAGTGCTAGCATTGTAAACAAATCACAAGCATTGAGTAATATGTAAAAATTAACTACTAAGTTTAGGTGACAATTGTAACAAAATCTCTACCTGTGGAAAGAAAGATAAAGTTAGTTACACATACACTTTGGTCTCTGCCTCAGAATTGCTGATGTGATTTTTGAAGGGATGAAGTAAAATGGAGTTTTTTTCTTTTCCTGAAATCCATGTTATCACTGCCCTTGTTTAAGAAAACATTTCTTTCTACTGCAACTCACTGCTGCCAGTGTTTTTGATATAACTACTTCAGAGGCCCATGTTCCTGATCCTTCTACATCCCAACTTCAAGCCATTTGCTTGTGTGATCTGCAAATTTTTAGTGGCCGGATGAAGGAATGTTAATATGGAATGGGAAAGAAAAGGCATGTAGAGGCTTGCATTTCAACTTTTCACTTCACCTCAGCCTTCAGCGGCATCTTTTCAAAAGGCTGCTTCTGAAACAAGATGGGCAACTGTGTGCAAGCCTGTAAATGGTTTTCCTGTTTTATTGGGAAGTCAAGTCACATTCTGGTTCAGCTGGAGCTGTAATTGCAGAGCAATAGGGCCAGATTTGGCTCAATTCCTGACCCTGCTGTCCTTGCCCATCTGATCTCTGCAGCGTTCGTCCTGTGCTGCATCTGCTAAGCACTGTCTTGCTCTATCGTGTCTCTGACATATTTCTCAATTGTGTCAGTGGGCTCATGACTAAAACCTAAATTGTTTTTATCTTTGAATTATAGGTTTTTCAGCATAGAGTTAATTACTGCATGTAAGTGACAAAAGGTTAGGAGTTTATATTCTGTGTATGCTTTTTTCCCTCTTGTGATCTGTAGCTTGCTCCATATTGCATTTTCCAGGCTGTGGGATTTCCACTGTTTTGCTGTATTTTTCTAATCCAAAGTGGTCCTTTAGGATGAGTTTTCTTCTCAATATTTTTGCAGACCTTTTACAGGTGCTGTGCAGGGGAGGTTATAGACTCCGGTTCCAGCCACAGCCTGAGCTTCTCCAACTTGAATTTCAGGACTGAAAACCAGCCTTGTATTGCTGATAATTTTATAGTTCTATTTCAGCAGCTGCAACTTTAAAATGTACTTTGTTTTGGATTTTTGGTGTCACATATTTAAGAAACATGTCATCCAGCCTCTAGAAACTAGAAGGGAAAATGTAGGAACCGAAAGTATAGACCTTTGTGGTGACTTTCAGGGCTAAACAGCAGTTTAGTCTTGGAAATTGCTTTTCTTTTCCTCTGTGGAGTTGTGTATAGAGCAGGCTACATTTCCGTCCTGCACTGTGCAGCATTCTCTGCTTGTCAGTGGTACAGGTAACTTTCAACTTTTCATTTGCTTAATATTACTTGCTAGTGCTGCAGTAAGCTTTCATATGTGTGCATTCTTGCCAGATATATGTCTCGTCATCTGGCTCTATTCCATGTAGTTTTTAAGAGTATGTGCCACATTAAAAACATTGGTGGAATTATCTGCTGGGAGATGATGCTCCGAGCTGAAAAAGTGAATGATAAGTAATGAGGGAAGTGGGAAGTAATGTATAAATGCAGAAGTTTTATGCTCTGAAAATTACTGTAGCATTGAAGTCCCTAGATGACTAAAAACAATGTGCCAACATTTCATCACAGACTCTCATCAAAACTTCAAATAGAATTTTTACAGACATAGACTATCATGAAGTATTTATAATTATTGTGCCAGGAAATCTAGCTGGTGATTCTCAGAAATCAAAGGATGAAAAATAAAAGATACATAAATGAATAAATAATTACCGACTCTCTCTGTGCATTCTCTAAACCTAGAGTGTCAAAGTTTTTCTGTAGTGGGGGATGACTGACATTTTCAATTGAGCTCCCTAGGAGAGAAATACAAAATGGGCCAGTGGAGGAGGGAAGGCTTCACTGTACAGAGCTCCTAGTGAAATCAGCAGGAATTCTAGCTGTACAGTTTAATATCTATGCCCTGACAGTTAGGGGTAGGTATCTTTTTCCGGGTATTTAGGCACTTGATAAATAAGCAACAGTTTGGTATCTAAATATCTCTCAGGATGTGGCCCTTGTACAAGTGAATTGTGATGTTTTTCTGCAGCACATAAACATTGTGATACGTACAGAGCACTGCTGCATTAGGATTTCCATAATTCTGATGGTGGGCTTGCACTTTCTTCATTAGGATCATAGAATCTTAGAAAGGTTTGGGTTGGAAGAGACCTTAAAGATCATCTAGTTCATAGGCAGGGGCAGCTCTCACTAGATCAGGTTGTTTGGAGTTCTGTCCAACCTGATCTTCAGCACTTACAATGATGGGGCAAACACAACTTCTCTGGGCAACCTGTTCCAGTGCCTCATCTAACCTAAACCTACTGTCTTTCATTTTGAAGCCATTATGCCTCTTCCTGTCACTACATGCTCTTGGGAAGCAGGGGAAAATAAAACCACTCTTTGGCGATCATTGAGGCACTGAGCTCCTAATACAATCAGGATGGGAAGATAGGAGAAGTTGGAGGCTTCTAGCTGAGTGGCTGGGCTGATGCTCCTGTCTTACTATATCACATAGGGAACAAGCCAAGGTGTAGGGGGACATGGATGGCGGAAGGCAACAACAAGGTCTTCTTGACCAGCAGGGCAGTGAGGGAGATTGAAACCATTCATTTTGCCTGCTGATGTGGCATGAGAAAGGCATAATTGATTTCTGCTCAAGTTTTACATGGAGCTGAGTAGAGCCTGTGTGATTGCAAATTCTGTGTGCTGAGCCCAAGGTAAAGCATCATGCTGGGATACCCTGTGTCCCTGCCTGGACGCCAGCCAGGCTGCAGCAGGGTACAGGATGAGACTGTATCCAAGTGATGGCCTTTCTGCACAGAGGGGGCTTCCTTTTTGTGAAGTGCCATGTAGGCATTGTCCTGGTGGAGGAGCATGGACCTGGTGCCATCTTTGCTGCCTCCAACCACACAACTAAGACAGAGGTGCTGAAGGCATAACTGAGCTAAAGGAACTGGCATGACTTGTAGGAAGTGCCAAATAACACAGAACTGACTTTTTTTTTTCTTTTAATAATATTTTAACAGTTACCTGTGCCTTACTTGGCATGTTGTCAAAAGAAGCTCAGTTTGTGGAAAATAAAAGGTATCCCATAATGGACAGACTGGGAGGGAAGAGAAAGAAAGAAAACAGGAGCATGTCAAGGTCTTGGCAATGACTCATCATCCAGATCCAGCAAATGGCTTTACCCTACCAGAACTTAATTTTATGGGAAAAGATTCCATATTCTTTTAAGGTCTAGCATGGCAACCTTATATCTTACATATTTTTCAGCTCTTGCTTGTATTCAGTTGTTCTACTCCCACTGCAAAGCTGAATCAATCTTTGTGCCACAGTTAAATACTGAATGATTTAGTGTGCCATCAAAAACTGCATAAACTGCCTATTAGAAATGTATTAAACATTCAGTATGAAATTGACTGTTCACATATCTCTTTGCAGTGACAATACCCAAATAATACAGCAGTCATTACCCAAATTATCTAAACTTGGTTAATTGTACAACAACGTGATCATGGTTTTGTGACTGATGATTTTGATTAATAGACTGCAAGAATAAAGTATGACAACTACATTTGAAAAGATCAGGCTGTGTTTCCATGAGTAAATGACAGGGAAATATTTGCAGTGGTGTTTCTTAATCCCCACCAGGATCCAGACTTCAGACCTGTGACCTTTTCTGTAGTAGGTAGATCCCTGTTCTAGTAATCATAATTCCAGTGGTAACAGTATTGAAACAAATCCAGTGCACTTTATGTTAATGGCATGAATTTACTTTGCCAGATTTATTCCAAGAACAGAGACAATTTTTCAGATGTGTTAAATTTTTGAACGGACCTGAAAGATCCTTTGAATCCCGAGATGATAATGTGTCTTGACAGTGGTAAACTTTATTGGTGGACTAGGCTCATTGGTTTATTATTATTCACCCACAGTAGCAGAAAAATCCCACATATTAATCTGTATGTTATTCTCATTTTGCTATGAAATTCTGGATAGGAAGTCATGTTTAGGAATTTGATACAGTTTATCAGGGTGCTTTAAAATGTCTGACACCATTTTGAAATAGATACTACTTTTCATATGGTTAAAATACTGAGAGAATATGTACTTATCATCTAGAATGAGGGGATCAGTCCAAAGAGATGATGGGGCAAAAAAAGCCTGTTGATTGAAAGATACCATGAGGATACTCCTCACCATCACTCACACATTGGATGAGGCTGCGGATATGACGGCCAGAATTAACTGTTCTCATCATATCTGGCATTTGTAGGAAATTATGTGGAGTGCTGCCATGACTCATAACTTCCATCTAAGCCTCATTACTTCCATCATTACTCCTCTAAAAGTCTGTCTGCATTTTCAGAGTATTTCTGTGCTTTCATTTTGAAAGCACAGAACAGCTGGAAAAGAAAGGGAGTTGTTTGGAACAGGAAGCATGCTTTAATTTAAAAAAAAAAAAAAAAGCAGAGCATATTTGGAAGAATTTCTGACATCATAAGGGAATTAAATATTTGCCCTGAATTGCCAGTGTGTCTGTGGAGAAAGGGAATCATTAAAAGGAATGATGGTCCTCTCACTTTTACCCAGACTGATTTATGGCTTCACATCCTCTAAGCTGGGAGCTAGCTGATTTGTCTCCAATATGTTTCAAGGGGTACATTTTCTCGTCTCATCTTCCCCAGGGTTTAATATTATGCCTTGCCCTCTTAGTGTCTTGCAGATTTTCCTGAGATGGAATGGTAAGTCCTTCTCATATGAGAGCTGCAGGTTCTGAAGGAAATAAATTTTGTCCATGGTTGGGCCCCAGACTCAGGAGATATCAGAGTCTAGAGACTGGTTCCCTGTCCCTTTTTGGGGTCTATAAAATTGCATCTCTTTGCCTAGACCCAAACTGTATTTTCAAGTCATAAGAATGAAAGGAAAAACAATGTGTGCACATAGGGAAATGCATTGGAAAGGGGTGCAAATCAAGTCTCCTACTGATGCTGGCCATCTTGTTGGGATGCAAGGATGTTTTCTTGCAAGATTTCTGTCATAGTCCTACACTGTAGGCAAAAGACTTGAAATGCCTCCTTCTATTCCTGTCTCTGTACTGCTCAGGCTTTTGCACCATCAGAGGCATGAAAGTGTTTAACTTTTAAACATGTTGTTGAAATATTAAACAAAGTTTTTCCCGCTGATTGTTAATGCCGTATCAAAGCAGGTTTGAAAGGGCTTCATAATCTCTTACATAATGCTGTCATGCTGTTCATGTCACTGATGCTATTTCATCCTGATAGCTGCCACCAGTAGGAGGCTCAGAAATGTGATTGTAACCATTCTCAAATGCATCTTAAATAAATTTCACAGATTGCTCTTGGGGAGAGGTGCTTTCTTATGCTACAGTTTTTTAGGTGAAAACCAAATAGAATGTTTCATTACCCCAGTCTCTTTGTCTGTGAATTGCAACACAGATAACTCCTCTTCTTCCCAAAATGTGGATTATGCTTTAAATAGTTGCCTTTTCCTAGAGTAGGGTTAAGGAGCTAGAACACAAACTCTTGCCATGCATCGACTTCTTTCATACAGGTGTTTCGAGGGTTGAATCCCATGTGGTATCTTCTATTGCACCTAACTCTGGTGCAAGATTAACCCCTTGTACCCAGAGAGGAGTCTGTGAATGAAATCAAGAAGTGTCTCCTGTCCCCCTCCCTGCAATCTCTGGTAGCTGATGAAGGGATTGATTCATGTGGGATTAGGAGATCCTGCTTCATCTGAGTCAGATCAATAACTTGAGTAATGTCTTTCCACTTGACTAGCCATATCAGTGTGCCTGGATAAAAGAAAGATGTGTTTCTTAGGGGGAAAGAAAGAATTCTTCAGAAAGAATCCAGCTCAACCTGCTATGGACTGCAATATGTACTGAAATAGCAAATATCTTTTGCCAGTTAGGAAAATTAGCTAGATATCGGCATGAGAAATTTTTTTCAGTATTTTATCCTTCAAACCTCAGTGTAAGAAAGTTACTGAAGCATGCAATGATGTCCTTTGGAGCAGCCACATTCTTGACTGCTTACTAGAGATAGAATGCTTCCTTGGAGTTAACCTTCAGGTAAATATATCTTTTGGTGTGTTAATTTCTACCTGGAGCCTTCAGGAGCAAACAGGTGTTGGCAGTCCTCACTTGGAGAATGGTAAGAATAGTGTGTGTTAGGTGAGGGAAGGGAAAGAGAAAGAGCAACAGAATAGGGACCGCCCCCTTCTTCCCATTTCCAATTTGGTATTTTAAACCCAAAAGAGAATATAAACCCTGAGATACTTGTACTGTGGTTTAATCAAAAAATGACAATTGCTGTGCCTCAAGACAAGGTCAACTTCTTTGAGGAAATGCTGTCATGTTTCTTGAAAATCACACAGGTTGTTTCCATAATCAAAATTTGTTCAGTCTGTTTTGAAGCAGCACTGGTCATCTGGTAAGAGAAAGGTTGCACTTCGGGATGTCATGGGAAATTTTGATCTAAGAAAAAAATTAAAAATTCTGTGGTCTGAAGGTAGAACTGCCAGAAGGGAAATTCCGAGGAAGTCCATGAATGTGTCCACAGCCAGGGGGAAGGAGAGCTGGGAGGCTGAGAACATGTGTATACCCCTGGACTAATCAGGAAAGTCTCCCTGGGATCACAATACAGACATTTCCATCAGAGTCCCAAAGCTTTGGCAATTGGTCTACATTTTTGCATCTCTATTGATACCTACTAGTTTTGGCAGATTGTTTTGATTTAGTGGCTCAAAATACTAGGCATCTCATGGAGTATGGAATAAGTAGTCAACTAAGTGTTAAATCTAATCTGCTGTCCACTTAATTCAATAGGAGAACTTCCTTCTGAATTTTCAAGATAATGGTACAAGTTCCAACCAGTCTAACCTTTTGAGGGCTGTAGGTGTGTACACAGCTTGCTGAGCAAAGATAGGAGCTGGTGTCACACTCTTGTTGCTTGGGTGTTTATCCTTTCTAGAAAGCATTTTTTCCTCTTTTCCTCTGATGCAGTGCTTTCCCTGCTTTGTTATAACTGCATTGATGAAAGCGTACTCAGTTTTTGCCGTTCAAAACCCCTACCGACCAACATTTCAGTCATCTGAGAAGAAGAGTATTTTTACACTACAGGAATGTATTGAAAACAGGATTCCTCCTGTTTCTGCTGCACAGAGAAGCACTGTTTGCAAGCTTACCATCATGTATGTGAATGCAGCTTTATAGGATCAGGGCCTTAACAGCTGAAAAGTGTTTTGGAAGATTTTTGGAATGTACTCATCACACCTAATTGTTAATGATAACAAAAGAAGTCCTTATCTAAACTAATGACAGGAACCTGTCAGTCCACATATTTCTTAAGGAGAACGAAAAACCTAGTCTCTTTAAAAAGAGCAGTGAATTTTAAAATATTATAAATACTGCACCGATTACCTGCCACTCCACTTCAGAGTGTGATATTTATTATGATTTTTCCATCTTGATTTTTCTTTTTGCAGAGTAAATTGACAGCAGAGTATTGTTTATTCAGTGTTGAGGTGGGGTTTCCAGCTCCAGCAGAATAGTGCCTCACTGTTAGGCCACTGCTGAGTACCAAGGACCAATGCCAGCCTCACAGTTGGCGGCTTTCTGCACACACACTGGAAAAGCACAGAAGGTTCTCAGGCTCATTCCAGCTATGCTTTTAAATCTGTCTCGAAAAGATTCTTCCCCTTCAGCAGTCCTGGTGATTAATTAGCTAGCACGAGCCTCTGCAATAGCTCAATCAAATTGAGCAAGTGGTGTCACATTCCCTTTCTAAATGTGATTATTGCAAATGTCCATGACATAGCAGCAGGTTCCTTCAGTGAGATCTTATACGGCTGCAGAGATTACAGAAAATTTGCTGCTTTCATTTATTACCAGAAGATCTCAAACAATTTCAGCTGTAAAGTGAGGGAATACGCATAGAATTTTTGGATGTATTGGAAAGTTATCTGCACTATTAAAAATTGAACACATACAGGATCAAACTGGACTTACAAGTTAAGTAATTTGGAGATTGTTTTATGATTGATGCTTCATTTTGAAAATGTGATTCTATTGCTTGTTCTTGTCTGCTACTGCTTGCTTGCAAACACCAACCTCTTCTCATGCAGGTAAATTGTTCATTGCCAATTGCACAGGGCAGATATTCCCTGAAGATATTCCCTGTGGCTCCCCCACTTTTTGGCACAGCTGACTCCTGCCTCCCTTCTAACTCTCCAGATACTCATGCCTAGGGAAGACAGGCACCCTGTCCAAGAGTCTCTGAAACCAGAAACTACTGGACAATACAATTACTTGATTAGCTCATAATACTGTCACTGGTATTTGTGCCTGACTTCTGAACTGGCTGCCATGTCCTCCTTACCGTAATTTCAGCATGTCTCAGCAGGATCGTCCTAACATCTGCATTTACAAAAGAAGCCGTCTTAAACCCTTAAAGCCTTTATCGTGGTGCTTATTAAAAAATAAAGACCATTCTAGAGAAACAAGAGACCAAGGAAATATTTAACACCAAGGTGAACGTTATGCTGGGACCAAAGCAGGGAGAGAACGGGGGTCCTGTGCATCCTAACCCAAAACTCTCCCAAGTAAACTGCATTGCAAAAAATGCAACTCTGAGCTCAGGATTAAAGTACAAAGTAAGAACCAAAAGTGTTTACTTTCCTGTATTATAGTTAAAATCTTCCTGGATGTAATTGTTTCTCACTAGTACATTTCCCTATGGAACATAGTGCAGGTTTTTTTACACTGTGGTGTGTGAAGATGCTCAGTTTTAGAATCTTCTCAGGCTTTTCTGACTTTTATTGTTCTATTTGTCAGCTCTACAGAAAGTTTCAGATAAATTTTCTGGTAATGCTGTTACTATTCTGGAATCTACCTGCTCTGGTATCACTTTCATTAAATCTATTTACATCCTGATCCACAAATGTCACATGCTGATAATTATTAAAACCAGAGATAGGGTCTGAGCTGCCCAGCAAAGGAACTAGTAGGAGATTAGCCTCTGTGAGTGCAGCTCCAGACTGGAATGCATAATTCAAGTGGAGATAAGGGACAAAAAAATGAAAGGCAGATAAATCCAGTTTCAGTTCACGGGCAGTGCTCCTACTTCAGATGCCTCTAGGAGGAAATTTGTTGGTTAATCAAGAAAGGTGCATAGCAAGACTTCTCTCAGCAACTGCTGTGAGCTTATTAATATGACGTCTTGCCTAGACACAGCAAGGACAGGCATTTCTGGCAGGTTCTTCTTTGGCAATCACAGACCTCCAGGATTTGGTTGCTACTCAGACAGTGTGTTTCCCTCACTAAATATTTCGGGGAAGAGAAGTGCTTGTATGTCATGTAGATATTTCCAATCAGAATAACAAGGACCCTGAGCACTACAGGGAAGGATACTGCTAGAGGACGGGAATATGCAGTCATTCCTGCTCTGCAGATGTTTGGAAAGTGTGGTGTGCTGGTGTAGAGATCATCACCTGAGAGTTACAGTCCCCTGGTATATTGAGTTGCTCTTTAACCTCCGGGATGACATCTTCCTTTCCTCCTTCTCTCTCAAAACATGCATGTGCACACAGCTGGGATTTGTCCCTGTTGCTAGGTGTGGAGTAGATGTTTTTCTTTTAGCTGTTTGGTTTACACACCTAAGATGTATTTAGAGTCAAGACTGAGGGGCTAGAACTTGTGTTGAAGAAAGGAACTGAGCTTTCACGCTATACATATCTCCTTGTGTTGACACTAGAGAGCCTCACCAACAGGAACCTCCCCCAGATATCTGAACTCTGTGTGTCCAGGGCTGCCTGGCAAGGTGTCTTGCAAATGAGACAGAGGAAAAGTAATGTTTTTAAAAGCAAGCTTGGTTTAATGTTTTAATGGGCAAAACCTAGTCTCAAGAGTCAGGTGTGTTGTTACAGGTAACAGAGATGTTAATAGTGTACCTGGTAGTACTAGACAGTACTAGGCAGTTAAAGAAGTTGTTACCTTTTAGAAGACTCCCTGTATCTTGAGTGATTTCAATCGTCCTTACAGAAATTGGGTTATTAGGCTTTGTTTTCTAAAATCCTTTGTTTTAGAAGACTTTTAATTCTTGTAAGAGTAAACCAGAAATGAGGGGCATTGTGGTATTTAAGTGTACCCTTCTTTTGTAAATGCTGCCAATAGACCCTTGGCCTCGGTTTCCACAGCTGAAAAAAAGACTATGATATACTAATGCCTACCTTCTTCCTGTGAGTACTTGGATCTGACGTGGCTAATTCATTCCTATGTTCAAAGCACAGTGGGTTGCAAAATTATGATTATTAAAGCCAGCTATTAGAGAGTGTTGTCTACTTTGAGAATATTGATTTAATCACATCTCTCTGTATTTTAAGTATAAAGTGATATGATTTGGAAAGATAAATTTATTCTATGTCCGTATCTAGTGAATAATTGTGGAGTCTTCTCTGTTCTTTCTGTAATGAATAAAAATAAATTGACTTAGTCAGAAAACAAAAGTGAGTGTGCTTGACAAAGGAAGTCCACCAGGCCATGCTGCATCTGTTTCTAACTTAATTTTATTTTTCCAGATGTATTTTTTCCTTCTTTCCTCCCCTCCCCCCATCTCTGTTCTAGTCAGAGATGCAAGGAGAGTAGATGCATTGCTTCTGTTGTGTTGGCCTTTTACCATGTCTCCAGAGGAGCAGGACAGCTGGGGGGACCATACCCTGACTTCTCTCCAAATGTAGGTTTGCTCATGGCTAGGTTATTGTCTTCCTCTCTGTCCTTGTGCTGTTTCTTGCTATGAAAAGAAACAATATACCACTGTTTCCATAGCTACATATGGGATAAATCTTTCAGGTCACTGTTTTGAGACTGTGTCCAAAAAGGAAAGAGATTTATAATAGAAGGAGATTTATCTATTTGAGTACTCCCTTGTCTCTGGTAGTAAAAGCTCCAGCTGCAGTGAAACCTAGTCCCCATGAGAGTCTGGCTTGTCCTCCTGGGACAAACATGACCAAATTCATATGTATGGCCTCATTAGTAGGGATGTAAAACCGGTATCACTAGGGCCTGACCTTTTTCTACAAAGCCACTTCAAAACTCTCTGAGATTGCAGACAAATGTTCTTGTTTGTTGTTACTGGCCATGCTGCCTTCTCTGTGTTTTACGGCTTAGGATGAAAAGTACATGTTGAAAAGAAATTACCCTGCTTCTCTTGAGCTGTTTAGGGGTTGTTTGTTGTTGGGGTTTTTTTGGGTTGTTTTGTTTTGTTTTTTTTTTCCCGGGACTTTTTGGGTCCCTGGGTGAAGGACAAGCAGCTTTGAGTGATGGCAGCAGACCTTTGTAGAATTGATACAGCAGGAGCACAAATACTCAGCCCTACTTGTGTGTGTGCATGGAACTAGAGCCCACATGGACGTCTTATTTTTCTGTGAGGGAGAAGATTGTGTTCAACTCAGGCTTAAACCCAGTTTAAAAAGAAGTAGAAACCTACCAAGTATCTCTGCTTTCCAACTCCAGTCCCTAACATTTCCTCAGCTGTCAACACTGTTTTGGCCAGCTTTCCTAACAGCAATTTTGATCTAGCCTTAAAGAGAAGATTTGAAGGATTGAAGTGCTCCTTTGGGGACTGAAAAATATTTTCAGGTCCAGTGAGAGCTGATTTGCTTTTATTAGATTCACATCTCTGTTGTAACAAACTAGGGCATGATGTTGTGAAATGCGTGTTACAGTATTACCACCAATAATGTCACTTTTAAAATCACTTTTAATATAATGTCTATAATTCACTGCATTGTGCCTCATTATTTCATCTCTATAGATTCTTCTTGTTGTGAGTATAATCATTTTTACGTTGTATTAAATTAACTCTCTAAGAGGTCCAGCACTCTGTTAATATTCCCCCAAAATTGAAGGTACTAAGACATGCACTGCCTCAAAGGTGTTACAATTTTTGTAAAGTGATAGACTAATATGAGAAAAATCTCTCCTTCAGAGTATTTCCTTGGGATCACCATGGCTCCTACATCTGTGCAGACCCTTTTGGGTAGGATACTGTAATTATATCATTGTCAAAGTAGAGGTTTCTTTGTGTCTTACTGATTACCTGAAATCGTTTTAATTTCTGCAGTCTGGTGGGTTTGTGTTAGCAAACTTGCTTGCTTCATGTACGTGCAAGGATGTGACATGAAAGATAGTTTTGGCTCCATTTTTTGACACTGAAATGATTACCTTTTGTCCACTTAATATTGTATGAATATGTCCAACCCTTATTTAAAACTAGTTTCTGACATTAGGCAGCTGAGTTGCATAGAGCATTGTGGGAATATGTTAAAGATGCTGTAGGGATGTTTTACTTCAGCCAAGGACACTGCGGACTACATTAGGGATATAAAGCAGGTACTTGGGAAGCTTTGGAACTTGCTGGTCTGGATGTAGCATTAGCTACATCCAGAATTGTGCTATTTTTTTTTCAATTTATTTTCTTTGAAGTATATTTGTATATGTGTAGTGGTGTTTGTCTCAATCACTACCAAGGTGATGCAACTGGTGAGATGCTTTTGTTTTATTACAGGTTGGGCCTATGATTTTGAAAGCCCTCCAGCATTCTGGTTAAAATTCTTCAAAAGAACATGCATTTTCAGCCTTTCTCTCACACTCATTTGGACTACTCCCAACAGTTTTTCAGAAAACTTTCATGGACCAAATTATACTGGAAGTAATAATATTGTGAAAATAGAAACATACTGTATGTCCTGTTGAAAAGTGGGCATCTTGTAATATTGCATCTTAAACTGAACATGGAGTTTCAACAGGACATGGTTTCCTAAGAGCTGGAGGTGTCTTTGGTCTTTGTCTTGTTTCTAGACTTGGAACAGAAGTAAGTCTATTGCCTTGAATACATATGAGTGCAAACCCCATGAGCTTGGAAGATTTGAAGATTATGATAAAGTGAAATGGAAAATACACAATCCCTTAAAATTTGTGGAAGATTACCCAAAAGCCTGTGTTTATAGTAGGTTTCTGTGCATTATATGTGCTCCTCAAGTGCACTTTTTCTCTTAAAGACATAAAAGTCACCGTGGAAACCTACTGCAACAGCTTTTGAACCATCAGCAATGTACAAAAGTCTGTTCTGAGAAGGGCTAGTGACAAATGAGGTGAATTAATTTCTGAGAACGGCACAGCAGAGCTGGAAAATTGGAAAGAGTAACAATTAGTGTCTGTAATAAGAGCCTTTGGGTTCGAAGAGGTCAGTGGGTCCTTTCTCTTCTACAGAAACCAGTAGCTGAAATTTCATTTACCAACTTCATTTCATAATGAAACTTCCTGCAGTATCCTTAACAAGAACAAAACTTGTGAGGTGGAGGAAAGATATTTAGTATTCAACTGGCTAAAATTACTTTTTCTATGCAGCCAGGAAGAAATTTTTATTTACTGCTCATTATTGTATATGCATGCTACACCTCTATATGTAAAAACAAGCGATCAATGTTTTTTAGCCTTTTTCATCACTGAATGTTTGCAGTAGGAAGAGAGTTTCATTTATTTCACTTAAACAAATAGAGTTACTGTGGAATCCATCCTGAATACCTGAAATTCATTTTCAAAAGCAAGCAGGACTGATCTTAAAAAATAAATAGCAAGGTAACGAGAACTGTTGTCAGTTAACTTCATCACCTCTTCCCATGGCTGATTTTTTTCCTGTTTCAGTTTGGCTGTAACTGAGGCAAGAACCAGAAATGCTAGTGACTGCCTGTGTATTGGGAATATGGCAAGTAGTCCTCATTTGCAGGCACCAATTACTCATAAAGGAAATGCCATGACACAAGGGATTTTTTCATTCTTTCATTTATGGTTTGATTCTGTCATCATTATTTGATACTCACAGGCATAGCAGGATGCTGCTGAGGCTTTAAAAACAAAGGGAAGTCAGCCTGAAGCAAATCACCTTGCACACTGGGGAAGTTCAGAACTGACTCCTCACCAGGCTTGCCTTCCCTTTTGGATGTGATTGGAGAACAAATTTTCCCTCACAGGAAAAACTAAATGTTTTGAGACTTCCTTTCAGCATATGTGAGGATGAAAGCAAATCCCTCAACTCTGCTTATTCCCTCTCCTCACTAGCCATGCTGTTTCTTACATCCCTTCACTGCTTCTCTGCATCAGTCATTGTCTTTTCCCTTTGCTTTCAAACATGTTAATGTCTCTCTCATGCTACCCTATGAAACATGCCCTATATCCCATCTGCTTCTCTCACTGTTTTTTCTTCCCTTGTTCCTGCCTCCCTCTGTGTTTCATCTCCTTTGGCAAACCATACCATGGCATACTTTCCTAGCTGTTCACTTCCATGAGTGGATTGCCTCTGTCCTCTACTTGCTGTGTGGGCTCCCTGCTCGACACTAAGCAAGTCCATGCTGGTTGTTCTTTGCATCCTGATCCTAAATTGCCTGAAGCTCTAGGATAAAAGGCTGTGTTTCACAGCTTGCTTCCTCAGGAGCTTCTTCCTCAAAGGATGGAGTCTCTGTTCATCAGAGATGAAGTTTACATGTCAGAGTGCAGATTCAGTACCTCCACCTCTCTGCTTGCTAGAAAGAGCCAGGGATTGAGAAATGTGTCTAAAAGTCTTCACTTTTTTTCCCCCACTGTAAGTCTTGTCTCTCTTCTGCAATTGCTTCAGAAACAAACAAGGAATGGAGGACCTTAAATACATCTAGTAAGACTTTTATGGATTCATTTTCCAGTTGCAAAGGAAAAGTGACACAGGCTATAGGTGCCAGGCTGTACCTCTCCTGTTCTGTTTTCAATGGTGTGGCTTTTGGTGTTTGGTATTAAAGGTCTGTACAAAGATTGCTGGGAAGGCTTTGGTTTGCTTTGGTGCTGTCAAGTGCTCTGTGACACATTTATGGGGTTCTCTAGCACTTGCTGGATATGTGTTCTGCTGTGAACAGTGTTTTCAACAGAATGACATGGATGAGTCAATGAAATTGTTCCCTCCTCAGTCCCCAGAATGGAAAATAATGATTTCTACTTGTAGTGCTGGTGCTATTTGGACATGAATCTTCAATATTGTGTGGGAAAATAATGCCACTAAGAAGAGCCAGCTGAGGAACAGTGTGGAGTCTTTTTCCCTATGTGCTGTAGATGCTCCTTCAATATTTTTATTCACTCCACTTCAGAGTTCAGGTCAGCATCCAAAACCTCCTGGTCTTTTTCTGTTCTCATTTTCCCCAGTGTCTGTCTTGCCTTCATCGGGAGGGTCTTCAGTTTTCTCTTTAACTTGTCCTTGAAGACTCTGCCATCTCGTGGTGGTCTTCTCTGGTGACTCTTCCTTTATTGTGAGCTGCCCTTTGGGTGCGATAGATCCAAACTATGTTGTATGTGAATTCCTCATACAGATGGTAGGACCTAACAAGCTGGAATTCAGAGAAATTTTGTATTCTCTCCACATTTTAGTTCAGAATCTGACCTATGGGAAGTGAAATAATGTCTGTTTCTGCATGGTGAGAACTGATTGGGAAAGTGGCCACAACTGCCTCTTTCAGCTCTAAGCTTTAGCTTCTAATGCTGTTTTCTCTCCATCTCCCTCCTTTTAACAGTTTGTTGTTTTTTCTTTTTTGTTGTTGTTGTTTTTTTTTAATAAGGAAGGAATCTGCAGTGTTGCAATAATATATATCTAAAAGTTAAAGAAAATTCAAACCCAGTTTTTCTTGCCCAATATTCTTCGCATTTTGATATCGTAACCCCTGTGTGTCCTGTCACTAAAACAAATGTGTGAAACAGTTCCACTTCTCCTCTTTAATTGGAACTAGCTTGTTTCAAGGAGCTGAAGAGGCAGACTACTAACAAAGGTTAGTGTGGAGAAATATATCATTGTCTTGCAGGATGTTCTAAGTGGGTCTCTTGAGTATCAAGGTCAGAGTTTATTTAGCAGCAAGTTCTACTAGTATGAATCATCAATAGTGTTTCTTACACAATTTATCAATGCCTGGCAATTATACTTTGTTCTCTACGGAAATTCTACACTTCTTCTCAGGAAATGGTGCATATTTTTAACTCTTCATTGTCCTTCTCAAGTACAACTTTCAGTTTCTTTGACACAGAAAAATGGAGATGATACAGCACTATGTTCTTTTGAGCAGGTTTTAGCTCAAAAGTCAATTCTGCATCAAAACCAGAACTTCTTAAAAAGGAAAATTGATTCAGACTGAATTAATTTTCAGTAAAATCCTGTTTTTTCTGATTTTCTATGCTTTAAAAAAATCACCCTGGGGCAATAAAATAAATTTATATATATATATATATATATATATATATATATATATATATATATATATATATATATATATATATATATATATATATATAAAATTTCTAATGAGGAAAACCACCTTCTTTTTGACTGGGAAATTAATTTTTTCAGCAGCTTGATCCATGCGTCAGTGAAATTCATCAACTAGGTATTTCTGAAAATTCAGGATGGTTTTTTATCTGTTTGGTGAATGAACTCAGAAGAATGAACTTCTTTCTACTGCTAGACTAAATATGGGTGGATTCTCATGGCTCAAATGGCTCTGAACTTCCAGCTGCTGGCACCTGTTTTCTCTAGAAATGAGCTGAAGCACTTGAACTGGGGATAGATCCCATAATTTCCAAACATGAGTAATAAATCATGAAGTCCAGCTCACTGCATTGCCAAGATATTTTTCCACAGTTAAAGGAGTACTGAAGCAGAGAATGTAGTAATAATGTAGGCAGAATTTTGCAAAAGTGTAATTCGATCTTGAACTGCAGTTCAACATCTCTCTAAAAAAACCCCAAAAACTAAACCCAAAAAAAACCCCCTAAAACTCCAAATCCAAAGACCTAAGCACCCCCTGCCAAAAAATCCCCAAACAAAATGAAAAAAGCCAAATAAGTCAAATGAGTACGCTCCACACCGGTGCCTTGATTACTGGGTAGGGGAGAGGCACATTTGTCAAAGAAGGCTGTTTGTCTTTGTACTAACAATACCCAGTCTCACTGTCTTTGCCTTCTGGGATCCCTGGTACCTAGCACTCGTCTATTACACGGTGCCTAAGTGCCAGTGCTCCCTGACCAGCTCCTGTGCTTTGCTGGAGTGTACAGGACATGGCGAGGCTGCATGTGGCCTTATGTTGCATTTCTGGAGGCACTCCTTGTTTCTAATATACATACCTGTTTAGTCAGAGTTTCCCAATGTTAAATCAAACACATTATTTCTATCTTCTCTGCTCTTACAGAATCCAAAGAAGATGACTGACATAAAATACTAACCCATTGAAAACTCATCCCCCTCCAAACCATTTATTTATTTATCATTTCTCTGACATTTCAAGCTTCATGATGTGTCTTCTAGATTTCCCTGCAATTAGGCAGACTAGCAGTTTCCTTTTTGGGAAAAGCTCAGATTCCTATGGAACTGAATTCCAGGAGCTTGGTCTTCAGTGCAAATACTAAAGATCACAAGACTCCCCGTGTTTCTGTGGAGTGCCTTTCCCAAGCTGTTCCTTGAGCTGCAGTTTCCCCAAGCTATTTGTGGAGATGATGGATGCTGCAGGTTAGATTGTGTCTGTGCATGGCAGAGAGGCTCTCAGCCCCAGGGAGCAGGTGTAGTTGAGATTACCAGTGAAGCAAAGGCAGGTATGAACTGACACGTAAGTGGCAGAGCTACAGATCCTCATTCCTTCCTATCCTTTGTGTCAGACTCAAAAGTGGTGCTGGCTGAAGAGGCTATTGTAGTGTGGGTGCACAGTCAGGGCAGAGCCAGCATTCAGCCCTTTCTTCCAGCATGTAGCTGAATGTAGAATTGATGCGAGAACAAACTGTTCTGCAATTAAGGAGGTTCTTTGTGTTCAGTAGTAGCAAGAGGCTATGCTGCCTTCTCATTTTTGCTCCATTATTTGGGATTCACAGCAGTGTTGATAAACTTTGGTATTAAGTACATCTAGTTAGCCAGAGCTGCACTGTGAACTGGGTTACAGGGTGAGAAGCTCACTTACATATTTTTATTCTGCCAGGAGAGGTTTGGATTAGATTTTATGAAAAAAAAACAAACAAACAAAAAACCAAAAAACCAACCAAACAAAAAAAAACTAACAAAAAAACCCACCCCAAAACAAAAACAACAAACAAAAAACCCAAACCAATCGCTGGAAGAGTGTTTAGGCACTAGATTAAATTGCCCAGGGAACTGGTGAAGTCACTGTCTCTGGAAGTGTTCAGGAGGTGCCTGGATGAGGTACTCAGGGATATGTTTCAGGGGTGAATGTGATGGTCCTAGAAGGCTGATGGCTTGATTAGATGATCTTGAGAGTCTTCCAACTCTGTTGATTCTGCATGAGCTGTGGAGATTATGCAGGGCTTTGCTGAGAAGTGCATAGGGTGGGAAAAGAAGAATAATGGGGTCTGTGACTGTACTTTTCTAGTTACCCAGTGGGGAAATTTGTTTCTGCTATATGCCATCAGGAAATAATAACCTCACTGGAGCAAAAGGAAAGGGGAGAGAGCTGAGATGCAGGAGTCATGGGATCTACATTTCTCTTTAATGTAGTCATGTCTCAGAGGAGAGTGTTTGCCCATGAATTTTGGTCAAGATTGGCTCATTCCAGCTTGGAAGACATGTACTTGAGCTGATTTGTGAACTGCACTTCGACACGCACTTTCTTTTTTGCACGCACTTGATTGAACAATGAAATATTTCATCAGAAGTAAAATCAAACTGGTACGACAGATTGTGTGTTGGCAGATGCTGGACACACCTTCTCTGTGCACAAGTTGCAAAGCAGAAATAAGGAGTTAGGTTTGACAGACCTATCACCAAGTCTGGAGGCAGTGCAACCATGTCAGCATAGCACTAAACCTGGAGGCAGAGTTTATGTTCTTTGGCTCCATGCCATGCTTTTAAAAGGCAGTATCGAGCCAGCTATTGAGTTAGCATCTCCTCAGGGACGGTGTTGTGCAACTGAATGTGTGCAAGACAATCGTTCAGTGGAGTAGGGAGTTGTTTTGTGGTTTTTTGGGTGGTTCAGCTGCTGCTGTTGGTTTGTGTGTGCTTGTTTTTAAAATGTATTATGGTCAGAAAAGCAGGAGGCTTTATGGTGCTCTTGGCTTCAGAGCTTTCTATGGACTTCATTCTCTTCATCAGTGCAGGCCATATTGTCCAGGCTATGAGATGACTAAGCCACACTGAATTTTGTGGGAATGCTTTATAACAAACCTGAAATCAGGCTTTAAACTTTCATATAGGCTGTACTTAAAATATCAAGCTTTTAAGAGGAAGAGGGAAGAGCTGCAGTCTTTGAGGCAGTCACAAGGGGTTTAACATAGAACTAATAAACTTGGTTCTTCTAGAATGCTCCAGATACATGTGTAACATCCCAGTCTCCAAGGCAGAGGATGCTGATATTTCATATACAGAATGTTCCATCCCAAATTATCCTGCAAGCCTTGGGTACACAAAGCACAGCAAGGTTTACTAGGATACCACACAGCTTGACAAGCATTCATGAATTTAGAGAAGGCACACTCTGTTCTCAGGTTCCCTGCCCATGCCCTTCTTCTTTACTCAGGAAAATTTATTATTAGAAGGGAAAAAAGGTGAAAATTTGATGGAAAGTGTCGTTTTTATTTTATTTGTTTATGAGTTATTGAGACAGCTGGTTACCTTTCACAGAGTTTATTAAAGCTGATTCTGATTTCATCAGAACCCATGATAGTGAAGGATTGTAGTCTTGGTTTTGGTTTACTTTCAGAGGGCACTCCTAGAAAATGTGTTGAAGTATTGCATGTTGCTTAAACACTAAATGGAACAAGTCGCAATAGCATTGCTGGGGAAGTAGCAATGCAAAATGGTGGTGGATCAAGTGAACAAGGAGCAGTAGAACAGAACAGAGGGAATCCTCCTAATATCTTATCTTCTTATTGATCAAGTTTTCTCCCAGACAGCTAATAACTGTTTGAATGTTTTCCCACTGCTTGTGAATCTTCCTCTTGTGACCCAGCTGTGGCATCATAAAAATGCAGCAAACACTGAGTTATCATAATTCCCACAGTGCAAAGAAATTAGCTGGGAATTGCAGTGAAAGGTCACCTTAAATGCAATTCGTGGGCATCTGGAACACCTGGTCTACTTCTTTGCACAAAATGTTACTTCTCCAAGATTCTCTGAGGATAAGCTGTTCCCGTTACAGTTTTCATAGAGATGATGGCTCTGGTTGTGATACGCACCTTGCTCTTAGTGGTAAATCTCTCAGGCAGAAGTTCTGCCCTCTTCCACTGCTAAATCTCTGAGCTTGCTCACTTACGTTGTTCTTTTCTATTCTCATTTCCCTCTTTAACCAGGGAAATTTATAGACCTAGACGTTACTTCTCTCCTTCAGTACTGTTTTGTGAAGTGCTGATAGCACAGAATCCTTAATCTGTCTGGGGACACTGTGGGACAGAATTTTATGTTCATAGTGCCCTTGGTTTGGGGTAGAACTCAGCTTCAAAGGCTGCCATCTGTCTTCTATGTATCTTAAGTGGAAGCTGGAGGTTGTGTATTTGAGAGGTTCATGCAGATTGCTTAAATAATTCAAACCTGCAAACCCAATAATCATAGAACCATAGTACTGATTAGGTTGAAAATGACCCCTAAAATCATCAAGTCCAATCACTGACCTATCACTTCTCTGTCCCCCAAAAAGTGGTGTCCCTAAGTCTACGCAGCTTTAAAATACCTCAAGGGGTGGTGAATCAACCACGTCCCTGGGCAGACTGTCTGAGTGCTTGATGATCCTTTCAGTGAAGAATTTTTTCCCAATATCCAATCTAAACCTTCCCATGAGCAACTTGAGGCCCTTTCCTCTTGTCCTGTCACTTGCTACTCGGGAGAAGTGACCCGCCCTATTTCCCTACACCCTCCTCTCAGGCAGTTGTAGAGAGTGATAAGGTGACAGCTGAGCCGCTGTTTCTCCAGGCTAAACACCTCCAGCTCCCTCAGCCACGTCACTTAAGCCTTGTGCTCCAGACACTTCCCCAGCTTTGTTGCCCTTCTTTGGACATGCTCCAGCACCTCAGTGTCCCTCCTGTAGTGAGGGGCTCATAACTGAATACCGGATTTGAGGTGTGGCCTCACCAGTGCCCAGTACAGCGGGACAATCACTGGTCCTGCTGGACACACTATTGCTGATACAGGCCAGGATTACGCTGGCCTCCTTGGCCACGTGGGCACACACTGGCCCATGTTCAGTGACTGTCAAAAAGCACCTCCAAGTCTTTTTTTCTTGGCAGCTTTCCATGCATATATCCCAGCCTTTAGCATTGAATGAAATTGTGACCTGAGTGGGGGATCCAGCACTTGACCTTATTGGACCTTGTACAGTTGGCCTTGTCCTATTGATCCAGTCAATGCAGATCCCTCTTCAGAGTCTTCCTGCCCTCTGGCAGATCTGTGTCTCTCTGAAACCTCTGTCAGGTGTTAATACGGGCTGAGAAGTTATTTAGGGTAGTAGGGACAGACACTGTGATTGTATTCTTTTCTATTCCTTATGACATGGAGCAAGAAAATAATACATTACAATGAGATCAATCAACTTCTTTGGCTCACCGTGTATAAACAGAACACAGTGTCTTTGTAACAGTACCTTTACAAAAATATTTTTGAATTATTTATTTTATAGAACTGTAGAAGAAAAAAGGCCAGTTTTTTTTTTTGTTTGTTTGTTTTTTGCCTGCTTCTTTTATGTGACATGCTGGTGTTAGTGACTTTAATTTCCAAGAGGCATACATTTTACAACTCTTTTTAATTATGCTGAAGCTCCAGGGGGCATGTATGGGAGACTGTGACTTTGGCATTATGGGAACAAGAAGTAGAGTGAGTGTCAGAACTCTTGGGTGAGTTGCCCAGATGAAGCCTACGTGACTTCTCAAATAGACAGTCTAAAGATCATCTGACTTAGTCATGAGTTTTCCTGATAATTTCAGACATCTTACTGTTTTCAGGCACTGAATTCTACACTATGACTCTACAATCTCTGTTTGAGTAGATCAGTAACTTCAGCTTTGCCATTTTCTGTGCAATACAATGTTTTGGTTTAGTGGTGAGGCACTCTATTTGAAAAATCATTTTTCTGGGAAATTAAATTTGTGAGGTATTGGAATTTTTTGTTAGATTTTTTTGACAAAAATGTAAATGGTCTCAGATTAATGATTTGGATTCAGTCATCTGTTGTCTCTGCTCTCACTTTTCTTGCTGTTGTTGTTTTCTTTTCTTATTGCAAATAATCAGAAGGGAAAAGTCTGGAAGGAATAGTCTTGTCTTCTATTCCAACACCCTCCTTCTCTGACTCTCTCTTTTCTTTCTGACTAATTTTCAAAGAAGTATTTTAGACATTTTTAACTGGTCTAGTAATGAAATCCTCTTTGTGTTTTTTGTGATCTGAAAAGCAGGGCACAGCAGGCTGTGTCTGTGCTGTGTGCCTGTCCTCTGGGTGCAGGCACACAGGAGAGAAGACCTTTACCATGCATTTACTGGGAAATATTTTATCTGCAGCTGTTGTATTTCCTTCTTGACTGCTTTCTAGCAGGCCTAGGATGATGCTGTGAACCCAAAGATTTAACCCTGTGTCATCACATTACAAACATTTCAAGCGACTCTCTCCCACAGAGCATATGTACTGGTCCCACATCTTTGGTTCTGCATGCTGTTCTAGAGCACCAATTCCATATGATTATAAATAATTAAAGGACCTGACTACTGTTGAGAAGGGACCCTATCTCAGCAGAAAGCACAATTTAAATGAGTCCCACCTCTTTAATTCCTCCTATTACCTCATCTATTCAGTACCTGGAGTAAACATGGTGGTTTTGAAGGGGATGCAGAGTTTTACTGTTCTGTGGGATACCAGAAATATCTGAGCTTTAAACAGAGGCTTTTCTGGTTGGTCAGTGAAGAGTGCTTTTCCTCTATGCAGTTTGCCTTGTCTGAAGTGAAAGGTCCTTTGGAAAGTCTTTTTTCCTGTTGTCTTTCAAGACCCTGGGAAGCCTTGGCTTTTTGTAATGATGCTTGGGAGAGGATTTCTTCTGTGCTAGTGTTTTACATGTCCTTGGCACCTGTATGCTGCAACCATGGCAAATCCAACTTCTCATGGAACTATGCTATGAATAGCTGCTGTAACTTGGATATTTTCAATCTGAATTCCAGACAACTGGCAATCGTGAAACATTAAACATCATGGTTGCTCTAAAGATATTGCTTAAATACTTACATAGTGCAAATAAATTGCTCTGCAGATACCAAAGACATAAGTTAAGGCAGAGGGATGCTATTGTCACGTGCTAAACTAGTGATATTTTGCAATTTGGCATGTTAATTCCTCCAAGATTCTGCAGTAATTTTGCTCATCTGTGTCAGTGGTTGGTATCAGAGTCTCCTGTTATGCAAAATAAATCAGTAATATCTCTCCCTTCCAGGGAAAATGTGCAACAGTTTATTGCCTTGTAGAAGGAAAAATAAATTAACAATGCTGACTGTAACTGGAGTGAAACACGAGGGAAATCAGTTTGCCATGAAAACATCTGTAAAGGAATTATCTTGCTGAGAATCAGGTATCAGAGCTGCCACTTTAGTACGGCCAGCTTAGATGAAAAGCTGAATTGCTGAGCAGCGTTTCTCATACTGCGAAGTAATATAACATATTTCTAATGCAAACACATGAGCTCAGGGCCAACTTTATGGTACCTAGAGTCCAGATTCTTGGATGCTTGCCTAAGCAGAGCTGAGCTAACCACATGCAGCAAAACTCCAGGCCCTGTGGTTATTAGGAAGAAGACTTACACTCTTTGTAACATGACCAGAGTTAGAGGGAGGAGGGTTGTACTTGAGGATTGGAGGAACTGCCTGCCTTTTAGGAGAAATGCAGAAGGGAATAGATTACCATGCAATATGCAAAAAAGGCAAATGATTGGCCTGAGGAACAAGTTCCTCTTCTTTTAGGCTGATGGGAATAAATCTGGAGCAACCATGTGGGACTTATATCCTCAGTGGCTCTGGTGGGGCAGTGCCCCATGCTGAGAATCTCAGGTGAGTGACCTCTGCTCCTGCTGAAAACTACCTGCAGCTCATCTGGCTGTGAAAGAGAAGCAAGGCATTGGGGGTAGGGGATGGAGGATGAGCTGTAGTGCTGGTCAGATTTTTGCATTGCTATGGAAACAGGTATTGTGCTTGCTAACCCAGTGCACCAAGTAGGTGTGGGTAGACCTCTGACCTCTCTTCATTTTAATTTTCAAGCTATTGGAGGAACAGGAGAGAACAAAATGTGTACAGGAGGAGATAGTCAATACAGTATTTTGCTCAGGGCTCAGATCAGAATGAAAGGGTGTGAGTTTACTTGCAGAAATTGACTTATTATTTTGAGCATGCTGCAGCCACATATATGAAGTATCATTAAAGTGCAGGGGTTCCCCCACCCCACCTCCTTCCTGGAAAGATTTGCATATTGGTATCACCTGGAAAAGAGGTGGGAGTAGACACTCTGTATATCTTATGCATGCTCCAAAAGTCCCAGGGTGCTATAAGTTCAAATAGAAATTGGTTGCAAGATTTCTCTGCAATGTGAATCCTGATTAATTTCTATGATTATTTTAGTATTTCTATCTGACAAAGTCTGTGATATTACAAGGATTTTAGGGATTCTTGATCCTTTTTAATTCTATGTCATGTTCTACTTAAAATTTTTATATACCATGTTGGGAGAAATTTTCTGGTTTGTGAGATTTGAATGGGAAGGAGAGAGAATCTGGACTAATTTCTATGCTGGGCCATGCTCAACTTGGTAGGCCTTGTGGAGATGCCTGAGGAGAACTGGGCTTGATATCTGGCCTGATGATTTTATGCCTCTGTGAAAATAATTCTGCCTGCATAAAATGCAGAATACTATCTTTCCCTAGACTGCTTGCTTGTCTTTTTTCTATGATGTGGCTTTGCAGAGTAACTCAACCCAGACTCTTGGACTTAATAGGTAGAGGTGGGACTGTGCATAAGGCTTTTGATGGGAAATTATCTTTTAAATTCTCTCTGAACTCATCAGTTGTTTAAATAATTTTAACTAGTCATTAAGTGCTTCATTAGAGTGTTTTCTTCTTAAGCTGCCTTAGTTAGATTAAAACTGAATTGTGCCTATTTCTTATTACTCATTTTTGCCTCCATTTTTCCTAAATGGACTTTGGCTCATGTATTTTTGAGGTTTAATATCAGTTCAGCTGAATGCTCTTGAGTTTCTGAATTAATTCAGTCATTTTGTCTTAATGACCACAAAGAGTTTTGTTAAGCTGGAGTGCCATTAAACTCAAGCGCCGTAGTGTTTAGAGCTGGTGATCACTGGGGGAAAGCTTGCAGGTAGGAAATAAGACTGGAAGTTGGACAAAAAGCATGAGGGGTTCATTTGCTGTGAATTCAGCAATAAACACCTGGAGAAAATGTGGTCCAAAGGGATGCAAAATCAGTACTTTGCTGAAGAAGAGTGTGCTAATTCTTTCAGGATAGATTTTGATCTGGAGCTCAGCTCTGCATTTCCTTCCTGAAGTCTCATTGATACTTTATCATGTGTTGCAAATAAAAATATTATATGATGGGAATATGTTTTATATAGCTACTCTTTAACTGAAGAAAACTCAGATTGCCTCAGCATACTTGACACGTTCTCTTCCTATTGATGCTGGGGAAAAAAACCCAGACAGTTTCTTTTGTTGTCATATCTGCACCCATTTATAAAGAAACTGAATTGAATATAAGGGGGCTATTGTTTTCAGGACAAACTGCATTTTGTCTTAGGACAACCTAAAATTAAATTACTTTTTTATCTTTAAAAATGAAATGAAAGGAGGTTTGAAATAAATAGTCATTGAAAATGTAAGTTATTTCTCTCAAATTCTTCTGAATTTTTTTTTTCATCTTTAGTTCAAACAGATTTCTAAACATTTTGACATTACCCTATAGATATTTTCATAATGAAAAAATCCACCAGATTTAACATGTTAATCTAATTCTGGTTTAATTATTTGAGCTCATGTTGTGCTCTGTGGATTATATGAACGGATGAGAAAAAGTTCCCAGATTGTACTACATTCGTGGCTGGCAGGGGCCACTCCTAGGAGACAAGGGCAATGTGAAAGTTGCTAGTTAATCCTAATGACAATGAACAGTTTAGCATGTACTTGGGCACGGTAAGGTTTTCAGAAGCAGTCAGCTTTGTGCTTGCTTTGTGCTCACTGAAGTTGTTGGGGTTAGCAGCCCTGGCAGGCTGCTGATGAGCACTCTGAGAAGCCCATCTACACCAGCTCTCAAAGTAGAATGGCTTCTTCCCACTGCTGTGTGAGTGGCGTAGGTGGGTGGTGCTGTGGAGAAGATAAGGTGCTCTTAATTTAAGCTACTGAACTTCACAAAAAACCTTAGCAATGCCAGAGCAGTTTTTAATCTTCTCACGAGTTAGTAGGGTGAGTTTAAAAGGAAGAGTTTCCCTTCACTAAAATGTGAAAACTGTGGCTTGCTTTACTCTCCTTCTAAAAATAAGCCATTGTACTAGAAAATTAACTGTTGCAGGCTGAGGGTGTTTAGAGGACCTGTTGGGTTTCTGTTGGTTTGTTGTATTGTTGATTTTATTTTTATGTGTGTTTTTGTTTGCTTTTCCCACGGAAGTATGGCTTTTGCCCTTTACACTAAAAACACATCAATGATTTTAAGGGGTTATATACTGTCCTAGGAGTCTCAGATTTTAGGTTTTCTTTCTGATACCCCACTCCCCATCAGAGAGCTTTTGTGGCTAATGCTTCTCAGCATAAGTTGTTTCTCCTTTGAATATATGCTGTGAATGGTCAGCAAACATAGATGAATGTGCTTGGCTTCATAGAACTTTTAGTTCAGGCCAAGTTAAAATCTAAAGGAAATGTGTGTATATGAAATGCAAAAGGTATAAAGTCAGTGTAAATAGTGTTCATAGTGACATAAGTGAAAAATAAGAAAAGAAACAATATGCCTAATTCACTTTAAGATCACCTTTGAAATGTGCTTGTGGTAAGCCTCTGGCTTTCCCTGTATCCATTTGGAAAACGTGGAGCTCATGCCAGGCTATGCAGGGCAGGAAGCTTGCTCCTACTGCATGTTGTCTTCTCTCTTCAGTAATAATGCTTGGCTAGAGCAGGAAAATATGCTCAGAGGGGTTTGTTCAATTTCTCATCCTTTGCTCCAGATTATTGATTCTTTCTCAGCATACACTTTTGACTTCTCCCTCCCTTCTCTTTTACTACATTTTCCTCTCCCTGGAAGGGTGACCTAGTTGCCCTGATGCACACACAGCCAGGACATGACTGAACTCTTGAAAGGTGTTTGCCTGCTCTCTTCCACTTGTAAAGCCATGTGTATTGAGTCTTTCCCTACCCTAAACTTAGAGATTTTCAAAAAGTAATTAAACTTAACTTCATTTGGTATAATGTTTATGGTAGGTGAGGATCATTCATGGCTTCTGTTTCTGACCAGACCCTGTGAAAACTCTTAGGCTGGAATGGAGATGATTTGAGGGAGGGAAAAACTAACTCCAAATTTGAACCTGCTTCTGTAGCCCACTAATCAATCTGCACAAGGGGCCTGTTCACAGCATCACTGTTAAAGTTTTTCACTAACAAATTGATCATAGGCTAGGCTGGTAGAGAGGTGGAACTTTCTGAGCTGTTGTTATTTAGCACATTATCCTTGTGAGCGTTAAAAACAAGTGTAGCATCCCCCTTCTTCTTGACTGACATGTACATCTTCATAAAATGCAGGCAGAGAGCTACTTCAGCAAAGATTGCCCATGCTTAACAAGCTTCTGTGCACTTAACAGGTGTACTTCAGCTTTCTTTGAGAGCTTTGAAGTAGAACAAGGGTTGCTTTAAGTTGGACAGCTCTACATCACTGCAGCATGTTAGTACAGTGTGAACACTCTATATCTTGCATTAGAATAGATTCTAAACTTATCACATAAAACTGGCAGTAACTGGGTATCTTCATGTACTCTGAAAGTAAAACTAGGGCTCCAGAAAATGTTCCACTACCTGTAAAAGATACCCAGCCCTGTGGTTTTGGGCAGTCGAGTGACAGTGCCATTCACTAGACAGCACAGTACAGGAGAAGCTCTTCTTGCTATAAAGGCCCCAGAAGCTGTGCCCTTGATAGTCTGCCAAAAAACAAGTGGGAATGGGGAAATATCTAGCAAGAAACTATGTAAAAGCTAGAGTGTCTTGAACTGGCCAGTAGTGTTTTGCAAGTCCAGCAGATTCTGTGACATACCTGACTAGAAATGCTGGCAGAAAACTGGTTGGTTTTGGTCTCACTTAGGTGGAATTGTCTTCAGCTTTTCCAAATACTAAGATATCCTGACAGGCCATTCAGGCTACCAACACTTCTTGACAGGTCTTTTCCTTACACTCCGTGCAACTCTTCTCTTCCCTTGTTTTCTGTAAATATCCGTTGGCACAGCAATGCCAGAAAAGTTCACCATTTACCACAGACTGGTTAAGAGTGTTTGGAATGCTCTGTCCCTTTCCTGTCACTGTCTCTTGGATGTGTTTTAAGCAGATCTGAAGATATCTATATACTCTTGGATCTCAAACCACAGGCTAGAGGGATTATTTGTCCTGGATCATATTTGAAAATATGCCAAGCTGTGGACAGATGCTATTTAATGTAGGTGAGGATGTTTTATAGTGAATTTTGGGTGAAGGTGCTTTTTTTGTTCTTTTTCAATGCCTGTTAGAAATAGTTGCTACCTTTAATTTATAAGTGCAATAGGAAAAGCAAAAAAAAAAAACAACTTGCAGTGCTTGAAATGTAAAGGGTCAAATAAAGCATAATCAGTCAATATTGCTTTTTTGCTCTATTTTTTTTCTTAGGGCTTTGAGAGGAAGAATGCTTTTGAAGCCTTTGTTAAAATTAAAAATTGAAAAAGAGCACAGAATGGGTAAGATTGGCTAACACTGCAGGAATTCTTGTTCTTGAAGTATGATCATGTATCCTTGAAAGGAATTAGAAATAAATGCTTCTTAAGGGGCTAAGATAACAGCAGCAAAATAAATTTGGTTTCTGCACCTGGTGTTGGCTGTAACTTCAGCATCAGAGAAATGGGAAGAACTTGTTGTCCATCATCCAAAGAAAGATCAGACTAGCTTCTGCTGGGATGTTTAAAGTTTTGCTCTTCACTGTACTTTCAACTATTGGTTTATAGAAGCGTTGCAAAAAGTTTCACCTTGTTTGGGGAGGCCATGCCCTTACTGTGGAACAAGGAGAGCAATAAGAACAATCTTCTTGTCTAGTCCTTTCACTCTCCTCCTTTGTTTCTTCTCTTGCTTTTCCTTGTAATGGGATCAGACTCTTGGTGAGACATCTGTAACAGAAGGCGAGGAAAAGCATGACAGTTAAGGTCTAAGAGAATGACTGGTGCTCTTTCTCTTTCCTCACTTTATTTCGTCTTGCCGTCCTGCTTGAATTTTCCTTCTTACCTTCACCAAATGAGGAATGCTGGAAAGAAGTGGTGGTAAAAAGGACCTATTTCTATGGTTGTAGATGCACCAGTTAAGTGTAAGTCTGGCAATGCTTCTGTATCCTTTGACTTGAGAGTCTGTGCTCTTCTCATTCAGTAGCTGTGCTCTGACATCATCTGAAAGTGGAGGTAGACAGCTAATTGAGCATTTTTAATTTTAGGTACTATTTTATGAAAATGCGGTGTCATAGAGTCTTACCCCTTGGACATGTTAGAGTATAGGCATTTCCCTGATAACATCTGTGCATTTCCTCTGCATGCTATTATTACATAAATAGCAAATATTGCTATTAATAATAAGCAATATATCCAACTGTTGGCATAATGAGCACGTAAGCTAGTGTTTCAAAAATGAAATAAGTCCTGCAAGCCAGTTTTGGATAATGATTTTGCCATGGGTGAACCTAGGAAGAGAGACAAAATTCCTCAAGATGTTGCAGCAGCTGGCAAGGTCTCCATGGTTACATTGGCATGAGATCTGGGAAACCACCAAGGGTAGTTCATTTCTTGACAATAAAATACCAGAGAGGAGTACTCCTTGGTGTATCTGAAGATTATCTTAAAGTGAAGGTTTAATTAAATAAGAGAGAGAAGAAGAGACAAGTTTTGTTTAGGGGAAAAATGTTTAAAATTGAATGCAGACAGTGACAAAGATGTGGCTGGGACACCTTTAATCACAGGTTGTGGCTGCAATATTTATGCGAGCTGTTTCCTGTGTCTGTTTATTTCTTGTATTCATGTGGCCTGACAAGATCAGGGAAATAATCTTGTCTGAATGCAAGAAAATTGTCACAGAAAGAGTAGCTATTCTGAAAAGATTGTTCTGCTGCACACTGTGGGGCATGAAATGTCCCCTGCTTCATGCTCATGGATGGGAAGGTTCTGTGAGATTTCAAGACATAACACTTCTCAAAAAAAATTATATTCTGTCTTAAGAATGCCAAGTTTCAGAACAGTATTTCCTTAATAAGAAGGGATAGAAAGCTACAGCTGGTTTTAGGTGGGATGCAGATCAAAATGTGCATATAAGATTTTCTTTGTAAGAATGCTGAGAACAGAAGGAAAATGGCCCCTTTTAAAAGCCATCGTGATTTTTCAGCATTGTGGCCAATACGCAGTATAGCGCAGTGAATTACCTCTTTTATTTTCTAATACATATAAAAAGTCATTTTGAGTGTCACCTGGCTGCATCTGAATTTCAGGCAGAGCTTTGCACATATGCCTATGCATCCATATTAAATACCTGTGTTTTTCAGCCCTGCTGCAGAGTTTCAAGGTCCGAGTCACAATCTGGTGCCTCATGAGAAGAATACTAAAAGATATTTCTCCCAAGGAGATAGAAGCAGCATTTGAAGACAGTCTCACAGTTTGAGCAGTCTGGGATATTTTTAGTGAAATAGAAAGTATTGATTTGCCAAAAATATTACTTTGTTTCATTAGTTTATCTACTTTGGCGAAGTTTTTGAGGGATAAATGTTTCTGAAATTTAGGGTTGTTAAAATTTAGCCGGATGTTGAATGTCAGATACTAGCATGGACTGTCTTGGGTTTAGGGAGACCCAATCTCTGAACTAGCCCTAACAAGAGACTGAGGGTGGGATGCACCTATCCTACAAGTGTTCCTGCAGATTTGGGCAGCTGGTTATTTTAAATATGAATCTTTTGGCATCTCTTGTCAGAGTTGATTCTTCTTGGACAGAGGCAAATTGCTGGCTTATGGGTCATGCCTCTGTATTTAGTGCTAGACCATCCACACAGCTGGGACGTGAGAACCTGGCAGCCCCCTCCCCATTATGGGAACAGGCCTCTAAGCCACTTGGCCCTACCTCTCATACAGCTGCCACAGAGACGGCCTTGGAGCAAAGTTGGAAAAGCTCTTAGTTAAGCACTTGGAATACTTTTTGTTACCACTCTTGTGCCTAGCTCATCCTGGGGAATTGAGGTGGTTGGGAAGGTGACAATGAGCTCCTCCATCAGCAGTGACTCTGAGGTGTTGCTCAGCCTATTGCCTGCACAACACTGTCCAGATCCCTAGATTTCTACTCGAAGGCAGCGATACCTTTTTGCCAGAGATAAGCAAGTACAGGAATAATACTGTGCCTATGCTGTGCTTAGAGAAGAATCAAATACCATTCTGGTAGTTAGTTAAAAATAAATGATGTTTTGCTTTTGTCAGTGTTTCACCTTTAGAAAAACACTTAGCCTTTAACCAGGTCACTGTTTTTGACTTTTATAGCAAATGAAGCGTTTCTACATTGTCTGAGATTGAATACATGACCTGCTTATTTGTTTCTGTCAAGTCAGTCAAAAATACCCCAAACCCTCCACTGATACGTTGCATCCTTCAGATCAAATTCCGTGAGGCTGGCTTGTGGAAAAGGCAGCTGTTAGTGCACTGAGCTTTCCTTGAGTGCTACATGCGCCACACTCACTGTTTTCATGTCCCTGTCAGAGGGAATAGCAGGGGAGGGGAGGGCACTGAAATGGGAAGAGAGGAGTGTTATTGTTTTCACCTCCTTCCTAGTCTGGCATATCCTCCAACCTCTCTGATCCTTCAGAGCCTGAAAATCGTCCCAGGGATTCCTGGACTATGAGGAATGATTCAGGCTTTGGACTCGGTGGCGTTGGAGGAAAAATAATCTGAGTAATTCTTTGTGAAATGAATTAATTTTTGACTAAATCTACTTGTTCAACTTCAAAGGCCTTGGGTTGAGCTGGCCTAAATGTAAAAAGCTGTTCTTGGCATTGAGTGGTGCTCTCTGTTACCAGCTGAGGTTTTTCTCACAGCAGTCAAGGGACTTAAGTTTGTTTCTATGAATTCTTCACTCACCACTGGTACACATTCAAGAGGGAGGACTGAAGCTAATTATTTGCCTGATTGTGTACTGTCCCGGGAGACAGTGATAACCATTCATCCATCATTAATCATTTCCTGATCTCATCAATAGTCACAAAAGGTGTATTTAAAACCACGACCTTAATATTATGTTTACAATCTGGACTTAAGCTGGTCTTAGTAGTTTTGCAGTGCCTGGGCAGTGTAAAGAAAAATCTGGTTTAGCTATATCCTGATTTTATTGCTCTGAAGGCACCTAAATACTACTGTCTTTCCCATTCTACTTATCCAGGGCTTTTAATGAAACGCTTTAAGGTGATGTAATTATTCCCCATAGTGTGCTCAATCCACCAAACGTTGCTGACAAGTTTGTTCCCTTGGGTTTTGTTGCCTGTTCATTGCCTACCTAACAGATTACACGTGAAGCAGGCCCTTTCCATGTCCAAGCTGATGACTTAGCTCACAGAACTCCTCACCCAGAACTGGGGGATAGAGGCAGTATCACAGAGCAGACTACAAGAGATAACTGAACACTAATTTTTGCTTTCTGACTTTCTCTTCAGAGCCTCGTTCTGAAAATCATTAAAGTGAAATGAAACCTCATATTTATTCTTTCCATGACTCTGAGGGAATAATAAAAATTCATACAGAAAATTATTAGTCCCATGCAATATTGGGAATGTCTCAGCTGAATGCCAGTCCAAACTTGCTTACTTTCCTCTGTATAGTGGTATCTGAGTCTGCTTGCCAAGATTCCTCAAGCATTTTGATTTAACAACTCCCCTGCTAGTTCAGAGTTCTTAACATTGGTGGGTAGTTTTGACCTCTTTTGCTCTCTTTCTGCTGTGTGCTGTAGTTTTTGAGGCCTAACTTGTATGTGTGGAAAGGTCACAATTTAGTTGTATGATGCTGGGGAGGATAGCCCTTGATACTGGTGTGGGCCTCCCTGGACTCAGTAATGCATCTCATATTGGTGACAGGTTTATTAACATTCCTTTTTCCTTTTCTGCTGTCCTGGGTTAATTCCAGGTCCAGAAACAGAAGTGCTGGAACCCTCTGAATGAGGTGATGTGGATGTGACTATTACTGGTTCTCATAACAGCTCTTCCCTCAGGAGACCTTCAGGGCAGATCCATTAGATCTTCTTTGCAGTAGAACTTTCCATACTGCCTGTGTGTGTCTGACCACACTGATAATGAAATTTTCTCTGGAGATGAAGCAGCCTTTGGATTCGTTTTGGAGAGGGCTGATTTCTCTTTTTTGTTTGGCACCAGGGTCAAGGGCAATTGCCAGCCCCAAGAGGACTGTTGTGAAAGGACCGGCCATTTACTGGTCTTGCTCCTCTTGCAGTCAAAGACCACCTTGGAGCTTTGTTCTGGCATGGATTCAGTGACATTTAAGATACTTGCATCTGGTGCAAGCCAAAGACCTCTTCTTCTTTTTTTTTTTTTTTTTTTTTTTTTTTTTTTTTTTTTTTTTTTTTTTTTTTTCTCACTCCACAAGTTTGCAGACAAGTGAGAACTGCAGTTGTTTCTTAGTAGAATTTCTGTTCAGAAAAAACCCCAGTCCATTTCTGAAATAAAATGGACATGGCTGTCCCATCCCTAGAGACTCTTTTTCTGGACTGGAGGAAGTTATTATGAGTGTTCTTTATGGAGTGGTCAATACAAAGCAGATAGATTCTACCACCAGTATTGAGTAAATATGTGCTGGGTAAAGGAAATATTAAACACAGAGAGGTCAGTCTCACCTTCCTTATGGACAAAAGCCTGAAGGGTTTACAAAAGGGAGAAAGGGGATAAGCCTCCTTATGTGGAATCTGGAAATGTGACAGACTACACTATAGATTGTCCTTCAGTCTTATCTTCTGGATTTTAATAATTCAAGTGGCATACCTATGTTTTGAACAATGCAGTAAATTCTCCATTTGGGGTTAAGTCTGAAGTTATCAATCACCATCTGTCTGCTTTTGTTTTGTACTGAAAGTTACTTAAGTGGCGATTATACCTAAGCAGGACACACTAAACTAAGTTGGAAAGGCTTAACTGTCTAGATCCTAATTGGCAGTAGGAGCTTATGGAACACTGGCTCATTGAATGACATTTTGCAAATGTATGTTTTGATATTCCCAATTAGAATTAGCATATTATTGGCAGTCAACCCTGTGTAACATTTGGAGCATGATTGCATAACTTCCCTTTGGTGTTTTGTTGTGCATCAGGTATGGGAGTTCTGTCAGGAGAAGCAGCAGCCTAAATTAGGAGCCAGCATCTAATTTCTGCTTTTCATTATCTCAACCTCTTAATTTCTCTGTTATTTCTTTTTCTGATGTCACGTAGACAAGTTCTTCTGCCACAGGTGTAAAGACAACCTGTAGTACTACCTGTAGTAGTAATGGGTTGCTGATCTGATGGGCAAGGAGTTTGTTTCAGCAAGTAATACAGTGCTGTTTTAATGGTTCTCATGGCTGATTTCAAAATGCTGTCCTGCTTTATAAAAGCAGATCTGAGATAAGATTTGATGAACTTACATATATCATATATGCCATTGAACAGCTAATATTATCTCAGTTTTCTATTCATATCAGTATTCAGCCAGGCATTATGTATCATGGAACAATACAGCCAAGTTACCCTTGCCATAGCACTCCAAACCAATATTACTTTCTCTCTGATTTCTCACTAAAACACAGGTTAGGCAAGTCTTTTGCTACTTGTCTACTTGTTGACTGATATATTTTCTTTTAACAATAAGTTAATTTCATAGTCTGATATTCAGGAAATGGGTGTTTTTGGAAACACTCAGATCTTGGTTTTTGATGTTTAAAAAGTAGCCTAAATAAAAGGGAGAATGGTTAAAGGAAGAGTAGCAGGGATAAAAATTTCTGAGGGACATGAAGGAGCTCTAAGCTGAATTAGAGTATCCACTGAAGGATGTTTATGTGTAGCTGGAACATGGAACTTCTCCCAACAGACTTCTCCACAGGCAGTCTTATTCTACAGAGCAGTAGCACTGTTGTGCTGGGAGAAGCTGAAGTCAGAGAGCAGATGAGGTGCCTAGCTTCCAGTTCTAGACTGTGTCCTCCAAATCCCCTTTTCATCAACAGTCCAGTCTTTTCAGCACGGATTTTCTGGTCTCTGCATGAACTGTGAAAAGAAATTATGTTACAAGAAATGTAGTTTAAGAATATTCATCATTAATATCACAGGCATATGGATGGCTGCACTGTGAGCCTCACTGCTGACTCTTGAGTGGTCCAGAGTGATGTGCAAGGGTGTCTTATTAGCCTTTGCTGCTGATTTATATATTTTATTGATGCTGGTAATAAAACATGTTTATGTAGAACAAGAAAACCATGCAGTGTGCCATTCAGAATAGACTTTGTTGTCTCGCCTGTTTGTTGAATGCATTATTTGGAGTGTCAGTGGATGAAGCCCCAAGCCACAGTGGAAGTAGTCAGAGCAAGAAGAAGTAAGAAAAACAATGCTTTCCAGACCTGGCCTAAGTGAACCACTCCAGTTATAGTTCGGTAATGAGTTTATTAAAAAAGACAGATGAAAGCAGTAAGTGGTGAGATGGCAATTGTTTTTCATAACTGACCTTAGCTAAGTGTAATTTGAGTAGACATACATAACGTTAACTTGGAGGTTTTAATTTTGGTTAGGATAATCACAGTTTGAGCACTCTGTGCTCTCCTAATTCAAGATACTAATATATTCCATATTTTCTTAAGGACCTTGGACATAAAGTTTAGCTAACAGATGTGCAACAGATTGAGTTGGGAACAATATAAGGGCAGTCAAAAGAGCTGCTTTGATTGTAATTTATAATAGGAATACAGTTTCAAATTTTAAAACGTATAAGTCTGTGTGACTTTTAATGCTTGTGATTCACAGGCAGTTACCACCAGTTCCCATTAATGGAAAATGATGACGATTTACATAATGCTAATATCTATTCATTATTTAAATCCTTAATTATGTGTGCAGCCATGTGGTGCAGTAAAATAATAAAAGGATAAAAAATGCAGGAAGTAATGGTTCTTTCAAGCAACTGGGAAGTCAGGTGGCTATTACATTAAAAAGAAAGAAGATAAAAATCATATTTGTGCCACCTTTTGATGGTTTTTTAAAAAGGGAGGCTTCTGCTAATATTATCTCAATATTTGGGTCCTAGTTCTACCTCTGACTTTTGCAACATAGCTTCAAAGCTCAATTTGGTTTCTCTTATTAAAAAGGAAAACTTATTAAATCCTATATGAATATTGGTTGTTTCTCAGAAAATCAAATCCTAACTTGTTCTTCCCCTGATAACACTGCCTACTTGAAGAGTTCAGAAGTTCACTTGTAGGTTGTCCTTGCCTGTGGTTCTTCTTTGCTGCTTCAGATTTCTGAATGAATGACATAGGCTACAGGGTACTCATTGCTGGTCTGTTATAACCTTTTCCACAAGGTTTATATAAGGCTGATCCCATACAGACACACTCACAATTGATTTATTTGCTATTTTCCTGTTAACTGATTCTTCATTAATATAAATCTATGTGATATGAATTTTAATCTCTGTTCATATCAATGTTGAATTTTCATTCCTTCTGGAGCTTGAAAATTTAACTGTGTTGATCCTAGATGTATTTTTTGATAGCAGAGTTCAACTGACCATTGTCAGTTTTATGTGGGTGGTTTGGGGTTTTCTTTTTTGGGTTGATTGGTAGATTTGGGGTTTTTCTGGGGTGGAGAGTCTGGTGATAAGCAAGAATATTTATGAGAATGAATGCTGGAATATTGATCTTGCACTAGATTAATACAGGGATGCTGTTCCAGGATAAGAGCTGGAAGATAGAACATTAAGATTGTAGGGTGAAAAGAACTCCTTTAGGCAATGCAACAGATGGCTTAAGAGTTGCCCATCAATTTTCAACACTTCCATTTGACTCCAAAACATAATAATGGACAAGTCTGTACTTGTCAAATATTAATGATCAAAGTTCTGTCCTCAGACACCAAGCTACACTTGCAATTAAATAGATTAATAACTTCCAGATTGTTAATGATAGAGGGAAGGGGTCTGCAATTGGTACTGCCTTTTGAATTCGAGGGTCTGATATGTCAGTGATGTCAAGTGCATAATTGCTGTTGGTATTCCTGAAATGGGATCATTGCCATCTTACCCTGCTGCAGAGCTGAGAAAGATTGGTCGGTGCCATTTTGTGTGTTGTTCAGGCAGCTATTCTCCTGTGCTTGTCCAGACCAGTAGAAGCAGTTGGGAATGTCTCCTTTCAGTTTTGGGGAAAGAGGAGGGAGGCCTATGACATACTTTTTGTACCAGTCTTTTGTGCAGGCACTGCTCTCTCCAGGACTCTTCGTTGGGCACCAAAATAGCACATGAGAATGATCTAGCAAAGAGTTTCTCTGGCAGCTCTCCCTGAGAATGTGCCTTTGCATGGTTTAGCTGGCACTGTTAGGCACATCAGATGCATTCATGCATTCCAGTAACCTCAGTATGTCTGGAGTAGGTTTGAGGATAGAGGGATGGGTCACTTGAGTTTGATTCTTATGCACCCTTACAGTAGACTGCAACGAGCATCCTGAGGAGAGTCTTTCTTTGGCTCAGGGTGAGAAAGCAAGATGCAGTATTTGAGCTCATCTTTTGACTGCTTCTGGCCTTCTCCATTGCAAACAGATCTCTACTCACAAGTGCTAATTCCTAGCAGCTGAAGAGTCACAGCAGTTGAAGCAGGATTTTCCACAGACCCTGCCGAGACATCTCTAGAAATCTGTCCCACTCTAATGGCTTGATAGGTCTGTGCTTTTGGTGGGGCTGCATGAATAACCCATGAACTGACCCTGAAGCTGGGTAAAACACAGTATAAAAAACATATGCAGTGGGTGTGCACTGCTTCTGCACAACAGATAATGCAGATGCACTGTAATTGAGAGGTTGTTCAGAGCTGCAAACATTTCAGTCATTGATCCTTTTGTGCCAGCATTGCTATGTATTACATATTTTTTGCAGCCCTCCCAGAGCCTGTTGGGGAAATAGATGCTATAGGTAGCTTCTGTTGGTTTGATCACATCTCGATAGGAAATTGAAAATACCAGACAACTCCCAGCAGAAAATAGTCTCAGAGACTCCAGCTTTCCTGTTATAAGTGAAGCTTTACAGTGACAGAGGGAACAAAACCTATGCCACTGCAATAGCGCTCTGAAACTGTCCCTCAGTATGGTGAATAAGAAACCTGAGGCATTATTAGAGAATGCTGCTTACAAATGGCTTGGCTCCAGAAAATTTCCAGTGTACTTTGACATAACCCTCAGCTTTATTATGGTTGCACTGGCTGCAAGAAACCTCGACAGCAGATTTGATGACTGATATTTCTGTTTTATTCAGACATTTTATTTTATGCTTGCTCCAATCATCCGTTGAGGAATGGATTAAAATCCAAGCACCATAAGATTGCTTGGACAGAAATAGGAGTTCAATAAATGTCATCTTTCATGGCACAAAATTGACTGTTTATAGGACTAGGCCTTTGATTCAACCCTTTATTGAACCTTGGTTTATGCTGATTGAAACCTTTGCTGAGGACATAGTATAGAGAACATATGTAATGGCCAAAGCTTTCTGATTGCCCAGGGCTATTTATAGAAGCTTCTGTCCTATTTTGAAAAGAGATCTCTGCACCAAGCACTCTGAAGTCCTGATGTCCTTCATGGAGCCTTGAGCTGCCTTGTGCCACAGAAACAGCCTCTTAATATGTTTAGGTGCTGAAGGCAAAACTTCACAGTAATTGAGGGATCAGAGCCCAAAAATGTCATTGCAAAAAGCTGCCAGCTGAATGCAAGCACCAAAGATGTTGCCTCTTTAAGTGTTGGCTTTCTTTTTCCCTGAGGACTTCAGGGAAGGATAGCTGTGACTTTCATGTCCAAGATTGACCCAGTTAAAAAACCTGTCATTGCTTCACACTTAGTCTTCTTAGATCTTCCCTAGATTCCCTCAGGGTTTCATGTGCACAACACTTTCTAGGCTGCCGGGAGACATAGTCAGTCCTTTTCCAGTTTCAGGGGGATTTAAATCCCTGGGTTTGGCTCTCTGAAAAATGCTTTGATAAACAAACAGTTCTGGCTGAAATTTCTCCACTTTCTGTGAAAAAAGTTATGTTCTCAACCCAAGCCCTCTCAAAATATTTCCCCTATTGTATTTCATATAGGGAGTATATATACAACATGTATTTTGTAGTGGGGAGCCCATCTCAAACATCCTGACAGATCAGTTGATTTGTCCCAGCTTCCCTGTGAATTTCTGCATTCTTTCTTGCCCTCTATTCCCACTGCTACAGTGAACTTTTAGAGGTTGAGCCAGAGGATTCTCAGCTTTGCCTTGGGGCATCTTGTCTCTTTCCACTGCAGCATAAGATGATTTTAAAGGTCATTTCACCAAGATGCTGTGGCCTGCATTCTCCTCCAGGCATAAAGATAAGGCGTAAACAGTGAAGTCCATTTGCAATGCCTTTAGAGTTTGTAGGGCTCTTTATCTTGTGAATGAGGGAAAAAGATGCTAACACTTCTGGCTGTGGATGTCAAAAAGAGGCTTCCTTTTCATAAGAAGATATGGCCATCCACAGAGTTAAGCCCTGAAGAAGAACTTACCATTTGAGCTTAATTTTCTCACAGCCATTTACTGCAGCAGTGGAGAAAATGAGAAGGGATCGTTTAATGGAATCCTTCCCAGAGTCTCAGTTCCTGAGTTGTGGAAAAGAAAAATACATTGAACCTCCATCATATACTGAGTTTAGTCTAAGAATATAAGTCTTTGCACTAATATCTTGATCCTTTATTTTTCCCCTGAGCTCTGAGGCTGATGCTTTTGAGCTATATAGACCCTGCTGCTTAAGTCCTCTGTGCCTGTGTGGTAAATATGACGTTGATGCCTTGAGGTAACCGGGCTGCAGCAGTGCATTATCTCTCACCAAGGTGTCCCTGGAGGATTGGGCAGTGAGCTGAGGCTTATCTCATCCATTGCTGCATACTTAACTAGGAGTGCTTTAGCTAGTGGTGGGAGCACTTCTGCATTGCTCTACTCATCCTTCCATTAACAGAGAGAAATGTGAATTGCTTTTTGCGTCCTGTTTCTTTCTGGCCGTTTCAGAGGGCGATTCGGCACACCGTTTTTGCTCTTTGTCCACACTGATTCTCATTTAACTGGTTTTAACTAAGCACCTGAAGTTTTACGGAATGAGTTCAGGTCCCACTTTTCAGGCGACCTCTACACAGGTTGCTTGCACTGTGATGGCCTTCTGCACACTGTCCTGCAGAGCCACATCCCCTTCCCAAGTCTTAGACATTCTTTCATTATTTAGGCTTATATTCCTAGCTGAACACACTTTCTACTGAGTAGTGCTCCTTTCACCTGTTGGCACAGAGATCATCCAAAATTGCCTAAAAAATATTTGGCATCCTAATGATCAAAAATTTTAATGTTATTGCTGCTTCCAAAGACAAACTGCTGTCGAATCAGTTCCTGATATCTCACATGCTATTCACAGAAAAGCATAGACAGGGCAGCCAACTAGAATAACAGAACTGCATGTGTGAATATTCCACTCCATTGGCAAACTGGAAACTCCCACCAGGATAAGAACCTTTTATCAAATCACCAAGAAGGGAAACATATTGCTTGTAGTAGAGAAGCAGAAGTAGGAACCTAAAGCCTTGAAAAATTTCAGGCAGTATTTTTGCAAATCCTTATTTTTGCAAATATTTTTAGTAAGTGAAATGAAGTTACCTCCACAAGTCCTTTCACTGTTCTGGCTGGAATCTGGGGAGCAGAGACAGTGGGATTCACTGTTGGGTACTTTCAGATGTTGCTAACTCCATTTATTGTAGAATATAATCAGACTCATCTTTCACTCATTCCTGCTTATTCATTGTTTTCTCAAGCAGAAGAGAGCTCAGTTCTTGAGACCAGGCTACAGAATTGCACAGGTGCCACATCCTATGTAATGCAGTTCATTATTCAATTGTGTCTTTCCCCTTGAGATCAGAAAATGCTTTATGAAGGGGACAGTAACATGGCTCCTTGTTAAATTGCTCCCTTCTAAGAGAGGCTGAGACATCATAAAGCAATGTTGGATTTTTATGCCATTACATGTAACAACCAGAGTATCCAGGGAGTTTCCTGTCATGCTAAGTGTAGGAAAAGCATCTTTGTTCCTTCTCCTGATCTGGTGTCACCCCCAGCCACCAGTGGAAGCTGTGCATTGAAAACTGTGTTTGCCTGTTGTAGTTCAGTGGGGGAAATGGCACTATTCATCAGCACTTTATGGCTCCTTAAATACTTCATTATAATCCTCTTCATCCAGCTACTTGCAAACGGAATCCAACAATTAGAAAAAATGTGTTTTCTAGAAAGTCTTTTCTTGATGTGAAAACTAGGGCTATAGAATAGGCAGACACTGGTTTAAGAAACAGAGCATAATTTTTTCTATGTCACAGTTTCTGCTAACAGAAACAAGACTCCCAGTACTTAGTCTGAACACAAATATGAAGATATGCTGCATTTAAAAAAAATAGAACAGGACTTAAAAATCAAACACATTAAAATCTGAAAGAAGTAGGTCCTCAAATGTAAACTATTCACATTATGCAAAGCTGTGTCTAAAAAAGTGTCAAGAGCTTCTGGGCTAGCTAATAAAACAGTGAGTAAATGTTGGAAAATGTGGAGGGATGTACTTGTAGGGAGAGGAATTCACTGCAGTGCAGTACATTGGAAGGCTTAAGTCAAGCCACACAAAATGCAAGGTTCTTCACTAATTACAATTACCTAAAGATAAACCTTTTTCAATTTCCCTAATAATAGATTCCTTTAAAGTTCTCGTTTAAGTACTTAAATATGTACCACGAAAATCAGCAAAAAATTGGAGAAGATGCAGGAAACAACCACAAAAAAAAAAAAAAAAAAAAAAAAAAAAAAAAAAAAAAAAAAAAAAAGGGCTGAATGCTAGAGAAAACTTCTAGTGGTGAGAGTTTTAAAGAACTCCATTTCTCCAGCTTACAAAAATGAGTTGGAGGTAACCTGAATTCTGTCTAAGGACCTTTATGGGAAGAAGAAACTGGGCACTAAGTGGACTCTTTAATCTTACATAATTGATTTCAGTAATGTCTACATCATGTCTTCCTGGCACTATAACACAGTAGAATTAAAACTGACTGGAAAATTTCTGATGAGATGGTTTTGAATTGACACCTGGAAGGTACTGGCTTTGAAAGTTCTTTTGATGAGAAGTTTCTCAAGCTCCCAAGAGTGTTTCCAACTCAAACTAATGAGTCTTCTGGAGTGCAAAAAGAAGGAAGGTAATTGTGTGGGGTATGGAAAGGAAAGTTACATACTGTCATAGCACATAATTCACAGTTTTCCTACTGCCTTATGAAAGGGAATGTGTCATCAGCTAAGCTACCTGCAGGTCTGGGAAATACCTCTTGACCCTTTTCTTTTAGTCTTTTATTTTTCCCTCCTTCTGTTCTCCATTGAACTTCTCCTCCATTAATGCCTTCTCACAAAAACAACTTTTCTTGAAACAGGAAAGACCTTTTTAAAAACATCCACGCTGTCCAGATACAGGACAGAAAATACCTAAATTCAAGAGGGTCCCAGGGTAGGAAGACTATTTCCTGCAGAGCTGTAGGAAAAACGCCAAGGCAGCTTTTCATGCTGGTTGTTGGATGGTTTTAGTTGGAGCAGATGGATTTTCACTGCTTATGATACAGGCTATGAGGCCCCTAAGGCGGATGCAGTAATGTGAAGTCATGCTCATCCAGTGAATTTGGTTACAACACCAGTTGCACTCCTCAGGAACAGCATTCTATAGAGAAAGATTTCCTATTCAGGTGGCTTTTTCAGCAGTTTATTTATGCACCAATGTTTCAGCAAACACTGTTGCTTCTGCCACATTCTAAATAAGGCATTTTTCTTGTAAATAAAATATTGATTGATCTAACAAGAAAGGCTTTAGTATACATTGCATAGCAGCTCTAATAGGGAAAATAATGTCTCTGAAAACAATAATAAATAAAAATTACATGGTATTTATATGAAAAGAAAGGTGTGACATTCTGTGAACAGCAAAGACCATCCTTGGGAGAAGGCTGGCAGCATAACTAGTTATTTAATGTATAAAATAATGCATGCAAAACAGGACAGATTTGGATCTGAATATCAACTTAATGTCTTATTTCAGGAGGGTTTTGAGCAATAAGTCTTGTCATCTGTAAGCTAACAGTTATCATGGGATGATATTTTTATAAGAATTTATGAATTATGAATTTTACCTTTTCACATCATGAGTTAGAACACAATAATACTGTTTCTTCCTACTGTAAACAAGGAATGTTTATTTCTCAGTTTAACTGATGTATTGTAACTTTCTTCTTCCCATGCAAAAGCTTTATAAAAGGAAATTTTGTTTGTTTGTTAAGGTACCCCAAAATAAAGGAGCTTTGTTCTGTGCTTTACAGTTTTGTTCTCAAAACCTTATGCATTAAAACACAGGGACTATCTAGGTGTTATTTACTCTGCTATGGTGAAACTAAAGCAGCTGTGAAGGGTCCAGTTGTCTTTCATCAGTCATGTAGGGATGAGAGCTCAGGATCTGTTTGGGCTAAGAACACACTAACTCACCCTCAGTTCCCAATAGGTTTTGCAGTTTGTTGAAGAACTTTCACTTCACACAGTTATGCTGCTAGCAAGGAGGAGTTGTCACTCATTTCCTGCAGGTCTGTTTTGCCCAGTTGCAATCAGTCATGGAGCTTATCACATTCTGAAGGAATAAAAAAGTAGGATAAAGTTTTCAGCAGAGCTGCAGCATTATGGTCGTATGTGCCAATTGATCTGGTTCAAGCAATGTCTGCTGGAATTTTTCAAGGAACCTGAGGGAATTAAATGTCTGAGGGCCATCGGAGAGCCCTTAAAACAGGATACCTGTGACAAAAATTTTCGATTGTGATTTGTCTTTCCATGAAACATGACACATCTGTCTGACTTTCTCCTTATTGATGCTCCTGAGACTTTATTGTCTAGAGTGTTGAGTCTGGACTGCTCAGTCCAGGACAGATATGTTGACACTGCAGATAAGAATAAGCAATAGTTTCATCTCCAGAACGGACTCTGTCATTATGGAGAGGAGCATCACAGGAGGCTTTGTCCGACAGCAGTGACCAGAGCTGCTTACAGTCACCCTGCTTCTTACCAAAATATTCTGGGAAAAACTTGGCCCCAGCTGCAGCTGATTGGCTCAACAATCAAAAGTTCAGGCTCCTCACTGGGCTGTGACACGTGCTTAGACCACAGCAAGGTAAAGCCTTTACCATCAAGGAGAATAAGCTGTATTTTATCTTACACTCCCTACAGCCTATTGCGCTGGTACCCTTTCCCCAGTTCAGCTTGTATGTGGCAATTTGGCGGATCAAAATGCTCAGCTTTCTATGTTTGCAAAAGGAATGATACGTGAAAAATGTTTCTGTTTGACAGCATCTGTAAACTTTGGTGTTTAAAACTCCGCTTCCAAATGCTGTGAGTTCCTTGATGTCCTGAAACATTTATGTTTCAGGAAAAGAGTTGGCCTAATTTTTAATTGTTTCCTTGTATCCTGGGTATGGTCTGGGAATCCTCAGCACCTCTTTCAAAGAAGTGTTAATCAAGAATTCTACTGCCTTGTTCAGGCTGGCTTTACCACAGAAATGTGCTTGCTTTTTAGTGCCACTTTGAAACATTCACTTGAAATTGCACTGGCTAAGGTGTGTATGAGGAACTGAATTTAAGACAGTGTAATTGGGTTCAGCTCCACTGCCTTGCTAAGTTTTTGCCTGCTTATCTTGAGAAAGAATTCAGTTCTTGGATTGTAGCAAAACCATAGAATTTTTTTTTCTTGTTTCTTAATTGTTGTCACTGCTAAGCAGTATTGGAAAATAGTCTGAAATTAATACTTTTGAACCATCATAAGTTCTGCATTTTAAATGTGCATTAAAACAAACCTACTGTGAGATCACAGGCCAGTTTAAAGAGAGCTTTGCAAATTAACAAAACCTTTGGAGACTTTGTTTTTTGTGGTTTTTTGTTTGTTTGTTTGTTTGTTTGTTTGTTTTGGTTTTTTTAGTTGAACTCCATTTTCACTTATCCATCTCAACCAGAAAGGGATGTATCACAAAGAGGATGAGTACCTGGGATTCAGTCATGGTGAGATCAGCCCTGACATTTCTCCTTCCTTGATTAAGATTTTTTTTTGCTTTTTTGCATACACGTCAGAAGAATTTAAAGCAAATTTCTCTTGAAATTGTTTCATTGCTTCTTTGTTTTTTCTTAGGTGCATATCTTAAAAACACGGCAGTAAATTTTCTTCATGTCATAGCAATGCCCTGTAGCTTGCAGCCCTTTCTTTTATTCCTGTCTTGCTGTGGAAAGTGGCTGATTCGGTTTTGGTTGCTCACAAGTATCCTTACTTCTGAATGTCCAAACTAATCTCTTATCAAAGCTGACATCTTGTCTTTAAAGAAGTAGTCTTTAGAATTTCAGTGTTATTATGGGAGTTAAAAAGAAAGAAAAAGTTCTAAAGAAACTGTTACAAAGAATTTTGTAAAACAGTGCAGTGGGGATCTTTGTGCTTGTCCAGCAGTTTTCTTTAATCTTCTGTATCAACCTTATTTCCAGAGCTGATGATAATCGATTACAGTCTCCATTTCTTAAATAGCCCAAAGAAAATATACTGGCATATATACTGTGCCTCATTACAGGATTCACATCAAGGCCTGGGTGACCTTGTCAGTTTTATCTGTGTTACAGAGACACTCTGAGCCATGAGGGAGATGAAAGCTGCACAATAAAGAAGGATGATTCCTGGAGGGAATGCTTCCATGACATGCTTCAGCATCTCTGAAGAGGAGTGGCATCTTGGAAGGTCCGGAGATGTGCTTGTGGCTAGTGCAACTATGTGATTTTGGACAGGAGATTGAGGGTAAGGTGTGTCACTGGGTGTCTTGGTGTAGATCCGATGACTGGGCTTATTTCATTCCATGGGAGCTCAGGATGTCTCCTAAGTGTGTATTCTGTGAGCATCGTCCCATAAACCAGGAGATATTGCACCATTTTATCAGCCTTTTACACTAAATAGATTTAAAAGCTATTCTGAAGTACTGCTGAAACGGTCAAGGTGTAGGACAGAGGGCTGCATTTCATTTGCATTTCCACCTTCTTGAAAAGGAAGGTGGAAGGAGGCAGCACAAATCTAAAGCCATCATGCCCTGGTATGTGGGGTAAAATCTGCACCTCTGGAAATAAGACGTAGAGATTTATACAAGGGAATAGCGTCACTGAGGTATTTTGCAAAGCACAGGAACTACCCATACTGTCAGCAAGGCAGACTCTCTGGAGGTGATCTCGAGTGGGGTGGTGCCACAATAAAATGTACAGTGTGGCAGTTACTCTGGAAGGGTATTTGGAAGTCTCTGCTTCCAAATAGTATTGGGACTGTATCTGCTTTAGTGCTGTGCAGTGCTTGGGTTCTCTGACAAGAAGCATATGGCTAGAAAAGGCAAATAGTGCTTTAAAGCTCAGATCACAAAGGTCTTGCAACATTAGAAATTGCTATGCATCCCAAGAGATAATGTCTTACAGGGACATCAGATGTTTAACTCCCTTCTCAGTTATCTATATTTATATTCCTGACTAGAACAGGATAAATACTAAGAACAAAGTGACAATGCCCATATTGCAATGAATAATTACTGAAATACTTATAGACTAAACAGCATTTACAAGAGACAGTGTTTTTTTCTCTTAAATATCACGTTTTCCTGCCTTCTCTTGTAGGTAATCTTTTCTTGAACTCACCTTTTGGAACCCAAGCTTGTGATGCTCTGATTTTCCAGTCTGAAAAGCCCATGGCAGCTTCAGGCCCAAAAACTTCAAACAACAGCAAATTGAGGACACCAGTCTGGGAGGATGGGACTTCATAACCTGAAGCTATCTTTAGGACAGTTAAGGCCAATATGGAAATGGACTAAAACCTGTAAAAGCGTGAAGATGCCTGAATCCAGGTCCATCTTGGCTGGAGCCATGCCCGGGCTCTCGCACTGCCCAAGGTATGTCCCTTGAAGGCCGTTTGAAGGCCTACAGATTTTATTCCTTTAACGCTGCCTCGCCTCTGTTCTAGGTAGCTTCTGAGGCAGCAGCTCTGCACTGCACAGAGGCCACAGGGGCCTCGAGGCGCTCTGTGGCTGGCATGGGGACAAAGGCTGCGATGCGCCCCGAGCACAGGGGCTCACGCTGGCCAGGGGTCAGCAGCAGGCAGAAAGCTGTCTGCTGGGGCTGGGGAAAAGCCCTGCCCTTGCTTACAAGGCAGCTGGGCCGGGGGCTGTGAGAGCTCCATTTCTCTCTCTCTGCCAAATGTCTTCCACAGATTACTGCGGCTTTTGTTCCCACAGTCCTGTGGAAATAAATCTCCTCAACTTCACCCCCAAAATGTTCACTCCATGCCTATAGGTGATGCCAGGGAATTCCATTCCTCCCCTCTGACGTTCTTGCTGTCCCCTCTGAGTTACCTCAGAGGTTTGCATTTCTCCTCACAAACTGAAACACCCTGAAGTCCTGTGATGTTGCAGGCCCATCCATTTTTTACTATGAATTCCCTGTTCTTTGTTTTCCAATTGTCCACAACCATTTGTCCCCAGGGTGACATTTCTCACAGTTCTTTCATTCCCACCCCACAGGTTTCCAATCCCTGTTTTACGTATCCATTCCAGCTGTGCATCACAGTTTTACTTCTCTTCCTACCATCTGTCTTCCTCGTTATCCTGTCCTATTTCCTCCCCTTAGCATTCAAGTAACCTTCTTCCAGCTTGCTCTGTCATTTCCTATGAACATCCCCAATGACACCCAAAGCTTTACTTTCTTTCTCCTCTCCATGGAAATAAAACACTTTACCATTCTGGGTGCTTTCCTGACAAACTCAGTTTGGGAGCAGGCTGGTAGCAGGGGCACTTTCACCCTCAGTCTGGGTGACTGCCTGTAGCACTCACAGGTGACCCCAGAACCATATCCACAGTGCTCTGCCATTCCCAGAACTGGAGATCTCAGTCAACATCTTCAGGACATTTAATGACTAAGTTACAAATCCATTACAAATATGCAGTTCTTATTTTTTGTTTAAGCCTGTAAATGTAAACTCTTTTGTACAGTTTTGCTACATAAAGAGAAAGAGTGTCCATCTGAAACAAAGGCTACCACCTTCTTCCCCCTGATAATTTTTACCCTTCGCTCCAGACTTTAGGAAAGTTAGAGACAGGTTTACCATTGTGGTTTGAAGGCTTTTTTGTACCTCGAGAGCACTGTTTAACAGCCTCTCCTCTAGGATGACTCTCTGCCAGAGAAATAGCCAGAGAGCCAAGCCCCCAGGAGACAAAGGCATACTGCACACCCTCACACAGCTTCAGAGCTGCTGGGAGAGGAGATTCTGATCCATTGACTAGTTCCCAAAATAGCACCTGCTGAGAGGTGACTGACTGGCCAATACCTGTGGTGTTTCCATACTGATTGAGAAGAAGTCCGGTGCCAGGAATCCTGGGGTGGTTTCCTTGACAATCAGAAGAAATGCACAACTAGGATGCATTCAGGTGCTGTTTTAAGTCCTCTGAAACAAGGAGCTGCACCATCAGAAATCGGATAAATAAAGTCTAGGTGTACAGCCAAATGGTGAACAGCGTTTATGTTCAAGGGCAAATTTGAGCTGAGCCTGGAATCCACCATGAAGCAAACCCTCAAGAAAGCAATCAGGCTGGAAGTATTTCTCCTATACAGTAGGGCAGAGATCTATTTTTGCAAGATTATTTTATAGCCTTTAGATTAGAAATCTCAAGAGATGGAAGGTATTTGGATGAGATATATAGATAAATTTAATAATGACTTGATTTGAATGTCCCTGTTAAATCCAAAGGCTTTAAATTTCAAAGTTGATTGCAGACAATGCACTGTTTATCAGAAGCACTAGGGGCATTTATTGAAATCAGAATGTATTTTGAAATTGTTTTCAAAAGACAGTGTAAATTTTAAACCAAAACATGCAACAACAGTAGGAGTAACAATATATTGTTACTCATTGTTTGTGTGTAGGCATGACCACAAATTCTCTATGGACAGTAAATTCACTGAACATTTCATATTTTCATGAACTCAAGTTACACTGAGAAGCATTTGAAATCCTATTATGGCCAATATTTTTTCAAGAAAGAATTCCATTATAAAATATCAAAATACGGAAGAATTTCAAAAGGAAACGTTCTTTTAGGTTTCATAGTTTTGGCATTTTGTTTTACAAATGACCTACTCTTTAAGGGAAAATAAAATAAATACAATACAATACAATACAATACAGTACAATACAATAAAATAATTAATAAGATAACCCCAAGAAGTATCATGTACAATAGATTGACAGGTAGTGTTAAGACCAGAAATATTTTGGGGATTTTTTGGCTTATGTTTTTTGCCCTTTTAGATGAAGGACTAAAATGTTATCATTTCAGTTGAACGCAGAGTTTTATTTTTCAGTTTAGTAAATAGCCAGAAACATCCATTTCCCTGTTTAGTGCTTGGGAGGAATAAGCACATGTGAGGAAGGTAGGGAGAAATTGGAGGGAATGCCATGGATGAAATAAGCAAAGCAGAGAGAGTAAAGAAAGGACTTATCAAAGGTGACAAGCCAGATGACAAATGTAAATGTTTTTGAACTCTCTGCTGACATCAGGATACCTCATAATCATTTCCTTTCAGACCTTTCTGATAACTCTGCTTTCCTATTAATTCCTTTTCACTGAGAAAATAGGTATTTACTTTGTTTAATTATCTCTAAAAATCCAAGAAGGCTAAATATCCTAATAAGGCAATTTTATTTACAAATAATATTTTATTCACCAATATAATTGAATTGTTTTCTGCAGTAGACCATGTCCCTCGCAATGGGGTATGCAACATCCTAATCCAGAGGCAATTTTGGCAAAATGAGTATGTCATTTCCCAGAGCTAAGTATCAGTCAATGGAAAATCACCAGACACATGTTTTACTCTGAGAGAACATTAAAAATGTTTTATTATTTTTATTTTATTAATAAATTTAATGAAGAGCTGAAGAAAAAGAGAGAAGAACCCTGATCACTGACTTCCTCTGGAGCAAAATTCCCCATGCTCACAGTTTTGCAATAGTTGATATCCTCCTTTGATTGTAGGTGCAGCTTCATGAAAAGAAATTATTCTCAAATTGTCTTCCCCCTTATCACAAGCTTTCCTTCTTCATGACAAGAGTATAATAGGTGCAGACTCTGAACCGAGGTGTCAGGAATGTCTTCTGCCTAAAAGACAGAACTCTCTGATGCAGCATCAGAAAAATCTTGCAAATAACTGAATCAGCTGCTCTTTTACCCATATTACTTAACAACTAAATAAACATATAATAAAAAAGTGGCCTTTAATTTGCTGGCATTCAGGAGGTGTTTTATGTCTGCTTAGTCCAGTTTACAGCAGGTCACTGCAGCAGGCACTGACTCAAACCCTGACAAAATGCACTGCCACATAACATCCTGAAACAAACACTGAAATATCCTACAAACCCCTTTCCATTTCTATTTCTGTGGATGCCAGAAGTTTAGAGAGAAATTAATATGTGCTTTTCCCTCAGTGTTAAGGCCCTCTATTCATTTGCAGAATGAAAAGTTCTCTAAGATTTTAATGTAGGTCAGATTCAGGTCTTCATGGTGTATTCAACCAAGATGCAGCTATTAAGCTTCCCTTTAAAACATTCTCATTTCCCAAGAAAAGATCTCTGGCTCAGAGCTGTAATTATAAACTGGAAGTTCCAAAATTAGCAAGTGGTGAAGGTGAAAGAGGATGGAAACACAACACACCCATGATTCATTATATTTGTTGAGTGAGGTCCAGCACTGGATGGGAAAACTAACAAGAACTTTGTGCTTTGAGCTGACTCAACAAAACACATGGAAAGGGCAATTTTCATTGGATGCACAGTGAGCAGAGCTCCCACTCCAAAGGCAAAGATGCTCCTCTTGTATCATTGTGGAACTCTGGTGGCTTCAGCTGATGAGGGACCTCTGCCAGATGTCTTCAGGGAGAGATACTTGCAAGTGCAGGCATCAGGTGTTCAGACAACTCAAGTGTCTGGCAGGGACCAAAGCAACAATTTGACAGAAACAATAAAACTTCTGTACTTTGGAAACTGAAATATTGTGGTATTTTTTCACTTAAGAAAGCAGCTATTTCATAGCAGAAGAGTTCAGGCAAAACATAACAAAATAACCTGGTAAAAGCTGGTGGATGTGATGAAGGCCTTTTCCTTATCCAGAAGTGAGATTTCCTAATCTGAAGACCTTTCTTCTTCCACAGTAAACAGGTTTTGTTAAAACAACAAGGGAAATACATTAATTTCATGTTTTCCTTTCTTGCTGCTTAACTGCATTCATTTGGTTTTATCGTGAGCCGTAATGCCCCCTCACACACCCTCTGCCTCAGCCAGTGAGTTTCCACATTACTGTGGGTTTGAGTGCTGTTTAGCATCCCTGCCCAGTTAATGCAGTTCTGCTTATTCTGTCTTTAACAGAAAAAGCAAAATTTCAGTCATCGCTTTTTTAGAGGGTCATGTCATGGTTTGGGAATGGTATTCTCTAATTTAATTCTCCCACGAAAAGCACTCCCTCCTCCCTGGGATGGGATGGAGAGCAAACTGGGGACACAAAAGATAAAACTCTTAAGGGTTTTTTTTCAGTTTTGAACTTAAATTATGTTGAACATCATGCTTTTAGTTTCAGCATCAGAAACCTTAATTAAAAGAACAATTTAAGTTATATTGTGAAGATATACGATGGCTATGTGTAGTTTCTTAACACTCGTGGGTTTAATTGATTTTTTTACAAAGTTTGCAACGGAGGCATGAAATAATTCCAAAGAGTTCCTCTGCAATGTGTTTGTCATGGGCTAGCCTCCCTCTCTCATAAACAGACTGTGCCTGGAAACTGGAATTACTCACTTGAAAACAGCTTTGTTTAAAAGTCTTCTCTTGGCACCTCCATCCCCCTGAACCTTCCAGCACAGAAAATGAGGATGTTTTGGCCCCATTTCACTTAAAAATATGCCTAATTTCATCATAGTCAGCAAATACTTAGCCACATGCTTTGCTTTATTTTTTATTTTCTTTTTAAAGTGGCCTCTTTAACTTTGTTAGCCCTTAACTCCTTTTTCAAAAAGTAGAGGGATTTACAAGGTTTTATATCCCTTAGAGTTCTGTTAAAACAGAAATGAGGTTTTTACTTGTGTGACTCAATCCTGAAAGTGAAAAAAAAAACCCACAAAAACAAAAAACAAGCAGCACAAATACACTTTTTTATTTTCTAGGGAGAAAGATTTGTGGGAGATAACTTTTCCTAGAGCAGCTGGCACAGCAGGAGAAAAAAGACATGGACAAGCTTTCCAGCCTGCATACCCTTCTTCAATTCCATAACTGGAGTCCTGAAAAGCACAAGGAGTTTTTCAGTTGAGTTTTATTAAGTCAGGCATTGAGACAGATCTTGTAATACCTCAGGAGCCCCAGGGTGTTCCATGGACCTGGAGGTTTTGTGTGTGAAGTCCTTCTCTCCCATTACTGGAGCAGGTTCTGCAGTTCTTTTTTTTTTTTTCTTTTTTTTTTTTTTTTTTCTTTTTTTTTTTTTTCTTTTTCTCCCCTCCCCTTTTCCCCCCTCTCTTTTACCAGAAATACAGTTTTTATGCCTTCCCTAGAACATTTTATAATAATTTTACAAAGCTGTGCTATGAGCCTCATTCCTCATTGCTCCCCTTGAAAAAACGAGTCATAAATGGGACATACAAGCACCTGGTTTCCCTGAGAGAACACAAATTTTAGGTAGCTGCTGCTAATTTCCCATGCCCTAAAATGCAACCTTTATCAGATTCAGCTGAAGTAAATCAAGGTGCAGACAGTAGAAATAGCCTTGTTTTGACAGGAACAGGAATAACCTGGAGTGTGTTTGTTCCTGAATAAAGCAAAGGCAGCTATTGATTGGATCCAGCTCACTGGGACGATTTAAATTAAGCACCAGCTTTATGTCTTGACGTTCAGATCTCAGTCACAGAAATTTTTCTGAGAGCTTACATGCAAAGCTGTTTGTATCACTTGCAAGTATGCACTTAGGGCAGCTTTTCTGCTTCTCAGAGACAGAAACAACTCAGAAATAGCTTAAAGACACCAAAGTTGTCAAATTTGTGTTTGAAACACACAAATAGAAGCTGTCAATTGTTTGTTTGCTTGTTTGTTTCCAAGAGGGCAAACAGGGGCAATACAAGCCTGGGACAGCATCACTGCCCTAAGATGCTCGGAGTGCTCTGTCCCCGCTGTCCCAAGCTGACCTGCATATGTCCAGGGCTGTACATTCCCGCATGGCATAGTTCCTTAGGCTGGGACATTGTTGTGGAATCCACCTTGTTCAGGCAGCTCAGTGGGCAGCTGGAGTGCAAGCTGCAGGTTGTCCTGAGGATGTCTGGAAGTGGCTGGAGCCCATAGCAAGGGGCAATGACCTGTCACTGTCCCATTTAACAAAGAGTAAGGAAAACTGTTTGACTCTGTGTGTGTGTGTGAGGAGTGCAGAGGGTCAAGCAGGACACCCATCAGGTCACTGGAGCCTCCCATGGTGAAGGGGCCTCAGTCCCAACAGGGACAGTCTCTGGTGCTGGGAAGGTGACAGACCAAGTGTATCCTGGATGTTCAGGAAAGTTCCCTTATCAGGCAGGTTGTGGTTTAACAGCTGTTGAAACAGATTGTTTTAGGTTGTAAGAAAATGGCTCTGAAATGACCACAGTGTAGATAGGCCTCCTCAAGCTGGCACTGATTTACTTCCAATAACTTGTGTTCAGAATTCAACTGTGTTCATAATTAAAAACAAAAGCAGCTTGAGTTTTCAAAGGCTAACACCTGCTTAACGTGTTCGTGACTTTGCATCCAGTCCCACTTTCTCTCCTTCTCTGTCACCATTTTCAAATACAAAAGTGAATTGACGAATTTTGTTCTGGTTTTGCCCGGTGAGAGAAAAGAAAATCAACAGTTAGTCGTTTAGGGCTTGTGGATGCTGCCTGTGTGTATCTTATTGTGGGAAGACACAATGATAGTGCTAAAGGCAATCTTGCCTCTGATATATTGCAGCTGTGTTAATTACCAAAGAGTGGGAACAGCCTTGCCCTCACAGCTGGGTGTGATAAAAGAGTGAGTGAGCTGGTAGGGAATCATTTGGAGTCTGTTGGCTGTGCTGTGAGGAGGAAGGGACAGGAGGTTGTGTGAGGGATGGAAAGGGTAAGCTGTTGTGTTAGGGACAGGAAGGAGCAAGCTGGAACTGCAGAAAGAAGGGAGAAGAAGGAGAGAAGGAGCCAGAGCTGTGTGGAGCTGCCTATGGGAGGCTACATAGGAAAAGGTATGAAAGACTTGTAGATAACAAGGTGCTGATGCTTGAAGCCCTTTGAAGTTTTACCGAAGCACTCTGAGTGTTGGGCCATGTCTACTGAGTATTATGGCTGTATCTACTATGATATCTTATTTCTTTGGTGGTAGACAATTAGCTTTATTCCACAAGACTGCTCTCTAGCTGTGAGGCACAATCCAAGCAGGGACAATGGGCTATGATTCTTTATGGTGGGTTAGCTGTTTGTTTCCTTTCCAGTAACGTGCTGTTTTCTATGAAGGATTCTGTATTCACACAGAGCTGATTTTAACACTACACCAAAGCTGTGTGGTCTCAATGCTCCTTTCTTCGTAAACCAATTTGATAGCTATTTTGATTGTTGACAGTTACACATTGTATATCTGAAACATCTAACCCTTCAGAACAGCAGCATGGCTAAGGATAGCTTGAGGCACTCTGAACAGTGTTTTTTTGTGTGATCTGAAGGTTTTAGAATGCACTGTGAAGCTTTATGAATAAAGTATTTGAATATGATAAAAGTTTTAGTATAGATTTACTTATGTTATAGCTTTCCTGATTTCCAGGTACTGGTGATAGTTCAAGGCATAAAGCCAGGCTTATAAAAGTACTTGCTTGGCATTTCAGAAGTTTAGTGAGACCTGGATGGAAGGGCCTAAGGATCAATCAGCTCAGTGGCAGTAGGAGGGCTTGTACATGGGTAACATGCATGACTGTGATCCACAAGAAACAGTGAATATTTTGAATGTGGTCTTTAATGTTGTATCAAAGTTTCCTTAATGGTATTCTGTTGCCAACTCTGAATATCTGAATGTTTGATCTGCCTTGTGACTGTGCCTTATCAGTAGCTCAGTATCAGTGTTTCTGTGTTTTTAATGAACGTCCTGTCATACCTCCCTATAGAGAAGTGAGAGTGAAAAAAAAAAAAGGGGGGGGGGCACTTGGTGTGGACAAATTTAGCTTGGTTAACACTCAAAGTGGTTAGCCTCTTGCTATTTGTATAGGACTTTGAGTTGCTATAGGTGTTATTTTGGTTTCTTTATTTATTAAAGTACGTTTTCTGTTGCTCTGTAAAGTGTTGTTTTTTGTCCTTATAAAACATGAAGGTTGCAGATACCTAATGAAACAGGAGGTATGTATGTATCAAGGGTAGAAGGTGAGGTGAATTGGATAAAAACTTGTTAATGAAGAGATAACAGTATTCTGGGAAAGGTTGGGGAAAAATTGGGAAATCAAAGCTTCTTTCATATTTTGTAGTAACTTGTAAGTATTATAGAATTCCTGTTTCAAAGGGCTATTTTAGATTTTCTAACCAAAGACTTATAAATATGGTACAATTCCTTACTTAGAGTAATAGTTCTTTACTTAGAGCAGTTTAGACTTATCACAACACAAGCAGACAAGAAATGGGATTACTCTGAGCAAGGGAAATGTGCCTTCAGTACTGGAATTCTAAAAAGCTTTGTTTATGTACTTAAAGCATTACTGAGGTATTTGAGGAATGGGAAGTATAATTCATCTTTTCTGTCAGAAATGTACAGGAAGTGGAGTGATTTATTTTCAGCTTGTTAATTTTTTTTTTTAGCTGAAACATTGTATTGAAGCTTGGCTGTGCAGAATCAGTTTGGGAGCAGCAGAACCATTGCACTGCCACATGCCTCCCTCATCAGGAGTTGTCCATGCCAGAACATTTTTACGCAGGTCTTAGAATGAAATGTAACCAAGGTCCTGCATTCCCAGATTGTGAGTTAAAGCTTGTTTGAAGCACCAGTGGTTTCCAAAGGATTTATTTTTAAACTCATGATTTTTATTGGTGTTTTTCTCTAAACTTCAGGCATTTGAGACAAAGCAATAACTCTTTAACTTTCAAAAATGTTTTCAATAAAGAAAAAAATCTGACTTTAGCTGCTGGGGAAAAAAAAAAGTAAAAGTAGAAGCAAAAAATGAAAATGAGAAACCACTAGGCTGGGATCATGTTAATACCAAGCTTGATCAGTGTTTTCCCTCCTGTACTTTCTTTAAGTACAAAAGGTCTCTTTTCTAACTTAGTAATTGTCTACTGAAGAAGGGACTGTTCTGCAATGAAACGTGTGTGAAATCTTTACTGTGTAACATGTCTATCATGTAGCCATTGTTAGGTAAACAGTAGATAATTGTTAGGTTTATTTAAGATCTGCACTTCAAGTGCCACTGTAATAACTAGGGAAGAGGAGACCAGGCTGAGTTAGCATAACTTTGTGGCAGGGGTGTTCATTCTACTGTTGCAGAAAAATTAAGTGATATTAGTCCCACTCATGTATTGCTGGTAGATGAAGAATGTTATTAGGTCCTGTCATTCATTCAGAAGTGCTTCTGTAATGAGTGTGTTAACAAAGGTTGCAGAAGTGGTTAAAGGAAAATAATAGGACTCTTTGTTCCACTTAGGAAATTGCAGGAAGTTATTTTTGTGATGCTAGTGAAAAAATAATACTGTATTAGGAAAAAAAAGGGGTTTCAGACCAGAGGTTTAGTCAAAAAAAACCCAAACAAACAAGCAAATCCAAATAAAAAGGAGATGAACTGCAAGGGTAGTAATTTTCTTCAGCTTCTATAGGGAATCTCCTTCTTGATACAAGATAAAGGCCTTGTGGATGTTGGCCTTGTAGTGGTAGTCAGTATGCTCTGTGCCCATTCTTGTTTTTTGCCTGAAGACACTGCAGCAGCAAGTTAGCTATCAAAAGATTATGGGGTGGGTTAATCTCTCAGTGGGGCTTGTGAGCAGCATGACATTCTCTGACAGGTATCAGCCCTTCTCCCAAACACCCTGCACTGGCAAGGGCAAACAATGGCAAGGGTAATGGCAGTAACTGAAAACCTGTCTTGGAAGCATCTGTTTTAGCTGTAGACCCTCTGTATGCAGAATGACACTGACATTTCAGTGTCTCCAGCCCATTTATTGTAACTGGGCAGGCATTGTACACTGGTGATTTGAACTGTTTTGGGAACTCCTCAGCTGTCAGGGTGCCTGAGTGAAAGTTGTTATGCAGAGTGGCAGGGCACATCTGCACCTGTAATGTACAGGTATTACACTTGTCTTGCTGTCCCTGGCTATTATGCCTGCCACCCTGAGGTTGCTGTGATGCTGCAGAGAAGCTGCAGCTTTTGTGAAATTACCTGAAAAGCTTAGATTTTACCATTTAGCACATGAAGGCATATTGGCACTGATTTGTTTTACCATAACTGTCAACACAACAGAGGGAAGGGATGCTGTTCAGAGGGACCTGTCCTCAAGAACTGGACTCACAAGAACCTCAAGAGGTTAAATAGTGCTGCACCTGGGCAGGAGTAATCCCAGGTGTGAGTACAGACTGGGAGAAGGAGTAATTGATATAGATGTGTGGTTGTATTGCTTCAGGATGAATTTCAGTGGAAACAAAGTTAATTCATTACTGTGTGTTTTGAAAGTGCTGTCTAAATATGACAGCTCAGTGGCTGGACACCAAAGCTAAATACATCTAGAAATTTTGCATGCAAAGATTCCTAACTATTGATAAAACCTACCTTAGGTCAGTTTGCCATCACCCATGTGATTTGATCAGGATGAGGGGTGTTCTGAAAAGCATGTTTTTATATAGCAACAAAAATGAAGGATTATTGAGTTAGCCCCAGTGTTTAAGAGAAAAAATGAAGGGGCCAAAAATGTATTCTCTGTGCTTGCCTTGCTTATCTCCCTTAAAAATGTGATTCTTTGGCTGGAGAATGAAATGGAAGACATTAAGGCAAGCCTTTCCCAAGGATGAACTACCAGAAGGTTTACTCATAAGGTCTGTGTACTTCCAAATGTGAGATGTACCCAGCAGATGCGATGCCCTTCCAGAAGCTGGCAGGCAAAATGGGCCAGGTGATCCTGCCAGGGCTGGGCTGTTCTGGTTGTGCTTCAACAGGCTTCCCCTCATCTAAGAGCTATTCTCCTTGCTGGCTTTGTGATATGCTGCTGCTCTCCCTGCAGGGAAGAGCTTACAGTGACAGTGCTGTCACCTCCCCCAGCCCAAGACTTTCATTTGGGTTAGTTATGGCAAATTGAACCAGGGAAGACCTTCAGAAAGGAATCACTTGACAGACTGTATTGGAGAGAGGCTCCCAGTTGTCCCTGTGCTGAATGGGGAGCTGCAGGGCAAATGCAGATCTGTAAGCCTTCCTGTTGGCTGGCTCAGAGACTGCTGACAGCCTCCTGTTCTCTTCCAGAGGGACCTTTCCTGCACGCTGCTCTGTCCCCTGTTGTGACTCTCCCTAAACTCAGTTGGCAGGCACTGAGGATGTGGCTGCTGATGCAGTGTATTGTAGGAACCTCACTGGCAGTAGCTCAAAAGCAGCTTTTCTCTGCAACAGACAGCCTCAGATATGTCTTTTTACATCAGTTGTGGTTTTCCAAGGTTTTCTGCTTTGAAAGAAACGTTGAAAAAAACAACGAGCACTCAGTAAAATTACTGCTCTCTTTTCTGATAAGCCAAATGGGCATAAATTTGGCTGCCCCACGTTTCAGAGCGCTCCCTGAGCCTGCCCTGTGAGACAGGACTGTGCTTTTCATCTGGCATTTGGGGGGGCAGGAGGAGTGTAACACAGGTTTTTCTAGTGTAGTGATTTGGCCCTATCAAGTAAACCCATATTTAGCAATCTGTTCTATGAAGTGTAACAACGCTGTCTGCAGCACTTCAATGTTTCTAGGTGATGTTTGGACTGTGCAATCAGAATGTGATTAGGTGGTTTACAGTTCAGAAGCGCTCTGACAGATGCAATTTTGTGGCTGTAGTGGCAGCAGCAAAGGTAGTTCTCAGCAGCACCCTTTCTGACACTGTCATCTTGCAATTAGTATATGAACTTTGGCTAAAGGCCTGACAGGAAGAATTTGTGCAGCTGTGTGCCTTGGTAGTCTGTCAGTGACTGTGGGTGTTTGTCAGACCTGTATCCCTAAAGTGGCTCCGTACCTGCTGTGTCATTGGGCACCTGAGCCCTCTTGCCTTGCATACCCTCTTTATGAACCAACATATGGTTTCCTTGATCTGAGAGCAGGATAAGTGAGGCCATGTCACACCTCCTGTGCCAAAAATACCAGCAGATTCCTACTAAAACCCACAGTAATTCTTGCTTGGAAGAGTACAACTTGTGAATGTGGTTCACTTTTGTCCTGCTATTGGCAGCATTAAGGGTGATGTAATACCAGCCTGAAGAATATCCTCAAAATTTTAACCTTGTAACATTAAAAAGAAAATAAGTGATTTCTGTTCAGGGACTTGAGAGACACCTGATTAGCTGTTACTATTATAATTTTCTCTTGATAATTGTTTCTACTGTAGCTGGACAGTGGTGCTGCCTCTTAAAGCTTCAAAAATTTTCTTTTTCATTGGTATTTAAGTAGAGCCTTTGAAAAGGTATTTTGGGAGACACACTTCTGGCCAAAGTTTCTCTTTTTTTTGAATGAAGGTCCAGGTTTACCCTATGTATTTTGTATTCTTGCTTTGGGAATTTTTTTGTCAGGTGGTGGTCAGATGGTCTGAGGGAAACACCCTGGACCCTCTTAGGTTTTTCACAGCGCTATTTGGCTTTTCTGGAAACTTGATTTAGGTTCAGACACACATTTAATTAAAAATGTTCTTTTCGTTCTGATGATTGCCCCAAAATTAAATAAAAATGCATGGTTTAAAGCCAGTTCTTATTGTAACATGACAAAAAAGAGGTCATAGGAGATCATTTGACAATTTTATGGCATGTGCTTAGTCCCAGTTGTCTTCATGGAAGAAACCTCTTAAACCAGTTAGATTCTTTATACATGATGGCTCTAATTCACAGCAATAAATAGGTTGTTTTATTGCACAGACTGTGGAAAAATGGAGTCAGTGTTCAGTTGTATTATTCCACTAACGTGGAACAACTGAAGATGCAAAGCGTGATTTGAAGAAAAGCCATTTATTAACATTCTGGAAGTTTCTGTTAAGAAAAATATAAGAACACTATCTTACATTTGCCACAGTTTAGAAGTATCACAGTTCCATTTGATAATAAGAGCCCATTCATAAATATTTTATTGTGGTTCAATAATTGATAAAGTGATTTACAGCCACCTTGGTATTAAATTAATGCTTGCAAAGTACATTATGCTAACCATATTAGCTGAAAATGTGTCTTGTAATTGTAGTGGTTTGTTGGTGCATCATCTGTTAAGCTTTTATTGCCAAAGCCTTTTAATTGTTTCTTTGGTTTGCTATTTGAAATTACTAGCTATTTATCTGGAGAGTGCCTGGCCTTTCTGCCTTTTTTTCATTAGTGTGTGTATGATAAAAGTGCTCCTAATAAATGCAAAGTAGCGGGTTGTTACAACCTTTCTGTGGTCCAGCATCATAGGTTTGGTTCTGCATGTACACTCCTTGCTTTCCCATCTTTGGAAATATCTACCTCAAAAAAGCCTAGTAAATTCAGAAACTGTTCAGTCTAAGCCTTTTGCTTTCCAAGATTAAAAGGTCCCCAAAATGAGTATCACAGACTGATTTCTTCTTGTCATAGGCTTGTCATTGTGCCAGGAAGATATGTGTAGCCTAAGAGCTGGCCATCTAAAAAGCTTCCAAGATCTCCCCAGAGAGGATTTACCTGCTCCAGGAAAGATCTTTCTTATCTGTTCTAAAGCTGTGCACAGGCCAGCAGAATTTTTGACACAGGAAACCATTGTAACAAACATGGCAGAATCCTGTATAAAGGCAGTAATTTCTTTCTATTTCACTTATGAAACTTGATTTGTCAAAAAGCTGATAGATGACATTTTTAACAGGATTAAAGACAAACTGGGATTTTGTGGGGATGACTGTGTTGTGTACTGGTAAGAGGAAATAGTAAACAAACAAGGCTTTTGAAAGAGGGAAACAGCTTCTACAACAGGTATCATTTTCTGTCTCTTCAAAGTTGGGAGGATGCTATCCTATATGTCCATCCAAAAAATTTCCTTGCATTTTGTTCTGAGATGCCTGGCTTTAGCTGCTGCCAGAGGTTGGGCATGGGACTCAGTGCTCATGGTATAACCCTCTCCTGATATTTTTATCAAACTTTGAGAAAGTTTGCTACATTAATATTCTACCTTGTATTCCTTTGCATCTGTGTGCAGAGCCACAAAGGCAATGACTGATGCATCTGAACTACTCGTTGAGAAGGTGCATCCTTGTGGTCACCATTGGTTTAAACCTTAAAATAACAGGTATACATACTCCCAGGGTTACATAGAAAAGATATTTTCAGTAATATTAATGATGTCATTAATATATAGAGAAGATATTTTCAGTAATATTAGTGCTTTCAGTGCAGTGGTAATTATCTAATTAATCATTATCATGTTCAAACTGAACAGGTCTTTGCAAAGTCAGTCTAAAACTATAGCAGTTGTTTTCTTTCTGTCACACACAATTTGATTCTTCTTAATCAAATTTAGCCAACATCTTGATGGGGAAAAAGAAACAGTGCCATCAAACAATTCACTGAGTGTTTTCTTTTTCTCTTTAGGGATAAAACACTGGCTGGGAAAGTGGGGTTTTTGTGGGCTGGATAGCTATATTTGGGGCCAGCCTGCACACTGCAGTCCCTGCTGAGAGCAATTAAACAGTGCCTCGGCTTGGCCTTTGTGGCTTTCTAGAAGATTGACTGGGAGCTCTTGGGTGCTGAGCTTGTTTGAGGAGATGATCCTTTGTAAACTTTGATCTGGCCTAATTTTAGGAGTGGAAGTCAGGAAACTTTTCTTGTTTCCTTTATGAAATTATTGCAAACATTAAGTTTCAACTGTTATTAAGCCTACATTTTCACTACTGTAGCACGACCTGTTACTTGTAGTGAAAGCCTCTATATTACTCTTTAGCTATGTGGTTTCATACCTTTTGAAAGAGTGCTGTGGATCATCATCTCTCTCCTCCTTTTATATGTTTTGTGTCTCCTTTTTCTGGTGGAAGTGTTCAGTTCTACAGATATCTTTTGTGAGTGACTTCCCAGGCTGGTAATTCTTTTAAGAGAGCCTTCAGCTTGCTTATTTTTGGGGGAAATGCTTTGGTTTTTATCCATTCCTGAATGAACTTGCTTTTGATTCTTACTGAGGTAGTTTGAATCAAATCAAGGGAGATGAACATTCTGTGTACTGAGGTGTCCTCAGGCTCGTCTTAATGTCCACACCAGGCACACCTCTCAACCCAAAGCACGAGGGAGTCTTGTCACGACTGTGTACAAACAGTTCTAGAAACTCCTCTTCTGTATATGAGGTTCTTGAAATATGATGTGAAGCTTGAAGTTGCTGATTTTGTAAGATCTGTAAGATTGCTTCTTATGGCCTGAAACTTTCATCAAAATGCCTGTCATTTCATATGTTAATTGGAGAAAAATGCGTTGTGAACTGTTTTCCATGGCTCCCATTCAGGGACCTTGGCTTTTGTCAGTAATCTTAGACTTGACAGGAATGTAAAAGTGTCTTGGGTCTACTCTGTGCTGCCCAGCAGTAACCTCTGCAGAGTTTAACCCATGAGAGGGTTCTGAGTAGCTGGAGGCTCTCTGTGTCACAGAATGTCTGAAGTGGTAGGGGAAATGAGTTTTTGGAGAAGACTTCTAAAAAATAAAGGGTAAAAACCAAATGTAAAAAAATCCCCGACAAAGCAACTGAGAAGTGTCTTAATTGGTTTCTTAAATTATATGAAAACATCTTCTGAGGCAGTGTGAGACAACATCCTCAGTTTCCACAAAATGTTGTGTGAAACACTCAGGCTAGAAACCTATAGAAGGAAATAGTTTATCCTAAAATGTTCAGAAGTGCTGGAGCACACCAGGACTCAGCCTGTAGGAAATTCGGAAATTGTAACACTTGTGTCTTCTGCCGAAAAAGATGTGCCCCTGGCATTGTACTGAGCTTTCAGCCTCTTGTAACTTGAAAAATTAATATGATTCAGCTTTATGATTACCCAGGATTCCAGAGAAGTGTTTGACATATGTAATAGAGAGAGTTTGTTTTATCTGAATAGGTTTTGTTATCCAGAAAGGAGCATGTCTCCCAGACCTGTGTTATATTTGTCAGCTGTCAGTAGATGTTTTTGGTACCTAGGATGTGTTGTGATGATGATCGCTTGTCTTAAAGAACTTGGGTCACACCAACAATTAACACTAAAGACCTAAGTTTATCCTAGAGCTCTGGGTATAATATTTTTGGATTTAAATTATCAGCAGATTTTAAAATGGGGAGGTGAAGGAAACCAGAAGCTTTCTACGGGTGTTAAAATGACATTATTGTAGCACAGAAGTATTCAGTTTACAAACCTGGATCTCTGAAGATGTAAATGAACACCTGTTGCCAATTGAAGTGATCTAAAGTTGGTGACATTTTGGGAAAGAGATTAGCAAGGCCCTGCAGTAGTGCTATTGATGTCTGAAAGGAGTAATTTTAAAAGTGTTCCTCCTTGCGTGCAAGGACTTTTGATGTCTATTAACTTTTAAATGTGCCAGCTTACTTGCACACTATGCCACTCTCCTACTATTGACATGGCTTTGGTGTTTAAGATCAGCATTGGTAGAAGGACTATTGATTTTTGAGTCCTGTTTTGTTTGGTTTGTTTAGTTTTTTTTATTGACCAACCTAAGAAACCATAATGGCAATAATTAAAAATTTCTGAAAGCTGAGTTCCCTTTATAGGTAAATTGTATCAATTGCATCTACCCATCTAAAGTATGTTCAAATATGGCAAAAAAAAGTTCCTTTGTAAGACTTCTCTGTTTTGATTCCATCTATCACTTTATCTAATATCTCAGGTTTAATAATCGTATATTTTTTTATGCTCATTCTGCAGAACAGTTAGTTTTATGCTTTTAGCAGATAAGGTAAAAAAATTCATCAAACACCTCTCTGGTGAGAACTGACATTTGTCTGTCATAAGAATCCCAGCCCACTCTTCCCTCAAAAGTTTCTCCTTCAATTTAACCTTACTCATCATATGATTTCTGATGTAATTTCTAATGCTACTGTTTTTATGTGTTTGAAAACATTAGCAGAAATGAGCCAGACTTCAAAAGTTCTCTCTTCTTGGGAGAATTCTGACTGATTTACAAGGGGCTTGTATTACTTGTGCATGTTTTGATTTATAGAAGGACTCCATTCATACCTGAGTGTCTGAATAGAGCACTTAAACCAAAGAGGCAAAGGAAGGAGGTTGAGTTCTTGGTATTATCATTGGTAAGACTAATTGTCTTGAAGAAAGGATTCTAAGGCACTGTGGATTTCAAACCAAACAGATGTGGGGTGGGTGCTTCTGCAGCCTCATATTATTCAAGCAATATTTGTGCCCTTTTGAAATAACACAGGGGGCACTGATTTGATTACTCTGTTGCTGTGGAGACCGCAAATGTATGTATCTCAGAAATTTTTACTTCATTCCTGTTTTTAAGGCCATGTGACAGTCTGAGAAAGGGCAGCTGCACCCTTACAAGAATAAAATCCTGTAAGCAGGGAACAGAGCTGATGACAAATGGAGAAACAACATCTCCTCCATTAGGAGATTAGAGGCAACACCTGACAAGGATACCTAATGAAAGATGAAGTGGATGAATTGAGTTTTCCATCTAACCTAGTTGCAGTAAAGCTACTTTGTGAAGAAATACTGGTGAGTTTGGTTCATTCAGGACATTGGGTGACTGCTACAATCCTGAATGGAATCTGTCTTGTTGGTAGATTGGATTTACATTAAGACAGTGCTCAGCAGCTCACGGCCTTAAGAGTTTTTCTGATTTAGTTGAGATGAACAAGAGAAATACAGAGAATTTGAGAAACATGTGAAGGAGACCTGAAGGCATCATGGAGCAGTCCAACCCTCACGTGATGTGGCTTTCAGGCCCTGTGTTGGTGGCAATGAATAAACTCTGCAGAAAAGAAGGCAGCCAGGTGAACAGGGGGAAAGACTGCCTGAGTAACCAGAGCTCAAAATGATGGTCTGACATTACCATATACTATGGATACACACTCAGGGACACATCTCAGCTCTTGGAAGGAGATAAGTTATTGAACTGGGAATCTATGAGGGATGCAGGTATCAGGGTGTTTAAGGCCACTGTGAGCTGTGCAGGGTCTAACTTGGTATGTGTTGAACACAGCAGGCACAGATTTTTAGGTCATGTTGTAGTGGAGCTATGGGCTGTGCTTCCTGTGTGCTCCCATCATATAGAAGGAAATGATGATGAATTGTTGCATGTAATACAATGATTTTAGGTAGTAGATTGGAAACAGGAGTCTGAGACAACATTCTCTGACACACTGCCTGTGTTGTGTGCAGGGACAGATGGAGCTGGAGAATCTCAGGTCATGGCTCAAAGGGAAATAGTATAGGAGAAGGATATCGTATCTGTTAGAAAACTAGGAAAAATTAGAATGGATGGAGGCTATATGGGGGGAGAGAACCAATGCAGAGACAGCCAGACAGTGCTTGAGATGGAAATTTAAAAAAAAAAAAAAGTTTTAAAACCAAAGGCAAGAAAAAGCTAAGAAATGTAGACTTGTTGAGGGGAGAAACATCTTTGCAAGGGGAAGTTGAGAAAGTATAATTCTGGAAAAAACTAGGACACAAGTTGGTAAGAATAAGAGAATAAAAAGGTTTGAAAAGGTGAAGTCTCAATTTATCAGGACATGGAGACACAACCAACATGACTTCAGGTATTTGTGGCCTTCCTGAGAAGACTAGGAAGTACCTGTTATAATTAAAGAAACTGATAAATTGGCTATTTTAGAAAGTTGGTGGAATATTTTAAAAAAATGGGACACTGCTATCTTTAGGTGTAAGGTCTATAGAAATGATAGAACAGGTAATTCTTTGCAAGTCAAGTTGCATGTTAAGGAAAGCTTGAAGTGAAGGAAGCAAGATATCCAGAAGTATCTTTATGGATTCAATTTCTCCTGAGAATGGAAAGAAATCCCTGCAAAGCCATTGTACCAGCTAGTCAGCGTATCTGTGAGATAGATCAAAGAGCCTGTGGGGGAAGAAATGCCACAGTAATGGAAACCTATACGGAATACACAGGGAATGATAGCAAGACAGCGTTTTTTGTCTCGGTTAATAAGTATTGGAAGCAACTACTCTGCTGAGTGTCAAGGGAGAAAATTCTTGATATAGCCCAAAGTAAAGCACTGATTTAACTTCAAATTATAAACTTCCAGCATTTGGAGGCAGAATTATCCAGTGACCATTTTTTCACAGGAACTCCCTGCAAACACCTGCAAATTAACACAGAGAAATAAAAATCACCAATATAGTATTTAGCTTTTAAATATAAATAAGAAAGCTCATTAAAAATGAGTTTTCAGATAAGGTCTCAAAACAGGTGTTTTTTCTAGGTAGGGGACTGAGGAATAGCACCAAATGTAAAAGCTATGAGGCTTTTCTTACTTGGTTTTTTGGGGTTTTTTTGTGTGTGGTTTTTTTTTTGTTTGTTTGTTTTGTTTTTGTTTTTTTTACTGTAAAGGAGATGTGTGACAAGGATGCCTGTTAGCAGGCACTATATCTAAATATATGACAAAAGTAGGCTTCATTCTGAAATATTGATGGTTTGAGGAGGGAGTACTAGGGAAAGAAGAATATTTTTAAATAAAACTGTTAAACTGTTTTCTAATGAAATTTACACATAGACTTGGTAAAACTGGAGCTTGCACAGGGTTCAGTTAAGGTAGAATAGATCTATCACAGAAAAAATATTATTTAAAAATAGAGTTGCTATCCATGGTGAAGGTTTTCACCTTTGCTTTCTGAAGTATGAGTACCAGAAAACTTTGTTATATTGTGTATACATTATAAATTGTACCTGTATGAGAAAGTTATGTTGACAAGTGGTTGTTATGCTGCACTTGCTGTCTCATGATATAGCTCACAATGCTCTATTTGGCATGAAACAAACCTGATAAATTGTCTCTTACAAGGAAATGACAAAAGACTTGAGGAACAGGAACCCAAAAAAGAAAGGGACCAACTCTCATTTTGCAGATGTTCATTTGTTCTGTGCTGGTTGGGATGACACAGCTATTCTGATCAGGTCTGTCCATTTGTGACTCCACACAGCTGCCTTTTAGCTAAATAACCCAGATGCATAGTTCTGAGCTACAAGCCATGATGTACATTATAGCAGTTTGGAGTTCTTCCATCTGACTGCTTTCTCAAACAAAATGTATTTGGTATGGTTAAGTATCTTCTTTTTCAAAGGATTTGTGTGTGCATCCTCGTTGCAGCCCTGAACAAGTAATTCATACATCCATTGAAATGGATGTTGCTGTGCAGGTGACTCACCCTCCTGTTTTCTTGTGCAAATCCACCCCCCACACATTCCTCAGAGTGCTGCCAGGTGAGAAAGGGTCATGGTTCCTCAAAGAACCTGTGCTGTTGGTGAGGATGGAGGCTTTATGGTCTGAACCTACAGTCAGGCACAGACTGTGCTTTCAATTGAAATGATTTGTATTTGGCTTTTAGGTTTGATTCTGTGTGTGTGTATGTTTGCCAGAGGTCAACTTGCCTCTGAAAAAGTGTTTCTAAAATGAAATTAAAGAGTTTAATGTGGAGGAAAGGTCAAGAATTGCTTTTTGGGCTGTGCTGAGGCAGAGTAACTCATAGAAATAGGCTGAAAGAGAATTAAAGAAAATGTCAAGTAAGATTTCCTAACAATGAGGTTCATTATTCTCTCCAGGGAATGATAGGAACCTGTGTTAAATACTTTCAGCTAAAAATGAGAAGGATATTCAGTCAATCATGATTTTGTATCATTTGGCCCCTTTTGCTGGAGTTAATTCAGTTTGTAAAGAAAAAGCCTCCTGCCTACTCTTCACACCAAGGACTTTTTGGGGGTTGAAATTGCGCATCTGCAGATAAAAGGAAATAATGCCACCCTATCTACATAGGGTGGCATCTGTATTCTGTCCCTGGTCATCATTTGAAAGTATAACACGTCTTTCCCATGTGAAGGAGCAGAACCCCTTGGAGGCAGTAAAACAGGTAATTAAGAGTAAGATTACATGTAGGCAGTTAGCATTGAAGATTGCAAAAATGTTTACGGATTGTGCAAACACAGTTAACTGGTGTACAAAGTGATACTTAGTATTTTTTGGCATTTCCAGGTTACTTGGATATGACCTTCCACAGGTCTCTGAAGCAGCAGTGTTCACCCTTTTGGCCAAATCTTAAGTCTTGTGGTCAGTTGAGGAACATATTGTTGTGGGTGTGCAGCAAGAAAAACCAAGCAGAAATGCAAACAGTATGGCCAGTCATGATTTTATTATTATTCAGTAATGTGTGACTTGCATGTGAATTCTCTTGAAATCCAAAGAGCAACATTATGCATTGTGCTCATTTTTTAAATTTTTTTTCCCTCCTTATATCTCTAATGTCCTTATATTGAAAGGTGAGTTTTACACTAAACACATGAAGACATTGTAAGGATTACAGTAAATCTGGTGAGAAAGTAGCCATGGCCTCATCCAGAGTTCATTTGTCAGGATTTATATCTGGAATGATCACACAGAAAACTATTCCACAGAGACCCTCCAGCTAATAATGGGTAAACTCTGCTTGATCACTAATGGATCTGTCAAACGAAGTGGAAATGAAGTAAAGGAGTGACTTCTTGGGAATAAGGGAGTTTCCTGTTGTGTTTGCGTAGAGGATGTTTACATAGGTGAAGGGAGAACATCATAGAATGGGGTAAATAGAGGTAGCATTCAATGTTCTTATTTGGCTCAGACATGGAGTGGATATAAATTGCCACTATCTTTAAGTCAGTAAAAAAAAGCTATTTATGTTTATGGAGAGTGTAATCTAAAATGTGTATCTAGATCCCATATGGGTTTTGTGAGAGGTAGGAAAGGAGAACTGGGGATCACTCTGTTTCTGTATGACTTTTCTAATTCTACACGCCCTACAAAAGGGTTCTGCCTTTGTTTTATTCTGCACTCCTAGTGTATGGCATAGCCTGACTCCCTGATGATTGAAAGAAATACTACAAATTCTGTTCCAGAGTGCCAAATGGGGGGTTACAAATCCATAATAATTAAGCTTTCACCCCTCAACAAAATAAAGTAATTAACATCTTGTTATAAAAGAGCTTTAGCAGCTGAGGATTTTACCCAGCTGTAATTTTCTGAACATGATGAAGTTGGAGTAGGCGATTAAAACACTTTGTGTGTAAAGGAATGATCCTTGAACAATAAATGTTACCAGACTTCTGAGAAATCTCTTAATAAAAGTAACACCCCTGTACAATGATGCAGTGGTTGAATTGCTTCTTCGGGCATGATTTAGTGTAAGGAAAAGAAACAACTGAAAGTAAAGCCTTGTGTTTAGTATATATCTCAATGGAGAAAAAAATGTTAATGAAGTAAATACATCTGGCTTATAACTCTAGTTCTTAATTCAGTGAAAGACTTATTTGAAGAGCAAGCAAGGAAAAGAAATGTCTTTAAACATCATACTTGATGTTACATGAAGCTCCTGAGTTTTCATTATATTGCTTGTTCTCATCACCAAGTAAGAAGGGGTGTGAAGGTTTGAAATCTGGCACCATACTTAGGTTGTGTGACCACTTTGGCATTGCAAGTGAATCACAGAATCATAGAATGGTTTGGGTTGGAAGGGACCTTAAAGATTATCTAGTCCCAACTCCTCTGGACAGGGACACCTTTCGCTAAGCCAGGTTTCTCATAGCCCCATCCAACCTAGCTTTGAATGCATCCAGGGATGGAGAATCCACAACTTCCTAGGCTACCTGTTCCTTTGCCTCATCATCCTCGCAGTAAAGAATTTCATATCTTTATATTTAACATCTAAGCCTGTACTTTCAGTTTGAAGCCATTCCTGCTTGTCCTGTTGCTATACACCTATTTAAGTGGTCACTCTCCATCTTTCTTGTAGGATCCCTTCAGGTACTGGAAGACTGGAAACAGGGCGGTCTGAAGCCTTCTCTTTTCCAAGCTGGACAATCCCAATTGTCTTAGCTTTTCCTTATAGGAGAGGTACTCCATCGCTCTAATAATTTTGGTGACCTCTGCTGGAGTCTCTCCAACAGGTCCATGTCCTTCATATGCTGGGGAACCCAAAGCTTGGATGCACTTTTTTGTGTCCCTCAGTGGGCTAAGCTTGAAAACTTTTAAATTATTTTTTTAATTTCTTTTTTTATTTTATAGGGAGGAGGTTCTATACAATGAAAATGTTCCGTATGTCTGTCCTGAGCATGATTCAGAGCACTGCTTGAATTACTCATTAGTCTTTCTGGATTTCTCAATACATGGGAAATATTGCATCCATTATTTCAATGTGAATAGCACTACCATTGCTGAAAATCAGATTCTGAAATGCCCACGTGTCATCTAATGAAATGACAGCATGTGTTTATTAGTTTACCAGTATTTATGCCCTATGTCCTTCAAAATGTTTTCTGTATGCCAGTACTACTCTTTTGTATACTAATATATTAGAATTCTCCTCTCCTTGATAAGGCCTGGGTGATTATTACATCATCTGGTGATTCTTCCTTAACTTTGATAGCAAATGGTTTGAGAGCACATGCCTAAGCATTTCAGCCACTGGGACATGCAAGATTTGTGTTTATTCCCATGGTGGGAAAGTTGTCCCCAGTGGGAGTGCAGGAGTGAAAAGGGAAGAGAACTATGGTTACTGAGCATAAGCTGCTGGTTTTTAACTTGGGTTTTATATATTTAGTGGTTTGGCTATCTCAGGACTTAGGCTGACAGAACTAATGTCTAGGTGTTTGGACTACATTCTCCAAAACCTGGTTTCTCTATGTGCATATTTCAGATGCGCTATTTCTATTAAAGGCTGGATCTTGATAAACTAACCGTAACAATGGGGTAGTTTTTCATCTGGAAAAGTCCAAATATCTGCTTCTGTATCCATGGGATTTTTGTCCCCATTGCACTGGCTTCATGTGTTTGATGGTGGATTGGTTTTGCCATCTTTTACAGGTAGGTCCTTTGGTTTGAATTTATCAAGTTGCAGTTAAGAGCGGACTGTCACGAATCAGCCTCCGTCAACTGAGGGACTACAGATTGAAACTCATGCTTTCATTTACTAACTAGCCTGATGGTGTTAGCAAAAAGTGGAACAATTGCTAAAGAAAAGATTGGAAACGGCAATATCAGGCATATTAAATGGACAGTTTGCTACTTTATTTACAGTAGAGAAGTTGTGGAAAACTACTAGTTAATAGCAGGATTTCACTAGGAAGACCTTAATGTAATGGATTGAAAAAAACTAGCAGCACTGTTGAACAGTAGAACTGCAATAAAGTAAGCAAGCAGGGAGGTCACAGGGCCATGTCTAATGATGGAGTGACCATTACTGAAATGTTGCATATGACATTATGCCCAGCACTTTTAACTAGGCAATGCCAAATATGACATTATCAAGTTAGGTGGCTATTCAAAGAAGGCATAGTAAATAGGTCTGTGCATTCTCTGTGATATCTTCTCCCGAGCTGATTATTTGTGTTCTACCAGAACAATTCAGTTTCACTCTGAACTTGAGAAACTCAAAAGGCTCCTGCAGTTTAAATGCTGTCAAAGGTTAAATATTTAACAGAACAAACTGAGGTTGTGGTCACAACTGGAAAACCCTTTGTAATAATGAGGGATGCTTGGTAGGACTGTAAATCTCAATTGCATTAGCGTGTGGACAGTGCTATGTAAAAAAAATGGTTTAATATGTTTTTATGGTTTGTTTTTTGAGTGGGCTCATTTACACAATCCTGTGAAACTTTCTTGTTTAAGCTGTGCTTTTTACATGCAGAAAATGTTATAGAACAGGAGTCTACCACTGATTTGCTGGTTCCTTCACTTCTGGGTCTTTGGGTCTCTCTCTTGTTCCCAGTCCCTTAAACACTCCTCTTGCCATTGTGCACATATGAATGTCTGATCCAGCCTTCTAAACTCCCCCAGCTGAAAGCCTGGCTATTGAAGAGTTTTATTTTGCTTCTTGATGCTGTATTTTCCCTAGGGCTTGATGTATCTTTGCAGTGGTTTCTTGACCTTTCTTCCATGGCTGTGGTGAATAGGTCGTTTCTTTTGCAGCAACCTTTTGTGTATCTAGCAACTTCTCAGCAGTGGCCTAGACATGCATATCCTTGCAATCTTTCCTTACCTGTTTCATACCTAATTTTATTGTCCTCCTCAGGCCTTCTTCTGCAGAGTCCATATTGTCCATGTCCTTTCTGAACTGTGCTGAGTGTTTTTGCTGTGGCCTTGCTGCTGCTGAGGTCAGGAGTTTTCTGTCTATTTGGGAACTTTCTCTTTACATCCTCTGGAGTAGCATTTGCCTCATCTATTCCTGTGTTCTGACTTTTTTAGAGCTAGCTGGGAGTCACCTTATATTACTGATAATGATTTTCTTTTGAATTTTGCAGTATTTCAGAAGAGTACTTTTTCTTCTGTCACCTAGGTTGTCAGTCATAGCACGGGATAAGGAAGAAATAGGAAAGACCTTCCTGGGAGTCCTCTTGATCGTCTGACAGTTTGGGTGGAAAATGACACTGAAGGACTTAGAGCAGTTTTCTGCAGAGAAATCTCGACCCTGAACAGTTGATTTTGAGCACTTCAGGGGTGTCTAAACATTGATCTGAGGCTTGAAAATTTTTGTATATTTTAACTCCTTGCATCCTTGAAAAGCACGCCATCTTATTAGATGCTTACTCACATTGTGCTTAAATTTACCTTGAAAAGACATTTGAAGTCATACCTGAAAATGGAATTTACTTTCCTGAATAATTTGTGTGTCTTGTCGGGTTTTATAAAGGTAACTTTGCCATTAGTGCCAGGGCTGATCCAATATGCAATACTTCAAAGCAAAAAAGGAGATGAATATTGGATGCAAACTTATTTACTGAATTTTGTTGAAATTCCTATAATACACCTTATTGCAACCAATAGAGTCAACCATCAATCTGCTTAAATCTCCAGTGAAGATTTTGATTGTAAATAACCAAGTGTAAGAATTAGTCATTGTGTCAGCAAGTGCTCCTTCTTGTGCCTGGTTTGGTCAGTTTATGAGGCAGTACACATAAAACTAGGAGGTTTTGGTGATGTTAGATGCTCAAGAGTTAAAACCCCTCCAGAGACAGAAGACCTCACAGAAAGCAGGGTTCAGAATACAGTCTTTATATCCTCCTTCAATATGCTGATATGAGTTTAAAGAATATTTATATTCTCTAAACTGAAAAATTACTGAAAGAAAAAAGGTAACTGAAGGTCAAATGCTTTACTTGAAAAATGCATTTTCCCAGTGTGCTAAGATACTGTTTACAATTTCATGTATAAAGCAGAAAAACAGAAATCATTATGCAAAGACTCATCCTGGCTGGGAAGAAGCTGATATTTGCAATACCCTGTCTTTTTTATACAAGAGTGTTCTGCTTCAGAAACAGTGTGGAGAGCCCTGGTGCTTTAAGCCCATGAAGCTCGTGCAGAAAATTGCAGTACTGTCCTAATTTGGAGAGCTCAGTATCCCTACCTGAGGCACATGGAAACTATATCTGCTGGGGATGGGATTATTGATTTGTTTCTCTGGAGCTCTGCAGTATTCTCCTTGTCACTCAGACACTCCACACCAATGAAACCTGCAAGTAACAAAAGGAATGTTTTATGGAGAATACTTATTTTTCACTGTGATGGGAAAGCCTTGAAATTTTTTTGGGGTAATTGTATTTGTTCAAGTAACGTTTAAGTGATCCTCTCTTGTGTGCTTTGCTGAGGTTTTCTTTCTTCAATGTCCATTTATTTCTGTAAGTCTATTTAGGAGAGCTGAATATTTAGAGAAAAAAGCATTGAACTGAATTGCTCCTACATAGTTCTTCCCAAATAATCTGAGGGTGACTAAAGTCTTTTGCTAAAGTACAAAGGAAAGAATGTTTGACTGTGAATTTAGTATTGATATCCTGGGAGAGATAAGAAAAATCAATCCTTTTAATGGGCTGCCTAATTTTAAAAATTAGCTTTCATATTAGTAACTGACTTAAAATGAAGAAACAATTATATGAAACTAAAAATCATGGGTAGTTTCAAAGTAGAGGAGTCTCTGTGGAATGTTAAGTCTTGGAACTATTTCTTACATGAAGCCCTAAAAATGTTGACTATTGCTCATAAAGCAATTTAATAATGAATCCTCCATGATAGTTTTCCAAACACCGGGGAGAGCAGTAACTTGCTTCCATAGCAGAAAATTAGGGTGTTTGTATAGTTCAAACTGGTCAGAAAAACTCTGCTCTTTGGTTCTATTTTCACATGCACCATTGTTAGGGAGGGAAGCCTTAACACTGTTTCCATGCTCTGGCAGAAATAGTCTTTTTCATCTTTTCCCCCTTAATGTGAAGTTTTCAGGATATGAAAAGCTCAGAAATTTTTTTTTAATTGCACAATTTTATTAAAAATTGTTTCTCTTCAACCATAGTAGAAAAATGTAGTGGTGTTTTAGAGTATGATTTTGTGAGATTACCTGCTTTAAAAAAAAAAAAAAAAAAAAGGAAAAGGTTTCAAAAGGTTTTGAAATGTTGAACTAATAGTGTAAAATTCCCTGCTATTGCCATCACAGATGAGAAGGAAGGAAGTTTTATTCATTTAATTGGGTTTCTGAAAGAGGACAAAGGTCTGAATGTAGTTCCTGTCTCCGTAATCTCCTTAAAGTGTTTAATTTAGGAGCTTGGCACACTTGAGACAGGATAATTTGGAAGTGTAAGAACAAGGAATAGTACAGGAAAGCCCCTCAAATATCTTCATGAGAGACCATAGTGTTCCTATGTGTAAAACAAGGCAGGCCCAGCTGATCCTTCCCTTGCTGTTGTCGGCCACTGTCTAAATAGACATTGTTTAAAGTATAGTCAAAAAAGCATCGCATTGGAAGGGACTTCAGAAGTACCACAAGTCCCTGCCAGAGCTCCTGACCTTTCCAGGATAATGGACACGAATGCAGTTTTTTCCAGTTTCCAATGAAGTTTTGTGATTTGAGGTTTATCTCTGTCACCTACTACAAAATGAAAGGTGCTGGTTTTACTGCTTTGTAAGGGTGCAGCAGTGGTTGTTGAGTATCAGGCTTTACTACTTCCTCCGAATCTTTGTATTTCTTTTTACCTGGAATGGCGCTATTTAGCTTTTCACATCTGCCTTGCCTAATGGTGGTTATTTTATGGATCTAACAAAGTGGTAGAAAGCCCAGGGGTTTGAAGACTGATGTTTAAACAGTCAGGGAAAAGCTGCTGATTTTCTTTTCATTAATCACGCTAGGCTTGACCTGTGCTTGGCTTATTGTATAGGAACTTAAGGCTTTTCAGGTACACTGAACGTACTTTGGGCTGACTTTACAAGAGGCAGGTATCTGCCATCTGCCTTTGCAGCTAAGGAGTCACAACACTGACTACTGAGGGGTGTGTATTAACCTCTTCCAGTACCTTCCTTTCCATAAAGTGTATAGCATGTGTTTAATTTTAATAAGGATGTGTGCTGTTTTGTTGCTGTATTTATTTGAAGGGCCAGATTTTTAAGTATTCTGAGATGTTAAGGATGTGTCAGTTTATCCTATTAGAAGACCCTTTGTGAGAGTTTCTGGTCTCTGTTGCTTGACTCCCAAATCTATCTTGGCTTGTGGTACCAAGGTCAGGAAGGAGAGTTCTGAACTGGTCTGAGTGTCGCTACTTTTTGGTTTTCCTCCTCTCTCTGCAGCAGATTTCTTCCAAACCTAAACATTCACCATGTGCACTGATGAGTATGGGAATTTGCACCTTGTTAGTTTCCCTGTCAGTTGGACAGGGAACTTACCTTCAATACATCCAGGAACCTCATAGATTGCTTATGCCCTGCTGCATTGTTCTTCCAGCAGATATCCAGGTAGTTGAAATACCCCAGGAGGACCAGGGCTGCTGAACATGAGTCTGCTCCTATCTGTAGAGTATTCATCTGCTCAGTCTTCCTGAGTGGGTGGCTCATCACTATAATGTCACTTATCACTGCCCTCCCTTTAGTCCTGACCCACAAGATCTTGGTCAGCTCCTAATCCATCCCCAAGTGGAGTTTCATGCACTTCAGCTTGTCATTGACACAGAGGACAACACACCCTCCTTGTCTCCTCGGCCTTTCCTTCCTAAAGAGCCCCTAACCTTTTATTCCAACCCTCCAGTCATAGGAGGCATGCCACCATGTCTCCATGATGCCAATGAGACTGTAGTCCTGCAGGTGTGCAAGCATCTCTTACCCTTTATGTTTATTCCCATGGTAAATGCATTTGCACAGAGGCATTTAAGTTGGGACTTGGATGAGGCCGAATTACTGGCTGGAGCTACTGAAATTCCTTTGTGTGGAGCTTCAGGTCCTCTCCTACTGACCCATGATCCATCTCTATGCTCTGGGCATCTTTCACTGTCACAGGCATCGCATTTTTATGAGTTGGATGGATTGAAGCTCAGCTTCCTCAGCAACTGTAGTTTAAAGCTCTCCTCACCATCTGGGCAAGCCTGTGAACAAAGATGCTCTTTCTGTTCTCTGACACATGGGGACTTCATAAACCCTTAACAGGCCAGGTTTCCCCACGTGAGTCCCATGGCTGAATCCCCAGTTATGGCATCTGTCCCTTATCTATTTGCTACTTGCTAGATTTGACTGGCCCTTTCAAGTCTCTGCCCTCTGGCTGGGAGGATTGATAAAAAAGCCCTACCTGTGATCCAGAGTGCCTCACCCACCACTCTGTGACCCTCCAGTTTCTTGGTGACCTCCCTCATATGGGCCCTGGTAAGCAACCCACCTCCCTAGAGTATATTGGGTGTGGAAATGGGTGTTGATGTACCTCTCAAACAATACTTGTTGTATATGTATACATTTCAATGATGTATAATATATGAGACCTTGTCCAGTAGATTATACAAACAGGCAGTGTACAAACTATTGCTCTAGTACTCTTCTCTGGCTTTGATTTGATGGAAGCGTTACTGATTCGGGGACTAAAAGTCCCAGAGTCATTCTTCTGCCACTGGCTGGAGCTCTCACCTTTGGCAAAGCACTTCTTCCCTCTATCACCAGGTTTGTTTGGCTGGTCAGCTTTCTGGAAGAGGGCTGTTCCCTCACTTAAATAACTTCTGTGAGGCTTGTCTCTCCTTTTTTTTCACTACACCTGTGCTTTTCTTCTAGTATTGACTTTACAACCGTCTCAATTTGCAGATCTTTGGAGCTTTTCCAGTGCAGGTGTGGACTCCAGTTGAGTAAATTTCAGCCTTCTGATAATGGTCTTTCTTTTCTTCATTACCTCTGCTGTCCTAATTAAGTGGTTTTGCTTTGTAGAAATGAAAATCCCAAAAATTTTTGCTTAGTTCAGAGCACCAGCAATGCTGGATTCAGCCTTTTCCTTTATGTACAGTGCTGAGAACTGTCTTAAAAGTGCATGAAAACAGAAAATGTGTTTTGCTTCCAGTGGCAACATGATCTTCCCATTTCAGACTGGAAAAATGTTTTCTCAGAGAGACTGATGAAGAAGATTTTGGTTGTACATTTATTTCCTCCTGTAAAGGCTGCTGCAGGAGATGCATGACATGAGGTGTAAAACATTTTGCAAACACTTCCACTTAATCCTTTCTAAAAGTTTTTGCTAGTGGTGTTAACAGAGCAGAGTACAGGAAGGAAATTCATTTGTGGCTGTGACTGATTGCTGCTACTTATTTCCACATCCACATGTGCTTGGTCTGGGGAAAGTATCTCTTGCTGCTGTGGCTGGCTTTCCCAGCTGGATGGGAGCTGGAGAGAACATGGCAGTGCTTTGAACTTCTCCACACATTAGAGCTGATTCAGCCCTGTAAGTGTTCCTTGAAGCTTCTGTCAGTCTGAGCTGATTAGAAGATCAACTGGACATTTCCATGCCAGATGTCTACTGATGTTGTCTGGCCCCAGGAGATGGTTATGTTCAGTTTCACCAGCTTTGCATAAAAAGTATTTTATCATTTTTTGTGGATTGTGATCTGTTTTGTTGGGCATCTCAAGTTAATCTAAGGGGTGAGTGGTATAATTTGGATTTATAAGAGTAAGATGTTTGGCGGACTCTTCTGAGTGATGTGGAAATGCCAATCTTTGCAGTAACTGAGGCACTCCATTTTGTCCTCTGCCTGCTTTGGCACAGCCAAGTTACCTGAGCATTCCCTCTGTGGTCACTGGCCAGACCCACACTACATAGTGCAGGAATACTTTTCTGCTCCTCTGTATGCTTTTACTCTTGCATTCAGCTCTTCAGCGTCTGGACAATCATAATTCTGTGCTTATTTGTGCTGAGAATCAAAGTATTTTCTTGCTGAGCTAGCGCCTTTTAGGTTATAATTTTATTTGGGGAAAAATCAAAAGGAAAGTTTTTTGTTTTGGGGTAGTTTGAAAAGAGTGTGTTTCTGGGCCTAAGTTGTTGTGGTAGCATTGAGCTGTAGTCCTTAAAGGTCCTGCTGTTTCTTAAAGCCTGGCTTATGGGTTAACTGAAGTCCTCAGTGCTTGCCACAGAGGCAAACATTGCCTGTGGTGCTCTCAGAAGTCCTAGAGTACAGAAATTAGCTGTAATAGTACCTTGTACAACAAAGGCAGTGTCACAAAAGGGCCTTATCAAGGTTACATTAAGAAGCTTAAAGTTGCACTGTTCAGATTTTGAGTGCTTAACTCACAGGGGTGTTCATGTGTCATTTCCTTAGCTTTGTTTACTATGATTATTTATAGCACTATAGAATACAAAAACTCCACAGGGCGGTGATAAATGCTGGGTGAACAGCACAAGATGTTGCAGAATTTCTGTGAGACTCAACCAAGTAAGTAAATTCACAGGATCTTTGTTCCCAGCGACATCAATCAAAACTTCTTATCTTCAGAAATACAACCACAAAATTGTGAGGTCCAGTTCTGCAACCTTGCTGCTCAGTCAGAAAGTTGTTCAAATCTGATTTGCTTATTGATTTTTCAAAAGAAACAAATGTTTTTAATAAAATTTTTCCAACTTTCAGAAACAATGGAACAGGTTTTCTTTTCTCTGAAGCCCCATTCCCAAGAAAAACTAAACAAAAAAATCCCAGCCTGGGGTAGACACCAAGCAGAGGAAATTGCTGGCCAACCAGTTAATTTGGCTGTGAGTAACTGAAAACAGTCTTACCATGAGATATGTCAGACCACTGTAAACATTGGTGTAACTGCCAGTTCCTTCTTTATTATCCAGCATTCTGTTCATGCGTTCTGACCCTTTTTTTAACTAATGAATCCAGATTTTTCCCTTCCCGAGTGGCAATGGCTTTGATTTTGGTGCCGGAGAGTGGAAGGCACTTTGAAAAGCATTCACTTGCCCCTGACAAACATCCCCACCAAACAACCCCAAATGTAAGACTAAATCATAAGGCAAACAGAACCAGTTGGTACCATGCTGTTTTGCTCTTGTTCAGATGTGATAAGCAAATGGAAATCATTATGTAACCAGAGACCATTGCCAAAATGTGTGGATAAAAGCCTCACTCTGATTTCACAAACAGAACAAATGCTTTCCCATTTCTTTGCAGGTGGAGACTTAGGGCTAGGTGTGGAGCAAATGTTTTCAAAATCAGTTGTTCAGCTGTGCTTCTAATTCCTTTCAGAATGAGCAATAAGAAGAAATACTTTTTTCCTATGAATGCTGTTTTCTCCTAATGAAACTGTTTATGAGATTAGTGCCCCATTAATATTTTAATATCATTTTATCGTCATTTCATGCTCTTTCAAAGGGAATTGCGTTTTTATGGGTAATAAGAATATTTTAACTTATGTTCTGAAGATATTTTTCATATTCTTAATGAGGGTTTGGGGATTTTTCTTCTCCCTGCCTGTGCTGGAAGAAGATGTGACATTTAGAGACTTCCTCTCCTTAGGTGGAGAAAACAACTGGTTGGAGATGGTTGAGGGGATATAATTCCTTTTCCTGCTTACAAACCTTTTCCCTTTTCTTAGAATTTGTTTTCTCTCATTGGTAGCATAGACTGGACTGAGTTTTGCTACCTGCTTTGAGTACTGCTAAGAAGAGACAATGTGCAAGAGAGTTTGCTGCATCTTCCTTTGAAGTATTTTTCCCTTTTTACATTATCAGATATAAGTAGATTTGATTTAGTACAGAGCTTCATTTATGCCTCGAATAATGCTCTTCATTGTTGAAATTCATATTTGGAGATTACTTCAACACTTCCAGATCAAGATAAAGAGTTTTCCTGAGCCTATATTGGCAGCCTGGGTTATTTAACAGTCACTTAATCAGATAATGCAGATATAAGCCCAGAGACTGAGATAGGAAGCACATGAAGCAAATGCACTCTTTTCAATTTATCTAATCTCTTGTACAAAGTACTGGCAGTGTTGCTCTGAGAGTGGGTGTACTTGGCAGACTCTTCTGCTGAGTCTTTGTTGAATGACACACTTGTTGGCACAGTAAGCAGTGGTACCATCCTTCTGATAATACTGCACAGGCACTGCCTCAGGTCACACGGTGTTACTTTGCATCCAACGTTTGGGGTGCACGTTCTCATGGGAAGTTGCTATGGCAGAGATCCAGTGACCTGGTTTTGTGAGATGTTTGCTGTCAGAAGCCCGGGCAGAGGTTTAGAGAAGCTGTTTGCCTAGTTAGAGCAGAAGGATAGGTGGCACACAGATACAGACTTGAGAAAATTGTATTGCTGTGTTTAGGGGTACAGAGAGCTAGTCCTGATAAGCTTCTGTGGGCCCAGATCAGAGAGGCTGGGAACTTGTTGGTCACCCAGCAGTGCAGCAGAGAGGAGAATATGGAGAGAGAATGTGGCTGTGGGATGCTCATGATGGGCTCAGAGATTGTTTAAGGGTAGCAGTATCCACAATTAGGGAAGGGAGGTTATAATTTTGGTACTGAATAGACTGAGGGTAAAAGAGTTAAGCTCTGTTAGCTGATTGAAGGTATAGAGAAGATCAATGTTGCTATCATGTTTTAGCTAATATTTTGCATTTAAAAGAGTCCTGAGCACAGACTGAGGTTTTTATAGTGCTGGTAGGAAAGCCTGGCCTTTGTGCCTCCTCTAACTTCTGACTGGGTTTAAACAGATGGTCTTTGTATTCCCAAGACGTTCTGCACTCTGAGATACAGCTTCATGCTGAGCCTAAATACAGCTTATGCTCTTCTTCCCAGGAATAATGTTTTGAGGTGCTGCTATTCCTCCTCTTCTCATGTTCAACCTTCTTTTGTGAGATATGCTTCATAGCATGAATATTCCCATCAACAGAGAGAACCCACAGGCTTCAATTTATCTGTAGGAATGGGGAGGAATAAGCAGAAATAGTTACACTTGCAGTTGCCTGCTGAGATCACTATTAAGGGGATGAACATATTATTCCCCAAGGGGTTTGAAATAATACCTCTTTTCAAAGGCAGCTGGTTTACTTGGCTCCACCAGTTGCTTTGGATCAGATTCCTGAGATATGCAAAGCAAAGGACTTGATAGCTGTTTTGGGCTGGAGGATTTTTATTTTTTTCGAGAATCATTCTCACAGGGTCTCCCATCCACCCAGGGGATCACTCAGTATGACTGTGTTTCTACCACTGCTCTTGATTCCTGGTCTTCTGTGTGTTGTTTGCATGAGTAAACCCTGTGGACACATGTGCTTTGAGGAACCTGAACCTAGCATTTATCTGGGCCGAGGCTTCTGTGCCATGCATGATTCCTCTTCCATGAGCCTTTCACCAGACTTCTGTGTCAAGCCATGCTTCCTTCACTGGCACAGGTAGAGATTTTTAAACTCAAGGCATATTACAAGGAAACAGCATTGCTGGGTAAGAACAGTGTTGGGCCACAGCATGTTAGGCGGCATGGATTTGAGAAACAAATCCAACCCTATCCCAGACAGGGAATCCTGTTGAGTGACTATGAAGCTTTTTCACCTTTAGTATACATTTTGAATTCCAACAGCAAAAACTCTTTTGCTAAGGTGTAGAGAAAATTTTGTTCTGTTTGCATTGTGTTGGCTGTAGATTCTGCTCTTTCATGCTACCAAAGTAGAAACTGTATGAATGAGCAGGGTTTCGGAAGCTATTTATTGCCTTCAGCAAGCTTATAAGCTCCTCTGAGCAATGTGGTGACAATCAGTGGCAGCTAGAAATCCCCACACATGAATCATCTGAAGATTTGCTCTCCACTGCAGGCAGCATCTGTTCCAAAGCTGATAGAATTTGAGGTGGAATACCTGGAAGAAGGGTGTCTTGGGATTCATCAGCAATCTTTTTAATTTTCTCCTTGCATGTCTCTCTGTGTGATATGTGTGCCTTTGCCAGTAACCAGATTAATAAGAAAAAAAAGCCAACCAAAAAAAAATATCAGAAGAGAAGAGGGTGGATTTCATCCCTAGACTGCAGGAATTGTTTGGCAGGAAGAGTGTAACATTAAATGCCTGAAGTGAAAACAGATTTTTGTGATGGCAACAGCATGTTCCTCAGGTGTGAGGGTAATTGAGAATTGCTGCGTGTGACATGCATGGTGGTCTCACACAGTTCTTCCCTTTGCAAGCTCTGTGTCACGGGAGTAGTCTGTGCTCAGGTGAATAATCCCTTAGCTGCAGCAGAATTTATCCTGCCAGCAGGAGTGGCTGCCTGCCTGGGTCAGGCCCTTCACTTGGTGTGTTTGCCCTTAGCTCTGTTCAGGAGTGCAAATAGCTCAGCAGGGCGGTGAGTTAGGGAGCTCCACACTAACCCTTGCTGCCCCAGAGTGCTGTGGCCTGGACTTTGGAGGATAGCAGGACTCTGCTGCCTGTGCTGGGTTGGAGAAATCCTTCTTTCCCTTCCTGGAGAGCAAACCAGCAGAAGTAGAGAAAAACAAGAGATGTTGTCCTCTTCCTGCTGCTGTAAAAACAAGAGGGGGCACCAAGGGAAAGCGCATGGTAGGTGACTAGGCTGCTGATGTGGCTCTCTAAGCTGCAATGGTTACTTCCTTCACCTATTAGGAAACAGATGACCCAAGGGAAAAGGGGCTGAGGAAGGGAAAGCTGTTGCACAAACACTAGCTGCAATCCTTCGTGCCACTTACAAGAGGGGCTCAAAAGTATTCATATGTAGTGATGAAGTACACTGATATTTAATTGCGAAGAGGGAAAGATTCTTTTTTTAGTTTTGTGAGCTTTGAGCTATTCTTTCCTTAAAGAGAGAAATTATCTTTGTGTTGGACAAAGGACAGAACTGAAAGTAAAACTTGCAGAAGAGATCCTTTGTCAGTGAGAGTTTTGGTTTTTTTGTGGAAAAGGTATTTCAAGTGTTTTGCCTGAAAGATTGAAATCAGTTCCGCAGTGAAGTTATTTTTGCAGAGCCCCTTGCTTAGTGTTCACAGAATTGAGCTTTTTGTATGCTAGACATCTCTAATAGTGTTTTAGCCTCCAGTGGCATTTTTCTTGGAAATTCTTTCTTTGAATAATAAAACAAAACAGATTCGTCATTGTTGCCTTCACACTGTGTGCAACAATGCCTTGATTTCAGGCTTTTGATGTCATTTCAAAGAGAATTGTTATGCGTAAGACTGATTTCTGAGTGATAAATAGTATACAAAACTAGTTGAAAATACAAATGACCACCTAATTAGCTGGCAAGGGATAATGAATGCTTGCCTTATTAGTATATTTTATTTCAGGTGATGTATTTATCAAAATATGTACAAATTCACATAATTCTGTAAAATCAGCTCATAATTCTCCACAAACCTACTATAAGCACCCACTGGTATGTTTTAAATTAAGAGCAATGAAGTGCATGCTGCATCATACAGTGCTTGAAAAATTAAATCATAATGTTTTCATGCAAAGGTCCTATACCTGAGAAGAAGAAAACCTCAGTAATGGGGGTAGAAATGAGTGCTTAAATGAGATCTAAGGCTGAGAGCCACTTAAGAAGGGCCCCATTTTGTGTTGTCCTTACAGGGGTATCATGTATTCCTGCTGTGTGGGGGAAGGCAAAGGAATAATACATCTTCTGTGTCTGAAGGGCACTTGTTGGAGTGTGAACAGTTTTTCAATAATCTCCTGCTGGTAAGAGTGCTCCAGAGTAAGGCTGGAAGTAGGAAGGTTTCCTATTGCCCTATATTATTAGGGTTTTTTATCTTTGCTGGGTGGCAGTGAGTAGTTTGGATTCTGATAGTTGACATAGGTTTGTGGCATCTCCCTAACACACAAACACAGCTGGCCTAGGTTTGTGAAGCAAGAACATGGCATCCCACACGTCCTGACCTCCATGTGCATGTGACAATAAGTTTTTTGGGGCCTATTGGACCAGCATTCTTTGAGGCAGCATATGTGGATTTCTGCAAAATGAGGCAGTGAGTCCACCTATGTAATGTGTGCAGCGAGTTGTGTGTGAAAAAGCATGTGTGGAATTAATAAATTTATTTAACAATGTGGTCTATTTCTGATGCCATTTTCTTTGAAAGATTGTTTCAGTCTCTATCTCATCTTGAAGAACGAAGGTGATAGATCAAAGCTTGCATCAGCTAAGTCAAAACCTAATGACAATGTGCTTTTCAAAAACAAATAAGGGTTTTTTGGTGAGTTATGGTGAATTGGAATAGAGAATATGGAGAACTAAATAAATAGCTGCAGGTTAGGCTTCAGGGTCTCTAGGAGGTAAGGGTCTCCACTCCTACATGAAAAGAATACAAATTATCCAGATTCTGTATTTATTTCTGCAAGCCTGCCACTAAAACCAGAAGAGTTGTAGATGCTGTCTCTGAAAGCAAGACTGCTCAATGGGGCCATTAAGTCTAAGCAGCCAAATTTGAAACACTCTTTTGCCATGGTCAACAATATGACAGTAACTCTGAGCTGTAGCCTTTATTAATTGTATGACAGCTTTAGGATTATTGTAGCACAAGTAGAAGAGAACTAGGCCCAGGAGACCTAATTAATGAAGTGCTTTGTTGCTTGGCAAAAATAAATGAATTACATCCATGTAAAGATAAATATAGCAGTTTGCCATGTGATGATCCAGAAAAGTAGCCCCACTGTTAATTAAGAGGTAAAAATGTAAAGACTTGTTAGGCTAAAATCCATGCAGTCTAAGTTTAAGAATTGTTGTAGTACTAAATGCTTTTGTTAGAAATTTGCAAAGTTAGGTTATTGTAGTGTCAGTGTATGACAGTACAGCACTGCCACAGAAGTAACCATACTGTGGTTAGTTCCTAGGAGGGATGATGTAGTATGTGAGTTGGACTAGGTCATAAAAATGGCAAGGTTAAAGGAAAACCTGCTGTAGCTCATCTCCCAAGCACAGGCACTGACTTGGGACACGGAAGCGAAGGTGAAACCTGTGGTTGTGCTGAGAAGGATGTCAATGGGGTAAGGGCAAGAGCAGAGCCCTTCTGGGGCTCATGTCATTTCCGTAGAGTCCTGCAGCACTTTAAAGCCCCTCTGAGTTGTGGGGACTCCTTCTCTGGGCACATTTTGCCTGGCTTTCTTGCATTTTTCTTTTGTCCTTTTCAGATTATTTGCCTGTAATTTGCTCCTTCTCCAGTTTCTCACAAATGTTCTTGGCCACTGCAGTGTGCTTTCGTATCTTGTTTTGAATCACAGCAGGGCAAGAGGTGGTTGACATCTTGTTTATACCAGTGCTGTTTTGTTACCCTCTTTTTTCTTTTTTCTTGAGCTTCTTTTACAACCAACCAAATTTACTGCCTCCTTGTTGTTGCTATTTTCCTCTTTATTGAATTCCCTTCTCCACCCCATTCTTTCCCCTGTGGCTCTCCATTTTCCATTGTCTTAGTTCTTTATTTCCCCCCTAAGATCCTGAAACAGCTCTTGGAAGATGAAGCATTCAATCTTATTTTCCATCTCCAGCTAGCACTTTATTAATAACCCATATTTATTTAGCATCCAGAGTGTGCCAAACGCACACATACATACACACAAAGCCAGTCACCAGTGTTTGCTGTCAGGATAATGTCTTCCCGGAGGCTTGCTTGCCTCTGCCAAGCCTAGCTAAATGCCTCTTTGTGGACAGGAAAGGAAAGGCTGTTCATGTTGAATGATGTTTATGTTCCAGCATCTTTCTGAAGATAAATGAACATTGGTCAGAAAGGCTCGTGGGCCCTGCTATTGCTGGAGCAGTGTGCTGGTTGGGAGGATCTGTAAGATGAAGAGATGAGTTAGAGCTGGCTGCAGAGTTGCGGTCTCAGCCTTCAGGGCTGTGGGCAGAGGCAGCAAAATGCATTAGTGTGTTTCATGGACCTCCCAATTGCCTTAGGAAATGCCTGAGACCTTGGCTCCACCAGGATTGGAAGGCTTCTGGATTGCAGCTACTCCCTACCATACAACAGTGAGGGCAGAACAGAATTCCCCCTAACTGCTGCCTGGATTTGCACAAAGATCTGGTGCATGAGGAAGCTGGGTGACTGCAGTCAGTTCGGACTGCAGCAGACTATGGAGAAATGCCACAAACTCCACTGGTATGGCAGCGTTTTTGGATGGCTAGGTCCATCCCAGCAAGGCCTTTGGCACTCTGTTGTTGCCGAATTATGAATAGCAGCTGTAGCAGTGATGACTTCAGATCCCTTTCTTGGGCTTTTGCTCAGACTTAGAGTCTTGGTGTCAAAATTTCCAAGAGCTGATTGTGCCAATTCCCTGTCCCTGTTAAGTAAACTAGCCTGGGGTGTACTCCCTAGGCATAAAAGTAAAGCTGAGGGGCATGGCTCAGTTCACAGTTTGCTTGATCTTCCTCTCTCACCATATTGGATGGCCTCATCAAATCCACCAACCTGATAACACCCTACTTGTGTTCTGAAACTATCTGGCACAATTCTAACTGCCTGGCCAAATCCATATCCAAACTATTTCAACCGCTGCACTGTTTAGATGGTTCTGTGCCTGTGCTAGGGCTCTCTTTGTTTGCTTTGGTGACATAGATACTGTCACTGAGTCCTGGCTTCCAGAGCTGGGATAGGGCCAAATCCTGAAGCAAAGCACTCCCCAATAGGCCTTAGGAGGCTGGAGTTGCGCTTCACAGAGCAGAATCAACCTGACATGGCATGCTGGCCATGCCTGTGAATAGCATGATGAGCCATGTCATTCTCAGGATGCTCCCCATCGGTGAAAAGAGCCCTTTCAGACAGGAGTGCAAGCTGTGAAGGAGCTCTTTGAAAAATAATGTAAAAGGGGTGTCAGGCAGTTGGCTCAATCTGTTACTATGGAATCATTCTTATTGGAAAAGACCCTTTAAGTCCCTGAGTCCAACTATAAACCTTGCAGTGCCAGGTCCATCGCTAAACCATGCCCCTGAGTGTCACATCTACATGTCTTTTAAATACCTCCAGGGGTGGTGACTCTGAAGAAATTTTTTCTAATAGCTAAATTAAACTTTCCCTGGTGCAACTTGAGGCCATTTCCTCTCATCCTGCTACTTATTAATTGGGAAAGAGACCAACAACCCTTTATAAGGCATGCCTGTTGCATGGATCAGAGAAGTTGCTACCTGAGTGTTTATGGAACTGCAAAATAAGAAAAGCTAATCTCATGTGAGATTTAAATGTCTTCCGTTAATCCAGCTAGATCCCACTCTCTTCAACAGACTTTGAATGGTAAACTGCTAAGCTGGTTGGTTTGTGAAGTTGAATCCAGGTTATTTTCCAAATGTCACTGACTACTTGTTCTTAGCTGTCATTTACTGTTGAGAAATTGGGAAATTGCTGAGAAATTTCAGTCTCACCAAAGACTTGGGTTTCCCACTGCCTTTCTTCCCTCTGATTTTTTGAGTGAGACCAGAGTAATGGAGTTTTACTTGTTTATTGTTTTGATTGTAAGTAACTTTCAGAGGGAGATAAAAAAATTTGAGAAGGAGGGAAATCAATGCTTGATTTGCAGTGAGAAGTGCAAGGGTGGCTTCTTCTAAACAACCCTGATGATACAAAGATCAGGCTGGTACCATTTTTAAATTAGACCAGTATTTTAGCAGGAATGAACATGAACAGTTTCACTCCATTTGTAACAAAATTCACTAGACATTTTATTCAGGTAGGTTTAAATTCTTTGTCAAGGACTTAGAAACCCAGAGCTTCTGCTGCCTTTCTTGTGGAAACTTATTTTCTCTTGCAAGTACATTTGGTGGCCCCAGAGAGCAATAAGGGTCAAAATAGCAGAGAATAAGAAATGAATAAATAAGATACATGAACTGAATATATGTGTTGTGAGCAAGGTACACTTGTGCTGGAGCAGTAGGACTTCCAGACAGAGCAGTTTTAGCTCTGAATTGAAGATAAGCATGGCCCTTTCTTGAACTGTGCTCAAGTCAGTGATGAAACTGAATGGAAAAGCAAGAAGTTAGGTTGGACGAAACTAGCTCTTTTTTAAATCGTGGCACATAGCAAAGGGCTCTTCAGAGCAATGATACATGTATTTTTCATATGTTCCTGTCTGATATATAGTATGAGACCCAAGAAATGATTCACCTTTCTCCTGATTCTTTTGGCCGTGGAAGGTTCATCATAACAGTCTGGACACAATTCTGTTTCAGAGGTGGGACTTTATTTTCCTAATAATAATTATCATATGATAACCTCAGTGGAAGGAGAAACACAGTATAGAACTATGGGGTAGTGTTTGTGCTAATAAATGCCTAAAATGTTTTTATACATCCACAATGAACTTTCAAGTTCTGTCCTTATTACCAAAGCCCTAGAGCTCTTTACAAATAGATGAGCGCCACAGCCTTGGCCACTGTCTCACTGAGTTAAGAGCAAAGACTGGCACTGACTTCAGGGGGTGCTTAAGGAGAGAGCAATATGCACCCAGTGTGTGTGCAGAACAACCCTGTTGTGAGGTTCAGGAATCTCCATCTCCCAAACTGTGGGTCTCTTCACTGAAACAAAAATGCTGAGTTGCCGTGTGCATGTTTGGCAGCTCCAGACCTGCCACTCAATAACTGTGCTTAGGGCACATAACATTTGCATCAGTGTCCTTCAAGCCTTCAACTTTTAAGGAATTGCTTTCTAAAGAACAGTGATGTTGTGTATATGGTTCATGAGAAAAAATAACTTATCTTTCAGTGTGGATATAACACGTTAATTTTTGGTGGTACATTTAAATCTCTTTTGCACTGGGAAGCATCGTGTTGCCAGTACTCCAAGGAAATGAAGTCACAGTGCAGTAAAAAAAAGTTCACTTAAATTCTGCATTGTATTTTTTTCTGCTTTTGTCTCTGTATGGCATGTTCTTACAGAAGGAAATCATTAGAAAGTCAAAGTTTGAAATGAGTCAAACTGCAGAATTTCCAGGTTAGAAAGTTCTGTACAGACCTTACTGGAGTTACCAACTGCAGTTTTGGACGACAGTTTCATTACTATGATACTTGAATCCAAATTAGCTGTTTCTCTAATGAAGCTGATACCACCTGCCAGTTTCTATTGTGTTGAGTCTCTCCCCTCAGACTGTGTTGTTTTTCTGTCCTCTGAGTTCATGAAGCCTGTTGCTATATTAAGTATCTCCAGTAGATTGAGATATTTAATTGAGATTACACAAGGTGGCTTTTTTTGAGTTATTGTAGTTAGCTCTTTCTGTTTTTCTTGTCAGTCACTTGTATAATTTTATCAAGGTGACCTTGGTAAGATTTCCAGCTGTGGAACAGCAATTAAAAAAGTAATAATCACTTCTAGGGCTATTTAAATTCAGTGTTGCTTGGCTTGCAGAGAGTCTGCATAAGATTGGTGTTAGGAATGTAAACTGTTTTGTGAAACACAAAAATATCCTAGGTTTTAGCCAGTGGGACATTTCTGATTTTTGGAGATGAACCTAGAACTCATCAGAGATTTAAGTGTTTCATTTCTTGACAAATCTTTACAAATGAGGCACTGAAGAATGCAAAAACTCCTAGGAAATATATTTATGACATCAATAATTTACCACATTAACAGAATGGTGATATCACTTTTTTGTTGTTTGGTTGTTTTTTTTTTGTTTGGTTGGGGTTTTTTGTTTGTTTGTTTTTTGGGAAGTAATTTTTTTATTTATTCCTCACAAAAACATTTAAAGATGGAAACAAGGGATCCTAGATTGTACTGCAAACAACTAAACAAGTGAATACCTTCAAGGAAAGTCTATGGAGATCTTTTAACTCCTTCAACTTTTCAGTAACTGGGATAGCTGCATTTAGCATCAGAATCTGATCTCCATGATTCTTATATCCTGTTGTGTAAGTGATCTGATGGACACCTAGGTCCCTGAAGATGTCTCCTATAATACTTAAACCTCAGATCCCGTTATGGGATTCACACAGCCATGATTCCCAGGCAGTTTTAACCTAAAATTGTTTGGATTGTTTGTTTTATTTTCCCAGTAGTATTTGGGTTTGGATGGCTTTTTTTTTTTTTATTTTCCCAAGCAGACATTTTATTAGGCATGTTTAATTTTGAAGGCAATTCAGATAGTATAGTAGACAATAATGAAGGGAAATATGAGATAATACCAATTGACCATCCAAGTTGATTGAACACAGGGCAATTGAATTTTTCCTCAACAAATTGTAATAAATCAGATTATGAACAGATTTACAGTCCGGTAAAAAGAACATGTAAGCTGTTCTGATCTAATTAATGTTTGCTATTTCTTTATACTGGGATTTGGTTTATTTTGCATCGATCCAGTTTCTGGTCTATTACCAGCTTTTCCTGAAAACAGTGTCATGCTGAGCTGGCAGAGCTGTGATTGTGGCTAGCTGAAAGCTTTGCTAGCTGGAATTGTACTGTGGAGATGAAACAGAAAAATTCTATCAAGGCACAGGTCTGCCACTATCCAGGGTGAGACTAGAAGTTCAGATTGGAGAAATCCTCGTTGGTAAAAGAAGCAAGTTTGAGGATTGAGGATGTTCAGCAACAGAAGGATTTATGGAAGAATAAGAAAAGATTCTTTATGGGAAAAAGATCTCAAATCAAGGTGTGGGGGTTTTTTTGTTTTGTTTTCTTCTTTTGCATTAGCATTTCTTGGTTCAGTGAGTGAAATTCTGTTATTCAGGGTGGCAGATATTATGAGTTCCTGATCTCTATGGACTGAAAACACGAAGATGTGTTTGGTCTCTCAGCTTTCTAAGCAGACTGCTGCTACACTAATTTCCGTAGGAGAGGTGTTAGCATTTCCTAATGCCCTTAGGGTGAGGGATGCCCAATCACTCTTTTAACATCTCCCTTGCTCAAATAGAGCTGTAACTCCAGTGCTTTACTCTTCTCTGTAGGGATTGGTATCAGAGACCATTCAGCGCTTTTAAATTGCTTTAAAATGCAATCAGGAGGTACTAGAGCGCTTTTCTTCTTTGTCTTCCTACATTTAATACGTCTTAGAGGGAGTCTTGGAGCTATAGCTTGAAGATTTATCCAGAGCTTTCCCTAAATTAGGACGAATTAGAATTAGAGAGAAGGTTGGTATGGCCTCGTAGCCACTGGTCATTCAGAGAATGAGAGTGATTGAGATAATGAATCCATTGTGTATTATAAATTCAGCAAGAACAGCATTTTGCCCCTTTTATGGCATTTTTGCTGCTTTTGTTTTTCATCTCTGGCCAGGACTCAAACCAGAAAAAGGACTGTGAAGGTGAATAAAGCTGATGAAACCAATTTTTCCTGGTTTTGTGAAAATCATAGTAAGCTCAGGTTGCATTTAATTGGCAATTTGGACCAAGTCTCTTTAGATCACATTTAGTTCTTCCTAATTAGTGTGTAGTCTTTGGTTGAGTAGATTATCATTGAGGAAGACCTGTACTTGCTGATTGCCTATGAAATGGTGTGATGGTATAACTAATATTTTGTCACTTCACCAAATAACTTTTTTGGAGGAAGAGTTTGATCTTCTAGCAAAGATGCTGTGCTTGTCTCCTATGTGTTTAGATTAATAAAAACACGGTGTATCAATGAGGCAGGCAAAGGAGTTTCTTCTTCTATGAGATCATTTAGGAAGCAAGAGTAAAAAGTAAGAAAAGTCTTGCAAAACAGCTGCACTAAGATTAGATCTGCAAATAAAGATGCCTCTCTCAACTGCAGATTTTTTTCCTTCCAAACCTTTTGTGATGAATGCTTCTAGGTGGAGTAAGACTGTTCACTCTTTGGACTCTAGAAGGTGTGATTTACAAAACAGGCTGCCTTAATGTTGGCGAAACTCTCTCTCCTTTTATGTATTGTGAAAAGAAAAAGAACCAAAACAGTAAACACCTGTTTATAGAAACCTTTCTTTTGTCAAACTGTCCTGGGCATCTCTGCAACCCCATCCTGTTTGCCCACCTGCACAAGAAGTAGATTGACAGAATATGATGGGTTTATTTGCCAGAAATTGTAAAAGCAGGTTTTTGTGTTTGATTAGTGGTGTGCACTTGAATGTGGGGCAGCAGAAAATGATAAATTTTCAAGTGTGTGTTTGGAATTGGTTATAATTTGCCTAGAAACTCCCTGTTAATACATTCTGTAAGTAAATTTTTGTTTGAGGGGCTCTTGATCACTGATGAAAAAGTAGAACCTCCTGAAAAAAAAATCTAGCCTTTCAAGTTGAGAAAAGGTGCCTTTTAACAAGTTCGTTTTTAGACACTGAGCACTAGATTAAATGATCATGATCTTCGTTGTAGGGAGAAATATTTGAGACACACAGAGATTGAAATCTATTGCAGAATGGAATTTTGTATCTTCTACTTCAGTGGCAGTTTCTTTCCAAGAGTCTTGAATCTGTTGATTATAAATAGCTGGGTGTAGTTCTGCTACAACCTCCTTAAGAGTATATGTCTTTACTTCTGCTCCATGAACTAAATATATAAATTGCCAAAATTTGGAGGAGTTCTGAAATTAAGATTAAAATATGGTATCTACTGTAAAAAGGAAATCATAAACCTTTCCCTCAGAGTCACAGATGGTTTGTTTGATTTTGGTTTTGTTTGTCTTTGAGGTTTTTGACACAGTTTGCTTTTCCTTTAGCAATTCTTACTACTTTCTTTCAGCTGTATGGCCAGCAAATAGAAAAGCTTACCTGAGTAGCTTTTCTTTTCTGGTATGCTAATATTAGCTGATGAAAACTCATCTGAGTTTTGTTTTGTTATACTTTTATCCCACTGTGGCTCTGTACAGTGAAAATTTTGGTTTTCTCATCTAGGAAGTGAGATTTCTTTCCTCTTGCTCATGCCTGAACTCTGATGACACTGTCTTAAAACATTTTCTGCCTATTTACTTACCTACACTGTTTTCTCAGGGTAAGCAAAGAGAATTGTTTGTTTCCATATTATGAATCTAGCAGATAGTCAGGGTAGTTCTTCGGTTTTTGTGTGCTTTTTTTTTTTTTTTTTTTTTTGTTCGTGTTTTGGGTTCTTTTAGTTTTTGTGGGTTTTTGTTTTGTTTTGTTTTTAGTTGATGTTGTGTCTAGTTTATAAACACCTGAAAAACTCAAGCTGAGGAAAGCATGGCATACCTGACTTGTAAATGCTTTCTTGCTTCTATGTTAGTTTACTGTTGTTTTGCTTCTGTTCACAGAAGTCAAGAGGTTTTCATCCACATGCTCCTTTTCATGACAGTGTGATCAAGTTCCCCTGGTCTTGTTTATGCTTCTGTGTACCTAACTTTTGCATTATGGGTGAAAAGAAGACATGATTTGGCAGACAATGCAGTGTAACAGTACCTAAGAAAAACATGCTTAATTCCTTAATCGATCCTAAATATCCAACACAACCCTTGGCAAACCAGTTATGCCTTTTCTACTTTTAGGAAGCATCTTACATAGAGATTATTTTGTAAATTTGTGATCTTCACCTTGGCATATTTTTTTGGACTAAGTGATCTTAAAGGTCTTTCCCAACCTAAATGATTCTGTTACTTAAAAATGTACTCTTGGCAGCATGCAAGGGTTGCACAAGTGTTAGAGAACCATAGAAGCAGAACTAATCCAAATGTACATTAGGCCTTTAATACTTACATTTCAGTTTCTTCAGTGCAAATTAAAACATTTTAAATTATTAACAAATTCATGCAGTTTTCCCTATATGTCTTCTGCATGCCAGTTCTGGATACAGAAAACTTGGGGTAGTTAAACTATTGGTGTATTGCTGCAAATGTTGCTTCTGCTTACAGTGACAGATTTTGAGGGCAGAATTTTTTGGCGGTTGTTATCATCATCAGTGGCATTTCTTTGTTTCAGTCATCTGTGCATCCTCTGGTGTTACTGCATTAGTACTGCTTAGAGTGTGCTGAAACAGGAATTCCCACTGCTTGGAAAATCTGTTGGTTTGATTTTAAGGACAGAGTTTTTCAGCAGAAGGAAAAATATCTTTTGAGAACAGAAGACCTGAAATGGTACCTAGAGAAAACTGAAGATGTTCATTGCCTTTTTTCCCAGGGATTTGTAGAGCTGCTCAGAGCAGCCTGCCAGGGAGCAGAGCAGCCTAGAGAGAGACTGATCCTTGTGGTTTCCCAAGAACACACTGAGATGCACTGAGCATCCTCCTACTAAATCTTCTTCCAACAACAGGGGAAGCCTGATTTAGTTCTTTAAATATGGAAGATCTTGCAATATCTGGCTCAGTCTTTTTGGAGGAATCTGTCAAGCTGCAGTGCTAGCAGGGAGCAGACTCTTGGTTTTGAAGAAATTGCCATACTGAATATTTCCTGTAGTGTGTAACTACATGAAAGCATGGACTGTAAGTTGTGAAGGCTCTTAGATTTGGAACCCTGTCTCATGTGCAGTCAGAGAAGGGGAGGAGTGCTTCTTTCTTAGCCACAGAGAGTACAATTGCCTTTACATTTTACTCACCAGTCCCTTGCAACTTCTGGTGCCAACCTGGGGGATTTCAGAGGCTGGTGTTTGGACTCTGACACTATCTTCATCAAGGTGTAATTGCAAAAATACAGTAGGAATATGAGGAATGTCTTCTGTTCAACAAGTGCACTCTTTGCAGTGTACACCATGGAAGACTGTTAGTGAGAGAGAGTCTTTTCACTTATTTTAGTCCGTCTCCCAATTTTAAAAAGGGTTGGGCCTCTGGTTAAATAAATTTGATTCCTTCTGTATTAGGAAAGATTGAAGACAAGAAAATCCCCAGCCTAAATGGGTAGTGTGTGAGAGTCTCATCTTTCTAGCCTTTTGCTTTGTGATGTGACTGTCTTTAATAACAGTCCTTCAGAGACTCATAAGCCTTTGTGTGATTTACTGTGATTATCCTGCATGGCACCTGTGCACGGTATTAATTAAGATCTGAAAAGACAGTGCCCTGAAGCTGAAAAATTCCCTTTGACAAAAGGTAGTGCAATGAAAACCAGCAGACCCCCACATGCAGTGTTTAGAAAGTTCTTCCAGAGTTGGTTTATGACACCTTTTTCCCAAGAGCTGGAAGGAATATGGCAACTTAAAGGAAAACTTACAGGTTCAATTGCCTGCTTGGGTGTACAATCATGCCTTTTTGTCCACTTGAATTAAATGTGCCTAAGGGACTAGGTTTATTTTCTGCATCTGTTTAAGCACATGATAGAAATAAACAGCATGGTCCCAAACATAGCCTGCTAGCTATTAATCTACTAAGTACCCTATTAGTACCTGTCACTTTGGATTAGCAGAGAGTTTTTTATGTTCATCATGTAGTTAAGTATACTGACTTTTGGATGGATTAAATCTCTCTTATTCAACTAATTCCCCAAAAGCATCCATCCGGAGAACTTTACGCCTTAGAAGTCTTTTTCTCAGCTATAAGTCCAATAAGAAGGCTTTATCATCCCAGAGAGTCACTCAGGATGAGGTAATGGGAATAATAATTGGTTTATCCAGTTTTAAGTTTTTCCTGCTAGAAACTGGCTCATACTAAATCAAAGACAGATATTTTGTTTCTGTCAAGCATTTAAATTGTTCAGTGATTGATTAAATGTCAGGAAACCTAATAATTAGTGTATCTGAAAATCACTTAGAATGTAAACTCCCTGGGTGGGGATTTTTCTTCTTCCTTCTTTCTGTATAATCACCATTTCAAGTCTCACAGTGCATGATTTGAACTCCTAAACTGCTGTCATAAAAGAAATAATAATGTCTGCACAACTCCCCAAACTAATACCCTATTCTCTAGTGATAATCTAATCACTACACATCAGAGGCATGTCAATGTGCTATTTTGGAATGGAGCTTAAAAGGGACAACTTGGAGTTTTATGTCATTATTTTTTTTGCCCCTTCAGTCTATTGTGCATATGAAGTACCTCTTGCTAAGGCTACGTTTGAGACCATTGATTGAGCCATGTTACCTTCAACAACATATTTTAGTTATCAAGGTCAGTCATTGTTTTAACTGAGAGGAGTGGAGTGTAGACAGCAGACATAAAATTAATACATGGCTGAAAACTGTAGACTCTATGGCACTGTCAAACGATTTCCTCCTCCCAGAGAAAACTGGAACAACAGACCTGCAGGTTCACTCCCTGCTTTCATACGAACAACAGAGGCAAAGTGGACTGTGCAAGCAAGGACAAGAGAGCTGCTGTGCCATGCAGCAATCTGCAAAAGGAAGATGGGTAATCTCTTGGTCTCTCTGCTGTGTCTGAAGCTGTTGGAATGGATTTTGGTGGAGTTTCTGTTAGTGGTCTCAATAAGAAATATCCACCAATCAATTTTCTTTGATCCAGCATCAAAGAGCCATTTCATAACATTTTCTCACAAAAACCTCTAATTCTGGAGATCCAGAATCTCTACAGAAAAATGGAGTTTTACTGCAAAGTGTTGATTTCTTTAATTTGAAGTGTCTGGCAGTCACTGAAACGTTGGTGAATCGAAAACAATTCATTGTGGATTTGGGACCTTTGACAAAGAATACTTTTCTGGACAATAATCAATACCAGGAAGAATTTGTGGACACCTTCCTCCCTGTCCAATATTATTTTTGTTGCTTAATAGAAATCCCAGTGTTCATTTTGTGATTGGAAGTAGAGGGAACCAGAAAATCCATTTTGCCAATCAATTTCAAGTTCCTAGGGAGCTTCTAATTCACTCAAATTTTCTTGACTTTTAGGCTTTGAGTCAATAAAATTGAAACAGTATTTTGTGGAAAATAGAGTTTTCAGAGAATCAGCAACCATGATTTTTGACCAGTTTTAGTTATACTAGCAGATACGCCTGTGGGATGAGAGACTTGCCCTGGACATGGTGCTGGATCTATGTTCTACTCTGATGCGCTGAAGTCTGAAATACAGTCTCTTTTGGCACTTTCCACACCCTGTGTAACTCCAGCAAAGCAAGGTTCCTCACTGTGAGCCCTCTGGCCACCAATAAACCCCATGCATCTGGCAGATTAATATGATTGTGTTCTCCAAATTAGTTGTAACACCTAATCTAATTTAATTAAGGGATTAAATTTTGTCGGTAACTTGAAGGCTTAGGAAACTGAATAATAATAATAAAACCTTGGCCTTTTCAGCTTTCCTTTACAATACCCCCACGGACTGTTTTGTTTCTATTTATGTGTTTGCTGTATCTGTCAATGGCATGCTTTGGGTTGCAAGCTTGTGGGTGTTCAGGATTTCTGTGTATCAAACAGGCCTTTTCTCTCCTACCAGATGTATAAAATTTTCTATAATTTACCCATGCTATTCAAGATACTGTATAAACGTGAAAATGCTGCCTTTTGAGGATAACTTAATACATGTGTTTTTTCAACCTCCAGCAAAATAAGTTTTCAGCCAATCTGAAAGCTAATTGCACTCTCTAAAACATGACAATTGACAAACAAGTGCAATATATTCCTCCCTAGGCAGCCTAAATTTCTGCCATGTTGCTGACCTTGCAGCTTAGCACAAATGCTCAATTTGCTATTTATTTTTTACAGGGAAAAATAATGTATTCCATCAAACCATTCTTTCTTAGATTTGTGTGCCACATGTTTTTCGTGTTCTGTCACTGCTTATATCCTATTGTTCTTTCTGTGTGCTGTTTTCACAGGTTACTTGGAAATTGTGAACTTGTGGTAGACACCAAGGCTGGGGTTTTCAAAGTTACCTAAGGACAAAAACAGCCCAGTGAATGGTGAACTAGATCAGAGAATACAGGATGTGTCTTTCTCTAATGATTCCTTTCCTCTATAGTTTATGAGCTGCGTGCATACGATTCTACTCTCTAATGTATGTATGAAATGTCCAGTACCAAAGACAGAATACGTAGAAGACTTTGGAATGGGACAGTTTGTGCAGTTTATCATGTGATTTCACAACTTCCACTCTAAATGTACAAATATCTAGGTTCACATCTGGTATAAGCTTTAGCTTGTATTTCAAGATCAGTCCTAAATATGCATCAGGAGTGATGTCCAATGACGAGTATAACAGCCTTAAAAGTCTTCCTGGCATTTGGATTGGATTTTGGAGCCATGAAAAAAGCTCCTGAGTTGCCTGAAGAGAAGTAACTTGGTAGCATGGGTGTTTTTTTGTTTTTTTATATGATGTTCTGGTGCACGACCTATTATCTTGGGATGGTAAACCTAATCCTGTGCCTCCCTGCCCTGTCTGGGATCACTCTGAGAGTCTGCAACAGCACAGCTCCACTTGCCAGGGAAAGGGTTTGGGCAGAAGGGGTAGGCAGCAACCAACCCGAGGCATCTCCTGGACTAGGCCCCAGTAGTTTATTTTTTTCTAAACTAAGATATAGAATTAAGTAATTGTGCTGAGTCCTTTTTCATGGTGCCAAAGTTTCTTTGATGTAGTTCCAGGTGAGGTCTCAAATCTTCTGCTTCTCATATGTTATGATCAACTCTAATCTGCAAAGGACTGAACCCTCACAGTTTCTACCTTGATGGTCTTCTCCAGAACAAAATTTCATGAAGTTGGATTATTAAATTTTCTTTACAGCACCCTCCTCATACTCAGACATGCAGATCCAACTCTGTAGAAATCTGCAGAAATATTTTTAAGAGCTGTCAATGTCTGGTTGCTCAAGGAAGGGCAGTTGGAATGTTGCCAGCACATGTCAGCACAATTCATTTCTCCTCAGCAATCAGCTGTATAATATGGATATAACCCAATTAATCTCCCCTGATCAGGCACTTCCTATTCTGTTTTTCCATTAACTCTCTGAAAGTTTATTATCTATCTGATCCTTTGTTCAGTCCCAAAACAGCTTGAAAAAGAGATTTCATGTGTTTCTTGACTGACTTGCCATGACTTTTGGTTGTTTCAGAGCTTACAGAGCTTTCCACAGAGGAGAAATGGACTTAACTGGACTATTGACATCAGTGAGATACTTGTTTGTTTGAAGGATTCATTTACAAGTGCTTTGAGGACTGTCCTGGAAGTTGTTCAAATCAAAACAAGATTGACAGGCATGCGCAACTTGTGGCAAATTTGAATGGGAACATGAGATTAGTCTCTTTGCACATCAGTTGTGGTTATAATGCTTTCTGTCACACAGCTTGAGGTATTTTTTTGTCTTAATTCTGCCAGCGTTGCATGCTTAAATTTCAGCAGGGCAAATGGATTATGATTTCTCCAAGTGTATGGAGAGGAATATCTGGACTTGAGAGTAAAGTGACTTGATTGTTGAGAGATGTTTCTACCCAAATTAAGGTGCAAATAAGAATATATGCCAAAGTCAGTAGTACTGATTTTATTTAACAATACAATACGAGAGAGAGAAATAGAAAATGGGAGGGGGGGAGAGAAACAGAGATAAAGCAGAAGACATTCACCGCCCATAGATCCAGTGGCATCCTGTTCGTCCTTCTTCACCCTGGGCTTCGCAGTGGTGGAGGTCCTGAGGTTGCTGAGAGTTTTCACTGTTTATACCTTTTAGCAAACAAAGGTGCTAATGATGCGCAGTTCTCTTATTTTATTGGTTAATTTTTTCTCTTGCTTCTAATAATAAATAGTCCCATGCTCAATCTTTCTTTTCTTTTGAGTCACTGGGTTTCTTTGAGTTGGTGGGTTGTGAGCAACCTTCTGCTGCTGGAATTGCCTTCCATCCTGTTGGAGCTAACCTCAGCACGGTGGCTGAGGTGGCTTTCCTTGTGGGTTCTTTGCAGTGGTTCATTCTTCCCCTAGGCCTAAGATAACGCTCATATTCAGAGGAGGCAGGTGGGGGATTTTGGTGGTAGACGATGCCATCTGTCCTGTACCTCGGGTGCTTTGTTTGGCTGGTGGTATGGGCAGTGGGCCCTGCACACATTTTGCCACAGTGGGAACCCTTGTCTGGATGCACTGCCCAGCATGTGCCAGCCAGGCCTCAAGCCCTGCCCTCCATTCTGCACTAATCTCACAGCAAAACCCTTCTGTGGCCCTAGCAGTGTTTGAGAGAGGTAATTGTGAAGTCCTTACAGTTGGCAGGGAGCTAGGGAAAGGTGTGCATCCCATTGGATTTGGTCAGAGATCTCTGCCATTGGCAGAGTGTGGCAAGAGTCGACACAGAACTCAAAGGCTCTAAGTTTTTGTTTTGTGGATATGCTGGGTATTTGTGTGGGGGATTTTGTCTGGTGGGTTTTTTTCTTGGTTGCAAAGTGGTCATCCTGGGTTAGAATTGCAGTGGAAAGTATTAAAAGTTTAACAGGAAGGAGAGATGTATCTGCTTCCATTTCCAGTCACTGGCTACATGCATATTAACACAATGTAGGTAAGCAAGACCTGAGTCAGGCTGATACTATTACAGTAAAATGTATTTCAGCTTGTGCTCCTTTCAGTCTGGTCACCGGAAAGCTCCAAGCCCATTTTTCTTCCTTGTTAATGAATATCACTAAATAAAAATCACACTGTACCAATATGTAGCAGCAGGAACAACAACAATCTCGCTCCAGCAAGGCCTGATCTTTCCTGGAAGCAAAAGCAATGAATTTGCTATCAGAACTGCAAATATTTGATAGCTGTAATAGCTACACTGAAGGAATTGACTACAGTAATAATGTTTTGTTTTTCCTGCTTGGTTTTTCTAAAGCAAAAGAAAATGAGAATACCAGGCACTACAGACACACACCCCACTCTCCCCTCACTCCAAAATGAAAAAAAAAAAAAAATAGGAAAGAAAAGAGGAAAAGTCCAGGGCACACAGAGACAGAAAAGATTATTTTGTTAGGAAACTCTGAAAAACACCAAGGGAGAGTGGGGAAAGCTAATTGAAAGTTTTCTAGTATACTGTGCTAAAAAATATAGCAGAAAAGCAGGAAGGCAGAAAAACCTTTCCTGCCTTGAGACTAACTTGTCTTAGGTCAGCCAGAGAGGGATTACATCAGGCACTTTGTGCCTGAGTAATGGAGCTTAATCTTGTCCTACAGTCTGCCCAGGCAGCAGTGTCCTCTCTCTGGAGTAGCTGGAGAAGTTGTACACAAGACACTTCTCAATCTAGCTGTAGATACATATTTGTGAAAATCCAGCCCAAATTGAATCAATGCCTTTGTTATAAGGTAAAAAAAATCTTTCAAAATCTGGAACATCCAGGTACTTGTTGGCCGCATCCAGCAGACATGGAAGGGAAAGTGATTTTCCTTTCATTCAAACACATTCACTAATTAATTGTAAAACCAGATCATAGGAACAGAGTCAGACCATGATAAGGAAAAACTAATCATTAGCTGTTTTCTCTGATGCTCCAGATCCTGGAGTGTCATCTTAACTCAGAGCTGAAGTGTCCTTTAGTTGTGAGATTTCATATGATTTTGAAGACATTTGTTGTGGTCTAACCCTAGCTGGTAACCAAACTCCATACATCTGCTTGTATGCTGCCTCCTACCCCAGTGGGATGAGGGTGAGAATCAGAAGAGCAAAAATGAGAAAACCTCTGGGTTGAGATAAAGGCAGTTTCACAGGTAAAGCAAAAGCTGCACACACAAAGCAAGGAATTAATTGACCTCTTCCCATGGGCAGGGAGGTGTTAAGCCATCTCAAGGAAAGTACAGTTCCACCACGAGGAACAGTTTTGTCTGAAGGAAAACACCATCACTCCATATGTTCTTTCCTCCTCCACCAGTTTATGTGCTGAGCAAGATGCCACATGGTATGAAACATCCTTTGGGTCAGGTCCTGGCTGTGTTCCACTCCCAGCTCCTTGTGCTCCCCGAGCCTCCTCACTGGTGGCACAGGGCGAGAGGCAGAAGACACCTTGACGCTGTGCAAGAGCTGCTCAGCAGTGGCAAAAATACCCCTGAATTATTGACACAGTTTCCAGCACGAATCCCAAACACAGTCCCATAACAGCTACTGTGAAGAAATTTACTCTAGCCCAGCCAAAACCAGAACCCATTTCTATTATATTATTTAGAAAAAAGCTAGCAAGTCCTTTTTAATGTTTTAAGAAAAAATTGCAATACAATATAGTGGCTCAGGTACACAGGAAACAACAGCTGAGTCAAGAGATTTTTACTCCAGTTAGGTACTGAGTCAATTTACTTTTTCCCTTGGCCACACAAACCTAAGAAATTTGTGGGCATTTTAGCGCAGGGAAAAAAAGGCAGTAAATCACCATAAAAATTTTACTTGAATTATGTACAATTTTGTGTATTAACACAATCTTCTCCTGTATGGTCTGGTCCTGACTGGGAGTTTTGGGATATGACTCAATCCTAATGTGTGATAATAGTAATATATGTCTTTCTGAGATAGTAGTGACATTTTAATTTTCCAAGTGGATATCAAATAACAGTCTAAAGGAACAGATACATTTCATTTCTTAAAAATATTTTCCAGCAGAAGATGGAGTTTTATTGTCATTGTGTGTACTTAAAAACCCTAATGTTTTAAATTTTTTTTGAGATTTTTAAGGAAGGCAATGAATCATTGTTCCAAATGTTAATAAGTTATTCCGCTGAAGTACGAGACATTTCAGCTTCAGTAAACAATGTCATAACAATGAATTTAAGCATTTTTTTGTTTACTCTAAAACAATGTTTGCTGTTTAGACTGCTTTGAATGAACAGAAATATTACTCTGTGTTTCACAAAAACCTTTTTTATTCTGTAAACTTCTTTTTCTCCTATCCTTCTTTAAGTATATTAAAAGAAACCTTTTCAATACTGAACTTTAACTGGAAACCTTTTGATTAATAACAATTTCCATTGCAGCAAACAGGAAAGTTTCTTGGCAGAATGCACCTCTGAATTAATGCTAGACAGAAGCATGCCCACCCTCAAAGCTGTGAACATCCAGGAAGTCCATCCCAGAATCCAGAGTCCATCCCCTACCCTTTTTCAGGTAGACTCATATCAAGGTCTTAATTGTTATTGTAAAATCAAATGGCCATAATTTTTTTCTGATTTTAGCTCATTTATGTTTTGAATGGCAGCACGTAGAATCTCAGTCTGTGGAGAATTAAAACCATACAGTCACTAATGATGTTTTAAGCTCCCAAATCAAAAAGTTGAGTTCTAAGAAGAGCAAGCACTGACCCAATAGCAAAACACACACATTAAGCATGAACGACCATGTAGAAAATGAGCCTTTCCATTTAGATTTGTCATCATAAATGCTCCTATGAGCAGTAGAGATACTCCTATTTAATCTTCCAAGAGCTATATTTGTCACATGCTTATTTCTGGTAATACTTTGATAATTTTGCACTCTGTATGCTTGTTCACATTACTGGTCTCTCTAGTGCTCACATGCTTCTCATTTTAATATAGATTTCTGGGAATTTAAGTCATGGTTCAATTATCAAGACTGCATCTGGTAGCCTCAAAATGCCAGGAATGAAGACTTCACAGAACTCATTAAATGTTTGCATGGCTAAAAGAGTATGAACCAAACATGTTTTGCAAAGAGAGTTGTTAGTTTTTTTCCCATTAAGGCTCTTAGGAACAATTTACTCTCTTCCAAGAATCCTCCCTGATGAGGACGGGGGAAAAATGTAATAGCTCAGAAGTGACTGTATTCTACTTCTTTGCAGTCTGACAACCTTGTCCCCGAGGTTTCTTCCCAGAGTACCATTTTCCCATTTTGCATTCACTCATCTCCCTTAAAAGTTGATTCTGAAATTCAAAGTGACTTCAAGAGGACTCAGTGCAGCAATGCTGGTCATTTTTAAAACATCCCCTTCACAATACTGAATGACGTTTAGCTACCTCAATGTGCCTCCCATTGCTATGAGTTAAGATTCTATGTGTAGAGAGTGACCTGGCTCAAAAGCGGCCAGGGGAAAGCCTAACAGCATCACAGACAGTAAGAAATCACTGTGGAACTCCAAAACCAAGGACTCCGGTGTTGGTCTTTTGTAGCCAAATTGGGCTACTTGGCTCTCATGATCAAACGTGCTCCCATTTCTTGTGACATCCTTCTTTCATTCTGTGGTGTGAGCAGCAAGGGAATTCCTTACTGTCTTACCACCTAGGAACTCTTGCCACTGGGACCATCTCCTTTTCTTTGCTCCTCTGGGCCAGAGAGAAAAAGGATAGGATCAGAGAATGCTACTATGTCCTGTCAATCTTTGGTACATAGATAGGTGTGGGGGGAAAAAAATCAGGCCTTGGTGTTTATTTATTTGGCCTTTTTTTGTGTGTGTGTGCATCACATGTATACCTGTTTTTTTTCTGGGGTGGCATTCTGAAAGGCTTAAAGTGACATTTGGGCTTATATTCACTTTGAAAGCCACTGGGAGCTGACTGAGCATATATTTTCTGCAGCTGTCTAAGAAAAAAGCAGCTTGTATTATTTTGCCTTAATTAAAGGTGCCAAGTGTGAAGCACTAGGTATAGCCTATACCTCATCCACATTTCCCATCAGTGCTCTGCAGCAGTGATGGTTTTCTCTGTGCATAGGGATGGGGAAGATGAGGAAGAGTAGTGCAGGGACTTCCTATCTCCTGAGGCCCAGGGCAAGAGGTGAGGCAGCACAGGCTGCACATCTGCATGGCACCAACTCAGGGCCCAGCTTGCTGAGGTGTGTATGCAGCACAACTTGGGCAAGAAATTGGAGCAGATATTCTGGGATGCAGATCAGTGAGATGTGGGACTCTGGGTGAGTCAAGGCATGATATCTCATCCCACTGACTCTGGGGAACTGAATGCAGCCTACTGGTACCTAACACTGGCATCCTCTACAGCCTCAGGCGGTAGGGGGTGCAAAGAGGCTCCTACATGTGCAAAATTACAGAAAACTTATACAGCCCCCGGAGTCTTCAGCTCGGACTGGTATCAGAGAGGCTCAATACTCAGGGCTTTTGGCCTTCTCTGAGTTCAGTTCATGCTTGTTTGTCTTGACCATAGGGTAGAAAAACCCTAACAATTCATATTTGATAAATTGCACTTTTCTTATGATGTGGAGTATCTTACAGTGCAATGAAATACCTCCCTTATTGGTCTACTAGTCATTAAATAATTCTTCCAACTCAGTTTATGTCTTTCTGTTGCCAACTTTGAGACTTATACTGCTTTCTCAGTTAAATCACTGGCTCCTAATGATCCAACTGAATTTTTATGTCCAGCCTATCCCCCAGGAGACTTTTATATACACTGCAATGATACTGGTTTGCCTGGGCCCTGGCAGTTAAGTGTTCTAGCACCTTCTTTTACAGCTTTTAATACATTTCTGAGAAAGCAAGCACTTAGACTATTTATGAGAAATCAGACTGGCAGTTGTGCTAAGACTGCAAACACAAAGCACATGCTGAGCTCTATTTAGATGCTCCAAGCTTTGCCTGAAATGAAAATTGGCCCCTGTACTGACCACTTGTTTTGTCATTACTATTGCTGCCTTAGTTGATGCCATTACAGCAATCAACATGAGTGAAGGCACTGGGAGTTCAGAACTGGAGAAATGTCTCAGCATGAGGGAGCCTGAAGGGTTTCTGACCATGTACCTTCATCTCTTGGGCTCTATTGGAGTGCCTCAGACAACCTACCTGTTGTACTTGATGCTGCATTAAGCTAACTAAAACTGCAAAACAAGTGTTTTAGGCAGTTTACTTTTTTTGAAAATCATGGCATTTCTGGTCTATCAGAAACAGAAATGCAAACATAAATGGAAAAAAAATCCCCATGTGATTTGAATATTTTCAGAACAAAAGATTTTGCCATTGGGTTTCAAAATATTTTGATTTCATTTTAAGGTTTCATTTGTTTGGTTTTTAATTTAAAAAATAAATGAGGCAAGTTTGGGAAAAAGCACAATCTTTTCTTTTACATTAACTCTTGAGGAGAAATATTTTTAGTGCAAAACTAATGGGGTTTTTTTAGGATCAGCATCTTTCTGCACAGGCTTGCACATACCAACATTTTCAGAGGTTTCCAGCCCAGTTATTCAACCAAAAAAAATCAATTACTAGTTGAGCCCTTGCTGGGAGGCAAGCTAGTGGAGGTGAGGGCAGCTTTCACAGCTTTGCTTGTTTCTTTCTCTTCTTGCTCAGATTCTGGCTTCCAGCTCAGGGCCAGGTACCTGTTGTGGGAGGCGCTGCTGGGTAGCTCCTCTTTCTGGCAGGAAGACTGTTCTTATGCATCTGCTGAATTGCTTATCAGGCTTTCTTCTCCCTGTTGTTCCCTTTGACATACAACTCTGGGTTTGTGCATTCGTCTCTCCTGCCACGCAGCATTCAAGGAATCTGACACCTACATGCCCTACTTGCAGGGTGCTACTGCACCTGTTTTGGGTCAGGTAGCCCAAGCAGAGCTTGCCTCTCTGCCTGGGGAGGGCTGGGAAGCAAGAGGCTGAGAACAGAGATCTGGTCAGGCATCTGAGCTCTGATGGGTTGGATGGCCCTATGCTGCTTATAATGGAGTTTGGACAATGGCATTTCTCCCTGCTGTGGCAGTCTCTGCCAGTCTGGTGCATATCCTGGCTTTATTTCTTTTTGCTTCTCAGTTTTACACCAAGACTCAATCTCCTGCATTCAGCTGGAAACATTTTTCCTGCAATCCAGGGTTATAAACCTGTACAATGTAGTCCAAAAGAGGGAGATAATGTTGTGCCTCTTTTTGATTTCAGGTATCTGTTTCGTTTGGGGAGGATGTATTATGCTAAAAGAGATTTTTAATTTTTTTAAATTTTTACCTAATATCATTGATGTGGCTTGCTTCTTCTGAATGTTTCTTTCTTCAGAACATTGAGGTCATTGTATGAGGCAAATCTCTTTTGGAGCCTGAATTCCTATGCAGTCATGCAATTCAATGTGCCCATAATTTTGAACATACTGGGATGTTACAGAATCAGGCATTAACTGAGGAAGATGCCAGAGCTTGAGAGAAACATGCTTTGTTTTAGGACAGGAATGTGTGTGCTGTGTGCATGCAAACCAGTAGTAGTTGGTGTTCCCTGCAGGCAAGCAGGATTGAGATTTCTGTGAATAATTTAAATTTCTTTTTAAAACTCATTATTTTTTTCCCTTTCCATGTGTTATAGTATGCTGTCTTCGTTTAGTTGGTAGAGTTCCTTGGTCTTGTGAGAAATGCTGTGTAAATAATAAGCTAACGATTCCTATTCATCAATTCTTGTTCATGCTGTTTGAGACCATTAGGTGGACACTGAGCCCCCTCCTACCCGTGTCAAATTGCAGTGTGATTTCTAAATAATGATTTTGTGTCATATAACTTAGCTTAACAGAAACTCCTGGACTGCAAACATAATACTAACACTTTGTATTTGGTATTGTAAACATATGTAATAAAAAGCTGCCTTATGTAGTGCAGTTCCCTCGTACTGGATCTGCAGACTTTAGATGACTTGCAATCACCATATTACAAGATCTAAGGAGAGATTCATACAGCATCAGTGTCATGCTAGTTCCCATTAAAATCAAAGGGAGTTTTTTCTGCTGCAGTTAAAGCAGCTAGACAGCACTGAATCACAGGGTTAGAGGCACACCCTTCCAATTAAAGGTAACTCAATCAAATCCCTTCGGACTCCTGTTTGTTTACTTATTGAATGAATACCAGATGGGGCTATGTGGAATCCCCCCAACCAGGGGAAAGAACAAAGCAAGTCAAGTTGATAATCTTCTGTCACTCTATGCTGTGGCATAGCAGTTTTCCGTTTATTGGCATGTTTTGGGATTTGAAGTTATGCCATTGCAAAATACTGTTTTAAACATATCACAGCAGTTCATTAAGTTGAGGCCCTAAGTCATAGTTTAATAATTCTAATCCAGAAACTGCCAGAGGAATCTGCTCTGGGGCTTGTAGTTATATTTCTCCATCAGGTCTAGAGTAAGACTTCAACCTGAATATGTGCAGTAGGTTTTATTCCTCTGACTGTTCAGATACCTGCAGGTAAATTTTCAGGCTTAGTGAGGAGAGGAGAATTTGCCACGCAGGGAAAAACTTGAAAAATAGTGTTTAGGCTCTCTTTTGGAAATTTCAGACCTTAAATTGTGGGCCCAGAAGGAGCATTTCTATGAAAAAGAGGCTGCTAAGCTATGAATTCTTCAGTTTGAAAATGCCTTAAGATGACTTCTGCACATGCAGTTTTGTGCAGGAAGCTGTGGGTGACAAACAAGGGCTATTCCTTTCTGTAAATTATGAGCCATACCATTTCCCAAAAGCACTGGTAGCATTTTGTTGTCACTGTCAGATACAGCCCTTAGTAACTGGCCAGCTGTGCTGTCATCGCAGAAGGTGGAGGGGACATGGTGACACTGACTGGTTTCTCCAATTCAGATTAAAAGTTCTAAAACAGACTAGATCAGTTGCAAAAAGAGACAAAAGTTCTTGGAGCAAGCCATGATACCTTAGCAGCTTCTGACCACAGGGCTGTGTCTGTCTGTCTGTTTCTGTAGGGCTGTACCATACAAGATCATCCTTGCTAAAATGATTCATTCAGAGCCTGGTACCACAAGCAGATGTGGGCCTGTCTGCTCCCTGCCTTTCAGCAAACCTGGAGAAGTACTGGAAACACAGCAGGGCCACAGACTGCTGTGAAATCAGAGGGTGACAGGTCTGTCGAAGGCTGCTGGCAGGATAAGGGAAGGCAAGTCTCCCTGCTGAACGGCAGCAGGTCTCTGAGCCACTCCTATGAGCAGTTTCCCAAAGATATGGGGCTCATGTGGCTGGACAGGCTGCTTGATTCCCTGCTCCCTCAGCAGTGTTTGAATTTGCTTGCCACTTAGAACCAAAGTTAGCTGAAGGGCAGGGATTGGAAAGTGAAATGCTCCTGAAACATAACTGAGAGCTCGTGATGTGGTGGAGGAGAATGACATCCAAATTGATGTCTCCACAGTGGAAAAGAGGGCAGCAGGAGCCCAGCTACTTTAATTAGACACTGGAGGATCTGGGTGGGAGCACGCTGCAGGAAAGCAGGCTGGGAAGTTCACAGACTACTTGTTATTAGGAAAGCAGCCTGCAGGGGCTCAGGGCTTGCTGCCGAAGTTTGTTTATAATGCAGCGCATTCTTCCAGTCTGCTGTAAAGGAAGCCTGGATGGGGCTTAGCAATCAAATTTAACTCTTTGCTGAGTCCAGTTCAACCTTAAGACAGCAAAGCTGAGCCTGTTTTTCAGGCAACCTTGCCTGCTTGCTCTTGCAGCTTTTCCCTGTCTCTGACCTGAGAACTGTTTCCCATGAGTGTTATGGGTCACACACACTCCTGTGAATATGATTGGATTTGTCAAGCTGTCTTGTCAGAGCAAAAGAGATAATTATGGTCAGGAACTTTATGATTCCCCAACCTGATGGGGAGACATAGCACAGCAAAATCTCCCTAGAGGTAAAAGATCCTGCTTCCATGAGGTTTTAGAGCTACTTATTTTATTTTTATTCGAATATAAATATAAAAAGAATTTGAATGTGCAGAGCCTAATCAATCATGTAGGCTTCTATGATCCTTTTGGGTGAAAAAAAATAATTTTAATCTCTCAATGTTTGTATGAGAGGGAGCAGTAGTATTTATTTGGCAGGCATGTGAGCACGCTCTCTCTGAAGCATGCAGTAAAACAAAGCATAACAAATCTGTATTTACAAATCTGAGGAAGCCTGCACTGCAGTCAACATATTAAAGTTCTTTCGGCAGCTTGAGAGATGATTTGCATTGAGCGCCTTAGCCCAGGTTTACTGAGACAGAGGAAGGTGTTGACACAATATGTGTTTGAAACATTGCTTCCATTTTCTCACATGAAACTTCAGCTGTTTCTTCGAAGTTTGCCACATGCTGAGATGAAGCAAGAAATAATTTTAAAAATTCCTTGTCAGATGCTTTGCTAGATGAGAGAAAGGATAAGAAAACAAGTATAAAAATGCGGAGGAATTATTTCCACCCATTAAAATCTTAAGTTTGCAGTCCCTTATTCACAAATTTAGATGGAGGGAGAAGATCAATACCAAAATTCTGCTTGCAGCATTAGTTGTTGTATGCTTGGGAGAAATCAGGGGCTGGACATTAAAGTGGTCTTTATTCACTGAAGGTTGCTCTGTTTAAGGCTTGGAGAATGTTGCTTAGCAGAAAGAGATAATTGGAAAGCAGAAGTAAATGCCACTGCTCCAGCAGCATGGAAAAGTGTAAAACACCATTGCCATGTGCATCAGGCTGCAACATGAGGAAACCCATCTGGGAAATAATGGTTCAGAAAAATCACTGTGTTAAGGGATAATGGAAGGGCTGTTCCGCCCTCTTGTTGGTCCTGAGGAGGTCAATGGAAAGATAGGTGAAAGGAGGAAAGCTGCTTAAAGATCCTGTGTGTTCCCTTTGCAGGCAAGAGGAAACAAGAAAAAAGCATACCTTCCCCTTGGGGAGATGGCAGCTTTTCCTCTTGTCCTTAGCTGCTTCTTTTCCTCAGAATCTTTTCATATAACCTCTGAAAAAAGGTTGGCTCTTTTTTGTAAGATGTGCATCAACTCCTGTTGAGCCAAGGGTTTGGTAAAGGCACAGAAGATCTGTTACTCACTGGGCCAGATGTGATGTGCACATTCTTTCAAACTATCACAGTTTCAGGTAAAGAAGCCTAGGAAAAAACTCCACAGATAAAGAAATAATGCAGATTGTGGCACCCGCTCATTTTAACTAGCACTGTTGGCTTCCTGAGACTTCTAAATTCTGACAACTGTAATTTTCTTCCAGTGGAGGAGTGCCCACCTAAATCATGATTCAGTTGCTTGCAGGAAAGATGGAGTTGACGTATACCAGGACTAAAGGAAGACAGCAGTGGTTTTTGTCCCTTCCATGCCCTAAGGTAGATCCCAAGTAGACAGTTTGAAGAGTTAAAATCAAGTCAGCTAGAGAGATGGTGGTGAGGGGATTCTCTAGTCTGAGAAAGCAGGTAGGAGGGATATCAAGCAGGAGCTCTGCTCGCCTGGCTCTATTGGCTCCCTGTTGTGCTAATCTCCAAAATAGCTAGTAGGCTACAAAGCAGGCTGGATAAGGCTCCCTGCAGCTCCTGTTGTCCGACAAATCAGTCCTAATGGAGTACAAGGACAGAAAGTTGTCTTAGGAGTAGAGGCCTTCTCCTGGAGAGAAGAAGAACTTTTACAGACAGGTGCACAGCTTGAAAAGTTTTTGGCTTTTTGCCATCCTTCTATACCCTTGCCGATGAAGCCAGAACAAAGTGAATGAAATTAAATCTCATTAGGGTCCTGCTGCTTTTAACTAACCCAGTAGTTATGTAAGCTCTGGGGGTTTTTATGTTTGTTTGGAGGTTGTGTTTGTTTGTTTGGGGGTTGTGTTGGTTTTTTATTTGGGTTTTTTTGGTTGGTTGGCTTTTTGTTGGCAGGCTGGGGTTTTTTTTGGGGGGTGGAGTGTGGGGTGGGTTTGGGTTTTTTTTGTTGGTTATTTTTTTTTTTCTCTGAATTGTACCAGCCCCACCAAAGGGAGGCTCAGAAAGCCACCTGGCCTCTCAGGCTATGTTAGATGCTGGTCTCTAAATAAGCCCTTTCTAGCAAGAACCATGCCAGCTGTTGTATGGGGGGGTGACTTTTTTCTCCACACTCAGCACCAGAACATGTGGTAAGGGACAGCAGAGCTAACGGGAGCATGCTGTCCTTGCTGCTAATCAGAGGAGCTTTGCTCTTGATTTGTATCTCTCTTGTATTAATCACAGGAAGTACGATACAGAAAAAGATTTGGGTGGCTGTTTTACATCTTTGTGCTCAATTCCCCCCATTTATAAGGCCTCTGAATTATACAAATAAGTAAGTATTGCTTATATTTTCTCCCAGTGAAGAACAGGATTGTCCTGTTGTCATTGAGGTTTCCCAAGTCTAGCCAGATTTTTACAGGGGAGGAAAGACAGGCAAGTGTAGTGACTTTTGAGAGCTCTTCTAGCTAGGCAGCCTTTTGAATAAGATCTTTGTATGAATCAGAGTTCACAAGACCTATAATGGTCTTTTGATCCTTCAGCTTTTCAAGTGCCCCACAAAAGTCATGTGAAAGCTATTGAGCACCACCCTGTGCAGTTTAATTTGTTTTATTTTGGTCTAACTTTAAGTCATTGCAAGTGTTGATATTGCTTTACTTCTGGTCCCATCTCCTGCGAATCCAATGCAAATGTTTCCTTGGTGGAAATCTTTTCTGTTTAATGCTTTGGCTACATGGGTGACAAAACAGATACAAAATGTGGTATTTTCCATAAATCCGGCCCAGCTCTACCTCACTTGGGTTTGAGTGACTTAATTATGCTAAAAAGGGGATTATTTGCAGTTTCCCCTTGTTCCAATGACATTCACAGCTATTGTGGTTCCTTTTCAGCACTGCATTTTTACCAAGGTCTGTCTTATTTCCTTTTGCATTGCACAGCATTTCACAGCTTTAAATTGCACTATCATGGGTGGCAGTTTGGCCTGATTCAGCTCTAGGGGGGTGTAAATAAACCCCGATAGTTCTACAGTGTAAAAACTATGTTAATGTTTTTCCCAAATAGTCAATATGAAAATAATGCTTATTTGTCACAGTGCAAAGATACCTGTACAAGTTCACTGATGTTCTTCTGCAGCAAGGGTGCTTCTGTCCATCTGCCCTAATTCAGTCTCCACATCCTCCTGTATTGAAGCAGAGTATGAGAGACATCTAAGAGCCATGCCAGCAAGTGTGGCATCTATTCTAAGCCAGGTATCTTGGCTTCTGTGTTCAGCAGAAATTACTTCACCTCACGGGCCCATCTCTAGAGATGTTCTGAGCAGAAGGCTTGCAAGATGAGTCAGTTTGCTTTCTGACAACATTAGTAGGTAGGATGGGGTCCATCTCCCTGAATATTTGGTTTACTCGCTGTCTAGGTGTAGGCAAATGAGTTCAGGTTCACGAATAGACCCTTCTTAAAAAAATTCAAAATTACTTTGTGGAAGAGGTTGAGGCTGTGTTCATGGCTTGCCATTGAGGACTTGAATGCAAATATTCAGTTTTTCTGGAGACCTTGCAAGATTTGACTTTCAAAGAAGACTTTCTGTAGAATATGTAGGCTTTCTTGTTTGCTTTTTTGAGGGCTTTTCTCCTCATTTAGTCAGTCAGAGGTAAGTGGGTTGTCCTGATGCACCAGGAAACAACCTCTGAGAGGAGCACAAGTCTTAAAATGCAGATGCTCTCCCTGTACAGAAGAAGGAATATAATCCAGAACTAATCCCTAAAACCGGAGCCAACAGCGCTTGTGAATCTGATTGCAGCCCAGGCTGAGTGGGGCAGTGCAGAGCAGTGAACTGTATTTGCAAGGATCTGCTAGAGTGGAAGTAGTGGTAATGAGAGATAGTCAGGAACACAAAACTGTGGGACCTGAAACTTTGATCAGCCCAAAGGCTGAGTACAGAATTCCCTGTTTATTGTAGATCTCAGCAGAGCTTCCCAGTTCAGGAACTGAGTAAAGGGGTATTCCATGAGTCCAAGTGGCAGAAGCTGTCTGCTTTCTCCTCTATGCTGTTACTGTGGGGAGATTTTTGCTGGTAAGTTTTAGCCTTCAATGTGATGCCCACGATGTCTGCTCTCTAGCTGCGCACACAGGTCCTGTGCTTGCAGGTCCCACACCTCTAGGAGCTGCTCCGTAAATTGTCCCTGAGCTGCCTCTGAGCACCATCAGCCTTTCCCTGGTGTGGGGCCTAACAGCAGATGCCAGCTCTTTGGAGAGCAGTGAGTTAGCTAGTAAATTCAGCCAACAGGCCCAACAAAACTGTAGAACAGCATAATTATAATAAAGTTTTAAAGTATTCCTGTATCACTTGGATGATTTTTTTCATTTTCCACTCTGAGAATAACCTCTGATCTCCTGTGGAAATGTATCTAGCATATAAATGGAATCTACATGTTTCCCTTGGACATTCAATTTTGGCTAGAGCTTTCAAAAGAAAAATAAAAATGAGACAAAAGACACTTATTCTGTGATAATGGTTCTGTTTCAGTGGTGTCTTTTAATTATGCTAGCCAGCTGTGCAAACTTAATTGCATTAGAGGCTACTAATTATCTGATTAGGAAATGCTTGGCTGTAATAGCTTATTTTAATGAATTGATGGTGGATGCATGTGATTTTTAGCTGTTTAGCTGTTACCTCAAATTGTTAAACTCCATAAGCTGCATTCAGCCTTTTTCTAACTTTTAATTTTAAATCTAATATGTGAAACATGAACACATATTTTGCAGTCTGCAATGGTTGCATGTATTTTGCTGTTTGTGCCTTCCTGTAAGTGACCACATCTCTGTTGTCATTCTTTTGCTGTGGTGGGTTTTGTATGGCTTTTTTCTTTTTTCTTCTCTGCTTTCTCTTCACCACTTTTGTTTCTACTGAGTGACATTGGAGATTTTATTTAGAAGCTGAATTGTATTTAAATTGTCCCAAAAAGAAGATATTGGGGCATTCTGCTTTGAAGTATCTGAGATAACACAAGGGTTGTCAGAAATTGCATGGGAAAAAAAAGATGGTGTAGAGATATCACCTTCTGGCTCATGAATTTCAGAGGATCTGGTCCTTCAGACGATCTGCAGGCCTGGATTGTCTGGCTGAATGTTGTCTGTTACATCCATCCTAGGGGTCATGGCCAAGTGATACCACTGGAATGAGAAGCAGAGATGTGAGCCTGAGTAATCTCATTTTACCAGCTGCTTATGCTCATTCTTGGGAATGCACTGAATTATAAATCTGTAAGTAGAGTTGTGGTCAGGAACATTTCTGAACAACTGTCCAAGCTAAAACAAGTCATTTGTTCACTTGGTTTCAATTGATTTTCAAGGAGTGATGTCTTAAAACATTTCTTGCCCTTTTGAGCACTTTCTGAATGTCAAGGGGATTTTGGAGTATTGCAGAAATGATGATAAAGGAGATGAGATGAAATGGAAGAAATTTGAGGTGTTTCAAACTCCTCTATTCATTTAACCTTTCTGAAGTGGCATATGAGCCATCCATATGTTTCTGAAGCTATGGAAAATATAAAAACACTTTGGCACAGACTTTATTTAAGATAACTTTCAATCTTGATTTTTCCAGTTCTGGAAATGCTGAACAAAATACGTGCTCTCGAAGTGAAGCATAATTGCTTCACGTGGCAAATTTTTTTTCCTCTGATTAGGAGCCAGAGTTGGTTTAAAACCTGGTTGTCCTGCTCAGATGCAGCAGCAAATAATGACAGCAACTGGAAATTCATCTTGCTGCTGAGAGAAATTTTGTGAGAGTGGCTGTATTTATGTACATAACCCTAACCTGATGTTTTGGTACCTGAGGAGGGTTGACATCTGGATCTGTTTGCAGGAAAAATTCCATTGGAGCTTCCCCATTGTGGTTTAGACATGTTCCCATGCCCAACTCTTGCTTTGAGCCCTGCTTTCCTGTACTGCCTGCTTCCTCTTGGATGCATCCAGAGCAGGTTGGGGAATATTCCCAAGGAACAACAGGCAGTCCTGCTCACTTAGACAGGTGGAGAAGGCACAGGTGCTATAGAATGGCACCCATGCCGTCCCCTCTCTCCCCTCCGCCCTCCCCCAGCCCCATCTTCCCTTCTCAACAGAAGTGCCCAGCACAGATAGACTCAATTCCTCATTTTGGGTTTATTCCAAAATTAACCATTCCATTTACTTGTCCCCTGCAATATATTTAACTCTCAGGAGTTTGCTGATGACTAAATGAAACCTCAGACCCCTTCAGTCTGCTTGAAGAGTTAAGTGGGAACATCTTGCTCCTCCTCACATCACTACAACTGCAGAGTGTTTACCCCATGTAGGCTCACAGCAGCAAGCAGTAGGAAGATTCTTCTGTCCCCAGTCTGGGAACCTGTGGTGTTGGGAGGCTGGAGAGGTGTTGTCTGGGACGGAGTGAAATGCTGTGACATCAGTTCACAGGATCTCTGTTGAACTCCGCCTGGCTTCCTTTGGTTCTGACTTACGGATTTTTTCTTTGTTTTTGCTCTTGAAGTCCAACAGCGTTAATGAGGGATTTAACAGTTTCTGGGCAATTTTAGAAAGTGTCAGAGCTGCATATCCTGATGCTTGGGAAATGGTGTGCAAGATGTATCTCCTCTTACATCCTTAGCCTAAGATGGAAACATGTGCTCTAGTGACGAAGGATTAGGGCAGCTATGCACAGCATTGCTGTGACAAATGTGTCAGGCTGGGTTTTGCCTTCAGCGGAAGGATCCCCAGACTCCTGCTGAGGTTTCCCCAGCACATGTGATGATCCCAGGCCTGGGGAGGGGCTGGTACAGCCTGGCAGTCCATGGAAAGGCATCAGTGCCTGCTTTAGCCTGGCTGTGGGAGGGAATTTGCTGCATGGACAGGGAAAGCCGCAGACAGCAAGATCCAGAGGGGGAGAAGGAGAAAGCCAAGAGGAGGACATACACAGCTAGAAAGAAGGGGTTAAAGTACCAGCTACTGCTCAGTCTTCTGTCACTCTCTGAAAGGCTTGTAGAGAGCAATTAGGAGCTGGAAAGCAAACCTCTGTCCTGCTGCAGTCTCAGCTTTTGCTGCCAGGTGCTGCAAGTAAAGGCAGGCACTGCCATTTTGTATTTAATTGCTGTTTGGTGAATAAGCCTTTGGCTTTTTTCTTTTTCCCTATTGCCACCTCCAGAGTCTGCAGGTGGAAGAGCCAGAAGAAATAGCTTCAGGAACTCCTAAAATGACAGCCCTGAAGGGTTGGTGATATGAATAAATCTCAGGCTTTTTTTTTTTTTTTTTTTTTTTTTTTTTTCAGCTGCTGCCTTTGGAGAGAGAGGGGGAATAAGGGGAAAGGTGTGTGAAGATACTCTGAGACAGTCTTTTGCTTTTTTTTTTTTTTTTTCCTAGAGGACAGGTATGGCTATCAGCCGTCTGATGGGAGAAAGAATATAAATGGAGAGGGAAGGAATTACAGTGTAGTTATTTCTTTTAGGGTAAAAAGAAAAAAAAATTATGGACTTTTGTGGTTTGTGCTTGAATATTTTTCAAGGGACTGGTGCAATCTATAGTGCTAGATTATGCAGAATTTGAAAGTGTTTTTCTAATCAAAACAAAGCTTTCTTCAATGCTTTACCGAGATTGCACAACATAAGCACATAATGACAACTAAATATAGGCACTTTTCATGCTGAAGGGAGCCAGTAATCTTTAATTTGCTGGATGTATTTGTATGGCTGTGTTGAATATTATTTCCATCTTCAGAGATGCAGTTATAACTATTCCCCTCCCCAGTATCTGATAGCATTAATGCCAAGATTAACTTTCTCTTTTCTTTCCTAACAAAAAAGAGATTGATGTAATAAAAAGTAAATTAGTATGGGCTACTAAATGGGAATAGCCAGCTATAAATAACCAAAGCATTTCCTCTTAATTCCTCTTTGATAGTTGCCTTGAAATTTTCTGGTTTTCCTTCTGATATATTAAAAATCTGACAGTGACGAGCTGGGAAAGAACCTTAGGAGAGCTGCTGTTACTTTTCATTAATTTAATACATGGTTTTTTCAGTGTAACATTTTCAGAGTTTAAAGATTCAAGAATTTCTATTCCGTGGGGCCTATGATATCCCACCTCCCACGTTGATGAGCCCTAGGTGTGAAACTTGTCTAAAAGGTGTTTGTGAAAGGGCAGCAATGGCCAGTGCAACGATGCTTAGTTTGGGAAGAAAAAAATTATCCGCAGATGTTAAAAATATGATTAATCATGTAGAAGTAGATTGGAAATTTGCACGCTATGAAAATCACAGATCTAATTTGTTCCCAGAGGATGTATTTAAGTACAGCTCCATTGACTTTAATAGAGTTACTTGACACTTCAGTGTAGTGTCAGTGAGAGGACAATCGAACCCAATTTCCTCAGAGTAAGCAAGTGCAGGGGAATTTCAATCAGCATTTTTTTTCAGATTTTGGTTACAAAATTGAAGCTGCACATACCCATCTCAAACATGACTTTTTAAACTTATTTGTGTTTCTTTTTGACTTTGTGATGAAGGGCAATAAAAAGGAAATATATTTTGTGTTGAAACTGGTAAAATACAAGGTTTGCATACCTCTCTACTGGCTGAATGATACACAGTCCTTCGAGATGGGGTGTGGTTGGCACAACCAGAAACACAATGTAGAAATGCAGATCCCAAACTTAGTCTTGTGTTGGTAGCTGGTATGCACCTCAGGATAGAAGTTACCGGGGAATTTGTGATCTTGCTCATGAGTACAGGACAGTTTCTGGCATCCACCTTCCATTAAATCACCCTGATCATTCTCTGGCTTCCCTCTCAGTGGTGCTGCTGGCTACAACCAGACTGCATTGGACTGCTCTCACTGTCACCCAGGCACACTGTTTTAATTGCAGCTATCTGTTTTCCTGTTCATGCTGCTGCTTACAGTGGGGAGATTCTTCAGGATTTCCTTCAAATTTGATATTAAGTAGGTGCTTGTTATCATTTCATAGAATCACAAAATGATAATGGATGGAAGAGACCTTAAGGATCATGTAGTTCCAACCCTTCTGCCATGGGCTGGGACACCTTCCACTAGACTGGGTTTCATAAAACCCCCTCCAACCCCAACCCATTTGAGTGCTGTTGTTGCTGAGGCTGAGAAACTTGTTTGAGATGGCTCCAGACACATGGGAGAGTAGGGGGTATCAGCCTTCCAACTCTGTTCAGCTCTTTGGTGTCATGTAGAGATGAATGTTGTCATATGAGAATGGAAGATAACATGCTTTCTGTGTGAACTGAACACAACAGTTAGGTAGCAGGAGGAGGTTGAGCATAATTACTGTAAGTCCTGGAATGTGAGGAAAATCTCTCTAACCCTAGACATTTACACAGCTGGAGCTCTATCTGCTCTAGCTATGTTGGCCGTGATCCTGATGTGGGAGAGGAGGAGGAGGGTCAGACTGATTATTGATCTTTTGTGCCTTGGTCAGTGTAAATTTTTGCCTTGCTGAAATTATTTGATAAATGGGAATCTTCTTTTAACTCCTCTTGAGATAAATGCTTCTATTGAGCCTGGCCTTTTTTTTTTTTTTTTTTTTTTTTTTTTTTTTTTTTTTTTTTTGTGTGTGTGTGTGCAACATCCAACTTAGTGCTGCACTTTGAAATACCTTGTGCATATAAGACAGAAGACAAGTCTTTGCTGAAGTTGCAGACAGCCTCAGCCTTATTTTGTTTAATTTTGGGTGCAGACCAAGATGTCAGTTCATGACTTTGTGGATTTGATTTATTTTTAAGAAGTTCCTTGTAGAGGTTTAAGTATGAAAAATTTCTATTTGATGAGTTAGAAAATATTTTCTTAGATCTAACTGATTTGTTTCAGAAAACAACCTAAAAAGCCTCAAACCAGCTGCCCAACTAAGGTAAAATTCATAATTGAATTACCCCCCACTTGAAGGTGGGGTGTAACGATGTTTGCAGTTCTTTCAAAAATATCTCAAGCCTGAAATCTGGTAAGAAAACAGAGCGCTTACGGCATGTGAGACTTCCGTACACGACCATTAATTTAGCAACACAAAGGGATCTTTAAAAAGGTGTACAACAAGGAAATAGGACTCTGTGGTCTCTTTTCACAGTAGTAAAAAATTTCCACTGGAGTTCCAAAGGGTTTGTGCTGGGATCAGTACTGATACTCGTTCATATTCATCTATTCATCCTCAATATATTCATAAATGAAATGGAAAAGGGGAGAACTGTTATTAAGGATATGATTTAGTGCTATCAATAAACATTATTCACAATAGTAAAGATGAAAGCTGACTGAAATTTATGGAAAGACTTTATGAGACTCAGTGGTTGGGCAATAGATGGCCAGATCAAATTAAACATAGATAAATGTTAAGTGATGCATGGAGGGGAAACAATCGTAGTTTCACATGTTATATGATGGGTTCTGGACTGGCCATTAAGTTCCTGGGAGGCAGATCTGAGCTTATGGCAGAGATCCCCTGAACACTCCAGCTTAGAAGGCAAAAAGCCCAGCAGTATTGGCATTATTAGAAATAGAATAGAAAAGAAAACAAAATCATGGTACTGTACAAAGCTGTGGCTTGTATTTTGAAAGCTCTGTGTGGTTCTGGTCCCTTGATCTCAAAAAGAGCATGATGCAACTTGGAAAAGTTTTAGAGCATGGTCAGGGCCTGATGGGGTATTGTTGGGAGTATGATGGTGGGGAACAACACTTAGTGGAATGGGAAAGATGACAGACCATCTGGTCCAGGTTCTAAAGACGCAAATGTAGTTTTCATGTGAGGTTTAATTATGGCTTAGAAGCCTTTGTAAAAGGACGCTATGAATACTTAAAATGTCATGGTTTCTCGGGAAGACTGGACGAATTCATGTAGGAGACAAGTGATTCCCTAGAGTCCTGAAGAGTTTTCTCAGTGGGGAGGAGTACCAAATACGACTGATCCATTCTTACCTTTTTACCTTGACATCTGCTTTTGGTAATGGTCAGTGTGAGGATACTGGCTCAGACAGACCTTTGGTCTGACCTACTTTGTTATGTTTATCTTCTGAGTAATTGGGCTGCATAGTGTCTCTAATACTTACAAATTCTTATAAATTCTTGCTGCTCCAGAAACTGAAGGCAAGAAACAGAGTATTGTCAACCTTCTCTCTAAATTGGAGATATTTGATGTATATACAACTCAGTGAATATCTTTTCCTGGGTTGCATCAAAAGCAGCATGGCCACCAGGGTGAGGAAGAGGATTCTGCCCCTCTACCCCTCCTGGAGTACTGTATCTGACTCTGGGGTACTCAGTACAAGAAAGACGTGACCTCTTGAAGCAGGGTCACAAAATTGGTCAGAGGGCTGGAGCACCTGTCCTCTGCAGACAGTCTGGGAGTTGAGGTTGTTTGGTCTGGAGAAGAGAAGGCTCTGGGGACACCTCATAGTCGCATTCCAGTACCTAAAGGGGGCTCGTTAGAAAAACAGAGACGAACTTTTTAATAAGGCCTGTTGCAATAAGACATAGGGTAATATTGTAGACTAGAAGAAGGTAGATTTAGACAAGAGATAAGGAAAGAAATTTTTATGATGTGTGTGATAAAACACGGGAATAGGTTGGTCAGAGAGACTGTAGATGCCTCATCCCTGGAAGCATTTGAGGTTGGGCTGGATAGGTCTGAAGAAGCTGATCTGGTTTCTTCTGAGAAACGTCCCTGTTTACTGGGGGTGGATTTGATGCAGTGGGGAACAAAGCGACATGGAACCCCTTATGTATCCAAAGGAGATGGCTTTATTGTAAAAATCGCACCCTTTTTATACCTTGATACATATCTGACATAATTGAAACCAAACCAAGGCTTAATGGAATTTAACAGAAGGAAGGCACCAATTGGCTGGCCCAGGTGCAGCGCTGCTGGTCCATGCGTCCTACCAGCCAATCACCTTTCTGCTTATACACTGTCTGTGCGTTCTACCATCCAATCACCTTTCCGCTCATATGCTGTCTGCGCGTCCCTCCAGCCAATCACCTTTCTGCTCATACACTGTGCACGCATCCCTCCAGCCAATCACAATCTCACTTCCAGCTGTCACTCCGCTGACTCTCCTCACTCCTGACTGCCTCTCAGCCAACTCCAACCGCCCAGCCTGCAGCTGTGCCTTTCCCACGGGGCCTTCTGGTGATCAGGAGCCTGAAACACTTTTAAAATGATAAACCAAACCCTGCATGGTTTGGACTAGATGACCTTTAAAGGTCCCTTTCTAACCCAGACAATTTTGTGATTTTATGTGAAGGGGAAAAAAAAAAAAATCTTTCTTCTCAGTCCCTCTGTTGTCCTTCCCAAAAAATAACTGAATTTGCTTCAAGGTTTCCAGAAAAATTTGAACTCTGCTATGCTGATATAACAGATAGGTAAACTGACAAGGAGCTCTCATAGCCAACAGCACAAAGACTGTTTTTTGCACAGCCCACAGTGCTCTTCTTGCTCATTTGGGGTACTCTGGGTGTTTCTCCAGGGCTATCTTCCCTCTGCCATAATAGGCATGTGTTTGATCCCCTCCTTGCACAGGGGGCCTTGCTAACATTGGTGTCACACTGGGAAGCTGAAATCAAGTTACAGCATACGTAAAAATCCTGTGGGAAATCATTCTGCAGATGCATAGCTCTTACGCGTCTTGATATTCATGTTGGTGTTTTATCCATGCACCTTCAGTCCCAAACACTACTCATGCGTTGAGGCAAGACTACCAGGGGATGAAACATCCATAGCAACTGGCATTCTTTGAAATCTGTCTATGTTTTGCCCTTGTATTTTTGGAAAAAAATCCTGTCTACCTCTGACCTTTTACTTTTGAAAATATTCAGTAAATCACCATGGTTTTTTAGCCTCTCCTTGAAGGTCGTGTTTAATTGTGTATATCATTTGTATGTGGCTGTGATGTTGCTATCCCCGAATCTGCACAAGTCCCTGAAAAGACCTGAATGGATATTTTACATGTTGATGCAGAGGAAAAAAATGTCCAGGGATACTTCTTATCTTCTCTGGTAGTGACTGTAGGAAGCCGGAATCCAGAAGGTAGTAGGGAGGACAAAGGGCAACCTTATATTTTTAATGAGATGTAGCACAAATGGTAGGGAATTGTTATATTTTAATTTATAGTACTTTAACTAAAATCTCTAACATCAGAATCATGATGTTCATTCAGAGAAACTTATGGGAAAATCTAAAATTAAATTCTGCCTTTGATTTCTTTTTGTTTACGACAAAGCATCTGAAACACCAGAGTCTGGGTAGAATATTTCCTCCTGCTGTAGATGTTGACTTTATCTGGGTAATAGGTCAAAGCAGAGGCCTTCAGGGGTAGCTTGAAAAGTATTTTAGATCTGGAATGCACAGCAAAAATCCTTCTTTAGCTGTGTTGTCTCTGCATACTTTGATGCTATTATGACAACCTTCCTATCTGATTTTGTCTATGATTACATCAAAATTGCCCTCCTGGTAAAGCATACTATAAACTTTAATTGAATTCTGCTAAGTTTACCACACTCTCACAGGCAGGAGGAGGCTGTAATGGATTTTTGTGTGCAATGTAGTTATTTCTATTTTCTGAATTAATTTGAAAAGTTGACAGATGTTAAGAGAAAGGAGAGAATGGCGGAAGCTGCCCACATTACGGACTCCTATTAGGACACTTGCATATAAAGCATATTCTCAAATATGTTGCCTTTAGACACAACATTTGAAAAGGTTCAAATACCTTCTGGCCCTCCCAAAACCCATGTATCACTATAAAACAATAAGAAAATGTGTGAGCACTGCCAGAGACCTCTATCCCTGCGGATCTTCCCTAGTTCAAATACACGTAAGTAATCCAGACACCAGAAAATGCCACAAGCTACAAAAGAGGAAAAGTCAAATAAAATATTTGCTGCTCTGAGCAATCAGGCACTTTGCAAGGTGTTTAACCTTGAGTGTGCAAAAAAGAATGCACGATGAAGGAAAACTAGCAGGTTTCTGTGAAACCAAGAGGGCATGTTTCTGTCTGGCAGTAAAGCCGATGCTTGAGAATTCGTATTAGATATCCCAGATCGCCCTTCCTAGGAGATTGCAATGGCTTCGGTGGCTTCCAGGCAAAGCACCATGAAGGAAAGAGGAGACCACACCCCAAAATGCCAGTACATGAACCAAAGGCTATGATTTGCTGGTCACCCACATGATCTCAGAGAATCTTGTGGATCCCTCTGTAGGAATTGCTGAAAACTGAAGGCTTTGTGTTCAGGTGAATATCTTCTGTGGAGTAACGAATGCCAGAGGATTGTTGGAAGGAGCACCCTGTAGGCATCAAGAAAGCAGTGAAGAAAGATTCATCTGAGGAAAGAAGTCTCTGCAACTGCAGTACTGAATCAGAGTATGACTGCTGAACTTCCCCTTGCTTCCGTAAAAATTGAGGTGCAGTTTGGCTGCCACACTAACATCTGGAGAAGTGCAATGTTTGAAGTTTAAGTGGTTATCAAAAATAAGGCAAATGTTGATTTCTTGCTCAAACTGGCAAACTGAAATGAGCATCTGCCTATTGCAAGTAAACTTTTAACTCTTGATAAGGAGACAAGATTTTCATATAAAACAATAATTCTACATTTTAAAATTCTTTGTAGAAAATAGTCTCATTTTTAGTTTATTTATATGTTTATGTTTATATTATACTTTTATGTTTATATTATACATTTATGTTTATATTTACGTTTATATTTATGTTTATATTTGGGATTTTCAGGTATTTCTGATCTTTGGAAACCCTCTGCTCTGGTCAGGGATCTCATCTGTTGAAATGCCCCTATTCAGCTCATCAACAACACACAGGCTGTTCAGAGTGTTCCTGGTTTTTTTCTGTTTTTAAAATTTCCTGTGTTAGTCATTATCAATTTGTGCTGTTTGTTCATATTATTTTTTTTAAGCAGAAAAAAAGAAGGTAAACGAACTGCAGGAAGGATTTTCCTCTCCTTTGATTCTGAAATTCTCTTTTGATTTCTAAAACACAGCTTCTTAAGCTGCTGGGACTTTGTTCTGCTTATATTCAGTTGAGTAGCAGTCCAGCTGATCCCAGAAACCTCTACAGTCTGCAGTTTCTCATTTAATAATGCAGAATAAGCAGTTACTGATTTACATAATTTATGTTTCCCTTGTTTCCAGTGCAGTTTCCTGATTACATTAGCAAAATCATGCTTTTACTTTCTCACCTTTGAAGTTCTTACTTTGAAAGCTGGGGATATCTGCTTTATTAATTCAGCGTAGGTGACATTAGGAATGGGCCATGGCCCATTGTGCAGTGATTACAGGCAGATAAAACAGATTCTCATAAATATGAATATATAATCAGTTTATTAAGGTAGGGTCTGTAGTCTGCAAGGAAAAAGGGCACCCTAGTGCAAATTGTTTTGTTTATTTAGAAACAAACTAAACCCAGTCTTGGAGAAAGAAGCAGCTAATAACTAATCAACAGAAGAATACAAAAAACAGAAAAGCAAATGGATGGGGGGAGATCACATATCTACTATTAGTGAAGTTCTGATAATTGCTGAGACATCCTCAGTGCAATGCACCTTTTCCAGACCAATCTTTCCTTTCATTTCCCTCTTGGTTAAATCCAAGTTCTGCCTAATATTTCTGTGTGATTTCAGTCCCCATATTGCAAAACTGGCTTCAAATTTAAACTAAGAGAAGGTTTAAGGTGGCATTTTGACTTTTTTTTACCTCCTAAGTTTTATTTCCTCTCATTTTGTTTGTTGAGTTGGGGGACTATATTCTATGCTCTGTTTGGGTCCTACAAAACAGCTGATTGATGTGGCCAGAAACTTGATCATCTTATCTGCTCTGCATCTTATGTAGTGCTCCTCAGAGTGACCGTGGTCTGGTGTGACTTGCTAGATGTTATTACCTCTCTCTTTCCAGGAGTCCTATGGGGGCTAAAGGTTTAAATTTAACCTTTCTCCTTTAAACGTGATGTATTTTTAGTTTATTTATGCACCTGTGAGAACAATGTCTCAACAAATTATGGACTGCCTTTTGAGTTTGGAAACCACTTCTGTTTTCATTTGGTGATTAATTTCTCTTAAAATGAGGAGCTACCTGTCCCATTTGAGTACCACTGTGTCCATGTTGAGGATTAAAGTCTCAGCCTAAAGGTATTTGAGAGTGTGAGTTGATGAAATGTAACTGATACAGCCAAGTGGAGCAACTGAGTATGTGTTGAAGATAGTTGAATCTTGATTCTGACAGGACATGAATGTAGTTGAACACAGTGATAATGTGATTTGCCTTTCCAAAGCTGCAGTATTAAAGAAGGTTAAATATGCTAAAAAACACTAGGCAGATGTCCTGCAGGTTGCAAAATAAAAGCTGAGCTCAGCTATCCATATTTAATATTCAGAATTGCAACAGAGAAGACAAATGTTTTCTCTGCAGTCATCTCTACTTTTATCTTCACACCATGTGTTAGAGGCAATCCTCATAAATCTTAAAGGATGTGCAGGTTATTTCACCTTGTTTAGCTTTCTTGGAGGTACAATGGACTTTCTCTTGGAACTACAACCCTGGCTAGCAATTACTTATTTTACACCAGACATTAGAGCTGGACATAGATACAGAGAAAAGAATTGGATGCTTCAGCTGGAAATGAGCGAAGCAAAAATGCAAAAAAAATTTGCCTTCTCTATCCTACCTAGAAAGATGAAGAGAGGATATTACCCAGTGAAAAAGCAGGCAAAAGTTGGAAGTCCTGGCACCACTATATTTTGATATGTCTACCTTGGACCACGTTCTGTCCTGTTGTTAGGAAATATTTGAGCTCATTTCTTGTCTTCTCAGATGTGTGTGCTGAAACAGGTATTTGTGTGCTGTACTGCAGAGGGAGATTCATACCTCTTGGTTTAATGCAACTAGTTTAGTCTTCTTGTGCACAAATTAGGTTAATTTTTCTCAGCTGACTGTAAAAGGGAACTTTGGCAAAACACTCTGTTTTGTTTTTTGCAAAAATCTCTCTTCACTGACTGTGTAGAAAGCTCAGGGAGTCTAAATTTCTAACTGTGCTGGTTTAGGTGTGGAATGTTTGGCAGTGTTCATAGTGTGTCCTCTTTCCTCCCGGCATAGAGTAGTCTATTAGTGGGAGGTTCAAGTGAAGAGAGCCTCCATAATCTACGCAGTGCTGAAGTGCCCTTAAATTTATGCTCAGGTGTTCTGAACAGTCATATGCTTCTCTTTGTATTCTGTACATATTCCTTCCCAAGCCCTATACATTAACATTCTCCAATGCTGTATTAAGCAATAGATCTAATACCTCTCACAGCTTATCCTTTCCTTGAGCAGAATTTTACATACAGGGTGTTTATTTAGGACATTTTTTTCTCTCTAAAAGAACAGAATGGATGAGAGTTTCTCATAGGACCACAGTCAGTGTCTAGCAAGCCAGAGTTCCCTCATTTGAGGCTTGTCCAAATTAACCAGCCATCTCAATGGCATTTTGACAGTTTAGGTTCCATGCAGAGGATGAGGTTTATGGGTAGTGAATCAGCAGGAAAGAAAGAAATTAAAACTTTCAGCCTAGCAAAAGCTTCACCACGCTTCATCTGTCTCATTAACCAGCAAAATAGCTGTGCCACCAATGCTCCAAACATAGCATTGCATTTCTTCTTGTAGCTGAGAAAATACCTTTCCTTGTATCATTTCTGATTCCCTTGTCAGGTTGAATTTGCTTTACTGACTTGCACTTTGCACTGTGAACTTGCCATGGTGCTAATTTCCATCAGCTGTTCCAATGAGCTTGTTTTCCTTAAAGAAACAAACAAACAAGCAAAAAACAACCAGATAAGAGCTCACACACCCCTGACTTGGGTTGCTGCTGTTGCAAGGCCCTGAGACTAAAATTGTCCTGATGGAGCATTTTTTTCCTCTTTAAAATAAAACCCAACCCCAAGTAAGCAACTAGACAGCTGTCTCAGCTGCTTACCTGTACCTCACACCTTGCTGCATGCATGTGCACTCTCAGCCTAAAGTACATCAGAAGACCACAGTCTGTCTTTTCTAACACAGGAATGGTCAGTCTTGAGTTTTCTACAGTGGGGAAATGAAAAAATGTGTCTGAGCCAGAAGGGTAAGTTCTAACTGTCTTTTGTTGAAAGGTCTGTGTCATAACATTGATTTGCTTGGCTCCTAGATTCCCTAGCCCCTAAGAAATTCAGTTGTGAAAAGGATTTAAAAGAGGCATAAAAACATATGTGTTTTTCTTTTAGTTTTCTGTTTGCTGACATGTAGTATGTGAGCAGAGGGAACTGTTTTGATGCCAAATTCGTGAAGAGAAAATACCTAAATTTGTGTCATTTAAGTGCTGGAGCAGGTGTTTTTGTCACTTGTAAGGCCAGTTGTTGAGGCTAAAAAAAAAAGGAATGCTGTAAAATTATGTAGATGACAAATAACTTAGTGAGTAACAGGAAAAAAAGTTATTGTGAAATACAGGTCTGTTTCACAGAGTTGCAGATTGTGTTTCATACTTAGGTTTCAGTAAGATTTACAAATAAAGTAAGATTGAGGAAAACTCTGAAGGTGGAAATACATTTTGTTGGACTCTGATTTCTGTCCATCCTGTGGCTGTATATGGCTTTTGATGTATTTTCAGCTTTGAATTGCTTTCTCCATTATTACTATCACATACCACAGGGTATAAACCTGGACAAGCAGCGTTAAGAAGTAGTATTAGGAACAAAGGCTCTCTGTTTGCCTGCTATCGTGCTAGAAACTGGAAAATTGGAGTAATTTGGGTCTAAAACGAAAGAAATTTAAAAATCAGCTAAGGACTGTCTTACCCAGGTTCCCATGGGACTCCTGTCTCAACATAAATGCTGAAACTTTGTGATTTAAAAAAAAACAACTGGAGAAATTTATGGGGCTAAAATATGCACCTCTGACTCAGGAAGTCTGAATCCTGTGAGACTGAGAGAACGTTCTAGGGAAGGTGGCTTGGGAAGAGCATGAGCCATATCCAAGTTGCCCTTGAGGGAAAGCATTGCATCCAAAAGTGTCTATAAAAGTGTGGTGTTAGTCCTCTCTGACTGGCCTCCAATGGTGTCTGGGAACCTTTTGCCTCTCTCCCTTAGTTCTGAGATGCCAAATTTAAATTCACCTGTTTCTCCTGTTTTACTTTCAATGCTCAGTCCTTTAGTCTTGCATTCTACAGAAAGTGTTTCCTTCTTCTCTGGATAGCTCAGAGTAGTTCCTATGCTTGCAGAAGTATTTCTATTCTGATTATTTGGGATCTTTTATCTCTGCTGCAGAACAGATATTAAACCATTTTTTATCCAGGAGAATGGATTGATGGCCAGACAAGGAAAATGTGATAGCCCAAGGTTTATGTAAACAATGCAGCAATTCCCATCACCACACCAGCCCAGTGACAAAGTTTTACACAAACGTGTTACCAAGGAAGGAAGCTAGCCAGCATTAGCAGCAGGCTTGTCTGCAGTTTGGAGATTCAAGTTTAGCTTCACGCTCAGGCAGTGCTCTCTTGTGAATGTGAGCAAGTCAGCCTGCCTATGTTTTAATTCTTTCATCAGTAGCATGGGGATACAAGCAACAGTCCTGCAAGGAAAGAGCAGAAGTCACAGGATGCTCCAGTACCGTGCTAATGAATGCGAAGTACCACAGGCAGTAACAGGCAATACTACAAGACTCTTCTGTTTCTACAATGAAGAGTACGCTGTTTCTGAGTGTGTCTCTGTGTGCTTAATACCTGCAGGGATGGAATTCTTTATTGAAATGACAGTAATTTCACTTGGTGGGTTTGAGTCAAAGATTGCCAGTTGAGTATGGTGATGATTAATATTGTTTTAGCCAGGTGGACTGTTACACTTGTTCGGAGGTCCCACTGACAAGCCCCAGATTTTTGGGTTTAGGACAGCTTGTAGCAATCAAAAAAAAAAAAAGGGGGGTTTTTTTTTTTTTTTTTTTTTGGTTTTTTTTTTTTTTTTTTTTTTTTGGTTTTTTTTTTTTTTTTTTTGGTTTTTTTGTATCTTGAATAAATGTGAACTCAGACTCTGGTTTCAGAAGATACCTCACTCACTTTACTCTTTTTTATTTTGGGGACTTTTTAATTCCTCAAAGACAGCTTTATATTTGGCATCTTTTCTGAACATAGTATGCTGCCACACTACAAATGTATCCACATGCTTTATTTTTAAATAAAGCTTTTAAGGCAGCTGCTGCTTACACTGAGGTTTGCAATGGAACACAGATACCCAAGCCCTGCTGTGCCTAGTGAAATAATACAGACACAGCCTGTGCCTGCCCTGCCCTTCAGTTATCATCTCAGCAGCCACAGTAACTTTCCTGCATCAGCCCACAGGGACTTTGTGTAGTAGGAGGGTGTAATTCTTTGATCTGTGATGCTTTTTCCGTAGAACCTCTGAATCCTACCCCTTATTAAATGCTCCTCATCTTGGAATATTGAGGCTGTATTCTGTGTTGTGGCTTCAAAGTTAGAGATTCACAGAAATTGACTAGAAGAAATGGCAAGAGTTCGTCTAATCTTTGCACTGATGCAGTGCAGGGCGAGCTTAATCTATTATGCTTCACAGCAGAAAAAGAATAGGGGAGCTCTATTGGAAAGCATAGACATAGATCTTGAGATCTGTAATTGCAAACTTTATCATGCTCCTGTGTTCTGAGAGCGCTGCAGCCACAGCAGCACTGTTGTGAGGTTATTTGTGGCAGATGACTCTGAAGACCCCTTAGGTCTGGAGATGCCCAAAGCAATCTGTTCTGTTGCTTATCCAAAACACTCAGTGGAAATCAGCTCCTGGGGATATCGTACCTGCTGCTGCAACATTGACCTTTGCCAGCAGATACATGGAGCTTATTTCGTGCTATTCAGGAAGGAAGATGATACATTTTGGGTACCGTTCACATTTACAGATGCTGAATGAACATATAACAGTAAGTGTAGAAAGATATTTAATGCAAGGGGAGAAAACATTGCTGTAAATCATTGACATTTTGCTGGTTTGAGTTAATCCTATTCTCTTTGGTCAAGTGGGAATTTGGGTTTATATGTGTGAATGTTGTATGCAGAAGAGTCACAGACTTTACAAATAAGGTGTTTTCCCCCAAAGCGTGGGGGCAAGTTTTTAATTTTACTAGAGGTCACCTTTTGTTTCAAACAACTTCTGTTTCCAGAAGAACTGTTCCAGAAGTGGGCTTATCTTTGATGAAATGTTTTGTCAATGTTGTGCTTGTAGAGATGGCTCTGATGATGTAGGTCATAGCCATCCCCTCTGTTTTGCTATTCCACAGATTAATACAGTGTGCTGTCCACAGAATGTGCAGGGGCCGTGTATATCACCCTAGTAGACAGTGTTTGCAGGAGTTATAATTCACAAAGGAAGTCACAGCAATGATTTAAGTGCTCTTGGCATTTGGGAAAGAAAGTCCATTTGAAATCCAGCTGCTTGCCAGCTGTGGATATTCATAGCAATTATTACATTGGTTGCTTTTTTCACTCCATCTTTTCATTTTAAAAGTGTAGTGAATGATTTTATTGCCGTCTTAAAAGTCTATTTATAATCCATTCATCTTCTGATGAACATGTGGATCCAATTCTTGACCTCTCTTTAATCCTCTACAAAGTAGTGTTGCTTAGTTTAAAGTTTTCTTGGCACAAATGTGAGATAATCACATTTCTTAACAGCTTGAGTGACATTAACTTTCTCTCCTGTACTAGTAGAGTGTGAGTTTTAATCAGTATTTAATATATAACTAGGATTTTTTTCCCTCTATGTTTTAGTCATCACTTTTTACTTCTCTTGGCTAGCAGTATCTGAGATGCATGAAGGTGTGGCAATATGGGCAGAATTTTGTTAATTCATTCTTTAAGGTAGCCCTGCAGTTTTTGATGCCTTTGTGCACAAAGTAAGGCACCTGCTGGCCATATGATTGCGACTCTATTGTTTTAAACCTGATTGCTCTGGCAGCTGCAATTGCAGTGGCCGCTTGACTGCAGCACCACTTTTTTCATCTTGTGTTCTCATCTCTCCTTCTTTGGCACTTTTGCTAACAGCGACTTAGCCCAGAGCTGATGATGGAAGCAGCCTCAGTCATTGCCATGCTGCTGCTGCTGGCTGGTTGAAGGAGTAGCAGAGGTTAAATATCTTAGGTAGATAAGGAGTGAGGTTTAGACTCATGGCACACGGTTGTAACGCTGGGCATTAAAATTTCAGGTATTTTTGGTCTTTTGCTCATTTTTTGGCTGTGATCACCCTTCTTAGCTGCCACGCCCCAGCTTTACACTCAGAAACTGAGAAATTTGGGCATGTGACATTTTTGTTCTATGATCAAATTCTTGATGGGCTGTATCTGTATTTGTCATCCTATCTTCTAAGCTGGCTTTGCTGTCCTCAAATTTTCATAAAAAATTATTATTCTGTCATGCCCCTCTGGATAAAAAAGTGAAGATTCATTCCAAGAAAGCCAAGCCAGAGATGCCTCTGTCCTGAAGCCTGGCAACCTCAATGTGGGTTGTGTGAGCAAAGTGGTGGAGAAGGAGCTGGAATTATTTTCTGTGAATAGCTCTCTGGAGGGGCATGCCTGATGTAGCTGCCTGTATCAGCCTGCCAACCTGGGTGTCTGAAAGGAGGGCTAGAGTCTCCAGGCACAGCTAAACTGCAATACTTTGGAAATGCCCCGTTGTTCCAAAAGAAACAAACTGAAGGCTGTAGTACTTGAGCAGTGGAAGATCATGCCTGAGAACACTGGCTCTGATTTTTGAAAGCTCCTTTTTCATAATTCCCTGCCTAAGTAATAAGACAATTCCATGCGTACACAAGGATTAATTGAAATGGATAAGAGAAAAATGAAGCTAAATGATTTATGACAGGGAGGGTTTGAGGTACAGGAAAGGGATCTTAATCAGGAAGCCAGAAACATATCTGTGCCTTGTGTGAGGACACACTTTTCTGAGGGCAGTGGGTAAGACTGAAAGCTCACCTGACAACTGGAGCCTTTCTATGCACCAGAGATCTAGAAATACATGGCATATATTCATTTTTGCTCTCTTGACTCCCCAGTTTTCTTATATAGATGTGGACCTGTACAGTCTTTTCTAATATGCTCTGGTGTGTTGGGGAATTTTTTTCCCCTTCCTTGGCCTGCCTCATTTCTTTTTGGTAACAAAATGTGAAGCACCAGGGGCAACTTCTGAGCCACCAAAACTCAAAGAAAGTTGCTCTTGCTTGCTGTTTAACCATTTCAGTGTCTGGAAATTACTACCAAGGAAAAGTACTGACCCAGGAATATCAAGTCTTAAGCAATGAGGAATGTATATGCCTGTGCCTCTCTAGTTCTGATGACTTCATTTCCCTGAGGAATGTAAGAGCCAGCAGTGCGTCAGCACTGACCCTCACATCACCTCCCTTTCCTGTGATCCTCCTGGAAGGACATGGGCTGTCTAAGCAGAGTCAAATGGACAAGACATTCAGGTAGTAAGATCTCAACACTTTGCATGACTAGCTCCCACTGCATCAATCTATCTTTAGCTTCTCTCTTCCACTGCTTGCTGGATGTCACATTTACTGTTGTGATATATTTGGTAGAGAAAGTTTCAAGCTTTCCAAAATGTTATTGTTAACTGTACTCAATAGATTTACTTTATCTATTGGTAGCTAGGAAGAGGAGAAATGGTCTGCTGGAGGTGGTTCTAGGGATAAAAAGCTGAGAAAGTAATAATTAATTGCGTAAGACTTAGCAAAGAACTAATGGATTGAAAATCGAGTTGCAAACGTTGGTGTGTTTGAATACTACTGATACAAATAACAGCTGCTTGAGTCCTGTGTGGTTGGAGTCATTAGCTTCATGGAGATTTACTTGCAGAGTTCCATATCACTCCTTCTGCACTTCTTTTTCCAGTTCTTCTGTGTCCTTGATGAGATTGGGCCCCATCTTGCACAGGCTTATGCCACTTCATGGTGGTAAGTGTGGGAGTTCCCTGTTTTCATCTGGGTAAAATGCAGAAATGAACGTTGGTTTACTGTATCATTTAATGATTTTTTACTCTCTTTATACTGTCTTTCAAAACCACACAGGTTAACCCTTCCCCAAAACTGGTTCCCAGTATGAGTGGTATTTGTTGTCTGGAACTGAGATTGTTTAACCTCATTTAAAATCCTCTTAGAAAAAAATTGAAGTGATTTTTTAATTATTCTGTATTTTCCAAAGGGTTTCGAATGCCCAAGTTTTTTGAAGCTGTTACCTGATTTTATGGATTTCCAATGTAGGGATGCTTCCAGTCTTGATGTTTTGCAGAAAATTTTGTATCTTGGGGGCTAGTTAGGGTGGCTAAAAATTCCATCTCCTCCAGACAGATAGCTAAGTACTTTCATGCAGATTTAATTTATCTGTGATATTTTTGTCCAAAGCTTCTGTCCAGTACTTAGAAATCTTATTACAGAATCTAGAAATAATATTGTTTGGAAGGACTTTTGCATCTTGGAAAGTTTTGCTAGTAATTGTTGTAAAATGACCATACCAGTTAGGAATATTAGGTTTTACTTTCTGATATGTAGAACATACCATGAAATTAATAACCAGACACAGCAGAGCAGTTCTTTTCATTACTTAAATGGGCTTAATTGGAGTTAGAGCAAATTTAGATGGCATACTAGCAGCACTATATAAATTAGGTATGTGTTCCCATAAATAATACAGCCATTATTCAATTCTCCTTCTTCCTAATTTCATTCTCCTCCTTAAAAGAAGTTAACGTTTTTGTCACCTCCTTAATATAAATTATATTTTACTCTTAGGAAAAAAATAATAGAAGAATAAATGGTGCCAAACTGCAAGACAACAATTAGAAAGTCACTAGGAGCAGCAGTGAAAGTCTTTTTGACTTTTGTGGTAAAATACACCTTGAATTTGACTGTGGTTTTGGCATGACAAGAATCTGTAATGTGCTATGACTCGCTACATTTAGCAGACAGTAGCAAGATTAAGAGTCAGCAATAAAACCTTTTTGTTGATCTTCCTGCTCACTCCTACTCTGTGATTGAAATAGAGACACCTGAACATAGTCTCTCATAAGCATCCATTGGATAAATCCCTTCCAAAGCAGTGGCACAGCTCCCATACCTACATTTGCTCTGAGTTATTTCTCTCTGTCCATTGATGGAAAATAGGTGGTGGGCTGATCTCTGTTAATAACTTTGAGAGAAAGGAGATATGCCCTTAAGATCAGCTAAAATTTTCACAGCTGGATGCAAGTGAGGTGGTTTCACCAGCGTTGCCCAGTCAGCAGCAGCAGATAGGGAGCCCAGGCTGCCAGTTCAGCTGATGGGCTGACTTTCACATGGAAAGACCACTGGACTAAACACACTTCTAGCAGCTGTTTGCTTGGACAGTGTTTTAAAAAGATCATCCAGTATTCCTGAACAGAGTGGTACTCATTTTCCATGAAAGAAAAAGCCCCTATTTTTCAAACTTTAGAAAGCCCATGAAGATGTTCAATTTCCTCTTATCCTTCATCAAAATAATTGAAACAATTTTTATGAAAAAGGAAATTTTCCCTTAAAAGCTTTAATTTCTTCAAAAATGCTTTTTGAAAAAGAGGTGTCTGGAACAACTGGGAAATTTAACTTTTAATTTGCGCTTAATCTTTTATCCAGCTTCTCAAGGAGCAGCAGAAGATTTTTAGGACCGAAATGAGAATTAGGTTTGCAAAGCTTCTCATCTTTCACTGTAACTTGAATGTTTCTGTCTTTGAACCTTTTAAATATCCTCTCATAACAAAGATGCTGAGTAAGCGTGTTCTTTCAGCTTGATTGAGGGCCAGATTTAAGGGTCAGAGTTATTTTTTAATAGCTGTTTTAGCATTTTTGGTACTTTCCACTCTCATAGTTATTCAGAAGTGTGCATGAAATGGAAATGGCTTTGAATATTTATCTTGCTTCCCTTTCTATTACTTGCCATGCTTTTTATAGGCTTAATTTTTCCTTCAGTATTTATGATACATACTGCCTAACTTCAATTTTGAGTAGCAGTTGTAACTGAGACTTAATGAAGTTTTTTGACGGTGAATATAGATGCATTCAAATAAAACATTTTATTGTAACATATTCCAAAACTAGCCAGTGGTATTAATTGCAGCGTTAGAGATTCAAACAGCAAGGTAAATTTTTAGTTTGTATAGCCTTACAGTAAGAACTAAGTAAATCACTGATGGAATAGAAACTAATGAAGTACCTGAATTGTCACCTCATGGCTGATTTGGCAACAATTTGACGTTTTCCTTCCTATATTCAATTGAACTTATTTATAGATAGTCTTTCTGGTATAAACTTGAAATTGTTCACAAATATTTTTAATGAATATTTCTAAGCATTTCCCTGATCTGTGAGTTTTTCTAAGCAGTTGATTGCAAGTAATTGGCAATCAAAATGCAAGCTGTGCTGATTCATTTTTATTACGCACATCACTTAGAGCAAGGTATTGTTTCTCTCCCCAGATGGAGGTTCCAGTTCAGGAAAATATTAAAACAGAGAACTCAAAGGGGCTTCATAAAATGCTTACAGGTATGTTCCTCAGCACTTTACTGAGTCCAGAGTTTAATGAGAGTAGTTCTTTAAAGCAAGTTTCTGCTATGCATTGTTAGTGTTTATGAGTTTAAAATACACTTTCTGTCTGTGTTTCTCTGATGTTAAATTAAAACTTGCTGCTTCCATAATATCCTTGCCAGGAAATTCACTTGCAAGAAGTATCTATAGAGAGGGAGTAAAAAATGTATGTGAATGCAACCACAGCAAATGCTGGTGAGTGAATAGTCAGGGGAGCAGGAGGCGCAATTCCCATCTAATTACAGTCTAAACAATGGATGTCATCCATAAAATGGAAGCAGTTAAAACAACCTTTTTATGTACGTTATCCAGCCACCCAAATATGAATTGGTTCTGATATCTCTTGGGGTTTTTCCCCCATATCTGTAGTCATGCAAGACAAACAGATGTTTATAGTTTCAGGTTCCTGTCCCTCCCATCAGAACAAGAAATTTTAAAAAGCAGTAGGATTGAATCAATTGTACACGCACATATTGACAGATATTACCGTCTTCCTTCAATGCTGCCTGGTTTTGTCATGTAATTTAAGGAATGTAATCCAGAGCCCTGACAATGGCATTTATCATGTAACAGTTTGAAAGACAGTTTGTCATACAGAGGGGCTCAGACCTCATTAAAATCTCATTCTCAACCAGCATCTGGTGATGAGGGACTTGATACAGGTAAGAAAAGTTCATTGCAGGGTCAGAGCCTGAGGATGGGGATGAAATTTCTTTTGACATCTGCCACAGGGGATGGATCTTCTATGTAGGATGTTGTGACAACACAAGGGTATGAGGTAGGCCTTTTCTTCTGGACAACAGACAGTAGGGTCTGCCCTGTAGGATCTGCTGCTTTTAGATTTCTGCCCAGTGGAATGGTAATTCAGGCTACTGTTTCCAACTGACTGTGACAGTGACTTGCCTCACTCCCTTAAAGCAACTTCATTTAGAATGCTTCTAAAATTATTCTGATTTCAAGAACTGCTCATGCACATGTGGGTTTGGTAAGCTTTAATATAATTGATAAGTGTATTTAACTCTATTAGTAATTTAGTCTTACTTTGGACTGTGTTCTCAGTTATGACCTGTCTGACTTTTTGCTGCAGAATGTCTGGTTATTTTGTGCATAGTCTGTGAAACATGCATATTTTCATAACAACTGGAGATGTATTTGCAGAAGTGTGAAGTTTCACTTGCAGAGTTTGAAATTGTAATCAACAAACTGTTCTTTAATTTAGACAAAGCAAGAATATCAAACACAAATATTAACCATTCTATCTTTCAGTGAATACTTTAACGTAATAAGAAAAGATTTGGAAGTAAATCACCAAAGCTATAAAACTCGTATATGCATTTCCCATGCTGATCATACAACAACTTGTTTACTAAGGAAGAGCAAAGTTTGCTTACCTGGCAGGAAGGGGGGGAAAATAGTTTCTCTTTGTCATTTACTATGTACCTCTGTGTGGGCTGTATGTAAACAAGCACATCAAGCATATCAAAATACCACGTTTGCTTTCCAGTCAGTGTTACCTGGCAGAGCTACAAGGGTGGATTTTGATTCACCATATAAAAAAACTCCAGACAAACCTTCTCCAGTGCAAAGCATTGTGGTTTGGAGCACAAATAGTTGTCACTGGCAAAAAAACCGAAATACAGATGAATGTGAATCAGTGCAAGGGTTTTACAATGCTGCAAGAACATGAAGGAGGACAACCCAGTGAGAATGCCATGATTTTTTGCCAGGAATGGGAGGCAGTGGTCTGGTTCTGCTATTGATTTGCTGTGCACAGACACATAATTTTCATTTTGTTAAGTTGGCCACAGCATCTCAGGGTCACAATGGGGCAGTAAGCTCAACCCACAGTTGGTCCCGTGGGTGCCTTCTGAAACGGAAATTGAGGAAAGTAACCTTTGCTGCGATGTGGAATAAGTGAAAGTTAGTTTGTGCTGGCCTACTGTTTTCTGCTTCTTTCTCCTTTGAAATTGAACCCAAATTTTGCATAGGAATAAAAAGACCATTGATTCCTCCTGGGTGTTCTGGGTTTATTAATAAAGTGGTACTGAATAACAGTTTTCTCTTCAGTCCTGAGGACAGGTACATTTTCCCCTATTCCTGTGTCCTGACAGTGGTCACAGCTGGCTATGTATCATGGTAGAGTAACCAGATCTTCAATCCAAAGTCACTAAATTCTGTATCGCTCAGGGGTGCGGCATGATGGTTGCCAGCCTACTGCAAGCCTACCTCCCCAACTTGCTACCCTGCTCTTTCCATCTGTGTCTATTTAGACCACCCAGTGAGCCGGTGCACTTAAAACCATGATGTGTTCAAAGAGTAGTCATTTGTATTTAAAAAAAAAACCAAACCAAAACAAAACCACCAAAAAAACACCAAAAGAAAAAAAAAACCACAAACTCATCCACTTTTAAAGAACTTTTTTTGGGTGAGGAGAGTTGGAGAGAAGAAGTGTATGAAGTTACCTGGGAAGATTGAGTTAAAATCTTAGTGGTATTTCATATGTACTTGCCCTGGAAATTGCAGGGATTTAAGACGCACAGTGCCTCTTGGATATCCATCCCTTTTAAGCATGGTTTTAAGGATTATTGTACACAAGTCAAGCAATCTATAGTTTTTATTTGCTAATGGTTGGTGTTTCAGGGATTGTTAACTCTTCCCATGGATTTCACACATAAAAGGTTGTGGCAGAAGGGCACAGACCCCCAAAATGTGTGTCTTTTGGCATCTCAGCAGGTGTTATGTCATAGTAGTCTGGAGCTCAGTGTGGGGTGATTTCTCCTGGGAGACTTACAGACTGAATTTGCTGGCCTGTGTTTATTGTTTCTGAGCTGCTCCTTTTCTTATCACAGTACGAAGCTGACACAGGAGTTCATGGCATGATGACATGCATGGAACCTTCCAACAACATAATACACTCAGCAACTCTAGGAAGTGGTTGTTGAGCAGCAGCAAATGAAAATGGCCAGCCAGTGACTCAGCTCCACACACACAAATTGTGATTGCATTAATCGCCATTATCTCTGAAAACCTGTCAACTTTCTCCCTAAATGGCTCTTGCAGAGGACCTGGAGGGCCATCAAATTCAGCCTGTTTTAGACAGCTTTTTTGAATGCCCTCTCTTGGTTCAGCAGCAGAAGGGCTTTCAGGGCATTTACAAGCCATGAAAGGGCAGAGGTGGTTACTTTGAGGCAGAAACAGGGTAATGAATGACTCAGACAAGTAGTTGAGGAGGAGGAGGAGAGAGATCACGTTTTCCATAGCGTGGGCCACAAGTACAGAAGCTATAAAGCAGTGGGAAATCAGTGTGAGACCTTTTGCTCCTTCACACCATGCCCTGCTGTCTCAAGCTTCTTTCTTAGTCACAAAAGAGCTGGCCCATAGCTAAAGGTCTGCAGAGGTCACCCCTCCACACCACTCAGCCCTTTCACTCTTTGACAGTCAAACTGGTATTTAGGTGAAGTTGACTTTAGCCTGTGAAACATGCACAAATAACCTCAATTAATGTATTAACCTGGCTGACCAGGTGATAAAAGGCTCCATGCAATGCTGAATGCCCTCAGAAGAGACTAACTTGACTACTACTCACTAGATGGGAAGAGAAATGACGAAACCTAGAGGAGGGCTTTCTCTAGACCAGGTTATAATTATGTTGCATGCATCTTGGTGCCTCAGGATGCTGTGGAGTTGGCATTAGAGAATCTGTGTCAATATGTGACCAATAAACAGTGTAGTCCCCATGTAACCTCCTAATGAGAACATTTTTAAACTTCTGTACATGGCCATTATTAGGAGAAAACTCTCTTAAACACAGTAAGCACCCACATCTGCATTCTTAATCATCCATACTGGCTGCTGTCAGAGGTGGGATATTGAACAGAATGATTGGTCTAAATATGTGTAATTGCCTCCATGCTTTTAGGCAGTTTTTGATCCATCTGTGAATTCAGACATGGACTCCGCAGCTTGGTGCTTCTTAGCTTTAGACTGTCGGTACACAACTCTCAAATGGACCTAACTTCTCAACCAGCAGACTGGCTGTAGGCTGATTGGTGAGGGGTGAGTCAACTGATTTAAAGTAAATCACCCTAGAACTGCCTTCTCTGATGTCCAAAGTGCATATCCTCTCGCCATTGTAGCAGGATCCTCATGTGAAAATGAAAACACAGAATTTCATCTGAAGCTTTAGTTCTCCCAGAGTACTTTAAAGCAGACACAATTTTATATTCACAACACAAAAACATGATTCATTCTGTATTTCACTGGAGCATGTCATTTATTTTCAATCTCCCTCTGAGTAGAGAAAGGTACTATGATAATAAATGAAAACATAAATTCCCTTGAATTGCTGTTCTTTTGCTTTTTATATTGCTGCTGAGATTTTTGGTGGCCTCGGTTTCTCTTCCTGACTGCTTTTGAGTCTATTAAGTGACGTTTCTTAATGGTTCCAGTTGGTGTTTAGAAGAGAAGAAGATCCTCTTTCAAATCCAAGGGTTTGATGACACTCTGAATCAGATTTTTTTCAAGACCAGATCCAATATGATATATCTGGCCAGAGCCAGTAAGAGAAAAGAGGCTTCTCTGCACAGCTAGTTTGTTGGCGTTCTTGCCCACAGCTGCCTGGCATAAAGATCTGCTTACCATAATTTGGAATAGGGGCTTGAATTTTTTTTAAGCTTTATTGCAGTCTGTCTTTCTGGGTTTCTTCTTCATGGACACAGTGGATACTTACACATCGATGGGGACAAAGTGACTGATTCAATAGCTTGTGGACATTCACCAGGACTGCTTTCAGCTGCATTTTTAGTGCTGTGTGTTTTTATTCTTTGTCTTTTTTATCCCAGGAAGTTGCTTTGGCTAATCTGGAAAAGCACGTTTAGCTTGCATGTTGCTTCAGAATTTTTCCACAAAAGTTTTTCATATCCTCTTGTTGTGAAACAGAACCAAATGTCAGAGCCTCAGTGTTTGTGATGAAATACAGTTTTTGTTTTCCAGACAGACCTTCCTGTGACATAAATGCTGGCAGCATGAAGCAACTGTTGTGACACAGCTTGTCAAGAAAATAAATCTGGGCCTTGGGCTTTCACCACTTTGGGCTCCTGGTGGCAGGTGTCCACGTGGCTGCTGCCTGACTGGTCTGCTTGTATCCATAAAACCTCACAGCACTAACTCACAGCAGAGAGGCTTGACACCCAGTGAGTACTGTAACAGGACTGTCGCAGAGTGGAGGCTGTTCAGATATGATCAGATGCTGTTACACCTCTTCTTGTTTTTCTCCGCTGTTCCAGTGAGCAGGGCTTTATTCTGGACAATGCAATTGGTATGTTGCTGTCACAGCTGTTAGTGCTACTATGAGCAGCAAGAGTCAGTCTTAAGTATTCAGTTCTTCTAGTGGGCAGTGTGCAGTTGGGAATTTTCTTTTAAATATCCTTTAATGCAGTTACATAGCCCTGTTTACTTGTAGGCGCTGAATGTAATATATCAGTAGCTTGACTACTGATGAAGGAGTGCCTCTAATACCTGCCAGCAATTGTGTTGCTGTATCCCACAGTATGGCAAGCATGTGAGGTAAACAGGCTTGTGGCAGTGCTCATGAGAGGGAAATAATAATTTTGGGAAGTGGGTGTTTCCTCAGAGATATGTTAGAAGTCTTTAGATCAAAAAGTCATATTCTGAATTAAGGAATGGACCCGCATGCTCTTTATTTCTTAGCTGAAATTTCTGAAATATTTCTACTGGTGAAAGATACTTTTCATATAAATTGGTAGCCCCTTGAGGGACAGCTCACTGTTGTAAATTCTGCTTATAAATTTTAATTAATCTTTATTTCAATAGATACTGATTTCTACTAGGTCAACATATACTTAGTGAACAGTGAGGCCTCTATACAGTCTGCTGCTTTATGCAGTACTTTTGATTAAGCACGTAATTTCAATTACTGTCGATCTGGCTTTATCAAAAAGCTCTTTTAAGTGTTTATCTTATTTTTCAGCTAACAGATGCTGGCAAAAGTAGCATTGGCATTTTCATATGACGCTTTTAGCTACAGAAAAGCACAGCTATTAAAAAAACAGGAAAAGAGCAATATGTACACCAAGGGCCAGATTAAACACAGAAAGTACCTATATGTCCTATAGCCATGTAAATCCTCAGTGTCTGAATCAAACTAAAGCTTTTTTAAAAGCCCTGGGCTACTTAAGGCCATATTTTCAGCAGTATTTGTAAGAGAGTGTTGAGGGACTGTGAACTTTGGTCATTCCCGCATTAGAAGCTTCAAGATAGAGATATCTAGCTAGCGCGATTTTCAGAGGATTTTCATAATATGTGGTACTTAGGCGTTTTTCAGAATTCTGCTGCTTTCTGTATCTGCATCTTTAAGCCCTCAAATTCTTCCATAAATCCAGACCTAACATCTTTGGGCTGCATCTCAATGTTAGACTTTGACATTAAAATTTTCCTGGTGAAACTAAATAAATGTCCTACTTCTCAGAAGTCAGCAGGAGTTAGTCAGAACTTCTGAAGGTCGGGCTATGATTAGCAATGTGCTTAACTTTGAAGTTTGTTACTTAGTTTGACTGCAATTAAACTAGCTTGCTTTGAGGCGCTGCTGTTTAGTACCCTTCCTTGCAGTTGAGAAAGTTAACCAATGACTACTACAAACCTGCTGCTGAAAAAATGGCTTCTGGGTTGTTTTTTTTCCCCTTTGTCTTTTGTCATCTTTGGTGTTCTGAAACAATTCTGTCAGAACAAACTGTGCAAGGGCATGCTGCTGTGGGGAAAGAGGACAAAGATGTGGAGGGGATTTTGATTGTCTGTAATTTGGACAGTTTGTGCTGCCGGGCTTCACATTTGGCCTCAGTTTGCATAGCTACAGCATGAGATTTAGCCCTGCACTGGAAGCCCAGGAGGCTGAGGGCAAGGAGGTGCAACAGAGCCCAGGTACCACATTCATTAGGGAGAGGGCAAGGAATATGCCCATGTGTTCAGGACTCTTTAGTCTCTCACCATTTCCCACTTTGAAAGCATCAGCTGGGGTGACTACAAGACTGGGAGGCATTTATGTATTATGGTGATAAAGGGTCATGAGATTTTGGGGGGTATTAAACTTCTGGAGAAAAAAAAAAAAGAGACTTTTCTTCTTCCTGATAATGCAGGTGGTGATAAGCCCCAGGGGATCATACCACTCTTTGATAGCAGCATTTGAGTTCCTTCTTCTGCTCTGAGGACATTTCATTTCAGGGGTATAAGGATAGTAATAAAAGCTTTCTCCACACCTTCTTCCCAAAGCAATTCCCCAGTTCATAGCTGCCTGTCCAAAGCTACGTCAGTAATATTCCAGTATTCAGCCCAATAAAAATTTTGTCAAGAAAGCATAAAGTTTCTGTCAGATTTTTTCCATTAAAAATCACTTTTATAGCAGCAGGCTGTAACAAGCACACAGCTATGGAGTGAAAGTGTGAAATGATGAGAGATTTGGACAGTCTTATCATCCAATGGGGACTCAGTGGCAGGCCACTTAGAATGCCTCCCGTGTATGGAGCATGACAACCAGAATATTTTTCACAACAGATTATAATGTAAGAAATTTATTGCAGATCTCAGAGGGGAATAACCCACACCGCTGATTCTAGTCCTTCCCCCCAGATATATTACTCAGATAATATGAAGTCATAACTCCTTGTAAATTATTTATGATCCTGTCCCACCTTAGATTAAAAAATATTTCTGCTGGATACTTGCAGGGTTAATATCTGTAGCCCTGTGTTTGATTTGCTGAAAGGCACAGTTATTTCTGTAGTCAATGGGAGGTGTCTAGCATTTGCTTTGTCTGGTAGCTACATGGCTGGCTGTGATCAGAAACAGGACCTGCAACCATGACCAGAACAAGTAGATCCAAACACTGAAAGCCATTGTAACCCAGGCAGAACACAGTTATTCAGTGAAAAGGTTTTGCATCGTGATCACTGACTGAAATGAATCTGATTCATTGCATACCTCTGTTTAATCTTTCATATGATGGATCATAACACCAAGTGCCTCATAACATGAACCAAACTTAGCATTCATCAGATTAATTCCTCATTTTTTATCGAGAAGTCAGGAAAGCTGATAATTTGCGGCATATTTGTAGCAGACAGCAAAGTCTGCATGACAGACAATATAAGTCAACTATCAGTTCTGTGTGTGCTAATGCATTCAGGAAACAGCAACCTACTCAAAAAGTGACTTAAGACTATAACTATTCTGAGATAGTGGCTTCCACTGTGAATGCAGAGGCTTACCACAAATAATGGGTGAGTTAGTTTAAGAATAAGGAGTGCATTCTGATCCACACCAGACTTTAAGCTGTTGTAGACTAAAAAAAAAGTGCTGGAAAAGGATAAGATTTTGAGAGTCCTAAAAACAAAGTTTATGAGCGATGCAGAATTAATCATGGAAGACTTACTTGACCTTGCGCTTCAAGGTTAAACAAATAACTTGGGATAAAAAGGAGGATTTTTACGGACTATAAATTTAGCCAAACTTGTCTACAGCAGTATTTCTTCACTTTCTGCTGAGTATCTTGTGACTAGTCGTTATGAGACACAATGGCACACTGGTTTTGCCTAATCTATTGTTTCTTCTGTAAACTACTTTCAAACAGCTTTGTACCTGATTTATTAATCATGGGTTATAAGAGGGGGACCAGAATGACAGGGCAAGATGAATACCCCCTCATCAACATGCTCTTCTATGGTCCCTCTTTCTTCCTTATCACAAGAAAATAGCTGCAAAAGTCCATCCTTTTCATTTTCAGAGAGGCTTCTTGGGTGTCCTGATTTGGCAGCTGGAGTTGGTGCAAGGCAATAAGTACCTTCATGCCGGCAGTGGTGCAGGCTATCGGTGCTGCAGGGCTGAGGGGTGGTTGCAAGGCTTCTTGTTACTTCTGAGAAAGGAAGCAACGTCATGAAAATCATGCCAGTGATGCACACGTAAGTGAGGAGTAAAATGAATATATCAAAGCTTTCATTGCTAGCAAGGTTTTATGTTTACTTCTGTGTTAACTCATAAGCTATCATACCCTTTTCTCAGAAACTTTCTATGTGTGGTTTTAAATCCTTAGTTGCAGTTCTAAAGAAGAAAATAATTATCCTTCACTTTTATTGGAAAGAATGGACAGTCTATCCCATGCAACAGAAGGAGATAAAATGAATGTAGCCTATATCCCTAAAGCTATCTTGATCCCTTAAGGAAGAAGAGAGGAGTGAGTTTGGATAGGGAGTTACAGAACTCCCAGGATAGAGGGGTGTATTTTAGAGGGCTCCTCCTAGATATTATCCAAAGTGTAATTTAGTCACAGATATATGTCTGGCAGGACAAGAAATCAGTTGTTAAGGTAGAGAGAAATTTTTCTGAGGTAAACATAGCAGAGGTTAGAATATGGCCATTCTTTTATCACTGATGCTCCTTGCAATTGTCTAGATGAGTTTAGTGGAACAAGACATTTCTCTTGGCTTGGCTAGAATTATAAAAGAGTGCATCCACAAGGATATGGCACTCCAAAACAGTTCCTGAAATCAGGTCAGGGAATGAGAGGAGGCAGAAAAGTGTCTAAAACATGGCGCTTGCTTAAAGCTGCTTGCAAGAACATTAGACCAGAACTAATGTTGAAGTCATGTTGTAGTACATAAGCATCCATCCGTCTGTGCTTTTCCTCAGTCAGGTCAGTGCAATTCATGCTGAAAGTGGGGTTGCAGCTTCAAACTAAGAAGAAAAAATTTTGATGCCCACTTTTAAAGGAAGGTTTGAACGAAAAAGTTAGCATTTACTGAAGTACATGTTGTTAGATTTTACATCCTGATCTGTCGATGATTTCATCACTTGAACTTCCTGATGCATTGATTTGATTTTACTCATGACCTTAATGTGATCCTCAGATTGTTCTGTCTTTAATTACCTCAGTAAAATTGTAGTATATTAGCTCAGTGGAGTGCTAATATGAATGCCTCTTTGCTTGCTCAACCTCTTCTAGAAAACTCATTTTAGAAAGTCAACATAACAGGTTTCATCTGTCAAATTTTGCAGCATGGACATTGCATTCAGTGGGTACAAATAACCTTCAGCAAAGAAGCGTGCAAGTCAGTGGTTTCTGAGACAAATTTACTATCCAAGTCTTTTGGCCTGACCTACTAAGAGAAAAAGTATATCCGTACCAGAAACTGTGTAGTGGGACAAGGGAAATAAGCCATTTATTAGAGAGATTAAGCAAACAGAATATTTTTAGAACTGCCCATGTGGGGTAACTTGTATGGATTTAGGGCTCTGTCCTACAGTCAGTGAAGGCGGGGAACAGTGACATTTTGCTGAATAATTGAAAAGTCTTCATAAACCAAAGCCTAGTTCATCATGCTCCCACAAGCCACTTAAAAGGGGGTATTCCTCCTATATGTTTTTTTTCCATTATGGACAGTGTTAGGGGAGAATATATGGGAGATATTGCCTGGAGTCCTGTTGAATTTTTTTTATCTCACCCCATAAGATTGACCTTTTCTTTCTGATTCTCCTCCCCACGAGCACATGTGAGGGGAGAGTGAGCAAGCAGCTGCATGGTACTTTGTTGCCAGCTGGTGTTAAATCACTACAAGCCCCAGATTGCTTCTGCTGAAGGTGCTTGGCTAAAGCTGCACTGCTGCTGCCTCAGCAGGGTCGATGGGCCAGCTCTGGGTGGCAGAACAGTCCCTCTCAGCTTGGTGCTTCTTGGAGAATGGAGGGAAGGCTGGGAAAGAGGATGCTACTGAGGTGATAAAGGTACCTTTATCCCAGTTATACCTCAGGGGTGGTTAAGGGGTTCCTGAAACCACGATGCAATCAGCTTTACCAGCAAGATCCATTTTCTCAGTAACAGCTGTGTGCTGCACCCAGCCACTGTTAATCACTCTGACACTGCCCAAAGGTCTATACAAATTACTTTGCTTTTTAGCATGTGTCCTTACAGCCAAACAGTCCCAAAGAATTTTTGAGAGGGGCATTATGAAGCCATGAAAAGCCACTTGGTTGAGTGCAGCAATCCACAAATAAAAGTGCATAGCCATGTATCTTGTTTACAGTTGTATAAAGCCTGCTGATATCAGCCATTTCAAATGGGTGTGGGATGAGAAGCATCATTGCTCTCTCACAAATGGACACTAAGGTCACTCAAAATCAATAGCAAGTAAGAGGTGAAAGCAACTCTTAGAGAAAATAAGGTTGAAACTGCTCCAGTATTTGAGGTTTGACCAACCACTTCTGTACAGCTTGCACAGCTGCAGAAGCAATTGTAAAAACACCTGGGGTTTGTGCTCTCCTGTGTTTACAAAGCCCCTGCCCTCATGTACCTCAAAGACAAAGCCACACAGTTACACAGGAGAAAGAAATGATTTATCCAGAAATGGGCACTTAAATCCAAAGTTCTTATTTGGATATCAGAAGCAGTTCTCTTTGTATTTGCCAGCTCTTTGTATTTTTAACAGCAGCGTGGTGCACTGCAATGCTTCATGGTGATGTTCCATTAATATTTGCCTTTTTCTGTATGCTCAAGCACTTGTGTTCTTATGGGCAGCTGCAGAAGTTTTAAATACATATATATTTTTTTGTATGAACTCCCATTTTTGTATAAAATATCTGAATTTCTGGTTTATCACTTTTTATGCTTATGGAAAAATGTGTGTGAAAAAATAGCTTTTTACTAAAATACCTGCAGAGATGCATATTTCTATGCAAGTTTTCTAACTCTTCTTAAATAACTTATTTTGGATTGCTTGATATTGGTGACAAGCTTTTTTGGATTATGGCTCCTAAAAGTAGACACAGTGCTAAAACTAGTGCAGAGCAGGGAAGAAGGATAAGGTTTTGCACCAGAGAGACTTGCCTCCTTTTTCTGTCTTAGATATTTGCCTTTTCACAACAATTTTGCTGTTGACATGCTCAGCTTGTGATCTAATCTGTGCTCATTAGAGGGCATTTTACACTTGCACAGAAGGCAGACTGAGGGAGGGGGAGAGCCTTTGCCAGTATTTAGAATTTGAAGTTATTTCCCCAAAGTGAAATTCGTGTACAGCAGTCACTCTCCAGGCCAGATTTTGAATCTGTCACTCCAACCGTGAATCATATATTCACAGGAGTAGAAAATTCGAATAGGCACCTGCTGCCTAATGGAAAAAGTTTTTCATTCCTGCTCTAAACAACATTGTTTGTAGCTTTTCACTGACTTGGATTGAATAAATTCAAGCTCTATTAAAGCTTTAGCAGAATTTCAGTTACTCCAAGTAGGTTAGATTTTTGTTAAACTTCATTTGAATGCCTATGTATTTTTTATGCAATATTGAGTATACAATTTAATGGATTTTGATTGGTAATGCAGCCTGAAGCCTCATTACTTGAAAGCTTTATGCTACCAGAAGTAAGTGTTTTCAGTCTCTGATGGAGAAAAATCAGCTTTCTGGTTGGAGGCTGGCTTTTTCAAAAATGAGAAATCAATAAATTTTCTCATCCTTTTATGACAGATCTGGGATTTCAGCTCTGTGTGCCCTGAGTTGTGTTCTGTGAAAAAATATTTTTTAAAGGAGAATTTAGCTGTCATAATTGATGGAATGCAGCTTGCAGTCTGCTGTGGGCACCTCAGCTTGGGAAGGACATCAAAGTGAGGCTATTTATTGGGATAACAAAAAAAAAAAAGCATGAGCATGTGGAAACTGTCACCCCCTCTTGCCTCTGGGTGTCTAGTTTATGTTCATTCCAGTGGAGGCACTCATGGTGTCCTATTTTCCAAGAGCCTTCTTTCATTCTTCCTTTTTAGTTTTTTTTTTTCTCCTGTCCTACATACTTAATACAAAAGTAAAGCATGGTGCTATAGCAAAACAGGATCAAAGTGAAGGAGGATCCTTTGCTACTTTCTAATCCAAAGGAGAAAGGTGGTGTAAGCAAGCAAGATGTCTGGTATTCTGTGGCACAGGAATGTTGCTTTCAGAGGAAATGCCTTCTTTTTGAAGGCATCCACTGGTGCCCATAGTCAAGGCTGCCTCTTAGGAGGGAAGAAGTAGTCTTAATTAGGATGATGTCAGTAAGAATATAAAAATGTTGCAGGTACAATGTCCCTGTGAATTAAAATTGCCATGAAGTTGTCCTTCAACAGTGTCTGAGAGAAGCCTTGGTAGAACTAAAAATTTTACTGAAGAGAATGTCTCTGGCAAAGTTTTGTGGGGTTTTTTTTAGTGAAGAACTCCAGCTTTGTGTCATGTTTCCAAAAGGATTTGTTCTGTTTTGTTCTGAATTTGCGTCATAAAACTGGAATCTTATTGTAGATCATGCTTGGTCCAGTAAGAAAGTGTTTTGCCAAGATGTTTTACTGCTGGTGTGTGGGGCCTGGATTCTTGCAGAAGAGAGATGGGGATTTCAGGGTGTGCTGGTGTTAAGTGCTGACCATGTGGAACTCCAAACTTACAGCACCTTGCTTTGCTCTTAGGAGCAAAATCTTCTTCCGATGTGTTTTGTGTCTAGGAGAGAATTATTCTGAAGTTGCCACCTTCTCCTTTGAATGGTAATTGTCCAACTTCTTCCTCAAGTCCAATCTACCCACCTTTCTGTTTGTCTTCAAGACCAAGTGGTCCTGCATCAGTTGTGTGCTCCACGTGAATATGTGAGGAGAGGGGTGCCTGGTTAGCAGGGAATTATCCTCCTGTCTGTGCCTAGGAGTGGGTTGCAGATGGGCAGGATGAGCATCAACCAGCCCAGGTTAGGAGAGTACAGAGAGGAGCTGAGCTTCACTCATGCATGGAGCAGCGGGTCTAGGGGTGGAGCTGAGTGTCTTCTGTCAACAAAATGCTGCCTCTTCCATAGAGCAGACAGAAAGAGCTGCAGGCTCTGTATTTAATGCAGAAATTGTTCAGAGTACTGCAGAATTGGCTCATAAGTGTGTGAAGGTCATTAACCGAGTGCCATCTACTGGCACAAGGGGTCTTTATTATCTGCTTGCTTAACATGAGAAATGAACTCAGCAGCTCATGCTGAGTTGCTTTCAGGTGGGTCCTGAATGCAAGGTGCCAGCCTAGTTTTGGCCACAACTTCTATTCCATTTCCAGCTCTTTCAGTGCCTGTGGAAATCCCCTCGTGCTCTCTTTAGCAGAGCTCATGGACTAGAATTGCCTCTTGCTACCTGACCTGAATTGCTGACCTTGCTACCTGATGGACAGAACAGGTCAATGCATGTTAGTTGAGTCACCCTGTTTAAGAGGTGTGGTATCTCACATTCAGCTAGCTTCTGACAGAAGTATTGCCTGTCCTGCCACTCTTCCACGTGTCCTTAGATGTCAGCAGGCTCCCTTGAGTCTTTATGAACTCAGATTAAGAAGATGGGAAATCCATTTGCAGCTCTAAAGGAATGCACAGTGGGCAGGGGACTATTATTGTAATTTAATTAATTTAATAAATATATTTAATGGAATAGGAGCCACATCTGTGTAATTATCACTAGGAGGCCTCTCATTCGTCTATTTTTCATGCAGAGCAGATTTTTGTACGGCACAGGTACAGTTTCAAAAGATGGCAGGACCAACGCCTGAATACGAGGGAAGTAGATCTCCTAGCACTTGGGAAAACCCAGGCATGACTGGGCAATTTGTCAGCCAGCGTTACAGCACAAAGGCACTGTATCTATTTTGTTCACCAGAGAAAAGGAGGCAACTTGCATTTTTTTTTTTTGTGGAGGGTGGAACTGTGACCTTTTTAGCTGCTTGCTTCAACAGATTAAAACTGAAGTCCTATGACAGAGCTCTCTAAGGAAAATTTGTCCTGCTGCTTCCCTTGATTAGAAGAAAATGAGGGTTTTTTGCCTTGCAAAAATGTCTGACATTTAAAAGATTATATGAAAAACTCCATTCTTTAGCAAAATAAAATGACAGCTTTGCAAAGTTCTTCACTGAGAATGAGGCACTAGGATAGACTGGGGTACCCATTCCCATGATGGAAGCCCTAGGCTCAAGCCATTGCTAGAACAAGGAACTCAAACCCAAGCTAGGAAAGATGCCCACATCACACAATTATTCTCACGTGGAGTCTTTCTCATGAGTTCAATGTCCATCTTCTCCACAGGAAGCCCTTGAGAACTGTATTGACAGTAGCTCTCCTCACTAAAGAATTTGTCATCTTTGTGCAGGGGAAATATATTTCCTAGAAGATTTTCCTCTATCTTGAGCACACTCTTTATTTAAACACCCAAAATATTGAAGTAAGAAGCTGTTCACAGAACAATCACCTTATCATAAAACACACCCTGCTAAGAACGTGATTTCCGTTTGCATTTAATGTGAGGCAGTGTTCCTCATTATTCTTTGCACACTAAGCTTCATCTAAATCAAATTTAACTGAGAAGGACAATATTGCTATTGATTTCTAGTACTAAAAATAATGCATAATAACCTCACTGTACTGTCAAATCTGTTCAGTGAATGAAATTGCTATCACAGAAGATGTATCATTATTCATCAATTTTATTATCCTTGCCAAGTAGGCTGGCACCTTCATTCAAGTCATTTCTATGGGACTTGACTTGAGCAAGGAGTGACAACATGATCTGCACTTTTTGGTCAACCATGCGTACCAAGGAGCTGTTCAAACATCTTTATTCAATGTATTTATACTTGAGGAGAGCATGGAGGTGCCTTTCTGCTGATTCTATTTCTGAGGCTAATAGGTATGGGAAAGCTGCAGTTAAGCTGAAAACAAGATGAGGAGAGATGGCATGTGCATGTGTTTGAACATTTTAAATCTGTGCGCAACAGTGCCAGGAGCAAAGATTCCTGAATTAGAAAAGATATTACAAGAAGATTAAAAGCACAACTAATTTGTTATATGCTATCATCTAGGCTATAAGCTTTTCTCTTCTGTTTTTAAATACTGTTTATAATGAGTGCTGCAAAGGAAACCCTGCACTACAGGGTGCCAAGAGTCATGTTTTGGGACAGGGAGTTGCAGTTATATTGGAAGTTCAACTGGCATAAACTGGCTTGGGTTCACAGATGGCCTTTCCCTTCTCTGCAATGTGCTATGACATGGCTCGATTCATGGGTGCATGCTCGGGATGATTATTTTTAGATGATAACTGCCTAGTTCTGGAGGGGCCTTTAGTAGTCTTGGAGCCAATAAGGAAATCATAGCATCAGCAGAATGAAAATTGCTGCAGGTTGGAATCCTGGAAAAATACTGATCAGCTTGGGTCAGGTGCTGGTCAGAGAGAGCCACCAGCAAGTACTGACACTAACAGCAAGGTGTTTGGGACCTGTTTTTTTTTTTCCTGTTGATTAAAAAAAGAAACAAACCACCAAAACCAACCACTCCTCTTGCAAGTATTCTTCTCTTCTCACACACACGTTTTTTCTAAACTGCTAAGTGATTTGGGTTGGGATACACTTCCCCTCTGTTTTTCTGATGTGTCAAGCATTCATTATGAGGGATTCTTGATCCTACATGTCTCTGTAGCCTGTGCTTTGTAACAGTTTCATCACTTGCAGCTGAAGTTCAAAACTGCTCTCCTCTTTCTCGTTTTGATTTGTTGGTGTTTCTATCTGCCCTTCCAGGGGCTGGCTGGAACCTTCTACAGAATAGCAAAAGTGCTGAGTGGAGCATATTTCACTGGTGTCTTAGTCTGACCGCTAATAGGAAATACTGGCACTATTTCAGGAAAGTTCACTCATGTGGCCATCTCAGTTTACCTTGAAAGTTCAGGCTGACTGCAAGGTTCAAAGAAAGGGGGTTTAACTGACTCTAGCCTTCAAATTCACTTCAGTCAGACTGGTGAGGAAGTTTACATGAGGTTGAAGGTCAATTGCTTTGTGTGTAGGTGTTGGAAAATTCAGGGGGAAAAATAGTTCTTTTTGTGCTCAAGGACTTTCCTGTTAACCTCATATTTTTGTTCCCCACCTCTTAGATCATGCAGATGATTATTGGAACACAGCTGACTTTTCTGATATAAACCCCACTGTTTACATTCTGTTCCAGTCATCTTCCCAGGCCCTCCTATTTCATCCTACTCAGGGGGAAGGAACATGTGAGTAAGGAAGTGTGGGAGGAGTTGGCAAACCCCCAAAATTTTCACATGATGTAGCTTAGCTGGTGATGATGATGGGTCTGAGGACCAAAAGCTTCAGACATTAGCAAACATTTTGAAGAAGGGAACCTCTGTAGGGAGGCGTTGCAAAAGGATAGGGGCTCTTGGGCATGTTGGACAACTTGAACTAAATGGATGGTCTAGGCAATGCACAGGCCTTTTAGAGGGCTGGTCTTGAGCAAGAAATTTCTGCAGCTGACCTTGTGGCATGGGCTAACTCTGCGTTGAGCTGACAGTTTGCTTTCAGGACCTACATGACACCTGAGGTGGAAATGTGCTTGCCACAGCAAGGCTATTAATAAACTTGCTTTTGTGAGCTCTTGGCCACAGTTTGAGGCTATATTCTTTTGATAACCCTGAAATATGTTTTGTTTTCATGTACTTGTGGATATTAGGTTTAACCTTTCCTACTGTCAGGGATTTCTGAAACCTTAATTGCTTTTCCAGTTTAATTGCCCCTGGAATGAGCTCAGGAATTAGCTTTCTGCTAATGGGGAAATATTTGAGCTGTTAAGGCTCTAAACTATTATTTTTAGACCTAAATTAAGGTGGGGAAATGAGATGCAGATAACAATCAAGGTTTCAGTGTTATTATACTCAAATGCATTAGGACTTATAGGATTAAATACAGCCTAAAATGAGTCCAAGAACCTGTTCAAAATGAGTAGTCTCGAGATGAAATGTTCTCTCAACTACATGCCATCTTGAATGTTATTTATCCTTGTTTTAATGTAAAGGTTTTGTTGACAAGCATCATTTCAATAATTGCATTGGGTTTATATTTTAAGAATTGTCTTTATTGGAATAGTATGGGAAACTTTTAGGGTTTATATTATTTTTCTCTCATCTTAAAAAGTTGAGAAATTGAGTAATGACCTAATTTGTTTTAGCAGATGCTCTGCCAGCATGTGGAGAGTTCATGTGGTATTGCTTGTCATCAGGGGTCGTTAACCATTTTTGAGCACTTACAGCCCTCAGAAGCAATACAGTAGTACCTTGCAGTACTGCTGAGGCATATGCAAAACGCAGGTTTCAGCAGATACTGCTTAAAGCAGAGCAATTTGTGAGAGTAAAAACTTGAGTGTAGCAAATTAGCAGTTTTATTTTATACCCAAGTCATTGCTCAAAGATGGAAAATTATGCTAAAAAGCCACAGCATGTGATAAAAACTAACATTGTTTTTATTCCTAGAAAGAAATTTTAATAGAATGGTTATCAGTGTTGCAATTCTTACCACTTACTGGTTTGTTCAAGGGACTCTTCTCCTATGTGATGTCCCCTCTGACAAGGCAAATCTCAAAACAAATTCAGACAGATTCATCAGTCAAAAAGTCTTGCATTTAATCATTCTGTGTATGCAGGTCACTCAGTCAGGTTTTTACCAAGATTTTTTATAGGTGGGCCCTACTTAAGGTAATATTTGAGACCCTGTAGAAGTGTAACATCTGGTTCTTTAATTAAAGGCTGTCAAAATGTGTATGTGCAACAGGACCTAAGATCTCATTGGGGAAAAAAGGAAGTAATTTGAACCTGAATTGAAATGTTTGTTGTATGTTTTGTTGAAACAAATGGAAAATTCTGTATGAATCTACTCTAGATCTTGTCTTGTTATTTTCCCCCTCTTGACTCTGTCTTTATAATATGGACAAGGCTGTTCCCTGCTGAGACCTTTTCTGTGAGAAGAAATAAAAACATTTGACTCAGAGGCAGGAGAGTTAACTGGACCTTCCTGGAGCCCTCTTCTTTTTTTTTGTGAAGAGGATGGGGTAAGAAGTCATTCCTGTATCCAAGAACTGCCAATACAGAGCAGAACATAGTAAAAAGGGGGGAGGCACACTCCTAGTATGATGTATGTACATGCTCGAGCATAACTTGTCTTTACTCGGAAAGACAAATATTCCATTAATCAGATCAGAAATTGTGCCAGCCAACATGTAGAGGTCTTCTCCAGTCCTAGCAGCTGGAAAAGCCATGGTTTGGGTCATGGCCATTATGAGAATGTGGTTTGGTCCAACTGATCCCTCTCCAAGAATTTGCCCCTTTTAAGCAGATGGAGCTGTTCTGGGTTTACAATGACAGTTGTCTGGCCAAGTTGGGCCTTTCAGCAATCTCTCCCCACTGCCTTCCATGATTCCTGACTCCACACAGGTCCACTCCCCTGAGTGCTGGGTGTCTGTTGCTGCTCTTGCGCTGTTATTATGTTCCCAAGTGAATGCTCTGCTGTGCAAAGCCAGCCTTGAGCTGCATCAGGCTGCATAATGAGATGCTAGTTGTACTGCCAGTGCACCACTTCCATCTCTAAAGGATAAGTAGCATCGTTTATGGGAATTCTTGAGAGCTAAAGCAGATCTGGCTGTGACAGGGGCAATCAGATTTATGTAATTTTCTGACAGACAGTTAAGCTTAAAGCTGCACAAACCGGAAATATACTGTCATAGAAAGTTAATACTTTAGAAGCCCAAGGTTTTGTGAGGCGAGGCACAACCCTTTCCTCTTACAAAGATGCTGCTGCTTTCTCCTGTCTTTTCAAAAGCCCCACACTGCCATGAGACAAGACCCCACCCTTCCATAAATCTGATCCCTACTAAAGTTAATAGAAAGAAGAGCATTTTAATGAGGGGTGTGTTTGGACTGGACTCTATCGTGACTTAGATTTTAGTGTTTATGTGACAAGAAGTAGCCGCGATTCTCCTTAGTTATAGATGGAACAATAAGTACATTTTAAACTCACTAATGCAGAGGAGATGATATGAAATGAGTTAAAAGCTGAGACTGAGTCATGATTTTCCAGCCAGCACAATACCCCAAAGGTATCCTGAACCATTAGGGCTGTCTTATGCTGTTTCAGTAGAATAATTTATCAGTTTTATAAGTTTTGGCACAGTGTCTCAAACCTAACGTTTAGCTAGGGCATGTAGGTACAAAAGGCAGGAAGGGAGGCTGAAAATTTATTGCACATAATTCTTGCACCCCTGAGTGTTTATGTTTTGGTGGGAGGGTATGTTGTGAGTCACAAAATGTGATGGTGGAATACATGAGTCAAAGAGAAGGCTGCTGAGAGTGATGACAAGAAACTCGGGTTTGTGCTGTGGGAACCTGTGGAAAACTTGTTCTGCTTTACATGTCATGTAACCCTGCAGTGTGTCTTGGGGGTCTGACTGCACCCTAAAAACACACACAGTACCCCTGATGTTGACAGGAGACTGCAGAGCTTTAGGGGTCTAAACTATAATGTTTTAACAGTGTCTGGATTTAGGTAAGTGATGATTTGACAAAGCCACCTTCTGCAGTGTGTTTTTATGAGATCCTACAAACCCAAAGGATCTGGAGATACCAAACATCCTTAATACACTTGATGAGCCTGCTAATATATATCATTTTTGTCTCTTTTTTTATTCCCCCCCCCCCCCCCCTCCCCTGGGACTTTATAGCTAAAAGAGAATTTCTGAGAGTGAAGTGAGTTTGTCATTCAAATATTACTGCACACTTAAACCCAGCAGGCTTCTGCAGGACATTCTGTGAGCTTAATACCCTATTGTCCCAAGTTCAAGGGGCATTTATACTTTTCCTCCTATTTGAGTGTGGTCCAGGGTGAGGATAAAGGAGTGGTGAGTACAGACTCTGTCCAGGTGAAGAACACAAATGATTTTGTTTAAAAACTGTAAAAGCAAATCTGTTCTTTTGAGAGGCACAGTTTGTGCTGCAACTGCTGTAACTCTGAAGAAAATTGTGCTACTTTAGGATCTTTTTACTGGAGGCAGGCATTCAATTTAATTCTCCCTTTTTTTATTGTTACAAAATAACTGTACCTGCTTATTGTACATTGAAATAACTCTTCAGTGTAAGGTTTTAACCAGAGATGATAGTTGCAAACTCTTGTTTAAAGATGACAAATATTTTTCTCCCTGCAAAAACAATCTACTCCTTTTTAAATGAAGTACTTTTGAAAACTGAATGTATCCTTACTGCTTTAACATCTCTTCCATTTGCATACTGAACTCAAGAAAAAAAAAAAAAAAAGTAGGTAGAAAACCAGAGAAGGAGGTAGAAAAAGAAGACAGAACTAGATAATCAGAAATACTTAAATTTTTTTTTTTCTGTCTTCAGATATTCCACATGCTTCACCTCTGTTTATCCATCCAAAAGGAACTGACAAGAATCTCATCATTTTGGAGATTTTTCCATTTGAATTAGGTGCCTTCATGCACTGTCAGCAGGCCATAGCACTTATTGCTGAGGAAGTGGTGCTAAATAAGTTCCTGTATCAAAAAAGATTGCTCCCAGACTTGGGAGGCCCTTCTAGCAGACTGCTTAGGGGAAGCAGCCAAAAAAACCAAATCCAAACCCCTAACAGATCCCAGGAACAAGATGAGCAAATAAAAAAAAATAGAAAGAATTTTCAGGAATTTTACACTACAGCATAATTATGGGTCTCATTAAAATGCTCTTCCTTTTGTTATCTTTGCATTTAGTACAGTAGGGGTTTTGTTTGATGTTGTGGTGATTTATGAGTACTTGTGAAATGGCAGAGAAGGCAGAATTCTAGTGAGGGGTGAATGATTGCCCTTAACAGACCAAAGGATTAGTAGCTATAGCTTTGCTTGGCAATACTTTCCTAGTTTGTAGAGCACTTGTTTGTACAGTGTTTCAGTGGGATACAAATCTTTGAACATCTCTGTGCTAAATGTGTATTTAGGCAGGTAAATGTTTTACTTGGGTTTCAGATATATTTTTGGTTGGTTTGGGGTTTTTCACTTCATGGTGGTTTTGGTCATCACAGAAATTAGTGGCTCCCAGGTGATTTCAGCGTGTGTCAGTGTGAAGATGAGATGACATTGGGTCTGTATGGAATCCACAGGACTTGAGGACAGAAAACTGTAGTGTTAGTGAGATTGTATCAGCCAGTAGCAGGGGAAACTTACCTACTGAACCCAAAGGGAACATGAGGAAATTTTGGTCAAATCTTTTTATCTGTAAATTTTATGTTTACTGTTGATTTTGGTACATATCCATCTGTTTATAGCATGCATACTTAGGGTTTTTTATGGGTACTTTAATAACTGCTTCAGATTTTGGATCTTAAACTGCTTTACAACCATTTCACCATTTCCTTTCCATCTCACAGTTATTAGGCACTTTTACCTCTAATGCACATGTAGTCTTCACTGTAGGAAATCACAAAGTTGAAATACAGAATGTTGATCGTTGTAAGAGATGGACCTGAGTGTTGGGGAGCCAGTGGACTCTCTCTTTGGTTCTGTTTTGTTCATAATAATGGCAGGCCTGCTCCCTTGGTCTTACTATCCAGAAATTCCAGTCTCCCAAAATCTGAATCCAGATGCTGGTGATGTAGACTGGTGTTTTCCTAAAACTGAGTGAGCATGACCCTGTAGTAGCAGAAGCTGTTCAATTATTATTTGATGAGATTCCCCATGTGAACCTGGCATGAGTATATTTAATAGTTCCTATTTGTAATTACCAGTGTTCTGCAACATGTTAAAAATAGTCCAGGGGCTTTGGCCCTGCGTGCCCTACAGTATGTAAAAGCTTGTTTAGGCTTACTGCAACACTGTAATCACAGATCTTGTTGCCTAAGGGAATTTTCTCACGTTTCTTAATTTAATTAAACATTTCCCATTAAGTTTAATTAAATGTTGAGATGCAGAATTCCTCCTTAACCCTACAATAATAAGGCTTTACAAATCAAAGTACAATTTTCACAGATTTTATTCTGAGACTTCATCTCATTTGATACAGTGAATATTTTAACAGTGATTTTAACATTCTGGGGTTTTGTGAAGTCTGTTTCTGTTTATCTCTCTCCAGCTCATTTGAAGCAAATCAGACAGGTCCCCAAAATGCCCTAATAATTAAAAATTAGGTGAGGACCACATCTACACCACCTCTGCTTGTCTGGTAGCTGTAAACTCCCATCAGTGTAGTGCCCACCTAAGAATCCTGACAAGTCATCACTTTTCTGGAATTTTCCAAATTTACCAGTTTTGTGGCCACATTAATCAGAGTGTATCGAGCTCATGTCCTGTACTTTTGTAGTGACAGCACTGGGCAATCAGACTGTTGGAGAGTTTAGGTACCATGTAATGTAAATACTTGTGCAGGTCATCTATGCTTATCGTTATTAAAATTCTGAAGTGTCATGTTCTGTTGCTGCCTGGAAAGAGTATTGTTACAGTTATTTCACCAGTAATGGAGATACTTCTACTCAGTAGGATTACACTTTTTTCCCATTTTTTGCGAGGGTGACTGAAATTGCTCATTGATCTTTTGGACAGAAATTATTTCGTATTGCTCTTCAAAGCTTTGTATCTCTTTGGGCTTTTCTCTGTGTGTGTAGTACAAACACTTTGCCATTTAAAGAAAAAAAAAAAAAGGAATATCACAGAAGAACTGTACATCTCACATGCCATACACCAGCATGCTGAAGGGATTTCAGCTTTAAGGCTGTTTCTTTGGGCTCCCAGCTGACTTATGATAGCACAATGTGAAATTTTAGGATGAGAAGAGTCCCATCAACACCACATCTGTTCAGATTTCTTGCTTTCTTGCTTCCACACTGACATTCACAAATATGAAAAGGGAAGAAGCTTACAGTTCTGTCTGAAATGCAGAACATTTATGGTGTAAAAATTTACTGTAACTATTTTAGTCAGATATATTATTCTGTCATGACCTGGACATAAATATAATAATTTTACCTTTTATATAAATAGTTTTCACATCAAAAAGGGTTTATTTTACAGTACTTCTATGCACAGAAAAATCTGCTGTAAAAAGTAAGCTACTGGCTGTGTTTATTCCAGTAGAATTTACTACAAATTGCATTTATAGAGCAATGAGGCTTGGAGCCATCCCACCTTGCTTTTTCTCCAGGTCTGCTGTTCACAGCAGGACGGAAAGTATTCAGATGCCACTTGAAAGCCAGTTGACCCTGTGGAGATGCTGTTTCTTCTCCATGGTCTACTGGATGTATAATGCCTGGACTACTATTTTAGGCACTATATTTTAATGGAATGCTGAGCTCAGACCTGCAGCATCATTTAAGGCTTGAAATTATGTGGGTGGGAAACACCAGACCAAGTCCTTTACCTTGGAAATGTATCTTAGCTCATCGATTTTTATAGGCCACATCACAGGAGCAGGTTTCTTTTACAAAAGGTGTCTGTGCTTTGAAAGTTACTTGTTCAGTGCCACACCCACATATAGCTTCAGGATCAGCAGATCAGGCCTCTTTGGGCACCCAATGCACTGAGCACGGTGTTCCCATCTCTTATGGATTTATCATGGCTCTTCCACCATAAAATCCATAAGATTTATTATCCATAAGATCTATTGCCCATTATCTTTTCTTTCTGAATCACATCAACAAAGTTTGTGGCCCACAAAGAGATGCTTAGAAATTATCTTATATTGAAAATGAAGGTTAAAATTAAGAAAAAAAAAAAAGTAAGAAAGAAGGTCTTGACTTTGTTGCTTCTTTCTTTCCTTGGCACCTTTAAATTTTCTGTGTCTTTTGTTTGTTGGGGTTGTTGTTGTTGTTGTGGGGTTTTTTTGTTTCAATGTTTTTTGGAGTTTTTTTTGTGAAGCAAGTTTCGTGATTTTACAGCCTAACTTGTAACTTTAGAATACTATAGTCAGTAGCACATGGATGGATAGAAAAATACAAAGGATTCATGTGATTCTAGGAAAGACTATATAGTTCATTCCTAGGGAGTTGTGCCAATAATTGTCAGAGAAAACTGATAAAAAGTCAGTTTTTCATAAGGAAATGAGCAGGTGTGTCTGAATACCTGAGGTGAGCCAATCTAGAAGATTGAATAAGAAGATCCTGACTATTTGTGACTATTTTTCAGGGCAAATCCTCATTTAAGGCCCTTGCATGGGTCACTTCTGCCTTAAAGCTCCTGTGCTTTGGAGGGATAAACTCTGGATCATGCCTGTTGCTGTTTGAACTTTTAGCTTAAGAGGAGCTGTTAATGAGAAATGTAACTGCTGCATTGAGTTACACATCATAAGTCTTGAAAATTAAGAAGACAACTTTTTTCCGAAGTTAAATAATGTAATGCTGCTAGTAATTATTATTAGTTTTTGAGAAATCATATTTTGCTTTAAAAATGAGAAAATTATTACTTAGAGTTCTGTTTCCTTCTAAAGAGCTCTAGGCCATAAGCAGGGAGCTGGCAGGGGTTAACGGTTTTGGCAGAGATGTGCAACGTCCTGACTGGAGCAAAAACATCCTTCACATGCTTGGTACAGCAGCAAGGATGAAAACACTGAAAAGATATGTAGAGATGAAGTCTGAAACCAGTTGCATTGCCTGGGTTGCTTCCCCCACAAAGACAAGTTTTATTATTGCTAATTTTTCAGAGGGTGCTAGCAGCCATTATTTCCCCATCTGTCCAAGCAGAGAGTCGGATCTGTGTCTAAAAGAGCACTCAGTACCTTCCCAGAAAGGACTGTTGGCTCACAGACTGGTTGAAAATTGAGAAAGTGCTTTGTTAAATATTTCAGGGCAGCTGAGCCTTAGTCTGCTGTCACCTCAGTTTTCCCCTCTGCTACTTTCTAAACTTATTTTTCAGTTGGTTTTTTACAGGGGGTTGGGTTTTTATTTGTTTGGGGGTTTTTTTGGTTTGGTTTTCTTGAGTTGCAATTTAAAACTCATGACTCAGAATTTGTCTGAGAAGGAGCCTTGGAAGCTGCTTGAAAATTGGTATCACAAACTTATAGGGCCAATAATTGAAGTGTTTTCTTGGAAGTTGTGAAATCAAATTAGCGACTCAATTTGCTTATGATTTTCAAGTAGGGAAAAAGAAAGGGCACTTCTGTTTTTTTTGTCTGTGATCACTGCCTTGAAGATAAATGACTTTTCTCCTTGCTGTAGGCCAGTGTTCATAGCCTTAGCCACTACACAACATATTTTTTTTGGTTGTAATTGATTTTTTTATGAGGAATTTTCAGAACAATTTCAAACCCAAATATTTTCCCTCTACTCTTTTATTTCTTACTTGCTCCCTGGCTGATTTGGCTGTCAGTGTAGTGCGCTGACAAATAAATCATAGTCAGGGCTCTGTTCCCCAGTGCACAAGAGTCAGGAGTCCCAAACTACCCCTGCAGTCATGCAAAGGTTCTTACTTCACAGCTTTATCAATGCTTGCTGACTTTGCAGCATCCCACAGAGAAGGGAAGCTCATGACATGAAAGATGGTATCTTCTGTACTCAGAAAAAATAGACTGGAAACAAAGGTGCCACACAAATACAATATTTAACACAAGCAGTCTAAATCCTTTTGCAGGGCATGTGGCCTGATGGGTTAAGCACTGCAGAATGAGCTGGGTGACCAAAATGTGAGGATGTTCTCTGTGACCTTGAGCAAGCCTATTCCTGTAATCATAGCTTAGTTTCCATTCTTGTTTCATGACAGAGTTGCTGCATACTTGGAGTAAAAGCAGGCCCTTGGTACTAGGCTTTCCTACCTGTCTGATTTCATGCAGATTGTGCTAGCAAGCCATACTGAAAAAATGTCTTTTTCTGACAGTTCTGGGGGTAATTTCTGTCTCTCAATGTTTACCAATGAATGGCATCTCATAACTCCAGTGATATTTTTGAGGGTTTTGCTAGAACCTCAGAGGATGCTAGTTTATTGCTAAATATTTTGCCTTCGCCCCTTTTCACAAACATTGAAATTTCAGACCTGGCGCCCTGCAGAGGAAAGTTTTAAAATACAGACATATTTGGTGAAGCCAGATAAAAACCAGAAAAGCTTAAATTTCAGCTTTAACTGATCATTTTAAATTCCCACATACTCACAGAAAATGGAATGTGGGAATTTTCTGTGATGCTCTTTCAGCTTAAGCATGCTAGTGCGGATTTTATGGGGTCTGGGGGTTCCTCTGTGCTGCAATGTTTTAATGTTTTTGACTTCTTGCTGTACTGCAGACATTTGTAGTGAGCAGAAGGCATCAGATGTAGGATAGTGATCTTTTGAACTCCTGCTAAAGCAAAATGTGCTAAACTGCAGAGTGAAAGGTGATGCCCCAATCAGCCTTAGAAATTTCACTTCATTAGTTTTTTCAAGGATAAGAAACAGACGAAAGAAACCTTTTTTTATATATTTCTTTTTTCTAGTTACTTTTCTCACTGAGAAAAATAGTGAATTCACCTTTCAAGATGAATTAGAAATCAGTCCTAGCCACTTGCTCAAGGAGGGCCAGAGGACAAGCAAACAAACATTTGAAGTGTAGAAAAGTATGCTAATATGGCCAAGTTTGGGGAAAGGTAATCTAAATTAAGCAAGAGGGAATAAAGAGACTGCAAAGATGTGAAAAAACAAGGAGCCTTCAGAGAGTCTTTCTAACAGATACTGTGTTTACTTTGTTAAAAATGGGGAAAACAATCTCTGTCTGCATGTTATCAGTAAATGAGAGTTTTAATAATAAATTATCTATGTGATTGCTATTTTCTTTCCCTTTGCAAGGACAGAGGCTCTAAAAAGAAAATAAGTATTTCTGTATCTGAAATCTTTTACTAGTAGACAGCAATTAGAAACAAGTCAGGATTTATTATTGTATTTAATTTATGGGGTGTTGGATTTTTGTGGAGGTGTTTTGGGGTTTTTTGAACAGATAGGGAGAATGGTTGTCTCCTGATGGAGTAGTGTTAATTTAGCACCATTGTCACAGTTACTCTGGCATTAGCAGATCTGGAAGCACTGTGAGTTAGAATAGAACTGTAACCTTCTAATCCGTGTTAGTGTTTGGGTCGAAATCAGTGTGGGGACACAACTGACCAAAAACTTGAGTGTGATCAGCAAAAAGGGAGTCATTGGCCTATGACCTGACCATCTTTGTGTGTGTTCTGTGACTAAACTGAGTACTCCAAGAGGCAGATGGTCAGTGGGTGGCTGCACTTTGCCTTTCAATGCCCTTCTCCTGATCATCTGTGCTTGGGAATATAAGACTGCCTTGGCTCCCTTTCTGCCAGTTACCCAGCTCTCTCTCTGAGGATAGTAAACACATATTCCTCAGAAGAAGAGCAAGCATGCAACCTGTGAAAAGAATTGGGGTGGTAGCACAACTGGGTGACAGTAGCACTTGTGTCAAATTAGTGAAAGAAGAATCCTGCAGCTTTGAAACAGAATTAGGAGCACAAAATCCTTTTTGCTGGTAGTGCTGCTTCTGTCTTAAATTTTGGAAATTCTGCCTGGAGGAGTGTAATTGCATGCCTGAGAAGAAGCCGTAGGTGTGTCACCTTAGGTCCCGTAATTTACATTTTGTGCTTGACACCTGAGAAAGGAAGAATATGCCTTGGGATGAATTTCTTTTTAGGATGACCATTTGTGCCTCTTTGCCATCTTTTGATTCTCATTCCATTCCAGTGTTGAGCATGAGTCCCTTGCTTCCCTGTAGGGAGAGATAGATAAGCAGACATGTAAATGAACCTTCTGTAACTCTTGCACAGGATTTCATAGTCTGTCACAGAGGAGCAATCGTCTGTCACATTAATATGGTTCTTATTACAGTATTTATGTCAAACCCCCTGTCTTTCATCATTTTCATTAGCATGAAAAGTAAGGTTTTAACAACTATGGTAATAGGTAATAATGTAGCATTAGAACATAAATCTAGTGATGATACAGATACCCATGAAGTGACAGCAAGATGTTATAATGTGCTTCCAGCACTTATTTTGGGGACAGATTTGTGTAGGGGGCTTAATTTTTAGGAAGTATTCACTATAATTATCAGAACCAACAGGGACACTTGGCAAAGGAGAAAAAGAAATCTTTGAGTTGCAATTAAACTGAAGACAAGAGGTAGCAGTTGAAGTTACAAATTACCAACTTTCTGATGGTGCTTGGCACACATTCCCTTCCTGCTTCTGACCGACATGTGACAAAACCTCACAGTTACAGGAGGGTTCATTGCCAGAATCTCTGACTTTGGTATAGGAAGGACATTTTATATGCAGTGTGTCTTCACAGGCACAAGTGGGATAAACTGAAGTGAATCAGATCATTGAGTTAAATAATTTAAATGTTAGAAAATGCTTTATTCACAGTCAGAACTGTGAAGTACTTTGCAAAGATAGCAGAGCCCCTCCTGAGCAGAGGAGAAATTGCTCAGTCATGAAAATTTACCTAAAGAGCTGAGGTAAAGGCAACCATTATTTGGAAGAATAGGGCCATTCAGTGGACTGAGAAAACACATCAGACTGAGAAAACACAGAAAGGAACATTTTCCCGACACAGTAAGGAAAGGAAAAGTACTTTAGTTATCCAAACTAGTACTTGAACACACTGTTACAGTTAATTTGAGATGTAAGGGAGTGTATAATGGCTTCCAGTGGTCAGGAAGTTGGTTTTAGAAAGATCGTGGGTGAGAAAGCTCTTACCCATCCAAAGCATCCAAGTGATTTACAGCATTTGTAGGCTGCACAGTGCACTGTGGTGCTGAGAAACCTCAAACTGGCACCTTCTGCTCCGCTGCCAGAGCTGAATGCAAAGCTGAGGTCTCTTGGCAGTGCTGCTATAGATCTAGAGAGCCCTGAGACCCTTGACATGTGAAGACGTATTAGCAGGCTCAGATCTTGAGGACAGTACACAGCCCTGCGCTGCTTCCCGCAGGGATAATCCATTTGCTTTGGGTATGGTGCTGGTTTTCACCTTGTAGCTCTGTCTTCTCTGACTGAGCTCTGGGATCAGGCACCTCATACTGGTTCATGTCAAGTCACATCACATGCCACCACATGCAGCCAACTTGTCCATGATCAGGTAATGCTTCTCCGTGGGACTCAAGTCCTAGTTCTTGGATCCGTCTAATATAGGTGGTGATGGGATTTTGCTTTCACTGCTGACCTAATGCTTTCAGGGGGCATCCTGTGGGAAATGTGCCTTCCCACACTGTGGTTTGGGAGCAGGCTCCATCCCTCTTTTCAGCATCACTTAGATTTTCCTGGTCCTGGTTTCCACATATTTAAATGTGTTGTGCTGTCTTGGAAGGAGAGGAAGCAGAGGGGACTGATCTTTCTCTATGGTTACCAGTGACAGGATGTGAGGGAATGGTCTGAAGTTGTGTCAGGGGAGACTTAGTTTGAATATTAGGAGAAAGTTCTTCACCCAGAGGGTGGCTGAGCACTGGAACAGGTTCCCCAGGGAAGCAGTCACAGCACCGACCTGACAGAGTTCAAGAAGTACTTGGATAATGCCCCAAGACACATGGTGTGATTTTTGGGGCTGATCTGTGCAGGGCTAGGAATTTGACTTAGATGATACTGGTGGGTGCCTTTTAACTTAAAATATTCTGATTTAATGCTCCTCTGGGTGAGGAGCTGGCAGCATGAGGTCTGTGCGTGAAGATGGTGAGGCTACATCAACTGGGATATGAATTTATCACATGTGAACTCGTGCTTGTTTTTGGTTTTGGGTTTTTTTTGTTTTGGTTTGGTTTTTTTGTGCAAATCTCTGCATCCAGCACAAGTGTTTGGCCAGTGGGTTCAACAGCTGTCCTGTGAGTTTAGGCTCCTTCTCAGTGCAGTGAACTGCTCAAGCAGACTTCTTGTTAATGACAAGGTGCATTTGTCAACTGCAGCCCTTTTTTCCTGCTCATGAGTTAATCAGTCTTTGTCACTCATGTAACTGAGCTGGCTGTTACTGCTGTTGATTTGTGATACAGAACTTTTTTGTCTGGTAGAGATCAGAGCAATTTGCAGATGAAGGTGAGTGCTCTCATCCCCATTTAACTGATGGGAAAACAGCAATGAAAACCAATTTCTGAGAAGCAGCAGAGCTGAGAGTTAGCCATTGGGAATAAAATCTTGTCTCTTACCATCCCTGTGGATGCTTCATAAATTTCAAGTGAGCCTAATGTGCAGTTTGAGATATGTTTTGATATATATCCTTTTGACAGACAAATCATAGCCTATCTTTGTGTTTCCAGATAGGGTGAGCCTGATTCTTTCTAAAATGAGATTTCCAGAGAATATTCATGTTCACAAAACCAAATTCCACCTTAGTATTCTGCGGTATCTCTGTGTTTAAGCATGTACTCTTGCCTGGTAGTTTGCTCACTACAACATTCACAGAAATAGTTGGCAACCTGGAATTGGATACAGTCGAAGTAAATTCATGTGGAGTAGACAAATAATTGCCTGCACAGTAGTTACCATCAATTTACCTAATTTTCAAAATCCAGGTTCAGGTCCACATGAAAAATGAACTGCCTTTGTTATCTCTGTCATCTCTGTTTCAGTGTAGTGGATGAGCAATCAAGCATTGCAGTCCAGGCTATCAGCTGGTGCCAGCTGTTTGTGCCCAGGAAGAGCCTGGCTCCGAGCATATCTCTTCACTTTGAAGGACACATGGAGCAAAAGGAATGGCTGCATTCTATGACTAGAAAGGTTAAGAAGGTGACTGGTTGCGTTGTCAAGCTTCCAAAATATTTTCGGACAGACAACAGGTTCTTCAAAGTCCATTCCAAAAGGACCAGCCAATCTGGTGTTCCTGTGATAAGCTGAAGTTAAGCCCCTTTGGTTTTTCAGTGGGTTGGTTGAGCCCTTATCCTCTAGTTATGCTGGACCTTCCAGCAACTGTGACTGAAGTTAGGAAATCTCTCCTTGCATCCATTGACTGTTGCCCCCCCTCCACATTCATGCTTGGCGGAGTGACAGTCACCTTTGGGCAGTGTGTTCTTGCACACTCAAGTGAGCGGGTCTGCTGGGATTTGTGCTTCCATTCCCCAGATGCATCTGCAGGGTGACATCTGTGTGTTGGGAAAGACAGGCAGGAATAAATGCTGCAGGCTTTTTTATAAAAATGTTAGTGCCTCTACACTTATGCAGTAGTGTGGCCTGATTATGCAGGAGCTCTGAGGCTTATCCCAAGATGATGATTTTTACATCAAAAGTAGATTAATGGAAGTCGACAGCCTTGTGTCCATCCAAACACAGTATGAAATGATAATAAGTATAGAATTGCTAGTCAGTAGGGTCTCATGTCATATACTCAGACTCGATAAATGATGAATATGTAATGAAATTACATAGAATTGAGACAGATGGCTCTAGCTTTTGATAAATGCATATATCTTCACAATCAGATAATAATGCCAATGTGTGGAAGATCAATTGGGATATAACAACTTTGAAAAAAAGTAATTTCTCTGCTTTCACTTTAAGATGCGCATTTAAATAAGAATCAAGCTTAATTTAATCATATTTTTTTTTCATCATGAAATTGAATAATAAGAAAAAAAGAATCCAATGGGAAAAATACAGGCATATTTTCATCTTATTTTGCTTTGTAGTTATTTATCCTGGTGCCCATAATGAAATACCATTACCAAAAAGAAAAGACAATTATTTTCTCTCCAATAAACATTAAGATAGATGAATGGTCACTGCTATAAAAAGGATTAAATTAAATTCTTGACACCTTTTCAGGAAGATGTCAATTTGTTCTTAAGAACTCCAGTTATGAGGAAGCTTATATTACAGTCTACTTGTTATTGATAGAGATGCTTAATATTTTACTGACTATTTAAGGTGAAAAGTCCTTGAGATAAATCAACTTCTCATCCTCTCTCTGGATTGTACTATTTCACTAGAGGTACATCTTTCAGGAAGTTGACATGATTGACTAGGGACATAGTGTAAAAAATATCATTTGAAATAATGTCATTACCAAAAAGGAAGGAATTTTGGGAACAAAATAATTATGAAGCTCATTAAATTCACAGTTTCTGCATCTTGCAGATTAGTGAAAGAGTAATGGCAGTAACTCAACACATAATTTTGGATGGTGGTTGTGTATTATCTGAATTACTGTCACTTTCTTTGAATTTAAAGTCCTCGCTTGTGTAGATAAACAAATATATCTGTCCCTCATTTGCATGGAATTTAGGACTTTTTCAGGTAAATAGAAAGTAGCTTTCAGTTTTCTGCAGTCCATCAGCCAAACTTTGAGTAGTAGTTATAATGAAAGAATACCAGCTGAGGTCTGAGGTGTTAGGCGCTGTACCAATATGGAACAAGAGTATTACAGGTATGGAGAGTTTGTAATCTCTTGTCTCCAGATCAGATTTCTTGAGTTGGGAGGGAGGAAATAAGTAAAAGCAGTGCTGGGTGGGGATAGTCCTCTGTGCTTCATGGCTGTCTGTGATGCTCCCATGGGAGAAGCTCCAGGTGAGCTACTACCTTCCGTGCCTGTGGAGATTTGGAATCAGCAGCTGGCACAAGAGAAGGAAAATTAGGTTTAGGCTGCAGTCATCACATAAATTGCCTTGATGTCTTCAGAAGGTGACTCATGAGTTTGTGCAGTGGCATTGCATGAGCAGTACGCCATTTACTCTGCACTGAGGAACAGAAAAATAAGGCTCAGAGCTGTGGACTTGGAGGCTTTTTGTGCAACCATTGGACGAAACCAGCAATACAATCCCTTTTTCTTTTAGTACCATCTGGTCTAAAGGAAGAGGTATTTTCTCAACTTTGCATTTTTCCAGAGCCTCACAAATATTATTTCAGCAACCCTAGCAGGAAGTACTGCCAGGTGCTGGCTTGCAGTGCAAGTGGGGCAAAAGCCCTGTCTCTCTCAAGCTTGAGGGCACTGATACTTCCAAGGGAAACCCTTCTTGGAGCAGTAAGAATTTCTACCTCACAGGCTGCTGGCTACAGAGCCATCCCAACAGGAGACATGTTTCTCCTTTCAGTTAGCCACTTCCTCAGTGTTTCCAAAAATCACTTACAGCTGTCCAAGTTATCTAAAGCTGGAGACTACTAATAAGGTTTAAGCACTTCAGCGCTCTCTAAGCAGGAACTCTTTGCATCTACCTTTCAAGTGGAATGATCACTGACTGTCCAAAGCATTTTTAGGGGTATCAGCATTTGCGTTGAGCCTACATTTACATGGAGTCATGGAGAATCTGGGATAAGATCTTAAAAGAGCCTATCACTTTGTGATATTGCCTCAAGAGAATTTTTTTTTCTGTGAATCGTAACTGTGATAGTTTATTGATCAGATTAAGCCAACTTTCAGAAGAGAAGATAATGCCATACATTTTACTTAAGATGTTTGTGCAGCTGCTAAACAACTGAACCTGAGTGAGCAAACTCCTTGGTGGTAGCAGGTGGAGAGTGCTCTGTTCTCAAAGGTATCAAATCTTTCATTTTCTATTGATGCTTTTTAGATGCAAAGCATTGTTTTCTATTACAGCAAGCCCTCAGCTGCCTTACAAATCAGCAAATATGGAGAATTCCTGGTCTGTGCCCCAGCAGCCTGCCATCCAGTTGTATATGGCCTATAACAATTTAGTTTTCTAAGCTGTAGCAGATCTGTACAATCAGGGGCATTAAAATGTGGTGGGTAAAAGGTGTTAGAAGGAACTGTTGGCTCTCACTAAGGAGAAGATTTGCCATCACTGTGGTATAACAAGAAGGAAAAATATCAAGGGAAAGTCCTTATTTGTGCACTTCCTCTTAAAGCACAGATAAGAATGAAGACAATTTTCTCTTCTGACTGGATTATGGGTGCTATCAAAGGCAGGCTATCCTATAAGTGGAATTCCCAGTAAACAGATCTTAAGATTTCTGTCTGTGTAGTGAGAGAGATGTGCGGGAATCCACAGAAGGTGTTAAAACATATATGTCTTCACCATATCTTGGTCAATCACACACACACTTTCTGGTATTTCTCAGACTTTGGGATGACTAAGAAAGAGCTTTTCTTTCTCTCCATCCCGAGTCAATGATGCTACAATGATTTAGAGTAGGAAACAGTTCATGGGGCTGGGCAGACTTCTCTGGAAACTGTTGCTGTGGGAATCCAAGAGCTATGGGACCTAGGAAGCCTGATTATTAAAATCCTCAAAACAACAAAGGCCCAGGTTTACTTGGCTCATTTGAAAGTTGGGGAGAAGAGGAAAGGACGGACATCCAGGTCTTGAAAAGTTAGACAAAATGATTCAGGAGAACCATTGATGTGATAGTAAGTTATCTTTTTAGGGCTTTGCTTGGATACTACAAACATTTGTTAGCAAAGGCTGCCACTAGTAAATATTCATTAGCAAAAGGCAGACTATTGCCATTCTCTGGTGTTATCCTTACTTTCTAATAGATGCATGCATCTCTGCACGTAAATATTTGAGTTAGCAAAACTGCATGGTATTAGACAGTTTCCTGCATCTCTCTCTGCAGCAGAAAATGCAGTGTGTTCTCCTTCCTCCATCCCCCTTCTTCCTCCCCTCCACATTAGTTCTGGGTTTAAAGCTGTTTAACTAAAACTCAAATAAAAGAACATGCTAGAGTTGGAAAGAAATAATTATAAGGCCAAACCCCCTCACACACCACTGGATTCTTTCCCTCCTGATGTGGATTCTGGATTTGTCTGTGAAAGCAAAGAAAAAGCCTTCTTTGGTGCATTGTCATTAAAACAGTTGGAATCTGCAAATCCTGTACAGTTAAGACAACAGCAGGATTATGTTTGAATCATAAGAATGAGCAATGTGTTCTGCTTAATTACCAAAGTTACAGAGGGAAAGGATTTATTGACTGCCCCATCCTTCAACCCTCTTAGTGTAGGATTGTTCTCTCCATAGTGCTTCTTAAGTCTTTTTCTTTGCAGTGTTACAAGCACCACATGATGGATCATCCACAGCTTAACTGGAGGTCTTGAAGCAGTTCTTAATAGATTAAAAGGTGTAGTTGAGCCTGCTATTTGCTTAGCAGATCATGTTCTCAGTGTGGACTTTGGCAAATTGCCAAGACATGCTCATCTGAGGCTATCAAGATGGACCAAACAAAGATGTCTCAGCTCACTATCAATATGTTTTCCCTGGAACTTAGTTTTTACATTGGTTGTCTCAGTTTCATCACTGAGCTTTTTCCTCATTATTTCCTTTCAAGAGTTCAAAAATATTTCCCCCCGTCACTCATGTTCATAGCCTCTGGTTTCACAGTCTCTCCTGACTGTTTTGTTAATGTGGACTTTTTCTGTAAAATGGTGCTTATCTTTGATCACACTTCAGGTGGTCGGAAATTTCCTGCTAAAATCCTGTATTTTGATAAAGCGCATTGCAGAAAGCTTTGGAATTATTATGACAAATCCCACCAAACTGCAAATGGAACTTGATTTTTCTTTCTCTGTTTCTTCCTTAACTCCCCCCTCCAGCCCAAGCCCCAACTGAAATCTTTCTTTCTTATTTAAACTTCTGGGGTTTTATGGGCAGTATTTGGTGTTTACTTTTTTCCTGAATAAAAGGCTGAAGTTTTTGTTATAAAAGAAGACTTCCTCCCAGTCTGTATCTAATAGCCTGCAGAAATTCGTGGCAGTAGAATGCCGTCTCCCAGGTGCCGGATACAAACCCTTATTAACACTTTCTAGCTCTGTCTCCTTCTAGATGTGTCACTAAGAAGCACATGAAAAATTAAGGCTGATACTTTGACCTACAAACCCACTATTATTTCTCTATCTAGGCTCTTGCTATTGTCCATTCCAGGTCTTTCAGTATTGTTTCTTTCAAGTTTTTATTTTTGCTAAGGAGGGAAGTGTTAATTTTCCCCAAGTTCTACCCCCTTGAAATTCCTCCACATAATTCTGACAAAGATGTTTTAGTGGCTTTCCCACACCCAAGCAGTCAGAAAAATTGTCAATCTATAGAAGTGCTTTTCTTGCCACCCTCTTGGTTTCCCAGTTTTCAAAAATTGCACACTCTTTCTGTTTTTGTCTACTCCAGAATGAAGGAAACTGATGATTCGAGGAAAGCAAACCCAACTCCTCTTCCTAAAGCCACCAACCCTGCATGAGTAGAAAAAAATCTACATACTTAATATATCCTGAGAAAAATAACTGACATTTTCTAAATATCTGCCATTGTAGCTGACTCGGATTTTGATCTTGTGTCTCTCCACTTCCTTCTCTCCCTGTAAAGATGAGTTTATTATATTTTTGCTCCCTGATATTTAGAGTGTCCCTGACATTCACACTGAATACTGTCTGTAAATTTTTTATTACAAAGATGCTTATTCTACTTTAAAGTTTCTCTGAATGTAGCAACAGAAACATTTGCCATTTTGATTCTTAAACCATGATTCTTAGAGACTGAAGACTAAAACAGCAGAGGGTACAAGTCCTGCAGTCCAGTTCCAGCTGATGTACTGTTAGTGCAGCCCTTCAGAAAGAAGAGCTTTTTGGAGTTCCATTGCTGTTTTTGAAACACACATAGCTTTTTAATGAATACAAAGGGTCCTTGCTTCTTTGGTCCATGCTGTTCATCTCTGCTTCCATCTTTCAGGAATGCCGTTTCTTGGCTAAGCCAATCATTGGTTCTACAATCTAGCTGGGCTGTAAAATGAAGATCTGTCTAGTTTAAGATTAGTTCTATGGGATCTGTGCTTTGTCAAATCCCGTGTACCCTCTGTGGGCCAAAAATAGAGAAAAAACTGAGCAAGACTTCCAGAAGGAAATTCACCCTACGCTAGGACTGGCTGAGATGCCTGTGTCTCCAGTCCCTAGTGAAGGAGCTAGGCTAACTAATTTATTCAAGAGCTAAATCTCCCTCAGTCATTCTGCTCTGTGTTACAGCTTCTGAATTGATCCCCAGGAATTCTTTGTGCTCAGTCCTGTATTTGTGGCACCGTGGAATAATTTCAGATAAGTATTGTGATGAAAAAAAGAAATCCACAAAGACATCCTGAGAGAAATATGTTACTTTTCTGGAACTGTTAAGTAAAATAAGTGCTGCTTTGGTTACTCTGAAAGGTTGAACAGATATCCAGCTTAGGGTATCTCTTTTTGGTATTACCTTAAGCTATCTAGGAAGAGAGAAGATTTAATCATCCCTCTAGGTTATAATTTTACTTCCCAGTAGAAAAAAAGTCCTGGGACAATTCTTTATGACAGCATTTGCTATGACAAGGGTTGTCTTTAAAATGATTAGAGAGCCATTAGCTACAGTGATCAGTCAATGAGAAGAGGGAGAAGTTAACTTTATCAGTAGCCTGAAGAATAATTCTAGAGTTGCACTCTGCCAAAGAGGAAGAAAATAAAAGGCTAGTGTAACAAATCCATGGGAGAAGTTGGGATCAAAAAGAGTCCATCTTGTCTCTAAACTGGATTAGCCAGAGGCAAAATGCTTTCCTCAGTCACTGATTGCCAGACCCTTTTTTTTAATCATAAAGCTTTAGAAAGTGGATAAAGAGAAATTTTCTGCTTCAAAGTATTCAAGTATTGGTTCCTGCAGGCACTCTCAGGGGATTAGAGTATTGTTTAGAAACTCGCTGATTGGGGGATTTGGAAACCTGAGCTGCAGGGCTGCACTCATACTAGAAAATAGTTATTATTACTGTCAAAGTAGCAGCAGTAGTAGCTCTTGGGCCAAGTTTCTTTGACTTTGTAAGAAGTTTTGTAAGAAGTTCAAGACACCTTTAGAGAACTAATATCTTGGGCTATAGGCAGCATCAGGGCTAACAAGTTCATAGGACTTCATTTTCTTGCTGCAGCAAAGTGGTTTTTCCACCAAACACCTCACTAGCTTTGATGCTACTCGCTTGCTGTTGTGTTAGTGGAAACTTCTACCACCGTGGCTCAACCAAGGCAGGACTTATTCCCTCAGCTGTGGTGTGCAGAGTTCTGTGTCAAGGCTAAATCACTGACACCTTCCTTGACTTTGGTTTGAGTAATTTTCTCTGGAGCTCTTATTGGAGTCCTGTAGGAAGGATGGTGTTAGAAGGTAAATGCACATGCTCTCTTTTGGTATCCTCTTGAAGGGTATTCCTTTTCCAGTGCTTCATTTGGCTCACCTAATCTGATCACCGTCGCATGGGATGCTATTTGTAAAATAGAGTTTTGATACAAGGATAAATCATTCCTCACCCAGCTGATGCTTTGGTAAACCACCAGCTGCACTCTGTCCTTCAGGTATCAAGAAGGTGTATGGAGACTGAAGACTGAGGTACTGACAGGGATGGGAAATGTTTTTAAATAAGTTCATTCAATTAATATTAAAACAACAGCTTTAAAAGTAACCTGTTCATTGGGTCATAACACTCAGCAAAGCCCACATTCCATTCTGGTAATCTGTCACACATTTTTGTGGTTCCTGTCACTTGCAAGCTTGGAGACTGAAAAATAGGACATCAAATATATTAGATGAGGCTGTGTTTCCTGGGAAAAAACCTTGCCCCCGTCTCATTTCAAGTGTGGGCACTTCCCCTAGTTTATGAATGGTAGCTGCTCATATCCACAGTAAGACTGAGTGTTCTCACTGCTGTAAATTGATCCAGTGCACTGCAGGGCTTTAGTCCCACTGCAAGTAAAACTGCAACCACTATGGTCATTCTGAGTAGGAGACATTCATCCAAACTGGTGACAGTTCACAGCTTAAATTTTCTGATCATTCCAGTCTGACCCAATGAGATACTGACAACTTTTTAAAAGCTCACTCTAACATTTTATGTATTTGGGAAATTTAAAACATTGTTTGTTTTATTTTAGCGGTCTTCTTTCTTGTTAAAAGCCCTGAAAATAGTGAACCTCTGTCAGCCTGGCAGAAAAACATCTGCTTTATTCATCAAAACCCACAATAGGCAGAGCTTTGGGTCTTAAGTGAAAAACATAAGTTTTTTAAATCGTAGGTTGGATTTTGCAAAGGAAGAACAACAAGTCTGTTCCTTGAAACAAAGAAAAAAAAAATACATAAACTGCCATGAAATTTCCTGTCTGGTATGTGACAGGACTGCAGTTTCAGAAATGGGAGTTTTACACTTCTGGAAAGCCATGAACGCATAGTGGCAGCCTCCCCATCATGAAGTATTCTTGTCTTGTCAAAGAAGCTTTGAAAGGAACAAATGCTATTTCATCAGTATCTCCAAAAGCTCTGTGTTAGTTGTGTTTTGTGTATGCTTTAAATAACATAGAGAAAGTGTGTTACATGATGGCCTAGCAATTAAAGGGCACAGTTGGCTGTCATCTTTGTAACACTGCCTTTCTGGTGTCTGTCGAGCAGCCAAAAGTTTTTTGTGTTGCTGAGCACAGAATTTCCCCGCAGGCAAAATCCTATTCAGACAGGACAAAGAGTTTGTTCCAAGTTGTGCTGTCCCTTTTTTTAGGCATCCTCCAAAAATTAGGCCAGAAGAGATATTCCAGCATCTTGCAGATGGTGCGTGCATTTATTCTGAACGGCAGGCGGCCAGTTTGCTGCCATTCAGCAATCTATGCTGTGGTGACATGGATTTTTTACCACATGTAGATTTTTCTGGTGTCTTGATTATTTCTAGGGAAAAAAAAAAGGCAAGTAGTTTAAGGGGGGGGAAGCAAATTCCACACTGTTGCTGTTATGGGTTTTGAAGTGTAGGCAGTGAGAATAAAGCCTTCATCTCTCTTACATGGTGGTATTTTGGTCTTATAGCTGTTTGAGAAGCTGTGTAGCTGTGTCCCAAGAAACTGTTACCTGCTGTCTTAAAACGTTCATGCAGACTGATTCTATAAGGAATTCCACTGAATATGCCTTCCTTTTCTCATCTAGATCCAACTTCGAGACATAAAATTGCAGTCTTATTTATTGTGTAAAAAAAAAATCCCAAAACACAACCTCTGTTATTGGATAAATTGTGTGTTAATTTCCTTTTTATTATTTGATGCTTCTATATCCAGTTACTGTATGCCACTGATTCTCTGTGCTGATATTTTCTGATATTTGTTTTTCTTGTATGTACAGTTCAGCAGAGAAGGTCCGCTTTCCCTGCCTTAGGTATATGTAACAAAGGATGTTAGTGACTGTTGTTAGGCTGTCTCTCTTTTTCTTTCCTCCCTGTTAATATTCATCCCTTTTTTGCTAGTGGTGCACTCCCTATACAGCTACAGTTCCTCGTGCGCAAGAAACAACCTGAAAATATTGAAATGGAATCCTAGCCTTAGAGAAGACCTTAAGTGCCATTTTTAAGGGCCCTAATTAGAACTTAATTATGAGGGTTTTCTCCTTTCAGAGACCAGGTACAGCTGAATCCAAATCCCTCAGAATATGACATTGCCAAGTAGATATACCTAATGATGCAACAGGAGGAATACGTGTTGGCTTTTTTAAACCAGCAAAGTGGGACTTCACTTAGCATTATTCTGAGGTCTCTAATCTGCTTCTTGCATGTATAAGTACCTGTGAGTGTCACTGACAGACTACAGCTGCATGACCTGGGGAGGTATGAATGGAGCTTCAGAGCTACTCAGTGTACTTACACTACCTTGCCTCAAGTGATGAAAGGTTTCCCATTCCTAGTGCTATCCCCATCTTCATTGCAAAGCACCATGTCCTTCAGACTTCTCTGCACCTCCCAGTGTTGAATTTCAATCATTAAGGAACCTGTACCTTTATGTAGTGATTCATTCCTTCTCTATCACTTCTTTTCTGACATTTGAAATTGGATTTTGCAGAGGTACCACTTTCCTATAACTGATAAGAAATATTTGTTTCTGGCAAGATGGATTTTCTGTCTTGCTCCTCTCCTCTTTCCCTTTATCTGCCTGTGTTTGCATTGTTCTTGCAGTTCTTTGTCTTCGTTTTTTACTTCTTTCTCCCACCCACTGTTCTTGATCTTACTTTTTCTCTACTTTCTCTTTCATTATTCTTGTGTCCCTTCAGACTCCTCTTACAGACATTTCTGATGCTCTGCTCCATTGCCTGAATTCCTCAGCCTGGAAATGATGCAGTGGCTATAAAGGTAAAAGAAAATCCAGCTCTGGCCTGTGTGTCACAGTTCTGGTTTGTTTGTTGTTGTTGTTGCTTTTTGTTTGTTTGGGTTTTTGGTTTGGTTTTGGGTTTTCTTTTGTTTGTTTGTTTGTTTTGTTTTTGGTTTGGTTTTTTTTTTTTTTTTTTCCCCAGAAGCATGTTGGTTTCATTGGCTTTTTCAGTAAGAAGGGGTTTTTTTCCTCAAAAAAAAAAAAGTGTTTGTTTGGTGTTGGCACATGTGGTTTAAGAGATCTTGGTTGCAGCTGTGGTCACCTGATTTTCATTATTCTTGTCATTATTTCTTGTCAGAGTTAAACATAGATTATTAAAGAGCAGTTTTAGGCCAAAAAACTTTAGGCCAAACAAATCATAGCTTGGGAATTCACCTGGAACAAGGGCACCAGGGTATTAATGAATTATTCACTGGGCTACCTGCAACTCTGAAGTCTTTATCTCTTTTATTTTCCAGATGAGATATTTTTTCTATTGTACCATCTCTTCTCCTCCCAAAGTGCAGAAGAAGCAAATACCAGATTTGGGAGCAGAGAGTTCCCTTCCCCTACCCTCTGTGTGTAGGCAGGGGTTTCTTGGGAAGGACCAGATATGGATCAGCCCAAGCTCTGGGGAACTTTATCATCTTTCCTCTGTCCTATGTCAGTCTAGGGGACTTAATGCTTTTCCAGTGGGAATAGGAGTGTGTAGGAAGGGGATTTCTACTGAGAGAGAAAGAAAGCAGAACTAGAGTCCAAAACCCTTGCAGTGGTCACAGTTTAAGAAGCGGCTAGAACAGCAGCCCTGATCATGAGGCTGCATAGGGCAGAGAGAAGTGAAGAAATGGAGCTGAAATGTGACTGGTGGGGAAAAGAGGGGGGAGGGAAAGTGCCTGAATACAGGGATGTCAGGAGAGCAGCTGAGGAGACCCAGTATTGGATCAGTCAAGACTCATTATAAGGCAGGATGCAGCTACAGAAGTAAGGTCTGGATCAGAGCACTGGAAATGGAAATATGTTGCTGTGGCATATAGGGTAGAAAAGAACTGTGCCTGGGAAGGGCTGGAACTTGAAGCTGCAAGCAGGGGCTGCTTGGCAATGCTTCAGGCTCTGTGTCAGTGTGACTTGGTGTGATTTTCTATTCTATGCACTTCAGGGCTTAGGGGATGGGCTAAGGGAGAAGGAGAAAGGCAGCCTGCTGAGATCTCAAAGCCCTTCTCACCATGGGCTGTGTTGCTGGCCAAGCATCCTTGGCAGCCTGCCACTGTCAGCTGAGCTTGTTAGGATCACACCAGCACCTTTCAGAGCTGAAAGAGATCCGAGCAGTGCGGCTCTTTTGTTTAGTAGGAATCACACAGGAAAAACCATGAGCAGTGATACTGAAAAGCAACACCGTTACCTTCCTCGTTAATATAATCTTTTCTTATGTGTGTGTGCTTGACTGTGACTCTCAAAGGATAATTCGCTAAAAAAGATTTTTAGGAAATGTAGCCACATGAACTCGCTTACAATCTGGCTGCTGTCACTGTACCTTTCATTGAGGATGGAAGACTTTTATCGAGTCTTTAATTTACCTCAAAGTTTTATTCCATCATTGCTCTATTTTCAATTCCATTTTTATCATAACAGGACTTTCTTTTATTTACATTGGTGAAACCTTGAATTCATAAACTGTCAGGGTGATTTTAATGTAGAATAAGGCTTTATCACTGCATATAAATATATTTAGCCTGAGATTCATTCAGAGCAATCTTTTGTAGTTTCAGAATGAACATAACGCTTTTTATGTGTACACACCACTAGATTTAAAATGAGATTTATGACACTCGTTGCCATTGTATAGAGAATGAGGGGAAATATGGGGAATATTTTCCCAGTGTTTAAGGCTGCACCACTTTGAAATAATAAACCATTCTCTCCTACTTCAAAGTAATTTTATAGTCATGTTTAAAGAACACTGAGGGTTTGTCTACTGCATTTGTAATTTTTACACTCAGACAGAAAAAGAGTCTTTGAAAAATGTTTTTTGCTCATTACTGTTTGTATTAAAATACAGTCAGTGGACCGTGACCAGCATCAAAGCTTCAACATGTGTTCTGTGCTGCACATTGCAAGGGATAGTTCATGGTACAGTTTGATACTCCAGGCAGATAACGTTTTCCCATTCTCCTTCCTTGCTTTGTGAGCAAGATCATAACACAACAGGTTCAACCTCCTATTTCAGTGTCTCATTGCCAACTGAGAAGCCAACTTGCTGAGGGAGTTTAGCTAAGGTCACAAAGGAAGTTTGCAGCAGAGCCAGGAACTAGACCCAGATTCCCACTAGATCCAGCAAGCACATCCACTTGGCTAAAGCTTCCTTAATGATCTTGTCTACAGCTGGATTTTTCTTTGGGTTGCCCAGGTATATTGGTAAACCTGTTTAGTCCTTTCCTTGTGCATATAGGGTAGCATCAGCACTTTCTCATGGAAAAGTTTGGCGAAGTTGTGTCTGGCGCTATTAACTCTGCAGGAAATATTTTGATCAATTTATCAATTGAGCTGTAAAATGAACTGTGCAACTGTTGTATTTTTATTAGAGAAGTGACACAGATGAATTTTGTCACAAGATGTGCTCGATATCTGTTTTACGAGGAGCGAGGGGTGCCTTTCAAGTGAGAGCAGCTCTCAGTTATGGATATCCTGTCTTCTTTTTCGTTTTCTTGTCACAAAAAATATATGGTAACTACCAGCTTACATGAAACTGTTAGTGGCTGAGACTTTGACCTGCATGCAAAAAGTACAGAAAGATCTGAGAGAACAGTGGCTAGCTCAGCAAGCCTGTTCTTTCAAGCTGCTTGGGTGCTTGTGAGGAAAAGGTGATTTTTGGTGGAATATAACACTGCTAGGATGACATTGTGGGTAAAGAGGTGGAAGTAGCTGATCACATCCATTTTCTCCATATGAAGCATTGACAGCATTCCTTCTGTAATGTCCATCTCTTTGAGGGTCTGTATCCTGTCTGAAGAACTGCAAAGGGCAACAGAAAGAAGAAAGCATTAGATGAGCAAGCTTATAGTGAATGTATTGTCTGTGGAAAATGCCTGTCAGTGCACGCATTGGAGAATATGGGAAGCACACAAGTGCAGCTGTCAATTTTCACACAGTATCCAACGGTGTGAGCTGCATCCCCCATATGTATTAAATGCACACAACTGGATGTTTTGTGTTTGTACATCTTCCTGAGCCAGTGCTCCCTGTGCATGCTGCATGTGCCTGATGGGGCGGGTGGTTTCTGTGTGTGCCCTGTGTTCTTGAACACACATTTTCTACAGGCAATACCTGATCTTTTTCATTTTTATGGAGTCAGGATTCCTGGGAAGGCTATTAGTGAGATTTTCTGGGTCAGCCCTCTTCATGATAAATATCAGTGGTGTTCCTCCATAGTCAATGTACTGGCACTGATTTAAGGTTTGACCTCTTCTTACCTATATTCTTTTGTGAATGTGTTTCTGTCACTAATGTACTCCACTAAGTGCTTGGTAGATATATTAGAATAGCTTACCAGTGGATTTACTTCATGGTTGCTTTTAGAAAATGCATTTCTCAGACTATTTTTGATTATCTTTGCCCTCTCCTTTCCAGCAGATTGTGCTTTTGATGTGTTTGTGATCATGTATTATTCCTTCAAGGTAATGTTTGGGATCTCCTTTCACTTCTAAGGCAAGCTGTCAGCTCTAGGACTGTATCCAGTTTTGCTCTCCTGCTTTGCAACTGTCTGTCTTTCTTTCTTTGGGGTTTTGGCTGTGACCTTTTTTTTTATTTTTTAACTATTATTATTATTATTATTATTATTATTTATTTTTATTTTTATTTTCTTTTTTTTTCTTGGTGTGTTTCCTTCCTTTGCAGTAGCAGGAGTTTTGTTCTGGCAGATAATGGAATTTGAGCCACAGTCCCTTAAGTGCAAGTATTTGCTCATTGCCCATTGCAACTGGCTGTATTTCATAGTATTATAAAGAGATTTTATTTTGCCTGGGTAAAACAAGCCACTAATTGAATTTGTACTAAAATATTTATTTACCTGCTCATCCTATCCAACACTAGCAGATGGCTGATAGTCACACAATGCTTAAAATTTTGAAAGAGATTTGTAACATTATTTAAAAAAAAAATCTGGATGGTTTTTGATTCAGTCTTGAAACAATGTGGAAGATTTCTGCCTATTGTCTAGTTTGAATTTAAAATGTAATTGTGACAAATCTCAATTACTGCAAAAACACTGAAAATTGTCTTCTTTTGTATCCCTTACTTGTTTTTTTTCCTTTTTGCTTGTATGCTGAAGTTCATTGAGAGTGTTATGGTAATTTCATCAGATCACTTGAATTTCACCAAATTTCAGCCAGAGATGCTTTTTTTGCAGCATCTTTCAGGTTTGGTTTAGCACAGTTGTGACTAGGAATAGGCCACCTGGACAGTTTCTTGACTCTTGGGTTCATGTAGGCAGTGTATTTCCATGGATTTTAGGCTTTAATAACTAAAAATATGAGTGTGAGAATGGTTTGCACAGCAGTAGGGCCAGTTGCTTCCTTAAAGCTGATTCAGAAATGTTTTTATAATGGAAAACACTAAAGGTATGCCTGATGCTGTTGTACACTACAATGACATAGACTTCGACTTCAGAAGGGTGAAAATGACCCTTATTTTTGGGATGTGTCTCCTTTATATACCATTTTACACAGACCAATTCGATTCGTGAAACAAATACAAATTTCTTCAATCACATTGGTCAGACCAGAGAGATATTAAGAAGTCGTCCCCTCCTAGGGAAAAGAATGTAAACGTAGGTACAGTTACAAAAACACTTCTCTTGTTTACAGAAAATTCCCTAAGAAAAGAATTTCAGAAAATCAAAACATCTCAGGCAAGAACCAGGGTTACATATGCGGAAGGAAGACATAACTCAGTTTATGCCCCAGCTGACTACCTGGAACACATTCAGAGCACAGAAAAACCTAAAAGCAAGGTCCCCTTGAAAACACTTTAGGGTGCGAATTTAACAAGCAGGGCATGTTGTGAATGACCCATCCCTTGGATATTTTCCCAGCTTCTGGCAATCTCTACTGAAGGGTCTGCCTAGATCAGGAGTTACAACCAGGCCAATGTGTTTACTAGTACCTAAGCAGCCTGGACTCCAGACCTTTGGCTAATCCATTTTTTAAATCACTTATTTTTCAGCTTTTGTAATATCCTATTTTTTCTGTATGCAGGGAGTAACTCTTGTTCCTTTTGGACCTGCTGCATTGTCATTTCCCTGGATGTCTCCAGCTCACTGTTAGGAAAAGCAGCTTCATACTCATCTTCTTGATCTTACAGACCTCTTTTAAAATACCCCTTTACCATCCTCCCTCCAAACTCAGCTGTCTGTATCTGTAGTCTCTTCTTAAACCAGGCAGTCTTGATTATTTTTGATATCCCTCTTTTCTAGTCTAGTGTCCTTCTTTAGATGGGATGTTGATAAGCCTTGATGTTGGTTGACCAGGAATGCAGATGGAGAGGTAATGACAGTGCTACAAGTGAGCACATCCCTAAATACTTTTTTACAGTTGTAGCACAGATATCAGCAATAATCATCCCTGTTTTAAAAATAAATCCTTCCCTTGGCTGCTTGCAGATCTGATCGTTCATCTTGAGAGATTTACAGTGATGTGATTTTCCTGCACCCTAAGTAAAGAAATCTCAGATGTATGGAATGAAAGCTTCTGAACTGCCTTTAGATTCCTGGTGCTCAGAATAAGAAGTCCAAATAAAATTAAATACTTGAGTCACTGATTAGGGACAGCTTTTTTCCTGCCATATCTTGATTTAAATTGAATGTGTCATTTGGCATTAAGAAAAATGTGAGTTGTATCTTGAAAGACAGCATAACTCATAAATAGTGTAGCCATAAGCCAGCTGATGGCTTACTTATAACCAGGCAAATCTAATATCCTGCTTTGCTGTAGGGTATGTGATTTTCTATGTATGCTCCACACTCCTGTAATTGTTTGTTGTAGAGGATGGTGAATTTGCCACTTGCCATGAGTTCATTTCTTGTCTTAATGCAGTTAATATAGATGAAGATATTTTAAGGATTCTTTGAAATGTCAGTCATATTTTAACAGTTTTCTGAATATAATCTTCCCATAACAGAGAGAATCTGCGAAAAGAATGTCTACAGGCTAAATATTTATTGAATTAGACTATCACTGAGTTTATATTAAAAGATCCATATGAGGCTTCAGATTTTTTTGGCCAGTCTCAGAAAGATATACAACTGGATATGAAATTTCTTGCAAAGTAAACTGCCTCATAACAAATGGCTTTATTAGAATTTGCTCAGAAAGATTTAAAGGTGAATGCCAGGAAAATTTATCATGTAACCATATTCTGGCTTCTTTGTCAAGAAAGGAGACAAAAAGTGTATTTCAGAAGCAGTTGCAAGGATTAATATAAAAATTATGTCACATCCAAGCGAATATATTTGAACTGAGTATGAAAGGCTTTCCCAATCAAGAAATGAAAAATTAACTTTCAGTTGTTTGACAGACATGGAAATATTAGATATTGTAGAAATAATTCTATGGAATAAAAATAATAGTAATAATATAGTTTTAAATACTTCTGAATTAAAAAATGGAAAATATATTCCTGGGCCTTCTTAAGTGTAAGCATTTGCTGACATCAGAAAATACCTGTTTTGATGTTTATTACCAGGACAGGTTTTATAAATGCCTTTGGGAATAAATCACCAAAGCCATTTACTCATCTTCAAAGAAGCAGAAGGAAATAATTGACAACAAAATAGAAAGGTGTACTTTAGAGAGTGATATAAAGTAAGTTGCAGAAAATGGCTTTGCCATTAAAATGCCTTGGTAATTTCAAAGTTCTGATTTAAACTACCACTAATGGTTTTATTTAAAAACATATTTTAAAAAGAAAAGTGCTTGCAATTAAATGGAGTCACATGCGATGAACACACAGATAGGAAGCACTTAAAGACTTGAAGAGAATTCTGTCTTTCAGAGATTACTTTGCTTACAGCTTTGCTTTTGAATGAACCACGATCTTTTATGTCAATAGATCTATGTAAAAGGGCCTTCCAGGTAGGTGTGAATCACTGTATGCCTCCACCCTTAATCAGATGTAAGAGCTACTGGTCAGTGACACCTTTCAGTGGTGGAAAAAGTCCTCCTGTATGCTCCATTTCAGTTCTAGAGAGAGAAAACTAGAAAAGTCTGGGGCTGGGATTTAGCAGTCACCCACTGAGTTTCTCCTTTCACTTGCCCTCTTTATGAAGAAGCAGCTACAAATAAAACAAGAGGCCGCTCTCCCTGTGAACGGCCATTCTTCATGTAGAACATCCTTGCTCTTTGATTAATAGCACATTTCCCTGTGATTTATAACCATGCCTGCATTCAGGTGGTACTGGAATAGCAAGAAGAAAAGAGTCAGGTTTGTTAAGAGGGAAAACCATATAGCTGCTTATTTGGTTTTGCTCAGAGTCCCATAACCACTATCAGCATAAGAAGCAAAATTTGTCCAAAACACAAAGGGCCAGGTGAAGGTTCAATGCCAGCTGGGATGAAGCACGCTGCATTTATGGCCCAAGTCTGAGCCTATGTCTGGCTTCCAGTCACCAGCATTCCAGTACTGCCCTTGCTATGCCCTGTTGCTACAGTCTGGGATTTGTGTCTTGTCTGGTGGGACTTGTGTCTCATCCTTCTGCTTGGAACAGGGAGTATTTTTAACTGGAAAGTAAAGGATCATGAAAGAGAGCATGGTGAAGGAGGATAAAACAACAGCAGAAAGTAAAGGAAAGAGATTTTGCTTTAGAAAGAAGTTTTTTGATCCCATTTTTGCGAAGGTTCATGGCAGAAGGGCAGTAGCTGTGTCCGATCCTTCTCAAACTGCCTGTTGATGACTTGTCTGTGGAGGAGGCACACACATTTTTTGTGAAAGTCCATATGGAATCTTCCATGTATTTACTTTCCCTGTTAGTGTGATTAGTAACCTAGACCACAGTTTAAAGACAATAAAATTACATAAGCAGTCAGCTTTATGCATTGGAGCAAGAAAGACAAGGCTGACGGTACCAACTGCAGCTGGAAATGTTGCCTGTGTTGCTCTGCAGCCAGTTTTCAGTGGAGATTGATATCAGCAATTTCATATGGACATGACTGATAGGTGTAATGGCACCTTTAAACCTTTTACTTTGGAGTTAGCTGTGTCCCCTCCAGCCCTTCATCATGTAGCATACCTGAAATTTAGGGTGTGGCCTTAACAGGGATTTGATGCTCTTCTACTGGAAGCTCAAACTGACACGTAGAAAAAAAAAAAAAAAAAGAGAAATTTTACCAAGTGCTTGGGTGACCTGAGTCACCCTGGAGCCTCTATTGTTGCAGGGTCCCTGACTGCATGCTGCCACATGCTTGATTCCTTCTTTGAAGAGGTCTGACTTCCTGGGAGGAGAAAAATTGACATCCAGCTTTGACTAGGGGACTGAGATTGTATTTAAATGCAGTGATGTGCCTAGTAACATTCATAAGTGAATAGACACCTTTGAAATGTGCTCTATTGTACCTGTCTTGACCCTTCTAGACAACTGGCCTTACTTTCATTCTCCCATGGGATCACATTCTCTGTGAGGTATCTCTTATTGTGTGCCCAAGCTCATTGTACAGGCGGTGGACTGGGGTATAAGAATGCTCTCCTTTGAATACCACTCAAAGGACTTTCTGTGACATTTCCTTGCTACAGGAAGGAAGTTCAGAGTTTGTCACTGGTATCCTCGTTATCTGTAGAAAAGAAACAAAATGCTTGGGAAAAGATGCGGATAGTCCCTGTGCTTTATCATCCAGTGGCAGGCTCAAAGCATTAACGTGACCTTACTGTGGTATTAGGTTTGGTGTGTCACCTGGGAAGGTCATCTGCAAGGGGTTTGTGGGACAGCTACTAGGCCTGGGGGGCCACAGCTTTCCAGACGTTTTGCAGGTGTATAATTAGGTGCTTGTGTGGGAGTTTCAGACTTGGAAAATACGATTGTAGGGTATTTGATTATGGTGTATGTTAATCAGAAGCAACTGAGCTGCTTATAATTTTCTGGGCTGAATTAAGTGCAAGTAAGTCTGGAATAACAGAGGATTTTTTTGTTTGTCATTGCTTGTCTCAATTGTACTGGGAAACAATTTGCTGCTTCAGAGCTAAAGGCGACACAGTAACCACTCTGACCTGTGTTTATTCCTGTTGGAACATTACTCAGAACCTCAAAATTATCTTAATGTCAAATAAGTCTTTTTCATCTCTGAACACATTGTACAAAAGGAGTTTGTTTATACACATTTTTGTGCTTTTTTTAATCTTTACATTTTAGTTTATTTATATTAGTTTTCTTAAGAAGATATTTGAAATCTGCAAAGGAACAAAGAAGGATGCATGCCAAAAGTTTGCCTTCAACACTTTTTTTTTTGGTTGGTGTTAATTTTTGAGCCATTATTCAAGCAGCTGTCCAGGTCAAGAGAGTTCAAGCATGCTTCTTCTGTGCCACTTGCTCTCCAAGACTGCAGTGAAGGAAGGGAAGTCTGCAAATTATTAAGCATTTGGCAGTGCCTTCTAGTTGTATTAGGTTATAACTGCAGTTGCATGATTAAGGGGAAGTGACAGGTAAGCAAAATGAGAACAAAAGTCTCATGCTGTTAGAAGCAAATGTCACCATGTCGTACACACTGCACACTTATACCAGTGCTCTCTCTGAAAATACATATAAGAGGAGAAAAGTAGGAGAGAGGAAACTTCTGTGTGTATATGGGTGTGTTCTCACATGTGTTTGTACAGTTTGTGTGTTGTGTACATCGATGTTTAGCTCAGGGGTATGTGTCTGTTTCTGTGTGTGAAGCTGTGGCACAGGTTGTAACAGTGTGCTGGAGATGGAGCCCAGTGGTGCCTTTGTACAGCCCACTGGTCTGTTTGCTGGCTTCAAGGTTTCTGTACAGGCTTTTTTTATTTTTCCCTGAATTAACTGATTTCTGGAAAAGTAATCATCAAGTTTTAAAGGGTTTTGCTACTCAGGTTACTTACAAACCCCAAATGAATCTAATTCAAATATGGGTATTGTGACAAATTACTACATTTCTACCTTTGTTTTTTTAATTCAATACTCTTTATGTATGTTGTAATTTTTTAAAAGGATATTTTTCAAATTACAAGTTCTACAACTAAGTAAGGGTGTTTTCACAAACACTCAGTGATTGTGACCCTTAGCTTAGCAGATGATGGTCTGTAACATATGCATGGGGATGGAAATACCTCTAGCTGGCATCTAAGAAGCAAAGTGTTTTCTGGTTAGGCTCACAGCTGGGAGTGATTCCGAGAGGCAGAAGCATGACAGCCAGTTTTGGGGTGAAAGAAAGTGAGTTTGTATACGGCCCAGATCAAAGTAAGTGTCTCTGGCTTGGCTGGGGAAAGCAGAGGGCTGCTCATCTGTTGTTTCAGAATTAATCCTGCCAAGCCTACAGGCTGCTTTCAAAATATCTTCCCTTGACTGATGACCAGGGGGTAAATGAGGCAGGAGGTGGTGAGGTTTCTTGGAGACCCCACCATTACATTGCCAGTTGAGATCTGAGCTGAGTGTGCAACAGGGCAAACTGGTGCTCTTGGTTTCCTGCTTGTGTCCTTTATTCCATATCTTGGTGTTTTAACTAACTGGTGGAAGATGAGGGGGGCTGTCATACTGCCAGCCACTGAGCAGGGGTGTGACACCTTAAGTTCTTGGGTATCACTTGGCTATTCCATGTTATTCTCATGGCAGTCTGTGTTCCAGTCATCCAGCTGTGCATGTCACTGTAGTCCCACATAGCAGGGTTTTGGGTTGGGAGGAGAGTTCAGTTTATACTTTTATAATATCAAACTTATGCATACGCATGCACCATATATGAATGGAAGACAAAACATGAAAAAGCAGAGATTGCACATTGAGTGTTCAAAAGTGAAACAGTGTTCAGGCAATAACATAACCTGGGTGACATTAATTCCCCTGTCTGTTCCTAAACATTACTGTCATATAATATTAATGGTTGCATTCACAGAGAAAGGAAGAGCAGGCTTTAATACTGGGGATTCACATGAGATGCTCTCTGAAATCCTAAAGATAAGGGGAATTTTGCATTCTTGAAATGCCCAAGTTAGGGACATTTAGAAAATATGTAGGCTTGAGCCTCTCTTGTCAAATTTCACAGATATAAAATGAAAATGTCACTCAGCTTCTGCATTACCATAAATGGAGGTTAAATCTATGTATATCATTCAATCATAAGTGAAGGAGTTTTCTTGCTGTGGTAACAGCAGTCAGAAGTTTCATGCTGCTGCTAGATAGGGCATTTTCATTTCTTTATATTTATAGTAATAAAACCAAAAAAGACAGAGACAACGCCCCCAATTTTGTGTGCTTAATATGTGTGAAAATACATGAAAAAGAGCTGTTTCTTTCATTTCACTTCCAGAAAAATTATTATCCTAAAAATATTCTTTTTGAGTTTCTAATGATATGGCCAAAAAACCAAGACTGATGAAAACTCAAGTGGCCAAGGTGAAAAAATCTTCACTAAATTGTTTTCCCTGAAAAGAGACTATGGATACCTAGTTACTGCATATCTGCTTACAGATGATTTGAAACTCGTCTGAGTGCCTGATTTGAGGCACAAAAGCTGGTCAGCCAGGCTGCCCAGGATCTGTTTCTCATTGCAGTTGAACTTGGTAGCTGAGCTTCTCTTTATTTCTGCACAGGTGTCTGATTCTGCAACTTCATATCTTAAGATGTTTTATTAACATTGTACAAGAGATGTGTACCTTTCTTTTCTAGCAAGCATACCTGTACAAGTCAAATATTAATGCCTAGGGTATTCTGTAAATAGCATTCATAATTCTGTTCTGAAGTAACTTTCTGTGAAGCTATTTTCCACTCTGTTTCTTAGAGAAAAACAAATATGTAACAGAACTCCAAGACTCCTTTCCAATATTTCATTTGCCACCTTTCAAGCGTCATCATGGGAGCAATGAGACAAGAAAAGAGTCTTTTCTTCCTTCAAGGTCTGCAGTGAACAGTGTAAAGCCACGCACAATGGATTTGGAAGAAGCTTGATATATTATGACAAGTGAGTGTATCTCCAGGGTGCTCTGCTGCTGTGGATTGTAGTTTTAAACCACATCATCTATTAAGTCGCTGAATGTGGTAGAATTTCTCAGGTTCTTGGAAATGAAAAGCAGATGAAAAGACCCCCACAACTCAGTCCTTATGAATGCAATGAAGTAAGATTATCAGTCTAAATTGTCCCTACTAATCAACAGTGTAAGCTTGCAGTGATAGCCTTTGTAAATCTGCAGAGCTTTGGGACTGTGCTGGGTGGAAGGAGTCAACTGACAGCTTTAGGGTCATGTTCTCAATATGAGCCTCAAAATGTTCCAGCTGAAAAAAAGAAAAGAGGGTATATGTACTCATTGCTCCTGTGGAGGTGTTCATGTGGTTAGAAAATGCATGATTATAAAGCTGCTTCTGCAGAGAGGGAGAATTACTGGGTTTGGAGGTGGGTTTTTTCCCTTTTTTCTCATCCTCTTCTCTCTCACAGTTTCTCTTTTCTTATTAAGCCCTGAAATTCAGCCTTTCAAAATTTGTCATGTCAACCAACGCAAGGGGTGGCTCTGTGGCTATATTATTTCTGTCATGCTGAAAATGATTTAGTGTTGACATGCCTGCACTGATGTACATCCATACATTTTTTCATACCTTGCTTTTCAGCACTGAATAAAGAATAGTCTGATAAATATTCCTAAAATAAGGAGAACAAGCTGCCTTCCTTTTGAAAATTAGAGGCCAGTTATGCTGTCAGTACTTTAACTACAACACCTGGCATCCAAGGTATAATAAATACTTTATTTAATCTTTTCCTAATTTTCTGTCAGTGTGTGTGTGTACTTGTCTGGATACTTTTCATACCTGTGATCTACTTCTTAGATTATGTCCTTAACTTCTCAAGTTGTATTTTGTTAATCAGCTTTCACAGGAAAGGGACATATTTCATTAAAAAAAAAAAAAAAAAAAAAAAAAAAAAAAAAAAAAAAGGTTTGCCAAGTTAATTGAAGTTGAGAAAAAAGAAAGAAAAAGAACATGCAACAGCCTGACTAGACACAGAAAATGTAGAGAAAAACCAGTATCACATATAAGAATATCTTATTAAAAAAAATGCACTGCATGAACCAAAGGAGTTCATTATTAAAGCATACCTATGGAAATTTTTTTAATAGTTTGCTTAATAAATAAATAGATCTTTCTACTGAGGAAATCTTCATTATAAAGAATCTTCTCCATGTCCATTTAGGTACAGTGCCTTCCAGGCAGGAGTCAGTAATTCCTGTACTGTCAAAATTTACTGCTGGTTTAGGGTAGTCTTAAAGAGAGATGAAAGAGTGAAAAAAATCAAATTTTTTACAGTTAGTAACACCAGAAAATGGCAGACTGCTAAACTCAGCACCTGGACCTTAATCTTTGTAGAGAGGGAATACTTGGAAAACTGAACCTCTGAAAATTTCAGGGTCATATCGCCTAATGAATATACTAAAGGGTCTATTCTAGGAGCTGCAGAAAGGGAGGGACTGAAAAGCCTGCGAGGTGCAGACTGGGGGTAATTCCCAGTGTGTCTCATGTCACTTTGCTGCAAGACACCATCTCCAGCAGGAAAATGCCCTGCAGATGACATCCAATTTTGCAAGGTCTGATGACAGGCACGGAATTAACTTGGTCTGCTGCCGTAGGCATGCCTGGGAGCTGCTTACCAGTTCCAGCAGCATGTCAAGATATTTGCCCCATCTTTTATGAAAGAAAAATAGCCATCAGCATTGGCATTTGAAAGAGCACCAATAAATTCAGGTAGAATCTGAACAGTCGTTTCAGTAGTTTCCCTTGTGTCTGAAGTTAAATGTTATGCTAGGTTTTTTTGTTAAACTCAAGTCTCTGAAGACAGGGATTTTCATGACATTCATTAAGGTCCTATTTAAATTAACACAAAGCCAACAGAGTTGATTAGGGGAAATAACTGGGTATGTTTCTGTTGTGTGTAAAATTCTATACGTGGAATTTAGTTCTTAAATGATGTGATGTGACTGAGAAGTCCTATGAAGATTTTTTGTTTTCAGTTTTACAGGGCTGGTCTGTAAAAGATTTCACTAAGGAGATAGATGCTTTGTAGAAAATTCTATCCTCAGATAACTATTCCTGTAAGTGCAATTACTTTTTTTCTCTTTATCACTCCTATATAATTTAATCTTATGAGCTGATTTATTTTATTTTTTGAAAGTCAAGCCTCTTATCCTAAAGAATAGTGCAAAGTAATCCAAGAGAAGACTTCATAACCCTTTTTGCATCTACCTGAATGAATCCTGATTAGGAACCTGTGCAGCGTTGTTATCCTGATTGGTGGGAAATTGGTGAAGGAAACAACCAATTTTCAATCAACGTAATTGGTTGCTCAGGAGGTTTGAAATCTCAAGAAAAAAGCATTGCATCTTCTGCAACTGTGTTGAAAGATTTTTCTGGAATAGTAAATAAATTGTTGATAAGAATTTCACATTTTAAAAAATATTTACATTTACGAGTAGTTTGTAGAAAAGTCACATGACAGGTATTTTTAAAACCACTGATGTTGTTTGTAGTCTTTTCCATCATTACTGAAGCTCAATAAGTCCAAATTCTGTAAAAGACATTAAAAAAAACCACAAGTTCAACCTGCTGCCCAACAAAGAAGCTTCTTGATTGAGTTCTGTAGGTTCTAAGTACATTTTTGTTTGATTGATTATTCAGTTCTGTAATACAAATCTGCAGTAGAGTGGTATCCAAAGCCTGGTTCAGTCCATTTTCATCTGAGTGCTAAGAAATGCTGTCTAAATGATACCTGCATTACACAGTCCTACATATGGTTGACAGTGGTAATGAGCTCAAGCGGAAGAGCAAATGCAAAAGGAAAAGCATTCCCATGGCTTCCCATGGCAATACAGTCTGGTCTTGAGCCGGCTATAAATCCATCCAAGTCCAAAAAATCAGTGTCTGCAGCAGTTTACCCAGCTGGGAACTTTGGCCCAACTTTGCAATTCTCATGCATTTTGTATGCGTGGTCTGATGTTTTCCCACTCTAATCTGGCATAAATAAATTAAGAAATAGCATGTTTCCAATACAAAGCCAGTGTAAATCTTAACTGGTTTTTGATATGTTTTAAAGGTCATTGAGGAACAGAAACGGATCTTTTACTTACTAGGTCAGGCTGAACTAATTCTGCTGAAGTATTCTTTGCTTAATATCTGCCAGTGAGTTAAAGGTATCCCAAAGCCACTGCCTTGAAGAAGGTGGCTGCTTCATTGCAGTAAAGCTGGGCAGCACAGCTGAGCTTGTGGTGCCATGTCTGGCTGAGACAAAGACACAACGTAATGGCACAGATTTGCCACTTCCCTGAACCGTGACATTGCAGTTAGTGAGCCTATCCCAGAGGACAGCAAAGCTGGATATACATGGCTGTATGCACATATCCTCTGTTCTTCCACCTCAAATTCTTCTCCCTTAAATCAGAAAAGATGTGGAATGGCCATGGTGTAAGAGGACATAAAACATTTTCTCTTGCTGTGCTTCCCAAATGCTTCCCTTATCACCTTGAGCTGTCCATTCAAGTGTAAAGAGAAGTTTCACTACCTACCTTCTAAAATTATAGTTTCTATCTATTAAAAGAAAGCAACTCAAAATCCTTTTGAGAGGATAAATAGCACAGAATGCTTTGATTCATATCTGTGAGCTGGAAATTTCACACATCAAGTAAAACACCATGAATACATCATTATTTTGACAGCTTTGTGAAAAAGGAAGCAAGAGGATCTCATTGCATGGATTTAATTTCTGAAGTTTCACAGCTTTGTGTTTTGCAAAAGAATTGAATCCTTCCAGCAGAGAAGAGCAGGTGGTAAACTGAAGGGCAAAGGGGAGATACTGTCAAATCCCATACTTGGCATGCAACCCCCCACCAAGGGCTTCCAAGGCAGCTCCTGTGTCTCTCACCTTCTCAGAATAATGTCTTTTGTCTTTTTTTTTTCCAGGCTTGGCACTTCTCCAGCTGCAAGGGCTGGGGGGGGGGGGAGTGGCAGTCACAGAAGAGAGCAAGTTAAATTGCCAGAACTGAGGTTCCCACCAAGACTGCCGGAGGTGAAAGGAAAGAGCTTCACTTTCCCCCACCAGAGGATAGCTGGATGCCCACCACCACTATGCCACCCAACAAAAGGAATTTTGTGGGCTGGTCTTCAGGTGAGATGAAAATCTTTCTGTAAATGCTGGGGACAAATGCAGTGTTTGTTTAGCCTAAAGCTGAATTTAAGTAGAAAGTGTCATGAATAAGGAGTAAAATCCCAGCTGCAATGAAGGACTATTTATGTTGAGGTAGGTGAAGGGAGACTCAAGAGCCCTTTCTTTCTCTGAGCAGTAGTACCCTCCCATGTTCTCATGTCTCTATGCCTGTTTGCGAAGGTTGCCCACCCAAATATTTATGCATCATGTTTGTGGAAAGGCATTTTAAAGCACTGAGGACGTTGAACTGTTTTTATTCCCTTTGAATCATGGATTTCGACCTCTCTTTCTAAACATGAAATCAGAGATGTATTTGTAGAAAACAGAGGAAGTCTCCCTCTCCCATCCCACAACTCTAGACCTGAGCCTTTACAAAAATAAAAGGTACATGCATGTATTTGGTTAGGATTTTTAACATAACCTTCTTCCTCCTTTTTTGTTCTCACTTGCCTTAATTACCTGTTCTCCTTGATCTGATGCAGTTTAGGATTATAGGAAGCATGGACTTTCTTCTGGAATAGAAACCTGACTTTTTTTAAGCTTTGGCATTGACATAAAAAGACCTGGTATGTGAATGGTGAAATTTCAAAACATTTGCTCCCATGGTCAGGAGAACACAGGAATTGCAAGGATAATGCAAAACTGTAATTAAAGCTAAGAGCTGAGAGTCTGTCAAAGCTCAGAAAACTTTCCAGTAAAGTTCACATTTTTATGGACTTGTTATTTTGTACAAATCCATTTTCTTCTTTCCTGTCACATCTCCAAACCTTTCTGTAAGGAATCACCATCTTTTTTTTCCCCCTAATTTAAATTCTGCTCTGTCTGTTTGGAATATTAGGTGTGCCTTAGCAGTAAAATTATTTTAATGATATGGCTGAGTGCTCGTATATATTCAGGCAAGCAAACATAAAATGGTCATTCTTTATATTAAGGGTCTATCTATAGTTTAGAAAAGGTAATAAATGATAGATTGAAAGCATAGGTGGCTCAAGTAGTGGATGGTGTGTATTACAGAGGTTATTAGCTCATCAGTTGAAGGTACCATAGATGGCTGCAGGCCAAACTTGGAAGCAACCTGCAAAATGGCTGGACTCTGTAACAACTGATTTACTATATACTAACATGCACATTAACTCTTTATCAACTCTTTATGAAATATATATGTTTGGCACCCAAATGACAAGTAGGACTGTTGAAAGAGACGTAAAATTTCCTTATGAATGGCAGTATACGGGTTCTTATTTTAGTTTAAATGTGCAATACGATTTGTAAGGGCTCCTATGTCACCCGAGATTCAGGTCTTGTTTTCAGAAGTGGCACTAGGCAGTGACTGCTTCATTTCCAGTCAGGATTAGGCCTCTAAATCTCCTGAGTAGTGTTGAATATGTTGCTGTCTGTTTCATTTACCATTAGCCGAATGTCCATTTTAAGCCCACAGCTTTTCCTACACTGTGTGTACGTGTCTGCTTTACCAGAAGCAGCAATGAGTGTAGTGGGGGAGCTGCAGGGATGGCAAGGACCCCACTTGTCTCAGATTCCGTTACCTTTCCAAAATGATCATCCTCTTCCTGCACTCTAGGATAAGAGTAATGCTAATAACTGCATTGTCTCCCATGCCTTTCCCTGTGAAACAGAGGAGGCTTAGGGACTGGGGACTGTGGAAGGATTTGGGGTTTCTCATCCTGTAACCAACTGCTGCAATTTGCAGTAGTGGAAGAACTGCCAGAACTGAGGCAGGTAGGGATCTTTCAGTGCCCAAGCAAAACCAGATGTGCCACAGCCACTCCTCAGAGCTGTCTGGTAGCTGTTCTGAAGGTGGGGAAAGAGACCACTGCTTCAGCTTGTTGCAAAGTCCAGTGCTCTACTGCTAACAAGTTGTCTTTTTTTTTCTTGTGAAATGTAGAGGTTTTTTGTAACCTAAGCCTGTTATTTTTATCTTGTCTACCCTGGAAGTGGAGAATAGATTGCTCCCTTCCTTTTTCCTGCAACCTTTTATGTAGATGATTATCGTTGTTATATCTCCTTTTAGCTTTCTGTCTAGTTGCAGTGGTTGTCCCTGTTTCATGGCTTCATTTGTTACAATCAGCAGGAAAATTTCCTTACATAAATTGGCTTTGGATCAGACCCTTTGCTAAATAAAGCTCTGTATTGAAAATATCGTTTTAATAGTTCAAATGTTACATATTGGGATGACAAGCATGTGTAATTTCGAGTTGTACTTAACAGGCAACAATCTCATTTGGAATAAAGAAGGGTTATGTCCAGGCTGCTTACAATCATTATTTCTCCTTAGCTCCCCAGCCTTAGTTTTTTCTATCTGTTCTACCACTGTTTATGATTCCTTACAGTAAACACTGTAATTTTTTTAAATTATCATAAACTAAGCTTCTATTGACCAGGGATGGGAAAGCCAACATAAGAATGCAGAGGGCTACAGTGCTAAGACTTGTGGGGTTTGTTTAGTAATAGAGTTGTTTGTCATTAGGTGTTTCCAATAGTGGCTCTAGAAAGCATTGACTATTTTTATGCCTTCCCTTCAATTTATAAATTCAATTTACCAGGGAGTAAGAAAACAAAGATATGGAATGGTCTAATGTTCCTGGGTAGTTTTACTGATTTTTTCTGTCTAGGGTCTTCTCTTCTGCTTCCTGTAGGCTTAGATTTTTTTGGGGTAAAAAATCTGAATAAATGCAAAACCAGTTCACTTTCTTATTTTCTGCTGCTTTTTTTTTTTCATAACATGGAAATATAGGGAATCATCTCAAAGCAAATGGCAGGGCTAGAAATTTTGTGGCAAAAAGTTCAAGGATCCCTGATGAACAGTCACCTTTCTGTTGGCATGGCTGTGTAGAAGAGAGAGGTTGCAAAGGGCTCTTTTACCTATTCAGTCTGTGAGCAGTAAGGTCTTTGTGGTCTCTGGAGTATGAGAAGATGTGATGAGGTACTACAAGGCTACAAGGAAGGATTCAAACCCTCATAGCTAGAATTCAGGAGTCACAAGATCAATTTTCCTTTTTGTACAAATGTTCTTTGTTTTTGTGGAGATATCAGTAACCTATATACTATTTTGAGTGAACACATATATAGCTATTTTCTGAACAGCACTTCTACTTTTATTCCCAACGGGTGAAAAGCAACTTTTTCTTAGTCTTGGAGAGTTCAGGAGAACATGTAGCTGAACAAGTTAATAGACCAAGCTGGTCATGGATGCCTCTTGCAAAGGCACTAAATAAAGACAGTTCTGAATACTGGAGTAAAAGTTATAAAAAGTGGTTATTTCGGTTATGGTCCACAGTCTTTATATGACAAGAGCTGCTGAGAATAGATTAGTATTTCCAGAACTAGGCTCAAGTTGCCTTGGGATAAGAAGATGGGGAGAGTTTTGCTAATTTCCTTCGGTCAGAGCTAGTTTTTTCCTCTGGGCTTTTAGAAATTCTCGTAAGCATAGATCTCTGAGAAGAAGTTCTATATTATATGGGTTGCCAAGCTGTGTCTATGAAGCAGGTCCTCTTCAGAGGAGCTTATGAACACAGGGTTTCATAAATATTTTAGCACTGTCTCTGAGTTTCCCCCTACTGAGTCATTCAGGAGGTGAATGGTTTGATTTCTGTCTGTAGCCAAGGTGGGTTGCATAAAGTCTTTGATGCACAAATGATATTAGATAAGCAGAAAAGATTCTGCATGTGAATTGTTAGCCAGGTAACAGGTATTTTGCTGAGACTTCTCATTTCTCTGCCTCCATCCACATTAAAAATATGTAGTAAAGTAATTCAGCAAGAACTAATTTAAGTTCAGGATCATGCAGATGCCTGACTCATGGCTAATAATGAGTGCCCACTGGGAACATTTATAAAGGTACCTGATGCTCTACAGTCCACTAGGACATTAGCACAAAGCTGGATGTATTGAATCCAATTTAATTTTATGTAACCTAGACCGAGATTTCTCCCACTTCAGTGGATATGATTACTATTGATCAGAGGTTTAAAAAACTAAACCAGGCTTGTCTTTTATACCTGGCTTGTCTCTACAGTGATCTAGCAGAGGAATGTATGCATATTAATGGAGGTGGGAATTAGTCCTGTTTTATGCTAAAAAACTCAGAGATGGGGGAGCATTTGGAAGTTGTTAGCTTAAGTTTGCCTCGTACATTCACTTTCCTCCAGCCAGATTGAACATGAAATGATTTGGCATGTGTTCTTGATCCTCTGTCATTGATGAATGCCACTTAGTGACATATTTGCATGATATTTTGAGCAGGATAAATGCATGCTTGAGTCTTTTTTGGAGGCTTTGACTTTGGATTTTTTCCAGAAATGTAGTCTTGCTGTTGTTGTAAGCTCACATTGTGAGTGTTATTTCCCACACAGTATGGCACAAAGTCCTGGTGTTATTTATTCAGGTTGCCCTTTGCTGTGGCCTGCAACTTCTCTCTGCCTGCTATGCAAGCACTGAGAGAAGAGGGGATGTGAAACCTCTCAACACTACCCCCTCTGTTCATGGATTTCTGGGTAGGGTGTGAGGAACGTGTGAAATGAGATCTTTAAAGATGCACAGTCCCATGTGAGGAGAGCAAAATTGCCCTTTGTTAAACATGGAAGCTGTTAAATACATGTAGCTGGAGAGAGACCTGCTGTGTCTCCTGCATGCTCACCCAAGCACCAAGGAGCATCTGTCCCTAAAACTAACTGATCCCTATCTGGCTGTTCATGACTCTCGTGCCACGCTCATTATTTATTTAATGAAACCTCCCAGTGAAACAGAAGAGCCATTCATAAGCCCCCGACAACAAACAATCATGAAAATTGCCTTTGAATTTCCCTAATTTGCTTGTAAGAGTCAGAACAATGGAAGAGAATAATTGCAGTTATTAAAAGAAATTGCTGCAGGCAAAATATTACCCATTTTAAAACTCAAATCCAGAAAAAACAAAAAGGGGTGCAAATAGGAGAGCCCGCCCAGTAAGATGCCTCACGTTCCCTACCTCCTTTTGCCTGTATAATGAGAGACTTCACCGTGCTGTTTTATTTAGCACTGTTATTTAGGAGAATCAGAGCATTTAGTGTCAGCACAGTCAAGCTCTGTGTGGCAGCGCCTCGCCTGGCACAGCCACTGAAGAGCTGCTTTCTTCCAATCTACATCATGCCGATGCAAAAACATCCCTCTCTGGAAAATAAGTGTGTTGGGAACTAGTTGAAGGAAAACTCACTCTAGTATCAGGTACTCTACGGAGAGGATTTTATCTCGTCTCTGGGCATGAAGTAGAATGCTTGTGAAACTGAGAGGCTTTTGCGAACACACCTGGCTTTTGGCATCACATCACCCTTAACAAGATTTGTTTTCTTTAGACATTTGGAGACAGATTTTAAACAATTTGGATTCCTAAAGGCATGTCCGTAGAGCTCTGGGGATTCCTGTGGGTGCAGATATGACTTGGCATATGGGAAGAGATGGTGAACTGCTGTGTGCCCTTGGCCATACAGAAAATCTCTAAGCAATGGCAGAAACAATCCGGGCTTTGACTTTTGTGTGCCTGACTTCCTTGTGTAAGTAGGAGTCGAGCTCCTCCACCAGTTAAACACTGCAGCACTAAGCAAACTGATGCTTATGTACTTGCAAAACTTGTCCCTCAGAAACCAGATGGCATTGTAAGGGGAATCTGTGCTTCATTCAAACTGCTTTTGTCCTGGACAATTCAATAGAGCTTTGTCCAGTATAACTGAGCACGGGGGTAACTCTCATCTCTGAGTACAAATGAAGTGTGTTTGGCTCTCCCACTTTTGTATAAGAAGATAACAGAACAAAGGATCACTGCAATTTAAGGGCATGAACCCTCATTTTCTCTCCAGTCCACCTAAATAAAGGGAATTTCTTGTTGGCCTGTGATATTCCCTTCTGCGAGTCAAAGCCTTTTCAGTTCCTACTGCAAGTAATGGCAGTTTACTCACAATTTTTCAGCTGCATGTGATATCCAAAATTGGCTGCCTTGTTGTAATGAAAAGCAGCCTGCCAACACGGAGGTCCTTCCAAAGAAGCCTGGCTATTGTCAGAGGAGAGAAAGCAACTGTGGTAATACTCCTGCATCGCTGTTTCACTTCATGCTTCACCACAGGAGCAAAGCAAGGCAGCAGAGACCACTGACAAGTGTTTACAGAACGTGGCTCTTTGACAAAAATGATTGTCAGGCAGTGACTATAATAAAATGTTAGCAGGAGATAGTGGGTTTTCTTGGGTTTTTGTGCCCAGGCAGCTGGCAGTCTTAATTGCTCTGAAGAAATAGAAACAGAATTTCATTTTCTTCTCTTGTTATTTGGGGATGTAAATCATTCTGCATTTTAACTCCATGAGTCCCTGCCTTATTTTCCCTCATCAAAGTAAAGGTGGATGGAACTTCCTTTTAGTTTCCTTGCTCTACACATTGAGTAAATCCACTAAACATCTCTGGTTTGCATTGATTCAATGTGAGTAAAATTTTAACTATTTCCAACATCCAGTATTTGAAGTTATTTTTCCAGGTAAGCCCAAAATGTTAAATACAGTCAGTTTGATCAGCGTTATTCAAGGGAAGCTGACAATCTGTATTCATAGCAATTGAATGCTCTCCGACACATGATGTGATTCTTGGGGGTGTTCTGTGCAGGGCCAGGAGTTGGACTTGGATGATCCTTGTGAGTCCCTTCCAAATCAGAATATTCTTTGTTTGTATTATTTTAAACAGCTTTTGTAAATCCAAACAGACTCCTCCGTGAGCACTGGGAAATATTAGTTCAAGTCTATGGCAACCTGAGGCTGATTTAGGAATACGGTAGTATTTCTAGTTCTTATTTCAGCTTGCTGAACTATTTTGTTGGCTTGGATGTTTTTGCTGTGTTTTGGTCTCATGAGTGGTTTTTATGGTATTTAATTTCCTTAAATATCTTGGCACAGATGATTTGACACAGCAAGCAGGCTCAACAAATCACCAATAAAATATTTCTTCTTTTCTGGATAATTCCTGTAGTTGTGCAAATAGAAGGATAAGGAAGAAGGCAGAGCAACTGTATTTCAGTCTGTAACTTCTACTCCTTCTCCTTTGTACTCTGGAATGGTATTTCTAGAGATTGGACAAAACCCTATTAAAAGTGAGCAGAATGAAATAATGGAAGAATTTATATTGTTATAGGCAAAGATTCTTGTCATCCTTCCTATTTCTGTAAGAACCTTTGCTGATCTACTTGCCAAGTGAAGGCAGACTTTCTTTTCTCTCTCACCTTCTTTATAATTTGATCAGACAGCTTCTCTGTGGGGCCACGAAGGCATGTGGGAAAGCCAGACTGTAGACTTACACCTTGTTTGCAGTGCCTTTCCTGAATGCACTAGCTGGGTGATCCAGAGCTGGATTTTGGAGCTTCAAGCCACAGTTAGATTCGCTATGAAGCTGTTCAGTGAATGTCTTTCTTCGAAGCGTGAATGTTCCTGTGCATGTAAAGTGAGAGGTGCTAAAGGGTGGTGGCTGCTAAAATACACTTTGTGTAGAAGAAAAAGCAGTGGCAGCTCAAACACAAGAGTAGGAAGTTTTTAGTTTCATGAAGAGCCGTTCGCAGTGTGTGTGATTACCGTTAAAACAAAGGGTGGCAGTTTGAAGTGTGCAAAGGGATATTTCATATAAATCTGTAGAAAGGTACATGATACAAATCAGGCAAAATATTTCCCAGTACATTGTTGAATTTATGGACTGCTTTGGGAAACAAAAACAAACTTTGGACACTTTGGAAATTCTTATCTTTCATAGAAGTGGTCGTTTCTATTAAAGCATCTAACAAATATTTTATAGCAAATAAAAGCAGTTAGAAAGAAAATGCACCCCTCTGTGTCTCCACGTACTAATGGATTCACCAGGTTCTCTTCAGAATTGCAGCCTGATACATGTTACTGCTTCCACTGCACCTCAGCCACTAGAAGTTACAGCTCTTGACCTTTAAATGTTAGTAATAATAAAATTCATTATTAACAAGTAGTCAATTAAAAAATAAATGCCCCTCAGGTAAAACCAAAAGTAATGTTTTGAAATACTGCCACCTCCTGATCAGTCTGGGATGGAGAACTGAATTATTAGGAACTTGACAAAAAAAAAAATTATCAACTGTAATAATTCAGTTCCTGATTTTATAATGATAGAGCTGTGTTGCACCATTTGATTTGCAAGGCAAGCTTCCACTGAGACTACATAAGTGAGACTACATATATAGTGATGTAAAGAGATGAGGAAAATGCAGTGTGATTTACAAGTGATGGGAGAGACAGCAGCACACTTGTTTAAAGTGAAGAAAAGCACTTAAGCATATTATATGTGAATTTCAGGATTTACAAGCACAGAGCCTATGCTTTAAGTTACATGAGCATTAAATACACTACAGAATTGCAGCTAAAATGTTGGTCTGACCTGCACCTGGTGTTAGTCTCAGAAAGGCTGACTTCCCTACTCTTCTGTAACACCTGTCTCTGACATCAGTGTGTCCATGAAGGGTTAAATTTTGTACCATTTTAATTTGTTAACATTCAGATGTTACTTGTCTGCATACCACCTTTGTGTATATTTTAATTATCCAGATGGTGTTTTATGTGTCCAGTCCCATGTCATTACTATATTACTTAAACTTGGCAGTGATGCATAGAAATAACTTTCCCCAAGCTGGCTTTTTCTTGCAAAGTTCATCCAATTTCAGCTTTCCAAATGTCCTTTGTGCTGTGGTAATATATATTGTGTACCTAAATGGCTTGCATATAATTTTATATTCCCTTGATAGGGAAAGCCAGTTTGACAAAGAAAATGTTTAAAAGAAGCAAAAATTGACACAAAAACTAAAGTAATGTGCCCTTAAACGTATAATTTCAAACTCTCCAAATTTAGGCAATTTAGGTTCTTATATTTCCTTGAATTCACTTGAACTCATCCAGGTTTTTTGTTGGGGTCAAGTGAAGTGGGGATGTCTGTGTCACATTCCCACCCGTGAGATTGTAATGGACCAGGGTGATGGCAAGGTTCTGACTGCACTACATTTTCCCAAAAGGTGCAAATAAGATGTGTTTATATTGTAGGCACAGTGGTTTTTTTCTCAGTAGAATGATTATTTTGAGATGGTAGCTGAGAGAGAGAATCCCTCCTTGAAGTGTTATTTGAGATGGTAACATGACAGCAGCACAGGGAGAGTGTGACTCATTTTGAAGTGACAGCACTGCTGTCTTGTGAATCCATCCCATTTTATAACTCCACCTTGGTAATATTTTAACTTATTAGCTGATTTCAGTCTAAGTTTAGAGAGGAGGAGTCTTGACTGTTTTGAGTTTCTCCATGTTTTTTGAAAATAATAGGTCACGTAAAGGATTCAAACACTATCAGTGCTCCACTAAAGAGAGAGACTGAAATTTGAACTCAACTGTAGGACTGTACACCAGGGGATCCACATGCTAGAGAGATGTGCTCAATGAAAGAATTTGGAAATGTCAAAAACTCTTCTGCTTGTGTAATTTCTTGCATGTTGGCTTTGATAACTCCTAAGCAGATAAAATGGCTGAGTTTAGCCAAAGCAGCAGAATCCTGCAGCAGGATTTGTACTGCAGTCTGGTATTGGCAGGTGAATGTCAAACTGTTATGCATAGAGGGAAGTGCCCTGGAGATTAAGCCCCTTATGACCTTCAGTATCCCTTTGTTTGTAATTAAAAACTGAAAATAAGAACGGTTTTCTCATCAGAAAGGTGATTAGTCTTGACTCATGAACACTTTTTGAAGCACATGAAGCTGTGCTGTCATCCCAAGATGTGTATTTTCCTTCCTGGTTTCTAAATGTTTTTCTTGTTTCAGTTTAGTGCAGAACCATGTCTTCTGCTGAACAATAGAAACTTCATCTCTTCAGTTTCAAACAAGGAACTATCCCATAGCAGAGCGTTAGAGCTTCTTCACAGGATCTGCTAAACGCAAATGACAAGCCACACAGCAAGATTTGATAGCAATCTGCAAGTGTTTTTAAAACAGATCTTAACCATATGTACAGTGTACCACTTCTGCTGTTGTATACTGAGCTCAGGAGAAAGCAAGTAACATAATTGCCTTCAGCAAAATTGTCAAACAAGGAAACCTTTTAAAACTACATAGAAGGGGGAACATAATGAAAGCCCTGGAAGGAAGAGGGTAAGAGAAGAAAAACTGGCAGGGAATATTAACATATACTTTAACTAGTCTTTTTACAGAGAGGAGAATGACCCAGAGGCTTGACTGCTGTAGTTCTTTTTTTTTTTTTTTTCTCCAGTAAAAAAATTTTGTGTGTGCTGCTGTGTAGAAAAGAAATGCTTATTTCCCATGTGTTGTTTTACGTTTCAGTTTGGATGAGCAAGAGGAACCTTTATTTAGCCTGTTGAGTCCAACTCCACAGTAATAGAGCACATAAAACTTTCAAGAAGTGAAAGGCATGCTGAACTCACATTTCAGATAGTTTTCAGGATAATTCCTTGGCTGTCATATCCATATGTCATAATAGACATAAATTATTAGAAATTATTTGCTTCAGTGTGCAATCATATTAACTCCCAGGGACCTTTTAGCCTGGATTTATGAAGAGACATGTTTCCTGGATGTTTTTCCTAAAGAAACTACAGATTCCAGGACAAATCAAGTTTTTCTGAAATAAGGACTGTGGATTTAAATTGCTGACTGATACCTAAAGGGTAGTGAGTGCATCCTCCAGGGGCAATTAGGGATAACTATCTGCACGGATAGATGCATCTTGCAGCAATTCTTTCTGGAAGTGGGAGGATATTTTTTGCTTTATGGCATATGCAGATGTTGCTGAGTAACAGCCACTTGGGTTCCCTTCCTGCAGAAGTATTGTGGAGAAATGGCTCAGGAGTGAGAAGAGTTTTGAAATATTCCATCTGGGTGAGCTGAAAGCTATGGATCAAAATTGTCTTTGGGTAAGAGAGGTGATAGTCTTTTGGGCCTTACTGGCTTAATGGAAACCTGCAAAATTTAAACAACTATCAGTTACTGTGGTAGTTGTGTGCATCAGGGCTCTGTGCCACCCTGTGGTTGTTTCCAGTCTTTATTTACTCATGGAAAGTGCACTTCATCCCGTTTTTAGGTTCAGCCCTTGTCTGCTTGTGTTGTAAGGCAGCAGAAGCACAGCACATTAGGCAGTTCACAGATGATATGGAATAGAAAACTTTTCTCCATGAAATGGAGGTAGTTTGCTGTGAACATTGAAGATTTACTGTCCCTTTTTCCTCTCTTTTCAAGCTGTCCTTGCTGTTCAAGGAAAAGTCTTGCATTAATCCATAAATGCCATCTATCCTGTGTTTTGACCAGATGCTAAATTCTCATCTGCCCCAGACGGGCTCAGGTGAACAATTCTGAATCCATGGACCTCAAGACTGTGGGCAGCCTGAATCCCAGGTAACTCTGTAAAATAAGAGTGCAAGACTGCAATGGGCAGGGCTTTAGCCCTTTGTCTAGTCGTTGTTACTGCAGCCAGTGCAGATAAAATTGTAGCGGTCTGGCTTTTCCTTAGACTCTATTGTGCACTAGGGGTGTGATAATCACAGTAACCTAGTCCTGAGTGGTGGGGGAAGGAGTCTAATAGGAAAAGCTTTTAGTACAGGGATTCGTGAATAGAGGAATTCCATAATTAACGATAATGACCAGCACAGGTGACATTTCTTTGTAGTTAATAGCTGCTGGTGTGAAAGGCCCTGAGGCAGAGCCTCAAGCTGCTAAGCTAGCAAGTGAATTGCTAGACTATTTGACCTGCAGTTCATTCCTAATATATATGGTGTCGCTATGAAAAACCCAAGCAAAATGTTCACCCGTACTCTTTCTTGGGCTGTGTGGGAATGCCAGCAATTTTGTGTTTGGGATTGAAGCAGTTTTCTCATTTTGGCAATAGGTTATGCCCCAACTCTTTAGGAAGATGCAAAACTGTAAGCATCACCTGCATCTTCTAGAGGAGAAGCAGATAAAGTCTTATGCATCTGAGAAAGTGTGAAAAATTCTAGCCAGATTCTGCAGTAGGAAGATTACGGAGTTTTCTACCCTTAGGGCCATCAATGTTGGCCCATGATAAGTAGTTTGACTGAAAAAAGAGTGGTGCTAAAAGAGGTGATGGCACCTGGGCCATCCCCTTTTGTATTGTCTCTGTTTCTGGTTATTCCTTCTCCAACTTTTATAACAAAAATGGAGAGAAAAAGGTAGATGGTTCTGAATGATTCTGCAGGCAAGAGAAATGGGGCTAGTGACCAGGTGTTGTGGTTTGATGCTGGCCAAATGCCAGCCATCCACAAGAGTCGCTTACTTTCAGAGGAAGGCTGCTGGGAAAACTTTGGACTTTTCTGCACTGCGCTGTTGTTCTGGGAAGGAAGAGGTGTTAAGATGAATTTTTGAAAGGTTTTTGACTGTGCTGCTATTAGGAGCAAGAAACCAAATATCACAAAGCAAACGAAAAGAAAAGCCAAGTGCAGTTGCTTTTTTTGCTGCAGTTGCAAGTGCTATTTGTGTTAGTAAGGTTTGGGCTCATCAAAAAACTATTCTGTTATCATCTCTTGCATTCTCTCTCTTCACCTGAGTGGCCTTTACTATGCCTCTATTCAAGGTTCTGTGTTTTAGGGAAACCTCTCTAGCTGGAGAACCCCAAGTCCTAAACAGTTGACATATCAGTTTGTTTCTATGGAGTGAATATTAAAACTAATGTAAAAGACTAAACCTCAAAGACTAAATTAAAATAACAAAAGAGATATTACTTGCTGAAAGGAAATAAATGGACAAGATTAAACCATAGACCATGAATTAGATTTTCCATGGAGCTCAGCTTCTATTAAACAGTAGTATAAACAGAGGCACTGAAGGGTTTAACCTCTTCCTGCTCCCATGCTTTTCTGTGGGAGCAACTGGCATAGATCGTTTCTAGATCTGACCATTTTGCACCTTTTTATTTGCACTTGATTTACTCCTCTTTAGCTGATCATTAATTTATGAGATGCAGACAGTGACACCAAGCACAGGTTGCTGTGTGTGATCTATGAGGGCTTTGCTGACATAAGATGGCATGACCGGAGTAGGTCCCCTCTAAACACCAGTGTTGACAGTGACATAGGTTCATCAGCATTGGTGCAGTCTTATCTTTAATAGTCCTATCCCTGGTGCTAGACCTGAAAGTTTTAACAGGGGCTGTAGTCTCCTTGAAAGGGATATATTTTTATTTTTTTTTCCTGAAAATGAAGATATTGTTTCTCTTTCAGCATCTCTCAGCTGAGACCCTTGGTGGTTTAACACCCTTGTGTTAAAGCACAGCAGATACACTTATGTTTCCTTGTTTTTGAAAGAGCAAAACAATGCTCTAATTGTGCTGGGGACAGTGACTTAATTCCCGGGTGTTACAACTCTGTTCCCTCCTGCTTGGAGGGATGATAAGGAGGAGTTCTCTCTTCTGCTCCTCACAAAACAACAGCCAATGCATGTGGGACTGTTTGGGTAGGCATGATCAGTTCCTGGTGCCATTAGAAGGGGAGTGTGCTGGCATGGATCAGGTCAACTTCACCTGGCAAGTATTTCCATGAAGGGCTCAGATTCTTGGATGGTTTGAACTGGACGAAGGTCATGTATTGGAAAGTACAAGGTCCCATGTTCCCTATTTGCATGGCAGTAACTGTTAATTTCAGTTAGTGGCTTGGGAAGCAAAGAAAGCATTTTTTATTAGGTAGTTTATATTGGATAGGTATGAGAAAGGAGATGAACATCTGTAATCATGCAGAACTGAGAACTGCAAGTGCTGGGCAGCCCATTCATCCCTAATCTCTCCACTCTGACTGCTTCCCACGGTGTATTTGTGGTGGCTCTGCTGGAAGTGGGTATAAAGGTAAATCGGGAATAATATCCTATGATCCCCCTTATCTCACTCACAAAAAGATAATATCATCAATAAATCAACCCCAGGTCATCCCATGCAGTGGGTGAGTTTGTGGTCCCTAAAGAACTAAAGTGCCTTCTGGAGTCTGAGGCTGAGTTCTAAGGAAATAGGTGTTTAAACACATGGATAAGTAAGTACCTTACCCTGTAGTATAGGCATCAGCAGTGACCAAGTATCTGAGCTCTGCATAGCCTGGGGGGAATCTTTTTGTTTGCTTGCTTGATAAATTTTCCAAAGATGTTTCTGATACAAAAAAGCTGATGCTGGGTCTCTCATGCTAGAGAGAGCACTTCTGCACTTATGGTGCTGAATCCCTGGTTCCAGTTACTTGAGCAGTTTGGCTGGTGTCTCCTGTGTTTGAATAGTAATAATCAGCATTGCAGAAAAAATTAAAAATACTATTCCTGTGCAACTCCTGTAGACCATAACATTTTCTGACAGTGACTTCACCCAGTTATACACTTAGTATGTCCCCAGAAAGCCAAATTTTCAAAAGTGATATATTTTCCATTAAAGGCTGTTGCACAGCAGTGAGTTTGATTCCAGGTAGGCACATTATATCAAGCTTACCTTATTTCAGATTGTGGTGGGAAAGGCACTCTGTGAAGATGCAGCTTACTAAATTATCTCTGTTAATCTGTAGGTGGTAACTTTGAGCTTGCTGCCTGCCTGACCCAGTTGTTAATATAGCCAGTTAAAGGCTGATGTGTTCAGAGGAAGAGCTAATCTGTCTCATTTAGCAGGCAAAGTGTCAGAGCTTGTATGTGATATATCTGACATGGTGAGTGGCATGTCTGACTTGGCAGTTGAATAACATTACTCATTCTGGAATATATCTTCTTCAGTAGAGAATATAAACACAAGCACACATTTATATTTTTTTTTGTTAGCAGATGATTGAGCACATACCAGAATGAATCAATCCCATATAGTATGCAGAAGGTTGGTTTTTTTTTTTAACTCTATACATCATTCCCCTCACAGGACCATTATTTTGCATATCAGTTACTAGGATGTATTCAATGCCTAAGGGAAACCACTGACTTCCAAGAGCTTTGGGTCTTTAAGCCAGCCCAGCCATTCAGCAGGCAACATCAAACAGGGGTAAAATCTGTTGTGTGTCTTCCTGCTCTGTGGTCCCAAGAGATGTCCCAGAGAGAGCATTTCTCTCTTTTCCTTGCCAGAAAGCCGTGCTGTATTTACTTTTGAATAAGATGAGCTGGGAAATTCATGGCCTTGAAACTGATACAGTCTACAATTGTGCTTCTTCCACCGTCTGTTGTGGTGTTATTTTGTCTTTTTGGTGTTGTTTGTTTTTGGTTTTCTAATGCCTTAGTGCTGGATAAAACAAAAATGCATGTGACTATCATAAGCTGCCCGAAGACGTTTTGGGCTCTGAGCATAGGAAAGGCTCTCAGCCTGTCAAAGAAATAATTGTACCTTTCTGACCACTGCATACTCTATTACCCCTGCTGTAACTTAGTCTTATATCCGTTCAGGGATCAGCACACGCTTTTTTGGCAGCCCAAGCTCTGCAGGATCACATATTTTTTCTCAAAAGGGCAAGACATCTGGCAGCATTTGGAAGGCTGGCAGTGCATTGCTGCAGGCTGGCTGATGCTCAGTACCATGGGTTGGGGAGTGGTGGTGGTGTCAGCATGTCCAGTGCTGCTCTTGAGACCAAGGAATAACAAGAATATTGAAATGTAGCTCAGAAGGGGGAGCAGGGCTGCCTCCCAAGTTGTTCTGGCATTCCTAAAGGAACCAGAGGAGAGTGAATGCTTATCTGTTGAGTTAGCAGAATGCCTAATGGGGAGGGGAACCTATCATCTGATTAGCATTGGCACGTTATCCTTCAGCAGCAGATTGCCTCAGGCAGTGGGCACAGAGCTGCTCATCCCGCACAGGTTTCACATTGCTCTGCTCCGTTTAGCTTATGCTTTGATTTGCTTCACTTATTTCTCATTTGGTGGAAGATAGAATCAATCAATCTTGAATACAAGTTGCTCAACAGAGGGCTGCACCATTTTTATTCTTTATGCTGCACACCTGTCTGCCTGTGTTATTAGCATGTTTGCTCTTCATGTTGTTTTCAACATCAATATGAACACTATCAACTGCTCCTGTTTGTTTTTTTTAGTTTTTCTGTTTTAAGAGTTAGGTCTCCACTGGGCAAATCTCGAACTGTGTGTGCTGTTGATGGAGTCACATAAGCAGTGCCACAAGCCCAGGGGTTGCTGGTCAAAATTCTGTGGGTGGCAGAGCCATTAGTGCAAAACCTAAAATCCTAAACATTGGTTTATATTACTGTGCCCCAAGCTCCCTTTTTATTTTGTGATAAAATTAGTAGGCTTTTTTCTGAGGACCACATTAAAAAAAATCTTGGAAAAGATCTGAAATGCTGTCTGAAAGAGCAGCTTGCCTCTTTTTTCTTTTTTTGCAAAAATCTTTATTGCAGCAGCTAAAGAAATGCATGTAATCATTCCCAAATTAAAAATACCTGTTCTTTATAAGTTTTGTTTGAAACTAGAATTGGGCAGCTCACCTTCACCTTTATGGAGTGTCGTAATCTAAAATCCCCACTGTGGTGAGTAAATAGCACAAGTGAGATAATGCTGGCTGTGGGCCTTTTCTCTAAGGTTCTGTTCCTGAGTATCTGAAGGAAATCCTCACAGGGGAAAACACGTCTCAGGAAGAATAATGCACAGGCTGTTTATCTACCTGTCTTGGACTGCTCTCTGTGGGATGGGGATGATTTGTGATACTGTTGATTCTCCAGCATTCACGGAAGTGGTAGCAGAGAGCCCTCTTGAGTTCAAAACCTTCCTTAAATTTGGGCATAATGTAATTTGAGAGTGGTCTCTGGAGGTCTTGGTCTGACCCTTTGCTCAAAGTAGGTAGTATAATGCAGGTTTCTTGAGTCTTGTCCAGGTGAGTTTTGAGTTTTTCCAAGAAATAAAATTCTGCAGTCACTCTGGAGGCTTGTGCTAATGTTTGGTCTTGCCTAACTCAGGATAACTCTTCTGTGTTGCAGGATTAGTAGCAGAGGGGGAAAAAAAATAGTTATCAGATATTTATATCAGTTGTCTGGCTCTTCTACTGTCTGTGTTGAAATGGTCCAAGTTGATTCAGGATCAAAGAGAAATATCTGTGTTTGTGTTTTCCATGAGATCAGAAGTTAAATACAGCTTCCCATACTCAGCCTGGTAGGTATCCAAATAAAATACACTCCAGTTTTTTTAAGAGTTGCAGAAGAATTTTACGGGGGCAGAGCACCCAGGGGAAGCTTGCTATGTCCGTGTGACTCCCCTGAACTACTATTGTTTACGAGTTTGTTCCAAGTTTTATTAGACAAGTGGAAAAAATTACATGCAAGTAGTAGTTGGGTACATTTGACAGCTCAGTGAAATAGGAACCTACCAACATGTGTTATGCAAAGACAGTGGCTAGCAACAAAAAATAAATGTCATTTATTTTGTAGTATGGGCAAATAAACTGTGGATTGTGTCATCTAAAGATAGGATTCAAAGAAATAATGATGATGTTTTCAAAAAATTTATTAATCAGGATAATGTGTGTTTTTTAATGCTTCTGTATTACCCTTTCATTAAAATAATCAGAGTAAATCTTTGTGCAGCATGAGCCCCTCCTCTCTCCCCGCCCCAACAATAATCAACTTAAACCATCATTTTTAAGAGATTAGTGTTGTGGATTGCCGGTCTCTAGAAATTGCAGATGTGTCCATATAAGTTGAAGTGTTGACTTCTGTAACTTTGATTTCCCTTTATATCGGCAAATCTTTTAAATGGGAAAAGATTTATTTCTTTTAATCAACCAGATATTGCAGTTCAGTTACAACTGTTGCCTGCAGAGGTGAGCTGTAGTACTACAGACATTTGTCATGTGACAGTTTTCCACAGCACGGAATAACTGCTGAAAATGATCGTGCCCACCATGTCTTTGAGCATTGATTTGAGACAAGCTTACCGTAATTAATTTGCATTTGGAAAACCACCTGTCTGCCAAGACATAAAGATGATGATTTTTAGTTGCCACAGTTATGTTATGAAAAGTATTTATCCAGAAGCCTCCCTCTTTCAAAGCTGATGCCTTCGCAGTGCGTATTCAGTGTACGCCCCTTTTGTGGTTTCCTTACTGTAGCTGCAATAACTGACAGCTGAAAACATCATTGCAAGTCTGTCAAATGTGCTGTCTGCATAACTGGTGATAATCTAACTATTCTTCAGCTTCACATATCAAACTGCTGGGAACTGAAACTTCAGCGCTTGTTATTGGCAGCGGTAGGTGGAATTGAGTAATGTGGTTTGAGTGTCAAAGGCCTGTGGTGCTGACAGGAATATTAACCATAAATCAAACACAGCACAATGGTGGCGCTGGGCTAGAGTGAAAGGCGGAATCTTGCAGCCAGGCTGCTCAGAGCTTGCTTGTGGGAATAATTCCACTGGCTAGCAGATGCAAAGATTGCTAGGCTGGAGCTCCAGCAACGATCCGTTTAACTTAAAACCATGAAGAAATGATGAAGATGGAACAAGTGATACATGCGATGGCTGCGTGCTCTGCTGAGTGTTCCTGGTTGCCTTGCAGCCCTGTCACACTGCAGAGGCTGGTGAAGGGGATATCTCATCCCTGGTTAGGCAGTGACATTGCTACTTCTATCTGGCTTCTGTTGTAAACATTTTTCGGTGGTGGCTGGGCTTGCACTCGGTGCGTTTAAGTGAAGCTTGGAGGGCTGATGCTGAAAATCAGCCCCTGGTTTGGAGCCAACTTGTGACATTGTTTCCTGCAGCAAGTAACTCCCAGCTTGCAGAAACCACCCTGCAGCCTGTGTTTTGCCTGCTCCTAGCACCCACAGGGAAGGGGGATGGCTCCAGCCTCTGTGTGAGCAGATGAACTAAAACTCAGGGAACTATTGGTGGGAGATTGAATGGAAGTGTCTGGGTGCCTTGTGCAGTTAGCTTGCTTGACTGTTAACTTTGTCTAATAGCTTAAGGTCCTTCTGAACTTCACCATCATACACCCTGCTGCCTTTAGTGACTATTCCAGCCAGCAGCTCTGATGCTAATCTTGGTCAACTGTTTTCATAATGAGGTCTTTGATTATTGCAAGTTTTAAGTATTCTTTAAGGTCTGTGCATCTGGCTTATTCTCTGCTAAATACAGATGAGGCAAAGAGAAGAGATGGCGTTGAATTTTGGGGTAGAAATCTGATGTTAGCTAACTCTACCTGGAAATCCCTTGGGGAAGGGCACTGCAAAAGTTTTTTGCAATTATGTAGAGTTTCTCAGCAGGGAGTCAGCTAACAATATCCAGTGCAACCCAGCAAGCAAGAAGTATAAAGCCAGGAGCTAAGCAAAATACAGAGATTTCATTATAAATTAGTGTTGGAAATTAGACCCAGGCTGTGAAATAACCACAATTAAAATTCAGAGAGCAAAGAAGAAAAAGCTTACCTAGTGACCTCTGCTTGCTGCACAGGGTTAGAAATGAAGCTGTGCTACTTTAGTATTCTAGCATAATTTGCACATTACTGAAATTTTTAGGAAATTAAAGGAAAACCCAGGGACTGAATTTTAACTGATGAAGGTAGCCTACAGGAAAGACAGGGAGGGACATTTTACAAGAGCATGTTCTAAGTAGACAAGGGGGAATGGAATCAAACTAAAAGAGAGTAGGTTTACATTGGATAGTGGAAAGAATTTATTTGCTGTGAGAATAGTAAAGCATTGGAGCAGGTTGCCCAGGGAAGCTGTGGATGCCCCATCTCTGGAGATGTCCAAGGCCAGGTTGGACAGCTCTAAGCAATCTGGTCTAGCGGAAGGTCTCCCCACTCATTGTGGGGGGTTGGAACCAGATGATCTTTAAGATCCCTTCCAACCTAACCATTCCTAAAATTCCACAATTTTAGGAAAAACAGCATACCCAGCTGATATCAAGGCAGATAAATTGACCCACAAGAGCTAAATATGTGCCTCTAAATCAAGGGTTTCCCCTCTCACTAAGCCATTGTAGATGGAGAAAGCAAAGCAGTTTTTCTCTGGCAAGTCTTTGGACTGATCCTAAATTATATGCCTCTATCCAATGGATATGAGCAGTTTAGGCATAAAGAAAATGATCCAAAAGTTAACTCCAGAGGGAAAGAAATTGGTCCATAATACCTCAGATCAGTACAAAGTGATTTTTTTTTGGGGGGGGTGGGGGGGTGGGAGGGTAATTCCTCAGTTTTTGAATTTCCTTCAAGCAATTGATTTTACTAATATGACACCAAATTATTCCTAGTTCAGGTTTGTTATGAACATTAAAAACCTAAAATGCCAAACCACCACCACCAAATAGTAGCAGGAATCCAACACAGGAGCTCCCTGGAAACAAATTCAAAGGCAGCCAAATAAAACGAGATTAAAATATACAAAATACTACAATTTAAAAGAAAATCACTGAATTATTGAAACCCCATAGAGGAGATGTCATAGCAGTACTTCTGATCAGCCTGATTAAAAAAAACAGGCTATGCCTTTTTTCCCCCCTCCTTTGATGTCAGGAAGTGTATTGTAAACTTTAAATGATGTATATAGTTCAATCAGACTGATCTAGAAGGTTCAAAGACATTGTAATTTTTTTAGCATTTATGCTTTATCCTATGTGGTGGAAAGTATGTTGCACATCTACACAGTGTAATAATTTAATACTTTGTTGTAGGACTGGAAACAGAAAACACTTTTCTGCAGAGTGACAGAATGAGCAGTCTCTACAGAACAGCTCTCCGCTGACCTTTGCTGTTCTGGGTCTGTATTGGATGCAATCAGTGCAATGTCTCACCCACTCGGGGGGTGCTTTCCTCTCCCCAGTTGCTTATTTTGCTATAAATTTCTGTACAGTGTTTGCAAGCTGCCTGATAATTGCAACATCATCTGGCAGATTTGAGCTTGAGGGCAGCTTCTGGATCCCTTTCTCTCCAAGCACAAACAACATTCTCACTGCCCAAGAGGTGCACGGGGTGGTGGTAATTTTGGTGAGGATGTGACATCCAAGAGCCCTCCCTGTACAAATGTGTTTGGGCAGAGCTGCTTCCACAGGACACTGATATCCCTGTGGTGCTCCACATATAGCAGGGGGGATGCAGTTTTTGCTGCCAGGGGGGCTCTGTCAGTGTTGGCTCCTGAAAGGAGAAGCTTTTTTTTCTGCCACCGGTAGTAAGTGGTTGTTTCAGGCTGCGATGGGCCAAGTCTGAAATTACTTGTCTGTTGTGTTAGGCATGAGAGAGTTTGGAGCCTCTGTCTTAAAGATTCCTCATGTAGGTAAATGAGACGGAAAAAATACCATTATTTCCTTTTTACAGAAGGAAAATGGAGTTGCAGACCAAAGGAGTACTTTAAAGGGCCAGTGATATAGATGGAACAGCAGCATCAAGGTGTGGCAGGTTTTAACAAGTAGCTTAGAATTCTGTGCCTTTGCAAAGCACTCAGCATTGTCAAGAAGAGATTCAGAACTCTGCTTCCAGTATAGGCAAAGCTGAATTCAGGAACTATTGTAAAGAATTTAACTCTTAAAGATTTTCCTCTTCATGATTTGTAATTTTTTTTAGGTAGAAGCTTTTTAGAATTTTTTATTTCACCAAAAGTGCCATACACAAAGAACAAGGCATTGTAAGTCTGCATCATTTTATGTAAATTTAAAATTTATTTTGGCATTTCTGTAGATCTACTCAGAAGACTGCAGAATGGACTTTGCTTGCTCAAGGCCTGTAGCAGGGGATAAACCCAACTGGCGTAATTGAAGCTACACCTATTTACACCAGCTGAAATATGTAACCCATGATCTTTGATTACTCTGGTAGAAGAGAGTGCTACAAGGCAGGGAGTTTTTTTTAGTGGTCCTTTATCTACATGAATTGTCTGGTCAGCTACAAGGTACAGAGGCTGTAAACAAGGGAAAATTGAGATGGCAAACCGATCAATTACAGGATATTGAAAAGATCAAAGAAATGGCAGCAATGCTGCTAAACCCAATATGGAAAAGCCCTTCTTGTCCAATAACCTCATTCTTGTGACAAAGATTATAACAAGATGGAAAATGGCACAACATGAATGCATTCTGGTGCCGATGATTGCTGTGAGAATTGGGACTGGTTTGTACTTCACCCACTCTCTCTTTCCTAGATGCTGTATCCCCGGCAACTCAGGCAGAAGGTGTTATGTTTATTATGTCCCTGTCACTTTTTATCTCTTGTAGTGAAACCCAACATTAAATTCTCTCTCCAGCTTCCACTCTTTTAAACAAGCAGGGAAACATGACTGCATTACCTTCTCTTAATCTCCTAATTAACCCAGCAGAATACATCATCTTCTTCTCTAACTGATAAGGTGTGTGCCATGGGTCTCTAAAGTGGCTGTTGCCAGCACATTTTCTGCCTCATCTTGTACGAGGGTCTGCCCTGTGCTTTTGGAGATGGGCTTGGTTTCATTTCCACTCTATAGCAGGTTCAAGGCCTTAAAAGAAGAAAGATCTGGAGACTGCACAGAGAGCTTGAGAGATGGCAAGGTGTCTGTCTGGAAAGGGTAACACCTCATTTGTACAGGGTCTGTTAGATGGCTAAAGACCGTAGTTAAAAAATACATATAAATGAAAGACATTTCAGCACATTGCAGGATTTCTGCATTCAGCTTGAGAAATCCTTTTTCTTTTTTTATGTATTGAAAAAAGCTTCTTTCAGCCATTGAAAATGCTTTTTATATCCCAGAGGTTGTTAGCAGTAGGAGGTGTGGAGGGAGAATCTGGCTTTGGCAGTCACGGGATCAAACTTGCCAGGTCAGATCTATATTATTTTTGATACGTTGGTGAATGTTAAGGTCATCTGGGTAAGATCAGAGCTGGTAACTAACAATAAAAAGGTGACAACTTCTTACAGCTGCCTTTGAATAGGGCTTGTGGTGCAGCTCCTCTCTCTCCGTGTGAAGTTTAATGTTTCAGCATAAACCATTGCTGCTGTGATGGCAGTTTCACCTGAAAGAGAGATTTAAAGTTTGTCATCACCCAACTTTCTGCTGCCATCTCCCTGATGACTGCATGTGCAAGTGGCACAAAAGATGAACTCAGTTAAGGAATGATGTAGCTTTCATTTTTGCTTGTGCTTATCTCCAGTGTAAATCATCCATTTTGGCAAGACTAGCCAGAGGACACAAGTTCTGTTAGGGTCACAGTGAAGGCTTCTTTCTATTGTTTGTTTTTCCAAGTTATGTTACACCTAGTGAAGTCAAGCCTGTTTTATTTCAGCCATTACTGCCATCCACATTATGCTGCTCCCTCTAACCGGGAAAGTCCAAAAGGAATGGAATAAAAGTGTCAACAGCAGTCTGGATCAACTCTATCTTCTCTGAGCTGGCAACACTGGTTCCTGGTCCAGGGCAGGGCTGTGAGATCCAGGTAAAGTCACAACCTGTAAGTGCTCACCCTAGCTTGTGAGCTCCCTGCTGTCTTCAATCCCTGCTCACTGCTCAGTTCCAGCATGCTGGAGTGGGAAGGAAGCAGCCTGGGACTGCAGCCTGTGCTCCTGGCCTGGGGGAACTTATCTGCTGCTGACTCAAGATTGATCACAGACGAACAGATAAGACAAAAGTGGATCCACACGTTGACAAAGATAGAGAATCTGCTCTAATCTATGACTGTCACAAGGTTTAAGCATAAGCAACAGTTCCAACACAAAATTTAAATTCCCTTTTGTTTTGCTCTCTGCTCAACTTAGCTGAATTCCTTCATACTCCTTAGCAAAACAAGGGTCAGGACTTGGAGTGATAGGTGCTCCTTAGTCTTCATCTATGCCCAGAGAGCTGCAGAAGGCTTTTGCCACAAAGCTAGGGAAGTCCTCATTTAGAAAATAGGGAAGACAGAAATTACTGTCCTGGTGATGAGGGGGAAATGCTTCCTTATGTGTGGTATTATGTTTTCCTTCAGTATTACCCATGTCAGGCTGGTCTTTCCTGCTCACTGTCTCCCTCATTCATTTGCAGAAGAGTAGTTCAAAAGTCACAGCTGCTGTTTGAGACTTCATCTATCCCTTTGCAATTCTGCAGATAGGCCAAGACAACAGCTTGTTAGTATTTAAATGAGCATATCCATATTTTTGCATGAAATTCACAGTCATTTAAGCCCAGTGTCTGGTCACTGAAATGATCTGCTCTCTAATTCGTGCTTTGCTTTTAAGCCTAACTAGAGTGTAACACTATTATGTGGTCATTGCCTCTCAAAGGAGGGATAATTCTGAGCCTAATCTACCATTTCTGGGCGCTTTTTTCCCCGATGTTGCTACTACAGTGTGAAGTGCAGGAGGATTCTGCACCATTTACATGAAAATGAGGGATATAAGGAGGAAGTTAGGAGAGGGAGGGGTGGAGTAGAGTATGCCATATTCTGATACTTCCCTAAGAGAAATTGCAGAATTTGTGGAGCAGCCTCTCTATCAGAGCTGTCTTGCTGGAGATGCATACCAGCTTAGCCAGGGAAAGTTATGCACTACCCAACTCTCTTGTAAATGTAGACTTTGTTACTTCCTTGTAAGTGCAGTCCCTTGTAAATGCAGACTGTGATTGGAGTGGTCTTGGCCTCAGCTGACCTAACACAACTTGGTGCTGCTGACTCCTAGCTTACCAGCTAAAAGTTATAATCATAGTCCTCCTTGGGCTCTAATCTGTCTGTGTTCAGATGGCACAGGGCTTTTGCATCTCCCTCTAGGGCAGGGAGACAGGCTGCTGAAGCCCGTGGTCACTGTGCTTGCAAGCAACGAGGACTCCAGGTCCTCAGTGCTGTGCAGCTCTGGGAATCCAGAAGGTATGTGTGATTCTGGGATTTTGCTTTTCTCCCTTTTATTTTTTTAGGGGACAGAGAAGGTTGTTTGCCACTCTTGCTTGCATTAGAGTTTGGAGGTGCTTTATGCCAACTAACAATATGTGTGCCATAAAAATGCCAACTGCTGTGCAAGCCAAAGTGTCGTAGCTATCACTGGGTTGTATTTTTGAAACTGACTTTAATCCAAGGTTTGCATATTTTGGACAAACCCACACCGGCTTAGATCCACACAGGCAAGTCCTTCCCCCATTCTGCTAAGTGACTGACTCTTCCCCCAAACCCACTCTCTCTTGATCTCCTCAGAGGTAACTCAACTATGGTTTCAGGGAAGAAAATGACAGTCCAAAATGAGCTGAAGAAAACTCTCCAGATTATATCTCCTCCTCCCCATTACCTCTAAAAAATTTAAACTTCTGTTTAGTCTGAAGGGCTTCTGTTGCTCTCAAGCCATATCTCCTAATAGGTTTCTTAGAGAAGTATTTTTCTCTATGGAAGTAATTTAAGCCTTCCATGCCCTCTGGCTATTTTTTAATTAAAAGAAAAATAAAAAAAAAAATCTTGGCCCAAGTAGGGGGCTTAGGCTGTTGATTGACTACAGCAAGGAATTTTGTAGGAATTTTGAATTCTGCACTGCCACATATGAAGTCAGCCCTATAAGTATAACCCTGACCTGAGGCTGGGATTTTTCAAATTAGATCCTTAATAAGAAGGGGAAGAAATAAATTTGACTTTGAATAAGCATAATGCAATTTCCCTTCACGCAAATTGCTTCTTTATTATACCACAGATATTCACATTTTTCAGTCTAAATACTTAAGTCATATGCAACTTTATTTTTCTGGACTAAGCTCAGCCCTCCCTAAGCAGGAATACATTATTGCAGTAGTTTAATTCATAGGTGCTCATTGTTTATGCTGCCATAACCCACCAAACTCATGCGGCCACCAGCTTCCCTCCTGCCCCTGTGGTTGAGCCAGGAGTCTCTCTGTAGTAGTCACAGGATGGTTCAGGTTGGAAAGGACCCTTAAATATCATCAAGTTCCAGCCTCCCTGCAATGAGCAGGGAAATCTTCAACAGGTTCTTTTTACTCAGAGTTCCATCCTACCTGACCTTGAATGTGTCCAGCAATGGGACATCCGCCACCTTTCTGAGCAACCTGTGCCAGGGTTTCAGTGCCCTCATTGTAAAAAATCTCACATCTAATCTGAGTTTACCCTTCCTCAGTTTGAATCCATTCTCCCTTGTCCTGTCACTGCATGTCCTCACAAAATGTCCCTCTCCATCTTTCTTGTAGGCTCCCTTCAGGTACTGGAAGGCTATAATCTGGTCACCCCAAAACCTCTTCTCCAGACTGAACAATCCCTGTTCTCTCAGTCTGTCTTCATAGGGGAGGTGATCCATCACTCTGATCATCTTGGTGTCTCTCTTCTGGACTTATTTCCATGGTCCATGTCCTCCCTGTGCTGGAACCCCAGAGCTGATGCAGCACTGCAGGGTGGGGTCTCAGCAGAGCAGAGGGGCAGAATCCCCTCCCTGGCCCTGCTGGCCACATTGCTCTGGATGCAGCCCAGGACATTCTTGGCTTTCTGGGCTGTGAGTGCCCATTGCCAGCTCATGTTCTGCCTCTCACCCCCCAGCACACCTAAATCCTTCTTGGAACGAGCTGCTCTGGACCAGTTCATCCCGCAGCCTGTGTTGATATTTGGGATTTCCCCAACCCAGCTGCAGGACCTTGAATCTGGCTTTGTTAAACCTCATGGCATTGTCATAGACCCTCTTCCTGGACTTGTCCAAGTCCCTCTGGATGGCATTCCATCCTTCAGCTGTGTCAACTGCACCACCCAGCTCACTGTTGTCTGCAAACTTGGTGAGGATGCACTTGATCTCACTGTGCCATTGATGAAGATCCTGAATAGCACCAGTCCCAATACAGACCCTTGAGGACACTGCTTGTCATGGATGTACATTAGGTGGTTGACTTCTGCCCTCTGGATGCCAGCATCCAACTGATTCCTTATCCATCTAACAGTCTACCCACCAAATCCCTTTCTCTCTAGTTTACAGAGAAGAATGTGCTGGAGGAACCATGTCAAAGGCCTCACAGAAGTCCATATAGCTGACATCAGTAGCTCTTATCCTGCCCCAGGGGAGTCACTCCATCACAGAAGGCCGCTACTTTGCTCAGGCAGGACTTGCCCTTGCTGAAGCAATGCTGGCTGCCTTGAACTACCTCAATGTTCTTCATGTGCCATAGTAGCAATCATCTGGACCCATGACAATGCCATAAGGTTGGGTTTTTCAAGATTGTGGAGTAATTCTCCTTTGATTTTTGAGAATATTAGGTTTTCTCAGACAGGAGAGAAACTGAGGATGAAGGAGGTAGCCTAATTTAGCCTGATTTGCTGTCAATAGCAAATCTGTTCCCTTGCTGAACCAAATCCAAGGGATTTGGTGTGTGCAGTACCTCTCAGCACACTTTACCTGATGTGCCATGCCTTCACCACAGCAATGGATATAAGGGCCCAGAGTTAGGGACTCTGTGGCCAGGAGATTCCTGTACATGTAGCTTGTCTTGGTGTTTTCCATGGGCATGGGAGGCATCCTTTGTTCACCATTTCTGGCCTCTTCATTTCAGAGAAAGAGGGTCAGTTTTCTGCCTTCTTCTAACAAAATACTCTCATTAGGCTTAATAGAGAAATTAGGGCAAATTAAAAGGGTTCCCAGCAATCATGAAAGTACAGTTGGGTTGGGTGACTTTACCTTCCTATCCTTGCTGGTGGCACATGGATGCAGAGGTGTCACACCCCAAACTAGTGTGCGACTGGTATTAACCACTCAGGAAATAGCTAATGGCAGAGCTGCCCCCAACATGGTATTTGAGATCTGTTTTTTCACAATGGACTGACCATGCATCAGTGCCTGGGGCAGAAAAAGGCCCAAGATCAGCATTGTTTCACCTGCCTGTTTCCCCTTTTTTTTTCTTTTTTTTTTTTTTTTTTTTGGTTAAGACTGACTTTCTTAGCTGACAACAGGCTAAGTATGTCCAAAGGAACTCAGCAGCTGGTGAAGATAAAGCCAGAACTGTCAGAAAAGGCAGAACCAGATGTATCTTTGCAGGTTGAAATGAAGGATGGGAGAGCAATATTTGGATTTAAAAAAAAAAAGAAAAGGAAAAATTAACCTTGAACCTCTCTCCACAGTCTGATTTAAACATGAATCTCATTAAAAAAAAAAAAAAAGGCAAAAAGTACAATTCACTGAGCTCTTTTATGCAGTGTCTGCAGTTCCTGGTTTGGGGAAGTGATGAACTAAAGACAGCCAGAGTGCAAGAAAATGGTGCTGACTACAAACATCACCTGCACAGGGGGAAAAGCAGAAAGGTAATTAACTTCTCCCCCCAGTTTGTTGTTCCTTGTCCCCTGCCTGGTGTGCTGGATTGATCATCAGGTGGATTTTTATCCCCTTGAAAGTGCTGACAGAGATAATTCTTTGCAGCAGCACCAGAGACAGGCTCCTTGAGTACAAGATTAGATGAACCCATGTATGCTTAATATTTTTGAGGTCCTGGTGAGGAGTAATACTCCCTGTTAATTCCCGACTTAGGTGGAGCATGCCAGGATGAAGCTGTTTTTCACAAGGGAATGTTTCTTGGTGGATACTGTCTCACACAAGAAGTAGGTGATACGGGAATGGAGGGCTGAGGAGGATAAATGGAACAAAGTTCAGTCTGAATGGATGGTCAAGCAAAGAAAAGTGCAGTAAACTGCTAGCAAGTAAGGTAGGAACATATAAATGAATACAACTTCAAGACAAGCACACATAAAAATCTACCACTAGCCCTTTATATCTTTATCAGTCCATTTTTCTGATGCTCGAAATACTCCTTTCCCACTGCCTATTCCACCCAGAACTTTCAAATAACTGGAGGAGGGGTTAGAGAGGAATTAGTTTTGCAGTGAGCTCTGAACACATCTAGAATGATGCTAGTAAACACGAGCCTATGAACCCCCATGTTTGTTTTTGTTTTCCTGAAGTTGTACATCCCTCTTCTTCTGTGCTGACAACTTTCTCTGAAGTACTTTATCAGTGATTATCCCTTGGAGAGAGGTCCAAGGGATAATCCCTAATCTGTGAGACTGACAGATCAACTGGGATGCTTGGCCAACAGGGTGGAGTGGGATTTCAGAGAGGAGAAGGAACTTATTTTGAAGCACTGCAGTAGCAAAGCCTGAGAGAGGTTTTCCGCTTGGGGTGTTTGGTTGGGGTGATTTTTCTTCTAGTGGAAAATTGTGCTTTTTTCCTATTTAATAAAAATCCCAGTTTGCTTTATCGGTTTCAATGGAAAATTTTCACATAGGTCTTTGTCGTAAGACACCAACATGACAGAATTATCCCTTTATCTCAGCAGATGTGATTTCCAGAAGGGGAACATCTCAGATGATGAAAAACACAGTAGCTTTGCTGCTTTGGCTCTATCAGACAGTTTTTTTGATAGTGAATTTGTCAAAACAGATTCTTGTCATTAAAACTGAAATGCTTTGTGGACAGGTTTTGGATTTGCTCAAGTTTTTACTGCTAATTTTTTTACTGCATAGTTATGTGCAGTGAGTCATTGTGCCTTCTGTAATGACAATATGTTCAGGGGTATGGGATCAAGTCTCTGCTTTGTCCTTTGCTTGAACTAGTCTGTGCTGAATGATTCAGTTGAAGCCAAGTCATGACATGAAAGACTTCTGTTTCTGAGGCTGTCAGAGGTATTGCACTGTTTGCATCTCACATCTGGAATTGGAAAGTAGTGTTTGACCTAGAAAGGAAAGTTTTGACCTGGTTCCAATTAAGCGGAAACCTTTGTGAAACTGGTTCTTCTTTACTGAGGACTACAGAAGAGACCCCCAAGTGCCTGTGTAATTCTGCCACCAACCACAATATGTAAGCCTTGCTTCTTGCCAACACCAGAACCTTTAGGAAAAAAAAAAAAATCTTAAAAATATAAAAACAAGATAAGTAGCTTTCATTTCTCTTGAGTAACTACGGCTATTTTACCCAATTTTCATTCATGAGGGGACCCATCTTCAGGATGTGTCTGTAAATGCATCCGTATGCAGGCTCCGGGAAACTCCTGCCTGCTGTGTGTCCTTGCAATCCTCATTATTCAGTTTGTACTGGGAGCAGTGGCACCTCCCTGGACAGCAACAGATGCATTTTGCGTCATATTTGTTTCTCACCTGTTGTCTTCCAGAGAACACCATGGGTGCCCCAGATGGAAAATGTATATACAGCAATGGCTCTTCAGTAAGGATATCAGGGTAGTTAGATTATAAGCAGCAAGGACAAACTGCTTGTGAGCAGTGGGGCAGCCTTTTGCAGTAGGATATAATATATTGGTGAAAATCAGCTTCTTGGGAGCCAGTGGAAGCACACTTTCTTTTCTTCTTCCCCAGCCACATTCTCCTAGTTCTACTTTCTGCTGATGAACAACCGCCTATGCTAAGGAGATTGAAAAGGGGATTTACTTTGATTAGACCAAAGCCTTTCCTAGTATTTTCAGTCATAAGTATGGCAGCTTTAATAAGCAGGAAAGAAGATAAATACAAGTCACAGACTGACAAGAAACTCAATTGGAAAAGAGTAGAGAGTTCTCTTGGAAGCCATGCTCTAAGTTCTGTCACTTTCTAGCTGCCTCTGATAATCTGCTCAGTCCGAAGAAGGTAACTTTCTGCAAATCTCTGACAAATACCAAGTGAAGGATTTCAAAGGGATAAAATTAAAGCTTTAATTGCTGGGATAGAATTGAATTTATATTCCACCCAGTGAAGGCTGGGAGAATGTCCCATCAGATTTTCTCTTACTGTGACCTATTGGTTCACAGCCTTCAATGATCTCCTGTCAATCCTGAACAAAAAAGAAGAGAGGTTGTGAACTGGTCTTTTTCATACAGGGGAATAAAGAAAATTTTACAGGTCATAAATAGGTAGGGAAAAAGCCGAGCACAGTTTACGCAAAGGAAGCTGTTGATTCATCACTTATTTAGGAATGCCGCTTACTCCTATTACCTTATTACCCTGCTAGAATTCAAACTAAAAGTAAATGTATGCAACAGTCATGACAGATCCTGACTTTATATTACTCGCTATGTCCTTTCTCGGCAGCATCATGAAATATTGATAACAATAATTATTAATGTAGGATTAATTATTAACAATTATAATCTGTAGATGAAAAACTGAATATGACACAGCAATGTGCACTCACAGCCTAAAAATCCACCTGTCTTCTGAGCTGCATTAAAAGCAGTGTGGCCAGCAGGTTGAGGGAGGAGGTTCTCCCCTTCTTCTTGACTCTGGTGAGACCCTACCTGCAGTGCTGCATTCAGCTCTGAGGTTCCCAAGCCTAAGAAAGATATGGGCCTGTCAGAACAGGTCCAGAGGAGGGCCACAAAAATGATCAGGGGCTGGAGCACCTCCCCTGTGAGGACAGACTGAGAGTTGAGGTTTTTTAGCTTAGAGAAGGCTCTGGGAACACCCTATAGCAGCAGTGTCATAGAACTTAAAGAAGGTCTACAGGAAAGCTGGGGATGGCCACTTATTCAGAACACAGTGGATGAGGGATAGTGTTTTTAAACTCAAAGAAGGGAGAATTAGACTGGTTATGAAGAATAAATTCTTTACTGTAAGGGTGGTGAGACAATGGAATAGGTGTCTCAGAGAAGCTGTGGATGCCTCATGCATGGAAGTGTTCAAGGACACGCAGGATGGGGCTCTGAGCACCCTGGTCCAGTGGAAAGTGTCCCTGCCCATGGCAGGGGAGTTGGAACTGGGTGATCTTTAATGTCTTTTCCAATCTAAACCATGCTATGATAATTCTTGTCATTTGTTGGGACAGGCAACCAGCAGCTCCAGCAAAGCTCTATTGGCTATTCAAGGCATTGAAATTTCAGATGGAAGAAGTAGAGAAGGGATGTTTGGAAAGAGCACCTGTTTGAGCCAAGAGGCAAAGATCTGGCTTTCATAAGGGTGTCTGGCAAGGCCAGTGTTGTTACCTGGGGCCAGCCAGTGGCAGAGCCTAGAGTAATGATCAGTCCAGATGTACTTTTGTCTAATAGGATGAAAACCATGGTTTGATGTTCAGATGTGATGTAGATAAGAGGTTGCAAAGACATCATTTAGCTAGAATTTTATGAAGTAGTTATTCCTCATCACCAAAAGTTACATAAGTTTGTTTTTAGCATAAACACAGTGTATGTGCTAATAAGTTATAGAAAGAGATAGCATGCATTACCCAGAGTTTATATTTTTACCTGTGATCCTTATTTAGTATTATGGAATGTACAGACAAGTTTTGTTAAGATATAAAAGAGAGTACAAAAATGCTTTTTGGTACCTTTTTCCAAAAATGACATTTTGCTTGCTATTCATCTTATCCCTCCTGTGCTGGTCTGTATGTTTGGTATCTCTGCTGTACATCAAGTGCTGCACGTAAAGGGATGCATCCTTTCTGGGAATTGTCATGCTCCATGTAATGTGCAGATAATGGCCAAGGACGAAGGGAAACTTGTGGAAGTCTCCAGAAAATATAGCACAGCTTCATAGATGTATTCCCTGTTGGAGGCACTTTCGAGGATAATAGGACTACAGGAAAATTTGGTCTACTTCCAGAATGTTATCTATAAGATTTCTATTCCTAACCCTAGAAATATATATGCTGCTGTATCTTTCTGATGCGTCTCCCTCAGGTTTGGATTGTGTGTTCCCCAGACAGCTTTTCTCCTGAGCTAAACCCCCAAAGTATTTAACCTTGAGACAAGATTGCTAGTTCATTTTCAGTGAGGCTTAGTGCAGAACTGTGCTGTTGAATAGTATTTCATTATCTGTAACAGCAATAACTGAGAGGTGAAACCATTGTACAGGGACTAGAATTTGGTGAAATTATCTCTGCATCTGACCAAAGTATGAAAAAAGGCCGTGTGTTTAAGAACATAATAAAAGTTGCATGTTCCTTTTTTCCTCTAAGTGAAAGAAGACACACTGTGCTGTGTCTGAGGACTTACACTCCCTCCTCTTTGAAATCTGGTGAGATGTAAGCGCTACTTTTTTGCTTCACCAGCTACAGATCTTCTCTGGCCATTTTGCAACCTTGAATGCTCACAAGAGTGGTGCCATTTTGTGACCACAAGACTGTGGTTACAGCTTGAAAATACAGTAGTTTTTGATTCTGTAAGAGAAAAAAATTATGGTGGTGATGAATCCAGCAGCTGTGAAAGCAGCTTCCACATTGTATTTTAGGAAAAACAATAGAACTTGAAATTTAGTCAGGTTTTTACGAGAAATGGTAAGACCAGAGACTACTTATTTTTTATCATTGTTTAAAGACAGGGTTTTTTTGCAAATTGCTAGTCCACTCCCCCATGATAGGTAGATAGATAGGTGGAAAGAAAATCATTGTGGGAAATTTGTTCTGCCACAGTAATATATAATTACATGACAAAAAATAAATCAGCCTGTGCTGCAGGCAAGACATTGCGTCTCATTAGTGTTTGGTGGACTTGATCACAAATAACACATTTCAAAACTGCCAACTCCCTTTAATTCTTTTTCTGTTCTTATACTCACAGTCATGTTAAAAATTAGCAGATTCCTGGAAATATACTTCATCTGTCCAGCCCTGTTCCTAATTATTTGTTCGTGTAATTAAAGGAAAATGTCCTTCTGCAGCTGCACTTTGAGGGAATAAAAGCTGACAGGCTGTTCTCAGTAAGGGAGCAGTTCTTTTTTACCCAGTTAATGATACCAAATTGTCCTGTGTGCTGTGTGTTATGACAATTGGCTTAATGCAACTTTCAAAGACCAGTGCTGGTCATGCCAGATACTCCTGAGATGCACAGGCCAGAAAGCCAAGAGATCCCATTTGAGATCCAATATTTTCCTTCACTGGTTGACACTGAAAGTAATAAAGCCATTAACAACAGCAGACTCACTCAGAGCTGTGGATCTGTGCCTTGATGCTGATATGCAGCAGGACATACGTGAAAAATGTGAGCAACCTGCAGCTGAGGGTGCAATCTCACGTTTTTTAGCAGTACTGCTGAAACAGATGCAAGTTTCTATTGTTTAGTCCCTCTCTGAGTTCCCATCTGTTAAGGTAGTAGAGAGAAAAGAGAGATTCTTTTTTTAGCATCTGCAGATATTTTGAGATAAAATTGGTTTTAATCCCATAACTTTTAGTACAGCCAATGCAGGTTGATTGATTTCTCATTGTTTCTGTTTTCTTGAAAGATCAGTGTATGAATTTTGACATGCCATATATGCAGAGACAGACAATAATAAAGCATACTACTTTGACCTTTTCAGTTGCCTGCACTTTAATTTACTGCCATTTTCATTCCCTTCTGTTTATGGCCCCTCAATATAGCTGGCAAGGAGAAAATAGACTGGACAGCTAGTCAAGATGCAGATTATTTAAAAGGGTAAATACTGTCTTAATAATTCTCTTTAAAATTTTTATTGTTTTGTGTGTCCTATTTGTCATTAAAGTCATGATAACCCATTCTTAGCTATAGCAACACAAAGTAGAAAAGTTCAGTTTCATTTGTAGTGGTTTATGGGTCAGCATCTCATTATGGTAGAGGGAGAGTATTCTGGATTAAATTTTGTAGGAATCAACAGATTTTTCTCTGAGTTTTGTAAAAGTCTATGTGATTTGATTGAAAGTGGCTGCATGGGCAGTTGCCTGACCACTGCTCTGACTTTGATACTGCTGGCTAGTGGAAAATCAGGGGAAAAATAATCCCATTACAACTTTCCCCCATACCAGTTTGATTCACAGCAGCTAGCCCTGCTGCAGGCTGTGGCAGATTTCCTCCACCACATGGTCATGAAGATAGTGACTTGTCTGATGCAGAAAGGTGAAAAGGGGCAACAAGCTGGCTGTGATCTTTCTCCATGCGCTTGTGAAATACAAGCTACAGTCAAAACTGAATAACGAAATAGTCACTGTGTTGGGTTGTTATCAGCACCCCACAAAAATTCTGATCATCCTTCAGGTTGGTGGAAGCCTAGAGGGAATTTTCACAGTGAGAATGGCAAAAGGAGGAGAAAATGCTCTGTTGAAAGACTTACTTGTGTAGGGATGTCTGAGAGTGGGATGTAGCAACAGCACAGCCTAGATTCTTGTGGCAGAGTTTTGTGTATAGTAGGATAGTTTCATTTTTCCAGTGATTCTGAAAAGCTCTAAATTGGAATCTATACAATATAAGGACAGGAGTAATGAAAAAGTAAAAATGGCAGGGGGAGGCAGCAGCTTTGCTCGTTTAGTTTGTTTCATTGGCTTTTCATCTAATCATTTTGATTTCAGGCTTGCTGTTATGATTGGTTTTGATTTGTTTGGTTCTTTTTTTTAATCTCTGTAGGGTTGCAATAAAATATACAACTAGGACAACGGGAAGGGGTAGTCAAAGCTTGATTGCATTCTGCTGCTCACTGCATAGATTTGTACATTGTTAAAGCAGAAGGGACTGGGATGATCTCTTAAACTGAGAAGAATGCATTAAATTTTACCCACTTTCCTGCTCCAAGTCTAACAACCTGGGCCTGAACTAACTCAAAGTTCTTAGAGCATGTATTCAGTTTTGATTTTGAACACTTAAGGATTTAGAAAAATCTAGAAATCTTTAAAATTTAAGCAGAGACTACCATCCTCTGAATATTCTCAGAGGACCTCCACCAAGACCTCTGGATTATCTGCCAATTATAAACTCAGTTTAAAGAAAAAAAGCAAATGGAAACACATCTATTTTTCATTATTAGTGCCATTAATCTGAGTTCAAATTACAGCCTACAGAGGTAGGAATGATGTGTCTGATAAGCTGAAGAATCTTAGAAGCACTAGAAATGTTCTTTCTCCTTGGATAAATTAAGGCAGTGGTGAACTACTAACCCTTTGCCTTCAATTTTAGACAGCAGAGAAGAAACCAGGAGGAAACCCTACCTCATGAGTCTGTAGAGCCTGGCATCACTTGACTGTGCTCCCAGGGTGGTGTGGCTCAGGCATCACTGCCTGGCAGTGCTGACTGCACAGACATCACCTCTCTCAGAGAAAATCAGTGGGATTCACTGTGGAGTGAAGCGTTACCAGCCAGGTAAAAATGTCAGAAAGAAAGGATGCGGTTATTTGGCAGGGTTGGCTGAAAATTTTCCATCCTGGTGCTTTTCTACTGAAAACTGTGGGTTTTATGAAAGCCTTTGTTCTCCTGAAGCCAAAGTCATTGTGCAGCGTTCGAATGTGTTGTTTTCATTTTGGCTTCGAAAAATTCTGATTTTGTTTGGGGCAAGACAAAATGAAGATCTGAGCTAAAAGTCAAAACTCAGCAAAAAACACAAGCACAAAGCATATTTTTACAGAAAAAGATAAATCTGGCTTCCAGTTATGTTTGTTTAACATTTTTATCTGTTAGTTCTAACCTTTGTAAAATATATCGGCATTTTGTGGTTATTATCTAAAGAACTGGGCCAAAAATAATAATAAAAAAGAGAATTCAGGCTATGAGTTGATTTTGAAATGTCTGATGCTAGAGAAAGAGCAAGCTCAGACTATAGTTTTACAGGTATAGGCGTTTGCCCCAGTTTTCTCCAGTGACATAAATTAGCTCAGCTATTCTGCAGTCATGGGATCCAACTCCTAGCTGATATGAATCAAAGCACCTCTATTGCTGATAGCCAAATTTATGTCTGGAATAAAAAGATACAGCTCTCTTCATGAAGTCAGGTGGACCACCTCTGCAGGAGTGTAAACTTCAATTCATGAAGTTACTTGATGCAGATCAGTGGCAGATTTGACCTATTTGAGGTTTTATTGAACAGCCTGAATCATTGCTGAGTTGTCAGCACAGAGTTCAGCAACTAAGAAGCTACAAGCTGGGTAGCTTGGTCAGACATTTTTAAAATTAATTCTTGGAGGTGTTTGCTCTGTTAATGCTGTTCCACACAGAGGAGCTGAAAAGAGATGAGATTGGAACAGTATTTGCTGATAATGCAAATTATAGTCTAAATAGTATAAGGATACAGGAAATGACCTTAAAACTGTACATTCTCTGCTGGCAATTTTTAATTTTTTATTCCAATTTTTTTTTTCTTGGATGACTTTTACTGTTGCACCAAGTGATCCATAGACACTGTCACGTGTGTAGAATTGAAGGACAGAAAGTCTCAAGTCTGACTTTTTGCCCTGATGTACAGAGATAGCTCAGAAGGGGAAGGATGCTTTATTCCACTGTAATATCTGCTTTGACCCCAAGCAGCTGCCTTCTGGTGGCTCACAGGATATTTTTAGTGTGGACATATATCCATTAAAAACTAGTCCGAGGCTTTGCATCCACAGCTTTCTTCATAGACATGAATCCTTAGTGAAGATCAGAGAAATATTGGGAGAGGAGAGATGATTTTCTCACCCCAGCTCCTGACTCTCTCACTGTCCTGTTCAAAGAGGATTTCATAATTCTCGCTGGCATAAGATGTCCAGAGAACCCCTCTGAAAAGATTTCTCAACAGATAGCACTGTATCATCCGGGTGGGCACCCTTATATTCCCATGACACCTCCAAAAGGATACATTTAAGACAGTTTTAATTCTCGGCTGTGTCCTTCCACCCTCCCCTGCATACACAGACCCTTCTGTATTTCAGCCACAACTGGGTCTAAGGAAACAGGATAAAGTTATATCTTACTACCTGTAGCAAATAATGTCAAGTGCCATGATAGTAGCAAGAGGCAGTCATGGCATGTCAGCGAGGTTTTATTTGAGTCCTTGCACCCTCCCCTGTTGGGGAGGTATGGGTTTATAGCTGTCAGAAACTGAACCGCAAGACCCAGGTTCAGAAGGGCCACTGAGAGCCTGAAAGACTGATGTTGGGTATTTTTTTTGCCTGAGTTCGTGTAACTGATCACACAGTGGAGTTGTAGTGTGTTTAGAAAGCTCGCATTTCACTTTCCATCATATTGCTGCAAATTAATTTATTAATTTAACTTTCTCATTCTCAAAAACCTTCGAACAAGGGTTTTCAGCCCTTCTATTCTACTATCAAGCTAAATTTATAGCTTTGAGCTATATATATAAGCATTAATTTAGGTATTTACCTTATATGTTGTCTTGACTAAGAAATACGAGGAAATATAACATTACAAGATCCCTTGTCAGAAACTGGTCTCTATTTTCATTGGCAGAACTTGGAGAAGGTATAGTTTCTGGGAAAGATGGTTGTCTGTTGGAGATATTTCAATTCACAGCATGTGATTGTCATACAAAAAAAAAAAAGGAAATAATTCAAATGCATATGGTGAAGTTTATAGAATTGGAACTGCTGCTTAGATTATTTCTTGACTGTTATGACAGTCTTTCTGCTGTGCCCATTAAATTTCCTGCAAGCTTCTCTCAAATGACTCCTGTACAATATACTCATGAACAAAAAGGATTAAAAAAAACTCCTACTATGAGGACATCTATTCTTCCAAAATTATTTCTGCTTTTCTGACTTCTGCTATGAGTAAGTGTGTTCATTTAGATATATTTCTGGGAAGGCTTGGGCTTACCCCTGCTTGCAGAATAATGGTGTATCCCATCCCCTCCATAGTGGCTCTCAATCTGGGCTGTGCATTTTCTGCAATAGCAGACTCTTATCCTCTGAACTCCTTAGAGAATTTCTTTGATGGTAGTTACTTGCTAAGATACACCAGCGCTGCTTGGTTTCAATTTGGTGCACTTTTTAAATGTTTCAGGTAACTTGGATTTAAAAATAAAAGCACATATTCACTTAAGGGTGTAGTTTTTCAAATGGGAGCAAAATTAAGGATATACTTAATGAAGAGTCTGCTTGGCTACTTCTACCTTCTCTTTGGTTAAATTGAAATCTCTATTATTACAAGACACAGCTCTACTACTCACAAAAAATGAGATCATTTTGCTGCTTTTTTAGTGGATTTCTTTTTTCTTTCCTAATTACATGGCTTCATAAACTGGGATTATAAGAAAGAATGCTAACTATCAAGACTTGTAATAAAATTAGAGGTATTGGTCAACTGCATAATCCATGTTGCTTTTCTATAATGTCTTCCTGTAAAGTCACCAAGGCACATAAGTAGGGTGATGAGATAAAGTGTATGTTCTGCTATATCAATATAGTTTGAGATGAATCTTTTCTGATTCATGAGAAGCTTTTTAGTGTAAATCCAAAATAAATTTCTTTTACCAGCTAAGTTCAAAAAATAATAATAAAAAATTACTTCTTCCCACTGAGCTGACATCAGTAGATATGTTTGCCTCACCTAAAATGCTATACGATATTCCAAATTTATTGTGACTGTAAACAACAATTCTGCTTGCTTTATGGCTTTCCTGGGCTCCAACAGTAAAACACAATATCTCTATCTGGTTGGAATTATGTGTTATAACAGTTTTATGGTGGGGGGAGTAAAGCTCTGATAAAGATAAAATAGAGTTTTGCTTTTTTGTGTGACCTTGTCATTCCAAAAAACATTGCACTCTAACGAGACATAATTTAAAAGACTTCTGGGAGCAAATTGAGTTTACTGAGATATTTCTAAGAGTAATTACTTACTGTGAGTTGTCAGTGCACTCTGTTACAGTTCCTTTCCTAGCAAATGTAGATATCTGGAACTGAGTAGAATGGATTAAAGCTCCTACCGTTAATGTTTGATGGGAGACAGTAGTGAAAAAGATGGATGCTTATATAACTGACATTTCCAGCATTTATGGCCATGGACTAAAATGCCAGGCGCATAATTTCAAGCAAAATGGCAGACCCAACTCAATAATATTTAATGATGTAGTAGACCTTGGCTGGGAGAATAGCTAACGGAAGTCATTGCACTGCATTTATCGAATTGTTAAAATGAGTTGAATAATAATTGTGTTTTGCAAGAGTTTTGTTTTAGAAATTTATTTCTGTGATCTGGTACTCCAAAAACAAATTATTTCTCATTCCAATCAACTCAAAAGACAGGAAAAGATTTCAAACCAGTTAACTTGATGGCTAGATTTTTACGCTGACTTTGTCCTGTGTTTACAGCACAGAAATATATTCAATGACTCAGATATGGTTTGGAAGATTGGGTGAGATTGATTGGACATGCTAGTGAAAGACGAAATTACCTTCCCGAATAATCTCCTTTTAATGTTTGACTCTTGACAAAGTTGGGCCTTTTTGTCTATCATCACACATCTAGAAATATTCAGATTCTGTGGAGCGTTTTACAGTACAGAGATACTTGTGTGCCAGGCCTATGATATCACTGATGAAGTCAGCAAACAGAAAATTAACAACTTCTGTACCATTCTGCGAATACTTTAGCCTTTAATAAGCAGAAGGGACTTGAACTGATTGAGAATCTCAAATTGATAGAGGTCTGTAGGAGTCTTGTTACCAGGTCTGTGGCCACAGAATCTCCCATGGCTTTCCCAGGCAGTGCTTCTACCTGTGGGAGGCACAGAAGGTGGACTTGAGGAAGAAGTGTGCACAACCTACCATTTCCAGCCAGATTCCAGAAGTTTACACATTAGAAATGGACAGTGCAGCAAAAAAACCCTCCTCTAATTCTTACTTTTTGAAAGAGAATTTTTAAAGCATTTTCTCTGGGAAAGTCCACATATCTCATTTTGAGTGGTCTGAGTATTCTTCTTATAAAAACTGGGAAAAATTGGGATTGGGCTTCAGCATAGGCTTTACTTTTCTTTTTGTGGGCTGTCACCTTAAAGAACCATTTTAATTCTGCTCACCGTTGACCAAGCTTTCCCCCTAGCTTTTTTTCACATGAATTTGTCAAAGCTGCATTACTGTCAGTGGGCCATGATATAGCTCTTAGCAATACTTAGTAAGTCTCTCTGTTCTGTCAGAAGTAAAACTGAGCCAGGAAATAGCCACACTCTACATCTGAGAAGTGTAGACCAGGTTAACACAAAAACTTATGGAGGCTTGAGCTTAACTGCAGGATGTCTTAAAATAGTTCAAGCGTGGGAGGAATGCAAAGGCTGTTGTTAATGGATCTCATAGGTAGAATTGTTATAAACCCCCAAGAAATGGAGTGGTGGAAAGTTTCCAGATACTAGACAAGTTTTAGGGGGCATTTCAAGAGCAATGATTAACTACTTATTTTTAGCCTTTCTTGTTTGGTACTGAAAGAATCTGTTTGACAATCTGAGCAGTTTTCTGAGCGGGTAAAATTCCTGGGGTAGAGTAAATGGCAGTCATAAGTATAAATTCCTATAAATGGCAAAATTTCCTCTCACTTCAACAGGAATAGGACGTTCCTGCAGTATGAATTTCTGGAAATGTAAACTACATTTCTCTTATTTCAGAACTGCCTAAAAAAAGCCCAAAGGAGTTGAAAATTCCCCCCTGGAGAGTGTCAGCAGGCACCCAGAATACATCTCCAGGGTCACTTAATTCCCTGGATCCTACCCAACTGCTATTGAAGTTAATTGAAAAAAGTCCCGTTGCCTTGAAGAGGTTTTGGATCCCACTCAAACGGCTCAGTGGCAGCAGATTACAAGAAGGAACCCCACTGTGCAATTCCAGCCTTCTGCCTATGGGTAAGCATTTATTGATACAAATATATTTGCTTGGGCTATGTCATGAGGCACTTCAGTCCCAATTAGGCAGTATTTCAGAATGAAGGAGATCTCCCCCTCTCATCCGAGGTCATTGTTATCAGACACCCATTTTGAGCTGCTGAGCTATAAAGTAGCAATACAAGTTTACCCAAAGCAATGTCACAAGTTCTTTCTCTGTTCTGTGAATGTAAAAAGATCAGCTAGTGCTGGGTTAGGCTGGTATTCAGATTCCTGTGTGTCTGCTTGCATTAGACTGGACAAAATCTCATTGTTTCCATCTCAAACTCATGCTCAGTGATACTGTTCTCATTATCAGTCTTTTGCTATATCATCTCTGGGTTTAGATAAGAGAATTATTGGGAAACAAAGCTGAGTGTAATGTATAAAAACTTTATTAATTAGCCTACACACCTGCTTGTTGCCCTTTTCATCTAAAACTGGTAAAGAAGGTGCATGATGTGTGTGGAAAGTGCATTTGAAGGTTAGTTGTCTCCAGTAGTATTGCAGCATACCAGAGAATCAGATGAGTTTTGATGTAAAACACAGCCAGAGACTGTCTAAATTGCCCCAGCTGATTAGGAAACAGGGAAGCTGTTAACATCCTGGAATGATGTGTTTAACAAACTTGCTCTGTGGTGTGGCTTTGGAGGAGAGTAACTGATCAGCCTCAGTGTGTGCCAGGCCCCAGCAGTGTCCTGTACATGCTTTATTTGTCAATTACTGTAATGCTGGGGCAACCCACTAACAACTTAATTATTGTCTGGAGCTCCAGGCCATTGGTGGCTCCTCTAGGCTGTGTCACATAGAAAATCAAATCAGTCAGTGTGCAGACTGGAAGGGACTGCACTGCAGCCTGTGTCTCAGGGTGTAGGCACTACTTGAGCTTGTGCTGAAAGCATCTCAAACTCTTACTCTGTCAGACTCTGTACTCATGAGGAAAAGACATTCCCTAGTCAGGAAACCCATAGCACAAGTTGAAAAAGACAGGTTGCAATATGTTTTGTAGGCTTGGGGCAGCTATGTGCTATCAGAGGAGGCAGATGTAGCAGAAGCTACTTCTGGTTATGAAAGTCTTTTTTTTCCCAGGATGATGAGTATGAGAACAACATAAATTTTACACCATGACAACAATCAGAGCAGGAAGCTCAAAATGGAGTCTAGCCCGAACTTACAGAGTCTCACAAGACTTTTATTTTATTTCAGTCAGTTTAGTTAAGCCCTTGGGCTCTTCTCCAAGCAAGTGTTTGTCTTCCTCTAGACATGAGAATCTGCTACTAATCTTATTTCTGTCCTGGGCTAGATTGTGTCCTTGATAGGAATTTCCAATATGGATAATACAGGGCTTTTTTTGCTTGTGGGTTTTGCTTATATTCTTTATAAAATATTCAACATCTCTGGTTTTGTCCAAGGAGCATTTTAATAGATATCCCTATAAGCAAGAAAGAAATTTCTATTCTGGAGAGAGCCTTTAGTTCAGCTCTGAAAAATGGTTGTGATCAAGAAGTCAGTGACACACTAGTTTCAGTTTTACTCTGGACTGCAGTTGCCATACAGTACCAGGGCTCATAGGATCATATAATGATTTGGGTTGGAAGGGACCTCAAAGATCATATAGTTCCAATCCCCCTGCCATGGGCATGGATACCACTCCCCAGATCAGGTTGCTTAGGGCCCCATCCAGTCTGGCCTTGAACACTTCCAGGGATGGGGCATCCACAGCTTCTCTGGAAACCCTTTCTAGGCCCTCACCACACTCTAAGAATTTCTTCCTAACATCTAAACAGAATATCTCCTCCTTTAATTTAAAACAATTCCCATTTTCCTATCACTCTCTGTCCATGTAAAAAGTCACTCTCCCTCTTATTATAAGACCCCTTTAGATACTGGAAGGCTGCTTTAAGGTTTCTCCAGAGCCTTATCTTCTCCAAGAGGAACAATACCTTTTCTGTCATCTTGTTTCACAGGAGAAGTTCTCCAGCCCTCTGATTTCCTCCTCTGGGCTTGCTTCAGCATATTCCTGTCTTTCTTGTGCTGGGGACACCCAGACATGGATGCAGTATTTCAGGTCAGGTCTTAAAATAGTGAAGCAGAAGGGCAGAATCACCTCCTTCGACCTGCTGACATTGCCTCTTCTGATGCAACCCAGGATGCTTTCAATGAGTCCTCCCAGCCTGTACTGCCTGGGATTGTCCTGACCCAGGTGCAGCACTTTGCACTCACATGTTGAACTTCATTAGGTTCTCATGTGTCCACTTCTCAAGATTGTTTAAGTCCCTCTGGCTGGCACCCCTTCCTTCTGTTGTGTAAACTGTACTGGTCAGATTTGTGTTTGTGCCATCTGCAAATTTGCTAAGGTGGCACTCAATCTCACAGTCTCTGTCACTGATAAAGGTATTAGACAACACCTGTACAATGACAGAGCACTGTGGGACACCACTTGTCACCTGGACATCAAGCTGTTGACCACAGCTCTCTGGTTTTGTCCATCTGGCCAATTCCATATCCACTGAATATCCCACCCTTCAAACCCATGACTCTCCAGTTTGGAGATAAGGGTATCATGGGAGACCATGTAAAAGGTCTTATAAAATCTGGGAAGATGACATCGGAGTCTCAACCTCGGTAACGAGTTCATCTGCATTGATGAGCACCAGGTCCAGTAATGCTTCTCCTCTGGTTGGTTTGTCCAATACCTGGACAAGGAATTTGTCCTCAATGCCCTCCAGAAGTCTCCTGGACTGCTCACAGCCAGCTGTATTGCTCTCCCAGCAGATGGCTGAATAGCTGCCCCTTGGCATCTGTATCTGACAGGCACTTGTACATTCTGAAATCTCATGGTAGTTTCTGTGTGTGGCATGTAGCAGGTTGTTTTGTAGGGAAATGTAGTAAAATGCAGAAAACTAAGAGTTAATGTGCAGGCCAGCAAATCTGAGTTACTAACTAAATTTCCCTTCAAGATAATAGAGTGGATGAGCTTGCCCATTGTAGTAAAATTCCCCGTTAATCTGAGAGCCAAACAGATGGAATGTTGTGAGAAGGTAGGAGAGAAAAGGAGATGATAGAAGCTGCAGTTCCATAGACAAGATCTGGTCTGAAATAACAGCTATAAATGGAAATTATTTGCAGGATATTGCCCATATGCTTCCTGAACCTGTGTCCGGGCTGCAGTGTTTTCAATTACATCCCCAAATGCTGTCACATCTTTTGTAGTGCTGAATCTGAGGGGGGCTTTGAAGGTGAAGCTGGGCCAGCAGCAAGATTAATTTCAATATTAAAAGCTGATGATTTTTCACAAAGGTGCTCAGCAGCACCAGACCAGCACAGCTGCTGATCTCTCCATGGCCAGGCTGCAGGAGCAGGTTTCCTGTCCTTTCATAGTCGGGGATCTCATACCAGCAGCCCACAGTAGCCTTGCCAGGTTGGCAGTGCACACACACCTACTCTCCTGGTGAAAGATGAAACATCAAATTCTTACCTTCAGCGCTATGTCCTGGTCTCCTCATTCCAGTTACGTCTCCTTCCTGTGGCTCAAATTACTCTACACTCCCCACTCCATTCTCATCAGCCAGCTGATTACAAGATACCAAGGTTTTCAGTGGTTCTTTAGATTTAGCTTGACTAACTCCTTTGACAGATGCTTTTGAACATGTTGGCATTAAGGACATAAACTCCCCTCCTTGTAACCAATTTCTGGCACTTTAAGGACTTATTTGGTTGTTCTTCCTTCCTTAAAATCTCTTGGATCTCATCTTCCACCCCTGTGTTTACTTGTGGGATATTTTGCCCTTTTGAATATATGTTGAGCACTGTGTTTCTGTGGCCTTACATTTGAGTAACATTACTGGAAAAAATTCTAAAGGACGTATTTTAACAACCCATCCTTTAGGAGAGGGATACCTAAATGTATCAAGGACAATCAAAACACAGAACACCCTCAGAACAGGGAGTGATCAAGCAGTTTAGGATTTTTCAATCTGGAAAAGCAATGGCTGGAGGACTGTGAAATGAGTTTCTGGCAGAGAACAACCATTCTATGATTCTTCCAGGACCTCAAATATTAGAGTAGAGTGAGGAAAAACTATTACATGAAGGCTTAAAGAAATTCAAGGGGGTATTTTTACAAATCATATTGCTCAGCCACAGAAACTCTTGATGTTGAGTGTTTTAACCACTGAAAGTTCACAAACATTCAAAAAACCCCTAACCAACCCCCAAAACAATCTACTGGAAAAATTCACACTAGAGTTGTGAAAACCTAACTGTTCAAACAAAGGCAACACTTCTTCATCTGGGGTCTCCTGAGTTTCAGGTACTTTGTTCATGGAGGGAGTGTTATTCCAGTCTGTATATCCCAATTAATTTTCATGCAAACCCTTTATTTTATCCTTACTCTGATCTGTAAAGCAATTTTTTCTTCCCCCTTTCAACATCGTGGAGAGATGGTTAAACTGGTCTTTCCCCTCTGTGAAGGTGTGTGTGAGGACTGTCTCACAGAGAAAGACTGACCTCCTGTTTGCAGGGTAGCTGGCAATTCTTTGCTTTATAAAGAACCTTCTCTCTTGAAACCTCACCCTGTAGTTCATAACATGTGAGACTGATCTCTGAAGGAGTTGTTGTGGCTTTTTTTTTTTCCTGTGGTTCTTGTGCCTTTGAAAGAAAAGTTGAGAAGAAAAATACAATTCATAAAACGCTTATTTCTCACAGTGTGATTCACCAGGAAACAGGAAGGGAAGAAATGAAAGTAAAATAGTGATCTCTGGAGAAGGGGCTGAGGAGAGGAGGCAGAAAAGAAGCCTCCTGTCTTGCAGGGAGGCTGGAATCACTTGCCTGTTTAATGATCTTATTATAGCTTAAAAGGCAAACTGTGAAGTTAGAAGTAACCACTGCCCAAGGACTCTTTGCAAGCTAAACAAACCCAGCCCACCTCATGGAACCTGGCACAAAATCGTGCCTCTTTGAGACCAAGGGAATGAATTACAGATCACTCATCGGCATTAGTGGCTAGTCTCCATGAAGTAGATTATTGCTTTATTCTGTCTTCTCTCTCAGATGAGTTTTCCTAATTACTTCCTAGTTGAAATGTGGTATAATCAGGATTCCTTTAGACTAAACAACCCCAGCTCCCTCAATTGCTCCTCATTACACTTGTGGTCCAGACCCTTCACCAGATTTCTTGCCCTTCTTTTGACAAACTCCACCTCCTGGCAACAGTATTTGCCCCTGATGCTTTAGGGTACTCCTGTGGATCCTCTGGGAGAGCTGAAAAAGTTGTACCCCTGTCTGATCCTTACCTTTCCTTTGGCATCCTTTTGGGAGGGGTGCCTGTCCTCACAGCTGTGGTGTCTCCCAAACCTGTGCAGCATTTCTGTTCTGCTTCAGGGCTGAGGACGATTTAAATGAATCTGTGTTACTCTGAACTAAAACAATTTGGGAGTGCTTGCATCAGCCACCAGGTATGTCAGCTGTGAGGTGCTACAGCCAGTGAGCAAGGTGAGATCTTAAACTGCACTGGTGAGGTCTGCCAGAGAATATTTGCTCAGCCATTTTTCTCATATACCTGTGCCATCAGTTGTATGGCAGACCTCTCAGCTGATGCTGCAACAGGCGTCAGCTTTCATAGGTTTAACAGTATACACTCAGCCGTATATACCCAGTGTCAGCCTTTGTGGGAGCCTCTAGCAAAGTCTTTTTGAACCTGCTTGTGCTCCATCTGTGGGAAAATTTATATTTGTACTACATATTTATCCTACTTCCTATTTGGAAGCAGGCTCTGGGGAGAAACATGGAGCTGTCTAGCAGCATGGCAAGCTTTGAGAAATGCCATTCTTGTAGTAGCTCAAAGACGGGGAGCTGACAAACCACAACTTGAAATTCATTAATGACTCTAAATGCATCCCGAGAGCTGTGGATGTTCAGAGCTGAGTTCTTTCCAAGTGAGAGTTCTGGGGCCATGATCCAGCCATGAGGTGCCTGAGCTGTTCTGAAATGTTTTTGCCTGGAGAGCTAGCAGCATAGAGCTTGGCCCAAGCTTCTTCAGGTCAGAGCAGAGGGGCAAGGCTGAACTTTGTGGGTCTATTCATCTCTCATTTGAAACTGCAAGTTTCAGGGAGCAGCAGTGGGTGACAGGCAAGGCAGCGCTAACAGGTGGCTTCTTGGCTGTAGACACAAAACTGGATTTTGCTGCTCCCTAGAAGAGGGGTGATGGCAGGACTGACTTCTAACAGGCATTTTTCTCTGCAAGAACTCAAAGCCCTGTCTTGTCTAATTGTTTGAGGACAGCTGACTCATTTTATGCCTGCAGCCTGTGCTTGAGCTAAAGGCCCATGCAAGGCAGAAAGGATCCCTTCTGTAGCTTTCCTCAGTAACTTCTCACCTTAAAAAACCCAAACACACAAGGATTACTGTCATTTGAAGTCATCCACTGAAATCAGATGTTAAAGAAAAGCTGAAGTTGAGTGATGAGAGCAGATGATAGGGATTGAGGTTCCAGATGTTTTCCTTAAGTTCCTGATGTTCAGTTACTGTTCAGACCTAAGAGAAGGCTTGCACAACTAGTCCATGTTGTCAGGCATGCAAGCTATTTCTTTAAGTACTGCATACTCAGTGTCTGTGATATTTATCTTCTTTTTTCCAGTGCTGGAGCTTAATTTTTTTCCTATGCAATTATCTTTCTACCTCCCTAAGTTATAGTTCATATTGTGTAAAAAGTGACTGAGACAGGGAAGATAAGCAGCTGAGTATTATTCTCTAAAATGTACAGCTTTCAGAAGCCATACACCCACAAACACCCACCAAGCTGTCTCCATCATCCTCTGCGAAAGAAAGAAATTGCTGCTGAGAAATGATGAGAAGAGATGCTTGCAAAGAGATGAGGCTGAGTAAAATGCAGCAGGACATGGGAGTGTGCTCGTGGCTTCTCATTAGTGGAGGAATCTGTATGGCACATCACAGCATACACAGGCTCATATGACAGCCTCTGGACCTCCAGGCTGTAATATAGTCAAGCTGGGAGGACACAAAAGCAAGAAATTCTGCTTTATTCTCCTAATATTTTTTTCAGCAGGTTTTAACTTACATAGTCTCTCACAATATACTGACAACTGCTTTCAAAGATGAAATTTTAAGTGAAATCAAATTGCTTTGTGAAGAGAGGGTTTTGTGACTACATTTTCATGTCAGGATTTTAAAAATATGAAGCCAAAAAGCATTTCTAAGTTATCTATTTTAATGTTAAAAAACCCACCACCCACTAACAAACCTGGCCCTGGTCTCTATTTTCTATAGGAAGCAGTAAGTATTTACTTTGATCTAGTTTTGTGGTTTGTTTCTGTTCCATTTTTTTTCTGGGTTTCGGCAGTGATTTATTCAGTTACAGGAAAGTATAAAGCTGCTGTTATTTAGAGAAAAGTGAAACAAATGTTTGTCGTAGAATCGTAGATTTTTGTTTTCAGAAATGTGTCCAGTAAACACTATGAAGCATTGATACATACATCAAAGCAAGAAAATGATACAGGCTCTTACAGACTCTATGGAACAGATGCTTAATAGGCTTGTAAAGGATTTTGCACAGTACATATTTGACCTTTGAAAATGCACAAATAAAAATGCAATAAAAAGCCCCTAGGAAGAATAATACATCTACATCTTGTCTGATCTATTACCATGGTCCTTTATCAGAAAAATTTGTGTGTTTATCAGAGATTACAATTTCCAATGGCATCCTTGGTCAAAAGAACCAGTATACTCTTCTTTAAATGAGTTATTATTTTCCCAGCGAAGTCCGTAGGGATTTTATCTTTGCAAGACACATAAACCAATAATTACCTATACTCGTATCTGCATAAGCTGTGTATCATGGCTGCTGAAATGATAGAAATGTAAGCTGAAGTGAACTGAACCATCTTTCTTTTAAAATTGGTAAGATTGACCTCGAGTGGCAGATTTGTCCCTGTATTGCGTGTTCTGAAAAGTGGAACTTCTTTATCTCAACTGTGTACAACATAGTTTTTTTTTTATTTTTAAACATCTACAAATAGGCTCTCTAAATGCTATTTTTCCACAAAACACAGGTATCACCTAATGCAAAGGTGCAAAAGTCTTGGTCTAATAAGATATATTGTCAAAATTAGGCTCTTGGTTTTGGTTTGTTGTATTTGACTTGATTGTAGGTATCCGTTCTATGGAACAGTTTTGCAAGGTCTCAGCCCACTGAAGTCAAGAAATTAGTTGCCACTGACTTTATTCTGACGGGTAAAGAATGCCCCTCTGGTCCAAAGGGCTTCAGCCTGGAAATTACTACTCAGTCAGACTCCTGCCTGGAGAAATGCACTAATCAAAATGTACTTGCAGCTCTGTCTCACTAATGCCTTTCTCTGAGTACTGAGTCAGAAAACACTACTGATTTTTGTCATTAAAACTTGCCTCAGATCAGGAGGTGACAGCTCTGCTGTCAGAGAGCCAAGAAACATTGATGCCATACGCATTCATCTTCCTACAAATGGAAGAAATTACAGTGGAGACATGTTTTCCCATTTATAGTTGGGTATCAAGGTTTACAAAGCACACCAGAGAGTAAATGTGATGTATCAGAGTTACAGAGTTGAAGGTTACTCAAGGCTAGTGAGACATGACTTGGGTGGGAGCAAAGGAGCACACACTTTCCCAAGTAGAAATAGAACCCCAGCATCATGCCTTGTAAACAGATTGCCAGTGGCCTTTGAGCGTGTAAGTCCCAAGGACCATTAAATGGGATTCCAGGCTCATACAATTAGAAAAAAAAAAAAAAAAAAAAAAAAAAAAAAAAAAAAAAAAAAAAAAAAAAACAAGAAAAGCAATCCCTTATGATATATTCAAATATTTTCCTCCTTGCTGGTTTTTTTTTCTTTTATTTTGGTTGTTTGTTTTTGGTTTTTTTTTTTTTGAGCATGACACTGTGATCTGGTTTCTAACACTCTTCTGCAAGGAAAACAAAACCAAAAAAAAACCACAACAAAATAAGAAACATAACCCAAAGTCTCAAAAATCCCCCCAAAAATCACTATGTCTCCCAAAAGAAGTATTTCACTTTGTTTTCTCTTGAGGCCACTGTTTAGATTGGACTGGATTCTGTGCCCTGGGTTTTAAAAACCAAATCTCCTGCCACTCTTTTTGATAGTTTTGGATCAGGCTCCCAGATGAAGATTTTCACATTGTTTTCACTGCTGGAATTCAACCTTCACACATTCAGAAACACCACTGAGCTATTAGCTGTGAGACTGGGAACCCTGATCTATGGCTGCACAGTTGTGGGGATGATTTAGCCAGCTGAGGTCTATGTCTGAGAAAAAAAAAAAAGGGAATTGGAGATTTGGCAGGGGACCTGCGAGATCCAGGAAAAGTGGAGGTGGGAAATGCTCAACGAAATAAATATTCAGATGTTTTTTATCTCAATTCTCCCTGACATCCATGTTTTGCCATAGCCTGTGTTGAACTACGTTGCCTTGAATAAGACTTTTGAAATATTTGAAAAGAAGAAAATTTCAAGGATATATGCAATTGACTAAGCATTTCAAAAGGAAAAATTTAGATGTTTCGTCACAGATTGTTAGACAGATTCAGAGCAAGCAGTCTGGTTCAGGGGAAGGATTTGTGACATGCTTGCTGATACTGTGAAATCTGCAGTTGTCGTTGAAAAAAATCCTTTTCTTGGCCTGTCTGGAAAGAAAAGCACTATGATTTCTTGTCACTAGTCATAGGAACATTTTATTTTGTGCACAGTGTCATGTCTGTTAATGATACAGACACAGAGCTCTCAGTGGGCTCATTCTTCCCAGAATATTTCTGTTACTTCTACGAAGATTTGGATTTAAACATGAGCATCCTGAAATCTTACCAAATTTGTAGGTAATTTATTATTAGGTAACAATTAATGCTGGGAACTTTCCTGCCAGAAGTGATAGGTACCATATTCTGGTGCAACTGTAGTCTCGCTTTGTCCCAAATTGGTATGTGGCCAATAGTAATAGTAGCACATTTTTCAGTCCCAATTAATGCACAAAATCTATAAAAATGAAGCTTCTGTTAATACATGTATTCCCCTCAGGCATGAGATATGAATGTGTTCGAGGAGTGTGGGTGTCGGGATATATCTTCTGCAAACAAGTAATTTTGTTAATTTTTTATTATTTGCTTAACTATGTTTTTTGCCTTAATATTCAGTTTTGAAAATCAGCCGTGAATGTGAACAGTAAGAGCATCAAGGTCTTGTCATTGCTCAACTTTTAAAGTTTTTTGGTTTTTTGGCAGAAACAGCTAGAACTGTTTTGAGAATAAAGTATTTGATAACTTTCCAGTGCACTGCTATGATGTTCCACCTGCTATAAGCAAAGAGAGATAAGAAATGTGGTTTTAATGGCAGAGTAGGTGCACAAAATTGAGGAATTAAATTTTCTTGTACCTATTAGTTAAGGAAGCATCCTGGTTTTCAGCCTGGATAAATTCTTTTCAGGAGCTGTTGCAGGGCTGTGTTTTGGATTCAGAATGAGAATGGTATTGATGCTATGGGTTTTTGCTAAGTCATGTTTATCCGAAGTCAAGGAATTCTTTTTTTCCCTTGTCTCATGCTCTGCCAGTGAGGAGGTTTGCAAAAGAAATTGGGAGGGAATGTGTCCAGTACAGGTGACTCAAACTGACCACAAGGATATTCCACACTATGGAATGACATGCCCAGTACAGAAACTGGGGAGTTACCTGGGAGTATGGTTGATCTGGGTTTGGGAAGGGGGATCTGTCGTCAGCCAGTGGATGGTGAGAAATTGTGTTGTGCATCACTTGGTTTTTCTCCCTTTGTGTTATCATTATTTACCCTTATTGCATTTTACTTTATTTTCAGCCAGTAAACTGCTCTTACATTGACCTACAAGTTTTGATACTCCTTCCCATTCCATCAGAGTGCAAGTAAAGGAAAGGAGGGCTGAGTGAGCAGCTGTGTGGTTTTATCTCCAACTGGGCTTAAAACCACTGCAGGGGATATTCCTTGAGGATGGCAGTTATTTTTAGCTGAAGTATTTGGACTGGATTGGTTTCTTTACAGGGTTTTCTGCTAAGGAAACTTAATGAATTTAGGCCTAACATTTGCCTTGAGCTTTGGCCCTTGAGTTAATTTGCCTCTAATTCTTGGCTGTGCCCTAGTATTGACACCTGGGGGGAAGCCTCTTGGTCACAGAGGCCCACGGGAACAACACTGCTGGTATGAGTTTCAATTTACCTGGTTCCATACTGGTGCTAAACTATCCCCTATTAAAACGATTATGTTTTTAGCAAATTATTCAGCATGCTGAAAGGTTACCCAATGTAGCTACTTATTAGTCACTTTTCAAATCATTTACAAGCTATTTATGACACCTTCATGTGCAGGTACAAAGCCTTCTGGAGGATTCCTTCGATTTAATTTCTCTAGCTTAAAGCCGAATGGAGAGAACAAAGGCAGAGCTCACAGTCATTAATTAAGAGGATGAAGGAAGGCAGAGGGGATGCTGACAGGAGGTGACAGGCTCATTGAAAAGAAAAAGCTACATCCTGAGAATGGGGAGATATAGACAATTCTTAGAGGTTTGCTGAAGTGCAAAACTAATCCGTGAAGTATCTCACTACCTCTTTTTGTTAAAAACTGCTTTGTCCTTAACTATTTACTTAATACTGCACAAAAGCAGCTTATAACTTCACATCTGAAATAATACCAAGTACAAATTCTGGTTTTCTTTGCCAAAGGACTTTGGTAGGACATGTAGTCCCTTTATTACTAGAAGCTTCATGAATAGCTGTCAAAGAAGCCAGGCTGGGAATAGGATTTCCCTGGTCCTACATGCATGCTGTCTGAGGTTGACATACCACGCATGTCAAAGTCTCAGCAAATCTTGCTGTCCAGGTGGCCTGAGTGTCCTGGCCAAGTCCTCCAGCAGGGAGATTTCACTGGAACCATGTTGGCAAGGAGAGAGCTTTGCTTTGTGGGATAAAGATGGGCTTTTAAGTCATCGCCCAAGGGCTCTCTGGCATCAAGGGCAACAAGACGGAGGAAGTTTCTGGGGTGTCAGTGAAACCAGACAATGCATTTTAAACAATCCCCGATTCTCTGAAAAATAAAGAAAGAATCACTGATAATCACTTTGGTGTAAGCTGATTGTCAGCTTTTCTGCTGCCCTCACCTGCTCTTTGTTTTCTCTGTGGTTACATGGCCTTTTCATTTCCTGATTTTCCATCCTTCTTTTTGCTTCTCCCTTACTCCCCCGTGTTTTAAAATATTAAGGTGCTGGGCTTTGTGCAGCTGCGATATTCACCAAAATAATTTTCCCATCTGTAGTCAAGGGAGCAATTCCCATCTCTGAAGTCTGATTTCTTCAGGGGATCACCAAGGACTATGCAGTCACAGTGCAAATGCATATTCTTCAATTTCTTTTCTCCCTTGTTGTCTTTGCTGCCTCATACCTGTGGCTGTGATGGTGTCAACACTGGCAGAAATTGCTTGAAGGACCCAGTTCCTGCTTGGGAGGCTGAAAATACCAGCACCCCAAGCAGGCGTACTGCATCTCCAAACACTGCCTTGGGTGGGCTTGCAGAGAGCCCGTGTGATGTGGCTGCCCCACATCCCGGCGTGGGGGCTCCGTGGTCAGCACCACCGTGCGCAGGTGAGCCCCCACCAGGCATGGACCGTCACTGTCAGAAGTGGGGACCCTTGCTGTGTGCTGGGTAGTCCATGGCACTACAGGCTCCATTCCTAGCCGGGGCTTGGGCTCCTCAGGTGTGACTTTGTTGTAGTAATAAACATAGAATTGACTTGGTTGTTCTTAGTAAATTCCTGTAATGTTTTTGGTTGGTTTGTGGTCCTGGGGAGAGAGAAGTGAGCTGTTGAAGTAGTAAAGCTTAAGCACTGCTGAAGTGTTGTTTTGTGGCTCTTGAGCTGAATGGCAGTCCTAGCTGAAGAGTAAGGCTCATCTGTAAAGTTGCCTCTTTCTTTGCCAGTTTCTAAAAATTTTTATTAACAGAACAACTGTTTCATTAGCACACTGATTAGCTGAGAATTTCTCTGCTGTCAGAGATTTGTGAAGGACAAGCTCTTAACACAAAAGGAGCAATCAAGGGGAAGCAACTTGTTGCAGCATGCAGAACTGACTAGTAAATATTCTTACTCTGTCCTATTGTATTTGCTCATGTGGAGAAATCCTGGTGCTCACCATAAAGGGGACAGGAGATGGCAAATTGTACAAGCAGCTGAGCAAGGACCAAGAGAGCTCTGTGAAACACACCTGCTTCTGAGACAATAACTCACCTGATTTTTCTCTTGTATGGTCAAGTGATGAGCAGTGACGAGCAGATTGGGGTGCTGCAGGACAAGCTGCAGCCTCTGAGAACAGTGGGTATAAGCCCTGGCTGGAGCATCCCAGGGTACCCAGGCTATGTGTCCACTCCCAAACTGCAGACAGTACAGACAACTCAGGGTCTGCCACTGCTTGTAGCTACCAACCTAACTCATGTATTTGACAAATGGAGGGTTGTGGATAGCAAGAAGCTGGCAGTATGACAGATAAAATTTTTATCTTTACTTTTCTCCTCTGTTCGTGTTGCAGGACTTGGGATAAATGCACTATCCCAAAAGTTGTGACTTAATGCTCATTTAATTCAGTGGGATTTTTTTTTTGTTGTTACAACATAGAGGTTTTCTTAAGTTTTTAAGAAATCAAAGGGACATTTTCAATAATTTTTTTTTCTTATAATAGCATTGCCTAATTTTCTTGCTATGAAACTTCCTTTTTGAAAGTACTTTGATTTTCTTTTCCACAGGAAAATCAGCCTTGACAAGTTATTAATTTCAAATTAGTTTAATTTTTATTTTTTAAACTGAAATTAGACAAAAAAAAATTGCCCAGAGGCTATATATAAAATAACATACTCTAACATGACATGGCTTGTTTCTGGTATAGAATGAAGGTCAGATTCTCCATCCACCTATGTTTGTGGTGTCTTGGCATCAAAGCCAATGTTCTTTAGGCTCAGTATCTTTTATTTTCATTATCTATCTGTCTTTTCTTTAATACAATGACTGACTTTTCTGGTGTGTGATTAATGTCCTTAAACAGGTACAGATATCAACTGACCTGTATGGGCTAGAGGTACTACATGAATTATGTAGGCAGCTGGAGGAAGGTGGCATTTAAATGCAATTCCCTTTATAAAATTGATCTCTCGTTTTTTCCTCTAATCGCTCATTTATACTCTACTTATTTTTTTTCACTCTGATCCTTCTTTCCTAATTAACTCTTTCATCCTGCTCTGGGAGCTTTTGCAGCCTAACTACGAGCAGATCTTCTGAGAAAGCCTCTCTACTATCATCATTAGGAACAGCTCCAGTTTGTTTCTACTTACAATGAATGGTACACTTTGTAGGCCATAATTTCAGAAGAAATCATAAATATGGAAAGGTACCATTCAAGGAAATTTTAACTGCCGGTTTACAGACTGCCAGTCCTCAGCTTTTGAGCTGTGCAAACTACAGGTATAAATTACACAACACTCTGTCCCAGAGAGCTTGCAGTCTTATGGGAAGTGGAGGTGGGGGTGACAGGATTTTGCTGGCAGCTGAGGTAGCTCTTTGTGTCCAGAGCCAAGTAGAAGCACCTTGTTTTTTAGCTGCTGATCCTAGTACCCTCCAAACTGACTTACCTGTGCACTGGCTGTCCTTTGTGTGATAAACCCAAAGTGATCTGTATACTTGCCTTGTAATTATGTTTTAGTTACAAGGTTACCACCTAATTATTCTTCTTCATATATGTAATTAAATGGTAATATAACCAAAGGTTTTTCTGCAGGATTTATAACAATTGAAGAGTAAATATACTTCGCTGTTAGCAGCATATCTCTTAGTTCGTCAAAAAGGTAATATATACAATGTTGTTACTACCTTCGGCATCATATATATCACCTTTAGTTACATGTTGAAAAACAAAACTTTACAACAGAACAAGTTTGTAGTTAGGTAAATCTAACTGGAAAATGTGATTGTGTATCTATTAATATCCATAACTAAGCTTTACTTTCAGCAGAAATAAATTCTGCCATATCTCTAGTGACTGTTCTGGAGTGTGGGTGTAAAGTAATAAGCTCCTTTCCACTAAGTGATAATCACTATGAGGTCCTGCCCTAAATTGCCTCTCAGCACTAGCAGATTATGAAATGTTTAATAAATGCATATAATGGGAGGAGAACTAGACCCCAGGGTTTAAATGAGACATGCTTATAGCAAAGGAATAGTTATGTTATGTTTAAAGCAGATTAAAATACATCTTAATGGTTTCATTCTTCTCGTAGCTTTCTCTGTGTAAAGTTGTCTGTAGTTGTAGGTAGGGTGTGCCCTGCAAATCTCTGGGTGTACAGAAGTAACCTGGTGGTCTTAATGCTGTGCGATCTTCTCTACAGGTGACTTTCAATTTTCCCTTTTCCAGAGCCTGTTGTTCTTCCACCTTTTATTTTTGCAGGCACAGAAAGAAGTGAGGATCTGCTCTGGCACTGACGTTTCAACTCTCTTATTTCTTGGCTCTAAATAGGGAATACTGACTACTGACCTCACGCCTTTTTTTTCTGTTAATGCAAAATTGTGGTCATTTGTGAGGCTCTTATCTACTATGATGATGGAGGCTGTAGTACTTTATGTAAGTGAAAGATGAGGGGACACATTTGTAGGAAAGTTTCCTGTATCATATGGAAGCTCTGATTAGAAGCTTTGGATGAAGGAATGCATTTCACCCTGATGGTATTCCGACCCTGCTAATACAAGCGATATATGTTATTTAATAGCCCTGCACAAGATAATTGGTTATAATTAAAGTGGGCAGACTTCTCAAGTAAGTCAAGATTCTGTTTCCAAAGGGTAAATCTAGATGAGCAATCATTGCTGTTCAGTGCTCTTAGAAATTAAAGTTTGGAAAACTCTCCTTTCTGAAGTTTTAGGGACATACCTGCATGTGTTTTCCTGAGACTCCCATTTCCCTTGCTCTGCAGGTCTGCTCTGGCTGTTCCTGGCTCAGTTTCATCTAGTTTACATTCTCATTGTAGTGACATGCTTCTTTCCTGCTTTCCATGCATGTCACATACAAATTATGCTAATGAAGGTGCTTCAGCAAGGTCTGAATTTGTAGAGAAATCAGGATGTCTGTGTGTGTTTGAGCATAGAAATGTGCTAATGTATTTTACATGCTTGTGTAAGAGATGGAAAAAGAATTGAAGATTGTTAATGAAATGCTTCTGTAAGTGTGTTTTAACTTTTTTAATACCAGATTTTTAAAACCACCCAAGGTGTTAGGTGGTTGGTTAAGTTTTAGTTATCTAATGTGTATTTACTCTGTGCTTTGATATGGGATTCCTTTACAAAGACTCTGCTTGGAGGGCAAAAAGGAAACAGCCAAAATCAAAATTCAGTGCTGAACTACCAGTCCATTTATTATGGTTAATTTTTAACAATGACACATGCTATGCCATTTGGAGAGGTAGGATGCCCTAGGTTCTCATGAAAATAGTAGTGCTTAACTTTAGCTTGCTTGGGAATAATTATGCCAGTGATAGATGCATGTTTTCATTTCTCCCTTTAAAGAGGTGCTGGATGATCGTCGGATGCCAGTATCTGTCAGTAAGGTCCTTCCTTTTGAAAACCACACAGTTAGTTTCCAAAGGTTTCTTTCACTGACATGGCATAAATGTGATTAAATATATTATATTTAAGTTACAGAATCCCTGAGCTTTTAATCTTGGTAAACCTGAGAACTTAAACACCTCCTATGGCTTTCAGAGCTTTATTCCATCCAGAAGAAACCACCTGCTTTCCACAAAGCATCACTGTTTCCTTGATCTCTTCAAATTAATCCTACTGTGATTAACTTCAATCCAATTAAAAAGAACATGTAGGCAGCTGCACAGGTCTGATTACATGTGGGCATGATAGTAGGGTTCCTAATGGGGGAACCAGATCAAGGGTCAATATGTTATGCTAGACAAGGCTGGTAGCAACACTTCAAACTCTGGTGTCCTGGTATGACATGCAGTATATAATAGTACCATACTTGCAAGCTATAAAACTCCTTGCCATCAAGGAATTTAGAGGTTTTCATGTGAGCATATATCATTACACATCCCTCTAAAGATGCTATGAGACTGAGCATTTATGTCTATAGCAAGATCTTGAAATAGGGCTTTACTGAGTGCAGAGGACAAAGGCGTGATGGAGGGGACAGGAATTCCACACTTCATTTCCATGAGCCTGTGGCAAATAGTGTCTTCCTTGTTTATTCTTATTGAAAATGCCAAACCAGAGGTATTTAGGGGTCTAATGTTTGCTGGAGCTTTTTTTGTTTTCACAGAAAAGCAGAGAAGAGAGACAATTTTAGGTACAAGTTCAGAGAAATGATCCTGCACCTTGGCCCCCAGACTCATGATTCTCACGAGCTGCCTCAGGGTCTTGCTGCGGAAAACAAGGCATGCAGCTTGCCACAAAAATCTGTGTGAAGCCTGCATGTTCCTCTGCACTGCACTTAGCAGGCTCCCAGCATTGCAAAGCCTTGTTCCACATCACGGAGGAATTACCATCAGCTTGTGCAGATAATTTAATGAGAAGCACTTCAAAAACGTTTATTGTTATGAATCATATTGCCATGAATAGCCCTGCAGTTGGTGGTGGGCCAGATTTGGAAATGGCTCAGTGCCCAGTGCATCTGCTTTCAAATACCTAAGTGGGGAGTTTTGGTGGCTGGGATTTGATTGTTCCCAGGTGGAACTGCTGGAGAATATCCTGCCTGGAAAAAGAAGCAAAAGCAAGCCCAGTTTTGGATTTTTTTAGCATATGGAAAAAGAAAAGGAGAGAAATTTTCACCCTCAGCTTGATCTTTGAGTCATCTTTGAAGGACCTGGCCATGGTGTGACCAAGTCTCCCAGAAACACAATTATAAGACAATAGGAAGAGCAGAGCCCTTATGAGTAATGAGTCCAGCATTACACATTAAGGCTGAAAGCGTTTATGATTGAACTGGTAGCATTGGATGTTGAATATTTTGCTGTGATTGGAATAGAGTTTCTTTGGGTTTGTTGTTGTTGGTTTTGGGTGGGGTTTTTTGTTTGGTTTTTTTTGTTGTTGGTTTTGGTTTGTTTGTTTTTTTAATTAGGGCTGTTTGTATATATATCCATGGCTTGTCATTAGTGGCTAGACACTGATTTGTAGCAGCACAAAATTATTCCATTGAGTGTCACTGCAGCTCCTATTCTTTTTCAACATCTCTCTTCTTTCCTTCACTTCCTCTCTCCCTTTTTAACAAAAAAAAAAAAGAAAAAAAAAAGAAAAAAAAAAAAAAAGAAAAAAAAAAAAAGAAGGCGGAGAAGACCATTACCACACTGATTTATGTAAATACAGCCCTAGATCAGGCTGGTGTTCCAGCAGTCACATAAAAATGATTCAGTGCCATGATGTTTGTATCTTTAATAGCTTCTGGGATGGACAGAATCCTTGTCCTAGTAAGGCCACCTCTGAAGGACTGGAAACATGCAGATTTTTCATCTGAGTTGCACTGAGTATTAGAATGATGAATCAGTGACTGCTGAAGCATCTAATTCAATTAAAGCTCTGCATTAAAGAATTGTGCTTGTCAATATTAGCAACCAAGTAAGGATCTTGTTGACCTGAGTATTTAACATAATCTTCAGAGATTTTGAAAACAGATGGCAAATATCCATCTACTACTGGATTCTCCAGCATTCTGCCAGTAGGAAAATATAGAGCTAACTTGTTGCTCATTGAATATGAAGATTATCAAGAAATCTAGAATGTGCTATTTATGAGTCTAGCATATTTTTGTCTTTTCCACTAAACTTGTATGTAGTTCTCTTGCACGTGTCATAATTGTCGTTCTCTGGGGTTACTCTTTGTACAAACAGGACATGCATAAGTGAAAAATGTAAAACATTCCTTATAGGTTAATCGAACTATTCGGTGTGAGCATTAACCCATTTACTACTCCAGTTAAACATCCAAAGTCTTTACTGGAGGCTGTAAGTCTTTACTTTACAAGCTGTAGGATGGGAACATCTTCCATTGCTCCTTGGACCAGGGTTGTTTCTTGATATTGCAGTTTCCATTCCCTGAGTCTTGTCTTGCCACCACTATCATACTCTGTCAGTATTCTTCATGTTCACGCTCTGTACTACCTACTCTCCCCCACTCAAAAATTGCACTCTGTGCTTTCGCTTTTCTGACCTTGCATGGCCTTGTGTTCCCGGGGACTTTCTCACACCATAAAAATTTGGCCCAGTAAAACACACCTGAAGCAAAACAAGAGCAGGTGCTGAAATACTTGCAATTAATATTTCCCTCATCTTTTCCAAATTTCCTCAAGCATTGACTACCCTTTGAATCAAATTGTTTCTGGATACTCCTGAGAGAAAAAACCGGGTGGTTGGCCTTCAGTTCCCTCTTCCTCAGAGCTTGCTAGTCCTCTGCCTGGGCACTGGACTGCCAAAGCAAAGGGAGCTCTGCCTCCCTTGTTTGCCAGTATAATTGTGCTGCCTAGTATGTACTGTTAGCCCAGAGATATCTCTGTTATCTCTGAATAAGGCATAATAATATTTCTCTGTGGAAATAAGCCTTTCACTCCACCACCAGTGCCTTTATAGGGATAAATTTCAGCATATATGAAGACGTTCATGTGTTAAGGTTTAAATAACCAGATTTCCTAAAGCACTAAGTAGTAATATCAGCTGAGATCCCTTAAGTAAAAATGATAGAGACTAAAGAAAATGCAGTATTCCTGGAGTTTGGAGTTGCTTAGGGGTTTTTTTTGTGTTAGACTTTTGGTTTTGGTTTTGTTTTTTTATCCTTAAATGGTTTACCTGGGAGATACTGATTGGTTAGCATATGTAATAGGAACTTATCTCACTTCTGGGTCTTATTTATGTTGTTCAAAACAGCTTGGTGCAGATACCAGATTTTGCAGTACATGGCTTCAAAAGTCATGAGATGAGACTCTGTGAAGGTGGATGCTGTTCAGATAGTGCACCAATATTATCTGACTCTCCTCTTTCACACATGCAAATAAAACAGTCATAATGCCACAGAGGGCTTGAAAGTTACAGTGACTTAAGAGTGCTGTTGAAAACAATGTCTATGTGGATCTTTTTCTTCCCCTGCACAGACAATGAAGTGAACAAGGACCCTTTAACCTTGCACAGGGACTTTGCCAAATAGGTTCAAGAGGTGTTTTGCCATTTTCCAGAGCTATCTTGCAAGCATCATGGATGAAACTCTTCCATCGCTTATCTGGCAGAACTGGTTTGAATATCTGAGTTACTAGGAGGCTATCAAATAGTAGGTCATTCCCAGTCGTGTTCTTTTCTAGGGATGAATAATCCCATGCAAAGGCAGATGAAATTAAGCCAAAGTGAGTGTTTGTTAGCTAAGGAAAACGTTATTTTCTGTTGCTGCCAATCACATACACAGAAAGACAGATTCAATCATAGTGAAGACATTGGACATTCAGTTCAGCTTGATTTTTTAATTTTATAAACAGTAGGAGGCTCAATAAGAAACAATGAGGAAAAGCAGCGCTATAGAATCAGAGAATAGACTCAACTTTTGATTCTTATATCATTTAAATCCAAATTATAGTTGTTTGCTCAGTCCAGAGAGCCTGAATTGTCACCATTTTCCAATTTGAGCAGCTGTAGTATCAGACTTCATGAAAAAGTCCTGCTTCAAATTTAATTGATAAATTCATACATCCTTTGTTGCTTTTTTCCCCCCTTCTTCTGCTATGGCAAATGTAATCCCACATAGTTTTTTGTGTTAGAAACAACACAAAATAGACAGCAAAATAACCTTTGCAGTTAGCAAGATAAAGGATGTGCCGTTAGTAACCCCATAGCTCCAGATTCCCATCCTGCTCAGCCTCACAGATCAGCATTGCAGAGATACAACCTTTACCTGGAGTCCTGGTTCCTGCCTGCCTCCTACAGGAGCTGTGTGGACACCTAAGGTTCTGCCTTTCTTGCTGAAGAATAATTTTTCAAGACAATGACTATTATAATAGTAATTCTAATTGGACATTTCAATGTCAGAAGCAAGAATTGGGGTTTTTTTCTCAATTTTAAAAGCTCCCTACAAAAAAGGTGGTATTTCCTGTACTGAAAAAGTACCATCTTATTTATCAGATGTTGAAAACATAGATTTATTCCAGTTAACATTGATTTGTTCAAAATTGGAAAAGGAAAAGCAGTGAAAATTTTGCTTGACCAAAAACCTTGAGCATCTTAGTACTTTTTGGCATGAGGACATAATATTTTTGTGCTTAACTTGCTTGAAAAAGCAAGTTAAGCACAAATTCCACTAATTCAGATTCCTCAAGATCTCTGTGCCTGATGTTTTTTATAGACTGACTTGAGACTTCCATAGCCTTTGCTGGCAGGACACACAGGATTTGGGTGAAATCTTAATTCTTTTGCTTTAAGTCCAGGAGGCAGAATCCCATATTTTTAGAATTTTATCCAGTGCACTTGTCTGTATTCAAAATTATTTTTTAAAGAGCTAGATTAAAATCCCTTTGAAAATGTTGAAATATGAATTAGGAAGTCCTCTGTTCTCCATGTTGGTACCATGTCAGTGGCGGTGTGCAATTGTCTCTGTTGGCAGGGCCTGATCAGTGTACAGGATCTTCTGCTTATTGTTGAGCACCCTCTCCTGGCTCTCTGCTATTTGCACAGAAATTATATCATGGATTGAGTGCTCTGAAATAAGCTGCAGTGCCCAGTTGCTTTTAGGAGGATGTCTGCTGAAATAATATGAGTTGCTGGTTTCCTTAAGGCATACCTCGTTTTTAACAACATAGCTGATTTGCAGCCAAGAAATCCTTCTAGTGGTGAAATTCCTCAGTGAGGATTTTTTTTCTTGCCTCTAATGCTGCTTCTAATTGATCCCAGAAAAGCACTTGCAGACTAGAGAATACAGTGCATAAGGCACAATCTGATAGGGGCATGATGCCCAGCTGGTAAAAACGTTCTTTATTGGGTGACTAAGCCTACACATCTCTCAATGGATGTTATCTTCCTGAAATACCTCAAGCAGCCTAAGGCTTAATCTAGGCATGAAATGGTGTGTCGTAAAGCAAGGGGGTTTTGCTGGGATTCTGGCAATAAACAGCAGCTGGAATTAAAATAACAGGTGAAGCTGCAGGGTTACCACTCAGTTAAGAGTTACAATATGAGAAATCATCATCTGATTTTTTGGATCTCCTAATTAATTGAGCTGGAGCACATGAAAGTGCTCTGGCAGTATGTGATTGACTGTTTGCCATGGCTGAGGCAGCCCAAAATTCTTTAAGTCACAGCACAAAGAGCAGAAATCTGCACTTTTTGTTGCTCTCCTGTTACTCCATAGCTACACAGCCAGGCAGCATTACTACTAAATTTAGCAGTTCCCATGCACCTCATCTGGATCCATCCAGTAGCTTCAGGTGTCTAATGAAGGCATCTACTTATATAGGTCTTGGTCATGATCCTCTTCATAGCTTATAGGAATTCAGGGAGATGAAATTCTTAATTTTGGCCTTTTATGGATTTGTGGGGGGCTCTGCTGCTGCTAACAGCCCATGTCCGTGCTGGCTTCAGAGAGGTATTTGCCCTTGGGACATAGTACACCTTGAGGAAATCACCACTGCACACTGACCAAAAACCAGGCTCCTCCTAAAAATGCTAACAAGACATTCAAAACATCATCATAGCCAGTTCCCTGAGTGCTGACGATTTTAAACATGAAATTTAAGTGTTTCTAGGCTGGTTTAAATTTGCAACATAATTCAAAGTCTCTGTGATATTTGCTCTAATTATCACGTAAAATAAAACATTGATTTAGCAAGGAGTTTGTAACATCAGTCATCATCTTACTCTCCAACGCCACACCTGCCCAACTTGAGGAATTCTCCGAGGAAAAGGACATTTCTGAGCACTGGGAACATTGTCACTGAGCATACACCAAAGAGTAGGATGCCAATTTGCAGTAGCTGAGGATTATACTCCAACATCTTTTATTGCAGCAAGTTTGACCCTGGCTTTTACGGAGGAAAGCCATCATTTCTCCTAGATGCTATCGTGGGACTGTTTGGTGTAACTAAAGATATCCTGTTCAGCTCTTTGATTTCAGCCTTCAAGCCAGCTTTCATTTTGGATTACCCTCAATTAGAAGGTACTTTGAATTTTTCTGCTGTTTAATTGGAAGATAGGAATAAAGAAGCAGGTAGAAACAAAGAGAATACAGAAGCATTTTCAGGTCGTTGCAAAATGAGAGCAGTGGTGTTACTGCATTTGAGTGGATGCAAGCAGAGACTGTTTCAATTTGTGTGTGACTTTGATACAGGCGAAGACACCAAAGTCTTATGGTTTTTAAGTTAAGAGGCTCAAAGAATAAATTGACTGCAGCTGAGATCTGAAGCAAAATACTTTATTTCCTTTGTACATGTTAGAATATACCTTTTTAACTGCATGAGAAAGACCTTAATTTGTAATAATGAGCTTAACTGGAAGAGAAAGAGTAGCACAAAGAGAGACACCATATTATGAAGTGTTCTTATTTATTTATTCCACAGTGGAAACAATCATCCCAGCTTTCTTTTATCTGATTTCTAAATCACTCAGATGGAGTTTCATCAGGAAGGAATAAATGCAAATAGTTCCAATAGTGTTCAGCAAACTATCTATGTTTCTTTCCAGCTCGAGTAAGCAAAGAATTGATAATATGTGGCCTCACTGTAGCAGAGTCTTGGCCAGACGGTGCTTATGGCTATTGATTAACATTTTTGTCGAGTAATAGAAGCAAGGAGAGGCCATTATAATAGTCATGGAAAAAGACAGTGAGATGGAAGGCTTTGGGGTTGAAGGCCAGAGTAGGAGCAGGTTGCTTGCCCAGCTGCAGGGATGATGTTTCTCCTACAGGCCCAATGGACTGCACCAATCCCCCCTGTGGGCAGAGAGCAGTTGCAGACTGAGAAAAGCCCATTATACTTTCCTGTACACCTGTAAAATCCCTTGCAGGGTCTTGGTGCGGAGCAAGGCTTTCCCAGCTCACTTAGCATTGGCACGCCAGCCCCTTGTCGGGAGGAACTTGGCAGCCCTCCACTTGGCAGAGCCAGCAGAGCACAGTCAAGCTGCAGCAGCCGAGGAGGCCCTGCATCTTGGAGAAAGTGAATTTGCTCGGCTAATTGCTCGCGAGTGTTCCCTCCGAGCACCTGTAAATTGTTAAGTTTAATAGGGTGGCAGCTGTTGCCGGCTGCCTGGGTTTTTGCTGCCTTGGAAGTAGTTGGGAGATAAGAGCAGCAACTTGTGGCATGATTATCCTTTTCTCCATTTCCACTCAATTTCATTGTCATTTTCTTCTCTCTTAAGAGTGCTTAAAAGCATTTTTTTGCTCCTTATAATACCCACAGGAGCTGTTGTGAAGTGCACTTTTTGAGTTTAAGGTTTCCAAACCTAAAATCTCTGACTTTAAGAGGTTTGGAGAGTGGTTTAGTTGGAAGACTGCTGCTGTGCAGACACCTGCAAAACACTGAACGTAAGCTGGCACAGCTGGAGGGAGGGATGCCTCAGAATAATGGGTGGTTACACTGTTGTGCTTCAGAGCCCTCCTCCTCCTGTAGGAATGAGAGTCTATTGCTGACTGAGTGGAAAGTAGATGTCTGAATATTAGGATGGGTCTGGACTTTGGTTTTAAGGACTTGATAGCTGTAGTGGGACAGTTACTTCTCTGACTCTAGCATCCTAGTAGGAGGGAAATAGTCAGCAGTAATAAAAATAAGAGAGGTTCTTTTAGTTGTGCAAGGTGTGGGAAGAATGTAACACATCTATCCATTGGATTTATTGGGCTGGAGTAGCCCTCAATCTCCAGAGGGTAGAGGGAGCTGAAGCTCTTAATGCAGGTACCTCCATCAATTCTCAAAGTGTGCTGGAGGAAATTATCCTTGTGGTACTTCACAGGTAACCAGGAAGGGGACTGGCTGGAGATGCATTGCTCTGAAGTGTAGCTGGGCTTATCAGAACCCCTTTGCCTCTCCTGAAGTAGGTAAGGATCGTTGCCTTTGCAGTTATAATGATTGAGTGTAGGAAACTCAGGTAAAACTTGGGATCTACGGGCTTTCTAGTCTTGCCCTTTTTGCAGGACAGAAATATGTGTGTGCCTGGAGTGCTCTAGTAAGCACTGCCTTCACGTGTAGGTTTGTGCCTCCCTGTCTCTTCCATTCTAGGTTGCAAGACATGCTACCCCAGGCAGATTTCCTTCTGTGGCAGCTGAATCTGGGTGCATGACCTACACAAATAAAAATTAGTGTAGAGGTTTATGGGAAGATCCCCTAGTATAGAAGTATTGCCCATAGTCTTACTTTTGAAAAATCAACTTTTGTGTTAATCCACTACGGGTGAGAGAGAAACTCCTGGCCCTGAGTAGTCAGACCAGGGAGGATTCGCCCCACCCAGGAATAACCAGGCAGAGCAGGAACATACTCTGTCTAGTGTCGCAGCAAAACCATGGTGCAGCAAAATCCTCAGGATTCACTGGAGGAGAGGGCAGGGGATGGCCACACACAAGGACCTGACTTTGTAATATGGTGGGTAGGACGGTCTGCTAGCAAGGTGTGGGGAAGCCTGGGCCCTGCTTCCCAGCATCATTGGCATTTTAAAGTCAGCGTATGAAACAACAACAAATCTGTTGCCCTAGTCTGACCCAAAATTAGATGGGAAACAAAGGAAATATCCAGACCAGTAAGCTGTTGAAAACAGTTGATTTCCCCCTCCTTTGTTTTACCTGCTGAGCAGCCAGGGTCTCCTCTCTTTTCCTGAAACAGATTGCCTTTCCTTGGCTTTGAAAGGAGAGTATGTTTAACTGGTGTGATAATAAAAGGACAAAGCCTGTCATGATTAATAGTCACATGAAATCATGTGTGAAGAGCATTCAGTTATAGCTATCCTCAGGAGAGAAAAGTTTCCCAAATATCTTAACAAAAAGAAGGAAAAGGGACAATATGTCCATGATTCTATGTGATTAGTCACTTTGCACACAGACAAAAGGTAAGGAATACCGCTGCCCACAGAGAACTTTTGGGAGGAAATTGGCAGTGAAAGGGTAAAAAAAAAATAAGTTTGTGAAACATTTATAAAAAGTTTGGCTTTTGCTAAAATTTGGAGCAGTGCTCCACTGGGAGTTCTTCTAGCCCAAGGGCTGCTTCTGTTTAAAATCATTAATAGCCAGCTCAATTTCTGCCAGCATGATTGGCTGAGCCAATGTAGTCCTATTAATTTGACTGAGCTTGAAGATAGAGAGGAAATATAAAATCCTCTTCAAGCTGCTAGTACCTTCTGGGATCTCAGGCATACAGAGGTCTTGAGAAATCTTGACAAATTCATACTTGGGGGGAAAATTTGCTAAGTGGTTCACAGGGGCTTAGTTGCATCTTAATGGGTAATGATCAGGCAAGATCATCGCAGACTGGTTCCAGCATAAACCCTGTGATGTCTGATCCTTGTTTTTAGGGGAGGGATGTTATCTCCAGGAATAACCTAGCATTTTATCTGGACTTCCAGAGCTTGCTGATATTCTGTCCAATTTTTACAGTGTAAATAAAATTGTTTTGGATGTTTATCACCCCGATCAGCAGCAGTTGTAAGTTATATAGCCCAGATAATAGGAGTGAGATCTATTGAAATGCTACTGGGCTATAACTCAGGAGTAGCTGCCCTAGCCTGCTTCCTTCCCCTGCATTTTGTTTAGTGGTTAGGAGCTCCTGTCCACTGACTAAGCTCTTTCCTCACCCCCTCCCCCCCCAAAAAAAAAGCATGTGAATTAATAGAGCAGGAAAGTGAAAAATTACCCTTCCATTTTTTGAATTATTGCGAGGTTTGCTACCTGGGTTTTGCTACTCCCTGGAGTGAAGTGAGGGTTTTGAATTGCTGTCTCTGGTTTTTACCTGGAATTCTGCCCTAGTCAAATTCTACTGTGATGTTCATGTCCATTTCCACAAAGTCTTGAATATACCAGTTCAAAAGCAACTTGTATCTGCCATTTATCCAGGTGCCTTTATGCTTGGCTATGAAAGTGCAGAAATCCCCAAAGCATAGTTCCTGCCCAATTGCTGCCCTCCATGCCTAAAATTCCAGACAAGGAGTGGATTCAGGTATAGACCCATAAACTGCCAAGAGAGAGATAATACTGGGTGGCATGTGACACAGCAACCTCAACATGGGCTACTTTACCATTATCAAGGGTGTCCTGAAATGAGGTGTGTGCAAGGAAAGAGTGCGCCAGGATGGAAAACAGCTCAAGTAGAGATGACAGAGCTTTTATACTGCATGTAAAAGGAATGAGATGTAGAGGATTCAGCTGTCAACTAAACTCCAGAGAGGACAATGTGTAGCTGGTAGAAGAGAGCAATAGACTTTGCTCATATGTGTGTGTGTGTGTTAATCAGCAAAGTATGCAACAATTTGCCTCAATGCGAAACATGTACCTTGATCAGCAAATTATCTGCTTGCACATTAAATTATGCACTGTGATCTCTGAGGTGTATTAAATATTGAAATCAAAAATTTTATCATTAATGGAAAGCTAATGAGCAACAACGATATTATGTGCCTCGGTTGCCTTTTGTCAGAAGCAATCCATTGTAGTTGGAAGGTGACTTTTCTAAGTCTCTGGTGGTAATATGCCAATTATTTCAGTTATCAATGCCCCTGGAGGCTCCAAGTGCCTACCATGGATGTTTTAGCTCAGACTGTGTATGGAGCAGGGTTTCTCAGTATATAGATAAAAGCCAATTTGAGCAGACTGAAGGAAAGATAGACCAGTTTTTACCATGCAGATTTATAGCTAAAGGCATTCTACCGGCTTCTGTGCTTCAGCTTCTTTCATCCAATGAGGTGGCTTTTAGGATGTGCAGTTTCTTTGGACTTTGGGTAATAAAAGCACAAGATGATACCTTCACCTACAGTTAACACGTAGGTGCCTAAATTAGAATAAATACATATGCAATGTGTAAAGTGCCTGAGGATGACTCTAGGTAATTCTGTCTCTGAAATGTTTATTATTGGGATTATTGAGCCATCCGAAATCCCAGTCAAGATCACGGTCCCATTATAGCAATTACCTTTCCTGTCCCTGTTCTGCAGTTTAAACAGGTCTAGGAAAGTGGCGTGACTTTTTCAAGGACACTTAACTTGTCAGTGACAGACCAGAGACTAAACTGGGATCTTTGGCTGTTTGGTTTACATTGAGGTACAGGTATTGGATTGCACATCATACATATCTGTGTCCAAGTTAGCTTTTACCTAGCACTATGGGCTTCATTTATAGTAAAGAGTGTCTGGGTGGGCTTTTTGGAGCCCACATCACTGCTGTGCCTGCCCATACTGTCCTTTCAAAGCATCTCAGCATGTCCACATCATCCCTGTTTGCACCATGAAGTCTTGCACAGATGAAGCTGAAGGCTTTACAAGATGCTTTCTCCAATGAAATAGCTTGCTCTTTTTCAGCTCAAGTGGGTAAGCTGAAGTCAGATTTGGATACAACTCTAATTACCCATGATGTGGCAGATGTCAGGGGCTCACTGCTTGATGGACAGCGAGTCCCAGTTCCTGCTCTCTGTTCCTCAGATGCTCTGCTGGCTGTGCAGCCATGTCCTTCCCCCTCCACTTCTTGGATCCATGCAGCAGGAGTGGGGCCGGGAAGGTGGTGGCACTGTTCTCCCCATTGTGGCAAACAGTGCTGGGAGCCTGCCTAGCAGGTGTGTGCCTGTTGGTGAAGCTGGGTATTGGCTTGCCTGGCAGGCTGACCCTGCCTGCGAACACAAAGCTGGATGAGAGGCTATTTGTAGGGCTTAGAGGTGTCTTGCTTTTACATCCCTCTCCATTGCTGCACATTATTAGACTCCCTTGACTTTTATGAAGGTCTTAAATTGCTACAGAAAACAGTGCTGTTTTCTGCTGGCTTAACTATTGCATTCCTTAAGGCTTGTTTTTCAGTGCTACACTTTACTGCCTGTTAAGTTAACTGGATTTTTATCTCCTCTGCTTCTGAATGTCTTCTGTAAAAGTCCAAAGTAAGCCACAGCTTGCCTGGAGGAATATTCCAGGAGAGAAAAAGAAGAATTCGGGAACAATAATAATGAAACTCTGGCAATCCTGTTGCAAAATAATACTACAAAAACATTTAGGCATGAAAGAGTGATTCCCCACCATAGATACCTACTTAGAGTACAAAAGAAAAAGCTCTCCAGGGACTTGCTCTCTTAGAAGAGATTGCAAGTCTAGTTTATCCTCTGTAGATGCAAGTGTACCTCACAGATAACTTTGAGGTGTGCATTAATGGGGATGGTATTTTCTCTCATTCATTGTTCCTCCTTCCTTTGCCCCCAAATATTGGAGGAAAATGGATTCTGTATCAGTATACTCCCTTGGGTGTGATAATTGCCCTTAAGAGTGTTGAGGCAGCAATCTGCCCCTTCTTCCTCTCAGTCCCCCAACAACCACTGTTTGATGTGTGGACAGAGCAGAGATGCACAAAAGCAGTTGCCAAGGGAGCCCCAAGAAGCATGGGTTAGCAGTGGACAAAGGTTATTCTCCATACCCTCTCTTATGGAGGATGGGGCTAAAATGCAAAATGGGTATTTGATGTCCTAGCCTAGTGGTTCATCCCTCACAGTTCAAAGATACTGGGCTGTGTTCCTCCCTTGCTGGCTATAGTTTGCCTGAAGACTTTGCTAACTTTACCCTGAAATATGTTCCCACAGACTGTTTATGCTATTCTAAGGCAATTAAATAAAAACACTGCTAAGATGTTTGTGTTTCCTTGTTAAGCAGCCACTGGGCTCTTTATGCTACAGCACGAGTAAGGGCTGTTTCGGGAGGGGACTTACTGTGCCCATGCAGAGCTGATCCCACCAGAGCCCAGCCCGAGACAAAGAGTACCCTTTACATGGCTTGCTGAGTGAGAGACAGGGGTTTTGACAGAGTCATCTATATAGATTGTGAGCACCTTCTGACAATTTGAATAGTTTGGGGTAGTGAGTGTTGAATGAAGGTCTCCCAATACTGCTTTATTAGACAAAGTTTGCTGTGGTGAAACTAAGGCTAATGGAGAGTGTTTGCACCACTTGTAGGGCTAAATGTGGCAGTAGATTTTAATTTTCTTTGATCAGAAGTTACTTGTAAGCTAACATTGACGGCTGATCCAAGCTGCAGGCAGCTTGCAGGGAAGTGGTACGTATCTCCTGTTTGCTCTTCAGTGTTCAGTCATCAGCTGGGTGATTTATGTGAAGAGAAATAAAATATGGGTTCTGGTAGTGAAATCTAGGAAGCAGCCAGAAGTACTGCTGAAGCTCTTGTTTTATTTACAGGAATGTGAAGGATTCATTACTTCACAGAGCAAATAATATTTTTTTTTCACCAAACAAATAATAAAGATGAGGAAGAAAGATCTTTAAATACCAATGCTATGTTCATGGTCATATTGCATCACATGGAAAAAAAAGATAAAATCAGTGAAGGAGTTTCAAGAACATTCAGGTAAACAAAAACTTGGTGTAGGGGTACAACCAAGGGTAGTCCTAAACCAAGGCCAGACCTCAAATTAATGTTCCTGGAGATGTAGAGGGGCTGTCATGATATTTTATTCCTTTGTGCTTCTGATAGAAGAACAAGAATTCTTCTTGAAGGACAGGGCAATTTCTGTTGCCAAACATACTATCCTGAGTAGCAGGAGTGAGACTTGAATTCTAAGATTTATTTTCTAGTTTCATATGTTTGATAGCTTCTAATCCCTTAACAGTGTCTTGCTTTGTGTGTTTTAGTTTTTATTTGATTCTCTCTGAATTAGTTATTAAAATGATTAAAAAAGACAACTGAAGGTATCTGCTAATCATGAATATTAGGGTTCATAGAACAGGTATTTTGAGTCTTTTAAAGAACCTGCAATACCTTTTGGCTGAGAGGGTATGGTGTCAGTTCAAATAGTTAAAAAGGTGGGCGCTGGCTGAGTGAAGACGCTTGTAATCTTGTGCATAGATGGCTTCCATGAGCTCAGTATACAGGGCTAGGAAAGTGCCTTTCCCCTGTGTAAAGAGACTATAACTGCATTTAAGCCAGTTAAAATATTAATTCAGCAGATATGTGCCTTGAGATACCAAACTACTCTCTGGAAATGAGCAACCAATAGCTGATAATATAAGAAATGGGTATTTTCAAATATTTAAGAGCTATTCAATAGCCAGATGTGCATTAGTTTAGCAATACCCTGGCAGATCAGGTTGACTTTTTAACTCAGAGAATGTGGATGGTAACAGATGGCATCCAGTTAAGCTGAGTTGCCCATTTCCATCCTACTGTCTCCAACTTGATAACTATGATAATTAGACACCTTCTAGCTTTAAATATCCTTAGACTTACCTCATCATGTATTTCCTGCCATTCAGCCCACTCCTGGATGGAGTATTCTGAAGCTTAAATGCTGAAGAAATTTTACTCCTATCACATCTTGAAACTGTTAATAAAAAATATTATTGTGAGATATTTCTACTTATTCCAGAAGTCTCATTGTAAAGACGTTTTCTTTCTCCAGTGAAACAAAGAGCAGTGATTGGTGGCAGGCACGGCATTCAGGTGACTGACCTGTGTTTAAACCACTGTTGTCACTTTTGTGCAAAGATCAGTGATTATATGAATAGTGGCATTATGGGAATGGAATGAAAGCCCGGGATACCTCAGGAGGTGAATGCTACTTTCTCTCTGTAGAGCAATTAATTCACCAGCTACCTGGGAGAGGACGCTCTGCCCTTGGACTTCCTGCCATATGGAGGACATCAAGCTGGCCAGACTCCAGCTAGGACAAAAATTGTTACTTTGAGAGCTGTTTTCTGAAGCACCTTGTAAGATGCCCCTGATATTGAGGCTTGCAAGTCAATTTGGTGCCTTACAAAATTGTGCTGATGGGTCATGATGTGTGTAGCAACAATCTGAGGATAGGGGATGCCCCTTTCTTGTTTCCTCATTGACCTTAGAGGGACCCTAAGAAGGTACCTGAGGCTCAGCATCTGATTTTTAAATAAGAGACAATAGATAATTTTGAAAACTGAATTGCACGTCCAGTTCCACCACTGAGAACCAGACCATGGATGGACTGCTTCCTGCAGCTCAAGAGGGTTGTGAAGACCTGAACACACTCTCCCCAGTGTCACCTCAATCTCTTCACCTCTTCGAAATGAATAAGACCTTTCCCAGATTTTTTTGTACTAAAAATTTCAACTCTTCTAAATTGCTGAGGACAGAGCAGAATAGTCACCACCCATCAACCTGAGTCCTATCCCAGGAATGCAGGTGGCATGTTACATGTTTTTAGTATTGTGCTTCAACTTCTTCTAGCATCTCCATACCCTGGAGAAAGTCTGTTGCCATGTGCCCTTTGCAGAGCGGGCCCGTCCTGGTCCTGTGCCAGGCTCCATGAGTGCAGCTCAGCCTTCCTGTCAAATTCCATTGTCATTCAGTGACAACCTGGTGCTGCCATGCCCAGTGAGGTAGAACAGAAAATTCTTCCTTACACTGGTAAGAAGAACAACACTTGTGTGTTGTGCACCATATTGCTGCTGTGAAGGGGGAGTTGAAATGACTGGTGAAGCTACTCTTGGTGCTACTGTTAATTTCTCTCCCCTTGAAGTTTAGGATTTCTTCCTTGAACCTTTTCAATAAGAGTTGCTGCAGACTTGACACATTGGCATTAATTTAGTCTTCACGGAGGAACACAGAACATGCTTTACAGATGTGCAAGAAACACTAGCTGGAGCTGCCCCTGCTCTATGTCTCAAATAATTCTGCCTTGGGAGAGTAGAAAATTATTTAAAACCTGTGCTCCTGAATCCTTTCCCTGCCTCTGTCCTGTGATTTGAATGTATTACTGAAATCCACAGAGCCAGTGAGTTGCAAATTCCCTGACCAGTGTACGCAGTTTGGATTGGCTCTGCTTCCCCCCAGGTTGTTCATGCAGCTGCCACTGGCAGGGATATGTGAGGTGAGCAGCCCGTAGTGAAGCCTTTCTGGAGTATCCTGCAGCCAATTATAAGACTGATGGAAGCAAGGACTTTTTTCTTTTCTAGACTACAGAATACAGAGAAGTAAATATTCAGGCTCTGTAGCTGCAAGTAAGCCCAAGGGCAAGGTCAAATGTAAACATTTCAGTGACTTTTTGGTTGACCTGTAATGGCTTTTTCAGCCTTCCAGCATATAAGAGTCATCGGGCTTCTGGTCAGAGTATTGGGTTGGGCTGAGAGCTCACGTTATTTCTTCCCTTAGGCAAGATATTGTGCTTTGTGGTTATTGTGCTGTAAAGGTCAAGCTGCTGAGGCATTAAATGCATCCCTCCTTTTCCTGTATTCGCTGTTTTCTCTTCTAGGTCTGCTTCCACGTTTGGGATTTGTGCCTTCCCTGGGTAGTTACAATGAGTCTACTTCACAAGCAACTTAAACACTTAATGTACTCTCATTCAGTCTATTTTCTTCCTCTGGTTTCACCAACTGTTTCCAATCTTGCATATTGATATCCCCAGGAAGGCAGCCTTTGTAGGCAAGTAAATTAAATTGAGTGGCAATGCTTGACACCAGGTTTACGGACAATTGGTGATTAAGTTACCTCCGAGAAGCATTTGACTCCCAAAGAGAGGCACAATATATTGCAAATATGCTCTAGTCTTCTTCAAGGATTTTTTGTGTAGGGGGAGAGTTACAGAATCATAACTAATGCCTAATGATTAGCTAAAAGTTTGTCTTTCAAAGAACAGGATCTCAATGGAAAGAAAATATGGCTGGAAGTAAAATTATTGTGCTATTTTGGGGGTGTTGGGATGGAGGTGGTTTGTTCAGGACTTTATTTTTCCCTTGGTTTTTTTTTGGTTTTTTTGTTTGTTTGTTTGTTTTGTTTTTTTTTTTTGGTTGGTTGGGGCATGATGCATGGAAAACTGCATTTAATGTCCCATGTGGGGGATGATGCTATTGGGATCTTGGAGTGGATTTGGGACCAGCCAACACAGCCAAGATATAGTGAGGAGCTGATAGTCAGGATATGGTCATTATGCATGTACGGTAGCAAGTGTCTCTGTGAGGATGGCTTCATTTTCTGTAACATTCAAAATTAATCAGGAGATGAGCATTTTATTAGGGGGTTTATATGTTTTCCTCCATTCTCTGAAATTAATATGTGAGAGTTCATGCTTGTCTTCTCCTGCAGTCTGGCCAGGGTAAAAGGAAAATTATTAGACTACTTGCAGTCCACCTTTCTGACTCTTAAAGCAGAATCATGTGTATGGTGCTGAGCTTCCAACCTGTAATCTTATGATTAGACATAGCAGAATTACTTGTAGTAATCTATTTGCTATTCAAAAGTTTACAGTTTTAAGACTGAATAGCTGAATTTCTTTAGCCTTGAGTCCAGATCCTGAAAACAGTTCTTATCAAAAGGGGATTTTGTGCAGGTCAGGAACTTGATTTGTTTTTCTGTCTTTTGGTATAACCCTGAAAGCTGCCTTGATGATTATGGCCTTGTGATACAGCAAAGTGCAGCAAGTGAACTTTTCTTTTATTATGTTGGTTGTTGCTTTGGATTTTAGTTTGGCTCATTTCCTAGAAGCTAGTAGCTCAAATTGTTTTGGGAATTGCTAAAAGACTGCCTTAGTGCTCTAAGTACCAAAATCTCAGTCCAGCAAAATTCATAGGTGTAGGTTTAACTTAAGACATGGTTTTTAGACTCCATCATGTAAATGGATTTTTGGAATACCTGAGGATTTTATTCAATTCCAGCCACATTTAGGGGCCAGTAGTACCCCTGGAAATGATGTATTTAGTGACCCATGGCAGTGCTTCTTTCCCTGAAGATGAGGAGTGGGGCACAATTTTAGCTAAAAGGTGTGTTGTTCTAACAGGATGTGTCCAATATTTAGGACTGAAGGGTGCTTTTGTCCCTAAGTGTGCTATTTGTTGGCAGTGTGGCTAATGCAGCTGTCTCCATCTCACCAGTGGATGAATTAGAGAAGCTTGGAAGTGGTTTATGCTCACTCAAACAGCAGTTCTGAGACTAGAGACAGAAAAAAAATGAAACATGCTGTTGCTTTGCACACGGATTAAAAAACTTTTGCAGATTGTCCTACCTAGGACAGGACATGGTAGTCGAAAAAAGAAGAAATAAAAGTAGTTTGTAACTTGGTTTCATTTCAGCTGGTGCCAAAATCAGTATTTGTAACTGAATGAGTGATAGCATGTCTTATATTCCTGCAGAACTCATTGGGATGAGAGATTTAGAAACATGCTCCTTTTGCTTTGCTTAATAACACTCAGGTCACAGCATCTCTCAGAGCCTCAGTTTCTCACAAAATGAAGGGGAGACAATATTATTTATTCCATTAATGTGGTCTTTTGGGTTGGACATACCCTCAGTCACAGGAGTTAATCATGTGGCAGTCTCTCTGTAGGTAATAGAGACAGAAGAAACTCCAGAGAGCCAATGAACCCGGCTGAGATCTGAATTGGTCTCTGGAGTTTCATCTCTGTCAAGTGGCTAAAGGAGACATTTAGGCAAAGGCACATCGCTTTTTGGTGGCTTGATTAAATGCCTGCAGGACAGTGGAATGAAGCAAGATCTCCTGAGCTACAGATGGTACTGAATTTACATGGCCTGAAGTATTTTCACTGGCTATGCCAGAATTTTGCAAGTGTAATACACCCAAGACCCTTCTCTCGGAGACATGAAGAGAGAGCACCATCCACATGATTAATCTATCCTAGTAGCCTGTGGTTTCTGGAAGTTTATGCTAAAATTGTCATAAGGAAGAGAATTTTTTCTATTAACATGCGAGCAGCATTGCATTTCCAAGTGCTAGGTGTCATTTGGGGTCATTAAACTGCTCTTCTGCTGCAAATTTGGGGAAATTAGTGACTGGCCTCACACAAAACCAGAACTGGGGTATTAGAAATCATAATTTGTAATCAAGCAGTGCCCCGAGAATGGCAGCTAATTAAAAGGTGTTTTTATTGAAGGGGGTTTGTTATTGTTGTTTTAGCTTTTTGTTTAAAGAATCTGAAGTCTATTTCTTTCGGGAGGGCTTGCATAAGCACTTTCTAACCATTATAATGTCATTATATATGGGATTCATTACATTAGAAACATTAGGGGAGATTAAAAAGGATCTATTGGAGGCATTGGCTGAAAAAGAAAGGATAAAGACTAGTTGCAGTTTGAGCTTTTATTACGTGACTTGAAACAAATGTTAAAATATTGTATTTAAGCTAAATGTGTTTGTTGGAGGTAGCATTAGGAGGGAAAGCAAAGCAGCAAATACCACCCTCACCACTAAAGAAAAAAAATCATGATGGCTGGGAACACTGTGTTAATTAGCAAACTAATTTCCTTGTACTCTAAGTGCATAACAAGTTTTAAATGCTTTTTGAATGGATGGTATCAATTGCATTTTGCTCCTCGAATGTAATTGTTTCCATGGCAATGCCGAGTTCTGCTGTACACGGATTATGTCTGTAAATCCTTCAGTCATTTATGGGAAGTCTGTATTAGTTTGGCAGCTGACCTGTATTCAGGTTATATTTTAGTTTTGTTGCAGTTGTTTTACAAGCAAAAGAACGAAAACGAAAAGTCACTGGTAGAGGGCCAGATCCTCAGTCCATCCCATTTGGCTTAATTTCACTGATTTTAGGGGATCTGTGCTGCATTAAATCAGTCCCTGCCCTGTTCTTATTAATATTTTCCTTATATAGGCAGGAAAAAGGGCCACAAATGTCATCTCCCTGATAACAGGCCATTGTTCAGGTCACTTTCAATTTGCTCCTTGTGAAATGCTATCAAGTAACCTCTTATTCCTCAGGGAGAGCAGGTAATGCCAGGGCACTGCTGTAGAGTTGCTGGCCAGTGCTGGGCAGTTGGAAAGGATCAGGAGGGGACTATTGCCTTCACAGGGCAGTAGACACTGCTTGCAGGGTGACCTGAGCAACCTGTTCGTGTGGGAAAAGTCATACAGGAAAAGGACTAACACATCAACAGCTTCTGGTCTTTTAGGTTATACCAGCGGCACATCTCCTTTTCTCTGCCAGCTGTGCTTTTTCTCCTTGACTTTTACACAAGGTGCTTGTCCTGGGTTGTAGTATAGGATGTGCACAAAGTATTCTATCACCATCTTCATGAACTGTTGAATCCAGGTGGGGCAGTGTTTTCCCAGACCCCCTCCCCTCTGGGCCATCATCTTCCGTTAATGACCCATCAGATGCCTTGCCCAGGACTCACAGATAACTCCCTCCGGGAGCTATCTCTGTTTAATGGGCCATAAAGGACCCCCTGCATGACCCATCATCCCACTCTGAGATGCTCCGCCCAGGGGGAGGAACCAAGCATTCCCACCTGGATATAATCTGGGGTTTGGGACAGTACAGGGGGCCCTTACCCACTGGATTCCCAGAGGACCCGAGCTACCAGACCTTTCTACAGGATCACTGCTTCAGGAAGACCACCTCATCTGGACTGCTTCCATCACTGCGCTCAGGTTGTATTCTGACTCTGTCAGTGGTCTTTTGTATTATTGCATCTATTTTATTTTACTTTCTTTCCTTTCTTCCTATTAAATTGTATCTCTGACTTGGAGCCTCTCATTTGTTTTGCTTTCAAACCACTACAGTGCTGTAAACACACCTTGCTCAGAATCCCTTTACCTTTGCCCATGTAAATTAGAATCTTTGGTTTTTTTCTTCCACTGTCAGAAAGAACAGTCTCTGTTCAATAATTCTCTCAAAGCCCATGCTCCCTCAAAGCTTGGTTCACAATACTTAGTGTAAAGATACATGAGAGGCAACACTGTCTAAAGCCATTGCTCTGGTTCCTCTAACTGAACTCTAGCCAGGTTTTGTTAGCTCTTGTGATACCTGGCGAGTGTTAATGGACTGTCAGGCAGTCAAGACAGGTGGGAAGATGGAATTTTGGTTCAGCAGTCAATCAGATTGTTTAGTCCTTTTAGAATAATGGAGAGAAAATGCCTGTACGCACAGGCAGGTGTTGGCACCATTTTTGAGTACTTACAGGTGGGAAAAGTGTGGAGAAATCAATTCCTACCTTTTCCTACTCAATGCAAATATATTTCCTTTCACTCCTTCATCCCCTGCAGTATGTCTTGCTGGGGTGACTGACTGGGCTACACTGATTCCTGTGCACAGCCCTGTCAAGCACAGCCATCCTCGTATGTACTGTACATACACACACACCTGCACACACATTCTGTACACATCTGGCAGGGATTTCATGTTGAGGCTGTTTTTCTGGACTTTGGAGTTATTCAGTGATTTATCTCTAGGTGTGAATTGGAGCCTGTTAGGTACTAAAGAAGTAGCACATTTTCTTCACTGGAAGGGATGCTAACCGTGTCATCCAGACTTGCACTGCACCCCTGATCTCACGAGGCTAGAGGAACCAATTACCCTACAGACTCCCTTACTAATGATCTGCTTGATGAATCCCACTCTCTAAGGATCTGGTTTCTTTCAAAAAACTTTGGGAGTTCTGTTCCCAGTGGGAGGTTTCAGGCTCTGTGTCTGAGAAATTCAAGGTTTAGGAGAAATGGAAAGAATATATTGAGAATTTCAGGAAGAGAAGTTTTTGAGAAATTGAAGTTAAACTTGTACATGTAACATGGAACATTTCAAGCTCCTGATAGAGATGACCTGAGGTATTAATGTATTGAGGGGCTGTGATGATGAGCTAGAAACATCTATTCTAAATCCCTTTGAGTTTTAATCTGGGGCAGATGAGAATGTGGGAGAAAAAAGATGATTTAAAAATAGCCGTGTGCCTTTTGCAGTCAATTCACTCTGCAGAAAATCTGAACAGTATTCAGGAAATAGTATAACTCCCAGAAAAGTCTGTTGTTTCTAAGCAAAGCCAGTTTGGTCTTATCCATGCTGAGGAGCAAATGGGATTGACAGGCATGTAAAAGAATTGAGACAGAAAGTGTGAAACTGTGTTTGAAAGCAGAGAGAAGCTTAGAGACAATGTTAGTTTCGGTGTGATTGAGAAATGAGAAGCGGGGAGAGGGGTGAGAAGGGTGTTCCTTGAAGGAATTGGATCTGCATTTGGCAAAAGCAGTGAGCACCTGAGAAAGACTTAAGAATACTAGGTTAAAAGCTAGATTTTTGTAATAACAAATAAACAAAAGCAAATAATAAAATAACAAATAAACAAAACCAAAAAAACAAAATAAGAAATAACAACAAATAGCAAAAAAAGTTGCTGCATGTCATTAAACAGAGCATGTGGTACCTAGTTAGCACCACTTCTATGAGAGAGTGCATGAGGACAGGGAGCCTGAGCAGAGCAGTAAGAGGAAAGTCTCAAAAGACAAACACAACCCTCGTTAAATAACTCTCTGGCTGAATAGTTGAATTCCTCACTGACTTGAGTCAGGATTCAACTCAACTGAGACCTAAAGGTTTAATTTCCAAAACTGCCTTGCATGGCAGTGGTAACCTTTCCACACATAAGCCTTTCATTGCAATAGCACCAACACTTATGAATCTGTTTTTTTTTCTCCTGGGTTTTAATTTTTGTTTATTTCTTTTTGAAAGACAGAAAAAAAATTGCACTTTTTTTTTTTTTGTCCTGTACAGTGGGATTTTTGTCAGTCTGACAAAAACTATGCATACTTTTTAGGAGGTCTTTGTGATTTCTAGGAAAGGAAAAGCCACCTCTTATGAGGCTCTTCCCTATTCGCTCATCGAAGGGGAAGGGATTTGGTGTTTGGGTAATTTTCAGACCCCTAAATACTACTCAAGAAAAAATTCATAGACAGAAATGGAAAAATTAGGTATTTTTTTGTGAGAAGTAAGTAATGTTATGCCTTTCTCAAACAGCTCTGCTGCACTGACGAGTATCTGAGTGGTAACACAAATCTGTGCCTGCAGAGCTGGTCATGCCTGAGCTATAGCCAGAGCTGCAGCATCTGCTCAGGCCCAAACAACACCTGTGAGATTTGGTTTCTAGGGCTGAAAGCTTAATCTTCAAGGGTATGACCAGCTCCTTTGTTCCTTCTGTCATCCTCAAGGCTAAAAGAATCCACCTGTTGCTTTGCACACTTGCCTAGCTCGCTCTGAGAAATGACACCCCCAAAACTTGCCCTTTGTTTCCTGCTGGGCATCTCTTTCTGATCAGGATTCACAGGTAGTATTGGGAAATAGGAAAAACCTAGCCACAGCAGAAAATATTTGCATGCAGAGCAGCTGCTTTTGTGAACAGGATGAGCTCATACAAAACTCTGTCCTGTGAGCGTGTAACTTACTGCTCACAAATATTTAAATAGTGGTGATTTTAAACATGTCATCACTCTTTCTTTGGCAAAAAAAAAAAAAAAAAGGAGAAAGGTTTTATTTTTCAACTTGCTTATTCTCTTGATTTGAGTGTGCTCAGCCATCTGTTGAGGGCACAAAAAGACAGAAGCAAGTAATTAAGCAGACCAGTTGCACTCAAATAACAAATAATTGAGATTAAGTGTTTAGTGACAGTTAATAGTCTGAAAGTAATTTCTCACAGATAGCAAGTGCTTGTGGAAAAAATTATGCATTTGTGAGGGTAAGGGTGGCTCCTGAATAAAAGGCAAATGAGAAATAAGGTATCAAATCTGGAAAATTAATTTTTGGGACTTTTCTCACCTTGCTGTGATGGTCTAAAAGTTTCACGAGACCTGTAGACACTTGTGAGTATTCAGCAGAGGTCTGTACACTTATTTAACGAGTTGCTCTTACTTTTTAGATGTTGTCCTTTCCCAGTTCTCCTGAAGGAGCACATACCCCAGGGTTATTCAAGACATATTACTTCAAAAAGTAAAGTCAGGGGAAAAGTGCTGCTCACAGAGTGAATTCTCAGCTCCATTAAAATCCAAGACAATTTTGCTTTTGTTCAGTATTTTCTGAAAAAGAGTCCATTTAGGAAGATGCATCCCCCAGAAACTTACATTAAATGTACAAAATTATAGGGTAGGTTGAGTGCTAAACCTTAAGTTTAGAAACAAGCAAAAAGGGCAGCAGATAGCCAATAGTTCTGTGCCTTCCCAAAAGCCTTTTTCTCCCAGTAGTGTGTGTTTTATTGAAACTGGCATAAACCATGAATGGGCTTTTTACATGAAGCAGTTGAAATAAAAGGATATCTAGGGGGGTTTTTTAATAAAAAACTTTTTGGTAAAGTAAGCCATTGTGTCATCCATTATTTTCAGAGTAGGTATTAAATATTATTGTATTTGGGGTGGGTCTCTGCATAGCAGCACCATTGTGACTTTGTCCAGAATGTCACAGTAGCACTGGCTGTGACTTCTTAAATGCTTTTTGGCAAATTTAGTCATCCTTAGGTTCAGAGCTGCTGGTAATGTCCTCCCTGTATGGAAGGAGCACAGTGACAGTTTGTGGAAGGAAGATAGGAAGGCTGGTCATGTTGAGAAATACCATCAACTGATTTAATCACCTTTACTTGTGGTGTATTCACATAACACTTTGGAGGTGCTGGTGGGAGAAAGGCACTCGTCACTCATGCTGTTGCCAAATTCTCCAAGAGAGAACTCCCTCTAACTTGGTTTGGAGTAAACTGGTCGAGCAGTTCTTGTGGAGCTACATGTGATTTTGCAGTATATCAGACATCATCAGCTGATGGGCAAAATGACTTAGAGACATTATAATGGCTGTACTTTGACAGGTATTCAAACTGAAAGATCGATTTATATTTTCTGAAAGGAAGGAACACGCAGTAGATTAGTTTGCAAATGGTTTTTAGTACAAGAAATGAACCTTCTTACATCAGTGATTGTTAAGGTAACATTTGTTTTTGCTGTGTTTTTTCCTCCCTTTCTAGATGCAATTCGTATTTGCTAAGGACTCTGGGCATTACATTAGAATAAGGAAGACTTGGAGATGGAGAGCAATTTAAAAAAAATAGATATCCAAATCACTATCATAATCCTTCTGGCTCTTTGAAAATGAGTAGTAGAGTGTTTCAGAGATGTTTATTGGAAAGATTAGTTTTATCATGAAATTGTTACTTCAGCACATGGTTTGAGATTGGCTATTACCTTAAAAATTCACAGATGAAAACACAAGGAAAGTTGCCAGTGAAAAAGTCCTAGTGGCTGAGTGTCCTTTCTTTGTGCACTTTTTTCCCCCTACAGTTATATATTGGCTTCACCTGGGAGAAGTAAACAATATGTTAAAAAAGCCAAGGATGGAAAAAATAAGCTAAAGCTCTCTTTTTGCAGGGGAAGGCAGTTTTGCTTATTTATTAATACTGCTAGGTAAATGTTGAAAAAACTCTAAATATTTATGAAAGAATTATTTTTAAAAAATAAACTCTCTTTAAACCTAGCTATAAATGTTTATGTGGGAGCCTGGAAAAGAGCTCTTAACTTTTGAATGAGTTTATGAACAGTATGCAGTGATCCTGTTAAAGGAAAAGCTTTGCATGAAAAAAGGAAAACTCCTGTGAAGACTGTTAATACATTGACAGCCCTAATAGAGCTACCTTGCTACAGGTAACCCCTTGGGAAAGAGCTCCTCAACATCACCTAAAATCAGAAACTGTCTGCCAATTGAATGCTCTAAATAGGAGATCACCCTGTTTGCTTTCTTCCAGCATCATTTCACCACCTGTCTAGTTTCCTCCTAGAAGGACCCCAGCATGAACCCATCTTTCTTTCCCTAATGGAGGCTTGGTTCCTCTTACTGAAGCTCTGAATTTACAGTCCTTCCACATATATGGAAAACTGATGCCCATAGGGATAGACCTCAAAAAATGCATGAATGCGTTTGTACTCGTTTCCATTCCTGGTATGGCAACACATATTTAGGAAGAAGACTTCTGATGCTTTAGTCTCTTATTGTATTTGCATTTACTCTTGTTCTATTTCAATTTGATTTTGGACAATGTAGAGATTTTCTTGAGTAAAACCTAAACACCTCTCTCAGGAATCTGTTCAATCTGTTCTCCTGTGTTAAGAAAGAAAAAAGAAAAAGAAAAAAAAAAGGGGATGTTAAAGGAAAGTGGGTTTTGAAGTTCAGAGTCCTATGGTTATTTTCTGTGTCAGCATGGTGGGTTTTGTGATGAAAGGGTATTACTGAAATGTCAGCAGAGAGGGATGAAAGAAGAATGCCAGTGTCCCTTTAAATGTTTCACACAGGTTGCATGAAAGCAGGATTATAAGTGTCTCAGGATGCCAAGGTTTTATTTATAAAAATAAATTCTTCCAGAAAATATCCCAAGCTGGTGTCATGTTGTTGAGTGCAAATGGCTCCATTAGCAGTTAGTGGTGGTTGTACATATGTCCATCCATCTGCCTTATGACTTTGTATCTGAGAAAAGGGCTGTGAATTAGTTACTTATGTAAAGGCCCTCTTTTAATGTGTGTAAAGAAAAGGATTGCAGGCAGTGCTGACACACTTGGCTGAAAGCACTCATTGCTGTAGACACACTTGTCCCTGGACAAGATGAATCAGAGCTAAGACCAGGCCATAAAATGGATTTAACAGAATTATGGATGTGTTCTCTTTCAATTTTTTTCTTCAGTCCATCCTACAATTTTCATATATAACTAGAGCACCTTTCAAATTGGCAAAGAACTCTTTTCTTTGAGCGGGCTGGTCTGTTTGTTTTGTAAAAGGCACTGGAGTATTCTCACTGGAGTGGGTAAAATGCTGCAAAATTGCATTTGCATATTCCCACTGCGGTTCTGTTGCAGCCCCTTTTGCGTAAACCTAAGGCTGCTTAGTATTTGCCACAGGTAAAATTTTGCTTTTGGCAGTGAGTCAAGTGTGAGATGATGCAGATTCAAATCTTAGTGGTACTTTGAGCCAAGTCTCTGCAAGAGCCTAGAATTTATAATAGTAAACTACCATTGCAACTGTAGGAACAGTACTTTCCTTGATGAGGAGGGGTTACTGTCATGGGAACATGTTGTTTATTCATTTCTTACAGTTTCTCTGTGGAGAAAATTTCAGTCTTTCAGTCAGAGAGGAGAGATACAGATATGTAAGACAGATGCATCTTCAATGTAACACATTGTGAGTAGCAAATGACTACTTTGAAAATGTCTCAAATTCCACATCGTGTGAAAAATCTTCCTTATAGCCATCTGACAAGCATGCATGGAATTGGGCTTGAAAATATATTCTGATTTCCAATGGTAACTGAGAGAAAGGAGGTGAATTTACAGCTAATGTTATTTTCTGTTCATAATGCTGACTGGTGTTTGTTCCAGCAGCCCAAGAGGGCACAGGCATGAGCCAGTTTACTGCGTGTGGTGGTTTATTTCCACAAAGCTTTTGTACCTGCATCTCTGATTCAGCTTTGGTTCTGAGAATCCTCTTCAGGAGAATATCTGAACTGGAGAAAAAAAAAAATAGCTATTGGACAGTCATTGTTAGTCAAGAAAAACTATGTTTTCTTCCAAAGATTTCCCTTCATGCCTCATGCTTTTTGGAAACACAAAACTTCTGGGGAGATACCTTGCATACTCTCTTTCAGTAAATTCTATTGATTTGGTTATAAACTGATTTTGCAGCAGTGGAGAAGACAGACAACTCTGTGGAAAGTGTTCCTGACAGTGGTTATCTTGCCTGCATCCTTCCCTGCCTGTCACGGCCTTTGTCTTCATTTCCCTAAAGCAGGTGCAGTTTGCCCTCATCTCTTATGCCCGGCATAGCCAGACGGCAAACTTCTTTTGCTGTGTATAAAATCTGCTTCTTTTCTTGTCATATCTCTTCAGCTGGCTGGCTAATACAACTGTTTGTAAGCTTCTCCATAAAGTGAAATTTATCTTGCTTTAGGAAACAAAATGGATAAATCCTCCCTTTTTGCAGGAAGACAGGTTGCTAACCTGTATTCATGGCAGCGTCATGCAACTCTGTCCAACCAGGAAGATGGTTCCCTGCTGTTGATCATCTTTTATGTGGTGTGTGGTCTTCTTTTTGAAAAAATCAACAAAACAAAACAAGAATTTCTTAAGTTAACCCAATGATCTGATGTTACCCCCTCTTATTCTTTCTTAGTTGCTCCTCCTAATCTGTTGCATCTCTCTTGCAAAAAAGGAAGAAAATTTCATGGGATGGAATGGAATTTGCTTATCACAGTGTTAAATTTAGTATAGGTACTAAATATAGCAGCGTCTTCCAGTGAAAGTCTGCAGATCTCTTGATTTTTTTCTGACTCTGGCCACAAATAAGATATCTTCTACTTGTAGCATCACAGAAGTCCCCTCCATCAGATCGATTCAAAATCAATTATATGAATCCTAGCCAAATATGGTGTAACAGGCAAGCTGCAGATAAAATGTGGAATGAGCATGCACGATTGCCAACTGTGGCACTTAAGTGTCACAAATACGTTCACCTCTCCACTTGCTCCATCTCATGATGAAATATTTTCTTAGAATACTTTCAGGAAAGATGCTCTCCTCCCCGCCCTAAAGGTATTATTTTTTTCATTTAGCTTACCAGCAGTTTGAACTAGGTAAAGCTCTTCTAATTGCAGCTGTGATGCTTCATAGTGTCACTGATTTCTGTAAAGAAGATGCTTTGGCTGGTCTGTGCTTCCTTTGATTGACCATAGCATCTCCTGGCCATGGAGGAAAGCCTTGACAGAAAATAGAGCTGGCCTAGGGTCACAGCTTTGCTAACTAACAGAGTTAAAGAATCCATGGTGACCCCACAGGCCACCTAAATTGTAAAATCTGTGCAGATTGGCCTTGCCCTGCCTGGTTAGCTGTGAACCTGAAGCCCCAAAGTGTGTCTCCAGGTGAGCCCAGCACAGTAGTGGGTTTCAATGAACTGCAAAGCAAGAACTAAGCTTCTGGGATTTCCTTCCTGAGAAGGACTTCCCAATTCTCAGCATGGTAGATATTTTTGGGTTGGTTTCTGCTCTTGGTGATTTTCCAAGCAGCAGCTTTGAAAGCCTTTCTCCTACTTTTCAGAGGACCTTTTTAAAAAGTAGTGTGCAGACCAGGAATAAAACAAAATGCAAAAAGAGTCCAAAGCCAAGATGTTTGTATTTTGCCCAGCACTAGCTAATGATGATAATGATAATAGTAACAGTAATAGTGGTTATTTCAAGTGAATTTATGTGCATATTCATCCATGTAAGTTGGAATATATTTCGTGGCAGCACTTCTGATAATATTTCAGAACTTGCATCTTTAGAGAGAAAAAGCAAATTAATTTATTTAAATGTTCAGAAGTATGGTTGTAACAGCCTTTCTGCACTATTTGTCCCTAATGAGAACAAACTGTCATTGTCATCGTTTCCAGGCAACTACCAAGGAATACTTAACCTTACATGGGGGTCTTGAAAACCACACATTATGCCAGGTAAAGCTTGTCTTTGAAAAGAAACTAGCTCAAGAGATCACATAGGAGCATTTTATTTAATCTCATTTTTAATTAGTTCTTTTTTCTTACTTTCAGGGCAATTATTTTTTCTGTCAAAGACTTGCTTTCCTTAACTAGGAAAATCAAATTAAACATGATTTTCACATTCTATTTTTAATATTTAACAAGCCAAGAAGTACTCTGGACTACAGTGGTTACTGTGGGGTCATTTGGAAAGATTTTGACAGCTTGAGAGCATTCTCTCTTGATGAAAATGGGAAGAGCCAGTAAGAGAAGCATGGTGGGCAGTTTTAGAGGCTTCCACTGAGACTGGAACCTCATTATGCATCATGCATACTGCAAATGCCCATCTCTCTTAACAGACTGAATAAATAAGAAATTGATGGAGAAATGTACAGTACTGGGCACAGTAACAAAAGGCACAATGTGCAACAGAGGACTCTCCACCCAAGTCCCAAACAGCATCTCATGAACTGAGAGAGGTGGCAAAAATTAATCCACTCTGGTAATGACCAAAATTACTTTTCATTTATTAAGTGAAAAAAAAAACATATATATGGCATTGAACTTTACAGTGCTTCACATCTGGCAGCATCTTAAACCAATTTTTGTGGTTATATTAAAATTTGATCAACACTACGTTTTTTATCCATGCTTCTAAACAGTGTTTGATGACTAAATTGGCAAAAACTGAAATGTCTCTTTGGCAATTCACTAAAGTTTACATTTCCTTATCACACCACTGTTCACTTTGAAAGCTCTTATTACTTGGTGTAAAGAGAAGATTAAGCTATAAAATGGAATGCAATGAACAAACCCTACCTGCTTTTTACAACCACAGTCCAAGGAGGCCAAGGTCCAGTGTGTTTTCTTCCCTTAGCCTCCGGGGAACGTAGAAGAAAAGTGGATAAAGGTTCATGAGAAAATATCCTTATGGATAGTCATGGATAAGTTATAATAATTGATGTACTTTTCTAGCAAGAGAAAAATTTCTAATGGAATCAAGTTCACCAAATCTAAAGCTAAAGCAGGGCTGCTCTCTTGACCTGTGCAGAGATGGGCTTGTCTTATCTTTGTCAGTACACAAATGAAATTCTTTTTTTGTTCTTGTAAAAGAAAGTCATGTAAGGCCTGCATGATATAGCCTAAATTGAGAGATTTGTCACTTTTGTGACGATAATTCACATAGACTCCAAGACAAATGTACTTTTGAGCAGTGACTCCATGAACAATAAAGCAAACACTCTCAACTACCTACCAGCCCATCCATCTTTTTAAATCATGTCAGCAGGCTTCAAATTGTTCATTAAGCTTTATTGTTTCATAGAGAAGGAAATAATTTGTAGTGAAATACAACGAGCCATTGAACTTTGCAATAGTTTATTACTTGGTCTTGATTTCTTGCACATTGCTGCTTCATCATTTACCTATCATTTGTTTTGGATGACATGCTTTATCCTCTCTTCAAAACTGTCTGGATTGCATAGGTAAATTTATAAACTGAACTGCTTTGGCCTTCTGCTTGTGAAAGCTTCCACCTACTGTTTGTGAAATCTGCAGTAGTGCTGTGTATGCGATATTTTTGTAGGCAAGGTGTGAGTTCTTTCTTCTGTCAAGAAAAAACAGGATTATGCAGCCTGATGTGAAGTTTGCTGACTTTTGTTTGAACTGGAAGACTGGTGAACAGACTTTCTGGAAAGTGAGAAGGTACAGGCAGCAAAGCAGATGGATACAAAGTGGTTGAAGTGGCAAGTAAAGTAGGCTTTGTGCCATAAATGACATCTTATGGTATAAGAACTACTCAGATACGGGTCATTTTGGTGTCATGAGGGAGAGAGAGGTGGCTGCATCTGTGCTAAGTCTGCTGTTATCTCTGTTGTTATTGCCGTTATAAATGGGAGTCCTAATTAGAACTGAGGGAATTTATGGGCAGATATGAAAATGTGGTTACTATAGTTACCAGGTGCTCCAGCTCATTGAGGAAATGTAGGTAATATAATGATAGCCCAGGGGTAAACACATGCGGTAAATGATGGACAAGCCCCCCTGCCTCAGGAGAAAATATTTTTCTTCACACTTTTTTTGGTGGCTTATTTGCCAAACTAACATCTACCACTACAATTCCTTTTCTGTCCTTCCCTTTCTTGCAATGGACTGGTTTTGGTTAGACTATGAGGACTTCTGGGGAAAAGTAAGTTTAGAGTGAAGTAGCATTTAGAGAAAGCATAAAGATCTATTTGCCTGTCTGTCAAACTCTCTGCTAAAATCCTTCCCCATTCTTCTGTCTATATGCTAGACAGCAAGGTGAAATATGTGTATTTTCACAAGTTCAGAAAGAAAACTTCTTTGTGTTTGTATTTTTGTTTGTTTGTTTGTTTGTTTATGAGCCTAATTCAAGTAGTTACCCTTGACCTCATGATGGCCTGTGGACAGGGAAGGAGGAGAAAGCCAGGGAGACATTGATAGGGAGAATCCCATGAGAAAAATGGCATCTCAGAGGGATCAAACCCCACAGGAGTGGGCTTTTGCTTGGTGCTGCCTACTGTCAGGGTCTACATAGGTTGTTCCATTTGTTAACAAGAAAAGGAAGAATAGTGAAGTCAGACTAATTTCTGCAGCAATTTCTCTGGAGTCAACCAGATGTCACTACTTATTGTTTTGACATAGATTTTTCGGTCCTGAGTAATTACCTGTCCTTTTAGAAAAAGAAAGCACATGAGGAGACAGAAAACCAGAGCAGCTGTTGCTAAGGGAGCTGATCCCCACCACCTTAAACAGTGCCGACCATGAGTTGTCCTCTGGTTTTGGAGGGGGCATGCAAGAGGAGAAAAAAGCCTGAAGCATTTATATCCTGCTCAACTAGAGATAAATTGAAAATACACTTATCCGTATCCAGCATGTTGCCTGATGTTACTGGTTGATGGAGACTGAAAAGAATATTGCTCCATGACCCATGATTCATTAGCTCTCTGTGACTGTAGAGATGGAGTCCAGTGACCTACACAAAAGCAGAGCCACAGTTGCAGCAACAAGGTCAGTGTAAGGACTGTAATTGGCCACACAAGTTCCAGATCCTTTCTAGAGATTGCTGCAGGCTGATGAACGTACATTTTGAAGTTAGAGAATATTGCCTATCCAGTTTAACCTCAGATACCTTGCTGAAGTGCCTCAATCAGACACCAGGACTTCTGTCTTGAACCTTAGAGAAAGACAGGAGCTCCAGAGCAGTTGGTTTCCTGCATCCTGGCATTCTGCCTCTCCCTCAGCAAAAGATGCAAAACAGGCTTTGACTGTGACTGTCTCAGATAGGGTCTTAGTCACGGACATTGCTGTCTTGAAGAACTTGACCATCCTGAATGGTTTCAATTACTTTGGATGATGGATTTTATCCATTAGCAAGAAGGTGATATACCAGCTCTGTCACTAGCCTCCTCACAGGAAGATTTAAATGTGCTGAGGTGCAGAGTCTGAGCTTCAACATTAGTGGTGCTTTATAAAATGAAGCAAAGTGCACAAGAAAATGGATCCAGTTAGGCAGTGTCTCCTCTCTACCCAGAACTTTTTGGAGCGCTGTGCCACTGACAAATGCTGTTGAATTAGGCTTTCAGTGGAAGTAACCAGGCAGAAATTACACATGGACCTCTGTAGGCACATGAGATTCTGCTTTGCTGCAGTGTACAGGCATTGGTGTGGCTGCACAGGGCTCTTCTGCTATAACCTCCTGTGCAGAGGAGGGTACTCAGCCCTTCCTCTTGGAAGATGGTCCTTCACTGAGCATCCTGGGATGGAAACCTCATGGCCTTTTGTTATAATCTAGCTGCTGTTCCCTCTTATCTGCTGCTTGAAGTGAGGCACAGGTTGCCCATAGCAGCTTGTCCTTCCTGCAACAGGCCTGCAGCTTTGTCCGAAGAAATAGAAAACACCTAGAAAAAAAAAATACTTTTAAAATGGCTAGGAAAGGAGGGAAAGAGCAGTTTACATAAGAACTAGTGATGAGAATGAGGTTGCTCATAATTTTCTTGGGATAGAAAAGATGCCAGTGAAATTAAAAGGCCTTTAAAAATGCCTGCTGTTTCAGTATTACTTAGATTACCTCTCTGCTCTAGCATAGCATAGTTCCCTCTCTTTGACTTTAGAAGCTGAAGAAAGCTTCAGTGTCCTGGGAGTTTGGGTTTGTCAGCACGGCATTTCTGGGCTATGCAATCATAGCCTGGATGGGACACAAAGGGACAGACATCATGAATCCAGGCATTTCCCTGCTCAGTGGAAGTGTTCCAAGCAGACCTTCAGGAATTGTCTTCTCTAGGCCTGTTTTTTGTTTGATCTGTGTGGCTTAAGAGAATGAGAATCCCATCCTACCCACTCTTCTGTCTCTTTTGGGTACCTCCTACACTCTGTATTAGTCAAGAGCTTCATAGCTTATATGTGCATTTGAATTTTTGGTCAGGTTTAAAAATGTTCCATTTCCCCACACACACAAACTAAAGGAAATTTGAGTCTACTTGTTTATGCTGGGTTTCAATTTTGCGAAATGTTAACATTGACTCTTTTGAACTTCTTAGGATCTTGAATGTAAATTAATTCAGCAGCAGCGCTGATATGTGCATTTTGCAGGATGGATAGTGAGGGGACAAAATTCTTTAAAAATCCTCAAATAGAGAAACTGTGCTTGGCCACAGGAATTCTTAGTGATCCGTGCCCTTGTCATAGCACTGGAGAAATCCCATCTTCCTCACCTCATTAAGACCAAGGGCAACTGCTATGTGCTGAATCTCCGGAAAAAAAATGTGAAACTCTGTGCTTCAGACCTGCCTTTCTTTACGAAGGTGATTACACAGCCTTCCTCCCTCGATGAATTAATAGTGCTAGAGATACTCTGCTCACAAAACTGGCTTTCTTTTTGCTGCAAGAATACAGCACACAGCTTTTGCCTGGTGATAAGCCTCTCCCTAATTGCCTAGGCTGGTTCCACTGTTTGAATTTTGGATTGGGCAGGTGGTTTGAGCCAATTTTTAATGCTTTGACGTTTTAGCAAGGCCCAGCTGCCAGGCTGGGTGAGCTGTGAAAACAGTCTTCTGTAGGGCTTGGCTATTTATCTTAGCCACATCTTTAATGCCAAGACATTCCAGGAGCATCAAGCTCTCCTGTGGTCTATCAGCCTTGAAATAGAGCCATGGCTCAGACTGAAGAGCCAACAGAAGCACTTTTCTTCTGTGCAGTTTCTGTACATTTGCTCTTGCAGAATTTTTTTGGAAGGGCACTTTACTTATCAGCCTGAACAGCATTCTATCTGTCTATTTTTTCCTTTGGAAAACAAAGTCCAAGAACCCTTCAGTGTTTCAGGACACAGAAAATGTGCTTTTTCTCTGATAGCTGAGCTGGTATTATAATAATGTGGGAAAAGTTTACTATTAGAAGTCAGTAAGACAGATTTGCAGCCTGACAAGTTTTCTGAGTTGGCCTGGAGTACACACTGACAAGCCTGATCACTGAGATTGGATAAGTACATACCTCATTTTCACACCTCATGTTAGCACCAGGATAAACAAAACTAATTTTGAAAAGCAGTAAAGCTAGCTGGAAAATGAACTCCCAGCTCTAAAAGTGCTCAAATCTCAACAACTTTTGCCATCTGACTTCAGGCAGAGATAAGGACACTGCAAAGTCCTCCCTCACGTCTCCTAACATCTGCTTTTCCTCATGTTTTTGGGCCACATGGTTTCTTCATCTGGATGATGGAATTTCTATTGAGTGTTGTTTTCAAAATCTAGCCAATTCATGCTGCACATGTACTTACAGATCAGTGATGTTGGAAAGGACTGTAAGTCTGGGATGTGGTTGTTTATGTGCACAGAAATACGCTGACAAAGCCAAGAGCTGTGCAGGGCTCCTGCAGTCATGGTAAGGACTTTGTGCAGTGTATAAGCTGTTACGAGATTGGAAAGTGACAGTCTTCCTCACCTTCTGAAAAATTCTTGAAGAAACAAGCTCAGGCAGACTCAGATATCCTTTTCTGCTGTCTCTCTCCTTTGATATACAATTTTAGAAATCTTTTGCCAATTTTTACCAAGTTTAACACAAAAGCTCACAGAAGCAATTAAGCTCCTATGAGAAAGGCAGTCAGATGTCATGAGTGAGACCCCATATTGGTCCCACCAAAATAACACCCTGACTGCAGTGAAGCAATATTGTACAGCAGCATTGTGACAGTAGGAAAACTTACATTTTATTAGGCCCCAGTGAAGCCAGCCAACAAGGTGGAACTACGTAGCAATACAAATTTTCAGCAATGTTAGTTCTCATTGAATAATGATTTGTTTTTAGAAGATAGTATAAAAAGCAAGACAAAACATCTTAATAGTATAAATATCACCTGGGACAGTGAAATAGCTATCAGGTAATGCATTTACATGAATTGTGAAATCAGGCATTCATTTATGGGTGCATCATAGAATTTCTCTTGAAACATACCAACACATTTCACTTTCTGTTTGATTAGATTAATGACAGTTTAGAGCTCTGTGTAAGCAATAGCCAGTGGTGTGTAGCCCTGTATCGGGATGTGCAGTTACTCTCTCTGAACCACAAACCAGCTAACCTTCCCTTACGTGTGCAAATCAGATTAAAATTCAGCAATATAGAGGAACCTAGAACATGATAGCAGACAAAGCAGCTGTAAAACTTTAGCCACCTCACTTGGAAATGGAGGAAGTGGGAAAGGATTGGTGACTACCACCTGTAGAGATTACTTTTTCTGATAGAGTTGTGTTTTGGGGTAGCTTCATGTATGTGATAAAAGGGTAGGACAGTATGGGATGGTGATCCTTAAAGAATGGGACAGCTTTTCAATGTTTCAAGTCGTAGAAAGTAAATGGTGGATGGCATGTGAGGAAGTGAGCACTGTCAGGGCTCCCATCAGCTGTGGGCAACATCTGCGCTCATAGATTAAACAGTTGCAGAGAGCAGGTTTTGGTTCTCAGGCCAGCTGGCATGACTTGACCTTGTCCACAGTGTTAAACTCCTTCAGCTGAGCTGCATGCCCACACAGAAGCTGCCTGTTGGACATAGTTCCTGGGTTGTGCTAATGGCAGAATTTAGGAAACGCTTTGTTGGCCCAGGCAGCAGCATGCTGGAGCTGTTCAGCAGATGTAGCGTAGCCGACTGTCAGGCTCCTGTGCACAGAAGTGGTGTCTGGCATGGTGTATCTGACTTGTGCAGCTACAGCCCTTCTGTCTGTCCCTGGATTCTTGTATTTACAGTCTGTTGTTTCAGGGGTCGGAATTACCATACCGGCAGAAATTTGGTGAGGTGCAAGAAGCACTTAACGTCTGAAAGTGCTTTAAACTCTTCCCTGACTTTCTGAACCTGACTCAGGCAAATTCTCATCAGCCCTATTAATGACATGAGATGCCAGTGGAACCATGAATTTGGTTTGCAATAGTGACAACTCCTGTTCTGTGAGTCAGTCTAGTGTCACTAAGCTGTGACCCTTTGGAGCTGGCAGCCCCCCTGCTGCTGGGAAAGGGTAAGTGCTTTAGGAAAGCTTACAGGTAGTATGGAATAGCATCATCAAACAGATGGGTTCTGGCTGCCCCAGTCAAACAGTTGTCTTTCAAGACATGTCCTAGATTTTAACCTATTGAACAAAAACACAGCAAATCAAATGGAAAACACATGGTTCACTGCTCTCAGTTTTGATAGCATCAGGAAGGTCAATCAGAGATTAATGCGTGTAACTGCTTTCTCAGCCTATCTGTAATGATTTAGTTTGGTTTCCAAAGGAAATAGGGTGTATGTAGTAATCCTCTTCTGGTTTTATTTTCCTTCCCAGTCCTTCTTAATCTGGACAAATCTGACAAGCATGTCAATTCTTACAAGTTTTGTCTGTCCCAGTATAGGAGAGAGTCTCTGTCAGTGAAGAAAGATGCTGTTTAAGCTCAGGGAAAGACAAGCAGAGACTGCACAAGAAAGAGCAGTTCTATAAACACCCAGCTGAAGAAAGAGCTGCTTCCAGAGTTTTCTCCATCAGTGGAGATCTGTAATAAAATCCGGCTTGAAAACTGCCTTTTGGTTATTCTGCATCACATCTCAGTCTTTTCTTCAGAGTAAACTTTGCAAATGGTACAAGGTTAATAAAGGCTGCTTTGGAAGGTGAGGCTGGTGTTTGCACTTTGGTAGATAAGAGCAGTCGTTGCTTGAAAAGGAGGGTGATATCATCGGGCTTTGCTATCTAGGAGGAGCACTGCTGCACAAGATGCAAAGAGATCCAGCTGCCTGGCCCTGAAAAATGGCATGTGCTCAGAAAACTGTGCACACTGCAACTTGGTCTTAGTGGCAACAGACAAGAACAAACAGTTGTGCTTTTCCTGGAATGCGATATTTTCACACAGATTATTTTGAGTGTGTCCTGTCATTTCTAAGACTTTTTGTGTTTCATTTAAAATAACAGCCTAAATGCAAGGCCGGGGTAACAGAGCTGCATGCAAAACCTCAGATAGCTTTCAGGGAGGGAGAAGGCAGTAGTCAAAGGTATGGTTTGTTATCTATTTTTTTTCTAAATTTTCTCTTCCTTTGTTTCTTTCCATGTATGTCTCAGTTTTTTCAGTGCCTCCCAACCACCTTCTGTCTTTTTTTGTGAACCTCATTGTAGTTCACTTTGTATATTTTCTCCCCTCTCTTCCTCCTTGTTAGTTTATTATTTCAGGTAAATCTCAATCATCTGTTTTCAGCCTTCTTGCTCCTTTTAACTCTTGCCCAAGACTGTTCCTTTTCTTCCCCCACCCTGCTCTGTATTTTGTCACCTTTATCTCTGCTAATTGTGCCAGAATTCAAACACCATGACTCAGGTAGACATCAGATGTCCCTTGGCACTGAAGAGACCCTTCATTTGGTGCCAACTAGAGACAAGCTTGAGTATCTGTATTCTGATTAAAACACTGTTGCATCTTTCTCCATCATGGCCTGACTTTTCTGCAGCCCTAAGGAGGGTGGATATTTGGGTGTCATTAGGATTAATTGTCTAAAACTGGAAACAGCAGAGCTGAACTCTGTTGGAGCAGCACTATAGCTACCCAATGTTATTTGACACAAGCAGTGTGTGTCTGCTGCAGGCTGAGCCCAGGAATGCTAGTGGTGCTCCCATCCACAGAGACAGTGGAAATGAGCACTTGCTCTCAGCTATTTCAGCTTGCTATTATTTTGGACCATTGACTGTGAATGAAGTTCAAGCCAAATTGAACACCAGTCACCTGGAGCTGTGTGTGAAAGGCCTCAGATAAATTAGCAGTAGAGCCTCTAGCCTCACACAGCTTAAGTGAGCCATCATTGCATAGCTGCCTCTAAATGCCAGCACTGCTCCTCCTGCCTCCCTGTTGCTGCACGTTTGAGAGCACAAAGGCTTTGCGAGGCTGGATTACCACCCTACACTCAAACGATGCCTGTACGGATTGCCTTCCTCTGTGGCACTTTGTAAGCAAGCAGAGCAACTGCTGAGAACTAATAGGAGTTGTGACAACGGGGACTGATATTTGTTCTGTCTCCAGCAGTACCAGGTAGTGATGGGAGTCCCCTCTGCATCGTCCTCCATGTGACCTTTCTCTTTCACACCCAAGGGAGGCTCATTCTGCTGGTTACTCATCAGCAGTTGCAGGAAGGCTCTGGAATTACAGGATCAGCCATAAGGACTCCATTTGAACCCATTTCTGGAGTGGAAGCTTGGAGGAGCAGAGTAAAAAGAGATGCAGGAACTTGCATGGGAAATGTTAGAGGACTACCTGGCTTCTCCTCCAGACCCTGGAGGTGTGTGGCTTTGTGTGTCTGTCAGTAATCAGGAGCAGAAAAGACACTCTTCTCACTTATTGTCCCTCTAATTTTCTTTAATTGAGGAAATGGCTCTTTTTTGGACATTTCTCTCCATTGGGCAGGTTAGAGGGCTGCTTTGGGCATCTTGTGCAGTACTTGAATGAATGGGAGAAAAAGTGCCCCTGGCTGCATGGCCTTTATTCATTGCCTCCTCCTTGAGAGGGAGGTTAGTGTATCACAGCATGATTAAGGGCAAGAGAATCTTACTCTAAATCAGAGAAAGATTGGAAAAAAATTAAAATTTACTTCCTCAGGCCACATATATATATTTTTTTCTCACTGCTGTCTTTCCTCCATCACGGAGCTCTAGCAATGTTGGCATGTACAATCTAATGGGTACACCAGGGCCAGCAGCGTGATGGATTTCAGTGTCACAGAGAGAGTACTGAGTGAATAACAGGGGGGGGAAAAGAGAAAGGAAAAGATCCTTGGATTTCATTGCACGAATAAATGTCAGAATGAAACAGGTCTGGCATGACTTCAGCTCCCTGCTACCCAAAGTCAATCACACTGAAATGCTCATATAAGCAAGAAATACTGTGTTCTGGCAAGGGTGAAATATCAGGTCTAGAACAAACCTTTTTGACCACTTCAATGCTGCTTAAAACTTAAGAATAGACAGCAGCACTTCAGTGGAGGCTGAAACTCTTCACCCAAACTTATAGCAAGGGTAATTAGTACTACAGTTGGTCAAGCCTGGGTTGGAGGGGTGATGCTAAACTGTGGGACCTCAACGGAAGCTTTTTTCACTGCCTTTAAGTGCTGTGCATTGAATACAAGAGGTGTGTGCGTTTGCACTGTGCCATCACCCATACCATTTTTTTTTTGTGCAGCACAGTCCCACATTTCCCGCGGTGAGCCAAGGTGTCCCCAGCTGTTACAGCCAGGACCTCAGAGAAAAAGAGCAGGAGCCCATCTCTCAAAGAAAAGGTAAAGGTGACTTGGCACCTCCGTGTGTTGCTGGCTGAAACGGAAGTAAGAGCAGGTTGTAGGATTTATCAATGTGCAGCAAATTCAGGTCGTAAACATGTCCACCTCCAGATGTGCTGTTTGCACTGCCGCTGCCTAACAGCAGCTCAGGTCAGCTCTTCTCAATAAGGATTTAGTCTGGACTTATTTGACTCAGGAGATCAGCCATTGCTGTTTAATGGCTTTTACTGGAAATCCAGTAGGTAGGAAAAGGCTGGGTTTGCTTTGCTTCATCCTTATTCCTCTCCACTTCCCACAGGCAGGCTCTCATATCATTCAGAGCAATGCTGGCTCTTCAAGGTAAATGAAAAAAAGCAAAGTTTAGAAATAAAATTTTTTCTTTGTGGAATAAATACCCTTTAAGACCCACAAAAATATTTTTGAGATTTTAATCACAGAATCATAGAATATTTGACTTGAAAGGGACCAACAAGGATAATCAAATTCCAACCCCCAGCCCTGCACAGGACAACCCAAAAATCACACCATGCACCTGAGAGCATTGTGTAAATGCTTCTTGAGCTGTGTCAGGCTTGGTGCTGTGACCACTGCCCTGGGGAGCCTGTTCCAGTGCCAAACCACCTTCTGGGTGAAGAATCTTTTCCTGATATCTGACCTAAACCTCCCCTGACACAACCTCAGGCCCTCCCCTCAGGTTGTGTCACTGCTCACCAGAGAGAAGAGATCAGTACCTGCCCCTCCTCTTCCCCTCATGGGAAGCTGTAACTGCAGTGAGGTCTCCCCTCAGTCTCCTCCAGGATGAACAAACCAATGACCTCAGCCAGTTCTTGTATGGCTTTCCCTTCAGGCCTTTCACCATCTTTGTTGCCCTCTTTGGACACTGGTAGTTTACCTTTTAATTAATTTTAAGTAATCCCTTTCTCACATTGTGGCGCCCAGAACTGCCCCCAGCACAGATCAGAGAGGGATAATCCCCTCCCTTGCCCAGCTACTGATGCTGTGCCTGATGCCCCCCAGGAGACATCAAGGCTGGAAGAGACCTCTAAGATCACCAAGTCCAACTGTGTCCTCAGCATTGCCCTCAGCCCTTAAACTTCTAAACCACATCACTCAGTGCCAGAGCCAGACACCTCCTAAACACCTCTCTGCAGGGCCTCTCTGCCTTTTAGTGATAATATTGCTTGTTACAGCACAATCTCTTGTGCTGGTAGAGTCTTTCCAGAATCTGCAAAAAGCACAAAGTAGCAGAATATTCACTAAGTACGCTGGAAAAGGGTACATTTGTGATCAGGTCTAGATAGCAAAGATATTTTCTTCCTTCATTAGTTCCTGCATTTCCGCAGGCACTACAAGGTGGCTTAGCACATTCACTGTTGTCTGGAAATAGTCTAATCTTTATTTGCCAAAATGATAGTTTAAAACTAGAAACTAGCCTGAGAGGCATCATGTCAATTGAACAAATAATCCTGACAGTTTCCATGGCTCCTCCAAGGCGTTTCTTATTTAAAATAATAATAATAATAAAAAAGCTGAAAGCAAGCACTGAATCTTTGTGTAACCCAGTGAGGGCACAGACAATAAAATTGCTTTACGTGTGTCCCTCTCTTACCCTTGTCTTTCTTCAAAGTATAAAAAAAAACCCAAAAAAACACCAAAAAAACCCAAAAAAACTAAACAAGAGGAAAGCAATAAAACCAAATACTTTACAGACCATATAAAATAACACAGCATCATGATGCTGTTTCTCTCATTGATGCCAGGCTGCAATGTAAGGTGAGGGCTATGTCCTCTATGTAGCTTTTGAGCTGCTACTTGAAAATTTGGTTTAGTTAATGTGGTACGGATGTCTGGAGTTACCTGTACAGTAATGCCCTCAGGAGCTGTTTCATATAGAATACTACAGTATAAAATCAAGTCATTAACCATTTGGGATGGAAATCTCAGCTCTTAAGTGTCATTAGTAAGAAACCTTAATGTAGAACAAAACTATATTAATAACATGATTTGGTTGTTTGCTTTTTTTTCCCTGTGGTTTACAGGATAAAAATGGGAAACCCCTGGTTCTAATTGAAAGAAAAGACAACCCCAGGGTGTTGAAAGAACTTTATTTTACCTATGTAACTGAATTCCTTTTAGTTTTACACATATAATTTATCTCAAAATTGAAATTCTACTTGCAGTGATGAAAGCATTGGGTGAAAAACAACCTCCTGACTATTTAAATGGGCCTTAAAAAAATGGGCACTTGAAGCACTCGCTCCTTTCTTCTTACTCTTGTCTCTAATTTCAGTCAGTATCATCATGAATTTGCCATGATGACTGTATGGGACAGCTGAGACGGCCTGGCATTTTTAGGGAAAGTGTGGCCTGTCACAGAAGGCATCCTTTCAAAAGGGCTTGTGATCACCTGGTTATACTTTTAAAGTAATAATCCTCTCAGTTTCTTTGACTGTACATTTATTCTTCTTGTTCTTTCTTCTCAAAGATAAAAATCCATTAATAACATGTACACACTATATGGGGACAGAGAACTAGCTTCCCATGAGGTCTTGAAATCCTTCATAAAGTGTTTGCCCTCAAGCTCTCTGATGTGTTTTGCTGGGATTATTCTTTGCTGTCTGTAACATCATTGCTGCTGAATCCCTGGATACCTCAAACGTGGCACTCTGGGACATGAGAGGTGAGGGGATATTTCATGCTTTACTGGAAGCTGTTTTGGTGTGAAAAGAAATGGGCCAGATTTACCTATTTCTAGTATTTTATGATCCTATGTGTAGGAAAAGAGGTTGTTGACAGCACAGCTCAAGAGAAAAATATGTTGCACAGGAGTGCATTCCTTCAACATTGGGCAACAGCAGGATTGTGGACATTTCCATGGACTTGGTAACAAATTAACTTCAGAGGAAAGACATATTATGTCTGTGCTTCTGTTCTTCATCAGTAGAGAAACTTTAAGGATAGTTTGGGCTTCTTTTTTAAAATCTGAATTTGGACAGAATGTTCTCTGGCATAAATGTCAAGCTGGGAGGAGTTTTTAGGGTGGTCCCTTATGTTTCTTCTATTTCCTGCATTATTTTTAGCAGAGATGTCAACTGCTTCTGCGGCAAAAAGCACAAAGTTAGGGCATGACAGTGCTTAATTTGCAGCTGATCCTAAGTGTCTCCTTCATTTCTGATAATGAAAGTCAGTGAGTTTTCCCACATCTTTGGTTTCATTAGGTGATCCTCAGTGCCCTGGGAGGCAGGCTTCCAACCAGTAATCCTCTAGAAATGGTGAGGTTCAGTTTGTCACCCACATGCAGCTCTAGCAGTAGCTTCTTTGCCCCCTTTTTTTTATTTTTTTCTTTTTTTTTCTTTTTTTTTTTTGTGACAAGATGGCATCTTCACATGTGGGGGAAAAAAAAAAAATCCAGAATGGCAGTGCAGAAAGGAATCAAGGCTGCAGTTGGTACTTACAGACAAATGTCAGTACAGCAACCTCTGCTTCACTGATGGCAAATAAAAGGTAAATATTGTAAGTGATGGGTTACAAAGCTGATATGAAGCTTTGCTCTGACTCTCCAATGTGCCTTATCTTCCAGGCAGAGGAAACCTTGGCCCACCCTGAGAGGTATATCAGGAGCAACTTAGGAGATTGCAAGGAAGGCCAGCCTCAAAAGTGTGGATTGGTCCCTTCTAGGTCCATTCCACAAAGAGAAACAGTAATCAGAAGTTGCCACTAGTGTTAGAGGGGATGGATTGTCTGTGAGCATCTTATTACTGCCTTTGTTGGGTCCAGTGCTGATCTGTAGCTGTTACAGCCTTACAAAATTCTTCCAGCAGCCCTCGAGCAGTTTGAGTGGCTTCGAAAGGAGGTGTGGTAGAGCATTAGTGTCTTTGTTTGGCATGTGTCTGTGGAACAGCTTGCATCCACAACCAAACCATTTCATTTACTTGCTTTCAGTCCATGTTCTCATCTCTTTAAAATGGGCACTATAATGCTGTCTCATTATGCACAGACTTTATGGGAGAGGTTCAGTAATCATTATGAAAAGGTCAGATGCTTCTGTGAAGGGCACCTATAACTGAGTCTATAAATAAATAGTCCGGAAGCCTTTAGGAGAGGCTAACAACTTATTTATCTTTTATCCTGCTGGTTGCAGGGGATGTATAAAAGCAAGAGCATACTGCTAATTAGTTTAATGCTGGAATTTTTGTTAGGGGCCACTGAGAGACTGCTGGGTGTAGCAGTTGGCTTGATATGACACCTGACCAGCACTTGGCTCATATGAATGCACTGTGTGGCTCCACGAGATCTGCGCTGAGCCTCACTGGGGACTGTTTCTTAATTGGGAAAGGATTGTGTTTATTGAGATGATACTCACTGCTAAATATATCATCAGCAACTCTGTGGCACTGCTTTTTTCCACTTGGCTTAGAGGAGAAAAATGACTCTTAGTAATGCTTTTTATTGACTAGCCTGAGTGCTGCTGGTTGTTTGGTTAGCATTCAAAAATGTCAGCTCTGAACTTGAAGCTGTCTAGCAAAAAGCTGGTTTCATTCCACACTCCAGTGGTGTTTAAGACAGGTAGTAAGAAACACCTTGTTTGCTTTAAGTTCATTATATTTTTATGGGACAGGACCCTCCTGATCTGCCTGTATACCAATGGGATGGATACTTTTGTTTGCCACCTGCCTGTGCAACAGGCTTTCGCTGCAACAGAGGTGCAGGGTGGACCACAAAGACAATTCTGTGGGTTGGCAAGAGATGGGCGAAGTCCTGAGGTGACTGAGGGGATGCCTCTTTGAAAGGCTTGTTCCTCAGGAAGCCTGTTTAATTGCTTCAGTATTGCTTAGCTTTTTGTCACGTGAGGTTCAGCACTTCCAGCTGCAGAAAAGCTGACAGTTTCAGTGTGTAGGTTTTCAGAACCTCTGGCACGCAATCCTTAACACACAGCACCTTAGGAGATCTATCTGACTCCTTGATCTCTGGCTGCAGACTGAAGCACAGAAATAACGCTTGAACTTGACTGTAGGACATAGAGTTCCCCCTTCCTTTTCCCTCTGACGAAGGAGACTGGACTCATAAAGGGTGTTCAGTCCCAAATCATTTGGGTTCTTCTGAATCCAATCTGCTCCAGGTTGTAAATCTGCTTAGTCCTCTGACTGTTCCCTGTGTTACATAGTTTAATGGCAGGAAAAAGGAGAAGTCAGTTACTCATTGCCCTACCCTCATCACTAGTCTCAAAGAATTGAGGCAGGCTGCATGTTTATTTTAAATCTGGTTTAAATATCTGAGTTACAAGAGTGGCCTTTTCCCTTGACAGCCTGATCCCAGCTGGGTTTGCTTTTATCAGCAGTCTGAATGGAATAGGGCTCAAACTCTCCGTGGCTTCATGACAAACAGTCTCAGTTCTACCTGCTGGGCTTGCACAGGATGGTACTGGGTGTTGCGGTCTTTGCAGGTGGCATTTTAATGATTGCAACCTTTCTTCTGTTGTAGCCCTTCCTTTCAGAGAGGTGGGAAACACATGCGTATGTTCTAGAACAGAAAGAGCTGTTCAAAAGGGAATTTCCCTGATGAACTAGGGAAAAAAAAAGTGAAGCTGCAAATTTTGCTCCTCAGTGCAAGATGACCCATCTCATGAAGGCAGATTTGGTAAGTAGCTCTTTCTGTCTTCAGACCACTGTCTCTTTTGAGTATCTCAGCCTACAAAATGTTCTCCTACTCTGGCATTTGCACTAGTTTGATTAGGCTGGAGAGAACTGCAGGGCAGCCCCTTTCTCTGATGGCATGTTGAGACACTTCAACCCAAGAAACAGGAGTACCTCCTCTCCAAAAACATGAAGGTAATGGAAGCTACTGCAAAAGATGCAACTGAAGAGCACCTGCATTCAGGAAGGTTCCCAGCTGGTACTCGAGGAAAGAATTAAGCAATGTGTTAGGACATTGCAGATTAGTCTAGCATCTGTCTGGCCCTCCTGAGCACTCAGGGCAAGCTTACGGTTGGGGTTCAATTTCTACAAAGGGGCATTGCCGGAACTGAGGTAGCTGTATGTATTAACTGAGCCACATGGGAGCTGTTCCATTGGCACACCCAGCAGAGCAGTTTTGTTCAGTGTGAGATAACAGTAATATCTGCTGGACTCCTCACCTTGCTACAAAAACTTAGGGGTGAAAAGAGGCTAAGCTTGGGCCCTAGGAAGCGGGGAAGTGCCCACTGTGTGTTGCCTTTCAGTGAGATAAAGGATTGCATCTTCAGACTCCATCTCCATCTTGGGAGTCATTTGACCTCTTTTTTTTTTTTTTTCCTGGAGGTCTTCTCTTCTCCTCCAATCCCCCTGCCCCAACCTAAGCAGTTTTCTCACAAGAGACTTCTCCATTTTACTTCATGCCAGCCTTCTGAAGATTGAGCCATGTATGAGGTGGGACAAGTTGAAGAGCACAGATGGAGACTTTCCAGATAAATACATCACCAGGTTCCTTAGAATCTCACTGCAGTTCTCTCCTCTCACTCTCACAGGAGTGTTGTCTGTTTCTCCTGCAGCTTATCCTTAGCCCAGAGCAAGAAGAAAACTTCTTTGCAACTTTAGTTGTCACTGAGGAGAGTTGGATCTTTGCTGGAGGGAAACAACAAATTTTTGCAAGCAAAGAATGAAAGTGCTCTGATGACCACTGGAATAGACTTTCCTTTCAAGCAGAACAAAATGTTTTTGTCAACCTGAGGCTGCTTTACTTTGGGAATCTGTAACAACAGGGTTTATAGTCTTTGCTGGCTAAAATATTGTCAGTTATTCAAGCTCCATTTCAGGCATTAGTATGTGTGTAAATGAGAGTTTCCCAGACCAAACTTCACACCATATAAAAGTATATGGAGCCAGGGTTGGATGGGACATAGAATTAGCTAGACTTTCATTTACACTGTGTTATAGTTGTAAGGTTCATTCATTCAAACCCAAATTTTTGCTATTTTCATTACTGCCAGGTACTCCCCTGGAAAATTTTCACCTAAGAATTTCACCTAAAAAGCTTCTGAGTTAATATATGTGTATCTAATTTTTGCCCCTAATAATCTAGTGAAATAAGAGCAGTTTCCTCAACAACTTTCCTGTGTGAAGTTTTTTTTTCTGTAATACCAGCAAAACACTTCATCACTCTTGGTTTATATTTCCCCCTTTTGAAACAGGTATTAAAGGGTTGGCTTGCTAGGCAGATTTGTAGCAAGGATAAATTCAGCTGTACACATGAAGTTGGCAGATATTAAACAAGGAGATGCAATTCCAGATCAGTATCTCACTGTCCAAGTTGTAGCCTGGCTATGGGAGTTGCCAAGCAGCTCCCATCAGCCAAAGTATTCTTAAATAAATTATAATTTTTTTTGTCTCAAGTTAGATGATGATCAATTTGGAGCTGTCTGGCAAATTTGGAGCATTTATATATGCAGTCCTTTCAATTTTTAAGAAGGAGAACTTTTTTTACATTTGCTAATGGAGGAGAAGTGGGGATATTTGTTCTACATGTGCCTGCTCTAGACAGAATATTTCATCTCTATTTATATTTCTTCTTTCTACAATGGGCACAGATATTTTTGTCTCATTATTCATGGACTTCAGAGGATTAAATAAGCAATAATGGTGAACAGGCCAGATTTCTTATTTAGAGGTTCCAGATCAACAAGGCAATGAACAAATAGGACAAACAGATTTAGCCAAGGCTTACAGTGTATTAACTTCATCTCCTTTCTCATTAGTTTGGTATCAGCTTCTCTTATAGTCTGCTGCAGCCGTACTGTGTATAAAAATCTTCTCTCAAAAGCAAGTTGGCAGTTTCTGGGATTTATAAATATTGATGGCTGAATGAGGTTCCCGAGTGTGTCATGACATTTCACACTGGAACAGAAGAAAGTTGCAGCAGCTGTGCAGCATCCCAAGATCCCTTGCCACCAGCCTTTTTCCTCTACTGTTCAGCCTTTCTTTTCCACCCTCCTGAGGACAAAGACATCTTTCTTTTTTCATGGGTTTGAACCTGCTTAGGAAATAAACATTCTGCATGCATAAAGACTAATAGCTAACTGTTGGTTTTAGGCTACTCTTGTTAAAAACCCCACCTCTTACGTGTGCTTTTACACTGTGCCCTCAGGCATGGTCAGAGGTTACGCTCTTCATGTCTTGGATGGAAGTGTCAGAGCTGTAATGGTTCCATTCTGTGAATTAACTGCTCAAATTCTTTCTTAGTCCTGGAAATAAACAATAGGTAGGTCTCGTGTCTCTAGGAAGTGAAGCACACACCCTTCTGTCTCTGCAAAGATCATCAGATTTAAGAGAACAAAGCAGAAGATATTTGCATGTATCCTGCATACTTATTGAAATGGAAGTGACACTGTTCTTAAAAGCAGAGGTGTAGAGAGAAATCCAGGCAATTGATTTTTGAACCAATCCCTTTTGTTCCAAGGGAGAAAGTAATTCATTCGTACATTAGGCTGTGGTTTAGATATCGGAAATTTGTAGAGCAAGACAAAAAAGAATTCTTGCCCTAAAAGTTATGTAAGTCTGCATCTTCTCTGGAAAAATCCCAGGGTAGCTACAGAATTGGTGACATCTCATCAGCTCTGAGCAGGAATTGTCCCAAAAGAGGGTTCTTGAGTGCTTTGCCGTGCAAGTTTTCAGTGTGGACAAGAGCAACTGAACACTGGTCACTGTCTGACAACTGCCTGTCCTAGAGTGAGCAACCCTGAGTGTTTTGTATTTTTGTGTTTATATGTGTATCTGTCTCAACAGCTCTTGTAGTATTGTCTTGCTGTGGAAATTTTCTGTTACAGCAAATGCTGTGCTAAATGGTGACAAGATGTTTTAAGAAGCAGCTCTGCATGTACTATGATAAATGAACAGAAGGGCTATTTCATAGTGCTTTTTTAGGGAGAAAAAAAGAAGTCCTGTTTGCCCTAATTGTCTGTTTTTGAAAAAGTTTATTTTTATTTCTTCTTGCTATGTTGTTTTATTGGGTTTTTTGGCTTTGGTGTTTTTCTTCCTGACTGCTAGACCACCAGAACAGCCCAGTATTTGGGAAATTTTCCCAGAATATGTTGACACAATCAGCTTGCTGTCTGTCAGTGTCCACAGCTGCTCTACTAGGAAGGGAAAGGGACCTGCTTATTATTTACTGATGGTTGAATGCTTAGAGGCAAGGATTCCCAATCTTCTCTTCACCTAACTCCTTCATTTGTTCTTCTGAGGAGAAAGCAATCCTGTTTGGGAGATGCAAAGGGGATATAATTGGGTAGAGTTGAGATAGTTATTTTCTTAAGGTAATTCCACCCTTTTGTAAGATACGTTTTCACACGGGTGAATGGGGAAGAGATTTCTTGCCAAAATATTGCTTAGCAGTGTGGAGTGCACAAACTTGCTATCTGTGACTGGCTGACAAAATAGTGGCCTGGTTTTGTCTCCTCCTATAAGAAATACAGTCTGGATCCAGAGAGAGAGTGTGGCATTTGTTGCCCCCTCTTGTCACACATCTGTGTGTGGGTATGCTTGTGTCAGTCCCCACTTAATTACAATTAAAACCAGTGCCTGGATGCAAACCAAAAGTCTCGTTCATGCTCCTGTGAATTTCATGAAAATAGGTATCCAGATGGAAAACAACTGCCCTGCTGAGGGAAGGCCTTCCAAATTCATGCTGTGTTAGACTTTGGGGAAGCCACATAGGGGAGCTTCTTGGGTCATAGGATACATTAGTTCTGTTGAACTCAAAAACCTACCTGTTGGGAGTGTTTGGTTTTCAGGCTGCCAACAAACCTCTAAAATCAATTAGTTGTGCAGCTTTACTTTCAGTACATATTTTCCTGCTGTTCACAGGTAGAAGCTATTTTATATTATCCCTAATTAGCTTTACATTAGGCTTTCCCTGCTGGCTAAGGCAGGCATTGCTTTGTGTACAGGAATTAGATTCCAGGAACCTTCTGAGTTTTTCAAATCTGCTGTAAACCTTTCTGAATGGTTCTGAATGCAGAACCTATCTGCAATGGTATTTGTTTTTGTCTAGCACGCTTGATGGGGAAGACGAAAATCTGACAACTGCTTAGTCTCCCCCAGAAACTTAGACATTACACTTTGGGATAGGTATAAATCCACTTTTTCTTCTTGTGCCCAGAGCTACATATTTCTTAGATTCAAATGGATCTTCACAGTTCAGCTCAGAATGCAGGAAAATGTGATTGTTTGGTTACACTGATTTTAATACACTGTATTTATACCTACTGGTGTATGTACATGCATTGTAATCTGCTGGGAGATTGATCCAGGACTTTACATTTTTACTGTCAAGCACTTTCCTTTGTTGTAGAGATCTTGTGTGGTGTGTTGGGTATGGCTGTTTCACAGTGGGGAAGTGATGCAAGGCTATGGGCTAATTTTTCAGCAGTTATTATGGCACTAAAGTTTGGATAACCCGAGTAAAATTTGCCATCCTGTGGCTGTGTCTTTTGTAGCCAAATGTTCTGCTAAGAAAAATGGCATAGATAGTGCTCCCACTTAATTTGATATTTTCCTCAAAACCTAACCCATTGTTTTCTTTATTTGCCAGGCTCTTAAAATTTCTCAGCACTAAAGCAGATCCTCCCTGTCACCTCTCACTCTCCTCCTGCCACTTGCTCCACTTGTTCCTCATCTCCTTTTTTTTTTTTTTTTTTCCTTCCCTGTCCTCAGTTTTCTATCCCTTATTCCATCTCTCTGCAAGTGGTCTCCTGGGAAGGAGATGGCACATTTTGAGGCTTGGGCTAAGCTGCCCAGTGGCTACCCAGCTGCTTGGCAGAGCACAGGACAGGGGGGATTGCTGAACTCTTGTACTCAGCCCCGATTTTCACAGTTTGTTCTAATTAATCTGAGAGATTTCTACCCTCCCTTCCAAATCAGTTGAAACCAGGCGAGCAACTCAAATGTTGTTAAGAGAGGCCTTTCAGGCAGGTACAGTGCAACCATGCAAACACACACACTTAGAAAACCAGGGCCAGAAACATGCTGTTCCACCTAAAGAGTAAGTGGATAATAGGATGTTCATACCCCAGCAGAGTGAACACATTCAGGGTGATGTGTGAGAGCAAAATTGGCAGCTCTGCCTCTATCTCCACCCTGTCCAGTAGCTATCCTAGAGGCAGAAAAATTGGTTATTTCATTCTTACAACTCTTTAGCTTCCCTAAATGACCTTTAAAATTTATTTGCTTCATTTACTTAGGTTTTAAGAGATTAGGCTTAAGTAATGCTTTGCCGCATTTAATGCTTTGTTGTATTTAAATTTAGGGTGTAATGATTGTCTATATTAAATAATAGTAGCAACATCTGAAATGATTAATCAACAAAAGATGACAGATAATTCATGTTAAGTTCTCTCTGTATTTTGAATCTTTTATCTCCCAGGTAACATAAGAAGAATGTTAAATCCTACTGGAACACATTCTTCGGCTGATGTAAATCGGCAAATGTACAGCAGCTGAATTTCTGGCCCATTATGTTTTCTATGAAAGATGTCTTTGCCTTCTGAGTATTAATTATCCATGATTCTTTTACTTTTCTTGTTTTCTGCCTTTGCAGGTGCTGCTAGTTCTCTCAATTTCTTCCAGAAATGGGAAAATTTATCTATATTAGGAAATGTGTTCTTCCTTTCTTCAGTAAGCTGCGTTTTCATTTTTGGCATCCATATTTAAATCCTAATGCACATAGAGATGTGAATGATGTGGGTTTTACTGCTGACAGTTTTAAATCCTGCCATGCATCAGCTGCATAGACAGCTTAACCCCTTCTTGTCCTGGCCATGTATTATTTTGCAAAAGATGACCATGTCACACACTGCACAGATGTCTCTGTCAACAGACTGCCCCCATCTTCAGGTTCAGGTAATGAGCGTTGTAGCAAGGCTGGATGCTGGAGAGGGGATGAAGGGAAGGCCCAGAGTCCCTTACCCCCCCGCCTGCTGGCACTGGCAGATGCTCCAAAAGTACCCACCCAAAGGGATGTATTTGAGGAAGTTCCTTTCCCCAACCCTGATTCCCCCTTCAGAAAAGCTCAGGGTGAAGCCCACAATTTCTGAGCTCTGGAATGACTTCCCACATCCTGCTGCTGTATGTGAGGGGCATTTCAAACACAAGTGGGTTGTATGCCAGGGCAAGGAATATCCCATGCTCCTCCAGAGGAATTCATCTGGTGACCTGCATCCAGCAGGCATGATTGGAGCCACAGCCATGGGCTCCATGAGCCTGTGTGTGCTATTTGCCACCTCTCAGTGTTTCCCTCAGGAGCTGCAGTCTGGCTGAAACAGGGGAGAGGGTTAATCCTTCTGTCTCCACAAGAGTTTAATTGGAAGGGAATTGTCTTTGACTTAATTTCCTCTCTTGTCTCCACTCAAGCCTAGTGGATCAAAAGAAATGCAAATTGAAAGATAATATTTTGGATGTGCCCGATTTTAAAGTTGAACATGAATAATCTTTCATGCCTCTGACTAAATGTCTGTATCATTTTTGTCATAAAAGTCATGAAACAATGAGTATTTCCTTGTATGATAAAAAGAATTTACTTTTCATCAGGAGAGGAAACCTGAGTGATGCTCTCAGTACTAGAACACAGCTACTAATTACCTCATGTTATCAAACCTGACATTATCCTTTAGATTAAAATACCATATGTTTTATTTTATAATGACAGGGCAAAGACCCAGTTAGTACAAGGTATTGAGCTACTGCATGTGAGGTGCCAGTATGTAGCAGGGTTTATTCACACTGAAATTCAATTGGCTGATTATTAGATTATCAGTTAATGCAATTTAAAATAAATTATATTATCGGTTTATTATATGCAATTTAATATAAAACTGTTCTCCCCTTTTTTCTTCCCTCTTCCTCTTTCATTGTTATTTTGAATTATAGCACTAGTAAAGTATTTTTCAAGTGGTTAACTTAAGTTTGCTTTCCAGCATCTCTTTATTTGTGAAGAAATGAATTCAAAGGTTCTGTTTTCTTTTTAGTGCTTGTGAAAATGAAGGATAGTTGTGCCTGCACTACAGAAAGGGTGATTTAGGTAAATGTCTCTGAGGCAGCTTGAGTCAATTCAGCTTAGACTTGCCCTGAAATTCTCTATTGCTTTCCTGCAAACCTTCCCAAGAGAAAAGATTTACTCTTGCTGAGCTGTATTGGAGTAGAAGGTAGTTTCGTTGGTGTCCTACATTATGGCTGACAAAAAGAGCAGAGAAAAATGCTACATTGAACCACATCAATGGGGAGGAGAAAAGATTTACTCACTTTTTCTCCACATGTTCAGTCTGGAGGTAATGGATGTCAGTTGTCGTTTCTAAAATTCACATCAGACTTACCCAAGAAACCTATAGGGATTTTTTTTATTGATGGTTTTCCAAGAATTCCTCATTTTCAAAATGCACACAGGAGATTTTTCCACAACTACTTGAAAGCAGATACTAGAGGCCTACATTTTGGCTGACACACTAGTAGAATAAATGCCTAGGTCTATGTTCAGCCCTAGCTTGGGAAGACCTAAATATAAATTTATAGATGGGGAAAAAACCCCAAAAAACCCTACCTACTTCTCTGCCATTCAGACCATACTGTCCTGAGAACCTGCTCCAGACCTGCACCATGGAACATATGGGAAGGCAAAGTCCTGAGACAAAACAAAGGAAGAAGATGCAAGGGTAAATGCTATTTTTCTGTTACCATGGCACTTATTCATGGATTGGGAGAAATAAGTTGTGCCTGCTCTTGGAACAGAGCCATTCCTTTGCTCATGCAGAGACATCTCTCAAGCCAGCTGTGCTGCCTCTGAGTTCCTTGTTATCAACTCTTTTAAGTGTGGGGTAAAGCAACAACATCATGACAATGATAAATGCTGCTTCTTTACACATTCACACGGTGCCTGCCCAGGTTTTGGTTCAAAAGCCCCACTGTGGTCTGGCTCTGAGAAAACAGAATTATTAGCAGTCATGGGAGGCTGAGAAGTTGGAGGTTTGAGCTGAGCAGTTGTTACAGAAAAAAAACCCAGATTCCTCCTCTTCTTTTTTTTTTTTTTTTCCAGGGCTCCTTTCATTGCTGAATCTTTCACACTCCAGAGAAGAGCACTGCTGTTTTCTGGTGGCTAAAAGCAAAATCACATAAAGGGGGAAGAGAAAGGTGAGTAAAACAAAGCTGTCTCTTGCACCCTGCTCGTTAACAAATGAAGCAAGCGATCCCGCAGGCTCACCAGGTAGTGCCCCTGGGCTGGCACAGTGCCCATCTGTGCCATCTGCTGACTTTCAAACCTTCCTCTGCTTCCCATCACATAGAACCTGCTGCAGCCAGGCACTGCTTTCCTGCTGAAATCGCTGCAGCATGCAGCCAGCCCAGGTTAGCAGTTCAATAGCTTTTGCTACAAAAAAAAGGGGAATGGGCGGGAGGAGGATGCGTTGCATCTTTGTATTTTCAGAGTTATAGTCTCTGTTATGGTATTTGTGAGTGTAATAGGACATTTCTCTAGCTATTTACAACAGGTCAGGGCAAATGTCCTGATTCCAGTATGCCATCTCACTGGCTCTTTTTGTTTGCTGAGTACAACTTTAGGTGCAGGTTAGTGAAACAACAATGGAATCGTTGATGTGATTATTGGGTTGAAGGAGAACAATAAATAAAAATGTTATATATATGAGATGCAGGACTCAAAATGAAGGACTGTGATATAAAAATGGGAACAAAATAGAAAACTTAGACCCAAAAAAAAGGCAGTAGTAAAAAGCTCAATATTTTATTCCATGTCAGATGGTTTCTCTTCTATCTAAATTGGCATGTTTCCTTGAACAATATTGTTTAAGGAAATAGCTGGCCCACCAGAATATTGTCCTTCTGCTGTTTATCTTCTGCCTGGCATTTTGCTCTGATCAGAAAGGTGGAGTATCAGAACAGAGGGAAGCTTGAAGGAAGAAAAATTCCGTGCCTCTAAACACCAATGCAGCAGCTCCAAGCAAAGTCATAGAAGTATAAGAGAAATTCACTATTAAGTTGAGCATTGACATTTTCAGCAAGAGAAAATATATCCCAACTATCACAATTTCTTTCAGGTTTTACAAGGCCACATCATCAGTACTTCAAATCAATAACAATGTTAAGACTAGTGTCTGAGATTGCTGTAAAGCCATCTAATTTCCAACAAATTTTGTAAAACCTGTAAGTCTAGAAGTCTTGCATGTCAACAGAATTGTGTTGCTCTAGTGTTAAAAATTGAAAATATAAGATGATACAAAATGTTTTGAAATGTATTATAACTGTCCACTTGGATCAGATGCTGATAAAAAAGCCTGTTAGGTTAGAAAATAAGGTTTTAGTTCAACTCCTTCTGGTCTGTGTTAAAGAGGAGTTGGATTTAAAGGCCCTTCTGTCTAAAAAACCCAACCACAGAAGAATTTAATTTCCAGTCTCATAAGTCTGGGTTCTTTGGAGAACTCTCACCTCTGGTATTTTACCTTTTGGGTTTTTTTTCTGCTTGCAAAGTTTGGAATCTTGGAGACACATCAAAATTAAAAGCAGGATGGGCAAAAGAGGTGTTTTGCCAGGAATGGTGCAAGTTTAACAAGGTGTAATTTTAAACTACTTTTCTTTCAACTTGAATGGGCTCACTATACTTCAGACCACTTCCAAGAACAGTTCATGCATTGATATGTGATATTGGGCTTAAAGCGTTAGGCAGACACCCTAATAAATAGTGTGATATTTAAAGAGGATGAACACTGAGTGACACCTAGTGAGTTACTCTTATTTTGTTCCTTTTGCCATCTGTCTTTCTTGCTAAGCTTCTCATGTTCTCAAATGCAGATCCAGTAGTTTAGCTAATGTTGTACTGAAGCAGCTCTGGTGGACCAAAACCAAAGTTTTCAAGGCAAACTTGCCAAATTGGCCCATACTGATCTGGAAGTCAAATACCCAGGTGTTTTGAAGAGTGAAAAATGCTGGAAACTGAGTATGTCACTGGAGTTTGAGTCCTTTTCAAAACCTAATGTTCATATTGCCACCTCTCCCTGAGATTCTTTGAAAAATATAATTCTAAATGTGTATGTTGAACATTTAAAAATTAGTCTTTGGGTACTTTTTGGAAACAGCTCTGCAGCTCTTTTGAACAGAGTTAAGGTAATTACTGCATCCCCTGAACTCTACTGACATGGTGCAGATAGGAAAAAAAGCCATCAATGCCTTACATTAGCACTTAATTGCATTTGACTAAAGCACACATTTACTGGAAGCAGGTACTCCAAAAACCATGCAGATGTAATTTTAAAAATGTTGAAACTAATTGGCTTGAGCTTTTTACTTTTGCTAAAATACAAGTCAATGCTTTTACATTAAAAAAACCTCATTTCTGTTTCAAGAGATTTTTTTGAGACTGTAACCAAAGCCAGAGAACAGCTGTACCACACAAGCACAGGAAATAAACTCTTGTCTTTTCCCCCAAAATACATGGAAAACCTGTAGTTTCTGATCTTGCTACAGCTGATTTACTACAGTTTTAACTTGGCAATCTAAAGTCATATGTCAGAGATTTATGTTGCTTTACTTTTACCAAAACTCTTTCGCTTATGTAGCTTGGTATCAGCTAAAGCTGGGTTCACTGTTTTTTCCAGAACAGGATGACAGGATCAGAATCCCCTTGACTTTGCTGTGGTAGCCACTGCTTGGGCTGGACACCCAGCTGAGGACGCAGCCCCAGGGAAGGGTCCTCAGAGTAGTTCCTGCAGCTAAAGAAAGAGTCTACACCAACCCCAGGACTTGCCTGTGGGTCAACACACTGCTTTTCAAAGAGATTTTTAAGGAATTGTGGAACTTCAGACTCGAAGGATTACATCATGGTGAAATCAGGTATTGCAGTTACTGTGCAGAGGGACAGAATTTGGTCTGGGATAACTGGGAATAGTTCACTTCTTTTCTGAAGAAAATGTCTCTTCAGCCTGACTTAAAGCATTCAGTTTAACGTCCACCAAGTGTTTCATGTTGTTCATTTGGGAGTTGCTACTTTAGATTCTGTCCTTTCCATGTGCCACGTCCAGATATTTCTTTTTGAACCCACTGGCATGCAGTGATCTATCATGTCTGATTTTTCCCTTTTTCTTTCCTAGGCAAACCTGCCCATCAGACAACCAGAATTTGCAGTTTCCATCTGCCCCAAGCTGGATTTTGGGCTGCAGGAGTAGCTGCAGACTACTGATCTAAGAAGCACAGGATTTGGGGTATATCCATGCCACAGTACCAAGAGTTCATTTATCTCTTTCTGGTAAGAACATGCAATGTTGACATAGGTGTAAGCTTTTATATAGCCCTCCTTTAGGAGAGCATCTAAGGTTCTTCTCCAAACCCTCCCTTGAGGCTATCTGTTGGCTGAGTAGATCCCATAAATCCTGGTCTGTGCTGGAAATGTTCATACAGTAAAATCTACTCATGGTTTCTACTAGTTTTGCTGGATAAGGTAGATGGTGTTATGTGGAGGGTGTACAGCCTGAGCAGAGTGGTGTGGGGGCACTTGGGCTGACCTGTTCTAACTTCAGAGCTGTGCATGGAATTAAATGCAGCAGGGAGAGCTGCAGGGCTCCTTTTCCAGAATGATAGAAGTCCCTCTTGACAGATACAGGGAAGCTGGAGTTGCTGTGTGGCCCCCTGTACCAATACAACATCATTTCTAACATTTAAACAACAGTTTAATTTTTCTGGGGAGAAAATGTCTCTAAAATTTCTGGGGAAAAAGTGAAGTAAACCTTCAGAAAACTGCAGATGGAAAGCTTATATTTATGTAAAATGGAAACATGCTGTGAATCATTGGAGAAAACCTATATTTTCTTGCCAATTATAACAATATTAGGTAGCAGTGAAGGTTTCCAAGGCAACCTGGCCACGGGTGCATTCATGTGGAGTGTGTGTGACTACTGGCTTTGTCAAGCCAATGGATGCATGTCAGAAGGTGATGTGTGGGGGGAGTACAGATTATTTAATCAATCTACACTACAAAAACTATTTAAAAGCAGAGGGTTTGGGACTTGCTTGCTTCTTTTTTTTTTTTTTTTTTTTTTTTTTTTTTTTTTTTTTTTTTTTTTTTTTTTGTGTGTGTGTGTGTATGTGTGTGTATGTATGATTGTGCTGAGCATTTTACTGCTTTTCTGGAATAGACAAGACATAGTAATAGGCAAAAAGGTGGGAGCCAGGAGGCTGAAGACACTTGGCTGGTGGGGCGTACAGAGGGGTGTTAGAGGAGACCTTTTGGGCAAGTCAGTGTGAAGTCTGTTCATCCATTCTCTGTGGATGTAAACAAATGTACAGCATCTTCCCCAAATAAACTCTCTTCTTCCTTTTGCCTGAACAGACACCAGCCTGTATTTCCCAAGCTGTTAAACAAAAAGAGCTCTTCCAACAACTCAGGTTTCTTGCCTTCCATTGCAGCACTTGGTACCATCTTCTTTTTACCCTCATTCCTCTACAACACAACTTTATTTTGTGTATTGAAGCCTCTTCCTGGCCTCTCCAGCTGTCCTGTGGAGCACAGAGAGCAAAACACATGGTGTGGTCCTCCCATATGTTTTCTTTAGGCCATCACTCTTGTTTCCTCTGAAGAGCTATTGCAGTTAAATGTTGTGTGAGGATGCTGCTGTCAGTCTCCAGGGAATTCACTGCCTTGTCTTTGACCTTTTAAAAACTTCCAAGAACTGCAGATTAGGTTTATTTAGGAAAAGAAAAAAAACATAAGGGCTGCCCAATTCCTGATACAACTTCGGGAAAATAATAAAACAGACCCATTTTATTTATAACACAAGGGAACTGAGAAAGGAATGTGGGTCGTGTTCATCAGCCTTGTCTGGTTTCCAGATTGCTAAGGCAGCTGCGACACAGCCATGATGCAGAGTCCATTCCTCACTTTAGCTGGTCAGGTAAACTGAGCCTGCAGGTCTGAGCTGACATCACTGGGAGCAGGGAAGATCACCAAGGGCTGCAACTGAAGCCTGAGATTTGTCCAAAAATTTCCACTGTTCGTCAGTAGCAGTCCCCTTTCCAAATTCATTTTGCTTCAGGAAAAGGCTGTAACCATTCCCAAGTATCTTTCTCTAAACCAAAACTGTCGCAGTATTGAGTTCACTGTAACTTTGCAGCTTCCCCTGGGAATTAAAAACAGTCACAGGAAGTGTTCATTGAGCAGTTACTCACTGAAAAATGCCTGTGTGATGCCTGGTGGTTCTGGTGTGAGGGCTCCAACCACACTGAAACTCTGGTAACGTGCACAGCCACGTCCCTTACCCAGCACTGCTTTCAGAGTGCCCAGGGCAGCGAATGTCAGTCATGCCCTGAGCACCCAGAAGCAAGCTCGAGTGAGAAATCAAGATCCTGGGAATTCGTCCTTCAATTATTTCACCTAACTGTTGCCTTTTACCGTGGATTGCAAAATGTCCTCTGTGCATGGAGATGTGTATGCTCACACACATCTAACTCAGCTCAAGAGCAGTGAGTATTGTGCAGTGAGAACACACCCAGCTAACCAAGCTAGGAAAATGTACCCATGTACCTTCCCAGAGGTTTTCCTCTGCACTGGCTGTCCTGAAATTGTAGGTGTAAGTTTGTTTTTTCCTTTCTCATGGGCAAGGGAAGATAAAACTTGGAAAGAGCCGGGCCAGATTGTGTCCTTTCAGAACATAAAAGGGGCCTGCAAGGAAGTTGGAGAGGGACTTTCTGGCGTGGCATGTGGTGGAAAGACAAGGAGAAATGGCTCTAAGCTGGCAGAGAGCAGGTTTAGATTGAATATTAAGAAATTTGTTACTGTGGGGATGGTGAGGCACCGGAACTGGTGTTTCAGAGAAGCAGTGGGTGCCCCATCCCTGGACACTGATGGAAGGCATCTAAGGGTGGCAGTAGCTCTTAGGCACTAAATATGTTACTGAATACTTTGGCCCGAGTGATTCAGGTGCTCCTAACACTTAAGTCTTGTGTTTAAGCCTCTCAGCCCCCTTAGGGTTCCACATTATTTGGTCTTTTGGGTTCCAGAGAAAGGTACATCAAGCTCTTGCCTCCCAAGGCAGAATCAAACACAGGATTGAATTGCCTTACCTTTTTACAATATGGGACACTTGACAGAGCTACTGAAATCCTATTTGAAAAACGATAGCTGCTGATTTTCTGCTTGCTGAGAATTATTAGTATTTTTTCTAGCCAGCAAAACCAGCCATTAAATCAGCAAAATCCTTTGGCATTAGAACCATTTGGAATGTAAAAAATACTGCTTCTTGTTGAGCTGCAAATGTTCAGTTGCAAAGTTAAGGGAAAATCTAAAAGTACAAATAATGATCTTAATTTGAAAGGCATTTTACAAGTAAACATACTACAATTGTAGCTACAAATCAGATAATTGCTGAACATTTTCAAACCAGGACTATAAAGTTAAAAACAATAAAATCAAATTTAAGTCCAAACAAATAACAGGGGCATTCTAAGTAGAAGGTTCATATTATTGATTTTTTTTTTTAATGGACCATTTCTTTATCTCTAAAACCTCAGATATCACATAGTGGCCTCTAATCATCTATGTTATAATATTTAAATGAGCATATACTTTAACATAAAGTGGTTTACAGTCGGTTTTTCTATTACTGTATAAGAAATGTATCCATGAAACATAAAAAGGTCAACTACTCCAATGAAATAACTTTTAAAAATAATACAGTTTTACAGCCATACATAAATATGTGTATTTTATTATGTCAAAGAATATGAAAGAATATAGCTCAGTGTTTAACTGCAAGTCTTTGAAGGAGGATACATTAACTTTAAACTGGGATGTATGATCATTGAAATATATTATTTCTGCTGTGGACTTTCCATTTCGAAGCGAAAGCTTTTTCTTCTCCCTACTTCCCATCTTTTTCCTCCACTCATAACAGTTTACCAAAGTACTGATATGCCATGTCACTATGTATTTTAGTAAGGACTTAATAGAAATTGGGGGCTGTGCTGGCCCCCTGCATTGTGTCCCACTCGGTGGCCGAGCTCTGCCACGCCGGGACAGCCCAGCTGTTCTGACTCACCCTTTGGGAGGGTGCTGGCAGCTGGGATGGGGAGCAAAGCTGAGGTGCAGCCACAATGCAGGTGACAGAGAGGGTCTGAAAATATCCCCAGCTGAGATAGGACTTTGACTGAGCAGAACACGCAGAGATGGTGCTTAGGTTGATGGATGTAGAACATTCATCAGAACTCCCTGAGAAGGGAGAAGGAAAGGGAGAAGAGATCAGCGAATGTATTTTGTGTATGCATTTGGCCCTCCTGTCTGGCTGTGACAAAGTATGGCTTGGTCTGAGCAGATCCTCAGAGAAGTTCCAAATCCCTGGGTGGGTTTTGTAGCTTCTGACAAGTCTATAGCAGCCTAGCTATCTCTGCTAAGCTGCCAGCTAGTTCCTTCTGTACAGGCTGCCACCACATCCCCCTTGACTGTGGGATCCCAGGAATACGGGTTCCCAAAGCATCCGCTGTTCCACAGTTACTAATATCTCTAGGCCATACCCAACCTAAGTTTTATGCAACTAATTAAAAGGGTAAGCTTATTTCCAAGGAGCAGCTGTTCACAGAGTTGGGAAGTAGAAGTAAGGTAAAAAAAGCATTCCCATTCCCTACACATCCTTCCTCTGAAGCAATCAATAAGTTTAATTAGAGTGGTTAGGAATGAACTATGAAAGCAGCAAAGTTAGTATCAGATAAATTAGGGAAATATTGGGACAGGAGATACATTTGTGACATTTTTTAACAGAAATCTGATGAAGGTAATTGCCAGTCCTGCTTGTTATGAAGGGGAGGAGTGCGTGCATCAGGGCCTGGCAGCAGTAGAAGGAAAGTCTATTATAATCCATCCATTTCACACGCTGTAACTGCAGTCTCCATAAGTAATTGGAGGGGAGTATGGTATAACACCCACGCCACCCTGCTTGAAAACACTGGTGTTCTCTTGCTGATTATACCCAAAGTCAATGGGTAACATACAGATTTGGTATAATGCAGTATGATAGAAACCTCCTCTGTGCAAGTCGGACAAAGTTGCACTTTGCACATACACTTCTCTTCTTTCTAGTACAGAAATAAATCAGTTCAAAGTAAGCCACATCTTGTGCACTCCCTCTTCCAGCTGTGCTGGACCATGCATCTTAAAAATGTTTAAATGCGTATTTTTAAGGAGATCGTCTCTTAAATGATGGGCGTGATTCTAAGATGTGGAGGTTCTACAGTAGGGATCATTTATAACTGCAGTCATTGCCTTCCTAGAGAAAGAATTTTAAAAAATCCCCACTTTATTTCTAAGTCAGATTTTGTTTGTGGTGGGGCTGTTCATACTTTTGAGTCACGCGTGTTCTTAAAGAGACTTTGCTCAGTTTGGGTCAAAGTGAAAGAGACAGAGCTGAGAGAAACATTCACAGTAAATATCTTTGTAAAAAATGCTATAGTTCTGTTGATACCAGAAGGTTTTGTGGGCATATCCTTTTATTTCTTTTGGTTTAGTAAAAATACCTGAAATTTTTTCTGAGGCACTGAACTGAAAAGTTTTATTAGCTGAAACATCTGAACTTCTGGTTTAAAATTGCTCCTTGCATCAATATTTTTTGTATTCAACTGAGACACTTCAAAGCAAAACACCTTGCATTTTGGTGGGCTTTTTTTCTGAAAGGAAAGGGTTCATTTAGTGTGGAGGAGAGAAAATATTGGATTATTTAGTCTAAAGGACAGAACATGATGGAGGACATCTTTCCAAATAGATAAAAGGCTGCTGCCAAATAAGGAAGGCAATAAATCTGCTCTCCATGTTCAGGGTAGATATAAGAAGAAATAATGCAACTCTAATAGAAGAGAAAAAATCCCCAAAACATCAAGCTAAGCACTAAGAAAATATTCTACTGGTAATGCCATAGTGCTTGGAGAATTCTGCCTGACTGGAGATCTCCACCAAACTACCTCAAACCTGGTTTGAGGTAAAGCACCCTCAGGATAACAGAAAGGACTTGTTCTGCCTGAGGGCTGGATAATCTCTGAAGTGTCTCCAAAGCTTGGGATTCTCTGATGCTGAGGGCTGTTTTTGTTAAAGATAAAGCACTGCTAATATGGAAAAAGTCTGGTAAGAGATTGTAGTTGCAGCAAGCAGACTCTTTTGAGAGAGTTGTCTTTGGACAGTAATGGCTTTGGCAGGCTGGTGTGGCTGTCCCCAGGCTTTGCAAGTGCCTTGCCTGTTTGTGGTCTGCATGTGCACAGGCACAGATGGGGCTGGCAGAGGCAAAATATTTCTTGTAATCCTTCTAAGAAATGACAAATTAAGGTGTGATTCTAGAACTGTTAAAAAGGAATTACCACTGAGGAATTTCCAGATGGTCATGCAGAATTACTACTGAAGAGTGAACAGCAAGGTTAAGTTATTTATCCAAGTACAGTTCTTTCTTGTCTTTGTTTCATGTTGGAGATTCCCATTCTGTCTTCTAGCCCATGCAAGAATTTCTTATTCAGTCCAGTTACGGCTACCTTTCTGCCTGCTAGTTCCATTTTCTTGTCCAGTGCTGATAATATTCTTTTAAACCTAATTCCTCAAGAATATAAAATGATGGGCTCAGTTTCTTCCCTGCTGTGGAAAATAACCTTAAGACTTTTTTGGCTGGTGCTAAGCTTATTTGAATGAGTGTAAGGGATGCTTTGGTACGGTTCTGTGGAGCAGCATGCAATTCTGCATGATAGGGTATCAGAACAAATCACTGCTGATAACCTTCTGGGTTAATTGCTGTGCAACGAGTGCCTTGAATCAACACATTATGTTTAATCCCAGAACACACTCTGGCTATCTCTTTACTATCACTCTATGGGGCTTCCAATTGTTATTTATGCATAATGGGTGACACTTATTTCAAAGCTACCTAAGTGATTTAGACAGAGCAGTTTAACTATTTTGCAGGAGATCATCCCTGTAGATGACTCTAGTATAACATAAATTACCAATGTTTCTACATATTCCAACTAATGCATAGATAATTCCCTATTCCTTTTTCTTATCAAAGCTTCTAAATCCTTATTTGTTCTAGCTACATTTTTTATAAGTCTTTTAAGTACTGACCACTGCACGTGAATCTCAGAGGTCACCATGAGATCCTGATGGAAATTCTCATCAAACTGGAGGTTTCTGTATTTGATAGAGTGTCCAAATGCTGTCTTTATTCCACATGGTCATCTGGGAGATTATCCCAAGGGTGGAGAAAGATTTCAGTCAAATCAATGGAAAGATTCTTAATGTCATTCCTTTAGCTCAGGCCCACAGAAACTCCAGAAAACAAAAATCTTGCAGAGCAGGGGACTTGTGGCTGCTGAGGATTAGGCTGTATTGCAACCTAAAATACAATTGTATTGTATTTTACTAAGGAAAAAATCTCAAGGTATTTCACAGGAACTGGATTCACATTCTTATTGAACTTTGTGACAAATTAGATTTTGCTACTTCTGAAAAAATATACCTTTATGATCTAACTGGATCAAATGCTATTGTGGTCCTGTAAGGCACACTGCTAACACAGCATCGAGTTTCCCTAGCTTAAAATAACACAGCATAACAAAACAATATACTAAAAAGTAGGGCTGAGCAGCCTCTTGCTCGCAAATTCACTAACCAGTCATGTGACAAGAGGCACTCTGGTAGTTTGCTCAACACTTCTTCACTATTCACACTGCTTGTGTTCAGTCTCCTTTTTCATTAGGTCTTGCACTTCTAAATGACAACATTGTTCACAACTAACTCTTTAAGTATTCTTGCCATGGCAGATTGCAAGAAAAGGCGGCTTCTGTTCTCTTTTACTCTCTGACCCAAGAAATTGTGCTTCTGCCATGCTCTTTCATTCATTACTGTATCACTCACAGGTTCATTTTTTGTTGTCTCACACCTCCTTATCTGCAGTATTCCATCCATAGTAATCAAAGGTGTGACTGAATTTACATCACCTTGTAATGCAGGGAGCAGGGTAAGACAGGAAGGCAGACAATGCTGCACACACCTTGCTCATCTCAGAAAAATGGTCTGTGGACGCAACATGCAGTTAGTTCATCTATAGTAAAAACCAAAGGAAATGCTGTTTTCTTACATTGCAGTCAGCTTGGAGCTATTATAAATACTTCCACTATTGGCATCAAAATAAATCTTGCCTTCCAGATAAAGCAGCATAAGTTTTCTTTGCAGGTTCATAGAGTAGCTCCCAATTTACATCTTATATACAGAATCTGTGGAAGGAATGTGTATTAACTTTTTCATCAAAGTGTTGATCTTTGCTTTGTAGCCTGTGAGGCTTTCCATCTCTTCTTTATTGCTTTCAAGGCTGGTAGTGTGCTCACAGTGAGGACTGCTAGAAGTTATTTTTCCTTAATCCTTCTCCATCACATGCTTGGACCTAGAGTCTAAGCCAGGCTTATGGACTTTAAAGTTAACCTTAAGCATTCATGAAAGAAACATACTGCAAATATAACAGTGGCCTCTGTAGCTTCTTTAAAATTTTGTGGTGTTTTGGAGGGAATTTAAATTATCATTTGAAGTCATAAAATGCACATCTGTGAAAAGTCATGAGGCTCAAAATACAAATGTAGACACAGGAGTAAACAGCTCTGGCAATGAAGTGCTCTCAAATACCCTTGTCATGTAGAATGACTAACCTGCTAAAATCATACTTATCATCTCACACAAATGAGCAGATAGGTTTCAGTAAAATGCAGGACTTTTCTGATAAATTGCAATGATTTCCATGGAAATTATAAGGATTTTGCTACTTGGGCTATTTCTGTGGATCTATTCTGTCACTGCTACATACTCTTTTCAAGTTGCACTTGTGTGAAAGATTTTACTGGCTTGAAATTATGATTTCTAGTTTGAGGAAAGTTTTTGCAGAGAACCTTTTGCTGATCCTGATCACATCTTGGTATAATACAGCTCTTTTAGTGAATTTAGATCTTAGACTTGCTTGCACTTTAGGCCAGGCTGAGGATTATCCTGTAAAGAGTAGGTTTGCATTCTAATCTAATGAGAAGGAAAAGATTAGAGGGTGGCATTCACTGGTAGATTAGGGATATCTTTCATTTGTGGTGAAAGTTAACATTGTATGGAAATGTATACTGAATTAGCAGCAGTTTTCTTCTTGTACCCTGTGTATTTCTCCTTACTTTCTACTGTCCCTCAATTTTTGTAGAACAGTCCATCAAGGATTTTTCTAGTGATTGACAGCCTGAGACTGGGCATTTAAACTTGTGGAATGGTATAATGTGCTAAGTGTGCTGTTATTTTTGTTTGGATGAATGCTTTCAAAGCAAACTTTCATCTGCAGTAAAAAGTTTGGGGCATGCTATGAGTCAGCAAACCATCATTATTCTTAACAGGCAAAATAGAGAAGTCACTCTTTTCCCCAGAATCTGACACAAGTGAGGGGACTGCACAAGAATTTTGCCAAGTTGAAAAAGTGTGGAAGAAGTAGTCAATGTTATGTGCTGGAAATGACAGATGCAGAGCAAAAATCAGCCACCTCACCAGAGTCAGATACAGCTGGAAAGGTTCCAAAGTACATTGCAGCTGAACTGTGGGTAGAGATGCTGCCATACCCAGTCCCTCCTTGGTCACTGAAATGACAGCTGTACCTTTGCCTGCCTCAGTGTCAAGTGCTTCTTCTCTAAGTTTTGGGACACAGCAGGCTACAAGGAATAGGCAGCCATTTCTTTATACCCACACAGCTCACATCTACTCCAGTCCCAGCAGGCTGTCGTGGCTCAAATCCTGAGGCTACACTGCTAATCTGTCTCAGCTCTGATGTGTGGCCCTGCATAGAGGCATCTGAATTAGCTGCTGCAGGTACTGCAGGTTGCCTGTCAGGCTGCTTTAGCTGCTGATATACCGCATGACTTTGCTGTCCACATTCTGGTTTAGAACAGTTTTGTGACTACTCTGACCCTCCTGTGATGAGACCTAATACACATTAACCTTCTTGGGAGGGAAAAGACCACGCTCAGGTGTCTGGGCTCTTTGTTACATAATGCCTCTAAACTCAGCTTTACAGAGGCAGGAATGTCCATGAATTAGTGCTAAATGAAACAAAGAAGAGAGGAGAGTGTTTTTCGTGTATGGATATGTCTTTCAGGGAATGACCTACACAGAAACTCTGCAGTGAAAAGAGTATTTGATAATGGCTAACACTCAGTGAGCAGTCAAGTCCAATGAAGATATGCCTTAAAAATCAGCTGTGCTATATGAAAGAGAGATGCAGAAAATTACCAATGCATTCCTCAAGATAGTAAATGCTTTTTAACAGAATAGGTATAAAATGATGCTGCACAAGGACCTATCTTTCATAGCTTTAGTTTTTATAATAATACCACAGCAACTACCTTTTGTCATGAGCAAAAAAAAAGGGCTTTCTTTGAACATAAGTGGTAGTAGTTGCATAATGTGAAACTTACTGATGCATATAATGGTAGCATTGGGCCGTCTGAGCACAATGCATGCGTTAAAATTAATCTCTGCACAGATCAGCAAGCACATGCAGATTCTCCCATGATGACAAGAGCAGTGCACTTTTCAGGAGAAGCCAAACTTTCAAAGCCTGGCATCTGGAGTTTGCAAGCTTGTTGTTCCATTATTAACTCTGTAAGCCTTAGGGAAGGGGTAATGGATGAGATGATCCCAGGAGGTCCGTCCCAGACCTACTTTGTTTGGTTTCATGGTTCCTAACCAAGCAAGCAGTAAGCACAAGTGTTCTCTGAAATGAGAAGAGGGAAAGAGATGTGTATTCGTTATGCAAGATACTCTGTTCAGTTCCAAGCTATGTAGTCCATTCCAGAGTTCAGCAAAGAACAGGTGCAAGGAGCCACAGCCACAAGAATGGTGCTTGGAAGGGACCCTGCGATCCCTGGTAATGCTGAATGTACTTTAAGGAAAACCACAAGACTGTAAAGGATTGATTTCAAAGGAGTGAGTTTGGGCAGGACAAGACTGTTGGGAGAACCTCTCCCAAGGTTCTGAAATGAGCAGATTTGCCAACACTGCTCATCAAAATCTCATTTACTTTCAGCAAGAAAAAGTGGCATTTTACAGTGATACCAAAATCACTCAACCTGTATTGTAAATATCAGGCATTTGAATCCCAGTAGCAGAAATGTACTGGGTTTCCTTGTTGCTGACTTGTGTGCTGTGATCCTTTAGGAAGTGTGGGTCTGGGGGGAGAGGTCAAGCTCCCACTCAGGGCAAGGCCAGCACTGCATCCAACCATGTTTGCTAGGGGCTTTGTCCACTTGGGACTTGAAAGCCCCAAGGTCTAAGATTCGTGTGCTTACCTGTCTTCCCAGTGAGCACAATTCAATCCATTATCTGCTGTCAGGACTGGGTTTGCCAGAGATTAAACGAGCCTGGCTACAGACTGCAGCAGTATCTCACTTCTTTGCAGACATTTTGGTGCTTCAGTTGTCATCTTCAACCACCCCTTTCAGATTGCCTTCAAGAGACTTTTCTTGCGTATTTGTTGCATATTTGACTTTTTTTTTCCTCTTTTTACGGAAAAGGAAGGGCACATTTCTTTAGAATAAAATCTGTCCCAGTCTCCTTGCAGTCCTTTGACTATAACAATGCATTTCTGGTTTTCTCCCTTTGCCTTTTCCCAACAAATCAAGCAGGCCTTCATTTCAAATTTTAAATGGAACCCAGATGATTTGTAGGCATTTTGTTATGCACCGTAGAATATTTGTACATTTATGAGCTCAAGTCAGAATTTTCCTTGTGTCTAGAAGAATGAGCTATCTTTCCCCATCAGCTTTCAGGGGCTTTCAGGCATACATGAAAATACCCTGAGTGATTTAGGTACCTAGTGAAAGTCATTCAGACAGAGGACCTATTGCACTTTTAAAAATATGACTTTCTTCAATGTGTTAAAAATCCCTGCTGCAACAGCTGTGGTGGTAAGACGTTAGGTTGAACTCCGCCTTTTTGTAAAACAGGATAGTTTTTCTCTGTCTTCTGGCAGATATGTGCTCCAGAAAAACAAGTCATTAAAAGATTCATTTGTAAGGATAAACAGAATTGACAAATAAAGCTGTTTTTTGAAACTAGGCTGAAAAAGGTTTTTTTTTTTTCTTGAGAGGTGATGATAGATTTCAAACCTCAGTCAGTGCTACCTAATGCCTACACCGTAATTCTTCCCCCAATTAGCTGTTTGTAAGGCAATGCCATCTTCCACTTGTCACATTATAGACTTTATTCAAATGAAATACCTGAAAGAAAAGCCTCCAACCTGTCCAGTACTACCGAGCAGAATTCTATTATGTAAATCTACTTCCATATTTTGGGAAAAAATGATAGGCAGGACATGAAATGGAAAAATAAATTATATGCATACAAGTAAAAGATCAGTCAGGCAATGTACTGAGGTATCATTAGGGTTGATGAATCACTATTATCATTATAAAAATAACATATAATGCTTCAAATCCTGCATCATGGTTGACTTCTTTGCTGATGAATATTTATGCAGTTTCTTTTGTTTCTTTGTGTGTCTAACAGATGCCAAGCTAAGTTCAATAGACAAATTGCATCTCTGTGAACTGTCACAGCCCTGTCCTTGTTTTTTCTAGGAAACTGAAGTTAAATAGCAAAATAGAATAAATAAAGAGGTCAGAACCTCCATCTCCCTACAAAATACAATCAACTGATAAATAATCTGTGGAATAATTCAGTTCAGATCAAAGAAGAAATGAAATTTAAATCTTCTTTATTTGAAACAAACCCTTGTGTATCTGCACTCTGAGGATCATAAGTTACCTAGCCAATGTGTGTGTCATAACCTAATTAGCCACTTACTTCTACTAAATTTCTCAGTATTCCTTGTGTCTGTGCTCCTTACCTTCAGTGCAGGATGGGAGAATTATTAAAAGCATATGATGTTTATTAGCAAATAAGGCTTATAAACAAAAAATTATAAGGAGGAAAACAAAAATAGCTAGATAATGATGTGTGGAGACACAATATCTGAGGTCAACATCATTTACAACCTTTTTCAATTGGTAATAAATCAGTTCAATTAACTCAGTGCCTTAGCATAATATTGTTCCCAAACAAACTTTTATTTTAGCACACTAGTTTTTATGGCAGGTGATTTTTTTTTTCTTTTTTTTTGCCTCCAGATGTACAGTCCTATTGATTTGCTTTGCAAGCTTTCTGTAGAAGGTGGAATCAATGGAGCGCTCTCACCCAAACAACTCTGAAGTAGAATTTATAGATTTGGGGAAATGACTTAATTGCTGGAATGATGCTTGCAGCTAAGCCTGCCGGCTTACACTTTTGCAACTACTGTGCATTATCCAAGTCCCAGGCATCAAATATATAACAGTATATACAAGTAACTGGAAAATATTGTAAATACCTCTGGAATGTCATCACTTCTGTGAGGCATTACACAGAATTTAACTGATGCTCACACAGGGATACCATCTCTGAATTTTGTTCTTAATTCTGCCTAGAACAGCCTTGAATCTCTTGACACCTCCTAACATGCATGGGGCTTCCCGCAGCTAATTCTGGCTATACGAAAGCAGAGTTTGCCATTTAAAAACCATACCAGGCAGAATTAGGTAAAGGATTTTCTCCTCTCTCAATGCCAGCCACTTCTTTCTGTCTCCGTGTGGAAGGTCTCTCATTGCAAAAGCAGCATGTGGGATTTGGTAGTGATTCAAGGGCCTAAAGAGATACATGCCTTCCAAGAAGCAAACAGCTTGGCACCACTTCACTGTGTGATATATTTGCAAAGATCACAGGTTTACTTTGATAAGTAGAAACTCACACAAAAGTTGATTATCCCTCATCAGCTTGACTGTTGCAGTGCCCATCAGTACAAGTCCCACAAGCCACTGTAATTACTTACAGTCCAACCTCTTCTCTGAAGTCTTCTAATCCCTCTGTTCCAACTTTTTAAGGAAGAAAACTTGCTGATATTTAAAATTGACAAGACTGCAACCAAGCAGTGAACATGTTTTGTGGGGACAGGGGAATTGTTTGTTTGTTTTATTTTGAGTTTTTAATTTGTTTTGTTTTGCCTGGTAATGCAACACTCTACATCTTTTGGGGAGCTTTGTCCAGGAGATTTTTGTGTCTTCATGGAAATCATCACCTGCCATACCCAGCTATACAGAAGGTACTAAGCCTTACTCTGAACACCTCCTACTTCTGTGCTTGGCTGCTGCCATGATTTTTTCCAGTGATGTCTTTTCCAAGGGATCCAACAGTGTGTAACACCACATCATTTGCTAGAACTTCTGAATCCTGAAGAAAACATTACATCTGAAATCAGAGGAGTGTTTTTTACGAGGAAATCTTTCTACTTACTTGCATGATACTGTCTTTAGCCAGTAGCCCTTCAAGTGGCAATGTAAAGTCATTTGATTCACTTGCTTGACCAGTTTCTAATTGGATATAATGAAGCAATGCGAGATGGCTGTACACAGTCCCTCCAGCACCACTCAATTATTCCTTACATCTCTGTGATGAGATCAGCAGGACAATTTGGTACATGCCGGGTTCTCTGTGCAGCTGACAGTCCCACCCAGCTAATGAGGCTTTACTGCTATTCCAGCACCATCACATTTTTATTCACTTGTCCTTAGATTTACACTTCACATTCCCCTCTGCAAGTACCACGTGAGCATATCAGCTTCTTAATGCAAAACAAATACACAATCTGGTGGAGTGCATTACACATGTATACCTTTTGCTAAAAATCAGCTGTGCATTAAATGGATGGAATTTCTATTTAAAACAGCCAGCATGGTCTAAACGGATACACTGTGAGATGGTTACCTAGGCAACAAAATTCCTCAAATTGAAGGGGTCTGTAACAGAAGATGTTTATCTAGCTTTAATTTTGGGGTCTGGTTTCTAAAAATCTTAATTGACTCCTTTCAAATGTATTTTATCTAGTGATAATGCTACATTTCAAGCAACAACTAGGACAGATTCATCTACTGTATCTCTGTTGCAAATTATAGATATAAAGCACATAAAACAGAGACAAAGGTTAAAGGATAACTCATTTCACAGTCTGGCAATTGTTTAGATGGTTGAGCCTTGCCTCTTGGCTTCTAGGTTCACTGTTTATTTTTTTATTGACTTCATTCATTAAAAGCATCAAAAATATTTTTGTCAGTTTGACTGCAACTGGGCTATCAGGTAGCAAAATTCTTGACCTTGCTTTTATAAAGTTCTGTATTTTCTATTATGTTTTCTCCAAGTCTCCCTGTAGCATGCTTCCCTCTCCATGTAACTCAGCACCATGGACAGAGATTCTCCCTAATCCTGGAAATACCAGGTATTATTGAGGTATTATAGACATTTTTGGTTTGTTTCACTCTTCTTTTTTTTTTTCTTTTTTCTTTTTTTCTTTCTTTTTTTTTTTTTTTTTTTTCCCTAAATGGGACAGGCTTCTTCTCTCAGGAGAGTATGACTGTAGTCTCCCTTAATAATCTCCGTCCCCCAAGGTGGATGTGGAAGTCGGATTGCATGTTAGCATGGCTTTGCAGCAAGGCTTTTAGGGCTCAATGCTCCCACACTGGGAGCTGTGGGTCCATGACAAGGCAACTCCCAGGGCTTGAATCAGTGTCTTAGGGGCTACATCAGACTCTGCTGTGCAGGGGGACACCACGGGGCACAGCTGTTTCGTCAGTGTGAACATGGAGGTGGCTGCATATCTGAGAGGATGCTGCAACACCGTGTTGGGGAGAGCTATTCCAGTATTCCAGCATCGCCTTCCCAGGAGTTCAGCACCCAGAGCTGAAGGGAAAATCCTAAAATGCTTATCTCCCACTAGTCATTACTTAAGTGAGCAGATCCTCTAAAATATTCAGTGTTAGCTAACTCCGGCTGTTCTCACAGCATCAGAGGCCTCTGAAAAGTCAAGCAGGTCATGGCAGCATGGGCACATCCTGCAGGTCTGTGGTAGCTGACAAATTGCTTTCAGAGGAAACTGTGTGTACAAAGTTGTCCCCAGTCATGATCTCCTGGGAACCAAATTTTCTAGCTTTCCAGGGATTTGAAAGGAATTGAAATTAATAGGAAGTGAGTATTCAGATTTGTTAAGAATTTTCAAAAGCAAAGGCTTAGTGTTTCTATAGGTGTTTTTTTCCAAAGTGCTTGAGAGATTTGAGAGCATGAGGCTCCCTGCAAGGCAGTGGGACTGCACTCCTCAATCCCTTTAGGGGAGAGGATTGTGGGCTGCTTACCCAAAGACAAGTAGAAAATGTCTCACTGAACAAAAAGTTGAGAGTTCTCCGCCTTGTATTTCCTTTCTGCTCACCTGGATCATACTGATCAGCACTGAAAGCAAGCATAGGAGTGGGAATCAATCTGCTGTCTGAATTTAGGTGTTTCTTAGTCCTTGTCTGGAGCTGTGGTTTAGGGGGGTGGCATGTGCAGTTATGTGAATTTTAACTTTGAGGGGAAAGAATTTGGCGTGCATGTGGTCTGGACAGCAGAAACCTTGTACAGATTGTGGTGATATCGCTTTTGTTTTGCCTTCTCCTCCAAAACTTAATCTCAAATTAATGAAATTTATTAAATCCCAAATTAATACTGACTTCTCCACTGTAGATTGAAATTTCTTAGCACTTTGTTTCTAGACCAGATATTCTTGCTTTTCAGCACTGTTTTCCACAGATGTGTTTAAAAATCTTTGGTGAGTGTATCTTGAATGCAATACATGGAAACAGTCATATGCATGCTTGTGTATTCACGAAATAGAAATTAAACTGATTTGAGAAAATCTGGTTCAAATGACCTGTCAAATGTACTAAAGTTTCAGTGCAAAATGCAGGCAGCAAAATATTTTCTGCTCAACTGAGTTTGCTTCATCCTCTTCTTGCTGAGCACCCATTTGCTCCCTATCCTAAGGACAAGATCTTTCTCGCTTCCATTAGGCTTCTCTAAAAATTCAGACAGCATTGTTGGCTGTTCTCTGCAGATAGATTTTGGCCTTTAAAAGCTTAGTCTTGCTGTATGATTATGAAAGTACTGTGGAATGTTGTGATACTGGGGGTTTAGTCTTAATTGTCCATCAGTTTGTTACCTGAAGATCTCAGTGGTTTATAAAAGAGAGAGATATCAGATTCAGCTCAAAGGAACTGCCATGATAGCAGCCTGCGACTAGGACCTCTCAGTGACTCAAAATAAGATGCTTTGCTCCTAAGCCTTCTTTTGCATGTAGCTCTGGACATTTATTGTGATGAGTTCAGCTTAGACAGATGCGTTTGCAGGCCCTGTCTTGTTCTTAGAGTAAACAGGAGAGATGGAAAAATGTACAACTAATTGCCAGTGGGGTAATGAATTCCTTCATATTTTGACAGAACATGTTAATTAAGTTGTGACCCTGTGGGTTAACTAATTCTGCTTGGAAGAGGGTAGCCACACACCAGAAGGGTAGAGACCCATACCATCCTACTCAGAATTAAAAAGAAAAACTCTGGTTTAGGTTGATACAAAATAAACACAAAATATAAAGATTTAGTCAACTAAAATATTTTAGAGCAAATTTTCTTTTTTTTTAATATTATTACTAATTTTATTTCTTTGATGTTTGACTGAGGTTTTAAGGTGTTTTAAAGATCAAAATGAACATTTGGAAAGGAACAGTCATTTGGAATTGAATGACAGAAGTATTTGTTTAAAGAAAACAAAACAGAACAAAACAACAAGAACAACAACAAAAACTCAAGAAGGAAACCAGCAAAAACAACCAAAAAAACCTTCCAACCCATTATTACCAGATGGCCTTTTTTTTTTTTTCTCCCAAAGCATTCTTTGATAGAAAAAATTTCTTTACTTTGTGCTTATCTAAGAGCATGTGACATTCATCTGAATTGCAGGTGAGCTCACAGAGGACTACAGATCTTCTGCTATCAGCCAAAAACAGCTTTTGAGTTAGCTCTGAACTGGAATAGCTGAAATCCTCTTCAACCGAAGGCAGTGGCAGCATAGTTCTTTATGAGAAAAACAAACAAACTGCAACCAATCTGTGGGGCATTTATTAAATCACATAGCCAGAATTCATGTATAGAGTATTTTAAGTCAGTAAAATCTGCTTGTGGGAGATACATTTGGGAGCAAAGGTACTTAGGATTTCTCAGTGTCATTTTACTTTGCTTTAATTTTCAAGTTAAATTTGGAATAGCTTCATACTTTTTCTGAAATGTGGTAGGACACAGAATCCAATAACTGGAGAATGGCAGTTCTCCTAGGACTGGAGGCAAGAGGCACACACAGGTGACTTCTGAACCCTTGCTCCTTCCATGGCTTACCTTACCCAGTGTAATATATGCTTACTTGCTCTTAATAGCAGTGGAACTGGAAAGTGCTAATGGTGCTCTTTTCTTCTTTTTACTTTTTTGTCTCTGGTGGGAGGAAATTTATGTCAGTCCATCATTTGGCAGTACTGGATGGCTCTGTTGAAATCACAGCTGGCTGGCCTTTTCCTGCAGTAGCAGATAGACCAGTCTAGCTATCACATTACTGTTTTGTGTCTCCTGCTGGTATTCCCTGTCTCAGGACCCACATCATCCACTGTGGTTCAGTGGGTTAGTCCTCCTCCATCTCGTCTCCTTGCTGCCTGAAGTGCAGACCCAGACGTTTCTGTACACAAAAGGCCCAAACCAGCTCCTTTCTTCCAACTTTATTTCTAGTGTCTGCTGCCATAGGTTTGACAGAGTGCCTCTTTTTTTGAGCCTGACACTGAAAACATGCCCTTCTGAAGTCCCAGTGGTGTGCTCAGCACCCTCCACAGCTGTTAAGGAAGTGAAGTGGTGAAAGTCAGAGCTTCTATATACAGAACTCCCCCTCTCCTTCTTTTGTAGTCAGCTTTTCCCACTCCCTTTTCTACAACCCAAATCATCCAACAGGCTGGCAACCTGCCAACAGGTCATATTGACTCCCAGAAAACACCTTTCTCTTCAAATCTCTAGAGGACTAAGACATTTCTTGAGAGTTTTAAGAAAGATATCCACAAGCTGGTGGCCTGCAGTGGTCCCAGTACAGCAAAAAAAGGAAACAAGAAGTTTGTCCTGCAGTTTTGGTGACTTGAAGGAATATAAAGGGCCCAGTGCCAAGAAGTTTTGTAAATCCATGCAGGAATCACTTCAATCATCTGCAAAGTCACCTGCAGAACAGCTTAGAAATAATTTCTTATGTTAAATATTTATCCTGTAGTGATTGCCTGAGGAGGAACCACTTCACAAACTCCATGGTCAACATAAAGTTAGGCCTGGCTGACTAAAGCAGGGTCTTTTCAACTTCCACGTGTAGCCAGCTCAGAGAAATTTTGTCTGTTCATCTGAATGGGAAAAAACCCTTTGAAGCTCATTTATACAAAAGTAAATAGCTGTATTTCAGGCAGGTAAATCACAATTAATGTTCTTTGAGGGGTTCTGCATTGGGAAACCTTACTGAAGGCAGCTGGATCTAGAAATATTTGCAGTGTTGATCTGTTTTCTGAAGATTCAAACCAACTTCTTGCATTTCAGGGATTTTTCAGATGTTTGTTCTGTATTTCTTTAAGTTGCCCGAGTCCTGTGAGGGCTTAGGTCACTCCATCCTGCTCACCAGGGTAGGGCACAGGGCTTTATGACCTCGCGTGCCCTAGTGGCATCTGTTATCTTTCTTTGCGACATTTTTTGCTTTCTTGCCCCTTTTCTATGGCAACTTTTGACAGTATCCCCTCTATTATGCAGTTCAGCATCACTTTAAAAAAAACCCAACGTGTTAAATTTTCAACAGGGTCAGATGTCAGGCTTTTTAGAACGAGACTGAACATTTGGCTGGCAAAGCTCATCTTGGCAAAGTAGAGGAAAATTCCTCTGTGGGGAAGCTTCTTCTAAAGTGTACAATACGTCCTGTGATTGTGGGTGATAATGTCTCTGCACATGTATCCCCAGCAGGGTAAGTAAAGGCAGGGTGACAACAGCAAAAAAAATCAGCCACCAGTCCGGACTACCTGTATCTTTTTAGGGACTTGCATGCAGTTGTCTCATTGTGCTGCTCCATGCGTTTCTCTGCAGGAACAAGGCACTCTAGTGGACTTGTCCTCCTGGTGCCACAACAAAGGGACAGTTTAGAGGGAGGCTTTACTTCTCATCTTGCTTTATTTAATTAGAAGAATCCAGAGCTACCAAGCTGCCCTCATCCTTACTAATAATACCTGAATGCTGCATAGAAAAATGCAGTGGTAAAAGACATTATCCACAGGGCCCATGTCATGCCCATCTGTTCCGCAGCAATTATATCTGTGGTGAGCCACCCAGATAGTCACTACACAGCTGTGAATGACAGCATTTTAGCAAAAGTCTTATAAAATTGCTGGTGTGGTAGTCAGTTCTTCTCCACCACCTTAAGAGAAGCTGAAGTTACCAGACAGTATATTCAAGAGCTAGACTCCTCAGCGTAGGACTAAAATACTCATGGGGGGAGGGGGTGGGGGGGGTCTTCCAAAAGTCTGGTCTGACTAGTTTTGCCTCTCTGGAAATGAGATGGAGCTCTGGCCTTGTATTTACAGTCAGGAAACAATGAAAGAAGCCCTTCCTGTACACCAATCCTGCAAATGAGATCAAAGGGGGTTCAGAGATCAGATCTTAACAGGAGTTTGGGGAAGAGCAAATAGTAGGATTTTTTTAAAAAAGCAGATACGTAGAATGAAGATCAGCAGTTTCAGAAGAAAGCATGTTTATCACTGATACACTCAATTTTTTTGTCTTCTGCCCTAGGAAATGACAGTGTTCTAAATGATGGGCAGGCCAATGAACACGCCATGAAACCAGTGGCTTCCCTCAGATGAATGGAGGGACAAACACGTGCATTGTTTACACCTCATAGTACTGAGAGGTGAGTGATGGGCCAAGAGATGGACCATGCATCCCCAGGGATGGGAGCTGAGGTCTGTGTCTGGGGCATTCCTGCCAAAACGCAGCAGCACGTGCCCCCAGCTGGGCCCTGTGAACAGCAGAGGTGTTGCCTTTGCGTATAAGATGGAATTGGTAGGGAGATGGAAATGCAGGAGGCATTATCTCGAAAAAGTCCCTTCCTCTGTTGCTTTGAGGGAAGCAGAGCAGCTGTCAGGAGGAATATCCCCATTCCATATGGCTGTTCTGTGTAAATATAGCACTGTAAACAAGGACCTGCCTGGGAATTAATCCCAGGGTGACTAAAAATACATGGGCATGGTTTTGCTGGCTCTTCTAACACCCAGAGAAGTGAGTAATAGAGGCTGTATTATCTATTTTAAAGAGAATCATTTATATTTTGCAATAAAGTATTCATATTTGTGTAAAAAATAAACCTCATTACCCCTCCTCTTTTTAAAGCACAAGCATATTCTGTTGCTTCTAGAGAAAGTTTGTTTTTGTTTCACTGCTGAAATTAATTAATTTCATATTCAAATAACCCCTTCCTCACTTAGGAACTCTTGAATTTTTGAAAACCGTAGGGAGCTAAAGGGTGTTGGCAAGTCCATTTCTTCGAAATGGTCCCATGGCGCAGATTTGAAAGCATTTAGGAGCTGTTTTGATAATCCCTCTACTGAGCTACTTTATAACTTTGTACTCTAAAATACTTCCCTGACTCTGGCCTAAATCACTTCAAAAACAGAATTTAGACAGTTAAGTCATTAGGAGAAAAAAATTCTACCAATTACGTGTAATTCCTTCTGAGAGTACGACTCAGTGTCCTTGGCAGCAAGTCCAGAGATCCCACTTGTTGGACAAGAAAGCAAGTTTTGCTAACAAGAAAATCCCCTCAACTTTGAGAATTAAACTGCTATGATACCCTAAAGCCATTGGCTCATTGTAGCAGCCTGTCATCAAAGTTCAACACCTTGTTCAGGTCTCTCACACCAGAAAACTGTTGCCTTCATAAACCAGAAGACACATAGGCATCTCTCCAGAAAGAGCAAAGTATGTCAAGTTCCTTCTTTGTCATATCTCACACAGTAAAATCAAGAAAGAGTTTTAAAGTTGTTCACAAAAAACAGAAGCAAAAATAATTGGTGTAGATGTTAGATGACCTACCTAATTACACAGTAAATCTGTAATGCTTTTGTATGCACACATGGGAGAGGAGTTAAATATAGATCCTGACTTGTATTCTTCAACATGAGAGTGTGATTGGTTGGTTTTTTGCAGGAGAAGGGGGAATCACAGAGTTGGACTACTACAAACAAGTCACTTGTGATTCTGCATATGCCCTGCACTAGGTAATGTTGTAGGGCAAGGTAGCACCTCAAAATAGTGTAGACCCTCATTTTGTCTGAACCCGGATGCCTACTGTCACAGGGCTGGCAGATGGGAAATATGACCTATGGGAGGCAATTGTTTTTCTGCCTGTCTGGGCAGGAACATTTCTACCATTGGTCTGCAGTCTGCCTAAGGGGTTAGATCATAGAATCATACAATATTTGAAGGGACCCATCAAGATCATCAAGTCCAACTCCTGGCCCTGTTTAGAACCATCCCCAAGAGTCACACCATGTGTTTGAGAGGATTGTCCAAATGCTTCTTGAACTCTGTCAGGCTGGTGCTGTGACCACTGCCCTGGGGAGCCTGCTCTAGTGCCTAACCACCCTATAGGTGAAAAATCTTTTCCTAATATCCAACCTAAACCTCCCCCAACACAACTTCAGGCCAATCCCTCTGGTCCTGTCCATGCTCACCAGAGAGAAGAGATCAGTGCCTGCCCCTTCTCTTCCCTTCATGTGGGAGTTGTAATCTGCAATGGCGTTTATCAGCACCTGCAATTCATGGTCCCCATTTACCTCAGAGACAATACAAGAAATGCAAGGTGTGCACCAATCCTAACTGTGCTGTGAGCCAGTTCCTCACTTTTGTTGTGCATGAGGTGACTCTCCTTTGACCAGTTGATTTGGTATGACTGTCTTTTCTTTATTGGCAGGCACCTCACTGCAGAACAGCTTTCCAAACTGAGAATGGGAATGGCATCTTCATTTTGGGACTTAGGGTCACCACTTCTTTCTGCCTCATCTTCCTGGGTTTGGGAGAGGTCCTTAATACTAAAGGCTCTGATAAAGGCTTGTGGATGTTATATTTTTGCTGTCTTTGCCAGTAGCACTGCTCTAGCAGACAGAGGTCCCATTTCTTCTCATGAACCTTTTCAGAGAGAGGAGAGGGTATTGATTTTCCTTGAAGCGTCAATCAGCTTTCAGCAGGTGTGACACCAAGGCAAAGTATTCTCTGCTTCCCTCTGGGCTGCCAAGATCCCCATTGTGCAGTCTTCCAGTCCACTTGGTGTGTTCCCAGTGAAAGTAGCTGCTTGTAGGGCTGAAATTGGCTACTCTTCACTTGCTTCGCTGCTGCTTCCTAGAGCATTTAAGTGGGGCACAATTGAGCTGAGATTCTCTTCCAGCAGTGCTAGAGGCACCAAAAAGATATTCAGGTTTTAAAGAATGACATCAGTAACTCTGGACATCTTTGTTATGACAAGATATCTACTGAGATTTTGGGGGGAGGGGAGAAATGGCTAAGCCTAATAACAGCAAACATTTAAGAAATAAGGTTCTGAAGAACTCCTTGAGTTTTCCTGTGGGGGAATTGTTATAAGACTGTAAAAATAATAATAAAAAAATCTTGCTGGTTGTTTGGCCCAAAAAAGATCTACTATGAAGACAGGGTGATGGGTGTGTTTCACAGAATGAATGTCAAACACCTTCATGTGTTTGATAGAGTGAATAGATAGAATTTCAACTTCTTGCAGTTGAAATACTGATCCTAAATATGTTTGAAAGTAGGCAGAATCTGACTGACTACAGCCCAACAGTAGCCCACTACAGTGACAGGAGAACTGGGAAGTCCATGTAATTTCAGCTGAAAGATGTTAGTCTTACTGATTCATACATTTTAACCTGAACTCAAGTTCTACTTTTTTGAGATCCTCAAAGAAAAATATGGGAAGAGGTCACCATAAACTTATCTGCAGTTTGACAGGCAGTGTCCACCACTCCATCTGCTTAACCTTCCTGGCAAGCTGATGTTCATCTTTGGGCTTCAGTTAATGGTTTTGTTTTACCAAGACAGAAACCTGGATCAGTAGCACTCATGGGGCTGCCAAATGAAAATAGAATTCAAAAATTCTGACAGTTGTTCTAATAACCAACATTCTGCTTTAAATATTCTTGACACTTCCTTTTTAAATTAACTTGAGAAACATTTTTATATGTGAAAGTCTTAAGGAGGTTTTCTGACCCTGGGAGTTTGAAGATTGTCCTTTGTATGCAGAAAGCTGAAGGGTGCTCCTGAGAAAAGAGAGAAATTCGTATAGAAACTCTCATTTTTAGTACTTTGACTATATCAAATAGGCATTATGTAGGTGAAGGTTTTTTGGTTTGTTTGCATTGGTTTTGTTGCAATTTTCTTACAGTTCATCCACACTCCAAAGAGAAATTTGTTGAGACTCAGACAGGAGGAAGTCCTTTGTCTTTTCATGTTTGTCAGGGCTACAAGGTGGTCTTGGCCCTGGCGTGTTAAAGCTTGAATTATATGGGATTTATGGTCAGCATCAGGCCTTCCTATTTGAGCTTCTGGGCTGCTGGTGATTGAGTGTATCCAAAACTCCTTAAGTGGAAGGTTTTGATTTACTGTTTTCTAACCTGTGACCTGTGCCAACCATACTCAAGTTCCTCCAACTCTATCACTCTGACTTTAGTCTTACAAACCAGACCTGAATGCATGCCATTAAAGAGATTTTGTAAGCTGAAAGTCGAGTAGTCAGGCTTTTGAAAAGCACTCCAATTTCATCAGGCCCTGCTCAATCTCCCTGTCAGTTTCTCTCACCCACAAGGCAGATGTTACTCCCCATTTACAGCAGGCTACAAGGCCACAGGCAGCAGTTGTGGAGCTGAGAGAGGCCTGAACGCCACACGCTGTTGGGAGGTTGCTGTGCCTTGCTGCTGACAGACTCCACAGACCAACTTTTTGGCACAGTGGATAACCCAGAGTGACTTGTTTTATCCCCGAGGGCACAGTGCTGGCTGTTCCCCTTGTGTTCACAGATTCCCACAGGTTCAGTCACTGGTGGAGTCTCTTCTCTACCCACACAGGTACGGTGTGGGTGGCAACTTCAAACAGATCCTACTGCAGAGATGACACACTACATATTTTAGTGACTATCTTGCTCAAAGGATGGGAAAATAACAGCCAGCATGCAGAAAAGGAATAGAATAATTTCATATTTTTACAATCTCCTTGTTAGTCATTTCATAACACTTTTCCATAAAGTTACATGCCCACATACTACACATTTAGGTTTTTTGACATCTCTAATTGAGGAATCTTTTCTGTCTGCCAAGTACTGCTTTTAATCTGTTTTTACGTACTCTTTTTACCTATTTAAGGACCATTAATTTCTGTAATATTTTTCTGAAAGCCATGAAAGTATAGTTCTCACTTCTGAAATTGCAAAGATAGCTTAATGATAACAAATTATATTCTACCAGATTGCATGTGGGAAACATTTGGCCTTAATTGAATTACTTGTTTCTTCCAACTCAAGTATCATTTGCCAATACATATAATTATATCTAGAGAAACTTATATACATTCTTTACAAATTGAACATAAATATACTTAGGATCAGGTAATTTTGATCATATTTAACAGTGGGCAGAAAACAGTTTCTCTTTTGTGGACTCTGAGACACCCTTGAATTTATACCTCATTTTCTTCTTTCCTATAACTTCAGTCATGGTCATGAACTAAGTGTTGTGCTTTTTCTTCCTCATATAAATATGTAATTGAAATAATTGAAGTTGGGCAAAAAGTACCTGCTAATACTTTTGTGGGGAAATTAACTACTTGCTCTCCTGTGATGCTTATGGAAGACATTTAAAAATAACATGAAACTGGTGTTAATGACCACCTTACTTTCCCAGCTTAGAACGTCTTCCTCCATAGGAGTTAAATGTTAAGAGCAAAGTCAGTAGTGGGTTATTTATTTTATTTGGTTAATTAGATATTATTCTTAGGCTCAGATTTTTGCCATCTTTCTTGCCTTCACAGGAAGGGTTTTAACCCAAGACTTTTAATCCTGTGCCATAGCATCAGCTTCAGGAAACAGATGCAACAGTTAAGCCACTGTCATAGACAAGGTATGATTTTCCTCTACTATTTCATTTGGTTTGGCCAGGATAGAGTTAATTTTCTTCACAGTACCTTATAAGCTTCAATAGCTTACACTAACTAGGTTCACCTGCTTCTTTTAAAATGTTGCCTTGTAATCCTCTGCAACGAACCAGAGTGCCCCACAGAGGTTATGGAAAGTGCTTGGGTTTAGAGCATTTTCCTTAGCATTTGATGGAGACTTACTGAATCACTCTGAAAGGCCATCTGTTCCTGGAATTTGAACTCTTTGTCAATGTCTTCATTTGTTTCATGATTTAGGAAGCCATTTTGTGTTGTTGGAGGGGGTTTTCCAGTTAAAGATACTATTAGTTTTTTGAACTTGCAGTCTTTTTCTACTTTTTAGCTGGGCTTCCTGGGCTCTTACCTGGTTCTCGTTATTGTGATTAGCCTCTGCAGCAGGCCATCATTACTAAGTAGAATTAGCAGAGGAGCTCTCATGTGCTCTACTTACATATTCAGCTTCACCCTCTTAGTTACACCTGTAAAATATACCAATATCTTACAGTACCAAACAGCCTTAGTTCAAGTCAACTTTTAAGTTTGCTAAATGTGAAACTGTAAACTGAAAAGCTGAGAAGTAACAGAGTTACTGCTCTTCCTCGCTGCTTTGGTAATCTTATTAATTTTAATGATACTAGAGAGTCACACTGGTAAGGGCAACAGTACCTATAAAAATGAAACACACCACTCATATTCCTGCATATTTTGCATGTATGCCTGATGCAGAGGCAAAATACCTGTTCTGGGGAACTGCCAGCACACTATGTGATCCTGCCTGGCTCCTACCACCTTCATGGGGGTGGGAATGCAGCTCCTGCTTGCTCTGGTGCCATGGGGGCTCTTGATATGGTTGTAAATAAATTGCTGCCTTCACTTGATCATAAATAGCATAGTTTAATATTGAGTATGTGTTGAATAATCAGCTTACAAGTATATAAATAATAATGAATTACTAGTTTATAAATATTGTCTGATTATTAAACACTTAATAATTAGTTAATAAGCACAGAAAATATTGTATAAGTATAACGTATCAAGTTGAAGACAATGTTTGGCTGCTTCCTGGGAAAGTGCCTTTTTTTCCAGGGGTGGAGGAACTAGTTCAGTCGTAGGTTCGTTTGTGGAGAGTGAGAACAACTGGGCCAGTGACACTGCCCCCACAAATCTCCAGACAGGCACCACGGATGTGCTGGGACACATCATTTCTGTCCTTGAAAAGCAACTGGGGAGAGACTGTCCAGGCATTCCTTGAATCTCTGAGGAAGAAGCCAGGCTGCCTGTGCAGGGGACAATGCGGCTGCTTGCTCTGCTCCTGGCTGGGGACAGCCCTGCTCATCCTTCAGCTAATTAAAGCTTCTGCTCGTTATAGCAGTGTGGGTTTTGACAAGGTCATAAATCAATCACTGTCCTAGGAATATGAACTGCCATAATTGTGCAGTGTCTAAATATGAACTAATGACTTAATGACTATTCCAGCTGTTGTACACACAACGAATTAAGAGTTGGACATATAAAAACAGCGTGAAAACTGTCTTTTCCCCCAAGAGACTCTTTCAGACATTAAGTTCAGCCTGATGCATGCTGGCCTCTCAAACTTTGGGGACCAACATGACTGAACCACCACCTCAGGCAGGGGTCTCTGTACCCTGCTCACCTCCTGCCTGCCTGGAACCCAACACCTTCCCTCCCACTCCTGTCCCCCTGCTCAGAAGCAGATGAATCAATCTCAGTTGCTGAGCCCAAACACCAGGTCTTGGTTTCTGCTCCAAACCCCATGCCCCAGAAGCCTTTTCCCAGCCCCAAACACACAAGCCTTTTTTTCTGTTTTAGAGCCCCCAAACCAGCCTCATCAGCCTGTTTTCAAGTTTGGAAAACCCAAAACTTAGTCTCCATTCCCAAGCACAGAAAACACAGGACTAACTCCCTGGGTCTGATGTCTGTTGGTCTTGAGGCCCAAGGACACATCTTCCTTTGAGGCCCAAACCCATGGTTTGGCCCCCTTTCCTGAAGTGAGTTAAGCTGGGGATTTGCAGCCCCGAAACAACCCCCCTTGAGCCCATGTCTGGAAAACAGGATTTAGAATAAGTGTCAGTGCCCTGGGCTGGACCAGCTAGACTGGTTCCAGTCAGGATCTCACCTCCCCCATTCCAAGAGCTGCTTAGCTCAGTGGGTGCCACATAATGCCCTTGTATTTGGGAACTAATATTTCTGAGAGTAAAAAATGGAGTAAAGCCAACCATAATAATCTGTTTCCACATCTAGGGAAGGGCCAGAAGGTTCCCTCTGGGGCAAACATACTGGCTGAAGCACTGGATCAAGCACTGAAGGTCTCAGAGATGCTGTGAGAGCACAGACATGTTGGGAACTGCAATTTCACTCGAGAGCACCCAGCTGTGTGCATAGGGCACTCACAAGTGAAAAATATTGAGCAAGGAGAAAGAGCAAAACAAAGAGAAGCCCGGAGAACTCCCTAACATCACGTTAGCGTCTCTTTTTCTACAGTCAGGATTTTGCACAGGAGGGTGGACGTATGGAGGACGCACACATTGCTATCTGCTTCTTTCAGTGTGCCTGAAGGAGAGGCACAAAGCCTCCTGCACTGCTGAGCTGGAATAAGTGCCAGGACAAAAGGGAAGTCCCATAAACCGACGCCCAGCCTCTAGCTCCAGCCATAGGTAAAGAAGGAGTCCAGAGGTGAACAAAGGCCAGAGCCCTTCCAAACTGACAGAAAATCACCCAGCCTGGCATTGCAGCTGATAAAACTTAGGCTGGCCAGACAACTCCTTTCACTGGAGCTGTCGGGTTCAGTTTTGATCCCTCCTCCCTAATTCGGGGTAGTGGCTAATTCTCTTGACTTTGGAAGACCTACTCACTGACTGTTGTGTTTTGGGAAGCAAAGATGTCTTGGGAGATGACTGTCTCTCCCAGAATAACTCAAGGAATATGTGGGAAGATACTCCAAAAATCCCAGGCTTTTTGTCCAAACGTGCTCTGATTTCACTCTGTTTCTCCCATGGATGCCACCTGCTCTCAAGCAACAAAGGACAGCTGCCCAGCAGGGCTCTTGCAATCCAAACCCTAATTGTCCTCAGCTGGGCCCGCCCACTGCTATTTAAACTCCACCTGAGGAGTACAGTCTGCTGTTACTTCTTCTGCTTGGCTTCTGGGGAAGCTGGGCTTCATCTTCAAGACTGATTTCATGACTACTGTCCTGTGTAACATTGTGTTGTGGACCAACGGGTCTATGAGGATGGCATGATCCCCTTCCTGGTGGAATGCAGAAGTAAAATATTGTAGGAGGTAAGAGGCCTTTTTTGGGGGGTTTTTGTTTGTTTGTTTTTTTTTTTTTTGTTTTGTTTTGTTTTTTTTACTCTGGATTTTTACTTTCTTGCTGGTAAAAATCTTTTGCTGATGTGGGATACCCTATCCATTGTTGTCTCAGGGCTTTGTCTTGTCAATCTGTGAGCAATTTGCTTTAATGAAACTGTTCCTCTGGCCTGGGGTGTGTCAAACTGACGAGATAATACAAATTAGCCTTAATGTGTCCTTTCCAGTGGCCCAGGAGGCAAATTCTCCTTTTGGGAATTTCTGCAATTTCTAGCATGGAAAGTCTTATGAGATCAGCTGTGATTTTTTGGTAAGCTTGACCAAGTTTGGAAAGGTTTGCGTGGCAGAGCGAGCAACTAGAATCTCAGTGTGTGGTACACCAGTTCATCAGCTGGGGAAAAGGGCTTTTTTGAGCATGCAGTGCTCACTTCTGTGCCTGGTTTTTCTCTGTCCTATGGAACCTTATGTGAGGAGAAGGTAAAAGTACCTTTCTCAAAAAAGTTCTGTGTAACCTGCCCCTTTGCCAAGGTTGTGGATTATCACAGCTACTGAAGCTTTAGGGTAGTCAAAATTTGAAAGGTGCAACCTGTCTGCAGACAAAAAGCTGTATTACTTATTTCTGAATTTAAACAGAACATGTGTTTTAGATGATAAAAACAGAGAGGTTTTGACAGCAGAAAAGCTTAAGTTTGGTTCTGAAGAGAAAATCCCTTCATTTTACAAATGGCCGTCATAACTTTCGCTGGAGGGTTTAATATCAAGCAAAGACCATTGCAGCACCTTTAAGGTGACCTTTAATGAACACTGAAATTGCAGTTCTGTTGTTGAAAATAACTCCATTGGTTAAGAGATATATTTCTTCCTTGACTTCCCACCTGCCACTTTGTTCTTAAAACCTGAATAAAAGCCCCCTTTCAGGAAGAGATCTTTCCACCTTTAAGACCAAAAGGTGCATTTAAGTATGTATTTAGGAAGGTAGGGCTCAGCATGAGCTGTGTTTTCAGAGTTTTGAAACAAGGGTGAGAAGTACGTTGTCCTATTTGCTGAACATTAGTCTTGCAGTCTTGAAATCCAAAACAGGTTAGGATTTTGAAGCTGTTTCATAACTGGAAGGGAACGTGGTTGGAAGAATCAACTGCGGTATATGACAGTCTGGCAGGAGAGCTCTTGCTTTAAGTCAGGGTTTCCTGCCTGCATTGCTGAGAGCTGCTGTGTGAAATTTCATGGGTTGCTTGTGCTGACAGCTGTGCTTGATCCCCGGATATGCTTTTGCCAAAGTCTGTAGAGATGCTGGCTGCACTGCCTTTCCTATGAGTGAGAAACAGTGTTATGCCAGAGATCTGAGCGGACATGGACAGTGAGATGGAAAGGAGCAGCTGTAGAGACTAAAGGAAGAAATGTTACTGATGCTGTTTAGCATCAATGACATCCCAAACCAGGTATGTCTCATATATACAGTAAGGTGCCAGATGCCCACATTATCCTGGAGTGAGGGAGGCATCAAGGGTGCAGATTTGGAAGAGGTGAACAGGCATTTGCTTTATGTTATGCTGCCCACTGGTTCCTGGCTGTCTGGCCTGCCTGCAGAATACTTTCTTGTCTGCAAAAGTGCAGTATTAAACTTTGAGTGGACAACTGAGTGTAATTTATAGTGTTTTCACATCCCCTTCATTTTAGGTTCACATAAAATGTCTTGTTTATTTTCCTGATTATTCATTTCAACTGTACATATGATTAAAAATAATGAATGTTATTAATTTTTATCATTAGTATCATCATTATGCCTGCTCATATCCTTTGATATTATTGCAAAAATTATCTTTAATAGTTTTAATAGGAGCTATTCCCCAGGCTAATGAGGATATAAATCAAACTATTAAACAGGGTAGAAAGTAAAGTTCTGGTCTCTATTCTGAAATTGAACCCCCTCTGTGCAGTGGATGCCTTCAGGTTTTGCTCAGAAGAATATTTATGTATGTCTCTTCTATGTACATGCATGAGGTTTAAATTTGACTGACATCAATTAGATTTTCTGTGGCAGCAGGGAGACAAATTCAAAGGTACGGGAAGGAGCAGTAAGGGTGTTTCTGCACTCTATTCTTGCAGAGGTCAGGAGGTCTTATGCCATTGGCTGTAACAAGGCAAGGTTGACTGAGTACTCTGGGGAATCCCACCTGAAGGAGTTCAGCGAGAAGTACAGGGCAAGAAGCAAGTGGATACCAGTCATTAAATTCCATAGGAGCGTGCAGTAGAATTCTCTGTCTAATTACTAGGATTCCATCTGTTAAAGCTGAGACACAGCAAAAGGGAATAAATACTCTCTGGTAATCTTCCAAAGGATGTCTTCTAAACATTGGAAACCATCTCTGCCCTCTTATTGTCCTCTGTTGCTTTGCTGTTTGTAGCAGCGTGCAGCCTAGCAAGGATGTGGTGTTGGCAAGGGATCAGATAGTCAGGCTGCTTTCCTGTGCTTTTTTGTTTTATTGGGTGTTTCACCCATTAATTTTTGAAAGGCCATTTTTTTTTCTTTGCTGTAAATATTGAACTAAAGCTCACTTCATACCGCACAACACTCTTGCCAATATGAGCAAAAGCAATATAGCAGATAATACTTTGGCATGTTCTCTGTGTTTCTAAAATTTCCTGTTCAGACTTGAGTTCCCTGCTTTAAGAGGATTGCAGTCTATTTGCTACAGAGCCTGCTAATAAAAGCATTTCAGATACCCAGTTTAAACTAATCGTTGCTAGTCTTGTCACAGTTTTTGGGGCCAAGGACATTGCTGCACTTCGTGGGGAAATCTGTTAATGCATCGAGCAAAGCTGCTAGAATGCAAAAGCCAAGAAGTGCAAAGAAAACAGAGTTGTGCCACCCAGCCTATTGCTGGCTGAACACTGAGCAATTTGGGGCTTTAGGACCTTCGACAGGATTCTGGTAGCTGCATCTCTGAGGTGCTAGTTTTCTCCTCCATTCTGTGGTGAATCCCTTCCTCATGAGGACAGAAGTGATGGCAGGAGTGAGAGGTTGTAGAAGGGTAAAAATTTGTATGAACTTTGTTCTAAATAATTGCTAGGTAGAAGACAGCAGCTAATTGGACTTCTGTCTGATCCAGAACACATCCTCATATGTTCTTGTTCCTAGACTTTGAAGATGATTTGTTTCTCAGAAATTTAGGTACCAGCCTTTAGATAGGTCACTGTGAAAATTGCCTGAGCCTGGAGAACTGGAGGTGGATCCCATCTAGAACTGCTACCAGCAGGGCTGGGAGGCAAGAGTCTGTTGCAGGGGGGAGGCCCAGAGCTGTGACTTGGCTAGAGTTGTGTTGCAAGCCTGCTGCAGTCAATTTGAAGATGGGTCCATGGTGTTCTGAGGCAGCATGGGAAGTGCCCTCTGGTCCTTTCAGTCTGCCACTCCCTGTACCACTCCATAAGTGCTCCCCTTGCACTGGGATAAGGCACATAGGCGATAAATGCTTTCAAATCTGCTTGGCTTCGGTAATGGGCTGTAATTGAGGCAGGCTTGAAAAACTCATTTTTAATGTTGCAAAACACTTCTGCGTTGTTGGTGGGGTTTTTTTTTTGCAAGAGGAGATGAAAACTATAGAAGGAAATGGGGGGGCAATTACAGATGCATTTTCGCTTTGCCCTTAGTAAATGAGGTCTTCAGTGTCAGTCATCTTTCAGACTGCTTGGTTGTGTAAAATCAGGTGTGTCTGCCTGGGAGCATCTCCCGTTTGAATAGCAACAGCTCCCTCTGTCTGCCTCGGGTGAACCGTGGGCTGGTGCACTTCAACAGATATTGCCATTTTCTTGATCCCTGCCCAGTGAAATTCCTGCTCTCTAGGTATGTTTGCAGCTGAAATGGATTGACTTCGAGAAGATTTTAGACTTTCTCTGTATATTTTTAGGAATGGCTGTAAACTTTTTGCTGTTACTTCCACTACTAGTTTATGAATGGAACAACTGTTAAAAAAAACCCCAAAAGTGGGGTAGGGGATGCAGTGGCTGCATTAGTGGGAGAGACTATTTTCTGATGAAAGTGAGCTTTGAACAGCCTGTGAATTACTGTCACATTGAACATGTCTCTGGAGATTTGAAAGTTTTATACCCTTTTCCAAAGTGCTGCTATTGTCTGTATAACAAACGTGAACTGAACTGTTCTGTTAAAAGTAAGTCATGCACACTTAAGAACATAATAGTAGCTCAGCGTTAACAATGCTGCTACATTCATTTCAGCAAACTGTTACTGTAGTACAACTGTAGCTCCAGCAAACCATTTGCCTTGTGATGAAGAGCCAGCATGCGATTAAAGGCATGCTATTAACATTTCCTAGCTCTCCTCTCGCTCTGACATTTGTCCTCTATGAGGTTTTTTGATCACAAGCTCAGCGGCAGACTTTGCTGAACGTGGCACTTGAAAGTTTCATAAAGCTGCTTATAAAGGATACATCATATCTCATCTGGTATTTGCTGCAATAGGTAGAGGAGAAACAATAACCTGCCTGAACTTTGTTTTGGATTAAAATATTGTGCCCAAGAGCTTCCTTTCATTTTTAGTTTTTTTCCAATATATGAAAATAGGGCTCCAGCTTTAAAGTACAATACAGATGATGACTCGATGCAGCTCTTCTGCTAGGAGGCTGTTTGCAATGCTTTAGGGGGCAGGTTTTATTCAGATGACAAGCAAAAAATTCTTATTTTCCACCACAGGAAATTTCCTTCACAGAGTTTGTGGGAGATGTAGTCCAGCCGGAATGCTCTGGATTTAGGTGACACATAGAGGCCGTTTAGGCTGGCTATGGTTCCTGTGATGTTTGGCTGGAATATTTCTAAGTCTTTCAGTTCTAGAGTTTCAGTCTTTGACAGATTGTTCTCTTAACATTGAATTCTCAACTGGATGGAGGAACATATTTTTCTTTTAGGTTGCTGTTGCCTCCTTACTGAATTGGAATTAGGTACTTTTTGAAGAGTATTCCCCAGGAACCCAGATTTTAAAAAAACAAAAAAAAACCCAAAAACAAACAAACAAAAAAAAAAAAAAAAAAAAAAAAAAAAAAAAAAAAAAAACACAGAAAAACAAACACAATCAAAAAAGCAACCAAACCAATACAGCCATTAAAAAAAAAAATCAAGCCAACACAAAGTTTGCTGCCACTCCTGAATTCTGCTTTTGGAGTGAATTACCAAGGTTGTCTTTGCACCTGTATGCATGGTCAGAGGTGTAAGAAAAGTGGCTATGAATATGGAGTTGTTTCATGGCATGTCTCAAAAAAGCCTTTATGCCTATACTTCAGAGAAATCTAAAATTTGCCTGAAGAAAGCAGCACATGGTGACTGCAAGATGAGATGCTTATATGTAAGAAGTGATGCTGCTGTCAGTGGTGTTGATAACAGACCTGCTGGTTAAAGCAAGGGGAATGAACAGCCCCTTGTTAATGGCATAATGAGGGCTGTAGGGCTGGGTGGGCTGTCCTGGGGTTAGTTGCATGTTTTCAAAGCCAACAGCTCAGTGACACCTGCTATTCTGCATGCAAAGTAACTCGGTCTGTGGGGTGTCCTGGTTTTATTCTGTTCACAAATGACCTCTAGTCAAAGCACTGGTAGTGTGGAGCTTGGTATGTTTTTGAGAGCAAAGAGCAGATGCTACAGGAGGAAAGATACTTTGCTGATGTGTACCAGTTGGGTGAATCTCGCCATAGATTGGAAAGATGAATTTAGGCAGATGTCTGGCATCCTCTTCCTGTTGTGTTGGCATTGCTTGCACAAGCACCACTTGTTACCAAAGCCAGCTGGCTGGCCTTTGGCATCAGTGATCCCAGAGCACAGCCTTGCTGCCTGAAATACCTGGAAAGGCAGCCAAGAGGCACTGGAGTCTGTGCGCTTGGGCCTTGGCTGCCCAAGCCTTCAAAGCCCGGGGGAACATTTCCAAATTCAATTGGTATTTTGGATCTCTTGTGAAGTATTTGAGTAATTTGTGCTGTACTGTTTGGGTGGAAAAAAGATTTGGTTTGTTTTTCAGGCCAGTGAAAACTGTATGGCCATTCTAAGGGCAAACTAATGTAATTCGCAGCTGGTTTGGTGTTCAGAGTTTTGAGGGCCATTTTTGTTGGCTACAGTGACAAAGCGTTTTAAGATTCTTCCCATGCACCTTGAACTTTTTTGTGGCACTTAAATTCTCCTGCACGCAGTCAAACCAAGACTTGAGGTGGTTCTGACCATGTATTTTCTGTCTGAAGGATGGAGGGGAGAAAGGTTTCCCTCATGCTCATTTCATGGTGAGCGTATGGGAGCTAGGGTGAACCCATCTGTCCCTTAGAAAATGCTTCTGCAGTGAATGAGGACCAAGGGCACTTGAAGGGAAAGGAGATATGTCCAGGGACAATGTCTGAGCTGGCCTTTGAAAGCAGCTCCTGGCTGGTGGCACCAGCACCCTGCTCTGTGGCACAAAGGTGGCAGGCAGCAATCCAAGCTTGCCAGCTGCTGCAGCAAGCAGGGAGGAATTGGGCTAGACTGTCTGTCTGTCTTCCACCTTTGGGAAACACCCAGTGTTTGAATTCCAGCCCTATCTATATACCAGGAACACAAACACCAAATGAGGTTTACAGTGAAGGATTAGCCAGAGGCCTTAACTAGTCTCTGGTTATTCCATGAGTGCTGCTGTTGCTCTTGGCTTTCTGTTTACTCATCTGCACCTGCAGTGTTGAAAGCTGTACAGAAATCCTGTTTAGCCTGAGCCAAAAAGTATAGCTGGGCTTTGTGAGTACTGAGGGCTTTATAAAGGTCATGAATTGAGCTTTTGTGCCAACCTTTTTGTGATTTACTTCTCATTGTTTCTCTTTCTCCAGGAATTCCTCCTCTGAATTGCCATCTGCCAGCTCTTTTAACAGGGAGTTCTGTGATGTAGATTTCCTATTAGCACAAGTCTTACTGCCTTTGTGCAGGAAAGCTGGACCACTGTGAAGGCATCCATGTGTCGCCCTATCTACTGAAGTCATGCTGAAGGGTGACTTGGTTTTTAGAGGGGAAAGAATACCTAGCTCCCAACTGTCTGCAGCACTTGGTGTAACCTCATTGCTGGGACAGCAGGGAAACCCAGGATGAGAGTGAGATTGTTGGTTCAAGTACAAAATAATTTGGTTTTACTATCAGTTTTGTGGTTTAGGTCTGAGGGGTTCTTTCAGACTCATTCATAAGTCTCTGTTACCAGTTCTGAGCATGTTTTTAATGCTTTCACTCTAACGCCATGAAAAAGGATTAGGCACAAAAGACCTGTTGCAAAGATTCTCCTTGTGGTCACTCATTATAACTGGGGTTTGTTGCTGTGCTCAGAACTGCAGAGTGCTAATGCAATAGACTAACGTAGTTCTGTCTCTCCCTTTGGTGACAAACACTACAAAATGCTCTCTTTAGAATGCTTTTGATGAGTAGTTATGGAGTTATGACAAGTGCAGCCTGCATGTGTATGTCTTTCAAAATAGTCACAGTGACTATGGTACACTATCAGCATTAAAAATTCTTCATAATTCTACTCTTGAAAGCAACCAACCTCTCCTTCTGTAAAGCAGAGTGAGGGAAGCTTCTTTTCTTGAAACTCAGACAGATTTTGGTTTAGGAGTTGTGATGCACTGATTGTAAATAGAAGACAGCAGTTTCTACGGCTTGTGGTTTCTACCATGGCAGAAAAGGAAAGACAAGGCCGTGTAAAGCAGGAATCCTGGGGAAGGATTAATTTGCCCATCTGTGGGACAAGTGTCTAAGTAACGGTTTAAGCTCCCTCTGGTATGAGTGAGTTATCTGTGAGAGGGGCTTGATTTCTTTAAAATACCCAGCTTAGCCTAAATACCTGACTTTTAGCCATTTAGCACTGGATTAGATGACCATGATCTGCATATCTCTATTAAGGTATGAGCTGTTGATTTTTTCCCCAACTTTCCATTCTTAAAACATTACAAGATTCCAAAGGATATTCTAGCCAAAGCAGAAATAGGAGTGAGATATGTCTACTCACTTATCCCTTCCTAATGCCAAAGCCCCCTTTGCAGGTGGAAGCCTGAGAATATTGGTGAAATCTGGGTTGTGCTGCACCCCAAGAAAATACTGACTGTCCATATATTTGAATACTGAAATTCAGGTCACATATTATTAAATAGTGGCAGGTGTCTACACGAGGTAATCCTCAGGGAAAATGTGTTGCATTCCTTGAATGTCAATAAACCCCATTTTATGCGTGGAGGTTTGATGAATAAATAAAACCTTGATTTCATTCTGACAGGTGGCATCTCATTTAGTGCTTCTCCATGAAGAGCCAGATCCCTTTGCTCATTTTATCTCCTGAGGTCTCTGAATTCCAGTTTGTTCCTAGTTTCCTTTTGTGCACCTGTTTTGAGGCATGAGTTAATAGGATGCTATCTAAATGTGAGTGCCTCCATTTCACTTTACAAAAAGTAGGCTGTGTCTCAGGAAGCTCAGAGAAAGAGCTGCATTTTGGAGGTAGTATTTATTAGGCAGTCGAGTATCATAGAAAATTGGAAGGGCAACAAAAAAAACCCCCAAACCTGTAAATTAAAAGGGGCCTATGAAGGCTTCCTCTGACATTGCTAAACTTGACTATGGGTCCTTAAAATGAACATGAAAAGCCAGGCACAGCTTTGAGATCTCCAGTTTTAAAATTAGTTTTAATAGGGCACAACATGTAGATTACAATAATACAATGCTATAAATTTTAAAAGATTAATTGTCAAGGTTGAGACAAATTAAATGAAGCTTTGTAAACAAGTAAGGCCATAGTAAAGATGTTTCTTTTCTTGGGTTTGGAGTGGAGTGTTTGGCTGTTTTTGTTTCTCCCAGGTAACACTGCTTTATTCTTCTAGGGTAAAACTGAAGCTGAATCAAAACCTTGCTGGGTCCCCAAGATCAGTCTAGAACTGCAAGTTCTGGCAGAGTTTTCCATACCAATTTTTACATTATTTCCCCTTTACCATCATAGCTAAAACTCTTTTCACTTTCCAAGGTAGAAGAACCTTTGTGGGGCTCAGGTTTTAATGCATAATTCAACCTTCAAAGTCCAAAACAAGCATGCAGAAATCAAAGGCTTGACATGAAGTAAGTTATTTGATTCTGCAAATAGCAGTGCAGTGGTTCTTCTATTGAAGAGGCTGTATTGCCTTTAGGATTTACTGTAATCGAGACAGTCATTTGCTGGATATTGATAATTCAGCTACTGCCTCTCTGGAAAAAGTAATTCACCAACTGCTGTATAACAATTTTCTCAGGAGTTGTCCCCCAGCAAGCCTACATGCTTTTCTCAGAGTGTTTTTCTTTCAGTTTTACATATGTTAATATATGTTATTTTTCTTTTGCATAAGATTCCCAGCAGTAAGCAGCATTCTTGTGCTGAAGGGCAGTGTTTCTACTTTAGATAGTCATAAACTCACAAATCCTGGAAAGGTAGGGCACCATACACACAGCTAGACAGACCACTGAGCAGGCTTCTTCCTGTGCTTGCTGAGTAAGACTGGATGGGAGTGGAGAGACAATATGAGACTGACAGCTAGGCAGAGCCACCTGCCTCAGAAAATAAAGTGCTGGTGTTAGCAATTATGATACCATCTACCTAAGAGCCTATAACTAAGGCCTGGATTTTACACATTAGAGTCTGAGGATTTCTAGCCTCATCAGAATTGTTATCTAAATGTTGTTTTCTAGCATTTCTATTCTAGGTGTATCACTGTGCATGTCAGTTTGTGTCTTGATTCCAGTTTTGCCAGCTATAATGTTGTTCCACAGGTTCAGCTGTAAGTGCTGGCCTTGCAGCATGCAAGTTCACAACTCAAACAGGAACTGACTTGTCTGCAAGTCCAGCCAATCCTGGCTCTAAGGTGCTGGTTTGGCCATGCTTATCTTAAACCATTTCTTGAATATATATGCAATCGTAACTGTTGTTGTAGGGGCCTGTGGGGCTCAAGCAGGGCCATGGCATGAGTGATAGACAGCATCATCTTTTTCCAAGACATGTCTTCAGATTTTGTGTGATTTCTGGAAACAGAAACCTGGACTCACTAGTAAATAGACAAGATCTAGGCACTGCAGCAGTGGGGAGCACTGGAGTAAGTCTTGCAAAGAACAGGTCTGAGATACACCCAGCAAAGCTGGGAATAGCTCCATAAAAGCCCAGTGGACTTGCTGTGGTACTGTGTTTAAAAGGGTATCGTGCATAAAAAGACTTCATGTCCCTGCCTGAGACTGACATGTACCTTTGGTGTCCTGCCTGGTCTGTGGAGAGACGGCAGAGACGTGTTCCTGCTGCCTCTCCTGTCTGAGGTGGGTGAATCCATAGCGGAATTCACAGACATGCCAAGGCAGAGTCCTCAGTCAGTTATAAATCATTGATGCTTTCTCAGTCCTGTGCTTCTCAGACTTCAATAATTTCATTGTTCTAGCTGAACAGGAGTTTTACCTTGTTAAATTCAGGGAGTGCCACTAATGGTAGCAGTCTTTTATCCTATCCTTCTCATTTTCTGACAGATCCATAATGAATGATTAATCTCAGTGTGGTGCAAGGGGTTCAACTACCTGTTTCTTTTTCCTGTAATAAAATATATGCTGTTCGACTGATTGTGCAGCATTTGTAATTGGATTTTTTCCCATTTAATCTCTTTTATATTGTGAACCTACTTTAAAAGCTATACTATAGCTCTGGAAAATGTAATTTTTTCCTCTATTGTCATTTTTATTTTTAAAGAACTGATTTCACTATTTTTAAAGAACATCAGTGTGTGGGCCTTTACCACCTATCCATGCTGACACTCAAGTTTATTGATTCAAAATACATCTATTTCACTAGCCTTTGTAATTATTGTCAAAAATCAAAGCAGACAAAAACATCTCTAATATACAAGCTCATGCTGCCATGGAGGTATGACATTAAAAATCAAATTTCCCTTCTCTATTCATGGTCTAGAGCAGATTCTCCTGGCATGTAAATTACTACAGCTCTGTGAGGCTGTGGTCTTCCAGAGCAACACATTTTTTGACATGGATGAATATTGGAATCATGTCAGTACTTAAATAATTCAAGACCATGGAAACACTGGGTCCATTGATTTGTTCTTTTTCTTGAAGTTATTTTAAAAACAAAAAATCACAGTTCTTTTGGGGTTGAAGTACTGAAAGCACAGTAAGATGCAAAATGAGTTGTAGGGAAACATCTTCATAGGAGGCCTGATTGTTGTTAGGTCAAGAGCAGGTATCTTAATTTGCTAACGTATCATTCATGTCAAAATAACCTTGTAATTTTATGTTGTAAATTCAATACTTGCTATTTAATATTGCATAAACTGTATTGCTACTTCTCAGGACTAGGCTTACCATAATAGCTGTATTCCCACTTGCCTGGATAGTTTGAAAGTCTAGTGGATTTCTTGCAGCAATTTATCAAAGTCATTGCTGACAGACTTGCTGCAGTGTGGTTTGTAACAGATTAACTCTTTGGATAACTAGAACTTTACAAGTGGCCCTGAAATCCCAGTGATTTATAAAAGCATAAGTCTGCAACTTGCTTGAATCTTCATGTCCTCAGGAGAGGAGACAAAGTGGTCACAGATTTTTAGCTTGTTGGGTTCCCTTCCTGGCACAGGGACTTGCAGGTGTGTTATTTTGCTTTTCTTCCTTGTTGAACTCCTGTCTTGCAAGCTGGTGGTATTTAAGGCCACGAAATGTGTGGCAATCTTGTTAGTAATGGTGGTGTGAACTTTTTTTTGTAGCAACTCCCCTGCTGTCTATATAACTACCCTTGGCATTAGTGGTGATTTTCAGAAACCTGCAGCTGATGAAATGCTGAGCTAATGTACATTTTTCCATCAGTTATGTTCAGATAGTACAGATGACCTCAGAGGTATCTACTCATTTTATGGGCACCCTACCTCTGAAGTCATTAGTGCTTAATTTTCACTGCTGCTTGCACTCAACAACGTTTGTAGTGGCTTCATGAATTACTAATGTGGTGCTTAAAGGTGAAAAGTAAAGACCTCATCAAATTCTGGATATTTGCATATACATTGCAGATAATTAAGTATCTGAGAGGCAACACTTTTTTCTTCTCTCCCGCTCTGCTGTTAGGGTGTTCAATAAGAGAATCCATTTAGTATCTCTTGCTGCTGAGGATTAACCTTTGTTTAATGCTGTCCAGTCCTATCTGGTGTATCACATGCTGCATTAACCCTCATTTGCAAAGCAGCTTTCTGGGTTCCATCGTGTTTACACTGGCAAGATCCAAGAGGTAATTACTGAGCTCCTTTGAAAGAAATTAAGTGCTGTGGATGAAGTCTTTGCCAGTAAATCAGAAATCACATATCCAGTTCAGTTTAAGAACTCAGGGAGACCCTTTCTTTCTTTTCTCTCTGAAACTCTTCTCCATCAAATCAAAAGCAGTTCTTCAAAGCATTGAAGTGTATACTTAGCATTACAATCTTGAATTCAATAAGACACTTCTGCCTTTACTAATCAGACGTGTCTTTAAACAAAGCACTTAGACCCATGCTTAATTAGTTATTGAGACAAGAGGCATGGTGCATATATTCTGTTCCCATTTTGAAAAGGGAATTTTTTTCACAGTATATATATGACCTCTTTAAGAAAGAAATGTAATTCTAACTTCAGTGATTTTTTTTTTCTTTTTCAATTGCATTTCAGTTCAGTTTAGATAAAAATGATCTTTCAAGAGTAAGTCAAAAGTTTAAATGCTTGTTTAGCCCAATCCCTTTTGAAACCCTGTTCAGACATGCAGCCTTTTCAAAATAAATAATTGTGCCAGAAGCTATGTTCATCAGGAAACTGGTTTTAGTATCACCTGCAGAAACCAAATCACAGATGTTTCAATCAAGGATGATTTTTTTTTTTAAGGAAGGCTTTAAATTGCTTGCTCTGCAGTATCACATGCTTGCTTGTAGTTTACTGCCTTATCCAGTGAGAAGTCACAGGGATTAGTTTCTTCTGGAATACAGAAATTATTAGAAAATTAAAAATCCATATAAAAGTCTGTGATATTTACAGAATACTAAAACCATTTAAAATAATATTTAAATTATTATAATTCTTATAATCATGTTCTAAACATTTTTTCTGAATGTTTCTACTATACAGTGGGGGGTGAGAGTGGACAGCTTGAAAAGTATAGTTTGTGTTATGTGGTATCTGGGTTTTTTGAAGTTTTTCCTCTTTATTAAGAACTGATACTCTGGTGTACATGGGCACTACACGAATCATTACTTGAAGGAGGAACTGTGAGGGGTTTTATCGCTTGCACATCTGAGCTGATTGCTTTAGGGACAGAACTGTGATGTTCTCCATCTGCCCAGTGGCAGGTAACAGAACACACAATATGTAGACTGTGGACATTATGGTCACCACTCACGGGTTCCTGTGTCATGGTGAAAATAACTTTTTAGTAGCAAGAGCAATGCGTTCTGAGTGAAACTGATTGTTCAGAGCTTCAGTGGAAACTGGTCCTGACCTGTGCTTATTTGTAATAGATGCTGGAGAGAAAATTCTCAGACGCAGGTACACGTTCACCTGACTGAACTTGTTGATACAGAGAGTGAATCATATGTTCCTGAATCTGTAGCAATGAAGCTCAGACTTGATCACAGAGTAATTAGGGCCACTGATTGCCAGTGTTGAGTGGACATCGTGCATCATTTGGGAGAACTTCCACCTCTAATCATGTAGCTGTGTCTGAATTTTGAACAAGAGCCGTAGGGGGTTTGAATATCTTTTAGCTAGTTAAAACACTAGCCTGGAAATAAAGCCTGCTGCAGACCTGGAGTGTAAACTCCATGGAATGCAGAGGTATTTGTGTGTTTTTGTTCCTTCCTAGCTGCACTTCAGGACAGCAGGAACAGAGGTCCATTGCTCTTCCAAAGATATATGGGTATTTTCATTGTTTTTGTTGTAAGTCATGCAGATATCAGTTTGCATTATAGACAAATGATATTCCTGAAAGACATGATTGGCTGGAAATGCTTCATGCTTGTATAGAAGCCTGTTGTCAAAACAACTTCGTAGTTAAGAGAATGCTTAACCTAATTTTCCTCCTTCCAGTTCATGTAGACATTTCTACACTACCCTCCTGTTTGAAGCAGAAATAATTAATTTTTCTCTTATTAATATAAAGATGTGGGTCTCTTCCAACCTAATCAGTCTGTGATTCTATTCCCCAGGATATCTCTCAATTGCAGGTGCAGAGGTGACTTATCACCTCTTTATAAGGCTGCTAGATCTTCAATCACCAATGTATCTGTGTGTCTTACAACGTTCTTGGGAAGCAAAGGAGCACCATTATCTTAAATAAGTTGTCCAAGATCACAGAGGAAGTGAGTGGTGGAGCAGGACTTTAGCCTATGTCAGCACTGTAATCTCTCTGCCCTGTCACTGCCTATGCCTAAATGACTTTAAGGGGCTGACAGCAAAATCTTTGGAATGCTATTTTGCTGTAGAGGATTTGTCCATTGTCCAGTGCACAATCCACCTACTTGTGCAAAATGCCCCAAAGCCTAAAATGTTCTTGGTTGTAATCAGTGTGGACATAGGAAGTGCTGAAATCAATAGACTGTCAGCACCTGTTTAATGGAAAGCAGGTGCTTAAATGTAGTGTTGCACAGGAGGGAATGGTGATAAAAGCTGCTGGGTTCTGGTGTTGTTTTTGGCAGCAAGAAATTTTAAAATGAGGAGGAACATATATTTTATTATTTAGTAGATGTGGCTGTGCTGCAGTATCAGGGAATCTGTTAAGCCATGCTCAGCAAGCTGTCCAGCTCCTACCCCCGTTCTGTGCTTGGATAATGAACTAAAAATTCAGTCTCATGAATTTTAAGTCTGTACCTTTAACATGAAATTCATGTAAACTGTTGTGAAGAGTGTTAGAGGACAAGGAAAGAGAAAGGAACATTTCAGCTCCAATCCTGTTTTTCAAAGGGACACATCAGCACATAGTAAGTTTTTCCATCATATTCAAGTAGATGATCATTATCCAGCTTGCAGTAAACATCTGACTTGGTCTAGACTATTGTGCATTGACTTGATGCTTAATCAGTGTGGACCTGACCTTTACAAAAGCAGTTTTAAAAGTCAGATGCCATCCTCTTTCTAGTTCCTATTCTTCTGCAACAAGGTTACCCTTGGCTTGGTTGTTTACTTGTCTAACTTTCATTGAAATGGTTTCCCAGAAATCAGAGCTGCATTGCTTAGCCACATAAGGCTCTGACTTTAAACTCTGTCGTGTGTTAAAAAACTCTTACCAATTTACCTTTACCATGAAAAAACCCTCCAAGAGACATTAGGATTTCTGTGCTCCGGCTTCTATATTAGGGATGCCATTTGCCAACCAGGAGAAAACCTGAAAGTGGATATTCATGGACTCAGGTTTGGTTTGGAGGAAAAAGACTTCCTGTCTGCAGCCTTTTGAGAGATACCTACTTATCAGCGAAGCTCTGCAGGGGGAGTAACTGTCCCTTCAAAACTCTTACTTTTTTTTTTTTTTTTTTTTTTTTTTTTTTTTTTTTTTTTTTTTTTGAGCCTTATCTAAAACAGCTTCCGGCAACTCAAAATTTTATAACCTTTCAAAACCTTACAAGCCAGCTGTAAAGCAAGAGCTCCTCTTGTTAAACAGCCAGCAAATCAAGGTGTGAATTTAAGGACATGCAGTAGCAAGGGATATAAGAAATGTGCCTCTTCTGCTGCATTTATCTTTAATAAGAGGATGCCTAAAAGCTTCAGCTTTCTTTTATGTTTTGCAAAGATTTACCAGAACAAATGGTACTAAGTCTTTAATGCTGTTGCTTTACATAAACCAAAATGTTAAGTTTTGTTCCCATTTTCATTCAACCTGGTTTGAAAACCCTCTGTGTTAAATAAGAGTCTATTATTTTAGAAGTTTGTTTGGTGTTTGGGCTTTTTTTGTTGTTGTTTTTCTTTTTGAAATGCCAAGCAGTAATGATTACATCACTGGAGTATTTTGAATTCTTTTTCACCTTCACATTTGCTTTATATAGGCATGTATCTTGGTATTTGACATGATTTTTTTTTTTCTCCTTTTATCTTTGTGGAAATAATCAGTACTGCATTGTAACCAGCATCAGAACTTCATTGCCACGAATCTCCTGTGCTTGTTCAATGAAATGCAAAAGGCACAATGTGGAACTTAAGCCTTTGTCTGACTCCAGGGTCTCTTCCTGGCAAAGTGAACTTGACACCTTTTCCTTTGGCCTGTGGTTGCATGGTTGTTCTGCAATATCTGAATCTTGAAGGTGGTGCACGGCTCCTGTCAGCAATTTTCCTGACCCTTTGGTGCTGGTGTGGGGCTCTGGTAGGGCAAGGACAGTTGGCCAGAGAATGGGACTGGCCCACCCTGTGTTTGTGATGTTTCTTTGTCAAATACTGGGACCAATCCCTGCAGACTCAATGGGAAGTACATATATATCTCCACTCTTTCTCATCTCAACTTTTACAATGGTCTGCCATGGTCGGTGTCTATGACCAAGACCTATTGATTTTAAGCAAGGGATGGTAACTTACGTTACCCAGGTCCCACCACAATAAAACTTCACTCTTAAGGCCAGTCCTTCCTGTCTGTTACATGGCTTGTGAGATCTCCTAAAACCCTGCAGTTTCCATTCCCGACCACAGGTACTATTTCTGGCACAAGCATGTTAAAATGTTGTTTATTATGACAACCTGCTTGTCTTCTTGACTCTGGAACACAGTTTGCTTGTGATGATTAACCCAACTGGTTGTATCCAGGCCACAGGAGTTTGTGTGGGAAGTGTTTTCTCCTACCCAAAAACCACAGAAATACTTCTGACTATGTAAGTTAGACATGTATAAAGATGCAGATTTTAATTAGTTTTTCTTTACTAGTGAGGAGGAAAAAAAAAAAAAAGGAAAAGCAGAAAACAAAAAAAAACATATTAATTGGTCCTGCATTGCACAGAGAGAATGATTAATCTCTTGCATTCAGGAGCATCTGTCTACTACTTCTGCTTGAATTCCTCAAAAGGCTGAGAGTGTTTCTAATGGTCATTTAAATAATAAATGCCACCACACTCATTAAGGGTGTATCAGTCGTTCTTTTTCTGCTCTAGTGCTTGTTGTGTTCTATTAATATTTATTGAATTCCAGGAAATTCATCCTGAACTAGTGGTCCACATTTCTTTTCAAGGTCACCAAATATAAATATTTTATTTATCTAATTTAGAAAAACGACATTAGATGTGATGCAGCAAGCATGACAAGAGTATGAATTAGTGGAAAGCTTCCCTCAGGAAATGTATCCAGGTACCAGTAATGGATAATTATAAGTCCAATAGCTTCTCTCCTAGCAGGTAATAAAAGATACATAATGGCAATACAAGCCTTCACCTGAAGGTGTGCATATGGCAGTAACAGTTAGTAGCACAATAGACTATTTTCTGCCAGGGCATTGGAAACATCCAGATCTCTTTCTGGTGTTTGGGCCCTAAATACACTGATTAGACATTCGCCTTCAAATTTTGACATGGATATGTTTGTGGGCTACATGACAGATTTTCAGCAGCCCTTTGGGAATGAGTATGCCTAAATCTGCCAGATGCTTGATGTTGTGTCTTGTGCTGGATTAAACATGCCATTATATGAGTGGCTAGAGTAGCTAATTTTGAGTATTGCATGGGTTTTCCTGCCCCTGACAGTCTACTGTTCTCCCTTCAGACAGGGCTGTATTGCCTCCTTGCTATACATGCGTAGTCCAGGAGTCTGCTGTCTCTTTATCACCCATTATGAGAAGAGGAGAAGGTTCTGATGATCTTTTGCATACTGAATGTTCCATGCCCTTTTCTGCTGCATGTTGGACTTCTGCACCCTTGGACTCTGTCATCTTTGTGTTCCCTGGAGATATAAAAATTCCTCTTATAATAATTTCATTTTAAGCAAGCACCATCTTACCCTCTCCAAAAAGAAGGCAATATGATGTGGGGGTACATTTTAGAAATTGATAATTGCATTCTTGCAAATGCTGGCTATAAGAAAACAATGTTTGAAAAAGGAAAAAACCAGTAGATTGTTTACCTCCTCAAAATGTTTACCAAAGAACAGTTCCCCCAAGTTGAGTATTGAGCTGTCAAGACTCAAAGAAAACAAATGAAGTGGCATTTAATTTAATTGAATATTGTGCTTGTGGGTTTTTGTTTCTGTATTCAATTTTTAGCACATTGTAGTCTTTTGCTACAGCTAAGGTTAAAATTAAATGTTTGCTGCTATTGTCCAGAAATATCACAGACAAGGCATAGGCTTCTGAAGAAATGGGTGGTGAAAAACTTCTGGGGTTTAGCAGTACTGGTTTTTAAATAATACATAGCATCTAAGGGAAGGTGCTACAGAGGATTTGTTACAGGAAGGAAAGGCAGTAACTCTGGAGCTTTGATTTAAGCGTTGTTGTGTGACCTGTGCTGCTTCCTGACTTTCCAGGTAAGCATTCCCAGGGCCTGTTGTACTGGGCTTGCCTGGCAAGGTTTTCTTAGTGGGTGCGCTACCGGGGTGGCTCCTGTGAGAATCTGTTGAAGCTTCCCCCTTGTCTGACAGAGCCAATGCCAGCCGGCTCCAGGATGGACCTGCCAACTGGCCAAGCCCACCAGCCACAGTGGTCACACCTCTGGGATAATGTATTTAGGAAGGAGGAACAAAAACAACCCCTGCACAACAGCACCTGCAGCCAGGGGGATTGAGAGTATGTGATGCCAACTGCTCTGCAGACACTAGGTCAAGCGGAGGGGAAGATGAGCAGGAGGTGCTCCAGGTGCCAGAGCAGAACTGCACCTGTGGAAAGCTGACCAAGTGGAACAGCTGACCAAGAACTGCAGCCTGTGAGGAGGACTACTTGTGTCAGAGGTCCTGTGGGATGGCCCCTATGCTGGAGCAGGGAGAACAGTGTGGGAAGTCCTACCCCAAAGGAAGGAAGGAGCAGGGGAGGCAAAATGTTTCAAACTGACCACAATTGCCATTCCCTGTTCCCCTGCGCTGCTGGGCAGGGAAGAGGTAGAGAAAATTCAGAGTAAAGTTAGGACTGAGAAGAAGGGAGTGGGGGAGGGAAGCTGTTTTTAGATTTGTTCTTATTTCTCATTATCCTATTCTGATTTGAATCGGTAATCAATTTCATCTTTTTCCCCAAGCTGAGTTTGTTTTACTCATGCTGTTAATTGGTGAGTGATCTTTCCCTGTCCTTATCTTGACCCAGGAGCTTTCATTATATTTTTCTCTTCCCTTTCTACCTGAGGAGGGAGAGTGATAAGAGCAGCTCTGGAGGGCACCTGACATCGAGCCAAGGTCAACCCTACACACCTTTTCTGATCTATCAAAACGGAGATTTACACTCTGTCTTGTTGTTGATATTACTGATATTGAGCTCTGAGATGCAGTTCTAATTGTCAGCTCATTTATAGTCTCAATGGCAAGGCCTTGACGAGAACAGATGTTGGGAATAAATCACTCCATCTCCCTTCTTGCAGAGTTTGCTTCATGCTGTAGTGAATGCGCCTAATCTCCTGCATCCTGGTTGAAACCATTTCAGATGGGTCTGTGGAGCAAAAAAGAGGAGAAACAAGGTCATTATGTAGTCAAAGGAACAAACAGCTCTGATAAATATTGAGCTGATTTGCCAAAATAAGTGTTAAAAGCATTGAAGGTCCTTATGACTAACCCTGAGCAATAGTTACAGACAAGTGGCAACAGGGACACAAAATGCTGTGAGAAAAAAAGACTGAAAAAACTGAGGTAACAGGAGAAATTGAATGAAATGGAAAGAGCAGGTATCTCTGGAGCTGCATGTATAATGGAAACTTTAGTTCAATGTCTGGAGAGCCTTTGTCATGAATAAAATAGATCCCTGTATACAGGGACACAGGGTAGAAAGCATAGAGACACCTGAAAAATTAGCATATGGGTGACCAAACAGCTCAGGAAGGCCCTTAAACAGGTGGGGAAGTGTGACAAGGAGCTGAAAAACCTGTGTGACAAAGTAGGAACAGGATTCATATGGCAGGGCTGCAAAGAGAGGAGTGCTCTGGGGACTGCCAGCAAAACAAGCCAGGAGGGCAAAGCAGCAGTAGGTTGTTGAGTGCATCTGAGCTGGAACCAGATCCGGAGACACGCCTGTTATTGCAGCCACTTGAGAACATTAGGCTGGACGGGGAGGAGAGGCTTAATGGCTTTGGCAAACAGCTATGATAAGGCTTGGAGTTTATCATGTGCTTGAGAAGTACAAAAATACTTGTGGCGCCTCCATTCTTGCTCTTCACTAGAATCACCTCAGAAATTATGTATGCTGCATTAATGTATGTATCTTTGTGAAATGCACCACATCCTCCCCTTATTTCAAACCAACATGAGAAGTATGCATCTAAAATATCTTTGGCACCAAGCTAAGCAAGTTCTATCATGATAAGCTCCTAAGTAAATACTGAACAGTTGCTAATTAAAGTGTATAGTCCTTGATTTTTCAATTAACACACCCAACATATAGTAATGCCTTAATTATTTTTGTGCCTAAATATACTTGAAAGAAATCTGCAAGTGTGACAGTGAACTTTAAAAGGCAGGTGATTCTCTGTATTTTCAGTGGTATGGTATGGTGGATATAACTGAAATTGAAGGGAGGCTCTCATGGAAATATCCCGTAGTCTGAAAATCTTTGGCCTTAAATAATCTTGGCTCTTCCTGTTGTTTTCCATTTATTTTCACTTCACTCTCAGATAAGCCACTGTCAATCAATTGCTTGCCCCTTAATCAGCCATGTGGGCAACTAGTCTGCAAGAGAGTGTGTTGGCCTTCTGTAGAGAGTTCTGTCCACAGAGGAATCAGCATTCTCTGCTGTGAGCTGTGCTTTGGCATTTTGTTCAAACCAGGCAGTTCCCCTTCCTCTGGAACTGTTGTGGAGGAGGCTGAATAGCCCCATCATGAGATCAGTGTGTGAGAGGGGAGGTGAATTGAAGCCTGGGCATGCCTGCTCTCACTCGGGACCAGCAAGTAACTGCCTTAAACAGGTCACCTAACAGGGAGAAGCAGGGCAGGGAGATGCCCATGGCTTTGCTGCTCTCTGGACTCCCGAGTGCCTAATGACAGCCTGCTGCTTGCATGTTCCCATGGCAGCACTCCTAATGGCCATTCCCGTGGAAACCTGCTTCAAAAAGGATACCCCTATGCAAATGAGGGGTAATGGTTTAAATCACTCAGTAGAGGAATTTTTCAGGAGTGCTTAGCATTGGAGCTTGTCAGGACTGTCTCAAATGTTTTTAATCAGAAAATGCTACCTTATGGAAACACAAACTTTGGGCATGTTTACAAGAAGCCAGCTGCAACATGTAAAAAACCAAAAAGGCCAGATATAAGGTATTTTTTTTAAGCCAGCATGGACTGACTGAAAAGTTTGTCTTCTAGCCTGAAATGAATTTTAAAAGCATGTGTTACTTTGGTGATTTTTATTTTGATTCCTGATCATATTTAGAACAAATTCAAGTATTATTGACTTCAGCTAAAACTGTGCATTTAGTTTTAGAGTGTGCTTTTCTGCTTTTTCAGTTTTAGTGTTAGTATCAATTTCACGTGGGGAATATTTTTTTGTATTTTGTATTTTCTCTTAGGTGGGTAAAATAATCTCCTATCTATCGCTATTGAATATTCATCTAAATATGTTACATTTTAGTAAAGTGTGTTGGGTTTTTTTGGATTTGGGTGGTTTTTATTGTTGCTTTTTTGCTTGTTTGGGTTTTTGTCTGTTTGGTTTTGGTTTTTTTCTTATTCCCAGTGGGAGAAAATTATAGAAAAACTCACAATGCCTTTGAAAAACCTTTCTTATATTTTGCAACAGAAATCCTACTACATTTTGGGTTTTAACGTCGAAGAGTGTATTTCCCTTTAGTGTGAGGGCTATGAAGTTGTCCTCACTTTGGTTTCATGTGGAACCATTACAGAGGGGCTGGGGAAATGGGGGCCCTGGTCCACTGAAGTTGGTCTCTACTGGTAAGAAATGTACTGTGCTGCTGAGCCACAAAATTTAGGCCACAAACTAAAGTAATTGGGCTGAGAATTGCTCTAGCAGTTGGCTGCTAATTCTGAAAAATAATCTGCCACCTGTTATTTAGTCTGTAGGATTAAAGAAGGTTTAATGTTTGAGGCAAGAGAGATTTATTGTTCCAGATGGAGCACAATTTTTTTCAAAAGGTATGGGTGAAGATCAACTCAGTGCAGTAGTCTACCTCATTTAGAAAGGAATCTTGGTACAAGCCACAGCATTCTTAATAGCAACCTGTGGACAGAGATGTTTTCCACCTTCAGAAATTCTTTTCTCTATTTGGAAGTCATCACAGATGAGATAATCAAGATGAGATTCTTCAGGCAACAACTAACAAAATGAGAGGACACAGTCTTAAGCTGCGCCAAGAGAAATATAGGCTGGATATTAACAAAAAGTTTTTTTACAGAAAGGGTAATAAAATATTGGAATGTCTACCTGGGGAGGTGGAGGATTCACCATATCTGGATGTGTTTAAGAAAAGACTGGATGTGGCACTTGGTGCCATGGTTTAGTTGAGGTTAGGGCTGGGTTGGACCTGATGATCCTGGAGGTCTCTTCCAAGCTAATGATTCTGTGATCACAATTTTTAAATAGATACACTGTGCAATTCTCACTTTTTTTTTTTTTCCGCTGTGTATGTCATCAGATTTTAAGAAGAGGTAATAATGTCATTGTCCCACTAAGAATGTAATCAAAGATGTGTTTGATGCACAGGATAAACAGTTTCTGGAGAGGAAAATATGAAAATTCAAGAGTTGTTTTGTTTGGGTTCTGTTTACTGACCATCTGGAAGAAGGAAATACTGGCAATGAGAAACTTTCAGAAATTAGTGGTATGTAATCAATGAGAAGACATGATAAGGTAAAACTATTAGTTGGAAAGACTAGTGCATATTGCTTGGAATATTTCTGCTCAGCAAAAAGCCGAAAATAGTTTTCTGATAGACATGCAATTTTTTGTGACAGAAGTGCTTTCAGGGAATATTTCCCAGTTTGGAGAGAAGGTAATGGGGGATGGGAGAATACTTTCTGGTAGGGCTTGAAAAGGGGACTTTACTGTCAAACAGTCATTTGTTCATGGCCTGGGGAACTTACAGGGCCATAGAAATGTGGATCCATTCCTGGCCTGGGTCAGTCTGGGATGTAAATTTGAGGCATTTGGTGGGAATAGGGGGAACTTGACTAACATCATGCAGAGGCATGTTGGTGTACAGTCAAGTTGCACACATGATGCTCTGGAGTCAATAACCAGGATGTTCAGCAGAAACCCCCCACACATTGTCCCATCCTTGGGGCAGATTTTGGGATATGTTTAGTGGAAATCCTATCCGTGCTGGATAGGATTTATTAAGAATCTTGTCTTGCTTCTAGTTAAGCTTTGTACTGAGCCTTTTTTTCCTGTCCTGTTTCCCTCACAAACTCCAAGTTTCCCGTCTGGTAACTCTCACTCCCTGTTTTCTCCAGTCAGATTCATTCAGTTGGGTGTGTTAAGGCTGGAAACCCACAATGACACAGATCACTATAATCACAGCAATCCTGCTCTTTCTGATGTTATTCCCTGGCACCTCCAGTGTGCCCAGCCAGTTCAGCTTGCAAAGTCAGCAGAACACTGGAGGCTTACTTGGTTTGCCTTTATCAGGATTTTGCTGCTTGTTTTTCAACAAACTGAGCAGGCTTGGACACAGGGGAGCTGTGGGACTTCCCAGCATGGGATGGCACTAGGACCCCTAAAAATTCAGTTTGTTGTAAAGCCAGGGCTTCGGGTCTTTTTGTCAAAGAAGCGATCCCAGCCTGTTGGATGAGTCCTATGATAGCCAAAACAAGGCAAAAAACCCGTTGCCTTTTTTTCAGCTACAGCTTCTGTAAGAAAATATAAGGCAATGCAAACTGAGAACAAATCAAACAGTGCTGCCATCTGTAATAGGTGTATGGAGTGGCCACTGATGGCTTTTGGAAAGCTTTGTAGAAAGCAGCTTGACCAGCATAGCCTCAGAGTACACATTTCGTACTGGTTTAGAGCACTGAATTTAAAGCGTCTCATTTTTCACCACCAGCATTTTGCATTTCAGTGACAGTAAATATTCAAAGGCCCCAAGACATAACGAATCCCCAGGGATGCTACAGTTCTCCTGTTTTTTCTTCAGCAGAGACATGAACATTAGTATAGCTGATTAAGAAGAAATAGCTTTGTCTAAGTGAAATCATTAAACCAAAGTTTACTGTTTACCAAAGTATTTTGGTTTTCTTGAAATTTTCCAACAGAGAAGATTTTTTTTCTTCCTTTGTATACTGCTTGGGTTGCTATTCCTACCTCTCCATGGGAACAAATTCAGACAGGACAAACAACACCCCTATGTCTATTATGCTATCCTACTATAAAGCGTGTTTGTCATCTTCTAATGCTTTAATGTTGATGTTTTGAAGTTATGTCACCCAACAGAAGGTTTAGCAGATCAGCAATGATACTTGAGAAATTCAGTGGAAGGAAGCATCTTTCAAGCTGTCTTTTTGTCTGGAGCACCTTCTGGCAAGCTATAAACATTTACCATTCTCAATGGCTGACCCACCTCATGGTTTTGGTCTGCTGGAGTATGGTGGGATGTCAGTGGGGTGGTACAACTGCTGTGCTTTTGTTCTGGATGGCCTGTGCAGTTTGCAGAGCTGGGTCCCACCCTGGCATGCAGGCTTTCTGAGAGCTGCTTTTGAAGTGGCTGCACACTCTCCATTAGCAAGGCTGGTGGACACATTTATGTAGCAGCCCCCCAGGCTGGTGCAATTGTCCATCAAGTAATTCCAAGCCACTTTAGGGAAACCTCTGCATCAAGGGGTGCTTGAGAGATTTTGAGGGAATTCAGAACAGCAAGCAGTAACTGATGTACCAAGAGAATGGATAATGTTGTATTATGCAGAATATTCACAAATACTTCCTTGCAGTCACACTGATGCCACTGTAAGAAAAGCCATGTGAATTAAAGCTGCAGTCCAGGGCCATAATGTTTCTGCTCCCCAAAGGGAAAAAATAACCCATGTTAGAAATATTTGGCGGACTTCTCCTTACCAATACTTTGCCAAAGACCTAGCATTTGGAGGTCTTCAACCAAGTGTCTCAACAATAAAACAGTATCTAGCAGTAATATTTTGTCAGGAGTTAGTATTCCACTGTGTATGCTAGACCTTGTCTAGCTCTCAGTCAGTGTCTGATAATCAAATGTCTTAGCACAAAATCTGCTGAGAGAAGGAATCCATAGCTGTTGTGCTGTGCATGGAAACTCATGCATGTACATCACATGTGAATTAAACTCAGAAATTTTAATTAAATTAAAATCCCCAAATTATCCAGGGTCTCTACCCAGATCCAGTATTTCCTAAATTCTTCATTTATTGTAGTGACAGTGCAATTCTTTGTGGATATGAACGTTATTTTTTTTAATCACTGAACTGAGAAACATTTAGCAGCATTTCAGGCAGAAGAAAACAAATCCATTGACTTTGTCTTAGTCAACTGGTAAATGTTGACCTAGGCAAAGTGACAAGTGTCAAGAATTTTCCTCATGAAGGAGCTGGATGGAAGGTAGAAAGCATGAAACAAAAACCTGAGCCAGTAGTACACATGAATGCTGTGCTGCTGCATTTTATCCCTCAAAGGCTGTTCTGTTGTATGCAGGGCAATATTAATGTGTTCCATATTTTCATCTTTACATTTAATTCACAGCTAATTTCACAGGGGGGAAAAAAAACTCTCCTGGGTTCTTCAAGTGAATAGCGTGTGATATAAATTGTGCTCAGGGAAAAAGCCAGCCACCTCCTGGAAGTTTTGCTTCCATGGTGGAGGGTATATAGTGTGGGTTGTGCATAGACATATTGGTGCAATTCAAGCTCCAAAGATTTGTCTGGAATCTTGGGGAAAGCACTGGTCTGAGTTTCAGAAGATGTGGTAAATAAAGTCTCTGGTAAATCATGTCTTAGGAAACTTGGAAATTCCTTTTGTTCAAAATTACTAGCAGTGCAGTGCCTGCATAGCCTAGATCTGACCCCAAAATATTTGTGTCTCAATTCATGACAAAACACTGATACAAAGGTTCAAACTTTTCCTTCTGAATATTATTAAGACTAGGAGGTCTTTAGGGGTGAGGTCTTCCACTCCTGCAGTCAGAAGGTCTGCACCAATGTGAATTTGGCTTATCCGTGCCTTTGATTTTCATATTTGGCATCTTTTAGCACCTGTGTCTCCTTAGATATGTTTAAAATCTGGCTTCTCATCCATAGAACTCTTCATTCTGATTTCCCAAAGTAGTAAGTTTCCACCACTTCCTTGGGATTACTTAGAATTGCTTTGCCAGCTGATGAAGTCAGAAGGGATTGATACCAGTCCTGAAATTTGATATGTGTGAGTACCTTGCCAGACCTACTCTGGGTCAGTTACGGGCCTCATCCAAGTGAGGAAAGGTAGGTCCAGAGGTTTTTTGTCCTTCTTAGTCAAAATGGATGTAGTTTTAATCTCATTTGTTCTACTTGTAAGGTGAGCTGTGTGTATGTGGGTGGAGCTGGCTACAGTTCAGCTTCCACAGTAGCAGATCTTTCTTTGGCATCAGAAAGAAGATGCAAATTGTTTTTATGTGGTAGGTGTTTCAACCAAATATCCTGGAATCAAACCAACATTTATCAAGTAACTTGAATCCAGCTTTATGCACTTGGTGGGCATTGCCCACAAGGAGGTATTGCCTCAGCAGGCAGAGAAGCTTAGAACACAAAGAAGGGGAATAAAAAATCACAAATCAACAAACTCAATTGTTTTAAACAAGCTGCCCAGGGATGCTTTCCTCTGGCAAAAAAAACCCCATTCAGATGCAAAGCTACCATAATGATTTTATAAAATAAACCTACTGTAGGTAGATCACAGTTTTGTAACAAACAGTGAGGACCCTGAGCTCCATTTCAAATATCTCCTTGTCATATCATTGGCCCTGGAAGAGATCATTATTGCTGTTCAATTAAACTGAATTTGGTATGACAGAACCTTACCAAATACTGGCCTCTGAGGGGGTTGTTCTTGCTAAAATTTGAATAACATGCTGTAATGAATGATGGTGTTTTAAATTAGTGAGGATACTAAAAGAAGTAAAAATAGACAGGACGTTGTGAGATTTCCCAGCAACTGACATGTTTGGCCTATTATTATATAGTTGAGTTAATTTGAAAAGACACATGAGCTTCCAGGAGTTTTAAATGCAAATATGCCAAGTAAATTAAATACATGGGTGTGAGCTTTGCAGTGTATTTTGGTTAGTTAAAATCAGACAACTTTTGAATGTTTTTTTTAACTTGTATCCAGGAGGGTGCTGAATTTAGACTCCCCATGACTACATTTTTCACATGGCTTTCTAATCCCTTATTATAGCTTCGTTCCTGGATAAAAATTAACACAGCCAATTAAATACAAGGTGATATGAGGGGCTGTTGCTTTTGCCAGTCTCAGATGGCAACCTGCCAAAGGAGCCCTGGTTGTTGCTGTGGCTAGAAGGTCCACAGTAGTTTGCAGAGAACTGCTGCAAGAGTGAGAATATCCTGGGCATTCCTGCAGTCTGGGAACTCAAAAGTTCCCTGCTCTGGACCCTGCAACACCTGATTCCTGGTGTGTCAGCCTGGAAGCTCCAAATTTCTGGCATGGGATATGAGTGACTGCAATATCTCTGGCACTCATGTAATACAGTATCAGGAGTTGGTAACAGATATGGAGACCACACTGAAACCAACCAGTTTTTTTTTTCATGTGTTCTGTTTCTGCAGGAAAAGCAGTGTGTTAGTTTCTTAGTGGCATTGATCAAACAGGATGCACTTGTGGCTGTTCAGACATATGACATGAGAGATGGCCTATGTTTTCTCCAGCCTGTTTTCTTGTTTTCTGATGTTCTTATTACCTCAGTTTGTTTCCCCTTATTTCTGAGGGTGAAGCTCTGGGCCAGTTCTCACTCTGGAGGGTTGGAGGCAAGGCACTGTTATTTATGCTTTGTACCTCAATTAAAACTCTGCATGGTGAATTAAAGTTAACAGTAAAGCTGCCTGCCTGTGTCCTGGCTCTGCCATTTCCCATTTTTTCACAATACCTTCCCTACCAATTAGATACCATAGTCCCTGTCAGTGACAGCTCATAACAAAGCCTATATTGGAATGTCTCTTAATTGAGCATCTTTTAGCTCTTTCTTTTTCATTTCTTAGCTGCTTTAATACTGTCTTAATAATAGTTTTCTCTGAAGACTTCTTTTCAGAGCTTCTTTTCAAATAAATTGCTGTTGAAATGATCATAACATAACTTTTCTCTTTTTTTTTTAACACACAGAATTATGTCAATTGGCATTAAGTTCAGGGAGTCAAAAGGCCTAATGTACCTTCATAAATCTGAGATGACTTCTCTGAAGTCATTGAATTTACAGTCTCTTAACAGAGAGCTCAGGTTGACCCCAGAGCCCACAAAATTAGCTTTAATGGGAAATTTAGAATTTTCTGGTGCACTGAATATGATGACACATTGTTAGGATTATTCGAGGATGGAAAACAAATGTTTTCTGTACCATAGCATTCCGTTCTCCTCTATATTCGTGTCTGCTCTGTTGGAATGGTGAATGACAGTGAGTGAAATCGGGGGCAATTGCGTTAATAACCACTAATTGAATTCCAAACAGCACTTTGGCTGGGAGGATTTTTCTTTCCTCTTTCAAGTAGAGATGTTGGCCAGGGTTTGGGTTTATTTTGTTACTTTTTCTTTCAGTATTAGTCTTCTTAAGGGCTTCCATGTGGCTGCAGCATTGGCCAGTGGCTTTTTACCATCACAGCCACTTCCCACAATGTGTAACCACCCCCTGTGGTTACTTGGGAGCAGCAGTAACACTAAGGCCCCAGGTTAACACAGGATGCAACAAAAGAGGAGTTGTGTTTTGTGGAGTCCTTGAACCTGCACAGTGATACTCAGCATGGCAGTACCTCATCTTGCACTCAGCTTTTTTCATTAGGTTTTTGTATTCAGACCACAGTTTATTAGCTGTAAATGACTGGCTTTATGTGTCTTGGTCATGCAGCTTTCCAGGTAAAAGCACTTTCTTTTTGCTTGTTAGCTTCCTCAGAAATGGAATTCAGTGTTTGCAGTGCCACATCTCCTATTTGTTTGTTTACAATATCAATTACCTCCTTGTTCTACCTTGTCTCAGTGCTGTGTGTTTGTTTGCCCTCTTCTATCAATGATAATCAAGGGTCTGATCAAATCTACATCTCTTTGTCTTGCCTCTGAAGTGCTTGCTGATTAAAGGGAGAGATATAATAGAATGCAGTAGAAAGGATATACATTTAGTGAGTTCTGTATCCAACATGATGTGTTGAACTTCATTCCAAGCATGCTTTTCTTCCATTTCCTGCTGCCCCTGCTTATCCATTCATGCCTGTTTTCTGAGCCCCCTTCAGAGAAATGTTTGCCTTCTGGGCAGGACTGAGGAAGTCAAGACTGCAGATCTGCCTCTGCCAAGATCCTGCTGAATCCGTTCTTCCTGCCATGTTGGCTGAAGCCTTGGGTTTTTTCAGTGTCCTGAACAGAATTTGGCCAAAGCCAAATGAAATATTAAATTCTACTATTACAAAGCAATCTCACACACACCTTGACCTGCTTGGTAGGGCAAATGCTGCCTGTGTTATATAAATGTCAAACCATATCCATAGCAGCATCATCCATGTCACCAGTTCAGTAATAACCATGTTGTAGTAATCTGCAAATATTAAAATGATAAATGATTGGCTAGTCAGTTTTGTCACATGTGTTTATATGCAAACAGATCTTATGACTAGCACTCACAAAAGTAACTAGGAATGTTTCAGTGCTGAACACTCAGCATGTTTTGTTGGTTGGGCCTGACCTGAATGTTAATCGTGTTTTTCCTTAGATGAGCATTAAATCTCTTCTCCTTCTGGATACTAACATCAAAATTCAAATATTTAATTTGCTCATTGACATTTATTAAAATAGCTTTGTGCTTGAATATCAAGTTAAGACAGTGGTAGCTAATTTCGTTAGTCTAGATGACGTTAGAAGTAAATTTAAATCTGATTGAGAAGCATTTAATACTCACTAAGAAAAGGAGGGATTGAAAGGTCAACAGTGTAAAATGATGACATCTACAAACAGCAGAATTTTGAGTTTGGCTTTTGAAGTAACTGAATGAAGCTCAAAACCAATTGCAATAGGGATATTTCAAAATGTTAGGAGAGGTTCTTCTACTGCTTCCCAAGATAGGCCATGGTGTCCTGATGAGACAAAGATGATATCAGACCATTTATGTGTAAATCTTAATCCCTGAGCCGAAAATTCTTTTGTTGGGTGGTTAAATGTGGATTCAGCAGAGTGTCCTGTCAGTATTTTCCTTCATAGAATCATTACATTTAGAAAATACCTGTGAGATCATTGAGTCCAGGCTTTGACCAAGCCATGAAAGCTTCTGTCCTGGTTGCTCACACTCCCTGGAGCCACTTAAATCTCCCCCAATTGCTTTGGCATTGCCATGACCTTATCAGCCCTTCTGGTGAAAGCTGCTCTGTCCTGCCAGCTATCTCCATTCTCACTTGAGCTCCCCTGAGTCCCAGAACCTCCCTCCAGCCCTTTCAAGGGTTTTGCTCCAGAACTTAGCATAGTCACCATTGCAAACACTGCTGTCACCATGTACCTCACTGACTGAGGAGAAAGTTGCTAATTTAAATGTTGCCATTTAAGTGGGAAAATATTTACATATATGTGCACATATGTTGTGAAAAGGCCTTGTTTTGAATGATTTACACTCCATCTTATGCCCAAAGTACATGAGGCCCTTTAACTTCCATATAATATGAGGAAAGGCATTTCTAAGCATAGATTTAAGAAAAGACTATATTTTTCAGCTGAGTTGAAAATACTGGAAGGAGGGACAAGAATACTTGGCCTCTTGAATAACCTTTTCAAGTAGCTGGCTGGTCTCCTATTAATAACTGGCTTGTTGGGTATAATTCCAGTTTTACACCACATGCTTACCAGATAGCTTGTACGTTGGCCTGGAATACTGAATTGTGAATTTATTGTTAAACTCCTTTTCATTGTGAAACCATGCAGCTGTAACTGAGAGAAATGTGTTTAATCCCCTGGGGTGGGGATCAGCTAGAGGCATGTAAGTACAAAGGATTATTTTTTCTCTTTTTAAGAAAAATTTCTGTATGTTTATGGATCAGTAGATTGGAACATATTTATTCGGTAAACAAAGAAGAGATAGTCCTTTTAACAAACAGAGTGAGGTTTGCTTTGAGGGTTTCTGGTTTAGTCCTGTTTCATTGCATTTCTCTAGAAAGCCTTCTTTTGGACATCTCTGAGGGGGTTTTGTTGTTTCTTTAATCTTGGCTGTCATGCTGAGCCTAGCAATGACCTCCTGAAGAGAAGGTTAATGTTAAGTGAAACTTCCCTAACCTAAAATACAGCTGTCAGCCCCTGCGCACAGGGGTCCAGTGGCTAACATCTGTTTGAATAAAGGTGGTTGTTTACCTAGGATAAACTGTTATAGATTCTCAGTGGAGTGTCCTACAAAAAGCCTGAAAATTCATAAAACTTTTCAGACTGAGGGTCAGTTTGAATTAACCCTAAGAGGGATTTCACACTTGAAAGTTTTTCAAGTCCTTTATTTCAGGAATGTGTGAGAGGCACCATATGGTCATATCAAAGAATGTAGATGAGGACACTGCTGGTGACAATTATTTTGTCAAATGCCTACCCTAGGAAAAGATCACCATCCTATTTTGCAGGCACTGAAAGCAGACATCAGTCCTAGAGCATTGTATGAATGACATCTGTTGCTGGGGTTTTGGCGGACGTGGTTTTTCTCCGACACTTGGAATTCTGTGCGCAAATCTTGGCATCAGAAGGAACTTCTGTTGATAACATTGTTTTGAAAAAAAATGCCTTGAAGCCCTTTAAGTAACTTTATAGATTAATAAGGCTTTCCAGAGAGTGATTTGTTTTTCATTTGTTTGTTTTGCAGTATACGGTAATGTATGTTTTATTGTCTGTCTCCTATTCTTAGTCTAGCTGAACAAACATAGAGAAATTGATTAGGCTTTTTTTTAAGCGTAATATTGAAAGGAAACGATGGAGTTGTAGTGATTGAGTACCAAAGGTCTCATTCAAGAAGAGGAATTTGGATTAACACCAGTTGTCTTCCAAGTACTGTTTCCCTCTACTCTAGTACTCAGCTTCTCTGAGAAGAGGTGCTTGCAGCTCTTTAGAGAATACCTTCAGCACAAGCTTTTCATCCACCGTTTGAGGAATGTGCCTTTCTGCAATCTGGAAAGACCATTTGTAGGAAAAAGCTGAGTCTTGGAACTCTTCTAGTCTTTGGACTGAGTCCAAGAAATGTCAGTCTTCCTGGGCCCTTTGTGATGAGGCCTCTTTTCACAGCCACTAGAAGTCAACTGAAAGAAACTGCTTTGTCATAGCAACACACTCTAAGAGATCTAGAGCTCTTGAGGAGAATCCCCATCCAAAACCTCACAGCATTCAGTTTTATAACTGTGGAAGTAATTTACAGGAGCTTCCTGGAGCATTTGAATTTCCTATGCTAGGTAGAACCTAGGAAAGACTCTGGTTTGCTAAGGCTCCGCTGCTGCATACTCAAACTTCTTAAATATATGGTTCTATGGTAAGGATGTAAGATTGATCAGCTTGTGCTGAAGGAGATAAAAATCATCCCTGAAATCAGGACTTCCAGGTTTCCCATGTTCAGTGCTAGTTGGCAAAGTGTATGCACATACATGTGTTTGCAGCTGAATGGACTGTGGCTTTTCTTTGCACAGATGTCAGTTTGGAACTAGGAAAAAACCGATGCGATGTTTTGTTTATAACTCTATCTGGGTTGTCAGAAAATGAAGCAATTCTGGTTTGAAGCTAAATGCAATCTGTCTGTTCTGTCCTCATGACACCATCACACTTGGTGACCTTTCAAACAGAATCTCTATGTGAATATTTATCTCTACTTTCTTCTCTCTAAGCTGAATTTTAAGGTCTTGGATTTGCGGATTGCCTGTGGTTTTAGCTCTTAATTTTGAGAGCGCTCTGAAGTGAACTGTTCATTTTTCTTGAGCATTGAAGCTCATGAACTTTCTAGCCAACTTCAGGAGGTAGTTTCACAGGTATTGGATTGTCAAGAAAACTCTTTGTTTATAGCAAGTTGCAATCCTAACTGTGGGTGCATGAAGAATCAGTGTTAACTTCTTGAGGTAGCACAACTGCTCTGATCATTCAAGGCAAAGTGCTCCCCCAAAGGAAGAACTGTCCCTCGGGTGACTTATCCCTGGGACTAGTACCTGCCCTCGGTTTCTGTATTCTGAGTGAGAAGTCACTACAAGCAAATAAAAAGGAAAATTCAGCCTGCATTGTTAAATACTGAAGGTGTTTTGAGCCCAAAAGGATTGTTAAAAGTTACATATCCTGTCTTCAAATGCGAAGGCAAAAATAAATATTCGTTTATTATGATATGTTTAGCATTGAAATGGTTTAGGGGACATTTACTATAGGAAGGTGTTGCTTCCAGAGGCTGTGAGGAAAGAAGCATCACAGTAGTATTTTTTTTTTAACTAATCTTAGATAATAAGTGGGGAGATTTTCTTGCCCATCTCTGTTTGAGGGTGGGTGTGTTATCTTGGTCCTCTCTAGTTAGGAAAAGGACTCATCAATAAAGAGCTCAGAAAGCAGCTTCTAGTGATCTTGAGATCAGACACATGTAAAACAAGATTTATCTCTTGATAGCTTGTGATTCATGGTGAAAGCAAGTATTTTTCAAGTTATTTCTGGCTCCTCCTTTTCTCCTGCTTCCTTGCAGTTTCTCCAGCAATATCAGGGTTTAGAATTACCCAGTCTTTCTTTACCCAAATACTTGCATTTTTTCCAAGGACTGGCATAGCTAGGAGCTAATGCTGTTTGTATTTGATGTAATAGAGATACAGAGTTGAAAGACCTGACATTTCTGCCAGCTGGGTCTAAACCTTCTCGCTATCTATCTTTGCAGCTGTATGTAAATGCCAGACTAGCTGCGGAAGGAGACTTGCTCATTTTTATGGCCCATTGTTATGGATTTATCAGCTCTAGCAAGAGAAGAAAAATTCACTAGAACCAAGTGCTTTTATGAATGCAATACAAAATCTTGGCATCACATCTCCACTGTTAATTAAACTCTCGTGATTGTGACCAATTCCTTTGCCTTTGGGAAAAAAAATGAAGAATGTAGGCTTAAACATGAGCTAAACACTTCTTATAAACTACAAGAGGATCCTAGGGCCATGGATAGTGAGTCTTATGTCTATTGAAGAATATTTTTAGTAGTGTAGTTGCTGCTCTTGTGTAACTTGTCTGCCATTCAGAATATCTCCCATGTTATCTTAATTCTCTGATGAGAACTGCTGCCTGTGAACTCAAGTGGATCATCCCATCTGACTGATTCTATTGTATTGCACACACGTCTGTGGCTATAGAGAGGCCTTTGAATTTGAGGGGAGAATGTAATTTCTATATGCTTCATTTGTATTCTTGCAATAGCTGTGCTCTGCCAATTATGCTATAAATAAACTGGTTTGTAGGAAGGCACTATATAGTATGTTCCTCGCTGTCTTCTGCAGTGGGAACCATGTAGGTACAGTGTAGGAGCATTTCAGGGATTACTACTTGTTTCACAAGCTGGACAGGGAAAATAATCTACATACCTACATGCCCAGAGAACTCTGAGTATGCAGCAGCAGAGTGGATTTCGCGGTTTTAAAACCCCATGCTCTGTTTTGGAAACTCATTGCTGTCTCTTTGATCTTTGCCAATGGGCACAATCAAGGGCCCGATGGATTTTTTTTTTTTTTTTTTTTTTTTTTTTTTTTTTTTTTTTTTTTTTTACCAGGAAGCAGCTGTCATATATTGGCACGTCAAGCTCTGCTCTATTAATTTTCTTTAAACCTTTAGATTCAACCAGCACCAAAAAAAACTATAATCAAACCAAACCAAAATTTGTGGTACAGATGATTTCTATTTGACTCCAGGAGTAAGGAGTTAAAATTTTAAGATCCACCTCAGCCAGTAAGGAGTCTGGAGGAAAAGATTTGTAAATAAAGGATGCAGAAAATGGCTAAAGGGATAAATGAAAGCAGAGAAGTGGATAGGATGCTTTGGAAAACCCTATTATATTCCCAGTCATCTTTCCATGCTAGCGCATGGCCTGTGTTTCAGTCACTACCTGAAATTAAAAAGCAGCTTTTAAAGACATCCTTCAGTCTAATAGGACTCTTCATAGAATTTAGACTCCTCCGTGATTTCCATAAGTGGATCTGAAGATCCTTAAAAAAGTAGATGCTTTGGAAAATTGTACCGTGTGGGTCTTATTGACACTCAGGCAACAAAATACTGGTTTCTTCTTCTTGACTTCAATGTATGCACTGCTGAGAACTTTCCTGAGAAGTGGCAACACTTGACAACACATTTTGGGTCTGTGGAAGTGAATGTGACATGGAATTTGAACGGCCAAATAAAGAAAATGGTTCTTTCTAAAAATATGAGAGACTTGGCTTTGAGATAGTGAAGGTAACCTACAATACAGATCATCCACTTCTGCCTATCAATGGAAGAGACCCCTCTGGAGGCTCTTTGTGCCCTGTGGGGAGGTGGGAGGCAGTGTGGTGGCACATCACTTTTCAGTTCCTACAGAAAATCAGGAGCACAGAACCTCTGGTGTCCTTCAGCTCTTTCCTCATCGGCTTCAGAGCTGTTGTCCAAGTCTGGACCCTTAACAGAGGCTGGCTGTCCCTTAAAATTTTTCTCCCACTTAATCATTCCATGTCTTATATGCTCAGTTAATGCACCTATCCTTCTTTTTTCCTGTTTCTGTTTTTATGTCTTCAGTTTTTTCCCTCCCTGTTGTCTAAGGATGTTTTCCCCCAACCCCAAATCCAATCACAAAAATGGAAAAAGTAGTCCTGGAATCCATAAACCATTTTGTTTACCTAGCTGACTTTGTTCAGACACTTTCTTTTCTTCTATAAGAGAAAACCAACATTTCTAAGTGCATGAATTATTTTTTATGTTACCTCAAGCATATTTTTCTGTTGTGGAAAGGCAAGTAGTTTTTCACTTCAGAAGCAACTTCTAAGCCATTAGAAATGGAAGGTTTAATATTATATCAGCAATGAAACAGTATCAAAGATTCCACTAGAAGCTAATGTGTGTGTGCATGTGCACATATGTGTCTATTAATAGATGATGAAGGGAGGATGAGTTAACTTGTAGAAGATGATGATTGCCAGGCTCTCAAGTAGCTGGTATCTAGTTTTTTAGTCCTGATTTTTTTCTTTTTTAAATCTGTTTCCTATGGGACAAGCTCAGGCAATTTTATGGTTAGGCAATTCTTTCAAAAATCTTAAAATCTCCCAGAAAAATGGATATTTAAGGCCTCGTGTTCTTATGGGATTCCTGAAAACTGGTGGATGGAAGAGGTGAGCTATACAGATTAATGCCCTTGCTGAAGGCATTAAATTAACTAAATTTAGCCCTTAAATCTTGTTAGACAATACCCAGCTCTGTTGTTATCTTCCTTGCACTGAGTAGTGTTATCTGCATGAGTTTTGCTCTAGATTAGCCACAGCATACAATAGCTCCTGCCAGACTGCTTTGTCCAAGAGAAAAAGAAGTATAGGGACGTGCAGGAGTTAATGTCCTGGAACATCCATCTTATCAGTGCAGGTGACGAACATACACTGGTTTAATTGCTCACAGAACAATTTGTTTGGTTGTGTTTTGTTTTCTATGTACCTTCAACAAACACCAAATTATTACAACAGTATTTAACAATTCTGAAAGGTGTTAATGGGACCTACCCACAGGAGACTTGGCTTGTGGTTTCTTTCTTACCTGCTCAAATTTGGATTCTAGTAATATAGCATAAAATGTAGTGTGTACTGAGTGCACTAAACTCAGCCCTGGGGTAAAGCCATTTATTTTTCCAAATAATAGAATATCCTAGAATGAAGTTGTAATTACTTAATATGGAGGTAGAGTATGGCACTTTTAGGGGAGTTACAGGTCCTTGCATGGAAGAGCAAAACAACAGTTGGTGACATTGTTAGGTGGATATAAAATACAGGGTGAGTTACTGGGTTGTTTGTTGTTAGATCATCATGTGAAAGATGCACTTTCCTTGGACTCTAAGAGAAATCAGTCACCCCAGTTACTCTAAGAATACAATAAGGATTATCAAGATATACCAGCTTCTTTTCATTGGCACAACAACAACCCTGATGCCCATTTCTGAGAAATTTTGCCTTGCCCTGGGGAGGAATTGGTCTGTGCAGAAGTTTTGTGGGTGGGGGATTTAGCCAGCATAACCCAACTGAACATCTGGGGGAGGAGGTAGGATGTCTTAGTGAGAATTTTTCATTCATGCCTTTGGGTACACCGTATATTTTGTTTAGCTGTAACTATAGCACCTTCTACAAAACGTTTGGCTGCTTTCTTGAGCTGTGCTTTGGGATATTTCCGCATTCTAAGTAGCTTAGCTTGCTGCTTCTCTTACTCAGTGGAGTATTTGGACTCCTTGATATGTTTTTTCACTGCTGTTATAAGCAAGTTGTACCACCACCTTGAAATCTTACTCCCTCTGTTTTATGAAGTGCTAGGTCTATTCCTAGAGGCATTAATAATGTATGCACTTTGCAGTTTCACTATTCAATTACTGAAGACGCCTGGTACGTGAGAACCTATTTAACTTGATAAAGCAAAGCTAGATGAATAGGATTATTAGTTTCCTAGGCATACTGAATACAATGGTATATAAATCTTATACCTGCAATGCTCTTTATGAAAATGTCTCAGAACATGCATTAGTTCCCACTTGAATCTACTAGAATTGGCATTAATAAGAATAGAATTCTTAAATTTAGAAGGGTATTAAAGGTTAGATCAGTGTCCTGTTGTATATTGGGGTTGCCAACACCCTTTTGACAGAGCTGAGCACAGGACATGAAAAACATCATAGAAAAAAATGCAAAAGATTGGAAAGTTTCTCATTCGATGTTGGATTTTTTTCTGGGAAACCAGAATCCAAATCCTTGTTCCAGTTTGGGAAGTGATGTCAGACCTTATACTGACCTCTGGGGCTGCAAAGAACCCCAACTTGAAGAGCATCGCTTCTCGCACACTTCACCAGACTTAAGAGAAATGTGCTATTGAGTCATCAGCAAAACTTCTTTAGCCCCAGGGCTTTCATCAGAGACTCCACAGCGACGTCCTCATCTGCTTTTGCTGAAGCACAGCAGGAGAGTGCTGTCAGGATCAGAGCTTGGGGAGGAGTAGTGCTGCAGGGCCTGAGCTTGTGTTTTTGTTGCTCCAGGCTTCCTTTTTTTAATTCTTAGTATTATTATTATTTTTATTTTCATAACAGCAGGTTTTTCTGAATTTTCTGGTTTGAGGTGAGCATGCTACAGAACTGAAGTTTGGGTTGTTTCGGGGACTTTTCCAGAGGTTTTGCACAGCCTAACTGGAAAGGTACCTTGTCAATGAAAAAGACAGAGTAGGGGAACTGAATAAGAGTTACATCAGCTGACGTGTAAAAGACTTTTCCAGGATTTTTATATTGCATGGCACAGAAGAGTCACCTAACCTGACTTTTCTCTGGAAGGCACTTTACACTGTTCCAAAAAAAGGTCCATGCCCTCCCAGGGCATGTGACGCTGCATGCTGGCAGACAGGTACTTTTCAGTGTGGCTTCCGCTGAGAGTGGTATGCCTCCCTCACGTGATCATACCATACAGGCTGGACTTCATGATTTGAGTCAGGCTGCACATTCCACTCCACCTAATCAACCTGGACTTCCCCTGAATCCTTCTCAATCACATCATGCCTCATTTAAGTTTCAGCAACATACATAGGAACATGCCTTACCAGCTTAGAATAATCCTATTAGTCTCAGTGGGCTTACTCATACACTCCAAGCTGGAAGGCACTTTGCTAAATGAAGACCTTTGTAATGAACTCAGCATGAGGAAAATGCAACTTCTGTTCCTTTTGATTCCTTAGAAAACTCATTCTGACTCTCAGAAAAGGTTTAATCAGGCGAAATTTCCAGGCACATTAGGAAAAATTTTAATTTCCAAACATGCTCGTCAGTAGGGGTCATTGCTTAGGAAAAGTAGCTGATGCTAACAGTCCTTGAAAAGACAAAGTTTTAAGTATTCCAGTCCAAATTAAAATGGTTATTAGTGCTTGTAGTTGCTAGACAAAAAAGAATAGAGAAACAATAAGATACTTAAGGTCTGGATACCTGTTGATTTCAATAGGACAACTCCTGTCTGCTTCACAGCAGTCTGGTCTTGCCTTCTTTTGCATACCTAGCAGAGGAAGAGAGGGTGATGTTCTGAAGGCTCCTGTTTGGGAAGTGCAATGTGCAAAGTCTTTTTAACGTCAGTACCTATGTTTTGTTGTGAAAAGCACTGCAAGGGCTGATGATCTTTGAATTGTGCACAACACAGGTATAACTTCCTAAGCTCTTACCTATCTCCAACCAGAGCATGTTCTTCGGGGCAGTGTCACCAAACTGGAATCAAAACAATGTAATTCTGCTCAGGTCTTCTGGGTTTTACCTGTGATTGTTAGAACCAGGTTGTTAGGGAATGAAAAGAAGAGAAGGGATAAAGGAGACATGCTCAGAATTCAATGGGGATTATGGCAAAAGCTATGGAATGAAGTAACAAACAGATCCTGCCCCTTCTGTCTACCCTTCATTACAAAAGCACTGGTAGCATCACCTCCCACAGCCAGAAAATGACTGAACTGCTTGCTTTCCTGATGGCAGCTGGTCCCTTCAGGAGCTGAAATAAGCTCAAGCTTTGCTTCAGAAAGTAGTAAGAGAAAATGCCCATTTGGACAAAAGAAAAAAACCTTCTGATAGATTTCCTGGGGGTTAGGAGAACTTTAAAAATCATTTGGCAGCAGGAACAAAATATGCCTCGAGTCACAGAAGAATTATGACTATGGCCCTACCACTGCTCTGTTGTTTCCACAAATTCTCCCTGCCTTCTGGCTATGCTGGGAGGGGTGCTGAGACCATGAGACAGGTGAGATAGGCACAATAACCCTTGATCCTTGTCTCCACTTGCTGAGCTGTCAGCCATCATGAACAGATCTGCCATTTTAAGACTTGCATGTGAGGGTCCTGAAGAAAGGGAGCTTGCCATGTCCATGCTGCTGGCTGGCTGCATGCCCAACAAGGTGCCAAAGCTCCTGTCTCAGCAATATTCACCGTTGCTTTTGAAAAGGGAAGGGACAGAGAGGCTGCTGTATGTTGGGTGGTTTGGAGCTTGTTTATAACTTGGACGGCAACTCCTGGGGAAACCTTATCCTTTGTGTGTGTGGTTAACATTTGAAATCTCATGCTCTCAACTCTATGGTATGATGATCCAAGGCAGTTTCTTTACAGGATTATCGGTAAACTGATGCTCACAAAAGTACAGCATGGAACACTTTTTTCACTAAGACTGAAAAGGCACTGATTTGTTATATCCCAAAGTACTGTTAGTCATCATATCTTAAAATCTTAGTCTGATCCAATAAACAATTCTTTATCTAGGGCAAAAGCGTTCAGTGTTAATTAGAAGAATAATTTAGTAAATAAAGGTCAGAGCTTTTTAAATGCTTTGTATAGGGCAAAAGAAAACTTAACTTGATCTCAGGGTTAAAAACAGCGTTTTTGTTAAGCAGACAGGAAACACTTCCAGCCGGAGTCTCTGAAATGTAAATGAGCCTATTTTATCCCTTGATTTTCACAAATCTCTCACCATGTTGCCACTACAGAAGAGGAAATAAAGAATTCTAGTACTTCATCCAAAGAGATCATGTGTTTACTGTTTACCAGGCTGGAGCTAGGTACAGGCATACTGTTTTGGGGAATTTCTAGAATTATTTTTAATATTGATTCAACACAAATCATAAATTGATAGACTGGTTTGGGTTGGAAGAGCCTCAGAGACCATTTAGTTTCAACTCCCTGGCAGTGGGCAGGGACACCTTCTGCTAGAACCTGGCTGATCAAAACCTCACCCAGCCTGGCCTTGAACACTTCCAGGGATGGAGCAGCCACAGCTTCTACGGACAGCCTGTGCCAGGGTAACTCACCACCCTTAGAGTAAATAACTTACTGAAATGGTAACTTGCAGCAAAATCTGGTTTTGTACTGGGAGATGGAATCCTGAGTCTGAGCTCTCCTTGTGTATGGTCAGTTCACAATGGTATGCACACAACTGATAAATGTAGACCTAACAAAGGCCTATGCATGGAGATATCAGCAAAGCAGAACAGAGCTTGCAACTTATGTTCTTGTGAATGAGGGGAGCCAACCAGGGAAAGAGGTGAGTGGTCTGACTGATGTAATGAAGTTCTGCAGATCCTCTCTAGGGATATACTCGGATTTCATGTTGGTTGTCATGACATCCTTTGATTTTAAGTTTGTTCCTGTGCAGATCCCTTAGTTATGATGCTAGGACAGAATATGATCCTTTGCAGAAAGATCAGAGAAAAGGGATAATCCATGAGATGGAGTGTGCTATGTAGAGCTCAGGAGAACAAAACTAGAAGGGTTGATCTGTCCTGCTGGTTTTACAGGTCAAGTGAAGAGTCTACCCAAGGTCTGGAGCTACTTGTATTTCAAAGGTGAAAGAAGGTGCAAGGTCACGCTGAGGGGATTGGAGAAGTGATGTCTCAAGGAATGGTAGAAAACTAGGAGGTTTTTAAGAGAAGAAAATAGGCGGTTTTGCCCTTTTCTTTTTTTCCCACTAGAGGTTGGAATCTCCTGTGGCTTAAAGCAGTCATGGGACTGTTATCTCACAGACCTTCTAGATATCTCCACATTTGGAAGATAAATAAACTTCCCCCAGTTTCACCTGCGGAATTTGAGACTGGGAGTTTGAATGGCAACTGAGTTGCAACTGCACTGAGGAGGACTGTAGCTGCTCTGTGATAATCAAATTTGGTTTGCTTGACACATAATGAGATTATTGATTAGACACACACAGCTTGCCATTTCAAATCACATCTCCTCTTCATTTCCAAGGGATGATTGACATAGCCTAACATGCTCAGCATCATTAAATGGAAAGAGTTATTTACGGTGTTGCATCAGAATTTATCACTAATTCCCAGATCTGACAGAAAAGAATCACTTTGTGTGCTAGGCATTTTTATCTTGCCATTAAAAAGTGTATCACAAACTTCAGATAAGAACTGCAGCTGAAATTCCTTCCTAGTCTATATCCAGATAATCTGGCCTGCAGAACTGAAGCAGGGAGTGGTGGGATGTGTCAAATGCCATTCCTGATCCTTCAGTGACTTCTGACATGCTCTGGCTCCTCCAGAGGTGGATCTCAACTCAAAGGGTTCTTATACTGAACGTCTTCTTTGTAGTTCTCTTAAGCCTCACTTTCCCTATATACCATTAGTTATCAGCAGCACCAGCTGTGGGCAGATTTCAGTGGCCAGATAACATGTGCTGCATGAGTCTTTATTTAGAAATTCATAAGGCATTGCTTCCATTCAAAGGAGGTGATATTTACCAAGAGCAGGTTTAATATGCTTTTATTACCTTCTCCTTTTCTTGAGGAGAAAGGTGCATGGCACCCAGAACTGTGCAGGAGAGGCTGTGAAGGGGCACTGTGCTCTTGCTACTGATCCAAAGCTGTTAGATTCTTTTTTTAATCCTGAATGTTAAGGATTTCTCCTTCAAAATCTCCCTCTGATAATTTGAAAGAACTGAACTGGAATCCTGCCTGACAAGACAATTTTGCTTTAAAGTAACTGTACATAAAATCACACTGTTCTCCCAGTTCGCTTGCGGACACTCATGCCATATTCTGCCAGTGGAGCTAAAGAGGACTTCTGGGTAAAAAAAAAAATAATGGATATTTATTTTGTGTACAGTCTCCTAGACTTTGTGACAGTACCTCTGTGTATATGAGACACCACTGGTTCCACACTTGGGCCCATCTGGAACACCTCTGCAGAGTCCCATTCCAGCCTTCATGCTTCTGGAAGTGTTGTGAGGGTGGAGGGTGTTTGAAAAAAACACACACGGTTAAATGAGCTGTAAAAATATGCATTATACAGAGAGACTCCAGGAGCTCTCTCTCATTTGTCTCATCAAAGCAAAGATAAATGAGCAACTTCCTCGTAGGCTATAATTACCTCTAAGGGGAACAAAAACATTGATAATTGACAGCTTTGAGCTTGACCCTAGGAAATAACAAAATCCAGTAGCTGGAAATTGAAATTTAGAGTGTAGAGAGTGAAATTTAGAAACTCAGAGACATGAGTTTAACCCTGTAGTTAACTAACTCTTGGAGTATCCAAGTTGAAATTATGTCATCATTGATTTTCAATCTAAATTGTAGGGTTTGGGTTTTCTTTAAAACATGCATTCTTCTTCTAATATAATTTTAAGTCCTTGGCCTGTATTGCCTCCTAGAAAGGGCCAAGAGGTTTGAAGGGCTTACCTCTTGTTTTGGCAAAAAGATCTTATACAGATCGTAATCCTGTTTGAAAGGCATTTTCCATCTTTTAGCTTCTAAAAGGGGGGAGGACTGTAGTTTTGAAAATCTGGTCCCAGCTGTGGGATTTGAGAATCTGAAGTATTGAGGCCATGAAGCTGAAGAACAAATCCATCCATCAGCATGGTAGAGGGTAGAGCAAACCAGACCCAGACGTTTTGAATTCTTCCGTCCTTTCCTCCTCTTGTGTTTTGTCATGCCTGAAGTTTCCACAGTTTTATTTGCATTCTACCTGAGATTTAGGCTGTCTAAAAACCCCATCTGCCCAAGCAAAATGCAATGTGAAAGCTGGACCTGGTTGCAGAGCACCTCTGAAACCTCCTAAGCAGTGGATATGTTTCTTTGTGTAGTCCATGGGTTCAGTTGCAATTGCTTCCTACAAGATATTTTATTTCTGCATCTCTTCCAATATACAGCAGATGAAAAGGACTGACAGGCATTCTTATCCTTGGTTCAGTTTTCTCTGTCCTCAGTGTCCCTCCCCATGCATTTGGGGCTTTTAAATAACTCTTTGGACTTAAGTGGTTCCCTCTGCCTTTCTTCTGGGTTTATAAACATCCTTATGCCTATGCAAGGTATGGCCCATTTGGTACTTTGCATTTGTTCCCAAACTGTAGCTGCTGCTGTGCTCACCTTTAAAAAAACAGTTTTTCTTTATTTAAAGGCTTTCTACTTTCTCTGTAGCATAAACCTGAAATGAGAGCATGAAAATGCAGTTGAATCAAGGCATTCCCTTGTCTAACCAACACAAATTATTTCTTTAGATTGTCCTGTTCTTCAGATTCTGTTATAGGATCCAAGTCAAATGAGAAATCAGAACTGATGCAGCTGAATCAGAACTGATTTAAAAATCCAAAACCGACATGTAGTAATTACAATATTTATGTTAACTATCAAATTTCTAGGTATTGTTTACCTGAGTATGCCTTGTCTGCCATGTAGCCGGAGCCTTTTTTTTCATGCTTCACAGCCGCAGCACAATGGAGTCTGCTGGAAAATCAGTGTTTGGATGTTAAACTAGGGTTGTCTTTTTCCCACCATGTGTCACTCACAGTCTACAATCCTATTTTGTCTGCCATTGGCCGGTCACAGAGTGGTACATGTTCTTTCTCTGCAGTTTGCTAGGAGGTCCTCACCTCTTATACTGTTGGGAATAACTTGGTGGTCTTATCAATGGAGATGAGAGGGGTTGTTTCTACCTGAGAGAGAACTTGGCCCAGTGTGATTATAATGACACCAACATAATACCATAAAATCCAGAATTCATTCAGGGTTGAACTGTCCATTAGGGCCCAGGCTGGGATCAGGGAATTTGATAGCAAGCTGTCCTCTAGGAAAGCTGGGCCTCAGATTGAATCTTATATGATTTTGCAGCCAAATAGGACACTTGTGCTCTTCAGTGATCTGTGGGAGGTATTCAGAAAATGTTTTGTGTTGAAACACTGTCCCTTGGCTTCCCAGCCCAGTCTCCGTTAATCCCTTTCTGCTTATCCTCAGGAACAAGGTTGCCTCATGTTGTACAAAGTGCAAGATGAATTTTGAATGACTTCTGAATGATTTATGTTAACCCTAAATGCCACTGCAGCCAGGCTGCTCATGCAGTACGGCTTTCTTAATTGCTCCCAGCAGGGAATCACAAAATGTGAGGACAGGGCATTCTTCTCATTTCCAACCTATTTACAGAAAGAGCTTCCTTCTAGCTTTCCTCATAAGCATTTTGTTACCGTAAATAACATACAAGCCAATGGTGAGTAATATGTTAGACTTTCAAACCTGTTTTTTGAGGCTACCGAATAGATTTGTGATGCTGCCAGTCACAAATAAAGCTTTCTTTTTGTCTGTGGAGAAGTTTGGTGAGGGTTTTTTTGCCTTTCATTTAGCTTTCTGAAAATGTAGGCTTCTGACCTTGATCTAGTTGACCTCCCTTCCTTTCAAAGAGCTATAGAACAGTTGTGACATGCAAAAATATATCTACAAGGAACCTGACTGCCTTCCCAGCCAACCTTGGCAATGGGAGCCCTTAAGTGAGACTAACCTCACCTTCACTGAAAAGGTTTTGTTCAGCAGTGCCTACGTGCAGCTTGACAGGGACACAGACACTTTGTCATTTGGCTCCATCTTCTGGGATAAGGCAGAAGAAACGGAAACCACTTGAGCTGACACTTTGCAAGTCCTGTCACACAACATTTATTGGTCTTTTCTTACTCTTCATTAATGCTTCCATGCAAGTTCACACTGGATGCAAACACAGTAGGAAACCTTTTGCTTTTCTGGAGACGTTTTAATGGGAGCAAGAATTCAGTACACAAAAAAAGTGCTGAAAATCAATAGCTTTTTTGTTTTCTGAGACTAAGAAAGGACAGTTAGTGAATATTTGACTTGCAATTCAACAGTGATAGAAAAAAGGAAGAGCTCAGGTAAATGGTTTTTTGATTCCTGCACGGTTTTGCAGAATTAGCTCTGACTCTTGCAGCACAGCATTTGTTCTCTGCTGCTGAAGCTTTGAAGGAGAAAAGGGAATAAGGCATTATTGCTATAGCAACCTTCAAGTGGGTGCTGTAGGTGAATAAAATACATTATTTGTTGATGGAAGTTTTGACCATCACAGTCTTTCCAGGCAGCACCCAGAACTGTGGGCCAGCTAGCTGAGCTGTAGCTGCATGTGCCTCCATTTTCCATCCAGTCTTTGAGTTTTTCCACTGTTCAAAAATGAACAAAGTCTAAAAGTCTTTTCAGACTTTGATCTGTGAAGACTCTGTGTTCCTGCAGTTTGCTCAGACAGCCTGACATTAGTCTCCTCCCGGAGGCAGCAGCAGCATCCAGCACAGCTTCTTGGCACTCTGCTCTGGCTTAGGCAAAAAGCAGCAGCTCTACCATGGCCATTCAATGCATCCATTGGGCAGCTGTGCTTGCTCCTGGTGCTCAAGGTGTTGCTGAACCTATATTTGGCTTTTGAGATTGTGTGGATGGTGGCTTATTGCTGGTCGTGAGCTCCGAGAGGAGGTGTCTGCTGATTCCTGACCAGCTCTGACCTGCAGGTACAATACCTGCTTTCATCTTGGAGTAGTGATGGCAGTGAGAGACCTGGGAATGAGGTCTTTGTGTCCCCAGTACAAAGCTGGGCTGGTTATTGGCATGTCAAGGGGAGTTCACTGCAAAGCAAATTTGCAGAAAATAAATTAGGTGTTAAATTAGACCTCTATTTTGATCATAATTCAGTAATAGTTTATACTTTGCTTCTCTTATATGTAATTCATGAGGGGTGACATAATGGTTAATGCAATTTTAGGTAAACTGGTTTGAAATAGGTTGCCCGGAATCATCCTTTATGTTCTTGTATATATCTACTTCTCAAGCAACAGGCTTATAATGTTTACTGAGCACTTAGGACTTCTGTTAAAATGCATTCAAACGGGATGACTAACATAAAAGGGAATGCACCTCTTCTTTTTTTCACTTCTATGAAAGCCAAATTTATTTTAAATTTGTGGGTTTGACTTGAAAATGACTTCTTAATGTCTAAGATGAAGCTTGGTAATGAAATAGTGTGCACACTAGTAATAAAAATCTGTAATTTTATAATTCAGGGATGTACTGTGTAACCTTTAATTTAGAATAAGTTTTAATTGTAATTTGGATGAAATTACAATGTGCCTCATATTGCAGGCATACAGGTGTTCTTTAGGTCACAGTCTTGTATATTAGACTTCTGGGAGTTGTCCTGCTGATTTGATTCTTTCTCTCACTGCCTTGAAGGAAGACCCATTTCCTGCAGCTTTTGGGATGGTAGGAATCTGCTGCTGTCTGAAATAGGGTTTTGGCCTCTCTAGTTATGTAGGAAGCCTAGTCTGGCTTAGAGAAGGCTTTGTAGGTCAGGTCCCTTGACAATTAGAGCTGGAGAATGGGCTGCTAGGAACAAGAGGAAATTAGCTGCTAGGGTCGCTGGAATTAAAGCTTTGAGTACAACTGAAATTTTGGAGGGACAAAGTATATGGAGACTTGGCATGAGTTCTGCATTATCCAGCAGTTGATACAGGACTGTGCAGTCTAGGGTTTCTACAGTTTGAGGCTTCCAGAGGACATGTAACCATGCAGATCCCTTAGCAAGGCTTGCTGTCTCTTACTCTTTGCCCTGAAAGATGATTTGAAACTTTGCACACTGTAAACTTTGGTCATTTCCATCACGCTCTTAAAAAAAAAACAAACAAAAAAAAACAAAACAAAAAAAACACACACACACACCAAAAAACCCTAAACAACAAACAAGCAAACAAAAAACGAAACAGAAGACAAGAACCACAAAAACTACAGAACCCATCTTTTTATTTTTTCCTGAGTTTATAACTTCAGCAGAGAATTATAAAATCTCTGAGGATAAAGAGCCAAAGACCTCCGATCCCCATACCTTTTTCCTTCATTATTGCTTATGCCACAAGAAAGCTAAGGAGATTTGTGCTTATAAATAACAGTTTTATTCAGAAAGAAATGGGTAACTGGAAATATAGCCGCTATGTTCCCCTTTGGGTTTCCCTACTTTTCTCAAAATTATGCTAACCTAGGTGTTTCTTCAGTGAGATCTTTGGAGATTTCTCTCTGCAATTTCTCCTGTCCTGCTGGATTTAGCACTAATACCTGGTACATGTTGTTGAATATTTGGCTTTTCCACTGATTCATGAGCGTGGAACTATTGCCCTGCAGGTAGGCACAGTTACAGGAGGTGACACAGGCTTTGTGGAGGTGAGGAGAGCATATGTAGGCCCTGCCTGGAGGAACCTGAGGGGGGCTGACACCTGAGCATCAGGGACAGAGTCCCTTTTCCTCGGTAGGCAGCTGTGTTGGAGGGGTGTGCTGAGAGAGGTGAGGAGCTTGGCTGTGTCCCACAGGATCAGCAACCCCAATGGTAAGAGGGCAACTTTCCTGAAATCAGTTTTTTGCTGTTCCTTTTCCTGTTTTCTTTTCATTCCTGTGCAAAGCCTAAATAACAGTTGGTATTTCAGCAGGTACAAGCAGCAAATCACTGTTAGCAGTGAGCTCCCAGAGGATCGGTCTGCTTATACCCAGCTGGCTCCAAACTGTGGGTGTAGCAGGTTTTTCACAAGGTGCACTGGCTGCAGGTGCAATAACTGTTCTCTTCCCCGATGCATCCTTTGACTAAGCTTAAACAAATTTCAGTCAGTATTCTGAAGACAAAGATGAAGTGTGAAGGAACTCTTGTGTGGGTTTTCCTTCCAAAAGGAAACAAAACCTTTCCTTCCATTTGGGAACATGGGACACTGATAAAGGTGTGCCCTGCAGACAGGGTACCCGAGGCCATATGTGCCCTCCATGTAGGCACAGCCAGCTGATGTGTGTCACACAGTTCTCTCTCTTATCTGCTGTTGAATTGTGGAGCTGTTGTTGTGTTCTCTCTTAATACTGAAAGACAGATCAGGAGACAGTTGGAATAAATGGGTCTTGCCTCTTATTCTCGTGTAGTCCAAGCCTCTTGACAACAGGAAAGAAAAGAGGAGGTGAATTGGCAGTGGCAGTCAAATACCTGGCTCTGGTGTGAGCTCAAGTGGATGAGACAGTAGCTGAGGTCTCTGCAATTGTTTCCATTCCACAGTGTGGACATGTCAAATCAGACAAAGCTCACTAGAACTGAGTACTTGACGTACTTGGTTTGCTTCAGGCAACCTTACAGTAATAGACATTATGTGCCTTTATGTGCAGCATTTCAAACTCCCAGTTCAAAACCCTTATCCACACCGAAGTCTATGTTGAGTTAATAAAATATTTTGCTTTGCTGCAGATGGTTAAAAGTGAAGGTAAAGTGTTGGAAAGATTATAATTTTTTTTTATGTCAGATGTAGTGAGAATTTACTTGCTCTTCCAGATGGCACTTGCAAAGGCACAGAATGTCACAGGTTATTATCTTAAATTGAATAATAAAATATGCACAAGTTATTTTACAGCTGCTTTAATACCTGATTTGTAAAATGATTGCCAGTTAATAACAAATAATAGCTGTTATAATTAGGACTAAGTCATTTGTAATTATGGAACTCTAGAAGACAACTGTTGAAAGAAATGAGAAGAAATAACTTGTCAACTCAATAGCAATGTTTATTGAATGGTGAATATTAATGGATTATCAATTAACTAGTTGTTACCTGATATAAGATATTTATAACTGAAGCTGAAGTATGAGTTTTAACTAAGAACATTATTTTTGGCCCATCCAGAAATCACTGTAAAACAAGCTGCTCTTCATCCTGTTGGCTTCAGTGGCACAGAGAGCTGAGGCTTTTCTCAAGTGAGAGAGTTCACTCTGTACTTTTTTTTAATACCAGCTGCAGAAGTTTGCTGACTTCATTGAGTAATGCAGTTTCCCTGAGAGCATAAAAAATGACCTAACCAAATTAAACAACAGGTCTGGCAGGAACATGTGCCTGGGGTAGCAGCAAATGGAGGGTGAGTGGTGGTGCTTCCCTGGGATGTGGTTTCTGTCAGCATGGAGACTGCTTGGAGCCAAGGTGAAATTCTCATCTAATGGCTTTTAATTCATTGGCCTTCTATAAAAATGCCCAACTGCTATTTGAACCTGAGTAAAATTTTGATATTCACATAATCTTGTAGTAATAACCTTTACATCTTGACTGTGCATTACATGAGGAATTGTAGCTTTTTCTTTGTTTTGAGCCTACTACCTGCTGATGTGGCTTGATGCTTTTTAGGCTTTCACTTGTAACAAAAGAAGTCCATATGTATTTCAACTTCATTTCTAATAGCATTTTTTTATTTTAAACCTGTATCATATTATCCCTCTTGTATTTTAGGCTGAAAAGCTGTAGGCAATCCAGTTGTTCCTTGTTTTGAAGATATATCATACCTCTGGTTTTCCTTTTTGCTTTCTAGTTCTATAGCATATTTTTTAAGATTTGGGAAGAGGCCAAACCTTCAAGCAGTATTCAAAGAGAGGGTTGCTTTGGATTTATACAGATATTTTCTGTTCTGTTTTCTATTTTGTTATCTCTGTTTTGTCTGACACTTTAACTGCTGCTCATTGAGTGCTTTAATAGAACTCACTTTTAATTCTGAATTCAGTTTTCTGAGAGTTAATAGTTTGTTCAGTCCCTGTTGTTGTAAATATGAAGTTAAGATTGCTTTTTGTTATGTTCATCGCTTTACATTTCATCAAACTTAACTTTATCCACCATTTACTCAGTATAATAAATTTTTTCTGTTACTCTGGGGTTAGCTTTTTCTCCATCCTGAACAGTTCAGACTCTTTCCTTTTTTGTGCATACATCTGTTTCTTGGACTCTTTAGGAAATGTGCAACGCCTATTGGCATGTTCTGCCTCCTCTCCTGTTCTAGGACAGTACAGCACTCATTGATGTGAAACAGCACCCACATTTTGGGGTCACACTCTGAAGCCCTAGTGCCAGATCAGAGGGTTGTCTCTTGGCACACGTGCTGGTTTGTTCTGCTACAGGTCAGGACGAGTTAACCTTTGGGAAAGTATGTCTGAACAGATCTATCCTTGCAGCTGGTCTGGCCAAGGCAGCAGGCATGGATTAGTAGCAGATCAAGTGTGTCAGCAAGGGTTCTGGTGTGGGTGGTCATATCAAGCTGTGCACCTTGGAATTTTTTCCAGGTATTTATGAAGAAGCAGGTGGTAGAATCTCTAATTCATTGTGAACTTCTCAGCTGGCTTTCGTGAATCAGGCTGCAGCTCTAGCTCTGTCTAGGGATCTCTTCTGCCTCAGCTCCAGCACTGAGCTGGAACCAAAATTGTGAGAACCCACCTTTACAGGCTTTCCCATCTCTCTGTTAAATAAATGCTACCTAGAGAGTTCACCTTTCTGAGAACTTGTTGTTGTGGTCAATAAATGCTCCGAGTGAGTACAGTGTAAGTTGGGTGTGGGAGGGGAGTTGGAAAGGCACAAAAGCTTATGGAATTGGTACTGAGATGGGGATTTCTCCAGGGAATAGTTGGGATTACAACCGTTTAACTGAGAATGGACGTCGACTGTTTGCTTCCGCTTTGCTCTGCCCCCCTGAGTGGTGTCAGGATTGCTTCCTAAGCAAGTGCCATGTGTCTGTTGCCCAGACAAGAATCTTTTCTACAGTGAGCCCTTGAGCACTTCTGCTGTGAAAACTGTCTTTTCAAACTGTGGGTTCCAAACACGTGTCTGCCAGATGCCATACCCAAGCACAAATCTGCGAGCTCTCCTGGAATTCATCAGCCAGCCTTCCTATTGAGGGAGAGAGAGCTTTGTACATGTGTAGCTCTTGCACTGCTCATGCATTTTACATCCAAGTCGTTGCATTAAGGGAGGGAGGGTAGGAAAAGGGACAGGGCATAGAAAATCCCCAATGTAGGTTTTTTACTAAAATCCAATTAAATTAGTTTTTTAACTGCAGTTTGAAAAGGTAAAGAAAAATTTGGCAAAGTTTCTTTTCTCCACACATGTATCCTCTCCACCCAAATTTTTCAACCATGTTTTCTGTAAATAACAAAAAATGTGTAAAAAGTGTAGCGAGGAAAAATTGTGTTAGTACTGTTTCTCTGGGGATATATATCTCGAGGATATAGGCAATTCTAACACTGAAGGGACCAGAGTAGTGAAAGTGATTGTACCTTTAAAGGCAGGATTAGTCTTTAAAAGAAAGTAACATAATTTTCTTTTCCAAAACCACTACAGCATTTTTTAAATAGCTTTATTCAAAGTTAGGCTTTCTGTTATTACAAATTACTGCAAATTGTTACTAGCATAATGCTGATAAATAGGTATTTGGGTGTTGAAAGAAGGAAATAACTTGAACTTACATATATAATGATAGATTCTGGGCTGGTTGCTACTCAATAGAAAATAGGTTTGGGAATGTAATATTAATTTATAGTAGTACCAAAAAAGGATCTCAGCTGTTAATAATTAATTATCAGATGAGAAAATGGGGAATAAAGTGGACCTGTTGGAAATGGTCCAGAGGAGGATCACAAAGATAGGGAGATGGAGCACATTTCCTCTGCAGGAAAGCTGAAAGAGCTGGAATTTTTCAACCTGGTAAAGAAGAAACACTTGGAAGAACTTAGAGTCCCTTCCAGTACCTAAAGGAGGCCTACAAGAAAGCTGGAGAGGTACCTTTCCCAAGGGGATGTAGTGATGGGACAAGTGGCAGTGGTTTTAATGTGAATGAGGGTAGGTTTAGATTAGAAGGGACACTCTAAGGGTAGTGAGACTGGAACAGGTTGCCAAAGGTAACTGTGAATGCCCTATCCCTGTCAGTGTTAAAGCCCAGGTTGGAACTAAGTGATCTCTAAGGCTATTTCCAGCCCAAACTCTGTTCTGTGGTCCTATGTTTATGTCTTCAAATCCACATTTTTACTGGGCAGTCTGGTCCCCTTATCGCAAAGGGGATATAAAAGGAAAATGTGGAGGGACTTCCATGTTGGTGCATAATAGTCAGGACAGCAGGCAGTAAGAGGAGGGTGTGACAGGGGGTCTGTGGAACCTCGAGTGGGATACAGGAGGTGAATAAGGATCCTTTGCTTATTTTCATGTTGGAAGAGAAAATACGGCTTGGAGGCAACCACTGAAGCTGCAAAGTGAAAACAGGGAAGCAGCTTTTCACATTCTGTAGATAATAAACCTTTACATGACTTCAGGGGCAATTTAATGAAAGAGATGCCACTTAAAGGACCATAAAATAAATAATAATGATAAAAAGAAAAAAAAGCAGCAGCATCATCTCTAAACTGGGATGTAGTTCAGCAGCTTGGTTTTCTGCAAAACTCAGGAAAAAATTGCCTGGTCTAGAGAGAGAATGGATCTTTCCCCTTATTTGGTGTAGTTGCTCTTACCAAAACACATGGGAAGGCTCCCAGCGCTGCCAGATCCATTCTATGTGGATATCTTAACTTACAAGCATGCTGAAATAAGAGCCTTACACTTTTGTGCATCCATATGTTAAGATAACTATAGATGGACTAAAAGATGAGTGGTAGGCCTACAATTTCAATGAGTGTGCAGAGCAGGAATGACTTGAGCTCTTAGCAGAAAGCTATCCTTTAATAGCTGAGTCAACATATAGTCTCACCTGAAAAGCAGACTTTCTGCCTCTGTCACTCTGTATTTTTAAGGAAGCTTAAGTGTTAGCAAGTATCACTCTGCATCTGTAATCTGAAAGAAAAGCAAATAGGCTTTTTTTGAAAAAGAACACATACACCAAGGCGAGTAACCTGCTGTGATGGTGAAGTCTGCCTTTTCTTTTTCTTGTCCTGAGGGTTTGGTGTTTTTTTTTTTTTTTTTTTTTAGATCTTTTGCATATGCATGTTTATATTTAGTATTTTCCACTCTAGAAACGACCCAGAATTTCATTTCAAACTGTTGGAGTTATGTGAAGGGAAAACAAAATGAAATAAAATATCTCCTATAATTGTGTAACATCGCCTGACCTAAGTTCACCATGTGCTGAGCAAAGTGCTACGCTCAGCATGTGCTGAGCTCCTTGTCTGTGTGAGTATCCTGTGTACAGGGCTGCGAGCGCAGATGGGTGCGAGCAAAGCATTGGGGGTGGCATGAGAAACTAAACAGCACTGAGGGCTTTTGCTGGTTACTTTGTATTGGCATGAAACTTCAGTGCACCTCACCTCACTTCTGGATTACTCATTTTCAAACTATTTCTTAGACCCTGGTACCATGGAGGGACAGTCTCAGAGTTTTTAAAGTTCATTTGAAACTTTATGAGAAGGAAATCAAGACAAGGAGGAAGGAAACAGGATAGTGACATTTTGAACTGATGATTAACTCAGCAGAATTACTGTGGACCAGCTGACATTTTCTTACCATGCTGTCTGGGAGACCTGCCAGAGTGGAATTATATTAGTCAATGTGTGAACTGTGTCTGGTGTTTGCAAGAGAGAACAAGATTTAGATTGCAGATAGAAGTCTTTGTCACCTTATTCCAATGTGAATCAAAAGATAAATGGAAGTCATTTTATAAAGACCAGCTAGTTTTCAACCAATTAACACAGGAATTATTGTCATAAGCTTTACAGTGGAGTTGATGCCATTATGAACACCTCCAGTTTTCTAGGAATCAGGCAATTAACAACAGTTGGTTTTAAGAATCTGATCCTGGAAGGGTCATAAATGCTGAAGAGGAAGAAATATTAGCTGTGAGTGGAGAGGAAAGAAACTGGTCCTCACTTTCACAGAAATATTATTTCTGTCTCTGTACCATCTGAGAATATAAAATTCCCAGAAGCATAAAGTAAAAAAAAATAGGATCTGAAAATAATAGAACCTGAAGGGCCATCTAACCTCTCAGTAATTTTGCATTGCATATAGGAAGAGCAAGGCAGTCAAAATACTGCCCCAGTGCAAATGCTGAATGAGAGAAATTGCTAGGGAAAAGTTGGTTCTCCGTGGGATCACACCCTTTTTAAGAAAATAAAAATCACTATGCCGCTTCAAAATGAACTGAAATTGCAGTGAGAGTTAAGGGAGGTGCATATTATCAGGAAGTGTCTGGTATGTCTGAAATCTCTATTTTCTGTTGTTACTATTCCAAAGCTTGGAACAAGTATGATGTTTCAAGTATTTTTTAAATTTCCTTGAAATAGACTGATAATTTTCTTTGCACAAGAATAGCATATTACTTTTTTAACATATGTATTTTTTTAATCTCTCAGCAGCAAGATAGGCAACAATGGGAAAAGGTGCTGTTATTGAGGCTTACTCTGCAAAGTGCTCTGAAGGGACTGTGGAGAACAAGAAAGTTGTGGGTGAGGTCTGACAACCTGCTGGTATTCAATATTCCATAGGCAATAGGGTCTCTTGGGTCTGAGTGCTGTGGGTTTCTGTAAAGAGGATTTTTGAAGGGACTCTTGCATTTGAAATGAGGAGAAAAATGTAAGTTGGGGAAATGATGGGTAAGAATGAATTGAATGGCAAATAGCTATAGCTCTGCAGACATACAAATAGTCTGGACAGTCAGTTTTGTTGCGAGGGATGGCATAAAATCTTTTTTGTTTTCTCTCTTCTTTTGCAGCTTTTAATGGAATAGTCTGTCTTTTCCCTCTTCGTATTCTAAGGATAGACACATTTCAGGTTTTGTCTGTGAGAAATTAGTTTTGGATACTTCTTTCTGTAGATAAGATGTTGTTTCTCTTGCTGTGGGAGTGTCTTTGATTTCATAAAGAGTAATGATTTGTGTCCTGTTGTTGATTTTTTTCCTGGGCAAAAAATAATGAAAAAATATTGAAACAGGTAGTTTGTGATTGCTCATGGGTCACAACTGCAAAATACATAAGGCTGGAAAGGACTTCTGAGCTTTGCCCAGTGGGGTTTTGGGTATGTCCTGGGCTGGAGACTCCAAAACATATTTGGGCAGGCTGTTCCAGTGTTATATCACCCTGACAATAAAATAGTATTTTCTTATGTTTAAAAGGGATTTCCTATATTTCCATTTGTGTCCATTGCATCTTGTAGTGTCACTGAGTTCCTCTGGGAAGTCTGGCTCTATCTCATTTACCATCCTTCTCCCCGCTTCAGTCAGGTACATACACACATAATATCTCCTCTAAACTTTCTCGTCTTCATCCTAAGCAATGCTAATGTTCTCAGCATTTTTCAGTCATCTCCATTGGCTCTTTACTGGACATACTGCAGTGTGTCTGTATCTGTCTTGAAAGGCAACTTAAAAAGGAGTCTTTGATCTCTGAAAAGAATGACAAAAATACAGATTCCTCGAAATAGTCTTTGTACATACTTAAACCTGTGGCTGTCAGATACCTGGCTGTCAAAACTGGAATCTGGGGGAATACATCAAAAATCATTATAAATCAGTTAATCACTTGACGTTATCTAAATCTCACTGCACAAAGGGGAATTTGTTATGCCTTTTCATCCTGTGTGATACCTGATCATTTCTCAAGGATGGGAGAACAGATGGAAAAGAATACCCTCAAATCTGACCCCAAACTATATTCTTAAGGTGTTCTCTTAATTATATTATTCCAATCCTGACGGAGCAATACAGAATCCTTGTTTTGATATTTTTGGGCTCTTAAAAGTTGGACTGCTAGATAATACTGCTAGAGCTAAATAGCTGATAGTATTTTCACTGGAGAAAAGTGATATTACTCCACGGGCACATGAGCTATAGTAATATTGAAACATTCAGTGGAACTGAAGATTGGATTCTGAAAAGTGTGCAGCTTCCAATGATTGCTGTAAACAACACCATTTTAAAAAGGCAGGTTTTCAGAGGCATAGAAATGAGAGCTAAGCTTTATAGAAAATCTATTCTGGATGACTTCATTATTTGAACAGAAAAGAGGAGCTAGTAGTGATTTCACATTAACTAAACTATATAAGCAAAATATAAATATTTGGATAGCATTTGAACACAAAATTCTTTTGCATTTTTCCTAGAGCTGAAGTGAAGTCAGGAAGTGCTGTGAGAATAGGGGAGTGAATGGATGCCAGCAAACACAGCGGTGGCAAGGCTGGCTCTCCAGCAGGAAGGCAGAGTGGGAAGTGCAGCTGAATGGAGAACATCATTGGTACTGCCCTGAGAGGGGTAACATGGCATTGGCTTGCTAAGAGGCAAAGTGAGGTAGTGAGTTTACTATTTATGGTCCAAGAGAATTAAATCCTTCAGATGTGTTGTATGACATGTTATCTGCATGCTTCCAAACTGCAAAAATAGCTGCGGTTCCCAGGGCTGGAGAAATCCCTGTCGCATAGCACAGGGTGGGACTACTGCTGTCATCGATGCTAAATACCACCACTGTAACAGCATGGTGAGGTTTTTTGCCTTTGAAGTTCCCCACTATCCATAAAGCCAGACTGTCTTGAATATCCCTTTGTAAAATGAGCTCGAGGTGTGTTGTCGGATTCCTCGAGATGTAAAGCATTCTCTTTCACATGGCACCTTTCCCTCCCTTCCCAGAGGGTTTGGTGGTTTGAACTTTTCTTCCTTTGAACACCTGCCCACACAATGCATGGACTCAGTTGTTCAAACCTCTGATTCACCAAGTGGCCTGAGACAGTGCGTGGGCCCTTCCTCCCACACTTAAAAATGTATCTAAAAAATTGTTTGAGGGAGAAGAAACGGGTGGGGGAGATACGACTTGTGTTGAGCTGATAGCTGGAGAAGAGCCAGCTGAAGTCCAGAAGGAGCAGGCCATGCTGTAATGCTTGCAAAGAGCTTGAAGGCAGCATAAAAAAGAGGTTTCTAAATGTGAGGAAAAGTACCAATATTTCAAGGACGAACATGGGGTTAATTTAGACTGATACAAAAGGTCTTCCACAAAAGAATTGGCTCTAATCTATTTAAAAATAATAATAACTAAAAAGAACCACCCCCCGCCCAGCTAGAGTTTTTCATGCTTAAGGTTAATTTTAGAGAAGTTGCAGGTACATATTTTCTTGACTAAATTTCAATGGTTTGCAGACTGTTATAGGAAGAAGGGAAGAGAACTAAAGGTGAAAGCCATTACTGATGTGATTTAGTCTGTTTCTTGCCAGAAAATGAAAAGCCTGTGCCTGAATGCCTGAATATAGGCAGAATCAAAAGCAGGGCAAAGTATCAACTGGTGGGAATGTCAAAGGTCCAAGGCTTTTCTATTCTTTTCCACACGCATAGTCAACCTAAAAAGAAATTCACACAAGCATTAACTTGAGGATTTCTTGTTTGGTTTTATTTGGAGTGTTTCTGTGCTTCTTTGGATTTATTCCTGCTCTCTTTTATCACGTGGGCATGCCCACTCAAATGGATCACTTTCTCGAAGATTTTGATCTAGCTTGTAAAAGAATTTCCCCTCATGGTTTTGGGCTTTCTGTAATAGAGATCGAGCAGTAATCTGACACTCAAGAAAAGCTTCATGTTCTTCAGTTTTAACCAGTCAGAGGAAATCATTGCCACTATCAGCAAGGTACAGGAAATTAGGTAACACACAATATATTGAAAATATTTTGGACATGTACTTTTCCCCCATGAGTTCTTGTTGCTTTCTTAAAGGAAGTCTGGTTTGCATGTTTCAGGAAGGTTTTCTTTGAGAGAGGTTTTATGGTACATTAGTCATTCTTTGGGGGTTTTTTGATGCTGGGATTTCTCTGCATCGTACTGCCTAATTAGCCAAAGGCAGCAATGTACAATGAAGAGACTGGCAGCCCGTTTTAGGGACAGCTAATGCAATCTCAGGCCAGGCCCACTGAATGCAGTGGGTCAGTTAGCACAGCTTGGGAGCAGGTTGTGATCATTAGAATTTGTTTTGTTGCAATTGTTAAATGCCCTCACAACACCTGCAGGAAGATCATCACCTTCCTATTGTCAGTAGACTTTCCTTTTATTCCCTATCATTGGTATATGCAGATGGTTTTGAAGGAATATGAGGATGTGAAATTCGGAGGGGTAGTTTTACTTCCCTCTGGTGAATGAATTATATTGGAAATTTGGCTTTTATGTTGTGTTTCTTTGACATTCTTCCAACCATAGTAATTTTCTGCTTTGTGAAGTCATGTGTGAACTAAATAAATGCTTTCCTGGGAGCCTCATTTGCCATCTATGCTGGTAGCTAGGTATTAGGTAGTCATTTTGCAGCTAATGAAAAATAAATCAAAGTCACCACAGGTGATTTATAGAGGGAATTTTTCACTTCTATTTAGATACAGGGAAATGATGTCTGATTAGCTTGCAGGTCTACATTTTTTTATTTTAGGAAGTTCAGGTCCAAAGTAGGGCAGCTGCTTATTGTTATAGCTGAAATTAAAATGCAAGCACATTAAACTTAATATTCTCACTTGGAGCACAGAGCACAATAATCAGAGGTCATAGGCATGCTTCCCTTAAGGGCAGTGTCAGAGCAAAACAAAACTCAGCTTTTTCGTGTCTCCTGGATACAGGTAACTTGCTGCATACAATTTTGTTATCCAGCCATCCAGAAGAGAATTATGCAGAAGGGTATAGGTGTGGAAAGCATGTGCCCCCCAGGACTGTGGAGAACCTCCTGAAAAATTGTGAATTAATTAATTGTAAATTTACCTAGTATTTTTCTAGTGTGAAATTGCTGACAGATGGATTACAAACAGCCAAATATTAAAGTTTACTAAGGAAAGTGAGGGCAGTGGTGATGGTCAGGCTTCCTTTGTTGCTAAGAAATGCCATGTGCATTCTGTGCTTAATGGATTGTTTTTCAGGATTGATTTTAAGGTGGCAAGTGATGGAGCTTTGAACAGTGTTCTGCTTCTTCCCCGTCTCTGACGTTGTCTATGCAGTGCTGGTACCAGGCATGTCAAGCTGCCCTGCTTTAAAGGAGACACCTCTTGCTGCTTTTGCATCCCGTGGCCCAGCATTGCCCTGGGAGAAAGGAAAGCATTCCCTGTAGCAGCACAGCTGGCATGGAGTTGTGGGATGTTGTGCTGCAAAGCAGAAGCAGTGTCCAAAAATCACTTGCTGGGAACTAAACAGAAGTCAGTGGAATGATTTGGTGCAGCTGAAATGGGAATGAAGTTTCTGGTTTGTCTTCCACCAGCAGAGTGGCTTCAGCTCCAAGGAGCGATACCTCTTGCTGCCTTTTACCCCATCCAGCTGTGGCAAGTGAAAGTAAGACCCTCTTTGTTATTGTCTGTAGTGCTGCTCCACAGAGTGTTAAACAATTCTTTATCTTAACATCTGGAAACACTTCTACTCTCAGTATGTTAAGGAATAGTTTGGCTCCCAGTGAGAAGACACCTCTAAGTAGAATTGAAACAAACTAGCTTCAGCTGTGGCATGGTGGACGAATCTAAGTGCTGGACTTAAGCATATTTAATTCAATATTTGAGTCTGCTTCAGGCAAACCATGAACAATGTGTTGCCACAGCAACAGGAGTCTGACAATGTTTTGGATACTATTTTCAGCTTAGTGCATGTAAAATAACTGCAATTTTTTAAAAAGCTGTAATAACCACTTTAAGTGCGTTTATCCCAGAAGAGAATTTTTGTACTTACTTATTCCTATCCGAGGAGTTAAGAAAGTTGTTTAAAAATGTACATTATCAGCATATCTAGACTATTTAAATGGTTAAAATGTATCAAAATAATCTTTCAGCTGTCCTCAGTTTTATTTATTCTTTGTCTGACATCATGTAGTTAAAGTAATCTTCATTCATTTTTAACTACTGATAAAAAGTACCAAAAATGAGAACTGTTAAACGTCTTCCATAAAAAGTAATTTCTAAACCTTGCTTCAGTCACATGTAAGAGAACAAATTGTGTGCCATTTGCACAGTGTAATTTGGCATCCATAGCCACTAAGGAGGCAAAATTAGGTCCAGAATTCAACATCCTCGTTTCTAATCAAACTATTTACTTGAGTGTATTAGTTCACTGCAGAGCTGATGATCTCCCTCATGATTTTCACACCTACAGCTTCTTACAGATGGTGTGACTGCCTTTTTTAAGCTGCAGTAAAATTGTCTCTTTCCAGGGAGAGTAAAAAGCCTGATTTTTAATATTCTATTATTAAATAAGCCTGGGTTTCTTTGGTGTACTCAAAGACTTGCTTTATTTTCAATTTCCATTTGGCTGAAGAAGTAGTGAAGTTAAATAATGGGCAGTGTTGGCTTTAGGTGTGAGCACCGGAGTCTCTGCAACAGAACATGCAGGTGCAGATACCCAGCAGAAGGCCGTGATGGTGTGAAATCATTTTCCTGCAGGATCTGGAGAGTGTTGGGGTCATCTTCTGGACTGTTTCAGCCAGGTGCTCTACAGTCCAGGTGGGGCTGGGGCACGGAGAGGCTGACTTTCCATGCGGTGCTTGATCATTGGTGTTATGCGTATGTGATTAGAAGGGTCTAGCATTTTATTTCACTGCATCTTTACAAACCCATCTTTATTGAGGAGATTATTAGAAGGTAAGACCCCAGATTCCCATGCATGGGGGGGTGACAGCAGAAATATGTGTCAGAATCGGGGTAGATGTCTGTGTATGAGTATCTGGCCATTTCCATAAGCAGAGTTACGGTATTCTGGAGATATATACATGCTCAAGTTTGATTTCTCTCGATGCTTGCATGAATCCACCTGTGAGCTAAACAATGAGTATTCAGATGTTGCAGGCAGAAAAATACCTAGTTTGTCTACCAGTGTTTCTGATACTGAAGCCTCACAGAGTCCAGCACAGATTAGTCTTGTTATTTGGCTAATTTGGTAGCTGTGTGGAGTTGAATATTAAGTGCAGTTTACTGCAGGCTACTATACTGTTAGGTTGAACATACTTGAATCGTGTCATTGTTGCAAAAGACCATAACTACAGAAATTTCACAAGTCACTTCTTTAGGATATGCTTTGAAAAAAGCAATTAGTGCAGAGAATAAAAGACTGTGTTTCCTGGTGAGGAAATTTTCTCTTCTGAAGGAAGCATTCCTTAAGAAAAACTGTCAGACAATGATGTCTGTAGAAAGAGAATTAAAGCAAATTGATTTTGTTTCTGGGCTTAGGATGACTGCATGGGAGCGCTTTGGGTAAAGTATTCTCTGAATTCTACAGTACCTTATGATGAATGTCACTGCAAGGCACTAATGCACTCCTTCAAGGAGACGGGTGTTTAAGCTGTGGGAGCTGCTCAGGCTCTGAACAATCACATGTCATTCCTGGAACCCGACAAAACTAAGAAGCAGCATAACACATTATGAAAACTAGTACATACAAAGGGCAATATTTCTATGTAAGCAGGCACATGGCAAAATTTAGTTTTAGGATTTTTTTCTTTAGTGTGTCTTTCTGAAATTACTCACTTCACTGCTCCTCAGTCATTTACCTTGCACCAAGTTAAGGGGCAGAGGCCTTCCTTGGAATGATTGTTGCTCTACATTTTTGTGTATAATCTAACTTGAGGTCTGCCTTGTGTTATTCCAGGTTGATATTGAAGTACTTGCATTGATATTGATAGGTATGTAAATGGGATAAGTCAAAAGGTCCTTGTAGGTTCATAAATCCATGTTTACCCCAAAGGTAACCCTTTTTAGTGGTTACTGTTTCCTTTTCTGATCCTTGTGCTGTCCTCTGACTTTTAACAGTTACAAAGAATAAAACCAAAACAAATGGTATATCTTTAAGATAGTCATCCTTCAAAAGGACAGAAGCTTTTCTTTTTTGAGGAAGAAAATGCCCAGTTGAAACTTCAAAGGAATAACTGCACAGAACTGATTGAGCTCCTAATGCTTGAAAACACATCAAAGAATCCCGGACTTATAATCTTCATATTTTATTCATGAGCTCCTTAGAAGGAAATGATTCAGCATCAGTGAATGTGCAAGCAAGACACAAAGAAGGAGCATTTAGAAAAGAACCCTATTTTAATGAGGAGTAGGAAAATCTACTATATGGGAACATCATAATCAATACTGATGTAGGGAGAGGAACAGAGTACCTGACTAGATTAGGAAGTAGTTTAGCCTTTAACCACTGAGTCTTTCTTTGCAATCTGTGCCTGATGACCAGCAAGTCCTTGTCCATGTGATGAGTCAGCTGGCAAGACTTCAATGTCCTTTTTTCTACTGCAGGGACAGCCACATCCTAAAATGCCTGCTTTTTATGGGTGTGAGCTCCAGTGCTGATTGAGGTTGGAGGCTGAATTTTTCTTTAAACCTGAAGATGTTTGTGAACATGTCCTTGACCTAGGTCATGATTTCCGACCAAAAGTATTTGGAATGGCAGGTTGACAGCATTATCAAAAGGTCACCTAGAACAGTCTACTTTCTAAGACAGGATGAACTATTCCTTCTTCCCACAAAGTGTGTCAAACCTATTTAAGATGCTGTGTGAAAAAAAGACTTCCCAATGCTTCTTAGCTCACATAGGTGTGAGGAAAAATCTTTGTAACTTAAAATGGACTCTATCTGCCACAAGGAAACACTGCATATCCCACCCCCTCTGTTCTCTCAAGAGATCATATTTGGTAATTCTAAAATCCATTAATGGAGGTAAATGTAATAAAGGGAGATAGTTGATTTTTTTTTTCTTAATCGTTTTTGCCCTGAGTCTGGAAAACCCTGGGCAGTTTTCTGGAGCCATGATCCTTACTTTTATCACTTCTTTTCCAGGGTGTGCACAGGCTTTTTTCAGCTGAGGTGGTCAGCCAAGTTTGGCGGCATGAGTAATTCCCTGAAAGAAGCTGATCCCTGCTGTCCCTCGCTCAGGGTCTTTTATCAATGAGGATGCTGTTATTCTTTGAAATTTCTTTTACTGCACTGTCCTTCTAGCAAGGAACCTTTCAATCTTTTTTCCTTCTATTTCTTTGTTTAACTTAAATATTCTCCTTTCTTCCCACACCCAGGTCTTGTCTTCTACAGCAATTTTCCAAAAATGTTGAACCAGGAAATTAACGTTTGCTTACTTCCATGCCCCCAAAGAAGAGTGAAAATCAAGATGTAAAAGCAAGTTTTCATGCTTTGTTCTTCCCCATTTGTTCTGCAGCACTGAGAAATTGAGATGTTAATAGGCAGGGCAGCAGGCCAGATATCAGCGTAGTGCAGAAGGTGCTAGCTGGAAGTATATATGATTTTATGCCTGCGTATTTCTTTTGTAGCTTAATGTGTAAGGAAAGACATTACATTTTTCTGGGAGCGTAGCTGATTGATTGAAAAACTTGAGTGGAAATAAAGAGGTCTGTCATAGAGTGTTCCAGAGACACTAACCTCCTTTTTTTTATTCTTGCTCTTTCATCTTGCAAGCTTAGCCACGGTCTTTACTCTTTGTTTTTAACACTTGGAGAATGCAGCCTTTCAAATATTAGAGCCTTTCAAAATTGACTGGAATTTCTAAGGCTGGCTATTGTAATTGTTTGGGAACTCTAGTAATCTTTAATTGTTTCTTTTTATAATGAAATAAAGGTCTCGTGGATCTAAGGAAGAGGAAGAAAAGGTTAAAATAGGTCACCTGATAGCTGCTGAGAGGGCAGCACCTGGCTTCTATGCAAAGACCTCTGGATCAGAAAATATTCAGTGAAATATCTGCCATCTGCCTGGTTAGAGAGAGCTATTGCTGTTAGGATCATCAAGTGGAATATTGGCTTATACATTCTTATCAAAACAAATATGGTTATTTTACATTCATACAATACTTAGAGATAGATAATTATTTACTATGAAAACTTTACTCATTGATAGGGAATATTTTTGTATTACCTTAAAGTTTATTAACGGGCTCTTGCTAAGTTTTGTTTCACCTTTTGATTTAATGTCACCGTTCACTGGTGATTGAATTTGCGGAGACATAACTTTTTCAGATGTCTTAACGTCTAAAGGTTTAGTAGATAACCCAAACCTTGCTGGAACGTTGTACAGTATTCACTGACTGATATTGCCAGTGATAGCTCTGCCTGTAGCTTTCTCACACTTTTTTAGCACTTCAGCCTAATTCCATTGAGCATGTGTTCACTCTGTTGGGAAATAAAATTCAAAGAGTTTAGACATTTGAGTTTTGCTGCGAAGTGCATAGCCATTCATCTTCTTTATTGTCACTTCTTAGCTCCACCAGCTGAGTTTGGTAAGTGAACATATGGGATAGAAACTGTGATAGACTGTCCTGTCTCTCCCAGCCTGCCTTGTGTCTATCTCATCTACTCCTACTTTTTTGTCTTCTCATCTGCTTTCAGAATTGATATTAATTGGTTGATATTAATAAGCGCGACAAACTGCAAAATAGTAACTTCGACATATAAAGAGCAGTATCTTCATGATGACCTCTTCTCTGAAGAGACATGGCAGCTTGGTTGTCTGAAGTGTTCATGGATTGTTCTGAAATAGTTTAAAACCAATCTTTAAATTATCCTTGTATCGCCTTTCTTGCAAACAAAGCATTCCTATGAGATGAACTCTGTGGTGTTCATCCCTCCTGTAAGGTTCTCCCTCAAAGCACTGCACATTGGGAATTGTCCCTAGTAAGATGCATAATACGTGTTTTTTAATATATAGAGTCCATGTTGGGTGTGAACAGAGCAAAAGCCAGAAGAAAAATTAGTTATACCTGTGTTGCATCCCATGTGTCTATTAGGAAGCTACAAGGATGCGATTTCTGTAGGTTCCTGCAGATAGGGCTAGAAGTATTATAGAGCTCACTGTGTTACTCAGAGTCATCTGTCTGGAAGGCTGGTCTTTCCACATCTACACACCTTTGAAATTACTTTGGGACTACTCACATGGCATTTTCCATTCCCTTGAAATACACCTTTTTACCTACAATAGAAGTTCTTTCACTATAGAAATGTGTATTTTCTAGCCTTGTGTTTTAATGATTGCCTGTCTGGATGCATAGGGAAACACACCCAACAAGGCTTCTAAATTTGTTTCTGCAGGAGCTTCTTCTATCCATTCTGACAATTTGTAGGGTTTGATGAATGATTTCAGTGATAGCTGGAGAGGCAAAGTTCATTTCTGTAGCACAGTGGACTTCAATAAGGGATCTGATCCAGAATAGATGCAGCTCCTACCCTGGGGGTTAAGTGTAAAAATGAAACCCATGCAAGCAACCTTGACAACTACAAACTTTTGATGCAGTCTTTTCAGAGCTATTACACAGGGTCAGGATAAGACTATTAAATGGGTCTTAACATAACACTGCCTTTAATCAGAGAAATTGCTATCGCACGGAGGAGCTTCTAGAACATCTTAAAAATATTTCACCAAATCACTTTGCAGTCTCACTTTGCATGAAACCAATGGCACATTTCACTTTTGACTTCCTAGTAATGGGGTTTTCTTTCTGTCACAAAACATTACTTCATTTCTGCGTTGGCTCAGAACAGATCCAGCTGGTGCTGGGTAGTAGAGCAAGTGCAATGTTATTCACTGGAGTTTTGTGCTAGGTCAGTTTCTACATAGCCATTTCATGGGAATGGAGTCTCCAAAATACATGTTGGCTAGGTTCTTCCCTTTTCCCCTACCCTTGCTTTTGATTAGAAGTACAAATTGCCCATTAGCTGTGAATTCCCTTCTGAGATTAAAAGTTGCAAGTAGTGAACCTATCTTGAGTGCAGCTTTTAAAAGATGTACTGTTATAGTAGCCAGCTAAGTGGGTTGGGTATGTATGTCACACTGACATGCTCTTACTGCTGTCTTTTAGTGCTTCAAAATGACTATTTACCTGAAAAGGAGTCTGTCCGTAGTATTAGGGGCCTCAAAAACTTCATACTACAAATGTTTTAGGATACAGCTAATGTTACCTCCTGTAGATGCACTGTTGTATCTTTTGTACCAAAATGAAGCCAGTATTTGTACATGGCCAGATATCTAGAGTTGGAAAATTAACTGTACAAGTCAATCCACATTGATATCTAGCCTTCAAAATATTATTTACACAAATTCCTTTGGCAGCCATTATACATGTAGCTGCAGACATTCTCTTAATTCCACACTGGATACTTGCTTCTAAAAGGAAAACACTGCAGAAATTCTGAAGAATAGAGAAATAGAAATTAATCCATTGGATAAGGTAAGTTGGAGGGAAGGAACACGAAGATTTCTTGGTACTTTGTAATTAAGTATTTGCAGTCATTATGTGGAATAACTATTACAGGCATATTTTGGTTTGAAATTGAATTTCCTCTGTGGGCTTTAGGAAGTATTGTCAGCTTAACACATCAGGACTTGGTACCAAAAAAGTAACAGAGTATTGAGGAAGTAATGAAGTGTGTTAACAATTGGAAGCACAATTATGTTTTTAATTACTTTGCACAGTGATTTTAAACTACTGGAGCAATCCATGCTTTAACAGCTTCTCCCATTTCTATGGGATTAGGTGTTGGGCATGTCTAAAGCAATTTTGCAGTCAAATGTTGCAGGTGTTAATTAATGTGAGAATGATCAAGTTTTGCTTGTGTGTTCAGCAGAGGCCTAAACTCATATCAAGATGAATTAGAGAAAGCTGAGTCCAACTTAACACAACCAACTTTACAGCTGACTGCTCATCTGTAGCTCAAGCCCAAGGCATCCAAATTGTATTATACAACCCAAAGAGCAGTAAAAGGGAGCCACCAGCACAAACATTGAATTCAATGCATTCATTTTGCTGTCAAGTGTACTTACATTGCAATGCTTGTGCATTTGGCTTGTACAGCTTTCTGTGATCATTTTGTTTATCATTATGGGGTTGCCGAAGGAGGAAGCACAGGGATATTTCAATTTTTCCCCGATGGTCCCAGCCAGTAACTTAAATACCTGCTTTCAGGTTCACAGTTTTCTGGTTAGACTCCCATCTAGAAACATTCCTCTTTACTCCATAAACTATGTCAGGGAGAGATAAAGCCCCTCTCAAGCTAAGACTGTTGACAATTCCTAACACAGATCTTATCTAAGCAGCATCTGAAGTATTTGCCCATAGGAGAGCTTTTGCATGTTGTTACCTTGTCTTTTAAGCAAAAATCAGCAAGGAGAGGAAATTGATAGTTGGGTCAGTTGTTCTTCCTATGTGCACTAAATGCTTATATAGAAGAGAGAAAGAAGGGTGTGTTCAATGTATGAAGGGAGAATGGAATATCTTCAGTAAAAATGCCAACAGTTTATGAAAACTGACCTGCTCTGGTGTGTTTCGGAGGGGTTAAAGGATGAAGGAGGTTCCCCAAAGTATTAAAGAGGGGAAATTTTAATTCTGAGAAATTTGGAGAGGACTATGGATGCTGTGAGTGATTGGCTGATGGCCTTTCATGGATTTGCTATCCATCAAATCTAGGCTGCTGGGCTGCTTCTAGAGGGATTTAAAGAAAGGTTTCTAGCACAGCAATTTGTCCAGTGGTCCAAAGCCTGTAAAATCTGAGTAACCTGATTTCAAAAGGGGCTTTTGTTATCATCTTATTCTGAGAAATCAGGAGAAAATACATTTTTATTTCAAGTTAAAGGAGAATGATTGTATTAGAAGAGCCCTGGGAGTTTAGCCTGGGAAGCTTTTCACAGGGTCTGAGGGATGGTTGTGGAGCCACCTGCACTGATCAAAAGGCAGGCTATCTGGTGGGAAGACCAGAGCTGAGCACTTCATCCCCGCTGATGTGGTAACTTATTATCTGCCAGCTTAGCAAACTGAAATGGCTCAGTGCAGGGTTGGAGGAAGGCCAGTGCTGGAATAGAGAGAGTGCAGGACCACAGTTTGTGATGGACAAAAAAAAAAAAAAAAAATCAGGGAGGTGACGGCAAGTGATTAGATCAGCCCGGGCTAACTTGGAAGCAGAGTTCAATTTTTCCTACTTTTTTTTCATTGTTTTCACTGATTCCATGCCTTGTACATCCCCCAAAGATTTCCCTCCTTGTCTATGTGTCCTAGTGGGCCCGCTGTCCTCTAGGCAGCACCACATGGCTCTGGCTGTGCTGCATTACTGGTGCTTTCCACTTCCCCAATGTATGCCTAGCAAAACTGTGCTGGAGTTGCAAGCTGTTTGGCTAAACCGACTTCCAAAACTCTGAAACAAAGCACCCTCTAAGCAGTGTTTTTTCCAAGTAGACAGCTTTGGGTCTCAGAGGTGGCAAAAATGGGGGAGAGAAATCGTATGGAATTAACAGAAGTCTGTTGCTGGGTCTTCAGTCAGGTTCCCAGGAGCTGCCTTGAAGTGGTGCAGCACCAATAGAGTTTTTCCTACATGAGGCTTTGGACACACAGTGGAAGTTCACATTCTTGTTACTTTTGTATGTTCTCTGCCAAGCTTCAGTAATCCAAATCCCTGTTCAGCTGTACTGTCCTTACTGACATGAAAAAGAATTACATCTGTGGTGGTTTACAGCTCCCAGCAATTCAGATAGCAGTCCAAGGTGGATGTGGAATAAATAAATCACGGGCTTGGGGAAAAAAATGGTGCATGGCTGCATTTCAGTGCTTATTTGTGTTGCAGTTAGAGAACCAGTCATGGTTCTACTGCCAGTAGAATCATGGAATTGTAGCATCATAGACTGATAGAATGGTTTGTGTTGGAAGGAACATTACAGATCATCTAGTTTCAACCCCCTGCCATGGACTGGGATGCCTTCTGCCAGCCCAAATTAGTTGTTTGCCATGTGGGGACTGCAGGCCTTTGCTGAGACTTGGACAATGACAGTCTGATCGGAAAGATGGTGAGCCCTTGAGATTCCCTTTGTCCAGAGGTGGGATTTGCAATGGATAGTCATTCCCAGCTCTCTGCTGTGGTTGTGTGGTTAGCATGGTTACCTGAGCAGGGTGCTAAACTCCCCTAATACTGGAAAGAAAAATGTATGAGTCGATGACTATTACCAAAATGATGCATCTTCTTTCAAGGTTAGGCAAGATTTGGCTTAGTTTATGGATTTGAGAGTAGCTTTGTCCAGGTCTCTATATGCAGCATGTGGTAATGGCTTGTGCCAATGAACGTGTCAGTCTGTGGTATTGTTCTACAACCTTTTCCAATGAACATTTGACTGTTAGCTTTCAATTTACACGTTTTAAATGTGATTTATGCACAAATGCTTTGCACTGTGCTGTTTTCTAAAGGATGATCAAAATGAGCTGTAAGAATTTGTGACTGTAACACATATGTGAAATATGTACATATGGGACAAAATTAAACAATTATTTGGCTATCTCATCTTGGCCAAAAAAAAAATAAAAGTACAGGTACCTAATTAAATGCTAAAAAATCCTTATTAGTGTCACACAAACTCCATAATAAAATTCTTTGTCTTCAGCCTCACTAAAGAAACATATACAAAAAACTAACTCTACATTTTATTTTATGATGCTATTTCTTTGTCAAATACCATTGTTACAAGGTTTATTTTTCTACCAGTAAAGTAATAAAGGCACAAAGGTTCTTGTGAAATCACTGTCTCAGGTAAATATCATTTATTCCCTCAAAAGAGGTGCTGTGGTTTACTTTAATGGAGTAACATCTGTTCATTCAGAACTGAGTTCCCTGAACAATTGTTAATAAAGATATTGCCACTAAATATGCCTGGAATATTTTGTATAATAACATAAACCCATAAAACTGGTGGAAACAAGAATGCACTAAGTGCTCTTGTCTGCTTCCCTCCTTCCCCCACCCTGAAGGGTCTCTTATTGAAGAACTTCACTGGATAGTTAATTTTTTTGTCTGTATGCCTAAACACTCATAATTCATTTTTCATTTTTCTGGGAAGACTTGATATGTTCTCAATAGCAGTCTCTCATTCTTCTGATTGTCTGATGATATGGAGTCAATAATCCAAAAGCATTGTACTAAGATGCTGCAGAGCCTGAAAAGATAGAAGAAAGTCCTAATGCATTTTTCATGTTGTTCCTCACCAGCAAAATTCACTAGCCAAGAGAGCAGGTCACTGACCTTCCATCAATCAGCACATAGCAGTTTCTCATTCTTTGGAGTGGATTTTGAGATTTGCAAATAGAAGTGAAATCTGTCAAAGTATCGCAGGAAGAGAATGGTGAGTGTTGCCACTTGGTTTGGGTTGGTTTTTTTTGTTTTGGTTTTTTTTTAATATATATTATAGAAATATTAAGTTGCATTGTGCTAATCTTGGACATCAGTTGGTAGGGTGTTCTTAGGTTTGGTAACCATTTCTCCTGTAAGTTTACTCCTGGTCATTCGTTGCAAAGAGGTTTGCTATCTCATACAACAGCCAAATAAGGCATGCTAACAAGCCAATGGTAGAATTTACAATGTTGTAGGAAAGATGTTTTTTGTAAACAATTGGATTGTATATCCACGTTAAACAATGCTGTTGGAATGTTTCCTCTGTTGACAGTGAAGGAGAATTACAAATTAGACTTCTCTTTTTCTTATTTCTCTATGGGCTTATGCTGTTAAAGAGAAAGGGAAGACTGGGTCACTGACTTAATGTCCCTCTGTTTTTAATTTCTCTGACTGTGATTACTGCTTTCAGTGACACCTTTACCCATTACAATTACATGTCACTTGATCTAGGACTGACAGCATCTCTGTAAAAGTCAGTCTTCTAAAAGAGCATGCTGGGATTTAGCTTCCCTAGAAGCATGCATCTTCACTAAAAGGGAGAGAAGTGGTTAAATTTGGGGGAGTGGAGGGTGGGAAACATTTTTTGTTCCATTATAAAGGGAAGAGGCTTTTGAACAGTTCAAGCTGCACAACTGCTAGCAATGCAGACTATTAAAGGGATAGCAATCAGCCTACACACCAGACACACAGATTGAATTCTTGCTGCTTGTCATGTAACCAGAGATAAGAGTATTTTCCAGTGATTCTGATAAAATAAATGCTGTCATAATGATTCTGAGCGAGACTCATCCAGATGTTGCAGACTTCTTGCTGTGGTATTTATTCATAAATCTTGTTAAAATATAATCAGAGAAAGCATGTCTCAATTAAAACCATCAAAACTCTGTGACAATGTTCATGCAAATGCAATAATAATCGTAATGTGTTGACACAAAATTTGTGCAGTAGGTTACTGGCATTATTAGAGCCTACTGATTAGAGCTCACTAATTAATACAAAACTAGCTTCTTACAAGTGAAAGAGGACATGTAAATTCCTCTGTACATGAAGGATTATGGATTATGCCCTTTTTGCCTGTGTGCATATGACTGCTGGGACTTCCACAATGCTTAAAATTCATAAAGATTTTCATATGTATTAACTTGTACATGTGCTTGTTAGCTTGCTTCCCCCACTCAGTCTATACAATTGTTACCTGGTCCTGGTGCATGATACCATTTAATTCAAGAGTCTGGTTGTGTAAAATAATTTAAGAAGGATATGAAGATGAAATGGAGTTTTTATGAACAATTTAGAGGACAAAACAACTTGAAAAAACAATGGTGTCACAGCTCATCTTTCAAACACTCGACTGTGCAGCCATAGCAGGCTGCTTTTTGATTTCCTTCCAGTGAGCTGTATTTAAAGAAGCAAAAAATACTTTAATTCTGTGTTTCCCTCTAAATAATCTGCTGCCCTGCTGTAGGAATACTACTCAGTTACCCCTGGGAGAGGATGGTTCCGAGCTGATGATTCTGTTAGGATGTGATCATGCCATGACAGATTTAACTGTGAAGCTTTAAGACCACTTGTGAATGCCAAAAGGAAACAACTTAGCTTGAAAATTGTAACATCATGTGTCAAATATAATTTGGGAGCAGAAAGAGCTCTGGGATAATTCTTGACGTTTAGGCTCAATGTTAAAGCTGGATGAGCTTTCTGGGGACTGAAGTGCTGCAACAAAGTCTTCAGGATACTTGCAAGTTAAGGCATGACTGGCCAAATGTATCTTAGCAAGTTCAAACTTGTATCTTAGCAAGTTTGAAGGAGCATTCAAAGTAGCTGGATGTAGGAAGGCTAAGCACGCTTGGTTACTCGACATGCAGTAGCTTGCTGCTCCCTAGTAACTTGTTTGTGACTGACACCCTGGTGAAGCAAGTTAAGACTCCTGCTAAAAATTTGTAGCAAACCTGATAGAAACAAATTCTCACACTGCAGGACAGAAACCACAATGCTGAGGCTTGTAAGCTGCAAATTGATTCTATAAGGCACAACTGTCCAAGCACAATGGCTTTATCTTTCAATAACATTGTGCACTGTTGCAAATGGTTCCCTGGGATTCAGATATGCTCTGATTGCCTTACCCCCTACCAGAGGGCTTTCCCATCAATCTCTGAGCACTGGCAGGCAGTTCCTCCTCTCCTGTCACTACACAGCTAACATTTTCACACTTGGGAGAAATGTGCAGGAGAGGTGTGCAGCTGTTGCACTAATACCTGGCTTTAAGCATTTTTAAATCCTGTCTTGATGTTATCCAGGCATCAGAAAATTCTCTTCAACTCAGATTGGGGAAGGTGTAACTGGAAACAAAAGAACATAAAACATGCCCAAGCCCTCCAAATTACAAACTAGATCCAAGTTGCAAATTATAGGAGAAGGAATGAAAGAAAACTGCCCTTGATATAAATTCACTGATCTACAAAGTATCTTTCTGGGTACTCAGGGGAGTTCCTTTAGAGTTTCCTCATGAGAGATCGTGTCCTTCCACATGCCCTACATCTCAAATACTCTTTATGCAGAGAGGTCCTAGAAGAGAATCTCAGCTATTACACCTGATGACTTGCAGCCCTCTGGGGGTTCCCTTCAGTCACCCCATTTTCCCTTCCAAAATGCAGTTCTTTTGAGTTATTCAGAGAATATATTTTTAGCTTCTGCTGGGAAAAGGACTCTTTCACTTTTTGGAGATGCAGGTGCTACTTTTGCAGACTGGATGACATTTCCTGTGCTGGACTGGCCTGGGGTCATTCCTTAACTCTGAGAGTTATTTTCATCTCCCTCACTCCCACGGTGAGCCGATTTGTATGCTTCAGTGTGAAGTGTCTCTGTCCACTAACCCTGTCTTTCTTTGTGCACAAGCTGATGTAAAATATATGCAGCTTTTTTTTTTCTTTTTTTTTTCTTTTTTTTTTTTTTTTTTTTTTTTTTTTTGAGAGCGGATGCTTTGGGTGAAAAATAGGTTTGGAGTGATTGATCCTTCAAATCAATCTTTGATATTCTAACACACAGAATTGAGCTACATAGGTTTCTTTGTCCTTGCAAACCACACTGCGAGACAGGAAAGTGCTCTTCTCTGTATTATTCCTAGCAAACCAGAGCACAAAGAGGCTGAAAAGAGATTTCTCCAAGTATTTCAGCAGTCAGTACTGTTTAAGTGCCCCTCTATGGCTGAATCAGTGTGCAGACCACAGCTCTCCTACTGAATACCCCAAGTGCCCAAACAGTCTTGGCATCTTAAGTCTTGTGTGTTCCCAGAGCAGTCCTTATCCCACATGGGCACAGTCAATGAGCAGCTGTCTGTGCTTTCTAGACATCTCTCTGCCTTTAAAAGTCCAAGAAGAGATTGAAGCGGCTGGAGAAGCTTATGTTCAAAAGTTATTGATTAGTAGACAGCAGCCCAATACCTAGCCCATGTGTTGAGGATTTGGGGAGATGAAGGTTTGATGACCAGCTCTGCTTAAAACATTCAAAACTTTTCAGCATTTTAAGCAGAATAAGAAAGAGCCTGGCAACTCAAGTATTTTATGGTGTGAATAACTTTCTCACAAGTTTAATCTCTCTCAAAATATTTGAACTTATGTTGGAGTACAGACGGGTGCTTTGGGAGGAGATGGAAGATGCCCTGTACGAGCTGCTGTGTTTGCCGTCTTATGGTCCCAAGACTTTGATGTCTGGATAACAATAGTGTGATATTTGCTAATGTCCAAGAGTCACATAATCCATTTGGCTGGATTATACCTCTGTCTTGCTCTTAAAATCTTGGGGTGTGGTACTGTTTCCCATTTTCATGCTGAAAAGATGAGTTATTTGCAGGCCTATCAAGAATCCGCTGGTTAAAAGCTATAAACTGTAATTTCATAACCTTTTATTGTCTTGAAGTGTGTACCTAAGGAAGCATTTCAGTAGGCTGAGGTAGTATTGACTCATTGTCTAATGGATCTACAGCAAACACTACTCCTCTGTGGAGGGCAATCTAAGGACTGTGGCCTAAAAAACAAGTAATAGGTGAAATATAATCATCACCAGTAATAGAATGTGTTTATGACAGGAATTACTACAAGGAGAAAAAAATGTTTTGGACAGGACAAATACTTCCTGAAGGATGGATGCATGGTTTTCTGCTTATGATTGAGAAAGTTCAGGTTAAGTTTGCTGAGGGGGATATTTCTGTGAAATCTTTCTTGATGAAAGTCAAGTCCTTAATTTAAAAAAGCTGTCCTACTGTCTGCAATCTATTTATCAAAGTAGGAATGAAGACAGTTCTCTTCAAATTTATAGCCTCCTCAGCTTGTAAATGTAGAAGTAAACTGAAGTAGAAAGTGTTGTGTTGTTTTAAAAACTGATTACTTTCTGAAAAAGACCTCTGTCTCTGTTTGCTTGTCTCATTATTGTGACAGCATTTCTCTGATAGCTTGCTGCTGCCAGTCCTTGTTAGGCAAACACATAGGTGCTCTGTGGGAGCTGCCGTGTTGTCCTCTGGATGGACTCTGTCCTCTGTCTTCCCAGTTTCTGTGTGATGAGCTACTGCAAACTGAGCACTGGAAAACTCTTGATTTCAAAGGTGAGAGTCTTGTAATTATGGCTTCAATTTTCATCTGTCAGAGAAGCCCCATAGTCTTCACCTACTCCAAAGGTATCAGATGGGGTCTATGCACACTAACATTTGGATGTTTAAATAATCCAAACTGCTGACTGAAATCCTCTTTAACATCACTGAACTGCCTTTGGAGAATGATCTGTCTGGTTCCATCACAGTGGTTGTAAAGTGATGGGCTCAGGTGTTTAAACTTAAGTGAAAACAATGTCACCTATTTTACTCAGATCTTACTGAGTACTGGAAAGAGTTCTGGCCAAGCACAGAGGACCAGATGTCCAGAGGAGCTCAACTCTCAGATTAGGTACTTAAATGAGGTCAGTTTTTTCACATTTGTTTCTCTCCATGTAAACTAGAAGGAGCTCAGCAGAGCTGTAAAGTGCCGTTTTGTGATTTCAGCTCAATGTCAAAAATAAAGCATTGTCAAAAATACAGCAATGACAAAAGGATCTGAATGTCTCAGGAAATTGCAGCATTTTAGCACCACTGATCTCAAGTCAGGGAAAGAGCTGAAATGCATCAACAGAAAGTTCACAGGGTGCAGAGGCCTTTTACTTCATTATTTTGCAGTGATAACAGAATATTTCACCATTTATAAATTATACTCTTGATTTTGTTAATCTCTTAAGGGCAGCAGGGCTCATGGGGGAGGAGTTCCAGAATATTTTGTGCCTCTTTCTCCTCAATTTCTCACAGCAAAGATTAGCAGACAGTGCTGAAAACTCCTGTTTGTCTGTGGTCCTTCTCTTTGTCCTATTCAAAAAACAGATGCAGAACTGGTCCTTTCAGAGTATGAGTACAACCACTGTGACAAAGAGGATAAGAGGAAATGCTCTGTTTAGTGCCTACACTAGACCAACAAATGAACTACTTGCCGGGAAACAAGTTAAGTGAGATGGACTGTAGTTACAAGTGAATTATTGCTGGTGCTTTTGTGGAAGGTTTGCGAGCTTCTTACAGCACCTGCTTTTTGTTATGCTGCACTCTGAATGTTTGAAATATGGCCTGACTTACACAAGCACATTGTGTGTTCTTTTTTTAAAGCAAGCAAGCAAGCCTGTTCTATTCTATACAGGAAACAAAATCTGCATCAATACAGTAAAAAAGTAAGGAATGCAAAGTGCATCCAGCCCTTAGCCCCTGGCAGCCACCTTTCAAAAGAGATTAGATTGTTACACACACAGGAGTTTGGAGGATTCTTCAACTCAAAGTTGGTTTGTCAGGCCTGTGAATCCCACCAAACCTCACCAGAGAGGAGGGACCATGTTTATAGCAGCCCCTTCCTTCACACATGCAGATGTCCTCAGCAAAAAGCTGCTGCATGAAAAGATAAAGTACAGGATTTGTGGCACCTAGGAGAGGTGTGTCCCTCTGACCTGCAGCTGGGGGGAGCAGCCACTGAGAAGGGAGAAGACTTGAAATTTGTGGTGAACTTCTCCTCTAGTCAGCATGGGAAGGGTTGGCAAAACATGCCACTCAGAGCCAGTTTTTCCACAAGATCTTTGGCTCCTTGGAAACATTGCATTTAGGAGAAGCTGAAGCCAAAAAGGGCTTTGGCCGGAAGAGTGAGATGCTATTGCTTTTCTCCCACACACCATCAGCAGCTAGATATGCTGATTTTGCAGTGTGCAAGGTCACAGTGCAACAATAATTGTTTTTCTACTTAGATAGCAAGTTAGAAGCTTTCAAAAGGGGAAATGGATGCTTGGATGCTGGGCATAACACAAGGTCTTGGTTCTAGCTTTTTCAAGTAGAAGAAAATAAACATTTGCTCCCATAAAAAGCAAGGTTTTAAATCCATGTACACTATATATAATTCCTTTGCATCAGTAGATAGATAAATTGTATCAGCCTATGAATTTCCAGTTTGGGGGGCTGTCTATTAAGGTGATTTAGCTAATAATTTTAAATTATATTTCACATCAATAGTTTGGGGTTTTCCACAAGGTATTTCTATTTGATTTTGTGTTGTTTCCCTGAGTATTAATAAAAATTGATTTAGGCAATAAACTTTGTGGTGGCAACCCAATAAATAAGAGAGACCTTGTGAAGTGGTATTGAAATAGGAGACTTATTGTGAATTGCTTGAGCAACAACTTTCCCCTTCAGGTGCCAAACCATCAACAAGTAGCACTAATTTATGTGCAATATCCATACTGCTGTAAGGTAAGGACAGGCTGGTTTTTCTTCTAAAAAATCCAATAAGATATTGTCCCTTCTAAGAAACTGCTTTGGCACAAGTCTGTCATTCAATCAGTTTGTCAACTGTTTCTGAATTTATGTCAGAGAAGTGAGTTTTGGGTGAAACTGAGGGGCTACACTTTTCCTCCCCTTCTGTTATAGAGAAAGGGGGAAAGTGCACCATGACGGGGTATGAACAAAAGAGCTGCAGTACCAAAAAAATCGTGTTGAAATGATAAGGTACTGTGCACTTACTTTCATCCTGAGCTCCTGAATTCCTCAAAATCATGCCCAAAAGAAAAAAAAATTGAAATACAAATAGACAATTAGATAGTGATGTTTTCACCTGAAATGCTGACTCTTACCAGAGAGTCTGTTGCATGAAATTCTGCAATAAAGTGTTGGCTTAAGTCCAAATGAGAGGTCTTTGCTATGAAGAGCAAAGTGAAGAATTGGCCCATGTTGCAAAGAATCTGGAGTAAATACAGGACTGGCTCACAGAAGAGTGGATAGGTCCAAGCAAGAGATCGTTTGGATGGTATGGTATCTAGTGGCCCATCCCGCTTTCTCATTCTCAGATGGTGTGTTATTATTTAGTCAAAGAGAATTCTGGTGAGGATTTCTAGTAAGATTTTCAGTGACTTTTAGCAAATATTTACAGCTGCTTTTGAAGACAAGAAAGGACAAAGAGGCTTTTTTTTTTTTTAATAAAGTAAGGGATTGAAGCCACAGTTTTTATTCCAAATGGCAAATCTCTGGAAATTGTTCATGCCTGATGTGTGGAGTTTGCCTTTCTTCTGCATTTTTATGCTTCATAATTATTTTCTCCCATGGAAAATGGTTGATTATTTATAAGATTAAGTCAAAAGGGTGTTTTTTCCTATTTGTCCTGGATTCTGCTGGGATAGAGTTAATTTTCTCCTGGGTAGAGTTAATTTTCTCCCTGTACTCACGGTACAGTGCTGTGTTTGGGATTTAGTATGAGAATAACCGCTCATGTTTTGGTTCTTGCTCAGTAGTGCTTACCCCAAGCCAAGGGCTTTTCCATTTCGCGTGCTCTGCCAGTGAGCAGGTGTACAAGAAGGTGGGAGGGAACACATCCAGGAAAGCTGACCCAAACTGACCACAGGGGTGTACCACACTGTGATACACCATGCTCTGTGTATAAATTGGGAGCAGTTGGCCAGCAGTTTCTACCTCAGTGTTCGGGGTCAAGCTGTCCTGGATGTCCTGGATTGGTCAGCAGGTGGTGAGCATCTGTATTGTGCATCACTTTTGTTTCTTGAGCTTTATTTCTCTCTCTCTTTTAGTTGTCTCCATTATTATTATTACTATCATTACTGTTTATTGTTATTATTATTTCTTCATTTCAATTACCAAACAATTCTTATCTCAACCCACATATTTTGCCCTTTTTATTTTTCCTCCACATCCCAACAGAGTGGGGTAACTCAAGCAAGTGGATGTGTGGTATTTAGTTGTTGGCTGTGATCAAACGGTGACACTGCTGAAACTCTGATAGTAGGAATAACGCCTAGCTTTCTACTGATCATAGATGTGACAAAGTTGAAAGTTAGTGCTGCTGTTTGAGGGAGCTGGTCTATTGCATCAAAAGTACTGCAGGGTTCTTTGAAAATCCCTGCCAAAATTCCTTCCAAAAGTATTTACATGGTGCGTACATCAGTGATTTGCACCCATGAATGAGATCACTGGTTCTGACACTAGTTAAACCATTAAAATTACTTATCAGGACAGATGTGTTTTTATATTCAAGAACAGTTTAAACCTTTTAACATTTGCTTTAAAATTCTTAAGACCACTCTCTTAGTGCTCTGTGACATATCTGTGAAGTGCTGCCCATCCTTTTGGGGGGCTAGTCCTGTTCAGGATGACTTACCAGGTTTCAGGTTTCTGTGATGCATAGTAGAATATATCAATTTTGAGGTAGGGTTATAGGTCTGGCAGAAAGTTTGCTGTTTGCAAATGCTGTTTGCATCATGACTATGTAAAAACGTGGCTGCTATGAGGAAGCCATCTCTTTGGATGAAGGAGTGCAGAGCAGAACCTGTGCCTTGCTCTGGACATCAGCTGGACATCTTAGAGCAGACTCAGTGCTGGAAAGAGTAAGAAAGGGGAAGGTGCTCTGAAGGGAGTGGGAGGTTAGGAGCTGTTTGCAGCCCTACAGCTATCTGAACACAGGAGGAAGAGCTTACCCTGGTGGTAGACATAATTTCCAGTCATCTCAGCCAAACTCTGACTACAAAGAGACTGGGGATCTGTGATCTGAGGCTTACACTGCCTTAATGTAACAAGCTTAGTGGAAAGTCTACAGCCATGGATATGGCCTGTGGTGCTGGATGTTAGAGAATATTTAGAGCCATAAATATTTCATTTGAGTCAGAATCTACAATGGAGTAGCCTGGACAAGGGAGCATTTCTAAAATGAAAAGAGAAGACACAAGGTAAAGATGAAAAGAAAAATAAAATGTATTTTTAAAAATGAGGTAAAGTGAACAAGTGGATCTGTGTAATGATGAAAGCACAAAGGACTTCAGAGCTCTGTGGGCTTGGCTTGAGAGGCAGAGGAACAGCAGGACTTAAGGGTGTCATAGCCTAGCAAAGGCTTTACATCCATTTTTACTTGGGAGAGACTTTTCTGTTTTCTGGCATGGAAAAGAGGTGACAGTGAGTTATTATACAAGTTTAGCAACACTGACTTGGTGGGACTTGTAATGGCTTGTAGGGATGTGCAGCAGGGGAAGAGTGGGAAAGCTCTGCAATTAGGAGCACCCTGTATGTGAAAATTCTTGTCTAGTTGTGACCCTGCCCCATTTTCAGCTGCAACTCTCATATCAAATGAAAGAGAGTTAAAACATGAAACATCCAGTAATAAATACCTTTTTGTTCTTCTTATCTTGATCTTGCAAGTGGCAATCAGCTTTTGGGATACTGGTGAGCAAGAATCACTCTGGTTTTGGGTTGTTTCTCAATGTGTTGCCGAGTGTCTAGAATTGAATGTAGCTTAGAGTAAAATAATTATTTTGAAAAAAGAATTAGACCTGGTGTAGTTTTATGTCTCTTTGAGGCTGTTTTTATTGTGGTGGCTGGTCACAGATGAGATTTTTACTATCTGAGAAGGGATGTCTCCCCCACATGGTTTTTACCTGCAGAAGATATTGGTTTCTGCTAGTGAGGGGAGCACAGGTGCATATGCTTAGGATATGCAGCAGCCAGCTGTGGCAGTCAGAACATGACACACTGAGAAGCGTTGGTGGGAGACAGCCTGTGCTCTCGGTGCTGAATTTCCAGAGTTTTTGCCTTTAGTAAGGAAAGGAGGCATTGTGATGCTGAATTTCACATCTTTTATCTGAGTAGAGAACACATAATTAATCTTTGTAATTAGTCATGGCAACCTGTCCTATCCATCTGCAGTCTTGTATGGGCAGAGCAATATCTTCCTTTACAGTAAGAGTATGTTACCCATTTGTACTTATGGGAAAAGAGTGAGACACATGCAGACCCTGTGAAGAAATACAGTTAAAGTCTTGCCATTTGGTAAATTGGGCAGGCAAAGTTCTACCTGTCTCCTTCTGGACAGTCCCAGGTTTTGGTTACCCTTTTCCCCTGCTTTACCCTCCTCTCCCCCAGTGCAGGGGGGAATATTTCAGCTCGGGCAGTCTCTTAAATTGGCCATGCCTTTTGCACTTTGTTATTGTAATTGCATCAGTGAACATCCTACCAGCCCTAGTATTTAAATTCAGGGTGTGGGGGAAAGTGCCTTCCTAGTCAACAATATCACTAGATGAAAGAGTTTTTTAGGATGTAAGTTTGCACAAAATATTTTCTAGGAAAAAATTAGGAAAGGCTCTGTTTTGTGAAGTTCACCAAGCTGCTCCTGGCTGTTTCAAAAGGAACTTTTTGAGTACCCCACAAGCCCTTTTGTAACTGTTTCTCTTCACACCTTAAAGAGTATTTCTAAACTTTTTTTGCACTCTTAAGTGGAAGCCAGAATTTTTTTTTTTAAGGGAATGGTTTTGTCACTGTGCTATTCCCCAGAATTCCATTTGAAAGAAACTTTGATGGGATTTTTCTATTTGATGGGAGAGTAAAGTGTCAGCATTCCTTGCTGAACTCACGCTTCTCCCTAACAAGTGTCTGCAAGAGGGCTGTTGTCTCACTGTGGTTATCCTTCCTTGCAAAGACCAGATGCTTCTTCTACAGGGAAAAAAAAAATAAAAAAGACAATACTGTTTCCAAATATTCACTGTTTGCTTTCTTGAAAACATGTGCAACTTGCTAAGTGGCCTTTGGGGTAAATATTGACACAGTTAAGATCCCTGCAGTTTCCATTCTACACTGTACATGTCTAAAAAAATATTGCAATTTAATGACTAATTTTCTATGGTATAATGTAGACATTGGGGCAGTGCTTAGTTTTTATTTGTTTACCTGTGACAACCCAGCCACAGACTTATATTTGAAAGGTACTGAATGAGCTCAGGGTATGTTTTATGGGATTTGTTATAACTTTCATTTAAGAATACCTCACTCTTTTCTTCCAAATTCCTGCATAGGTTTCATGCCATCCAGTTGTATTCTGTTTAAAAAAAACCAAACAACCATTTGACTGATCTCATCCTTTCTGAGCCCTATCTATTTAGGGTTACAGCCTCTGATTTCATTGGGCAAAATAAATGCTTGCTGTTAAATAATCAAAGGTCTTTTTCTTTTTTCCTTAAACCAGTAAACACTAAAATTCAGACTCCTTTCTGGCGAGTTTTCCTCCTCTATATCCTGGCCTTTCAAAAGGCACTTTAGCAGTTCTGCGTTCTTTCAGTCTGTGGAATTTTATTACCTTTATATTAATACATCTCTTTGCTAATTCTCTAATTGTAAATATTCTCAGCACCAAGCAATGCTGCAAATAGCACACCCCGAGCAGTGCAGTCATGCTGTCTTCTGACTGCAGGAGTTGGTGTGTACAACGGCAAATCATCCTTTTCATCACTGTCAGGTCTCATAGTAAGCGCCTCAATTGTCCATGTTCAGGAGAGAATGGGAAAATATTTGGGCTGCTTAGAAGCAGGAATCTTATCTTTCCCATGAAGCTGAGTGATTTAGGAGGTCTGAGTGCTACATTTAGGTAGATAAATGGAAGCTTAGCAGTTTCTCTCTTCTACCTCCCCACCAATATTTGTCTCCACTTAAAAGTGTGAGCCAAACTGAACCTGTGAGGGTGCACAGAAGGATTTCATCAGCAGTATCTGGATCAAAACTATGTGGGAGAATTTGGCAGAGTAACAGATGAAATATGAAATTATTCGTCTACTATAATGTTTTCTTGATTAGGATTTCTATCATGTACAAGGAAAAAAAAAAAAAGAAAAAACCAAGAAAGAAAAAGGCATAAACTTTAAAAATGCCAGAAACTTTAAAAAACACCCAAATGAATTTTTAAAGGCATGAAACTCCTCTCCTAAAGAGGAAAATCTGTGTTAAACTTAGCTGAAGTTTGGCAGTCTTCAAGGAAGCAAGGCACACATTGAAATACAAAATATTTTCTCTCATTCCACGCTTGGGTTATGATGCACTGGTTAATCATGAATGACTTGTAGTTTCACTGGGAATGGTCTTTTTCTTTATTTGCATTCCTTAATTCCAAAATAGGTGTTTAAATGAGAAGTTCACACTGGAAAAAAGGTTGCTGTTTAGCACCAAAGGCCAGCAATATCCTGTTTCAAGTAGTCATTGCTCCTGGAGACTGATTTCAGTTTGACTTTTGCACATTTTGGATGCTGAAAGATGGGGCTTCAGGTCACTTCTGCAAACATAACCTCTGATCTTAGTTCTTGTAGGTTAGATTGTAAAAGCAGTCTGAAAGCTTTTGTAGTTGACATTAATTAAATCTTAGGCTGGGAATTAGGACTTTGGAGCTTTGCTCCTAAATTGCCACTGTCTGGCTTTTACAGGCAGGCATTACCTATCCCTTTTTGGTCTTGTTTCACATTCCAGGCCTTAGATAATGGCACTATAGGGATTCCTGAGTTTCCTGTACTTACATAGAGTGCTTGGCTCTTAGCACAGCATAGTCCATTCTCAGCAGCTTGTCTGGATTATTTAGTAATATAATGGTCCTGATGAAAGCAATGGGGTGGAATAGTAATATTGTTGGCTTGTGGAGTTCATGGACATGCTTCCTTTTTTGCAAGATAACTCCTCTAACATGCATGTTTCATGCTTTCTTTCAGTCACTTCTTTCAATACAATTTTCAAAGAGGTTACACGACTAGCAGTCATGTTCCTATGAGTATGTGTGGGTAGTGAAGATATGCTGCTGTAAGATAATACTTATTTTTGAGATAACAATATTGGAGTTCATAAACAAGGCTATTCTAGCTTTGGAATAAGTTGGTGTATTCATTCTAAATATTAGAGCCAAGTATAGATTCTGGGTGAAAAGTTCCTTTGTCAAAAATACATTTTAGGATTACCTGTTGCAGAAAGTAAAGCAGCAAAACTGAGAAGTATACATTGCAATTATTCTTCATTAAATATTTCATTTTTAATAGTGAAATATCTTGTGTTTTGCTTGCATTTAACACTAAAAAATTATTTTAAAGTGACGTGTAACAACAACCATAGGTTAATCTCATTTCTTTTCAATTGACCATTAAAACAAAATATGGCTGATAGTTTACTTGAAGTATGTATGGTGTGTGTTCAGGGTTATTTAGTTGTGTTTTCCAGGAAAATCAAAATCAATTGTTTGCTCATCTTTTATATGTCTTTTTCTTACCTGATTAGTCAGATGACCTTGCTGTCTGAGTTTAAAAAACTACTACTGAAAATAGAATAAGAAAGGAAGGAAGGAGTAGAAGATAAGGAAGAAAGTGGTATTTGCAGCTAGTTGCATTTTGCACGTGTGTGTATAAAAGAGGCCTTTTAACATAGTTATGTAATGATGAAGATCTTCAGGGAGATTGTCCCCTGTTTGTTAAGAAATATATCTGGAAAGCATACTGACTGTCCTTGTCATACATCTGAGCATCCATGTTCTGACATATATTTAAAATATGTTAAAATATACAAAGCATATGAAAGTTTGACCTTAATACATTATTTCTTTAAGAAAGTTACCATGTCCATCTACCATTGCAAACCAGACTGTTGTGCAAAGATTGGGGGAGCAGGAGGGAAGCAGAAGGGATGTTGAAAAGGAAAGTCATATCAATACCGTAAATGAGAAATGTGGCAGTGCAAAGAGAACCAGTAACAGTGTTGACATTGAGTAAACATTGGAAAAAAATATTTCCCCCAAGTTAAAATAAGTTAAAAGTTTCAGAATTGTTTCCTGAAGAATTCAGTAAGAATTCATGAAAATACATGGATGTATTTTAATTGTTTTGCTATGAAATCTTGGAAAATTGAAGATACTGAATAAGTGTCTGAAAAAGATGCTTCTATACTCATCTAAAATGGTTAGATAGCTTCTGCCTTTAAAATACAAAGTAGGTAAGAGACAGCCCTTCTTGGTCTCACAGGTGTAATGAAGCAAGGCTTTTGGTTGTTCTACCTTGTAAATCAGAGCACTTCCTCATTTGCGAGTGTATAAATATCCCTTATGTTATAGCTAACTGATGCTTTCCTCCCATTCATGTTTAAATAATGCGTGTCATGAGTATCCAGTTCTGCCTTTGGGAAGCTTAATAATTTCTTTGCTCTGAAACAGAGTCCACACTTTAGTTCCCTTGCTTCCATCCCAGCTTGATTCTCATGGCATGCCCTTGCCTATATTTTTCCATCATACTGGGCCAGGTTATGCTGCCCAAACTTGACAGTGTTTTATCAAATGCACTGTCCTGCTGACTCAAAAAGATTTGATTTGTTGTGGTGGCCCTTGGGCTTTGAAGAACAATATTGTATTTCTTTTCCATACCTACCCCAGCTGTTTTTAAAAAGGAGGCAAAGAAAATTGACCTAGCAGCACTGCAGGTTCTCCACGTGTCTGCAGAGTAAAACAAAGGCACCACTTCCTCAGGAGCTGTTTTTTTCTCTCTTCACTGTTTTCCCAGCAGTCTGCTCTGTTTTTTCAATAGGTCTTTAGTGTTCAGCTTCCCCCTCCCTCCCATGAGTTTTATGCATATTATTGAAGGATTGACTTCCAAGTCCAGAACTTCATAACAGCTTAGCTGTTAGTAATACCAATTATATTCCTTTGAAAAATTATTGATGGCAACCAGAAACAGAAGTTTCATTTTGTGGCTCTTTTCAGGTAATTCCTTAATAATTTCTTTCTTTCTGAGATTGACTTAGTGACTTTTGAACTGGCAGAATGTGGTGAATTTTTTAAAAATACATAAAGCATCTAGGCAAAGTAGCACTGTGGGCCAGTCCATACTGGGTTGAGTGGAGATTCCTTTAAACCTAGTGTTAAGTGCTGTGCAGTTCAGAGTATAGATGGAAAGAGAAGGTGGATTGAAGGGAAACCTGGAGTGAGGATACACACCACTCCAAAGCCAGAAACTTAGTACTTTATTTCTATTTCTTCAGTGTATTATAAATACTTCAGGAGGAGGAAATGGCTGGAAAGATTCCTGCCCCCATAAGCAGGAGTGCTGTAGACCCAGAGGGGTCCTCAGGGTGTCTGTTCTCTGCTTTTCTGCAGGCACAGAGCACTTTACAGATGCTCTTACAGAAGCACTCACTTGAGACAGCTAATGCTGGTTTGCCTTAGGTGAAGTGGGAGTCTCTATCTAGCCAGATAATGCACGGGGTGTAGAGGCAGCAGCACAGATGGGGTTGGACTTGCTTGTGTTTCTCGAGAGCGATAACTCACTCCTGTTTCCCCACCAAATGACTCTCAGTCTGTGGTCTCCAGGCCTGGAATTGGGAAGGTGTGATCCCTGGCATGCATGGAGCTCTGGTACAGGGTGGACAATTATTGTGTTGTGTATCCATACATGGAATGTCTGCCAAGTTCTCTGTGTTCATTGACTTTCTGACTGAGCTGGCCACATTTCAGATGCCAGCAGGAAATGAGCAGGTAGGAAATGAAGTTATGTTCCTTGGTCAGTATAAGAGCTCAAGGACCTGGTTTCAGTCTCATTTTGTAGAAAGCAGCCAAATTCCTCAAAGAAGCCATCCTAGATGAGACAGGAGGCAAAATGGGAGGAAAGATGGAAGAAGGCTTCAAGTAGGAAGCAAAAACTTGACGGTACATGTTAGATACATGCCTTCTCCTCCCTCCCCTTATACTCAATAACGTAAGAAGCTGGTTACAGCCAGAAAGAACCATAATCCCAAATTCACTTTTAAAATCTGGCCCTTCAGTATTCGTAATAACACCCTAGCAAGGCTTTATAAGGAATATTGTCCACCAGTTTTTAATAAAATCCGAGACCATAAATGTGCAACCCATAGCAAAATTTTTGCTATCTGTCACTGCTACAGACAACTCAGCAGGTAGAAATGTAGCTCAATGGTTCCATCTCTGACCCTCTCTCTAGCTGGAAGAATTTTGCACATTTATACATGGGTGGACAAACTCCAGATTCCCTTAGGAAGAATGAAATGTGATAGTAGGAAAGCTTTCTTGCTCACAGCCTAAGGCACCTCAGACAGTGGCTTTTCCTATGTACTTGGGCTATGTACAACTAAACTCCTCCAGGTTGCCTGCAAGTCCTTTCTTTTCCCCCATATACTAATAATGTCCGGCAAAGCCTTTCATCCTTCTTTCTGAAGTTTCTCCTTAATTCACTTGTGCTTTTTCTGTCCTTCCTCTTGGCTGTCCTGAAGCTGAACTGTGGTAGTTACCCTTGCCAATTGCAGTGAGGCTTCCTGGAAGCTGAACAATATTTGTATGGTTTCTACTTAACTGTGTGCTTTTTAGGCATGCTCAACTGAATTAGAAACCAGTCATATTAAAAAATAAAAGTCATTCATGAAACTGGGAATTAGAGCCTTTTAAAATGTTAAATCCCTGTTCAGGAAGGGACGGAGTAAATATAATTTCACAACCAAAATCCAAAGGTCGAATTTTTTCCACCATTCTTTTAAGGCTGTTCTCCTGCTTCCTTACAGAAGAGATGATATTTCTTTTCCACAAGAGAGAGTGTTTGTCTATGGCAGCATTCAAGGCTTTTAATGATCTTAACATTAGCCAACATGATAAGTGATGGGACCTGTTATTTCTCTTGGGTTGTTTTACAGAATTTTTACTTTGTTCTTTGCACATTTACTCTTCTATTCTTTTTGGCTGAGAATATCCCTTGCAGATGTGTTAGTCACTATTTGTCTGCTCTAGAAAGCACAGGAAAATGTCAGAACTTACTTCATGAACTTGAATTATCATTGCTAGGGTGAAGTTCTTCTGTCTCCTTTTGGTCCCTGAAACAGATGAAACTTTTGGATGCTGGTGATTGGTTTCTCCAGAGATGTCAGTGCAGTGTTTAAGGGGAACAGGGCGGAGGGTCATCTAAAGGATGGTGTCTCCCTCTGAGAGGCTTTGAGATGGTGCAGTATCTGTGGTCCCACAGAAAAGTTGTATGTGGATGGCAGAGGAATCTGGTTCTGAGTTATCCACAGGTGAATCAACTGAATTTTGCAGTACTTTGCTATTCTCAAAGACTCCAGAAACTGGAATTTTTTGTGAGACTGGAAGCTTTTATTTGAAAATATGCCATGGCATGTTTTTAACTATTGCTCTCTTCCTACCTACTGATGGAAGAAACATGTGAAGGGGGAAGCGTGAAAAAGAACATGGAGGCAACTAAAACAAGCAAGCATCCCATTTCTTTTTTTATATTTAAAATCCTTTCTTTTTAAGCCTGGGCCCAAGGTCTGTGAGCTGGGTGTTGGCCGCACTGCAGCTGACATCCTGCTCCGTGCATCATCCTGCATTCTCTCTGTGTTAATCTGACACACAAGTGTTTCAAGCCAAAAGGGACCATTTTCACCACCTGCAGATCACAAATGAAAGGACTTCACTCAATAGTTCCTGCACTTATTAACTGTGTAATGGAAGGGCATTAAGACAGAAGTGAAATACAAACCATGGCTGTTTGGGATTGGAGTAGGAAAAGAGAGCAAATCCTTTGGATAGATGCTGGACTGTCGCCTGTATATGTTCCTGTAAGCCAAATATATGCATTGGAATGTGTTTCGACTGGAAAGTGTTTTTCCTAGCGCTATAAAATGACATATAAAATAGGATCGTATTGCATAAATGGAAACATTAGGAGGCTTAGAAAGTCATTTGGCAAGCAGATGTGTGGAGTTCTATTTTACAGATCTTGCCAATGTTATTAGGAAACTGACATCTAATAAAACTTAATTCCATAACATTAAAATACTCACTTATTTGCTATAGAAAAAGCTTCACTTTGTGAGAGAAAAGGGTGGAGGGAATGCTCCTGGTCACTAGGCAACGTGTTGCCACATTTGTACATTAGTGCAAATGAGACATTTACCAGGTGAGCATGGATGAAATATTGTGATTACTGGGGGAACTTTCAGCTTGAAGAAATTATCATATGCAGATAAAATACAAAAAGAATGGCAATGAGAGCATTATTCATGCAATGGGGAAGGAAAGCTGTGACACATAAAACTCTTAAAGGCTGCAAAGCTCTCTTAAGGCTTACAGCCAGGCAGCCACTCCTGCCACTACTGCAGAGAGCAATGTTAGCTCTGGTCTTGTGAGGGACAGGCTACATAACACAAGCTGGCCACACAAGGCCTGAAGATTTTGCAGGTGAAAAAAAAATAGAGAATTGACCTGCTTTAGCAGTGGGAAAGTCCTAGAGCAGGAAGTCTGGTTTGAAATCAAAGCATATTGAGCTGTAGGGTAGTAAGTACTGTGAGGGGGTTGTTCCACCATTTCACAGAATCACAGGATGGATAAGGTTGGAAGGGACTCCACCTCCCTCTCGGCAGCCTGATCCATTGCACAGCTACATGCACAGTAAAGAAAGTTCTTCCTCATGTTCAGGGGGAACTGCCTATCAGTTTCTGCCCATTACCTCTTGTCTATTGCTTGGCACCACTGAGAAGGGCCTGGAAACATCCTCTTGACACCTCCCTTCAGATGCTCACAGACCCCTAGATCCCTTCTCAGTCATCTCTTTTTGAGGCTGAACAGGCCCAGCTCTCTAAGCATTTCCTTGTAAGATAGATTCCCTTAATTAAGATAAGAGGTCCCTTAGTTGTCTTTGTCACTCTCTGCTGGACTCACCTCAGGAACTCCATGTCTCTCTTGTCTTGAGGAGCCCAGAACTGGACAGTGCTCCAGATGAGACCTCACCCATGTTGAGTAGAGGGGCAGGATCACCCTCCTCATCCTGCTGTCACTGCTCTTCCTAGTGCACCTCATGATGCCATGGGCCTGCTTGGCCACCAGGGCACTGCTGGCTCATGGATGGCTTGTTGTCCAGAAAGATTCTTCCAAGAAGATCCCTGAAAAGGCCAACGTTAGCTCTCCTGAAGTCCATGGTTGTAATCTTACTTGCTGTTCTCCTCCTCCCAACCTGATACTGAACTCCCCAGTCCCATGGTCACTGCAGCCAAGGCTGTCCCCAACCTTCACATCTTCAACAAGGCCTTCTCTGTTTGTTAGTATGAGGTCAATCAGCATCTTATTTCCTAGCATAATTTTTATTTTAAAGCCACTATTATCAAATGCTTGAATATAAATAATTTTGTATTAATTTTCTCTTAAAATGCTGTTTTAAGTTAACCAATGCTTGTCCATCCTAAAAGGCCAAGACTACACTGCTTTGTAGGTGAAAACGTCCAAATCTGAGTCTGATTTTAAAAAAAAATTAAAAATGCAATGCATGGTTTGTCAGGAATAAGCAACTCTCCAGTACAATAGGAAGGATTTATTGTAGTCATATAGATTATTTCTATAACTTCTGGATTTTGTGGCTCATTCTCAACTTTCTAAACACACTATCACGCACTTGTTATATTTTTGTATTATTTTGATGATTACATAGTGATAGCAGATTCTCAGTAGCAGTAAAATATCAATAGTATTTATACTTATATCCTGGCCCATGAAGAAAAATGTCCATGAATTTTCTTCTTTGTCTAGTTGCAAATGGTATAGTTAGTAACTTAAACAGTATCTTCTAAAATTAAATTCCTCTTGAGCGAAAACATTATTTACTGGCATTTCAATTTCATCTTGCTGTTTTCATATAGTCTTTACTCAGTTTACATTTATTTGTATTGATGCCAAAAACACTTCTTCAGAGATCCACAGTGCTTAACAGCTTTGGATGGCTGGCTGGCATAACTTTCACTTGCAAAATTAGTATTTTTCTTCTCTCCTCAAGCTACAAGTCTAATTTCAATTTCTCTGCTGTGGATCCAATGTTAACCAAATAGCACACAAGCTCAGAGGTGTATTTGTTTAACATGCAAGAATGGGAGCCACAGTTTTGAGCATTTAAAACATTTTTGCTGGAAGTATCTATGCAATATCTTGTGGCTTTCATCTCTTTGGAAGCATGTCCCCTACCTGTTTCTTTTAAGGAAGATTAAACTATCCTATTTCTGGGGAAAGTTTGTGCATGCCTGCAAATCATTCTTATACTCTGCCACATATGGAGTTACAGGATAGGGGAAAAGGGTTTTATTCTGTCCCTCTGTGTTCCACATCACTGCCTTATTTCTCTGTAGTGCTGAAAAAAACACCTTGGTCTGTACCGTGCAGTGATGTGGTGTCTCCCTATTTCCTCTGGAGGCAGAGGACACTACCAGATGTGGTGTTGTGGCCTACCCTGTCAACCTTAAGCTCAACCTTGTTGCCACGATATCTGAACTGATATGCCAGGGAAAGGAGGGTGGCACTGACTGTGGTACCTACTGGTCACATCATCTTTGTGGCTGTGCCTGTCCTCTCCTCCTGTAACTCAACTGCTTAATCTGCTAGCTGTCATCACCCCAAACTGGCAAGGAGACCATCAGCAGTGGAGAAGTCTTTGCTGCTGCCAGGTATTTGTGTGCCTCCAGCAGAAATATGTTTCTGAAGGAAGTTCAGTGAACTGTTACAGAGAATGGCTGAATAAATGGTGACAGAAACAAGAACTGATATAAAGTTATTAGCATTAAAGGAATTTGAGAGCCTGGATAGAAACCTTCTACCTTAATTTGGTGTGAGAATGTACATTTATAAAGATTTCCAGATATCATCAAGCTCTTAAGATGGGGTAAAATGTTGATAGAGCTTAGGAATAAGAGGAGAGTTTCATAGTTAATGTACTTAGCTGAAGAGGTGCTAGTTGATTGGTTTGATCTGTCGCTGCTTAATTAGCTTTATATGAAGTAGAAAATAAAATTCAAGCGGGCCTGTGAGGCAAAAATCCCAGTTCTACGAAGAGAACAGGTCAGAAATTGGGCAGGTGGGATGGAAACAGGAATGGTGCCTTAGCAGAGGGACTAGAAACATACTAGACACTGCAGGCAATGAAGCCAAGGAAGCTTCATGGATAATGAGAAAATTACTATCATTTGACAGTTCCTAACTGAGAAGCTTTAGGAGGGAGGCTGGCTGAAAGCACTGCAGAGATGCATCCCCCATAAATGGATTATTCTATATTGTCAATCATGTTGGGTTTGTGCTTTACCTGTGAAGCAGAAATGCACTGCTGTGACCAGTTTGAGGACACTTTATGAGTGTAGAACAGGTTTAAAATATTCTGGCAGTTCCTGTGTCAAAAACCATGTAAGCCATATAGAAAATTAAGCTATGCCAGGCAGTTATGAGCATTATTATTATGGTTTCAACAAAACAGAGATGGCTTACTCAAGATGCATTTTAAACACAGCATAAATCTTCCTTTCAAAACTAGGTTGCAAATACTTGATAATTCAGTATCTAATCCTGTCATTTGTTAATGTAAGACTATTTTCAAGTCTGAGCATTCAGGAAATCTTCATGGCAGAGATTGCTGGTGGAATCTTGACACTCCTATTTCTCATCTCTAGGCCCTGCAGACGATAAATCTTTCTCAGAACTCGCTGTTCTGCAGCCTTTACCCAATAAACTCTGGCCCTTGCATGAACCCTGCATTGGTGAAGAGGTCTGTTCTCTTCTTGAGTTTATTGGAGGATCAAGATTTAATTTCAGGAAACGTGTGTTTTTAATTTACTTTATTATATGGAAAGGGGCTAGGTATGTTCTGTCTGCCTTTGAAAATCCTATTCAAATGATCTCCTGCTTGGGCAGCCCTAAAAGCTCAGCATGTACAAACACGAATTCAGAACTTTTGAGAGGTTGAAAGCTGCTGCCCTGCTCTGTTAATCCTTTAATCGCTGAGCACAGAACATCTGAGCACTGTTTCCCAACCACTGATTTGAACTACAGAGCAAAACTCTTAGATCGCCCTGAGACTTATATCCACGGTACTGAAACCATCCCCATCCTAGAGGAAATATATTCTGAATTATTAGTTTCACTTCTTTTTCTACGTGACCTGAGAAGTGTTACAGTTCTACATCTTCACTGAATGTTTTCAAGATGTTCCCAGTTTCTCAGCTAAGGGTGCCAATATTAATCAATCCCTCTTAGCAGCTCCTCTCTTTTCCATCCCTTTACAGCTGTTTTGGAAGTAATTCCTCTTCTGATTTTATTGCATTGAAGTGCTTGTCTTCAGTTCATCATGCAGAAGTTGCTCTCTGTTCAGTGTACTGCATTGTCTCTAGGTAACATCATTAACTCAGACTTTGATGTTACTGTTTATATCAAATTGGGGGAGGGCAGGAATTGAAACAGAAATGTTTCCTTTCTTATTAAATTCTTTTTGATCAAATTACTTTGTCTTAAATGCAGGTAACAAGGATTGCCCATCCTACAGATTATGTGACTGTGGTCAGGAAAAGAAACCATTTTCAGCAAAATTTTTGTTTTCCTCTCATTTATAGAATCACTGAAAAATAAAAAGACCCCGGTAGCATACAGGTCCTTCTGTATCTTTACAGGAGATTTCTGCTTCCTGAATCTGAGGACAGGCTGTAGGACTGGGAACCAGATGTTAGGGGGCTCCTTTTCCTCCTCTTCTTGTTAAGCCCTTCATTTTTGCTGTACTGTGGAAAAAGAAAATCAAATGAGAGGTCTGGTATCTTCTGCTCAGACACTGAACTCTTCCTAAAAGCAAAATTTTGCTTTTTGGTGGACTAGATTGAAGGAAGGGGAGGAGTAACTCTCTCCTCCATAAATGTTCATGGTGCAAGGAAACTGTCTGTCATTCCAGTCCATGCTATATGGAATTCTTCATTTTCCCAAGACTTATATGATCCTTCCAGCTTTCTCACTTGTGTGTTCCAAATTTGGAGTCAACTTTTCATGGCACTGCCTATCTCTAGGTGGCCCAATAAAGGGACAACAGCTTACTTCTAGAACACAGATAATGGAGAGGTTGCCTCTACATCCCCAAGAATGTGCTGACACTTGTTCCTCTAGAAAACGACTCAAGAATAAATTTAGGAATTTAATTTTGTGTTTAGGAAGTCCATTACCCCTTAAAGTAGCCGTAAAATGCTGACTTTTGCAAGTGGTACAATTTTGCAGCAGGGATTTCACTCCTGAATTGCTGCCTTGGTCATGGGTGATTTCAGTACTTTCATTTTTTTGGATCACTCTTATGACTGCTTATTTAGGAAGGCTTTATGGCACCTATGACTTGGCAAGTCTGGTCATATTTGAGGAGTGCTATTCAGTAGTAGTAAGGATCAGTTACTCTATTCAGCTTTTACCACAGAGCCTTTGAGTCAAAAATCTTAATCCTAAGGACAAGTAGTTTGAGCTCCACATGTTTTTCACACTGAGCTGGCTCTTTTTGCTTCAACATATCCAGGTTTTAAATTGTGACTAGAAAGAGAGTCTTAAAGTGTTTAGACTACTCACCTTCATGTCCTGAAGTATCATATCATCTGTGTTATTTGTGAGTTATTCAGTCAGATTTTATGTATTCTGTCCATCCACTGGAAACTTGTTGTGGATATGCAATAATATACTTCAGTCTTGCCACACAAATTGTATGTTCAGTGCCTCTTATGTGTAAAGCCCTCAGTGTGGGCTTTACAACATAGTAAATTTTTCTGCATTAAAATTTTGTTCCTCTATGACAGTGCATCTCTGAAACAAGGGGGTTAAATGTTTATTTTAAATATTTTGAGACATTTTGATGAAGGTTTCTTATGGGAAACTGAGTAAAACAAAGATATTCAAAACAGATAATGTACTGTTCTATATAGCTGCAAATTGTGTTCTCACTCCTGGCTAGGTGGTAGGCAATACATATGTATTCCTGTGGGTAACAGGTTTTTCCTACTGTTGGGAGCAGCGACAGTATTGCCCAGCATGTTGCACTGGTGCTGTGAGCCCACCAAACTTTTGTTCACTTTGGCAGCTGATAAGCATCTTGTCAGTTTGGGCGCTGATTAAAGTTATTCACCACTTACAGCCATAAAGCTCTGCAAGTTATGCTGGCACTTCCTTTTGCGGGATAGCTGGCCTTCATTTCTCTAAGTGCCAGAGGCTGGGCACAAGGAGAAGTGCCATTTAGGTTGGCAAGTAATATGTGTTATTCCTGTGGGGTCTCAGAAGGGAAAGCACAAGATGCTAATGAGAATTTATCCTGTCACACACAGACTGAATTTAATAGAGATTATGGACTGCGAGGCCAGAAGGGTGCAGAACTGTGTGGAGCTGCTGTATGAGAAACAGATGTGGTTGTGGTTTTATACTCTGCATGCAATTTGGACAGCCTGCACGAGATTTGCGCACAGCTTGACCCAAAATTGAAGGGAAGCAATTGTATGGGCAGGCTCTCCCACACAGGGGAGAAGTGGTTATGTAGTCAAACACGCCTTCCCTGAAGCAGCAGCAGCAGTGTTAAAACACAGCCAACATATGCCCTCACTCCTGCTGCCCAAAAAAATTAACTCGCCTTTTGACAGGAGACTGCTAGAACAGATTTGTCCAGGCCTAGTTCACCTCTTTCAGGATGAGTCTGCAGCTGGCCCTGGAGATGCAGTCCTGCAGTGATCAGCCCGAGTTCCGGCTGCTTGTCCTCCCATGGCCCAAAACTGTAATGAAACTGCACCGGTTGGAAAAGGGATCAATGCAGCATTAATTAAGGCCACCAGTCTGTGGCAGAAGACAGTCTGTCACTGGGTTTCATGGGAATTCTTTGGCCATAAAAAGTATCTGCTCTTCCTGTTTCCTTTCCCAACTGTAAGCCTTATGGCACTGTTTTTCTGATCACAGTGTTTGTTTGAAAGGATGTACAAATGAACAGGAGCCTTGTTGCATCTTCTCACTAATTCCATTTTTTAAAAAAGGAAAAGAACCCCATATTCCCACCTCAACAAATTTTAAAAAGGTACATAATTTCTTGTTTTCCTTTTTTTTTTTTTTTTTTTTTTGGTAGTACTTGTGGTAAACATAGAAATTCTTCTTTCCTCCAGTCTCTCCAGTAGGAAGCTATTTCTTGAGTAAGAGGATTGTCTTGGGAATACGGTGTAGAACCAGATTTAAGATTATTGTTAAAAGGAGTTGCTACTATGTTAACATAAAATATTCTTTATGTTGGGCTTAGTAAATAAAATTCATGGTAAATTGTAATAAGAATTACATTGAATCGATGAGTTATAGTCACAGAGCTGTCATTCACTACTCTGAAGACAGGATGACCCTAAAAGCTCCTACTGTGCCATGCACAAAAGCATTTTGAGTGAGAAGCTAATGTGTGGACTTGGGTAGTTGTTGACTATTTTGCTCAGGACTATCATTGCTACGCTGGCTAACTTGTAGATTTGGGGGGAAGCTGGGGTTTTGTTGTTTAATACACTATAAATAACATCAAGTGAGATTAAATGGTGAGCTCTCTTTTACTCTGCATACCACCTGGAAAATGAGATCTATTAATACTATCACAAGATACCATCTCTCTCCTAAGCAGCAGTCAGATGGAACAGCTGTGTTATTTCTGCCTCCGGTTGGACCTCATTTCAATAAGCTGAGATTGGCTGCATTTTCCAAGACTCTGCTATCTGGCTCATTTGTAACAGCCATTCTTCAGAGCTCTTGCATCTGTCAAACCTCATACAAATCCTCCCCTAGAGGAAGCAGATGTTAGAAAGTTATAATTTAGATGTTTGTTTTGCCTCTTAGAAGAATTCTGGACAGCAATCACTGTGGTCTCTTAAACATCATTAGCAAATGCAAATTGTTGATGAACCTGTATTAGTTAGCAAGTGATTTCTGTAGCAACTTTTCACCTCAAGAATTAGAGCAAGGGGAATAAAAAAGGTAATGTACTATTACAAACATCTAGAACTGGCTAAGCTATAGATTCATGCACAGAATTGAAGGATGGTGCAACGTTGTAATGCTATAAATGTGATGCTGGAGTCATTAGTAGTGTAGACTAAATGGAGAAATCCAGAAGGCTCTGTTGCCACTGTTAGATGTGTGAGCACTTTGCAGAGAAGACTTTCCCTTCATTTTTCAAGTTGGCTTTTTGGCTGTCTGGTGCTTATTTTAGTGGTTGTCATTTTCTGGGGGAGTTAGAGCAGATAAGAGCATCTGCCTGGAAGTCTGGGAGACTTGTTATTCCAGTGGTCTGCAAAGCTCCAGGAGGAGATATGGGCATTTCATGTTGGGGTTCGGACTGGGGAGCCCAGGCTCCAGTTGTGTGTGTGTGTGCTCTCAGAGCTTGTTCTGTATGTGAACTGTGTCATGTTGGTTTGCTTTTAAAGGTCACGTGAAAAAAAAATAGCAGGGAGCAGGGAGTGTCTGTTAATCTTGACCTGGCTGTGCCCTTGGGGATGAAGCAGAAGAAGAAAGAGGTATTTGTTTCACGGAGCTGAAGTTCAGCACTGCAGCAAACAGGATGGATTCTCTGCTGGGGCAGGTTAAGAGGGGTGAGGCTTTTTTCATGCAGTAGTCAGGTTTCCTCAAAAATCAAACTCTTAACAAGAAACATGAAATGCATGAGAGGTTGCACCTAATTTGTCCTCTGGCAAATGTAACACCTTGTTATGTACTTTTGTAAATATCTAGAAGATGTTAAAAAACCCAAAATGTGTTGAAGTAGCACATTCTGCTCTGTCTGCAGTGAAGTACTTGCATCATGGATTCATTAAAAAGCAGATGCTGCACACACAACCTGATTATTACACTACCTCTGCACTTCAGGCCTTGGAGTGCTGAGGTAGGGTCATGGGGCAGATTTTAATGAATTTTTAAAGAAGCGGTCATTTTACTCATGTCTCCTAAAATGCCATGCTGTTGTTGAATCTGATCTTCACTACTGTTGCTTTTCAAATTTTAGTAAATAGAAAGCCTTTTTCCAAGAACACAACCTGTACTTTTTCTTAAAATAATGATAAAATGTTCTGTTTACATGCTGAATTATCATCAACATTTTTCAAAAATAATTATGATCTGTGGCATGCTTCATTCTTAATTAACAAAAAAAGGAGTTGCTGCTATTAACTGCCAACACATTTTGATGTGGGGAAAATTGATCATCCATGCTACAGGAGATGAACAGGTTAGATTTTTAGCAGAGATAAGCTGTCAGAACTGCAGCTGTTTCTCTTGTCCCTGTTTTAGACTTAATACAAAAATAATTTTAAAATAATCTTTTATCAAGAGATGTTTCTCTGATGGATGAGAAATGCAGCTAAAAGTGAGTTGGGTAGAATCTACCCTGTTTTGCTCTGTTGCATAAGACTGAGCAAGCTACTTTAACCTCTCTCAGTCTGGGATCTCCCCCCAGCACCTAATCCTCTCATCTAATTAGGCAGAGCTCTTTTGGGCAGAGTTTGTGGTGCATCTTTCAGGGTGCTCCATCACACTGCAATTATCCAGTCACCAGTAGTCCCTCAGGTTTGGATTGATCATGGTGATTCTAGAACTGGGGAGTTGTCTCTCCGGGGAGATGAATGAAGCTGAAGGAGGGATAATTAGGAAGAGAAGAAAGTAAATAATCTGTCACCTGAATGAGGTCAGCTACAATTTTGGGGGATATAGGACTTAATGAGGCACTAAATCCCGCCATTAACTGGTTATCAGAAACTGCAACTGAAATTGTTTTGCAAGTGCAGAGGCTGTTCTGGTTAGTCACAAACTTGGTCTCCCACACAAATATCCATCGTGGAGCACCCATTCCTGTCCTACTGTAGCTGTCTGAAGCTTTTCCCGTTGCTGCCTTGCAGAGCTACTGTGATTAGGGCTGTGCAAAACTCTAACCCCACCCAAATTGTTTGTCTGTGCTGGTTCTGAAGATTAATTGTCCCATCTGCTAAATCTGTGCACCTAAAATTGACTTATTTTACTTTGTTCTCACTTCAGTTCCAGTTACAGATGATGTTATGACTTTCCTGAGGTATTAAAAAACTCTTCTACTTCAGGTTATTTGCTTCCTATATTGGCACTCAGACATCATGATCAATTCACTTTACATACTATCTGGTATTTTACCAGTTTGTTATTCCTGAAATGTGCTTGATGAAGAGAACTGCCAATATAGGGTGTCTGTTTGCAGAATGGATTGACAAAACTTTTAATGGTTCCTGGAGTCTGTCTACATTTGCTTGATGGCAGAATTTATTTTGTTATCTTTCAAATATCTCTTGTAGGTGCATATTGCACTCTGCAGCATCCCAGAACTTTAGAGTCACGTGGGATTGAATTCTAGGAGTTCACCTTATTTTTAAATTTATCTTCTAAGCAGAGAAAATTAAATCATAGCATTTTGTCTTAAACTGTTTATCTTAATGCTTTTTTTTTTTCTTCTTCCCACTGGAAGGGAGAATATTCTCCTGCATTATTAAAGATATCTGGGTCCCAAAAAACTCCTTGTATCATACAGCAGGGCTGGATATACCTTTGTTCTGTAGACTGTCAGCTGGGAGGTATAACATCTTTTGTGGCTGGTGAGATGGAAGGCAGGCAGGAGAAGGTGATCAAAAGTGTGAATGAATTAACAATTCCCAAAGGAATTAAGTTAAGAAAGGCTTAAAGCTGTAGAGGTGCAAAGATGCAGAAAGGATAAGTGTGATTAAATACAGCTCTGGCACTCCTCTGAGATAAATCGGATCTTTTCTGAGGCAAAGGTTTTGCACAGCCTCAAAGGGTCCAATCAGATAATGCAAAAGCCACAAGCAAGTAACTTGAGGAAGACATTTCACCTTAAACAAGGGTTAAAAGGACGAATATGAGTAAGGCTTGGCCTCTGGTGTAGCTGCCAGGTGGGTGTCTGTAAGCAGTGAGCACTTAGCAGGATAAAGGCAGCATTCCTAGCAGTATGGCTCCATTAACAAAGAAAAACATGTATGACTGTAATGCTGAGGTGAGTGTTTGCAAAATCTTACTTTGTCAGGTGCTTGCAACATTTTGTAATGCGTTTGCATGCTCTGTTGTTTGTGCTGAGAAGCAGCACTGCAGCCCTGTATAACCTTGGTGTGAGTGATGGTGAGAAACCATCCCTGAGCCACCATAAGTACTTGTGGTTTCTTTCTGAGGGACTTGGTGTGTTTTTCTGGAGCATCTGCCATAGACCCACTAAGCTCCTTGGCACCTCAGTGTGCCAGTTCTGCCTTGCTCTCTAAGCTCACATGGGCACATCCAAATTTGCTTTGAACTCACTGTTTGGGAAGAGACAGCGTATCATGTTGGAAATTTCTGCTTGCCTTCCAGTGTGGATACAAAATCCACACCAACCCTGTGCATAAGGGGACTCTGACATCTGTATTTAGACCCTGTTGGCAATGTTTTTGTGTTCCTACATCTGCACAACAGCTTGTTTGGCTTCACAGACTCCCCTGATATTCTTTATCCGAGATGGGATTAAATCTGCTCTGGAAAACTCATTTATAATGCCTGGGTAGCTATCCTGTGCTGAACTCTGGGATGGTTATAAATTCCCAAGTGCTTGTATTAGCCACTTGAGGACAGAGACACATGTCCTGAGGACACGTGGGCCTGCAGTGTGGCTAACACATGCTAGGATCATGGCTGAGAGTTTTGTATCAAGGGCTTAGTGCAAATATGTGTTAACTCCCTCAGTCATCCTTCTGTATGCATTGCCCAAAAGATTGCATCAGAAGCCTTAAGAAAACTTGACTGTGTAAAATGGGAGGTTTTTAGCTAGAAACAAAAGGAAATAGTCTGTCCCTAACATTAAGATTGTTTTGATTATTTAAGCATGTTGTGTTTAGGAAGCAATTTTCAGCTTCATTTAACATGCCAGTCAAAGAGGAAATTGTGGGTGATAAGTGCTGATACTGTCAAGCTCAACTGTCTGACTGAATTGGAGTCCAGGTGTCTATTTCATGACTTAGCAAGGTGCATGTTCCAGGTAAGCTATAGGTTTGTTGTTTATATGTCTTAAGCAATAGGAACATCAGCTCTCCCTCCCTGTGAAATGGTTTGCAGAAAAAAAATTTCTTTATTTAGTGATAAACTGTTTGCATCACAAGCTCTCTAAAAGTCTAGTTCCCCTAGCATGTCTTTGAGGAAAAGAATACTTTTTTTTCCCCCTTTTGCAAAATGCCTCTGTCTGGCTGCGCCAGTGTGAAATCTGCAGAGTGCTGTAAGTAAGGTTCAGCAAGAAACTATCCAGTCACCTCCCAGGGGAGGAGCACTCTGCAGCAGAAGTGCAGCTAGGAATGTGCAATTGAACCAACTGCGTTATTAGTGCAGTTTTCTTGTGGAACAGCAGCAGTTTTCCACCGAGAGTCAGAGCCATTGCATGGTGTGTTGTTTGTTTATTTGTTCTTCCCAGTAAGCTCCTTTAAAAACCTCAATATCATTAGATGGTGATTACAGTAAAAAGCAGCAGCAAGTGGGATCTGGATAATGAATGTGCTCCTTCTGTGCCTCTCAGTGCTGTTGGTTACTGCACTGCTGGTGACACACTGTGCAGTACAGAAAGCCTCCCCTGCACTGGAAACCTCATGTAGCATTTCTTATTTGTTCTGATTATTGCTGTTAAGATGTACTTAAGTGTAGCAGCTGGCAGCTCTAATCAATATCAAGGCCCTGTTATGCTATTGATTGTGCAGTGTGTTGTAAGGGACAGGTCCTCAGCCAGCAAGCTCACAGGGTAGCAGAGCTGGAGCAGTGACTTCACCACCTTGATGCAACAGGCAACTGGCAAAGCCAGGACTAGTGTACAGGTGTCTTGGAAAGCAGAAAGCTTCTGGCTTCTTATTCTGTCTTCTGCTTTTGAAGAATGTGGTCTGTTGCAGATCACCCAGTGAAACAAATAGGCCTAGGTAGGGAAATGAGCAAACTTGTGAGTCTTCATCCAGGAATAAGTCCAGTGCAAACTGGAGGTTGAAAACTGTTTTTGCAGGAAAACTCAGCCAAATCGTTGCAAATGCAAGCAAATGAATGAAAATCATGACATGTTTTCTGGCATTTGTAAGTCTGTGAAAGTACTCAGTATGCCAAGTTAATAAAATTTGTTAGGACTTTGCTCAGCTCTAAGCAAAAACAAAAAAATCATTTTGTTCATTCAAAGTTCAATTTGTTACTTGACATTTTTCAAATAATACAGCTGCTACCTCAAAGTAGAGATCTAATAAGTACGAACCCGATTTTTATATATATTCTGATACTCAGGTCTTCACTTGATGATTTGAATAAATAAATGACCATGTCATTGAATTTAGGTGGAATTTCTGGTTTTCCTGAAGAGACATCAATGCCTTGGGGCCATTGGTGAGGGAATCAGGGGCACAGTTTGTTTTTTCCTCTGTTCTTCCAGGTGCAGGTGGTGACATTGAAAGAAGCAGATGGTTTCAGATCCCTGGACAGTTAGTATATTAATACATGGCTTCATGCCAAATATTTTGTTTTCTTTGATAAAGGGATGGCCTACATGACACCAGGCTTGCTGAGTTCAGGCAGATTTCACCTCTGTCAAAGGGGAAAGGCAGTCTTTAGTCAAAGGATAGTGGGGCTTATTGATAGGACTTTAAACTAGATGCCACAGGGGAGAGGGATATTCAGGTTTAACAGTGGTAAGGTATGGGACTGCATGCCCTGCCACTCAGCTCAAATCTGATGCTTGCTCTGAATTACATAACTGTTGTGTCTATGTTGAGATGCAAATCAAGTCTTGCACTGATGCATAAGCAATGCAGCGGCTTAAGTTTATCAGTGTAATATTCAGGGGTTTTTTGTTGTGAGGAAGAAACAATGAGGAAGGAACCTTCTTTTTTGGATTTTTGCCTAAATTTGAAATGAGCACTTGAATTTCCTGATTTTATAGGATATATTCAGGGGTGCATTGCTAATGATGTTGTTCTTTTCATCTCATGGGTGGCTAGAGGGGTCAGATCAAGGAAATTGCAAATGTACCGTTACTTTAATGAGGAGTGTAGTGTACACCTCTGTGTCTGGTGCCAGTCCAGGGGAATTTCTACACCTGTACCTCTTCAATGCCCATGTGCTGCCAGGCAGTGAATTAGAGTTTTCTGATGAGGCACTCAGTAAATTAATAACTAGCTCAGGTCCCCCCAAAGGGAAAGGATTTCTCATTTTTTGGACACAAGAAAGGCAGTGGGACTGTCTGTGAGGCTGGATAATAAATTATTAATTGTATTAATTGCATTATTATTACATACTTGCCTGAGACCCATCCTCACTATCTTGTACTGGTATTGGCAGGGTTTTTTTAAGCAAGCAGACCTACTTAGGTCCATGTGACTTCTCCTGAGAGAAAGACTTTGCAAAATCTGATGTCAGCACTTTAATAAATGAAGTCCCACAAACAAAAATACGTTTCCTGTTTACAGGTACTGAGCCTATGTACCAGATCCAAGTCAGTGGGGAAATATGCCTGTCATTGAGCAAACGTTCTAGTCAGCAAAGCACAAGGATTAATGATAGAAAATGCTAGATGAATGAGTATTATAAAAGCTGCCAAAGCTCAGACTCCCATATCAGTTACATTTTACCTTACACATCCCCTTGGTGTAGCAGTAAATTATTAATGCTGAAAACTGTTATTTCATTCATGAATAATTGAATATGGCACTGGATGGGTGATGGGGAGATAGTATACAGTGTAGAAACAAAGGTAGTGACTCCTGCTGATCCAAGATGCTCTACATGCTAAGCAAGAGAAACCCTGGATCATCTGTTGTGCACCTAGTAGACAAGAATAGAGCCCTTCAGAGTGCATCTGGCCTGTTCTGCTGAGTGATACCAGAAGCAGTATCTGTAGTGAAAGTTTCAAGGAATTTAAGGTATGAAACTTCACAGGGAGGGTGTGTTTGTCTCGGCTCAGTATTGCATAGCACTTTCTCTGCAAAGGGTCAAAAGGGGAAACTCTCTTTGCACCATCAAACATGGGAGGAGCCAGAGGGAAGAGCTGCCTGAGCTCTGTGACAGACCCAACCCCATGTTGTCAGGAGGGGAATTTGGAGTACCCTGGAGCTTTGCTTGAGTGCTGTAAACTGCTTTCTGGAGAATTTTTGCTGTCCGGAGATCTCAAACATGTAGATGCTCCCAGACTGCTCCTCAAAATTCTGCCTCATTCATGCTTTTGCCAGCATGCTCTCCTGGCATGGCTCAGGGAACAGCATCACTCTCCCTTCAGACACTGCTAGACATTGATGAGGTCCCCTCTCAGCCATCTCAAGGCTGAACAGTCCCTAGCCTCTCAGCCTTTCCTCATAAGAGATGTTTCAGTTTCTTAATCATCTTTGTCACATGCCTCTGGACTTGCTCCAGGAGCTCCATGCCTCTTGTCCTGAGGATCCCAGAACTGGACACAGCACTCCAGGTGAGGCCTCACCAAGGCTGTGTAGAGGGGCAGGATCACCTCCCTTGACCTGACCTCTTCTTAATGCACCCCAGGATACCATGGGGCTGTTTGGCCACCAGGGCACAGCTGCCTCATGGACGGCTTGTTGTCCACCAGGAGCCCCAGGCCCTTCTCTGCAAAGTTGTTTTCCAGCAGCTCATCACCCAGCTTGTACTGGTGCCTGGGGTTGTCCTTCCCGAGGTGCATCATTCTGCATTTGACTTAGCTGAATTTCAGATGGTTCATCTCCAACGTATGGAGGTCCCTCAGGAGGGCTGCACATCCCTCTGGGGTATCAGCCACTCCTCCCAGCTTTGTGTCATCTGTGAACTTGCCAAGGAGACTTCTGCCCCTTCATCCAAGGCATTGATGAACAGCTTAAACAATTTTGAGGCCAGCATTCACCCCTGGGGGACACCGCTAGTGACAGGCCTCCAACTAGACCCTGTGGCACTGATTGCAAGCCTCTGGGATCTGCTGCTCAGCCAGCTCTCAATCCATCTCACTGTCCACTCATCCATTCCATGCTTCTCGAGTTTCCCTGTGGATGTCAGAGAAAAGTCTTGTGTGTGTGTTAAAAGCCTTGCTGGTGTTGAGACAGGCAACATCCACCACTCTCCCCTCATTCACCCAGGCGGTTGTTTCATCATAGCAGGTAATCATGTTCGTCAAGCATGATTTTCCTTTTATAAATTCGTTTGCTGCTCCTAATCATCTTCTTGCCATCTATGTGGACAGAGATAGCCTCCAATATGATGTGCTCCATCAGCTTTCCAGGGAGGAACAGTTTACTGCAGCCCATCAGAACTCCAACTATAGTATCTATGTTATATTTAATAGTATTTCCTGTAGAACATTGGAAAGTATGTGATCTCTGATGATGCAAACCTGTGCTTGAAGTGCACTTGTTTGGAGCACATGCACATCTTGGCACAAGAGCACCACTGAGTGAGCTGCAGGGCTGTCTCTAGGTCGACCTTCCAGGCCAGTCACCATGCTGGGGTGTTGTTTTCAGTTTTTAGGCTTCTCTATCTTTTTAGATGTATCATGAAACACAGGGTGAATTACCAAGTTTCTGGGGTGATTTCTCTTTGTAGAAGTTTCACAGCTTAGTTATTCGTTCCTAGCAGGGATGGAAATGTCAAAGTGTTGGTGATGAAAGAAGGTTTCTCACTGTGGTATGCCAATTAATTGGTTCAGGGATGATCTGAGACCAAGGGCTTTTCAAGTATGGAAAGAAAATGAGGAAAAGATAGGATTTACTACCGTTTATTTTTTGTTTCTTCTGAAGTGTCTGATGGCTGTGCAGAATCTGCATTCAAAAATCAGGAGCCTGATTTTCCTGTGCTGTTTATTTTAGTGTGATTACAGGGGAAATAGGGAGCCCACCTCACCTTATCTTTACATAATATGAGACCTTATCATGCATGTGTGCAAATAGAGAGGGGAATGCTGGGAAAAAACTGGTTCCTGGAGTGAGGGAAAAGGAGCCAAAATGCGGTTTATCAGTGTCTGCCTTCATCCTGCTATTCTCTGAATGCTTCTACCCCCTTGCTGTTGTTGTTTCTTTACTTGTGCTTTGCAATATTGAGTAGGTATTTTGAGTAATGTCTAAATCCATTTTCTGTTGTCTTCAACACAGAGAGAATTTCTCCCCTAATTTTGCTGTCAAGGCTGCAACCCCTTGACTCTAGCATTGAAGAATATTATGTTGATGCTCTTAGCTTTGTTTGGCAGCATTTATACCTGGCTCAAGTTAGACCATGCTGACAGTTTTTTCCTGACTTTGGGGGCATCACTTATCCTAATGAAGGGGATGCATTTTGCCTAACTGGCACCGTTCATGGTACATGATTCCATTGGCTGTGAGTGACTCTAAGGCACAGAGATAGGCTCATAAACAAGATATGGATGAAAAGACTAGCTGATGCCTTTTTTTAATTTGCAGAGATATGGTAGAGCTAAGTAAATTAAATGATTCATTTATGTTAATTTCACATGCACACCAAATAGTGCATGCCACTTTTGTACTTGATTGTAATATCTCTAATTTATGGAGATTATAATGTAAAATCAGCAATATTGCAAATTGAGTAATTGGTGGAAACTCCATGGCTCTTGAAGAGAAAGGAATCTGCCTCATAGTAAGGCTATCTTTAGAAATGAAAGAGGGGGGGAAAGGAAGGGTGGGCACATTCATGGCATAGTAAAAGATCTATTTGAGTCAGGCAAACAATCTATAAACAATTCACTTGGAAGAGAGCAGGGTAAAATAAACCATCTGATTTTATAGGAAAATCCAATCTGAAAAAAGTTTTGACATAGCTGAATGTAATTTAGGTCACACAAAGATGTGTCCATCAATTTTTTTTTTTTTTTTTTTTTTTTTTTTTTTTTTTTTTTTTTGTGGTGGTGGTTCTTGCCTTGTACTTGTATGTTAGGAAGTGAGAGTCCGTACTTGCTTGGTGAGAGTCTCTTTGTTTCCATGCAGCTGCTGCAACGTCCATGCAGTTGCTGCAATGTTTAAAAATGTATCTAATCAAAATAGCCTGCTTACCTGAACCTGATCTCCTCCTGCAGGACAATTAAAAACCTCTTTGAGGCAAAGAGCTGCAGCTGAAGGAGGTTGTGAGCATGGTAGGCGTCAGGAATGACGTTTCTTGCTAACAGGGCTTATGGACAGCAAAAACATCCAGATTTTATCTTTGGAATTGCTTATCTTACTGATAAAGGTTAGTTAAGTTTACTATCAGCATTTTTATGAAAGATTTGATTGGAATGGTAATTTGTGCTTGTTAATTTAGAAATCACATTGAAGCATCTTGTGACCTAGATATCAGGATAATTTGCATGCAGAGGCCTCTGCGCCCAGTAGTGTTGTAAACGGAATTATTTTAGATGCATCAATAATAAAAATGTAGTTATTTCTTTTTGATGTCTTTCCCGCTTCTCGTGTTTTCTCCTCTTCTGGAAATATAAGTATTACTGATACAGAAAAAATCTGAAAATTACCAGCACAATTCTGTGACAATTGTATTGCTTGACTGTTGCCAGCATAGTTAGACCTCATGTAAAAACTGCATGGAGTTGTGTTTATTAATAAAAATAGCACCATATTTTGAGGGCAGGAATCCCCTATCCCAAACTTTTCCTTTCTTTTTTTATCATTTGTATGCTAGGTCAAACAATACTCGGAATACCTATTTGAGTCATTGGCAAACATTTAGTTCAGAGGCACAGAAAATTCTGTCTCCAAAAAATGAAGGTTCTTGTAACGGGAGTATTACAAATTGGTTTTTCTGTCTGTAAAATGTTCAGATGTGTCAGCTTCTTCATAAAGATAAGGGCTTGTGAAGAGGAACTGATGTTACTTAGCATTCAAATGCTGCTCTGAGCTGCTCGCATGCATCTCAATGGGTTGCTTGAGTAAATTTCAGCAAAGCACTTAGAAAGGATTCCCACCTGCATCATGCTCTGAGCTAAAGAGCAGCAAGTGGTTGATGGATGCAGTGTTGTGTAGCCCAGGCCTCTGATAGATGGATTCTGGACACAGTCTAGTGGCAGAAAGGTTCCATGGGAAAGCAAAAACTGAGGTGATGGTGTCTGGGTTGGCTACAGACCAATACTGGACTTTATGTATCAGTGTGGCCAACTCACCATTACAGAGGAAATTGTCATAGATGCTGTATTTTTCCCGTTGCAAAAAATGCATTCCTTGTGGGAAGGCCTGAGGAATGGCATTGGGTCATTCTGCTGATGCTGCATTTTAAAAGGTGGATGAGGAGGTTTGGGGACTCAAAAGGCTAAGCCCATCCTCTCAAGAAGCAGACATCTTTTTCACAGCTGCTGGTTTGCTTTGTTTTCCTCCTGACATGGGAGAAGACGTTGAGCTGATTTCCATTTGAGCTAGGCGGTGAAGAGCAGAGTGGGTGTTATAGTGAGTCACTGAAGTTGTTTGTCCAAGTAGACATTGGATTCTTTGGTGTTAAAATAAGCCAATCTCCTCCTGGCAGTCAGGGTTTACACTGTGCAACTCTGGGAAGATTGGGAAAGGTGATTTTATCTGGTGTGGGACTCCACATGCAGCTGCCTTAAATGGAGAGGCTCTCTCTGGATGTGTGGACTTGCAGCTATAAAAGTTCTTCTGGGCTTTGAAAGGAAACTTTTGAATGGAGAAAAAAGTTTTGACATGCTTTATATGAATCCTTAGTTCCATATGATACCCATGCCATCATATCTTCCATCCTTTCACCTCTTCCCTATTAAAAAGTCGTTCTTTCATATCCTGAAATAGACCCAAGAGTGTTTGCAAAAGGAGAACCACCATCTGGTAGGTGGGATTCAGAGAAAGTCTCTCTTATTAATTTTTCTGGAGTGGAAGTAAAAGTGCCCAAGGGTTTGATCCAGCTGTTCTGTTACCTTTTGATGATGCCCTGAAGTCTTGTCTGAGCTCTTCTTGCTGTCTGCAGCACCTGGTTATAAGTATTAAGCAGGCAAATCTGCCACCAATTCTTTTATTTCATTTCAGAAATCAGTAAAGTAGTGCTGGAATACATTTGGGATGTTTGGAAAACAATCCCCCCCTTAGGACGATTCTCATCCTGGGAATGTCTGTAAACCCTGACTCCTGATTTCCAGCAGGGTGTCTATGACTGGTATCTACCTGATCCAGGACCAAGGCCACAGCAAGATGATAATCAGATCTTATCTAATGTAAAGCACTTTGCTGATTAATGCCGTGTAGGTAGCTTAGGTCTCAAGGCAGGGCTTTCACAGCCTTGTGGCAGTCACTGCATGTCTGCTGAATCCTGGAAGACGCAAGATCACTTCTGCCACAATCTATTTACATTTTACTGATAAGGCCCAAAGTAGATCTTGTTCTCTGACTGCACAAGTCTCCAACTTTTTCCTTTGTCCTTTTATTGAGAACTAAATAAAGCTGAATGGAACTGCTGATTCATAAAAAGAACAGTTGCTTTTTGGAAAATGTTAATATCTTGTGATAAAGCAGTCATTGCCATTTTATGATACCTGACAGAAATTACCCAGTTTCTTTGCACACAATTAAATGGAATTATCAGCCCATTAGGTTAGATACATTTCACAGTAGGAAAATAAAACCTAATGTTTACTTATCGATGCTTAAATAAATTGTAATTATCATTCCATGACAGTCTTGTACTACTGTAATTAAGCTTTAAAAGAAAGGGTAATTGGAATTAAGAGGGCTTATCTACATTTCATTTAGAAGTTATTGTTGAAGTCAGCTGTGGTAATGTGCAATAACTTTCAGAAAACAGCACTCACCTGCTTCTGCCATGGCTTCCACACAATGATGCTGGTGCTGTAGAGAAGGAATTTGTGTGCAACTCGTTGAGAGCCACAAGGAGCCAGCTGCATGTTTAGGGAAACTTCTTTACACTGAGCACTGTCCGTTTGTTTTTTTCCTTTTCTTGGGATTGAGTGCCTTTTGAGACTGAATGTCTTTTGAGACTGAGCTGAGCTTCTTTGTTTTTTTCCTGCTCTTTGATTTCTGTTTCTCACAAGAATAAGTTTTTTAGTTTTCAGGGTTTTTTCTACCTAGCGTGGCAAATTGAATGATATGGGTTGCTGGCTGTTTGATTCAGCAGGCTTTGCATACAAACCTTTGATTTGCCAAGGAAACTCAGGGCTGGGTGAACAAAAAAGGCCCAAATCTTCTGCTTGGGGACTTCTAAATTCCCAGATTTGATGCAGACAACAGGACTTGGACCTTCAGGGGATTGAGTGTATATATTCAATAACGGTGGGGTGGGTGTGGGGAATGCCCCAGGGAGAGAAATCCACTCTCCCCTCAGTAGCAGCAGTATAGGAACAGTAATGCATTAGCTGAGACAGCTCTTGACACTACTCCCCGAAAAAAAAATAGTATGTCTGAATCTCAAACACTCCTTAAAGGCTTCAGCAGAAGTATTTTAAAGGGGACATGGGTTCTTCTGGAAATGGATGATTCAGAAAACACTCGGAACAAGCAGCTTTCTGTTAGATGTGTCAGTAACTGGGACACTGAAGTTCGCACCAGCAAAGGGATGTTCAAGTGTGAGGAAAGTTTTAGCCTCTGGCTGCTTAGGTAAAAATGCTTCTTTTGAGACTGTTCCAGACACCAGGAAAGACTGTGGTTAAATCTTTCATGCAGGTTGTTTGTGGTAAGACTTATAGAGATAGAGCAAAAGGCAATTCTGCCTTCGATATATTGCAGCTGTGTTAATTACCAAAGAGTGGGAACAGCCTTGCCCTCACAGGTGTGATAAAAGAGTGAGTGAGCTGGTAGGGCATCAGTTGGAGTCTGCTGGCCGTGCTGTGAGGAGGAAGGGACGGGTAAGATGAGCCATTGTACAAGGGACAGACAGAGTTAGGTGGCCATGCCAGGGACAGGAAGCAGTGAGCTGGGGCTGCAGAAGTGAGATGGAAGAAGGAGAGAAAGAGCCAGAGCTGTGTGGAGCTGCCCATAGGATTGCTACATAGAAAAGGTATGAAAAACTTCTTGTTAACATGGTGCTGATATTTGAAGCCCCCTGAGGTTTTTAATGAAGTACTCTGTGTGCCGTGGTCATCTCAACTATGACAGTTGTTGGGTTTTTTGTTTAATGCAGTAGATTTTTTGAAGATTTAGAGAGGCATACTGTTTAGTTTTCTTTAAATTTCATTTGGGTATTGTGAATATTTTGCATAAGCAAAAGAAAGCAGCCATTCGTGTACATCAGTCATTTGTTTGAAGCTGTTTGTTCTGGTGGTTTTGGTGTTGGTCTTGTTTACTTTCCTAAATTGCTCTATATCAAGAATCTAAATTGCTTAATTAAAGGTGATAATTATTTGAGTTTCTCCCTAGGCCCCTCAGTTCACCAAGAGAGTGGACAGACCATAGCCTCACAGGCAAAATGCATTTCCCATGGGATGAGCTCCTTTGGTTCAGGTTTTTATTGCACAGGAACACTGATGATGTTGGAGCAGTGTTGCATGTAGTCTTTACTCCATGTTCTTTTCCCTCCGTGAATAATGTGAATTTTCCTTTTCCTCGTGCCTTTCTGTTCCTCCTGGAGCCTGTGGGATTCCTGGCACACTGGCAGGGCACAATAGCAAAGGTCCAAGTGCCAGGAGGCACATCCTGAGTATCTCCCAGATTGAGCAGTTCCTGTCCCAGAAGCCTGACAGAGGCCACCTTAGCTGATGGATACACTTTTCTCACACCTTCAGATCTCATGGTCTCATCCCATTTTGTGAGAATAGCTAGGACGATACTTTGTACTCTGTAGTTACCCACAGTAATATCTTAATTTGAGAGGGATAGCCTATGCCAGAACATGAAGTCAGGACTGAGAAAGAACTGTGTGCTGGATAGGGGTTAAAGTTAGCCCTAATTGCCCAGATTGGTATCAGATTTTGTCTGGCTTCTCTTTGTTAGGTATTTCTCACAAAATAGATTTAAGACCTATATTTTAATTTGGTAGTGGCCTTGGAACTCTTCTCATGAAGTAGAGTCTATAAATATTCAAAATGCTCTGAACTAAAATTCTGCTACCAACAAGGAGCTGCTCCAAAAAGGAGCTTGTTTTTAAAAAATATTTTGAGGACTGTGGCTTTTTAATATTGAAGTGGAGCTTTTTAAAAATGTCAAAGCTGGATCTTTTTTTTTTTTCTTTGAGTGTTTAAGTGGATTTGGATTAAAGCTCATCTTCAGCTTAAATATAGTTTAAGAATGTAGAGTGAAGACGTAATGACATTCAGGACTAGCAACTACGTCACTTTGAAAACTAATTAGGGAACAAATCAAGCTGGAAGATCATATTAGTTATGCAGTATTGCCATGTAAATTTTTTTTCTTAAGGAGAGTAAACACATGAGACTATTAGCCAGCTGGGATAGATCACATTTGTTCCTATTACTACAGATTTATATTAGCTCTGGATTAACTTTGACTTCTGGGTGGTACAATAAATAATTCAAAATTATTTATTTATGATTACCTTGAGTTTTTTTTAAGTTTTGTGTATTTAGAGCAAGTCAAATTTGCAGCCTTGCCTTTGCAGTTAAAGCACGTGAGATGGCTTGGAAGAGAATTTTCACATTTATTGAATATATATTCTGAGGCTGGAATGATAGGAATTAAACTTCTGGAATTTAATGTCATATGATTTTTAGCAGTTAGTCTTTGATGTTGATAATAAGATGATGGTGGGATTTTTTTTGGTTTTGTTTTTTGGGGATTTTTTGTTGTTGTTGTTGTTGGGTTTTTTTTTTGGGGGGGGGGCATGTTTTTGGTTTTTTGGTAGTATCAGTCAAATCTAGAGTTTGGTTCATCATTTTCATCATGGGTAAATTAGAAGATCTGACCTGATTTTTAATCCTGGTTAGTACCAGACAGGAACCTTCCCATGAAGTGATGACCAGAATTCAAAATATCTGGAAGTGATTTTTAATGATGTTCCTTAATTATTTGTCAGTGTATTCATGGAATTCTGGTCTTGTTTCTCTCTCTCTCTTTTTTTTTTCTTTTTTTTTTTTTTAAATATAAAGGGAAAAACAGTACCTAGATTAAACAAATAAAAAACAATGTGTCATCTTACAACGAAGTTATATTAAATTTTAGTGTTTAAGCCAAGAAATGCTTCTGCAGTCAGCCAACTCTGGAAGCTCTAGTTTGATGTGCTGAGCTAACATAATTGAGTGTGGTTACAGATCCACTGAAGTTAAAAGCAAAGTTTCCATTGTTAGTGGGCTTTCATCAGTAGTTGAAGAGGGTGGATGTCAGACACATTGATCTCCATGTTAGCTCTATTCACAGTTAAATTAATGGGTTGCACACAGTTTCCTGGGTCAGATCTGCAGTTTTGTGGATTCTAAGTTAGTGCCTTCTGCTGTGTATTTTCAAAGGCAAATATCAGAGAGAAACATGGATCATCTGGACAGCTTGCTGAAAAAGAAAAATTCTTCCTGGAGCTGGTTGGCAAGAGGGGCAGCTGGGGTTGGCAGGTTTGTTAGTTACCAGCAGCTGTGTGTCTCTGGTGAGGAAGTTGTTGTGAGAGTTGTGCAGATGTTGTTCTGCCTTCCCCTACGACCAGTGCCTGCCTTTTATTGGAAGCTGAGAAACTTGTGGGATAAGGTTCTTCCTTACACTTCCTGTGAGTGAGGATACAGGAGGGTACCTCTTGGTTGCTAGCCCTCAGGATGTGCTTTGATTTCCTGAAGGGTAACAGACAGTCTGACAGACAGCCATAATCTCAGCTGCACTTTAACAGACTGGGGTTTGTGAAGGAGCATGCTGTAATACATATGATACATAAAAGAATGTTGAAACAGTAAAAGTAGTTTTAAAATTCTAGTGCTTGTTTATTCTCAGTTTGTGATCTTTACCTTGGAGAGCAGATGACGTAACACCTCCATTTGAGCCTGGAGCGGTGGACTGTAATCATGCTTTCTTATTCCACTATAAAATTTTACATTGGATACAGTTGACATTTTGGTGCAATGGACCATAAATTAATGCTGGTATGAGCTGTAAAAGGAAGGACATTAGAATAATCAAGTAGCTACAGAAGTAGTTGAGTGTGTGACTGTCTATGGCACAGAATTTTTCGATTAGCTTGCTTTTATGAGCCTGCTCTCTTCCCTTTGTCTATCTCCAACACACCTTAATTTCATTTTCTCTCCAAAGCAACTCAAGGGATTGCTGAACCTCTTGAGTTATGAGATTTTTGTGTCAACAGAAATTTAATTACTTCAGCGAAATGAATCACTGTAACCCATCTACAATAAATCTCCACAATATAATCCAGAGACCATGGGTTTTGTTGAACCATAAGGTGTAATCTTTATCAGCATTTGTCTCTCTATTAGTATGACCATGTTAGAGGCATGCTTGTTCACCTTTTTGTTTTGTTTTTCTCTGTGTGTGCTTTCACTGCTGTTAGGCTCGATCTCTGCTATGAAGGTAAGGACTTGTGCATGGCATATCTCCCACACTGAGGTTTGCATTTCACAGAGACGCTGTTAGCACTCCTGAAGTGACTTGCTCACGCTGTGTTTGCCAATATGAAGTGACTACTTTACGCTGGAGTTGACAGTTTTTCACCTGCCAATTATTTAATCAATGTTAATGGCACATTGAATTACCTTAAATTGCTCCTATTTTAGAAATTAAGGCCTGGACTTCTTTTTCGTGGACCGTTTCCCAGGACACGAGCATTGGCAGGAACTGGGGAGTAAGGAATTAAAATGAGAGGAAGGAAGGATTTTCCTCTGTGTTACAGCTGGAATGGATTAGTGTACTCTGCTCCATGTATATTTGGCCTTACCAATGTGACCTGTAAATTTGTTAATTCAGACTGAGTTCTGTGTAGCAAGAAGGTTTCTAGCTACTGAGAGAAACAATTTATTTCTCAGGCATTAAATTTCTCAGTTGCTGAAACAACCTCAGCAAGAAAAGTGTGGTTGTGGTCAGTGGTTGATTGGTTGGCTGGGTTTTTCCTTAATCAGAGTTCAAACTGGAAAATAATCCTAATGCAGGATTCAGGAGTTCTTTCTTATTAGTAAGTTGGTGAGCAGTTTTCTTTCCAGTTCAGAAAGAGGAAAAATTACTTTTAGGTGCACAGTAGGTGTGGAAGCTTTAGTTTCCACTAGTTCCTAAGAAAAGTTGTAACTGGGAAAAAAATTTTGCTACTCTTTTCTTCCCAGGAGGAAGATAGTGCTTGTTTTCTTTGTAAGTTTCTTACTGAATGATGGTCTGAAAGGAGTGAAACTGGTAGTCTTCTGAGCATTTTGTGCAAATACCTGCCATGGCAAAACAACACTGATGTATTTCAAAGATGTCTTATGTTCTTGTAATAGCTTGTAATTTGCTCTGAATCACATTTGTTATTACTGTGTTATTTCCGTGTCAGTGCAGCCTTTGGATTTGTGATGGCCTACAAGATGATGCCTTGTGTAACTCATCTAAATAATCCATTTTGATCCCTGTGACGATGTATTTCATTCTAAAAGAAAATAATCTCTCTGTTGGAGTAAAGGTGTATAAACTGGTGCTATATCATTTGTTTTCACATATGAATTCACTTTCTTGCACCATACTTTACAGCAAATACGCTCTTTACACTTGGTGACCAGCAGTCCTGTGAATATTATTGGACCTGATATAGTATCTTTCCATGCTGTCAGAGAGGTTTCCTTCTTTTGGTAGCCACTTGCAGTGAGATCAGTGGGATCAACTATGATTCAGAGATTATCTGAATTCTCTGCCAAATTTGACACAGAGATATCATCTGGCACTGAAGAGATCTGAAATGTGCTGTTTGTGACAGAGGACATTTTTCTATCCTTCTGTTCACAGTCTTCAGCAGTCAGGTTTATTCACCTTTTCCAGTCAACTTTTTCACAGAATCAGGTAGAAATGCTGTCCTATATTTACCTTAAAACTGTTTTGCTGCGGCTTACTCCCATGGCTTGTCTGCATCTTTAAAGATGTGGAAGACAGAGCCCTTGGCATGTTTTATGTGTGGCTATCATTTACATTTAGCCATCATACTTCCCCTCAAGACCTTTCCTTTTGGGTTATACTCTGGACTCATTATGTCTTGTTGGTAGGTGCTGTTTGCTAGACTTGAATTATTCATAGTGTTTCCATTCGGATTTTGTCTAGCCACTCCTTTGATTTTTTTTTCCCCCACCTAGTATGTTCAGTTAGTCAGGATCATTTTGGATTTAAGTGCAGTTTTACAATTTGGATTATGTCCCTGCAAGTTCTATATGCTTCTTAGTGGTGTTTGACACTACTGAATCATTCAGGTAGTTCATGAAACCGCTGTCCTAAGTCAAACCCTGTGGTGAATGTTACACCTGTTTGACATGGTGCAACTTTGGTACAAATGAGTTACAGCGGGGTAATTTTTCTCTTCTTATTCTTTTTATTTCCCACTTTTTCCCATACCTGCCAATCTTTATGCTTCCATAGAAATGCTTCTTAATAGCTGCCAAGCAACTCATTTTCAGCCCATCAAAATAAAAGTGCTACTGAAGCAGCTCAGACTTGCTCTTAGGTCTTAAATAGGACAGACAGAGCAATTCATTATTTCTATTCCAAATGACACCAACGTCACAGAACATTTAGTGTACTTGCCTACATGGAGAGAAAGAATTAAATCATTCCTTTTGACCAAGAAAAGGATGAAAGAAATATGAAGGCGGGCAAGTGAATACAAAGGACCACAGTGTACCTTAAAGATGTGATGCTCTGGAATGAGAGCCTCCAAGATGCAGTCATAAGCCTCTGCCATATTTTCGCAGTAGAATGAGTCATCTGAGGACATCAGCAAGCCTAAGTGTGTGGTTTGTTTTAATTAAGGATTCCTTTGGTACAGACGTATTTATTTATATATATATATATACATTTGTGGAAGCTTATATGCACACTAAATAGGTATAAACAAAAGTCCTTGGTTTCTGTCCCCACTGCCTAGTGGTTCATAAGGCTGTCAGCCGTCTGTTACAGAAGTACAGCTTTTTCTCTCAGGCAGCTGTAGCTTGTCTTGCTCTGACCCTGCTTGATCCCTCTAGCTGGCTTTAGGCAGTATTTTGAAATCTGCTTTTTAAAGCGAATAGCACAGCAACCATTTGTGGGCATATATTGAAATGGTTCTTTGCTCATCTTCTGCTCTGCTTGCCAAGAATCACATTGAAACCAAGCTTATTAATATAAAGTAATTTACTGCATGTCCACTATTCTCAATCTTTCCAAAATGCATGCTCTATCATTGTTACAATACCTTTGCTGTTTAAAAGTGCCTGGAAGATACCAACAAAGATTGCTGCTGTTACAGCCCAGGTCCTCACTTGCTGTAAATCACTGCAGTTAATAGAGCAATACCAATTTCTCCAAGAAATGATGAAAATACAATTTTCCAACTGAAACTGCTTATTCAACAAGATCAAAACATTTTGCGGAACATACCGACTTCAATCAAACTGCATTTATAAAAGAAATCAAAGTGAAGTAGCCTTTTACCTCATTAAAAGATAGCTTTTTATTTTTTACTTTGAAACTTAGATAGGGAATTAGAACATGATATTTTTAAACATGTTCAGTTTTCATTTATTAAATGAGATATTTGCACAAATATGTACTTTATGGGATATTTTGACAGTTGTTAGTTCCTTTAGATGCTGAATTAAGTTCATGAATGGTGCGAATTCCTGCACATCTGAGGACTTTTGCTAGGCATTCAGGGATGCAGATCAGAATCCATTATCCCTGATGAATTCTTGGCATTTTAAAACATAGCCAGTGAAAGATTAAGAATGGAGAAGCAATTCATCCCTAAGGTAGGACTGGTCCCAATGAGATCTTATCATGGGGAAAGTATAGGGAATTCTGCATTTCATGTGATATAAGGCATACTTGCACACCCATGTCTAAATGGCTACGCATTTATGGATGAAAATGATGCAAGATTCCTTTCAGATTTATTTCTGTGTTACATAAACACACAACGTGATAATAATGTCTTTAAGTACAGGTAATGAAACTTTATTAGCCTGTGATAGTTATGTCAATAAAAATGTGAAGGGTGTGCAGCTGTTCTGAAATAAGCTTTGAATTGTGTGTGGCAATGGAGTTATTGCCAACTTTGCTGGGTAACAGCACCCATTGTAGAATTACCAGAGGAAATCACTTTGAGGAAATGAGCAGGAAGTTGAAACTCTGCGTCAAGATTTCCTGCTTTTCTGTGAAAGTGTGCACATTATTTTGAAAGAGAAGAGGAAATGCTGGCTGAGACTGTGGTTTAAGTGGATAATGGGGAAGGTAAGAGGCAAGCCAGTGGGAAACTTCTTGGGAGAGTATTTGCGGGGGACTGTTCACATTAAGGCCATGGAGGTGTTTGGTTTCAGTGCTTCCCTGAACTGAAAATCTGATAAGGTGGATGAGTGGGGTAGGCACCATGCCCATGTTCCCTTCATAAGAGCAGGCAATGATACAGTTATCTGAGAAAACTTGGACTTACTGGCATTGGCACCCCTTGTAGATTTGTACTGTAGCCAGGAATGATCATGCTGTAAAAAGCCTTGGAGACACCAGTGAGGTTTGTGGTAGCTGCTCCTGCAGTCCTTGGAGAAATACAATATTAATCTATGATTAATTAAAGAACAAGAAGGAGCTATGATTCCTCAGCTCTAGCTGATCTATGATTGGAGTTGACTACATGTCCATATAAATCTGACAGCCAAACAGTAAACAATAAATCTGGGCTATAAAATCAAGCAATGAATGCTCTGGTGTTGAGCAATGCTTGGATTCCAGATAGTACGGATGATTTATGTCTTACAAATAACTAATAATCACACATACAGCTTTTTTGTAAATATCACCTAGCGTGATGGAATATATGTGCAACAATTTGATAATGTTTATAACTTTGGACAGTGCTATTTACCTGTTTCTCAGGTCCATTTCTGTGTGTAGAGAAGTGGTTGCCCATCTGTCCAGGTTCTCCTTTTCCATTGGTTTGTCATTAGTGTGGTATGGGCATTTCAGAGAGCTCCACTGCTATTTCTGTCACTCATGTTATTCCGTCTCCTGCTATTCACCTGCTTCTGGATTCCCTCATTGCTGCAGCAGCACAGTTTTCTTTTGCTTTCATAGCACCAGACTAGCTGACAACAGGGAAGGATCCAACCCCAAATATAAAAGTCATCCTAGGACAATAAGAAACACCATAGTGTAATGAGAGGTATAACAACTTTCTTCAGCATTAGCTTGGATGAATTTTAAATCTAATTGAATTGAAATTCTAATGCTGAGTCATACCCACATATAAATCCAGCTGAAACTGGGTACCCTGAGAAATGAAAGATGCGTGTCAGTACGTCTCATTTCAGTGCTGAGTTTCCATTAATCTTAAGGATACACGATTTCTGCATTCTTTTGCAGGAAGGAAAGAAGTAAAACACTGTCTTTTTACACATATATTTGCCGTCGCATTTTTTTACTTTTAAAGTTACTCTGGAATTCAAGGTTCACAATACCAACCTGTTTTGCTAGCAAAACAAATTACTCAAGGGCCCTTTCACTGTAGGGAATTTTTCTTCCTGAAGAGAACAAATCTGTTTTCTTTCCAAGTACAAATTAAAGAACAGGAGTTGCATTACTGTTGGCAGATGAAAAGATGGCTATTTCTGTGCTGTACACTGATCAGGGTTTAGAGTATGAAACTGAAGTTACATCAATTTTTTTAACCAATTCCTAAGCAGAGCAGGCTTTTCTACTATGTTACAGCTTTTTCATGATGGAGAGCATAGTATCTGCTTTGCAATTTAATTTTGTTGCATGTTAAGATACTAGAAAGATAAGTGAGTTTCTAGAACCTTTTCTAGACTTTGTTAGCAGAATAAAAACTCACTAACTCATCCTTTGTTTATATCCAGGTATAGCCTCTGGATATTTTCTGAAGTTGTTAAGTGATTCAGAATATTTTAGCACATCTTTGCAATTTTTATATCCCTTCAGGTGATACTATTCATTAAAACTCTGTTCATTAATTTACTATTGTCTGTGCATTCTTTCTAAGTGGCAGCACTAATATTCAAAGTTATCAGTTATTGTTTTCTTCCAAAGTATTTTGTTGTCTCAGCTTTGTACAAGCCAAACACTTTAATTGCTGCTTTTAATCTTTCAAAGTGCTTTGCAAAGATGAATTAATTAATCATATAACCCCCTTGGTTGAGCAGGTATGGTTGTAGTGTACAGTATAAATTGCAAGACTCTGTGCTTGCACCTGACTGCCCAGTTATGTCCACATGGGTGTTGTATCTGGAATATGTCCGAAGATTTCAGGCATTTGGATTCTTCAGTTTCCAGTAATTTACTTGGAGGGATATAACGGCTCTGTCTGCAGAGCTGAGCTAGCCTAAGGGAGGTGTGTCCCAGAAGAACAGGGTCACTGTGGACAGTGGATGGAGGCAGTGATCTCTGTCTTAGAGCCCTTAAGGTTTAGAATAATGTAGTGGTACCCTTTTCTGTGACATCAAATATTCTAAATTTAGTGCAGCTCACGCCCCTGCAGGTCTCGTTTGCTCATAGTGAGAAGCACATTCCTTCCCCTGAGCTTCCTTGCCCATAATTTAGTTGGGGGCCTGGACACCCTGGTCCTACACTGGCCAGCCCCAGGGACTGAGAGGTTCACCTAGGTAATAAAAATCAATTTATGACAGCAAAAGCCATTTCCCTTCCCTCTCAACAGTAATGCTTGCACCCAAAGTCTGCGGGGGGAGCCTTCTACATGAAGTGCTGTTTCTTGTTGAAAAGCGAATTGGGAAGCAGTTGTGTCCTATAAATCTTTGACTAAAAAGATAGGTTGTCAATTTTATCAAAGTTGCACTGCAGAATAGCTCTAAGCAGGAGTTTCAAAAACCCTACTTCATATTCTACAGATAAGGATAAATTATAAGCCTCCTTGCTATATATCTCTGAAATATAATGTACCTATGTCTGTAACACAGGCTATAAAATGGAAATGAGATGGCCAGCACTGCGGTGTTTTTCTGATGTACAGAGGTTATCCTGGTAATATATCTCAAAAACCTCCAGCAATATTTTAAAAGATCAGCAATGTCAATTTGCATAATTTGGTATATAATCTCTTCATTTTTCCGAATGGCTGAAGAATGGTGAATAAAATTTCACACTGTTCACAAGAAGAACAAATAATCTAATGTGTGAAAATGCCACTGTTACCTGTTACACAAGGACCAAGGCAAATACACTATACGTGTGACTTCCAGAAACCTCTCAAAATTATCTTGGGCTTATACCTTGCTCCTATAGTGAAGTTACAACTGGAAGTAATTTAATTACCTCTTTGTCAAACTGAATGGATATGGAAATTTTGTGGTTGACCTTTGACATTTTGCTAAATTTAATTAATTAGATTCAGCATTTAATGGTGTACTTAGCTTGGATTACTGCTGTGGCAAATGTATGCAAGTTCTTTATAATAAATGCTGGTTACTCAGTGTTGGGGTTCATAATTCAGTGGGACTGCCAACCATTATTAGACCTTTACTATTTTTAACTAGGTCTTCACTGGATGAAATCTGTTTGGCTTCATTTTTCATAAAGACTCAGGGTTTCCATTTTTCAACTGACATATTTGGTTTAAAAAATTCAATTGTTATTCTGTGAAGGAGATTTTCTTCTTGGTTTTGTGTGGAGAGAATTGAATATTTGCAAAACAATAGACATTTCATAAATAATTAGCACCAACTTCAAATTCCATGTTTTGCTTTCTCAGCAAGTCAGAAATAATTTCTTTCATTTTGAATGAAATTGTATCTGTCTGATTTGAGGATGAAAAATAGAAAATGCCATTTTGAAGGGAAAAGTTTTACAACATGGCCACCTCTGTTTTACAACATGACCACAAACTTCTGACTTGGGCTAGACTTCAGTCTTAAACTCAGAGAGATCAACCCCATGTTTTCTGGTAATATGCTAGGTGTCAGAAAACCCTAATCAGCCCTTACCCAGGTAAATCTCTTCAGTTCTTTCAGCTGCATTTGACCTATCAATATGACAGGCTGTCTAATCCACAGATATTTCTTCTACATCTACCTCTCTGGAAATATTTGTTCAGCAAGTTAAACTTATTAACTGATTTTTCCCAACTCCTGAAAGCCGATCAATTCCTTGGACTCAAAGTATATAAATTCTCTCTCATACATCATCTTTACATCTCATTGATCCTCATATTGTAACTTTTGTCTCCGTGTATTTCACTGGGGGCTGTGTTGAATGAGACCAGACCAATTTGAGCTGGAGGTCCGCATTTTGTCTTTTTTATTTGCATTTTGTGAGAGCTTTTGTAGCTGCTTTTGCCTTCAAGTTACTGCTGTGCTGCAGGGAGGATGTGCCTGGGTGGATGTATTCCAGTTCTGCCCAAATAAGACTCTAACAACTGACTGTGCAAATGTACTTGCTACAGAACTGTGTTCATTCTTGCATGCAGTCACAAATTTGGAAACAATGCCAGTCTCATTTTTTTAATAGAGAGTCCTATAATTCATGATATATAAGGATATTGCAATTTTCTTCTTTTCTGAAAAGATCATTTTTACAAACTGAGTCATGCTTGGGAAGATATATCTTGGATATCTCCAGAGCAAACAAATATAGAATATAATATTTTTCCTCCAAACAAATACAGAATACAATTTCTTTTCTCCAGCTAACTATATTGACAAAGCCTTATCTACTCCATAATGAAAAGTTTTGGTGACTCAATTTATCCTTTAAAAAAAATTAACCTGCCTGTTTTAACAGATTTATTTGTTTGTCTCACCCAGAGTTGGTATGGATACTGATATGTGAACAATGTGTTGATGTTCAGTCCTTGTTGAAAAGTGTCTTCACATAGTTAAAACTTATTTTCCTTCTGCTTCATCTTAAAACCAGAGATTTGATAAGTCTGTGCTGTAAGGTCCAATAAAGGAGTGAACTGAGACTGAAAGATCTTACTGCAAAATACCTCCTGCCGATTAACTGTTCCTCTGGGTTAGCTCTTCTGTCATCCCAAACTGTTTTTTCAGGGAGTTTCTCCTGAAGGCTCAAGTGCAAGCACTGGTTAAAATGAGAGAGGGAAATGCCCTAGCTTCTCTTCCTCATCCCAGAAGTGCTGGGTCAGGCGCCCATTACCACTTTCCCAGAAGACTGACCATCATTTTTTCATGTATTTGATTCTCCTGGTTGGTCTTCAGCCAGTCCTTTCAGCTGTAAAAGAAGGGGCACCCTCACATCTCATGAGATTACATCTCATGTGAATAGTGGAAGTGCTCAGCATGTGCCCTGTTGCCTTGGTCTCCAGGAGGCCACATCTACACGTGCTGCTGTCTCATCATGCACAAAGTCCCCAGCTGTCATCATTTGCACCTAGCTGATGCCTACTGTATCAAATACCATCTTGCGTCTGCTCTGTGGGTGTTCACTGCACAGTCACTAATTATTTCTTCAGCACCATGTGTAGTCATTTCTGTGTCAGTGGTGTTTGTTTCTTGCTTCTGCCCTCAGACAGTGGATGTAGAAAATAGTTTGTACTTTCCTGAGACCTGTGGCTCATGAGCTTGACTGATTCTGGTGGCAGTACTGCCACTGGTCACAGGAGGTGATCCTGGGGTTTTAACAGCGTACTTCTTGCAAAAGCTTCTTAGTCCTGTGGCCATACCCTTCTTGACACTACCTATGTACAGGAAAGAGTCCCTAAGAGGAGTGAAACATCTCCATTGTTGCTTTTAATAGAATACGTTGTTTGACTTAAACATCATTTTTGTTAATGCGGTGTTTCATTTCATCAGGCAGAGCACATGAATGCATGCGGGGGAATCAGTGGACTTGATCCATGTGAACATACCTTATTTGCCTCTTTCATTTTGTGGCTGATTTCCTTATTTGCAGAGGCAAAATTGTAGTTTGGGAAGTGAGCAGACACCATGCTGTCTTACAGGTGGAGGAGATGGAAGGGACAGGATTGTGTCCCTGCACGAAGTGGGAAATCGGGCTGTATCTACATCTGTTCTGTTTCAGACCTCATTCCTTGAAATTCTTAAGGACTGGAATGTTTCCATTAGATGAAGCCAAAAATCTGTTGTTTGACTCACAGATGAAAAAGTCTGGGACCACCAACTTTCCAGAACTCCTAAGGCACATGTCAAAATCTTTGTGTACCCGAGATTTATTTGGTTTATTTCTGGTGTGAGTTGGAAAAGGGAGCTGTACATGTAGTTGCTGGGTGGGATATCCATGACACCAGCTTGCTGGAAGTCCCACCACCCTGTTATGGAAAGCCACTGGCCCATTAGCAAGTTGTGGAGGACACTGGATGTTGGACTCACCAGCTTCCTCTGACTCAGAGCTTCACTTGAGAGTAGCTTTCCAAGGACCATCACAGTGGCTGGCCATGTTAAATTCAGCCTGCTGAGAACCTAATCTTGTACAGAGTTAGGGATGATAAGGCAGCTGGGAAGCATTAATAAAATGAGCAGAGCTGCAAAGGCCGCTTGGTGGGGAGTAACGCAGGGAGATGACAGGATTGAGCATCGAGATTTAGGGCTAAGCTGGTAAAGCTGGTAGATAACTGCTTCTGTGGGTTTGCAGAGTTAGTCTGTAGATTGTGTCACAAAGTTTCTTGAAATGAATTGTGTGTTTTGAACATAAACTTGCCCAGGAGCTTTTTGGGGCTGCTTTTTGTCTTTGCAATGCACTTACGTGATGCAGAGCAAGGCATTAATGAGCCACACACTGGAGAAATTCTTTCTTTGAGACTTCGGCTCTCAGTGATTTCTATACAGCAAATCAGAGTGGCAGTGGAAGGATTGCGTGGAAACACAGCATGTTGCATCTTACACCATACCACTATTATAATTCACTGAAAATTCAAATTGTAAGAGAACATGTCATCTACGCTTTACCCCCTAATTGCAGATAGCAAATGTAAGTTAAGAGAAAGAAAACCCCTGAATTATTTGAAGGTTTGAAAATATTTCAGTTAGTTTGGCCAGAGTTTGTCTCTACAGGTGCAATGTGGATCTGAGCAGTTAAGACTGGCTTTGTTAGAGATTTCATAGGGCAGGAGAAATGCAGAAAATGGAAATTAAAAAAAATTACTTAAGCCAAGTCTGCAAAATCTAGTATTGGAAGAATCTGAGACGGCTCAAGCTCTGCACAGATGGCCCTGCTCTGTGCAAGCATTAGTGCAATGCGTAGATCCAGGGAGAAGATACCACTATATTTGAAGTGTTATTCAGCAAACAGGATGAAGGGCCAGGACAAGACAAATGGCCTGTCAGCCTGAAAGTAAAGGGACACTTATTAGTTTGAAGCTGGACACAGGTTCAGAAGGCAACATGGTGCCAGAAACCATGTTAGCATTGCAGAAGAAACCACAGATGGTTGAGAGAAAATAGTTCGAAGCCCAGGGTGACAGCTGGGATCTGGCCTTTGCTTTAGAAATACTTGAACCAAACGCGTAGCTAACAAGATGAAATAGAGACAGTTTGTAAAATCATCTGAGAATGGATCACCCAGTGGGTTAGAAACAAAACAAGTCCTTGGTTGCATATGAAAAGTGCTGCTTTTGCAAGAGTAGAGATTTACACATCTGTTCCCCTTGAAGATGTGCTCAGACACCTTTCATCAACCTTTCTGCACTATTCCAGAGTCTGAGCAAATCTACCTGGGGATCTAGATGCATTTGAATTTTCAACCTTTGGCTCAGAGCTCTTGCCACAACATGCAGAAGGTATCTGATTTTTTTTTTTCTCATTAATCAATGCCTCCATCAATACTGCCAAGACACAGTATTTCCAGACTAGGAAATACTTCCAGAGGCAGCTAACCACTCAGGAATGCGTGACTGAGTATTTTCAAATGTCCCCACTTTACCACAGTAGGTGAGAGAGGCATGTTGTACAAACATGGAACAGTCAGCAAACTCCTGTCTGTTCACCTGTGAGCTGCATGTCTATCAGTATGCTTCTAATTTGACTTTATCTTAGATTAACATGCTTTTTTGGTTGTTTAATCTTTGCAAGTATATGTTTGTGGCAGCTAAGTAGCCATTGAAAAGAAAGCTATAGAGACAGACTGATGTAAAAATAAGTTTTCTTTCAGTTCATCAAGCTTCAGTTTGGTGCTGCACTCATGCTCCTGCTAAATCAACAGGAATCACACTGTTTCTTGGCATTTGGTGAAAACAGCATTTAATTGAAGACCCAACCAGTAGTTACAGATGAATACTATTCCTCATTTTGCTTCTGGACACTTTAATCAACCTGCCTGCATGTTGGGATCAATCAGTTTCAGCAGTTCTGTTCATTCATCTTCATCCTGCCATTCATCTCATGGCAGCAAAGAGAACACTTTGTAATTGAATTTAGTTGAAATCTAATAAGAAGAAAAACCGTGACAAGCTACCTATAATCAGCTTGACTTTGAATTTTCAGAACGAGCATTAGCTTTGTATTTCCAGGAGGAACATATTGGGGGTCCCACAGAGCTTCAGTGAGAAAGCTGGCAAAGAGAGTGAAACACTGGAGACATGGAGTCTGTTTTGCTGTTTGGTTGCGGATTTTTTGCCATTTACACTCACTTAAAATAGAAATGATATCTTGCTTGCTTTTCATTCAGCTTCTACACTGTTTGCTTGATTTTGAAGGGAAATCCACCACCTTTCTCCTGGTGTAAGATGTGTAAAATGACATTTTATGGAGTGTGTATGTATGTATTTGGGTTTTTTTAAGGCTAGTGTAACAATCATTGAGATGAAATCTCAAAATATTTTCACTGAAGCTGATGTAGGACTGGACTTTAAACTTTTCTAAAGTGCACAGCATTTGATCTGCATTTCCACATGGGCTCCCTTAGAAACGATTGCATAGTGTCATGTTCATGGAGTTACTGCTTTTTTGAAAGCTGGGTATTAACCACTTGGATTTAACATGCTGTAAGATATGTGTGTTGTCTTTAGAGTTTCAGCTGATCTGACTTGACTGAGTATTCCCATGGAGGAGTGCCTTTTTTCAGTCTTTTACCATTGCAGATCTTTCTGACAGAATTGGAGGACATGACTATAAACAAAAACCAATTTAAGAATACTCAAAGGATTTCTCACTGCCTACAAATTCTTTATTTTTGGTAGCAGTTTTACAGATGAATTGCAAAATATATTCATAATCTGAAATAAGAGTGGTAAAATTGGAGAAGGAAAGGTCTCTATATGTATATGTATGTGAAGGGATTGCAAAATAGTCCATCAAGGACCTATTACAAGAGCTTATACTGTGTTACTCAAATAAGATATTTAATAGGATATCTCTTTTCTTGGAGTGTTATTGCAATATATTGCCAAACTCTTACAGAGTTAAACTCCTGGGAAGTGCATGTGTGACTGGTTTTTCAGACCAAATGTGTTGAGGGGAATAGGCGTCAGGTTGCAATTCTACTTTTTTCTGTAATAGTTAGACCCTACTATCTTCCAAGACAGTAATATTCATAGTCCTAAGATTGCTTAAACTATATATATTAATCAGGACACATGATGTACTCTAACAAAGTGCTTCAAAATATTATTAGTTGGGGAAAGGAGTAATAAACCCATTCCTCACATACCTTTTTAAGAAACTTAGGAAAATAGCTACTCTTGCTGGTTTTTGACTCCTATAGCTATGTCACAGAATAAGAAATGAATATGCTCAGCATGCAGCTTTTGGCTTTTTGGTGATTTCAGATTACGACATCAATGAGTGCCCTAATGTTGTACAGTTAGAAATGTCTGCACAGCCACCCACAGCTTTTAACCATGAGGTGCTGCACAGTTTTGAATTGAAGCTTCCCATGTTTTATGCACTACACTGGACTGGCATTTAGAGAAAATGGGTATAAAAAATGTAGAAGAATCATGTCAGAATACAGCTTTTGTATGTTAAGGGACTGTACCAGCCTGTGGCCATGCCTGGCTGCAGGAAGGGAGCAGCTCTGTGTAGAGCCATTTGTTATGGGCAAATGAGGAAAGCACAGTGACAGGGACATGTGCTGGCAGACTTGAGTTCACTCTGCCTTTTTTCTGACCTGGCTGGAGATAAACAAGTTTTGGATTAAGGCTGTACCCAAGGTAGCAAGCCTCATTCAGCCTCTTTAATTCAATTATCTGAATTTCCCAGGTCACACAGCTCTCACAAGCCCTCTGCCTGTTGGACCTCTTTCACAGCAGTCATTCACTTCAGGTAGTAGGCAAGAGCACAGGAAGTTGTAGGCAATTCTTAGCTGCACCCAGAAATAACATTCTGAGATTTCAGGGGGGGTTTATCATTTGTGTTTTTAAAAACAAACCCAAAACCCTTCTCAAATAGTACCATGGGCACAGTAGTTAATTTTCTCTCACTTAAACCAAAAGTAAAATTAATTGTAATTGATTGTTGGTTATTCTTATTATTTCTCTTCTGTGGGAGAAAGGTCTTGTGTAACCAGTCCTAGCAAAAAGTATCCAAGATGCAAACCCTGTAACTGTAATGTGAGATAAGTAAGAGTGGGAGAGTACTACAGGGTGGGCAGTAAGCAGTGCACAGTCTGCTGAGGTCAATGCAATTAGCACAATAAACTCTGGCCAAATCATAGCAGGTGCTTGTGCCGAGAAATTTAATGCTTTTTTTCCTTTCATGTGAAAAAAAACTGTGCCAAGTACCTAAGCAGAAACATGGCTTTATTTTGATTTTTATCTGAAAGTGTTTGTTTTTTTCTTCACTCTAAGTAAATAACATCTAATTACAATGTGCTTGTGTGTACTCTCCTTACTGCTTTCTATTAGTGTATTTTTGAAATCACTGGGATGCCTGGAAATAATTTGAATAGGACATCCAGGATGTTCTCATAGGCATAAATAGTATGTGGCTATGAGCCCGCTAAATCTTTTTTATCCACTAAATTTGAAACACATATAGATTATATTCTGAGACAGAACATAATTTACAAGGTATGTAACAAGTCTTTTTACATTCCCATTAGTCAGTGACATAAACCACTTTCTAACTGTGGAAGACTTCACAAGAATAGGCTCTGGTATTGTATGCATGAGATGTTATTCATGGTAGTGATTAATTCCTGCAGTTTCTGAGATATCTGGAATGTATACCTGACCTGTGCTGCCTCCAGTGTTACAAGTACCCACTTTTCTTACTTTTCTCTCCTCATAGCACTATAACAAATTAGAATTTTCAGTCCTTCTTTGGGTGACAGAGCTGTCCTCCAACAGCTACAGGTACAATTGTCTAATGATGAGAGCAGGCCGCTCCGAAACAGAACGTGTTCATTATTTTTTATTGTAAGTTTTAGTGTGCTGCAAGAGGGAAGGGAAGGGAAGAACAATGTTTTTGAATGAGATTAGCTGAGTTATTCAGGCTGCGTCATCCCAGGTGAAATGACTTTTTAAAAAAGAAATTCTGCCAGCTTCATTTTTCTACACTAAGTGTTTCATATGTTGTAACCTTTGTCAATTTTTTTACCAGGGCTTTCACAGTGTTTCTAGATACTTTTACTGATATCAGTAGAGTTTGCCTTCCATGTGCTCTCTTCTTTTTGCCAAATTTTACTAATTTTGATTTTTTTTTAAACCCTTAAAGGATCATTTCATTATCTAAATGCACATGCTAATAAAATACTCAGACATCCCCTCTGTAAGGGAACTCTGTAGCAGGGAGGTTTGTAGGCCTGGAAAGGGATTGGAAGAAGTGGGTTCATGATCCAGATTCTTTGTGTCTCTCTTTATCTGTTTTACACTCAACAGTTATTTTTTCTTAAATCTACACAGCAGAAGAGACTAGAGACTGGAACTGTGGGACTCCTCCCCTCCTGAAAGGATTTATTTCACGCTAGCAGCACTTACACATAATACACTCTGTGGAGAAGAAATTTGGGTCCAGAAAGTTGGTGGGAGTTTAGCTCATTGCTCTCAAAAGGCCAAGATTTTGTTCTGTCTCTTATGCTTTAATTTACTGTAAACAGCAAAAGCATTCCCACTTATGTGTGTGGAGAGGTCTAAATCATTGTAAGTCAGTGCAAACAGAGGAAAACTTTATATGCAGCCTGTCAACAGCAAATGTCAATGGAAGAGCATTAGTAATAAATGTCATGGTGTGCTCTAATTACCTCCTACAGCTCTGCTCCTTTAGGGTAGATGTTCTATCCATTGAGGTCATGCTGTGGTACATATTAATTAAATCTCTTCAGTGTTATCTGCTGTTTCTGGAAGGCAGCAAATGTAATGTGCAAAATAGTGGCTTATCTGGAAGGAAAAGAACACATCCCAGAGCAAGGAAATATCTTTATCTTTTTGAAACAGATATCATCTATTATTAAAGAAAACAAAATGGGTACCTGCTGGATTTTCTGCTCTTGTTAATAGCACAGTTCAGAAATATTGACTAGAAAGAGGAAAGGGAAATATGCTCAGACATGAAAGCACGAGGGCCATAGTTGATTAAACATGTGTTTCTATTAAAATTATGACCCTGTAGAATCAGTGGCTAATGAAGAGAAGCATCCATAAGCATTGGAAAGAAATGCAGCTACAAGCAGCTCTTTGCCCTTTGCTTGGAGAGATTCCGTTTTATCTAATGGAGAAGCAAATTGTTCCAATCTGAAACTCTAAAACCCACTTAAGTCAGCCAGGGAAAAAATGTGAGGCTTTCCTTTGATGCGTGTGTCTGGCTCAGGTTCCTGGTACTTTCCTCAAGTATTTTAACAATCCCACAGCCATTTTTGACAGAGTTATTTTAAAGAACTATTTTTGGTTTTTTATTTCAGCTACAAAAATATATATCTGCACAGGCAAAACCACCTTTTTGCCATTCAAGAAATAGGATCACTCCTTGATGACGCAGTGGAAAGTGGAAATTTTTGCAAACTGTCTGGGGGGAATACACTTTGGGTTTGAGGCAGTTTGCATTCATGTCTTTTAGATCTCAGCACAAATGCTTCTTAAATTTTTGAGAGTCTTCAGAAGAGCAATCTTCCCTGCTCTTAGAATTACTGAAGAGCAGCTTATTTTAGGAGCAGAGAGTTGGTTCAAAGTGGGTGAGAAAACCACTATGGTTAATTAACAAATTTAACATAGTCCGAGAATAATGAATCAGAAGCACTGCGGTCCAGTTTCTTTGGCTCTCTACTGTCTAGGCTCTTATGCCTTGTTGGTGAATTTGGATCAATGTTCTGTGGCAGGTGGGAAAAAAGGAATTTCCATTATACTCAGTTATAATGATTAAATAATTAAATATGGACATTTTTAATTAAAGTCTGTTTGTTTGGGATTTTTGGGCTATGTCTGCAACACAAATACTAGTGGACAAATATTTAGAAGAACTCTGAGTATTTCAGAACATAACTCTCAGGAAAGCTGAGGAGCAAGTAGTTCCTCTTGTTCCTAGATGTGCACATCAGTTTTGAAACCTGGCTACTTTTTTAAGTTTTTAAGGGAGTAATCATTTGGTCATCATTAATTTTCTGATTCAAAACATTTTGGATGCAGCACCTGATGAGACGCATAAGTCTAGCTCTGTCAATAGCATGAGTGTACCTCATACATGTTACAGAAGTTCTGAGTCCAGCCTGAGCTCCATTAAGGCCCAAAAACATGACTTAGCTGTACCCTGGGTGGATCCCACCATTACATGGTGAATTCATTTGTGAAAGTGCTGGGCTGCTGGTCATCTTGGCTGCTGATGATCTCAGCCTTGCCACACACAGGCCTTCACACATGTGTTCACCCTGTGTTGTCTGAACACAGGGTGAGTGCACATACATCCAACGTGGTCCTGGCAAGCCTAGGATTACTGTACATGTGCTTACACTGAGAGAGTAATGCTGTGACTGTTCCCTTCATCTTGGGAACCCTGGATTTTAGCTGGTCAGTGTTCAGGGTAGAGAAAGCAGTGCTTCAGCGGGGCTCTGCAGGGCTGCTGAGGCTGTGATAAGCTACTTGAACTATCTCACATACCTGAAGTGGTGTTTGGATATTGAATAGCAACGGCTATTAGCATAAATTATCACTTTAAGGGAGATACTTTGGTCTACCGCCAAGCAATTACAATAAGTAGTGTTTAACTAAGTGTTAACATGAAGGAGAATTTCTTTCTTCTCTGTTGTACAATTCGAGTTACCACGTAAAGTTCAAAAGATGAAATGGAGAAAAAAAGCACGGTGGAAGAGGATCACTTTGCTGTTACCACCCAGCTCAGATCTCTTCCTCAATTTTCAAGAGAACAAGGACCAAGTTCCTAAATGGATTCCTGAATTTAGATCCAAGTTTCTGTCCTTAACTTTTCTCTGCTGTAGGTCAAATCCGAATTTTGGAGGAGAGTGAACCTGGATACAGAGATTAGTATCTAGCTGCTTTTGAACTAAGGTGCTTAGTCTAGATGTGGTGTTTTGATGCTAACTTTTACTTCAGGCTTTTTTCTCGTTTAATGTGTTTTCAGATTGGACTTGTTTCTTTCCAAGGCTGGGTAGAAACAGGGCAGCCCTGGAAAAAGAGAGTGTTGTTTTCTCTGTATCTCACTTCTTTACAATCTCTCTCAACTCAATACTTAGTTATGAATGTGCTTGACAGCTTGTCTTCATCCCATGCCTAGAGAGAAAGTCCCTGCAGATCACCACCACCACTTGTGTGTCTTAATCTGTCTGTCCTGAATATCTCTTAGTGCAGAGATGTGCTTTAAAGGGTTTGGGAATTGCTCTGGTCTCCACACACATTGCAGGCTTTCAAGCTCTGGATCACTACTAGGTCTCAGAGGCCATGGGCACCTCAGTCTCCCACTTCTTGCTGCATTTCTTGATCAGGCAACAAGGAATTCATGTGGCATTTACATGGAAAGAGAGATCTCATTATGGGAAGAGCAGAATATCTGGATATCTGTACGAGCTCTTGGCTGTTGTTCAACACTCATCTGTTTTCACTGGGGTTGGGATCTGGCATTGACCTTTGTCAGCAGACGTGAGGTGAAAAAGTCACATTAGAGAAGCTAAAGAAAAAAAAAATATTGCTTTATATTTTCAAGTGTGGTCACATAAATTCTCTTTCCACAGCACCAGAGCATAGGTATATTACAAGTAACTGGAGGTTTGCGTCTGTTACTTGATATAAGACCTTCCCAAATAGTGGTTTTCTGATGATTTCAAGTGGTCATAAAGAAATTATTTTAATTACCTAAAATAAATAGATCTTCCCATATATCTGTACCCAAATGTAGCTGTATGAGTGTTGGATTCTTTTTCTGTTAACCTGAGGTAGTAGCAATATGCAAGAGCATCACACCAAAGAAATTTATGCCATGAATGATCTTGCAGCAGTCCAATGACATCTGCTCCTTTTATTACTGTACATCTTCTGGTGATGTGACAAATGATATGGCTAAGGCCATGGCACAGAAAGATACCTGGATGTCTGTTTGCACAAAGACGAGAGCTGCTTTCTGCCAACAATTCATTAGAAAATCAATGAGCATATGCAGTCCCACACAAATTTACAAACATTCCTCTTTGTTACATCAAGTTGGGTCTTTGATGTCACCGAGGCTACTCCTCTTCTTCACCCACCTGAAACATTCCAGTGCCCAGCTGGGTCTGCACCTGCGGTGAAGGCATCCTTTGGCAAGAAAATGATAATGATAAAAGTTCAAATTCAGTGAATTATTCCAACAGTGTGGATGGATATGAATTAGGGCCCAAGAACTTCTTTAGGTTACAGCAGAGTTTTCAATGGTGTACAGTCCCCCTGTTTACTTGGGATCACTGGGTAGGAAAGCAGCTTGCACTCAGGGACACAGTTATGCTGGGAAAACACAGAGGGAAATGCAGCCAAAGGGAGCTGAGTTTTAACTCCACCTCTGATATGATCTTGCACAGGACCTTGAGAAAGTAATTTTGCCTCACCTATAGGTAATTCTGGACCTGTGCTTTTGTTAACATGTTCCACGTTGATTTTACTCTCTGGCATTTGTTTGGGAAATTCTTATCAGCCATGTAAGTAGCTAAGTTTTTAAATTGCTTTTAAAAAAACAAGCAGAAGTGCAATGCTGATGTGAAATGAAATTGCATCTATGCATGTTAATGCTTGAGAGATAAATATTCCACTTGGCAGGAACTCAGTTGCGTATGTTACTTTCCTAAATCTGTCACCTGCTGTCACATGACACTCAGCTGTCAGGTATCCAAAATACTGCAGCCCTTGCCTCGGGACGGACTTGGTTCAGGTAGAACAGCTGTGATGGGATGGAGCCTTGAGAAAGAAGCACTGGAAGCACTTTACCATGACCACCACAGCTCTCTGCTCAGTTCCTGCTGTCTAGCTCTAAAACAAATACCTGCATGTCATGTTTCCTCTTCTCACGTTTTGCCTTTTTGCTCATTGTTCCTTATTATGTGTTTATAGACTGCTTGTGAGTGGTGGAAGGCTCTGTGCTTGGTGCTAGAGTAGCACACATCATCTTACAGACTAAGTTCTAAAATCTTTGTGCTTGCAAAGTTTCATCAAGATTCTATGATGCATGTAGCAATTTTTAATGCTGCTGATGGAGGTTCCCACTTAAAGGACAATGTTTAAAAACAACTGGTTAATTACACACCTTGAGATAACACAGCTGGGTTACAGTCCATACAGCTTAACTTGGTGTCCTTGGGAAATACTGGGGTTCTTTAAGGCACTCCAGGTAAGGTGGTTCTTCAGTTATTTACATTTCCAGCGCTGAATCAGTCTTGCAGAAGGAGTATCCACGCTTCAGTCATTAAGTAAATCTTCAGGCAACCAAGTGATTTTCTTCAATCTTCATAAATCCTGAGGTCTGAAATCTCCTAGATTTCCAGAAATGCCACAGAAAATTGAATGCGAAAGTCTTCCTATATACCAGGTTGACTTTTTTAGGTATCATGTTCTGAAAAAATTGCTTCAGCTTTGCTCTCCCAGATCATTTGGCAGGTCTCTTCATTATATGCACTGACTATGTTCACAACATTAAGACTTTGACAATCTCCTTGCCCTTCTATTTTCCTAAGTATTGATTTTTTATTTTATTTTTTACTGGGAGTAAGGGTAGGAGGAAGAAGGTCTTTTTAAAAAATAGAGTTGTATGCAGCACTACTTTGAAAAACTGTCACTTGCAAAAAAGCCTAAACATTCTTAGTATCTGTTATGATTTCACAGAGTACTAACAATGGGATAAGAAAGCAAATTCATAAAAGGGAGTATTTTTCTTCTTTGAGAGAGAACAAACTGCAGCTCTTTTAAAAAGGAGAATCATTTGTATTGGGCACTGTGGTTCTGACAGATTAGTAATAAAGCTGCAGAATTTTTCCTTTGAAATCTGTGCTTCAGGAAGATTTATGGTGAGACAGAAAGCTCCATTTGATTCTCCTCAAAATTTTGGGCATGAAAAGCTTAAGTCTAAAATTCTTTTGAAGAGGGTTCAAAGTAATAGAAAAGATAATTTTGAAGGAGCTGTGGCTTAAAAAACTATTTGTTTCAGAGTTAGGAGCTCTGCAATGAATTTTGTGTGTTTCACAAGAGCTGTAATGTAGTTCTTCTGCAACAGCTTAAGGCCAAATACTTGCCGCTGCTTTCAGGAAAGTGTTTTACAATGTGCTTGTGCCTTTAAATAAGACAGTTTGACTTCCCGCTGGAATCTTTTCTGTCAAAGCAAGTCATGGCCAATCTTCAAGTTACCCACAATATATTTCTTTAATTTGCTACCTTTTGGATTACATTTTTGCTTTTTGAGGTTTTGTTAGCTCCTTGACAACCTTCACAGTATAGCAGTGTTAAAAAACAACAACATTTTAAAATAGAGGCCTTTAAATCTGGCTGGTTGGTTGTGTTATGTCTTTTTGCTTGGTTTATGACTGTTGAGAAATTGCCATGCAGATAAATATATTTTTCAGCTATCCTTTAAAGGGAGTAGCTCCTTCCAAACCACTTTCTTTAATCTCATTTATTAACAGTGACTGAGTGTGTCATCCGTGTATGTCTTTGGAGACACGATGCTATATTCAGATGATGAAAAAATTCCTCTCACCTCTGTGTGATAAGGGTTGCAGCACACGTGCAGCAGAGTTTTTATGGAGCACTGGAGCTGATTTCCTCAGGGCAGGGAATATCACAGTGGGATCTTTTAAATGTTACTGCGTGACTAAGTCCTTATGCTCTTTAGGAGAGGAGTTCTGCTGAACTTTAGATTCAAATCTCACCTCAGTTTTGATAGCCTTAAATACTTTTTGTACCTTGGAACTGATTTTAAGTGATCTTTTCTCCAAATTGATTACTGACAGGAATTCATGTTCTAGAAGGAAATGGACAATAACTAGCCTTAAGGATTCGTTTTCAGGATCTACATTTAGGGTCAGGAAGGTGGAATGTTTCCTGGATGGTCACTTCTCTCCAAGTTTGTTCAGTCAACCTCCTTTACTTCTGTTTCTACAATGAGTAATCCATGTGTCCACCGGGGCTTCCTTCATGCACTGAAGTTTATTTTTTTTATCTCTGTTTCCATTTAGTGCTGTAATTTGGCATAATGAAGTAGATTTCCAGTTGTGTCCTGGTTTTATGCAAATTTATTTTCAGGTGGCCGCTAAAAAGCCAAGTACTACATATAGTCATTCCTATGATTTTGATGGACATCAGCATTTGAGTGTCTAGTTGCTTATCTCATTCTGTAAGGAAGAATAAAGCACTTCCATTAAGTTTTGACATCACCTTTCCCATGTTTTTCTCCCCTGTTGGGATTTCCCTTTTCCTGTACCCCAGGCTGTGAGATGTAGGCACTCTTCTGTGCCGAAATTGCCTGGTGCAGTTTGTCCTACAGTGCTGTTTCTGGGAATGGCTCATTATTATCTCTGTGCTGAGTATAAGGGTGCATAAAGAAAGGACTTTATTTTTAGGACATAAGATCCAGATACACTTACAGTCACTCCCAATTCCTCCTGAGTGCTAGAGACATCATTTCAAACTACCATAAAAATTGAGAAATAAATATTTCTCCTTTGAAGCAAACATACGTCTGTGGAACCAAACTAGGTCCTCAGATGTTAGTGCTGGTTGCACTGGAGAGTGAGGCTGTCCTGCCTGGGAACACAAAGCAGAGTTTGGCATAACTAGTGGCTCAAGAATTATGAATTGGCAGTTTAGTTCTTACTGCTCTAGTTTAAGGCAAGGCTGCAAGAAAATTAAATAACCATTGTGAGGTTTAACAGTCACTTTGCTTTTCAAGAAGCAGAAATGTCTGCTGGGGGGATGTTAAAATCTGAGTTTGTATTTTGAAATAAGTTGTCTGAATTTCACATATGTTACAACGTACATTGCTTTTTGGAAGTCTTACCCTTTTCTTACCTGCTGCTGTCTCTGCTGCTCTTCACCATCCACATGGTATTAGCTTCCCACCAATGAGCATGATGGATCCCTCACCACTCACTGTTAGACTGGAGGCTGAACCAGCATGGAGTCACAGCAGTAGCCATAATACAAAGCATCCTCAGATTTAAGAACTCAGCCTGTGTTTTGCTGCTCCTACCGTTCTCACAGAAGCCTTTAATTAGAGAATGCTCATCTTGTTGATTGCACTGCTAGACTTGAAGCCCCAGAATCTACCACAAAAACGAGCTCTAAGTACCTCTGACATCCCGTTTCACCTCTCCTGGCTTTGTTTCCCCCACCTGCAAGGCTCCCAGTGGGATCTTTGAGCACTCTGCAAACAAGCTGGGCATCAGGACCTCCTGCAACCTGCAGGTTTGGTCAAATGGGCTCATTTGGATGTGCTCACATTAAATTGACAGATTTCACCTTGCTGATTGAGACATGCCTTTTCCTTCCTCTGTAAATTATGAATGGTGATGGTTTGGGCTGCATTTCTCCTGAGTGAAAGCACTACCAGCTCAGTATTATGACTCACCAAGCAGCACATTCCTGTAATGGTAGGCTTTTAAAATATTTTATGGGGTATTTGTATGGGATGGAGTAAGACTAAATAGAATTGCATAGAACATTTTCCACAAAATTTGCTATAAACCTCTAACAGGGAAAATCTCATTGCAGACTAATTAAAGAGATCCTGCTGAAATGAAATTTGTCTTTATTACTCTCACTTGAACAGTCTGGAATATAGCAGTATAAGCAGATCAAAGGATTCTTAAATCTTGAGATACTGTAAGTGTATTTAATAATATTTCCTACTGTTTAACTAAAATACCCAACGTTGTACTAGGTCAAAACATCAAGGATCATCTTTTAAAGCTGATCCAATATTTGGAAACAAATTTTCCAGGCAATCCCCACACTTTGTCACTTCCACAGGGTGGGCCCTCTCTCTGCAGGTGTCAGCACCCTCCCTGCAGCTCAGATGAGCATGCAGTAGTGTGCAGACTGAGGGTTTGTTGTAAGTTCAGAGGTAGCTGTTGCTATGAGAGGGTTTAAACACCTATGTGAAGTCTGAAGCTGGAGCAATATCCTTGTGCTAAGAGAGAAGTAAGAGATGGTACCTGCCTTTAAATAGATTAGGTGCAGAGCTCTTACAGCTTGTTCCTGTCTCCAGACTTTCCCAAGTGCCTGGATTCTGTCAGGAGCAAAAACAATAGATGCTGTCATCTTCATCTGCAGGCCAGAGAACACATCCTTATATCTTCTGGTTTTGCTTTTTTTTATTTTCCATCTTGCCTCCTAAAGCTTGGAAGAACTAAGAAATATGTGTAGTAGAGGAGAAAGAATATTTTTAACATCTGTGATAATTGCCGTGTCTGCCCTGGTGTATACTTCATTTTGTGCTGATAGCTTATTCATTAAGAGCTTTATTACAAACACAGACTTTTGACACTTTAATTGAAAGAAATGGAAAAGTTTAACAATTTTTGTGCTCAATTCTTATGTAAAACTTACAAACAATTTCTCTTCCTGATATATAACGCTGATTTTTCATGCTGGAATGCTCTACCTGTGAAATTTCATCCAAGAGTGCATTTTAATAGCAGAGTTCTTAACCCTTCCAAATAAAAGAGTATAATGGAAATAATGATAGACTGAAATTCCACCCTTAATTTGAGCTGTGTGAGAAAGCCTGGGTATAACATTATTCTATTACTTTTTCCTTTTTTGAAAATGAGTATGTACTTCTGTCACTTGGCTTTATGCATATTCATACACCATTTAGCACCCTTTGCTCAGCTGGGTGAGATATTCTGTAGGTAATCTAGTTCATTTATCTTCAGCAGTGCAACTTGTGCTTGGCATTATTCACCAGTGGGGCCTGTTAGACTGGAATGGGTGACTTTTTTTTTTTTTTTTTAGCTGTAATGTGTATGTTTTTTCAATTGTCATAAATTCTGAAAGCTGTATATTTAGATGTGACTGTATTTCCACATGATAAAGCCTGGCTCAGTTCATGAAATACCATCTGTAGAGCTTTGCAGACCCTGTCCTCTGCTGCATTGTCCCCATGTATGCTGGTGTGACCATTGGTGAAGGAGTGATGGAGAAGTGGTGTGATAGAATGGAATAGAATCAAATTCTGAATCCCCAAGCACTTTCCAATCTGTTATGGTAAATTCTCATTACTGGAAGACAGCAGTGCATGTGAGCTCCAGCTCAGGTCACTCAGCTTGGGCCCACTTTGGGCTTCTCTGCCAGATTCTGGCACTGGCTGTGGAACAACTTGTGTGTTCTTTTGGCCGCTAGTAAGTGGCCACAGAAGCGGGGAAAACAAGTTTCAAGTCTTCTTTGAAACCACCTTGATGGGAAATTGTCTCTTTTGGGATTTTTTAATGATTCTCTACAGTTTTAGATTATCAGGTGTCACAGATTACTGAGGAATGTTGTTGTTCTTTAGCTTTAAATTTAAGGACAATCAGTGATTTATGCCCCACAACTTTGGAGCACTTGATTTTGATTTAGGCTGTTCCCTGCCGTTTGCCAATAGAAAGAGAATGTTAGAAATGAGCTGTGTCCCTGCATAAGGAAAATATCCTCTGGATGTAAATGTCTCATCAGGGTAGGTCTGTCAACCTGCATTTCAAGAAAAAAAAAAAGCTTTCTTTTCTCCTTCCCTTTAGGCAATGGTGAATCATTAAAAGAGCCTTTTGTTTGTTTACTGTGGGGCTGACCCCATGGGAGCACGGATGTCATGCATGATAGATTTATTGACGGATAATCATTTGTTTGGGGCTCTACCGTGAAAAATGGTTTGACTTCATAAGTATCACCTTCAGAAATTATTTAGAGCCTTCTCTGTTTAAATTATGAATCTTTGCAGCAAGGAGAATCCTTGACAGAAGCTGTCTGTAGGAACAGGAAACCTTCTTATAGATGAGCAGCATTAACCAAGTAACCTCCCTCAGGGTATATCCACATGGGCCAGACACACATGCGGGCTCAGAACAAGCTGCAGTAATGTAAAATTGTGAGTTAGTCTCTCTTCCCTTATAGCAATGTTCGTACTCTCTGTAGCTCAGATAAAGACAGTATGGAACTGATTGCCCCCAGTACCTGGGCTGCAAGGCTCGGGGCTGCTTGCATTGTACAGCTCAACAGTGAGTTAAATTAGGTAGGGAAAAAAAAAAAAGGTAAGGAGACTTAGAAAATGTGAGCTTAATAAAGACAGAAGTGGATTCTAGTACTGGTCTGGTACAGTCTCTGCAGAGTTAGTAGTACATGTATAATTCAGAGTACCTTAACTTGTCTGATTACAAAGACTCTGAAGAAGAGCTTTACATTGATGCTTCATGAGTCGCTAAAACCTGCTGCTAATTGCTTTAGTCTGGAGGCCTCACAGGGAAACAAAAACAAAGATCCTGCAGGTGTTTTAATCGGTGTTCACAGAAAAGCCCTGTTGTGCTTCATGGGTTTGATTCAAGCTGTTCTCAGTGCCGAGATGGGAGGTGGCAGTGCTGTTGCCATCTACGCTCTGTGTGCGCTGCAGCCTCTCAAGGAGCCCCAGCAGGTGCCAGGGTTACAAAGCAGCCGGAGCATGCAGGGAAAAAGCATTCCCCTCCTCCCAGTCTAGGATCCCAACAGTGTGCATCAGGTGAGCAAGCAGGTGATGCAGTGAGGGGGGAAAATAAAGAACAGCAGGGAATGTACCACAAGCAGTTGCAAAAACAGTGGAGAAGTTAAATCCACATCAGTTAACACCATAACTAGTTACCTGATGGCAGTGCTTTCCCAGCAGTGAATGTAGGTTACTTAAGAATGATAAAGTCACCTCTCCCAAAACACTGTTTGCTTTTGGGGGTTGTTTTATGTCCTATAACATTTGCTGATCCATTATGAACAGCTCAAAGAAGTTTAAGACACACTATACAGAAACTCCAGTGCTTAGGAACACTATATGGATATTGCATATATGATGATGATGATAATGATAATCCTGGCAGATAAAGGTAAGCCTTGAATACCTGCCATTGAATATAACTGTATTTTTGTCACAGTAGATTTTCTCTATAAGTTTGCATGAGAGAGCATTTTGTTTATCTGTCAGGCGTGAATTGTTTTACAGGAGAGAGGTAATCTGCTAAAATTAGCTAGAAATTAGGTAAATTATTGTGAAAACTGATGTTTAGCTTCTCCCTTTTGTATCTTGCAGTAGAGTGCTCTTGTGTCCAAATGATTATAGATTGATTCACTTGTACATGAATAGGGCTCAGTAATGTTAAAACCAAACAATGTTTTTTGGCATTTACAAAACCTTGTGCATATTCAAAGTATCTAAAAATATGAAAGTTTAGATTATGATCCACTGCAGATAATATCAGCCACGAGTCACTGGTCAGTAAAGAAGGCAGTGCAGGACAAACATTTCCCTGCCTGTGTTAAGATTCTTGTTTGCTACATAAATGGAAAAATTGTCATCAAGTGACATTTATAGGTCTCTAGGGTTGTTTGTGCTCAGGATATCAAGGCTGACTGTTGTATCAAGAGTCAAGCCTGATCACCCAAAATATGAAGTACAGTTTTTATTTAAAGCAGAATCAAAGCAGAACTGGGTCAAATTCTTCCCATTGAAAGTTGATTGAAGATATGTGCCTGAATGTCTTCCACCCTTTGAAAATCCAACCTAGATACTTCATTTTAGGAATCATAATCAGTTAAACTTGTAGGGTCGGAGGCATGTAGTTTGAATGTGCTATTTTCTATAGGACAATCTTATAGGCTGATATGATCCTTCACCATTGTAGAACAGCTTGACTTCATGGTGATAAGTTACTTCACTCAGGTGCTCTATCAGTTAATATTTTAACATTTCCTGTAAGACAAGTATAAGTCTGATGCTTGCTATTTTTTTTTTTCTGATAGCAATTTTACACCTCCAAAGAATGTATCTTAAGTCCAGTGGGCACAGCACTGAAATGTGTGGTCTGCCTTAGCTGTTAGACTGCTGCAAGTGACTAATTTTCTGTACTTGGACTTATGTACCTGGCTGTGGTTCAAAAAGAAAGCAATGATTTGGCCTTCTCCATAAAGTGCTCTGAGAGTTGTCTATTAGTTAATGTTTTTCTCTTTGCTTGCTGTCTCAAAATCTAATTTCTGTAACACAATCCATACAAACATAGTGCTTTGGCATCTAGAAGAGAAACTATTGGAGTAGTCACTTTTTTCCTTGAAAATTTCAGTTTAATAAGAAGACAGCAATGAGTTAATAAGTTATCCTAAGCCTCTGAATTAATCTCCTTGGTTTCCTGGCTAGCTTTATTTGCTAATTTAGGCTGTTTTCCCTCAAAAAAACACCCATATTCTATGTAGGTGCTTTAGGTTTGTTCTTGTGCTGGCGTGTTTAAGGCAGGACACCTTTTCAGGTGTGGACAGGCTCATACTAGTGAAATATATACAAAGAAAATGGTGAAGACTACCAATGCCAAATTAATGAGTTACATAATCAATGCCTTATGGAAAGGGCCATGAATCACATTACAGGATAAAGAATGAATTTTCCCCTTTGCTTTTAATAGAAAAAGCAATATATAGTCTGAAGTCTAGCTTTGATATTTCTCTCTACTCTTCTCCCTCTCAAAGCTTTCTTATAACCAATAAAATTCACAGGTTTGCCATATCTTATTCAGTGAGAAGGTAACTTAAAAACTAATATGCTGCGTTGGCACCAAGTGAAAGAAATTGATTTAGAAGATGACAGCAAAAGGGCCATGCTGAAATGTGTATAGCCAGGCAGTGTCACACTTCCTTGGAAAGCATTCAAATCAATTTCTCGTGGATATGTATTCCTGAGGAGCTGTATCAGGCAAAAAAAAAAGCTTCCCTCAGGAAGCGCTGATCTGTCCAGTGCTCCCATCAGTGCACTTCCACAGTGCCACCCTGGAAAGTTTTACTGGATTAAATGTACTTTTACATTTCTCTGGTGTGTTAGAGCAGTCTGCCTGAGGTGGCAGACTGGGCTGGAGCTGATCTCAGCTTAACTCCTCATTTGTCACTTGGTCAGGGGCAAGGCACATCCTTTTCAATTCACTCCAGTTCCTCCACCTCCAGAAAAGGACAAGTGAATCTTTTTACTCAAGGTTCTGAAAAAGTATCTGAGGAAGAAAGGATGAAACAGCTAGCTCATTGCTGCTGCTACAGTTGTTACACTTCAGCTCAAAGCATCAGATTTAGATATTAGTATTTAAGACCCTAATTAGCTATAGACAGGTTTCTTTTCTCATGGTGTATCATTGGTCATGCCAAACTTCAAGATTACAGAGGAATGACCAAATTTCTGAGGGAAGTTTTGAGATTTGTGGGTAAGAGTCTGAAGCAAACCACCAGCATTTATTTTTCAACATTAATGTCACCAGCCACAGGACAAGTGTCCCTCTTAATATATTAGAGATAGCAGGGTTTGGACTAGCACAGTGGCCAGTTGTCCAGAGAGCCAAGTGATTATCACAGGAAGGAGAGAGTTTTGGTATGCTCACGACTTCATGACAAAACCTCTTGGGATTTGAGAGTACAGATGAGGTTTTGGGAAGATAAACAATACCTAGAGAACTGGAGATTATATCCATAAAGAAAGGCAGCAAGATTGGACTGTTTAGAAACTTGTCTTTTAAGAAATAGTGACTGCAGGTTTCCTATTCCCAGGGAATGAGATTGCATGCACACCAAAATACAAAAAAGGAATAATAATGTGAAATGGAAATAGAGCAGATGAGCATGAAGCTTTTCTGGTTGCTGATCTTCCCTTCCTCCCCTGAATCACAGAGTCTGTCTGCAGAAAAAAAAATGTTAGAAGTAGTTTCTGTTATTTTCCCTGGCAGACAGTGCTTAGCAAGTTGTTAAATTAGAGGTTGTCTTTTGCATTTCTTTAAAGAAGATCATCATTATTCGTCATATGCATGAAATTCTGTATATCACCTCGCTACTGCTGAACTCACTGCTGCTTCGGAGTTCATTTTTTGAGGGATTAATTTTCTGTTGTACTTAATGGTTTTGTCTGTGTGGTTTATGAGTTTTGTTTTGAACAACAGCAAAGTACACTTGCAAGCACTTCCTGTATCTTCAAAATCATAGAAACATTTAGCTTGGAAAACATCTCTAAGTTTGAATCCAGCTATTAACCTAACAGTGCCAAGCCCCAGTTGCCTGTATACCATCCTTTTGGATGCATAGGTCCCTTCCTGCTTTCCCTTCGCTCTTAAGGAGACAACCCTTTGCTGTTTGACTAACCAAATTATATCCCTTCCGCTTTCCCATATAAGTTTCCCAAATAATGCCTTAGTCTCTGCAGTCCCGCTCTGTCTTTGAGTCACTGGATTCCGTAGAAGTCCACTTTGAAGTGAATCCCACTCCTGAGCAATTCCTGTGCGGGTGGCGGTCAGGTGGCACTGAACCCAAAGTGAGTCACTCCAGGACCAGCACCAAGCATTCATTTCTAGGTCCTCTTTAAGCACATTTTGTAGATAGTTCACTTGAGGGTGCATTTGAAGGAGCCGAAGGCACTGCATTAGTTTATTCAGTTAGAAAAAGGTAGATGCAGCTCTTCCTAGAATCTCCCGAAAAACTAGGTTGAGCTCTCATGGAAAAAAAAAAATGAGGACAATGAAAAAAGAGTTTCAGTTTTTGTCATGCTTTATTCCCATTTCTTTGGTGAAACGAATGGAAAACTGTTGGTTTAGAATTAGGCAGAAATGCAACATTTCCATTGACAGCAGGATAAAATGTTTTGGGGGTTTTCCCCCTGAAACTCGTGCCTTGTTTCCAGTTTTTATCTCTTATATCAATCCACTTTTGTAATGATGAAAAGGAGACAGCGGGAAAGAAAAAAACTGCGATAACTGAAACCTAAATTTTCCTCTGATTTTTATCAGCATATAATTTTCTTTGGTTGTCGGAATGTTTTGCCACTCTAGCCCTCTCTTCTATTGATGAAGGGTATGAGGCAAAAGTGTGTCATCTGGGTATGTTTGAAACAACGTAACATTGCTTAAAATTTAATATTTTATAACAAAACAAGCTGATGCTTTCTAAGCAAATAAAATAGCACGTGAAGAGTATAGACAATCTTGCCAGTTTTCAGTCTGGTAATCATTGGAGTATTATATTTGTGTGTCAGTTTTTCCTGGAGAAGTAAACTGGGATTATTTGGTTTGGTAGCATTTTGTTTCCCAAGTGTTATAGTGGAAAACTCTCAATATTTTCTAATATCTATCAGTCGAATATTGAGGATTTTATATCACTATTGTTTTGCTATTAGTAGGTCATGGCTAAGTTTTCCTGTATGTACTTATTTTTGGAAACAATAATAAACCCTCCAAACCGGACTTGCTTTGTTGATTGATTCTCAGCAATTCTTCTTGCACCTTGCAGTATCATTACTTAAACGAGAATTGTATTTTGGAAATATACTTCATTCTTTTTCAGTCTGACTTGATGCACTCACTAGACAGTGAGATTTTCCTGTTTCGCAGAGGCTGGTGGGCTTTGTGATTGAGCATAAACAGACTGAACTGAAAGTTATCTAAATATTTGAGCATTCAATGCAGTCATTCACTGATACATCTTGTCGTAGCAAGTGGTTGAGGTAGAAGAAGAATCGTGGGAAAACCTGGGATGGGATCCACAGCTGGCTACCACCACTTTGCTCAGAATCATCTTGGGCATACCCCACTTTGAACACACGCCACTACCTGTGGAGATCTGGCTGGCTGGGCCTGTTCTCTTATTTTCTTTGACTTTGCGCACAACAGTGGCTATTGTAGGCTCTGCACTGCTCGTGATCCTCAGGTTTTATGAGTAGCAGGCTGAAAGGTGAGCAGTGATGCCTGCCTTCCGGCTCAGAATTTCAAAGTGTCCTCAGCATCCCCTTGTAACTGTGCTGCAGCAGAGCTGAGCTGTGGGCTATGGATACATTCCAGGTTCTCCTTTGCTGTGGTTGTGTATGATGTATGATACTAGAGATGAATTAATTGAATATTTTATTTAACAAAGATTAAAATAAATTAGTAAGCAATGTACTGCCCTGCCTGAACACCCAGTAAGTACTAGTAGTTTTCATTATCCCTCAAGAAATCATTGACTATTTTATGTGATGCAGTAATATATTATTAATAGAAAATTTCATTGGTAACATTATTGTGGATTCTCAATATAGCAAGAATGTACATAAAGACATGAAATCCTAAGGAAGAGAAAGACGGGTGATCTTCCACAAAAATGAGAAAGTACAGGGTTTATTCATGCACACAGAGGACTACAGATCAGGCAAGTGCCTGATTCTGGTGGCGATCTTTATTTTTAAAGCATGCCTGCTACTACATATTATAATGTACTAATCTCTCTTAGTTTTTTAATGGTAAACTGTAAATATCTACCTGAAATGTTGTTCTCTGCCTGAAGCTGGATATTTTAAGTCCCATTGTTAGCAATGCACCTCTATTTATTACATGGAGGAATGTCTACATTCCCATCCATTTTATTCACCAGGCTTGGGAGGTAAGATTATGCACTGGAGAAATTCATCTGTGCAGCTCAAAGTCTCATCTTCTGCAGTGACAGGACACAGCACACAGAATTGTGTATCCCACACTGTCATCTAAGGAGGACTCAATTTAACGGTGTCTCTGGCAAGGTAAAGTAAAAATGGTTCAGAGACATTTGTTCTGCCTCCTCCTGGTGTGCAGATGCTTAACTTGTCTGGCATCAGCGAATTCACCTATTATCATTTCAGACCATGTCATCAGCCATAACTCTGCCTTTCCTCTTCCTTGGGCTTCATGTTTCCCAGTCTGAATGCTGAATCGAAGGCAACTTCTTGTCTTGCCACGGCAGGTTTTTGTCAGTGGCAAGCTTCCTTCTAATTGGTTCTGCACGCATTGTGAAATCGAGAAATGAGCCTTTGTTTCAAGGGCACTTTATACACGTAAAGTAGCACTACTACTTTTTGCTTCCACCCTGAAGTAGCACTCAGCTGGCTTGGGCCCTGCCACAAGGGATGAACTGAGCTCTGCCTCACCCACTGCTGCTGCACAGGCTTAACTCAAGCTCCTGTCTGCCTTTGGGGACCTTGGCACTGTGACTGCACCATAGGCATGCTCTAGAGCTACTGCCCTGCCCATTATCAGACTGGAATCTGTCTAAAGGAATCAACAGTAGAAGTCTAAAACCGTCATTGTATCCTGCGCAGTGTGTCCAAACTGTGATCTTGTGGAATGGACTCATAAACCGAGACCTTACGATACTTGCATTGAGTGCAGTGTGAAAACATATTGTGTTAATCCTTTTCTTTTTGCTCTGTGTCTTATGATTGTCCTTGAAACCTTGCAGGAGGTGTTGTTATCTAACTGAAATACATTGCTATGAGAGCTTTCTACATTGTACTGGGCTTTTTAGAAAGCTTTTACCATTTCATAATTTAAATGTATGTTTGTCCCTCTTTAATTGAAAAGTTGTTAGGAGTGAAAGGTTTGTGTGTCTGAATTGTTTGAAGGCTGCTTTGACTTTCGGTTGCTGAGGAAACTGTTTTAATGTAGAATTGTATTCCAGTGACTTCAAAGTATCTGTTCTGCCACGGTTCATGCTCTCCTTGGGATGGGGGACTGTTTCAGTGGGAAACTGTTTCAACGTAGTTTTGACCCATCTGGGTTTGGCATATCCAAAAAGCGCTGGTGAAGCTTCAAAGTTCAGCTGGTGCTGAAATTTCTAGGACAGTTCTGTGTACCATATGTATCCAGGACTGGACACGACACCAAAGCTGCTGACTTGTGACTTTGGAATACATGCACCATCATGTTACCCTGTATTCTGACTCATGTCCTCAACTTCTTGTATTATTCTTTTGCCTGTTTGTACAAGTGGAGTGTGCACCACTGGTGTCGTGGTTTACTGAGTGGAGATTATGTGATTATAATGGAGAATCTTCACATTAAAACTCCTATGAATATGGGAAAACTGCTTTGTATAGGAACTGATGAAATCTTACATGAGGAAGGCAAAGGAGGTGATGGGTCTACAGGTCTGCAGTCCTTGTCCCTCTCATGCTCAAGGTGTTGGAAAAGATAATTAATCCATCTCTTAAAATCTCGTGTTGAGACTAAGATGCGTCTTCACTCTCCTTTCGGGCCACTGTGTTGTCCCCAAAGATGGATGACACTAGTGCATAGGATCTTCCATCTGTAATTTAAAGCTGAGCCATCGAAGTGCAGAGCATGTATTTGCTGAAGTCCTTGGAAATACTAGCTTGACTCTGGTCACATCATGGGATTTCTAGGAATATAGCCTCTGTCTTGGCTGGTATTCTCATTTTTCCTGAGGCTGGGATAAAAAAATCCACATAATTTGACTGGACTCCTCCACCAGCAGAGCCTCTCTTCTCACAAGCTGTCAGAACTGCAGAACAAATAGATGCTGTGGTCTAACCTCAGGGGCAGGAGGACACAATTAAACCCAGTTCTATAGGGGAGGCATTTCCTTTTCACAGGCAGGTATCTGAAGGTTGAGTGGTAGACACTTCTTGCCCCAGTTGCAGCATTTAACAGACTATCTGGAATGGTGTGGGAAGTTCATAGCAGTCCAGGCACTGGGCTGAGGAAATAGAGAGGAGGGGCAAAACTCTTCTATCTCATCAGCTCAGATATCCGCCAGCCAAAAGCAGCTTCAGATCATACAAGTTGCAGAAGTGCTTTTCACCAAGAGTTGTCTCCCATGTCAGGTAAAGACTAAACTTATCTACAGTAGTGGTTATGGGGAAAATAGTTTAAAAAAAAAAAGAAAAGTGTTTTTTCTCCTGGAGGCACATCCTTATATACCTTTTATGTGGAGCATGAATACGGTAGTACAGAGGGAGAACTCACTTCAATAGCAGGTTCTGCTGTGCAGCAAAAGGCCACGGCTGCATGGACATGAGCCTCCAGCCTAGAAGGGGAATTGCACATCAGCTTTGGAGGCTAATAAAGGCATGACCTTCTTGCTTAATGAAAGAAAAAATTCCCGGGAGATGCTGTTCCCTGCTGGCTGTTTTACGTTTTCCCAGTCACAGGCCACAGTCCGGTCCCTCCTTTGCGATCAGCAGCACTTGTGTTGTCACCCGAGCACCAGCTGTGGGAGGGATGAGGAGTCTGGCTGAACCTGGAGCTCTAGGTGAATGATCAGGAAATATTTTTCAGGCAAAGGGGTCAATAAAAAAAGTCTTTTATTGCAAAGGAAGCATAGGACATGTAGAAGTTTAGCAAAGAGAATTCTTGAAGGTGCCTGGGAGATGTGGATCATGAGCCCTGTGTGGCCAAATGCTTTAAATGTCCTGGAGTTTGTGCCATCAGGAGCAAGGCAAGGAGGCTTCGGGACATCTAGGCCATTTTTTTCAGTCCTGGTAAAATATAATAATTATTATCTTGGATGAGTTTTGAAGGTTCAAGGGCTGAACTGGACCATAGGATTGAGTCATTTGGAGAAACCTATGTGAAACTCATGCACTCCTTTTGATGTTATCACAGTCCAAATAGTTTCTGAAAGTGAATTGATTTCTGGGCTGCTATTTCGGAAGCAGTGCGGGAGAGAAATCTTGACTAATGTCAAAACATCCCATTTTGAATCTGCAAAGACTCCATTTGGGTGGAGGATTTTTTGTTTGGTTGGTTTTTATCAGAGTTTTTTTTTTCCTGATTTTTTTTAATGGCATCGTTATAATGCAATGTATAAATGCAATCTAATTTATTTCATAGCATAATGTTCGATCAGTCCAAAGCAATTATTTTTCTCCTGAAATGTCATGTTTAATTTTGCCTCTTAATGAATTTGGAATTGGAAATCTCAAAGCTGTTGATGAAACCAAATGTTCATCATTTCTTTGGACATTTCTGTTCAGGTGCTCTACATTTGGCTGTAGTAGAGTCACTACATAGCACAGACTGCAGTGTCTTCCTCCTACCCTGAATCTTCACTGGTAGGGGTGAAATCACTCCAGAAAAGAAAGGCTTTTTCCTATGTAAACTGTGAAGTGGAACGGAGTAGTAATTGTCATCAAGCTTTCCAGGGTCTACTACAGTACTGATTCAGGCTATGTATCTTGTAACAGGCATTAACAACAACTGTATATATAATAAATTTGACACATTTGAGTTCTAACAACCTTAAGCTCCAGGGATTCAAGCCAACTTCATTAAAACGGTGAAAGAAAATGTTAGCAAGTCATTCTAAATGGTGTTGGCATATATACACCTTTTGACTTGAATCACTTACTGTTGTCCCAGTAATTCAGTCTGGGTTTTCTGGCATACTGTGTGAATGTAAGGAGGAAGTGGTACAATTCCCGTAGACTCCCACTGATGCTTTGGCTGTTATCTTTGCAGTACTGCTCCCTCTGTGTGTGTGTGTATTTATTTTTTATTTATTTATTTATTTATATTTTTTATATATGGGGAAAAGCTTCTATTTTTTTCATATGTAAAGTAGCACGAAGCACAAACCAAATTTTTAGTGGTTAAGTCTTTTAGGTATTTTACATCTTGGGTTGCTATGGTAGATAGTAGGGCTTAAATAATTCCACTGTCTGGACATGTATATTTGTCTAACAGTTTTTGAAGCTGGTGGCCTGTTTCAATTATATTTTGAAGAGAAGCAGAGGCCGTCAGAGGGACTGCACTCCTACAAGTTTTTAAGGATTAGTGGCTCATAGAGGAGCCACAGCCAAGGAAAGCTAACCCTTTGTTAGACAGCAGGAAAGCATACAGGAGAAACACTTGTGGACCTGATTTACTAGTTCCTATGGCTCATTCAAATTATTTGTTTAAACCTGAAATACACGTAATTTATGCAGAGAGCAGCGTGTCTACACGTATTTGTCTGTTATACTCATGCATAACGTTCACTGAAGTCCTTCCAGAAATTAATTGTTCTCCTTCTTGCTTAAAGCAGAACCTCAGCTCCATCTGCTGGCTCTGTGATTGCTAAGCCCAAACGGCTGAAATGCGTCTTGTCTGAGATTTTGCATTTTGTCTAGTGAAAAAACATAAGCATAGAACCAAGCACACAGATGAGCGTTATCTCCCTCGAGATAGATTTTATCTATAACTGAGAAGGCCCTTATCTTTTGATTCCTTTCTTTAAGGGGGGAGTGTTTTTCTGAGCTTAATGCCTTTAGAGATCAGGGGGATTTTTCTTCAATTATGATCAAAAAAACTATTTAGGAAAAGGGGAGAAAATTCCCTCTATCTCACCTTTGTCTCTTGATAGCAGAAGGTAAAGCTTTATGAGGAAGGTCAAATATTATATCTGAGTTGCAATGTCTTCCTGATTTATAGGTCTTATCATGTGACTCCTGGAACAAAGCTTCAAGCCAGCTCTAAAACCTGAAATACTCATGGACTAGTATAGCTAATTCTTCACTAATAACAGATTTTGATAAAAGTCAGTGCTAAGATGGGTATTTTCTTCCTTGCTTGCTTTTTCTCTGCTTCAATTAGGTAGCTGGGCCCAGATTTTCTGTTTTGTAGCTGTTTTGTAGTAAGAAATTATTTTTATTCCAGGTGGGATAACAAAAAAGAATTCTGAAATAAATTTTTCATCAAAAATTAGTGTTAAATCTGGCAGAGTTTTTGTTTTGATTTTGATCACATGTTTTTAATTTTTTTTTAGAAAGGGCAATGCTAAAAGAAAAAAAAACAGTTCTGTTCAAACAATAGGCCAGACTTCACATTTTCAGTAAAATAAGTGATGTAAGTGGATGAAACATCTTTTTGGTGGAAAATCAAATGGCTTGTGGCAGTGAGCTGTGCTGTCTCTGATTTTGCATGAACATGAGGGCCTGGAAGTAGGGCAGAGAGAATTAGTATAGGCATGCATGAGGTCAGCTGAAAATTAGCTCCTTTGCTCTTTTTCCATTGTGAATTGATACAACAGCACTACTAAAACTCTGGGCTAGCTCGTGTAATTTAAAATTGAAATTTCTAAATTGAAAAAAAAATCGTTTTAAAAGTGTTAAAATTAAACAACTTGATTTCCCTCTGCCTGCCACTGTCTTCTGAACCTGACTAAAACTTGATGACTGTTTGAATGGGCTCAGAAACATGTCTTTCAATTTTAATAATGTGGCTGACATATTATTCCTAACCCCCTTTTTGGCAATTAGTGGAATTGGTGGATCATCATTCAGCTTTCAACTCGTTTTGTCTATTGCATGTGGCTGTGAAAGTGGAAAACCTTACACTTAAGATGCTGATTAGGAGGAGGAGGAAGAGACTGTGATCTAGTCTGATGAGAAGAAAGCCAAATCAAACTTCTTCAGCAGATACTTGCTGAGAAAAGAAGCAAGGCCCAAGACTGTGGTATGGAAACAGTAATCCAGGACTGGGATTCATTATTCCTTGTACTTAGTCCTTTGGCACAACCTGTCCCAATTTTATAGCAGCATCCCCAGTGCTCTCGGTGCTACAAGCAGTGAGCAAACCTGAACCTACACTGAGGAGGAATGGAGAAGGGCGGGTCAAGATATTGTGAAGTGCAGCAAATACAGACAGGTAGAACAAAATTATAAGTCAAGAGTCTGAGTAAAACCAGCCTATCTTGCAGGCAATTTTAATCCTTAAGACATTCAAGTTTGCTACAGAGGTGCCTTCACTGAGGTTTATGGTCTCCATGTGCTCCTGGCTTATGTCGTACTTACCCATTGCTAGGCATTTGGCAGTGGAGCAGTTGCACATTCTCTCCTTTTTATACATTGCACTTTTCTATGTATGGGGAAGAGTTTTATATAGCCACAAAGAGTTTTATATGCCTTGGTGACATTTAATCTACATACTCTCCTCCACTTCTCCATTTTCCTAATGAACAAGCTGTAGGCTGCATATTTTGCATACATTAATGCTTTGTCACTTCAAACTCGAGGCAGAAGACTGTTCCAGGCAGAAATACCATCTTGTTCCTGTCACAAGTCTTAATACAGGAGAATATAAAAAAACACAGCATTTGGAACCTTTTAACCAGTTTTAAGCAGCACAGGGTGTTTTCCTGTCTCATCTGTTTATAATAATGCTTAAGATCTTAAATGAGAGCTGTTTCTCCATGTGGGAAGCATAGAGTTCATTAATAATAAAAGGCAGCCTTTTCCAAAGCTGTGTACGGTCATGATATACTGTGGCCAGGAAATGTTCATCACTCTTACCAGGAATTGGTGCAAAAATCGCCAGATGTGACCAAGGTTACACAGTAGTTGTGTCAGAAGGGAGATTTAATCTCTGCTGCCAAAAATAAGAACGTATACACATACACAAAATGTAATAAATTGCTTAAGACTGAGGCTAACTGAAACAAATGTGTAATCTACTGCTAGGTAGTTGTAAATGGTGTGCTGCAGAGAAGGGAGATGTGCAAAATGGTTAAACAAAGCCCATGTGACAAAACTATTCCCTCATTTCAGCCACTTGCACCTTTAAGTGGATGCTGAATGCATGTTTGAAAGATGGCATCTGCAAGACAATATTTTCCCAAGAACAAACAAACAGTCTTGTTGGGGAGCAGAGCTGTTCAGTGTTTTCTATTCCACTCGTGAAATGGAGGTGAACTTTTCTGGCATTTATAAAAAGAAACAAGCCCAGAGGACACAAGAGAGCAATCATACTTGCACATGTTTGTGTTCACATTCAGGTGCAATGGGGGATTGTAGTATAAGAAGACCAGATATCGATCTGAGGAGCACAGACTTCTCAGAACAGGCTGGAAGAATCCACAAAAAAACCCATCACAGCCCATGGTGATCCCTTGGCTTTCCCCCACTTCTGAGCAGCCCCACTTCTGCTTCATAGCATAAGGTACAATCCCTCTGTGTGCTTGTGTGCACATTTTCTGTGTGGCATTAAGGGACGAGGCTCTCTATGTACAGAGGCAGGATTTGTTGAGGGAGTATCCCACACTGCCTCAAAAAGGACACTGACTTACAAGTTCACCATCACACATCCCCACAGAGACCCTGAAATGTCAGATCTTTCAGGATACAGTAGATCTAAAATATTTGTTTTAGAAGGAAAGTGGTCTTGCCCTACTGATCTGTAAGGAGCATGGAAAGGATGATGACTTGACAGGTAGAAAAACACACAGCATACACCTCTCACATCCCCTTAGCAATCATCATGCCTTTTTTAGTGGTAAGGAAGCCTTTAGGGGGGTTTGTCTTGGGGATTTGTTTTGGAGTTTGTTGCTTATTTTTTGGGGGGGAGAGAGGTTCATTTGTTTTGTGCAAACAGAGAAATGGGCAACAAAAAGCCAGAACTGTGTGTTCATAGCAGTGCTGCGTGTCTGTAGCATCCCACCTTTTCTGTGGAGATTGCTGTGTTTGGAAGCATTCCCTTACAGCAGCTCACTAATAATTATTAGCTAGAGTTCACAGGGGCCCTGTGGCAGTAGAGGAAGTATTCACTTTCTCGTGTAGTAGTTAGCTAAAACCTGACCTTTTGATCTTAGTTTGACCAAAAAGGATAAAATCAATCATAAAATGAATATCTATTCCCAAATCAAAGTGTGTTTCCTAACTGGCAACTTTTACTGCACTGCAGTAACAGCCTTCAATGCGCTTGACGCGATTTTGACACGTTGCAATTTGGTCTGTGGAGTTCTAATGATTGTACGTGAGGTAACATTGATTTTAGGCTTATTTTTCTCCTTTGCTGTTTTTCTTAGTCACCTGCTATGGCATCTGAATCTGCACACACAAAATGAAGTGTTGTTCAATCATGCCACAGCCGTGGCACTGTCACTGCCTCTGAGCTTCCCTCCTTTGATGTTACGAGAGCCTGCAGAGCCCAGGCTCCTGACTTAAGCATCAGAGGGAGGCTGCTTAGTGCAGGCTATCTGAATACCCTTTTGCTTCCCCTTGTCATCGCTTGTAAGGCTTTCTTAAAGTCACATGTTTACTTAACAGTGACATTTTTAGAGGAATCCTTAGCAAGGGCTTAGTGGAATTCAGATTGGGAGTGTCTCTGAATACCTTAAATATATTGTAGCTTTATGTGGATATAAAGGGCAGTTGTAGTGGTAGTTTGGGTATGTCTGTCTCACTGGTTGTCTGCTCTGTGTAGCTGTTTGCACAGCACCGGGTCAGAACAAGAAATATGACAGTGGGTGTAATGAAAACATCAGGAGCTCTCATTAGGGCTGGCTGACCGTTCCATCTGAGCTGTGGGTCTGCAGCAGATTCCATTAGAAACAAATGTCCAAGGAACTGTTTAAAATAAGTGGTCACTTATTTTAAGTGACAGCAATATCAGCAGCAGTATGCCTCTGCTTCATAGGGAGCCTCACACAGACACTTCCCAGTCCATAGAAAAGTAATTTTTCAGGATCACAGAAATACCAATACTGGCAGAAGGAAGAACATTTTTCACTATGGTGAAAAGTTCACATACTTTACCTAACATTAATTTAATCAAAATGTTAGACACACCAAGTTGATAATTTGACCTTGGTGTCTGAAAATTTTAGAATGCCCTCAAAGAAAGCTTGGGCCAGAGAAAATAGACCAGACAATCAAGTTTATCTAAACTGAGCTTTTAAATTACATTTATTGGTACTGTGCTTGTTGAAGAGCTGAATTTTTACCACCCTTCCCTGGAACAGGTTGTTATTTTTGGCATCAGTGTCTGTGTTATCATCAGTGTCTGATCACTTTGCCTGTGTGTGTGGCAGCCTCATTCCTCTTCTCATGGTCTGCCACAAACACTGCTCTACTCAGAGATACTGGGGAGGGCAGGACTTGGTGCCCAGTTGTAACAGCAGATGACTCCTCAAGGAGCTTCTGATTAAGGTCACGAGGCAAAGTGCTGTTTAATTTAAGGAATGATAATAACCCAGAAGTTATATATTTAGTCACAATTGAAATCAAAGAGCACGCAAAAAGGTGAGGGAGACAGCAGACAAAAGATTTAGCAGAGCACCTTGTATCAAATGTTCAGATAACGGTTAGCTGTTGATTGTGGAGTATGAGCCAAAAATCAAGTTTTATTGTGTGCCCTACAGTGATTTCTATGTTCAAAATGAAATCAGAAAAACAGGCACTTGTTTATCTCCATAAGTTATTGCAGCATGTGTGACAAGAAAATAAAGAAGTCATAAAATATTATTAGTGCTTTCTTTTTATTGATTACTGTGTTTCTTTAGCTGCAGGAAGTACTGGAGAAAATTTATGGCTCCAACCTTTAGTTTAAAAATTAGTGTAATTGTTAAACTGTGGAATTATGAACAGCTACTTGTCGAACAGTAACAAAAAGACAACCTTTACAAAAAACGCCTAATATTCTGCCTGCATCAAGAAACTTTCACACAATAATGAGCTGATCAGTAAGAGTAATAATCTGCTTTAAAAGGGGAATGTAGATGACAGTAAATAAGAACTGTTGAAACAGGCAGTGCAAGGCACATAATGAGGGTGTTTCAAAGAGATTTGCAGTAAATGCAGGGGTTTTTATAATAACAGGATGTTTACAAGTTCCTCTCACTTTTTTACTCCTGAGTCTATCACAGTAATTCCTCTGGCTTAGATGGCACAGTAATCAAGTCAAGCCTGATGAGTTAGATTTTTATTTTAAATCACACCCACTTCATCCTCCTAGTCCACTTTTACTTGAAAATATTTCCTCCACAGAATGCTGTGCTCTTTCAGAAGAGTTAAAGAGTGAGGCCAGTGGCTTTTCAATTAAGCTGTTGGTTTATATCAGCCTTTGTGGCTGACACTTCATCTGCCCATGATGAAGTGGCACTGGGGAATGATGCCTCACTTTGCCCCATCCAAAGCATTTTCCCTTTGCGTGAATTCTGTCTACCCTGATTCAGAAGAAACTATTTAAAAGAAAATATTTTTAAAGGTTCTTTCTTGTTTAGTAGAAGATATTTCTGTTCCTAAGGCAGCTTTCATCTGATGATTAGCATCAAAGCATTTTGTAAGTCTTGATTCTTTAGCTTTCTCAGTAGTCTCGAGGTATTTTGAGAAAAAGGTTTTGAGTAGCTCAGAGTTGAAGCTTACTTCTTAACAGCACAGAGCAAGGTGACACAACAACTTGGGCCAGAATTAAAAAGACAAGTGATGGTTGGCTAAAACTTTGAGAAGAAGCTGTTGTAGAGACTGGAATAGATGAATTGATTGCTTTGCAAGCAGTTGAGACCTCCCTCTCTTTCACCTTCATCTTATTTTGTCCATAAAGCTCTGGAGGATATAAAGGACTGGGCACTGAGCAGAGATTGCAGAAAACATTGTTGAACTTGAAAATGGAAGTGTAGATGAAGAATAGCAGTGCTGGGTCTAAGGTCAAAGCCAGCTTATGGGGAGACCAAGGGTTTGGAATGCTCCATCATGGGCAGCAGATGCATTGGATGAGCATCACCACAGCTGGGATGTGTGGTCCTTGAAAGTCCCCCATGTAGCTGAGAACTGGGAAATCCAGCAGCACACAGGAGAGCTGCTGAGGATTTGGTAAGGCAAGCCAGCCAGGAAGGGAAAAAGCAAGTGACCATCCTTCATCAAAAGGGATGTGGCCAACAGAGTCATCCAGTTCTGGCCATTACCTGTTTCTATTGGTACAGTAGAGCTGAAAAACTGTTATTCAGTGTTAGCTATAAGTCCTCTGAGATGCTTACACATGCTCTTTATTTCACATTAAGAAATGGTCAAAAGAATGTCATTGGAGCCTTTCACGAGAAAAATTGAATGAGTACCCAGTCTTTGCAAGACAGAATGGGCAGATGTGACCATAGGTGTAACAAATACCATCCAGTGAATCACCTCCTGTTCCTGATTTTCTGATGTGTTTAGCACCTCCACCAGGGATAATGGTTTAAAGAGCTTTATACTCAAAGGGAGCAGATTTCTGAGTGGCTTGGCACTCTTTGGGAACAATCCATTCCCCTAGCATCATGAAGAGATGTGGACAGGGTGAGCTGGCAGAACATGCTCTGACCCACTACAACACAGGCATGTGTCTCAGTCTTCAGTAACTAGCTGTCAGTCCTTAAAGATGATGCTGAAATGGAAAAAGATTAGCAGCCCGGGAAAATAATGGCCAAATTTGTTTAACATACTTTACAACAATGGTTATGTCACATAATTTTAAGTAAATCTTGTTCGTTAGAGGCTGAGTCTCTGCATTCAGTGCTGTAGAAGTCTGAAGGAATCACAAAGAATTTGTCTAATTGGCATCATGGATGAAGGCTGCTGAAGCATTGGGAAGGACCAGTTCTTCTGCACCAGTAATGATCTTATTGCCATAGTTACAGTTCTCTTACTCCCCTGCTCCCTGCAAGTCAACAAATTGCATTAAGAATGTTTGCAAAACCTTAAAAGTCTCACCTTTAGTACAAGTAGTCAAACAGCTGCCTTAAAAGTCAGTTCTGCCTATACTCATGCCCAGTTCTGCTTCAGCTGTGGAGGAAGCCCTCATTGTCTATGAAACCAAAACATCTGTACGCTCCTTAATCCAGGCACTGGCACACCAGGGACTCCTTCAGCTTTGTGGATGCTGAGCAGGTTGAGCCCTATGGAGGGCTATGAGGTAAAGTAGAAGTTTCTCATGTGCCTTCCTGCCTAGGGAAGGGAATAAGTATAATTCGTGCAAATCTGTTCAGATCAGGAGCCTGGGTTAGGACAGAGGCACTGAGATGAGACTGAGTTGGTGTTGAATTGCCCTGGCAAGACTGAAATGTCTTTTCTTTCCATGAGATGAGAGCGTTGATTCCAGCCATCTGTGAAATTTGAGCCATCTTTCATTCCCCATCAGGAAGCTGTGCTCTGCCTGAACAGGGCAGGGGTACAACAGCAGAGACTGTGACTAAGAGACAGGGCACTTACCACTCTTGGCTAAAGAGCCTCAACTCTTGTTCTGTGAATTAAAGAATAGGAAGCTCAAAGGAATATGATTACTAACCCACTATGGCACTTTTAATGCCAAGTAATATTCCAACCCTTAAGATTTGTATCTTTTTTTCCCCACTCTTCATCTTTCTGTTAGCAAGCAATAGTAGCTTCTTTTTCCACTTTTTCCATTTTCAGCCTCTCTTGTCTCAAACTGGGTGGTAAACAGGGTGGCCTGACTTAGTCAGGTGCTTTATAGGTATTAAGATGAATTTTCCTTTCCAAAGCACTTTGTCTCAATTTCCTGGCTTGTTAGGATCTGGGTGGTGATTTGAGTAGTTTCAGCATACTCTCTAATCCACTGTCTGTTTTCCATGGAAAATATGAGGATGTCATTGTCAGGGATGCACAACAACTAGGCTGCCAGGCATTCTTGCATATATCTTCTCCTTATTTTATAAGCTGACTGGATAAATTAAGAATGTGTTTCACACAAGGCATCACTTAATACAATTAATGGGATGGGCAAAGGGTCTTTTTATCAAGCACACTGTCTTTGTGCTCATCTGCCATCTCCTTTTACAGACTCATTTAAGGTGAGTCTGAAATGCGTTTAAGATTTCAGGAGAAGCATCCATTTGAGTCTTTTAATTGAGGTCAGGAGAGCAGAAGCAGCAAGCAAACTTGAAACTCTGGAAAGGGGAAAAAGATGTCAGTGGGTCTGAGACAAGCCTTGTTGCAAAGAGGCACAGGCTTGGAGAGAGGCAGGGTGTGTCTTTTTCTGACAGTTTGCTGTGACCTTTGTGATGGTGTCCGTGAGCCTCTCCCTCCCTCTCCAGCACAGAATTCCCCTCTGGACCATTGCTACGCAGGGCTCTGAGGGCACAGAAGCTTGCAGAGGGGGAATTTTTCAGTATCTCATGGAAAATGTAGTCCACTTTTAAGCCCTCAACTTGGAGAGAGGCCCTGATGCAGAAATACCTGTGGGGAGCCACAACGGTATTCCCAGTTAAGTGTCAATGGCACCTGACAGTGTTCACCTTTCCAAAAAAAAAAAAAAAAAAAAAATAACCATTCTTTGTGAAAAGTGCTTTTCTACATCTATTTTTCCAAGCCGTTGCCTACATCTTTTGCACAATTGAACCTTATTATCCAGCAGTGTGGAAGGGATGAACTCTGCATCTGCCCAACATGCTCCGCACTGCCTGCATTAAGCTCACCACCTTTCCCATATGGATTGTTTTGAACTGTTGCCTGTAGCCAATTTCATAATGGACATTAATATTATCTAAAACTACATGTGTATTGAAAAAGGAGGGAAGCAAGCACTCTCCTTTAGGTGATTGAACAGCATCTGCATTTTATATCTGCGTTGTCTTGGCAAAGTTACTACTCTCCTGTGAAATCGTGCGTTGGGAGTTTTTTGCTTGTGTGAATTGACAAAGGTTGCATCAGGCATGACTTAGAAGGCATTGGATCTACAAAGTGCAAGGACTCATACTCTGTTGTGCCTTTCACAAGTTGTTTGAACAATGGGTCAATTCTCAGTTATCAATAGTTCACAATGAGAGATCAGGCTGTGGTCTTTGATATGGTTTTTAAGTTGACCCCTACTGATTGAACTGTGCATGCAGAGGATGTCTGCAATCACATCTTCAATTTATGACCAAGCTGTAGGAAATAAAACCTCCATGCTGAACAAATTATAGAATACTTTATTTTACTTAATCTTGCCCAGCAAGCTAAAATAAACATGCATCCTTAGATATACCAGTAATTCATGTAACATGATAATTACTCAGTGTGCAATCATTACATTTCCAATAGCGCTCATTACCCCAACAGCTCTCAAGCATTTCTGCAGCAACACTTGGCTAGTAGCTATAATGATATCATTTTGCAAGTTTCTGGGGGTATTTTTTTGCTCTGACTAGCATTGATTGCATTTCATTTACCTTTTTGCTCCTGCTATTGTTTATTGGTGAGAATTTATCAATTATCTCAGTCAAGATCCCAACAAAAACTACTGTTTCACTCACTAAAAATCAATAAGGAAACTCAATAACTCTTTTCAAAACCCAATAAAGAAGCAGAAAATAAAGTGTTCACAGCAGATATGTGCACAGGGCTTTGGTTGAATAGTTTATCAGATGAAAAAATTATGGTTTTTGTTGACTTTAATTACCTACCAAATGCAGCCTGAACTTGCAAACAGTTTGTTCCTGCTTTGCCCTTTTCCTTTTGTTTCAAAATACTGAAATAAAGGTGGTGTTTTCAAAGAGGAAGTATTTTGATAGTTTAGAAAATGTATCTGAGATAAAGGTTATGGAAATGTGAAAGTACTACTATTTTTGAAGGTGAAAACTATGCTAAAACCAAGCCACAATATTGTGTGCAGGGACGGGAAAGAAGAACAGGCAATGTTATGCTGCTCAGCTCAGACCAAAGCAACCACTTTTTCCTTCCACTTCCAAGTGACTTTGTAATTGTCCTTTTGACCTCAGTGGATATCCCTTCCTCATGTTTAAAATGGGAGTCCATCTAGAGTATTTTTGGGGGGACATGGGCTAAAGCTCATTTGTTCTTTTCACGATGAGTGAGTGTATTGCTTTCTTCATAGCAGAAGGCAATAAGAAATTATTTTGTATTGTAGTTTGGGATGAAAAATCCAAGAGAAATATATCTGATGATGAGCTAACTAATTCTAATGCAGAAGCAGTAGGTGTTTTCAGCAGAGTTACAGCAGGATCAGTTTTCAAATGCCCTTTAGATATGGGCAATAATTCTTGCTCTTTTATACTACTGTGGCAGCTAGAGGCTTCCAGCCAAGCCAGGATCTGGTATACTGTGTGATGCTGTAATGTTTGTGCACGCAGTGCAAGACATTCCTGTCCCAGAAGATGTGCTAAAATAAGCAGATAAAACAAAATACTGGGAGAAAGGAATTTTTATTATTATTATTTTTGCTTGTTCAACTGATGAAGATAGGGGAGAAGTTAAGAGATATTTCCTGATTACCCATGAAGTTGCAAGCACAGCCCTGAGGCAAACACTAGTACCTTCATTTCCAGTAGGATACTTTAATCTTGTATTATTCCTTCGTGTGCACAGGAACCAGAACACAGCAGTTGGGAAACATTGTGCTTCTCATACTTTGAATGGTCCAGAGCAAGCAGCCGTTTTTGGCATAACAAAACTGCTTAAGGCTTGTCAACAATTAGCATCCTGTTTAGAATTGGAAACATGTATTTTTGAAATCTGCCTTGCTCTGATCAGATTAAAAAATAGTGTCAAGGCAATTAAAGGAAAATAAAGAAGAATGAAACTGCTCTCAGAGTAATGGAAAAATAATTATCAGTGTGCCAGCGTGTTGTCCCTGCTGGATGCCAGAGGAGAAACATCCATTTTCAAAGTGCTTTTTGGGCCTCATCTTGTATCGTGCTCAGCTTGCTCAGTTCCCATGCAATGTTGATAGAAACTAGAGGCACCCAGCACCTGAACAGCTGCCCTGAGTATCTTCCAGGACGAGCCCACAATGGACAAGAGTAGTTTGTGCACTGGCAATGAGAGCAACACAGAGGAATTAAAAACACAACAAAGGAAAATAAAATGTGTTGGAAAATTCCTTACTCAAAGATGATGGCTTTTAATCGTGATTTATCAACACAGTTGCTGCCATGTTTCCAATGATTGCTGTTTTGGAAAAGTGTCTCCTTAGATGTGCTGACACAGTTGAGTCTGTTTATGGTGAGAGATCTCCACAAAACAGTCCAGCAGCTGGGAGACTTCTGGTATACTGGAAAGTGTGTTCAGAGTTTGTGTGTTCAGAGTTCAGTGTTTCTCCAAGACTTGGAGAAAAGCCCTCTGAGCTTTGGCGATTATCATGAAAAGACTTTGAAACCTTGTCCTCCTGCTCACAATAAGTTACTCCTAGGAAGGGGAATTGAAAATAAAACTCTGATTTTTATGAAAACTTTAGGAACGTTTACATTTGCTTTCGTGGCCTTTGGTTTATAAACTCTCGCAGCAGCAAAGGGAGAGGCCAGAAGCTGTACTGTGAGCTAGCACAGATGAAGTTTTTCATGGCAGAGGAAAAAAAAAATAGTGAATTCCATCAAGCTGTTGGATTTTATTCTGCCTTGCTGCTATTTAGCAAAGTTAAATGTATTGTGAAGATAAGGGGCACAGCAGTCATGTGCTCTGGTCTGTGACGTGGGCACATATCGAATGGTTCTGAAGTCTTCCCTTTCTTGCCTAAATAGATGATGGTAGCAGGAGAGCTCATGCCTCACCCTCCTGCTCTAAATGTTCTTGGACCTTTTTAAGTACAGACAAGGGGAGGACTTTCTTAATCAACCTCATTGGTCATCTGACTGAAGGTCTTTAGCAAGGTTTATTATTTTCTTCATCTTTGGCCTGAGTTGGTGAGATGGGTAATTAATTATAGTTTATCCATTTGTCAGGATGATTAAAGCAGCTCTGCTGTGTAGCTTGACCTTCAGGTAACCGGGGAATTCTTTTCACTTAACACTACCCTACCATTGCATGAAATCTGTGCAGCCTCTTGCACCTAATATTTTCCTCTACAATTTTTCTGAATGTTTTGTATTCTTCTAGTATGGCTCTTTCTTTTTCTTTTTTTTTTCTTTTTTTTTTTTTTAATCTAGAAAATACATAGAATTATTCTCACTAGGATTTGAAGAATTTCTGAGGCCCACAAGAACATTCATATTGAATATTGTGGGCAGTCTTGTAGGTTTATTAGCTTTTCTACAGATCTACATCCCTGTTATTGAAACTAATATATAAAACTTCCCTGCCTCTTAGGGATTTATTCTCTTTCTTTACTGAAGCTAAAGATAAATCTTTTGTGATCCTACTCTCAGAGGCTTTATTGAAAACCACAATTTTGGTTATAGAGGTTCCTGAGAGAATCAGTTTAAATGTCTACCAGAGTGGTGGAGGGTACTGACGTTTTTGTACTGAGACTCCACACTGACGCTGGAAAGGGTATTCCTGCAATCTTGCTTGTGCTGAAATAGTAAAATAAACTAAGAATATCTTTCAGATTTTGTTTGTCTTTACCATTACTTGACTTGAAAAGTGCCTCCATTTCTTCCTCTTTCCAAATTATCTCTTTCAACTTGTCTAACTAGGCGATTCCAGCAGATACTTCTGTTTCTGTCTTGGGAAGGACTTTTGATCTTGGATCCTAAACTGTAGTGGTACAGAACTGGCATCATGATGGAGGACAGGAAGCCTGTAACTTGGCCACCTTCCTTCTGGTGTGCTCTTGAGAAGAGCCTGCTATTTACTCCCTGGTGACTTTTCTCACAGCACCATTGTCTGTTCGTTCATCACATGTCAAAGGAAAATGTTCTAATTTAAAATACAGTAGTGCCTGGCTCGATACTGTAATTATGTATTCATATTTATAGATCACTTCAGAAAACTCCAATACTTGCCAGAGTAAAGAAGTTGTGAGCAAAAATTCCATAAGTCGTGAGATTGCCTTAAAATTCTGAGACTCCAGCGTATGTGGATGTGTATTTCTCTTGGGTATTTCTTTAGGGTTTATATTTTTCAAGCTTTCTCTTGTCAGCTGAAAAGCAAGTCACTTATGAATAAAAGAAAAGCTGAGAATTTCCTTCATCTTAGAGGGCTTCAGGAGCCACAACTTGAGCATGAAATGTCACTGGATTTGTAATGAAATCATAGGAGTTGGCAGGACTGCCTGCTTTCTCTCCTTTGCCTACTTAAAAACAAAATCCTTTAAAATTGGACTACTGCTCCTATATAATTGTAAATAAATATTTCTGTCCTTTAATACCTACCTCCTATTCTGTGATGTCACGTGCAATTATTTTGCATTAAACATCTGGTTGACAGCAGATAGAAGTGCTTGAAAATGATAAATAGCTGAGGATTTAATGTATGTCAGGTGTGAGACCACCTTTTTTTTTTCCTGTTGATTTTTTTAGCTGCAGTTGCACATCTGCAATCAAGCTGTAGGAAATACTTTAAAGAAACTTTTGGGTTATTCCTTCCAAAATAATTTTTCTCCACAGCCTAAACTTTTGTAATTTAAAACCAAACATATGCATTGTCCGCACATTTCAAGACGCAGCTGGATTAAAACCTTTTGGATGAGATTTTAATGAATGAATGTGTTCTCTCACTGAATCAGTGCAAGGAGTAAATTTTTAATGACTCATTAACAAAGTTAATAGTTTTGAAAATCATTACAGTGCAATTCCATTATTTTGTTTCTTTTTGCAGTGCGACTAATGCTCCATGCATCATAGTAATGTTTTTCTTTTGGTGCTTCCAACAGAAGTTGTTCTGACTCAGAGATTCCTCTAGGAAATGTGTTATGAAAATGGCAATTTAGAAATACTCTGAGATGCTCAGGGGGTGGATTTAGGATCACAATAGACCTACTTGAGGGCCAGACACTACAGTCTATATGGGCCCCTTTAGAAGGAGATACATACTTATATGATTTTCAGAAGTATTTGAGTAGCCTTACATCTTGATATGACTCAGGCAAAATTTCTGTAGGTGCTCTGTATAACACTACTAGCTGCCTAGATTCCTTTTCCTTCCTTCACTGAAATGTTTCAGATGGTCCTAGCTCTGCATTCATATGCCCACTGACCAGCAGCCTTTGCCTGGCATAATAAGAGATTTATGCTTAATGCTGTGTATTCCCTTCTATCCACAGGCAGCTCTTTCTGTTGGCTATATTTTATATACAGACATATCTTTTATAGGAGCCTTTTTGCTACAGCTGTCTCCATGAAAATCATTCTGTTGCATTCAGTTCAGATCGACTACTCTGAGTGGATAAAAAAATACTTAAAATTATTTTCTGTAATTTATCTCCTAGTCAAATGTCTGTATAGTCCATTGCCTGCTGAGTGAAGAGAATTTATTATAAATGTTAGCTAACAAGCTTCTTCCTTGCTAACTAGAGCATTAAATTCATTGACAAATGTTGCCATGAGTTGGTTTGTGAGGAAATAAATGGAGTTCAGAAGTAAGGAGAAGTACGAGGCCACAGAAAGGGACCTGAAGAAATTTGAAAGCGTAATGCTTGTCAGCATTAGCGACGACCTTTATGCTGACAAAACCATACAGAAAATTGTTTTACAAAGTGATTAATTGAGGTAGCACTGACCCCTAAACAATACTGAAAAGTATGTAGGGGTTCAGGGATAACAAAAGGGGTGAATTTAAAACTATGATTGCCAATGATTTGAGAGCAATTCATGGCACTAAATGAGATAAATACAGCTAATCCTATTGTTTGTGAGGATTACCTCCCGTATAGTTCATGGGCACACTACCCAAGGTGTCTGTGAAAGCATCAGGAGATGGTATTTGCTGTTTTCCAGACAATGCCAGTATTAAAACCTACACTCAGAAAACCTTGCACCTTGAGCCTAAATGTAAAATAACCATAAGCATAAGCAACTTCCCCTCTTGCCTATCCAGCCCCAGCCAAGAACTTTGTAATTTTGACTCTTACAAGGACTTTGGAGTTAAGGAACCTCTTAGCCCATAGCACAGATTTTTACTGAGACCTTAAGGGGCTGGTGTGGGGGCGTTATATTTCTGAAAGACTGTAAATTTTAAGACACATCATCTCTACTTTGCATGTTTCCTGCTTGTCTTCGTATGCATCTGTGTCATGATGGGGACTCTGATCCAGGACATCTTCACAGATTGTATTTCCTTAGTCTGCAAGCAGCAGACCCTGCAATAGCCTCAGTCTTGTTGTTTTCCAGGGACTCAAGCCTGCTGCTGTAAGAGTGAACTGGGTTACTAGCACAAATTAGGTGCTTTCAAGGACAGCTACAGGTAATCAGGGTTTTATGCAACACCATGGTTCCTACTTACCCAAAAAACTGCTTGCAGATCCCATCATTTCAGACATAAATGGGAAGTTGCCCATGTGTCACTTACCCTATCTCGCTCCTGCACCTGGTGCTCCCCAAGTTTGTTCCCCTGTGACAGGCACACTGATTTCCTTATCAATCTCATGGTGGTGGTGCCTAAAACTCAGGGCTGGCACAAATGAACAGGTCCTCAGGTAGTTTGGTTTCAAAGGAACACTTTTTTTTTTTTTTTTTTTTTTACATTGAAAGTGTCCCTGATTTTAAGGACAAGAAAGAGATCCATGGAAAAAGAGTAACCATCTTGAGGGGTTAGACCTTGCTAAGCAGCACAAAGAAGGGGAACCAATATTTTGGGGCAGCAGCCTGTAACCATCAGGCCTGGCTGTTTCTGCAGGTGTTCTGTAGTTTCTTAAGAGCTTATTGCTGTATTATTGTAGGTGCTGATACTGGTTGTAGTCAATCTATGCAAGCTATCATAAAATGTGGATTTAGGTGCATGCATGTTTGGGTCAATGCAGAGTGAGAGCAAACAGCCCTTGGAAGGGAGGCTGCTTCATACATGCTGTCTGTTACTGGATATTTAATCCAAAGGGAAATTCAGTGCTTTGTCCTCACAAGAAATCAGTAAACTATACTGGAGACTAGAAGTTCTGTGTAGAGTTCTTAGAAATGGCAGTGCTGAAAAATGGAATGAACTGATATTATCATTGGCTCATGCAGCACTGCAGTATTTTTAATTGTACTTATTGATAATATATAGATTCTAATTGGTAATTCCCACTTTTAATTATCTTATATTTAGTTACAGCAAATGGTCCCCTCATTCTTTAATGCAAATAAATTTGTGTGAGCATGTGTTTAACGGCCTTTTCATATTTTTCTTTTAACCAGCACTGGAATTTATTCTGCTTGAGCTAAGCACCTCCAAATTTTGTGGTAGTTTACTTGTCTACTGTTCTTCTGAAAATATCACAGACAAGATAAATGGATTGGCACCAATTTGGTACTTGGGTGATTAATGTCAAAGCTATTTCTAAACCATTAGTTTGTTATACGTGGCATTTTATCTTTGTTTAGAAAAAAAAATGCATTAAGTGCAGATGCTAACTATAGATTAAGAAAATTTACTTTATTTTGAAACGTAATAAACTTTGGAGAGGGGATTGCCTCAAAAAGTAATGTCCTCACCCATAAGTGTTCAGTGTTACATATTTTTATTTTAAATCCACTTTACTCATTGATGAAGTGATTGTCTGTCTAAATAACAATACACTACAGAAACACTGATACACATTTTGCTTACAAAAAACAAACACCACCACTACTCAAAACACATTGGCATTCCTGTACATCCCCAGCAACTGAGGGGACTGAACGATTTGATACTCCAATTCCAGTATCAGATTTTGTATATGTCACTTCTGAGTGAAGATATTTTATCCCCAGCCAAAACTGAAGGCTGTTCTTTAGTGCTTTTTTCACTGATTTAAGTTACATATATGATTTTATGCCTATATGCAGCCTGGGTAAAGGTTTGAGTCTGGGTCCCACAGGACCTTCTGTTTTACCAGCTGCAATTTCTACTGAAAGAAGCAAAATTTCCAGCCAGTTCATGCAGAATAAATTTCAATCCTGACTGTGTAGCTGATCAGTGGATGTCACGATGGTCAGCCAAGAGTGTCACACGTTGCAAAACGTCTGGGAGGGAATGATTCTGAGTGATACAAACTATAATACGGACACACAGTCACTATTTGCAGTATGTCACCTGAACCTGCAGAGCAATAACGCAGGGAAATGGAACTATGAATTACCATTGGGAAGGAGAGATGGTCAATAGTGTGATATTAATGAGATTCGTGGTATAGATTTCCATTTGCAGCCGCAGTGCTGCTGATAGAGAAGTAGTAACAACCGCGATGTATCTCATGAAGGTTAGATCTTGTGTGCTGTCCATTTAAAAACAAGTTTTGCACCCCAAATCGGTTCTTGGTAGCTACAAAGTTATCCAACAGCCCAAACAGACCCTAGTCCTCGATTGGCTAGGAAATTGAAATTGGAGTGATGTCCATGGCAAACCAATGCTATGGCTGGTAATAGCACACTGTATTTTGACTTCTCGCCTTAAATATTAGGTTTCTCCTTCTGTATTGTGTCTAAAAATACTTCCTATTTTACGCTGGGGGATTAAAATGGCCTGATTCTTGGAAGTGTTCTCCTAGCAGCAGCCAAGGAGATTGGAGAAGAGTGCCAAGAAACTTGAAGACATATAATTAGCACTGTCAAGCACATTTCCCCAAGGATAAGCCTCTTTAAAAGCCTTGATTCCCAGGAATCCCTCTGGAGATCAACTTGTGTGTTCCAAGCACTTTTGTGAATTAGGCTGCTTATGTTGTCAGTGAGGTATCCTTGTGCAAATTTGAAATGTTGATAGACGTTTATCAGGTTTCTGCAGGGCTCATGCATGGTGACTTCTGTGGACTTTGGCCTTCCAAAGAATGCACTGACTATAAGAAATATTTCAGTGTGTCCCATGGTCTGTCTGTATGTGGCATCTCATGTCACAGTAACTGTGGAAATAATTTTTCAATTGAATAGAAATAATTTTGCAAAATGAGAGCTAGTGAGAAAGCAAACTGAACAGAGGAGATGACACCATGACAGAATTAATAGAGTAATCTGTTGATCAATTACTGTTTGAAGAGTATGTCAAGTTCTTTTATTTTGATTTGTATCAGATGGGTCAGTGCTACTTCCAGGAATAAAATCATCATCTTTTTGTTCTTTTTGCTTTCTTTCCTGCCTAGGACACATAATCAATATCTATAAATTTCTTCATGTTTAACATTCCAATGTGATTTTTTTTAAACACTTTTTAGCTAAGTCTTAATAGGTGAAACACGTTTTTTTTCCAGTGTTCACCTCAAGGCAGGTTGATCGTCATTCCTCCTCAGCCCTTGGAGTGAAACCTTCATCTGATAAAAAAGCAAAGAGGAATCAGTGACCAAGGTGTACTTTTATCTTGTACCTCTATGCAGGAACCTCTTTGTTCCTGTGTAGGAAATGCTGCAACTGCATTTTCACTACCTTTCTTGATATTTAATTTTAGGGCTTTCATTTAAAAACTGACAACCAAAGCATATTTACCTCACTATATGTGTTCCTGCTTTTGGTAGGAATGATAAAATTGTGGTAGAATAGTCTGGGACCTCCCTGCCATGGGGACAGACTTCTGTCACTGAATCAGTTTACTTAAAGCTATGTCCAGTTGGACTTTGAACATTCCCAGTAATGAGACACCTGCAATTTCTCTGGGCAACCTGTTTCAGTCTCTCCCTCTTCATTGTAGAAAATGTCTTCTTTACATCCAGTCTAATTTTACTCTCTTTCAGACATGGAGGTTTTGAATCTTTGTATTTGCATTGCAAACTTGAGCACATTTAATTAAAATAAGAACAAAAGCATATAAGCATTTCCAATTACTTGGGTGTCATTAATCTTTGGATTAATTTTCTTTGAGCAGCTATAATTTCCATGTGATGCTATCAAATAGCAGTTGTCTGGGCTGTTGCTCCAAAGCAGGGATCTGCTACAGGACAGGAGTGTGGTAGATGTGAGCTGAAGCACAGATGATTGTTTGGCTTGATGAGCAAAACCTGAGTCGTGCTTGGCATGCTAGAGGGAGGAAAACAGAGTGAAGAGCGTGCATTTATTGCATTTTGAAATATAAAACAGAGAAAATAGGAAACAAGATAGCATGAATATGTGTATGTCTGCAGGTGTACTTGTATTCACAAACCTCTAACTCTACAACTATTCATTCTTTGTGGTCTGGATATGCATATTCAGGAGATCTAGGAAACATCATTCACCTGTGAGATAGTCTGAGTTCACTGTAGCTCAGCAAAGCACTTGACCTATCTACTTTTAAACTGGGTTGTTTTTTTCTGCCATCCTTCTTATACCACTGTTCCACTTTGAATGCATCATTACAAATTCCTTGGAAGTGAGAGAGCCTGTTTCTCTCTGACATGTCAGGTTATTCTTAATTCATGCCATAAGAACATTTGGGGTAGCATTTGCCTGAGAAGGGATTGCAAACATGTGTGAATTCTCTAGTTACTCGATAGGTTAACTAGTTTTCTTTGCTGTCCTGTGATCCATCAATATTTGAATTACCACTGACTTCAGTTTCTGCTCAGGGATTTTCCTCAGTGTAAGAGAAGCAGAATGTACTGCAGAGTTGCAGCATTTCTGGTTGATATTTTCTTCTTGGAGGGGCAGTACTCCTATGTGAATTACTTGTAAAAGGCAGGATTGTGACAGTGTGCCTGAGGGCTGACTATCAGACTGGAATGAATGAGAGCATATATGCATTAGCTGTGTGAAACACTGCAGTATGTGCTTGTGCTTTTGTACAAGATATACAGCAGGCTTTCTTGGATAAGGAATTACCGAGGTTTTGGGCAGGGAGCTCTTATGTGTATTCATAAGTGGCTCTGGAGCTGTACTGTGACCTCCTGGCATGCACTCTGCAAGAAATTCTACGTACTGCTTTATCCTGAATGGGAGCTGTGATACCACGGAGGCTATAATTGCAAACATAAATGAAAATCACGGTGGAACAGTTCTGTGCTGTAATTTTCTGGTCTTTCTGCTGCGAGGGCTGGTGATAGGTCAGCTTGAGGGTAATCCTTTCCTCTTTCCACTGCGTGTTTCCAAAGGCCCACATAGCCCTTCTCTTGAGAAAAATTAATTTACTGTTCCCAGTCCCACTGTATGGGCTCTGCAGGTGGTACTTCCTGGTAGTATCTTTTGGGATTTTTGGGGAGGTCAGGTGCCACAAAGGAATTCATTCAAATAGTAGAAGTACAGATCAAATTATCAATGGGCATTTGGTTTCTCTTTTTTCATAACCCTTAACTGCAAATACAGACTTCACTACCAAAGTTTGGGTCTGGAGTATCGGCAGGCTCATTTATACATCTGTGTATATGTGCCTTGTAAAGGGGTCAGGTCAGCTCATCTCTGGTAGACACAGTTTTGTTCCAGCTCACATTCCAACAAGCTTCAAAACAGACTGTGAAGTTCTAGGCCAAGAAATACAAAGCGGGGCTTGAACATTTTTAATTTCTAATTTCACCTGACTTTTAGGTGCATGTGGATGTATGACATTATTCTTTGTGTGACTTGATCAGAAAAGTGGTAGATCCCTCACTGTCATTCACGGAGTACAGGATTTCAGGATGCAACACCAGACTTAACAGCTTCTGGGAGGGAAGGTGGGTCTCTGCAGCAGATGGGAATCAAGCTGTAATTATGATTTCCCTGTCCTGGGCCATCAGCCCAAAATGAGAAGGGAACTGCTGCAGGCAAAGGCTGCAGGGCCACATGTTTGCTGAATTAAAAAGGACTGGAGGAGAGATCAGCTGGGGCAGAATGACCCTTCTTTATACCTCCACACACTTTTTGAGGGGATTGAGTAAATGCTTTGAGTGTGACTGAGGCCCTATACAGTCTTCTTCTGAGTATTCAACTTTGATGTAGTGTATTTTCACTGGATCCTGTTAAATTTGTTTAGAGCCAAATTGTAAGAAATGTGGTTTGGCTAAAATTCTAGTACTGTACCAGATCATAGCTGATCATAAGACACTTCTGCAAAGCAAAAAGGCTATGGAATCTTTTCAGAATTACCTAGTTTTGATCAAGAAGAGGTTGAAATATACATTTAACAGCATTTCATTTTTCAGTTTACAAAGATCTTTTCAAATGGCTTTCAAACAGGCAACAAAATTGAAACAAAAGTCAGGTTTACAGGAGATGTATGATTCCAGAAGTAATTATAGAGAGTGTTACTAAGACAAAGCACCTAAAACAATGCAACTTAATTATCCCAAGATAGATGTATAACAAACCTTCTCAAGATTAATTAAGGTCAACAAACACATTGAAAAGTCTCACAGAGGATAAAAAAATAGGAAGGTTCTTTAGTCATTAATCCAATTTTAAATCTGAAGGGTTGTATAGAAACAAACTCAATAAGAGAAGAAGACAGAAAGTAGAACAATTATTCACCCATTGAGCACAAAAGTTGCAACTTAGAGTTTGAAGGTTTTGGTTTGGTGTCACTTTGATGACGGTCAAAATAAAACATTTCTACTCAAAACTTTACAAGAAATGAAAATGCAGGTATTATTAGCATCTTTAAAAAGACACAACTTTTGGGACTAAAGATACGATGTAAAAAAAAGTCTGGAAACAGTGATTAATGTTAGTAATCATGTTTGTCTGCAGTCACAGCTGTGCTTTGCTCTCCTGTGGTCTGTTCATGGTAGTGCCATGAGCTATAGTCTCCCCTCTCTCCCATCTCTTCTCCACCAAACATGCCTGGAGATGTGGAAGCTCCTTTTTGTCATTCGGGTCAGCACTGCATGTTGGCCAAGAGCTTGTGTCTCGGAAGCGGCTGCCAGGATTGATGAGTCAAGTTCCCAGCATTGTGGGATTCAGAGTCATCTTGGACAAGTGTGTGGCAGCCAGTCCCCTCCACATCTTGGGTTTTTTTTTCCCCTGTAAATTAACAGTTATGCTATTTGCCGGTTCCTGCATGCGGGGTGTGTGCCCAATAATGCACTGCGTAGGTGCCAAATCTCTTCACTCAGTTGCTTGGCTATAAATATTAATAGGGCAGAACACTTGACTTGGTGACCTAAGATGGGCATTAACTCAACAGGTTCTCTACTGATAACATTAGAATATGAACTCCTTTAGAAGCTTGACCTTTTAATCACATACAGTTTTGCAGGTTAAATAATAACTGGTTGATGGGTAGAAGAGACTTAGGATGGTCTAGGTTTTAAAATTCCAAATGGTGTCTTCAGTGGCAGCTTTTCATTCAGCTTAGAATGAGATCTTCACCTGCCCTAGCTGACAAATTCTTTTGTCAAATGAGAGGACATTTGCTTGTGTGTTAAAGTGGACAGAAGCTCTGTAGGGTAAAGCAAACTGAAAACATCAGCAAGATATTGGATTTATCAATGTAATGTCACTGGATAATTGCAAAAAGTCTCACCTGAGTTGATGAGTTGGAAAAGGAAATACAAGGCTGTAGAAAAGCATTTTGATAGGCTGTGTTGTGCTTAATAATGTTATACTTTTAATTTGGGAAGGTCACAATCTGATACAGACTTTTAGTGACACAAAGATTGGTACTACTAAAACCCCATCAACACACCTCAGTGACGTCTGTTCCCATTATAAAAAATGCTGTAGCTCTCAAAATTCAACTCAGCAGGGAAAGTTCCCAGGAATGATGTGAGGATCTCATGACAGCTATTTATACTTTGAGCTAACAGGGACCATTTTTGAAAGGTGTTTTTCACCATTTATCAGCTTCCATTGTTTAGATGAAAGTTGCAAAATGGGAGGCTCTAGCAGTCATCACCAATTTGCTTACCCATGGACACAGAAGTGGAGCCCTTTTCTTGCAGAAACAGACTCCATATTATATACATGCAAATAAGAAACATGTCAAAACAAGGGTTTTCCACTGGAACGCTGCAGTTTCAGAAAGCAGAAGCTTCATGGGCACATATTCAATTTGATGCCTTTTTCGATCAGAGGGTTTGGAAGCAAACAGTTTGTTTCATGTCATTTAAGTAACACTGAATTGTTTCTCCCAGTTAGTTAAGACGATTAATTCTCATGCTGTTTCATTTAATTCCATTGATACTTTTGTATTGTAACATTCTTTTTAAGCAAAAGTGTTCTTTATTTTCTCTTATATTGCTTCAATATTCATTTGAAGCATCCTCTTATCTTTTTAAACAAAAAAGAATCATCTATATGAAAACACAGATTTTTGGTATTTCACAAGTTTTGCAAGAATTTTTAAGTATTTTTAAGGTTCACGAGAAACATCAACTCTTGTGCTATTTTGCAATACAAATGCATTTCAAAATGACATAAGATCCCACTGAACAGAAATATTTTCTTCACAGTTCTAGTCGATAAATTGCTTTTGGACTGTTACAAGTACTGACAGGATGTATTATTACTTCTACTGGGTGGTATTTTTTCATTATGTCTTCAGTCTGAGTTCTGTCTAAAATGTGTTTAAGAACTCATTATATTGATCTTGGATCACAGGCTCTTTTTTTTTTTTTTAAAGAGGTATGCATTATTCAGTTTTCAGTGATCATGACCACACATTGTATATAAAGGAGGGGCTCAATGTCTTTCCAAAGACGGATTCTATGCAATTCCTATTCAGGTTATCCTAGCATAGATAAGCATACACTGCTATTTGATTTTTGTGATTTGTTCGTTTTTTTGGCTTGGCTTTTCTTTTTTTTTTTTTTCCTCTGGGTGGCATGTTATTATTTCTAATCACAAACCAAACAGCTATTCCCATTAGTCAGCCATATGGGCTTTCTGGTTTTGTTTGTGGAGGTTTGGTAAGGTCACTCACGCTCCTTAGGAAGGGCTGGGTTTCCTCATTCATCTCCATCACCCCTTAGGATAGCTGGGGTTGATATGGTGTTTTTCAGAGCAAGTTAAGGCAGCACAGCCCAACACCCTGAGCTGACATCCTGGGTTGCTGGCTGTTTGGATGTGTGCATCCTTTGAAGTGTTCTGCAGCCTACAGTCAGCTCAAAGCCACAGACACCATCCTAACACCTTCATCTGCAGATGGTGTTTGCCCCAGCCCTGAGGACTCTTAATTTCAGTTTTCTTCTACTGCAAACCTTTTTTACCTTTGTGAGTCACACTTTTATCTTAGATAAACCTAATCAAACGTCTTCAGTTTCTCAGTGAGGCATGTGATTTACATGCTAACCAGTGCTAGTAACTCTTTTATACTCTCTCAGATCACAGATAATCAGATAACCAGCACTGAGGCAGAGTGGAGATGCAGTGCTTTATATGAAGCAGATGAGCAAAACCAACTCTAGTGGGAAGATGTCCACTAAATCTTGGTTGGTCAGTTGTTGGCAAGTTGGCCAAGGCTAGAGCCATAAAAATAACTTTCTTTTGGACTGTTCACACATGACATATTGATGGTGAGGGCTGTGTATTAGCAGTTTCAGAACAGAACTTGATTTCAGAACAGCATTTTGAAATTTAGTGTTCATGCAGTAATTGTGACTGAAGACTACTGGAGTGATTTAGACTTGTGGTGAGCAAGAACACAGCCTTCCCACTCCCCCGTGCTGCCCCAGTGTCTGATGAGAAGAAAACCTACATAAGGTGTGCTTCAAGTGCACTTTCTACACTCACTTTTACAATCCTTGTAATACGTAAGTATACTTTGGTGTGTTTTTATTAACTGCAATTAGCAAGAAAGGATGAATCTGCTCTCCTCTATGATTCCCAGAAGGGGAAGAAATGTTGCAGGTTTGTTTACTCTCAAACTAACTCAGAGCAGTGCAACCAGCCAGGCTTTTAGTGAAATGTGTAACTAAATGTCCAAGCTTCTTTAGGTAACCCTTCCCCAGTATTCCTACTGTGAACTCATCCCTAAGCCTCCTGCCTGTAATGGTAGGACACAGACGAGGGAAAAAGGCTAGCTGTGAGTGTAACTGTTATCCCTGCTTTACAGAATATTTGCAATACTCCTCTCTGCTGTCAAAAACCAAGTACCAGAGATGATATGCTCCCCAGTTACCGGGAAATTGTTTTCCTATTTATTTTATGCCCTTAGTGCTCTTAGGACTCAGTATCAATTCTCTGCATTAAAGAGGAACTCTAAAGAAAGATAGAGTATTTTGCTGGACTTGTCTCCTATGCTAACAAAACAGGAAAACCAGAGAGCATAGCTCATATAAAGTTCACAGAATACCGTGTTTCTTAATCCTGAGGTTCTGCATAGAAGCAAACTGAGTGTAAAAAAAAACCCAGAACTGAAATGTTAAAATAAGCATTTCTAATGGTGTTGTTATGGGATCATTTGCTGTCGCAATGACACTCCATCAGCAGATCTGAAAGAGGTGAAGGATTCCTTGGCCATGCTGGTCCAGATCTTTCATGGCACATTTTCCACTGCAGATGGTCATATCAGAGCTGGAGGCAGTCAGGACAAAGGAAAAAAATAAAGTTCTCCCCCTTCCCCACACCCCCCTCCTCCCCCCAAATTATAATTTCCAAGGCTACAAAACTGAGAAATAAAATCAAAGGCATGACTGTCATTTGGTGTCACCGAAAATGTTTTGCTAAGTGTTCCAGTAAAGATGATACAGTAATGGTGTCACATTGTGCATTTATATGTCACAATGCTTTTTACAGTAGCTATAGACTTTCAGATGCACTCCTTGATAATCTGGCAATTTTATCATCAGGGAGTGATAACCTCTCAGATATGAAAGCTGATGTCAGCGTCTTCTACCACTTTGATCTATGCGAGCTGATGCCTTGAAAATTAATGAGAATGCTACATGTGAAATCAAAATCAATCTACTGTGGATTCTTTCCTCTCTCCACCTTTCCAGGAGAGCTGGCAGGGGGAGGGGGTCGGTGAGAGGCATGCATTATCAAATCTGAAGCATGGCAGAGTATAAAGGCTGTAATCTCATCTCAGGATTCTTATGGCTTTAATAAACTCTTCATGCTTCATTCTTGCAGTTTACTGCATCATAGGGGCCCCTCTGCAAAATTGCAGCCATAAATTTTCCCTTCTGCTGGACAGATTTTACTCCCTTGCTTTGGTATATATGTCATCCTGCTTTCAACATAGTCGAGACATGACAAAACTGATTAAATATTTGTATTACCTTTTCAAAATATACAGAGAAAAGTAATTTCTTAGATGGAGGGAAAGAAGGCAAAAACATTGTTGAGTATAGTTCATGGGGACTTTCTCGTGCTTACAAACAGACAGTAGAAAGTAGAATTCAACTTCTGTCACCTCTTGGGATGAGAATTCCTTGTTGCTTGATCTGAGATTGGCAAAATATCTCTATTACCACTGGCATTTGGCAAAAGGTATCAGTCAATCATCCAAAAAAGCATTATTGTCCTGCCATCTGCTCCCACATCTGCTTAAGCCCTGATGGCCCCCAAGAAACTGTCTGCCATTAGCAATGATCCCTAAAAATAAAGTCCTTTTTACTACGAGTAAGTGAGCTAAGTAGACCATGTTCTCCCTTAAGATGCTTGTCTGGCTGTGATTGCACATTAATTATGTTTGGGGCTGACTGTTGTAAATTGCAGTAAGTGTTTGTTGGCCTCTGCTGGAGGAATATGTGGGATGGAGCCCGTTCCATCTCTGTTCTTCCTCTCCCAGGCCCAGGCATAGCCTCAGCTCACCCTGTGCTGTCAAAGCTTCCTCCTGTGCTACATGTACAGCTCGCTGGGGCCAGCTGATGTGGCACAAGGCTGGCAACAGCAATTGCTGTTGAATTGAGCAGAGCAAGGTGTGACACCTTTGTGTTCCTGCTGCTGTCACCCATTCCCGGGAGGCAAGCACCAAGGGCTGTGGTTTCCCTGGCAGCAGTGCTAGAGCAGACATGATTTCCGTGTTCTGCAGTGATGGGATGTCTGTGCCTCCCATTTTCCAGCAGGGAAGGCATCCCTAGAGCTGCCAAGGGAGGGAAATTGCAGAGAGCAGTTGGAGTCAATACAGCTGGCAAGCACCCGTGACAGCAGTTTGGTGCTCACAAGTGAGTGAGCATCAAATCACCAGTCTGAACTGGAAGAAGGCATCTCTGGGCACTCTGTGCATGAATTTAGATTGTACTACAATGGAAACTGTGCTTACATCTAGGAGTAAAGTTTTGTGTGTTTGGTCTTCACTGAATGCTGTTTTCAGTGTTGAAATGGGATGACAGTGTGGCACCAGTAAAATATTTGCTTCATGTTTTAGACATGTCCTTTTTACATGGGCAATGACCCTGAGAGCTTCATCTCCATTCTCCTAAAATTCTCCAGTAAGCTGCAGAAAAGGTATCATGCATCACAAAAGTTTTCCATTATGAAAAACTGCTTAGTACTAAGACTTCAAAGTTAAAAGCACTGCCTTTACATTTCTTTTGTTTCAGTGGCTTCTGTTCAAATTAATCATGACAAAAATATAGAAGGCTCTTTTACTGATAATGAAAAATAAATTTAAATAACCCTGGTGCCTTGGTATAAATGTCACAAAGTTTGAAAATGCAAGTCTAGTGTACCAAAACTCAAAGGTCTTCAAATTAAGAGCCACTTTTAAATTTGCAGTTAACATGCTGGTTTCAGCAGGGAGCAAGTGTAAAAGAATGCAGTGTGTGAATTGAAAAAGCAGCGAAGATTTATGTGTCTGCATTACCACTGCCAAAAGTATATTTTCCTTCATTTTTAATGGCTCGTATAAACTCTGAAGATTCCAAAGGAAAGGAAGAAAAGATACTAAGCTTTAAATATGAAGACAAGCATGCAAAATAAACATTTCATAGTAGAGCAGGCATGTAAGAGAGATGGGAAGGAAGATGAACAGAAAATAAGTAGAGTTTCTTCTGGTCTTATTTCCTGTTGTCCTACAAATCTGGTCACTCATTCTGATCATCCACATCCATGCTGGCACGCACTGGTCTGTAGGACACTGCTGCCATTTGCAACCCAGAGTGCTGAGGATGGAACATAAAGCCCTTCTACAGTGTGTGCGCCAGCTGTATGCGTATGATGGGAAGACCTTGAGGACCCTTATAGGGTTTCACTGATGTTTGCCTAACAGATTGAAAAAAAAAAAAAAAAAAGTGGTTGAAATATGGGGCACCAGATTCTCATTCTCAGTGGACAGAAGAAAAAAAAAAAAAAAAAAAAAAAAAAAGAGAGAATTTCCAAAGTACTTGTGGGACTGGGGAAGACTGATTTCTTTAGGAATTCAATAGGAATTCATAGACGTGGACAGGAAATTATTATCCAAAATATATTTTAATGGAAAATATGGTTCCTGCTGAATTGTTGAAGGCATTTTATTTCCAGTGGCAAAGCTGAAAGTCCATTTCAGGTCACTTTCAATTCTTGAACTTTCGGGAGTTGTGGATCTATGAATAAGAGGCTGGGGTGTATGTTCTTCTGCTAACCTGTATTTCCAGCCCTTTCCATCTCTTCTAGACAGTGTCTCCGAAGTACTGGCATTTCCAATGTGCACTGTGTTAAAACAGACATTACTGAGCTGTACCTCACAGCCTGACACCAAAATAGTGCTTTAGGGAAGATGTAGTTCATAGTAGGATCTTGGGCCACAAGCAGGGCTAAGAACTAAAACTTCCAGAATCCACCTTGGGGATCTCAAATAAAGAAGCAGCCACTGCAGCATTGCTCTGTCAGTTTTAGCCAGACAAGGACTACACTGATGAAGCTTCACATCTCATTGCTAGGTCTATTTGCTCAAGGCTTTCCTTGAAGGAGAGAGGTTATATGCTGAACCGATTTGGCAGTAAAAGCATCAATGTCTGTTCTGTAATCCTTGATGAACTCATAATGTTTTAAATTGAAATACATTTGTTCAGAGCCTGCCATGGGTATATATATCCATCAGAGAGGAAAATGAAGTATCATGCTATTTCTGATCTACCAGAGGCTGTGCAGAGGCTGCTGCTCTGTGTCAAATGTGCTACTTAACCAGGTGGAACAAGGGCAACAAAAGTGTTCACAGCCATATCCTCCTTCCTGCTGTATTGTCCTGCTGTATTGATTGCTGCATTTCTAAGGCATTGATTTCATAGTCAAAACTTGCCTGAGCATTGGAAATTTTCAAAGATATTTTTGAAAATACAGGACAGCTCATCACCCAGCTCCCACACCAAACCCTACACATTTCAGGATCAAGATATGCATCTGCTCAGACAAATAAGTTGCTGTTTCTTGCAGGTTTATTCAGTCTCTGTAGTTGCACATGCAGCAGTGTAGTGCAGGATCCAAGGGAGAAATGAATGCATATCTGCTAAGCAGGAGGGTGTCCAGGAGAGCATATTAGCCCATTTACTCCCCAGTACTCTGATTAGACCTGTTTTAGTGACATCTGTGGTCTGTGCTATGTCCTAGAAGATCAGAGGATTCAGTCAGTGTAAAGCAACTCTTGTTCATGGAAAGTTGTCTTGGCACTGTCTTTGGTTTTGAGCTGGATATCTCAAGAACCAAAGGCAGGCTACAGACTTAGTAGCAGTGTTTGGATTGTCTCGTCTCATTGTCATGCATTGTCCCTGTCACTTGGAATTTGCTACTTTTCTGTCCATTATGCTTGCTCAGCTACTTCATCTGTTCTCATAACAAAGCTACAAGAAACAGGTTAAGCTACATATTAATGTTTCAGTGCAACACTGCAATTTGATAACAATAAACAGAAGCTTTTATGAGGTTGTAAATGTCGCTTCCATTTATAAATATTGTACTATAACTGCAGGCTCTAGGGTTATCAGGCAGTCAAACCTTTCATCAAAGCCAAATAGTTCCTAAAGTACCACTCTTAAAAATCTTTTGCAGGCATTAATGTTTCATTAGTTCTCTCAAATGAGTCTCCTTGGGAATCTGTATAGCAAGTAAAATCTAGCTCTAACCCATGAAAAAATTAACTTAATTTAAAAATTAATTTTTAATTCCCTTCTTTAGAATTTATTCCACATGGCTTGTGGTGGTACATAGCTGGTGTTCCAAATGTACTCAGCTTAAAGGGTAGCAGTAAAATTAATAACATATGTACAAGTGTACATTATACCAATGCACTCCCACCCTGCAGCCAGGATTCTTTCTTCCCATGCAGCTCTCCATCTATCCCTTGCTTTTCCAAGGGGGGGGACTGCCTGCCTCTGCTTAGCCAAGCCAAATTTATGGAAACTGCCCTGAAGTTGCACCCACAGTGCAACAACCAAGAGAGCACTGTCCAGGTATTTGATTGATTCACAGATTCTCAGGGCAGCAGGAACCACAGTGACTTCCATAAATACACATTGTTTCTGTCCAAGGTACTTGAAACAAATTGTACCAGCAGCACACACAACCTGTGTATTCACTGTTCCTTTCTACTTCCAGCCTCGTAGAGTACGTTTCCTCAATTCCTGCTCAGTGTTTAAATGTGCCTAATTGGCAACCTGTTGTTACTGCATGTTGGCACGGAGCTTTATAATTGGTGTGAAAGAAAATTATTAGGGCATCTGTAATGGCTTTATCTCAGTTCCTATCTAGCCTTCCAAGTAGTGCTTAATTTTGGGCAGCTTAAACAGGAAAGTTTTAATATAAAGCACAGATTGGACCTGCGTCTTTGGATGCACAAGTGACTGACAGTTTTTCCTCTGTGAGAAGGTTTTTGGGGGACAATCAAGGCCTGAACTCATCAGTAGATGTGCTTTGTAAGCATTTGTGGTCTTACACGGCCTCCTAGGGTAGAAACAAAAGGAAATGCCTGCATGCCGCCCTTGTTGGGATGTTGGAATTAGCATAGCAGGTGCTTGAGGGTGAAGAGAGGTGAGGGAAAGGCAGGAGCAAGTCAGGAAGATGCAGCTCTGGATGCCTGGCTGCAGGTGTGGGAGTAGGCATGAGCACATGAAGTCCCAAGATTTATACCGTTGTCCACACTATTGGTTTGAACAGGGTTGTAGTTTTAAGTACAGTGAGCTGAGCTGTTCCTTACCTGGCCACACCCTGCTCAGTGTGACCTTGGTTCTCCCAATTCAGAGAACTTTGGATTTTGGGATGAAATGAACTTGCTAGCATTGGGAAGAAGTGTGAGTCTGTCTTTGAGAGTGAGCTTGAACATCATTACACCTGATGTCAGCATGTCTGTAGATTGCTGCAAAATGTCTACATTTATCTCATTCCTCTCACATCTCTGTTATTGAACCAATTACAAGTGTGTTTACTGATACCCAAAAGCACTGGTAAACAGGGAGTCATCAACAAAATGGTCACATATCTGACAGGCCCCCCAGGAACCTGGTTGGACTGATTAGTCTACAACATCTGTTTCTGTAGCCTGGAAGAAACTGTTCTCTGACCAAAAAAACCCACAAAATTAAATTTAAAATTATGAAATTAGTAGAATGAAAAATAGCAATGGGCACAATCCCATTATATGGGTGCTGTGAGACTCTGTGGTGCCGCAGCTTGAACTGCCCCTATAGCACCATCAGCACAAGGTTATACATCCAGGCATGCACACCGTGGTTCCTACTGGGCAGATAGTGTGGGCTGTCTCGTAAAATGGTGTCTCAGGAAAGGAGATGAGCATTGCAAGAGTTGCAGCCAACAGAATGTGAGGCCACGACTTCTGCAAACATCTGCCTGTGGCAAACATCTATAATAGGGTACAAGGGTGATTTCCTGAGCCACGTATGGAAAGCATTTGTCCTGCAATGTCACATCATCCTTTGCAGTGAGTGCAGAGGCCCAGTTTGTGAATTCCCTCCTCAAGTTTTCCCTCTTTCTTTCTCTCACACTTGACGAAACTGCTGTCTGTGGCGGTGACAAGGCAACATGTAAATACCTTGCAGAAGAGTTATTCATCATTAATGCAGGTAGTTTGAAGTCCTAATCAAACAGCATTTGTAGGAAAAACTTTTTAGTGAGAATGGCATTAAAGAATTTAATTTAAAACACGTGAAGGGATTCTTCTTTGCACATTCCTCTTGCTTCTCAACCTTCCAGGTCTTTTTCTGTCCACTAAAGGGTTAAAAAGAAAGGGGGAAAAAAAAAAAAAAAACGGCAATTTGGGGTTCATTGATTTCACACAAAGTCTTTTCCACTTAGCTCCTCACAAACAAGAGCTGCAAAAAGACTTCAGACTCAGGGAGAAGTGCAGCAGGGATTTTTGATACCAGGAATCTCTAGGGGGAAAAAACAGCATCATGAAAATAATTGGCTGGAAAATGAAGCTGGCCAAAGCAAGTATATAAATAAAGTGGAAATGTTTAACAGGGAAGGAGCAACTAACCTCAGGCTGGGGTGAATGATCTTTCTGTGACATCTCTCTAAAGCAACTCCTAGTGCTCAGTCAGGAATTACAGGGTCGATGCAGAGATTATTTGGTATTGATCTTTGGCCTGGCTTTATGCAGAGCATAAGCCTGTAAAATTATAGTGGTCCTTGCAAATTTATTAAAATGGCTTAAAATTTATTAATCACTTTGGAAATACAGGTCATGGACTCTGAACTAGAATAATAAAGCTTTAAGCCACTACCAATTATCTGAGAAGTTTGTACAACATGATGGTCCAATTACCCTGTGTGCAGGTTTCCTAGCTAAACTGCGGCCAGACTACATTTGCCATCTGTTTTTTCCTAAGTAAATAGGGTTTCCATCCCTCCCCAAATTCACACCATACCCCACCATCAACAATTATTCTCATCGGTGAGGTATATCTGCAAATTTTTACAAGGTTATTTAAATATATTATTGTCATCAGAATCAAAATGTGCCAGACATGAGAAATGGGAGACATTAGAAAAAGCTATGGGCACATATTACTGTTCGGGGGGGGGGGGGGGGGGGGGGGGCTTTCTTATCTACACAGTAATAATGGCTGTGCTGTCATATCCCATTGCTCCTGATAAAGGAAGAGGTCATTGTTGTACATATTTTTTGACAGAATGAGGTCGCTGATGTTATCTCTGATTAGTTGAATAATGGTCATGACAGATTCTTAGTTGTCTTACCTTAGAAATGACAGTCTGCTTTCCTATCCTGGCTGACCTTTTTTCTTAAAGGGAGCTGTACTTGCAAAGCAGCCGCAGAAACTGAGAACTGTGGGGGCTGGGTTTTCTGCTCTCTCCTTGTGCAAGGATAGTGTGAAGAAAAGGGGAAGAAATTCTAGTAGCAACAAGCACTTGTGTTCATCTTGCAGTACGCCTGAAGGATATGATCTCTGTGGAAGAAATTCCTCTACCTCAGCTATGGCAGATTGTTGCCCCTCAGAATGAGGAGGGAGAGCTCCTTGCAAGGTTATTTTATTAGATCATCTGCTTTGCCCTCAATAGCATCTCAGCCCCGTGCCCTGCTAGCAAGCATAATAATGTGACTAAAAAACCTCTTAACATTTAACAGCCCCATTAATTTTCCATTGATGCACCACACAGACTAAGGGATTTGCACCCTTGACCTTGGGCATCTCACACATAAAATATTAGATTATGTTTTTGCAACTCTTTTGTACGCTCTCAGTCTTTCAGTGCTGGGAGCACAGACAGGTATAACCAGCTTAGTCAGACAACATAAAAATTTAAACTTTTCTGGCATAGACAAGGCTAGAGACACAGGAGAAATTCAATGTCCTTGTCTTGTTTAATAAGTCTGCAAGCTTGAAAGTCTTATTAAGCATTCAGAAAACAGAACGTGACACACTTAAAGAAAGTTTGTGGAAATTACCTTTTTTTTTTTTTAATTCCTGTTGAAGTCTCCTTGAAAAACGAGAACTGAGAAGACAGTTCTCATTTTTGGTACCTTACAGTAATTTGGATTGAATGTGAGCTGTTCTCTTTTCCTCTCCATTCAGTTAGCAAGCAAATGGAAAATGTATTTTGTTTGAAAAACCTTTAGGGAGTGAATAGAAAGGAAGTTATTCTAAACAACCACAGCATTAGAGAAGTAATATAAATGAGGTTCTGTTTTGCTGTGAAACTTCTCTTGAATTTGACTTGAAATGCAATGAACGAGAACAGAGACACACCCTGTAAGGAACAGTTAAGTTACAGGGAGTAGAAAAGAATGTTAAAGTTAGAGCTAGAGCTGACCTGTATCTGTTCTCTGGATCACCCTTCCTCCCTGTCCACCATACTTGGACAAATTCAAAGGGTTTAGTGCATGTTCTTAGCTACTCCCTTAAGCAGCTCATGGGAACTAATCACTAAGACTTCATTAGGACTTTAGTGAGTTAGGTGGCTGCTTTCCTGGAAAACTCTTTCACAGACTTCTTACTTTATTTCCCGCAGGAAGAAGGATGAGACGTAGATGCAGGGTGTCTGGAAAGCAGGAATAAACTCTTAGGTGAAGCATTGTGCTCTGTTTCTGAGACTAGTGTGCCACATGCAGGACTTCTCAGAGTCTGGCAGGAAAGCAGGGAGGCTCTGACCCTCTGCAGGGTCTCTGCTGAGTGGTGCCAACCCTAACCACCCACAGAGCCCTTAGGGCTTGCTAGGCACTGTGAAGGTCTTGTGCAGCAGGATTTTTTGAGGCATGTTCTAAGCAACAACTCCTCCTTTTCTTTAAATTAAATGACTCCTCACTTTCCATCCTGTTAGGAAGCTAACTCAAGGAGCTGTAGTGCTCCAGCTCATCATCCCCTATCATCCACTACAATAAAAATTATGAGTGACCCCTTCATAGAAAAAGAGAGGGGGTAGCCTTGGATGGAGAAAACAGGCTGACAATCTAAAGTTATAACCACAAAGAGAAAGACAAAATAATATTTTCTGAGGTTGTTATCAGGGAAAGTTAATAAAGCTCTAATGAATATTAATTTATATCCATATAGATTGCTAACTTCTGTGTTTCTGCTGACATGGCGAGCAATCAGTATTTAAATGTCTGGTATTTCTTTTGATTTACCACAATTAATGTTTCATGGAGTGCATGTGAGTCTATGAATTACAACATTTAATTACAAGTTGTTCTTCTTGGGTTTTTTTTGTAAAGACTGAATGGCAAACAGAGCTGCAAGGCCATGACATACTCAGAATCAGGATGCTGATATAAATATGGGTAGTTGATGCTAACTAAGTTATTTCCTTTTAAATCTCTTCATATCCTGAATGGAAACATGGCTTTAGATGAAAATGCTCATTATACAAATTAGATGGATGTTATTATTGAGTACATTAATCATTTTTTCTCCAAATGTTCGCTTTACAAATGTAATTATTTTTAATCATACTGGTTCCACTAAATTAGAGATTTGGTTTCCTTTTACACTCAAATTCAAGGTCTCCGTATTTAAAAGCACATTATTTTTTATAGATCATTTCCTGTCATTTTACTTCAAAAGCACCTGATAAAATTTCAGTAAATGTGATTAAATAGCACAGGAAAGTTGCCATGGTATTTTTCTTCCTTTCAGCATCATAAAATAGCTAGTTTCTCTATGGCAGGTTTAAGGCTTCACAAGAGTGTGGGTGTGTAATTAACCTGATTTCTTAATGAGTGTGTTGAAAACATATTTTCTTGCACTTCAGTGACTGATAGTAAGCTATTGAGTATTTATCTTCCTGGCAGAAGATCAGGACAGAGATTGTATGACAATCATCTACCACCTATAGCTTATTATGAAGTCTCCTAAGGTACTTAGTAGACCTCATCGACACCTCAAAACCGAGCACAAATTCTATTCCATGCGTAAAAAAATCACTAATCCTCCAACCCACAGGAGACTTTATGACCTGCTTTTCCCCTGGTCATTCGCAGCAGAAAAAGCAGCCCAGCATCTTGTGTTATCAACAACCATCTGGCAAAATTTCGTTGTCTAAGCTTTTCAGCTGCTTTATGAGGAACAACAATTTAACTCCACAATGAAGACTGTGCAGGCTCACAACCAGATCCAGTCATTTTCAGTACTGCCTCTCTGTTAGTGTGTATAATTAATATGGACTTTGAGACATTAAGCAACAAATTCTGTAACTGGAAGATATTTCATGTGCAGATTAGGAAGTAACCATCTGCCACATTCTTTATGCAGTGCTGTGGTTTGTTTCAGAAAGGGAAGAAAAATCCCGACACATTCACTGTTTTGCAAAGACCATGTATGTTCCCAAGAGAACCTGGCTTTGCCTTTGCTGGAAATGTACTTCAGTTACAAGTGTAAATATACACCCTCTGCACACATTTTCCACAACAATTTTGCTAATATTTTAAGGAATCATACTTCTGCCTCTCCACAATTTGTCTCCTAAAGGGATCATGAAAAATGCAGATGAAGAAAAGAGATTAATTGATGGGCAATTGTAGTTTGTGATGAGGTGGAGATGTGCTATGAATATTTGTATTTGTTAAAGGAAATACAGGCATTCATAAACTGATAAAAGAGAATATGCATTCAAAAACTATTCCATGAATAAACACTGTTTACCTCATTGTGTTAACAATTTAACACATTTTGAAAATTTTTATGAAAGATTGTTCTTTTTTCATTCTTTATACAACAGATTGCTGAGCACAGTATTATAGCACTGGTGGTTTACGGTTTCAAAGGCATTTGAAAGGCATTAAAATTGGCAAAACATCTATACCAGTTTTGTAAGAATGGGCAAACATCTGTCATAAAGCAGGATCAGTAAAAAAAGACATTGAAGACATTGGAAGAAAATGCAGCAGTGATAGCCGTTGCATGCAGTGACCCACTTGTAGCCCGTAGGATGTAAGCGTCTACAGTGGAGGAAGATGGAAGGAAGTCCCAGAAGAACTAGGGTTCTCTGCCTGTGTCCTCATCTGTGTTCTTCTGCAAGGGCCTCTTCCTGTCAGCTCAGAGTTAGAAACTCACTCCATAGACATTTGAATTGATCCACAAGAGCTGTGTATGTAACTCCTGTTTCGATTTTAAAGCTCTTACTAAGATGATTCTCTTAGATTTACACACCAAGTTTAAGGAGGCAGGGAGCTGTATTTCACTGAGTTGTGCTTGTCTCATAGGGTTCTGTAAGACTCTAAGAGAAATATTTCTCTTTTGGACTTCCCTTTGCAGTGTAAAGCTCATTTTTACTCTTTCTGCTCCATAGTGGACTCACCCCCTCCTTGTAGTTCTAAATATAAAATCCCTCAGTGAATGACTACAGAAATCCAGTGCCACAGGCTGTCAGGGCAGGAATTACCTTGCCAGCATTCTTGCACCTCACTGGCACATTAAAGAGCTGGCAACTCCACGGGTGGTGGGATGGATTTAGTTTGGTTTTCTCTGGCTTTTTGTGTCAGTGCTGGCTTGTCAGAGGCTGATGGAGGTGACTCAGCCACATCTGTTCCTTCAGCTGGAGGCTGCTATTTTATCTCTCTATTAGCTTTCCCAGTTTTGTGAATGTTTTAAGGAATTTACTGTCTGTAAGATCTCTGCCTTTTTGTCAAACTTGATGGAAATATTCGCATTTACTGGGGAAGATGGATGTGTAGATGTGCACGCAGTAAAAGCACAATTACATAGCCTTTGTTTCCTTAGGGAAACTGAATAAAAAATGTCCACTGCATCCCCGGTCCCCATAAGTGCACACCAGTGAAGTGTTTTTTTCTTGAAATGCATTTAATTGTGTCACAGTTTTAAAAGAGAATGAGTGATGTGAGTTTGTAGTAAATGGGCTGGGATTTTTTTCTTTTCAGTCCTCAGAATCCTTGACATATAACCTTTTGCTTATATAAAACACTTCAGCTGTTCATTCATAGGTTTAACTATGCTGAAGACTATCCAGTGGAAAGAAATCTTATTATCTCCAGCTTAATATTTCATTATCTGGCACAATATGAGGATATTAGACTTTGATTGCTGGTTCTCTTCAGAGATTACAGCATTTAAATTCTTATTCCCATCTGCATTTTAAACTTCACCTTTTTTTTTTTTTTAACTGGTCACATTTATGTTGCATTTAAATCTTATCTCTCAAGTTTTTGGGTTAAAAAGTTTAGGTGCAAAATATTCAAATTAGGTTTGTCCTGAATTTCCCAAACTGTTCTGGTGTTCACCCACTCATTTCACATTCTAACGATATGCAGACATAATAATGGACATCAAGGAATTTCTATGGGCGTTCACTACACACCAATATTACACATCTGACCAAAAAGAAATCTTTTCAAGAAGAATATGATGACCTTATGCACCTAAACCTTTTACAAAACTATTAATCTGTGACAATGTCACCCAAAGTTGCAGTAAAGAAGTTACTGAAGTAGTTTTATGGGTCACAGTAATGTATCTGTTTGGAATCTGTTGTACTCAGACAGGCATATACATTTGCTGTAAATGGATCTTCAGTCTCTGTGAATCATTTTATTCTTTTTATACACACTATAAAATTGCCATTTTTATGGCCAGGCTTGATGTATGATATGGCTGAAGAACTGTATGAGTTAATTAAAGAATAAAGGGCTGTCCCTTCTGCTCTATATTTCTGTTCATGACATTAGTATTTGAGACCCACTGTTTTGTACCACACAGAGGTTTTGACTTTAAGGGAAACACAGGTAGAAGTATGCCTACTCTCATACTGTGCAGGGCATGTGATTGGGTCCAAAATCCAGAGGTTTTGTATCACCAAGGCATCCTTTTGCACAGAGCTGGCAAACACTGCCCCCTAAACTTCTGTCAGGGTTTCCTCAGGTTGCCTGCTGTGAAAGATCATGCTCTTGTCTCCTGGAAGGAGAAAATCAGGACCATCAAAATGGCTTATATTGCATCAGGCTTTGAAGGTGAATGTGTGTACCCAAACACCTGACTCTGAGCTTTGCCCTAGCTGGGTATTTCCCAGTCAGTAGCTCTTGTCTTGTGCCAGACCAAAGATGAACAAAAAATCCCATACCAAGGGAGCATCTTCAATTTCAATTATTTCCTATTGAATTCTGAGTGTTGTGCATTAAATAAGATATTTTCTTCCTTTCTAACCAAGTGGTAGACTTTCCCATAAGCATTTTCCTTTCATCAAGAGAATATTATTTAGACAGCCAAAAGGAAGGTAATTGTAGCATAAGATAATCACTAGAAAGAGAAAAGAACACCTCCTTATATTTACATTTTAGAAAGTATGAAATTCTGTTTCACTTGCTCGTCATTATCCAGTATGGGCCAAGACGTTTGCAGAATGTGCGCTCTCCAAAACAGTTTTAAAAGATAAAGTATTCTGATTGCTCTGAAGTGTAGAACAATATTTTTCTCCATATTAGTGTTAGAGAAAAATAGCACAAAAATGTCAGGAACTGTAACTCATTGCTCTTTTTTCACATAACTTAATCATGTGCCTTCATTTTGAAGCCCACATCCAACAAGGCAAATTCACTTTGAATGACATCTTTAAGAAATCATCCTTCTTCTCTGTGGTCTATATTACTTCTGGGCCCCTTCTGTCTTAGTTTTTTTCTTCCTGTAAATGCTATTGTAGATGCAGATCTTTAATATCATGTTGATACCTAAGTTTTCTCCTTGAGATCACTTTGTTCTAAGGGAAGAGGTATAGTCTTTACTTGTCCCAGGTGACAGGCAGATACTACCTCCCACTCCCAGGAGGCACTGGTTTGCTGCAAACAGGCCAGTAAAGCACAGTTAAAGAAATGAACACTTGAGATGGCAAAACACTGCAAGACAGGTTTCAAATGCCACACAGGTCATAGGTCTTTAAAAGGTACACGGATGGGTCGTATTCCTTCCCAGAACCCAATTTTGTCTGCACAAATATGACACACAACTATCATTCCTCTCACATATTAGGCTTATCATCTCCTTGCCCTTTACAGCCTTCCTCCTGTCCTCTGTTAGCTCTAATAAAAGCTAATCCATAAGAAAAGGCTCAAAAGACCAAGCAGACCAAGCTCAATTAGTTCTTTGATTAACTTCATAATTGAGCAATAAGCCACAGAGCCAGACCTTCTTCAGCTGAAGGGGACGACACTCGGTAAGGTAGAGCTGCCCAACATGCATTTCTGCACAATTTTATTTATTTCATTGTAATTTTTAACTTAATAAATGCAAGGGTTAGGGGGGAGTATGCCTTGGTTAACACCAGGTAGGCTGCCCACAGCTGTGCCCCAAACCTCTCTTGGGCTCGTGACCCTTTCCCTGACATCACACTTCCATTTCTAATGTTTGGTAAAGGGGTGGTCTGGGTGTAACATGGGCTTTTATTAGGAGCACCAGAAGATGAGCAGCCAGACCGAGACATTAACTTTTAAACCTGCTTTTAGACCTGTGGTGAGAATGTCGCTCTGCAGTGAACTGCAAAAATGCCATCCTTTTTTGAGGCAGCTCTGTAAAGAAACAATGAATTAAAGAGGATGAGAAAATCAAGGGTTTGGGCTGGTCTGGGAAAGGTGCTGAGACACCAGTATTTGGGAGCAAAATCCAGATGTCTGTTCCTGCAGCAGTGAATCTAGCCTTCTTGGCACAGTGTGCAGGATGTGGGGTTTTCCATGTGTGTTCCTGCACTGAGATATCCACACAGACAAGACACTGCAGGTGTTTGGAGATGAGACAGAGCAATATATTTATAAGGACTCTTCAAAGAACTGAGACTGGTTTTCAGAAGTTTCTTCCTGAAACTGAATATTCGAAAAATTCTTTCACAATAAATGTATGCCCATCTGTGATATTCACAGCTTGTTTTAACTTTATTATGCTGGAGGCAGACCTCTAATCTCAGTGGGTGCATTCTCACTGAAGAAATGGCCCTATAAAAGATAATGGGTAATTAATATCATAAAAAAATTCCTCAGTAATGACTGGGGATATCAGAACTTGGTTCATATTTCCTTTTGGGACCCTGGAAATAAAATTTTGTGTTTCCCAGCAAAAAAGGCTGATCTTTGTATTTTGAGTACATGCAACAGCAAATAGTACACTTCCACAGTTCTGTAACATGCTGTCTGGAATTTCATTTCTTCCTTTACTAGTCAAGGAAGGAAGCTCTGAAACATCCTCAAAGTCTAACAAGATGCTAATGTGCTAGAAAGAGCCTTTAAATGAGCTTGTTTTAGTCAAAATATTGCAAGTGTGTTAATTCTAAGACCTCTAATGACACTAAAAACACTCATTGACAAATGCCTCATTTTCTCTTAATAACACTTGCTTTAATGTTGCTGTAAATGATATCAGCTTTGCCATAATGATACAGCTCTAGCACTTAAAATCTAGCTTCAATGGTTATTTGTGGTTTAGATTTTGCCTTTTCATTTGATCCCATATGCTTTTGACAATGCTGGATTGATTTAAAGCCAGCTGATTACAGAACACTGAATTAAAGTGGAATCTCAGGTACATTACAAAGGTGAAAGAGCAGTTAGATCCTAAGCAACACCTGAGCTAATGTCTCTTTTCTAATTGAGTGATAGTCAGGCAGTTTGCAGTGCCAGCAAGTATGGTTAAATCAAATTGACTTTTAGTGTTAGACCAATGGTGCTAATAGACTGGGTTCACTGTCTATAATGGATATGGAAAGACAAGTACATTAAAAGCAAAGGTCATTCTTATCTTTTGCTCTTGACAGCAAAGACTTAACTGTACAAAGTTCGTTTCCCATCCAAGAAATTATTGTTCCTACAGTTTATCTCAAATGAGTTTAGTAATGAAAATCAAGAAGGATTTTTTTCTTTCCATGTCATCCTCTATAACTCAAGACTTATCACCGTCATACCTGGATGCATGATTTGCCTTTTCTCCTCATGCTCAGATGGGTGTAAGGGATTGTTTTCCTTTTTATTTTTGCTTACAGAATCTATTATAATGATCTGATCTTTGCTTCAAGTGCTGATGGATCAACTAGTAAGCAACAGTGGGTCCACTAATGGGGAAACAGGAAGAGCCTGTGAGTTGTCTGGAGGAACAGATCATGTGGTAGGAAATATGGACCATTGCTTCTTTCAGCAGTCAACAGAAAGAGAAATAGTCATCTTGGTGAACTTGAAACACTATTCCCCTGCTGAGCTCATGAGCTTTTTGCCAGTGCTAACAGAATGTCCTTTCCATAAAGCTGAATACTGTGGGCAGGGGAAGAGTTTTGATACTGCTTTCAGCATTAAATTTTAGGCACTGAGGGCTGCAGAAGTCTTAGCCCGTTGATTTATGTAGGGCTTGCAGTCTCCTTGGGGTTAAGTATGTGTGTGACTGTCTTGGCTCAGGATGGCAACCAGAGAGCTCTGAAAGCTCATGAATTGCAGATTAACAACAATGCAAGTAGCAGTTAGGGTACAGAATAACTTTCTTCAGCACAGTGAAAATGATGCATGTTTACAGCTGAAGTTTTGAAGCTCTGATGATGAGGCAAGATGAAGGGAGTTGCATTTCAGTAAGGACTTCAGCAAAAGACAGCAACAACATCTTATGCTAAGAAGTAAGAAAAATAGTTTGTCAGTAAATAGCAGGATCCGCCACCTATTCTCTGGTGTTGGCAATGTCTGATTTGTAATGTTATGTTGTATCTCGGACTTTCTGACCAATATTAGGCTGCTGAGACCCATCTGGGCAGTGCCATGCCCCACAGCAAGTCACAAATGCAGGAGGAGAAATTCTCCTGGGAGTTTGATATAATGAGGGTATTCATATGGGATGTGCTCCAAATCATGACAGCATCCACAAGGTGCCACAGGGAAGAGTTCTCTTCTGTTTAAGGGCCCTCTGATGTGCCACATCCGATGGCCAAAATTCAGTAGCAATTCATCATTCTCTCCCTAAATGCCGCCTTACCAAAGGACTTCTCACCAGTCTCAGACTCCATGGTTTGCCTTCCTGGAGGGTTCACATGGAGGGAATAACTTGTGCATGTTTGAGTTTAGTGAGCTGAGAACAAGCAGTGCTCTGTGCAGTGCTGCTGCATCCAGGAGGGGCTGCATTATCCTGCCTGACACAGTTTTTTTCTAACAGTTTTATTTTATCCACCAATAGCGCTGCCTGTTTGTATTAGTTTGAATGATGAGTAATTTTTAAATGCAACTGTCATACTCTGCCTCATGAATTCCAGTGATTCTACCATGCTGTAAAGAAACATTTTGACACTGTAAGAGCTAAACTGTTGCTAAAGCATTTTTGACATTGATAAAGGTAAAATTTTAGCATGGTTCTCATGGTTTCAGTGTAGACCAGGTACAAAATTCTGTTCCACAATACATTTTGAGTGTGCAGCTAGCATTCCTTACATGATTTAGGGTGGACATAATAACAAGGAAGCTGAATAGAAAAAGATTGGAGTTTTTAGCGAGTTGAAAATACCATGGTTTGTTTTCCACTAATACCAAGAGAGATAAAGTTAATCTGAAAGTACACAGAAATTCACATATACAAAATCTGGTCTCCACAAGGCCATGAAATCCTTAATTTGTTTATTTCTCCCAGAAGAATATAAATCACTGTTGCATCGCCCAAATGTTTGTGAGTTTATCAAAAGGAGCATTTATTCAGCATTCATTCCACTCTGTCATTAAATCCTCTGGATTATGTGGCTGTTGTTGTCTTTTAAATTCCTGATAAATATGTTGCTGACAGCCAGCTGTTCTTTCCAATGCATCATAACCAACCATCCTGGAGTAGATCATTAGTCTGCTTGCATCCATCTATTTTATTTATGCAATTCAGGGAGATTACAATGGCCATCTGCAACTGTGGGCACTTTTTGTTTTGGAGGAATGCACCTTCAGAGGGACAGGGCAGAGTTTCAAGGATATCAGCTCTCTTGGAGTGAAAAGACTTGCCTGCTCAGTAGAGAGACACTTTGCTGTCCCTGCTGGTTTCAACCCTTTTTCCCCTGAGGCAGTTTTGGAGCCATGCAGACTGGTGATCCTACAGGAAGCCTCTTGGGCCTGAATCCCCAGGCAAGGCGTGGGGAAATGCCTGACCCATCACACCGCCTGGTTATCCCTGGGAGCAAAAGTTTGGGTGTACAAAAATTCTCAGTTATGGCAAAGACTTTTTCCCCCTCATACTTCTATGCCACATTACATTTGTTAAATAGAAGGTCAGAGCTTTCCAGAGTTTCCCCCTTGGCAGCAAGCTGAATTTTCCTGCTGCTCTTTTGACTTTTCAGTGGTCTGAAGCATCAGGTTTGGTTCACTCGCAGTTCAAGCTGTCAAACTCTCGTGTACAGAGCAGTTAGAGTGTGTTTCTGCGGGGGAAATTGAACAGTACGTTTTCCAGTTTGCAGCATTCAACCCACATGGCTTTTTCTCAGAAAACAAGGGAGTGCTGCCCCTTGCACTTGTAATTTACAGTAATTAGCAAGGAAATGGTGCTTGCTTTTAGAGGAAGAAGCACACTGAGCAACTCATTCCTAAAAATAAGATTGGAAAGGAGGAAGTAGTACATTTTTATTCCTGGTGTAAACATAAATATTCAACGCTTTTTGCAAATCAAAAATCAGAAGGGAGAAAAGCAGTGATCTTTGGATTGATTGAACTTTTTTTTTTCCCCTAGCTTATGCTGAAATGCTTAATATTTCAGCTGTGTGTGACATGCAAGTAACCTGATAGATTGGTTGTATTAATTGGGAAAAATAAATAACCCAAAAAAATCGTAGTTGAGACACTTTATTTTCAAAGAACAGATGGCTTTCTTTACTTAAAGCTGTAGAATATTTTTCTGCAACATAAAGGCATAGAGTATATCCTCTGGGGATGAAGGAAAATGACATGGAGAGAAAACGTTGCTGGGAAAATCATTAGACGCTTTAGAAATAATAGAAGTACCAGGCCTGACTTTTGGTACCACTAACCTTTGTTGGCTTCAGATGACAAATCCTACTTGATATCAAGACATCAGCAGGACCCCTACTTGCCCTGAGTTTCCCACCCTCCTCCCCATGAGGACAGCAGCAGCAGCAGAAGCCCCATCTGCAGACATTTCTTGTGGCAGAGGGCGTTTTTTATGTTTTCTCTACCAGCCTGCCTGGCTTAACCTTTTGACCATCCTTCAGCTGCCTCTTAATGTGACCATTTTATCAACAACTGCAGTTAAAATGGCAGTCAGTTTAGCCAGCTCTGTCTGCTGCTGCTTGAAATTTTATGTATTGTGACCTTCTTTGTGCCCTTAATTTCTGCTGGAGATGCTCATCTCCTTGCACTGTAACCAATGAATCAATTTTATTTTCTCTGCTGAAAGTGTTGGGGGGGGTGCAAAGCAAAGTTCCTCCCCCTTCTCCTTATCTCAAATAAGAAAACTCCTGCAGTTTTTCTCTCTTTGTAACTGTCTATTGATTGTGTATGTCAACTGCATCTGTGGGTGCTGAAGGATTTGATTTTATTTCTGTTTGCTCAATGATATCTAAAAAGTGACTGCTTGAAGGGCTGCTGAGAAGTGGGGGTCTTGTCCACAGCTTTTATAATACATTATTTGCATCTAATTATCTCAGAATAGTGTAATTACACAAGGTATTTCCTTTTACTTGTTTAGGTATTCTTTTTGGATGATATGTGCATCTGCACTCCCAAGGCCCCAGAACTGCCATGGGCAAAATTGTCCCATACTGCCTAACACATGGCCAGATTTTAGTGCTCTTGCATGAACTGTTTGCCAGTAAATAAAAGTAATCATTTTTCTGAGTGTTTGATGGCAGTAGGTGCTGTCTTCACTTCTGTTGGTCTGGGCAGTCCTCTGCCACCGAGAGCAAGTCAGATGTGTGCCTGAATGAAACAGGCTGGGAAGGACTAAAAGGATTGCCTAAGGAATGAGAAGCAAACATCAATTACTTGCTCAAGGATGAAAAAGTGTTTGGTAGGCTACTTATTTAGATGGCAAAACACATCTTGCATTTGTCTTCAGCATCTTGGCCTTGCACTTAGAGCACATCTCCTATCACATCTGTGACACTCGTGCAGTTCAAAGAGGGCTCGCAAAAATTCTGAAATGCCCGGGCCATCAGCAAAGGAGCTCTGAGAAGAAGTGGCTGAGATAGGCTTTGGTCCATCATGGATGCAGAACCATCAACACCGGGGTGGGCCAGTCTGTAGGGACTGTTAACTCCTGTGTATGACTGCTGAACGTCCTCTGTGAAGCTCACACACTCTGACACCCTCCGTCAAAATCTCGTGTGTCCCCTAAAGCTCTGGCTGTCAGGCCAGATATCAGGGTGTGATTCCTGGAGTGTCCTGAGTAGCGCCCAGAGTTGGACTTGATGATTCTGATGGGTCCCTTCCTACTCAGTTTATTCTGTGATACTGTGATCCAATAGTAGGTCATGCAGTAATTCCCTGCATAACTTGCATTACTCGGTGCAAGTCTGTCGTGTGTGAGTGGGAATTGTTCTAAAATTGGAATTTCCAAGCCAAGTGCAGAAGTGTTTGAGTTACAGCTTCCAGAAAATATTTGATCAAATGCATTATCTCTTTATTTAATTTTAGATCCGTAATCAAGATCGCCTTTAATAGATTTCAGGAAATCTTTATTGCACTGCCTTCTCCTGAGAGAGATGCCCAAGGTGCTGAGCCCCTGAGCAGAAACCTAAGTGAAGTATAAGTAGTTCTCATATTACCATAGCCCTGTTCAGTTTGTTCCTGTATCTGTAAAAGCATAATATCTATCTTCTTTTTGCCTGCTAAATAGGAAAACGTGTCAAACATGGGGAAGAGCGTTGCTGTTTCTATTGTTACAGATTTATGATTTCATAGCAAGATATGAATGCAAACCTGGATTAAACCTATATTTTTGCAGAGAGAAGTCCCTGAGTAGCTCAACCCTTCAGAGGTTAAGAGAAAAGGAAGCAAGGAGAAGCATTTTAAAGCTAGGGCCCAGATAGTGGCAGGTATTGCAACTCACTGCTTGAAGATTTAGCTCTATGCATGCAAGTGGCTTAAGGTGGGATGCTGGCAAGTCTGAATATAGATGAACACTGTGCTTCACATTGGAAAGATATCTAAAAATAGCAGCAAAGTATTAATGCGTATATGGGGCAACAGGGCTGGAATTGGTTAACAGTGTGCAAAAGATTATGCATCCTCAATGTTTTGAAATGAAGGGGGTTTCCTGTGACATAATTGTATATATCAAAGCTCTAAGAGGTAAGTAATTAGGAGTTTGAATGACAGGCATACAAGTCCAGTGCAAAGCACCCTCTGCAAAGAGATAATGTAAACCAGAGGGTGGAAGAATACAGTGTGTGTGTATGTGACAAAAATTCCCTGTTGGTTCAAGAATAGGTGCTTTGTTTTTCATTATATACAATATTGGAGATGTGTCATCTTTAATCCATTTCTGTCAAGCTCAGTTGTCAGAAAGAGTGAAATTTCTTTCAAAAAAGACATAGCTGCTAATCTCTAAAAGCACAGTGCAACCACATTCTGGTCCTTCCAGATCTCTGATCAATGTCTCCTTCTGCAAAGATGCCCTAGAACCTTGGAAATGGCCTCATAATATTAATAGAAAAGATAAAAGTACCCTTTTTTCCCATTCTTACCTTGAGGAGAGGGACACCTTTTTAAATATTTGTTGCTTTTGTAACTTAGTGTTACAGTTTCATCAGTCAACTGAAAACTCATCAACTTTTCAGCATGAATTAGAATTAGAAAAATGATTGATGTGGTGGTCTGTTTTCTTTGGAGCCTGTCTTGTAGTGCTTTGAAGGAGTGCCCATATGGTGAAACCTGCAATTTTGAAACAAAAGCCTTTTCCCATTGGGTATGGCCAGGTACTCAGAATACTGAAAGGAATCTGTCATAGAGCTGTATTACTTTTTCACAGGAATAATACTTTGTGTTAGGAAAAAAAACTGGCTAACAATCAGATTTCCTTGACAAAAGATGTGAAGTTTGCTTTTTTAAACATGGAATTCATTAGTATTATTGAATAGCCTTATCATATTTCTTTTAACTATAAATGATTTCCTCATACTTGGTTCCTGAGTTTTCAAAGGCTTCAGAAGTTACATAAAAGCAGGTACACGATAGAAGACCAGGTATTGTGGAGGTGTTAATACGTGGCAGATTTTTTTTAACCTAAGCACACATATTTCAGGACCCATTATCTTGTCTTTTCTTTTGATAAAATGGTTTTAGATTGACTATTCCATTCCAAGGAAATTCGACACAGATTATTTCAGTAACACAGTGACCAATACTCCTCACTTGGACAACTTCTCATCCAGTTGCACAAGATGGAAAAATAAATGTGTTCTCAAATGTCCCCTCAGGGAAGAGCTGGGTGAAAGGCAGTTTCTGGTGTGCTACCCAAATGAATAACCAAATACCAGCACCATGATAAGGCATGGAACAGCTCAGCACTTGGAGCTGATACCTGCAGAAAGAGTTGTAAGTTTGAGTCACAGGTGGCTGAAGGATGTGCAGAGACCATTAAAACATTCTTCTGTGATGCTAAACATGTGTGATGTGAAAATCACCTTTAATTGTAGCTGTACAGCAGCCTCTGTGCACTCACCTATGATAAACCAGACCTTTCATAAAAAAATATTGTTCATATAGGTACTAATCTGTGTTCAATGACAGCACAGCACTTCATCTACATTTATTTATTGAACACTGGCATAGGCATAGAGTGTGTTTCTCTAAAAGCTTCCATGAATGTTAATGACGAGGAATATCACATGTAGACAGCACTTGTGCCTAGGAAAAAATAGAAAAGGAAAGCCAATAAAGCATCATGTGAAAAATATTAGCTTGCTGAAAAGCTTTTTATGGTTTGAATTAATTTTTCGTTCAGCAGCACTTGTTAAACCTATAAATAGATAAATAGTCTCTTGCCTTCCTATAGCTTTTTTCCTCTTATAGTGTGCTTTAGAAGTCTTCACATTCAGTGATTTTTATTTTATTATATTTAGTTAACACTGCAGGCTCTCTTTCAGAGAACTGCTTTGATAACAGGCTGTTTCATCTCAGTTCCTAGTGCGATAAAAGCCAATTTGGAGTCACTTACTTTATATAAAACAATGCAAAGTACAAGATATTTTGATGATAATAGCAACTTTAAAAAAAGATGACCATCTGCCTTTATTCACTTCTCCTGCTTTCAGTGTCCTTTCGTGCTCCACTTTCCCTATGGAAGGATCAAATCACAGAGATCATTTTCAGTCCTGTCAGCTGCAAAGATGTGGTAACCATCTTATAAGATAAACATATGGCTGGGTCTTAAGGGCTTTTTCAAACTGGTGATCCAAATATAGGCTGCCAAGTTGTGTACAGAAGCATCTGCCACGTCAGTTCCCCATCACATCGCCTCCCTGCACCACCAGAAAGCCTGAGCCGGTGCCTGCTCTTTTCCAGGTTGGCATTTTATGGCAAGAACCAGCCACAAAAACGTAGAGCTGTGTATCTTAAGGCTTAACTTTAGACTCCTTAACCTGAATGTTTTAGGAATAGTTTGGGACAGATGAGACTCAAGCATCTGGAGAGTTCCAGCAAAAACCCAGCTGTAAGATGCAGGGTGAGCGTGGAAGGACCTGGAAGCTGAGCAATCTCTCCATGTGGAACAGGGAGGGAGTGATTATTTTGAGATACACTTTAGTCCCACTGTCAGTGCCATTCACACAGTCCTTATTGGGCAGGCCAGGAAGGATCTATTTATCCTCCATCTGATTTATTTTTAAATATTTCCTGACCTAACTGTTGTCTAGTCTCTGTATCTTGCTTTATTTCTGGTCTCTTGGTTCTGATGGCTTCCCTCCTGAAGAGCGTTAAGCAGGAATTATTGCCCCTTCCATGGGTCCGTAGCAGCTCCTCAGAGCTAACCAGAACATGTTTCCAACTTCAACTACTTGATTTTCCTGCTGTTCAGTGCTCCTGCCCTCCTCCCTCTTGTGAGGAATGTTGTGATTTGCCTTCTTTGAGCTGTTTTGGCTCTTATTGGAGGATGACTTCCTTTGACCTTGAAACATGGTGGGATTCTGGCACTGGGTAGACTTGCCCATGCCTTCCTTCTACTGGTGGCTCTGAGAAGTGAGGTCTGCACTTGAGGGAAAACACAGTCAAAGGAATTTGCTGTTGACCATTTACTTCTTCATTAGCCCCTCATATGAGAAAGACCTGGATTTATAAATCTTAATAAGGCATTTTTCTCCTGATATCCAGCACAATTATGAGAAATTTCCTCATTAAAATGTTTGTGTGAAGAGAACTGTTTGGATTGAAAATGTGCATGGTGCTTGTGGGCTAAAATCATGGTTGATATATTGATACAGTAATAGTTTGGGTTTTTTTAACTGGGTGGGTTTCTTTTCTTTGCTTGGCTTTTTTGTTGGTCTATAAGCAAAGCCTCTGAAATGTTTATCAGGCAAAAGACTGGTGATTTTTATAACCTTTTTGTTTTGAAGCTGAACACGTCCCCTATTCCAGGAAGTTAACTTACCTTTTCTACTTGCATGAAACTTGCCCTGAAAATCAGAGGAGGACATGTAATACAGAGAGACCTTTAAAGGTGCAGAAAGTGAGACTTATTGCTATTTGTGAAGCCATTTAACACTGTTCAGAGCAGTTCTAGCTCATCAATACCCCACTGGTGAATCTCAAAATATCTATCATGTTTATCTAAGACAGCCTTCTGCGATGCATCTTCATTTGTTCTTACCTAGTGTTTGCTCTCACCCTTTACTTTTTTCCTACTTTAAAACTTCAGTCCTTTCCTTCAAGAGCCAAAACTCTTTTCCCCTTTACCCCATGGACTGAATAACCAACTAATAAACAGGGAGTTAACAATTCCTGAAGTATTTCCTTCACCTAAGCTAACTGTTGAATGGGAACTGTGTTCCTAGCAAGTGGAATCCCACTGGAAACGTGCCTTGAACAGACTTAAAACTGCAGCCATTGCAATCAAAAGATTAATAGATCAGTAATTGATTTCAGTAAGTTACTCTCCTACATGGACTATTTTAAAACTTTACTATTTAAGATAAAATAAGGCATTTAATAAACACGAAGGGAAAAGAGTTTCAATGGCTGGATAAAAAAAAAGCAGACAACAGCCTTTACTCACATCTAACTACTCGTATCTAATATTGTCGGGGGGGAAAAAAGAGTTTTAAAAATATTGTTGTTAAGTATTTGATTAAAGAGTACAGAAAATAATTTTTCAAAAATAGATCTTTATTAGCAGTCTGGGTTAGAGAACTGGATATTCGCTTTGATTAGAGTTTTCCGTTGAGAGGAATAAAAATTTTATTTCACAGGTTACAAGTTAAAAAATATGGAAAGTGATGTATTTACATTACAAAGATGAAATTGAGTTACAGTGGCTAATAGGATAAGTGTTGCAAGTTAGACATTAGAGGAGGGATGTGAACCCAATTTACTGGGCAAATTAACTTTGTTAGAACACTTGAGCTGGCACAAAGATAATAGTGCCTTTAGGAGACAAACGGCCTGCCTTGCTTGTGTACTCCAGTGTTTCTCTAATGATTATAAAATTCTTTAGGCAAGATATTTTTCACCAGCCTAAGGGCACCAAAAGATATTGATAAATGTGCAACAGAAATAGAATGAAAGCTGGACTCAATGCCCTAGCTCTTCATATCCTAATACCTGCTGAAGCAGCTCTGGTTCTTTTGCTCTGCCTTGCTAAAACTGTGCTCCTGCATGAAATGGGTGCCACTGATTTGCAAACAGAGCCACTCAGTATTTTCGAGACATGAACAACAAGCCCAGAGAATGTCTTAAAAAATAATGTCCTGGAAAGAAAAGTACCGGACAGAGCCTGACCAAACTGAAGGGGACCTGAACCTGTCAGCAGTGTCTGTCTGAGGCAGTTCAGATATGGACTGAAATGCATTTGGCATCTCTTTCCTGTTTGATAGTGAGCTGTGCTCTGTTTCACCTTGTGCCCAAGGATTTCACGGTGCTTCATACAAATAAGGTGAATGGTGTCTGGATGCAGTCGGTACTGAACAAGGGGATCTTAACACTCTTGTTAGTGCAGAAGGTTTTCTGCTATTTCCAGACTGTTCAGTGTGAGAAAGGGAAGTGGACTTCAATGTACCCAAGGTTATGCCTCAATTTAGTTACAAGATGGGAAGCGGTCACAAACGGTCCCCTTGTGGGATCATGGGGCTGGTCTGCCTACTTAAAAATAAAAGAAAGCCAGTCTTCTTTGCAGTGAGCAATTTAAGCCAATTTGTATTAAACATTTTGCTATGAGATCTGATTAAAAAAAAAAAAAAAAAAAAAAGAAAAACTTTGTGAAGCTAGAATAACCAGTGTTCTCAGCATAGCGGTCATCCTTTGATGTGATGCTTTAGAGGAGCTGAGGCAGAATGTGCTTCTTCTGTGCAGCTTAATAAAAATAAGGCTGTGAAACATCTTCTGATGCAAAAATCCAAGACTCTTCTCAACATCTAACATTGAACTTTAAAATTACCGTACCTGAATGTGTGCAGACGAGTTGTGTTCATTAATTTTAGCAGCATCTGTGCCCATTTACACCAGCTAAATATCTAGCATTCAATATAAGCAATTTTCTTGTCCCTTTTCAATTAGCTTCATTACAGAAAATCTAATTAAATCATATCTTTTAGCAGGAACCAAGAATTCAAGAGCTAAATTTTTGTATTTAATTAAAACCTCTCCATCTTGAACTGTTAATTTCCTGAACAAGATATCCAGTAGTTTTTCCTCTGATCCACTTAGTTCCTGAATGAAATGGCTCATTTACTCTGAGCTGGCTCTTGAAGTGTACACTTAGGCTCCAGCTCTGGTGACAGTCTCAGAAGATGATGGGAATCATAGCTGCTTTTCTCCGCACTTCTGGATAGAATCTCTTCAGATACAGCTTGTGTTTCTTCTGGGCCCACAGAGACATCTGAATGACCATCAGAAAAGCAAAGATGCCAACTAGCAGGGAAAAAGATTTAAAGAAAAGGATCATGTGTGTTCTTTCAGTGCCTGTTTCTGTAAATGTAGTAGGGTTTATGGAAATATTTACAGTCTCTTCTGTGGGCAGAGACAACTCTGCAGTTCCTCTCAGCCTGACAGTTGCTGACATCTGAAAGCCCAAGGCTCAGCCTCCACCTCAGAATTCACACAGATGACTTTCACTTTTGTAAGGCACACCCCATACCACCTCTGACTTAACCATAAATCCATATATCACAAGGCCTCCTTGGCCATGGTGGTGTCTCAACCCATGGCCTCCCTTCACCATATTTCTAGTTAACTTCTGAACTGTTACACTTCTTTGTTTCTACCTCTGGCTGCCAACCGTGACAGGGATCTGTGCTGTAACTCCCTGCTGTGTGGAGGGAGAGCTTGGCCCAAAAGTGAGTAGACAGTAGCTGCCTGATCCAGCAAGTAGCCACTAAATAGGGGACAATTGTACTGCATTTGCATTTTGCAAATTCATTATCCTTTGGTGAATGTGGAGGTGGTTAGTCAGAAACATCCATTTGGCATCCTGTCAAGTTAGGTCTGGGACAGTTACAGCAAGGATGAGTGTGTTGCAAATGTTGCTGCTCCTGCCATTGTAGGGACAACCCTACGTTGTCCCCGAACTTTCAGACAATTTCCATACCAAAGCATGAAACACAAGAACATTTCATCTTTTCAAACAAAATTTCAATTGAATTTTTGCATGATGCAGTTTAACCCACTTCTGAAATTCATTCCTTTTTCATTTGTAAGTCACGTGGGGCTACTTCTTGCAAGCAGTTTTTATAGGTTTCTATTTTGAAATGGAAAAATAATTAAAAAGTGAATGTTTTGGAGAGCTCAGTCCCAGGGACCATATTTTTGTGAGCCTTTTTGTCTCCAAGGATGCAGCAAAATACTGAGCAAGAGTTGCAAATGCTACCAAGCAGGCTGCTCTTACGAGCATCTTGGAGGTTTATTTCCTATGGCAAATTTAATGGCAATATTTCATATACTATAAACTTCTTTGCCAAATTTTAGACTTCCAGAGTTCTCTTCCACAAATACTTTAAATGCTGTCTTCATTCTCTTTCAAACTTACCTGGCAGAGTTTGTGTCATCACTGTGAAACTAATCCAAGACCCAGCCTGTTGCAAAGAAAAAGACATGGTTAGTTGTATATTTCATGTAAAGCAAAATGGCAAGTTTTCAAAAGCTTCCCATGGAAAAAGAGTGTGGTACTTGTACTGGAAATGGGAGAGGAAAAAATAATAAGAAATTAGTCCCCGCAGTGTGCTGAATGGGGTGAAGAGATGGGTGGTAAATCTTTAGGTCACTGAGGAGACTGTAGTGGAGGGAAATATAGACAGAAGTCCATGTGATAGTGATGTGAGGGAAGAGGAGGGTCTGGTGGAGAAACACTTGTGGGAGCAAGGAGACTCTGACATACAGAGCACAAGGATTGATGTGCAGAGGACACTGCATGGAGGTGTTGCAGATTTTCTGCAGACAAAGGCTGAAGCAGTAACTACCTACCCTTTGTATATAAGCAGAAGAAAGTAATGTACCTCATATGTATAGTTGGGACAGGACACCAGCAGGAAGAGCCACGTGAAGGGGTTGTAGGTTGGACTTGGAAAACAGGTTCTATTTCCTTGTGAAAGGAAAAAAAAAAGGGTGGGGAAAATCAGAACCAGTTTCTGTACGGGGAGGGGGGAACTGAGCCTTATCACAGCCTGCCAATGTAACAGCAATCCCCTGGACCAATGCTCTAATGCTCTCAGGGTAATCTGTTAGAAAAGTTTCAGTGAAATCTTTTGAGGTAGCAAAAGCTGTGTTTATCCCAGTGAGAGAAAACTTAAATCAATTTTTTGGCTCTTGCTGCTTTTAAGCTGAATTAGGCCCCTTGCAAGAAATAACATAAGCAGTTTCCTAACCACAGTGCATGAAAACATTCCAGAATAGAAACTGACTTCTGTGTGTGAAGTTGATCATACTGTGGTATATTTTTGAATAGGGTGTTCTAGTGGGGAAATTACACTATTAGTGAAAACATATTTTACTTTCTGGTATATATTGTATAACCTTTATTCTCATGACACAAAAATGCTGAAACCCCAACTTGTTAAGAGCATACATATACATTGATGCCTGTGTGAGTATTCATGAGTCTATCTCTGTGTATTTGAATATATGCATGTACATCTTTGCCTGAGATGAATGTGTCTAAAAACTCTGCGATATAGTTTAGAAGTTTTTGAGACTTATTTAAAATTAAATACATTTATGTCAGTCACCAGCAGGCTGTAAAGAACTTCAGTGCTTAAATCCATATTTAAATAGCAGTTGTGTCTAATTAAGATAAATTTGCTATAAGTTTTGAAACAACAACAGTGTTGCTAATGTTTCCTTGTCACAATTTTTTGAAGGTGTTAGACCAATAGCATGACTACTACTTCATCTTTCTTTATTCAGTGGATGTAGGTACATAAATTACTGTACACCGGCAGAAGATGGATAGGTTAAGGAACAGGAAACAAAGACAGACCTGAATTGGTTTGGTGAGCTAAAGCTACGTTGATAAAGTGATTTCCAGCTTCACACATCTGCAAGACATTAAAAGCATATTTTCAGTTGTATGCCTAAAAGGCTGTGGCAATTGTGCACAATGCATAACCAGAACCCTCCCCATTACAACTCAGTCTCTGTATCCAGGAAATATGTATTCCAAAAAAAATAGCCTATGATCTCTGTCACACACACAAGTGTCCAGTGAACACTGTGGGTGCAGCCTGGGGTGAAAGCCCCTGGCACATCTCCATAGAGCTCTGTGCAGCCAGGCCTTCAGTGGGGTTCCCATGCCCAGCACATGCAACATGTTTGGCCCTGGAGAGATCAGGGAGATTCCCTGGCTCCAAGGAATTCATCAAGATGCTCTTCTTGATTTTTCCTGGATTTAATCCACCTGCATAGAAGCAGGTGAAAAACTGACCTCTGGTTTTGTAATGATGTCATGAGTTAATGTCCTTTACCTGTCTTCCTACACACATTTTTCAAACGTTTTCAACAAAACAGGAAGGGAAAAAAAGGGTGATTAAAAAAGCAGTAATCTCTAAAAGGCAGACTGGTTGAATGGATGATAGTCAGGGATGGATAAAGGAATGAAACCAGTACTATTCCTGGTGCTGGAACTCTCTGGTTATGCCATTTCCAGCCATAACCAGCTCCTCAAAGTTGGTCTCTTAGGTATTTCAAACCCTTGGAAGAAGTATTGTTTCTCCCCATTTGGTTGTGCAACCTGTAATACAGGCTGATTTCAGATTTCCTTCAGGCTTTCAGTACTTCATCAGTTACAACTACTGAAGAATGAAAATCAATATTTACCTATATTTAAAATGGGAACCGGTAGGAAAATCAGTTTAAATTCCTGAAGAAGATGACCTGTCATCACAACTATATAATTTTATGGTTTTCATTTTTCCCTTGCTCTGTGAAGAAAACTAAAATGGTCTACACAGTTCAAGCTCAGGTTGAATTGAACTTTTTTATTTATTTCTGGGTTTGAAGACTGATTTGTCCTCTCAAATTGAAAAAAAAAATGCAGAGTTAAAAAAGTTACATTTTCTTATATAATTTGTCATTCTATATTTTGCAAGGGTCAAAAATGTTTAAGAAAATAAAATATAAAGGAAAATGTTAAAACTAGAGATGTTAAAAGTGTAAAGCCACAAAATTAATACAACAAAAGAACTTCAATTGTCATTTTTGAGTCAATTCTGAAAGTCATCCGTAACAAATTTTTTGTTAAAGCTAATTGAAAGAAATGTGTAACTTCATTTTATATTGAAATGTGCTATTATCTGAAAGAACACTGTAGGTAGAAGAATTGCTGAAACATTTTCCCTTTTTGCCAGAGATTTTCTTGGCGTTTTTTTGGAATGTTTAGATCAGGTCTATTAGTAAATAGACCTGTTATTAGCTGGTTTTTCTGCATGGGTAGGTAGATACAGTTTAAGTGTTGCTGTCCTTTAAAATTCTTTTAATTCCAACTGACTGACAATCCTCTGTTATAAATACCAGATGTAAAAGACTAAATAGCCAGAAAATGAAATTCCATTATAAAATAACATATTAGAAGCTATAACTAACCATAGCAATGGATGTAATTTTCATTTTCGTACTTCCAATTATGAGCTGGGAACATGATTTGTTTTTCTGATTGCTGTTGTTTTAAAGAAATAGGTTTTGTTGGTAAAAGTGGCTTTGTAAAACACTACAGCTAATGAGATGCCCATGCAATTGTGGAGCAAGAGATATCCACACACTATAATCAACCCCTACTAATTCTAAGTAAAACAAGCTAAGGGCATTTCTGCAGGGATATTTATTGGCTTACCTTTGACTCTGAAGCTGCATTCTGCTGTGATTAACTCTTATGTCCCTCTTCAGACATGCGACTGTTAATGTTCTACATTAGGAACCACTGCTAAATTTAAGCTAGTCCTCAATTTGTCATATATAAAATACGGGACAGCGGGGAACAGAAAAGAAAAAGCTGATGCTATCTATGATTATTAAGCATTGTAGCCTACACACTGTTTTTCCCTTCTGTATATTCCAAATGTACCCTATGAGAAAAACATCCCTGCAAAGCCTAATTTCTCTAAACATGAGAATCTTTCAGGAGGGCCTGCAGAAACTCTTTCTGTTACTCAGTACTGTTGTTTACAGCAGCTGCAGATGTATACACTTAAATCAGGATGTGTAATAAAGACAAGATATAAAAGAGGGGAAAGAAATCTTCCAAATATTTTATTCATATGTTTTAGAAACCTGTGAAAACAGCTTCAAATTATTTTATTTCATATGTTGATGTTTAAATTCATTGTCTGGGAACCTGCCAACACAAGATATGAAAGGGACAGGTCTTGAGTTTCCACAGGTAGGGGTTTCTCAAAAGTGCTGTAAGAATTCAGAGCCCAGACCAGGTGCTGATGCAGATCTTATGGGGATTGACATATTTTATAGCAAACACCCCCAACAGGTCTCATCACTTTGCTTGATGGTAGCATTTTCCTTGCAAGCTATAGCAGGGCACGTTCCACTGGTGCAGGGAAGGATGTTTCAAAGTAAAAGGAGGCTTTCTCTAAGCAGAGACTTTGATGAGGAGTCGTTTTGCTGGTAGCACTGAATATTCAGGAAAGCGGTTTGCTTGCATTCAAACACCCCCTGAGTCTGGGAAGGGTGCACACTGGAAGGTTCTGAGTGTCCTGCTGGCTACCAGTGCCACAGCCTCCTGTTGCTGCAGTAGTGGGTAATTGCTTTTGGCTCTAGAGCCTCATGGAGTGTGTGAACTTCTTCACAGAAGTGTTTTTCTTCTCTTTGCTATACCTTATTAGAGCAAGGAAAGCTGAAAACTGCATGGACAGACCCAGAGACAAACACTGCCAAAACTGTGACCTTTAAGGGTCCTTATTTACAAAAGCATTTAAATATTGCTAACAAGTTTTGGAATGTTTTTTTCTGAATAGAATTTGCCTGAAGGAGCCTAGACATATTACTGTCCTATCACCCTGGAATATTTCTGGAAACTGTATCTGATTTTCAAAGAGGATGTTTTGGCTACTGGCCCAGCAGTTCCAGAGGACAGAGAGGATATACATTTCCATGTGAGAACTTCTTACCAAGCCTCTGTCTCACTATACAATTATGTTCAAACAGCAGGTTGGGTAGTCTCAGCTATTCTTCACCAGCTGCACTTTCCCTTGGCTTATCCCATTTTGGCAGGGTTTATTTATATCGTTTTTCATAGCTGTTGATATAAGTTATTCAGGGTACACTGAACTATTTCTAAGTCTGCTTAGCATGTAATTCTTCAATGTTTTAAAAATGACGAGTTTCAGTCTGTCTAAATATTAGCATTCTAACACAGTTAGCAGTAGCAATAATGCTGATGATGTTCTCACAGCTCTCAAATACAGTACTTCGGTTTAAACTCTGTGTATGTAAATATTAGTAGGACACTTCCTGACTGAGAAACCTTAGTAGATTAGTACTAAATCCAGTCAAAGTACACAAGGCTGTAAACATGGACTTATATATACGTATACACACAAATGCACAGAAGCATTACTGATTTTACTAAATTGTGAGTTAATCCTATTCCATAATGATAAATGAAACTTCATTTTTGTACGTACCAGAAAAGCAAGAGCAGCATAAGAAACTTGTTTGTGGCCAAATGCTAGAAAACAGAGTGAAATTATAAATTGCATTTTACGGTATGCACATGGTTTGCTATGGGTGAAATTAATCTAGTGCTGAGCAGCAGAAATGCTTTCCTGACAGGCTCTGCAGAAAGATTGGATATTATCACACACAGTATGAAGACAATACAAACAATAACAGCGCTCTAGAAATGCCAGTTTTACACCACTGATCTCAAGGCAGTTTTCACCCAATTGTTTTTAGTAATTGCCAACTTCATAAATGCAAGTGTTTTGTCAAAGCAGCTGGTAGTGGTGAATCCCTTGAAAAAAGGCATGGAGGGCAGTGGAGTACAGGTCAGTGTCAAAAGCAGGCTGAGAATCCCAGCCTTATCCATGGACCCTTCTACTTCCACAAGCATAAAACTCAATATATAATCTATTTTTTACTTTAGTAGTGAGGCAATAGTGAGGCTTTACTACACAGTCACTACCTGCTTCACAGTCATGCAAGAAATACATCTAACATTTGTAAATTTTACCTGCCATCTGGCTACCCTTTCTTTTCTTGCAGTTGACCCCAGACCAGTGTAGGGCTCTACCAAGTTCATGTCCAAAGGTTTACAGTTCCCAGGCAAACTTTGGTCATAGGGACACAAACCATGTGTACGTACCCCACGTGCCTTGGCCATGTCTCATCAAGCCTTTACTTGTGAGAACTCCTTTTTCTTGTCTGGCAGAGGACTCCATTGTGGTGCCAAAGGCATTGTAAGGCAGTGGCAAGCAATTAGAAATATTTCTTCTGGATGCTTCCTCTTTTGTGTCTTGAACAAAGAATTTCCCCTATAAAGAAGCTGCACTTATTGATTTGATAGCCCAGACTGCTAAAAACTGTGTCTCAGGAGGTTTCTGCATTGTTTGCAGTGTTGTTGTTAAAGCTGCACCAAATCCAACTGTCATTCAATGAATCACATAATTTTGAAATGGAACTTTTGTGCTAGTTTGAAAGAAAAGCAGGTGTCATGTAGGAGAAATTTTTGATTGAAAAAACTTAGCAATTTAACTGAGTGTAAATAAAAATGGCAAAGCAAATGCTTTTCCCCCAAAGTTCATAGATAAATCTGAGATACAGAGGAAAAGAAAGATTAAGGTATAACAATGAAAATAAAGTAGCAGAAAATAAAACCTATTCCAATTATTCTCAAAAGAAGCAAAAGTCCAGAAAGCAAACAGAAAAAAAAAAATCACGAAGAAACAGCAGTGCAATAATAAAATATGATGAGAGGGAGCAAAATGATGGATGAAATCCAAATTAAAAAAAAAAAAATCTTTCTGTTATCAGCAGTATGTGATGGATTTTTACTGGTTTCTCAGGGAAGAAAAAAACAAAAATCCTAATTTTCATGGAAAGGATGTATCTTTAGCAAATACATCTCTTCCAAGAAATGCAACCAGCTCTAGTTCTCTCCTGCATTCTTTTATACAAATGTTGTGAAGATGAGCAAAATACATTGATCTTTGTGTTTTCTCTGCTTGTCCAAAATTTCCTGTTCATAAACTGGACAGCGGTTGACCATTGCTGAACAGGCACGAAATTCCATGGCACAAAGCAGAGGTGCTTTCAACACAACAGTCCTCCTCCTGACAGGGAGCAAAGACTTAATTTCTGGCTAGATTACTAACATGATTTAATGTGGGACCCATTTCTTGATTTTGGAGTACTTCAGGCTGCACAGCAAAGACATTTTCAAAGCAAGTTTGTCAGTTTTGTGTCCTACCCATACCTACATGGTGGCGTGTATCGTGGGTGGTTGATGTAGTATGCGATCCAGGATGTGAATCCCCAGTAAAAGACACAGCCCTGGAACAGACAGATAATTTTTTTGAAAGGACAGTAAGGAAGTACAAACTGTAACTTTATAAGTATAAATTCTCCCAAGTGCAAAACCCAGGTGACCACTGAAAGGCTTTGCAGTTGCTTGTGAGTCTTAGAAAATATATCTTTCTAAGATGCTATGAAGCCAGTAAAAAAAAAAAAAAAATTGGGGGCATAGTATAGATGTATTTTTATTGTGTTGAATGTGTTTTATTCCTGCCCTAGGAATTGGTATTTGTTTTCACCTTTTTGATTTCACTGCTGAAGATCACATTTCTATGAGCTGTGCTTTTAAAAGTCTAGAGCTGGTTAACACAGCTGAGCTGTAACTGTGCCTGAAATGCAGCATTTCCAAGCAAGATAGAGCAAGACAAACAGAACGCTAAACCGGACAAAACAAAAAAGAGTAAAAGTGAAGCCCCATATCGTAGCCATGTGTTAATCTCCTTCATCAAAATCCTAAGTGTTTCAAGGGAGGTTCTTTACATCACACTGAATGGGATGGAGGGGTGATACAAAATGGCCAAGATAGAGTGTGTGAAATAAAAGAAGACCTGTGAGTAATGATACACAGTTGAAATTCGAGAGACTTTGAAAGAGAGAATACCTGGCCAGCTCGGTATCTTCCTGCCTGGGGCCTCCATTTTTTTGAGATTTTTTTCTTTCCTAGTTGTAATTTGATTTTCACTTCCTAGCACGTGGCCTGTCTCTTGCTCTGTATTTATATTGCACCAAGGAAGCAGTGTATGATTTCTGTCAACACTACTAGATGTTGCAGTAGCAGCTATCACCATAAAATAGCAGTCTGTAAAATATCCTGGACATGACAATCAGCCCCTTGGGTGAATGAGTCAAAGTGGACATTTACATGAAGGAGCTAAAATGGACATTGATTTCAATTTATGTCCTTGGGGACATGGTCCTCAAATCCTTCCTGTTAGCTGTTATATTTTCACTAAATATAATTCCTGAAGCTACAAAATAAACTAATTTTTATTTCTCTATCTTCTTCCAATGCCTACTTCGGTATGAGGATATTCTCTCTTACACAAGATGATAAACATATTGTCACCTTTATCATATTTTTCAGAGGAGTGTGCCCTTCCGAAAACTTGTGAACAAATAATGTCTCCAGAAGATGTCTGATGTAGTGTAAACAGTGACAGAAGCAGGCCAAGCTGCAAGGGGAAAAAAAATGAAATTAAGGTAAGTAAAAGATTGTTTTTATTACTTTACAGTTAATGCCATGAAAGGAGTAAGAACTAGTGTTCCAAAGCTGCAGTCACATTAGAATTGTGGGATTTAAGATATTGTCCTAATTGAAGCATCTGGAACCAAAGATAAATGGGATCATTTTCAGTGTTATACAAAGTTGCTTGCATTTTGCAGGGAGGCAACTTATTTTTACTAGCCTTGAAATAAAAAGAGCTCCTCAAGCTCTGAATGTGATGCATAGTCCTGACAAGACATTTAGACAGGACAGCTGTGTATACAGCCAGGCATCTGACGTGCTTTTCCAAAAGATGTTTCCCACGTTTTAAGGCCACCTTAATGCTCCTGTAAGATGTGTCTGACATTTAAAAACATTCTGAATATCTTCAGAATGGTTTCCTTGTCTTTTGCCAACTCAAGTAGCTGCATGGAGGTAGTTTGGGTTTCATTTCCTTGTGGACGCAAAATGAGATTTTGTTGCTAAGTTAATCCATTCTGATGGCTTTTTTGTTGCCTGTTATAAAGAAATCAGGCAATTGTGGTAGAAATTATTATATTGATTCTCTTTTGAGGAAGATTATGAAACAATAACAGGCATTGCTGATTTGCTTCTGAGAATGAGCTGCAGCTCATAGTGATTGAGTTTCAGAAACAAATGTCAGGAGTGATTCCTGATGGCATTTTATCTTGGTTACATTTACCGTACTACCATAGCCCATCTTGCTGCAAACCAATTATAAGACATAAATGAAAAGTGTTTTTCAGCATGTGAAATCTCAAATAATTTTATTATGCATCGTGTATGGTAGCTAAAGTCAAAGATTAAACAATTTCAAAGTAATTAAACCAGAGAGAGTTGAGCTAAGAGAATTTCAAACAATTAACGACTTATCCAAAGCCTGGAGCAAACTTCCAGCTTTGCTGGAAATCTTAAAATTAATTTGGCTTAGGATGGAGACCTCAGATGAACCCGTTAAGGAGTGGTCACTGGCAGGATTCTGCACTACCCTTGCCCATCTAAAAGAAGGTAAAGGCATTGCAGATTCTTCTGTGCTGCCAGAAACTCTCTCCTTTTAAGCATATGCACAAGAGAAGGAAGACAAGCATCTTGCAGCTCTGGATTTGAATTCAATTATTCCGTGTTCTCATTCCCAGCTCCACTAACTCCCTTAATGTCTCTCCAAGTGCCTGTTCCTCCATCTGTAAATGGCATTATTACTCACTGCATTTCCCTGCTGTGTACCAGTTCCCCTGATTGTGTAGTCACAGTGTGGAAAAAGTAGGTGGGAAAGCTGTACAGTCCTTGAGCCTCCCAGGTCCCTGTGTGCCCTCCTATAAGTGGTCCAGTTTATGCAGGTGACAGGCTTTCCTTGATCACTTTTCACCCTTCTGCCAGGCACTAATCACCCCCAATGGGGACAATTCCACTGAAGGAATGTTTCTCTAAGTGTGAAAGTTCCCAGTCTGCCTGGTGCATTCTACTGCCGTCCTGTGGAGATGCTTCTTTTGAGTTTCTTGACCTGATGCATGACATGCACACCTGTTGAATTTTCTCCTTCTTGTGCCTAGGTGAGAGCTGGTGTGGGGGTAGTTATCATCTGTGCTGAATGCTGATGCTGCTCATCTCAAGGGCAGGAATGTGCTATAAGGAAACTGGGAGTGGGGCACCTGAAATCTTATCTTCTCTGTCAAGCATGACTTTGGGTTAATACCCACTGTGTTTATTATTTCACTTTCTGACTTGATGTCAAAATATTTGGGGAAAACACTGCATCTCCGCAATGACCAGGCGCAGTAACCATTGCTGGGATCCCATTTTCGGTCAAGCTTATGAGTGCTACTAAAATGACAAACAGGTATTGGTAATAGCTGGATCTGACACCAGGCAGGCAGCCTCAGACCCCCTGTAACATGCTCAGCTCAAGAAATGCAATCTCCATCCCTTTGGTTTCTCATAATCCAGGGAAATAATTCACATAAGTGCCACTTACTGAACCACTGGGTGGCGGAAGTTCTTCCTGCTTTCCACTTGATCATAAATAGTCGAGAGGCGAATGTAAAAGAGCAGATATATGAGAAGAGGCCCGGTGTATTCTGTTAGAAAAAACTAGAAATGAAAAATAAAATAGCTGTGGCAGAGTAGGAAATTGTATCAGGAAAGGTGTGAGAAAATAATACCCCTATCCACAACCCCTATTCATCCTTCACATGACTTTTGGCTTCATTTTCAGGACTTAAATGAGACATAGGGGATTCTTCTGCAGTCTCTTTAGCAAAGGAGTAAAATCCATCTAGGAAATGAGAGATAGGTTTCTTTGCAGAAGAAAGAAGGTGATCAAAATCAGTTATCTCCTCTTTATATTTTTGGCTGTGCCATTAGGTGCCTATTTGGAATCTAAATAACACTGAAAATCAAGGCCAGGAAACTGAAGGCGGGTTGCTTTCTGCCAATTAAGTAGTACATCAGTTAAAAGCCAACAAGGCATGACTGAAACAAACACAGCAATCCTGGTTGCTAGCAGAGTCATCTGGAGGGAAGGCTATCATTGCTTGAAATTTGGTGGAGGATGGAAGAGCAGGACCAGACTGCCTGGTGCATGGTGCTTTGAGCTCTTTTTCAGTGACTCTGTGGTTCTCCTCCCTGTGCAGGCACCAGTAGAAGTACCCTGTGGTGGGCAGACTGGAAAAATTACCCTACTGTGAAAGAAACAAAGAAGAAATTTCATCTCCCCATTGTCACCCCTGCTAAGCACAGAGTTGAGAGGAGGGGCAGGGAGAGAAGGCAGGGTCATGGAGATGACATGAGCTACCCTCAGTTTTAAGGTCTGATTTTGGTTTGATACAGTTGCTTTTAGTTGGGGGACATTCTTAAGCCATGCACAGATGGAAGAAGTAAAATAACATTAGAGTGATGAGAGATCTAGATTTGATCACCCGTCCCCACTGGACTGAATACCAGAATGAAATGGAAGTGGTGTAGTCCTACACCAAGGACTGGTAAATCATAACCCAAGTGCCTATCATTGCTTCAGGGAGAAGGATTTATAACTGATGGGTTATTTGGCAATATGGTGTCTATTGGCACTGCTGTAGAATTGTAATGAATAAAATACCTGTGGCTTAAGGGAAGCAACACTGGCTTTAGACCATCTTTCTCAAAACTAGTATTTGGCCCCCCAGCAGGCTGTTCTTCTAATCACTCTTGAGAAGAACATTGAAAGAGAAAGGTTTTACTGCAGAAATATCTGGTAATTAGGTTCCCTTTTCCTCTGTTACAGGGGGAAACATTTTGAAACTTTATCCTTTCATAGCAGGACAGTCTCCAAAAGTAACAACAGACTTAAGTGTTCTCTACCCGGGGAACTTAAAATTCCCTATTGTTCCAAGTTACATCGTGACTCTTGTGCTCCATTTAGACTCATCATGATCCCAAGAGCAGGTGTGTGTTTGTGTGTGTTGTGTAAAAATATTTAATCTAGGAGTCCAAGAGCACTCGTTGTGGAATATCACACAGGCAAGGGCCTATTAGAATTTTGTCCTAATAGCAATTGTATGGGTCTGTTCCAAAATGTGAGCCCACTGTGTTTGGCACTCTGCAGACACTGTAAGGGATGACCTCTGCTATTTAAACCTAACACACTAAATCTTGACTGTGGTGGTGTAGGGGAGAGGCACAGGTAACATGGTCTGGGCAGGTCAGGGAAGAGCCTGGAATGAGCTGCTTTCTTCAGTGTAGTTTTTTTCTCTCAGCCATGAGCTGCACCACAAAGTCCATCTGTAACTGCCAGCTTTCAACATCTCTTTGGCACGAGCACATTACAAAGCCACCATGAAGAGTTTGGCAGGACCTAGCACCAAGTTCTGCTTACTTGTTACTGCACCAAGTGTTCCTCCTTTACCTCCAGACTGATTTCAGATGCTGAAAGGAGGAGAGTTTCAAGATTTAGTAAAAAATCCAGTCTCTCTTTAAAAGCCAAAGCTCCAGACACAGGATAACCGAATCCTTGTGATGGGGTTTGATGTAGAAAGGGGGGGATGCATGAGTGCAATTCAGAGAAGCAGCTGAGAGCACTGACAGTAGCTCTTGAGCTGGAGTTTGTTTAGGTGAGCAGCATCAGGATGCTCAGGGTGTGGACAGGGTTCAGTCTTCTCTGTGTGTCAGTCACATCAGCCATGTGGGAGCAGGTGGTGCAGGATCAGCCATGAGATTTGCAATCAAACTGGGCACTGTCTGGCAGACAGGAGTGTATTTGCCTTTGTCGTAACTCAGACACACTGGCACATTGTTAAGATCAGTAGCATTCTGTTTTAGAGGATGAGGCTCAATTTGCTGTAGTAGTTCTTGTTGAAGTTTAGTTTAGTTTCGTTTAGATAAGTTTCAGACTCTTTTCTTCTGTTGCATCTCCAATGCTGTGATCACTGCTCTCATTCTCTGACCCACTGATTTTAAATTTGTCATAAATGAAAAACTAGTTCCAGAAAGGCAGGCAAAGAAACTGCTAAAAATTCCCATGAGTTCAAGCAGGTGAAAGGGAAAGTCTTAAAGTCTTAAATTAACACAACATTACAATTATTGGTTCTACCCACTGGCAATCAAGGGCAAGCACCATTCTTTTACTATTGATTCTCAATTATTATATGCAATTAAGCCTAACTAGTATCTTCATACTCATCCTATGGCTGACTAATTGCTGCGCTTGGGGAGTTATTAGGTGTGTCAAGGATCAGTACAACCCATCATTTTTATAGGTGCTCAAAATTAGTAATTCCTGCTGACATATTCTGCAAAAATAGTAATCACATTTTAAACAAAAGCCTGAAAGTAATAACAGTGTAGCTTGTTGTTTCTGAGAAAAAAAAATATCATTTTATTAAAAAAAAGTGATCACTTAAAACACAGAGCAGATTTATCCTGTAGAAATGTAAAAAGAAAAAAAAAAGAAAAAACAACAGACAAACAAAAGCACCAAACCCCAATATTTAGAAGAAAATTACTTTTTCTTTACCATCTTGTGGTCCTGCCAAGATTATTTTGTAATAATCTATGTAATGTATTGGGTGCCACCAAATATGCTGATTCATAATAAGCAGAAATATCTTTTCCTGGAGGAGCAGTGTGTCTCTGTAACAATGAGCATAGCTCAACAGGACTTAACTGTTGAGCTCATCATTAACTCCCTGAAGAGAGAAAATAGGAGATTGCCTTTTTTTTTTCTCTACATCTTTATACTCTTTTTCATATCTTGCACAGTGTCCAGTTCTCATACCTTCCTTCTCTCCGCACCTGTGTCTGACATGATATACTCTGTAGACCTCTCATTCTCAGTAACATAGAGAATGTGCTCTTAAATGAAACTATTCTGGAATCAAAACTCCCCCCAACATGGTCTCTATAGAGGGTGCTAAAATCAAGCTTCTTTAACCATCTCATTTATCAGGTCCTCAGAGATCTGATTCAGTAACACCTAAACTGGAAATGTTTACTACGTAAATATCAAAACAGATCCCAAACCAGTCAAAAGAGAGCTAAGTAGGAGTTTCCATTTTCCATGAGATGATGGAACAAAAAGTAAAACAATACAGGAGAGCTAATCTGAAAATCAGCAAAGCATCTCATCTTGTATAAGCCAGATTGTACCTCCTTCTTTTATCTCTTATTCAGCTCATCATGCCAGGAACACCTTCCTGAACAGAGTAACAGCCAGGAATTCAAATCCCAGACCTTGTGAGGCAGAGGGTATATTTAGGGAGGTATGAATGCAGCAGATGTGAAAGGAGCTGTGTAAGGTTATTGGAGGGATTTTCTGGCTGGTAGGGGTGACATAGTGCCTGACACTGTCCCAACAGGTCTGCTAAAGAGAGTGGAAAGGATTTTGATGTGAGTTAAAGTACCATGTGGACTGGCTGGGAAAAGGCAGAACAGGACAGAAGGAAGTTGTAAACACAGGCAATGGAGTGGATGGAATCTGAAAAAACTCCAGCCAAATCTTTATAAATGAACAGCCCACATATTAGTGTCTTCACATGAGGGCATGGGCTAATTCCTCTCTGTAATGTTTATGACCTGCCCTTTCTGTAATATCACACAACACACCCTATCTTGTTGCCTTTTGGCATAGTCTCACATTGTCTCATTTATGACAAGCAGCAGAGCTGAGGAGAGGCTATTCAGCCTCTTCCACGCTGATCCCTTCCTGCAGATCTTTCCAAGCCATGTAGGGCCAGTTTCCCAGCCACTGCTGCTGCTTGTGATGTTTTCTCTTCCACTGCCCATGGGATGTCTGGATGGAAGCGGAGAGCATGGGATGAGAGTAATACCTGCAGGCAGGACAATGACTTTATGTCACCGTCTGTAGTCCCCAGCATAGCAGGAGATACAAAACAGCTTGAACATTTCCTGGGCAACTGATGGAAAAGCAGCTGCAGTATATAAATTATCTAATGGACAGGGCTTAGATTCTCTGACTAATGTGAGACAAAGGCAGTAGTTGCAGGTCTGAGCCAAGGTCAGACTGGCACAGTACATACTGCACAAAGAGGAAGATCTCCTGCCATCAGACAGACAGACTATTGCTGTGTGTGAAAGTACAGAGAAAAGCTGGGATTTCAGAGAAACCCAAGAGAAACAGGCAGTTAAATCCTCCCAAGTCCCCAGTTCACATTAAACTTAGCATATAGCTACCTCAGACTCCTTTTACAATCCCAGTCCTAAGTACTCTTGAGCGGATGATCATTAAGAAACATTATTAATTTCTAGTCTAATTTCTACTTCATACGCTTTGTTACCTCATTAAAGGCTCTACAGTTACCTGGGGATGATAATGGCATAATTTTAGCACCGTCTCTAAATCTTCACCTTTGTAAAAGTTTTATATTTTCATGTTTTCAAAAATCCACTGCAGCAGCAATTTTGCATCAGGTAATACAGTTCTTAAGGGCTGCCTGAATATTCAATTACTTTTTGTTCCAGTTCTCACAGAAGTGGCTAATGCAGTCTACAAAACCTAAAATGGTCATGCAGGGGCACCTGAAACTTCCCTTCTCTGGGCAGATTTTGCACTAACTCAGTGTCTATGAGTATTTCAGGCTGCTGCTCAATATTTATTGCAAATACCAGAGATAGAGATGGATTTGCTGTAGGATTTTATAGGCAAATTGCAGCTGGCTCCGGCCAGTTTCAGGAGCTGGAGAGTGAACAGCGATGGACACTGTTTGTCCCTGAGTCGGGCTTGTGAATGCACTGTGGAATAAGGGAGGTGAAATTCCATTTCCCCCGTCTCTTCTCCTAAGACTGATCTGTCTGAAGCCTTGGCATCAGACCACTTCTTACTATGGTCAACATTCTTCCCTGAGACTACAAGCCATTTCATGTTTCTTACTCAAAATGAAAAATTATTGCAAATTAACTAATGCTGTTCTTATGCATATTCATATATGTATATTGTGTATGTTTGTACCAATCCATATTCAGTGAAAAATTCGGGTTCTGTTTGTAACCAAACACCAACGTGAGTTCAGATTTGCTGCCAAATCCTTACAGGTCTTTGACAGAATTTTGAAATCTCCTATATAATGGGCATAATTTTAAAATGTGTATTTATCATCTGCTATGTAGATACATAAACAAAACAGTGCATTTTAAACACCTGGTTATTGTAATTAACCTCACTTGTGCTTTTCATCCAGAAGCCTCAAAGCACTGGGCAGAGTGGAAAATACTGTTACTTTCTTGCCAGTGTTTTGGAAGCTGAAAAACAGAGAAATTCAGTGACTTGTCAAGGGCATCAGGCAAAGGCGGGGGAAGAGGCACTTGGTCCTCTCAAACACTGGCTCAGTCTCTGGTTCACTGTTGAACACTGGTTCACTCTTCTCTGTGCTCTCCTCATACCCTGTATGGGGTCAGGCAAAATTCCCCATACAAAATAACTGTACTGGGCTTATGCATTCTGGAGAGACTAAAACTGCTCAGATTTGCGTAGACTGACAAAATGTCAACCTCCTTAGTTACTCTGAATACAAATAGGAAAATGTCGACATTTACCAGCTCTGCACATCAAACCTCTCTTTGTCCCTTAAGTACTAGGAAGGGTTTAAACATAAAGTTATTTATAACTGAAAGAAACATATTGTTCTATTAATGTTTACTGAATTCCCTTTACCTTCTTTTTCTCACTCAAAGGGGTAAAAACTCAAAGGCATTCCTGTAAATACTTAAGCATAGGTCTTTCAGTCTTTACTGTGCTTAATAGTTAACTAGAACCCTCAGAAATAATTTTTCTACTAGCTCCCTAATTTCCTTTGGCAACTGAAAAATTGACACTCTGGCATGGCTCTTTGTGAGCTAGTGGCATTTGTTGCTGAGACCAAGAGAAATTATTGCAACACTGTTTGCATCATTAGAAGCAGCATCTGAGGAATCCAAATCAGCCAGCTGGGCAGTTTCAGAGGTTTCCTCTTCCTTTATCAGTCAACTTCATGCTGCCACCGGGCAGTAACAGAGAGCCAAAAGTACATGTAGCCCAAGGAAAGGCACAAACAATATGAAACCATGGCAAGAAATCAGGCAAATGCAAGCTGTTCTCTCCTGATAACACTGGAGGTTGAAAAATATTAGACTTATTTAAATGAAAAATAAGAGCAATCTTGTGTGTGGTTTGCCTTTGTGAAAGGTCACAATGTTTTTAAAAGTTCACAGCTTTTGACTGAGATCAGCTCAAGACTTGGCCAGCTGTACCAAGGTAGAGCAACACTTACTGTGTGTTCAAGCAGAAACCTCTGCCAAGTACAAACTGTTAGCTATAAAACAGAGGGGCTTTGCATTACAGATGATTGTAGTTAGAAAAGGTGCTGTCAAGGAAATAGTGACTTCTTTTTTTCCTGGAGATCATCTTCTATACCAAATTGTCTATTGATCCAAGAGGCTTAGCAGTGAAAAAACCGTTTGATGATTTTTCTGTCTTTGGCACTTTTTTGTAGCTGTTCTTAAGCCACCTACAGATTCACAGAGAATCAAATTTTCTGTTTATTTGGCACTTCTGCAAAGTTTTTCAGGTATCCGCAATTCCCTGAGTGTGGTACTCAATTTGTAGGGTCCTAGTCCCATGACTAATTCTGTCTGAACTGACCACAAAATATGCAAACCCTGCTGAGAACCATATTCAGTGACATTCTCTGTTACATCAAACACATCCTCAGCTCTCTTTCTTACCTGGGCCTCAAATTCCTTCCCAAGCTATAATAATATGAGTTTTCTTACACTTACCATGTTTACACTGGCTTACTAGTTTGCTGGGATTCCCAGTCCTCACATTTCTTCAAACTCCTCAGATCCTCTCTTTTTCCTTCTGTTGTAATTGTCTGTACTTTTACATCTCATTGAGAGGTTATAAATCTTTACTGAAGTCTCTTCTTCTGTTCCCAAATTAGGGAAAATATCTGTTCTTGTTCCCCATTGGGAGTTCAAGTCTAGCGTCAGTGTAGAGAAGGTGGAGAAAATGAGTTTGCAGCAGTTTGCGGGCTTTTTTTTTCCAAACCCATCAATACAAAAATTGCTTCCTATCTCGGTCATCCCGTACACATCTTGGGATTGTTTCACATTTACAGGACCCGTGGATTGAGCTGTGCCAGCCAGTCAGAGCAAACTGCTGCTCCCCTGTTCACCAACAGCACTGAAAAAAATTGATGCAAGAGGAGAGAACCATACTGACCAAAACACTGCTTCCCCCTTGAGAGAACAGCAGCACCTCCTCACTGCCCTTCCCCACTGGGTACACCTGCTGTGCATAACCACAGAGCTTCAAACACAGATCCTTTTCCTGGCTTCGTGTTCATTTTCCACAATATCTCACTTGGTGATAAATTTGCTCACCAGCCAGGAGAGAACAGATCAATTAGTGAAAAATGTGGATTTTCGGACTTCAAAGATGCTCCTGGGTTTAAAGAAGTATTAGTCTCTACATTTCTAGATTGAGCAGAATCTTTTTTCATTGGGAAATTTGAAATGGAGAAGTTCTGCTGCCAGCTTTACTATTTTAAGGCCCTCAGGAGTCAAAGCACTTAAGCAATCCCTAATTTTAAATCACAGTTAGAAAAATTATTTACTGAAGTACTGTGTTTCAGGGTTAATCTTCTGAAATTCAAAGGCTTGGAGGTAAAATATTTTTTTTACAGTTCTATGCTGTTTTCTCAGTTCTATTTGGATCTTTTTGGTAGCTGGCCCAGGTAGCAACAGGACAACAGAAGCTGATAAATCAGAAATTGCAATCATTGTTCAGATAAGGAAAGTTTTTGCAGCAGTGTGAATTTGAGCCAGAAGAATAGATTTTTTTTCTCTTTTTTCTTCTTTTCACTACAGCAGCAGTGTGTATTCTTAGCAGTAAAACATCAGCCATGTATCAAAGAGTCACCATGCCACATTACAATTATGTAAAAAGAGGTGTCTGTCAAACATGCTCAGGGCCAAAATTACATAGAGATTAAAAATAAAAGCCATCACTCCAGTTGTAGGAATTTCAAACATCCCTGGGGGTAAAACCTTTACGGGGCCATATAGAACAAATCTATAAACTCAGCTCCCATTAGTATCTCTGCAGCCTCAGTCAGCAAACCTCAGCTATGCCCTCCAGGCAGGGTAAAGAAATTGGTAAGTCTTGTGCAGAAGTAAATTATTTGTTTCAGGTAATATTTGCCTTATATAAAAGAAGGGAGAGTAGAGCAAGAGTTCTAACAAACATCATGATTCTAAGAAACAGGTTTTGTTTTCTCCATGAATTATATTCTGGAAATCAGCCTTGAGGGGCTCCTTTCTTCTAAAAGAGCCAGCTGAGGTTGAATATCTACTTTTATCCCAGAAAAGGACCTTGTTTCTCAAAAGAGACTGACAAATATTTGTTCCAATGGAGGCGAATCACAAATTCCTCACCCCAGTTTGTCCTTCTCCCTCCATCAGAGCAATCCAGCCTCTGGAACTTGCTGAAAACTGGTCAGCCAACCTCAGAGCTGTGGTGTAACCCGGGCCCAGGGGAAGTCTGGCCTTTCACAGCACAAAACACCAAAAATATTTTGGTCACTGTGCAACAGTGTTTTAGGAAAGGTGAAGAAAAAAGAGGAAACATCCTTCCTGCAAGGTGTCAGCCTCTGGCAGAGGGACCAAGTAGGAAACAGGGGACAACAAACCCTTGAGCTGCCAAAATGGAGTGTGACAAGTATTGTAAATCTGAGACTGTCTATAGTCCAAAAGGGAAGCTGACATTTCTTGATTTTCCCAGACTTATTGATGCACAAACTCTTTGTTTGGGAACAGACAGCAGCATCACCTTTTATTTTACATGTTTGAGGAAGGGTGCTGCTCCCAGGAGGTGGAGGTCGATACTGTTTTCCCCTTTTAAAAACCACAAGTCATTGTCCTGATGTAAATCCCCAGCACTGGTGGTCTTGGTCCTCAAGTGTGATCTCCAGTGAGGTGAGAGAGCCCCAGAAAACCCAGCTCTGTGCTGAGTGTTCCCCTAGACAGACCCATGCCCAATGCATCGACCTCGGGAGAACCAACATGTCTCCAAGTTCTTCTGCATCTATTTTTTGGAGTCCAGACCTGAATGTGGCCCTTTGTACCTTAGCTATCATTTTGCTGACGAGATAAGAATATTTTTATTCTGTGCCTTGTTTATTTAAATGTCAAACCTTTAAATCAGAAGCCTCCCTTACTGTGTGTGTAAATCTGGTAGAGCATCAAGGGGGATGTGAGCTCAGGAGATCTAAAGACAGTAAAAACAGCAGTAAAACTACACATCCTGTGTACAAATGCATTTCTAATTGCTGTTGTTAGAATACAGTCTTCTGTGAACCTTTTCTCTATTGCTGTAGATAGCTATAATATAAAAGTCTCTTGACTGTTTAAGTGACGTGGCTAGGAAGAAGATTTCTCCCACTGAGAATGGAGACAATTTAGAATATGGAGCAGAATGGGATAAGATGAATATCCAGAAACTCAGGGAGTCAACTTTTTGCATACAGATTAAATCATAAAAAAAATGCCTCTGCCTGCAGTACCTACTCCTGGTCATAACTGCAGTATTTATAATGGGATATTAAGCTTTAGTTATGTTACTGTCTTAGGCTACATAAACCACCAAGAAAAGAGAGAATAAATAAGGTTCTTGCAGATTACTTAATTGTAGCAAACAGGAAGCTGCAGTAATCACAATTTTGCTTTGCAAGGAAATTCCATGGTTGAGAGGTGGTGGGATGAATTCACGAAGGAAACGGGACTAGCATTAATTAGTCTGGCCCCAGTGGGCCATTAATCAGGATGGGGTAAAGCCTCAGTAAAGCCACAGACCTCTACTCAAACAGGTAGGTCACACAGTGAGAAATGCTCTAGCTGCACTGAAGTAAAGTGCTGGTCACCCCCTGGGATCCTTTCAGAACGGGGAAGGATGGACACAGGTCATGTTCTTCTTCACAGGTACTAAAAGCTGCCAGAATTTGTGCTGCTCAGGTCTAGCTGCTTCCCAGGAAAGGCAGAAATGCACATGATCTCAAGCAGCTGGGAAGGATATCTGACCTTACAGAGCTGATCCAGAGGCTGACTTTTCCCAGGTCAAGGGTTAGTGTCGTGGCAATAACCTTCACCTTGAGTGAAGGTTGTAAGAATGCTTCCTAACCTGTAGTGACCTATTGGAGAGAGAAACTGGACTATCACCTGCAAGCTGCTCAAACACCTGATATCAAAAGCCCCATCCTTGTAGGCACAGCCAAGGAAGGACAGTGGCTTGTAGTCCCTCCATGTGAGCAGGGTGGGATCTCTGGGCTTCCTGAGGTAAGAACCTAATAATTTGTCCAGTAGTCATAATGTCAGTTAGCAAAAAAAACTCACTTGCTTCATCAAAAGAATTGCACGCAATCAGTGGTTTGTTTTCCATTGCCATGAAATGGTCGTATCATGGCTTTTATGGCCTTCAGGAACTGTAGTTCTGTCTTACCCTTGTTTCTCACTGCAGAAATTGGGAATCACGTTCCCCAATGTACAGATGTGGGCTGTGTGTTGCTTCAGCTAGTGCTCTACATGCAAATTGCAGCAGAAGCTTGGTCAGAGTGATCGTGAGACTTCTCTCAGCTCCTCCACATGTGCCCACTGCAGGACATTGGAAAGGTCTCTTCTTCTCCCATTCCTTCACTGTCCTTTCAAACCCTTCTATTGTCTTCTGTCTCTGGGCTGTGAAAGAATTTAATCTTTCACTTCTCACTTTCCCAAAGGAGCCTGTAAGATTAGAGTTCCCTGTATCCCATTTGAGTGGATTGTGCTGGCTCTCTCTCAGCACCCTGACCTTCCAACGGCTGCTTATAGGAAAATAACTAAAGTCAAACTAGGTCTACCTACAGCGTGAGACAGGTATTGTTGTCATGGCAAATGCTTTTGTTTTGCAAGGAGATTCAAAAGTTTTTACCCTTGAGCCTAGCTGGACATCTTCTGCCTGGAATCCTTGGCAGAAGAATCCTCTCTCAGAACTGTTCTTTGCTTGAACAAAGAGTAAGGTATTTCCATCCAATTATTTTCCTGCATTAGTAACAGGATTACTAAAAATCCATTTTTTTCTTTATATCCTTCCACTTTCAAAGCTGAGGAGTCTTTCAGCAATTTAATGTATTTGGCTACAGTTCTGCACAGGCATATGAGCCCAAGATAAGCTATAACTGTTTTTTTAAATTGATTTTTTTTCCTCAGGCAATATTTTCATGTTCCCCCTCTAATCTTTAATTGGAAGTCAGAGTTAGCATATTGATAACTTGGCTCACTCTCCATTAAATTCTGTTTTGAGTGCTGATAAACTAATTACACAATTTTGCATAAGGAAGCACAGGCTGAGGAAGTTGAAGCAATTTGATGCCAAAACACATTGCCCATTAAGATATATCATGCTGACTGTTACAAGGACATACTTACTGTGGTCCAACCAACCTGCTGACCCAGGTCTGTAAAATACAGTGTAACGATGGAGGAGACGGCAAGGCTTTGGATGCTGACGGAATCCTTCAGAAAGGGCCCATCTGCAAGGACAGAAATGAAAGAGGAGATGGCCTGAGCAGGTACCCTCTTGGGGGCTCAGCATAATGCTGAGGGCTACCCTGCTAGTGGTCCAGCTGTAGGCCTGGCTTGGATTCTGATTAACTTTGGTGGCTTGATACTTGTTCTCCAGGTTAGCAGCTTAGAGCTCTTCCATGAGGGTTATTCCCTTCCCGTTTTAACAAAAGCATGAGGCTGCCATGACACAGGGCAGCAATGTGTGACAGTTGTACACACACTGCTGTCTCTGTTAATCCGGCCCATTAGAGACAGGCCATGCAATCACACAGACAACTCCACAGAGCACTTCTTGTTCTGTTTTGCAAGACTAATGGCAAAGTCTGTGTTACACAGCGTCTCCCTCACTGATATATTTTGCTGAAGCATTTGCATTCTCAGGCTGTTTTACAACAGACAGTTCCTGATGATGAATGCAACTTCTTGGGCAAAGGCTCACGATCCAATATTTCTTTGCTAGATCTCTAACCTAGGCAGACCAGGTGTATCTGAGCATTACATTACTGTTTGCAGTATTTTGAGGCATCTGCTTCCAATCCCAATGGATCTAGAGTGTGCAGGCAGACACATGAAATAGCAATATTTGGTTTTCTTTTTTTATACATATAGGCAGTGTGCTGGATATTGGAAAAATCTAACAGCCACTGGCATAGGATGTTGCCATGGCTGCAACACCTTTTTGATCTTTTTCTTTATATGTGGTCTCCCTTTCAATATATGTCTGTTGACTGTTTACATCAGTCAGGGTGCTAAATTCCATCAGGTGCTGAGCCCTCATTTTCTATGGCTTTGCAATTCTACACATCCACAGACCAAACAGCAAACAGCCTCTGGCAGCTTTATCTTCCACTGCCATGTCCACCAAGAATTTGTGGTCTGACACAGAGGCTGCCTCTGGCAGCCAGTTGCATCTTCTGGTAAGGCAGTGAGCAAGTATTAAAACAGGTAATGCAGTGAGGGAAGGAAGGGAGTTAATGGGCTTAAAACTGCCTTGTCTTCATTATGTGATCATGCACTGTATTCTGGAACATTTCACTCAGTGGTTATGAAAACCATTAGGTTCCTTCATTAATGAGAAAACTAATAAGTTAATAATTGATGTCAGTTAATGAGAATGTACTAACAGTTCACCCAATAACACCTATAGAGAGAGCAATACTGTGAGGAGGAGAATCTGCCAGAGGATTAGTAATGCATTAGGTGGCTGTATTCAGCCATAGAAATACTTACTGCGTTCTAGTTGCAGGCCAACACGGGATGGGTACCACTGGGGACCTGTTCCAAACACAAAGCATGGCTGTTAATTTCATGACAGAAAAGCTAAATTTCTGTTAGGTTTGGGGGTTGTTTTTTAGCTGATAGCTACAAAAGTGAGATGGAATTAAAAACACCTCTTTTTTGGTCTTATCCATACAAGGAGAATACAAGAAAGCTGGAAGGAGCACACAATACACCCATTGGAGCATAAATCCCTTCTCCCATTTGAATGCTGGAAAGGCCAATCTCAATTCTGAGTACTCCATCAGCACAGCTTGTGTGTGCAGCACTGGGAAGTATAGAGAGGATACTGTTTATTACTGTATTTGCCAAAACTTGGTACTAAATATATCAGTCTTGACCCTCCTTCTAAAAATATGCCAGAGCTGGAGTCTGGTCCAGAACTTGGTGTTTCTCATTTAGGAATGTAAAACCTGACTAGGGATGTGCAGCTTGTGTTAATTCTCAACACAAATTAATCAGGGAAACAGACACACAGAAAGTAGAAGCACATGGGCAGCAAATACTGGGTGATTTCTGACTTCCTTGATATCCTCAACTTGAGGATGTTTCCTAGAAGTATACTTTTAAATGCTCTAGTTTAAAGGTCATTCCAAAATGCACAATAGCAGTCGGGCGTTGTTATTGGATTTCCTTTGGGGATTTTGAACAGAGTCCTGTCAGGTTGGTCAAACAGGTACAGGTCTCCAGCTGCTTTTCTTTCCGTTGGTGTCAGTGTGAGCTGGTAATTGCCACCGACACACTGCAGAGGGGATCGTGGCTGTTCAAGTTGTTAACTTGGCCAGCTCTTTAGTTCCTCTATGCAGAAGGCTGTGCTTCTAGAGGTGTGCTGCTGAATGAACAATACAAACACTCTGCATCACAAGGACAAGTAACTTTTCTTAACCCATACACACTCTTCAGTTTGCTGTTGAAGGTTTTTAGGGCTGACCTAGCACATCATTCTGGGCTGACCTGCAGCAACGTGGTGAGAACTTCCATAGGCCCATGGTGTTGACTGACATTTGAGAGAAGCAAAGATTGTCAGAGAAAAGCGAGGAACCTGTTGCAGTATCACCACCCCCAGCCATTTCTACCACATTTGTCTTTATTTCCTTTGACATGCCTGAGGACAGTTCACATATCCTGAAGGAGATTTGCTTTGTCCTTTCAATTCAAAACCTATGTGAAATTGGTCAGATTTTTTTTTTAGACGTATCTTACAACTCTTAGTGATCCTGTGTTTAAGGTACAAAAATTCCCATACCTTTAAATAGAAAAAATTGTTGCCAGTGATGGTGATCAAATGTAGTAACATTTGCCCTAAGAAGCTATGGGATCTCCTTCCCTGGAGGTAGTCAGACCTCATCTGGAGATGACCTTGAAGAGTCTTATAGAACTTTAAAATTGGCCCTGTTCTGAGCAGGACCCTGGATCTGGAGATGAGCTCTGGAGGTTGTCTCTACCTAACTTATTTCAGGATGATGAGGAGAGTTTGTTCATGCTGCCAGCTGGAGGGGAAGGGAGCTGTACTTGGTGTGCACTGTGCAGTGACACTCAGCACACTCTCATTTCAAAAGCACTTGGTCTGACTTTTGTAGGCAAGAACAGGCATTAGATGAACCTATGAACCAGGGCTAATAGCAGGAGGTGAGACATCCATCAAGTAAGTTGCAAACATCTTTTTCAAGCTACCACAACAATCCATGGCTATTAAAGATAACAAAGGGAAGATAGAGAAGGAGCAGCTGTCTGACTTGTCAGGGAAGATATGATTTGCTCCAGGACAGCAGATATCAATAGTTATTTGAGGGCCTGAAATGCAATGTATTTGTGTTAAATTGGAATCTTCCCCACAGGTCCCCCCTTCATATCACAGTATGTTTCAATAAAAGTCAATTTACCTGATCCTGTGGCAATGCTCTTTTAGGTATGGCTCATAATCTCCACAAGGGCAAACAGAGGTTGTGCATTTAAGCACGTCATCCCACATTTCCAGTCCTTTAGCCTCAGTACACCATTATGTTCAAACATACTCAAAGATTTAGACAGATGGAAGTGTGCCTTTGCTGCTGCTCATCTGCAGTGACCTTGTTATTACATCAGTGTGTCTCTGGTTTTCAGGCCGTGCTTGGAAAGCTGCATGCATTCTTCTAGAAGGGTCTGGAATTAGCTGTTCCTTCCCTGCTCTTACTGTTGGTGGGGGGGCCACAAGCTAATGTCAAGTGGAAAGGCTAAATGGAGCAGAGGACAAAGTCCAAACGCTTTTCTATGTTGGAGTGAGACCACCAAAGCCTCCTACTTTCAGTCTTTATTGTCAGCAAATTTTAGCAAGGCTGTTCCGAGTGTTAACTGTCCAGGGTCCTGCAGAAACCAGCATTGCTTTCTGGGGAGAAGTGTGACCCCCACCAAGAGTCTCTTCTCCTAGCTTGATAAAGCTCATTTCAGATAGGAAATCTGACACATTCCTAGGCATCCTGCTCACCACTTGGAGACAGTCAGACAAAGGGACACTGACCCCACCTGTCACCATTTATTTGCCTTCCTCCTATGAGTGTTTTCCACAGGGATCCTCCAAAAATCTCACTAGAACAGCTCTGGATTTCTGTTTGGCAATGTGGGAAGCTATTCCAATCTAGCCTGCCTATGGCAGACACACATCCCTCTTATTCCTATAGCAGGAAAGCTCTCTTTTCTTTAAATAGTGAGAAGAAGCCAAACTGAGGGACTAATTATCACTTGTATTAATTCTTGCTACCGCCTGTCAAAACGAGAGGTTGATATCAAGAGCCAGGGCTGTCTGACAGAGTAGCTTCACCTGTCACCAGCAGGAGTTCAGGAGTGCATGTGGAGAGTCCTGCTCCCAGACAGGGTAAACACACACACTCGCTAAAGGCAGAGGCACAGCTGTAGCTGTGGGCAGCATTTGAGGGCCTCTCTGCACTCCCACACCTGGCAGAGCTGCCCTTGCTTCCAATCTAAAGCTGAAGGGTTTCTCTTTTGCAGGGTTGTTTCGGGGCGGGGGGCGGGGTTTAGCAGTGTTTAATTCCCACTACTTTTCTTATTAAACGTTTTCCATTGCTGCCTCCTGCAGAGATTAATGGCAATCCAAGACCATGGGTGACAGAAGTTTATCTTGTAACTTCTGTTGCATCTAAGATCTGGCATGTATTAATATTTACTTTCTGACATTGTGACAGTGCATCAGAGCTCAGCCACAGCAGGTCACAGTCTCTGTATAATCCTTGTGGTTAGCAGAGCTGTTCAGCTCCCTTATGCAGGGTTTATGGGTTTGGATATGTATTTCACACTTGGAAATAAGTTGAAAAATAACATTTCAGCTCACGTTTATCCCAGACTGGCTTTGACTTGGAAAAGCAGCTGTAGACTGTCCAGAGAATAAGAGTGGCCGTGATGGTTCAAACCACCGGTCTGTTTAGCCAATATTGCATCCTATAATGTTTAGTCAATATTGTGGTTCCTCCACATGTATTGCATTTCTAGCATTTATGTAAAACAGCTTTGGTTCCTCTCTTTGCAGCATCATTGGACAGCTGTTGAAATGTCTTCCTAGTTTTCCATCTCTGATTACTTCTGCTCTGCTGTCTTATCCTTCTCTGGAAGGCTGTTAGCCTCAGACCCTGATATGGTCACGCCTCACCTGCAGGCACATTGGCACCTGAAAGTTTTGCCCATTCCTCAGCTGAAAAGTCATTCACAAACTCCTTGAATTTAAGTGACATCAACTTCATTCTTCTTCACTGAACAACCTGGTTTAGCTAAAGTTGTCCCTGATCATGCCAGGGGGACTGGACTAGATGGTCTCAATTTCAACCCAAACTGTTGTACAGTTCTGTGAGTTATTCTGTTATGATTCAGGCAAAGTTATGTCTATGTGTACAGGCTTCCATTAGTCTGGAAGTGCAATTATGACAGGTCTTAAGTCTTTGACCATATTCCATCTTCTCTACAAGGAATTTGTTCCAGCTTTGTGTTAAAAGAATCCATACATTTATATTAAAAAGCATTTAAAATACTTTAATTCTATGATGTTTGAGGCATCGTAATTTTTCCAAACAGGATGGTATTTGCTTGGAAAGCAACTCAATGTTTACTTTTAATGACCTCTTTTAAAAATGGATATCAGGAAAAAAAAATTAATTTTGTGGGGGTATTTGTTGTACCTGTCCATATTTAAAAGAGAAATTAAAATACAAACAAACTGATAGGACACATAAAAACTGATGGCCACCTTTAATTTTTCCTAATGGAATTACCTATTAATACTGGCTATAAAAAGGAGATGTAGTGCTGTCAACATACCAGCTAAAATGACAGCCTCAGTGCCATGCTCAGCTGTCAATACCACTACGCAAAAATGCACAGAAAACTCAATTCCTGCTGCCCACATGGTTTGGTTTTTTCACTGCCTGTATACTAAAATCCCAGTAAATGAATCAGCTAATCAGACAATCCTAAGAAGCAAGGACCATAAAAAAGGCCCTATGCAGCTTTAACACTGTCCAAAGGTACTCTATCCATATGACTCAAACTGACCTTAATGTGTGCTCCACCACTTAAATATCACAAGATGTTTTGAAAATTTAACAGCTAAGAATCTAGATACTTAGTACTTTTCAACAGTTGTGAAATTGAAGGAATTGATCTAGTTTTTATTAAGTTTTATAAAGAATCTTCTACAAAAAAAAATAAAAAGAGTGCACTGTCTCATCTGCAGTAAATTGCACAATCAAATGTCCATTTGTCACAAAGTATTTATGAAGTTATGTGAGCCTGTATGAGAACAAAGGTAACGTGATGAAGACCTCCCTTGCTGGGAAATTAGGTGTGCTCCTTAGAATGCAGACCTGCAAAAGCTTTTCTACTGGGGAGAGAGGAGTCTAAGAAATGCAAAACACAACTGACAGACACAATTTGGAGATAATTAGCAGATTGACTTTCCATCATCAGCTAATTTTATTACCAGTTAAATTGTTTGCTTCTCAATGTATTTCACCACCCATGCATCTCTAATAACAAATAGCCTTAATAATTACAAGCAATACCTGCTGTGATATGAATAGGGTGATATGAACAACAAAATTACTATAATCAATCATCAGCAGCATGTTGTTTAAATTTGCAGAAATAGCAGAAATTCCAAGGAACCACTGCAGCCCCAACCTCTCTTATCTGATCACAAAAACATTGCTCATGAGCTGAGAAGTGTAACAACACTTGCTCATGTGAACTGAGCATGGCTGAAATGCGTTCCTCAACCTTAACCAGATGGCAGTTTTGATACCCATGTAGCAATAAGAAGAGTTTGCTAGGAAAGATTCACATTTTAGTATGTGTGGGTATGCTGGGTTTGTGCACAATATATAGAGATAGATTATCTTAAAACTTGCTGAGGTCTTTCCTTGACAAGTAAACACTGAACAAATACAGTTGTCCCTTGTCTGTGGCCTTAGACAGTGGCCATGGTGTTGTCTCCCTTGGTTGCAGCAGCCCTGTCCGAGAGTTCCCAGGAACACTACTGGAACAAACAAGGATAGAGACATCACCATGCTAGCAACCACAGCCTTTTCAGGGCTGAAGTTTGTGTAGTCTTGCTTCACTGAGCTGACAGCAGGAAAAGCAGGATGCTGAAAGGACTCAAAGCTATTACTTTCTGCTTTTATTTGGAAAAAAAAAAGGCTGTGTGATTTATTGTGCTAACATTGCACTCGAGTGATTCCTGAGCATGATGGCAGAAAGCAAAGCACACTAAAGAAACCACAGTAAAACTAAGCTCGGCCACAAGATCAAGGGAGAAAGTATCTGAAGTGATTACTTACTGTGCTTGCCTCCACTGTAATAAATGGCAGCTGCTGAGAGCTGCAATCTGAACCACCGGCCAACTTGAAGAATTGCAGCTCTCAGCAGCAAGCCTGGGGCAAGCAGGGCCACAGCATCTCTCCACACGGCCCCTCTCAAAAGGCCCTCTTTGGCTGCAGACCAAAAAGTGTTTTGCTGCTTTGACACACTAAGTGCCACCACAGTCACCTGGGTCTGTTTTCCAGGTCTATTGACCAGCTCTGGCCAGGCCCCTCCAGGTACCACTCAGCTGACACCAGACTGAGCTCCTGAGCCCAGCAGCGCTCACAAGGGTCAGGCTACCGATTGTGTGCTGCTTCCACCTCTTGCTAAATCTTTAGGGCACAGGGCTGACCTTGGGAGGGCACTTTCTGCATCTGGGATCATTCAGCTAGGCTGTGTTTTCCTTGCCGAAGGACCTTTGAGGGAGTGTATCAGAATATTTAAAGAGCAGGAGCAGATCTTGAGCTAGATCCATTTTTTATGGGAAGTTAGTGGAAAGAGCAGATCCAGTGTGCCCTGTTCAGTAAAATCTCCGCAGAGTACTGAAATGGATGTTGTTTCTAATGGCTCCATAGCTGGGGATAAATCCCTTTTCTTTGTCAGCTTTTTTCTCTGCATCTTTTCTCTGATTTGTTTCATTTGTAAGCTTTCCAGGGAAGATCTTTTGCCATGTGTTTTACAAAGACACCTTGAACTCTAGTTGCTATGGGGACACAAAAAAGCACTTTCTTAATGGCATGTGGAATTTGAAAAATTAGCTGTTTGGTCATAAGCATCCATTTCTTTCCTTTAGTTTTTGCAATATGTGAATTCATCAAGCTACAACCACACTGCAGGCTGAGGGAGAGCAGTCAGTGAGCTGGCTGAACTGATGTCTCCAGACACACTGGCTAAGACCAGCAGCTCTAAGGACAGGATCTGGCCCAGAGCATGCACTTCCCACAGACTACTAAGCAAGTAAACCCCAGCCTGACTGAATATCTGGCTAAATGCTTCTGGTTTACCTGTTCATTTGATGATTATTCCCATTGGTCTAAATGTTTGAAATCTGTGACCATCCATTTTTCCTACATAAAGTCATGTAACAATCACCCTGGCAGCTCCACTGAAGCCTGACAGAGTCTTGTCCAGAAGGTTTCTCGGAGCATACCTAATGTCTCTATAGCACAATGCACATAATTCCTGCATGCATTCCCCTTAAAAAAGCTGTCAGAATTTTACCTTTCTTGCCCAAGATCTGGCAAAAAAGGATAGCCCTGTCCATATGTTGGTTCCTGGGAGTAGTTCAGCTGCTGTGACTGTGCCCACATGTGAAGCTCCAGCCTGCGGGACTCTGCACTGCACCTTGAGTCACAAATTTATTCAACTGCATTTTCATTTTAAAAAAACTTATATAAATGTTTGAACGGATGAGAAACACTCCCCCCAAGCCTTTTTTTTTTTCCCCAGTGAAAAAAACAAATACTTCAGCTATATTCTGATCAGGCAATAATGGACAAATTTCTTAAGAGTCAGCATAGTTTTTCTCAATGGAGATTGATTCTTATTAGTGGTAAATAGAATATTATTTGTCATTTGGATATCAATTTGTGTCACTAACAGATTAACCTTTCACTATTCCTTCTGAAACAGTCTGCAACTGAAAACAATGGTGGAATTTCAGACAAGCAAAAAGCATCAGGAAAAAAACCAACCATACATGCAACATTTAGATGCATATGTTCATATTTTTCTACATTGTTTTTTCTATGCACTTCCAAAGAATAAGGGAGAAAAGGGAAAAACCAGCCCTGTGCATTTCCATTTTCCTTGTAGCCTGCTGCAGAAAGCATAATTAATTTTGATCTTTCTGAGTGAATTTGCATTTAAATTAATGTGCGTGGGCAAAGGAAGGGAAAGGGAATGAGGCTCACCTTTTATTTCATTAATAACAGCCACAGACCAGAATACAGAGAAACAAGAAAATAGGTACTCTGACAAACCTGGAGCAGGAAGGAACTTTCCCATAGGGGACTGCCCTTCATCCCAGTGCAGGGAGGTGAGGAGGTGCTGAGCTCGTGGTGCTGCGTGGGGCTGGCCAGGACAGCAGCGTGCCCCCCACAGGACAGTGTCACTGCAGGGCACTGCCCCAGTGACAGTCACACTGCAGTGTGGCAGGGGGTGGTCAGTGCAGCTGGGCTCTGCCTAATGGGTAGGGGCAGTCTTTGGACCGGGGTCCCCCAGGGAGGGCTGTGCCTGTCACCCGTGCACTTTAACAGCTCTGGGTTTGCTTCGTGTTCGCAGACAGTCATGCTCTGGCTCTGAAATGCCAGCCCAAATTAAAAGAGAGATGAGTAATTTATGCCAAGGGAGGATCTGTATTCTGGTAGTTAGCTTTGCCTTTGATTCTCTCGTCTCCACAAGTCTGGAAAGGGTAACAAGATAATTGTTCAGGTATCAGGGAATGTGAGAACTTGAGCAGGATTCTCTTCCCAAATATAAGCTTTATCAGTGAAGCCCTCACACAAAGGGCAGGACAAACCCGAGAAATTGCACATTAAGGAACATACATTTGCCAAACTAAATATGTGTTTCAGGGATGAAAAATATTCTTCCTTCTCCATCTTCTTGTCCATAATTCAGCATGGGATTTCTAAAAGAGCAGCTCAATATTTGGTGGTTTATGGCATCGCTTGCTGTCTATCTCAATCCATAAATGCTCAACTATCTGTGCTGGTGTGGAGTTGCCAGCCCAGACAAGGTTTTCACTGGCAGCAAAGCAGAGCATTTAAACACAGTTATCTTTTCACCCTCGTGGTCTCAGGAAACACAGGCAGTTAAGATATTAAGGCCTGTTTTAAAATGTTGTTCCTTTTAAAACCTTTGTTCATGCTCATCCCATGCCAAGTTCTGAGGGAACAAACAGTGCTGTGCCTTGCAGTGTCATAGATATGCTGTGCTTCAGGACACTGATAACACAGGTCACTGCTCCCTCACTCCAGAAAGCTGTGGTGTGACTGCTGCCACGATCAGCACGGCTGCTGAGTGCATTTAGGTAGAAGCTCTCCACAGAGCTGCAAGAGGGACAGAGAGCAGAGAACTAGTGAGGTCAGTGTTTCAACCCAGTGCTGTGTGCATGCCGCCTGAATGTGCTCCGGTGCCAACAAATGTTATAGCAGGACTGGGGCCCTGCTGGTTTTATATTTCAGCATCAGAAAGTACACAGTGGCCCAGCAATCACAGCTGATACAGGAAAGATGGCTCAAAAGCTCATTTGTGCCTTCCCCGCTGATGTACTGGGCAGAATCCTACCCCAGGCTCTAGCTGTTTCTTTAAAAGCATTCCACAGTCAATTAGCTAATAAACTATGCTAATTAAGTATAATTTTCTTTCAGTATTGACTATCCAGGGGATATTACTCTCTCCAGCCACTAAGTTAATCAGGATGCTTTTCCTCACTGAACCCCAAAGCAATGTGGGTTTTGCATCTAATGGCCACACCAATGCCATCAACAATTAACTGAGCTCATTTGAATTGACACAATTTTGTCCTCAGAACAAATTGACTTCTCATAAATTCATTGGTAAATTCACCACACTGAAAATTAATCCCCACTAAGTATAGGGCTAAACTGTCATTTCTCCAGGAGCAGTGAGAAAAAGGCAGCAGAGATCTGCCCTGCTCTGGCAGCAGATCAGACACTAGCATGGGAGCCAGAGGCTGTCATGTTCCCGTGTCCTTCCTGGGAAAACTTTATCAGGGCTGGTTTAATTCTCCCATCCCACCACTTTACTTAGATTGTGGAAAGGCTTTTGTGCCTCAGAAGCATTGCTGTGAGGCGTGAGGGGACCTTATCTCTCTCTACAACTCCCTGAAAGAGGTGGTGGGAAGGTGGGGGCCAGGCTCTTCTCACAGGCAACCAATGACAGGATGAGAGGACATATCTTCAAGCTGAGCCAGGGGAGGTTCAGGCTGGATATCAGGAGGGATTTCTTCATGGAAAGTGTTCTAAACATTGGAATGGACTGCCCAGGAAGGTGATGGAGTCACCATCCCTGGAGGTGTTCAAGAAACAGCAGAACGTGGTGCTTAGTGTTGTGGTCTAGTTGACAAGGTGGTGATTTGTCAAAGGTTGGATGCAATAATCTCAGAGGCCTTTTCCAACCTAAAAGTTGTTCAGCAAAGTCCTTTTCCATGGCTTTACAGGCACAGCCCATAACACACTTAATTGTGCTGGTACTGCTTGGTGAGTTTTCATTCTTGTATCTGAGGGATGATGTTTCATTTCAATCTATATGGCAAACCCTTCATGGTCTTTGAACACCTCTACTGCTTTCCCTCCGTAAATGTGATAGACACAGCTCATCCAGACTGTTTGTGCACTCTCAACTTGCAGTCGAATGACAGAACATAAAAAACATTGCCTTCCACTACTATGCATTTAAACCAGAGCAACATACGTTGCTCCAGTATAACTCACACATCATTTGTTTCAGTGGTGAGTAATTTTCAACAGCAGATATATTCAATATCATTGCAACTTGGGGACAATTTAGAAAGAAGCAGAACTCTGCTACATTATTTTTACTGTGAATCATTTATTCACCTTCTTGTCTTTGATGCATTGCTTTCATTAACTTGAAACAGTTGCCAATACCAAATTTTGATTGAAAGCTTTCTTATTTTGGTTGTTCTTAGGGTTTCTTTCCCACCATGCACAAATAAGAAAATAAAGACAGAAATAGGCTACAAATACGAGAGAGGGCTTGCATCTAAACAAATGCAAAACAAACCACTATCACAGAGTGAGAGCTTTAACATGAAGTTCTGAACAGCCCCCCTTGCTCTTGTGCTTACATGACCCTACCCCTGGAGTTGCAGCTACTTGTTGCATCACAACTCTCGGCCCCACAGAAGGGAGGGGCTGCTAAAGCACGTCCAGGGAATCCATAAGGAAGAGAAGATCAGGGAGAAAGTCTGAACTTAGAAGTTGAAGCTGTTGCTTCTTCTCTAGCCTGTCTAGCAGAGATGACACCATAGGACTTGTCATTTATCACTCTTGTTGTCACAGGTTTTCAAGGAGGTGGGCTCCTCTCACTCTGGCAAGGGAGATTCACTTCCTCTCCTGCTATCCTGCACCTGTTGGCTGTCTTTCACAAGAATTCCTGAGATATTGCATATACATCCATTCCAAGCAGCTCTTTGTAAGAGAAGCTGTTGGACCTTTCAGTAAAGCCACATGCCAACATAGGTGTTCAAAAGTGCAGAGACTCCTGTGAAGAACCTGAGGTAGAGCACATTTACAGCCTCAGGTGACCTTGACCCTGCCTTAATCAACAGACATCTCTCTCATTAATGGACATGAGATTCTTTTCACACTAATGAAGGCCCACTGGGGCTTTTAGCATCCTGAGTTGCTTGAATGAACATTAAGCCCACGAGTCTGCTGGTGAACACCAGGTTAACACTGGAAATGAGTCTGTTCTTCAGACAAAAAACATTAATATCTGAGTGTAAATTGATGTAGGAGCAGTTTTAAACCCAAAACTACTTTGGCATCTCCTGTTAACAGCTGAGTAGGCTGTAATTCCTCAAGACTGGATATTCCTAGGGCCTGGATTACTTCTATCGGGCCTCCTACTGTAATTTTCTCAGTTGCACCATAGGCACTTATATAAAGCACATTGTAAATAATAACAGGCAATTCTGCAAAACAAATTTTGATGTTTTTCATCTAGATCTGTCAATTAAATCTACTGAAAAGTCAAGAAAAGCAAAGAATCTAGCTATGAAATTTCCTTTTCCTAATGAGGCATTTAAATAGCATCTCACATTTGTTCTCCAGTTGTTTACATAGGATGTCATTTGTGATGCATTGTTGGAGCCCTGGAAATCTCAGCTGGGAACAATATCCCAGAGAGCAGAGGGGGGACAGTTCTGCTCCAAGCTACATCTCAATAGATTTGCTGCCTTTTCTTTTATTATGTTACTCATCTGTAATCCTGCTAATGAAATGCAATAACATCAGATGCGGCAGCTGTCAAAAAAAGAGAAATAATGTGAATTTTCATTAAACTTTTTGAGTTGATCTTCACTTTTCCATTGCTGATTTTCATATTGCTGGTTTTCTGAAGGTCATCTTATTTCTATAAGGATTTAATGGATAGTCTGGTTTTTGTGTTTTAAACACCTTGTTCCCTCTGGTTCAATAGGTCATTAAACATATATTTAAGCCATTCTTTGTCCCAGACGTTTCTTACAGGATCACAGCCAAAAAAGACAAAAGACACCAAGGTGGATGAAAGGCAGGTTAATTATTCCTATTTTATAGATGAGAAAATTAAGCTCAAAAGGGAGAAAGTGTCTAGCACACAATCAACCCCTGTCAATAGCATGACTCCCATTGGTCATGTCCTAAAGACCAAAGTCTTAAAGACCACATTCATTTCAGTGTTAATCAGAAGACTTCAAAAGTCCTAGGAGGCCTTCTGGCTTTTATGATTATCTTTCAAAGACCAGAATGCTTTAAACTTCTGTCTCTGAAAGTCTTGTTTAAAGTTCTCTGTGCCCTGCTTCTAAATCAGATTGGTGAGCCAAACCACCACCATAGTCTCCTAATTTATTAATGAAATATTTTTGCAAATGTGTGTGTATTTCAGAAAGCAAAACATCATGAATACCTGATCAGATGATTTTCAGACTACTTTTAGTGTCTCTTTCTCCACAACTTATGAGATTCAAGTGCTCAGCAAAGAAATGAACTGCAGGTGCCTGGTCTGGTGCTCACTCTCACTTTTGTTTTCAGCACCCCAGCTAGAAATGTCCAAATGCAATATCTGGACCGTAGCACTGTCAAGAGGCATGAGTCAGGCTTGAATGGGAGGCTCATGACCACAGCTCAGGATGCACAATAGTGTCTGTGAAGTGCACAGAAGCTTCTGGAGGGCTTATGTGATGGGCTCCATGCATTGTCTGTCCCTTTTGGAACATGGCCCGAATCATTTTTCTCTAATTCCAACACAGAATGGAGTGTGAGGTGTGTGGTGCCTGAGTATAAGGTAAATCTTCATTCACTTTGAAGATTAAAATCATGAGGTTAACTCAGTTTGGCTTTTCCTTTCTTTTAACAGTGTTAGGTCAATGATGCCATTCTCATTTCCTGACTGGCTGTTACAAAAAAGTGAAAAAAATTCCCAGCCTTCACAGGAGGGCTTCAATTATTTTGACAGCCAAGCCACAAATTCAGGTCATGCGAATCTGTACCAGCAGACAGACTCCTGTCTTTTTTATAGAGAGATTTGCACAGATATGTCACAAATAAGCTGAGAGGAGGTTGTCCTCCTGATGCTCCTCCCTGCACAGGATAGAAATTAAGTTACTGGATGGGCTGGTCTTGTGACTAAAGCCCCATCCTGAGGCAAAAATTTGGGTCCCTGTTCCTGCACAGGCAGGAAGCAATTTAGTCATGGATGAGATCTCTGATTGTGAGCTGGGAAGGAAGAGGGTAGTAACTGGTTTGAGTTTTGTGGCCGGAGCTGTTGCTTACTTTGTGCTTAGAGCTGGGAAGCAAAAAGTAAAGAATTTCAGAAGATACAAGCCTCACTGTGGCAGTAGGAAGAAATTCAAGGAGTTTCTAATAAACTGAGTTGGATTGACAGGCATAGGGAAGCAAAAAGATCTTAGAATTGTGTCATTTGAAGGATACTGAAATTCATCAGGAACTAGCATCCTATTGATCTCTGCTGTGTGACTAAGACAAAAGAAAAAGAAATTATAAATGTAGTATGGAATAAATACCATGTTTCCTCCTAATCTAGTAATTTCCATTTACAAAGTCAACACAGATGAATGAGCAATTCACACTGATGAAATCACCATACTTCTTAGTGCCCATTTGTAATAACTGCCCATCCCCAGTGATTCGCCTTCATTGTGTGATTTCCAATTGAGTTGTTATGAATGCAGAGAGGGGAGAATTTATTGAAAACAATAGCTGGATGTGACTGCCAACCCAATGTGCTCTGAGAATCCATACTGGGGATGTAATGCTGGGTCTCTGAGCTCTGCAATCAGACGCCTGCACAGCAGGATATTGTCTGTCATTTGGAAAACTCCTTCATATATGGATTTTGGGCAAGTGTGAACTACTTAGGACACAATCAGGGAGGAAGGAGTTTGAGAGCTGATAAAAGCTATTGACTTTGTAGCTGCCTTTCTGTCCGGGGAGTGCGTCCAGCTCAAGGCGCCTCATGGTGGGATCAGATCATTGCCCTCTTTCAAATATTTTGGCTTTCTCAAAGCCTGATCTCCTAATATAGGACAGAAGAAAGATCCCTCTGGAAGGCTCTGTGCCCTAGATATAACTTATTTGGGTCTCTTTGGTTTGTGAGACACATGGCTGATTGACAGGCCAAGACTATGAAGTCGACTTTGCTGAGCCATAAATAGCATAATTCAGCTTCTCTGAGTCCCCAGCAGATGTATTCATCAGGCACATGAGTCTCTCCAGGCATCAAAATTGACAGATTTCATTAACTTTCTGCAACCTGAGAATCCAGCTGTAATAGACAGTGTGGAGAAATCAGAGGAACTGCAGGTTCTCAGCAAGACTGTGTTATCAGACAGTCCTGATTACACAGAGCCGGTAGGCAAGGACTGGCTTAGCAGTCACCGCTCTCCCTGGTACTGCTCTTAATGACTAATCCCCACAGCATCCTTCCTCACCTCTCTGAGCCTTGCAGTTTAACATCACAGCCAGCCTCCAGAAGGGAATTACGTGATGCAGTACAGTCATCCGTTCAAGCAACAGCTCTGCATCCTGCTCTTGTGTGTCAGCACAAGAGGCCTGGCAAAAACCAGTTGTTCCTGATGCCCTTGCTGTTGGAATCCTGCTACTAGATCTCAGGTGTCATGAAAACCAGAAAAGTTGCACATTCAGGATATGAAAACCCTTAGCAGCCTTTTTAGAAAAGAGGAAAGACAGAGGACTTTCTCCACTTAAAGAACTAATTTTAGTACTTCTTGTGCCTTGAGCTGGGCTCACAAAGCCTGCCTTGTGATTTCTAAGCAATAAGAGATTCTCCTCCTTACTCTTCACCCTGTCAGCTTGACTTCCACTGTTCTGTGTTTTGAAGATCTGCTTCAGGGTTCTGGGTGAGCAAGGACCCGTTGGTTTTAAAATGCTGCTCTCCCTGCAGCTGTTGAGCGTTGCCTGAGCTGAACAGTACTGATAAGCAACTGGGGGTAGAAGTGAGCTGAAGGCAGTAACAGGTCATCTTGTAAAGGGAAGAGAATTGTGTGATGTGGTACTTCTGCTTATGTTTTCCTTCTGAGACTGCATTTGCTTGCATTAGGCAATAAACCTCTTGTACAAGCACCTGGAAGTCAGTGGGAGTGTTTGACAGGCTTGGTGAAATGGTGTGGTGGAAGCGCCTGCACGGGAGTCCCTGATCTGCCTTTGTTGCCGGCGGTCAGACGGAGTGTGCTCCAACCAGGTGGTTTGCAGGGGCTGCCAGTTCTCCTGTGGTTTCTGGTACACATGCAGGATGAGAGCAGTAGGTAAAACCTGGCAGATGACTCCTAACACACAGCCCTACCATGAGGAGGAGGCTGAAAGAGAGATTGGTCCCATCATGAAGAAGGAATTGCACTGTCTTTTTGCTTGTCCTCTCTCTAGAGAAAAGCAACAGAAAATATTTCAGCAGCATTCCAGGGAACATGGCTCCCAGGATCTCTATAGAAATATCTGTAAGGAGCTGTTATAAGATGGTATAGCAGAATTCTGAAGTTTCATATTGTTCAGAAATTATGCTGTTTATTCTTGAGTGCCATCTACTGACAATTCCGTCTTAATGATTTGCTTTCATTGATACTCCTTATTTTGAATGCCCTGTATAACTTCTGTTAGCTTAGATGTTCCTTATTCCTTGAGCACTTTATTTCCCTCTGTGGACCAGGATACCCTTGACATGATGTTTACAGTTATCTCTCGAACTTCCCTTTTTCCTTCCACCCATCACCAGGCTTCCTCCCTTTCCTGCCTGCTCCTTCTCCCTGGAGGGCAATTTCTGGCCTCCCTATGCTCACCCTTCTGGCTTCAAAATGTAGCTGCACTTGTGCTGTTCCCCTTGAGCAGGAGGTGGCCTCTATCAGTTTGCTACAGCACTGCTGAGATCTTATTTCCCCCTTTCCTTTCTGCTCTTCCTCTTCTTTCAAGAGCTTTTTCAGCAACTTTCATGCGGTAACCTTGAAAATATTTAATGATCACTGACTCCACTATATTACCTGTTTTAGAGGTATTTTATTTTAGTTATGTGATATTTGAATTAGCATTATTATTGCAGTTTTTCATTTTTTATCTGTAAGATTTCCTCCCCCAGCAGTCCAATACATTTTGTAAAGGTAAAAATAAATTAAAGGTGAAAAGTTATTGCCAAGGACAAGAGCTTGAGAAGTTTAGCCTACAAGATATTTCTTTCCCCATTGAAAACATAATCTGTATAGATAAAGAAAATGCTAGGTAGCTAACTCATTATAAACAACTGAGAAAATGGGTCAAGAGACCTCTTTCTTACACACTCAGTTTTTGGCTTGGTTCCATCTCTGCCAGCTAGCCATAGGAAAGAAGAAAGTTCTAGTCTCCTAATACATGGCACCATTTTGATTGAGGCTTCTTTGCCTGTGCCTCAGAAAACTCAGCATGATGGCCAATGATACCCTGACACTCAGTTGCCACTCAGTTTCAGGCAGAAAATATCAAGCTGTAGAAGTGTAGACATTCGTCCACAATGTGTTTATATTGTGGAACTCCTTCCCAGAGGATTTTGCTGAGGTCAAAACTGTAAGTAGGTTTAAAAAGGATTAGACAGACCCATGGTGGGCAGGTGTGATGTGTGCTATTAAGCATGACAGCCTGGCTCTAACATCTGTTACAGAAAGCCCCTGTAGAGCTGATGGCTGGAGGGGGCTGCAGCAGGGAATCTGCTGTTCTGGGCTGACCCCAGTTCGTGCTGCCTGACCGTCTCATGGGCAGTGGCTACAGCAGCCAGGGGATGATTTAAAACAGCTTCAGTCTGGACAAAGCCTTTGAATTCCCATGAAAATAGCACTTTGTCTTAAATGGTTATTCTCCACTAAGATCCTTGAATCTCCAGTGATAAAACTGGGATTGATCCCCTGGACTCAATGCCACAAAAAGCACAAGGTTAGGCCTTTCTGGGGTTGTTTCAGTAGAGACAGTTTTGCTGAAGTGAGGGCTGAGGAGTATTTCAGTATTTGTTCCTGGACTTCTGAATCCATATTCTGCCTTTTGTATAAACACACATCCAAAACTAATGTTTTACTTATCAGTAAGATGAGATTGCATCTCATTTCTTTTATTTTAATGACTAACAGCCTGTGCTGCAATTCATAATTCAGTCTCTTTTCTCCTTTCTTGAATCAGGCAGCAAAACCTGATCAGTGACAGAGATGATACTTGTGAAATTGCTGCAGAGGGGTTCCTCTCACTGAAGGGTTGACAAGATACCAGCTGAGGGGAAAGCTTAATTGCATGGGTGATCAAAGGAGAATGTAGGAAGACAGGGAGACTGTAAGGGGGTGTGCGTAGGAGTGTGTTTTAATGAGAGATTATAGGGGAACATGTGAGTCTGGCACACACAAAATGACAGGAATGAATGCATGAGCTAGTACAAAATAGCATGCTAACCAAAGGCATCCACAGATCAGCTTCAGCCCCTTCTCAGCCCTTGCCTAAGAGAACTGTATTCTATTAGCTGTCATCCCACTAACTATACAAAGAGAATAAAGTGAAGGTTTGATCTTTGCAACTGGGAAAGGAGGAGGGGGGGAACCTCATGAGACAACAACATCCAGGCTGAACTGGAAAAGAGAGATCAAAGCAATGAGCAGAACTGAGAAGAAAGGACACAGGACAGTGATATGGAGTACTCCCGGGAATGGGATGAATTGACGTAAAAAATGAGAATTTAAAAAGCATTGAAGGCACTTGCCAGCCCTTCCATGTGCTGTAACACACTGCACTGACAGAGGTTTGGCTCATGATGTGTACTGTGCTTAGTTGTATGCTTACTGCCTTACTTTATACTCAGCTCCACTTCCATCACTGGGTGTACTTGATGAGTAAGATGCCTCTTAATATCAAAACAGGTGCCATTAAAATGGCTTATATACAATCTCACGTCATTTTAGTCCAAATCCATTAAAAACCTCATTACAGCTATATTGGCATAAACCTCTGTGCCAGTGTTCTCCAACTGATTTGAACTGCATCAATATAAATCCAGTTTCAATTGATTTAAGTGATTCTAGGCAGAAGTGCACTGCATTTGACAAACTGATGGGAGGACATACCCTTACTGAAATATTAAAATTTCTGCACTTGATCTTTTCATATTCAGCAGTGTGGCTTTTGAACTTTTGCCATTTTGTATTTTACAAGCCCTTACAGGGAGGGAGAATAAGTAACTTTAGAGCAGTCAGGTTAACAGCCTTTCGCTTCATCAACTGAACCCATGTGCAACCACAGATGCCTTAAGCTTTAGTATTTTATAAAATTATAAGGACACAGGAGAAGCGTAATGCTTTTTCTACTTACCCTACTCTGAACTCAAGCCTATTACTCACTGACAACCTTTTTTTTTTTTTCTCCTGTAAAAGGCATCTAGCCTTTAGTTGAGCATGCCCTTTTTTTATAAAAATAATGAAAGCTCATTATCTGAGATGCCACTCACTAGACCAGGTTGCTCAGTGCCCCATCCAACCTGGCCTTCAACCATTTCAGGGATAGGACATCCACAGCTTCTCAGGGCAACCTGTGCCAGTGTTTTCCCACCTTCTCCATAAAGAATTTCTTCCTATATCTAACCTAAATCCCAGATGTTATTTAATCACTCTGAGCTCAAGTTCCCCACTACAGCAGCTTTCTGGCCCATGCGGTCAGTTTGTGGCCAGCTTGAAGCAGTCTATTGTTAATTGAAGTTCATCCAGTGTAACACTGGAGGAAGAAATGCAGTACCGGTCTTGAAATGACACTGTGTAATGTTAAAAACAAGATAAAAACTACTGCCCCTCATGTGCTGGCAGTGATAAATTATGCAGTTCTCTCCTTTCAGACTCTCCCATCTGCAACAACTACAATAGAACCTTAGTTCAAACAGTATTCTTATTGAGCACTGGAGCTGTCAGACCAGTCTCAGCTTTTGTGTGAGATTCATGAAAAATAAATTTGACAATTTCTCTGAGTGAAAGGCCTCTAACCATGTCTCCAGCCTGGTAACCAGAGTACTTACATGCTTTGTGAAATTTGTGTTTCACATCAAGAAGGGTGGATGCTGGAGGCACCTGGAAAAGAAAGCAAAATGCATGCAGATTAATTTTTCTTTCTTCTTCAATTTGGGATCTCTTCTCCACTCTTCTAATGAAGAGATGCTTAAATTTGTCTGCAAGTCCTTCAGGCTAAAATGAAAAAAAATCAGCAAATTTGCTTTCACAGGTTGGTATGTTATTCAGGATTGTCCAAATTTGGCTTAGACATCACCTGGACCACCTGTGCTTGGTCGATGGAAGAGTAAAATCACAACGGTCAAGAGGGAAATCTGCTGGCCCTGCTTGATGCAATAGTTGCCCCCTAGATCAAACCAGTGGGAAAACTTGAAGGGTTCAGCTTAAAAGTTAGGTTGACCATGCTGAGGTCCATGTCCTAGAGACATGAAAGCACTCTCTGGAGAGAGCAGCAGCAAAAGTGGTAGGTTCTGTCCTTTCTGCCTGAAATGAGTTTGCTTCTGCATGCTTCTGTTCATGTGCACTGTGAAGCAGTTCAGGTGTCACAGTTTTAGAGGGCAGTCTGGAGGCTTTTTAGGCTCTATTTTATTATGTATATTTATTTCTTAATATACTTTGTACAAATTACCTGAGAAATACATTTAGAATTTACTAGAGCAAAAGACTTGGATTTGCCTTTTGTTTACAAGGAAAGGCAATGGGACTCTTGAGGAAGTAGCATGTTGAGTTACTTATTAGTGGATTGTGACAATAACCATGCAAATAAATAGAGAAGAATGTAAGAAATTCTCCTAGTAGAGACAATTTAGCACCTTAACAAAGGTTGTTTAGTTGAAAATACTGAGTTTGGAGAAATACTGATGCAACAAAATAAAATTGCTGACTCTAAAGCAACAAATCAGTACAGAAACAAAAGTTTACTCTTATGTAATTTGACACCCACACAAATATACAATATATGTGCTATTAGTACTTATGAGTAGCCCAACTTGCTTCCAGTAATATGAACAGGCAGAGAGCTCAATGCTGATTTCAGTGATCTAAAGATGTAAAATGACACCTGTGCTAAAAGGTAGTAAAGTACAGATGTTTTCTGAGTTTTTTCTTGGGTTTAGATGAGAATACTTTATTTTCCACAGTTACAGAGGGTTTTACTGGGCTTTTACAGAAATTGCTGTAAATGAAACTCCACCTAAACCCTGACTTCTCTCTTTGATTTCGCTGCTAAGCAATGCCAACTCCACCCAAATCAAGCCCTAGGCTCCTTGAAACCCAGGATTACCCTTTTCCTGTCCCCAACACCTGTGTTGACCCAAATCATGCTGAACTGTTTTAGGCCAGACAAAAGACACTGCCCTTGGAGACCCTTTTCTTCCTAGCCACAGGAAACAACAGAAGGAAACAATAGAAGGAGCCATTTTATCTTCCTTAGTTCAAAAAGGATAGAAGACATTTTATCTGTGTTTATTGCAGTTAAGCCATTCCGTGCAACACCCAGCAGAACAGCACACCTCCCATAGTCTCCATGTATTTTTCTTGCCATGTGTGCAACCTCTGCGGACTTGAATACTGGAGCTGGAGGGGTTATGTTCCCAAAACCTCTAAAAATGTCTGAAAGTGCTTTCTCACACTTTGTAATCTCACACCTGTGAGGCCTGGAGCCCAGAATCCATCTGATATGAATGCAAGCACTGTTAGCTGGCAACACCTATTCAGCATATAAGCCTGCAGACCAAAATCTGTCATGTGTCCTAGCGCAGGGCAGATGTGCAGGTATTCAGAGCTGGCATTGCCAGCTGAAGAATGGGGATGATCTTTTCCAGTTTGATGGATGATGAGCTGGCTTTCTAAATGCAGTAGAAGCCACATTGCTGCAGGGTCTGCATCCCTACAGATCAACACCTCACTGTGAAGGGTTCTGGGATAGAGTAGCTAGGGCCAGCCTATGCTCTGGAGGGCTGATCAACCAATTTAGGCAAAGAAAGCTGAAAACTTGTAAAACTTAGCACGCTTACAGAGCAGTGCTTGCTCAAAAAAGAGCCCAAGTCTCCATCTCCAGCTCTCCTGAGTGTGTTTTGACTTCAGGGCAGAGCTGCTCTCAATCTGTTCAAAATGTCTAGTCCAGCCCTTGTTAGCAACTCTACCTTTACATCCCTCTCCCTTTTATCATCCTGAGACAATCAGTGCTTTCTCCCCTCCAAATCCTGCTGTGGCAGCAATGGGACTCGTATCACCTAGCTTCAGCTATTTAAAAATATAATCCAAGCTCATGTTTTATGTCTACCTGTGGAACCACCCAGATGCCTCAGGTGTTTAAAAGCTACAAAGCGCCCGAGTATCCTGCTGCAGCCCAGGAACTGGTGACTGTGCTTCTGGGGGGTGATGAGCAGCACCTCTCACCAGTCCCCATCTCCAAAGCCGGCACTCACACCCGCAGCAGCAGCTGGAAGGAGCGTGCTCTGTCCATCCCTGTGCGAAGCAGAGCTCGTTAGCAGGACACTGCTGTGCCTAGCTACATGCAGGCTGCTTTAGGCCAGAGCTGGTTTGAGCGCTGCCAGCCCGTGCCCGGAGATGTGCTGGGCTTGTGGGTCGCAGTCTGGCAGCTCCATGCCGGCTGCAGGGGCCCTGGGAAGGCACTGAGCTCACATCCAGCCAGGAGGGCAGCAGGAAATGTGTTTTCTGAGCCAGCTGGCTTCGAGAAGGACCCTTCCACTTGAGACAAACTACACAGGTCACAAGCTGAAAAATAACACAAATACTTTCCCCCTTCAGAATGGGTTGTGACATAGAAGAATCGTGGTGTCCTTGCCCAGGCAGAATAATGAGGCGATAGCCACAAAAGAATGAAATACATTTTTTTATGATCTTGATAATTCTGTGTCCTTTTTTAAAGACCTCATAAAACAACCAGTGAAGTTATATTTTGTAATATTGATCAATGAGAAATGGATGCTGAGACACCAGCTTACTACTAAGAGTGTCCAATTCGTAGACCATTAATTATCTTTTGTTCTTTTCATTGTACATCAATACAAGCTAAAGAATTGTAAGGACTGGGAAAGCATCTGCTCTTATTACCCTTTGTGCTAACTGAATAAACCCCCCTGGAATATTTCACTGTAATTATTAGTCGTACTCTCTTTTCACTCTGAATTATGTCTGAAAATGTTATAACCCTTTCTTTCCTCTACTTCAGCACTTTACAAATATGCAAAGGCAAAGCAGAGTGAAAGACCACTCTTAGTTTGTTTAAAGCAAGACAGATTTCTGCTTTTATTTGGTATGTATCTTCCACAGTCTCACGGTCAACCCAGTTTTTCCCTATAACTTTTTCACTTGTAGTCTAACACCTGATTTAAAGTGTAGTCAACTTTCCAACAAGTGATTATCATGTGTAAGGTTCAAGACTACTTTATTTCGAAAAAAAAAATGTTATGAATAAATGCATATTTTACAGCTTTGGGTTGCAGTCATTACACGTTTCATTCAGAAAAGGATGATTTCAAAATGTCAGATTCTGGTTTTCCTGTACTTTCACAGCCAGAAAACTTTTACTTTTCCATTTGAGGTAACTTTTCATTTACAGGAATTCAAGAATTAAAGGACCTTCTGGGTCATCCATACCAATTCTGTTCTTCCTTCAGACACCAATGCACAAAGCATCACATTTCTTTTTAAGATTTAAAATACCATATTAGTACTTTATGCTATGACTGAAGGAAGAGCACTAAGTGGAAGATATTAAGGGAACTTAATACTGTCTTTTGTGAGTCCAAGCTAATCAGATAGTTATCCACTTTCATACCTCTTTCACATTTATAAGTCAAGGAATTATGCCTAATCTGGTGATCTGTACGTAATTGCATCACACAGTTCTTGCACTAAAGAATTATTGTAGGGGTCAGAGGTCAGCAGAATATCAATAAGAATTTGAATAATAGAATTTCAGCAAATAAGTAATCTTTCATTCAGCATTTCTCTCTGAATACTTTTTTCTCTTTGTGATGTGTCAGTGCCACTGCACTGCTGAGTCATCTACTTTGTAACAGGCATTTTCCATAATTGCAGAAGTTCAGAAATTCTGCCGCTCCAGTTGCTCATTAACCGCTGCCCCATCTTCAGCCAGGGTAAATCTGGTCAAAAGGGTGACATCAGTTTATTGCAGCTGAGGATCTGGCTGCAAAACAGATAACCAGCTAATGGGAAAGCCGGGTAATTTCCAAATTCAGCACTCAACACATACTTTACAATTACTGCTTTTGCACCCTGTCCTTGTTTTGGGACTGTGCTGTATTCTAAAAAACCAGCAGCATTCCACAGCAAGTTAATTAGAAAAACACCTGTTTTACCTGATCTCTGTGTTTTGTGAATTTTACTTCTAAATCAGATTGACTCTTATTGTCAGTCTTCAAAGTCAGAATTAAAAGTTGGCACTGTTTTGCTTTAACCTTTCCTAGTGTCCCACGCTGCTGTCTTGGTGAACCAGTGTGCTGGTCATGCCCAAAGAGATATAAATAAATGAGCTTACCATGGGGGAATGACATAGAGGTAACTACATATAGACATGTGCTGTCAGCAGCTACACAAAGGCCTTATCTAGAATCCAGTATTTTACTCAGTAGACTGAAATGAAGTGGCTACCAAACAACTGGCTCTGACCTCAATCCAGCCTTTCCAGAAGCAGGAGATATTCCGAATTGAGGTTTGAGCTGAGGTTGTTTCCAGCACACATACGTAAGTACTATGTCACTGAGCAATCTTCCAGATTATTACCTGGTCACATGAACCTTGGCATATGAGATAATCTGACTAATATTTCCAGTGATTATGGGCCAAATTAGCTAAGAATACACATAACCACATGCTTGCTGCATGCAGTCATGTCAGTTTACACCAGCCAAGTTTGTCTCTAAAGATGATTAATTGTTTTTGTACTGCTAACTGGATATTTCTATTTTTTTTTTTTTTAAATCCTCTTTCTTTGCAAGAAATTGTCTGAAAAAGTGTCAGGCACCATAAAGGGCTTTTTCTCTCTTTGCTGAAGATGAGAGTGGAAGTAAAGAGAATGTAATTCATTAGCAGAGAGAAGGTGTGCAGAATTCAACATGTACACCTATTTCTGAGCAAATCTGACCAGATTGGTATATCCCCATGCCCTCTGACTTTTTATTAAGGGGAGTTGAGTAAGGTTACTGTTCACCTCAGCAGCTGAACAGCAGAACCTGTCAGGAAGCCTCTGTCACAACACTTTTCTACCAGGGAAATGGAACTTTTCTGGCAAAACCCTGGATGTTTAAATTTGTGTTGACTTCAAATTTTGAAAACGGAATAGAAATTTATAAAAAAATCTGCTTCTGGCACATGCTGGGAATTCATTTTGTTGTGTTATATTCCTTACTTTTGATTTCTCATCTATATGGAACTTTCATTACTTCTGCATTATTTTATGACACATCTACCATGGCAATGCAAAATAATATAGCACATGGCTCTCGTCATTGAAAATAACCCAATAGGAAATAATATGCAAATAAATGCACTATTAAGTTGTAAAATAAACTGAACTTGAAATATTTATTGTGTCATAACAGATTGAAATATTTCAAAACTAATTTGTAATGCAATCTTTCCCAAATTCCACCTCATCAAAAATTCAAGACTTTTTTTTTCCACTCTCATTTTCAAAGGAAACAACATTTGGGATATGCACTTAAAAACAAAATAGTTAACAAAAACTAAAGTAATGTAAACCACAAATAATAAGGTAAACTTTAAGAAAATTACAATATTTTATTATAAATAAATATAGTGCTGTTTTATTGAATAAAGCATAAGTAATAAAGAATAATAAACAATAATTTTGACCCATCAGGAAGAAAGTGAGGCTTAGGGTAGTGTTTATTTTTTTGTTGGGATTTTGATTTCCAATTCTAGCACAGATAAAGCACATGACTTAGCTGGGAAACCTCTGAATTTGTCTTCTCTTTTCTATCAAATATCTGTTTAGATTTTTGTTTGCTTTTTTATATCTACACGCACTGCTAAAATTAAAAATCAAGAAGTGCACCCAAGAAACTCAACCACTATTTAGCACAAGATGGTCACAATCTATTTGGGGGACTGAACGAAGTTAAAAAAAAAAAAAAAAAAAAAAAGGCAAAAATATCAATAAATTCAAAAGAAAATTCACAGAAGAATATATTTTGGCAAAACAAGTGATTCTAAGAGTAGCAGTGCTAATAGAGCAGGTCCATGGAGGGAAGCTGGAAGCTGAGAAGCAGCAGAAAGGAATGGGAAATGAGGGTTCTGTATGAGAAAAACCAGGCAGCACCAGGTCTGTTAGAAATCCAAGTACTTTTCATTATTCAGTACCAAGTGCAGTGAAGAGATGCTTGCTGTACTTCTGATAGAGGTTCTCTGACTGTGACAGTTTTGTTTTTTGAAGCACAGGAAATGTAGCTGTTAAGGAAGAAAAGCTTGCATTTTAAGGACTTTTTAAAACCCAAAATTGCTAAAACATGGGCAGATATAATACTAGTATTAACATATACTGCTGGGGATTTACAGATCCATGACCACATGGCTCAGGTGTTTTGTGAGGAATCACACATCAGATTTCAGAAAGAACCTGAAGCATGTTCTGATGGAGCAATAAATCATATGCAGGACTATTTTAATGCTAATAATGCCTATAAGAGATGCCATTATGCACCTAACTTTCCATCATGGGCTGTGCCAGTAACTATTAGACTAATAAAATACCTACTGCTCCCTATGGTCTTGTACTGCTCCAGTACATTTATAATTTGCAATAATCTCTGAATTATCTCTGATGCAATAAGGCAAATGTGTGGCTGGGGTAAAATGTCATAACTTTGGTGGAAAAGAGGACATTTTCACACTGTCTGGGAATCTGTCTCTACAGATGCAATTTTGGCACTACTGACTGCTCTGGTGGCATAGCTGGCTTTTGCTGCTGGCCAGAGTGTTCAGGAAGAGTTGGAGCACCACCAGTGTCTCACAAATTCACTCTTGTTTTTGCTGAGCTTTGAATGCGACTTCAACTTTTTTGAATATTTATTATATTTGCTTCTTCATTTCTTCCCCCAGGCTTAGGCTTTTTTTAATCTAAAATAAGAGATGTATAAAATCTGTCATTTAAAGGCACTTCTAAGCTTTGATTAGTATCAGCTGAAGCATTAGTCATCTGTTGCAGCTTCTGTAATTCTTTAAATTATCCCTTTGCAAATGCTAAATGCCCTAAAGTTACCAGCTTCTCCCCTCCCCAGTCTCTCCCTTCTAGAAAAATCAAAGGCCATTTCTCCAGGTATTCCATTTAAAAAGCCATATCACAGCAAGCAAAAAGTAATATGTATAGTTGCCTCTTTTCATCTGAAACCATCTGTAGCTATATTGACATTAAAATTATGTGAATTTCTAGCAGAGCAGGAAGAAATAAGTGTCATGCATTGCTACAACAGAATTTGAATATGTTTACCTACTTTACCAAGTATAAGTAATAACTGAGGAAGAAAATACTACTGTCATCACTTCCAGCACTGTGGGCTGGGCATAAGATTCAATTCTTACAGGCAAGAAAAGGCACAGATTTTATAAATGTAGTTTTTCTTTGTGCCCCCCAGCAGATCCCTCTTGTGCTGGATGCTTTGAAAACGTACAGTGAAAGACACAAGACACCATGAAATCCTCCTTCCGAAAGGAAGTAAAAAAAAGAGAATTTCCACAGCAATGAGCCTACATCCAGCTATTTTTTTGTCTGTGTTGCTCCAGCCATTTTGCTGTGGGAATTGTTGCTATGTGGGACTCAGCATCCATGTCTCACTATGGAAGCCCCCTACTTTGACACAGCTGGTTATTCAGCCCCTTTTGGCGTCTCTGGCATCAGCGGTGGCATGCCATTAATGATGGATTGCTTGAACGAGAAAAATTATGATAAAAGTCCTCTGCATGAAATGAGACTGCTGTGGATGGTCACAGGTTCTGCTCATTCTCTGCAGAGAATATATTGTCCTCTGAAGTGAAATATTAGAAGTGAAAGATTTAGGGGGAAAAATACTTAAAATGGCCATGAAAGTATTAATCTCTTTCCTGGGAAAGGACTTCTTTACTTTTCTTCTCTAGAATGGGGCTAATGGGAAGAATCTGATATTAGAGGCAATGTTCAGGTACTGCAAAGAGTTCCTTTGCAGAGTTTCATTGCCTACTTCAATGACTGCATTTGCTCACCTAAAATGAATGTGGTATGTCTAACCTCCAAGCCATGATGTGAGAAGTTATTTTTATTTGCTAGAGCTGACTGTGCAAAACAGAGACAGTGATGACTTTCTCCTTGGCTGTTCACTTTCTGTGATAGAGTGGCAACCCACAGCTGAGAGTAAGAGATTTCTGATACCAGAGGCAGCATTTCTGTATGCAAGTGGCTTTGCTGACATGCCTGTGAAAATTCATTGTATTGTTAAGTCATAGCATTCATGTACAAAGACTCTGCTGCTTCAGATGCTTTTCAAACAACAACAACAAAAAAAAAGCTTATGAACTCCTTTGGAGATAAATAGGCCTTTCAGAGCAATCAGAATAATCCCTAATCCATTTTTGGCAAAAGATGTAGTGATATACACACTGTAGTATATAACTGCAAGAAGTGTTGAGTATATACAAGTGAGTGGCTTGATGCATAGACACAAGGGTGTTTTAATTCTCAAAAAATAACAATATTCCCACGACATTCATTGTAGGCATTGCAAGCAAACAATGCCTACAGCTTACAAACATATGGTTAAAAGTTCCTCCAATGTCTATGTTGAACCATAAAAGTTCAGTTATCACTAACTGGCTTTTACAAAGAGATTTCAGTGGGAGAAGGCACTGGGTAGAGGATGGAGAGCTGGTTTAAGGAACGGTAGGAAAGTAGCCTCCATCATCTTTGCAACACATCACGTAAAGAGGCTCTTCCTGCACATCTGAAGAAGCAAGATCTCTTGTGCATGTCTTAGGAAGTGTTCTGGAAAGGGGGGGTCACGGCGCAGTAGCCAAAACCTGAGTTTGCACCTCTGTTTACAGCTTAACTTGCAAAATCATACAGCACAAAACTACTGAACTCTGAGCCTTTTGATGGGAAAAAGCTTTCTCTGCTGGTTTCCCCAGAGGTGATTTATTCTGTAAAAACTCTACTGTGTAACACTTTCTGCCTTAAAAGCAACTCATGCAAAGTTAATTACGTTGCACTATGTTTGTGGGAAAATACATTTTACTACAAGTTAATTTGAAGAAAAAAATATTATACAATGAATGCTATAAAAGAAACAGTTATGAGTTGCCTTAACAGCATTTATAAATCAAATCACTGCACATCGATAACTTTAAAACCAACCTACATCAGGCTTTTGGAACAATGTATGAGTAAAACAGTTTTTGAGTAGCCACATATTTTTCATAAGTTGTGGGTGGCCAAAAAAAAAAAAAAAAAAAAAAAAAAAAAAAAAAAAAAAAAAAGTGGGTTATTTGTTAAAAATAAAAAGAAGGAATTGTTTTCTTTCATTTATAAGACATGATGATTTTTGCTTGTTCTGCTGTTTTTGGTGGCTTTTGGAAGCAACACAGAAGCCAAAGTCCTTAGACATTTTGTGATGCTTTTTAATGGAAAATATTTCTTATAAAATATCTTTAATTACATGCTTGCCTCTTTACAAATAGATAGGAATTTCATCCATACAAATTAATAAATTGGGAGGGAAAAAGGGACTTTTGATCATCTAGGCTCACCTGCTGTTTCACATTGGCCAAAGAGATTTCTCCTTGCTAAATACTTCTTTCAGCCATTGAGCAAGAAACCTGTATGATTCATGTTTCAACTACAGAATATCTTCACAATACAAATGCAGTATTGCTGTGAGTGTTGTGAGGGCTTGCTTACCATCCCTTGACTGTAAAAATATGGGTCAAATTTCTTGACTAAATTTTCATAATTGTGACTTTCCGGCACCAGCTCTTGTAAGGCCTTTGGCTGCTTGGGTAAGAACCTTTCTGCTCAGGTTTCTTTCTCCTTTCTCCTGAGTTTGCTTCCCTGAAAAGCAGAAGGAAAACCCAGGATTCTGTCCTGCAAATTGGCCCAGCCACCTGGACTCTTGTTCTGATGGGCAGTGTGTGGAGCAGGAGGCTGCTAGTACCCTCCTCAAAATTTCAGTGCCTAGTCCCAAGACACCTCCTCTCAGCACCTATATACTGCTTTTAAGGATAGTTGCAGCCTAAGTTTAAATAACTTTCCCTGTTTGGAGACTTCCTCTAGTTTGGGGACATTTTGTAGAATAACTGAGAAGAAAAAAAAAATAAAGCTGAAGCTGGTTTGTGATTCCTCCACATCTCTCAAAATTAGCAAACTCTTCTCCATGGCATATCACCTCAGAATTAATTTCAAGAGCAAGTCTGGGGAAAAAGATCTCACACTGCTATTATTTCTCTTCTAAATTCTTTAAGTAACTCACTGGAAAAGCTTGTGTGCGCCAAACTACTTGCATAATGTCATATCCTTAGCAGAGAAAGTCCCTAGAGCAGGTTGACAATATTAAATAAAAGAGATGATCGTTCTATAAAGAATTTCATGTTCACAGCGTGCATGTGCAAAAGAAACTGCCAGGGTTGCTGACTCATGTGAATTTAACTTTCAGTTTTGCAAGATTAGGTAATTTTCCTCCAAACCCTGCTCCTGCAGGAGATGGCTGTGGGACCAAAATGTCTGGGATTTTTCCCTTCTTCTGCTTCCTTTCAGTATTTTTTTTCTGCCTTTCCTGGTTGTGGAAAAGCCTGCAATATGATGTGAGTGTGTTTTAAAGGCTTAAAAAACAAACATGTATTTGTTTTGTTCCTTGAAGTTAAAGACAATCAAGAACTTACAATAACCGCTTAATATACATGACTGATCCTTCCCAAAAGTACAAGATAGGTAAGAAAACCAAAGGAAATAGTGCTATTTTTTTTTCTTTTTTCAAATGGAGAATTAATTCAGAGAATTAATTGTGCTGGATTCAAAACTTTGGATTGATGCCAACTGATTTCTCAAGTTGATACAGCCAAACACACCTTTTATAAATTCCTGATACTGCATTGAGGGCAGGAAATTATTTCTTGCTAAATACTGAAACTAGTTAAAAGTATTTTGCAGACTTTACAGAGCTCCCACTAATCTGAATGGGATTCATAGGGACATTCAGGAATCTCATAGAAACTCAACCTCTTGGAAGCAGCCTCCTGGTGTTTAACCTCATAGGACTGAGCATTAAATCACTCTGCCTGAGTTTCTGTTGGGTGGAGAAAGAAAGGGTTCTTCTCTCTGCCATTATAATACAATTTTTCCTTTTTGGTTTATTAATCTGAGAATATTATAAATGCATTTGCTAAATCATAATATTCTGAACCACTGGCAATATGCAGTGAGAGTCTAAATACATACATTTTAAAATCTGTGGTTCCTATTCTCTCCTATTCTGGCAAGCAGTAATTACATGTAAACTCAAGAAATTAAGTTAATCATAACAATCTCACAAACAGAAAACAAGCATTAGAAGTGTCATGTAGGGCCTGTACTACTTATATTTAATTAAACAGAAAATTATGAGTAATCCAGTACAACAGTCTCTTATTTGCTCTAATAACCAACTGAAATTAAGTTCACCAATACTAATAAGGGTTCATGGAAGCAGGGAACTCAACTTCTGTACATTCAGGGTTGACTTAGGAAGGGATTATCACAGCAAATAAAGGGACTTAAATAGTCAGGTGAATAAGTTTTCAGAAACCAAATTCTTCGGGCAGTCTTGGAAATCTCAGCCTTGTACTATACTTGTACCAATCCCTTGGTACTGTGCCAAAAATATATATTTTAAAAAGTCCATGCTGCTGGCCATGTAAACTGAACATATATTTCTGTTTCTGAGCAGAGACTTCCAGCTGTTATTGCTACCCTGTGTGTATTTTACCTCTGAATAAAGAGTACTTAGCAATCACCACTCATGTCTCTCTTTTCACCGCTACAGGGGCAGAGTCCATGGCTTGGAGGAGGTGTAGAAAATCTTAAGGGTCAGAAAAACGCAGAATAAAGATTAAAACACAGGTCTGGTATCATCCCAGCAGCATGCAACATGGAAGGATTCCTGAAATGCGCTGTTTCTGTACTATACTTCTTTTAGTGACACTATAGGAAAGCTCAAGGTAAGAAACGGATTTGTCTTTCTTTTGATCAAAATCTAATTCTAAATGTATGTAGATAAGCTAACAACTGTGTAAATACCACTCAATAATGTGAACACTACCATCAAAATTGTTCTTAATTGTTCTTAGTCATCCTGTTTGTTTGACAATTTTGTACGTTTCCTCTTTGACTAGATTTTAAAAAATAGCAAAAAATATTTTGCCCTGTTAAAAATGAACAAATGACACATTTACCTTTAACTAGGCACACAAATTACAAAAAAAAATCCTTTAAATGACCAAGAACACTGGAAATCTGGTAGTATTCCACCCTGCATATTTCAAAGGCATTAAATTAAACATTTGAAGCAAACTTATCTACCTGTTCCAGCTGTTGCCAATGAGGATAAGGGATTTTTTTTTTTCTCTAGGAAAACAGTAAGTCTCAAAACTCCACTAATTCACTGAAAAATTCCATAGGCTAAATAGATTAAGATTCCCATTTTCACGGCATGCAAGAGACCAACTCTTCACTGAGGGAGAGTGAATCACAAAAACGGTAATGAAAATATTTATGAAGCATTTTTTAGCTGTTATATATGGGTTCATAAACTTCCGTCCTACCCAGTCCTCTCAACCTACTTAAGCAATTTGGCTGTAGTTTATATTTTTTTACTCACATTTTTCAAACAAACAAACCAAACAAAACCTCAAAACACCTCTTTTAGCTAAGACCCTTTGTTTAAAACTAAAAAGTTTAAAAATTGCCAGGTCCAAACTAATGAGCGGGGCACAGCTGAGTACATTTAGGTGCCAGCATGTACTCATTGCATTGCAGAGATGGTAGGCTTTACAAATGTATTAAAAAATAGTATCCATTCTGAAACAACCGTTTAATGTTGTGCTCTGAAATAGACACTGTAATCTAAGTGTCAAGAGTCAGCCTAAGGACATAACTTTGAGTCCACAGAGCTGCCAGGAGGTCTGAAAAAAAACAGTGCAGGATTATTTGTAAAAATCCTGGAGAAGACCAGCCCAGGGTTGTGGATCACAAGGAATTCTCAGTGTCTCCCAGAGAAAGGAATGAAAGTATTCCTACCACAGAATAAGACCACAACACACTGAAAACAAAGTCCATGAACTGGCACCATGAGAACCAGGCACAGCTCCAGTGTGCAGGGATAATACACTCACCTTGTCCACAATGCAGATCTGCTTCTTGCTTTGCACATCAACAATCTCTACTTCAAAGTAGGTGATTTTTGAATGTTTGAGCGCTGGTGATGGTTTGATTTGGCCAGCAGAGAGCACCAGCTGAGATAAGTTGAAAAAAGAGCGTGAGTCATTGTGAGACATGGACAGAGCTCCTCCATCGGCTGCGAGATCCTTGCTGTGTTCTGGAGTGCTGGGATTCTGCCTCTTGAGCATGGTGTGACCCAGCAGCAGCGATCGTCATATCAGCAGGGGACAGTTCCAGGGGAAAATATTTCCTCCCTGCATCAGTTAAATACAGCCACAGACTGACGAGACACAAAAGGTCAAGTGGCATTCCATTTTAAGTGTACTGTCTTATTTAGCAAGAGTGAAAACAATGGCTCCGTAATCCATGTCTATATTTAATCTGCTATAGTGATGTCCCATGTTGATGCTGCTGCTTTCTTATTTTCTTTTTTTCATTTTATTTAAAACAGCATTTGAAACAAGAGATTCTGAAATTCCCTGTTAGCAGATATCAGATCCTGAAATTCCATAGCCCTGGAGGGGCAACCGGAAATGAATGTAGTAAATTCCACGGTTACCCACTGAGACAGACATTTAAAATATCCATGTAGACACATATGTATAGATATAAATGTCACCTATTCTAGAATCATCATCATCAGGTGTCATCTACTCCAGAAATATCTACTAACAAAATAGCATGAGTTCATCAGCAAAATTCAGGGGATATTTGCAAATATCTGCTTGGCTTTAGCACTATGGATTTTCAGGTATTTAATGGGGTAGAGCTTTCCTTACTGTTCTGCCAGGAAAAATCAACTGAAGGAAAGGAAATTATAACCTTAAAGGCATTCATTCAGGGCTTGGATCATTTCACTATTTTCTTACTCTTTCCTGACAATTTTTACAAGGCAAGTCTGCAACAAAACAAAAGCAGTTTTAATGATAAAAATAAAGACTATATAAAACAACAAATTTTCTCTGAAGCAGCTTCCTCAAGCCTTGTTTAAACTTCATTTCTCCATGGCTTTTTAATAGGATTTAACAGAACTTGCAGTGCTTTTCCATCCTGAAATTCTCCCTATATTTCCCTGAGCTGCCTAGGATTACAATGTTAGAAGGGCACCAGGAGTTTCTGCATACAGCTCTTTGTACAGAGTAAATTCTGAATGCATTTCTGCATGGTAAAATCTCAGGAAAATGACAATCACTATTACAAAAATTATATGGGTTTGTTACACTGAGAAAGTTAATTAAGTGGAAAAAAGCTTCTACAAGGTAAAAGTCACCACACTAACTAATGTCCACTCTGGGATGCAGGGTGGAAACAGAACAGGTCTCTTTTCTTTGATTCTGCTGTAACTTAGAGAAAATTTAATGGTTCTTTAGCCATAGTTCTGACTAAAGGAGCTAACCCTAAGTCATAGTTAAGATGCTTTATGCCCACATGACATAACAAATTTTGAAGTAGCTTAGACTAAGAGAAAAGTCCCCGCTGCTTGGTGATGCAACCATGCAGCCTTGGAATGCCTTCACTGGATTTGTTAATGGAAAGTCCTGGCTGGGGGATGCAGATGTACAACAATATTGATCCTCTACTACAAAAAAAACAGGATTAAATTTAGAGTATACTGTAATCAGTTTGTGTCCTGCCACTGGTGCAGGATAAGTGAGCATCTAAAGGAAAAAAAAAGTTAGACTTGAACAAGATTATATCGTATGAAAGAAGTTCACCTATCTCTGAGGTTAAGTGAAAGGGATTCAAGGAACCATCACCTTGGTGGAGTCAATATAGCAAGCAGAAATTTTGGTATAAGCTAGTCTCAACAGGGAGAATGACAAATTATTGTCTTACTGTGAGGAGCTTGCTAAAAACAGCCACCTGAAGACCACAGAACACACAGGTCCTAAAATCCAAGTGTGAGATACACTTATTTGAACAGGCTACTCTAAAGAAACTGTACAAGGGATGAGACAAACTAATATAATATCCCCTTTTAGCTGTAAGATTTATATGAATAAGTGAGCTGTAATAGCATATATTAATAAATTTCTAAATTTATTTCAATTCAAAACCCATAAAGAATAATATTGATCATCAAGACTAATTTCTGTGTATATAAAGGAGCTGGTGTTACAGTCATTACTGTGGGTATATTTATAACATTTAAAAGGATAACATCTGAGCTGCTGCTGCTGCTGAGAAAAAAAGCTTTTGATTTACTGCAGACATTTAAATGATCAGAATTTTATTACTGACCAATGAACACTTGAATACCTGAACCAATTCCAGGAAAATGCTTACAAAAATATACTCCCCTTTTTTTCAATCCAAGCTAATCATTTGCAATGTCAATATTTTGATGAATAACCATCTTTACAGACCCAAACATAGATCTGCTGACATAGATTAGGAGAGCTTCCCTAAAGGTGGCTGGCCCTTTCCTCCCTCTGTTGTATTATGGATTTAGGATTAGACTGCAGCAGACATAATGCTTGCATATAAGGTGGATGAGAGCTAGTCTACCAAAAATAATCAGGGATAGAGTTACCGCTGATAACCCAAATTCTAAAAGGGAGATGAATAAAAGCTGTGATGGTTTTGCCATTATTGTAACAAGTGCTGCACTTTCTTGAAAGGGCATCAATGGATTTGTATGTTCCAGCTCAATGTGAAGTCATCCAGCCCATTCTGTGTGGAGGTGCACATAGAAGGGAAACATTAATTACTGGACAGAAAGCACATCTTTCCTTTCAGTGCAGTTACTGAACTTCATCTCAGTCCTCAGCACTGGAGATGGGCAGTCCCAGCACATGGGGACGAGTGATCAGCCCTATGGTGACATTTTTTCATCCACATTACAAAGCTATAAGGTGCTGTCCCCAGAGCTGTGGCGGGGCTAGCAGCCAGCAGCCACCCAGCCCCTGACCTCAGCTTCATTCTGGGCCTCTGAGAGGAGTCAAAGAGCACTCAGCAAGAATTAAATCATCTCTGACAGCTTCAACTCGCACTGAAGTTCAGGCCATATAAGGGGCTGATATTTTGGAGGGGCTGCAAGAATGGGCACCACTCTTCTCAAAGTGTGGCTCTGCCTCCTCTCCTCACTTGGCACTCAGCTCACATGAGCTTTTTTGGAGACAGGCAGGCACTTGGTTAAGCCATCCTTCTGAAAGGCACTTTTTCAAGGAGACAGAGAATGCCTGCCCCCAAGTCACACAGCCTTGCCATCATCTCTGGTTAATAGAACTGCTTATGTTTTCAGGAAAAAGTTACACCTGTAAAGGATTTTTTTGCACCCTTCTAATTGATATCTGCAAACAAGCATCAGCCTGTGCTGGTCATGACAAAATAGGTAACAAACCACTGATCAGGGGCTAAGACTTAGCATTGTGTTTCTGCTCATGGCACTGATTTCCTGTGAGGTGTTAGGGAGCTGCCGTTTCTCCTGTTTTTCCTTTCCTATTCCACATGCTGTCCCTGTGTGAGATTCTCTTGCACCGTGCATTTTGCAGGCAGCCTAGGACAAAGGGATTTCAAAAGATCTCAGCTGGGGCCTTAAGGCGCTTCTGAAGTTGCTTTTCATCTCTGGTTATGTTTTGAACTCCTCCTTCCCCAGCAAACTGGTCATCTCCTTTCAGCCTGCAAAATGTCAGCTGTTAAGTCAGCAGCAGAGGGTCACCTCTGTCAGTCCAGATGCTTGTCAGCAGCCCTTCACATGTCACTTTTTTATCCCACACACTTCAAATGCTTGGCAGGACCAGGGTTATTCTTTTCCCACAGGCTTTGCCCCCAAGACAGACATGTGGGGTTCAGAACCCCAGGTCATGAAATCTAAAACAAAGCAGATTGCCAGGGTCACACTTACCTTAGTGTGCCATTTTTTGGAGATTCTGCCATTTTGGAGATCTGAATCAGCGTGTTCACATGGCCCTTGGCCTCACACCTTTTTCAGCAACTGCGCAGCCCTTACATCTGGTATTGTGCTTGGTCTAACCACCACTGTTGACATCTCCCTGTTTCAGTCTTAGATTTCATGTTTTCAGGGCCAGGCAGGAGTGTAGCTGTTCTTCCAGTGTCTTTTTATTGAGTTGTCCAAGGAAGGATTTCAGAACCTGATCTAATCTACTTATTTAGAAGAACACAGACAATAATTTGTGTGTCTGGCTCCTGGCTTCATCTGGCAGAGAGTTTAGGAATAGCTTTACCAGATTATCTGGGGGGCTACTGCATCTAGATGTTTGGTTTGATTCTGCTATCCATTACAATTAAATAACAACTGAAATGTATTTCTGAAGCATTGCAGAAATTTAAGCATGAGCGTAGCTGCTAGGGAGAAAAAAAAATCGAACAAAAACTACTGTGCATGAACCTCTGGCATTTCTTTGCCTGCACACATCTACCTTAGAAATCATAAAACCAATTTAAAACATTCTATCTCCATGCTTGCACACAAAATGCCACTTAGAAGCAGCTCCACAGCATTCCTATTAAAACTACTCAGGTAATTTCATTTTCTCTCTTGAAGCTAGGTCTCTTGAATACGCAATGGACAAGAGAAAGATGCAGAAGGAGAGTGTCCTGACTAACACTAAACAATCCTAAAGCTATTTTAAATGATGCTGAAGTCAGGACTAAACCACACCAGCTAGGGGACAGGGTAAAAGTGATATACACCCATGTTTCTCCTCTTCAGCTACACTGGCAGGGCTCCTCAGCAGAGGATGACAACCTTTCTGACCCTGTGAACTGTGCAGTGGAAACATTACACGGCCAAAAGCCACAAGCCTCAGGCCACATCCTTCAGAGGCTGAGAGAAGGGACAGTCAAAGGAGGAGCTTGCAAGCAAGGCCACGAGATCTCCAGTGCCCACCTTGTCCCTGCAGGAGCTTTTACCACTGGCCATACCAGTGATGTTTCATTAGCCGTTTAAAATCTCACTGTAGTAGCCTGGCTTTATCCTTCTGACTTTGAAAACTGAAAATATTGACTTTAAACTTTGGTGTGAGTGGTGCCAATTAGAAGCAAATTCACAGCGCAAATCAAATCCAAAGTCAACGTTTGTTTTATCCCCCACAGACATCTATGAGAGCCACAAGGGAAATAAGCAAAGTTGAAATACAGGATAGTAATTCTATCTGCAAGCAGTGCACTGTGAAACCTCCACCCCCAGCCCCTGTAGCACACAAACACACACCTACTTCTCTACCAAAATAAGTACAGCCTGACACAGAACTCATATCTGATGATGGGCAGGATATATTGTAACAGGCATCTGCTGGACTGTGGTATGGAAGAAGCCCAAAAAGATGCTCCTGGTGATGAAAAGATCCAAATGAATCTTCAAAAGTGACCAGTCTTTTAAGGTCACTGACAATAAATAGCATATTCACAGCTGTGACATTTCAGTTCTTGTTTACATGAAAACAGTGGAAATTGTGCTATTCCATTATTTGAGGCATAAGGTCTTCTCCCCTATGCATGTGGACATACATGGCTATGTGAAATGCTATGTGAAAATTCTTTTTTTTTTTTAACTTATATATTTTGTCATTCTCTTTCACTCAGGTAAATGTGTAGCCCTTTTAAAGATACAGGAACATCTGAAAACTTGACTTCAAAAAGCCTAAGGAAAAGGACTTTTTTTAAAATTTCGAAACAAAGTCTATGATTTTTAAGCTAGTCTTGGCATTTTGCAGAAAGATGGGGAGATCAACACACTATGTATTTAAGTCCTTGCGCAGACAATATGCTTTTTACCCCATTGTTTCTTTGAGGCAAAGATTAGAAAGCAGTATTAGAAATAGGACAAAAAAATGTTACCCAAACTTGTCCAAGAACTACTTTTAAAGAAAACTCCACTGATCTTTATCTGCAGAATTTTCCCTAAAGCATTACACTCATCCTTTAGCATGTCCTCAAACTGCTTTTGCCTCTCAGTGACAATAAGTGCTTTCATACATTTGCCTTAATGTAGTGTGACTCCCCTTACTGCATCATCAATTCTGCCTAATAAAATGGCACCTCAATTAACAGAGGTTAGAAACTGGCTTACAAATGTCTGGCTTTATTTCAGCTTTTCACAACAGGCTTTGTGCACTCTCGTGTGCCACTGCTCACCTGAGGAAAGCCACTGGGATGAGCTCCCTGTCGATCTCAGCCCAGCAGCAAAACTGTCAAACAAGGCAGCATCTAGGTGGGTGAGACTCCTCAAAGCATGGGCAGACAGCAAGTTTCCATGGATTTCATCGTGGCTTTATGTCATCGTGTCACTTCACAGCATAAAGAGAAAGGGGTGAGCAGATTAATGAAGGACAGGTGCTGATACCTTGTACTTTGCAGCAGTGAAGCTCACTCCATGCCCTCACTTAATTTCAGCTGAGTACAGGTATTACTGACAGCATTTTTTAAAATCCCCACTGAAAACATACCCTGATGAGATAATGGATTGTAATTTCACAGGATAAGATCAAGTAACCACATTATTGGAAGCTGATCAGCCACTAAGTAAGGATAATGAAAAGAAATACAGTAAGGCAAAGCCATTTTTCACAAATGGCAGCCCTACAGAACTGGCAAATCCATGTTCTTACAGCTGAGATTAGGTGCATCTTTCATTTGGGAAAAACTATTACCTGCAAGATGAAGTTGGAGTCACTTGGAGTAATTTCAGGGGAAAAAAAAAATGTTGTTCAAATATGCATTTTTCAGTGACACTGAAGCAGTCAAAAAGATTTACTCATTTGGATGAAAAGATTTTGAGGTTCAGAACAATCTGGTCTCTTTAATAACTTCTGACCAGTAGGAGGGAAGAACAGCCTTGACCAGAACACCTACAGATTTCTAAAGAAGCTATTTCAACATTAACATATTCAAAAGCTCTTGTTTGCTGATGTAGAATGTATAAAATCCTGAAATCTCAGTAACTGTCAAAAAATATAATCACAATCTTTCAGACAGTTCTATCCAGAGATACATTTAAAAGTTTATAATGACAAAAAGAAACCTAACTCCAATTTACAATCCTTCTTTATTGTCTGAAGTTCTTGGGGTGATTGGTCTTTCATTGCTTTTGAAATGTTAGATGGTATTTCTTCTCGTACAAGAAGCCAAACTGTTCTCAGTCTTTTTCATTTCGGGGCTTCATTAATTAGGTTTCTGAAACATCTGTCAGCATAACCTCCTTCTCTCACAAACTTTCAAGTTTCCATTTATTATAAGTTCCCATTTATTATAACATTTTTAATACTCCCTCTCAGTCCTTGAACTAAATTATCAGTCTTTTTTTACAATCATTTTGTGACTAAAAAATATTCTTGTGATATTTTCTTTCAAAGCGGAATGATTTTGAGAAACAGTAGAATTACTGGAAACTTGAAACCAGACAAGTAAAAAAGCACCTTATTCATTTCATTAGAGCTGTTGTTTAGTGCTAGGTTTTTTCAAACTTGAAATGTTTGAAAAATGTTTCTATGACGCAAAATTTAGGGGGAGAATAAAAGCAAGCATGCTCATCAGAATAAATTACTATCTTTTTTTTCCTTAATTCTTTCTCTTGTTAAGGCTCTTCTGCCCCCAGACTACTATCATTCCCAGTGACAACCCTGATAAAACAGTGGTCCTGCCCCATTTTGAGTATTGTGATAATGCCTTCTGTTTAGACCATTATTTCTGACAAGCCTGCATCAGAGCTATGCTCTCCTCACTAGGGGTGTTCAAAACAGTGCAGGAAATCTATCCTATTTAAGGTACTGCAAGAAAGTGCATTCCTTGTTTACACTTCGGAAGCAGAAAGAGTCTCAGCTGTGGACAGATCACTTTTCTGCTGGGGCTGGGGTCTGTCTGGTCCAGCATGGGAAGCAGTGCTGAGCCAGGCGGTTCTGCTGGCAGCAGGTGTAGGTGGAAATGTCGCTGATTTACTGCCACAAACTGAGCAGGTTCATGTGCTCAGGATTACCACCTCATCAAACCTGCCATCCTCACAGCACCTGGAGCCACCACACGGCCTGAAATAAAATCTGCCTTTCACCGGGAAATCCAGGGGATGCTGACAGAACCACAGAAAATGGTGGCTCCATGGGGAGCCCAGTAGCACAACCATGTGTGTCATGTTGACCCATGAGAGCTGGCTCTCTCACAAGCCAGTTTTGCTCGCGCCTAAACATGATAGGTGCCCACAGGCACAATGAACCTCAGTACAACATCAGGGCAATCTCCTATGCATGAGAGGATGGAACCCATGTGAGCTTCAGGCCTCCCTTCTCTTCCATTGTTGACTACCAGAAAGAAATAGAGAGACAAACAAGAGTGTATTTCATCTCTGTAATGGTATTATTGTGGCCACACAGCAACCTGGAACAATTTGAAAAGAACAGAATGTTAAGCTTGAGCTCCGAGGAAAATGGTACTGTTCACTCCAGAAATGCCTCTGTGGCTTCTCGTGAAACACCTGCACTCCTAGTGAATAGAGCATTTTCCACCTGGCTCATTTTTTGCTGGCATAACCCAGTTTATCCATGCTTTGTTTTATCACACCAACACTGGCACAGAAGCATTTTAATGTAAAAAATGCTCTTCTGTCCAGCACAGTTGGCAAGGAAGAATGCGCTAATTTGTGTGAGGTTTGAATGCACAGGTTTCCCTTGTCCTGCAAGTCAGAAGCAGAGATGCTGAGTGCAGCTTATATTAGTCAGCATGTGACAACTCAGTGGTAAGGAGTTTGGCTCCAGAGGCAAGCAAAGCCAAAGCAAAAGATTGCCACAGTGGACTCTAAAACCTTGACACAACTGATACATGAGCTTGGGCTGCCAACAGGCAGCACTTGTTGCTTGGCACATGAGGACAACAGCTCATCGCTCCACACCTCTGGAGTCTGATCTCCATTTTAACAGCTCTCAGTCAGGAATGGCTGCGACCAGCTTGCAAACAATGTCAAGACAACCACTGTGTGGTTACATCCAGCTGTCAAAATTATCTTAGCTTTAAAAAAAAAAAAAAAAAAACAACCAAACTGATGCTGTTCCTAGGCTGACAACTGTCTCTGTAAGGCATTCCTGCAATTTCCATAGCCATCTTGGGGGCAAGGTCATAGAGATAGATGTGACAAGGAGAGCCCTGACATTTAACAGTCTGGGAAGCAACACTGGAGGATTAGAGGTAAGATATCAAGATGCTTCCCACGAGATGAGTTCCTGTAGCAGAAAGCAACTCAGTTCCCCAGACAGCTTCAAAAATGCTGTAAAATAAAGTCCCTGGTTAGAAACAATGCCCTCTCTCTATATCCAGCTGTAGGAAGTACAATAAAAGGCTGAAGGTGCAGTTCATATACAAAGGGTAAAATGAAAGAAAATTCAGTGTCACATTTGTAGTTTTCCAGGGCAAGAAATAAAATGGTGGGAAGGGAATATCCACAGCTGCCTAGTGGGACTTCTTGCAGTTAAGTACAACAATCTGATGAGGTACATAAATTCTTTTTGTTTGTTTGTTTGTTTTTTGTTGTTGTTTTTTTATATTAATAAGAACCCTAGCTTACCTGTGCTGTCTTTCAGCAGGAGGCTGGAGAATGCCTGCATTTGAAAGGACAGGGAGGTGTGAGTTGACCTGGGTCACAGGCTGTGCATGTGTGACAGCCATACTGTGCCTTCACAGTGTCCCTCTTCTTTCTTTGCAGAGCTGCAGACAACTGTGGCCATCACTGCCACGTGAAAGACATTGCTCCAGCTGCTTTCTGGTGTGACTTTCCCCAGAGACCAAACCACATACAAGCAGCAGAGATGCTGTACTTGAGTCCATCCAGTTTAAAGGTTTTTGTGCCTGAGCTCTTGGTGGTATGTCAGCCCCAGGAAGAACTGGCTGTGCCTGCAAGTTTCTTTTCAGGTAAGGAACCTGCTTTGCTGTTGCTGCTGTTAGTACAGAGGATCTGGGAGTGTCATTTTAAAAAAAGCTGATTTTACATGCAAAAGCACAGCAGCCAAGAAAAGACAAGGAAAGAAACTTTTTAAAAGACTCAGTCACTGTCTTTGTAGGTTTAGGTATTAGAGTCTCAGATTTCTAATTGAATATTTGAATTCACAGCATTTGGAGCAAAGCTGACTGATCACTGATGTCAGCTTGTTGTAAGCAAGTTAAGCAGAGGACACTACCTACCTAGAGAAAACCACAAACTCCACCTCAAAATACTTCTTTCAGAGCCCTCCCTTAGCAGACTAATGCCCATTTAAACTTAATCACTTGGTTCTTCATCAACAACAAAAATACAGCTTTAATGAACAGGGCCAAAAAAAATTACTTTCTCTTGATGTTACTCCCAGAAAATATTTCTGTTTTCAGCTAGCTGTTGCTCTCAAGGGTGAAAAAGACTCTGTCAGAACAGGAATGTAGCACCCTTCTATCTTTCTTTTGCACAGCTTACCACAAGGCAAGGATAAAATAATTTCTACTTGTTCTGCTCTTATCATTTTTTGTTATTATATGCTAAGTACCACAGCACATAGTTTTAAAACACTCCTAAACAGAGAGGTGTTTTTAAGAACACCAGAGGCTCCAGGAAGGCTACGCACAGAGCCCAGAAGGTCCCCTCTTGTAGGTGATGCACAGGCTGGAGTTATCGCCATTGGCACACTCGGGTTGGGAGACAGGCTGAGCTCCTCAGGCCCACACCTCAAGTTAGCACTGCTGAGATGGTGATAAAGAAATTGTCAGGCATCTTCACTGGCAAAATCCTTAAAAGCTGGTTTTTAATAATGTTCTGTGTGTTGCTAAAGGGCAAGTTCTGAGCCAAAAGTTAATGGTTTCCGACTTGATGCCCTTTGGACTTTGAGAAACAAGCATTTCAGAATCAGTAGTTTCTCTCATGAATATACTTTTCCTGCTCTCTCTTGCAAAATGCAACCCAGAAAGGCAAAACATTCAGCAGCAGCGTGTGCTGTTTTCAACAGCTCTGTCAGCTTTGTCTCAGAGAAGCTGAAGCAGTTTACATCTCTCCCTCCTGAAATCCAACAACTGATGGAAACAATGCAGGACAATATAAAAGTGCCAGTGAAGCATCTGTAACTACTTAAAAATGACAGAACAAGCAGAAAGTCATTAGTAAGACTACTGAAACCCACAAATTAAATTATATATTTCTCCCCTGAGGAAAATGGGAGGTTGAGCATCACAAAATATTCCAGAGGAAAAGACCATCTGGGCAGAATTTTGAAAACCACAGCAAGTGCATTAGCATGGACTGGGCGTTTGGCCAGAGGGAATTTACCCAAAACTGAAGGCCTCAGGAGGCTCAGTGCACAGGGACCTGGAGGCTGAGCTCTGAAACAACACAAACTGAGATGAAACTCTTTGCAGCAATCAGAAAAGACTTGATTTTGCTTGAATAACACCAAAACATTCATGTTCTTGATTAAAAGTAACTGAATGAAGAACTTAAAAACTGAAATATTGTGAAACCTAAAAGAGATACTAACATTTTATGGGATAAAAGGTTTAAAGAGTTTTCAGTTTAGTTGTCTCATTCAGATGATTTTGGACTAGAAATTAATAATATACAGCTATTTACACCATCCAGCTCAGGAAACTGCACTTTATACCTTTCCTACATACACAGTGAACAGAAGGTAAATCAAGGCACCTGAATCAGGCCTGAGAAATAAAACCCTTTCCTTTTCTATGGAATTGCACACCTAAGGTCGGTTCTTTGAATATCCTTCTAGATTCCAACCACCAGAAACTGGCAAGGAATGGAAGCTCTGTTTTCTGCTCTGCTTTAGTCACTCTGTGGCTGAAATCCTGAGACTGGCAGACATCTCAGAAGAGGTAGGCAAGGATCCCACCAAGCTGTACATAATCAAAAACTGCAGCTTCGATTTCAGCTACAAAAAGTCTTCCTGTAGCTCAGGACTCCTGTTATACTTAAGTTACTACTCCATTCTCAGAGCAGTGCACATGGACACCTGCTACCAGGAAGGGAAGGACAAGGCCACCATTCTGACAGCAACACTTGCAGGCAAGCTTTTTTATTATGGAAACACCTGCATAAATCTGTTAGCCCCAACATATCTATCGACACTCCTTAGGGGGCAACCAAGATCAAGATCTGGGCTTTCACTTTCCCCACATAGTTCAATTAACAGCATTTACTAATATAAAATCACAGCCTACTTTGAGAACGATTTTTAAAGATGGATATTTATCATTTTTCTGCAGAGTAAATGGCTAGTTAAGTTTAATTCATATTTATTAAGATCCATGAAAGTTTCTATACGAGAGACAAATACAATTATCTTTACTATGGGAATAAATGTATAATGAAATCCTGGCTTTCCCTTGTTAAAATAATATACTTCACAATAAGTATAGATTTTGGCAAAGCAATGTTCCCCTGCCACACAGCACATGTTTAATGAAGTTACTCCTCAGCTGTTGCTGAACTGAGCCAAAATGAGATAAGCTGAGTTTGTAAGCACTCCTAGTCCATTAAAATGGAAACCTCCACTGAAGAAAAATGCTTTACAGTTTCAATCTAAAAACTATGTCAGCTTATTGAAAAGACAATCATTCTATCTTCTCTCAAAGTAATTAGACCAGAAAGTAATCACAGAAGGGAATTAAGTATTTGTGGTCAGATTTCCCATCAGGATCACTTGGACCAGCTGTATACAACCTCATATATTTCCCTTTGCCCAGTCACATCCTGGCCAGCAGCAGCTCTGGCACAGGTATACTGAAACACTGCCAATGGCACTTGAATGCCCTGCAATTAATATGCAAGGTTCTAATTAACATATTTTAAAAATCACACTCTAGGAAGGTAATGAAAAGCCATTTTCTTAACAAAACAAACTATTTTCTCTGGTCTGAACAAATTATCCTATTATTACACAGTCCACATGAACACAGATGGGAAGACTTTTTGGTTTCATAAAAAAAAGCCCCAGGACATTTTTGCATGGAAAACCATGTCACGGGAATAGTATGAGCTGCAATGTGGCACTTTAATAGTCAATAAAGACAGAAAAAAAAGACACTGCTTGCTACCTCATAGCTAGCAGGTTTTCAAATTATGGAATTCATCTGTCACACTCCACTTAGCATAACTGTATCACTTCACCAAGTAATGCCACCATCAGATAGTTATTTTAATAGTAAACAGGTAAATGAATAGTGTAAAGAGTAATAGAATGGGGAGGAAAAAGAGACCAGAGAATTAAGTTAAGACTTTTTTCTTTTTCTCTGACACTGTAGAGTGAAGATTCCCCTTTGGCTCACTTTAAAAGGGGAGGAATGTGAAAAAGAGAGAGAAAGAGGCATATTTAACAAGGTCATTTAATACAGGAGAAATCTTCAAGCTTGTTTCAGGGGCACACCTTAAGTGGTGCTTGCAAGGTGCTTCCCAAGGGTAAACAGAACTTACTGTGTCTATTTACATAAAGCAAATGGTGGTCCAAACTTAGGAATTACTTGAGACTCATCTCTAAAAATTCAAAGCCTTTATCTTTTCAGTCTTTGTTCTCCACAGCAGCTGGTCTTCCAAGTAGTTCTCAGGGTTCTTGAGCAGGCTGGCTGTGCCACTGTGCCCACAGTGCCTCCTGAGTGGGCAAAATGCTCCACCACTGGGACTGGGGACCTGTGGAAATGTGGGCTGCCCTTCACCCCCAGCTCACATTTGTTAGCACAGCTGAAGCTGTCAGGAGATTTTAGTAGCCACTGAGTTTTGCTCCAACAAGTTGTTTCCTGCAATTCCTCCGCTTCCAGCGTGAGCTTGGGCTCGAGAGGCAGCACAAAACACAACTGCATCCTGGAAACTCAGGGCTGTAACATTTCATGTTTTGTTTTTAAGCTGCCTTCAGTTGCTCCTTTGGGTCACTGCTCCCACACCATGCAGAGCAGGGGGACTGAGGGCAGTAAGTGGAACAAAGAAAGAAGTGCTTTTGCACCCAGGGCATGTTTTCTAATGCAAAGCCCCAGCACTCGCTGATACATGCAGCCCACCTGTATAATCTGCCCCCTTATAAATTGCTGCTGCACACATACTGCCACATTTATTAACCACCTCACCAAAAAAGAACCCTGTGTCTTCTTCCAGTCTTCCCATTCCTTTTCATAAAATACAGTGTACCAATTGCACACAAAAGATTATCTGAATTTTGCAAAGATCTTTTGTTCATTATTTACTAGAAGACGATGGCGTACATTCAGGGAATATAAAAATGTTTTATTCACTATCTTCAGCTGACTCTTATTTTTCCTCTACCCCAGTAATAGCATTAATACATTTGTACACATTCTCAATGTAGCATGTCACATTCCACCTGCAGATATATCTTTTTGTCTTTGAAATATCTATGGACTGCATTAAATAATCACTGTAAGCCATCTTCTGTTGATAAGTTTATCATTTTACTGCCCTGAATTATTCATACAAAGCCAACACCATATCGCTATATTATTACAGGAAAGCAATTAAGGTGGAATGTACGGTTTCAAGAAAATGGAAATCCTTCTATTCTGTTGCACAGAGCAGATTGTTTCCACCTTTTACTTAGATCAGTGTCAGAAAACATCAGGAGTTTGCAAAGCTGTTTGGGTGTACGTGTGTGTGGAGGGGATGGTTGTTTAGAAGTGTTACCAATTGCTTAGAGGAATAAAGACAGGTTTCTTAGCCCCAGTGCCTGGCTCCAACAGAGCACTTGTCATCAACACACATATGAAGAAGTTGAGTGCAATTTTTTTCCCCTGGCTACAGCTGGTGAAACAGAGGCATGGCAGAGTCTGCCTCCAGTTATACTCACAGTTCCCAAGTGCTGGATCAGTGCACAAGCTAGTCTGCCACACAACCACACCAGCAGCTGAAGTGGCTGGTTTTAAAAATGCAGCAACTGGTTTTAGGTGCCTTAAGACCTGTGTATTGCTTTCATGTACCTGTGAAAGCCACTGATCCCTTAACACCAGCCTGGAAATTAAAGTCTACACTGTGACTTACTTCATGGAAGAATCTGAGTCCATCACCAATCCTCTATCTGTTTGAAACTTGATTTCCTTCAAAGGACACTCCTTATATGAGATAAGACTATCCAATAATTGTTGGGGTTTTTTTTTTTCCTTTTAACAACTCCTGGAACACTGAATAAAGCCCTCTCCAATCTAAAATACATATCAAATTCATGGATGTAGTTGATTTAGTGAAACCAGATGGGAAATTTGTATAGACCATCAGTACAGTTTTTGTATTTAGACCAAATTTAATGCAAACATGCCACAATAGAGAACAGGAGCTGTCCCCACACAATCTCCCACAGCTGTCATTATGTCCTGGAACAGTTAGCCTGTGAAAAAAATTTATCCTGGATGATACTGACAGAAAAAGGAAACACACCACAGTGAGACATCTCCCCAAAGCTTCCTGTTCATCATTAAAAGCTTTTGCTATGAGAAAGTATAAATACCATTAGACATACAAACATATTTATTTATTTATTTATTTATTTATTTATTTATTTATTTATTTATTTATTTTTATTTATATATATTTAATATATATTTATATATTTATATATAAATATATTTTGGGGTTTTTTACTAGTCCCAGTAATGAGTTATTCTTTCCTAGGAAGCACCAAAGAAGTCAATGAAACATTTTCTCACTCTACAGAGACCTATGTGGGATAATTACTGTGAAACACAAAAGGAAAAAAAATGAAGCAAAAATAAGAACAGGCTTCAAATTCTGAGGAGAACAACAACAAAGAAAAACAAGAACAACAACAACAACGAGAAAGACGAGGAAGGAAGGAAGGAAGGAAGGAAGGAAGGAAGGAAGGAAGGAAGGAAGGAAGGAAGGAAGGAAGGAAGGAAGGAAGGAAGGAAGGAAGGAAGGAAGGAAGGAAGGAAGGAAGGAAGGAAGGAAGTCCCTCCCTCTCCTTCGAATAGCTGAACTGGTTATAAAAAGGATAAAGAAATTCTTCCTGCTTTGCTGCTATCCCTCACATCAGTAACTGTGTCTTCTCACAGGGACCACAAAACAAACTGGGACTGCATAGTCAAGTAAAAATACCAAAACATGCAGCTATTACATATGGAAAGTGAAGTGAAGCCTTTTCCCTCTGCTCAGTGCTGTGCGGCACACAGATGAAACCACAGCCCAATGTGAATAACAAAATGGCAAGGCTGAGCCTCTGTTCAGCAAGTCCATGAGGTCTACAAGACATCTCCAGCCTCTCTGGAAATCCTGTCCAGTTGGCAGTGGAAAGCACTGCGCAGAGAGGAACCATCTCTGTAAGCAACGATTAGGAAAGAAAAATAAACCGTCCTGCCTTTAGGTAGTTCTGTCCTCCTGCTAACGTGTCCTTTCTTATCAACTGGAAACAGCCCTCATGGATGTAGAGCGCAGAAAAATCACCTCTAGGTTTGCAAGAAACCACTTTAGGTTTGATGGAAAGAAAAAAACCCTCTGTCAAGTCACTTTCTCTGTCATTTGCACAATGAGACAACGGTCGAATAGGCACTATTTGCTTATTCACACTCAGCAACCCAGAGCATAAAACAAACCAGGGAGCTGGCAGGTTAGCTGAACATAACATGCTGCGTAATTTATTATACACAGCTCCCTAATGAGCTGTGAAATAAATTCAGATGTGGCTATTTTAGCAAATTCAGAATAATCTCTGTATCTCAAATATCTGAGCTACTGATTCACAGTTTGTTCAGAAATGGAAATGTCACTCTCCTCTCCTGTTGCTACTGGTTTTAATGTGAGGGGAGCAGCAACAGTTCTGTGTCTCTTCTTTACATCACAGAAGTACCTGACTGTTCCGGGCAAGTTTTTCTCCTACCCGGGACTGCACAGTCTCTTTGCACGACCCTCACTGCAGGGAGGACATTTTCTAAGAATTTTGAGACAGCTCAGAAAACATCTTAAACTGAGAATTTTGGCAAGGACTATCCTGGCTACTCTTCCACACAGTTATTGTTGCTTTTCTCCATTTAGCCATAAAGTCAGGTCTCTATTAAGCATACCTTGGTATGAGATTTTGGGTTAGAGTTGTTTGTTGTGTTGGGTTATGGGTTTTTCTTTTTCAAAAGAAAGAGGAGCAGATACACATTAAAGGTAGGAAAAAATACAGTGTGTTTTTGCATATGACCCTCAAACATACACGATGGCATGCAGAAGGTGAGATCCACATATTTGAGCCCAAGGCTGCAAGCAACTATAAATTAATCACACTATAAATTTCCTCAAGCTTCAAGACGTTTGTATTCTGTCACACCCAGTTTTAAGTCTCAGGCAAAGGTGATTTTCAGACTATTATATTTCATTAGCAAGAAGCTTTCTGGACACTCATTTACAATTTTCCCTTCCTTAATTAAGTCCAACTACTTCTAGTTACACCTTTGTGTGCTTCATTAAATCATTTAATTTCCTCCTCAGTATTTAATAGCCTTCAGTTATTTGCAGACCACTGGGCCCTGTTCTCACCCTTTAGGTTGGCTAGTGGCCAAAACTAAACTCACCAGCTCAGGTCCTCAGCTGGCATAAATCATTTCAGTACTTTTAATCTTTCTCATACTGTACAAGTTGTTCATTCCAAGTCAACGATCTGCTCATCAATTTTTTCTCTTTCAGCTCTGACCTCTCCCTACTGATAATACAATGCCCAGACTCAGCACAACATTCAAGAAACGAGTGCACCAGGGTTCTGGTGTAAAAGCAATCCAGATTGCCACTGGCTTTTTCTAAGCAGGTTGCAAGCCAATGTCTAATTCTGGTCTGCTATCCAGATAGTAGATTCTGTCTCCTTCAGTATTTTCTTTCCCTGCTGTGTACCTGTGGATGGTTTTGATAAAAATCATTGGGAAAAATTACAATTTAGTAAAACTCATCTCACTTCCATGTAAAATTTTGTAGGTTTTCCTCGCTCCAAAGCTTTTGTCTGCCTTTTTGAGTCACGGACTCTCAGGTCTGTTTAGCTCATTTAGTAAAACATAAGCCCCAAACAAATCTCCTTGGAGCGTGCACCATTTAATTGTTTGGGATTAGCTACCTCTGAAATGCAATGGCATAACCTATTCAAACCTGCTTACCAGGAGAGATGTAGGGGACACCTGTGATGCTTACAGATGTCTGCAGTGCAGAAGTGAAAGAACAAAGCTAAAGTTCCTTTATATTCTGAATTACTATCTAGTTGTGCTAGAGCTGCTGTGCAAACTGAAAACTAGTCCTTGGCTAGGCTGCTTGCAGCACATGTTATTCAAAGAATTGCGGGCCTGCCTGGGAGTAATTTTACTGCTTGCTACTGAAGGAACTATGCCTGCTGCATAGTGCTGTCATGAGGTGCAGAACTGATGTCTCTAATTGGATGTATTGTCCTCAGTAATTTCCCAGTGACTTCAGTCGAATAGCTGACAGAAGGAAACAGCTTCAGGCTTCTGTGTCTCTGAGGACTCAGCTTTCCTCACAGCCCAAGGCAGATGTTGCTGTTTCTGCTGCTCCAGGGACTGTGCTTCTGAGTTCTGCTTCTAAGCATAAATGCAGTCGCTCAGTCCAGAGTGTTCAGAGGTCATTTTGTGCCACGCAGCTCCTCAGAAACCACCCCACTAACAGGCTGTGGATGTGAAGCATGACAAATGGGCGTGTTATGAACAGCGATGGTTCCGCACAACACAGAAGGCAGGCTCACAGTGCTGATAAAAGACATGAAAGGCATTTAACACCCAGCTTTTCAATTGCCTAAGTAGAGTGATTATTTTCCTCAAGAAAGAAAACAATCATGACTGGGGTACTGCAAAATAGTGTGAGCTGAACACAAATGCTCGGAAATAGTTTTCGACAGAACGGACACAGCTGAACTAGTGTTTAGCAAACAGGTCAGGAGCTGGGGCTATCCCAGAGGGCCGCAAATGTCAACACGGCCAAGTAATTTCTGTGTGAGATGAAGGGAATTACATCCTACCCATTCTCTCAGAATAGCAACATAAGGGACAGTGGCGTGACTGCCGGCTTCTGGAGAGATGACCGTAGTTGCTTCTTGCCCTTCCACACTAAAATGGAACCTTCTGCATCCCATAAGGTATATACATCTATCCCACAGAGCAACAACAGGATGGTGAGCTGAGAATGACCAGAGTGCAGGTTAACAAAATAAAAACTGTCTTCTAAGACACACTGCAGATAACACTAGCAAAAAAACCCAGCCCTTTGTGCTCGCCAAAGAGCAGTTAGGGAATCAGATATTCGGATTTGCTAATTAGACAATTCCTTGCTATGTCTTCCTAAATAGCCAAAATGAATCACAACTGCTTTAGAAAATCCTGTTCTTTACCTTCAGATACATCAGGCTGAACACTCTCAGCTTCTTGAAGCAGACTGGCTAACACGTTAGAAACTGCAGACTATGAGAAAGCTGTTTCCAACACATTCATTCTTGAGACCAGAACTGGCCACATTATTTAAAGCTGCTCTGGGGTTGCTCTAAGCTGCACCATACACAGGGGATCTTAACATAGACAGTACCAGTGCAGGAAACCAGCAGGCTCCAGACAGATATGCTCTTCCTTCCATATGGGCTGCATATTTTTTCTTTCATTATTAGATGCTAGCAATATTGTAATGAGTGCTAATATTTGTCTCATCAGTGATCTCACAGGTCAATTCTGCTCTCAGCCACTAAATGTTTGGCCCTGATCCATGCCAAATGTGGGTACAGCCACAGTACATCCAGAAATTAACGCTGTTGTTAACTCTTGACAGGAACATCTCACATTCCCACATAAACACCATTTTCCTCCAGCTGTTACACAATCCTAGAGCTTTGGGACACCTTTCTAATCCAAGGAAAATCCACACAGAAGTTGTAATTTTAATTCAGGCCCTTGGAGTAGCACAAAGTAAGCTGTATGTAGCAGAGTCGAGCCAAATTTCAGTATACATGAAAGATTAACGATATAAGAAGATAAGAAAGAAGTCAATACAGGAAAAAGTTGAAATCTGAGTAGTTTACCTGACAAGTTATAGGAAAAGTGGCAAGTAAGACTAAAAAGACAAAACCGGACCTGAGCTGAGAGTTAAGCTCACATCAGAAGTTCTGGCAAGCTAGTGCACTGCAAATTATCCTGGACTTCCAAAGCTGCAGTTTGAAACTAGACAATTTTTAAACTAATGAAATACACGAAAAATGAACTCTACTTTCTGTTAGAGAAGTCTTTCTTCCTAGGAGGGGATCTTTCCTTTGTTCTCCATCACTTAAACTGTTCTAATTCCACTGCTGACAAAAACAAGTCCTGTTATGGAACAGACTATTTCTCTCCCAATTTATCCTGTTGTGTAAATCAGATCTGCAGAGATGTTAACCACGAATCTTGTAAGTTTTGAGATTTTCAAGACTTCCTGGAAAAATTCACCTCTTGGACTAACCTCTTGGTTATGTAAAACCACACTGAACCCAAATACTAGTGCTGACTTCTTTTTAGTTTATCTAAGAGTTAGGGTAGTGACAAGCTGTTTGCCTTCAATTTTAGAGCAGTTTTACCTCAAGACCCTATCTAATTTGGATGCAGCCACTTCAAAAGGAAGAAATGTGAGAGGGCATTATCAAATGTCTCCTGCAATGCCTGCTTTAATTAAGCTGTGTTGAATCAACTGCACTTTGAGCTTCCTATACCTTTGTTTGCTGGGTATGAATCATCTTCATCATTTCTGATTTCATTCTTTTGCTGATGGAAAAGATAGCAGGAAAAGATTCCTCAGGATTGATTAACTAAGCTCTCACCCCATTGTCCTTGGTAAGTTTAAAGAGAACTGGAGGTTATAATCATCTTTATCACTGCACGATGCAGAGCCATGCACATTTCCATCTTTCACTTTATCATGACCTTGCACTTAAAGGAGCACTTAGCTCCTTTAAGCACCTTTAGCTAAAGCAGCCATCCCCTCTCTCTCCAGCCAACAGTCTCCAAGACAGTTCTGGATAGATCTGGACCCCACTATGCTGTGGAGCCCCCTTTGGTGAGGCTGGCATTTTAATAGTGCTTATTGTGGTGTAGGGTACATGGCGTTAATTAAATGGGGGTTGAAATCAGTGCTTTGTCCTATACTACCTGTGTGGCTTTGGGCTGTTCACGTTGGATTATAGGGAGAGAAAAATAATCCTATAGCCATAATGGTACTTATTTTTTGTCAGCAGCAGAATTAAAATGGTTTAAGTGATGGAAAACAAAGGAAAGATCCCCCCTAGGACGGAAGATTTCTCTTACAGAAAATATATTTCACTGTGTTCTTTTGTTGAGCTTGCTTCAGCGATACTAAAGAGATGGCCTGATGGATCTGATGGAGCATTGATTCCATCTCCTGGTTGCCAACTGGAAGTCTGAATTGGAATAAGATTTTATTGCCACAGTAAAGCTTTGTAAGTCTCCTTCTTCTAAGAAGTAAAGCAGAACAGAAAGGAATTACAAAGAATAAACACATGAACTGTGGGTTTTTTCCCAGAGTTTAAAGGTGAAGTTGTACAAATATCAGAAACTAATTAAGCTGACTGTGTGATATTTAGTTATCTTAGATCCTGAGAGAAAAAAAAATTGATTTCTGTTGCACTGAATCAAATTACATTTTCATACTGATTGACACAAGCTGACTTTGCTTCTACTTGTCTTACAAAATTACCCGTTATCTGACTTTAGTTCTTGAAACTGGGCTGCTGACCTTCTGCAGTGATGCTATTTTAGCACTGTATTGATGAACAAACACTTTGTCTATGGGTAGCATTGGTCTGAAAGGTCTTATATACATCTTACCTTGCTTGTTCAACTAAGTGCAGGTTTGAAAAGGACATTATTTTTCCTAAGTGAAACAGTATTTTTAACCTGTGCAAGTGTGCTGTGCTGCTACCAGCTTCTACATGCAGAACCTTTTGTGTGAGAGCGTGAATGCAAGTAACAAAAGCCTTTTTCCTCCCTGAACTACAGTCAGCTTTTCAAACAAAGTCAGTGCCTGGAAACCAAGCACTGTCGTATGTTTGAGCTTCATGGCCCCTGCATCTGTCCCAGCTGATACCAAACACCCTTCTTCAGGAAGACGAGCCTTAATCCCCTAGCTGGTCTCACGTCTGGTGCAGGAAGGATGCTGAGCTGCATGATGGCCCTTGATCAGCAGTGGGACATGTGCAGAGTGTCTGGGGGGGGACAATATCTGCTTTAGCCCACTGCCTAGCCTGCTCTTTCCATGACCTCTTCCACTGTACACCAGTTAAAGCATGAATTAAACTGCCGTACAAAGGTAGGTACAAAATCCTTCAAATTATGACTGCTCATCTGACAAAAGCCCCAAATTCAAGGATGTGACATCTACTGCTTGTCAGTGGTGCCACAGTGCATGTATTTGATCTCTTATTGACAGGACAGCTGGTGTTCTTATCCTCTGAATGCTGACTGCACCAGCAGTCCGTATCGCTCCTACACCACAAAGGGAGAGGATGCTTCTACCTGTGGATTAACAGGGAAAGGTGAGGAGGATGTGGTACACTGCCCTTAAGTTTACCAAGAAAATGGTCCCAAATAGGTTGAAAAAGCACTAAAACATTTTTGGATGATACTAAACCTGCTCTCCTACTGTGAGAGAATTTATTATTGCTTGAGGGGCCGGGGGGGATATAGGAATCTGAAAATGTTGTATTGCTATTTGATGCACTTGGAAATGGATGATCTTCCTTTGATCTTGTGAAACAATTTTGAGAATCCCCTTGATTCCTATGGAAAGCAGGCGCACCTGGAACTGTCCAAGGACTCCAGTTCAAATAAATTTTGAATGCCTGACTCCTTCCACTCATTCATGCTTCTCATGGATTCCTGATGATATCTGTAATGGAAATTGTATGTGACATGTCTTTCACACTCATGGGCTTATCAAGGTAAAGCTGACAAGTTCTCTTTTCTCAGCCTCTGACTCTACATGACAACCTGTAGTAAGCCTTGGCAACTTCCAGACAGATGACTACTTCTGTTTTGCACAAGACCAGAGACGTTTTGTTGAGCGATAAAGTGCGTGTCACTGAGTGCTGGGGTTAAGTGCTGCTCAAAATACACCAAAAGCAATGAGGAACTGGCACAAGAAATGATGAAAGGGAGAAAAGGAACTTCAGTCTAGACCCGAGCACTGTGAAGAACTTGGTCACTTTACTGGGAGAACAGTTCAGATTTAAGTCAGTGGACAAGCTTTGGATGATAGACAAAAATGAATTCACATAGATTTCTTAGGATACAGCCATGTGCTCTATCTGTTTCCCGAAGTTTTAGATGGTTTTTCTAAGCACTGTGAATAATTTGGACACAGAAATCTGTGCTCAAAATCTCTGAGACAGCAATATGTAAAGGTTGTCTAAAAACCTGTCTATGTATTTGGGTCGTTGTTTCTAAGCACTGTAAAAAGAAGTTAAAAGGCTTTATCAATTTGCATGTGGTTCTCTTTCATAAAAATCTGTCCTTCCTATCTCATCTTTAGCTCAAATAATGTTCATTAAGGTAAAGTTCCTCTTCCTTTATGAAGGCTGAGGTAGGTGCTCTCTTAGATATTATTTGAAGAAAATCTGGATTCACTGAGTATTATGACAAAAACTTCTTATTCATTTGCTTCATTCTTTCATTTGCTAAATTCTTTCAATTTACATCAAATGAGTGTAAAGATATTTCCTTTGTTACCAGAAACTACTCCAGTACCACCTTACACAGGTATGTATAGAGACAAAAAGTCCTAATTTGTAAGACTAAAGTTTGTAAGACCCGCTAGCAAATGTGAGATGTTTGCAGATGGTGTTGATAGAAAGCAAAAGTGCCAGGATAAGCAGAAAGGATAGCAATAAATGAGGTAGAAAGGACATTCTAACAATACCAAAGTAGCCTTCAAAGATCAAGAGGTTGCAGCTGAGACAAATGAATAATGGTAGAAGCACAAGCTGCTGATGCAAAACCAGAAGAGAAATTATGGTTCCAGAGGTGGCAATAGCCTTCCCCTAAATTCACCAGCTCACATGGCCTCTGTTAGAGCAGATTCAGCCTGCAATCTGTTGTTTTTATTCTCATGCCAATATTACCTCTAGGGCAGAGGTGGACACTGACTTTACAGATGGGGCATGGGGACAGTGGTCACAGAGCAAAGCCAGCAGTGTTTCTCCTGCCCTACACTACCCTGCAACCCACCAGGTGCTTGCTCTTATTCTGCTCTGCCCGTTTCAGAAGTAGTACTCAAGGACTAAATTTCCACTTAATTTAATTGAGAAAGGCTGTAGGGCTTTACTGCTATCATTGTTTAGCAGTTATTTTTCCTGAAGCTGCAATTATCAGTGCCAATGCAATTCAGTGGGTAATGGAGGAAGTCAGGACAGTATACGCTTCACAACCTCTCAGGTGCTACCTACCCATGACACTTATTTATGAGGCTCCCACTCTGCTCTCCGTTTTTTCAGGAAAAATAAAAAGCGTGAGCTCTCCCTGGTTTAAACATACAGCTCATCTTTTACCCGTGCGTTTGAAGGAGTAGGGAAGGATTGCTGGGGGAGGAGGGGAAGAAATTCACGAAGTTAACAAGGATAATTAGAGAACAAAGGCAAGAAGTCTGCCCTTACTAATTTCAGCCCTTGAGGAGCTGATGAAGTGTCAAAGTAACAGACAGTTAAAGTCGTGGCCAGGAAAGACTTTTAGTAACTGAATTGTGGACGAGATAAAGTTTTTGTAAGAAAAGATGGTGAGATTTAGGCTTTGGTGAATACAAGGGTTACTTGGCACTCGGTAATATGTACTGAGGTGCTTCCAGTTTCCCCTTTGAGGTTCTCCTTCAGAACTTGGATCCCTGGAACAGAAGGTGCTCCTATGACAGTCGGCCACTCTTTACATTTTTCACCCCAGTCCCTGAAATTGTTCAACTTCAAGCCTTGGTCATTTACATTTTCCCATTAAGATTCTGCCCATAAAGAGCTGCTAAATGTTTCAATGCTTTCTTCATGAAGTCATAAAATCCAACAGACCAGCAAGTTGTTTCTACCTGTGGTCTGTAACCATCTGCAACATTCACTGATGTATGTATAAGCATCCAGAGGGCAGTGGCATATGTGACAACATTTAATACTCATTACTAAACTCAAATAGACCACTGGAGAATGTTACTTTGACATGAAATTGAATAATAATTTTAATATTCAAAGGACATAAACTAATTTCCACCTACAGTTTAGCCAAGCAGAAGGTATCATTGTTTAGTTTCAATAGCAATTCATTGCTTCTTTTGAACTGAAAGGACAGAAGAAAACCCTGAACCACCCATGAACACATGCAATGAGCAAACCTGCTACAAACCTTCTAGAAGGAAGAATGAGATATTGGGCAAGGAAAATCTTCCCCTTTGCAAGAAAGGGCTCAGTAGAACAAAGGCAAATTTCTTACCAAACATTGAAATAATGTAATAATAATGAATTATCCAGGCAACCTTCTGGGATTAAAATTGCAAAATACCGGGCTTTCTTGATGTAATTATTTTGTATGCCCTGCTTATTCCTACTCAATACTACAGTGTTAGATTTCTTTAATCAATTAAACAGGTACATTCATGATGCAGAACAAATTAAGTGGAACAACTTGGACAGCACTTGCATGTGGATTTCTCTTGCCTTCAGCCTGCAGTGTGCTATGCAAGTGTGCCATCAAGTGGTACAGAGAGAAAGAACTCGGCAAAGAACTGATCCTCCACCTTAAAGACAGGAGACCTGGTGTTCCCTGAAATGCCACCTTTTTATCCGTAAATAACCAGGGACAAATAGTCACGTGCCACCATAAAACTAGATGGGAAAGAGCTGCGTGGCTGGGGTTGCTGGGCACGTGGCTACAGGGGCAAATGTCTATGAATTTAAAAGCCTCTGAGGCTCTTGTAACAGGCTCGCATAAAAGCCTGACTTTTTTTTAAGTCTACCAAAGGCCATAATTACCACCCAGTGAGGTGTATGTCCCACATCACAGAACAAAGCCGCCCTTGAATGACCCTTCTGAAGTACTGGTGAGCAGCATGGCTTGTTCAGACAGATGATGCTGATTTCAATACAGCTCAGTGGAGCCCAGAAGGGAAACTGTCACTGCCATCTGGGACCTGCTGGTAATGCCTGGCTGGTGAAAGACCTGTGCACTGATGTAGTGATACCAGGAGATTCTCCACCCTCGTCCTTGCACTGCTTTCAGCCGTGCTGGGGCTGATGGGTTTGGCTCAGTTTGTCTCATTGGCGTCAGGGATTAGGGATTAATTCAGGTACATAAAGAAACATTTTTGTTGATTTCTGAGCATCCCGCACCCCTTCCATCACCAAACCTCAGCATCTCAAACCTGAATGCCACATAACTCTGAAAAAAATGTTTTATTACTTTGTTTTGGGGGGGTTGTTTTACATCCAGGTAATTTGGGCACATCCAAGAAAATAGTATACTTCAAGAGCTGCTAAGGCACCTGTAACTCCGTAAAATCAGTAGAATTTAACTGCCCCTAAATACCTTTAAAAATATGGTATTAGGTGATTTGTCTCTGAGCATACGAGTACATTGTACAAACCCACTGTTTTCTTGGTGGTTGGTGTGGTTTTATAAGTGCGGTGGGTGGTAATACCAAGAGCATCTTAAAGCAGATCTTGTATTTTTCAGACTAGCTCGGCTTTGCTTTTACCTCGTATGTATCTCTCACTTACGAATTACCATTGCAGTTTCCATTCTGGTGGAACTGAGCATCAAATGTTACTCTATGCAGTTTTTTCACCCCAGTATCAACACTCTTCCTTCGGTGAAAAAATGTGTCTTACAGTGCAACTCTGTAAGACAGTGTGTGGTTCGTGGTGAAGCAGACATCTGAAATAACACAATAGGAAAACGCCAAGGAAAAAGAACAATATGAGCAGTAACTGAAAGATTGATTTGGGAGCATCAGTAACTTGTGATTAGCAACACAGAGATGTTTGAATCAGGACGACAATTGGTAATTTCCCAAAAGCAAACAAACCAAACCATTAAAAAACAGCTTGTTCTCACTGTGAAAAGTGCTAAGACACATCCAGCTTTCCTCTTTTACACTGATTGTGAAGACTTACACTCAGTACGGTTATCCACGTGTAGGAGAAGGGAATACAGGTGACCTCACTCCTGACAAGTAACAACTGTGTTAATTACCCAATACAGCCTTGCCCCTGATGAGTCATAGCTGTATCCAATAAAGGTAAGTGTGATAAAAGGGAGTGGGTTTGCTGGGGAGGGGGAATCATGAAGGTACCTTGAGGAAGGGACAATGAGAGGATTATGAAGAAGAAGGAGCCTGGTGGTCACGGTTGTGAGGTCAGTCTGGGTCTGCAGTTAGAGCCTGGTGTTGGAGCCTGCAGTCGTTGTCTAAGCTGGGTAAAAGCCTGTGTTCAGAGTCTGCAAGCTAACACATGCAGTCATAGCTTAGTAGGAAATAACTAGCAGTCTGAGGCTGTAAGGGAAACCTACAGTAGGAGCTTGCTGCAGCCAGAGTTAGTGAATGGTTGGAGTTGGGATGGCTGAGCTGTAAAGAGGAATAAACCAGGACCCTTTTCATGCTGTGGTAAACAAGAAGCCTATGGCTGGGCTTGTTTCGACCCTCTAACAAGAGAGCTACTGCAACTATGGTCAGCTGAGCTGGGATATCTGTCTGTATTTCTGTTCTTCTGCGCAGCCCACCTTCCCTGGCAAGAAAGTCACATGAGTAGAAGGGAAACCCTCATTTAACCCTTGAGCACCACGTGTTACACTGGCATGGTGAAAGAGCGAGGTGGTCTATTCTCTTTCCTATAAATAAAACATACTGCGCACTGGTAGACCTCCTAAGGTAGCAAGGAAATGTGAGTGACAGGGAGAAGTTCCTCAGAAGACAGTGGGAAAGAACGAAAGATGATTGTTTAGAGATGTATACCAAGTTACCTGGGAAAGCAAGGAAAGGAGCACTCTGCTTACTAAAAATGTATACGCATCTGAAAATGCTAATTATTAAAACTGCAGATAGTCTCTCCTCACCTCGAGTGCTGTTGGAAAAATAAATCTGCTGATGCATGGAGGCATGACTAAGATATGGAAGACTTGGAAAGCAGCATGTGAAAAGTAGAGGTTGTGCTTTAAAGTGATTAAGGAAGGTGAACATCAGACTTTTCCGAACTCTTCCAAGGTGCTGCCTTCCCCCTTCCTGTCTTGGCATGCTCGAGTGACTGCAATGCTGGTTCATGGAAAGGGCAATTTGTCCTCTGCTCTTCTATAGCAAACCTTAAATGAGCTTTTCTGTTCCTCACAGCGTGGCCAATGTGCTGCTCAGTCCTGTACAGCCAGACTGGCCCGGGCTCTTGCTTTTGGTAGAATTTGGTCTGAAGTTTGTTGCTGATAGATCTGTGTCAAATAAGGGCCATCAAAGCCGAGGGCAGTGCTTAGAGGCGCCATCACATATGTTCTCATGATCTAGCTGTGTTTGCTCTAAGCCTTGTGTTTAGCCTGCAAAAATGAATGAAAATGCTCCAATTCATAGAAAGCAATAATGTATTATTAAACAGAGAAGCTTTCAAGCATCTCTGTTTATGTGTGCAAACCTCCCTCAGGAAAAGCAGGCCGAGTTCAGTGAGACTAATGGTCTCTGTGGAATAGACAGAGCTACTGTGCAAAGGTTTAGAGGATCAGAGCTAATGGTGTTAAAAATCTCAATGGCAGAGAAGTATCTCACAGCAGTAGGATGGAAGCTGCCTATTCTGCTTCACTGTCTTAAAAATTATGAAGTTGACTTAGATGACATTTTAATTGAATTTACCTTTTCCTTTCATCTGCTCTTCATGTCTTCTTACTGCAACTTGTAAGACTTCTCAATTTCAACTTCTGAAATTGATTTTCTCATAATTAATTGGACAATTAACTGTAACTTAGTAATTATTTATCAAGTATGCTCATTATGCAAATACCTACAGATATAAAATATATCCACACTCAATGTATTTAATAAGAAGGCATCACTGTGGATATTATACAATTGTTCTTCACTTGCACCAAATATTTGAAAAGAAAATGTTAGAATTATATTTATTTTTGCAGTCACCATAGATTTTTGAATTGTGTTGTAGAATGTGTTCACTGTCATCACAGACCAGTATGCAGTAGCTTAATTAATGCTGAAAGGTCTGTAGAACATCCCCTTCATGTAGCCCAGGTCTCACCCATGAGCCATAACTGGACTGTTTGCATTCCTGGAGCACCTGAGGGCCAGTCATGGTTTGTGCTCCTTGGATTCTGCCATTTGATCAGACTGATCCCTAGACTGATGTGTAGCACTGTATCATCTTGGATTAAATTAATGGCAATAGCTAATCACTGAAAGAGCAAGTACAAAAGGAGGAGCAATTTTACTGGTAATCACCTTGGCCTGCCTGGTTCTTGTTTCCATGCTTCATTCTTTTGTCTTCTCTCTTTATTCATTTATCCACTGATCCACAGTACATTAATTTTTCATATAGAGAACCAAGGAACCGTAAATGTCAGTTCTTGGTCTCATTTCAGCATGCCCCGCTCCTATACCCATAATTAGTGACTTCTTTTGAATTACGGTTGGCTCTTCCCCCTACCTTTTTTTTTTTGTCTGTTTGTTTTTGGGGTTTTTGGTTTTGTTTTTGGTTTTTTGCTGCTGCTGTTTTCATCTCCATTATGAGCCACTCAGAGGAAGGTGAAAACACTGAAATGGAAAAATTTTGGAGGTCTATGGTTATTTCTGTGATTGACTATTTTTATGGCTGTTTGAGAGGCAAAGCATTGGAAATAATTGGCCTGCAGTTATTTGTGTTTGCTGTTAAAATATTCATTTTCCCAGCAACTTGGAAAGTTCAGCAGGCCACTTTATGTTTGGAAAGTTAAATTGCATCAACATTTAGCAGAAGAAAGCTTCAGGGACCCAAGAGCAAACGTAAAGAAAGGTATATATCACTTCAGAAATCAGAGTTCAAAAGAAGTACTCAGGAGCACTTATGGGTGGGAATCCAGAACATTGTTACTCATATATTGACCACAAAAAGTTTTAATGGAAAGCCTGTGATATGATCAGTCTGATTAGGTTGTTTTCAAGAATTTCAGCTGTCACAGCATGCTCAGTGAATGGCTTTTTGTTTTCCCTTTTTGAAACTTTCCCAGATTTTTTTTGAAGGATATTATTTGCAGTCTGATTTACCTTTGTCTGTCCCTATTTTCCCTGGTAGTCTGACTGCCTGAAGAACCAGTGAATCCTATTTGTGTCCCTGGTAATTCACTATTCCATTTGCAAAAAGATGTAGAAAAACCCCCAAAGAATCCAGTATTGTTTAGGTATAAATTATGCTTTGGGTCCTTCTTTTTCAAGAAAGTAAATCTCCAGGAAGTAAAAGAGATCCAACCAAGATAGTTCTGGCTTATTTGTAAGATTCTAGAAATAGAAAATGTCTAGATGCTTAAGGAAGATGTATCCCATCTGATCCACAACTCAGGGACGTAAAGATGTAATGTTTAGTGGCAGGTTACACAATCACAAATCCACAGATTCCTTGGGCCACATTGCTCAGTAATTATGCAGTGCTTAGATGCTTTCAAGTGAAAGTGGGTTTAGGTAAAAGCAGAAGTAAAGCAAAGCTCAAATGAACTGTGAGTCGTAAGATCTCACTATGCATCATACTCTGGAAAATAAATAAAAGTCAGTGGTAGTATCAGCAGGAATGTTATTACGTTTACTCATTGTGTAAACACAGAGAATTAATAATCTATCATTTAAGGTTTTATATGCACCCAAGTAAATTAGCCCCAGTCAAACCAGTATCCCTTCTATCACAGTGTGAATAAAATACAGTCACTAATGTTATCAAAAGAAAAGGTATTTCCTTCAGGCAGCCTCTGGCATCTCTCTTAGAAATCATTTTAATTGAAGTTAGAAGATTAAAAGCAATAAAAGTGAAGGTTTTCCTTCCTTTTAAACCTATATCCATTTCCGTCTAGGTTTTCATCTTCTTACCAGCATGACAAATGTTTTTGAGGTTTGGTGTAAATGTGATGCAATTTCAGGAGAACTCAAAACAACATAAAACTTTGACAGATTGTTGAATATCAGAAGCGTATGTAGTATTCTTTATGCTTTTTCAAAAGCTGACCTGTTGGCAGAAAATGGAACGATGTCACTTTCTTTACACTTAGATTTTGTCAGGTACATTAGTCCTAACCCAAGACCGGAAATAGATTCGTGCAAGCATCTGTTTACCAATGTATGTTCATAATGCAGTTCAAGATAAACATGCTAACACTGAAAAGAACATAACTTTCAAAAATTACAGTCACATGCAGCATAATGGGGTTTTTTCATAACTAGTTGAATGTAATGCATACTTTCCCTTAGAAGTAGCATTCTAAGGATTTATACATGTGGTTAGTTTCATCCTGTTGTGTTGGTTGACCTTGACTTTCAGTGAGGCTGCCCAAAATGTGCTGAAGGGCTTGCTCGGGTTTTGTTCGTTTGTTTCACTAGAATTTCTCTTTGCTGAGCGGAAGTGACAGCTTTAACCTCAATTTATTTTTGTAAGAGATGTTTAATGATCTTCTAAGTTTGACAGCAAAATGACCTGTACACATGGATAACTTTGAGTGCAACAGTCCTGTGCTCATTCTCAGTGGTGTTCATTTCCACTTGAGCCAGTTCCTTTAATTTCTAGTGCGTTGCTCCTTTGGCCACCATCAGCTTTACCTCCCTCATGCTGCATTAGCCTGCCAACTGCAGGGCACTCTGCAATTTTTCCATAGAGTCCCCTCAATAAAAACTTGACTGGAAGGCTGCCTTTTCAGAATCAAGTATCATAACCCTAACCTAAGTTTCTGAATGGTTCAAACAGGACTGTTTTGGCCTGCATTGCTGGGGAACATCAGCAATTTTATTTCTGGTTGTTTTATTTCTGGGTTTACTGTAGTTTTGGTGTCTTTCTCAAGCATGCCACTCTACATGTCCCTCTTTCAGAGGGCACTTACATCCCTCAGCCTCCTCCTGACCCCCTTTGTCTTTAGCTTTCCTTTTTTTGTAGGCTTAGGAATGGGGAGAATAGAATTTGCCAGCCCTTGTGGATTTAGGCTAATAAATGCCATTTATTAGTATCCCTGCTGCTTACTCAATGACTCAGTATTCTTAGCCCAGCTCTCAGGGTTTTCATTTGTCAAGGTCATTACACATTATTAATTTGTTGAGGGTTTCATCCCACAAGAGCCCCTACTGGTTTGCTGTAAGATAATTAATCGCATCATTTTTCATAAACAGCATACAGTTCATTCCCTTCTTTGCCACAGCTTTCCTTGCTGTGAAGTTTTGACATCCCTGTTGGTCATCCTCAGGATGTATCCCACCAGTATCACATATAAATAAATCATGCAGGCTGAAGAAATTGAATGTGAACGGGCTTATTGGCCAGTTCTCAGCTCCTGCTTCTCAAAGAGGACTGGCAACAATAAACCAAGTGGCAGTCTGCCACTTCCATTTCACTCATCTGAAGGTGCTTGTCCGTATGGATGCCAGCGATCCTGAAACACTCATTCCTTTTTATGACTTCCACACTCAGCAGTACTGACTACCACTGCATTTCAAAGTGTCACAGGCTCTTTTAAAAAGGTTGAATTATGTATTATCACAAAAGAATTCCTGGGAGGTACTGCACAAATGTAACCACAAGTCCTAGATTTCCATGGAGGGAGCACAGAGTGCACAAAGCCCAGCGACAAGTGGGTGTGCTGTAACATGGATGTCAAATGACTGTTTCCAAAATGCTCGCTGGATTCATAAAGATTGGACACCCAAATTTAAAAGCATTTGCCTGTTACTATAGTTTTAGCCAAAAAATCTCTACTCTTAAAATCTGTGGAAATTTTTTTGTCAGTATAGATAAATCTTAAATTTTGCCCAGTGAATCTCTGTGTCAGTTCATTGCCTGGTAGGTTTTAGTCAAAGATATTTACTGTATTTCCCAGTTAGCTCACATCAGGAAAAAAATGTCCTCTAAGGCACCAATTTGTAAGACTTAGATGCATGCATGCTGTCTGACATGTTTTACATATTGGGAGGAATTTCTTTTACTTCTCTAAATTTCCCTTATTCTTTGGACAAAAAGAAGTAATATGCTCAAAGCTCTGCCTGTGGGTCCCCTCACCTCGAAGAGTAACAAAGTATGAACAGCATATCAGTGGAGTTAACCTCCCTCTGTTGGATGTCATGTTTTTACTTTTTTTATTCTTTTCTCTCTTTTCCCATTTTTCCTCTGCTTGTCATAACTGAAAGAAGTTCAGCAAATTCTCAGAACTTTTGTATGTGTATTTGACATATTATTTTCTTGTCCCATTGATAGTGTTTACAATGTATTTTGTATTCGCAGGATTTTATCAAGGTCTTGGCAAATCTGACATGTAGAAGCTCAAAGACCTGCTTCTAACCTTGCCTGCCTTGACTTTTAGAAAAAATGTCAGGCTTCCCTCACTTCACTGTGTTTTTCTAAAATTAAATGTTTGTTTTGCAAATACAGAATGTACTGTAGAAGTGGTTTTCTCGTCTTATAGACAAACCAAAGCCACACCAAATGTTCTAGAGGTGTAGAATAAAACCTCTCTAACTGTAGATAATTTAAATTTTCAAAATTCATGTGACTATATACATGTTTATTAATTTCAAACTTCAAACAATCAAATTTCAAACAATCTGCCATGCACAGGGAAAAATCAGGACTAATTTTGTAGTTACATTTTTATTTTCAATTAGCAAATGTGTAAATGTGCAAATGTTTCTGATCTCAAAAACTGCTTGCTGAGTTGAGGTGAACCCTTACAACAGATGTAGTACATTTTCCTTTGTGGTTTTGGTTGTGGAGCATACATCAAATCACAGAGACATGGTATTTGAGCTCTGTGGACAGATTTCTGACAGTTTTGTGAAGAAAACCTCTAGCTATTTACATTTCCCTCTGTTTCCATAACACTTGTCAATTGTACCCCATTCTAGAACTGTTTTAAGGTCTGTGGGGCCGGAAGTCCAGGCCTTAGTTTTGAAATGTTCCTGTGGTAAGATTTGCATGTAAGACCACAAAGTTTAAACCTTCTTGTCTCTAAATGCAGTCCTCTTTTAAGCAATTTCTGCTACTTACTTTTTTCTTCTATTTGTTCCAGCTTTTTTCATCTTCTTCACTTTTTGAGTGTTTGTAGTTCTTAATCTTTTTACCTTTCTTTTTCCAGACACTTCACTGATGGAAACATATACAAACTTCTATTCTATAAAAGTTTGAGGCACAGTCTGTGCAAATTACAGTCTGTTTCACATTGGTAATGGAGTGACACCACTCCGGGCAGTGCTCCAGGAAGAACTAAAGCCACCAAATGTGTGAGAACTTTACGAAGCAAAAAGGCAGAGCCAGGGGTATTCACCTCTGCTGCCTATGACTATTATGCTCAGCAGTAGATATTTTTACAGAAACCAGTACAAAGATACTTTTAAGATGGAAGCTAGATAGTCAGGAGTGATGGATTCTCTTGTGGCCTGTAAGCACAGCTCTGAATTCGGGCAGTGCAGAATTGCATCATCCCCAAAAGAACGTTATAGTGGCTTTTGCCTCAAAAAGCTACAGTGCCTGTAAGACCTTTGACGTGTAAAAGAAAGGGGAAGTGCTGTCTACCAGTCCCTTTTCATGATGTATGCCACCCACACACCTGTCGTACAGCCAAGGATGAAAAGGAATAGGTGTCACTTTGGTAACTTTCAATACCTTCACCTACTTTTGGGTTGTGATATTAAGCTGGCAGTTCTGGCAGATCTTGATTCTCTCTCTCAGTCCCTCTCCACCATCTGATGCATGTAATTCATCCAGGAAGAAGTCTGGATTGGTGCATTTGTTCAAGAGGCAGAGGCCCGTCTCAGTATTCTTTTGCATTCTTCTCAGTATTCTTGCTTAAGACATAAACTGAACAACATGACTTGTTCATGCTGTTTCTAGACACATGAAGTTGTTTAGCCTCTTGCCAGCTTGAAAATGTTCAAGATACTGAGTTTTGAAGAAATACACAAAGCAACATAGCTCTTCCATTTAGCTATGAGCAAGTCAAGGAAAGTACTTGATAAATCCATGGCCTGCTCAAAAAAACAAAAAATGGGGAGAATTTGTACAGAGGTTGTTTGCTGTGTGTCTACAACAGTTGAGATAAATGGCACTTTCTCTTTCATCAACACAAAAGTAATTTTGAAAAAAAATGTCTAAAAAAAAAAGCTTCTAGAATCTTGTTCTTAAACATTAAAAAGATGGTGCTTTTTCCTTTTGTGAAGGGGAAATTGAAAATCACAGCATTGTGAAGATTAACACAGCAAAAACAGATAATCCGCACACCAGTCCTGCTGGCAACTCTTTCAGTAATTTTGGCAGTCAAATGTCATGCCTGCCAACAGCACAAAGAAATCCAGCCAATCTGGAGCTTGCTGCCTGTGCTCTGATGCTTGCCAAGCACACCCTAGGAGTGGCCACACATGTGCTGGCTTTCACAACAGAGAAACAGAAGGAAAACAGGAGAGCTGTGTGAGTCACAGCCTGAGCAGGGAGAACATGCTGCCATAGTTTTTTTTTTTCTTCTAGAAAGAAGTAGAAAGAACTTCCTGACAATTCAAGGTGAGGGTGCACGTATTTTTGTCTAATGTACAAGAGGAACTCTAGTCTAGACACAGACTGAACACATGTGAACCACATTCACTGGCAGCAGCTTGACCTTCACAAAGAAAACTGATTTTCTACACAGCTTTAATTGGGCAGCCGCCAGCAAGGACAAGGAACTCCCTCAAGGCAGTGCCAAACTTCAAACCCCACAGCACCCAGCGCTCCTCAAACTGACTGTGGCCCTGCTTGGCCCACCCCATCTCACCAGACCCCAGTTTGGGAGGCAGTACAGGGCGAGGAAGAGGTCAAGGAAGTGGTAGAGCGTGGAAAGTGGCTCCACAGGAGGCCCTAGCAGCCTCACATAGGGGATGAGTGTCCCTGAGCAGGGGCTGCTGACAGACCCACATTGGTGGGGCTCGGGGGAAACAAAGAGCAGGGCACAGGTTCAGGTTTCCCTAATGGAATTCCAATACATCCCACAGGCAACAATGGTGAGAAGAGGATGCTGAATGAGCCAGTGATTTCTGCTGATCACCCAGGCTTCTTCAGGATAACAGCCAAGGACCCAAGCACAGCAGAGCTCCCTCTGGGGACCAATGTACTGACTGAGAAAAACATCAGTGAAATGGTAAGGAGATTAGAAGATACTCTTTCTTTGCTTCTTTTTCAGCAGACTGGCTGGCCATGTGTCTCTCACAGTCTGCCTGTCTTTGGCAGATTGAGCATGTTTATTATTGCACTGGAGCTTTCATGTGTTTAGCAAGATGCTTATGCCCACACAGAGTACTTTGTCAACTAGGTCAACAAAAGAGCATCTTTGAAAAGTTTTATTCTATACCCTTGATTTCAAAAACCTGTATCCAAGCTACAAAAACCAAATCAAAGCAGTGAAATGCGAAACTTTCCTCTTCGGGCACGTGAGCAGACCTGCTTTCCATAAAATCACTTTTCCTGTGCCCAAAAGCAAGATACTGCACACCCTAATCTGCTCCAGATGCTGAAGGAGAGAAAGGACACAACTTTTGGTTGATGTTGTTGAATCAGTATCAGCCACTAGAAGGATCATACCCCTACTGGAGCATTCCCTGCTCCTTTCAACTCCTTCCACCCCCTTAACTATGGAAACACCTTAAGAACAAGGTGACGATTTCTGACATGAGGGAGCATGCCTGCAAAAAAAACACCTACTCTATGAGCAGCAAAGTCAGACCAGGTCAGGCAGGCAAGTTTCCACTCTGTATTTCAAGAGGGGACAGGTAAAGGGATCTGCCAGTTGATGCAGATCCCAGGGAGAAGCTGTTTCTCCTCCCACAGCAAGGTCCCAGCCCCTCAGTTCATTCCCGATGGCTGCAGTACAGCAGCTAGATCAGATGTGGACTCGTGGAGCTCCCCTGCAAGGCCTGCTTTCCAAAACGTGCCTGCTGGCCTTTCAAAGTAAGTCCAACATTTCTTGAACACCAATACGCCACAAGGTTCTCCAGGGGCTGTTCTGTCTTCTGCCTTGCTCGGATGACGAGAAGCGCTAACCCCTTCCCGTGGTTCTTAGGTTTTCCACAAAGGAAGGAGGCTTTTTGGTCCTGTAGGCAGGAGTGCCTGGGATCCGGGCCCCTCTGATGGTACTGATGTAGGGCAGAAGGGGAGGCTCCCGCACCACCAACGCTGTGCCCTTGGGAGTGTAGGCTCGGAGCAGCAATTCCTCTTCTGCGTGAGCCGTCACTGCCACCCAGCCTGCACAGCCAGAGAGAACACGGACAGTGAGGAAGACAAGTCCCTAGGATCGAAACAAGGTTCTGACACAAACTACTGCTTCCCAGAGTGGCTAAAAATCTGAGCTACCCTCGTGTGGTTGCTTGAGAAACCAAGCTCAAAGGTCGTATCCAGCCCTTTCCCAACAGAAGGCAGCACCTAAAGCCACGTTACTCTTCTCAGACACAGCTCTCTCCTGGTTAACTTGAGAAATGGTGGGAACTACCAAAAACACGAGAATGAAGCTTTCCAGTCAATGGCCCTTTCCCTCTCACTTGGACAGCTGACAGTGTCACAGCCATTCCTGATGCTGTACAACCTGTATGGCAGCCAAAGCATAAAGTATCCCAATCCCGTACAAGCATGGCTGTCAATCTCCATTCTTGAAGGCTGCCATGCTTCAGCAGGACAAAGTCATGGCTACTATGATTTTGTGTTGTTGACAGTCCTGCTCTGAGCAGGAAATACAGCTTCACCCCTTCACAGGCCTCTTCCCGTCAATGTTCCTAGGATGCAGACCCTGCAAAGCAAACTAGTGAAGAAATATTAAATTACCTGCAGAGGAAAGCTTGATATCTGCAACTGCCTCAGTGGTACCAATTCCTTTCAATGTAATGTCCTGAGGGACAAGTGGGGGGAACTCTTTCATTCTCTCTTCCCCACCCATGGGAACCTAAGATTGAAACACAGGGAAATAATTTAACAGTCAAGAGATGCTTCAGCACTCCTACCTCAAACTGGCAAGCAAGGCACAAGGGAGAATAAAGACATTAAACATTTGTGAGCCAATGAAGAGCTGAATTGAATAACCTCCAAAAGTTATTTCAGGTTTGCCAGAACAGTCAGGATCACATCCAGAGGAACCCTGTGGGAAGTGAGCAAAGTTGGAGTACCCACTGCAGGATGCAGCTGGTGGATCAGGCCAGCTGCCTTGATGTGAGTGACAGCACTTGTTCTCCACGTGCACAGGAATGGAAATACCAGGACAGGGACAGCTCACCCCATCTCCCATCAATCTGCAACTGCTACACAGAACATTGCCATACCAAGGAAAAAGTCAGACAACCAAGAGATCAAGATATGTGCAGAAGATGCAGCAGGAACGGAGCAAGAAAATTTTTTAGCTGCAGTATGTTCTGAAGCCCTAGTCTGCAGGTTTGCCATGGAAAATATCCCCACTGCTGCCTGCACTTTAAGGCTGTTCAAGAAGAGTCAAGTATGAGTAAGCAGAGCACTGCAAATCTTATCAGCCTGAATGCTAGAAACAGAAACTCTGCTGAAAATGCATCACCTTGAGTGCTCTCTCCTAACACACCTCAGCCATGCAGTCTGTGCAAGAGTGCTCCACACGGCGCATCTCCACTCACCCACTGCACAAGTCCCAAACTCCTGACACCTGTGGATGTTCCCTGTCAGTTTTGCCCCAGACAGGGGTCCTGCCTCCCTGCAGCCACAAGCTCCCCCCAGCACCTCCCCTTACCTTTAGGAACTCCTGGGCTGCGTGCTTCTCATAGATGGTGTCTGCATTACTCAGTGTAGTAACGTGGACTGGCAACAGGTTAGAAGCCAAGACAGAAAACCAGGCAGGCTTTTCTCCCTGAAATAAATACCAGAAGGATGTTAAATATGCTAAGAGAAAAGCAGCTCTAAATTGCTCTCTCCTGTCTCATTTTTTTCCTGCATGTTGAAAACCTGCCTGCTTGATGCCCCCTCCAAGTCTGAGGTGGGATCTGCCAATGACAGCAGCCAGGGTTTATATAAAATTGGGATCTGAGTTTCCAGAAGAAAAGACCCACAGCTTCACCATCCTGCCTCAAAGCACCGCCAATGCCACATTTACTGCCAGTACAGCTGCTCAGCTCAGGTAAATCATCCAAGAGAGATCTTTGCTCTCATTTAATTCACAAGAACAAGCTCAGTGTGGTTATTTAGTGCAAGAGGTGATGGATATATGGTCTGGTGCTTCTTCTCCTATCACTCTACAGTTCTCACACACAGTGCTAATTCAACAGTACTCGGTTCCAGCTGCTCTCATGCTATGCAAAGTTGGTGGAGCAGTTTCAGCAGGCACTTGAATCACATTTGCAGGAAGAGCAAACAAGGTCAGAGAGGGGAGAGACCTCTGCAAACACTGCTAGTAGCCAGAAATAAGTGCAGGAATTCCTTCAAGTTCAAAGGTCTAAGCTGAGGCAGGAGCTTCTGTCAAGATCTGAGCACAACTGTCCTCCAAGATCTCGGGAGGATATACATACACAAGACTGATACATTGATGCATGCTCCTGCCATGATTTTTTTACTTTACAGAATCCTGCCCCACCACCTTTCTGGTTTTCTTCCAGCAGGTCAAGAATATCCTTAGCAAAGTACCAATTCAACATTTCTGTGGTGATCTTGGAAAGCAGACCGAAACAAAGGAATAGCCACACACACCTCTAAAACAGGGCAAGCTACTGAGAAAATGATCTAAGAACTATGATAATGTTTAATGTTCTTATGAAAGAAACAGCCTCTCACAGAGGAAGCATCATGGGAGGCCAACTCCACAGTTCAATGAAGGTGTATGGCATGGGATTTTTAATAAATGGAAGGAATTACTGGCAGAGGGGACACACAGCACATTTGAAGAATATTTTTTACAGAATCTAAAATACATGTGAAATTAATTGCTTCCTTGGGCAAGTTCTTCAGAGGTCTGCCAGGAAAGAAAAACCTCTATCTATGATTTTCTCTCTTAGCAGATAGCTTTCAGAAAACACAGAAATGAGGAAAACCACCTGTTTTCCCAGTTAATTTGGACATTCTCCTCCTTCCTTCATGCCTCTTTCTATGTCATGGGAAACACATTAAACTGAAGATGTTTGTCAGCATTCAAAAGCAGTTCCCACTATACACTATGTAATGCATGCTGGTAACTAGTAACAAACCTTTCAACTACCCATTCCAAGGCATTCTGGCTTCACGCAGTGATTCAGCAACTGATTCATTATCTCCAGCAAGGAAAGGGTCTGGGAAAGCTAACCAGAAAGCATATAAAGGCTGGTACTACAGTAAGAGATGAAGCAGCTGCTAGCAAAATCCTTTCTTCCCTTACCTCTAAGTAGTCTATACGTCCCAAGGCTGCTAAGAACAAGACCATTCCTGGCTTGAGAATGAAGGTCCGCGGAACAATGGCATGTGATGGCAAAACAAGCTTTACTTCCTTCTCTGTTAGGAGATTCAAAACCTGTAAAATAAATTGTCATAACTCATTCCAGATGTTTCAATGGGAGCAATGAAGTTAGCCTTGGCATTATATTGATAGAGGAAAAACATCAAGTAAAGCAACGTCAAGAACATCTGACACAACAGTTCAATCCCGGTCCACACAGTAAGTGAGAAACAGGAAAAATCTCCCCTGCCAAAATCTGCCAGACAATCTGCTTGTCCTTCACTCAGATTGAACACTGACTACAGGGACAAAACTTGATCTGAAACTTGGCACAGAGCTCTCCAAAAGACAGCACGAGCATAATCAGGATCAGCAGCAACTATTTCTGGATGCAGGAAGTATTTTCCACATGTATTCAACTCCACAAGAAGGGAAGAAGACACACAGTCTCAAGTTACCAAACCAGGTCTCTAAACTGATGCCAGTCTTTACACTGGCTATCAGAGACCTAGGTGCAGGTTAGTAAAGCAGGTTATGGTCTGTCAACTACATCACTAGAAAACCAGCAGTCTTCTAGAGTTCATGAAAGCAGCACTGCACTTGAGCTGTAAAGTCTCAGCATGGTCCTTGCACTTCATTCTTTTCAGAACATTCCTGTCTCCCTGTACTATACAATCTTCCCCCAAAAGATGACCTGTAGCTCTGCGTGGATATTAAAAAGACCAAAAAAGCAAAATATGCCTGTTTTGGACAAGTGCACCTTGTCAGCACTGGCTTCAGTAGGGCATTGCTCTACTGATAAAGGCCTGACGTTTTGGAGCCGGTAGTAGCAACAGCATGGATTCTCCTAGCTTCAGGAGAACGCTTTCTCTAAGATGTGGTTTGGTCATATAACTCTGGTTACCCTCCTAAGCTCCACCTTTTTCTGCAGCCTGGAAGAGCTAAAGAAGTGCCAGCTGCATTGGGTGATTGATGCTGGTGTGAACTTGCTAAGAGCACTCTTGCTTACTTCCCTTCATTCAGAGATTGTGGAAGCTTGGTGATGCAGTCCTGCAGTTCCTTTGCAAAGCTGGCAGTATTGCACTACTCAGAAATGCAACGGCATTACCACATGAACCCCTCTCAAGCAAATACAAACCTTATCTTAATACAATTCCCAAACTAAGAGAATCCTAATGCCAGGACCACCACAGAAACACTCTCCCACAGGCACAGATAAGGCAGAACAGTCCTCCCAAACCCTGTCACCCCAAAACACAGCACCACAGAGTACCTACACAGTCTTCCTTTACAATTCCTGGAGTGTCAAAACACCACCGAGCATCCTTCACTTCGTTGTGAGTGAACTCCTCCTTTTCCTCATGCTTCTCAAGGGTATCTCTAGGATCTTCATCCATGCTGTAGGAGAGCATGTCAGGGTCAAAGTCAATCTCAGCATTAGACTTCTGCTGTTGAAATGTTCTTCCAACTCTTCCTGGATTAAAATGAAAGGTTTTCCTGGTAATTTACTTATTAACTTGCTTTCCTTCAATCAAACATCTGCCCCTTTCACGGCTTAAAAGAAATGCACATCACTAATATAAGGTGATAAAGACACCATGTGGCTAGAAATTTGTGTGTTCAAAAGCCAAAATGATAAAAAAATCCCTCCTATAATTCTTGCTTAGGACTCCTCATGTCCTAAAATCTCAGCAGGGACAAGATCACTTTGTTATTTCCACTTTATGGTAAAGCAGGCTGCCTTCCTTTTTCAGTGCCTCAGACTGCCAAACACAGAATTATCTGAAAACCAGAGCTATCTTCTGGGAACCCCCTCTTCTGAATATATACTAAAATGATGTACAACCCCTGTAGCCTGCAGCCCAAATGCGATTATTTAAAATTAAACTTATTTTCTTTATTTGGGAACAAGAGATGGCTCAGACTGTGATATCTTTGCAAGATGCTAAGGTATCAGAAATTGCCAGCCTCATTCAGACAGGAGATGCATTGCACAGAGGAACTCTCTGCTCCTACAGCAGCTGACAGGTATTCAAAAATACTAATGATGCTGCTTATGGAGGTCTTGCCCTCATTAATCTGGGAGCAAACACTGGTCAAAATAACAACCTTTCTGTAATGCAGCGTTTTCATTAGGGGCAAAAAGGTAGCACCTTTACTCACCCACTAGATAACCCTGCTTTTTAAGTTGATTAAGGTACTTTTTTTCTTCATAGCTTAGCTGATCTTCTGTTTTTGCTGCCTCTTCTTTTAGCCTCTCCTGCCTTCGGAATATCCTGTCACATGTAGGGTTAATAATTGGAAATTTCAACAGGTTCAGTGTTGTTCCTGGAAAAACAAACAGAAAGCACTTTTGGGTCTCTGACTACCTGATAAATTTCAGCTCTGAGGAACAAGATTACAAAAGTACTGCTTCTCTAACTTTGGTGAAACAGAGTAACACAAAGTCAGAGGTGGAACTACAGCTGCTCCCATAAAATACTAGCTTCCCAACCTGGGAAAGGAAAAACAAGCCATCCACCTGTTTAAGACCCGTTCTCACCTATAGTTTGAATGAAAGGGTCCCAAAGCTGAGTGGTCCTAAGGCTGACTTGATACACCTCAGAGAAGTCTCAAGTCCAGACAGCCTGGTTTGGCCTACAGGTGCTCATCACTCCATCTCCTGGCCTCTCCAGACTAGAGGGCACCTCTAATGGATAGAGACAGGGGAAGGCATGTGCATCAAGTGCCATCCTAACTGGTAGGGGGGTACACAGACCCACTCTGGTCTATCAAGCCTCTTAGTGCTACAGGATGCACAACACCCTCAGCATCCTACTCCTGCTGCCCCAAGGAATCACAGAATCAATTAGGTTGGAAAAGAGCTCTGAGATCATCACCACGTTGACTAGACCATGGCACTGTGTGCGGCATTCAGGCACAGGGACTCCATCATCTCCCTAAGCAGTCCACTCCAAAGTCGAGCCACCCTTTTGGTGAAGAAATTCCTGCTAATGTCCAACCTAAAGCTGCCCTGGTGCAACTTAAGGCTACGTCTCCTTCTCCTGTCACTGGCTGCCTCAGAGAAAAGACTGACTCCCACCTGGCTACAACTTCTTTTGGGTACATGCAGAGAGTGATAAGGTCTCCCAAATCCCCTTTTCCCCTGGTGAAACACTTCAGCTACTCCTCGCAGGTGACAGTTTGAAGCACGGCACACCTCTGGAGCTTGCTGCCCGCCACGGAGGTGCTCAGGGTGGCAGGTACCCCTTTGGTGACAGGTTCTTCTGCTGCAGGGGTGGCCGAGAGCAGCCCACAGGTCTACAGCTCACTGTTTCCTGCACATTCCCACATCCCCCATTAGCCGTGCTACAAAGGGCCGAACGGTGCCCTGACCTGGCCACGGGGACACGGTGGCCCTGTCGATGATGTCGGGGGCGCGGGACTTGCAGTAGTCGGAGCGCAGCAGGGTGTTGAAGAGCGTGGACTTGCCGGAGTTGGTGGCGCCCAGCAGGTAGACATCGCCGGCGCACTTCCAGGAGCGCTGCAGCCGGCTGACCAGCCCCTCCATGCCGTAGCCGGTCTTGGCGCTCACCAGGCGGATGTCCACCAGCGCGCCTCCCCGCAGCCCGGCCAGGGCGCAGGCCGCCGCCACCCGCTGCCGCAGCCGCCCCAGGTGCCCGCGGCAGTCCGCGGGCAGCAGATCCACCTTGTTGCCCACCACCAGCACGCCCGCGGCGGGCACGTCGGGGCCCAGCAGCGCCGGCAGTTGCGGTAGCACCGGGTCGGGCAGCTCCGTCACGTCGAGCACGTAGAGCAGCAGCGGGCCGCGGCCGTGGCGCGGCGGGCGGCGCAGGGCCGCGCTCACCGCGCGGCGGTGCTCGTCGGGCGGCAGCCGCAGCCGCAGGGCGCTCCCGTGGTGCGCCAGCGCCCAGCACCGCTGGCACACGGCGCCGCGCAGCCCCGCGGGGCCCTCGGACAGGAGGCTGCGGTACTTATCGGCCGGCACGAAGCCCGGCGCGCCGCTGTCCCCGCACTGCATCTCGGCCCCGCAGCCCGAGCAGCTCACGCCGCTCGGCGGCACCGACGGGTCGGACAGGCTCGGCACCGCCGCCGCCGCGCCCCGCGCCCGCCGCTCCCGCCGCGGCTTCAGCTCCCGCTCCCGGCGTAGCGCCGCCGCCGCCCTCCTCTCAGCCGGGTCCGGCTCGTACTCGAGGAAGACGAAGCGCTCCTGCTCCTCGCCACCGCCCGCCGCCGCCGCCCCGCAGCGCCGCAGCGGGGTGCGGGTCCGGGCCAGGCGGGCCAGGAGCGCGGCGCCCAGGCGGAGCATGGCGGGGCCGGACGCGCCGCCGCGGCGCGGGGCGCGCGCGCATGACGTCGCGGGGGGCGCGGGCGCCTCGCGGGAGACGCGAGCGTGAGGTCACGGGTGGCGCAGCCGCAGTCCCGCCGCCCGCGCTCCGCCGCGCTCCGCTCGCCCCTCGCTCCGCCGCCGCCGCCCGCCGCCCCTCCCGCCGCCACCATGTACGACGCCGACGAAGGTGAGGGGGTTTCCCTTTCTTTCTCCTCGCCTTCTCCTCCCGCCCGACCCGGCCAGGGGGCCAGGGGTGGCGCTGGGCGCGCCGGGGCCCGCGGCAGGCGGGAGATGGGGGGATGCGGTGGGATCTCCCGCGGGAGCCGGCGTGCCGCAGGGTCCCTGAGCCAGGCGAGGGGGGCACCGCGGTGGTCGGAGCCTAGCTCACACGTTGTGCTTCCCCACAGATATGCAATATGATGAAGACGATGATGAAATCACCCCCGACCTGTGGCAAGAAGCCTGCTGGATTGTTATTAGGTGACCTGCTAAAACTCGCTATCCTTATGCCTTGAACACATCTGCTCCCGGTCTTGCAGGTGACATCCAGCTTGCTCCCAGGAACACGTCTGGGAGCTGCGGGTTATGCTAAACTGTGTGCTGTAGCACGTTCAAAGTAGGAGGGCTTTTAGTAGAAACAAAAGGTTGTCGGCAGGGATTAAAAAGCTCTGCTGACCCCCAGCACACACTTTCTTCAGTGAAGAAATAGGTGGTTTTGGTTCCGTATCAAACACATGGTTTTGCCTACTAGTCTCACAGCTGATGCTGCACTAGGAAGTCAGTACTTGGTTATTTTCACTATTTTGGTGGTGGTGTTTTTTTCTAACAATACATGGGTGTCCAGGACCTGTGTGGCTGGAACAGACAGGATCCAAGCTAAAAGTTCTGAGTACTATTGCTTGGACTTGGGAGAATGCTTCTCATTTACTGCAACTTGGAAAATTAGTTAAAGCAAAGTAATTTACAGGTGTTACTGAAAACTTGAGCTCAAGCCGCTTTCAGTGAGGTTTGTCATCACGTTTCTCTGCCAATTTTAGGGAAATTTAAGGCACTGACTGCATGCAGTCATGGCTTAGCCAAGAGGTGGCAGCAAGTCTGTCACTCCAAAGTATCTGTGTCTTTAGGCAGGAAGGGAATTGTTAAACATTTGTGAGGAGCATCTGTGTTTGAAATTCATGCCTTGGGTTAGGTGAATGCATTTGATTCTGCACTATATTTCATGGGTTTTAGGGTTTTGGTAATAAATGTATCTTCAGTTTGTTGATGTGTGAACTAAATGAATTAAATTAAGCTTTCTTATTAACTTGCTCTCTTTTTTTTTTTTTTTAGCTCCTATTTTGATGAAAAGGGTTTAGTCAGGCAGCAGTTGGATTCCTTTGATGAGTTTATTCAGATGTCTGTGCAGAGAATTGTTGAAGATGCTCCACCAATTGATTTACAAGCTGAAGCCCAGCATGCCTCAGGAGAAGTGGAAGAGCCAGTAAGTGGAGAACCTTGGCAGAGATGATGTGTTTTTACAATTCAAAGTCATTTTACATCAGTTTTATTCAACTCCTGCCTGCTGTTTGAGTTGGGAAGTGACCAAGAACAAGTGGCTGCTGCAGCTCATGTTGTCAGTTCCTCTGCAAAACTGCACAGACAGAGATTTAGTAGAGCAGGTCAGGTAGCCAAGAGCAAGCTGTCTTTTGGTGAGATTTTGATTCTTCAGCAGCTTTACCATGGCAAGATAGGTCTAGGGCTGAAAACTTCTCTCTTAGCTTTGACTCAGGTTAGGCTCAAGTTAGGTCCAGGTTCATCTTCTTTTGTTGGCACCATGTTCCAGAGAGGACAGACTGTCTGGAATCTGCACCCCATGGTGGCTCCTCCACAATGAGTGTGCACCTTCTGCAGTGGCTCTGGTGCTTTCACCTGCGTCCCTTGTGTAGTCTGATCCCTGTTTCATAAGTGAAGACGGTGATGGGCCATTGCCTTGCTGTCAGTCGCTACCTTGATGTTTCCCTCTAGAGATTTAAAGGAACTTTGAGACACCAGAGCAATGGATTTGTTGGACAGTTTTCTTGTTCGTTTGCATTTTTTGCAAGCAAACAACTATCATGTAGAGAATAACTGAGATGTCTTTTGGTTTCTTTGCTGGGCAAACAGTCCATAAACATTTAGCTCACTAATTCTTTATATTTCCTCTGTTATTCTGTGCATATTGTGGCAGAATTCTCTACTTGTGCAGTTCTGCAGCTGATGTTTGTGCTGTGAGTGGTCACGGTTCAGATCATGAGCATGGTTTGTGCTGGGCTTCTTTTTGCCCAAAAGCTAGTATTTTACTTTCTCAAATCACAGAGGTTAGTGTCTTACTCTGATTTATTAAATGCAAGTTTTTAGGAATAGGTTTAGATGAGAAAAAGAAAACTTGCTTTTTCCTTCAGAATCAATTGCAGGCAATCTCTCACCACATCTGAGGATGCTGGACTAATTTTAGGAAATTGTGCATGTTGGGAAAAACTTGACGTTTCGTTTCTGTCTCCCTCTGCCTCTCATTCTTAAATTTTGAAGGCAGTTTAGAGCACGTGAGAGGGTTTAGCAACCATGCTCAGAGATAACAGGGATGGTAAATGTATTCTCCTTAAGATTGCTTTCATGAGACCTTGGGAAACAGTACTAAATGTGGCTGTTGCTGCAGGAAAATCCAGGAAAAGGTGTTTCTTCACGTAATGATTGAGATATTTTTTGACCTACAAAACATTTGCCATCAAGGGTCTGCCACCTCCTGTTGTAGGAAGCTTTTGTGCATTTTAAAAATCAAACCCTTTTTCAAAAACTCAAGTCTTACTTCGTTTACTTGTCCTGTAGAATCCTCCTAGGAACCGCTGTTACCCAGCTTGCTGTGTTTTCATTTATTGTGGCTCTTCTTCTGCAGCAACATTTCTGGTTGCTAATAGGAGAGATGTTTCTTCCATTACAAGTAAATATTTTCTTGTTTTCCAGCCCCGCTATCTGTTGAAGTTTGAACAAATCTATCTCTCCAAACCCACACATTGGGAAAGAGATGGAGCACCCTCACCTATGATGCCAAATGAAGCCAGGCTGAGAAACCTTACGTAAGAGCCAACTCTGTGGTGGATAAACACAAGAAAGAACTGCCTCTGCCTTATTAATTCATAGCCTTTTACAATATAGTAGTGCCTTGAAAATGTAATAATTATTGCTTTGTTTAAACTTCCGTGTCTAGTTGTTAATGATTTGGTAATAATGCTTAATACACCAGTGAGTTATTGAATAACTGCCTTCATTACTCAGGGTTGTACAGAAAGGTAGTGACTGACAGATAACACAGTGGTGTTTTTATTCTGTAGGTATTCTGCCCCCTTGTATGTGGATATAACTAAAACAGTTATTAAAGAAGGGGAGGACCAATTGCAGACCCAGCATCAGAAGACCTTTATAGGAAAAATTCCTATCATGTTGCGTTCCACGTACTGTTTGCTGAATGGTTTAACTGACCGTGATCTTTGTGAGCTGAATGAGTGCCCGCTTGACCCTGGTGGCTATTTCATCATTAATGGATCAGAAAAGGTAAGGGATATATCTTGCACAGCCATCTTTACCGACACTGGAAGTTCTGTTACTTGTATCCATATGTTTTGCCAGGAGCATAAACACTCTTATTTCAGTGTACCAGAGATACTGGGGGAGCTCCTGATCTTGCAGAAAGATGGGCTTTTAGTCATCTGTTAGGGCTTTCTCAAGCCACCTTTTCTTCTTTGAGGCACATTTCCCATCTTCAGTCCTTCCCTTCTTCAGTTTTGTGAACTGCTTTGTGTTTTGTGAGCTGTTTGCCAGTAAGTGCTCTAGATGTTTTTATTTCCTTTTCTAGCATTGCAGAGCAGCATGCAGTCTGAAATGAAGCACTTCCTCACTCGGAGTGTCCTCCAGCTTGTTCACAGCTATAGAGATGCATTTTGTTTTAAGAATAGGTTCTTGCCTCCATTGCTGTGGAAGCAGCTTTTGAACATCATATCCACACCTTGTTGGTGCCTCACCAGTGAAACTGACAGTATTTTCTAACTGATAACCTGGGCAAACACAGCAAAATAATTAGAATTTTATATTTCTTGGGGGAAAAAATCTGGCTTTGATTGTTGAGCGGGCATTTAAATTTGCCTGTGTAGTGCTTTGCCCTTGGAAAAACAGACAGTGAAATGCTTTCTTTGTCAGTGTGTGAAATGTCTTGGCACAGCCAACAGGTGTGGTAAGTAATGACAGACAATAGTGTTCCCTGAGTCTCTTGTTTTGGTTATTCCATCTTAACTAGCTGTACGTTTTGTTTAAATCTGTAATTTTAAAATACGGAGTTTGGTCAATTGACTTCATGTTGCTTTCAGTATTCTTTTTGTCAGTTATTTATTGGTACTCTTGTTTCTAACACAGGTTCTGATTGCTCAGGAGAAAATGGCTACAAACACAGTGTATGTGTTTGCAAAGAAAGATTCAAAATATGCCTACACAGGAGAGTGTAGATCCTGTCTGGAAAATTCCTCCCGGCCAACAAGTACTATATGGGTCAGCATGCTGGCCAGAGGTGGACAGGTATGGCTAGGCAGTAATAACCCCAGAGACTGATTTAGGAGTTTTGTTACTGTCCTGTCTATTTGTGTTATTTACTTTTGGGTTTTTGAGAAGAAATTTCTTCTGGTGCTAAGTTGTAAGGAAGATAAAAGGAAATGAAAATTTGTTTGTCATATGTTGTGCCTGTGTCTATCATAAATAATTTGAGGATTGAAATGAAGACTCAATTTTTGGTAGGTTTTAGGGCAAGGCTAAAAATATTTTTTAAATTACTGTACATGAGTTTTTAGAAAATTCAGACAAGTTGTGTCATGTTTTTTTTTCACAAAGAATAAGTTGAGGAGCAGGAACCCTCTCTTTGCTGATGGCCAAGGATAGTGTTGAGATGTATCTTGTAGATTTCATATTAATTTATATTCAACATCTAATTGTGCCATCTGTGAGGGGAAACAAGTGCTACTTGTAACTTCTAAAGCAAAAGGTGTCAGTACTCATTTAGTATTGCACTGATGTTTTGAAATCTTCCAAGAGCAACTTAAATAGAAGCTTTACAGTATTCTCACTCCTGATGTCTGGGGCACTCCTGGTTTCCTCTGCATCCCACAGCATTTCCTTCTGGAGAAGGGGAGCAGCTGCTTGAATATTCACTTGCACTGTGGATTAGAAAAACTGAGTTTAAGCCTGACAGAAGGAACATTGAAGGTGGATAGGATTACTCTTGGCACTAAGGGAAAGAAATCATGCATATGGGTGAATATCAGCAAAAACCTTACAAGTTTCACAGACTTCTAAAACTTGCAATGTTTTTAAAATAAGAAAACATTGCTGGAGTAAGGTTGTGGAGTAGCTCCTTAGTTGGCCTGGTCAGAAGCCATGTTTTCCTGTGGTGCTTGAGTAAATATGCTTGTGTTGTATCATCCAAATCCAGAGAGAGACTTTTACTTAAAGGCATGATGATTTTAGAGACTTTTATTGAAAGGCAGGATCATTTATGTCTAACCTGTGCTTTCCCCCATCTCTGCAGGGTGCAAAGAAGAGTGCCATTGGTCAGCGCATTGTAGCAACTCTGCCATATATCAAACAAGAGGTCCCCATCATCATTGTCTTCCGTGCACTCGGCTTTGTGTCCGACAGGGACATCCTAGAGCACATCATATATGATTTTGAAGACCCAGAAATGATGGAAATGGTAATATATATTAAATTATTTCCTGTTCTCATGTTTGGTGATGTGTCGGTGAAGGTAGTCATCACTTGAGACATTGTTCATTTTCCAGTTGTAATTATTTATTGTTATTGTGGGTTCTCTATTAGAAATGTTGAAAGTTCTCTGCCTGAATCTACTCTAATGAGTACATTAAGGGCACAGAGAACTGTGGAAATTTTTAAGAGTTAATATGTATTTGGGGAGTTAGGGTCTTCTCCCACTATTCTTGACTTTAATTGTAACATCTAGATTATACCTGAAACAGCATGAGACCTAGAATGAACTTGAATGAGAACTGTTTTCTGAAGTTTAAACTGTTTTTTGTGTTCTTCCTGCATGCTTCATTGCTGTTTTCTAGTGCCAGAATGACCTGGATCAATAATTAGCAGATCCTGAAAAGAATCATTAACAAACTACTGTGTAGTTTCCTTCAGCCCCAGCAGGCACTGGTTGCTACAGGATTTTGTTGTATTTTTGTGCCTTAGGTCAAACCTTCTCTGGATGAAGCATTTGTCATTCAGGAGCAAAATGTTGCCCTGAACTTCATTGGCTCAAGAGGTGCCAAGCCAGGTGTCACCAAAGAAAAGAGAATCAAGTATGCCAAAGAAGTCTTGCAGAAAGAAATGCTCCCACATGTTGGTGTCAGTGACTTCTGTGAAACCAAAAAGGCCTATTTTTTAGGGTATGTCAGAACTCTGTCTCATAGCTGCAAATGGATATTTTTTACTCGTGTATGATTGGAAGAATGCCTTGAATGGAAGTTTGTCTTAACCTCAGTCTTCTGGATACTCTGTTATAAACCTTGGGGCACTGGTATACTTTTGAGGCTGAGAAAATGCAAATTTTGATAAACTAGGGGAAAAAAAAGGAACAAAATGAACCTCAAACACATTTTGGATCTTAAGTTAAATATGATAGTGCTAAATGACTTTTTGATATCCAATTGCATGGATAACATCTAGAAATTGATAACTAAGATGTAGATAAGTACTGATAAGCTGACTGTAATGTAAATTACTCTTTAAAACTAATAGCACAGTGTCTTGATCACTGCTTATTGGTATGCAGATGAACTGTAGCATCAGGAGACTTGTGATTTTATACCTGATTGCATGTGCTTACACAGAGCCCGTATTACAGGGCAGATATTTAGCAGAAGAGGCAGGACCATCAAGATGTAAATATTTTCTGCTCTCTGTCCTTAGCCTGAACTTTCTCTGGGTCATCCATCTCTAAGGATGTGCTGAAGAGGTTTATTTTAGGACAGTGGTATCCTAAAGATCTAGAATGGACAGCCTTTAGGAAAGAGTTCACTGACTTATCTATGAAAACATGTAATCTTTCTTGTGAATGTCTGCTATCAGTTTAAAACATAAACTGTCTTACTTGCTTAGGTATATGGTTCATAGACTGTTGCTGGCAGCACTGGGAAGAAGAGAGCTGGATGACAGAGATCATTATGGCAACAAAAGACTGGATCTTGCTGGGCCACTCTTGGCTTTCCTGTTCAGAGGGTAACTATCACATACACATTTTCTTTCACAGTAGAGGCACTGCCAACTCTGTGCTTCTAAATCTGGCTAATTCTGTTGTGTCAGAGAGCCAGTCTGGGGCAACGCAGCTTCTATCTGCTTATGATTTTTTCATGGAGTGATTGAGTTTCCTATAACCGTAGGTGGCCAGCATTGACTTGTTTTGAAGCATATTTTGTGCATGTTTACAAATAGTTTCATTTGCTTTATTTTCCTCTGCCCCCTCACCCTGGTTATAAATTGCTTCTTTTCAGGAGGCCAGTGACTTTTTTTTCAAATAGCCCTGAGTAGGCTGAATTGCACAGCACTCTTTAATCAGATTTCTTGGTGTCTTTCTTCTACAGAATGTTCAAGAATTTGCTGAAGGAAGTGAGAATATATGCACAAAAGTTCATTGACAGGGGGAAAGATTTCAACTTGGAGTTGGCAATTAAAACAAGAATTATTTCAGACGGTTTGAAATATTCATTGGCCACTGGAAACTGGGGTGATCAGAAGAAAGCTCATCAGGCCAGAGCAGGAGTATCTCAGGTACAATAGGGGCTTTGTCAGGTTTACAGTTCTTATGGTAAAATTCTTCTCATGGAAGAGTTTAACATTGCTTAGCAGCCATACATGTTGTATGTTAATCAGAAATACTCTAAAAATGAAATTTCCTTAGGTGACACAGATGAAGATCCAAATAGTTGGATCTTAATAGGTGTGTGGTTTAGGGGGTTTTTTTGGTCGTGGTTTGTTTGCTGTGGCTGTTGGAGTCACTGCTAAACAGTTGGTGCAACTCTTGTAAAGATTTTTTTGTTAGACAATGCAGTTTTGTGTAAATTCCTAGTCCCAGGGAATCGTCCCAGGCGAATGGCTTTCTTTCCTTTAGTTACTTCCCATGCTTCACAGGCACTTAAAAAAACTTGAGTGACACCTTACAATATAAAAGTTATGTATTCCACTGCAAATGATGAGTGGCCCTGACTTCATTAGCCCAGGGTTTTGCTGTGGTGCGAGCATGCTCTGTAAACTTTTGCCACTACAGCACTAGTTAGGAGCTTGAGATTCTAGGGGTAGTGTGAGATTAGTGGTGGTGAACTAAAAAGTGTAGCTAACAAAAATCAGAGCTGTTTTAGTTCTTTCTAAGCACACCATTTCTAGAGGGTGTTGTTCCTTTGTGCTGGTGTGTCATGATGCCTGTCAGCAACACACTTAAGCTTTGACTGACTGAACTCTTTCCTACGTGCAGGTGTTGAACCGCCTGACTTTTGCATCCACACTTTCCCACCTGAGACGCCTGAATTCTCCGATTGGGAGAGATGGAAAACTGGCCAAGCCCCGGCAGCTGCACAACACCCTGTGGGGAATGGTTTGCCCTGCTGAGACCCCTGAGGTAATGAAAGCAGGATTTGTGTAGTAACTGCCTTTCCCTCATGGTCATTTTGTAGCCATGGCACCTGTGATATCCCTTGCACTTTTTTTAATAATGCTGATGCAAATATTCAGCTTTATAGCTAACTCGGTGGTTGAAAGCATGTTTTGTGTCCAGTTCCTTGAAGACTTAAGTTGAAATTCTTGAATCTTCTTTGGGGAACCTCTTGATTTGAAAATACAAGGTAACTTTGTGTTTCTGCTAGGGTCATGCAGTCGGACTTGTGAAGAACTTAGCCCTGATGGCTTACATTTCTGTGGGGTCTCAGCCATCCCCAATTCTGGAATTCTTGGAAGAATGGAGTATGGAAAACCTAGAAGAAATATCTCCAGCAGCCATAGCTGAGTATGTGCATATATAACTCTTTAAACAGACTTATGCTTTTTATCCTGCACGACACTTCAAGGGTTTGGGGTTATTTGGTGGGGTGGGATATTTTTTATTATTACTTGTTTGTTTCCCCTTTCTAGTGCTACCAAGATATTTGTTAATGGCTGCTGGGTAGGAATACACAAAGATCCAGAGCAGCTGATGAATACCCTAAGGAAGCTTCGTCGTCAGATGGACATCATTGTGTCAGAGGTATAAATCTTTACATCTAGAGTTTGGGTGTCCTTTTAGAGAAGAGAAGATAATTGCTTGATGCTACTTCACAAGTTTCAAGTTGCATTATTTGCAGGTCTCTTTCTGAATATACTTCACATTGGGTTTGCTTTGTGTTTTGTTTGGGGAGGTTTTAGTATTTGATTGATTTTTTTAAATTATTATTATTGTATGCTTGATTGTGTATGATTTGTTGCTTGGTTGTGAGGTTGGTTTTTTTATGGGGGGATGTTGGTTTTTAAAGAGGATCCAGTTGAAAGACGAAAGTGTTGAAAATAATCTTCTGAAATGCTTCTGTTTTGAGGAGTGTTACTCTTTGTTCTGTGCTTCTGATAGAGCCTGGGAAGTTCTGATAGTCTAGAAAGTCTGAAAATTTTGTTTTCTGTGGTTCTGATTCCAAGCTGCAACTTTGTACTCACGGGGTGCTGCTGTCTTTCCCAGGTCTCGATGATTAGAGATATTCGTGAGCGAGAAATCCGCATCTACACTGATGCAGGCAGAATTTGTCGGCCCCTTTTAATTGTGGAGAAACAGAAGTTGCTGCTGAAGAAAAGGCACATTGACCAGCTGAAGGAACGAGAGTATAACAATTACAGGTGAGATACATTCCTGAAATTCAACTGAAGGTGTCGTTTTCCATCTTGGAAGCTGCATGTTCCCTCAGGTTGGAGAGAGGAATGTTTAAAGCTTTGTGCAGCACAAAGATGCTTTCTCTGCCTGGTAGTTTGATCAGTTTTTTTAATCACACTGAGGCAGTGGTAGTAGTAGTAAGTCAGGGAAGTCCTTGTTATTGTCACTGCTGAACAGACCCATTTTAGGTGTTAAATGAGTTATTGGTTGTTCAGTTGGCAGGACCTCGTGGCCAGTGGTGTAGTAGAGTACATTGACACCCTGGAAGAAGAGACTGTGATGCTGGCAATGACTCCAGATGACTTGCAAGAGAAAGGTGTGGCTTACTGTTCAACATACACACACTGCGAGATTCACCCATCCATGATCCTGGGAGTGTGTGCATCTATTATCCCTTTCCCTGATCACAACCAGGTCAGTGCACCTCTGCTGACATCCTGCTTTTAAAGCTGATAGAAAACCCACAGGTGTGTGTGTGTGTAAAGAGCTTTGTGTACGTAACTATTGGTCTTCCCTTTGTCTGTCTAGTCTCCCAGGAACACATACCAGTCTGCTATGGGTAAGCAGGCTATGGGAGTCTACATTACCAACTTCCATGTCCGTATGGATACACTGGCACATGTGTTGTATTATCCCCAGAAGCCCCTGGTAACAACACGCTCCATGGAGTACTTGAGGTTCAGAGAACTACCAGCAGGTGCGTTGTCAGTTCACATTCATGGAACAAAAATACTGGTTTTGGTTTTGTTTCAAACATGTCACAAATGGTGAATGTAGAGTACCTGAACATTTAGCAAATGTGTGCAATTTATGAAATAAGGTTAAGTGTTAGCTTGTAGCTGGACAGCTACACTGCAAAAAATTTGTTGGTAGTGTTGCAGCTGAAACTAGTTTACCCAAAAAAATCCTGCTAAAATCTAACTGAAAAAAATCATTTTTTGTATTGATGTTTGGTAGGTTTTTTCACAAGGGGTCACTCTTGATTCTCTTTTCAACCCAGAGTTGCATTTGCTCATACTGCATGTTTTTGTGTGTGGGATGTAGAGATTTTATCTGAGAAAGGGTAGAACATCTTCACTGTAGAGAATACAGCCTACTTTAAGTTAAAATAGTGTCTGTCTGGGCATGTGTACAGTCTTTCAAAATATTTTCTCTGCATATTCTAGGTATCAACTCGATTGTAGCCATTGCATCATACACAGGCTATAACCAGGAAGACTCTGTCATTATGAACCGTTCTGCTGTGGACAGAGGCTTTTTCAGGTAAGACGTTGTAAATTTTTTAACTGCCTGGAATTTAAAAAAAAAAGCTATACTGAGTTGTCCAGAGGCTCAAGAAAAATTAGTTTTATGCTGGAAGATGCCATTCTCCAAATCTTTCCAACTTGAAAAGCTTCTTAATTTTTTTTTTTTTTAATGGGAATGGAGGGAGCAATATAATGAAAATAGTGAATATGTATCTTAGCGAAAGACCATGAAACCTGACTGCCCACTTTGTCTTCTTGATCTTCCATTTTGATCTTTATTCAATTTAGGGTCCTTTGTATCACAGTTTAATGAAAAAACAGTTGGACTCTTCCCTGGTGTATTTTCATACAAGTCTTGCCAGTTACCAGAACAATGTTGCAGCGTTGCAGCGTTGTAGCATAAGTCTCATCTTTGTTATTGATACAGTTGCTACCAGTTAGGATTGGAACGTTCCTCTCCTTAGAAGGAACTGCTGTTGGCACAGCTGGTGGCTGATGTGACTTTGTACATTACAGTACACTGAAAGCACTTTGGTGTGCTGGCAGCTGAGGCAACAAACAAAAACCCTTAAAGCACAGACAGAACCTTATATAAATTGAAAGTTTTTCACTGCAGGTCAGTTGTACTGAGTGTGGCACTGCAAGGTAGCAGTAGAAGCCAAAAAAGGTTTGCAGAATTGCATGCATAAGAAAAAAAATATGAGAATGATATGCTGAAGATGTGAATAATCATTAGGAATAATAACTACTTCTGAGGTGTCAAGCAGTACAAAAGTCTTTGAAGTTCATCAAAAACTAGCATGTTATCTTAGGTTCTTTGGCAGTATCTGCAAAATGACCATTGTAATGCCCTCTGAAACTTTTTTGTTTGGTGGGTTTTTTTGGTTTTGTTTTCCCCTCCTCAGTGAAGATCAGATTAACAGCAGATCAGAGGAAAGGTTATGCAGCATGTGCTGATTATCTGGATTTGGTTGTTATTAGTAACAGTAGCCATAATATGTGAAAATGAGATACACAGGTGGGGGAAAATGATGCTGGTTTCACTGGAGAAGACTTTATAACTTCATTTCAGGTCTGTGTTCTATCGCTCATACAAAGAGCAGGAGTCTAAGAAAGGGTATGACCAAGAGGAAGTTTTTGAAAAGCCTACACGTGAAACTTGCCAAGGTAAGATAAAGGAGTGTACAAAGACTCCATTTTTAAATTAAGGTTTTGTGGGCAAGGTAGTTAACATTGAACTGATTCGGTCTTCGTTTTGGGATATATTAATACATTTCTGTATTTTATAGAAATTACTGTATCAATTGAGCTATTTGCATTAGATATTTTAGCAATTGTCTGAAGTTGCAAGTAGACTTGTTGAATTACTGCAGAACATCAAGAGTCAGTATGTTGAAAAATTTAGGTCTACTTTTTTTGTCCTTTTATTTTCCCCCAAAGGTATGAGGCACGCAATCTATGACAAACTTGATGATGATGGTTTGATAGCCCCTGGGGTACGTGTGTCTGGGGATGATGTCATCATTGGCAAAACAGTCACACTGCCAGAAAATGAAGATGAGCTGGAAAGCACCAACAGACGCTTCACCAAGAGAGACTGCAGCACCTTCCTGCGGACCAGTGAGACTGGGATTGTAGATCAGGTCATGGTAACCCTGAACCAGGAAGGATACAAATTCTGCAAGATTAGGGTGAGCACTGACGTTCATGCTTTCTGCTTTAATAATCTTTGGTCTGTATTCAAGTCACCAATTGCATATTTTGCTGTGGCTTACAGGTACGTTCCGTAAGAATTCCACAAATTGGAGATAAATTCGCTAGCAGACATGGTCAGAAAGGAACCTGTGGTATCCAGTACAGGCAAGAGGTAGTCATTTATTTTTTTTCCTTCTGAAGATTTTACCTGTGATGATCTTAGCATTGGAACTGTCTTAAGTGAATTGTCTGTGGAATATCTACTCAGGTGCAATGTTGATTTAAATGTAGCTAAAATATTTTTAGAAGGGGACACAGCTGCTTCTTACATATTTCAATGCCTTTTAAATTCTTCAAAAGACCTAATTTGGATCCAGGCACATGCTTTTCCTAAAGATGATGTTCTGGGAGGAATTGACTGTGTGTTTCCCTGCTCTAGGATATGCCCTTCACGTGTGAAGGCATCACACCTGATATCATTATCAACCCCCATGCCATCCCTTCCCGTATGACCATTGGTCACTTGATTGAGTGTCTTCAGGGCAAGGTAAGAACAGTCTTCTGTACTGCATGTCTGAGCAGTATGAATTAAAATTTGGCAGGGATTGTTGTTTCGAGTTGTTTTTGTTTTTTTTTTTTTGTAAAGATAAACACTATCTAGTGTGTGTTAATTCACTTAAAAATTATTGTTCTCCAGTTAGTTGATAGCAAAGGGAGGTTTCTTAGGGAAGATGTACGGTGCTGTAAATTTTATCCAGAAGGTCAGGCCCTACAGTGTGCTCTATCATCTGTTGCTTTTGTTCCAGACATTTTCCCCTGACCTAGAAAAAGGAGTAGCAAATTTGTTTATAGTGTGTATTTTTTAAAATACGTGGCAGACAAACACAGAGAGATAAGGTACTATCATTGGTGTGGAATCTCAAATTCCGGTATTAAAGAGTTACAACTGAAACAGCTAAATATGGTCTAACCAGTCCTTCAGAAACCTGACAAACTTTTCCAAATCTCTTCTCTGAAGGTGTCTGCAAACAAGGGAGAAATTGGTGATGCTACACCTTTTAACGATGCTGTCAACGTGCAGAAGATTTCCAACCTTTTATCAGATTATGGCTATCATCTAAGAGGAAATGAGGTATAATCAAAGTATCAATTCACTGTAATTTTTTAAAATACATTTGAAGGGTAGTAAGGCTTATGATTGCATTGACTTCTTCAGGTCCTCTACAATGGTTTCACTGGTCGAAAAATCACATCCCAGATCTTCATTGGTCCTACCTATTATCAGCGCTTGAAGCACATGGTGGACGACAAAATCCATTCCCGTGCACGAGGGCCAATCCAGATCCTTAACAGACAGCCCATGGAAGGCAGATCTCGGTAAGGATCCCTGCCAGTTTCTCTACAGTGTTTTGTTTTTCTGTCCAGTTTTTAGCCCTGAACAAGTAGTTGCTTCAGCTTTGCAGCTTAATTAGCTCACCCCAGACAGCCACCTGTTTTTTCATGTGTTTGGCTTAAGATGTTGTATTGGGTGCAGGTGCCAAGGTTTCAGTAGCAGGAGGTACTGTTGGGGTGGCCTCTCTGAGAAAGGACCAGGGTTTGCCCTGTGCTGGACACATCCACTTAGAGCTGGCCGTGGCAGCCCCAGTGCTGGCCAGAGCTGAGCCCAGCAGCGGTGCTGGTGGCATCTCTGTGAGAATATATTTAAGTAAGGGTAAAAAAATGCTGTGCAGCAGCTGTGAGAGACGAGTGAGGAAATGCAACAGGAACTGCCCTGCAGCCTGTGGAAAGCCCACACTGAAGCAGGCTCCTGGTAGGAGATATGACCTGTGGGAGACTCCTGCTGCTGCAATCTGTTTCTGAAGGATTGTATTCCATGGGAAGGGCCCATGCTGGAACAGTTTTTGAAGGATTGCCACATACTGGAGCAGGAAAAAATTCTGAGGAGAAGGGAGCAGCCAAGAGGAGCTGTGATGCACTAACTGCAATACCCATTCTCTCAGTCATCACAAGGAGGGGGAGGAAGCAGTTGGGAATGAAAGGAGTGAAATAAGCCTGGGAAGAAGGTTGGGGAGGTGAACTTTCTAGTTTTGTCTTTGCTTCTCATAGTCCTACTCCATTTTTAATGGATGATAAGCTGTACTTCCCCATGCTGAGTCTGTTTTGTCTGTGATAATAATTGATAATCTCCCTGGTTTTACATCCACTCATGAGCTTTTCCATCTTACTTTCTCCCCATGTCCTGTTGACATGGTGGGGATGAAAGAGCTGTTTGCGGGACATCTGGCAGACAGCCAGGGTTAAACCCACCACAGATAAGCAGAGGATGACTTAATCGTACGCTTCATTTTGCTGTATGGTTGTGCTGTCTGTGACTGTCAGACACCAGCTGTTGAAATGCTCACCGACAGTCAATAACTGTTTTCACAGTTTTATTCTGTGGTGTTAGAGGAAAATTAATGCACAGCTTTCCTCCTGCCTTGCAATACAGATTCTTGTTCCACCATCAAGAAGTGACTATTTTGCCAGTGAACTCAAAAGTTGAGGGGTTTTTCTCTTCCTTTTAGTGATGGTGGCCTTCGCTTTGGAGAAATGGAACGAGATTGCCAGATTGCTCATGGAGCAGCCCAGTTCTTGAGAGAGAGATTGTTTGAAGCTTCAGACCCATACCAGGTCCATGTGTGTAACCTCTGTGGAATCATGGCAATTGCAAACACGAGGACTCATACCTACGAATGCCGCGGGTGCCGTAATAAAACTCAGGTACGTGTGGTTTTCATCAGCCATTGTTTCTCCTTGTGGGCAGGAGGAAATGCCACTTGAGTGAAGCAGGAGGATGGGGAAGTAAATATTTAAAGAAGCACCAGAACAATTGCTATTTTAGTTTCATAACTGTTTTAAGTGTTTATAGCGTTGTAGTCAATTTGGATGCTTCCTTTATTAATTTTATAGTGTTGGCATGTCCCTTGGCAGGAAGTGCTGTTCAAGTGTTGTACAGTGCAGAGTTTTCAGAGACGAAATGCTCAAGAGCTTATTTTTAGAAGTAAAACTCAGAATTACAGGAATTTAGAGGCATCGCCCTTGTGACTGTCCCATGAAGATATTTATGCTTGCAGAGCTAGGTCCCCACGGGAGGGCTTTTGTGTCGCACTTTGGTGGTTTTTTTTAATTTAATAAAAGCTCTGCAGTGCATGCTCGGTTACAGAAGTATGTCAAGGGAGAGTGGTAGCAGAGATAAAAATAGTTGCCTTGAACAGCCTTGTTTTTGTGCTAGGGACTGACTGCTGCAACTCTTAACAATGGCACTGGGGTTACAGAGTCATGTGTGCTGGAAACCTTACCTGCATTTATGCACCTCAGGCACGCTCTGCTATGCACATGTTCTGTGTTAAATGGCTCTTGTTTAGGATCAGAGCCCTTGGCTGCATTTTTACATTAAAAATGTGTTCTGCAGAGCTGTTGTGTAGCCCCCACAGACAGTCTCAGCTTCCTTCTTGCTTTGATACTGTCTGTGCACAATTCTTGCGAAATGCTTTCATGCATAACTCCAGATTTGCTTTCAGGCCAAAATCTCAGTAAGTTATTTGTGTAGAGGATGGTGGAAGTTGATGTTTTTTGAGTGTTTTATCACAAGACTTTCAAAATCTCTTTCCAGATATCTTTGGTTCGAATGCCCTACGCTTGCAAACTCCTCTTCCAAGAACTGATGTCTATGAGTATTGCACCTCGTATGATGAGTGTTTAGCCTTAAAAGGGCTTTTTTTTTTTAATTATAAGACTCAAGTGCTCAGGTTTTGTTTCATTTTGTATACAGTGCATTCAAAATTACAGTTTTACTCATCTGCTGTGTGCTGTTCAAAAGTATGTTTATTTCCTGTAAATAGAATTAAAATTTGTAATCGAACTTGTGAAACTATTTGTGTATCTGTGAAAGAAGTGTGCAAGCAAATTGGGACTCAAAGAAAAAGGGATTTAAGAGGGACTGATTAGTCAGCTAGAAAAAGCCAGAGCTTGCAGCTTTCCAAAATACTAATTTAAAACTGTGCGTAAGTGAAAGTCCTCACATCACAGCTCTGCACCATCATCTGTGAAAAAACAAAAACATGTTACAGTCTGTCCTGTTCCAAGGGAGAATATCACAGTTTTGGCAATAGTTTTGGGATCTCTTGGCTGAGGGTGAGACCTGACCCCTCCTTCCTTCCTGCCTTCTTTCCTTCCCTCCCTGCTGCAGGGGGGTGATAATAGACACGTTTTTCTGTGCTGAGATCACCTGGACATGGCACACAGACTCTCACAGTGTAGCTATGATGTCTGACAGCTTGTTCCATTAACTTTATCAATTGCCTTTAAGGTGGCTGTCTACATTTGCTTATCACTTAGCTCCAGATGCCTTAAAGCTTTCCTACAGCTGAAAAGAGCCAGCTGTAGCATGTTCTGGGTGTGTATAAGAAACAAACTGAGGCACTGTGCACAGTGCTGCAACCTCACAGTGCTGCAGCCTCTGAGAGAGAGGGAGTGAACATTTTCTGTTCTCGGGTATAAGATGTTTGAAAGGGGATTAGAGACTACCTTAAAACCATTAGCAAAGTTCCTATGCATGATATTTGGATTCATTGTAAGCTCTCATCTCACTGCCAGGTGCTGCTAATGTTCTTCTAAGGGAAGTATTTTAGCTCTCCACAGACATAAGGACACAAAAAGTCAAGGCTATATAGTTTGGATAAAGCTAGGGGGGATTAAAACTAAGGATTACATCCAATAGGGGATTTGGGCAGCACAGTATCCTCTAGCCAGGTGCTTTATTCCCTGTCCCTCTGCCTCTAGCAGGGTTACAGTTACTGTTCTGGCTCTCCAGATTTATTCCTAAGCATATCATGTTGCTGTGGGACTGAGCCATCCTCTGCAGCTGGGATGAGGCTGGTAGGTCTGCCACCAGCTTTGCACACAGCCTAGCAAAGAGGACATGCTGTGGCAGATCTCTGACTGCACATCCCAACATGCAGAGAACATGGCAGGAACCGGAATGTCTGCTGTGCCAACACAGTTCCCAGGAGAGAGGAGAAGGTTCGAAAGCATCCAGATAACTCTGGAAGGATGATACAATTGTAGGACTGGAAACCCACTGGAAATTGCTCTATAAAAAACCCAGAAGGTGTTTTTTAATTTTACTTTGGTATTTCCAGTACTTTCCAGCATGTGGAGGGTTATTTAACCATCCCTTGAGAACTCTAGCAGCTAAGATTAGCTGGAATGTTTTGTCAAACGCAAAACCTGCATGTTAACTGGTATTTCTAGTGGAGGGGAATGGTTGTTGGGGTTTGGGGATTTTTTTTGAAAGCATTAAACAGGTGGTCCTTTTGTATCAATAACAATAACCTGTTAAGGGAGAGAGCTGCTGAGTGTTCAGCCACACTTACCAACCTTTGGTCAGGGCTATTTCATGCAGAGTTTCCACAACGTGGATTTTTGCAGAAGCTGTTGCCTCTCCTTTGGCATTTGATGCATGGCACTCATATTCCCCAGCATCATCTTTGCTCAGAGGAGATATCTAAGGGAAGAAACACACCCCACTCCCCCAGTGAGCATCTTGTGCACTGATAGAGGTGATTCTGTTTTCAGGTATCTTACAGATCTTCTTTCTGTCAAACTCTGTCCTGACCTCTATTGCCCCTCTGATTTTGCAAGTATGCACACTTCTCCTACAGGCTAGTCAGAGGAAGGGTGCATGCACCAGGTAAGACTGGAGCCAGCAGCCACCCTTATCCTTCATCTCTAACTCAGGTTATTTTCCTCTAAATTCCCTGTCTGTTGCCATTTGTCTCCTGTGCTGTTCTTTGTTCGTGAGCAGTTTGCCAACTGCATTCTGCTGTCTACGCAGCCCTGTGCACACAGAATACGTACCAGCACCCAGCCAGTCACTTCGTGTTTCTCAGGGCCCCCACGGGTCTGGATAGCCAAGTTCTCTCGGTCCCCAGGCAGAAGCTCCATCCTCTGGACACCATACTGTCCTCGAATTATCTAAACAGAGGGGCAGGAATGGGTAAGAACTTTGGGGCTTGCTTATGCTGGCACTGCATGCTGAACCATACCTGCACACAGATCAACATTAGATATACATGGATGTGTTTTGTGCAGCAGCGGTGTATCTCTAGCGTCAGTTTCACCTTATCCTCCGTGTAGTGCAGCCACACCACCCCACTGCCTCAGCCCTGAGGCTGTTCCCCTCACCTCAGCAGCAACAGTGGCCCAGTTTTCTGGTACAGATGGTGCTGGGCAGTGGGGTGTGCCAACATGCCCTGTGCTGATCTGGCCTCACAGAACTTGTGTGTGTGTTCCCAAGGGTGTGTTCAGCCCTGCCTGTTTCTGCTGCAGCAAACCAGGCAGTCCCTCTGGTAGGCACTGCATCAACAGGAAAGCAGCACTGCAGTCCTTCCCCAGTATCTGAGCCCAGGATAAGTGGTGCTCAGCCCTTGTTACCACCAGGTCAAGCAGTCTCTCAGCCAAGAGGAAGAGGCATGAAAAGCAGAACAGCATTGGCAATCAGTGTAAACTCAGCATCTATTCATAAACAAACAGAACATGCTGCCTTGAGTCAACAAGCCCACACTGTATGCTCACCTGACAGTCTGCTCTTGAACCCCTGCCCTTGCTGTCTTACAGCAAATTTTGGGCCAATCCAGTTTTTTTCTCCGTAGTATCCTTAAGTAGTAATGTTTCAGCTTAATTTTAAGACCCTTCACAAGTGTGCACAAACCTGTGGCACTTGAGGAAGCTGCAGGAGCCATGCAGTGGCTCAGCCCTACAGCCAGGATCCTCTCCATTCAACACTGGCCCCCATCCTAAGCCAGATGTTACCAGTGCTGCCAAAATCAACATGCTGCTGGCTACTGGAGCTAAATGACTGCCCCATGTGGTTCCTGTTCCTGACGTGGGCGATGTCTAGCCACCTCAGAGTCACTGCTGCCAGCAGGGTGGAAGGTGAAGGCAGGTCAAGGGACATTCCCTACATGCTCAAAATACCAGGCACTACCAAGAGAAACATGAGTCCTGTCTTGGCTCGGGATCAACAACAGTTTATTTTCTAAATAATGTCTAAAAATTAAGCAAAACCAGATGTTTGGGGGTGGACAGAACTGCTGAGATGAGAGAACTCATCGAAGAGGTGTGTTTCTACAGAGGGATCTGCTATGGCCTTTGTGCTTACAAGGCACTTTGAGCCACCTCAGGTTTTCTGTGCTGTAAGAGCTCTTAGCAGGGCCCTTACCTTATTCCAGATGAGGACAGGGGTTGGGATGCCAATGACTTCACAGCTCAGGTAGATTTGTGCTCCTGTCACATTCCAGATGTCCTTAGGAGGAGTCACAATGGAGGGTCCTGCAAAAAGGGTGAAAAGCTTTTAAGTCTCAGGCAACTAAGCCTGCCCCCATGCTAAGCCTTTTAAGTGGTAGCCAGTCATGGTTTTGAGGATGAGGTGAAGGCGATCCCTGCTAGGAGCAAAGTTCACTGGACTGATCCTGCATCACAGCACTTCTCTCTCCAAAGTGACACACACCCAGCCTTGAGCTATCCAGACCAACAGGTGCTTGCGCCAGATGAAAACTCAAGTGTTGAGCAGTTCAGGTGATGAGTCCTCCTCCTCGTGAGGTTGAGGTTAGAAGTAAAATACAGTTTGTATTCTGTTATCTCAGAGGCTTAGCAGAACTGTTCCAACTGCTGGCTCTGCCTTCCATGCAGTCACCAAGTCAGCTGGCATGGAGGAAAGGACCCCCAGGAGACAGGGTGCATCCTACTCACTCTATCATGCCATGAAGAGGTTGCCCAACTTGTCAGCATCGTTTCTCCCAGCATGATTTCAATCCCATGGCTGTGGGCCAGCAGAATTCAATGTTATGCTGTTTCTGCTTTACCTGTGTGCAATGCTCAGCCAAAGAAGGCTGGCTGGGTGGTGGCAGAGCTCTCCATGGGCGAGATCTGGGAAGGGAGTAGGTGAATGCAGAGCTCCGTTTTTCTCCAGGGAGCTCCAATTCCTGGTTAAATAGGGCGTGGCTTCTAAAGCAGATCAGAGCAGGCTTGTTTTGCAGATCTGGCTGGAGATGTTTATCCCTCAGGCTGGGAAATGCTGGAGACATAACCCCTATCCCAGGAAGGGAAGAAAGGCCTTTTCTGTTCAATCCCTCTAGTGAGGCTGTTTTGTAAAACACAGCTATTAATTCCCCACAGTAGGAAGTGCAGACCAAAGGAGCACAGAGTGTTTATTTCCAGTTATTGATAGCTTTAAGGGCTCCACAAACAGCTTTCCCCCTTCTGTTCTGAAGATGCAGGCAGTAACAGGAAACTAAAGCTCCCATTACACTCCATCAGGAGAAGGCATTTCCTACTCAGACAGATACTCCAGAGCCAGCCTGACAGAAGCTCCTGGTATACTGGCTCACAGACCACACACAGCTCATTCCCAGCCCCATAAAAGAGGGGCAGAAATGGGGCCTGATGCTTCTTATGGGTCCTGAATATGCACTGATTTCAGCCCTGCATTCTACCCTGCAGCCCTGTTGCAGACAGTGGGGTGCAGGTTTCAAGTGCATCCCACTGCACCATCTTCCAGCAGAAAGCTGGTGTCTTCTTCCTCCTCATGATCTGGGGGCAGATCCACACTGGTATCACCAGCCAAAGGGTATCAGCCATGCTTCTGTTTTAGTCCAAGAGATGCTGAGGTGGTTCCCTGCTCCTGCGCAGCTGGTGCAAACCCAGAGAAGTGTTTGCTCTTCTCTTTCGAGACTTCTCTTTCCAGGAATGACTGTACACAGCCTCCTGGTGGGAAGCTGCTAAGAGACCAGGGGTGGCTGCACTCAACATTCTCTGTTACAGAACTATCCCAGTTCTTATTTTTAACAGGAGGCAGCTGTGGAGAAGCAGAAAAGTTTTATGTGTAGCCCTGGGTGATGGTTGAAACCACACCTAATTGTCAGCATGGACTGGTTTCCTGGCAGACACCACATCCCAGGTGCTCCTCATCTGCACAGAGATGAGTCTCTCAGCTGAGAAGAGGATTTAAGCAGCATTTCAACACCCTGCTGAAAGTTTTTCCCCTGAGTACCCCAGAGTGGCCAGCCCAGGGCATTGCCATCTCCAGGATGGGGCCACCTCAGGTCATGCACTCTGCTCCCCTTACCCAGTGCAGCATTTCCTGCACAGCCCAGCTGTTCTTTTTCTGTTGTCCCTTAAACAATAGGGATAATAAGGTGCTTGGAAGCTCTGATGGGACATAATGTCCCCAGGCGGCTGGGCTGGACCCATGCTCAGTGTGGGACCTCCAGCTGATATGCACCCAGCAAAGCCTACTGTTGCTGCCCTTACTCTGTTGTACAGCCCTCCACATGCAAATTGGCTTTCCTAAAGCAGAGCCTGGGACTTGTCCCCAGCTGACAGGGCTATTATATCTGCCCCTGTATGACACCATCCTGTCACTGGGGTTCTTCCATGAGGCAGGAAAAACACAAGTGTCCCCCAATGATCATCATCTCTCACCAGAGAAGATGAGAAATCCTGACTCTTACATTAAAAGCCAGGTGGATATTCAGGCATTGTTATCCTCATCCAGGATCTGGCTCAATTCTGCCCTGGTTGGGAACTGGCAGCATTCAGCACACCACTAAATCCACTGCCTGAGGTGTTTCAGTCTTGGTTACTGCCGAGTTTCCCCCTGTGCCAAGAGTTCAGACGCCCACTTGCCCAGAGGTGTTTATTCACCCTGCCACCATGAACAGGTCACGCCATGATTTTTCAGCAGCAGCCTCTGACAGGGGAAAAGAGACAAGGAATTTCTACCCACCTCCTGGGTGAGGAGAAATTGTTTATCTTCTTGGACAGGGGAATTGCCTGCATAGCTTCGCAGCAATGCCCTGTCTGGCTTGGCACAGCAGTCACAGCACAGTGAGAGCTTGGCTGTTACAAGCTAGTCCTGAGCTCGGGATGTACATCCTGATCCAACCAGGCAGAACATGACGTTCTACATTTGGCTGCAAAATGAGCTGGAAGCATCCACAGGCCTCTGCCTGTATCTGACACAGCTCTGAGGCCAGGAGGGAATACACAGCCTGAGAGATGCAGCAAGTGTCATGGGAAAAGTCACTGTGCTCTCTCTGGGCATTTGACTTAAATCCATACAGCCAAAACTCTAGAGCTGGGCTTCTTCCGCCACTAAAAATAAATGAGAAAGGCCAAGAAGTCATCAGATTTGAAGTCAAATCGTCAAATGACAACCAGCCACAGCAGTGACTAAACTCTCACCACCAGAGTGAGCTGACACCCAGGTGCATGGCAGTCACTCTGCTTACTGCCTGTGCTGGTCCCACTCATGCTCCCTCCCACAGTCCCCCAAAGTGGACAGAGATGGACAGATGATACGGCAACTTGACACAACAGGAGAGGCGGGGGATGGCGGAGCCTTGCATGCACTTCAGAAGATGTGAGGACATTCCCTCCTCCAAATGCCCCTCTTGCTTCAGGAGTTCTTGTGAAGGGAGCAGAGTTGGGACTGGAAACAATCCCACCTTGTACAGAGCAGATGTCTTGATTCTTAGCAGCACCACCATCATCTTACAGCCAGCACCTTAGAGGCCTTGCTGCTCTACTGGCAGCACTGCCCACAGGGGGATGGTTTCTCCCTCAGCTTCCTTCAGGCTGAAGACCTGAGGGCTGCACCTGCCCATAAAAATGGTCACCACCATCAAGGTGGCTGAGTGGTCCCCGCTGTCCTGCCAGGGACACTGTGGATGGACAGATGCTCCCTGACTGCACAAGAGCTCCTTGACCAAGATGACAGCCCAGGCTGTTGATGGATATCAGCTGCTCTCCACAGGCACTTCAAGCATTTCCTCCGTGCTCTGCCCATTGTTTGTAAAACAAACAGCTCTCCCTGGCCCAGGAAGGCGCTTTTTACAGAGCCCCAGAGCTCATTCACCCTGGGACGGAGCCTGAAAACACTTTTTCTGCAGCTTGCAGGGAACTGACAGCCTGTGTTATGTCAAAAATAGCAGCTGGAAAGGAGTTCCCATTGTTTTATGTTGTTGCTTTTCTGCCACAGCAATGTGCACAGCAGAACCCCTGACGTCCTCGATGAGGATATTATTTTGCATCTGTTCCTGACACCCCTCCTAAACCGGGAACTCCTTCTCCTGGCAGAGACCTGGCATGTCCCAGCCCACCCACTTGTCCCTCACTGATACCTGGATGCTCACTCACAACTGAGGGTTAGCAGGTCCTCACCAATCTCCCTTTGGTGTTCACACACAGAATCAAATAAAAATCACACGGCAAGCAAAGCAGTAACCTTTTTGCTAAAATCAAGGGGCATCAAGGTATGTGACTTAAGGCAAAAATCAGCTCGACATTAAGAACTGTTGGCTATGTCCTGGTGCTTGGGAGTGTGTGGAAGCCCAGACCATGAACACACGAAGCCATGTACCACATGCTGAAGCTCAGGTGGGTGCCAGCTTGGCTCCCAGCCACCCCTCCTGCACACTGCACTGCCCTGCCACAGCCCCAGGCTGCACACAGGCTGGGAACACTCCCCAAGAGGACAAACTCAAGCAAAAGATGAACATTGTTCACTCTCACAAGGTATTGCAAGTCTGAAAATAAACCCTCTCCAGTCTCCTAAGTTGCTGGTAAAGTACTTTCCCTTCAAAATTACTTTATATGGAAAAAGGCAAACCTTCCATAAGCAACATCCAGTCATTTTAGCTGGCGTGGCCTCAGCTTCTCCCTCCCAGGTCAATGCCCTGAGAGAGGCGGCAGCAGATGGGAAATGCAAGCAGCTCCTGGCCTTCCCCACTCCCAAAGCTGCCTGCTGCTTTCTGGCATATTTACAAGCCTCCTCTGTTACCTTCTTCTGAAGGCATTTCTTGTCCTCCTGTAATATGCCGTTGAAGAGACTAAGGAGTTACAGAAGGAAGGGAGTGCTGGATGCTGTGTCTGTCTGGACGCTCCCCCTCAGACTTCAGCAGGCCCTGAAAAGGCTGCAAACACGAACACAGCTTTGCCCCAAGCCCAGAAGACTGGAGACTGAGTCAGCGTGAGGAAGGGCCCTGGGCCACCATCATTCTGCCATGGAGCAACTCCTGCTTTCCACACCACTGGGGTCAGCATGGTGCACACCACTGCCACTGGAAATCCCAGCCCTGCTGTTTGACCATGGTTTGGGAACGCTGCCTTCAGAGACCTTCAGGACCTTCATATCATGGAATCATAGAATGGTGTGGGTTGAAAGGGACCTTAAAGAACATCTACTTCCATGAGCTAAAGCCTGGAAAGAATGTGAAAAGCTTACAGTGGGAGACAGAAAAAAAAGCATGGCAGCATTTATGCATGGAAAAGCAAGCAGGGCTTTCAAAAATCTGACCTGATTAGACTTGTTACGCAGTAATCTCCTATTTAGTTCTAACCTCAGTCAACCTCAGCCCAACAAAGGATTAAACACTTTTTTTTTAAACACAGCATGCCTTTCCAGCAACAGAAAAAACAAACATAGGGTGGAATTTGCTGATCAGTAATCATTCCTTCCTAGTGAATTTGGGTATGCTGTGACGGTTGAGAATGAATACACAGGTGAAATACAGGATCCTCCTGAGCCGTGAAGGTTTTGCATAGTCCCTGACATACTGTTGCTCTCTAGGACTCTGACAAGTAATATATTAAACAGCTTCCATAGCAGCTTTTAGCACAGTAACCATAAAAACTCAAGCTCCAATGAACCAAAACCTTTTCAAATAGTGGAATGCCTTTTAAGGAGGAATTTATGGCCTGTGCTACAACAGTGGAAGTCCCCAAAGTTACACATGAATTTTAAATCACCAGTATTTTTGAACGTTGAGAGCAATGAACAGCAGTGTTCAGGAGTCAGCCATGAAACATAACAGAGTCCAGGAAGGCTGGATGTGTTTTTAAAAAGGAATTGTTAAATATTCAAAAGCAGACTGTCCCCAAGTGTAGAAAGACCAGGGGAAAAGACCAGCCTCATTAAAAAGAGAACTTAGGCTGGAATTTAGGGAAAAAAAGGAGAATCTATCATCTCTGGAAGAAGGGTCAAGTAACGTGGGATGACTCTAAGGATGCTGTGAGGTCATGTAGGGAGAAAATTAGAAGGGCCAAAGCCCAATTAGAATTTGATTTGGCTGCTACAGTTAAAGACAAAAAAGTTTCCATAAATACATTGGCAGCAAAAGGAGGGTCAAGGAGTGTCTCCATCATTGGTTAAAAGCAGAGGGTAGTGCAGTGACAGGAGATGAGAAAAGGCCAGAGGCACTTAATGCCTTCTTTGTCTTAAATGTCAGGGCCAGTTGTCCTCAGGATACCCATCTCCCAGAGGTGGAAGTTGATGATGGGGACATAAGTGAAACTCCATAATCCATGAGGAAATGCTTAGTTGTAGTAGGGAATACAGGTGACCTCAACCCTGACGAGTCACAGCTATTTCCAATAAAGGTAAGTGTGATAAAAGGGAGTGGGTTTGCTGGTGAGGGGGAATCATGAAGGTGGAGGAACCTTAAGGAAGAGGAAACAAAAGGATCATGAAGAAGAAGAAGGATTCTGGGGAAAGAGAATCACTGCTGTGAGGTCAGTCTGGGTGTACAGTTAGAGTCTGGTGTTGGAACCTGCAGTCATATCTAGCTGGGTAAAAGCCTGTGTTCAGAGTCTGCAAACTAATACATGCAGACACAGTTTAGCAGGAAATAACCAGTAGTCAGAGGTTGCAAGGGAAACCTATAGTAGGAGCTTGCTGCAGCTAGAGTCAGTGAACAATTGGAGCTGGGATGGCTGAGCTGTAAAGAGGAATAAACCAGGACCCTTTTTATGCTCTGATACACAAGAGGGTTGTGTGTCTTGGCTCATTTCTACCCTCTAACAAGAGGGCTGCTGCAACAATTAGTGACCTGCTGTACCAATTAGACACTCACAAGTCTGTGGGCCCTGACGGGATCCACCCCAGAGTGCTCAGCCATGGACTCTCAGGATGCAGCACAAAAATGCTGGAAAGATCCACCTACAAAAGCAATGCTTTCCTTTACAGTGGAAGACAGCAGGTAGCAGGCCACAGCTGCAAGACTCTCACTTCCACCTGATGAAGAGAATCAAGGAGCTTGGTTTATTTTCAACTACAGATGGCTTAGCAAAACCACTCATGAAATGCATCTATTTGATTCTAAGTCCCTTAAAATCCAGAAAAGGGAAGAATGGGAGGAAAAAAACTAAAGTAATCTGAGCCTCTTATTAGCAAACCTAGAACATTTCTTCCAAAATGTGCCTGGTTGGGAACTATATTTTGTGGTGTCTAGAGATGGGAACCTTTTTACTTAAGGCAGCTGTATAAGGAGAAGATGAGCTAATCTCAGTGATAACAGTAGTCTGCCATTTCCCACAAGTTTTTTTTTTTCCCAAATTCCTGTTTTTGTTCTACTCTGGTAGTGGATTAAAAAAATAAAACAAACCACCCTCAAAAGTAAGACATTTCTGGCAAAGCCTCAACAGCTGAATTTGGATGGAATGAGCCAACAGATGTGATTCATGTTTCTTGTTTTGAAGTTGACCTGTGGGAACCTGGCAATTCATTTCCAGCACAGATTAACCTTTATGGAACAGTGAAGCACCAGCAAAGCAAAACCACTGATGGAGTAAATTGGCAGGAATTTGGGGGGGGGCGATATATTTGCCCCTGGGGCTGCCAGTCTCCACAAGAGCCTGGCAGTCACAATCCTACATCCATCAGCTTGTTTTATAAACCCTATGGACAGCCAAGAAACCTCAGAGCCACCTTCTTCTGAGCCCCAGAGCTGGTGTGTGGCACCTTAGCAAAAAAAAACCCCTGCCATAAGGGATGCTGTCTGGGCTTCTAGGAAGCCAAAATGATACCTCTCTGAGGGGACAGCACAGCTTCAGTGACTGGGATCCCCTTGCTGATGAGATTTAGACTAGTTTAATGCTGGTTACAGTCAGTTGTAAAACAATCTCTCCCAGTTCTGCTGTTCATCTATAGCCTGTGGGAGGGATCCTGTAAGCCCTCATCATCATAAGGTAAAGCCCTGAATCTTCCCAGTGCTGGGAAAATACTTTCATGGAGCCACAGATTTTTAAACCCCATTCAGATGAACAGAAATAAAGCAGACTGCTTGGCAAGCCAGCAAATTTACCCTTCACACAGAGAGGCCCTGAGTTTCTACCCCCGGGAGGTCTTTGTAGGTAGGTACAAAGCAGCACCAGTTCCCCTGAGAGTGAAACACTGTCCTCTGAAGTCTGCTGAGAGCTGCTTTGTGGTACACTGCATTTGAGCAAGAACAAGAGTTTGGCTTCCAACAAGACAGAAGGGAGCATAACAAAGAGAAAGCCTTGACTGACAACAGGAAAACAACCTGGAGACCCCAACCCTGTTGGAACAAGCATTAGGAACTTCAAACCATATAATGAGGCAACTTTGGCAGTATTTCCAGCAGTTACAACACGTCTCTCATAGCAGGTATTTGCTGGTAGCTAATGATAAGAAAGACTCGGGTATTTGTCCCTTCCTGCATTGGTTAGGCAACAAGTTGGTGCCTGGTATTTTTCAGCTCAGAGATCATCATCAGGAATCCTGATAGCTTTTTTTTTAATGGAAGTTGGTGCTTTGAGGTTGTTTTTCTGCCTGGCTTGAGCTGAGCCATGCAACCCTAATTCTTTATGCCAGCTGGCTTTGCATGGCAGTGGGTACCACAGTCCTCCTGCCCCAGGTCCTAGCTGGCTGCAAACAGCCTCAGTGTGTGCCCTGCAAATTGAATTTCAGCCTACATTCCTGAAGCCACCAACTCCTCAAGAGGCACTTCTGAACATCTGTGCACAGCTGCGTGACAGCAGTGACAGAGCGCAGCTCCCCAGCTGTCAGTGCAGCCTCCCCTCCTGCAAAGGGGGCCGCCAGAGGAGGCACCCCAGACTGCCTGTACCTGCCCCATCAGCAGGATTCTGCTTTGTGTCTGGACCTGCCCTGCCTGCAACACCCGGCAGCAGACCTGAGCTGAAGTTTCATAGGCAGAGAGCAAACAGACAATCCATTTAAAGGCAGTGTTGGAAAGCAGATGGAAAACTTCACAGCATCCGCCTCCTGCATCCTCAGCACTGCCATTAGCTACAAAGAGGCTGCTGGGACACACAGATAGAGATGGGATGGGGGTAGTGCTGCTCTGTCAGGGAGTAGGGCAAACCCAGAGCCAGCTCTGAATGCAAGTGTGAGGACAAAGCAGGAGCCAAGCCAGCAGGGTGCACCATGGCATCACTGCCTTCTCCCCCAGAGCAAAAAGAGAGAGCTTTTTCTGCTGGCTCCAAGCAGCACCAAGAGCAGCCAGGCAAATTCAAGGACTTGGCAGTCATGGAGGATGCCTTTTCCCAGACATCCCCAACAGTCTTGCCCACATAAAACCCACTCCAGAAAGGACCAGCTGGATCCTTCCATCTGCCAAGTGCAGGTAGAGCAAGGGTTCTTTCCATCCTTTCAAACTCTTCTCAACTGTGTCCTCCTTTACCCTCCATCAGAAGTTTTGGCTGCTACAGAAATACATTTTTCTGCATGGCTTCATGATTTTTCTGCAAAACACAGACATCACACCTGAGAGGTCTGGGAAACAACCAAGGACAAGGTCAAGGTGAATTCTGCAGGGCTGAGAACGTGCTCCTTCCTTTTGCTATTTAATACCAAAGAATGATCCAACAGGATGTACAAATCAAGTCTTCCCTCTCCAGCTCCACTTGAAAAAAAAAAAAACTTTAAAAATCCCAAGAGCAATCACAGTTAGGACCTTCTGCTGGAAGCATGTGTTTCTGGATCTCTTCTAAGATACTATTTTGAAAGGCTGCTCTCTCTTGGACTGAAAGGATGTGCGAGGGCATGCAGACACCTCAAAGGCCATCTACCACAAGCAGGAAGCCCAAGTGCCCTGTCACCCAAGGACTTCTTTCAGTGCAAAAACTGACACAAAAATGACTGATCCTGCCTGTTTGTGGTCTCCCTGTGCTGGACCCCACCCTAGATAGTGCCTTAAGGAGATTGCATATGTTTGTGGTGCGAAATGGCAAAAACCAGAACTTCTACTATTTGACTACCAGAGCATTTAGGTCCTTCTAGAAATGTAGAAAAGTGCCGTCTCCTATCTGGAAAGATACTGGAAAAGGCTCTATTCTGTCAGGCTGATGGGATGCATGTTCTCTCCTGTCAGTGTTTCAAAATCCATGTGAAGATTACAACTCCCCACGCTTCCCACCCAATGCTCCTAAGTGCCTGGAGGCCCTGAGGGATGCAGATATACTTCCAGACGTCTAGCGTGGCTGTGGGATGAGTCCCTGCATCTGCTGCAAGCTACAGAGCAGTACATATCACCAGAAGGCCCATGGCACAATTCACATTCACCATGGTTCATGCAGCTGAGGGAAATCTCTCAAGGGTCAGTTGTGACACCACTGCTGAGCAGCCCATGTCCATCCTGCTCCTTTCCCTGAGATGCTGAGTCAGAGCTCTCCCAGCAGCAGGAGCCAAAAGAAGAACGAGTTCCGTAAATGACAGAGGACAGAACATTTTGCCAGATGCTCTGCACCACATGCTCCAGTGAAATTCTTAAACAGGTAACAGTCTGCAGAGGTGTCTTGCTACAGATCTGCACACCTGAAGAGACCTTCTCCAAGGAAGGGATGCAGTTTGTGCACAGAATGGCTGTCCCACTCTGAGACCCTTCTTCAGCAAAGCCGCTGCTGTGAGGATCAGAGGACAGAAAAGGTCAGTGGCCTTCCACATCCCCTGCCAGTGGCTCATGTTTACATTGACCTCATCAAACTCTGTCTCCATAGTCCGGATCAAAGCCCCACCAGGTCAAATCAGCATCCGGTCTGGGACAGACACCACAAAGTGCAGCCAAGGGTCGGGACAGTATTGATACTTACAAGTATCAGTACCTATTTTGCAATGAATTCCCCTATTACTTTGGGCAAGACAAGTGAGAACACAGCCTTCTGTGTCCTTCAAGTACGCACCTGAAGTATGACATCTTTCAAACCCATCTGCTCCCTTGTCTGGGCTGGCAGAGCCAAGAAGCAGCATGCATTTTAGGACTCCTGAGGCCACTGGGCAGGAAAGGCTCCTCCCAAATACTAGACAGAAGCACGGACTGAGGCAATTCTGATCTCTTTCCACATTACCCTGAAGGCTGAAATTCCTTCTCTCCAAGAGTTAATACTGTACCACACTGTTTCTGGCTAATATGTAAGCCTAATGTTTTGGACAAGGTTTGTGAAAAGCCACACAGGGCATTTAACGGGCAACATCAAAGTGCATAACCGGGTTCTCACCCAGTCTTCCATGCCTGCCTTGGGAGTTTCAGAAACTTTTTTTTTGCAAACATACTTGGCCTCAGTTATGAGAAGCAAAGAGAAGGAGGAGGTGGAGGTTGTGACCTGCACATACTGTGTTTATGAGAACACTCCTCCACCAGAACAGCACTGGCGCTGCAATCTTGTCCTTGAGATGTTTGGTATATGGTTTGCATGCTATGTCTTACCCCTCCCTCCCACCCAGCAAAAACCACTCTTAGAGGCCAGCATTTCTAGTAGAGGCTCTGCAGCAGAACAATTTCTTCCTTGAGCACTATCCCTAAGAAAAAGCTTGGGATGAATCAAGCTCCTGGTCGAAAATGCTGCAAGTGCAAACCGCTATGTGCAGCTCACAGGAAAGTCACTGATTGTTTTCATTTTGAACCAAAGCAACCCAGTGAATGTTGGCTCTGAATTTCTGTAGCTTTCACATCCATTTAATCATTTCCTTTCCTCTCTGCTTGCAACCATCCTGGGCAGAACACTCCCTTGGATAGCTCACAACTTTTGTTCCATCTCACAGCAGCCCCATTTGCAAGCTTCGGGCAAAGTATGGAAAGTGAGGGCGTGTAGTTCCAGCACCGCTGGAAGCCAACAATGAGTGCCCAAGTTCCTCTGCATTTCTGGGGCTGGTCCGAAGTGTTACTCCAAATTCAGGCGGTGCCATCCGACTGGGACTCTCCAGTCCATTTAAGGTGGGTCTGAAATCACGTCCATTTTACAAAGAAGCACCCCGATGGGATAAAACGTCAGGAGGAGCACTCGGAGGCGCGGCGTTTCCCCCGCGAAGCCGGGCAGCAGAGCGAACGTCCCCCGTCCCGCACCCCGCCCGCCCCGCTCCCTGCCCCGCACCTTGCTCGCAGGCTCCCTTGCTGCGCTGGCTGATGGCGGGCTCGCCGCGGCTCTGTGCGCGCAGGCTGGCGGCGCGGAGCTGGCAGCCGCTGCCGTAGGTGAGCCCGTCGCTGCCGCACACCGGGTAGCGGCTCTTGCAGAGGCACACGCCGGGCGGGCCGGCGGCGGCGGGAACCGGGCCGCCCTTCGCCTTGCGGCGCTGGCGGCTCTTCACGCACTCGAGGCCGGGGGCGCAGCGTCCCCCCGCAGCTCCGCCGCCGCCGCACGCCTCGCCCTCGCCGCGCCCGCACTGCCAGCAGCAGCCGCAGGCGTCCCGCACCCGGCCCAGCGGGCAGCCCCGCGCCGGCAGCGCCGGGCACCGCGCCGGATCGCAGGGCCCGCAGCCCCCCGCCGCCGCCACCGCCGCCGTGCCCGGGGCGGGCGTCGCCAGCGCCGCCAGCAGCAGCGGCAGGAGCAGCAGCGGCATCGCGGAGGGCGGCATGGCGGCACGGCGCCGCCCGCCCGCGGCAGCCGCTTAAGCCGCGGCGGGGAAACCCCTCCCCGGCGGCGCCGCCCCGGCCCCGGTCACGGCCGCGGTCACGGCCACGGCAGCGGGGCACCGCCGCCATCCCGCGGCCGCTCCGCACCGCCGGCTGCGCCCTTCGTGCGCTGTCCCTCCCGGCTGTCCCGCGCTCAGCTCCGGCACGCGTCTGTTCCCTCTTCTTCTTCCAGCAGAAAGGGATCTGTGGGAGCGGGCTGACAGCTGGCTGAACAAGAGCCAGCCGTGCCCCGGGGGCCAGGAAGGCCAATGGCATCCTGGTCTGGGTCAGTAAGTGTGGCCAGCAGGATCAGGGCAGAGATTGTTCCCCTGTACTCGGCACCTGGAGTGTTGTGTTCGGTTCTGGGCCCCTGACTACAAGAAGGACATAGAGGTGCTGGAGCATGTCCAGAGAAGGGCAACAAGGCTCATGAAAGGTCTGTCGAGAACGTATCTTCTGAGGAGGGGCTGGGGGAGCTGGGTTTATTTAGAAGGTTCAGAGGGCACCTCATCACTCTCTACAATCTCTGAAAGGTGGCTGTAGTGAGGTGCGGCATCTGTCTCTTCTGCCGTGCCTGCAGTGAGAGAATGAGAGGAAAAGACTTTAAGCTGGGGTATAGGAAATTCAGACTAGATATTTGAAACATTTTTCACTGTTAGGGTGGTCAGGCACTGGAACTGGTTGCCCTGGGAGGTGGTGGTGTCACCATCCCTGGAGGTGTTTAAAAGGCATCTGGATTTGCTGCTGGGTGATGGTTTAGGCGTGACAGTGGTAGTGCTGGGTGGATTGTTGAGCTTGATGATCTTAAAAGTCTCTTCCAACCTTGATGATTCTATGATTCTTGCCACCTACCCATGCTCAACTCAGAGCCGCTGACTGTGGGGGGCTGCAGAGGTGCTGGTGAGCCTGTCAGGTTCCTTCAGGAGTGGAGGCAAGGAAGAAAATGAGAGCTGTCTGGTTTCTGCTGTCCAAACTTGGGACAACATTGTTTTCTGCTGCCTTCTTTTACCTTAGCTTGTAGCTCCTGGCCTGGAGGACATCTCCCACAGGGCAGTCCAGGCCGAGATGATGTTGAGCCTTGGTGCTGCTTTGGCACTCCAGGGAGGAGAAGGACAGAGGTAGTGGTGTCCCATGCTGTGATACCAAGGGGTTTGGCACTGTCTGGTTTGGGTTGCCAGTGGTCGAGCTCTGCTGGGTAGCCCCCAGGTCACTGTGTCCTTTCCCATGGAGAGTGCCGCTGGAGCTGTGACTCAAGTCAGCTGAGAGGCTGCAAGTTCCCCATGCTCCCAAATCTGCTCTGGAGACATTGACCCACTCATGCCTGTTCAGCTGCTGACACTGTGGGAACAGGCTCCCACCACATACTTCCTTGGCCCCCTGGGGCTCAGCATGAGACATTCTTTCATTTCTCCTGGGACCATGGTATCTGCATACATGTCCTTGGATTTCTCCATTCCTCTCACTTCTGAAAGTGCTCTGTTCTGTTCTCCTGGGAGACCTACTACCCTTATAAGCAAGCAGTACCCCAGACTCGAGGAGTTTTACACATTTTGGTTGTTGCTGTGCTGTATTTTGCTTTGGTTTGGGTTTTATGGGCAATTCACTAGAGCAGTGATGGAAAGGAGTGAAATGTACAGATGGACACATCTATCAGTTCTAGCAATAAAAACCATTTTGCACAGTTCACCTCTTTTCACTGTCTCCTGCCAGTTGCCACACATCTCCTTCACAGGCCCCTGGATTCCTGTTCATCAGAGTATCATAAGCCCAGATACTCTTGGGAACAAGTTCTCTTGGTTCCCAGAGAACCACAGGGAGTTTAATGAACCTGAAGTAGCTTACCAGAGTGAGCCTTTCTGACATGAAATCACTGTCAGCGGTCCACTTGGTGAGAGGAAGAATGTAGCTCTGAAAGGAGGACATCAGCACTTTTCCTTTCCTTTCTTCCCCTCAAATCTCTTTCCATGCCAGGCAGGAAGCAGTGCTTGGAGCTGTTTTTCCTCATAGAGAGGAGTCCTTAGTTCATGCTTTGGTGCAGAAGGACCTCTAGTGTCCCTTCCCCGCTGATGCTTTGGCATCACTGCTCTAGCTTGGTATTTCTTGATCTCGAGACTTTCCTACATACTGTGAAAGGAGATAGGATCTGCAAAGTGCCGGTAGGGAAGTGGCTGGGAGAGATAAGGCTGGGTTGCTCCTCCCTGGGCAGAAGTCAATTACTGTGTGCTCCAGCCTCACCTTGCTTTGCTTCCATGGCTCCTCCACATCCTCTTTTCTTCACCTCAGGGACCTCCAGGTACTTCTTTGTGCACCACAGGCCACTCCATTTAAATGCATTACACTAGATGTGCCTACTTTCTCAGTAATGAATTTTCCACTGAACTTCAGTGAACACCACTGTAAATCTGTAGATTCATGTTGTGCTTGGAACTTTTGTAGAGCGCCACACAAAAATCTCTGCTTAGTATTCAGGAGCATAAAATTCTCATAAACAGATTGAATTTAATTCAGCAGCAGCAGCTATTAGGAATACAACAAAAGTGATCTTATGTGTTTTGATCTGTTTCATCATTCACACGGGTATCCCTTATTTCATCACCAAGATTTTCCTGCATGCATCACTCCAGTGAGACACTGTGGGAAGTGGAGCAGGCAGAGTGGTCTTTCTGGGACGGAGGAAGCTCACAAGGTCTTCGAAGGTGGGGGAGATTTAGCAGAGACTTTGTGAGAATAGAAGCAGATGGCTTTTAGATGTTGATGTATTTCCAAACCGAGCGTTTCACTTGCGGTTTGACTTCTCCGAGCCACGCAGCCCCTCTGGGTTTGCCTGGGCTCTTAGCTGGGATACAGCTGAGCAGCAGAGTAGGTCTCTCGACTCCTCACAGGATGGGCACGGGCGGGTCACTCTCCGAAGTGAATAATAAAGTCAAAGGGCGCGTTCTCCCCATGGAAGACCCCGGCATCCCTGCACCCGCCTTCTGCTTTGCCCTCACCTCCCACCCGGGCAGCAGCAGCTCCGCAGGCTGAGGAGAGCCGGGAACCCACCGGAGCCCCAGCAACTCACGCCTTTTCACCGCAACAGAGTTACCCAGCTCCGGGCTCCCAGGTATCGGGAATCCCTCCCGCTCCTCCTCCCGTTGCCGCAGCCCCTGATGAGTTTCGGTTTCCATTTCCCCGGCGAGGCGTTCCCGGCGCTGACCGGGCACTCCCGAGCTGTCGGCGGGCGAGGGATGGCGAAGGGACGGCGGCGGCGGGGTCGGAGGAGCAGCGCGGGAGGTACGGAGCGGCGGGAGCGGCGCGGTCCGGGAGCAGGCTGGGAGACCCCCGGGGTGGGGGGCGAGGACGGGTCCGTGCAGGTGGAACGGCTGGCACTGCAATAATCTGCTGTGCAGCCCCTCGGGGACGGGGCGTGAGGGGCTGAAACGTGTCCAAGTGCGCAGCATTCGGAGCGGGGGACTGGAAGGAGGAGGAGTAGGGAACAGACAGGGATTTTCCTCTCTAGTTTCATGTCTGATGTGTGAGAAGAGTGGACAGCGAATCTCCAGGTGTGTTAGGTAAATTAGGGCAGGCTTTGCTAATGACCACCTTTCACTCCGACATCCTGGGTCTCAGACACTTGTGCTGGAGCAGAGGTACATGCAAGTACCTGAGTCCATCGTGCCTCTAGGTCAGGAGAGCATCTGCAGCCCCTCAGCTGTAAACAAGGAGGTACTTCCTTCTCCTGTAAAGAGGCAATGAGTGAATTTTCCATCATTGCTTCTCCAGCACCTTGTCAAGTGCTTGGCTTGAAGGCATCCCATCATCCCAAGGGTGTGACAAGTCTGGGATGGCCAGATGCCTCAGGAAGTGCTTTGTGTCCATCAGACACTCTCCACGGGTGTACAAGAGCAATAGACTGTGCTTCTGCTGATGTTTCACTGGTTGTCTTGGGAGCTGGTGGCACCGCAGCCTAAGAGATAGAGAGAGGTCCTTTAGTGTAGAGTTATCCAGCATGAAACAAACCAGTGGGTAGGCAGGACACTGAAACCCTAAGGGGCCTGAGAAAATAAGTCACACACACTTGTCTCACTTTCTCCTGAGAAGCAGTAGCTCTTGCTGAAAGCAGTAGCACGCTGACATCTTGGGAAGGGGGCCGAGGTGGTTAAGGTGCCTGCTGCCATGGCATGACTGTCGTGTCTGTCTGTGTCCTACAGAGCGTGCACAGTCACAGAGGAATGAGGAGGTGCAGAGGAATGAGGAGGTGCGATGCTCAAACCATGATGCAACACATGAACTCATTCTCCTCCCTAACGGGGAGCTTTCTGAACACTGGGCTAAAGCTTCAGCAAACTGCCCCAAGACAAGGTAAGAAGATTTCAAAGGATGGAGGTATGGATGGCAATGGTCAGAAAATGCAGCCTGTTTTTCCCCAAGGTAATACCCAAGAGTCTGAGGCATGTTCGTGTTGTAGAGAGGGAACTGGAACACATACCTTCATAGTACTCAAAACTTTATCTTGTTTTTTAACCCAGCCAGAAATGCACAGATTTTGAGGATGACACCAAGATCTGAGCTGCTTGGGATGCACATGAGACAGGTTTCTCTCAAATTTAGTAAGAATCAGTTGAACATACCAGAGCAATGCAGATGGCTTGCAAATCACCCATGTCTAGGGAAAACTGCAGATGAAAGACACAAGCATGTCTGAACCTTACCATCTTCTGATGAAGCTGTGAGGGTAACCATCATCTACAAATGGCCCAGCAGTTTGCTGTGTGACCTTCTTGCCCAGGGCAAGATAATAGAATCAGGCTGAGCATGGTTCTTTTCCAGCTTCTTGTGGAGCAAACCACAATGAAATCAGCCCTGCTACAGCAGGTCAGCATAAGAGAAGGGTGAATCAGCTTACAGGTGACCTATATTTTTCCACATATCTCCTGCTAAAAGTGATAGGGCTTGGTGAGCAGAGGATCTGTCCTTTACTTTGTCTCACAGCACAGCATCTATTTATTTTGATTTTTTTCCTTATTTTTGTAGGCTGGTGCAAGGAATGGGAAACCGAAATATTGTTCAAATAGCATGTGGGGACCAGCACGCCATGGCACTATCCAGAGGTAGCCTCTTTCAACAATACTTTTCTTCCAAGCAGGAGTCACATGTGCTCTGAGAAGGCAGTGTTTGTACTGCTTGCAGTAGTTGGTGACACCATAATAGAGTAATGAGCAGTGGGGACACAAAGTGCTCTGGCTGTCAGTGGTGCTCCTTCCTCCCAGCATCCGGGAATTTGCATCTCTCTCTGTCTCTCTCCAGTTCCTAAGCACTGCCCCTCCACAAAAGTGTGTGTTGAGGAGAGCAGACGTGGCTGCCCCACTCTGTGGTCACCAGACCTGCTCGTTCTTAAGTTGCAACAACTTTCTGATTGGGAACTTCTTGCAAGTATGACTTTAGGGGCCTTTATTCTTGCTGTGCTGAGTCCCATGGCAACATGGGACTGTCCCAAAGAGGTCAGAAGAAAACTAATTTGGCCACACATGATGGTCTTGCCTTGGAGCCAGGTTCTTGAAAATAAAACTGAGTTTTACTCTGACTCCCAAAGTGCAAATACTCAAGGGAAGCAGTGAGGCTGAGCTGTTTTCTTTTGTTCTGTGTGTGAAGGGGGTGAGCTCTTCACCTGGGGCGAGAACACCCATGGACAGCTTGGAGTGGGGAGCCAAACCATGCTTATTCCCAAACCACAGCTGGTGGAAAGACTAAAGGGCATCCCACTTGCTCAAATTGCTACTGGAGGAGCTCACAGCACCACTGTGTCACTCTCTGGAGCTGTGTATTCCTGGGGAAAGAACAGTTTTGGACAGCTGGGACTCGGAGACACAAAAGGTAAGGAAGGAGAGCACCAGGAGTGTTTTGCTGGTCAGTGAGCTCACCAAATTGCTCCTCAGTATAGTCAAGCTCCTGTGGAGCAGTGGTGGATAGTAAAGTCTTTTGAAGAAAGTATATCTGGACATGTTCTTTGTTTACTGACCAGGAAAGGCATGCAGGAACAGTGTATTTAGGGGTTGTTTTTCTATAGAGAACTTGTAATCATTCTGTGTTTCTAATTGGATAGTATGGGCTGTTAAAACCTCTGAGGTCTTACAGGTCCCCAGAAGTCTCGCCTGAAAGAAATTTATATTTTTTAATATTTTAATATTCTTTAATTCCCTGTAAACACAAAGTGAAAAAAGAATTTAAATCACCTCTTGTCTTCAAATTTAGAATGCTAGACAAGAGTTGCCCTAGACAGACAGAACATCTAATCTGAATGTGTCCACACCCTTGAGAATCAGATATTTTGAAGTCAAGTGCCATCTGGCAAGCAGATAAGAAAATACTGCATTTTTTTTCAGACCAAAGTAAATGAAAATAAAGTAATATGAAAAAGAACATTATGAGAAAATATATGTTATACTGGAGGGGAAATGACCCAAACCCAATCTGTAATTACATTAGTTGCTGTAAGAGAGGGCTGAAAATCACTTAATCCTCCTGTTTTCTAATTTTTTCTGTATGAGACCCTCCAGTACTCTTTCAATTTAGCAATATTATCTGCTTTCCAGACAGGGACTGCCCAACATATGTCGGAGCTTTAGAGCATTGGAAGACTGTATTTATCTCATGTGGGGCAGATCATACTGCAGTTCTCTCCAAGGTGAGTCTGAAATGGAAAGATGGAAATGGAAACGGTTTTCTCACCTTGTGAAAAAAGATACGTTGCTAAAAGTCAGCATGGAGAAATTGGGATGGTAATGCCTGCCTCCACCTAAGTCTGAAGGCAATCGCCAAGGGATGTTATCTAAGCTATTGGGAAAACTGGTCTTTTCTCATATTCCTGTCACCCACATGCAATCTTCTGCAGGGATATGGTGAATGGGAATCCTGAGGCAAAGAGGTGCAGTTCAACTCTCAGTACTTTTTGAAAATATTTTTTATAGTACATTGGGGACTTCATAAGATGTAAATGATATCTAATTCACTAGGGTTTACTCATACAAGTAAAATTCTTAAGGAACAGGGAGTTATTCTCAAGAGTTAAACTGCTTTTCTCGGGAGCTAAATGATTTGAATTTTACAGTATATGATCTGGCTTGATGCAAAGTGAACCCTCCTCATGTTTGAATCAGGGATGTTTTGAATCAAGTCCCATATAACATGTGTCTTGCTGGCTGTCATTCTTGGTTGTGACCATTTGGTTGTTGTTAATAATGCAGCGATCCTGTTGTTTGTTTCTTTGTTTCAAGGAGGGGCTGGTGTGCACCTTTGGAGCAGGAGGGTCTGGCCAGCTGGGTCACAACTCCACCCGGAATGAACTCCTGCCTCGTGTGGTGGCTGAGCTGTGGGGAGCAAGGGTTTCACACATTGCCTGTGGCAGGTGGGAAGTGCCAATGACTTGTCTTCTAAGGTCAATGCCTTAGGGGAATCACTGAAGAACAGTAGGGAAGGGAGTCACCAAGATGTTCAAATCCCTGTATCACAATAAGTCAGCACTGTCAGAATACCCATCCACTGTTCAAGTATAGGCCACCCTCCTGCCAGAGCCCCAGTGCGAGCAGAATCCTCAGTCCCGGGTGAGCTAGAAAAAACACCAGAAGTCATTTTCTCCTTTAATAAACAAGTACTGGTTCCAAAGGCCAAAGGACTGTCAAAAGCCTGCATCAGGAAAGTCACTGAAATCCCATCCAGATTGACAAACTTAAGTTCTTAATAAGAATTGAAGAGCAGTAATAATGACCCAGTTTCACTTTGCCCTTCTGGAACTGGGCCAGGAAAAGTCTCCTGACAACTCACCTGGGCTTGGTATCAGGCTGAGCACAGAAGTTGCACGTTTGAAAATGGAAGGGTGTGAAGCAAGCATGGCATAACACTATTTTTGTATGTGGAACCGAGGTAAATCACAAATGTTAGAGGATAGTATAGGAAATCTGAGTCCGTATACGTCTTTATTGCTGAATGCTTATGCAATGAAGACAAAGTTCTAACACTTTGGTTAATGGGATTCTTTTTCTGGGCTGTCAGGACTTTCAAAGACAAGCTTTAGGTCTACACTCTGAAAATGTATTTGTAAATTTTATTCTGTTTTGCCCTGTAGTTTTCACTTATTATGACTTTTTTTTTCCTTGAACAGACAGCACACTCTGGTCTATGTCCCTTCCTTGGACAAATTCTATTTCTTTGGTTCTGGTGATGAAGGACAACTGGAAGATGAGAGGAAGCCAAATCAGTTGATACCACTTCCCATCAATTCACCAGTGAATACTGGAAAATCCTGCCAGAGTAATGACCACTGCAGATGTATACAATATGTATTTGTTTCTTCCATGGAGATGTTTGCTTTTGTGATTTCATGTTTACACTGAAAGGCAAACATTATGTCTCATGCTTGCTTGGCCATCCCAACAAAATCTACCAGGAGTTATTCCATTTGCTGCTTGATTATCATGGGTAGTGGCCCCATAGAATCAAACTTTTAACAGATAACTACTATCTGAAGGGTTTTTTTACTGTTCCACTTTTGTGTACTCAACTCTCTGAAGACAATGACTGTCTCTTCAAATGTTCCTATGACAGTCTTTTTGTTCTTTCACAGAAAAGGGTGCATCAAAAAAAGGGAACAAAATTACAGCAGGAGTACACCAAAGTTTTGCTTGTTGCAAGAAGAACAAGGTATGTGCACATTTGATCATAGCTTCTGATTTTACCACTGTCCACATTACTGCTGGAAACATTTGGATTTTTCACCGTGCTTGTAGCACTTCAGTTTTATGTATGTCTATTGCAGTTTTTTCTGTGCTTTACCTGCAGAAACTTGCATTGCAGTTACATATGTTCTGTGGTTAATGCATCTGGATCATGCTGGATGACCATTAATTTGTTCATACGTAGTCTGAAATCTTCTTGTAATGATTGGATTGAAAAAAAATCCCATCGCTAAAATTTTAATTTTGTCAATGTTTTAATGTATCTCACACAGAATTCGTATTTGAACGGAATTGCCACTCTGAAGGACAAAGAAGTGGATGCATGGATTTCTAATTCTAAATGTCACAAGAGTATAAAAAAGTAAATCAGAAACTTGCTGTTTGGGTTTGTTGATGTTTTTTTTCCCTGATACATGATTTTCTCTAAAAATTATTATTCTTTGGAAGGAATTGTAGGAACTATTGTTCAAGAATTTAGCCAAGGCACAATCTTGTACTTTGGCACAAAGTTGAGGAAGAGCGGACAAATTAAATCAGTGAAAGACCCTGCCAGCAGAGCAAGGCCTTGTGCAAAAAGCCTAATCCAGAGTACCCAAACTGGAATGCTGTGCCAGCATTTAAAAATTAGTGGTCACTTCTTTAATAACACATTTTCAAAAGCAATATGTATACACCACTGTGGGATGCCTTACACTTACAGTCTTTCTCATGTTTTATATGGGAGGTTATTTTCTTTGGGAAAGTCTGTCTCCAGCAGCTGATTTTTGAGCATTTCAAAAGCTTGGCTAACTTGGAACTAAATGTTTCCCTGACCACTTTTAGAATGGTTTGGATCATGTGAAAAGTGGTGGTTGAGAGGCTGAAAGAGAGAGGAGTTCTTTCCAGATCTCAGTAGGAAGGGCCTGACAGCAAATTGCTTGGTACATAGCTGCTTCAATGAGAACAGAACCAGGAATACTGGGAGTAAGTCTGATGTCCCTTCAGGTTCTGGGAACTCAGCTTTTGTGCAGCAGTAAACTGATTTTCCCTCCACGTGCTACAAAGATCCTGTCATGGAAGGGTTTCTCCTCCCCCTAATGTTGCAGTGCCTTTTATTTTGCATAACAAACAGAAGCAGCCAATGTTCTGACCTGTCAGGAGAAGAATCTCCGTGATAACCCTCACCAGAATGGTGCACTGGCTGGCATGGGGTGCTTGAGCAGGCTCCCTTACAAGGCCCAGGAGAGCAGAGGTGGCTTGCCAAAGACCAGTAACTCCTCAAGTACAATGTCTTCTGCAACACTGACAGACAAGTGGTGCTAAGAAGTTTTGTGTGGTCAGGTGCAGGCACCCTTGTACACGCTTTTTGTTCTTTCAGAGTTAAAAACCTGAAGTTGAAAGGACTGACTTTTTGGTTTTTTACTATCAGGACTATCAGACTGATCTTTTCATCTGAGGCTTGCATCAATGGAAGCTTCCTGGACAAAAGGTATGATGCACTGACTTAGATATAACGGAATATATTGGCTGCATGTAAACTCACCAGAAAGTGTTATTTTAGGTTGCATATGTAGAAAACATTGGTTTTATCTCAATTTGCAAGAAGCAAGTCTTTCTTTTGCAAGGCTCAAGCTAATGTTAAAATTTTTATAGCCTTGGTCCTAGTGAAATGTGCTAGAGAAGCTCACATTTTAGAAGATTATCCTTCAGTGACACTTGGCAGATGATAATAATCCCTCCAGGCAACATTACAGTTCTCAGAGGATCCTTAATAGCTCCTTCTGGCACTGAAGTGGAAGTCATTTTAGGGTGAAATACAGGAGTCTACCATTAATAGTTCACAGCCACACAAGACAGAAATGACAGGATGTTAATCATGTTAATCATGTCACAAAACAGTGGCTTGTGTTGTCTGTCTTCTTAGAACACATGAAATTGTACCCACGGGAGCTGGGGCTGAACTTTCCAAGTATTTTCTGATACTACAATGCTTCATTATTCAGTAGAAAAATTATCTTTTTTTTAATGTTTTGATAGAGACAAACATTTCAAAACTTCCAAAGAAGTCTCAGGTGTAGACATGACAGAAGTGAAACATTTTTATAAGAAGATCAGTAAAAACCAAACAGCCTACCAGGAGGTAAGGATTTTATATAAGGACACTCTCACTACACAGATACTGAGGAGCTTTGGATTTGTGCATGAAACTTAGGGATTTCATGCCAACCTAATTGCATTTTAACCCTTGTGTCTTTTTTTTTTTTTTTCCCTCTCAAGATGCAAAAGGAGATTAGGAACTTACTGCCATCATTGTCTTCCTCTCCCATCTCACCTGAAAATTTCAGAGTCTACTTGATCTTGCCTTTCCTTCTGCAAGAGGAGGATGGAGAGTCTTTCCTTTCTCTGATTCTTTTGGCTCTAGCCATCATGAAGCTCCAACCAGAGGGCCTGCAAACTCTTGGTATGGTTTTGTCATGGTAGAACTGAATGATTTAAATGCTTGGTCATTTTCTGCTGCAGAACAAGTGTAATTATCACTGATGGAATGTGTTCCAGAGCTTGAAATAATTGCTTCTGATAGACATAGAAACATGGGGCTATGCAGCAAGGCGCAAGAACTTAAAAAATTCTATCTGAGGTTTAATAGTTTTTGCAGTGCAAGCTTAAACCTTTTTTTTTTTTAATTCATTTGATAAAAAGAGCAGCTTCATCCACAAATTGCAGTGATTTGTACATTACCTGTGACCTCACTAGCCATTTCCTTTACAGAACACCTATGGTCAAATCTAGAAACATCCTTTTTCAAGAAACTGGTTAATCTGTATCAGAAGGTTTCCCAGCAAATTCTGTTTGAATTTGTCCTGAAGTGCATGGCCACGGGGCCCAGTTGCCTCTTCAACCTGGATCCACATGAAACTGCGCCTCTGCAAATACTGCAGATGCTTTACCAGGTGAGAAAGGGCTTGGATCCCAATTGGACAGGGTGTCTCAGTGTAGCTTAAGAGTATTTTAATACTTCTCACTTGTTGAATAATCTGGGTTTGACACTGCTTCAAGAATCTCTTTGGCTCTGCACCAGCACAGTTTTGAAGGACTCCTTCTCGAGTTGTGTCAAACTGACCCTCTGTAGAACTGAAGAGATAAAGCATGTTATAGTCCCTGGCAGGGGGAAGGATGCTTTCAGTGATGTCAGGAGTGCATCCATTGATGCCTACACAGCTATGGATGTGGTATCGTCTATGTAACATGCCAGTTCCCCTTTCTGCTGGTGAGATCCCTCACTCCAGTAACTTCTCAGAGCATTTAAATACAAGCTATCTGCCTGGCACATTGTGCCTGGCACAGTAATGCTCTGTGATGCTTTAAGAGCCTGTTAACCTGACAAATTCTCTGGGACAGCAGCATTAGAACCTCTTTAGCTGCCCATGAACAGGGGAAACGAAGCAATAACTGTGTTCTTCTGGACAACCATACTTTCTCCTGTGGAGATGTTCAAAGTTTATGAAAGTCAAGAGCTCAAGCACACAGTATAAATCAGAGAGACTTGTTAAATTTTCTTCAGACTTGAATTTGGCTGAGGATGCAGAGTTGGGCCTTAAAGTTTAGACTCTCGAATCTGCAGATAAATAAATTCAAAAATGCAGCAGGCCTACTCCTCTGTAAGTGATTACATGATTTGGAGCTCTAAATGTTCACTGTCCCCTTGCAAGTATCTTTTCCAGGCAACAAGTAGGAACATGAATAGGGAACTGCAGAAACATGAAAGCCACTCCAAGGGAAATAAACCATTTTTCATGGAGTCCTGTTAAGGAATCTTAATTGTAAATGAAAATTGCTTTCCTGCTAGTTTATACATGGCTTTCTAAGAATTCTCACTGTGGAGCACTGTGCTACTTGTAGCACTTTTATCCCTTAACTTCTGTGCAGGGTCTTAGAGCTCTTTCTGAAGAAAGCCCTGTCAGTCCTGCCCTGCCAGACAGACACAGCTCACTAGCTCTGCTGCTGATATATTGTGTGTTTCAATGCAGGTGAACACCAGAACTGGTTTCAGAGTACATGAAAGCAACTTCCATGTACCTGAAGTAGGAGAGATTATCAACTTAAGTTTCTGTGCCAATATAGTAGTAAGTATAAATCTTACCAGCAGTGCAAAACACTCTTTTTTCTTTTATTTAAATAGTTTATATATATATATATGGAAGTTGACTCTAGAGACTAACCCAGCACATCTCAAAGACATTTCATTTTCCCTAGTCCTCCAATGCTCCAAATTATACAAGCCCTTTACCATCCCTGTGTTCCAGCAGCAACAATAGAGCCTTTCCTGAGATGATCCCTGGTTCTGAGAGTTGGAGCTGCCCTTCAGCATCTTAAGCAGCTCTGTTTGAACTAGTTATCACTGTGAAATAGCAGCACGAGGGATGGTTGCTATACTTTGTGTTACTCTGGATTTCATTATGTTTAATTGAGAGAAATATTTTGAGGTGTCTTTGAACTTTTATTCAGAAACCCTATTGAGCCTTTCAATGTACTTACATCTTAAAACAAAGTAGTGGTAATAAAAAATAATCTGTGGCATTTCTTGATGTCACAGAGTGAAAATTAGCTACCAAATGCAGTCAGTGTCAGAGGAAGCACTATGAAATGGAAATGTGCATAGTAGGGATTTCCTTTGGCAAAAAAGAGTAAGCTGACAACTTGGCTGGAATTTGTAGGGCAACTGCCTAATTCCTTCATAAGCTTTTGTTTGCTATTGTACCCATTTTGTACCAATTAACCAGAGTGGTGGAGGAGGAGGTTTGAGAAACAGCATAGAATCAAAAGCCAATTAGGAAGTTGGCTTCATTACGTGAAGTTGCTGCCTTATCATGCTGGATGTGTAACACTTTAGATTATTTTTAGACCAGTATCTATTTTTGGTATTACATATAATAAACCCAGCAGTTTTTAAAAACAATATACCACAACCTGAGTATCCAGGACATTTTGGTTTAACTGAATTATGGAAGATGCTGTTAAAATCACTCTCTACTTTATTCTTGAGACACTACTATAAATGTCTGTCTGCACAGAGAGGTTAGATGTCTCTCTGCTTCTCACTCACAAGGAGTGTGTAGAAGCTGTTTTTAGGACATGAACCTCCGTTAGTGCAGTGCTCATGCACTCAAGGGCTCATTTCAGAGACATGGGAGTTTGCCAGGGTACAGACTGGCAGTTCAGTCTGCACACATGTCCCTGAACTCTGGTTTCACAAGGGAAAATGTGCATGTCTTTTCCTTTCTTCCTTGTCCTTTCAGACAGTCCTACACAAGCTGAGCAAGTACCCATGCATTTTTGACAGGAAAAACAAGATCCGTGTTCACACTACAGAATGCACGGCTCTGTCTAGGATCTCTGCAGTAAGTGCAGCCAATTTTGTTACCAATTAGAAGAGATAAACACACTGCTAACAGACTATTTCTTCAATCCTCAGATACCCTTTATATGGATCCCTGTGGAATGGAATTTTTGCGTCAGAAGACAATGCCTTCTGCAAGACATATGGAAAAATTTAAAATCTGCCTCAAACCAAGATTTCAGGAAGACGTTAAAGGTAAGATACTAAATTGTATTTCTTGTTAGCTCTAAGCATCTTGCTACAGTGTTCCTTGATTTTCAGTGTTACTGAATATTGGTTGAAGGGTTTCAGTATCATGAGCATACAGCAAAAGAGCTGCTCATCAAATTATTACAAAACATGCTCCATAGGTGGTGTAGAGTAAATCTGGAGGGCAGTATCTTACATCCTTATTCCAGGCAGCTTTGTTGGTGTAAGTTAAATGCAAGTGGCAGTGGTGTTTACTGTGAGGTTGCTTTGGGGTAACGGAATAGAATTGCTCAGTTGTCAAAGTCAAGTACTCTTGGTGCTAGGCTGACTTTTGAGACTTTATACTAGTACATTAAAACCCCAGAGTCTGGGGAACCAGCCTCAGGGGTCAGCAAGCAACACAGTCACAAAACGACATGTTTCTCATGAAGATGTTGTCTGAAGGCAAAGGAAGAATATTGCTGGCCAGAGAGATGAGCATCTGATTACAATGCTGATGTCTCCACATGCCTATAATCTGTGGCTTCCACACTGATCCCAAAGTAGTGACAGTTGCGTTTCCCACAGGAATCATGGTGCTGGCCCTGCCCTGCAAAAGCCATTAGCTGGCTGACGTGGGAATAGGACACCTGGCCAGAGCAGAGTTCAGTTCAGGGACCACGTGCCCCACCTGTCACTAACACAAAGTCTGGCACCACGTCTGTGCCACAGGAATCATGGACCTTGGTGCCCTATTACCCAGTTCTGGTGCTTTCCAAGTGAGTCTTCTTGCCAACCAGGGCTGTCAAAGGTTTTCTTTCCCATTTACTAAGCAGAAGAATCACAATGGCTCCCAGAGCTACCTTTCCTTCCTGCTTCCTCACCACACCAGCTGAGAGAGGCATTTATTATTTACAGAGGCAGTGAAGGTGTGCTCTGTACTGTCCTCAAGATTGCAAGTCACCATCAACTGTACAAGCTCTAACAAACAGCTGCCCTTAGCTTAAGTCAGCCTTTGGGCACACCTCTTGTGAGCACTGCCTGTCACACTGTACATCACACTATTATTTCAGCAGCAGCCTGAAGGACACAACTTCACTGCTAGTATCCCACAGCCTGCTGCAGCATTTACAACTTGGTACTTCATTTCTGCATTTTTTAGGAGGTAAAGGACACAAATGTGTTTTGTGTTGCAGATAAACTATCCAAAAGCAAAACATAAAAAAGAAACCTTCATTGTAGCATTGACCTACCCCCTTCATAGCTGTGTTCTGCTATAAAGTTTTTCAGACAATACTGAGAACTTGGCATGTGGCACTCTCATTGTGGCCCTAGAAAGAAAAGATCTGCACATACAGACATGGGTATCAAGCAAGAAAGAAATGTCTTCATTTGACTCATCTCAAGTTTTGTTATTAAACACCCGCCTGATTTATTTTAGTTTTTGCTCTTCTGACAGTGAGACAAACATATTTCAGTACATGTATCTGGTTAAAAAACCCCAAAGCTCTCAAAGAAAGATTCATATAATTTCATGTTTTAATTTTAATTTAGTGTATTCAGTCAGGGTACATTTTTTCCTCATGAAGACTAAGGTTTTAATTAGTGCCACTAAAAATGCACAGCACTCTTTAAGGGATAAAACAGAGGGAATTAGTGCTTCTCATTACTCCTACTCTTCATCTGCATTAGCAGTAGTTAACAATGGCCTGCTGCTTCATACAGTTCCAGATCCTACCAGGAAAATGATGCTAGTCAATAGTGCCAGAAGGAAACTCTCTCAAAGGAACTGCAATGCTTGATGAGATTAAACAAATTACGCTGATTTAGAGAAGCCCAGGGGTTAGCAAAGGCATCGCGCTAGTTGTGCCTAAAAAGCTTAATCCCCATCCAGGTCCACAGGTGAAAGAACACGTAAACTGGCACTGTGACAGGCAGAAGGAGGCTGTAGAAACACAGGCTGGTTGTGCTGGTGCAGCCCTGGGGGAAGGTTTCGTCCACGCTGGCCGAGTAGAAGAGGCCTGCCAGGGACAGGAGGGGAATGAGCACAGTCAGCGTGGGCAGGGAGGGCAGCAGCCCTGCTCCGGCCATCAGGCCCCGTTACCGCCGTGCCCGGCGGCGCCTCAGAGCTGCCCCGAGCCCTGGGCCGGCGGCTTCTTGTGCGTCATCCTGGCCGCCTCCGGAACCATGTTCGGGATGCCGTCGACGATGGGGTACGCGATGCCCAGCTCCTCGTTAATGAGCTCGTTCGTAGCTTCTTCGTACCTGGCCGGCCAAGCCGGGGAAGGGGGAGAAACATCCAAGCAAAAACATGAGGAGCAGTGACTAACCTGGGCTTGCCCAGGGCTCGGGCGCAGCTCCCCCGACCCATCCTCACCTCAGCGGCCGCTTGGAGAGCGGGCACACCAGGAAGCGCAGCAGCGATGGCTCCGGTGGCTGCGGCCGCGCCGAGCCCGAGCCCGAGCCCGAGCCCGAGCCCGAGCCCGAGCCCGAGCCCTGGTCCTGGTCCCGCTCCTGCTGCCGGTGGCAGTGCCGGCCGTGCGCGGGGCCCGCCCGGCGCCGCAGCAGCAGCAGCAGGGCCGGGCCGCGCAGCATGGCCGCCGCTTCCGCCGCCCACAGCCCGCCCCGCCCCGCCCCGCCCGGGGCCTCGGGGCGCGGTGCGTGTGGCGGAGCGTAGGGTGGATCGAGGTTGTCTTAAGTCGAGATGGTTTTCGGTGTAAGGTCTTTCTGCAGTTTGAAGCTTAATCAGGAAGAAAGGAGAGCTAGTCAGTGGAACAGGCAGGAGCCAGCATTCCTTGGCCAAGGACATCCGGGAACTGAAAAGCCTTAAGGATGCAGTAAATCAAGATGTTGATGTATGTCTGTATGTACATTGCTAACTTGGCAAAATATTCAATGTCCACGTATCCTGTAGCTCAGCTGTGTTCATTATTATACTACAAATCACGCCCACAGGGCAAAGAGACCCCTGCCCAGGTGAAGACCCTTTCACTGAAGGTGTTTGGAAGTCAGCCGGGGTTATGCAACTTGTTTGGAGATTTCTAACCAAGCGTAACAGACTTGGACAGTTACTAACTCTGAATTTCTGTGTATAAATAATGGCTCAAAAAGTCTGGTGGGGTGTGCTTGATTTGTGGAATACTGCTGAGTACCCAGGTTGGCACAACTGTGAAATAAATTATCAGTGTCTCTCTCTCGGGTGTGTAATTATTGGCTTGTTGCACACCAGGTAAGGAATCTGATTTTGTGGGCAACATGGGTGTCTCTATCTATGGGTGTCTCGGGCCTTGCAGGTGTCTTTTGTGGGTGAGATGGGGGTGGATGAAGGAGGGGTGTCCCAGGAGATCTTCAGCATTGCAGCCAGGACCCTCTGCCAGCCCAGCACCAGCCCCTTCTGCCACTTCACCCACTCCGGCCTCGTCTGGTTCCCCAGACAGGTAAGGCAGCCCTGCGGGGGTGGACGGGGGCCCCACCCATGGGAAAAGGCAGTCATGGCTTTCTGGTGTGCTTGTTCCTAACCAGGTCTTGAGCTGTGAGAATGAGGACACCTTCCTCTTGATCGGGACATTGTGTGGAATGGCCCTGTTTAACAAATGCATGGTGCCCTTCCCCTTCCCCAGGGCTCTCTACAAAAAGCTACTGGACCTGGCCCCCACCCTGGAGGACCTGGAGGATCTGTTGCCAACCAGGGGCCGGTATGAGCCAAGCATGGCCCAAGCTTTGGCTGGGTCCCTTACTTTGACCATGCACAGGGAGATCCCAGAGGCTGAATTCAAAGCACCCATGGCATCTACATTTGCCGATGTGAAGCTGCTAGAAGCCACAGATTTCCAGGGAGTTCCTTGTCCAGGGCATGGATGTTGCTCTCAGAGACTGGCATTGCCAAAACAAAAAGCTAAGCCTCATGGGTTAGGAGGTGTCAGATCTCTGCTCCACAAGAGTTCAAGTCCAGACTGTGAATATATAGTTCAAAACACTTCAGGCCGTAGTTTGGACTTGAAAGAACTAATGACCCAATTATTATTGTTGGGGTTTTTTTTCTTATTTACTAATTATCAGTTTCCACAATATTGCCTTGCTCAAGTACAGTATTACAAAATGCTGTAGTTGTGCCAATTCTGAGAACCCTTGTGCAGAGTTTCCATGCACTGGGAGAGGAGATATCAGGCAGACATAGAGGGAGAGGTGCTGCTGCCACCAACATAATGCTTCTAGGCCCCTGAAGCCCACTCTTCCAGGCAGATGCTATGAACAACCAAGAAGATGAGAACCCCATCCCATGAGGCAGTGACTGTGTTGAGGTGCTAAATTCCTGAGGTGCTAAATTCACTGAGTTTCCTTGGTGAACTGGAACACAAAGTTGCCTGCAATACTTCGAGAGATGCTGCCAGAAGAATTCTCCCAGATCATCCCACTGTTCCACACTTAATTCCTCACTAGATAATATCTGGAAGCGAGGCTGTGGTCCCAAGCCCAGTTGTTACTGAACTTTGTGTAAAGTTGTCCACACAGGGCATGAGGATAGACTTGCCTGGAAACTTTTTACTGGAGGCATTTGTGCTCAGCTTATGTCAGCAGCATGGTGAAATTTCAGGGCTAAATATCATGATTCTCTGTGAGTGTAGGTGTCAAAGGATGTTTTTTAGCAGAATTTGAAAGTGCTCTGAATGGTCACGTTTCTTCTCTCTTTAATCCCTTTTGTCTTTGGACAGGAGTCTGTGGAAAATTTTGAATGAGGAAAGTGATAGCTTGGACTTGGACTTCACGGTAAGATGTCCCACGTAGGTACTCGGGCAAGACAGTGTCCCAGTGCAAATGACACAACTTGTCTGTAAACTCAAATTAGTGAGAGTGCCATGTCAGGCCCTTCAGAAAGAATGAGAGATGTAGCACATATATATCTGTCACATATAGATATAGAAGCCAATGTTTTAATTTATTTGCATAGATAATGGAAGGAGAAGATTCCACGGATATTGTTGAACTTAAAGAAAATGGTGCCAACATTCCTGTCACTAGGGTTAACAGGTCAGTTTTATTTTTCTATTTCTTAATCCTGTTGTCTTGTTACAAATGTATGAAATAATATGTTTGAACCTATCCCCATATACTGTTAGAAAATATTGACTTCTGTATTGTGCCATTGGTCTTGGTCCAATAGGTTGTACAATTTCAGTTCCTACTGTACTTGCTGCACCATGTGCCAAACACTGGCAGTTTGTGCGAGCAGTGGATGACATGGGGATCCTTGGACATCCTGGTATCTGCATACACAGATGCCTGGCATTGGCAGGAAAATTCCTAGCAAATGTAAAAAATAACCTTGAACAGTATTTTCTGGCAGATACAGACGATTTGTCTGGGAAACCCAGCTATAGGTACACTCTGTAAGGGTTTTTTTACAGCAAAATGTTTCCTGCTTAGTTACATATCTTGTACATAAAGGGGAAGGAACAATCTATTAATAAGGCTTTGTGTCAATATTAATCTTGGCACAGAGGACAGAGAGAAATTTTGTGTCCTGAATTATGCAGATGACCTGAGGACCTATAGGGATCCATGAAAGGGCTATTTAAGAAGCTTGAAGTACATTGTACTTATACAATCAAGAGCATTTACATTGAGTTTATTGTACAAGTACAATGTCACTATACAAATCCCCATCTGAAGTAGAGAGAAGAGTAAAACTATTGATTAGTGGCTGTGCAAATATATATTTCGATTTCAGGGAAATTCTTGGGCATTCAATGGGAGTTAGGTCTGCTAGGTTCCATCTTTTATAATAATCAGGTGTCTGGTAGGATTTCATTGGAGCGTTCACATGAAGTACAAGGAGCGTTACCAAAATGAATCCATTCTGGCCAGCCTTCCCTTTTGTTTGTGGAGATGCTCCCAACTTATTCAATGAATAAATAATTGCCAGTGACAACTGGTCTCAGTGAAAACTGAGTCTGTACAACACAGCAGGTCATATGGAATATAGGAATAAATTATAAAGTTCTCCATAATTCTCCTTTTAGAAAAACACCACCAATGCTTGTTTGGTATCTGTTGCAGGAAAGAATATGTTGATTTGTATGTGGATTATGTGTTCAATAAAGCAGTACAGAAGCCATTTGAGGACTTTATGCAAGGGTTCTTAAGAGGATGCCCAGCTAGAAATTGGAAGATGTTTTTCCCTGAAGAGCTGCAGGTTCTTCTCCAGGGATGCACAACATTTGACTGGCATCTGCTGGAAAAGGTATTGTATACAAGCACAGTGTCCTTCTGCTCTATCTGCTAAGCATAAACTACTTCTAACCTGTTCTTTCATTGAGTGCATAACAGATGGACAGAAGCTCAGAGAACTTTCCCTTTTTTGATTTGTGTCGATGTTCTGTTTCTAATCTACGTCAGCTATAAGAATAAAGGGGAATAAGTATCAAGCCGTAAGTCAGGGATTGTCATATGAATCTTTGAAAAACAAATGAACAAGCAGATTCCAGAGGTTAAGGGGATTTGAATATCTATGAACAGGATTATACAATTTATCAGATAAAATGTTGCTTTAAATATAAATGGAAATATTGAGGATTAAATGGCCTGTTTTATTTTTGTCTCTTTAATAGAATGTGATGTATACACAGTATAAGAAATTGGATCAAACCATCAAGAATTTTTGGACTGTATTTCACAAGCTACCAGAAGAAAAAAAGAGAATGTTTCTTGGTAATATATCAGGCATTTTAAACTTTGCATAGCCCTTTTCTATCCCCCACAACACACATTATAGATGGTTGCACATAAAAACTACTACAGTATAGTTCCAAACTGTAGCCTTTCAACATCTTTGCCCCTGCTGCTGCCACATTTTCTAGGGAAAACCACAAAAAAGTAACAAAAGGAGTTGCACAGGGACAGCTCTGACCTTCTTCACATCCCTTGAGGTTTGCCTGAGTGCATTGGACCACCCTGAAGCTTGCAGTTACTTTATCCCTTACTTTTGTGGTTGTGTTGTTGGTCAGAGGCCGTCGTTTGTGTGAGTACATTGTGCTGATGTAAGCAGTTTACCTTTCTCAAAGGGTTGCGGAAGCTAGGTCATCCTTTTTATAGGTAGAAGGTCAGACCTATCCTGCCTTTCTCATCCACAGAGTCTATAATATAAAGTAGAAGAGGGCTTGTAATTACTATGAATTGTTAAGAGACTTTAATCTGTATTCAGGTGCAAATTCAACAAAGCCTAATACTTAGCTTAGGAAAATAACCGTATGTTTACACTAATTTCCCTTCATGATTTCATTAACATTAATTATTTTAATGATTTTCAGCTAACATTATTTTATTTGTTTTTTAATTTGCTAACTTGTTCTTGTTTTTCTTTTTTTCATTCCTTCAGTTTTTTTGTCAGGATCTGATCGAATCAATGGCTATGGACTGGAATGTTTTAGATTTTGCATTGCAGATCCTCGAGTAGAAAATCCAGATGAGTCCTCTCCCTATGCCAGTACTTGCTCCTACATTTTGTTCCTCCCCAGATACAGCAGTAAAAAAATACTCAAAAAGAAGTTGCTTTTTGCCATAGAGCATAATGAAGGTTTTGGCCGTGCCTAACTCTGGATAGAAGCACTTTAAAGCAAAAATAACAAAATGAGTCTTTGTTCTCTTTTCATATTTTCTCTTAATAATTCCAATTTACTGGTTGCTACCCTACTTTATTTTTACTGCACTTTATAAATACCTGAGTGTGTGTATTTGCTGAGATTTTACATAAAATTGAACTTTGACCAGATAGCTCATAGTTAGATTGTAAAGTTAGGAGAGAAGAATGCTGTTTGGCACACTTCAGAGAAGCAAGCTGATAAGCCAGCATATTTACATATATGTGCAAGCAGGGTCTGCACTGTTCTGGTTGTGTTAGGACAGTGAGCTCCCAGCAGCAGGGATTCTGTGATTTGTACATTTATGCATTAGCAAGCACACAACCAGGATGTGCTAAGCAGTCACCCTTGCAAGGCAAAGCTGTGGTAAGGTTTTCATCTGTGTTACTTAAGGGTGCTCTTGGGGACCAACTAACACATTTAATGAGACTGTGAATTGAAGGAGCAGTCTGTGCTCACCTGGATATGGTCTATGATTTATCTGAGAGAAATTCTTAGGAGGATTTGATCATTCCTAGACTTTTTCAAAAGCTGCATTAATGAATTATAATAATATAATTTTTTGTTATTTAGTGTGATAATAGTGATATTTGTCATGTTTCTTTATATCTTTTAAAGGGATGTTTCACAATTAAATCATAAAATTGTAGGCTTGCAGAAGCACTGTCTACAGAGCCCTGTGGACATGAGGCTGGCAGGGCTTCTGGAATCTCATTGTCAAAACAGTGCAGAGCACTGCAGGATATTAACCATGTCAGGCAGGATGTGTGTTTTCTGTGTATTTTGCTATGTGGAGTGAGGGAGAGAAACAACAGTCATTATTTTTCTGAAGTCTTCTCTTTGGTGCGTTAAATGTGTCAGGGGACATCCATATGTAAAGACTTCCACTGTCTTAAATAAAATGGTGATGGATTAAATTTTCACCCCGTAGCTGTGTTCTTCCTTCCTTATGCATCTGCCTATGCAGATAAGCATAGCAGGCAGTGTGTCTGTACTCTGTCCTCCTTGGAAATGGGGGGGCTGTTCACAAGTGGAGTCAAAGGCTGATGTAAGCATTTCAAAGAGATGCATTGTACATGCTGAACAAGTCAGTCTTTCCTGCGTGATGCAGAATGACATCATCATCTACTTTAAAAAAAAAAGGCTCCTTGTAAGTTACAGTATAGTAATTAGTAAAAAAAAAAAATCAAGCACTCACCACAAGCACCATGGCAGTACAGGAAAGCAGATGGTGTGGGAGCGTTGATGGGAAGAGGGGAAATAGGACTTCAGAGGATGGGAGCTCCCAGTAAAGGGGAGCAAGGGGACATGGCCAGCTCAGACCTATCCCCTGTCCCCCTCATCCCCCCAGAACAAACAGGGAATCACAGGGATGCTTACATCCTCTGAGAAAGGCACCACTCTGGTGTATTTTTGTGGAAAGAGGGAATTGGCAGAAACCCAAGTTGTTGCCCACATCTCACGTCCGGCTGTCGCTGCCACACCACCACAGATTTCTGTTTTGGCACCTTAGCCTGCTGTTCTTCAGCAGCCGGCTCCTGGCTGTTGTTTCCCTTTTTATGGTTTTATAAGCCTCTGGTAGGACTTGGAAATCCAGAGTGATCTTCTGTGCTGTGCAAGTGCACGAAAGATGTATTCTCTTTGGAATTCAAAATAACCCATTAGAGATTAAATGATAATAGGTTTATTTACAGCCTGGAGGTATTTCCTTCTCATCATGTATGATGCAACATCACATGGGAGATTAAAGCCCAGAGTCACTTTCAAGGCTATTTTTAATTTGTCCTGAAATAATCCCTGGTTTTATATATATGTGTGTATATATATATATATATGTATTATATAAGGACTTTCAGAGTAGTGCACTCTCTGATTTTCTGAAATTAATTTGGACACTGGGTTGTGTCTACATTTTCTCAAGCAGTGCCTGTCATAAAACATGCAGGAGAATATAACATGAGTGATCATCACATTCAGCTGTGAGTTCAAAAGGCTTCACAAAGGCAGCAAAAGTATGTTGAACCTGCACCAGGATTTTTTTTAGGCCACTCATCAGAACTGAGCATCACCTGTAGACAAGTGCAAGAGCAGCTTTGAAAGTTCTCCGGGAAGCTGAAATATAACGAGTTAAAAATTAATTGCTTTCAACAAGAGACTCCTGGCTCCCTCACACAAATTCCAGGCTTTGCTCCATCATTTTCTTTTTTTTCTTTTTTTTTTTTTTTTTTTGTGTGTGTGTGTGTGTGTGTGTGTGTGTGTGTGTGTGTGTGTGTACCTTCCCCTCCTTGACTGCGCAATCAGCAACAGAGGAAACCGAGTGTAAAGGGAAATGTTCTATTTTGCAAAGGTCTCCAGACGATGAAATAAACAAAACAGAAACAAAAACAAACATTGCAAAGTTTGTTTTCTTCTATCTATGCTTTCAGTTATTCTAGAGGCTGCTTGAAACACTGATTAAGCCAAAGATGTTACATCACAGGTGTAATTTTACACTGGAGTAGCTCTTTATTCTAAACATGCATGATCCATGCAAACACAGGTGATTTTTTACCCGATCCGTCACACATTTTCTGCTAAATGCACAAAGACTGCAAGCTGCCAGAGATGTGGTGTAAGGGCAAGAATACTTGTGGGCACTGGACTTCTTCCCCCCATCCTGAGCCCTTGCAAACATCTGTCTGAGGTTTGCTCCGAATACTGACTGTCATTTTGGTGGTCTGAATGGGATCCAGCTTGTGCATTGCTCTTGTGGAGCAGAGTCTTTTCCTAATAGATGGCACTGAAACCAGAAAATCAGTACTTGGGAGTTACATAATTGCTTGCTCATTGGCCTCATTCCACCACCCCCCCCTCCCCCCCAACGGAGTCTTTTGGCAACCTTTTTTTGAGGTGGAAACATTGTATAAAATTTAAGTCCCTACACAAATGACCCTGCCAGGCGACCAGAGGCCACGTAAAACGAAGAAACAAGCTAGGGCGAAGAAACTGACGATTGTTATTAGTAAGTGACATTTCGTGCTTAATGCATTTTCAAACACTGGAAAGCTGCCTTTCCCTTGAGACCTTCATTTAGAACAGCTTAAATTCTGGAATGCGCTTAACTTCGCCCGTTGGTTTCTCCCGTGTTTAGAGCGGCTACTGATCCGCACGGCTAGAGCCGCGCAGCCCGGCGGGCGGGGGCCGGCTGTCCCCAGCGCTCCGCCCGCGCCCCGTCTCCCGCGGCATTCCAGCGCCGCTGGGAAGGCCGGGCCCCCGCCAGGAGCCCCGAGCCCACGCCGTGCCCCGGCCCCGGGGAAAGGAGATTCTCGGCCCTCCCTCCCCGCGCCCGCCGGGGGCCGGGCCCGCCCTGCGCATTGGCCGCGCCGCGCGTCACTCCCGGCGGCGGCGGCGGCGGCGGCGGCAGCGGGGCCGGGACTTCCTCGGCGCCGCGGCGGCAGCGGCGGGGTTGGTGGCGGTGAGTGCCGGGGAGGGAGTGCTAAGCCCCGCGATGGGGCTGTTGCCGGTCCCGGTTCCGGTTCCGAGCCCGTGCGTGGGGAACCGGGGCTCGGGCGTGGCGGAGCCTTCGCCGCCCTCCCCGGCGCAGGACGCGCGTCCCCGGCCCGGGGCGGGGAGCCCGGGGCGGCCACGGGGCTGCGGCAGGAGCCGCTGGGCGCTGCTGCTGCAGCATCACCTGGCTGCGGGGTGGGCACGGGGCTGCTGTCGCTCCGGGGTCGGTGTGTGCCCGCCGGGAAGCGCCGGTCTGGGCGTGGGAAGCAGCCGCAAGAAGCTCGGGGTGTCCGGGGTGAAGGCAGGGAGGGAGCGGTGTTTTAACTGGGATTGCAAAATGGAGGTGATGGCGGGGGGGAGGTGTCATATTTGATTTTAGGTATCTATTTTTATATGTTTTCTGTGGGGGCATCTCCATCTGAGGGCATGCGGCTGTGCAGCAGAAATACTCTGCTCCTGCTTTAACTCATTTGCTGGTGCACCTTGCATTCTCTTGCTCTGTAACCTGGTTTACGTTGGATATTGAGTCGGGCTGAAACGGAGGCGAAAAGAAGAAAGTGGGCTTGGAGGCTTAGTGGCAGAAAGAGCAGTAAATTCCCTCATTGTTGAGCAAATCTGGTAGAAGAAACACATTTATTATCTGAAATCTCACAAACAGGAGGGAAGGAAAAACTTGTTTATTCGTGCCCTGCCAGTTGGCAGATCTCTTTGTTTAGAGAGCATTGAGCTTTGAGTGTTGTTTATTGCAATCGTGATGTTTACTTAGGTGACTTTCCCAGAAAGGGCGCAGAGTGGAAATGGCTGTAGAATATGTTTGTGTGATTTTGAGGAGAGACTGTGCGTGGCATGAGAGCTTTTAAATAGGTAGAGGAAAAGAAAAAAAGGCAAAATACATCCTGTCATGATCATACATGCGGCATTATTATTTTACCAAACCACCGGGGCTGTTTTTTCACCAAAGGATATATACTTAGGATGTCAGCAGAACCGTATAGCAGAGGGTGGGTCTTCCACCCACAATAGATTTCCTCAAAATATTCTTCACAGTGTGAGGTTTTCCTAGCTCTAGCTGTGCTATGTATGTCCTTCGCTGTTTTGATGATGAATTATTCCTGGAATGTCAGGGTCTGAGGATGTGGTGTTATATCTTTCCCCCCTCTTTTTTATATGTGGGGAATCTCTACAAGTGACTGGCTTTACTGCATTGCATCTGTTCTTATTTCTGAAACATGAATACTAAGCTGGCTCTGTTGGAATTTCTGAAGAACAGGAATAGGTGATGTGGTTGGATACTGCAGTTCTTGTGCTTTTTGCAATCCAATTTTTAAAAGGAGCTCTGAACTTTAATCCCTAACTGATGCATTTAAGAAAAAACCTCTCCCCTAAGGGTTTGCCCTCTGAAGATAAAAATTCAGCTTCTTTAAGGTGCATTGAGCTGGCTACTGGGAATATTAATCACAAATAAAATTTCAGATAAGTGAATATAAATCATATATTTAATATATAGTTGTGTATGTGCAGGCACATGCCTATTAGTCCTTGCCTACACTAGAAACTTTGTATGCAATTGTTTTAGTATGAGAAAGATATGCAGTTTGTAGGGGTGGTTTGCAGTGGCACATGAAATTTGACTTCCTCTGCTACTGTCGAAGAAGAGTAACTGCCTTAACCAGATTGGAAACAGAGTGTGAAATTGTCATTTAAAGTCTCCTTGTGTTTCAGGACGCAGCTCCTACTTGAACATATAATGTATTAAGACCTCTGGTGGTTTTTTTTAGGGGGAGAAAAAAACCCCAGTCTTAAAGTCATGGTTTTAAAAGTGTCTTCAACTTTACTTGACATAAGTAAATTCACCAGGCCATTTGAAATATTTAGCTGTGCCTGTACACTCAAATTGTGAGTGGCTGTGGTTTTTGCTCTGCTCTCCACTGGAAAGTGTTGGTCTGTTTCTGTGAAACTGAGCTGCACAGAGGTTTATTGGTAAAAATGTTTGGAAGATGGGGGTGGCAGTCGATAGAGAAGATTTTAAAAAAAAAAAACTAGTCGAAAAACAGATTTTCTGTGTCTGGTATAGGAATTGTTAAATATGAGGAGCTTCGGAAAATATGGCTTCTAGCATGAATAGAGGGTTAAACTCTGCAATACCACCCTAGTGTTTATATCGATTACTGGGAGTTTGAGCTCTTGCTGTTTCAAGTAGTGTCTTAGCTGGAGGAAAGACCCATCCCTTACCAATCACATCCTATCCCCTTGCCCATCAGCAGCAAATTCTTGTGTGGAATATGAACACATGGAAAGTAATTAATGTATTTTTAGCATTTTTAAAAGAAACTAGCACTAGGGAAGATGACTGTAGTCTATGGGGAGCAGACTGTTGAGGTACCCTTTTAGAAGGCATCCCAAATTAATATTTAGCTCATGTGTTACAATGTCATTGTAGTTCAAGTCGTATACTGGTGAAATCTTTTCAGCTTAGAGGCAGTATCTATTTATCTTAGCAGGGAATGTGATCCTTGGATCTTCAGAATTGCTGCTTCTGTCTTTGTAACATGCAGTTCCCCAGGCTGAGAGAAATGGCAGTCCCGGATTTCTGCCATTCCAGTGTCAGCTTTGAAATGATTCCCTGCCACCTTCAGGGTGTTGCTCATGGATTTTTAGTTTGGGTTTTTTTGGTGGTGTGATAGAACATGAAGTTCGCTCTAAATGTAGCTGTTTAAAGCACATTTAAAGCACATGCACACACTTCAATTTTTTTGTGTCCCACGGCATTCCTATTCTTAGTGTAGCCAGCATAGAGGGTATCTTCCATCAGGCTTTTGTGCTTAGGGCAACCAAATACAGAGTGTACACCATGACTGATTTAAGACTGATTTAACCAGGCAGAGCCTTGTAACCTCCTGCTTTTTCCTCTGTGTGCTTTGGAGCTGGCCAGAGATAAGCACACGTGGGTGTGGATGAGTTGAATTATGCTATGGAGGAAGACAGGCTGCTAGTGATAAACGGATCCTGCATTACTTTAAAGCACCTAATAAGAGACCCTAGTAAACAGTTTGTGATAGGAAATTGCACCACTGATGAAGCACTAAGTGGAAAATCCAGTCCTCTCCCTTCCCCTTCCAGCTCAGTCGTGCCTCAGTGGAAATGACCACAAGCTGACAGGCAGAGGGTAAGATATGAACACCCATTGCTTAGGGCTTAGGTTAGGAAAGGCTTTATTGCTAATACCCATAGCTTGAATTAGCACCAGGTTTTGGAAACAAACTGAATGCACGTGTTTCCTGTCTGCTCAGAGTGGGAGAAGGAATCTTTGGCTCTTCAGGGGTTACCTTTTGCTTTTCTATCTTGTGCTATGTTAGTAAATGCTGCTGCTGCTGCAAATTGCCTTAGCTTAAAACTTGGCATGTTGTGTCCTAAGACTTGATGTCTCAGATCTTTCATTTTCTAATCTTCTTTCTCCTCCCTTTGAAAAAAAAAATGCTTTAGCTAGTTTCTAGTTCAGAGGAGTTCTCAATGTTTTATTAGTATAGCATGCTTAACAAATAACCCAAACCTATTGAGATTAGGAGTGACAAAGGAGTAGTACTAAAATCTTTCACGTGCTTTTTACAGAATGCTGTTTTCTTCCCCCATCATTAGCATCCTGTTGTCTTTATCAAGTTCAAGCCAAGTAATTCCTTGGGCCTTTTATATTGGTATATTTTTTCCCTTCCCATGTTAGCCCACTCCGAAATCCCTGACTTTCACAGAGCACAGCACAGAAGATAACACCTGACTGCTGGCAAGTTGCATCAACGTGACCTGTCCATTGCTGTCAGGGTCAAGCTGTCAATGTGCTGCTCCACGTGAACTGCTGCTTCTTGTGTAATTCTTGCTGCACTTCAGGGGTGTGTGTGTATTCAGTGTGTGGCTCAAGTTCAGTGTGCGCATGTGTGCACAAATTTGGGTTGCAAGACTGTGTTCAGTTGAGCAAAGTACTCCTTTATCTGTGTTCATCAGAAATAACACATTTCTGCATTGGCCAGTACACCATAAATACCTGTGTCATTCTGTTCAGGGCTAGTCTAACCACCTTGGAGGTAATTTTTAAAGATTTACTTAGAAGTGGTCTCAAATATGACACTCTTAAAGTTCAGATTTGGACCTGTTCGTCTGAAAAGCATTACAGTTGGTTTGGAGCATTGTTTGATATTTGGTTTTTAAAGCAGAGTAATTTTTCAGTTTAAAAGCTTGGTCTCCTGGGTTTCAGAACATTTCTGCTGCCTCGCAGATGGAGATGGCCGAGGCATGAAGGTGCTGATTCAGTACCACAGCTGAGCTGTATGATTACTCTTTGTGTAATGGTTTACTGACAGTTCACAAACCTGACAGTCATGCAGGAAATGCCTTTTCTGGTTGTTTCCACCTCCTGCTGTGAACAGCTGGATCTCTGTAGGATCATTTGTGGTGTACTTGCTTCATTCACACTCATTCCTCTGTCTCTCTTGCCCAGGAAGGATACATGACTTGCTGAAAAGAGAGAAAATGCTATGCTGGGGCTACTCGTCTTATGGACAACCTGGGATAGGTAGCAACCTCCAGGTCATCATTCCTGAACCACAGGTGTATGGGTTCATCCATGATAGAAATGTCAAGGAGGTGGCATGTGGAGGAAACCACTCTGTGTTCCTGTTGGAAGATGGGGAGGTGTATACCTGTGGCTTGAACACCAAAGGTCAACTGGGGCATGACTGTGAAGGAAGCAAGCCAGGTAAGTCTGCTTTTTATATGCACTTCAAACTGTCTTGAGGCTGGTAGGCTGAGAACATTATGAAAGCTGCTTTGTGCTGGTTGCTGTAGAGCTGGAGCAGCCAGCAGAGCTGATAATCGTGTCACATAACACAGTAGTGATGCTGAATAACACTAGCTGGCTCTGGAGAGCTAAAGCTGAGCAACACGGGTGAGGAGACAGGTCTGCTCACTTTGACTGGGAAATGCATCAAAACAGAGGCGAGCCCAGATGGTCTCAGGGCAGATTTTGTTATCTGGCATTATGTTGTCTCTTTATGAAAAGGAGGAGAGGCCCGTGAGTCACGAGTGTGTTCTGCTTTGCCTTTGCAGTTGCACTGCATTGTTTTGCCCGCTCTTATTCAGCCGTTGCTGGGAATTTTCTCATTTACACCAAAAGAGTACAAGTGGATCCCAGTTGAGTAGAGTTGTGGAGAGCAAACTTGTTGGCCAAGAGGGTTTGTAAATTTTGTTTCCCCCTTTCAGAATCCCTTGTCAATTTATGCCTTCGCTCCTTTATGCTTTCTTAATCTGAAAGAAGGTCACTTTAGTGACCTCAGGCTCAGATTGCATCTTCTTCATTGTGTTCTGATTCTCAGAACTCAGGAGTGCTGAACCACAGACAGCTACTGCCTTTCCTTCCTAGGATCAAGGAGTGGTTTAGTTAAATTGTTCTTGGAAGAAACCCTGAAGCCTTTCTTCTGGACTCTCTTGAATGTTGGCCTTCCAGTTTACCTTCTGTTCACTTCTTGGTTTTGGCATGTGGTAAAGACACAAGTATGTCTGTTTCCATAATATAAAAGTCCTGTGCTATGGGTAATTAGAGCAAAAATTCCCCAACTGCAGGTTACCCTTTGTAGGGCTTGGGTCTTCTCTAGTGTAACCTGTTATTGCATGGTAGAGGGAGAAGGTGTGTGCAAAATAGCCACAGTTCCCCATGCAGTATGTGCAAATCTGACCTGACTGATCCTAATGCTCCTTTTCTCTGTAAGTGTCTTTTGTCTCTTTCTCTCAAAATGAGTTGGCAGGTGTTGGATGCTGGATGACCAGGGTGCTGGATTAGGGGAGTTGACCTTGAATCTGCCCTCTCTTGCCTTTTCTACAAGTAGTTTCTAGACAATTAGGGAAAAAGATTGGGAATAATAGGAGTGCTTAAGTCCTCTCTGTGAACATCTTCTGAGAACTTGTAAATTTAGGCCCTGGAATAAATTAGATGCTTGGTAGAAGGAAGCCAAGCCTAGTGAATATTCAGCTCAAACTGCTGAGGATACCTCATCCTGCAAATCACCCAGCTAGCTCCAGACTAGTGTGGAGGCCCCAGAAATTCAGTGCTGTTTTGAGTGCTGCAAAGATACTCTGAGAAACATCTTTGGGCTGTGCTGCTGTTTTACCCATAAAATTTAGCAAGCATAAACTGATGATGGAAATGGAGGATTCACAGCAAGTAGATCAGTCCATCTGGAAATGGACTTCATGAATCCTGAATGCTGACATGTAGACCTCTCTCAGCTAGGTAATCCTGCTTTCAGCTGGACCTATGGAAGAGGACGGGTCTGAGATTTTGAAATAGAAATGAAAGGTTCTTTGTGTTTGATCCCAAGTGCCTTTCTTCTAGCCCTTAAATTAGGGTCTATCACCAAGATGTGAAACCAAGTACCAGTTATCCTACAGGTTTATTTTTTTCTGAAAAAGGTTCTGCAGTGCTGCTCTCTGAGGAACCTGTGGCCATCCCAGAGAAATGGTGCTTGAACACACCATTACTGCCTGTGGCTGCAATGGGATTTCTGCTGGCTGGGGCAGGTAGAAGGGATGTGCTGTAAAGCAAGGAACAGCTGCTCTTTTTAGCTCCCCGTGAACTGTCACAGCAGCCTTTATGGTAACAGTGAACTGAGGAGAGCCCAATCACACACTCCTCTGTGCTTTGTCTTGCAGCACTGGGAACTGTATTTCTTAGTTTTCATTTCCAAATGGGAGCAATAAGAATCCAGCCTTCCTCTTTCACCCCCACTTCCTCTGTATGGGATAAAAACAACTTTACACCTTCTATGTAGGAAGACCTGTCAAAGACGATCTTTTCTGTTTTCTATTGTTGTGGGCCTGTGAATGAAGCCATAGGTGATGAGGATGCATGTGTGGGACACAGGGTCCTGAGCTGTTGGAAATGATAGCGAAGCCTGGCAGGAGTCTTCGGTAAAGAATGGGGGAAATGCCTGGAACTGAGAGTCCTGGAGCTGCATCTCTCCAGCCTCTGTTGGACAGGGCAGTGTGGGCTGAGGTCTCTTGCTTTTCCTGCCCTGTGACTTGATCCTGCCAAACCCATGAGGGCAGCTAGAAGTGGGTGACCTTTGCCCGTTTCTGGAAATGAGCTCCATCTCCTGCTGAAGGAGGCTGTGACACAATACTGCTTGTCCCTTTCAGGCTCCCTGGGGAACCTCCTCTGGACTTCAGAAATGCTTACCAGGGCTTTACAGGGTGCCTTGGTTGTGTTTGAGAGTAACACGGAGACACGAAAATGTGCAGGGCGTTTTGAACCTTGTGAAGGCTGCATTGACTTCCTAGGGGTGGAACGATCCCCTTCCTGCTGCCTGGGTCTTCCCTAAGAGGAAACTCCCTTTTATTTCTCACTATCCAATTTTGCTTCTCATTCATGCTGCTTACGAAAATGTCAAACACTGACACACAATGGTTTCAGCAATTCCTCTTGGAGGAGCCCTTTAGAGGGCATCTTTTGAAATGAAAGAAAACGTGTTAATTAAAAGCTGCGTTTATGGTCACATCTGCTGACCTTGTGGATGTAATGTGGAGAGGGGGATAGCAGCTGGCAAAGTGATTCTTACTCCTCTCCTCTACAGGGAACAGGAATTACTGGGGGAGTGCCTGCCACTGAAAGAGCATAAGTCAGTAGAGGTTTATTTTCTGGAAGTGCCCTTTCCTCTGGATTTTACATTGAGGTGCTAAAATAATAGTTAAGATGCCTAAGAAGTTTGGCCTATCTGAAATAACATTTCTTTTGACTAAAGGCTAACTGCTTCTAAGTGTTTCAAACTCCCTCCTTTTGATAACACTAGAGTGATACCAGGTGTGGCACTCCCATGGCTCTACCACAAGCCAGTTTTCCAAGCACATTGTCACGCTGTTTACCGATTCATTTTTCCTTCGAATTGTGGTGATTAGCGAGGTACTTGAAGAGTCCACCCCTCTTAGGGCTGGGTATCTGGCTTTGTTAATACTTACACAATCATTTTTCCTCACCTCTTTTGTTTCCTTTTCCTCCCTGAAACCTTCTGTAGTTTGTATCAGCGATCACTTGGCAGGGATGCAGAGGGGGAGGAATGCTGTCCCAGTGTTCTCTCACCATGACAATGGTTAATAAAGCTTCTGTCTGACCTGTGCTGATTTTCACTTGTGTTGTTATGCGCTTGAAATCTCCAGAGTCTCTGACCATGTCTTAGGAGAGAAGGAGCTTGGGAGTTTTGGTAGTGAAGTATTGAACCCGCTGTTTTGCAAAATTTGTCTGAGTTTGCATTGATCTCCTGAAATTCATCAGATGATAAGGTACATTATGTCTCTAATGGGAAACAATAATTTTGTACTGCAGTAGTTTTAGAAAAAAAAATTATTCTTCATAAGTATATCTAAATTTCGCCTTTTTCAGTCCTATAATTGCGCTTGGATTGATTTTCTTCAGGTCTGCCATGATGTCTTGGCTCCCTGGGATGATTCTTAGAGAAGTGTTTTATCTGGGTGTGCGTGTTGGAGAACAAAAGACAGGCTGAGGTGCCTATGGTAGAGACTCTTTTGGGATCTGGGGGAATTGTTGAGGTGTGTGAAACAACTAGCTGGTTGTTAGTAGTTTGCAAAGCTTTTTTAAAAACTTGCTCGCGTCTGAGATGTGGAACTTGTTTTTAGCTCTAGAGATTTGTTCTGTTAAAGTCATTTGGACTTCATTTGACTTCTGCCAGTGAGAAAACCTGGGATTTGGTAATTAGTATCTCAAGAGAGTTACAGAACAATGTCTCAAGACAAATTTGCCTCAAATCCTTTGTCTGGTAAGATACAGCAGACAAACCTATGATTTTTTTTACAAAATTCCATCTGGATGCAAATTTGCAGAGGAGCACTGCCTTTCTGTGCATTGTGGAATCTATATGCTCATAGCTGCTGATAGAAATATCATCATAATGTTCATTTTCTTTCAAAGAGCAGAAAAAAACACCACCAAAACAAACAAACCAACCTAGGTGATCCAGATCTTCAGGATTGTTCTGAGCTGAGTGGCCTTTCTTTTCAAACGTAAGTCCCCTTGTCCTGAGCCTCAGCACAGAATTACAGCAGCAGAGAGCTCCGTGTTCAGGGCAGCATGCTTGTTAATCATAAACCCCAGAACAGCTGAGAATTCAGACGTGCCACCTGCTTGGAAGGACAGTCTGTGTGGATCTTCCTGTTTTAGCCTCCTCCTGGTGGGTGAGAAGTCAGACGAGGTCCTGGTTGCTCGGGAGGAGAGGTGGCAGGGCTTGTGTTTGTCCTGTACAGTTTGCAGGCAAAGAGCTGTGTATGTTTATGTTTCAGCACCATTGTAAATGTTCTTTGTTTAAAAAAAAAAAAATAAAAGGTAATTAAACTGGTTACCCCTCGAAGAAGTCAGCTGTGGTCATTTGTACTCATCTCTCTTGCTCCTTTGATCGATCACAGGGTCTGACCAAGCTATTTCAGGTTGCTGTGTCTTCACTAGTGGCTGCAGTGGATTTGCTTTATGGAGTGTCAATTTCAGCTGAATTGATGCCATTTGGGCTTCAGAATGATTTTAAAATTAGATGTTGGAATTTAAAATTAACTTAATTTAGAAACAATTGCTATTTGGTTGAGTGAGAAGTAATGGAAGTGCTTTCCCTGAGATATCTTAAATATACCTGTGTCGTGTTGAATTGGCTGGCTGAGGGATTCGAATATGTCAGATATTTATAGTGGGAGTTGTTTTAAAATTTGTGTGGTCTTGATCATGTGAACTGACTTGTGCCAGTATTTTCTGAGACTGTAAAACTAGGAGAACCTACACTGAGGAGAGAGAAGGCTCTTTAGGAGGGCCTAAACAGATAAAAATCTGATTTCTGGACAGTAAAGAAATCTAGTCAGCACCTAAAATGGCTGTAAGGTGTTCTCAGATGCAACTCTGAAGTTCTGTCTCTAAACACATGTGTAGTAGAACCATCGGATTCCTCTCTTGATTTTCTTTTGCTAAGAAGCAAAAACAAAGATGAGCCCAGGGAAGCAAGACACTAGTTTTTTTTTTTTTACAATCAGTATGATTGATTGTTACAGAGGACATGAGAGACAGTTTTAATGCTTCTTTACTTCAAAAGGCAGAGCTGCTGTAAGAATGACCAGCTTTTTGCCTTCTGACTGGGGATTTGTAGGGCAATTTGGCAACCTAAACTTGTACTTTTCTCTGTTGTATTTGTTACTTGTCACTCCGGTATCATGCATACTCTTCAGAGGCTTTCTGAAGGTGCAGCTGAAATAAAAGCCTGCAAATGAAATGAAGGCTGTCTGCCTGCCTGGCTTGGAAGGAGCATGGAACTTTGGCACGTTTTGTAGCACTGATGACTGGCCCCTTTTCTGCAACCTTGCTGAGGCTGGAAGATGTGTTCAGGATAAAATGGGTGGGTAGCTGTGAGTGGTGAGTTAAAGGAGAGGGCAGGGAGGGAGGAAGCTGGGGGTGATAGATGCAAGTTTTCTGAATGCCCCAGCCTTTTTGTAGTTAGAATAGTTGTTTGTGTGGGTCGAAGTGATGACTTCATTAAGCTGAGTAAGTATGGCTGAGAGTCACAACTTCTAGGGGAGATATGGGTAGTTTGATGGCTCTTGATTTTGACTCAGTTATCTTCAGACAGCCCAATACTCTTCCTTAAGCTGTATTAGAAATAAGATTTTATGTCAAAGATCTGTGTGAAACTTCTTATTGGAAATCAAATGTTTTTGATAACTGGAAAGAGCTGGTAAGCCATGCTCACTCTCTACAACACCTGACCTGCCTTTTAAACAGCTGCCTGCCTATAAAAACTCACCAAAAAGGAATCTACAGATGCTCATATCTTCTTTTCTCAGGATGCTCAGTAGATAAAATTAACAATTTTTAAATGTTTAATAAGACTGCATTCTTTGCCTCCCTTTTTCCAGTCACCATGCTTGTTTGCAGTAACATATTTTCAAGCAGTATTTGTGAAGCTGATGGGAATGCTCTTGAAAGCAAGGGCAGAGGTGCTTTACTGAGTGTGCACTGTGCAGTTGTGGCTTTTCAGAAATGTGGCTTTGTCTTGCTCCCGTGCAAACCACTGCAGGATTGAAATAAATGGGAACAGAGTGAGGAGCAAATCAAGTGCTTTTGAAAATTGTATTACTTAATCAAAGCCTGAGCCTGCCACAAGTGAGACTCTCAAGTGTCACAGCTTTGCAGTGTGTAATACCAGCCCATCAAATCCAGCATCTGTGCACCCATTTCCCTAACTCCCACTTATACCTCTGGTATCCATCCTCAGTGTCGTGCCAAGGTTTTAGTGCATCCTGCCCACCTTGGACTTGCTGCCTTGGAGCTGTGGGATTTGCTGGGCTGTACATGGTGGGCCTTGTGGGTTTCTCAGTAGTCCTGGACCAGCCACAGCTGCTGTGCTGCCTGCCAGTGGCCAGCAAGCCTGGTTGAATGACCACCTTTACAGCTCTCTGCCATAGCCTGAGGAAGAGAACGTGCTCTCTCTGGGTTTTCTGAACATATGTTTTCCCTGTGTTTCTTTAGCAGTTTGTGGTGTTTTATTTCTTTGAAAGAACTATCCTTATTAGTTTACCTCCAGGGTCTGAAGGTGGATTCTTCACTCTGCCAGCTGATGCTTGTCAAACTGAAGCTCTCTGTGCCTGAGCAGCCCTTTCCAAGAGCCTGCTGCAGCTGTCTGTGCCCATGCCAGTCTGCATCTATAGCTCCTCAGAGAGGCTGTGTCTCTAGACAAAAGGCAGCAAAGTGGGGAGGGCTTTCTGTCTGTGCCTGAGGAAGGGCTTTGCTTTTTCAGAGTAGGTGTATGCTCACAGCTGTGAGGGGGAGTAGCTGGCAAAGCATATGTAAAACATATGTGAAGTGACACCCTGGGCTGTCACGGTGTCCTTCTTGCTCTTGCATTCCTGCCTTGACATGACCAGAAACAGCTTTATAAAGTGAAAGCAGTGTTAATAGCTGAGCCAGCCTCTCTCTGTTAAGACTGTAAGTAGCCATGCTAAATAGATGAAGGAGCAGTACCACGTGTTGTGCAGGTAAATCATCATCTCAGTAAGAATCACTAGTGTGTCTAGATGAAAGGGGGGTGCAGAATCTTTAGTTACTTAGAACTTCTCAGCCTTTATCTAAGGACTGTGTTTGCCACCGCTGTGATCAACAGTGTTCTGGGGGAGTGTCACCTGCTTTGGTCTGTCCTCTGTCCTTTGCTGTCTTCCCCCCACACTTAATTTTTGTTCAGTGAGTCTACTCTCTGTTTACATTTCCTCCCTTGTAACCAAATTATCAGAGTCTTATCAGCTTTAGCACTGCTGTTGTCTGTCTCTCTGATCAGGCTTTTCTTCGTACTGCTCTGCTTTCTGCTGCAAGCATTGCACCATTCACGAAGTTCAGGAAAAGAAGACCTCAACATTTGCAAACCATGCTTGTTAAACCCAGCCTTCTCAATAGATATAGTAAACTTAAGGTGTTGAAAGTCAGAGGATGTTACATTTTGATGTAAACATTGCTTGCTCCATGCCTCAAAGTTTTTGCCCCACGCTAAGAGAGGTTTGAGCATAAGGTGTGCAGCCATATGCAGGTGAGAGCAGCAGGCAGATAGCGAGGATAGCTGTCACATGGTGGGGATGTGGTCTCCCATGGGGTTTGCTCTTGTAGTCTGGTGCTGTGCAGATGCAGAGCAGTGTTTCTCACACCCTTCTGTGCAATAGTGTTGGGTAATCTGAGCACAAGATGCAACAAGCATGTAATACCTTCTGAGAGACGCTCTGCTAAGAGCAGGAGGGTGAAAATGTGGAGCTGGTGTCAGGCAGGGCGGTTCCAGCTGTCTACGTGTTGTGTGTCCCATCTGCCTGGCCATGCCAGAGACTGTAGAGGCACCGAGGTGTGTTCTTGAAACTGTCCAGCAACCCTGGCCTCCTCCCTGTGCACCTTCCTCAGATTTTACTGCTGACAAACCACAGCCTGCAGAACTGGTGTGAGTGAAGCCACAGGAGCAGTTTTAGCTGACTGGATTAGGTTATGTTTTCAAAAAGCACATGGCAGCTTTGCAAAGTCTTTGTTTAGTTTAAGTGGTTTATAGAGTTTGGTTTCTTTATCCTGGTCCAGGACTCCAGATGTTTCCCGTGACAGCTAGGAGTGTGGGATGCCTAGGTGGTCAGAGTTGAAAATGGGCAGAGGGAAATCAGAGGGTCCTTCTTGGGAACTTTAAGGGAGAGGGGAAGGGGCAAAAAGGCCTTGGCAAACACCATGATTTCCCCCTCCCCAAATACCAGTTTCCAAGTAGCAGAATCACATTTCCACTGGGGATGATGCTTTCTGGAAAAGCTGGTGAGTGTACTTGTGCTGCTGCTGGTTAAATTGCTGGTATTTTACTGCTAATACTGACAAAAACAGTGAATAGCTAGGACATGGAAATTATGCTGACAAAAAAAGGGATAAACTTTCATAAAGGGAGGGAGATATCTTCTCTCTTAGTGCACAATTGCAAAATTAAAAATCTCAGTTACTTTCAATTTCATTTGATTGTTGCGCTTTGGTTTTCTGTTTTTCCAGTTTCTTTATAACACTTAGACATGTTTAATATTCAGCTGACTTCTAAAGGACTGAAGTCATGAAGCTTGTCACACCCTAGAAGTAGAGCCAGGATATCCATATGCAGAAATGTCTTGGGGATGTGTCATTGGAGACATTCAGGGAGTCAGCTGAAGTTTACTAATTAATGTGTAGAAATCTTGTCAGGGTGTTTGGTAGATCCATTGTTGCTTACTTGCATTTTGTACAGTGGCCTAATCAAATGGTGGTGACTGATAAGTTTGGGCCATGATGTTTTTCAGGTTTTCTTGTGGTGCTTGTTGAAGGCAGCAGCAGATTTTTATGGAGTTTTTGGCTGTTGAATCAGGCTTTCGTAAGTGCTAATGCTGTTAGTGTCACCCTGTTAGATGGTTTAATGTGTTGGTGCAATTCATCTCCAAAAGGAGAGAACTCCACTCCTTTCCTTTAAGAATTAAGGCTTTTCAGTACTCAGAATAGAAAGATTATACAGGTGAAATTTAGCACACTGTTGGTGTCTGATTAAATATTCAGCTGCCTTGTGTGTTACAATATTGTATCTCACATCTCTGATTTGTAGATCTGGGTTGCACGATGCTCCTGCATCCTCAGTGTGGATGTGGACTGTATTAAAAAGCCTGGCAATGCAAAGAAATTGGCTCATCTGTCCTCAGACTTGCAAGCTGCTAGCATTTAACCCAGAGGCATTTCTTACCTTATCTTACATGTTTCTCTCTTCCCCATGTTTCTACCACCATTTCCTACCTGGGCAAGCTAGTAAGACACCTATTTTTGAGAATCTGTGAGCACTTTCCTTGCAGGCATCAAGAACGAAGATGAGCAAATGCTCTGAGTTGCTTATTGTCAAGCTGGGGAGGCATTAAAGAGTTTTGGCCAGATGTCCAAGCAGACTGAAATCACTTGAAACTCTTCCAAGACACAGCTTCTTCTGACCAGAAATGCAAATTTTGCCACTGAAGGTGTAACCTCAAGGCTGATGGTTTCTCTGTAGTTTCCAGGCAATAGAAGCCATCTGGTGCTGTTCCTGTACATCCTGGTACACATATGGCTGAAGGATTTTGCCCTGTCCTCTAGCAAAAGCTTGTCTTGTGAGCAGCTGGAAGCTATACATAGACAGGGTGTACCAAGTCTCTGATAAAATTACTAGGAGTAGGAAAGCTAATTAATCATTCATTGCCTGTGCATTCTGGTTAGAGCAGTATAAGTGAGTGCTTTGTGCTTCTAGCAGTTGCAGGCACTGAAGATCCTGTATAGCTTTCCAAAGATGTAGGGGCAAAGCATGGGCCCTGTTTTATAAATAGGGAAGCTATGGACTGATGGTGGGCTTGTCAGGGGTTTTCATTCTTGTCCCACTTTACTGCAATTCCCAAACCCTCAAGCTAAATGCACTGATTGTCAGAAAGCTAAATTGTAGAAACATACACCACTCATCCTCAACTTTTGCTGGAGTATCCTTGCAAACTAAGAAAACACAAGAGCAGTCCTGGGAAGCAGGCCTGTCACCATTCACAGATGGGCTGTCCTGAAGACATTTTGCCTCATTCTTTACTCCAGTGTATTTTATGAAAAGATTTAACAAGGTTAAAACCAGAAAAAGTCAAACCTTGATATACCTATTTGTGTTGAGATCCACAGGTTAAAGTGACAGAAGAGAGAAATCAAAGCTGGAATTCCACCAGATATGGAGAACTGATAAATGACTTCTAAGCATTGGTGCTGTTTTGAGACAGCTGACAGCTTCAGGAGGAAATGATTGTGTCAGTGTCTACTTCTTGGAACTTATGAGTTTTTGTTTTTTTTGAAAGTTTTATGAGGTGTTGAAACACTGTATTGCATAACTGCTTCAGCCCTTCCCTGTTGCTTTCAGGGTTTTGTTCTACTAAGCTTTGTAGATAATTTCGCCTGTTAAGCCCCACTGGACTGGTTTTATTCATCAATTACACAAGACAAAATACTAAGAATAAACTTCAGCTTTTGTACTCTTCATCTCAGTACAGTGATATATCTTCTCTAAGGAGTGAATAATGGTGTTGTGATGCTTTGGAAGTTAAATGTATGCCAACCACTAAAACATCTAATATTTTGATGTGAGGAAGGGATGGGAGGTCAACAAAGAAGTAGTTGTGAGATAGATGTTTTTGATGTCCCATGTAAGCTGAGAGATGGTACATTCAGTGACTTGGCAACTGACAGTGAACTGAGACCCTTGTTGGACTGCCTGGGCAGCCTGTGATCCCAGGAGAAGGCTGGCTTTTTTCCATCTCTGGAAAGAAACATGTGAGTGTATAAAAATTAAAACTCTTTGGCGTTTACATTTCTTCATGACTTTTCAGGCAAACTGCTATTGACAGGGTCTTAGGAATGTGTTGTGGTAAGATGGGCCATACGTGCACCTTTCTAGAGGCAAAGAGCTTCATCTCCAAGACGGGCATGTGGTTTTTTTCTGTCTGTGGTTATCCAATGAGTCCAGGTGAAACTGTACTCTGTTCCATTGGTGAGCAGTGCAGTCACTGGAGGCTTTCAGTGACACAGGGCAGCCTTTCAAAAACGAGCTGGTATTTATTTGTCTCTTGGGACGGCACGTAGAGCAAGGTCACATTTGTGTTGCCAAATGAAACTTCAGATGGAGCCAGTGGGGACTGAAACAACCTCGCATTTCTAAATCTATTGGGTGTCCTCTCAGTGTCCCAGTGTGTGAAGTCCTTGCCACAGCCGCATACCTCAAGGCACTCTTTCTGTATTTGCAGTACTACTTTGGTCAGAGTCCTGCCTCCTCCAGCTCCTGATGCTAATCTTTGGTCACTGGAGTCTTCTGTCACATCCCCAAGGTGCTTCAGTGATTCAGGGTCAGCTCCTGTCCTGCAGGAAATAAGACTTACTGTGGCAAATACTGCTTTCCCAGGGAAGTGTTTTGCATGCCTTCGGGTAGCAAAGCAGTCTCTGCCGTGGGTGCCCCAGCATCCCGTATTGGCCATGTTTGCTGGTTTGTTGGACTCATGATGTCCCCTGGAGTGTTTGGCAGTGTGCAGGGAGCGGCTTTGGAAGCAGGGCTGGCCGGTGACTCTGTGACCACTTTTAGGAGCTCAGGTGTTCTGGGTAACAGCCAAGTCTCGGTGCACCCTTCCAGCAAGGGTGAAGTGATGGGCTCATAAATCAAAGGGTTTTCTTTGGAGAAGTGAATGGCTTTGTCCTTCTCTCCTTTTGATGGCAAGATCCTCTCTGGCAGCTGCTTTAGTTCTGGACTTTCAGGTCCCAGTACAGAAACACACCTGTCTGAGCTTAGGTGGTGTGTCCTGCAGTGCAGCAGGTACTGTTTGTCCTCCTTGATGTCTGAGAAGAAGAGACCAGAGTCACATGTGCTGCTGAGATACCTTGTCTGCTATTTGTCATTGACCTTGATCAGCCCTTACAGCTGCTGGTTGTTTAGAGCTCTCAGATAAAAATAGGTCCCTTCATTTATATATATATGTAAATGAACATAAACCAGACTGCCAAGCAGTGCTATAGTTGGGTGCGTGTGGGCTCAAGTGGGAAGCTGTGTGTTTAAACTGAGTTACCACCCTCAATCCTGGCTGTGTCTCTGCACTGGCAGTGGGACTGGGTGAAATAAGTGCTTCTGGAAAGAGCTGCAAGACCAAGGGTGTTATTGGATGGCAGGTCTCAAGCCCTCCTAAGATGGTTGTGTGCTTGTTACTGGTAAACTGCACCTCTGTTGCCATTAAGTATTTTGAGTGTAATGAAGCACGTGTTCAGGTGGCATTTTCCTCAGCTAGAATACATATTTAAATACATGTCACCTTTTTCTTCAATAACATCCATTAGGAATTTTTCTCCTCATTTTCTCATTCCCAGACATAGAAGGCAAGCCCTCCTAGGGGTATCTCTTTTTAAACTCATTTTAGGCATGTAGGTTAATTGGTAAGCAGGTTTTGGTACTAAGTGTGTTAATGTTTTCTGAATGCCTGAGATGTGGGGTATCATTTTCATGGAATGGCATGTAATGACCCTTTCCTCTCATGTCCCAAGCAAGTAGGATTTCAGTAATACTGATCACTGCCTCATAGCTTACAGGGTGAAAATCTTTCTTCATCCACCTGGAGCACTAGTATTTGCTCAGGGAAGAAAAAAGAAAAGCAATTTTGCTTCTGTCTGGCATACAGAGAACTTTGCCATCAGTTGTGTGGTATTTCCAATGTTTTATTGGAAAACAAGACTTCCTTCATGCCCATTTGTAAAAATTGTGTAATGAGTAAGATTTGGTTACGGATGTTTCTAGAGTAGTTGTCAAACCTGCTTCAGTTACCTGACATGATGTAACGATGAAAAGTCAATTGTGGGTTGTCTTCCAGAAGACTTGAGTGATGATTTTTTTTTTAAAAAATATTCCATCATCTCATTTTGCTTCCTTTATATGGTACTTTTTTATGAGTGTTTGACAGTGATAGTAATAGGTTGATAGGTTCAAACTTGTTCCGAGATTAGCATGGAGGGTCTTGTAACACATACACATCAAGCAATAAATCAAGGTTTGGTGGATGACATTCAGCTTTGTGGTTGACTCATCTTTGTTGGACCTGAGAGCGGTGGAAGGTCAAATATGTTTTACAGGGTCTGTCTTCTCAGTGTTGGATGATCCTGGAATCAAAACTGAATGAGGAAACCTCAAATCTGGGATATCTGTTCTTGAATAACCTGATAGGTTTTCCTGCATCCCTGGGACTGGCTGTCATTGTGCTTGAGGCACATATACCTGCCTGCCTTCTGTGATCTAACAAACCAGACTTTCAGAAAAGTTCAGCAGTGACACGTTTCCAGTAAACCTGGTGCTTTTTCTCCTGTAGGATGTTTCAAAATTAAATTGGGGTTTAGCGCACTCACCCAAATGGCTTTGCATGCGGATTTGCCCAGACCCGGTGTCCGTGTGTCGCTGTGAGATGAGTGCTGTGACCAGAGATGTTTTCCCTCTGTTTCCCTCAGAGCAAATCGGGGCGCTGGCCGGGCAGCACATCGTGCACGTGGCCTGTGGGGAGTCCCACAGCGTGGCCCTCAGCGACCAGGGCCAGCTCTTCTCCTGGGGCGCCGGCAGCGACGGGCAGCTGGGGCTCACCACTATAGAAGATGCAGTGACAGTGCCAAGGTAAGCGTTTAACAGGCTCAGCTTTCCTCAGGGAAGCTCCTTTGGAGGTGGTGCATCAAGGGTTATCCGCCTTGGGAGGGTTGCTTTCTGTCAGTGTGGCAGGAGTAGGTCCCTCTTATGTTGGGATGAAGGTGATTCCTTCTCCTTTTCACTGCTGTTCTGGTGCTCCCTGAACACTGCAAGTCCTCAGCGGGTTTGGACAGAACAGACCTTTCTGCCCATGGGTGGTTGAGGTATGGAAAAGAAAATTGGAGCGTGCTTAGCTTCCTCCGTGAAAAATGCCGCAATGTTTTGTACAGAAAAAAAGAGGAGCATGAAAGTACATAAAATCAGAAATGCTGTTTGTGCTCCATCGTGTTTTATCATGCTGTGTCAACAACAGATGCAGTCTCTCATGTGGTCTGCCACTGCAGATCCAATGCAGAGCAAAAGTTTGGGATGTCTCTCTAGGATGGCTGTCATTTTCAAAACAGTATTTGAAGGAAGAGTTTCAATTACAAAAGATTAATGTTTGAGCTGAAGGGCTCTGTGGCAAGACAGTCCTTTACTTGCAAGTAGTTCTGATAAAACAGACACAGAGAGGCTGGCATAGCAATGTAATAGTGCCGTTTTAAAAATAACATTTTTGTGGAATAACTTGAACCTTTGACATGCCGTTCTCTGTACAGGGCACTGAAGAGGGTTTGGTGCTGTAACACACTGGAACTGCTAGGCCTATAACAGCATGAAAATTTTCAGTGCCTGAAAAAGAATAGTGAGAGAGACCCCAAGAACCAGCTATTCTCACCATTTCCAGCTGGTTGAATTCAGTGTTATAGCAGGAAATGTAGTTAAGTTACTAGTCAAGTATCTAGAGGTCTCCACAGATTTGCATCTAGTCTATATGGATCTGTATTGCCTTCATACACTTTTCCTCAGTCTCAAAACCATAGATTCTGTGAATATATAAAACAAATATCTGAGTGGAAATGGTAATTTTTATCTAAGGTGTTTGTGGACACTTATTCTAAAATAGTGTCATCATCTTTAGGTTGATAAAGAAATTGAACCAACAGACGATACTGCAAGTTTCCTGTGGAAATTGGCATTGCCTGGCTCTGGCAGCAGGTACTGTAGCATCCATTATTAATTATCAAAATTTGTGCTGTTATTTTGCAGTGTCCAAGACTGCATATTTCTGCCTAATAAATCAAGGACATCCCATGTCCTGTCTGCTTTTGGGCCAAACGGGATGCTATAAAATGGATCAGGTACCATGAATATTGAGGAAGAGCTTTGCCAATAATGTGAAGAAAGAAAGAAAGTATTACACACAGACCACCCACTGTTTCACTGGTGAATGATGGCAGGAACGCTTGAAAGCTTTCCATCTTGATTTAGAAAAATGTGTGTAATTAATTTCTTTGTGTTGAAATTTTCCTTGGGTGTTACTCTTTTGTATGAAATGTGGACTGGTTTTTGTTGCACTGTTTGTTACAGCAGTTTTATTTTGTATTTTGCACTTAGTTGCTTGTGTGTTTATTTGCCTGGTGGCTTCAGGCTTCAGGCCATGCTTTTTTTTTTTTTTTAGCAAAGAATGTCTCTCTTGATTTTGCTTTTTTTCTTTTCATCATGAGGCTTGGGTGGGAGTAAAGCCTCCAGAACTGTTTCTTTTTAATTTTGGCAAACTTGCTTTTCTGTTGGTTAACTTTCACCCACCATTCTCTTTCTTTCCTTGTTTCAGATGGCCAGTTCTTCACATGGGGGCAGAATAGCTATGGTCAGCTGGGCTTGGGCAAAGAATGTCCCTCTCAAGCCAGTCCACAGCGTGTCAAGTCTCTTGATGGGATCCCTTTGGCTCAGGTTGCTGCAGGTGGAGCCCACAGTTTTGCCCTTTCTCTCTCAGGAGCTGTGTTTGGCTGGGGGAAGAACAGCTCAGGACAGCTGGGACTAAGTGATGAACGAGGTATGAAAATTATGCTCCTAGGTGAATGAAGGATAGACTCCTTTGGCCTAGTGTCTCTTGTTGCACTGACGGTGTATTTTTTCTGAGTGGTTCTGTAACACTCAGCAGCTCCTCCTAGGATAAGATAGCAGAGAAAGTCTCTGTCTCTACAGGGTCTTCACACTCAGTAGAAACAGAAACATGTTTTTTCGCCTTGTTGGTGTTAATTTAAGTGAGAAGGGTTAAAAAGAGAGGTCTTTCAAGTGTGAGTGTCAACGTGCAAATATCCAAGAAAGTACCCGTATTCTTTCTCCCTCGTCTCAAAAATTTTGCCCCTATTTTGTTTTAAGTTGGTTGGAGCAAAGGCTTTCCCTGCAGAACAGCAGGCTGAATGTATCTCCTCATTTCCCAACATGATTTTGATTGGTGAGCATCTGTATGCTACAAAATGTTGGCAACACTGAATATCTCAGTATTGTAAAATGTAGTCTAGTTTATTTGTTTCACAGTTTACCAGACACATAGGGCCAATGGTACTTTCCTCAGGTGCTGGTCTGAAAAGCCCAGATCTTTTCTGCTTGTTGTTCACCCACTCTTAACTTTTTGGGATAAAACAAGTGAATGGAAGATTTTCTTTGGATGTTCAAATCAACCTCTTTATTGGTTTCTGCATAATTCCTGAGCAGATTTAAGTATCTAGGCAAGTTACTGAGTGTAGATGTGATACCTAGCATGCTCCTAGATACCTTGTTCTGTCTGTAAAGTAGGGCTGATCTAAGAGAAGAGCAGCAGTGTCCTTTCCATGTAGATTGGCAGATAAATGCTTCTAATTGAAACAAAGCTGCAGTTTACATATGAGAGGCTTACACTGACACGGGGCTAATCTTAAATGAACAGAATAGGCATCAGCTTGTGGGTTGGTGCTGGCCAGAGATCATATTCTGCTTCCCCCTCAGTGCCTGGCATTGTAGTAAATATGTGGTATTTATGGTAAGTCAATCATGGTAAGACAGTGTGAATTATACTTGTCAAACACGAACAGCAAGGTCTGCAAACATGGGTATTCTGCAGCACTATTATTAACAATTATGCTGTAGAGAGAGGAAGTGTCATTCCTGTCAAAAGAAAGATCAGAGTGCTAAAATGCAGAAAAAAGTAAATTAAAAATATGCTCTCAATTCTAAATTCGTGGAAATGTGACTGTTTTTCTTTCACTACCCAGTAAAAAAGCACCTTACAAATTCTCACCTTCCCACCTTAGGTGAGAATCTTAAGAAATGGGCAACTCCTATAGGTAGGAACCTGACTTTTTGTTGGTATGAAATAAGCAGCTGCTCCCCTTAATATCTAATTGTTTTGGGGTACCTACTGCTCCTTGAAGTGCTTAGCTTTTATTTTTACTGTATTCATCCCTAGGAGACAGACTTTAAATGATTAGGGGTGGCAGAGTGAAGGAGAAAAGCATCACTTAATGGTTGGTAGTGATTAGCCTTTGCAAGTAGGAGGATCTTCTGCTTAAAGGATGACAACAGAAGGAAAGCTGAGTATTTAAATACACATTGGGATTCAGCTTACCATGTGTCTTGCACAAGTGTCTCCCACGTGTCAGGTTTGTTCTATATGGAAAAGGTCTAAGTAAGGTTTTGGAAACAAATGTTTGCAGTTATTCTTGAGGAGTCTGAAATGGGGCATGAAGCTAAAGGTGGGTGTATCTAGGCTGCACTCACCACATCTCCCAAACAGCAAGTGCATGTTGAATTTATATAAGATTATCAGCATGTGCATTCTTGCTCTGGATGATTTTGTTTGAGTCAATCAAATCTTTTAAGAAGTCGAGGGGAAAAGCGGCAGTGAAGTGCTCAAGGACATGTAGGGCCTTTTTCACCACAGTCGTTAAAGTTTCCCTTGTGCTCAGAGACCATGTCTGAAAATCAGACTGACAGTGCTTTTCTTGGACATGCAGGTTTGTGTTTATGAAACAGCTGCTTTGTTTCCTTTGGCTTCATTGCAGACCGAGAGTCCCCTTGTCACGTGAAGCTGTTGCGGTCTCAGAAGGTTGTTTATATCAGCTGTGGAGAGGAGCACACAGCAGTCCTGACAAAGGTAAAGATGCAGACCTGAGAACCCTGGCCACTGTCTCACCTGCCTGATGGTTTCACAGTAGTTTTCTGTGTAATGGTGGGGAAACAGAGATTGACTTACTGTATTCCTTCTGACCCCAGTAAAAGAAACTAAGTGGAAGGTATAGCCTAATTATTTATTCTGAGATTCATTGCCAACATGCTCTTTTGCTGGTATTGAAGATGAAGATGTTAATAATCCATGGCAACGAGTAGCAAAACTCAGGTAAATCACTTAAAAAGATTAGCTTTGGGAGGAAAGAAATTAACAAACACACATCCAAAGGGGTGAAAATAGCATTTTGTTGGAAAATACAGTAATACTGTGCATCAGAATAAGGTGGAAGCTAAAATGAATGTTTAAATTAAACATTAGTAGTCACAATGTTTGCAAGGGGTTTTCAGTTCCAAACCTGCTGCTTCCAAGTGGTGTATAATTTAGTGGTCAGAGGACAGGGCTAGGGTTTGAAAGAGGGCACTTCAGTTCTCGCCTTGGCTCTGCCACTTTGTAGGTGTTGTTTCCTGTTTTGGAGCCTCAGTGTTTTCCACTGTAAAATGAATTAAACAACTGAGTTTGGGATTCCTGTGGGAAAAATACTACTGTAGAAAACTAGTTCTGTAGGAACTTGTCTAGTGTAGAGATACCTGAAGATAATTCTGTCGGTTTCTGTTGGGTGGCAAGGTACTTATTTGAAAGCTGCGTTAGCAGAACTCAAGTTTCTTTTCTGAATCCTTTGAAAATGCCCATCAATCTCTGTCTAAGCTTTGGGTTCATACTGAAGCTGGAGTCAGAGAGATCCTTCTGGGTTATGGGTCCCTAAATGGAGACTCTGCTGTTTGATTTGCTAACAGAGTGGAGGGGTGTTCACCTTCGGTGCAGGTTCCTGCGGGCAACTGGGCCATGACTCCATGAATGATGAGGTGAACCCCCGAAGAGTTCTTGAGCTCATGGGCAGTGAAGTATCCCAGATTGCTTGTGGCAGGTGAGTCCTGTGTGCAGTCAGAAACTTTTCTTTGGTGGAGGTTAATGCTGATACTGAATCATGCAAATAGGGGAAAACAGTCCTGCTTCTGCATTCTATGTGTCAAAGCTAAGTGAATTTAAATCTTACTTTCCATGAGAATTTTACAGCCATCTAAACAAGATGGTTTTTTAATTGGGGTTGTACCCTGCACTCTAACCTGTAAAAGATACCTTTTCAGCTTAATAATTCAGCAAGACTTTAGAGCAGAAGCCCCTTTGGTCACAAGTTTCCACCCTCTTTAATGAAAAGTGAGTTAGCATCACTGGTGCTGTGTTGTTGCCTCTCAGAATATACAGGCTAAGCAAATGACTGAGCTGATACTGTGAGCCTGATACCAGCTGTGTGTTGGCACAAGATGCTCTTTTGTCACTTCCACCTAAAGGGCTCCATCCCATAAAGTGGTGCCATCAGGTGGCAAAAACCGAGCATTGGTGCCCGTGTAAAGGTGCTGCTTGGCACCAGCTTCTGGCCTAGTGTCTTGGTTTGAAGGGCAGGTGTCTGCTAAGGAAGGCAGAAGCCTTCCTTGGAATGGAAAATGTAACCTCACTCCCTCCAAATTATTATAATTTTGAAATTAAGAGGCTTTCAGGCAAAGATATGGGAATAGGAATAACAGTCCTTTACTAATATGTATAAATAATAATAGAAAAACCCTACTGCTTAATAGGAAAATTAAAATAGAATGCAGCAGTACAAACACACTGACAGAGTCAGAATACAACCTGACACCCTGTTGGTCAGGGTGTTGGTAGCAGTCCAATTAAGTCCTCCTGGAGTAACAGATGTGGTTCTGTTGAAGCAATGATGCTGAAGAAGGGTGTTGTTTTCCCCTGAAAGTCCACTGGTGATGTAGAAGGGGCTGATCTTCCTCTGGGAATCCAGTGGGAAAAGGCTGCTTGTGGTGTTCCAAATCTCAGATAGGATTACCTTAGATAGATTCCAGGTAGGAATGCTTGGCTCCTCCCCCTGGGCGAAGCATCTCCCAGTGGGATGATGGAATTTTATCAGTCATGCAGTGAGACTTAATGGCCCATTAACAGAAGATATCTCCCTGGAGGGAGGATGTGTCATGGAAGAGATAAAGAACATTGCCCCACCTGGTTTTAACAGCTGGTAATAGAATACATACATTTGATTACATCTTGCATTGCAACTGAAAACATCTAGGAGAAATGAGAATAAGTTCTAGGCTGCATTTGGTTTCGTTGTTGGTTTGGTTTTTTTGGTGGTTTTTTTTTCATTTGTTTGTTTGGGAGGTTTTTTGGTTTGTTTTTTTTTTTTTTTTTTTTTTTTTTTAATTCATTGGTAAACAAGGCCCAAACTCTGTACCCATCTCTTACAGACATCACACTTTAGCCTTTGTGCCTTCTTCAGGAATGATCTATGCATTTGGCTGTGGAACAAGAGGCCAGCTGGGAACAGGGCACACGTGCAATGTAAAGTGTCCCTCTCCTGTCAAGGGTCACTGGGCAGCTCATAATGGGCAACTCTCAGGGAAACCTGGTATGTACTGTGCTTGATTTGAAATGGCAAATGGACATAAATAATTTCACCTGTGGTTGTCTAAGGACATCCTAACATTTTTCTGTGAAATTTATGGAAATACCAAAAGAAACCCATCCTATTGTCCCAAATGCACTGTGGTAATTTCCGGGTAACCTTTTGCTCTATCTGTTAATGTATGTCATCTCCCTTCCTCTTTTTATGGCAGAGCTCAGCATTTGGCAATCCTGAGACTTCATGAAATTGTACTAATACTGTGTTCCAAAGGCTTTGTTCTCTCTTTAAAGCCCCTACCGCAGTTTAAAAATGACAACCTTCCCCTCCTGTGTACCTCTCATGAAAGTGCTACAGTGCTTGAGTTCCAGCTGATTTCAGCAGGGCCTTGAAAGGACCCAGATGCTACTTGTAGTTGCACTGGCAGTACAAGTGGGAGGGGAGAAAGTACAAGTAGGGTCTTGCATTCATCAGCCTCTAACACAACTGTGGTTTTTTTTAACAGATGCCTGTAAATACCACATTGTTAAACATATCTTCTCTGGAGGAGACCAAACATTTGTGCTTTGCTCCAAATATGAGGTAAACCAAATGAAGTATCTTTTCGAGTCTTCTCCCCTGTCGCAGCACTCACAACACAGCTTTTGTTTTTGCTAAAGTCTTCTGAGATGGAAGTATTGCTTTGGACTCCATTCTGCCTTACAAACCTTACCAGCTCTGACAGTTATTACAGGATTTACAACTTCAGTGGCTGAAAGTTGTTTTTCTTTAGAGGCACATCAGAGCCATTGGGAAGATGCTCATTCCAGTTTAATCAGCAGGGAGGGGAATCCAATCTTTGCAGATCGGAAGCAGGGGGCTGCTTTCCACCTGTGGCTCTGGTTTCTGCATGGTTCATGTGTTGTGGGGCCATCAGCCACATACAATGAGATTTTTTCAAGCAGTGCTGGATGGAGGGCTGAATGCTGAATTGGTTTTCTCTCTTCGTTTTTCTTTCAAGAAGTGTTTGGGATAAACTTTTGAGGCATGGAAATAGGTCTAAAATAACTCTACTAAGCCTGTAGTTATGTATGACAGTATTTAAGAGGGCTTCGATACATCTAGGAAATGATATTATGTTTCTTTATTTTCCTTTTTTTAAAATGTATTTGAGGATTTTTTCTTTCCTCAAACTTTTTCATACCCTCCCTTTTGGACTTCTTAGTAATGCCACAAAACTTCTAACCAAACCTTTTCAGAGACCACACTAAGGAAGCTATCAGTTATTTATTAAAACAGAGATTATAGATAGGAAGGAATTGTTTTACAAGCCTTGTCTTTGCTGAAATCTGTATCTTCTCACAGAATTCCTTGCCTGCTGATGATTTCCGGACCATAAATGAAACACGTTACACCTGTTTAATAAATGATGAAACTATAGATGTCTGGAGGCAAAAGCTTTTAGAAAAGAACAGTTCTAATTCTGTCAAGTAGGTATTGTGGCACTGGACAAGCCTTTTGTTGAAAGTTCTGTTTAAATAATTTTGTTGGCTTCCGTGCCATGCTTTCACTTGAAATTTAGCAACCTTTTCAAGTGTGGTTCTTGGTGGTTTCCAAGGGGAGGAGTTGCCAGTCACAAGGCTGCCAGGTGAGAGCTGAGCAAAACCAGAGGAATTTGAGGCTGCCTCAGCATTGCAGATGGTGGGTGGGAACCTGATTTTAAAGTTGTCCTGCATTGTGTGCTTAAAATTCATAAAAAGCAGCAAGAACCTGTGAACAGACTGTTGAAGTTCTTTCCTCAGTGTGCCTGCCATGAGAAGGGCAGAATAGTTGTAAAGGAGGCACTAATTCCTCCTTCCAAAGAGGGACCTTACATGATACTGAATGAAGTCTTGCCCTCTGTGCCTCTAAAGGGGTTATCCTGACATTGTTTCCCATAAAAGGAAGGGAAGAGAGATGAAGAGCATTACTGAGGCATCCATTCCTAACCTGTTTCTCTGTTTTCTTTTGTCTTCCTGCTGCAAACAGTGATGTTGTTCAGATCCTGTCCTCAGCTGCCTGCTGGAATGGAAGCTTCTTGGAGAAGAAGTAAGTACCAAACTGCCAGATGTATGCCTTTCCCTTGATGCAGACTGGAATTCCTTTGCTTCACTCACTTCTGCAGTGGGACTTGGTTTTTTCAATCAGGCAGGAGATGAGGGCAGAGGATGTCCCCTAAAGAGGTGGGTGGTCAGACCTGGGTAAGGAAGGCAAATGGTCTAAGAGAGTGCATGGTGAGTGTACTGTAAGTGACACAGATTTCTTGGAGTTGCCACAAGGAAAGAGATGCCAATATCTTTAAAGAGAGGGATAGGAATAGGACATTAAGGGAAATTAGGGATGCCAGGTATCTGAGTAGTCTCTTACCTAGCTGAGCTAGCTGATGCATGTGAAAGTATACTTCCACACAGGCTGCTCTTGAAAATACATCAGGGGCAACATGGAAGTGCTTTCCTTCTAGGTGACATCACATGTGGAAAGTTTTGTGCTCCTGCTTACAAAAGGAGGAATTTCAAACGGGTGTAACCCACAATAGGTGATGACAAGGTTGTAAGACACATAGCTGAGTCAAAGGCTGTGGGTTGGGAAGGCTTGTGTTGGCTGTGTCTAAATGTTGAGGAGGTAACAGCATAAGATGAGGAGGAGGAGAAATTTTTCTGGTGATGTGATGAGTAAATGACCTGTAACTAGGTGAAGAATAACTTACTCTGAGTAATCTTTGCTTAATACATTCCAAGAGCAACTTGAAAAAGAAGATAGTTTGCTAATTGTTGGTGGTTTTTGTCCAGTGGTTTCTTCTCTAGTGTTGTGACATGTTATTGCATCAGGAGAGTTGTGTCATGTTGATTTAAAACCCTTGTTGAGGTATCCAAGATGTTGAGTCACTTTAAATAGTTTCACATCTCCTTTGAATGTGGAAATAAATGGAGTTTTTGACTTCATCAAGATAAGTCCTCAAAAGACTTCAGCCAGATACAGTTGTTCTTCCACTTCAGTGGTGTCTTGGCTAGTGCAAGACTTCTGCAGAAAATATTTGACCAAATAAATGATAAATTCTGAAGCCTTAAATGAGGCTGTGTGTAACTATGTGCCTTTATATGTGAAGTCTTATGTCAGGGTGCACTTGATAGAAATACCCCAGTGCATCCCTCCTGTATCTTAAGGCCATGTAGGCCTGTTTGCATTACAGGGTTAGATGGGGGAGCAGCTTTTCCATGGCTGTGTGCCTGAGCACATCCAGCACTACCTTTGCAGAGCACAGCCTGATGTGCTCTGTACCATGGTGGGTCTCTGGGCAGCTGTTTCCAGCCTGGAGCCTGTGCTGTTATGGGAACAGCCATTCTACTACAGCAGGCCTGTTTAGCTCCTCATGTTGTTACAGTCCCACCATCAAACTAAATGCAGGATAAATGCATCCTGTCTTTAATAGCTGCCTTCCCCTTCAGAGTGTCTAATACAGTGCTCTTAAGTCAGTGAAGGAGTCCTGAGGACACCAGAGACTTTGATGAAGTGTTTCTTTGGAAGAATCCCAGCCCTATCCAAGGCCCAGAGGAATTCGGAAGGGAGAGTAGTCTTATCAGTTCCCTAGTGGTCATTTCTCTATTGCTGGCTCTCAGGCCTTGCCAATACACAGGTAATGGGGTCTCTTCCTTAAACTTATGCCTGTCTGTGATTTCTCTTTTAAAGAATCGATGAACATTTTAAAACCAGTCCAAAGATCCCAGGGATTGATCTGAACTCCACGAGAGTGCTGTTTGAGAAGCTGATGAACTCTCAGCACTCCATTCTCCTAGAGCAGGTATTGCACTTCTGAGATTTGAATATTCAGAGGGAAAATTAGGTCTTTGTCCCTCTCTAACGTGCAAGTACCAGCAGCATTGTTGGCCAAAGATTGCACTGCATATTTAAAAGGCAGACACTTACTGGTACTTCTCCTTTGACCTTGGCTGATTTTGACCTCCTCAGAATGTGTCTTCACGGTTTTTATTTAAAAACAAGTTTTATCTCATGACATTTAATACTTGAATATCTGCTGAAATGAGCTCTGTGTATGTTGTATTTGTAATTATTATGTGTCTGTCAGGACTTGAGTACTTCATAGTTGTATAATTTATTCTAACTCAGAGAATTTCTTTCACAAGTGCAGAGTTGTGGAATAAAAGCATACCTGTTCCCCTTGCCACTTTTAGCTATAATATTTATAGCTTTGGGTTTTTTTGCTCTGGGTTTGACTTTTAAAACAGTATTTTGCCATTTCATCAGCCCTGAAACATCATCTACATTGTTGGTGCTCTATCACCCAGGGTAAATTTTCTTTTTTGTTTTGTTTTCTTTTTAGATACTGAAGAGCTTTGAAAGCTTTTTGATTCCTCAACTGTCCAGCTCTCCACCAGATGTTGAGGCAATGAGGATCTATCTGATTCTCCCAGAATTCCCACCATTCCAAGACTCCAAGTATTACATCTCTCTGACACTTCCTCTAGCAATGGCTATTTTGCGCCTGGATACCAACCCCAGCAAAGTGCTTGGCAAGTGTCATTTAAGAATTGTTTTAATTTAGAAGTAAAATATCATTTCAAAGAACACTTACTAGGGAGGTTAATCTAATTTACCTTATCTAGTTTACCCACATTCAGAGACTCAGTTCCAGATAAATGTGCATTCTTCTACAGAAACAGATTTTTGTATATTGTGAAGATTAAATGATCCTATTCTCTTAAATTTGATCAGCCATTGATCACTTTAGAGTATCTTTTCTGTATAAAGTAAAAAAAAAGAATACTAAATATAATATTAAATTATTTTGCCCTCTACAAGATGCTGACAAACCTGTTAGTCTGTGACTAAGCTGAACACTTAAACTCTTCTCACGCTTCTGAGGCTTTTAATTTCAAATATATTTTCCTCTGAGTTTGTTTTAAACTGAACAGAACATATGCTGCTTAATGATTGTTACTCACATTTGTTAAGCTGCTGCTGTTCTTGTTATCTTACTCTGTTTCTTAAGGCTGTCTTCTACTAAACCTGATATTATCATGTAAAATGCTATGTGATGCATTCAGACCTCCAAAAGAATCCTAGGCTCCAGCTTTTACTTGGCAGGTGATTGGTTCTAGGAAAGAAGCAAATAGTCAGGGTCCCTGCAGGGGAGAGTAAGCGTTACCCGTCCTGGGCAAGAAAGAAATCAGCCTTTCTAAAGAGGGGGAGTTAATCCTTCAGTGCGGATGTGCCAGGAGACATGCTCTGACACCTGCTGGAAAAGTATGTGGTGCTACAGAGAATTGTCCAGGCAACTTTTTCCTTGTCACTCCTGAGAGACAGATGTTTGCCCACAAGATCACAGTATCCTACCTGCTAGATCCTTGAAACAGTGTCTTGAATTGAAGACTGAAAAACTTCAAATTCAGGCTCTCACCCTGATCAGGGTTTGGGCTGGGTAATGCCTGGTGTGGCTGGATGAGAGTGGAAAGGGAAGAGCTTTTCAGTTTCTGGTATTTAGATGATTCTGCCTCAGTGTCCTGTTGCTACAGCTAGGGCAGGAATAGGAAAGGTTTTTGAAAGAGTCTTCATGTGTATTCCCCTTTTTTCAGTTGTAACCCCTTATTTAGGGGATGCTCTGGCCTTTGATTAAGGTTTATATTGATGTCCTCTGCTTTCCAGATAATTGGTGGTCTCAGGTGTGCCCAAGATACTTCCTCAGGCTTGTGGACCTCTATAAAGGTGCGGTGGTTTACCTCCTCAGTGGAAGGAAGACACTGCTGATCCCAGTCCTGTTCAGCAGCTACATTACAGCTGCTCTCAGGCTTCTGGAGAAACTCCACAAGGTGAGAGGAAGGCCTGGGCCTGTGTTGGCTCAAGATGATTCAGTCTTGTCTGCCCTTTGCCAGTCGTGAGCTGTGTCACTGTCCATGCTTTGGTAGTGGATAATTTGCAAGAAGATAGGCACAGGGTTTGCTCTCTTCGGCTGGTGTATTGAGTGTACTTGTCCGTCAAGTCACAACGTGGGAAAGATGTTAGTGGCTTTCCCAAGTCCAGGGTTCCTGAGCATTGTTTATTCCTGTCTCAAAGACTAGAAATAAAGTTACCCTAAAGAAGGCTGCTGCTGGGCCATGTGCTGTGGCATCACAAACGCGTGTCCCTTGACGGTCTCTGCTCTCACTGTGTCCTTGCTGGGTAGTCGAGGTGAGGAAGAGAGGGAACTAAAATAAGTTAAAAAGAGGTTTATTTGATTCTTCTTGGTTTGTACCAAAATGTAAGAGATTGTGTATTGTTTGCAAAACTTCCTGGGTCCTTTTGTTGCAAACTGCTATAACTGAATTTATGAGAGCAAACCTGGAAAATGCTGAAAAACGTTTAAATATGTTGAATATTTCCATCTGTTCTCTTTGCTAGGTGAATCAGAAGGTTAAACACGTGGAGTATGATAAGTTTTATATTCCTGAGATTTCCAGCTTGGTGGACATTCAGGAAGATTATCTCATGTGGTTTTTGCACCAGGCTGGAATGGTAAGAGGTTTTATGTATAGTCATGAAATAGCTGTCCATGTTTGTGTCTCTGGCTGTAGATCTGTATTTCCAGTATCCTTAATGAGAGCATAATATATTCAGCATAGGAGCTTGTATATGTTAAATATCTCAGATCTGAGTGCTCGGTGGCTTTACCAAATTGATTTAAAAAGGCTGTGGAAAGAGTTGGAGCTAACAATATTTAACCAAAGCTTGCAACAGTCTCTGTGATTATCCATGTGAATTTCATTCAGTCTTTGCACAAGGGAATTAATTCAGTCACTGGATCCTTTTAATGTAATCAACACCTCAGGAGCCAAGTCCTATATTCTAAAATTATAATTTTTGCCCTTTACTTCTGCTGTTTAGGCAGGTATTGTGAATAATGTAGCCAGTGATGTTAAAATGTTGCTCTGTAAGAGGAGGCAGTGTGGCGTTCTGGCTAGGGGACTGAACCAAGCTTCAAGAGATGTGGGTTCTATTCCTGGCTCTTCCAGTAACCTGCTGGGTGATCTTGGGTAAGACCCTTCACCTCTTTTATGTCTCACTTTCCCATGTGTAAGAAAGGAGATAACTAAACTGAGGGCTGGAATATGCTGTGTGGGAACCCAGTGAGATTATTTAATTATAGCAAGGAAAGGAATCCCAAGTGTAAAAAAACACCAAAAAACATCTGCCAAGGGATGCTGCAAGAGTAAACCCTGACTGTAGCAATAACTTCTGTGTGTGCTTTCATGGGCTTTGTAAGTGTTGTGTGTGCTGTGTCCCCATCCTCTAGTTTCCATCATTTAAATAGTGCTGCTGTGTGCTTACCTGTAGTGAGCAGAACACTAAAGTACTGACTTAAATTTATGTAAGGGATAGTTAAAAATGTGTCAATATGGCTAATTACAAGTCATTTGCATTGCAGGGATGTTCTTGTATCACCATGTAGTGGCCTTATGGTCTCTCCTGTTGTTTCATATGGTTTCTGCCTTTGTTACTCTTCATAAGAGCAAGTTTCACCCATGGCAGACTAACACAGGATTCTATGCCAGTCAGTCCTCTTAGTAATGTTTGATGTTCATGTTTTGAATTAGACTTGTGCAGTTTCTTGAGAAGGAAGTTCCCATGTTTTTCTTTAAGAGAAAGAAAAATGGGTTGTTGGTCCCAAAGGAGGAAAATTTCCTTTGGGTCACCTTTGGACTAATGCATCCAAAAAACCCACGAGACAAAAAATTGAAAGAGTAAAAGATTTTCATACTTCTCTTTTTCTTTCACAGAAAGTAAGGCCATCCATCATGCAGGTAAGAAAATTGTTTCTCAAGGCTCTTATTTAAAGAAGTGCTCTGGAAGCTGTGGATAGGAACAAATCTTGCCTGCCTTTCTTGCAGGATGCTGTGACTCTCTGCTCTTACCCTTTCATCTTCGATGCTCAAGCTAAGACCAAGATGTTACAGACAGATGCAGAATTACAGATGCAGGTAATCGTACTTTCTTCCAATTTTCCTGACACACTTTTTTTTTTCTCTGCCTTTTGCAATGGTGCCTGCATGGAAAGGGTGTTAACTGGGAGCTGGTGTGTGCAACACTTTATTGTTTCCATGATACAGGAGAGCAGTGTAGCTGGAGAACTTCTTTGCCCTGGATATTGCAAAGGCAGTGCTTGGTGTCCTCCCCTTCAAAATGTTTGTCTGGCAACATCAGAACTGCCAAATGTGCATGTGGTGGAAATTTAAACTGTATAGGGAAGGAGTAGTTATGCATTTATGATAATCCAAGGGTAAGGGGTAAGGTGAGAAGCTGTAAGAGTGGATAAGTAGACGAATGTTCAGGTAAGTGACACTTGTTTTGAAATCTCTGCCTGCTGCAGGAGTGGTTGTTCCTTCTAATAACGAGTGTTGTAGACCAGCTCCTGATGCTGTTTGTGGTTGCAGGCAGCAGCTGTTGCCAGCAGCCCACCCACCAGTTGCAGTGAGGGGCACAGCCCCGGGGCCCTTCACAGGAGTGTGCTGGCAGCACAGGTGTCCAGCTCCAGCACCCTGTAGGTGGCAGCCAAGCCAGCTCACAGCCAGGCTGTGACAAGGGCAGCTGACCTCTGTGCCAGTGTAAATGTCCCAGTGCCAGGATGGCTGACACAGGTGCCTCCTGAGACAGGCAAAGCGTTGGGCACTGACGCCTCATCCAGTGCAGCTGGGTCTGGGACTAGTCCCATCCTCTGTGAAATAAATTTGCTGAGGTCCTTGGTTCCCTCAGGATGGAAAACTGTCATCACAGTCACTTGTGACCATGGTGCTAGTTCCATGCAATACCCATCTCCTGGCTTTTCTGTGGCTGCTTGAGCACACAGCCTGCAGCAAGGCAGAAGAGGCTTGGCCTATGCTCAGATGGTGCAGTCACCTTCTCCTGCTCTCATTTTGTCAGCCTCTTGCATGTTTTCAGCTGCCCAGTTTGTCAGCAGTGCACTGCTGAGAGGAGATATCGACCTTACCTTGGCAGAACAGCAGACTGGTACAGGTTTTGTTGTCCTGAGAGACAGGATCTTTAGCAAGACAACCACTTAGGTTGTCAGACAAACCAGTAGTTCTCTGAGTATTGGTACAGAGGAAGCCTGGTCTCTGGTGGATTTCTGTCTCAGGTTTTACTGACTTTAAAATTGAATTTTTAAATGTGAATTTGCCATTTGCTGTGGACAACACATGAGGAGAAATAAGCTAAGTGCAACCAAAGCTTAGACTGGGCTTTGTGCCTTGTCCAACTCCAGAAAATCTGTGTGGATGAGGGCTTTGAATTGTATGTGGTGGGATCCCTGGTGCCTTCCCAAATGCGTTTGTCAGCTGGCTCCTTGCTTGGTATATTTGTAGCATTTGTTTTCCCTCCTGGACTCACACTTACCTGAGTGTGTTCACACTGAGCTTCTTGACTCAGTAAGAGCAAGAATAAAGCCTCTTCTCCCCACCCACCTGCCTAATGTAAAAAAAAAAAAAAAAACCACCAAAAAAAACAACCCCAAAAGTTCAGGAATTTAATCTCTGTTGCTCAAATGTGGTGAATTGATCAGTGGACTAAAAGTGTTGGTGTGGGAAATGGGGGAACAGGGCATACAGGCACACACACAGTACAGAGGGAGCATGGTATTCTCATGGGTTCTTGAACTCTGGAGAAACCAAGAAGGCAGAAAGGAACACCAGGCATGTAGTTGTTAACTGTTTTCCTTTGATAGGAAGAAAGAAGCTGAGCTGTGGCTGCTTTTCACTTCTCTTTTATTTACAGGTTGCAATAAATGGTGCAAATTTGCAGAATGTCTTCATGCTTCTCACCCTGGAGCCTCTGCTGGCCAGAAGCCCTTTCCTGGTACTTCACGTTCGCAGGAGTAACTTAGTTGGTGATGCTTTAAGGGAGTTGAGCATCCATTCAGACATTGATTTGAAAAAACCTCTCAAAGTAAGTTTCCCCCATATCTTTAGCACCCTCTCATTTAGCAAACATTTCTGCAGTCTTTCAGCCATTGACATTACCATTTCACCAGTGTGCAGTAACTTCTCCATAGGTGTTGCACACAGGAACATGAGGTCTAGTCAGTGCAAGGACTGAGTCTTTTTTCTGACTCCTGCAGTGCTTTGGTAGTGGATAGTTTAAAAGAAGGCAATCACAGGGTTTGCTCTCTTCTCTTGGTGTGTTGAGTGGACAAGGGCCAGGGGAGGAAGCATTTTGTGATGTTCTGCAGTCTCTGTTTTGCCCTTCTGCAGGAGCAGGCTGTTTACAATAGGATGTGTTTTATCTCTGAGAGATTGCCACAATCTGCAGTAGCTGCTGTCATGCTGCTGCTTTGATTTTTGGCATGACAGGTGGTTATTTATGATTTGCATAAGGATTTAAATGTTTTCAAAATACCTAATTTGCCACCCCTGTTCCCTTTCTGTCCCTGCAGGCAGAGCACTGAAACAAACTTGTGGGTTGCTGTGGGTTTGGGCATGTTGGACAAATTGCTTTGCATGGCTCTCAATTAGAGAGAGGTCTGATTCACTCAGTCTCAGCTCTGCATCCCTGTCACTGACCTGCTTTTTCTACAGGTCATCTTTGATGGTGAGGAGGCTGTTGATGCTGGAGGAGTGACAAAGGAATTTTTCCTCCTGTTGTTAAAAGAACTACTCAACCCTATCTATGGCATGTTCACTTACTACCCAGAGTCAAACCTGCTGTGGTTTTCAGACACGGTAAGCCCTTGCCCTCTATACATGCAGGTTGAAATAATATGCTGCATTTAAATGACAAGGAAGTTAGTGGCAGTCTGTGGGAAAGAAATGTTCTTCCTCTCATTTTCTACTCATGATAAATGTGAAGTCTATTTCCAGTTAGTGTAAATAGGTCTGTTAACCTTAGTAGAATATGGGGATGGTTGTGCCTGTTAAACAGTTGGCTCTCTCTCTTTATTCTTATCGCATAGTAGAACTTGTATTAAGGGTCAGGTGACAGGTAATAGAACTCTTACTATCATGAATGTGATGGTCATGTGCTGTTTTACAGAATGAGAGGTTTAGGTGGTAATGGCATTAGAGTTCTGTGCCTCCCTTGCTGTTCACATAATTGCAGCCAATCCACTTAGTCATGCATCACTATCGCCTTCAGGATCTAAAGTTGTTAATGCTTTATGGGAGGAAGCTCTTAAACAGCAAGAGATATGGCTTGTAGTGGAAGGTTGTTGGTTTTGGAAGAGTGTGGAGTGCACAATCAGTACCTGTCAGATGGCTGGAGATGGTGGTTTATGTTCTTTTCTCCACCATCATATGTAACAAGGTGGGAAATTACATTGCCAGTCTTCCCTTAAGGTGTGGCTGCCTGCTGGGGGGGTTACAAGAAAAGAAGTGTCCCGGTACCTTTTGTAACTTGTAAAGAGTTTTACAGAGCATTCACTTCTAATGTCAGTGCAATAAAACAAGTCTTTTGGCACCAGGAGTGAGGACAGTGTAAGCACTGAAAGTGAGTCGTGTATTTGGAGCATTTAACAAACGTGGGCAGCCAGTCTGTGACTGACACAGCAGTGTGAGAGTCAGTATGTGAAGAAAAGAAGGCCTGTGCTAGCACCTCTGCTGGTGTGTCTGCCTGCGTGGAGCTGTGCTGATGAAAAAGCTTTTAATAGAAAATAGAATGGGTAATAGGGAGGGGATTGTTAACACATTTTCTTGCAGTACAGTAAACATTGAAACTCTGTTAGTGTCTAAACGTAGAGGAATTTAAAAAGGAATAAAAGGCAGGTAAGGTGGAAAGCTGCTGTTTCCACAGAAATCATGGCTTACAAAAGTAATAGAGCATGGTTTTTGAAGCTTCATTTCCATGCCACAAACCAGCAAGAAGTTTATAAACAAAGTGGCACCTGATGGGAGCTCACTGACTTTGTCCCAGTTGGAAAAACAGGGTCTGGCTTCTTAGTGCATGGAGGAAAGGGTACTGTGCATTGCACCAGTGACAGTGTGTCTCATCAGGATTTCTCTGTGTGGTTTTGCAGTGTTTTGTAGAACACAACTGGTTTCACTTGATTGGCATCATATGTGGTCTTGCAATCTACAATTTCACAGTGGTAGACCTTCACTTCCCCTTGGCTCTGTACAAAAAACTCTTGAATGTGAAGCCCTGCCTAGAGGATTTGAAGGAGCTGTCCCCTACAGAAGGAAGGTATGAAAATCAAAATTTGCAGCTTTTCTGGGAAGGTGAACGATCCAGCTAAAAACAGGAAGTGCCAAACTAGGTAAAAGCTGATGAATAAAACACCTCCTGATCCTTTTGAGTGACTGATTAATTTGGGTGACTGTGGTCCTAGCAAAGCAAACAAGTTGGTGGTGAATTCTGTGTAATACTTCTCTTCCACAGTCTATTGGATCCATCTGCTTAGGCTCCCACCCTCCTGACCGCCAGGAACTGGGTACCAACACAGCCAAAAGACACCTCCCACACCCCCCTTTGAGAACAGGAGTGGAAGCCTGTCCCTGCCCTGTGTGGTTGTGTGTGTGGTCCCAGATCCCAGCCTCAGCCTTTCCCCTTGAGCCAGGCTCAGACTAGCAAGCAGGGAGCCGTGTATAGCACTGTGAGTCTTCCCATCCGTGAACAAGAGCAGCTTTGACCTGCTCCCATGACAGGAAGGAGTTGAGTGGAGTGAAAGGATTACTTTTTCCAAGTGGTGTATTGAATATTTTCTACTTAATTGCATAGGGATACTGGTTCCCCCTGCCACTGGGAAGTTAAGATCCCACTGTATGACTGCTTGTCTTATTTCTCTTTCTGAGTTGCCATCTGATTTATCTACACAAAGTGCCAGCTGTATTTATCAATAATGAGGTGAAATGCCAGGAAGACAGCAGCAGGATTTTGGGGGGTAGCAGAGTATTTCTTATATGATGGGAATACAGATACAGTCCACCTCTGTCTCTTCCTCCACTCCCTCAGACCTTTGTGTGGTGATGACAGAGAATTAGAACTTTAGAACTAGAAGTGTAATTCTGTTCCAAAGCCAGGATCATTAAAGATGATCCATTAACTAGGTAGACATAGACTGTATTGATAGTTTCTGTGGGCTGGCATTTATACTACTTCTAAGAAAGCATCTCTTTATTTGAGGTGTATTTCTTTCTTACTGCTTCAGGTGACTCAGAGTCTCTCTCTTGCAATCCTACTACCTGGATACATGATGCTTTTTGCTTCTGCTCAATTTGTTTTCCCTGTTAGAGGTACGGCTTTAAAAATCTCTGATTATTCCTTTTTTCATTTCTTTCCCTACTTGTTATTTAGGAGTCTCCAGCAACTTTTAGATTACCCCGGGGAAGATGTGGAGGAGACATTCTGTTTGAATTTTACAGTAAGACACATTTGATATATCAGCTCTCTGATTACTGTGGTACGGTTGAAGCCCATGTATATTTTCATGTGTATTCTGGCTTATTCCAAATGCCTATAGCACACAGCCCATGCTAATGTTAAAATGTTCTTTGCTGTCAACTCCCTTCTTCTTTTGTATGTATGTGGTCCTGAACACTGAGCTAGTAAGTAGATTAAGCTGAGTGGTTTTCAAAATAGCCTTGCTGTCACTGTTTAAAGACCTGCTGCTCTAACAGGTTGTGGGTGATGGGTTCATCTTGATCTGGATCATTTTTTGGCTCTCTGTCCAAGGCCTGGCCTGGGGTAAGAACAACGTACCATAAAATGCTTCACTCTGTGAAGAACCTTGCTGAGCAAGGAGAGTGGTGCCTATTTCTTTGTTGCATGAATGAGAGCACATAAACACTGTTAAATCAAATTTACCTCTGGAGTGAGTCAGACCTGCATCTGATTGTGTCTCCTGCAGGACAGAGCTGTAATTTGGGATGAGGCAATGAAGCCATAGTAACGGTAATGCAGGCTGTAAAAAAAGGGAAACTGTCAAAGTAACAAAAGATACTTTGCTCCAAATTCCTCTTTATGCATAAGGGCCTCTTTTGTCTGTGGCAGCTTGAAAATTGATCCTTTTGCATTTTTTTCAGGCAGCCAGTTAGTGTACAGAGCGTAAGTTTGTACTGGTGGCATCCTAGGCTGGCAAAAGCTGGAAAATGTCTGTGTCATTTATACTTCCAGTGAGAGAGGATGAATTAACACACTGAGTTTCTGCAAAAAAAGGGAGTCCTTTTTGTTGCCAAAACTCGTGGACTTAGTTAAAAACAGGTTTTTAGTTATCAGTCTCTTGGGGTTTTTTCCCCAGGAAATTGACCTAAAATAATTTTTATTCCTGTCTGAGTTTGCATTTCAACTTAATAGCAGTCCTACAGCAAATGTAGGTGATGGAAGGTCGTGAAGCACAGAGGGTACTTGGAGCAGAGAACAGAAGTTTTTGCACGTACCATTTTCTCTGGCCCACCCTTTACATGTCAGTCCTCAGCTGTCTGAGTCTAAAAGGACTCTGTCTTTCCTGTAGGCATGTGCCCTGGAAAATACTTCTGGTAAAATAATTTCCTGGTTTTGTACAGATCTGCAGGGAAAACTATGGTGTGACAGAGCAGAAGAACCTGGTTGAAGATGGAGATAAAATCCTGGTGCAGAAGGACAACAGGCAAGTGGGGCACCTGTGGGGATGGACTCGTGCTTGTGGTGAAGTCATGTGCCACAGAAACCCTGGCTGAAGGGAAATGTGGGGGTAATTAGCAGTCGCTGCAAACAGGTTTTAAGACCAGTTGCTCAAAAGTTACTGGGCACTAGTGGCACTTGAACAAAAATCAAGTTTTCATCATCTTTCCACCAGTGTTTGGAAAATGTACCATGCACTTAGATTGACATCTTCCCTGTAAAAGGTCTCTGTAGACCCTTGGTAGTTTTGTCATTTTAAGTAGACATTGGAGACATGATTTTTGGCCCAGGTTAATACCCCTGATGACTCAGGGAGGAACTGTATGTGACCAACAGAACTGAGTCTGGCAAACTTGTTTGTACTCCTGTTTCTGGAGCCGGAAACTTTCCTTGAGCATGGCCGGACTCCCATCCCTGATCACAGCCAGAAGGACCTGCTATACTTGGACCCCTTTCCATTTGACTGAACACCACAGAGTTATTACTAGCACTGCTACCATTCCCCCGCTTTTTTTTTGTCCAGATGCTGAACTATTTTCTTCCCATAATCTTGTAATTGGATTTCTATAAATGACTTTTTTACTTGAAGCAGTGTTCACATTCTTTCTCTGCTGGCAAAACATTGTGATCCAGTGACTACTCAGCAGCATGGTTAGGGACTTGTACTAGGACTGCTGAAGACCTTGCTGGCAAGGCTGGAGATGAAGTAATTTCCTATTAATCTGATTATTTAAAAGGATTTTGAATGTGTCTGAAGCCATTGCTATAGCAAAAGCTTTGTCTGTGTTACTTCTTACCTACTTTACTACTGCACAAAATGATGCAATTAAACAGCTAAAGAGCTGTCTCCATGCAAAACCCACATGGCGGTGAAGCAGGGTAATTCTGTCTCCCTGCAAAGAGAAGATGGACTTCAGGTAAAACAGAGGAGTGTTCAATCTACCCGTGCAACAATGAAGCAAAGATAAAAATACCAGTGATAGAACCCTCTAGGTTTTTAGGTTGGGCATATACATTCAAAAGAAAACCTGCCTTTTTTTTTACTGTATGCCATCCAGTACAAAGGAACAAAGATTTTAGCTGAGAACATTTGGGAAGAGCACCAGGGTTAACTACTAGAACTGTTTATTAAGTCAGGATAGGAAACAAGGGAAGAAAATCCTTAAGGAGAAAGGCTAGTATGTAGTTCCACCAGCTTAACATTCCAAAATTCAATTGCTTTATCCTAACTGGAGTTTTGAACTCAAGCTAACCTCTAAATCCAAGTCTAGACATGACTGTCAATTTACCTTACAGTGCTTAATGACTTCCTCCACCTCTACATTTAAAGGCCGGGGTCTAATTTGCCACCCTATGGCCTGAACAGTTTGCTGTGTGCATGTCTGTGCCACTGCCCTTCCCATGAAAGCTCATTGGGACCTGGGGAATGCACAAGATTGCTGTAACTGACAAATGCAGAGTAGGAAATGCCTGCATTTTCCCTTTCTCCTTTGGAGTTCATAAAATGCTCTTGATGCTGGGTTCGTGACCGTAACAGCCGGAGAGGAATTAAGCAACAGTTAAGTGCTTAATCAGCTTGAATTTCCCTAATGCTCAGGTGACTGTGGGGAAAATGACAATAAAACCAATGCACTGGAAAATAACTTCCCCTTTGGTATATGATTTCTTACTCCAGGTTTTCATTTTTGTTAGTCTTATTTCCTGTTACTTCCTCACCTTTCCCTCGCTGCTTTTGCAAAGTGTATGTGGTGAGAACTCCTCTACCAAAAAACCGGAATATTTCTTCCAGCTCAGACCTCCTCAGCTTTACTGGTGGTAGAGGACCTGGGGGACCTCCCATGCCACCACTGCCAGGGAATAAGCAGTGGTGGCATTTGTTGCTGAACACCCTGTCCACATTGCAGTGACTTGGTGAGAGGAGGGCAGTGGGTTGAGCCTGATGGAGACTTGTGGTTGCAAAACACTTTACAGGCAGAAACAGGAGAACTTGGCAGTGCTGCTGCTCAGACATATTATTGAAAGTGCTTTCCTTTGCCTTCTTTCTCTCAATGCATTAGGGAAGAATTTGTTGAAGCCTACGTAAATTACATCTTCAACGTCTCCATCCAGGAGTGGTATACGGCCTTTTCTACTGGCTTCCTGAAAGTGTGTGGTGGGAAGGTCCTGGAACTTTTCCAGCCCACAGAGCTCAGGGCCATGATAGTTGGAAACAGTAACTACAACTGGGAGGAACTGGAGGAGGTAACGCTTCCCTCTTGTTCTTTTTTTTTTTTTTGCACAATGCCAGGATTGTGCAGTTGAATGAGATGGGCATTAGTCTGTGTCAGAAGATGGGATAAGCCACGATGCATTTTCTGTTTTTTTGTGCTCCTTGTACACCTTGCTGTCACTCACATGAAAAGTTTCTCACTGTGCTGGCCTGCTACAGATAAAGGTCAGGGAGGAATTTCAGGATGAGGAAGGACAGGGAGAAGGACTTCCCTCTGCTTTTTTTAGGGATGAAATCTATCACTGAAGGGAGGAGACAAAGGGTCTTCACCTATAGTAAAATTCCATTGCACAAGGGCAAAAACTACACAAAGGTTCAAAGGGGAGTCTGGACACCCAGAAAGGATTGCATCCTCTCAAAATCTGTAGACCAGCAAGTCATTCACAGTGCAGAGTATGTGATCCTGTTCAGGAGTTCAGCCTTTGAACAGGCACTCCAGAATTGCTCTCCTCACTTGTAATTAGTTGAAAAGCAGAAGGCTAATGTCTGCCTTCCTCACATTGCCAGGAGAGCCCTTGCTGGGTCTTTGAGCCATGCCATTGTCCATCACCCATCCTGTGTTCCCTTTCAAAGCTGTCAGGCACTGATCTGACGTCAGATATAGAAAAGATCAGGTCTGGGTTGTGCTTAGTCTTTGTTTTCTAGTGCCAACTGAAAATGCATTTTGATTTTAATAGAGTGCTGTCTATAAGGGAGACTACACTGCCACACATCCAACTGTGAGAATGTTCTGGGAGACCTTCCATGCATTTCCCTTAGAAAAGAAGAAGAAATTTCTCTGTAAGTATCTTGCAGTGGTGCAGCATCTCCTGGAACTGAAAGATTTGGGTGGGAGTGGCTGCAGAGCTTCACTACATTAAGTTGGGTGATCCAGCGTGAGTAACAATATCTGCTACTCAGAGCTGGAGTTTCCTTCTGTTGTGGTTTGCTTCCTTTTGTCCTGGGTAGCTGGCGCTAGGTGGTCCTGCTTGAGCAGGGGGTTGGCCCCAAGGACCTCCAGAGGTCCCTTCAACCTCAGTCACTCAGTTTCTGTGACTGCTGGAAAGAAAAAAAGTGTCAGGCACTGGCCTTGCTGTGCTGCTGCTCCCCTGGGAGCCAGCCAGGCCCTGCATGGAGTCTGGTCAGGGTTTCAGCCCCTCCAGGCAGGTGGGGCTGAACTTTGCCCATGGGTGCAGCCCTGGTGGGAGGTCCCTCACCCGTCCCACCTGCCCAGCCTTCCTTGTGCTCCTCACAGTGTTCCTGACGGGCAGCGACCGCATTCCCATCTACGGCATGTCCAGCCTGCGCATCATCATCCAGTCGACGCCCAGTGGGGAGCAGTACCTGCCCGTGGCTCACACCTGCTACAACCTGCTGGACCTGCCCAAGTACAGCAGCAAGGAGATCCTCAGCGCTCGCCTCGTGCAGGCCATCGACCACTACGAGGGCTTCAGCCTGGCCTGACTCCGCGGGGCTGGCACTGACTCTTGGGTGCTGAGCAAAAGAACCATGGGCTTGGGCTTTATTTTTGTAAGGGAATAGATCTGAACTTTTTTTTTGGGGGGGGGGGGTGGGGGAGGGAGGGGGTAAATATAAATAATAATAATAATAATAGAGATGATGCAGTCTCAGCCTGATGCTGCCAGCATTTTGTGGGGCTTCAGCAGGGAGAGGCTCTTGCTTTGAATTTTCTCATCTACTGAACAAAACCAGTTCAGTGGGCATTTCTGTTGTTTACCCTCCAACTTGACATCACTGCCCTCCTGGTAATTCCTTGTAGTTTGCTTTTATTGCCCCCATACACACACACTCTTACCTCTCCTTTTAATTCAGTTGAAATATTTTGATATCCCTCACATTTAGGGTATAGTGGAAACTGAGGATGAAATAGCGATCTCCTCTTTGAAAAGCTGTGATTTCCCCCCACCCTTTTTTCCTCCCTTTTTAAATGCAAGCTGGTTCTTGCTTGCCTTGATTGGAAATATCTCCTCTGCCCTTCACTCCTTGGTGGATGGTACTGGGCTGGGATGTCATTTGTGACCCCAGAGTGGTGCATTAGTGATGTTCTGTCTTTTTGCACCAGGATGTCTCATGGAAAATATGGTGGTTTACAGAGGTTGTCTTGTTTTTCCTCACTTATCTTGAACTTTGTTTTCAAGCTTCTCAAAGCCTCAGAAACCCTCTGGAGTGGGGTTTGTGTTCAGGCTTGTGGAAGGACAAACCCTACTTATAATAGCAGGTTTCTCTAAATGCCTCCCTTGTGTTGTGTTTCTGTCCTGGCAAGTCTGCAGTCTGGGGGGGTGGGCAGCCCTCTTTTTCCATCCCAACAGCCCTGTTATTCTGTTACAAGGTGAGGTGGCTGCTTTTACTGCTGCCACCTTTGTCCAGAGAAGCTCTGTGTGTGGATGTGCGAGTGCAGGAGTGTGTGAGTATGGGAGGTGTGTACAATCTCTCCAGTCTCATCAGGTCAGGTCAAAGAAAGCAGTAGAAAATCTCCATCTGAGTGATAGCCCCCTTTCTGGAGATTGGTTTGATCTTTGCAGTTAGGCTTACTTAGACTTTGCTGTTTGAGAACAGCCCTCTCACTTGGCAGCTGTTTTGCCACGGGGCCTGAAGGACAATCTGTGTGAATTAGACTGAAAGTGTAGAAAAAAATCACTACCTAAATCTTGTCTTGTATGATTGGAGAGCTTTTGCCCTCTTTTCCTCATTCTCACTGCCCCATTAAGTGAAGTTTGAATGATTTTTCTCCCTTCTCCCCTGACATTTTTCAGATCTTGATGTAAATCTCATTTTAAGCCTAGGGTGGTTTTGACATTGACTTGTTATTAAGACATAGTATTTATGCACCATGTTCAATTTACAGTATTGAACTTTGCACCTCATAACAAAAGGTTTTAGGCTTCTGGGTTTTTATTTTTGGTTTTGTTTTTTTGTTTTTTTTTTAAGACAAGCTGTGGGCTACATCGAGAGCCCCCCAGCCTCTTTCTAATGCAGCGTTGAAGACAAATATACAATTATATCAAATGTTTATTTTCGATGTGTGTGTACATAGTACAGTATTATGCAATAAATTTGATGTTTAATTCTGATGGAGTGGCTGCTTTTCCATGTTGGGAAGCAAAGGAGAGGCTGCTTCAGGCACCAGCACTGCCTCTGCCCCTGTCCTGTCTCAGACAAAGGGAAGTCCTCCACGGAAGAGAAGCTGGACTCTTGAGTTGGACTCGGGACCAGCCCTCAGTCATTCCATAAATGCATATGTGGTTAGATATACATATTGCACATATTTATTTATGTTTAGGTGGATAGATCACATGTACACACAGGAATATGCACAAATCCTCTTACATACAATGTAATGTGTGCAGATTACTGTGTGACCTTTATTATTGTGTAAGGTCTAGCTACTGTTGTATCTAGTGTATATAGTTTATATTTTGTACATAGTGTGTTGCATTTTTGTAGATAATGTATTACACTACAGAGGTAAGTGTGTTTATGTTTTATATACTATATAAATGAATAATGTGTGTATATTTATACATCACACATCTCTTTTCCCGTAGCAAGTGTCAGCCCTGTTCAGCTGAGGAGGAGGCAGGAGGGGCCAGGGCTGTTGAGGACTTTATGAGCCACTTTATTGAGCCATCTTTGGCAGCATCCCACACAGAACAGAAGCTGTCACCAAACACCTTCAGTCAAAATAGCTATATTTTCTTGTTTCATACAAAATAAAAAGCGTACACATAATGTTTTTGAATCCATTTATGCTTAAAAGGACACCCCCAATTCAGTTTGAAGTTGCTTACATAAATCATGTAAACAGAGACCCAAGCGGAGTCACTGAGGTGTCATTAGCTGGGGAATGCATTCCCAAGTTGCTTTTGTACACCAAATGTAGTCTGAAGAAAAGGGATTATTAACTTTTTTTTTTGTTTCGGACAGGCACCCACACCCACCTTGGTACTGGCTTCTGCACTCAGCCAACCCAAATATTTGCTATACACCAAGTTATTCACAAAACTGTGTATTGTTTGATGTATGTACATATCCATTATTTTAGGAGCTGGTTCCCTGCATGCAGGTGTCTGGAGGGAAGCACAAGGATCATACACTTGCTGACCATACAAGGTCCAGCAAGTGTTCCACTCTCCATGCTGTGAGTGACCATGCAGGTTGGTAAAACTTGACTGCTCTCTCCAAGAGCTGGAGATGTCAATCCACTCCAGTCTCCAAAGACAAGAGATTTTTCTGTGAATCTTCTAAATGTAGGGCACCAAGACATGCAGTGGGGGTGTGGGGTGGGCTGTTCAGTTTGGACTCTCAGAGCCAATTCCTGTGTCTTCCACCCCTAGCAAAGGGCCTCTGACACCACATGCTGTGGCAGTCAAAGGCACCAAAACCTTAGTGAACACCTGAGGGAGAAACAGGTGGAGCCCAGGAAGTCCTGCTCGGCCATCAGCACAATTAATTATGCTTCACCAGGCCCACTCTGCTCCATTTACTTCCCTTCTACCACCTGTGGGTTACTCTGTAGATCTCCAGGTATTGGAATCTGTGTGACATTTTTTGACTCAACCTGTAACAATTTTGGTCTGGTTGCCCAGCTCTCACCTTGGCAGCAGCAGTCAATCACTGACTTGCAAACAGCTCCAAAGACAGCTTCTCAGGCTGGAGGGTGGCTGGCAGCCCTTAACCCTCTGAAACTTGCACACACCAAAAATAACAACCGATGTGTCAGCAGAATGATTAAAAGAAAAATGCTTTAATTTGACTGCCATTAACAGAAACATCCATTATTCAACTGTTCACTCAGGAGTAAAAAGAATAAAACCAAATGCAACTTGTTAGAATGACAAGTTTTCCCTCTATCTTTCACTCCTGCAATCTTATTTTGTGCACAACTCCTTCATGGCCAGCATTTACATTTTAATGATTCTTTATACCACAATGTAACACAGACAGGTGTCTGAGGCGGTCCCCGTGAATGGAAATCCAAACAGACTCTGCCATCCTACAGCAGCGAGCTTTGTTCTAGTGACATGGAAAGAGGTTATCTTACACTAAACAGCTTATTTATATCACATAAAGTACAATTTTGTACAGCACTTCACACCTTTTAAAAAGCACAGTCTTGTATTTAATGTTCTCCAGTCAACAATTATTGATGTTGGCACAGACAAATCATCAAACAAAATGCACAGCTGTTGCTTGGATTGACTTGGTGTGGTGGGGCAAACATAATTTCTGACTGTTTGTGGTCAGTGGGAAGTTGAATCATCTGAGGGAGATAAAGACAACGTTTTAGTGCTGAGGAACCTTCCTCCTGTGCAGGATTGGGAGAGGGGAGTCACAGGACTAAGTTCAGCATTGGTACATGTCTTTCCAGGACCAGAATTTTAAAATTCACTTGTCTCTGATAATCTTTTCTAGCAGTTTCCTTCACAAGGAGGCAGTTGAAATTTTGCTTTATTTTTGCCACAGGGAAGAACTTGAACAGTTCAAAAAGAGGAGAGATGGGTGTGTTTTGTTGGGTTTTTTTTAATGTACAATCTCCAGTAATAGGTTTTGTTACTTCTTGTTTTCAAAGTTCAAAAATATAAACTCTAGAAAGTGCATACCTGTACTTATATTTCATAGAAACTATCTGAAATTCTAGCAATATACCATGTAAACAGCAGTAACTAAGCATCAGAAAATGCTACAGTCTCATCAGTTTAAAAAAAAAATGGCCTGTTCCCTACGTATCATTTATCAAGATTTGTCAGGGGAAAAACTCGGTTGTTGGGGGTGTCTTAGGCTGCAATGCAAGATGTAACCAAATGTATGTATTCTATTACCAGCTGTTAAAACCAGGTGGGGCAGTGTTTCTTTAACTCTTCCTCCCTCCAGGGAGATATCTTCTGTTAATGGGCCATTGAGTCTCACTGCATGACTGATAAAATCACATCATCCCATTGTGAGATGCCCCACCCAGGGAGAGGAGCCAAGCATTCCTACCTGGATATAATCTGACATTTGGAACACCACAAGCAGCCTTTTTCCACTGGATTCACAGAAGAAGACCAGACCCATCTTCACCACCACTGGACTTTTAGGGGAAAACAACACCCTTCTACAGGATCATTGCTTCAACAGAACCACATCTGTCACTCCAGGAGGACTGCAGCCGTGATTTAATCGGACTGCTACCAACACCCTTACCAACAGGGTGTCAGGTTGTATTCTGTTTGTCAGTGGTTTTTTTGTACTACTGCATTTAATTTTAATTTTCGTAGTAAATTGGAGTTCTGATATGGGATCTCCCACTGGTTTGCTTCAAAATAGCACAGGGGGTTAGGTTTTTTTCCTTTTGTTCCTTTTTACTAATAGGACTTTTTTCCCATAACCTGCTAGGAAACACTAACGACTGGGTACTTAAGAAAAACAAAACAAGTGGCCAAGCTCAGGGCAGAAGGGCATCTGGTTGCATTGCTCTTATCTGGGAGTTTCTCTCCGATGGGCAGAAATACCACGAAAATTGGGCAGGTAAAGGATGGAGCTGGGGCAGCTGCTAGCTCTCTCTCTTTTAGCATCGGAGGAGGACAGTCAGAGCTGCTGCTTGTGGAATTCGCTGCTGATGCCGCCAGAGCCCATCCTGGAGCTGTTTCTTCTGCCACGGGGTGAGCTTCTGCTTGTGAGATCAGCCGCTGAACTGGGACCTTATTAACACCTACCTCACTAAAAGAGGGACCTATCACCATCTACTCTGGTGTCCAGGATACTGAGCTTGCCCCTCTCTGCCCTGCTGCTCCCAGCTTTTGCTACACAGTAGCCCCCCACCCCCTGCTTGCTAGGACATTCTCTGGTTCCAGAAACAGCTTCAGAGCTTCCAATATGTCTTGTCTACCACTCCAGAATTTTTGCTCATTCCTGCTGGGCCAGCTGCTTTGCTCCTGCCTTCCTTAGCAGACTTTTCAAACCAAGACAGACAGGACATGGATGATGATAGGAAAGAGCTTTCTCTCAAAAGGAAAAGCTGTTTCCTTTTTTTCCCCAACATGGCCATCAGTCTCTGTGGCACATGGGAACAGTGTAACTGGCATCACATAGGAGACAGGAGCAGTCTTGTGAGGCTGTTCTGGCGTTTCCATGTTGATTCCCCCCTGCAAACACAAGCTTCAGTTAGTGCTTGTACGGATTCTGACCTGTGGCAGTCCCTCTCTTCTTGGCCCCAGCATGTGTTCTCTGTCCCTCTTTAGTGTTTGGCCCATCTGATGTTGGTTCCTTGTCAGCAGATCTGGGTTGCTGTTGTTGGAATACACTGAGTGTCCTAGAAGGAAATGGGTGGAGTTTTGGGAGCAGCCCAGCAGTACAGGGAAAGGTCTGGGCTGGCTCCTCTTCTTTAGGTCCTTTAGTTTGGTCTCTGCTAACAAGCTGCTGCACAGCTTGGACGTGTTCCTCCTACCTGAGCAGCTGGAGCATTTTGTAAAATTCAAAAGCATATTTTTAGAGAACTTTCCCCCAAGTTTTAAATATATGTAGCAATGCTTATTCTTTTAGATGTCTGAGTTCATTAAGCACAGTGGTGGTTTAAAGTAGCAAGGCAATTCCTGAAAGCCCTTTTGAAGGAAGAACATTTGTTTAGAGTTGTTGGGAGACTGTGCTCTTACACAGCTGTGACTGCCTGTGGCTGGGAGGTCTGGGATGGCTCTCTCCAAGTGCAGATAGAAAAAGGCAAACTCAAGAAAGGGAAAGTTTTGTGTTTGGGATCCTTTGTACACTGTCTTCAATTTTCTACACTTTTGATGTGTACTATTTTTATCCCAACCTCCTGACTTTCTTGTGATCATACGTTGTGACAGGTGGAATAATTATAAAAGAAAGGCCTTATAAAATCAGGTCTGCACAGCTTCCACTGCCACCACTGCCTGGGCATTGCAGAGTCAAGAATCTCATCCCTATGGATGTGTTTGTTGTTTCCTTTCCCCCACAGCAGTTGCAAAGTGGCAGCAGACAGAATTTTCTTTCTCTTTCCCCTCCTCTCCTTTTTCCCTGCAGGCAGCACAGCCCCTCTGCCCCAGCACGGAGTGGGTTCTGACTGCCTCTGTTTAGTGAAGCTTTATGCATCGTGTTTGTATACCTTGAAAACGTGTTGATATAGCGGTTTTTAAGTTAATTTTGTTTTCTGACTGAATTCGAATTTTTTACAGTTTTACGGTTGCTGGAGAGATAGAAAGCCGTAAATGCAGTGCCTGATTACTTGTCAAAGATTTCAAAATAGTCTGATTTCTTTAACAAGAATGTTAACAAATTTGCCGGATTAAATTACACAAAATCCAGTCTTGAGAAGCTACTCAGCTGTTCAACAGTCTGCCAAATTACGTTATTATTATTTTTTTCAGTAACCCTGCACTCTAAAAAGTCTTACTAAATTTCTGTTTCTGCAAAATTTGCAGTTGCCATGGGTTTTTCTCATAACTAAATTACTTATAAGTTTGATATGCTTGTAGTGACTTTTATCCCTCCAGTAGACCATCATGCTGTTATTTCTTATGGATTGGTCACTTTTTCATTTTCTTTTTGTGTTAATAACAGTAAAATAAGTCACATATTGTTGTCTCTATAACTTTTAAAGTTATTAAATTGCAGTTATGTTTACCTAAGGTCCAATAATATAATGCTGTTACCTTCTGTCAAGTTGAGCAAGGCTGAGTTCTATTAAGTTAATTTTGTAAATTTCATGTCTGCTAACTTTCAGTATTAGGTTTAGACAATGTTTTATTCCAGTTTTCAGAGATTGCGAATTACCTAATTTCACATGTGTTATTAATTATGTCTGTTATCTGAAATACTCCTGATTGTTGTATTTGACTTATTCCTGATTACTGTAAATTTCTGGTTTCACTACATATATTGTTTTGTTTTCATATTCCCTTCATACTCATAACAAAAGACATGCATCTCATTAAAAAAAAAAAAGAGAAGGGGAATTTAATGCCTTAAGAATGTTCAAATGCAATATGTACATTAAAGGTTAAGACAATTTTGAATAATGCAATATTTACATTAAAATTTTGGAAAAAAGATCATTAAATCTAGATCCCAACTGAATGTGCAACAGCAAAGCCTAATTAATTCATTAACTTAAAGAGAAGATAGGCATGTGTTTTTATCATCAACAGGTTAAAAGTAGTCATCTATGGTTGGAACCCTTGAGGCTGAAAATTTCTGTGCTGAGGGGCACTGACCCTCAGGCAGGGACGGCATTTGACTTGAGGCCTTGGAACAGGCTTCTGAAACTGATTGCACTACGGTTATGGGTATGTAGTTTGAATAGTATTGTGTGATCTCACAGGGTGAAAAACTTAGAATTTGGGGTTTAAATATATTGTAATATATATGGAGCAATATGGAGGATTTAGGTCGTTGTCTAAGTCCTTCTTCTTGGTTTCAGGTGTTTTTTTCTAACTGGGTGAGGAAGGTTCACAATGTGGCCCTTGTATGGTCAATTATTGGGTTAAAAGTATGAATAATATAGGTGTCATCTCATTATTGGGTGATTAGCGCTTAAATAACCTTGGAAAGAGTTAGAGGCATCCATTTTACCTCTATTTTCTAACTCGCTACTTGCTCACAACTCATGAGACTGTAATATAGATGAAAATTAATAAAGACTTGAGTCCGAACACAAAACTGTGACTCCCATGTATTAATTCCAGCTCTAACACGAAGAAAAGAAGATAAAAACCTCACAATCTATTAATTTGATCAGACAGCAATTGGCTCTGAGAAAATGAGGCCCAGTGAGAAGAGAAATCAGTTCACCACCACCCAGCCTTTGTAATCAGAACAGAGCAAAAGCAGGAGTGCCAGAGCAGGGCTGTGTCTGGAGACTTACAGAGGAAACTTGGCAACAAAAGCCTTTTGTCATCATCATGGTACAGTGTTCCTACCAACCTTCTTCAGCTATTCCCTGTTCCAGCTCCCAAGAAGACATTCTGTGATGTCAAAGATCAACATTTCCAGCTAATGGACTTTCTCCTGAGTCTCACCTGTTTGGACTTTAAAACAATGGTCACTGATCTCAATTTCCCCCAGAGATACTGGACATTGTCTTTATTTTTCTCATGCTGCGAGACCCTGTGTCTGTGACATGACTGGATTTAATAAGTTTTGTTGATTGTAATCAGTTTTTTATGTGTCTTGTCCCATATTTAATAGATAATCAGTAATAGCCTTAATAAGATCCAAATTGTTTTAACATCAGAACAGGAGCTTTTAAAATTAATTAAAAAGGGGGGGATTTTGATTTCCTACTCCTATATCTTACACAGACAGAATTTTGTGGCAAATTGAGATCAACTTGGGTTTACACAGAAATGAGGTTTTATTTCTATCCTGTGCTAACACCCACTTTTCTTATTAACACTTCTTTGCACTTCTTGTGTGTTTTTAGGGCTACTTGACAGGAATTTAGAGGAATTTGTCAGAGTCACTAGAAGTCCAAAATCTGTCTCCAAAATCCATGACTGTCCTGACATCCTTGTTCAGGGGGAAGGATGATGTCACAAACCTGGACCTGAGGCTGAAAATCTCCAAGGAAGAAAAAAGCCTTGGCCTTTTCTTGGTGAAGAACAGGCAGGAGTTAGCCCGAACCACTTAGACCATACCAGGACTTCGTGATGTATGAGTGAAGTTCAGATTGCTTCATTTGGGACTTCACAGTGAACTGAATTCATTTTAAGACATTTCTAAAAAACAGTCCTACTGTATTTAGCAGTTCTGAGCACCCTGTGCTCTGCAGCAATTTTGGACTGATTTAAGAGTCAGTCAGGCTGAAAAATGTCCCGTTCCGTTTCTTGTGACCTTACCTGGGACTGGCAGTTTGCTGTACTGTCCTACTGAAATATATGGAACAGGAGCTGGACCTCAAGGAGAATTTGGCTTTTTTCTGTGAAATTCAGCTCTGAATTGTGCATAGAAAATCAGTGCAATTCCTGGCGTTCTTCCCAAGGCCCACTATGCCTTAGGCAACCTTGGATGTTCTTCCACAGCACAATGAGGTCACTTCCAGGTGAATTCTGCACTTCTGGAGCAGCACCTGATCCTGAGGGCAAGAACCAGTCCCCAGGGCCAGGCCTGTCTCCCACAGGAAAGGTGATGGATAAGCATTACAGCTATTACCTGGGATACAGGGGGTTTCCAAGGATCTCCCAGAGCCTGCAAGGCTCCATTTTAACAGTTGTGAGCCAGGAGAGCTTCCTTGCTTCCTTAGTCCCACCTCATCCAAGATCTTGCCTAACAAGGAGTAATGGGAACAGCACACTGCTGAGCACACTTGGAGCTGTCTTTGCTGTTTCATACCGAACCCTCTCTTTTTTTCCCCTTTTTTCTTCTAGTCTAGGGAAGCTAACACCAATGCCAAGACCTTTGAGCTCCTGAAGTAGCAAGGAGAGGGAGAGCTTTTGAAAGAAATGCAGGAATGGACTGTGCCCTCCTTCCCCATCAGTAGCCGCCATCTCCGGAAGATGGGGCTGTCCTCTGGGAAGGGAATTGGGACAGCACTGCAGCAGCTGAGGGATGAGTGGAAAAAGAGTGGATACCACATGGATGAAGAGGAACCGCTGAACTGCCTGAAGAAGTAAGTTGTAAAATGAATAATATCAGAACTGTTTGTGCCCTGATCCAAGTGGGACTGAGCTCCCAGGAAACTGAGCCTCTCACAGCCAATTGAGCATTTGTCACATTTAACATTTTCATTACTAATTCCTAACTCCTGCAAGGAGAGATTTCATTTTATAATAATGTAAAACATCGGTTGACAAATTCCACCTTCTCAAGCTTTCTCTGCTGTTTTTGGTGATAAACAATTACTGCTTTATCATGACTTAGGGCATGAGAGGTGACAGCAAGATTTTTCTCTTTCTGACTTTCTATAGCCAAAAAAACCCCCCAAAAAACCAAAAAGGTTGTTTGCATCCTGTAGATAAAATCATGGAGGCGTTTTGATGTGCCTAGGAGAATGTATGGAAATAATGGTCTCTACCTTATCTCTTTTTGTATTCAAAGGTGGGTAACAGATGGAAATACTCCAGCAGTTCCCAACAGCCTTGCCGTGGAAAACCAGGCTGTTTTCTAGGACTGTGTCTATTTTCCGGAATTCCAGAATCAGGTTAAAAGGATGACTTGGCTGAGTGAGTATCATGAATTTCCAGTAGTTTTTCAGTCACTTATCACTGAGTAACTAAATCCACAGCAAGCTGGTGAAGGTTCTACATTTTATTTTCAACTTTAGGTGTGAGACAAACTATTAATGTTAATTAACATTAACAAGGGGAGATCCAGCTCCTTGTCTTGGGAATTTGGAGCAGAGCTGTTCCTGGACTTCAGGGATGTCTTTCTATCCCTGGGGTTTTTGGTGAGCTGTTAAAAAATCTCTGGGAGCAGCTCTTGTGTGTATGTAAGTTTTCCTACAGAATCAGGTTGCAGGTTGAAGTTTTCCTACAGAACCAGGGTAACGAATAAACTCCTTTGGATTTCATTTTCCTTACACATCCTTTCGCAGCACTAGATGCCAACACTGGAGCAATGCTGGAAAAAAAATCAGCATTTTGGGCTTTCACACAACTTCCCAGCTGCCTTTGATTTTCCTGGGATGTCTAGTCCTTTAAATAAATTCTCCTGAAGGTGCCTGGGAATTTGTGAGAGCCAGCAAGGGAAGAGGGAAAGTGCTGTTTGTTATTAAGGCAAAATCTCAAAAGAACAGGATGGTGCTTCATTTAGGGAGGTGATTAAATGGAAGCCTCCTTTGTGTAATTTCTGGAACTACTGCAGTCTTGTGAGGGAGAGTGACAAAGTTCAGGGCTGTAGAGAGTCCTTTCAAGATTTCACCCAAGTGCAGCTCTAGGGCAATGACTGTGCAGGTGGTAAAATACTGACACTTTTACCCAAAATTGCTGTCAGGGTCCAACTCCCCTTGGAGAGAGGAATTTTAACAGCAAAAGCTTGAAATTTATGATCTTGGCATGGACCATATGGATACCTTGGACAAAGTTTAGCAGGGAGATCTTCCCATGAGTGCTGAGCTTCAATTTGCAGCTGTTGGCTGGCCCTGAGAGCGGATGGGTATGCCTGGATCCATTCCTGCTCCCAGCTTTAATCACTGGTTTATGTCTAAAGGATTGTTCAGGTGTCAGGGAACCTTTGCACAACTCTGTCTCCCAGGATGAAGGATGACAACCCAAATCATGCATAGAAAGAGTAAGGAATGATTTATTTAAATTGATGCTGGCAATGATTAGCCTGAAAAGATTTTAATCAGAATTATTTACTACACAGTATAGAGAGTTACAGCTGCTGTACACTGATAATCATTTCAAAGCCAGCTTAATTATTAGTAAGTAGAAATGGATGGGTTGGAGATTATTTGGCCAAGCTGGTCAATAAAAGCAGGTGGAACCCCATTTCCTCCATCCCTTACTGATAACTCCTACAAATCTCCAGGGCTCAAGAAAAACAGCAAAACCAGATTATTCCACAAGCACCTTCATGAACAGTCCTGCTTGGAATTCAGTGCAGGGAGCACGTGTGTTCCAACACCTCTTTAAAGATCAGCTTGTGCTTGAGGTTTCCCATTGGTCTATTGAGTACCTCTGTTTATCTGCCACTAAAATTAGCCCCTAGGAAAACGAAAGGCACGGAATAAAAAATATTCGCATCTTTTAGGCAAGCAGGGCGAGCTTGGGATCTGGAAAAATGCTGGGTTTAAATAAATTCTCCTTGATAGAGTATGGGCTATTTAAATAGCAAATGGGGAGAGAAGAGATGAAGAAATTTGCTACACACATGGTCAAGTTCTCCAGCAGACTCTTTGACTAATTAAATGATATTTTGACTAAATAAATGATATTCACAAAGGGTTTTAATTACCTGACAACCTCCCCTCTCTCCCATGTTATTCCTTACCTTCTGTGTCCTGTGCCAGTTGAGCCAGCACAGACCTGGAAGTGAAACTTTTACTTTTTGCCACCAACCTGTTTAAAACGTCCCAGCCCAACAATCAGCAAAACCAGGTGAGTTTTGAAACAAATTGAATTTTATTCTTTGCAAATATTTGCAAGCCACAAGATTTGTCAGGAAAGTTGTCCCAGAAGGCAGAGAGAAGGAAGAGTTAAAGCAGACATTGGGCTAGCCCTGGAGCAGTTCAGAGCAATTAAAGGTGACAAAGAGCGGAACAAATGAAGTGCAGCACATCCAAAAAGAGCATTAATACAAAACAAATGAGTATCTGAAATGTTTCAGATCCAGTGTACAAGTGGTTCTACCTATTTGTCAAAATGAAACTAAAATAAATGAAAACTTGAAAAGTTACAAGCTCTGACTGAAAGTTATGCTGCAATGATGGCTTGAAAATGAGCAAGCCTCTGCCTGTCGTGAATTATAAAAGAAAAGCCTCATAAAATCAGGCCTGCTCTATCAAATTAACAGCCAGCCTGCCATCTCTTCTAAAGTGCAGTTAAGCAATTTGCAAGTCCCCAAGCAAAAACAATCTTGGTATGAAAGGTTCCTTAACACAACCACCTACTCTTGGGTTGAAAAGTAAGTGCATCTGTGTAAACAGTAAGATCACTTTCAGGAAAAATGTAAACAACCTGAATCTTAGCAGGTTGCTTACACACACACAAATCACCTTCTGACCAAACAATGCAGTAGTAAGAAAGCTACCGGCCAATAGGTGCTGCACACGAGGTCTGTGAAAACTGTATAAAATCAGTGAATAATTCACATGAATAAAGAATTGGCTTTTCCCGCATGAAGAAAACGGAGTCTCAGCTGACTTAATCCCACAGCTGAGGACTCCAGGCAATCGCGGGAGGCTCGGCCGAGGCTGCCGCGGCAAAGGCGGCGGGACCGAGAGACGGAATCCACAGAGCCGCGGACGAGCGGCCCGCAGCGGGAAGGAATTCCAGCGGCGGATACACGGAGCAGCGAAAGGCGCCGGCGGCAGCTCCAGCCGGGCGGGGACGGCCCCGAACACACCGAGACAAGGAGCGGCGGCGGGGCGGGACCCGAGCGGGCAGAAACAGAGAAACCAACAGAGGAACCAACAGAGAAACCAACAGAGAAACCAACAGAGAAACCAACAGAGCTGCCGGGAAGGCGCCGCCCGGGGGGAGGGAGCGGGACCCGAAACTGCCCCGCGGCCACCGGGACGGGGCGGGGGAGACAGCGGAGGGGGCGCGCCGCGGAAAGCCGAGATGCGCCGCGCTGCCGAGTATGGAATTACGCGCCGCGTAGTTTGAGGACATCAAAATACGCACTGCGCGGTATGAAAGTACGTGCCACGTATTTTGAGGACCTCAAAATACGCACTGCGTAATATGAAAGTACGTGCCACGTAATTTGATGCTCTCAAAATACGCACTGCGTAGTATGAAATTACGTGCCACGTATTTTGATGTTCTCAAAATACGCACTGCGTAGTATGAAATTACGTGCCACGTAATTTGATGCTCTCAAAATACGCACTGCGTAGTATGAAATTACGTGCCACGTATTTTGATGCTCTCAAAATACGCACTGCGTAGTATGAAATTACGTGCCGCGTATTTTGATGTTCTCAAAATACGCACCGCGTAATATGAAAATACGTGCCGCGTACTTTGATGTCTTCAAAATACGCACTGCGTAGTATGAAATTACGTGCCACGTATTTTGAGGTCCTCAAAATACGCACTGCGTAGTATGAAATTACGTGCCGCGTATTTTGATGTTCTCAAAATACGCACCGCGTAGTATGAAAATACGTGCCGCGTACTTTGATGTCTTCAAAATACGCACTGCGTAGTATGAAATTACGTGCCACGTATTTTGAGGTCCTCAAAATACGCACTGCGTAGTAAGAAAATACGTGCCGCGTATTTTGATGCTCTCAAAATACGCACTGCGTAGTATGAAAATACGTGCCACGTATTTTGATGCTCTCAAAATACGCACTGCGTAGTATGAAATTACGTGCCACGTATTTTGATGTTCTCAAAATACGCACTGCGTAGTATGAAAATACGCGCCGCGCCGCGTAGTATGGAAATGACGCGCCGCGCAGTATGAATTTACGCGCCGATGCGCGGAATCGGCATCACCGCGCGGCGCGGCGGAAGATGGAGATGGGCGCCGCGGGGCGAGGCGCAGAGGGAGAGTTTAAATCCGCGGTACGATCCGGGCAATCTCCGCCGGCCGATTCCCGCTGCCTTTTGGAAAAGCCGCCCGGGAAGCGCCTCAGCCCGAGCCGCGGAGCCCGGAGCCGGAACCCGCGTGCGGCGCCCCCGCGAAATGGCTCCGGCCGGACGCGGCGCCCCGGGCGGCGATGGGGGCGGCCGCTCCCCGGGAAAAGCCGCGGCGGCTCCGCCGGGTGAGTTTTATCCTCCGGAGAGCCCCGAGCCCCGCTCACAGCTCCTCCCCGCCGCCGAGGGCTCCAATGCCGTTCCCCCATTCCCTGCCGGGCTCCGCGCGGCGTTTCCGACAGCCCCGGCGGCTCTGCCGGCCCGGCCCCGCACCGGCGGCCGCTCCCCGCGGAGCTCCGCCCGCCCCGGGCCCGGCGGTGGGAGCCGCAAGCGCTCTGTGCCTGTTTAACCTTTTCTCTGCGCGTTCTCGCTGTTTTCCCTTTGCTATACGCAGCCTTTAGGGGGTTTTTGTGTTGCTTTTCTCCCGCGGGAGTTGGGGGCAGGCGGGGATGCGGCAGCCCCGGGAGGGTCCGCACGGCTCCACCGCTGCCCGGGCAGGGCAGAGTTCGGGATCTCATCCCTGCGGATGTGAGCACAGCACGGCGGCGTTTGGGGTCTCCTTTCCCCGGCAGCGGCTGCGAGGTGGCAGCGGCCGGAGGTTTCTTTCTCTTTCCTTCTCTCCTTTTTCCCTGCGGGCAGCGCAGCCCCTCTGCCCCAGCGCGGAGTGGGTTCTGACTGCCTCTGTTTAATAAAGCTTTACAAGGCATTGTGTTTGAATGCCTTGGAAATGTGTTGATATAGGGGTTTTAAGTTAATTTTGTTTTCTGACTGAACTCTAATTTTTTTCCAGCTTTGCAGTTTCTGGAGAGATAGAAAGCAGTAAATGCAGTGCGTTATTACCTATCAAAGATGTCAACATAGTCTGATTTCGTTAACAAGAATGTTAACAAGTCTGCGTGATGAAACGATACAAAATACAATCTCGAGAAGCTACTCAGCTTCTTCAGACTGTTCAGCAGTCTGCCAAATCACCAAAAATAAAAAAGATGCCATCTAGCCACTGCTATCCCTTCTTCAGCAAAAAGTTATTTCTATTAAAGAAAAGGTTGTCAATGTAGAGACTAAGATGTCGTGACAGGTCAAAGACTTATAAAAGAAAGGCCTCATAAAATCAGGCCTGCTCTGTTAAATTGCCCAAGTTAGCCTGTCACTTTAAGTAATTTGCAAGTTCCCATGTAAAAACAACCTTGGCTGAGAACTCATTAGCATAACAACCTAATCCTGGGTTGAAAAACAAATGCACCTGCAATAAATACCAAAGGAGTTGTCCCATGAGAATCAGTAAAGAAAATATGTAAACAATCCAAGAATACAGATTTGCTAGACAAGTAGAACACCTTTTACCAGCCAATAGAGTAATCGGCAAGAAAGCTATTAACCAATTAAAGTTGCACACGAGGCCTGTGAAAACTGTAAAAAATAAGTTATGTGAATAAAGAATTGGCTTTCCCCGCATAAAAATAATGGAGTCTGGGCTAACTTATTATAGTATCTGATGAGCCGGCCCGATGCCGGGAGGCGACGGCCGAGGCTGCCGCGAAAAAGGACGCGGAGCCGAGCCGAGCCGGGACTCGAGAGACGGAATACACAAAGTCGGGAACGAGCAGCTCGCAGCGAGACGGAATTCAACCTGCGAATACATACAGTAGGGAAAGGCTCCGGCGGCAGCTCCAGCCGGGCGGGGACGGCCCCGAACACACCGAGACAAGGAGCGGCGGCGGGGCGGGACCCGAGCGGGCAGAAACAGAGAAACCAACAGAGGAACCAACAGAGAAACCAACAGAGAAACCAACAGAGAAACCAACAGAGGAACCAACAGAGAAACCAACAGAGCTGCCGGGAAGGCGCCGCCCGGGGGGAGGGAGCGGGACCCGAAACTGCCCCGCGGCCACCGGGACGGGGCGGGGGAGACAGCGGAGGGGGCGCGCCGCGGAAAGCCGAGATGCGCCGCGCTGCCGGGTATGGAATTACGCGCCGCGTAGTTTGAGGACATCAAAATACGCACTGCGGGGTATGAAAGTACGTGCCACGTATTTTGAGGTCTTCAAAATACGCACTGCGGGGTATGAAAGTACGTGCCACGTATTTTGAGGTCCTCAAAATACGCACTGCGTAATATGAAAGTACGTGCCACGTAATTTGATGCTCTCAAAATACGCACTGCGTAGTATGAAAATACGTGCCACGTATTTTGATGCTCTCAAAATACGCACTGCGTAGTATGAAAATACGTGCCGCGTATTTTGATGCTCTCAAAATACGCACTGCGTAGTATGAAAATATGTGCCACGTATTTTGATGCTCTCAAAATACGCACTGCGTAGTATGAAAATACGTGCCGCGTATTTTGATGCTCTCAAAATACGCACTGCGTAGTATGAAAATACGTGCCACGTATTTTGATGCTCTCAAAATACGCACTGCGTAGTATGAAAATACGTGCCACGTATTTTGATGCTCTCAAAATACGCACTGCGTAGTATGAAAATACGCGCCGCGCCGCGTAGTATGGAAATTACGCGCCGCGCAGTATGAATTTACGCGCCGACGCGCGGAATCGGCATCACCGCGCGGCGCGGCGGAAGATGGAGATGGGCGCCGCGGGGCGAGGCGCAGAGGGAGAGTTTAAACCCGCGGTACGATCCGGGCAATCTCCGCCGGCCGATTCCCGCTGCCTTTTGGAAAAGCCGCCCGGGAAGCGCCTCAGCCCGAGCCGCGGAGCCCGGAGCCGGAACCCGCGTGCGGCGCCCCCGCGAAATGGCTCCGGCGGGACGCGGCGCCCCGGGCGGCGATGGGGGCGGCCGCTCCCCGGGAAAAGCCGCGGCGGCTCCGCCGGGTGAGTTTTATCCTCCGGAGAGCCCCGAGCCCCGCTCACAGCTCCTCCCCGCCGCCGAGGGCTCCAATGCCGTTCCCCCATTCCCTGCCGGGCTCCGCGCGGCGTTTCCGACAGCCCCGGCGGCTCTGCCGGCCCGGCCCCGCATCGGCGGCCGCTCCCCGCGGAGCTCCGCCCGCCCCGGGCCCGGCGGTGGGAGCCGCAAGCGCTCTGTGCCTGTTTAACCTTTTCTCTGTGCGTTCTCGCTGTTTTCCCCTTTGCTATTCGCAGCCTTTAGGGGGGTTTTGTGTTGCTTTTCTCCCGCGGGAGTTGGGGGCAGGCGGGGACGCGGCAGCCCCGGGAGGGTCCGCACGGCTCCACCGCTGCCCGGGCAGGGCAGAGTTCGGGATCTCATCCCTGCGGATGTGAGCACAGCACGGCGGCGTTTGGGGTCTCCTTTCCCCGGCAGCGGCTGCGAGGTGGCAGCGGCCGGAGGTTTCTTTCTATTTCCTCCTCTCCTTTTTCCCTGCGGGCAGCGCAGCCCCTCTGCCCCAGCGCGGAGTGGGTTCTGACTGCCTCTGTTTAGTAAAGCTTTATGCATCGTGTTTGTATACCTTGAAAACGTGGTGATATAGCGGGTTTTAAGTTAATTTTGTTTTCTGACTGAATTCGAATTTTTTACAGTTTTACAGTTGCTGGAGAGATAGAAAGCCGTAAATGCCCTGATTACCTGTCAAAGATTTCAAAATAGTCTGTTTTCTTTAACAAGAATGTTAACAAATTTGCCGGATTAAATTACACAAAATCCAGTCTTGAGAAGCTACTCAGCTGTTCAACAGTCTGCCAGATTACACGTTATTATTATTTTTTTCAGTTACCCCACACTCTAAGAGGTCTTACTAAATTTGTTTCCGCGAAATTTGCAGTCAGCATGGGTTTTTCTCATAACTAAATTACTTATAAGTTTGATATGCTTGTAGTGACTTTTATCCCTCCAGTAGACCATCATGCTGTTATTTCTCTTACAGATTGTTCAGTTTTTCATTTTCTTTTTGTGGTAATGATAGTAGAATAAGCTACATCTTATTGTATCTATAACTTTTAACGGTATTAATTTGCAGTTATGTTTACCTAAGGTCCAATAATATAATGCTCTGTTACCTTCTGTCAAGTTGAGAAAAGCTGAGTTCTATTAAGTTAATTTTGTAAATTTCATGTCTGCCAAGATTCAATATTTAGACAATTTTTTTTCAGAGATTGCTGATTACCTTAGTCCACATGTGTTATTGATTATGTCTATTATCTGAAATATTGGTGATTGTTGTATTTGAATTATTCCTGATTGCTGTAAGTTTCTGGTTCCACTACATATATTGTTCTGTTTTGATGTTCTCTTCATACTCATAATAAAAACCATGCATCTCATTTAAAAAAAAAAAAAAAGAGAAGGGAATTTAACACCTTAAGAACGTTCAAATAATGGAATACGTACATTAAAGATTAAGACAAAAAATCATTTTGAATAATGCAATATTTACATCAAAATTTTGGAAAAAAGATCATTAAATCTAAATCCCAACTGAGTGTGCAACAGCAAAGTCTAATTGATTCACTAACTCAAAGAGAAGATAGGCATGTGTTTTTATCAACAGGTTAAAAGTAGTCATCTGTTCATTTGATCAGACAGCAATTGCCTCTGAGAAGAGGTGAGAAGAGAAATCAGTTCACCACCACCCAGCCTTTGTAATCAGAACAGAGCAAAAGCAGGAGTGCCAGAGCAGGGCTGTGTCTGGAGACTTACAGAGGAAACTTGGCAACAAAAGCCTTTTGTCATCATCATGGTACAGTGTTCCTACCAACCTTCTTCAGCTATTCCCTGTTCCAGCTCCCAAAAAGACATTCTGTGATGTCAAAGATCAACATTTCCAGCTAATGGACTTTCTCCTGAGTCTCAACTATTTGGACTTTAAAACAATGGTCACTGATCTCAATTTCCCCCAGAGACACTGGACATTGTTTTTATTTTTCTCATGCTGCAAGACCCTTTGTCAGTGACATGACTGGATTTAATAAGTTTTGTTGATTGTAATCAGTTTTTTATGTGTCTTGTCCCATATTTAATAGATAACCAGTAATAGCCTTAATAAGATGCAAATTGTTTTAACATCAGAATATATGAGCTTTTTTAAATTAATAAAAAAGGGGGGGATGTTGTGACAAGTAGAATTATTATAAAAGAAAGGCCTCATAAAATCAGGCCTGCTCTATCAATTTAATAGCTAGCCTGTCATCTCTTCTAAGTGTAGTTAAGCAATTTGCAAGTTTCCAAGCAAAAACAATCTTGGTATGAAAGGTTCCTTAACACAACCACCTATTCTTGGGTTGAAAAGTCAGTGCATCTGTGTAAACAATAAGATCTCTTCCAGTAGAACCAATAAAGGAAAAATGCAAACAACCTGAATCTTAGCACACACACACAAATCACCTTCTGACCAAAAACTGAAGTAGTAGGAAAGCTACCGGCCAATAGATGTTGCACACGAGGTCTGTGAAAACTGTATAAAATCAGTGATGTGAGTAAAGAATTGGCTTTTCCTGCATGAAGAAAATGAAGTCTCGGCTAAGTTATTACAATAATCATAGAATGAGAAGCTGTACTGTCTTACACTTGAAGCTACAGCAGCCGTATCGAGGTCTGTGGACGTGCATTATCCCATGTATTTCGTTGGAGGAGAAACTGCCTTATTACTTGTTGGAGAATATGTATGAAATACAGCTTCTTTTATGTTTGTTTCCTAAAAAAAGAAAAACTAAAAAAAAAAAAAATTTGAACTCATCATAGTTTGTGTCATTCAAATCCTCCTCCTCATCATCTCCTGTCTGGTTCTTCTTTATCTGGCTACCCGGTGGGGCATGCTGGTCATCCACTGCAAGCAGGGCTGATATCAGAGTGGGTGGTGAAATCCGTGGCTCCAAGGCCCAGTCCTGGCACGTAGCCCAGGGGAGCAGGCATGACCAGGAACAGCTTCTTTTCCTTCTTGCTCGTGATGGCAGCGGTGGTGAGGCGAGATAGAGCAGGGACCAGAGCAGAGCCGGGAAAGCGGCGATGGAGGCAGAAGCGGCAGCGGGAGCTAATTCCCTTCCCCAAACAGCAGCTCTGACCTTCCTCCTCCAAAGCCAAGAGAGAGCCAGCAGCTGCCCCAGCCCTGTCTTTTACCTGCCCCATCCTCGTCGTATCTCTGCCCCTCGGAGAGAAACTCCCAGATAAGAAAAGTGCAGATGCCCTCCTCCCCTGAGGTTGGCCACTTGTTCTGCTTTTCTTAAGTACCCAGTTTTTCTGAAGTACCCAGTCATTAGTGTTTCCCAGCAGTTTATGGGAAAAAATTCTATAAGTAAAAAAGAACAAAAAGAAAGAAACATAACCCCCAACACCAGCAAAACAGATAATTTATCAGTACACAGTGCAAACAGGCTTTTAAAAATAAGCAGAGAAAACACTCCTGGGAAGTCACGGCCCACTGAAAAAATGCGTGATTACGAAAAAGCAGAAATTGCTTCTCTAATCCATTTAAAGGTGTCCAGGTCCAGATTCAGCAAAGCACGCAGGCTTTACTCCATTTTAATTCAGCAACATCCCAAAGGCAGGCCAGCTTTAGGCAAATACTCACCAGCCATGCTTTTGCTTTCCTGAAGTGGGCCTGAACAATATAAAAATGAGCCAGTGGTAAGGACCTTTTGGTAACCCAGTATTCTTTCCCGTCCCACACTTCCACCAGCAGAGTAACACTGCAGCCAGCTTAGCTCAGCTGCTTTCCCTGAAATAACTAGGGAGAGCTGACAGTGAGAGGAAGAGCCTGCAGGAGCAGGCAAAGGCACAGCTCTGGCTTCCTGGGCTGCCCTGTGTTGGGACAGGGGCTTACCTTGCTCAGGCTTCCCTTCAAAGCACTTTTTGAGCCAATCTGTCAGCCCAGTTAACCCACTGCAAGGATCAGAGGAGATCCCATCTCAGCACTTCTGACAAGCCAAGCCCCAGGTCAGCACACAAGTCCTCCGGACTGTTTGGAAATACAAAATTCGGTCTTTGCTGGTTTTATATGGAACAGGCAATTCTGCAATCAATAAAAAAACCTAACCAAGCTGTGAGTCCCCATCCCAAGTGCTTTCACTAACACGTCTCTGCCTTAACCAATGCCCTAGAGTGACTTTATGATGCTTGTATCCCCAACTGTCTGTTCTGTTTATGCTGGATAGTAAGGTCTACACCTTTAAGACACAGCCAGCTGAGCTACACCCCACGAAAAGGACTTTCTGAATTCACCGTCTCTTCAGAACAACAAGAGATTTTATTGTTTGGTATTGTTCATTTTTTTATGTTTGTGGGTGCTTTGCTTGTTAAATAAACAGGTTTTTTTCTACTTTTCTCCAATGAAATCTTTTCCCAAACCAGTTGGGGGAATTTGCCCTAAACCAGGACCCCCACCCTGACTAGCAAAGGGCATGCCACCTTTGGATGAGTTCAAGGGACCCTGAAGAGACCAAAACAGCAGCAATTTTGGCAAGAACACACGCAGCATACATGGCAAGTGAAAGGAGATAAATCTAAGTACCACAACCCAAATACAACTATTTGTGAGCCCACTTGCCCTTAATAAAGAAGGAAGGGGGAGAAGTTGTTCTGGGAGTCCTCTTGGCTCCTCTGGTGTGACATGCATGAGGCCTGGCTACAACCAACACTGGATTTCATCTTGGCTGTTTAGCTTCTGTACATTGGCAATGATCCCCTGGGGAGCTGAAGAAAGCATTACAGAAGTGCCCCTCTTGTGGAGGTGGAGCCTGGCTCAGGGCAGACTGAGGGGTGCACATAAGCCTCTGGAGTGGGAGAGCAAGCCCAGGTGTCCCAGGATGGCAGAACTGTGGGCCCTCAGTGACTCGGTGTCCCTGAACTCGGGGCCTTTCTCTCCTTCCGGCAGCACCTGTTTGACATGAGCATCTGAATCAGGTGTCCCAGGACTTTCTTTTCTGAAAGTCATAAACAAATTTGGAAACAGTAAATTGTGAAAGCTTGCCCTTGAGGCAGGTGCCCTTTCCACAGGGAGAGCACAGCTCCATGCTCTCAATTCCCTGTGGTATCCCCTGTACTGCCATACCTCCTACACTGGGAAGAAAAGCCCATCCTCTGCTGCCACCATCAGTGTTGCTGCTGCAGCCCACACAGGGGTGATATCCACAAAAGAAGAAAATTTAGGTGAGTTTGTGGGACACCCACATGGACTATTCAGCTTGGGCTCAGGTGTCTGTATCACGATGAAGCACATGTACTAATGGGGTGGGGCTTCCAGGTATCTACCACATATTCAACACCAGTTATTAACCAACCACCAAAATCCCAAGGGATTCTGACTTAAAGCTTTTAAAACCTCTTCTCTTCCCTGTTGTCCAGATGTAGTCAGGTGGTCTCAGTATCACCCTCCAAGCAGAACAAGCTGGTAAGAACCTGGCTGCATGGCTCATTTTCTTTACTATCCCAAACATGCAGGTACTTCCTTCTACTTCAGTTGAATTGGCCATCAAAAACATGGGAAGAAAACCCAACTCAAGCCTGGGCAAAACTGCAACTCACACCAGCTCTGGCTGATGACCAGGAGATTATTACAGCATTTCTCTAGAGCAACAGAAGATGCTGGACTCCACATAGGTCAAAAGTCTGAGCAAATCTTTACTGTAGCTACAAGGGAACAGTCTTGGTGCTGCCTGACCTGTGCCTTAACATGAGATTGGTCAGGGCACTTTTCTGTTCCACTCAAGTAGAAGCTATTTGATGATTTCATTACTATTAATCCTATTTTGCCTCTTGCTATAATATCCTGTGGAAAACAAAAAAAAAAGAACAGCATGGCTGGCTTTGATATTCTAAATATTACAGGATCTGTAAGCAAATCAATACAGAAGGATCCCTTCAGTGCGGTCACTGAGCGCAGTGTTCTGTCTCCTACACTGGCAAACTCCATTCTGGGCATCAGGCCTGGAGAAAAAGTGGGCAACAGGAAATGTAGAGAGTGACAGAAATCCACCTTTCCTCCCTCTCCCACCTCTGGGAACACCCCTTCAGTTCCCAGGGAGCTCCTCAGCTCTCCCAGTCAGGCTCCCGCTGCATCCACTTCATGCATTTGTCCATTTGGTGCTCTCTCCTCTTTGTTTATTGGCAAAAGCAATCTCCTCCTTTACATGATCTTGGAGCTAATATCTCTCTTACTGATCAGGACTTCCAGCAGCCTCAGCTTGGCCTTAACCTGCTTGTATTCATTGTACTCTTCAGCCATGGGAGTGCGGTCTTCTTTCTGCACATTCCTAGTGGAAGTGAAAGCAGACCATGAAGATTTCTGTTAACAGGAAGCCTCCCTCAGTACCCTCCCTCTGTCCGCCAACAAGACCTACAAAGCAGCTCCTCTCCTCCCTCCACTCCTGATCAGGGAACAAGACCAAAACATTTACCCTTGGAGAGAAAAGAAAAAAACAAACCAAAAGAAAAAAAGAGGCAAACAAGCTGCTCCAACCAAGTGTAGGATGCTTGTGTGTTGAGGCTGAGCACAACCCCACAGTTCCAAATGCAAAATCCTGCTTGAAAAATGCCCTGCTTCTCTGAAATCACCAGCTCTGCAAAACGGCTGGAAAACATTTCAGGAGCCATCTGAGTGTCAGCCTGTGATCCTGGCAAAATAAAATACAGTCCCCTCTGGCTTGGCACCACAGCAGTTACATGAACAGGCACACTCGTGAAAAGAAAGATGGTATTTGATCAGATTGCTCTTGGCTTACAAGAAAATTTTAAATTTTCAGTGATTTTACAAAAGCCCCTAAGGATGATGGCTGGAGGCAAGAAACACACAAGATAATTTAAGAGTATAAATATATGAAAACATTCTATCAGCTCGTCAATGAGGGAGATTTTCTTGAAACAATAAAACCAGTTACACTAAAGCAGAAATACTTGATAAAACTAATGTCTGAATACCTCACAGACAAGCAAGAATAGCACAGAAATCACTAGGGAAAAAAATAGTTATTTTAACACTGGATAACTCTTCCACCATTCTGAATGTGGGTAAAGCAATGATAATGATTGTGAAGAGGAAGTACGTAATACTGAATTCAGGTAACTTTGCATAATTGGAGATCTTTGTAGATGCAAAACAGATCAAAAGCAGCTGAAGAACAGAGAGGCAGCTGAGAAATTTTGTTACCTTCCATTTTGTCGGAAAAAGTTATCTTCAAAGTCTCTCAATTTTTTTCTGATTCGCTTTTTCTCTTCCCTGACTTCTTGGAGCTGCTCCAACAGTTCAGGGCTGTTGGGTTTAAAGATAAATGAGATTATCCATATGTACCCAGTAAAAACAGGAAACATACAGTAAACCTACAGATGTTTAGTTGTATATATGCCAAGCAACGGAGCTGCTCCTGCAAGCAGCTCTGGCAGGCCTCACATTACTTGAAACAAAAAGCTCTCTGAACTTAGTTCAGGAAAATGATCATAGTTTTAAGCTGCAGCCTCTAAGGAGGTCAAGTGTGCACTTCATAATTTACCACTAACTTCTATGAAACTTTTCTCCTGCAGATGGGTTTGGGTTTGGTGACTTTAATAGGATCAAATTCAATGGTCACAATTTTGGGCTACCACCCACATGTGTTTGCACCAGACTTGAAACTTGCAAAGCTACTTCCACTTGACCTCTCCAAAACATGAAAAACCTTCTGGAGTGCAGGATTTTCATGATAACGGCTTGCCACTGGTGGAGTTACTATTTAGTGATGGAATCCAAATGTGCATAAGCTAAGTATCAGTATCAGGACAAGGCAGTTTCTTCCCAAACCCTTTCCTATGAGGGTCTATTGCATTTAAAAATGAAACATGAAAACTTCTGGCTCAGATCATAAAAAACCACAAAAAACAACAACAAAAAAACCTAACAACAACAACAACAACAAAAACCTAGACACTTTTCTGACAAATAAAATGCTATCTTAGCAAGAAATAACTTTTTGCAGTTGCCTGTGAATTCAACATACATGGATGCTTCATGGAGATTTGAAAGCCCCATATCCTGACTGCTCCTTGACGGCATCTTTTCATCCACTGGGGAAACAAAGCCGTCAGCATCATCTTCTAGTTGATCCAAGAAGCTGCGCACACTGAAATCTGTTTTTATGGTAATTGTGAGATCCGGCTTCACACTGCTGTCCTCCTCAGACCCCTCCTCTTCTTCCTACACACAGGGACAGAGCACCCCCAAAACAAGACAGGTTACTGCTTCCCTTCTCAGGAACAGGCTCCTCCTCTCACCACATGCACTCGGGAACAAGAAGTGGAAAGGCAGAGCAAACACGTCAATTGCCAAGCAATACACAGGACACCAGAAGACCATCAGTAAGACACCCTAGAACTGAAGCATGACAGAGAAATTGCCACCACAAACCAAACAGATTGGTTAAGGAGACCTAGAGTGACACAACTGAGTGAAAAAAAAATACCTGGGGTTCAGAGCAACCTGTTGCTTTGTTTAGTTTATGTATTCTGATGTAAATGAACCCATTCACAGTTGTTATGCATATTGTCCAAAGCACACCAGACATCCTCTGCATTTCCCTGCAAACATTTCCCAGCATAGAGACTGCCAGGTTAAAATGTGGAATTTTCTCTCGAAAGATGCAGCTCAACAGCTCTCTCTAATGGCTGAATTCAAGACCTCAAATGCTCATACAGTGATACCAGTGAGCTCAGATGAGTCTTACAATTACCCAAATGTGGGATATGATTGACTGTAAAAGGACTGCTGCTAACGTGTTCAAACATCAGCTCTGACCATTTTGCTGGAATATACTAAAAACTGGACTGGAAACTCTGCACAGTGCAATTTCCCATTTCCTCAATGCACACTGATGAACTGGTTGTGTTCCAGGTTTTTTTACAAAATTTATAGGCATGAGATTTTAAAGTCCCTGCTGCACTTGGTATTCAGCAATTCACTGTGCTCTCGAAAGTAGGGCTTGTCCTGTGACACTGTCCAGAAATAATTTTAATTATCAGGGAACGAGGCCCAGTCTCTTATGTACGGAGACATTTCTAGAAGGCAGTTTTAAATCTTAATATAAGGAATGAGGCCACTTAAAAGCGGCAAATGCCAGCATGGACAGTAAATCTCTCAAATCTGTATGTGTGTGTGTAGATATATTTATTTTACAGCCATGTAACTCTAGCCAGGAAGGATCTAAGTACATGGATATCTTTAAAAGCTTTTGGGGCCTAATATCACTGGTCTTCAAGACAAAAATATACGGTAGCACCGGGATCAAAAGCAGACATTTTCATGATTTGTTTTTTCATGTAATTCCTTGTGAATAGTTCAATTATTCCTAAGAGACTGCTCCTGTATTTTAAGCAAAAAGGGAGAAGGTAACACCAGGACCTGGGTTAGTCCCATTAAACCCTCAAAGTCAATGATTTATAAAGGCATACATTTCAATTAAATTATAGTTTGCCCAGAGTTTTCTTTTTAAGTTAAAGTTTTAGGCCATGATGATGCATTGCAAAGCCACAGGCTGAGAATTACAAGACTGAGGCTGGAGGGTGAAAGAAACATTATCTGGGAAGAAGTTTCGAGTAGCAATAATAACAAAAGATATGGAGAAGTCTGAATGCACCTTAGGAAAATCTGCAGGGAACTTGTGGAAGTTGAAGCAATATTTAGCACATGATTAGACAAGACCCATTTCTCCAGACATCAATTGCACAGTTTAAACAGAAAGCACAAACCAGCAGCCATGTACTGTCCTTAAACCCTACCAACAACTCCAGGCTGAACTGGGGAAGGGAGACCATCCTTCACTGCCATTTCCCTGTCCCCAGGCATGCCACCCTGCCCAGACTGGGAAGGGCTGCAGCAGGAGAACATGGATCCTGCTGTGCCGTGGAGGAGGATTTGCTAAGTCAATCTAAGCAGTAAAAGCAGCACACTTTGCTTTAGAGGAATCTCTCTGGCAACAACGGAGGAGCTCCCATGCCCTTTTCTGGGAGAGCTCCTGGAAAGAAAGCCAAGGGACAATATCCATAAGCAGTGTGACAAAGCTGCTCCCGAGGACAGATGCAAAGAGTTTTCCTCACAGACACCCATGAGCCTGTCTTGCCTCACTGAAGACACCAGCCACTGCCCAAGCCAGCAGGCAGCTCAGGAGCCAGCCTCCTGCCACATGACACCACAGGAGGAAAAGAAAGTGTAGAGATTTCATTTAGACCTCAGAGCCAAGACACTGCATCTGGCTGTCACAAGACCTCTGAAATAATTTTGCTCTAAAATACAAAGGAGCAAATTAAAAGGATTCTTAGCCAGAACTCCAACAGAAAAGGCCCTCTACGGCCTCCCTTTAAAAAGTCTCACACAGGAACATCACTTTAAACCTGCAGCAACATTTACACCTTGAACCAGCATGATCTTTGTCAACAAGATTCATTTAGCATGCACCTGGCTTGGATTTTTAGGCAATCATGAGGCAGTCCAGAGTTATAAATGTCAAATCCCCAGAGTATCCTATCATCGGGACACCCACAAAGCAAGAATCCCAACGATTTTTTCAACACAACATTCAAGATCTTGTACCAAAATGTTTGGTAAGGTCACCTCAAAACGCCTTTCAAGTTTTTAGTCAACCCTCCCAAATGCTTCAAGAAAAACTCACCCAGAAATAATGAAAATACTCATATTGTTAGGGGCCCATCAAGTATTTCCCTGCCCATAGTGGACCTATGCAGGAGCTAAGTTTTGGGGCCTTTTGCCAATTTCCTCTCTTTACTTCTGAGTGTAGTTCAGTACGAAGCTGCCAGATGCAGCTTGACAGAACCCCATTTAAGTGTTAATATGCACATCATGTTAACAGGCTTAAGGCTGTCATCCTGATCTTCTGCCAGAAACCCCTCCAGGTTTGTATTCCCTGCAGGACACTGCTGAACTGGTTTGGTGCTGCCCTGGCACAGCACCAGCCTGTGCTGGCCATCAGAGACCATCAAAATTGACAGCTCTAAGTTCTCACACTGGGTGCAAGCAGAGGTGGAGAAAAAAAAGGACACTCTAAAAGAAAAAACACAGAAGCAAACAAACACACTCCCCACCAGACCAGTACTGCAGATTTGATCCAGTGGTTATCTAGAAAATACTAAGAAGCTCAGTGATCATTAACCAGCTTCCAAACAGCAGCTTAACATCTTCAGTCTGCAATCTGGTATTAAAGAATATGTGCCTCGAATAGTCCATTAATATACAATCTACTGGACTCAAATCACCTCAGATCTCTAAGTCTGCAGTTATTTACATTTAACCAAGCTCTGGCTGGAAAACAGAAATATGACCCAAATGTGTTGAAGCACTTCTCTCCCTTGTTACACTGCAAGGGCACAGAAAGCAAGCCAGGGCTCAGCTCCACACTGTGTGTCCTGGTCTGCTGTTGGACTTTATTCCTCAGGGGAATAGTATTGTAGCAATGTTCCCCACCCCAAATTACTACTCCACAGCAGCACAGGAAGAAACACAACAATCTTGCCATCCAAATCTGACCAAGTATCAACTAGAAGAACCAAGCTGTTCTTACTTCCATCATCACTAAGTTAAAAACACCCTGCACAAGGTGGTGAAAAAGAGCCCGGATAAAATAAGTGGAGGGGAGCAGGTAAGAATCCTGTAAGTGCCCCGGCTGGCTCCACGTGCGAGGGTTAGTTTTGTGAGAGCTCATTCCTGCCACAGTGCTGTGTGCAAGCCACAGAGCTTGGGAGTGAGAGAAACAACTGCAAAACAAGTTAGTGTCTTTTAAAAGAAAGGAGGAAAAGCAAGAAAAAAAGCAAGATACAGGGGTAATTGTGATTTTTCAAAAAAATTTAAGCGAAATAAAATACATTATGTGCGGATGGAGGGGAGAGGAGAAGGAGAGGAAAGAATGCAAAGCCAAGGAAACACTGTAGTCTTATCTACAACAAGGGAAGAATTTGATCAGAATTGGCGAGGCTTAAAGCAGCTACTGATTTTTCAGGAGGACACTGCAAAAAAATCAACACTGATAAAAAAAAATCAATCAACCATTCTGTTTCATTGGTATAAGGGGAAAGTTGATGCAAACGGAGCAATTAGTTAGCAGCTGGAGGTCTTCACCTTTATCTCCTTGAAGAAGGAAGCTGTTTCGCCCTCGATAATTGGCTGCAGCAAAGGGCTTCTCCGCTTGCTGGAGGGGGAACCCTGTGACAGGTGTTAACAAGTATGTTACATTGTGAACCCCTTTCTCCTCCACCACCTGCTCTCAGCTCATTCTCACCCACACATTCATTCTCAGCTCACCGCTGGACCACCAGGAGAAATATCTTTCTCAAAGAAGAAAAACAGGCCTGGCAAACCCCCTGAATGTTGGACTGTTTTCTCTCAGGATATTGCTTAGCAAAGAACACCACTGCCAATCTGCTTTTAAAAAGAAACTTGGATGATTATTAGCTGGGTAGTGACTACAAGGCAAAGGCTGCAAGAAAATAATCCCCAGCCTGAGGCCCATACACACACAGAGCATTTGGCTGGCTCTCCAGAGCTACAGGGTAAGCTCAGCCAGGCTCTCCAGATTTGCTTTCCAAGAGCCTGATTTCCCACTGAAGTACCTACTGATGTAGAGATGATTTTCAAATGCATCCTGTCTCTCTATGAACCTCTCACTGTTCTCACTCAGAAGACTGGGAAAAGAAACCAGTCTCATCTCTCCTCTGCTAGCCTCTGGATTTTCAGTTTTGTGTCTAAACAGGACCTGGGCTCTCTTTGACAGCTTTGCATTAAACTGCCCATGCACACCTACACAGCTTCCTCCTCGATTGCCAGCAATGCCTTCACAGCACACATTTTGGGGACTACTTTGCATATTTCAGGAGGAACAGCTTTTTATTTTGTTTTAAATGCAGGACCGAGAACACCTTACAGTATTTACAGAAAAAAGCCCCACTCCTCAGTGACACTGCACTGGGTAATGCTGTGCCAGCCTGTTCACTTCACTGGCTGTCCACTGGGAAAGTGGGCAGGACATGAGCACTGCTTAGGAAAGGCAAAAAAAGGTTCATACATGACAGACAGAGTAAACAGGATCTTTGACAAAAGAACTCTCTTTCCATAGACAGGCTTGAAGTATTCTGTGTGGGGTTTTTAGATAATTAATTTGCAAACACTGGACTACACAAGTTGTCTAAAATAAAAGACAGTGAATTTTCTCCCTAGAGGGCTGTATTGGGTTCCTTGCTGGTGGCAAAGCACCACCTTGAAAGAGGGAATATCCACCACTTAGAGGATCTCTTTAATACAAATTAAATGTTAGAAGACTGAGGGCCCTTTCTTTCAGCCAAGGAAATGCCTGGCATCTCCTTTGGGATCTACTCAAGTCTGTGTTCCTGTGTACAGGGTTCCTGTGCACACAACCCTGTGGAACCAAGCAGCATGGAAGACCTACAGCTCAGCATGGGTTGGTATGGAAAAAGAAGTGAGGCTGTAGCCAAACAGAGGATGGATGAAATAACAGCAGCAGCCCAATGGAAAGAGAAGAAACAATACAAAGTGAGATTGTGCCCTGTGGCTCACAGGTGGGAACTAAAGTCCCTTGACCAGCTTTCTCAACTTCAGTATGAAATGTGTCATTGATTCAGTCATTTGCTTGATCTTTGAGTGATAAGGGAGGCTGGGATTTAGCCATAGTGATTGTGCTGTACACAAAAGTGTGGTGATTCCTTCTTCCTCATCTTGAAACCAAAGAAATAGCCCACAAAAGAATGCTCTACTCACAATAATAGGGATGGTGTTGGCTCTGGAGAGGATCTGCTTGACCAAGCGATACCTGTCATACAAAGGCTTCATCACCTGCCGTTCATTTTTGGTAACCTAAAAAGGAAAAAGAGACGCCCATGAAGCCTGCAACAAATACTCCACTCTAGAACTCATATGCCTGTGATCTGAGGGGCTTGAAGAGACTTGTACAGGGATGACAGGAGAGCAGCATTAGCCCCAAAACTCCTGTCCATCACAGCATCACCTCTGCCCGGTGCCAGCTGAAGCTGTGTCTGGGGTGTCCTGTAGAGGGGCTGTAAGAGACAGGTGGTTTAAATGACCAATTAGGGATCAGATGTCCACAGCACAAAACGACCTGTGGAGGCAGAACTCTGTGCTTGCAGTCACGTCTACCACAGTAAGCACAAGATGAGCTTTCCCATCCTTGTTCTTGTGGCCAGCCCTCAATAGCCACGTTCATGACCCATGAAAAGAAAGCAGCTGCACTGACTGGATGTTGCAATGTGAGGAAATTTCCCTTGAGTACAGTAAACTACAGATTTCACAAAAGCTGACTTTCTGGCTTTGCTATTCCTCCTAATTTCCTTCACAAGCCAGAAATTTTTCCTCTTTTTAGCCCCCTAACCTTGCCCACCATCCCTCCTCACAGCCACTTTGCTGGGAAGGATTCACTGCAATGCTCAAAAGGGATGAAGGTGCCACGGCTCTGTGGCATAGAGAAGAGACAATAGTGCTGTGATGTCCACCTCAGGTGTTCCTTATATTGCTCTGTCCTTAACTCCACTCCTCCTTACTGCTTGTGCTCCCTCCCCGGTTTGAGAGCATTACAAACTGAGTGTGTTCATTTCTGGTTTTCTTTCAGATTCAAGGTAGGTTTTATTTCTTCAGTATTTTCTCACAGCACATTAGAAAACAAACAAAATCCTCAGCAAAACCTGATCATCATTTGGCACTGTCTGACCCACATCCTATAAGTGTCCTTCCATTAGATCTTTTGTCTAACTTTAGATTATAAAGCTCTTATGAGGAAGCTTTAACTGATGTCATGCCTTTCTACTTGCTGCTAATCACTAGAGCACCTGAACAGCTGCCATATAAAAATCAGCATCAACAGCATAACCCCTAGGGAGCTTTGTGCAGTCTCTCTTTCTACAACAGAAACAGAAGAAAATACAGCCTGAGACAGGGAGGCAATTTTAAACTGCCTTTTATTTTGTCTGCAGTTGACTTTCACTGGCATAATCTTTCTACAGCTTTAACATCCTCCCTCCAGAGAAAGAGACAGTTTTGGCTTGTGAGGGGCAGAAAGGCTGTAGGTATTGCCAGGAGTGGGATGGCAGGGATGAACTCTAAGAATCTGGAGGTAGCATCCATCTTCCTTCTGATAACCAAGCCCATGTTTCCTATCCTGGGGGCCGATGAACACAGAGGAAAAGGAGGAAGACCTTTATTCCTTTCCTGGTTCAATGCAAATATCCCCAGGTCTGATAAGGGGCATACAGATGGGCAGTCTGAGCTCTGGGAGCCGAATGTCCCACACCCCCAAAGCACAGGAGGGCTCCAATTCCTGACAGCCTCAAGCTGCCTGTTCATTGAGTAAGCAGCTCACATAGATTAGAGGGATGTGAGCAGCAACAAACAATTCACTCAGTCCTCTTTGTGTTGAGTTTTGTGCTGATGTGCCTGCACTCAATTGCACTGGCTAGCAAGTTGCCTCCAGCTTTGGACATTTCTCTGTAACCCATCTGAAATACAACTAGAGAAACTGAGAAACATAAATATATATGTGCATATATATTTAAAAAATATTATTCCTAGCTTTACAAGATTAGCAGTTTGTGGAACAGGAGGTTCAGCACTACTATTGGCTCAGACAGTCTGTTACTTAAAAAAACCCCAAGACTATGATGAGGCTATGTTGAGGCTGAGAATCAAACCTTCAATTAACAACATTTCAAGTTGATTAACAGCACTGTTCTGTACAGAAAAATAAACACAAGCCTTGTAATGGGCACAAAGTCCTTAGGTATGCTGAAGGATGGAAAAGTCAAACAACATCCTTCAGTGTCAGAATATCAGTGTGGACGAGCAACACAGAGAATGAATACAGGCGTTGGAAGTTAAGTGTGTGGAGTCTGAGCCTGTCCTGCAGCTCATTTACACCAGCAAACTTTACAGAAAGGATATTCTGAAAGTAAATGTTTAGTACATGGACACACTGTCTCGTAAGTTAAACATAAGTAAGACCAGTAAAACCTGAGTATATTTTGGGAGAACATCAAAATGCAAAGAGACTGTTTGAATAATGGAGCCTTTGACACAACTCTGGGGCACACTCCACATGGCAAAAGAGCAGCAGCTGAGTACAGACCATTGCTTGCATTGTTAGAGCAGCTCAAGAATTTCTGCAGAGACAGACTTTTGGCTTAACTAAAACAGTTCAGTTCCACCTTTGCAGGTTCATCTATCACTGGTGCAGAAAGACCCAGTTGCACAATGAATCTGAGCTCCATTGTTTTTCTTGTTTAGTTAAATATCTTTAAGGAAAAAAAAAAAAACTTGGCTGAACTATCCCCATTCTCCTCAAGCTCTCAGTACTTTTCCACTGCTGCACTGCCAGGAGCTGGGAACAGCAAAAGCTGATCAGTCTTCCTTGCCACGCAGTTCAGTGTTGCTAGGTATAGACAGCTTACTTAAAAACAAAACAAATTAAAAAGCAGTTGTATAAATGAAGCATTGGAAAAGATAGGTGGAAATAAAAGCATGGTGATAAGCTCCGGGCTTATCATCTTTTTGAACAGATTGAAGTGAGTTCACTTCAGTAAGATGCTAACTGTTGATTTATATAATTGTAAAAGGAGCAAAAAAAGGATTTGGTCTCACAGAGAACACAGGGAAGGTTAAGTTGATTCCCTTGTGCTGCCGTTTTTCTATTTTACACAAGAATAAATCTGCCTGTCCTCTCATGTAACTATGCCATTTTCAGTTGCTAGTACAGTTGTGACTGTACAATATTAGCACTCCATGAAAACATTTTAAAAAATTAGTGAGACTTTTTAAAACAATGGGTAAAGAAAGATATAATTCAGAAGGAAAAGATCAGGAATCTCATGCAGCAGCAGCATGACAGATTTGTGAGCTGCACCAACCAGCTACTCCTTATAAGCAGTAATTTGCTACTCCCAAGCCACTGCTCAGGGGATTTGCAGCACTCTGAAATTAAGTTAATTTACCTATAGAGCTGGTTACAAAGATTATAATGTCATCAGTGAAAGAGGAGGGACTCATAAAAAGCCAACTTCATGGCCTGGAAGCTACAGTGTTTCTGCCACAGCAGGGATCAACAGGAGACAAAACTTAATTCTCTGTCTTCACAAATAAGTTGCCCTCGTTAAGATCAAATGAACAAGAAACCTTATACCACTGATAACAGAAAACTGCAAACTTCCTGGCTGGATAGGGGACCATGCACAACTATTCCAATGCAGACTGTCCACTGGGCCACAAATTGGATGTCTGCGGAACCTGATGAGCACAATGCCAAAATAATGCCCACTCAGCCTGTAGGCTCTGTCCTGCAGGTGTCTGTCCAGCTCAGTGCTGTGTGAGGACATCACCTTGCCTGGAACAGACTCCTCAGCAGCTGCGGAAGTGAAGGATCAGGGAGGTAGATTAGAGGGTGAAGGTGTGGTTTGTAGAGCAAGAAGTTCTAGTGACCTGACATCAAAGTGGCATATTAGGGGCATCATTTACCACAGACAAAGGCGTAGGAAGATGTACTTTGAAGGAAAAGAAAAAAAAAAAAAAAGAAGCTGCAGTACATACCGGTCTGCCATGAATGCCTTCATAATACAGCAAAGCTTTTTGAAGAGCCACTTTTTCAGCTGCTATCTGATCTCGTGTCATGTCCTATGAAAAGTGGCACAGAGAGAGGGAAAGGGAGGAAGAAAAAAAGTCAGATTCCTGGACTCAGAAAATACTGATCTGTCCCATAACCAAACCATGTCATACCATCATTACATTTTAAAGACTCATCTCCACCTTCCAGTTGTCTTTTCCCAGCTACATTGCCAAAGAGATTGTTGATGTGAGTAGAAGCTTGTGCTCAATGCAGGCAGATTAAACACACAAACTTTGCATATGAAGGTACTTTATGTACCTAAAGTGGATTTACAGATTATAAGTGTGCTTTGAAAAAACACTATGCAACTTTTAATGATGGTGGCTCTTTCTCAGTTAAGATCCGAAATGTAAATTCTACAACAGAACACATGTCCTTTCTTTTTTTCTAAATCTGAGACAAATTCCAGTACCTCTTGTAAAGCATGACACCTTTGCTTTGACTGTCACAAACACTTTACCAAGAACTGAAGTGCAGTCAGATTGCCTCTTACTGTCAATTCTGCTACGGAATGAAAAGCTGTAGCAGACAAGAGGGGGCAAAGCCAAAAAAAAAAAAAATTGGGAAGACAGTTAGAGAAGACTTCTCTAACTAAGTTGGCCAAAATTCCCCCACTGAATTTGCCTGACACCAAGCCTTTTCTCCCTATCACAGCACCAAATACTATCACAGTCCTACAGTAAGCCAGGCTGCAGATTCTTGCTACAGTCAGGAAACAGTCAAAACACACACTGTATGTTTTTCTTCTGCAGATCTAGCAAACAAAGATAATGCTGTCTGCCTCACTCTTATACAGCACTGTACAATTTACATGTCAGCAGACTCAAGGACTTCAGTACAAGGCTGCCCAAATCTCAGGAGCTCATAACATCAGACACGAAGACCTCTCTTCTGATAACCCTCAGAGATTACAGCAGCTAACAGAGCTCAGTGTGAAACTCCGAAGGTTAGCAGTAACACACCCTGAGAGAACAACATTCAGTTTTGGAGTGAACAGGAAGCGAACAGATGACACAATCTCCAGAAGCACTGGAAGACTCAGAATTTGCCAGAAACCTTTGGATGTAACAACAAAAATAGCCAAACACAGGGCAGGAAAAAATTGCAATAATTCAGAAACATTACTAGGAATATACAAGGGTCAGAAAAAGAACACAAGATGACATACAATAGAAACTGAGCTCTGGGAAAAAAAAAATCAAGATACTAAAGGCAGAGGGAAAGGAACTAAAGCAAGTGAGCCCAGACTAAAGGCTGCAGACTTTTAAACAAAATGTAGAATACCACAACACTTTCACAAGTGACTGTGCAGCCACAAATAACCAACTTGCACTTAAAGGCCTAAATCTGATGTGTCTACATTGTACCTTAATGTCTTCAGGTCGATTTGTCTCTGCTCGTTTCTCTTGAAGCTTCTTCTGGATGGAGTCAAGGGTCACTTCCACAGCAGGCCTGGCAGATTTATCAGACAGGTCTTGTTTCTTGTCATCCTCCTTCTCCAGCTGAGAGCCAAAGCTCTTGGGGAGTGTGTTGCTGCGCTGACGCACAACAGGGCCAAGGTCTTCCTCCGATATCTTCAGTTTTGACTCTGAACAGGGAAAGATGAGTAATTCTTCATTTTTAAAGTGTGAGAGTGTCATGATCACTGCCTCACATCAAGTCTAAATGAGACAGAGTCAAGCTGCCCCACAAAGGCGGGAGTAACCACTGGTGGCTGCTCACCTTTAAGTTGCTTTCGGAATTTGGCCAAATCATTTGTCCATTTGAGCACTTCAGGGTTGGCTGCTTTGTCACTGTGGGAAGGCTGGGAGGAAAGAAAAGCCATGCTGAATCTGTGTTAAACTAACTACCAAGAGAGATTCACTGAAACAAGAGTGTGGCACAAAGGAGTACAGTGGAATTTGGACCCAGCACAGCGCCCAGGCATTGGCTTCTGACTGGCAGCTGCACATGTCTGAAATGGGCTGGTCAGCAGACCATTTCAGACCTTACTTTAACTGCTCCTGCCTATCACAACACCTGTCTCAGTGCCATCATGAAATGGATTTTCTTTTTAGAAAACACAGAATATCTGATGCCAATGATTAAGTTGTAGGAGTGACACAGAGGGCTGGATGCACATTGGAATCCTTTTGTCTATTGTTTCCTAACAAGAGGGTACCTCTAAAATAGAGGAAAGCTAGGATGAACAGTTGGGAAAGTGTTATGACACATGTATCCACACCAAAGGCTGCCTTACGTCCAAAGACATCAAATAACCCAAATTCTAGGCTACAGCAAGCTCCGAGCACTCCTTTCAGCCTTTCCTACTGCAGGCAAGATCTTTCCAGTACAATTCTTTGCCACTTAGATAGCCCAAGATGCACACATGCAAAGCTTTACATTTCCTCACAAAGCTTTCTGTGCATCAGAAGGGCATGTCAGAACAATTAAGACTCCAGTATGCTGCTGCTGCTCAGCAGCACTTGACTGTGGTTCCTTGCTCAGGAGTGAAGGCAGCTGCTCTCTCTCCTCTGCAATGCACAGGTGTCCTGGGATTACCATCATGCAAATGAGATCAGCAGCGGTGCTTCCCATATGCTGATGTTCAATAAATAAACAAACAGAAATTGAACACAGCTATTCCTACACATCATCTTAAGCAGTGGTCGAAATCCTATCAGTTCATTAGCCTTCCTCTCTTGTGCTGCATGGATATTGCATAACACCTGGAAAGGTAATCTGTTCGGTGTGCATACATATTTCTGGGGGACAGAAGGTCTTCTGCCTTTTTTTTCCCCTTTCCTTGTTATGAAAGCTTTCAAGCCCTCTGTGTGTTCGGCATATTTCCCTGGTGTCCCTCTGCATGCTTGACCCACTTCCCTGGTGCCCCTTCTCTTTGCTGCTAATCCATACATCTCCACATAAATGTTTAACTCCTAGAGACTCACTCTGTATTTCCTCTCCTCTTCGAATTTGTCCTCAAATCTCCTGATCTTTTTCTTCAGCCCTTGAATCCTCCGAGTGAGTTGAGCAGGAGTAAGGTCTTCTCTGTCATCTTCATAAGATCCTAAAGATGAACTCCGTCTCCTGCCAAGAGCAGAGATTGCAGGAAAAGATTATCCAAACAGCCACAGTACAACTTGATGCAGAGAAGGCCACTAACATTGCGTAAATAAAGGCAAGGCCACGAAAGTGAGAATGCTATGTTGCTACTCTGCAATGAGAGGTAGCAAAAGATGCTCTAACAGCCTCTTTCGGCAACAGCAAGTCCCTAGATATTAATGCAGAAAGCCAGAAATTAATAACTAGAAAGAACTTTATTAAAAATATCAGTTCCCTGTGAGTAGGGACAGAAACCCAACACAGCAGAGCCAATCCAAAGAGATGCTGCTTGATGCAATTGTGTAAACCCTTGGCACCTGCATGTGAAATCAGCACTGGCAAATCACAACCCACCTCATGAAGGAATGAGAATTGGGAGGAGAAGGAGGCACTTCTGTATCATCCAGGTATTGTTGGCTCTGTCCATAGGCATAGAAGCGAGGGGACAGCATGGGATCGCTGTCCTCATCCAGAAGCTGGCGAATCAAGCGCCCGGCCTGCGGGGAAAGGCGAGCCTCATCTGAGTCTAAGCCGTCTCGCTGCCATGAGGAGAGAGCAGGGATGGGCTCTGGGAACAGTAAGACAAAGGCTGGTTTTATCAGGTTTGTTTTATATGTAAGACAGACTCCAGGTAACTTTCTAATGAACCCTGACCTGTTCGTCCTGCACTGTAACTCTTGTCACCAGGCATTCTCTGGTCACTACTCCCATCTGCCCTGTGTGCAAAGCATTACAAAGCCTGGCCACAACAGGTAATCTACAGAAACATAAGTCATCTCTTAGGTGCAACAGAAAACTATTCAAAAGCTGACCATGAATTACCATGGACTGACACCAAACGAGGCAATCACCAGCCAGCATCTTTGAGGAAAAAGTTATGCTGGACAGAGAGCATTATTGGCACATGGTATATAGAAGAGGCAATTGAGTTCCAGAAGGATTTTTTTTCAGTTTCAGGATGTACAAATGCTGTAAGTGAAAAGTGTATTAATGGTTCTTATACAGGCCCCAGCACTCCAGTGCGACCCTGTTGCCTGCTATTGGAAATTCATAGCCTGGGAGTATGCATAGGTTCTTCTAATTTGCAAGCAAAAGGTGCATCACATCACCACCTGTTCCACAGGGTGCTTAGCCCACATATTAACAATTATAGTAATATGGTCTGAGTTTCCCCTTTTCCCTTTCACATGCTGCTTACAGCATGGTAGGAATGTGAGGAAATCTTCAGCCCCTTGGAAAACCTAACCAGCCAAAAGTAAAAGCAGGGTTGTACAGGGAGGTGGTGGAGTGGGAGAGAAAGGGAAACTCAATTTAGCACTGCTGATTAGCATAATAGAGCCCATGGAAAGCAATCGCCTCAATCTTGTGATCACTCCCTCCAGATGCCATAAGGAGTCTAACATTTTGTGTTCAGATAGTTTACTAAGCTGATTTGCATGCTCCTACTTAAACTGTCTAATCCTGTGGTGCTAAGAGCCAGGCTTTGAACTTATAAATCTAACAAATAGCTCTAGAGTCAAGTAACAAAACAAAAACCTTATAGAAAGCTCCCAGACCAGTCGCAGAGCTACGAACTAATTGTTTCCTGTGTTTAGTGGTATAGTCATCATTCACAAAGAGAGGGGGCTTTTGAAGTTATCAGTTTATGAATAAAAAGCAGTGTTTCCTTTTGCTGAACAAGGTTAATGTTTTCACAGCTCAGAGTGGATGGCAGGAAGATTCCCCTGCAGAACCTGTGTGCTGTTTAGCAATCCCCCACTGTACAACTCAGGCAGTCAAAGATCATCACCAATGAAGCAGTGATGGGCTCAGTGCTGTTTTGCTTGTGCATATCTCCAAGTGATGCTCTCCTCCTTTAGCCTTCTTCCTTAGAACACAGATAAAAATGGCATGCCTCTGCTTAGAGGCTGGTGCTGCATGCACACTGATATGCTACGCTGAAAGGCATGACAGGAGGTTTTTCCACAAGCTTTTTGCATAAGAGCCCCTCAAAGGTGTTGTGGTAAGAGAAGCACATAAAAGCCTGGCTCACAGGGGCTACTTCCATGGGGCGTGCAAGCCCCAAGTGTATGAAGGCTGTTTTGCCATGGTTTGGAAAGCTTATGCAGCCTGAACTTCCTTCAGGTCATTTCTGAAAAAAGAGTTTTTCTAAGCTCTGTTCAGCCTTAGCAGTTTCTAATGCCTGAAATATTTTGCATCCATGTCCCTGAATCTCTCATGATTTTAGGAAGAGTCTCACAAGATCTTTTGTAGCAAAATACAGGGTTAATACAAAAGGAAAAAAAAAATAATATATTTGACCAGCAGGAACAAGACTTATATGATGCATAAAATTCTTCCAGACACATCTCAGTTCTAATTGTTTGAATACCTCTCACCCACAAACCGAATTTCCTCTTGGAAATTGTTAAATTACACCTCCCTAGGATTTACATAGACGGAACAAACTTAGAAAAAATCAGGCATATTTAGCAGTAACTAAATTAAGCTCCTACCACACCAGCTAACAAAGCCATTATTAATCATGTATGACGTATGTGACTTTGTCCAAGGTGGATTTAAAACCAGATAGCATGCAACATTCAGGGAATTGCAATGGCTCAAAGAGCCTCTGACCAAACCCCAAAAGACAGCAAAGTACTTCGTGTAACCTAATTGAGACTGAGGTATGTCTGCTTTCTATTTTGTTGATTTCAAAATACTCCCCCGAAACAGAAACTCCCATTCCAAAGAAGAAAGTGTTAAAGGGGAGAAGAAAAAAAAGGCCTTAAAAGGAAAAATCAAATTTGAGACTTGACAGAAGAAACGGCTGCTATAGAAAATCAGCTTTCTTTAACCCTTGCTGCTGGAAGGCCTGACTCTATGGGGAATTTTGTTTCCCTTGCTGACCATATAAATTTAGAAGACAAAACCTCAACTAGACACAAAGTGGCTAGACCCCTGAGAGCGATGCAGCAATTCATCAAGGAACATATTTAGATATGTACATTTACAGATTTTATCTACTTCAGATCACTAAACGGACCAGAGCTGCAGTTCAGCTGCCTTCTCTTTCCTGCTGGCCAGGTGCCAGGCCCTTCAGCTGGAACCAGTGGAATTGCTGGATCACACAAACACCCAGGAACCCACTAAGGGTAAGCTGCTGCTTCCTCTGACAGTGCACAATTAATTCCTCTTTAACAGGATACATAATATCTTTTGTTATTCATTTTGATTCATTTTGCCAAGATAGCTATCAAAGCACTGAGCTTTTTCTGAAGGCTGCTGAACTCCCGGACTGAATGGTTTTTTGAAGTATCTGCTATGAAATCCAGTTTTAAAGCATCCACTACCATGATTTATGCTGTCAGCCTTTCCCCCTTCTGCTAACTGAAGAACAAAATCTCAATAGATATTGTAAACATTTCACCTTTTCTTCACCACTGACTTGACAGCGCAGTTACACTTACTCCTCTTCTGGCCTGAACACATCTCTCCTGTTCAAGGAAAACTCTCGGTTTTCTACTCATGACCACATTCTATCCATGTACTATTTTCCCCCCATTTTTCAGAATGACAACTTTTCATGAAAAAAAAAAGAAAAAAAAAAAAAAAAAAAAAGAGGGGAATGTTTAACCACCATGGCTGCACCAGTGCAGAGGAAGCATGAAAAAATTTTTAATGTCTTGATCAGATTCTCTAGGCATTTCTTTCAGGCATGCCTTTTTTAAGCTGGCACAGAAGCAGTGAACCGTGTGCTGGTAGTGAGCCTGCAGTCCTTCAGAAGCGCTGCTCTCCCTCTACAAATCCCACAACCAGCTCATCTTCCAATAAAGCTGTCAGCCATCTGCCAGGTGTGGCTCTGCAGAGCTCCGTGGGCACGCAGAGCATCGCCTATGGCAGTACAACCTCTCTGCCAACCTGCTGCATAGAGGGCTGGAGATTTTAATAAACCTGAACTATTACGTGCTTCTCAGGAGATGAAAGATTTATTGTATCAAACCGGTGTATCACTGGTGAGCTCCAAGCCACCTCGCTGACAAAACCTGAGGTTTTTTTGTTGCTACATTGCATATTCGCCACAGAGTTACTGGGGGCTGCAGGGCCAACAGAGGGGCGTCTACACACAAACACCACTTGAGGCGCAGCCAGCAAAACGCCACAGGCATCTCCCGTTTCCCTCTCTGCAGCCACGCAGCTCATACATGCTGCTAACACTGCTTTTACGCACACCCATCTGTCAAACAACCTGCCAAATCTTAGCTACTGTAAATTGAAGTAGGTCCAGAGGGATTAAAAAGTCTAAACTCATTACAACACCTGAGGTGCTAGTATCAAACGCCACTTGAAAGATTCCAGAAAGACCTCTCATAATGAAATGAATAAAGTAATTTAAAACCCCATCCAAGGCATTCACTAGCTCAGTAACAACCTATTTTCTTCATCTTATAAATAACTATGAAAATATCCTTGCCTGAATACATCAGCAGGCATTCTTCCTACATAGATCAAAAGAATAGCCCAAATACAGCGCTACCACACCTTTTCACTCAGTGAGATGACACATTTCAGCTAGCAAGCAAACTTTGTATTTTGTTCATGAGGTGCCACAACAATCAAAAATACAATTTTAATATTTTGATGCTATCCAGTAAACGATGCAACTTTTCTCGATACTTAGTAATAAAAATAGAATGTGCCCCATCACCTTTTGATTTCTTATGCTAAAGAGTGTTACACACAAATACACTGATCAATCGAAGTTCACAGTGTTGAAAAAAACTAAATTCAGCTTCCCTTCTGCTACACTGTATGGATTTTTCTGCTTTACTTTGGGTTTTTTCCATGGGAAAGTATCAATTAAGTCAGTGTCAAAACTATTTGTAGATCAGCTTCACCCTCAGGGTCTCAAGTGCTGCAATACTTGAACTCAAATAGTGTTTTTAACCTTTGCTTTTTTTTCTTTTTAAGCTTGAAGAAAAATGCCTGCTGATTGTTTCGTAAGTGCTTGTTACTGTAAACTCTGCTTGAAATCTCAGCTACAGAACTTTTTAAAAGTGTCAGTAATCGGGTGACATCAGCAACAATCACACATCATACTGATTTACTGAGCTGCCTGCTCAGCCCAATCTGCTGACAAGGTCAGCCGCTGCTATGGAGAGCAACATACTTCCAGATTTTCCTTGAGGACAGGATAGCAAGTTCTGGGCTTGAATTAGAAACATTTGGTGAGAAATCTGCACAATAGTGCTGGCCTGTGAGAGAACACTCTGTTCTCCTCAGTCACTGCACCCGATTCAAACTTAATCCACAACAATTAGAAACCTTAGCTGTGGAAGCAGCTCTGAACATGCCTGCTCCTAAAGCCATCTCAGCCGGCACCCACTGACCAGCTTAGCAGGCAAACCCAGCAGTCAGACGTGACAATCCCAGTTCACAGGGACAGCTCGGTCCACATTCAGGGCAGTAAAACTCCCTGATCCACACATGCCGAATGCACACCGGGAAACTACTCCTGGACCACGGGAAATGCACTGAGGTAAGGAGCTCAGCCCTTGAATTTTGCTGGGGCACTGCTCATGCCCTGAGTGCTGCGTCAATAGCCTGATGATTCCTACACAAGCCTCTATACTTAGCAGGTGAGGGGGATGCAGAAGGCGGGCACATGGCAAAGTGTGAGGCTATGCATTGCAGGGAGCAGGGAGAAAATGTCTCTGTCCTCGCTGTGCTCAGCTTCAGGTAAAGGGAACATAGCCTGGAGAAGTACAGCTAATCTGTCCTTGTGTACAGATTTGACTATGAGGTGAAAATTATGGGGAAAAAAAATCCGGTAGAAATTACTTCTAGTGCAACATGAAGAGCACAGTGCCCTGCCAGCTCACCTGGCAGCAGTTATAGTTCTGTGTCTCTGAATGAGGGCTTTTAAGGCAGCTCTGCTCTTTAAATGATGGAGAGCATGCCTGAGTGACAAATAAAAGCTAGTCAATGGACAAGGTTGTCGTGTGTAATTTTGTGCCCATTGTTGAAGGCTCTTTCCCAACATTTGACTGGAGGCAGTGACAGCTATAGCTGAAGGCAAGTCCTCAACCTGTAATTGTTCTCACATGTCACTTGTGAAAGTCCCAGCATTTGCCCTGGTCACTGGACAGTCTGTATTTCCTACACTATGATCTAGAGGACCATGACCTCAAACATTAGCTCAACTACGTCCTAAAAGAATGGGTAATTTCCCAAGAGATGGACCTACCAAATTTGCTAGAGCAAAGCAATTAACAGCTCAGTGTTTGGGCATTTGAAGGTACAGTCCTTTCTCTTTTTGGTTGGGGATGCAACCAGAGCTGTGGCATGGATCCTGCAGAGATGTATGAAGGTTTGAGTGACTCAGGTTGGCTGGTAGAGAAAGGGAGGATGTCCTGGTTGCTATAGGTGTAGATGTGTGGTACAACCCTGCCCTGCAAAGTCCGTCTCAACAACAGACTCTGTTGTTAGCTACAGAAGCAGTCTGAGAGTTGATGTTGAGATATTCCTCTTCCTGGCTGCTGCAAGCTTGATTCCACATCCACAGCTAGGAAAGACTCAGTCTCTCCTTGCTGAGACACAGAAGGCACCATTTTGCTGCTGTTCACACGCACCAACAAAATGGTGATTCTGGAAGGCACGCATTTCAGAAGATGATGTCTCTCTCACCCCACACAGCTGATTCTTTTGCAACTGCCCACCTCCTCCTCCTGTGAAATACACGTGAACAGAAGGGAGGAAGGAGCAATCAGAGAGAAGCACAGTCACATGTGCCCATAATCCTGTCTCATATTTGCAGGGCAAGAAAGCTGGAATACAAACGTAAGAGCATGCCTGCTGAGAGGGAGTTTAACCAAAGAAGCAACTTATTTCATACAATGGGAAAGCCTCTGGCAGACAGAAAGGAGCTGTGTTCTCCCCTTCATGTGTTCATATGATTCCTATTAGTAATGCAGGAAGGGGAAAAAAAAAATCATTATATCCAAAGGTTCACAGGACAGCTGAAGCCACACATCACCTCTGAGAGCCCAGACATGCTCACCCTGGCTTGAGACCCTGCAGGGCTCTGCTAATTGGCCCCTCAGTAAACATCCAGCAGCCAGGGCTGCCTGGGAGCCCTTCTGTGGCACTTTGATCAGCCCTGCTGAATGTGTGGTGATTCCACTCAGGGAATCCCCACCAAGCAAGCAAATGGAAAAATTCCCTCCTGTGCACAGTGACTGCTTGCCCGGCTGAATCAAAGGCAGCCATGGCTGCGGGTTTTCTTTACTCGCACCTGAAGCATCATAACTACTCTCCTCCTGGAGGGAAAAGCAAAACATACTAGGTCACGTACACCGTGGAGGCAGGAGCAGAGAACTTCCTTCCCTTCTCAGTGTTCCTCAGAGACTGTTATTTTAGAGCAATGAATTAGTTGCACATTTTCCCTTTCCCGCTTTATTAAAACACCACACTTGTGTTTTCCTGCTTCTTCCCTGTCAAAACTCATCTTTCACTCCTAAAGCACAAACTAACAGAAGAACTCTGGCTTGTACACAGGCAGATACACTGTAACTAGAAAAGGGTTTGATCCCAAAACTGCTGGACACCTTCATTTCAAGTTAATTTCAAATGAAATTAAGGTCATGGCACCCACAGAGTTTGGCCAGATTCCCACTCATATATGAGTAAGTGTACAGTCAATCAAGCACGCACTCTGGAGAGGAGAGCTAAGAAACAATATTAAAGCAATTTATATGACATACAATCAATTTAACACTGCCATTTAAGCTGATGATCAGAATTCCTTCACAGCATACATAAAAATAAGTTGTTTGTAAGACCGAGTAGCAGATAGACAGCACTTTTTACCAGCTGTGCTTTTCAGGTGTGAACCATTATTTCCAAACAGTGATTGAAGAAAAGTTCTTTCCAGACTGTGAAATACCCAGTTGCTTTGAAGCATAGGGCAGTCTAGCTTAATTACCCATTGATCAGCCACTAAGAAATAAGGTATCTTGAAACCCTCAGGGACTTAACAATACTAAGCAGAACATGAAAGTAACTTCAAGAATAAAACATTTCATTTTCCACCTGTAAGTGACAACTAGATTTAGTACCATTCAGTATTTGCTTCCAGTTTCTCCAAACTTTCAGCTCTATATTCAGGACAAAGTTGCTTTTCTATAGTTTTTAGCAAGAGAACATGGTGACATAAAGATACATCCAGCCCACTCCGGTTTCCCCCTCTCTCATTTCACTCACACAACCAGCCATCACACAATCCTACCTTCCCAGTTGTTGTCATCACACAGTGATGTTAAATCCAGCCGAGGCACTTCAGATACAAAGCTGTTTTCCTGATCATCAGCATCTTGATTTCTTTGCAACTTGTTTTCAGGCATGCTTGGATGTTCTTGAATCTTCATACTTGAAGTCAGCTATGTCCCCATACACCCAAGGAAATGAGAGAGAAAGGGAAAAAAAAAAAGTTTCAGGATGCAGAGGGGGGAAAAAAACCCTGCAAGTCACAGCAGCAGTAAACTCATGCCTTTGGCTAAAAAGATCCAAACAGACCCTAATGTTTCCTGCTCCAAATTCAAATCCCTCGCTCAGTGACCCCTGTGTACTAATTGCTCACTCACACCAGTAAAAACATCCGTCCATCTGCCTTCATTGAATTTTTCCTTCTTTAGAAAGCTCCTGCAAGTTCCCGAGACTGCCTGCCCTGACAACTGCATGCAGATGAGAAAGCCTCCAGTAGTGGATTGGGATGAAATGGGAGGGAGGGAGGGAAGCAGGGAGGCAGGGAGAAAGGGAGAGGGAGGGGGGTGGCTGCGTACACTTCCTACAGGAGCTCAACTCCTTCAAGCAACAACAAAAATGCTGCTGCTGATGTGAGGCTGTAGCAATATGGTGCCTTCTAAAAAGCAGGCACAGAGCTCCTGAGGCAGCAGCCGCAGCCAGCCAGCAGCGCAGGCTACGTACATGAATGCTCTCATGCAGGCTGTGCTGGCTCAGATCAATTAGTGCCAGCTAAGCTGTGCTGGCTGCACATTCCCCGATTTCCTGTGGTTGTTTTCTAGCTGGGCGTGGGGAGAGCAGAACTATTTATGGAGGAGCTCTGGGTATTAAAGCGGTCTTGCGCAAATCCAAATGGCAGTAGGGTTTGGCATCTCAGCTGCAAGCAGTGTGGACTCTGGGAAAACGCCAAAAAATTCACACAAGCATCCAGTAACAGGAATTAAAAAAACAAAAAAAGCAGAATTCTGTCAAGTACATGATTCATCAGCCAGTACTACCTAGAAGCGAGTGCTGTTTGTCTCAGCACTGTTCTCCCCTGCACATACCACACGTCCGTGTGCATTTGTGCAGAAATCCCTGCCATTCCCACAATCCAGAGACACAGTGCGCGTGTCTGTGACAGCGCCTGATGAGAGCGCTTCTGTCACTCCAAAATAAACTAGCTGTAATGCCTCACAGAGGGCAGGAGGGAAAAGGAAGTGTAATGCATGTACATAAACATGTACTGTGATATGTATAAGCCCACCAACAAACACAGAGCTAGATGAATAGACAGGATTATGTTACTACATAAACTATTCGGATTTGTTAAGAACAGCTTAGGCATAATTCTCTCAAATATAGTCTAGCGGGCAGTCAGCATGCAGATTTTCCCTCTGCAGGTATTTTGAAAATCTAGTAAACAATCTGCATATTCTGATATGGGAAGAAAATGGGCCAATAGAAAATAACCAGTATTTTTGGATCTGTTTTCCTTGTGAATCCAGAAGCACAGCCAAATGCTTCAATATCCCTAGTACATGCCACTAAGGTACATTTACTTTTTTCATCTGCAGAAAGCTAATGATGTGTTGTCCTTTGGAGCAAAGAAAAACAAGTAAATTTCATGAGGAGGGAAAAAAGTTGCCCAGTAGACAAATCATACGAATAAATGTTTTTATCTGGATTCAGCTCCATCAATCCCTGCAATTGAATAGGGTGCTAAATAATTCCATCTAGGCTTGCTTTCCCACAAAAGGATCAGGTGATCTTTTGAGGTCCCTTTCAACCTGGGCTGTTCTACTGTTCTAAAAATCTGGTCAATAAATACCCTGGTATTTGTAAAGAGTGTTCTGCATTGTATTTGTGTAAGGTGTGTATTTCCTGTTCATTTCAATAAATGGCCTTTTTGAAACATTATAACAAAATGAAACACTAGATGACAGTTTGCCAAGCACTAATAACTCATGCAGCTTGAAGCTAAATCTGATTACAAATGTGTTTATTGTGAGAGCTGTACGTGGAAAAATGCTAATTCACCATTCAATATCTTTTAAGCTGCTTCCAGGTTGGAAGGACTTAAATATTTCTCTAAGGTCCACTGACAAATTTCCTGCCAGGATTTAAATAGTCTGTGTACCTCACAAACAAAGACTGGTCAGTGGCCAACTGTATCAGTTGATAAACTGCTTGTAAGTTGCTGGCACAGTATTTAAAGGTGGTATTTTAAGGCAAGGAAAGAAATAAAGCACCGAGTTTCAAAACTGGTGCTATTTTTAATAACAAAGAAGTGTGAAGGAGAGGAACGTACCTAGATTTTAACAATTTCAAAGGAAGCAACCTGAGAATACCATCTCGTCACCACTACTGATACTAATTAGAGATAAATGTCTTTCTAGGAAGAGTGTACCATCTCCTGACTTATTAAGACTCTTAAAAGATACCTGTAGCAGATATAAGGGCACTTCCCAGATAGGTAAACATTTCCAATACACATATATTAGAAAGATCATATCAATGTCTTCTTCCTCCTGAAGTCATTTCAGTCATTGGAAATATTAAAAAGGTATGTTAAAACAGGCCTGTGCCCTGCCTGCAGCCAGTTACTCTCCTTTATTTGCTCACTGATGTGGGTTCTAATACAATGAATAAATCATTAGGTGTTCGGAAGAACAACGGTGGTACAAACCCAAGAGACTCAAGAAAGCAGATGTTTAACTTCCTTTGCATTAATGCTCCAAACCCATAGAGTGGTAGATAATTTAGTATTCCTCATCACTTATTTTCTTTTTTGATTTCCTGACATCACCAGCTGCCAATCTCTAGGAAAAGAATCAAGTAAGGGAGAACTACTTTGCTTTAGGTAGGGATGCGCCACAATTTCTTACAAATCAAAGGGGCAACAAGTTGATTATGTTGGTAACAGTTGGCAGTCACAGTTCACTGCAGATATTACATAAGTGACTACAAAAAAATCTTCAAAGCAGGTATTTGAATTCTGCTTTTTAGAAGCTGCTTCTGCAGCCATGCTTTGCAGGCACCAGTAACTGCAGATCTAAGTAGCCTGGAGATAAGTCAGCTGCATTCATTCTCCCTGCTCCAATGGAGATTGAGCATAAAGAGTAGCTCAAACAGCAAGAAATAAATGGCAACAGAAAGACTTTTACATTCTGATCAGGAGGTTGTATTCTGTTCAATTACATACGGATTCCAAGCAACTCCATATAAAGGGCTTGTTTCCCCTACATGTGATCTTCCATTAGAGCCACAAGCAGGAAGCATCCTTAAGCACGTTTTAGGACTGCAACCTCATGAAAGAACAGCCATTTTGCTGCCTTCCTCCTACCTGAGCCACGCCAACACCCCTCTACACTTGTTGCCATGTTGGTATGAATCTTAAATACTTTTCCCTTATCAAAACCTGGGTACTAGAAACCTATGTTTTTCATCCTGGAGCATAGCTGCTTCCAAGAGCAGATTACAAAAGTTACAAAACCACTGAAAATTCATTTGAGGCTTGTGTTTCAAGGTATTTTTACAGTCTCACAGACACCCAAGTCAGCACAACTATGGTAAATTCCAAACCCTTTTCCTAACAGCTTTAGACTGGAGGCAGGGTGAAAAAGAGAAAAAAATAAGAAGAACCCTGTCCTTTCCTCAAACTGAATGAGTTGTTTGTTATGAAACATATGTCTTTAACCTGCCCTAAGCAAAAGGCTTATGAGGGGCAAGGAATGTAAAACAACTCTGAAGGAATGTAACATTTTATTGACCTTATAAGTCCTACATAATACAGAATCTCTGGGTTAAGATCCTCTCCTACAGTTAAAATTCTACACTTTAAAACTTTTTCTAAAATGTAATTAATTTTAAGGTTATGATTTCATATTTAAATGTATCTCCACCAGACTAATTTACAAGCTTAATAGGAGTATTGTGTAGCATGGCAGCAACAGCAGCTTTTCCACATGCAAGTGGGTACGTGAGGAACAAGGCGCTGCAAGATCTAGGCTCTGGAAAATACAACAGCTCACGAGCAACTGCAAGGGATTACTGACCCTCTGGAAGCAAAGTAGGAGATCCATGCAAGCCCAGTCAGAGCAGTGATCAAAGGCAGCCCTGAACACCCTTTGCAGGGGCTACACATTTCAGGGTCCCACAAACTTCACCAGCTACCACACAGCTGATCAGCTGTTAGCAACCTTCTATCTCTCCCGCTAGGTGGAAATAATTCCCACCAGAAACAAAGTCTAATTTTAAAATATTATCAGCCTTTCAGACAGCTAGAGGAACCAGACAGTGGCTACAGCTGCTTTACTGTGCCCATTTAAATGGATGCACAACTGAGGGAGAGGTGCCTCAGATAAGTCTCCGGAGTATTTTAAATGCTTGATTGTCTAGAGGTTTTTAAGCAAACCAAAATGAACCAGTGACTGCAAAGGGATTCAATCTAATCCAATCTCAATCTTGGAAAACATCATAAAGCCAGTGTAAGAAGTGTGTGTGTGTGTGTGTGTGTGTGTGTGTGTGTATGAGAAATGGAAAGTTGGGGGAAAAACTGTTGCCATCAACATCACATCTCTCCTCCTGACATCCATCCCAGGCATCCACTCTTAGAAAGCAGCAGGAGGTGATCCAGTTTTCTGAGGCAAATGGATTATAGACACCCATGTTCAAAAGCAATAGGCTGCATTAGGAAATGATAAATAAAAGGCCAAATGATTTTAGAGAAATCAAGAGACACAAGCTAATCTTACTACCCTGACAGATAAGCAGTCAGATGTCCTGTTTGTCATAATTAATGACGGAACTTCAGGTCACTTAAACCACAATGGTGACTTCAGTAATCCTTCCCCTTTTGGCAAGGAGGGATCAAAGGGACTGATGCAGAAGCTATCAGACTCCCCAATGGTTGAGAGGCTCCCTAAACTATATAAATAAAAAAGCAGAGGTAAGGGACAGAAAAAGTAAATGCTAACTCCATTTCTCTTATGAAAAACAAAATTATATGCATAACAACTTGTTTCTGCTCAATAAAATGCTCATTTGGAGACTGTAAAACTGAAACACAAAAACAGCAACAAAAAAAATACCAACCTGAGAATGCCTCAAAAAAACCTCATCGTTTTCACTTTCTTTGCTATAAAAAAAAACAAAAACAAAAACAAACCAACATATTACAAACACAAAACCAGACTTGTCTTGTAACAAAAACAAGCAGGACTTCAGCACACAAAGGTTTTTACATTCTTGGTACTCCTGCACACTCACTAATTCACACAGTAAATGAAGGGACTCTCTGATCTGCAGCACTTCAAGCTGCTAAACTTTGTATTTTTTGCTTCCTCTCAGGAGGTATTTGAGAACAACTATGTCATTTAATTCCAGTGCCCTTAATTCAAACCAATACAACTATCCCAACAAATGTAACTGTTGAGAGAAATTGTTATCTCAGGTGAGCAGAGTGAGGCTGTACAGCTCTCACACAAGAGTGCAGCACAAGGGAAAGGGCTGGATTCCCGACCCAGAGGCCAGGAAAGACAGGTCCTGCATTCCCAAGTGGAGCATGCTGGTTCAGGTGCTCCACAGCTGGTTTCTTTTCAAGTCTGCACCGTCAGCACCTTCAGTGATACCCCTATCAGGCTGGGAAAAGAGCCTTGGTGGCATGTGCTGCAGGGCAAAGCCCACACAACACACACAGTGCCTCCATGAAGCTCTGCTTGGAAGTTAACATGGTGGGTAATCTGTGCTGCGGCATACATGTCACCCCCACAACCTGGGTGGGAGATCTCTCAGGTTACAACCACAGGGAAAGGAAAACATATACACATACATAAAATAAAATGAAAATCACCTTTCTTCAGATAGAATTTCCATGTCATCAGGTCCTGCTCTGTCTATAGGCTTGGATGAGCTAAAGCTTTCCATACTCTGCAATACAGTAAGTATTAAAGCAGTAAGATATATATGAGGAACAGGTTCAAGCTGCAGGCCATTAAACAGATCAAATACAGAAATATCCAACAGGATTTCTAGGAAAAAGGTAACACTCACACTACTGCCCGCTGCACAACAAACCCCACATTTTATTGCCCATAAACTGCAAGAAAACCCCACTGCTCACTCCTTTGTCTCTTTCATCATGTGACCTCAAAACGTCAGAACAGAATAATGCTGCATGGTACCCTGCCAGCTCCCATTTCACACACTGACAGACGGCCTAGGCTTGGGAGCAATCCTTTGGTCTGTGCAACTCCTGTAAGAGCAGGTAGCAAAATCCACAGCAACCTCGCAGCAGAACTCCTTGTGTTCCTGTTAGAAAACTCCACTTCTCAGCCAAACTCCTTCTTAGTTTCTTCTTAAACAGGCATAAGAATGCAAAGAGACTGCACAGATGCAATGCTGGGACAGTATGAATGCAGGGCAAGCAATCCAACCTCTTGCTCTGAGACTTGTCTGCCATTAAGAACTTTAACACTGTTGAGTACTGTGAGGACAAGCCATGTGGCCACTTCAAGCACATGTCCAAGAGGCTTTCTACCCTGGGGTTTGGACAAGTCCCTCTTAAACAGAAGGAAGTGGGTTCCTGCCCTGGAAACTATGTGCACAGACTTCTTGCGATAGTCACAGCCCTCCCTCACCTCTACACCTTCAGCCCCATATGGTGACACAGGTCAGTCATTCCAGCCTTGCCTAATTTGATTCTTCAAGTCCTATTGACACCTGACTACCATGTCCCTAAAATGTGGTTACAAGCCTTTAATGCTTTGTGGTTGGTTTGCCTGGGAGTCCAAGTAGAACTGACAATTTCTCCACCACTGATTTGTGCTTTTGAGCCAGATGCAATCAGACATGCAATCAGAGGAAAGCTTCCACACACTGTCCTACATACTCTTTCAGGCTTTGAAAAAAAAAAGAATACTCAGAAAAGGGTGCTTAAGGAGAGATAACATCACAAACTTGTTTACATGACAAAGGCCTATTAGTAAAGGGTAAGTGCATGTTATGTTACACTCCAAGTAGGTAGTCTAATTGGGGTTATTATTTGATGTGTAAAGGTGTAGCCGAAAGAAAGCTAAACCATCACACATCCTTCTGGCAGTCTCTGAAATGCAGGTATGTAATAAACATACTCATTAAAACTTAAAAAGCACCTTCTGCTCTCTTTCAAAACAATAGCACCATGCTCTCTGCAAGATGTTTCATAATGATACTTGCAGTTGATCATCCCATTCTGACCTTTCCTATAGCAGAGCAAGCAAGAACCACACTCTGGTCATCTTGGTCAAAGTGCTTTTAATACAAGATTAGTTAATTTTACATTCTTTTCAGCCTGTGCCCTTCAAGAGACCAAAAAATGAGGGGCAGGGAGAAGTCCAGTGGACACAGCTAGGTTTGAGGACATTTCTTCTGGGCACATTTGAAGACTTCATGAATGTTTTTCAGGTCTGCAGCAAAAGCAGACATTTCTGTCAGTACTTCCTTTCCTAAATCCTGAGAAAAATCCTCATTTACATCGAAACTGCTTTACACTCCACAGACACAGAGAAAAGGTGCTGAAAAGATCATAAGCACTAGACCTTTGCCTGTCTTAAAGTGCATTGCTACAAGCAAAGACAGAAGTGTGAATGTGTCTGTCTCACTCTGCTTTCATGAAGTATCACATGAGAAGATTGTGGATACTGAGCACTAAATTTAAGTTACTAAATTGAGTACAGTATACAATTTTTGGCATCTTGCCTTCTTTTGATCATAAAGAAAAGCAAATCCATCTCTCTCTACAATCTCTACACACGATAAGAACATCAGATGACTGCAATTTTGTGATCTAAACAAAACGAATCCAAACACAAGGTCACATTAAGAACTTGCTTTCAGCAGGTTCTAAAACTTAATCAAGCACCACTGAAGGAAATGGCCTATAGCTCAGGACAGTGTTTCCACAGCTCTTGCAGTTCCTGTTAACTGTGCAATGCATGCTTGGTGCAGGCACAGCACTTCTGCCACTGCATGCAGACCCTGCGCTGAAGCACAGTGCAGTTTCTCAGCTGCTGACACTCCAGTCAGTGTTTGCTCTGGCTGAGAGGGAAGGAGGGTGAACCAGTTTTATTCTACAGCTTGTAGAAGTAAGCAAACTGTCCTCTACTGTGAAGGTCACATGAGAATATGCTGGAAAAGTTTTCCAGATTTTTACAACGTTATAACAAAGTCACTGATGTCTTCAGTAAAAGGTGGATAGAGGGATCACCTTTTGGACCAACACACTTCATAGTGCTTTCCAAATTGCAAGTACAAAAGTAGAACACAGGCTTTAAGGAAAAGGCATAAAACACCTTTGCCATCTCATTATCAAGTAGTGGCTTGAAATCTAGATTCAGAACTTAGCAGGAATATGAAAATAAACTTGACCTGAACATGAGAACCTACATCTAAGGCTCCAAACTCCTTGCAAGGCTTTTGAAAGACTGGGAAAAAGACCTATATCCTTTTACGCTTTCCAAAATGCTTCACCAAATTCAAAGGAAAAACACAAAAAGTTATAGAAAATGACTACACATGGAGTATCATAGCAGAAATATGGCTTCTCAGATGCCTCATCACAAGGGTTACAAGTGTGGGATCCAGCGTTTCCCACAGTCCAAAATAGGCACTGAGGCCTGTACTGCAGGCAAAAATGGCTACCTAAAGGAACCAGATGTGCACTGAAATAAAAAAAGAGTTTTTGCCATCCTAGTAACAGACATCAAATAGTGCAGTGTGCTGGCTTACCACAGGACCGTCCTGGTTATCATTAAGCTCTGAGAGCTTGGTGCTGGATTTCTGCCGTTTTGATTTGTTCCTTTCACTAAGGTATCCGGAGCTGGTGTCTTGTAATTTTTCTCCATCTTGAGCAGCTAGAATACAATCTTCAAGATTGCTGAATCCAGAGGGGATGTTTTCCTTGTTGACAACTTCCCTAAAAAGAAAAGGGACATTGCAGCAAGAGATTGTTTAAAACACTCTCTTGCTACATTTATGGTAGCAATAGAGAACTACATCATACTGACTGGTGTAGTCTGGCAATATCATCTATTCCCCATGAAACCATCTCTGGTTCTTCCCAATGCAGCCAAAAACATACACTGTGCAATGCTAAATCCCACTGAGGAGCGAAAGCCAAGTGCATGTACCTCAGATGAGAAAGCTGTGAGGATCCATGTTTGGGACTGGATTCACTTGTCACTAAACCCAACACATAGAAGCCTTCACATAGAAGCTGGACTAGCCCCTGGCTGCCTGTGGAATTTTTATAGAGAGTATGAAGCATATTTTCCTTTGAGACACGTGGTTTTAATTTAGAAAAGTGATTCACAGCTGCAGTCCAGGGATCTCCTTTGGTGCATGACACCGCATAATTGCCCCTCTTACTCATAACTCAAATGCAAGAGCAGGACTGTGGTGCTTGAGCCAAATGCTTGATTTCTATTTGGGAATTACACAAAATATAAAAGGGAATGTACCTCTGCAATGGTAACACAACTGCTAGGACAGAGGACTGTTTCGCTATGTTGGGAAGAGAATGGGACAGCCAGCCCTAAGTTGTCACGTGATGCACTTGCTGGGACTCCCTGGGCTTGCAGGGTTTCTGCATCTTTACCAGAAGCCTGGCATATGGATTATCTTGCCCTGTTGGATCCTTCAGCAGGCAGCTTTCCATCTACCATTTGTTAAGTAGTCTTCCCTCTACTTTGCCCAGCAGTGAAGATGCACATACACATCACTACGCCACGGGAACAGGAGAAACACAAGGTGTCTCACTACCTTGCCAGAGTCTAAAAGGCAGCTTCCTTACACTTGACGCTGAAACTGGAACATTTGCTAACTCTCTGTGTGGCTGTCTTACACAGTGCTGTGCAACTCCAAAGCCTGCTTTCATGAACAGCAAGAGAATTCATCTAGACTTGACTGGTATGGTAAGAAACCAGTTACTCTGCAGTATCTGGACAGAGCCAGCATGGCAAGTATTCAGAACAAAAACAAAACTGGAAGGTTCCAGTGACTTTCTAGATGACAGATCTCTAGGTTTTATTGGTGGAAAAGAGCTACAAAGAGGTATGATAAATCTCTGGCTAAACTTCTAAGATAACACATTTGCCTTTGTGGAAGTTTTTACAAACTCTTCAGCAGACCAATTACACATTCAGAGCCTGTAGATCATGTAATCTTCAAAGCCTGGGAGTTCACCTATGTGATTTTGTGATAAACACTCTTCCTGCCTGTAGTCCCATATTGTGACATTACAAATCCTCTTGTGATCCTCACAAGGCAAGGAGATGAAGTCACTGACAACCAAGAAAAATAACAGAAAGACGTTTTGAAAGGAATACTCAATTTTGATAATTTACCCAGAGAAATCCCAGCAATCTGACCTAAGGGAACCAGGGAAAACAACTTGGACCACAGCCAGCATTCAAAACTTCCAACGTGCTTAAAATCCCTGGCTCCAGCTTTCTGGACCAAGCCTGAATAACTGTGTCAATCATATCTAGAGGCAGCTCTGTAACGCAGTGTTGAAGAGAAACCCCGCAGTACTATATGCTTCCAAACACGTACACTAGCCAGTCTCTGACCTACTTACCTGAGAAGCCTGACAGCAGGGCTACTTAACAAGAAAAACTACTTTAGAGCTGCTACCAGATGCTTTGGTGACTTGCAAGTGCAATTTCCCAAGCCACCTTTACAGTGTATTTTGATTCACTATGAAAATGGTGCCCCCCTCCCCCCCCCCTTTTTTTTTTCTGGTAACTACAGATTTTTTGTACAACAGCAGCACTGACACATTTTGGGAAATACCATGGATGCAATATTAACATGAGGTATTGATGGCTATGCATCTGCATAAAAGCAGCTTCATATAAGAAGGTACAGATCCAATAGAATTTGGGGAATTCAGCACCCAGGAAACAATGACAGGAGATTAGATGTTTATTTTGGAATCAACTTCAAATCCTACCAATCCAATACTGCAGTGAGGCATACAACATTCTTTACAAGAACTAGTGCTGTGTGACAGATAAACACATGAGTTAAGCATTGACTAGAATGTGGCCTTGCAAAGTCTGTGCTACAATTTCTCAAATACAGCTATACCTTGTGTAACAAGTTTGTTAAAGCTGTGGTGGTAATACATTTGTACCACACAACGTATGTCACAACTAGAGGAGTATGAATGAAAAAACAGGTATTATCTTTACTCCTTGACAGACATTTAATGAAATTCACTACTAAGTCATGTTTAAACTGTGTAACAGGGTGGATAAAAAAAAAATCTTAGATTCTGATTAATCAAAAGGAAGATTTTTCAAATTTCCGACAAACTCCCAAGTCTCCTCACTAAACCCCAACACAAGCTGCGCCTCCACACACAAAAGAGGAACTTAATCTTATTTTTGAAGACATCCTGAATTCAGAAAAGCAGCTGAGCCCAGTGTTTTTATCTAAAAAAAGTTACAGGCAGCAGAGCCAACGGCTTGGGAATTTCCACTAATGCAACAAATACTGTAAGTAACCAATTCCAAATACTGTAATTAAAAACTTGACTGCATAAGCCCCCTAGATACTTATCATACTTTGCCCCACTCCATGATCTAGTAAACTCTTGATTTCCCATCTCTAACTGATGCAATGGAGCTCGGCACAGGCACTGAAGTCTTCTAGGCACTTTCAACTCAGGGCAAAGGTCAGTGCCTTTCATAACAGAACATAGCATTGCCTGATAAGAAGACATGACTGGGGTCACGTCTTTCCAAAATAAAGAAATATACTTTCCAAAACAAAGAAATCAGGCTCATACATGTCTCTGTTTCTCCGGGCTTCCTCCTGCTCTTTGTGGTGCCGCCTCCTCTGCCTGGCAGACACATTAGAAGAGGCTGAAGATGTCCCGGATTCAGAGTCCTCTGAACTCTGGCCACTTGAGCCATGAACATCAAAGAGATGCTGCTCCACAGCTGAGCGGATTGTCTTCTCTAAATACCTGTCAAGCCGAAAAATAAGGTCAATTGAGCTCAAAGACTTTGTGGAGCTCCCTCTCTGCAACAATAAATAAAACAAGGGTATCTGTGGGTTATGTTTCCTTAGGATGGCAAAGCAGCACAAAATGTTCCAGCGCTACGCCATATGCAAAGAGCAAAGCCAAAATCTCCAGATACCTGCTGGTTCAAGTCCCTCAGAATAGCTGAGCCTTCCCAATTAATACTGCTCCTTTTATTTCTAGGGATGTCTGAAATTTCAGTAAAACAACTAATTTTACTTACTGCAACTACAGACATTGGTGTCTAACTTCCATCCTCCACTTAAAAGCCCCTGCTGTGACAAAATTGCATTTGATACCCAGCCATGCTGACAGTGGTCAAGCCTGTCATGCAGTACCTGTTCAGTAAGGCAAGGGATCACCTGCAAGATGATTCACTGCTGTCTCACAGAGGGATGAGATGACAACAAGCAAACAGTAGCTCACTACAAACTCCTTGCACACATTGTGACCAAGCATGGGTTTTGTTCTGAGTTCATGCTGTTTTCACACATTCTTGGGCCACATTCCTCTGCATCCACAGCCACCCTGACACCACTGTGAGAGCACTCTGCAGTTGCATTGGTTACAGATGTGGGACTACTTGAACCTTCAACACAACTGAATTTTAATTTTGGTACTGCCATTTTCTTGTAATATTTCCTTCCTTCATCAGAGGAAGCTTTTATGGGAAAAATATTTTTTTTTCAAAGAGATCATATAGAAACACATTTTTGTATACATCCCCATACTATCTCTGTTTCTTGCAATGCTTTTAAGCAGTCACTGAAGAATGGGATTTTCAAACATGCATGTACAAAGTCCATGTATAGCTTCTACTGTTTTTTCCATTAATAAAATGCTATTTCAGGATTTGTTGGTTAATTTGCAACTGAGTAGCTACAGTATGGGAATCACTGCTTGGGCCAACTTCTCCTTTACAAAAGCTGTGCTAAGTTGCCATACTTGAAAGCCTGTTGGGACTGCAGTTCCGGGAAATGTCAGAAGATGTTAGCAACTGCAAAAGCCCAGATGGCTTAAGTAGGCAAGTATGTCTGTGTCTCACTATTGACAAAGATCAGTTCTGCAAACCCATCAGCCACTGGGAATTCCCAGCTCTGGCAAAGGAGCCAACTCATTTTAGCTCTGCTCCTCCCAGTTACAGCAGTAAGGTCAAGTCTCATCCTCTGCTGGGACGCAACAGGGAGCAAACAAGTGGATGACACAGTGCAAACAGCTTATTGAAATATGCAAGTTTTGCCTAAGCAAAACATCACAGGCACAATGAGCAAAGAACCAAGGGCCTGAGAAGTTTTCAGAAGGAAGTGATTTATTATCACTGCAGATGAATTGCTTTGGGAAACAATCCTTTATCCTGCCTGCTTTTTGTTTATGTAAGAACAACTCTTAAAGAGAAATCAAAGAATAACCAGAAATACTTTAAAAAGCTCCAAGAAAGATAGCTAAAATTTAAAAATTGTAAAAGACACTTACTCTCCAGTAGCAGGAACACTGCTACTGACTTGTGATACATGGGCACTGTATAAAAGAAAAAAAGAGAAGAAAGTTAGATCTTATCATCAAAATAAGGTCTTAAAACCTCTTGCCCTTTGCAATGCTAAGATTTAAAGGTCTGAGCTGTCTGAACAGCAATTGTATGCACGTCACAGGTTTTTCCCTTAAGAAATTTCCACTCCCACTGTGACGTGGCACATTTTGACAAGTCAATATCCTCAACAATTAATTTCTCTGTCATTCCCATGCAATAAGCAAAGGTCTTACAGCAAGTGTTTCAACTTCAACATGTTACAGATTTTTTTTGTTTACTTGTGAGCTTTCTGCTGCTGATGTTTTAGCCTCATCACAGAAGTCTTTGCCTTTTGAAGCTGACTTGAAAATGTATACACTTAATATTTAACTGTTCTCTCTGTTTAACTATTTTCTCTTTGAACATGCTCAAAGAACATATTCCTATTCTTTGCATCACATTTTAAAAAATAAAAGTATGCACTCTTCTCTCCTTTTTACCTTGGTCTGTTATCAGGCTCAGGAAGAGCTGACACAAATGTAGATGTTATCGGTTGCTCTTCAGAGCCCTTCTGAACTAGCTGACCTGGCACAGGTGTCACTGCTTTCTTCCCTCTGCCAAGCTGAGTCCCATCCCGCCCTTTTTTCACCTATTGACTCAGCTAACTCAGCCTTGCAGATGACACTGCCTATTCATCCCTCCTGCGATCTCCCTTAAGTCAAATAAACTACAGGCCTAGGAGTTTCATTTCAAATTATCCTCAAATTAGCAGAGTACAACTGGCTGATAAATCCCAGTAAAATGTGGTCAGGGTACAAAAGCCAGGCTGGATGCAAGATGTTTTTTTGCCAAAATAGCCATTCACCGTTTTCACCAGTTTCTCTCAAATCATTTCATTGCAGAACTGATTTGCCTTTGCTACCCAAAGGTTTCCTCTCTGCTTCCCTTGAATACTTTGCACTTCACTGTATAGGGCTAGAACTAGCTAAGAAGCTGCAGCACTCTCAGATAACCACTCTGTGGCTTTACTGGGTTTGAGTGCCACTTGGGCACAAGGCAGGCAACAGAAGAAGAGAAGGATAAATGAGGGGTCACTACAGCTAATTTAACAAAACCAACAAACCAGCACGACTCCTCCCCACAAACACCCAGCTGCAAAATACAATGTGCTTCAGGCTGAGCCAGTGTGTTCACCTGGAGTCTAACCACACACACATCCTTGCCTGTCCCAGCTCCACTCAGTGCTACTCTCCAGTCCCAGCATAGGTCAGCAGAGTGGTGGCACACCAGGAAAGCAGTCCTGGACCTGTGCAGGACCTGAGCAGTTGTGTCATTCAGAGAATTTCATGAAGACATACAAACAACTATTACTGTACCTATAATTACAGATAAAATATCTGCATACAGGAAACAAAATTTGCAAGATCACACTTCCCACATCTAACACCTTGACTATCAGCCACAGGATGGCCTTGGAATTTGAAGTGCACATTTCAAGCACCCTACTTGCTTTCCTGTTTGCTTACAGGAACTATGTGGCCTCTTCCCAGCCCAAAACTATTTTTTAAGACCTGGTCTCCCATGGAGACATATTAGCAAGTAAGGTGCTAGTGTGGTAACCTAACCCACACTATAAGATACAATTCATGTGCTTGCTACAGTTCCCACACCCATGGGAGCAGATTAATGCTGTATCACCTTTTTATAGTATCTACATGCAAACCAAACTGAGTGAGGGTGTCTTTCGTATCACACTTTTCTCCTCTGTGTGGTAGTGGAGAGGAAGAGAGAATTGTTTGGATTTTAGCTTTTTAAAAAAATCCCTAAAATACAGGTTTTTATACCAATAAAATTTTTCCTAACAACCCAGTAGATTCTGTAGTTGTCTAATTCATAGTTAACTGTGTGCTTTACTAACACCCATTCAGGTTTAAGTATGTTAACCTGACTCATTTTTAATGATGCGTAACAATTAATTTACTGTATCTAGAAAAGCCCTATTCAGTCAATACAGAATTGGTAAGAAAGACAGTAACACGGTGATTTTCAAATTACTGACAAATAACAAGGAAGTACGTATCCATTACATGCCAGTTGAGTGGATGACTACAAAATGAAGCTCTGACATTCCGATTTTATTGTACTGAATCCAAGTTTATCCTTAGCTCTGTGATAACTTAATGCTCTTTTATTAGCTCCCTCTCAGTAAGACAGAGATTTTAAATCAGAGTTTTTCTAGATACACTAACTTCCTTTTAATTCCACAGCTGGAAATTTTTCTGGCTATCTCATTTTGAAGCTTAATTTAAATGTGTTGCTAAATTGCTTTACTTACTCTCCACCAACCTTTCTTACACCAAAGAACTTCACATCCAAAACAAATGGTGGAGGGGAGAGAGTTACACAGTGGTTTTAGGATTCAAGCCTGCTGCAGGACAGAACAGGCGGTGCAAGAGCACATTGGCAAACTCAGGCAAAGACACCACCCTGTAAGGATTTCAGAGCCCAGACAAGCAACCAGGCAGGCAGGGTGTATCCTGCGGGCTTTTCCAAACTTCTTGGGTGGCAGAAGTGGCTCCGCTGTTGGATTTATGTGGAGCAGGCAGGGCGAGCCACGCCTAGAAGAGCCCTCTTGTCACGCCCACCTGTGCAGGCAGCTGCCTTGCTCAGTAAATCATCCAGACAATGGGAACTCATGTTCTGCTTCAGTTAATTATTTTCTCCTCACATCTGCTCCATTTCACTGGTATGTACGGTCAATTATCTCCACAGCTAGATTATCTTTATTAGATTATGCAGCTGCTGTATCAGAGCATGCTGAGAAACACCAACTTTTCATAGAAATTACAGGCTCTTCTCAGGTGACTGAAGGCAGCAGGACAGTACTGGGGGACTTTTGCTTTCAGAAAGCCAGCCGGAAAACCTGCATAAAGGCACACAACTGTTTTAAGTGCTATGAACTTTTGAACTGGTTTCTTATGACCCTCATGCTTTTCCTTTTGGGAAGTCTGACCTCTAGCACTTCCCAGTTTTGTCTAACTTGTTTACCCAAGTCTTTTGCTCACTTTCAGAGGTACTCTATCAGTTCTGGATAATGTCTTGCTTCACACGTAAGGCAAACCCTTACTGCATGGCCTTCTTCTGTTTCAGCCTCAAGGACGAGAAGGTGGTATTTTCCAACACCATTAAATCTCACCTGCGCCCCCTAACTATACTCCCTAAGTTTAAAAGATGTGCACTGGAGTGAGAATTATGCCTGCACCTTGTCTGGTCTGCGTTGGGCATCTTGTGATAGCAGATGCTGGATATCAATGAGCTGGATATCAAGACCCCTTCTCCTGATTTCTTTCACTCAAGTTACTATTGAGCAAAATATCTTAGGATCTAGACAAAAAAAGAAAAGAAAAAAACATCAAACAGAGCAAACTACCATACTGACATACTGGCATAGTGTTTTCCCAGATTGGGTTTTCATTTATGAAGTCATTTAATTAATTCTTGACAATACCTAATGGCCTAATTCATAAGCTATACTTGCAGTCTGGTACTAAAGTCACCTGTTGCTAAAATGTATTTACAATCCATCTGCTTGATTCAGGAAGCAAACGTGGCTTTTGTTCTTGTTTCTGCTTTTTTAAAAGCTGAGCACAACAGTAAGAAAGCCTCAAAAGACGTACAAAAAGTATACCATTCCAGCAAAGTTGAAGATGTTTAAATGGCTTTGACATAACAAATGGGAAATTCCTGAAGTCCTCCTGAATACAGTATTTCAAACCCTGATCTAGGAAGTTCCTATTCATAGGTATTTATATGGTTTAAATGCTATCCACTCTCTACACTGTGACATGCAATACTGCAAACTCACATGAGATCCATTTTAATACAACTGCTTTATTTGACACATTTTCAAAGAGAAGTGTTGTGATGGCATACAAAATGTGAAAATAATGAGTTTAAAAACAAAAGGGGTGTGCTCTTAGTCACTGGGATGTCCCATCACACAGAGGACATGCTTTCATTATTTTCTCAGCACCTTCACACTTTCACAAACTCAGATCAAATTATCGCTCCTTTAAACGTGGTAAATTATTTTTACACTACTTCATTACTACACAGAAAACTAACCTCACTAAAAGCAAATTTACTCAGGATTCCTAATGTTTCGCACTTGCACCTCCTTTATGACAGATGCACACTGACACCTACTGCTTGAAGCAGAGACAACCCTGTAGGGGATTCACAAAGACTACATGATGCAGCTCGGTGAATTGGCATGGCTATGTCTGTGCAGGCACCCCTGCTGAGCAGGGAAATAATCCTCAGGGAGCCTCAAACCTGCATGGCAGTTGGGCATCCAGAGCAGGGGCAGCTGGTAGCCTGGTGTTTACTTTCAGCCAGTGCAGGTGTGATGGACATGAACCTGCATCACATAATGTAATCATGATTTGTGATGGGGCTCAGCACTCCTGTGCACTTAGGACCTCTTATGGCACATCTCATGGAGGGAGAAGTGTCCAGTGTGAAGGTGGCCAAGCAAATTTCTGAGCAGGTGTGAAATCTAGAGCAAAGTTTTCCTCTTTCTTCAGGACACTGACCTGAGAGCAAACAGCATAAAACATCTCACCCAATAAACTTCAGGGTAAGAATACCTGACCTGCATTATTTAAAGAGTCATCTCAAATAAAAACTGTTGAAAGGAGAAACAGTCAGTTGTACTGAATAATGCCCACAGAAGTAATTCTAGGAAATGAACCAGGCAAAACTGTCTAATGCCTTGCCCTGTACTCATGTGCATTTAATGCAATCTTTGGCAGTGCTTGTGATGTCAGGTCTCATAACAATTTCAATTCAATGCTCTGCATGTTAACAAGGAAGCTCCACACTACAAAGCTTTTGCTTTTCTCCCCTGTAATACCACTCTGGCTTATCTCAGGACATACCCATCAAGGAGCTCCACTGAAACCATCTACATGACTAACGTCACATCTAAGGCACATACACCAGCACAAAGCACGCCTGAAGATCCTGTCTTCTAAAAACTCATTGCACACGTGGAGTGGAATTGTGCTTACAGGGACTTGCCGCTGCCCGATGCTGCCTCATTACCTGAAACTGCCAAATGTTTCTCAGTACTGATTACTCAGTGCAGCTGGTATCCACAGTCTCACCAAAGAATTATACAAGGAGCAGTACAAGAAGCACTTTTTAACAATCTCAACTCCCTTTACCACAAGATTTTGTTACGAAAGGTTTAGGAACGTAAATGCCCTTCAGGCATGACTCCCCGGAACAATCAATCATCAAGCAAGGTTTTCCTCTTCTTTTAACTGTATAGAAATCTTCTTGCCTGGTACTGAGCACAGCTGAGCCAACAAATTATCTAATCAAGGACTACAGAGAGGGAGAGGATAACTCTGGTCAGCAGTACATGAATGGATTCAAACCCTGGGTGTCTCAAACTGGTCAAGCTGACATCATCCTTATTATCGCCAATGAGAGAGGGCTCCAGCTATGAAATTAATAATTTTCTGCCCAAATATATTAATAAACTATTTGTACACATTCTCTCTTGCATCAGTATTGTCATTCAACATAAACATCCTTCCCTCTCTGTCTAAAATTCAGGGGGAATATGTGTGCTCTGGTTCATTTCTTATGGTAGCTAGGACCTCCATGCTCTTTTCTCCATCTTATAATAGTCTTCCCATTTCTTTAATCATCTTCACAAACCTAAAGCCGTTGGAACACAAGTGACTTGAAACTATGTAAGATTCACCTGTCTTTTGTACAGGGGTATTCATACTTCCAAGTGTACTGCAAATACGTCCTTTATATATCCACTGTCACATGATTACTTCAACTTGAGTTTTCATCCCATGCCTCCCTTTCACCCCTCCATCAACAAGTATGTTCACATCTTTTTTTTGCCTGGCATTTCCAAATGTGAGGAACTTCCCTTTCATGGCAAAGATATTCATTATTAGACCTCAGGTATATGACTTTATTACTTATGTTATTGTTTTTATAGTATATATATCTTAAATTTGATGCTTACCTTTATAAATTTATATATATAAATATCTTATATATATATATATGACAGTGAGATATTTTATAAATTTATCTATATATCTCACTCTATATAATATCTCACTGTCACATATTTTCTCCCAGAGGACACTGCCAACCCATTCACTCTCCTAAATTTCTGCTATAAGCTCAATTAATGAACATGATTTGACTTTATTATGCTAGTGGCTATTAAGGAAAATACGTTCATAGCATTTAAGGACCTCCAGCAGCAATCCCTTTCCTCTCCTACCAGTAATATCTATAGGTCTCACCTCCTCCCCACCCATCTTTAAGTTCTAGTACTCATGCCCACTTTCTCCATATAGATGGCATGATATAAATATTATGTTGACATCAGACAGATTAGGTATACTCCTTTTCTTCCTCCCTCTGGAAAGTCTTTTGGAAAATAATGTGGTTGTACTGGTGTCACCACTCTTTGCAAACCCATGTCACATTTTGTCTCATTTACTGCTTACTGTCAAACTGTTACAGACTGTTTATTCCCTTACAAAGAAGCAGCGGTGATAAAGTGTTGACTTTCCCGATATCAAAAGAAAAAACCCCCAACAAATCAGTGTCACTTTAAGAAACCGGATATTTATTGGTGGCATTCTGACAGTTCTGACTTAAAAGTTAAGACCTTCAGCACTTGTCTTATTGTTAAAAACACCAACCAGGGAAACATCTCCATTGTTAGCTGACATGGTACAGAATAATCAAGTCTCTGATTTGATGCTAGTAAAACTGATTTATGGAGAGTGTGCTGGTTTTGGCTGGGATCGAGTTAGCTTTCTTCCCAGTGGCTGGTATAGGGCTGTGTTTTGGATTTTTGCTGAACACGGGGCTGATAATACAGAGATGTTTGTGTCATTGCTGAGCAGGGCTTATACACAGCCAAGGCCTTTTCTGGTTTTTGTACTGGCAGGGTATTTAGGGGTGCATGGAAGGCTGGGAGGAGACACAGCCAGGCCAGGTGACCCAAACTGACCAAAGGGATATTCCAGACCATACGACATCATGCTCAGTATTTAGAATGGGGGGAAGAAGGAGGAAGAAGGGGACATTTGGAGTGATGGCATCTGTCTTCCCAAGAAACCATTGCATGTGACAAGGCCCTGCTCTCCGGAGATGGCTGAACACCCGCCTGCCCAAGGGAAACACTGAATGAATTCCTTGTTCTGCTTTGCTTGTGCGCATGGCTCTTTCCTATTAACCTGCCTTTATCTCAAGTCATGAGTTTTCCAGCTCTTACCATTCCAGTTCTCTACCAAATCCTGCTGGTGGGGTAGTGAGTGAAGCAGCTGGTTGCTGGCTGGGGTTAAATCATGACAGAGGGACACAATGTTCCTTCCGTCTGGCAAGAGCCAAGTATTATGCAGTGTTTGGAAGCTAAAGAGCTCTTGTTCCCACTTACTTAACTTGTTGTATAATTATCTATATGGAACTACTGCATAAACACAGCAGTGACCACTCTGTACCCAAACATTCATGATTCACTTGAAGGATTACTTGAGCAGTAGTTCGAACTATGTAAGTGTGGCTGGTAGCAATAGAAATAGATTTGACCATCAGACAGCTAAAGCAGACAGTCTCCCCTTCCTTGCCCATGGTGTGAAATGCAATTCCTGCATATGTCATGCACAGCCTCTGGGGCAACAACTAGAACATTCGAACTTACACAGAAAAAGCTGGCCACCCACTCAAGTTCTCAGTTGTTGAAACACCAGGAATTGCCCAGACAGCACCAGCTCGCCTGCCAAACTAACTGCACTTGGCAACTGACCTCAGGACACATTTCTAATGTGTTACAAACAGAAGCAAGACTTACAAGCTGTTCCCTTTATTTACAAGTAACTGTATCCCTGCAATGTTACAAAAGACACGGGCTTGGCAGGAAGCCTGTATGTCAAGGTGTGCGGCTCCCTCTCTACCCCCACCAGTCATTCCTTCACTTCCCAGCTATGCGTTTATACCTGACTGTTCCCTTCCTGTTTGCAAGACAGATTCCCATGGAAACCCATTCCTTCATTTCTGTGGACATAGTCATTCTTTGTTCTCCCCCCTCATAAACCTACATCTCTACTTAAGATGTTCAAATTTGCTCCTTTCCTCTCAGAAATGTCCTGCTTTGCTATCAGTTTTCTCAGGTCCACTCCCTGCTCCCCATCTCTCCTTGGTGATCTTGACAAGGTCAGCCAAAGAGAATCTCCTTCATGGATCATTTTTCTATAATCCAGGAAAGGGTTTGGAAGGACAGTTTTGAGCAGTAAGACAGATGGAAATGTAATGAAACCCTAAAACAATTTGAAGGTCACATTTAGCCAGAAAGAAAAACAAAGGGTTGGACAACTTTCAATGGAAAGACAGGATGAAGATTTAAATTAGGGAAAATTTGAGAGAGGGGAATGTACGTATGCAGCTACAAAATAATCTCCTGAAGGTAAAGGCAGAATCTCCTTTGACAATTTGGAGCTTTTGAGGCACAGCTTGGCAACATCTGCACAATTAGATTGTAGAGAATAATGGTGCATCAACAGGAAGGCAGACAGGATCATGCAAACAGGCTAGTCCATGAACAACTCCCTGACACACATTTCTGCACAGTATGCATTAACTGCACTCTTTCTATGCTTCATGTTAGAAAAATTCTTCAAGAAAAACCCAAGCTACAAAGATAAACAGGAATATATGCCAGAGATTAACAAATTTCAGACACCACTGTAAGAATTCCAATTATCACTGTTCTCACAAAAAGCACCACTGGGATTTCTTTTTATTTGTTTAAACTCTGCAGAGATCAAAGAACCCAATTATAATATCTGGCCCTTCCTCCTCTGCAGCCCTTCATTGTTAATTGCTCTGGCTCCTGTTCTTCCATTAAGTATAAATGAAAGCACTGGAATTGAGCCTGCTACTGAAGCAAGCAGAGCAAACTTTCACAGATGTCAACAGAATTAGACCCCTTTTACAAGCAGTGACTTTGCCCTCCAGTTGCCAAAACAAGAAACAATTTGTTCAAATGCAGCATGAGCACCATTCCCTTCAGTGAGGCTTGCTGGGTACCCAGGCACTCTCCGGCTTTTCTAGGCTGCAGCAGGGAGCTGGATGGGCTGCTGACTCACCATCTGGTTCCTGGTTTCTTTCTGAGCAGCACATGCTGCTAGTTCCTCAAATCCTGTAGCAAAAATCTCTCCTGTGCCTGCAGATAAGCTACTCAGGCATCTAAGCTACGTAACAAACCAAAGAAAAGAGGAAAACCACGTCCATCTTGTAATAAAGACCTTAAACCCTGGGCCTTTTCTTTAAATACAAAAGAAACGCAAGAGAGATGGTATCTACAAAGACTTATCCCACTAACTGAACAATAATTACAAATGTAAAATTAATGCCTACTTTGATTACAGCCTGTTCAGCACTTCTGAACCTCTCCCCATATTTAATTCCAATAATGAGTCAATCCCACACAGAAAAATAAATGAGAACAACTGAGTACATACCTCACATAGAAGGGGGACATAGGCCGCTCATCTTCTTGGGAGCTAAAAACAAAATATATTTTAAAAATATGTTAGTATGCAGCTCTGTCTTGTATTTACAGCTTAAGATACTCACTCTTTAAAAGCAGAGATAACGAAAGTGAAATTGCACCCATTACAGAGGTAATACTTAAGTTTATTTTGTCCTCTGGTTGACGCATGGAAGAAAGCTTTAAGTTACTTTCTTTAAATCCTGGCAATCCAACTCATTTCTCAATGTCCATAAATGTGGCGTAACAGATCTCCTGCTAGACAGCCAGGAGTCACTCTGACTCTGCAACAGTGCTAGGGCTATTCCCATAGCAACAATAAAGCATTTTGCTAGGAAAACCAAGTGAGTCTTTTGCTGTCTGCTGCTCCAGAATTAAACAATCTGACTATTAAAGCCAAGCTTGGTGGAAAAAAAAAAAACCCAACAAATGACATCTTGAGTAACCAAAGAAACAGCCACGGCCATAGGTGTATACATGAGGCTACCTATTCCCCAGTTTTATCACTTCTGTGGAAAAGTTTATTTAAATGAAATTTCTGTAGGCTTGAGATCAGAGGGATTGCCACTGGCTGGCACAGAGGTCCCCTGACAAAACGTTTAGTTGTGTTTTAGTTGTCAACTGGCCTGGCCCCAACATAACTACCTGGCAAGTGACTTACCAGCCCTGATCCAGCTCATTGTGTCTGTGCTGGCACAAGGGTAAGAATGAGCTGGGACACAGAATCACACAGGATATCTTGAATTTGGAAGATTTTATTTATTGGCTTATAAAAGCTGCTCTAAGCACTTGATAAAGGAGAAAGAAACATCTCTGTATGATTTGCAACTAGGAAATCAAGTACTCCGGTAGTTTCTGCAGCTTCCATTGGAGCCAGCATGAATCTCCCTCAGCAAGATGAGCTGAAACTGGCCTGCAGCCAGGTAAGCACCCTGCCCTCTCACTGTACAGAGCCAGAGGCAGATTTAACCATAGCTTATTTCCAACCCAGCCAATGTTACAACGGATCCACAAATATGAACACCAAATTCACTGAGGGGAGCAGAGCATAAGGGAGGAGGCAAGATACAAGGGATTTAAAAAAGCAGACCAACAGATAAGCAAGCCAGTGTTCCAGAGAAATAATCACAGGGATTCAACCCCCCAACTAGAATATGGAAAGATTCACAAATACACATTACAGAAAAGACCTTAAAGCACATGATGCCGGAATCCCAAAATACTGATTTGTGGGTAACACGGAAGGAACAGAAACTGCCACTGAAATTGGTGTGGTCTGACAAAACTTCATCACCTCTGTAAGGAAACAGGGACTGGACAGCTTTCAGCAGCTCTTCAAGACGACTGGGAGTACAGCTGCTACTGGAAACCTTGCTGCCACTTCCGTAAGACCATCTCCAGTAGCCTGAACAAGCTGCAGTGCCCAGAGCTGCTGCTGCTCCCAGAGCCAAGCAGGACACAGAGCAGTCCACAGCAGGTGGAAACTGCCTGCCTGTGAACTGAGGCAAACAGCACCTGAAGAGTCTTTGTGAGAAACTGCTACAGCTTTGAGCCTGCCTAAAAAAAGTTGGTGGAAACACAGAAACGCCCATGACTGCCTTCCCTGAAGACAACCTGCAACAGAGACACGGGTAGGAACCTCTGCCAGGTAAGGCTCCCCCCCCGATGGCAATGCAGTCTCCCAGTCTGCATGCATGCTATCACTTTATTTGGCACTTACAGAATATATCTTTTTAAGCGTAAAGAAAGTACTTTAAACTCACAAAGCTGCTGGTGAAGTTTTTTGCTATGTTCAGTTCACAGCATTAATAGCTGTACTAGTAATCTTAATTCAAACAAGTCCAAATAGTGGACAGAAAACATGAAAAATCTTCTCACACAAATGGAAGTTCACAGTGCCATCAAGATTTCTGTGCATTAATGCAATTTCTAACGATAAAACCAAATGCTGCTTTATGTACAAGTGGCAGTTGCCAAAGCCACACCAAACATGCTTTCTTTTTCATCATAAACACCCCTCCTAATTTCAAAGTTTGTAATTACCTTCCAAATCAAAGCAGCATAATCATACTGAAAAAGTTCAAATAATCTTTTGTATTTATGCTCCCAATATCGAGCAGATGGAAAAGCAGTATTCTGCCAGGACTCTCAGTCCTCTCGCATTTCCTTCCCTTTCTTCCAGAGCAAGCGCTACTGGATGACTCCTTAAGTTCAAGCAAGTTCTCTAACTGTGCAAAAATTTATCCAGCCATACAAAGGAACTGAGGAGAAACAAGTACTTTAAGCTCATTAGCTGGAAATGGCAGAGAAAGAAGCTTTTACAGAAGTCAGAATCCAGGTATCAGTTTTATTTAGATCATCAAGTTTCAAGATTTCACATGGTTGGTAATAACTGTAGCTATGAAAAACCTCTCTTACTCAATAGTGGTTCATAGTTTCACATGTGTAGCAAGTGAACAGTAGCTGAATTTGGGATGAAGACCTCCAAGCTAAATCATATGAAATCCAGAGCTTTGAGAAAATCATAAAATTCTTCTAAATTTCTACCTTCCCCAGCAAAGAACTTATCATTAGACTAAAAGGCTTAGCAGTAAATTAAATTCTGGGGTTTTTTTTGTTCGGTTGGGATTGTTTTATCCTCAAAGTTTCGTCCAGATATACATATGCTTTACGTCCAGAAGGCATGAAATAACGTTTAAAAACTCCAGTTATTTATTCAGCTATTACTGATTACCTGGCCAAGCAGGTGAGTGCAAAATACAGCAGTCTTTTTTTCTCAAGCATATAAATAGCTCCCCTAAATCCAGGGATTAAACAGAAATTAATCGCTTCCATGAAATACTTGGGAGATTATCTGACAACTTCCTTCTTGCTACAAAACCAAAACAAACACCAGACAAACCAAAAAACAAAACAAAACAAACAAAAAACCCCCCAAAAACCAACCAAAACCGAACCAAAACAAACATAAAAACCCACAGCAAACCAATCTTGTTCTGTCTATTTCACAGGTAAAGAAGTAATACTATGTATGTTTGTGACCACCACTGACCTAATAAAAAGTTTGTCAGTCTGGAAGGAACACCAGTTTAGCCCACCAGTTAGTTTAGCACATCTTGGGATTTTCAGGCACATCCTTTCTGCCCCTGAAGAAGGAAATAGGAAAACCTTGGTGAAGTCTAACTGTTAAATGATGAATTTCCATTACAGAAGGAGTGTTATCCTTTTTTGCCTCTCTCTTTTGCAACTGGAATGTTATGGGCAATGTTACATTCACCCCTCACATTCTTAAACAGGCAATCATGGTTCCTTTTTTTTTTTCCTGACATCTCTTAGAACCATAGAATCTTGAGGGTGAATAAGACCTCTCAGAACAAGTCCAACCTTTAAACCATCTTGCCCTTCAGGCAGAATAAGAGAGCTGCTGAGCCTGTTGTAGAGTTACATTTAGATGTAAAGTTCCCAATTTACTTACCTGCATAAGGAACACCTCTGTCTCAGCCCTCTCCTCACTGGCCTGAGATCTCACCTCAAGTCAGAGAGTGGCTCAGGGTCCTTCCTCCTTGTTTTATTTGCACTTAATCAGCAGAAGTTCTTCTGTCTTAGCTTCCTGGCACTGGAACCTCCATTACAAAGCTACTGCTGCTTTCCTACTCCACATCTCTTTTCAAAACTTAAATGGGACATTTAGTTGATGAAATTAAAAAAAAAAATACTCCAGATTTTGGCTTTGGGGGCTTTTTTGCTGGATTGGGTTTTTTGATTGGTTTTTTTTGGTTTTTTGTTTTTGTTTTTTTTTTTTTTTTTTTTTTTTTTTTTCAATTATGAAAATGTACTTTGACTCATGGGTCAACATTTTGCACCAGACATGAAGGGCCTAGACACTGGCAGGGTCTTGCTGCTCAGCCAAGGTCATGTTTTCCTAATGCCTTGCCAGAGGCTCTGTTTGTTCTGACCTCAAATGTTGGAAATGGGAATGGCACACCTTCTATTCTACCACAGAAATTCTTGACTTCAAAAGAAACGTAGTTGTTTTTTAGTGAGAATACTTCTTTAACGCAAAACAATAGCTACTTTTATTTTTAATGCAATCAAACAAAAAGGGAATGAAAAATTCAGTGACATCAAATTAGTAACGATATCAAAAGTTAATGCAGGTTTTGGAGGGAGGAGAAGGAAGGCTGTTTGGGCGACTTCTTATGGCTTCAAACTTGTCTCCCTTTGGTTTTCTTCTCATAATTTAGAACACCTATGCCTCCTAGGATTAAAAGACATACAATTTTTGCAACCACTCAGGATTTTAACAGTATTATTTATTTACTTTTCGTGACATTAAATACCAACAATACTAAAAACAGCTTCAAGGAAACATTGATTTTGAGGCCACAGTAGTGCTTTTTGCTGAAGGTCTCATCTTATTCACGAGTTTTTCAGCACTTCTTCACCTATCCAAGTCATTTCCCCAAAAAGGTTATTTCAATGTTGCAAAAAATGCAATATTGAAACAGATCATGAAAATTTATTGCATGCTTATTTTCTCAATAGAGCTATTTACTCATAGCTTGTGCTTCACAGCAGTGGGTAAAAGGCAATGTTTTTGCAAATGAGAAATAGCAGGCAACACAATCTTTTGCCTTCAAATAAATCCTTCAAAATAAACTTCCTTCAAATAAATATTGAGGTGCATTATGCAAAAGAAGAAAGAATAATACCATCCTTGATGCAAGATTAACCATAAATTTAATCTAACATCATAACACTGCGGTGATACAATGGTCATCATTTAAGTCAGGACCTACCCTCAATCCTTGAGCAATGCCACCCTTGCTCTATATCCTTAAACAGAGCGGGAGGAGGGAATGTCATATATGCACTGTTTAAAAAACAAATGCTTAACAGCTATTTTCCTGTGAGAGTTATTTCCATGCCAGCATTTCCATTTTCCCTGAAGAGTAACTTTAATAAGTCAAAACCATAACATGTTGTTTCAGATATTTCTCTCCAGTCTCCACAATAGTTGTGCTTATACCTAACCATGCATACCACTGAAACTTAAGTAAGCTACTTAGCAAATGAACCACATGTCAAAATCCAAGGCTGACAACCCAGCTTCTTTACTCTGACCTCACGTATTCTGCAAAAATATCATATTATGCAACGTATCCCAAATTACTTGGGTGTAGATGAATTGGTTTAAATATTAAACTCCAAAGGATCCCATCACCTCCCTCAAAGCTGTTTCTTCAGCGTGTTTTTCCTAAAGATCTCTCAAATAAATTACATGGCAAAGGCATCTATCCATAGGCACAACAGTGCAGGCTGTGTGTGAGGGGGCACTGAGACTGAAGCATATTACCTGAATAGGAAAAAGAGTATACTGAAGGCTTTTTGCACACCTCCTCCTACTTCAAAGCAACATCAGAGATCAGGGAAGTATAGGCTATCCCATGGCAAGCTGAAGTGAGCAGAACTTCTTGCTGATTAAGTGCCACTGTGAGCAAGAGGCAGATTTTCCATTTATATTAACATACCTGAATATCCCGGAGCCCTTCACAGCATAATTTTGTGTAATTATTTTCTGCTTACTATCCTCCTAGATTGCAAATATGTTTATCTTTTATAAAATGACGTCAATGTTAAACAGCTCACTTCTGTTGTTTTACTTCTGAAGCTAGTTGGGTCTTATTATGAAAGATGGGGCAGTGTCTTTTCTTTTACTTGTGGTTTGGCAATAGTTCTCACTAGGATAAAACCAGAAAATGGCTCAGAAAGAGGCGGAATGAATGCACCAGCCAAAGTCTCACCTCTTCTCAGAATTTAACAGTGAAGTTGCATAACACACACATACCTGTTGCATTATAATGCTGAAGAACTGTTACTAGGTAACTAGTGATTTCAGTTTCAGGATTGTTTGTTAAAAGCTTGCACACTCCAAATAAAGGTATCTAAGAGGCCAGTTTTTAGGCAAATATTAATATTTTCTTGCTTAATCAGGTGGACACCCCAGAGACAAACACCAAAGAAAATTTCCACACCAATTTCCTCTTAGTCAGAGCCTTCCACTCCCAAGTGGTACTGAGGAAGAGCTTCCACAGGCTCCTACACTCACCATATCACAGCTGTGACTACACAGGGTACCCAGCTGTGGGTCAAATATGAGCTTGGAAGATGAATAATTCACACAGCGTTTTTGAACAAGATATGACTTGAGGAAGATAAGAGCCACAGATTTGAATTTCTCTTCATTCTTCCACTAGAAAAAAACCCCACCCAAACCCAAAGCCAACAAAAAACCCCTAGACTCAAGTTCTCTTCACCCTTCGAGAGCATAATTCACATCCATATTGCAGAATATACTTCATTAGGGCTTGTCAAGCACTCCTAGTACCTTGGATAAAAAGTGATAGCAAAGTCCAAAAGATCAGACTTATTTACAGTACAACTTTACACACAAAAATGTTCACAAATGTGATAAAGAGAATACAGCAGCTAACCCCTCCCCCCCGCCAAAAAAAAAAAAAAAAGGTGGTGGAATACAGCAGCGTTCTCAGGTTGAACTGCGGGGTATTTGTGAAAGATGTCAGGCAAACCAACCAGTAAGGTAAATCAAACAATCCTGGTAACTGCAAGTGAGACTGCCCATGCGGACAACTGCTGCTGTACAGGTTAGAAACAGTTCAGTCACATTCCCTACTGCTTTCAGATGCACTTGCTAAAAATATCTGTGATGGCTTCACTCTTCCACTACCTTGACTTGTTAAGCAACAGAGGCCACCGATCACAAACAAGGCCCAAGTGTGTACCTGCCTTTCTTATCTCCGACAGAAGCTGGTAGATATGATTGGCAAAGGCAGACACAGGCTTCAGCTTTGCACAGCTGCTGTTAAATCTGCAATAGACTGAGCTAGAATACATGAATTAAAACATGCATTAACAGCATTAGTAATGTTCTAACTAGGAAGCTGGGATACCAAAGTAAGCTAATGCTATTCTGAAAAGATGGTAGCCTAATAGCAAGAGAAGAGACAATTACTGGTGGATAAGCTGTTGGAAAATCAGTAATGCAATCCATGTGACATTCACCGGTGCCTTCTATAGTGCTTGGGCAATATAGTACCTACTGCAGTGAGGATTCAGCACATTTGGCCTTCCAACTCTTCCCATGCAATGAAGCATAACCCTGACATCCCCACTGTCACTCCTTCATGGGAGGACACCGTACCCCACCACATGCCACAGATATATATATATATATATATACACATATATATATATATATATACACACACAGATATATAGATATCTACATAGATATCCACAGCTATCCATATATAGGATGATACCATATAATCCATATGGCTCTATGTAAGCGCTTTAGATGATTTTCTGGAAGACAAACTCACAGCTCACACATATCTTGGTAGACACAGAGTCCTTCTCTCTCTCCCACGTTCTACACACCAGCTACATGTTTGTATTGCTTCAGCACAGGAGGGTTTCCACAGCAGGCACAGCATGGCCAGCCTTGTGGCCCCAAAGAGAGCACGGAGCAGGGCAGCGCAGGAGATGGGCAGGAGCAAGTTCACTCACCCAGGAAGGGAACCAAGTGTGATCACTGCAGGCAGCTAATTCCCTTTCTTGAGAGGGAAAGAGAGATTCTTTAAGCTTGGCAAGTGTCCTAAAACACAGAACCTGAAGGGTGCCACTACTCTGATTAAACCCATAACAGGAACTATGCACTGCAATTTGTCCATGCCCTCAGCTGGAACAGCAACATCAGCCTATCCACCCAACACCAACCACAAACATAGTGCTATCCATGCTGGTATAAACCAACACTAGAGCTATCAGCTTTCCTGAAGCTGACAAAAAATGCTCAAAGCCAGCAAAACTCTGCCCTAAGGGAGGGAAGAACAGGGAAATAAAGGTGCAACCTGGAGAATGCCACTGTAAAGGGATCTGGCAATCTGTGACAAAAAAACCCCCGATGTGCTAAAAATTACAGTATACAGAGACTAAAAATAGATCAAGGAGATGGAAAAGGAGCCAGAATTTCATGAATTATTTTAACTGAAAAACTCAAAATAATTCCATACCATGCTTACAGCTTAATGGAGTTTGAAGAAAATGCCTCTTTTTTGAAGTGCTGACTGCATCTCTAACTGATCGAGACTTAGTCCTTGCAACAACAAAGATGCTAATTAGAGCCAGCCTGTGAAAGCTATCTTCCCCTGGGGTGAAGAGTCAAGAGCATAATAACAACCACTTGTTCCAACCACTGCTAAGACAGTCAGATCCTTGGGAACAGAAAGGTTAAAAATATTATGTGAGACTGGTCCTTCAAATAGAAATGATGCACCGTGACCACTTCTTTAGGACATCCAAACCGTATTTCTGTTTCTCTGCAGTCATCAGGATGGAACCCCATAACTGCAATAGTGCCAGAGACTTTCTCCACATCTACCTGCAGAGGACCCTGCACTTTATCAAGACAATAACAGTTCGGGCAGCAATTTCAGTTACTATTTTATTATGTTCAAGTAAGCAGCAACTCTGCAGCTTCTGCTGAAACAGCACCACCACCGTTCTGAAATGGCACGGTAAATTTTTTATTTACAGTTTCGTAGATTACTGAAAGATTGTTATTCAGGCCATTCAAATACTGCTAGGGGAGATATGGACTGCTTAATTTTGAGAACTGAATGAGTAGTAAAAATAAAAATAAGAATCTGATGACCCAGTGAAAGGGCTGTGTACACTCCTCCCCACAGTGGGTCTCTGCCTTGCCATTTCAAAAGCTTGATTGCATCTGTCCCTGCCATAGCGTGGCGGGAGCACATGCCAGCACAGGTACTTTCTCACAGCTGGTGCTGAAGGGAGGTGTGCGTCGGCATCCTGGAAACACCCAGCCTTTTTCCTCCGAAAACTAAACCTCCCGCCCATGCTGCGGCAGGCTGGGTGTGTGAGCTGCCAGCCGGAGGTGGGCTGTGCGCAGGGGCAGCCCGGCCGCGCTCCCGTACCGCAGTACGGCCCCGCCGCGGGCAGCCCGCGGAGGGCTCCGCTTTGCCCGGGCGCACGGAGCCGGCGGAGACCCAGGGCTGACCGGGGTTCCTCTACACCTGCGAGCTGCTCCCACGCCGCACGGAGAGCGCTGTGTGGATTTCGGGGCGCTACATCGACTCCCCCTCTCCGCCCGAGGACGCCAGAGATCCCCCGCCCCCGGTGACCCGCTAATAGCTCCACTTGTTGCACTGCCCCAGCTCCGCGGCGGATACCCCGCTCCCGAGCGGGCATCCCTGCTCCCAGGAGCGGTCCGAGTCCCAGCTCCCCCGTGCCGGACAGCCCGGCAGAAGCCCCGCGCTGGGTCCCGGGCTTGCCCCGGCTGGGCACGTACCTCTGCAGGGGCATCACCTCGCACGCCATGCTGGCCATGGAGCCGCTGCCCGCCCGGCTGCCCGCCGCGCCTCTCGCCGCGCCCGCAGCGCCGCCAGCGCCTCGCCGCGGGGAGCGCCCGGCCCCGGGGAGGGGCGAAGGGGCCGCCGGGCCCGGGTTGGCGGCTGACGACGGCCCGCCCCAGCACCGAGAGCCCCGGCCCGGCCCTCCAGCTGCGACACCCGCCACGGCCCCTGCCCCTGCTCGTCCCACCGGGCTCGGCAGGCACAGGTTAACCAAAAGCGGCTTCTAATGTCTAGCTGGTTCTGGGCCTGCAAAAGATGCCACAAGCTGAGGGCTAATGGCTCCTTTCAACAGAAAGACCCCACAAGGTCTTCTGCATCCCTTTCAGTAACTCTAACCCACCGCCCTTCTTCCTAAACTCGGCCAGGATGCAATGTAGTCTTTCCCGAGCTCCCGCCCCACAGCCGCAGCGGCGCCGGTTCCGCTCCGGGAAGGGCAGGCGCGGTGCCCCGGGCACCCAGACCCCCAGCAAAGCTCCACGACACCCTCGCGGCGCTGCTCAGGCTCTGCCCTCGCCCACCTCAACCATGGGTCGGTGTCCAGTAGGGCTGGCACAACTTTTGAATTTGATCCCTTCGTGTTGCAGTAGACACTACCGCGGCTTGAATGGTATGTTGATGTCGGTTGGCCACCCGCTTCTGACCCACTGCAAGGAGAACTCTTCTTCCCTTAATAATTGAACTGAAGAGACAACTACAGAGCCGAACTTGTGTTCCCAGTGGGCTATTCTCAAGCACTCCTGCCTCTGTATCCGTGACCGAATATTGCTCTGAAACAACAAATCACCGTTCTATTGGGTAGAAGTTTGGGGCTGGGAAGGGCGGTAGCGAAAGAACCGCACACAAGGGGGGACATAGAAGCCATGGAAAATGAACAGCACAAAATCACTAAGGTCTTGCACCAAAACTGAAGGAGCACACCCAGAGTTTTACTTTTCAGCTTTGCAGCTCCTCTGCCCAGAAGGCCAGAGGAATTGCTTTCCATTTCCCCCAACACTGGACAGAAACACTTCAGCTGGTGCCCTGCCTGTGAACAATGTTATCACACTGCATACTTTGTGTGATGGGGAACAGGACAATCCTAATCTGATAAAGGGACCTAAGAGCGTCTTTTCAACACTTTAGGTGGTACAAACATAATGGCACATGTCAATCTCCAAACACTCAAGTCAATATTGGAAGAACCACTCCGTTCAACCCTGGTGAGGATTAGTGCTGGCTTGGGAGAAAGCTGGGGCAGGAGCTTAGTGCCTGTATGCTTAACACTTCTATAGAGATGTAGGTCATGCAAACTAAACCTAAGCCCATCAGCTTTCTGGAGAAGCAGACAACACTCCCAGGTTAGCAGAGGGTATCAGACATTTCAGAGGGATGCCCAACAGACCCTAACCTTTGCCAGCAGGAGGCATGGGCATTTTCTGTCGAAATCAAGAGCAGAGGGCAGCTGCAGCCTCAGAAACAGTGGCATGAAGTAGAGACACGGGGCTCAGTTGAGACGTGGCTTCGCTTCAGTACCCTGAACTGTTTAATATCTGCTCCTGTCAGCTGGCTGACTGGAAGAAGTGCATTAGTAATGCTTCTGCCCATTGCCTCAGCACAAGCCTGTTCTGCTGTGACAGTCACACCAGGCACAGCACAGGGCCCCTTTTTAGGAAAGTCAGCAATGCTGATAAAGCACTCTGCCATCATCGATCAGGGCTGCTCTTATCCATGGCAATTAAATGAGTATCTTGATGACTTTCTGTTCTATTAAATGCGCCATATGTGCTCATAAGCAACGAAAACTACGAGAGAAAGATTTTACTCTGATATATAAAACTATTCAGTATAAAACAAAAGCACCTTGTACTGTTTCACAGTTGGACAATAAATCAAATTGACTTTTCCTGGCCAGTCTTTTTTTATACACACACCATTATTCATAGTTGATTACACTGCTATAAACTGAGTGTTACCATCAGGATGCTATTAAAAAAAATTAATTTTCCACATTTAACTAAGGACCCATCTACATGGGCAAGGAATCAGAGTTCTCCAGAGCAGCTTGCTGAATAAACAGAAGTAGAATAACTCAAATAGCTGCTGTACTATGAATTTATACACTAGCTATTCTGTCATAACTTCCATGGGACTTGCTTGTATAAATAAGCTTAAAAGTACTAAGCTCCTTGACAAAGAATTCACTAACAAAAAGGGATGCTGTAATAACCAGAAAGATTAATTTATGGATTAGCATCAGTGAAGAAGGTTAGCTCATGGCATCATGCTAAAATCAACCAGATGCCAACAGTAAAGTTGCAGGGCTCCTCGTGCTCTCAACACCTTCAGAGCCGCCTTTGGTTTCTGTTCTCTTCTTTTGCAGTCCCCTCAATGGGTTATCAGTTTTCTCCCTTGCATCCTCATATGTCTCTTTTAACATTGCCAAAACCATCACAACTAAGAAGAGATACAGGAGCTTATGTTTCCCTGCACCCACTGGCACACAACTTCAGCAACTGTTGAAAGAAAGGTGACCAAAGTTGAAAATATGCTAGGTGGTTGCTAGCACTTCTGGTTCCCCAAAGTTTTAACTATTTCAGGAGCAGCTGCAGACACTGCAACAAAAGATTTTAACACGGAAAAACGTCAGAGTGAAATTTTTAAAACTCCTTTCAAGGACTGTGGCCAACCATTGGTAAGAGTGGTAGTACAGGATGCATGTCACCTCAGTTCAGTTCACACTGTCTCAATGGGCCTTTAAAATCTCTCAGCTGCTGAACAAGAACACAAATCTTAATTCTTCACCTCCCCTGTTCATGGGTAGGAACCACAAGTGATTTATTTGTGGCACAAAGCAGGCAGACAAAAGCTGCCAGAAAGCTGCAGTCTTATCTCCAAACAATTCCACTTCCTTCACACAGATGTTGACGCTAAAACCAACTTGCTATTTGTCAGAGGCAGGAATTCCTACCCTCTCCTTGCCCTTTTTTGCCTTTTTTAACTTCATAACTCAAGCTGGGCTATCACACATAAAACCTGAGATTATACAACATTTTGGTTTGGATTTGCTTGTACTTTTTGAATTTGTTCTCCCATGTTAAACAAAGAAGACAAAACCTCTCCTGCAAGTTTCATATAGCTCTTGCATTTCTATTACTCAGAAAGGCCAAACTCACCTGTCAACAGCAACAATACACCACAAAAGCCCTTTATGGTACCCCAAATTATAGAAACAGAGGATGAGTAAAGCCCTTTCTCAGGACAGGCACAGCATCCTCTCCACTGACTGTATGCTCCTAGTGTATTGCAAACACTTCAGGAAAATAGAGAGCAATTAACAATAAAAATTATAAAGTCCCTTGAAATACCAACACATACCGCCACACTTCAGCACCAACGCCAAGGCAACACCTATGTTCAAACTATTTGATTTGTAAATTTCTTACTGAGTTTCAACAAAGGGAAAAAACCACTGGCTGGAACTAAAATGAATAATCACTTTTCTCCATCAAAGTTTAAAGAACAGCTGCACATTTGGAAAGGAAGTCTCCTGTCAATCATCATTACAGAAGTGCTTTCTCCTCTTTCTTTCCTTTTCATACTTTGCTGCACACCAAGTAATTTTCTCAGCATATAAAGCAACAAGAGAAGAGGATCTGTGAGCAGCACCAGAGGATACAAGGTATGTGATCTAAATAATGGATTTTATGAGGATGTGGTTATGTCTACCTCCTGAAAGGCAGTTATCCCCTGCTTCACTGCACAATCATATACAAATCAGATAGTATTCAAAAATTTAAAAAAAAATATAAAAAAAAGGCAATCTTGCCTGGTCTGACCAAATCTGAGGGCTTTCAGAATGCTACTCAATACCATCAATTTATTCCCACAATGTTTACTAAATTGTGCAATATTTTCCCTCTGGCAGAAACATGAAATGCAAAGGAAAGATACTGCCAGACTGAAAATTACAGAATGTACTTTTCAAAATACTACCAATACAAAATTAAGAATTCCATTATTTATGTACACATACCTATATTAATACACACATTTTCCTCTTTAAAGTATCTAGGCATATGAGCATCTGCTTGTATGACAAATACATGACAAATACCCTGGAAAATCTCCTGCAGTCCAGAAACTTGTGTGCACATTTGAAAGAAGCAAGTCACAAGTAAATAGAAACTGCACGTGGAAACTGTGGCCCTTCAAGTCCAAACAAAGCAGACAGACAATTAAAAAGGCCCTCTCCAAAAGGGCACAAACAGGAAGAAAGAACAACTACTACATTAAAAACATAATTTAGTGAAAGGGAATCCTCAGAAAGGTTTAAAAGCAGTAAGGATGACTTTGCAAAGATGGTACTCAGCCCTGTTTCACTTGATGATGTTTCAATGATTTGTGAGTAAATGTAAAATTATACTGGTGGTTATTTTTGTATCTTGTATCTCTTACCACGTAAGAGCAAAACCTGGGAACTGTGTGCAAGATGGAAATCATGGTTACAAGCCCAGAGTGACTGTGTGGCTAAAGAAATTATCATCATCCTCAGACATCAACAGGGGTATTACACTGAAAAGGTGTGTTATGTCTGTATTTCCTAGTGGGTTAGTTGCTATTCCCATTCCCAAGCAAGTTATGAAAAACTGAGGAGTGTTAAGAGACAACCCATGAAGGGCACACAAAATCTAAACCACACATTTAGTGCTTTTCAAAGAAAATCCTCAGTGCATCCAGAAAACATTAATACTTCAGCTAGTACTCACAAACCAACCAAGACTCAATGGTTGGAAGTCAAAGACAAATTATGCCCAGAAATTAAGACATTTTAAAGTGGTGAGAAAAATTAACTAGTGATGAAATTAATCAATAATTATGGTGATTTTAAAATATTTTTACAAATTACAGTTGCCTCTGTTTAGGAACACCAAGCCTTATGTAAACTGTCTAGATGGAATTTGCAGAATTTTCTTAACTATTTTCATAACTGATATTCCTCTTGTCCAAAAGAGAAGCAGGTTGCTCTCAGCTGACTTTATTTTACGTCTTTTATTTTTTGCCTTAGAAATACAAGCCTTGTCGGCATATCTGTGGAGAATATACTGGTTTTTGCACAGTAGCTTTTCTGTTCCTTCCTGCAACTTAGAGGCCAAATTACCTTTTAAACTAGTTAAAATCTGTTAAGGAGGAAACATATTCCAGAACTGTTCTTTAAACTTGCAGGGACAAGAGAAAAGTATGGACCAAACTGAAAGCTTCGCAGAGCTTCAGGTTCTCAGCGCTCCTGATCTCATCCAATAGACAAGCACAAAAGTTCATTTCCCATTGCAAGGGACACCACATGCTCCCTGGAGACCTGTTTTTGTTCCGGTGGCTTCCCTTCATTAAACAGAAGTGTCCTTTGCAAGCACTGCCACACCTGCTTGTCTGCTGCTTTAACTTGTTCCAGGGAACTCTCACCCCATGGGATAGCCCAGAAATTATTTCTTGGCCTCCATCCTGGAGAAATGGGAAGATTGGGAGCAGGTTCCTAAAGGGTTTCCTGGGAAAGCAAAAAATAATGAATGGTTGTGCCTGCTAATCTGCTGTGGGAACAGGGTAAAGCATGCTGAGTGACAAGGTCACTAGGTTCTTCATTTGCACCAGTTAGTTCAAGTGCCAGAGCACGGGAGAGCAAGCAAGCAAGCAGGAGTCCAGTCTGAAACAAGTTATTTTCAAAGCAGGCTTTCTCCAGAGCTCTAATCTAATGAAATTCCTAATTTTTAGTGTCCAATGAAATTTCTCCCACTCCTCGAAATTGTTATTTCTATAAAACTCTCTGTACAAAAGCTTTTTAAAAATCCAGCTGTTTCAGACCCATGAAAATGTCATTGAAAACAACGAAGAACAAGCATTCATTTATTAGCAAAAAGTATTTTTAAAAAATTTAAATAAGTCTCTGGTGCTCCCTCCATGATTTGTATTACCTACCAAAAACGTCACTGTTTTTACACCTTCCCATCTTCCAAAAACATCCTTCCAATCCTCTACAAAATTACTATCCTTTGAAGTCCATACCTCTGCACCCTTCACGTTCCCTGCTTTCTAAAGCACCTTCAAGTGACATGCTTGTAGTTCACAGAAAAAACAAGGATATGGGAAGGGGTTGAGGAAAGCAGAGAAAAAGGCCACACCATTCATCTTTGCCGCACGTGGCTTTTTACTCCACTGACAGATAAACTGCTGCCTGTGTTGGCAAGGGAGGCAGTCTGGCAGAGTCACCCTCCAGAAAAAAACCCTCCAGGAATAGCTCCTCTTCTCCAGCTGATGAAGTGACTGAAAGGAGTTCTCCCTTTGCACCAGTGCCCCAGTGCCCGGCCTGGCTCTCCGGAGAGCTGGTGGGAAAAAGATGACTCGGCAGGAAAGACCGACTCTGACTGGGAGGTACTAAAACAAGAGTGAGCTGGGTGAGAATAGCTCCAGCTCTCTGCCTAGAGCTGCAAGATGCATCTGCCACAGAAGTAAGGGGGGGATCCTGCTAAAAGGCAACTCTTACCAGATCCATTAAAACCTGACTGCATTTGAGCAGAACACAGCCCTCTCATGTCAGCCTTGGGGCTTCTTCCTTCGCCCCAGCTGTGTGTACAGCAAGAAACAACAAATGGTTGTTTATGCACAGCCAGATACAGTGATACTGGGCTTAATCAGCACAGCTCACTGCTGTGCCCCTCATTCGCAACATCAGCTTTGAGCCCAGCTGCTCTGTACGTGTCCAGGCTGTGCAAACACACTTCTGTCCCACTGCAGGACATTCCTGTCAGGAGTGGCACAAGTGGATACTGCAGGAAAACAAGTTCAGCATACAAGCTCATTATCAGGAACATTCAGAACAACATGGGCAAAGTCTCTAAGTTTTCAACTTTGCAACCACCTCTCAGAGTCTTGAGAAAAAACCACATTTTTCTACTCAAGGAGCATACATTCAGCAAAAGCTAACAAGATTTTAGAGGAAACCTTTTTTCTTTGACGCTCAATAAGTCGGTTAGAACAGTGGTCACTTGAATTATTTTTTCACTTTGACACTTTCTGAAGTTCCAGGGTGGGTTTTTTTAAAGGAAACATCTATAAATTTTATACAACATGGTGTAGTGTTAGTAGTGCTCCCAATCATTTTTAAGTGGCTAGATAGTTTCTAACCATAATGCAGAACAGTAAAACTGTCATTTTATTAGATATTAATTCCTCCCTATGTGACTCAAGCTTTCTGAATGCACAAAGCTTGAGACTGAAAGGACCTGAGGAACTGATGGTGGAATCTTTTGTTTCCAGGAGTCCTGTCAAAGCCTTATCAACTGTAAGTCATTAACAACCAAGCAGTTTTTCTTTGCAACTACCTAGTGGCCTCTCTTTGCAGGCATTCCTAGCACAAACACATGATTTCAGCAGGTGCATAACGAAAAGGAAAGCTTTGGGACAGGAACAGAACTATCTTCACATTTCCTAACTGCAGCCCTCTCCGGCCAGGAGCAAGACACTGAGCCAAGGTTGAGAAGTCCAATTTGTAGATAAGCAGTCAGCTTGGGATCACACTCCTCACAACAGCAAAAATGAGAGGAAATCTCTCATGGCCGCTGACCATGAAAGAGAAGAATGTTACAACACTGAAACGGCTCGGAGGCAAACCAATGCAAGCAAAGTGACAGGAGCAGAGAGTGACAACTCTGCTGTGCCACGCTCAGCCTCTTCTTATTAGACAGCCAGCTGACCACTTTGAATAAAAATATACATGTGTGTCATAGGAAGTCACAGCTGAACCCAGCAGCCTATGCTGAAACGTGCTGAACACAACGTCCCAAGGCACAGCTCTCCCAGCTGAACCGGGAAATTGCAGCAGCAAACCAACCTGACTGAGAACCCGGTGACCTCTGCCTGATGATCTTCCTGTAGGGACTGCCTGCAGGACACAGGCCCAGGTCCCCTCTGGAGAGCCACAGGGGAAAGAATACCTCACAGCCTCAGGTGGTAGAAAACTGCTGGCCCTGCAAAGCTAACGAAAACAAAGCACTCTGCCCTGAACCTCCCCATCTGAACAATGGACCGGGCACTTCAGCAGACAGCCTAAGGAACTTACAGGAGAGGGAACTACTTACTTATTTAAGTAAAAATAAGTCAAGTCACAGTGCAGAGGCTTTACTTATTCCTTACTTGAAATACGGGTTAGTGATGGGTGTCTTTGTTTATATACACAAGAATATTAAAAGCACAAAGATTTCCAAGGTTAGCTTAAAATCCTTATTATTCACGGTGTGTTGTCCAATAAGAGGTCATGTATCCATTTGTTTAAAAATTACTTAAAAATCATACAGATGTTTGTCCTTTATTTCCTCCGCAAATCTATTATGTGACCCAGTTGGTATCAGAAAGCCATCAGCCTCATGAGATGTAGGGACTTCCTCCTCGCAGCAAAAGCAGATAACAAAACAAAGAATCCTTCTGGCTGAGAGAGCAATGCCTGAGGTACAGAAAGGGAGTAATTTTTTTCCAGCTTTATTTCTCAATTACTGGGAATTTACTGTAGTCCCTTTCTGATTTCTAAGGCTGTTGGATGCTGTCCCAAGAAACAGGAAAAGTTAATATACTTGGCTCATGGACTGAAAGAAGAACTTTTGTTTCCACATGCACATTATGACAATAAAAGTGCATACGTGCCTTCTACCTTGAATAGTCACCAGATCTTTGTTTCATATATGATTCTTCTTGCTTACAAGATGAACCTCCATTTCTGTGGCAGGGGTCAGGGCATCAGATTCAAAATGTTCTCTATCCTACAAGCCATAATTTGTCACCATGTAAATCTTACGAAGAGACAAAGATAAAATGGCTAGAATTATAAAGGAAAGTTAGAATAGTGTGATGGACAAAGCCTAATTAAAAGGAGTAACCTGTGCAGGGTAGAAGAGAAAAGTCAAATGCTTGGAAAAATACACTGATAACCACCCAGGTGACTTGCATGGAAAAAATCTACATAATTACATGTGTCTGTAACTGTTATTACATCTGGGCTATAGACAGGGGAGAAGAACCCAGGAAAAGACCAGACCACACCCTGATTTGCCATTCACAGTCACCTGCCTTGGAGAGACACAGAAATCACATGTCTTTGTGGCTGTGTTTTTAGAAAACTAAATGCTTTTCTTAACAACTCATTATGTAAGGCAGTTCCTGCTGCCAGCATCCCACAATGCAAGAAAGAAGGGAATTGATTGCACAGGAGGGTGGAGACAAATGTACTTGCAAAGTTAAATGAGTCAGCTTGGAAAAACTAACTCAACACAACCTAAAGTGAGAAAGTGGCAAGAAGCAACAACACTTTACACAAAATGCTCTCTCTGAGGGCTCAGAACAGGGCCTGCCAGAGGCTGCTGCATACTGAATGATGCACAAGGCAACTGTGTTTACCACCTCCCTACCAACGTTCCAGACCTTTACCCCTTTCCTGAATCGTTTTCTTGAAGAATCTATGGCTGTTGGAGGGCAGCCCTGCCTGCTGCCTGGCTGCAATCCCTTATGTAAACCTGGCAGCAAGGCTCCTCAGTGGTAAGGCAAATTATTACTTTTGATGGGGACTGAATGTACTGGCATGACAGACTTCAAAAACAAAAAAAAACCCAAACCTAAACAAAAATAGTCAGCTAAGCAAACAACACTAGCCCCCCTGTCTGATATGTTCTGGCAAGAATAGGCCAATTCTTATCACATGCCAGATAATAATGATAAGTTTTGGCTTGCCTCGGTTTTAAACCACAGCTGCTAAAAGGAAAGCCAACAAATAGGGAAAGTGTTTATAGTAAGCACAAACTTCTCAGTGTACAAATATATGTACGTTTTCATACCTCAATAACTAGCAGTGAAAATACACAGTGTCATTATGAGGAAGGCATAGCAGGGTACATTAACCAATGCTTTATTTTAGGCATGCCAGCATGTTACTAGGCATGTGGTCCCTTTATTTTCAGGACACAGGCCAGATATAAGGATTTTTGTGAACAAAAGGTTGATGTAAACAAACCTTCTCTTTGAGAACATGCACGTGTTAGAAAGCCAGCACAGCGTATCTGTGCCGGCAAATCTCATCGCAGCTGTGATGGCAGTCACAAACAGGAATTTGTGATCTCTGGCACACAAAGATGTGGCTATAAAATACAGAAGGCTGGCTTACTGAACAACTGCTGTGGTTGCTCTAAGCTGTGGCTCTGAGGAGCTGCACGCGTTTTTCATGAAGTGTGCATGCCATACACGGCACCCATTCCCCGGCACACAACCACTATGAGGCAAGGACGGGTACTCAGCCGCATTCCTTTGATATTTCCATGCACAGAGCCTAACAGTACCACAAACAGCAGGATGCTCTCCTACTGAGGGATCCCTCTTCAAAACAGTCCCAGGAGTGCAACGAGATGCAGCTTCAGCAAATGCTAGAACAGACATGTACAACAGCAAAGCGTATTTTGGTGGACAAAAGATCCACCATAGTGTCAACCAAATGCTGCAGACAGCATGCACCTCTGAGCCAGTATCAGGAGAGACATTTATGCTCACCATCCTCAATCCCCTGCTTGACATTTTGACTGCAGGAAGCATTTTCCTACCTTCCTGAAGGCTTTCTCTTCTCTTTGCTTGTATACAAAGTTTAGCACAAAAAGCTAAACTTTGAGAGAATTGCTTGCAAGAGGCCCTTCTACCTTTGTATCCACGGAAATCTTAATATATCTAATATATCTATATAATCTTAATATATCTAACCCTGAAGTAAAAGCCATTTGAATCTATTATTTGAAGCAGTTATTTGAAGTTTTAGTACCTCTAAACATAATCAAAATCATGCCAATGCCTACTGCAGTCATTTGTGAGCCAGAGCTTTGAGCAGACTTTTTCCTTCTAGGCAGAGAAAGAAAGAGGGACCCAAACAGGGACTCTCAGCTCCACAGAGCTACAAGCCCACTCCAGACCGCTCTCACTGAAGGTCTGGTAAGGCCCCAGGGTGGCCCATTCCCTCCAGCCCACTCTCCAGTCCAAAAGTTGTTGCCTCCCCCAGCTCCTGAGTCTGCAGTGTGTGTTTCTTGTGGCTCTCATCCAGGTAAAGACAAAGGACGTGTGTCATTCCCAGGCTCCGGAGGTTTGGCTGCCCATAAGCTCTGCACAGGAACTCTTGCAAAAATGAGATGAGACTCACAGAAGTAAGTAACAGGCTGCATACTGCCTGAACACTTTAATCCTTTTTTTTCAGAGGACCAGTTTCTCCTCTCCTGCCCCTTTCCCTACTTTCTTCCTTTCTCTCTCCACTGTTTTTTGATTTCCTCAAGAGCTGCATTACAGGTATGCTTTTCTGCTACTGCACAATTAGCAGTTTGCCCTTGGCACACAGCTATAATAATGAGGCAATTTTCAAAACAACACATACATTATGTGCTAGTGGGGACTGTGGGTATATAGGGTTAATCCACCCACTTTGTTCACAAAAAAGAACATAACTTACAACATCTTCTTAAGGGAACTGCTGTGAACACAAGGTGATACAGATTTTATGCTCTGCAATGTTTTGACTGCAAGTGATATATTGCATATTTCAGATGACAGCAACACCTTCAAAAAATTCCTGCAATGAGGAATATCATACCTGTAAGGAGGCATAACATGACTTTCAGTATTTTTAAAAAATGATAAGTCATTATAGAAGATATAGTCACAACTGTAGTTGCTACTTAGTATGTGGATTTTTATTTTAAGGACAACTATATGAAGACACATATTAAGAGGCATTTAAACAGTATTAAAATCACTAATCAACTGAAAGTCTCTTAGCTTCTCCCTGAAGGCTCTAGTGTCAAATGAAAATTTATTAAAGATTGTAGTCCTTGCTTAGTGCATGTGGTTACTTCTTCACTGTTACACTTGTGAAGCTGAAAGGTGGAATTCTGCATCTACTGTTCTATGGAGACATTCATCCTCTTCTAATCCACCATATCATGGTATCTGAGCATGGAAAGGGAACAAATCACAGGCGTTTTCATGAAACAGCAAATGATTATCATTGCCAAGAACAACCTTTATTCTCTTCTAACAAAGGTTATATCATAGCTGAGCAGATACAGTAGCTTCACTAAAACTTATCTGGTAATTACATATAATTAATGATAACAATTATTTTAGAACTGTTGGTACCTTGTGACACAAAACCCCCAAACAAGAATAGCAGTGTGTTTGTACTTTGTAAATCTAGGTCAGATGCCAGAGTCCTTCTGCTGAAAAGGGTGAAAACTCCTAATAATAGCCTTGCACTGAAATAACACCAGGTAATACTTCATTGTGGGCTTAAATTACATGGGAGTGGCACAAGGCTGCCAAAAGCATGTTTAAAACCACTCCTGATATATCAGAGCACTACACTGATGCCAGGGAATCAAGGTTTATGCCTATTGCACAGACAGCTGTCCCCCAAACATGTTAGGTCTGCTAGACACCTCTCTCTGTTCTTTCACTGGTCCAGGGCCTTCATCCTATCCTGCCCAACAACCTGCCAGACTGAAGCTGGGGAGAAAACAGCAAACACTACTTACTCTTCCTTCAGGAGCAGCAGATCACTGACAAAAAAGTACCAGAAGCAAACAGCAGCATAGATATTCAACACAATTAGGTATGTATGTACAGAAATGTGACAGGACAGAAAACTAGGGCATTCTTGAACAAAATGAGATTACAAGATAATTAATTTCTACAGTTAATTAATTTCCCAGATAAAATCAGAGATGCAGACATCTTTCAACCCAAGGCTCGAGCATGAAGATCAGGCTTCTGCCTAGTTATAAACACATCTCATTTGGTGCTTAGTGTCCTGTGCCAGCACTGGCCCAAGTGTCCCATACTTCAACAGTATGCAATTACATATTGACAAGAAAGCAGGATTCCCTAAAACAAATAACTGCATTGTTTGGGGACTGTCGTCCTAAAAGAAAGGCAGTTTTTGGGGTACCTCATGAAGTACATCACTCACACACACCTTCCCAGACATGACACCTGGCAGTTCTTTATTTCAACCCTTCGGCACTTCATTTCCCTTTACACCTTGGAACACATAGCAGAGTTCATGCACACTCTCTGCCAGGCTCCAGCATATCAACATGAGAGGTTGGAACTTCTGCCACAGCCCCACTTGGCTGGCCCTGTCTAGCTGCTAGAATTGTATTGCCATCTACAATTTGCCAGCTGACCTGCTCTGATCATTGATTTCTAGCTCTTCTCAGTCAAAAGCAGGTGGATTGATGAAGCCATGCAAAGAAACTTGATGTGTTCTGTCTGCAGGAATTTTGGGGAAAGCTTGGGGAGAGTGAAACACACACCTGAAATAGCTAAGAGTTAAAGAGCATGTGTGCCTACCAAGGGCTAGAAACCAAATTCAACATCTATGCTTCACCACCATTACTACAAATCAAAATCTAGTGCTAGTGCAAAATTTGTCTCATAAGCTGAGTGCTGTTTGTCTGCACTGGTGCTGAGAATAGCACACATCTCCTGCTTACACAGTGAAGTCACTCAGTTACGTGTCTGGCAGCACTGCCTCTGCTTTGTGTTCCCGGTTGGTATGCTGGGACACTGCAGTGTTCTGTTTCGTGACATGAGAATAGCACTATTCCCCACATCAGGCCAATTCCAGATTTTGGTAGCACATTGCAATTTCCCACAGTAACCTGAATCCTTCATGTGCTGCACAAGAGGAGAGAGAACAGAAGACTCAGTTCAATATCCTGAGAATAATAAAAAGATCATGGTTCAGCCTGATGTGTAGGGAAGGACTTTACAAGAGAGCAAAATGCCCATTACCTGTTAACCTAACAGACAATCTGCAATCCATCAAAATTCAAAATACTCTTTTAGATAAATATTTTTACAGTTGCTCTAAACTGATAGACTCCTGCAGATAAATTCAAAAAGATACTTGTATAGATACTCTACATGTACTTTTCCACTCTTGTCTGAATGGAGTAGTACTATCAGTAGCACCATTCATGCCAGAAAGAGAAAACCCTCCAAAAGCCCCTTCCTTTTTGGATTTTAGAGTGAGAATAAAGTCAGCCATATGTTAAGATGTAAGCTGGGCAGATCAAATACACTTGATTATTCCAAAGAGACACATTTTGGTTGCATCTTGTACTTGGTGTAATTTCTGTTACCTGACTGTAGATCAGACCGGTCCACCTGCACTACTTCACCAAGCAGGCTACCTTCGTATGCTTGAACCCAAGCACACAGCTGGCTTTGGAGGGTGTGGATTCAACAGGAAAAGGCACATTAATTTATCTCCAACCCCAGGATCCTGTTTAAATGTTCAAAATGCCCAGAGCCAGAGGTGCAGGTACAAAACAAACAAAGAGACAAACACAAAGACAAAAAAACCCCACTAACCTGGAGAAAAACACACCATTGTTAATGAAGGAGATTTCATCTGCTGAATCCATCTCCTTCTCACATGAACCACTGTCCGTTAACGGGAGGCTGACTTGAGGTATTCCATCTGACTGGCCTGGTTGTGGAAATAGGCCCATTTGGACGGATTGTTCCATTGGGGGTTTGGTCATCTACAGAAGCAAGGAGAGAGAAAATTGAAATGTGAAAGGAAGAAAGGCCAGAACAGCCCTCTCAGATAATCTGTAACTGAAAGACATACTGTATCGGTGTACAGACAGCAAAGGTGACAAGCCGCAAAACAGTCTTACAAAGTACACATAAACCAAACACTCAACTTGATAAAGACTATTTAAAGAAAAATAAAGGTGTGTCTATTGAAAGAGCAGGGACAAGAAAAAAATTAAGAAAAGGAAGGTAAGTGAAATAAATACTTATTTTCTGTATCACAGCAGGCAGACTAAAAAAGTTTGCACTGAATTTGCTTCTTGACGCTACTGGAGTAACAGATACTAACAGCAATTATTATAGCTCTTCTCAATACCCTTCCCACTCTTTTTAATGACAATTGATATCAACATATACCCTAAGAATGCTTAGGGGAGAAGAGTAAGTTCAGAGGTCTGCCCCTCATTTTAACAGCGAACATTGAACCTAACCTTTGTGATTACGTACAGTTTTCTCTTGTACTCACTTCTGGTTTTAGCCTTTGTAAGACCCGAGGTCTGGGAGTTTCACAACGTTGTTACACATTGATTAAAATGGATTAAAAAGTACTTCTATTTTAGGTAAGGTGACATAATCTTTTCCCTTGATTTTGAACTATGAGAATTTGCCAGTAACTATTCCTTAACCACCTTCCCAATACCGATCTTGATTTTATAGTACTCCAGTAGTGGTCTCTAATCAGACAGAAAAATGAGTTAATATAGTCTCTCATTTTACAGAAGTCATACTCATGGGTTTGATCTTTTTTGCTGCTTTTCTCTACACCTTTTCACCTACTATGAAGTCCTTTCTAAAATGTAGTCAGAACTGCATGTGGCATTATATATGAAGGCAGATTTAGTGGTGGCTTCTCATGAAAATCTAACTTTTTATTTGCTTTCATGATTGCTCAATTTGGAGCTCATCAGTGTACACATATTTATATAATCTGTGGAGTTTTGTGGACATAGCACATTGTGAAGGAAACTCAACTGATCAGTTTTTCACCCAACAAAGAGTAAATTAGAAGACTTCTGAAAATCCTTATAGCCAGCTTTGAGTTTTTCCTACCTTAAATACTTTTCTATTAGCAGTACATGGAGTATTTTCTAGGTCATTATGGAAGCAGTTAAATAGCACACATTCCAACAAAGATCCTAAAGGGAGTTCTCAGAAAACCTTTCTCCACCAATAAACTGATCATATCCTTTTACTTCTTTCTAGTTATTAATCCATAAAAAGTCTTTCCTTCTGATCACAAGATATCTGCTTCTTTAGAGACCGTTGACAATTCCATTAAAACCTTCTGAAAATTCAAGTGCACTGTACTGACTGTACCTATGCATATCTTCACAGGCTCTTCTGCAACAATTTTTTCTCTAAAGAAATAATGCTGGTGCCTCCTAAATACTTTAATTATCCATTGGTTTCTCAGTTCTGCTGCCTGCTGTACTTCTTATAACTCTGCTGGACAAGTAAATCAGAATTTCTGAATTCCTTTTCACACCCAGCTTACCCTAAGGTTTTTTGCTAAAATTTATTTTACTTCTGTTTCTAGTATTTCATTACACTCACAGCTGCTTTCAAATGCTTTGTGCATGCTGAAAAGTTTCATGGGACAGAAGGCTGCTTCTTACTGAGCTTTGTAGAAAATAAAATGAAAAATAAAATACGTATCAGTGCACAGGGAAATCAGAGAGAGACATCGAGACAGCTTCCCAGTTTCAGCCTCTGGACTGCTTGCTCTGAGTAAGATCCTGACTTTGCTGACGTCAGTGGGCATTTTACCTGAAGTCAGGATGTGACCTTTGGACCACTGCTGGTTCCAGCAGCACCCTGTTAGCCCATCACCTGCAGCTGTCTCTGGCTGCTGGCACCATGGGAAGTGGGCACACAGCACATGGACACCAGCCAGTGCCTCTCAGCTGGTAAAAAACAGCAGCAGTGCTGTGATTTCAAAGGTCTGTGGGGAGGAGGGGAGACAGAGAGCTACACAAGGGCAATGTTACAGGAGAGAATCACAACAGGAGGCAGCAGGGCCTGGGGTCTGGAGGCACTGAAGAAGAGACCAGAGCCCAACTGGCTACAACCTCCTTTCAAGTACATGTAGAGAGCAATAATGTCACCCCTCAACCTCTTTTTCTCCAGGCTAAACAAGCCCAGCCCAAGAACATATGCCCTGGTGCATACTGAGATATTTGATGTGGTGTGGTGTCTGTCAAAGAAGCATTTTGTCCCCGGCAAAATCTAACCACTAAACAAACACACATCTATAAATCTTTGTAAATACAAACAACACTTCACTTTAGAAGATGACACCAATAAATCCAAGGACAAGCCTAGAGAGCAGGCTTTGGCTGAAGAAAAAATAATTTGATTTCTGTTTCCTGAAAGTTTTTTCTCTGGTGAAGCTTAACCTCAAATTGCATTTGATGAAGATCAGATTCAGCCTGAAGCAGGTATGCTGTGGGCTGTTACAGCAGAGCTTCAGTCTGTGGCCACTGAAAGCATGGACTCTGCTGAAGTCTGCTGCTCTATAATTTAAAATACACTTTAATTCTCAGCCAAATAGAAGTAAAATGGCATCAGGTGCTACTGACAATCAAAGGGACAAGAAAGAATAATAAAAACACCGAGGAACAGAAAACTACAAGGAAATATTACACCGTACATCCTGCATTTGGCTGTCGAGTTTTGTTGTCTCAAAGTTCAGATGCAAGGCACCATGTCTGCAGTTGTAATAGAAACTAGTCAGTTTTATGACCACTATAAACATGCATCATGATGGGTGTTGAAGAAAGTGCAAGAAAACCTTTCACCTGGAGGCACAAGCTGACCAGCCAAGCTGACATCATCCCACACAATACCACCATCAAGATTCCTCATAACTGACTGGCTGCATCATAGGGATGTTTCGTCTCCCTGTGAGGTGTCAGAAGCTTCTGGGTTCAAAGATCAAAAATGAATACCACATATTCTAAAGATCTGACATGGTATGGTGACTAATCTTTCTCTCTTTTTGAAGAACAGGAGCTGCTCCAGGTGAGTCTGGAGAGCTAGCTGCATATGAATCAACATGGTTTAAAGACAGATCCTTAGCACGGGTCATCCTGCTTTTCTGAGTACCTCACTCATGTTCTCAAGTAGGAAAACAAAAAACTTCCAATATCTCAAGCTATGCATGAACATGTCCAAATAATTGGACAATTCATACCCATTTGATTTAAGTAATAATGAAAACTAAATGCAGATCTTTTAGAAGAAACTAGCTGTGAGTTTATATTTAAATGTCATCATTGAAAGGATAATAAAGATATTGAAAGGATAATAAAGGATAATGAAGATATTTCTATAAGGTACCCTCAAAAAACCCACCGGGTATTTAAAACATACACAATACAATACATACCTTTTCTTTAAAGGTATATGAACACAGTACTCTTATAGACAAGAGAAACCTCCCTCAAAAATCTGCTTAGTACACAAATGCAATTCTTACAGTTGTCCACCAAAGCAAAGAGGTCGATACTACTTCTTGAAAGGCTTCACACTTTGTCACCCTAGTGCTTTTTCAACTTACAAGTTGTCTATATCAATACAAATATCCCATGGAATAGAAAAAGGTACATTTCTTTGGAAAAACGCAGGCAGGGCCAAGCAATGCATGGAAATCTGGAATGCTGGTTTCTTTTTCACTCTGGTCTCAATTTGGCTAGCTAAAAAGATTTAAGGTCAATCTATCCACTCATCAACATCACCTCTGCTTCATGAAGGACTGAGAAAGGGAGAACATTAGCCAGCTGTAACTCACGCCTGACAGTTAATCAACCTGATTCAATCTAGTCAAATGACCAGGGAATGAGCGACCTGCCAAAGTCACCCACACTTGATATTTGGCCACTGAAACCTCTTGAACAAATACATTCCACTCACTCCATTCATACACAGAACTTACAGCTCTCTGCCAAAGTTAATGGTAATGACAGTGCAATTACACCAGGCCTTGTTTGGAGACACAGATTTTGCCAGAGGGTTTAGGTCATCCTGAACTGTCCCAAAGAATCTGGTGGAAATTCCTACTGAGGCAGCATGTCATTCAGTGAACAGACCAAGTATTTATGCTGTACTTGTTCTCCAAAATTTCATACTGCAGCCAGTTCTCACACAACACCAGCTCCACCACCATTTTATTGCAGTAAAGGACGTCTGGGACGAAACTGGACAGGATAAATCTCCTGTAGCTGTGAGTACCAGATACATTTCAGGTCCAAAGGGCTTTCAAAGGCAGGGATAAACCTGCAGTGAGACTTTCCAGTTACATTCATCTCACACTTCTTACACTATTCTCTCACTTTCTATTCCAATGCTTCTGCTGAGGGTGTGATTATGTTACTGGCCATGGCAAAGAATTTCTGTGTGTGAGGAAGCAAGTGCCAAAGTCATGGTTTGAACGCTATGTGGACTACACCAGTAGGGACAGAGAAGTCAGAGAGGCTGCGGAACAACATAATTCAAACAAACCTGAATTATTCTGCAGGTTTTTTCCATAACAGTAGGGCTAAAGGCAAGGGAAGAACTGCAGATGTCATCTGCTGCACTTTACAAGGCCTTTGACACAGCCCCCACTACATCCTTCTCTCCAAATTGCAGAGACAAAGATTTGTTGGATGCACTGTTTGGTGGGTGAGGATTGGCTGGATGGTAGCACCCAGAGAGGAGTGGTCAAGGGCTCAATGTCCCAGTCGAGACTGGTGACAAGTGTTGTCCCACAGTACAGCTGTCTTTAGTAGAGCTACTGTCTTACTTAAAATGGGCTTGTGCCCAAATGTTTCCCCAAAACATATATTCAGAAAGTAATGAAATGTAAAATGTCACTAAAACCCACCTAGATTCATCACTTCACCTACCACCTACAATATTGATTTTAAAACCAAATCGGCATATTACAGATGTGAAGTTCTTCTCAAATTAGAAATGCCTCATCATCCCAAATTACTGACACTGGAAGACAAAGATCAACAGCTCTGTAATTGTTCCAGGTTTAGTAGAGTCAGCACATACTTGAAAAGTAATTCAGTTACCAACTCTCTTTCATGCTCAAAACCAAGCCTGAAATCCTTTCGTGATTAACTGCCATACTGAAACCATAAAGTCACGATAAATGTGGTCATCTTTACAATACATGCAGCTGTCACTGCCAAATTTGGATTTCTCTTACTCTACTTGTATTTTTAGGCATTGGATGACTAAAACACCTCCTCTGCACTCTGCTCTTCTCAGATATCAAAGTTATAAATTTGATGCAACTCTAAAGTGTATGAAGCTTTAAAGTTCAATAAAATTCTGATGTTTTCTGCAAATTCAGATGTCTTAATGAGAACAAGACTCTTTGGAATCAAAGAGATGAGTATTATCTTCCCTGAAACCACATCCCAGTCCTGCTTGTCCAACTTCATTTCCTTTTGTGACAAGGTAACCCATCTAGTTGATCAAGGGAATCCTTTGGATTTCAGTAAAGCTTTCAAAACTGTCTCTCACAGTATCCTGGACAAAATGTCCAACACACAGCTGGATAAACACATCATGGGTGAGTAACTGGCTCATGGGGTTGGGCACCAAGGGTTATAGTGACTGAGGTGACATCACACTGGTGACCTCTCACCAGTGGGGTTTCACAGGGCCCAGTCTTAGGCTCTCTGTGTTCTTCAACATCTTCATTAATGACATGGATGCAGGACTTTATCCCTTAACTTACTAAGTAAGTTTGCAGAAGACAGTAAATTGAGAGGAGCTTTTGACTTCCTCTGCAGAGGCCCGGCAGAGAGACCTCAACAAATCAGAGCACTGGGCAGTCACTAATCACATTAAGTTCAAACAGGGAAAGTGCCAAATTCTGCACCTGGGATGGGACAACCCTGGATGTAGTACAGACTGGGGAATGAGATGTTGGAAGGCAGCACTGTGGAAAGGGACCTGGGGGTTCCATGGCAAGTTGAACATGGGTCAGCAGTGCTGGCATCCAGGAGGGCTACTCGTGTCCTGGGAGACATCAGAGACAGCATGGGCAGCTGGCCAGGGAGGAGATTGTCCTGCTCTGCTCTGCTCTGCACTGGGGCAGCCTCACCTCCAGTGCTGGGGGCAGTTCTGGGTGCCACAATGTTAAGAAAGGGATTAAACCACCAGTGCCCAAAGAGGGCAATGAAGATGGTGAAGGGTCTTAAGGGGAAGCCATATGAGGAGGGAATGAGGTCACTTGGTCTGTTCAGCCTGGGTAAGAGGAGACTGAGGGGAGACCTCACTAAAGTCTACAACTCCTCATAAGGGGAAGAGGAGGGGTAGGTACTGATCTCTTCTCTATTGTAACAGTGACAGGACTCGAGGGAATGCCCTGAAGTTGTATCAGGCAAGGTTTAGGTTGGATATCAGGAAAAGGTTCATCACCCAGAGGGTGGCTGGGCACTGGAACAGGCTCCCCAGGGCAGTGGTCATGGCACCAAATCTGACAGAGCTCAGGAAACACCACCACAGCCTCCATATTTGACCAAAGCCACAGTGAACAGCAGAACTGCTTAAATGCTTGGAAGTAAAGACACACTTTGGTAACACTGCTTGATTCCGGGGGTAAGGAGCTAGCAAATGTTCTCAGAAGCCTATGAAATTCAAGCACAGCAATGCAGACATGGCATTTCTAGCTCCAGAGGTAGTTTACTTGTCACTGGCTTTGATTCCCATAATTTTCTTTCAGTAAACTCTCAAGGTCAAAATCATGTCTCTTATAAACAAAAGCAGATTCAGTGAACAGACTCCAAATTTTCCATGAAGGCTAAACATTAAAACTGTACACTCCAGAAAGACATAACCTGAACCCAAAGCTATCCTGTCCTAAAAACATTCAAAATTAAGAAATCAACCCAGCAGTTAGATTATCTTAACCTGTGACTCTCTGTGGCACACACACAACAGGAGGTTGTTGAAGTGAACCAGCAACACCTTAAAGCCCTTTTTCTGCAGGAGGTCAGGAACATTTGCCTTAGGGAATCCCTTCAGTCTCCTGCCCTGTGCAGCTCTCCAGGCAGCTCTGTCAAAATGCTGCAAGTGTGCGGCCTGCATGGGATGTAGGCCAAAAAGCAACAAGATGTACGGGCCTCAAGCCAGAAGATACAACCAGCTCCCATCGATTGCCGACTTCTGCCTGGCATCTGTTTGCCAAAGGAAATGTAGCACAGGCAATGTTCTGAACTGAAGAGGGCTTTATCCAGGTGGAGAGGAGAGAGAGGCATTGTGGACTTTGCATAACAGGGCTCCTAGGAAGCTCAGCAAAAGGCAAGTTGAGGTCTTGCTGGTGGATGAAATAGAAAAAAACCCTTAAAAGCAAAACAAGCATGCATGACTTCGCACTGCAGAGATATGACAGCCCACTGTCTTATCATTTCTGTGCAGTAACAAACCTTCCGGCCTCTTGAGAAACATAAATATCCAGCCTTGGTCACAACCCTGAATGTATCCCACACGGATACTGGAAGTTATTCACATCCAAATCCTAGAGTTCTGAGTACACTGTAGGGACATTGCTCCTCTTGGAGTAACTTCTGCCTTTTATCCACTTTGGACTCTCTTAGCTTGAATAGATAATGCCTTGAGAGTAAGAAGCACAAATATTGTCAGATGATCACAATCTCAGGAGAAATGCAGGAGTGAACTTAGAAGGCTGAATATGGTGACAATTCCTACTCTCAGCTTCCCACAGGGCAGACTTTCTGCTCATGTCTGTATTCACCTGCCCATTCAGAACAATAGTGAGAGCAAGAAAAATTACGGTAATTTACTGTTGTTACAATGGGGATTATTTGGTATTTCAGTATATTCTTAAAATAAATGTCACCTCCAGTGAAGGAATCCTAAAGGAAATGCTCTGTAACTCTCTGTTGTGCTGTTAAAGGGCAAATGTTAATGAGTCCATCAAAAACCAGAGAACAAAGGTAAGCCAGAACAGTGCCCATTACATTCCTTCATCCTTCTTGCTGGTCAACTGTTTGAGGTGTAAACAAGTAAGTGTTTGCCAAAGGATTTCTTCATTAGAAAAATGTAAAGCTGTGCCAAAATACAGAGCTGTTCCTCTGAAGTCCATGTAAGTAGGTTGGAAAGTTTAAAACAAGCTGTTAAGAAACCTGTCTTTCTCCATGTATGGTGCTTCTCCTGTTCACAGTGTGACAATGAATTATATAGTAATAAAGAATTTGTTGCCTAAAAGACACTGTTGGCACTGGTCTGAACTGTGCTACATCCCATAAAGTGCAAGCAGATCCTTCAAGGAAAAACAGATGAGTTTTATCTCTGTATTTCTCCCACCCTGCATTACCATATGGCCAACTCATTAACCAGGGAACCTGAACAACTGAAAAGATGAGTGTAAAGGCTGACTCCAGCTTTTACTCTTCAATCCCTTTTCCTTCTCACCAATAAGGAATGCTATTTACAAACTCTGTAATAAAAGCAGGTTCAGGTCTTAGGAATTTTGCACAGAGGTGGAGCAGCACTCTAATACCAATAAACTGGCACTAAACATGCCCAAGCTCATTTTTATGGCCCTCTGAATCAACACTGGGTAATACAGATAAGCTGAGACTCCACTAGAAATTCCACTAGAGCACGTAACAATCCATCAACAGACAGAAAGGAATGATCCTGTTCTCGGATCATTCACCTCTGAACTAGAAAAGGAGTTAAAAATACATTCTGTACTCTAACAGAACCTTCAAGGTGATGTCACAGATGTTTTTTATCTCCCACTGGCATTGTATCTTCATTACAACTACACCTCCAGTTATAAGTACAAGTCATCGCAGATAAATTACTCACGTGAATCACGTGTTAGATCAGATTCTTCTGTCAACTGATAGTAAAAGTTAGAAATCAATGTTCCTGCAGTTAATGTAGGACCAGGCTTGCCACTGACTGAATACTAAAAAGTGAGCATGCAACAGTCAGATTTCAGGAATCATGCAGTACAATGATTGCTTTTATTATGTTGAACAGACATGAAAAATAAGAACAGAAGTGCATGAAGTAAAAGCAGAAAAACTTCTGATAGCACACTATTAACTGCTCCATCATGGATTCTGTAACAGCACATGTAGATTCATGTGTTTCAGTATACAAATGCATTTAATTTGCACAAAATAATACTTCCAAGGGAGCTGGAGATTCATATACTGGGAACACAGCAAACTGCACTAGCTAGCAACTTATTAAACATTAACCTCCAAGAGTCTGCTAAATGCAGGCTCTGGCAAGAGGTTTTAATTTCCCTGAGCAGAATGCGCACAAATATATTTTTCTGACTCTCTAAGAAAAGATCTTATTTACAGTTTATTCCAACACTTGCAAATGTCCTGCCCCTTTCCTACTGTCCTACAATTCATGCTAGTTTTTACAAGGCAAACATTACTATGAGATTATATCACTCCTCCTACAAACTGTCTTTCTTTTTCTAACAGTACAGCACATCTTTATGTTAATTAGGACAAGGGGAAGAACTCACCACCATTAACATAAAAGATGCAAGTCGAAACTCAAAACCAACTAGGAATATCAGGCAGGCTTAACAGTCATATTTTAAGGCTGCCCAAGTTCCTAGGCAGCTTGGAAAATTTACAAACAAAAAACCCCTCAAAATCTCAAACACAGTTTAAGCTGAGAACCCACTGCTGTCAAGTGTTTTGTTCTTGCATATTAGCTTGTGAAGGACTGGCAGTATGTTTGATTTTACCCTATAAAAACCAGAGAGTAGAAAGAACATTCTCATTTCAAATAATATGCTGCACTTCATTAACTAAGCATATTTTGGAATATATTTTGTTTTTCTAAATATCCTGTGAACTTACAGATCAAAAAGTCAAGTCAACTAAGAAATGTTTGACCACAGTTAAACTGATTCCTAACTCTACCAGCATAGATTAAATAACTGAACATGTTCAGAAACATGACTGGGATTCAATAAACCTAAATTGTGATTTTTAAATGCAAGTATTTAAAGTCAGGCACTTGCATTCCACACAGAGTAGTAAAACCGACAACATTTAGTTAGGTCACACTTGCAAGGACTTAAAGAGCACTTGTCTGTCTGCATTTCTGTTAAAGAAGTAAGCAATTACACCAACCTTTGTACTTGCATTAAAAAAAAAAAAAAACCATGATTATGTAACTACCAATATGCATTTCAGTGCATCTTTGAATTACTGAAAGATTATTAGTTCTCAAACTACTGAGAACTCTTTTGAGATTTCTATTTACTCATTTTTAGCATTGCTTGTGAAATTCATGAAACAGCGGGATGAAATCTGTTGTGCTTTAAAGCCTGATTTCCTTTAAAACCCATGAGATGGCTGCAGTACAACTGGTATAAATGAACTTGGAGCCACAAAATGACTAGCACAGAGAAGTACTACCTGAGCATCACTTTTCTAGATCATTACAAATCTCCAGAGAATGCTCTAAACAAGAATGGCATATTAGCAATTGCATACTTTCCATTCTCATGTGAAGAAAAAATCTCCAGTCCAGCAGACTGGATACAAAACAAACTTTGTTTTGTTCAACTGTGTGTACTCAACAATCAGCACTAATCTGTTTACACCTGGAAAGATACCCAAGCCCTGCTTACTGTCAACAGCTGCCAGCAACCACCTCTCCATCTCATACTCCTCAAAACCTGCTCAAACTAGAGTACCTGCTCATGATGGCATCAAGTCCCACCACAGTTAATAAGAGAAATTTTCTATCAAGAGTGCTTGAGCTGAAGTAAATCATCAGCATCTGTACAGGATACTGGCAAATCCAGGTTTTGAATCAAGTTTCTGTAATGATTTTCATGCAAGAATTGACAAGATCACAGGGAAAGCCAATGAGTATATTCAATGTCATAATTATGGCAGGCAATGTTTATTGGCAAATTGTGCGGTCAGAAGTCTATCAACGCAAAGCAAAGCCTTTAGTCATTTCCTACATCTGCAAATGTGGCACACTTAGAGACCTGCAGGTCCTCCTAACCTTACAATATAGTAATAAACTGTACTGGTTCCCTTATCCATTGCCATTATTAAGTAAGAGGGATTCATACAGCATACTTGCATCTTACACTGTTACCTATCTCGGATGTAAATTTCAGAACAGAACAGAATATTACCCACTTTTATCCTTTTCAACAAAATGTTGAATGGGCATAAAAATTGCTGTTTCAGCCTCAGTCAACTGTAGTCACGGAGATACTGACCTGTGCAGTCTATTTAAAGACTTTTGTATTTGTAGCATGCTATCACACTAACATAAGGCTTTAAACGCAACTGATTATGACTGCTTAAGGAAGGAATTAGGAAAAAAAAATAGGTACTAAGACAATGGTTATACATTGTGCTGTATTTTAATGACAACAATAAACTTATTTGTTGATAATATAATATTCCCAGTTATCTCTGGAAAAATCTCATTATTAATGCTGTGCTCATCCTCTCTTTCCTGCTTGATTCAGTAATTAATCTGCTTCTGGTCTCAGACACTGCATAATCAGAGGAAACTGGCCTGTGGGTTTTTCAGTTCAAATTTAAAATGCTTCTAGACAGCACCAGATCTGTTTTTTAGCTATTAATACATAGAAAACCTCTGTAAGTAAAATAAACTTGAACTTTTATCAATGTGAAACTTTTTCTTAATTAAAGTATGGACTAGGGTCTTTTTTACAGAAACAGGGAGTCAGAGTCCCTTCTGCAATAAAGAATGTGCCATTCTGACTTCACCAAAATGTCATCCAATTTACTTCATAAAAGTGTTTGGTCTTGTGCCCCAAAAGAGAAAAGCTATTACATGGGATTGCTCACTGACTCTGTGCAGGGGGTTTGACAGAAAAAATAATTGTTGTCAGCACAGCGATTAGGGTTGCAAATACCAGCAGTAATTCTTCACCAGGAAGAAAATCCCAACCACCATGGTAGCTTGTAGGGGTCATGGGTGGTGGAGATGTTCTGTTGGATTGTTCACTACATCCTCCAGTTCAAAGGAAAAAAAAAAAAAATCACGTGTCCTTCAAATGACACTAGTGAAAGCCACATGTGTGACAAACAAAAGGAGTCAGTTCTTCACGTGAGAGGAAGCAGTTTGTGGCACACTTCTACAGATGATATGTTGGAAGGAATAAGCTTACACACGTGCAAGAGAGACACAAGACAATTACTCTGGACATCACTAAATACAAAAACACTATCAAGAGCAGGAAAACTTCCTAGAATAGTCATGAACTGGTAGAAAAAATGGAGGAAACACCTTGCTGCCCTATACTTCTCCTCCCTTGACATCTGCTTATGGGTGGTGTTGGAAGCAGCACACTGGGTTAGATGGATCCCCAGTGTGAGCCAGCACAGCCATTCTTATGTATGATGAGCAGACATTAAGAGGATTATTCAGTAAATTTCATGCTGCAAATGACTGCAAGAATGATGCATTAGCTGATTGCATGAGGACAGACTGCAACAGCTGACTCTACTGGGTCAGCAGCTGTACAGCACAGAGGAGGAAATATTCTGCTTCCCCCCACATAACGCTGCAGTGCAGCCTTTCCCTCAGGTAGGTGTCCACCAGGGTCACACCTGTGAATTTTCCCAGGGCTACAACAGTGTTGTGCATGGAGCAGTGCTAATGGAACAGCAGATTTAAGAGTTCCTGAATCTCCCTTTATTTGATGTTGGAGTGGCAAATACACCACCCCCTGTACTAAGTTCCCTGGTGCACAGCAGGACAGGTGTGACATGCAGCAGAGCTGTCAAGGGTGACAAAGTAGTTACAGCACTGCCTTTCTTACTCACAAAATGAAGACAATATAGAATGTCTTCCCCTCGGTGACCATGCAAAATAGCTCATGGAGGTTTAAGGCTCCAAAAGACATGCAAGGAATCAAATAATCCGTATTTCTAAGACTAACATTGTGTGGCCAATGGTATGGAGATCTTCAAAGGCATTTTCTAATTCACATGGTCACAGGTATTTTCATGAATGTTAACTGGATAGAATAACTGATTTTTATTCAGTTATCAGTTCACAGAGTTGTCATTCAGTGGCACAGATACCTACAGGAAAAATACAGAAAATTACTTCATGTGAGCAGTAACTAAAAAAAAAATCTCTTTACAATGTATGAGGCATCCTTTCTATTTTGTACCCAGAAAATGATGAAAATACCATTGTTAGAAGGGGGAACAATGTCAGTAAATAATACTAAACAAAACTGGTAACAAACATTGAAACACCTAGTATTTATAAGTGAGTTTTTTGCCTTGGTTGCTATTAGCATATAAATGCTAAACTGGGTCCATTTGTTCCTGTCTGCTGTTCTGCCTTGCCATCATTTACACTGTACTTTAATAACCATAGTTCAGCCAAGCTGTTTCACATAGAAGTGATACAAAGGAGAATATCAGTGTTTGCAAAAGAAACACATCACTGGCTTTCAATATAAAACTAATACCCTTTTCAGTTCAACTCTCATTTCCTTTGGTTCTCCCAAGACTACTTCTATATATGACCTTTTACCTGAGACCATATCTCTTAATAAATAGCTAAAAGCTACTCTGTTTCACATCAAGACAACCTTAACCTACTGCACTCACTGCCATAAAACACGTACAAAGGTCATGAGTTGTGATACGTAAGCAAGACAGAGATGTGGAAACCCATTATTTTTAGAGAGGACTGCAATATGTGAAAGGAAATGACAAACATAGTAACAATCCCATGATGCACCTCAATGCTACCAACTCAATCTGTGGAATATCATGGTATTTTCCAGGAGAAATAGTAAAATGTGTCTCCAGCCATGCAGAAGGACTGCTACAAAAAGTTAAACCAGTAGTGCCAGGATCAAACATAACTCCAGAATTTGTAAAAGGTTACAAAGACTTCACTGATGGAAAATATTCATCTTCTGTGCCCATCCCCACAATCTGCAACTAAAACATCCCTGTGTTATCAACGCTGTTTCCAGCTCAAATCCAAAATACAGCCCAATACCAGCTACGATGAAGAAAATTAACTCCAGCCCAGCCTAAATCAGCACACCATCATATATAAACTGGCAGGGGATTAAGGTGTCAGTGACCACACCCCACAAGAAGCCTGTAGCAGAACTGAAGATCAAAAAAACCCAAATTAAACATTTACAAGGTAGCAAAAGAAGACTTCTCTTTTGCTGGGTTTACCTAACTCTGTGTGTATGTGTGCAGATGTGTTCAGTAGCAACAGAGCTCAGATCAGTTCAAGGGAACATTTTATTCTACCTTTAAATTTTGACAACTGGAATCTGATTTACCTATTTACTGTAATATTATTCATAAATGGAAAAAGGATGATCTAAAAGAGAGTTATGACCTAGATATGGGAAAAATCTAGGCTCTCCAGATCTGCATCTCACATTACAGTGGCTTAAACTCGGTCTTGAAAAAGCTAAATTGTATTTTCAGATCTAAAATTCAAAATACTCAACACGGAAAGTTTTTCACACATGGAATTCATGCAATGTTACTTTCAAAAGGCATACCTGATCTGCAGTAAATTACGGAGTCTTAAGTGTCTCTATATTGTTCTAATTACTCATCTAAGGTTCTCAGTGCAGAAAGAACAGATCCCTTTCTTAACACTGAAACTGAGATGTTCACTGCGAGCAATTAAGGTCAAATGCTGCTGGGATCCACTGGATACATCAGATTTTCAAGATCACACACCAGACTCTAGGAGCATCTGGCCCCTTGTGTCCCATGCATCACATGCTTCTGTTGCTCTCAGACTGCTCTGGGCCCAGTTTATGACAACAAGCTTTGGGGCACTGAAAATGCTCCAGGCAGAGCTGGGTGTACCAATCGCCTTCTGGACAAACTGTGATCTTCACAGTACTCACAGAAGGGGTTTTAAAAAACTCATAGAATTCATACTGAAGACAATGAGCATTTCACTACTTATAATATGGGAAAAGCAATTAATTTTTTTTTCTTGTGCTGACTCTTTCTGAATCTCCCATCTTCAGAGTTTTCCCGATGAAGCTCATGGCAGAGGCCAGCAAGAATTAAATGCCAGACAGAAAAATCTCTCACACTTCTTTACTTTGGATCAGTTCCGACAGCCTGCAATGTGCCCTTGTCACAATGACAACACTGACTGCTGATTTATACAGAGGGATAATGCTGATCATTTTGTGTAACCTGATTAACTGAATAACTAATTAAGGAGAAGCAGAATAAACACTGAGGAATCGAAACAGGAGGAACTGAGATTTGTCTTAGGTGAAAAATTTTCACTTTCTTGGTAATCTCCTTTTTCCCCCATGGGTACAGCAAGGGTGCTCAATAACAGCTGGCTACTGCAGAAGCTCACATGCTTATTTTACTGTACGCCGGTCCTTGGTGCGGACTTTGATGCCTCCCTTTCGAAAGATGATGATGTACTGCCCGAGATGGACTGCTCCTAAGTGCTAAATCACAATGTCATATCACTCCAAAAAAACACAAATCACCAAAACCCTCACAACAAAACAAGCATAAAACAGCAACAACAAACCTCTCAAATAAACCCAAATCAGTAACAAACAATGAATGAAAAACATTTCAAATAAAACAAGTGCAAGTACAGACCAGGACACACATATGTATCTTATTTTCCCTACATTTTAGCTACGTAGAATTACCATGGGACAGTGATAGGACCAATGAGTAGTTGTTTCAAGAAAAAACCATGAGAGCAAAACCAAAATCCCTACGCACCTCAACTACAAAATCTGTCAGCTGTATTCAAACAATTTACAGTACACTACAAGTATAGACAGCAGGAGAGAAAAATACATTTGTTATGTGCCTGTCTTTCCTTTATTTATCCTGAATCCTGGCAAATTTCTTCTCATAATGTGTTAAAATTAAAATATAGCTGGTGAAATTCTAGTGAAAGAAGTATCAGCATAATAATTTATTACAGAGTTTAGCATTAGCGTATTTGTGTAAATATTCAGGACTGCATTTAGTAACACCACAAGTGACAGATTTATTTAATCCTGTAAATGCCTCAGTGAATTTCAAGAGCAGAAACATTCTGGTTTAATAATACACAGGGTTGTCAAAGCCAGCAGAGCTAGAAGCACTGGAAAGCCATTTCAGAATTATACAAGGAATTGTTCAGGGTGTTTTTTTACTTGCCTTTCTGAACCACAGCCTAAACATTACCATCCTCCTCACTTCAGACTAAATTTCCTATAGGTGAAGGGTTTGGAGGCTTATAAACTTTCCCCTACAAATCTCATATTGCTCATTTCCCATCAGCTCACATATTAAAATGTCATTCTGGCTGAATCATTATACACCCTTACTATAAACATGCCCATCTGCTCACTGGTGGACAACTGCAAAACGAATTCTAGCTGAAGAAATACTAAACAAAAAAACAGAGACAGACTTCCACAGGTGCTCCTTCTCCCCATGCACTTTCCACCCATCTGCACATCTCCCATGTGAACCCACTGGTACTCTTGGGGGGTCCTCAGTCCATGCAGGAGCAAACTGGTATGACTTGCCCAAATAAGGGGACACTGCACAAAATGGAAATGTTTGTTCAGATCTTTAGAAAGGATTTCCAACAATCTGTTCCTGCTGTCTCCTGACGGGAAAGAATTAATCCAGTACTGAAAGCTGACCATTAACACGATTCTAAAATGGTCCCAGACATGAAAGAAGAATAAAGGAAACTATCTCGACCCTGCAGGCTTAGCCAGGGCAGTGTAACATGGATTAGAAATGGATGCCTTCTTTCCTGACGTAAATGAGGGGCTGCTCCTGTGTCTGATGAGTGTGTAACCCTGAGGTGACAGGGAAAGGGACTAATATAGAGGGAGCCCACTAGCTGTGGAGTTGGTGGGTTCTCAGAAGTTTCTCCCAGATCTTGTCATGCTATAGCTGAGGAAGGGAAAGAAGCATTTTTAAGTGAAGATCCAGCTTCGCTCATGGGGGGAAATCGGCTGAAACACTGTGGCTTTCAGTGGAGGTGGAGCTTTAAACCTAGCTACAGAGGGACCAGTCAAGCAAGATGGAGAACATTGTGACCATCTTACCTTTCCTACCTCTTCTCAGGGACAAAAGGCTCAAATCTTATTTCAGGATTAATGATCTGCTCAGTGCTCAATAGGAAGGAGCAAGCATTCCACTAAAGGCTAAATAAGCTGGAGCACTCTCCTTGATTAAAAAAAAAAAAAAAAAATGCACTTAGGGGTCTTGCCAGGCTGGGATGGGCACCGCACACTTTGCACACACCAAGCAACAAGAAGTGCAGCCATACCTGCAGCAGGGGGTTGCCTGCATGTCAGAAATCTCAGAGCAGGCTTGCACTATGCGTGCACTTCTGCTGCCATTTAAAGTGCAAAAAAACTACTCTGTGAATTCCCCCTCTCCACTGAAATGGCAGCTCTGGATAGAGGACTGGAAACAAACAGGATAAAGATGCAGGAAGGTAACTGCATCTAAAATAACAGTTCCTTTGAAACTATTTGTTTTTGCAAAAAACAGCAGACGACCAATTTCTGCAGCTCTGCAGGGACTGAAACCTGCCTGTTCAGAGGTCATCAGAATGCACCTACAATATACTTACAATGATAAAATTGCACATGTATTTATTTGACTCTGGAAGACTGACTCTCAATTCAATTTAAATGTTATATTTTGTTAATATTGCTTTAATGTTATAATAATTTTCCAAATGTACTTGCTCTTTCTTCTGCATCAAGTGAACAGGGAATGCATTCTACCACCCAGCAGGGGAGGAACGGGAAAAGCCTTTGGCATTCCTGTCCCAAACGTGATCAAACCAGGAACAGCATTACATCTTCATAATGTCAGTGTCTGTGTGCCAGTGCAAATATTTGTGTGCTCTGAGCTGACTGTTTCCTGAAACTAGAAGTGATCTGTCAAGAAGGCATTAGAGGGAAACGGTGAAAATACGACAGGGAAAAAAAAAGATCTTGTAACCCTGCATGACTAGGTAATAGATTACATGTTTTATCTGAAGACAATACTGAGCTATAAACCATGCTATTAAAGGTGACGTTTCACCTCAAGCCAGTGGAAGGAGTAATTCTAGAAATTTCCCAAGAGTGAGTCTCATAATAGTTTGCCTGCCCAAATTTCCCCTGCCACTTGAACTAAATAAAAATATTCTCTGCCCATCTTTGATCATTAGAAAAGTCTAATAACACTTATTCCAAGGTCCCAATACATTCCAGCTGTAGTGATACACCACTGGCTAGCGCTAAAACATAGGACTACATGCAGCTGCAGTTCAAACACCAATTCAAGACCTTTGTATATTAAAGGTCCTGGTTCAGAATTATTAGTTCTGTTGTTACCATAGGCTTTGTAAACCTATTTCTTCCAGAAGATTACAAAATTGGCAGTACTGCAACTCAAGACTGACTAATCGTTCATTACATGAGTTATCACTCAGTTTAGTAACACAAAAATCTATCAGGATCATATGGATTCACACTAGGAATTCTGTTCCAAAGCAAAACATAAACAATGTTGTTTTAGGAAACCCTGAGGCTTACAATGTGAAAATGCACAATACTGCAGATGCACTATCAGAGAACTGTTTATACACAACACTGCCTAATAAAAACCAGGTATTTATGACCCTGACAACGTGACCATGGAGCAAACACCTAATCAGAACACTCAAACCACTCCACCCATTTCTCTCTAACTAGCAGAGTTTATTGATCAACAGAATGAGACTCTTACCAATTTAGGAAATTGAAGCAAAGCTTGGATTAAGGATTGCAGTAATAGCTGGTTACAAATGAGAACTGTAAACTCCAACAAACTCCAGTTTATTTCAAAATTTTAAAAATAATCCTTTTATTATAAGGCATTTTCAAATATAGATATATTTCTGAAGAAAACACATGTTATACTTCCACCTGCTGGCCACCAAACTGGATGATAATCTGGGTACCATTCTAATAGGTGGAACAAAATCCTTCCAGGCAAGGTGTCATGAACCAGACAGTTCAATTTCCCACTGAAATAGAAACTATTCTAAGATAAATTTTCTTTTTTTGTTAAAATTGTACTTTTTAAAAACATGTAGATGTTTCCAAAGAAACACCTCCCATAATTCCTAATTATAGTATTACAATATGCCTGAGCAATGAGCAAGAGGAAGCTTTACAGCCCTGGGAACAAAGCAGGGACTGGAATGCAACTTGCAGAGATTTCCAGCTGCCTTATTTTCTGAATTATGATCCACTGAGAAAGCAACCTAAGAAATCCCTTTTGCCTGGCACAACTTGCCTTTCCCAATGACTGAGCAACCTTTGAAAGAAGAAATACAACTGGGATTAAGGTGTTCCTGGGCCTCCTCAATGCACATACACAACAAGAATGGTAGTTCAACTACCAACAGCCCTACAAAATCATGTCTCTTTTTCTTATCTCTAACACTAATTAATTTTCAGCCTCCTTAGAATGTATTTTCTTTAAGTTCCCACAGTCTGTGCCTGATTCAAATGCTTCTGCTCCCTCTGGAAGCTTATATCATTGTGGATTTCCTCTAGCTATGACCAACACAATAAAGAAGATGCAACTTGCTACACTGGAGCTGTTTTTCCTTTCCAATACCCTGCTCCAAGAGGAGTTTGATGCTTCCATGACTTTATCTAACGATCCACATATTCTTGTTTTCATTTGACAGCAAGGATAGTGTGACAGGGCTGTGGGAATTCAGAGAAAAATGTAAACATGGAAAAGTGAGGACAGAGTGAAAGAGAAGGTAATCATAGGAAAGGTAGCAATGACTACACTTGTGATTCAGTAACTAAACAGTGACCCAGGGTGAAGTGCTGGCAGTACAGTGAGGGATGTGGGGAAAAGGATGACGGAATACCCAACAAGGAAGTGAGTGAGGTCATCTAAATCTCTGCTTGCCCTCTTGCTGTTCACAAAACAGAAGCTAAAAAGGACACTTAAATAAATGCAGATGAGTTTGGTAAAGGGAAAGTCCAGAGTTGCTTCACTTTCCTTGCCATCCACTCCCCCATCCCACCACAGTTCATGCTTGAATGCAACACCCTTAAAATCAACAGGGCTTCAGTTTATAAGAGCATTGTCCTGAGCATCCTACACTCTTCACTGCTTACAACAGGATTACTTGGAAAATTTCTATCCACCTACCTATAGATATATCAATGGCTTTTCCAGAAGAAGTAACTTTGCCTACAAATAGCTTTCTGTTTTCTGGACACTGTGACACAGGTCATGACAAATAATTCTCTGAGGCATTTGTTCTTGTGTAACACAGACCAGCTTCTACCGTATGTAATGGTTCATGCATTAGCAATCTGGCAATTGCTATTCTCTACTGAATCTCATCATCACTTGGTTTTCTCTTTAAGTGTACCACCTCTAGTTTATTATGCAAATTGGCTAGGATATGGGATATCTGCTAGGATACAAAAATTGTAACCCTTGAGAATAGTATGAAGCATCCTTTCGTAGTCACCTGACAAATAAAAAAAAACCTTCTTAGTACCTTTGCTACATGAAGTTAGATGATTGTACTTGTGTTTGAGTACGTGCCTTGATTAAACTAAAACTTCCCACCCAAATTAGAAGAACAACGAACAAGGTCAAATTTTTCTGCCAGCAGAATTTGGAAAATATCAACAAGGTCCAAAGATGCAAACACAATGTGAGCCCTTGTTTTTAGGCACAGCTCTCTCTCTCCTTGTCGGAGTAATTCGGCTTGCCACCATGCAATTTGATAACTTGTATCTCTCAACAGCTGTGGGAAATTTCCCAGATCTCCACCTTCCGGCAATCCCAGTTACTACTAAGTCCTTAGAATTGAAAGACTATCTTGACTTTTGGAACTAGCTGAGGCTTGAAGGAGTAGGAAGTACGTCTGAAGCTTTTCTCCTGCCCCCCCCCCCCCTTTTTTTTTTTTTAAGAAATACGTTCTTTCCCTAGTTTTGTTGCTGAAGTGACCATCAGTGGCTAAACATCACAGTCACTGGCCAGGCAGATTCCACTACCCAGAAGTTACTGTGACACTGGAAGGCCATCAGTGATTCTACCTCCTTCCACAGAAGCATTTCAGCTGAGTGCTAGTAACAGCTAAAAGACAACTAAATGCAGCTAAATACTTCTTCACTGATACACAATGTAAGAAGACCAGCAACTCTTCTAAAGGCAGCTGAGCCCAACTCCTACAGATTCAGCAGACCCTCCTGTGATACACCACAAAGGCAGAAATGTCACCAGCTGATTTCACCTGAACGGCAGAGCCTGGGCTCACACCAAACTTCCTGTTCTGTCAAAGACATCATCCTTTTATAACTTATTTGCTGACAACTTCCATTCCAGACAGCGAAGGCTGAAGTGATTTTATCAGTGGGTAAAACACTACCAAGGATAGGCATGTAGTTTAACCCTCCCAAACTCAAGAATTCACACCCTGTAAGAGAGTAATTATCTGCACAGTTAACACACAATACGAAAAGAAGCAAACCATCCTCATGACCATTTCCTGCACAGACTTGAGGTTGTTTCCTGTGGAAGAGACATCACAAGCCAGAACAAGGCACTTTTGGCTGTCCTACTTGTTAGTTATTGAATTTTAGAATCCTTTGATGTTACATACAAGCCCTCTTCCCACCAAAGGTGTAATACTCCAACTATAGCACTTTCTTTAAGAGCTCCAATGTACTTTCTTCAAAGAGTAACTCTTATTTAATGTTTCTCTTCAAGTGCATTCAGAAATGGCTGAATCAGAACACCTGACTTTTAAACTCAGGGACATGTTTGAGACAGGCAGACTTCAGGCAAAGGCTAAGGCTAGAAACCTCATACTGTCCTAGAATACCAAAGTTCATCCATCCCTAAAGTACACCATGAATGATAACCATGTCAGAAACCCTGAACACTTCTTAAAATTATTCTGCCTCCACATCTAAAAACATTTAAATTTTAGTGAGTATATTTCCTGCATGAGTAAAAGTGTAGCCAACAAATAATAAGATGTTTAATAGAATGAACTTCAAGACTAGTAATGAAAATAAGCCTATCAGCAGAATCAATGTGTAAACTGCATACCAATCAATAACATAGAACATTACTATAAGAATCTGCCTTCCACTTATGTAAAAGATTTCTGAATTGAAGCCTGAAATAAGCCTGAATTATTGATTTGCTGTGAGAAAATGAAATATCAGAGATACCCACTTTTACCGAAGTTTTTCTTGCTAGCTCTTCTTCATCCTTCTTCAAGCCTTCTAATTCAAATAAGGTATTGTAATTTTCCAGCATTTTTGTCATTATCTTGTTGCAGATCTCCTGTTCCTTTATCCCTTCAAATCCACAGGGCACGCTAGAATTGGAGAGATGACAAAGCAGTGTTACAGGGACTCAACATACAAAAGGTCCTGCAGAGGGTCTCTGTAACATTTCATTTGTGGATACAGGCTGCATAGAAGGCACTTAGGAAGGAAACTTTGTCTTGGACAGGAGGATTGTGCCTATGCTGGTGATTACTATCACAGTTTGTTTGCAGTTTTTCTTTGTTTGCATTTAATATCAGTATTAAATGCCAGACCTGTTAGCCAAACTACCCTGACCACAGAATCCAGGTAGGCATAAAATTGAGACAGCCACCAAATGAGGTGCCAGCAACTCTGCTCTACGTTGGGTTTCAGGACCCACAGTGCAGACAGCTCAGGTATTTAGATGCTCTGAACTGTTAATTCAAGAGTTAGATTCCTCCAAAACCTGGTTTGTGATAACTTCAAAGGTACACAAGGAGGTAAAGTGAAAAAACTAAGAAATCCCACGTGCTAAGCAAACCACTGAAAGCTAAACAAGGTCTTTGCTTTCAGACGACCCAATGCTGTACACCAGATTTTTTAATGTAACATTTCAGTTGCCATTTCTTCTCAAAGTAGGGTCAGAACTCAAAGGGCTTCCTAAAAAATGGAGATGGATGCTGCCTTTCGCAGAAGAGCCTAAAAGATTAATACAAAAAGTGGTTCCGAAGCTCCATTTTCTGGGAGAATAACCAACTACTTGGCTGCTGAAGAAGCAGCTTCTTTCTTGAAACAGGCCCCTTTGCAGCTTACCACAGACCTTAAAGGCACACAGAAAAGGGAACATACTGTATGTATCCGCATGTTTCCTTACGCATTTCACACAACTCTCTCATGCAGCAAAAAATGCATGTCACTGGCAAAAGAGCTCATAATTCATTGAAGCATCTAGTGATTATCTGCTGGAATATAAGCTTTCTGCACACTTTACTAGACAATTTTACTGGCCTCAAACTGACTTAAATTCCATTTTAATGCAAAAGCTCAGTCGCTGAAGAATCTTCTGCAATCATTCAGTGTTTCCAACTGAAGTCAAAATCAAAACAAAGTTTCAAGCACTTTTTGGCAGAAGACAAGTGATTATGTGAGAAGAAAACACAACCCAAATCCCCAAAAGCAAAACAAATTCCCCCTGAGCTATTTTACAGGGATGTAACTTGAAAGTAAATCATTGCTTACTGCAAAGAGTAAATAAAAAATTACAAATAACTACCTACCATAAAACTGTAACTGTAGTTTATTGGGGCCAGATGTGCATTTAAACGAGAAGGCTCTGAAAGCTGATGCTCCCACAAATTTGTCATTAAAAAGTGCCTTTTTGTGGGGATTATTGATCCTTCTCAATGCTTTATTCTCTGCCATACATCTAAGGAAATGTAACAGGGAGAGTTGACACTCTGTCAACAGGGAGAGTAACCCACTGCAGTAGAACACATCTTTGTAAATGCCAGAAGAGAGTCTTTACTGCTATCATTTCAACATTTAATACATGCTAGAGTAGCAGAACCTGAATTTTAAAGGATTGAATTATTTTACGCTGTAGAATATTGGCAGCTGTAAAAATGTGTCAGTCTCATCTGATTGATTTCATTGGTGTGGAAGCTGACCTCAGACTAAATAAGGAACAAATGGGACCACTTCTATTGATGGATGTGCATGTACACTCAGGCCAATTCACTCTGAAGAATGTCACATATTCACTGAAACTTAGTAACTGGCCTGAAGGAAGTGTATGTATGCAGTAGGTCCATGCAATTATCCTGATTGAAGGAAACCCCTCCTGCCATGCTAAATGATGTGCTCCAGCGTTGGCGTGCTGCAAAGCCTGCTTACTTGTTAGTTCAGACAAATCCTGACTATATCCTCCTGATTAGTTTCTCCAAAACAGAGTACAACTTAAATAATGGCACCCCTATGAATCTCATTCCCAGGAAAAGGACTGAAAATGTAATAGAGCATGTGAAAGCCAACATAAAGATGCCAGGTAGCAGAATTTTCACCTAAACCACATCAGCTGGGAACTACAGCCAACAGTTCCCTACTGGCAACAGCTAATACCAAAAAATTCTACCTGGCTGAAAAACTGTCCAGTCTATAAAGTTCCCACAAAGCACAAAAACAGTATTTAATTTCTGCTCAATTCCATGGCTTTCTTGCCCTCCCTACCCCACACTACCTTGTCAGTTAAAATTTATTAAATCAAACCTGTGAAAAATCCAACATCCTACTCTGAACAATTCTGTATGAGTAGGGTGAGATACATATGCAAAACACAAGGCAAAAGCTCATCGCTTCAGTCTTTTTTAACACCTCTCTCTGAGTGTAACTAAGCAAAGCGCCATGAATTGATTTATTTTTATGGAAATTTAACATATTTTATTCATTGCCACCTCTCTGCCACTTAAACAGGCAAATCTAACAAAGTTTCTAATATATTTCTCCTATAATTGCTATTATTAGACCTCCATCACAATAAGGACTATTACACTCTTTGAGCTCTCCATGGTGACATTTTCCTTTCAACAAATACATGCTGAGCTGAAGATAAGTTTATATTATGAGCACACACCACCCTGCCTATTTATACAAAGTAAACCCCATCTGCTGCCACACTGCATGATCAACCAGTTTGACCAGACTTTTCTGAAAATGAGTGTAAAAAAAAATAGCATTTTACTTCAACTCTTCTCATTCTGAAAAGTCACGACATCTACAAATGTCACTTCAACTGACTAGAAAAACCCAGATCTGTGAGAAAATATTCTCTCACACTTCAGCTTTGCTGATGCACACCCTAATCCTTGGAAATTTTTCATGATCATTAGTAAAGATCTTGTTAAAACATCACAGTATAAAACTGTTCATAGTCTTGGTTCCCTTATGTCTATTTTCATGTTAATTAGGCATTACAACTGCGTTGCTTTGAGAGTTAGACACACGATTTACTCCAGTAACAGAATCCTCAACAGAAGGACTTCATCCCCTTACAGCCACATACGTACAAATCACTTCAGTAGTAGCACCAGAAGCATCAGTTTCACTACCACAAACACCAGAAGGGTGGCATAAACCTGCAATTTCTACAGTTATTTCTAGAAGAAAAAGTGTCGATAAGTACAGATCTATCTTAGCTGGAAAACTCCCACTGAAGTTATCACAGTGGCTTGCAAAGTCATCAACAGATACACAGCACAGGCAGAGCAGGAGCAAATTCTCTAGTGTCCCCTCCCTTAGATCCCCTTGGACACCTGCCCTTCCCAGAGAGACCCTCTGAATGATCTGTGTGCAAAGCACAGCATGTCCGATTAAGTATTTGGAAAAAACGTGCCTTGTCTAAATGAGGCACCAGCACTAACAGCATCTGATGCAGTTTAAGATGGGTCAAGGGCAAAGGTGCACCAGTACCACAGGTTTCGCAGGACATTAAAAACTGAAATTATTGGTGAAGTCATTTTAAAGCAGAAAAAGCAGCAGTTCTCAAAGTTAAAACATTACTTGGTAATTGGATCAGGCCGTCAGCTCTTCATTTCAAAATCTGATAGCAGCAGCATTTCACACTTCTGCACAATGTCCTACAAGCATGGCTGGCCCACCCAGTGCAGCTCCATGCAGCTCCTGTCCATGCAGACACCACACCCACATGTTCTTTGGCTTTTCCAGACTGAGTAAATGTCTCCTTCCACAGGGATACCCAGGAAAGCTTGTCTCAAAGGGTTAAACCACGGCAAGGCTCTGTGTCACAGCTTTTACTCAGAAGTAAAGTGACCTGAGGTCAGATTAACTCACTGTGAAAGGATTCCTTACATCTCAGGCATTTAGTTAAATGAATTTACCTCAGGGTCTCTGTAAACAAGCTGTAACAGGCTGAATGCAGAGAGGGCTTTCCAGAGAGTGAACCTCCAGACTCTACTGAGAGCAGTGCAGTGACACACACAAACACGACTGCATGCGGCACAGGACAGGCAGCGCTACAAGGCTCTGTCACCATCCACCACACCTGGGAAACTTGCTTCAAGCAGCCAGGAGGATCTGGGAAGTAGTCATCTGTCAATAATGAGCTGAACTGAGATCACTGAACTGACTTCCCCAGGCAGCAACTGCTGACAGTTCCCTGTCACAACTGAGAACCAGAGATTTCCATGTGAAAGGGTCATCTCATTACGAATTCCCAAGAGTGTTTGACCCCACCCTGTCTGACATGAAGGATACACGTTCCATTTCCCCAAGCGGCTTTGCCAGAAGCAGTTTGCATGGAATGACAGCACCGTAATCCTAATTTACAATCAGAGGGCTACATGCTCTAGAAACTATTTTTGCTTCTTGCACAGTACCTTTTGTAGAGAAGCACCGCAAAGTCACCTTACCATCCTCCCAGGGAACCCTGCCAGAAATGAAGGGACTCAAAAGACAGGAAATACTGCATGGATTTTTTGTTTCTCCAGCTCTGGCAAAACATTTTCATTAGTACCTCAGATTCCCATGAGTCGCTCAACAAGCACAACTGGAGATTCGGAGAGCCGAGTTGCAGTAATTTACAGAGGTTACAACTTGAGGCAGTCTGTTCTATGCCTCTAGGTGGACTTTACTGTGTCTGTAACAGATGTGACCTCATGGCGTAACTCGTCCACTTCAGCTGGTGAAAGGGATTTGCCCTAACACACCAGTCCACAAAGTGGTGCAGCTGAAAACAGGCACATATTCATGTCTGCAGACTCTGCTGCAAGATTACAGACTAATAAGTAGCTAAAGATTCAGCAACACTCACTTGAGACAGGTGTTCATCTCAGTCTGTATGACTCATTTACGTGCTCTGCATCATTTGCAGGCTTACTTATCACCAATCTGGGTGAAATGCAAGGACAGATACAACTACTGAGATTTTGCAGAAGTGACTCCTGTGACACTGGAGAATCCTGGAGAGCCAACTCTGGGGCATGTACCTGCTTGCCTGTTAAAATCTGTTCCTAGAAATTATTTTCTCTAGGATGAGATTTATTAGCCTAAGTCAACTCAGCAATTCTGCTCTATCAGCACTGCTTGCAAAATAATTAATAATTAATAAAAATAATAGCACTAATAAAAAAAACAATAGCACATAATGAATGATAATAATCAATAATAAAATTTAAAATGCAGGTAACACACGTAACAAAGCAGTTAGATTGATGCTGCCACAAAGGCTTTACTGACTGGCTTCATTTATATGCTTTTGCTTCAGTAAAAGCTCTGTTTTTCATCACAAAATTACAGTAAGTATCTTAGAGAGTGAAACGTACATAAAAGGGGACAAAGGGCAGTCCATAGCCTAACATCCCCTTACAAAGTACATTGCTCCCATCTCCAAATATTTCAGAGCAGAGGCTCTTCAAAAATACTCCCTGTTATTGTATTTGAGCTGTACTGCTGAACTCAAATATTCATGCGTATTTAATATGATTATGGATGAGAACATTTATAGTCTTGCTATATTATGCTTGATGTTTTAAACTGTCATTATAGGCTTCAGCATACTGACTACTTACGAAAAAATCCTTTACAGTGCTGGAGAATGCAGTATTTAAAAGCTATATGAACCCTGTAAGAAAGGTTAAGGCTGCATGCTCCAATTTGCAATAATCAATGTTTAAACAACAATATTCAGTACTCAGCTTGCCCCGATCCTGGATGCACATTTGTTTTGAAGGCTGATGCAGGATTAGGGCTGCACTGCTGAAAATAAAGCCCATCCACACAATGTTTCAAAGGCCAACATTACTCACTGAGGAGTATTAATTCAACCCCTCTGCTTTCACTTCAGCTTTATATACTCAATCTGTGCAGGCTCCCAGGCTGCTAGAAACCAAGGTAAGACATTCATGTATAACTTCAGATCAGATTTCAATTCTTTCAAGTTCAGCATCTCCAAAATACCTACAGCTACCCTACAATATACCATTTTCTATCTAAAGATAATTTACTTTTCTTGTTACCCTTTGTGTAATTTCTGTTATGTAGTCATCATACAAAAATAACTGCATCTAACTTCAGCATTTTAACTGGACACCTGCATTTGCCTGCCACTTTTGGGGGGAATGGAGCAATCCCTCACAACATGCTTAATCTCTGTTGGAAAGAAACATAATCAAGTTGAATGATGGAGGCCACACACAGAGATCATTGTTTGAGAGAGAGCTGCAAAAAATGGGTGCAAATGAATCCTCTGATCACTCTGTTAGATCTCATGTCTTACCAAGCCAACCAAAGGACAGGGATAAGGGCAGCAGCTCCTCTGATACCCATCTCCTAGAGAACAGAGAGGAGAGAAAACCCAGCTGGTCCTCTCCTTTTCAGCAGAAGCTGTTAGAGCCAAGCAGAGCCCACACAGCAGGCCTTACCTAAGGCTATGTCTCTCCAGGAGCTGAGATTCAGGTCAATGGACAGTAACTTCCTCCAAGAGTAACCACACTGCAAATGTTCGTACTCTACATAGATTAGCCCAGTGACAGAAAAGACAACTATTTTTGTTCTTTCATGCTCATTGCTCCTCCAGGGCTGTATTTCTCAATATACTTGACCTTTGCCATCCATCACAATAAATCTGAACAATCCAAGTTGGGAGAAAACAGTGAATCAAATCTCAAATCTTTTTATGAGCTGTTTGACCTTGCCCTTTACATGTCCTTATATCTTTCATCACACTTTGTTACAAGGAATGCAAATAGCCATTTTTTCCCTTCTATTCATTAAAAATACAGAAAGCACAAGATAATCTCTTAGAAAAGCCCCAGTGCAGTTTGTCAAACGGCAAGTAAGGAAGCAGGGGAAGTACTGGATAAGATAAATGCAGTAAGGGTTGAAAGTTTAGGAGATAGAATACATTACGGAGGATATGATGTAGAAAAACAGAATGAGATTAAGAGAATTAAAATGAAGCCTAAATATCTGGAAAGTCGCCACGCAGCATGATTTATTCAACTGTTAAACAACTTTGGTTATGGAGTAGGAGATACTATGCTCAAGTAGCTAAATTGTCACTAAAATACCTTGCCAAAAGAAGTCCTTCACTATCAGCAGATGGGCTTTATCTTCTCTGACACTGTGCATTAACTGCACAGACTCTGACATTAATTTTAGACATGAGTGTGAATTTCTGACAGAAAAATCTCAGTTCTCCCTGCTTTGGCAGTGTAATTGCTGACAAGTTGGATGCTAAGCCTTCTTTTCTTGTTGTGGAGAAACCCCCCATGCACTGCTCTGAACAAACAAGGCAAAGCGAGAGGAGCATTCGCTTCAGCCTCCTGCCAATATCTAATTTCTGCAGCTTCCCTACGGGCTGCCTGCAGCCAGTAGAGAGAGACAGTCCTTGCCAAGCAGGCTTCAGGCAGCCTTACTCTGTAGCTCTAAAATGTGTTCTGAGGATCTCCTTCTGGATGCTTGGCCAACCAACTGGTTAAGCCCAATACCTAAAAACAGTGCTGCAAGTTCTTTCCTCCCCGTATCAAATCTTTGTTGGTACAGATGGTCACAGTTCTAACAATATAAGACTGCATCCACTAACACAGGAGAAAAGGGTATTATTTGAACTGTTACTCACAATCTTTGTGTCTGGACCACAAGACTGAACTGCCTTGAAAAGATCAAGATCCGATGAAACATATAGCTGAATTACCAGATGGTGAAACTTAGTTTAAATACAAATCTACATCTCTAATTCTAACCTATTTGGGTCTTTAAAAAACACATTAGGCATTTGGTAAGTGTCAAGCCTTGCTTTCAATGCCTCTTTTGCCCCATGAGCATTTATTCCAATGTGTCACATCTGCTGGGCTGGTTACACTCGCATACAGACTCATGAGCCTTTGTTTTTTCATCTCTAATGAACTCTGCCTTCCTCCGCCTTCTGCAATGGAATGAGGTGTTTCCATCCCTGTACCTTACAAAAACTCTTATATCTTTTCCATGCTGTCTTAGGAGCAGAGATCAGTTAGGGCCAGCAATTACAGAGCTTTTAACACATACACTTTGGTTTAATATTAGCAACATCAATTGCAATTCTGAACCCCAATTCTCTGCATTCTACACTGAAAAATATGCACAGCTAATTTTTAAACTCTCCTGAAAAAAGCGATGAGTAAACTAAAAATTATTCTAATAGCCACTTGGGAGCTTGAGTCATGGAGACTTAGCCATTGAATTCAACTTCTTCTAATTACTTTGTTTGTTCTGAATTCTGCTAATACATTTAGACAGGAATTCCCAAACCACCCATATGAATGCAAGTTTAAAAAATTGTTTTGCTTTTCCTTGTCAGAAATTCGCAGAATTGTGCTTCCAGTAATTCTCATATTCATGCATTCCCATGCATACTACTGTCTTTTGAGTATTTTTTGTTTTGGAGAGGAAAACAATTATTTTTAAAATATACTTTATCTTTTTGTACTAACACAGCAAATATTTTAATCCTGAAATTCACCTCCATCATCCACCAGCAACATCTTAAGATAAGGCAGCTGTGTAGTCACTAGAACAAGCTTTACTTTAAGGGTCTCATTCCTGTATGTTCTCCCCCTATTTAATGGAAAAAATATGCTCCTTAAAAAGACAGCAGGCAACATCTAGCCTAGGTATGTGGAACTGTCTCAGTATATTACAGGAAACTAAATGCCGTTTTCTCTCTTTAAAGAAATCTACTTCTTTCTGAGAGGAAGCTCAGGGGGATAGATTAAATTAATTGCTTCATGAGACTCAGTTTTACTAGACAACTCAGTATTAGTCCAGAGCGATATTTTACAAAGATCAATACAAATGCAACATTGATACAAGGAACTCACTTGTCTCTTCTTGGTGATATCACACATCTTTCAAGACTGATGACTGAACTAAACTGCTTAAATGTCCAAGATCTTGGATGCCAGCCAGTGGGTTCATTGCAGAGGTGAAGGTGCTAACACTGCACTGCATCACTGCAGTGACTCAACACAAACCTTCCCACTCAAGAATGTTCTCGCACCTGGAAATAACGGTTCTGGCTACTGCTGCAAGCTCCACCAGCACACAAAACACATCTTCATCACAAGCACCCAGGAACCGTGCCCAGTGAAAGAACTCAGTAAAACTATCGAGTCCAGTAAGGAGTTTTAAGAGACCAGTGGGTCTTCACAAGCTCCAGAGCCCCTTCTGAATACACTAGAAGGACAGAGAGCCCAGAATCATTGGCTTCTGAGGGCAGACACCAAATCACAAGGCCAAACATGCAGACATTATGCAGTATCCATGCCTTGAAACTATATAGCAGCTGGATACTGCATTGGAGTCCTTTTCCACCAAGGATTCTTCTGCCAAAGCCTTCTGGAGCACTCATTAACTGATAGCAAAGGAAGAAACCTGTATGAGCCAAGCCACCTTGCAGTGATACAGTCTGAAAGCCTTTTACTGTTACACATCTGCTCTGCTACCAAAGCAGTGATACAAAACAGCCCAACAGTTTAGCAAACAGCACGAGGAAATGAAATGGGAGAGCAACTCCACTTCCATTTGGCTCAAAAATAGCTTTAGCACTGAAGTTTAACACAGAGCCCCAGTCACCGCCTCCATCTGATCACCCTGACAAATTAGATTTCTGACATCTACATTTCTGGCCACCTGCCAGCAAACAGGGAAAAGTAAAAAGCCCAACTTACCGAAAGCAGTTTGGTCCAAATACAATGGCAAGATTGCAAAGATTCATCCTGTTCTCTACGTGATGCTCAGCAAGCTTTATCAGGAACTGGCACAGGTACTTCAGCAGGCGGTAATGAGCATAAGGCAGCTCTTTAAGGAGTCCTTTCAAGTTACTTTCCTTCTCCATGTCATTTCTAGAGTCTAGGAAAAAGAAGAGAAGAAAAATGTATGTATATGGGCTTCTTCATTGCTGTCAATTTAATTACATGGGTGAGCAAGCAGTGGGAGCTAAAATTCACTCCTGCTTCTGCTCAGAGACACACAGCTCCTCAGTCTTCCTCAGGGAACACACATGTTTCTCATGAGGCTCACCCTGGCCAGTTAAGGGCGCCACCTCATACCTTTATGCTGTAGCCTTTTTACTGAGCAGATTGAGCAGTTACTAACAGTCAGCTAAGAGCTTTAGAGTATGTTTATCCCCACCTGGCACAGCTAAATCTGCTTTAACTCCCTCTCTACCAGATCCTCAGATTCCATGCTCCTTCTGTCATCTCTACTTCCCAAGCCGTTCTTGTACTATTAGTTTCCCTTCCCATGAAAACCTTCAAAAATAAGAAAGCAAGAGTGGTAAAACAAAGCCTCCTGAAATTCACAGTGTTACAACAGCACTACAATACCTTATGTGGATAACAACTCTGCTACATATTCAGGAGGGAGTCTTTCTTATAGGGAAGAGACTGTTCTGGGCACTGCCACACTTCAAAACGAGTCAAAATGTGGCCTCATGTTAGAGAGTAGCCTTGTTATACTGCACAATCTTCTAGAATTTAGGTATGAATAAAAGTTTTCCATATTGAACTGAGTCACATCCAAATATTAAAGTAAAAATTGCATAAACTTCACAGATGCTGTGCTTGTACAGACCCAGGCGGTGAACACAAGCTTGGCCTCACACGCAGCTTCTGCTTAATTGTGTCTTGCCGCTGGAATTGAATTCAAGTGCAAAATTTTTTGCTCCCCTCCTCCATCACAAAAATACCTTCCAAAAAGTGATTTATACCCACCAAAATCTTGGGTTTATGTGTCAATAAAAGCAAAGTCTTGAAAACAAGTCAGTATTGCTTTCCCTTTATACCAAAACAGGATGTATTAGTCCTTGCAAACTTTAATTTCTACTCTCCATGAAAGTGAAATGTTACTGAAACTTTCACATATGCACGAAAACCCCAAGGACCCGCAACATCCTTTCCAGACAGAAGACCTCATGCCCTGAAGGTTTTCTGCACCGATCTAATTATAAGCAGTGTCCATTAGCATGAGGCCATCTGTGCATTTCTAGTACTTTTTTCCTCATTTATTAGCCTTATGGGTTGCTGGTGCTGCTCTGCTGTATGCCCTGCTACCAGCACACAGAGAAGACTGGCAGGAAAACATCCCACAGCTTGTGTTGCAAGAAACAAAAAATAAATTTACATTTGCTCCACCTTTTCTTAGAGAGAAACAAAAGGAAGGGAAAACAAAAATCTTTGAACACCATCTAATGTATGTATAAATGCTTCAGAAGTCTCGTCTTTGTTTTTACTTTCATTTCCCAGAAATATTCCAGAGCTGGGAGAACAGTGTTTCAGGAGTAGAATGCTTTGAAAAGCGGTTAGTTGTGAAAATTAGCATCTGTATAAAAATATAGGAAAGTGACTCCTGTGAACTCAGCCACTGGGCTGCAATATTATTTCTGTTTTACAATAAGACTTTTTTTTGTGGCTAATAAACAGGATTTATCCTGTAAATAGTTCGGCAAACAAATGAGGTTTCTTATATACTTATTTGCCACTTCATATAGCTGAAACTTGAGGGACTTCACGTGCTTCCAAGCTTAGGATTCCTGCCTTACCTGACACGCCTAATACTCTACATGGCAAGAAAGCCTTTTTATATGCATGCTGAATTCACTTTTTTGCACCTGTTTTGGTACCACAGACTTAGAATTAATTCTTTCATCACAGCATACCAAAGTTTAAAATGCCAGTCAAATCACAGGACCAAACATTTTAACCAACTGATTAATTAAATCCTTTTCTTCTACAGATAATAAATTAGCTCCTTCAGAAAAGTCAAATATCAAACATGCATGAAGCAGATGAGACAAAAAAATCTTATTTGCTTGCTTATCACAACCTTTTTTACAGTTACAGAGAGGAAAAAAATCATGGCTTAGCTACTAGAAATCAGCTTGGCAACAGCAAGAAATCTGATCCACTACAGCAGAAAAATTTCAGGAGGCCTCTGAAGACTGTATTAAATGGAATAACAATAAGGAATTTCAGTGAATTTGTATTTGCACTGATCAAAGTGGACTGTACTGTCTCTGACTTGATTACTAATTATCTTGTTATGACACTCAAAAGAAAACAAAACACAACTAATTTCCATGTAGCCAAAACATTAAAATTCACCTCCAAACATACTTTTCTTCAGACAACAAAGCAACTAGCACAGTTTTCTACTACAAATTGCTTGCAGTTACGATAAGGAAAGCCAAAGCCATCTCTCAGAAAAAATGTACCTCTTCCACCAGCATCACTCTGTCATCTAATTAGGGAATGCCCTTGATAGCTAATTGCCTGTCTGAGTCTCCCACTGGGACTTTAGACTGATGGGTACTTTTTCATTTACTGGAGGAATTTCCATCCCTTCCAAACTAGAAAGATTCTAACAACCACCACAAAACATTCTGAACACAGGTTTGCACTCTGACAACAAACAAAGCGATTGGGCCTTAGTAGTATTTTCTGGGTAGGATGTCCCTGTTCATTAAACATGACGTTTTATGGGGTGTGAATCAACATCAAAAATGTTATTGCTGAGCACAGTCAAACCTTTGTTCATTTCTGTACTTTCAAGAACAGAGACAGATACCACATCACAAGATCATGAGAAATTACCCTAATTGAAGGACACAGAGACAATGAGTAACATGAGGTAGCAAACCCCATTTACTGAGCCATCAAATTCCTTCTCCTTGTGAAATCTAAGAAAGAAAATAGGGCTTTGCTCTCTCTCCTCCATCTCCAGTGAAAAGACAAGGGAAGGAACTCAAGTTTTTCTCGCAAAAGAATCCAAAAAACAAAAGAATTTGTTGATTCTTCCGCTGATAACATTTCATGGATTTCAGCTTTATTTTTAAAAATTCCTTTTAAAATTTGTGGTGAATCTCAACCACAAAGTATATGCACGCATACACAGTATTCCATGCACTTCGTACAGTTTTCAGGTTAAGTCTGCTACTGCTATCCATGACTGTATTTCTTCAAATATAACAGCTTTTCAACTTATCAGAGAGCAAAACCAGTCTTCAGCCATAACAACAATCCGTTCTTTGGAGCATTCCTCCTCCTTTTCAGTTTGTTTCAAAGTCAGTCACTAAGGTTTACTGAGCTGGTAGTCACTATCAGAAAACCATCAGAGCACCAGAGTGGTTTATGCTATTCATGATTTTCAAGCACTGCATATCCAATTCTTTTGTAAATTTTGCCTAGGGAAAAGGAGGAAAGTAAGAATGAAGGCTAAGAGGAAGGTGCTCTCAAGGCAGACAAAGACATTCAACTTTTTTATTTTGTGAGCCTTCCGAAAGCCATGTGCAATAGACAGCATCTCAGCCGAGGCCTGAAAGTGAAGCCTAGCTAGGTGTGCAGTCAGGAAGGGCTTGAAACCAAGAACAAAATAGAGGGGATTGGGCTGAAGAAAGGAACAAAACCAGAAGCCTCAGGCCATGTCTAGGTTCAGCAGCCAGAGGACACAAAACACAGAGGACCACAGAAGCCAGCAAGGGCAGCTGGCACCTCAAAGCTGAACTAGGGACTCATTAGTGAGGAACAAGTCAAGGATACAAGTGAAAAGGACAGGCAGTCTCTCCAAAAATGTTAATTAACTAGAAACAGGAGATTCAACAGTGTAGGAGGTACAGACAAATTTGTGAGGGTGTTTTCAGTCTCATTTAATTTCAGCATACACCCACAGCTCACAACAAGAGGGACATATTTTCCAATAGTTCATGCTATTTCTGAACATATTGAGTGTCTCTGACACTAGAGACACAATCTAATTCCCCAGTTCATCTCTGTTTATGGTACTCCTTCATGCTGCCTGAACTTCACTAAAGATAAGGAATTTCCTGCAAACAGGTGCACGTATCGGTTTTGCTCAAGTCTCAGATGGTCTGATCCCAAACAACTCCAGTCTGGGAGCACTGAAGCCACATTACCACAACACCCTAGCCAATTACCTGTGCTGTGAAGTGAGGAAGAGAGGCCACTGCTCAGTGTCATACTAGCACTGCACAGGTGCCAGCTGCCTTGCATGCTACCAGGCTGGAGGGCAGATAGAAAAGCTTGCATCTGTCAGCAGCTCTCAATGTGCCCTGGGAAGCTGATCCTTGGCACAGAGGCAGCAGGCTGTGCACTGCAGTACCACGGCACCCACTGGGCTGTGAGAGGAATTAAAGCCTTTCTTTTCACCTCTGCCATCTATGGGAAGTGGGACTCCCGTCTCTCTCTGCCAAGACACGTTCTGCTTCAGACACCATCCTTCAGACGTGATCCTGCCCCACAGGGAAAAAAAATCATAGCTTGTTGCCAACAGGAGCAGAAATGTTGTAAGCCCTCCTCATAAGAAGGCTGTCATCACAATCCAGCTTGAGACACCTCACTCTATCATTACGGCACTTTGCAGTGCTGTATTTATCCTTCATTCCAACATACAGGAGGAAGAGCACACTTCTTTCGCAACTCTGGTGAGTGTCATCTGCATAAAAAATTCAGTTCCAAGAGTTTTTACTGCATAACAAATGCCACCATCAAACAGAAAACAGAAGTTATTTCTCTAGCTTGGAAATAGCTCTGATAACACTGAAACGACAATAAAAGTCAAAGGAAAAGGTTAACATCATGTCACAGGAGCCTGGAGAATCACAGATATCTAATGAATCAGATTTGGTGCACTGCTGCAGTTACCATGCTTAAAAGGTCAGCTCTCATCTATTCATTTTCACAGTCATTGGTCAGATTGAAATTTGACCTCTAAAATCCCCCAACACAAGCCATATTTTTGGTTCTGCTTGTTCATGTAACTCAAACAGCTGCTGGCTACTAAGTGTTCTGTAAACTGACATGTTGATCCGGAAAGGAGCTGCTCCTTCCCTTCCACTGCCTACTATCCCTCTCCCTGAAAAAGGCAAGGCTGTTCACAGGCACCAGACAAAATCATGCCAGCCATCACAGGCTGTGAGCAGAAGGAGGTATGTGAAACAGAACTCACATCTTGCTGCTGTCCACTGAAAAAATATAAATTCTATAGGAGGAGCAATGTCAAGAAGCCAGAGTGACGAAATAGCATTAAACTTAATTAGACTGAGTAAGAAAGGAAGACAGAGTCTGTATTTCACTGCACCTCCACTGGAGGAAGGAATAAAACAACAAAAAAGATGTTTACCGTACAGTAGCACTTTGTCTTGATGAAAGCAAGTGACCCGTGAAAGGGGTAAGAGCTGTGCAGTTCCTAGTACACACAGATGTCTTAAGATTCAGTGATCACGATACAGAAGATAAGGAATGAAAAGCCAGAGGGAAGAAACAAGCTCAGGCAGGGATTGCTGCATGGGAGCTGCTAATTTCTGGCTGAAGTTTCTCAAAGTACAGCCCTCCCACGAGTGGGCACAGCTCTGCTCTGCAGCAAAGCCTCAGCCACAAAAGAGATTGTGATGGACATTTTTTACCCCAGAACTCCCCATAAGGAGCAGCCTTTATTTGTCAGGCATTGTGAGAAGACCAGCCAACACCAAGGTCACTATCAGTGTGTCCCTGGCCTGCGCTTGCAACACACATCTCCGATCAACATCATTTACAGAGAGGCCCTTCCCAGCTCCCACTGCCACTGTCCTTCTCCAAGGGCACAGAGAGAATGCCAGGACACACCAAAATACACTATATGATGTTTTATGGAACTGCATAGTCCTGGCATTACACTGAATATTTATATAAACAAAAGTATTTTAGGGTTTGAGGGCAGCATGCAGAGCTCTGTTTCACACAACACTGCACAGGCTGCAGACAGCAATGCCAAACCAGCTGTGTGGACCTCCTGAACACCAACAGGACAGCTTCTCTCTTCCATAACAGGGCAGATTATTTCTCTTTGATTTGGTAACAAATTTGATGGCTGGAATTGAAAAAGGTTACAGCTACAGGTAAAATTTGTAATTTTCAGTCCAGCTATTTTTAGCTAGAGGAATCACTCTCTAACCATTTTGATGGTAGGTAAAGTAACTATGTTCTTCTCAGGCCAAGATCTCAGCTGGCTTAAAAAATGCTGATAACAACCCCTAAAAATACACCAAAAGAAATCTAACATAATCCTAAAAAAACATTTCCCATGCAAAGCTTCAACAGGAGGGAATACAGAGATTGTGACAGAGCTTGTATTTGCCTTCGCTGCAGACATGTCGCAAAGTGGCTCCAGATTCAGAGTTATTTTTTAATAACCTGTTGACTCAGAAACAGTTTGACCTACTCTCTTCACAGTTTACAAAATGAACACCCAGGCACGCACTCTCCTGGTACCATTTTGCAACCAATACCCTTGCACATACTTTGATAAGTGAACAGATAACTCCCGCAATCCTGCACAGTTGGTTGATCATTTAACTGCAAGCAAATGCCCACCTACCACTTAAGCTAATCTGAACACGACGAAAATCATCAGTGCCTCTCATAACTACTCGTTTATGCTGTATTTCCTAGGGCGTGAAAAACCCTTCAAGTTTTCTTCAAACTTTACAAAAGCCTTCCCCTTGCCACAACAGCCAACTTGCATTTTTCAAATAAGTCTTTTTTCCCTAATCAAAATTACAATGGCATTAAGCCTGAACTTATTGTGAAATACAAGCAAACTTAGCTATGAAGACACGTCACAGTTGGATGGATTTTTGCAGAACTGGGTTCATAGGTTACACCAGTAACTTTATTTGGAAAGAAGAAAGTTTGGTGAGTGAATCTGCTTAGTAACAATATCCATCTCATTTCCCTGGAAAGTACTGGGGGGATTTTGCCTTTCCTGTAGGAGACAGAACAAATTAACCTTTCCACAAACAGCACTGTTCGCAAAGGACATCAGTAGTTGCTGATACACCAATATGACCTTTGTGGAAGAGATATGGAACAGCAAAGGCGTGACTTACTTATTTATTACTAATTTACACTTAAGCTGTGATTTCTGAGAAAGAACATAATTAAATACAGCTCATGAGTCAGACCTGGTGAAATCTAGAAGTCCCCAGAGAAAGCACAGCAATGACCAGAAAAAAATGACTTTCTAAAACAATAGCACCTTCCTACACAACACTTCCCGAACCCTATCCTTGTGCCCCAGACAACTTTACTAAATAGGGAAGGTATTTTACACAGTCCACAAACAACCTACAGCTGAAATGTCTGCATTCAAGGTAAAGCACAAAGCTCTTCTCCAGTGCACCACCAACACTCTCTCCAGCCCAAAAAACAAAAGAAATAAAGAAAACACATGGCACTATTCTCACTCCTCTTGGAAATGGCTAAACCTCCTCTCCTACTGAAGGCAAGAAAAGTGGAAGGTGTAGACCTCAAGACATGAATGTGAGAACCTCCTCTGCATTCTCCAGTAACTTTACCTACTTACCTTGCAACTTCTTAAGAAAAGATAAAGAAGTGTTGACTGCCTGCAGCAAGAGAGATGAACTGTCAGTGACCCATATGGTCAAGGAACAGGGCCAACCACCACTTATTCCACCTACCACCACCAGAGATTGTCAGATACAGATGAAATAGACTGAAACTTGCATAACTCTCTTCAAAATGATTTCTCAACTTTCCACAGCAGAAGTGGTATTCTGTCCTATGGTTGATCCACCACTTGAAGGTGGATGAGGGGGTGTAAATAAAAGAAAAAAAAGAAATCTTCCAGGTTGTGTGCTACAACAGGGAATAAAACAAAACCTGCTGTTACTTGCAAACTGGTTCTTTCTTTTGGTGGACAATCATATTACTTAGTGTGAAGCAGAAACTTTGGCAGTGTATGCTTTCAGCCCGATCTGACAAGCAGATGAAGTTCTCATTTCTCAAGAGTCCAGTACAATGAAAGTGCCAGAAACCAACCTATGAAACAAAAATAAATCTATCTATTAATCTGTGCAATTATTTTATACAAGCATACCCAAAGAAACCAGCTGATCATTTCATTTTTAATTCCACAGATATAACTGGATTAGAAAATCATAAATAGTCCAGACTTTACCAAATACATGAGAAACATTTTTCTGCCTCTTGTAACAGAACTGCACATCTGGGAGCAGGTAAGAGCTGAAGCCAAAGGCAATGAGAAACAAAGTAAGTAAACTAAGAAACCAGTTACCCAGAAAGAAAGTGCATTGAAGGATGAAGACTACCTCTCACTTACCCTGATAAAGCTGAATGAACCTGGGATGTAAGGCAGACGTGATAATTCCATCTGGCAACTCTCTCAGAAACAGTTTCAGCAGACTGGCTGCTGAGTACACATCACCATCTCTAGCGAGTTCCACCTCTTCCCCACAATCGTACCGCAGACGCAGCTGCTCCACCATTTTCACGCTCCCGTTGACCCTGAAGAGTCCCTCCTGTGTCATACCTGTAATTATATATTGATTTAAGATTGAGCTGAACCACCACATCCCAGTGACATGATGAAACAGATATTCTAGTTTAAATAACACACATGCAGTAATACAAACAACGGCAATTAATACACTACAATATAAAAAAATACTACTTTGTCCTCAGAAACTCCCTCTAGTCAGGTAGTTAGATTATGATAAAAAAAAAATACTAATGACAAGATCTTGAGGCCTGGGAAACTATTTTGAGAACCCACAATACTGCAATGCCACTGAGCTGTCTCACACGATGACAAACCAACTGAGACAAGACATTTTCCATTGGGATATTTCAACAGAAAAGGATCCTATGAAGGACTGACTCTACAAAACACTTCTGTTGTTTCATTTTTGGAAGTAGCCCATCACCTTGTGCAGGACTGCCATACTCACACATGTGATTGCTTCCAGCTTCATGTTCTAGGGTAACAGGTTCTCACCCATGACCATCATGAGGCAAAAATATCTGAATATGTGCTGAGTACAGCAGTAACTCCATAGTGAGTTCTACAACTTCATGATAGTAGGAAATCTCAATGAGCAAATAATGTATCTTGGACAGCACAAAGCCCAAAGTATTTCACAATGAAAAAGAAATGGTATAGATCACTACAGGCCAGACACCCCACACCAGGAAAAGGAGATGTACAAAAAAAGGGAGGCTTCAACAGAGAAAGCCAGACTAATCAAACTGAATTGAACAGCACTTTCTAGGCATTTGTTAAGATTCAAAACCTTCTGTGAAGACCCTAAAACTGATCCCTATAAATTATTTTCTCCCTAGAACACTTTTGCAAAAATTCTGCCTTTCTACTACTGTGTCTATAGACCTGCTTGTTCTTCCTCAGAAGCGTAACACTAAGAGGATCGAAATATGTATTGTTTTCACCAGTTCAGACTAGACATCAAGGAACTGCAATCTGACAGAATGCTTCCAGGCCAGGAAATCAATTCTGAGGCAGCAGAGTTTGTAGAGAAAAATAATCTCTTTTATTGCACCAGAAGACAAACACTGCTCTACTAAGGGGAAAAAATGGACAAGCACCCAAACATTTTACTTGAGTTATATGAGATACTGTTGGCAGTTTGTATTCCTGCATTCCCAACAAAATGCATTGTGACATGCTGTGCTGCCATCTCGAGGGCAGAAAACGCCTCATCTCAATAAAGATTTTTGGTTTTGCAGCACTAGGTGAGCAAACGCCACAGCCCCCACACAGATCAAACTTCCTTCTCCCTCTCACTCATCTATGGAAATAAAAAGGCTAGAACATCCTGAAAACAGTAAATAGAAACTACTAAATACAGAACAGGGAAATTTGGCTTCATCTATAAATTTGGAAATAGGCAAACTTAGTTTAAAGATGAAGCTGCCCAACAGTCAGCTCACCCTGGGTATCTGGGCCCTTGTTAAAAATGCCTTCACAGTTAACTTCACCATTAATTCACAAAATAAACCTTACACAGATACGGGACACCCATTTCAACAACTTCCCATATAAGAGGGCATCTTTGAGATATTGCTTGCATTTCTGAGAAAAAGAATGGCCTTTATCGGGGCCAGATAATCAACCTGGCATTCAGAAGCCCAACTAATCTTGCTGCAGAGTAGAAAACCTGGCTTGTTTAGTCCACATTTGAGGCACAGTCGTGTGGGATTCCAATCTTTTTATGGAACACAGAACAACAGCCCACAGTTAAGAGTGTCTGTCAGTTTCTGGTTTTGATTAAACCCTAAATGATGGAAAGCTTTTTCCATTCTTTCTTCTCCAGTGTCCTAGCAGTCCACTTTTCAGGCAGGCTGAAGTAGATCAAGCAAGATGCTGCTGTGTAAAGGTAGGAGCATGTTTTAAATTTGTGTTGTACATTAATCCAAGCTAATTTTCAAGCCATGTTTGCATCCATGAGGTTCTGAGGATCTATCAAGATACAGTCACAGAATCTAAGCCTCTACAATTGGATTATCATTACTGAGTAGCTGAGAAAAAAACCTTAGGGTAAAACCAGATGCAGCTCCTTATCAAATGAAATTACCACCACAAACCTTTTCTGCTGCTGACCAGATACAAGATGCCAGCCATACAAGACATCTGTGCACCAGTGGTGCTCTAAGTTTCTGCAAGGAAATGTATTTCAACTCAGGAACTAAAGTCCCATTAAATTAATGCAAAGAAAAGCTAAGAATTGAGCTTACTTCCTTGAGGGGATTAATAGTAACCGGAATATATCTGAAAACCTGTAAAAACTTGTATTCCTTTCCAGTAATATTCTCTGATGGGATGTGTGTGTATGTGCGTGTGTGCGCCTGTGACTATACAGATAAAGTGTTAAAGACAAATGTTTTGCAACTGGAATACGACACAAACCTTCACAAATGGAATACATCCCATTTATGAACTGAACAGCTTGTTTATGAGTGTGCTGCTACCGAACACTGTAGTTCACCTTTATAAACATACTAAAAAGTAAGTTCAGCATCAAGACAGGAAAAAAAAGAGAAAGAAGCAAACCACATACAGTAACATTCTTTGCCTGTGGTTCGTGCCACAAAAAACCCCCACATTCTTCCCTTTGAAGAGTTTTACATAAAGAGTGCTCCTAAGGAGAAGTGACTCCACTAAGCTTACCATGCTTGGTGAGGTACTCCACTATATTCCACACAACTATCGGGATTCCATTTTTGCTCAGTCCCTGCTGCTGGAGCTCCAGAAGACTTACACCAAACACCTTTGGACAGGTCATGTCCCTCTGCTTGTTCAGTGGAAGCATACCTATCTTTTTCATGTCCTCCTTCAATCTGACAGTCAACTTACTTTGCTTAAAGGGGCAGAGGGAAAAAAAAAAGTGCATTAGTCACATTTGCTGCAGAGGGTTGTGTGGTCACAAAACAAGCACATCCACCAAAACTGGCTTTTATGCTCCAGCATAAGGGTTTGGCCCAACTTAGTTTGAATACACAGGAAAAAAAACCTCTGTGAAGCAGGAAAGTAAAAATGAACAGAGAAAACAGTAGAAGAGGAGCAAGAATGTAGGTAGTCTGTAGGTAAGGGAGAAAGACTTTTGCAGACAAGCTTGTTGCTACAATAACAAGTAACTGGGAGTAAGTAAGCAGGTGGCTGCTGTTGTTAACTCATGAAAATCTCAAGGGTTACAAAAGCAACTGGACAAACACAAACAATCCCAATACACCACCAGTAGCTCAGCTTGTCTCCAGGATGTCAGGGCAGTACTCTGGAGAAGGTTCACTGCACGCTTCTTCCAATTCATTTTCACCACTGTCAGGTGAGAAGGATGCTTATGTAAGATTTTCTGTTACAGTTAGTATCTGCTAAGTCTGCAATTTAATTGCTGAGGTTTTAAAGTTAGAAAAGGACTATGTAATCTAATCACACATAACAAGGGGGGGGGGTGGAAAACCCACTGTACAATAAACCCTTAATCCCTTAGGTTCTTCTGGAGGCACACTATTCTCACAAGTTTTGAGTTGTAGTGACAGAGCAATCATGGGAGGATAGTTAATAAAACCAGGGGAATAAAACAATACGTGATTAATTTATGGGACTGATAATAGGCAGAAATCTTAATCAGCCTACAGGACTGCACATTTGGGAAGACACCTCAAGACAGAGCAGCAGCATCACCCGCCACAGTCGCAATCACGCTGCAGGAACTGGGAGCCACTGCTACCACGAAGTTCAGCCGGTTTAAGAAGCCAACCATAGGCATGGTGCTTAAAAATAAACTTATTCCTACTGTGTTTCATTAACAAACTGGTAGTAGAAACTACACACGGACAATGCTATGTAGTAACCCAAAAAAGTGCTCAGACTCTTGCCTAAGTCTTGACATTTCACTGTGTTGAGACAGATTTTATCATGGCATACATACTTTATTTTAAACAAGCCTTTAAAATGTCTTCACTTGAGACACAGTATTTTTACTTTAGTCTGTAAGCAACATGAACATCTGCTATGTTGCTATTAAGCATGACTGTCCTTTCAGATATAAAATGATCTGGCAGTTGACTCACTTGGCTGTGCTTTTCCCATTAAATAGTTATTTGAAACATATGTGTGCTCTACAGTCCCAGGTCCTACACAACAGTCGTGTGATATTTACAAAAGATGCTGCTTATATAAACATCACAAGTATGTTTTATTATTTGTGAAACAGAACCGCAATATTGCACTATTGTGACAATCTTATAAATATTTACAATGAACAGTAGATGATGCATCAGTGTTTGAACTAAAATTTGACTAACATTAAAATACCACATCTCTTTTAAAAAGACATGTCCCCGTTCAGGATTAAATGAATAATAAACAATATTTATTCCAGGCAGAGACATGACAAGGGAAAAAAATCATGTAGACTAGGTTAAATTCAGAAGACAGCAAAAATCCTTTGAGCAGTTTCTGGGCAGCTGTGATGCTCAGGGAGCTTTTCCAATTAAGGCATTCAATTAGCCTCACAATCTTGCTCAGTTACAGGTTTCCAGCCTGTTTCAACATTCGAAAACCTGAGACACTGAGTTGGATTTACTTGGGGGAAACTCACTGTTTAAATCTGCACGAGAACCGACAGACATTTGCCATGTCCACAGAACCAAGAGGAAATTTTTGAGCTTGTTTCAGGATCTGAAGGGCTGCACTAACTAGGAACACAAAAAATTATGTGGTTATCCAAAATACACATCTAACCAAAACCAAAATAAAGCCATCCCCTCAAAACAGCTCTTAAACAAAGAGTTCAGTGTTATGTTGCCTTATAGATGGAAGATCTGACTTTACCCAGGGAAAACGTGTCCAAGTATTAATGCCACTGCCGCTGACTTCCAAGACTGGGAAAGCAACTTAATCATCCCTGCACGATGCCGCCAAAAAGTGCCGCCCAGACACTCGGAAAAAAAGCTATTTATACGCCACAGGGACGCACTTTTACAGCTCCTCCAACAACTTTAACGCAAGGAACGCGGCAGCGCAATTGCTCTCTGGGTTTATTAAAAAAAAAAGGGGGGGGGGCGCTAAAAGAAAACCGCCTGGAATCGCCTTAACGAATCTTTGAGCGGCAGATGCCGAGCGGGGAGAAGGAGAAAGGAAAAAAGAGAAAGAAGAAGAGAGAAGGAGAGCACAGATGGAGAGCGCTCGGGACGAGGAGAAGGCGCCGGGCCCGGACCGGCCTCCCTTGCCGTGGCCCCGCGAGGGACCCCGGCGGAGGGCGGCGGGAGGAGGAGCAGGCTGATCCGGCCGCCATCCGGCCGCCCCCGCTCCGGGCCGCGCTCGGCCGGCAGCGCCGCCCCGCTCCCGCTCCCGCGCCCGTCCCGCCGCCAGCCCCGACTCACGCGTACGGACAGCGCCCCGGCGCCCATGCCGGCTGCCGCTCCCGGCGGGCCCCCAGCCGGCGGGAGCCCCGGCCCCGAGGTGCCGCCCGCCGCCCCGGCCCGCCCCGCGGCCCGCGGGGGGAGCGGAGCCGGGCTCCTGCCTCCCGCCGGAGCGGCCGGGAGGGCTCGACGGGGGTGGCTCTGCCTCCCGGAGCTTCCCCGGGTCGTGGCGAGCGGAGGGCGGGTCCCACGGCTGCACCGGGCGGCCCCCGGGCAACACCGAGGCCCCGGGCCGGGCTGCCGGGACCTGCTGCTCGGTACCTGGCGGGGAGGGGAGCCGCTCCGCTCGTGTGCGACCCCGGGCTCGGGCACAGCCGCTGGAAGTGTCGCCGCGAAGCCGCTGGGCCCAGTAACGTTAGCGCGGTTGACCCGCACCCGGGGGTGCCGGCCAACCGCCACTGCGCCCGCCCGAAGGGCGAACGGACCCGGGCAGCGTGGCCTGGAGACCGGGCCGAACAAACCCGTGTGCCGCCACACTGCCACGGCCCCGCAGAGCGGGATGCCGTGCAACACTTGGCCCGAGTCTGGAGAGCGTGAAGCAGTCCGAGCCTTGCCCTCCGTTATGGGTTTCCATCGAGGGATATGTTGGTGAAATAAAGGTTAAAGCGAAAAGTGGAGGGGAGGACACCCCACACAGCTGGCGACTGCCAGCTGTCAAGGCATGGCAGTGGTAGGGAGAGAGGAATGTATTTCCCCCAGTGCCCTTCTCCCGGTCACTGCCGCCCAGAAGCGGTGTTTGTCCTAGAAATTCAAATTACGCTTCAAACCAGAACTAGGGAGTTGAGGCATTTGACTTTTTTTTTTTTTTTTTTTTTTTTTTGTGGGACCAAAAGCACAACACACACGTGCTTCTTTCTACATCCGCTCAGATGTAAACACCACGCATCAGGACCTGAGCATCAGGGTAGGAGGGAAGGTCTTTGGAAAGTGCCTCTCAGAAATACTTGACTCTGGCACAGGGACAAAAGGAAGTCTGGCCAAGTAGAGAAAAGGAGAGGAAGAAGAGTGATCTCTTCCATGTTCAGTTTCTGTTTTCCTCTCTAAACCACTCTAACCCGAAATTACAAGTTTCCCAGTTGGTAAGTTTACAAAAGTTAGACCTAGTTAGCATTGACATTTTAACAGTTAGCGTTTGTTTTTTACTTTAGGACTCTCAAAGTGAATTGATATCCTCCCTCCTCTATCCTCCTCTTTACTGTAAGCCTTTAACTTACTTTTCACATGAATCACACACAGCCCTTTCCTTCTTAATCCTAATTGCAGCTTCACCGGGAAAACCAGTGTAGTGCTTCAAACTGTAATCCAGAGAGGGAATGATGAGAACCTACAACTCCTTGGAGACTGCAATGGGCAGTGAGGAGTTCAAACATGAACCCACAGCAGTGAACAGCAGCTACAGCATTAAGGCTTTCATAAATACATGTCAAGAGGTAGCATGCTCATTCTACGAAAAGCAAGACCAGAAATCAAGCTTTAGCAATTGTTTATGAGAGCCTAGAAAGTCCCATTTTCTGTCAAGCCACTGGAGCACTTGAGGCTATGACAGGCTGGTAACTTTTCTCTGTGTTGATAAAGACACTTCAGTACTGGCTTTAAGTCTCAAGAGAGCTGAAGGCCAGCATACTTGTTTCCTGGGTGTCAAAAGAATCACACCTAAACTACAACTTCCACAATCGTCTTTGTCCCCTCCTGACTTTACACAGGGCCAACAACCCCTGTGCAGGGCAGAGAAAGGTTTACCTCAACTTGTCTTTACCCCAGCCTGGAAGTAAATGGATTCCTTCCTGTACCTTCCACCCTTCCCACAGAGACACGTTTCTATATATCCTGAAATTCTTCTCCTCCCTGCGCTGAAGCACCGCCTTCAGGGTGACTGTTCAAAAAAAAGGTGTGATGAATTGGGATCAGCAGTAAGTACTTCTGGTGCCACAGAAATCAGCCAAGATGCTGTGGTATTTGACTCTAGGTTGTGTTTTACTCAGGAAACCTTCACTATTTTCCTGCAAAAAATTCTGAAAATCCTTAGAAAACAAAAATCAGCAGCAGTCATGCCTATCACAGAGAAGCAGAAAATTCCCCAAAACCAACAACAAAAACACACCTCAGTATACAGCTCCCATTATGCCATTTCAGGTTTTCTGGCTAAGATGTCACATCAAACAACTGTCTCTTCCCTTTTCTACTCTTGAGGAATGTAACATTGCATGGACAGAGCAACTGCAAGATGAATATTTAAGCAACTTATCACAGAATATGTCTAGAGCCATGAGAGCTCAAATCAGAGCAAATGCATTGTGAAAGACTGGTACAAAAGTCAGAGAGATCCACAAGTTTTGTATAACTGGCTTTTGTCATAATCATGCCCACCTACTTTGGGTCACACGTTTGTTTCCTGTAGTTCTCAACTATGTTATATTTGTGTAAGAGTAGCTCAATGGCTTTTTAACATGCCTGTCTTTTCAGGGCAGCCAACAGAATAAATTCACTAGCTGAGATGCACCCCTCCATCATCTTCTCGCTACTTCCACATAACTGCTAAATGCTAATATAAAAGCATTGCAAAGAACAGGCTGATCGTGCAATGAATCAAAAAGGAAAAAAAACCAATCTTCCCTTCCACTTGTTTACAAATAAGGCATTTAACCTCAGATGTTGAAACAACATTCCCAGAGGGGAAGAACAGCTAGGGTAGTGTTAGAAGTTCAAAGGAACTGCCTTGCACCTCTTCTGTGAATGATGCAATATATTGCTTTAACCTGATTATTATTCATCATTTCCAAAGTGACAGCAGAATTCAACACCCATTTCATCAGAGCCAACATAAAAACAGGCTGCTGTGAATTAAATGATTACAAGGCAGCTCTAGAATCCTTGAGCATTACTCTGTTCCCTCTTGGCTAGCCCAAGCAGCCAGCTGCAGGACACTTGCTGTGACCTTCCAGGGCACTCACGGGAAGGTCAGCCCAACTAAACATGGGGCATACTCTAGTGAGTAAGACCTGTCAGCTACAGGTGAGAGCAAGAAGCAAAACAATAATCCAAAAGCAGCTGGAAATTGCCAGACAAACACATGAAAGAGAGTAGGTTTAGATTAGATATTAGGAAAAATCTTTACTGTGAGAGTGTTGAGATGCTGAAACAGGTTGCTCAGAGAAGTTGTGGATGGTTGATTCCTACAAGTGTTTGAGGTTGGATGGAGCTCTGAGCAATCTGGTCAGTGCAAGGTGTCACTGCCCATGGCAGGGGTGTTGAAACTATGTGATCCTTGATGTCTCTTCCAACCCAGGAAATTCTATGATCTCGCTGAGACATTTGTCTGTCACTGAGTAAATAAATACTTGTTATCCAAAAATCAATAACAAGACACCTTTTCATGGAGAAAAAAAAAAAGACAAAGGGCATGCAATACAAAACATGTGATTCACTTCAATCATGACATCTGTGCAAAGATTTTGGAGTCAAAATAAGGATGATTTTCCCCAGGATGTTGTTCTTGTAAACAATTAAACATTTTAAACATCTAAAACTAGTATTAATAAGGGGTGGTGGTAGTGTTGCTTTTGTGAACAAATACGTGGCTATCTTGCGCTTTGGATGAAAACCAGAAAGTGAAAGGGACTAGAAATTATCTTGTTTTCCTTTCATTGTGTTGTCCAAATGAAAAACAAACAAACATCCATGAAAATCCACTAGGCAACATATGGAGGACAGAAAATTAAATCCAGCATTTTTGAGAGCTCTGGTATTGAAAGATGGGACAGGGGTTTATTGTGTGACTCTCTTCCAATAGAAACCCTACAGAAATGGCAGGTTGAATTTTTAGTGTCTTCATATCACCTTTGCCTTTCTAGGCAGGGGAGGATGTAGAAGAAGGAGAAATCTGATTCAGCAGTTATAATTCTAAAGTAGGAAAATAAATTGTTGTTCTTGAAACACAATCTGCAATTTCATCAAGCCTGAATAACATTGTCCTGCTGCTCAGTATTATCTTGTTATTTTTGACATCCCACTTTATTTATTCAAATTTTTTCTTAAGAAAAGGCAGTATTTGTTGGAGGCAGTCATTACAAGTGACTTCTCTGAATGTCAAATATTCTGAATAATGAGTCATCACAAGCAGTACTGCAAAAGGAAGCAGTGGTGATAAATAGGAAAAGAGGATTTATAAAGAAATTACTTTCTATTGTAGGTCAACAGTAAAAATGTACAGTACCTACATTTTGAAATAGTATTGGAGGTGAGGGGAGTGATTAGAGCTATTCAGAAAGATAACAGTGGTCCCAAGTTGGTGATGAAAGGATGTCTCACCTCATAACATGGATGATGAAAAATGGGATTTTGTGGGCTCAGGTCCCTTTTATCCTCCCTTTATGTGTGCAAGACTGAGTAAATGCTGGCTAAATGAAGGGCTGAGTATGTTGAACACTTTTCTTTAGCTCAGAAAGAACAGAAGGTTTCATTACACCAACATACAGAACAGAGGAATGTATGTGACGTAAGATTTTCTACCAAAACCTTGCAGGGGCTGCCCATTGTTATGCTTTGAAATGAAACCTGTTAATCATTTCCGCCAAGCTGCCACCACTGCCAGCTAAACATCAGACCTGCAGGGCCTTCCCTGGCCACATTTTAGCCTGGATTTCTCTCCTTGACCACTTGGGACAGAACATTTGTAGATATTTGATGACTCTTGAAGTTGAAAACATAAAATAAAGCAGCTTATAGAATTGATTTAACTGACTAAATCAATTGCCAGCTATTACCTGACTAATCATTAGCTCACTAATCTCTACTTAGTGACACACAGGTATTTTTAGAGAGAGGTTTGCCTCTTACTGTTGCTGCGGTGATTTAAAATTTGACATGGATTTGCAAGGAGTTCAAATTGTTTATGGCCAACTACATCACAGAGGTGTTTTAATTAAAGCAAAGATAGGAAAAAGGTTTTTTTTCCAGATCCCAGCATCCTTCAGTAATATGAAATTATTTGAGAATTAATATATCTTGAGAATTTGCGGGCTCTAAGTAACAGCAACAAAAGGAGGTCCCTGAGCGGGCAAAGATCATGGAGATTCATTGCTGCGGGGGAAGAAGCGTGTTCCACGCGGCCTAACTCAGGCTTGCATCCCCATCTTGTGGCAAAAGGGGATGGTGCAAGGAGCAAAAGGAAAATCTCGCCGTGGCCGAGGCTAACCCGCGGTTTCACAGCCAACCAAGCAGCCGGGAACGCATAGGGAATGTCCTCGGCTCGGCAATTGCTGCCACGCCGTTTCTAATCTCACGCCTCATCAATAGCCCTGCCCCATCAGTAAAAGAGACTCAAAGAAAATCCTGACGTGGTACAAAAACCAAAACAACAACAACAGAAAAAAACAAACGAAACCAGCTAACAACCCCCCCGCCAAAACCCCACCCCAAACCAACACTGCCCCACGCACCAAAATACGTGTTTCTACAATCTCAGCGCAACTGCACTCCGAAGGCTTTCACTTGGTGCAGAAAGTGTCTCCATCCCAGCACCGTGGCGGCCAGAAATGTGTTTGCCGTACTTCAGGAACAGCATCCTCTTCTCAATCCCGTTTTAGCAGGGGAAACCTGAACTTAATTCCATTAATTTCATGGATTGCTGGTAAGTTTTGGGTCAGGTCTGTAAGTAAAAACCAAGCATAAAACCCCGAACAGCAAACAAAAAAAACAAACAAAGAAACATCCCCCCCCCCCCCCCCCCAAACCAACCACCAAATAAAAAACAAACCAACAAAAAACCAGCAACAACATCAACCCAACAAGGCATGGAAAGATCAGAGTGCCAGGAATTGTAACAAGCCTGCAGCAGAATAATAAGACTTCACTAGAAACCCTGTGAGAACAACGATGAGCTTTAAAAGAAGAGAAGGAATGTTTACTCCCTCTTTCCCTCCCCGTCTCAGCCCCTACCTCAGGTTGTGAGTCAACCTTAGCAATTAAACTGTTAAAGAGCAATAGTTTTAAAAGAAGAGAGAGCACCATTTCTCCCCTATCCCACAGTGAGCTACACTATCCTAGAAATTATGCATGGTGAAACCTGCACATATTTTTAAAACGAGGTAGATCCAGGCAGCAGCTGGCAGGACTGCAGCATGCTCAAAGATGTGTAGGATGTCCATGGGACAAGATGAGTGTGGCAGCCTGTGCTGCTGTTCAGACACACATCTGGGAATATTAATGGGATAGCTACACTATTCAAAAACCCCCAAAATTTTCAGTCTCTGTTTCCTGGCCTTGAAAACCAACATCATCCAGCCTCTGTGTCTGTCTACACCTCTATGCCTAATATAGTCCAAGGAACCCTGATTTAGATGGATTGAGACCCCACTAGAATCTGGCTGTGTATGGGGCAATGTTGGACAAGCTCAGCTAACAGATGGCAATAAGGCAGCCTTAGCCAGAAGTGAAGATTTAGGCTTAAGTCAGCTGAAAAGAGAATCTGAGCTCTTGAATCTGGGCTTGACTTTGTGAAAATGTTGCAACACAGCCTCCTGTGTTTGGGATGCTGCTATTTGTAGAGTTCCAGTCACTCCAGGCAACTGTCAAAAAGCAGGGAAGAATTTCCAGCATTCCCCAGGGAGATACATGAAGTAAGAGTAATAAAAACAGGAGGACAATAAGTGGTTGTTTGGTTTTTATTTTTTGCTGTCATATTTTGGTAAAGGAAATCTCTTCAGTATTACACATCAGAAAAACTTCCTCTTTCAGTGACCAGCTACACATGACAGCCCAGGTTTTCTTTTATTTTCCTGAAATACAATTTTTTTATGTTTATGAGCTTAATCTTGCGGCCTGTTTCAGGAAGAGCTGGCAGCTGTGTCCCCACTGCTGCGTGCCCAGGGCATGGCTGGCAGCAAAAGCAACATAAGGCAGTGGGGCCAGCTGCTCAGAGCAGTCATTTTGCTCTTTAGTAACTCTCTTTTTCTCAGTGCCTCTCTGCACTACAGATGTAATAGCAATCTTTGCAATGAGGGAAATATATCCACAAAAGATAAACCTTTGCCATGATTGTTACAAATTAACTTGGTGGCCTCAAAGATGAAGTACCAACTGTCAAATTACAGTCAGTCATCCACCCCCTTTAAAGTGTGACTGGGAAGAAGAAGTACTTGCACGTCTCCCAACTCAAAATGTTGTGAAGTCCTACTGACAGTGGACCATGGCTATAAGCATTAATTATTTTGTCAGAAAACTTTGTTTTTATTGGCTTTGAACATTGCAAAAGGTGCAATGTGAGTTGAAGTTGCCTCTGAAGAGCCAAAACAGAGAGGTAACTGAAATCATCTCCCTTATTGCAGGGTAAAATGAAGCAGGATCAATAGGAGAGAAATGTGTAGGCTAGGACTAAATAAAACTTCTCTACATTTGGTGTTTGGTTGCCTTGACAATATAAGTCTGTGTAAATGACCAAAAAAAAAAAACCAACAAAAAACTCTGAATACCAGACTGGATGGAGCCACATCTGATGCTGGGAAAGGATCCTGTCCATTAATTTGTATGAGCAGAGAAGACTACATGACAGAATTTGGGCATTGGAGACAAACCACTCAAGAGGGAATTTGCACTTAGGCTCCATGGCGGAAACATAAAACACTTGCAAATCTGACTCTGCTTTAAGAATTTCTGCTCCATGAAGCATTTGTCATTCCCCACAAGGAGGGCAAAAGACATCCTGCACAGTAAAGCTCTGAGGCCATATTGTGGCCACCCAGCTGCTTGCAGAGGATAAGAAGAAAGTTCTTATGTCAGCTGTTATTGCCTTACAAGTTGGTTTTAATTATATTTTTAATTTATCAGACCTTTACCAAGTGTGTAAAATAATCACTTTGACAGTGAATGGCATTTTACAAGTTGATTTACTGCAAAAGTCAGCATTCCAGTTGAAGCCAGCTCAAATGGCCTTCAGAAAGCAACCTGTAACAAAACCAGTGATTATGTGTTCTGGTTGGAAACTGTGCATCCCGGAGCCAAGAAAAATTCAGTCACTCCACATTTTGTGGATCTTTTCTTTTTCCAGGTTTTACAGGACTACTTCACTGCCTGAAAAGCTAGTGCCAAGGAGAGATCTAGAGCTCAGCAGAGTCTCAGCAGGAAAAAAAAAGAGTTTTCATCACAAGATTTTTTTTTTTTTTTTTCAGTAACACATTAGCACACACCATTTTGTCTGAAAATCTACTATTTCAAGTCTGAAATTGCCCCACCACAGCTCATGGACCTTCCAGCCAGATGATCCCTTCTCCTATCTTTTTCTTTAGCTCAAACTCCAGCATGGCTTCTGCATGATAGTGAGCCCTGATGGAAATCCTAGGATCTGTGATGTGGTGTTTCCAGCTGAATCAAAGAAATACCACTTGTGCTGTTTGAAGTATGGCTATAAATTAACTGTGTCCAGTCCTGCTTCATGAAAGGTTATTCTGAATGAAGACAAGTGCAGAAAAGAACCAGTAGGATCAAACAGAGAGGAGAAAGTTCAGTTTGATATTGGAAAATGAAGACTGGAAACAAATATGATTGTTTATGCTACAGTATAATAAACTCCAGAGGGAAGAGAGAGTTATAATTTATGGAACAACATTAGCAAAAAGTCAAACTGGCCTATGTAGGTTTTGAATAACTTTAGGGTGGAAATAAAAAGTTATTAAAAGCCTAGCCAAGTTCTGGAGTAGCCTTTTGTATGGAGGAATAAAGGCCAGAAACCTGATTAGTCTGAAGGGGAATTATATGATGGGAATATTGCTGAAGTAGGAAGCAGTTCTGGAGACTCAGTGGATTTTTTCCTGTCTGTGGTTCAAGAGGAGGCCTGATAGGGAAGACACATGATATGGCAAATTTGGGTCACACTGTTTTACAGGAACTGAGTTTCCAAATCGAATATTTTTTTGAGTTTGGGACTTTCCCTTTTCCAGCAAAAGAAGACTTACTCATGGGAAGCAGACACACTCCACAAACATGCTCATTTAGTCAAGAAGATGTTTCCCACTGAGAAATCATTCATCTGGAAATTTTCAAGTATCCCCTGCACTAACATCTGCTTGGATTTAAACCCCTTGGGCAAATGCCTCCTCTCCTTGTTTCTTCAGGGTCAAACACCCTTGGCAATACAGATAAATAAAGAATGACCAGGCAAGGGAAGTCGAGAGTCCATCCTTCTGTCATCCAGCTTCTGCCATCTCCCCTTTCCATGGGCTGCCAGTGACAGGAGAGGGCAGGGAGTGACCCTGATGCACTCAGACAGCAGCTGGGGTGGAGCAAGGAATGCTGCAAAGATGTAAACTGTATGATGAACCTGACCACAGAAAACTCAGACATGACTTTGCAATGCAGAAGCTCTGAATGAAACAAAAGCTGAACGAAAGAGTAAAATAAAAAATAACAATTAAGTATTGCTTTCAATAAACTAGCCAAGTGTTGTGTCAGATGAAAACAGAAGGCATCTCAGGAACACAGGCCATACTGAAAATCATGTAATTATTTGAAAAAAAAATTATATTCCAAGAAGAGAAAAAGTAGGATTGAAAAGGTTGGGCTTTTTTTTCAATGATTCTATTACAAAATTGTTCTATTAAAAAGAATTCTAGTGTTATCCACTGCAGCTGAACCCTTCTGTCCGACCTGTCTGTTCTCTCATCCTGTGAGTCACAGAACTCTGTATATCTTATGCATGTGGAATAACAAATTTTCTTCCTGGAGAAGGTGAATCCTTTGTCAGGTCTTCCACATTTTTGCCACCTACAACTCTTTCGGGAAATGCTGTTCAACAAGCTTGAGTTAGCAGGGAATTCAGCTCAGCTCTTTCACAAAGCTTTTTAAGAGCTTGATTATCAACAAGATGTGCACATGGTGCTCAGCCACATTCATTTCATGATCTCACGCTGCCCAGAGCTTGGAAGTTCTGAGTACAGTCCATAATTTTTGCAATGTCAGCTAGCCAAAAAAATAAAAGAATCATGCCCTCATGCATAGACACACACAGAGTATTCTTCCTGCTGCAGAAAGGAAGGATTCTCTGTGCCTGTGAGTTTCTGTGGAAAAGCAGTGGAGACAGCAGCTCTCCTTCATTGTGTCCTTGCTTGTCACAGCCTGTCCAAACAAAAAAAGAGCATGCACAGATCTCACTCACAGACATGACTGATTGCTCCGATTTACCCTTGTGGGTTTTGTTGTGTTTTCGTTTTTTTGTTTGTTTGAGTTTTGTTTTATGGTTTTGCGTTTTTTCCCACAGCCTTCTTTTTCTGGCTGTAGCTGCCAGCTGACCAACTGATTTAGTGTTTTTGCTGGCTCAGAGGCTGTAAGGTCATTTTTACTGTATCGCTCCCACACAGCGCCTAATAATTTGGAGGCACAGCACCCTTGCCTATAAAAGGGAACATAAAGCAGTGGGAATCACTGCCACTTGCTGGGCCTGTCCTGAGTGGAAACAGGATAGTCTCCATTAACAGATAATTGTGTTTACATTTCACAGCCCATAGGGGTATTAAGGGTCATACAGGCACCAGAAAAGATTAACCAAAACAGCATAGTTTGGAGTAAATTAAACAATTATAAAGCCCAGTTTGCTTGAGCAGTTGTATTGACCATGACAGGAATGGAGCACAGTCCCCATGTCCCAGTGAAGGTACAGATGGATCTTGCAGTGCCCTTCCGTCAAGGCCTCCATAAGCTTCTTTTGGAATTTTTGCTCCCAGAAGAATGAATTCAAGTACCCTGAGGATGCAAATAACACAGCAGTTCTGGCACTGGGAATGCTAGGTCTACAGTGAAAAGCCAACACAGCATACAGAGGTACCTAACCGCACAGGATCACGGTGTTGGTGTGCACTACTCACTCCTGCGTGAGGACTTCACTGTGCTCTCACGCTCTTGGGATCTGTCTTCATGAATCTGCTTAGAGTAGGATCAGGATTCAGAAGTGGAGAAAGCAGCAACCAGGTGATTTTCATGGCCCTGTCCTGCTGTGAGTACTTGCTAATAGTTACTTCAATTACAGAACACAGCACACTCTGGCACATCTATCCAGCCTGATAGGTTTGACCAATCCATACTCTGTTCTTTCCCTACAATTTCTTTCTTTCCCACTGTTCAAAGTGGTGTGCAAAAAAAAGTCACTCCCCACTATCGGCTCAGGGGACTCAGAGAAAATTTACAGGTCACTGCCAATAGACAGAAGACATTTTCACCTGTCAGGAGGAAAAAGTAGAGATTTGGAGTTTGCCTTGGAGCAACTAAGCTGACCTTTGCTGTCAATTGCTTTTTACAGAGGTTGGCAATGGGCAGAAACAGGCACCCATCAGGAACTTAAAGCAGACCCTCTCCTGAGGAGCGCAGCACCAGGGCTCTGTCTGCCAGCTCAGGGCTACTGTGAGGAAATTCCCTTTTCAAGCCACCCTGATTCATGGGCAGCCGATTTAATGACACGAAGGCTAACAGGTCCCAGGATAATTCTAATTAAATGCATTTGTGTTTAAGGACCTCACAAGACAACAGCAGAGCGACTGGAGAAAGGTACTGAGCCAAAAAATAGGCTGTGCATGCTGGTGGGGAGGAAAGGGAGGTGCAACATGGGGAAGCAGGAAAAGTGAGGTCTTGCCAAGCCCAGGAGCTACTCAATGACATTTTCTCCTGTTGCCTACAGTGAACATCCAAGTGCCTCAGCAGTGCTGAAATACGTCATAAGCACTTGTCAGTGGTTTAGACATGTTGAATCATAATTTAACCAGTTAATTGATGAGTGCAAGTAGGATCCCTGACCTTCCCAAGAACTAAGGTGCTTGTTCAAGACATCACTGCTGCCCCATTATATTGTTGCTACAATTAAGCCAATAAAAACACCTCAGTTTTTCAGTCAGCTTCATAATTCATAGTCAGACATAGTCCTGAGTGTCTTGTAAGCACCAGAATTTTCTTCTCCTGTTTCATAGTAGATATGAAGCTGTCTAATCTTGAAATCCACACAGAACTGATATGTTCTTCTACTGCTTGATGATTTTGCTTGGATTTGCTTTTTCTTTTCTACTTTTTTGTTTAGCAGATCTTCAAACTGCTGTGATTTACTTCTGTGGCTTTCTTGTGGCATACATTTATACAACACCTCCAAATTCTGCAGCAAAAGAACACTGTTTAATCTGCATCACTCAGAACTGAGGAGGAGCTTTAACAAGGGCTGTCTGTATGGCTTTAACTTGACCCCAAATACAAGTGCATGATTCATTATACAGTCCTTAATGATACAATTGCACAGTATTTTCTTCAGACAACCCCTTGCCAATTTACCACATGAGGAGTGTTTTCATCACTGCTGCTGAGTGGCTCAGCCTGAGCATTGTGCTGCGCAATCAGGCTGGCATATTTCTTGCAGAAGATTCAGTGAGAGGAACAAAAGGGACCAACTCCTCTGTTCACCTTACCCCAGCCCTTGCCCTAACCACAATCACTGCTGAATCCGGTCATTTGTTTTTGCCAGTCTAGGGGGCCTGAGAGACATCAGGTTCCTATGATTGTTGGCTGAGAAAGGGAAAGAGGTTATATTCATGCCCTCCTGTAGGGTTGATACGCCTGTAGGCTCACACCAGTATCTCCCCCTTAAAATCCACGTCCATATCCCAGGTGTCCTTGGCTCTGCAGTACTGCAAACAACTGCTTTTTTCCTGGTACTCATTCCCATGTTGATACTGGCCACTTAAAATTATTGTTTCCTTGCCTATGAATTTTTTTTTTTTTAATTTTTCAGTTCCCTGGGGCAGAGCAGTGGCTCTGTGAATGCTGGAGAGCAACTAGCAGCAGCGTGAGAAATTGAATTCCTTGAAAAAAAAAAAAATTAGATTTCTAAGTGAGACATCCTGTCCTGGAACAACAGGAAAAAAAAAAAAAAAAAGTCAAACAGAGGAACAAGAAAAGTTTGTTCTTTTTAGCAAGAGGGTAAAGCTGGAGTGTATAATAAGGTGGTTCATTTCCAAAATCAGGGGTGAGGCTGGAGCATCCAGGGACCTTCAAAACACTCTCTTTGGAATAAAACTCCCTTTTTGTAGACTAGAAAAGGGATTATGACTCTGACGAGCCAAGAGGTCCAAGGTCTCCTGGTATCCTGAGAGGGGAAAAGAAATTAAAGATTGCATAATAGGCAGACTGCCATTAATCTGACCTGTGCAAAGGACAGGGATCTTGTCACCCCCCAAAGTTCAGGCAGCTACTCAGACTGTGCACTGTTACAGTCTCCTATTTAAACATGTAAATTGCATTGCTAATAAAATGCACAAGGGCTTATATCAGCTCATGATTATAGTTTGGGTTAGCTGATAAAGAGATTAAATGCTCAAAAAGATCTATGTCTCCTTATCTGGCTTAGTATCCAGGAGCATCCACTGCTTGTACCTTGGGGAGAAAGGGAATGTTGTGAAGGTTTTGCAGAGAGGCAGACACAGTGTTGGCAGGGAGCATGAGAAAGTGATACTGGCCCCCAAATTGGCTTAAGGGCTAACAAAGTTAGGTGGAGGGGACTCGGCAAAGCACTGGAAGGAAGACTATTCCTGGTATTTGTTACCAAATCAGATGGGATGCTTTGGTGACTCACATCTGAAAAGAGGGCTCCAACAGCTTTGAAACAGACCTGCAGAGCACTGATGAGAGACTGGCCATGCAGACTCCCAGCAGATTGCCTGCCTTGAGAACACGGGTGGATGCAGTCCCTCTCTAGCATCACTCCTGCCAGGAGATGAGGAAAAAAACCTCCTTAGGTGCTCTTTTCTCATTTTACTAGTTACCTCTGCTATTATAGTGTAGATCTTGTGTGCTGCTATCCCGAAGGCAGTAGATGGTGCTATTGATAGCGCTATTAATGCCTACGTTAATCAAGTAAAAGTATCTCTAAAAGAACAGTGCTAAATGCTTGTGTTTTCCTCATATTCATCATCTCAAGACACTTGCCAAAATTTAAAACCTGTATTTTTATGTCAGTTCGTGTTCAGCCTCAGTGCAGCCAGTCTTGTGTGAGCCCACAGGCCTTGCTCCAGAGAGAAGACAGAAGATAGCAGACTGATGGTAAGTGGCAAAGAGCCTTACTACTCCAAGTCCTACTGAGGCCTGAAAGATAATTTCAGGAAGAAGGATGCAAACAAGTGAGGCTGGAATCTGGCAGGGCTAATATAAATCAAACTAATATTTCAGTTTTACAAGAGAATCCTTAACAACTTGAGGTCAGGGTGTCATCTACATTATCTCTTGGGAAGAGCTGTTCTCAAAAGCCAGCACTGATTACCCTGTTGGGTACATGGTAGCTGCTCTGCTGCTTCTCACAATGGGGACTTGTGATCTCGGTCCCATTACAATAATTGACTGTTATTAGTCTCAAAGTAGCAGCTTAGACCAAAGCCCTGGTTCCCGGGGGGGGAAGAGACGGTGCAAAGATACAGCTCTTGCCGGAAACAATTTACAAATGCAAGTGCTCCACCCTGAGAAATTAAATTACATCAGAAGTATCACAAAGCTGACAACACTGATTTCTGACTTCAGATCCGTCATATTTCCAGGAACAAACTACACTCCTTTTGCACCTTGTACAAAGTTTTCATTACAGTCACAATCCACGCATCCTAACAGAGATGCTAACAAAGGAATGGGCCAAGATACACAGCAAAGTGTCCCCAAGGATGCTGAACTGGCCGACTCAGCAAGACACCCAGCAGTGTGGTTTGTGTTACCAGGCTTTGTGGAAAACATCTGAGGCCTCATAAGACCAAGAGTCAAATTTCTATAGCTGAAAGTGTCAGGGCTCATAGGAAAGACAGATCCTTATCTGTGAAAAAGAGGTGCTCAGAGCCAAGACAAGTTTAAGTTTTTCTGCATAAGTCTTCTCTTTTAAAATCAATATTTCAGGCTGTATACAGCCCTATTCCAAATGCACCCAAACACACATCCAGCTCTGCAAAACACATGCCAAGCATAAGAACATCAGTCTGGTCCAGCTCCTGGTCCACCTTAAAATCTCCAGTATTTTCTATAATTTTCCTTTGTCAGCAGCAATTCTTTACATTGATCTTTTGAATGTGTACGATTTTTTTTAATCTGTAGATGTCTCAGAAAAGATTTCAATCGCAGCAGATAGTGTTTGAAGCCTTCCACATTGGTGGAAATTAAAGGTACATTTCTCAAAGTTTTTAAATACTTGCTTAACTTTGGGCATATGAGCAATGCTATTCAGCAAGGGATAATTCATGTGTTTTGCTGTACTGCTGCACAACAGCTGGATGACAATACAAATTGCTCAAATGACATTCATGAGATTACATGTTTTCTTAAAAAAATAAACCTACAAGAGGAATATTACTTGACAACATGTTTTAGGAAGGGAGAGATGACCTGGTGACAAAGAATGCACAACCCTGAGGAACAGAGTGTGTTTTATCTCACTCTCTACAGGTCAGACCACCCTTAAATAATCCAAGACCCTGAGACCTGGAAAATTGGAGCAAGGAAGATTTAGCTGTGGTGAAATAGGATCAGGTTAGGGGATAGTTAAACGAATTGGATATAGGTTAATTCCATGGGCTCTGATGGGATGCACCAACAAGTGCTGAATGTGCTAGCAGATAGTATAACAGCGGGGCCACTCTTGTGATATTTAGAAGGTTGTGTTCCTTGGGGGAGGTTCCTGAGGATGGGAAGAAAGAAAATGTCATTTTTGTCTTCAAGAAGGGCAAGAAAGGGGTTCTGGGGAAGTTCAAACTAGATCCCTCACTTTGACCCCTGGGAAAGTGATGAAGAAATTTCTAAATACATGAAGGACAAGATAAGGGAGTAGTCAGCAAGGATTTCTGAAGGGACAAGCATGTCTGACCCACTTGATTATGAAGAGATGATTTGTGAGGGTAGAGCAGAGCATGTCATTTATTTGTTCCAAGCACTGTAGTAGGCTTTCAGTACTGTTCCCCCCAACACCCTCAGAGACAAGCTGAAGAAGTACAAGTTAGGCAGTCGATTGAAATTGGCCTCAACTGCCAGGCTCAGACTCACAAAATCCAGTTGTGGCAGGAAGCCCAGCAGGAGGCCATTCACTGGTGGTGCACCCAAGGAGAGGGTGCTGAAGTCAGTGCTGTTAAACATTTTCATTAATGGTTTTGATGACAGGGTGGAGTCTGCCCTCATCAAGTTTGCTGATGACACAGAACTGAGAGGAGTGGCTGATACTCAGGAGAGTTGTGCTGCCATCCAGGGGGACCTCAACAGGCAGGACAAAAGGGCTGAACAAAACCTCATGCAGTTCAACAAGGCGCAGTGCAAACTCCTCCCCAGTGCATCTGGGGAGAAACAGCCCTACACATCAGTACCTGGTGGGAGCCAAGTGTTTGTAAAGAAGCTGTAATGCAAAGGATGTGGGGATCCTGGTGGACACCAAGCCGATCAAAAGTTATCATTGTGCCCTTGCAACAAGGAAGCCCACCAGATTCTTTACGAGAAATTACAAGGAGCATTGTCAGCAGGATGTGATCTTTCCTCTAGTACTGGTGAGATGCATATGGAGTACTGAGTCCAGCCCTAGGCTCCCCATACAAGGATCATAGGGATTTACTGGAGTGAAACCAGGGGATCGGCCAGAAGATGACGAAGGGAATGGACTGTCATACACGGAGAAACTGTGAGCTAGGACTGTACAACCTCAAAAAGAGACAGCTGAGGGACAAGCTTATCAGTGTGTAAAAAATATCTGATGTGGGGGGAAGGGATAGAGAAGATGGAGCCCAACTCTGCTCAGTGCTGTCCAGTGACTGGACAAGACTCGATGGGTACAAATGAAAGTACATAAAATCCCATTCAACCATAAAATGAGACTTTTTTTTCCCCCCCTTCCTGTGAGAGTAGTCAAACACTGGCACAGGTTCCCCAGAGAGGTTGTGACCTCTCCATCATTGCTGGTACTCAAAACCCGACTGGGCATGGCCTTGAGAAACCTGGTCTAACTGACCCTGCTCTGAGCTTGGGGGTTGTTCTAAATCGATAGTCCAGCAGCAGCTGCCACAGATCTCATGCTAAATTCAGGTTTACATTAAGATTTTTCATCTTACTTTTCTGGGTGAGTGAAAGAAAACTTTTAAAATATAGCAGTGTAACTGCCTTATTCAGCTCAATCTTGAAATAATGGTCATTACAATATACTCAATCTGAAGGCACTAACAGCCAATTATCCTACAGGTGGTGGTTTTTGCAAAGCTAACCTTTTAGTCTTTACTCTGTCTTTTTGTTAAAAGTTTAAGGCAGATTTTGGGAGGAAAACTAATTTTCCTCCCAAAATTTCCTCCCCCAAAAAATCTAATGTGCTTACGTTAGAATCTAAATGGACAGTATTGCTTCAAGTCTAAAATGCCAAATACAAGATAAAATCTGGCACAATGGAGTTACATCCGCTTTCTCTTCTTAACTTCTGCCTGCAAGGTTACAGGAACACTAAAAACACCTGCTCTCCTGCAAAAGTCCTTTCTGTTGCCAACTGCACTAAGGCCTGCTCTTAATTAGTAGCTCTGTAGTTTCTTCTTTTGTCACAAAAGCAGCAAATGCATTTTAAACTTGCAGCATATGCCACTGAAACTCCTGGAACACTTACAGTTCCTCTAGTACAGGCCAAGTCATATTACCACCAAGATGCTGGGAAGCCTGAGACAGTCTTAGAAATATTGACTCTGTTGGTGAATCAAAGACTGAGTTATCCAGGTCTGACTAATTGTCAGTCTTCTGCAGACTGAGATTTGCTAACCTCCCTCACCATCCAGGGGAAGTGTTTAAAGGATCAAGTAACCCGAAACTGCAGGAAAGAAAAAAAGAAGGTTGCTGTGGAAAAGAACTGAGTATTAGTATTTGACAGACTTTAATGACTACCATCAAACTAATTTCAGGCATATTCCAGTCGGGCCAGTTCAGTTCAGACAGATGTTAATTCTATTAATCTTCCTGGTTTAGTGGTGGGCTTGGAAATACTAGGTTTACAGTTAGACTCTATGATTTTAAGGGTCTTTTTCAACCTAAATTACTCCATTATCTATACTATAGTAAGTGCATGCATATGCTATTACTGTCAGTGCTAAAGTTTGCAGCAGCAGAAGCATCAAACAGTATCCGGGCAAGCCCTGCATTAGCAACAAATTACCTCAATAAATATTTACTTCTCCAAGAATCAAACCCAGGAGCTTCTACAGGCCAAGGGTAAACAAGAAGTGTTGGTAACCTGTGCAGAAAAGCCAGTCACTAGGGAACCATGTAAACAGTTTCATTTCCCCATCAGGAGCTAACACAGGGGTCATCCACCACTACTTGTTGCAGAGCTGCTCATGATTTTGCTATACTACAACCACAGAAACCAGATGCTGCAAACAGCAGCTCTCACTCCTACCCTATGGAGATGACCATTTTACAAGGAGGAGACTTCGTCTGGTACCAGCAACAATGGTTTCTTCTTTGGAACCTCAAGCAGTGTTGAGATCAAGTCAGTAAAATCTGTTTTCTCAGGCTTTGGAGCTTACAGGCCAAGATCTGAGTTGCTGTTTTAAGCTACCTTTCACTTTAGAAAGTATTTATTGTTGTGAACACCGTCCTCATTTTCCACTTATTTCAAAGGAGAGAAGAAAATTTGGAAAAATTTCCGCCAGGTTTATTTTGCCTTTTTTTTTTTTTTTCTTCTGCATTCCCAATGATAGAAAAAACAGAACAAAAGGAAGGGCCAGGCTGAGCCCCACTCTTGCAATTGTCACACAAACACGCTCATCAACCAAAGGCATTGTAGCCTGACTCTTCTGACAACACAGAGCAGAAGCTGAATCACAGCTGAGCAAGGCTAGACTGAACCTGAGTTTGATATAGTAGACATTTGTGGAGTCACTCCAGCAACGTAAAACCTATTTTCTAACTCTGCATGTCAGGAGTTAACAGTCTGAGAGGAGCAACCTGCCACGTACTAAATGAGAACTTTACTGAGGTTCACAATAGGAAACCAACAAAACTTCTCATCAGTACAAAAATATCATCAGTAGGGTTTTCTTTTCCCTTGTTGATTTGTCTTAGAAAGTTTTTACCTAATTTTCAGCTGGTCATTTCTATAGAAAGAAGGGTGGGACTGAAGTTTCCTACAGTTAATGAAAGAGAATTTAGAGAAGCATTATAGAGCCCACATGTCACCCATTCACAGAATACAAATAATGATTTGAAAGTATTTGAAGTGTTCAAAGTGGCTTTGCTGTTACATACAGTATTTTACCACATCCTAATTACAAGTTCCTGAAACAGTTAGCTAGTTGCAAAAAATCCTAGAGGCATAAAAATCAGAAAACAGAGGTACATAGTTTATGTGAGGATTATGGCATTTCTGGTGATGTTTCAAGTATTTCAGATAGGCAGTACTGACACAAAGTAACTCGATGGAAAACGAAAGAGGAATAGCTCAGATTATTACTTTATATACCCATTGGACACAATTTCCACTGAACCGTGAAGTTAATCTCTTCTTATCAATGCTGATTTATTACTACTTTTGCCTGCAAGAGCATATGTATAAAACATTAAATCACAGTAATATTTGCCCTTTCAACAGCCAAAGCAAGGGCCAAAATACCAGGTTTGGATGACACTGACCTCCCACAGCTGCTCTCAGGTATTGATATTATGTGAACATAAAGAGAAAAAGTGGGGAGTGAGCAGAACCTCTATAACCTTGGAGAGCTTTTCCACCAATCACTTCACAATTTTAAATGCCAAATGTTTAAAAATCAGCAATGAAGGTGTTTAGACTCCCAGCCCACTGCAACCAGTGTCTCTGGGGCACAGTAGGTAGGAAGAAGCTCAGCATAAAAGCACTTGGAATGTGCATGTAAAAAGTGACAATATTTAATAAAGTTAAAACATTGCCTCAAAATGCTGCTGGAAGAGCACAGCTCTTGTTTCCAGGATTGGAGGGATTGAAGCACCATCAGATTGCACCTGTCAAAAATGTTAGCAGTTCTTGATATCTTGTTTGTGTAACCCATTTACCCATGGCTAGAAAGAAGAGTTCTTAAACACCTGGTAGCTGTTCAGCATTTTCCTGGACTGACTGGTTTGGTAGCATTTGCATTCTCCCACTAAGAAACTCACCAACTCCCGTCTACTTGGTTTGTGTAAGAGATTCTATTGCTAACACATATGGTCTAGTTCAAATAGAAGTAACTTGTAAGTCCTGCATACCTTGGCATTAGAGCTAAATGTGTCTTAAAATCCTTCTTGGACCCGACCTAGAAACCTGTGGAAAGATTTAGGAAAATCATGTTGATGGTAAACCAACCTAAGCCATCAGGAAGGAGTAAAGAGTCTGATTTGGTGATAATGAGAGAAGGTCTGAGCTCTATGTAAAGTATTTAACTCTATTGAGTTAAAATCATAAGAGACTTTTAATTTTGCTCTGAGTTTCTCTATCACAGTAAAACATTTTGTCTGGTTTTGAAGGCACTTCAGGTACCATAGTGGACAGGCAGTGCTGATAGCTGGCTCTTGTGCTATCTATTACAGGACATCTGTCACAGGTATACCTGGACTGTTTCTCACTGCTGTTTCTTTAAAGATGACAGACATTCTCATTCAGAAAGGCTGTCTATTTATATCCCCTTAAAACAGCTTCCTTCACTGCTCTGTAGAAGCTTTATCCAAACAGGAAGGAGGCCAGTGTAATCTGAAGGATTCTTTGAAATTAAATGATTGAAAAGATTAATTCAGCCATGTCTGCTGGGGAAGGCACAGGGGGCAGGCACATGGCTAAATCCACGAGTATTGTTCCCAGTTCGCTTAGCCATGCAGTTTTCAGCTGGGTACACACATGCACTTTGGCAGAAGCAATGCACTCAAAGTAGCATCTATATACCTAATATTTTATAAACGTTCTAGGAAATTAACGCTAAGAGATAAAATCTGCTGGGGGCCTGCCAGCTGCTGTCCAGGAGATTGCAGTGAAGGAGGATGGAGTGGACAGCAGGCAGCCTTCTTGAGTCAACACTGTCCCAGCAGAAAGAGGTGATGTGCGCTTGACACGTCTAAAGACAAGAGCATCACAACATGCCCAGTCACCAGAGTAACCCCTTATTTGTCAGCCAGGGCTGTTGCACCCCTCTGAGCTTTATGCTGGGTGTGGAGCTGTCTGAGGGATACTCAGGGACCACAGTGATGGCTTTTTGCTCTGGGACCCAAATGCTGTTGAGGCTAGCCTGCTGCTGGAGGAAGGTGTTACCCAGATGATGTGTGGCTGTCCACCGGCTCAGCCTGCAGACACAGCAGAACAGACCCCTGAAGACTGCCCCTGTAGGATGCTACTTACAAGGTATCCTGCTTTTTAGCTGGGCCTCAAAGTTGGCGTAAACTTGTTTCTGATGGGGTTTTTTCTGCCAGGAATTTAGAGGGAAAGACAACATGCTCCTCAAAGAAAAATCTTCTGAAATCAGTGGAAGTCTTACCAGTGACTTCAAAAAGCCAGGATTTTGCAGGGATCCAAGGGTAAAATATAAATACTGAACAGAATATTTGAGTCACTCCTCTTGTACCTATTTCTGGCCTGCCAAGGCCCTACGTACCAGAAAGAATAACACTACAATTTAACCTAAATGTAGTTATCTGAGACCTCAGTTTCAGCATAGTGAAATGCTGCCTGGTAAAAATGATGGGCTTATTGTTACCTATGCCCTCCTCAAAATTGCTATTTTTATAGTACAATTTCACTGCAAGACATTTATTCTTTATAAAGATTTGGCCAATAGGAACAAAACTAGGTATTAAAGCAGTAGGATAACTTCATTAATTCCCTGCAGGGAATGGTGCAGAGGAGACCCTCATAGCTTATGCTTTAAATCTAGCACTAAAAAGAGAATCTTAGCTTGTCCTTTAAAAAAAAATAATAAAAAACTAATCCACAATGACTTGTCAAGACTTGCTGGACTTCCTTTTGTCCTTCTCCTATATCCCTGAACCTGGGTACGTCTGAGGAGGCAAAGATACGCTATTAAAGCCTTAAACTAGCATATGTTCACTCATGTAATTATTTCTACATGTAAGATAAGATGCAGTTACCAGTAAATTTAAGGAGAACTGAAGATACTTCTTAGAGCTAAGGCAGCAGTGCACTTTTCCCTTCTCATTGAAACAAATTGCAAAAAATGGACACTGATGATCAAGTAATGTTTGACGATCAAGTAATGCCACTGCAGAGTAGCAGTATAGTTCAGCCATGAAATACTCCTCCACATATCATCACAGATGACAGCCACTTCCCCTGCAACAAGCTGAAGACCTGCTGTAAAAGACAGGGAGCTTTAGAAATCAGAAGACAGAAACTAGGAGATACTGAAAGGGCTGCTGAAGAAATGCTTGACCTTGAAAAAAGGATGACATCTGATGAGGAACTCTCTTGCTTCCACATGCACAATCCTCTAATTGCTTAAACATCCAGACCCTGAGCACTTATCCCCTCAGGGCTTAGCACTGCCAGTAGAGCCCATTACTCCCTGTATCTCAAGCTGGGTGTAAAAAATACTCAGGAGACAAAACTGGAGCTTTAGCATCTCCCGATCATGTTGCATTCACAGAGAAAAAAGACACACTGATGTAAACTGAGTGTTTGCCCCATTCCTCCACCTGTTTCAAGTGTCTAAACAGGCAATGCCAACTCAGCCTTCACAACTGGGCTGTTTCAGTCCAGATGCCTCAAGCTGTTATTAGCTATTATGCTGTTGATCATCATTATCTCTCAGACTCATCTTCAGAGAGAGGCTTGAATTTGCAGATGCTCTCTGCCTCCCAAACCACCTCTGTTTGAACAGACCCATGAAATCTGGAATGACAAATGCCCTTTACCACAGACTTTCACTACAATTAACCCCCTGACAACACGTGGTGAAGGGAAGGAAGGAGCTGCCCTCAAAGCATTGTTGGAGATGTAATGTGCTCATCCAGAGTCATGGATTGCCAGCTGAAAAATTAACCCAATATACATTCATGGGAATGGGATTAAAAAGTTATTTGATGGTGATTAGCAACACTCCAAGCTTTCTGTTCAGCGTTGTTAGCAACCCCACACAAAGTAGCAATGAGGAGTTCCCTGTGCCTTCCTGGTAGAGATCACATTGCTGGACTGGCTTTACACAGAGAAGTGCATGTGTTAACCAGGCACAAAACTGCCATCAGGGCTGCATGTAAGAGTGCAGCCTTTCCCAAAGCAGGGGGGAAGCAATAGGATCCAATGGCACAGCTATGTGGTAACAGCAGTGGTTTTGGGTCTTGCATGTGCTGAGGAAGGAAACCCCCAAGAGATTCTGGGAACCAGAGGGAGCTCAGGGGACAGGCTCTGGCTCTGCCAGCTGGGTTGTGAAAGTCATATCCAGGTGTGGAAACAACTACAGCAAACAAGAAACTCCCCCAGTCACTCCTGAATATACACTGTGACAAGCAAACGACTAACTAAGTCAAGGCCACTTAGTAGAGGGTGGCATTAACAGCTCCATCAGCTTCTCATGAATGACTCTAAGTTCAGGTAAGAGCAAGAAGATCATTCAGGAGGAAAGAGCCCCTCTACATTAGGCACTGTACAGCCTGGGGTGGTTTCCCTACACTTATCCAAATCTAAAGTTCCAGGAAGACTGTAACAAAACAGAACAGTGAAACAAAACAATTTGGGGTGAAAAAAGAGTCAATAGATTCAGCTCTGTTAACTCTGAACATGAATTTCTGACAAAGGCTCAGTTAAATTCAGCCTCAAGATGTAACAGTGTCACATGCCTAACCTCCCCCAAAATGGGCAAAGCTCACTCTATCTACAGGACCGCGGTCAAGATTCAGACATTAGGGGTATGGGGTTATTCAAAGTTAATTCATCAGCAGCCATAAAGGACTGATGGCTTTGTTGAAGTCAATAGCACTATGTTCATTAACTCCAACTGATAATCTGGCCCTTTGGGTTTGATTCAGACACAAATCTTTAATCAACTAAATGCCAACATGAGAAGCTGCAGATGCATTTGTGGACAGCCCATTGATTAGAACAGGAAGAAAGAGGTGATTTTTCCACATATGTTTAACAGCTATGCTTTTTTATTGTTTCCAAATCCAACTCACTCAGACCCAATATGACTCTTCAGAGAAAGCTACATAAACCAGAGTCCCTGCCCTTTGATAGAAAAGGACAATGCACTGCAGCTGAGGAGTATGATGTGAATTATTATTCTCAATACACTGCAGTCTCATTACATTCCAGGGCAGTCGTCCGAGTCGATTGCAATGCCCAGAGTGCTGGCAATTGCAGTCCAGGGACTGGCTGAACTAAAAGCCAAATAGGATGCTGAAGAATAGGTAAATGCAGATTCCCTCTGCCTTTCAGAGGGGAATTAAAGCTCTTAATTTTGTTTCCTGGTAAGAATCTCCCTGCTGAGCAATGCTGTTGTGCTCTGGTGTTCTGGAGTGCCCACAGTTCAGGAATTTCTTTAGTCTTATCAACGTTTAAGGTTAAGGAGCAGAACTAGAGATAAGACTTGCAGAGGGAATTCTAACTTAATAGGCAAAGCAGAAGTAGGATTAAGCCAAGAGAAGTCCATTCTCTACAATGCTCACATGTGATCTGAGGAAGAGTACCACATTCACATAAAATCATACCTGGCCAGGACAGGAGGGAGCTGTGGTTCTCAGCTGTGGTTTCAAGGCAAAAATCCCAGGCAGAGCTGGCTGCTGGCCAGCTGCCAGGCTGTGTCCACCTTGCAAAGGGACAGCTTGGCCCAAAGACCAATGTGGAGGCAACGGGACATTTGCTCCACTGGGCTTCCCTCAACCTTGCCCTCTGTCAAGAAAAGCTGTGGCCACCTCCTTTCCTAGTGATCCAAGCAGGAATGTAAGTTCACATTGAAGAGTAACCAAAGCATGAACTGCTAGAGGGCAGCCTGGGCAGCCTCTCATTCACCCTTCTGCAGAAGACATAGTGCAGTGTCCCCACACAGCATCAGAGATGGAGAGGTGCCACAGGCACCACTGAGACCTGTCACTGGGCTGTTGGTGGTGCTACTGCAGGTTTATATGGAAGGTGGTTGGGCAAATCAAAAGACAAGCATTGATTTACACATTCTTCCAAGTAAGCATCATTATTTAATGCATTTAATCAGCAGAGGCTCCCCATTCATTCATTTTGTCTACTTAGCAAAGGGATGCCAAGACTGTCAGCCTCCACTTACTGGAGATCAGCCTGGAGGCCTTTGATCCCTGTTGAGCCCTGTGGGAGGTGAGCAGGCTCAGCTTCTGGAAGGAATTATTTTCTGTAAGATTGTGCCCTTTGAGACATGGAAAACCCCCAGTGACAAGAAGGTCTTCTGCAGGTTTGATCATCAGAAGGCACTGTCCTAGTCACCTGAACAGATTGCTTGTCTAATATATGCCAGAAAAACACGTTAACTAATTTCTGCACCCGGCTGACTGAGCTGGAACTTACAGGTCTTGTGTGAAACACTCCCAAGTGATTTAGTTGAAGAATATTCCTGGACTCTGCCACTGACACTATTTGATATCTAACAGCCAGTATTGTCTCATACATTGCACCTTGTCCAGGCCATGAGTTGATGAATAGCTGGTGGCTTTAAAAAACCCAAACCTGAGCACTTCCCATGCTGAAGGGAATAGGGTTTTAATGCTTGAGCTCAGTACAGAAGCTATAAAACGTCCTGCAGTGTGACTGCAGCATTTTCTGGCTCCCCTGCTATCAGCACATCAGAGAGAAAAATGTTCTCTTAGAACAGGGGAACAAATGCCTGCACCCTCTGTTACAAGTGACATGGAAGCAAAGATTGTCTCTAAACGTGGCAGGTAATTAGTAGATTAAGAAGCCTCTCTCTCTCTCAGACATTAAGGGCAAGGCTTAGAAGACACATGCTGGGCTGCACAAATCATGAGCTGAAACTTACCTACACAGTAGTCCTCAAGATTTCCTGATGTCCAATGGCTTCTGAATAGCCTACAATAAAAGTGGCATCTAAGCAAGTAAGAGTTAAAATTGCCTCCACTATTGACAAGTTGGCTATTTTGAGGGGAATTCATACAAAGTGGCACAGTCCTGAGACTAACCCCTCCATTGCTGGTTCAGCAGGCAGAGACAGCACTGCTCACTGGAATGAGACATGTGAGAACTAAACCTTGGGCCAATACAGTTGCCGTCTTTACTATAAATTATAGTGCAATGCAAGAGTCCTGCCAAGATCAGCTGTTTCCTCTAGATTTCTGTGAAGCTTTGACAGCTCATTAAAAGTTAGGAGGGGAAAAGGGTTTGATTTGCTTCACTTAGAAGCAAAGCATAGAGGCTTACCCTTTTGTACAAACAATGAAGAAAAAATGACCTTCCCTCTTCCCAGCTTTTCTATGCTGCACCATAGCTAACAGCAGGGGAGGACCCAGTTCTGTGCTCAATTATTGCCAAAAGTCTTTTAGAGCTCTAAAATTGATTCTCCAGTCAGATACTAATTTGCACTGCAAGAAAAGATTTAGAGCTACCTGCAGGTTTAAGGCATACAGCCACATCGATTATGCTGAAAGCACCATTTCAGGCAATCTTTGCAGCTTGGAGAGCTAAATCTCACATTTGCCCCCAGCCAAACAGATCCCCCCACAGACTCTTACAAGGGCAGATCCACTGCAGGGCCTGCATGCCAAAGGCACAGTGTGAGAAAGAGTTAAATATCCATGTGACACCATGGCTGGTGCTGCCGCTGCCAGGAACTGTCATGGTGTTTGTGTGCAGTGTGTTAGTGTGACATTAAAATCGATGTGTGCTCTGTATACCTGCAGGCAGTGCTCAGTCCCTGGTAAACAAGGCAGGCAGGGCTAAGATGAGAGCTACAAGACAGAGGACTCAGTAACTCTGCTCCATTTAAAAGAGATCTCATTTAAAATATGTGGCAATCCTATATAACTTGCCAAAAACATCCAAAATACCAGAGCGCCTTTTTGTTCTTCTGTTAGAGCTTTAATGCTAAAAAAAGGTGCTGACAATACCTTTTTATACAGGGTTTTCCCTGTAGGGTTTTTATACAGGGTTTTTATACAGGCTTTTGTGTCACATTTCTCTAATACTCTAAGAAGTTACCCAATCAATCTACATCTGCCTTTTCTATCTCTCCAACCTCACTGGAAATATTCTTCTCCCCTTAAAACCAATGCAAACAATCTACCAGAGATTTCTTACTTCTTTTTACAGCTGTGTCTCATGGCAATGAAAAAGAGAGGAAAACAATAAAACTGGGGGAAAGCCTGGCCTTACAGAGTTTTGTGTGTCTCTCTGGTAAGTCCACACAACTGAGCCACTTTACACTCCGTGGGTTGCCCTGGCTGGTGGGGGCACAGGCACAACTGCTGCAGCCTTAGCTCTTTGTCCTTCTTTTCTTTGGACCTAACTTGTTTTTACTCTTGGCTTGCAAAGCAAGAACCATACATTCAGCCAAGCATCTCAAACCACCTAATTCTTGTGCTGAGAATCAAAATCTCTCCCCAAAGCTACACCTTTTAATTGCTATGCATTAATAATACCATAAACTCCATGTAGCACAATGTCCCACATCGGAGTCCCTCCTCTCAACTCAGACCCTCCATCCTCTCCTCTTGACAAAGTTTCACAACTCTTTGAACCAACCTTGAATAAAGGTATCACATAAGCAAGAACTCCATGTTGCACCTTACCTGCAGCGTCCCTGATTACCTCAACTGTTCTGCAGCATAGACAGTCTTGTCTGGAAGCTTTCCCATCTCTCCTGAGGGGGATCTTTAGCCTACTGTTACACCTAAGTCCCTCCTACAACTCACTGCATCTTCATCAAATGCCTTTAGGCTAATGGCTCCTATCTCCTGCTGCTCACTGAGCTCAAGTAATGAAGAGCACTTGTGCCTCTGCTCTCTCCCCACCTGTCAGAGGCTCTACTGCCTCCTGAGCTTAAAGCACATCACCAATATACCTGGTGTTTGCGAAGGTGAGGAAAGATGGGAGCCTCCTTTCTCGCTGTCCTTGCAAAGCCAGCCTGCCAAGACAACTGGTTAGAAACCAATCTTACAGGAAAGCTTTATCCTCTTTATCTGCTCACAGACTTTTCATCTAAATGGATATTTTTCTTTTAATGAGCTATAGCTCATTTTCATGCTCATTGCAGCACTTTGGAAAACATGTCAATCACTTGATTTTTGAAAGCCAAATGGAACTGTTCTAACAGTGCTGAAATGCCTTTGCAAAAGATAGCTCATCGGCCTGGAAAGGTGTGGAGCCTCCCAGGAAGAGGAGCATTTAAACCAGCCCATTCCTTTCTCCACAGACCTTTCTCCTTACTATCCAAGCAAAGCTCTGCACTATGGTTTTCTTTCTAATTACACTTGTTTGTTGTACATGCTGCATTCTCACACAAGGACACTGAAACCAAGCTTCTTTTTTTCTCCTAGCATCAGGAAATGTAGGAGTTTTTGGGGATTGGTTGGGCAGATGACCTTTTAAGGAAATAGGTCACAGCACTGAAAGACTAAAATAATTTATTCAAGCAAAACTTGCCAAACAAGTTAAAGAAGTATGAAAGCTCTTCCAGGGCTGGTATTGAATGCCTCACAACAACAGAAAAGCGTGTTATCAGAGCAGACTGCAGGAAAGAGCACTGTGTACATTGTGGCATTACATATGTGCTTGGACAAGCAGAAGAGATAAGTGTGCCCCAGTAGAGGGAGGATTCAATGAAGGTATTTTTCCATTTTCTATTTCAGCCTACACTGGAGACAAGAAAGGACCAGCTATGCTGAAGCTGGACACAACCTCCATGTGTGTAGCTATTAAAAAAGGCTGTATCTATACCACATAGCTCTCCTTTTGTCAGGGGTAGGTTCTACAAAAGCTCCAGCTTCTAGTTCAGCAGAAATTAGGACCATTTAGGGACTGCCTTCAATTTTGGAGGTTCTATCTACAGTGCCATCAATTAGCTCACAGTAGTTATTCCAGCCTGTATGTGAGCCAGGCTGGAAAGAAAATACACAAATGAAATGACACAGATACTCTCCCTGAAAGCAAAGGAATGGACATAATGAGATGGTTACTGCAGCTTTGTGCTTTTGGAAAGTGTGCCATCTCAGAGAAAAATCCACTGGAAAAAAAAAATAGGACTGCTTTCTACTCCACCTGTACTACCAAAAGGGAACAGGCCAGAAACCTGGCTTTGGCTTTGCAAGGGCAGAGACATGAGTGACAGATGGGGAAGAGGCTACTTATCCACATCCAGCCCAGAAAGGAGAAGCCATGTACTGACTGTGTAGTTTGCACTCAGTTTAGTGATGTCAGGATATGTCCCCAAAGCACAGGAATGTATGTTAGGAAATGCAAGGCAGCTGCCAGTATCACTCATGCTGACGTCCAAAAGGTGAGGAGCAAACGAGAGTGAAAAACCAACCCCTTCACTCTTCAGCTCTCCTTCATCATCAACTGAGGCAAGCTGGAAAGGTGGGTGAGTTTGGGAGGAGAGAGAGCACTGTCAGCTCCCAGGATAATAAAGCCCAGGATGACAATGCAGAGGATAGTGCTTTCCAGAGAGCTTCAGCTACAGTGAGTGCACTTTTCCTCTCTAAAATGACTGCTGGAATGAGGTAGAGTCTGTCAGTGCATAAGCTGCTCAGCAGGAAAGTTAGGGTGAATACCAGGAAGACTTTCCCAGCAGGGAAGTATGTAAACATGCAGAACCATGTCAGTGAAGGCAAAGAGATAAACCTGTAATAAAGGATATTTCATGTAATGAACCAAATTTAGAGCATATTTTGCATTTGCCTTATGTAGGACTCATTACAGGGGGCTTACTTAAACTGCTCTACAGTTCTTCACTTTCTTAGCCAGCATTTCTCCTTTAAATAGCTGAAGAAGTCACACTGGGTACAGGGAGATATTTGGATATGACCTGAGCAAGTGACAGCCCTATTTGTTCCCTGTTTTTTCTATCCTGCAGCCAGAAAATAAAGGAAAGCCTGTCCACCAGCCTCTGCCTACAGAGTAGGCACTCAAAGTGTCCAAATCCTAAGGGGAGCCCAGGAGTTTGAGCAGGGTGAGTAACCCGATGCATGGAGACAGTATCTCCCCAGAGGCTTTTCCCTAGCTTAAGACTTACTAAAGCTAAGCATTTTCTCTCCTTAGCTGGCAGCCCAGTAGCTGTCCTTGAAAAAGTAAGAGACACAAGACAGGAAGAAACAGGAGGAGTTCCAAACCCTGGAAGGAGCAGCTTCATGGATGGCCTCACCTCTGCTGGTTCCCAGGCAGACCTGGTCTCTCCTCCTCCTCACAGCCAGGGTGACACAGTCCAGCAGTTCCTGCCTCAGCCCAGATGTGGGGGCTTTGCAGAACCTAGCAGACATTCCTGCACACCAGCCATTCTCCACCGGGTGCCGAGGGAAAGGTGGGTGCCCAATGGTTCTGCTCCAGCTGCCAGAGTGTTTTCCACCAGCCCGTGAGAAAAATGTCCTTAACTGCTCAGCTCACTTATGTCTTTCTGATGTTATGTAAGTGGATTGAGAGAAAAAACACTGCCATGAGCAGGTTTCTAATTAGGAAAAGAAATAAAAAGAATTACGGAATTAAGGCAAAACCTCAGCATGAATGACCCAAATCCCTTCCTTGTGCTGCAGTCCACAGCAGGCTATTAGAAAACTTTTTTTTTTTAAAAAAGTTAATTCATCATTAAGATGGCACAGCAAAGGCAAATTCTTTTGTAGGCTGGCACCCGCTCTCCCAAGCAGCTGATCCCACTTAATTTGTCTATTGTAAGTGCAAAGGATGCTTTAGAAAGAGATGTGCTTTGTGACACAAGTAGTCCTACAAACATTGCTGAAAAATGAGTAACAATGGGGCACACCACAGAGTCTTAGAATCATCAAGGTTGGAAGACACCTTTAAGATCATCAAGTCCAACCATCTACCCGGCATTACCATGGTAACTCCTAAACCATCACCCAACAGCAGATCAAGATGACTGTTGAGCACCTCCAGGGATGGTGACTCCATCACCTCCCTGGCCAACCTATTCCAGTGCCTGACCACCCTAACAGTGGAAAGTAATTTTCTGATATCTAATCTGAATCTCCTGTGCCTCAGCTTAAAGCCATTTCCTCTGGTCCTCACACTGCAGGCATGGGAGAAGAGAGCAGTGCCCACCTCACTACAGCCTCCTTTCAGGGAGTTGTAGAGAAGGATGAGGTGCCTCCTGAGTCTCCTCCAGACAAAACAACACAAGCTCTCTCAGCTGCTGCTCATAAGACATAAGGCATGCTCTCTAGACCTTTCATGAGCCTTCTTGACTTTCTCTGGACGTGCTCCAGCACCTCAATGGACATTTTAAAGGGGCCCAGAACTGAACACAGCGCTTAAGGCACACCCTCACCAGCACTGAGTTCAGGGGAGTGATCACTTCCCTAGTCCTGCTAATCATCCATACAATCACCATTTCCTAATTTGCACTGGAAGCTTTCGATTGGTTGTCTGCAGACTGTCATTGCTACCGAGAGTTGCCTACAATGAATTACCTACTATCACACTGGATACAGGTGCCTCATCAACAGTGACTTGCTTTGTGAACATTTCAAGCACCCACAGGTCTCCATGACCTGACCTTAACAGGAAATAAGAGCACCCTACACTTCTCACCAATGAGGTCACATTTCTTTAAATACTCAGTTGCGGATGTGAGTGCCTCAGCTGCAGATTTAAGTGCCTACATTTTAAAACATTGGCTAGCCAAACTAGTAATTTTATGGTTCTCATTGGAGCGAGTAATTTGAAATTTGCTGAGGAAATCTTCTTTCCCCTCACAATACTGCCTATTGTGAGTGGAAACACCTGCCACGGAGTGATTTTGATGGCATTCGAATCCCTAAGGGCATGGTGGTTTCTCTAGCAGGTGAAGTGAAGCAGATACCACAGGATGTAGTGCGGCTGTTTGGAAAGCCCACATCTTCAGTAAATCACCCGATGTTTAAATAAAAAGCCAGACTTAGTCTGTTTTTTAAGGCACCATCTCCCTGAAACTGCCATGTTACATGACAAAGTCTGCATCAGCCAGAAAATGTGCACTGATTATCATTGATTTGATAGGATGGTAACTTATTTTCTGCACTAGTCCTTTTTCGGCTGGGTCAGTCCTCTCAGGGTGAGGGATCTTCAGGCTTTTTCCTTACTGCAGCAAGGCTACAAGGATGAAATACAAAAGGGAGGCTTCAGCTTTCCTGCCTACTAAGAGACCTTGACAAATGCAGCACAGAGCTGAATGAACCAAGCTGCCACAGGGAAGCTCACCACTCTGGCAGCTTGGGGGCTAATGTTTGGCAGACACTGGCATGCAGGAACCTGAACCATACAACAAGGAATGCAGCAAAGCTCATTAATAAAATACCTTCTGCAATTGCCCGCAGGACTGGACAATTAGTTGAAGCACCCTGACAACTACAAGATACAGAGAGGGAAGCCCAAACAACTATTTTTGGGAGTAAACTCCAGCTTCGGGTGAGCAGACAGAACATCACTGGTAGCAGAGGCACCATGCAACTGCATTATCTCACTCTGTTCTGCTCCTGTCCTCTCATCATAGGAAAGTGTGTGCCAGCGTGGGGTCCTCATGCCTTCTAGAAGATAGGCACATGGATATACCATATCTGTAACAGCAACGGGCCAAAATACTTCCATAATCTGTTGTCTTATGCTCTTTTGTACTATGAGACAAAACTTCCCCTTTTTGGGGTTGGAAAATAATTACTGTGATGCTGATGCTCTCAGCTTTGTGTGTGGCGTGCAGGCATGCTGGCGGGTGGTGGTGACCATCTGCTACAGCAGCGACACTGCAGGGTTAAAACGCTGCCTTTTCCACCTGGGCTCAGGGGTGGGGGTGCTGGGTGTGTAATGTGTTGCTGCGTGGCAGGGGGCTGTTGAAAGGCTGAGCGAATTCGGGCGAAAGGGCGGAGCAGCAGCTGATGCAGAAGAGCTTGTGCTCGGGAGCAGCTGTGCAAAGAAAGGCAACTGCACTTACACGGAAAGAAGCAGACAGGTCTCTTCTCCAGCACAAACGGCACATGGAAGCTTCTACCACCACGCTGAGCTTTGCAAGGTGCCAGATCTCGGGCTTGAATCCAGAAAGGCCTTTGTAGTAGCTCTGACTTACACACATTCATAAATTCAGGCACAATGTTCACCCTTAAAAGTCCTTTCTTTTCCCACATCAGCCTACAAACAGAGACCCAGAATAATTAAGACAGCGCTCATTTTATTGTACTCAGCAGGGAAACCAGATGTAAAACAGGAAAACATTAAATTCCTAAGGGACTCAGGTGGGTAACATTGCTTTAGTATCACTTTAAGACTTTTCACATGCAAACTTCTGTTGGTATGTCTCAAATGAATGCCATGGTACACCTGGTAGCCTAAGACTAACTTTATTTTGTACAGTACATCACGTTCAGTAACTATAAAATTAATAAAGCCACAATAATATTAGTTGTTATAAGCCTCCAAGTTGGTTTTCTTCTGATGTTGGCTGATGCATGGCCATAATTTTTTGAAATGAAAAGTTCAGATATACTCCTTCCCTTTAATGCTGGGCAGAAACTCCCAATACTCTTCTGTGTCACTGAGACCTTTACTTCACAACTCAGACTCAGTGATTTTATGTGCCACAAACACACAAATGGTTCTCTTCCATTTCATGGAAATTCCTCAGGGCAGTGTCTAAACTTGCTTCTGATGTACTTGAAACTATTGATTGTGTACTGAGCTAAGGGAAATGTCAGGAGGACATCAGAAGGGTCACCTCTTTGAGGCAGAGCTGCTGAGAAGTAAGAGACTCATATTCTGCAGCAGACAACTGCTGGAGACTTTGCAGGCAGATTCTACTCCAAAGAGTGTCAGTCTTAGAAGAAAGCTAACAAAAACTTAAGGTCTGATATTTCAAATGGGGATTAGTTGATGTGATTCTGTTCCTGAGATCAGATGCTTCCTATCACCCACAGTCTGTGTTTTAGAGACCAGAGAAAGATTTAAACATGCCTCAAGGTTGTGGAAAATGCTAAGCCTCCAGCATTCAATCAGAAGGGCAAAGGGAAAAAATCATATTAGAGGATGAGTGATGCATGAGACCTGCACACATGCAGGGACACACACACACACATAAGCTTACCTACATCAGAAGTTTTGCTAGAGGAAAAAATATTTCCTTTCTGTGTGATTTGGCTCAGTAATAACATCACTTTTCTTTAAAGAAGCCTGAATGGTAAAAAGTTGGTTTCACTTTGCAAAATCTTCTTTGCCATGATTTGATGCAAAATCCACACTATAAACTCTAGGAAGGAGGAGCTACTCAGAAAAACACAAAGCAGAAAAAACAATAAACCTCAGAGTTAAAAAAAAAAAAAATCAGTTTGGCTCAATTCAGCTGTAATACTTCAATCTTCCTTTTAAACATCTACAGTGACTCAAGCGGGACAATTTAGGCCCCTAAGAGAATATTGAAGCCAGTTCAAGTTACAGGTTCTGACCTTCACGTCACACCACAGCATCCAATGGCACCAGAGATGTTTCGTAGTGTGCAGTATTTGAGTAAAGATCTACCTGCATGTCTTTGGGACAGTTGAAAATACTGACCACTCATACAAGCATCACAGAGACACCAAAAATAAACCAGCAGTGATTGGTTACTGAAAGAGGGAGTTAGAGAAAAGAAGGGAAGAGTTTCCCTCAGACCACAGCCCTTAACTTTCTAAGCCCACGGAGTCTGACAATCAGTTGTCTGTCATTCAGAGCAGCTATTCCCGCAAGCTGTGTGAGAAAGTGACTCTGTTGTGGTAGCATTTTGTGTTAATTTTTAAAAGTTGTAGAAGGATAGACACAGAATGAGATAATGGATGTAATAATAAAATTTGTACTTTCATACAAACCTAGCATATACTGAGCTAACTAATGAAACACTGGTATGGTACATTCCATGAGGTTTCCAAACTGAAAACCAGTGGCAGCCAATTCGAATTCCTCATCAACGCTGAGGATTTCCACTTCTAACTTTAACACTTAAACATAGTAATGAAAGTCAAGAGAAAAGCTAGTGCCATCTTCAGAGCATATATTCCATTTTTTTGAATCCCTTCAGTATACTTCTTCAAATGGTGCATTTTACAAGCTCTTATGTTTTAGTGGCAGTAATAAACAGCTTGACTGCTTAGAGGTTTTGTTGAATCCTATTTGGATATATCTATAAATACTAGCAAAATATACAGACTTTGGAAATATTCGTTTTCCTAAGAGACATAGGACACCAACAAATAAAAAAATATGTAAGGTCAGAAAACAAGGGGGCAAAACAGACATAGGGATGGGAATTCATTGTGAAGCACCTATACCAACTTTATTTTACTTCTGTTTTCATCCCTCCCTCCCCATGTTTCTCAGCAATTTCTTCTTCTATATTCAAAATAATGTTTTCTTCTCCTGAAATGGAGAACACAGATATTCCCCTTCTTGTCCCTTCAGTTCTTTCCTCACTCTTTTTTTCCAAACCAAGTCAGCAGAAATGAGGCTGAACTTCAGCACTTGTGCCCAAACAACACAAAGCTGGCAGATCTCAACCAAGTGCACACAGATGGATATCGTAGCCTCACATGAAATCCAGGACTATACTGCAAATTGCCTGCAATGAGATGCTCCTTCAACTCAGGTATTGTATTCGCAACATTGAAACGTGCTTATTCTCTTTTGCTAGTGGAAAGCCCCCTAAGTGAAACTAGAAGGAAATCTTCCATTCTTATTCTCTGCTTTTATTAATGGTTCTTGCTACATTGGCCTTCCTAGAAGATGCGACTGACAGGGAAGGGTTTCCTTACAATGAGCTTGTTTCCCAAAATCTCTCATCTTGCAAAAAAATTAATTTAAGAGTTACTTCAACTGGCTAGGCTGCAACACAGGTTTGGGTTTTGTTTTTTTTTTTTTCCTACAGATTTACTCTTGGGAATGACAAAGTGTTTTCTGTTCTGAACCCTCTTTTTGTTAGCCCAAATGGATTTCCTTAGTTGTTACCCATCCAACTAATGTAATGTGATTCTGAATCATAGGGCAGAGAAAAAGAATGGGTTGGTGGCACACGGATCATCTCCCCCTACTGTCTGCCATATCACTACTCCAAGCACATTTTCATTTTTGAGGCTGACATGACACCAAGAACAGCCTTTCTTGGCTGCTACAAGCCCACTCAAAAGCGTATTTGCTAATTGCTACCCCCAACGTGTTTGTTTTGCTGTTAGTGAAAGATGTGTCACCAGTGAGGATTCACACAGTCACCTAGACATTGTATGCAGTAGAAAGCTCTAATCACCACTGTTAAACTAGCAGGTTGCCTACAGTCTTCCCTAGCAAGGCACAGTCTAAACCTAAAATATTTTCCATGAGAGGTGCTGGTGATCATCGACTCATTTTTATGTGTTGGCTTTTGGCACTTTATTGCTTGGCTTCCAAAGTCTGCAGAACTTCTGCAGCCACCAGACAGTGCCATGGACAATTCGCACCTTTGCACTCGTATTTGCCCAGAACACAGGCTGAGCACTACATGTTGTTTTGGTTATGCCCTTGCAGTTGTTCAGATGCATCTACTCAGTAACTTGTCCATCGGCACTTTGTAGTACGAATGCACTGGTGAGATCTTCCTAGAAGCAAGGTTGTTTGGTGTGGGGAAGGGAGGATGGACCAGCTACTGAAGACTAACAGCTGAAAGAAGCTGCAAGGAACCAGGGGAGATCTCTCATTCCTTGCAAAGAAGCAGTAGGTCCAGTGCTGCCCCAGCATCCTGCTCATTCATTGCCAAGCCTAGTTTGGTCTCCATAAAGCAACTCATACCCATATCCTAGAAATATTCTGCAGAGCTGAAGCTAAAGGATAAAATTCATGGAAATCAGTGAATGAGTGACAGCTCATAGTTTATTGTCCTCTGGAAGAAAAAAATAGGACACTCCATTTGTATATTCAGACTGGGCATATTTGTAAAGGGACAGTTCAGAGTAAGCTGGCTCACAGCTACAGCACGGGGAATGCAGAGGGGGACCCAAGGGACACGGCTTCACACGAAGATAGGCTGGGCAAGAGCTAGCAAGAGAGGGGGCAGAAGGGAGGCAAAAGGAGCAGCACAGAGCCTTGGAACTGGACAGGACACAGCAAAAACTGCAGACAACTCAGAGAACCTCGTCAGGGCTGACATGGACACAATGTGGGAAGAGACACTGAACTTGTCAACTAACCTGACCTAATGATACTGTCAATATTAATCCCACACAAAATTTCACGTGAAACTCACATCTCAGACACTGCTAGGAAGGGGGCGGAAACAGCAATTCTAACAGAAAAAAGGTTGGAGACTTTCCTCCTGGTAGGCAGAGGTGGTAAGACACTCTCTAATGTGGTGTTTCAGAATTAAAAACTCAGCACCACAAGTAGGAGAGGACTTGAAATAACATACAGAAGTTGAACAAGGACGAGACACAAAGCTCCCTGGTATATATCTGAGGAAAACTAGGAGTCAAATCAGTACTACGCTTAATGGTAACACTTTTCATTGCACTGGGTTAAAATATTGTATCTTACAGTATTTTACTTTTCTGCGGAGGAAAAATTGCCCCCAAACAGCTACTATGAAGGTTTGGCAGTTGATATACTCAAGAAGTCTGGCCTCCTAAATAACTGGGGACCACTTCAGGTTCACTTCACAAAAAAAAAGAAAAAAAAAAAAAAAGATACTAATACTCATTTACATGGTATAAACCTGTAAGATTTAGAGTAAGTTGTGAGATCTACAGAGTAAGTCAGGTGCGTGGTACTAGAGATAGAAATAAATTATCATCATGATTCATGAAAAATCTTTAATGGACTAAAAGTATCTCCTATTTAACTCTAATGCTCTGCAGGATTACAATATCCGAATCATCAGTGCTTTGCAGGATTGATAACTAAATTTTCTACAAACTGCAAGAATTCCCCAGCCTCCCATAATGAACTCTAGAGGACAAAATACAAAGCTACTGGGAAACACATTTCCCAAGTTGAAAAATATTATTGAGAAATGAGACCAACATATATTTGAGACATTATTGTATATAATACTTCTGAAGAAACAGTCACTAAGCTACCTTTTATTAGCAGTTTCTACAACTAAGTTCAGGAATACAGCAAAGATTGTCTCAAGATTTCAGTACTGCTGCAAATTTTTCAAGTTAACAGTATAATGGTTCATAACATAGAGTGTTAGGTAAAACAAAATAACACGCAGGCTAAATAAAAGGTATTTGGGTTATGAAAGGCAGCAAGAAAAGCACCAAAATACTGAAACAGTAAAGTTGGCTAAGGACTTAAAGGGGAAAAAAAAAATCAGTGTAACACACTAGACATAGAGGCTCATAGACCCCAATGCACAGGAAGGCCTGCTGCTATGGGAAAACATTACTGTGCATCTCTGGAGAGAGAAGAAAGATCCACATCACTTTACAGAGTGATTTAGAAGAGAGGTGCTCAGCGCCATGGGAGGCTGGGAGCAGGGGCTGCCCAGCTTGCCTGAGGAGGCAGAATGGCCCCCTGCTTTTTAAAGACTTGGCAGGAGTACCAGAGTAAGGGTGGGCACCATCCTGCTGGATGCAGGTCCATCTACCGATGCGCTCTCCTGGGCCTTGACGGCTCATACCTTAAGAGTGGCCACTGCAGGGGACAAAAAGCATCTGTCTCACCTCCCCTTCTGGCCATCAACATCCCACTGATTTAGCTTCTCCCAAAGAGAATGAATCCTTCTGTCTTGATCCACATTCTTTGCCTGGTTCTGCATTTCAAGAGGAGGGGAAGACTGGGCTCCTGGGGGCTCACCTGATAACAGTGGCTCACAGTACAAACAGAAGTGAGGCTGCTCAGTGATCCATGTCCATAGCCTGTTCATGGACTTGCCTCAGCACAGGAAACTTACAAACCAGGAAAGTTGTCTTGTGTTAGGTCTTTACAGCTGTTGAACCTTAATTTCACCTCCCTCAGCTTCCCCCAGTCCACCCCTTTGAGTAAGACCTCATAATGCACATTAATAAATTCCCGTAATTCTGACAATCCCTCTGCTTCCTGCTTCATCAGAAGGTGCTGCTCTCCCTGCAGCAAGGTGGCAATTGAAATTTGTGCTTTTGCTAAGTGCCTAGCTTCTCATCTGACAGCAGTCAAGGTTGGGGCATAACGTGAAAATACACCAGCTGTGACAATAATAATGGCAGAATGGAGCATGTGGCTAGTCAGAAAACAAAGGGGGATCATTTTCCACTGTTGCATCACAACCCAAATTACACAACCAAACAGCAGGACTTGAGGGGAGGGATTCTCTCCACCACTGCAGGTACTTAGGCACCCCTGCAAACCATGTCAGTCTAGTACAGAAGAGGGAGCAGGTCGGACGCAGCAATTAGGACGCCTAAAATTCTGCAGCATGGACTGGAACATGTTGTGCTGCCTCCCTTTCAGTTTTTTATTTGAGGATGTATCTGAGGAAATGGATTTCCGGGTCTGACTGTTTTGGGCCCGGATCAGTTTCTCATGTTCCCGTATCTGTCTCTGTAAGTGGTTCTGGATGGCAATTCCCAAGGATTCTGGATCAAGGGAAGCACCATAAACCTCCCACGTCATTCCTTGCTCATCCCAAACAACATCCCTGACGTGTTTGGACTGCTTCACCTGTACTTTTGCCTCCATGGCTGGGGTGGACTGCTTTTTGTTCTCCCCCAGGTTCGGCACAGCCTGGGAGGAAGCAGGAATCACTGCAGTGTGGAGGTCGTGTCTGGATTCCCTGGCCTGGAGGCCCTGTTGCTGGGGAGCTGCCGATGCTGCCATGGGAGGGGAAAGACTTGCAGAACTCACACTCAACTCCGGCATCAGTCCTGCCTTTTGCAGGTCCTGGCCACCAGCCATCTGAGACTGGCCGCTGTCTCCGTGGCTGCTGCTCTCCTCACCTGCCTCCTGTGAGCACGCCTTTGCACTGAGAGCAGCAGGCTGGCTGCCAACGTTCAGCCCTCCTTTAGGATCAAGCACCACCAAGTTTTCTTCCTTTGGTTTTACCACAGATTGGTTAGGACTGGCCTGCCCTTGACTCACACCCTTGCTTTGCACAGGCTTTTGGTCAGAGCTGCCCAGGACCTCCTTCTGCTTGGCTTCACTGTCCTTGCCAGAGAGTAAAGGTGACTGGCTGCTTCCTGCATGAGGGATGAGATCTCGCACATTGTTCTGGGTTCCTGGGACAGCATCAGTGGAAGTGGTGCTTGGCTCAGCAGCATTAGTCCCAGACTGTGATGGAGTTTGATTACTGGAGTCAACTCCAAGCTGCTCAATTGGGATGGGCTTTGGTGGGACTGGAGCATCCTTTGGCAGCTGAGTAGCGTCCTTGACATCACAGGCTGCACTGGTCATTTCAGCATTACCCACAGATGTCCCTTGGGAGGTAACAGCTGCAGGGGAGCAGGGGAGAACAGGTTTTGCATTATCTGCTGATACTGGAGATGCCACATCAGATGGGACTCTGGGCAGTTTGACAGGCTGGGTTTGGGCTGAAGCAGTCATAGCCACAACAGCTGATTTTGATGTGATACCAGGAGAACACGGAAACTTTTGTTGTGAGGATAAACTGTCAGTAAGCGCGGCCTGGCTCAGCCCCATACCTCCTTGGTAAATTATGTGCAGTTCTTCCTTCTCCTCTGGAGCAGGATTCCCTTTTAAGAAGGCAGCAAAGATGCTGGGACTGGTGGAAGCTGATTTGCTCTCCACAGTAGCCACGGCCTGAACCTCAGCATCCCGCCATGTCCTGCTTACAGCTTCCTGAGTAAAAGGGCTGCTCTCTGGCTGAGCTGTCATTGTACCTGTTTCTCTGAATTTGGAGAGCTGGGTGGGGTTTGGACTCCCAGGTGTGGGGTCCAGGTTGTGTACAGGATGTGGACTCCCGTGGTCAGACTGGGCCGGTGCCTCGCTGCTCTGCACTGCTTCGGTTTTTCCTGGGGGGTGCAACTGCGCCGTGTCTGCAGCCCCGCTTTTTGCCTCCAGACTGGTCTGTGGGTCTCTCCCCAGGTCAGCTTCAGTTTGCCTTGCTGGCAAGGCTGACTGACACGCAGCAGAACCATTTTTTTCTGCCGCCTCATCTTTTTCCCCTCTTTCCAGAAGGTTTGCCTGAGAAGTATGACAGAATTGATTAACCCCAACAATATCACCTGGGGAAGAATAATTTAACACTTCAAGCACTGGCTGATCATCAGTTCCCTGAGGTTTCAAGGCAGAGTCATCTATCTGTGTCAGGGAGCTCGTTTTGGCCTGGCTGCCTTGCACAAACTGCCGGGAGCTCTGGGGGGCTGGCATCATCTCTGGCCCTTGCCCCACCAAGAGGGCTCCTGCTGCAGCAAGGGCTGGCTCTGCTGGCGCCTGGATGCCCGCTGGCTGGGAACAACCAACAGGCTTTACATCTGCAGGATGTCCGTCTGCAGCTGTGCTGGCCAGCCTGGGAGAAGAGGCTTCCTGCTGGCTGTCATCATCTGTGCGGCACGGCTCACACCTCTGTGTGCTGGCAGCACCTGTGCAGTTCAGGTCAAAGAAGCAAACCCCAGCTGAGCTGGACGGTGCGCACGGGAAGCCATTGCTGGCCCTCTCACCACTGGGTGGTTGGGACTGGTGCTTAGCAGGCTGCAGGTCTCCCAGGTGCTCTTCTTCTGCAGAAGCTGAGACCAGGGAAAGCTTGCCAGATCTCAGAGGATCTGGTACAGTTCCCATGGACTGTCTTCGAGATGTTGTTTTTCCTCAGCTTTTCCTTGGAGTTTTCTCGCTGGGCAGGCTATCGACGACAGGTTTCCTGTGAAGCTAATCTGTTAATGAAACAAACACAGTGTTAGCAGCAGTCAGATTTAAGAAAAAGTACCCAGAACTAATTGATTTTACTGTGTGAAGAGAAATACTTGCAGGCGGGGGGTAAAGTGAACACCCAATTCTGCCTGAAAGTCACAAAAGACACCAATTTCAAGGATCTTCCAATTCTCAGGTTTGCATGGAAAAAACAATACTAGGGACAAAGCAACAACAGCTCCTGTGTTGTTGACACATTAATAAAAACATTGATATGCCAAGAGGGAGGGGGAAAAAAAGAAATATTAAATGAAAGAAGAGGTACAGACTGTGTGGAAGTTTGAGTCACAAAATAAAATTCCTGTGATAATATTCTCTAGCAAGCCACCTGTGGAAGGAAATGCTTATGCGAAGAACAGGTGCCTAGGTTTGAGTGGATTCCACATGTTCAGTGAGCACCAGTTCCCCCTTCTTCTCAAGGATAGCCTTTCTAGCTCCACTACCAACAGGGACACAGTCACAGGGGGCAACAGGTCAATTCAGACTAATGTGGATGAACCCAAACCTCACTGGTAAAAGGAATATGGAGGGATGACAACCTGCTGGGTGATGCAGACAGAAACCAAGAGGAGGTACTAGACACCAGGGCTGTGCACATACTTACTGCTGTCACATTTAGATCCTTTGAAATAATTACAAGGAAGTCAGCTTGATTAATAAATGGGGGTACAGATGACCTAGAAATCAACTTACAAGTAGGTGCTATGAAATTGAAAGGGGAACATTGCAGCAGCACAGAACAGGAGGGGTTCATGCCATATCCAGGGAAATGTGGGGGAGGGATTTTAAGCAGGTTGGGCTCATGCCAGGACTGCAGAGAAACCGTCCCTTCAAAAGGGAGGTGATCTCCAAAGGTGCTTCTTGGCTTTCCAAAGGGCTTAGCACTGCCCAGCCTGGACACTGCTAGAGATCAAGGATAGGATCCATGTCAGCAGAGTGGTGGTGGCCAGTGATAAAATCCCACCCCACTCTTCTTTTAAACTGCAGGCTATCTGTGCTTGTTTAAAAAACTTTCACTGGCCTATGCTTCCAGCAAAACACAGGTATGAGACCTGGGAGACACCCAAGTTTTGTTAACCTGATGATGAAAACACCACCTGTTTGTGTGCCCCAGAGTCTGCAGGCACACAGCAGGATCTCCCTTGCTACATTACTAGGGAGATGCTGCTGGAAGCAGTGGAGCAATCACTCAGCTGTTCCAGACCCTCCTTACCCACTAGCAAAATCAATATGAGCTCTCTCCAGAAAAATCTCTACTCTTCTTTCCCCAGCCTGGATGGCAGTGGTATAACTTCCTCAGTTTCAGTAAAATCCGTCCCATATTTCAGCAACTTAAGATACTTTAAAAGAGCAACAGGAGAAAAATGCTCAGTGAAGGAAAATTTTAAAAATACAACCAGTCTATTTTTTCTAAGAAAAGGGAAGTACTGCAACTTATTACTTATTCATTAAGCTTTCTGTCTTCCAGGTATTAAAAATTTATTACTTTTATACTGCCTCTTTGGGCTCTGTCCAACCACAGAGATATAGTCTGCTGGTTTAAGTCAGCCCTGAAAAACTGTAATCCTGCCCCTGAAGGATCCCAGGTTCCTTAGCTACACTCTGTGACAGCAGCCCAGCATCACCCCACAATGGCTTTCCAGGAAGGCTGGAAAGGATTGCCAAGCTTTCTGAGAAGTACTGCGAGTATGTAAACCAGGCTGCAAATCAATGGAAGTTTGTGGCTGCCCACATGTCTTGCTTTCATTTTGTTCTCACTTTAAGGACAGCCAATATAGTCCTGAGGGAAGAACAGATGTTCCATGTTCACCCTGTTGTGCTATAAACATCTAAGGGCTGTGAGAAGAGGAGCAGATGGCTTTGGGTATCCATTGGACTAAATTCTGTTACTCTCTTCTTTCCTTTTCCAAATATTGCAAACCAAACCAGTATATACAACTGGGTAGGTCAGATATCTTTTTTTTTCCTTATTTTTTTGATTCAGAGCTTATTTAAGAAGAAATAAGCAAATAATGGAACAAAATCAATCCCCATTTTTAGGATGAGACGTACTACTCAGCAGTGTCAGAAGAAATAAAGATTTCAGAGAAAATCTGTTTGGCTCTTCATTATACAAAACCTGGGCAAGGCAATCTGCATACTGGAGCATTATCTTTTAACTCATATCCACTCAACAGGGAAGTGATTCCTAATTTTTCAATTAAATTAATTAGTTCTGGTCTGAATTCTGCATGAATTCTCCCCATCTCTTTAGTGGCTCTTCACCAGAATCAACGGAAACACACAGTTGAATGTCTGCCTCATATGGTAATTGAAAGAGATTTTGCTACCAGTCCTTGATATTCAACATCAACAGAAGAAATTCTGCCCTAGAAAACCCACCTGGACCTATTCTCCGATGTGGGACAACTGAGCATAGTCCAGACATTTTGCTTGACTCTTAAACAGGGACTGGGGGACAGATCATTCTTCTTTCTGGAATGACTCTGCAAATGAGTTGGTTTATGAGAGTAAGGTTTCTATAAAGACTTTGATGTCAAAGTCATGGGAACTATTTTCTAGACTGTCACTAAATCATCCTAATGACAGGAGCCAAAGGCACTGAAGTAGCCTAAATTAGCATGGTAACTTCAGAAAATGCTCTAACTTAAGAATTAATAAAAAATCAGAAAAAAAGCAAAGTCTTATGAAAGAGAGCAAAAAGGAAGCCCTACAGATTACAGAATGAAAAGGCATTTTTATTATTGGAATCTCATTTAGGATTATTGTCTCATTTCTATTATTTCAGTCCTGTTATATAGGAATGAAGAACAATGTTGGGACCTGTGAGCAACTCTACTTAACTGCCAGGACAGTGAGGACTCAAACAAACAAACAACATTGCCTGCAAGCAAATACTTAGGAAAAACAGAAATACAAAACTCAGTAGAAGGCCAAAAAACATGTCAAAACAAATCAAGATTGCTGATGAATTTTTCAACTCTTGTATGCCAGACCTGGAGTATTGTGGTGTCTGGAGTCGTTTACCGGCTTTCTCACTCAGCAGTCCGCATGCAATGTATAATTTTGTACCCTTTAGGTTTGGTGGGTCTGAACCTCAGGCTGAAGCCTAGAGTGAGTGTGGAAGAAGAAAGAAGGACACTCTCACGTGGGCTGAAGCTAGGTGTTTATTGCTCCCACAGGGCCAGGTCCAGAGTCACCTCTCTGGGCTCTCCCTCAGCTTAAGTACCGGGGGTGTGGAAAGGGGCAGGGATTAACCCAGGACCTATACCAGGTGGGGTCGGAGTCACCAAGACAGAAAGACAATGCACAGGACATCTGATACATGATACAGGGCGGAGAAGTCATAGGCTCTGCCAATCACCCCAGCCACTCACCAGAGTCTGGGCTGGGTTGCAGGGAGATGGACAGGACCCAAAACTAGGGAAAAACCAAAGGGATTAGAACACGGGGTAATCTGGAACAAACCATTCTACATAAAATTACAAATTAATAATTTCACACCGCAGCACTGGAGCAATCATCCAAAGCTCTTCTTTTAACAGGAGGTGAAATTAGTATCTCTACAAAGGTCAAAATCAATTTTTAGTAATAAGAACAGATTTGCTACACCAACAGAGCTCTCCTTATCCTTATTCTTGCAAATCACATTAGCCTGCCTGTGTCAATCTCATCTCAACAAAGAATTATTCTGGACCTTTAGCAGCAAGAGGTTTCTAACTTTGGCAAAGTCTGTGTTTCGCTTACATGGTCTGGAAGAGTCCCTGTGTGGCCAGCAGACCTTCACAGACTCTCGTAACTGAGTAGGTCATTTTCATGTGCTATTAAAAAACCCCAAAATCCCCAATTCCCAAGAAGTTTCCAGGCAATTCAATGCTGACAATGAAAAGAAACTGCTATTTATTTCAGTAATACCCAACCCCCAATAAAACAACACTGCAATTTTTACTCTTGCTGCTTATGAGAAAGTCAACAAAACCAGAAAATCTTCATGTTTCATAATACAAGCCAATAAATTTTCAGGAAATTCCTACATAAGATTCTGCCTTCCACTCCTTCTGGAAGAAATCTGAAAATCTGCAAAAGCACAAGTAAGACCTCCAGCATCTCCACCTACCCTCAACTGTAAAAACAACTAAAAAGCAACGCCCAAACAAATCAAGCACTCCTTTCCCAATTCTGGATTCTCATCACCTTTCCATTCGTTGAGTCCTGCACTCTTTGAGCCCTCTCTTCAACCTTGTCTCAGCAAACAGAAGAGCTGAACACTTGTTCTTAATAGTTCTAATCTTACAAGATCTCTCAGATCATCACAAAAATCATTATACAGCCACATCGGGTAAGAACAGAGATAAACATCTGCTGAAGTGGGAATTCAGTCTCTGTTCTCATTTTCTGATCCGAGTAAAAAGACAATGGCTCACTTGAACTCATATTACACCACTAAATATATAGAATATAAAATGCACTTCTTTAAATTATAAATATACAAATGCAATTGCATCCTTCTAATTCTGCAGCCAGTGGGTTTTTTACCCTCTTTTCAATGTCAAAGGGCGTTTGTTATTCTGTTTTTTGGTGAAAAACTTGCTTTATGGGTTATTTTCTCCTAATTATTTGTGGGATCAAAAAGACTGGCACTACAAATGAAAGACAGCACAAAACAAGGACGCATTAATTAAAATACACAAGAGATTGCCTGAAGAGTTAAGATACAAGACGCAAAGCTTCCATCTTACAGTGTGTTTTGGAATGCTGACAGGAGACAAATTATTCCTGTGATGGCAGGGAGGGAAGAGGTGGTGGGGATGCCCACAGATACCTTGCATACCTGTGATTCCCACCAGAGATGGGGCTGGCATTTCAAGCAGAGGGTGCCCAAGTCCCAGTTCTTCTTCTACACCTCAAGAATACACATTATTGCAGGTCAGACCTGTGGACAAAGCAGGAACCTATGCCAGAGAGAGGCAGAGAGCTGGACAGCAGAAGGAACACGTTCAGCATCACAGGGCTACAGCACCTTCTGTGCAGACTTCAGGCAAAGTGGGTGACTGTATACACACCACAACACTAAATCAGCTGGAACCAGCAACTGAGCCACATGAACAGCCCTGAGGAGAAACCAGATCCAGCCAGGACTCCTCACCAGATCTCAGAGCTCTTCCTCCTGGATGCTGACATACAACCAGCAACGTCTATCAGGTCTGCTCGGAAAGGTGTCATGACACAATGAAAAATGGAAACGGCGGAGGTAAAAATGGGAAATAAGTCCAAACACAAAAACAGGGGCTAAGAGCTTGTCTTTGCTTTGTAATGGTAGTAAACAGAGGAAAATTATGTGAAGATCAAGGGTAAGATCACTACCATTTTCAGCCAAAAGGAAACGGCTCCCAATCAGCCTGACAGCTACTGAAGATTTATCTAGCAATATTTGTACATGCTGAAGAAATGCATTTTTCTGGCTGTTGTCTCCTCCCATCTTGCATCTCTCTGCCAGGTATAGAGGTTAACTCTGCAAAATGCAGAGCACGGGAACTCCTCTTTGGAAGGATGAAGCTCAGCTTAACCTGCTGCCCAAAAGCTACAGATGAGAAAATGTGTAAAGCCAGTCCTACAAATGGTACACTGGCCTCTGGGACTAATACAAAGCAAAGCAAACTGCTTTGCACCTTCCTTCATTTCTCTCAGCTCCTAGCAAACCTTAAGTACATCCTGCCAAGAGCCCTAAGCAGGACCTTGCCCCAGCATTTCAAAGCAGTCAGGGACACATGGGCACCTCAGCAGCCACTCAGGGACAGATGTGTGAGAATATCTGCAATCAGCTTTTAATAGACAGGCACAGAGAATAACCATGTGGTGGTCAAGCATGATTCAGCTCTACTGTCCTGCTGGCAGTTACCCTACAATTAGAAAGATGTCCATCTAAAAGGAAATACAGCTCTGCACCGAGACAGGGTGTTCCAGCCTCTGTCTCCCATCTGTTCCCTGTGGGCAGCATCCATCTTGCCCTGGCCAGGAGACAAGCAGCAACTCCCACATCCAGCTCTGGCACCTGCTGATGAGGCCCTGGCGGGAGCCCATACACTGTTAGCAATGCCACGATGCAACTTAACCCCAAAAGCTGGGTTGGCACTGCTGAAAATGTCATTGTCCTCTGGCCATGGCCAAAGGCAACAGGTTGCTATGTGCTGTAAGAGCATCTTGTTTATGTGGGAGTAAGAATCAAGTGGTTATGGATCTACAGGTGCAACATGGTTTATCAAAGTTCTTCCAAATTTCCAAAAAGAAAATGGGTTTCCCTCACACTCCAACACTTTAAAGAAAGAAAAAACAGTATTTAGAAGCAATAGAAAACACAGTATTGAGAAGATTGCTAGAAGGAAACATTTGGCAAGGGGACTGAAAATCCTGGTTTAAATTAAGAACTGCGGTATCGTCTGCTGCTATTGAAGCTTTGAGCCTTCAAAGTTCACTCCTTTCTCACAGATTAAAAGCCTTTTCCAGGAGAAGCTCAGATCCTCATGTAATCGCAGACTCTAGCATCTGTCCAAAGAGCCTCACACATCATCAGAGGAGGGTGGCATGGGCAAGAACCACAGGAGGGCTGAACATCCATCACCTCCACACTCTTCTCTCGTATCACCCTGCCCCTCTCTTCCCCACACAGCTCACCCTCCCAAGCAGGCTCCCTGTTGCAGACAGGGGCCTTGGGCAGCAGCAGGGGCTGCAAAGACAGGCTCTCTCCCTGCACACCTCCTCCCAGGGCGACAGCACCCGATGGAAAGGCTTTCTTTGGTGAGGCATGTAGGCGTGCAGAAGCCCCTGCGGAACACTGGGCTTGCTGCAGAGCACCGCAAAGAGCCCATCAGTCTTTTTCCTCCAAGGTGAAAGGGAAGGATAAATGACTTTATGAAAACAGCTAAATCAAACAACAACTACACTGACTGGCAGCCAGCTGTAACAGTTGCATAAGCTACAGTGATATTCCTACCTCACATCCTGGGCCACCCTGGAGGGGAGGCAACATGTGGGTAAAACCCACAAGGTTACGCCTTTATTTGTTTAATTGCACGGTATTGTGTTTAGCCTCATTATTTATCAGCAGTTTTTTCTTATTCCAGTGTCTGACCCTGGAAGTAATTTTTTAGGAAATGCAGCCTGACTTCAGGGGTAAGCCATGTTTCAGGAGGAAGTCTGCATGCACACTCCTGACGCATGCACATGAGAGGAAACCAGCAACCTGCTGTCCACATCAGGCAGGTGACTCCACTTCACATAGTTCACTGCCACTGCTTATTCTTCTTCAGCTTACTATTGCATAAAAACAAGACGTGGCTTTTGAGGATTGTGAACAGGAGGGTCATGTGGACCTCTCAAACACCACTTTCGTATTTGGTGTCGAAAGCAACAGAATTTCTAACGACCAGTGGGAATTTCACTCCTTACCTATCCTGCTATCTTTCTGATAGCAGAACGTTGAAATCTAACCCCTCATTAACACATATTATGCAGCTGACTGCATTTGAATGTTGACAGCTGACAAACAAAAGCCCTTCATGAGCTTTTTGTGAGAGCAGTTTAGCAGTACCAACAACAAATACCTTTTTCCTACACAGCAATGCCAATGTGACTTCATAAAGCAGAGTGATCATCTTTAGGGATGAAGGCATAATGCTGGCTCGTTGCCCATACAATTCTTGCAATTCTTCTTTGTTGCCCAGACAACTTGCAAAAACCAGGATGATTGGGGTTTACATGGACATCTATCCACTGGAAGTTGGACTAAGACCAAAATCATATTTCTGTGGTCAGGAAAACATAACTGCTGCTGAGTAGGTGTGTCTTGGAAAGGGTGGCTCTAGGGACAAAGGCTGTTATATGCTTCTAACATGCTTTCAGGATCTTCAAAAAGATATTTCCTGAATTTCATTATGACGTCCTTAAGAGCATTCCCCCCAGTGCACTGAATACAAACATTCATCTTGTGGCTGAAGCATCCACAGCAGCAGAGTTACCACCCTAGACAATTATGCCTGATTTGCTGCTGAATAACCATATTATCAGTGCCCAGAGAAACGTTTTGTAGCAGCACTTCTTATTTTAAAATCAACCTTGCAAACAAGGAAATTCTGCCTTGGAAGAGCTGACAGCAGGATCAATGTCTTTTGCCTATGACAAAACCCAAAAATGATAACATTTAACTCTCATGCACAGTCTGAAAAAATTAAGTTCTCCTCACATATCATATTATTTTAATGAAGATGCTGGGCTCAGTATTAGAGAGCGGAATAGATCTTTACATAACAGGCACCTGGGAAGGGATGTATCCATTGTCATCTACAGGCGTTATCCTAACGGAAAAGAACTATTCCAAATGGCATGTAATTAGAGAAGAAGGATGCATTGCCTACCCAGTCATTACTATAACAGAAATTTGCTGTACTGTGTGATTAACCTAAGAAAGGCATGATGATGATCTCACCATGTCTGCTCTTGCCTCCTGGCTATCACAAAACACAACTCATGTGAATAGAGAAGCTGGCAGCTGAAACAGCTATCACCGTGGGGGTTTTTTTTAAAAAAAACCCCAACAGTTAAAAATATCTTGCCTTCTTCCTGCTGCCACCTCAGCAGTTGCTTCCTGTTTTTTCACGTTGTCACTTTGCTCTGCTGCTGGCTGTCATTGACAGTAAGAGCAGCAAAAAGAACAAAATAATCTCCTTAGCAAACTGCCTCCCGCTAAACACCTTCTCAAATAACCCATGAGAGGAAGTGCCATGTGCTGGGCCACTTTTTGTCTGATGTATTGAGGCTCTGCAGGAAACCAAATGGCTGCAGGTTGGAGGCCTTCGGTGTTCAGGGATAAAATCTGAGCAATTCTGTGGTATCTTTACAATGCTGGTAAATGCTCTTTTGAGGGTAATGACTCAAACATGTGTGTCCAGCTAAGGACTCTAAGCTGCTCACCTCAGTCACTCAAGCTTATGATGTGACTTTGGTGAGACCATTACATGAAGAGCTGTCATCTCAGCCTCAGCCTCTTCTTTTTCTTTACTTGAGGCTATATGCTTTATTGTGATGAACCCTGACACCAGTGGAACTGGACCACACCAGCGCCTCATTCATTATTTGTTTAACTGATGAAGAACTGCACGTGGGATGTGGGGGAACCAACACTTGTCACGTACTGCAGATAATCAGTGACACCACTGTCCTTTATATCCAGAAATGATGGAACAGCCTGACAGCATACAAAACACTGTAGGTAGGTGTCGGCTTCCAGTCACGTGACTCTAATGAAGGTCAATGCCAGATGGGAAAATGGTGGTGAAATATTACAATTATAAACCACACCAGGTTTTCTTTGGTCTCCAGCCAGAGCTGACAGAAGGTGTTGAAAGATGCATCTGAGAAACCTCCCAGATGACAGCAACTGCCACTATGGCAGAGGTGATCAGGTAAAATTGAGAGAGACTGACCATTCTGGCTCTTGGCTTGAGCAAAAGGCAGTACGGGCACTGATATCAACTCAGCACTGCTCAAAACCAGCTCCCAAACCTTACATCATTAACTTTGGGTCCTGAAATTCACTATGTAGCCAGAGAGTTCTTCTGGACAAAGAGAGGGTCTTAAGTCTTCTCCATCCTGCACTTAGATGTGCTTGAACAGAGAGACTGCAAAGCTTCCTCCAGGTGAAGCAGCCAATTCAGTCACCAAGTCATTCTCTCAACACCTCCATCTTCCTACAGCAAAGAAAAACACCAACAGCTGTGCTGCATGAAGGTCTATATTAGGAAAAACTCATTATTTGCAGTCTATTCCACAGGTGTTTGATGGCAATAACTTTTTAAAGCTGCCCTTGCAGGGAGCCCAGGGGTGTAAAAATCTCTCATGTTAACAATTGCAGGAACCATCCTCGCTTCTGTTAGAATTGTTTCCTAACAATGGCTTATACAAAACATGTATTTTTATCCCTACATTCAATGTACTTCTATCCTTCTAGCCCCAAGAAGGGGGGCTAAGGTATCCAACTGTCTGTAGCATTTTGTACTGTGATTCAAATATGATTTTCACAGACTTAAGAATAATTACATTCTCTGCTTCTGAATTCTTAAAAACCTCAGTGCTCTTAAAACAAATCCTTATTTAGTGTCTGACCTGGGAAGTCCCATCTGTGCTGGAACCAAACTAAGCCCAAGACCACTTCCTCAAGGCAGACAATATTTAAGAGGTAGACGTGCAAAGTCTGGAGACTTGTTCAATAAAACAGGCTGGAAACAGAGACACAGCAGGTGGTGTAATTCAAAGTTTTGCCCACTGCAGTATGGCACAGCCATATCCATACCCTAGACCTCTGCCTTATCCATACCAGGCTTATGGTCCAGTCCACACCCTGGAACTCTGTAAGGCTTATACCAGGCTAATGTGACATCCCACTCCTGCCAAAGGCTGGCATCTTCCAAGTTAGAGTTCAAGGTTTACACTGAGCCTATTTCTGGGCACACCTCCTTATTTCTTCTGCATTTAGGACAGAAGGATTCACATTTACATTTGTCGGGTGACTGAAGCAATGCAGGCAGTGATGAAGGCACTGGTAAAAAACATTAACTTTGACTTGAATCACTGTCCCTCAGGATGACTGTCAAATTTGCTAATGAGAATAATTAGCATTAATTAAAATGACAGCTCAAAGGAGTTATATCACATGTGAGTTCAACTGAGTCTCAGGTTTATTGGAGCTGACTGCCTCAACCACCTGGGCAAGTCCAAAGCAGACATCCTCATGGGCAGCATGACTGGCACTCCCTCACCTGGCAGCTATTCCTCCAGCTCACCTTCCAGCTTCTCACATTACACACAGCAAGCTCATGCCCCCAGGCATTAAAAAAAAAAAAAAAAAAGTTATGTGGCACCCCCAAGCAATTACTGAATTTATCACCTAGTACCTCCCAACAGGCTGCACTGCTTTTTACTCCTTCTTGGAGCAGGTTTAGCTGCCCTTGCTCAAGATGCCAGCATATTTAACCTGCAGATCTTAGAAGTGATTTAAGGTCAAGCCATACCTTGCTAGGGCACAGCTGTGAGCGAGCAGGGCTGTGGGATAGCTTTGTCCTTGTTTCTAAGTCAGCTGGAATGGAAGCTGGCAGGGTGTGAAAAAGGATCATTCACAGCTTAGGGTTTAATTACTGGACTGGCATTGAACATCAATGCCCCATGCACAGAGGCAGACTTGAAAGAGTAAGAAAACATATGGCAACCTTAGAGCCAGTATGAAAATCCAGACAAGATGGTTTATTTCCACATAGGACCACATAAGTACTAGATACTTCAACCAGTCATCTGACAGCTGTGAATGCACAGCAGCCTTCCAACCACAATTTATTTTTATTGACATCCTGTTTATGGATACAATTTGAATTACCACAAACTACGCACACTTACATGATTGAAGACAGACATACACATTCATATAAAATTTGATAAATGCTAACAAAGATAGTCATCTAGCCTAATCTGAGTGATTAAAGCTGGGCATTGAAATGAAAGAAGCCTGATGCTCAAAAGTGCTGAATAATCAGAAATACCAGTAAAGCCACTAGGATTCAAAAGTTGCTCAATATTTTTGAAAATAAAATCTTTAAGTTCCTGTTCTTATCCAAGAAATGCCAGAAGGTCCTAACATACTCTACCATTTTGCTGGATGCTACATGTGAGCATAGAGATACTAAGTATTCATCATTTAAGCAGAAAAGATACAGAGGAAAGGTAGGAACCTCTACTTTTTCTGCCTCTTCAATACAATCTAACACAGATGAAGGTCACAGAGAAAGCTATGCAACAGCCAGTGTCTAACACCAGTGATTTAACTACAGAACAGCTTTCTTCTATATCTCATCATCTACTACTAAAAGCTGTGTAATCACGAGCCCAGCAATTCCAGCTTTAGTGATCCACCTCTGCAACATTACTGAAAAAAATATTCAAATGAGTTCCTTCCCTTCCTAGATTCAAGTCCTGAATCTACAAAGAGGGAAAGAGACCTCTGCTAAATGAAAGGCAGAAAACAAAACAAGTGTACAGAATATGCCGTTGCTAGCATTTGCAAAGAAAAAAAAAAATAAACCCCAGAAAACCACCACCTTAAAGCTGAATTAGCAAAGGATGTTACAGACCCAGGAAAAGTACTTGCACATACTCCACACAAGAAAAGTACTTGCAACCACTGCAGATTCAATAGTGTTCATACAAGGAGGTAAGCACTTTTGGAAAGGGCTCTGTTATTGCTCTTGCTCTGCAGAAAGCTCAGGCAGGACATGGGATCAGATGGGATATGAAGATATGACAAGAAAGAACAGGATATCCGGTGTGAACAGGGCAGCAGTCAATGAGATACTGAACCAGCAACTCAATTATCTTTCCATCTTCTTGCAGCTGAGCTACTTCTCTTGCAGAGAACAAGGCTGACAACTTGTTCTGAAACACCTCTCCTATAAACCTGTAGCCCATGTGCCAGAGCAAGCAAACTCAGAGCAGACCGAGAACAAATGGAAGTAGTATGTGGACAGAGGCAGATTGTGTCAGAGGATCAAGTAATTCCAGGTAAAGAGCTGGGAAACTTAGAGCAATTTATCAGCTGCTCATTGCATAACCAAATTATCAAACACCCAGGCCACACTACAAGAAACTGGTCTGTCAATAAGGTGGGAAGCCTTGTCCTTCATCTCTGCTCAGCTGCTGGTCAGCACAGTCCAGGTAATTACTGTAGCTTCATTTTCATTATCTCAGCTCTCTTCACTCTGGTCCCTCATCTATGTATTAACAATCCTAAGCCACAGGTGTGGGCAGCCACAGGAAAATTGTTAGGTTTTTCTACTCCAAGTCAAGAGGAGAAAAATATTTTTGCAAATGCAGACTGCCATGTGAGGTGGTTTGAGAGAGACAGATGTCTGATTAGCACTGCAGATGGGCTGAAAAATCCCCCATCACCACTTCAAAACTCTCACCCTTTTCCTTTTCCAGAAGGACAGAAAATGTGTCCGTTTCCCCTCATGTGTGGGAGCTTTGCCTTTATTTTAAGGGTGAAACTGCAACACCTAGAAAATCATTAGGCCCCTGGCCTTCTCTCTGGGCAGCAACTAGATGAAATGGCTCAGCTGTTGAATTTCAAGGTTAGCATGCCACAGTCCTAAGTTCTTCCCACAAAACTAGAGTGTTAATGCTGACCTTGGGAAGATCAGCCTCCTCCCATATGAATCCAGTGACCGTTCCATTTATGAGGCTGACATACCTCTACAACTGCTGAGTGAATTCTGGCTGGGTAAGAAGGCAGGAGGAGATAAGGGGTGAAGGGGAGACCTGCTCTTTCAGAAAAAACAATGAGGATGTGCAGAGGAAGGTAAGTTGGTTGGTCCCTGTGATAAAAGATTTTTTTTGGCCCTCTGCCTCCTGGACCTAGGCTTGAATGCTCTTCCAGCACTGATTCCCCATCTGTCTCTTACTGTGTGCTCCTTGCCAGACCATTTCACAGCTTCATATTGCTCAAGGCCAGGAAACTGTTCATAAATGCATAATTTAAAATTGTTTTTTGCACCATAGTATAGCATCATTTTTGAAAGACAGTTTTAAGTATTTGTGATGTTGACCATGTTCCTATCTCTTGCTGTCTCATGTTGCATGTTCAAGTTGAATAGTTAAACATCGTTTTGTCTTTCTAAGCCTTTGACGAGCACTTTTTCCTATTTCCTGGGTTTTCTTGGTAAAGTATTAGGTCTCTCTTTTTTAATGGTTGACCAGTATCAAACACAATTCAAAAGGCTGCTCTCTGATCATACAGAAAGTATTTTTTTGTGTATGGGGACATAAAAAGAAAATTTAAAATAACCCCCCAAATATCCACACCAAAATCCTTCAGACAAATGAAAAGCCCCAAATAGACTTACCTAAAAAAAGGTGTATGTGCATAAGGGGGGAAAACCCATTTTCCCAAAGTCTGCCCTCTATTCAGTCACAAACAGAAAATCCTCTCTCAAAACAGTTAGTCATTAAGTGTATATAATCAATTAACACTTACAAGTGTCAACAGTGAAGAATTTAAGACCAAGATTAGGTGACCTCAGTATATTTATCCCAGCTAAATTCTGGTTCTGGAGGTCAGCTCAGAAGTCCATGAATGAAATTCCCCATGTAACACACAAATGTCGACCCTACATTAATTCAAAAGGCGATGTATATTTTCATGTCCATTTCTCCTTCAAAATGCTCTCCAAATGTAAGCTAACAGGTCTACCCCAAAGTCTTTAACTCCACAGTGCAAAAGAGTCATCATACAGTCTACTAGAAAACAGACTCTTTTCATTCATCTCTACTTCATCTGCCCTATATTCATTATGAATCAGACATCTAAGACAGAATGACTGAAAGGATGATGTGCCATTCCTGTCAGAATGGCAACTATGGTGTTTCGAACAATTTCCTATTAATTTCATATCTCTGGTTAGATACCTCTGGTAAAAGGCCAGATTTATACCTCCTGTTAACTACAAAGGAAATACAGCCTTTAACTGCAAGGTCAAATTTCACCCATCTAATTAAGCTCCCTGCTCTGAGCAGCATGTTAGCTACGGACTCTAATATGATTTTTACAATAACAGGTGTGGCTCTGATTGCCAACTGGTTGAACTCATGTGGTCATTAAAGACTAATTTTGATTGCTGAAGTTGAGATTATAGATCACATTGAAAAAGAAGAAGGGTTTCAACGGACAAATATGAGACAAACTGAGGCTGAGTAGGTGGCAATCATTAGTCACTAGAAGGCAGGCTCTGCTGCTGGAGGAACACCACCACATGAATTGTCCTGGAGCTTCCACACAGAAGGAACTGATGAGTAACAGCAAATAACACTTCTTACAGAGCTCCCTTCTTGGGATCATAATATTAGAGGCATAATGTAATTGAAACTTGCTTTCCTGGTACACACTTAACGAAACTATTATTAGCTTTGCTGTCCTTTTACTTAATTTTCTTCTCCTAAGGCTTTTTAAGGAATGGCTCAGACATTGTGTGGGCTCTCTCCCTGTCATCTACATGTTTGAGCTGGCTGCTGGTAGGAACGTCTGCTCACATTCCCGCAGGCATGCCAATCTGGATACAGCAAACACATACAAATAGTCTGCATGCAGGAATAAACAAAAAAACAAAACAAAAAAACAAAAATAAAAAAAGAAGAAAAAAACAAACCATAACCCAACCCCAAACAAACAACAAAAACCACCCCAAAACCCCAGGGTACTATCTCATGAACACATTCAGTTCACTCATCTTTGCTTAGGGAGCAAGTGTGAGTGTGCTTATTGTCCATCTCTTTGGCAAGCATCCTGCTATCTTCTTGTCTCCTCCAGCATGGAAAACTGTAATTCTAAAATAGGTCATTTTATTATGAAAATTTTTTTTCAAAGCAATATTCCCTTGAGGCCCTTCATATTCAGAGCATCTTTTGAACTGGATAAATACCATTCTTCTATTTCCCAATATCAACTCACATGTTTATGTGATAATGGCCAAGCATGGTCCAGCTGGAAGCAATTCTCAAATAGGCCATTTAAGAGAAGAGTATTTCTGAGGGAAAGCTCCCAGCGTTTATGATAGGATATTATCTGCTTTTGTTGCACTGTGGCCCCATGACTTGAGGTTTGAATTGTTCGTTTTTAAGTTGATGCATACCCTGAACCCAAAGAGGAAGTAAACACCCCTTTTCTCACCAAAGGAAAGACCATGTCTGAGTTTCTATGCCTGCTATATGCAAGAGGAAACTGCTTGTCCCTTCCCCTTCCTAGGCATCAAGCTAATTGAGACTCAAAACAATCAATAAAGGCTGGATTAATTCCTGAGTGCCAAAAGCACATGCAGCTAAATTAATGAAGCTAATCCTTTTGTAATACCCATTTGTTAAAACTTCTCTGCAGCTCCTGATGCAGCTTGCTTGACTTCTCAAGAAATCAATGAACCACTTTCGTTCCTCAATCATAGTTCGCAGTGCATCCTCATGCATTTTTAGCACCACTATGTGCTAGTGGTGAAGTCATCACACTCAGGTATGGTCTTCCAAGCCTATGCAGCTCTTGGCTGAGGTAGGTGAAAGCACATTTGCAGTTACTAATGCTCTCACTTATGGCATGAATGGGTTTATTTGAAGAATGGGTTTATTTGAAGAATGGGGCAGCAGACAGCGACCTGAAAGCCTGGTTACTTTATTCTGCCATATCATGCACTTGAGGTGAGTGTTTGAAACACCTCTTACCCTTTCTGTGAAAATGCCTTTGGTGCTGCAATTAAGAATTTTCAAATGTTACCACAGCTGATTTTGTAGATGCGATACCTGTCCCTATGGACAAACGGAAACTGATGCTATTTTATGGAGTACTGAAACAGCAGATCTTGTTAGGCTACTGCTTAGCTCTAGTAGAAATCGGGTCTTCAAACTCATACAAACCTTCATAGCCTCTTTAACAGATACTCCCTAACTATTAAACTCAAGGGCAAGATTAACATTTTTATTTTAATTAACACGGAGAGGCTGTGGTGTGCAGCAGTATTATAAAGAGTTTTGAAATGCCAGCCTTTTGGAGTGGAATAATTCTGTCATGTTGTTTCCACACAGCTCTTCTCAAAACTATCATCTTCCTGACAAGTATTTTATCACTGTTACTTCTACCCCTTACTCCACTCCCCAGCATGCTTATTACATTCCATAATTTTCTTAATGAGTCATCTCGACCTTAATCTTTCAATAGTGTGAAGTCTTTCATGGAACTAATACTTCAGAGGAAGGAGAGTGACCCTTTAGTTTGTTAAATACTGAAGTGCAATTATCCTTCAGCATTTTCTAGCCAATGGGCTGGCTAAGTCCTCAACAGCCAGCAGTCCACTGCTTCTAGGAGAGCTGAGCTGGGAAGATTTAGATGACTTTTACACCTCTCCACTTCCTGAAGTGGGACCTAGTGATATCTCACTCATTCCTCAGTGCCCAAAGGCCATCTTAGAAGCTGCTCTGAATTGTAGCTCCAGTAGTCTAAGAAAACAGGGACTTGCTAAAATGCAACAGTGCCCTGTCCACATCAACTTCTTTGCTGGAAAATTTCTTACCTGCTCTGTTATACCAGCTTTACAGACTTAATCTGTTATTTGACCCTGTTTTTGGCAAAACTCCACAGAGTCCTGGGGGCCTATGGAAGGGGAAGGACTGCTCTCTGAACACTCAGCAGACACACTGCTTTCTGGATTAAGATCTCACTGGCAATATACCAAAGGTAAAGCAGTAGTCCTTGGACTTCAAAACATTTTACAGTTTTTTTACTAAGACAAAATGACTGCCCACGAGTAGAGAATAACTTTCAGTCAGGCTGGCTTTAGGTTAAGGGACTCTGCTCACCCCAAAGCTGACAGACACCACATTTCCCTGACCAGAGAAACCATGTGCCAGCTCTACTGGCAACCAAGAGGAACACTCATCTCTTCCCAAAACCATGCAAAATCAGATTAGTAACCAGTCTACTGTTCTTTTCCTTCTCTGTTTCACCCAGGAAAGGAAAAATCCATCCATCTGAAAATTATGCTTAACAGCATAATACTTTTTTCTACATAAATGTTAACAAATTGACTCCTGTTTATGCAAATTTAAGGTAAACATCAGATCCTTTGTTATCCTGTGTTGGAAATTCCCACTGTTTCCATGATAACATCTTGACTGATTCTCTTAGCTTTCTAGTGATTATTTCATGTATGTAAAGAGGGGTCCTGGAGTCACCAGAAAATTCCTGAATTAATTCTTCACTGACTTCACTGTCATCATTTGAGATAAGCCACTGCTTTTTATAGTATCCTTTTAAGATTAGTCATAATGTAGCATAGTATTCAAGCCCTCTGTTTGAATCTGTTGGGTTTTCACATGAAGAATATTAAAAATAATTGAACATCTTGATTCATTTTGCCTTTTTTCCTGTTTGACTTCCCTTTCAAAAACTGACGTTTGTTTGCACATTAGCATCACAGGGAAAAAAAATTTCACCATTAGAATGCAGTCTGGGATTCCAACTGCAGTAGCCAATATTTGTCCAATGTTCTCCAAAAGTAGGAAGGCACATGTGCATATAGAAAGCCATCCTGTTCATCTGAATAAAAATGTCAACTGGTGATAATTGCATGATGATTTTGAGGAGCTGACGATATTAATTACCATCAGTGAGCTACAAGAAAATCTCAGGATAGAGGTGTCACTGTGAGAATTCAAGCAAACATTGATTACATCTCAATATTTCTAGAAACACCTTGTCCATTTAGCAGAACAAAACAAAACAAAAACAACAAACCAAAAATGAAACAGTAAAAGGGAAAATAAGTTAGATCTGTCTTTCCAAAGCTGAGTGTTTGGTCACTATGCTTATGTTTGGTATATGTTTTCTCCCAAAAATAAGAATACTCCTGGTTACAAGGCTCTCTAGACAACCTTTCCTATTCAGTTCTGACCTAAGCTTTAGTTCATAGCTGTAGCTAACTGAAGCACTGAAATGATTTTGTTGGCTCTTGCCAGAATCATCCAGACTACCAATGCTTCAGGGAACACTGCTCTTCCCCCAGCTTGTGTGTTTGCATTGATGTAGAGGCACACAAATGAGAGGGGGTGTGTTATTACTATGTAACCACGATCAATCCACAGACAATATGGTTTTAAACTTAGCAATACTGCTGCTTCCTGGATCAGGAGGTCACAGACCACAGTGAAGATTCCTGTCTAGCAATGTGCTTCATATCTGTTTTATCATAGTTGAGTTTGACTGTAAGGGTTGCCTGAGATGATACATATCTCAGAACACACACTTCTTATGATCTCCTTCTAAAAAACTTCTCCACTACTGCCTCAGCATAATATTTCTTCTCCAAAGCTAGACAACAGTGATGTAAATTAGACTGGAAAATGAATTGTTGCCACTTGCCAAGTGATACAAACTTTCAGCCTCAGCTAAGAGCCAGTCTCCACTATGTTTAGACACAGACACCAACAGTATGTAGCGATGCTGATAGCACAGATATTAACAGTTTAACAGAGCACTGGGGTGTCTGTGTCCTCCTTGATTAACTCCTTGTTCTTCTAAAAGAACTACTGTCAGAGGGAGGAAACAAGCAAACAACTGTTACTACCACGTTTTATAGTGTATAATTAGTACAGTAAAACAATCAGTAGAAGTAACGTGTTGCGAACAATTACACTCGGAGCTATAATAGATACAGACACTTTTTCCTAGATAATTTAATAGATACTGTGTCTTCCTGGATGTCTGGCTGATATTGGCTGTCGTAATAGCTTCCATACCTACCTTCACAGATTTAGAGGGATGGGGGAGATGCGGAGAAAGAATTGAATCTGTCCTCTGTGAACACACTTGTAGCACTCTTTTACCACAATGCATGGTAATATTTGTCATCGCTGGCATTCTTCCCTCCACTTAATTATTCTCATCAAGTGCATGTGTCCAGTGCTGACAGAGGACAAACAGATGCAAAATTATATGCTGGTTCCCAGTCTTTCCTGCTTAGGTGCCCACCTTTTTCTTTGCCTTTCTCTCCCACAGCCTGCATGGCACTGCAGGTGTTGGCACTGCATTTTCTTCCCTATTTACTCAGCAGCATGCTGACACCTCAGCCCTCTAGGATCTGCTGCCAATTTACAAATGTGAGCTCCTAGTCAGACTCCCAAGAGACAAATAACGATGTTAATAAGTAACTGATCACGTGTGATTAAATTTTTAATCGGTACCAGTTTTTGTTTCTAAAGAACTGTTACTGAGTTCAAAGTCCATATATATAATAAAACAGATGTATGTAGACCTTTTCTATTTTTACTATTTGCAAAAGTAAACTGCATTTAGATGTACTTTAAAAACTTTTCCTATTGGACAGTAATTTAATTTCATTCAGAACATGAATGTCCAGAACTTGTTTTCCCCTAGTAAAATTATCGATCTTTTGTTTTTGTTCTGACTCTCAAGAAGGTGATGTTTACCTAAATTAGGTAACATCAGGTCTTAATCCAGGATTGCTCCTAAATCCACAAAGGCAGTTGATTCAGCCTATATCCTAACCGCTTTTAGCGTGGGAGTTACAGATTAAGAACTGATGTGCTGCTAGGAGCATAATTCTCAGTTACAAAATTTTATTCTGTCTGGAGCTGTGAGACTACGAGCAGATTGCTTGTACTCCTACAGCAGTGATGATTTCACAAACTGGAGGCAGGATGTTGTTCCCCTTAGCTTTGGCTGAGTCTGACAGAGGGAGTTTATGTTCTTAAAAATAACAGTGTCAGTAACAGCTTCAGGACCCAAATCTGATGACTTTTACCACTACCATAGTAGTTTGATAATCTGTCTAACCTAGCACTCGCTGGACAGTTCAGCAAGTCTGAGACTCAAAAATACTATCTTCTGTGTGTTCTGGCCTTGTAGAATTAATTAACAGCCACTATTCTAGAAGGAAAACATATGTTGAAAAAACTCAGAGATATTTGTCCAATCTGGGGGACAGAAGCTGAGTTTGAATGGGTAAGCTAAAGATACCTTTCAGGTAGTAGCTTTTCAAAATTTTGTGTTGGGGGGATATACAATTGGACAAACAATTGAGAAACAATTCCTAAGATGCTGACACCAGCCTGTAGAAAATTCAGCAGAATTCTAGAGTTCTATTCAATCAGATGTGGTATCTGAGCTCTGTGATGATTTTTCAGACCTTTTAAGGGTCCATCACTGTTTATATTTAGTGCATCACTGTCTATACTTCATGAAATCTTATGAATAGACATTTTGTGGGACTTGCAATTAAAAAATCTTCATGAAATTTCAAGAACACTCTTTGTCCTGACATTTGTTACACAATCAGAATGTACTTTTATTAATTTTAACACTTCTTAGACAACTAGGTAATTCTAAAGGCTGAAACCTACTATCATTATTCATGCAAACAAACCTTACTCACAGGCCTCATCATATCACTTACCCCATGGGATGGTCTGCATGTAAAGACCTTTAATTTCCAGACCTCTTATATCATCCCCCCTCACTGTGCATTAAGCTTGTAGACAGGGCAAGTCAAAGTGGCTACAAACACACAACCCCCAACAAAAAACCCCAACCCCAACAAAAAAAAAAAAAAAAGTTAATTTAAAATAGCTTTGCTTTGTACCATCTCCCACAGAAGGTGCCTTCCGACTATTCAGTCTTATCCTTTGGTTGAGATTCAAGATGCTACATGCTGCTAGAAAAAATGACAATATTCTGTCAAAGCCATCCACCTCTGGCCCATACTCTCAGACACTGTGCTTTCTAGAGAGCTATAAGTCCAGGCTTAAGCACACTTCAGAGCAAGTAAAACTCACAACATTCAAGTTAAAGACTCACAAAATAATGACACTGTATATCTCAGCCTAGACATCATAGCCAGCAGTGGGATTTACAGCTCTTTAGACAGGAAAGCAATTCTCTTTTTTTTTTCTCACCAACACTTGGAGGCACAGCTGAACAAAAGCAGTTGCAAAAGGAATTCACTGTAATGGGCACTTTCAGTTTGCAGTTTGTATATTACTCAGCATAACTTCTTGGTACCATTTACTCCAGGTGATCTTAAACTTATTTGAAGTTGGCTGGGGGAGAAGACAAACCTTTAGGAGGGAGGTCCTGGGAAAATAAAGCCTTCTGACTGCTACAGGACACCAGAGGTCTATTGTGATTCCTGAGATGCAGACTCCATGGAAGTGAGGTGATCTGAGGAGGGAAAAAACTCTAATATAGGCAGACCCAAATGTATGCATGTAGAAATATTCAATTCAAATGCTCCTTACAGGACAGGCAACCAGCTTCTGAGAAAACCTTGGCTTGCACAGAAGCTCATGGATCACTGCCTGTAACTATCGGAACAGAAGTTCCCACCGTGTAGTCGTGGGAAAGAAAAGTTTGTACCATTGGGTGAATAGACAGGGGAATACTGAGCACGAGGTTATTAGCTGCACACGTGACATTAACAAGGGCCTTCCTGGAATCAACTGTGCAGCACCGGAGGCCAGCAAGGATGGTGGTGGAAGCCCAGAGAAGAGCAGCCCAGACATTTCTCCTGAGGAGCATCTGCATTCCAGGGAGAGACCAAGAGAGTCAGGTCTATTTATCTCATCAGAGACAAGTTAAGTGGCTATTTAATTACTGCCCTTAAACACTTGAGCAGAGAGAGATGATCTGAAACTAGACAGCTATTTAATCTGACAGGCAAAACATTACAAGATCCAGTAGCTGGAAGATGAAGTCAGAAAAGTTCAAAGGGGAAAAGAGATGCAAACGTTTAACAAAGCAATTAAAAATTGGAGCAAATTATCCAGGAATGTAGTCAATTCCCATCATTGGAAGTCATTAAATCAAGACTGTTTGAAGACGCTGGTGGGCCAGACCTTGGAATCACTGGGAAATTGTCTCTGCTTTATATTATGGAAGAGGTTAGGCTATGAGATCATAGTAATGTCTTATGACTAAAAAAATCCACCACTAGCATTGTTATCTTCCTTGCCAAAAAAAGGATGAAGGAATAGAGCATTAACGAAGCCAAGGCCAGTATGGGGCACAGAACACAAGCTGAACGTGGACAACACAAGCTGAATGTGGACAACACAAGCCACAGACCAGGAGCTGACATCATCAGTACTTTTGCCACCAACTACAGCAAAGAAAGAACAGGCCGTGAGAGATTCGTGCCCAGCCCCAACGCCCCGAGACAGGCAAGGGACATCACTTGGCCAACCCTGACGGCGCGATGCTCCTTGACTGTGTCATCACAGCTCGCAACCCTCACGGACCCGAGCGGACGCTCCCGCTCTCGGCCAAGAGTCGCCGCACCACGGTCTCGGGAGCGCCGGGCTCCTCCGACAACCACCCCGGGTACCTCAGCTCACCCTCACAAGCTGCGTCCACCCGGCTTCGGCCCGGGGGACGCCCCTTGGCCACGGTCCGCACTCCGGGCGGCGGCTGGGGTTACCCCCGCGGCGGCGGCCGCCTCCGGGGCATCTTCCGCGCTGCGACATCGCCGCCGCGGGCACGTTGCCGTGGCGACCGCGCCGCGCATCCCCCCCGGCCCGCCCCGGCGGTGGGGGGCATCTCATCATTATTCCCTCCGCCTTTTTTATTTCTTTTCTTAAGTTTTCCGCGCTCCCAGACCACGCGTGAACCAAAGTCGCTTACAAGCGCCGGTAAAAACGAGCAGAGGATGAGAGAGGCGCCCTCGGGGCCGGCCCGGCCGCTCCCACCCGCCGGTGCCCACTCGGCGGGGCGGCCGCAGCCCCTCCCGCCGCGGAACAAGGGCACGGCTCGGCTCCTCGGGGTGCGCTCCCGGGGCGCGGCTGGCTCCGGCCGGCTCCGACCCCCGCGCCGGGCACGGCCGGCAGGGCGAGGCACGCCCGCCTCGCCCCGGCACCTGCCCACGCAGCCACCCCGCTGCTCTCCGGCGCCGAACGCCCTCGCTGATGTGCGTGTGTGCCGTGTAGGTGCTCACCGTGCCCGCTCCGGTCCCCCCGCCCCTTACCTCCGCGGAGGCGCCTGGGGAGCCGCGGGCACACCGCCGCCGCGGGCAGGGATGACCTTGCGGAGAAATCCATCATCCGGGCAGGAAAACAAGCCGTTCCTTGGGGTGTGCGGCGGCGAGAGGGAGGGAGGAGGGCTCCGCTTGGGCGGCCCTTCCCGCCGCGGGGGCAGGAGGGACGCGATCCGTGCCACCACCGACGAGGCGGCGGGGGCGGCGGGAGGCGCGGGCAGCCCGGTCAGGCTCCGCCGCCGCCCGCGGAGCTGCGCCTCCGGCCGCTGCCAGCTGCGGCTCCCGGCCGGCTCGGGAGGCGGGGAGCGCCGGGGCTGCGGCGCCGGGCCGGGGCCGGGCTCCCCCCGCGGGCGCAGCAGAGCGGGACAGCTCCGGGCCCCGCCGGCGGGGAGGGACCGCAGCAGCCCCGGTGCGCTCAGCCCCGCACCCCGCCCCGAGCCCTCCCAAACGCGCAGGGCGCGGACACGTACCTGCTTCCAGGGAGACATTTCCCGCTGACGCCAGCCCCACCCCGGGCCTCTCCTGGCTTTTATAGCGCGGGAGCTCGCAGCTCCTGTCCTCCATCAGGGGACCCTCCGCAGCCCCCCGGGAGACCTCGGCAGCCGTGCCAGAGCCCCGGGCTCGCTCTGTATTGTCACCTCTGCCGGCTTCTCTCCAGCTCCTAACCCAAAACTAGGCGCTGAGCTGTTTCACGGCAGAAGAGCTAGAACCTCACACCCCAAATCCGCCAATTCCATCCACCTGTGCTCGCCATGCATGTGTCCGCAGAGGATGCGTTCCGCCGGCGAGGCATCTCCTGAGCCCTCAGCTTGCGGGGTGGCACAGGTTTGCGCGGGGAATCGCAGTGGATGCAAATGCGGTTTAGCTCTTGTCACGCTTTCAATTTGGATTGTTGTTTTTCATAGGCGAATCTGGCTTCCTGTGCGAAGCACTGCCGTGTTTGCCAAAAAAAAAAAAAAAAAAAAAAAAAAAAAAAAAAAAAAAAAGTAGAGTCAAGCAAAAAGCAGCAAAAGAGGTTTTGGTTGAAACTCTTAATTATCCGGAAATCTTTGATCTAATTTCGGTTTATTCCCACTACAGTGGAATTTTATCTCTCTCTGCTGCAATCACAGGAAATGGTTCTGCAGTGCCCGGAGACTCAAGTCAAGTACAGGTTTTCAGCCGGGAAGGTTTTAACTCTTCTGCAATCCCTTAGGGATGAATAGGAGCAGGATTTTAAAAAAAACCCAAAACCAAAAACCAAACACTGCAGGACAAGCTGTGAGGAGAACTCTTTGCAATATGGAAAAAATTGAGGGGGGGGAGGGGGAAGAACAGGTGACTAGGGTATCTAAAAAAATATTTTTTGTCCCTAAACGTTGTAGGCATCAGTGAATCATATTCCCTTGATCCTTAGGAATGGTCCCATATTTTATTTACTGGTTTACCAAACACCCTCCGCCTCAGTTATTGATCATAAATCTCCTTGACTCAAGAGTTAAATGATCATGAAAAACACTTTATGTTTCCTACCATAGCAAATGTAATTTCTTCCCCAACAGCAGCCACTAAGATCAGCTCATATTTGTGTTGTAGCCATACCTGAATGTGGCTTTCTGACAGTTATTTAAGCATGGAAAATTTACGATATGTTTTCCATGTTCACCTACAATGACCACTTTTCCTCATATGCCAAAGCCAAACCAGCAGTACTCTTAAGAGCCTGAACATCCCAAGCATCTATCACTGGAAGGAGATTGGAGAGAGCATCAGATTTGATCAGGAAAAGATTTACAGCACTGGTACATCCAAAGCTTCCTAGCAGCTCTTCTTAACTTTGTTCTCTTCACAGTCTTGCTAATTTTTTTTTGGTGCTCTGGAGGGCTGAACAAAGCCTGGTCCTCCTCGTGCCCGTGTCTGAATCAGGAATAAGAGGTCAGCCTGGCAACTGAGTCAGTGTTCCACTCTTCTTCATTATTCTGCTAAACGACCTATTTTTAAAGAAACATCGGCAAACTTCCTAAAATTAGTCCTCCTACCATTAACATTACTACAGTGGAACTTCCCTTTTTGATAAAGAAGGAAAAGGGCTGGATGATGCAATTTCCTTTTGTCAACAATTATACTTTTAAGAAGAGATAGCTGTCAGCACTTACAGACCTTGCAGCTGCAAGGACTTTGTGGGACCTCATGGGCTACTCAGCAAGGGACAATTACAATTAGTAATTGTTTTCATAAACCTTCCTAAACATGAGACTCCTTATCTGGATTCTTGAGAGACCTTTCTGTTGACAATCCAGCCTTGCAAGTCACAGCAAGAAGAGTTATATACCTTCAGCTGGAAAGACTAGGAAGTTTTTCTATGGGCTACTGTGTCCTTGCTATTTTAGGGTTGTGAAGCACCTTCAGAGCTTGTAGAGGACTCAGTCCCAGAACCTGTGGGAACTTCACATTCTGAGGCAAAAAAGAGAAGAACTGGGAGCTTTTTTTGCTCCAAGTCCCTGCATGCTCATGCACCTCATAACTAGTGTCCACATGTTTTCCTGCTGAGTTCAGATAAACCTTTCTTCTGTCTGTACAGCATTGCTGAGGATCCCCACTCTGCTCTCAAGCAGTCATATCTGAGCACTGGGTCTACTATTATTACGTCTGATGGACAAAGAATTGCGAGAGAACAGAAGACAGTAATATGGCTGAAATACTGCTCAGCTGATAATCTCTTTCCCATGCGCCATGTGGCATGGATGCTTTAGCCTTCAAGTGCAGTGATGATCTGGGAAAGCTGAGAAGAGGTATTGAAGAGACTCAGGTCATAGCAGAACCTGGTTGAGATGATGCACTCAGGGCATGGCCACTTTGTTTATGAATTCTTCTCACATACCTGTTTATTCCCCAGTGTCCTTTACTCTTCCCTGAACCACAGTCTACCATGTAAAAGCTTCATTTGGTACATTAGGCAATATTGGTTTTAAAGACCTCTGAAGGATTTTCTAAACCCTGCTATGAGCTCTGAAGTTCACTAGCCACTGTTGCAATTGTCAAAGCAAATCACCACATCTCAACATCAATGTGTCACCATATCAATGCAAACCAGAGATTAAGATAATTCTGATTTATTTATCTGAATGTTTAACTCCCTTAATCACCTGCAAGTCATGGCCAATTTGCTACTACTTATCCATCCTTTTTTTCTGCTCCAGTCTCCACCTATATGCATTTGGTTTATGTTGACTTTTTGTAGGTCTCAATGCAGAAAGCATTCATACTGAGGGCAGCACATAGATGGTTGCTTACTTTTAGGCGCTGTACTTAAAACTTTAAATAAAGTCAACAGAACATGTTTCAAATTAAATGTGGGCATAGGTCTCAATAATATTGAGAATAATAAAGAATTCGACCTCTTTAACTTGCTAGCATTGTCTGAGGTGAAAGCATAAATGTAACTGCAGAGAATTATCTTTTGTTACATGTTAGACCAGAGCTCAGGGCAACAGGAGCCTGGGTTTTTAGGAGCTGTCACAGTCCAATTAGCCATCAGAATGACAATCACACTTCTGCAGTGCCCTTGACTCTTGTAGAGTATTTTAAAATCTCATCTTCAAACTGTATCACTATCTGGGTAAAAGAAATCCCTTAGTGTAGTTAAAAAAAGGATAGAGATGATGATTTATCAAAATGAATAGTGTTATAACATGTTGAAAAGCTATGCAGTTGGCCTAAACTAGTGTGGCTTCATTTACTTCAGTAGTGCTAGGCAAATTTACATTGGTGTGGATTAGGTCTCTTGTTACTGCACTGCTTCTACCATATTTCTTAACATATTTTGATAGGTTTTGATGACATTAATAACAAATTTAAATTGTGTGGAAGCATTTCTTTTTTAAGGCAAAATCTTTCACGTCTTCTTTAGCAAAAGGAGTTAAGAATACTCAAAAAGAAGCATAACTTTTCTCCAGCAAAACTTCAGTTCAAGATTGAGCCAAAAAAGCCAATGAAGAGCAAAAATGAATACAGTCATTTAACATTTATGCTTTTGTGAAGGCACTTATAACTTTACTTTCCATTGCTGTGAAAAACAAGTTGAATGACTGGATGAAAATGATTATTTGTGACAAGGAGCTGAGCCAAAAAAGGTGCAGGTCCTCTGGTGTGATAGCTGCAGTTGACAGCTGTATCATTAGAGACAAATGTATCAAGAAAGAAAACTGTACCAGACACAAGGTGATGTGGTTGCATGTGTTTTGTGATCATGTGCTTTCTGTCTGACCAGCAGAGCAAATAGTCATTCCATGTATTACGCAGCATCTCCCTCTCACACACCTAATGGGCTGTACCAGGCATCTCACAAATGGATGCACTGTTCAACTACAGTAATAACTCTCCTGGATCATTAAACTGGGACTGGTATCACAGTTTATGACTAGAAATAATGAGTTCTTTTGGTCATATTTAAGAATGTTTCCTTTAAACATTTTGGTCTTTTTAAAAATAATGATAATAAAAAGGGATATAAAGAAAACTGCATGGAACAAATGGTATGCCATTGTGAGGGAACACAGTATTTGGGATTTTTTCACAGTGGTCCTAAAACCCTATGCATCCATGAGCTAGCTGCTGTACCTCTGGCACTTATGTCAAATTTCAGTTAAAAATATTTAAGCATGTGAATTTCTACAGTATTGTGAAAATGTTTTTGCATCTCACCATGCACCTCTTGACAGCTTTTGCTTTTGTCTGAACTGTGAAAGTCCTCATGGGGAACTTAAACCACCCCAGCATATACAGGAGGTACGGTACAGTACAGTAGGACATAGGCAATCCTGGAGATCCTGGGAGTACATTGGCTTCTTCATCCAAGTGGCAGAGGAGCAGAGGAGAGGTGCTCACTGGACCTCCTACTCAGCAACAAGGAGGGGCTCACTGTGGATGTGAGGGTCAAAGGCAGCAGCGACAATGAGATGGTGGAGTTTGGGGTCCTGAAAGGAAGTGGGAGGGTAAAAAGCAAATTCACAACCCTGTACATCAGGACAGCAGATTTTGGCCTTTCCAAAAGGTAGAGTCCCATGGAATAAAGACCCAGGGGAAAGAGCATCTCAAGAAAGCTGGTTAATATTCAAGCATCACCTCCTTCAAGCTCAGGAGCAATCCATCTCAATGAGGAGGAAGCCAGGCAAAATTTCTGCATGAATGAACAGTGAGCTCCCAGACAGTCTCAGAGACAAAAAGGAAGCATACAAGGAGATGAAGCAAGGACAGGTAACCTGCGAGGAATAGGGATACATCAGAGCATCCAGGGTTCAAGTTAAGAAGGATAAAGCCCAACTGGAATTTAATCTGTCTAGGAACATCAAAGACAAGAAGGGCTTCTGTGGGTACATGGGCAACCAAAAGAAGACAAGGGAAGATGTGGATGCATTCATTGCTGAATGAGATGGGAGACCTCTACACAAGGCATGGCAAAGGCTGTAAGAATCCCCTCTTCACTTCAGTCCTTACTAGCAAGGCTGACCTTCAGGAGCCCCAGGTCCCTGAAACTGGGGGAATCTCTGCATCAAAGACATAGCATTGGTGGAAAAGGATCAGGTTAGACAATATTTAAGCAGACTGGACAAGCAGAAGAAGGTCAGGGAAAAGGACCAGTAAGCCCCACTTCAATTGTTGGAAAGCGATGGAGTAGTTGAACTTGGAAACTGTTTCAGGCACATGAGGGATCAGACAGCTCTCTGGAGTAGTCAACATGGTTTCCCCAAGGGGAAGATGTGCTTTACCAACTTGATAAACTCCTGTGGTGAAATGACCGGCATAGTAGATAAAAACAGTTGTTGTAGCAGACCTTTTGTCAGAGGGTCGAAACGAGCCGAGGCACAGACTTCTTGTTTATCACAGAATGAAAAGGATCCTGGTTTATTCTTCTTTACAGCTCAACCATCCTGACTCCAACCATTCACTGACTCTGGCTGCAGCAAGCTCCTGCTATAGGTTTCCCTTGCAGTTTCTGACTGCTGGTTATTTCCTGCTAAACTATGACTGCAGGTATCAGTTTGCAGACTCTGAACACAGGCTTCTACCCAGCTAGACTATGACTGCAGGTTCCAACAACAGCCTCTGACTGCAGACCCAGACTGACCTCACAGCAGTGATTCTTTCTCCCCTGGACCCTTCTTCTTCATGATCCTCTCACACCCTCTTCCTCCAGGTTCCTCCTTCATGATCTCCCCTTGCCAGCTAACCCACTCCCTTTTATCACACTCAACTTTATTGGGTATAGCTGGGACTCATCAGGGGAAAGGCTGTATTGGGTAATTAACACAGTTACTTTTCAGGGGCAAAGTCACCTGTATTCCCTTCTCCTACAAACAGTCTCTACCCACACTTGAGGAAGGATTTTGGCACTGACTCCTCTAAGATGCTCATAGTGAACATGAAGGATGATCTGGATGAATAGTGGCTGAACAGATGTGTCCAGAGGGTGGAGATGAGTTGCAAGAAGTGTAATTGTAGGCCAGTCACTAGTGGTATATCCCAGGGGTGGAGAGTGGGTTCATATATTAACAGTATTAAATAATATCAAATAATAATAAATTAAACATCCTCGTTCATGATCTGGATGATGGTGCAAAGTACACCCTCAGCAACTTTGCTGATGGCAAAGGGTGGCTGACACACCAGAGGATTGTGCTGCCATCCAGAGACACCTCAGGGGGCTGGAGATAGGCTGACAGAAACCTGAGGCATTTCAGCAAAGGAAGTGCAGGGAGGAGTAACCCCAGGCATGCTAGGGCTGCCTATCTGAAAGGCTGTGAGGGTGACCAAGGACTGACACACTTGCCCAGAGAAGCTGTGGAGTCTCCATCCTTGGGTGTATTCCAAAACCATTTGATCTAGGTGGCCCTGCTTGATCAGGGGTGTTGGACCAGATGACCTCCAGAGATTCTTCCCAACCTGTAGCAGTGATTCCGTGATTCCTTTGATATGATGGGAACTTTTGGCCAAGGGGCTGTGACACTTCTGTTTTCACCCTTAGACTCTGAGGAGGACAATTGGGTATGATTCATTCTGGTGTTCCCATTTAACACATTCTATGTATTCATTTCTGTGTTCCTACATGTGAAGCAGGCCACACAAAAAAACCCCAACCTTCTCCCTTCTCAACAAATTGAACGATTTGATGAGTCAGTAATTTATACTGCTTACCTCCTTTTATGTCAACAATCCTGAGACCTGGAATAACACATAATCATAATGATTATAGACATAATGAGCTGATTTATTACGTAGTCACCACATGGTATTCTAGTGCATATTCAGCTGTAATGATGTCAAACAATATGACTGGAAAATCTATCTGCTCAGACAACCACTGCCTACTGGGAACAATAAATTAAGCTAATGCAGTACCAGACACATGGGTTCTCTGGACTCAGTGCTCCATCTCTACTTAAATTATGTATATATCAAAAGCCTATGACATTTTTAGAATTTCAGGAAAAAGGAAAATCAGTCTGGGATCCTTTTAAGGAGTGGTTGTGAGTGCTGAAGGTAAATGTAAATTAAATACTCTCTCAATACTGTTCTGTGATATGGAATCACTCTTACAGTTGTACATTTTCACTGAGTTTAAGAAATTATTTGTTCTGATGGCAGGTTAGTTCTTCTTACTTCCTTGGCTGTGTAAAGTGTTATTCCAGAGGGGCATATCCTTTGACAGGGCTATCACAGCTACTTTCATACTTTAGCATTTCATTGCACAAGACAGAAACTTCTCCTCGTGCTACCAAAAGAACCATTCCCTGGACCACTACAAAAAATGTTTATGGCTCACAGTTGCCCCCTACAACATGGATTTTTATGCTGATTCATACAACAGGTGAGATGAAAAGAAAATGTAATAGGTGCTGCACGGTGAGTAGATAAATGATAGACATGTGCAGGCATGGAGGATAAGTACCACAAACAGTAAAGAGTGAAGATAGAAAGAACTAAAGAGAGCAGAGGCTCTTGTTTAAATATAAAGAATGCCAAAAACCCAAGATATACCATAGGTCAGTGTAGAATCATATGTCCAAAAAGGAAAAAAATATGATCATATGATCTATAAACATGTCATTGCTCCACTGGAACAGAAAGCCTTACATTGATTCCAGGCAGCTGACAAAATAAAACATCATGTGTTTCTGTTTCCTGGATATATTCACTAATTTTCACTAGACTCCCACTGATATATGGTCTTAACTGTCTGTGATGCAGCTGTGCTTTGTGGAAGAGCATTCCTATTTAAATTTGCCTGTGCATACATTATTCCTGTGTTCTGAATAAAAATGTCAAATTTACTTTCTTTTGCCCATTCTTCATGTTGTATCTACCATCATAATGTGTCTATTAGTCATCTATCTATTATTTCTTAAAATCTAAATTAAGAAGTCAAACATTTACAGATTGTTGCCTTTTCATGCATCTATTGCATCTCTTGGCCAGCCATGGTTCTAATAACATTACTGATATCACAAACAGGTAATTGCTGCTCTATTTGTCTGAATACATAGAAACTATATATATTTGGCTAAAAAAGCTTAGCTGTAGCTCAGTTGTAGTCAGTGTAGCTGTTTCTAGAAGCAGAACTTGATCTTTTAAAAAAGCCTGTTTTGTCTTTTTTTTTTCTCCTTTTCTTATCATAGAAGTAATTACCTCCACTTGATTAAACCAACTGATTTTACAGTTTCTCAATTTAAAGTAGGTCAGACTCTGTCTTCTGTTTGTCTGGATTACTTTCTCTTTGAGCTTTCATGCATGGTCTAAACAGCTCACCCCATCACACCGGATAGCCTCATCTGCAGACTCAGCCAGCCCCATGGAAATGGACATAAATGTGCCCAAATGGACACATTGCACTTTCCACATGGGCTCCTCTGGACCAGGCTTCACCACGGGGATTGCACTGGTTTAGTGCCACTTGAATGGACAAGGTCTGCCTGAGAGTTTCTCCCTCCCTCTTTGTCCTGGTAGCTTTTTCTGCTAGGCTGATTTTCCACTCTGCCTTGGTTATGCTCCCTTTACAGTCCTTCCTTGCTGCAGGGATCATCCAAACACTGTTCATAGCACCAAGGACATGAATCATTCAAGCCAGGACTGAACTGATCCACTGGGATATGTGCAGGGCCTATTTTATACAATTTCAGCATTTTTATGACCTGTGAACTTAAGGAAAATGTTTTGAGACAGGCTTTCTGCAGCACAGACCATCACTGCTTCCCACTCCAGTTCTACCAAGACACATGTCCATTTTGGCTTTTGGTGAATTGCAATAGGGGTAGAGGCATGATATCCACAAGGTGTTTTGTCTGATTATTATTTAAAGATGGTTCTTCCTCTGGAGTTTGAGACCTCCTTCCAGAACATGAGCTAGGTTCAGTGATTCACAGGGAGATTGGGAAGATTCCTGTCTCACAGCTCCAGAGCAAGAAGACATTTTTCTGTCAGTGCTAAGAAAATGTATTGTCAAAAAATTGCTTCTGAGCTCAACACAATGGACACTAAGGTTTCTAGGTGACTTCTGGTCTCAGTGGACAAAGCAAAAATCATGGAATAAGTCACAGATGGCAGATGAGCAAATGTTTCGCTATTCTTTTAAAGTCAACATCCCTTAATATAATTTCAGAAGAACTTGACCTTTTCGTTGAGCTAAAAAACCTTCAGAATCCTGTTAACCAGGGAAAAGGGCAGGGAGAAATAGCTGAAACTAATTCTAATAATTTTATATTATCTTGCCTACTGATAAGATATTTGAATAGTGCTGAGCATGGAAAAAAGGTAAATTTTCCATCTACATCTAATGTCACATGGCTTTATGACAGAAACTTTGAATAATTAGCAGCATTCTAAACTCAGAAACTAGTGGTCTGTGAGTTTAGCTTGTCTCTAGAAGGTGATTAACTTAAAAACCGCTAAGACTTTTCTTTTTAGAGTCATAGACTCATTTAGGTTAAAAAAGACATTTAAAATCATCAAGGCCAAACATTAACCCAACACTATGTCATTCCCTCTGTCCTCTCCTGCTAGAATTGGTAGAATGATGTACCTTCTACTAGTGAAGGTGTACTAACCTGTTCTTCTGAAGACAGTATTGAAGTCTTTCTCAACTGATATTTAATCTTCTCACCTGGCCAAGAAAACAAATGCACTTTACAATGTAGATGTAGTAAGAACCACAACATCTCTCTGCTTCAGATAGCAGAGGAAAGACTATTTTCGTGGCTGTTCTGTTGAGTGTTTCAAGCATATTTTAGGTGATGACACAAGAAGAAAAAGTATTTTACTATTGGCTTTGTGAAATAAAATTAGACACTATAGCTGACCAAATGACTTCATGCGTTTGATCCATGGTGTAGCAGTAAGGCAAAGAGTGTTAATTCTTATTATATACCTGACAAAAAGCATCCCCAGCATGTGTGTATTTTATTACATTGGTCTCAGGAAGCATTGTAGAGGTATAATAGTGATGAAAACTCCCCAAATTCCAGAAAGATATGATATTTTAGAAAATACACTGAATACACAAGCCTGTCTCTGTCTTTCATTTAATCCCTTACTATTGTTATTTGCCCTTCTTCTGAGCTGAATATAAAGTGCTACTCTGTGTAGCTAAGGAGTGTTAAGATCAATGCTCTGTGTGTAGCCAGAGATATTAAAAGGCACTTGCTGATGCCCTCAACAGCACTGAACCTCCACCACCCTAAGAGCAAACCCCCGCCCCCAAAACTGTAAAGTAGAAACAAATTATCTAGATGACCATGTGAGAGGCTGAATATTTCAGAATAAATTTGTTAAAGATGCACCCATGGGCTTCACTACAGCTTAGAGATTAGTCACCAGGACATTCCCAATTGGCACAGAAATGGGAGTCTTTTGGAGTTATAGGACTCTAAGTGTCTCATTGCACTTTTGGGTATGAATATTTTCTAGGCTAACATAGGACCAAGGTTGGCTCACGTACTTTGGGAAAGAATTCTTGTTTTAAATGAATATGAGAAAGACAGAAATGGTCCAGTGGTTGGAGCACTGGATTCTAACATGATTTTATATCCAGTTGAGCATAACCCCAGATCTCCTTCATGGTGCCAGTCAAACCCTTAGGGCCTTGGTTCTCTCTGCTTTACATTTGCTCAAGAATAGCTTTGCTGAAGAATAACAGAATTGGGAGATATTTGGAGCAAAGGAGACAGCTCTCTGTAAAACAGGGCTGCCAGGTTTTTAGAGGTTTTTTCCTTCTTTTCCAAGCTTGCAGTGGAGTAGGACATACCTGAGTACTGTGATCACCAGAGCTGACAGGGAAGACTCGGTTTAGGCTTGCTTTTTCTGAGCTAGTATTGTGTGAAACAGGAAGAGACAGAAAAATCACTGGTAGTCAAATTGTCAGTCAATGGTTTACAAAACCTGCAGATTTAATATCTGGGAATAGCAACTACCTGAAACCTGTATAATATACAAAATGGCACCTTTTTAATGGATAATAATGTTTGACAGATCCTCCTGGGCTTTGACATTTCTTCCCACAAGGCACATAGGACAGAAACAGCTCAGGTCAAGGATCTCAGACATCTTTGTCACACCAGAGCAGCCTTTTTTATCCCCTCATTCTTCCTGTGGAAGATTGACTAATCTCCTTACCTGTGAATCCTATGGTGCTCCCAGGAAATAAATAATTTATTGTCTCTCAGGAAATAAAAACGTTAAAAAGCAAAATATTGCAAGAGTGGAACTGTTTGGGTTTTATATTGGTAAAATCTTTTTCAGGTTTGTTTGCTCTGTTGGCAGCCTGATGCTCTGTGACCTTGCAAAAGGAAATCACACATTTGCCAATACAACAGAACAAGCATGACAAAATCTGTCCTGCTGTGCTCTGGTGAAGCAGCTGCTTGGTATTATGGGATACATATTGACACGGTGTTTGCTTTCAAATAGCACAGAACTGTTTCCTGGCTGACAAAATGCTCTGGACAGTCTAGTGGCTTTCCCCAATCCAGTTGCTAATTCCTGCAGTTTCCTACCTTTAGAATAGCCACAAGATCTTCTCTTCTGACACCATTGTTAAACACAAAGACAGTCTCACCCTTATTAGTCTCCACTAGATCACATTCCTCTATGCTCCCATTGGGAATGACCTCGGCCCTTATGTGATGGCACCCTTCACCCTCCCATCTTTTTCCTATTTGTGATAAATGGCTATGAGTCAGTTGCTATTTTTTCCCTCCTGTGATGGCATCCTGATGGGATGACTGCAAAATCAGGGGCCTGGGACTAATCCTGCCATCCTGCTTATCATCAGATTCAGCTGACATGAGATCCTGGATGTGGTCACTAAACAGGACGCTAAAGCAGTGAGAGTATAAAGCAAATAAAAATCCTCTTTCCTCTGTTGCTTCTATATAATAGATGAAAAACTGCGAAATTCTCAGCCACTATGACAAATACTTTCTGTGGTTATATATACACACAGAGAAATACATAATGCAGGATAATGTTTTCCACGCCTACATCCTCATGCTGTATGACTGGTTGCTTCAAAGGAGCTGAAGTTCTCAATTTTTTTTTAATGCTTAGTCCCCTAGATAAAACCACATTGGATTTAAATGAGCAAATTACACCTATTTTTCTTGCCAGAGTGCTCTGAGCCAGCATCTTGATCAAAGTGAGGCCAACTGGCAATACTATAAGAAGCAATCATTATCAGTAAACTGAAATCAATGAATCTCTGGCAATTTATAACAGGTGAGAATCTGCCTTTAGCAAGAGGGAAAGCCTTGAAGCTTTTCTGAGAGGTACAGTAAGACAGAGCAATCCTCAGCAGCCATAAAGCTGTCATAATAAGTCTAAGCTAAAAGCTTGGGGTTTAGTGGGCATCCTGGCACTCACAGAATGGCACTGCCAGATACAGCAACGCCCTGGTTGATGCAAAACCCCTGAGAAATTAAGTAGGTGGCTGCCACAAAGTAGTCATGAAACTGCTTTTGCTGGGCATCAAGAGCTGTAAAAAGCAGGGGAATAAGGTGGTGGCATGAGCCAGGCTGGATCCTGGAAAGACACATGGAAGTCCAGTCAGAAAAATTCCACAGTTTTCAAAAATGGTTGTAAATTAATTAACTCTCTCTCTGTGTAACCTTTTTGTAATACTCAGAGAGGGGATGTTTCTTACTTCCAAAAAAACATCATGTTTCTATGTCACTGGAATAACAAACATTTGAAATTTATAGGGGTCTTTTTATATCAACTCTTTGCTGAGTATAAATCACTTTTCCTTCTTACAGGGGAAAAAAAGCATAAATATGACTTGACATTCTTATCACCTATCCAGTCCCCAACTAAAAGATTTACTGTGTTGTTCTCTGGGAAACATTCCTGTAGTTAAGGGACTTGTGTAGAAAAGCTTAGCTGTGAGACAACCTTGTGTGTCTGGGAGATGTAAGTCAAACTAAAGTAATCTCCACGAATCTACAGTACATTAGTTGCCAGATTGCAAAGGATGCATAAGACTCTGCTATTTTTCACTTGATTTTGACATAACTACCATAAAAGCCATATATTTACAGAACTTTGTGATGTATGAGAGGATTTTGGCCATTAAAATTTACTAGATTATGGCTTACTATTCAAACCAGAATATCTTAGGGCAGTGAATTCTTTGCTAATATCTTCAGTGTAATTGGAAAATTGATTTGTATGTGGTGAATGTTATTTGAAGCTGTAGTCATTGCAGATTTGCTCTAATTCCTTTTAACCTGAATGCACATGCAGAAGTACCCTGCTTCCAGGAGAAACCAATACCCTCTTCAGAGGTTTTTGGTTTGTTGGTGGTTTTGTTGTTTTTTTGGGTTTTTTTTTGCGGTTTTTTTTCCCCAGTGATGTCCCCAGTTATCTAAAAGTGTGCTATTACTTCATATTTCTGCTCTGCTGGAAAGGGGCACATTGGTATAGCAGCCTGACAACTCTCTTCAGCATAGAAAATTTGGTTGTGACTGGTTTTTATATGGCTTATCCTAGTGGACACAAAGGCAACAGCCTGTTACAGATAGTATACAGCCACACTGATAACACAGCTTGTAATAAAGCCTCATCCTTGGCAAGCCCTTTAGAAGAAATTCTACCCCCATGTAACTTCTTTAGAGTGCAGCACATTATCAAACTTTACCAGAGACAAAAATAAACAGAAACTTCAGTAATTAATGAAGACACTCAATATTGCTAAGTCTTCTTTTTATCATTTCCACTAAAGCAAATGAATTTGCTATTGATACTGATGTCCATAGGATTACCTTCCTGTACACATCAACAGTTGTCTATTGTGCATATACCTATAAATAATTCATACTTTGTATTTAAAAAGGAAAAAAAAAGTTAAAATTTTGTTTATCTTAGGTGAAGAGCAGTTTCAGCTAGTCACACATGAAGAAAACTCACTTCAGATTCTGTTCACCTCACCCAGCCCATCTTTTATTTTTGACTGAACTGAATCCTTTGCGCTAGAATAAATGGCAGGCAGCTGGGAGATTTCCTAAATGAGCCCTGGAAATCCTCGCTGAGTGATTGAAAGCTACTTCTTCCTGTGATCCATCCTTCCCAGCAGGAATTGCCATCCTCAGGTCTGAGAGAGCAAAGTATGTGATGCTTAAAGCCATCTTTCTTGTGATTTTAATAAAAATCCTTGGAGCCTCAGGCAGTCAAGGAAACCTTTCCCTGTGTTGACTTCATTCTACGTACAGTAAGCTGTAGTAAGGAGTGGAATAGGCAGAGGAGGAAGTGAAAAAAAATCCCACCAAAAACAGAGAAGTGAATTCCTGCTTTACTTACACCAGAATGAGTTACAAGTCCGTTTTTGAATTCCTTGAAAACATTTGTAGGGACTCCGCGTGGGATCTTGCTAATAGCCCTTTTGCAGATGTTGAAGTGGCTCTTTTCTCCCAGTGATAAACCTATGCCATGAACTTCTTAATTCATTCCTGTCAGACTCAGACATGCATTTGTCTATGTTAGTTTTAATGTAGGAATAGTGATTATCTTGCTTACCTTTGAAATTTGTGCCTGTGTGGAGTACTGGAGTTTTTCTCACCGGTTCCCTTTACTGGTTCCCTTTTCTCCTCCTGTACCAATTCTCTGCATTTACTTTTAGTTATGCCGTTTACCTGTGTGTGAAGTGAACACTGAATTTATCATCACTGCAGAATATGTCCAAGGATGTCTTGGGTTGCCAAGGTTTCTATCAAAGGTCACAGTGCAATCTACACCTTTTGCAGAAGATCTCCTTCTCCCTGTGATGCCATGCTAGGTTTTGAGCATAGAGCCCACGGCTGTTCCTTCCTTTCTCGGCTTAGGTTTGCCTTTTGCTGTCCCAGTGTATTCTCATCAGATGATTTTGGCAAGTCTTCTGACCCACAAACAAGCATCACAGTCACAACAAGGTGACGCTGACAGGAACTTCCTATGTTGTCTGTTTTCTCAGGAGTGAGGACTTCAGAAGCATCTCAACCAACACAAAAGCACAGCACGTCCTGTACTTTCCCTTAGCCACTGATGACTCTTCAGCATCTCTGCCCATGAGCTTGCACACATCCACCAGCAGCTAAATAATTCAATGGCTGCTGAGGGATATATTGGAAAAATTCAATTGGTCTTCTAAAAAGTGTATATTAATGAAGTGTGTCTATTTAAGAAACCACTTTAATAGGCAGCAGGAGAATTGTTGAGAATTCTGCCAAGGGCAACGGGTACAATTTATACTGCTAACAGAGGATATTACTCACATCTAGAAGAATAAATTGGATATCACCAATGCACTGAATCACTCTCTTGAAATAGAGGTGGGGAATAGGAGAAAAAATAATATCCCAAAAGCATTAAAGAATCCATCAAAGAGTTTAGACTTGTTATTAAAAACTGTAATCAAAGCTGGATCCCATTGTGCTCTCACTCTAGCTTAATGGCTGGCAACATTCCTCTGATCTCAGTGGCATTGCTAAGAAGAGAGTCGGCACAGTCAGAAAGAGATTCTTTTTAGTCTCATTTTCTTAAGTGAAAGGTGAACTGAAGAGAAAAACCTATTTATTTACCAAGATTGATGAGAAGAGGCTAGAGAAATGAAAGCAATATTCCCTCCTGTGTTCAGCTGTATTTCAGAACTGGAGAGATTAACCATGCCACCTCCAGGGACAGTCCCCTCCTTGTCACAGATGTGAGCCCTTCTGGCAGCAGGGCACAGGAGAATTTGCACACACTGTGCCTGCCTGTATGCTCCATGCTACTGTGTGGCCTCCATTAAGTGGCACCACAGTGTTTATCAGGACTTGTCTTAGATGAAAAGGTTCTCAACACTGGCCAAAGTTGAAGTTCAAATTTTTTGAAGGTTTTTTTTGAACTGCTTGGCACAGGGTAGCATTGTGTAAAGGGAGAGTATCCAAGGGAAAAGAAGATGCACCCCATGCTAGGGAGAGATAAGACAAAGTCAGCTCCTTTTTTGAAACTCACTGGGAGTTTTGTATTATTCCAGAAAGAGCAGAACTGAGTCATTAATAAAAAAGTCAGCACCCCAACCTCTGAAAAGACCTCAGCCACCAGAAATGTCTCACAACAACATTAACGCCCCTGTGTTTTTCAAATGTTTAAACTTCTGGAAGATACAGCATAGCGTCTCCCATGTGCTAAGCACTGATATGCCAGCTTTAGCTTACTGGCTCCTCAGGAGTTTTAGAAAATTGTGTAGGCAATGGACACAGATGAGTTAATTTCAAGAGTCTCACACAGAAGAGATGTGGTGTGTTTGTACAGTAACCAACATGTTGCTTTTCTGTATAAGTCAGCAGTGTGTGGATTTTTCTCTTGTGCTGCATGTGCTATTTACTGACTCATTTTAATTGTCTTTCCACTGAGGATAACAATGTGCTTGCTATCTATAGCCACTGAACTCAGACCTTTCTCCTCCAGGACTTTTCCCTGCCTGAATGATACAGGAGCAAGGACAGTCATTTTGGACACATAAAATAAAGGTGCAGAGGAGGATTCAAGAGATGCAAAAAGGCAGCCACCTGAGATGGTTTTCTTCCCTTCTATGGATTTTCTGATCCTCATGCAGCCCAGAGTGCTCTTTTAATACAGGGCATGCAGCTGGACAAAGTTTTTTTTTTCTGGAGAACTAATGCTGATCAAAGTTCAAGCTCCCGGAGGGTCCAGGGGGATGATATAAGCTGCTAGACAAGAGCATTGTGCCTTCATGTATTTCATCACTTAACCAGGGCCAGCTAGCACTCTGCTGAGAAATTCCTGTGCTTGGCTGGCTGGCAGGTAGGATGCTCCAAGTCCATGCCAAATCATGCCTCCTCGTTGTGGAGGACACAAAAATTAACAAAATTTTATGGCACTTGCTCCATGACATTTGGCTTCATCCTGCAGCAGAGGGGCCACAGACACAGTATTTCCGTGATGACTGCCAGAAGGATGTGGGGGAATGCAGTTTCAGGGCAGTTTCCAGTGCCCTGCCTGCTACCTCAGACCAGCACAAACACTTCCTTGCCTCTATGGTGAGGCAGAACAGAGGGGTAATGAAAGCAAAAAGTATCACTCTCCAAATTACTAATTTTATCTATACCAGCTCTCCAAACCATCTTACCACAAGTGTACAGGGACCTCCGGTCACCTCAAGTGAAGGGTGGGAAGAGGAGTGAAACCTCACAGTCTTGGGCTAAATTGTTGTGGAACTGTACTTAAGCTGTGGATAAGGTCCCAGCACTCCTCTATCACTTCTCTTTGCATGCTGATATGAAAAACAATTGCTTCTTAGTTCTGCTTCAGAAACAAGAAGTGGGCCTTTCAGTTTCTATAAACAGAACCCTGCCCTTCTTACAATTAGCCATTATATCTCAAGGTTTGATTCAAAAGAAGAGTGGCTTTTTCAAGGTCTGAAAGATTTTAGAAATACTTTAATGGATCTCACCACATAGTGGTCACTAAGGAAGCAGGGAACTTACGAAAAACTGTGTACATAGAAAAACAGTTTGTCCTGGAGGGGCTGACTGATTCCATACAAGTGGATAACTTGGGATAGGTACTGTAAACTCATTTGCTGTACAACATTCCTCATTCCATATTTGCACAAGGCTTTACCAATGAAACCTCATTCTCTGTTGCTGCATAAGTAATACCATAATATGACACAGAGCAGCTGAACAGGAAAAGTGAGAAAGTTTCCTGCAGAAATCAGGCAGATGGATTCAGGGCCCTGCCTACTTTTCATTTCCAGTGGACTGCCACTGGAAGGCAAGCACCTGTACAGAATTCACCAAAGATTTTCCGGCTGCGAACTTCAAGTGGGTCAGGCACCCCTGCAGGACAGCTTGATAAGCTGAACATACCATTCAAATTTTACCCACAAAAGCAAAAGCTTTCTGATTCTTCCCTTGAGAGGAACTTCAGGTGATGCCTGGTTGGCAGCCCTCTAGACATTAACCTTAGAAGCCCTAAAATCTCCAATTCCACAAGCAGTACATCTGTAAAGCATGCCTATTATTCACTGCTGTGCTACTCCAACTGAATTCCAAAGCAGCTCTGTAACTGGTGCAAAATCTGACTAATGAAGTGCTAAATCAAGCCCAGCAAGTAGGGGAGTTCAATTCTTTTTTAGTTCAAAGCTTTTGCAATTAAGGATAATTATGATCCAATATTTAAACTGCTTCTGTTTCAGTTTTTCTGCAGACGAGATTTGGGTTTTGCACACATAATACTATTTCGTTTCAGTAAATATTTCAGTAATAGTATAAGTGGTCTATTAGCATGTAGTAAAAATCTGTTGCAGCATTTATTTACTAATAGCTGTGAACTATTCAGAAATGGCCAAAAAGGAAAAATAATAAAAAAAAAAAAAAGCAGCCCAGTCTGGAAATGCATGAATGGGTTTGCAAGAGCACTGTTTGCTTTTTCCCTGTAAGCTTCTATTGCTGCAGGGAAATTTGATTTATGAAGCCCTGAGTCCATGTCTGCTTCAGACCCTGGCCTGTTGCTTAATTTAGCAACGAGGCATCAGCTGTGGATTGGCTGCCTTGGAGCAGCACAGCAGTTGGGCTCACTCTCGCTTTCCCTTGTGTAAGGTCACTTTCTCCACCAGCTTGAACGTGTGATGTGTTGCATACAAATAGACAGGAAAAGGCAAAAGCCTGTTGTGAAAACTGTCTGGCTCACTGGTACTCATCAACAACATACAGCCTGTTGCAGCTGAAATGGCACTGCTTTACTCCTCCCACCTTGTTCCCTAAGCCCGCTCTTAGCCCTGCTCTGTTTCTGCAGGTGTTTTCCTTCAATCCCCCATGCTTCTTGTTTGCTTTATTATTTTCTAGCACCTTTATCCAAGAGACTTTATTTTGCAGACATTTTGGAGTGGTGACAGATGATCTGAGCTCCAGACTGTTCAGTTCAGTAGACCAAAAGGAAGGTGACATGATAGCTGGAATAAGTATCATACCATTTAACACACATAGTGGGAGGTGAGGGACTCTTAAGTCTTACAAATTCACATGCTGACTGGCTGGAAGATGGAGGTGTAATAGGTAAAAAACAACTAACAGGAGTTCTAAATGGTTCAGCACCTAAATTTTTACCTTCTAGCCCCTTAAGTGGATATTCTTTATAACCCAGTTTAGGTCTGGAAAAGCTGCAGTTGCTCCTGCAGGAATTAAATGGGGGATATGGTCCATTGTAAAGATTTGCATTTATCAGATGTCAAAGAACAGAGATACAACAATTTTTAATGCCTTCTTGCAGCAAGTGTAGACTTTATATCTCTAAAATTTGCTGACCACTTTGGCTGGTTTAACTCTTCAGTTATTGACTTCAGGAGGTGTTCTATTTGGCTCTGCACCATGTACCTTTTTGGATATACATATTCCCATAGATGAAAGCTGTATAGAGCTTCATAGGCAAAGCAGAGATACTCTACAACCATGGGGCAGCCCTTCTGCCACACAGCTGGCTTATTCAAGCAAAGAGAAAGTCACAAGAATCCTTTCTAATGAAATTTTTCACAGAATGTAAATATAGACATTTCTGTCCATTTCCTCATTAATAAACCACAAAGAAGAAAACACAATTGCTGTTTACACAGGAGAATAAACCAAATAATCTAACCTTTATTTAGCATTGGTTTCTGCTATGACTTTCTTCATAGTTGACCTTTTCTACTTCAAGAGAGATCTTTATAAGGAATAAGTGTGGATGGTGGGGAGGAAGAAATGAAATTATCTTGCTGAAGTGATAATTAAGCAAGACAAGGGCCATGAAAATAATATATTTTCAAAGGTCTGGGTACTCTCAGTCGCCTTGGGCAACAGGACAACATAAGTGAGGCTCTGCCCCTCCTAGAGCCCTTCCTGTCCCTGACATCAGCACATCACTGTCATTAAAACTGTCATAAAAAATAGACGGAGCTGATGGGCTGGCTGAGAGGAGCTGTGACAGCTGCTTCATGTGTGTCACTGGGTTTTATCACTCCATTACAGGATAATGATAATGATTAGCCTTGCCTTGCTCTCAGAATGGAAAGAGGTATTTTTGATGAAAGGAACTAAAAGCTTGGTTTGGGCATCATGGCAAGATTTCAAGAACCAACAGCATCTGTCAGCACAACTCTGAGTTATTCTAATCTGCATTCCAATAACACCCAGATGGCAAGTGTATGAGACAATCCCTGACCTGCAGGGATCACAGGTTTAAGGAAAAGAGGGACATGGTGCGGACGAGGAGGCCATTTTTGTGTGTGTTAATGTATATAATGACTGAAATACACGCATATGTGCATGGATATTTTGTATACAAAATATAGGGCAAGTCAGTTTCTAGCACTGCCTGTCAAGCAGCTCTTGCCAGTGGGACACTGAGTTACCTTGTACACATGCCAGATTGGTTTCCCACTCAGCAGGTGATGTGAGACAACTCATGCAGGTTCTCTGAACTGTATGACAGGCACAGAACTCTTCCTGTTACCTGTATGTAAACCAGGGTATCCTGAGTTAGCTCCTCTGATTTGATCTGTACTCTTCGCAAAGACAGTGTTTTGTTCTGGGCTGAAAGCGTTAGAAAACAAGTCAAGGGTTCCGGGCTTCTTTGTTGATGCTAAGGATTTAACAGGAGATATACACAAGGACCTAATTGAGATAATCACAATTCCTGTATTTTCTGAGAACGAAAAAATTCTGTCCTCATGCTCACTAATATAGTATTTTAAGCTCTCAAAAAAATATGATGTGTTCCAGATCATTCTATCTGGTAACCAAACTGGTTATTCTGGTATTCTCACCATTTCTAGCATTCCTCTTTTCACTCTTCCTCTTACAAAGGAAGTAGAAATCTGACTGCAAACACACCAACACTAAATAACCTGAAAATATATCTGGTACACCAGCAAGTTTTTTGTGGCTCTTCTTGGGCCAGGGTCTGCCATCTTCATTTAATTCTGAGCAATTTTTGCTCAGTAGACTGTCCAAATATAGTAAGTTTTTCCTCTGATTTAAGCATAGAGGAAACAGATTCACATCTTTATTGAAGTGTCCTTTTCTATGAAGATGAAAATGGAAGTTCTCAGCAAAGGAAGGATTTTAACCTATATTGTGGGACGAAGGGTTCTGAAAATTGTTCAAATCACATTATTAGCTTTCCTCACAGGGCAATGTTGTAGGCTACTCTTCCAACAGCAATTATCTCTAACCAGGCTTTAATTCTTCCTACTTTTAGAATTTTGTCTCTTATTTCAGACGGACAATCCTTGGACATGAATGATTTTTCTCGTTTTGTAAATCTTCAGGAGTCCTCTCTGTTGCACATGCAACAAAGCCATGGGCTTTTAATGACTATATGGAACAAAACAAAGCCAGTAAAAAAAGCAGACAGAGACACAGACATCTTTCCCTTTAATCAAATGGCCCCCCCATCTGAGATTGCTCTGTGATGCAAGAGACCCAGCTGTGCCACTGTCAGATGAAAATGCAACTTGACATTTGTTCACCTCCCTTGCCACTCAGTAGTTGGGTCTGTTCTGCTCCTCAGTTGGAGCTCTGTCTTGCAAGAGTCAGCTCACACTTCACTGACCACAGGGATCATGATCAAGGTGGACTCTGCGCCCTGTGGTTCTATCACTTTCTGGCATGCAGGCCACCAGAACCTCAAGCTCTTATCTGGCCTCATTCAAATCGGGTGTCAGTGATGACTGAGCCACCTGTTCATCTTGGGACAATGGATACTGTATCTCAGTATGTGCAAATGGAGTTTTCTTCACTTTGTATAGGAAGTTATTACTCCAGAAGAACTTTGTTCTCTGTCTTCCAGACTCCTACACCTGTTCCAGGGTTGATATGTTATATGAACCTCACATATAGACCATGGCCAAAGAAGTGTAAGGTGTGATTCTTCTGAAAGGATCATTTCCTAGCAGAGCTGGTCCATGCCTTTCCTGCCAAGAGAGAACTGTGGATGGGCTAAGCCATAAAGCAGGTAACCTGTGAGAAGGAGAACAACTACAACTTCAGAATACACTAGCAATACAAGATCCTAGAAAGACCTGTCAGCAATCCATGCGGTGAGTGTAGGATCTGGCTGCATGCTGCTGGTATCAGTGGAAGCAGAAGCAGTCATTCCTCTGTGGGTGTGTAACGAAGTCAAATATAGTTTGGGAGTAATCCAAAGATAGCAAGTTAATTGCTCAGTGCTACGTCTGCATGCTGTGCAGAGGAAGGAAATGGCAATTTCATTAAGCTTTTAGTGCAAACAACACACCTCTTTGTCTTGCTTAGTTCCTACATGTTACTCAAGATTTGTTGCCTTCATCATATTTCATTTGTATAAACTGAACTGTCATTTTGCAAAGGGGACAATGGCTTTCATTTTACAATCAGCAACATTATTTAGTACAACCTGGTTTTATTCATAACAAGAGAAAATATATGTGGTCCTCATAATTGGCCTTTTGGCTAAGGTAAAGGTATGAAGTGCAAAAATATGGTACTTTATGAGTTCTGGATTATAGTCTTCAAAAAGCATCAGCCAAAAAAAAAAAAAAAGAAAAAAGCACAATATCCTGATCTATAATTACTTGAACAATATACTTTGTGGTAGAAGCACAGAACATTTTGCAAGACAGTGACATTTTAATACCTGCAGATAAATTCCTTTAGGTACACTTTGAGAAGCATCAATTTTAACAGCCAGACTCTCCCACCGGCAGAGTAGGCAGATGGTTCTGTCCCACGGAGACGTGGAGGAGGAGTCACACCAGGCAGCAGAGGGACAGCTGCACATTTGGACAGTCTCCTTAGTTCATTCAAGAGCAATGTGAACACCTCCACCCTTTTATCCCCTCTTTTTCATCCTCACTTAAGGGAATGCAACTCTGGTTTAAATCGACACTGATGCCTGAAGATGCAGTGGAATATTTTTAACCTTTAGATACACAGGCACCAAGGAGTGATCCAGCTCCTTCTTGTCCATGGTGTTCCTCTAGAGCACCAGGACCTTTGCTATCCCTTCCAGGCTGAAAATCTCACGGTGTCCCTTCCTGCTCAAGCTCTTCTCCCCCCTCCCCTCTGTGCTGCACACCTGCAGTTGGTCCAAGTCTTTGCTGTCCCCTTCAGCCCTTTGCTTGGTTACTCCTGCCAAAGCATGCAAGGGTTTCAAGCCGATATTCTGTGTCTCATTTACTTCATCTTTTCCTGCAATGGCAGCCCCACTGTATTTGTTTGGAGAGGCAGAGAAAAGCCTAAGGCAAAACTGTAAAAGCTGCCTCAGGGATTCCCAGTGCTTGCTAAAGTGGGTGGAACCAGGCAAAGCTATCTCCTAGACAATTCAAAACCCTGCTAAAGGGCCCAATCTGTCACGATTTCATGCACTTACACTGTCAAGAAGAGCATTAGGAGAGAAAATTGCACTGAGTTTCTAACCTGAGAATATTTTTAGTTTCCAATGCATTCTGAATGCGTTTTGGCATTCAGAATTGTAACTGCATGGAATGGGCTGCAATTTCCCTTTTCCCTGTACTGATGTGATTCCTTGCTTCTTAAATCTTCCTAACAATTTTTAATGGAAACTGCAGATTTTCCATGTTTTTCAGCAGTTCTCTCCATTCCTGTAAATGCGGATCTTTTGATGCTTTCTAGGATGATTCAAAATTTTTAAATATAGTATGTTATTAAAATTTGGTTATGAAATTGTGAATTTTGATGAGAAGAAGACCTTTGCAAAAGCCTCACTTACTAAAAACTACTCAATTGCTTACAGAGATGGTTAATATTTCAATGTTCAAACAATAATGAAAAGAGAAAGGAAAATAACATGCCTTCTCTGACTACCTCTGTTACTTGCTGTAGGAAATCTTTAATGAAGAATACATGAACTTTGACCTGGAAAACAAAATGTCTCTAGATGCTTCACCTATGCAGCTGGCACCATATCAGTGCTGGGGGCTTGGCCGGCTGATTTCAGAACTGGCCTCTTGATTGGCAATTTGCCTTTCAGCTAAATACCTTACAAGGCAATTTTCAGAAAAAAGCCTAAGTTGTTCTGTTTGCTTGTTGGTTTGGTTTTTTTAATTTTTCCTCAAACTGGTTCCTACGCTGTGGTTCTACAATCCTTGATGCCATATCTGTATAAATAGGAGCCAGCTAAATGAACTTCAAACTGTCTTGAGAGTTCACATGTGGTTGTGGCATTTTAAATCTGATTTACAATTGAGAGTTCCTTCAAAATTAGACTTAATTAATTCCAGCCGAACTAGTTTAAAACTAAACAATCTTATAGCCAGACACAATTGCTTAATCAAATGGGTAAAATTATGCCTTAGCTAGGCTGTTGGTCCATGATAGGTTTTTCTAGATACCAAATATGGGTAAAGAGAATCTCAGAAAAGCTCATTTTGCAAAGCATGAGGTACCTGGATGGTTGTTCTGACGCTTTATGGTCTTAGCACAGCAATGCCTCTGCCCTCTCTCAGCTAACCCTCCAGGCCGGAGGCACTCTTTAGGCCAGCTTCACTGCACTGCAGATGAAGAGGAGGCAGGATCAGGCACAGCCAGAGCACACCTTCTGCAGCCACCAGAGCTCTTGTGACCAGTTGGGTGGGGAAGTTTGGACACTCACCCCTCTGCATCTCTGCACAGGATGTTTGCAGCCCTGGCTGGCCATTCGCCCTCCTTAGGTGCAGCTGGGGCAGAGCCAGACATCCACATTTTGACCAGATGAAATTACAGCTGGTGGGTCCAAGGACACTTGGGAAAAGAATGAAATGGGTGATTTCTTGTGTTGCCTCTACTGTATTTCAATTCCTTTAACCCAAAGAATGTGAAAATGTTTTGTGATATCCTACATCACTGTGAGCAAATGAAATAGAAACAACAAGGATGTGTCTGATTCTGAGTTCTAAAGGAAACTGTGGAATGTTTCCAGTAATATTAAATTTAATCTAATCTAGCTTTTTCCTTTTTTTTTTTTCCCCCATAAGCTAGCAGTCAACGTTCCTTTTTCATACTTTACAGTGAAAATAAATCACTGCTGAAATACATAACACTTGCTAGCATTCACCTGCAGGAAGTCCATAACCCTGACACTGAGAAGCAATACATTAAAGCTTGATGTTGAAGATGAAAATAAGGGAATGGATGCTAAATAATCACAGATGCAATCTGAAAAAGGAGCTCCAGTCCTTATGAATGAACACCCTGTTACCAGCCTCCCATCTCTAGGCATAATAAGGGATACAAAAAAGGACATATTACTTTGTTTTCAACTTTTTTACTTTGTCAGGTATAAGGCTTTAACTTTTGCTCCATGTCAGTGGCCTGTTATTGTTTTGGCTTTGCACCAGAGTCTGATAAAACAGAAGAAGAAAAACCTTTCAATCCTAAAGGTCCACAGGGAAAAAGATCTTAGTTTGATCTCATTTTCCTTTTAACATTAATTGCATGTTTAGTTTTTGTAGGCAGAGGGCCAAAAAGCAAAATAACAGCTTCCACCATGAGTATGACAAGGGCCAAGCAGCAGAATTTAAGGCCATTTTGTTCTTAGCACTGCTGGCACTGAAAATCCCTGACTCTGGCTCAGTCCTTCTGTTACCATCTTGGATGTGTTACAGAATAACCCTGTGCATCTCAAAGTGCAGAATGAAATAAGAGTGTAGGTGCCTGCAGAGATTGAGATCATCTACACAAACATAGAAGTTTGTAAACACTGCAGTGCACCCTCACTGCTCTTCTGCTGTCTCTTCCCCTTAGCTCTGAAGCTGCACCTACCTCAGTCTCATTAAGAAAGGGCACTGGAGAGTTGATAAACTCATTTTTTTAATCTGAAAATGTTTGTTCTTACCCTTTGCATGTTTCAGCAAATATAGCCACTCCAATCAAAAAGAAAGCAAGTTATTTTAAAGAGAACCTGCAGGGAAAGGAAACACATTTTCATTTGGTTAGCTCTCAGAGCAAAAGAGATTTGGTTTCCATCAATGGTACAATACAAGCTGAGCCCAATAATTAGTTCTTTACACTTCAGGAGTTGGGCTTAAGTTCATAACTTGATGTGACCCCAGTTAGAGAGAGGAATCCTGATACAAGATAACTCAGGACAGCAGACCATGAGGGTAGCAGGCTGGAGATGAGAATAAAATGGCTATGGTTCCTTCTCCCCAGAACTGGCCTGAGAACCCCAGAGTCTGTTGTGATTGCTCTCAAGGCCTTCATGATAACCAATGTCATCGGGCAATGCCATTGCCCTGCTCATGCTGGAGGCGTCTTTGCTCACAGATCAGCTCACCACAGTGCCCAGGCAGGTTTGGAGGACCCCACGCCTCAACCTCTGTTTTCAAAACAGGACAGAACTGGACCATTTACAGAAGGCCGGAGTTCACCTTGGTGTGCCACAACAACAGTTTCTAATGCAAGCAGGAACAAGCTCATTTAGGGCTGTGGGTTTCTTTCTCAGCATATTTTGGGTATACTTATTATGGCATGTGCTCCTTTTGCTGCCATAAGCATTATAACAATTTGATCAGCTGGCATCTACTGAATGATTTCCTTCCTTCTACCAACACTATTATTCTAAGGTCCAAATATGTTAAAAAAGCAATTAACCACAAACTTCATTTAGTTAACTAAAATGAGAAGAGATCTTTTTATTTGTTTGTGTTTGTTACTGCAATAGTAGCACAAATTTTGCTGGTTTGTTTTTGCAATGACTCAAGGGGAAGCAAACAAATTATTTTAAACATGTAATAAATACCTAGAGAAAAATAACAATAATTACACTTTCAATGTCAAATAAGTTTTACCTACCCTTATCCTGTGTTTCACACTTTTATGGTGTTTCCATTTTTAAAGACAGCTTTTTAAATAAATGTCAGTAATGTTCCCTAGAAAATAATGTGTTTGACGGCATTTCTTTTCTTCTGTGCATGAATAGCTTAGGGACAACTGTTGAGTTTTCAGCTATAAATGCAAATGTAAACCTAACCCAGTTTACAGTTTGAATGTGTGCTATTTGCTCCAGCTGTTCCGTGTTTGCAAGGTGGTCTGATTCAATCCCCTCCATCAAATGACACTGTTTAAATTCTCGGGTTGTCTGGAAAAAAACACTGAAAGGTGAAGAAGGCAATTTCAAGACAGACAAATACTATTTTTCTGGTTAGATATGTAGGGAAACCACTACCTGTCCAAAAATTTCATAGCGTTTTTGAGCACCACATTTAGAGAACAGAAGGAAATCAGAACAATTTTTGATCCCAGTGAGACTTCTGTCACCTGTGGGAGGGGGAGGTTTGGGGGCCCGCTTCTACAACTTCTGTGGAGCTACCAGCCTCTGGTTTTTCCTGGCCACTCTGCCAGGGAGAAGTACATTTTATTTTCATGCCAGGAGTATGCTTGCTCAGCCAGCTGGCTGAACTCTCATGCTGCCTGCTGTACACAGTCAAGGACTGAAGGCAATCCCTGTGGGGAATCTCAGCACACTTAGTTTTGCAGGCTGAGAAATCCTGGTAGCAGAGTGGGCCAGAATGGTGAAAAATCAGTCCTGGGCTGGTGACGCTCAACGTAAAAGGCGCTTAGATGATGGAGACAGGAATGTAGTGGCAAGCTTTAAAGGAAAATCATGAACTGTGTGATCTTTGGGGGAAGGGAAGAGTGTTCTTCCTGGCTGCGGCCTGTATGACATCCAGTGCTTGTCAGATGGTCTGTAATGTCACAATATGGCTATGTGGGAGCGGCGCCAAGGCTGGCAGGAGGATCTAACATAGAGAGAATGGATCCTCCTCTGAACCTGCCCCAGGTTCCCTGAGGTTTTGGTTAATGCTCATCCCAAGGGGTTTCATCATTCTGTTCACCTTTTCAGCTTGGAGCTGCTAATGTTATTGCCAGAGCACTGCATATCTTGAGCCAAACACACCTCCAGTTCCCCATGCGTATCAGCTGAATTATGTAGGTCTCGGTCATAGTGCTGAATTTGTCTTGGGACAGAGAGTCTGCTTATTTGAAATGCTGCTGCATCTGTGCTCAGTCCACGCTAGGGTTGTGCAACCAATAAAAAAAAATACATGCAAATTGCTCTAAGTGCCAGTTTGGAAGCATAAATGAAATCTTGTTACATGCATTGTCAGATTGATAGGCTCTGCTGCAGGAAAGAATAACTTTCATTTTATGGCAGTATTTGCTTATGAATCTACTGGGAAACAACTTATTTGTTGCACAGTCTTTGCCAGCAGCCTTGTGAAACTTTGGCATTCCCAATGTTCTTCATCTTTCTGGTCAAGCATGGTGACCATCCAGGACTTGGGAGTGTGACCTTCAGTTTCTAGCCGTGCACAGGCTACAGAGGCACAACCTCACCCAACTGCAGCCAGATCAGCTGCAGAAGTGGGTAAATTCTACCTCCTTTCCCCTTCTCTTTTTCTGATGTGACTTTAAACACTTGGGTTTAGGAGCAGCCTCCAAAGGTACATCCCTGCTGCACCTTTGCAGTGGAGAGGGGAGGGAGATATCCAGGTTGCCCTGAAGAAGCAGCACTAAGCAGCTCAGCTCAGTCAGTGCCAAGTCCCACACCCTGCCTGGCATCATGTAGCCAGCAGCACAGAGCTTCTACAGCTCAGATATTGCCAGAAAAGATCTCATCTAGTTCAGTTATCTCAACATTCTGCAGTATGCATCCACCTTTCCTACATTTCTGCAGCCCAGTGGCACAAAGGGTTGATGTTTTACAGTGGCTTTGTGATGGGGGGATAAAGATCCTCCAGGATACCGTGGTCTGCTTTAATGCAATTGAGGTCACTTTCAAGCAATGTGACAAGCTACAGTTTGTCTCATCAATACAGGCAGGAGATGGAGGAGTGTAAAGGCTTTGAAGCCTGAACAAAAAGACTGTAGAATCAGTTACCCCTTTTTAGCAGCTGTTCCAATAGAAGGTAAAAAAATTATTGTCCTTTTCTAGCATTCAGAAACATGCCCCAACCTCAAAGTAGCCCATAATAAAATAAAAAGAGCAAAGAAAAAACCACTCGTTTTCAGTAACCAGCAATGTTCCTTCATCAAGCCCTTACTTCAACAACAGCCAGCATAAAGGCAAGGAAGGCAATGGGATGAAGAAAAGTAAAAATTGTCTGCAGGAAGACAGCCAGTCATCTGAAGGGGTGCTCCCCGCTTCCCTCCTCACAGCTTGTTTCTCCTTACAGCGTACCGTATGGCTTAGCAACTCTGCAAATGCTGAGACAAGTGTGCTCGGGAGCAAAGAAATGTTTCCTTATAGCCATGCCAGGCTGTCACTCCTCTGCCTCCCCCACTGTTAGGAGCTGCTAGACTCTCTCAGCCATCTGGTGCAAGATTTGAAATTTCCTGCTGCTAACCCTGGCCAGTCCTAGCATTGCTGTGCACTTGCTGTATGAAGATGAGACAGGTTGTGAAGTGTTTCTACAAAGCTGGAAAAGCAGTGGAAGGGCTGGAGGAAAATGTGTGGGAAGGTGTGAGCTGGAAACAAGACACACTGGTGACGGAGGCCTCAGCACATATTTCCCTTTTGTGGGGGATGAAGGAAAGAACTTTGCCCTTAGATTTCAGCAGTCATGGGACACAGCCATGGGAGAAGAAATTGTAGATAATATGCTGCTCTTTATCCCCTGTTGGTGAATGGAGATGCAGACAGATTTCCAGAGAAGCACAAGGACTTGAAGCCCTTTGGATGAGGAAGGTTCTGAGAAGCCATCTGCCTCAGTTTCCTCTGCCAGCTCCTCACTGTGGGAAGCCACTCACATGTGACAGTTAGGAAGCTAAAGAAATCCTTATGAGGTTTATTTAGACCAGTGTGCCAGCAATCGGGATCAGGACCAAGCTGTGCCTGCACAGTCAGCATGGACAAGAGCTGCTCTTGTGGCTCTCCCTACTGGAATCTGTTCTGACCCCAAGTTACTCAGGTTTGCTAATGCAAAAAAGCTGTAATGCAGGTGTTAGACTTCTTTATTTATGCACTTTTTCATTCCACTGGCATTCAGAAACCAATTACACTAAAAGCGCGATTGACTTGGCCATGTTAGAAGATGTAGCTCTTTCCATACCCTCAGTGCTAGCAAAAACAAGAACATCCCTTTCCCTGAGAGATGGGGGGCACCCACAGCTGTCCCAAATCAGGCTCTGTGATCCCAAACTGCCTATTCATCACTGTGCACGTGTCCCCTCATAGTCACTGCGATGAGTTTTGAGCCGGTCCTAGAAAGCCCTGAAGATTCCTAGAAATTCATACAACTATTTTTAAAGTATTAAAGAACACAACTTCCATAGGTGTTTTATGTACCCCAACATTCAATAGGTGACTCTGAGCAAGAATCTCACAAGGTTGTAGCCTTTGGCTGGGTGGAGGGGGTGTGTTAGGCTATCCTTAGCCAACATGAATACTCAAAATAGAGACTGCCTTGAGTGAAATATGGACTGGGCTTTCCTCTGAACATTACGACACTGCAGATACAATTTGCCGGCAAAGTGACTTGACTTTTCTGCAGTAAGCATGATAGGATGGTCAAACAGTTATTTAGTTATCAATATCTGAATTTTGAAAATATGTTAGCTCCAGATAAAAAGAGAAATATCTTAGAATATATAGAAAAACCTTCAGTTCTCTAGTTTTAAACAACTCTCTCAAATATGTACTCTAATACTTGCAGTGTGCATGGTGGCTGTAACAGTATTAGTGCAGGACTGCTAAGAAAAATATCCCATCTTTCCACAGGCCAGCATGCAACTGCTTGAAAATAAAGAGCTGGAGGTATTATTTTCTGTTTCCCAGTGAATAGTTGCTGAAATTATTGACAGTCTTCCCACAGTTTCAATTATTTTCCTGTGTGGCCTTACAGACTTTCTCTGTGTGCAAGGCATTTTAGTCCTGAATCTCCACACAGAGAAGAGAATTTATTGGCTCAGGCTGGCACAGCCAAATTGACTTTGGCTACCTGCAGTGATTTTAAGTCATAATAACTGAGGATGCTTCTCACACTACATGCAGCACCCAACTGTATGCTCTGAAATTCAGCTAAAGGGTGCCCATCAATTTGAATACTGTTTTGGTGAGGCTTTAACAAACATACTACCTTGGTCTTGTTCAGGGCAACATTGCATGGACTTCAACATGAATTCACTTTCTGAAAAAGGAACAGATAGCATCTGCCCCATTAAAGATGCAGCTACACTGCAGTGGGGAAGGTAGATGGTGATGAAGATCATAGTGATGGTGATGACCATGGTGGTGTGCTCCCCAGATGTCACTCAATGTCTTTATCTCACTATTTAAAGTGTCTTCCATTTTACAGGTTAAATGCTGAACACAGTGGTTTACACTGCCATGTTCTTCAGATTGCTCTTAAGCTTACAGGCTTTGGAGAAGAGTAAGAGCTTCAGAGAAACTGTCAGTGCTCCTGTCATCAGCTGGCAGTCATCAAAGGAACATTATAACCATGGACACAACAAGGAGCAGCTTGGACTATAAACAAGCTGTCTAGATACCAACATGTTATTCTCAACAAAAACATTTTCTTGGATGTATGCACAGCCTCCCGCTCTTTTGATCTTCAGAGTACCAAAAGCATGACATTTTAACCTAAACATCCACCTGAACACACCCAGAGAAACAGAAGGCCTTGTGCCCCAAGCAGGGCCTGTTTCCTTTCCCCCTTACAACACACAATGGCCCAAGTGTGGCAAATCTTATGCCTTTAGCATTTTTCCCCCCCAATCAATGACTACCATAGGATGAAAAGAGCACATGCTTCTGACTGATCAAACCAAGACTGTCATTTTCACCTGCTAAAAGAAGTCTGTCTACTAACAGTCTAACACACTTGAGCAGACAGGCTTGACTATATTTAAATTAATTACTATTTTATTTATAATTAAATTCAGGAAAAATGGAACTATATACAACAAGAACTACATACATGAAGGAAAAAGTCTTTCTATCCCCTAACTCCTAAAATCCACCTGAGTGTGCTGAGAAACAGAAGTACTCATCTGTGATTCTGTGATTCTATCTGTAAATGGGATCACATTCTTTGTGAGTGAGCTCTATCCTGCAAGTTGGGCAAACTGGCAGTCTCAAGGACAGCAGAGAGGCACTGACTGCAGAAGACATGGCCACAACAGGGTTGACAGAATCAGTTGTTCACTTCGTACAACCTGGAAGTAAGGAAATCACAATGTGGATTGGGAGGAAAGAATTTGAGTTTGCTGCTCTATTGGGACCAGGGCAGTAGGACTTGGAGTATCTGAGATCAGTCTGTTACTGTTAGAATAATGAGGGACCCACACATTGGCAAAAGTTTCTCCCTCTATCTCTATCAGCAAGAAGTAACTTCGGAGCTTCAAATCAACAGCTGTGCTTCAAGCCAGCTGCACACATCATCCCAAATTAGCTGAGTTGCACAGCTCCCTTTCTGTTCCATTTCCTGTCCCACAAAGCAGAAAGAATGACAACATGTGGATCCTCAACTCTGACTCATTATCCACCCAAACTGGAGAACTACCGGGACTTGCTGACCATGCACCAGAGAGAACAGAATCAGAAGAACATGCAGGTATTCATTTTATTGTGCACTGAGAGTTACTGATAAACAAAATCTCAGAAACTGAAACATTCCCTTTTCTGATTTAGCAACATCCCAGCCCAGCAACACAATACTTCCAAGAACTTTTATGTTCTGCAAGCATTTCAGCATATCTCCAGCCACAGTGTAAGATACATTCAATAACGACTCCATAAACAGAAAAGAAGGATTTTTGCTGGATGGTCCTATCCCATGGAGATATAGAGGAGGAGTCACACCAAACAGCAGAGGGACAGCTGCACATTTGGACAGTCTGTTTGGTTCATTCAAGAGGCATGTAAACACCTCTACTCTTTCATCTCTTTTCCATCCTCACTTAAGGGAATGCAGCTCTGGTTTAAATCGTCACTGATGCTTGAAGATGCAGTGGAATATAGATACACATATACCTTTAGATACACAGGCACCAAGGAGTGATCCAGCTCCTTCTTGTCCGTGGTGTTCCTCTAGAGCACCGGGACCTTTGCTGTCCCTTCCAGGCTGATTATCTCATGGTGTCCCTTCCTGCCCAAGCTCTTCTCCCCCCTCCCCTCTGTGCTGCACACCTGCAGTTGGTCCAAGTCTTTGCTGTCCCCTTCAGCCCTTTGCTTGGTTACTCCTGCCAAAGCATGCAAGGGTTTCAAGCCGACATTCTGTGTTCTCATTTACTTCATCTTTTCCTGCAATGGCAGCCCCACTGTATTTGTTTGGAGAGGCAGAGAAAAGCCTAAGGCAAAACTGTAAAAGCTGCCTCAGGGATTCCCAGTGCTTGCTAAAGTGGGTGGAACCAGGCAAAGCTATCTCCTAGACAATTCAAAACCCTGCTAAAGGGCCCAATCTGTCACGATTTCATGCACTTACACTGTCAAGAAGAGCATTAGGAGAGAAAATTGCACTGAGTTTCTAACCTGAGAATATTTTTAGTTTCCAATGCATTCTGAATGCGTTTTGGCATTCAGAATTGTAACTGTATGGAATGGGCTGCAATTTCCCTTTTCCCTGTACAGATGTGATTTCTGGCTTCTTAAATCTTCCTAATAATTTTTAATGGAAACTGCAGATTTTCCATGTTTTTGAGCAGTTCTCTCCATTCCTGTAAATGGGGATCTTTTGATGCTTTCTAGGATGATTCAAAATTTTTAAATATAGTATGTTATTAAAATTTGGTTATGAAATTGTGAATTTTGATGAGAAGAAGAGACTTGCAAAATTTTTTTTTGTTAAAATTATCTGTCTGATTATCTATCTGATTTTTAGTATTTCAATGTTCAAACAATAATGAAAAGAGAAAGGAAAATAACATGCCTTCTCTGACTACCTCTGTTACTTGCTGTAGGAAATTATTTCCTCAGACTGATTCCTACGCTATAACTGTATGATCATTTATACTGTAGCTCTTCAAATAGCAACCAGCTAAATGAAGTTAAACTGGATCAAGAGTTTACATGTTGTTCTGCCATTTTAAAATCTCATTTACAATTGATAGTTCCTTCAAAATTAGACTTAATTCATTCCAGCTGAACTTGTTTAAAATAAAACAGTCACAGAGCCAGAGAAAACTGTGTAACCAAATGAGTTTTTGCCTTAACTGGGTTCCCCTAGGCATCCACATGAGCCCCTGTACATAGGCAGTAACTGAAGGTTGCATTTAAAGTTATCCTTGGAAAATCTTGAAAGGGAGTCAATAGATAAAAATGTGCGTTTTGCCTTTTCTTCTGTTCCATCTAATTTCACATTGCTTTTATAATTCACTTAGCTGTTGCTATAAAAGTAACAACTACAATAGTATGTTGTCCTTTACCATCTTCATCTCATGCCTGATGTTTAAATCCAGAGGATCCAAAACCATGAGTGGAATTAATCAAAGCGCACACTTCATATCAAAACAGATTCAGGTCTACACAGCAGAACTGATTCTGGCCCAGGTATCCACCACAGATGTTCTGAATCAATAGATAAGCCAGAAGCTACAAACGGAAAATTCAAAATCTCTTTCTGCAGAGCACTCTAAATTTGAAGAATAAAGAACCTGTCTCTTCCAAAGGAGCATCTGCTTCTTAGAGCTTGGCTTGAAACAGAACACCAATGAGTATGATATAGGAAAAAGCGTAGGGAGAAAGTAATTTCAGTAGAAAAGAAAATAAGACATCTTTTCCATGACATGAAAATTAATTTCATTACTTCATGCAGTTAATTTATAGGTAATAGCCATCCTATCATAGCAGGTAAACATAAATAAAGGAAAACTTTTCTCCCTCAGTTTCATCTGTGGATTACTATGTTCAGTCTTTTTTTTTGTTAGGCTACATTTCTTGCTAACATTCTTCCATCTCAGTAGTCTTTTGCCAGTTTGGCCAGCAAATTGAGAAGAATCAGCTATACTCTCAGCACCTTTAGAAGCCACCTGCTAAGCCAAAGAAATTTGCAGTACGAAATAGAGGATTGTGACTGTTCTAGCATTGTGCCTCTAATGCTGAAAGAAACAAAATATTTGCATATTATTAGGAGCTAAATAATCATCCAAGAGTATAGAAAAACCTTCAGATCTTACGGAATTGCCTGGTTGGAGATGAACTTATTAAAAAATCCTCCATAATCTACAGAGATGAAACTGAAAGAGTCATGTCAATTCATTTTTGCATTGTGATAACTTAGCTACACTATTTTTTTTAATATATATTTTTATTAACTTAGGAAGGGACAGGGATTAATTTGATGATATTTTCTATTTCTTAAAATGAAACCCCCGACCGACAGTGCTGGGATGAAAACTCCTGGGATCGAGGGTAAGTGGTAAAAGGAGACCACTTATTTGCCCCAATGAGTCTTGGTCTCAGCTTCCATTCCCAAGTATGGCAGCAGCTTGGACCCTGACCTAGAAATCCTTATTCATGCCCAGTTTGGATTAGCTGCTACTTTTTTCTTCCAAAAGCTGTCAATATATCTAGAAATAGGTGCATTTGTTTTCTGTATTTTTTCTGTAACGATAGTGATTCATTGATTTGTTTATTTATGTATTTATTTATATTGTGGAAAGAAGATCAAGAAGTATCTGAACTTCCAAAATAAAACCCCACATCTGACAGTTCCTCTAGAGAACTTCCGTTTCCTCAGAGTCCATGGAGATGGAATTTTACAGATGGGGTTTGGGTCAGCCTGTTCTCACTCTTCATCTCACTCTTCGTCTTCCTGTGTGTATGAAAGCTCACGACTTGACAGGCAGCTCAATACCTATAAATGGCCATTTGTAATTTATGGTGATTAGAAAGTGTCCGTGTTTTCAGACCTATTACGTATGCAGTGATGTAAGGCTTCTATTTAAAAGATAATATTTATTTATCATACCAGAAGGGGCTAATGTCTGGAAAGGTTATATCGGTAAAGTAAACATGGAGCACTACTGAACAAAGTATAACCTAAATGGCCTGTTTGCATTCAGTATTGAATTTTTAATCTCATTTCCCCATTTTGTTACAAACAGTAAGGGGAAAAACCGATACAGAATCCATAAGAAAAAAATCCAGGGCACTGTACACTGAGTGTGAGAAGAAAAGTCCCCCTGATATCCTTCTGCTTTATTGACAACAGTTTGCTCCTTCCCAATAACAGTAAGAGCAGCAGAGCTTGCTTTAAGTTCTGATTTTCCTGTTTGTAGCTAAGTAAGTTTATTAGGGGTGAAAAAAGCAGGTGGAAAGGGGAGGCAGGAAGGAAAGGAGGCCTTTATGGTGTGTAGGTTGCACACTATAGAATAAATATTTAACACCCTGGTACCCCATAAAGCCTACGTTCCCAGGCAGCTCCGCTCTTTTGGGATACAGCCAAAAGATAAAGGAACATACTCCACCTTCAACTCCCTTCTTATTACAGTCCTGAAGGTCAGGGTGAATGAGAATTAGAAGAGCCAAGAAAAGGGTAGAGAGAGGGAAGATCCGGATCATTAGCTGATGTGGAAAGGTGTGGGAAGTCAGACAATTTCTGAGTCCTCTGTGGACTCAGTGCAAGCTAAGACAGAGTCCTATTTTCTTAGAAGATACATGAAAAGAGAGCTACAAGTCATGCTGACCATGCCACTTCATGTTTCTGAAGCCTTTCCAGATGATCCTAGAGGGAGCCTAGGCTGTGTGAACAGCTATAGAAGCAGCTTCATCCTCCACTTTGACATTAGTTTTGTTCCTAAATCTTCTTGTGTTTTTAGACACTCTCTGCCACAGCAGTCTTAAAAGAAAAAAGGAAGTTTCATGTTGTATTATTGATTTTAGAATCAATAGAAAGTGAGAGTTCTGATATGATTTCTGTGATGGCACAAGGAAGATAAAAATGGCAGTTTACCCTGGAAAGCTCAGGAAAGTGAAGATAGTGTGAAATCCTGAAAGAAAGACTCGTCAAAACTGCTCTGAACAAAGCAAACTTATTTGATTTCATGCATTCAGTTGACACGACCCTCTTAGCCCCAGTTTTCCAATGAGGGTCCAACAGCCAAACCCATAAACATTTTTATAAACAGTGAAAGCAACACAAAGTAGAGAAGAACAAGGCAAATCAGAACTGACTTCTATTGATTTTGTGATAAAGGCTCCATGGAAACCAGCTGTTAATTACCTTTTCAGAGGAGACACTTATTTAGCTTGTAGACAGGGTTGGGGTTTTTTTGCCCCTTTCCTCTCAGGTATAGTAGACTATACTGCTAGGATTAGCACAGGATTGAAACTATAAATGTGTATTGGGACACAGTTTTAATTATTCATCCATTTTATTATGGTACTGCTACAGACCAGGCAAAAACAAGACAATGCACAAACTAAACATGCCCCATCACAACTGCTTTGCTAGTAAGTAATATTTTCAGCAGTTTAGCATCACTTTCTTTCTAGTCAAAGTTATGCCACAGCAGCACGTACCTGTCCATCTTGTTTTCCTTTCCACTGCTGTTTCTACATATGTTAGTGACTTATCCCTGCCAGGTAACTGGCATGAATGACTTAACCCTGACAGGTAGAGAGCTCTCCTGATGCCTTCAGGGTGGGGGCAGAGGGGAAACAGTGCTGTGTCTCTGTGCTTAGCTCCTCTCTGAATAAAACCAGCGAGTCCCAGCTGTACGATGGCTCTGAGCTGTGTGTGGTGGAAGACAAGCAAATGAGGGGCAAATGAGGCTTGAAAACCATCTGTTCACTCACCAGAGCCTGACATGGGCTGATTCAGTGTTTGCTGCCCTGCCTGAGTGATGTGAACTGTTCCTTACGGCAAGAACAGGTGCAAAGCTTTCTGGCAGTAGTGTTGTTTTTAAACCCCCGAGTCCCTTTAATAATCCAGAGAGGCGGCGAGCTGAGCTCTCCAAGGCCATAGGACCAACTTCGTACATGCAACCTGGGAAATTACAGATGCAAAACGAATCCTGCAAGTGAAGTCACACTGTTCCTCACTTCTCAGAATTACTTGGGTTAGTGTACACAGAGCAGGGTTATACACAACAGCAGGATGGCATGGTTAGACTTTGCAAACACATATGCTTTCTCTCAAAAATCTCTCTTTTGATGCTAGGGCTGATGCAGTTTTGCTGGAAGTCCTGATGCAGAGATCACAGAATCATAGAATTTCCAGGGACACGTTCCACTAGACTAGGCTAGACTCAAAGCTCCATCCAACCTGGCCTTGAACACTTCCATTGATGGGGCATCCACAACTTCTCTGGGCAATCTGTGCCAGCACCGAACTGCCCTCACAGTAATGAATTCCTCCTATCATCTAATCTAAATCTCTCCTCTTCTAGTTTAAGATTATTCTTCCCTGTTTTAACACTACCTGCCCCCTCTTTTTAAGGCCCCTCTAAGTACTGGAAGATCTTCCATTTTTAGCCACCTCAAGAAAAAAGGTCAAAGAGAAAAGACTTTGGTGACTGCAGTGCACAAGAAGATGAGCATTTAAATTATTCATTTTATAAAAAATCTCCCTGTATATGATTGAAAACAGGTGGTGCCTGGAATGACAGCTCATAGCTGCTTTCTGATTACTAATATACCATCATTATGTAGTGTAAAGAAGAGCTATAGCAGATGGGGCTCTCTATAACCAGACAGACCATACAGGAAAATGCATGACTCTGTTTTAGCTGACAAGCTGTAAGTACAAATGGTAATATGATTTTGACTCAGAGGGAAGCCTTTGTGCAGTCAAATTTGTGAGTCTTCAAACACTGAAACCACTCTAAGTAGACAGATTTTGATTAGTCACTCTTCTCCTGCCTATCTTGAATTTCTTTTTTTTCCTCTGTGCTTGTATAGAAGCACATCTAGTGCAAAATAAGCAAACGGTGAACTAGAAACAATCAGCATGATGATCTTGGTTCACACTTCAGCTCACACATCAAGTCTCTGTACCTTAACAAGCTGCCACTCACAAGGAAGCCAGCTCAATCACAAATTAACAACCTCTGCTTGGTTTTGATTCCTGATCCATTGTGCCTTGAGAAATATTACATCTAAAAATACTCTGCGTTATGGTCCCCCATGTGCTTCAAGCAGGGTGTTCTAGAAATGATCTATAACATTTTGCATGTTAAAGAACAGCAGTGGCCTTGGTGAAGAACATTTTGCTCATTTGTATTTATACCCATTCCCAGACCAGCAAAGTGGCCAAGGTGACTTTGGGAGGAAAAGACTGCTAGAGTACAACCAGTGCAACTGGGGCCCACAGCTTTCTGTGCATGTCAAAAGTCGTTTGCATATTCATTATCTTTTGATGAGCGTTGTGTGGTCAAGGGAAACCACACCTTTGGTGCATATCTCAATTTGATCAGCCTTCTGTAAATCTCCCATGCTCTGTATCAGTGTGGGTATAAGTTAGTCCATTTGTTGCATGGAAAGATCCTTCCCCCAGATTACTGTGGTTTTAACTGTAAACAAAATATTTGGGAAGGCAGAGAACTTGGCAGGGGATTTTGCTGGGGGCAAATATATAATTGCTAACTGCTTAATTAGGACCAGTCCCTAGAGTTTTTCTAGGAGATGAAAGAAGTTGCATGCTCACCGGTGTTCAGCAGCAGAGGTGCCAGGCAGGGTTCCTAAAAAGCCAAGAAATTTTGGCAACGGGATCAGTCCTGAGCTCAGAGGTTATAAAAAACCCACAGCTCTTCTGTCCTCACAAGAAGGGTAAGAATTGAAGCAATTCATGATCCACCCTTAAATATGAGACAGAAGCTACAGAAGAAAGAGTAGGGACTCAGCAGACAAGCTAACCAGTGCAAGGGAATTTGGCATTGGAGAGGCCATGTTATTCACATTATTGAAAGCTGGATGTGCTTGATCTGACTGCTTTGCTCCAGTAATGCAAGGAGCAACCCGGCTTGCAGCTCTATAGGCACAATTCTGTGTGTCTCTCTCAGGTCCACTCTTAGGGGACAGCAATTCCAGAACAGAAATCTGTTTTCTCATTTAAAAAAAAAAAAAAAAGAAAAAAAAAAAGAAAAAAAAAAAAAAAGCAAAAGCGCCTGTATTAGAGAGCAAGGTGTTTGACTGAATAGCAGATTTTTGCTGAATTTTGAGCATAGCTGCAGAGTAAGGATGAGACACCACCCAAAATTTTTCTTAATCTTTTCCAGATGTTACCCAAGGCATAACCTCCAGTGGGATGTTATATCCCTGCCCTATCTCTGCCTGAGTGCCCAGAGCTGGCAGCACAAGCCTGTGTGCCTGGGAGGCTGATGGGGAAGGCAAGATTTTGGGCACAAAAGCCTACCTTGCCTTAAGAAGGAGCTCCATCCTAACAGTGGAATTAGAACAAATAACCACAATTCAGCAGGAAAAGCCATTCTCTGGAAAGGAGAAGAGGTTGCATGGCTCTCACCGTCTGCCAAGCATGTTCACTCCCAGATTCGTCAAGCTGCTGTGCCATCTAGAGGAATTTGAAAGGCATTTTCCCGTGCCTCTCCAAAGAGCTCACGGCTGCCCCGTACTGTCTGGTAAAACTGCACAGGGCTGCCACTGAAGGAGCCAAGCACTGAGACCTGGTCCTGGGCCAAAACCACTCCTGGCAGCCCCTGTGTCTGGTGTTCCTGCCCCAACATAGCACCAAGGCACAGAGGGGATTTGTGTGAGTTATAATAAATGCCTTTAAAATGTGCTGCTTTGACTGTTTGGATGTGTTTTCTTTACGGGTTCAACTTACATCCAAGTGTGACTTACAGAAACGAGGGCACATCCCTACCCAAATACCAGGCTACTGCTGACTGAGATGCCTGTTACTAGATGAAAGAAGGGCTCCTTTTTTTTTTTTTTTTTTTTTTGCTTTGTCATGCACAGCATCACAAAGGAAACTCCTGTAATATCCAGCTACCAGTGACTACAGGCAGAGATGGACTTAATGGTTTTTGCTGTGAGGTAAATACGGAGCACACTAATGCTAATTAACAGGAAACAGAAGCTGCAGCCTACAAATACAGGCACAGGGTGAATTGTTGGTGAATGTTGCTGTTCACTGAAAATAGTTATTTAATCTCTAAAAGTGTTAGGTTGATGCAAAATACTGCCTTCATTCCTTTCCTGCTCAACAACACCTCAGGTTTTATTCAGCCCTTGAACTGGCCAGCTCTGCCTTTTATCTTCAGCTCTTTCCTACCCCATGTGCCTGTCCTGGTTTATGTTTATGTCCTCTGACTGGGAGCCATCCTAAGCTGATGCCTACAGCTTTCCTTTACATTACCAGAATAACCCTGTGCTCTCAGCCATGCACAATTCTTTTAGGCATCTTAATTCCTTAGGTAATTCTGACCAGCAAAGACATGAGCCATAAATTCGTAGAAAAAAAAAGTCTGTCCAATTTACTGTAAGAAAAAATAAAAGAATTTCCCAAGTTCTCACAAGTTCAAAATCATCGGATGAAAACTCTACAGCCCACTTCCTTTTTGACTTGTCTTCAGTTTTGATGCTGTCAATTATGCTCTCAATTATGTCCTCACCAATCTGTGGGGCAGTGCTGTATGGCTCCAGAAAAAGGGTTGCTTTTTCTGGCAGGAGGTGACTGTTACCAAGTGACTGTCAGAGTAGGATGTTTTTGTCATAACCATCAACCCACACTGTTTGTAGTCTAGTTACAAAAAACTCCAAATCCAACCAAACAAAAAAAAAAGAGTGGAAACAAAAAAGCCTACTGTTACAAGGAATTATCCATTAGCATCATATTCTGTGCTTTTAAATTAGCATGTGTCTGGGATGCCCCTTTGTAAACTTTACTCTGCTTTCTAAGCTTTACTTCACTTTCACAGCAAATCTAGAGAGCTCTTCCATGTCACACTTTAAAAAAGATGATTTTTCACATCCAAAATTAATGTACTTTCTCCTGGTTATCCAGGAGGTGAGGTCAGGGTCTCTCACAGGCTTGCACTTGAGGTGCTGACATCCCCACCTTGCCCACGTGCTCCAGGTACTGGGCCAAGCAAGTCAAGTGTTTCTGACTGTCATTAACTTGCTCAGTAGCTCTTAGAAGTCAGTTATTCCTTCTGTCTTTTTATCCGTGTCCTGAGTGATAGGGCATACAGCATGCAGGAAAGAAATGAGCTTTCACTTTATTTTCTTTCCTTCTGGGATTTCTGCAATCTGCTCAGAATGAATGATTTGTTTTTCCCCTTGTCCCTTGTCCTCACAACCTGCCTGGATCTCCACCTCAGCCTCCCCAGGAGAACCGATAAAATTATTTCAGGGAATAAATGAAACACTGCTGAAGCAGCAAGGGTTTCAAATTTTTAGTCTAATCCTGTAGTATCTGAGATCTGTAGAAAACAGCAGAGAATATTTTAAATTATAAAGGATTAGATTAGGCAAGTACTCCAACCACTATAATTTCAGAACCAAAGAGCAGGTGGTTTATACATATTCAGCTGAATTCTGACCTGAAAAAGATGACATAGCTCCTCTGGGTGTAGCTATTCCTGCCCCATGCCAAACCCAGTTGTGCTTATTCACTAGAATAGACTAGAAAAGCAGGTTCAGACAGTGCTTGGTAAGAAATGGCACCACTGACTCGAAAGTCAAATCAGTAGACAAGAACAGTACATATATAAATTTTGATTCATTATATATTTATCAAAATTACCCTGTGTATTGTGAAAGAAGATTATGTTGAAGATTATGTGTATGTTGCAAAAGAAGAAATAAAAATGTGGCTGAGTAACTGGGTAAATGTCTAGTATTAAAAAGAAAGTAATAATAATAATGATGATGATAATAATAACCTAGAATAGAATAGTCAAAGATAACATCTGTCAATGGTCCCTGTTGGGGATAGTCTGTGGAAGCTAATGCTGTGGGACCACAAGGTAGGAAGGATTTCTAGGCTGATTGGTGAATATAAAAAGGTTAAGGGATATAAAAGAGTTCATGCTTTGAGTCACACAGAAACTGTATAGTTTGAATCATCAGACTGACCCTAATTGAGGGACACAGAGATGCTGCCCTACTTAGACTACAGCTTTGAAAGCTGATCAAAGTCTGGACAAGACTTACTACATTTTTATATAGGAAAATCAGAAAAACTCATACAAAGTACTATTAAACCAGGCCCTTTAGCACCTTGTAGGAGTACACATTTGTCCAAACTGCTGTCAGAAAGGTCTTGCAGGCAAGCAATGAACACTATATTTGGTGTCTAGTGAATCACACAACACAGATGGGGATAAGGGCTGCAGAATGCTGAGTGTTGTACAAACATGCAAGGCATCATTTACCTTTAGGGCTTTCAGGACAGGCAAGAAGCTGTGGAGAAGGCATTATTCAACACAATGGAAAGGTTTGCCAGTAAAGCCAGGAAGCATGACGAAGCTTCCCAAATCCCTGCCTGGCACCTTACCCCCTTTAGATGATATGAAAGAATTTTTACTGCTTTGTGACTTGCCTTACAGAAGAAAATCGTAGGAAGGAATTCTCACAGCAACAACATGAAAATTAAAGAACTAGACTGTCTCTTGAAAGAAATTTGGGCAACTGCACAACGTAAATTGCATGTTCTGGCCTGAAACATCTGTTTTGATGCATTGACTTCTTCAGGGGATTTTCAGATTGTTCTGTCCCTATTTCAGTTGTCTGAGGGTCCTGGTGGACAACAAGCTGTCCGTGAGCCAGTTGTGCCCTGGTGTCCAATGCTATCCTGGGGTGCATGAGGAAGAGCATTGAAACCAGGTCGAGGGAGGGGATCCTGCCCCGGTTCTCAGCTCTAGTGAGGTTCAGTGAGTGCTGTGTCCAGTTCTGGGCTCCTCAGGAGAAGAGGCATATGGAGCTCCTGGAGTCTATTTGGAAGGCAACAAAGATGGTTAAGGGAGTCAAGAATCTCTCGTAGGAGGATAGAGAGGGGATCTTGTCATTAAGTATCTGAAGAGAGGGTGCCAAGAGGATGAATCCAGGCTCTGCTTGATTGTGCCAAACAATAGAACAAGAGGCAACTGGCAGAAAATGGAACACAGGAAGTTCCACTTGAACATGAGGAAGAACTCACTGTGACGGTGACTGAGCCATGGAACCAGGTGCCCAGAGAGGTTGCAAATTCTTTTTCCCTAAGGAGACAAAAAGTTGTCTGGACACAATTCTGAGTAACATGCTCTTAGGAGACCCTGCTTGAGAACGAAGGTTGGACTAGATGATCCCCAGTGGTTCCCTACAACCTTATCCATTCTGTGATTCTAATTAAATATCTGAAAGCTGAAATCCTTCAGTGTTGTAACCCTTTAGGGGAATGGTCTTTCGCCTTTTGACCCTTCTGGAACTTCCTCCCTACATGTCCATACCCAATTGGCTGAATCCCAGGACCCTCCCAAAATAGGAGACTTGATAAGACCCCTGTATTTTCTTTGTTCTCTTTCTGCCCCTGGACCCCTTCGAGGAATAAACACCTTGGAATAATCTGGGGGTAAGAGCCTCTTTTGGATCTTTTGTCCTGTCCCTTCGGAGATATTCCTCCAAAGCCTCTCCAGAGCTAGCCCGGGGGGGGGTGTGGGGGGGGGGGGCGGGGCTGCGGGGGGAATATTTCACTTCAGGAATCTTCAAAAGGAGATGTGATTTGCCCCTATTCCAGAGAGTGGAAAAATTGTGGCGTCGTTAGTAACACCAAGTAATCAGCCCATGCTCTTAATCAAGCCTGCAAATGAGCTTGTGGTGGACCTGTGCTTTTTGGAAAATGTCCTCCAAGCCTGACATTTTGTGGTGCTGGATCGCAGCCAGCCCTCAAAGCTAATCAGCATGTGTCCTAATATGAAACAGCTGAACAGCACTGCTCTTGCTAATGGCACTTTCCTCCTAGCACTGCAGGTGTCACTATAAAATAGAAAATCTGCTTGCAACAGAATCTGTTCTGGTGACTTTGCAGGGGATGTACACAGCCAGACTTTATGGGAAAATGTTTGTCCTCTGATGCTGGATTAGATGCTATCCCCTTTTCTAACACTGTTGCTTGATTTGTATTTGGTGGTCATCATAGTTCTCACAGGAAGAACAAAATGTTGAGCTATAAAGGCAGATTTCCCCCTCTCCTATGATATTGCCATTTGTGAGAGAAAGGCAGAGCACCCTTGGTCTGCAAAGCCTAAGTGTTGCTTCATACAAATGTAGCCGAGCAGTGAAAGTTCAGCAAAATGTAAAAAAGAAGTTTGTTTCTTGGGCATATGATTGTCCATGGAATTTTGTCTTTCTGAGTTGCCAGAGTAATTTTCTGCAGAATGAAGTTCAAATGCTTTAATTTGGATGGGAATATCCAGTCCACCAAGTGATTAGGATGATATAATGTGGAAATCCACAGCAGGTTCTTGTCTGTTATATGTGAGCAGTATTTTAACTTTGCTGTAGCACAGTTCCATAAGACAGATTGTATCCTATCACAAAGGTTCAATGTGAGCTGTCTAGGAAAGTGACATCAGCACCCATTAAAACATCTGTATCTAGGAAAGCCCGTGGGATGTTGGCTAGAATATTAACATCTCCATACTTTCTGTTTCTCGGTGGTTATTCATAGTCCAATATTAATTTCTGCAACTTGAACTCTCCAGTAAAATCTCGACCACTGGAGTTCTGCCACTGAACTACACAGCACTCAGTACAACAAGGATATCCAGACACTCTGTTAGGGGACGAATTTCCCTTGACAGGTGTATGTGAGGGTAACAACAGCATGTGTGCAGGATCTGGAAAGAACAAGGCTGTGAACCTGCGGGAAAAGCAACAAAATGCAGCCAAATTGTGTTGTGCCAATATTTCAGTAAGCTGTCTATGTGGGACAAAGGTTCTCACCTCTCCTGGTATTTTGCGTTGATTCTGTTTCTATAACCAGGAACATGGAAAACTGTTGTTACTCTTTATCCACACTTCAAAGAAAATGTTTGCTTCAGGCAGATTTTTACCTTTGGCTTGTCCTGGCTAGTATTTTAACAGGTTCCGAGAAAATTAAAAACGCACATCTTGATTTCATTATAATTCCTGTGAAGGGATTCCTGTGTAGGGATTCCTTCTACTACTAGTGTGAATAAAGCATGCCACTTCAAATACTGTAGACATCTCATACAATCTTCCATTTCCTTTACTCCTGCACTGGACATAAGGATAGATTATTTTAACTTCTTTTATTTCTGATGGTGTGCTGTTCCTAGACAGTACTAGAATTTTTTTGTGACTTCTGTTTACATTTAACATACCATTTGCATTTACTTGTCACAAACAGTATATTCTTATAAGCCTGTGGAATGGCAATGTTTTTAGAGATTGCCTTTAAGTTCAATGCTGTCATTATTATTGCTATTTTACACTATTATTATTCTTTTTTAGGTTGACACATGAAGACCAGATGGATATGTGTTAATACAACTTCTTGGAATGTCCTTTTTTTTTTCACTTACAGCCTTAGAAGTCAGTTATAAATGGTAAGTGTTAGCATGCTGAAGAAATGAATGTAAAACTAAATGTTAAGTATGTGTATATATACTATGCAATTCCCTTCAGGTCACAAACTTCAGAATTAATTATTTTCCACTGTATATATCATCCTTCCAGTGTCCTGAAATGACTGCCTTGGTTCCTAGCCAGGGTTTTGGAGCAAGCAAATGAATTCCAGCAGTATAAGGTAAGTAGCTCTTTTGTATTCCTGGATTACTTTTGATCCCTATAGTTCAACAAGAATTTATAGACTGTGAAATGTGTTGCCAGAAAATTTCTATAGTCAGAGAGTTTATTATCTATTCCCATCTCAGCTCCTGTGAAAAATTCATGAAAAGAAGATTTAAAATCCCAAAATTGTGTGTGACAGCTATTCTTATGTGCCCATATTAGAATTATGTATTATTAGGATCAGGTGGGTTGGAAAGCAAGAGAAAGAGAAAAGGAGGAAGAGAATAGGGTGGGGTTTTTAAGTGCTCTCAGGTGACTTAAATCTTTTAATGAAGAAGAATGGAAAGCTTGTGCTTCTCTTTCTGGTAGTCATTGGAACTACCAGAAAGAGAAGCACCCATTTGGAAAACCTGTGGCCATTAAAAATGCCAGTAAGTTGCAGCTTCTATTTCATCTAAGACAGCTGAGACTTTGGTACTGTGCTCTGTCATGAACACCTGCAATGCTGCAGAAAGAGGTGCAAAACTCAAGAATGGTTTACTTTGCCATTAGCTTTCAGAAAAATCCCTTCCTGTTCTCTGGGAAAACATCTTGGACTGCTTTGTATCCACAGATCAACCCTCTACATCTTAATGTGTTGTAGGATCATCCGATTAAAATCTCATTCCTTTCACTGCTATTGAGTGGATGCCCCAAACCTGAATTTTCAATGTTCCTTTGCTGGACTGGGTGCTTTGTTATCCTTTGTACAACAAAATGCTGATAACTCTACCCTTGATCCTTCAAAACAATTAAATACATGCTTAAACTTACCTGCACATGTGTTTTGATGCACAGCAGCCAGTGCTCAGCAGTTTTCAGGCCCATTAGCTGGGGGGAATCATTTTGAAATACTGTTTTTGAATCACAAAACAAAATTCCTTCAAGCAGACCAATGCAGAAGAAAATATTTCTGTTGATTTTTCACTTCTTTTTTACCTTGGGCAGGAAGGAAACAGAGTGGGAAGATAGTAAAAGACCTGATGCAGAAACAACATTGCTATTCCTTACAGGCATAGCAAACTTGGGACGCACATTCAGTTAATAAAGCATTATTTATCTTCTCCTTCTCACTATAATCAGGTTCATCCCATAGCTATGAGAAGCAGGAAACTGTAAGAACAGCATAAAAGGAGAATTCACACATACAATTTTTTCCCATCTTATCTAGGCCAAAAATATTGTTACCCTTCACAACAGGATTGGATCATTGTTTTAGACATGCTCAGAAATGTGACTCCTTCCTCTGATTCTGGATAAGAAAATATACAAACAAACCTTATATACACATTTACGCAATGTACAGGGAAACCTGCAAGGATAAATATTATGGAAGAAAATTATAAAATTGATTATAGAGAAATATTACTCAGACATTATTTATGAATGCATTAATTTACTGCCTTAGAAAATTTATTTGAATAAGAGACATACTTTTTCTGTCTACTGTGTGCAGAAATACATCATTTTTGTCTGGTTTCATAGGAGGTAATTACTTTCACACTCGTATATATGGGCATGTACTAACACAATTTCGTATTAATCTTTGGTTCTCTTTTCTCCCAGGGTAGAATTATTGACTGTGATATTTTCCTTTGATATTGTTTTTTTAATGAAGTAGAGGTTGCCTCATTTAATTAGAAAAGTACATGTATTTATTTTTCTTGTTTGGTAACCTTGTTTTAAAACAAGTGAATTTAAGAATATTTTTTTCACACCCTTCTAAGGTAGGTAGAGATGAGGTACTAATTTGAAGACCTTAATATTACACACAGTGACAGACAGCATTTAGTATTAAGGGTTGTAGTTTCCTGAAATCAAACATAATAATGTGTCTATTATCCAAATAGGAATTTAAAACCCATTTATTCTGTATTAATAATATTTAATGAAGCACTATATCTACAAAAGCACTTAGAAACTGTACTACTGCCTAAAAGCCCAGTGTGGGTTGAGAAGTCAACACTTTATACTCTTGCTTGTTGACTACATGCCTTCCAAAGGTTTGTAAGGTTCCTGCAGCTCAGGGCTTTTATCAGTGAAAACCCAGTGCAATTAAGATTCTAAAGTGCAGAGCAGTGAGGTGCTCCACATATCTAGATGTTCCATTTCCACCTGCCTAGTCTTTGGTGTCAAAACTGGCATGTATTCAAAAGGTTTCTCTGAAGGCAGTATGATGATCCCACTGCAACACCTCAGCCTTTCAGCTACTGACTTAATAGTCCAAGATGCCAGAAGCTCAACTACATTTCCTTCCTCTTCTTGAGGTGGTTTCACTCTGCGTATTTCCCTATCTCACCCTGTAGCAGAATTGCCCTAATTTCTCTTGCCATTGCATTTTGTATATGGTAATTGCACATTCATCAGACAGAGATACTCACCATGTTCATTACCTCCTCAGGCATTAGGCAGGACATGGGAATTACGTGGTGACAGCAAGTCACAGTGCCAGGAATGAATCATGTATCTTAGCAACTCTGCATCAACAAGGAGTCCAATTGCAGAGTATGTCCTTCTCATCCCATCAGCAGCCAATTGCCTACAGAGTCATTCTTGCTTTCCCCAGCCAATTTAAAAAATAAATCAGTGCTATTCATCATTTTCAGAAGTTGCCAAAAATCTTGGAGGCTTAGCACCTGAAGAACTATATTAGACACAACTATTTGCATTTTCAATAATCTCCCTTTGAAAGTCTTGAATTTTCATCCTGTACTGAACTGGCACACCTTCACTTAGTTTTCTCACGATTACAAGCTGCTGTTAACAAAAAACCCCCCAACTTATAATATATTAAAAATATTGGTTAATACACCTAAACAGCAAGAGAGATGATTTCTCCTCCAAGTGAATGCTGCCTGTGAACTTGGGAATTTGATAATTTTAGCTATGATTAATCCACTGCAGAGATGGAAGGGCTAAATCATAGTGTTTCCTCATGCTTTCTGTCCACTAAATGAAAGAGAATAGCTATCGACCTTTCACCAGCAGCAAAAATAAATTGGTATAATCAGCCCTCTGTTTATATGGAGCAGAGAATAGAAGTGATCTATAAAACATGCTCACCAGCAAGTCCATACATTCTAAGATTGTTGCCAACTTCTGCCTTTAGATGCTAAGCTTATCCAAAGGCCCTCCAGTGATAGGATTTCTTCACTAACGTTGGTAAACTTTGGAGTTGGACCTACTGATTACCCCAGTAAAATAATATCCAGTTTCTGGGATGTGGAGTCCTAGTCTGTTCATGGGAGTGGGTACAAGAAGAAGGATGTGAGCTGTCAATTGGATGCTGGAATCCTTCCAGGGCATTGGAGGAAATCTGAGCTGTGTGAGCCAGAGACATGCACCAGACAAAATGCAGGTAGGAAGGGCACCCATGCAAGCAGATGTACCCTTGCAATCTCTCTCAACAGAAAGGACAGGCTGGGGAGACTTGGGGTGTAGAGAACACCTCATGGCCTTGTTATGTTAATCCTTGATTTATGAGAGGACCCAGGATCTGATGACTTAGTTATAGGGAGTAATCTAATTCATGGTTTGTTTTCTAATTCTGAATTTTTATGCTAGATATGACCATGATTGAAATGACATATATGGTTTTATGTTCACTAAGCATTCTCTAGTAGTTCACTAGGAGTTTCACAATGAATTTGATTTCTTTATTTACAGTAAATAAAGAAATCAAGTGAGGAGGGGACTAAATGTTGTTGTCATCGTACTGCTGCAAAACTAAGGCCAGAAAATAGTTTGTCTTGTGGATACATCCACCAAAAGACTGAGTATTGCATAAATTAATAGCCTAACATGTTTTCTACACTTACAAAGAGTAGAGCTCAGTTAGGCAAGAGCATGATTAGCATTTAAGGTGTAAGTTAGACCCAGGCTTTTGGAAGAAAAAGTTCCTCCTTCCTTACAAAGGAAAACAAAAAAAGGTCAGGATATGGATCAAATTTTTGAAAAGATAATGTTGATTTCTGGTAGAGTTGAAAAATAGGAGTTTTATCCTTTTCTACATCAACTTAAATGATGAACACTCTTTGGCAAGATCTATGAAGACAGGGCAGGTTGGGCTCATAGAAAAACTCACACCATCTTCCCTTGCTTTGATCTCTAATGAGAGAACTGCTACAATGTTCGTGACTCCTTACAGAAGAGTTCATGTCAAAATCTATGTAAAATTTATTGTGCAGAGCCCTGGAGGCTCTTTAAAATGCAGAAAATCCATGAGATGTAAGGCAAAGGGAATGTGATGCCTCAGGTTTATAATTTGTACTTTCTTTTCAGTTCTTATGGTTTTGCTAAAATTAGAACCATACGTAACTTTGTACAATTCCTAAGTCACTGTAGAGTTGCACTGGGGGAGTGTATGCACAAGGTATATGTTATATGTTATTAAAACTATATATATAATCTGCCTCTATTATACATACTATCTCTATATGTATATCTAAAATGAAAACACGTATGGAAAAGATATATTCCAAAAAAAGGAATAAAAGGAAAACTAATAGGGAAAAAATCATGTTCACTTTCAATTTTAAAAGGCTGGCTTATAGTTCTTAAGGAAATTTAGACACATGTCACTAAACATAATGGCACTGAAAAATAACCTCTCTGAAATACCTGTAAAAACCCCTCAAAATCTACACGACTCAAATAAGAGACATCCTAAATACTCATCTAAACTAAGTGTCTCAAAATGGGTTTTTCTGGGTCAGCAGGTTTGTTGCATGCTCATATCTGATAACTGCAGCATTACTCTCTTACTTTTAAAAGATGTGCAGAGTTCCTGTTTCTAAAACTGAATGAGACACAACCCCTTCCAGTTTCTCTACCAGAATTATCAGCTAAATCATGAAATACTACTTTTAAGAGTTGTATCTGTGGAATCTCACTGAATGCTATGCTTCATGCTGGGAAGCTGCAATTAATATCTATGTGTGGTCAGCAGTAAAATAAATTTGACAGGCAGTGAAAAAAATTCATACCAGTTCTGAAGAGCTGTCAAAAAAATATGACCCATTTCATAATGACTAAAAAACATTTCCCCCCAAACACCTCTCCCTGTAGATCACTGGGAAAAGCTGTGACAAGCTGCAGTTCTGACTCACAGATGAAAGTGTGAGAACAGGTGCTGTAAAGACTGGTATTATCTTTCAGAAGGGTGAATTAGTATTTGATGCTCTCACTACATAGATCTCAAAATGTTTTTAAAAAAGCTAGAGAGCAATTTACTGTCATTCTCCAGTGGATTGATAATGGACACAGGAATAGCTTAAATTCATTTATCTGGGGTAATACTCACATGACAGTAGAGAGAGAAACATAATTTAGAATGTGCTTTTATTTTTTTCCAGATGGCTAACTCCACATTTGTTGGTAATGATGGAGCGATAATAATGCCAGAACAGAATAAATAGGAATTTAAAGAACTAAGAACCAGTATTTACAGACATCAGCAAGAAAGACAGATTGGCATAAAATATCCAACTCTTCTGTCCATTGTCACAAGCCATTTTAAGACAGATTTTCATTCCTACTTCTCATTGAGATGCATCTGGAGACCAAATGGCATCTTTTTTATAAAGAAAAATAATGTGTGTCTGGTTGCCATCTCTGGATTTGCATTCTGTCACTCCGTTTCACAGCCTGAGTTCCTGAGCCAATGGCAGTGGCAATCCACACACATCAGCCTCCTCCAGAGGCTTTGTTTAGTGCCATTTGTCTGTTTGCCCACTCCTTTCCCCTTGCTCCCTGGAAAGTTATGTGAGCTAAATCCTGCTCCCAGCCCTACTTTCTGCAACTCTGTAGTTGCCCACTGGAGGGACAATTTGAAATTCCTATGCACTTGTGGCAATCTGCCCACCTTTGCTGGTCCAAGGTTGGTTAGGAAAAACGCTGCAACTCCCCAAAGGAACAAGTAACAAGTATCGAGTCCTCATTAGATTCTAGAGGTTTTCATGGATTTCTTTCCCTGCAGATCAAAATCCACATAACTCTACTGCTTTTAAGTGGTTGGGGTTTTTTGTTGTGGGTTTTTTTGTTGTTGTTGTTGTTGCTGTTGTTGTTGTTGTTTTTTTTCCCCCAGTGCTTACCTGGTGCTGTGGGTACACCAGGAGGCTCCTTTGAAGATGGAAGGCTCAGCTGAAGAGCAGTTTAAGAACATGGAGAGCCTTTTTAGTGACACAGGACACCGCACTTGTCCAAACACATGGTATCTTAATCACTAATTGACTTAACATGCCAGCAATGTTCAAGGTTATATTAGGCCTTGTTTAAGTGTTAGAGCAGCTTTTCCACTGCTGAATTTACATCTCTGCCACAACATCATTATTGGGATCCTCTGTAAAGGCCTAAAATTAGAGACACAGTTTTCAGCTTACCACAGTTCAGGCATGGAGGTCACTGTGTAAGGGAAAAAACTGGGACTTGAACAGTATCGTTTTCCAGTCAGGAAATTCTCTGCCTTGGTAGCAAACTTCCCTGGGACTTCAGCTGTATCATCCTGGTATCCTCCCAACATCTTCCCCTGATCTGGGACATCGAGGTAAACCTGGAGATAAAAAACCATCCAAAGTCCATCATCTCTGCCACATCTAGCACTGAATCTGGATTTAATGCTAAATCTAAATGGCATGCAGAGTCTTTCCAACTTACTGCCAACATGTTGTGGAAATATTTTGAACATGGTAAGGATCTTCTGAGTTTTGTGTGCATGTAATTAATTTCTTGCTTCCTGACTCACAGCATGAGGAAATTTAATTATATTACTTAAACACGTAGTTTAGCTTTTAAAGCCTCAGCACTGAGGTGTGATGCTCACAGCTTCTGTCAGTGAACTATATCAGTCATGGGTCATGCAAGTTCCTCTCCCCTGTGGCACCACATCAGCCACAGCCTGGAATTTAGTGGAGAGCCTCGACACTCATGACAGCTTGCCAGACACAGAGGCTGGGGCAGATGGCTCTGAGACAAAGAAGAACTCAGGGTCAGAAGAACTCAGTATTGCTTGGGGTGCATTTAAATTAAATTGTCTGTTGGCTTCCTGACAAAGGCTAGTTTTCTCCTTGGATTACTCAACCAAAAAGAAATATACTCTGTAGGTACCTAAAGGAGTGAAGCTAGGATTTCATTGGGAGAAACTGTTGCCTCAGGAGTGTGTCCTCAAGACACTGTCTCAGGAAAGTAATTTAAGGGGTGTAGAAAGCTCTTTCTGTGTGAAGTATCCGCTTATTTGGGCTACAACCAACCCAGTGTTCTGTACTGGTAATTCTGTGGTGGATGCAAGGTACCACACTGTCAATTAATAGCAATTGATTAACTTTGCACATAGTTTATAATAGCAGCACGTGCAGGAATATAGATTTTTCAAATGTAAGCTTTCAGGAGAAAGACAGCCTGTTTTATGCCCACCACTGTGTCAAATTTTCTGGAAATTGCTGTTATAGTTCCCAGTTTATGTAATTTTATGTAATTATTATCAAAACGAGACTCAGTATTACATAGACATTTTACCCCAACACTGAAGAATGCACATAGCTATAAATTGTGTGCCTGGTTTTTTGTTTCTGTGGGTTTTTTTTTTTTTGTTTGTTTTGTTTTGTTTTGTTTTTCCTTTCTGGATTCTGTGACATAAAAGCTTTAAAAGAATAGATAAAATTGAAAAAACAATCCTGAACCATGTACCTGGCTGAAACTGATAGAAACCCAAACAAACAAACAAAAAGCCAAAAGCAAAACCCTCAACAAAACAACATAGCTGAAAACAGCCTCTGTTGTATTAACTGATAATTCATAGCATTTCATCCATTTTGGCTTTGAAAGTCACTTTGAACACAGAAGCCTGCTAACATTCGTGCAGCTGTCTCAAAGGATAGTAAATAATTTAAAATTGTTCCAAGTAGGTGAAAACAATCAGATTTACTAAAAGGACATGGGGTACAATATTAATGGTAACTCTGATAATCTCTTCCATATTCAGTACCTTAGTGGTATTAGATGCTCTTCGCTTTTTCCTGTTCATGAACGTCTCACTTCACAAATAATATGTATTTGTTTATTTCTTTTCATGTTTGGTAGCAGGATTTTCAGGATTTTCCTCATGCTACTACATATAATGTCCTCTGGTAGCACTAAACTCCCTTCCTGGAGCAGATTTCCAGCAGAACATCAAATATAAACTAAAAAGAGTGCAGGAAAGCCTCTCCAGTCAGGCAAAATAACACTGCAGCAGCTTGTCCATGTGATCCTCCTCGTTTCTGTAACTGAGGATATTCATCATCTTGACAGCCACGCTTGAGAGATCTATAGTTTCTCTGTCAGCCACATATCTCCAAAGCACGCAGAATCATAGAATGGTTTGGGTTGGAGGGGACTCTTTGAGGTCACCTAGTAGAATCCTTCTATTAGATAGGTTGCACAGAGACTTGTCTAGCCTGACCTTGAATGTTTCCAGGGATGGGGCATTTACCACCTCTCTGGGCAACCTGTTCCAGTGTTTCACCACCCTCATCGTGAAAATTTCTTCCTTATATCTTAGTCTGAATCTACCCTCTTTTAGACTAAAACCACTTAAAGCCAAACTTGTCCTACAGAAACAGGCCCTGTTAAAAGGTCTGTGTATGTGACAGCACACAGTTTTCTTCTGCTTTCTAGGATATTACTGATACATGGAATTGATGTGCACCTTTAGCCTGATGGCTGGTCCAGTAAAAAAATCTCCCACCAACTCGATGCAGGGTATTTCTACTGATGAAGATTTCATAGAAAGAAAAGAAGGGCCCATATGGCCATGTTTGCACAGTGAGTATACCGAAATACAGAACTGGAGCTGAAACTTTCACATAATCCCAGAGGGAGGACTTAAGTCATGTTTTCATCAGAAACCCAGAAAAGAATTCATGGACATGCTCAACTGATACAAAAATCAGTTCAGGCGAGGCCAGCTGGGCTGTGATCCGGATCTTAATTTCCCTTGAAAATGTGTTTTTCTTGAAACTGAACTTTTTGAAATGGTACTAATTTGGCAAAACACTGCCTGAGAGGGAAAGAATTTTTACAATAATGCAACATGCCACTTTTCCTAAGAACTTAGTTTTAGGTGCTTTATTTAGCAATTTGCTATGGTATAAAGGAACACAGTGTTTAAATCGATTTGGTTTCAAGGTCATTTTTCTGTTTAGTATGAAACTTAATTTGGAAATCAGAAAAACCCCAGACAATCAGACTTTCCATTCTCTACCTCACTTCTCCTCAGATGATTTGTGTTATGTTTTTCTAGGCTGCTTGCTTTCTTTACATTGATTGGTGAAAATGAGAATTTATAGAAATTGCCCATGTCATGGTTGATAGAAATCATTGTGTATGAGGTGCTTAAAAGCCTTTGAAAAATCTGACTCCAAGTCTCTATGGAATAATGTGGAGATGCATGTAGATAAGATTAATGAACACAAGTTGGGCAGAGAGAAAAACATAATTAGGCTGTTTCTGATGTTTATCAGAAAGGAAGGAGCCATGAATGAAAAGCAGGCATTTAATCAGGGTGGAGAGACGTGCTCATAGCTGTAGCTCACTGTGAGCAGACCTTCCCTTGCTCCTTTAGGAAGCTGTTTGTCAGGAGCCAGTGGGAAGCCACAGGGAGAGGAGGCATGTAGGGAGCACACCTCAGCTGCCCGAGTGCTGTGCCAACTTCTGGTACTTCTGCAGCATGGCTGTCAAAGGGAAGAAGTGGAAACAGAGGGTTTGAAGAATCTGATAGCCCCACAAATGCTCCCCTCTCCCTGGAGCTTGGAAAGAGGATATGGGAGCTAAAGCACCGTCATGAACTGCTGGCCTTTTTTAATTGCTGGTGGCACCACTGGGAGTCAGCAAAAGCAGAACGTTGGGTACACTTGTTTCCCCACTTGGCACCACACTTTGCCACCCAGACTTTGGGTCACAACTTTTAGGGATTTTTTCTTTCAAAAACATGTAGGAAGAGGGGAAAAAAACCCCATAGAAGTTTTCTTCCACTCTGAAAACATCCATCCATCTTGTCAGCTTGGGGCAGTCCATAACACCCCAAGAAGGGAAGGGCAGATTTAGGGTCTTGGAAAGGACCCAGTACAGAGCAGAAGAGTGCACTGCAGACTAAATAACTGCAAGAATGGTTCCAGTTAAGTATCTGACCCAGTACATAGAAGCCAAGTTTGATTAGTATGACAGTAACTGAGCACTGGCACAGTTTTCCCAGAGGGGTTGTGGAGTCTCCATCATTAGAGATTCTCAAAAAGCCATCTGCATGTGATCCCAGGCAGCCTGCTTAAAAGGAAAGATTGGACCAGATGACCTCCACGTGTCCCTTCTCACCTCAGCCACTCTGTGATTTGTTGTTCAACATGATTATTACTGATATTGTTGTGTCCACTTGCTGTTTCTCTGTAGATAGCACAGCAGAAACTCCTTCTTCCAGCCTCTGGGCTGTCTGCTTACATCTGAAGCTGCTCCTAAGGCACCGAGAACCTCTGATTCAGAAAGGTTGTCAAGAAACCGTGACCTCTGAGGCAGCTTATGTCTAATATCGTAATACTGCATTTGCTCTAACAGCCTCCCCATTCAGGGGGAGGGAGACAGTATTTTCACTGAGTATCTATACAGGGTGGCCCAGAGATGGAAGCAGGGTTTTGCTGCTTATTCCAATCACCATAAGCTAGAAACAAAATTAGCCTGAGGTGGCTCACACAAATATTATGAAATTGTTATTCACCCTTTAGTATAAGGCATCAAGTACAAAATAATTACAAGCAGTAAATTCTAGCAATTTTACGTCCTTTAGTTCCAGTTCTAGGTTTATATCACCTTAATAACAGCTGCAATTATTTTTACCTTCTTGGCCACACTCAATTTGATAGATGCATGGAAAAAAGTCTGAGCACTCAAAATGCACATTAACAACCACTCTGCATGGGAGCACATCCTGGTGGTGCCAAATGTAGGTGTGTGTTGACACACAGCATTTGGGCAGTTTTAGTGCTGCTAACAGATCTTAGCAAGTGAGCAGGGGGTGCACAGAGCATCACTCTGGCAGTGTTTCATGATCAAGATTCCCCTGAGATGTGAGGAAGCACTGAGCAGTTTAGGCCATCTCACACCGATAGGTGGAGGTGGACGTCGAGGTTGAAAACCAGCCCATTCCCCCAGTTCTCATTAACAGCAAACTGCCATTTAAATGTCTCACTCTTCATTCCCTCTGACGTATCTAGAACAGCTTCAGGAACTGCCACAGCAAATGCAGCCTTAAACACACAGGCAATAAACATCTAGAAAATGTGTTCAAGCATCACTCCACAGCTTTGAACTCACAACACTCTTCCCCCTCACAGAGACCTGCAAGGCTGAGCCTCATCTGGACGGGGCAGGGGCACGTGTGTTCTTTCCAGGAAAGTACATTAGACCAGTAGTGAGGAGGGCAGCAGAAAGATGGACACATTGCACTCTCCCAGCTTTCTCTGGTGTTAGCTGCTGAGAGAGGGATGGCAAAAGGTGTCACTGTTCAGCTAATGCACTTTCAAAAGGCTGTACCAAATACTTACACTTTTTCTGATGAAGTACCTAATATTTACACTTTTTTTTTATTTTTCCCAGATACAGCTTGTTTCTTTGAAGACAGCATGGCTCAATTCAGCCCTGGTGGAATTACAGTGGCTTCAGTTGGCATCAACCTCCTTATAACCAGGCTAAAATTGTTCTTTTGTTCCACATTTTCTTTTTCCTAAGCAGCCATAGCTCCATTGTCCTGGCTTTTAACACTTGTAGCAAACCAGCAATTGCTGCCTGAGGTGCTTTTGTTGTCCATTTGCAAGGGGTGACCTTCCTTTTCTCTCGGCACAAGTCCCCAGATGGAAATGTAATCTTTCACAGTTGAGTGGCTTTCAATACACAATTAAAGGCAGCGTGAAAAAACTTAGCACTGTTATTAAAGCTGCTCTCTGTAAACAATTACTTGTCTTAATAGGGATTAATACAAGAAATAAGCATCGAAAGAAAGTTAAATCACTGCAAAGCCTCTCTTACAGCTGTAATTTCTTTCTGCAAATAGAACTGTGAAGCTACTGACTAAGTCAGGCACTCTTCGCTGAGCAGGTAATCAACAGAGTGAGTGCAGAAACAAACTACACTGGTATCCAGGGGAAGAAAACCTGTTTGTTTACTTGTTGTTAATTATGAATACTGCAAATATATGCTGACATACAGAAAGCATATGCTATAAGGAGTATGGTGGCTTTTTAGCAGTAGAAAGTTTATATAAGACTTCAAATAAAGGACAAGCAACTAGTATGTGCAGAACACTAGAACAAATAAGAATAAGCTAGGTAGTAACTTTTATTTGGTGAATTTTAATGCATAGTCACTTCATTAGGAGCCACAGGAATAGAGAACTAACTACTCAGAGATGCACAAGCATAGTCACCTAGATTAAATGCAACCTTTTGAACCACTAATAAGATTACATTTCAGTGAGCTAATCAATGCAATATTGTGATTACATGGAGGTAAAATAGATTTTTAAAATAGAAATCAGGCCAGTCATTTAGATGGAATTAATACTCTGCCTTTTCCTGGTTTTTACATTTCTTAAAATTCAAACTCAGTGCTAATAGATTTACAGAATCCTTTCTTTGTTATATTATGTCTATTTATTTACCATTCACCAGAATCATCTTGTTAAGCCAAGTGAAGTGATTAGTAAAAATCTCATGCTTTGCTGAACGTGTGGAAAGGGAACAACATCTGGGGAGATGCTTGTCTCATTTTGCTAAGGGACACCAGTTACACAAAGATGCTAATAACTGAGCAGCACAGCCAAAGACTTCAAATGCTGAGTGTGGACCCTGCAACCTATCCAACTCCACATTCTGGTGACAGTGCTGGCCTGCTCTTTTTCAGAGTCATCTGCGTCTCACCTGTATCGAGCCAGAGGCTGTTCACGTTCCTCCGCTTCCCCATGGAGCTCAAGAGGTAGTTCCGAGCTTAAGAGATTGGCTGTGTAGCACAGCATTTGCTCTGGACTCAGCCAGCAAGTCCCACTGAGCTGTGTGGCTTCCCTGAAGAACACGTGTGTGGCCAGTCGCGGCACTGCCACCAGAGGAACCACACGTGCCACCTGCTACAGGAGCACCTCTGTGTGCTGAGCACCTGGAATATACAAATATAGTCCATGTCATGCAGTACCAAATGCTTAGAAGTAATTGTTAGGTTATGTGGTAGCAGTTCATCTGAACAATCACAAAGGCTGACACGCATCATCCTCGAATGTGCTCCTTTTTACCTCCTCAGCCAGGCTGTCTCCTGACTGTCCTCTGAGCAGTTTATCTGCTATACTTTTTTTTTTTTTTTTTTTTTCCTGGTTAAATCTTGTCTCCCTCAGTTTAAATAGTGATTCTTTTTCTGGTGGTACAAAATCAAATACTGTGCTCTACGTGTAAATAGATGCAAACTGTTCTGCTTTCTCATCTCTAAAAAAAAAGAAAAATCATGTATCTCATGGATCTTACTTCAATCTGCCAAATACCACTGCTCAAGAGTTTTATTTTTCTCTGTCAAGTTTCAGAATTTTGTGCATTCTGAGGTTAGAGGACAGGATGCAATGTCAATTAAAAAAAAAGTTTCTCTTAAGAAAAACTAATAATTTGCTTTTTGATGATCATGGTATTTATGGCATCTTGATTAGGTGTTCATTTAAAACAAAAAAAATAAATCTTTGGCACCTTGAGCCAGACCTCTGTGACGGAGAATATCTTATTTCCCTCTTTTTTAACCTGTAGAATCTTTTTTACCCAGTTCAATGCTCAACTATTTATTTCTTTAGGCCAGAGAAGCCTCTTCTGCAATCTTCATTGAAAAGTGATGCCAGCTGTGCTGAATTCATTCCATCTCTTTGCACCACTGTCCCCTTTCTTTTTTCTCATCTATGAGACTTCCAATTTCCTTTGCATGGCTATATCTGCCTGAGCAGCAGCAATTTTTATTTTATCATTATTCTATAATCTCCTAATATCCTTTTTAATATCCCCCTAGTGCAAGTTTTATTTATCCTTTTTTACTAAAATAAATAGCAATCAGAACATTATTATTAATAAATTTTATAAATAATATACATTTATAAATTTATAAATTCTATAAAGAGAATAAGCAGACAAATACAATTGAAATGAAAGGTAAATGCCATTTTTCAGGCAGATTAGTGTGACATTCTTGCTGTCATCAGCCTGCCTTTCTCCAAATTACCAATCTCCTTCAACCAAGAGTTCAGGTTAGGAATCCTCTCCCCACACGTGTATGGTCAAGGACTCTGTATCGTTCCTCAAAGCAGAGAGGTTGGAATGGCTTTCTTTGCTCTGCTTGAGATGCATTTAAATACATGTTAAACAAAAGCACTTACTGAGTTTTCTGGTAAATCACAGAAGCTAAATATGCTCTGTGTGCAAAATTCACACTTCTCCATCTATACCCAGCGAGCAACTTCATGGTGGAATAACATGCTAAAGGCATATTCAGATCGTTTTGTTGTTCTCTTGTGAGCTCTTCCCAGTAACTGCAGAGGAAAATAGCACATTTACAGAAAATAATGGTATTACATTGACGCTGTCTGAAGAGCTGCAGAAGATCTGACAAAGGCCGAATAAGCCATTGAAATGCAATTTTTCTTTCGTGTTACCTGTTCAAAATGCAAATTGCACTTGGTTAGTTTTACATTTGTGATGCACCTTCTGCCTGGAAATATAATTTGCTTAAGAGGTAGTTAACTTCTGTGTAAAAACCAGAAATTTAGGTCTCTGAGTGAAATGGATCTATTTACATGATATATTTACTTCCAAATATGGACTTATTTTTTTTATTTTGCATTTGTGTAAGCATTGTAGGTAGTTCTCTGTTCAAAATGATTTGAAGAGTCCTATTTTTTTTTTAAATATATTTTTCCCAGACATTTATTTTAAGGTTAGATGGACCTCTAGAACTTTCATTGCTTAATCAAAACACATTAAAAAAAAAAAAAAAGAAAAAAAGAAAATGCCTAACTTTTCCTGCATTCTCTTCTTGTTTCTAAGCAAGGACAAAACCCCCAGGTAACTCCTTCCTGTTGATCCACATACAACACAGTGATGACAGGGCACAGCTTGAGTACAGGACCATATCGACTATTTTGGAAGCATGATATGCAGAAAACCAAGGAGGGTCTGAGTCCACACCCCAGTCTGTCTGCTTTTAATTTGAGCCATACAGAGTTTTGCCACTTATCACTGTCAGACCTTGCAGCCCAAATGCACGAGTCCATGCACTTAGACCAAATCACATCTTCAAAAAAACTCGAGGGACCTGCTGTTGAGCTGTCTGGCCATAGTACAAATACAGAGAGGGCAGCAAGCACTGGTACTAAATCAGCTTGCTATTTTGTTTCCTGCTTCTGAATAATGGAAAGCAATCAAGAAAGCACTTCTGGTTTTCTATGGATGAAAAATGAATCCAGTATCACATCAGAAAAGACATCATCAGCTCCAGCAGGGTGTGCTATCACAAGTTTGTCATCAGCACCTCTGGCTAGCAGGTGAGTACAGGAATGATGGTGAAGCACAGGACAACAGTTTTCTACAAAGAAACAGCAACTATTTATTTGTGATTGTACCCATATCTTTTTTGTTTCACTGCAGCCTTCTGAGCAAGTATTTGGAAATCTGCTTTTCTCAAAACGGCACAGAAGAAGCAGATCACTCCTTCAAAGACGAAAAGAAACAGTTCTTCACAATTCTGCATCTATCAATTTTATGAAGAATGGTTTATATATCAATAAATTTCTTTTTCTTTTTTTTTAAACAGGACACAAATCAGCTTAGAAGGTTTAGCCATATTTGTCAGCTGCACATTGCCTCATACTACTCTGTCCAGATATTTTTGTTTTCTTTTCTCCTCTGTTCTTATTTCCTTTGAAATAACCCCTTGCACTTCTCTCTTACTGTATAGAAATTTCCTTTCTCAGCATTTTCACTGTACTTTTGCTTGAAATTTTACAAGCCTGCAAGCAGCCTATGAACAAAAAAAAAAAAACCTGAAAGAGCATAGCTTATATAGCTAGTGAAATGAAACTTAGAAGAGGATAGGATTTTTCCTGAGGAAAATTGCAGAATGGTAGCTGCTCTGAATGGAGAACACTGTTTAAACTACTGGACTGTACTGGCACAAATTAAACGGGCACCAACCAGTTATAAATGAATTTCACTTGGATATTTTGAGGGTTCAGTGCTGGGTCTGAGCTTCCAGAATAGTTTTTCAACATAAGCATGAGGATAATTCACCAGAGTGGTATCAAAACAGTGTTACTACCACTACAGTAAAAGGTTCATCCTGGAGAGTTGTAATACCAAATGACTGGAGGTCCTCTCCAGATCTATTAGCTCACATTACCAGTCGCCCAGTTCCTTTTCCTGTGCTGAAATTTCCTATGATTCTACATTAAAATTCATGCATTCCAACAGAAAAGACAAAAAACCCTCTCCACATTTGAATTTCCCTGTGCAACCTCAGACTGGCCACATGCAGCAGCCACCTCAGTCACAAAGTGGAACTGGTGGTAACCCTCCAGTGTAGCAACACTTCGTTTTCCCTAGGTCTGCTTTCCAAAAAATAAAATGCATGAATTACACTAAAATGCAACAGACAGTAACACAGGTTTTGTAATGCTGTTGTTGTTACCTCACAAATTCCTGTCTCTTTTTGTGAGGCTCAAAACATCTGTGAGTCAGTTGCTTACAGAAAGTAATTAGCTCTTGATTAACACCTACACGTAATCTTATATAATTTCACGTTTTCTAGTTTTCCCAGCTTAGCCTGCTCTGATTCTTTCAGTAATGAATGAACAGCTTTGTCTTACCCCGTGCTCCTCTCAAGGGAAGCATTCTGGTGCTTTTCTGCAGCGTGGTTCTCAGACACATCCTGTTGCACTGTTCTGCATACCAGGGTGACTCTTGCTAGGGCTGTATTTCTCCTCGTACACAGACAAACAAAAGCACCGTTTCTAACGCATTTCCAAAGAACTTCAAATTAAGGCAAGAGCAGCCCCACACTGTCAAGTGCTCTGAGGACACAGTAGGGACTTGACTGAACATGCATGAGGCAACTGGTGGACTAACCCAGCATAAAACAGGTATGAGTTCAGAGCTATGCACACGTCTCATCTGATGGATGTTTCTTTTCTGTTCCACATCCACCAGCCCAGCACTCTTCTGGCCTCTTAGATGTCACACTTCACACCTATGTGTGAAGTAGAAAGCTCTTGGAAAGTCCCCACCTATGAAAATACATCCTCCCTCAGAAAAAAGATTGAGTTTCTCTCTTCAGCATCAGTCACCTTATCTGGCAGCAGTCAAATACGTATTTCATTTTTCATTAAAGTTCTATTACCTTCGGAAATGTGTAAAGCTCCTAAACAGGTTGTTTTGAAGACGACTGACGGTCATATATATTTTGGTTGATGGCTGGAACTTGCTGGAAGAATCAAGTGTCAAATCAGGCTCTTAATTTAGTTAAAATTTTTGCTTTTTACTGAGAACATATGTTTGGGGAGAAGCCCTGGGGCTAAATCAAGTCTTATCTTTAGATTTGCATGCTTTTATATATTCAGACAATTAAACCATAAACTCTCAAGGTACCAGGAAAATCATCACTATTGGACTAGAATATTAAATATCAGTCTTGGTTAGTTGGTACCCGAGGATACAGCTCAAGCTTAGTCTTCTGTGGGTACACTTACTTCTGCCTGTTTTCTCACTGTATTTGTGTGTGCTTTATTTTCCACTGGTCACGATGCCCATCAGCTTTCATAGGAGTTACCATTGTTAAGAGGTGAGTAAATTGTGTAACTCTGCCACTTCTGATCATACTTTACCCTTCATAATGTAGCTTATGAATGCTGATTTCATAAGTCCTGTCCCTATTCACCGGTTCAAGGTAAGCAGCCTTTTCCTTTCACACTTTTTGTCAAAGCCTTTCTGACATGCTTCACACACAAAATATTTTGCTGCCTTTCCTGAAACAACAAAACCTTTGCTGCAAAGTTAGAATGACCTTGATTTTTTTTTCCTGCTAAGATTACACTCCTTGCAGGTACTTCTTCCCTTTGAATGGTTTGTTCTGACTTCTGAAGTGATTTTACAAGGTCTTCTTTATCTCTTCATCCCAGACTAATTCATTATAAATGTCTACAGCCTGTCTCAGACCTTGTCAATGCTTGTACTGCATGCCTTTCCCTGCTGCTGCCATTGCAGTTTTCTGTGTGTCAGGAAGCTGTTTCACACCCCCCACACCCCTGGCAATCTTTCTGCAGTGATCTGCTAAATACTGCTGACCACCAGGTTAGGCTGGCTCCAGTCAACGTCAGCCATTTTTTGCTTGGCTCATTGCTGATACTTATTACAAGATAACATGCATTAACATCAGCAGAAACCTTTGGTCTAGTTACAATGTTATACAGTAAAACCTTCCTGTGTTTTTCCTTCCATACTGGTAATCCCTCAGGTTGGACAGATGAGGTGGTGGGTACCCTTGTAAAAGTGAAACTTTAAAGAGCTGTCTGTAAACATGGATTTCTATAGTCTAAGCAAGAAAAATTACCTGCTCAGCTAAAGGAAGATACAAGTTTTATCCCATCAGTACATCTGAAATATTTTTTTGTGATATAGACATGAATCCATTCATATTTACAGTACATCTGTGTTAACGACACAGTTAATGTCACAGCTTTCCTGCAAATATTTCTAAGTCCTTGACATCAGAGCAGACCAATGTCTATGTCTCAGTTCATTCTCTTCAATGAGGAAATGTCTATGTAACCCTGTCCTAAACATTACAGCAAGAGAAATGAGTCAAGATTTCGTGGCCTTAAGAGCCAGCAAACCTGCTCCCATTTCAATGGCACTGGCAGACAAAGTCAAACCTCTCAAGGATCCTTTTTCTCTGTGTGCTAAGCTGAAAAAGACTTTAACACAACAACGATGGCATGTCACCCAGTCTGTTTTCTCCCCACATTTACTCAAGGTTACCTCCCAAAGTAAGTATCTAGACAGGGGAAACATCGCAAATTTTAGACTCCTTAACAGCATTGACAGCCTGAGTTGGGTTTTTCCAAAGGAGAGGGAATCAAGCTGGGCTGTGCAGTGACTCAAACATTTTCAGATGAGTACCCTTTGGCTGTACTTCAGACAACACATGCAGCCTACCGAAGCAAGCACAGCCACTGAAAGAGGCAATCCTGCCCTTCTCCCCAGCTGTTTGCTTCCACACTCCTTCCTTGTGCTAGCACAAGCTTTTCTGTGAATATTTTGCAGTACTGAGAAGACTGAAAAATAAATCTTTTCGTTGGTTTTGGCAAGGCTATTTTTCAGCTCCCAGAGTCTTACCTATCACCTGACTACACAAATATTTGTGCTAGCCCAAAGTCTAGAGAAACTTGACTTGAGGCCACAGAAACTATAGCCTTCCTAGCTGTAGTAATCTGCACAGACTTTTTAAAGCCAGATAATCCACCAGCTGTCCTTTGTCAGCAATGCTGTTTCCCCAGGTGAGGGCTGCAGGCCCTGTTCCAAGACCTGTGCCACACCATGACACAGCCATGCAATACAGTCCCTTTGGTCTTTCCAAAAGAAAATTAACAGGAGTAAGTGACCTGCCAACAGCAAAACAGTGAGAGTCATGGGTCTATGAACAGCTCAAATGACAGTTTCTCTACACATTAAAATGAAATTTTCTAAGATATATATTTTTTCACAGAGTAGCCCTAATTGCTATTTGTGCAGGCTGATGCTTTTGTTCTTGAAACTTTACCTGGTAGGAACTCCTTTTAGGAGAGAAAGGAAAAAAAAAAAAAAATGAGCTTTGTAGTCTCATTCCTGAACAGCTATATCATTCTGGTTTTGCTATGTCTTTTCCATTCCTTGGTGTTCCAGCAGTAAAAGAGCAAAACCCAATTACACTTAAAGTAAAGCTGTGAAATGAAAACAACTGAGAAAGCAAAATAGAGAACAGCAAGTGGTCTAGAAGAGCACATCTGGCTCTGCCCAGGGAACACAAGCACCCTGCCACTTTGTTAGGCTCATGATGACTGGGCAATTGAGCAGCCAAAACCACCTGAAAATGAGAGACTGTGGGCACTGTTAAGAGCAGAGAGTGCCTTTCTGTGTGTAATCACTTTATCTTCTCCTGGAGGAAGTGAGATGTCTGTGTGCATATATGTTTTAGTCACAGCTTGAGCGCCAGTGAAACCAAGGAATGGAAAGGATGCTGGTGACAGGGCGACCCTAACAGGTGCATCTGCCTGGATGATACCTACATTTTAGGGACTTGACTTACACTCTGTCTTAATACAAATACAAGACAGTACCAAACCATACAACATGTCTAATGAATTTAACTGCAGCTACTTGTAGCCTTACAAGCTTAAGCTGAAATAAGGGGAGTTAGTATTGTTTTGTTGAGTCTAGTGCTCAGCTGTTTAGATAAACTAACTTTCTCCATACACTACATGCAGGAGTTTTTGGTGGGGTTTTTTTGTTTTGTTTTTTAAACTTTTATTTTTTACTTTTTTTTAATATTTTTTTTTCCTCAAGTACTAATGCTCTAATGTTTGGGGACAGATCTTGAGAAATGTGCCCTCGTGCAAGACAAGCTATGATGTGCTGGTGACCTTCACCCAGCTCCTTGGAGCCTCCCTAAGTCCGTGATCATCCATTCACTTAGCAGATTCACTCTTCATCATGGACAGGGTTCATCCCACTAACCTTTAACTATGAAGGTATCTTACAGAAGCCATTTATCTTGTCTTCTGCTGTACGGAGAAGAAAAAGCAGTCTCCAATTAGTTATAAAAACCAGATTTGTAAAAAGAAAAAGAGTAGAGTGTAATTGCAAATACTTAAAACTCTTTTAATTCAGTAGAGGTTGTTTTGGAGTTATTAATCTTTGAAATTTAATGCTCTGATTACTTTAGGATTTGCAAGTTATGGAATGAAAAATAATTTTGCTTTTTGTTTATATACTGAGTTCATTAACTGCCATTAAAATAATGCAGGACTTACAGAATTAAGCAGTACATGTACAGATTACAGTAATATATAATTTCTTGAAAAGCCATGCCTCTTTCCTCACTGCTCCCTCTATGATTATTTTAATTCATATAACCAGATTTTTGACCACCAATATTACCTGTTCGTGCCCCTAGCCAATGAACGGATGCACCTTGCTTTCAAGCAATAATATTCTTTCCAGGTGATGGTTTCTTAGTCCACTTGAGTCTAGAATTAATCTCTTCCAAGAGTATCTTTCTTTTGTTTAGCACTTCACAATACAACTGTCTTCTGTTGTAGCCTCGTGCTCATAGAGTCCAAAGGGGTTTCCCTTGTTCTGGTTTCCCAAAGCGTGTATGAAACACTGACCATTATTCTAAGCTTCTTCTGCACTGGGCATTGAGCATTGTTCTGGCAGGTGTTTACAGGACCTTCAGCCAGATTAAAAGAGAGAAGATTTGCCAATGTTGCACTTCCAGGAAACCCTTCCAGCTAAACATCTGCAGTCGTAGCTAACTTTACCATACGTGAAGATTCCTTCAGACCAAATTTTTAAAATTACTATTTACTCAATATAATAAATATTAATATAAAACTAATATTAAATATTACTATATTTTAAAAACATGTTGCTACTTGTCAATAAGACTTATCATGCTGATTTTCTGATTAGTGTAATTAATGTGCTCAAATTGAAGTGCAATTAGCACCAGGAGCTTTCATACTGCTCTTTATGTAGATAAAATCAATTATCAATGTATAAATATATTTTATACCTATAGTTGGTCTTCTAGCAGGTAATAAATTTACCCCACAAAGAGTTTTTCCTTCATTCTCAAAGATTAGATACTTTTGGCAAAAATAACAATTCAGCTCCTGTATTTAAGGTCTTAGGTGTCTTTTCTATTTATCCTCAACCTCAGCAGTATTTTCTGGTTCCAGCAATTCTTTTAGACATCCCAAAGCTTAAATGATTTCTTTATTTTAATATGCTAAAGTACTGGGTTGCTTTTATTGTTTGGTTGGTTGTCTGTCTTTTTCTGAACAAAGAAAAGATATCATGAGTCTTTTTGGTAGTCAGAATGAGCCACCTACCCCTGTCAGACTGAGCATCTTGCAGTCAGATTGTCTCAATCCACTTGGGCTCTGTCTTCCTCTGTTGGCACAGTGTGCCATCATCTATGATGCACTAGCAGAATAACATAATTTTTCTTAGTTTCTTATGTCATTTATGCCTTTTTATACAAAGGAAAAGATCATGTAGGTGAAAATAAGGGATTAGTTCCAAGATTAAACAATGCTTCACCAAGTGCTTAAATGTGTATATATATATATATATACACATATATATATATATACACACACACACACACACATATATATATATATATGTATGTTTATATTTCTCAGATCACCAGCAGCCCCACTTTTCCCCTATATTTTAAGGGAAAAACTACATTTGGTGACAGAGAACGAATGTGGAGAAGACCATCTTCAAAGCTGACAGAGGAAAAAGATCCTTAAACCGGGAGGACAGGGCAGCAAACAGAGCACCAGTTTTGAGCCCAAGACCATCGCCCCCCGTGGCCACAGCTAATACCTGTAATCCCCCTTGGAAAGCTATCCCCGGCATTTTAGCAGCATTTCCCGACGTCTCCCGCCCCCGGCTGCCGGGCTTGGAGGGGGACTGGCGTCTGGCGGAGCGGGGGCAGCGGAGGGGAAGACGCCCGGGCAGCCATCACGGTGGCCAAGACGGGTCTCGGGGCTCCTCTCCCCGCCAGGCACCAGGTGGCGATGCACGGCCAGCGAAACCCGGCGCTCCCGGCAGCTTCCCCACGGGACGTGCTCCCGGCTGGAGAACGTCCCTGGGGCCGGCACCGCCCTCCTCAGAGCACCGCTGATGGTTTTAAGTGCGGCACAATGTCGGGGAGTTCCTTACGAGCTCTCCCTCTCCTCCCCACTGCTCAGTAGGTAAATCTCTACTTACCACTGTGAGAGCTGGCAGATCCTCTTCAGACAGGCACAAGATTTATTCCTGACATGTCTCTCGCTTTATTTCCCCATCTATTTCTAAAATCTAAGCAGACAAAGTCAGTACTAAATACAACAATTTCCTGCACGTACCTTGTCTAAATATTTGTATTAAGTGTGTACATCTTCCTCGTGAGGGGAATAGGAGGGGCAGGCACTCATCTATCTCTCTGGCCTCCAGTGGTAGGGTTTAAGTGGTCTGAATGGCTTGAGGCTGTGTCAGAGGAAGTTTAAGTTGGATATTAGGAAAAGGTTCTTCACCCTGAGGGTGTTTGGGCACTGGAACAGGATTTCCAGGGAAGTGGTCACAGCACCAAGCCTGACAGAGTTCAAGGAACCTTTGGACTCTCAGGCACAGGGTGTGATTCTTGGGACGCTCCTGTGCAGGGCCAGGAGTTGGACTGGATGGTCCTTGTGTGTCTCTTCCAGCTCAGCGTATTCTATGACTCCATGTAGTCCTTTGGGCCAGCTGAGATGTGGCAGCAAGGATACTCATGCCTAAGAATTCCTTTGGATGATTCAGTCATCTAGAAGTGACTTGCAACAACCAGAGGTCTCCCGTACTCTCAAATGAGCTGCTTAGATTGTATTGGGCCACGCTTCCTCCCCCAAAGAAGACTTTCTGTCTGTGCTCTGAAAAGCACAATAACACCTCAGATCATATTCCCTAAGTCTGGAAGACCTTTGAGCAATAAGCTCCTGTGAGAAAAAGATGTATGAATTAAAAAAACACAAATTCCACCTCTATCTACAATTGAGAAAGCAATTAATTTTCTAGAGTCTACCGCTAAGACTTCTGTAGCTGTGTTATTACTTGTGTCAATCCTTTCCATCTCTTACAGCCCAACAACTATTTGCAATTCAGTTGAAACACTCAGAGCTGTTTCTTGTGAGGGAACTGAGAAGAAATTTTTATAATATTTAGAAGAAAATATTATCTAAGTTAAAGATGGTCTTTTTTTCCTGGTATTCTCTAAAGCGGCATGGCTCTGCAATACTTTCATAACCATAAGCTGCCTTCAAAACCACATGATGGGTGAAATTTCAGAGTTGCAAGATAAAATATTTTTGTTCGTCATTTCAGTTTTGCTGGATATAGCTCTGCAAAGAAAAATTCAAAAAAGATGCACAATTTCTAAAGCTTCCCTGAAAATATTTCACATTGAGCAGAACGCTGCAGAAATGTTACCTAATATTAATAAACAGTTGATTGAAAGTGCACCTAAAACTTTCACTGACCTCTCTTGGCCTTTCACACCCTGTAATGAACACCTTCTACCAGCAAGAAGAAGGAAATAAACGAGAAGTGATGAACTGCTCAAACAAAGAAAGTCAGAGAGAATTTCAGGGTACTCAGATATGATAGCAATAAAAATGTAGGTAGGTTAATTTTGGCATGAAGAAGCTGTGACTAATCATGCACAAAGGAAGCCTCTATAGAGTGGGAGTTTGAAGTGCAGGTGGGGAAAGAAAAGGCCGACACCAGGAGAAAGAACATTAACATGACAGAGAATTTATATTTTCAGTATCTGTCTGTGTTTTTCTTCATTATGCCTCAGTCTGTGTCAGTAGTATTCATTAAATCCAGAAGTTGCCACGATGGCAAACTTGTACCTACCTTGAAATTTTACAAAGTTCAAAGAAGAACGAGCAGATGCTCATTAGATGCTGAGACTTTAGATTCGACTGAAGAGGAGGGAAACAAGCCCATTATCCACCAAACCTACTAACAGAGCTGTATTCACAATTACAGCTCTACTTAAAAGCAAGCCCAAACTCTTCTCTAGGTCAACGTCAAAGTAACTAGTCCAGGAGTATGCGTGAACTCCTCCTGAAGTCTGTCCATGCCAGCATCTGGGACACCAGAAAGTACATGCAACTCCTGGGCACTGTAAATGTCATCATGGAGCATGAAAACACAGACCACTGCAACATTTTACCTCCTCAAGTTGTGACCCCCTGTTAGGTCTTTAAATTAATTTGCTTTTGGCTTGGAACTAGAAATTTGCTTGCCAAATGTACTGTAGTCTTAAATGTTCTGCAGACAATGAAAATTCCCAAATTCGTTTTACCTTAAAGAAATGAGTTTCATGTGTTTAAACAAAAGCAAGAGTCACCCCCTCTTCAAAAAGTTCGAACCTGTTTGTCAGTGGTGGGTTTTGTTTTGTCTTTTTTTAACCTCAATTGAAGGAACTGTCACTCTTTTAAGAGCAACTGGGCTTAAAACCAGGACCCAGCTATATACTGGCATGGTGATAATGTGATATTGAAGTGGCTGGAAGTACGTAAGCAGCTAAAGGCAATTTGTCTCTAGATCACCTGTGTAGACCACTAGGGAGATGCTTCCAGGACCTAGAAATCCCAGAAGAGGTGAAGAGAGCTTATCCTGTGAGCCTCATCTGCCTCTGATGAACACTCATATCACAACCCACTCTTGGTGTAACCTGAGAACCAACCCCAGATTTTTAGCATTCCCATAACTGAAATATAACAGAAATGGCCAGAAAAGGCTGGGGGGGGGGGGGGGGAGAATAAGTTCTCAACTGTTAAATAACTGTTGGGAATTAGCTGAATACCGCATTTTTTTAAAAAAATCAGACCTGATCTTCTAAGAACTCTCTGGAGGGATTTCAACTCAAAGAAGCAGCTTGAAAAGATAAGTAAAAATGTCTCAGGAGAGAGAAGAAAATATTTAGCGTTTTCAGAGTAATGGGAAATCATCAACCAGGTAACTACTGCAAAGATAAAACCAGATATTGTGTGCTGAACATCACAGAAGGACACATCATTGAAATTCAGGACTTCATATAAAGAACAGAAAATGAGGGGACACCCATTCCCTGCAGATTATTGATTAGTTTCTTGGCAATGTCTCCTCTGCATTGATAGTTTAGAAGCATATGCCCAGCTCCAGCTTCACAGGTGAGACCATGCAGGGAAGTCAGGATTAGGTGTTCAAGTCCCTCTCTAGATTATATCAGGCTCATCAGATTTTCTACTGGAAGACTGTTTCTTCACTTGTGCCTAGAACCAAAATGAAAACTACCAGAAGATGAAGAGAACAAATATGTCCTGAGCTATGAAATAAAGAATACGTGAAAGATGTTTTTTCAGGTAAAAGCAATGGGAAGCAGGCTTGCTAGCTGACTTATGAACATTCTAGTCTGAAAAATAAAATTATATACTCAATCATCATCATCTGAAGAAAGAGAATATGCAGCAGTCTTACATTGTGGAGTCAGCAGAACTCTTATCTTTTAGACTATGATTTTCCCTTGAAATTTCCAAAACTATATGAATGGGTCCCAAATTATTCAGAGTTCAGTTCCATGGCATTTGCGGGACTTTTCTTGACATGAACAGAGATCAGTACTGTTATATCTCTGAGTCTGTGTAGTGTAACTTCAGCTTGGCTCTAGAGCTGATTTTTTAACACACACACGAAAAAAGGTAAGTTCAGAGCCACATGAATGTATCCCAAGGCTTACAGACATATTCCTCAGCTGTGGAGGAAAAATAAAAGGAAGAAGCTAAAAATGCAGTTCTCATATCCTTGTAATTTTCAACAGAAAATTTGAATGGGGATCATCCATCCCTGCTGGGCAATTTATGAGAAAGAATCTGTTTAATTGTGTGGCTGTTACACTCCATATTGCAGGAATCTAAATTAAAGTAAGAAAGCCTGTAAGTTATAGTCCAACCCAACTATTGGTCTAATCACTGTATTGTGCTATTGTAACTCAGTAATGAGTTATTGGAAAGATGTAAGCTGTATGGCATGGCCTGGAAGAGATCCCAGTCACTTTACACATCTGAGAATGTCACCAGGAAGAGAGGAATAAGATGTGCAAAGCTATTGTAAGAAAATGTCAATACAATTTCCAACTTTTTTTACCACTCTCACAATACATAAAGGTGAATAATTTGCAGTGAAAATACAGGGACCGTGAGTAGTAACATTTACTTCAGGAATATTTTTGTCAGATACATGCAGCCTAGCTACAGGAAGGGGAACCCAAATTAAACTATTCTTCAGAATTATTTTTTAAATCAAAGTCAAGCCTGCTAGGCATGAGTTGGAAGGATTCAGAATCAATACCGCTGTGTCATGTTTGGAGGTAACAGGTTTGTTTTATAAATCTCTCTGCAAATAAAAAGCTACACCTGATATGTCTATGCCTATGTAAACATTTCCCATTTGTGGCATCCAGATTCCGTTTCAAGCTAAATAATTTAAAATGCTGTCTGCAGAAACCTTACAACAAGTAATGAAGAATGTAAGTCTGACATTTCACTTTAGTCCAGTTACTTTGAGATTTTGATTTCTTGAGCATTCTTCTGGGTCCCTGGGTACCTAGTTAATGAATTGAAGGTTCAGAACCTGACCACACTCTGCTCCTGCCTCTAGAATAATAACATCCTGAAAGAGGTGGACATAGGGCTCCTAAAAATGCCAGTGTTCCCATGAGAGAGCTGGGATGAGGAGCTGGAAGTTTTGGGCTGCTCTGAAGCAATTTGTACAGCAGGGGTGCCCATGGGACAAACACACCCGGGACTCCCTTGCTGCCTCACAGACATCATGGCCAGCAACAGGAATATTATGGAGCAGCTCTGAGTAAAATATTTACTCAGCTCTGGAGCAGCTGCTGAGTAAAATATTTTGCTTCAAATCTATTGCATTCAGGTGCTTCTGAAATAAAGTTTTCTTTGATTTCTGGTTCACAGATTTCTGCTTGAAATATAAGAAATCAAATTAAAAGAATCAAATAATGTCTCATAAATGGTGGCTCCTGGCTGTTCAGTGATCTCCATGTGGTACTGTTCTCTAGAATAAAAGTTTATTTGAGGACAGTTCCCATTGCTTTCTGCTGGTGGATAAAACAATAACAAGGATGCTGGGTACAGCTGTATTGCAGCATGCTTTAGTTCCAAATAGCTTGAAGTAACTGCAGCCTTAACATCTGCACAAGAGAGAACCATACACAATTTTGCCAAAATCAATCAATGCAAGAATTTTAAAACAATATCTGAAGTGGGAGTAGAAAGAACTCCAGCTCTGATACATCACTGCTTTCACTCAAATAATGTATTAATTTAAAAAATATTGCCTGCAGCAATATTTAGCAAAGTAAAGGAGGAGAAAGAGAAAGAATTTAATCAATGGGTTATCCCTTAAGAAGAGGCTGGTTTGGTAAACATCTACAGGGATCACCAAAAGGCACACTGCTGCTCTCCTTGCTTTTTCTGAACTGTGCCCTACCCTGAAGAATTTCAGCTTCCTGCTCAGTTGCATCTCAGTGAAAACTGGCACCATGGGTACAAAGGTGACTGGAGAATTCTGTTCCTTCCTGTGTTTCCCAAGCAGCAGCTGCAAACCTGCCAGTGGGCATCCCCTGTGAGTTATGGGTAAGATAAATATTATCTTGGTGTTTAAAGCACAAGTTCTGAAAGTGGGGTCAAGCAGGCATCTCGAGCTGAGCTTTTCCCTCTCCGACCATCTCTGGCATGTATCATTTATGGTTTTTTTCCTCCAGAGGCAGTTTAGTGGGCTAATAGTCATCCTCTAAGCAGCAGCAGTAGAGTGGAAACACTTTATCAAAGACTGGCAAAGGAGACCCTGTTTCACAGACTAAACAGTGAGGTAATGTGATTTTCATTTGCTGTCCTCTTGGTGTCTTTCCAGCAGCTCTGCAAAACTACTCTCACCAGCAGGTAGAATTTGGCCAGTGGCAGGGTCACAGTGCCAGTCCCTCAAAAGAACTGGAAAAAACCCTGCTCCCAGGGGTATGCCCAGTGTTTTCCAGAGGTATTTAAGATATAAGATACCAGTAGTGCTCTTAAGCAAAGGTTAGCTTTGGTCAGTTCATGGTGTAGAATGACATTTCAGCAGGAAATACCCCGGAGGTCCTGGGAAGTTGGATTGCAGCCACTTAAACAATTTCTAGGATGGTGTCAGTCAGTGCAGCAGAGACAATGCAATTATACACTGAACCTAAGCAGAGGTCAAGACTGGGCTGCCTCTGAAATCACAAAACCAAATTAAAAACAAAACCAGTGACACATGCAGAATGACAGCTCTTCTTCTGCATCTAGTGAATACCACTACACCATCTTCTCTTTAATTGAAAACTGAAAGCCTAAGAAAGAATCCCTGAAAACCCAGACCTCAAAGTCTCAACGTTTAGGCTGACTGAACAGGTGGGGAGAGTGGGACTGGGAAATCACCTCTCTCATGAAATGTCTGATACTGCCCCTATACAGAGCATGGTGCTCAGTCTCTACTTACTAGATGGGAATTCTTGTGGCCTAAGAAAGGACAGCACACTCTTCCTGTTGCCAGCAAGAGAAGAGGCTTGTAGTCAGAAAACAGCCCTTCTGATGAGCACCTGACTGCCTGACCAGTCTGCTCTCCAGAGAAAGTTTTAACAGCACAGTGCCCCCAAACAAACACAATTACAAGTGACTAGAGAAGGTCTGTGGTGAACCCCATCAGTAATTGCTCAGAGATACTGGAGCCAGTGAAAGCTGCTGCCATGTAACACCCTTGAAAACAGGAGGTGCCTAGACCCCTAAGCAAGAAGTTGATTCCAGCAGGAACATCGCCCAGTGCTTTTGGTGATGATTTCCTCCGTATTTGGAGGCAATTTGGAGATGTTATTTTGAGTAGTGATACAACAAAGGGCTAAATGAAATATTAATCTCCAAGAGCTTTAGAAAATTAGCTCCATAGGCATCTTTGGCATGATTTACTAGATCCATTAAAACTCTAGTAAACATTTGTTAAATTATATAAATTAGAGGTAAGGAGAGAAGTTGCAAACACATTTTTGCTCAGCCTTGCCTCCCTGCTGACAGATGTCAGTGGACTGTGATTCATCAATACTGTTTTGGGGTTGGATTCACTTTTAAGCCCAGAAGCACACTTACATTAAATGAACAACTTTTCAAGGCATGTGCTCCAGATTTTCCAAGAAAAATTAAACTTGGCAGTTCAAGTTACCCTGGCTGTCCGATGGCCTACAAAATGTTTTTTCTCAAAAGGCTTTGCACAGCTAAGAGTGATCTTTGGGTTTGTTTACTTCATTAAAAAAGGCAGAGAGGGACTGGTAACATCACTCTCATATCAAAATGTTTTCAAGAAAGAGTTAATATAATTTAAAGAAAGTGAATCCAAGAAGACATTGCTTTCATTGTTAATCCCTCAGCAGGAGCTAAAAGGCTGGAATAAACAGAAGTACATAAATATTCTACCTATGCTTCAACTTGCTTGCTAAATGTTTACTTACCAACGTCATGGGATCCAAAAAGGTTTTAGGGTGGGGCAGTTTTTCTCCCATTTCATTATTCCTATTAATAGTTTAATTGAACATCTGGCTGTAATATAATTGTACTTATCTTAGTCAAGACATTTGTAATTTGTAATACTTTGATGTAACTTAATTGGTTAAATTCAGTAGATAATGCATGTACCTTAGGCTGAAGATGGAAAGGAGGGGAAAAGAGAGAACAGTGGAGTTACTGCAATGGGTGAAGAGAAAAATCACCAGATGGATAATATTTAGGGAAAATTAAGGAACCTTAATATGACACTGTGCTTGTGAATGAGGGCAAATACTGCAGACAAAGAAAATTATAAGTCTGCGAAAGAAAGCTCGTTTGGGAAAAAAAAAGATAAATTCAGTTTTCAATTGAATGAATAACACTGTAAACTGCTACAGGCTTGTCAGCAGGAGAAAAGCAGAAAGTGTGTTTAATTAAAAACGCTGCTTTGTCATGTAAGAACGTGCAGTCTGAGCTGTGTCAACACACTGCCTGCCTAATCTGAGTACAAAAAGAGCTGGTAGCAGTAAGATAAAGTGCAAGTGAAGGCAATGGTTTGTTTGTTTGGATTTTTTCTTCTTTTCTTTTGGTCTTTTTCTTTTCTTCTTTTTTTTTATTGTCACTCTACCTTGTGGATTTTTTAAAATTCACAGGCATTAAGCAGCCTCACCCTCTTTCTCAGATCCATGTTAAATTGGATCATTCAGTTAAGGAATGGTAAAACACCAGAAGATGGATCTAGATGACAAAGGGAACAAAGACATCCCTCTTGAATATTGAGATATGTTGGACCCAAGAAGTTTTGGAGTGCTCTTGGCCCGAAGACCTATGAACTTTTTCAATTTATTGCAAATGGAGTATTTGAAGAATACAAAGGAGGGTTGTAGAGGAGGTATGAAAACTCGGTAAATCTCTCACATGCAGCAGATACACTGAGTACACTGAATCTTTTTCTGATTTGCAGAGGAAGTAAATTTCTGTGCCATATGCAAGACTCTTACTAACCTTTAAAACCATTTGGAGGAAAACAGAACAAGACCTGAAGGTCTTTGCAAATGTTGGAATGGACTCTAATGAATTTTGGCTCAGAGTAAGGGGATTCGCACTGTGCAGAGAATATCGAAACATGGAATCAGTCAGACTAGGGGAAAAAAAAAAGAAACAAAGGAGGATTAAATTCCAGAACCTAAACACACACCTCCAGCATATTCTGACAAACCTTCTCATCATTTGGGAATTATTCAAGAAGCCTGAAGAGTATAAAAATCAGTCAAGCTCTGTTCATTAAGTACCTTTTTAATTTCTCTAGTTGGTACATTTCCGTGCCAATGATGGTACAAACAGTTTTCAAGTTAGAGTTACTGCTAGGAAATAAAGATTTCAATTGTATGCAAATTATAGCATCTATGTCCTGCAAATTTCAGATTATAGTTTTAGTACTATGATCTAATTTTCTCTCTGCATGTACCTGCTTGTTAGGAGAAAAAACTAAAGTGAAAATTTGTATTAACACAAGCATGAGAGACTTCAATTCTCAAATGCAATTACAGTGACTCAAAACTGAAGACTTGGAGCAGAACAAATTAAGTGCCGTAAGTACTAACGCTTTTTCACCTTCTATACAAAAAACAAAACAAAACAAAACAAAAACAACAAAAAAAAAAAACCAACAAAGAAGAGAGAAGAGTTGAGGGATGAAGTTTTGAAACCCCAGCTCAGTCTCCAATGAGCCACAGTCAGAAGCAGCCCAATGTCATCAAAGTCCAGAGACTTCCAGTGGCAGCAGAATCATCACGCAGTGTAAAGCCACATATACATTAATGTTAAACCTAAGAATAAGACAGTAAACTTTCTGGTGACCAAAAGACAGAGAAAACTGTTAAAAGGCATATATTTTCATCTGCAAAAATATCCTTAATTTAAACCAAACAGAATCCTTTTTCTTTTCCCCTGCAAATTAAGGCAGCTATTGCTGACCCTACAGGATCCCTGATTTTTTTCCCTGACAATATTTTATTCCTGGCAACTTCTGTCAAAGATCTGCTGAAGAAAACAATATGGCCATACAAAAAAATGACAGAATCAAGTGTCTAGCTCACAAAGAGTTTAATTTCCTTTCAGCTCCTAAACACAATGCAGTGAACTTTCTCCAGCAGATGTAGTTTTAAACAAATAAACAAACAAACATACATCTATTGTTTGACTATCAAGCAACAGTGTTTATTTATATCCACTTTCAGGAGAAGCAAGAAATCATCTGTTGTCTTTAAGATTCCTGTGAATAGTGTAAAAACTTATACTTGGGGATACCACACAGGTCAGAAACAGGAAAAAAATGCATTATACATTAATTCTGGCATGCAAATTTAGTGAATTTTCCCATCCCAAAATTCAAAAAGAAAAAGGAAGATGACCTAGAGAAATTAAGTTAGTTAACATCAGTACCAAGCAAATTAATGGGGAAATTAATACAAGACTCAACTGATAGCCAGGGAAGGATGTAATTAATGTCATCAACACAGTTTTATGGAAAACATCCTTAGGGATCTATGGTTTGTTAAATGGAGAAAATTACAGGTATGTAATGTAGTGTATAGTATAGTATAGTATAGTATAGTATAGTATAGTATAGTATAGTATAGTATAGTATAGTATAGTATAGTATAGTATAGTATAGTATAGTATAGTATAGTATAGTATAGTATAGTATAGTATAGTATAGTATAGTATAGTATAGTATAGTATACATAGACCTTGCTGAAGTACTCAGTTAATCTTTGCAGCATGTTCTGATAAAAACTGGCTCAAATAAATAGATCTGATGAACTGACAGACTGGCAGACACAAATTTATTGAACAACCATAGCTGAAATCACATTGTTTCTAGAGATTTTTTTTTTGCATTAAAGTAAATTAGATCTGCTATAGCTCAATAGTTTTCATGAGTGATTCAGAAGTATTTTTAAAAACGTTGATGATCAGATTTTCAGATGACAAAGATGAGTAGAATGAAAATAGTAAGACAGACAAGCAGTCATAGAAAATGACAGAGACAATCTGAGAGGGATGAGACTTTCATTTTAACAGGTTTCAGTGCAAAGCCCAAAGTATTTAAACACACAGATTACAGAACAAGCTTAGAAGATGACAATATCCATCCTGGAGCAGCAACTCAAGGACAACTGCCACAATATTCAGAAATCTCACCCTGAAGTCCCTGTGTCACGGTATAATAGAAAAGCAGGCCCTGCAGCAGACTTAAAGGGCCTGAACACCATATTACATACTGCACCAGTGCTTCATAAACACAGAACAAAAGGCAGCATCCTTCATCCCCAGAAATTAAATAGCACAGATGCAAGAGATGCAAATTTACTGACAAGCGGAAACAAGCATTCACATATTCCTGTAGCAATCACCTGGATCTGCTACAGATGCCAATTAAAATAGCAAAACAGGTAACAAATCAAACACCACACGGGGGAAAGGGTAAGTATGACAGTCTAAATCCTGCTGCATTTCTCAGGGTGTGCAAGGAAAGAGAAACTGTGCAGACACAAAGGTCCCTGAAACAAAGCCCAGCATTTGAGCCAGCTGAGGCTGTGTGATTCATGGCACTACTGATCTTGGCTTCTGGGAAGGTCTGGGATCATGTGCATGAGCAGCAATAGCCAGCTGGACAAGGATCAACTCTGACAAAAACAGAAGCACGTTTCACAGATGAAAATGATGAATGCTAAGAGGAGGTTCGTGGACTAAATGCATTTATATTAACCTGCATTGCATTGTTTTATATTTCTGCACCTCCAACCCTTTGGCTGATTTTTTCTTGGCAAGGTTTCCCTGTGTTTTTCTCCAGGGGAAGGTGCAGGAGCTAGCTCTGATCCTGACTAAGCAGCATCTTAGCAAAACTACAATGGGAATCTTCAAGGTCAGCTCTCAGCCACTGGCTCCAGTCCTGGCCCTGGCAATAAGTCAAAGCCAGCTAGGCTTATTCTAACCTGTGACATCCAATTAGGACCACCAAAGGACCACTAACCAGCAGAGATTTGACATCTGTATCAGACACTTCCCATCCCTCTCTTACTCATCCTCCTAACATGCCTTCTTCTCCTTGGAGTCCTACACTAGTCAGGGTATGCTGGCAGCTCCAAAGGCCACCTTGAGGAACACGAAGGACAAGCAGAGGGGTCAGGCATGAATACATTCTGCTATTTCAGGAATCCTGCCTCTTCCACAGACAAACTTCACTGTGAATATTTGTCTACAGCACAGGAAAAGATTGGGAAAGCTTCTGTCTCTGGAACACCTAGCAGAGTTTTGATTAAACAAACTCAATTTTTGGTCAGCAGTTCTTTGCTAGTGCAACAATTCCTGTCATGCCATGCATACCAGTGCGAGTTCATAGCCTCTATATACAAGCTGGAGAACAGAAAAAAATACTTCTGCCACCTTATTTAACTGAAAAAAACCACCAAAAGATAAGAGGCCAGCAAAATCTTCACCTTGGAAAGCAAGAATATCTGCAAATTCTTGTTTAAAATCTATACTCTTCTGTTTCACAAAGACCCAAGTTGTTACCTACTTCAGGCACACAGACTACATTCTGTGGACAGTAGAAGAAAGCTGCTGTATTGTAAACAGGGTGCCACAAAATGCCTCCCAAACACCTAGCTCTAGCCTTCCTTGGTGTCAGTGAAGTCACCAGGGGATCACTGTGTCAGGTTTGTCTGGAATAATGTTTGAAGGTGCCTTATGCAATCTTCCCCTGTTGGAGATAGCCACTTAGAGGAGGCACAATGCTGTCCATGCTCATTTCTTGGTCCAGACACAAGAAGTGCAATGGCCAGGGCAAAGGCACTGTGTCATCCTGGAGAGAGCTGAACCTTGAGAAACTGTGCAGACACAAAGGTCTGCACATCTCATCCCTTCTCTATATATGTGCTTGCATATGATTCAGTGAAAGCCCCATAAGTGACAAGTCAAGGACAGTGACCAGTGATACAGATACCAGTCACTTAGATCTCACAATACCCGGTCTTCTTAGCAGATGACAGATCACAAGATATTAGTACTGATGTGAGATTTTCCTCCTCCACTAGAATTAACAAGGTTCACTGACACCAGCCCAATGCTAAATCCAGGCCTATACCAGAGCTGAAATATCCAAGTGGGTTTGAGGCCTTGCCATAAATGTTGCATGAATGCATTTTTCTCAGTCTGAAGTGCAAGAAGCCTTAACCGGGCAACAATTACCCAGAGCGCCAGTGTCTACTGTAGGCAGAGAGCAGGAATGCCTTTCAGCAGGCTGCTGATCAGCACCTCGAAGGGAAGCATCACCAAGCTCTGTAACACTTCCGCTTCCTCAGAGACATGCTGAGCATCTTCCCAGGAGAGACAAAACCTTGAGCTCCTGAAGAAAAGCTCTGCAGCTTTGTTTACACCTGACATTTAATATATTGCATAGGATCTGTTGAGCCTCAATAAATGAAACCAGATGATCATTCAACTCCTTGAACATTTCCCTTTACTGTGCACACAGACTAGTACAACGCATTCCTTCCTTTTCCAAGTGTTACAAGGAAACAGCACATGATAACACAGATTCACCTTCAAATACTGTGGAAAGTTAACACCTGCCATTACCCGATTCCTGGTAATAGTGTAGCACCTGGCTCTTCAAAAGATCTCTCTAAAGTAAACAAAAGCAATAAGCAAATTCAGGTATCAGTCACCAGTACAATAACCCAAAGGAGCGATTAGAAAGCATTTGGGGCACAAAATGTGTATTTACAACTGTACAGCACCTAGAACAAGAGAATTATGAAGCTTGATTAGGCTGAAACCCTTAGACACTGCCACTCAACAATTAATAACCATATTAACACTAAGAATCAAAACACAAGCTGACCACGTTGCTATGGAAATATAAGAATATGGCAAATACACCCTCCTGAGTAGCAACCAATAACTGGGAATGGCAGAAAGGAAATGAGCCTAAAATTAATTACTAAAATAAACAGAATTTCTTTAAAAATGGAAGGAAGAAAGCCTTGCCTAGTCAGACATCAGGAAACACAGGTGCATTAGTATTGGTACTGATCTTTACCTCCAATAATAACATTTCCAACAGCATAGTTAAAAAAAGGATGGGAAGAAGAAAAATGAAGCAAACAAACAGAAGGTATATAAATACAGCTATTAATCTAAAATATTTTAAAAGCGAAAGCTGTCTTATAAGAAACGATGTCTCAGCCTTTCCTGGTTTGAAAAGGAAAGTTCAACTACAATGTATCAAGATAAACAATTTAAGTGCCAAAAGATGACAAAAGTCCTATCCTTCACTGAAAATTTATATACTAGCCAGCGCAGGGATACATCTAGAAGAGAAAGATCCTCTTTGGACTTCCTTTTATCACCACATTCCCATCTGGTAACGTCAAATCAGAGCATGTATCCCTGTGCCTGAGTCCGCATTTCTCCTACCCCTAAGGGAAGGCAGCATCTTGGCCCAGGTCCTGGGTCATTCCAAACTCTGTGTCTGATTCCAGAACATGGAGGCATTTGAGTGGGTAACTGAGAGTAGTCAGAGTGCCTCTATGGATCAGAGAAGGAGCAATTTAAACAATTTGTGGATAAACTTAATAGACGGGCGATGAAGAGGCCCAGGAAATGACAGTGCTTGTTCAGGAAAGCAATGAGAAAGAGGGGACAGAAATGCTTTTGCTTTCCTTTCCCCATAAAGCAGTCCACCTCCTGAAAGGTCTGCCTTCATCTGTTGACAGAAACTTGCATCCACAATTTCTCATAGGATTGCCTTCCTTGAGGTTCTGCTGTGCTCATACCTAAGAGATTTCTGTTGGTTTGCGTTTGTGCTATCCTATTCTCACAGCTTCTGGAAATTTCCTCATGTGTACTGGGAGTTATTCCCCAACAGAGGTGATTAATTTTTCACACATAAAACATTCTGGTGATTTTGAAGTCACTTATTTTTTTTGTGCTCATATGTTCTTGGGCTGATTTTCCCTCAAAGTTGTGGCTGAGAATATCATTCTGTCATCTTTGCAGTGGAAAAACCCAATATATAGGGACAAGGACATAACTGTTATCTAAATCCTAGGCAGGATTTGAAATACTGATTAATCACTGCTTGAAGACACTCCTCTGAGCTGGATTCCCACTTCAGCATGAGGAAGCAGGGAAGACATTTCCCTGCCTTGAAGCACACATTTTGGGCACAGGTACCCCCACTCAAAGCAGTGGATTCAAAAGCTCCACTCTTCCTGGATTGCCCTGGTCAGCCCCAGATGACACAGATGCAGAGCAGAGGAGCAGGCTGATCATATAGAGATTTAAAGGGTGGGGAGCAGGAAAATACACACATAAACAGTATCTATACACCAACTCCCCACATTGGCCTAGGTAGGAGACTGCTGCACACAGCCAAGAGATTTGCAAGCTCCCATGTGAGCAGTTTGGTTTTAAAAACGGATGCCTAATAAATAACATAGATCTCTATTCACATCCCAGTAACAAACTGTACTTTTCTTTGTCCATGGACATTATGCAGAATTACATTAATAATAATTTAAATGCCAGAGGTTATGAAACCTTTAGTAGAATAAAGCCTTATATAGCACAAGAGACACAGATTTATGGACAGAAAACTTTTCCAAAACAGGTAGGGGAAAAATGGATTATTAAAAGCAACTTTTCATTTTTCATTTAAAGACACCACCATCAATAAAATCAGTTCTTTGCTTTGATGCAAGTTCCCTTAGAGGCAGATTCCACCACGTCACATTGGGCTTGGAGTTGTGTCTGAAGCACTAAAAGAAGATTGAAGACTAACCTGAAGTAAAATAAACAAATTGAAGTACAAAGCCTGTGGGTATCTAAATGCTGCCAGTTCATTTGAAAAATGTTAGACTGTATTAGTAGAGTGGCAGGCAGGTCTGCTTCTCATTCCATTGCTCTGAATTGTCTAAGTATTTAAGGGTCATTGACTAGGAATATTTTTTACCCAGGAACAAAAAAGGAAGTACCCATGGGTGGTGATTATGGAGCACAGAACAAGATATCACTCTTTAGTTCACAGAAAAACTGAAGCACTTCCAGAAAAACTGAAGCTGAGTATCATGAACAAACTGCTGATAAATGACTGGATCTTAATTAGAAAAAGCAAAAAGCCAACAGCGAAATATATGTTTTTAAAAAGAAAATAAAGGAAAAGAATGATGACTGATGCCACTGTTCTCCATATTTCAACTGATTAACTTCTCTCTTATGAAAAAACAACACTAGAGAAAAATAGATCTAGAAAGAAAAAATACCAGCAACCAAGACAGAACATCAGCTAAAGAGGGAAGCAGAAGCACCATGTCAGTGCTTTGAACAGCAGACTCTACTTCATAGAGGGCTTTGTCTGAAAAGCTGATTTACCATTTATACTTCATAGGCAGTGTTCCAGTAACTGGTCTAATCACGTAATTCTTTTTTTTCTAATATTTTCAGGAAGCCACACAGGTTGGAAATGTAACAGTGTCTGATAGCTTGTGAAAGGGCTGTAAACATGAGCAGAAAGGATGGAAGGCATTTGTTTTCATCTTTCTAAACTGAATTCCAGCCCTGGCATTGTTGGGAATTAGACACAATACTAAGAAATCTGTATTGCCTTGATGAGGCAATAACCAGAATTGACTTCTTACACTGAACTGGAACCCAGTTTAGACCTGAGACATCAAATGCTCTATCAACAAATTTTCAATTGGGAAGCATTAAAAGGCAAATTTTTACTGCAAACCTCCAGCGCTCTGCACCCGCTTGAGATAGAAACAAACTTGTTCACTGAAACTGGAAATAATGATAAAAATGTATAAAGGGGGAGGAGAACAACAGTACACCCATAAACAGCACCTGTCTTCAGAAGGGAGACATAAAAAGCTGGGGAAGAAATAATGGGTTTTATGGAGGCAATGAGAAAACAAAGATAATTAAAACCAAAACTAAAACTGTTTACCATCATGATGCCCATATAATAGCTTCCCTACAGGAAAATAAAGGAGCTACATCTGAATATACACGTACTGGGGAAGAAAGTTCTCTAGGCACCAGAAATAAGTGACAAATCTTTTTTTGTTTGGTTGGATTTTTTTTTTTTTTTAATTCCAATGAACACCAAAAAAGACTTGGCCTCAGCTCCTGTAATGCTAGAAACATTCTGGTCCACTGGCCTCCAGCCACTGAAGGACACCCAGCAGAGGCAGGATCACTGTCACCTTACCGCCACAGCAGCTTCTCTCTGCCCGTGTTCCCCAATATCCAAGTAAGATGGTATGCTTGTTTCTGTAGAGAAGAAGACATTTGCCCTGTTCCTCTAAGACAGTAGATGCAGCAATTAATTTCACTTGTAATAATCCTTTCCTACAATGCTTAGAAGCAGAAACATTGCCTGGCCCACGCAGCAGTGTTTTGGTCACCCTGCACTTCTCCAGCTGTCTCACCACCCAAGCTCCAATACTCATTACCCACCACAAAACATCCCCTCCAGTCATGCAACTGTATGTGGTGCAGACATGAAAATGTTTTGAGAGCTAAAATGCAAATAACTACCTTTCTACTGCCTACTTTCTTCCTGCCCATTAGGAATTCTCCAATCTCCCATTCTCATGTGTTTTTAGGTGCAGTTAAAAAACACTTTTCAGGAATAATACCACACCATAGCCAAAGCCAGGCAGATAGAATCCCTTCCCTGGCCTTGTAGGCAGTGATGGACAGAACGGCTCCTGTTTCTCCATCTCTCCAGAAACCCTTCCAGTAGGAGAGATGCAGGCAAACTTACCCAACACATTGTGCGCACCTCCTAGTGCAAGACAGAAAGGCAGCTGAGAGCATAGGCTGCACATACAGCTGCTGCTGTAGGGATAGCAAAGATCCCATTTCAAGGCTAATCTAAAAACCCTTTGCTGTGCATGGAAGTCTGCCAGGGCTTTAAGAACAAGAGGTGACTGTGTGCCAAAGGCCCATTTCAGAGTACATATAACCGTGTATGCCAGGGTGTAAAGATTGCTTCCTCTTCTTTTACATTCTGCTATTGTTAATAATGCAGCTAAATTTAAAACTGTGCATCCAAGGTCTCTGGTGGGAAGCAAAGCCTTTGCAGATGAAACAGCTTAAGCCAAGAGTTTCCTGTCCTACAAGCTCTGTCTGAACCACCAGCTGTGTCTGCCAGAGCAAGCCTTGCCTTAATTCCATCTCCAGACAATAAGGTCAGGCTGGCAACAAGACAGTTTTCTTGGAACAAGATTTTTTTTTCAAAAAAGCAAATACAAAAACCAGCCTATTACTAGCTCCATGTAAGCTAGTGAAGCTTTAAACCCAAGAGTTCCAGCTCTGTCTCCATGTTGCCTACTACTTCATGCCAGGGCCCACCCCTGCTGCTTCTTCACCGCCCCTTCTTTGAACTCACGGAGCACATATTGGGCAGCAGATGTGCAGAGCTGCCTTCCCTCCTACCTCCCAACCACCGGAGCCCTTAAGTCAAGTCTCTGCTGAAAACGCTCTCAGAGACTCTGTCATGCTCTTGACCTTTACTGTTGTGCTCATTTCTGTACTTGTTTGTACCACTGAAATGAAATGCCCCAAACATAGTCTCTGTAGGATCTTTACCAGGCTTCATCTTTGAACCTTTCCTTGCTGTCTCTATGATAAAACTGATGAGCAAATCCCTAGGGGTCTCACATGCCCACAGCACCTTTGCTACACTGTTCTCTCACCTGGGGAAAGAAATACACTGCATTTATCCTTGAGAAACAAGACTGAAAGACTGACAATAATCCTAGTGGTGCAGTTGAGAAGTATGTAATCCTATTTATTATTTGCAATAGAAGTCTGCAAGACCTCAACCAAAAATTTAAGCTTTTGGGTGCTAATTAGAGCAGGCTGGCAGACATTTTATGAAGTCTTCTTCATATTTTTGACCAAACACTTAGCAAAGATTATTAAATACAAAACAACAACAACCACCATGATCACCAACCACACAAACAAATAAGACCCCAAGTCCAACAAACACAAACACAAAAAATAATATTTCGGATTCTTCAGACTCTTGAAGCACTTCTTATGAATTCAGCAATGCAGGTCAGGCTAAGCTACATGTTCAAAACAACTTAAAGTTGATGCAAAATGCAACAAAAACTCTTTCCCTCTGCTAAGGGCACCTATAAAACAGTTTATCTGTTTGAGTCATCTCAGTTTTTTTGATGCCATCAGAGCAGACAAGAAGCCTACCTCCTCCAGACAAACCACTAAAGCTAGCAGATGAACACTAAATTTAAGTAGAACCCATTCTTCTCTCTTGGAAGGATTTGCTTAAGTTTCTCAACATTCTGTCTACATCTGTATGCATAGAATTGAGCATTTACCATTTTTCCTGGGCTGATTTTTCTTCACTTTAAGGAATAACTCAGGGCTGAGAGAGTGTCGGAGTTTTATGCAGCCCTTGTCACTGTCAGTATTATTTCATACTGTTTTCTTAGCAACTCCTGCTGAGATGCATAAACTGTTTGCACATAAGGATTACTAATGAAGTTCAGTCTCATTCTTCAGCCCCCCTCCAGCCCACAGTGCAAAATATAGCTCTACTTTGGATTTAGAAGACTGACTAATCATGTAAGATACCTATCATTTATCTGTGGAAAAGGCAACGGTTTCTACAAGAGGATTCCTGCCTTTTGCCTCTTTGCTCAGCTCTGTATCAAGATAGAAGGACTATTCTGTGGACAGGGAGATGATCAAGGCTTCTAATCACAGAATTTCAGAATGGGAAAGGTTGGAAGGGAGCATTGGTGGGGTCATCTGGTCCAACCTACCTGCTCAAGCAGTGTCCCCTGGAGCAAATTGCACAGGGTTGTATCCAGGTAGTTCCTGAATGTCTCCAGGGATGGTGACTCCATAAGGTCCCTGGGCAAATGTTCCAGCGCAGGGTCTCCCATACAGCAAATCAGAGCCTTCAGTCCCAAGGGAAGTATTAGCAGGTTTCAATACCCTACACTCTTTAGGAAGACTGCCCACCATTTAAGAGGGAAAGGATGATTGATCAGATATTTTCAGTATGAACAGGCACCTTAAAGTGTTGCCTTAACCTTAATTTCAAATCTTGGTACTGAGCAAATGCCCTGAATTCCAATAAAACTGATGACAACACAGATCTCTTGGAAAAACTTGGCTAACACAAATAACCTCACACAGATCAGGTAGTTATCCTTCAAGGCTGCATTTTATAGTCCAAAAATACTTGGTGTTAATATTCATCCTCTATTAACAAAATCAAAGCATCATATGGAAAGTTCTGCTACATTTTCACGCATTTAACAATTTTCAGGTTTAGGATCTTTTTTCAAAAGCCTTTGTAGATAAGAAGTGACAGAAAGTTTCAAGATAGGAAATATTGTCTGTGCATCAAATATTTGTCTGTGCAGCCTCTAGAAAGAGCACATCTGGAACAGAGAGAGGAAAAAAAGTCTTGCAGAAAAGCAAGCCTCTAATAAATTGGTTGCATGTCAGAATCTGTCAGCAGTGTGACTCATTTTGTGCTTGTTTCTACTGTAACAAATTATTGTTTTTCGAGGTTTGAATTTTCTCACTTGCTGTTTTGCTACAGCACGAAATAACCCAGCACTGAGCACCCCACTGCAGTAGTGCCACCATGCAGTTCACCATTAGCAACATAATTCTGGCAAAGGATGGAGAAGGGTGGTAGTGCAATGCATGAATAAAGCAATATTAAACAAATAAACAACGTGCAGCAGCAGGTGGATTCAAAACAAACGGCAGGCCGTATTTAAAATAGTAGGCTATTTTACACTGAGGCATCAGGCTTGAGTCCTGCCTCAGTTTGTCAATATTACTGCCAACAATCAGCCAATTATTTTCCTATTTCTAAACAGGGTAGTGGCCACAATTGTTCTGAGAGGGCAGATCCAGATTTTCAAGCAAACAAAGCACACCTACCAGCATGTAAGGGCAGAGAAGAAGGCAGAGTCTCACTGTCTCCCTGTTCTCCCTTTCCTCACAACACACCTTCCCTTCACTCTCTTCACCATTTCTGTTATGCTTGCTCAGCTTCACTACCATCCTCTCTGCATGTCTCCTCTGTTCCAGCCTTTGTATGGTTGGTGCAAAACCTAAAAACCATTTCCTAGAAGCTCCAGCAGAATACTGTGAAGTATCAGTGCATGCTGGACTTTCCCCAAACACCCAAGATGGCCTTGTGCTCCAGCGTGGGTAAGAAGAGATATTGGGAGTACACATAAAAAATAAAGGAGGCTTCTGGTGTGAAAAGGACAGACTGGAAGGTGTCCCTGGCTGGCATGTCTATACTGTTTCCAGAGACTGGAGGAAAAAGAACTGGCTTCACTGTCACACCTTCCTTGGGGACTTGCCACTGGGTTTTAAATTTGCTGAAAGAATAAATTAAAAACTCAATTAAAAATTGCATATCAAAAGCATTCCCCACCTCAAAGCACATACCCTCTTGTCTCCTGTAAAATGACTGTTGAGGTAGTCCAAGGTGAGTGTGACAGGGAAGAGGCTTCCTGAAAGTCAGAGGTGATGGAAGAAATATGAATTCACTAAGATGAGATGAGATATATCTGGTACAAAGTTAAACGACTGGTTTTAGAAAGGCTGAAATGGAACATACCTCTTTTCTTCCATTCTAGTAGATGCTTCCCTCTGTGTTACAGACTACAAGTGACAAAGGATAATGACTTCTAGTCAATAGTAATTTAAAAATAAAGAGCAGTCTCCACGGTGCGAGTGCCCAAAAGTACCAGGCAGGCTGCAAAGACAAGAACCTGCTCCCAAATAAAAGGAAAAGCCAAGAGAATCTTCCTAATCATGTCCGTTTCACTGACTTCTGTCCTGACATCTCTAAAGCTAAACACCTGTGAGGTCAGATTTTTTAAAGTCTTTAGAAAAACCTGCTATTTAAATACAGAGGTGAAGCATTTTAGGTGTTAGCATAGTAACCATGACTTCCTGGAAAAATACTCAGACAAAAAGTTGTATCTATCTGTAACCCAGATATTTGTATTCCTGCTTGTCCACCAGCACATGACCTAAAGGCTTGACCTGGAAACTCCCTAGGCTTCATCAGTCTGTTCAGCTGGACAAGACACTTCAGGCTGCATCTGCACATGTGCCTGAAGGAGAAAATGGTAGAGCAGGATCTGTAGTCAGGCAGAGATGAGCAGGCATCGTGATTCAGGTGCACTCACTGCCTTGCCTCACTTGGAATTAATTTTACACCATTTTGTCACTAGAGTAGCTGGAATATAAACAGCATACTATTATCTGGTGAATCAATTGTTCAAAGGCCTCAGCTCTAAACAGACTGAATGCTCCTCAGCTCCTTGTCTGACAGCATGAATAGCAAAATTTCTTTTCAAAAAGAAAAGAAAACAGGCGTGTTGGTGCTACAAATCAGATGAGAGAGTTTTGGTGGTTCTTTTAAGCACTTTTTAATAGGAATCCATTTGAAAACAGAAGATAAATTATGAAATATGAATAACATTTTTGGTAAGGTTTTTAAAGTATATTCAGACACGGCCCTGAAAGGTGATGATGGTTTTCAAGATACCTCAACAGCAAGGTTAGACTCAGCATGGGGGGGGTCATTAATCTAAAATAATAGTAGTGATAAATCTACAAATCACCAGAATTTGCTGGGGGAGGGAGGTAAAGGAAGGAAGATCTTGTGGTGGCATCCTAACAAAGTAAGGAGCATACTGAGAGCTGGCTTATCTCAATACCTGATGTTTAGCTGCCAACAGTACTCTTCAGTTTTCCCACCCTTTCATCAGCAAATACAAGAACATTGCATTGGAGGGTCAGAATGCAATCCCCAGCAGGTCAGTCTACAAGTCAGGGTTTTTTTCCAATTGATTCCGAAAAACAATTTCTCTCACCCCCAAGCATGTGTGATTGGTAGCAAATAGGGGACTGCTGCCATTTAAAACAAAAGTATTTCACAGCCTTTCTCTGCAATGTTATTTATTTGCATGGCACTGGGAATATGCCAGATGTTCTAAAAAGCTACAAAAACTCACCTCCCAGCTTTGTAAATAGCAGTTGATGCATTTACATTCTTTGTCAGGTTTGTTTCTCCAGTCTGGTATTTTAGAGCCCCTTGGCCCAATCATGTCTAGGACCTGACAGTGCTTTCTTAATATCAGCAACAAATAATAACTGAAGCCCCTGGGATTTCTGGAACTACTGAGAGGTGAAACAGGCTGCCAACCTGTCCAGAGTATTTACAATCTCATAAAACCCACAAAAATGACACCAGCAAGCTGGCTGATAAACTGTACATGACGGTCACAAACACTGATCTTCCTACAACCAGCATCATTAAAAATGGCACTGGAAATAAAACACTGTGAAATTGGGTGAAAGCCAACAGGAAAGTGATAGGTCCCTCTGCTTGAGCAAGCTTTTCTCAAGTGATAGGTGAAGCCTTGCATACCCACAAAAATTGTAGCAAGTTACTTTTAAAGGTAAATCTGGTAAGTATCAGCAAAGAGAGGCAGAATTCTGATGTCCAAAAGCAGAAACGTGAAGCAGGAGGAAGAAATTACTTATTTTAGGATTTCTGAGTAGCAAAGTACTGTGCTAAGTGGGATCCAAAAGCAACACCAAGGTGACTTCCCTTCTGGAAAAGGAAATCAGATTGACAAGCATGGAAATAAAGTACTTGGATTTCAATGAACAGATCAATTAAATCTGGCCTCTGAGGTCTGGCTGACTTTTAATTGTCCCTATAGTTGAACACGGATTTTGCTCCTCTGGTGCATGTTCACCCCTGGTTCCCACCTGGACCATTTATTTCAAGGTTCCCTCTTGGCTCTGCTAAACCTATCTCATTACACTGTGACACGTAACTAAAATCACTAACACAGAAAAATGCCTGTGGAGAAGCCATTGCAGTCCTGGTTTCCATCCTCTATATCTGTGGCTCTATTTCTCTTCAGACAGTCAAAACTCCTACTTAATGTCTAGTAATGTGCCCAGAAAAATGAGTATGCTCATAACCATCTAGTTTTGAAATAATATAAATGGGAAAGAAACCCAAAAGTACAGCAGACTTCCCTTTTAAAAATCAGCACATGTCCATTGTACTAACCCTGCACTTTCTCTACATTATGTCTGCAAAGAGATTCCACTGGGAGTCAGGGATGCGCAAGGTTGTGACCTGATAGTCAACACTGTAACTGAACACTAGCAGATCAGCAGAAAGACAAGGATAAAAGTTAATGGAGGAAATAGACTATTCTTTGGCAAGAGTGTTCTGGAAATAGTGTGAGTGAAGTTCTTCCTGAACCCTGAAGGAAAAGAAAAGTCTCGGAAGGACGCACTCCAACTCCTGACCCTCAGGCACAGTACCAGAACTCAGACTGGACTCTTGCTGCCCAATCAACAAGTTCAGAGCTGATGAGAACATGTCACAGCTCTCCTCTAGCCCAGGTGTCATTGGAGTACTAACCCCAGTCTTGGGGTCAGCATCTGGCTGTGGCACAATCCCAAGCCGGGGAAGATGGAAAACCAATTATCTTCAGGTACCTTGGGTGCAAACTGATGTTGTGCAAATCAATGATATTCAGGTGAATATTCACGTTCCAGTTTATTTAATGAAAAAACTAGAGAATTGTTTACATTTCACATCTAACTGAGCCCATTCCTTGCTTTCAATTTAAATTAAGAAGTTGGAGGAAAAGACTTGCTATTGCTCTTTTCCACTACAGAACAAGTGAGATAATAATAAAAACCCCCCATTTTTGTAATATTTCCTTTTAAAAAAAAATCAGCCATCTATAAATAGTATGGGTTGGTCATTTTAACAGAATACCTGCATGACAACAGGGAAACCTGCAAACTCATTCTTTTACACTTTCCAGTTCAGTCGTCTTGATCTTGTCCTGTGTTTGCTAAAGTTGTGAGAGCCATTTAGCCCTGGTAAAAGACGTAAAAAGTGTGACAGCAGAAGACAGAGGAAAAGAAACATCAAACTACCGCAACTAGCTACAAATTTATTTCCAGTTCCTTATCTTCTTCTGCTGTATTATGTTCACATTATTAAATGAAGTTAGAGTAGCTTCAGAATTGGCAGTAATAACACCTCTCAGATCAGCAAGCACTTTGCAAGAACAGCTATTTCTGGTTTACAGTTGGGGTCATAAGTTCAGTTGAGGTGATTTCTCTACCAAAACATCACAAGCAAATAGCAGAATTTGAATTAAAGTCTGCTTCTGTATCTTCCATCACCAAAGGACGCCCTCATTGTCCCAGTGTTGTGGGATCTGCACTTGCCCATTGATTTAGTTTTCTGATTGTAACCCTTCATGCCCATCACAGACACAAAAGCTGAAGGCACAGCCCTATACTGGCTGCACTGCTTCTGCAGGTACTAAAGAAACAGCGAAGCAGTACTTCCCACTTACCTCTAGAAAGCATCTGCTTTCTGTAACAGTGCAGTCACACACTCTTCTTCCTTCCCTTTTCAGTTTCTGAGATAAAGTAAAGCCCACTTAAAAGCCAGCATCTTCTCTGGAATTTACATCCCTATCAGCCAGGTGGAGGTGGAGCTGGTTCAGGCACTAAGCTGGAGATGAAGCTGGTAACACACAGATAATGTAATTTGAAACAACGCAAAATTCTTTGATGTTGGGTAAACTCAAACTTTTTTCGTGACAGTACCTGCGCTTTGTCTAACGAGAAGCCTGGCAGGAACTTAGGCAACAATTTACAAAGAGCTGAAGTAGCCCACAGGGACTGAGAGCTGAACTCTGCTGCAATACCGCTCATACCATTTTCATGACGATTTCAAAAGGGCCTTCAGAGGCAACACACTTGCTGTTGTCCTGACCTGCAGTTTAACACTATTATCCTTTTACTTCACTTAAGTTTCAGTAATACTTGAGGTCCCGTTGAACAAGGGAATGAACAGTCATGGAAGAGGGAGGCAATGACCTTTCCCTCCAGCAACCTTGTGACATGTAAGACAAGAAAAAGTGATTAAAGAGAAAAAGATGGGCAATTTATCAACATATTAAATGTAGTTTCTCTCCAAAAGCTCGCCTCTCTTCACCAGTTCTTGCCTTTCGGATCCTGAGGGAGTAAGCACTTGTGCTCTCATTTCTGGACTGACTTACAATAGTCATTGCATAGTCAGCTAACATCCTCCCAGAGCTGCCTTGCCATCAAGCTGCTCCAGAGCAGAGCTGCTCTGCTAACACTCATCTATTCAGCTGTACAGTCAAGCTCAGGCTAATTCCCTTTATTTAAGCAGCATAGCTTATCTCCTTATGAGAGAGAAGCAGACTACCTTGATTTAACATGATTGTTTGAATGATGGTCTACCCTTGATAGGAAGGGCTTGTTGGCAGTCACACAGGAGCCAATGTCCCATTGGCACTTGGGTTCAGAAAACCCATGCTGTTCTCAGAAGGAGAAGGTTTGCCAAAACGTCCACTGTGTCACTAGGAAATGCCAGGGTTTCTGGGTAGGGTGCTTTTATTATCATGCTCATTTACGTGGAACTGGCACTGTGACAAAGAGCACTAAGCACAATGTGGGGGAGAAAAAATGTGAAACTCAACTGATGGAGCTGTATCATCAAGGACACTTAGTCCAGAGGTGTAGTAGCAACAGTGCATCTTCATTACACAGTGTATTTCACTGTAAAGGGGCTAATAATGCCAGTAATGTTGCACTGTAGGTAAGATAAGCCACATATAGATTTATACACTTATGTGGTTATACCTGCAAAACTGTGCTAATGCAGGTTTGGGCTGTCACTTGTGAAGCTTGAATTTGGCATCTTTCAAGTATGTTACCTAGTATTTATATTAAAAGCCTTAAAAATGGATTCTTTGAATTTGGGAGAATCCTCCACCCTTGAAGACAATTATTAAAATAGTATCACTTACTGTACTTAATGATAGTGCCTAAACATACTGAACAATTAACAGCAAGAAAAGACTCATCTGTCTGTGAAATGCAGAGTACAGGAGAGCTGTTGCTCTAGTGCACAGCAACTGCTTTTGTACAGACTGTCACAGACTAGAATCATCACTGTATTTGAATATGTTGAGCTTTCATAAAACTGAGAATGAAAAATGAAGGATTTCAAAAGTCCATTTATTTCACACCTCAGAACACCCAGTTATTCGAATAAAATCACTCTCTTGCTGCAAATTAAGCCAGAAAGAAGCTCAATTTTGGAATGAGGGAGTTGAATAAATAGGAGGAATTTTGTTTCAAGGGTTTTGTCAGAGATGCCATCACCTTCCTCTGCCAAGGAAAGTTGACAGTGGACTGAGATAAGATTTCATTTCTTTTTGGCCTTATTATGTATTGCTTGTAAATCACTGTCCTTTATATTCTCACCATTAATATGTTTTCCTATTTTACTCAACAGCACTGTTGTATCTTCCTGCTAAGGCTGCTCATTTTGAGATTTTTCTGGTTTTGGGAAGTAGGCAATTCAGCCATTTCAGCAGGGTGCTATCTTAACAACTACTAACATTAGATGACCATCTTTGTTATTTTTGCAAGGATTCATGGAATTTTACAACGGAAATTCACATGAAAAAAATGCCTGGCCAAACAACTGAGGATACAATCCAAAGGACATTGTGCAGTTTCCTCTTCTGTTCAGGAGACTGATAAAATCAGATTTCATACTTGGTTTTTTATTTAATAATCTAGTATACTCCTCCATCAACCGCTTTTGTTTTACTGGTACAGAGGATTTCAGAAAAATAGAAAAACAGAAAAGGAAAATCAGCACTAGAAGCCATGTCTCCTCAAACAGCACAGGAATTCTGGCTCATGGAGAGTGAAGCATCCCAGTTCTGAATTTACCTGGTTCCTCGAGGTGCCTGCCAGTCCCTGGAAGCGTTGTAAAGCCATGGACTATTTTCTATCATTAGCCTCTGACACCAGAAGCAGTGCCAGGGGGAGGGAGGCAGGATGAATGCCAGCCAATTCTCAGCAAGGCTCTCATGCCTGGTTTTTCTCCTCCAGCCTCCTCGGCCGTCCTTGAACAGCCCCTGTGCCTCCTCCTGCCAGTGCCTCGGGCACTGCCTCTGCCTTGCCGTGCCTTTGGCTACAGCAGGGACGGAGCACAGCAAGGAGGAGACACTGTCCTCTTTACAGAGGGAGAATCAGAGACTAAAAACCCCAGCTCCCCTGGCATGCTTACAGCCTCATCACAGTGTACTAGGCGCAATGGCTGGAGTAAAATTTTGCAATAAAATCGTCACTCAGCAATGGGTACAGGGTAAGATCTGAGCCTCTGAAAATTCAGCAGATTAATGGAGATAAAGAAACCAGTGTGACAGCTGTGAATAGAAAGGAAAAGTTGAGGTATCCCAGCAGTTGCCTTTTCATAAAACATTATTCTAGTTAAAACTCACATTAATCACTGGAAGTACATGGGTACTTTGGCTCCCTGTGAAGAGTTCTCCCATGCTGCAGCTGAAAAACACACACTTGTAATCTCAGATGTTCACCTTCTCTGCAGAAATGTACCCCACAGATGTATCAGTTGATGGTAGACTCTGACCTATACAGAGATGTGAATATTAGTGGAAAATTATGAAACCCCACTTTAATGTATCCACTGGAGGAAGCATTTGTGAAAGCATTTATTCCAACATGGGAGAAATCTCATCTGACCTAGTTTCCTATTCTGTTTGTTACCTCCTGGCTGTCTCATCTGAGGTTCCACCTGCTGTTTCTCCATCTGCCAGTCTTTTTTATAACAGAGGAACCTTCTGAGTTACACGTTAAATGTCAGGCGGGCTGGAGAAAAGTTGTTTATGTCTGCATTTAAACAGATGATATTTCCATTAAAAGTGCATCATGGAGACACTAAAGGTTAAGATGTCATTTGCATTTGTAACTCATGGACAGGCCTGTTTGTGTGAAAACTCATGCTATTCTTTCAGACCTTTGTAGGTAACAAGCAGAATGACCAAACGCTGTGAAGTTCATTGTTAGTGTCTTTTCTAGTAATATTGAAAGCCTCAAGCTAGGGGACAAAAGGTTAACAGGTAATTTAGTTTAAGTCACTGGAAACCAAAACCACGCTCAGGGAACCATCTTGTTTTCTCTCACCTCCTAAGCTATTTCAGAGCAGAACATAAAGAGTTAGTTTGGATTAATGTGTGAATAAATATCAATTACCTTAAAACGTAATTAAGTCTAAGGTTACAATATTTAAGGGCAACTACCCCATTCAAACCCAGCAGTTGAGGTATATTTTGCCAGCACATAAAACCACAGCTATGCTGAAAAAGCCTGGTAAGGACTAAGATGTGGGATTATTAAAATATATATGTTTGCTTTTCTGCTAGTCATAGATATTTTGCAAAAAACTTCCTTTACTTTCAGCAAGTTAGGGATCAGGGAGCATCACCTCCATCACATATCATCTGCCTGAAAAAAAAAGTATTGTATAGCCAGTGCCTCAGGGAACTCTAGAATCAAGGGTTTCAGCAGTTATTTTCTCCCAAAAAAGCATAACGAAAAGAACTGGAAACTCACCATGTCAGTGCAGACTGCCACACATAATTTGTATGAGAAGATGAAAGGTATACTGGAGCTATAGCTGTCCTAACACACCCATGTGAAGCCAGTAGGAACCTTTTCACAGATTTCAGTGAACTTTGGATCAAATCTTGGGAGCAATTAAGTAGTCCTATTTTGCATATTAAGATTTTATGAATATGTGTAGGCAGACATACTGTACCTGTCTTTCACTGTGCTCCTGGAATAATTTCAGCCATTAAATGGACAGCTGTTGATCTTTCAGGCTCCCAGTTCTTGGAGGCAGAGGTCTCAACACTGAGTTTGCTGCAGCTGTTCGACCCACTGTCCATATCTGATTCTTCCACATGAGAATCCCTGGGCCTAGACTGTTCATGCTATGAAAACCAGGATGAATAAAATCTGTGCTTCCTGCAGTGACACAGGCATGTTACTCTTCTTTGAGTTTATGACATGGCAATTTACCTTAATTTGCCTGCAGCTGTCTTGAGGGAATGAAGGAAAGTCTTGGTGGGGAGAGGAAACACTTGAAATTCATTATATAAAACTCATGTAAGACAAGTATTAACGCTATGACTTACAGTAATAAAAACATTATTACAATGTATTTAATTAGGAACCATTACAAGACCAATTAAAGTTGTCAAAATAGAACAAAAAAGCAACATGTGTTTTTCCCCTGGAGGAGTAGGATATGGTGAGGCTCATTATTAACTCTTAATTAGACAACAGAAGATTGCTTTTGCTTTGAGTTAAAACCCAAGCTCTCAGAAAAAAAGAGCTCTGTGTTATAGTCCTCTCTGGAAAACATTGCTTAAAAAAATTTTAGCACACCAGTACAAGCATTTTTAAATACACAGAGTAGACACTTCAAAAAATCTGAATTCAACAGTATCTATTTAGTTCAGCTTTACCACCCAACACAGTTCTGACATTTGCAACCTGCGTGCCAGTATCCATCTCATTGCAAAAAATAAGACACAAAGGGCACTTGGTTTACCTGGGAAGGATGGTCAGGCAGCCTTTAAAGGAATCTAATTAAAAATGCAGCTTGTTACCAGAGCAGTGGATCACATTGTGCTGCCATAGTAACCAGGGTCCCATGGACTTTTGGGGCCATCTGAGGGCACGTTTGCAAGAGGCACACAAGAACCAAACTGATCACTTTTGGAACATTTTAAAAGACCTAAAAACTCCGAATTATTTGCTGATATTACCAATGAAAGAAATTAATTAATTCTTACATGTTCAGACAACAGACCAATCTTGAGAAAAAACTTATTACTGTTCTTTATGATATAACACTCCCCCCACAGCTTATTTAAGAAATGCATGACTTATTTGCAACATGTGAACAACCAGTTTAAATTGATTTCCTAGGAAAGAAAAAATAGAGAAATCAAGACCTGTAGGCTGTAGAATTAAAGATGAACAACAGAAATACATATTTAGACTGCTATTTCCAGCGCTATTTTTCTGAAGTACCAGGCATAAGACTCATCTCAGTTGTTGCTTTTGGTGGATGATTCTCTGCTGCCATACTGGGGGTGGGGGGAAATCACAACTATACCACAGCACTTTTCTTCCCAAATCCTTCTCCTGGAACAGAAAGATCCTTTAACAACAGAGATATATATATAAAAGCAGTATCTTACACTGGACATCCTGATATAATTTTCCAGGATTGCAATCAATAGATTTGTCACTGAGTCAGTCATTTTTCACAGTAAAGATGTCCAGGTCAAGAAACTCTTTTGACACATCATCTGTGAAGGAGACTGCAAACTGTTGGTGGGTTGCTACAGATTACCATGAAAAACTTCTGAAAGAAAGCACAGGACTTTAGATTCCATTAAGAAATTATTCTATTGATGAAACCGCCTGAAAGTTGTTTGAAATGATCATGGGGATTTTTCATGGCTTTGAAGGAAAAAATTTTAGAAAGAGCTCAATAGCAATTCTTCTGAAATAAATCAAAGTCCTGAGAAATACGGGAGTGGGGAAAATAGAGCACTGGTATTCTAAGCATCACGAAACCAGCATGTTCATGTGACTGGCTCACAGTACTCCATCAGCTCCCACTGTCCACAGATGGACCGGGTGCACAGTTGGAAAAATCTATTTCATGTTGGGCATGATAGTACCAGGAAGATTGCAGAAAGCCAGGAAGGAGCTCAGTTCAAAAACAAGTTGGAGAGTTCATCCTCCATGGGTCTGTGTCTCTTTTTGAGCATACCAGTAACATGCATTATGCGGTTGTGCCTACATTTCCCCACTTTCAAAACCAGACAATGATATTTACCTGTTACCCAGAACACTGAAAAGAGTAGCTTCAAGTCAAGTTCAAAATCATACTCAAGACTAGAGAACCTTAAAGACAAAACCACTTCAGAGTAGAGATAACACTTGATCCAAAATAACAAATCATAAAATGTGATAGAAATAAAACTATTTCACATTTAAATCTTTATGACTATATGGAAAAATATCTAGGCAGCACATGTCTAAAAATAGACAGTGGACTGTACTTCTGCAAAATGGGACTTTATACAAGACAAATGCATTGCAACTAAGCCATCACTGTAAATCCCACCACTTTAACAACCCTGGAACAGTATTTCCTCAAAGGGCCTCATGATTTCCTGATAATCTGCTGCAGCCCGTTATTAATGGCTTCGTTTACTTTCAGGTTATCCTTACAACAGCAAGTTTATTAGCCCCACAAACAAATCTGTCAGCAAAGCTGCACCCAGCTGCAGTAGCGGCCCTGATTTTCTCATTCTTCACCATGGTTTTTGTACAGATTGGGCTTACATTTTCTGATTTTGCTCTTCCAGTTCCTTCAAAAGAAGCAACACAACTTGAATGCTTCAACAGGGGCTTTTGGAAAAGAAAGGTGGTGTTAGAAATCATCACTAATTTAGAAATTAATTTTTAATGGATTACATTTTATTTGCTTCAGTTGAACACCATTATTTACAGACACAAGTTAATAAAACATCACAAAACAAAATCTCAACAGCTAATATTTATAGGTGCATAGTTCATGCTCAATTACTTTTTATATGTATAATACATACACATATATATAAAGCTCTCACAATAAGTCATCTCTGCACAGAAAGAATAGTCATAGGAAACAAATAAAAACTGTATCATAAACAATATCAAATTACTGACAGGCTATCGACAAAACATGTACAGAATTAGAAATAAGCAGTAGACACTTAGGTGTTTTTACTTAATATTTTCTTTTTTTAACTTTTAAACTTGAAGCCACAATATCCACAGCACAATAATGACCCTGCCAACCGGCTTTCATTTCAGCAGGGGGGAAATGCTGAAACAAGGTGGATGCAGTCACAGACACTCCAATCATTGCTGATGGAAGACTTCAAAATACACCGTAAAAACTGTAAAAAAATTTAACGACTGGGCACATTGGAACTCAGCACTTGTACAGGATGGGACGTCTTTAGTAGTTAGTAGATTTCAGGTGATAGGAAGGAAAGGACTCTCATGCTTCAGGTTCATAGTCTTGATACTCCTCCTATTGAAGGAGAGCAGAAATCAACACTACTGGAATTTTAGGCAAAGACATCCTGTTTTCTCTATTTATTCCACTCCTGGTGGATTCAATGCCTAAATTATTATGGATTGTCATGTGACCAGGATATAAAATGTATTTGGATTTTGTCACATTTTCCAGATACTGTACCTTACAAGTCATGGTACTTGGAGGAGAACTAGCCTTTTACAGTGATTAACACAGCATTCAGCTGATGCTACCAGGAACCCCTGAGGCCACCCATAACAATTTATTTGGAGAGGAAGGAGGACTAGCTCTGGGCTGCACAGAACATCAGGTGCTGCAGATCCTCATATGAGTCAGTAAATCATTTAAAGGACTGTTTAACTATGGCCACATGATTAACTATGGCATCCAAAATTTCAGTGATATTCAAGATGTTACACGCAAGCCTTTAAGTCTTTTACTGGACCATGGCCTAAATCTTTTATACCTCTCATTTTCAGTCCTATTATCTGCACTACCATAAAACCACTAGTCCAACTACTAGTGCATCATGCCAGACATTGTAGTAATATGTTAGACAGCTCATTCATATAAACCAACAAAATAATTTACTCCCATAATTGCATTAAGATCATGCTTCACAAAGCACGATGCATTGGTGAGTGGCCAAGGTATTAACACAATCTATGAAGATGCAGTTTGACCTGCATTTCCTATTAAACATACAAAAAAGGATTCCCCAAAACCCAGGCACAAATGTTTTGAAACACTCAAAATATTTTCCCATTTAACTTTCTGACTATCAAAAAAGCAAATTATTTTCTGATTCCCAGCACTATACCTCTGGCAGATCTTGGCCAAAGAGACCACGTTTCTGCTGTGCCCTTGCAGCTCCCTGCATCAGCCTGGGCCAGGCTTATGTAACCGAGCATACAGCCTCCTCCTGTGCCCTCCTCCTACGTGCATTCACAGCAAACACCACAACAGATTTACCTCTGGAGGCATTTCATAAGCCTCGTTCTCAGGATCCACAGGAACACCTGTATTATTCACCATTCCCTCCTGCAGGAAACCTTCTTCATTCTACATTTAAAACAGGGAAAGAAAAGTGACAGTGGCTGCTTGTGTCATCATTTCTACCAAAGTATGAGTTTTTTCCCCATCTGTGGTTGACTTCTTGGCCTGTCCTTTGGTTGTGGGATGTTGCCAGGCGTCATGGAGAGTGAGGGGACATAATAGTTACAGAGATCTCCATGTTTCAAAGGGGTATCCATGGGAATGACAAATAACTTCTTGAATAGCTGAGACCCCATTTTTCTCTTGCCATGGGCAGGCCAAGAAGTCAATCTGAATAAAAGAACCGTCCCACCACCAACTTGCTGAATATCTTTGGAAAATATTTTAATCCCACAGAAATGCTTTGGTCTAGTCACAAAGCAAACCAAAATAAGGGTTTTCCGCGCCTTAAGAAACCAACTGGGAAACAAAGTCCCACACAAACAATTTAAGTATCACCTTAAGCTATCACATTAATTCACATTTAAGTGCTTCAGGGAACACAGTGACAGGTATGCAAAAGTGCCTATAAAAACAGGCCAATATCAAGACAAAAAAATGAAGCAGTAATTCATTTTTTTTTAATGCTATAGAAACATTCATCCCCTCATAAACCATTTTAAAGGTTTAGTCTTTCCAGAATATATTGCAAAAAAGGGGAAACATGCTGATTTTTTTCTTCCATTTTAGAACCTAACCGTATTGGAAAATGCTTTTTTCCTTTAATGGGTCATACATGCTTTCTTATGTCAACCAGCATACTACTCTATGCACTACTGGTACATGACACATTGTAGTATACCTTTTACCAAGCTTCTTGCATTTTTTTCCTTATTATAGGAGCACTTCTATTTTATACAGTGATTTTAGTAAGAGACTCTCGTAATTAACAAGATGGCAATGGTGTGAGGAATAATGTGTTGAATAATATTATTAAAGTAAGATTATTATTCTCCTAGAACTACAGAAACTCTGTACCATATGAAACAAAGGGAAAAAACCCTCAACATTTCAATTGGGCCAATCCTCTTTGTAGTAGTTACTCCAGAAGTTCTCAGAGAAGAAACATGAGTTCTGCCAGAGCAGAGACTGCTGGAGATTATCCTGAACTGTAAGAAAATTGATATGAAAAGAGGCAGAGTATCTCAATGGATCTGTTGTGACCATACTGATTTCTAACAGGTGTCGATCTAGACAGAAATGTACTAAAAACCAATTACCCCACCTGCAGGCTGCTAAAGTAGACAGAAGTACAAAATTAAGTAGATCATAAACGAGACTAATGAGATAATTCCTGAAAATCTACAAATTATAAGATAGTGGTGCTAAATTAAATTTAGAATACAGACAAAATGAGGATAAGAGAAGCTAAACCTGAAATTCACCTCTGAAAGCTTAACACAAGATAGAATATAAAATACAAAAGAAGTGTCACTAAACCTTCCTGACATTCCCACAGTATTTATCTTGCCTCTCCATTTGCCACATACTGGCTTCCTCTGTGGTTTAACCAGGTGACCTTAGTCATAACACTGTTTCTCACTTTCTGCACCACCCCAAGCACAAACTGTGACTTGATCTACCAGATACCAACCCTGTTCTTACTTGGATCAGTCACCTTTCCCATACATATGTAGGTACACATATTTTTCATCCTCATCATCCAAGTTTACAATGTGCAGAATTTACATCCATAATATAGATTCTTCTCTTCGGTTCTCTTCAGCTCTTATTTCAGACTTTAAAAGGTCCAGTATGAAGAGATGGCTGGTCCTATTACTTCTCAGTGGGAACAGATATGCTTTTTCCTTTGGAGGTAAGCAGCACAGTCTGTGTGGAATTTGTTCTGCCAAGTTCCCTCCATGCATGTGCCTGCTCTGAGTCAGCACCCTCAGCTGCTCTATGGCATAGACAACGTAGACAAATTCCAAAAACCCAAAGGACACTGATGAATAAGGTTGCAAGTACCTTTATTTAGGTATCTAATAGGTACCTGTGTCTTCCAGAACTGTCAAAAATTTGGGGTGTTCAACATGAAAGGCAATTTTTCAGGCTTGAAACTATGAGAAAAACTAGGCCCAATTACATTTCTGCCTCATCTCGATAAAACACTTGAGTTCCTCTGATGACTTAATTTCAGGATTTACTTACCTTAGCTTTTAAGCAAATTTTTAATAGCATTTATGCCTGTTTAGTTTCATGAAAAGAAGCATCAATCCCTACTAGCTTTGACTGAAATAGCCAAATAGAGCGTGTGATGCAAATTTTACAGCTATTACTGTGCCCTTGATCTAACAGACCAGTTCTAAGGACCTAAACCCCTTTTGCATGCTCTCATGCTTAATCCAAAATATAATTTAATTTCTGCTTCCCCCAATCGTTAAGGAACAGCTTCAGCCTACAATCAGTTCATCAGGTAAAACTGTGCCCAAAATCCAGCTTGAGGGTGCACAAGAAAGTACGCATGCAGCTTAATGTTATCTGTAGCAGGAAAACAGATGGCAAGTGAAACTGCCAGGACCATTATTAACAACAAGGAAAAACACTTCCCAGATGAATTTCAAATAAGGGCTTCAAAGTTTGTACGCTGTTTTGTTGTTAGGAACCTCTGCAATGGATCTGGACTGTCTGTCAGGATTACTGAGACTCAAGGCCTAGAAGACTGAATTTATCTAAGTCCCTTCAGTAAGTTCAGGATAGAGATTTCTCTACAGCCTCAAACAAAACAATCAGCAGCACTAGAAAAATACAAGATCAATGACAACACCACTACTTTTTCAAAGGAAGTAAATCATAAGCCACAACAAACCTCCAAGGGAACTCCTTGCCTTGGGAAGGTTTATTGCCTTTGCCCAGCTGCAAACAGCAACACAAACACCACCTCTCATGTTGATGTCACTGCAGCTCAGATGAGGATGACATTCCTCAAGGTCATCTATTACACAAAAACGCATAGCAAAGGTGACCACCTAATTTTAAATGGCGGCATACTCTGCTTCTGATGTACAGTCCCCCCCAAAGGTAAACCACCACCCCCAGTAACACAGAGCCATCTAAGGTACACCTTAAATCATAATTTACCTCCTTTAAAACAAAGAAATGCAATCTTACATTGTCATGATCAGTAATTTCATATCCTAATTCAGTTACAGAAGAGGAAAACTACCCAAAAGACCAATTCTTGTCTTAGTATGAAAGACATTTTCTCTAGAAGCTGAAGCCTCTCTCAACCACACTGAAGGGCATTTCCAGAGGGAAAGATTTTTTTATATTAAATCATCTGAAAAGCTCAACTAAAGTTTTTCAGACATAAAGTCAGTTTTTAACTGGGGAGCATGAACTCTTGCTGGGAAAACGCTCTCAAAAGGGTAAATTACAACTCACCCAATGAAGAAGGCATTAGAAGAATAGTGAGGTGAGGACTTCTGCTTGCCCCCAAAGGATTCCTTGAAGGAAAAATGAACACCCACCTATATATAAATTTGAAGCATGGCCACTCTGGCTAAGTCTTGTATTTTGACTCCAGAGAGTCTCATGCCCTCAGACCCCATATTACAGGAAAAAAGCTTTTGTGCTGTCCCAAGCAGAGTAAACCATACTGCCATTCTCAGCATTAACAGGAGTGTCACTTTGTGCTATTAGCACTTCTGCCTGCCTTGGTAAAGGCACACGCCTATCACACCTGCACAAAGCCCATGTGCTACCAGGCCACATGGCAAGACCACCCACATTTTTCCCAGGAATGTATTACTCCAGAAGTCCACAGAGAATTGTTACACAGTTTATACCCCCTCATCCATGAGGATCTCTCATTTTGTTCTCTCTCAAGCAGCTTGTGTTCTTTTATAGACAAAGAGGAGATGGTGTCCAATCACTGTGAAGTGACATTCTTGCATGACCCTGGGCGCCAGTTCTGACTCAAAGAACAGGTATGAATATAACTGGTACACAAGAGCATGAAGCAGAACTGCTGCAATGGCTCCAAAATATCGATTCCTCTTTCATTATGGGAATGAATCCTGCTAAGCTCTGTGCACAACAGTGTGAAATGACCCACTTTTGCAATAAAATAGTAGTCAAACTAATTAAAAACTCCTCCTGAAGACCTGGCCCTGTTAAAATACAGAATATTTGACAAAACCTCAGGACTATTCCTTTTACCATGTAAATTTCACCAGGTAAGTTTTCCATGTTTCAGTGTTTTTGGTGAAAATTGCACCCCATTCTTCCCCTTCACCCTCTTTCCCACCTCATAACACTCTTGGTAGAAGGGAAGAGACTGTTTAAGATCCCCTTGGTGGACTGTCAATGAAAAGCAGACCAAGTGGTCGACTCCTGGTACTGCTCCTATGTCAGCACCACGTAGTAAAAGGGTCACCTTCAGGAGAGTGCATGCTGTCCTCTTGGTGACATGTTTGTGTTGTAATGCCAAGTTACTGCCATCAGAAAGAAGGTAATTTATACCAAGTCAGGGACAAGAGCAACTTGAAAAGGAAGCATTACAATTATAATTTAGTGGCCAATTTAAACACTATACTTTGCCATCTCCCTGGTTAGTAATATGTTTTTTCTCTCCATTATGAACAGTGATGGAGTCTTACAGTCATGCATAATTCTCATGATCACTGGAGACTAATTCCTTCTGGAGTGATTCCACATCATGAGATAAATAAACCAGGCCATGAAACTGTCTGCTCTTAGAACATTTATACTGGCAAGAGGCAATCATCTGGAAGCCACAAACCACAAAGGTCAGAAGACACCTCCAGAAATCACCCACCTTGAGCAGGGCCACTCCTCATCGTGTTTTAACCAATCCCACAGACAGAGACTCCACAATCTCGCTGGATAACCTCATCCAGTGTTCAACTAAATACACAGTGAAAAACCTTTTTTTCTACATTTAAGTGGAGTTTCCTGCGTTTCATTCAGTGCCCACTGCTTCTCGCCATTTCACTGGGCATCACCGAAGAGTCTGGTTCAATCTCCTTTACCTCCACTCCACCAGGTGTTTATATTCATTGATAAACTCCCCCCCCCCCCCCCCAAAGCTCACATTCATGTTGTTTCATGGTTGCTGATTTTCTGTCTCTTCTTGGGACTTCTATGGAATTTCCCGTGCAGATATTGCAGGAGGAGCTCTTCTCTAGCTGAAAGCCTGACTGCCCACAATAAATAAGGTGAGGCTTGCCTTATACATCTAAAAGATTAATGTAACCTGAGAAGTCATAGTTAATTTCAACAAAATAGATTATTAAAACTCAGTGAGCACTGGTCACTCTACATCATTTGCCAGTCTGTTATTGAGTGTTTTATAATGTAAAACTGTGAGCCAATTATATTTGATTAAATTAAATCTGTGTAAATTAATCAAATTAAAATTGTGAATCAAAAAAGCTATGAACCAAGACAAGAGGCATCATGGAAAAAGCAGTGAACTAGAACTGGGGAAAAGCTGGTTTACAAGGTAATCTGTTAAGCCCTTTGAGACCCCAACAAAATGTTCCATGCAAAGCAATTTTAACATTGTCTGTCTGTACCGACAGACCAGTCGGTACCTTTGGGAGCTCAAAATAAGAAAATACACATCTAAAAGCATGATTACCTTGAAAAAATATCACATACTGATAGAGTAATGCCTACCTGACAGCCACAGGCAAGTACCTCTTTTGTGGGCCCAGATGTTAATTCTGGCCCAGTCCTAGTGAATTATTGAATTTGTTGTTGTTACAGTCCAGATAATTGCACTAGTAATCTGTCTTTATTTATTTAGGGATAAAATAGTTTATCAAGCCCTTACAACTGGTAACTCCAGGTCCCTACAGCTTGACTAAGCCCATTTCATTTTGGCACTACCCACCTTGTGAGGGCTTTTGTCAGGAGCTGTCAGTCATGATGTGGTGGAGCTTGACGTAAAATTTTGGGATTCCTTTTTTATACCTCCAGTGAAGCTGTTATTGCTCCTGTGTCATTTTGCCTCCTGCTACATGCTGAATAACAATTTCCTGTGCTTATGGGCTTAAAATTCCCATTTGAAAAGAAAATAATTTGCATTCCTTCTTCTCCAAAAGATACTCCACCTGGATACTGTACTGAAGAGAAAAAATAACTGTCTTCCCCATTTGGTAACTCTCTTTTTACAGATATTTTGACCTTAAAACTCAACCTACCTGGATGGAAGAGAAACCCTTGAACAAAGAATCCAACAAGAGGCAAAACAAAGATATGTTAAAATGGCCTTAACCATTTATTTTCCTAGTCCGAAGATATTTTATTCATGGAACTGACTGAGTTACACAGGTATAACTGAGTTGCCAGGTCACCTGAGGATGCTTTAAAGTTCCTGCTCACTCATTGCAATAGTCAGTGCCTCCGAGACTCAGCTGTAAATGATAAATCATCATCAGTCCACTTGTTTCACTCCACAGATACAGCGATGTACCTGTGCACTAGCTAGAAATAAAGTAAACTGTTTTAATTATCCGTAAGCTGAACACTTAAGTGAAGGAAATAATGAGAAAGCATTATGTGCGAAAGAAACTAGCTGTTACAGTGCACAACTCATTTAGAGTACCAAGAATGAATTGAGATTCTCCCTCCTTCTCAAATGAAGAGACATTTAATTAAACAAACAAATATCAGCATTAATACAATGAAAGGCTAAAATAGGCCCTGCAAGTTCTACAGGCTGCATTCTGATCTGCATTTTTATGCCTTTAAGTTGGCAATGACAAAAGTGAAAAGGAAAACAAGTGAGGCTTACAGGGGAATGAAGTCTGTGGTAACCTATAATCACAGGTCCATCTCAGTGTCTACAAATAGCTGGAAATAATTTGTTTACAACAATTTACGAACTGCTGTAAATGCCTTGCAAAACAAATTCCAGTACAACATAGATTGTGTAAATTTTTTTTTCCTTTCCTTCACTTAATTTCCCCAGTACTACTTGTAGATGAGATGCCTTCAGAGTACAATAGGAATATTTCTGTGAAAAAATCAAATTTGCTGAAACTCAGATACATGTTTGCATTAACCAGGCTAATAAAGTTCCTAATTAGAGCTGCTGAAATGTTGCTATTTGCTGATAAATGGAGAACCTGTTCATTGCACAAGCCAGACCAGAAGTTTGTATGAGTTCTACAGCAATGGACATGTGCATCAACTCCAGGTGACTTAAAGTAAGAGGCTGCCTAGGGCCTGAGTCAGTGTGACATCAGAAACACATGTGAATGCATCCAGGACACACAGCCCTTTCAGCTTTCTTCTTTTCTGCCTCCCAAATCCATGGTTACATTGAAAACTCCACGGGTAGAGAAAGAAAAAGCTAGAGCACATAATTTGGAGATAGTGAAGTTATTTCTAATTGAAATATAGCGGGATTGATGTTAGCTAGACGTCACATCAGAGAGGTGGCCCAGATCCGCCTCTCTTTCCATTCTCCTGAAGAAGGCAATAACAATATTTTAAAATAATAGGTCTGCTCAAACAATAACTGTTACTATACACAACAAACATCCACTATCAACTTTGTTATTTACACTCTCAAAACTGAAATTTCAGACGGCAGTTCCACAAATCTTCAGTCAAAAAATACCACTAATTCCAATAAGGACTTGGAAGAAGGGCCAAGGACTGCACTAAACTGTTTGCTCGGTCTTATGCAGTAAGAAAGAACAATAAACAACCTGAGTTTATTTCTATTGTTTTTACTTCATAAAAGACACCTCGACAAAACTGAGTAACTGAAATAAATACCATGCATTTCAATAGGAAAATGCGTGTCACCTAGGCACTCACCAAACAAAAGATGATGGGCAAGCAGTGCACAGAAAGGAATACAAAGTCAAAGAGTAACGTAAGCCAAAAATATCGCCTTAGTGCAAAAAAAAAGGAAGCCATTCTCTCATGTATTAAAAAGGCCTATCCAGTCCTAGGGGACTTTCTCCTGAATACAGAATTCAATACACAATGCACTTGTCTGGGGATGTTGGGAGATCCCAAAGGAGAACAGCAGGAGTGATCATATCCTGGAACAGAGACGAAAATGAAGGAACCTGTCAAACACTATGTCTGTCAGAAGCTCCATGGGATTAGCTAAACCCATATGTCCCTTTCTGTAATGGAGGATTCTCCATTCTGTGTGAACCAATTACCAAGAATGACCTCCAAGGACGATATCTGAACATTACCTTCATTAAATAAAATGAGAACATAACAGATGACCTTGACAGATCACATCAACTAGAAGAATGGTACATCTTCACATTAACTAGAAGAATGGTACACATCAGCTTCACAGTCTATGGAAGTCAGCATAGAAATGAGTAATATTGGTCAGACTTGGCTCTACTAGGTCAGTAAAGATGCTTTTAAGTATTATGGTCTCAGCCAGAACTGCAATGTTAATTTACCATACTTTATTTAAAAGAGTTTGAATATCATAATCACATTTCAATGTTAAGTACAGTTTTAGTACAGATAAACTCCAGTTGTTGTATAGACTCCATGCGTATATATTCTCTAAGAAAAAATTAAAGGAGAATAATTAATTTCCTCCTAAAGAATTCGCCAGTTACACAGTTCTTCCAGTTAAACAGTGGATTCAATGCATCTAAAACAGCACCCTCTAAACCATAGCTATTTCTCCTACTCTTAGAAAAAGTTCTCTACAGAGAACTGCAGGCCCAGCCACCCTTTGGCATTATGAAGAGTGTGATTTCCCACTTGCATGGCCCCAGAGAGAGCACACGTTCCAGCTATCTCCTGTTGTTGCCTAGAAGGCTGACCTGAAACAGAGACCGAACAGAGCTAGAGAATAATATAGGTATTTATTGAAAGGCCTCCAGGATCCACCTTGAACAGGACCAAAGCCCCACCAAGGCTGCACCCTCAATCCACTAGGAAAACGCTACACCAAAAACCCGCCCGGTCACAAGGTCTTACATTTTTATCAGTTTTGGTCCATTTGCATATTGGGGTTTAATTGTCCAATTACAGCTTCAGGTTGTGCCTGAAGCACTGTGACTGGAGTAACAAAGCACTGAAGCAACACCACTCACTCCCAAGGAAGTTCTTAAAGAAAGGGGTAGATTCTCTCTTCAGGTAGTGGGAAGAGGGCAGGTTTTGCTCCCTTTTGCTTTTCCCTAGAGTATGAGCAGACAACCTAATGTGCTTGTACTCCCCAGTACACTGAGCTGTGGGCTCACAGGTGATCTAGTGGCAGAATATCACCTTCAAAGGCTGGAATTGATTGACAGGACATACTATGAAGGAAGTGGTCACCCTTCAGTTATTATCAGTGAACATCTCTCTAAAGCATTCCTTCAATTCCAACCTATTACAGCACTTTATCCAGCTGGGGAATTTTAAAACATATTTCTTCTACAGAGTAAACCAGCGCTTGCTTTGAAAAATAAAACCCACTTGCAACAATTCTTTGAACTACAAGGCTTTCAGGAGTACTTCCTGCAATTGTGATCTATTCAGCAGTAGATCAAACACTACAAAAGACTAGAGAGACAGCCTGCATTTTAAAATTTACACTCCTGAAGCGACACTCTATCTAGAAGCAAGTACACAACTATTCAGAGCTTTCACTTGAATTGGGAAAGGTTACTTCACAGTTCAGTGGCACAAAACACAAACATCTCTTCAGCTTGTTCTCTTCTCATAGAAGAAGAAATAACTCCTTTTAACTAAGTGGAAGGAATTTCTTAATAAAGTCTACTGGGTAAGGTGTAGTACACAAGGAGACACTTAAAAGACCAGTGTCTAAATATACAATACTTGAGTATTTGTATTGTCTTTCCCTCCTACCCCAGCACTGCTATAGTTATCTTTGCCTTTCGCTTCTGGCTTAGATGCAAGAAAGCAGCAGACTGAAATCTGCCATCCTCTACACTGCATGAGAGTGGATTTCAAAGCAACAGTTTCCCAGGCCAAATCCTGCTCTATCTTTATCAGTACAAGCCTGGTGTAGCTCTCCCTCTCACTAAACCATTTCCATGTTTACACCAGTATGTCTGAGAGCAGCCTGGGTTTAGGATCCCCCATTCAGACACCTGCTATCCCAAAATGGATGGACACCAGAAAAATCTTCACTACTACTTCACATATGAGAAGTGAGAAAGAGTATAAATTTGGATTGCCTTTGAGGAGTCCCCCAAGTTCCACCTCTGTTTTAGGCAGGTTCAGCTTTCCCCTAATCGTTCCCAACAGATGTCTGGAAAAAGCCACCTAAAAACTTTATAGTAACAAAGGTTTGATACTAGAAAAAATATTACCCTGACTCACTGCAGTCTTCTCTGGGCTAATCCAGCTCTTTATGTCCACACAACACAGGAAAAACCCACAGAGCATCCACTACCCTGTACCTGTGGTGCTCATTTATGAGAACTGCAGACAAGTTACATCTTGCTAGAGTTGGGACGTGGTTGCGTGGTATTTGGAACAGAGCCAAGTGGGGCAGAGATGCTGCTCACCACGTTGCTGAGAAGGAAAAGGAGGGCAAGCCCCAGCGGTGCCAAAAGTCCAAAAACTACCTGAACCAGTGTGAAATGATGATGATCTCAGCCATAGAAGAAACTTCAAAGTGGAACTGTAGCTGCACTGTTTTTACCAGAAGGAGCCTTCTATAAATAAACTCTGTTAAACCATTTGACATTAAAATGCAGAGCTGCTTTTAAAGGATCAAAGCATTGAATGTTAGTTATTAGAATTGTTAAAATTACATTTTCCCTCTGGTCCTTCCTTATTATTAATCACAGTAGTTCCCCAAACTTCACCAGCTAAGCAGGGGCTGCCCCTGGAATGCATTTAAGTCACAGTGAAGTTATCACCATAAACTGCTAGAATTCACAGGAAGCAGTCAGTCCCACACCCACTAGGAACAAAAGAGAAATATCAATTTTCACATCTACTCGTCTGATTTGAGAGAGGGGATTCTAATCATACTCCAGCCCTCATCCCATTTATATTTAAGCATATCAGAGAAAAAAAAAATGCATATACACAATAGAGGTAGCACACACACACAAAAAAAGTAGTTGAGATAGAAGAATTTATTCTGTTCACAACATCCAGAATAGCAGGTAAAGCCACAATTCTGCCAGGAAGTTTTGAGTGAAATACTGCTTAGTAGTTGCACTCATTACACCATCTACTTTGGGGATTAATAGGAAAAACCAAACCACTTTTCTTCAAATTCATGGCATAACAGTCAGCCAAACGTCATTTATGGAAGCTCAGATGAAGCTGAGGAAGAATAATTTCACATATGTCCCATCAATGAGATCGATTACCACCAAAGCTTATTCTATGAGAGACGGGAATGCTCAGTTAAAACACAGGAGGAGTGAGAGAACACATGTAGCAAATTAATTAGAGTTGGTACAGTTCTTTCTCCTACAATCCACATGTGCAGTTCCTGAACAATACACTGCCTGAAGCAATACATTTCCGCCAACATAGCGAGAACCTAAATGCTGGTCTTTTGTATTTTCAGAACTGAGGATGAAACAAAGACTTACTCAAGCATGGACTCATCCTGCCAAAGATGTGTACTTACGATATGACTCCCTGCAGTTTGAAAACAACACAAAAACTTATCTGCTTACAGCCATAAAGATCTTTCTGTACACATGCTGCCTGATGAACATTTGGTAAGAATCAGAGCCAGATCTTAAGAATCACCCATGCAAATCTGAACACAACTGACCTAAAAGACTGTCACAGCTGGATGCCCAAGTGTTTCTAAATGCTCGAGCAGTATCAGGCACTCAGCTGGTGAGTTTATGGGCAAATGCCATTTTAGAAATGACCCATACTAGAAAATACTTCTGTGGAATACCAGGCTAAGAGTAAATGTACTTTGACATGAACAAACAAACAAAATAAAATTCAGTATTGTGCTGCATCATCATCTTTTAATGACAACCTCCAAATAATTTTGTTTCAGTTAACTGATAGGTATTTGTGCATTCCCTCAACAGGGGTAGTGCAATGGCTCTCATTAAAGTAGGATAATTTTTGTAGTTGTTTAGCATAAAGCCAAATGATGTTTTTACTGTTCCATAACAAGCATTGCTCAACAAGCAGATTCAATGAGGAAACACAGCCGTGCAAAAAGCAGTGATTTCTCTTACACCCATGTATCATTTCTGACACAAGCAGACAACAAACCAACTGGTCCTTGTTCTCTGCTTTAGTTGCTCATCTGCCTGGAATTACCCAAGAAAGGCTGTAGCACTGGAAATAGCAACAGTTGGCTGTTCTAATGTTATTGACCTCCTCCCCATACCTGTAGCATTTCAAACAAATATGCAAAGTGTGGATGCTTAGTGGGCTACCTTTTCCTAAAGTCACTCCTGCCAGGATGCGCTCTGCACCATCTAGCACCCTCAAAAAACTGTTTACAGAGGAAGAACCAGTGCATCAAGTATCATTTTTCTGAATAGATTATTACAGAAAAGAAGTTCAACGCATTCTCTGCAACAACAACAACAAGAGTAAACCATACTGTATGGCTGCATGGTGCTTATTTGCCAGCTGGACTTAAACCATGACAAATATGTAAGCAATCTGATAAGAGAAGCTTAAAATAACATTACTACTGAAAGCTTAAAAGCTGATCTACTTCAACCTGAATTATTTTTAAACATTTAAACTAATTGTAAATTACTAAATTCATTCATTTGATTCAGCAGAAGATTTTCAAGCATACACTTAAGCAAGTAGTTAGTTCCACAGAAATGAAAGCTTTTACACAGGTTTAATACTCGCAAAACACTGTAGCAAATCAAGAATGACCTCCAGAAATACAAAGTGCTTCAAGTGCCAAAAAATCAAACTACTTAATATGGTAAGGTAGGACATCTTGGAAATTTGATGCAAATCACTTTCATCCAGTGAGATAGACTCAGCATGTATCCATCCGTAATCTCCCAGATTAAATCAGTGACAAATGAGCTCCTATACTGTACCCTCAGTGCAACAGGGACATTAAGATTCAGATATAAAGAGACAGTATCCAAACAAAGTGTGTTCCCAACACCAGTTCCAACAACCCTTTGGAAACCAAGATTTAAGTCAAAGCAAACTTAGGAGACAACATTCCCCCAGTGACTATTCACTGCAGGAACAGAATCCCTTCAGCACTTCACATTTTTTTTTTTTTTCTTACTGCTGCTGATTATCCTGTGCAGAGGAAAAATGCTCTAGTGCTTTGTGTTGTGTGGGTGATGCTCCCATTTCCCAGCTGAGTTTGGTTCAACATTTATAGAAAGGATAAACTATTCTGAATTGGCTTCTATCAGTAAAATGACTCAGTGATCACTGTGCAAGTGGGAGGAATTCAAGCATTTGACATTGCTTCTCACATTCTTGCTGTCACAAATGCAAATGTTGGGGAATTTAAACTCGTTCCTATCCTGTCATTTTAAAATCCTAAAGGGACCTTTGATCATTCAGTGGCCTGTTAAATATTTAGCAGTCAGGAAGAGAGGATTTTTTTTTTCCCTTCTGCCATGGTTTTAACTGGTTTCAAATCTAATACTGCTTCCTTTATGTGAATACAATGTATCACCATTTGCTCACCATTTTCCTCAGAGAAAAAAAAATCCCTTCAATTAAAAATTGATCTGCTTTCTAAACTAACAAAAAAAGAAGACAGAAGTAATATAAACATATAGACAGAGCTGTGAACTCCACAAACTACATAATCTGCATGCACAGAGCATACCTACATCTTGGGGTCTTTGAAAATAAGTTTTAATTACTCTGTTCCCCTTCAGAGCTAAGTGCCTTGCAAATTTTGGCTGGGGACATGCCGAGCTTGTTGAAGGCAGCACTGCCACTACCCTCTTTAGAGGTGTTGGGTTTTGGTCCTGAGGGCAGCAATACCCCTACTGCACTTAAACCTATTAATCCCGCTGAAGCACGTGTGATTGTTTTCATCGTAATATTCATCACACTCCATGAGGAGATGTCTCTCTAACCTAGGAGCTGAAATTAAGCACCAAGGAGCACTGAACTGTAACCACCCCTCCTGCTCTGGCTCCACTCTGCCAGCAGCCTGAGGAGAGATGGCTCCTGCAGCCACCCACACAAACCCTCTCCCGTGCTCATTAGCGTGCCTGGTATATTAATGACTCATCTTCATCGTAAAGCACCAGCTCAGACTTCTCATTAATCACCTAAAGTGTGCTGGCTTCTGCAGTTTGCTCAGAGTCTCCGCTAATTCAGGCTTCAGCATTACAAACATGGGGAAAGAGTTTGTGGGGCAGGCCCCGCACTTCAGCAAGGACTTCGTAACTTCCCAGAAAATACCTTAGGTCAGAATCTGGTTCTTCCAACCCAGCGTTGGGTAATGCCTGGATATTTTTTAAAAGCCAAAGTAACTGCTTTCAAAATGTGATTCTTAAATTGCATGGGTGGCCAGCAGGGCACTGCTGGTACATTCCCAGTGACAGGCTCAGACAGAGAACTAGTCCTGTACCACAGCCCAGTCCACCTTTCCTGTAGAAAAAACGCTGACTAGCTTGTTCAACAGTATGAAAAACCTAGAGTAAAAAATGAATGCACTGTACTGCAAATGGATTTATCCTTCAGCGGAAGAGAAAAAAATTCTCTCTAAATATTCTGAAAAAGGTTCTATAAGTATTATGAAAATGAGAAAGTCACTGAGAAGAGCTGCAAGTTGTGATGAGGAAGTACTGACTTTTCATGGTCTGTGGGTGCTTTCTCTTGTATCCCAGCTATTACTACATTACATTCACAGCTCCTTCTTTACATCGCTTTGGATTTCAATTACTGTTTCTTAATTATTTCTGTAATAACTTCCTTTTTTTTTCATTTTACTGATGACTTTTTTTAACGCTAGCTACACTAGCTTAAAATGGGTTTTGCACAAATAAACACCAGAGCAAAGTGCACTGTTAGCGAAAACTAACAACCTATAGCTGATGTAAATTTATGTCCACCCACCAGTTAGCCCATCATTTTCTTCTCTTATAAGATGTCAAAGCACCTGTCAATCATGTAGACAATGTGAGAGAGAGAAAAGAGACTAAAAGAACAACTTTTAACTTGCCACACCATTCAATGGGTGAACCATTTGATACAGAGGCTAGAGCCCAGACACGGGGCATACGTATTAGAAACGTGACAGATATGTAAGCAATGCACCAAGGCTGTACCACTCCTTGACAAATCCCTTTCTTAAAATACACACTAGATACCACATATGGGGTATCCATCTAGAACCACATATTTGGCAGGTGTATACCAGAGCAGTTGCACTGACTTTAGACCTCATGATTGATCACTTATCTATCCTAATAGATTGCTCATTTACAATGATTATTTGTATTATTGGAGCACCAATTCTCAGACAGCTGGTTAACTTCAGCTCAAGAGACGTGCTTTGTTCAAGCCAAAAGCACACATCTTCATGTACAGCCCTCTCCACAAAGAAAGGGGACAGCCTCTTCCCTGACTGGGACTGCCAGACTGAACCAACAAAAGCCTGTAACTACAACTGGATGTTAACTCCCCAGCATTCGTATCTTGGAAACACTACTCAATTTCCTTCCACAGGACAAGTGTCTGCAGCTACCCTAAAGGAAGCGCTCATTCCTTCTTCCATTGCCTGCCTAAAATAAACACCTTTCTGGCACAGAAAAGACCCTACTTTTAGACATGCTACATATGAGCAATACATTTTGCTGCAAGACAACAGACTGAGACCTGAGCTCATGGCAGCAAGGGGCAGCCCACAGCTGACAACACTCACAGATCAGCTGAGCTCATGTCACAGGCAGAATTGCTTTCGTGCCTGAAATACATTTTGTTTCCCCTTCTGCTTTAGAATTTTTTTGGTTTTGCACTTGAGGATTACTAACTGCAAACCCAGCAGCCACATGTTGCTGCCCCTCAAAGTCCCAGCTCCTCTGGTGAATGGCCCTTCAGTGAGGACCTCACCATCGTCATCTCACTGCGCTTTTCACCTTGAGTAAGAGCAGTCCAAGCCCAGTCAGCACTGACCTGCATAAGGAATGGTATCCTGTTATACAGCAAAATATCCTGGTTCAAAGGGCCAGACTTCTGAAGTGAAGCTTCTCTCATCTACATCCCCAAAGGACTACCTGCCTTGCTCCAAGCCCTGCTCATTGCTGGATGTCTGTCAGTGCAATTCCAGAATGCTGACCCAGTAGCTGAAAACTGCTGAAATACACTACTGACCAAACCTGTAGCACCACTCAGCACTCCAGCTTGAGCAACACCAATGCTGTGGCTTCATCACATCCACTCTACATTCTACTTGACTAAAAGACTTGAAGTGTCAGTAAACCACCCAGTGGCTATTAAAGTGTCCCAGCACAACAAGAGTACTCATGAAAACACTGAAGGAGCTTACCAGTTGAAATAAAGCAACTTTTTATTTCCTTCCATAATACATTGCTTTCCTCAGGGCAATCTGACACTGTTCAAAAGTCCACATTTAATCAACAAAAAAGGGTGTCTTTCTACATGAGAACTCAAAGTAATTAACTTCAGCTGCTGAGCTTGTTAAGGACACTCCCCTGTCCAATACTCACACCACCTGAACTGGGACTGAGGCCCCTTCATATCTACACTCCCCACACTCACACAGAACAGTTTTCCTTCCTCACCAGCTGGACCCCAGGATTTCCACACAGCACAGTCCCAGAGGTCTCCATTTTTTAAGTACCTCAATCTCAGTGTAATAACAAAATTACAGCTCAAGCTGGTGCCTCTGAGGAGGGACTCAGAACAAAGGAGCCCCTGGGCTTTTATACCCTCACAGTCTAAGTGCAGAAAGGTCTGGAATCATCAGCTTCTGCTGTGTCCCTGGCCACAGGTCCCAGGGACCTGCTCTGCAAAGGGTCAGCACTTCATGGCCTCTTGCCAGGGACTCAGGCTCCTGCCCTCCAGAGCTGAGCCCATAACTCAATTGTACTGCAGCCACAGCCTGAGCTACCTGCACTGAATACACGCTTGCCAAAATGCTGAGTGAACTCACCCTGCAGAAATTCCAGACTAAGTCTCCACAGGAAAGTTTTGCTGTACTTGTGGTACATACTGGGAGCATGAAACCAGTTCAGCTTTATTGATATGTCTATACCCACACCAGTTCTTGCAATGCAGTTCTTCCACCAGTATAGCATATTCTGAAAAACTTTCTCTCTTTTTTTTACTATAAAAGCTTTGTTGACATTTAGGATGAAGTTCCTCAGAGAGCTCTACCAATATCTGTCTACCTTCTAAATATAATCTTTCTTCAGACATCTATCACATCCTCCCATGACACACACGGAATCTGTTCAAGCTTTTTATACAGTCAGTGACAGATTTAACTCTGCATTTGCCAGAATGGGATAGTATATCTATACTATAGTATAATATAGATAGTATATCTATATATGCACCAGCACTTCTGTGACGACATTTCTGTCCTTTCCCATCAATTATTAGACTGTGTAGCTACTTGTGGTCTTGCAATGCCACATGACTACTGAGAAAGAACATATTTTGTAGTTTGTAAAGTGCACAAGCCAAAAAAAAAAAAAAAGGCCCTCTGATGCTTGTTCTTTACAAATTGCACAGCAGGAACCAGCTCCTAGTCCCTTCCCTGGATAACCTCTCCGTTTCCCAGACTGCTTCTTGACACTCACTTGGAAGCGTGATGTGCTCTGCACTGCTACAAAGGAAAATCATCCCAGAGGATTGCCATGGGTTTGAAGTCAAGGGCATGCCATGTTTACTTGTGATTTCTGTTTTCTTTGGGAAGCCTTGGAGAGAAAAGTAAAAAAAAAAAAAAAGCTCACTGCTGATACAAAGCAGTGACTTCCAAGCACAAATATTTGCACACGTGCAGAGGCACTCTAGGTACCAGATGTAACCACAAAAGCATCTCTGCTTTGAAAACATTATGATTATTCTCACTTTTTCTTTTTGGCAAGTGAAGGAAAAGGTTTAAATTCAGGTAATGTTCTTCAAAAGACTGCATTAGAGACACAAAGATAAGCAAAGCACTCAAAAAATCATGAAACACCATCTGCTCTCTTTTATCTTCTAATGTCTATCAGCATCACCAGTGTTGCCAACATTAGTCACCCTCCTCATGATATTGGGTGTTTTTCTTCTGCTCTCAGCTCTCATAATCAAAATTATACAATAGCAGTTTAAAATAAACTAAAAAAAATCCAATACACTTGATGCTTGAGTAAACTGGTGCAAGTCAGCAGCTCAGAAAAGCAGAAGAGTTAGAACTATTTAGATAGAATTTAACTGCTAAAATTTGTTATGATATTAAGTGTACTCCAGGAGCTATCTTTCAGAGTAACTCAGCTTCCACAGAGGGATAACAACACTTAAGTCCCAGGGTAGCATACTGAATCTCTCAAAAATCTGCTTTTAACTATGACCACAGAATATCCAAAAAATCCTGTTGCAAGCCACATTTATACACAGGCATAACTCATGACAAAGAAGTCAACTGAACTCCGTGCCTTTGGAAGCCAGGCAATACTCAAACACCGAGCCCCATATTTGATTACAGTCTCATTATCATTATCAAGTGCAGCTTCTGCCTCTCTTGCCAACATTACATTATCACGATTACATCTTACTCAGTTGCTTCACACAGCTTTTATTTTTATATAAAGTGAAGAAAGCTTTTTCTATTCTGAAACACGAAGTATGTCACTGCCCACTGCCTGCTGAGACCAGGGTGCAGCTCATGACAAGCGCAGTAGGCACTGGAGAGGCACCAGCACACCTTGGCTGGCAGGTGGAGCAGGGCAGCCCAGCAAATGCTGCTCACAGGTGTTTTTCAACAACTCAGAAGAGCTGAGCTAGGACCCAATGATTTGGGTCCCTTTGAGAGCAGCCATCAGCTGGGAAACACATCCATTATAACCTGCTCTCTTTCCCCACTGCATCCCTAGCACAGGTGCCAACCAAAACCTCAGCCTCATCCTTTGCATTTAATAAGATCCCAAATCTTTAACCCCATCATCCTGCTCCTCCCGTTTGAACTGGCAAGTAGGGGCTGCACTATGTGAAAGCGTTCTGTTCCCTGCATGCATGTTACAGCCTGCATCTCTGCAGGAGGCTCTGACTCATGTCTGACTCATGCTAGACCTGTACCACCAACGGCATCTATCACAGCCAGAAAACAGTACTCACCCTCAGGTTAGGAGATATTTTAATGCCATGTGTGTTAAGTAAGAAATATGCACGAGCCAAGGTAGCCGGCACAAGGAGACTTGAAGGAAGATGATACTGCCCTGCACCCCACAACCCTCACTCAGCCCAAGCAGTGGGGCTTCCACAACGAAGATTAAACTGACAACAGCCACCACCTGAGCTTAACTTAACCACAGCACCCTGGCATCCAAATCCCATTCAAGACTTTTTGCATATGCACACTTGAATTCACAGAAAAATGAACACATATAATTCTTACACATTCTGTGTAAGAATACTTACACAGAAGAATGAACTTGATCCTCCACACAATCAAGTCCTGGTCTTTATGGCACTGTGATTTGTGCAATGAATTTTTCAAAATCTCTTGTCTTTTCCTATCTATATTTTCCAAAATGAAACAGCAAATTTAGTAATTTTCTTACTGCTACAGCTTGCCCCCTGCCCCTGCCAAGAGAGAGAGGAAAACCAGGATTTCAGAGAATTGGAGTATTTCTTACAAAGTCACCTCCCTCTCTCCTTCCAGCCTCAATAAAGCAAAGCCATTTCTCCCTCACATTTAAAACTACTGAGCTCATTAACTATTTAATGAATTTTGTGCTTTCCTGCTGCACAAGCAGCAAGCTTCAATCTATTTTCTAAGTTACGACTTTTTTGTTGTCATTTCTAATACACAATTTTGTGCACAGAGGTTTCCTGAGTGCCATGTAGACCAAGACATGTTTCTTCACAGTGGGAAATACAGAAATTGGTAGAACAGCAGCACTAAAATTAAAACATTTATTTGATATGTCAAACAAAACCTACATCACCAAACCAGGAGTTTCTTATAATATTACACTAGATTAAGAAAGTACAGGCAAAATGTGTAAAACATCGTGGAAATAGAAAATTTGAAATCTTATATGGTATATTGTATTTAGCAATATAATTTAACTGTGCTGTAAAGCAAAATTGCTTAGACATTGGACATGTATATCATTGTAGTTTATCCACTGCAAGTAACTCTGCCAGTGGAGACAAGAAATTTTTAGTTGCCTGTAGAGAATTCTTTTGGATGAAATATCAGAGGGTAGTTGAATATTCAAAACAAGACACATTTTAGAAACCTGTTTCTCAAAGCAAACCTCTTCAGTTAGTCCTTCCCGAAAACCAGGCCAGGTTTTTAATTGTGCATCTGTCAGTGCAGATCATCTAGATCAATCATTTAAATTATGGTCAGTTTTTAGACATTAGTTTTAGGAATGAGAAGAGAGAGGAGAGATCATGAGATGATCTGCTTGGTTGATCTCTGGCTGCTACTGCCAGTAGAGTTGTTAGAGGGAAGCAGACAGACATCCACACATTCAGGAGTCCATCTTTTTAATTTACTGCAAATCAAATTACCACCTACCTGGGCAGCATTCAACAACTGCCATCAACAGTAGTCACCAATACATCTCAAGAAGGCATCTTTGAGCTAATTAGTCAGCTTGCAAATTACAACAACTTTCCAAGCTTTTCAACAAGAAAACAAACATCTCTTCTAGTGTCACTTTTCCAAGTTTATATTTTACCTGATCAAAACCATTTAGAGCTAACATACTTGGCATTAAGAAAAAGGCTCAGATCCAGAGTCAGTGCCATAACTGCCAAAAACTTAGTCAGTTTTGGATTGAGCTGTCATCCATGTCGTAGGCTTAACAGTCTTGGATGCTTAGAAATGACAATAATAATGTTAGCCTTAACACAAGGTATCTGCATCATATGAACTGCTCTAGCATCACCAGAATTCTTAACTTGAATGTTAGTGCAGGTGAAGGCATGTAGGAAACAGCAGTGATATTGGAAAATATCACAATTTCAGAAAGCACACTGTAGCTGAAGAAAAGGCCAGTGGCAGCACCTTTCTCCACATCACCAGTCCTTCAATTATCCTGCAGTGAACCACAGGGAAATCACAGCCTTGGTCCTAGGAGGGAGCGGTTATGTGGTGGAGTGTGGGAGGAGCAGAGGAAGTGGTTTTTTAGAGTGACCATGTAAGCAGAGTCCACAAATCACCGCCAAGTAGCTACAGAAGAACTGCAAGAAAAACCAAGAATGAGTCCCTACCACAGGCAAAAAGAGTATGGTCCTGTCTCTTTGTAGTAACTTTGCCTGATTGGAAAAGTCAAGTTGCCTGCAAAGTGGGAGTAATTAGGGGGATCTTACACAGCCATTTCCTAGCAACACCATACAAAGAGGAAAAGCTTCTTCTATCAATTGCAAAATAACATTTTTTAAGAAGAAATTTAGCCTGACATCCACAAGTTTACAGATTTATACTTTTTTCCTTCTTTAAAATAATCATGTACCTAAATATAGAAAATAATTCTTTGCTATTTGGCATAAAATCAAAGAAAAGAACATATGTAAACAAAAATGCTTAAATAGCACAGGAAATAATTTATTATCTTAAGATTTTATTGGGTTAAATCAATATGAAAAAATAATTGAAATAGCAAAAGGTATCCTTACTCATCGAACAACCATGGTATAATGAAAGGAAAAGTCTCACAGGTTTGATGAAACTATTAGTCTTGGGTTTTGATCACTATTTCTCTAGAGATTCTGATGGGAAATATGTGAATGAAGTGAGGAAAGGGATCTCTCAACTACTCAAAATCATAAAGAAATAAATAAAACCCCAAAGCTAGCAAGACAGTTTCAGACACCTCCTTACATTCAATCGGTCTTCCCATCACTTCCACATAATGCTTCAATTTTTATTTTTTTCCTAACATTACCATTATGCTACCTATGAACTCCAGTGTTTGGGGGACTCCATCTTCACTTAATCACCTTCTGGCCAATTGATCACTCAACACAAAATATCCAGGCCTAACCTGCCTTGCACAGGAATGATTCTTGGGAGGAGTGGTGCTGAAGCTCGGTTGTGGAGTTAAAGTGAGATCAAACGAAGTCCATAAAACTCAGTCACCCACATTCATGAATTTCAGCCTTCTGAATGTTTTTTCTAAACACTGTGTTGATGTTCACCTCTGCAGAAGTCTTCCCTTGCTTACAATGGCATGCCAAGCTCGTCTTTTACACAGAAGGCAGAAACATCCTACCAGCTCTGCAGGTAGGGAAACAGACTGATTAGATTGTCAGTGATTAAATGTAAAGCTGCAGTCTGTTTCTGATAGACCAGAACTGTTCCTCCTACTTCCCCAGCAGCCTCCATCCATAGATCTAAATTTCAAAGCTCAAGTGCATCCAAGGCATTTTAAGCTCTGGAGTTAAAGATTAATTTTGCCTAGCAACATGCCCTTAAGTTATCTTACTTTTATGGAAGTTGTTTCAGTGATCCTTTTTGTTACAGAGGCAGCTTGGGCTCAGCATCAGCCATTTCATTTACAACCATTACTGAAAGAACCTGGGAAAATCTTTACCTGATCTGTCCAACCTTGAATTTTCTTCCCTGCTTCCTGCACTAATCCTTAACTGAGTATCACTGTTCCCATTTCCCCCAGAACAATAATTCAAGGAAATTGCTTGTTTTTTTACAGTACTACACAGTATATTAATTTCTGTTTTTCTCTTGACATCTGTGAGGATGCACAGAGTTCACTATGGGGTCACCAGCTGCAAATGCCACCTCCCATATTTTTGTGGAGCTTCTTTTGACCACGTGCTTGTCTGCCATCAAGCAAGTTATCCTGCACTATTGCCAGTGTCACTGCTTGTTTTCCAGGACAGAACATCTAAGTATTAATGATCACATGTCCAAAATACACCAGCTTCATAACTACACTCCAGCTCATCTAAAGATGCTTTAGCAAAGCCTTGACGTATTCTATCTTCCTCAGTTTCACCATATGGAAAAATTGTCCTTGTCCTTTGAACGCCGTATTGTCTCTGAAGAAAATCCTGCTAGCAGATAGCTTCACACACACAGCTCCCTCCCTGTCATTAGCCGGGAAAAGGGATAAAAATCCCATGTACAGAACAAAGTCTTCCTTGTTTAAAGAAGTTTTTAGGGGGAGCCGTATGAAACTTTGTGTACCACCCAAATAACGTGGTTCAGGATGAATATTCCTTTTTTATTTTCTTTGGCCAAAACTCCTATTGTTCCTGAAGAAAAAGGAAGCCTTTAATTGTTTTTCAGCCACATTCTCTGCATTGGATACCCTGCCAGATCTTTGCTGATCACTTCAGATGCTGACACTGCCTTTTTTTTTTGCCTGTTAAACTAACAGGGTTTTTTTATTATTTTCACTTGATGTTCTTTGGAAAAATGTAGATTGTTTTCCCAGTTATGCACCTCCATTAATTACCTTAGCCACAAGTTGTGTATCTCTGTTTTGGCCACAACCCCTCATTACTTAGTGTAATTTATGAACTCTGATATTCATTCAGCTCCCATGCTTTCAACCAGAGAAAAATAGTCCACTAAATGCTTGCAGGAACTACACTGCCTGCCATTCCTTCTGTAATCCCTGGCACTTTTGTTCATTGTCCTTAGTAGAAGAAAAATTAAGGTGGAGAGCATGTAGTATCAGTGGCTTCTCTTCTGCTGAAATGACTATGTGGGTTTATTTTCTGTTTGTGCAGGATCTGGAGTTGGTTCCTCAAGGTGTAGCTAAGTGGATCACCTGTGAGTTGCATGCTCCTCCTTGGGACATTTGGTGGCCATGCCACAAAAGCAAAGCTCTAGGGTCAGACTTCACCAGGTAGCTGACGCTGAGTTCAAATTGTTCACAGTAGGGTTATGCTGGCTGAACATGCAGTCCCATGTTTTAGTGGTGCAGTGATTTCTTCACCAGTTTCCAGCAGGAGTCATAACTCATCACTAGGACGTTCACAGAAGATATTTTTGACACACACTGTGGACATTTCTTATTTCCCTGCTACCCCCATTTTAAATCTCAGTTTGCCTTGATTCTTTTTGAGTCAGACTCCTCAAGAGTTTCTCCCGTCATTCAAAAAAATGACCAAAAACCCTAATAAAACTTGCAGAATTACATATCAAATTGTATTCTAACAGGGAATAACTTAATTGAAGCATAAAAGACGCTGAACTCTAAGCAATTTTAAGGGAAATAATTAAGCCAACATAGTGAAAAGCTCACCCCCTCAACTTCTAAAATCACAATTGCTCCTTTCACCCTAGTGGCTACAGCTATAGGCTTCAGAAAAATCTCAATTTTACATGCTCCTTGCTTTCTCTCAGTCACTCTGTGATGGTGAAACCGTTAGTATTTAAATCTGAAGGGTCTGGCTAAGAAGTTTATCTTACCTAAAAGAACATTCCTTTTGACTAAAAGCTAACAGTCCATGATGGTTTCCAACTCTCCACTTGTGAGCTTGGGTAGTACCAGAGAGGGGGAGATGCCACCTCAGGGCTCTCTCACTAGGGCCACAGTCAAGAAGGTTCCTGTCTGACCCGTCCTCATTTGTACTCACACTCTACGCACTTGGAGTCCCTGGAGCCCCTGGCAACTCTGTACCACATCTGTTTCGAACACAACAAAATCCCATCTTTCTCAGAGGCCTGAACAAACAAAATCAGTGACCTTATTTCATTTCCTTTCCCCCAAAGGAGCACTAATTTCAGTGCTGCGTTGTAGCTGGCAGAACAGTACATCTTACAAATTAAGCACTGAGAAATAACATTCCCAACATCACATTGCATAATGCAAGACACTGAGATTTACTATGTTATTCACGAGCCTTAACATACTGTACTCATCTATTCACAGAGCACTGAATCCTCCTTTTTAGAGAAGGCTCCTACATGTCCCATGCTAACAAAGATGACATTTATCAGTTTTACCATCAGTCTTTTTTCTCCTCAACTAATTTTGTCATGGTAGGAGTATGTCACTTATTTGTGGCATGCATTTGGGTGGAGTGTGGGGTTTTAATCACCAACTGGAGGAATTTTTGTTGTTGGACATTTTGGCCAAAGCAGTGTTCATTTAAGAGTGGTTCACAATTAGTAACACTGAGGCGCCCCACTGGAAGCCCTTTAGGAATCCCTATTTCAGAATAAGTAATCTCAGATTAGACACCCTGAAGTTAGAATCCTAATTATGGGTCACTCAACAATTGCCTTGGACAGGGATCTAATTTTTAATGCTGAAATGATATGATTGATTTTATTGCTGCTGAGAGAGAAACAACTAATTAGTTTGTGCTTTTTAAAAGAACAACCAGCAATTTAAGATTCTTTTACAGGGAAACAGTCAAAAATGCAGAGTTATCTGCAAATAAATCTTCATTGAATTGCTTCTCCACTGCCAAAAATAGGCCTCCATTGCACAGTAAGCAGAGGCTGATGGGAGAGAAAGGCATCATTAAAAAGCTAAAATGTGTATGTTATTTCACTTTCTCATGCAAACATTGCTTCTCTTTCACAGCCTCAGAGTAAGAGCATCACATTTGAAGGATGCCTTCTCTCCAGTTGTTTTGGAAGAAGGAGTAAAATAACTAGCACAAACCTACACAAACAATGTTAAAAAGTACCAAGCACCTAGAAGTGAAATACCTTAACACTTTTTGAAAGTCCTGATATCCTCTGACCAAATATTCTATCAAATACTTGACCAGATGCTTAGGTGGTCCACAATAAGCATTGATGAAAGTCAAGTGGCACTCCATGAGCAAAAAATCAACAGTGTGGGTGAGGATTTGAGAACTGCACCAGAGGCACTGAAGTTTCTCTCACAGAGAAAGTCAGAAACTCCTGCACTGACTGCAACGGCCAAAAACTACACACAGCTGAAAATCCTGCTCCTGGATGGAAACAGAAGCATAGGCAATAGAACACCAGATCAAATCTTGCCCAACAAGATTGCTCTTTTGGCACAGAATCATAAAATCAGTTGATTAAGCGTGCACAGTTAAATTAATCTAGTTAGATTTTACCCAGGCAGCTGGTGTTGTACCTCAAAAATCTTAATTTAAAAATTAACTCAAATTGATTTGAAACAAACCAAAGCCTTTTGAATTTAAGCTGTAAAGAAAGAATAACAATAAATGACAGTGTTACAATGTGAGGGAAGGTGTCTCATCAGTTACTAAAATGATTTTTTAAAAATATCTTCCTTAAAAGATCTGTGATAGAAAAGACAGCATACTAGTCACAGATTTAGAAGTGGTAATGAAGTGAAAGAAATTCTGATTACTGGAGCAGAACAGGAAAACAACAATCTAAAAACTGAATCTCAAATATTAAACTCCCAGATTTATCCCAGAAATAATTTGTTCATAAGCCTCAAATCTCACTTTTAAAAAAACCCCACAACTATTTGTAGCAGGAAATCTTGAAAACGTGAGCCAAGTGTAACTGTTACATACATGTGTAAAATCCCAAAAATACCCAAATGACAGCTCAGAGACACCACATCTCCCCTTCACTTCTGGCTGTTAGGTCAGAAAACTAAGTTAATTTTTCTGACTTTTAAACTCTTCTTCTCTCTCAGTAAGTCTTGCAACAAAACCAGCATCCAGCTAAAGCTCATAACACCCAAAACTTGAAGACACTGTCTTTACAATGCCTATTTTAAAAAGTATCCATGAGAAGCTGCAATCACACTAATCCATTACGAAATATTTCAGAACACTCATGCAAACAACTCTTTAACCATTTCAACAGCATTCATCATTCCTCTTATTTACATTCTATTATCATACAAATGAGAAGCCACTGCAAATACGCATGCAGTAATGTATTTGCACAGCTCCTTTAAAAAAGGCTTTGTGAGTTTGGAAGACTTTCTATCCAAGAGCAAGAACATTCCGTGCAATCAGTGACCAAATGCACGGTGCAAATAAACTGCAAACAGCAGACAGAGCAACTGATAGGCTGAAACAGCCAAATAATTTTGAATAATGGGCAAACTAACGGAAATTGAAATCTGTTCACACATCATTTATGGACACAACAACTAAAATTTCTGCATAACAAAGTTTTGAAATAAGTATTAGAAAATACTGCAGGAAAAAGACGGCTACCACAACCAAGACTGGAACATTATCCTTCTCCTCCACTACTTTCTTATAATCATTCAGTCTAAAACAAGAACAGCTCAGCTCTACTGGATGAGCAAGTTACATAAAAGTATTTTTCAAGAAGTGCAAATAGAAACTCAGTTAACGTCAAAAAATATCAGGACGAAGATCATCTCAAAGAGCTCAGATTTCATATTTCTTTGGTCATCAACTTGACCTTTGCCTGCTAAACAGCACAGAGATAAGGAATGATAGATCAGCTGTCTTCACAGATGAAAAGTAAAGGACATCCAATACAGCCACCAGTACCACAATAAAAATCTTCACGTGGGACTCTGGCTGCAGATGGTTACACGAATTCAAATAACTGCTCGACAAGTTGAGAGGTACCACAGGGAAACAGCACTTTTCATACAATGGTTCTGACACCTCCGGCTAGGAAGTTCCCTAACTGAAAATACCTCCTGGCAAGGAAGAGTGAGACCATGCCCTGCATGTCCCGCAACTTCAAGATGAGATTCACATGCCACAGCAATGTTTATTCCACTCCATCCATCCAAAGTACGCTCTTTTGGATACAGTGTGACTTCAGACAACCATTACAGGAATCTTCACCCAAAGACCCAAAGAATACTGTGTTCTACTTACAGTTCAGACTGTGTGTGAGGAAAGCACCAGGGCTGCTTAGAGGATGACCCCTATGACTCAAACATGGTGTTTGTGGGTCTGGTCAATGCTTACCCAAGTACAGAAAGAAAAGTATTGACACAGCAGCTTCAGGCCAACACCAGTCTGTGTATGTTCCTCTTCAACGCAATCCACCAAGGCACAAGGCATCCTCCTCCCCAGCCATGCAAGAGGTGAAGTGATTTGCTCTCCACAAGGATTGGACTCAGAGGTAATTAGTTAATGCTGAAAGACTGACTAGGACTCGTGCTCACCATCTTCTGTAATAGAGTAGGGTCATACAAATACAGTTTTTTCTGTAGCACCCATGTCTATCTTGTCTGCACTGATGCCTGTTCAGGTGGCCTAAATATGTACTTTTTAACTGTACCTTTAAATACTAACTGACACTGAACACTTAATTCAGTTTCCCATCTTTTTTCTCAAACAGAAATTGACATTCATTTGTGGCACTTGAGCCAATCCTGTCTAAATAATGTGACACAGAACAAAGATTGTTGAGAAAGGCATGCACAGAATAGTACTGCATGTGTGTTCTGATAGCAAACACTTCAACTACAGCCCAACTACTAAGGTGAGACTTAAATCACAAGGAGGATAGAATTAGTAGATGCTCTAGAAGTCATGGTAAAAACAAGCAAGGCAAAATTCTGTCCCTGAAATTAAAAATGTCACTACTTTGGTGCAAAGTTTTACACATCTCACAGATATTTTAGGAGCTGCATATCTACTGCACTGGAATGCCCCCCTGTTGTAAACATGTCTTCATCCTTGATTATCAGTAATAAGACTGAAAAAAAAAATCAAATAATCCAAACTTCATAGGAACCACAAAATGCCCTCCTTTCCATTTCCACTTAAGCACCTTTTTTTTCCAGTGATGGACAAGGAAAAGGACTAGAAGATAGACTATTCTACTATTCTGGCTTCATTAAGTATCTGAAAACTCAAAAGCAACCAGTCTTGTGATCACTATCTCATTTCAAATCAAAACCTCCCATTACCTCACAGTAATTGTCTCCTTCTCTGACAGTATGAAGAAGACTCTAATAGCTTACTGTATTTCAGAGTCTAAGGCAATAAAGAACCAAACTGCTTGGCTTAGGAAAGGTGGAAGGGAAAGCAGTAAAAAAAAAAAAAGGCAGTAGAGTTCTAAGTTACTACTACTTACCTCAGAGTTAATATAGTGATCTTTCAGAAGGGAAAAAGAGTTAAAAGGCAGTACATGCCATCACAATAGACTAAATGCATATAGATACAATAGAACTTCAGGAAAGCAAAGAGATGACAGTCTGGGTGATCTGTCCAAGAGCATAGCTAACATCTGTGCTGTTTTTTTAATTGCAAAGCACTTCTGTGCAATGCTTGACTGATCATTATTTTATATATTCACAGCTAAGAAGCAGTTTCCCTGACGAGAAGATCGTGCTGCCTGGCATTCGTACTTTTTACTAATATCCCAATTATGTTACTACTGATGACCAAGAAATAGAATAAAGTATTCGGTAAGAAATATGGCCATGCACCAAATTATCTCAGATTCTCAGATGTTCAGTCTACACAGTCTTTAAAAACAAAACTATTTATTTGGCATAATGAAGTACTCCAAGATCAGAACAATTTTGAACAAATGGCAAAATAGAAATGAAACACCAAGTAAATGGAACAAGTTTTCTGTTGAGTAGGTTTGACTGACAAGATCATCCTTACTTGCTGTCAAAGAGTGACAGTCCACACTGAGGTGGCTGAACAAGCAGTGAAATAAAAACTTACTGTCAAAGGAAGTAAGAAAACTTGACTGCCACCAGCTGTCACTGTACCAGCCTTACCCTCTTGTTCTTAGTCAGTTCTAGTTGCTTTTAAACCTTGCCAATCTAGAAGATATACCAGGTTGATCAAGAGTACAAGACAGAACTGACAGCTGACAGGCTCATAATAGCCCTTCTTCATGCAGCCAGGCATATTAAATGGGAACAAGAGGTAAATTTAACAGACCTCAACACCATCTTTCATGGTAAGACTATGATGTTATTTGCTGCTCTGTACTACTTGGATGTTATCCACCCAGTGCTTGATGCGTCTGAAAGAGCAGCTGCCCAGATGACTGATGTTGACTCCTACAATGGAGAAGGCAACATTCCAGATACTATGGATGAACAATACAAGGAACAATGAAGAACAAAAGATTTTCAGGTCACATTTAAAGCCAGAAAAATTACATATCCCATTTATTTCCACCCTCTAGAGACTTATTTAATCATCACTCAATAATGCCTGGTGGCAAAACTCAGGGTTTTCGTTTCTTGTTTTGTCATGGACAATTACTACAATTTCTCTCATATACAACTTTACCAGACAATGGTTGAGATTCTTAACAAAAATTTGAACACCGCAGCATGCACTGCTCCAACAGTAAAAGATAAGCAGAAACAAGTCACAACTGTTCAAATACAGAGTTCAAAAAAGCCCAGATATGGAAACATCCTAAGGGCTGACGTTACTTAATGAAACTATGAACTCCTCTTAGCCAGTACACTTAAAGACCTGAGTGAGAAAGCCTACTGTTAACCAGAACAACTACAAAATTACATACTAGCATTCTTAAAATATGCTAGTTGTACATAACCAGTTCTATAGATGTGTATGTTATTTTATCTTATCAATACGCCCATTCACTTCTGCTTGTTTTTCCTACAGGCACCTGTCAAAACTTCATGCATTCTTGAGCAGCCCCAGTGGCTGCAGTTCTGTTTATCTGCTCACCAAAGCACTGTTGGGTAGCTGAGGAAGAACAGTCTTACCCTTGATGCACTTTCAGTTTCATCATTAACAAACTAATGCACTTAAGCCTGTTTAGCACTCCTGAACAAAGACAATCACAAGAATCACACACTTAAGCATGAGCATGTTTTTAAGGTGAATGATTCTCATGCACATCCCAAGTCTTTCAGGGCCAGTCCACAGAGCATGCAGGTGTTGCACTCCTGTCCTTTGATTTTGAAACTGAAGCAACCTGCTTTTTGAGAAATCAAGTCATCAGCTAAGACAGGAGCTTCTTGGTTCATCTCCCTCACTTTTTGCATAGTCTGGATCCTAGCAGGACTAGCAGTCCTTCAAAGCTTCCGTTAGCTACTGATCCAAAACAAGTGAGGGAAGGAACTTCATGCAATGCCTCATTGTGAGGAAGACAGCTTCTCTTAGTCAAAGATAGCTTGTATTTCTCCACTTCTTTGCCCTCACTTCTCAAATCAGTCTCAAATGCTGGGCACACGCAGAATGAAGCTTCATGAAAGCACAGTGTGTTCTAACAAAGAGCAACCAACAGCTAGCTGGGTGTTTTGAAAGACAAACCACAATGTCTGGAGATGAGCCAGCCAAATTCCTGCCTCTCATCCAGAAGAGATTTTAAAAACCCCAAACAATCCAATGCATCTCAGATATCACAATCAGAAGTTACACGATGGCCTTACAATAAGGGACATAACAGATGAGATACTGCAACATAGAAGCTGTTCATAAATATGCTACATACAGTAGCTTGAAACACAGTCATGATTTTAACAGCTACATTGAAATGTTTTTTGCAAGTAGTAGACAGTTCATGTCAAAACAAAAAAATACAAACGATTTCAAGTTTTCTTCCTTCTGAAAAATGTTTGGTAAATGCTATGACAGGTTTGTTCCTCTCCTTGAATGTCAGATACGTTCAACTAAATGTAGAGAAAACCCTAAAAGTCTACATGAGCTCTTACTTCTCCTGGATCATTGAGGCATTTTAATAAAGATGTATCAAGCCAAGCTATATACTCAATTTCTCCTGCATAGCCACTGTGGATAAAAGTCTTGTTCCTGTTCACCCATGGACAAGCAAGGCAGCCTTTGATAGATTTACAGAAATGAAGCTGAGCATTAGGGTAATAAAAAGCTTACCTTGACTTGCACATTTGTGACTAGTAAGAAAAGCAGGAAAGCACCAATCCAGTTCTGATCTCCTACCAGTCTACCTGGGAGGTTGGGGCAGGAAGTGCCCATAACAAACACTGTGTAAATTCTTTATACTTTGTTGAGACAGTCAGCAGTTCCCAAGTGTCAATACCACTTCCAGTGATGGACAGTCACTCCCCTTGCCATCCTGGCAAAGGGGAGATGGATGTCTATCAATACACGGCAGTCATCGTTACTCCCACAGGACTGCCACAGAGAGCATGGCAGAGGAGCAAGAAGGATAATGGCAGGAGGGTTGGAAGCAGACTATCTTTAAGGTTCCTTCCAACTCAAGTCATTCCACGATTCTCTGAAAGAGCAATATGATTTTGTATTGGACTGATGAAATAGCTGGTCAAACATTCTGCACCCAATGGGAAACCAACAGGATAGGGCTCCTCTACAGGACACAAGAGCGCTTGCAGGACAGATGGATCTAAGGCCCAGATTTTAACAGGATATAGAAGTCACTGCACAGATTTTAACTTACTGGAAAACTTAGAAGGTAATCAGATTTTATTTCTAACATGGATAATCAATACTACCAAAGCACATAGCTGTAGATTTTTCTTAAACTTAATAATCTTTGAAAATTTCTTTTGTCCTTTCATGCATACAAACCCATTCAAACTCGAGATCCTCAGAATCTGATGAGTTTCCTTCTCCTTGGTGCAAGAGGTACTAATTAGGTGAGCTAGTGAGATGTCAGCATACAACCTAGGAACATTTGGGTGGATGTGATGGTTTGCAGAGAGCTCAAAATATGCCTCAGGCATTGAAGAGTGGAACATGAAAGCAGAAGTGGAGGACATGGCATGATGGACGCTGCATAGATCCTTTCAGATAATCTGAAATCTTAGTTGAATCTATGTTCCTGTAAAACAATCACTCAAATGCCCTGCTTTTCCAAACTACTCCAGTGTTAAGCGCTAGGCTAGACATTCAAAAGCAGTCAGCACTCACAAAGCTCTGCTACAAATAAGTTTCCTGGCAATTATCAGGACAGACGCAGAGCACTTATAAAAAAAGGACCTAAAATGCAATTTCTTCCCAAGGGATTCACATTTATTATCAATGTTAGACAAAGTTGGAATCCATTTCATTTCCCATATCACAGTTTGAGCCCTTTTTCTGTGTTCCCAGAAGAGGAAAGATTTCTGGAGAGCGAGTTCTGTGCCAGTATCCCATACCCCAGGGAAACAGGATTAGAGGTTGCCTCATGGTGCTTGAATGCAAGGGGAATCGAGAATTACCTTTTCTCTTCCCACTCATTCCCTAATCACCAAATACCCCCTACCCAGTCTTTTCATCCTTCCTGAACCCAGCTCTTTCGCCACCATTGGCTTTGATCCCACAAATACTTTTGCTAACTAGAGGATGCAGAGAAAGGTTGGGTTTACCATCTGTCGTAGTCAAATCAGTTACTGTTTTCTTAGGCCAACTTTAAATCCAAGATAAACAGAGAAAACTTGAAGAAACTGAATGTCCTTAAGTCTCTGTGGAATGCATTAACCTGACACCTTGATCAGCTATGATACTCCATTTTATTTCAAGTATAACCAATAGATCTCCACATTTTCTTTGTGTAGCCTGCATACCAAGGATGAATTCCCCAGTCTGATTCTCCTTCAGGAGGCCTGCAAAGGCTTCCCTTCCCATAATGTACCACACACAGTCTAGAGGCATAGAGCTGAGCTAAGGAACACAGAGGCTGGGAAAAGAAGAAATAGCAAATCCACCACTACTCAACTGTCAGCAAGATGTTTACATTACTCCAAACAGATTCCAAAGCAAGGTCTAAGCTTTGCTTTTTAAAGTGGTTTCATTACTTCTCCCAGCCTCCCCTGTTTCTCAGTTTGGACAACCGCTGGCATTTCCAGCAGTCCAACCAGCCGTATTATAAAGCGTACATCCAAAATGCAGCTCAGGGAAAAATCTACAGAGACAGCTAAGACTTAAAAACTCCATCTCATAGATGGTGTGTAGGAGGTGGAAAGAGGCACTGCTAAATCTGTTACCTTTCCTGTGAATGATGAGCATACCACCCCTTCCAAAAATAGACTACAGAGGAAACATTATGGTGGTGACTGTGAAAAAGCAAGCTCACTACTCTGGCTCAGACATCAGGTCAGCTCTATTTGAACACATGACCTCCTTCAAAGCTACTGGAATAGCTATTACTTAGGTTTTTGCTAAAAAAAGTAAACACATGGAATCTATTAAACATTATGCTGCTTAAAAAAAAAGTACCCTCATTTCAAGAAGCTGTTGCATAAATTCCACGCTACCAAAAGGTAACAACTGACCTAAGGCTCCTAGTAAGTTTCCATCTTCCACCTGTTGGTCTCACAACCCTGCACTGCATGCCATCAAAACAGCCATCACTAATCCCTCCTGCCTTCACCTTTTAAACATTTGCTATGCAAATACATGCTCATAAAGCCTTGTGCCCACGCTGTGGACAAGGAAGAGAGTTTAGCTGCTCAACGCATTGGTCCAGCATCTTCAAATACAACAAATGCGCTCCAGAAAAAATTCTAGGACCATGGTAGGGATGAGAAGGGAGGAAATCTTTCTTCCATCTGAAGATCTGTGCGAAGCCAGTGACTTGACCTGTTAGAATAACTTTCTCCAGAGAGGGAAATTAATTCAGCCTCCAGCTCTATTTGATCTCTGACCTTTCTCTACAAATAATTTGCATACAGTATGTCTGAACTTGGTCAGTTATATCTTGAGGGATTTGTAAGATGATCTGCTGCATGCACAAAATTAAAAATGACCCAGCCATTAAAATGGATGCTACTAGGAATTTGAACAGAATCATTTGTTCAGATCAACCATTTGTAGTATTAGCTAAGTCAGACAGGAGTTAAACAAGCATCTCTGAGTACAGTTCTTACATGGCTAAGATATGCTGGTTGCTAATTAATCAACTGAAGTGTTTGATGCCACCAGAGTAATGTTATTATTTTTAATTGACAGAAGTATATTCATTAGGCAAAGTGTAAGTGTTTCATGCACACATTATCATCTTTAAACTGCATTATGGATATAAATTCTACCAAACCGGCCAGCAACTGCATACATGCTTACAATTAAGCCACAAATTTCAATACCTTTAAAGTATTAACTTATTACAAATTATTAGCTTAATAATTAAGAACACTTCAAATTAGAAGCAATCAGAAGCTCACAGTGAATTCTCAACACCAGAGATGCTAATAAGTTTTACAGCTTCCAGCCTCCTTCCTGAAGGCTCACACAAAACCAAGAGAACCTGTGAGTCTTAAAAGTGCTTTGTAACCCAGCTCAATTGCCCTTGTCATTTTCTTCCCCAAGTACATTTTGCATTACAAGCTGTAAAAATAATTCTCTTTAGGTGTGATAGCTCATTTCAATCACTGCTTCTTGCCTTCCTCCTGAATGGAGACTCCCTGTTGGAAATACTGTCTCTATGGATAAGTAGAGATTTCTCATGACTGACACACAACCTGACACCTTAATTGAATTTTTAACACCACTCCAGGGCAATGCATGTTCGTTTAAACCACAGTGAACCCTTCGGGCCTTAAAACCATCACAGGGAAGTAGTAAGGAAATAAAAGATCCACATTATCTTTCTTACAAATAGGAGCACATGAAGAAAGAACTACATTACACCATTAAAAGGTATAGCAGAGGTCAACCAAAGAAGCCCAGAGCTTTTGCTTCATCCCACAGCCCCTGAGAAGAAATCTGTATGGCTGACATAATACTGGCATGGTATCAGCTGCTCTAGGTGATGCCCCTTCTACACAGGATGGAGTGGGAGGTGGGACAGAGGGATTAGGATGCTTCAAAGGCACAAATCTGTTTTATGTGCTTCTAAAGGAGAGGCAATTACAGACAGCTCCTCTTTCTGTTCATAGCTAACCCACCAAGCAGGGTAAAAGTAGTTCTTTACTGGATGCGTCTCCTCATCTTGAGCTTGATTTTTGACTTTTCTGACCCAAGCCTGGAAAACCTCCAGGGTATGTGCTAATAAAGCACAAGGAAATAGCTCTGAAAGCTAACACCAAAAACTTGGAGGGCAATCAATATGTCCAATACACTTCAGAATCAGGCTTTCTGCCTGCTTCAGTCTTGCAAAAAGCATGATTTTTTTGAAGGACAACTTAAGTAGCTTACACCTCCCTGTCAGTTTCCTTACAGGGAATATTTTGCATTAGATAAGCCACTGGCAAAAAAGATATTTGCAATCTAAATGTTCAGATGCATTTCTAAGATATTCAATGTAGCTTTGTCCAGTAACAAATTCCAGTGTCCACATATATCATGGAAACTTTTCAAATACTCTTAGACAAGTACCTAAAAACTGAAAAATTACTACCAATCATCCTTATCCAGGCCACTTAACTTCCTCTAACAAACTAATTAACACAGTTGAAAGCAGGTGAGAAGTCAGTTTAACAACAGTTTACTGTAGAAAAGATGGATCATCTCTTCTCTTTCATTATGTCTTAGCAGCTTTAAAAAAGTCCCAGACATCTGCAGGCTATGCCCAAGCTTTTATCTATTACTCCACAGATTCTTTAGGAAGTTCAATCAGTGGTTAAAATAGCCACAAAAATGGTGTATATCATATGACAATATTTGCTAATCATCACCAGTATTCTGATATAAACTTCCTTTCTTCTGATAGTAACAACAGCACTGCCAGTAATTAGGAAGTCCCAATACAGCATCCCACCTTACTTCTTTCATCCTCCCTCTTCCTCTTAACCTACAGGATTTCTTTGGGAGGGAGATGACATTGGATTGACATTCTGAAAATACATATTAATCTCTATCTCCACAGAGAGGTATTTACTCCACCTTTCAGTTCTTGAAGTTTATACAGCCCTCATCATCACACCAGTCTAAGGCCCCAGTCTGCTACTCATGCCTATTAAACATCCCGCTGCAGTGCTTTGCTGAATAAGACTGGCAGACAAACACACATTGCAGTGCTTTGCCAAAATGTCATTTCAGCACCATAAACTTTCACTGCTAGCTAAAAAAAACCCTGCCAGCTGCAGTCCTTGGCTTTTACAACATCAGCAACCAGCTACCATCACAAATCCTCTGGAGACAATGACTTCCAGATAGGAGCAGAATGAATCACATTAAAGCTTCTTACCTTCCAAGCCTTACACACTCCTACTTGGCCAGCAGAGGAAAGGAGCACTGAAATGTGGCAGAAGATACTAAGGAGACTAACCTGATAATATTCGGAAGCTTGTAAAACCCTTACCTTAGGTGGCACAAAATTTCTACTTCACAACCTGCCCAGCTATCCTGGGTTACATAAAACTATTTCCCATCTGAAATTGCTGAATCTTTCCCGCAAAGTGGGCAAGAACAGGAATAGTTGGCACAAATATATATCTTTCCCAAATGAACTTAGAAGTATTCCTCTCACCAAGTAGCACCTTTTTGAATGTTTAGCATAGGATTGGCAACTGTTTAGAACAGGGGAAAAAAAGGTGAGTACTGCATGAAATCCCATAGATGGACACATAGGAGAAACTGGGACATTGTGAAATGGAACTGGTTCTGTTGTTAACCTGAGAGAATTCCATATTGCAATGGCCATACCCACACATGGGAGATCAACACAGAAGCCTGGAATTTGCGGTGGGGACATATTAGGTAAGTTACACAGGAACAGGAGATGGAAGATATAGGAGATGGAAGGGAGACCAGAGTAAACAAGAGGGAGGAAACAAAGCAAGCTACAGACAAGCAAGCCCTTATAATAAATGCAAAAGGCAGACTCCTGGTAAAGGATGAGGAATGTCTTTTGCTTCTCCCTCATAAGTTAAAGAAAAAAAATTAAAATTATGTTCTGCTATTTGTAGATATTACAAATATTAACTCATTAGCATGTCATGAACAATTGCTAGTGGAGAATGTGCTTACCCTTCTATCAGCTGGCAAACAATTTTTCCTGGAGACCAAGGGAGATAGGCATATGCAGTTTAAGACAAGGGTAATTAATTTCTCCATATTCAAAGATAAATCTGAGGTTAAGCAATTGCTAGAAAACAAAGAACAATACAATGCCACCCAAAAGCTCCTCAACTCAACTGCTCCACAGGTAATTAGAAATTTATTATGGTCAGAAGTAGTGAAGGCAGCAGATAGACCCTGAACATCCGTCTGCACTAAAACGTTATCACAGCATGGAAGCCATTAGGAAACCAGGAAGACTCACAAGACCTTTATATTGCACTGACATTTGCTCCTGAATTAATGACGAGCAATAACCTCCAGGATATTTTAATAACACCTTACAAGTTCTCTTTCCTCAAGTTCTGCTTAAGTCACAGATATCAATGCATGGAAATGCTTTGACAGAGAAAACATGATCTTCCTTCAAATACTGCTATTTTGCCTTCTGAGAAAAAACATGGCAATGTGCCCCACAGCAGGAAAAGTATTTTCTCTGCCAACAAGGGAGGTCAAGCATAAGTTGCTATTCAAAATTCTACCAGCACTTCAACACACGCTTCAACAAACACAAACTCTAGCACTTCTATCTACAGTCACTCATCTTCCACCTTCTGGTTTTTTCCCCCCAAGTATTGTTATTTTCTGTGCATATTCATTTCTATATTTCACAGCCTAATTTTAAATATTTCAAACAATGGTGTTCAAAGTGACATAAAATTAATCTACTCACATCCAGAAGTGCTACCAAAATGTGCACATACCTGCCAAGAAGGAAGTGACAGGTAAGAAAATCATACAAAGAAATAGAGAGGAAGAAGAAAAACACTGTATTTCCTTGCTGGCTTTATGACTTCTGTACCCTTCCTATTAATCAGCTTATTTTCTGTGGGCATCATTAGCATATTCCATCAAATAAAATTTTCTGTAAACATTGGAGTCTGCTTCACACACTCCACACTGTTCTTTACTGTGCCATTAGGCAGTATCAACATATACTAAGCTACATATGGGAGGCTTGCCTGTGTGGAAACACCAAGAGAAAATGGAATTGCATTAATGAAACTGCATTAAGTGGCCTCAACTGCAACTGAACTGTATTTCCAAAATAAATTCAAACTACTAAATCAAAGCCACTTGCATTCCAACTCAGAATTCATACTGGATTGCAACACAATTTCACAGGTCTACTGACATTCATACCTCCGTACAACCTAGATGAGTCATGAGTTTCCCATCAAAAAAATACATGTGCTGTCATAAGGAGATGAGACTGTGTACATAAAGCAGATTCAAAACTCTAATATCACCTGCCTATGGGTGCCTTACAATTCACAAAAAATCAGAGTTTGCTGTTCCTAGAATATGGATTAGCTTTATAGAATGAATTTGTTACAGATATTTTAGTACAACACACCATCATTAATTCTGAGATCAGTAAGAAAAGCTCTACCAAAATAAATCAGTCCAGCTATGCTACAATCAAAGAGATATGTCAGCTCACTGACAGCTCCACTTCCTTCAAGAATTTAAAGAAACAGCTAACAAAGGCTTTCTTTTAAGAGGGTCTTCTGTGAATCAGCTCCTGAGCAGTGTGGATACCCTAATGGGAAAACTATGCCTCATTCTTCCCCTCTCAATCAATCTACAGACATTAAAAAAGGAAACACTGCTAATAGCTGCTAAATATCCTCTTTGTTTTGCAGCAGTCACTCATACATTATGCATAAATCAAGAATAAAACAGAAAGGGAAAAAGAAAACCCACCCCAGACTACATGCTCTGCACATTATGATTTAAATAGAAATTTGAGAGCAAGTGTGGTCTGACTGATGTTCAGTTGTGGCTATATGAGCAGGCCTTCTCCCATCAATCTAACTCCTATACTAATCTCCTATAAACCTAAACCACTGGTTTCCTTGAGGGAGACAGACTATGTGCTAGTTACCCCACAAGAAACCACTCTATGCAAGCTTGCAGGGCCAGGTTGATGGGGCACTGAGCAACCTGGTCTAGGGGAAGGTGTCCCTGCTTGTGGCAGGGGGTTTGAAACTAGGAGATCTTGAAAGTCCCTTCCAACCCAAATAATTTTAAGCTTCCAAAGCACTGCTGTACAGTATATTGAACATTAAGATGGTCAGAGAACCAGATCTTCATATTCTATCAAAATACATAGTTCCATCTACACCCAAATTCTTCAATGATTAGACCTACTTGTAGAATCTTATTGACAACAAAAAACGACATTAAAACTTATTTTTAAAGTTTCAGGAATTTTCCATGTGGCATGTCAGTATTATGGCAGTGTAGCAAAGAAAATGCACTAAATAGATTCCAAAAAAATAAAAAAAAGAGACAAAACAAGAAAATGCCGGTTGAAGCTTTTTAATTACCAAGCTAGGCATTTTTATTGTATGCAGATAACAAGGAGAGCACTAAAAAGGTGTTGGGGACTTTAAGGTTGATATTCAAACTTTGGGAACTGATATCCAAGATAACTTAGGGATGACATTTGACTTCTACTTAAGTTATTTCTGCATAAGATTTCTACAGAAAAGTTTCTAAACTGATTTCTGTTTCTAAAAATCAAAGTGTAAAGTGCAAAACCTCAAGATTTCATATTCAGCTTTTTTTGGTTTTTTAAACTACAAATGGTGATCAAAATTTCTTTGGGAACACACAGGAATCTCAGTTTGCAAAAAGACAAATCAGACATCTTTGAAAGAAATGGTATCACATTTAAGAAATCGGTGCTTAATAAAGCAGAAAAGTATCCTTCCTTTTGCCACTGAAAGACAAATTTTCAGTGACACTCAGCGGGTTTGCATTCCTTCTACTAGTAGAATTTCCCAAATGAACAAGTAACAGATGACTCAAGTACACTGTGATGACCCGTGTCTTAATCAAAACTGAGTTGCTCTCACCAAAATTCAAAGGTGTTTCACCATATCTTTAGTCTCAGCAATGCACTATGTCTCATGGAGCTTCCCTGGAAGAAGGATCAAAAAAGGCTTTTACATATTTGTATATTTGATTATGGTGATTCCCCAAAGTGGATTCATTCACCCTGGCTCTGAACAAAGGATAATGTCTGTGGAAAATTCCAGTGGTTCACAAGATTAGCTGTTCAAGGAAAGAAAAGTAGTAAGTAAAGCAAGAAAATCTGTGGGTTCCACCAGACTGAATGCTTATGCTATGACACTCCGAATTCTAAAAAGTGCCAGGAAATGCAAGGGGTAGGAAGGGGAGATACAGGAAACTTGACATTGCTTTTACTCTTCATTTTCACATTAAATCCAACTAGCAAGGGCTCCTGGCTAATTCATATTTTCAATAGAAGAAAGCGCCTAATGCCTAAATTGTCAGTCTTGACACAGAGAGACTTTTTTCACTGAAAGCTTCATAATTAAACCAATGAGTTTTATTACCTGCTTGGGAAGTGTATTGCCTACCTACTTGTTACCTGCTACTGTAATTTTGTGTTTTCAGTGCTATTTACTGCAAATGTAATAAATTAAGAGAGACTAGGGAAAAAAAAAAAGGATTTAAACATAGAGATACCAAACATGATCCATACAGAACCCAAAAATCTTAAGGACAAGCCTGGTCTGTCTATTTCCTGTAGTAAAATTTATAGCACATGAAATCTGTACGACTACAGCATCATAGGCTACTCAAAGAACCTTGACATTTCAGCTTGACTGGGAATTTTGGTGCTAGAAAAGTAAAAATGAAATTACTCAGCATGGAAATCATAGAAGTTGGCAACTGTTTATTCTTGACATGCCAGGGAACCAAATGACATGGATTCAGTGAGGTTAAGAACTTCAATTTGTTAATTACCTGTCTGAAAACAATAATCTTTATAATCCATATTTTGCTTTCACACAATATTTTACAGTAGATACTCGCTTGCTGGTAGCCCCCCTTTGTATCCATACATTCAGGCTGACTTACAAATAGAACATTCATGTTCATCCCTGCATTAAATGCAGCTATCATTAATTTTTACTTTTTAAAAAGTCATTCAGAAGACCCACTGTACACAGAAATAAAACACACAGAGGCACACAATAAATGTCCTGTCATTCAGTGAAATACTGCTTGCAGTACATTAGCCCTTATATAATTAATTTGAGCCTACCAACCACCACTACCCTGGCTGTGTTTAGCAGTGAGCTTCCGCCAAAGCAGAACTCCCCCAGGCAGCCTCAGATGGGCACTCTCAAGTCAGCCCTGTCTCTCACTGTCTCAGTTGTCACTCCCCACTGCCTGCTTACACCAGCTGCAGGGCAGGTGGGTGACAGTGGGGTGTCACAGCAACCCTCCAGCCTGGCCTCACTTGGCTGCTTAAGCTTGTGCTTTATGCTCCAAAGCACACCAGATTTTAATGCTACACTAGGCCAGCTTGGAAAAACTTCTCAAGAAAGAATTTTACCATGAATTTGCTAAGTATTTCTTTTGCATAAATATCATTTTATCCACAAGTGTTTTTTTTTTTAAAAGAAGTGCTTTTAATTAGCTGAAAGTCAAAAACAAACTTCCATCATGGCACAAGAAAAATGCCAGTCACCAGGCAAGACTGCAGGCTCTCACACAGGCAAGCAGCCTTAACACACGACCTTACATGGATAAATGACACAAAGTTACATTGATACTTTGAATGCCTGGTTGGCACCTTCTGTTATCTCAGAAAGGCTCGCCCTGCTTCCTTCAAAGGACCCATCTCCCACTGCTGTTCTGGATGCCCACACCTGCCCTACTCAAGTGTCAGTTTACCTGGAAAATCCAAGCAAAAATCTCTCATGTCCCTCTAAGCTGCAAAGGAATGCAAACCCACTAGGTTTTAAAATAACTTTATGTGACTCAGTTTTGATATTAACATTTTTGAAATGGCTACTCATCCCTTGCAAAACCAGTAAAAGACAGATGCAAGGCAGTCCAGGAGGAGCCACAGATACTCATCAGCTACATGGCCATACTGCATAGATGACTGCGAATCTCAGTCTAAAAATATTGGTATGAAGCCTCAAATGAATGATTTTACATATCTAAAGAACAAAACACCAGTTCAGAATAATGTTGCTATTAATAGGAATAATATCTATGTACATTATGGATGTTCATTTCACAGATGTGATTTTATTCTGTTACAGCCATCATGACTTACACTTAGGCTTTATAATACAGAGAACAGATTTAAATTAAAGTCAGCAGACATTTGCTTTATACTTTATAATTACAGGGATCTCTCTCCACAGAAAGAGATAAAAAAGGCATTAGTTATGGTCAATACTAAAGGGGGTAATTGTGTATTACAGCAGTGATGCTTATTATACTGCGTTTCAAGAGCTGCAGACAGAAAAGAATATTCTCAGCATAAAACTATCCAAGAGCTTTAGCAAAGATGAAGGGCAGAGACCACTGTGACCATGCCACATTCATGTATCCCCTGGCAGTTCATTAGATTGTCCATTTTGCAAATCTTCTCACACAGGTTTTACAAGGTCTATGACCACATCAAAAACGTGTTACTTAGAGCTAAATAAAAGAGGACTTAAAAAAAAAAAAAAACAACCCAGGAATATTGATTTGAAAGAGAATAAAACTGCTTGGGAGATGTTTTCAAGACAATCCACCACAGTGAAATGAATGCCTACCACAATGTAATATCCCTTTTTGCTCCCCATAGTAAAGCACCAATAGGATTTGTCCAGACAGACAGGACTACACTTCAACAAGGAAAAAAATCTCCCATTTTTAAGGATTCAATTTTTACAGTTCCTCTGGACACTAACTGCAAACAAGATACACAAGAGAACTTCATGCTAAATTCCATGACAGCCATATTTTTATGTAAACACGAAATACTCCTCCTAATTCTGTTTTTGTCTAACTCTTAAATGTTTATAAAGAAAAGGGCACAAAAGGAGGTATTTATCTCCAAAAAACCACTATACATATTTTGGAAAGCATCATTCCTGCCAGCTGGGGGTCAGTTTTCACCTAGTGTCAGTGGAATAATATTAACTACAGAATATGAATAAAAATACCTACAGTGTTTTTATAATATGACCTAGAGCAAATTTAATGTGAATAGTTGAGGCTATTTGGAGGCATTTTTGAGATAGTATCACTGCATTAATGGAAGACAGTGACCCTCCAGCTAGAACTTGCCTTTAAATGCAATGTGACTAACCAGTCAGTGGATTGGTACACAAACCATCCTCTCTACAACTAGAGAGAATATAACCTGTACTCTTAGACCTGAGATTTGCTGCTTGACTTGTCAGCTCTAGGAGACTGCTTTTCCATCCCAAATTACTGGGCAAAAGTTAGACTTCCACAAAACTGTACAGCTATCCTACAACAGCTGGCCTCCACTAGAGGCTGCTAGGCTCAGAACCACCACTATATCACACTTTAAACCATGATCCAAATTAACTAAGACATTTCAGAATAGTAAAGTTCCATGTCTAATCCCACTCAAGTTCCCAGATCCTGCAAGTCACTCAAAATACAAGCTATAAACAGCAGACATCATCCTTGCTGTTCGTTTGGCACAACACAATTCATCCTGCATTCATATGGCTGGGAGACAGAAAGCACTCCATCTGCCTCTCAGTTCATGAGCCCTTCATTGCTCACTTCTTCACCTGGAAAAGACTGTAAATAAACAAACCTGTTTGGCCAACTGATCCTTCTTCACCAAGCCAGTGGCGGCAGCGATGCTCCCTGCTCCTTCCACTGTCTTCTGTGCCACCGCCGTCACTCCTGTCACCACAGCTCCCCCAACATTAGACACCTGCTCTTTGGTCTTCTCAGCCACTGAGGAGAAGCAGATGAAAAAAAAAACCACATTATGTCTCTGGGAGCTCTAAGTTTTTCAGAGAATTTATCACTGACAGCCCAGCATCATGAAAAGCCCTAAGGCCATTTTCTGTACCCCAAGTGGATCTTAAGAAATTAAACTATCCATCTGGTAACGCTGGAGCAGCAGAGGTAAAAATAAGGCTTAGCTGGGGCTCAATTTCCTCCATGTGAAAGACATCTGATATTTTCACTCACATCTAACTGCACTTCAGGGAAGAAAAGGCATTATTTAGGAGCTCTTATTACATCCATCTCACTGTATAACATATCCTAGTTTAGAAATGCATTCCAATTAGTCCAGAAAACACTTGCTGCATGATACAGGGCATGGAAAACAAGATTTTTTGCATTAGACTCAAAACACATTGATTATTCTTTTTATATTTATTTTCTAAGATATATTTCATTAAAACACAGATCTATCAATGCTCAGCCAAGAATTTCAAACAGAACCTTTTATCTTACTCCCTTGAGATTTTTGCCCCACTGCTGATACATAATACACTAATTTATAAAAAGACTGAATGCCAACGCAAACTGGATTAATAGCTAACTTCCAAGCCCCAGGGAAACCACAAGTCATTTAGCCTACATATACATCAGCAGTTGCCATTCTACCTTTCAGAATATCACTGGGGTTTGTCTGCTCGTTCATCCCCAAGGGCTCTTTCTGACAGCAGCTTGAACTACAGTGAAACTGCTCTAAGAAAAGGGATGGAATGACCTCATGCCTTGAAGTTACACACCCAGATTTCTAGCAAAACACACATGTACTCCTCTAAACAAGAGAATGTTCTTCAAAAACATCTATCATATATTTTTGCCATTCTAACCAACTCTAGACTTTCCTTCGGGCTAAATCCCATCCAATCCATAAAAAGGTATTCATTGCTTTATAGGGATCCTTTATGAGCACGGGATGGATTCTGCTTCAAAGTCAGGCCACCATTTCTGAGTCTCTTTTTGGGAAGTACATATGAAAATCAGACATTCTGTGGATAAATTACATTTCTTTACTTCCTAACATAAAAAGCATCATATCTGTATCACAGGGCAGGCAGCATGCATTACTATGATTGGTATTAAATAGCAAAAATTAGGAAAAAGCTAGAAAGTTAAACATCATGACTAATAAGCAACTTCTACTAAAGACCCAAATTTATAAGTATCTGCTGACTGAAAATGGAGGCAGATAATTTAATGCTCATTCTAGCTATTTAAAGGGAAAAGTTAGTAAACCCTAATTAAGTATTCTCTATTATGACCAGGAGCTTTCATTAGAGACTAGAACAACAGACTGCACATTGTTTGAAATTAGAAGCAGAAAAAGTCTGCTTCAAATATCTGCCACACTATACATGCTAATACTCTAAAAGTTCATGAGAAATTTCATTGTGTACATCCACTACTCTACTGCTATGCTTTTTTCAGGGAAAAAAAAAAAGAAGAATCAAAAGTAGGGTTTGTGGAAAAGCAAATGCTGCCCTCAGGGAAGATTTGACTTAATGCTGGCAAGTACAAAAAGACATCTGTTAAGATGCACCATTTGATTATTACCAGCTACAGACCACAAAAAGCTTTGGATTCTATGCATGAAATTAATACAGAAAGCTTTCCACTAGTTCTTGCAAACATATCTTAAGATGTGTGCCCTCATAACACACTATATGTTGCAAAGCCTAGTGAGACCTGATTGTGCTTGGAGTCTTTCAGAAAGAAACTAAGTAACATCATGAAACAAACTCATTCATGTTGTTCCAAACGGCAAAAAGAATTCTAAGAAAATCAAGCAGCATCTTATAAAAGTAGATCCAAAAATCCAATTTTCCAATAAATATTTAAATTTAAAAAAAAGCCAAAAGAGGAAGAGTTATGTTTTGGGTATGGTTCAATACTGCTTTTTATTTTTCTTCTGTTTCATTCATTTTCTGGGACAGATCATGGGCTGCATTCAGAGCAGCATAACCAGCAAGCAAGGGAGGGGATTCTGCCCCTCTGCTCTGTTGAGCACCCACCCACAGTGCTGCATCAGCTCTGGGGGCCCAGCACAGGACAGACATGGGCTTGATGGAGTAAGTCCAGGGGATGCCACCAAGATGATCAGAGGAATGGAGAACCCCACCTACAAAGACAGAGGTGGGGCTGTTGAGACCTTAATTGTGGCCTTCCAGTACATACAACCCTACAAAGAAAGGTGGAGAGGGACTTTGTCACAGGATCTTGTTGGGACAGGGCAGGAGTAGATGAGTTCAAACTATAAGAGAGTAGGTTTACATATGGAAGAAATTCTTTACTGTGAGGGTGGTAAGGCAGTGGCACAGACCGTTCAGAGAAGCTATGGATGTCCCATCCTGGGAAGTGCTCAAGGCCAGGGGGCCATGAGCAACCTGGTCTAGCAGAAGGCATTTCTGCCCGTGTAAGGGGGTTAGAATCAGAATCTCAAAGGTCTTTTCCCACCTAAACCATTCTATGATTCTATAATTCAGGGTTCTTTCATCCTGTCAATTTTTTTTTTGTATGGAAGTGACACGTTGTTTTGAAAACTCCCCTTTCCAAAAAACATTGAATGGCAGAACACATAAAGGACAAATTCAGTAGGCTTGATGCTGACAAGGGCTCAGTTGGCCTTCAGTAGACTCATCCTTTCTGATAAAATTATAAAGAATGGTTGTACTGTGTTGACTGTCACAGGCACAATTAATTTCATTACATCAAGCTCTTAAAGCAGGTGCACCTTAAAATATCAAGAAACGGAGTGGAATCGAGTGCACTGTGGATGCTACAGCGAAAACACCTGATTCTCAGTGCCATTATTATACCCACATTTCTTATACTGTGTTGTCATGGCAAATACAACCACCTGCCAAGAGCAACTATCCAGTGGCTGCAGCTCCCATTACAGTATTTTGGGAAGGCACTGTCTCAAGTCCATTTTCTCCTCCCAGAAACACATTATCCTAGGAAAGGCTTAGTACATACAAACTCAAATGAAAAAGGAAAGAATCAGGCCACTAACACTGTTACTGGCAGAGCAATAAGACACTGATAAAAGTAGTAACAAAGCAGCACACTTAAGACTGCTTCATTTCAGACAGCCATGGTTTAACCCCAGCTGGCAACTAAGCACCACCAAGCTGTTCATTCACTTCTTCCCCCACCAGGATGGGGAGGAAGAGAATTGGAAGAGTAAAAGTAAGAAAACCCATGGGCTAAGTATGGTTCAATTGAAATAAAACAATAATAGTAATAAAAATCTGTAATAAAAAAGGAAAATAAAGAAAGAGATAAATCCCACAGGTCATGCAAATTAGAACAATTGCTTACCCCCAACCAACCAATGACCAGCCAGTCCCCAAGCAGATCACCCCCACCAACCTTCCCCATGGTTTTACTGCTCAGTATGATGCCATACAGTGTGGAATATCCTTCTGGTCAACCAGGGTCAGCTGTCCTGGATGTGTCTTCCCCCAGTTCCTTGTGAACCCCCAGCCTCCTCACTGGTGGGGCGAGTAGAGAAGCAGGAAATGCCTTGATGTGTAATCCCTGCTCAGCAACAACCACAACATCCCTATGTTATCAACACTGGTTCCAGCACAAATCCCAAACAGCCCCATACCAGTGCTATGAAGAAAATTACCTCCATTGATGGAGGAGGTACAACTGACACCAAAGAAGGCTCCAAGCATCAGCACTTCATTGTTCTTCAGTACAACCTTTTACACTATTATCTTAGATGCGTTACACCTGTGTGCCCTCTCTACCCTTCTGTGATTGGTCAGGTGCACCTCAGCAGTCCATGTTTCTTTACCTTCAATATTGGTCACCTGTCCTACACAGCTGTAGCCTATTAGGGATGAGGCTCAGCCACAGCCCCATCCTCAGGCACCACAAACTGTGTGCATACACTCCATCCCAGGCAAACCTGTCAGTCAGACACAGCATAAGAAAGCTGACACAGGAGTTACCATGGAAGATTTCTCACACACTGCTTCAGAAATCAGAGCCATGAAGATAAACTCAGCAAACTATATAAATCACACAGATTGGAAAAAGCAATCATAGTAAGGAGAGAATCTTCTTTTCTGTCTCTAAGGAACAAGTACACATCAACACCATTACCAGAGTGACTCTGACTATGAGCTCCAGCCTGGTGACCCTCCAGCTCTGAAAACCCCACAATAGGAGAATAAAAACCAAAATAGGTTTCCAGTCTCATGTATTTTATTGCTTACAGTAGTAATGGGGAAAGCATTAAGTGTGCACAAACACATCAGTTCAGAGTACAGGAGGTTGATTCCAACTTACTAAATTTATCTGAATACCAGGTTGCTTAATGATCTTAAGCCATTAAGTCTTTGTAAAATTGAAATCTGCTTTGCATCACAGTGTTGAGAACCAGAGTAAATCAGCTTCTGCAGAGCTTTGCTGTGTTATGGCCTGATTACTTCCTTTATCTATGCAGAGACTGTCCATTCCATTAAATGACCCTGGGACAGTGTACAATGAGCACACCAAGGCTAACTTTGAGTTTAAGTTCAATACTGACTACAGCACTGTGCAAAAAGTATTAGCTTTGAAGTTGTCTTTTCACTACTTATTACAGACAACTGGGTAGCATACAGTATCAATGTAAAACCTCTGGAGCAATTCAAAATAACAACTAGTTACTTTCAACCTTGAACAATAAAAGTAGACTCAAACCACAGAATTTCTCTGAATTAATGAACTTACTCTTATTGCACCAAATATACTTTTGAGTAAGTATTTCAAACAGTAAGTTTGTCTTAAGTACTTGAATAATTTATTTACAAAGCACCATAAATATGCTGGTTCTTTAATTTATGAAATTCTCTGTAAGATACCTGTTGGAGTTAAAGACCAGGAATACCAATGACTGAGAATGTGAAGAACAAGAATGGTCAGATAAAAGAATTAAGAAAAACACTTGACTATGGTGTACTACTATCAATAATTGCCTTCACTGACATGATTGAAGGATTAAGAGCTTTTTTGACCTGACTTATTTACAAAGAGTGCTTTATTTGGAATATCAGGAGATAGACTGTAAACATTTCATCTTTGATACCATTCATTTCTCGGAGATAAGAAAGATAGGTGAACTATGCATTTACAGTCAAAGGCTAGGAGATATTTTAATTCGGAAGGCAACTCTAAACAAAAGCATACACCATAAAACCAACAAGCAAAGCTGCTTTATCATCAGAAGTTCAGAGAAAAGGTGACCTGACAACACACTCACCATATTCCTGTGAATCACAGCCTGGAATCCTCATTTCACAGTATCTTGATGTCACTAAACCTGGTACAATCAGGTCACATTTAAAGCAATAAACACCTCAGTCTAGTAATTCTGGGTTTGGAAACTAACTGACTGAAGAAAGCATTTAGGTTTTTTAGCCCTTTAAGGTGTGTCATTTCACAGTCATTTCACCAGCATAGAGGGTTAAATCAGAATTTATTCAAAAATAGCAAAACTGTCAGGATTCTGGAGCTCAGACATTAAGAAAAGACTGACTGCAAAACTGAACAACGATTTTGATCTGTGATTCTAGTTTGTATCTGACCGTCTCTAACCTCTCAAACCATTTTTATTTACATAACAAAGTGTTTATTTCACCTCAGGTTTCACATTATGTACTGGGGAGTTGATATCGTAAGACCAGCACAACTTGTGAACTCCTAGGCACATGAAAAGAGACAAGTAGGTCTTCACAAGGGACTTTAAAGGCATTTTTGTCACATCAACCTTAACAGCATTGATTTAAATGGATTTGATTTCTACGGCAACTTCACCAGCATCTCTGTCTTCATGTTATACCTCATAGAATCACTACAGTGATCCCAAATCTGTTTTTATCTACCTTCTCTTCCTGCCAGAAGAACTATTTATAGGCTTGATATTATTTTTTTTTTCTTAAAATGTTTCCAAGCAGTTCCTCTGTTCTTACACTAGCAAATCCATACTGTTTCATTTTGGAAGCCGTGGTATCTAGATTTTGCCTGCAGTCTTCTCTTCTCACTGCCATATTTCAACCTGTTCGTTTTCCCTTTTCATTCAACAGCCAAACTCATCTCAAACAGCTTGAAAGGCCAGAAGGAAGCAAATCGTGGCACCAAACGCATTATTCCCAAGTTTTGGGCATTTCACTTTGTGTCACACCAAAAGTGTGTGAGGAGCAGCTACAGTTTTGCCTAGACTCAACAGTAACTTTTTCAAATTTTCTATTCACAGGCACAGCACATAACAGATGTTTTCCCCTTATGTTTGGCTTTACAGTCTGTTTTGTACCTTCCAGAAGAAAATTTAACATATTTTCAAACCCATTAAAAATTCTATTCACCTACTGAAAATTTCCTGCCTAACTAAACATATTGCCATCACAAAGAGAGGTACAGCATTTGAGATCAGTAGTTTCTTTCAGGATGAGGAAGAGAAGTCCCCCACTGAGCTAGCCCACTAGAAACCCAGTGCTTCAACACACTTCACACGTGTGCAAATGCCCTTGACTTTGATTCTACCACATCCCAGCTTGGGGAACGTCACCTCTATTAACTTGCTTCCTAGTGCTGCCAGTTGCTGCTCCCACATCTGTGATGATATTGGATATATGTGCCCCAAATCTCATTCTACTGCAATCCTCTACTAGTCATAGGAATGATCCCTCTGAATAGTTCTCTTAATTGAGGTCTAACAAGCTGCGTTTTCAAATCTCATGACAACAGAGCATGCTCAGCCTGAGGCTAAATTCTGAAGGACTATCCTCAATATTCTGTTCTGTTTTGTTACTAGAAATACTCTTGACTGACTTTTCAACCATTTATGTGGGCTGTGCATTAAGTACTGACATTTGTTTACCTACCACTGTTTATCCTTGGCCTTGGCTTATGCAAGCACAATGATGCACTGATATGTGAGCTGAATGATACACTGGCTGTACATGAGGAAAAAGAAATATTTTTCTACTATCTTATTTGTTTCTGAATTTGTTAGGGGAAAAACAACTTACATTTCTTGACTATGCATTCTCTTCACATCTCCAGAACTCCCACATTGTACAGCAGAAAATTATACATTTTATTCAATGCTCTATGGTCAACTAAGGCTTTTCTGTGCTCTGTAGATATCAAAGACTTCCATTCATTTTGCCCCTTAAAACAAATTATTGGTTACTGGTTTCAGTTCATACCTAAAATGATCCCTGCAAATCAATTTAAAATGCAAATTTAGTCTTTCTTGGTGTAGAAATGCTATTGTGAAGATACATGCCTGGCATTAAATTCCAAGTTGGAAAGTGCTCTTGCTACTGAGAGATTAGTCAGCTAAAAAAAAACATTTTGAAACACTCATAATTGTGATAAATTCAAATCAAAACTCTGAAATTTGTTTCTTTCTTGTAAGTCATTTCCATTCAGTCTTCCCACCCAAGCAGATCTCTCAATTTTCCTATGCTTTTCCAGCTTTCATGAATTGTGGTGCTCTCAAAAAACCAGAATTTTTAACCGCAAAATGGCTGGTTAATCTTATGCAGGAAAGAAGCTGAAATCAAGAGATAATTATCTTACCTGTTGTAACACCATGAACAACTCCTTCCTTGGTCCTGGAACCTAAACAAAGAGAAATATTAGTTTGAAAATGCATACTCTCAAGTACTGGTAAAGACTAGAACAATGATAAAGAGAGATTAATATGTAGACTGCATACTGTTGCATACAGTATTTTCCAAGGTTATTAAAAGAAATTAAAAAGAAATTCAGTCTAAGGGAAAAGGCAAAACCACCAGTAAAGAACAACTGCATGGATGGGTATCGACTGTAGAAAGGTGAATAATACTGGAAACACTCCTGCAAAATATCGACTTGCTTGCCATTTTCTGAATAGCTGTATTAGGCCTCCCACTTGGCACACTCACACAGATGACTCCGCACTAGAAACCATGTTAACAACCTAAGGAGGACCATGCATACATTTGTAGAAGCTCTGAGCCACAGTTTCCAGAAGATCCTTAAAGTTTCATCTTTGCCAGATCTCTGTTTGCAGGGCTTGACAACCACTACTGAACTAAAGAAAGGCCTGGAGGTTAAATTCACGGGGAGATGGAAGTGCTAGCCAGATTTAGATACCAACTAATCAAAAAAAAATAGCTTTAAGCACTAGATAGGATTTCAGCATGAAAATGCCTCCCAGGTCACACTCAAGGGCTGCTGCATCCACTGTCCTTGTTATCACAGACCACACATGAATTGCAGGGAGCACCCTGGAACTTGTGCTAGACAGAGGCATAACACAAGGCCAGTGTAAGCAATGTAACTCTGCCACACTGAAGACCAAACTGATTTCTGCAAAACCCATGCAAAAAACCCATGACTTTTTACCATGCTGCCTGAAAGGGAACAATCTCCTGTGTCTTTAAGGGGAAGAGAAAAACTAGCACATACTGCTGTTTTAAAACGTAACTGGGTGTCATTTTCCCTACCAGCCCTCTACTTGCCCTTGTCAGGTTCCATAATTTGGCCACATTTCAGGGATTAGTATCCATCTGTGGACTGTGATGCTTAACAATGTGCAATTAAGAGAGTTTATGGCTCCTAGTTAATCATCTTACCTAGTCTGCCAGAGATAGGATGACATTTTATTTTTCTTACCAACACAGAAATGACCTTACTTGTAATACAGGTTTTTTTGCTGTCATTCAATATTCAAAACATTATAAGTTATACTTCTGGCTTCACACCTCTGACATAATAGAAGAAAATGCATAAGCAGAAAAATACTAGAAAAAAGCAACTTTTTGTCCAAAATTCTTTGCAATAATACAATTAAACACAGAAACACAATATCAGCTCATTCATCAATATGTCCCACTTGCTACTAGTGCAAATTTATGGAACTTCAGCCATGTAGTTCTGGCACTATTAGATTGATTACATGATTGAAAACGCTCTCTTAGCCATGAGCAAGAGTAGAATAATAATGCATGAGAAATACAAGGAAAAAAACTTACTGTATTGAGTAAAAGGAAATGTTCCATTAGCTAATTATGAGGTTAAACAGCCAAGAAGTCTTTTCCCCCCTATTTATTCCCATTTTATCTTTAAAAAAGTTTGTTTACTCTCACTGAAAAATATTTACCATTGAACAATCAGAAGTTTCATTATATGCAATGTGTTCACACCTAAGGACTTGTTTTAAGACTTCGGTTCTTAATTTCATACCACCATAAGACCTGAAAAAGCAAAGCACACAATGGAATTCAAGCAGCTGATGGTTCTACTGACTTCTAGCAACTAAACACCACAGCAGGCTTACAGTGTGTCTATTGGAATACTTAACATTAAGCACATGCTTTTGAAGGCATTGTTAGACCTGGCCAATATCTCATCCATGTTGTTGAACTGACTGTTTGTAAGCCAAGCCAGTAAAGACATGGAAACCTGTGAATTAGCAAGTAATCAATTGCCTAGGGCCAGAAAGGGATGGATGGTATGCCAGAACTCCCTGACGATCTGGGCAATGCACACATCTCCAGAGGGACCTATTCCAAATCTATTCTTACCTCACTTGCCCAGACATAACACTGCTATAACCACAACTTGAACAGAAATGCTGGTTTCTTTAGCGAAAGAGAGACTTCTCTTTAAAAAAAGCTCTGCTCCCAGACCCACATGGAACAGGATATGCATAGCCAGATCCATTAATTGGCAAACAACCAGCTGGTTGGTGTTCCAGACCCTACAGCATATGTTAGAGCTCAAGAGTACTTGCCCCACTGCTGCACACTTGCATGCAAGGAGCTGTTCCTGCCCTCGCAGCTACAACAGCATCATTAGAATCTGCCAGAACAGGCCTATAAATAACAGCAGTTGAATTCAGTTGGACGACTTCTGGCTGGCCACAAAGGAAAGCTGGTTGTCCACATCGTTTCCAGGAGAAACTAGCTGTCTTTCATCCTGGCATTCATGACAAATCAACACTCTTGCTCATTGTACCCTGCATAACAAGGGGAACAGAGGAATCAGGGTAGGGATAATATAAAGACCAAGGAACATGACTCTAACCTAAAACAAGAAGAAATAGTAGTAGATGGTAATGCTACTTTTCCTAGCTATAGTAGACATCTGTGTGAGGAGAGCGAGAACACTAAACAGCATTTTTGGGGTTTTTTTTCAATTTTAAAAATCACCATAGAGTCTCTTCATGATTTATTATCATTGCTGTTACTGTGCCAAAACAAAGGAGCGTATCAGCACTTTGCAAATACACTCATTTCTGGACTATTTGAGAGACTAATGGATTACTCACATTGCTGGTTACAGACTGGGAGACGTAAACTCAGTTTAGAGGAAGGGGCAATCGACATTTAAGGAAAACATTTGCTTCCAAGTCCTGAAGCTTGTTATTCTACCAGACCAACCTTGAGTGCCTCAACTACTCTGCTGGCTTTTCTACTACCACAGGAAAAAAAGAAACATTATGAAAAGGGAATGGAGGAATTTGGATGGCTTTGCCAAATAGGTCATGACTGTTCTGCTCTACTCTAAGGCCATGTGCCAGCACAGGGAGTAGTAAACAACTCTGTCAGCCACCGGCTGCTAATAAACTATTCCTTTGTTCTGTGAGCTTACCACACACCAAAAACGATCAGACTGGAAACTTCCACTCCTGACCACTGAACATGCACTCAGGAGTCAACTGAGCAAAAGCTTCGGCTCCCTGGAAGCACACATGAAGCTCAGCAGACATCCTGAACACTGCACCTCCAAGAGCGTGTTCACAGAGGAGGTACGACTGACACTGAAGAAGGCTTCAAGCATCAGCACCTTGTTATCTAAAAGTCTCTCGATACCTTTTTCTGTGTGGCCTCCCATGGGCAGCTCCACACAGCTCTAGCTCTTTCTCTCCTCTCTTCCTTCTGCAATTCCAGCTCACTCCTTCCTGTCCCCAGCACCGCCTAACCCTGTCTGTCCCTCACACAACCTCCCGTCCCTTCCTCCTCACAGCACGGCCAGCAGACACCAAATGATTCCCAACTAGCTCACTCACTCTTTTATCACACCCATAGCTGTGAGGGCAAGGCTGTTCCCACTCTTTGATAATTATCACAGCTACAATATATCAGGGGCAAGACTGCCTTTAGCATTATCTCTATCTGTCCTCCCACAGTGTGTGAGCACATCCTTCTTACTCAGTTCCTGGTTTCAAAGCCAGTGGGGATTAGAGCCCTGCCACTCACTTCCTCTCTGCTTCACACCAACAGCTCTTGAAGGATACAGAAAGATGCAGTTTGAAATTTATAGCACACAGAGGCCTGCTGAGCCTCAGTCCTTCTTTCTAAACAATGACCAGGCCATTTTTTGACATCAAGAAAGGTCCCGATACTGTGCTTGAACAAGTTAAGAGAGAATCGCCAATTTCAGTTGGCCAATGCTGAAGCCAACTGGCAGAGAAATTTAAGGGGGGAAGGCCCCCAATACTTGAAAGCATACAAACACATTGTTGACTGTATTGAAGGTATCTTACGCACTTAAAAGGAGGCCAGACAGTGGACTGAGGGAAGAAAGTAGGGACTTCAGCATGGACAGGGAAAAAAAACCAACTCCTTACTTAATCCTCCAATACACTGCTCTCCTACACAGCTCTAAGTTTCCCCCTTTGCCAAGAGAAATCTTCCTTGTGCCAAAAACATGCTAAAACTAAAACAAGAGTAAGAGCATTACAATGACTACATTTCAGCCCAAACAGCAGCTGTTGTTAATAGAACTCTTACCAGGTAGAATTAGGTTATTAGAATAACCTAATTCCACCTGGTAAGAATAACTTAATTAGGTTATTCTAAGAACCAGGTTATAGTCTTTCACATCATAGTTAACACAGTAGCCTGGACAGAAAGGTCCAGATGTTTTCCACAGTTGCTTAAATTACACTGATTCCAGTGGGAAGCGACATCACCTAGAGGATTTGGACCAGAGACTCTGCATCTTCTTAATTCTCCAGCAGCAATTGGGGGCTTAATGTTATGAAACTGAAAATGATTAACAGGTCCCACTCAGCCCAGTGTTGTTAGGTTCTTTTTTGCAAGATGTCAGGCATCTGTCACTGTATAATCTGGCTGTGAATCTCAAATCTGAAAACCTAACTATAGAAAAAGGGAGTGAGAAGTCTTCATGAGCTCTAATGAATTGTGCTGCTCCTCTCCTCTGCTCACAAAGGGGCTCCACCACTTTTTGCACTGCAATCGTTATCATCCTGCAGAACAAAAGATTATCACACTGGCCTTTGCAAATGATGCACAGGGGAAGAGCCACCTCTGCTGTGTGCTTGGGAAGTAGAATTAAAAAACATCCAGCTCCTCCTTTCCCTATTTGAACTTGTTGAGATGTCCTGTCTGTATGGGCAAGCACACAACTGGACACAAGCTGCCAGAGGTTCTGGGGACAGCTTCCAACCAAAGGCTCTTTTACCCGCACAACAAACTGTGCACATAGCCCTTGCCTCCTGAAAAGGAGGCACCTGGTGGGAGAAGGGTCCTCCACTGTTACAACAGGCACATGCACAGGTTCCTATCACAGCTCAGGGCTCTGCTGCCCCCAGTAATTTCTTGAAATTCTTGAAAAAAAAATAGCAAGGCGGCCCTCCAAAGTTCAACCTCAGCAAAAGAGTCTTTCAACTAAGCAGGAAATCTGTTGCCTCTGGGAACAGAACTAGGTTCAAATGTTATTATGGTCTGGAGAACAGGTCAGACACAAAGATTACTTTTGCACACAACGCGGGTTTCTAATATAAAGAAATTGATGACCCCAGAAGCATGGCCAGCACTACAAGAAAACAAAATAAAACAAAGTCCTACTTCTGGAAAATAATTCCAACCTCAAGCACAATATAGAGTGGAAGAACATCTATTTTGATATCTTGAAAATGAGCAGATGCTCATTTTAAAATAGATTCATTGTGTAATTAGTGCTCAAAATGACTGCCATCCCTGTTGGCAAGAGCACTGAGCTTTGCTATGGCTTAAAAGGGAGGGAAGTATATTCCAAATGAGTAGTCCACACTATCTGGAGCAGAAATAATTTCTTACAGACTGGCACTAGCCTACAACAGTAGAGAGAATCCAAAAAAGGCACTGGAATACCAGAGAACTCAGCACACCCATTGAAAAGAAATGCCTCTGGTTTTCAGCTCTGTTTAACTTTTCTCTGTTATGTGTGCACATCCCCCTCCCTCAGGACACGCAGCGCCCATTACAGAACTGACCTGCTACAAAATCAACAGAACAGACATGATCTACAGAAAAGGGTATCTTTTCCCCCTCCATTCTTTTATAGACTAGCTGTACTTGATGAATAAGAGAAATAACCACTTACTCATGTAGTCTTGGCAGATTGTTTTTCTGTGAATTTTTCATGACAGCATTTGCAAGACACTCATCTAAAGTCCAACACTTGCTAAATGAAGATGACTATCATGCATGAAAGTACTAGTCAGGGATTTGAAAAGATTTTTATCCCAAGCTCTATGCAAGACTTGTGTAGCCTAGAATAAGGCACTAACAACTGCTTTGCTACCTTGGGATCTACCTGCCCTACTTCATTAACTGTAGAGGCTCTTCCTTGAGAAGTCGTGGAAAATATCTGTCATGAATTTGCAATAGTAATTACAGAACATGAAACTAATTTCAGAAAATAACACTTTGCCATATAAAATGTTACTGTCAATGTACCAATGTCTACAACTCAACTCCTGAGCTAACCCTCTCAAATGTCTTCTCCTGAAATCCTTTTCAAGCCCCACATGCTCTGTAGAATGCTGTGAAGCCATCTTCACCTCCAGGTTTTACATTTTTTCATATTTATTTCTACTGTACCAACCATCCCTTCAGCCTTGATCTGGCAAACTTCTTGCCTGGAGTGCCAGCCAACGACCTGCACTGTAAGCCTGCACTTGGCTTCAAAGAACGGGAGCTCAGAAAGGCACAGCTTTCCCCTTGCTTCTTTTGCAATCCTCTCCTATGAGCAATTGCATATTTATTTTGCAGAAGAACAGGTCTGATGAGGATCCAGCTGTATATGTCTGGGTGCACCGATGAGCAGTGTGCTCTCTGCTGCCCACCTACCCACATAGAGGACTCCCTCTTTCGTCTTTCCTGCTGCCTCTGCCACACCCTGCTTGGTTTTTTCTGCTGCTGCTACGACTCCCTCCTTTGCCTTGGAAAGCCCTTTCATGAACACATCCATGGCTGAAGACTTTCTTCACACAGCTCTAGAGAAAAAAAAACAAAACACAGTACACACTTTCAGTCAGATTTTTTTCAGCTTTTTATCCCAGAAAGCGGAAAAATATTCTAACTAAATGGGAACACAATTACTTTAAAATTATATTATTTATACCCCCAAATTGTATAGCTATATGAAAAAGATATCCTATTTCCACAGAATCCTCTGGAGAGGTTGCCAATAATGCAATTCTGATTGGAAGATGGTTCCATTGATATAAGTACCTTCCTTGCCTATCAAGGCATCATTTTCTCCCAGAGGACAGTTCTGTTCATGTGCTGAATGCAAGATTTAGCCCTGTGATTTGATGATACTCCATCTCTCATCCAGAGAAAAAAAGCCCACTTAAATAAACATCAGCAACTTAAAAAAACCAAACAAACAGCCCAGCCTGAAAACCAAAGCACATAAATCAAATCCTCTCACATAAAAAAAAAAGTTCACTTGTTGTAAGAAAATGCCATTACAACTCAGGGCTGGAAGAAATAAAAAATGCTGCATTTCCATTAGTCCAGCATTTTACACACAGTCCACATAATTCTTTTGGAAACTGAGTTTTTCTGAATGGGTTCCTTGCATACATCACGACTGAGAAAATATTTTACTAAAAAGCCAAAGCAAGAACACGGGATTTTAAAAGCACTGCACTAAAGCTACCAAGAGAGTCCTCGGGCAGCAACTCAATCTAGTGCTAGCTACACTGAAACAGTAATTAAAACCCAGAATCGGTATCCCTTCAACAAATCCATTATCAGTAGTCCTTTCTCTTCCACCCACACAGACAGAAGTGCTGCCTGTTATCTTCTTTTCTTTGCCAGAGGCTGAGTAGGAGGAATGGATGTCTAGGAAGGCATCTGGGCTGTCGCAGCTTTCCACTAACTCGTGACGAGCGTGCGAAGAAAGGCAGCGCTTGTGCTCCAGCCAAACAGCCCACGGCACCTGCCGCCCCGGGGATGGCGAAGGGGCTGCCTTACACACAGCGCCGGGGGGAGGCAAGACCGGCCCGCGGGACCCCCCGGCTCCTCCACCGCCGCGGTCCCCGGGCCCGTCCCCAGGGCAGCGCCGCGTGCAGGTGTGGGGGCACCTGGGGACCGCATTAAATAACACACGGACACCTGCAGAGGGAGGCGGGAGGGAGCAGGGCGTCGCGCCCCTATATATGCGTGTGTGCATGTACCTATACGTGTACACAGACATGCATATAAATACATGCACACAGCGAGGCACCTACCGAGGAAAGCAGAGCGGCGCGACCATCTGGGCACCCACGGGCACCCGCGGACACGCCGTCGGCACACGGCGGACGCGGCGCCCGGCTTCTCCTCCCTCCCCCGTGCCCACACGAGAACGTGCAACAGGATGCATCTACCTAGCCATCCCTGGTATTACATACATACGGCTCTAATTCCACGCACACATACGCGCTCCCCGCTCGAGCGGCCCCGCCCTGCCCGCACTCACCGCCGGGCTCCTCCGCCACCGGCCGGCGACCCGTTCCGAGCAGGCGTGGGGCGGGCGGGCTGCGGGCAGGCGGGAGCGGAGCGGCCCGAGGGAGCGGCCCCTGCTCAGCACATCCCGAGGCGCGGAGCCGGCCGGCTCTGCTGGCACCACCCCGGCGGCAGCCCCGCAGGCGGCGAGTGCCGGCGAGAGGCGAGGGCGGGGGGCGGGAGGATGCGCCGCGGGAGGGAGGAGCGGAGCCTCTCGCTCCCTGTTGAGTATGCGCCCCCCGCCCGGCCCCCTGCGCCCACCCTATCACGTCCTCCGTGGCGGTGAGGTGGGAGGCGTGATAAGCTGGGGGCACCTGTTCCCTGGACGCTGACCAGGAGAGAAGCAAGGGTAAGAGGCAAGCCGGGCGACTCGGTCCCCCCCTGGGACTCCGCACAGTCACCACTCCCTCCAAAGGCTGGAGCGCCTCATCTTAGAAGTGTAAAGAAGCTGTTGATGCGGCACACCCCTGAGTCACTTCACCAAAGCCTTAGAAAATCTCCTCCAGTTTCTAACCACTTTTTCATTTCCTTCCGAATCTTCAACCCTGAATGACTGCAGTTCAGTGTGGCTGTTCTCACAAGATTCATGATCCCAGCGCATTTTAAGCACGGGAGGTGATGCTCTTGCAGGTGCAATTCGAGGCTTAACTCTATTGTACCTACAAAAGGGTTTTCATCCGAAATGAAGAGCAGTACGGCCAGACTTGCCCAACCCTTACGCCTCTGCTGGCGTCCTCCACCACACAATCCATGGCCACTGTCACCCGAATCTTAAACTCATGCTGAGAAGTCATTTTCTCCCCAGAAAGGGAAACCTACCAAACTTCTCTATTTTGGTCACAGAATTTAAGCATGAAAAGCCAAGACCAGTAGGAGACAAGGCACTAGAACAGATGGACCTTCAGCTTCAGGACATCAATTAAAATCCTGCAAGACTTACAGTATCAGCTTGGGGTTTATTGCACTCCAAAAGGAGAAACAGAACGTGACATAGATGAGATACAAGGTTGTGAGCTGCAAGGAGCATCTTTTATCCATCATCCCGTGCAGACAGCTGATGCATCCCTGGTTTTGTTTTCATGCTGAACATGTGGTGTAGGGTCTTACTCTTGTCAGGTTTCTTTGTAAGTCATAATATTTCTGTATTGTTTGGTAAACTTTCTTTTGCTTCATTCTACTAGTTTGAATCAACCAAGCATTAGGCAACAGATTTTACTTCTTTGTGTAAGAATGTTCAGACTGGTAATACAAATCATTTTCTCATAATTCTGGCCTCAAGAAAACCTTAAAAAAAAAGCCCAGAAATTAAATTACATAAGGTACCTCACATCATTCATTCTGTGCAGCACATTCATAGTTAGTAGTGCAATAGCTAGATATGGTATTTCTCTTTTCTTCCTATTTTGGGGAGAGGACAGTAGGTACACTTCCAGACAATTTAAAAAAAATCCAAATCATATTCTTTGCACATTAACTGGCCCAATTTATGTATTTTAGTATGTAAATTGGCTCATTGAAAACACTTCTGTCAGTCATTCTCTCCTACCCTGAGCAGTAAACTTACATCCCAAATTAGATTTAAAGTGAATATTGCACTCCTTATGTAAGTATTATCTTCCAGATTTAAAGAAGGCTTTTGCTTTTCCAGCATGCAAGTAACTATGAGTATGAAATGTTGCTTTTTATTATGTTGATATAAATCTAGATAGACTTATTGTATTTAAATATGTTAGGAGAAACAGATAATCCAGTATAAGCAACCTTGTACATTTATGGCTCTATTTCTGAAAACTTTACAAAGAAGAGCTCAGATGTTTGCAACTCCTAGCTTCTGCAAGCAGTCTTTTTTTTTTGCCTTATATTTATCAAAAGCAGGCATTATGTTCTGCTGTTAAACAAAGTAACAGCTTGTCCTTTAACAAAATCGTGCAGCTAGAAATAGAGAAGTAAAGGCAAGAGGGATCAATTGCTGCAGCAGAAGTAAAGCTTAAAATTTCAGCTGTAGTATTCAAACTGGGCAGATGTTAAATTCTAAATCATAGGGTGAGGCACAGTAAGAAAAAAAATGAGTACAAATGTTGACACAAGAAGTTCTTCATTCTGAAAATTAATGGGACTTAAGTGGAAAACAGATTAAATATGGTAGAGAATGGGCATTGTGTCTCCAAGGCAATTCCTATTTAAAACTACATTGTCTACAACAGCTGGTTGGGGCTTTTTTTAGGTTGTCTCTTCAGTACTATTAGTATCACAGTAAGTTCTCCCCTGAAGCCTTTTCTGTCTGAGGAAAGGATAGTAGCAAACAGATTGCCCACTGATCACATTTAAAACAAATCTTTATTTAATGACACTGTTTACTTCACATGAGCATCTAGAGCAAAAATCAATTAAGCAGTATACTAAAATCTTCTTTAATCCATCTTGCCTTGCAGGCTAACTTATTGGTTTAGTTGCTAGTGATCGAGTATATCTACTTTATCACAATGAAAAGAACAATTATGGACAATTGAAAAAGGTTGCAGAGTAAAATTGATCAGATTTTTCTGGTTTTGGATTACTGACTCACACAGGCTCCCTGTGTTACCACAGAACTGATAGGTGATGCTCCTCAGAGGAAAGGTAGCTTTGAAGACCTGAAAGCTGCAGTATGAAGTGAAGCTCTCTTAGGGCACTCTGTTCACACTTAACATTGATTACTCCACTGCAAGGTCCTTCTACTGATTGCAGATAATGTGAAAATGGTCTTAATTGGATAAATACATTAACTGTGAGAAATTGTGAACTCTTCATGCACATATAATCCAGTCCTTGGATTTCTTACAGAACAGGTTACTATGTGGGTTGTTTTAGAGGCAACTGTGAGTTCAGATCAGTTTCCTAGACTCTTGCATCACAATGTTTGCATTTCTGTTCCCACTCAGCTCCCTCTGTGGACTCTTGCTGTCTTTACTGACCATGCTGTAATTACCTGTGTGCATGGCCCCTTTCTGAGAACTCAAAAATATGCTCAATTAAAAAAAAAAAAAGAAAAAAAAAAGATGAAGACAATCTCATCTTTGCTTATAGGTAAGCCTGAGATTTAGCAAACCATTATCTTATTACTTATCATGCTCCTAAGTGTTGTAATTTAACACTCCAGAGCATGCATGCTGTTCCCATGGTGTTTATTCAACTGAAAGATAAGCACATGTTTTAAAGCCTTCATACAATCAAGATGCAACTCATATCAGAGTTAATTTCCCAGTGGAAGCATTCTGTTTATTAATTTTAAATTAATATTCATTATTATGCTGCAGTTGCCATTTCCAGTTCAGTCCCATTGCGAAGATTTCTGTTTGTGAATTGTTTTGACAGATATAACTGGGTGCTCATTATGGGCTGGGTTATTGGATGTCCACTGTGATGCAACCATTGCCAAGGGACACAGGTAGAACTGACCAGAAAAGTTTTAATTTATATAAACATATATGGCATATATATGTATATTGTATTGGAGTACTTGGAGGTATGTACACACCTACACACGCAGATGAACATATACGTATATTTCAGGAGGACTGATGTATGTCTCTTATCTGGTGGATTTTAGGTCAGCTACACTACTCTTGACATGACTCTAACCACCAGACAGAGGGGTCTCATAGCTTTGTATCACCTCTGTTACAGGCAAAGCTTGCAAGACCTTCACCTCTCCATCACTTGCAGTCAATGGTGAAGTTAGGGAGCCATCACAGCTTTCATAAGCAATGGTGACGTTTCATTAACTAATTAACCTATCTGGGCTAGAAATTCAGTCCTGAAGAGCACAGAACCTCTGTTGCACCTGGAACCTTAAGCAAAGCTTTACTCTGAAAAGCAGCATCTTGAGTGCCAAGAAAGCATCTGGCAGCAGGTTTCTACTCAGAGACAACCAGTAGTAGGTCAGATGAGACTGACCTAAGGCCGCCTGGCAAAATCAGTGTTTGTTCTTTATGATGTTTCCCACAGAATTACAGAATATACTGAGTTGAAAGGGACCTCATTGAGTCCTTCTTTTAGCCCTGCACAGGAACATCCCCAAGTCACACCATGTGCCTGAGAACATTGCCTAAAGGTTTCTTGAAATCTGTCGGTCTTGGTGCTGCGACTACTTCCCTGAGGAGCCTATTCCAGTGCCCAACAACTCTCTGGGTGAAGTCCCTTTTCCTAACATCCAGTCTAAATCTCCCTGATACAGCTTCAGGCCATTCCCTCAGTCCTATCACTAGTCACAGAGATCAGTGTCAACCCCTGCTCTTTCCCTCACAAGGAAGTGGTAGACTGCAATGAGGTCTCTCCTCAGTCTCCTCCAGACTGAACAAGCTGAGTTGCATAGCATCAATGAATTGATTTTACCTGAAAGAAACAATCCTCACGTGTGATGCAATGATCAATCAGCACCTCATATAACTGAAAATGCTATTGCTAAAATAGTGGAAATCACCAAGACAGAGTCAGATCTGTCTTGTCCCAAGTTCTGCTTGTTTGAGGAGCCAGCACCAGATGTCTCCAAGGTCAATGATAAGACAGCATGTTCTAAAGTAGCCTGCTGCAAATATAGGCGTCTGAGCCAGTGCAGGCACAGCACATTTATTACCTGGATGGCAGCATTTCTCAAGAGGTGCACCAGGAAGGCAGCAGCTTTAATTAGATATTACAGTTGGTTACTAGAAAACTGTTTGAACAGGTGGAAAACCCAAAAAGGAGCATGCTTCATTCTATCAAACTGTCTTTTTTTTCTGTAATTTCTAAAGGAAAGTAGACATCGCATGAAAGAAAAGTGGTGGTTTTCATTCAGATATTGACCCATAGGGAAAACCTAAAGTCCTCTCTGGCAACACATGATTCTCTTCTAATTTCTCTGAATCCTACACTCTGGCCTCCCAGACAAGTTGTCCCTGGATATTTTTGCTGGTACCACTCCAATCACCATAAACTCGTAACACTGTTATCACTGTTATCAGCTGCCAGCACCTTTTTTGTAACACCAACTACTGGTTCAATTCAACTCCCATTCATGCTGACATTAAACCAGAGATTGACTCAGGGGAACCAAAAATATTAAAGGAAATATAATTTTAAGCACATTATTATCTGTTCTGATTTCTTCTGCTCCTTTATTTATTATGTGGAATCACTTATTGGAATCCTATTTTAGTGCAATCTCCAGCCCACAGGCCTGTACCTTCTTGTTGATGTTTGTATTACCACAAAACATATAGGAACTTGTCTTGATCTAAAATTCTTAATTTTAAGGCAACACCCAGGGCTATTAACATTTATCTATATGGAACACTAAGCAGGGCACAGAATAACTGTGGGGAGCCATTTCATACTTCTTCGCAAGGGGACGTATACTCAAGCATGGGTAATGTAGACAACAGAAAAAAAATTACTTTTCCTCATAATCACGCACGAAATAAATGCGCTTGTAAATTTAATTTGAATTACCATTCCAGTTACAGCCTCAAGCTTAGATCTTGGGAAAAAAACCCTACCTTAGAAACATTTAATTTCTGTTATGGTCTCCAATTTGTTTCAATTCACAGTTTGAACGCGTTCACATTTCAGTGATGCCCAAGAGGCAGGAGAAAAAGACTCAAAACATTACTTCAGTAAGAGACAAGGCAGTTAGGTAAGGGACAAAGGGAAGACAAAGCAGCAAATAGGGTGGCAGTGGTCACAGTTAAAGGCCGCAATCAAACTCAAGTCAAATTTGTTTAGGTATCTCAGTGATGGGTTTGTCCAGAAAGAAATTGCAGGTTGTCAGAGAGCTAAGTAGTGATTTCTGGAGAAGGACTTTTCACGTGTGAAGATTTCCTTTGGTGTTTTGAAATACAGATGTAGAATTTGTGCAGAATCAGTGTCTCAGGAATTTACCTTCTTCTCAAGGTACCAATCTGCAGGAAATATTCAAGCTATTTAAAAAGGTTTTTTTTCCCCATCAATATATTTTGGCATTCACTTCACTCATAACTTCTGATGAATGCCCCATTGTGCTTGATATTTTATAGCCATGATCAGACAATTTTCTTGGCTCAAAGGGGCTTATTGTCTTGGTTTCATGACAAGATACCAACATGGGAATAAAGCACAGATGAAGAATTTCAGAAGCAGTGAGAATGGAACAGGTGAACTATTCACAGTAACCAATAATCACAGATCACTGCCTTCCTAGGTACCAACTGCCCTGTGAAATGAGAATTTGACATTTCTGTAGCATTAAATTCTTTGCACCCATGGTACATACTCATCAATAATATTTTCTGCTGGCAACCTCATAACCATGTTACCAGGTGCTTACCAAGTTTTCTCCAAAAATTAAACTCTTTCAGAACTACTTGAAATGGACATAAATCAGAATTTCCTTTTGCTATCCATAACCCAAATGCAAATTTCACCATTCTATGACTAGTCTGAATGCTCTGGTGAAGAAAGGCATTCCATTTCATCAGCAAACTTGAGTTCCAATTTGACATATGTCTGATTACATGCATTTGAACTGAACATTTAAATTCCTAGATGAACTTTAATGTTCTTCACTTATTAAATCATTATGCTGAACACCTAAAAGAAATGTGGATTGTTATATATCCATTCAGTGATTTTAAAATATTGTGTTTCAGTCACTGCTACTTGTGTCTGTTGTGAATAATATAGCATTTACTCTGCAGGGATCATCTGTGCTGCAAAGTACTAACAGCATGAATGAGAAAATGAGACCTTGACACTTCATTAAGCCATCTCAGTCTGAGAACAGCCTTTTCAGTCTCTTTAACATTTTTCATAAGTCAGCTATATGTTGCTCCCATCCGATACCTTTTCATCACAATGTTACAGTTTTGCAGTTTTAACATATCGAGTGTGTAGTCACTGGAAACCACCCTCACCTATTTTTTACTTCAGTGATCTCCATTTGACTTTACCTGTCTGATTTGGGCTACCATTTAGACCAGCTCTGAGGAAGACTGATTCCTCACAAGGACCACAGAACTAACTTTATACATGGCCTTGGTATGAGATGTTGAGTCAGCCAAAGATGTGAGGCAGATCTATCTTGTCCCTGTCTCAAAAGATCAAAACATTCAAACAGCTAAGTATTTGCTTAGATTGTGAGTAGAATCTAAGCAAATAAACCAAGTTTTCTAGTGAAGTCAGGTTATATCAGATCAACTAATTAGCCCAACTGAAAATAAAAATATTTATACCTGACTTCGTCGCACATTGCCGTGTTCTGACAGCAGCTTTTGCTTCCAGACTAGTTTATTATCTTTGTGAGTTGCAGCAAGCAAGCCCTGCGTGTTCCCCTTTAGTCCTTTGAAACTCCTTCAGCCCCACCTGAGGGCTACTCTTTGCTCTTCAGCCACTATTGGGAGCTATTCCACAAGCTCTGTGAGCTCTTGGATTCTGGCTGCAGGTGGTGCTATGTGGCCCTGCCACAGGACCTTCCCTCCCTTACCACTCCACGAAAGAGGTTACAGTCTTTTTCTGCTTTCTAGGAAGTCTTCCTAATCCAGTCTTCTTGGGCCATTTCTCATCAACCAAGAAAGCATTCACACAGTCTTAGGCTGCCCTGAGATCCAGAACATTTGTTCATTTTAATGTCACACCCTGTTCAGACAGAGCTTTGCTGCTGAGATACGGCTGTGTCGTGCACCCTTGTAGATCTGGAGATACTACACAGTTCATATATTGAACTGAAATTCCACGCTGAAGATGGTGATGGTCTGAGCATGTAGAAAACAAATGATATTTTAGCATGGAGCATTGACCCAAGTGCTAGTGGCACAGTCTGAGACTTTTTTCATCCACTGTTGTCATTACAGATTTCAGACAGACAGCCTACATATGACAGAGGGAGAAAACTGTAAGAGCCAGAGCTGCTTGAAAGAAGCAAGCAATGCATTTAGTATTCATTGTAGAAACAGCAGAAAAGTGTTAATCAGTAGATCAGCGGGATCCTGTGGCTGTATTCCTTTGCGATGTAAGGAGAGAGAAAGATATTCCTTGCAATAAAACCCTATGTATAAGTCCACAAAGACAGGCTTATTCTTTTCTAGCTGAGAATATGGTGAGGATCAAATGTGTTTCTCTCAACAACATGTCTGCATGGGCAATTGTAGAAAGACCTCAGTCTGCCGGAGGAAAGTGAAATCATTCTGGGAGGCTGTAATAGCATAACTCAGCTCTGCTGAGAAGCTCAGCGTGATGTGCAGCTTCCAGTCAAAGTAACTCATGGAAACAAAAGGGCCCTCTCTAGCCAAGGGTATGCTGCCTTCGCAGGCTTAGCTAGCTTGTCTATGTTGCTGCAGCTTCTATAAAAATCTTAGTGAGTCTCATTTATAGAGTAGATCAATACTTCAGCTTGCGTGCCTCCTGCATGTTTAGTCTTGCCAAGCTTTGCCTTGTTCTGTGGTTTAAGCTTGGTGATCAGCTTATCACTGTGCAGCCACTCATTCACTTGCCCACAGGGGGATGGGGTACAGAATTGGAAGGGTAAAAGTATGAAAATCTGTGGGTTGGGATAAGGACACTTTAATAGATAAAGCTGGTGAAGCAAGCAAAACACACTAAGGAATTCATTCACTAGCTCCCATCTACAAGCAGGTGTTCAGCCATTTTCCAGGGAAACAGGGTTCCATCACATGTAATGAGTACTTGGAAGGTTAAGTGCCATAATTAGGAATGTACCCCCTTCCTTCTTCTTTCCTGAGATTTTATTTCAGAATATGACATCCTATGTCACGTTCTGGAATACTCTTAGGGTCAGTTGTGTTCAGCTGTCCCAGTGTGTCCCCTCCCAACTCCTTGTGCAGCCCCAGCCTCTTTGCTGGTGGGATGTATGAGGGGCAGAAGAGGCCTTGACAACGTGTAAGAGCTGCTCAGCAATAACTAGAACATCCCTGCTTCCAGCACAAATCCAGAACATATCCTTATACAAGCTACTATGAAGAAATTTAACTTTATCCGAGACAAACCAGTACACTTAGTTTTGGTTGAATAGGCTTTCTGTGTGGTTTGCAATCCTCCAGGCTCTCTACCAAACATGTGAGCAGCCATTAATGTTAGAAGCTCATCTCTACATTTGTTCCTCTGAGATGCTCTGCTGTGTCACTAGCTCCCCATCCTGTTATACTTCGCAAGTCACAGCTTTGTGTCTCTCTCTTTTTAATGTACCAGACTCACATAGGGGGGCATGAAAAGCTCATCATTACATTGTGGTTGAGGAAGAGGTTCAGTAACTCGGGTAGACTCATCAACTCTTTCCTCCAAAGGATTAACACATTTCTGTATTTGACCTTTGCTATGTCCTTTCCAGTTTTTAGATACTGAACTCTCTAGGCAGCCAGGATGTGTTGAGCTCAATAAGAAATAGTCTTTTATGAAAATTTCTGCTTGTTCCTTCTTCTGTTACCTTAACAACCAGTATATGTACCTCTCAAGTTACATCTTTATCTGAAGTGCCTCCCTCTTCCACATACATTTCCACTCTGATTATTCACTGAAAAATTATGCTGGAAATCAAATATTACACAGAATTTGTATATGCCTGTTTTTCCACAGTAATTGAAATTCTCAGATAGCAAGCAACTCTCCTGCCAAAATGTGTGGGTTTTTTTTTTTTTTCCATTTATCCCAATCATAAAAAGATGACTCCTTGTTTAAGCTATTGAACACCAAAGCAGAATTTATAAAAGGCACTCAATATACTCCTAAGGAAAGGTTCTGCCACATTCTACATTAACATGGTGGTAGTTTTCAGTGGAGGACTGCAGATTTTTTAGGTTTTTTAAAAAATTCAACTCTTCAAAATTCAGGGAAAGCAACAAGATTCTCAATGATTAGACATGTAAGTCTCACCAAAGTCCACAGTACCCTTCAATATGATAAGGCTTTAAAATTGCTACATCCCAATAATTTTTTATGGTGATCTGGCTGTATGAAATAATTTCACTGTGTGGGAATGCTAGTAGTTCAGACTCCTCAATTCAACAGTGTATATCACCATGTTCTTAAATTTGAAATATGCACAGCAGCAAGCCAGACTTCACACGTTTGATGCTTAATTTGTAGACAAGAGTCCTGACATTACTCATATTCTATACATTTTCTATAAATAAATGTCTCTAGGACTTTTAAATTGTTGTAATACAAAGTTTTCTTTAAAGTCCATCATAAATGCACTTTGAGGATGTCACTTGTATTATGGATGTTAGATTTTCATCCTTCAGTGTCATGTGCACCTGTTCTGTGCTAGTAGTCCTTTTCTGACACATCAGTCCCCCCAAGTCATCACACAAAAATGTCTTGCAATGATATCATACTTTTAAAGTTATATTTCAAACTTTTAAGGCTTCAATCAAAGAAAAGACTTAACCCCTCTTGAAGTACAAGTTCAAACACACTTTTTCAAGTAAAAAAATAATAGAGTTATAATCCGTTTAAAATGTGGCAGCAAGGTTTAAACCGGGGGGGAAAAAACCAACCCAACCAAAACCCAAAACATTTTCTATTGCATTTTTTTGAAAGGGTTACTGTTTAATTTTTGTTTTATCAGCAGGATAGATTACTCTCCTTAAAATTCCAAGGAAATTTTACTTGGTGAGTGCTTAATGACCAGGGTTTGTTGGAAAACCCTTGACTAAATTTGTAATGCTTAATATATTAAGGATGTCAGCAACTGCTTTCTCCTCTCCCCATTCTTCTCCATCTTTTTGGGTCTCAGATTTGCTCATGGGCTAGAGTTTCTACCTTCATGTCTTGAGCTGATCCCACCCACCGCAGTCACCACATCAGATGAGACAAAGTAAAGAAATAGAGCAGTGTATATGCTCAGTTATAAGCTCTGATTCCAGCTCATCTCTCACCCAACTTCTTTTCTTCCTCTATACTTAGCAATTTCTTCAGCCCTACACCTGTAAGAGAGTAGATTGAGATTTTTGTATTCAATGTAATTTCCATAAATTTGTATAAAGATTACATTTTTGGCAGGAAGGGTGCCTAAAGATTGCATAGTTCAGGTATATATACCTGACACCTTTCTGCTTATTAAGTTGAACTCCTTAACTGTTTCTGAGCATCTTGCAAGAAAAAAACAGATTACCAAAAAAAAAGTCATTAACCTCCTTCTTTATTGCTGAATACAGCAAACTCCTCCTGCGTGTTGCCTGTGCTTCATGCTTTAGTGTAAAGACACCTCAGCTGGGCTGCTGGCTATGTCACCTTCTTAGAGAGACACCCCTTAATTCCTTTGAGGTACTTCCCTGATGGTTCCCTGTTGACTTGTTTTGTTTCCCTGTTGGTTCTTTACCTCAGAAATGCTTGACTCATCTCTGTAAGACTGGAAGTGTCCTCCAATGTAGCGCACACATTTCAGAGTCCCTGGCAGAGGGGCCTTGCTGGCACCCTGTCCCTCTAACCTTTGCACAGCACCCCAGGAACAACCCTGACGTTGTGTGCCATGTCTGTCACTCCCCTATCACACATGGTTTAAAGCTCTGCCAATTCCTGAGCAAAGACTGTCCTCTCTTGCTGAGAAAGGTGACTCCCATCCGATGCCAGCATGCCTGGTGGTATGCAGACCATTCCACTGTCAAAACCCCCAAAATATTGACCAGCCACGGAGCCATGTATTCATAGGCTCAGCCCATCTGTTTCTTCCAGTGTTGCTGCCTTCAACTGGAAATCTGGAAGAGAATATAACTTGTGCCCCAGACTTCCTTATGAATGTCCTGTTGTGATGGCACTTGGACTACGTGTTGCCATTGCATTGCCCCCTGTGTAGGAGATCAATATTGGGGTACTCTGCAGGCTGCACCAGGCTAGGAAGGTGATATCCTTAACCCAGATCCCAGGGAGACAGCAGACATTCCCATGGGCTGGGCCTGGTTGGCTTATTGGGCCTGGTTGGCTTATCAGCCCCTCTGTTCTCTTTAGAAAGGAAATCGCCTACAACTTAAAGCCATCTTTCTTCCTCTTGGAAATGGTTGTAACACAGGGGGTTGACCTTTCTGATTGTAACCTTTCTGATTGGTGTAACTGGGCCTTCATCCTCTTCATCCTTTGGCTGGCCTCCCGTGGGCAAAACCTCATAGCTATTCTGCAGTGGGTGAGTTCAAAATTTCCTCGGAAACATACTACTATTATGGAGCAACTTGTACTTCTGAAATTTCCCCTACTTCTTCTCTTTGAGTAAACAGACTGTTCATTGCTCTTTTACCAACATCAAGTCATGATGCAAAGTGGGGGGAAAAACCCATGGAAATATAACCTGGTGAAACCGGAGAAGAGGGTCCCATGTCACCTCCCATCCTCTCCACAAGTTTTCTGGTGGCCCTAAGAAGGAGATCCAGAACTCAAGGTGGGGGAGCCATGCTTCTCTGCCACCCCACACTTGATCTGGACAAGAGTTAAGCTGAATGCTGGTGCACACTAAAGGAAGTGTACACAGATTCTTTCTATTAAATAAATTTATTACACTGTAGCCACTGTGGGTTACTCGACATCATGATGCACCTTCAGTCAGGTGCTCCCATATTCTCCTAAATACCCTACAATGCCTTGCTTAGTGGCTTTAGAAAGGCTTTAGGCTGCTTCTTTAAAAATATGTATTTTCTAGCACAGCAACCACCACCATCCCAAACTAAAGCTATCTTTTCCACCCCTCCAACTCAGAAATTTATCAGTTAGAGCTGTTTGAAACTCAGTAAATGTAGCTGGCAGTGGCAAAACAACTGGAAACATGTAGAAATCGAAATGGGGCTCATAGAGAAAATTTTATTACTGCGGAGCACAGCTTGCATGCAAACATAAGCACTTATCTTAGGCCCTAGCCCACCACATGGCAGGGAAATGTGTTGCTCAGTTCAAGCAGTTTGAAAAGCTAGGAATAAGCCATCAATCATTTTATTTTACTATGCCTCATAAATTTGTGAAGCCTGTATTTCCCAGCAAACCATACAACCCATTTTATAGAACCATGGATCTTTACATGAAGCCAGGCACAGCCTGGACTGTCCCATTCTATTATATTTTCTTTGTCTTTTCACCAGAATTGCATGTCATTGACACTGAGCCTTCTTACAGAAATTAATCCAATGAAACTCCCCCTCCAGTTACTGGAAACATCCCTGGTTAGTGGCCCAGGTTACTGGCAAGGCTTGTCCTGGACTGAAACACACACTGATGGGTTTTCCTCTGCTACTCACAGTACAGATTCTGCCCTGCAGTTTGATGCATCCATATCAAAGACCGATACATTGCCTGAATTCTCCACCATTATACACCAAATTCATGAGCAAAAAAGGGAACATACCTTATATGCAAAACCAACAACTTAGTTTTAGTTTAATGAAACTCTAAGTCATGGAATGAAATAATTATTTTTGGTGCAGTTACAATGATACTTACACAGTTCCAATGAAATACAGTTAAAAATGACATATACACAAACTTCCTAGAATCTACCCCCTGTCTCTGTTACTGTGTTCACTCTTACACTGCCCCTTTGGGTATGAAGGCTGATGCCTTCGGGCCATAGACAGAGAGTTACAGCACAGTCAGTATCTCTTCCCTGGGAGGAATGGGATATTGATTCTCCCTTCTCAAACCAGGACTGGTGCTTGAGATCAATATTATATTTGGTAAGAGCATCTATGCTCTGCTCTTCTTTCCTTGGTCTGTGACACCATGCTACACTTTCATTTGTGAGCTCAGCATATGTTATATATTAATTCTTTGTTCTCTTCTCTTCCCACTAGAACTGGTTATAGCCAGCTGCTGAGGCTGCTTTCCTTTGATAACCTATTTGTATCTTCTTTCTAACAGTTGACTAGTGCTGAGTCATGGTTTTGCTGATATGATCCTTTCCCTTTGCTGTAAAGCTCCTGCTGAAGAAGGCAGGTTGAGAAGTAAGAGATCATGCTTATACCCTTGGTACAAGGTTTTCTGACTCTTCCAATTAGAATCATTTGCTGGTGGCCACTACTGTCTGCTCTGGCTTCCCTTGACACTGGCTTAACCTCCGGTTTTCCTCTTACTGATACAGATAAGAAATCCTTCAAACACCTTTCAAATCCAAACTCTCATTTGACACTTATTGTGTCATGGCTGCTGTACATGAGCACACGTGTGTATATTTAGATTTAGTACTTGCTCACAAAGCTCTTTATTTTCTAAACGAAGCCTCTTCAGGCTCCAGTCCAACTCTAAACTCCCAGCTGCAGCAACCATTGCATCACACATTACTCAGCCCTCCTTCCCTTTTTTTGTTCCAAGGGAAAAATTAGTCACTACAAATAATCTACACTTGCTCAAATAGAAGATTACATAGAGAGGTTCATGTTGCCTTGCCTTTGTTTTTCTCCCAGGGCATGTCAAGACTGCTAACTAATTTTCTAGGAATAGAATTAATCATGTGAGCCAGAGAAAACTCTCTCAAATTTATTTTCCGTGTGATGGAAAAAGCTTCTTTGTAAATAGCAGAGGGCTCAGTCCTGGAGCTTGTACTGACATCCTTCTGTTGCATGATCAGACGATTTTGAGAAGCCTTCAATGTAGATTTGTGTTACATATTATCAAGTTTTCCAGGAAAACAAAACATGGTTTCATATAGCAGCAATCCACACAGTAGCTGAATGTGAGGTTTTAAGTCTGGGTGAAAAGGACAATTTTGAAATTCTTGTGTTAAAGGCTACATTGAAGACTAAATTTGAGTGGGTTTGGAATCTCTTTTCTGACAAATCCTTGGCTTCTCTCATGCTTACTCACCATTTTCTGACTGGAAAATTATCATCACTGGTCAATTGGGAGATAATTTGCCCTACCTTCAAACGAGGTCTTAAGGAACATAAATCCCCAAGTATCTCCTTAAGTAGGGTAAAAGGGAGAACGACATGATTAAGCAATACTGTAAGAGAAACTGAGCAGGTTAAATCAAAGTCAGTGTTGGAAATTGACTCCAACCAGTCATTGCGAGTCAGGTTATTCTCTTGTATAGATATTCCACATCTTTAGCTCTTCTACCAAACCTACTCATTAAAAACCCGCTTGCAAATCCGAGACAAAACTGTCTGCCACCAGACTGCTCCAGTCTTTGGAGAGATATTTTTACATCCTCTTGAACTGCTTCAGTTCTGTGACTCAACTTACCCCACAGCCATATCTGAAGGAAATAATACACTACCATATACTGACACAGTACACTTCAAACCACAGAGATAACAGCTGGGAAACACCCAGAAAATCAATTTTCTAACCCTACTGAACCAGAATACCACGGTCACTACAAAAACTAGAGACTGACATATTTATTCCTGTGCATATCATACACTCACCCTATGAACAGCAACAAGCTCTAGTCATGCATCCAACCAAACCAGGACAAATTTCAAACACAGCAGCAAAAAATTAGGAGACAGAATTATACATAAACTTAAATTTATGTATTCTGAAATGTCTGCAGCTGTATTATCACCTTCCCTTTTAGGTTTCTATCCCACTAAGCCTTTCCAAATGTCCCAGGCAGAGTTTGGCAACAGGCCATAGCTCATGAGTAATGGAAGAACATCATGGCTGTCTGTGTACTACCAGTTGCAATGCTGGGGCTTCGCTGCTGGAAAAATGGGAAAAGGAATTCTGTGTATAAAATGACAGAAATTAAATTGGCCCAGAGATGTCTCGGAAGAGAAAAATGCAGAAAAACAAAACATCATGATCAGAGCTCCTGTAGCCTTAGGAGATCACATGCAGCTTTTTTATCTTGACTGACTCCATAAAGCCTTGTTCTTTGCATAACTTACACAACGTTCATTCTCCTTAGTAAGAAGCAAATGAGTTCTCACTGTCCTTTAAGGGATCTGTGACTCTCACTCCAGACTGAGCTGCTTGCAGGGTGTGGAAGAGGGAGGGGAGAAGATATTTATTTTCCCACGAAATGCATACCTACAAGAAAAGTGGTAAAAGAGTGTGATTGTAGAAAGCCAAGTCTGTATATTTGCCATGGAAACAGCAGTTTTAAGAAACAGTGATGGGAGGAATATCAACTATCACTTCAGTCTGATTTCTGCAGAATGCAGTCATAGCAAACTGGCTAAAAGTAGGCTGCTCCTCATGCAGCTTGGCAGACCCTCCAGTTTTATTAGCTGGGTGATTATGGGTCATTTCTGGCTGCTATTTTTGAAATGTCTTAGGTATGTATCCTTTACTATATTCAGGAAATACGAGGAATGAAGTGGAAAGGGTGAAAAAGACTCTCGCCTCACTGTGGACACTCACCTCATTTTTTGTGAGGCCAGCAGCAGCCTTCATGCATATTTCATTCACACATTTGCCTGTTTCTTTACATCCTAGCAGAGGCACACAGTATAAGGAAGGAAAGGGACTTCTTTGAACACCTCCTGAAGACAAGGAAGTGCAGGCCTAATTCTGGTATTCTACTTTTGGAAGCTTTTTGTTTCACACATACCAGGAAAAACTTTATATTAAAAGCACTTCCAGGATCTAAGAAAGCTTAATTGAAGTAACAAACACAATTTTTAGCACAGGGTTCCCTTCCCAAAGTTGTCACTACTTCTGTAGTCATCATCTCTCTGTTTTTTTCCTCTTACCAGTTTCCTTTTGATGCCCTGTTCCTCTTCGGTCACCTCTCTTTCCCTTCTTTATTACATTCTTTTTGCTACCAAAGGTGTAGTGGAAGCATCCCAGTTTCCCTTCTCATCCCTACTGATGTGAACAAAATAAAGCAACTACTTTTGCCAAAGGGGAGAGATAAACATGCCCAATGCAGTCTCTTAGCCCTAGACTCTACAAAATAAGTATGGTACACACTCCAGAAGAATTCACAGCACCTGCCCTTAAAGAATGCCAAGGGGTTTGGCTGCTCCCAGAGTTCAGGGAAATGTTTCTCTTCCAGTCACTTGCAGCACTGCTGTTCAGGAGGGTTGACCACATTGTGGAGTTGCCTTCAGCTGCAGGAGAGCAGCCCAGCACAGACATGGATGTTTGCTTCCAGAAGAGGAAATTTTTGTTTCTCTGATTTTTTGTCACAGTCCTGGCTTCCTTCTAGTTTCCAGAGAATGTTATTGATGGATACACGGGGAATGAGCTGGCATGGGAGCTTGTCAGTTGCACAGGTTTGTTTTTCACAGGGTGTTGCTAACTAAGCTTTTTCAGTTGCAGACATGGGTGGGAAATCCACATTATCAGACAGACAAAGTACATCCAGGAAGTTTCTGTCCTTCAGGCATCATTACTTAGTCCCCATCTTGCCAGATTTTCTTGAAGAGAGAGCCAAACTTTTCTTAGTGTTGGATTTAAAGCCTCTATAGGTAACTGTCGTTTTCCTCGGTCTCTTGCTGATTTCCTGGCTCATGGGAATGGTTTGGTCTCCAGAATAGTGTGAGCATTACCTTAGCTAAACTGGTGTTTATCACTATCACCCTGAGGCTGGTAAAAGAGGCTGCAATGGTCATCAAAGACCAGTGGCTTCATCACACCTGGAAGGCAATGCTGTGAAAAAAAGGCCAAAGTGAGATCTCTGCATCTGCATGTAAGTTATTTCTTTTGTTCTAGGAAAAACCTAGTGTTCTTTGGTTTATTTGCCTATCAAAGTCATTTCTAGAAAGGAAATACTAGGAACAACTTTCAGAGGCTTTTTTTTTAAAGTAACCAGATGATTGCCAGTTGCCATTTATCTGATGTCAGCTTTGCCCTAAGGATAGGCTGAAGTTAGAGCAAAGCAGACAGCAATCTCCTTCATCAGCTGCTGCTGCTCCCAAGTAAAAGAATATATAAATGTCTCTGAAGGCTAAAATCGTGCCCAGAGGCAAAGGAAAAGAATATATTGGAATACACTTTAAAAACACAGCTGTTACATGATACTTCAGCAAAGGTACACTCAGATACTGTAGGGTATTTTGTTTGCTTAGTTTGATCAAGAGTGATGCTGAGGATGGAATAGGACTCTCCGTCTTAGCTGGATCCTGATCATAGCTGAGCCTTTACAAATCTGAGGAATTCATGATGTAACCATGCAAACTTCATGTCCTGACCTTTAATTGGAAAATTCTTCTGCTGCTATGTCCTTTTTAAATAAAGTAATGTTTTCTCCAGTTACTACCGTTCTAAGCAAACTAGGATTCGATGGAATTATTTTATGATGGGATTAGGACAAACCTAAAGAAATCTTACTGATTCATGGAATCCTATTTTAGACATAAAATTTGAGCTTTCTGGGTAGACCTCGAGAAATTTTTTTTCTAAGTATGCAGTGGCTGTAATTTGTATAATGGGGCCACCTTAACCATAATAGCATATTTTGTAATATATGCTTTTAATTCATGCTAACCAGCCATACACATTGGATATGAGCTCTTAAATAAAAAACAAAACTAAAACCAAACCAAACAATAAGTGTGCATATTGCTCAGGAGTCTTCAGTATGCTTTTGGACCATACAGAGGAAACATTTTGATAAGAAAAAGCTACTTTCTCTTTTGACATAGAGGTATATAGAGCTCTTCATAACCTTACAAGAATTTTCTGAATTATTGCAGTGACTGCAGAAGTGATTTCTTCTTCCTTATCCTGAGGTACCTATTTTGCTGTCTTAAGTGCTGTATTTGAGAGAGGAAAGCAAAGTGGCTTTTTCACTCGACCACTCAGCTGGTACCAAGAGGCACTGCAGGAAATGTGAGAATTTATGTCAAACACAAGTGTGTTTGTTCTGGAGCAAGGGAAAGCAAAAATCTCCCAGCAGTAAGCACACTAGTGGGATAAAGAGCTATTCAGTAACATCTTTCTCACTGTGCTGGTTCTGGCTGGGGTAGAGTTAAAATTCTCCCCAGTGGCTGGTGTGTGGCTGTGTTTTGGATTTGTGCTGAGCACAGAGCTGATAATATAGAGATGTTTGCATTATTGCAGAGCTGGGCTTGCACAGAGCTAAGGCCTTTTCTGCTTTTTGTGCTCCCATACTCGCAGGGAATTTTGGGGTGTGTGGGAGATTAGAGGAGCCACAGCTGGGACAGTTGACCCCGAAATGACCAATGGGCTATTCCACACCATATGGCATTATGCTCAGTGTATTAAGGGTGGGGGAGAAGGAGGAAGGGGAGGAGGGATGTTTGGAGTGATGGCATTTGTGTTCCCGAATAACCGTTACATGAGATGAGGCCCTGCTCTATGGAGATGGCTGGGCGCCTGCCTACCCATGGGGAAGCACTGAATGAATTCCTTGTTTTGCGTCGCTTGCGTGTGTGGCTTTTGCTTTCCTAGTGAACTGTCTGTATCTTAACACATGAGTTTTCTACCTTTTGCCTTTCTGATTTTCTGCCCGGTCCTACTGGTGAGGGATTGGGTGAGTGGCTGCGTGGGGCTTGTTTGCTGGCTGGGGTTCAACCACAACACTCACATAGAAACTCTCATTTTTCACCATATCACTTGTGACCCCAGGTGCTAAGTAGGCAGACAGCCCACTGAATGAGGAGTGTTTTACAGCAGTTGTAGCTGCCAGCAAAGCTAGAGGAGATGAACTGGCTGTGCAATCCTTGGCCTGAATAGTTCCAGAGTGACTAATCCCTATGGATTTGGACGACTCTTCCTAAGACTGGGAATAGGTTTTCTGCTGGTAAATCTTGAAGAGTGAGGATGACGGTCTGTGGCTGTGTAGCCACGGTGATCTTATTGAAGATGTTAAATAATTCAGATTGTTCATTGTAATTCAGAATTCAGATGTTAAATAAATAAATACTGTTGGAGGATCAACAGTAACTCTGCCAAGGTGGCTATGCAGTCTGGTAACTTAGGGGAGAGCAAACCTGATGCTCGCCTTACAGTGCTTGGGGAGAGTTGAAAGTTCCTGAAGATGGCTCAAGTTATGCAATGAGATGTTCAGGGATTTGTCTGAAGTCACAATGTTGAGTGTGTGCCATTAGCAGATGTAAAACACAAAAGTGTTTCTAAAATCACAGACTCTGGTCAGCTCCCTCAAGCATCAGTAAAGTACTCACCTTGTCTGGAGAACCACAGCTGTGACCCTGAAAATAAATGGTGTTCTTCTGCAGCACAGAACAGGGAAAACTTCTGTGAGCAGAAGGGTACTGCTCTTTTATATAAAGTAGCCTCGTGACTTCAATGCCCCCCAGGAGTGCATTTCCATCTTCACAATCCATTTCCACCTTCCAGAAAACTGCTTCTTTTACCACCCTGCGCTCTCATGGGACATGAGAGACTCTCCATGCCTTCTGCTGAATGTGCCAGTACCTCTGGAATTAAAACTCATTGAGTGAAAGAATATGTGTTCAGCAGCAAGTATGAGTGTAGACTTTGATATGGACACAATACAGATTGGAAACTTAAGATCCAGCTTCTGCTCCAAGCTCAACTTGTAAAATTTCTGACAAAAGCCCATGAGGCCAGCCCAATATGAAGGGATTTCATTAAAATGAATACACAGCTAATACAAAACATGTGGCACCTATGGATTTATGCTTACAGGAGTGGGCAGCATGTTGAGTGCAAGTTTTTAGGATAATTTTGAATCTAGTTCTGAGTTTCACCAAATGCATCCAAGTGCTGATCTTTTCCTGGGTTCAGTTTGCACCAAGACAAGCAGCACTTGGATGTGAACTAATGCTGAAATAAGGCATAATGAGCTTGGGATTCAGATCCAGCATACAAGAATCTGAAAATGGATATCATGAGTTTCATACTCATAGTGCCAAGATTGTTTTGCTAAATAAAAACAACCTTCAAACAATTTTATCTTTTATTCTAAAGCCCAGGCATGTGCTAATGAAGTAGTATTAACAATAGATTTTCATTTTGGGGTATTCAGACAGGGAAATAAACACTGCTGTAGTGAAATCTACCAACCACAAAAAGCCAGACTATTCTGCATTATTTTTCTCTGCACCAGTGGAAATCTGCAGTCACTTCTCTGAATGTAGAGGCAGAATTAACACTTGCAATGGAGTGACACAAAGCAGAATCCAAGATTTTTTTGCTATTAGGCACTCTTATTGCATAAATAAACATAGTATGTAGCTGCTGTGTTTTTTTTTTTTTTTTTTTTTTTTTTTTTTTTTTTTTAAGTCAGCTTGTGTTTAAGTTGCAAATGCAGTCAACACTAATTTACCCTTCATTTTTTCTTGGGATTTCTAAAAATATGGGATGCCAAATGCTAATTCAGGTAATGGTACTAATTCAAAATCTCAAATATAATGCTCAAAAAGATAAGCACTCTCATGAAATTGCTTGTGTTGGTCTTTAAATTAAATTGCTCATTAGATTGTCTCCTGTGTCCTACATTCAAAGGTCATGTACAGATTTCAGTATGAATAAGAAAAAAAGGGGGGGAAATTGTCTCCAAATGAAAGCACAACTGTGTATCTTTTCTAGTGCGTTGTATCATAAAATTGCACCTGTTTTACTTACATAGTAGAAACCCGTGCTTTCCAAGACAATAAAACAGAAAAATAAACCACAAGAGAGGGAAAACCCAACCCTTTAGGACACCTAAAGTTATTCATCTGGAAACTGAAAGCAAGGCACTGTCACTGTTATCCAAATCTTCTAAAAAGGAACAATCATCACAGAGATATATTTGACTGCAGCAAGAGTTGGTGGTTTATCCCTGATGTTTGGTGTTTTGCTCTTGGGTTTATTGATTTCGGTTTTGGAGGGTTTTTTTAAGTATTTTCGGAAAAAAAAATGCAAGTAATTTACCAGCTTTTCCACTCTGTCCCTGTTAGTCATCAGATTTCCATGGAATGGGAATTTTGCATCTGTTTTTGAGAAAAGGTGATCCTCAAATAACATAAAGTACACCCAGAAGATGTTGTCCTGTTTGCAGGTGTGTGAGCTTGCTTTCAGGGATGCCTTGTCCATAGTCCTTAGCACAGCACTTGTGTCAGTGGCCAGGGGCTTTTTGAACTGATGTGCAGTGGCCTCTCAGATCTATATGGTTCCTGACTGGTCTATTCTGTTGCTGCTTTGTATCCACTTTAACATTTCATGTTGTATTTCCCTATGCAATTTCTTCAGCAATTACCTTTTCCCTTCCTTTTCCTTCAGCAAGAAACTAAGCAGCCTTACTCTCAGAGAGCTGGAGAATGACAGTAGAGGAGAAAATCTTTCATCTCCTCTTTCCTGACTGCAGTGTTCCACCTTGCAGCTACTAAGCATTATTTCATAGAGTGATATAGATTGGAAAGGACATTCAAAGGTCATCAGTTGGATCCAAAACCCAGCTCTAAGCAGGGCTGAGATCGTATTGCTCAGGGTCTTGTCTTTGAGTTTTGAGTCAAGTTTTGAATATCTCCAGGCATGGACATCCATGGTGGATACAGTGTGAACGTCTTCCTTATCTCTGCACTGTTTGCAGCAGTTTGCTTAAATGTTCAGAGAAAAAAGAGAAGACACAGCAAATGTTCAGCTCAGTGTAGCACACCAGCTTTACCAATAACAAGGTCATGAGTTTGAACCATCTAAAGTGCACAAGTGATATGTCACTTGTCCCTACATGTACATGTGAAAGGAAAATTAGCTAATAATTTCAGGTTTTATCCCTCAGGATTACTTCACAGTACATATTTTTCCACATTTCTATCGCACCATTAATCTTTATCTTGTGCCTTCTGCAGGCTTCTTTTTTTCCTCCCACATAGGCTGCCAGGGTCCTGCTCTCCAAGGGGTCACAGGTTGCAGAGGGATCCACAGAAACAGGAAACCAGGCTTCCTCAGTCAATTTCGAAACACCAAAACCTGTTTCCTTTCTACAGAAATAAAGCCTGTCAGGGCATCCTCTGGGTAGGCTCACTATCTGAGCAGCAGCCCAGGAGGAGGGAGAAACTACAGGATTTCTTGTTTAGGAAATAAATGTGAGATAACTTATAGCATTTAAAAACCATCAGAATGAAAGAGATAATTTTCTTGCTGCTCCTATTGCACTTACACAGGGGCAGCACTGGATCTGGCATTCTAGGAAAACTCTGGACAACAGGACAAGGCGATGAAACCCAGACAATTCATTCAGACTCGACTCCATCTTTGACCACAACTGGGGGGTCACCCCATTCCAAAATCCAAGCTACCAAAGCCAGTGCCTCACAGGTACCTCATTTTGCATCTGCAGCCGAGACACTGGGAACGACAGCAGTGAAGAAAATTTCCAGTCCTACAATATCTCCCCCTGCAAGTCAGCCAAAAGGACCCAGTGATGGTGACTCCGGCAGAGACAAGATTGGAAGCTCATCTCGCAGCAAAGGGACAACTCTACAAAGCACTGCTAGAGAGATCCCTCTCCAGAAAGGGCTCACTGCAAGCCTGGATACTGCCACAGGGAACAGATCTGTCAAGCAGACCTCTCGCAGCACCAGGAGCCAGCAGGATGCCAACTCCAAAGCATCCGGCTTTGAAACGACCAGGGGAAAGTAAGCTTCGTATTTTTTCTTGTCTCCTATGTATTGCTTATTTTCCTGTTTCCAGTGACAATAATTGGCAAAAGTCCTAGCAATTTCAGTAAAATTATTTTTGACCTTAAAAAAGACCACCTAAAACAAGCAAGGAACCAAACTGGCAGCATTTACTCTGGCAAAACCATTGTAACATTTCTAACAGAGTAAATTCTGCAATGTTTTATTCCTTAGGGTGGTTATCTCAAAATCAACAGGGAAGTCATTATCATATACGGGTAGGAAAGGGCTACAGTAGATAGCCCTCTGTTTTATGCACACTCAACTACTGTTGATTTTTTTCTTTCTTTCTTCTCTTGCGGATAAAAGAAATTGCAAATGCACTATTTCATTTTAAGTCTATTAAAAATAATGTGTTTGTAAACTTCTCCACTAAACTGAAAATACAAGCAATTAAATGTACAAAATGCATCAATGTCTGACAATTTGAAACATTCTATTCTGTGATAAAAACTTATGAAAAGTGTTGTCTTAGGTGAACATGCATTCAGAGCTCTATAACTTAATACACAATAGCTGTGCATAATAGAGTGTATCAAACTCTGCTGTCTGGTTTTATAGTTCTGGAATACTCAATTCTTTTCTTTGTTCCCCAGTGCCTTCAGTTCTCAATAGGGATATTAACACTGACTTTGCAGATATTGCAAGTTTCCCTTAATTGCTGATATATAATCAGATACTGGTAGAAAATGAAAGACACAAAGGATAAGTTGTTTTCCATAGTATTTATGGAGAGTGAGCTTTTAGAATATAGATTTCTTCTTTTGATAATACTTTCCCACATGGCAGCATCCAAATTCATGGAAAGGAGAATAAATCATCACTCCTACAATTATCTTGCTGTGTATGGCTGGGAGTTAATGTTTCTTCAAGTGAAAGAAAATATTCCCGTTGACCTGAACATGTTTTGGGTTATGCATAAAGAAAATAATGCATAAGGACCCAAAGGAAAGCAGTCCTTTGCCTCTGCTCGGAAGAGAGACCCCAGTAAAGGATCTGTGTTTCCCAGATAGCTTTCCTAGCATACTCCTTAAGTTCTGAAGGTCATCTATTATACCACATGAGTGCTGATAGCTATATCTCCATTGAAATAAATCCTAACACCTGCTAACCTTGGTCTTTAGCTTTCACGGCTTTCTTCAAGAACAGCATTCCAATTAAATTAATCTTCAGCAAAACTCTGTGAATCAGCAGGTATTCTTTCTACCTTTTACATGAGATATAAATACAAGTAGCAAAAATTTAGTCCCTAGTGAAGAGGGTCACATATTTTATTTATCATAATGACACATGGTTGCAACTGCAGGAAGGCAAAAGGAGCAAATGTTGTATTTGCAAGCACCTGATTTCATGTGTGGTCAAGGAGCAACCTGCTGTGCAACATGCATATTGGAGCCCATGGAGCCAGTTAGCAGTAAAGCCAGGACTGCATATCAAATTTACTGGAATGTGTAGCAGCATGAAACCCCAGCATAAAATTGAATGCTGAATCCCCACTCTCTTGCTCAAACTGCTGAGCTGCATAGCCTCTCCCTCTCTAGGAAATATCTACAGTCTTAGGTGTGGCTCAGTCCTTTTCACAGTAAGATTCTTGTGCTACAAGGCTCGGCTTCCCACTGTATATGAGTGTTTTTGTAATCAGATGTGGTGTTTTGAACTTTCCTTCCCCTTTTGCCATGACCTGGACTGTGACTCAAGTCACTTCACTGTTCCATCTTCCTTTCCTTATGGATTAGACCTGGATGAATAATAAACTCGTGACTAATTTTTCTTTTTCAGCAAAGACATGAGAAAATGCCTAGTCTAGGGTGCTCACTGTTACCAATTACTGCTGTGAAACACCTGAAAAGCTACTGCTGAAAAAATATGCATAAGAAGGCAAAAATTTCTGTTTATTAAATGTAGGTGCCATCAACTACATCCTAAATAATTAGTACCATATTTAAAAAAAAAAAATCACAAATAAAGTGAAAAAGATACTGTAAGAATTCCAATAAAGGCACAGCTTTCTTCAAGGTTTTACTCATTTGTAGGCTGAGCACAGCATGACTCAATAGCAGATTCCACAACTGTAAAGTGTACTGCCCCTGAGAAAATTTGGAAGAACAATTTTTTTAAAAAAATTAACTTTGTATTCAGGCACCTCTTTGGCTATAGTCTGTACTCCAACCTGAATTTTTCAGTGACCCTGTAGGAGCCACATGATTCTGTAATCCTTTATGGCGACCCATTGTGCTCACAGATGTGCAGAGATGCTGATGTTAGGAGGCTTCATATAGAAGGACCAATAGAGAGAGATCCGTGAGAGACAAGAGGAGGGAAAACAGACAAGAACAAGCATTTATTTTTAAATATATTTATAATTTAAAAAATAGCAACACATACACTTTGTTGGAGAGTCTGCAAAGCTGTCAGATTATCCACAAGGTAAGATATGCGTCCATTGTACAAACTTAATTACCCAAGTACCCCTTTCTGAAGGTCATATGCCTTAATGGCTTAATTACAAAGATAATTCCCTTGGTATCACTACCCTAGGTTATGTGAGGACAATATTATGCACCCATCTTTTATCACAAGCAAACTAGAACTAGGTTAGGCTTTGAACCTCTCTCTATCACATCCTGATGTGGTATTACAAGGGCTAAATATCAGGCATATCCTTTTCTCTAGAAACAGGAATCTCTTCCTTATTCTTCACTGACACAGAAATGCAGTTAAATCCTGTTCCTTCACATTGGAACAATTTTACAATTAACCTTAGAATAGGTACAGGAGAACACAATTTGTCGCTGTCTGCTCTCAAACCATTTCAGAAGACCCCTCAGGCAGGGTCTGCACCCAAGCTTTCAGGAGGATAGGAAAAATTCACAGAAAGCACATCTGGAATGGCCTGAGCTGAAGGAAAATTCATTTCTTCACTCCTAGTAATGAATTTGATTTATGTTCTGAAATGTGAAACTTAATGTCTCTACAAATACTCCTTTTTTTTTTTTTTATTTCTACCTATCCTCAAAGTTTTATGAAATCCATATAAATGAATAAAGAAATAATGGAAACCTAGAGTGGGAGAATTTCTCCAAAATTCAGTGACATAAATCTGAGTATCAATTTGGTGTGAAAAAAGAAAATTTATGACACACTCTTTTCAATTGAGCTCACTTGAGAAATGTGTTTTTCAGCCTGTGGAGAGAGACAATTGCAGTATTTCACTGTGTAAAGCAGCTTAAACAACAGTGGTGCAATGGAGTAAGAGACCAGCACACTCATCTTTTCATTTTGAACCTGACTTTTTTAATTTCTATCCAGGGCAGCTCCTGAATACATGAGACTTTCATTCAGGTTGTAAATTAAGCAAAGTGTCCCCACATTACTGAGTGGCTCTACATTACTATTTTCTCTTTGTATGTATATATTACACCTTTTCAAGTTATCTTGAAGCCACTGAGGGTCTTAATAGACCTCCTCTACCATTACCTTGGGTAGTGGTGAGGTGACAGTATTTTATTACTAAGCACAGAAGGGTTTAATAGAGTCAGCACCAGGGACAGATTTGCTTAGCTGTCACATGTGATAGGAGAGCTGAAATATTTCATTCTCACGACCAGACGTCTGCATTTCTCCCTGGAAATTGCTTTTGCCTGTATCAGCTTGGTAGAAATCTAGTGTACTGACAAATTAAAATGAATGGTTAAGATCAGCAGACAGTTCAGATACATGAGACACGTAGAAACCTGATTTAACTGCCTGGTTAATGCAAGGTTCACAGTCTCTTTTCATCATGTCACTTTTTAATGGAGCAGAGAGAACAATTCTTGAATCGATTTCCTAAGATTTTGCATCACTGTGCATTTACAAAAAATAAAGTCACACATGGCTTAGGTTTCTGCCTCACTAGTTATATTCACTATGACCTGGAAGGCAGAAGCTCTTATACAGGCCTGAGGTTGCCTTGGTGGCAGTGTCAGGGTTTGTTTGACAATCTTTGCCCCCAGAATGTTGTACTACAGCTAAGCAAAAGATCGTTGCAATAAGTCACTCTCATCCAGCAGCACCTTGAATGTATTTCTGATGCTTGGCTGTAAGCTCACAACCCAATTTTCCTCCACATGCTAAGCTCAGTGCTACTCCCATAGCAGTCCCAAAGCAATGATGGCTGGTAGAGTCATGACAGGCTGTTTTCAGCAGGAGAGGAAATATAGCACAGGAAAAAAGAAAATCACTTCTTCACCAAAGTTGTTTTTGAGACACTCACAAAGTACTTAGCCTTCTCAGTCTCGTTGTTTAGTTTTTCTGTGATCAGATAAGTCACCACTATACAGATGATTTCTGATTTTTTTCAGAATGGTAAGTAAGGTTTACACTAACTGTTGCATTAATGCTTATGCTTATCTTGCTCTTGTTCTTTGTTTCATCTGCCCTGGGAAGAGCAAGGATTGGGAAGAGTCTGTTTTCCATCCCTGCAATGTCCCTTCACCCCTCTGAATAGATTAGGATTACTGCATCAAACTGGACACAGTGTTAGTATTTACCTCCTAGCTACTGCAAAGTCAGCTCTATGTGGCATTTCATTTAGGGTATAGCAGAAACATCTGCTCAGGTATGCACAGAAAATAGGCATTCTTACAAATCTGCATATAATTGACATTTTAGAGAACCAACCCTAATTCTAGAATAGACTTGGCAAGGAGAGGACAGCAGCAAGGTGTCCCCATATGTTTTCCAAAGGCATTATCTGTGTAGCCAGATAGAGAATGCAAATGCTTCAAATGTCATTTTTTCTGCCAAATCTGATACAGAGCATCTATTCTGTATCACATTCCTGGTAAGCAACACCATTGGTCATGAGGAAAAGCCTGTGGGGAAAAAAATCATCTTGAATTTCATGGACTTTGGCTCAGATCCTTTCTGTTCAAGAGCCCCATAAGATCAGACAGTGACGCCATAAAGATATGTATCTGTATGATTAAGTGGCAAATCAGATACAAAGAAACTGACAAGGCTTTTAATAATTTAATGAAAGGAAACAAGAAAAGAGAAGCTGCCCAAAACAACACTGTAAACAGGGACAAATTTCCCCCTGAAACTGTAATGGATTTTATTTTTTATATTTTCATTTTGTCACTTGCAAAGGCTTTTTTTTTAGTTGTCAGTATTTCTCAAAGTGGAGAAACCATCACTGACATATGGCAATCTCCTTTTCTGTAGATCACAGAGGCACTACAAAAGCAGTGAAAACCAATACCACTGAAGGTTACCTGAAAAGCACTGACAGTAAACTAGACCAGAACTACCTTAATGAATTTTGTACTCTGCGTCAATTAGAAGGTTGAAAATAAATTTATAATCCAGAAGTAAAAAGGTAGAATTCAGACCTTTTTAAAGGGCAGTTTTTCTGCATTTTCAGATGTGCTTTACTGGATAATTCTCAAAGATTTGAGATTAATGGATATCTTCTCCACAGTCTAAATTCAATCTGGAAAAGTTTGATTGTGTTAGAGGGCTCTGAACATGGACTGGAAAATCATGTATCAAAGAGGTGATCTGATTTGTAACAAGAGAACATTTTAAATGCTAAAACAGATTGGTGAAGTGATAGATAAGTGGAAATAGTGAATTAATTTTTGCAGCACGAAGGAGGACAAACAGTAAATAAGAATTCAGATGAAACAAAGAGGCTACTCACAGTCCAAGGCTTCAGCACTGTAATACAAAAACGGAAATGGATCGTGAGAGCAGAGTTTGTGTTTTGTAATAGACAGAACAAAATGTCAGGACACTGAGTCCTGAAAAAAAACACATTAAACAAATCTTTGACACCTAGTGCTCTAGTAGTCAGTGTCAACAAGTCAGCTGTTTCTCAGGGATAAAAACATATCCTATCACATATTTTACTATCACATTCTGTTTTATATTATATATCACATGCACCTTTTAGTTTCTTTCATTCCAGCCAGCTTGTAAAACACATTTTCCAATTTGATTTGTTTATGGTCAGTCCTTAGTGAGTACGGAATTTTTATTGCAGCTTAGATTCATACATTCAGAGCAAAGGAAGCCGGGCACTGAACCTAAAAAATCAACTGGTTTTAGTTCAAGCTTATAATTTTCCTTTGAAATAAAGCTTATATTTTTGAAAGATGACCAACATTCACTTACAGATATAGAATTTGCTATATCACAGTGAGAAGTCTCTGCGGTCACCTAGTGGAATTCAAAGGAAGTTGCTAAAACCAGTCTCCCATGCAATAGCAAAGAAGAACCTTATGAGGGTGCTTGCTATCCTTATCATCTGAGTGTTTACACTGTGTCAGTCAGCATCATCTCTCCGCATCCAAACTTGGCAGGTTGTTTAAAGCAGATTGAAAAGCCAGCATCTCCTGGCTCTACATTCTTATAGCATCTTTCTACATCCCCTTTGCTCAGATGTAAAGGGTAATAAAAAATTAAAACTGTCGTAGAATCAAGATGAGTATTTCATTAACTATTCTGTGAATTACAAATAAGCTGCATGCAACATGAATGAGGCACAACCACCAAGCTGGGCATAGACTTTCACAACAGCTCCAGCTCTGGGTCCTTTTGTATTCCATCAGCAACACAGTAATCTCATTTTCATGATTCAGCGATGTTCAGCCAGGCTTATTCAATAGCATTTCTATTAAAAGCCGCGTAATCTAATTTACTCACAGACAAAAATCAGTCATTTTCAGATACGATATGAAGGGGCCATAACTGATTCTATACCCTTTGTGGCCCGACTAGCACTGGTGTTCCTGTGGGGTGGCTTTAGGACCACTTACAAGGATCCGTGCTTACAAGCAAGCAGAAGCAATCACGTACAGGCGTTGCCAGCAGTTTTTGTGAGGTTTGCTTTTTTTCTCAGTAGTGGACCCAGGGAACATTTTACAAGGCAAACGTGCTGCGGCAGGGGGACTGCAGGGGACTAAAAAAAAGCTGGTGTCGATTGTACTTCGCTTTTCAGCAGCATCGGGTGCCCCGGCGCCGGCATCTCCGCGGGCTGCGGCCGCCACCTGCCAGCCGCGCCCGGCACTGCCGCGCAAAGCCGAGCCTGAGCCCGCCTGATCGCCAGGTGGGAGAGGGTTTAACGGGGCAAGGACGGGTTTAAAGGGCTCTCGAGTGTTCCCCGAACCACGGGGCAGGGATCCCCAAAAGCTAAAACCAGGCTTAAAGGCAGTGTGTGTGTGCCGCTGATGGGTCTCTGCCCGCTGTAGGCGATTTGTTCCAGCCGCCTGGGCAGGCTCCGCGGCCAATTACCTCCTCAGGATTTGGGATTGGGAATGGCCCTAAAGCCCAGAGGGAATTGGGCTCTGGGTGAGAGGCTGCCGAGCAGACATGCTCACAGGTTCCAGCAGAAGCAAATGCTGCTCTTCCTGCCGTGCCGTGCTTCCCCGCGTAGGTGCTTCCTCGCCCCCGGCGGTGGGATGTCACATTTGGGTACAGCCAAACCACACTGAGTGCGGAGCTGGGCTAGAAATAATCTGATTTACACTGGGAATACCGCAGCAAATACCACATCAAGGAGCCTGCCTCAAAGGCCTGAGGACTCTCCCACAGATTGCCACCAGTGCATGTTCCTGGCCAAGACATGCAAGAGGAGGATGAAATCTGTCACTTGGGCTTTAAGCCAGCTGGGGGCTTGTACCACTCTCTCCAGGCTGGATTTCTGTTGTATGTTGTGAGGATTTTGTTTTGTTTTTAAATACAGCTTTCCTGATTGAAATCAGGCTCAATGCAAAAGAGATGTTTGGCTCCTCCAGCTCTCAACAAAATCTGCATGTTAGAAGCCTGTGTTGATGATCTGGAATAAATTATTCCAGGGAGGGTAAAGAGGATTTTCAGGTTTAAAGTCCTGTTATGCAAATCAGTTGTCTTCTGTTCTGCCTTTGCATTAACACAGCCTGTCATAGTTCTTCCGCCACGCTTCATCTTCTATTTCCAAATCTACATTTTTTTCAGACAATTTGATTTCAAAATTATATTTACATTCTTAACGTTTCTTAATGAGCTTATTTCATTGGTAGCCTAAACCTAATTATGAGTCACACCAGGGGCTCTTTTGCTGTGAATATTTCCTCCAATTTAGCCTGATCAAAGATTGCTGGGCCGTGTGAGAACCACAGCTTCAGACATTGCACTCACGTACATTAAGAATGAGTTAAATATTTTAAATGGAAACAATCTGCTCAAGTTAGTTACGTTTCTGGTAAAGACCCGAGGATGAGTTCAGACTGTCTTTAAAAAACACAAATAGCCATTTGGGGTGTACTGTAACATTTTTTCCTTCAGAAGGCATCTCCAAATGGGCAAGTTCCAATAGCTTTCCTCCAAAGCTGGACACCCCTAATAGTAGTAATAACAGTAGTCATAATAACAACAAGGGTGTGAATTTTTAAAGGTTTGGGGGGGAGGTAGGGTTTGGTTTTTTAACTGAAATCTATATTCCAGTGCTTTCATGTCTTTTGCAATTTTTTAAATGCCTCTTTTCATTCTTTTTATCTTTTCATTGACCACATTTGCTTGGGTGTAAAATGACTCTCGGTTATTGGAATGTATACCCCAAACATGTGCACTGCAGAACAAGATGTCAATGACAATATTGCTGTATGTCTTCTGCTTAATCCCTTTCTCTGATGAGCATGCAAGGGTACAGTGCATGCTAGAGAGCCACATACTTTAGTCCCTAACCTCACCCCTGCCTCACTGTAGGGCAGATTTTAAAATGTGACCCCTCTATTTGCCTTTTTTATTTGCCAAGGTGGGGTGCTGAGCACCCAGCTGCCCAAGGCTTTAGCTCTTCACTTCCCAGAGAGCTAAAGTGCAACAGGAAAGGAGATGTGGTACTGCAAACCAGGCATTATTTCTTCAGAGGTTTTCTGAGCAGAATTTATTTGCCATCAGTTAATTGCTGAGAATTATTTAGGAATTTAGATGTTTACATTCTCTATACTTAGTTTAAATCATAAGCAAATCCCCATGCTTAGTCAGAGCTCCTCTGGAATAGATCAGTGTCAGCCTGGCCCAGAATCGCTTCCTAAATCTGTTAAGAAATATTTAGTATCCTATTCATATGCTGAGATTTTTTTTTTTTTTTTTTTTTTAATTTCTGTGCTGTACTTCAGAGGAAAAAAAAAATAGAGTTTTTAATCTTGGGTATGAATTTGCAGAACCCTCACCGCAGCTGTGAAAGGGAAGCGATTTCATGCCTGTACTGAGCAGGATAACAAGCCTTGATGGTCCTAAGCAACCTCACCTGTAGCCTCCACCCACGCCCCTGGGCGGGGACTCCACTTAAGCCCAGGCTTGACCTCACGTTATTTTCCTCATGAGCGTGCTTGTCTCTAGCAGTTCCTCTGCACCTAGCTCCTTACCTGGTCCCTGCCACCTCACTGCTGCCTGCAGGTTTCTGGTGCTGTGGTAGCTGTGCTGCTGGTGAGGTCAGTGCCTGGCTTGTGTGGTTCTTCTCCTAGGAAGAAGCCCCACTGTCGTGCTCCTTGGTGCTCAGTGCAGAAGCCCCCTGTAAGAGCTGTTTTCCTGGGAGTGCTTCCAAGGGGTGCCGAGTCCCCTCTGTGTCTGGCTCCCATTAATCTCTTGGCAAGAGAGGATGCCTGGCCTCCCTTGCTGCTGCAGAGGTGTGTGGGAAGAGATGTAGCCACAAACTCTGTCTCTCTGGCTTACTGCTGCTGGTGCTTAACTCAAATATCATTATTGCTTACTACGGTAAGTCTCTCTGATACAGGAGACTGTGAAGGACCCACGTGCCCCACCTGGAGGGGTCGGTAAGTAACTTCATTATTCCTCTGCAAAACTTGAAATGAATTTCCTCTTGTTTTTGCCAGTTTTATGTGTCTCAAGCTTGCACATAGTTCCTCCTGATTTCCCCAAAGAAAGTGAGCAAAGTACCTTATCTTAATGCTTGTTGCTTGATAGCTGCGTTTAACTTTTAGCAAATATTCATGGAGTCTTTAATTAATATACACTGATAAAAGGCAATAACTAAAGGAGTGAGAACATAAAGGAAACATCAAAAAAAAAAAAAAAGGACAGCCTTTTTATACCTAATTAAGAAGAAGTACTATCTTAATGAAAACTCTCAAGCAAGTGGAGAGTGAGTGAGCAAAATCAGATCAAAGACACTCAAAGCCCACTTTATATGAGGCACATTATTCCTCAAATAAACAATGTGTGTTGTGAAAGGGAGTGCTACAGTATTGGCAGTAGAGATATTGTGAGATTAAATCTGTTTATTTTGAGCGTCTTTCTGGCTTATCTTGCTTTTTTCTCAGGAATCATTTTCCACGTACAGCACTACCGAGCTTAATGTGCATACACTGGTAGAATCTCAGTAGACAAAAGCAATCACTTCGGGATAGATGCTGACTCTATTTTGTGTTTTGTGCTGCTGTTCATGTTTGAAGCACTGTAAATCTTTACTAATGCCACTTAAGTAAATGGAACTAATCTGGTCTTAATTGTATTTTCATTTCCCCTGTAAGGAGCCCATAGCAAGATATGATTTCTGGAGCAAATATACATATTCCCTTACTGGATTACAAAACATGAACAGAACTGCTACAACTGGAAGAAAGTGTTAGCAGCAAAGCACAACACAGAAAGATGAATTTTAAGTTCTCATATGCAAATATTGTTTGGAAGTTCTTGCAGCTCCACCAATCCAACAACTGAAACAATGTCTAGTCACTAACTTGCCAAGTCAAAAATTAAATTTGTTTCAGCATGGTCAAGGGAGTAACATGGTCTTGAGAAAGGTTGTACTAAGTTAAAGATGAAAGGAAAAAAAGTCAGCACTAGGCCAAATAGACATTTGTTTCACCAGAAGAAACACAATAATACTTTCATCTTTCAGGATGCCTTCCAGTCTGCAGCTGGGAGACTTCTGGAGACAAAGGTTATAGTTACAACTTAATGGTTGCTAAAAAACTAAACTGATAATCCCTAATGGCATGGGTTTTTTTGTGAAATAGTTTGACTGCTTTTTTAAACCTCTTTTGGCCTCCAAATTCAGCACATCCTATGGCTATGGAAATGCTGCCTGACACTTCATTTTTGTGTTCTTTAGTTTTAAATCTGTTGTGTTTTGATGCCCATTTATCATAATGAGACTGAATAATGAATGCCATGACTTTGTATCCCTCCTGCTCTTCTATTTGTTTTTATATCCACCTCTCTTTAGGGTGTAGGACCAAACCTGAATTCTCTATTCAAACAAGCTATAAACTCATATACAACAAAAAAGAGTTGATGTACTGAAACAATAGTGATCTCTGTTGTTCTTTAATCCTTCCCTAATAATTTCAAGTATTTGATTACCTAGTTTAGTTTAGGCAAACCAATAAATTGGCCTGTTCAGAGAGCCATTAACAATGACTCCGAGATTATTTTTTTCCCCTGATGAAGGCTACTGGATGTAGTGATACTATGCTAGGTATGTCTTTGTGACTGATTCTACATTACAAGACCATCTTCTGACACCTACTTAGTTGGAAATTCAGTATCATGAGACTTCTGCAATTCTTCAAGTTCAGCTTTTTTTACTGCACAAAATGATTTGGTAGGATTCTGTATAACGCTGCCATCCCCCTATTTACTTACTTCCCCCCTAGTTAATGAATATAGTGCCTATTACAGATTAATATGGGATTGTGTTGATAAATTGCTTCTTGAAAAAGTGAACTAGTCTTTCATCTCTCTGATTTAATGCCTTATTTATGTATAACAGGATCTATCTTCTTACTATGTAATAGATTGCTTCCCCCTCCCCCCAATATCTTTTGGTGAGTGACCTTCCCAACAGCCTCTGAAAATCACACATTTATCTACCTGCTTATGATTCAGGGAATACCAATATATCTCTGTGGCATAATTTCCCTGTACAAATCTGTCCTGAGCCATTATTCACATCATAATTTTGGCTTAATTCTATTCTCTACTGTAGCCAAGTTTCAAAATCTGATTTAACAGTTTGGACTTGCTTGCAACTTCCTTAGAAACCTTTTTTAAAAAAAAACAACAAAACCAGCAAACCTGCTCTTGCACTCACCAGCTCTAGCCCCCTGTGCAGCAGTGATCTAGAGTCTGATAATTTTGTATGTGACTGCCTTTTCTGGTTGAGCATCCAGAAGCCCCATGAAGCGTGGAGCCATGGCATGTGTTTGCTGTGGGTGGCTTTGACCTCACAGTGTACTGGAAAACAAAGTCTACCTGTACTCACAGTATTGCTGGGGAAAGGGAGAAACACTAGAATGGCTGCCCATAAAGTGAGAGCTATGGATGATTAAAAACCTCGCTAAACAATCCTTTGAATTCTGGATAAACAATTTCTGTAGTCTGAAATGCAGATGTGTTTTAAGACCTGTCATTGCTGCAGTCTAGAAGAGCTTCATTGTTCTTGGGGCTCCACAAATTAAAATTTAGATTTGCAATATGAATGTATGTGGAGATGGAAAAACTATCTGTTTTCTTTGCTGAAGCACAAAGACTAAGTAATTGCCCAAGACAACATTGGCAATTTGAGTGAAACAAACTTAATTTTTGTAACTTACTCCTATTGGTAAATTATGGGTATAACTTTCATAATTACATATCATATCTTATCATATGGTGGAAAAATATTATTTGTACTTTAAAACATTTTACCTTCCCTGTTTTGTAGAAACTGGTGTGCTTATGTCCATACCAGACTCATACCTACAGTTGTGGTGGACAACCTGGAAACCTTCTCATCAGGCAGAGCAAAGCCTTGCACTTGGCAAATTGGATCCTGCGCTCAGAGGTATGGAGATCTGGGAACAAAGAGTACTTGCAAGTACTTTAATTACTACCAAATACACCATAAATATGAATATAATTTTAAAAATTAAAAGGGAAACAAGAGGGAGCATGCACCCTGGCATACTATGGCACCCTCCAGTTGGTTCAAAGTCTTTGAGTCAAAGAGAGGTGCACAACTACAAAGCCTTTAAGTACATGCAGGGAAGAAAATCCTTTCTGTGCGGTTTTCCAAGCTTGTGTTCTGTTGAAGCAAAAGTCTTCCCCTGAGAGGCATAAATATTTTTGTTATTATCTCTCTTCTGAGTGCTTATTTCTGGCACAGCTTTGGTCAGGCAGTGAACCTAGACAAGTAATTGGCCTTGGATGGAACTTGTAAATAATACCCCTGTTAAACATTCAGATTATTCCATGTGGTTTGGGTGCTTCATTTTTTTTCTCCAAATGTTAGATTTCAGTTGTAAGTGAAATTGGATTTTAATGCATGAATTTGAAAAACGGCAAACTGAAACAGCACCAGCAAAATGAAGATTGTAATGCATTTTTCCCCTGACAAATTTTAAAAGCCTGTTAAAAGTCAGTTTGACTGTTCTGAAAATTGTCCTCTAGATGGTATAGCAGAACACACTTAAAGCTTTGGTTTGAAACTGGGAATCGAGCTTCCTTAGCATTTGGCGACTCTGAAATGCAGTCAACTCAATGGCAAAACTGTGGAGTGGACCCTGTGGTTGAAATGTTGCCACTGTTGTTATTTTGTTTAGTTTTTTTCCGATTCAATCGCCTTAGATCCTTCTGCTTCTCCTATAAATAAGGCTCTACTACATAAATTTCTGAGACTCATTTACATGATTTTTTTTACATGATTTATTTTTGTAGTCTCTGTTCCTGATTAACTCCTTTCATGGACACTTCAATTTTGAGCGGTTTTAGGAATGGATTATGCTAATGCAGAATAAGGTGTTTTTGTCATAAGACCATCCATACAGCAAAATAACTGGGAACTCTCTTAAATTCAAATCACCTTAATCTTTATTGAGTTCTTGCTGCTGAAAAAGCCATTTCTTACAGCCAAAGCTGGCTGGGGACACATGCAAAGCTCCTGCCAGCTGCTATGAGAATTTGAATATATATAATATTGTATCCATTGTGAAGGGGTGACAACATTAACTGGAATGTAAAATATGTTGACATTTTCTAATGTATTCGGAGAATATTTTTTGTCTGACAGGCTTTAAATTTGTCTCTTTTTCTGGAATGATTTATAGAGGGATTGTGTGTACAAAACAAGTAACTTTTATCATTGTTTTTTCTGAGATTTTAGGTGTTTTTCATGTTAGGGTTTAGTAAATAGAAATAGCGTGTGATATTATTTTTATTTGAACTTTGCATTTAACACCTTAAAAGGGCAAGGAGAGTTGCTGTAGTTCATTCTTTATTGCCCTACTGCAGCATGTTCATTCTAAACTGACTTCTCTGTGAAGTTAAGAAACCTAAGAGAAGCGGTAGGGTAGCCAGGACATGCAGAGTGTGTTGGAACACAAATAAAAATGTTGCTGCCCCTGCAGTTACATACTGTAAAGGTAATAATTGAGGCCTCACAATTACATAGCCAAGCCCTTCTTTCCCTGAAGTCCAGAGTGGAATTTTTCACACTTTATTGGATTAACATTGTATAATCTTGTTTAAAATAATCAGAAGGGAAGGTTTCCAGTGTGTACTAAATATGTGCTGATGTGGCATAAATTTATTGTGAATGCATTTTTTCCACCAATCTCAAAGAAAAGCGTTATATGACAATTGTATTTTTGGCTCACTTTTTCCAGTTTAGTAGTTATTAATTGTAATGTCTTCCATAAAAGATGGCAGTATTCAAATCCTGAGTAAGATATACTGGGAAGAAATCTAAACAGATATCAGGTTTCTTTAAAATTCATGCAGATAATCTGGGGGTTGCAATATTAAAGCTGTGATTGCTAATGAAACATCAAACTCTGGTTAGAATTCACTTTGAATTTCAAGCAGTAATAAAAAGATAGGTATTACAAGTGAGATAATGTAATGTAGTTATGCAGGTATCTTACAGCTCCTTTTCAGTTACCTAAAATAGATTTAAATTATTCTCATTTCACAGGTCCCAGACAACAACACACCAGGCTTACAGAATTAAACATAAAATAGTGACATCTCTGGAGTGGAAGTGCTGTCCTGGGTACAGTGGGCAAAACTGCCAACCCAAAGGTGAGTAGAGTTGCAAGGATCTGAACTATTCACTTCAGCAAAAGGAAACAGTGCAAATTTGATCCGTAAGCAAATGGTTCTGTTGAAAACCAATGCAGTGCTTTTTGTTAAATCAAAACCAGATAAAATGCACAGTAAAGTAAAATGCTTTGGGATGTTGACTCTTCCCTGCATGTGAATTTCCAGAGCAGCTAAGCAGAATGTCCTTTCGCCTCTTCCACTCTAAATAAAGCTCATGAAATTTCCAGCCATATTTCATTTTGCTAAAATACGGAGTTTGCATTCAGTGTGTCTCTACTTTTGACCTTTTAGTTGAGTATTACAGTGCTAGGGATATTAAATCCAGGTCCTCTATTGAGTACTTGCTGTAATATTCCTCTACAGCACTGTTAGTCTTTTGCCTTTTGGTTTCAGGCTCTAAGAAATTTTTTTTTTATATATACTATTGTATCAGCTTTTTTATATCTCTGAATTTTGTAGTTCTGCTGTTCATTTCAACAGTGACTGAATTTTTCTAGGTATTACACATGATCCCTGTATAATTGTGCCCTTTTTGACAGAATAGCCTTTTACCTCTGCCCTGGTGATCAAACATGTGGCATCATATTGTAGTTTTACATCTGTATAATGGCTATTTCTTTGCTGCTAGCCTTAAGCAAGCAGTTCTTGAAAAATTAGATATGGAATCAGCATACAGGTTTTAAATGAATGAATATTGCAAGAAGGGCTATTAGATGTGATAGGGAATTCAATCAGCAGTGGCAAAGTACAGGGCTGTGATTAAAAATTAATGTAGAGCAATGAAGAAAAATCACTATTGTTCACATCCAGGAGGGAAATTTCAGTGCCCAAGAGCCAGAACCTTGGCAGGCACAAAATTTTCCTCTGCACAGCTGAGTGTGGAGCCAGATATTAACAGATGTAACAGAGCACAGTCGGTCAGCAAGGCTGTCCAGTAAGCATGGATCATGCTTTCAGAAAAAAGCAAATATTAGCAAAAAACATTTAAAGGGTAACATTGAAGGGGGAGGTCACAGCTGACAAAATTGAAATGACATAAAAATAACAGGCAAACACTGACCAGGATGAAAAGCTGTATAATTCAATTTGTAGTGGCATCTGGTTAAAAAATAAGAAGAAAGGGGAGTGCTGTCAAGTGTTATAGGAGCGGGTGTTACATCTCCTGGGTTCTGTTTTCAAACCTCTTCTGGCTTGCTGAATAACTTGGGGAAGACACTTATAATCTGCATAACCAAGTTTACCCATCTAGAAAATTGAGATGACACTTATCTCACAGGGGCACTGGGATATTTAATTAATTAATGCTTGTAGAAGTGCTTAAAGAGATTGGGATGAAAGGTGTTATGTCAGAGAAGCTTTTCTTCCTTGCTTCTGGAATCCTGCCTCCCATGAGGAGCAGACCACCAGCACAAGCCTGCCTGTATTATTCAATTCCCATGAAGGGACGGCGGCTAATGAACTTGAACAGCGGGGAGCCCAACAGCCCTGTCTTCCTGTGCTCTGCATCAGCAGGAGAGAGAGGCTGGAAGTGCTGAGTGGGGCTCTCCCGAGTCACTGAGCCTCCCACTTGGTCTCTCTGTTGTTCAACAACAGAGCTGTCACTGAAGAGTTTCTGTGCCAGGGGAACTGGGGTGTTCTGACAATCCTTTAGATCCTGGAAAGGCGCTGTTAGTGTCATGTGGGTTGCTTGTAGCAAATGCTAATTTAAAATGCTTTCTTGTTTAACTTCTTTCTCAGACAGAGTGAAGTCATATGTAATTATTTCAGTCTGTTAGTCTAGGCGGGAGAAACCACTTACCACCACCTGATAGTTATTATCAGACATCTGAAAGTCTTATTTGGCAGCCCCGCGGTAAATGCTTGGTTACAGATGCTTCTCAAGGTAGTGCAGTAGTGAGAGAGATGGAAATGTGTTCAGGTCACTGTTTCTAACCTTACCGCCCTCGTGGGAACACACGATCAAATTGGCTAAGACATGGATCCATCATGGACAATGCAATTTTATAAGAAAATTTATAAGAATGAAAAAATGTAGATGTAATTTCTTATAAGTCTAAGAGACAACTCAATATGGACAGTTCAACAATTAAAGCATCATCTTTTTGACCTGGGAATTTCAAATAATTAACTGGGAGCAGAACCACTGAAACAAAAGGACACTTAAGTTCTGAGCTGCCGACTTCGTGACATGTTACTTTTACAAAACGCAGCTTTATTTTAACTCTATGCGTGTAGTAATGAAATCCCGGTTCCCTCATGCGCATTCGGAACGCCGAATTACATGGTTTAGAGGCAGCAGCCCGCTCTGCCACAGTCAGCACGGAATTCCCTGGCGTGGCAGTGATGCCATTTCTCCAGCAGATGGCCGTGCGATGTCCTATCCTCTGCGTGCGGTGAGCGGCACGCAGAAAAGGGGACAATTCTTGAAACACAGGGAACGGGAAGAAACTACCTAACCCCTCTCTGGGAAACCCCTTCAGCCACTCCTGCTTCATCAAAGATATATTGAGTCACAAAGACCCAATCTCCACTTTTTTAATATTCCCTGAAATGATTTTGAGTTCAGTGTTTAAAAATACATGGGACAATAAATTATACATCTAGGCCGATATATTGGATGATAGACACCTAATGTTAAGTTTCTGTATGCATTACCTGTTTTTCTGATACAACTAGAAGTAGACATTGTTCAGGATTTTTTATTGCTGCTTTTTTGGTTTTGTTTGTGATGCTTTGTTATTGCAAATGGTACCTATAGGGTGGGTCTAGGTGTCTAATTTGTTTGTTTTGTTTTTTCTTTTAACTGAGCATGGCATATCTAATTTTTAAAAGGTCTCAAAGGTAAGTCATTTGATGGCTATTCTACCCTTAAAAAGTATAAGGTTTTTGGTCTGGTGCTCCCATCACACCTGCTGTTATCCAGCGTCTACAATGGAAATCTCAGCTGTGGGAATAAGAGGCACATAAATGTAATCACCATATTATGTCTTGGAGCGATTCCTTTGGAAAAGGCCTGAGCCATGCTGGAGGAATGATGTAGGAGAAGCTATATTGCCAGTGACTCCTCCGAATTTGTTTCACAAATGCAAAGCCTCAATTTCTAATGCTACTTGCAAAGAACCTTTCCTGTACTGTGGTGAAATTCAATAAGTATACAATATGTGACTGTCTGTGGGTGAGGTTTCTGTGTGTGTGTGCATCGCTGGTTCTAGTCCTTGCTGCAGTCAGAGGCAGGGCAGTGCACTTTGGGCTTGCTCCATGGCTGGTTTGCTCTGACAGAGATGCTATGTCCTTGGTCTTACAGCCACTGTGTTATCTGAACATTAGGCTACATCAACAATTTTAAAGCATTGGTAAAACAAGCACACAGGAAGAAGTATGCATCCTTGGAACTTTAGGAGTGAATAAAACTGTTAGGCTTTGGGTATTCTAAAATGTTGGGCAATTGAATTATTAGGGATGAGGAAAGATAAGGTGAATAGTGTATTAAAAAAAAAGTGGTGTCTGTAGCACCGACAGTGCCAGTGAATACATTTAGAACAACAGAAAGATCAGTAAATTAAAAAATAAAAGGACATTGATCAGCTGGTCTTTATCACAGGCAAGTAACCAACTCCTTTGTCATAGATTGTATCATCACAACACCACCTGATAAATCTTGTGTAATGAGTTGGGCTGACTCCAAGAATTTAGCTTCTGTCAATAACCATGCCACAGAAAGATAACAGAAGCTGTTGAAATTGTAACCACTTGAGCATTTTGTATTTCTTATCAGACAATTTCAAAAGATTCTATCAAACTATTGGTCCATATGATAAATTTCCTCTGAGTTCCTATCCTAACTTTTAAAATACCCTATTCTACAACCTAAACACCTTATATTGTCCTACTTGCAGTCTATTTATCTTCAAATGAACTGGACAACAGGGCTACCAAATAAGACTTAAATTACAACAGGGCTACCAAATAAGACTTTCAGATTTCTGGTAATGAAACATGAAATTTCTTGTTTCAGCATTTTAATCCGTTTCCCTGGAAACTCACACTATGGCTAAACTAGATTTTAATATTTGAAGTGTAAAATAATGTCACCATACCCAAGTTATTCTGCTTGTATTGTACTAAAGATTGGAAATCAAATTAGTGCCACATAAGTGACATTCCTTAGATATGCTCCTCCTGGAACATTGACTTCAAAATGTTCCATGAACTGAGCAAGTATATAAAAAATGGTATCAATTTATACTAGCAAATTTATTAGCTAATTTGTACATATTTTGTTTTTTAAAAAATAATGAAAGGAAAACAACTCCATTAAGCCTGATGGCTAGAGAATGTATGTCAGGAATATGGGAATCTCAGTTCAGGTCCCAGCTGTCTGATCAGTTCATTACTTTTTGAGAGTGAAGGCACTTAACTTTCTGGACCTCAGTTTCCCTAGCTGTGATATTGAATTAATAATAATGTTAGTCCACCTATTTGCAAATTGCTTTTGGATCTTTTGGGCTGAAATGTAAAATAAGCACAGATAATCCCATCTCCCATCACCGGAGAAAGTATTTACAAAATTGCCACCTTTGTGAAGTTTTTTATGTGTATACCAGTCATAAATCTCAGATGATATTTGTTGCAACTTAGAATTTGATTACGTTTTGAAATTGTTTTTATTTATTAGGTGCTGCAAGAGTGTAATATCACCATTGCCTTTAGTAGTAAGGTTTCCATGGTTGAAGATCTGTGTAATCTGTAAAACAAAGCAAAACAAACAAACACAAAAAAGTCCCACAAAAAAACCAACTCAAAAGTCAGTTTCAACAAACCTGATTAATTTTGCAACCATTAAAAAGCTCTAATTAATTGTACAGCTGACAATCTCTGTATTGTCTTTGTACTGCCGTTTTATATTGTTCTAAAATGTTCCTCTAAAGTTTTTAGCCCTGAGCATTTAAAAAATTCTGTTCATTATAAAACAATTTTTGACATTTTAATATTGACACCAGCCCGTGCCACTCTTGAGAAGTCTTTTATAAAGTCAGTCAACATCTTCAGCAAAGTGGTCCCACAGTGCACAAAGCAGATAAAGAGTCATTGCAGATGATTAGGCTTTGGTAGAGCTGGTACAGAATAAAAAAGAGAAAAATTGTTGTGCAATCATCCCAATTATCATGTTCTGTGGTTCACGCACATCCTTTTTCTCCTTTCTCTAGCTCAAGAACAGCAATCAGTTATACACAGCAACCAGGCTGAAAGCAGCAGAACTGTCAGTGAGAGGACACCGGGAGCTCTGCAGGACCCCAGTGGGCCAGGTCAGTAGTTAAAATTGCTCTCACCTTTACCCAGTCACTGAGATGACTGAAAAACAATTTGAGGAAAATCTCTGCCTACTGAAGGCACCTGAATGCAATGTCAATTTCTATCAGTCATGGTGCACTGGTTTGCTCTTCTGATCAAGATGGGCAGAAGATACTGAATTTAAATGTACCAGCAGGTTAGAAATTACAGAGGGTTTTCTGCCTAAATTGAAACCAGGCAAGGATTTAGTATAGAAATATTTAAACTAATATGTTAGTGAGTACAATAAATTAATTAATAGGAGAGAAAAAAGAAAATTAGACTGAAAAAGAAAGCAAAAAACCCCCAGCCTGAATATGGGAGTAATATAGACCAGCATTGCATGCATAAGAAAATGTAATGAAGTTATTGACTATCTGAATACGTGATTATTGCTATATATTTTCTTACAAAAATTGATTCTTTATTCAAAGTCAGTACAAAGGTGTTTCGAACCTTAACAAGGGCAGCTCAGGTGTGTTTTAAGCTACAATGTCTAGGATGATCAAATAACTAAGAAACATAACAAGAGTTTAAACATTTATACCAGAGATGCTTGAGAGTATTTTTTATTGCCTTATGCATTGGTTCATTATTGTTTACTTTATATAGTCTGGTTATTATGTTTTTGGAATATAATGTCAGTGTTGTCTCACAAAAGCACATACAGAAAAATTAGAATCGTAGGAGCTGGTCAGTAACCAAAAAGATGGATTCAAATTGTGATCTATACTGAGAACCTGTGTTAGATGACTGCTGTGTGGAAAGTTTCTCCACATTTTGGTTGCTAATTGCTGGAAGCTTTGTTCTGGGAGAAATCCTGTGATGTTTGTGGTTTTAGGGGGTGGCACCACAATGTCGGCTACATGTGCTACAACATGAACAATGGCCGTTTTTCATGGGGATAAAATGTGATTTCCCCAGTGTCTTGGGGTCAGGTCAGAGGTGGAGTTTGGGGCTTCAAGGGCAGGTCAGAGTCCTAGCTGCTGGCAGCTTTGTTCTTGGAGAAATCCTGCAATGTTCATGATTTTTGGATGCAGCACATGACTTTTGGTTTTGGCTCCTCATCTCGATTGGTGGCCCTTTTCTACTTGAAAAGTGTACTTTTCATGGTGAGAAGGCAAAAAATGGCCATGATGGGAAGGACTGTTTAATGGAAGCATATTCCTTGAACTTTCTTACTACCTTCCTTTTCTTTTGAATCTATTGATGCTTCTTTTCTTTTTGTCTCCATTAGCTTTTTGTGTAACCATCATCTGTTCCATGCTGTGGTATTGTTGTCACTCACCTACTCACCTAAATCCAGAAACATTTTACTGAAGCAAATAAATAAGACAGGTTATATTCTCAGGTCTGTGTGTTGGAGTTTTAAATACCTTCTTGTGGGCTGTAATGCGTGCTGAGGGAACAGGATGTCATAATTTAGATTGCCGCAGAGTTTTGTGGAGATTTGACCATGTGTGTGCTTATATGCACGTATGTGCTTTATTTTAGATCTTAAGAGACAGAAAGGAAAAGAATGGGAAAGATTGAATCTGGCATGCAGATATAGAGTGGTATTTTCAAATGGGAGTTGAGCTGTTGTGCCCTGGTGATACTGTGTGACCAACCAAGTCTCTCAGGGCTGGAGGGAGGAGGATGTTTAGTAAAGAAGACAGGGCCTATTATGAAAAAGTGAGCTTGATCAATAGAGCACCGAGACATGCCACTTCTGTTAGTGGGAATTATGCTCTGAGAAATAAATCTGAAATTGGAATCTGTAACCTCCATGTTAATTGCTTTTCAGTTATTTTTAAATCAAATTGGGCCAGTCTAGAAAGAGAGAGACACCTGTTCTGACTGTCAACCCTGCAAACATGGCCTGAGGCCAGGACTGACTGCCCTGGTCTGTCATTGCTCTGGCTCTACAAGCCAGATTCTGCTTCCAGCTCCCACTCTGCAGCCGTGCCACTTCCAGGCATAAAACCTCATTTTCAGATTCATCTACTTTCTCTTTCTCCCTCAGTGCGAACTGACAGAAACCAAGCTGAAAAAAACATTACACCCTGCAGGTTAGTTATCAGTTTGGGTGACTGTGCACAAGCCACTAATGAATTCAAATCCCTTTCTCATAGCAACAATTCAACCAGAAGCAGAAGTGTCCAGACCTGTTTGTCTCTCACAAAGCTGAATTATGAAGACAAAGGTCTATCAATGGCCTCTTTTCAGTGCCAGTGTGAAGAATTGCCGGAGTCTAAAGGAGGCGGTTGGGTTAGAAACAATCTAGTATCCATGGACACAGATAACTTGGGCAGAGAACACAACTGGAGATCCTAACATCCTAACCTAAAAGAGCCTTACTCTCCAGGCTCTTATTATTATGGCCTTTACAGTTGACATGCAGAACTCTCTACAGGAGAGAGTTCTCAGGGGTGTTGGCCTTCTTCATCTGCATCTCTATGTGTCTTTTCATACTAGAATTTTAAAGAATACAAGTCATCAGAAGAATATGCCTTTTTGTATGTAACTTGCTTTGAGTTTTTTTGGAGCCTTTAGGCCCTGTATTTAGACATTATTTCTGATTAGAGCTGTTTGCTGCCATAGAAATAGACACTGATGCTGTAATGAAAAGTGATGAAAGATCAATAGCAATACTGTAAATTTACACTGATAAATATTTGTATGCAATGCTGAAGAATCTCTTCCACAGCAGTTTATTCAGCCATAGTTAGCCTGGATCATTTGGGATAATATATCATATGCCTAACATAGGCCATTTAGGCTGAATTGTTGTAAGTTTTCTAGCTTTGTTCGCAGGAATTCAAACATCTAATTTAATCAGCATCTTCTGAAAATCCCAGACTAAGTTTGATACCTGTCACCTGTCAAGCTCAGATGGCTGACTGAAGTCATGTGGAGTCCTCATTTTCAAGATCAAGGCATCCTTCACTATTACCAATCTTAAAGGCATCCATCTAGGCCTTTTTATTTCTGGGGAAACTACAGGTGCCAAAAATAATTTGGGAAGGCTTTAAAATCAACTTGACTTTGTAGGTTAAGCTTCTGTTTTTAATGATAGACTAATCATTATGCCAAAGTAATTTATCTATTAGCTGTTTTTCTGCCTTGCTGCTGTATTGAACAATTCTTTATTTTTACCCAAACAATGGAAAAATGATGTATTTCTTCAGACACAAGCCTTGCAAATTCATGAAGTTGTGTTATAAATGGTAAGTTAACATGAATGCTTTTGTGACTGTGTTAAAGGAGATTGACTAAATGAGAGTTAACTGAATACCCTGTAGGGTGCTAGGTGAAGGTAGAATGGCATTATGTTGATTAAAATAAGCTAACCATTTAGAAAACTCTTGTAGAATCATAAATACTTTATAATGGATACATATGCTTCAGTAATTAGTGACTGCTGTGCTGCTGAATCTCACTAATACATGATACATGACAAAAATCAAGATGATTCACTCAGAACTAAAACTTCAGAAACTTTTCACCCCACTTTTAGCTAATGTCTCTCAGTCAGTTATATCTTTTTTTTTTTTTTAATTGACTCCACAATGTTTAACAAAACTTGTTGATTTTTCTTCCCTTCATTTTGTTCCCTGACCAAGCACTTTTTCAAAAAATGAGCGAGAGGATTAGCAGTCAGGAGATGAAACTGACTTTTCTACAGAAGAAGGTTGACAGCATTGCTGCTGCAATGAATGATGTGAGCCAGATGCTTTCTTCTCTGGAAGGCAAAATCAATGAAGATAAGGGCAGAGACTTCCAGTCCTTTCTAAAAGGTAAGAAAAATAAATTAATGTAATCACTCACCCTGTTAGAGGTGCCAGGAAAAAAAAAGCTAAAAGTCTTCATAGACTGTCTTATTCTATTACTCAACACTCGTAGGGAGAACTCATTTTTAAAATTTCATTTCCTGAGGGAGGAGTTTGTTTATTTCAACATTTGCTTTCTTAGTGACAAAAAAATTGTATTCTTGGGTACTTCATCATTTATGTGGTAGCTTTAGCCACTATCAAGGCACTCTCATTTACTTAGAGCATCTGCAAATATTCTTATGTCTCTTTATGTTTATCTGGCAGCAGCTAAAGGATGTAGTATTTGTTTTGCTACCAAGTCTAACCAATATTCTTTAATACATAATTCACACATACAGGCCAAACTATAAGGAATTCTGTGGTGTTTATATTTACAATAGAACAAACATTCTGCTGAATAATTTGTCCCTGGTTGTATAAGGCCATCTTTGATAAACACCTGTACTCGTACTCAGTATATGAGAGAAACAGCTAGAGAGAGATCAGGAGCTTGGGCAGATCCTCACCAGCAGAATTATGCATCCATTTGTTGTGAATCCTGCTGCAAGATCTGTGTGTTACCCAGCTAAAAGTGGTGCTTAATGAGCAGATTCAGACTGAAACTTTTATTTCCTCCATGTGCAATATTTTTCTCATTTTTCAGGAATATTCCCCAAACCACATTTTACACTTAAGAATCCAGAGAACTTTTCTACTGTTTATAAAAAGAACAGAGGTTCTGGAGTTCCTTACATTGAGATAAAACTGAATGAAACAATAAGTGGCTTTGTATCTCCCTCAAATTTAGCAAGTTGGGTCCCGTTTCTTGTATTTTCAGTCCTCTGTCTCCTGAGCTGTTCCTGCCACATGCTAGATGGCTCTCTTGTATGCAAGCTTATTCCATCTCTTGATCGGTGACCTGCTTCCACCTCTTCACATATTGCTAGATGGTATTCTTGACCTTTGGGTGCACATTTAATTTGTCTTTGAATATTTTCCATTTCCCTTCTGCTTTCTCCTCATTCTTTTTTTTTATATTTCACTTGTTCTGGCTGTCATTTTTATGCTAGTCTAAGAGGTGTTTTCCAGCATCGTGTTTCTGCTTCTGCAGTCCCTATCTGTATTTCAGGGTCTAAGTCTTAATTAAAATGTGCTGTTCAAAACGCCCCCTTCTTTGAAAATGTGCTTCCAGCCTTTATTGTTTTTACCTGCAGTGTTTTATATTATACCTGCTCAGAAAAAAAAAAAAGTCTCCAGCTGATGTCCCTTTTTTAGATTTTTCTTCTCAGCCTATCTCCTAATCAAGTAGCTCCGATGAAAAAGATACTATCAACTACATTCCTTGGCTCTAATTATGAGCATTCCAACACAGGTTATTTGTGGCTTCTACGTAGGTAAACAGCAGGAATGAGGAAAGGAGGGGAGAAAGAAAAGGTCATTGTGTCTGTTGGCTTGTATGTGCAATGACTAATGGCAACAACTGCAGTTTCAGTCTGGGAAATATCAGTCAGTTGTACTCAAATGCATTAACAGCATCCTAAAGTAGCAGGACCTGAAAGGACCTTCCCTACTGTCCTGTAACACTGGACACTCTTACCTTGCTAAAAATTACTCTTAGAAGATCACCTGAAGCAAACCACAACTTTCCCAGCACCACTGCTGTCCTGAAGCAACCTGCTTTTGAAACACAGTCAAGTCTGTAGTTGCTTCATGCTATTCAGATATTTTCCTTCTTCTACCTACTTCTTTATTTTCTTCCTGTGGTGCTAGGTCTTTCGGTCACAGTTCATACATCACCTTTTTTCTTATGGTAGAAATTCTGATGTTCTGCCCAGCTTTCTATGAGGGTTTGTTAGGAGCAAAGTCTGATTCTGTGACCAAACAATTCAATACACTTTAAATACTCTTTGACTCTTAGTTTCATCTATGACTTTGGTGATACAAACCTGTCATCTGTTGATAGAGGGCAACACTCACTGGAGTAACTGATATGCTCCTGTATTTTCTTAATGAAACCTGTTGTGCATTTAAAAAATTGCTTTCACTACTCAGGAAGCTGTTCCCATTTGCAACTAAGGAAAAATAATTTTGTGCCCTTTTTTATTTAAGAAACTTTGCTTACTCCCTGCTAGTCTTTCCTTCCCCCTTTAACTCTATATTTAATACACACCTTTCCTCTTGATTATTAAAATGTACACTCCTTTCAAAATGAACTCAGTAATGGAGTGTTAATCACTTCCAAGTCAGAAATGTCATTTGCGACTGCATATATAACCTCAATTCAGTCTGCTGTGTACATACATTTATTTTGCACATTATTCTTCAAATAATTGAAACTGCAAAGACAATATATGTTGACACAGAGTAATGATACCCTTTGGTTTTCAGCCATGAAGCTAAAATTAAAATTTATAATCTCATTAAAAGTGCAAGGGATCTTTAATGTTCACAGGTAGTTTGGACCTTTCTATTTCAGAATGAGCAGCAGAGAAATTGAGTTACATCCATGAGTGCACACGTGTATTTGCAGCTCAAGCTTAACAACAGGCCAAGTTTGGGTCAGGTCTTTGTGTGGACAAATGTGCTCCCACAGCCCCTGCTGCCCTTTGCTCACGAGCTACCCCGTTGTCCTAGCCAGAAGGCAGGGCAGAGAGAAACCCAATCTGTCTGCTTTACCAGGCTTCACACTCCCCTGGTAATGGGAACACCTGAAAACCAGAGCTGAGCTCCATACTACACTCACTATCCAAATACATGGAGCTGGAATAGTAGAGAGTGAGGCTGGCACCTTCTTGGCTGTCACAGAAAGAAAAGGTTGGTATAGACCCTCTGGAACACCTCTCGCAGATGAATGGTCTGTTATCAAGATTTGTTGCTGAGATGAAGGAATTTAATTGATTCCTCACGGAAGGTTTAGAGTAATCTTGGTTCTTTCCACAGCCATTACATTTTTCTTCACAGCTCATTGTGTCACCTAGAGCACCGAACGCTTTTTAGCATCATAAAGTAACCAGACCAAACCATCACTTGGAATGGTTTTTCTGCATGTCAGTTTTTTAACTTGGTTCATATCTTGGATTTTCCTCTCAGCTGCCAGGACACCTTTATTCCCGGGTATTTCATTGTGCACATAGATGTGCATATTCATGCACATGCATGTGTCTAGTCATTGACTTGCTCTTTAAGTAGGTAAAAGGAAGATAATAAAGGTAATCTCAGTATTATCACTGTTGTTTATTATACTTCACGTAAAATTGCTGGGACATTTGGGACCTCAGTTGAGGAATTAAATGGAGTTTAATTCTTAGGAAACTTCATGCTAGGTTTCTGATGTGGCTCTTTCCTGGGCTAGCAAGCTTGGGTCTGATTTCTTGATGCTTTACTGCACTTCCTGAGAATGTACGTTCAAATAAGTTTTCAAAACATGCCTCGGTGTTTTAGAGATGAAGAAATGAATTCCAGGCTATAGAATTAGTTGAGAAGAAAATGGAAGAAAGGAACAGATAATTTCTGCCTTTATCAATACAGTTTTAATCTGAGAACCTGTGGCCATTGAGGCATTGTAGAGGTTGAAGAGTTTAATCATTGTATTGCAGTCAGGCTGCAAATGTTCATAGGGTTTATGAAAATTGTGCAAAGAATGCTTGTGTTTTAGTTGGACAGAGGAGCTACCTTTGGAAAATAAATTAATAAAATTCCCTCTAAACTCACACCAGAGCAGAACTACTGCTCTAATTGATTGAAATGTTATGTAGAACTCTTTTATGCCTGTCTTGACCTCTTTAAGGCTATACGGGAAACATATTTTCACGTTCACTGGGGCAGAATTCCCACACATTCACTTCTGCTTAATGCTTTTCAGGATCATAATTTCTAGGAGCTATTTAAGGAGCTGTAGTATGCAAGGCTTAAAGCTTTTACCTTTTAAATGCCTTCATTTTGCAGCAATTGTAGTGTTACTAACTTAGGCTATTCAGTCAGGCTACTCTTTTTACTTTGCTTCTTTCTCACAACAGTGTGTTGCATATACCTAGAACATACAATACAGTAGGAAGGTAACAATCTCTGCTTTCATTTCTTGACCATAATGTTGTGAAGCAGATGGTTTTTTGCCTTACTTTCCTAGTGGAGAAAGGACACATCATTTTTTATGAGCAAGCCACAAAACACACAGATCGTGTCTTTTCAGTGCTCAGAAACAGCTTAGATGGGATGTCAAAGTTGATACCACATGTAGAGTTTGAGTTTGCCCTTTCAAAATGCTAGCAAAAATCCTATGCTTTCAGTAGAAACATGGGTGAATCCTCAAACACTATAGCTGTATATAAACTGTAAGCATACTCTACATTCTTCAGCTATAAGTTTTATTCTATGTGTGGATAAATTGGGGCAGGGATGTGTGTTTCACTTCTGTGCAGCACTGTGTTTGCTCACATTGTGGGAAAAACTTAAATGTTACTAACACAGTTAATTTGATTGTTTCTATATTTCTCCTTTCCCCCAAAGGTCTCAAATCCAGAAGTATTAATGACTTAATCAAAGACATAGTTGGAGAACACTTTCAAGTATTTCAAGGTGAAATGCAAGAGAGTATGGCTCAAATATTCAAGACTATGTCTAGTATGTCAGGTGACCTTGAAAATACAAAAGAATTAGTCAAGCACCTGAATGAAACTCAAAATAAATTTGCACAGGAGAAAGACAGTGGGCCAAGGGAGCTTGACATTCTAGAGCTGAAGAGTCATATGGTGCAGATGAGAGAGGAAATGGCCCTCACTTGTGACAAGCCTGTGAAAGCTTTGCAAGAAAAGCAGAAGTCCTTGGAAGTTAACTTGGAGCATCAACGGTCAAGAAGTGTCATTTATTATCAATCTTTAAATAGGACCCTTACTGAAATGAGAGATGCTCATGAACAACTGTTATCAGCTGAACAGTCTTCAAGACAAAACCTCCCCTCAGCAGATAAAGTCATGGAGTACAATGTTACAGAGTACATGATCACACTGCATGAGAAAGTAAAGAGACAAGGCATGATGGTGCTGGAGATCTATGATGACTTAAGAGTCCAAGATAGCAAGATCAGCAATATCAGCACTACACTGGAAATTCAGAGAGACTCTGTTCTGGGGGTCTGTGATGACATGTTGTCAGAGAGCAGGACAGATTTCCAAGCACAGCTGGCAGCAGTCCAAGAGAGTGTGATTGCTCTTAACAAGAGTCTCTCTGACGTGTTCCTTCCATTGGGCAATAAAGTGGACAGAATGAATGAGCAAATTAATGACTTGTGCTATGATATGGAGATCCTGCAACCCTTGATTGAGCAAGGGGTACCTTTTAGTCTGACTTCAGAGTATGAGCAACAAATCCAAGCTAAAGAATTCAAAGAGAAACTTGAAAACCTCACTTTTGTCATTAACAGAATGAGTTCTGCAATGAAGGAACTTTCCAAAACTCAGGAAGGACTTAAAAATGAATCTCAGGCTTATCAGGAACTGTTTGAGAGTCGTGTTAATGAATGCTCCATGGAAATAGAAGACGGTCTAAACAAGACCATGATAGTAGTAAACAGTGCTATTGATTCTATTCATGATAATTATGTACTGAAAGACATGCTACATGCTCTAAGAAATGAGACTGAAGTTTGTTGTGGCAGAGCTGAGGAACTGGACAGCCTCCTGGCTTTTGTTCCCCAGCTCCAACAGTTGAATGAATCCCTCCAGTCACTGCTTTATAACAAGAGATATGAAATTACTTCACAAGTAGTGCCATCTCTTTCTGATCTTCCATACAAGAAGTATGACAAAAGTATCCTCCACAACTTCAGTAGAGTTTTCTATATTTTAAATGATATGTCATCGAAACTGGAAAAGCAGCAACAAGATATCAGCCGCCTGGAAGAAAAACTGTTTGATTCTGTGGAGAGCTCAAAGGACCATGAGGTTCGCCTTCTGAATGTAGAGTCAAAAATTTCCAAGTTTTTGGCAAACAACTGTGTCTTACTAAAAACCAAAGCTGCCTCCACGGAGAAAGAACAGGTGGTCTCACTTCAGCTCCAGGCAGTGAGTTCCAGGATCAAGGCCCTGGAAGCCAAGTCGATCCGTTTCTCAAATGTCATTCCACTTGTGAACAAGACTGCTCATGAGGCCTGGGGGCTATGCCAGGATGCCAACAACAGCATCCAGAAAGTGAATGCAAGCATACCTGTGCTAATTAAATTGGCTCAGCCAGATATCCCCCTGCTGCAAAGAGGCCTCAAGGAGCTCATTGAATCTGTGCTTGAAGTAAAAACAGGAACTATTTTGACAAATTTAACCCAGCATGTTGACATATTGATGGTAAATGCAATGAACAATGTCACCAAACTTCAGAAGCAGCTGAAACCAGTTATAAAGAAACCCTCCCCAGCAAAAAAAGTGGCAGGAAATGCCACCACGAGCCTGGCAAGCCGAAGCCAGAGAAACACGGATAATGCAATAGATCCCGGTAATGCATTTTACTCTACTAAAAATCAAGGTATGTTTTATAAAGACTGATGTAACCATTGTGATGAACTGAGTGGTAGAACTAGACTGAAAGTAAATAAAAAGTCTAAAGACTGCTGCAAAGAGTGTTTCAGAGGAACCTGAGATTAGTCTCTTGCTTGCAATAGAATTTATTTTGCTTATGAGATTTTGCACCCCATTTAATCTTCCTTAATAGACTCCCATCTGATCAGTTTAAGGTGTATATACATGCACACACACTCAGCTGAGAGCCTGACCTTTGAAAAGTTACTGACAGTTTAGACAGAATCTAAAGAACAAGAATTTTATGCCTGCATCTCAATTAGAAATTTCAGTAGAAAAAAATGTATGCAGGCTTGGAGAGGTATATGGAGTTGCATCAGTACTTTGCAATGTCAGCAGGGATGAAAGGTATCAAAAACCTGAAGCAAGTGAACAAAAATTACTCTAATGAGGCTTTTGCTGGCTCCTTCAGGACTTCATTGAGAAGTGCAGTTACAGCAGCGTGTTCCTGAAAAGGCAGGAATCCAGCCAATAAAGTAAATTTGGCTCCAGTCCACCTGGAGAGCAGCTCAGCTAAACAGGAGCTGCCATTCTTAAAAAGGAAATTTTGAGTGCGATCTGCTTCTGAACTTAAATTCAAATGCCATCATGTGAAATGAATTATGAATGAATTCACAGAAGTGCAAACTCTTGAGTTTTGACTTCTGCAATCATACTTGAGTGAAAATCAATAGCACAAGATGATGTTTTATGGAAATATAATTTCTGGCACAATACAGAAAATGAAGAGTGGATGAGTGACTCAGTTCTGAGATGACTCTAATTCATATTAAAGTTAGATTTCTTAATGACAGAGATATGTCCAGATGCTCTTGAAGATCCAGACCTGAATATTTTCTGTAAAATGCTCTTAAACTTTTGAACATCTCTAAACTAATACTTGGTCCCTATTGCAAGCAGGTGTGGTGATAGTAAGAGCTATTACTCTTGTTCATGTGCTAAAGGCAAGGGCGATCTCCTTTTCCTCTCCATGCTTTTTTCCTTCCTTTCCACTTTGCTTCTTCATCTCTTCCTGCATTTCTCAGTGATTAATGGAAAGGATCCTTTGTAAAACCATGATCCCATGAGTAGCTTGGTTTCTGATGAAAGCCATTCCCATTGAAGGATTTCAGTCCTTGGTTATGTTTTCACTTAGAGAGGGGACACAGCTATGAGAGGAGGCAATCACATTTAAAGTGCACAAGGTAATTTGAATATTTTGGTATTCAAAATTGTGATTCCTCCTCAGTCACTTTTTGGTTTGTCTGTTATTGGCACTGCACAGGATGGAAATTAAAAAACTTTGTTCAAAATTGAAATTAAGAGAAAATGAGAGATGTCTTTGATCCTTCCCACACCATGCACTTTTTTGGAAAATATCACTAGTGCTACGTGCCTGAAGCACAGGAAGGTGCCACCTGCTCTAGTTTTCACTCCATTTTGATGAATTAATGTCTTTCCCATTTATTATTTATACTCAATTTTAACAAATAACTTGCTTGATAGCATTGGATATATGCTCACTTACAGAAAGTGCAATTCTTTGCAGATGTTGAGAAGCCTTATTTTTATATGAGAATTCTACTTAGCAATGTTTATGCTGACTTCTCCATTGGTAATGAGATTTTGTACTTAACAAATTTCATGCCTACCAAAGCCATACATTAAATTTCTGTAAGTTAAAGAAGCAAGACCATTACCCTAATTAACAAATATCCATCTCCTGCCTGGGCAGATTTTACTTCTCCATGAAAGCTTTTTCTCACAAGTTCTAGGACACCACCAGAGATTTGTGCTGCCTCTACTAAAATTTCTGGAAGAAACTCTAATGCGTAATTGGCTAATTGTAAAATGTATTTAGTCTTAGATTTCGTTTTTCAACTAAAAAAAAGAATAAAATTTGAGAAAGAGGTGAATGACAATTTTCATTAACACCAATATGTTCAATATTTGAACCTACTCTAACAGATTAGGGGTTAAATGGGCTTTAATGTGTTCAGGATTTGACCTTGAGGTAATACTTTCTGAAGTAATTAGTTGAAATCAGAAGAAAGCAATGTGAGTTTGCATTGCCTATGCAGGGACATAAAATTTTGCAGACTTGCCAAATTGTGGAATGAACTAAAGTTCTGCATCAAGTAGAGGCTGCAATACATGTATGAGGGATGAAAGCACCAACACTTCACCTGATACTGACTGTGGCAGCAACCCAGGGTGGATAAAAAAGTGATTATCCTAAGATAGTTTCAATATCTAGGAGATGACAATGTTAAAATACATATATATTTTTTTAATATACATATATACACACACAGTAACTATTAATTAGTCTTGGGTTTGGGTTATGACTGGTCCTGGTTTCCGATGTACTGTTCTCCTGCAGAAATGTGTGATGCAGTGTGAGGGCAGTTTAGTTCTGTTCCCATTTTCCTGTTGCTATTTGTGCTGTTCTCTAAGGAATCTAGAGGCTGCTGTGTTTTCCAAATGTGAATGTACCCTCTTGTTGCACGTCTTGTATTAGTTGTGGGTTTTTCTTTATTCACATTATGCCACCCTCCCATCAACATGAATAACTGAGAGTCAAGGTGTGTTATATTTATGTATTTAAAACAATGCAGCTGGGTGAGAGGTACTTTGATTTCATTCTCCCCTTCTTCGTGTCTTACTTCTGATTTTGTTTCCACAAGATTTCTAACTCCTAACAGAAATGCAAGCTTCCATTGTTGCTTTATCATTCAAGCCTTTATTTCAAGTGAAATGAACCTATTCAAATGTTTTCCATCTTGTGTTTTAATTGCACAAATGAGGTGGTTATTCCAATTCACCTTGGCGACATACACTTCAGATTTACATATTTACTCTTTTGACTAATGGGTTGATGAAACTGTTGTGTTGTTTTTAATTTGGTGAGCCTAAAATCATCACATGGAATTACTGGATAACTCGGTTTAGCAGAGAAACAGAGTTGTTTGAGTCCAAGTAGCTGAGATGGGCTCACTCCATCCAACCCAAAACTGGAGGGCACAGCCCTCCCCTCCTTGCTCTTGGCCCACTGTCAGCCTGAGAATGCTAAGACAGAGGTGACTAGTAACTGTAGGCTGGCAACCAGCTTGGCTGATCCTCTGTGAGCAGGGTGGTTTAGTAGATTGCCAGGCTCTTCCCATGTCCCAGGGCTTCCTGAGAAGCAGGCACTGATCACTGAATACTGAGAATATGTTTTTAGGCTACTTCCTGGTCAGAAGATTTTCCAAACTGAACTACTGGAGTCAATCCTTTCCATAAGGAGACCATTAAATTGCTGAATATTTGTTTTGCCTCTAACAACACCCCAGTAGATTCTGACAGAGCTTCATTATTTGTTTGAGATTTGTTTGCACAGCACTGGCAGTCTATTTCCCAGAAGAGCTTCTAGCTGTTTGCCCTCCCAAAGAGTTGCAAAACTAAGCATTGACTGGCTCTTCTCATTACTACCATACCAAGTGCAATTAGCAACTACATTTTATTCTCTGCTAGTAACAGTGACAATTTAAGCCTTTGTTTTATAGTCTCTCTCTTTTACTCATCTACACTACTAAGTTGTGAAACATTCATTAACAATAAAATATTTGCTTTAGTTGGAGATCATTTCCTAATCTGAACCTTCTGGCATCTTTACTGCAAGGAGATAATTCAGACAGTGTCTCAGTACATTCTGCAGAAAGAAAAGAGAAAATACTGGGCAGAGGAGCAGCCTCAGCCAGAAATTACAGCAGTAAGGTGTTATTGTAGCATAGTTACATAGAGATTGTTGGCGCAGTGGAGATCTGCCGCATTTTCCTCTTGCTCTGAATATCCTAATTTGACTCAAACCCCCACACAACTTCTCCTATTCTAGCAAATGGAGGAGCTTCCCAGTTGCTGCTAACCAGTGCTTCATCAGGAGGATTAATTTAATGTAGATAAAGCTATGTCTGAATTTGAATTATCTCCAAGGTTAAGTTTGGGCAGAATCTCCCCACAGCAGACTTCCAAAATGCTAGTCTCAATCTCATTATCATTTCCTTTTAGTAATCTTTTTCCTGTTTCTTGGGTTTACTTCTTGTTTATGATAAGTAGGGGCCAATTAGCAGAGAGACTGCTGTGTTCTTACAGGAAGCTTTTGTATTTTGGGAGAATGATACAGTCAGCACAATCAGCTGTTTTCCTTCCTTTCCTGCTTTCCTTTGACATGTGGTAAATATGTGGATACTTGGATAATATCAGTGAAATGTTGTGGGTGCTTAGGAAATGTGAGTGAAAAATAACTTCAATGAAGGATGTAGCAAACAATTATCTGAGAAGAAAACCATCATTTTCTCATGTCTCATGCCTGTGCTGTGATGCCAGTCATGACAGTCCTAAATTGCTTTATTTCAGGCATTACAGAATAGAAATTATTTTCTGTGGAAAGAATGACTTCTGTGTTTATAAATCCATATGCTATATCAGAGCAAATTCAAGTGTCACTGTACAATGTGCCTCAGCATTCTGTTCACTGAACTAAAATATCACACAGAGTTTGCCTTAATGCAGCAGTCTGTGAAATATCTGGTTGGGAAAATGAAGATAACACTGGAATTACTGAAATATCTATGTGAAATCCAGGTCAGTATTCTTCTGGCAATAACAAGATGCTTTTATGCAAGACTTTTTCAGTTCTGACCTACCAACCTAGATTTACCATAACAGGAGTGAGTGGAGTTCTCTTTGCAGAGTTTTGCTTGTAATTCCTGGCAAAGAAAAGGTTTGTTTTCTAAAATATCTGACTTTTATTTGACCAAACCAAGGGAAAGCAAAAATGTGGGGTTTGGGAATGCTTTATGTTCAGAATTTTTGATAGCAATATTTAATTTTTAATGTGACCTGAATTTTCTCCCCCCCAGAAAACTGCTATGACAACACATTATTCAATTACAGTTGGTAATTACTGTCCCAGAGCTCAGCAGCACTGGCCTGACAGATTTCTCTGTATTGGCTGAGTGTAATTTGGGCATCTCATACCTAATGAGAACAGAGGCTAGGACATCCTCAGTGATGGTGCTCTGCAAAGCCACCTGCTTGGTATAATTTTTCTTGCTCGCAATCCAGAGCTTCTACAACAACCTTGGTAGATATATTGGAATTAGGGATTTCTTTATGGACAAGTACTTGAAGTGGCTGGGATAGCATTTAGTACTTTTCATCACCAGGAGCCTGACTCTCCTGCAATGGTTGTTATGTGCCTGGGTGAAAAATGTCACAGACAAAACAGTCCAACCTGTACAACAGCAGTACAGAATTTCTTCTGGTACACCCACAGCTCAGTCCAGAAAGAGCCGCCTGATCTAACTTTGGAGGATCTTCTTTCTTACTGTATGTAGCTGATCCTCTGAGACCAGCAGAACTCAGAATTTACAGGTAATCTTGAATATCTTGGAGGATAGCTGAGAGTGTGCTGCGTTCAGGTAAAGAAGGAGGCTGGACAGAATCTGAAGCTGGCCTTCACAAAGAACTTCAGGAGGCACCGTGAATTGACAGAGAGCCTTTCCAAAATATTGGGTACTTGGGGAGTGTCACTGTCCTGACATCACAACTGAGGCTGTTAGTTTTCCTTGCTCTCTTTCACAGGGCAGTTTTCAGCGTGTGCCAGTTCCCCGTGCCAGAATGGAGGAACCTGTGTCAATGACAGACAGAGTTTTGTCTGTGCCTGTCGCCACCCCTTTGGAGGAGCCAACTGTAGTGTGAAGCTGGTGAACGACAATTCCCTGAGTGTTGGCAAGTACAGAATTTAGCAGTGCAATACAGGATCAGTCCAGGCCCCTGCCCCAGGGCATAATTACAGAGTATTTGCTGGTCACAGAGGTCTCACATTTCACTTAATGAATGACAACTCAAGCAGCAGAGTCCTGTGTTTTGGTGCTGAAGACGTCAATTCCCACGGGTGACTCGTGATCGCTTTTTTTTAATATGACCAGATGATGGGATTAAATTGGTTTGGGACCTGCCATAATAGCTGGAAGGCTCCCTGCTGAAATGTGCAGAGTGGGAGGGTGTGCAGTAGATGTATTTGAACAGGATGTCATAGATTTTGAAGGGGGAGGTAAAAGTCACATCACTGGGAAATACTAGCTTCAATGCAGCCATAAATGTTCTATAAAAACCAGTAGCTACCAGTATGATGTAGGGGACTCTGCTCTCAAGGAGTCATTTTAGGCCTGCTTCTGGCTTTCTTCAACAAAGGATGCAGCCCTTGAAAGATTTCGAAAGAAAACAAAAAAAGTTAAAATTATGCTTATTCAGCATAATAAATACAATAAATAATTTACACCCAGGCCACATGGAATGTGAATTTTATGCATCTTTCAACAGTCATTTGGCTGATTTTTACTCATGACAGCATATGAATAGTGAATGAAATCATTTGTACAGAAGCAGGGAATGATAGTGTACAGGCTCAGCTTGAAGAGAAACTCATATATTTTTATCCCCTCATTTAACATCATGAGTGCTAAACCTCCTCACTGTTTGTCTAAGATTCGTGCCAAAATTCTTGGCTTCAGCTCACTCACATGAACAATGAAAGAGATCCTGGGGTGGGAAAACTAGGAGACGGCGTAGGGAGGAAAGAAAGCTTCCTTAATGATAACATAGTATAGACAAAGATAAAGTTCCCTTATTGTTGCTAATTTTTTCTCTGGTGGATACACCTAGCATTAATTGTGAAGAAAATTAGTTTTTATACAGTATAAAAAGATGTGTTTATGCAGGAATACTATGTTTCAGTTTGAGAGACTCAAGGTTTGTCATCCACAGGATGCTGTGACATCAGAAAATCTGCTTTTGGTCTTCTGGCTGGTCCAAGTTGCCTTTCTAAAACATAACATCACTTGAAATTGTTCTTTATTCTTTTTCAGATTTTTCAAAAGGATCATACAGATATGCACCTATGGTGGCTTTTTTTGCTTCTCATACATATGGAATGACAACTCCAGGTCCCATCAGATTTAACAATCTGGATGTCAACTATGGTGCCTCATTTGCCCCAGCAACTGGGAAGTTCCATGTTCCGTACCTGGGGGTCTATGTTTTTGAATACACCATTGAATCATTTAGTCCACGTGCCTCTGGCTACCTGGTCATTGATGGAATAGACAAACTCACTTTTCAGGCTGAAAATATTAATAACAACAAGTATGCTGACAGAGTAATTACTGGAAATGCCTTGTTAGAGTTAAATTATGGTCAGGAAGTCTGGCTCAGACTGGCGACTGGCTCTATACCAGCCAAGTATCCACCAGTAACTACATTTAGTGGTTACTTGTTGTATCGTACCTAAGTCAGTCCTTGATGTGAGCAACCTGCAGGTGAATTTAGCTTTGCATTGAAATACTTAGCTTCTTTAACAGCGCAAGGCTTCCCAATGTAATGGCTTTTCTAGTGCTGGTCCTCCAAGATGTTCTTTGGTTGTAGCCATGTGCACAACCCCAAGGAGTCCACAGGTTGGAGACTGGGGAAAACAAAACTTCTTCATATTAATATGACTGGGAAGCACAGATCTAATCCTGTTCTGCTGTTACATTGCATAGACATACTTACACAAGATAGCTGAGAATCACTTCTCAAGAGAAAGCTTCTTTTGATCATTACTTTACACCCTGACTGCAAATCAAAAGTGATGGAAAGATTTTGATGACTCAGATGCTGGATTACTACTTATCTCATTGCATCAATTGATAATCATATGTATATATTCTGTTAGGAAAAAATATATTTTTCATTTTGCCTACCATTATTCACCGCATATTTTGATATGCCAATATTTGATTGATATATGATTTTTTAATGTAACCAGTTTGATGATAAACTAGGTTTTTTGAATCTGGCAGCAAAAAAACCCAAGAGGAATACATTCAGATTAGAAATAAGGTATTTTTAGCAGTTTATATAGGATTATATATTTATACAGGGTGAACACCATAATGGATTTGGTAGATTCTCTCTGCTGCTTGAAATATTTAAATCCCAGCTGGATTTTCTTTGGGTGATATGTTTTAAGCAAATATTGTTATATTGGCTTTACATGGATTTTAGCATTTGGCCTATAAAGTATGCAAGATTAAATGATGTAACTAAAGTATTTTCTAAGTTTGAGTTCTACAAATCTGTGATTTCATTTGTTTCTGTATTACATTCATTACTACTGGGACAAGATGAAATTAACTTCTGTCTGTATGTGATTTTTCAAGCACCAATCCAATAAAGAAATATTTTCAATTGATGCCTGACTGCCTGAAAAAACAAACCCTCAGATTCTTATTCTTTGCAAAGTGCCAGGCTGCTGCAGTTTCTTGATATCCTACCCCTGGTGTGTCTGGCCAGGTTTGTTTCTGGTTATTGCCTTTGTTAATGATATTTGACCTGGTTTTTCTGTGTCTCTGTGTATGTCTCACTCAGTTTTCTTAAAAGCTGGAAAAATCTAACTATGATCTATGCCAATCTACTGAAGCACAGAATGTTTTGGAACTCCCTGAATTATTTTGTTTTCTACTATCAGGAACTTTTCTTAAAAACAGATGGGAGTCTTCAGCTCCCTTCTTAGTATTACTTAACGTACCTTAAAATGACCCTGAATGAGTGTGTTACAGACCTTTCTCCTGTTGCATGCCACATTTTTTTTGTAAACATTCAATCTTTGATATGGCACTAACTCAGCCTACTCTATCACTGAATGTTATCAAATATAATGAACACAAGCCACAGTCCCTCCTTGTATGACTGTCATTTTAATGTGTTTAGTCCTCTTTATTCCTGCTGTGGTTATGTCTAAATGGCATGAAAATTACTCTGAAGATGAAATTCAAATGACCCACTAGAGACTGCATCTCTGTTTTAATGCGACTTTCTTTGCCCTTGCTGCCCTTCCCTCTAAATCCTTCAAGCTGGGTCCTCATCTTCACAGGCACTATTTCCCCCAGCAATCAGATAATTTGTGTCATTGTACTGATTTTCTTTCCTCTTTTCTCACTCTTTTTTTCCTCCTCCTTTCACAAAACAACAGATCCATTGGGGTAAAGGAAGAATACTGATTAACACCACATATATGTGAGTAACACTTAGAAGACTAATTTTCCTAATAGAAATAGTACTGAAACTACTTCTCATTTTACTATTTAAAATATGGGAAAAAATAATACTTTAAAATTATAATAAATGTATGCTTTTTTTATATGGTTTAAAAATCCATTCAAATCTTTCTCCAGGTGTCTTCAAACTACTTGTAGTTGACTGTCTATTTTTAAAAACAAAAATACAGATTGATCACTGTGAAGATAGTTTTGTATCAGGCACTGAAGCTTATTTATGGGCTTGTGACTGTACCTGAACTGGCTAGACTCAGAGTGCAAACCACCGAAAAATAAGCAAGGATCAATAAAATCAGTCACCCTATCCATTATGCAGAATAGGAAACAATCAGCCTGAAATCCCAGGAGAACTTTTTAGGCATCAACCAGGATAGGTGGTTCCTGAGGCCCTTTGTCACCCCTCTGCTTTCATCTTCATGCTCTGATGTCCATTCCCTAATGACAGCAGGCAGTAAATCTGAGCACTCATTTCTGCCCACAGCCTTGTGCAGGACCACAAAGCCATCCTGAGCCTTTGTACTTCAGAGTGAACGGTGTTCTCTCTGTTTGGGTGACTCAATAACCATGGCAACATTTTGTCTGGTCTGGCTCTGACAAGCCCATCCAATTTACTCCAGAGTTAGCATTATCATTTCCTAACCTATACCAAGCACGTTACGGCTGGACCCAGCCCCTCCTCATACACTTGGAATTCACACTGGGATCAGTGGCTGGTTTTCCTCATGTACCATTTCCAGCTGCATAGCCAGCACAGCTTATGCCAAGCTGCCCTGCTAACCCAGGCCTGCCTGGGTCTGTCTTGTGGGTATTGCTGTCTGTCCCTATATCTGGGATATTTTTGTTCAATTCTTTTTTTTTCTCTGCGATAATAACATCAACTTTGGCAGCGAGCGGGAAAGAAACCATTATTTCTGAATTCAGGCAGTGACTGAAAGCAGCGCTTAGGAGCAACACTGCAGCTAAATCCCACCAAAATCAGTGGGTACCTGGTGATTAAGTACCTTTGACAGTGAGATAATGATTGCATTGAGGCAATTGCAAAACTGAATCTCTCTGGCAGGTGGGCAGGAGAGTGCAAAACAAAATAAGACAGCACACAAACAGTTTGGACATTTCCAAAGAACAAAAGTGTACACCATGGCTTTGCACATCTGTCACTGGTGGCTGCTACCTGGCTGCAGAAAACATTGCCTAGCAACTCCATGCCTTTAATTAACCCCTTCAGGTCATTGGATGTATCACACAGAATTACCAACATCTAGATTTTTTCAGTTTTAATTTTATTAATCCCTACTTCTTCCTATCCTTACCTGCTGGAAGCCTGAGCCAAATACTCCTTTTCCCATGCTAGAGGGTCATCAACAGCAGAAGGTGGAAACCTTGTTTAATTGTTGAGGAAGAAGTTTTCATACTTACTAAAGCATCCTGGTGCAATCATGTTTTCAGCAGTTTTCTAAGAAGTACAAATATTTATTACTGCTTTGTTTTTAAAATGTACAGTAGTTCCATTGCAGTAATTTTGCCTTTGCAAGGCTGCCGTTCTCTCCCTTTGTATGATGGCCTCGATGGCAGGAGAGGTCTCCAGGGTGATATAAAATAAAACATTCTGGTCAGATGGGACTCCAGTCAAGAGTGCATGGTAAGAAAGCTTCATCAGCAAGCTGCTTCCTAGCTGAAGTTGCTATAGATATGTTACAACCAACACACTGGCTTGTGATGAACTTCCTTGCCCTGCTTCCCCACCCTCAGAAATCTGTGGTGGCTGCGAGCTGAAAACAGTCTTCTGCACTCACATGTTACATGTAAACAAACCAAACTGTTTCTGAAAACACTGATTGCCATGACTGCTGTTGAAAATTCTTATCTTAGAGAAAGCAAGTTGCAAGCAAAACAGACCATGGCTGTTTACAAACATTGAGCAAGTAATTCCAGAAAGCTTGCTATTCAAATCTGCAGGAGCTGGGAGATGCTGTAAAAATTATCTGAAGTGCCCAGAAGTCCTTTATAAACACTATAAGCTTTCTAAATGCTTTTTGAGCCACTGGAAACCAGTATATCTCACATCCACACCGATCTAGCCTGATGAATGGCAAAGTCAAGAATGGTGGCAACTAAAAAAAATCCTAAAATGACGGACTTGTTTAGATTAAGAATTATCCTCAGGTCTATCTGACATCTCTGAATTCTCTGCAAATTGCCTTGGAAGGGGAAAAAAAAGGTTCAGCTATCCATTTCTAGGCTACTTATTGCTACCTACTGAAGGGAAAAAATACATGTGAGAAAGTTGTGTACTGTTATTTCCTTTCAAAGAAAGGGCCATTACCAGCTTGCTCAAGCAAGAGACAGTTTTTAGGCTCAGCATTTAGATGCATTCTAGAAGAATGTAGTAGACTTCAAGTGGAGTTTTCATCAATTAATTTAGGTTCTAAGTTGATCACTGTTGGTCCCAACACCTGGCATTATTACAGCTTCCTAATAGGTACATGCTGCCATTAAACATTTAATTCTGGAAAAACAGGAACTACGCTTACAAAAAAAGGAGAGAGGATCACTAAAAGTTAGACTGTAGCAAAGGAAACTGGAATGTCATCAGCAGTAATGACAGAATCATTTTGTTGGAAAAGACCTCTGAGGTCATTGTGTCCAGTCTTTGATCACCACCTTGTCAACCAGACCATGGCACTGAGTGCCTTGTCCAGTTATTTCCTGAACTTCCAAGGATGGTGACTCCAGCATCTCCCTGGGCAGTGTATTCTAACATTACGTGAAGCAATCCCTCCTGATGTTCAACCTGAACCTTCCATGGCACAGCTTGAGGCCGTGTCCTCTCATCCTGTCACCAGTTGCCTGGGAGGAGAGGCCAAATGTGCATTAAATACAGCCCTTCTTGGGCAAAAATTGTTAAAGATCATCCCTTTATATGTGAAATTATTTGTGTTAACTAAACAGAAATATCATAACAGCTATGAGGACCTCCTAGCTTCTAGAGCAGAAGATACAGATCTAGAGCCCCCCTTCACTTTGTCTGTGGGCTTACCTTGTTTGTAGAGGTTTGGACTTGGACTTAATTAGTATATTTGATCATTATGGCCCCAAAGGATGGTCAGATCCTTAAATAATTGTGGGAGAAAGGTACAAATCAGGAAGATAACACAGGATATGTTTGTAAGTGTCAAACAAAATGCATAAATAACAATACATTTGCCTTACTAAATAAGAATGAAGGGGGAAATAAATTAAAAGTAAGAGATGGGAGAGTGTTTGTCCACAGTTAAAATGCCCAACTGAAAGAGATTGTTCTCCCAGCTGTCACAGTACCCATGTACATTTGCTGGGACTGAACCACAGCCCTGTCTTTTCTCTGCCTTCCCTGTCTCCTACCCTGCATTTCTTTCTCCTTCCCTGATGTTTTTGTGAATGACCAGACTGCAATGACTTTGGAAACTGGTTATGATGCAATATCTTTGCAACACATTTCTTCTGAGCCAGAAAAAAAGGACAGATTATTCTTTCCCTCTGTTATTTTCAGTTTGCTAACTCCTGAGGGCACCCCGATTACCACCATTTTAGTTTTGTTATTGTACAGCACAAAACTCCAAAAAACTGGTTTGGAAGAAGGGATAGAGCATCCTTTCAATCTATTTTTACACAGACACAATATTTTATTGTTGCTCTTTGTGTGTATATCTTTTTTTTTTTTTTTTCAGGCAAGAACAGGAAATGCTGGTGAGGAGAAATTACTTTTCAACCAGATGATACACTCTTTAGTTAGAGAAAGAAGTGCACATGGGTGAGAAGCTGTCTAGTGTCCCATTTTAAACTCCATGTCATGCTTTTCATTTTTTATAGGTGTATTTACAATCTCTCCACTCATTTGGTAGCTAGTTTCACAGCTCTTCCTGCAGGCTGTACCTACCTCAGGTCATTTTTCCAGTGACTGTGAAAATGTCAAAGGCCCTGTATCAGCAGTGAAAAACAATCCATCTGCTAGAAAATACTTGGAGATCCTTTCAGGTTAAGGTACACTGCTTGTCACCCAGCAATGCTGCCCACCAGAAGATTGCAGCCAGCAGGCAAACGTTGATCTATCTTTTTAAACAGGATTAGAAGCAGGTTCAAACATACAAAGGTAGAAGAGGACAGTTAAAACCAGAGAATAATTAAAAACATTGCAGGTAGTCGAGGGTTGATATATATATTTGTTACTCAGTGCACATGATAGACTTCTGAGATTTTTTAACATTGCTCAGAGGGAGATGAAAAATTCTTTTCTGTGCTGATCAGAAGAACTTCCTGTTTACTGAAGACAGAGAGCGTATGGCAAGACATAGATCTGTTAAAGGAGATTTCAATGAAGCATTTACACACAAGGAAGGTCTTGAAGTCCACCTGAAAGCAGAAGGGAGATACAGGATGAAGAATCATGCAACTTCTGAAACTTGGCAGGACAACCAGTGTCAGGAGCAGCAAAGCTGAGGTTGAGTGGGTCTGAACAGTGTGCTGGCTTTCTTACTAGGAAGAACATGGTTACGCTGGGGGCATCTGGGGCACCTTGGGCCATCTCAGCTCTTATTCTGCCACCTCCAAGATTTACATCAAAACTGGGTATGGGTATGTAACCAGTCTAACCCCAGCTCGTGCTTTGATGTGTATGTACAGAGCTCCCCTTGGCTTATGAGCCCTGATAAAAATAAATTCATTGAGTGAAGTGTCTGTCTCATGTCAAATTACCTGAACGTCAGCTGCCTGTGATTCTGAATACCCTTGCAATAACTTACTGTGGAAAAAGATTGAATCCTTATCTGAAGGAGAACCACTCAGTCAAATTTAAGCCAAGTAATTACAAAATATTTGTTTAAGAAAATAATGAGATTACATTTTGCATTTAAAAATCGCAAGATAGGCTTAAGCACTACAGCAAAAGATATCCAATCATTTTTCATTATAACTTGAGGGAAGTTAAAAATGTGGCATTGGTTTTTTTGGCCCTTTAGTTCTGCTAACAGTATTGAACGTGCAGAAGGGAGGCAATTCCTCCTGCATACAGACAGCAGTGCTAGGGGCAGCATTACTGTGGTGATTTTTTTTTTAAATCTCAAGCTTAGGTGGTATAGGAATAAATGAATAAATATGAAACTGCATGTGTGTCACTCCTCCTTCTTGATGGAATAGATGTAATGTTTCTACATGGAGAAACATGTGCACAGCAAGTACTCCACTGCAAGGATGTAGAAAAGAGCAATGTTTGATAGAAGTAAATTAACACTTAAAACAGGCATATAAAAAGTTGAAGTAACAGAGAAGAAGAGCCTGACAGCATTAACAGGTTGAGGGCCAGGCTCCTGTTCAAGTGTTTTTGCCAATCTCCTCTTGCGCCTGTACCTTTTGGCCCTCAGGCCATTCTAAGGTGTTCTTATAAGCCTCACAGCCTGCAACCAGAGCACATTTTAAGAACATCAAAGCTTTTTGCTCTGGAGAGTATCGCCAAACCAGTGAGCTCTGGTACCATGTCTAAGCCACTGTGAGTGTTAGGGTGGGCCGCTGATCTCAGGATGAATTGAAGTCTATAGCCAGTTATGAAGGTCTCTTTGTAAATTGGAGAGATCTTACTTCACAACTACTGACTGAAATAATGATGTCTGATGGGAAAAGGACTTTCTTGGAGCAGTCTTTCATCAACATCTCGTTTACTACTTTTCTTTACACAATTACTTTCCAAAGTGCCAGCAACGACAACCCCTTTCCAGCTAACATCTTTAATGAGAAATTTTTCTTTGACTTTTGATCTTCCCTCAGCATGGTGGCTCTCCTCTGCAGAGTTACAGTAGCAGCCATGTGCCTGTGTGTGCTGAGAACAGCATGCTGCAAGTGCTGATGATGTTGGGCCTGTCTCTCAAACCTGACAGGATTGATCACAGCAATTCACCTCTCAAGTGGCCAATACTTCTGCAACATTTCAATCGTTCTGTAGTGAATCCCACACAGTTTCATGCTTTTAACTTGCTTTTATTTTTGACTCCAGACACACTGGAGTCTCACAAGGGCTTAGTTTTAACATTCATGCTGTTTTGAATTTTTACATTTCTTTGGAGCAGGCAGCATGTAATATATTTTCCGCCATCACTGTTATGCTGATGATTCACTGTTTTATCTATCAAGTATTTGCTTTGGGAATTTGCATTCAAATCCTATTACCTCCATAATCCAGGAGTTTTAAAGAAATTGCCTTGGGAGCAGCATCTTTCTCTCCCACCTCTGTGTTTGGTTTTAAGGAGTTGTGTTGTGTGATCTCTGATCTGCTTTGTCTTATGAACTTCAAAACCATGGCTGGTTCCTATGCAGCACTTTAGGGTCTGGTCTGGGCACATACCACTTCGGTTGCTCCCAGAAAGCTGATTCAGGTGGGCTTTAAAAAATTAAACTCTCCTACAGAGGTAACTTCACTTCAAGGCTGCTCAAGGCTGCTCAATAAATTTCCTTTCCCTGTTTCTCAGGCAGTTGTGTCTCTTTCAGTGACACAGGAGTTGCAACTTTCAGGCTTTCCTGCCTGGGGACACCTGACTTGAGAACAGGGTTTCACATGGAACAAAAAAAAAGGCCACAAACTCCCACAGCTGAGAATAAATGAGTGAGTTCTGTGTCTCTCAGCACAAAAAATTAACTTCAATTAAAACTACACTTTCTGGTAACTGCAGAGGCTCTAGTTCCTTATTTGGCATCATACACAACTTTATGCATTTTGATGGTGGAAAGTAATGTAAGATATGTTGATTGATTCTGTTTTACCCTCCTCCTGGGATGACTTTGATGTCCAATACTTTCTTCTTGGAGAGGGACTGTTTGTCACAGCATTTCAAACAGTTAGCTTGAAATTATGTGTTCTTCGGGAGTCCCCAAAACACTTGAAGCTAAACACTTCAGAATTCCAAGAGAATTTGCTGAAGCATGTAGATACAAAAATGCTTTCACATAAACTGTTGCAACTCTTTTTAAAAATCCGCTCTGTTTCATGCCCTGTTTCATTATGAGACTAACTCTCCTTTCAGCTGGCAAATCAAAATTGCACAGTTTGAAGTCACAAAGCTTCTCCATATTCTCCTAGGAGCTGAGAGCCCAATTTCTCCACAAAACTATCCAGACTGTTGAGCTGCTATAATCTTTCAGAAAATAATGACATTTTGCTTTGGAAGCTTGCTCTCATTTACTTGTATGTTGTCAGTATTACATGAATTGCCAGATATTCCTCCAAATCTAGAATCCTCCAAATTAAATGTCTTTATTGCTCATGTGTCCTCATGATCCTTTCATCCAACCATATGGAATGAGCACTGGCAGCAATTGATTTGATAATTATTTTATTGTGCAGATGCACAGAAGGGTAAAAATTCAAGTCTTAAAGACAAACCCAATGAAAACAAAAGGAAAGCATCTGGCTTTGTCTGGCCTCTCCTTCCTTTGTACCAATACCCTCTAAAACAGTTTCTCCCATTAAGATTAAAACAAGCAGCTTGATTCTTAAGAATAGCAATTATTTTTGAGTGCTCTGGTGAGTATAATTACACTGTCAAGAGTTCTCTTATGTTCCGCTGGTAGCCATGTGGCTCTGTTTCAGATTTCCAATTTCTCTCTCCTGCAGGATCTACGTCCCTTGAATGTTTTTAATGCTGTACCAGTCCAATGCATTTGTGTGCGTGCTGTGGTGAGTGGCACACCACCTGCCCACAACCATAACAGCACTGGGCAGAGGAATATTATAGTCCAGTCCCCAGAGGCTCCTGTTTTCTGCTTCCCAACAAGTGGCTGCACAACAGGATCCAATCCTGGGAATGTCGCCAGGAAATGAAAGTGGGAGAGGGGAAAAAGGAGGAACTGTGTTGGGAATGTGCACAAAATAACCCTGAAAAGCCTAGGTGTGAGATGAGTGCTGATAACAACGACAGGGATTATATTCCTGGAATGAGAGAAGTCAGCATAGGGGAAATACCTCACAGGGAAAGGAGACATGTTCTGTGCCCTGAAGGCTGCCAGGCTGCGGAACAGCATCCAAAACTGGAAAGCAGCAAGAAACAAAGGAAAAGTGGTATTTGACAAGATACAGAAACAGATAGAAACACATATAAAACCAGCAGGATTAAGAACAAAAGAAAATGTAAGGGTAAAATTATTGTAGGCAGTGATTCATTAGTTGACATTCATGGGGTCTATGTGAGTTCCAGAGGGCTAAAGCTCCGCTCAAGGTATGCTTCAGAATAGATCCAGGTCTTCTCAAGGAAGGCAAAATGAATCCATCTGGTGAGCAAGATAAAACAAAGAGTAGGAGAGACAATGAGAAAGTATCTTCGTCCTACTGCTGATTTTCTTTTTGTGTGACTCAAGCTGCACTTCAGGTAGTCAGCGCCTTTGTACCCAGTCAGCACATCCCTTTGACCAAAATTAGGTATTTGTCTAAGCTTTGGTGGTTTAAATGCAAATGCCATATGGGGAAGAACAGAAATTTTTATGATTAGCAGAGCATATTTTCATATGCTGCTGATTCTTTTAAACTGGATCAATTTGTGTTTGTGCTGTTCTGCAGAAATCTATTGCAAATTGCTACTGCTTGCTTTCTTCCCCACCAATATATGTTACTATAGCTTGTGTTACACGAAATAGGAGTGGGAGAGACAAAGTAAGTCTTAGGGGATTCAGAGTGTAAAAAGGATGAGCTTTCTTTAAAGGTAAAGCTTGAAAAGAGATGAAACACCTTGGTGACCATGACAGTTGTTCTGAAAAAGTGTCTTGATTCAAATGGGAAAACTTGGTAACAGGATGAACCCATCTGCTCTGTTTTGTCCCCTCCAATTTGCCACTTCCAAGGAGAGAACATCCCTCTGCTTGGGAGATGTGGGGGAGTCTGAATCTTCATCAGGAAGCAAGAACACTTTCTCCTGGTGTTTTGAAAGGAAGACATGATATCCCTTTTGGAGCTCGGAGTTGTCTGATCTCTCTCCATCTCTGCTGTAAAATGCAAATCTGTCTGAGAAACCCTGAAGCCAGCAAAGAAAATAGGAAGACCTAGTAAGAGCATGTCCTGCTCTCTGCTCCAAAGGGACAGGAAGGTCCCTGCACAGAAGGTTTGGGAGTGTTTGGCCTGGGAAAAAGCCAGTGACTGACATGCCCTTGGAAAGCACCTGCTGTTAGTGTGTTAGTGTTGAGAGATCCCTAGAGCCACAATTACTTGGGTATGAGTGTGTTGACTTTAATTGTTAAAGATATGGAAGGAATATACAGGGCACAGGGATGAATACAAAATGTGTTTTCGACCATTTTCTTCATTTTGGTTTTTATCCCTTTCTTTAGTTGTCACTGTTGTTGTCACCTGAAATTTGTGGCCTAATCTTTTCCTGTGTGCAATTTTCTCATTGTATGCTGATTTAATCTCGTAATTAGTATTTTTATTGATGCTATGATTGTCAACTATATAATGAATCTTTTTCTGCTGTTTTTTCCCAAAACCTCAAGAAAGCATCAGATGGTCTGAGCCGGCACTGTTCCACTGAATTCTAAACAGGTGAAGCAAAGCTGGCGTGAAGGGCTGATATTACAGTGCAGTAAAGGGAAGAGGAATTTCCCCACAATGTTACCCCACAAAATTAATAGTGATAGATATGATTCTGTTTCTCATTTTTTTGACCAGTGCTGTAGAATGAGAATAGATATTATAAAAGCTTTCAATTTTGCAGTCTCCTGCGATATGGCACTTTGTTGACAGAAAGATAATTTATTTGCTTTTCAAGTATCTCTGCACAGCTCATGCTTGTCACATGGTGACAAGCCTTCCTGATTCATTGGGTCTCTGTAGAAATGTGCCTTTTCTTGTTTTTTATAAGATCAATACATGGGTTCCTTCCAATTTGAGGTCTTTTATGATTCTATGATTCTATCCTTTCCCTCCACTCCAGTGCAAGTGATACAGGATAAGCATGGGATTAAGGATTGAAACAAACAAGTGGAAACATATGTTTATTGATTGCCTGGTTGTGGTGACAAAAATCTTCTCAGACTCATTCTAAAGTGCAGAGGTTGCAGCAAGGTGCATCCTCTGTGGGTTTGGCTTGTCATGGGCAGCACAAGGGTGGAGGAAGTATCATCTGTTTTGATCAGGGGATGATGCAAAAGTCAGTGTGAAATTAAGGTGCAGATATGGATGCTTTTCTTTGTCAATTGTTGATTTAAAGCTGACAAACCAGTTCCTGCTTGTGATTTGACTCATTTCAGGAAATTGCTTTCACATTCAGGTGAGAATTCTCAGGGATTAGAAAATGCATTGCTCTTGCATAAAAATCATTAACTTGGGGGTTTTTTCATTGGGATTTTATTTGCCTGATTTTCTAACTGCCAGTTCTTTTGGGTGAAAACTCAGCGATAGAAAAGCGTGTGGAGTGGCTTGGTGCGAAATGTCAGTTTTGAGTAAATGTTAAGGTTTTCATGTAAACCCTTGTTTTATGATCTGGATCTTCAAAAAGGGTCCTGTGAGACTGTGGGAAGCTTACCAGTATGTTTACTTTTACTAGATGTCAGGTTCGTGTTTCACAGCTGGTGAGTTGTGATCTATATAACCCATGTCTCAAATAGGCTTTCCCGTGCTTCTTTTCTTCTGACACAGCATTCACAATTGTCCCGTTTCTATTTAGCATGAGTGCAACAATTATGTACTATGAAATTCAGGGATACAGCAACAATAAACCATCAGAAGAATCAGTAAGTGTGCATGTGCAAATGATCATATGCCACTTTTGTTACTGGAATTCAAGTACTCAAAGCCCAGTGCTGTATCCCACCCAGCTAACACTTTACATTTAAATGTAACTCACAGTTAGTGACAGATGCTGAAATAAATATACAAATAGGGAGGTGAGGGCATTAGTCTATATACAGTCATTTATCTTCTGATAGCATGAGCAAAGCTGAAGTCAGATACAGTTAAATGAACTGAAGCTTTAACAGTGCTGCTTGAACTGCTTGAATTAACAAAATCAATCCTCATAAATTAAACTATCATTGATCTATGATACAATTAAGTTCTATAATCAAAATACACTATTGGTGCATGCAGCGTAACCATACTTGTTCCAACGCTGAATTTTAACCACTGCTGGCTAACTGCTCCTGCCATGTTCTGTAAGGCTCCCATCTGGCATGGGAGATGCTAACATTATGATACAGTATTTCTTTTCCATTTTTCAATTTAGGCTGACATCTGCTGGTCTCCGCAAACGGCAGGCAACCCTGCTGAATGCAAACCAATTTGAGGCTGCGGCTTTCCGTGTTTTCCCTTTGTCATTTTTCCAGAGCCGGGAATGGCAACCAAGCCACTTAATTACAAAGGAAATTCATGCAGAATAATAACTCTGTGGAAGAAGAAAGGCAGGAACAATACCATGTAGAAGAAAATGAGTTTGACATGATAAATTACGTGCATGCACGCCCAGTGCACTGTGCAAGCACTCAGAGGGGCCAGTGGCAGCCACTATATATTGGCCAATTAGACCTACACAAAAAAGGTGTTATTTAAGGGCACCACACTGTGGGTTGTAATGAGGAGGCTGTGGATGGGAGTCCTCTCTTTTACACTCTCAGTGAGGCAAAAGAGAGGGGGAATGGTGCAATATTGGGCAATCGGCACTTGATATCCGCCCAGGCAGATGGCAGTGGTCAGAAGGAGCTGGGCATTGGAGGGTGTGAGACATTCCAACAGGAGCTACTAGTACTCCAGGTGATGTGCTACACACACCTGGCCAGAAGCACCAAGGAGTAAGGGGCCACTCTATGATTAAACAAAACAAGAGGCACCTCAGCATAAATGGCTGCATATATGGTAGCTCTGGTTTTTAGGAAAACCAGTCATTTGCCATCTTACATCGACTGCAGCACTCCTCACCCTGGCAGCTAGCTGCAAGATCATTCAGGGATATCTCCAGTGATCCAGCTTCCACCTGTGTGGACTTACAGTTCAATTGTTACCCAATTGTTGTTTTGGACAGGATCTACTCACAAGCCCTGCTTTCCAACTGAGATTTTGAAATCCTCAGTAAAACCAGTCACCTCTGAATGTGCTGTGAATCTGTGGGGGTACTGATGCTTGAGCTACAATGCAGATTTTGATAGGGACCATTTACTGACTCCCTTGTGGTGGCTTGTTGTGCAATTGGAAGTCCAAACAGTTTGTAAAATTTTTGCTCTTGCCACTCTTCATTTCCTTTTGGTCTGGCTCTTTGAAACAGCTGGTGTGCCTGCTTATCTCAGCAGCAGTATTTCCCACTTCAACTGCATCACTTTGTCTTTCCCAAGATATTTTGTAAGCAAACAGAAGACAGGAGCATTAATTATGTGATGGCAGTGGTAATCCTCTAACTCCAGGGTGTTTCATACACAGGTTGCTGACAGCGAGTGTTGTCCATGCCTCCTACAGGTTGTTGCCCTTCAGCATGATGCCTGAAAGTTGGAGTATTATCCTGCTCTTCCTTGTTTTCCTGTGGTGGCTAACCCTGCTTTTCAGCAGGGTGATGACATTGTGTTGGCTGTCTGAGCTGACACCCTGAGACATTTCAACACTTAAGTCACTGCACAGGGCAGATTCACTTTAAATCCTGCACTGTAGATCCCTGAGTTGTTTTTTTTTTTTTTTTTTGTAGGGCATTGAAAATACTCGAAGCTAGCTGTGATAACTCATGACAATGACATTTATCCCTGGGAAACTGGGTTGAAGTTTCTGCTGCAGCTTGGAGGAGCCAAGAAAGCCTGAGCCAGTGATAAAGGAGAGTACTTATAAAGTTGCCACCTCTATGAGCTGCCACGGCTGGTGCTGAGGTGCAGCCTTACAGCACACAAAGAAAGAGAGAAAGGGTGGATAAGATCTAGGTCCTTACATCTCATGAGCACTAAGGATCCTCCAGCTGATCCTGCCCAGAGAAGCAGAAAATCTTGCTACCTTGGGGAGTATGGAGTAGTGAAATGTGTGCAGTTTATACATGCTGCTACTATTTCAGCCACGAATCTGAAGTCAAACTGGGGTTTGACACAGGTTTAGTGATGGTTACCAATTACAATTAACTGTTATTATCTGTTAAGTGCTGACAGACATAAAAGGAGGCAGTGCCATCCCCAGGCTTGATAACAATCAAATGAACCAGCAGTTGTTACCAATAATCCTCATCCTTGGGTTGCTAAGGTGCAGCTGACTTACAGATTTGGGCTTGGTGAAAATCCTGCAGATAATGCTCGGTTAGTGTTGATGGGATGTAGGCGTTAGGAGAGCCCCTTATGCTTCTTTTGGTAATACTAGTATTACTACTAAAAATATTTCTGCAGCACCTATAAGAATAAAATGCCATTTTAAAGTGTCAGCCCTTTGGATCCTCACTAAAAATGTATTCAGCAGGATAGGCAAGCCAGCTAGCCAGGTGGGTTTTTCCTCTTAGTGCCTCAAATCATACCAGTTATATGAAGTAGAAAACTACAATACTGAAGCTGACACAGAGGTTTGTTGAGATATTTCTAACATAAATTGTATGAGGTTTTATCTGGTTGTTTGCTTTTGGTTTGTGAGGTTTGGGTGTGGTTTTTTTTGCATTTTGGTTATTGTTAAGAATTTTAAATCTTCATTATAAAATAAAAAATGTATAAAAATATTAGCAAACTGTAAAGCAGGTGCCATGACAACATCAGTGTAACTATCAAGAAAATCCTTAAACTACCTTAAGCCTTTAAATGACTTGTTACAAAGCAGTTTGGACTGTTATGTAAGTAACTGTAGTGACATTTGGTGCTTCCTCAGGTTAAAGCCCTCTGAATGCTCCCAGCAGCTCTGAACTGCAGTTTGGATTGCTCTGAGTAGCTGCTTCCCAGTGAAAATGCAGGCATTGACCACTGAATTGCTTTTTGACTGCTGGTGTTCATTTCCCTCACTCTCTGATTCTGCAGACACCCCATTTCTCTCAGGTGTTTAATAGTGACATTAATATACTGCCAGATACACCCAGCCATGTTGCAATTTACTGGAGCTGATGGGGAAATGTTCTCAGAGCTACACTTGCAAAATGGAGCTGTTTTATAACTTTCGTGATTGCTATTCTTGAAAACTTCACCTCTCTGAGAGTGCTGATAGACAATTTTCCCTTCCATTCATTCCTCTGCTTATCGTAATAGATAGTTTAAGCACAGATCAGTGAAAGCACAGATCAGTGAACTGTAAATCTGAACAGACTCCTCAGCATTTCATGCAGTAGGAGAGAAGCACTGGAGAATTCACATTTGTTACAAAGCTAAAATAAATTATCACACAGATATCTTGCTAAGATGGATTTCAAGTTTCAGATCTTCGGCATCAGAGCCAAAAAAAATTAAGGCCAAGTTTTCTATCTGCCTGCTGCTATGTTTTGTGCAATAGACTTCAAATGGAGTGATGCACTGGATGGCTGAATGGACCTGTGAAATTCTCATTTAAATGAATTCCTGTAAATGCAGAGTGATGTTTAGTGGGTTGCGTATCCTGGATTCAGATAATAGCAGAGGGTAGAATCACCATGTGTAATTCTACTAACAGAACATTTGTGAAGGTATAAGGCTTATCAGACTAATAGTGTGCCCAGAAATGTGTTCAGAATTTAACCAAAAGCCAAAGCAGCCAATTCCCAGCCATGTTGCATATTAGATCATTAATGGAAAACTTTATTGTGGCTTTGACTTTGCTAGAGTTTCAAGCCACAGAGCAAGATACATTTAAGATGGGGCTATGGTGAGTGGTCTTTTACTGTTAGTTCACTGCTTTTTTTATACTAACCGCTTTTGCAATTTAATGATTTGGCAGCTATGGTTTTTATTGTGAAAGTGAAGGTAGGTAATTTCATAATTGTGAAAACTGTATAGTACTGCCTAAGTGTTCAGGATATGCAGTGATAACATCTAATTTTGTGTCATCACAGGAATTCAACTTGCATGTGTGTTGCCCCCCTTACACAATTTCTTTGACAGTGGCATCACTGCTAATGAACAAAGTCTGTAGATGATAATTTTCCTGAACTTTTTGTGTAATCAGGTCTAGAGGATTTCAGTTCATCAGGTTCTCATTTGAACTGCCAGATACTTTTATACTCTGTAGTCTTACAGAAATGAGCATAGACATGATCCAGAACTGCAGCAGTTCACTGTGTTGGGCTCTTTTTTAGCTATTAAGTTGACAAGAGGAATAATTTCTGTCATTTTAGTATTTCCTTATGAGACGATAATTTTGCTCATTAGCAAAAACCTTCTCCAGTTTGAATTGAAGATAATAGTATCTGGAGGCTTTTCAAAATTGCTGAGACAAGTAGAGTTGGTAACCCCTGAACCTGAAAAAAGACAGATTGGAATTCCTGGACCCAGCCACCTAGATGACCTTCCAGTCAAGTCAGAGAAAACTCTTCCAACAGTTTGGGGAGAGGAAGGGAAAGTTCATATTTCACAGTAGTGTCATGAATAGAAGAGGTTCCAAAGAGATAGTGTGATTTCCTGCCTCTGAGTCCTTTTTTTCTGACAATATAATCCTCTGGAGCAGCTTCTAACCACTTAAAACTCCTGATCTAATTTCCTGCTGCCTTCTGCTTTGTCCCTTCATGCCAGTAGAAGTAGTTGTGAGACATTTTAGAAGAGCTCACAGGGTCACACTTCATGCCCAGTTTGCCTCTGGTGGAATTTAATGCAGAGGCGAGAGGGTACAAACTGTCAGAGATTCAAATATTGACCTGACAGGGGGATCCCAGAGGGGCAGCTGCAGCAGAGGGCAAGATGAGGACCTCTTCGCACAACAGAGTTCAGGACAGCACAGGCCACGTGAAGCCACTCCTGAGGCATCCAGCTGTGAGATAAGAGCGGAATATAGGTTGGTGGAGCTGCTCCAAGTCATGCTGCGATAGCTGATCGCAGACTGACTAGCTCAGGGGATTTGGGGGCTACAGGGTGCATACAAATCCTCTGTAAGACTCAGCAGTGAAGAGCTCAGGCCAAAAAGCTTCAGGGCTGTTGTATCGTCTCTGCCTCTGTCCTCATTCAGCTCCCACAAGAATGCTTAAGCAGCAAAGCTTAAGCTTAATCGAGTTATGTGAGCCAATAAACTTCACTGCATTTCTTTTTGCCCTACCACAGTTATATGCTTCTAAAATATTTCGCTTAAATCAAGGCAAGGTTTTTGACAGAATTCTTCCAGCGCAGTCTCTCTGCTTCAGCTCCTGAACTTGCTGCTCTGCAGCTCAGGTGGACTCAGGACTGCCTGGTGCGCATGTCTATGAGGAACATTATGAACTGCACAGCTTTCACTTGACCTCAGGCTTCAGAAGGAACGTCAGGATCAGACTCTGAATATCTGAATTAAAGGCTTAACTTAGAAAAGTGCACCGTCAAAGTGGTCAGAAGGTCTGTGGGGTGCACAAAGCAGGCGATTGTGCACTTAGACCCCGGTGTTAGCCTTCCATCTGTTGCCAGCAACCAAGGCTGAAAGAAAGTGCTTGTGTTGCAGGTAACGGCATGAAAAATAATCGTTCTTGTTAAAGTTCAGCTTTGCATAAGCTGGCCTTTCTACCTCATCTGCCCAGCTTCACAGTAATGAGGGAAACGGCGAGCTCTTCCTCTCATGATAACTGAGCCCACCCGGTTTCCTCCCTGTTGCAGTGTCTGCAATCCTTGCTGTATTTTAAAAGCAGAACCTGCAACAACTACAAAGTCCTAAGAGAGGCAGGGCTTCAGTTCTGTGGACACCAGTGACATTCTCAGGGGTGCATCTCTCTTGATCCCAGCCCGTGCTTCCCACCTCCTGGTGAGCACAGGAGGAACGGCTCGTGTCTCAAGGCAATGCAGCTCCCAGGCATCTTTCTTCATGATTCACAGAGAAACTTTTAATTTACGGAACTGACATATTAACTCCGGTGGCCGAAAAGAATAAATGAGTAATACTGTGGGGTCTTCCATTCAACAACGGGAATGTTTTCCCCGAGATCTCTTTTTAATTGAAGCCATTTGTCATTTTGAATGTAGAATGTATTCATTAGAAAGCAGCACCTCGAAGGGGACTAGAGAGCTCAGGAGATAAGTAACAGGGTACAAAGCCTTTTGCCTCCAGGTTGCCAGTTTCAAATCTGGCCATGTCACTATTGATCAGAAGAAGTCATTACAGGCTGACAGATGTTTGGCTGCTTATATAGAAGTGACCTTGTCAGATTAGTCAAATTCTTTGTTAAGAGATATGTCCCTTCTCTCTCACACACACACAAAATCCTCATTATCACCTTTTTCGTAGTGCTCACAGCATCAGTAAGGACAGGGCATGCTTGTTTATGCAAAATCAGAACAGAGGGATTTTTGAGCTATGTGAGGGTTGATTGAAGCATTTTCAAAGCATCTCATGATGCACTTTGAAATTTCCAAGTTGGTTCTGTGCTGCATAATTTAAAATGAACCCTTCTTAGAAGCCCTTACAGTGCTTTGATCAGTATAAAATTTATTTTTTTTAGGAATCTGAGAACTGAGGTTTTTTTATAGCATCAGCAATGTGTGTATTAGCAGCAAAGCATGTTCTTAGCAAAAAAAAAAAGGGGGGGGTCTTCTGAAATATGTAAAAAAAAAAAGGTAATACAGTGTAAGTTTTATTCAGTAACTTTCAGACTAAGGCTGAAAATGCTTAGTCCTGTGATGTATTTTGCAGACTGATATTTAGGGAAGAGAAGAATCTTACAAAATCACCCCAGACGCTTCAGTCCAGCCTGCAGTAACTCATAGCTCTAGTTTGGATTAAACTCTTGCTCCATGGATCACAATGGCCACTTATGGTGACACCAGACATCTCCTTGCACAAGGCTCTGGTACCTCTTGAGCATAACCCATGGCTTTCAAAATCACCTAGGACAGGCACTTGGGAGAGAGCACATGCAAATTTTCAGACACAGGCTCTTAAAAGAGTCCCTTTCAAGACCCTATGAGGAAGATAATTCAGCTTGGGATGAGGCTTCCTCCATGGACCCCCAGCTGGGACTCAAGGGAAATGTATCCAAGTGAAGGGGCCTTGACAGAGATGGAAAGCTCTACACAAATAATCTGTATGGGACACTTTTCTGAAACAGAGGAAGAAAACACCAGAAATCCAGCGGGAGCTCAATTTGCCATAGGGAAGAAAAGATTAGGTTTTTTGTCAGCTTTGCAACCTATGTTGCAAATTGAGTTTGAGACAGAAAAAAATGCTTTGGGGTGTTCATATGTTTTTACATCACCAACAATAAATATCAAAACTGGGCTGATAATGTTTGTGTGAAAAGTGCAGGTGATTTTGGTCTGTATTGTGAACAGAACAGGTAAAGTGTGTCTAGATTAGTGAGGTTGGTAGGCAACAGTTTTGTAATGTGTTTTTGACTCCAGTCCGAATTCTGCTTTTAGAAGACTAAATCAAATTCTTACCTGAGCTGAACTTGCCTCTAACACAGGAGTTTTAAAAAAGGTCTTTTTAAAAACAATTCTAATCTCATTGCAAAGGAAGGGTGGAGGGATTATAGGGTGTGAAAGCAATAAATAATAGCTTTGGGCTGGTCTGAGTTGTTCTGAGAAATGCCAAATGACTGGCACACCTTATTATATCTTTTAGGCAATCACAGCACGTGACTCCAGCTCTTTCTATGTCAAGAACATTTGTTGTTAAATGCCGCAAGGATATGGGAAGGTGTGCCAAGGCTTCTGTGCACCTTCAGCTGTTCTCAAGGTGATGACATAAAAATGGCAATTTAGCCTTTGCAGAGCACGGAACAGCACATTCTATTCAAGTCTTGGGCATAAAGATAACATTTTGTATTTTAGAGTTGAGGATTATGAATTGGATCTCTGGGTGGTGGGTGGGTGGGGGGAAGGGTGAACGCTTCATCTACCAAACTTGGCTGATTTGATTTTTCTTATCAGTGAGGAGATTTAACCTGCCTGATACACCATTTCTTTAAAGTCTAAGTAATATCAGTTCTGCAAGAATTAATATTTCTGTATGTGTAGCTTAAAACCTGGCTTTGCCTTAAGGTCACATCAGCCATAAGTAGTACACACTGAGCACTTAGGATCCCACAAATGTGACCTTCCACTTGTGTCCCAGTAATGCAGAAGGCACCATCCCAGAGCAGGTCTCCAGATTTCATAGGCATCTAATAGGTAAAATAATAAGACAGATGTTTCTATATATTGTAAGAGGGGAGGAAAAGGCAGAATCAACAAGACACTCTAAATTAGTTATTGTGGTGATGAATGCTGTGTTATGGACCTGCATGTGTGCCTCAGGCTTTTATGGGCCTGTAATTATATTAGAAGATATTGCTTTGACCTAGACATAACTGTGCAGTTTATTTACTATTATTCTTTTACTTGAGAGAAATAAAACCCAATACAAACTCTTTCAAATACTGTATGCCACACATACATATGACAACATTTAGAGTAGGTTCCCTGATGAGAAAAGGAAATAAGATGGCAGTAGAAATCCATTACAGGGTGGATCGGTGAATGGGAATATTAATGGTTTCATGAAGTTAATTTAACTTCTCTTTCTGTGATGGTGTAGCTAAACTGAAGTTTGTTCTGCCACTCCCTGTCACCACTCTTCCCAGAGGCAGCATGTTCTGATGGACTAAGGGAACTCTGCCTATTTCAAGATAATGGGACAAATGAAATTGAATCACCAATGAAGGTGTTTTGGAACAACCTGGCTAACTTTTCTGGGTGGCCTCAAAGCCTTCACACACAGCCTAGAAAAGCTGCTTAGCTGGGAGGTTGCAATAAAGCAGTGTTCTAAAATAATTGTGAATGTTCATAAAGCAGATGAAAGCCTCCAAGTAGTACAGGAAAGCTGTATCAAAGGCTAAAGTAACAAGACACATGATTTGTTTAAGACTTTCCCTCTATTTGCACTACTTTTTTTCTTTCTTGCATAAAAAATTTAAAAAAATTAGAACAAAAGGGTAAGAATTTTCCAAAGTCAAAATTAAGGACTTTAAAAGTCTTGCAAAAGTGTAATATTACTGTTACAAAATACACATAGGAACAGAAGATATCAGGATAAAAATTTCAAAACAGAAGGAGTTAACAATACATTCTTTTAAATATTGTTTCAGCAAAGGTAGCCATGCAGCAAATTAAAAAACAGTGGATATGAAGGATTCTACTTTCAAGGAAGAAAAGAAGAAACCTGTAAGACAGCTTGGAAAGCACAGCTATTAAAGCAGAGAGACTATCTGAAGATACAGGTAGATGCTATGCTTTGGGAGATACTAACACACAGAAGGGAAAACAAAGTTGTTGGTTTTTTTTGTGAAAAAGGGGGGGGTGAACCCCCAAAACCAATTGAGAATTTATGTAGTGGGTAGCTTTACTTACATTTCTCATTTGTTTCCCACCAGGTTTCTTTTTAATATCAATATGTACACTCCATATCCAAAGTGTAAAGGCCTGAATTTTTTTCTTGGTGATTTCTTTGCATTGCTGCAAGTCTTTCAGGCAATAAAAGAGACATAAAGTCTCTGTAGCATGAGCAACAACTTCTTGAGGCATTGAAAGTTGTCAGTATGGCCAAGCTGGACTTGGCAGAGCAAGCAAAGGAAGGGGAAAAGAAAGTAATTATCGTGCCATTGCCTTAGTAGTTGCTGTGTATTGCTGCTTTGGGCAGTGCTGGTTTAGGCTGTTTCTACTCCAGCTGCTCCCGTGAGCCTGTAGTGTCCCAGGGAATCTGCCCTCTTCGTCACCTGCTGTCCCTACTCCTTCACCCTTCCCAGGGGGAAGTAAAAAAAAAGCTTGGCCTGGTTGTCTCCAGGACCTGAATGGTGAAGTGCTCTTTGCACACACAAACACTTTCTTGAGCCATGGCTGAAAACAACTAATCGCTCTTTAATCCTACTAACCTCTTTGCCTCAGTCGTATGGTGGGGTTAAAATTCCTGCTGATAAGATTAAGTGCTGTCTTGGATTGGGGCCTACATAAATAATAATGCTATTTCCACAGTCGCACTCATTAGAATGAAATGTGAAAAAAGGATGTCGGTCTTCCTGCTGCGGGATGTCAGCCAGCTGCTAATTGTTTGTGATCAGAAAGTTCTCTTCTTGCTGTCCTTTAGGGATCTATGTGTGTTGATATAAGTCCATTTTACACTTGCACTGAACTCAAGTGCATTCATCTACAGTATTTGAGCTAGATTTTTACCCCTTGTTATAAAGCTGACATGCTTTCCCCATTGTCAGACCAGTTGTGACTCACTTCTCCTTTCTGCTAACAAGAAATCCATTATATTAAAGTGAATTTGAGAACTACAAAAAATTATTCCAGTAATCTTTTTATTTTAAAAATTCATCAGCAAACACCACAGAAACAGACTGGCTAAGTCTGTTATTTTACTGAACAATCTAAAAAGAAACAGCTGTTAGAAACTGAACCATAAATTTGTGGCTTTAATCTTTAGAGGTGCTCTGTGCCCTGTCAACAGGTTAGGCACAAAAAGTATGAAGCACAAACCTAATTTTAGGCACACCTGCAGTTCTTCTGGAGTGACTAAGTGCTTTTTTTATTTAGCTGTATGTTGGCAGACCAACGAGACCTTTGGATACAACTAGTGAAGTCTGGAAAATCTTCTAAACCAAATCATGTATCAAGATAAAACGATCACTCATGCGGCATTTTAAAACTAAATGTTGAAACAAACTGTGAAAAACGAGGTTCATTTTCTATGTAAATTTTTTAAAAATAGGTTTAATAGAAAATAAGACAATAAGACAATAGAAAATAAGACAATTAGGAGGTAGAAAAAAAGCAAAGTGTGGCTGGCAGGGTGACTTGGCATTCAGCCAAGTCCACACCCTGCTATATCAGAGTCATTCTTTAAATACCCTTTCTATTTTATCAATCTGTTGAATATTCATATTTTTCCATAAACTAGTTTCCATATTCCAGGAACTGTTTTGCATGGTCCCTCCTTGGGTCTGCCTTTTTAGAGCATGCGTGTTTCTTGGCTGTGTCTTCATTATCACTTTCAGTTTGGGCCTTGGTCCATACTTTCTTCAGATGGTAGATGCTGATAGTTGGTATAGCAATAGCAGAGTCTTCTTTACATGTTCACTGGATGTTATCCAACCAAACAGACAGTTTAAGCATACTATATCAACTACTACCATTATGCCTGATTTTCTTTACTAATAGCAGAAATAAAAAACCTATATCCTTACCACAACGTTTTTAATCAGATAGCACACATCTTGCGAAAAGCCTACTTTCTAATATACATTTGTAACAAAACCCATCTGTTTTCCCTTGAAAAAATAAGGGACACAAAAGAGACCAAAGAGTAGCTTTCAGCCTAACAAGCATCTCATGTAGAATAATACAAGTGTGGCTGAAACAACTCTTGACAGAAAGTATACGATAACATGTGTGATGGAAACACGTTGACATTCCCAGCACTTTCAGTCTGAATGCTTATTTCGAAAAAAAATCTGTTTCCTTGCAAATTTCTCTGGTGAGGGGTGGGAAAAGGGTGGAGGGTAGGAGCACTGATATCTCCCATTTTGCTAGACGTGAGCAGAGTCGGCTTTAAAAATGTGAGCTGAATGGCTCTTATCACAAGAGGAATCTGGCTGATTGGGGAGCAGTGCTTTGCCACGGGAGCTACATAGGGCATGCCTGCATATATGTCAAATAAGGCTGGTCTGTGATGCTGTTCCCCCTTGCGTGTGTCAGGAGTTATCTTCACTGCTCCTCGGTCGTGCACTGTTAAGAGGGAAATGCAAATTTCCCGATGTCTTCTGGAGGGCTGTGGAGGGAAGAAAGTGAGGAAGGGAATCAAAGGGAATATATTACTGGTGGCAGCAAGTACACTAAGTGAGAGATGGAAGCAGAAACTGAAGATGTGGTTAATGAGGGCATGTGAGGGAAAGCAGCCCACCACGCACACTAAACCCACAGCAGGGGGGAGGATGGGGGGAGACACTGAGGGAAAAAGACAAAACAGAGCTTGTCTGGTGATATTTCTGATACTGCAACCCTGCACTTCCAAGAAAGCAGCACCCAACTGATGGCATAGTCAGAAACCCTCTAATGCTTTTTATTCCTCTTAATACGTTCCCCATCTAGCGCAGAGGTTCTCTCTCCCTTTCTCAAACCTCTGCTACCCTCCTGCTCTCCAATGCTGACACTAAGAAGAGCAAAGTTTGCTGCCATTTGGACATTGCAAAATGAATTGCTTATAGCTGCAATGACTTCTTTCAGTTTTCAGTTCTTTATTATTGTATCTTTTAATATTTTCAGAATGAAATGCCTTTGGTTTTCAAAAAAAAAAAAACTTCCAAGTAAAAGAATTGTCTTCCCAGAATGTTTCTTTCCCAGGGATTTCAAAACCACCATGTTTCATTGTAACTCATCTTGAAGCCAAGTCAGATTTTGAGTTATTTTAAGCCTTTGCCAAATAATATTTTCATCCTTTTGCCAGGTCCGGCTTAGACTTGTAGCAAGACAGCAGCAGAACAAACCTTGTATTATACATTCATCCTTATCATTCTTACACAAGACTGGTAAACATGAGCGTGTGTCCTCATCTTGGCCTGTATCTTCATTTCACTGATGGTTTAGTTTATTTTTGTTGCACTATTATCTCAGCCCTGCTTTTTCTCTTTCCCTAGAGGCACAAAAAGCACATGCAAGCAGCACAATTGCACAATTCTGCAATTCTTATTGTAGGTACTTTTGAAAATGCTTGATCCCACTGCTCTGAAATTATTATCACACTAATGCAAAATTTCCAGACCTCTTGATTTATATATTTATGAGATATATATATATATATAAGCACACGCATAACCCCAATAATTCTTTGTATTTAACTAGTATTGGCATTCTTTCATCTATGATTAAGATGATCTTTCATGATCAATACAGTTTCTAGCGAACATTTTACACACACTGTCTTATTAGCGTCTCTCCTCAAAGGTCATGCCTTTGTATTCTCTACTCCATCACATTTAGGTGTCCTTCTGAAATTGTAAGATGTCCAACCAAGACTGCCAAAATTATCTTCATAAGAATTATTATCATGAGGAAGATGAAGAACTAGATGTATAGCACATAGTACTTTTTATGTATTAGGAATATTGCTTTAAATTTTGTGTTCTTTACAGAAATTTTGATGTTTGAATATCCTGAATGTGTTGCAAAGAAGAAAGACTCAAGTATTTTAGAATCAGGACAGAAGCAATGCCTGGATGTAGGGACTTTCCAAAACATAAATGGAAGTTCTAGAGGATGCATTCAATGTACCATATTCAGGGATGCTTTAGTTTTTGTTGAGTGGTGCTTGCACGGTGTCAAGGCCTTTTCTGCTCCTAGTATCACCCCACCAGTGAGGGGTTGGGGTGCACAAGGAGCTGGGAGGGGACACAGACAGGACGGCTGACGCCAACTGACCCAAGGGTTGTTCCAGCCCTTATGTGTTATTCCGGTATATAAAGCTGGGGGAAGGAGGAGGAAATGGGGATGCTTGGAGTGATTACTTTTGTCTTCACAAGTCACTACTAGATGTGATGGGACCCTGCCTTCCAGGACTGAACACCTGCCTGCCCATGGGAAATGGTGACTGAATGCCTTGTTTTGCTTTGCTTGTGCACACAGCTTTTGCTTTACCTATTTAATTATCTTTATGTCAACCCATGAGTTTTCTGACTTTTGCAGCTCTTTCCCCCATCCCACCAGTGGAACAGTGAGCAAGTGGCTGTCTGGTGCTCAGTTGCCATCTGGGGTTAAACCACAACAGTGCTGAGTGGTTTAACCAAGTCAGTGTCTAACACATAAATCCTCTTTAACTTTTATTTCAAAAATTTCTAATGACACTTTGCTTTCAGATCAGGTAGCCTATGTCAGTGAAAGCTCTTCCCCTCCCTCCTCCCCTCTTGTATGAAAAGTAATTTCTAAGATTGTGTTTGACAGCACTTCTGACAAAAAAGGAAGACAAGTCAGTTGAAATGAGTTAGAATTTCAACAGAGAAACAATCCAATCATTTTATCAGGAGACTGTTTGAAAAATAAAAGGCATATTGGGAAGGAAGGAATAGCTCCTTAGATGAACAGACTTTTGAAGAGCAGTTATTCATTTGAAATATTGCAGATTTAAATGAGCACACTTCTCTTAGTCTGGTAAGAAATGAGTTTGTGCTTTGTAACATTTTTAACACATACAGAATGACAATATTAGATTCTTTTTTTAAGGCTCAAAAAGGAGGAAGAACTATATAATTCTTATCCACTTGTCCAGCCCCGGAAAGTTCATATTTCACATAAAGTAAGATTAAACTAACCTGAGACTTCTAGGAGGATGAAATCTGTTTTTGTGAGCACTCTCCTGCATCACAGGAAAATCCACACTTTAGGAAAAGCCAAAACCCAAAGACAAACCACCTTCTAGTTCTAACCACCTTTTCCTGCTGGGGACACACAGTACCTACACATATTTCCTTCTCTGTAAACACATAACTGGATTAGAAGGACCGTGAGGGTGATTATTTGATTTGCCTCTTGCCAACAGCAGAATGTCTTGCTGCCTTATTTTTAATAAAGTTGATAAAAGTAAAAGCATTTATACAAATAATTTTCCAGGCAGTGCATAGAAATCTTTTTAAATTTAAATATTGAGACGCTAGGAAATATGATTGCTAACTGGAACATTAAAAAGTTAATAATTTTTAATCCTCTTTTAATGTAGAAATACATGAATTTGAATAGAAATGTCTTCCTAGCTAAGGAATTGTCCCCTTTCTGATTAGCAATCACAAATCTATCAATTCCATGTGTATCAAGCGAGAAAGAAGTCTTGTTATTCCCATATTCATTTGTGCATTTCTAATTTCAATGCAGAAATTCCTTTGTGTGAAAATCCCTAAAACCAGCATCAACATATTTTCTTTTTTTGCACAGTATAAACCTATGCCCACAGAAACGGCAGTTTTGGAATTCAGTGATGATGTATGTCAAGAACTGCAGCTGTTTTGCAGGGTAATACTAAAAGAAACTATTCCCAGTCACTTTCTACTTGTTTTACCTTGATCTGAAGTTAATGGCTTCTGCTGCGGACACAGGGGAGGATAAATCCTCTTCGAAACAAATAACACTCATTTTAATTCTTCTGTTGTAACAACGTATTTATGGATCTAGTTCATTCCTTCCCTTTTGGGAAATGTATGTTGCAGAACACAGCAGCTCCTGCGCATTGGGTACCAGCAAGTTCCAACTGCAGAGCTTGGGAAGGTGGAAACACCAAATTCAAAGGGGGTCAGTCCTAAAAACTGCAGAGTGATACAGTCCAGGCTGAGCAAAGCACATGCTTAACTATGAGCAACTTCATAATCACATGACAGATAAGAGAGCAACCTCTGTACTTTAAATTTTACTGCCCATTGGAGTGGTTTTTTTTACAAAGTCCAGAGCGTCTCCACTTTGCAGGACTGAGCACCACACATGACCTGTTCAGGTCTGAATCCAAGCCCACTAAAGGCAAGGAAAAAGTGTCTGAGTGCTCATGGACACTGTTATCTGCATCAGGCCTTGAAATGGGCCCTGTCATGGCAACAATCTTGTTTGTCTTTACGGAAAAATTTGTGGCTCAAATTTGAAAAATTATGGAGATTTCAACAGACTTTTATTATTCCCATCAGTTAACTAAAAGGTCTTCCTAAAGTTTCCACAATATTGCTTGTCTACTTGTTTCTTCCCCATTATCTAGGTCCTCATGAATGCATAGTCTCTCATACCTCTTCATCATTATCCTCTTCTGGGTGACTGATATAAGACAACAGGTCATTAAGGTCACCATTATAAAATTCTTCTTATCCCACTCATTTTTCAGTGGTCCTACTTTTCCCTGGTTCTTCTTTTATGCCTGCTTCATTAAACAGGCCTTTATTATCACCCTTAGCTTTGTTAGCTAGCAATAGTTCATTGCCTTTCTCCAGCTTGTCTTGTTCACTGCTGGTTACTTTCTGCTCTGTTCTTGTTTTCCCACCCATTTCAGGACGTTCTCTTCCTTGCAGCCCTCTGTGAAGCAATGGCACATGCATGTTGTTAGACACCCATCTGGGGTATGGTGGTTCTTTCCCTTTCTTTGGTGGCTCTGAAAGTAAGGAGAAAAGATGAGGTGTGCCCTGGACACATTCCTATGCAGTCCTCCCTCACTCTTCCACTTGTCTCCCTTTGGAGAGATCCAGAGCACTTTAGCCTCAGGACTAAGTTGTTTCTACTATTGACAAAATATTAACTCAATTCATTATTTCTGCTGAAAATGAGTTCACATTATAAATCACGCACTGCAAAGATGAGATTTCAGAAGAGGCGCATTTGTGCTGGAAGGAGGAAAGAAGAAATTCCTGTTAGTGTCCTGTCACTACTTTTGGCACATCATGTTTGGTGGCATATTCCATTCTGCACAAGTTTCTTCTACAAAACACCTGCTTCTCATTCAAGTTAAATTGTGAAACTGCCATTAGTTTCAACATGACAGGAAGGCCTTGTGAGCTTTGCTGCTGGTGGAGTCACCACTGTCCTCTTCCTGAAGCTCTGCCCCACACCATCAAACAGGTACAAGGTTCTGTCTTCCTGCACCCTGTAATTTCACACACTTCTCTTGCAAGTGCATGTTTGAATTTTTGCCTTCCAATATGTTTTAACTGAGTACCAGTGGCAGGTGCTGCATAATACACACACTGCAGAACTGCAGCTGCCAAAGCTTCCCGGCAGATTGGTCCTTTCAGTGCTGCTAATTCTTTGCTGTTAACCTGAGTGATCAGACAGAAATCTGGAAAAGGAACCCAGCCCACATCACTCAAAAGAAATCTCCTTAGCCCTCCCCTGATCTCCTACATCTGAAAGATTTCCAGCCAAGGTGCTGCCATCTGTGCTCACAAGAGGGAGGAGATTCTGTAGCTTACCATCTTTTGTATTCTTTTATGTAATCTCTATTTACGTGACCAAAACACTAGGATTAGAAGAAATACACAGAAGTATTCCCAAAAGAAATGGCAGAAGCAATTTGATTGCTTATTTCCCAGGAGCTCTTGTCATGTTAAAACCTCCCAATCTCTAAAATTAGTAGCTGGGGAAGAACAGGTCATAAAAGAACAAATTAAGAAAAAAACCCACAATAGAAATGGGAGAAAAACTCACAATCATACACCTGTATCAGCTAGATTTGTGCTCTGGATCAGCTTCTGCTACTTTAATATGTATTACTGGCAAAGATTTCTTAGTGTTGTGTTTATCCGGAGAGTTACTCTCAGTCAAATTACTGGCTTAAATCCAAGTAGGTAAATTCTGATTCCTTTAACTCTTGAATGTACCCCTTTCAAAGCATTCACTCTCCTTTCTGCTGTATTTTTCTCTGTTAATCAATACCTTTCAATGACAAGACCCTGAAAATACAAAGCATGCTATACAACTAAATAAGAAGCCACAGCTTGCAGTCCTTGGCTCCAGGCCATGCCATCCCTCCCTACAGATCCAGGTGGGCACAGGTGTACACCTCCACACATGTTGGGTTGTAACCTAAACCAAGGGAAGATTGCAAGAGGCTTTGACAAATGAAAATAAAAATGTAACTTGGAGCTTGGGATTAATGACAAACATACAAAGATTGGTGCCTAAACTGAGGCAAGGATGCTACGTGGATTTATAGCAGGCATCTCATGCTAGAAACCCATTACCAGGAAAGTATTGGCAAACACAGATTTACCTGATTTGTGGGTATGTGGATTGTAGAGAACAAGGAGTCACCCAGTTTCTCTCTGTAAATCTGTACACCTGGAAGAAGAAACAAGATAGGAATATGGCAATGCTCTCCCAATCATACTCTGTCTCTTCTAAATGTCGCCATGCTGATAGCTGGAAACACAGACCAAAGACACACAAATACACCCGACTTTTCTTCATTGCAACAATGTCACATTTGTCTCCACCGGTTCAAGGATGCTGCAATGAAACATGCACAAAATAAAGAACACCCCTCTCCCAAAACTTGAAAACACCGTGAAGTTGATATTTCTGTAATACTTGTTTTCATCATTTACAGAGTATCATCATCAGCAGGGTAACCTGAAATACGCAGACAGCTCATTAGCACATTAGTTGTCATGGGGAATATAATCCTAGCCCCCATTTCTGGCAAATTAAATTTTATTAGTTATGCTCTTCAACACATTATGTCCATCAAAATCAGAGAATAATTTTGTTTTGCATAGTTCTGTCAGTAGACCTGAACCATATAGACAAAATCTGTGTAGAGAAAAATTTAGAGAATATACTCCAGAGAACACCAAACAGTTTTGGAGAAATTTTCCACATGAAAGATTTTGACCCAGAGCTCTCACACCCTTTTGTCTCTTATCAGAAATGTGTCCTGCTCTTTTAATTTTTCTGGAGAGTACCATAAACTAGGACATGGCTGATCCTTGCTTATAACAGGATCATTATTTGCTTAATCCTCTCACCATGAATTTGTTTCCTGTTTCATTCCCTTTTTTTTTTTTAATTTTTTTTTAAGGGAGATTTATTTCCAAATACAAGGTTTCCTCTCAGACCTATTAACTACTCCCACATTGCTGCTTGACCTTCTATTTCAGCATGGGTCTTAAAATGCCCTAAGATACCATATCTTGCCAGTGTAGATAGGTGGCTAATAAGCTATAACAACCTAGATATTTTAAGAGTTATGTATTGCTTCTGAACAGATGTGACAAGATAATCTTTAATCACTGTTGCATTCTTGACATCCACTGGGCTAAATGTCTAAAACCCACCACTTGTATCAGAAATGTATGGTTGCAAAAGTAAAAGGGAAATTAAAAAAAAAAAAAGTTTATTTGCCTTTTTCTTTGTCTGCTGTGGAAACAGACACGCAGCTGTTCTTTTTCATTACTGTGTAGCGGAGTGAGCACAGTATTCATTGTTGAGTAAAATAATTGCAGGAAAAAAGGAGAGATGAAGGGAGAAGAAAGACTTGCTTAATGAAGATAATTTGCTTGGAACTGAGGAATCTGTAATCCTTCCATCCATGCCTATTGTTCCCTTGCATTGTATTTGCTTCCCCATAGCTGAAAATAATCTTACAGGCTTTTTGTTGTTGTTGTTGTTTCACCAGAGAAAACTGGAATTTTTATTAATTTTGCATTTATGGTGTGTATCCTTCTGTGTCCCCTCTTAGATGGCACTGGCAGGTTACTTGACTATTAGGAAGCAATATCTGACACAGGAATGGAAGGGAGTGGGGGCAGGGCAGGGAATTGCCTTTTTCAGTCCCTGACCACGTAACCACATCTGGAATTGTGGGATGTCTACAGTAAATCCCATCTTCTTATCCTGCATATGAAATATAGCTCAACTAATGACCATATGGAGCAGACTAATGCAAGCAGTCTAATTTACTAAAGGCAGGGGGAAATAAAGGAAATTTTTTGCTTAATTAACAAGGGCAGAAATACAGCAACAGACAGTATAACAGGAGGACCATATTTAAGGCACCTCCAATCAAATGTTTTAATGGCATGTAAGACCCAAGGGAGCTCTAAAAATGCCTGGCACTGCTAACATACTCGAAACATGGTTCTGCTTTTAAAGGCATTTTGAGTAACAGTTTTGAAAACTATCAGTTATTAGGAATATCTTGATTTTTCTGTCTGTCCAACTTGCAGTGCCTACAAAGGGGATGATGTTTGTTACTCTGTACAGTAATTACATAATTATGGCAAGGTAGAGCAAGATACGCTCTCAAAAAATCAAGGCACCCTGACCTTGACTGGAGGAAGATACTACATGAGCCGAAGGACATGGCAAATCCAGTGTCTGATTGCTCCTGAGCGATGCTCAAGAAACATCATCTCACCTGGGACAGCAGTCTGTCATCATCCCAGCAGCTGTAAAAGCAACTTTCAAACATCATCCTTGGCCTGCATGGGCTGTGCTCCATCATGTACTGTGCGTCCTTGCTTTTGATTCCCTATCCAGCCCAGGCAATTCCTTTGATTACCGTTGCAGCCCTTAGAAGCCTTTTGTTTTCTCATATATTCAAATTAGTCCTGTGGGTGACTACTGCATGAAAGGCTATGGAGTGTGTTTTTCTTGTTAAAGCAATAGTTTTCAACTGATTCTTTTTCCGCAGCTGCTGTGAACCTTGCAAAGTATGCTGTACAAACACATAGGAAAAGGCATTTCTTTTTCAGGGAAAGCTTTCTGTCTGAGAATCAAAGCAGGAGAAAAGTGATTTGTGTAAACCTAGAGAGACAGTGTATACAATTTAAAGAATTTAAGAAATTTTATATATGAAGGGCTTTTTGCTGCTTTTTTTCTTTATCAAGATAATGTAACAGTGGGAAATTAGTGAAATCTGAAACATTTCAGATTTTTTATTTTGTTTTTACCTATGAATCTTTCAAAATGCAGGATATAACACACTGTATTTTTTTGTATTCCTGACAGCCTGCCTTCAGCCTCACTGCCATCCTAGCTTCAAAACCATTTTCTGTGTTGTCACATATATGACACTGGATGGCTTGGATTACGTACAGCAAAATGTAATTAAAGACACATATTGCTTGGGAGAGGTAGAGTCACCAAGGAAAAGAAGATTTGCCAACTCTGAAATGAGGATTAAGGAAGAAGGAGGTTTGCAGAGACTTGAATACATTAATTTTCCTAACAGCTTACATAGCAATTCAGTGACTTTTATAGTGCAGAGTGTAGTAAGCACCTTCCCTGACCTGAAATCAAGAAGAAAGGGTGTACCTGTGTGGAGTCGGATGAAAGAATATGTTATTGCAGAGTCAAAGAACAAATATCCTAGTCTTCAAAAGAAAAGCTGATAGATTGTAGCCAAGGATTAAAGTGGCTATGTTCCCGAGGATAAAACCATTCCATCTATCCCCTGGGACTGTAGTTCAGTGACAATTATATGGTCAATGAGATTATTTTCCCAAATCACATTGTTTCCCAGTGCTTGTTGGACTTTTCTTGCCTTGGACTCATGATGAACTAGATCTGGAAATAAGATAGAAATACCACTCCAGTGTTATCTCTGATTATCTGTCCAGTCTCAACTCTGAAACCAGCCTCAGTGGTTGCACAAAGAACAAAAACTTTCTATGTGAACATCTGTAACAGAAGAAAATTATGATTTAGGAGCTATGGTGGAAAAGGAAGGTGTATTCTCTGTTATTCTCTATTGTATGTGTCTGTCCATGAATTAGCATATTTAATACATCTTTTGAACTTCTGTGTTTGTGTTATACTATAGACTTTGCCAGTAGGATAATGAAATACATGCAAAGGCTCAGAGGGAAAAAAATCACATCACTACAATGTGATGATTTAAATTATTTTAATGATTGATTATTTAAATCTCGGTTGCTTTATTTACAGTTATATTAGACCTGTGAACAAACAAACAAAAACAGAGATGATGCACTGATCAGAAGATTATGTGGCAGTACAGACATTTACCCCAGCCCAGAAGCTACTGAGCAGATGACATATTACTGAGCAACAAATACACAGAACAGGGCACAGACCACCATAAGATTTTGATATCTGCAATGGGGAACACTTGAGGCCACAAAGACGTTGCTCTTATCAAATAAATGCGTAATCTGCCACTGCTGCAGCACAAAAAGGACTCCAAAAGACAACTGAGCTGTGGTAGAACTTCAGGAACTCGAAAGACTGATGTGGTTCACTGGAATCAACTTCATTTAGTTTTAATACTAAAGGATTATTTTTTTGCAGCCTTATTACTCCAGACAGGCAGAGGTCTGTTTCCAGGTCTGGCAGGAGGCTCTGCATACTCTGGCTATCAGCCTGGAGGGTTGGTTCTTTCTGAAGCCTTTCTTGTGCTGCCTTCCCAAGAGCTGCCCAGCCCTTTTCCGAGCTGCTTTTGATCAGTGGGGAATAGCTGTCCCAGTGGGGTGGATACAGAATTTCCTGCCACTCACACAGAACTGTCCACAGTGCTTGTTCTTGTGTTAAATACAAGCAATTTTGTGTTGCATTGCTCAAGTGTTTCAATCAATGTGTTCTCTACATGCTGAAAATCTTTGCCTTGATTTTATAGGAAACTGTGTGATATAACACTGTTCCTCCTGGATATCTTGAAATTTGTAGAGCCTAAGGAATGGAAAAGTAATAAGTGCAGCCAGACTGAAGTTCAATGAAACCTACATTTTGTCCTGTAGATTGTGCATGCGTAAGTGATTGTCCTTTGAATAGTGATTATTATGAGAGCTGAGCTTTCTTTCAACACACTGTTTGTTGGGAAAGTGAAAGCAATTCCCTCCAAACTTTGCACCCTGCTGTACAGCCCACATGGGCTCATTTAATCTGATTCTAATAACACAGGTCAGTGGGAGAGAGTAGATGATTTCTCTTTTTCCACTTTTTCTTTTTCCTGAAGTTTGCTGGTGGGACAGTAATGTGAGAATCTATGGAAGGAGAAGCAAGTGATTTAGCCAGAATTTCTGGTGTGGCCTGTGAGATATCTCCCCCTCACCTTTGGCCCTCCCCCAAGAAACTGCATAGCAGCTGAAGTTTGGTCCTGCTGCTGGTGCATCCTCTGGGGTGCTGCAGGCCCTGGGGAGTTTGGTGGTGCCCCCCAGACCTCGTACACTAACACTGGGCACTTTTGCAGCAAGGGCTGAGGCTGCTCTGCTCTACCACTCACAACCCCAACCTTACCGAGCAAAAAGTTCCTGTCTAGAACCAAGAAATTTGGATCCTCTTGCTTCTGCCTGTCTAATAGGAGAGTTACCCAGGGCAGCCTTGCATGCAACAAGCCTTTGAAACACCTTTCTTTTCTCCATTGGCAGTTTTATCCTGGCACACAGTCCTGTGGCCAAGCACTTTAGAATGGGTAGCTTTAACCTATAACACAGGTTTAAAGAGCATAAGTATGGACTGTACTGGAAAATGCAATGTGTTTTTGCTGAACTGAACAGCCTGGGTGTCTTGATAGTACAGGAGATCATTATGCCTGGCTTATCAGAATAATTACACTATCAATGACCTTGAGTAAGAAGGTCAGATCCTTTCTGCTTATCTCCCAATTTAGCGTTATCTTTTTCACGCACCTTACGCTGGCACTTAAGTAATCCATTCAATGCAATTAGCAGGGAATAGCCATGAGTTTTACCTTCAGAAGTAGGGAAAAAAGGTAGGATTTCTCTAGTATGCTCTAAACTATTCACTAATTAGCTCCTGTTGTATCATTAACATCAGATATGGGTCTCAGGAAACGAAGGGTAGCTGACACTGAAAACAGACCACTCAACATTAATTCCCACACAGCCAATGCTATCTGCAAAAGTTTCTGTCTGTTCTTATAATGATTTATTTATAAAGTGCTATTCATCTCAGGTGTTACAGAAACTATGAGGGGATTCTTAAATTATTACTATTGTTGTTGGAATTTTTTTTTAACCCTTTACTATTAACTATTGATTCACAATTCATATTCTAGAATAAGAATGCTAAGAACAAACTCTTTCAAAGCTCTGAAGCTCTGACTGATCATATTGTACTTACTGTTTTTTAGAAAAATTGTGTGGAAATGGTGGACTTTAATCATACCAAGTGCTATGTAATACTGTGTACTCTGAAACATCATGTACTGTATTGACCAAATAGGCTCCCCATGATGAAGGTGTCTGTGTTTCAGTTCCTTTCTATATGACAGAGATACCGTCATCCCCTCAACTCACAAAAGGTGGAATGAAAACTAATTAATTTTTTCAATGCACCCAGGTATTAGTGTAATGAGATTCTAGTCGTCACACCCCTCCAACTAGTTGTAATATCTGGTTCCTCTCCCTTCTACTTATTCCTATTTTGATCTTAGAATTCACCCCTTTAAAAAAGGCACTTATTCAAAAGTCCAGGCAAAAATTAAGAATAAAAGTGTTGTCCAAGATCAAGCAGTTCTTTTATGCAGAATAAAGATTTCCACTTTCAGTTTAGTTAACCATCTTTTGTGAATGAAATGAACATGTTATATCCATTTAAAATGGTCTGAAAACTGCAATGTTTTCTAAAAAACTTTTCCTTTTCTATTTTACAGCAAATTATGTTAAATTCAGCTTCAGGTGGAAAAACCCCACACCTGAAATATGCTAAAAATGGTCACAGCTGAGTAGACAACCCTACCTGGTGATAAAAAAAAGCCCTTGTAAATCAGCTCAGTTGGGAGATTTAAACAGGGTCTTGCTTCAGGTGAGAAGAAGCCTCTGGGGCTTGCTTTTGGGCATAGAAGAGTTTTTATTTTACCATTTCAGGACTGCTGTGGCCTGACCAAAGGAGGATAAAAAAAGACTTGTTATTTTCTTCTTTCTCTTTGTCTGCAGGTGCAGTTGTACTATTTTTTCCATTTAATCTGTGGAGAAAAAGTCTGGCTAAGTAGAACAGCTATGGCATTTATTGTCCTGTGCTTGTTAAGTGCTGTAACAAATCTCAGGTGTAATGAAGCAGAATGATCAGTCTTGGGAGAAATATGTCACCTTTTTGAGCTTGAGATGCCTGGAAAAAGTCAGGAGATCAGTTTGTCTTCAACTTACAATGAGATTATTTTTTAATTTGTTTTCTGTTGTTTTTAATAAAAAATGAATTTTAGTTTTGTTTCTTTAAGGGCTCTAATGTTTTGACCACTGTCTTTACCAGCAACACATGGCTACATCATGAGATTTTAATTAACAATATATGGCAGCTGAAAGAGATCTTACTTTTCTTCATTGCCTCATATCCTGTGCAGGAGAGGTGCCTTCTGTGAGTTGTGTGGTGGGTAGTCAGAGCAGATACTTCTGCTCATACGTGTTTGTGCCCTTTGCAAGCAAGGTCCAAGGAGGAGATGTGAAAGAACTGGGAAGAGGCCCCCTATGACTGCTCTCAACATCCAGAAACCACAACTCCGAGCAGCCAAGTGCTTTGTCTCCCTGCTCTCAAAGGCTAAAGCAGAAGTGAAAAGGTAAGTCTAGAGTGATGAAGAAAGTATCTTCTTTAGCTGAGCAGGAAGGGAATAAGGGAAAGATGCTGAGCCTCGACTGCATTGCAACTGCAGCAAAATGACTACCGCAAATAGTCAGCCTTTCTGAAAAACAATTTTGTATTTATTTATCTGTAGAAAAGTGTTTTCAGTTCGGAGCATTTGCATAGCTGTCATGCAGACTTGTGCTTATTTTCTGACTAGTCATTAAATTGGTAGACTGGGGAGATGTGAAATTTCAGGTAATATCCTCAACTTGATCCATAATATTCCGGTTATCATAACATCTAATTAGGAAAATGCAAAATTAAAATGCATTCTTATCTAGGAAGCCTGAAACAAGAATACAAAAGCAAACTAGAAAAGAACCACAGGGAACTGTTGTCCCTTAACATCCTAGCTGTATAAACTGCTTTTGAAATACAAGAGATAAATCTAGGTATTGGAAAGTTAGCCTAGAGAACAGCTGCGCATTAAGAGATGTCTAAGCTCCTTTCTGTGCAGAAGCAATTAGAAGCCTTTCCCATGAAGTTAATACTATTAATATAGCTACTGTAGATTTCAAAGTCTAGATCTAGAAAAAGAAGTGCTTTGTGTCTACGCAGTCACTTGTTGATCAAACAAATATTCTCAAGACAAAGCAGTGGGGAATTCATGTGTTTTGGATCACAGGTATGCAAAGGAATGAGAAGATGGCTATTCTTTGTTTCAGTTGTGTACCTATACAACATGTGTTTGCTATGTAGAATATATATATGTGTAGATTCTCATATTTATTTGCATGCATCAATAGACACGATATTCAAGCAAAGGTCTTTGCCCCAGGGTCCCCTTACATAACTTGTCACTCCTTCCAGCAGAAGAGCTCCCCCAGCACTCAGGGGTTTGATGGATTCCTTTTCTTTTCCATGCTTCGTTTGTTCTCCTTCCCCAGGGTGTATGCAGTGGGTGATGAAGTCTAAAATGAAGGATGTGCATGGCTTTCTGATCATGCTTGTGCAGAAAACTGACAGTGAGAGGATGCTTGCTTGCGCTCTCTAAAACTTCCTCCTTAGTGTTCTGTGTTTCAGATGTGCAATGCTACCACCTAATAAGCTTTGTTTAAAAGACAAATTGTTTTGGGTAATGAAGCATCCTATTCCTCAAAATTAAGTGAATGAAGTATCCATATCACACCTAGGGTAAAAAGGGGTGTTTTCTGCTGAGATATGTGTATTGTATGATGCTGCTCAATTCTTATTTAGCAGATTCCATTTCTAGTAATGAAGGAGTCACTATTATCTATTATGCCTTTTTGGGAAGTTCTTGCTCTCTTCCAAGATTGTTTCTGCAGAGATATTGTGAAATATAACTTACTGCCAAAGCAAAAACTGAACTTATGGAACACATGAGAACAGTTCTTCTGTGTTAGTGTTTACTGGAAGGTGCCACCTTTTTTCTTTCCAAGGATAGATGAGGTCCAAGAAGTCAGCCAATGAAGTGTCACAGTGCATGTCTTCCCATATTCTATCAAGGAGTCCTCAGATCTCAGAATTACTGTATTTCTGTGCTGGTCTTGCTCAAAGGCAATGTTGCACTATAAAAATCCACTAAAAGGTTGGTACTAAAAATCAAGGAAAAGAAGCTGGATTTTTTTTTTCGCTAGTGGTTTAAATTTTAGCTTATGACTTGCTGCAGAAAATACTACTCATCTAAAAATTCTGGGCAACTTACTGTGTATGATGTCACACACTTGTACCTATTGTGCTACAGTCTACTTTCTGCAGAACAGTTTCTTCAGCCTAACAGATTGATGATTGAAAACTAAATACATACATGTGGGTACAGTTATTTGGTCCTACTGTTTTAAGGTGACTTTCACGAAGTGACAACTTCCTTGGAAAGAAAAGGTAGAGTTTAATAAAAAGACCAGTTGTTCTATTGTCTTCATTGAAGCCTGTGGATCCACAGTCAGAAACAAAACAATAAACCCCAATGTATTATGAGAGAGGTACCAAGGGAGTAGTTACTTCATCCTTCCTGAAAATTGAGGGTTTGCCACAGGAATCCAAGGAGTTACTGATGTCAACAAACTTGCCTCTCAACCCCCTCAGAGCACAGGGAATGTAAGCTGGGGGCAGACAGTGCCACTGCTGCCAAATTGGCCTTTTGGAGGCTGCAAGGGAATTTAGGTAGGAGCTAAGCAGCATACATGAGATTTTCCTACCAGGTGACTGGGCATTTTGATGATATTGGCTCTAAAAATCAAACTCTTTGTTTCAGGTGATAAACAGTTCAAAAAATTGAGTTTCAAATATCTGTCTGTGATAGTGGTCTGTTAGGGTAATATGTGATAAGATATTCTTCTCTGTAGCCATAGGAAAAGAGGAAATAAAGTGTTAAAAAACATTTGACTTGAATTATGGCTGTAAATGTATTTTGTGTATTCTGTATATTAAGAACAAGAGTCTTTTGCCAATCTTAATGTAAAATTTTGACCTGGAGTGAATGTAAGTGATTCTTGAGAGACCCTCTCTGCTATCTGTGAAACAATCAGTGAAACAAGTTAAAGGTTTCCTTTAGACTCTGCTTAGATATTTTTGCCCTTTGACTTCGTAAATCAACATAGAAAGATTTAAGTATTAAAAATTAGATCTTGTTATCAACTAGAATTAATTGGAACAATTAATGAGCTCAGTGGCGTTCTCTAGGTTTTCACATGGTGAAAATTTTTCCATTCAGTGATGGATCTGTGTTTTCCTGGGGTTTTCTCATTTCCATCTCCTTTCTCCTGCAGAAAACATAGATTGCTTTCCCTCCCTAGCCCCCTGCCTATTGCATATTAAATGCATCTTGAAAAATGAATAAAAGAAAGGTAGAAGTATTCTGAGTAATCAAGAAAGCTAATTATGAATTTTAGTATTTACTTTTAAGAGCAATTAGTCATTAGAACAAAAATGCCTGGAGAAAGAAGAAATGGCTTTTCCTTCATTTGACATCTTTAAGTCTGGATATGTTTTACTGTTCAAGCAAAAGCTAATTTTAATGCAGACATTTCTAGATTAGATTTTAATCTAGTCTAGTAAAGTAAGTGACCTCATACAAGGCATTTATAAAAACACGTCTTGGGTAGTGACTACCTGTCAGCAGTAACATTTTGCTCTTTGATCAGTGAAGGAACCACCAGATTGCACACTTGAAAAAGGATTAAATGCTGTTTCCTGTTCTAATGAAAATAGTTGTCAGAAATGTATAGTCATCTACTGTGGTCAGTAAAAACTCATAAAAACCAATTATCTGTACTCAAGATTCGACAGGAAAAAGTATCATGTGGAATGGCTTTGGCTTGCACAGGAATCTTTCCTGAGCTTGGGATCTAAAGGCTTTGTAACAAATTCTGAGTTATGTTTTGCGGTTCAGAAGAGATGATTTAACTGTGTTGCTTAGTTGAAATATTTTACTATTCCTGGGGCCTATCTGGGTGATTTTATTTATTCTTTTATTGCTATGAAATTGTGTTCATCTGTGAGTATCTGATGGCTAAGATGGGGTGATGGGAATTTTAGAGATACTTGGTGTTTGTCCCTGTGGAATGAGATGCAAAATCTCCTTTGTGTCATGTCAGCACTGCCGTGTGTCACATTGTCACTACACTATTTCATGTGCTGTTGACCTCTCTGAGAGCGGGCAGAGGAGATTCAGTGTTGAAATTCCCCATGTCCTTTGGTCTGTGCCAGTGCTGTGACAGCTTTGTGAAGAGGGAGGACTTGGGGAGTAGATATTGAGCTACAAGATGTGAAAATGATTTCGTTTTCTTTTGTGTAGACAAAATGCGCAATTTCTCTGCACATTTCTATTCAGCAATGCAGCCAGGCTTGGGATGATTATTTTTGTGCTTCTTTTCTATACTGAGTATCATTTGCTACTGAATGAACTGTGTTAAGGAAGTTTTTGGTTTATCACATGTTTACCTGATAGCATCTATAGTTAGAGCTGACACAGTTGTTTATTGACTGGTAGACTAATTTCTGAATGTATCAGGTGTAATAAATCCAAGCCATGTAAATGCATATTCAGTGAGAGCTGGAAGAAAGTGCCTACTCCTGTATGATAGGCTGGAGCAGACTTGGGAAAATGCTGAGTGTACTTTGGCAGAAGGGATGTAGCAGGTGCCTAGAGCAATTCTTCCTTTTTGATAGGGTTCCCTGCAGCAGAGAATTATCTCAAGCGCAACATAGGTTCCCAGTGATGAGGCAGCTTGCCACTGCAATTCTTACAAACCCAGTTCTTCCCTGTCCCATGCATCTCAGTTGCAGACATAAAGCACCATCCAAAACCAATCCTCCCAGCTTTGGTCTCTAATACAAACATGATTTCTGTAAAGCAAACAAAAACTTGGGCTTCTGTAAACATTGCTAATGGGTATTATCAGAATTCCCTATGCATGGGTACAGTGATTACAGGAAGAAGCAAGAAATGCTGTAGACTCGCATCTTCTGTGTCCAGCCTCCTCCCACACAGAGGACTTCCTTGCAGCCTCCCAGCACCTTGTGCTGACAGTTTGTCTGTCAGTGTCTGTGTCTCTTTCAAGGTGCCTGGCATTGCTGGAGATCTGAGGGACAGCCTCTGGCTATGCCAGGGGTCATGCTTGAGGCAGAGCTGTTGTACAGTCTCCAAGCTTGGTCTCTGGGACAGCCCAGGGGAAGTCTGATGTGATAAAGATGTAGTTTTAATTTTATTTTTTTTAACCTCCTTAGAGAGTGCCAGGAGTCAGCTTGCTCTGGGAAGTCCATGAATGACTGACGTTGTTCAAGAGATTTCTGTTCAAGATTTTAGGTTTTCTAGGCTCATCGTGATGTTCCCAGTCTGCTTTTGGGTAAGTCCAGAGTCAGGCAGCTCAGGATGGCTTACCCTGAGCTTGCTCTTGTGGATCAGTACTTTATCCAGCTCTCTGCATCATACAATTGTTCACTTTGGTTTTCCCTACCAAACTGCCTTGCAGTGGTCTTGTAGCAAAGGTGGAGTAAGCTCATCCAGAATTATCTATTGTTAGTGGGCGCAGGGACTTCCAGACCTCTTAAGCCTTCTTTTGATAGATAAAGTTGAAACTGCTTAGTAGTTTTCAATAAACAAAAATAAACTAGGGAAAAAATAAATTACACTCAATTTCTTATCTTCCAGCTCCTGGTATTGTACCATTGCTTCAGTCTGTGTGGTGGGATATTTCCAACCCATGAGTGTGTGGGACTACCTGAATTAATAACATGATGATCTAAACCTTGGCTGATTTTCTTTTATTTCCTATCCAAAAAAAGTAAAACCAGAGGAATTTTAACTTGTTAGTCCTACTATAATTCAATCACTGCAAAATTACCTGTCACAGAAGTATTTTTAAACAGTATCTTTGCCCAACTGTAAACAGAGGTATGAGTATCCTCCGTCCATGAAAACCGCTGCCAATCCAGACCTCTGGACCCTTTTTTTGTGCCTGCATCCACTAATCACCCTGCAGCCATCTGCACCCGTCAGCTTATTTTAATAAGTATAAAATGGAGTGTAAATGGGTTAAGTGTGATACAGGCCCATCTTCTTATGTGCTTGAAATAACAATAGAAGCAGTTGACAGCATTTTCTGTGAATACACTTGGTCTCATTTATGTGTGTTCTCTATTGGCAATTGCTGCTCTGTTTGGCGAAAAAGATGAAATACAAAAATGCTCTGTCAAGTGTCATCTGATTTGCAATGGATAGTTCATGACTGAAGACAAACTGTGGGTTTTATGAAAAGAAGAATATTGAGTAGAATGAATCCCAAGGATAAGCATTCATTTGTTTTGTGAATTTTATATCTAAACCATAAATAGGGCATAACAATTTAAATCTCCCTTCTGAATTAATCTGATATGGTTCTGAAACAGTACTGATAGTTATGATCTTTTTCATTCCCTTCAGTGCCTACATGAGCATTATCTTTATTGCCCTTTGTGTTGTGCAATTATCTAGTGGCATTAATCGCTGCACTTCTAAAATAGTTTACCATGAATTCACATGTCCTGTGATTTGCTTATGTGGTAAATCCATACACGGCTACAAGAAGTATCTGAGTCTGTTTATGTGCCCTTAAGTGCACACAGCTATTGGCAGTATTTTAATGTGGATATTACTATTGTTGTTTATTCTATTATATTGTAATTAGGTTCCACAATTAATTTTAATTATTATTAACCTTACGTTAACTTTCTAAATACCTTAGATATTTGCAATAAATACATATGGATGAATAGCAATCTGCAAAAAAATTAAGGCTTGAGTTTTCAGCAAAGTGACTTGAGAGACATTATGGAAACTACCCCCCCTTCCATTTTTAAAAAGAACTAATGTGTGTGCAGCATTTTACTATTTAACAGACGTGCAGATTAAAAAATAAAATCCTGCAGAAGGTACAGCCTTGCTCATCACGAGCTGGTATCAGCATGGTATATTTTTTTAATGTGGACAAAACCGTAGATAGAAGCAGCTGTTATTTTAAGGTTATTTGAAGTTAGCTGAACAATAAAGTTTCCACAGGGAAAGGAGTGAGGTTAAGTGCTAAGGAAAATACGGCTGGTACTTAAACTTTACTAATGAGGCAACTGTCGAAAGTGTGGAGGTCAACACTAAAGCAGCAGAAAATTGTCAAAGAAGATGGAAACAAAACCCAAGACATTTAGCACAGCTTCTGCATTTGTAAGTCAGAATACAAAGCAGCTCTTACTTTGTTCAGGAATGGGAGGAGATACCAGGGCTTTGTTTTTTCTGCGGTTATTCGTGCCCGTTCCAGGCAGGCATAAAGGATGTTTCAGTGGGCTGGGCTGAAGGGGAGTTGATAAGGGCAGAAATTGTGCAGGCTGTGAAACAAACATCACCTTCTGGGACCTGCAGTAGAAACCAAGGGCAGGTTTGTCTCAGAGAACCTCAAATCTCAGGGAAAACTGAAGGAAGGACGTCATCTTTCTTGCTTCTTCTAAGCACCAGCTGAGTCAGTCCAACTGGTAGTATTGAAGGCATCAAGAATAATCTCGTTGTTTAAGTTATTCTTGTATAGACTGAGGAAGCCCATGTATAATGTAATCATGCTGATGATTTAAAAAAAAAGAAAAGGTGAAACACCATTCTGAGATTCTTCTTGCATTTGCCTGAGCATTCTTTAAAGAAAAAATAAAAACCTGCGGTCTCTTTTTTCTTAATTTCCTCACGCTTCTTAATTTGCGTGCCAAATAAAACCTCCCTGACAGATTTTGATGACACTGCGAGCGTTTAACTCTGAAGACAATCAGTGTAAATTGTCACATGTTATCAGATAACCACTGACAAACTACCTAACCATGCGCTTCACAGCCTAATGTGTAATGATTTTTCTCACGAAATTAAGAAAAATCGAGATCACTACAAAACTGTGTCTTTTGTTTGGGAGCACATTATGTGCAGTGCTGGAAAATGAGAGTCAGGTCAGGGAATGTGACTGAGCTTCCTTTTCCCTCTGCCCCTAAGGCCTATTTAGCCTTGAGACATTTACCATATGCCACAGATTATTTTAACCATGAGTGCTCCATATCTTTATGGATATGGAGCAACCACTGGGCTTTCACTGTTACTGGACTTTCAAGGTTACTTTTCTGAACCAGTCAAAGAATATTATGGTGATATTGCAGACATGTCAATCCTGATCTTAGCATTGTTTCCCTTTTTTTCCCCCATGAATAAATTTAAGTATCTGTGAACAGCCATTTGTTGCTTTGCCGTGTGAACTTGAGGCAGAGAGAGCAGAATGTGTGCACTATATATTGCCTGGAAGCAGGTATGTTTTCCTTTAAACTACGGGAAATGTAGATATTGCATTTTCATATTAGGCACATTGAGCTTTAGAGCTCAGTTTCCAGACAATTGTCCTATTTGGTGAGGTGAAGCGATCCTTACTAAAGGACTTTTACAGCAATATCATCGCAAATGTCATGGAAACCACCTCCTTATTGTTGGTAATTATTTTTCCCAGTAGAATGACATCCTGGGATGTCTATGTGACAAAACAATAGGAAGGTGCAAGATTGGTCTTGTCAACTCTGATAGACTTGACTGAATGCACAGCAACAAAGAATAACTAAATATATGTGCTTTCTTTTCCTAGAATATTTTTTGCTTGTATCACAAGACATAATTTCACTTTTCTCTGTATTGTGGTTAGCAGAAAGAGAGAAGTATCTCAGATGTGCAATGCTGTTATTAGATGTTACCTATAAACATGGGTTTGCATTAGTTTGATGTGCTGATACAGCATTTGTTAGATTTTTTTTTTTCTCCTAAGAAAGACGTGGTCAGAAAGAACTTCATTTTCGTAAGTGGGATTTGTGGGTGGGTGTTGTATATCACTTAACAAGGAATGAGAAGGTGGAAGGTCATGTACAAGTTTTACCTCATTTGAAAGGTAAGCTTGAACTGCTTAAGGTTTGGTAACAAAAAATCTACCAGAGTGACAGCTTTTTCTCTAGCGTGTTCCCAGGATTTTCTGAAGGGCCTCCTTTTCTTACTCGTCACTTATCTGAGCGTGGGTCATTTCCCCTTGGCTGGAGGGCTCATGGAGAGCCCATCACATGAGGCAAGAGTGTTCCTCAGGCATCCAGCTTTAGTACTCAGAGGGCCTTGTGGCCTTTATCCCTCAGCTGCAAAGGAGCCAGGGAACAACTGAAAAATAATGTAAAATATTTACCAACACGCTGCTGTCATTGTGTGAATAGAACACTGAGCTTTGTGTTGCACATACACCTCTTCTCCCTGTTGATAAGAAATTATTTGGGTGCTTGTAACTTGCTGGCTGACTGGTGTGAGAGCATTGCTTAACAGCTCCTACCCACAGATGCTGGATTTTTGCCTTTTCTTTGGGTGCAAATACACTTGAAATACTGCAGAGGACCACCATGAAATTTTGTTTTGAGGGCTTGTCTCAGGTGCTGTCTTCAACCTGTGCCTCAGGGTGAAGGAAGAAGCGGGAGAGTGAGAAACTGTGCTCTGACACCTTGTGTCAGATGGGTGCTTAGAGGAGGGGCAAGCCCTGAGAGCCCATCATGGCAAAGCAGCCCTCCAGCCCCTGCCCTGAGCAGGACCCTTCTCTCCTGTCCCCCCAGCACCTGGCTGTGCACTCAGCCTGGCCTCTCCCACGGGGATGGGAGGCGCTCCCGTCTGAGGGATGGTGTTCACTTTCCCAGCAGGTGGACAAACTTGAATGTCTGGTTCAGCCCCGGTTCACACGGTCTGTTCACTAAAGAGATCAAAGTGGATTTATTTCTGGCACAAGACTTGATACAGATTCCTGTGGCTGTATGTAAGCAGGGCATGGATGGACTCTGTGACCATTGCAATAACCTCAGATCCACCAAGATGTCAACACCCCCCAGCATACCTTTTGGGAAAACAGTCTTTCTTTTATCTAGCAGACCAACTTTCTCTACGAATTACTTTGTAATGATTAACGGCATCAACTTCTCTTGAATATTTGGGGGTTTTTTGAGGTTTTATGGATTAGGTAATCTCAGATTTTCAGGCATCCGTGTGAAATAGTTGTGAAACAAGATGACCAACTGACTCATTTAATGCTATGCCATAAAGCATGGCTTGATTCAGCTTTGAGTTTCAGCTGTGTCTAGCTGTAGTTATAACCAAGCAGTGAATCACTATCCCTTGGTCCCTGACCCTTCTGGTGTTGCTTGGGGTCTGTGACTAGAAAAAGAATGGTTTGTCAAAGTTAGAAATGTCCTGTTGCTCGGTCCTAAGGTGTTATAGTTAATTATCTGTGGGACTACCCTGCTAATGTTCAAATAGTTTTATTTGTTCATTTTTTCATACTTTTCTAAGAATTTTTGCCAGCTTGTGAAGAGGCTGGTTAGTTTTCAGCCTATCCCCCACAGCTCTCTACCACATCACAAGCTCTGTCATGTGTTACGGTGACTGGCACTGAGTCATACTTTTTTACTGTACCTGCACTTTAGTTTTTCTTCCATAATCAACTTTACTCATATTCTTTACTGCCTATTCTTTATTCAAGTAATAATTCACATGCTAATGGGATTTTGTTTGAGCCTGTTTCTAGAAGAGTAACTCTTAGCTGAAGTTTGTCTATACTTGCCATTGTAAAGACCAGTTTAGATTTGTGATTTTTTTTCCCCAATAGCTGACATGGGTAATCAGCAAGCAGAGTGCTTCTTAAAATCCCTTGTGGAAAACCGAGTAGGATGCCTGTGCTATTTGCAGTAGTTTACCAGGGATAAAAGCTGTGTTAGAGCTCTCATGCTAAAGCCATTGTTCTCTCCTTTGCCTCATGATTTTGTCTGGCAATGTCCCTTTGACAGGGGCTGATTTGACATCTTAGAGGGTCCACAGACAAATGTCTGTTGTGGTAAACATGCTGCAGAGTGCTGCAGGGCTTGCAGAGTAGCCAGGGTGCCCAGAAGTACCATCTCAGTATTTCCACCTGTGTCTGAACACTCACTTCGTATTCAGCATTCAGGCCTCAGTTGAGCATCCAGCCTCCTTTGAAAAAAGGTTAAGAAAGTCAGAGAAAGGCATCGTCTCAAACCAGGAAAACCCATATTGGTTGTTACAGCTAGGAAGTGAATATTAAAAGAAAGAACTGGAGTTTATGCATGTGCCACCCTCCTCTTCATTTAGGGTCCAAAGGGTGACCCTTTTCTGGGGGTTTATTCTAAAATATGGCATTCGGTAAATACATCTTTGAATGGCCCTGCTTCGAGCAGGGTTTGTACCGGGTGTCTTTCTGAGATCACTTCTGACCTAAATAATTCCTGCCTAGGGGGAACTAGGTGGAGGGCCATGGAACAACATTGCCCTTTTTCCAGTGGCTTGTGATTAAAGCAGCAGCCTGTGAGAGACCCAAGTTCATGTTCCTGTCCTGCCTGTTTCACAAAAATACGAATCCCTCTGTTCTACTCCTCACGGGGCTCTCCTGACAAAGAGGTTAATAGATACTCTGGAGAGCTCAGGTCTCCTTTGGTTTCTTTGTCTGGAGGAGTTTACCTTGAGAAAGAGAAAACTGGATGTTGGCTCCATAGGTTACTGCAATTCCCTGCAGATGCAAAAGACTGGGTCAATAAACGTGGAGTTATTAATGAAGTGTACACAGGGAAGAACAGAAAACATCTTTCCGGTTAGTGTGCTTACCTGAATCAGACAGCTGGGTGGAGGGGGATCTGGATGTGGTTCTGCAGCTTCACTGCACTAGTAGATGTTCTAGTATTTGCAACACCTTCAAAACTTTTCTAGCTCTTTGGGGAACATCCCTATATATGCTGTAAACTGCATGTCAGTGTCAAAATCATGTTTGCAAACCACATTAACAGCTAGCCCAGTACTGAGGGATAGTAGCAATCCCTAAATGAAGCTAAAATATGCTCTCCTTTTTCCTGGCAAAACTCACCCGTGGCGTAACCACCATGAGGTCTGGGAGACTTTCTGCCTGTTTTTATTTTGTTTCGTTTTGGTTTTTTTTCAAGAAAGTCAGTCTGACTCTACAATATTAGGCAACTTCCTTCTATAAATACTACAATTATGGACACAAATGTGTTTTACAACCACTGCTGAACATAATCTTTTCTTTACCTGCTGGGTAAATACTAGAATCTGAGTTTCTAGGAATGTATGCTGCAGTAGGTGAGAGCATATCTCCACAATATGGTAAGGTTGAACCAAATAATTCAGTGTAAAACTCTAAACTTCTAGATCCGTGCATACATAAAATTCTGTTGATGTAATGGGTTTTCTATTGCAAAGGAAAATGTTTGGTTTGGATTTGTTCCCCCCCCCCCGGTTTTGGAGGAGTAAAATATTTCAGTATGCATTAAGAAGTATGCTCTTTAATTGTAAATCAGTTGACTAGTTTATATGAAATGTAAAACCAGTGTTTTCAGGCATTTCATTAGAATAAAAAGAACTCTTCTGCAAGAACAGTTTCAGTCCTCAGCTCAACTCACATGTTTAGCTAGATTAATATAAGTGGAATTGAAATAAGGGAGTCTGGATCAAGTCCTGGTCAAAATAAGACTGCAGTGAACCCAACATTGAAGTCAATGGTAATTTTCCAATTGATTCTGGTAGATACTGGATATTAGAACCAAGAAAGATGCTGGAAAACCTGATATTTCTGTTAATAGTGCTGTGCTGAGGATATACCTGCTTCAGATTTTGCCACCTGTTTTCTGTGCAGGGCATGGGAAAGGCGCAGGCAGCAGGCTGGGAGAAAGAGTTACAGCCCTTAAATCCTGGGTTCAGTCATTAAGACAGCATTCTCTTAGCAGGCTAGTTATGGAATTCAAAACTCTAGAGCCAAACTGGCTGTTCTAGGAATACACTGTTAAATACCTGATCACGCTTTTGATGAAACAACCTAGGTATTTCTACACTAGAGCACATGCAGTGACATTATTTCCCTCGCCGTCAAGAGAACCTGTGAGGTCCTTTTAGATAATTAGGTTGCTGGGCTTTTTCACACTAATTAAACAGAAAATGTTTTGAAGTGAAGTCAGTCACTCTCCTTGGCTCATTGCCATGTGGAATAGTGCAGGGGCAGACGCACTCACAGCTCTCTTCACTGGCTACAGCATACAGAAATTGGTAGGAAAAAGACTCAGAAGAAAATGGCCTGTTCTGTGGAGATATAAGTAATAGCAACATTAGACCAATAAAATTCAACAGTGTGATTTTTATGTGCAGCTGTAATTATTTTCCACTAAAGGAGGTGTGGGAGGAGTACAAAGCCGGCGATTCCCATTGCTAGCAGCCTGCCTAGCAGAATGCCTGCCTCCTCCTCACTGCCTCTCACAGACACACATCAAACAATTGCATTAGCACTTCTGCTGCCTTTCTTCTCCCACCCTCTTTTTTTCACACTATTTAAGAGCTAAAGCAGAGTGGTGTTGATAGTTGAGCCTAACAGTGAGTTGTGTTTGAACACAGCTTATCCTATCAATAATAATTCAGAAATTTCTGTATGCATTTTGAAGGCAACTTAAAGTAATTTTTAGCAAATAGTAAATCATTTGCTTAGTGCTTCTAAAAGCGTGTCTTTTTAGAAAAGCTTGCTGTGGAAAGTTAGAATGGGATAAAATTCTGCCTCTAATCACAGAGATGGACTCTATGTGTCTGTGGATTTAGAATATGTAGAATATGTTCTTAATGTTCAGAATATGTTCTTAAAGACATTTTTATATTGCTTTTGCCTTTTCTAAAATTAAAAGGCCAATGTTACAGAAGAACAAGTTTTAGTACTTCATCTTTATTGCCACATTTACTACTGTGGGAGCGATTTTAAGGAACGGCAGTTCTGTAAGTTCCGTAACTCTAGGTGCTTTCTGCAGACAACTTTTTTTTTTTTCCTTGACATGTTTTCAACAGTTTTTGGATCAGGCCCCAAATATGTGTAATTAGCTTTTTATACAAGCTGTTAGAGTGTAATCGTCCTCCCATCTGGATTTTATGTTCTGGCGATTAATGCTACAGATGCTTTAAAATATACAGCTCCAAGCCCTGCTCTGATCCTATTAGCTAAGGCCTAAAATCTGTTTCATTTTCAAAGAGGCATGGAGAAATTCTTGGGACTTTAAAAATGTACTCACCTTACATAGGGGATTTGTTTAGTACTGTGGTTATGGATAATTCACCTAGTGTTATGACTCCAGTCCTGCTCCTACTAAAACTCCTGAGACCTTTGCTATCAAGTTCAGCATATACAAGTTTGTGCTTCTAAGAGTTTAAGAGTTTATAAGCTCTTTGTATGAGCAAAATATATGCACGTTTTCATATCAGCTTCCCCAGAAAGCTTTCTCTTTGACTGAGTCAGTGTATCTTCTACAAGGGTCCAAGTGTTGTGGCCTTATATAATCAGATGATGATCATAATTTCTAAATCAAGTATGCGGGCATAATTTGGTATTTTGAACGGTCCCACCTTTGCAAGAGGAAATACAGACTCAAAAGAAAATGTAGTCTTGAAAAGAACATTCATTTCTGATGGAATATTTGTGGAAGTCTGTGGGAGTTAGTATCCAATTTCTGGTATTTTAATAGGATTTAGGTCCCTAGCTCCTATATACTCTCCAGAATCTCTGACTTATTTATTCCCCAAGATCTGCAATGAAGACCAGAATCCTGCTGGGCTAAACCACAGACCCAGCTACAATTTCTGCCTGAAAGAATCCTCTATATACTACTTCAAACATAGGATCTGATCAAAGCACAGAAACTACAGGTTTGTGTAAAAATGTCCTATACCTACATTATAGAAAAAATATTTTGTCCTTTTATAGTGTTTTTTTAAAAATAATTATTTAATCAATAGAATTATGTAGTACCATTATTTTTTTCAAAGATTAATTCAATATTTTTGAATTAACTAAAGAACGTATGATTCCTCAGGTTTCATGGCAGGTATACAAATGTTTATTGAAGAGAGAAGCATTTAGGGACATAAATCCATGCTGCTTGTTGAGGCATAACTTACTGTTGCCCTTGGGAGGGAAAAACACACTGCACTTCTGTGTGTGTGTGTGTTAATGAGCAGATATTTAATATACTGGCACGTTTTACTTGCTGCAACACTCAGGTTTTCGTTTTCCATTTTTATTTAATGTCAGCTCCAAGGGCACTGAGATGTCTGTGGTCTAGGTACAGATGTGTTAAAGTAATCAGAAAACCTGAACACTAAATAGAGCTAGTAAGAAATATCTGTGTTTATTTCATAACTATTCTCTACATGTATCTCAGAAGGATCCTATTTATTGTCTGTATATAGTTCAAAGATCATTGTGATAAATATAAAGGTATAGTCAGAGAAGAGTAAATAGGGACATGAAAGTCAGAAAATGTTGTGTGAATTATTGTCACTCTACATTAGTCAAATAAGTCTTTTGTTTTAAACAGTTTTTCTTAATTTTTTGCTTGTGAAGGGTATCTATTTGGTAAAGTTTGTGCTTCTGCATTTGCTAAAACTTTTGAAATCCACACTACTGAAAATGTGTTTGTTTAATGGCAATTATCATATTTATGTGACTATAAATAGCATAAATTAAGAAATTTCCCAGGGTGATGTTAACAGATCTTTCTGGTGTCATCCTTCAGGTCATTTAAATTGATCACCAACTGAATAGAAACTTCCACAGGAGAAGTGCAGTAGGGAGCTGGTGCCTTTCGCTGAACACCAGACTTGTCCTGTTAATATAGATCCTCTTTTCCAGATGCATGTTTCCTAGGAAGGGATATGTGCTTTAGGGACCTGAGCCAAAATACAAGTCTGTTCAAATATTCAGTGCATGATGCAACACTCAGCATTTCTATATTTGGGGAAGTGTGCTGGTTTTTTTCTCATGGTAGAGCTATACATCATGGATGCTTGGGATGTTCATAAAAATAATACTGCAAAACAATAGAGTATGCAATAGAGTAATAAATATCCTTTAGGATGTAAGACAAAGCCTAATAAATTCATTAAGTAGACTAGATTTCCAGCCCCTAGCAGCAGACCTTGCACTCAAATCAAAATCACGACATGCACTTGTCTGTCTTTGAGAGAGACTTGGAAACAGACTTTAAAAGGAGATGTCTGAATAAAGAAACTGCCCTTGCTTTCATAAATACTAAGCATGAAGCTAGGTATAATAGACATGGATGTGGAAATGGAGGCATCTTAGCATGTCTTTGTGTCTCAGTTTGATTGCTCATTGTGAGGCCTGGTTGCTCAATGCCTTCTCTTCTTGAGCCTTGATCACACCAGCCAGTGCAGTGGCTGATGAAGCAAACCCGTCCCTGCTGTAATAGCTACCCAAAGTGAAATGCAAGGCACTAACCTCGTTTAGACTTTGGTGACAATTTGGAAATTTCCATGCAAATACTGCTCTGTAAAAATGCAATCTGACATTTACATAGACCTAGCTGAGACTGCATCATGAGTGGCAGCAAATACCAAGTAAGGGTGGTGCTGTGGAAAGGGCAATGAGGTCAGGCTGAGGAAGTGTTTTTGTTTGGGTTTTTGGGGGTTTGTTTGTTTTTCTCTAACTCCAGTTCAGCAAAGGACTGCCAATGCAATACCGTCAGTTCTTTTAGTCCCATAAGTCCATTCTCTAGCTGCAGTCCCAGACAGGGCACAGGAATGCGCACATTGATTGCTTAGACACATCATCGTGCAATAGCTCATAAACAACCAGCCCGCTGCATAAAAAAATCCAAAGTTTTGATTAAGTCTAAAATGCTTTAATTTTAACTTGGGCATATCTTCACTGTTATATTACCATTTGAGGTCTGCCACAGGTTGGTTTGTGTGACTACTAAAGATGTAAAAGCCATGTTTTCTTCCTCTGCTTGGGGAAATATGGAGGGAGCTAGTATTTTATGCAAGGAACAAATCCTCTGCCTCCCTGAAAAAGCAATGGCGACCATTCAAGTTCAGCTTTCCAAAATCTTGCCGATATGACCACTGCATGGTAGATACAGAGATAATGCATGCGAGAACCCAGAAGTTATTGTGTATTTACTTCTAGTCTGTTTTTTAGGTAGATTCCTATTCCTGAACACAAGGTTGAAAGAAGTTGTGTGGAAGAACATCAGTAACTGAATGAGCTTACAAATTTTTCTGGCTGTTGCCAAGATGCTGGTTATCGATCATACAAGCCAGTGGAATAATATAGAATTCATTACATATTCTTCTGATTTTGGCATTAATTCTTATTCTTTGACCAATATTTGAACGCTAGATGTTCTTACCAGGAGACAATTTTTTAAAAAAAATTTACCAAGCTAAAGGAGTAGATAAACCAATGTTTTCTCTTCTGTGAAGTCCGTATCATTTGACAGGCACATGAAGAATATGGGCACTTCGGGGGAGAAGTTAAAAGTACAGCAGTAGAAGTGAAAAGGAGAATTTGGGAAGGTAGTGCTGGCAAGCTGGCTTTGCTCTGCATGGGTGAGTGGCAGTGAGCAGATCCTGTGGTACAGAGTGTCTGCAACAACGGACTAAGGGCCCTGAAGCCCATTTGTGCTGAAAGCCTTCCCAGTAACTGGTCTTTTAGGCATTATTCTACATAATCTTTGTGTGCACCTTACATGTTCTGGTGTATTAATGTTTACAGCTGCATATTCTACATTCCTCTGCATAATCTCAGATGATGTATACCTCTTTTTTTTTTTTTTTTGGTCTTGTCTGTGGTCTTTCATCTGCAAACAGAGAAGTCGCTGCTCACTAAACACACGAGGAAAACTTTAATAATTCCATGCCAACTGAACAACTTGAGGTGCTATTTTAGCCCAAGGCAAACCAAATTAATGGGACTTAAATGCAGAATTTGCTCAGTCCCCCCAGGTTCACTGGTACTGAAGAAAGCCCCTGCTGTGATGATGTATTGGAGTCACAAATACCATAAAATGCAGCACATATTATTCTTTTTTAATTCTGTATTTTCTGGTACAGAATACCACCCTCAGACTATGTTTTCAATGCTAGCACTCTATTACAAATAGAAATACAGTTTTCTCTTCCAGCAGATTTACTTCCTTTTCCTATTTTGTGCAATGGATAAATAATAAGGCTGGAAAGAATGCTTGTCAACTTCAATTTTGCCAAACATGTAAACATTATAAAAAATAATCGGTAAAAAATCCCTAGACAAACCAGAATACTTCCATAATTTAAGTAAGATTGCAAAGATGAATAGATAATTTACAAATAAACCCTGGCAGCTTGCAGAACCAAAATATTTTGTCATGGGTATCCTCCAAGTGGAAGAGTTCAGAATGAAAAGTATAAGTGCATTCATGCAGACTCCCGTTGTTTAAATAAAAAGGCACAGAAACACACAAGGCAGCCATTGGAGGCTTTTATTAGCTGTTGTTTGTGAAAATACAATGCTCAAGTCCTTTGGAGTCCTTCAGGCTTATGTATCCACGTGGAGCTTTGGGGATTACAGTGGAGAACCAGAAGTTTGCTCACCTGCTTCAGGATTAGATCCTCAGCCAGCGTGCACAGATTTTACTGGGGAAATATGCCTTCTGAGTTAGGAGCATTAGTTTCTTCACCAAGAGAGTTTTGCCAGTGAAACATGGAATTAAATGAACAAAACTTCAGCTTCCAGTTATGGCATGTTTCTCAATGGACATGTAAACAAACTTAACCACTAATCTAATGGTGGTGAAGTTTGTTTACACAAATATAAAATTTATATTTATATGAATATCAGAGCTGATAAGATTTTTACGCTTTTGATTATACTGATAACGGTAAGGTAAGAAACTTGCATATTGACAGTGTTTGAAATCAGATTAGCTAGAAAAATATATTCACAAAGCTTGTTTGTTAAAAAGAAGTTTTTTTGCTGCTTTACTGTGGTAGTTATACATTCATTGACACCACAATTTCCATCAATGAGTAATGATAATATCTGCATTAACTGTTGGAAAGAAATTAGTCAAAAGCCAAAACAGATGAGCTGTTCTAACAGACTAAACAAGGAGAAAAGTACAGGTATGGGGATTGATCCTTTTTCAGTGCCAAACTGGAGATTTTTCATCAAAGTAAATCCGTGTCTCACCACTGGGAATTAAATAATCTTTCTTTGTTCAATTTACTAAACTGAATTTTGAAGTGTAAGGAGCATTTATCTTTTTGAATGAATAGAAATTCTATATTTCTAGTTGTAATTGTTCTTTCTGGCTTCAGTAGTGAAGGTGGTTATAGTTCTAGAAAGTGGTGTCATTTTTGCCATTGGTGCTGAGGGAGCCAAGAGACTGAGCATAAATCAATTTACAGCCTGTTTAAAAGTGCGGAACAAAACGCATGAACGTTAATTCAAAAACTGCTTCAGATTATTATTATTTTATGATTAACTGAAGTGGACTTCAACCTCCTTTGAGGTTTCAATGTTAGCATGATAAAATTCATAGTTTTTGACAAACGGACTGATTTCAGTACTTATTCAGTACATTACATGTACACAGAACAATACAGCAAGGGGAAAGTCACTGAATTAATCCTTGATACAAAGGTGTAAGTGGATATGATCATATCCAATACAAAACCAATATGTATTGATTAGTGTGACAATGTTTCACTGAACAAATGTCCCTTGAGAGGAGGGTGGAAGAAATCTGATACAGGAGGCCTCCTTTGTCCCCTCCTTTGATAGTAAGGTAAACCAGGACTTGACCAGAGTGCTCCATGCTCACTATGGTATGACAATACCCCTAATGCCAACCTGGCTCAAACAGTACTCTAAGTACTTTACAGTAAGCAGACTTTACACCTAGTAAAGTCCATACATCCCCCTGGACCTCCCAAGATGTCTCAGTGTACCCCAGTGGCAAGGTGAGGTTGCTCTCCCAGCCTGTGGTCATGAGTCACTGCTTGGCATACTTTGCTGTCCTCCCAAACTGGTTCCTTTCAGGGTCATAAAATGCTCCAACAAAGCAGAAATTAATCTGTTTTACCTGCCAAGACTGTTTACAGCTCTGGCCAGACCCAAAATTCATGCAGTTAGGATCACTTAGGCAGACAACCACTGCATGTTGGGTTCCTTGAATAAGGCAGACTAGTGCTTCTCTGCCCCAAGACTTTTCTCGAGAATAAAGAGATGCTTGTTAGGTCAAGGGCTGAGACCTTGAAGAAGGTCACACAGGGATACGTGCTCAACCCTGATGGACATAGCTTTTGAAATCAATTTGATCTTACATGTGTCAGCTTTCCCTGTGCCTGCCTATGCTGGATCCATACATGTAGAAACAAAACCACAAAGGGATAAAAGTGTGACAAACACAAATCCCTCTTATTTTTTGGAAGGAGACTGCATCAAGCATGGGGATAATGTGAAATCCTTGGCCAGGCAACAAGGAATGAATGCCAACAGAGAGAATACAAAGAGCAGACAGATGATGCAAGGGAATCAGCCATATCAGTTATAATGACTTTAACGACACATATCTCAGTCAGTGAGAATAACTTGATCCTGGTGAATTTGCACCTCTGAATCTGAAATTTCCTTTTAAGGCTTTGTTGTGCTAGCAAAACCTAAGGAAGATTTTGGTGAAACACCCAGTCATAGCTCCAAAAAGAGGCTTTCTGCTGAAGTCACCGGGGCCACACCAGTAGGAAACTGGAGGGAAAAGAAGTTACATATGCTCGGGGAGATCTGGGGTGTGGTGACCACAAGTATTTCTCCTCCAGTAACTCCCATAGCTATCTGCTGGGCTCTCAGGTAGCAAACCTACTTGACCACAGGTATTGCTCAATAGTTAAGCCTTACAGCCATGTTTAAGCCTTTTTTTTGTTCCTCCTAGTCCCTAGAATTTGGAAAAGGTGACATTGTTCCATACAACCTCTAGCTGCTGTCTCTGTTGTTTGTTTGTCTGTGACACTGGCCTGATTGAAGCCTTGACAGCTTCACTGTAAGCATCACTTGTGAGTGTATCTGGAAATTCTGGTTAATCACAGGGGCTTTTTTGCCCTTTCAGGGCAACAGAAAGAGGAAAGAGAACAGAAAGAGAACTGACAGAAACTGGAGAGCCAGAGCTAACCATTAGGAGGCTCTGTGAATCTTCTGCTTAATACAAGGATGAAGGAGGATAAGGAGGTAGAGTTCAAAAATCATGCAATACTCTTAGGAGATGCTTGATTCAGCAAAACACAGACATCTCTACCATCAAGGCTGACTCAGCTTAACCAAGTGGCTAAGTAGGCCCATAATTTTACTTGTGACAAATACCCTCATCTTCATTGGGACGACTCATGCCCATGCAGTTGCTTAAATACTTTGTAGGTTGTGAACAACCTGTCAGTAAAGTCATCTGGTTACTGCATACTTGCGTTTGAAACTCCCAAATTGTGAAGGTAGGTACTTACACTAATGAACACTCTTGGGGCTGTGTCACATGAGATCTTTTGCCTTTCAAATGCAGATGACAGGTTACTAAAAATGTTTCTCTCCACGTAGCGTTTTTTTGCCGTGCTGCATATGCCAAACTTTCCTCTGTGACTGTAAAATACTTTATGAGGTTTAGGTTTATTATCTGGCCCAAGAAGAAACAGAAACGCCTTCAGATTTGGTTACTGCATTTTATTGAATCTTGTGAATATGTTGAACAGATTGACAGTTATATTTAAATATAATTAGGTATGGTGAACTCACTTGTTTGAAAGTTTAGTTTTGTAAAGACATATTTATAAGCATATATTGACATATTCAGTTTCTTGATACTTTCATACCAAGTGTGACACTGACTTCTGCACTGTCACACAATTATTCAGAATTTCAGTGGAACCTCATTCTTGCTGTAAGTTGTAGCTGTATTTTGTCAAAATCTATTTTATTCAAAATTCTTGAAAATTCTCTTTGACTCCATTCTGGATCTGCATTTTTCTGTAGCCTAGCTGAGAGTTCTTTGGGTTGCAGTTGCAGCATGAGCACTGATGTTACAGAATGAACACACTTTATTCCTGTTCAGATTGAAGTCTGCAAAGTGTTTCTTCAGTGCCAGGACTTTTATGCGTATTATTTTTTGGTATGAGAGGATAGACAACGTATCTGTAGTCTATCACTTTTGAGTCATCACTAATTTTACTCAATTGCTCTTAATGAGGCAAGGTAGCTCACTTTGGTGGGTGATACAGGAGAGATCTTGTATAATTTGGCAAAACACTCCCAGGGTATGAAACCTCAGTCATATTCCTCAACTATTAGTCACAGAGAACACGGCTATTTCTCTGCTTTACCTTATCCCTCTGAACGTAATTCGTTACATCTAAACGCCTTGTGATTTACCTCTGTCTCACCCGATATTCCAGGGAAATCATTCCTGCTCCTAGACCGGTGCAGCCAAGACCTGTCCTTGGTGTGGAGCTGCTTCTTAAACGTCGTTTCCTTATTCTCTCCCCAGGAACAGCATTGAACCGGGATGGCCATGGAGCAACTGGAAAAGGATTGCAAAACACATCTCTGGAACAGAGGACGAGGAAGTGAAATCAGAGGGCTCCGCCGCCCTTCGGGAAAGGGAAAAATACGTACAAATCCCTGAGCAGATGGTGAGTGTAAAGACACCGGAGCGGAGCTGAGTTCCTCCCGGAGGGAACTGGGACTTTCTCCTCTCGCCCGAGGAGGCCGGGGGAGCCGCTCGGCCCGGGGACACGCGGACAGACACGGGGAAACGCGCACACACAGCCGGCCCACCCGCACAGGCACACGCTCACCATCCCTCGCACACACAGAGACCGCGGCAGCCCCGCTCCGCGCCGCGGGGACACGAGCCCCGCACCGGCACACGCGCGAAGCGCCGCCCCGGACCGCCCCCGCATCCCTCCCTCCTCTCCTGCCGCCCTCCCTCCTCCCCGCCCGCCGCGCACACACACGCACACACACACACACGCACACACCGGCCGCAACATGACGGGCGGGCGGACGGACTGACAGACCGGGGCACCGCCGCTCCGCACGGATTATTCTCCCCGCGCCGGGGCGACGCAGCGAACCAGCGACCCAGCGGGGCGGGGGCGGTGCCGCGCCGCGCTGCCAGGAGGGTCCCAGCCCCCGCCGGCAAAGGGCGAGCGCGTCGGGCGCTGGAGGAGCCCAGCCAGGTAACGCGTCCCTCCCGGGCGGTATCGCCGGGCAGAGCCGGGACAGGCCGCGGGGCGCCGCCGGGTGCCTGGCGTGCGGGTGCCCCGGGGCGGCGGGGCCGCGTCGCCCCGCTCGGCAGGTGCCGAGGTGATCCTGCGGGTGTCGCCCCGGGGCGCGGGCGGCCCCTCCGCCTCGGCCTCTCCTTCCCCGCCCGCGGGGCGGCGGCCGCCGGTCGCCCTGCGCCGACCCGCGGCGCGGCTGCGGCGGTGGGGGCGGCGGAGGATCGGGGCTGCCGCTGCCGCAGCTCCGCGCTGATCCCCGGCAGCCGCGCTCCGGGAGCGCCGGGGATTTGCCGGGGCGGCGCGAGGACAGCGGCACTGGCGTCTTTGTGCCGGGGCGGCCGGTGCTCGGCGCCCGCAGGTGTCACCCGGGGGCCGGCTCGGCCCGGGGCAGAGGCAGCGCCGGCGGGGCCGCGGTGCTGCCGGGGTGGCCTGGGGGCATCGCGGGGCTCGTCGGGCTCGGCCTGCGGGGGGCACGGCGCGGGCAGCCGGTGCCCGGCGGCTGAACCTCGCTGGCCGTCGCTCCGGCCTCGCTGCTGCAGGTGACGGGTAAAAGAATCGCATCCCTTTTTTGTTTATTTTTGACGTTTATTCTTTCCGTTTCTCCCCCTTTCCTTCCGCGTGTGTGTGTTAGGCAGTCTGCAGTTAACCTGCGAAATCGACAAGAAGTGGTTTCAGAAACGGGAATGGGTAGGGCCCGGCTACTGGCGGTCATGTGTGACCCTTGCCATGGATTTGGAGGCAGGAGCTGGAGGATGCTGCGTATGCTTTCCAAAATCGCATGGCAAGCTTAAAAAGTGGAGCAGATGGTGATGGTAGTGCTTATTATGGAAGAGGTTCGTGGGAATCCTTTATTTCGTCTAGATAGTTTTTGTGTTGCTTTTCCTAGCTAAAGAGGTTGTCTTTGACTCTCAGCAAGGAAAGGATGTTGCTGTAAGTTTTTCTGCAAAGGAACGGGGTTGTTTTGCGGTTCCTCAGGGAAGGGATCCCTCCTCCCTCCCAGCTTTATGTCTCTGTCTCTCCTTTGGGATTGACAGCAGTAAGTGTCTTGGCATAGACAAACTGCAGTATGCTTTATTTTCTTATTGCACACCTCTATAGTTGAATATGACTAGAAAGGAGACTTAGAATACTCTCTTATCCCTCTCTATGCCAGATGTATTTTTCCATCTAGGATATATTGCATTTGAAGTGTTAAACTCTCAGGGGGCACAGAGGTGGGGATGTGAGGCACGGTCTACTAGTTACTTCAAACAATTCTCCTTGCTCATACTTAAGAAGGAGAGAAAGGAACATGCTGTAAAAGCAGCTGAGGAATATATAAAAGTGAAATATTAATGAACTGAAAAAGCTCAGATAGCAAAGACATTGTGCCTAATCATTCGGGGGGGGGGGGGTCTTGGCCTCTTTGCAACTGTTCCTTGTATGTGTGCCTGTACTACAAATGCAATTGATATAAACGATGGTAACGTTTCTATTAAGCTGGAAGTAGTAGTAGTACATTTTGGAGTTTTTTTGGCATTTGTGATGATCTCTGAAATAGCCTCCTCTAGCCATGACTTTTGAGGCTGCTGTGAGAAAGGGAATTACTACAGAAACAGTAAAAAATATTTCAAGAATGTTTTCTTGGAAATGTAAATGGGAAGGGCTGACTCAGACCTGGAATAACCCAGAGGAACAGCTAGTCTTGGAAAGTCCTCTTAGAGACATCATGATGACGACCGAGGTATTATTCATCTCTTGCATCCCAGAGACCAACATCCCAAAAATAGGCAGCACTGTCTCAGGAGAAGGTAATAATACACAGCTGTCCAGGATCTGCTGAAAGTGAGACATAGAAGAAAGGGGTATTTTCTGCAAACTGAGGTTCCTTTTCCTCTATGAGTCTGGAGTGTGCTGGTCCCTGTAATTTGATTTTCTTCCCCCGTTTGCCTTGGAAGGAAACTAAGTGCAGCAGCTTTCTGCCATAGTTTGGTGAGGTAATTTAGTTCAGTGGGAAAGTCAGCCCACGGGGTGAAGTCTTGTAACCCTGGCTCTAATCCTGGGCAGGACTTTCTGGAGTAGCTGGTGGCTTGAGTCAGGCCTGCCTACTGGAGAGCTCAGTGCAGGCCTGAATAGGGCAGCAGATATGGGAAGCTGTACCAGAAGGATGACCTGGAACAGCACATAGGACACGTACCGTGTCTGACTTAGGCAAGTTAATGTTTGGTTTTTAAGTCTGTTAGTAACAGAAGATGCTGAAAAAGCATCTTGTATCCTCAGGTCTGTGCATGTGGTTGTGTGAGAGCATGATCTCCTGTGCTGCATAAACTCTGTGTGGTTGGATTTCTTCTTTTTGTTTCAAGCCTAATGTCGCATTAGCTTTTGAAGTTGACATTGAAGAAGTTAAATTTGGCAGTTTTTTGGAGCTTTTTTTGCTAGAGTGTTTCATAAACCGAAAGAGATGTAGAGAAGTTGCTCCATTGGGAAAAAATTCCACTCTTCCATGAAAGTTCATGGAAGATACTATGGCTTTGTTGGATTCACCCATCTGGAGTACTAGAAAGAAAAATGGTGACTATGTTTCATATGATGTTGGGAATTATACAGATACAAGTAAGTTACTGAGAAAAACATTTTGTAAAATTAAACTCAGTGATAGTTTTTTTAAAAAAACATAGATCTATCTATATATTCTAGAACCTTGACACTTGCATAGTGTTTAACTGGTTTGTTTTCACTGTACTTTTGGAGGCTGCATGTTTACCTTCCCTTGGGGCAAGGGAAGAAGGGAATGTTGCAATGTGGTTTGTTTGAAATTGAATGATACTAGTAAAGCACAACATGAAGTAACATTCATGCGTCAGTAAACATATCAATGGAAAAGAAACCTTATGAATACTTAGTCAAATTAAGTAGCTGCCAGCTTGTTGTGGTGAGGAACTGAACTATATCTTCTGTCTTGTAGAAGTTATTCTTTGTTGTAAGATTTAGTTCCTCAGGTCTTCCCCTTGAGATTAGTTTTGCTGCAGTTGGAGGGGCTCATCACCAGGTGGGATGGAGGCAAACAAAAGGAAATACACATAAATACACATGATACACATACACACATAAATAATAGCAACTAGAGGCTGGTTTGTTTCCTGAAAAATGACTGTAATTTCCTCAGGTTTTTCTTTCAATATTGCCTTTATTTGGCAGTTTTCTGCGGTGTCGGTAAACTGGGTTACCTTGATAAAGTAAATATGCTTTTGTATTAGACTTTAGCTATTGAGTGTACTGGCTGTGTGAGATGGCATTTAAAATAACAGAACTTGCAAGTATCTTAAATGTGTATTGTCATCTGTACTGGTAAGATTCACATACACTCCTGTGCTTTAGCAAGGGCCTGTAACTTTAAGAGTATGGAAGATGCAGCTGTATGTTTTACAGGCATCAGCATTAAACCTCTATAGATGTTTGCTAGTTAAATATGTGGTTACTTTTACTTACTGCTTCTTGACTTGTTCTCAGTGCACTACTTCGTGGGGTTTGTCATTTAGATAATACAAACTCACTCCATGACTGAAGGCTCTAATATCATTTGTCTATTGCATGGCAGTGAAAGGACAATACTAGTAATAATAATAGTAGTAGTAATAATGCTTTCTATGAAGTCTGCTGCCTTTACATGAAATGTGACTGTCCAATGCAGGATAGTTGGTTTATAGTAAGGGAAAAGAAGCAGGCGGGCAGTAAGTAGAAGTAGTGAAGTCCTAGGTGTGGAAGAAGCAAGATTTTTATTAAATGTGCACTGTCGACTGGTTGCGTGTGTTTTGTAATTCTGCACAAAAACTAAAACCTAAAAATTAAAAACACACTGTTGAGAGGGATTACCAAATCTGAATAGTGGTTTTGTATCCAAACACTGTTTGTTGCCTATCCATGGTGCTATGTTTTTGCCCTGATTATTGCTGTGAAGGCCCACATGAATGTTGAGGTATGGATGTGTAGTTCTTTCCTCATACATGGGGCATTGAAGCAGTGGTATGTGGAAGTCACACAGCTGATTTGTGATAAAGACAGTTGAACTGGAATATGCATGGCAAATCCCACAATTTTATCTTAATGGATTAACTGTGTTTATATAGTTTGTTTGATAACTTGGCATAGATGTGGAAACTTCTTACAGATCAAATTACAGCATTGTGTGTAAAGTTATGCAGCATTTTCTCAGTAAAGACTAATTACTGTCAGATGATTTCTTTTCAGTCTAGGCAAAAGAGCTTTCCCTGGATTTCACTGTGTTAAGTTTGAGAGAAAGCAGTTCTGCACTCGTAGAATGTAATGATGCTTTTACATTATTTAAGGAAATACCACTTAATTTTTCATAATGCTTTAGCATATTAGAAATTTGAGATCCAGCTCAGTCAGTAATGCTTCTGAGGATCACAGTTTTTTTCTAGTATGAAGAACCAGTTGTGGCAGACTGGTAGGAAGCTTTTAAAAGCACTCCTTTATAAATTTTGGTAGTGCATATCATTGCTTCTGAAAGTATATTGTTTGGGTCTAGTGCATATCTAGCTCTGACTTTTTTTTTTGCTTATTTCATTCTTGTTTTGGGGCCCCTTTACTGATCCTAGTTTTATGCGCCATCTTTATGTGATCTCTTTCAATATTTCAATGAGAAAATAACAGCGCTAGGTGATGTACTGATTTTGTATAGTATAGTGGGATTTAGATTTGGGTGAGAGTACAGAAGTATTCAACAGGTTTCTCATCTGTGTGTTGCTTGTGGTGTAGTCCAAACCTTGTCATTTACCTAAGAAGCAATGACATCTGTTCAGATGTCACCTCCCAATGATGGTTAACTGTCACTCTGTGCAGTGCCAGCCAAATGTCACACTGGGAGCATTATGGACTCACGCAGTACATTGAAAATGTGGTCAGAGAGAGAGGTATGGTGTGCTCAGGTGGCAGTGGCAGTCTCTGCCTACTCTGCTGATATCCAAATAAACCAGCAGTTGGTCCTTTGTATTTTGTCCTGTGTGCTAGGTACTAATTCCAAATTCTACAGTATCTTCTAGCTTTAATTTAGTGCAGTGCCAGTTTGTGGGGCTATATTTCAGAACTATCCTGGCTCATTTATTTATTAATTTGAAGTGTTTTGTCTTCATTTTTTTTTTACTAAATGACTGGCAAGGAGAGAGAAAAGTGAAGTTTTACCGTGTATTTTCTATTGATTTGAATAGGAGCCTTGGTAACTGTTTTGTCAGGTTTTATGACTTTAAAATATGGTGGCTAGATTCTTGATGACCAACTGAACAGGTTGTGCCACAGAGGCAATGGAAATAGACTAACAGCCCTGCCAAGAATACACTGCCTTTCCGTTTTTTTTATTAGTTGTCACCACACTTATTACTTTATTCTGTGCAAGAATATTTATTTCTTTGTTAACACTGAAGCTTTAAATAAGAATGTAGTGTATATATTGGAAGGGTGAAAATGCTAAGAAGCTAATTTCATTTGGAGTATTCAGAAATATTAATGAAGTGCCTTGGAAAGCAAATTCTGCAATAATATATTCATGTTTTTTTCTCTTGATTTTGCTGAAGGGAGGTGAGTGGGAGAAAATGGCAATAGGAAAAATGATGTGACTTTCTCCATATTTATTTCAAGTTAAAGGATACTGCAAGATGATGTAAATTCTTTCAGATTCATTGAGACCTCTCAAATACCTTGAGTGCAGATCATGCCTTCAGCTGTGAGTGTAAGGTATAAATTGTGACATGTTAAGCTTTTAATATTTCTTGATACTTAAACCAAGTATGTTTTAAGTTGGGGCACCCAGCATCTGCAGGAAATGGTATGTCCAAATTGATATCATGTAGCATACATTAGTTTCAATTTGCATGCAGAATGCACAAACGTTGTGGTTTAATAGAATCATAGGATCATTAAGGTTGGAAATGACCTCCAAGATCGAGTCCAACCTTTTATCAAATACCAATATGATCACTACACCATAGCACAAAGTGCCATGTCTCAGTTTTGTAATACTTCCAGGGACTGTGACTCCACCACTTTCCCTGGCAGACTGTTCCAATGCTTAGCCACTCTTCCAGTGAAGAAGTTTTTCCTAATATCCAGTCTGAACTTCCTTTGGTGCAACTTCAGGCTGTCTCCCTTTGTCCTGCCACCAGACACTTTATTTGTTGCGTGCATACTTGGCTGTTTGGAAAACAACCCAGCCAGCACGTGAAGGCAGACCTGCATGTCTTCCAGAGGCAGCCTTTGAAGGCATTCCAGTTGATTTTTTCTCTTAGAGGTTAATGAGCTGTCAGGGATCCTGGGCTGGGAGAGCCATGTAGGTATCTCCTATTCTTTTCTGGTTTTGCTGTTTCCCTTTGTAAAAGTAGATGTGGTACAAGGGAAGGTGGAAGCAGGCTGTGCTCTCTCTGTGAATAGCAAAATAGAATGGTTTTGTTTTATGTGAATTTAAATTTTGAATTATGTGAATACGTAGTGTTTTGTAGCTAGCTAGTACAGACGTTATAGTGTGAGTAGGGCACTCAAGCATCCTAATTTGTTACAGTTTTGAACACATTTTTTAAGTGTGGTGGCTGTGAACGCAGAGAGAAATGTTGGCCCCATAGCCCAGCGGCAAACTGCTACTGGTTTTAATGAGGCCTTGATTATACCCCAAAATAATATTTTAGTGTCTGTCTGTTTGCTTTGTACAATATTTATTTTTTCAAGGTCTGATTTTCAAAAGTTACCAAGCTTGTACTGTTTTGATGGTTTTTGTTACATCATTAAATTCCTAGTACTTCTGAAAATTAGGTTATAAGAATGTTTCTTACAATAAGTAAGTCCAAAAGAATAGGACTTTTTGTATGTTTAAGACTGCAAATGCAATTGATGTGAATAAGTTCAGTGTCTGAAGATGAGCTGCTTTGTACCTCCAGGTACCTATACTATACTAATAGTGATTGTGCAAGGGGACAACACAAGGCATTTAGAGTTTTTATGAAGTTCAGCTGGAGCAGAAGTTCGAAAGACCAGGGTAGTTAAAATGATTGCCTAGATTTAAAATTTTCAGAAGTAGATGAATAGTGGAAAAGTAGAAGGAAGAATATAAGATTTGGGAAAACTGTTTCAAAATAATATTGGCTGGAGAGTTAGGAAAAACATGCATATGGAGTAGATGAGGAGGAAATAAAATAAATATGAAGAAATTAGTTTGTCAGGTGGTAAGTGCTGGCACCACAAATGGCTTCTTTTTATCTGCTAATCTTTATATTATAACTAGCAAACTCTGGGGCATTTGCTGAGATGGGGAAGAAAAAGACACAGAGGAGAGGTGGTGGGGAATGAAGGGAAAATCAGCAGTTCTGTCCTCCCAACTCTCTGCCATTGTTCTGCTCAACCACTAAAAACACGTTAGAAGAAATTTAGGGATTAGTCGCATGAGCCGGAAGGTAATCTCTATTGTCTTTAAATCCTCATCCCAACATCCTGATCTTGGTCAATTACGGTTTTGGTGTCTGTCTGTGGCAACATCTCAGCAAATTTCACACCAGTCTCTAGTACTTGTTCGTGGTCCTTAGTAAGGGAGTGATGCACAATTGTCCGTTAATGATAGGTTTTGTTACAGATTAAACTTGTAGCAGACAGAAATCAGAACCAGAAGCTACAAGGTTGTTTAAAGCTGTCAGACCAGCAGCTCTGCAACACTTGTGTCTATTTTAAATAGTTTTGCTACTTTGCTCTTTTTATTTAGTCTTTGGCATGAGGTAAGAACGTGCAAATAACCACCTTGCATGGCTCAGCTGAAGCCTTATAACTGAGGCATCTGAATTTTCTTTGTCCAGAGATGCATATCATTTTTACCTATGATAGTTTCAATTTCAGGATGTTAGCAGGTGAATGAAGACTAGGATGTTAATATGACTCAGATGAAGTTTTTACCTAACCCATCCTGCGAGTTGCTTACGGGGATACATAATATTCCTGAGACACTGTGGGGATAAATTTTCTGGGGTAAATACTGCATGCACCTGTACATATGTGTGAGTATATATAAAATACAAATGTTTTCAGTGAAAGAAGATCCGCAGTGTGAAAGAAGATCCGCAGTGGTGGTTTCAGTTGAAAGCTACAGTGTTTTTAATATGGAATAGTGAATGGTTCAGAAAAGGAATGATTTCTTTCATTTATTGCTTTAGCTACACTAAAATTGAAACAGAAATCCACTTTCAGAAACCCAAGTAGTTAATAACTGGAGGTAGGCAAAAAATAACAAAAGCAAAAAAAAAAAAAGTAATTACTTATCCTGGTTTAGGGAGTTTATTTTGTTGTGGGCAAGGTGCTTCTCAGAGCTGTTTTTTTGCAATACACACATTATTTGTAGCCTTGATTTGAGAGTGCCTTAGGATTATACAGTTTATTGAAGAAGGTGAGCAAGAAGTTACTGTTGGAAAAGGGTGTGAAGATTTTAGATTTTTGTCTATTTTTTCACGCTTTCACTTGAATTTTACTGATATCTTGCATTGTAAATGTTTCATTGTGATTCTGTATGCTTTAAAAACAGTTAAAGGGGGGGAAATGTATGTATGAAAGAAGCAATTCCCTAATCACAGTAATGATTGTTATAGTTTTCAGAGGACAACGCATGTGACTTTCAAAATGCTGAAGTTGAACACCAGAGAAACTGTAAATCACTTACACAGCATTATATCTTCTGCAGCATTTTCTAAATATAGACTAAATCCTTGTCATAAAGGGTTTGTATAGTTGAAACTAAACAAGACTTGACGTGACACAGAACAGCTTGAGAGAGACATGTGAACTGTAGGTGAGGAACTGTGAGAAATTAAACAACTGTTTGAAGTGAAGAATTTTTTAAGGCTTGGAAGGACAGTGAAGATGCCCACCCCCTTCAGTTGGGGGGGAAAAAAAAGGGAGTTTAAAGTCCTTTTGTTGCCTATTTTTTTTATTAGTAGGCTTTTAGAAACCACTATTTCTTTCTAATTTAGATAATAAAAACAGTAACTATATGAAATCTACAGAAGTTGATTTTTTGTAATAAATAAGAAAGGAATTTAAAGCTGTTGTCAAATGTACACTTGTGGGTCTAGATCCTCAGCTACTGTCACAGCACTTCTTCCTTCTGTGGAGCTCAACACATGTATTGCTTGTAGCTCCTTCTTGTATTTATTAGGCTGAGCAGTGGCTGCTGATGGCAGTGAAAGAAGGATGGTGTAGGCAGAAAATGCAATAGCTTTTGATCTACAGTGCCTCTAGCACCCCTTCCTTGATATGTTGTTGGTTCTCCTCTGTTCCTCTTCAAACTGGTTTTCTGTCCTAGTAGTTAAAAATGAAGCTTGTCAACCTTTGGTGAATTATTCTGCTTGGACAAAAGATGAAAACACATTACAGAGAAAACAACTTCTGATTTTCTATGGAAACAATACCTACTTATCCTACTGTCCAAGGATCCTACTGCACAAGCTGCACCAGACGTTTTTGAGCTTCTTGGTTGCTTTCAGTAAATCACAGTGTTATTTGACAAAAGAGTGGAAGTCTTAAAAAGTAAAGTTTTTTTATGTTTTGAGAAATTGGAGGAGAGGCACTCATGTAAATTCTCTGGCTGAGAGAAAGGCTGCATTTTATGATCAGTATCAAAGAGTCCACCTAGGAGAGGAGTCTTGTTTGTGTCCCGGCTGCTCAGAGCTTCTTAGATATTGAAATGAACCAACCCCAACATGCAAATCTGTAGGTAACTAGGCCTGTTGTTAGATCTGGCATTCATAATGGCAAATGAGGGAAAAAAACCCCAAACCTGGATGCTTTTCTTATGTTGTTTGGGGCTTTTTTTTTTTTTTTTTTATGGTCTTAGTCCCTTCCCCTGGGTTATTTTATATCACCTGTTTTGAAAGTGTGGGGTGGAGCACTTGTTCAGGGTGTTTGACTGGCGCCTGCTGATGAGAATTGATTTGTTTAAGCCCTTATATTGTATCCATTTACAACACACCCGAAGATTTGCTTCTCTTTTTTTTTTTTTTTTAATTAGTTACTTACCTGAAGTCCTCAAGCAAGCATGTTACAGCCATGAACCTTTTATTTAACTCAGCTTTTGACTGGAAAGATAGCCTGTATTTTGTTTTTTTAATTGGTCTGTTCACATTGACGCTCAGCACATCTGTCAGCAGAGGCAAAGAAGGCCTGGCTTCTTTTTGTTCCGTGGTGTCAGAAAAGAATGGAAAGCCCAAACAAACCTTGCTGTGCAGAAGGCACAGTTGAATTCGTTTTGCTTTGAACTAACCTGTTCTGTCTGAAAGGACAGAAACTGCGCCTGCTTAGGGAAGTGTGTATTGGGCTGTCTGGCCATAGTGTAATAACTAAGGGAAAGATCCCAGTTACAGATACTCAGCTGAAGGTGGGAAGCCAGTAATTTATGCTCTGTTGCTATTCAGCTTCTCTCTGGTACCTCTGCTTTGAGAAGGTTTGTTAAAAATAGGGAAGTAGGAGAAAACTTCAGAGGCATCTATTTTCTGGGCAATAGCAAAACACTTAGCAATTAGTCGTGAATGCAAAATCCAAATATTTGTATTCAAATAGAGTGCATTCCTACTGAAGTACTTTAAGTGGTTTGTTGCTCTAGTAGAAAATGAGCTTAGAAAGAAAGCAAAGGAGTCTTTGTGTCAAGAGAAACTTAATGGAACATTATGTTTCAGAACTTTAGTCTTTATGCTAAGATTTGGAATGCATATTTCTTTTCTGAACTGTACCTGAGCACAAATTATGGTGAAGAACATACAGAAAAAAGGCTGAAGAGAGTGACTGTGAAAACCAAGGATATTGTGTGTTTGGCACAGCAACAACATCAAAACCCTCCTCATGTGTTTGTTTTGGAAAACAGTTTGGGTAGGGCAGTACTGTGTTTACTTAAGTCATGTTTGGATATAAAATGAGCTTGGTTTGCTCTGTCAGGCAGGTGTTGCTGCGTTGCAGAACAAAACATTTGCTGAGCTTGTCTGCAAAAAATGCATCTGTTTATGGGAATGACAATTTCAGCTGAGATAAACTGGTATGCAGGGTACAGCAAAATGACTGCAGCGTCACCTAACCTTTTTTTAAGCTGGGATTCTTCCTTTGGCACTGTGATAGTTTTGCCTTTGCTTCTGTTAGTTGTGCTTCAGTCAGTGCTGGTTGTACTTCAGTTGAGCTCTGGTTACTGTATGTGTGTTAAAAAGATCTTTTGTATTTTATCCATTATGTATGATGGTTATTGGGAAAAGTTATTTCATGGGCTACTTTATTATCTTGAATACAGCAGCTTGTAATACTTATGGGTTTACCAGAGGGGTTTAATGAATCTGTGACAATAGAAACAATTACATGGGTGGTAGAAAGAATCCGTGAATGTATTATTTTTATTTCCCTGGAGTTAATCTTCACATATCAAAGTAAATTAACCAGAATATGCTGTGTAGATGTCTTCTGGATTCCCAAATCAAAAGCTATTATGAACAAAATGTGATTCTCTTTATTCCCTGTCCTACAATCCTTTCTCAAAGTGTGCTCCTAGTGAAGTCTATATAAGTGAATAAAGTAATCTTCTGCATATGTTCGTGGTATTAAGGGAAAGAGACTAGTCACTGGGATATGTACAGGTGAAATTATTTCAGGAGATATTTTTGCTTTTCTTCCTGTATCACTCTCTGTCTCCATCCAGCTGGCTGGTGTCACCCATCCTCATGCTCTTTGTTATCCCAAGGGTTGGCAGTTCATGGCCTCCTGTCCAGGTTTCCACCTAGAGCTCAATCTGCATTTCAATCTGCAGCTTGCAAGCCGAGCTATCTGCACCAGGTGTATTTCTCAACACTACAATAGAGTGTCTGCATGCCTCACTTTGTCCCTTTAATGCCCTGCAGTATTGCCATCAGAGTGGCTTATACCAAAGTGCTCAGGTTTGATGGAAACTGAAATTGTAACCTGGCTGGAGATGAAACAATATTTTGTGTATTTGTTTATTTCCCTAGGAACAGATACATGCAGAGATGAATTTCAGTGTAATCCTCAAACTGTGAGCTATGTTGTGCTAATCTCTACAGCTACATCTGATTACAAAAGAAAAAAAGGCCACTGTGTTAGGCTTTAAAAGTTTCTGCCATCTGTCCTGGTGCTTACCCTTCATTCACCTTAAGGATATACTGTGAGAGGTTAGGCCGCCTCTTAGGCTGTTTTTACCTTCTGTTTCTCTTTTGGACTCTATTCATATGGAGCAGCATTTGGGTCTTCTGTTTTACCACAACAATGCAGGTCCTCATATCCTGTGCCTCAGTTGTTTAACGAAGCAGCTTTGGATTTTGGACTTTCTTTTTCCTGTGTATCTCTTCACAGCAGCTTGCAGAGGAGTTATCACAAGGAAGAGTGGAACGGTGTGCTTTCCTTCATCCTTGGGGTTTTAGTGCTTGTGGAATGGTTTCACACTGCATACCCTTGTTGGCTGAGTGCATCTCCAGGTCCCGGTCATGTAAATGACTGTACCCTTTGGGTGCACTCTGGATCAGGCTCCTCCTTTGTCCTCGTCTGACATTTCACTGTTCTGTCTGCTGGGAGATCTGCCTAGGTTTGAAACCACAGAAAAAGGGGGGATAGCATGTACTTCTGGCAGGACAGTAGCTTTCCTGTAGCTCCTAGGCTGCTTTCTGGTGTGCATGAGTTAGTGTAGTTGAAAAGAATATGGTTACTTGTAGTTGTGTGGAGGAACAGATCGATGTCTATGGGAGAGCTGAGGAGGGTGTGTGATTTACAACGATGTCGTTCATGCTGAAGTACTTCATTCATCCTAAATCACGTTATTGTCCGTGTACTGTGTGTAATAAACACTATGTTATTAAAGCTAGTAACAACCACCATGGCTTTTGAGAAAATATTATCGTTACTGAAAAGCTGGGTTAAGCTCTCCCTAAATCGAAAAGTAATTCAGGCTGCTAATGGGGTTTTAGGACTCTTCCCTAGAAAGTGCAGACCAGAAAATAAATACAGATACCAAATTTGAGAGCTAACCCCTGTATTTTTAAACATTCAATGAATAATTCAGCAAAACATTTTAAATATTTAAAGCACCATTTTAGCAATTCCTGCATCTTTGGATTTTTCTTTCTAATCTTTTTGGTTCATGATAGAGGTTTCAGGTATGCTGTTATTTCCATGCCTTAGGCTATTAATGAAATGAAGTATTAGTTCAAGATATGAAATTGTTGATGTCACTGCTTGGGCACAGTTAGGCATGGAGACCCGAAAGATTTTAATTTTATGATGGAAATCCATTATAATAAAGTTGGTGGGTTTCTGAGAAAAGACGTTTTTTGGAGTTATTCACACAACTTGATGAGAAGGAAGAGTGCTCCGAGAGAAAATAATGATTGAGTTGTAAAGATTTTTGGCTTAAATAGTTTTTGCCTCCACAATGTATACATTCTCTAGATCAGTTGTGGTGTGAAAAATTGGTATTTTTATGCATAAAATATATTATTTTTGTTTATTGTTTGTCACTGGCTGTGGCAAATAAAAGTAGCTGGTAGGTGTAGCCGGTATACAAAAAATGAATTTAACATGCTCTTCATGTAGTGAGTGTTTCAATTTCACACTTCATGCCAAAATGTGTGTTGATGGTTAATAGCCTGTGTGTTCCAAAGGGAATGCAGGACAAGTTGAAGTGAAGTCCAGTGGGTGTTATCAAGTATGCAGAAATTCTGGCATGAAAATGGTAGGAAGAATATTTTTTGGGGGTTGGTATCTTATGTTCTTCCTGAGGATAAGATTTTGTGTGTGCATGAGATGGGTGCGTGGCCTGGCTGCATCATAGGAATGGCTGCACCAGATCCAAGTTCTGCCTGCACAACACATCCTCAAAAGCATTTAAAATTGCAAAAATTAAGAACCGAAAGTCTCCGTGAGAGCTGGTTATGTCTGCAGTGCCCAAGGTAATGCAAATTGCATGAGCTGACAATCTTACTCTGTGAGCTCATTGAATGCTGCTGATCTTTTTGTTTTTTGAACTTTGATAATCCACTGTCCCATGTGGCTATACAAGGGAGAGAGATCTTGTTCTCTGCGTATCTAATGATGGCAGCAATTTCTTGGCAGCTGAATTAATTTCACATTCTGTAACATGGCTTAAGATTAACATTAGATTTCTCATAGCTAATGGTATTTTAACCTCTCAACTCTATTCACAGGAAGAAAAAATCCTCACTCCAGAGGTATTGGTGTTTTACATCTGATCTCCCCTACTTTTTTATAGAGCATGTGTATCACAGTTTGACCCTTTAATAGTCAGAGGTGTGAAAAACATCATGGTAATGACTCGCATCACTTCTTTTTAAAAATTAGTTCTTAAACTTTGAGATTCTACATGAACAAAAAGGTTGTTGGTGTATACATAATAAGAGGAATTCAATTTCAGAGTGATCTTTCCTGCATAATAAGATGAACTAACTTGTACAGGGTTTATTTTAATAAGCTAAATGAAACATTGAACAAATAGGAAGGGAAGATTTAGGTCACTCTTAAACTACATGAGAAAAACAGTGACTCACCGAAGTTGTGGGTCACCAATCCCCTTGTCATACAGGGGATGAGGCTACAGTGTGTAGGGGAACTACTGAGCAGAAATAAAGGAGCTGTTTTCTATGCTGTATGTTTGTAGTGAGGCTTGTTGGAACAAGTCAGTTTGGTGTCATACATTGAAAAATAGGATGTCCTTTCATGGAGGATTTAAAGAAAATGAGGCAAGCTTATTCAAAAAATAGAAAATGTTTTACCCTGAGGGCTTTAAAAGGGTCTGCTTGTTTGATTTCACAGGAGAAATAAAGAGAACTTGATGCATAGGAATATTTGAGTGCAGGTGAGAGGAAGGCTCTTGAAGTAGAATGATGCTTAGTAGTTGGAAGTACAAAAAGTGCTTCTGAAAAACTTGAAATCCGAATATGAAAGACTAATCTGTGTAGACTGTAACACAGAAGGTCAGAAGCAGTGCTCATTTTGGTTACTCCATCACTAGAATCTGAGAATAATGGAACTATTCCTGGGATGCACACAATCACATGGTAAAATTTTTTTAAGACTTTGCGATGGATAGATTAAAAAAGTAATTATTTTAGGGGAGCACAGGTATTTTCTGTTTAAAATATTTAAAAAATGGAAGCAGTTTTCACTGTACATGCTCATTACTCTGCTAATTTATTTTTTTTTTTACAGCTTAGAATAGGGAAATGATCTAGCCTGTTCCATCTTCATGTTCTTACACATGAGGACAGACTTAATAGAAAAGTTGATGGAGAGAGGTTAATTAATTTAATTGGTTTCCATGGGACTTATAAAAATAAATATGGATACAGCTCATTTTCTCATACAAGGCTGCTTTCTATAAACCTAATAGAGTGAGTTAAATTTGGCTTAAAATCTGTTAGGAGGAACTTACTTTGATGTGGCCTTAGGGATAGGATGGTTCGTGTTTTTGGTGTAAAGAGGGATCCAGGACCTGAAAAGTGCTTTCCTCCATCCTTGGTAGCAAATGTCATCCCCCAGACCACTGCAGAAGTGGCACCTGTGTCGTGTGTCAGACTGTGCTTGAGAGGAGGTGTTCAGCTGCTATGTGTGCAATCACTGAGCAGCTGTTCTGCGTCTCCTCCAGGGTGACAGGCCAGATGGAAGTGTCTCCTGTGCCTGGTGCAGCCCACAGGCTGTCCTCTGGATGGTCCACATGGCTGACCAGTGCTCATAGTGGTTTCTCCTGCTGGCATCAGTGGGTTCTCTAAAAGCTTGCGATGCTGTTGGATCTGAGTATGCTATGAAGCCTTGCTTTGCGGAGAATACTGAGTGAAAAAGATCAGGCATCTTTCTAACTCAGACACTGCCTGATTATGGATTTTTCTAAGCAGCAGCTTGGGTTTCTTCTCCCCCACTCATGACTGCAACTTCTTTCCGTGTTATCTGCTGGATTTTTGCCTTTTACATCTGTGAATGCATGCAGTCAGTCAGTCCCTATCCCGCATTAGCATTCTGTGCCGGGAGGAGCCCTCGGAGACCATGGCTTAGCTCTGCTTAGGCTTTGCTGTACAAGCCTGTTGTTAGACAAAGCTTCGCACCGAATTCACATTTTCATTATGAAAATGTGCATCTAATTGGTTCTTTCAGCTAACTGAGATGAAGGATGGGTGGCATCTGTTTAGTAAGTCCATTATCGTTTGGAGATTAAAGAGGGAAATATTTATACTTTGCTGTATCTTAGTGTATCGACTCTGTGTTTCTGTAGGGGGTTCAGTGCTGACCTGGAGTTCTATAAGAAACTTAATGCAGTCAGTACATATCTTGAAACCATTAGGAACGTGTGACCATATTGATATTTTCTTGGACTCTAGTGGGTATCTAAATACAGTACCTATAAATTTGAACCTACAGAAAATGAAAATGTGCATTACCAGTCTTTCATCTGAGCTGTCCCATACACACACCTTAATTTAACCAGGTCTCTCTTATTTATTTCCACCATGATTCTCTGTATTTTTAGGCACTTAGCATATGATATTTTTTCTTCATTTATTTCTTCATACTTTGAAAGAAATCTTTGTGCTGGGAGCTATGGTCAAACATATTGACACAAACTGAAAAAGTATGTAGGTACTTGACAGTATACTGTCCTCAGCTTTGCTGCAGCTAGATATTTCAGAAGCTTGTCATGGAAGCATTTCATGGGGTGAAGTGTGTGGAGGGCATATGGCATTACTGTTGGCCGACTATGGATTTCTGATGTTCTTGTATATAAGCAAAGGCATAATGCTTTCTTTATATAGGTATTGTGTGTTTGTGTGGGTGAATATTGTGTGTATATATATTTGTATATGAGAGCTGATTTTATGCTACACTATTGCAGAGTAAGTGTCCTAAGGTATAATTAGACAAGCTATCATTAAACTACTACTGAGTTATGTCGTTTAGGATTATTCAAAAATTCATTTTGGATTGAGGCCATTTCTCTCATGTGGTTTCCATGTCTGTGATTTCTTGTTCTTCAAAATACAATTAAAGACTCAGCAGACATATACAGCTAATGACATAGAAAGAAATTAAATGTTTTAATGACTTGAAGTGTAAAGCACTATCCATTTATTTCTTTATTAAAATATTATTTAATGCTTAATCTGTGCTCATGAAATATGACAAAGATGAAACCACAAAATACAGCATCTGTGGTGAAGCTGAGCCTGAGATGTTTAGGATATTATAAGTAAAGGGTGTGTTTAAAGGCTGTCCTTTGTGCATCAGCTAAAACTGCTGTTATGCCTTGTCTTAGCAAGAGACTATAGTAGGAGCACTAATTTCTGGTTGAGTGGTTGCTTGTAATTGTTTTGGTGACTGAGGGATTTTGGTGGGGTTCCCCTGCTCCAAGGACTGTCCTTGTTTCTGCTCGGTCAGTTGTGGTGGATAAAATCCAGGTCTGGTTTGAATCAGCCTCTTCAATACCATAGCCCATGTTACAGCAAAAGAGGAATTCTCAGGACATAGGTGGTGCCTGTGAGAGAGATGGAAATGCGCCCTTATGGAAAAGTGTGGGCAATGAGTGATGTAGCTAGAGAGGGACAGCGTTAAAGGACCTGTGAGGAGGAAATGGAGAAATTTGGCCTCAAGGGAAGAGAGATGTTTTGGGTGTACATGTACAGGTTGTGTGCTGGGTGCTTGATATTGTCTTTAGGGGATGACAGTCGAACTTCTGACCTTGAATGATGCTCCTTCTGCCTCATCACAGCTGGGCAGCTGTTGCTCTTTGGAATTAACCAGTTCAGCTGGGCATCAGCAGAGACTTTCAGAGAAAAGGTGGTATCAGATGGATGGCTGGCAGTGAGTGTTGGCTTCCTCTCTCTTTTTATCAGGAAAAAAATTTGAACAAACGTAACTCACCCAATGTTTGTGCATATATGCTGTGCAAAATGTACATATTTACATAAGCTTCAATCCTTTTGCATGCATGATTTCTGTGATAACGGTATTTATTACTGCCTGGTGAAAATTGTATGTTCAGTTGGAATAAATGTTTTTGTCAGGATTTCTGCAGCAGTAATCTTAGAAATAGATTTTTTTTTTTTAAATTTACTTTTCTCTGTGTAATGTGGTTTAGTTAAAGGTGGCTTAAAGCTAAAGAAAAAATACCTGTTCTGCTATAAGAATAACTAATGCTTTATTAAAACAAAGAGTATATATTTTTCAACTACTTAAAACCTTTCCTATCTCCTTACCATAGCAATAACTTTTTAGTGCTTACACAGTGCTTGACTTTTCCAGAAGCCCTTTACGAATATTAGTTAATTGTTTTCCTGGGGTTGGAAAAGCTTCACTGTGCAGACATGTGGGTGGGAGCAGCTGGGGACAGCCAGGCCAGCAGAGCAGTGTGTTTTGCTACACCTCATTATTTGCTGTTGTAATGATGATTGTCAAAGGTGCCAGCCACGTTTCACTGTCCTTCCCTCTCGATAGCTCTTATCTGGAGGTGTCTACCCGGTATGTTTCTTAATGAATCTCTCCTCTGAGAATACATCATGAAGTCTTGCCTCATATATGATTGTAGGTCCACTAAGATTTTCACTTGAAAACAATTAGTACTGCTAAATTTACATAGCGTGCCTCAAACTAGCGGTGATTAGCATTTGCGTGGTGCTTTCCAAATAGTGATCTCGAGGAGTCTAATGAAGTTGGCATTTCTTAATTTTGGAGATGTACAAAAAAATTAAAGTTCAGGAAGACAGAATTGGAAATAGCATATTGGACTTCTGGCAAATATCTTCTCTTTAAGTGAATGAATAAGATTGTCTTAATGTGGAAAACAGAAGTGCTTTGAATTATGAAAAAGAGTAAGATCACATGAATTAAGAGATGCAATATATTTCACATCCCACGCTTAAGTCAGAGAAAAGGAAAAGCCAATATCCATGCATGTTGAATTGGATTCACAGTAAGATAGTGAGTGCATACACCTGAGAACTTGTGTAAAAAATAATTGCTATTTAGTTACCGTAATAGATTAATTATCAATGGCCAAGTAAGTTAACTGGGTAGCCACAGCCAAAACTCTTGTCTCAGACCACACCCAGGTACTGCAATGGACTTTGTGTTGCATTTTGGCAGCAGAGGAGTCAGCACAGATCTATTTAAATCCTGGTTTTGTTACCTGGATCCATCCTGACGTTCTCTCTTCAGATACTGGCAGACATTGATAAAGTTCCCTTTCAGTTGTCTGTTCTTAAGGCTGAACAGGCCCAGCTCCCTCAGCCTTTCCTTGTAAAGGAGATGTTCCAGCCCCTTAATCATCTTCGTCACTCTCTGAAGAGCCTGCTCCAGGAGCATCTGTCCCTTCCTTGCAAGTCATAAATAACTTGCTAAAGGCCCTGAAAGTTGAGATTTAACAACATATTTGGACTGGATGTTGACATTAAAGACTCCTGTCATCAGTGTTTTCTTCTTCATAGAATTGAGCTCAATTTTTGATTCATTAAGAATTCTGGTCTTCACAGCTGGTAATGGGCCAGGTATCTGCAATTCTTTGTACCCTCAAGCAATGAGAGCTGTGGACATGAATCTTTGTGTTGTGAAGTACCTAAAAGTGTGCTAAAATCCAGTGGGATTGCAGATTTTGATCATTATGTGCAGAAAAATGATTACCTTTAAATGACGGGGAAATTTTTTTTCAATTGAAAAAGACAGCTAGGCTCTAACAACATAATTAGCACAGATTATCTTCAGTGTTGGTCTGTTTGTGCTTTTACTTCAAGGGGCACTTAAGGATGGATGAATATTTGTTAGAGGTACCTTGTAGTAAAAACCATAACCAGCTGGAAATTTGACATATATATACACAAATTAGTTGTAGGTAAAAGCTCAATTTGCTTTTTAGATGTTAGTTTTAATACTCCTCTTTGCTTAATCATGCTCTCCAGTTCTTTTCAAGTCCTCTCCATTTTTGTGTGCATAGCTTTCTCTATGATAGTACATACTAATATTTCAGATTTTTTTTTCAGAAAAAAGCTGAAGCAGCTATTATTAAAAGAAAAAAAAGACTGGTCTCAGTAGGTGTAATTAAAGACCCAGTTTGTCACCTCAGTAGGCAGCAATTCTACTCTTGTTCTAGTATCTTATTGCACTGTGTCTGGTCACACTTGGTTAACATGTTATCTGAACGTCTTATCTGATCTGAGCGGCGATGAAGTTCTTAAGTTGATCTTTGGACTGCTAAGTTCATGCATAGCTTATATGAATATAAGCAATGTAGTGTTACACATAGGCCTATGCTTTTAGTCTTCTCCTGATTCAGAGAAATAACTCTGCTTTGTTTCCTATCTACTTAGGCTGAAAAACTTCCTTTTGGGAGCATCGGATTTTCTTTTTTTTGGCAGAAGTTTTTGCAAGAATGGTAAATCCTGTGATCAGAGAAGGAATTCTGAAGGTTTTTTTAAATGTGAGGCTCTAATTGCTGCTTATTAAGAAGGTTGAATTTCCATATTAGCTAAGAGGAATTAAAAAGAAGTGACATTATGCTGTAATCTCTTATTTGCAATCCTAAGCTTTTTAATTACCTGAATATCACATCTGATTTGTTTGTACAATTTTTTAGAAAATTATTGGAATAGTGTAGTGGATAGTAGCCCTAGAAGCTTAACAGAAGTTAAAACAGCTCTGCTGCCTAAAAATATACATCCCAGCATAGTAGATAGAGTATCAGTTATCTCAAAAAACATGCTTGGGCTATTGCATATACAAATCATGTTATGATTTCCAGTATCAAAGTAGCTACAATGTCGTTGATCAATGGTCAGTCAGGGGCTGCTTGGAACACCTCAGGTAGAGGGAAGACTGATAATGGGTAAAATTTTACCTCAAATTTAGGCTGTTATGAGCCTGCAGTAGCTCTGCCAAGGACAGTAGGGTTATTCTGTGTTTATGTCCAAATAGATGACTATCCAATTAGTTGAGCAGAAGAAAGACTAGAAACCACTGAACTGAAAGATGTTTGGTTTTTTCAAGGATGTTGTGATATTCATGGTTAAATACTAAAATATGAATGAATATAGAAAAAAAAAAAAAGGAGTGATGAGAACAGCCTCTTTTTTCTAGCCATCTGGATGTTACTAAGACCTTAATGGTGAGGTAGGTATTTTCTATCTGCATTGGGACATTCCTTGTGGAAGCATTGAGCATAAACACTGCATACCCAAGCAATATTTGCAATTTAAATCGTGGAATGTTTTCTAGCAGGAAATGTCATTGCACACTGCTTGCATGAGGTCAGTGAGTTAAGTACTGGAGTTGGATAATTTAATAACCCATAACAGCATTAGCAGTTAGGCATGCAAAGATAAAGGTTATCATGCTTTTCCCTATAAGCTGATTGCAGTGGGACCTATGGGGTCTCTTCGGATCTCTGCTCACTTGAGAGCAGCACAAGAGTTGCTGTCTTAGAGTCAAATCACCTTTGTAAAAATAGAAATACTAGACTTAAAAGTTCAGTGATTTCGGCTTATACAGTGGATGTTGCGTCATTCTGTCTATTCCAATAAGATACTTGAAATGCCAAGGTGTTACATGAGGGTTGGCACAGCACCACAGAGAGGTCAAGTGCTCTGCCTGACTATTGCCCAAAACATTATTTAGTGTAAAGGAATAGGAGCAGCTTCGTATGAGTTACGGAATTTACAAGTGGATTAAGAACTCTTAATCTCCATGTCAGTACAGATGGATACCCTGATAGAGGGAATCTGGTAAGCTTTTTGGAAAAGATGGGTAGAACTGAGGCTATTACAGAAGCTAGTCAGAGCTGAATGGCTTTAATCTGTTTGTTTACTGCTGAAAAAGTGCACACAAGGAAACATAAAATAAAAATTGAACTTAAAAGGGAGTAAAATGTTTCTTGTTTGTTGATTTATTATACTTTTAAAATAAAATTTGCAGTCTATTAGTAATGTGAGAGAAGGGAGGGGTGAATGCACCTGACAGTCATCTTGGGAGAAAGAACAACTCAGTTTCTTAGTATCTGCTTATTCAGGACTGGCTGCAATTTTTAAGCATGTTCTGTGTTGATCTGGACTTTAGGAGAGCATATTGAGCAGAAGGTACCATGTTCTTTGGAGATTATTTGATGCTAAAACACACTGATCCAGCACCTGAGTATGTGCTGAAATGTATTATACTCTTATAACCGGTCTTAGTATATAGAAGATGTTGTTATAGTTAGGTTTTTAGTGCTTTGGTGGGGAGCTGTTGGCCTAAAATATAGTTACACTGTAACTCAAAATATTTAATCTCATAGTGTATTCCTCTCTTTGTTACATTGCTTCTCACATTTTGCTGGAAGTCTGTTTCCTTCTTTACATTTCCTTTTTTCTTCCACATTTCTGTAATTACTGGGATGGTGAAGGAATATTGGAAGTGTTGAATTGTTGTTTACTTTCTACTGACCTTGCAGTAAACTGAAATACGGTCTTTTTTCTAAACCAAATGAAAACAATCAAAAAAACCGGACTATCTTCTGCCTCAAGCCATTTAGAACTGAACTTTGTCCCTCCTTGCATATTTAACTGGAAAACTGGAACCTGCCTAGGCTGAGATGCTTTCTTGAAGGTAATACCCTGACATGTGTGGGCTATTGCTCTGCAGCACATCTGTCTTAATCATTTGGTGCACTGGGGCTACAGGCCCACCTAACATTACTCTCTGTCCTGATCAACAGATACTTCAAGGAGACTTGGTGTGTGTATAAGATAAGCTTTAATGCTGTGTACCTTTAATGGATAAGGGAAAAAAAAATGCATAGGTTTTTTGTTTCATTTTATAGAAGACTTGTAAGAGGATTGCAGAGGGACTTAGGGTTTCCCCCTTTTCAGCTTTTTTCGATCTTGTAGTCACAAACAAAAAAAAGGGGCTGATGATGTACAAAATGTCTTAAGCTTGCCAATAACAGGGATTCCCTCCCCCCTTCTCAACCTTAAGCTGCAGAGTGAAAAAAAATCCCCTCATCTAACTGAGTATCTAACCAGTATTCTGCCTGTTCTCATACTGTAATTCTCATGTTCTGAAATTGGTCTAGTGGTCTGTTATGGGACAGAGTAAATGATTTCCTGTATAGCTGTGATTGATCTCTCTGAATGTAGTTTGTCTGGTGCCAATGTGAAATGTCAGGAACAATGCACAGAAATCAACATTTCAACAAGGATTTTTACCTAAGTCTTTGAAATTGCAGAGACCTTTTAAATCTGATTGCTTAGATTAGAGGCATAGGAGGCAGAAAGAAGGCTTGATTTTGAGTGTGACTGCATTGCTACACACCAATCCACTGATCCTATAAATATTTGCACTTTTATTCTCTTTAATTAGTGAGAACTAGTTAGAAATAATGATAAAAAAACTGGTTTAAAAACTGAAAATTATTTCATGCTCCTTACGCCTCCTCAGGAAGGGAGAAACTGTCTTATCCAGGAACAGTGAAGTTACTCTAACAAAAGAATGGCATAGCCTTGGAAAGGGCAAATGACAGGTGTGTTTATGAAGGTGTAACTTCTAAGTGTGCATCTTTTGCTATAGCAGCTGTGGTATTAATGTTGGAAGAATACTAAGTAGAACTTGTGTTAATTATTGCAATAGGTGATGGCATTCTCTTTGTTTATGCTAAATCTTCTTCCGTAAAGAAGAGTAAGTCCAGTGTCGTAAGTTAAGACTTGTGCAGGAGAAGCCTATCAGCAGTTTATTTAGAATTTGCTGAGGATGGTTACTAAGCTTCCTGTGTAAATTTTCCCGTGGAAATTATATTGATGGCACATGGGCTAGAAGGTTCTCATTTCTTCTCACCTGACCAGAGGTTATAAAGCAGGCATGGTCGTCTCACTTGGAGGCAGCCTAATGTTTGGACAGTAAAACCTGTAATGCTGTTTAAGTTCATTGTCGGGAGGAAAGACTGCCTGCCTTATAGTGGTTTGTACGATATGTGAATTTAGCGTACAGGAATTTCCCACTTGTGGAGAAACAAACTGGCTTCTAGAAATGGCTACAGCTGGGAAAAACTCCGTCAATTGCAAGCTCAGAGTCAACATGCAAGTTAGAGTGTGAGCATGAGTTTGAAAAATCTTGATTAGCTTGTGCTTCAGGTGAAATAAAAATAAGATACCAACTCTTTTCCTTTCCTTTTCTCCTAAAGTACCCGCTGTTACGTTTTTCTTTAAAATAAATTCAAAAAAATCAAGTGAAATTGTTGCTTGAAAATTGGCATTAAGTTCATTGTGTGTGTCATTTACACAGAAACAGCCCTGGAATGGAAACCTTTAAAATTCTCTACCAAAGAATTCAATTTCCTTATACTTCTAAAGTTGTTAATTTAAATATTTTGGCAGTAGCAGTTTTTTCATTTTAGAAACTTTACTGAAAATACTTTGCGTGGGCAACAATTCCAAACTTTTATGCAATGGATTATATTTCGTGACATTTTTGCAAATTAGATTTTTTTTTTTTTTTTTGCATTTTAGATGTGTTTTAATTTTTCCTATTGATTAAGAGCAGATGGTTAGCTTAATGCCAACTAAGCTTAATATGGCCAAACCTTATTTTTCTGGGTTTAATCCTCTAATATGCGTCAGGAAAACTTTGGAGTATTTTCTGCTACCCTCAAAATATGGTGGGCCATATTTGTAAGGTTTCTAGGGTATTCTCTGCATAGCACTGCATTGTAGATAATGAATAATTTGACATTAGTTGAACGGCCTTCTGTGGAAGTGATGTCTTCTCCATAACCCTTCCTAATCTCCCTTGTCAGTAAATACAGGCTCTGAGTGTGTGCCTCTCTGGGGCTATGGTGCCTTATTACAGCGTTATCACAGCCAGCACCGCAGTGGCAGTGAGCTTGCTGGTGGTGGTTTAGCTTCATTGCATTAAAATCAAATGACTTCTGACAGAAAGTTTGTGGAGAAGAGGGGGCTTCTGGTCGTCTGTGCTGCATGTTCGGGTTGGTGTGAAGTGAGGAACAGGAGAGAATGGCATTTCTGTTAGTGTTACTAGTGAGATGAGTGTAGATAGTGCAGAACTTATCCTGGGTTGCCTGCTTGGAGAAGAAGGCAGCGTTTTATATGGTGGCTGCTGTCTTGGCTTACAAGCCAGTGAGTGAACTACTTATGTGAGTTATTGCAGTGTTACAGAGCAGAATTGTGTACCTGCAATTGCCAAGGGTCCCCTTAGCACTGATGTCAGTGGGGAGTGCAACACCAGTTGGTTTCTTCCTCAGGGAAAGTGAGATGTGACATAGGGATTTATGTTTTCGAGATGTGTCTTCAGCTTTGAAAATCAAGCACTAAGTAGTTGTATTTTAGAATGTGTTTTGATTTTCAAGATGTGTATTTTTGAGGGGAAGAAGCTTCCACATCTTCTAACTTCTGCCGCATAACTGAGATTCTTATATTAGAAGTCTGTTCTTTCTCTGTGGTCAGTGGACACTGAGAGAATAGTCTGTAAATCAGTTCAGAGCATCTAAATTGGATTACTTCCTTGATTTGTTCCCTTATGGAGCCCACTGTTCTGCACAGAGGAAGCTTAGGGAAACTAATGTCATTATATACTCTCTCATGTCAGCTATGGTAGAACTTCTCTACCCAACTTCATTAATATTTGCATTACATGGTGGAAAACGACCTGAAATTTGGTATCATTCCTTTTATGTTTCAGACAAACTTTTCCATGAAAGATTGGTGATGAGCAAATATTACAATACTACAGAATGGTACTTTCAAAATGTGTTAATGTATTTATATTGCCTTGAAAGTAATAAACTCCAGATGCTTTCCAAAATCTCATTCAAGATGGGATAATAAAGAATTGTGGTACTTGAAATTTGAAAAAAATTATTACAAAGAGGGACAAAAAGAACTTAGTCAATTTTAATGAATGTGTGATTTTATCTCTGCAAAAGTAGTCTTAAGGCTGTCTGGGGCATTTCAGTTTTGAATGTTTTGCAAATGAGAAGTTTGGAGTTATGGTCAGAGATAGTTTTTTAAAGTATTATACATATGCTTGTGTGTTTTTGTAAAGTAATTAGTTGACTGAGTAAAACTTCTCTAGTGTGTCGTACGAGTGTTTGGAGTGTTCTGACTTGCTAATACATTGAAATGGTAACAGTTGCAATGTACAGAAGTACTGCTTTTGAATCTCCATCACTGACCTGCAGAGTTGTCGCACAATTGCAAGAATAATTGTGGGTGGTCAAGCTTTCTATATGGCTGACAGTAGAGCAGTTTTTCTAGTAGCTTGAGAGAGCTGCATAGGATCACTTTGTGTACTTGAAGTTAATCATTGGTGAAGTGCCTTGTTGGATCAGGGTCAGCGGTTCACTTCCTCAAGGGATCCTATCTCTACTTACCATAATCTGTTTTTCTTATTTTCTGTAATTTTCAATTCTAGAGGGACATGCTTTGTTTTTTGGTGGGTTTTTTTTTTTGTGGGTGTGGTGGGTTTTTTGTTTGGTTTTGTTTATTTGCTTTTGTTTTCAAAAAGAAAAATCTGAAATAATTTATTAGCAAATGCCTAGCAATGAGGTGACTTCTCTCAAGTCTATGTTCCTTCAAGTACTAGCAGCAACTTCCTAGTCCTAGGGACTTGCAGCCTGATAGGAGGCCATGGGAACCAGAGAGGCGGTGCTCAGTTGGCCAGGCCTGGGAAAGGAGCCCAAAGGTTGCTGCAGTGAGATCATGAAGTTGTTCAGTTTATGAATATTTGCATCTTGATTCGGTTCCTTTGGTGTAAGAAATGAGTTTCTCGCTCAGCTGAAATAAAACATACTGAAATGTAAAAATACGTTCTTGGAGCTTCTTGCTTCAGTGATTTTCATATGAAATAAGAAACGTTAAAAATTAGTCCCAAGTTGACAGTGTTTATACTATCTGTTGTTCCTATCTCTTGCAGTGACATATTCTTAGTGGTCTTGATTAAGCAGGGTGTTTTCATGCAAAAGAAATGTGCCATGGCAAGCAGCAGAGTGGCCAAAGACACTTTGGCTGATATTAGAGAACAGTATTAAATGAGAAAATGTTTAGAATGATGTTGTTGGTTTAAAATATGTGTACATATTGCTTTATAATCCCATAATGAAAGTGAAATCAAACATATAAATCTGAGACTGCTACATTCAGTGGATAAGGCTGGCTTGTCAGAAAAATATTTTAATGAACTATAACTCTTTCTGGGGAATATTTGGGTTTACAGTAGAGGCAAACATAAATAAAATAGTCTTAGAATAATTTACATGATGCTAGGTTAGTGATTGCAGTGGACTTGCAAGGCTTCATCCGTTTGGAGAATAATACATATGTATATCTAGAGATAAAAATACAGTATCTCAATGACTGAATTTAAGAGCTGTTCCATTGTAAGAAGCACAAATTTTCAAATTTAGGGAATTCAAACCCAGAAAGCTGCTGTCTGACTTAGAAGATTGAGTTAATTGCTGACTCCACAGGCTTCGGCTTTATTCTTTGCCTCCTTCCAGTCTATGAAACAACTTGACACCAAAAAATGTGGTGTATGACACTGGAAAATGGCCTGAGAGCTCAGAGTGTGGCATGGCAGTGACTTGTAGCATCCTCAGAGCTGATGGGAGAGCCCTGCAGTGGGAGTGGGGCTTTTCCTGGTGCTCAGAGAGGCAGCAATGCCCCTGCGAGCTCAGCACAGCCTTTGCTTGGGTCCAGCTGCTGTGTCTGCTCTGCACTGCTTCCCACACAGACAGAACAACAACTCTGAAAAGGTCACAAAACCATGGGTTTTTTTAAATGACTTGATAACAGTCTGCTACACTGAAACACGGAACAGGGTACAAGTTTGGGTTGCAGTGGTGTCTTTTTTGCAGAATGTTTTGATGGAATCTGTATTTTTTTTTTTTTTTTGACAAAAAATTTTATGGATCTGTTACTTGAAAATAAATTAGTCTAGGTTAAAATGAAAAACTGTTGTTTTAACAAAAAGAAGGGAGACTAGCTGTCTGTCATCTCTGGCACCAGGTTTAAGACACTAGTATTATTTTCTTGGGTACAGGTATTTTCTGCAAATAATTACATTTTGACTTTGAAACTCATTATTTTGAGAATATTTAAGTAGAAAATTTTATCCCACATGTGGAATATTCTTTTCTGTTCGTTATTGGCAAATGTAGTCAGTCCATATAAAATTCCGTCATATGGACTGCTTCCTATTTTATGTCAATCTCTGAAGACAGAACAGGGAATGACAGGGCTAATTATACTCTGTCATGCTTAGTCATCCACATACACTTCTGTTTTCAAGGGTAAAAGTCAAAATGTATGTGCATCTCATTGCAGTCAATACAGATATATTTTCTTGGAAATATTGAATATGTGCCAGAAATACTTGGGACATTTAAAAAAAAAATCATGAGTAAAAATGAATTGGATAATCACACAAGTTTCTTACTTGATTGTCTCTGTGACAACTCTAAAACCAGAAAGCATGGAGGATGAAAAGAGTACAAACTTTTTTATTGCTTTTAGTTTAGAGATCCCAGAGTTTTCAAAAGCTGGTGTCTTTTTTTCAAATGAGTCTTTTTTTAAAATAAGAGTGTCACAATTTCTAGGAAAGCATAATATTTTTATTGTATTATAGATTAGTTGTCAAGAAGACTTTGGAATGCCCAATTGACTGTTACTGTTCACTGGTAGAGATATTGGTTGCCTACGAAGTTGATGATTAGCATAATTAATTACTCTAATTGGATGATCATATCCTGGTGCTGTGTCTTGAGTTCAATACATTTTTACAAGTTGTTGAACAAGTGTTTTCTCTCTTATGGACGTTTTTTAGTCCTTTTCTCCTCTGTGCGAGTGTGCTATGTAAAGTCTCTGAACTGTACTGCAGAGAGACAGGCAGTGCGATGAGCCCAATCTCTACAAGCACATTCTCTATGCGGTGCAGGACCAGACCTTCCCAGAGTAATAGCTAGATTCTGATAAAGCCTGAATTATACTCAGTGTGAATGTTTGTACCCTGAGGGCATCTGTCCTCTGCTTGAAGTGGTGTATCAGATCACGTCTGTGAGCGCATGTAGCCGCTGTCGAGATTGAGAGAATTTAAAACATAGTTGAAAGTGATTTGTAATCCCCTTACTGGAATTATATCTGAGGTTGTTTTCTCATACTCATTTAGTTTTAAAGCTGTGTCTAGTAAATTAAGTTGCTTTTTCTCTAATGCTTGCTTTCTCAGATTCTCAAGAAAATGAGTGAAAACTGACTGTCACGTTGTGACCTTCTCCATTTCTGTTTAGTGCTCCCAATCAATCACGAAGATGTATATGTTGTATCAAATCCATATTTAGCATGCAGTCTGAACACAGAGATGCAATGGTGAAACTGTGCAAAATCAATAAAAATCACCTCCAGGCCTTGCTGTTTAGCTGCATTGTGTTTCAGCACTGCAGGGAGAGAAAGCTCAGGTCCTGCCTTTCAAAGGAGAGGCACTGCCAGTGTGGGAGCTTTAAAACATTCCTCCTGCAGAGTCCAGCTTCTGTTAAATATTCTGTTCATTCCTTGTAGCTCCAAACCCATTCCTTTGCAGGATTCTTTCCCCCTCAGGAGCCATTTACATCAAGTGATGTCAGTTCTGTTTGGTAGAACACAGTGAGGTGTGAGGATTGATCAAATGTAGCTAATGACATACTTTTTATAGCCACTTGGTTGGGAGCACGAGGCTTCTCAAACATCACTCTAATATGTTTATTTCGCTGAAATTTCTTGACACAGTTGAAAGGTGTTTGTTCGAAAGCAAGGATCCTCCAGTTCTTGCAATACTTTGGTGGGATTAAATGCACTCTCAGTTTCCTGCTTCACAAAAAATGCCATTGTGACAGGCACTTAAGTCTTGGGGCTATTAACCCTTTCTCAGAAAGAAGGTGACTGTTAAAATTGAAGGCACTGTCACAGTAGATGCAACTTTCTATACAAAGAAAGAGTCTCAGAAGCGGAATATTGTTCATTCCCTATTTAAAGGACTAATTTTAATTGATACATATTTTTGGAGACATTCAGGAGCCTTATTTCAGTATTCTGACAACTGGTGCCTTCCTGTGTTCCCTGTCCAGAGGGAAATACCTTCCAGTATAAATTTGTCTTCTTACAGCTAGGAAAATGAACTCGCAAGTAAGATTGAACATGCAAAAAAAAAAAAAAAAAAATTACAAGAATCTGACCTTTTAATGCAAACCTTGCATAGATTTAGAGTAAAAAAAACCAGGAAAAGATATGGCAAAAAAAAGGGCAGTGCATTTAAGGGATGGTCATAGGGCTTGAAATTGGCCTTGTTTTGCTTCTGTTGTTCTAATTTATTGAAAGTAGTGTGGAAAAAAGTATTCAAACCAGTAAGTGTAAGTATAAATAGTAAATAAACTGATTATCCTTAGAGGTTCAGTAAAACTGTAGAGAAGTTCTATTAGAACTTCTATTGTTACTTGTGTAATAAATGCATAATTGCTTATAACACTTGTATTAGTAGCAATAGAACAGGAAGAGGAAGATGTATCCTCAGGGTATTTTCCTGTAATTTTGGAGCCTTTTTTTGTCTGGCTTCTAACAGGAATGTGATAAAAGCTTCCGGAAATCTGTTTGACACAGATCTTTCTTGTGCCATCTTCCTGGTATCCTCAGCATTGGCCAAGGGGGGCTGAAGCTCTGACAAGAGCAGGATTTTTTCTCCCTGCTTTCTCTGGCAAATGGCCCTCAAGCAAATAGCCTTCATTTGTGCTTTAGACCCAGAGCCAGCACATAATTCATCATATGCAACTCTTATCAAAGTGCAGTGGAAGGTTGAGAAGGAGGGAGTTCAGAATTTAAGAGTTTAATATTTTGGAATATGTGTAAGAAAATGTTGCTTTTCTTTGTGGCACCTCTCCTGCTCTAGAGAACTGAGTTTCCTGGAGCACAAAAGTGATTGTTTTGGAAAACGAACTGGTATAATGTAATAAACCAGTTTCTTTATCTGTTTTGACTAGTGGAAATTACTGTTGCAAGACACAAAAATGAGTGCTATGGACAGCTTAAAATTGGAGGCTGTAGAGGAATTAATTTCCCTAAAAGCTTTCCAGAAATATACTTCTATGAAATTATATCTAGCACTAGACGATGTATATTTCTTTCCTTTAAATCCTGGGAGTGGAACTGCTCTGGACAGTCCTTCAGTCTCCTCCCATAGAGGAAGCACAAGAAATGAGACACAAAATCAGACTTGATTGGAAGGTGGAAATTTGTCCTGTGGTCATCCCTAAAGGATAGAAGAAGTGTAATAATTATCACTAAGCCCCGTACATTGGTTCTTAACCCTGCATTTAAGTGGATATGTACTGTTCTCTTGAGGTGGCATGAGCAGATACTGGCCTAAATAGGAAATGATGTGAAAATTTGTGAAGCCTTCCCCTTCCCCCTCCTTGGAGCTAGTCAGAGTACGGTTGAGGGTACAAGGTGAATGTAGGATAAGATTTGACAGGTTAGGATGCTTGGTAAGTGGGAGGATGTGCATGTCCTAGGTTTGGCTGGTGCTGGCTGCACAGTTATTGTACCTGGAACACTATGAGTGGTGACAGCACAGCCTTCCTGTGTGCAGAGAAGTTCTTTGCAAATCAGCATAGAATAGCTTGCAAAAGTCTCTCTGCTGCAGAACATACATGAAGGGGAAGAAGGTCTTTGTGCAGCCTTATGGTTACAGGAAGGAGATGGTGAGAGCAGTGTAAAAGCTTCCTGCAAAAATTTGGAAATGTGTAAAGGTTAAAATGCTATCCTTTACTCACCTCACAGGAGAACAAATTTTAGCCACTCATTCTGAAAGGAAGGAAGGAAGGAATAATTTGTTTGAAACTTGGCGGAAATGGTAGAGTTCCCTTACATGTACACAGGTGTTTCCTGGATGGAATGTGATCTATCCGTATTTTAGGGTATAGTTTCACCTATCTTTGAGCATTCTCTGGGGCTGCATAGGAAAATGAGCTTTTCTTGGGCTTGAAGTTGGAGAAATAATGACCACCTTTTCAGCTATAGTGTACACTGATGATTTCTAACCATTAGCATTATTCATTTTGTTACAAAACCTTTTTTGTTACTAGGTTAAGATGGAGCAGGATGCTTTCTGTAAGGGTAGCAAATTAGAAGGGAAGAATGTTGATGGTTAGTGCTTTTGACAAAGCCTTACTTAGTCAACCCCTAGAGGATCAGGGTGAATAAACCATTTGAGACACGTTGTAAAATTAAACTGTGCAAAAGTATAACGAGAGAGTGTACTCCCACCTCATTTTTGACTACTGGACATTATTACGTGTTGCAGGTGTGATTAAAATTAATTAAATTCCTGAGATGTCCATGCTGCCACCAGAAGGATATTCCTGCCATTGTTTCTGTCCCAGGCCTTAGCATCCATTATTTGGCTGTTCTTCATCATAGCAGCATCATAATTGAGCTTGTGGAGAAATCACTCTGCTTGTGTCTGATTAGATTTTAATAGTTAAATTCTCTGATCTGATTTATTCTGTGCTCTAACTGCACCCATCCCTGGAGGGAAAGAGTGACGGTGCAGTGAGACCCAGCTGAATGGGAGAGGAAGCCAGAACTTATTTGCAGTGGGAGGATGGGTTTAAGTGTATCTCAGCTGTTTGTGGGGTGATTTGACAGGTCTGAAAACAAACAAAAAGCAAAATGAATGGTGTATTTTGTTTCTGCTTTAAGAAAGGAAGTATCTAAAAAGGAGAAAAATAAAGAAAAATTACTAACGCATTTCTTTCAATACTAAAAACAAAGATGAAATTTGTAGTGCTGGATTTGGTCAGCAATTACTATCCTTTTGCTTTCTGAATATTGCTGGGGCACACACGTTTATGATGGGGAGCTATCTTAAAGGAAAGCAGCATGTCCAGACAGCAGTGTGACAGCCAGGAGGAATTTCCAACTGCTGCCAAATGTGCTGGTGCACCAGCCTAGTACCACGAATTGCTTAGGATGCAGGTTGCACCTCCTGCCACAGATGTTCTGACTCCCTCTGCAATTCAGACTGGACTGCACTTTTAAGTGCTGGTCTTTATATCCCCCTCCCTCAGCTGGCCTTGTGTGAAGGATTACAGCGGAGGAATTTAAGGCTCCAGGGGAATTTGTATTTTTAACACCTAAGGGCTTGTCTGGCCTGTGTTTTTGTGTTTTAACGCATGGCCAAATGCATGACTGTTCTGTGTGGCCAGTGCATTGCTGACAGGTAGAATTCCCATTGCTTAGTTTGAGGACTCTTTCCACAACCCAGCGAAGTTGTGTGAAATGTATTTAACACTTGGTAAACAAGTCCTTGAGCTAGCCTTTGTATTTTTCCAGTTATTGTAGTACTTTACAAAGCACAGGTACTGTCCATCTCTAAATCTGGTATGTATTCTGTATCTTTTTTTGTCCATACACATTTGAAAAGGGTTTTGCTAATTACAGTTCAGTAGTTCAGACCTATTGCATGTTGAGATCACTCTGATTAAATTCTGAGAATGTGCATTAAGCTTGATGGTGATGCTTATGAATTTTTTTTTTTTAATTGAAACTGCTGCCTCTCATCTCATCCATGGAGATACTTTCTCTCTGACACACAGCTACATTATGATTTTCTGTGATTAATGTTAATTGATAAATGATAGTTGGAGTCTCTTGTTTCAACCTTATTAGAGATTCCAAATTGAAACTCAGAAAGCATGTTCCTGAATGCATGAATGGTACAAGGAATGAGGAAAAATAGCTTTTGGAAAACATGTAAAAGATTGCGCAAATGGATAGGTAAAATTCTTAACGTCATTTTTTCAGCACATGGATGATTCTTACATTAATTACTAAAGTGTACACTAAAGTAACTCCTTTTCTAATAGATTCAAGTGATACTTTTAACAATATATATTTCCTGTTCATTGATGTATGAAAAACAATTTTTTTCCAGCTTTTGTGAATATATCTCAGAAGGTGATTTATGCTTCTACTGTGTGCAGTTTTATTGTAACTGAAAGCTGCAGCTGCTACGTAAATTCAGCAAACAAAATCTCTCAAGGTTAAAATCAGTCTTTGGAAATACAGTAATTACTGAATTGGGAGAAATCTAGGTCCAGATTCTAGAAAGCAGATCTCAAAATTATAACACTTTAGTCAGAAGTGGGATCTCTCTGAAGTAGATTTCTGGTTGTATCCTATGTTAGCTAATATGTGTAACTTCATTTTAACAGGATGATGTAATTGATGGATGTGAGTTCCACGCTGTCTCCCAGTCAGATCTTTACATGCCCATTGCCTTAGGAACCTTGTAGTGGGAGTACAGTTGCACCATGATCAGTCTGAAGATTTACAAAATGATATAGCAGTTCTGGTCTGTCAGTCCAGTTCATGATATGTTGCCAGTGCAAGATCTGCTGGATTAATGTAAAGGTGTATTTCGACACCACCTTTATTTAGGAAGGGTAGGAAGGTACATATATATATATATATATATATATATATATATATATATATATATATATATATATGTATATGTGTATGTGTATGTATGTATGTGTATATATGTATACATATATATATACACACATATATATGCAAACTCTCCTGGTGCCAGACTCTTCTGATGATTTAACTTACTTTAATACCATAATTCATTGGAACCAATTTCACTGTTAAACAGTGAGTGATACTTCATACTGAGAAGTGGAAAAGAGTGAGGATTGTTTTCTGTTTCTTTAATATGTGTACAGTACACCCAGTTTTGCTAATCTCAGTATCAGTCTATGTGCATGTGTCTAATTTAAGATGACCATTTTTGTTATACGAACACCTATCACTCTGCATATTAGTCTGTTTACTTCAGAGTGTAATTGCATATAAAAACATCACATGACCCTTTCCACTTATTTTGAGATGTTTGCACCCTTTTAGAAAACATTCTTGGAGTAAAAAGGGAGCTTTATCTCAGCTTGTGTCACAGTAATACTTTTTTTCTGTTTAATATGGCTCTATGTGTTTAGAGCATAATATGTGTGTTTTTATTAATGTTGACAGTGCTTGTGTAAAATGAGCATTGTGTATTTTAAAGATTGGATAAGTGGTCTGGTAGGTTTTAGGAATGAAGTGGACTGGTTTCTGTTACCATTTGGTGCAACAATGTTGCTTATACTTCTTTAGGATTCTTGCCTTCTCTCTTTTCATTTATCGTAGAATGAAAATGCGTAAGTCAAATGAAAAAAAAAGTCTAATGGGCTATTAGAGTCTAAAGCCTCACAGGTGGGGCTTTCACCAAATTATTGATCTTTGGTTTCTATAGGTCCTAATCCTTAAAAGCTGTAGAAGTTGTACTGAGGTATTAAAAGGCTGTGGTCTAAAATTTATTTGATGTTTAGTTTGGAGGCTGAATTATAAAATAAATGAAAAAAAAATTGCTGGTCAAGGATTATTGCTTCATTATTTGGCAGACTGAAATAAACCAGGAAAAAATTGTCTTATTAAGACAGAAAAATCAATATTTTATTATGATTCTTGGCCACATTTGAGTGGAAACAAAAGAGTTAATGTTCCCAGGGTTTGCAGGAAAAAGATAGGAGTGTTGATACGTTTCTTCTCCATCAGGTGTCCTGACTTGATTTTTGTGAGATAGGTGACTCTGGAATCAGTCACTTCAGTGGGACAGCTTTCTTTCTTTTCTCCTGCTGAGTGCGTGTTTGTATTTGGTACAAAATGGAATTGGTTTGACAGGAGAGACTGATGCAGAGAGTTGCCAGGATCATTTCACCCTGTCAGCCAGACACTGCCTGGCAAAGAGTCCTTGGTTCACATCTCTGCTCGGAATCACGCAGAGGGGGAAACTGTGGCCTTGGTCTTCTCTGTCCCTGGCAGCTTTCTGGGTTCTTGTTCGTGGAAGGCAGCTGTAACCTTGACAAGGGCCAGCTGGTCCTTCACCCTGTCCTAACACCTTTCTGCCTGCCTGCCTCCTTCAGTTACTTGATCAGTTACATACCTGCGGGATGACTGCGTCCATCAGGGAAGATGCTGTGGGAAAAGCAATAGGGAAGGGGTAGGAAGCTCAACACAGACCATGGGTGAATTTTTATTGGTTTTCAAGAAGGTGGAAAATCTATGAGGTGAGCAGTGCTTTCTGTTTTCCCTGTGAAGCAGTGGACAAGTTTTTAAAAAAGGAAATTTGATCTGATTTTTACTTTAAAGGATTACAACATCCACAGCGATGCAGATGCTGGTAGAAAAATTGTGCCCAGAAGACCACTCAGAATATGGAATTAAAGGGCACAGGAATGAAGGACTGATTAAAATTATTGGGCTGTGAGGATATGGGTTTGGGATGAAGTAGATGGGGAATGGGTGTATGTGGCAAGTGAACAAGAAGGAGGTGGATGATATGGAATTATGTAGTAAGGTTATACGATTTTAATAATGCTTGAATACAGTTCTAGTAATGCCTTTCATGTCCCTAAAATTGATCAAATTACTGTGCCGTTTAGAAAATGAATCAGGCTTCCTTTCTTTGGTCTAATCTGCCCAGGTGCAGAAGTGCAGTGTTCAGTTGAATTAGTGCAAACTCCATCTAAGTCCTGGGATCTGTGCACAGGTAGATGAAATGAGGCAGACTCGAGATACCTGAGCTTCCAAAAATAAAATGAGGAAATCAAAATTCTGCTTCGGTGCTTCACTTAGCAGTAAGGGTTTTTTTTTTTTTTTTTTCCATCTCTCAAATGTCATAGTCTTTGTCTCTTCTGACATTCCTCACTCTCCTCTTTGTAAGCTCACTTTCATCTACAAAACTTTTTTTCCCTTTTCTCTTCCCTAGTCTTCTTCTTTTCCTCAGGGTTCTTGTAGGATCTTTAGCTGTAACCTTTCGTGCTAACTCTGTTGGTTTTTTGCCTGCCGACTTGTGATTGATGACTGTGCTTCTGGTGCTTACCCTTCAATTTCTACAAACCTATCTGGTACCATCCAGAAGCACCTTTGAATATCTGGAGCAGAAACCTGGATGAACAGTTCTTAGCCCGTTTGTCTTAGGGTGGCTATAAAGAGAATGCTGCTGGTGGATCTTGTTTGAGAAATGCTGTCTTTCAATGTAAAAAATCTCTAAGAAATGAAGTGTGTAAACCAGAAATGTAGTAGCATAATTTTCCATGACTTGCTTCTTCATTTATTTATATATTTAAAATTATATTTAAATTTAAAACTGATTCTAGGATTTTTTTCCATGACTGTTGTTAAGATTCCAATTAATTTACTTCTTCATATGCTATCCTATTCTACTGAATTTTGTAATAAATCCTGTGACAGTCTGTTTAAGGGGTAAGGCCATGTAGTTCAGAAGTAATTTCCTTGTTTCACAAGAATTTTTAACTTGAAAGAGTATCATATGATTACTTAGAGTAGAACTTTGAGGGGTTTTGCTCTTTCTTCTTATTTGAGGTAGAATAAGATTTTGCTGTACAAAATTGGCTTCTTTGGGAAGTTGAGTAGTTACCATTTGTAGAAGTATGCAGTTTATACATCTGTATATTTACTAAGAGAGAGTGAAGCAGTGTACAACATTTAGCAGCTGACTAATGCCAGTTACAGACTCATTCTGCAAATAATTGGTTTATTTTCTTACAGGCAAAAAATGAAGATGTAATAATTTTTCACCTAGTTAAATCAACAGGGTATTAACTTTCTTTGCTGGTATGGATTTTCTTTATCAATATTGATTTTGGGGAGATAAACCTCTTACCTTATTTGCTTATGGAAAAGGCGAAGTAGCACATATTGACTCATTCCTTCATTCCAACTGCAGTTGTAATTTGGTGGTGAAGTTTATAAGACTAAATGAGCTGTCTGAACTTTGAGCTCCCTCAATAAGGTTCAGCAAACTCTTACCAGTTTTTAAAAGAAAGGTACTGAAAAAATGGAGATTTTCATGTACTTTGCTGTACAAGGAGTAAACTTATTTGGAGATCCACACAGACACATACATATAGTCTTATTTTTAAAAATGAACCAATTTTATTCTAAAAATTACCATGTTTGTGCATTTTGATGTTTGTCAGTGAAAACCTCGTATACTTTGTCTCTGTTTATTCTTGTGTAATGTCACTGTATGTAAGATGGGTGTGTGGCTCAGAGAATACCTACAAACCACCACAGTATTTGTATGGAAAAATTCTGAGAGGTCTTTAAATGAATGAGGATTTTACAATGTAATTCTAAAAACAGCACTTTGAGGTTCGAGTGTTGTGTTTTTGTGGGTTTGGGGGCTTTTTTTGAGGATTGTGGTGGGTTTTTTTTTAATGTGTTTGTTGTGGGTTGTTGGGGTTTTTTGCTTGGGTGGGTGGTTTTTGGTTGTTTTTCTTTTTCTTTGTGGGTTTTTCTTTGTTTCTTTTACATTTTTAATTTCTCTCTTCCTGACACATTCTTTAAAACTGTAATAAAATGTACTTCTCTGACCTCGCACAGTTATTTCTATGTGTGTTTTCTTGGAAATAGGTTTTCTTGGAGGCTCTTTGCTTGCAAAGTTTATTCTGAATCTGATTTCAGTTTAAAACATGAAACCTTTTTTCTGGCTCTAAATTGCTGGGTCATCTTGTTTGATTATAATATGAACTCTGGTGTTTGGTAAACTGTGTAAGCTAACTGCATTAGAGCAGGTAGAGACAGACAGGCTGTTGGCAAATGCTCCTTGTGGACAAGACCTTCGGGAGTTGCTCTTCCTGTTCCTCTTCAGTCTTGGATAAAGTGCTGAAGAGGCACAAACAAGGTAACAGCTTCCTAGGCTCTGCAATGCAATTCACCTAGTCTTAGTTCTCTTGATTGAAATGCTGCGTGTTTTCAGCAAGAAATTATGCAGATGGCTTGAAATTGTGTTGGTGCCACTTACCTGCAGGAAAACAGAGGGTTTTTTTTTCCTAATCTGGGTTTATTTGAAGGAATAATGTAATTCTAGTAGTGATGCAATGGCAATTTTTAATGTTTCCTGAAGTTAAAACCAATACTGTTAAAAACAAATACTGTATTTTTATATCTAAAGACAGAACGTGGTACTGTTACAATGAAGTGTTAATTTTCGCTATTTCACTTGTTCTGATTTCTGCTGTCATTTAGCTTATGCCTTAAATACTTATGGAACAGCTTTTTTATCGTTTTTAAGGGTCCTATAATAGTCTTAGAGAAGTAGCATTGGAAGTATTAAATGACTGTGAACGTAGTGTCAGAGGATTAAAGCCTAAAGCTCATTTTCCCTGTACAGCTATAAAAGTACTTTATTCTGGTCAGTATTACGCCATGGATAGTGATACCACAATCCTCAATGACTGTGAATCAAATCAAGCAGAGAAAATACAATGTTGAAGAGACTTAAACCTGCAATATCTGTTTGCAACTGCTTTGAAATTTTATTGGTGGCATGACTTGCAGCATCAGACTTCAGGTCTCTTGAGGTGAATCCTTCTGTTTAAAAACCCTCAGGAAAGAGATACACCTATGCCTGGTAGTTAATTTGTTCAGAGTTTTGAAAGTAGGGCAATTCTTCTAATTGTACTACTTCCAAGAGCTGTTCTGTTGTTGATTTACCTTTCATGTATGAGAGATTCTGCTTTTGAGAGGTTCTTTAGAGTTTAAAAATATGAGACTTTGTAACACAGATTTCTGATCTGTTATATGGAGGGAGATGGCAAAAGGTAATACCAGCAGCTATAAGATCTTTAAAATCTTGGAGTAAGCTAAAGCTTCATTCACATTTTTTCATGATTGATTGTACAGCTTAGAAAAAATTTCTGTACAGAGTTAAGTGGGTAGTTACAAGCAGTTAGGCTATTGTAGTATGTATGTTAAGCTCTCTAGACTCCTGCAATTAAGCCTTCAACACTCAGGTGTAGTGAGGATCTTGAAACTCTGGGATTAGCCCTCACTGATTGCATGGGACAAGTGTATTTAATTGGCATCAGATGTCTGTAGGTGGCCTGACTTGTCGCACGCACAGGATCTATGTGGATCCATCTGAAGGAAGAATATAAAGTCTGCAGATGTTCGAGGGTCAGCAGTCATGTATTATATTAAAAAAGACATGTCAGCTACACAGCGTGTTCCTGAGGTTTCAGTGACTGCATTTCATGTGCAGATCATTACGCCCATTATTCTCCTTCCAGAGACAGGGAAGGTGAAGCACAGAGACATTACCTGCCTAATGACACAAGCGAGTCCACGGGCTGGACTCCCTATCTCATAAACCTCTTGTCCATCTTATGTCCACAGAACCAAAATAAGATACTTTTATTGAATCATTTTCTTAAAAATCTCTGGAAGGGCTTCTCGGTTGTTACAGGCGCTGTATTTCAGAATGCTTTTAGATGTTTTTAGGCATTATAATTGTCTGTATTCAGAGAAAAGTGGAAAAACCTCAGACCCTTTCTTTTAATGCAGTGAGAAAAAAAATTCATACCTAGATGGCAATTCCATCCCAAAGCTAATTTTACAGCTCAATTATTAACCCCTGGATAATAATTCATAATGAAAGTGCTGTCAGTTCTTTAATTACAGTGATTATAATAGAACCTGTAATAATAAGGCAGCACCCAAGTTTTTGAGCTGCTGTGTCAGCTGTCGAACCCAGGCTCACAAAAATCCCTTTCTGAGTGGAAATGTGGTGTAATGCTATTGAAGGGGGACTTGCATCTGCTCTTTTCAATGAGCACATCAGCTAATGTATGAAACTGTCTTCCTATCGTTACAGCTGCACAGAAAGTAAGTCTTAGTGCATTTGCAGTTATTTTTGCTTCTTTAAAAGATAAAAAGCTTTTCATTCTTAGAGTAGATAAAAACCACTGTTGTTCATGGCAATTGCGGAAGTATTAGCACTGTTAAGAATGGTAATTATTCTTTTTTACTAAAAATATCTTTACAGCAAACTTTGCTTTGAAGCATTGGCATTTCATTTATGCATAGGTTATAGTGCCAAAGTCTTCCTAGCAATACTTGCCCACACAGTGTGGAAGATGATGCACCAATGACCCGATTTATCAATATCCGCCCATTTTCCATTCTGCTCCATCAGTACAAACGCACTTTGTCAGCTTGTTTACTTCAGACTGCAGAAAACAGTTAATGAAGTTTAACTTGGTGGGAACAAGGGCCATGAACTGGCATTGAATGTCCAGTGCTGTCAGTTCATCTGTGGAAGGAATCCTTTTCTAGGTGAACAGCCAGCCAGAAGTGAGCGCTGGGTCACACCACAGATAGGTAGGTAGGTGAACCACGGTTATTTTGAGTCTCCAGGAATGGCTCATATTTGGAGTTTTTTTGTGGCTCATGAGCATGTTGCCAGTACAATACCTGACAGTTACCATGGATGTTTCTGAATTGAGTTTGTTAGCACTTAAAAAGGCATTCATGAGCAACTGGTACTTTTATATGATAGTGTCTGTATGTGTTCAAGGAGGTAGTTCTGTTAAAAAGAAGAGCTTTTCAGAAGACTTCATCTGGTCATATTGATCACTTTGCTGCTGAGACGTATACTGTGCTTCAGTAACACGTGGGATAAATAATCATATAAAATAAACTTCAGCTTTATTTTTCAAACATTGTGGTGTCAGGAAAAATAAAGAAATCTTGACCAATACTTAAAAATCAGTTTTACTTGTTTTTTAGTAGTTATAAGACTTTAATTGACATTACTTCATTAGTAAAAAAAAAAAATCAAAAATCTATTTATTCTTTAAGATAACCAGTTAAGTACTAACTGAAATATTTTCTTTGGCTTTCTTGGAGGGGAAAGGAACTCATTGTTTTTTGCAGGCGGATTCAAAAACATGGCTCTAATTGCTCATAATGCAGTCTCCTTTTCTTTATGTTATAAAGTGCGAGAAAGGCCACTATCTGGTTTTGATGCTACCATGCGTCCTCTGCTGCTAACGTTTGTTTGGGAGGAATAATGACTGGAAAATTCTTAATAAAGGTGCTAGGCCTGAGGTCACAGGCTGCATTCTCATAGACAGAGAATAGCTGCTTCTTCAGGTCAAGTCCTTGAGGAGCCCTCTGAAGTATCTGCAATCTGACTTTGACTCTCACCCATATTTATGCTGTTACAAAAACCAGTGGGAAAGCGATGGTTACCCAGAAGTCTGGCCCAGGGGCACAGTATGCAGATCCTTGTTGCTAACCTAAACAACAGTGCTAGGGACTGTGGGTACCTGCACAATTTGATACCAGTCAGTCATTTCTACTGCATTGATACCGATGCCACCAAAATATTAGTTCAGAAAGAGATATCGAAATGAAAGCTATGCTGTGCCCTAAAACCACCAACAGAGAAGTGCTATGCAGTTTTCTTACTATTTCTGTGTTAGTCCTGTATTGATCGCTGTGATGGGTGCTATTTGCAGCTTACTGACAAAACCAGCATTAAACAGAGATGTTGCAGAAGCCCACTTGTTTTGTCACCTAATCAGCAGAGAGGCCATTGTGGTAATGGATAATGAACATCTGTGCTCCAGGTGGAGTCCAGTAAAGCCTGGCCACAAAACAAAGCTTCTCCAGATTTTGAAGTGGCAGTGATATAATAACGCATTAGCATTAAATGATGTGGGTAGGTGGGCAAGCGAGATATAATTGGGAATAATCTGTCCTTTCTTGGATAACTTAGTATGAGTTGTGCACTCTGTTATTGTGGGACCTGTTGTGCCTTGGGCAGTTCTGGTTGTGATCTGTGTACTGTGTTTACAGGTGAAGCTTCATAGGACCCTTGTAGCTGAATCCTGTCACACTGATGTAGTTTCAGCTGATGTAGGGTGTCACCTTCTTGTGACACAGCTCTGGCCATCCTCTCCAGGGAGCATTGTAGCTCTTCATATCTTTGTTATCACTGCACCTTGCCTGTTGTGCTAAGATATTTGTCAGGACAATAAATGTTTCCTCCTTCATCATACTGGGAGGGAAGGAAGTATATTCTCAGAATTTGAATTGATTGCTTATTGGCCAAGTTAATTAAACACTTTCCATTTGGCCTTTTCCATGCAGTTTAAAGTGAGGTTATCAGAATAGGAGCTTGTCTTTGGGTTTTTATTTCTCTCAAGTATTTCTATGTCCCTCAAATAGAGACACAAAATAATTCCTGTAACCCAAAAGAGAGCATCAGGGAAATGTTTACAGCTACTCTTCTAGTTTTTCCTTTGGAAATGCTTCCTTTTAGATATTGTACTTCTCTATAACTTGTTCCTAAATGAGGGAATGACTCAAATAAGTATTCTTGGGCAACTTTACAAGTCTTTTCTTCTCTCATTCAGCATTGCCTTTTACATATGTCTGGCAACAGTAACCTCTGAAACTATTAAATAGTTTAATTATGTATAAAGATCGAGGAGACGTTTTATAAAATCTAACTCTCACTTGATCTGCCTTATGTATTTCTGCACTCCTGTTCACAGCATTGAGATTTGGTATTTTCATAAGCTCCCGAGGAGCGGTATAAGCATGGCATAACGTTATGTTATACTGCTATCCTCTGTATACCGTCCACATTGCCCTGGAATTTGTGTCTCGAGGCATTGCTTTTGCCTTGGTACAGCACATTCTGCATTTACTGCCTTTCCAGAAGCTCACTGTGCTGCCTGGTATTCTCAGCTTCAGAAACTGCAGAGGGAAACCTGGGTTTGTGCTCTTCGGTCAGTTCTGTCATTTCTGTTTGTCAGAGCTTGAGATTATAGTTGTCGTTTTGGCTATTCACCTGGGAAGCTTTTGGAGGTCTTTTAGATGTTACAGGCTGAAGCTGGGGAATTTTGGAGCAGGTCCCTGGGCATGGTGTGAGAGAGTTCTGCTGGAGCCATGGACAGGTGTCAGGGCCAGACCAGGGGCAACCATGCAGGTGTGTGCCTTTTGCTCATGTCCCCATCTTGGAAACTTTACACAACACGAGCTACAATCCTGAAGAGAATAAGGCCAAAGCAGGAGCTGGGGAACAGAGAGTAAAAAAAAAAATAATACGGATTCACCTCTTCTTTCAAACAAGCTGCTTCTTTCACAATAGCTTTAGTGATTGCAGATGACACACATGAACTGGATGGTCAGGGGCAGGGTTAGCACTCAGTGATTTGCTCTTTCCTTATAGCTTCAACTGGGCTGAATTGAAGAACAGATTCATATATAGCAAGTAAATGTATGTATAATAGCTTAAAATTAGCTGCAGTATGGCTGGCATTAAGCTTCTGATTTTTTTTTTTTTTTTTTTTTTTTTTTTTTTTTTTTTTTTGCCAGTATCTTTGGTGTGGATATTCCCAGGAATCCTTTTTGTTTTTTGTGGACTGAAAGTTTTGTGTTGGGTTGTAATGTGCGATCTGTAGTACTTGCTTCTATTAAGTAACTATAATGACATTTTCAGTACAATTTGAATTGTCGATCCATTCCTGTCTTCTGTGTATCTTTAGTACTTTGATAGTTTGGCTCCACCTCACTTCCATTTTCAGTTACTATGTGCCTAAACCTCACTTTCCTTGTATTTTCTGTTTACAATGCCTATGTATTTTCTTCCTTGTATTCAAACAGCCATCCTCCTGAACAAAGTTTCAAGTCTGAGTCATTACTGTTTTCTCCATTTCATGGGTGTGTCAGCAGTTCGTTTGTAATTTTCTTCAGATCCTCCTTATAAATGGAGGCTCTTAAAGCTGCAGTAAGAGTCCATAAAGATGAGACCATAATGGTTAATGTAATCCCTTGGCCTGAATATCGCAAATATTTCCTTGAATATGGTATCCTCAAATCAGCCAGGAGTGAGTGTGTGAAAGTGCTGGGTGCACCGCATGCCTGTGAAGTATTTGCGTAAGAATGCAAATAACTTTAAGCAGGCACACCAGCACCTGAGCTTTGATCTGTTAATGACTTCCTCATTCAATAAAGTGTGGAATGCCAAAGCCCTGTGCTTGGCAAATTCAGACTGCTAATTTGTCAAGCTGAATAAGAGGAAAATGTATTTTGCAATTCATTGTAAGAATGTAAGGAAAACAGAAGTCTTAGTAAAAGGAGCAGTAAGATGCTGAATATCCCTTTTATCTGTTGAAAGCAGATGAAAGACAGTAGGAGTAATCCATAGTGTCCATATTTCCACTCTCTTTTGTGTCAAATTAGTCAATTCACCTGCTCAAATACACACAGGAGTGTTTTGCTTGGTGAAGAGTGGGTGGTGGTCCAGAACTGGAGTAATGAGTTCAAGTAAATGTGAGATTGTTTACATTTACCTATGCGTTTTAAATTGGTTAATATAACAGAAATTAGTTAGAAGGTTTTTGATGGGCTTAGCTTACTTACAGAGATTGGTGTAAACTTCCAGAACAGATTGTAAGTCTGATGCTGTCACCTGGAGACTCTTTAAAAAATAATTATTGAAACAAAGATAATTCTGAAAATACTTATTTTCTCTGGAGTTTAGCCTGACTGAGGAGAGAGATATTCTTTGCTTCCAAATTTATTTGATGTGTTGAATGACTTTGTGTCCTAGCTTCATATTTAGAAAAGAAAAAAAGTATAGATGCATAATATAGGACAGTTCAAAACAGGGCCATGCAAACGTGTGCCCAAATCCTGATATGCAAAGAGTGGAGAATGGACTGGGAGCAGCCTTGCAAAGAAAGATTTTGGGGTCCTGGTGCAGGAGAGGTTGTACGTGACCTGTCAGGGTGTGCTTGCAGTCCACTTATATCCTGGACTTCATCACAACCAGCAGGGTGAGGGAGAAATTCTGCCCCTCTGCTTTGGTGAGACCCCACCTGCAGTGCTGCATCAGCTCTGTGTCTTCAAACATCAGAAAGACCTGGTCTTGTTAAACGTGTCCAAAGGAGGCCACAAAGATGATTAAAGTCATGCTGGAGAAGAGAAGGCTCTTGGGAGATGAAACAGCACCTTCCAACATCTTGTAGGGAACTATGAGAAAGCCAGAGAGGGACGTTTTACAAAGGCATGTTAGGGGTAGGACAAAGGGTAAAAGGCTTTAAACTGAAAGAGAGTAGACTTAGATTAGATATTAGGAGGAAATTCCTCAATGTGAACGGTGTGAGGCACTGCAGCAGGTTGTCTGGAGCATCTATGGATGTCCCATCCCTGGAGGTGTTCAAGGCCAGGCTGAGTGGAGCTCTGAGCAGCCTGGTCTATTGTAAGATGTCCTGGTCCATGGCAAGGAGCTGCAACTAGATGATATATACGGTCTCCTTTAACCCATTTATGGTTATCTGAATAGCAGAGCAACTTGTATGTGGTTAGTGAAAGATGATGAACAATGCAAGTGCTTCTGAATAAAGTACTGTATTCCCTTAGACAGCAGTTCCCATTACAATTGCACCATATGTTCTCAGCAAGCAGCAGATGTACAGTCTAACATTTAGCTATGGAGCTTTCCCATTTGAACGTTTGGGATAATACTAAAATAATGAATTACTAATCTTTGGCATTTCTAAGGCAGTTTCTTTTTGTTGCTATTTGTCCCCACTTTGCTGTGCCTATTCATTTCAGAAGGTCTCATCATTTAAAGATTTTAGAACTCTTATGTAGACATTTCCTTATATAGACATTTCCTCTCTAGTAACCCTGAAAGCATTATCCATTTCAATGCTTGGATGACTAGGTGGCTTCGCCAGGATCACACCAGGCACCACAGAAATGCTGGGGGCATCACTGGTGCCTTGAAGACTGATGTTTCTGTCAAGACAGGCACAGCTGCAGGGTCGATAGGGAGCTGCCAAGGGTATGGCATCTGGTAAATGACAAAGTGCCACCTTGAAGGCAGTACTCAAAGACATTGTCTCCTCACTCTCTTTACCCCTTTTGAATACTTTATATTTCATTTAAGAAAGGGAATTCCAGGAACTGGATGTTAATTCTAGTATTCTCTGCCAATAGAAGGAGCTTGCTTTCTAATACCATGGAAGGTAGGTAAAAAGTAATGTCAGACCAGGCAGGGTGCAAGATAATTAAACCAGGGGAAAATACCAAGTTTCCACTGCAAGTTTTGATAGATCAGCTTATGCTTGAAGCAGAATATAATCTGAATTAAAAGTTCACTAAAATCAGCCTTGCTTTGAGAAGTGAAAGGGGATTGACTGGCTATAATAAGATATATTTTTTAAAGGGTCACTTAAAATTGTTCCTGTCTGGTCATGTTCTTTAAGAGGGACCTTGTATTGTTTGTTTTGAGTAGTATGTTAACCTTTATAGCCTCCTGAGGGATGTATTGATTAACCTCCTTTTTTTCAATTCAGCCTTACAGTTCTATGGAAAAATATCCAGTAGGAGTATAATGCATAGAAATGCGTATAATATTTCCTTCATTGAAAAACTGGTCTTGTAACCTTCTTGCATTGCTCTTTGCTTGAGAGACATGTAGTCTAATGGGACTTTGGTTCTTAAGTTCTTGAAACTAGCAGCAAAGCTGTAAGGAAAGCAAAATGCTTCGTTTTTATTGACTATTTCTTAACTGTAAAAGCTTTTTAGCAGTTTTGTCAAGTGTGAAACTTGATCTGTTCTCTACAAAATGTTGTCTCTTTCTACAGTTTATTTACAGGTCATTAGACGTTCATGATCTGGTTTTTTTGGTTTTTTTCCCTTTAATTCTGCTTAAGCCAATCAATAATTGTCAGATCTTTTCTTGGTAGTAATTTTGTAGGCTGATATTTGATCTCTGTCCCTTTTCTAATTGAGGATGAGTCAAGGCTGAAGACTCATTTCTCTGTAATACACAAAGTTATAAAGAATACAGTAAATGGGGACAAATGGCAGATGTACACAGACAAACTTGTAATAGTTTTATTTGTTGCCTCTTCAGTTATTTAGCCTTTTTGGGTCACTGTGTTATTCCATGTGTCTTCTGAGGGTAAAATACAAGAAAAAGTCCTTCCTTTGTCAGTGATACTTCTTGATGATCTGGATGAGTGATGAAAACAGAGCGAGTTAATTGCATTAATATTCTCTGCTTTCCTGGGATATGGAGTGTAGTTCTGGTGGTGAAACCTAGATATTATTTTCTTTACGAAGACAGTCAATGAGTTTGGCATTCAGCACATCATATCAGTTGGAGTTGCTCTTCCTTTTTCTAATGGAGCTGAAGGAGCAACCACTGAAAGTCACTCTCACTTTGTAGTTCCTGACACCATTCCAGATATTTTCCAGAGGAAATGCCATGCTGTTAGCTTTTGTTTGCCCTGGACCTTCCTGAAATTGCCTCTAGGGATGTTGATGTCACTTTTGAATTGTCCAGTTACAAGATTCACCAAAATTAAGGGATTTGTTCTTCGCTACCTCTGTTTTTCTACAGTTGTCTACAGCTGCATTCATACTGTGATCATTTTTTACTTCTTGAAAGGTTGGGGTTTTTTTTTTTCCTGTATCCAGTCTCTCTGATGTCCCTTGAGGAGTTAAAAGTGCAAGAAATATACAAGCAATGTGCTGCTGCTCTAAGCTGACTTTCTATTAGATGTGGACATGAAATCCTGACTCTGCAGAGGTTTAACTCTGACCGTTACTAGAAAAGAATGCAGTTTAATGAAGGTCTGTTTTGTTAAAAATGAGGTTGTTGTGAGGGTGAGAAAGTTGCTGTCATTAACTTTGCTCTCTGCTAAAGACATGTGGTGTGATTCTTGGAGTTGTCCTGTGCAGACCATGGACTGGACCCATGATCCTTTCCAACTCAGGATATTCTGTGATTTTATGACAGGCGTCTGTTGACTTTTGCCTTGCTCTACATTTTTGCAGGACAGTCAGATAGCTGTGGCTCTCAAACATGTCTCTTTTTCTTCCATGTCTTTTCTTCTGAGTCTAAATCACTTTATTTGATGAAAAAGCAAAGCTCCTAGGCTTCAAATTTGAAGATTATCAGCTCTCTCACCACTAAAAACACTTGTCTTTAAAGTCATTTTTTGAAGAAGTGGTGTCCCATCTTTTCAGCTTTCATAAACTTGAGTACTCCTCTTTCCTTGTTAGCACAATATGCTTAACAAAACTCAAAACAGTTTTTCTGGCAATATTTCTCCATTTGGAGTATAGCAGGCCTCAGATCCTCTGTGTTCCTGACTCCAAATCCCTGGCTGACCTCAAGGCTCCCCTGGTGCTTTCTGCTGGAGGCTCCAGGAAGGTCTGTTCTCCCTGACTGTTGTGTATGTTTTTTACATCTTGTCTTGTCTAGACTGGTCACTGTCACCTGTTTGATTTGTTTGAAGTCTTGTTGTTGCTCAGAGCCCCATGTGAAATTGTTCTTCTGGGTCACTTGATACAGCTGGCAATCAGACAGTAATTTGGAATGTGTATTCTCCAGAAACCCACAATGCCTAAGAAAGCTTGTGTGTGTTTCTTAATAATTGGTACGTATGCAGGTGTGATTTTGTTGATCACACCCATTGGGATCTACTGAACTCTGTCTTACCATTTTATTCCTGTGCAGGTCCCTTGACCTTACTTTACTTAATGGCAAAACCAGCTTCCAGAAAGATTTGAGGTATTTTTTCTGTTTCTCAAAAGCTTCTTCTGCTGTATTACCCCACATGATGTGTCATCAGTTTACTGCAGGTCTTCCTGAGCTTCTCCTTGTTCCAGGGCAGCCTGGATTGGTCCATGGTAGAGCTGTGTCCCACCCCTGGGGATGAGGGTTTCCAGGTATACTGGACACCCCTCCAAGTGCAAGCGAGCTCCATTGCCAGAGGAATTAAGAAAAATGCATTAGTGGTACCAGTTTTGGTACTCCACCGTGCTGCCTTTGACTCCATTTCGTGTTGAAGTGTCTCTGGTATAGCAGCAGGTTGATTTCAGTTGTGTCACAACAATCTCCTGTTAATTGCCATTCTCTATTAGCCTTTCCCACTGGCCGTATGGGGCTGTTGAAGGGTGAGCAGCTCCTACTAATGACTCTTTGGTGATCCAGTTGGTGACTCAGCTTATGGATGAGAAGCATGGAGTCTTACTTTTGTCTCCAAAGCAGCTGTACAACAAGCCCACTGCATAATTCAGTGCCATCAGGGTACCCTTTCTAGTGGTATCTGCAAGAGCCTTCCACTCCTTTGTTTCTTATGTTCCAAGCCACTGGATCCACACAGTCCAGTAAATCCAGTTGTCCCTCATGGCCTCTTGGCTGGCGGCAAGACCCCTCTAATGCTCATCATAGGATCCTTCACTTATATCTTGGAGAAATGAGTTAGAAATTCTTTCTATAGGATCAAGAGTAAAGTCAGCTTTACCTCTCTGCCGGGGAAATTGCCTGCTGCAGACTGGAGCAGCAGCAGCTTTCCTGAAGAAACTCCCATTTGGGATTGTTTTACCCTGAAATTCATGTACCAGTGTCTCTTGGCTTGATTTTCCATCCCAGTTGCTCACATCTTGTCCGTGGTCTCACAGGTAAAACCATAGGGTACCCTATGGTTATAAGTTCTGTATCCTCTGTCTTTTACAGAAGTTGGAGGAGTTTTCCTTGTCCACAGTGGTAAGTCTCAGTGATCGGTTCCCACATCCCTGCATTGATTTGTAGTAATACACTGGCTAGAAGTTGGTCAAAGACACAGTTACATTACCTGTGACCTTGCCTGCAATGTTCTGGCCCCCACCACAAGCCTTGCTTGAACTGTGAATGTATGTCAAGTAGAAGTGTCTCTTCCAAGTCTTCCCACATTTTTTTGTGTATGGAGAATGCAGGGTAGCAATGGCACAGGTGCCTTAGGTACTTTTTTGTCAAGTCAGGGTTTTACTAAAGCCAGCAGATAGCTTATAGTTTTTGCAGGAACAATCACCCTGGCAGCACGTTCCTGTAGAAGCTGAGGGTGTCTCACCCATCTCATGGAAGGCACAAGGAAGGGAGCAAAATGCAAGGGGCAGCATGGACTCAAGGGGCTGAGACCTCTCTGTCTGGGTTTGGCGTCTCTTGGACAAACTCAGGCCTGGCTAGGCTGTCCCATGTAGAAAAGACTTGAGTCAGTCTCTGTCTTGTTCCCCTTGTTTGTCAGCCTATCCTGGTTTCCTCTGCAGCAGCTGTGACCCACCTCTGCCTCTGGGATTGGGCCAAGGGCTGGGGAGCCTTGGTGCCTGCCCAGGCTTTTCCTCCACATGGGCTCCCAGCCCCTGCCCTGCGTGTTGTTGGCCCAAGGCCACGGCGCGTCCTGGCTCGCAGCCGCCTGGCACTGTCCCACCTGGCTGAGCCCCATCGCTGAGCGCTCTCAAGTGTGTCCTGGCTTTCCTGCAAAGGCAGAGATGAGCCAAACCCTTCTGAGCTGCTGCATCAGGCCACCTGCCAGGACCTCCCCGTGATAGTCGGCCGGCTGGGCACAAGAGGACTGGCTCCCTCTGCCTGGACCTTGCTGCTCCAGGTCCTGGGGAGGCACATCCTACGTGAGCGTGGCCCAGGTGGGATGGCTGAAAGGCTGAGGCTGCTGGGGAAGAGAGTGGCTGTGGAGAGAGCTGTCCATCTTACCTGACTTGGCATGTTGTACCTGTCCATTTTACCTGGCTTTTGTTGTGAAGAGCTCAAAGGAGCTCTGAGTCAAGGATGAGAGAGAGCACAGAAGCAGTCAGCTGGAGTCTGGACATGAGAAAAGCCTGCCTCATTGCTTTAAATCAGAAATAAATCTAAGAGAGAAATTGAGCCTGACCGTAGGAATCTGAGAGAATGTATGTATTTACTATTTCAGCCTGTTTATGTTTATGCCGTGTATGTAATAAAGGGAAAGTAACTAGTGAGGCTGCTGTTTGACTTTACTGAAGCTACACCTGTTTTTCAGCTAGCCACGTCTTCTGAAATAATTTGTGATAGGATCCAAAAAAGAGACTGAAAGAGAATGCGTCATAATATTTTACAGAGTGGCCTTTGGCTGACAGCCAAGAAGTGTTGTAACCCTTGACACAGTTATTAGAGCAATAATGACCTGAAGAGGTAATAGAGAGTGCTATCTCTGCCCTTCTTGATGGGAATTTAGGACTAAAGCAGAGGTGTTAATTTTATTGATATCATTAAGGGAAAAGTAATACAGCTGTAGTGTAATTTTCCACATGGGATGGATATTAAAGAACTCCATCCACTTTGCAGCTGGGTTGAAGACAGAGACAGGCACAGATATGATAATCTTTGAAAAACATTAATAAAATTTTAAAATTTCATATGTGTAAAACAACTACAGTCAATTTTTAAAAATTGATTTGATAATTGGGCATTAAATAAGCAATGCAGACAAACCCTTTAAAAGTATGTCTGATGGGACACTATGGAATTCCTCAGGGACTGTGACTTACACAGTAGATTTGGTAGGAAATGGCAGAAGTCAACAAGGGGAAGACTCAAAGGATAGTGATGTTCCACTTCCTTGGGGTACTCAGTGAATGTGTATAGAAAAATTTAAGACCAAGAAGTCTGCTCACCAAGAGAGATTTCCTTTATTCTGTTAAGCATTTTGCTTGACTGTGGAAGACCTACGGAATCCTCATTTGAATTTTTAATCATGAGTAAAAAACTTAATGTTAGCATGAAAGAGGAGACTGTGTCTAACTAAAAAAGTTGCAAAATACCTCTAGTATCTCTAGAGTCAAGGCAGAGGAGAAGGAAAACCAATTTCTACTGACTTCCATCAGAGCTCTATGTTATGTGTAATACCTATTTTTAAGACTAATTTAGAACCATACTAGAAAACTTTATACTATCACAAAATAACTGGCTTCTATACTAGCCATTAAATTTCATCCTGAATTTCATCCTTCACCTTTGCTTGTTCAGATTTGTATTTGAATTGGAAGCTTACTGAAGTATTGACCATATTTTCTTAAACGTGGGTGTGATTAAATAAATAGGGTGACTGAGACAAGACCTACAAACATTGATCTAATCAAAATAATACAAGACTTCTGAAATAAGAAGCTCCTTTTTTAATACAAGATATTTTTATCGCCAGTTGAAACAGAAAAACCATCTTGAAGCTTATTGTAGCAGCATTTTCTTTTTAAGAAAAGACTTCATTTCTATTCTGTGTTTTAGTCTACTAAGTTGCACTGTCTGGTCGCTGTCAGATGCTGGAAGATTATTGCCTCATTTCTTAGACATCTCCTGCATGTGGTACTTGCCTTTGTGACATATGTTCTTGACAGAAGAAAATGATGGAGATTTGCTGTTGTCATCATCTGGCATCACTGAACATAAAGACATTGAATGTAACACTCTGTGAAATTATCTCAAGAAGCTTATGCATCTTTTTGGTATTGTCTGTGTAAGCTGTACTCAGATACAGTAGATTTTTAGAACTTGTCTTTGTCCCTTTGCACAGAGTTGTGATTTTTCAAAAGATCTCAGCAAGACTGACTAGTTAAGGCTGCTGTGCATCAGATGTTTTTGAACATCTCGTCCAAGCTGGCGGATGACACAGTGCTGTCACTCGTTCAATTTCTTGGTAACACTTTTAAAGTTCTAGAACTTTCATGCAAGATATATCCTGCTCTGCTAAAGCAGAAGGTTGGTTTGATGACTGAATCTGGCAGTTTGCTGTACAGGAACAGAGCTCTCCTTCATCACTTCTGATTATATCCCCTCTGTGGACTTTAACTCCGTGTCTCTGTGTCATTTTGTTAGCAGTGTTTTTACAGTGTGCAGAGAGAGTCTGCAAGCAGGATGCTTGCTTTAATGTGACATTTACAAGTGCAGAATGACTGCCTGTTGTCTAACAAGAGCTACTAGATTAAGTATTAATATACTTACCATCTTGGTGAGACTTCTAGAGAGTGTGTGCTTGCTATCTGTGTATTCATGCTATCTGTATTTTGACTATGTGTATTTGCCATCTATGTATATCCTCACAAGAATAGCAAGTAGGTGTACTCTAGCAGGATTCAGAAAATGCTTTAAGTTTTCAAAATAAGATTGTTTAATCTTACTACTGCTGTTGAAATTCAGGTGATGTTGCTCTTTTGATTTTTGGTTGCAGTTCCCATCTTCTCACAGAACATTCCCTGTTTATGTGTTAAATAAGTAGCAGAGAGTTTTGGTTAGATAATTTTATCTTTTTTTTTTCTTTTTTTCACCCTAAAGAAGAGTAATCAAGGAACATACACCATTTTTGGAAAATAAGTTCATGAAATTACAAGGAGAGCAAGTATGCAAAGAGATGCACTGTTGCTCATTTTGTTTAGTAACATGAGTTCTTTTTCAGAGACTTTGGTAATATCAGTGGCTTAAAAGTCCCTTAACTTACCTGTAGGTTCCAGTTTGAAAGCTTCATTGTGTAACAAAAAGATCAAGGCAGACGTGAGAACTAGAATATATGGTGTTCAGTAGATGTTTCTATAATCAGATGTAAATGGGCTGTGTTTTGGGAATTCATTCACACGTTGTGCTGCAGTGTAGCAGGGCCTGGTTCAGCAGCTGTGTCAAGCGTTTCTAACCAGAAGATGTTTTCCCTCCTGGTGTGCAGAATCTGAATTGTGGTGCAGGCTTCTTTTATGTTGCTCATTAAGGGACTTTTCCAGCACCGCTCATCCCAAAATCAGTTCTGAGGTACCTTTGAGGTTCACCTGGAATTTACATTTGTCATTAGCATGAGAGGTCTCTTGCTTTAGAGTAATTTTACCAGGCTTTATGCAGCTGACAGCTTTTAATACCTTTTGACACTGCAGCTCTAGCAGTTGGGCAGACTCTCAGAATGGTTTGGGTTGGAAGGGACCTTTAAATACTACCTTGTTCCAACCCCAGTGCCTTGGGCAGGAATATTTTTCACTAAACCGTGTTGCTCAAAGCCCAACCCATTTTGGTCTTCAACACTTCCAGTGGTGGAGCATTTTTTGAGCAACTTGTTCCACTGTCTTACCACTCTCATCATAAGAAGTTTCTTCTTTATCTTCAATCTAAACTTACATACTTCAAACCACTTTGGAGCTGTTCTTGGTGTCATCCGCAGACTTGTGGAGGGTGCACTTACTTTTTGTCACCCCAGGACAGCTGTCTTTCAGTGACACTGATCCCAGTACAGACCTTGAGAGACATGACTGATTAGTGGTATCCATGTGGACACTGAGTTATTGACCGTAATGAATCATTTGTTGGCTTCACTTTCAGGTGCAGTAAAGCTTTCTGACTGACATTTTTCACTGTGAACAAGATACATCTAAGGAAAAGCATCTAAAATTACTGATTATGTCAAAGCAAGCCTTTAAAATGGGAAGGGCCAGTCTTTGTAAAACCAGCTGCAAAGGAATAATACTTACTGCCAGTAGTGAGTTTTGTTATTTGATCATTGAGGGCCATGGGGATAGATGGGTCTTGAATTACTGCTTTTGCAACAGCTGTGAGACTGTACATAGGCATTCTGATATTTGTAGGCAACTTTGAAAGTGCGGCAGCTCTATTGCTGTTTAATTCTGAAGAGCTTAGGTGTGATGGAGTAAGTCATGACTAGACACTGTCATGAGCTAAAACTTAAAGCTGTCCAAAACTTTTTGCTGTGGGCTTGTAATTACACAATTGTGAGTGCTGATGTAGTTACTGAGATTGCAAAGCCTAATTTTATGAATTTTCCCTCCTGTATATTGATCTCTCTCCCCTGCAACTTTGTTCAGACTCACCCAGTGCTACTAAAGGAGACAAAATATGCTTGTGTAAAATGAAATATGTGAAAACCATTCATCTCACTTATCTCAAAAACCATAACTAAATCAACAAAATTTCAGATTTGTGTCGAATCGGAGGTCAGGGATATACCAGTGTTGGTATCTTGTAAGTATACATGCAGACATGAACTAATATGTCCCTCTGAATCAATTTTTTTAAAACCTGATATTATTAACCTGTAAATAATTACTGTGCAAACTGTTTACTTATTGAGGTAATTGGGAAATACCCGTACTTGTTTTTTCACACCTTTTATACATTCAAGACTGGAGACCTGCTGTATTTAGCTGTCTTTCAATCTGAGTTTTGTGTTCATGCACAAGTGTGTGAAATCTGCTCTTATGTCTCTGATTTTTGGAACTGAGAACCATATGGTATCGTGGTTTTGCATTTCTTAGATCTTCTTAATTGTGCCTGCATAGCAATTACGCTTGTGCATAAATTTGAGAAAATAACACATTCATTTGTTTGTAGTGTAAAAAGTATACTGAGAATTCATTCCAGCTTTCACAATAACCATAAAAAACATTCAGAACAGGACAATTTGGGTTACATTTACTACACAGTTAATTTGACCTTTAAGGTTTGCTTTACTTGTTTTTGGTCTTTTATTATGAAATGGCAAGACACAGGACGTCCAATTCATCCAGTGAAGGGGGCTAAATTATGTCTTTGTGCACTGATTCAGCAAAGCACTCACATTGTGCTTGTGTCCCATTTGAAGTCAGTGGGATCACTTATGTTTTAGAAGAAGTGTGTGCTTTTTAAATGTTTTACTGAATAGGGGTGAGGTTATTCTCAAAGTCAAGCATGTGCTTAAGTGCTTGGCGGAACTGATTTAGTTGCCATCTATGAGTTAGCACAAGAAAAACTGAACCTTTTAGCGTGCTTGTTTTAGAGGATCCTTTTCTCTAAGTTCCAGTTGAGTTTGACTGGCTCTGAGAGAATGTCATGATGCAGCAAGTCAGATACTGTGATGTATCTTTTAATAGAGTTAAAAAATAAATTGGGTTGACTTTAGGACTCTTCCTCATTCAGACATAGTTTAATCACCAGACTTCTCTTTTCAGTTTTATTCTCTTATTAACTTTTAAAATATATTTTGCATTTCTACGATCTTTTTCTTTAACTCTCTGTTCTAGGCATTTATCTTCTCTCTAGGTTGAGAGGCGAATTGAGTTTCTTCCTTGAGTTTCTGAGCAGTTGTGTATCTCCATAGGTATCTCTCCTGTTGGGAGACAGGTCTCCAGATCGCTCACTCTGAATTGAAATTAGAGGTTATTTCTGCCATCATTTCTCCATTGCTACTGGCATCCTTGCTCACCAAATTTGTGTTACTGTCTATTTGTTGATCCTTTGTATATGCTGAAATTGTTGAAGGCAAAATGTTTACTACAGATTTGTGTTGCTTAGATGTGAGGGGGGAACATGTTCTAAAGAAATAACAATTTGTCTTCCTACCAAACTTCCAGGCATGTTGTAGTTATCTCTGCTTTCTGTCATCCCAGCCAGGAGGCAGAAGACAAATGGACTGCACCCTGCTAAGAAGCTAATTATTTGATTGGACTTCCAGGACTGGCATAAAGCACATCTTGTAAAAATGCTGTCACTTAATGTCCCTGATGTTTCAGGAAGTCAGACTAGCTTTGAGAGTTATATTTAGTGATAAAGGAGAGCAAATGATGCCAACTGGGACATAATGATGGATTCTGATTAAAGCCTTTTAGAAGCTGTACAGTAGTTAACAGTGACAAAGCGCACCATAGACATCCAGGAACATACAGTAAAAAAATTCTTATATCTAAGGACTCTCAAATCTAAACAGGAAGTTAAAATACCTGTTAGGTTAAAATATTCGTGGTATTGTCATTCTGATGAGTGGGATAGGTTCTCACGGCTCTCTTGGTCACAGAGCAGGTCACCTGCCAAGTAGGGGAAACACAGCTGATGGCTTCAAAGACCTTTACTCTTCCACTTAATACCTGGATATTTATGTCATATCTGGGAGAAATGGAAGCTGTGATATACCATCTTTTTGTAGACTTTTCTGTGTTAAACTTAGGGTTGAATGCCAGCATTAATGGAAGTTTGTACTGAGTTGTGACTACAAGCTGTGAAGTGCCAGATAATTGGGTTCTTAAATTCAGAAAAACAAATTAAGTTAGGTGTTCATTTTTTTTCTGGAATTCTTAGAAACTTCCATGATGTTTTTGTTCTCTTTAGGCAGCTCTGAGTTTTCAAGTCAGTTTCCTTTATTTCTTTCTGTGCAGGCTTAGTGGGTTCAGTTTTATGCTTAGACTTTGTAAACCTTCAGTTTTCAAAACAAAATGCAGGTCTTGAAGGTGTATGAGTTTGTACATGTGCTTCCAGGCATAACTGTGACACTTGCTATCTTATAGTGTGCTATACTCAACACTACAGAATTGTGAGCCACTGTGTTTCAATGTTTGATTAACAACTTGCAATTAAATTTGAGTATATGAATATATTGAGTTGTCTGGAGTGTTCTTCTCTTTCATTGTTTTTATTAGCAAGAAGACAGGTGGAAATGAGTGTGATAAATTTAATCTAGAAATAATGATAATTTCAATATAACAAAAGGGGTCTTTTGTTATAAAAAGCCTGGGTCTTTGCTAAGGTTCATGGAAGTCTTAGGTAGAACATAAGTATCATGATTTATTTCTAAATGTACTGTGTTTGGTACCTAAAAATGTGTTCTTATAAGTAGTGTCCAGTGGAATACACCAGCATATAAAGAAATGTAAGCAGATAGTTTGCAATTAAAATAATGAAATTACACAATATTGAGGATGGTAATTATGAGTGTATTTAGTATTCATCCCCATGAGGCACATATCTTACACGTGGTAAAAACTGCAGGGAACAGGAATCGTGGTTCCCATTCATTCGAGTTAGTAAGCTGTGAGTAGCTTGCCTGGAAGTTTTCAGTCACTCTGAATCCTCAGTCTGAGTGTTATCTGTTCATTTTGCATCACCAGATTTCTTTTAAGGCGTGAGTTGGGAATTGTTCTTTTCTGTTGAGCTTAGAGGAATTTGGAAAAGAGCATTGCTGTTACATTATTTTGTGGTAATGCAGTCAACAGCTGCAACAGTTATATACTACAATTACCTTTTTATTAATCAAAGACCAATCTGTAAATTAAACTGCCTAGTGTTAGGCAGAGTTTTCAGAGTACATTTCATAAATGTTAATAGCCATGGATATGTTGCATTTTTAAAATCCTTTCACTCAAAAGCATGTACTTCTTTCAAGACATAAATGGTCCTATTAACTTCAATGGGACAAAAGCACAGTGAATCCCTCTTAAGAGTTTTTAGTACCCTGCCTTTTTGACTGTGAGGATGTGAGGTAAACCATGGGTCTGTCTGTCTCAGTGCTGTTTTTAACACAGCTCTAAGCAGACATGTAGGGAGAAGCTGGAATGGAACACAGGTGTTTGGCTCTTCAGAACTGCATGATTAATTTGCTAGGGTTTTATTAGTTTTATTGTAATCCATTGCAGGATTCTGTCCTTGGTCAACAATAATAAAAAAAAGAAAGACAGAGAAAACCCTACTTCCATTCTGCTTAAATTACGAGTCTGTGTGCTGGGAGGGATTGGATCATGCATGTCCAAGTGTTGCTTTTGCAAGAGTTAATGAAGAATTACAGATGGGGTGATGGAGGCTTATAAGGATGAAAGGCCAAATGGTTTAAATCAGCATGATGCACTTCATTGGAGCCTGTTGAATTTACCGCAGATGAGGATTTGGCCTCTTTTAATGCAGTTAAGGTCACACATTGAGCCAGTGACAGAGGTAATAAATGACCCGAACCCTTGTTGTCACTGTGGTTGCCTTATACCAGAGCAGAGGCAGGCGGCACTGGAGACTGAAAAGGAGCCAGACTGGGAAACGTGCAGGAAGCTTTATCATAAAAAGTAAATTGCTGCTGACACTGGAGCTGTGATTCAGGAAAGTAAGAGGAATAGAGAGAGGGAGAGAGAGAGCAAGCACTGAACAAAGACTTGCAGCTCTGTTGGGACTGCACAGTACTGAGACAGTTGTGAGGTGGTTGCTTGAAGTAAGGAGGGGACACGCATTTTAGAAGGAGTGCATTAAAGCTGAGCATGAATGGACTACTAACTGTGCAAATCAAATAGATTTTGCTTTAGAAACCCTTGTGGTGTCTTGTGAGACAGCAGAATACTTTCAGGAAGCTGTTGGTCTTTTTGGTGTGTGCATGGTTTTTTTTTTTTTTTTTTTTTTTTTTTTTTTTTTTTTTTTTTTTTTTTCTTTTGGGGGGGGAGGGGGGGAATAGGCGATGCTGATAAGAGATGTTTTGAGTGCCTGTGGGAGCAGTAGCCAATATTGGTGCTCTGCTTCGCTCTACCAACAAATTTTATGCACTGAACAGCACAGAGCTAGGGCTGTGTTATTCCTGGTATTTTCCTCGTGAGAATACCAACTGCCTTGTGCAGTAGTGATCTGTTCCACTCAAATTCCAGAGCAAATGGCTGGCAAGAAGTCTCTTCTTCTCTTTATGTCCGGGGCTGAGGCAAATGCTAGATCTGCTGTTTTTAAGTGTGGTCTAGTAGGCATCTTATACTTATTTTTCATGCATGAAAGAAAAAAATACCCTTGATTGTGTGTAGGTTGCTTTTCCCTTTTAGTTAAAATAAAGCACAGCCAGAAGTGAAATTGCTGTCTGTATATAAACACATCCTGTGTTTATGACTAAATACTAATATTTAGTGTAAGGTCCGAATATAATTATTTTCCTTAAAATATTATTTGAATGTGCTTTTCTGCTGTCTCTAAGCACTGTAAAAACACAATTGTGGGCATCAAGAATGGGGGTGAGAGGAGAGAAAGATGTGAGGCAGGAAGAATGGCATTTGATCTTACTCAATCCTTCCCAGTCCCCAGACTGCTATCTCTGTGTCCACCCAAGATGTCTCAAAATTAGTCCATTTCTCTTTGTCCTTTCATGGTATAATTTCCATGTGTACTCAGGGACTTGTGTAAGTCCACTTCACTTGCTAAAAGTGAATAATTCTTTGCATGCAAGCATATTTGGGGGAGGTAACTGGGGGAGTTGATGCCATGGCCTTTGAATCACAAAGCAAGCTCATGCTCTTTGATGCTTGCATTTCCAGGTTATTACTTACACTTGTAAGTGTTTCTAAGTAAACTGTCAAATATGGTGAATACCAGATGCTGCAAGAAATGCATTGTACACTTCTCCAGTATCTAGGTGAGTGACAGAGGTGAGTGGTATGGTTTCTCCTCTGTTAGGAAAGCAGCACAACACACCATAGCCTGAATGTGACTGCTTCTTCACTGTGGTACAGTCCTTATCCCATTTTTGACCTTTCTTATGTCTGATTGTTGAATGGGTGAAAGTTAATTGTTTATTTTCTTCACACAATCAGTTTTTTGCGAGTAGCTTATCCCAGCTCTTGCTGAAAGGCAACTGGCTGCTGAGTATATGTAAAGGCTAATAATATGGTTGATTCACTTCTGTTATTTTGTATATTATACTGAAGGGCTTTGAGATAACCCTTGCTGTAATACAGAGACATTTGAAATAGGGAGTGGGTCAGATGTGAGAGAACTGTGGCCTCTAGATTTCTAAAGATCAGTTACCCTGATTCTTCTTTAGTACAGGCACAGTTCACGTGGTACAAGTGCAATAAATTTACATACTGAGTGATAATAAATGATAGAATGAGTCGTGTGTAACTTGTCTTATGCTGATGTTTGCCTTCTGGCTAATTTAAAGTCTAAAGAGCATATATAGATAACTTACCTACGGTTGTCATCTTTGAATGATTCTTGCACTTCTAATTTAATCACAACACTGGGAATAGCAGTTATGGATATATGAAATCACTGTCTTTGACTGGTACAATACCAGTCAAAATAGGAAATGGGCTTGTGGCTTCAGACTTCTTTATTGCAAATTTGTCTGCTTCTTTTCTCTCTCATTTCCTGAAAGCACAGGTGTATTTGAAAATAAAGATAGGCCTGGGCTGCAGAATGCAGGAAACTGAAAGAAATCCCATCATTTGCCTGAGGGTAACTAAGTGTTTGGATTCTATGTTCTTGTTTTTTGTGGGTTTTTGTGGTGTTTTTTTTTTTTTTTTTTTTTTTGGTTGTTTTGTTTTGTATTTTTGTCCAGATAAATAAAAGCTGTTCCTAGATATATAAAAGCTTTTTTGGCACAATTAGTTTTTCAGAACGGAGGGGAATAAGAGTGTGTACGTGTGTGCACGTGTAGGCATATGTAACTTTTAAAGGTTTAGTGCCCTGTGTTAGGTACTCTTCTGTTGTTTGTAAAAACTGTTCAGAAAACTGACCTCCAAACAGGTGTGGACGTGGTAGGAGCTTATAAAATTTCACTGTGAGAATTAGGGCTGTGGCTGCTGTTCCAGAGAATACACTCTGTAGCTCTGTACCACACTGCAAGTGTTATATGCACAAGGAAGGAAAAGGGAAGAGTGTTATTCACAAAGGCAAGTGGAGTTGTTGTCTATTAGGAGTTTAGCTCATTTAATTTGCAAACCCTGATTGTTTAAGGATCACAGACCCGCCCCCTCCTTCCTAGCTAATGCCTTCTATTGTTCAGCATTTGGCTTTGCTGGTGTTTTCAGTAAGATCCTATTAATTCGGTTACATTGTCCTTGGTATCTGCTAAAGCCCTGAGTATTTATTTGTTTGGTGTTTATTTGTTTGCTTTTGTTTTAAATGTAAACTGATTTCTAATGGCTTTTAGACTCCTACTTTGTCCTCATGGAGAGGCTTAATCACACATAGTGACTTCTGGGAGCTGTGCAGGTAAAACCAAGTTGCAAATGTACTAGAGAGACAGATAGTATTAGAACAGAATTAGAACTGTATTGAAGGCAGTAATGCTTAAATGCTGAGGCCAATACAGTGCTAGAATCTAAATGATGGAAGCTTAACAATTTGGGTGGGAGCCACAAGCTATGATGTTACCCTGTGGACTAAAGGATTGCTTCCTATAAGTGTATCAGCTGCATCAGGACTTCTGTTGACTCACCGGCAACTACAGGTATTTATTTTCATGTAGTTTTGTGGGTATTTGTGGTATCCTGGGGCAAATTTAATTTCTGTGTATAGTTGGAGCCGGCTGGTCTATAGATACTGTGTCTGTGTGGTGGTCCCTGCCTCCTGCAGCATGGTAGTGCTCATGTGAGGGATGGAGGCAGGATATTTGCAGTGTAAGATGCGCATGTATGTTCTGCTTTATTGTACGGATCCCAATTCTAAACAATAAAGAAAATGTATCATCATCCTTAAACGATGAGTGAAACTTAAAAATCTTCCATTTGAAGACTGATATTCTTACTGATCTTCTGCCCTGATTTAAGGTTTGAGGCCTTTTAGCTATGTGACATATCATCTCCCAGTTTAAACTTTGATAGCTAATTCAGTTTTGGTTTTTGTGTGGAAGATGTTATTTAATATTTCTAGGAAGTGTGTCTTAAAGGAGAACCTCTTTAGAAAAGCTTTATTTAGAAAGTGTTGAGAGGTAGTAGCAGGTTGGTTTATTTATCAAGGGAGTGTTTCAACTCCTCTACACTCTACAGTGTTGAATAAACATATATTGTCTTTCGGTGTGTACGTGTAATCATGATAATGGTAAAGTTCACAAATGCTTTTGATTCCTATATTTTGTCTCAAAGGCAATGAGAAATGTGAAAGGTACAGACTGTTGCTTTTTCATATTTGCAGCTACTGAGAAAATAGATCCATGGCTCCATCTGCTGGAGTTCAAAACCAGAACCACAAGGAGTTGCTGTTTATTGAAAGCACGGAGTTCTGACACACTTGTGAGAGTAGCTGCTAGGCAGAAGCTGAAATAAAAAGTACTGCATTTCATTTTTAAGCTGGTGAATTGATGGAGTAGATTTCTCTGGAGATACTGGTGTAATATTTTGACAGTTTTGCCTGTTTTGTGATCAAATTGCATTTTGCAATATCTTGGTGCAGACCAACATGAAAGGAAAATATTTCCATCTGATCAACTTTTTAAATTTCTATTAACAGGGAAAATATGCTCACATTGGTTTCTCATTTCCATTGGTCTGAGCACAGGAGCTCAGAAACTGAGCTGTAGTCAAGCTCTTGAGGAAGAGAAGATTCTGAAAAAACCCACTATTACTCTGCCTACAATTGTTTTCAAAGCAGTTTACTCATTTTCTGTCATTATATCAAACTCTGTCTTGTGTAATGCCAGCTGCAAAAATGTGCATCAGAAATGCATTCCATAAAAAGTAAAAATTGTCTCTTTTTCAGCACTGAGTAAACATTTCAGTTTCAGCAGTAACTGGGCTTTAGAATTCGCAAGTACTACAAAGTAATGGTTGTGTACTTGATCAAGATTCTAACCTCCATACAGAATAGTGTGACTGTTTTCTTGAGTATTCTCATTATGTGCTAATATATTTTGTTCTAAACAAGGAGCCTAAATTAAAGTGTCTTTCTCTGCTGCTGTCTTTTTCCTCTGTTGAAGATTTTAAGAATGCCAGTAGGGATGACAGTTTTAGATAAAGAAAATTAATGGTTTTGTAGAGAAGATGTAGCTGGAGTAAATTTCCCTTTGTAAGGGTCACTGCTGTAAAGTTTTAAGTACAAATACTCATGTTAAATATGGAGACTGGAAGGAAACACCTCCTATATTAGCCATAATAGGACATACATGACAGTTTTTAACTCCTCTGCTGTAAGCAAAAAGGTTAATGGAAGATCAGATTTCATTAGTATCTGGAAGCGTTGCTTTCTTGAAATACTTGTTATTTTTCTTTGTGTTGCAAGCAGAGAAGTTGGCATTTTAATTTCGTGCTAAACTTTGGCAGTTTAGCAGTGCAAAATGTGTGTGTATAGAAATGATACATAATTCTATTAGTTTATTAATATTAAAAATATTACTACAACATTCACAACATTCAAACAGTGAATGGACAAGGGCATGCATATGTGCTGGTATATTTGCACAATGGTATATGTTTCAAGAAGTGTTCTCTGATAGCTATTGTAGACCTGAAAGAGCAGTATATTGTACTTAGTTCATGTTTTATGGGTGAGGATTTCTGCTGTTTAGACAGTAAGAGGAATGCTGACAGTTTGTGTTATTCCTTCAAGAGACAGGAAAGGAGGAATCAACTGAATAAATGCCATTTTGTTATCTGCTGTTAGTGGCAATGTATTCTATTAAAATTTATTACCGCCTGGAAGGACAAGGTTGTGTTTATTCAGGGTCAATCCTAAGGAATAATCTCTTATTATTTAGACACAGTCTTTGTATTCCTAGTGCAAGTTACAGAGTGTGCTTTATGCCAAGTTATCTGCTTCCTTCTGGTCTCAGCTTGGAAAATTTTGTAGTTATGAACTAGGATGGCTTTTTCTTCAGTGTAGTGACAATTTAAGCTGTGGGCAGGAGAGAGAACAGTGGCAGCAAATGTAACCATATAATGTCCATAGATATAATCCTAAAATGTCTATAGAGGTTTAATGTATTTAAAAAACACTTTGTTCATCTACTGCTATTGTACAGCTGCATTCTAAAGTCTTTTTTCAGCAATTATGATCTCTCCTTAAAATACAGGGAAGAACCGTCACAGTCTCTAAAAATCTTGTGTGTATGTGCTTATCCATTCGTACCAATAAGACTGCAGGTAGGGATTCACAACAGCAAAGAAACCCCAACACAGTTAGGGTGTTGAAGTGGTTAAAGAAGCCAGAGGAGCTTGAAGGGGAAGGATGAGGAGAGTTTCATGTGGCTTTTAAGAGCCCATTTTCGGTAGGCAGAGTTGTGGACAGGTGAGCAAGCTGGGATAACAGCAGCTCCTGTGGGAGCTCACAGTTTCTCTTGTTTCTCTGTTTGTCTGCGCTGTCCCCCCTGCAGTTGCTCTTACACAGTGGTCTAAGTGCAAACTTTCATACCTGTCAGTGAAATGCAGCAGCTGGCTCTTCTTCAGTTCATTGGTGGATGTAAAGTTATTCTGGTAGCTCTGTGTGGTCCTGTATTGCCAGTTTCGCTACAGTCAGACTGAATTCAAGTTGGGGTTTCAATCACAGAACCTGGCCATTGTCTCGGTCAGGCTTTAGCTTGCCATCAGAGATCACCAGTGACTTCTCATAATTAGTGACTATTCCCAAGCTGTTTTTCCTGTCCTAAACTACGAAATTGCTTATTGATTCCTGGTGCTTGTGAATAGTGTGGCTGCTTGGCACTGCTTGTTCAGAGTGGAACTGTACTAGCACTTCAAAAGAAAATGTTAACAGCAGAAAAGTGCATCCAATTTCTAGTCAGAAACGGTCTTTGAACTTACTTGTTACACTTTCTTTCACAGTTATATAACATATATCTAGTTTTATTAGTACTTAACTATTCTGTTTCTGTTTATATATAATATAGTGTATGTATACACTACTTAAATATATATATTGCTCACAGATACTTGCTGTAGCCACATAACACGTATTAAATTGCTCATTAGATGAATTCATTAGATGAATTACTTTGTTTATCACTTGGCATACAAACATTGCCTAGACAAATTACTTGGGGTTTATTTTTATGTGCTGTACACCAGCAGCTCATGAAGTTACCTTGGGGCATAATTCCTACAGCCTCTTGAGTTCTTTGTGATTATATATGACGTGTTTTTATTGCTCTCTCTCTGTGGTCCTGTCTTTCACAGTGGTAGTTTATTATAACAACAAAAAGGAGATGTAAGTGGTATATGTTTAATAAAGATTAATGTTCTTCCAGTACATCTACAGTGCTGATCAAAATAAATTCTGCTTAAATATTTATAAAAAAATGCCAAGTGCTTGTGCATGGAAGCACTTCTCTCTAATTTCAAAAAACATGAAAAATTAGCTAATTATAAGCAAATAGGCTGTGAGAGGATTTCAGAGAAGTGTTCAAAGGAAACATTACAGTTCAAATCTAGAAACATGATCTCATATTCTGGCAATAAATTCCTTGAACTTATAGTTCTTTAGGAAGAATTTTTGGTGTTGCATATTTTGCCTGGAGTGCAATGCCATGATTTTCTCTACTGCAAAGTGAGACATACGGCCTTTAGCAGAAGCACACAAAGTAATTAAAATCTAACTAAAAGTTCAGTGAAGATTGGAAAATTTATATCCTCTTCTTTCATGCAAAAATCTGTATTTAGATATAAAAAATAATGATTTTTTCTATTCAAATCATGAAAAATCAGCTATTTTCTAAGAGTGCTTATAGTTTATAAGAACAACTTAAAAACAAGGACATTACGGTATTATATACTTGTGTTATCTTTTGGCATACAGGTTTTATACCCTTACGCAGTGTCACGGTATACAATACTGTTGTAGGATACCAAATGTAAAATTGTATCTTTTGTCGGTAGAATGTTTTAAGCCACGTTTGCCCAGTTTTCCGTGTTGGCTGTTGAACATCGCTTTGAAATCCTGAAAGTCTTCAGTAATGTGTATGCAACAAATTGATGTTGAAATCTCATGTGTTTAGGCTGACTGAAAAATCTGTTTGAGTGGTCTTCGAGGCTGAATAATTTATCTTTTCCTCCCTCCCCTTTATTTTTCTCTCATCCCAGGTTATTTTATTGGCTGTGAAGAACCACGGACCTTTTGTGCCCTGATGGGGGACTCGGGATCCAGACGATCGACTCTTGTATCTCGGTTGCCAATATTCAGAAGAAGTGTTAGCCGGAGACACGACTCCCTCCCTTCCTCGCCTTCTTCTGCCAATGCCACTGGTGTCCACACCTCCTCCCCATCCAGCACAAACTCCAGCTCAGGGAGCACAGGAAAGCGCCGGAGTATTTTCCGCACTCCTTCCATTAGCTTCCATAACAAGAAAGGGAGTGAGCAGAAGCCTGACTCAGCGAGTCAAAATGTTAACATCTCAAATGGTGCCCAGTCCTCTCTTAGCACTTTTCAAAAACTCAGCTTAGACGAGCACATGAAAAGCAGAGGAAGGCATTCAGTTGGCTTCGGCAGCTCACGTAACAAGAAGATAACCAGGTCTTTGACAGACGATTTTGAAAAGGGAAAGGAGCCCTCAGCTAATAAGAATGTCTTTATCAATTGCATAAGCTCTGGAAAGAACGAGGGTGATGATTCAGGCTTTGCAGAAGAGCGAAGCCGATATTCTGTCAAACAGTCCACACGAAAACTTCTCACTAAATCTTTCTCATCACACTACAAATTTTCCAAACCAGTTCCAGAGAGTCAGTCGGTTTCCTCTGTGCAGCAGCCCAGGTGCTTACTGGAAGTTAAATCCTGTGTGGAAAGCGAACCTGTGATGGCCAAGTCGTCTCCTCCATGCTCGGCTGAGACGACGGAGTGCGTGGGCAGCTCCCTGCAGTCCCCGCTGCTCTCGGCTGACCTCACGGCTGCCCAGACCCCCTCGGACTTTATTGCTCTGACCGAGGACTCTGTCTCAGAGGTTGATGCCCTGCCCAGCTGTGGGCCTGGGGCACTGCTCGCAGAGGATTTTGGCCACGATGTCTCTACCTCTCAGGTCTTCTTTAATCCTGCTGCTGCTCCTGGGAGGGAGACAGATACTGTGCAAAGTACTGGCCATTCTGCTGGTGTATCTTCTGTGAGTCATGCAAGCTTGTGCACCGTGGAATCCAGTACCTTATTCAAAACCTCAGCTGCTAATCAAACAAAAGTACTGTTGCAAGCCAATGGACTACACAGTAATGATGCCAGACACATAGAACAAATTAACTCAAAAAATGCACATTTAGAAACCTTGACATTGCAGTGTAGTGAAGAACTAGTGACACTCTCTCCAAAGGCACGGGGATTGAGTGGAAGCAGAGATGAAAGCACTCCATCCAAGCACATGAGAGACACAATTCCTGTAGTGGAGTCCAAGACTGTTCCATGTTCTGAACCTCAATCCTTTAAAACACAACAGGGTTATGAATCAAACCATCTTAAAGGTATGTTTTACAGGTTTTTTTCATTTTTGAGTTTGGTGGGTTTTGGGGGAGCTGGCCTCATTTCTTCTATAATGATGGTTTTGTCATAAGGTATTTTTTAGAATCGCAAATTCTAGCGATGAAGTTCAGAAAGTAGAAATTGTGTCTTCCCCCAAAACTGTAGGAATTAAAGGCAAAGTCTATGATTTTTTTGTTTTTTAGAATTTGCAAACACCCATCAGTGCTGTTCATGACTATGCTTTCCCTAATAGAAAATAAATTAAGAATGCAAGTATTGATTCCTAGCTTGCATTAGAGGCCAAAGCTGGGATTTCTTGAGACATGGCTATTTTGGGCTTGAGCCATAGGATTGCATGATTTGGGATGGAAACATCACCAGAGAAACAAATGTTCTTGTAGCCTGATTATGGGAAATAATACAGTTTACTTTATATTGATGTGGGTTTCGAAATTTCTTGAGTCTTGCTCTTTCTGTTCAACTGATGTTATAGAGTAGCTCAGAGTGGATATTTTGTTGAAGTACAAACTATTCTGTTTCTGCTTCGATCTGAAATAAGTGTCCAAATTCTCATTTTGTCATCTAAGAAACTGAGGGAGTTTTAATTACCATCTAAATCTCACACTGGGTCTTTAGTTTATGAACAGTAATTTGGAAATCTAACAAGATTAAGTGGAAAGACTGTGCCTAGAAATCCCAGTCTATAGAGATACAGATAAATGAGGCGCCAGGCCCTTGAGTGAGGGGCACCTGTCAGAAGACATTTATCTCTGACAGTTTATTTTCTCGAGCCCGCTTAATGACTGGTGCTTTCTAGCTTAATTCTGAGGCTGTATGTGGTGGGCCTAAATTTGAGAGTTAACAAGACAGCATTTGTAGTGATTGCATTAGAAGATGAATGACAGTAAGTGTAAACTCATATAAATTCACGCCCATCATTTTGTTTGGATATTTACCTAGGCATGTAGATTATAAACAATCAAAAACAATCTTGCTTTTTGAAGTAATTATTATTCACTGCTAGGCTTAGTTGGATATCTTGTACATAAGTGGCAATAGAAAGTCAGATTAATCCACTGAATTAGCTTTCACCAGAGGCTACCTCTTTCACTCAGAACCTCAGTCACTTTGGGGAAAAAAAAATAAATCCCTTTTATCTATATTACTGGTCCTGAACACTGAGTTTTTCTTCCTTGACACATAGTCTCATCTGTGAATGAGCTCTTATTTCAGAATCTGCCTTGCTAGAGTGTAGTGCAAAACACCAAGTGAGCAGCTTGGAGGGATGTTTAGAAATACCCACTGCATTTCAAACTCATGCACTGGCAATTTAATATTTAATTTGTATTTCAGTAAAGCAGCTAAAGGGGGTTGAAATCATGATAGGGTTTTTTTTGTAAATTGGATTCACGTTCACAGAAACAGTTGAGCTAATACTGCACTGTATAAAAAGTTGATGATTAATTGTTCTGGTTTTTTTAGTGCTGTTCAAAATACTTTTTTTTTTTTTCCTGGTGTTGTGATGAATGTATTTCAAATTAGAAATTGGCCAAGCATACAAAGGAACCACTCAAAATAAGATAAAATCTCACCATGTGAAATGAGTCTAATACAGAAAAAGCTTACATGGCATTCAGTAAGATATGGTTATAAGTACACCTGTTGCAAACAGACTGGTTTGAACATTTGGTTTTCTAAAACAGTATTTAAACGTAGATGTGAATACAAAATATTTCTGTGCATTTTCTTTGATAATAGATATTTTCTCTTCTGTACCTGGTCTCATAGCTGATATCATTATAGATAGCATTGTGAATGTGACATTAATGTATGAGCAGGTTTGATGTGCGGTATCAGTTTGCCATTTGATGGGCCCTTAGTATATACCTTTATGTATTTTTATGTGATATGAATATTTTTGAGAACCCTTAGAGAAAATGTCTCTTCTCCTGCAAAATGCAAAAAAAGGATAAGATTTTCTGTATGTGTGACATTTATTATGCTATTACACTTTGATCTTTCCCCATCTCTAAATTTGCCCTAGCATGTCAAAATATTTTTTCTCCTCTTTTCTGGTATGTTATTGTTTTAACTGCACTGAGATTTTGCCCACTGACTGCAGGCTAGGTTTGGAAGATGCAGGTGTAAGGCTAAACTAGGAATGCTGAACAGAAACGGAAACCACTGTGCTTTCCTGAGTTACGTAGGGATAACAAAGTTGTCACCTGGCCCTTCAAAAGCTGGGCTTGCCTTTGGGCATAGGGTAAGGCAGGTCGGATTTTGGCACCACTGGACTTGTGATAGATGGTAGATTTTACTTTCAGGGGTTTGGAAGTATCCTATGGTGAGGGGAGAAAGAAAAGGATGGAGCAAAGAGTCTTTGTGGATTCTAGGAGGAGCCCTGGACTGGGCTGTATGTGCTGAGCATGCCTGTCATTGGGGCTGAACACTGAACTGGGGGCCCAGGTGACACCTTTGCCTAGGTAAGCATGGTCTGCTTTCTACAGAACTTTTCTCATGAGGTTTCTTTTCAGTGTAACTATTTCAAGCAGAACAGTTCTGATTAAGAAAACATTTGTAGAGAGCATTTCCCTGTAACAATTGCTGATTGCTTCTCTCTTTGTAGTTGATCTTGCCAATAGCCTCAGTCCATACCGGGAAAGCAGGTTTGTTGAGAAACGACTGAGGTCCTCTTCAGAAGGTACTGCTGGGGGCAGCCGGCTGATCATAAAACCAAAGGATGGAAATGCAGAAGAGCTTAACAGCCTAAGGAAGCAGAGAGCGAGCTCGTCCTCTTCCAAAATGAACAGCATGGTGAGTTTGATTCCCACATGCATAAGTTTTTTTTTTTGTCGGATTGGTGTAGCTATAGTGAGAAGCAGAGACTTCACAACTAACAGTAAGAAAGAGGGCAGGAGCTGTCTCAGGCTTCTGAAATGTGATCCAGGCTCAGCTTCAGATACTAAAAGTATTTTTTTGCCAGGTGTGGTGCTGTGAAAAGTTTTGTGTACTTTCTCGGAAGAGTTTCTTGTTGACATGTGTTGGTGATTTGCTTGTGCTATTAAAGCATGGAGCTTTTCGTGTGTCTCTGTTTTCGCAGGCAGTTTGCATCCAAATATCAGTGAAAACATGTAATTTTTCAAAGGCAGAAAGACCGTGATGACATTTAAAGGTGCTGTTTCACATAGGCGTACAAAGCATTATACGGATGGAGTTCATGCCCCAAAATACTGGTTAGCCCTGGCTCAGGCCTGTGAACGTTTTTTGGGTTGTTAGACTCAAGATGTTAGCCAGATCTCTGTGTTTAAGTACTAGTTTACACTCATGCTGTAGCACTTCATTCTGTTTAGCTTTGTATTAATGCTGGAAGTGGGGCGGTGACAATCCCAGAAAAAGAAGAAGTAGGCAAAAGATGGATGGGATTAAGTTGTAATCTGATCCCTCTTTTATGTTTTGTTTATGAAATATATGAGCTTTTTCCTCATGCCATTAGCAAGATTGTCCAGAGATTGACGTGGTTTGCTTGTGCTTATTGGTATTACAGTCACAGACCAAGGACTTCTAAAACAAGATTAGAGAGCGTGCTCGTGAGTGAAGGAAAATTATTCCTGCTTTCCCCCTAATACATATGGATATTATCTTCCTATCTTAAGAAGATAGGGGCTTCTTTGTAGAAAGTGAGGTTTAGGAAGTATATCAAACAAAATCAAACCTGAAAACACACTTTGCCACCCCACAAACAACCAGAACACAAAAGAATAAACCAGAGATTTCTGGAAGCGAGATTAAAAAAAAAAAAAAAAAAGGAAGAAATTGAATGTTCTTAATAATACATATTTGAGTAGGACAAAGGCCTCTCCAAAATACTTGTCACAATCAATTCATGTTTAACACCACAGTAGCAGATTGCTACCAGTGAATGGTGCTAATGAAGAATAAATTCTAGGTAAGGAATCAGTGGTACTACACAGAGTAGTAGTAAAAAAAGCTAACTTTCTTACGTGGCTAGAACAACACGAGTCACATGGTTGTCTGTAGTCATTTTGTTCCGTTCTGAAGAAAAATGAACCACAGGTATTTAAGGGATGGCAAATCCCTGGGGGAGAGCAGAGGCCCCCGTGGCAAGGGCAGCATTGCTGTGCAGTCCTGCTCTGTGGCACTGCTGCGGATGACGGTTTTCTGGCGTCACCCGGATATCTTGTTAAGTGAAGAAACTGTGTGCCTGTATCTTTGCCCCTGCTTGTGTTCTTTGTCTTGCTGGCAGGCAGTGTGAGCTGTTTCTGCTGAGGGACTGGGAGTGAGGACCCAGAAAGTCTCTCTGAAGGGTGTAAGATTTTTACACAGGAGATAGGAAATAAAAAATTAGCGTCTGAGAAACTGTTCTTTTTCCTAAACATCTTGCTCAGCAGAGTAATCTTGCGTTATTGTCACTTCTTTTTTCCAAGATGAAAGGTAAAAGCTTAGATAGACTGACCTCCTAAATACTGGGAATATGTGTCAAACCTACAAACAAGGCCTCTGCTTCCCCTAAAAGTGGCCTTAACTAACTTGTGAGGTGCTGAAAGTAATTTATATTCTGACTAAGACCAGTGCTGTTTGTAAATGAAATCTAGGGAAGAAAAAAATCTTTCAAAATAACTGAAAATGTGCCAATTTCGTAGTATTGTAAATAACAATGTGAAACAAATGCTTGAGATGAATTGGATTGCCAATTACGTGTTTACAAAGCTGCTGTTCTTGCAGTGGCCGATGTCTGCTACAAGAGGGCACCGTTTCACCAGAAATGGTTTTGGAGAGCAATCACTGCAATTCAGGACTTGTGTTTGAGCAGTTTAATGTCTCTAGTCTGTGCAGTATAATAGACCCTTTCCAAATGGAAAGTATTGAGAGTGGTGTAATTTAAAGAGATGCATATCACTGTATAAACTCCAGTCATTCTAATGCTCCAAGAATGAACTTATAAGTTAACAAACTTTAATCTTTTGACATAACATACAGACTAGTTAACTATGTCTCAGAAGAGTGGTAGAAGTTATGCTTCACCTGCTGTTTCTACCTAGGTGGTTCTTCTTTTCCAAAGTGTAAGAGAGACAGAAAGAAAAATGTGAATCAGCACAGGCAAATACCTGAATGGTCTGAAATATGCACTCCCACAAGACCAAATTAGATTTATCACATTAAAAAAAAAATCAGACCACACAAAATCACCCTAAATAAATTCTTTAAGAGGATTAGGAGACAGAACAGCAGGGAAAAAAGACTTGATGTGTAACAGTACTTGGTACTAGGTGAAGGTGAGATGTATGTGACCAAGAGATTTATCCATCACTTCTCATAGTAGTGGCTGATATGGAAAGGTGAGTGTCTTGAATATCACATTTATCAGTACAGAGGCAAAATGTTACTTTTTTTTTTTTTTAATGTATGGTAGAGATTTTTAAATGCTAGCAAATTAAAGTCGTTAAGACCAGATAGTCATGAAGGATGATATGAATGGAAGTAACTGCATTACTTCAAGTTAAAAAGAAAACTTGAGAGAATGGTGGGAGCACCTAGATTACACTGCCCAATTTCAAGACATGAGCTACACTGTGCTGTATGCATGCAAGTGTTTTCACTGTGTCTAGAAATACAGCTGCATATGTGCATATGGATCAAGACTGCCCGCTTACATTTGGCTCTTGCAGATCTTCCCTTCTGCCTCTCTGCTGTTCTTTATAAGGAAAATAGTTATTTGTCTTTACAGTTGTTCCCTTGCCCATACCTGTCTATCAGCATATGTACTACTTAACTAAAAAAATCCCTTTTTTTCCAACTTGTTGTCTCAGTGGGTGAACATTATGTTCTGTAGACTGTGTTTCTCTGGGCACTCTTCAGTACCGTTTTCTCTCCAGTTTCTCATACTTGAATCTTCTCTAAATGTTGCCTGTTCTTTGCTTCTTAAATCCAGCTTCAACTTTTCACCCCTGCAGGTAAAAACTTTTGTGCTTGCCCTCTGTGCTGCATCATCATCTTCCTTTACCCTAGAGCAAACTAGCCTTGCAGACTTGTGCCAGTCCAGTTAGAGCAGCACAACTTATTTTTCTGGATTCTTGCTTTGACTGTGCCATTTTTTTCTTTGCATCTTTCCTGTGGTTTCTATATATTAGATATAAACCCAAGGACTTTCAAGGCCTAAGGACATCCCATCCTGTTGCCCTTCAGCTTTAACAGTGGCCCTGTTTCCAAGTTGTCAAATAATTGCATTCATGTTTTCTCCCATGCTGCCTATCATGCACTTGGGTAACTGCAGTTACCACAAAATTTGCTTCATTTCCTTTCTCAATTTTCACTTTACTTTTTTGCCCCGCCTAAAGATAATTTTTCAAGATGCTAGTACTGTATTACTAAGGTTTTTACTGAGCTTTTTTTTGCTTATCCATCCAGGGCTGATGCTTAGCCAAAATCCCCCTTTCATCATCTTGTCCTATGCTTGTTATGTGGAGATGCACATAGTACTGAACATAAATTAGGAGCGGTGAATGCAAAACCCCGTGTCAGAATACAGGGCAGTATTTAATGGACAGGAATTCAATTTCATAAGGGAAGTAGATTAATATGTTAGTTAAACATTAAATTAAGAAAATCAATAATTTACTGTTTCAGTGTAGAGGGGGCCATCTGACATTTTGGGAATATAGAATAAAGGTAAGTAATTGACACAGGAATATGCTTGCAAAAGAGAGATTAACTGCAAATATTTGAGATTTCTAGTGTGTCTGGAGGGAGCAGAAAGTCAAAGCAGACATCTCTAATGAAAGTGTGTTATGGCCAGAATATCTGTGATAATTATCCAATTAGCAGCTGGAGTCTAAATTGTGGTTGGTGTCCTGGATATTGTGTGTGTGTAACTCTACCTCAGTTTTGTTGCCTCTAAGTGATTTGGGGTGACTTAGCATTTAACAGTCAGGTTTCTGGTATACTTCAGAAATGGTACTTGCAATGATGGAGCAATTATCCAAACCTCTATATTCAGGTATCTTTCTGTGTTTGATATTGTACCTTATCAGGCCATACCCAAATCTGTAGCTCATGAAAGTGTGCTTTTTGCTTCTCACAGATAACATGATTTTTAATGTTACCTAATTTTACCTTATTTATTATCGAGCACCCGTTTTAATCCAGTTGCTACATCATGACAGTAACAGCAGGATCCTGTGCCCCCAGGGACTTCAGTGAATGTACATGAATAAGGGCTAAAATGTTTATGTTCCTCTTGCCTGTGCTGAGTTGTATGATATTTTGCTGATGTATGATTAAGCACAGAGTATGAATCAGACTAGGTTGGCTTCTAGTCTAGAGAGAGTTGAAGTAATTTTCATATTTGCTTGAGGTTACTTTAACACCGACCTTCTGGAAGCTGTGATTTTTATGCAGTGTGTGGCTAATATATGAGGTGGAAGCTGCTATTGAAAATACTCAAGTTGAATGAGTTTCAGAGGGTGACCAACGAGTAGATTTCAAAGTGGAGTTGAATGTGGCTGTTTTTTGTGACCCATAAATGTGACCTGTAAAGGCCTGAGAAAACCTTGTGAGATACGCTCTCCTTCTACAGACTGGCATTAATTATTAATGCCTTAACAGCCTGCCCTGGAAAGGCAGTGAATGACAGGTTAGAGGGAGGATTTGAGTGCTCAGGGCTTCAGTTCAGGTTGAAAAAACCCTCAAACAGAACAGCCTTTTTCAGATATGCCAAGAAATGAATATGGCAAAAATATGAACAAGGTAAGCAAAATGCACACACTTCTTTGTCTTTTGCACAACCTTCTTTAGAACTGGCAATGTTACGTGCACTCTGAATAGCTACAACCTTTTTTTTTAACTTGCCATAGCGTGTATTATCTCTGGTGTTCATAAAAGCTTTGTCATAATTAAAATAGATGTGCCATTCTTTTTCTGTCACTGCACTATGGTATTTCTGCTTAATTCAAATTCATCTCTGCTATGCTGGGCTTCTCGAGGGAGAATATTTAGGAACATCAATTGTTACTGAACTGTTCAAGCAAACCCTGTAAGGCAGTGGTTCAGCCTTCATGAGAAGTGGACTTGACAACATTAATTTATAACTAGATTTGTGGTAACCTAACAAAATTTCCCCTTTTGCAATGAATTTGGCATTTTGCTCCTTTGTGAAAAGAAACTGTGGAAGCCACTTAAAGCAAGAACTGTCAGGACTACTTTGATACTGTAAGGCTGAACAGTGCTATCTAGATAGAAATAAAGTGCTGACTATAGGTACTTAGTAATTTGAGCCTCACATTCCTAATTTAGCGTGGAGGAAGTGCCTTTCACTTACTAATAGGATAAAAAAATGGAAATGGCAGATAGGCCTTTAAGCATTTTGGCTGTGATTTTTAGGTCAACTCAACTAGAGGCTTTTTGGGTAACTACCCTGTGGGAAATTAACGCGTGTAGTGTAATGTGTGTTTCTTAACAACTGAAGGGCTTGTGAAAACCAGATTGCCGTTGTTAAACACTTTGACTTAATTCTTGAGATCAAGTAACTAACAGAAATTAATTTAGATGTGACTTAATGCTTATGCTGTAATGTTCTGTGCTCTTCTTTAAGGACGTAATTGTGGCCCAGGAAAGGGTAAACTGTTAATCTAACATGGGAGTAATTATTTAAATTGAATTGACTTACGTTGATACAGGTAGAAGGTAGAGCTATTAGCAATTTTAAATCCCAGAATCATCATGGCAAAGGGTGGAGGTGTTTGGTGTGTAGCAAAAATAGAACAGAGTTAGTTTTTTCTGTGCTTTTATGGATTACCTGCAGTGGGTGAACTGCACCCCTCAGCCATTGGCTTACTCCCCCTGGCAGGATGAGGTGGAGAAGTGGGAGGGTAAAAGTGTGAGAACTTTTAGGCTGAGATGAGGACGGTTTAGCAGGGTAGGCAAAAGCTGCACACACAAGGCAAGCACACAGAGGAATTAATTCAGTAGTTCCTGGGGCAGACAGGTATCTATCCATCCATCGATCCATCCATCCCCCAGAAAGCAGGGCTCTGTCACGCCTAATGGATACTTCAGAGGATAAATGCCATGAGTGCAAACATTCCCCCTTCCTTCTTCCTTCCCAACTTGAATGGCTGAACACAGCATCATATGGCTGTGGATCCCTCTGGTCAGGTGTGGTCAGCTGTACCGCCTGTGCTCCCTCCAAATTCTAGCTCACTCCCAGCCTCTTCAGTGGCAGGGCAGTGTGAGGAGCAGAAAAGGCCTTCACAGGTGTGCAAGCCCTGCTCAGCAATAGCTAAAGTATATCTTGCTGTGTTGATAACATTGATTAGGTCCACAAACCCACAGCACAGCGCCGTAAAAGCAAATGGATATGAAAAAATTTCATTCTGTCCCAGCCAAAACCAGTACAAATTGGGTATCTGATAGTTTTTTCTGAAGACTCGTAGGAATACTTACTCTTAAGTATTGTCTGAACTAAGTTACAGGACGCTGAACTTCTGAAACTATAGGTAGGTGTCCCCTGTAATGCATTGTGTTTAGTTTTCTCTTTTAATATTTTTCAGTAAAACATGGCTATTTATTGAGACTCAAAATGTAAGCGTAAAGCACAGACAGTTGTTAGATTTTTCTAACAAAACACACTTTTGTGCTAGTCTTACATGCCTCAAATAGTTTTGCCAGTTAATGTAAAAGATAGCTTGTTCTGGAGCTGCTCATCATTTAGAGTTGATAATCTTTTTATGGATTTCTTTTTCCACATGAAGGGAAAGATCTTTTTTTCTGCACAGAGGTATCTGGTATTATGTTAAAATACACCCTAGTGATCAATATCGTTTAAATAGATAGATACATTTGTCAAGCAAAAGCAGCTTGGTTATTTTTCTATTTTATTATGACTTTTACATTTTACTTTCCTGTTCCTTTCCCTATTTTCCATGTTCTGAATACAGGTGAGTGCTGCAGCAAAATCGTTATGCAGTCTTTTTGAAGCAAACCACTCAGTCTGTTCGTACATTCGGGCTACTAAAATCTTTGTCACCACCTATAGTGCCATCACCAAAGAAGTAACTCATTTGTGGTGAAGATACTTACCTTCTGCTCAGTGCCTGTCATGCTGTGGACCTGTGAGAGAGGTCAGGGATTTACCAAGGATGAAACAATCCTGTGAAAAATCTAATGAATGCTCCCTGCCAGCTCTCACAGTACGTTGATCAATATGAATGGAGAAACAGAGTCACTGATGTGTGAAGGCACTTTTGGGAATGATCTGGTCCAACACCTCTGCTCAAATCAGGGTCAGGGATGGCATCCCTACACCCAGAGATGTGTGTAGTTGGATTTAGAGTATCTCTGAGGGTAGAGACTCCAGAGCCTCACTTGTCCACCTGTCCAGGTATTTGTCCAGATTTATGGTTTAAAAAAAGAGCAAAGCTTTTTCTTAGGATTCTTGTATTTTAGTTAGCACTTCTCTGTTCCCTGGGCAGCATGAAGAGGAGTTCAGCTCTGTCTTTATGATGCCCATGACCACCGTTGTATGTCAGATGCTCAATAGCCTTTGATACTGGGAAGAGAGGAGTCCAGTATTGAAGGGTAGGGAGCCAAAGGGGATTCTAAATAGAACTGCCTTGACACCCTCACTGTGCTCCCAACTCATTTGCTGTGCCTGTGGGCTCTGCCCAGTCATTGTGCCTGCAAATGTGCTGTGTTGGGCAGAAATTGTAAAGTCACAGGAACTGGGATCATCCCCATCTGTGCACACAGTCTCTTATATTTCCCCATCCTACTTCACCGAGCAGGTGTGCCGGAGAAAGAAGGTGGTTTACAGGGAGTTCCTGTGATATCCAGTGGTGGCAGGTGAGAAGTAGAAGTGTGAGAGGGTGGAGAGGCCACTGGGACTCCAACAAGTGTTCCTGAAAGAATTTGAAGAGGTGGTAAAACCTGAGGTACTCCGCTTGCAGGCTGGGATCTCTTCCCTGCAGAAGGACAGAGGTCAGGGGAACATGGAAGTTACCATTGGTGGAGACAAGTTAGAGGGTTATCTGAACTAGTGTGAGTGATCTAATGTCTGTATTTTATTACACTTGATTTTTAAATAAAGGAAGGGCCTTTATGCAATGAGTAATACTTAACTGGAAAAATCTTTCTATCCAGTATTGGCAAAAGAAAATACTTCATCAGGAAATGAAGGTAAATTACTTTAATTCAATGTCTGCTATGCTCTAGTAGATTACAGTCATGTCTTTTATCTTGGGAGATGGCCTTAGCATGGGCAGTATTTTTGCAATTGTTGAATATATCTTCTTGGGTTAGCATATGCAAGTAATACATACAGTAGGAAAACTGAAATTTTTAGAGGACTTTTCTAAGGGAGACTGTTAGTAGACACCTAATTCACTGAACTTGAAATTTATGACTAGTGAATAGAAGTCAGTATCTTGGGTTTATCATCCTGTAGGTCAGATGATTCATAGGTAGTTTGCACTCAGTTTATTTTTTACAAAAATAAAAATGGAAAATTGCCCTGGCTTTATTCTTAGAGTGTATAATTCTGCCCTTGTCCTTTCTAATGCACATCATTTCGTGCTTTGTGGGTCCCTCATACAGTGTGTCCATAAATGTTTCTGTAGTGCGAGTTCTGGAATGCTTTCCTATAGGCTGCCTGTTTGTATTTTTTTGCTTATGTGAGAATAAACTCAGAATAAATACAGTATTTTTTTTCCTCAGGCTACAGCAATTCAGGGCAGGGTGCTTCTTCCAGGCCTTTGATCCCTTTGATTGATAAAAAGAAGGTAATGGGGTGAGAAATGGAAATTCTGTTGGGTCACTTGTTAGGTCATTTATATTTGCAGTCCTTCTTGTCTTGCCAGTGTGTTGCTGGAGGCTATACTAGATGAACCCTGAATTAAGGATTTGGCAGGGCCTGGAAAACAAGCTGTGCACCCTGAAGCTTGCCATTTAGAACAGGAGATTTTTCTAGTTTGAAGTCAAGTGCATGCTAGCCCATGAAAGACTTAAGATCACGCTTTGTGATTTGATACATGGAAATCAGGTTTTGGAATATTTATTTAGGTTTGTTTGCCTTTTAATGAAGGAGTAAGCAATGGTATATCATTCAGTAGAGGTTATTGGTAAGATGCTAAACTACATTTTATTGCCTCAGATAATTTTCTGCATTCATTCAGTAAAACTAATAAAATTAATTGCAATAACATAAACCTTGTGAATAACTTAGTGTCTATCTTGTAAAATTTTCGTAACTTGCTGTGTAGATGTTTGCATGAACAAACTGCACACAACCCCCCAAATAGCACAAACTTTCCAAAATTATTACACTTATAATGTGTGTTTTGTATTTGAATTCTTGATAAAGTAACAAGCATTCTGTGATTTTGTTCTGTGAGAGGCTTTTTGGTCTTAGAAGAATATTTGTGTTGGATAAATGTGCAATATTTATATTTGCTTCAACAGTCTGGATAGCTATTATGATTTGGAGCTGATTGGCAATCAGAGGAACGTTGGTACTTGAGAAGTAGTTATTAGTAATAGGTGGAGCAATTCATTGCACAACACAAAATGCCTTTGATACCAAAGAAAACTTGAGGAGGGAGGTTTAGATGTTTAGTAACAGACTGCTTCAGGATCTTGAACATCTGCAACAGGATGAAGATTTTTAATCATTTGAAAACTAATAGAAAGTTGTTCACTAAAGTCTATTTCTGTTGCTTAGACTGATATCTTGGATTGAAAGAAGGGCTTCAGTTTTTTACTTAATTGTTTTTTACTCTTCTGTGTTTTAAGTAACTCCCACATACCCACCTGTTTTCTATGTTTAATGCTGTGGAACAGGCAGCACTGTAGCAGAACTCATGTCTACTTAAAATGACTCCTACAAGATTCTTCACTGGATACCTTTTTTTTTTTTTTTTTTTAGTATATCTAAGGAAATGAGGTTAGTTTTTGACTGCTCCAAAAATCAGAAACCTCCTGTCATCTCTTTTGGGCATCTTTTAGTTGATAAAAGTAAAACCCAACAGTTTTGACTTAGTCACTCTAACCAAAATGATTAGACTCTAAGTGTTGGGAGTATATTTTGAAGAAACTATCCCAAAATAAGCATTGTGAAACTTGTGTTATGTGAAGCAACGTGAGTAAATAGTGGGAGGGAGCACTTAGCGAAATGAAATTGTCTTTATAAATCTGTAGACTTGGCAGACAGTTATCCTGGAAGACTTTCATCTTTCTAAATTTGCCAGCTTTTGAATCTGTCTCCTTACTGGAGTGGAGGAAGTGCAGTAGGGAAAATGAGAACCTGATCCAGAGAGAAGCAAGGAGGAGAAAGGGCAGGACTTATTGGAGACTGGGCTATGTTCCCATTAGAAAATGGGTGGGGTTATGGAGTGCTGATAAGAAAGGAAGAGTTAAATGTCAGAAAATTGTGATTAAGAGTGGGATGGAGTACACTGCAGGTGCTGTGGAAAAGGAAGAGGTGAAGCACTGGGAAGGAAAAAAGTTCAGGAGAGATTTTTGTCTAGGAGATCTAAAAGTTAAGAGGATGGGATATAGCTCAGTTAAAGAAGCTGGGATGATGGGAGGGGCTATCTGTATTTTTTATAAATCAGGCAGGAATTGAGGGAGAAGCTGGGAACTAATGAGGTCAAGAGCTTACAGAGCTGGTTTTCAAGAGAAATATGTAATCCTTCATTGCCTGAAACATTGAAATTCGGGAGTTAGTTTTGTCTTCTATGAATATTCCCTACAGGAGACATTGGTCAGAAGAAAATAAAGCAGCCTGTAAAATATTCAGTGTTGGCACAAACCTGTCAGGCATTTCAGCTGGAAGAGGGAAGTAATGCAATTTTCCTGCTGAAAGTGTGGCGGTACGCACAATAGTTTAAGTATTTTCATTAGTCACATTTCAGCAGAGTTTTTCCTCCAGATAGATGGGAATAAAAAGTTGTCATTTTTGTCTTTATTCTTTAAGGACATATGTGACATGGTGAAAGCAATTTGATCTTGTTATCAAAGCTATATCTTTTCTTTTGAAACACTTTGCCTTCTCTCAGCCTGTAGAAAAAAGAAAAAAAGGAAAAGGAATATTTTTGCATCTTTATGAATAAAAATTTATGCCTGTTATTTCCATTCGTGTTGGCTCTGATTAAAGTTAAATCACAGAGTTTCTCTGAGATGGCTAATTACTATGCCTTATTTACACCTACACTGTTAAACTAAACATCACAGATACAGGGTCAGGACAGTTTTGTTCCCTGTTTCTGAGAGAAGGCAACTTTTGCAAAACTTTGGCTTTCCTCATAGCTTGGGATATCCTTTGTATTCCCCATTCCTAGGCTAGAGGAAGTGTATGCAAAAAAAGAAAAAAGGAAGATTGTGCACAAAGAAAAATTAATAAGGGAACACAAGACACAGTCTTGAGTCATGATAGGGCTTCAGATATTGCTTGCTCCCAGGCACATGTTTAGGATGTGTGTTTGATGTTGTAAAATGCCTAACTAAAGTAAGTTAGTTCTCAGTCTATCAAGTTATGCATAGGTTAACTTGTTTTTACACTGAATCACTTCAGAAGTTAACCAAAAAAGTGGATTGTTTTCTGTGGTCTGATCATGGTGGGAAAAATTCTACAACTTTTAAACAAACCCAAATCATCATCACTGGCAGAGAACTATGTCTATAGACAAGCTGTCAAGCTATTCATACTGTTTTCCAGGTTCTAAGAATAGAGGTTATGCAGAAATAAAGTTAATTCCTCAAAATTGTAGTTAAGAAGATATGACCAGATCTAAAAACAGAATATCAATAATAAAGAATAATAGGAAAGTAACATAGGAAAATCCTTCTTACTTTACTGTGCCCAGACACAAAATCAAGAATAAAATATGCCATTGAGAAGCAACCAACAAAGCTTATTTGTGCAAATGAAATTGTCAGGACAGACAGATTTAGAATGGGGGTTTGTGGATGTCAGATTCTTCATTGCCAGTATTAGGCCCTGATAAGATGAGACATTGAATCTCAGCGTGTTGGTGTCTTTGTGAGGTTTTTATTTCAAAGAGATACAGATACATGAATAAAAATCTTGAACCTAAGTGAAAGGAATAGTCAACCACTCAGCCATGGTTCACGAATCACAGTAGTTCGTTTTAATAACTTCAGTTGGGAAACTGGATGCCAAACTGTTCTATCTGGATGCTTCAAGTGGACTCAGCTGTCTACTGGAAGGACCTACAGGTGGAAGAGAATAGGACTGAATCAGGGATGCTATGCTGACTAACACAAGAAAGAAAAGCACTGTGAATGCATGGTTTTGCTCTCGGATAGCATTCATCCATCTATACAGTCTGCATAACAAAAGCAATTGTGGCATTATTAAATGGTATGAAGTGATACACTGATTTCTTGAGGCATATTTATTGCTGCTCAGTAGGAGGCCTGTGAGGTCTATTAACTAGAGGAGTTCAAAGATATCTCTTGTTGTTCAATATTTATTTTTTAAAAAACTCAGTGCAGCAGGGTGTCTGTTAAAAAGGTTTTGGGATGCTTTGTTGTCCCTCTAATATGCATTTCAGTTTGTTTAATGGAGCTCTCCATTTTGGAGTTAGCACATGAAACTGCCAAAACTAAATTGTTTGTTAGCCTGGTTGTTGTAAAGAAAGAAAAGCCAATGTTCCTAATGATAAGTAAAAACTTTTTCATGATCAGATACTCTAATCATTGTTGCATATTTTAATAGGTGGTGAACAAACTTATCACTGGTTTTTCTGCCTCTGTTTTTTGAAGGCAAACGGTATCTATTTTCCAAAAATAGAGCAAACTGTACAGAATCTGTCAAAGGCTTTGTTTAAGCTTAGAATTGTTTGGCAAACAAAAGAAATTTCAGTTTTCATTCATTCTGCGTATGTCGAAGGTAGAGAACATTTTTGCATGGATGTATTGCAAGCTATTTTCATATTCAAGGTGAACAGGGTTTAGCAGATCCTAACCTGTATTAGAATTTCATTTGAGACCTGAGTTCTATTTTGATACTCTGTTGCTACATACAAGGTTTGCCCACTAGTGTTACAAAAGTCAATTAGCCTATTACTGCTAATAGATATTTGTAGGTAATAGCCATACGTTCAATTTCAAACAAGATGTATGCATCTGTGAATGTTGCCTGAGAAACCTTTTATTTTAGTTGTGGTTTTTTTTTTTTTTTTTGTTTTTGTTTTTTTTTTTGTTTGTGTGTGTGTGTGTGTGGTTTTTTTGTTTGTGGGTTTTTGTTGTTTGTTTTTTTTGTTGTTTGTTTGTTTTTTGTTTTGTTTTGTTTTTTTTTCTTAGTGTCACTGTTGGAACTTATTTTACTAACACTATTTCTGGACCAAAACCAGGCTATTTGGTTGTTTTCTGTACCCGTGTTTTAGTAGAGTGCTGGTGGTATAGTGGCAGTGCTGTGTCCAAGCACTGTGTGTTTTGAAGTAAAAGAGATGTTGGGGTCACAGAGTAGAGGAGAACAAAATATTTGCTTGTGTGTGTGAGGGTATCAGACTAAGTGCCTGGCCTCTATGTGCCCACAGGTTTCAAAAGGAATAAAAGCTTGATAAATTTTTAGAACTGGAAAGGACCATTGGATTCTCTGGTAGACCTTTTATATGGGATTTGTCCTAAAAGGCTACCAGTTACCTCTGGGTCAAGGACAATGAATTCTGCTGGTGTAAGGATATGAAAAATATGAAGGGATGGAATAAATGTGACATCACTTGCTAGGTTATTCCAAAGGTGTGAGATTTTAAAAAAACAAACAAACAAACAACAAAACCAAACAACAGCCAATGGACCAAACCACCAAAATCAGACTGAGGAAAAAAAAAAACAGGCCTGATTCCTAAAGTAATGGTAACTTGTAACTTGGTAAATGTGTTTTTACCTCCAGCCATTAGGCCTCAGTTTGTCTTTTGTACCTCGACTTAAGTCCATCTTTTAGTAAGTGGTGTTTTTCTGTCCATTCAAGCTACTTGTAAATGATAAAGCTACCTCCTTGGTATATTTTTCTTTTTGTTTGAACAGATGGACATCTTTACATATCTTACTTTGCAAGCCATTTTGAGTCTTTTTATTGGTTTTATGATTTTTACTTGAAGGCATAATTTTTTTTTAGGGAGGCTAGATTGAGCAAAAAGAAAAAACCCCATTTGATTCTAATAAAATAATTGAAATATTTGTGAAAAAAAATGGTACAAAAAGACAAAAATCACCATCTCATTCCTGTCCTACTCTGCATGTATAATTGATAGCTACAGTAACAATGAATATTTTAATTTTGCATCTCTGAAGACGATAAATTTTTTGCTGCAAGTTGTATTGACTTCACCTGGATGTTAACTCATGCAAATGATATCAATATGTAGTCCCTCATAGAGCATTTTGCTCAGTAAAGAGAATGGCTCTTTGTAAATTTGTGCAGAATTGATAATATTCCACTGCTGTTTCCTGTGAGGCTGATACAACTATATATGCATTAAAGAAAATAAAGTGAAGGCAGTAACACACATTTTGTGTCATCAGTTGTATTCATTGAAGCAAGAGTCCTGTTGTAGCTCAGTGGGGATGACATAGGAAATTATTCTAGTGTGCTATGGGAAATAATTTGCTTTGGATTTTCTTCGTTGCTGTTGTTCTTAAAGGTTTTTATTTGTCTGAGGACTACGTACATATTTTATGGAAGAGCTGCTGATCGTAACTGCTTGTCTGTCAGCCTTTAAGTGAGTATTCCTCATCTGTCATCCACTTGTGCTGAATTCTGCAAGTGCTGTGAAGGGACATTTGTTTTTGTCAAAAGATGTGCTCTAGCGTAATGCGGAAAGATGTGAGCAGTACAAGTAATGTAATTTATTTGTCTAATTGAAACAGAGGAAAAAAATGAACAAGCTTTTGTCACAGAAATCGTTTTCAGGGCCAGTTCCTTAGGTAATGAGTAATTATCTTGGAAGAAGTGTTTATGTCTAGGGAATGTGTCTGTTTTTCCTAGCTGTAAAACTGGTCTGGTTAAAGATACTGTTTCTTCCGGTTAACCTTGGTTTTCCTAGCTTTTTTGTCAATCATGCTTGCAACACTTCTGCTAATGTAGATTTTCAGCAGCCTATCTCCTTGCTTTTATGTGCTTTTAACCAACACAAGCAGAATGTAAGCTATCTATCATTCACACATTGAAAAGTCTGGAAAAGTAGTAATAGATCAGAAAAATTAAAAATATATAAGTGGTTTATCAACTGTTTTCATATAGCTGCTTTTTACAAAGGTGATGCTGTTGCTTATCTCCCACTGCAGCCATTCACTGCAAACTCCTATTTCTTTGTAGTTATTTTCTGGATTTAAAAGAAATAAAAGATGGTGCATTTCTTAATTTGGCAGCTTTCATCATTTACATTTGTAGGTGAAAGCTGCCAAGCCCTATTAGGGGGCTAAGCTCACCGGGGGATACTTGTGTCATTTCTACCCGCTTGACACGTTATTTTCTCTACACTTGTTAACTCGAACTGTCAACCTGTAAAGTGCTCTTATAACATTTGCACACGAGGTGCTGCTGGAGGTGACATAAGCTAATAGAAGGAGTTCATGGTAACAGAAAATCTCATTTGTACGTAGTGGAAGTGATGAGCTCAGGGACTTGCACTTTGATTGCATTGTAATTAACAATGCTTTGTGTATCTTAGTGTGATAGCTGCAGAGACTGGTGCTCTCTCCCTGGTCCTGTCTGGCAGGGTTGTTTCTCCTAAGAGATGTGGACAGGAGAGAACAACCTAGAGGTGAGTGATGTAGCTGGGCTGATTGCAAGTTTTTCCGCTAATCACAGGCCCATCACTCATGATTAAGAACTGAAAGCCAGTCTGCAGTCTTATGTCCCAGTTGCGGATGTGATGGCTGCAGATCTGTGTTTTGGAAACATTTCATTTATCTATCAACAGTAGAAAGGTTATGTAGATATCCACAGGAATAAATGCTCAGAAAAGAGAACAAAGTAAAAAAATTACATGATAGTGCCATGTAAAAGGATGGTAAGATAAACTCCTGATGCTGGAGCTCCTGAAAATGAAGATTTTTGCACGTGATATTGTTGAGAATCTGTGGGCTGTTTAGTTTCCTTGTGCTGTTTCTGTTTACCTCTTTAGAGAGCACAGATATTATCAACTGAATTTCTTATTCTGCTGGGTTGCCATTTCTTCCCTTTCCTTGGAAAAAAAAGGCTTGTCAAGGGCATGAGTAGAGCTGTCCCTGTCTGGTAGCTGTGGTAATCTGGAACTTGGTTTGGTTCACCCTGGTACCAGATTCACTTAGTTCTCTCTTGGTGAGTCCAGAGGAGTCCACCCTTGTAAGATGATAAATGCCTGTGTGAATGTACAACCCTGTTTGCTGTCTCTTCAAGTCTGTGTTGGCCTCACATGTTTTCCTTCTGGCTTGTAGTATCACTAACCCTACTGGTTCTTCCATGCTATAGGATTGCTCATGCTTTTAACTTGCAGGGCTTCAGACATTCAGTATTTCCTTGTCTGCTTTTCGCTTGTCTTTTCTCAAGGCTTGGTGAATCTGGCCTTGACCGAGTGTTTCAAGGAATGGGCATGAGCAGCTTTATTCCTTCTGGTCCAGCTTGTAGTTAGCAAGCAAAGTTGATTATATTTTGCCTAGCTGCCCAACATTTCTCATTTAAATACCGAAGATTGCATCTCTGTTTTCTTACAGAGCAAGTATTTGAGCCTAGAGCTAAAGGAAGAGAAACATTAGCTACCTCTTGAGAATTTTTTTTATTAACTCTAGTGTAATAAATAAATATTATTTGCCTTATTTCTACTGCATATCTCATCTCCCTACACTGGACATTTGTCCCCTGTAATCTGGTATAGCAAGTACCTGTAGGACCTATTTGTAAGACTTAAATTTATTGGATGATTAATATCGCGGGTGGATTTCGTAGTCAGTGGAGAAAAAGGCTCCTCCAGGAGATAACAGTGGCTAATGTCAACCTTCTTTCTAAACCATGTGTAGATTTTCTAACTGTTCTCCCTTGCTGACTGTTGAGAGGAGCTCCTGAGATTAACCTCATTGGGCTGGTTCACTACTAAAGCATTTGACTCAGTTTGGCTGCTTTTTTCTCTGTGCTGACAAATCTTGTGCTGTGTGGATCCAGCCCAATGTTACCCATTTCAGCTGATAGATTTGTCCCTTTGCCTCTCTGTCATGTTGGCTTAGCTAGATTCTTAAATATCTGCAGGGGCTTTTGGTTATCTTTTTAACTTGATTTGATCTGAGCTAGTTGATACCATTTGAGGTTCCACTTGAGATTCTGTACACCGTGGCTCCCATTTCATTAAGTGGGAATTGGTTTAATGTAGCTAAATAAATACTCTGTCAGATTTTACAGTGGCCTTTTTCTTACGCATACTGACTGATACTGCTATGTATAATAGATGTGAGCTGGCATTTTTTTATGCTGCCCTGCTTTGGATTTGTGCTTTCTTTGGAAATATGTTCAGAATGGCTTTTATTTTTTGCTTGTTTGTTTTTCATTTGTCAGGAGGTTTTGCATCCTACAGTCATCTTAGCCTTGTTATTAAGTGTTTTAGAAAAACCAAATCCAGATATCCTGGCTACAAGGGTATCTATCAGAAATCACAAACAGTTGCAGCGGGTCAGTGAAATGAATTCATTTAAGGTTTTATTTTGGTTTGCTGCCCTTGGAAGCCTTTTGGTAAAGGGATTGACTCAGGGAGAGGATATGGAAGACAAATTTACTAAGGAGTAGATTTCATCCAGGTATTCTTGTGTCCAGCAGTAGGGTGTTATTCATCGTTAACAAAAATGGCAGAAACATGATTTGGGTTAACCTTCAGCACAATAAGCCATGAAACAAACCACCAAGTTACAGCAGTTTTTTTAAGGACAGCTTTCCTCCCTTAACTCAATGTTCCTTGAAGTCAGGAAACCGTATTCATACCCGAAAATGTATTTGAATGTAATAATCTGACAAGTCTGTGGTTACTACACATTTACGTACTGTTCATCCTGGCCTCACCCATGTCAGTCAATCACTATCAGAGATAAATATTTTGTTGCAGGCTTGCAAGATGAAACTGAGACTGACTTCTACAACTGTTGCTCTGAAATTCTTAAATTTGATTAGCATTTTTTTTAATAACACTTCAAATTGCATTTCAAGGAAATTTAATTCTTGGTGTTATCTGAAAAAAGATTCTTACTACCTTGGGAAAAAATACATCCTCCCTCTAATTTCCTAGAGCATCGGTGTATACGGAGTACATGACATTTTGTCTTATGATTGTATTTTTTATTAGACTAGAAGAAATGTATTGGGGAACTTCTCATAAAAAGCAATTGAAATTTTGCATGAGGAAAGATAGGGTGTAAATTGTTGGATATAGCCAAGATCATAACATTATTCTTTATGACATTAAAATATAAACTGCGTTGTCAAAAAGTGGAAAATACCTGCATTTTAGATTGCTTACGTTAGGCTCCATTTAATTCTCTTTGTCAGTATGGCATTTTCATTTAAAGTCTGGAAAAAAAGAGTACAAATTTAGTCAAAAGCTTCTTTGTAACGAGGTTGCATTTTTATGAATTCTTACAAAAATTGAACCGATACTGTACTCTCCTATTTTATGATCCTGGAATCGAAGACCTGAGAAATGAGTGAAGGAGCACACTAGATTTTGTGGTGAGCAAATAAACCTTTAATATCATCAACATAGAAATATCAGTCACCAAGCAAGTAGACTACTTTTTGCCTGAGAAAATAAAAACATGCTTTCAAAATGGTACTTTCAAGTCCCTTTTTTCTTAACCCACTCTCTAGGAAAACATGGTCAGAGAAAACCAAAAAGTAACATGGCTCTCTAGAATGCCTGTGGTACTACAATAATTTTCTCTTCTCATTTTTGCAAGAAGACTGACAAGTACTTGTTGCAGTAAATGCACCTATTTCTGGGAAGGGGAAAAAAACCAACAAACCCAAACAGATGATAAGTGCTTGCTGTGTCAGTGGCCCCTCATAGGGGGTTGCAAAAGCGTGCAAAAAAGGAAAAAGATTGGAAGGGATTGTAAACACGTAATAAAATACCCTAGTAAGGCAAAGCGAATTTTCATCTCAATTTCACCGATAAGTTGAAGATAGAGGTGGAGGTAGACACAAAGAATATGAAAATCACCGATAAAGAGATAAGAGGTTAAACTTTCAGAGCAGATACTACTCTTTCATTACCTGCTTCCCTCTGTTGATTCATGTATTACGGTAGTTTAGTTTGCTGCTCTCTTTGGGATTTATTTCTAAATGCATGCATATTACATAGCACTTTATCATCTATTTCAGTTCTCCTGCTTACTGATTCCCGGGTGAAATCTGCTTTAGGCTTGATGCACTACATTTCACTCATTACATTCCTAAGAAAGACAAATGGTTGTAGGTCTTTGCGAGTTGACAACTCATAAATAGGACCTTTAGGAATTAGAAGCTTCTTCCTTCTATCCTTCCTTACAATGACATAAGCACTGTGTAAGAACAGTAGAAGGATCAACAGTGTATTATTATGACAAATAATGAAAAATAAATGTGCATTGATGGTTTTTGTGCATAGCTGGCTCCCCCAGTAATAGTCAGAGCATTGCGTGCAGTCACAGTTCACTGTTATGTGCAGACTTTTGGCTCCTTAACACAAATACATATGCTATAAATAGGTAGCTTAACATTGTGATAGAAAGTTATAGCCGGGTCATTTAATTGTCCTATTTCTTTTTGGAACATCCTACAATCGCTGTGCCCTTGAATTTTTCCTATTCTTCTTGCTGGGAACCCTCCATCATGGTTATTAATGGATATCATCAGCCATGTTTATTTTCCGTTTCAGTTTTTTTGTGTCCGGGACTGATGGAGAGCTCCATATGTCTGTCTGATCTATTTAAGTTGAATACTCTCTGTAGTCACTGCATTACCTTTATCACTGTACAAAGCTTGTGGTATGCTTGGAATGCTGTACAAACTTCAAAATACTTGTGGTAATTTCATCCAGATCTTTGGATCATACAGGTTTGTTTACCATAACAGAGAGTATTTCTGTTAGTTATGCTCTCTGTACGTAAGGTGAAATATAGCATGAATGTTTCTTGTTTTTCTGAGATAACACAGTGAAGGGATATAAAAGGGATAGTGAAACCTCGACAGATTTTTTTTGAGTTTGTGTTTCTTGGAGAAGAACTTTGATTTGCGGTTCCTGGGACTGTAGGCTGTAAAAAGAGGAGGAGCTGGTAACTGTGAGGCTCTCTCACAGGCTCACTGCATAGCCTGAGCTAAGTTGCTTTATTTTTTTCTCCATCTGGAAAAAAAAAATATAGTCATTCTGCTGGCTGTGAAAATGCTGATGTAATGAGGGGTTATCTTCTTTAGAAGCATAAGGTAAAAGATACTTAACTGGAGGGTTTTGCCATCTCCTAATCTGTGCTTTTCAGTTTAGTGTCTGAATGTATGGCAGAACTAAAGGTCTGTATGAGCCCTAGATTTTGGTGTCATGAACAGTGTCAGAAGCAGCTGTGCATATGTGCATGCCAAAGGAAAGATAAAGATTTATGCTTGTAATTCTGAGGTAGCTACTTAACGTTATATTCTCCAGTTTATTATTGCTATAGTTCTGCTGGTGTTTTTGAGGCTGGAAATATACTTAAAATGTTTACTTAACTAACAAGTTGCTGTTATTTTGTTCAGAATTAATTTTCCATATATTAAAAATGTCATAGCTAATTTATAGGTATTAATCTGTTTTATGGGGCTATTGACATTTCAGCCTTGTGACATTTGTCAAGAGGAAAGTAGTATTTTTTTCCTGTTAGCATTACAAGCAGTAAACAAGAATCACCCTTTTATGTAAGTAATACATTTATTTCAGGAATTACTGTTCTCATGGGAGGAGATACTTTGATATACTTTTCCTCTCCTTAAGGAAAACGTTTGATTTCCGTAATCTGGGAAGAAAGTTATCTTTGTGTCCTTCCTATTGCACTTAAAAATCAACCAGCTGTCTCCCCAGCCAGCCCTGTTCTCCTGGTTTTTACTGTAGTGCAAACCTCCATTAACTTCCCTGGCTTTATTGTGTTTATATTACTAGAGGAAAAAAATGAGATTTGTGATGCATTGACTGGCCAAGCACATCCAATCTTAGGCTGAAAATGAAAACTCTGTCTCCAGTTAGCCTGCAGGCATGGCTGAGCTGTTACGATGAACCTAAGCTGTTTATCTGAAGCAGAAAATTACGTGTATGTAGAATACATTTGATAAGAGAGACCTGTGAGGGAAACACAGCAAAATATTGTGAAGATGAGCTAATAATCTACTTGTTTGACAATTAAAGGCTTTGATACTTGTGACAGAGGGTACCTTTTTGAGGGCACCAGTGTTTTGGTTTTTAGAACTACCTCCTATTAGGTTTTGCATTTCTTTTTGTTTATAAATAGAATGCTAAAATTTTCCATTAATTCTGTGAGTACTTTATAGAAGCACATAGTTGTCACCTTAGACTGCACAATAACTTGGATGCAAAAAACCTCAGCATAGGAATGACTATTCTGTTTTGAAAAGAAACTGGGCCTTGTTTGAATGCTACCTCTTGAGAAACAATTTGAAGGATGCACCTGAAGCCTACTGCATTTTAAACTTAAGATGTGTTTTGACTGCAGTTTGCTGGGTCACCAGAACTGTGATGATCACTGGCATCATTGGGAATATTCAGTCAGAGTTGGTGTAGTGGTTTGAAAGCAAAACAAAGGAGAGGCTCCAAGTCAGAGATACAATTTAATAGGAAAAAAAAAGGAAAGAAAGTAAAATAAAATAGATGCAATAATACAAAAGACCACCGACAGGGTCAGAATACAACCTGAGCAGAGTGATGGAAGCAGTCCAGATGAGGTGGTCTTCCTGAAGCAGTGATCCTGTAGAAAGGTCTGGTAGCTCGGGTCCTCTGGGAATCCAGTGGGTAAGCCCCCTCTGGTGTTCAGAGTCTCAGCTTATATCCAAGCTGGAATGCTTGGTTCCTCCCTGTGGGCGGAGCATCTCACAATGGGATGGTGTGTCATGTGATAAGGCCTGATGGGCCCATTAACAGGAGATAGTCCAGGAGGGGGTTATCTGTGAGCTGTGTAGCAAAGGTGCTGATAGGCCCATTAACAGAAGATAATCCAGAGTGGAGGAGGCAGGGAGCACTGCCTCACCTGGTTTCAACAGTTCTTGAAGATGGTGATAGAATATACTTCAACCCAGGACAGTTGGTTAAAGTATGAGTTTTGCTTTTCTGGAAACCTTGGAGTGTTACTTGTCAAGTAGGAGTAGGAAAGCAGCTATCCATGGTAGTGGACTAAAACTGTATTGCTTTATTAATATAACTAAAAAACAAAATAAGCCCCCACTCTCACTTTTGAACTTTCTAGTAACCTGTGTAAAAAGTACTGATTTTAGGCTGACTTGATTTTATAGGCTCCAAGTGGAAGAGTGATTTTCTCCAGAATATTGTATAGAACAGTTTCCCCTTTTGAATTGAGATCAGTAGTGATCCTGTTGCAAGCAGTGCTTCTGTGGCAAGTACAGGTGGTGGGTTTTGCTTTTTCCATTTGAAACACTGTATTTAATTTGTTTATATTTTGGCAGTTTTACCTATGAACATGAGATAATGGCATCTAAATTGTACTATAGGGACAGACAGGCAGAATGGAGCATTTAAATTTCTCATTGCCATGTACAGATACCCATGGGTTGGTTTTCTTCATTTTCATGTATTTATTCATAAAAGGAATATGCATAAGATGTTAAAACAGAGGAAAAAAAATATCCCTTGAAGTTTTTCATGGAGGAGTGGGGAATAATCTGATGTTAATTCTGTGCATTCACTGAGATCTGCAATTTTATATGGTTTTACTTGCTGTTGCATGTTCATATGTTGTTTTTATTGATATGGTTGCCCATACTAATACATTTTAAGAGTGTGAGTGTCCGTGCAGGAGCTGCAACAGGCAGTGATTTAAAGGTTTACTTAATGCTTTAATGCAACCCTTGATCAAGTTAACAAAATTCTGTATCACCAGGGGAGCAATCTTCTCTGGCTGAGCTCTGCTGTAATCTTACAGATCAGCACAGCCTGCAGAACTGCGGATGAGAAACCCAAGTTTGGATTTGCAGTGCTGAGAGTACATTATACAGTGAGGTAGCTGGTCTCTCACTCACCAGTACAGTAATAAAACACACTTTTATAGATTAAGAGATACCGATGCTGAGCTCCGTATAGCCTGTCGCGGGTAAATAAAGTGCTGCAAAAATATTGCTGCTTCAGGCTCAAAGCATGAAATAGTGTTTTTTTGAACACAGTTTTTCAGTTATATTAAACTTGACCCAGCAGAAGAAAACACGTTGCTGGTGGGCAGCCTGAGCCATTGGAGGTTGTATGTCCTGAGTTTATATTCAGGAGAAGAGTCTGTAAAGCCAGGCCCAACTCTATGCTTGTTGCATCAGGGCAAGAGAACAGTGGAAATAAGCTCCTCTGCTGAGATGTCCTCCCACACCCACTACAGTCTCCTTTTGTATTGAATTATATATGAGTTTTTAGATATTAATTTATGTTCATTAGTGGCAACATTCTTCCAGAACTAACAATAAGCAGGTTTGGTGCGTTATGCTAACTTGGGAAGAACTACCTCTGACTATGAAAGGCATAGGCAAGTTTTTAGTGACAGGATAAAAGGGTTTTAAATGGAAATAGTTAAAATTTGGCTTTGTCTAGTGTCACTCATGTTACAGTCATGATATGGATTCATAGGTGGCAGCCCAGAAACACCCAGCAGAAGGCAGATAACTGGCCACCTTTCCATGGCTTTTTCCTTGTGCATCTGGAACTCGTATTTGTCATCCCATTAATTACCTCCATTTTAACTTAAGTGTACTTTAGCACTTCTGGTTGTTGGTGCCTTTGTTTCTTGATGAGGTTCCTCTTGATATTAATTTCATTTGCATTAAGGAGGGACGAGGGAGTATATTTGGAAATGATTTCTGATGTTAAGGATGGGAAAAAACAGATAGTCTCACTAGGGGTATTGTGGAATCTATGTCAATGTGAATCTCTTCAAGAACATTTTGGATTAGCAGTGGATAGAAAGCAGTATTAGATTTCCATTAACTGAAAGGGGGTTATTTCTGTTTCCTCTGTTAGGTTACTGGACCCGTATCTTGTGTCTCAGAGAGGTTCTGGAGTGTATTAGGTCTGTGTGACATTAATAGTTCTGTATTGGCTCATGTGTGCCTATATTTGTGTATAATTGCATGAATTTGTCATGAGTTCAAATGTCCAGAAACTCAGAAGATGTATTTCTTTGCATCAGAGTTTCTCAGAAAAACTACATTACAAATGTCTTAGAGGTTTTTTTAAACTTTGGAACCAGTGTATTTCTATAAACATTCCTACAGTGACATTTTGCAAAATTCCCTCAGTTACACATTCCAAACTAGCACATCAGTAAGCTGCTGGAAAGCTAACTGCCAGTTTTGTCCACCTGACTGATGTAATTCCACTCTCTTTCCCAGGGGCAAAGTTTTCTGTTCTGAGTCTTCAGATGTTTGAAGTATTTCAAGGATCAGTCATCTTAAATTCCACTGATTTCTTCTGCCTTTAGTGCTTCCTGTTGGCTACTGCAGACCCTTGGGACAAGCAGCAATAGCAAACACTTGGTAGAGTGACTTTGATGGAATTGAAGATATCTGAAATTGAGACTGTGTATGAAAATATTCTTATATAGTTTTATTAATGAGGGGAAAAAGCAATAACATGTCCTGTGTTCAGAAATAGAATTTTCATTATTTCTCTCCCCAAAAAACATTGGTCAAATCTTTCAGGGAACAGGGTATTGTTTTAAACCTTCCCACCTTCCCCTCACTAAAAATTGCTGTGTAAGGTTGTTCCCTTTATGTTACAGAGTTGTCTGAAACTCCGCAGCAATTAATTTATGATTAACTTATGTTCTACACAGTTAGAAGAATGTCTTAGTATTCACTGAATGTATTAACTGTAGTTTAGAAGAAAAATACTCAGTATTTTAAGATGGAAGATAGCTCTGCAAAGGGTGTCCCGTCATTTTCCCCATTTACCACTTCATTTTCTATTCCCTTTCTCTTTCTACCCTTGATTAAATACTGTGCTATGGTGCTCATGAGAATAATTGGGATGAGCAGAGGCATTACTAACAGGAAAAAATTGCAGCCTCCAGCAAGTACTTTTTCTTATTAGTCAATGTGCCACCTTATAAGAATGTGATTAATTTCAGATCAGAACTTCACTTTAATGATGTGCTGATGTAATACTGTATGTAGGTCATTTGTTCTTCCAGCCCCAAAAAATCTGCTGGGCATCGAGGTAGTCCTTGTCTTCTTTTTATATCTGTGATGACCACTGATGAAAGAATAGCTTTTTTTACTCTGTGTTTTCACTGGAGGATTTATCTTGGTCTGAAGCCCAACACTACAGAATTAGTAGTAATACAGTAATTGGAGGTTTTACTTTATTCAAATCAAAAATTGCTGGTAGGGCCATTTTGATAGAACTGTAGTCATGGAGAATTAACTATAGCACAGGAATGGAGACTGCATTTCTTTTTTGATTGTGTGATGTCAGCAGGGCATTTGAGAAATACAGTTTCTGCCTAGCTGTGAATTGTAGTCCATATCCTAAATTATCTGGGATCCTGAGACGAAAAATGAAAGAAGAGCAAAACATTGATGCTTACTAAGCTTGGCTTTGGTCAGGAGTGTTGATAATGATGGTACTAGGATTGGATGGTAATAAAACCAGCTGAATCAAAACTGTAACTTCTGTGGATTATGCCATATGGTCAAATTATACTTGTTGTGGAAATTGGAAGACAGCTGTGTCTCTCTGCAACAACCTGGGACACTGCTAAAAAAGGCTAAAATTCTGATTCCTAGCAATACAGAATTGGTTTGTGCTCATGCAAGATTTGCCTAGTAATTCTGTGATTTCTCCTTTAGTTGTGTCAGACTGTCAGCAGCATGGGGAAAGAAGCTGAATGTCGGACTGAGGTGAAATGGAGATAGGAGGATTCAGAATTTTGTTGGTTTTAAAATAAAATATATTTCATTGAATTTACATACTTCTAGTTTCTTATTAGAAGTGTTCGTTAGTGCTCCTTTCAGAAAAAAAATTCCATTTTGCTAAGGTTTTTTTCCCTTAAATTCCAAAGAGTGAGAAGAGCCTTTTGGCTTGCACGGCAAAACTATTAAACAGCACTCCCATTCCATGTGAACCCATGTGAAAGCCAGGGATCAGATTTCCCTAGAACAGTAAGTGAAGGGCTGATGTAAAACATCTAGGAGAGGCAGTGATGTTAAGATGCTCAGTTGGACACTTGCTTCAGAATAAGCACTTTGAAATAATCACACTCATGCCCAGCTGTTAGTCACACATTTCTACCCACATGCTTCTTTAAGGGTAGAAGTGTTTTTCACTGAAAACTTCACTGTTGGGGAAGCAATTTCATTCATAAGTGAATAAATTCAAAAGTGCCATTTCTTGGTCTTGTTCCTGGCTCCTGTTAGTGCAGTTCAGTCCAAAAGCCCTTCTTGAAATTTGATTAGCATTGCATTTTAAGCTGGTAGAATGTAACCCTTTGTTCTGAGAACAACTTCTGTTTAAAGGAATATGAGATAAGGAATAGTTGAAAATGTTCTTGGGATGGTGTTTGATTATTCTGCAAGTCTGTGGGATGGGAGGGCAGTCCGAGGGACACTGCATGCAAACTCACGGGTGCTTTGTTGTCTTTGCCAACCAGCTGATTCCATGAGGTATCACCTTTGGATAAGTTTGCAGAGCATCAGCTATACTGTGAACTTCTATGATGTGAGCTCTGAATATACATGTGGACAGACCTCACATTACTTTAATGAGCAGCGAAACTCTCTATGTGAAACCTGAGTTTACTGTTCAGAGACTGAAATTAAGCATCAAAGTTAATTACAAAAACCTATCTTTTTTTGCTAACTTTTATTCTTAAAATTTAGTAGATGACTGCCTTATCTGTCAGCATAAAACATAATCCTCTGACATTGTATCAGCAGATGCAAGTGACTTAGAAATTTTTCTTCAGTAGTACTACAGTAAGAAACTGTGGTGTCATAAAGTAATTTCATAACTCGTAAATTTGGAGTCTGAAGAGGAGACTGTTTTTTTCACTATCATAGAAAAATATTCGGTGCATGGAACAGCCACAGGATGGAGAAGATGCCTTCGTTGCTGATTTGAATGTTGTGTGAATTAACCTCTCCTTCTGTACCATGTCCTCAGGGAAATAGTTATGATTTGTATTTATGATTGCTGTTGGTTTACCCCCAGCCATTCATCAGCTGACTAGAAGTCAAACTTTTAACAGGCTTTACGCATAAGTAGAAAATGAAGGACTTCTCTTAAATGTAAACACAAGGTGTGACTGATGGTTAAAAGAGAAGTGTAAATAAAGAGTCTGGTGAGTGAAAGAATAGAATGAAATTTGACATGCAGAAGATTGCAAATTCTTGGAGATCATTGAAAGTGCTACCTTATTTGGTAGAAATCCCATTTAATTTACCCTAATAAATTTCAGAAAAGTCTCATGGTTTCTAAAAATGGAAGTTTCTGCTGTTGCAAGTATTTAATATGAGAATTGTGTGAGAAAAAAATTTATTACCTTATCATTACTACTAGAATATGATCACATGCCAGAAACAACAATATAAAAATCAAATTATGACCACTGATAAAGAAATATCTTTTTATACTAATACTGTCATTCAGGTTGGAAGGGACGTTATGAGGTCTCAAGTCTGACCCCCTGCTCACAGTAGGGCCAGGTATGAGATCAGAGCAAATTGTTCCAAGCTTCATCCAGCTGGGTCTTGAAAGTCTCCAAGGCTGGAGACCATACAGCCTCAAGGAAGTGTTTCAGTACTTGTCTGTCTTCCTGTGGAATGAGTTTCTCCACATGTCAGGTCTGAAACTCGTTTCAATCTATGTCTCTCTTATCTCCTGTCCTCTGGGCGATGCACTGCTGTGAAAAGCCTAATTCTGTCTTCTCCTTGACCTTCTCAACGCTAATGATGGGCTGCTCTTAGTTCCATTGTATCACATTGTGTTAAGGGCTGTATTATCAGCTAAAGCAGCAAAGATTATTAGTTATACTGTAGAGATTAAATTAATTTCTCTTTTCTCAGTGCACAGACAATCTCCGAATAGATTTATCTTGATATGGAATTTCACTACCACCCAGTATTCAAAAAGAAATGCAGTCTTTAGCAGCTTTTCTTTTTGCCCATTGCTGACTTACAGTACACAAAGAATGCATATGTGAGAGGCTGTTATTTTCTCTGACCTCTGAGTAGAGGCAGTTTCAGATGTGCAAAAAATAAACCTAAAAACATGATTTTTCTTTGTGCTTGGGTTGAAAGCATCATCTAGTCTTGTGTATCACATGAAACAGAAAACAGTATTCGCTACCCTTAACAGTTATTTTTATTGATAGTGGAACAGGGAAATTTAGAATATGTGTAGTGCATTACCTGTGATGTAATTTACATGGATACAGAAAGTTGGTGTGATTATTATACTAGGGCTTTTTTATATCAGCAAGGGAAAATGACAAGTTGCCATTTAAGAACTTGCACCGTGTTTTGTAGTTATCTTCAAATCACCAGGAATGAGCCAAAGTCCCATAACAAGACTATGCTCAGTTTAAGGACTCCCATGAAGAAATAAGGAGTGAGACAGATGATTGTCAATCACAGGTTGAGTTCTTTTTTTATAAGGGGAACTTACTTTCAAAGATTTAAAAAAAACCCCTTTTGATGTAATTTTCTTCAATTCACTTTTTAGAAACTTGTTTTTTTTTGCAGTGAAATTTTGAAGTATAAAGTTCATATACATCAAGGGCAAAAGGCAGTAAGTACCATGTCATCCTGGTTTTAGTTTAAAAGGAAAGCATGTGTGTGTGTGATTGGAATACAAGTGTAACAGAGAATGCACTTGGATCTTCTGCACCCAGAGTTAATTTTAACAGGATGCCAGCAAGCTATCAGGTCAGCCACTGGTAACAGCAATTATGCTGTACTTCTTGGGTATCATTAATATTTAAATGTATAAACCTTTCCATTATACTCTAAATTTATGATACAGAACTCTAATGCAAAAACTGAAGGCAATTATTCTGTGGTGTCAGTAGCTCATTTGTCTCTTTCATAGATCCATGAAGTTGTCTGTTGATTGTTGTGCCTAGAAATTAATTTTTGATTACCTGGTTTTGTCAACACAAACAGACTGCCAACTGCAATTCAAAGTCATTCTTCAGGGAGATGTGTCTGCTTTCTGCCGATCCAGTGCATTTTACCCAGGAGTTAATTTTTCCTCGCAGCCACTTGGTGGCACTAGGCTTCTTCAGAATGATGGATGCTGCTGTAAAACGTGCCTGGCTTCGGAGTAGCAGGCTGTTCGATTTCTTATGTAGTATGATAGCTGAGCCTTTTGATTATAACATGGTTTATGTTCTCCTTATTTTATACAAATAGCAGTCAGTTAATATTTGGAGAGGATTTTGGAGCAGCATGTCACTCTGCAGTGTAGAAAACCATGTTGAGGCTTCGGGAAGAGAGCAAGCAGGGTTCTTTTGATTTCTCGGCAGGTGAGGCCCATGGCAAGGAAGCCTTTTTGAGCTTTTTATTTCTGATGATGCCACTGTCATAACCAGGGAGCTGCAACCCTGCAATACTAAGAAACTGGCAGTGCCTTCTCCTTGGATTTGGGAAGGATATGGGATTTCTCCAGGAGTAAAGAATCCTGAACAGATAAAATACCATGGCAAGTGAAATCCTTATGCTGAAGCTTGGCAAGGTCACTTCAACTTTAGAGTTCTGTGGTGTTGCCTAAGGGGAAGAGATGCCTAAAGGCATTGGGCAGCTGGCAGGCTAAGGAGTTCTCTTGTGATGTGGAGGAATCCTTTGAGTGAGGTGATGGACAGGCCAGCTCAACATGCTTTTACTCTGCCTCTGTAAGAATCAACTGGCTGTAAAACAAATTTGCAGCTTTTTGAGTAGCAGAGTTAGAGTATATAATTGTTCAGAGCTGTTGCTTAGTAGCAATGCAGGTACTGTATGGAGGGGAAAATAAAATCCTACTGTATTGAGGCATAACAGAATTTAGACCTGGTTTCTTTTTTATTATACGTTGTCTCAAGACATTTCAGAAAAGAATGATTTAGTAATAGACACTGTACCCAAATGAAAAAGCTAAATTTCGTGCAATATGATATAATGGAAAAAAAAGATACTATGTGAATTTTCTTTGTTTAATATTGCACTAGGTCATGGAGTTTTTGAGTTTTTTTAGTACATGAACACTGCACAGAGATACTGATTAAAAGACACCTTTGTCATTCTGCATAGGCGTAGGGTGCTGCAAGGGAAGGAAGCCATAATGGCCGAGGCAGTTACAGCTCTCGATTTTCCACCTGGCTTTTGATTGTAGCAGATGCAGTGCTTGAATCTTCCTCCTCCAAATATCTGCTGTAGCTCAGTTCCTGCATTATGCCTTTGAGACTGTCACTTTCCAATTTAGTGCATGTTGGTAACAAGGTGCAAAATTTCCCAGGGAAAGGACAAAAAAAAGTTGTACTTAGACAATGGGATGACATCAACCTTATTCTTTAGGAAAGTAGGCTAGTAAGTTGTTCTCCATAAAAGTTCATGTACTTTTTCACTGGGAATACTGCATAGTACTGAACTCCAGAACAGTCGTTACATGTGCTGGCTTTTTCACAGTGATTATGTTTGCTTTATGACTCTAGTAAGTGGAAAGAAAACAAAACCTGATTTTTTGCATAATCCTGTCTATACATACAGAATTAAGGCTGCAGAAGGGATAGGCATTGATATTTGATCACATTGTTTTTGCTCAGGACATTCATTATTATCTAGTCTTTATGTAGCTTCTGCTGCCTGTTTCTGGAACCTTTTTAGCTCTGTACTTTTATTTTAGACTAAAAGCAGCAGCAGCTAGAAGAAGGATCTTACATGCAGGAAAGCATCATAAAAATAGGGATACTGACCAAGAAGCAGCATGCCACTTTATTTTGAATGTGTAAAGATGTCTGCTAATCTTTGTAAAAAGTGGTAATGGAACCTGTTGACTGAAGTGAGGTTAGAAGCTAGTTGAAAATAAGTAGTTTTAACATCACTAGTGTTCGTATAGTGCAATACTCCAGAGTAAGATACTCAGAAGTATAGTATGAGTACTTCCTCAGTCTAGTAAACATTTGAAAGTAATGTCAGTCTGTCAACTCTAAGACAGCAAACATTTGCTGTTTAATACTTCAGCTTATTCTCTAAAGTCCTGACTATAAAGAAGAAGACTGGTCTCACTTAAGAGATGAAATTCTTTTTAGTATAAATTTGAAAACAGATTCAGTTTTCAAATTTATACTACATTTGAAAATTGAATATAAATTCAGTTATATGCTGAATAAAATTTTGTGGCAAGTATTCTCTAAATGAATTTATTGTGATGAGCTCAGTCCATGAGGATTCACCTCACTCAAGTTATGGGATAAAAACCTGATTTCAGCACTGAAAAAGTCTGGGCTTTTGTGGTGTTGCCTGCTTAGAGTGGGAATGAAACAGAAACGACTTGTTATCTGAACCTACAAATGCCACTATCCCATTCAAATCAGAAGACTGTTTTACTTAATTCTGAAAGAAAATTATAACTTACCTCGTGATCCTTTTAAAATCTAGACTATTGACCAAGAGACTACCTTTTTTTAAGCTTCTTAACAATTTGCCCTGAGCACCTAGTCGTTAACAAATAATGAGATCATTGATTCGATGAAAGGAAAAAAAAACCCAAACTGGAGCACATTAGACTATTAAATTAAAAATTTATTCCAATTAGTACTGGGGGACTGCTTTCTACAGTACTAAATTAGGCAGCTGGGAATTAATGGCAAGTGAAAATCATTATAATGACAGTCTTTTTTGGTTAAGATTTGAGAAAGTTTCTGACACTGTCACTATGACCTCAAAGAGTTTAAATTGCTGTCTAGACTGAAGATGCATAAATGTTGATTAGTGAAAAGGTCTTTGGAGTACTCCCTCACAGCTGAGGCTTTCTAGACTGTCTGAGGTCTAACTTGTCAGTGTAATAAGCCACCCATCTCCATTTGTTCAAACACCAGGCTTGTCACATTCTCAGGATGAAGAATTCTGTGACTTCATAATATGATGCTTAATGGCAGATCAGAGGGCCTTTAACAACTGAGTTGCTGATTCAGTGACTGCATTTTTTCACTCGTTGTCCTTCTAAGCCAAAAATGTGCTATTTCTTTGCTATTCTGTATTATGTGCACATTATTTCTGTTAAACTTGTAGGAACAATGGGAATTGTCAAAGAAACATAGCAGATACCATTTAAAAGCAAAGCCACACAATGAATGGAAAGAAATGGAAAGAGAATTGGGGGTAAAAGACATGTAAGCAGAGAGAAAAGCAACTTTTGTGCTTTGCTTTATGATAAATCCTATACCTAATTTTTAGAATTTTTTTTCCTTCTGATCCAGACACTGATCCAATCTCTACAATACTTGTATAACGTTTCGGCCCCATATGTATGTATAAATAACATGTGTTTTATGTAACATTATTATTTAAACTTCACTGGTTGGAATGCATCAGCAACTACATTTTCTCAGTCTGATAAGCCTGACATCAGTCTGATTTTTAAACTGCTGTATTGGCTCAAATTACTGAAGGATTGGATGTCCTGCAAGCAAGTAACAGTGTGTGAGGCAATTAGCATTGTTAAGGGTTATGTTGTACTTAAAATGAACTGTGAGTTCATTGCCTTACAGAGGGAATCATCTTCAGCCTGTTCTTTTGGCTCTGAAGCAGTGATAAAACTAGGGCTGTTGTTGGGGTAGGTTGGACAGACAGGGGTGCCCAAAGGCTTTAAGCTAGTCTAATTATCTTCCCTGGCCTTAGTTCAAGTTGTGTTATACTTCTCCAAGAGTGTTGTGTTCTCAGACCTTTCTGCTTTGCTCTGGCAAGGAGATCACCCTCTTAACAGCACACTGACTTCTGCCACAGGTAATTTTTGGGGAGGTGAATGCTGCGACACAGCCAGATTCCGGTGATTGTCCCTAGCTGTGGTTGGCAAGGTGAGTGGCAGCTTTGGTACAGTTTTGGTCATCTCTGAATTTGGACATAACAGCTAGGTGAACCCTGATACTCACATATAATGTTCTGTTCTTCAGCTGAGATGCCTGGCATGCCAGATGTTTCTGTGCAGGGGAAGCACCTGTGTAAATCATGGGAAAGAATTGGACACTGTTTCATAGATATTGATGCTATTCTTCCGTTCTGTTGTCCAGAGCCAAATATTTGTGAGAAGACGATACAGATGTAGATACTGAAAGAGATAGGTGTTTTAAGCGTCAAATAGTTTTGGAAGTACAGGGGGAAATAACAAAGCTAGTCAAATAGCTGCATTGCAGGGTTTCCAGCAAGTTGTTGTGATTTCTGTCTCTCTGATTTTGGTAACTCTCCAAGATGGGATGTTGCATTTTTGTGTTGCTGCTGTTAGTCAAAACTTGCAATAGTTTGCTTTGCTTCAGGTTCCCAATTCCCTGCCCACTGAACTGTGATAATTAAAAAACAAACAAACAAACAAACAAAAAAACCCCAACCCAAATAAACCCAACCAACCAAACCAAACCAAACAAACCCCCAAAACAAAACAAGCAAACAAACCCCTCCTCCCCTCCCCAAGAAAACAAACAAACTTTCTTCTGGACCGGTAGTTGACATTACACTTTTTCTTCCAATAAAAAAAGAAAAATCTAAACAAAAACCAAACCAAACCAAACCAATGTGGAGAAAACTATGCAGTAGTGGAAAAATGCCATTTGAGCAGAAGAATTTCTCAAAGAATGCTATAAACCCCTGTTTACCAGAGGAGCTGTAGGTCAAAGTTGCCATGGAAACAGAAAGTATTCAAATAATATTATCCATAGCATATCTATTATATATTGCATTAATGACACTTTAACAAAGGGTCAGTTCTGGTTTCATTTACAAGGCTCACTTTTCAGTGTTTTATCACCAGTATTAGAGGCTAGAATTTAAAATTAGAAATAGAAGGTTCAGCTTTAATTGGCTTATAATAATATTGTGAAGGAAAAAATATTTATTTAGTCATATGTCTAGAAGAGTTTTGAGTTTTTGATATGCAGAAAGTTCTTAGTCTTTTCTTAGAAACAAAATCATGCTCAAGCCATAAAACAGATTATTCTCACTTGGCATCTAAAAGTGCTGACTCCAACAGTATAGCTGATATAACTAGAACGGGAACATTCTTTTATTTGCAAGAAAAATCAATCAGTTTTTGAGCTTGGTATGTACCAAGCTGTTTGGGGAAAGGAGTTTGAATTCAGCTGTGTGACAGGTCACTGTGACTGGTGCTGGATTGCGGCAGTAGGTGAATTGTTAGAACCAGTGAACAATAGGTGAATTGTTAGGTAGTTTGTCAGAACAATTATATTCTTTAGATAAGAGTTTGACACAGGAATGGTAGGGGTTTGTTATGACTATAAATACTGAGGTTCTCCCTCTTGTATTCCCTAAAGTTAAATTTTTCTCTTTTTGGCACTCAGGTTCTCACTACGGTTATACTCTTTTTTTCCATATAACCATAGTTCTATGGTTCTACTCTTTTTTTCTTCCCTTCTCTGTCCCGCTGGCTGAGAAAAGGCAAAAATAGAATTGAACATTCCTTAGGTGTCATACAGCAAATTTTGACCCTTTAAATGTTGGCTGAAGCTCTGACTTGGGTGCTTTCAGGACACAGACAAAATTTCAAGTGACAGAAAGTTTAGATGTAAGTTGTGTTTGTAATCTGAGTGGTTTTGGAAAAAAATACCTGACCAATGCATGTGTTGAATAATAATAACCTGTTGGACACAGTTTAGATGTACTCACATCTCTAAGGTATATACAAATAAGCTTCACAGAGTGGTCGAAATCATATCCTATATAAATGCAGGATTGAGATGCTCGCGGAGCTTTTTCTGTGTTTGGCAGAAAAATCTGGCAAGACTGTAGAAAAATTTCCCAAAGCTGTGTGCTGATAATGACTCTGCTAGAATGCTTGCATAACGCTCTGCCTATTACAAAAGCTGTAAAAACATTAACTAATCCACAAAGCAGATTACATGTTGCAGATGTATCCCTCTGCTGGGAGGAAAGCATATGTGTGTTAGAATGAGGAGGAAAAAAAGTATCTATTAAAGGAGGCTTTATTTGGTCCCTTTAGCTTTATTGCATTTCTTTGACTGTATTTTCATACTTTCTTAAGAGTGGGTTTTTTTTCTCCAGGATTCTGTTAATGAAATTGCAGATTGATGTATGAAAAATGTATACACCTTTTTGAACACAGATAATCCCATTGTCTTGTTTCTCTTTACAGCCAAAGTGAATCTCAACGCTCTAAAGTTATTTGAAAGTGTGGCGACCATTCAGCAAAGCACCTCTGTCTGAGAGTTTTTCCTTTTCTTCCACAGATACAGTTCTCAGGCTTTTTGCTGCATGGAAGTTTTGGCACATTTTCAAGGTGGCTTTTACTTGAAAATTCTTGACAGTGAATTCAGGGTTAGGTGATTGCTGTCCTTTATCAGGTTTGTCAAGTGTTGATCCTTACCTAGGGTTGACTCGAACATGGATTTAGAATGCTATCAAAGATGCTTAAAATTTCTTAAATTTGCTTAAAATGGTTTAAAACTAAAATTTACAATGCTGAGGCCACCTGTTGCCTCCCAGCTCTCTTGAGAGCTGTTTGTTTATGCCTGTGTTGCAAGTAGGTGTGTGCACATACCTGTGTATGTGTATGAATTAGAGATGGCTGCTGAACTAAAAATGGGATTGTTTAGGAGATGAGGAACAAGGCCAGTCTTTCTAGGATGGGTCCTTGTGTCTTGGTTTAGATAGACAGGTATCTGCCAGGGAGGGTTGGAGTCTCCCTTAAAATGTAAGCTCCTCCCCCCCCTTTTCTAAATTGTCATAAATTTGCAATTAAAAGGCTGTCAGGCAAAGATTTTGGGAATAGGTATAGCAGTTCTTTAGTAGGGATATAAAAATACAGATGTTGTAGTACAGAAGAATAAGCAAACAAATAAACAAGAAATCCTAGAAAAACTCTGACAGAGTCAGAAATACAACCTGACACCCTGTTGGTCAGGGTGTTGGAAGCAGTCCAAAGTAAGCCCACCTGAGTGGCAGATGTGGTTCTGTTGGAGTAGAGATAGTCCTGTTGAAAAAAAGGGGTCCAGTAATGGTGAGATGGGTCTGGTCTTCCTCCAGGGATCTGGTGGAAAAACTGGATACCTAGTGGGACTGTGGCTCCTTTTTATCTAGGTTTAGATGGTTTGGCTCCTCCTCCCTGTGTGGAGCAACTTACAATAGTGCAATGTAATGTGTCATGTCATTGGTGAGCTCTTAATGGTTTATTAGCAGAAGACATTCCCATGGAAGTAGTGAAACAATGAAGAGAGATAAGTAGCACTCCACCATCTGATAAGTGACACTGACTCATTTGGGCAAAGATAAGCAATTCTGCTCCACCCAGATGGAATAGAATAATATGCTCTTTACAAAACCCACGACACCTTGCCATCACCCTCACTGGGTCTGTGGAGGCCAGGCTCTGCTCTCTCAAGTGTTGGAAACTGGATCCAAAGTGTGCTGCTTTTTCTTTCCTCATCTTTGTGCACTTGTCCTTGATGGCTTTGTCCTTATCAGCCTCCACCCCAAAAGGAAAGGGACTTTATCTACCTCTACTATAGGTCATCTGATTTTTGGAATGAGGACTAGTTCTGATTCCATCACTTCTTTCTCTCCTCCCTGTCACACCACCTTTGTTACAATCTTTCTGAAGTTTTTTGTGTGGTTTGTGCAAATATGACACTTTTCTCTGTTGGAGTCTTTGGAACAGCATATTATTCATATTCCTGTGCCTAGCAGTGTTACAAAATACTTTTGTCTTGTTACCAGTTAAACTACTGGTGGCTTTCCTGTGCTACCAAAACACTGGGTATTGCCCCTCTAGTTTTGACTGACACTGTGGCAGGACAGGAGCATGGGCAGGTCCTGTTTCTGCCACCAGCAGTGCGTGAGCTTGGCTGTATTCCCCTTGTGTGTCTCCAGGGAGCTGGCCGGATCTGTGGCACAGTGAGCCTGGCATGGGTGAGTGCCAGCTTGAGACCTGTTGGGAGAGTCCATTAGTTACATTCACTCAGGCAAGAGGAGCATCACTGAAGACATTGATTTAATGCACAGAGAGAATTGAAAGGGTAGAAAAACAATCAGGTGGAAAGTACTGCTCTTCCCTTGCACAGCTGAAAGAGTGCACGCAGAAAATATTTTGAAGAACAGGATGATTGATCTGACCTCTGTAGTTTCCTGTTCCCTTCACTGCTAAAATTCTGTCTTTGGTTCTTAAGGGCACATTAATTTATTATATAACTGGATTTTTCACATGTTATCTGAAGAAGATGTTCTTACCAAACATGATAACATTTATTTTTTCTTTTTTAAATTCTTCAGTTTATTCGTGTAGGGAATAATGCATTTTTTGGGTGATGTTGTTCAGGAAAAAAAGAACTGTTTTAAGCTGCTCTTGGTATATGAAAGTAATCCATAAGCTTTACACTTGATATAAAGATTTTTAGGCTGTTGGCAGAGATTCTATGTTTGTAAAAAATTTTCTGTTTGCTGGATTTCATGTACTTTCATTTTCCCTTTGAAGTGTGTGGGAGAGAGCAGAAGGGGAAATACTTCATTATGTCCATGAATTATTCAGGTACAGTTCTAGCAGCTAACATTACTTTAAATAGCTCAAGGTCTTTCTTTTTCCTTGAGTATGTCTCAGTTTTCATTCTTATGCTGATTGTATGCCATGTTCCTTTGTTGAATACAATTTTGATGAAGTACTATCCTTCGGCAGTCTTTAGAAATCATTTCAGTCTTGAAATAAGTGTTTAATTCTGTTGTTCTCCAGCATCAGATATTCAGTGACCCTCAGTTGATACAGGTGAATTTTCATACATGTGACTTTACAAAAAATCAAATCATTCTCCTTGGAGTGTGTTTTCTATATACTCTTGTAAAGGCATTGATCTCTAATAGCCTCCCACATAGATTTCTACAGTGAAGGAAAAAAGGAATCTATAATATTAAATATTAACATACTGTTATACTCTGAGAGGAATTTTACAAACCACATTTAGTACATCATTTCAGTGGGGAGGCACGAATATTAAATCCTTACATTTTGGAAATGTTCTTCCCTCTCTCACCAGTAATATATGAAAATCTGTATTTAGATAATAGTTAAGAATAGAAACACAGGGGAAGACAGGAAGATGTCTAGAGGCCAGCGTGAGAGGAAAGGAAAGCAAAACAACCCAAAGTGAGTTTAAAATACTGTTCTTGTAGTTCTTGAAAATCCAGTGATTGCTGCATAATCACTTATGCAAATGAGACCCTTGCTATTATTTCTGGGGGGAAAAAAGTGTTAAAAAATTATTCCCCTGAGGTTTAAGGCTTACCTGGTACAGTGCAAAGAGGTAATGGGTCAGAATTACAGACAGCTGAGGAATAATCGCTGTGTGTGTTTGTGTGTGTACAAGACTTAGGTTTCCAAGAGGGACGCCCATGACCAAATCTCAACAGCTCAATTTAAATTAGTAGCAGTGAGAATTTTGCAAGGCAAGCATCAGAGGAAGTGCAGTAGCAAAAGAGTGTAAACAGTGGAAAGCTTGACCAGAAGATCCATTAAAGACTAAAATGCCGTCAATATGTTCATGTTCATGGCATGAGGTTATAAGTAAGATTATAGCAATATATTTATAACAAGAATTGACTTGTGTACATTTTCTTCAGCCATGGATGTGTTTGAGAGAAATGTTTTTGAACTAACTGCAAACATGCCAATGCTTCAGTCTTGTAGCTTAAGTTGCTTACTGGACCTCAGGTTCTCAAAGCCCTTGAACAATCTCAGCGAATACTCAAGGTTTTGTTGCAGCAACACAATACAGCAATGAAAAGGAAATAACAATCTGTGTAAAAGAACCTGAAAATAACACTGGATAATGCAAGGCCCTAGATTCAACCTGTGTGGTAACCAAAAACAGTGGTCAGAAAATAACTGTTGCATCCCCTTGCTCAGCAAAACGAGATTTTTCAGGGCTAAGTTTCTCTCAAGATTACCACTATAGCACTTGAAAAGCATACAAAAGTTGTTTGAGTATCACGATGACCGGGGACTGTTAATTAGAATAAAATTACAAAATAACTGATACAACATTCCAAAAATGCTGCTAATGACAGAGAATCTGTGTCTGCAGCCTTTAGGACCTTGCTGTTACTTGATTATTTCAACTGTGTAGAAGAGCAAGAAGTCTAGAATAAAATGTGTGAAAACATGCAGAAATCAATCTTTTGGTTGGTGCCAGTGATTACTGACTGGTTAAAATGGGAGATTCGTTACCTAAACCAAATTATTAAACTTCATTTTATCTATTAGTTGTAAATACTCAGTTCTGCATGGGTTTAGCCTGCTTGGTTTATATGTATTGTGCAATTAATACGGTTTTGCTTGGTCCATGTGGAATTGAATTACATTGCTTAACAAAATAATATATGTTAGTGTATTTGCATATTCATATGTGTGTTTTATTGCCATTTTTGAAAAGCAGAGTAGTCAATTTTTAGAGGACTATACTGTAATTCCATAAACAGTAATATGACTAGGTATTTATATGTGTAAGTTAGTTGTTTGGAATACTAATTAGAAAAAGAACATAATAAAGAAGCCTTCATAAAGAGATGTTATTTGCTTTTTATTATTTAAAGCCCAGTGGGAGATTTGAGACCTGTTATCTTAGGCATTTTAAATATATTTACTGCTAAAGCTGTTGTTATCTATTCCAGCTTTCAAACTAATTTTTAGTGTTGTCCTCTGAACTGAACGGGTGTTAAAATAATTAAATACTTTGCTATTATGGAAAGGAACTGAAATTGATATATTATGCACTAGATTTATTGTGAGTTTCTGTTCTTAGGGAGGGAAACTGGGAAGAGAGAAAGGAGATAGGGAGGGTAGTAAGGTGTAGGGAGGGAAATCCCCTTCAACAGGCCTGGGTAACCTTACTGGCTGGGGGAACGGTGTGCCTAGTACGTCTCTTTTACTAAAAGGTTTCAGCTGTTTCTGAACTATACCTGTGCAAATTACTGGCCTAAATTTTGATACTAAAACTATTTGTAGATTATATTACTTAAGAATGTTAAAGAAGTTGTGACTAGGCCCAGATTAAGTTGAGTACCACTGAATTCAATGAGTCTTGTGTAAGATAGCCAGTTGGATGAAAATATCAGTTTGTACTTCTTGTGGTTGCTGAAAGAATTTCAAATATGAAATGTGTTAGTAAGAAGTTACTCATGCCTTGAAATATTCCTGGATTAGCATCCTGTTCTGCTTGCAGTCATTATTGGTTATCAAACACATCCTGAGCCATTGTACGAATCGCTGCTGTTTAGTCTGAATTTGTAACGTTTAAATTATTACTGCTGAATTCTTGTGTGAAACTCCTTAAAAGAAGTGTTAATCCACCAAGTCAAAGGTGGAAAGTATGGTTGGCAAACTGAATTTATTAGTTTTTAAACTTGTTGCAGGCTGTGTTGACCAGGAAAATCTGAGATGTGTGGGCAAATGATTGATTAAGTGTGTTCACGTGCTCTTCTCAGAGGTTATGATCAACTTCCAGATTGACTAGAAAAATAAAGCACCGTTGTGTTAATTTTGAGTCTACTGTAAAGTCGAAATGGTAGTAAAAGTCAAGCACACCCTGGAAGTAGGAAGTATGTCTTAAGGCTTCTGAAGGGCTATTACAGGGTCAGTAAAGAGGTTTTTGCTGCAAGGTTGTGCCTTAACTAAATGGTTTGCCTCCTAAAATAAAGGTATGCTGCCCTAAATAGACAAAAAATGGTTCCTTGAGACCTTGATGGAAGAATTAATTTCTTTTTCTTTATGTAGCAAAGCCTTGAAACTATTTGCTTGTAATGCTCTTTAGGGTTTGATCTGTCTCTTATTTTATTTTTTTAATATTTAATAGTGTTATTCTTCTAAGACTGCTGTGGCAGTGGTGAGGGGAGGAATGGGAAAAAGGTCAAGAGGTATTAAACTTTAAAGGAAATTACAATTTTTGCTAATTCTCATAGCAACAAAGGAGTAATGAATCTTAGTGAAGAGACAGAGGGATGGAGGATGTTGGTGTGCACTCGCGGTGGTGTCACTAAGCTGTGCTGTGATATTAGGCAGGTCATTCTGAGAGCTCAGCTCTCTTACTTTCTAATTATATGTTTTCAGAAAATATTACTTAGTTAGAACAGCCCTGGGAATCTAATTAATGCTCTGTGCTTGGGTGGGCTTTTATGCGTTCGTGAGTTCCTTTTTGGTCTGTGTCCATGGAAGAACTCTGCCCACAAGTGGGCCATCAGAGCAGACTATCAGCTGCACTACCATCACTGCCATCCTTGGAGGTGGAGCAGCCCTTCCAAGCCCTTGTTCTTGCCATGATGGACAGTTGCTGCTCTAATTTATTTGGTCCCAGTCCTGTGATTTGTCCCTTAATAAAGAACATGTGAACTGGGAATACAGGAGACTATGTATGTGGAAGAGGTACTTATGAAAGAATGAACTGGGGGGGAGAGGGCTTTTCTTTGTCACTTTAGCTTGCCTGCTGTTGATGCAGTTGAAGAGGCTGTAGTAAAGGGAAGGCAAAGAGGTCACAGGTGCTTTGGGAGGGCAGCTGGGAGTCCTCAGCTCAGGTGGACGAGGAGAGGTGTTGCTGTGTGGAGCAGGATGTACATCAGCCTTGCAGGACAGAGAGGATAGATGGAGCACGGTTTGCCTCCACCTGGAGCATTACTCAGGTAGTGTAGATCTTCCTGAAAAGCAGTAATAAGCAGGAGAAGACTTGAATACAGACTTTTTACTTTTGGTCCCTCTTACTTGGTTCTTCAGCTCTTCAGTTTAGAAAATTGTGGTTCTGTTTGTGTTTGTTAATTCCAAATCAAATGAAATTTGTTTCTTGATGAGGGCTGTGAGTCACTATGTTTTTGCAGGCAATCTCCCAGGATTTCAGACCACATATAAATTACTGCACAAGATGTAGGAGATGCTCAATTAGCATGAATTCATTGCTTCTTGCTTATCTAGCTTCTCAAACGAGGCTCAGCATTAATATCAATGTGAATTCAGTTGGTAAACTGTAGTATAGACAATTTTAAGGTAAAGAACAAACCTGTGTACTCTACCCTTTTTACCTTTTGCCTCTGTTGGCATGGAAAGCTTTCACCTGTTGCTTAAAAATTGCAGGGATTGTTCTTCTGGATGTTTTTACCTATTTTTTTTTTTTTTGTTGTTGTTACTTTGAAAAAACAATATATAAACAAAGTATGTTGTACATTCTCTGAGTTTACTATGCCATTTGCTTAAACTTGAGTGCACAATAGCATCTAAATTGAAAAGGGAGCAAAAAAATATAGTAACAGCTGTATCAATGGGTTCTGTATCTCATGAGAGGTTTCTTATGCTGTTGGTAAGTCAGGGAAAGAACGCAAGAAAAGGTCCTTGTGTTGCTTCTGTGTCATTTGTGAAAGAGCAGAAAACAGAGTTTGAAGAAATAATTACTCCGAAGGGTTGAATAGGTGCAAGTGGTGAGTAGGAACAGGAGGTGACATTTATTGTGGTAGGAAAATACTTTAAAGAATTAGAAGCAATCTAAAAAATGCGGTTGGAACTGAAAGTCAAGAAGGGCTTTTATTAGTTTAATATATACTACTATTGTACTCTGTCTCAGGCAGAGATCTCCCAGACAGTTCAGTGCTTTGGGATGATATGGCCTCTTTCACTCTGATTTGTCATGTTACATTAGTGTGGGGTACACGTGCAGTGCATAGGCTGCCAGCATTCATCCCGTGCAGTGTCTAATGCCTGATTTGCCTGTGGTTGGACTGAACAATTGAGCCCTGCAATATTGCTTGTTGGTCAGCAAACAAAATGCCAGCTGGAGAAGGCATTGTATTAGCTTTGATTAGGTGTTGGTGACTGTGGAGAAAATCAGTGTATTACCAGGTCAAAAGAAGTGACCATAGAATAAAAAACATATGGGAAGAAGATGGAAAATTACTATCCCTGTTTGTAAACCTGCCTTATCTGTCTGTGGTTAAGACTTGGCAAACAAATGGTAATGGGGACCTAACCAGCTACACTTAGGAGTCAGATTTCTTCTCTGTCTGTATAAGCCTTTGCCACCCACATAAATACTTAAAAATTCACGAGTTGATAATTCATTCCTGAATTTCCTGTTTATGCTAAATTTGTGTCTATCCTTTGGATAAATAGAACAGTAAATCTCTCTTCAAAGTATATTGGTAAGGGCAAGCAGTGCTTAGAATTCCAAAATTTAATAAAAAACATGCACTGATACTTTTATGTTGTGCTAAAACCCCCAATTTTAGTCTTCACAAAAAGTTATGATTAAATTTGCAAAGTCACAAAACCATCACTGAACAGTTAAAAAAAAAAAAAAAGAAAGTAGATGGTATTACTTGTACTTCTGGGGTTTTTTGTTAAATATTTGAGATCCTGAAAAAAGACAATGGTGACAAACGCATTTCAAATTGGACAGTTGTTTCATACTGTTTCTCACTGGTCTAATGTAAGCAGAAAAATTTTCTGTAGCTCTTCCTTAAATATGTTTTCCAGATCTGATTGGAAGTAATTTTGTGCAGAGCAATTTGGCTAAAACATCTGTCTAATGCTGGGTTTTTTTTTCTTTTTCTTTTTTTTTTTTTTTCCTTTTTTTTAATCCATACTAGGATGTTTTGAATAACTTGGGTTCCTGTGAGTTGGATGAAGATGACCTAATGCTTGACTTGGAGTTCCTGGAAGAGCAACATCACCATCGTTCTGGTAAGTCAGATAAATGCTGTCTTCAGTGAGGTATTGTTATTATAGAAATATAAAACAAATATGTTCAGTACAATTACTTGGAAATAAAAAGTAGTAATTTTCTTGGAAGGAGGAGAGTGGTGTTCATTTTTTAGAGTTATTTCTAAGTGTGTTTGTAATTAATCAGAAAAATGCTGTTTACACAGCACTTGGCCTTCATATGGTCAGTTATGAAACGGAAGTGATTTTTACAGCTACAGAATTTCAGTACCAAGGGCAGATCCATCTGTTTTCCTAAATACTTTAAACGATTGCAGCCTACCTCAGGCACTTCACAAAGGAATGTTGGTGGAGTAATTGTGATCACATTTTGTGTGTGCCAGAATAATATTCTTCAAATAAAGAAGGTTTGGGTTCAAACATGAGTGTGACTTGATGGTTTCTCTCATGGTTGGTAATGCCTTGTGGCACTGCTTTGATTAATAGCAATAAACTATTGCTTTTTACTGTGTTTGCTACCGTTTTATAATAGGATTGAGCAGGTAAGTTGTGGGACCTGTGATGAGGAATGCTGCATTTCCTTTGGCTGGGGTGTGGGACAGCTGGGCCTCATCTGTGAATAGAAGCCTTGCTAACGCTGCAGGGTTTGGAGAGTCTTCAAACCTTTCTGGGACTTGTGCTTGATCCCAGGTAGAGGTCTGCGTTTGTACTTGGCTGTGATTCTCTATTCTGACAGTGCTGTGCACTTGGGCACAAGTAATTCTCACCCTCTCTTTTACCTGCTGTTCCCTGATCCCAGTTTCTCCATTCACCCACACAGGTGCCCGTAGTGCACATTCTTGCAGACTCATGTGGAAGTGGGGTTTTTGAGACATGTGCTGGCAGGTGTGAGCTAACTTCAGTTCTGGTCCCTTCTTAGATGCAAGCTTAGCAATGGTTACAGATAAACTGCTTGAATTGTGCTCCTGATTGGTATTTTCTGTGTATGATTATTCTGTGAACATATCTGAATTATCTCTATGATAATTCTGTTTAACCATTGTACCGTGCTTTTTAAACCTGTTTGCATATCTACTTATAGGATGAAACATCTGTTCTGTTTTCTTTGGTAAAGCGTATGGAGGGTTGCAGCAGTAATATGTGCATGATCATAGTTTTCTTAGTTGTTGGAAGCTGGGATGCAGTAAATGAACTGCCCAGAAAAGGCCCTTTCTAACCCATTCTGAATAGTGCTGTGAAGTGTTTACAGAAAGTTAAATCATGGGTAAAGAAATGTGGATTCAAAAAGCTTCAAAAACAAACATTGCATTTTATAAGAAATCATATGGGGCTCAAACTTACTTGTTCCCTGGACTGGTTGACAACAGATTAACTGGCAGAACTGTTTTCCATAAATAAAATTCCCTAATGTGTTGCACTTGGCCTGACCTTTATTTTCCTTCTTTTTTTACAAATCACTGAATTAACATTGAAAGAAAAGTTGTGTCCAGTTTATGATTGCAAAGATTTTGTAGCAGCTTCTAGAACTGCTAAAAAAATAATATCTGAATGACATACTTGATAGAGAAGTAATTAGGATGGAGATGTGATGTGACACATAATCTTCCTGCTCTTGGCTCATTATCCATAGCGAATGAGATGCTTTTAGAACAGAGATCTATATTGTCCTCTGAAGAATGGTGACCATTTCTATTCTGAGCAATAATGTAGAGACACACACTGCTGTATGCACATTGTCTTTAAACAGAGATGTGTTTATTTTAGTAATATTTGCTCTTTGGTTTTATTTGTTTGGTGGTGAATCTAGCTGCAAAACATTTTTTTTCCCTAGCTGTCACTGTTTTTTTAACTCATTCACTTGGAAGAAAGATTTGGAAGGATATAGCCACAGTATGGAGTTGACTCAGTTTCACCAAATAAAGCTGACATCTTTATTTTGCATGAGGATCCAGCACAAAATGATTAATGTGGTTGTATGTCATCATGTTAATTTGCTTTAAGATATTGAGGTAGTATGCTTTATTTTTCATGATTTAGCATTTGAATAACACTGAAGTGCATAAAAGCCTTGTACTGGATACTGACATCTAACACTATTAACAATTTCCTTTTCTGATTCTTCTGTTAAGTTGTGGCCAACTTCCAGGATTTAAGACTTTTCAACAAAAATTCTTTTCAGTAATTCCAAGTCAATCCATTCTCTGTTTTCACTTCTGGGCTTGCTTGTATTTTTCAAGAGGCATCTCTATTCATACCTAAATAGAATTCTTCTGAACTTCTTCAATTAAATAATATTATCAAATATTTTTGATGCAATTTTTTCTAGAGGCACCAGAATACAGAAGTGATCAAGTGATCCCATTGAAGACACACTGTTAATTTATTGCAGAGCTTTACACTTTAATACACTCATCAAATTGAAATTGATCATATTTCTAGGCATGCACATATAAGCCCTTTCAGGTAATTGGGAGGCAATGTGTGTTTTTTAAAAGATTTTTAATTCTGCCAGCTTCAAAAACAAGGATACAACCGATTGCAATGGAGGATGAGCCAGTACTGTTACTGTAGAATATATTATTATAAAGGAATTTCAATGAAATCAAAAGACTGTTTAATTCTTCAAGTATGAAACTGCTTGAAAAGTAGGTGATTTTCTGTATTTTTTGCTGGTTGCAGGTTTGTTGAACTCTTTGTAAAGGCTTCTTTAAATTGATGGGCTTGAGAGTTTACCTTTGGCTCGCTTCAGTAAAATTCAGTCAAGGCAATTGCAGACGTACGGATTTGTGACCCTCCTTTAGTCAGAGGTTAAACAGATGTGCTGTCCCTTCTGTAGAAGGTTCTGCCCTATGTTGTGTCTGCTTTACATATTTAATCCATTTTATTGTGCTATTTGTTTACCTTCCCAACAAATTCCTCATGTTTCTCTAATACTTGCAGGCGATCTGTGTATCTGACATTCACATGTTTGTCATACTGAAGTCAACTGAGAGTTAATGCATGTGTTCTTAGCCTGTTTTCAAAATAAATTATATTGAGTATTAAAATACTGCATGAAAGGCTGCTTTTTGAATGGAAACATTAAAATTATGCTCTTCTGGAAGTCAAAGGTATTAGCAGTACTCTGACTATTTGTAGTACAGTAGAAGTCCTGTTGATGTTCTGCGTATTGATGCTGAAGACAGCATTTATTTGGTTAAAGCCATCAGTCCTAGAGCCCTATTGCCATTCACTTGTGCCCCATTTGGCTCTTGATAAATAATTTTGTGGGGAATTACTATGGGGAGAGATGTTCCAAGAGAAGCTCTGTTAAGTATTTTAGCAAATAGATTGAAATATGATGAGATATGATTGGAAAATTATTCAGTTCTTTCTTCAGTTGTTACAGAGTGATAACTAAGGAATAGCTAGGAATAACTGTTCATTGAAAGGCTATAAAAATTTCTAATGACAAACATGAATGCAAGGGCTGACATCACATTTCTAACTTGAGTATCAAAAATTATGCGTTGGTGAGGAGGCTGTATACATGAACCTGTGTTATTTAGACATAACAATTCTGAAGGGTACTGCCCAGTTAATAAACACTGTTGATGAGCTGCTAAGTGGCAAATTGAGAAATTCTCTTAAATACCATTAGGAGCTCCAGTTTTTTAGAGATATGTTAGTTAAGACACAATTTACATTAGTTTCTGCTTTTAGCTGCTGTAGTTTTGAAGAACAGTATTTGTTATTATGAGGCTATGTCTCCAACTTTGTACTGAAGTTTACAATATAATACTAATTTAACAAAATAATTGAATTGTATTGATCTGCCACTGTTTTTGTGACCATTTATGAATACAAAATAAGATTGGAAAGATTTCTGGCAGAATTTGCTGTTAAGGAGTTTTCAAGAGGAGCTTCAAGCCACTTGGTAGGAAAGGAGACATTCCAGTAAGTGGTATGCTGTGTTAATTAAAATATAGAGATAGAAAGGAGAAAGAGCCAAAGATCTGTTACCTCTTTTGTTGTTTGTGGTGGTTTTATTTATTTTTTTTTTACTCCAACTCATTTTTTACTTGTGTTTTTGTTCTGTCCTCTCAGCTTTTCCCTAATGAGCTGATTGCCCTCTAGCAGCATCCTCATGAAATGAGGTTCCTGCAAAAAGGTGCTATAAATCCTTTTGAGTACTAGTGAATTAAATAATATTTCTATCCTTTTCTCTAACCGTACAAGTGAAGATAAGGAGATGCCTGCAAACCTCAGGCAGATGCTTCTGCTTTGGACATAGATGTCTGTGCTTTGCTGGTCTTAGCACAGCTTTAGAAGTCTGGAATTTTCTCATTTCCAGCTTTCTCTTTGTAAGTGAGTTTATTGCCTTAATTTACTGCTTTTGCTTCTGTTTTAAAGGCTGTATTGTTGAGATAAAGAATGCAAGACAGAGACGCTTTATTATCCCACCTAACACAATTACTTTGAAATTTAATAAAATAATATTTATATAGTACTTGGTGAGTGCAGAGCGCCACTGCATACAAATTCAAAATATTAATCGATGTGATTTGCTGAGAGTTTTGCATACTCTTTTTAAACTGGAATGCTTAAAATGAGGCATAATATGACATACGTGATGAGTCCTAAGGGTGCCTTTTTATTAATCTGAGTAAATTAACCTTTTAAAATATGCTGCAGCTTTGATTTCCGGTTGTAAAATAATGAAGTCAGTGGTTTCTGTAGTGGGAAATCATTGCAGGTTTATAGAAAGTGACAGCATTAATTTAACCTCATTCATTTTCCTTCTCCCTCATGAAACATGATGTATTTGATTCCAAGTATTGATTAGTCAAATGTATGAGGAAGACCTTTATATTCAGTGATTCAAGCAGTGGAGAATTTATTCAAGTAGTGCACATCAACGTGTGTGAGTTGTGTGCTGGTGTTTTCCAATAGCCTATTGAAAACCAAATGGTTTTTTGTGGTTGGTGTTATTAAATCAGGACTGCAATAAATAGTAGCCTTTTCTGAAAGTTCACGAAAGCACAGCTGTCGAAGAGCTTTGGTAATTCCTTTAGTGTTTGCCATGGTGGCATAAAACAGGTGCCCTGTATCCTCCTACAAAGATGTGTGTGTAACTGGGATTTGCAGCCAGTGGTCTGGCTGAAAGTTGGGGGGCTGCTCCTGGTGCCGAATATTAAGTACATGCTCCTGTCTCTTCCCCATCAGGCTCCACGCTACGTAGTGACTATTCATGGGTGTGAAATTGATTATCTGTGTACCCATACTGGCCTGTGCATCCATCATGTTGCTGCTGGAATGCTTGCTGAATAGTTTTGAATAATGTAGCTTGCTAAAATTTTTAGGAGAGATTTGTCTTCAGCCGGTGCTTTAGCCGTCTTGGATTAAATGCCTCAGCCTCAGCTGAAAAGTTGTGACCCAGTGTATACATGAAGCATGTTTCAGAAATGAAATTATTTATCTTATTTGCTGGGGGAAAATAATGAAATTTTATATGAGTATGAAACTTTATAACCCATCAAAATCCATCAGAATATTATTAGCTCTTAAAAAACCAAGCACTTTCAGGGATGGAACACATTTTGATCAAACGTAAGTTAAGACCATGTCTGTAAGAAGCATTTTAAGTGTGTTCTTAATTCTGTGGTAATACATGTTTTGGTTCTTGCTCAAGGTTTATGAATGAAATGACACATTACAGCATAGGTTTTGCAGACGGAGGAGAAGGCAGGAAGGGTTTTGAGATGGAAAAACAAAAATACTTAGGTAAATGTCTAATTAGAATAATTCATTGTATCAGAATATGGTCTTTTAGTAACATCACTACATTAGGTGTTAGCAGTCTCACCAACAAAAGCACAGTGTACTTGTTTTTTAGGAAGCAAAAGTCTGGCATTTGTATTGTATTTCTTTTAAATCCAGCTAGCCTGCAGATCAATTGCCATCAGTACCCAGCCGAACTAAACTGTTGGTGTAATGACCCAGAGATATTAATTAGGTAGTTGCTGAGGTATTTTGAATGTGATGTACAAACTGTGTGAAAATTCTGTGGTGAGTTTGGAGTTCCTCATGTGTCTTATTAATTCAATGTATTAATTATTGTTATTAATTTTTTAGTAGGCAGTAAGAGTGCTGAGCTGTGATGAAACTCCTTCGGTCTTTTGGTGCTTTTTTTTTTTGGTGAGGAGTTTGTCAGTGCAAGGAAAGAAAATTTTTCAAAGGTTTAATTTGCTTTTAAATAGATAATAGGAAAAAAACCTCCTAACTATGCATTTTTATCAAACAGTTGCTTAGAACTACAGCAGAAATACTTAAATAATTTGAATGTATTGCTTTGCTCATGAATGTGTTGTTGGCAGCAGATTGTTTCTGTGTTTACAAACAATGAAAACTGGACACTCAGCTCCTTGAGCACTTCTGAAACCCTTGTCATTGCCAAATGCCATCTTTAGAGTTTTATGTGTTACAGATCAGGCTAAGCTAGAGCAGCATTTCTTTAGATTTCTGTTTGGAATGTGTAATAGCAGTTTGGTTTATACTTTACTGTTTTGAACAAGGTAAAGATGGTGACAGTAAAGTAGTAGAGAACTCTGTCTCTCTGCCAAAGAGAGGGTTTAAAGATTGTTTAGCTAACTAGCATCTTGTCCTGTCACTACAAATTTTGGATAATAAGGTAATAGAAAAGTAAGCAGTACTAATAATGAACAAAACAAAAAGTGGTATGTGACTTCACAACCTTAATTATACCACTATACAGATATCTTAACACCAGTTAAACGGGAAACTTCATGTTAGTTTTCAGTTTTTCAAGTGAAAAGGTCTTGCTGAATAAATGCCTGCAATTCCTCCATCAGACTTCTTGTGGTGAAGTGAGAGCATCATGAGCCACAACTGTGGCCCGCCTGATTTCACACATTTATCTGAATTTCAGCATGGGTTTGAAGTATGGAGTGGAAAGTCGCATGCCACTAGTTTCTATATATCTAGAAAAAGTTACAACAGAGGGTTTTTTTTATATTTTCAAAATGATCTATTCTACTAAGCTGCACATTTTCCCCTGAAGCATTGATTAAAAAGTATTGCACAGTAATGGAATAACTTAGGGTGTCCATGGAATGAAATAAAACTTGACATCTTCTAAACTCTTCTAACCATGATCTACAGCTTCTGAAAGAGCACTGAGCACGGAGGAATGGGGTTTTTGCAGGGTACAACCTTGGTAAAGTACAATCTAGAACTGCTACCAAATTAACTTTATCCTAAATCTCTTTTAGTGTATTTTAATTTAAAAGTTGAGTTGTAAGCAAGCCTAATTGATGAGCTACAGGGAGCATGTAAGACTAGCTTCTAGCTACGCTTTCCTCAGAATATATTTAAAACATGTCTGGGATATAGATAATAATGTGCCTGTGCTGTGTGTTTTCAGTGGATCAAGGAAACTACTCAGTTTCCTGAGCAAACTGGTATTTTTAGCTCTTTGTTTTGACTTGAAGAGTGGTGAAGGACTGATATATTCAAATGGTGTGTGTATGTTAGATTCCTGTCTGACTGTTACAAATTTTATTAGTGACATATACTTGTAAATACTACTCAGTTAAGTGGAGCAGTATCACAGAGCATAACATTATAATTTAGATACCAAGAGATTTTTTCATTAATGGACAAGAAGGGCAAAAGAGCACGGTTGTGAACTTCAGGGTCATTAAAGAATACTTTTGAGTGAGATGCATTTGTATGGTTATCATAGAACAATTCAATTCAGAGTCTGTATCTCAGTTTCCTGTGCTTTCATAATTATAGTGTGACATTTAGTTACAAATCCTTATTCGTATTGGTATGCTCAACCATCATTTACTGAAGGAACCAGGACAGTAATTAAATTAGGCAGATTGCCTTTCTTCATTCCTTTGATTTTATACATACATTGAGATGAAACATCATCTTTAATAATATCTGCAGGCAGAAAATAAATGCAATAATAAACATTATGATAAATCAAAGCATAGTGTCCTATTTAAAGCAATTCTACACTTTCAGATGGCAAAGTTTAAGTAGGATGCCAAATGCTGCTTTTCTCTCCTGCTTTGTAAATTTACAAAGATCTGGTCTGGATGTTTTGCTGAAATGAAAATGTGATGAGAACTTTAGAGGAATATGGCCTGTCTTCTCACTTTTGTGAGAGATTTAGGGAGTTAGAGAAACGATTGAGCTTATAATTATTTTACAGAACAGCCGTAACTCTGCTTATATAAAAAACGATTCCTCCTTCCATACAACTTCTGCAGTGATCCTACTTCAAGGTAAGACTGAAACTGTATGTGAGTTAGTGATGGCTTTTGACCTTCTGAAATATTTATCTCTGTATCTCTGGTATCTACAGTATCATTGTAACTTCACTCTTAGGTAAAGAAAAAAATTGTAGTCTGATAGTTAAAACTTGAGTGTAGGTCTCCTGGGTTGAGCTGGATTCTCTGATGCCAATTTCCAGTGTTACCATGGGCTTGTCATTTAATTTTCTTGTAGTGCATAAGTACTGCATAAGTACTCCAGTAGTCATGGGGGTTTGGCATTAAAATTGGAGAGGTACTCATGATACCAATGGGATGAAGCTCCAGTAATAACTAGAGTAATTTGAGTCTTTAGAGGCTAATTATGTTCTGGTTTGTGCCTCCTCATGTGTCGTTCCAGGAAGTGGAGCAGACATTGCCATTGCTGTTACTGGTGTATCCCCTACTGTTACTGCTCCTGTGATTTTTTTATTTCCTTCTGCTGAAAAAATGCCAAAGCAAAACACAAATTTCTTTGTATAACAGGAGGAAAAAATATTCCACAGGTCTATCATACGAATCACCTAAAGCCTGGGCTCAAATATAAATTACTTTTAAATCTTTCCACAGTCTATCATTACTCAAAGATTGGGTCAAATCTGCTGTAGTGTTTGAAAATATTAGATGACTTAATTTTTGCGTGTCTTTACCTGAATCTCTTGTGGTGAGAGAGCCTGTTGTCCCTTCTTTTGTCCCTGTGAGTGTTCTGTCGAAACCTTTATATTGTTTGGATTTTGTTGAGTTTTGTTTATGTTTTAACCTCCAACTTCCCTTGAGGAAGAAGGAATTCAGAAATAATGCTGTGCAGGTAGTAAACCCTGAGATTTATTGCAGCCTGGGTTCAACTTTAGGACAGGGGTTCAATAGTTAGCAAGTCCTTTGGAGGTTGGTTGGTCTCTTCCTGAGACCTGAGAATGTTTTGTCCTCTCGGGGCCTCCTAGAAGGCGGCTGTGCTTTTGGTTTGTATAGCCTAGCTTTTTTCTTTTTTTGCAGTAAGGACACTGTACACCTTTCTTTGCCAAGGGAACAATTTGAGATAAACTCTGAAAGTAACCTTGAAGAAATTTTCCGGTTGTACCTTCTGTACTTAGGCTTATGTTAGGAATATTTCTTCCATTTGACCCAAGGTGAATAACGACCAGCAATCTCCTTGTAACATTCCAATTCTCAAAATTCTTTCGTGAAACCCTTACTGTAGGGAACAGCTCTACAGTGAAAGTTTATCAAAGCTAAGTTTTCCTGCCACTGCTCCAGTAGCTTCATCAAAAGACATAATGCATTCATTCCTTGTGCCTCCTGAGGGTAACATCAGTGTTACGGGGTTTGGGGGCTCTTTTTCCCCCCTGTTTTTGTGATGTTGTGGTGTCTTTAGGAAATAGAGTCTGTTTCCAATTAAGATTTAAAGGAACATGTGGTTGCAGTGGGAAGGATTGTGAACGCACTTTTAAGAACAAGAAACAGGTGTTCTGTTGCAGGATGGGTGACACATATATGCATGGATCTGCAAATGGCGAGTCATGCACTAAAGGTTATTGCACACTGCAGTGTTACTGAATCTATTGATATCCCTGTATTTTTATTTTTTTTTGGACAAAGAACTAAGCATTTATGTGTTTGATATTTGAGGAGTTGCTGAACCATACACTAAAAAAATGGCTGTGAAAGGTTGATTACTGTAGACACTGGCCCCGTTCAGCATCCCTGAACCCATGGTGATCTGTGTGGATGTGCTTAAAATAGCCTTTTTATAGATGTCTGTACCTAAGGACTAGCATGTACACAAATGTGAAACACACCTGACAGACCAAAGGCATTCCTCCAAGCTATTTAAGTGTTTAAAATGCTTTAATTCCTTACATCCAGCTTTTGCTAGTGATGCTTGTTTGTAACACAGTAACTGCTCTGTCTGGAATGATGAGAAATGAAACAGAAATTTGATGGTAAGTAAGTGTAGTGCCTTTTGTTTGCAGGATGGATAGATAATGTTCTCATATTCTCTTTGCTTTCTAAACATTTCCAGCCCTGCAAACACAGTTCACAAATGTTTTAGGGAAAAAGGATTACAGCAGTGTCTTTGCAAAGGCTAAGGAAACCAGAGGGGGGCCCTAGGGTCTGGGAAGCTGTTATGAAATATAAGGTGGTAGTAAACTTCTTTTTATTATAATAAATTGGTTTTGCTGTCAAAAGCCCAGGCATCATGGTTAACCTGTTGAAGATCTTCCTGACTTGACCAATTTTTTTCTCACAGAGGTTGATCTTCATAAAAAAAGCAATTTACTATAAAAATATACTTACTTGGAGGTTGAAAAGCAGGAATTAGATAAAATGAAAGCACAGGTGTGGTGTAATATTTTTTGTGCCTTTTCCCAAAGCTGTTGATTTCCCAGAAAATAGTTTTGACAAGTCTCGTATTTCTAATACATTTTCTTCTTTAATAAAATGTGATATAACTCTATTTCTGAGGTTCAATTTCATTGTTTTCTTCTCTATTTAATTTTTAATTTGTTTGACTCATTTGGAGATTTTTGCAGGATTTGGGGGTTCATGAAAAAGTATTCTTTATGCTCTTTAATACAACATTACTGGTGTGATGTACCTGTAAATTACGGGGTTTAAGTTAGAATGATATAAATACATTACTTAACCATCTTATTGTCAGCATGTGCTGGATTAAATACAAATAGCTCCTGGTTCTGAGCATATTCAGTCAAACCCCTCAGTTTGCAAATACAGCAGACTTTTATTCACAGATGGGCTGTGCAGAGCTGTGTGGATTTACATGAAGAAACTGTTGGCTGAGTCATTGAGCATCTGGAAGGAGTGGGTCTGGCTGTGGGATGAGGTTGACTTGGCAAAAGCCATCGCCTTGTACCGAAATTTTGTGGAAACCCAGACTGTGATCGTTTGACACTGAGTTAACACAGGTAATAAAGAGTAGGGGTAGGCAGAAAAGGGAAAAGAAATTAATAGATGTAAGAAGGAAAACTGGTATGGAAAAATATCACCTTTAGCTTCTGGGAAAAATAACATGCTTTGGAATGAATTTTCTCTAAACTTCATTCAGAATGATTTATGACAAACAGCTCAAAATAATTTTTCAAACTCTCCCAGAAGTAGTATTCTGTCCCTCTCTTCCGGAAAGAAATCCAGAGGTTGAAGGAAACCCAGGTGGTTCGTGTTTTTCAGGCTGCAGGGGCCATGAGCAGGGGCTCCCCGGAACACGTGTTCCATCTGTGCGTACTACTTCCCCTCATCTCCATGGCAAACACAGAGGAAGGAGTGACGGAGACCTGTGTTAGCTGGTACATCTAGTTTCACAGCAGCCTGCTCTTTATCTCATCTGCAGGAAATACTCTTGAGGATCTCTTCCCTTGGAATATAGGAATAATGAGCTGTTGAATCAGCTCAGTGGTATGTGCCAGACGAGTCACAAAGGATACGCAGCAAGGCCAGAAGAGATGACAGGAGCGACTGCACTTTCTGCCAGTGGGGGAATTGATATTTCCCATATTTTCAAACTGTAGGTAAAGAAAGACACTTCCAGTTGTGTCATTTTATTCTTAACTAGAAGCGAGGTTGTTTTCCTTCCCCTTCCACAGTCACACTTAACACATCTTTTCCTCTCTTACCTGCCAGGCTTTTTGTACTTTCCCAAAATATGCAGGAGCCTGTGTTACCTTAGATGGCACTTGGATTTGTTATGATTACAGCTTTATAAAATTAGTTACTACTTTTGCAAATTCAGCTCATTTTGGAGTTGTCATGCAAAAAAAAGCCCATTACTTTTTCATCTTTAGTCCTTCTCTTGACCTGATTCTATTTGCTTTCTGTTAAAGGATTGTGATTTGAAAGGCTTTTTTCTACTGTACATTCTTGTCCAAATCATATTGAGGAGTGGGATGCAGACAGCCTCTATATTTTGTATATTTTTAACCCCTGATTAGTTCTTGATTTCAGTTAAGTTTATTCAGGTAACAGCAATATTCGAAACTGTAGGTCAGAGATGGTCAGTTTTGCTTGCTTTCAGGCTTAGAAGTCCAGACATCTGAGATAACTTTTGACAGATTTTTTTATCTATAATAATGAAAAATTCTGTCTCCCAATAGACTGTAAATGTAAAATAGAATTACCATGATCATTTAATAATGCTAGTTGTATTTATAAATTACAGTTTAGGCATTCTGGAGTCATCAGAAGTCCTTGGAGATTCGAATGCTTTCTAATTACATGTGGGAATAAATTGTCCCTATACTTACTGCTGCAGAAACGTATTTGAAATTCTGATATTTTCATCAGGGCTTAGGGTCATCGCATTTACTGTTCTGTTCAACTTCCTATCTATATGAAGGATGATTCAGCATGTTTTACATTTACCACTTATCCCTTTGATCTATATTTTTAGAGTTCATTATAGATTCAAATTTATTCTCTCTTCACTCATTTATATAAATGCATGTTCTCTACTTTTGGGGAAAAATATTACTAGTGTATCAACAATTTCTAAAAAACTCATGTTTTTCCCTTGGGAAACAGGAATTTTTTTGGTGCCTCAGGAATTTACTGTGAGAACATCTCAGTGGAGAATTAAGAGTATATTTAGCCTAAGGCACATAGCTAGCTCCACTGAAGAAAGGGGGATTGTAGACTTCAGATTTAAGCTCATTCAGAAGGGACCTCAGTCTTTGGAGCCTGGACTTGGTGCATCCAGTGCCTCCTGTGAGATTGATACTTTTTATAGCTACTCAGTTTCTGGCTTTTGTCTTAAACACAATTATGCTGTGGCTAAAAGTAAATGTGAGTACAGTGTTGCTAACATATGGTAAAAGAATCAACTGTGTAGGAAATTCATAGTTATAGCTAATGTATGGACTGATTTATTAGCAACAGCAGCGTAGTTTAGAGGAAGAAAAAAATCATATAGTGGATATTGATTACTTTTCTGAAAAATAAATTTGGGGATGCCGTGTCTGTTTATTTTCAAGTGTTTTCTAGGGGTGGATATGAAAGAAAGAGATTTGAAGATAGCGCAACATTTTTATTTATACTGCAAGGAAAATTAGAATTGGTAGCAAAGCACAGGGTGCTTCTTTAAATTAAAATGTTAATATCCTTTTGAAAAAAAAAAAGCCTTCAGAAAGTACTCCTCCCTAGTGAGCCTTAGTCCATACAAACTCTTCTGTTTTCCCAAAACAAGGAGGACGTAATTTCTGACTATTTCTTAATCATCCAAGCAGTGTAGAAATAGGTAGTAAGAAGGCTTTATTACTAATGAAAATTTTTATTAAACAGATTCATTTTTTTATAAGACTTGGTACACTCAATAGTCTGATCACACCTTGGAAGCAATTATGAGGAGGAGAAAGAAAACACACAGCAAAAAATAACTTATTCAAGGTTAATTTAGATGAGGTTAATTTAAAATCTCAGCATGCCTTTTAACCCACTGTAGCCCTGTTTAGAAGTGATGTGAGACTGGTTCATTAATATAAAGTGGAAAGAGATGGGAAGCCAATTGGGTCCTTTGCGATCTCTTATTATAAAATAATTTTCTTTCTCTTGCATAAATATGATGCCTTGATATTTTCTGTCTATCCGAAGAAATTATTGGGGGTCTATGTTACTTATTGTTCTGGGTAATTTTCACTGTCGGCCTAACGAGTTGAATGGTCTGGGTCTAACTTTGTCTTTCCTGGCAGCCTTGATCACATATGTAGGTTCCTAAAAAAACTACAGAAGTAAAAAAATAATAAATCTCAATAGGGGATTGTAAGAAGGATATTTGATTTTCTTACTTAACCAAAGACCATAATCTCACAGTTTCATTTCTGATTTTTGTGTCTTGAGCATGTATTTTCCAATAGACTTGCCCAGTAGGTGACTAAAATTGCTCTCCTGTCTTCCACACCAGATTTTTTGAGCACAGGATTTTTATAAGCTTTTCCATCTCTGACATGATCTAATACTAACATCTAGAATATTCCCACTGGGAAAAATTAGTCAAAACCCAGGGAAAGACTTGAAGGTAACTGTGTAAGATTTTGTGTGTTGTGGAATCAAATCACAATTTTGGGAAAAGCAGTTTTGTCTCAACAAGCAGAGGCTAAATCTGCTGTGTTTTAATGGCATATTAGTTCCTAACTGAGTAGGAGCCCATATGCCATTGTAGTCAGACAATGCAGTCTGTGCCATTAAGTGATTTAACCTCTACTCCTTACCCTGCTGTTCAGGTACCAAGTAACCAGATAATTTATTGAGGTGTTGTGCACTGTTTAAAGTGGTTTAATGGAGTTATGGAGCACTGACAGTTCAAGTGTAAGGTGTTATAATTTGCTAAAAATCATAATGCTGTCTATATTTTCTTTATCTGATACAGTGCATGCATATAGTAAGTAGGATATGCATGGATTCAGAAATAAAGGAGGTTAGGTACAGAGTGCTTACAGGAAGGAGTTGGTCTATGAAGCCCTTGTCCTGTAGGTTGTTAATAATGTGGTGAGCTGTGATTTCTCATGTGCTAGTGCAGCAGAATCTTGTACTTCTGCTTTTTCATGATCTCAGTAGTTTTAGTGGGTTTTTTTTGCTTTTCTTCCTTCTTGCTATTCATATGGATTATTCTGTGTGGTATAAGTGTCCAGATTGCAAGAATAAGCTAATAACATTTCCTGCATTTAGTGTACCCAAGTATTTTAAAGTAATAGCCAGTGTGCTCTCTGAGCAGAGGATAGGATTTAGAAGCATTTAGCTGTTCGTTTGGGTTTGTTGTTTTAGTTTTTCACCTTAGGATTTAATGTATTAGCTTAAAAAGTTGTAATTGCCATTACCATAGGAAGTACTATAATGAGTATTACAATGTATTCATTGTACAGCTTTGGACTATTTTCTGTAACATTTTTCAAACCCTTTTCTTAAACTGGTGCTCATTCTGAAAAATTACCATGTACTATCTGTGAAGATTTAAGCATGTTTGTATGAGGTAATATTAGAAAAACAGGACTTCTTGCATTCTGAAAATACTTTAAACTCCTTCTTTATTTTCTTAATTTTTGAGGTTGCAGCCACACAATGCTGCTGAGTCATTACTGATTATTACTTTCACAATTTGTTACTTGCAAATGGAAAGAAGCTGTCAGCTATTCTGCAGGTGACAAAGCAGATGTTATAAAAAGGGAATTCTCATGGACAGTGCGAAACTTACCTAGAGTTTCCAATGAAGAGTAACTGTGAATTTCAGTCACCTTCAAGGAGCAATTTGGGTCTTTCTGTTAATGTAGCAAATGAGATTTTGTGGTTGGGATCAATGGACCTCTTCATGCCCTGTGGCACTTTCTTAGTATTTAGGGAATAGTTTGGAAGAGAACATAATATTCAATATGTTATTTATGTTAGATTGGTTTCTTCAGTACTTTTGGTAAAAGAAAGCATTGCTAAGATAGCGATGAACTTGTGGATGTTATTGGTTTTCGGAACAGCAACAAATGTTTTCTGTAGTCCCTAAAATCTTACAGACAGATTTACTTCAAATAAATGTTTGTGTTATGAACTTGATTTCAGTTTCCAGATGAGTGGAGAACTTTGCTTTGCTTTTGAAAGTAACCCTAGCAACCCCCTATTGCTTGGTAAAGATGTAATTTTGATCCAGTTAAAAAATGCAAACCAGCTTAATTATGTTATTTTTTCAGACTGTCTTCCATTGTGTTTTATGATGTTAGAGTTGGTTAAGCTCCAATGAAACTGGGGAGGATCAAGGATAACCTTAATTTCAAAGACTCCTATCTTCTAGTGTAGACTTGTTAGCTTCCTTAGAGATGCAGGTATGTTTTAAATGCTAAAACAAATTAAAAGATACTTAGGAGGGTTAATTAAATCAAGGACTGTTATTTTAAATAAGTGACTATTGAGTCCGATGGAAGAATTTACTACAGGGACTTTGGGGGGAGTGACATTTGAGCAATGATCCTCTTCTCATTTACACCCAGTAGGGAACTGTCTGGTAACGAATGTGAGATCTCGTATATCTTTCACGTAGTTCGGAGGAATTCTAGCAGAGGGGTCTAACACTCAGTGCTATTGTGCAGATGTGTGCATTCTCTGCCGCACTTCTGGTCCAGAAGTCAATTAATTAGGCTGTCACAAAAATATTGCAGGTTTACATTGTTTGATTTCTGAGTTTTGAGACGGGAAAAAAGGAAAGAGTCTGTAAGAAGGGGAGAAATATTTTTGTTAGTTTTGTTGTTTGTTTTTTTTTTAAATATACTATGTACAGATAAAGGCTATATAGACATTAACAAAGAATGAACATATTTTTAAACTAATTTTACTGTATAAATAACCTAAATTAAACCATCACTAGCTTCTCACTTAGGTTAGTGTTTTGTATCCTGAACAGCTTTTTTTTAGGGAATTTTTATGGCCTTCCCAGAAGCTTTAATGGCATTACAGATGTACTGTGGGTAAGCAAAAATAAATCATATAGTGTTCAGGAAAAGCATGTAGTCTCACTTCAGGAAATTTGAGATCTGCTTCTGTCTGTGCCACAGGTTTTCTTGTATAATCCTCTACAAGATAGTCAGCCCATCAGTATTTATCTCTCACATGAGGATCCTTTTGGAATGCATTCTTTTTTTATAGGTGTTCATATACTGTGATTTCAATTGCTATAATATATCCTGAAATTTAATAACTTGCAGTAAGTGTTTTGCAAATAAGATTCTGATACCGACTGGATTGTTTGAGGAATTTCTTGTTACACCTTCTTTTGCTGTAATTTTGCAAGTGATATTTATTCTTAACAAAGGAGCAAGTAAATAGCTTTCAAATTGACAATGATGAAACAAACTGTTCCACAGGGAGCTTGGAGTCTTGATTGATAGTGAATGGAAGCAAAAGGGAGATTCTGATCTGGAGTATCAGGAATGAGGAGCATCAAGTGCTGCATCCTCAGTCTGTGATAATGAGTCTGTACTGAGGAAGGGGCTGATCCAAGTGCTCCAGGGCCCTGTGCTGTCATTCTGTCTTTGGCAGATCTATAGGTGTGCTCTCATCATACATATCCTACCAATATGTGAAGTGTATTTCATTTACAAGTATGTTTTGTGTACATGCATTCGTATGTTAACTGAAGCTCTGCATCCTGAAGGATCTTTAAATATTTTATTTAAAAATGACATTTTGGTTTCATTGCAATCAATATTAATGGAATTATCTCACTAATTGTATTCTTGGTTTAAAATTCAATTTGGAAAACAAACTAAAACAAGGCAAAAATACTGCAAACCACCTGAACCAGTTTTGTAAACTACTCTTACCAGTATGCTCCATACCAAATCATAGATGTGTTTGTTTTGTGACTTTCTGAATCCTGTGGTTATAAGACCTTCTCTGTACTGTTTTCTGGTATCCACTAGTATTGAGATTTTAGATGCTTCTAGCATAGAACTTATTAATTATGATATTGATAACATCTGTTTATTTGCAGAAGTGGAGAAAGGCTTTCTTTCAAAATTAGATGGTGAAATTTTGAAAGAACACATAATTGACCATCCGTACTTGTGTGAAAATATTTTGACAACTTCCATCCAGCCAATGAACACAGATTTTATAAGCCAATATGAATCACTTTTGTTTTGGAAAAAAACCCAGTAGTTTGGCCTATGTTAATCAACTAAGCATCTGTCTTTTTATGCTGTAACTGTGAAAAGGCACAGTATGATCTTGTTTGGTATTGGGACAGGGAATTAATGCTCTTGTTGGAGAAACAATCCATCCCTAAGACACAGGTGTTTCCTACTCTTCCAGTGCTCCGTCATCTAAGTGCTGGTCAGGCCTGCCTGATGCAGTGTATGTTGTGGTGGGGAGGTTGCTGCCTGGAATGCTATGCCTGAAAAATGATCAGTTAAATGCAGTCATATCAATTTACAGGCAAATTGCCTGGTAATTGTTTTTGTAAGTTTCAAATATCATTACCCAACAGAAATCATTGGCAGAATGGTATGGTTTTTAAACATAATTCAGCATCATGGGCAGATCATTTTAATGCATTATTCTCTTGGAGGAGGTCTTAGTTTCCTCACTGTTTCATGGACTTTAGTCAGGAAAGCTGAAGTTTAAAGTGCCTACTGAATGTTTTCTGAGCCTCAAGTTGAAGAACCAAATGTGTTTGTTTAAAATATAAACCAATTATTCCTGAATTATACTGATCACCATAGTAACCTACATTCATTGTATTTTGTATGAAGTAATTTAAAGTCGCTTAGCTGGGAGAAATAAGTGGTGTCAATTATTGATACATGAATGTAGCCTAATTATATTAATGTGAAACGTTTTTGTAGGATGAATATTTCTTCATGCACTGGAGTTTCATGTCATTGTCATAATTAGTGTCAGTAATTTATGTGAACTGGAATTCTGAGAGATTCCTGGTTTTGGATTTTTTTTTCCTTGTTTCTTTTTCCTCTGTGTCCCTCTTACCCACTGAATGTAACCATGTGTTACATTCAGCATTTTAAAATTATTTCAGTTAATTATTTTGCTTGCAAATACAACTGGATTGTATTTGAGAAGTACCAGATGCCTATTAGATTCTGTGGGAAAGCTGTAGTCACATACATATAGTTGTGTATGTACAGAATGTCACCTCTATTATTTGTCTTTTATTTATTTTCCCAACAAAACATTATTGGTGTGATCTTGTAAAGAGCCTCGAAGTTGCTGGGAAAGTTTACTCGATCCTGATTTTTAATGGCTTTTTTGTTATATACTTGATTAATCAAACTGTTGCTTATTTGTTTAATTAATTAAATGCAGTGATGTTTGAAGGCTCAAAAAGCAATGAAGTAAACAGTCTATAATTGACTGAAATGGGAATTCCGTTTGAAGAACTGCTGGAGAATCAAGTTCACTATGTAATCTAAAAATGCAGAACACTTTTGTTTATGTATGCAGCTCCTGTTCATTATGCTGAAATTGAGCTGAAAATTGTTTTCTTTTGCTGCCATTACTTTTAGTTTTTAAATTCAAAGCAAATTAAGTTGCTAACTTCAGCAGCTATTGAGATGACTTCCTAAATATGAGATAAACTCAGTCTCCAGCTATGTCTAACAAGCCTCATTTTGCTGGGTTGTTTCCAAATACCTGCAGTGAAAGCCAATGTATTTGTAAAAGAGTTTGTCATTATTGCTCCAACTAGTATAAACTGTCCATTGCCAACAGTAGGCAAATAACCCTCAAGCTTTACTGTTGAAATTTTACATGCCAGTTTTACCTCTTTCACTGCAAATCACTTCACCAGCAGCATTCAGATCACCTAGTAGAGTTGGATAGCGCAGAAGTTACAGATGGGAAGAGCTAATTACCTCATCTGGCACATTTGTTTTTTGTTGGTTTTTGTTTGTTTTTCTTCTTTCTTTTCTCTGCCAGCACAGGATGTTTCCTACAGTGTGTTGCCTGTTGGGTTTCCTTTTCTAAGTTATGAAACTGCAGCCAGTTGCCTTGAGACTTTTCCCTGTTTTGTCGTTTTTCTTATTTTGATTTTTGTCTAGCATTCAAAGATCTAAGTGATGTCCTAATCAACTGATAGTTTAAACCTCATTGTAAAAGAGATTGAGTTCAGTCTCTTAATACACATAGAGCTAAAAATACAGGCAATTACCACATTATATTTGTTTTCGTTCATAATTTCCCTGAAAAAAAATATGATTTCTTCATTGTGGTAAGGAAAATGCCCAGGTAAATGCAATCTTGTTCAGTGGGTTAGCTTCTGCTGCATATTCTTACTGCGCACTTTCTGAAAAAACTGAATATCTAGACTTGTACATTGCATTTGATCTTTTAAATCATTAGTAGAAGAAAGAGTATAAAAAGGAAGAAGTCAACTGTTTTTCTCTTCTTGGTCCTAATCAACAGGTTTTTCAATCAACAGAACTCTGAGTTGCTTTAGATTTTGTTAGCAATGGTTCATTAGCCTAAAAAGAAACCCAGGGGCCATGTAAAGCATTCTGATACTGCCATGAGGGAAAAGAAAAGGTTATGGTGATAAATGTAACATAGTTGCTCTGTAATCATTTTGAGAATGAATGCAGGGCATTGCGAGACTCTCTCTCAGAGTCATGCTGGGATGATATTTTCAGTGAATACATACACTAGTCCCCAAAATTATACATATATTCTTGTGTCTCAAGCTCTCAAAGAAGGCAAATGATTTCACTTCGGTCAGTTGAAGCTGCACTTGCACTTTCAGATCTGCACTTGAACTTTCAGATCTGCAGATCATATTTGTTTTTCTGTGTTTGACCATCTGTGAATGTTTACAAGGTGTCTAAATGTGAGCTTGAATAGTACCAATTTCAGTAGATTGATTTTGGTGCTCATGTCACTCTTAAAAAGTAACTGGTTCTTCTCAGCCTGGGTGTCATTAAATGAAGTATTTCCCAAAGTGTTCTATGTTTACATGGAAAACAAATAACAACAGATCTCAGTTCAGTTCTCAGTTTTTCCATGTGAGGGTGGTAGAAAAGCTTAGAATCCTGAACATGCTCTGACTGAGGAGATCCTGGAAGAGTGTATTCAAGGTAGCGAGCACTCTTGCAGGGTTAAAGATGAAGATGTGTAGGCATGTCAGGATCACACATTCCTCAGCAGAAACTCACTAAGCACTTGGACAGTGCTCTCAGGTGAGTGGTGTGATTCTTAGTGTTGCCTTTTGCAGAGCCAGGAGTTGGACTTGACAATCCTCATGAGTTCTTTCCAACTCAGGATATTCTGTGAAATAATTTTTGTTTCTTTACCATAATCCTTAGCATCTTCTGTTTGGTGTCAGTTGCTCTGAACGACTACAACTGCTATGAAATAATAAAATGATGATCTTTTGAAATAAGAAAGAACTCCCTCTGTTTTACATGTTTCTCTTTATACAATCTTTGTTGTAAAAGGAAACTGGGATGCAGCTTAAGGACTTGCATTGACAACTACAGTGTGAACAAGCTAAATTTTACCAAACAATGAAGTAAAATTCCTTTCAGATTATCCAGAGGAACAGAGTTGAAGCTTTTGACTGCTTATGCAAAGTTTTTAGTGACCGAAGACTAAAGTTTTATCTGAGGCTCTATCATACTGCTGTTTATGATAAATTGTACCAGCTAGAATATTCATTTAGAAACTGGAGGAGCGTAACTGCTGCCATAGGTGGACATACAGTTACCTCAGTGTAACAGTTCCTCTCTGCGTTATTTTAAGTCAACTATTGCTTCTGTTGCTGAAGCTCTTTTTCATATAGAAGTGTCAGCACAGTTTTATCCTTTCCTCCTTAGCAAAATAGGTTGTGACACCTTTTAATAAACTGCCTGAACAGCACAGTGTGGGTTGATTCTTGTGTTCAGGTCTCCAAAATCACTCAATTTGAACTCTAAAAGCAGGCTCAACCATCTAAGACTCTCTAATAGTCTCTGAAAACTTCAGAGCAGCTGGAAAATGAGTGATGTATCTCCACTATGTGCAGCATAAATGATGTTATGACATTGTTCAGTTGTTTGAGTGAGTACTCAATAGAGCCTCAGAGGCATTGAGGGGCGAGCTCTGGGAGTGTGTGGTCAGCTGCAGGTAGCTGCTTCTGTCATGCCTGTCTCCATGAGGTGTCCTCGTAGGCTTTGTTACAGTGCCTTCAATTGGCAGGATGAGTGTGGTGGACGCCAGTCTAATTGGGAGGAGGAAGAAAGTCTCCAAACGCTTCCATCTATGACAGTGTCGGTCAGCGAACATGAAAGACTATCCTGTGGTGCTTAATTAAGCCTTGGGTCTTTGTTACGAAAACAGCAAACAATTAATTAATGATTAAAATTAGCTGCGTGTCCTTTGTGTAATGATTTATGTACATAATTAATGCTGTAGCATTTTAAGGTGTTAGCCGCCCTTTACAGAGCTGCATAATAAATGGTGGCTTCAGAGGGTGTTACTTAAAATTCAAATTAACATTTACTTCAAAAAATTCTCAGTTCTAAGAGGATAACAAGAAGCAGAGTAAGTCCCCCCTGCTAGTTTCCTATGTGTGTATAGAGACATCAGTCTTTCACAGGGGCTACATTATTGTTCATACCTGCTCTAACTAGCTAGACTGGCTCTTGTTGGTTCTAGGAAGAGGATTTCAACTGCATGTGTTCCCAGGCTACCAAAATGACTGATTAGACCCTGTTGGCCTACAGGTATGGGTACTGATGGACTGTTGAAATCAGACTGAAGCGTCCGAAGAGAGTGATTTGTATTTCGTACTTGTTAAAACTTTTGGATCTCTTAAAGCTGGGTTCAGTTAAGCCCTACAAGCCTCAGCAAAGCAACGTGCACGTCTGTGTTTAAAAGCTGTGCCTTAGCTTTACTTTTGCACACAATGGACAAAATGGGAGGCTGAAATTCAGAAAATGTGTGCACATTATTACATTTAGCTACTCACAGGAGTTTTGCTGTATTGGTGGTGGATTAAGGAATGATGGTCATTTTTTGTTGTGTCCAGCCTCTTCATGTGCCCTCCACTTTTGTCTGAAGAAGGTTATTTCAAGGTTCACTCAAAATGCATGTCTAGTTTAGCTGTTATACCTTGTATGCTTAACTGCTTTTACAAATCCTTAAGCTTAAAATAGTATTTCAAAACAGTTTATTACTATACAGAGGAATATACTTTTATGCTCCTGCAAATGCAGTTTCAACTATGAACATTGATTAGAAAATGAAGGTCTAAAGGAAAGCTGTGAATCAGTGGCTGTAAAATGCTTAAATTGAAAATGTGAATTAAGGAAGATGCAATTCACTGACTATAAAGTGCTTGAAATACCAGAATTAAGACCACAAGGAAAAGTTACTGTAGAAGTAAGGCTTTGGTAGAAATTGGTAATTTTAAAATTATTTTTTTTCTCACCCCACCTATGATTGTAGTCTAGCTACATTTGGGATACTAAGGAGTTAGATATAAATAATTCAGTAAAGAGGTGATAATTCATTTCATAAAAATTGATTTGTAAGTACAGGGAATTCCTATATATAGAAATTATTATAAAAAGGCCAGAATGACATGGTAGCCTGGGAGTTTCTGTTCTGGATTAGAACTGTGTCTGTCCTCATTCATTCTCCTGTCTTTACCTGTGAGACCTTAGCAACAGAGAAGAGAAACTCATCTTTTTGTAGAAAAGATCTTGCAGAACTTAACATATTTCTGTTATAATATGGCATATGCTCAAAACTTTTTTTCCTCAAAACCACAAAGAAAATAACAACACAAAATGCCAAATTCATCTCTTCTATAACTTTCTGTACTCTGATAGTATTCTTAACCGTTAGGGAAACTTTGTTCAGCTTGATTTTTTGATATATGGCAGAATGTATAGAAATAGTATTTTATCCTTGTGCATCCTCATCTCCATGTCCCATCTAGCCCTTCCACCAAAATTGTTTTTCCTGTGTATCTGATGCCAGTGAATTCCAAAACCTCTTGATGGGACAGTTCGTGGTCCTGAGCGGTGACCTTGGACACAAAGAGTGTGTTGTAGGCAGAATAATTCTGATAGTGTTTATTTGCTTACACGTCAGTAAATTTTATGTTTACCTATGTCTTATATAACTATTTTTAAAATCTTACGTGACACTGGTAATTTCAGCAGTAATTAGAAGATAAGGTGGTTAGAAGGTAATTACATCTACAGAGACTGTGTTTTCACATGTTTGTCTACCTAGCAAGCCACAGCAATGAAAACAAAAACCAAAAAGAATATTTTGTCTAGAGCAATTACAGATTTACTCCTATCACTGTAAAATTAACACAAGGTGCTGAGAATTTGAATGGTAATCTCTCTCTGTCCAAGACCTGATTAATGAAGGTTAATCAGATTCTTAAACAGCAAATCCTTCTACAAAGTGTACCTCTGCCATTGTTCCCATTAAATATCAGGGTCATGGCCTTGCTTATTCCTTTGCATAAGACCTCCCTGTGGGGTATTTTTACAGTGTAAGGTCTTCATGATACATGCACTCCCTGTATCAGGAAGTCAATGGTCCGTATCTGAAGTCCATAAGAAATTCAGACGTTGAAAAGATTTGAAAAGCAGTTGACATTTAAGGTGTGATTGTGTTTTTTCTCTTAGTGAACCAAAGTGCCTTTTTACATCGGCAGTAACTTTGCTCATCAGATACTCTGTCAGCATGAAGATCTTAGAGTGTAGGGCTCTAACCCAGCACTTGGAACCTTCTTCCCTCCTAGAGCAGCACTGCAGTGTGTGGTGGGGCCATAGACCCTTTCAGTCCTCCTTGTCTTCTGGGATTTCTGCTGGGATAAGTCTGGAGCAGTACAGTGCTGCACCAAGAATGTATCTGGTAGTGTTGAAATCCCTGAACTACAGGGGTTTTTGTTTTGGGTTTTTGTTTGGGGTTCTTTTTTCGTGTGAGTAAACTAACACTTGTGAGTCCCTGTGGGAGAACCTGAATAAATACACTGTTCTTAAAAAAGGAAAAAAATACTCAGTTTCTGAGTAAAAGTGATACTTATTTGGTATTAAGCCCTTTAGAAACAAAACAAAAAGTTTCTTTTTCCATGCCTTGTATTGGCTAGCAAATCAGGTGGGGTGTAAATGTTTTTCTGCCTTACCTTTCATTGGCTCTGCAAACAAAAACTTTTGTTGAGATTTCAAAGCAAGAAGCTGGAGGCCGGAAGGCAGTACTAATGCTGTGGTTTCTTGAGTCATGGTTAGTCGAGACATTTACTGTGGAGCCTATCAAGGGAACCCTTTCACATCAGTTGATAATTTCTTCAGTTTTATTTGTACTTGTTTAGAAGACATTGTGTAAATATTGGTCTGTGTTACCCAAAAATTCCAACAAGATGGCAGTGTTTTTCCATCTTTCAAGAACTTGTCACTGAGGTTTTAGCTGCGTGCCCTCAGTGATGCTTGTGACCATATTGCTTTTAGTAGTAGTAGTTTCTTTGCCCTCAAACTTGTGATCTTTCATTGTCTTGTGAGAAAGTATAAAACCCCAAATGGTTGTTACTTCCTTTGCTTTCAATGTGTCATCAAGGCAGAACCTGGAGATTACCTAAATGCATTTCTCTGTGCTAAATTTCAATTTGGTTTTGATCAGTTAGTTTAGAAATATTTCTTCGTTCTCTTTATATTCATGGCAAGTTAGATATTCCACAACCCAGGAAGAGAGAGCAGAGCTCAATATGTGTTGTGATTGACTCTACATTCTCTGTAGGTCAGCAGGACCTCATAGATGCTTATGAGCCACAGCAGGCTCCACATCTTCGTGTTAGTCTCTAATTGAGGTGTGGGAGACTCCTACTGAGAACAGCTACTGGCCACATCAGGTGTATCCTGGACTTCACATAAGGTTTTAATTTGGTTACACTCTGTATACACCTTTTCACTGCAGATTTGTTGGTTTTTTTTGTTGTTCAGAGGCATAACTGAGTGATTGTAACCTATGCCTGTTTCTGAACAAAGAAACTCAAGTAGAGGTTATATCAACTCTCAGTTTCTTTCTGGTTTGCTAACTCCTAGTTTGCTAACAGTCCTCTTGCTCTCAACTACAATACAAGCTACTTTCCTCTGCGTTCTGCAGAGCTATGCCAACAGAAGAAACACAAAGGGTAACACAAGTGTGACTCCCAGAACTAGTAGAAACTTCCTGCCCCATAGGTTTTAGCTGCTAACTCTGACACTGAGCTGAGGGCTCTTAGTATTGGCTGCTAGAGCTAGAAATCTTGATTTCCACCATCCTGAAAAGACACCATTTGTTGGCTGTGTTTTTTACTAATAGTTTACATTAGTTATCTAAGGAGGAAACTTTCGTGTATCCCACAGTAAATGTGTCTTTGAGATATCCATGGTCAGCCTTGATCCCATAGTTGTCCTGACTCCTCTCTAACTTGGTTTTCAGTCTTTAGCTACTTGTTACTTGAATTCCAAGGGATTGAGGAGGAATGCTGGCCTTTCTGTCGTTCTTGACCTTTCTTGTGGGATGGAGGGACTGCATATATGCTATGTGAAGCTGCAGTGAACCCATACCTTACTGTGCAATCTTCACTTCCTGCTCTGTTAGAAGGAACCATGGCTATGTAAAGTAATCTTTCTTTCATATTTTATGTTCTGACATCATGAATACTGACAGTACTGCTCTGGGAATCATTTAGTTAGATTGAACGGTCTTTCTGCTGTTTCAGCATTGACAAGTTGCAAAATTTTTAATGATTACTTAATATTACAAACACATTCCAGTAACAAATCCATTAGCAGATCTAAAAATCAAAAGAGATGCTTGGAATTCAGAAGTAGAATCAATCTAAAATTTTAATGTATTGCTCTTTCATAGCATTTTCATCTGTGGATAGCAATTCTGTACATAATCATTGCCATCCACAGTGCTGGAACACTGATACAGAGGCTGACAGGAAGATGTAGTCAGATGAACCCTTGGTCATTTGTTTAATCCCAGGGGACTGCAGCTATCTCATAACAGTGTTTTATCCTTTATGTTCTTAGACATGGCAGTACATCTGACACCAAAGCCAGTAAAGAGACAGTGAATATATGAAGAAAAAGTAAAAGCATACAGTGAGAAATCTTTGCTGAGTAAAAAATGCATTGCCTGCTTTTTAGATCTAAATGGGTGCTTTAGCACATTTTATACATGACTTCTCACATTAGAGTACAGGAATTATTCTTTCAAATGCAATAAAGATAATTTAGATAGCTGATTTCCCAGCTTTTTTATGCTGTTGAGTGTGTAAAGCATCTAACTAGTTCAAATACCACTGGTGGATACAAATGAATGATATAGGGCAATTATAAGAGGTGTTTTTAAGGAAGATGATGTGTTAAGTGTGTTTCCATCACCTTTTGGATATTTTTATTTTGAATACTTTTGTAGATTAACTGCAGTACATAACATTTATATTTAAGATTTTATCAGAAGTGAAGTTTTATTTTGATTAATACATATGATATTTAAAATATTGGGTGACTTCCAAATAATTCTTGTTTTTAAATTTGAGAGCTTCTAGCAAATGTCAAGTGTTAATCTTAGGCCTGCTCTTAAATTCTAATCAGCTAAGAGCATAATTGTTCAGTGAAGTAAATTATCTTCTTAAATGCAGTGGCTGCTTAGAGAACTGGTGGGAAGGAGGTTCCAGAATTGGTGGCCATGTGCTCCAAAATGCAAGGAAGCACTCTGCATACTGAAGATGCAATTAGTCACCCTCCCTTTGAAGAGACGAGGGTAACTTTTGTGCCCTGGTGCCTGGAGTATTTTTGAAGTTAGTGGGACTCCTTCCAGTGAGTGCCAGGATTTTAAATTATGTCATGCAGTGGATGGCTGTTGACATTTGGAGGAGAATGGAGCACTGCCGCTGAGTGCTCAACATTTTAAAAACTTTTGAGCCAATTTGTTGTGATTCTCTTTGTAGGTTACAACTTTTCTGGAGCCTGGACTTTTTGTGCATGTGTTGTTTCTGTGTGCCACCCTTTAGGAGCTGGCTGCATAAATATGGAGTCAAGGAGAGTCTTGTCCCTTGAAAGCAATTGGTGAAGGCTGATGGATACAGCTGAGTTTTTATAAGGCCCCATCCCCTGATATGCAGTTGTAGGTAAAAGATGACTCCAGAATCACGGTGGATTAGGGAAAAAAATGGTTTTTCTTAATTTTTAGGTACCTCTGGAAATCTGGTCTACGTGCACTTGGCTAGCTTTCAGCAGGATCTGTTGTACTTGACTGGTTCCTTGGATGCCTTGAATAACATCTGAAGTAAAAGATCTAAGATTTCTCAAGGGAAAGTGAAACGTGGGGCTGTGAATGTGTTGTCACTATTTAAATAGTCATTAGGCCAGATTTTGCTGGATTCACAGATGCCCAACCAGTCTTCCATATTCATGAACACTCTTCATCTGCTTTGACAAATGGTGCTATTTGAGAATTGAGCTTTCATCTTTTTGTTTCTTTTTAACCAGTTCACCTTGGGTTCAGAAATTCTGAGGTTGGTGAATCCAGAAGAAGCTCCAGGTGAATTTGGCAATTTAATTTTTATCTTCAGCTGGAGTGTTATTCAGTAAAAATCAGTAATGTAGATTTTACTCCTATTTTCTGTACATTTTCTGCTGGTTTAGAATATAATGACTTTTTCTGTGGAACAGGATTTTGAGTTACCTTCCTGCCAGCTCCTACAGAATTTCCCAGTATCCTCTTCTGTATTCATAAAATTTAGAGCCTAGTTTATCACCTGGTGGAGAGCAGGAGGAAAAGCATGTAGTTCTTTACTGTTGCGGGAGACAAGGCAAAAATATTTAGTACAGGTTCTAAATCATGCTTTGAATAAAACATCATACTTCTCAAAAAAACATTTACAGTATTTCCTCAAGTAAAAACAACAGTATTAGTGACTGTGCCAACGCTCAGCATTTACAACTCCCATGCTAACATTGTCAGTGTGCACTACTGAATTAAATTTAAAAAGTGCAGCAAATCTACCTGACCACTAAATGGCACTATTTCCTTTTCAGAGCCAAAACCAGAGAAAAGGTGTTTAAATCAAAGTTGAGGTATAATATGCAAATGTGTATTTTCTTGTTATCTAGTCTCCAAATTGTTGTTTGTCACTAAAAGAAAACTGACTTATTTGTTCATTCTTTGCTTTGCATTTGGTATGACTGGTATAATCTGAACAGAAGCTGATGAATTTGTAATGGCTTGGCTTTAGCTGTTGCATTGCTTCAAAGGTTTGTATGATTGCCTTCTGTGGAGAACTTCACCCATAACATGAAGAGAAGCAACTGAATTTCTTTGCAAGTTAAATTTTTGTTAGATACACGTTAGGAATTTGAATTACTTTTCTTTGGTAAATTTTTTTCTTTTGGTGTTTAATGAGGTAGGAGCAAATCTAATACAGGCCTAGGTGGACACCGCTGAATTCTGGTTATTCTGTTTGCAGCATGAGTCTGTATGAATGACCACCTGTGGTGGTCTGCTCTCAGGTTTTTCAGACATTTTCATGCCAGTATATGGTCAGTTAACAGACATCTGCATGTTATTACCTATGCAGAGGAAAATATTTTTTGAAGAAATTAACCCCATATAGTTTTATATCTCATTTTCTGATACGTGATTCTTCTTTCTTTCCATTGAGTTCTGTGGGACTGCAGTGTAAGTATCAGTATCAGATTTAAAAATTAGGGCTAGGGCAAAATGGTTTGGATAACTTTCCAAAAGAAAACAGCCTCCAGAATGCTTCTATATTTGCTAATGCTATTTTGTTTGCCATGACTGCTTGTATAATAAAAAACACTGGCTTAAAGGTTGGTACAACTGGAGCATCTATCTCACATCCTTGAAGCGTTATGTGGAACAACCAACTTTTGTGACTCTAACAGATGGAGACCTCAGTTCGTCAAGTCCAACCTCTCAAACAGCAAGGTGATTATACTTTGCCAAGTTGTGCTATGCAACTTTGAAATATGTACTTGACAAACACACATCTTAGTTTTAATCTTAATTTAAACATGACTGTAGACAGACAGTCACCAATTTTGTTCAGTGTATGGGTTTTTCTTCCCCAATAATTTAATTGCTTTTAATGCTTTAGTTTGACTTCTGCTTATTTAGGACGGTCTGGAATTTTCACCTGTACAGGATCACACACAGGGTAGTGTATCTTTCAGTCGTCTTTTTGAGAAGTTGAAATGGTAACTGAGTTGAGCCCAACTTCAGTGACTTCAAAGTCACCGATTCCATGTTTGTATAGCCAGTGCTTATGTTGGACATTTTTGCACTGGCAGCACGCTGAGTTGCTGGTTTGCTGAACCAAAACTGCACTTCAGAGGCGTAGTGGTGGTCTGTATTCTTTCTTTCTAGGGCTGTAATCTTGCACTGGACTCCATTTAAACAGTGTTTGTTATTATCATCGGGTTTAATGGCTCCTCAAGATTGCTGAGCTTGTCTCACATTCATGTCATTTTGATCCCAACCATTTTTGCCAAGCACAATCTACTCCTATTTCAGTTCATTTGTCTTTAAGGTAGAATATCATGCTCTCAAAACTTGGTTGGATTCAAGCCCTCGTGAAATTGGTTTTTTTTTAGAATACTTGAAACTTTCAGAGAAAGTTGCCTATATATTACTTGTCATATGCTTTATCTGCAGCATAGATATATGTCTAGAAGTCTGTATTTCTGAAAATCAGTTGGAAAAATTATGCTGTTATTTTGACCATTAATTGGAAGGACTCCTCACATCATTTACCCACCTGGCATAGCAGTGACCTGTACTCTTCAAAGTTTTGCATCAGGACTATAATATTGAACTTTTGGAAGAACCATAGGATGTGCCTGTGCCACATGTCAGATCAGATGATCCAAGTAGTTTCATTTGGCCTTGAAATTTAATAAATCATATGCAGTAAATACAAAGCATATCAAAATCTGCAAACTGTGCAAATGGGTGGACTTCTAAAACTGCAGGTACATCAAATAGGATTCCCTTTCCCAGTTTTCTTTGTGGCATGGGAGGTATTGTATAATTCCACAACTGCCACTAACCTTTCTTGTCACCTAGCCGACTTGTGAACATGATTTCCCTGGTATTGCATGAAAAGCCGTGTGAACAGCCTAGGAAATTGCTGTACTGATTTTCTTCTGGAGTTCATCTTTTGCTTGATGTTGCAATGCATCTGTGAAAAACCTTCACTTGGCAGCCCTTTGAGCATCCATGTGCTCTTCCTTCACACCCAGGTTTAGTGGATGCCTGCCATAGGTACCCACAGGAGGAAGGTGTAGTGTATTCTGTCTTACCCTATCGTTTAACCTGCTCTTCCTAAAAGCCTCACCATTTCCCCTCTTGGTTCAGAGGTCTGTCACTAGGTGCTTGTGCCAGCCCGTCCCTTTGCCGTGGGACTGTTGAGGGTGGGTGATGACCTACCCGCCTTCCTCATCTCTCCCCTGCTTTGTGGTTACACTGGAGCAGTCAGCTGGAGCAGTAGCTAGCTGCTTGCTTATGCCTGCTGGTTTGCAGGATTGGTAAATGACTGCAGAGACACTTGGGCTGAATTTGCTTTCTTGTATGAATGTATCACCTTAAAGAGAGCAAAGGTATAAAATAAATGGCTTGCATTTTATAATAAATACAGAAAATATCTTCCCTGGGAAAAGAGTGAGATCTTCTTTGTTATGGATCCTCTGTTTGTTTCAATGTCTGGTGTACATTTCTAATATTTTGTATATGAGTGATTTCTGTGAAGGCAGGAATGAGTCTGGAATGGATGTTACCAATGTGCTGCTGTAGGGACTGATCACTGAGTTGCTTGTCACTGGGGTTGATGAGGGCTGTTATTCTGAAGCTGAAAAGATGCACAGCTCTACTGGCAGCTGTACCTGGTGCTCCTGCTAGTGACTGCCAGCACGGCTGTAACAGAAAGCCAGATAGCCTCATACTTTTGCAAAACAAAAATACCTTGTGTAATTTCCCTGGTAAACTCTTAGAATCTGCAGGGAAACCTGATGTTGTGATTTTATTTAATAATTTCTCTTGGGAAACTGTACTTAAGGAGGTTTACCTGTGTATTAATTGCTTAAGTAAATTTCCTGTGACAACAGCCATTCAGTACAAACCACAATAAATTAATCTTGCTTGCCTGTCAGTCTTTATTTCAGCTAGGCCAAGAATAATAGTTAAAGCCAGGAGACTGTGCTCCTGAAAACACTTGCTATTGAGTTTTGACAGTTTTACTTGCAGTGAGTGACAGTCGAGGATATTGTTGTTAGAGTAGTCATTCCTTCAGGGGATTGTATTATGCCTACAGAAATGCCCTGCAGGCCTTTTTATATTCCTTCTTTTAAGATGCCAGTGTCATAGTCACTCCTTTTTCTCTCCTTTTCTTGAAGGCATCACAGAACGTAAATAGAAGCCCAAATGTGATCAAAAGCAGAACTAAAACTATTATTTTTCTCTTGGCTGAAAAAGGAACTTTGAGGCAGATGGCTCTTGCAGCTGGTGGCATCCATGTTGGGATTTCCTCCATGTCCTGTAGGAAGAGAGACAAAGGTTTCCCAGTTTCTGGTACCTTACGGCTATTACCAGGGCATGGCCTTATGCTTGCACCTGAAACTGGCACTTTCAGTACTACCTTTTCCATTCTTACTGGAAAACTGGAGTTCTGGGCTATTCTGTTTCCTTCCATCACCCAGGACCTGTGGTGTTTTTCTTTCTTATTACCCAGTGAGGCAGCCTTGCCAAGAATGTCAAAGGCTACCAGAAGGGAAGTTCTGGGTGAGCCTTGTTTCCTCCATGAACCAACCTGCAGCTGTATTCTCTGGTAAATTAATTGAATGAATTTAACCAGTTGTCTTCGAAGCCTCTTTGGGAATAAACAGATGCACGTGTTTGGCCCACATGGTGATGAGCACCATGCATCCTAGACCAAATGACTAAGCCTCCACTTTTTATTCTAACAGATGTTCATACTGTTCATTCATGGGACTTCTGGAATTTGGCAGAATTAGAGATGATTGGTGGGATTCAGATCATTAGTCTTTCATTATCACCTTTCCCTCACACAGTTCTTATTCATGCTTGTGTCACAAAACAAGTCATAGACTAGAGGGCTAAAAATACAAGCCTGTGACATCATCCTGACTGATAGTGTTGTCAAAAGTTAATGAAAGTTAATCATCATTTTTGAAGTTCTGTTATTAACACTAAACCAATGCTTTTTGACCTTGAGAAGCGATATCTACCAACTGGATACAGAATGTGCCTTTATTTTTAAAGGTTGATTTTTCAATCCCTGTGTAGGCTTCTTGGAGCAATATTTTTGCTTTAAGTAGTTCACTGTGAATAAGAAAGTATCTCAGAAGGAGCCTCAAGCCCAAATAGATGTACTTCGAATGTTTTAGGTGTAGAGTAGTTACAACTGAAAAACTAACCCACTTAATTTTCTGTAAATGCAGTTACAGTTTCCCCTGGTCTTGCTGCAGTGATCCATCATTGCAGGAACTGCAACAAGGAATGGTTGGTCATGGAGAGGTCAACCAGGAGACCAGAGGTATGGAACAGGCTTTAAATAGCAACAAATGCAGCCTGTAAAAGAAATGGCTGGCTAAGTATCCAAAAGAAGTCTGAGAAAATCCAAAGTGGAAGTTGAAGGGGGAATTGTGCATTGTCTTCTCCAAGACTAAAACTGGGGGAGTCAGAGGAAACAAGCTGGTGGCAAGTTTAAAGTGGACGAATAGGAATATTTCTTCACATAACCTGTATTCGGCTTTGGAATTCTACAGGACGTTTTGGATGCTACAGGCTCATGCAAGAATACAAGTAACTGAACAAATTCATAAAATCCCTGAGTGATTAGAAAATACAGACACAATCACGTTGTAGAAGAAGGTCTGCAAGTCACTGTAAGCTGGGGGAGGCTGCTTGAGAAGACTGATCAGGAGTTAAGGTGCTACCCTGTGGCATCTTTCTGCCTCGGGAGAAACCAAACTGCAGTTGTTCTCTCAATACAGTGGCGTTAACACAAAATGTGCATCAAGTGGATTATCAGTTTTGTCATTACCTATGTGATTATTTTAGGAATTGGGGTTTCCGTCACTTAACATGTCTGTAGGGTTGGTCCTTAAGTGATCAGGGCATACCCTTTCATTCAGCATTCCATTATGCATGAACATTGAAAAATTACAGTTTAATTTCTTATGCATGGAGTACAAGGCACCAGACCCAAATTTCACTGGTGGCTCTTACAGTATTTAGCACAGTGTCTTGTGTCAACAAACAGGATACAAAAGCAAGGGTGCAGATAATCACTGCAGAGCTGCTGGTGTGTGAGAGGAATTCCCCGACTCCTGCTTAATGCTGCGTTTTGTACCCTTCATGTTTGTGTGCCAATGCAGGTAGCACAAAGCAGATATGTGTGTGCAGCCTTTGTATAAAAGAGCAATGAAACATAAGAACCTGATAGAAAGTAATTCATTTGCCCATAATGGGCCTGTAATTGTTGCTATTACAAAATTTCTGATTGTGACTATGTTGTGTTTAAGAACCAGGCCTGTGGTTTTATTGCAAAATTATTACAGCAAACCCATTGGGGCCTGTGAGCATATACGCTCATTCTCTTAACTATTCACTTGGCCAATATTGTGAAATGCAGCTGTTTCTAAGGAACAAGAGGCCCTAGAATAACTGTTGAACTAATAAAAAAATAGAGATCCATTTAGTTTCCTTTTTTCTCCAAAGACCATCATCAAATCTAGGATCAAGCAGCAGGAAAATTAGGCCTTTGTATTATTATTTTTTAATACTGAGCTTTTTTTTTAATATAAGTGGGTGAGCAAAAATAGCTTTCACATAAAGTACCTTGACCTTTTGTGTTGCTTTAAAGTGACTGAAAGCCTCCTTGGGCTTTAGGGTTTAATAACAAACTAATAAAAGACTTCATTGTGTTTCTGGGTTGAAAAAGGTATGGAACTGAATTCATACACTAGATTTTGCTGTAGTGTTTCATGCAGGTGATGTTTGGGGTTGATGGAGAGACAAATCAGAATGCAGGTTCTTTCCTGAGCCCTCTGAGTGGCCCAGGACTATCAGAGGCCATATCTGTGCAGTCAGGAAGGGATTAACATGGTTGTTAGTCACAGTTCTTCCTGGACGTACCAGAATTAGTAGACTGGATTTCAAGATCCTCTCTTACATGCTTTTTCTAATGTCAGCAGGTTCTTTCCTGGCAAAATAACTTGAGTTGCATGTTGTAAATGTTATTTTTCTTTCCTCAACTCTTCACTTGTTCTAATATACTAAAGGAATTGACAGTGTATCCACTCTTCCTGGTTGGTTGGTTGGTTGGTTGGTTGGTGTGTTTGTGGTTTGGGTTTAGTTTGTTTGTTTTAGCAAAAACTCTGTTTTAAGTTAACAGTTCTTTGTCCTGAATTTCCCTTGCCTGAAGAACTTGTATAGGGGTGACATATTTTGCAGCTCTTTCTTGTCCTTTGCTCAGAGCAGTTCAGAGGGTGACTCCTTTCCTGAGCCTTTTCATGGCAGAGAGGTATTTAGGAAACCATGTGCCAAAATGTTCTCAGTGCCTGCAATGAGAATTGGTGTTCCAGAGTTATAACGTCTGGCCTTTGGTAGTAAAAGGGATATGGGATTGGATACTTGGGATCCAGATGTTGCTCCCTCATGCCCTAATCACCTGTCTCCTAGAGTGGCAGCTGACTGATTTTTCAGGGTAAAGCATTTTGTGCCTTCCATGCTCCTGGGTGGTTGCCTAGTTTTTTTATGAAAGCAGAAGGATTTTTGGTATAAAACAGCTTCTGTTTCCAGATTTGATCTGTCTCTTGAGTGATGAAAGCTGGTAATTTAAAATTTCGTAGGCATAAATGTAAATACGTTGGATTATCAGGATAAGTTCCCAGCTTTCTTAAATCCAGAAATACTTCACTGTTTTCATGTCCCTGTATTGTGATTCCCTTATGCTTCATTTCGCACTGCATATGAACATTTCCCTTCTGTTTTCTCTAAGCAGGTAGTACTGGCTGCCATGTTCATCTTGCATCTTGTGTCAAGGGAGACTTTTTTGATAGCAAGCAATGATAACCAGATTTTCTTTCTTCTCAATTAAAAAAAAAAAGAGGAGGGGGGGAAAGTGTGTACAATTAAGTGTTTGAAATAGATGATGTAAATGACATCCCTAGAGCTTTAAAATCTTTTTATTCTCTGGAGAAACACATTCTATTCAGTAGCTGTTGAAGGTTTCCTACTGTCCTACTATTTAGGGAATTAAAAATTTTTTGCTGGTTGGTTCAAAGTAGAAGAAAAATGTTTAATTAGTCATTCTCACAGTTCTTGAAAGAAACAGCAAAGAAAAAAAAAACAACCTAATGTTTTTCTTCTCCAGATGTAAAGATCTGTTTTGATAGTGAATGATGTTCTGGGACTGCCTAAACCAGCTAGGGTAAATCCAAGCCAGCACTCCTAGTGATAAATATATGGGGTACTTTAAAACACTTGGCCATGGAAGAAAACAAGCTGCATGCATCATTAAACTGAAGGATCTGGGGAGAAACCGTGCAGCTTCAAAAGTAGTACAGATCTTTTATAATAGTAGTCTATGAAGTTAAGACTGTTTGTTTTCCCTTTCTGTTGAGTTCTCATTTATGTGACTTCTAATTTGTAGGTAGTGTCTTTTGTTTCACTGACAAAAATGTGTCTCTTTAATGATAACACAGAGATGTTCCTCTGGTTGTGTTATTTCACTGCAACTATTAGCTTGTTCGTGTAATGGTTGAGTTGTGAATAAAGGACTGAAAAATACCTTCTCACTTGCATGCAAATTGCCTTTTTTTTTTTGTTTGTTTTCTGAAGGTATTCAGTGTAGAATACATTCTGAGATACTAAAAGTTAGTTTCTTAGAGAAACTGCTACAGGTAGTATAAAATTGGCTGATTGTTCCCCTTGATGTTGATAACCTGTACAATTTTTTCCACCATTCTGCATATATGCATCAGGAATAATGTAGTAGGCAGAGACAGCTGATTACATTGATGGCTTTGCCAAACATTAACTCAGATGACAGAAAATTCTGCGTTCCTTACCAATTCATGTGGGAAGGCTAAATTGTTAAGTTCTTTCTGGATGTTAAGGAGCAAGTTTGACGCGTGAGGGGATTTATGATTAAAAGGAGTGATCCCTTAGAGTAATTGTTTTTCTGATGTTTATGGTATTTTGAGGATCAAACAGATTTCGATTCATGAAGAGTACAGCAAGTAGACATAATGATCCTTTTAGAGATAATGTAAGCCACTTGTAGATTAAAAAATGAAGTTGTAGAAATGAAGCTACACTTAAGAGTGGAATTTGGAATGTAAAACCCAAACAGTCTTAAGTAAAACAATGGCCATCCCCATTGGTGTTAAAGTTGAGAGTCCATTCAAGCACGTTCTTATTATTTTAATGCAAGTTATGGACAGATAGTAATAGTGTACACTCCAGTTGGTGAAAATTACTTTCTGCTGTGCCATCGCTATTTCATGACATTTCAGTTAATTATACTGTCCCATAATGACTTATGACTGTGCACAGAGAGTTGAGATAAAAAGAAGGAATGTAGTGATTTTCAAAAGCAAAACCGAAGAGTATTGCTGTCTAGAATGGGGGACAGTACAATCCATGAGCTCCAATCACTGGATGACCACTGGGTTTGTCTTCAGCTGTAAATTAGGGGATTATACAACTCCTGTAGAGCATTAATTATGGAAAAAACCAATTTCACAATTTAATTCATTCATGAGATTTCTGTTAAGAGTGGGAAACTTGGAGAGTCTTCTTTGTTACTCATAATTCCCTCTTTTATCTTTCTTTGTAACTGCTCTGATGGACAGTGCCTGATCTAGGGCAAACCATCCCCTGTGATGCTTGTCAGCAGACGTTTTATGAGTTCTAAAGTAATAACTTGATATTCTAGTGGTGAGACAGGTCTTCTGAAGAAAAATATGTATTTGCTTAATCCTTTATGCTCCCCGTTTTATCAGTGTTTCTGGTCAAAATTCAGGTGCTAAATATCAGTGGTGCACTATGACAAGCCTATTTTTTTGCAATTCTTTGAATGTAAATAAAGAGACAAAGACATAAATGTTCTTATTTGCACATGCTCAGTCGCTGGTTGTAATGGGAAAATACTGTTTTGTAAATTACTTGGTGCCTACCAAGCAGAATCGTGCTAGTAGATGGTCTGTTGGTTGTACGTAATATAGTAGGATGTAAAATCACGTAAAATTCCATTTTTTCTTATGTTGTCTTTTCAGTTCGATGTATTTTGCATTAGTTTCATCTTAATCTGTTGTGCATCAAGCTATAACATAAATCCTACTTGCATGCCTGTAGTCAATATAGCAAGTTCTTTTTGTGTATGACCATCTTTTGGAGCTGTGGGTCTATGATAGTGACAAAGTATTGAGTAATGCTGGTTCCAAAGAAAAAAGGAAGGTAAGGCTTCAATACTGGGCATCTTAGGTGGCTTAGTCACTTAGCACAGTGTGCACATTAATATTTAAGATACAAGCATAAATAATGCTGTACAACATCAGATGAATTAAATGCAATTACAAGCACTCCCTGAAAGGTTTCCTTCCTGGCAGAGCTGCCTGTGCTCCAGCCATTTGTGCTGAATGGCTCAGAGCTGCTCAGAAAGCAAAAAAAAGACCTTTGCAGAAATATCCAGCCCCAACCTGACCTGTTCCTGTTAGTGATTCTGTTCAGGGTGTTTGTGGAGCACCAGCATGTCCTGTTGGTGTGTGCTGAGTTCAGGCTGAAGGTAATTCGTGCCCTCAGGGTAAAATGGCACAATCAGCTGTTCTTGACCCAGTCAGGTCAATATGGGTGAAGTTTTACTCCAGTAAAACTTTTGCTTGTTTTGTAAGGGGAGCATAGGCTATGCCAAAGGTATGTTGTCTGTGGGCAATAAGGAACCACATGATTGTGGGGAACGGATTAATAGTAAATAAATGTCACAGTTCAACGTTCCCAGCTGTACCAGTCTTGCATAAATGTATGTACTTGTGAAATGTCTTCTTTCTGGTTTTGAATTGCTGGGAATTTGCTGCAGTCATTCTGGTTTTACAGGCTATATTATTGGATCTCTGGGTGTGTGTTCACTCTATGAAATAGTTCTGTATGTTATAAAATACTGTGTGTCTTTCTGCTTAAACATAGGCCACCACATTTCTTTTTGCTTATGTATAATACATTAAAGTACCAAATGTAAGAAAAGAAACTGTCATGCTTTGTTCAATGAAACTAACTCCTATTTCCAACTTTTATTTGTTTCAGAAAGGGTATACCTTGGCTGTGAAGGGAATCTATAGCTTCAAAATCAGTAGGGGTGGTCACTGCTAGAAGCTGAATGACTAGTGACACTTAAAATTTGGAATTTAAGAATGTTTATGACTTGTAACATATATAATTATCTGTTCAGAGGCCAGAAACTTTTGGATATTCATTTATTCGTGCTAATTGAGCCAATTGCTCAGCTCAAATGCATGATCATACTTCTAGCTCTAAATGCTAAGTTGTAACATTCAGCACAGTAATCCAGATACAATTTTTATTAAAAGAAAGCATGATTCAATATATCAGATATCACTTCTAGACCATTTGAATTTGGCCTTTTTGGAGTAAAGTGAGTCATTAGAGTTAAAGGTGATAAATAAATCACTAATTAGATTATCTTAAATGTATTTTCTTACAAAGTCTGAAATTTTTGAAGGTGAGAGTTTTGCCTGGAAACCACCCATTATTTTCACCTTTATTTTCAGTTTGTGATGAGGAAGTACTAAGAAGTGAATCATACTGTGATGTCATTTATGAAATATAAGTCCTTTTAGGACTCAGACACAGCAATGAGCTAGAGCAGACTGGCAGAGGTCTTGTGCTAGGTAAAACTTAGTGAATGTTCAGTCACTGGTGAAAGAAGTGCGAAATAAGCATGTTAGGAAATGTCCAAAACAGTGCCATTTTCATTGCATGTGACCACAGTGAAACCTGATTAGTTATTTGCATTTCTGTTTATCAGAGTACAAATCAATTTTTTTTCCCCCTGTCAAGTGTAAACTGAATTCACTGTTTAACACCGATGCTTTTTTATCTTTGCAGTGTGCCGGGAAGACTCATACCAGTCAATAGTGTCATGTGCTGCTGTAGTACTTACCCCTGTAGAGACAACAGTGGATACAAGGAAAAAAGAACAGATGATAATGCCCGATGTGTCCAAACAGTGAGTTATTCAAATAACATGATCTTTTACAAGTACAATTTAAACACCAGGCCAGTTTCCTTCTCATGAATATGCATATGCACCCTCCTTTCTCTTTCATCAGAGCTTTCATAGGTGTTTCCAAAAGTAGAAACTGGCCTGAGGCTAAACTGCTGCTTTTGTTCATTAGCCTACACTTTTTCCCAGGACTTTTGGTAATTACATATATAGAGGGAATGGGCCTTTATATGCCAAGAAACTGACTTTTTAAAAGGTTTGATAAGGTGATTCTTTTTGTTTAAATAGTCCTTTCATTCTTGCACGTTGATTTTTATAAATAAGGTGATTTGTAAATGCTCAGCTCATCTGATATATTTCAGTATTTTCCAGTGTCCATTTTACCTCTGATGCTAGATATAATGGGATCTTCATAAGTGTGGTAGTGTGTTCTTCCAGGGAAATTCTGTCTACTTAGTTACAATGTATTTTGCGATCTTGCATTAGATGAAAATCATAACAACAGAGTGCGAAGTAATATTTGCCTTGCATTACTGGGCAGGATGGTTATTTCTTAATGACTGAGCCCTTAGAGAATAAAAGTAATTTTGTTTTCATGAAAAGAAGGAAAACACAATTTTAAGGCTTTATCACAAGACAAACTTGAGGTCTGTGACTTTTAAAGTGTGGAAGGTATTAAAAAAACATGACAATGGGTAACATCATTCCTGTACTTACCATTTATGTTTCGTTTTCTTCTTCTCTTGGTCTGTACCAGTTTGGTTTTAGAATTGTCTGTGGAGTCCTTTGTGCTTTCATGCCTATTACTGTAAGAAAATTAAAACATCCCCAAAATCCCTGAAGCATCCAAAACACCAGTGGTGGATTAGAGTAGATTAGATGGGTTGTGATCTTGCTACAGATCTATGACTTAAGTCTGTATCTGGCTGTGGTATCTTTTTCAGTATCTTTTTCAATGGTGGTGTATTTTTCAATGTGGTGATAAACCCGTTTCATCTAGATGACCTGTACTTAAAATTTAACACTGTATGTTACCTATTGTCTAGGTATTACTGCAATGGCCTTATGTTTGACATACTGTGAGCATCTAATTGTTTTAGTGCTTCCATTGTGTGGCTTTCTGAATACCAGGAGATTGCAAAGGCAATGGGCTGTAAAATACTGTGCTGAAATCCAGGATAATCTTTCTGGTTAGTTCAAAGCAGCACAAAACATTTTTTCTTGTCCTCACTAAAAGGGAAACCTGCACTGTTGTTTGATTGGCATTTTCATCTACTATGATGAGATTCAGCATTTAATAATCTCTTATGAATTCAAAGTAGGAAGCTCTGATATCTGTTCAGCATGTGTTGAATGAAGCCACCTCCCGGATTTTTGGCATTGTTTGGGTTTGTATTTTTTTTTTACAACCTGATTAGTGTTATCTTCTAAGAACACAGTCATAACTTTTCCTAAGCACTCAGAGGTCTCAGAAACATGCTCTAATCTCTGCTACTCTTCCAATACTCATGTTTAAAAATACGACCTGTGGGTCTGGAATTCTTTCAACAAGAAACAAGGTTGTACTTAAACAGATTAAATGTATTTGAACTTCTCTGTATGAAACTGTATCAGTGTGTAAGTGTCTTTAAGCCAACATTTCTGTCAAATGTATTTGAAATTAAACAGAACCATCTTGCTGGAAAAAGTTTTCAACTGGAATTCGGTAAATTTTGTAGAAACCTTAAAAGTAAGGAAGTGAAAGCATACAGCTTCAAGAAAACCTCCAGCATTATGAATGAAACATCAGCATGCTGATCTTGCATTTCACCCTGTGCTTTCTACATGCCGATAGTTTTCTTCATATCCAGTAATGGAAGCGAAACATCCTAATTCCTCTAAGTCAGTGGACACTATCCCAGTGTCATTTGTGTCCAATGCAAATGTGCCGTTGGCATTTGTTGAATTCCACTGAGTGGAATGCAGAGTCCATGTATGGGTGGTCTGTGTATGTGTGGATTATAGTTATTGATACTCAGTTCATGTGGAAAACAACACTGATGTTTTGATTTTTATACTTATCTTTGTGTGCCTGTATGGTTTTGACTTGCATGTCCAAAAATTGTGCCTATCACAGAGGGCTGAGCAGTAGCCAGCCATTGAGGTCCTTTAGGGAGATGTTTCTGCCTTCAGTCCCTACAGGAACAGAGTATGTTTAGGATAACTAATGCTTTCTAAAACTGAGTAATAAAGTGTGTAATCCAAACCAGATAAAATAGATACTAATGATAATAAAATATTAAACACTTGCAAATAGCTAAAAATAATTATCTTGTATGCCACAGAAAAATTGCATCCAAGACATTCAGGACAAAAGAAGTTGTGAAGACTTAGTAGAAAAAATAGCTTTTCATGCTACTTGGATCATATTTGATTAATGATGTTATTTTGTTTTAGAGTCAAACTCTTTAGTGGCTTTAAATAATGTATTTTCTTAATGTAACTTTTTTGTAAGCAGTAAATGGTGGCAGAAGTGATAGCAGCAAATCTTAATGAGACTTTTAAGTGTCTGTGATTAGATCTTACCAGGATTGAAGGAGTAAAGGGCCAATTCCCCCCCCCCCCCCCCCGTATTTTTTTTTGGAAGCTCAAACCATTTCATCACGGAGTAATTTCATGGTGATACCCAGGTAATTACTGACTTATTGCTTGCACACTGGGCAAAATCCCTACCTCAGTTAGTCACCAGAAATGGATGTGGCAAGAGAAAGAGCATGCGTTTGTGTTTTTTGTCTTTCCACTTCACAACAGGCACTGAGGCAGAGAAATAGATGGTCGGTGGGAAGTTAGTGCAAAAACCAGGAAATGTGAGCTCTGCCTTATTTTGTCTTCTCAGGCCTCCACTTTGTCTAGGATGTTGCATTAGCTTTGTTTTATTTTGTAGAAATACATGACTTAAAAACCTCTTGCTGTCTTAATAGTTCAAGTTATCAAGGCCTCTTTGTGTTGCCATGGTGATACATCAGTCAGTTGTTCTCAAAGGTGCCCAGATGCTAAAACAATTGGAACATTTTGAACAGTGAATTCTGCTTACAGAGTCCTAATTTTAGTCCTTCCTATCTGAATTTGAATATAAATGAATCAGCTGCTGGCACAGAGCAATGGCATGAGGAATCCTCACCTCTATTTTAAGTTCCTAGGAGGCTTCATGGGAGGGGAAGCGTGGCCCAGGGAACTCTAAGTTATGCTTTAAATCAACTTAGCTTCAGCTTCACTGTGCAAACTCTTGGCTGAAAGGTCAGCCTACAAGGGACAGGGTGGAAAAACAAGTGTCTAAAGACACTCAAATCCCAGACCAGACAATGTTCTGCTGCTGTGTGGTGTTCATAGGTAAACATGGAAAACCATTTATGTGCTACTAGTGCATGAAAAACGTATAGTGGAATTGAGGTGCACCATTTTATATCAGATTTAAAGTTAAGCTGATAGTTGTGTATTTCAGTTGATGCATTTCTTTGGATGTGGCTGCCCTGCACTTCAGAATAGTGATGGCAACGTGCAACCTTCTGAGCTGCTTAATTACATGTGGTTTGTGCGTTAGTACTTCAGCTGCTGTCGTATTTCTGATTTTGATTTTTATTTAAAGATATTATTTGCTGTTAAAATGTTCTTAGAGCTACAGATCTTGTTATGTCATGAAGCAGACAGAGTAATTTGACAACTCTTTTTCATGTCAGAAATATTTTCCTGAGTTTTAGGAGAGATTTACAGATGAAGATAGTAGAAAAATGATAGGATGACTGGTCATGTTTTAAAACTGAAAGAAGGTAAATTTGGACTGGATCTAAGGAAGAAGGCTTTTACAGTGAGGGTGGTGAAACACTGGAACATGTTGCCCAGAGAGGCCATGGATTCCCCATCCTTGGAAACATTCAAGGGTTGTTGGGTGGAGTGCTGAGCAACCTGATCTAGTTGAAGGTGTCCCTGCTTATTGCAGACGGATTGGATAAGATGGCCTTTTAAGGTCCCTTCCAAATCGAATGTATTCTGTGATTTTATTTTATGATTTTGATTGTCAGACATCATTTGCCAGTTTTTCAGACTCTTAAGATCACGTCGGATTTTTTCTGGTAAATGCCTGAATAAGCCTATGGAATGAGTCTTTTCAATATTCTGTCTGTGCCAAAGCTGTTTCACTTGCACCTTGCAACTGTACTTACCTGAGCAAGATTCTTAAGTGTGAGTTCAAATACCTGAGAAAGCTTCTTGAGATCACAGCGGCTACTTGGGTGCTTGCTGATGGAAACAGGGTGCTAAGGCAGAGAATTACAGCTCTGATGCCATTCTGTACAGCACTGTTTAGTGCAGATGCTAACCCAGGACTTTGGTACTGATACATATTGGAATCTAGGAAGATTTTGGTGCATATATAGACTGAATTTATTAGCTGCAGTAAGCACATTCCAAAATTTAGGAGCTTTTTTCCCCTCTCTCAGGGTTTCAAGTTGTAGATGTATAATTGTTACATCAGAAGTCTGGTAATCCCTTTTGACTCTTGCAGCCTTGCCTAATTGCTTTCAAAAGAAGTTCAAACCAAGCTAATCATGTATTATGCTTCACTTATTCGGTTGTGGATTTTTTTTTCTTTTTTTTTTTTTTTTTTTCCCTTAAACTTTTTTTGCATTTTTGATGAATCCCAGGGAAGATTTTTTTTTCCCCTTGAAGCAACTGTGATGTTATTTTACCTCTGTAATTTTTGATGCTTCTGTTATGGTCCTTTTAATAAAAGATACCTCTACCTGAATTAAGGTGTAAACAAGGGGTTGAGGTGATACCAGCAATATGTGTACAAGCAGTTGCTGCTCCACAGTTTGCCAAAGTGGGTACCCTTGTCTGGATGCATCACCTGGAATGTGCCAGGCCACCGTGCCACTCCATCCTGTGCTTATCTCATGATAAAGTCCTTTTGTGGTCTTAAAATCACATTTGCCTGTCTCAGACACCCTTTAAGTCCTTACAGCCCCTCAGTGGTGAGGTGAAGTGTGGTCTCCAAAGCAGCCAGGCTGCCAGGCTGTGGTGTCCACATCACAATTCATGTCTGCTCTGGCTATCCTTTCAAACGGGCTTCTTTCAGCAGTGTGAAGCAGGAATGCTTTTCACACTTGTTTGGAAAGGAGGATAAATGATGGTTGTACTGTTCCTGTTTCTGGATGATTGGGACAATGATGTCACTCTTTGGATGAGAGAGCAGGGATATGCCCAGTGTTGCTCTGGAATGACCATATTTTGAAAACATCATCTCAGCTGAAAAACCTGGGAAATCAGCTGGATTGCAGTACTCTCCACCCCTACATTTTTGTGATAACAGGTAGGAAAGGTAGCATTTATATCCATTTCTTTAAAGCAGATACTTTGAAATGGAGTAAACATAAGCAATGTGTTTATGCTGTCAGTGGTCTGTTTTGCATTCTTTTATCTATTTTGCTAGTTAGTCTATTTAAGCTCTATTTAGTGACTTCAAGGGAAACTGAAAATTTCTATTTTCTGTGTTGCCTGTCACATGGTCTCCTTATACATCCTGTATTGCTTTTTGCACATAATGGGAAAATAAGTTATTTTGCTGTACTTATGTTCCTTTGAAACGGGAAACTTTCCAGAAAATAGTAAAAATACAGTATTTACACATCTTTTATTTTCTGCTAATTAGCTGAAACTCCTACCTGACATTGCCTCTTGTCTAGGCTGCTCAAATTGGCAACTTCTTTCTTCTTACTTTGAGAAAAACAAAACAATAAACCAGACTCTGTCGTTTCTGTTTTCTTCCCTGTGTCCAGCCACTGCAGAAATGGGATGATTTTGTAAAATCAATTATTTGTAATGGTTGTGCAGAGGAAATATAATTGCACTGCGAAGTGAATATGGAAGAAACCTTATATCTGATTACAGAATGAGAGCATCATCAGTTCTCATGTTCCTTCTCAGTCACTGCAACCATCAATTTATAGGAGAGATTGACGGGAAAGCAATCTACATATGTAATTTAAATATCTTAGGCAATTGTTTGCAGCCAAGGGATAAGGCAGTTCTGTACAGCTTAATTTGATCATGACTTGCAAATGTTGAATAAGCTGGTTTTTGAGAGCCACTAATTACAGCTACTGTACTTACCATTTTCAATATTTTGTAGTTCAGCTCCTGTCTTTTCCTCCTGTGTGGTGGTGAATAATGCAGGAGGCAGAGCAAGGATGGCAGTTGTCCTATGGAGGAAGAGTGCTACATAGATTTTATCTGTGGTCCTGCCAAGGAAGCTTTGATCCTTTACAAGGTAGTTATTGTTTGGAAAGCTTCCTCTTTCCTTTGAGAAGAGATCTGGTTTCTAATACACAATCAACTTTCAATGCTTCAGTCATTTCCCTTAAAGTATTACTGATGTGACTGAACTTGATAAAAAGATATAGGGGTGGAATGTTAAGCAAAGTACTTAATGAGGTTACTTTGAATCAAAGTGTGGAGGATGAAGAAAACTACAGCATTTTCTAGTTGAGATAATTGTAACTGCAAAATAAGATGAGTGCATTGTATCATTGTGTAGCTAGTCTTCATTAATAAAAGAAAGTCGAGGAAATAAATATGTCCAGGGGTAATACTACTTTGCTGATGATGTTTCCGAGCCACCAGGCGGTGAAAATTTGGATAGAACTTTTTGAGTCAAAATATAGTTACTGTAATGTACATTGGCAGGGTGTGACCAAAGCTGATTTAAAACATTGAACTGCACAAACAAAGGACAGTGCAGTTATCGTAATTGGGAATACACATTTCCCCTGCTTCTACAGCAAGCACTGGACAACATAACTGCATCTACAGCTACAGTTTCTGAGCTGGATCTGAAGTTGTCATAAGAAAAACATTGTCACCAAATCACAGTGACATTTAGAAAACAGCTTTGTCTACAGCAAGATGACTTTGTTTCATTGACATACATTAAATTGTATACCTTTATGATACCCTAATATCATTCTAGTTTTGGCCATCACCTTAAAAAGAATGTTCTTTGGAGTAAGATTATCAGTTTATTTATTAGACCTGAGAAAATGTTATAATTTGTTAATTGAATTAAAATCTGTGCATTCCTTTGCATCCTTCTTTTGTCTGTTCTCTGTGAATCGTCACATTCTTCACTGGGTGTTTCTGCAACTGAGGAAGCTTTGTTTACATCGCTTGCTTGTCCTTCAAGTCCACAAATTTCCCCAAAAGAAATACATCAAGATAAGTAATTTTACACTGTTTAGTTAAAGAGCTTATTTGAAAACATGCCTTTTTACATACATATATGGGTAGGTGCTTAAGATAGACTTGGTTCTGGAGTGCAAGTTTTATCCTGTATGTAATGTAATGTCTGGAAGTGTCTGCTTTATTTACATAACTGAGAATTACAAGTCAGGCCACCAATATTGACTTAATTCCAAAGTGACAGTCTCACACTTGAAAACCAAGAACTCTTCTAAACTGATGGCCTTAAGAAATCATTGCAAAATATTTTTGGCAAGTATATTTTAATTAGAACAATGAACCATAAAACACAGTTTTGAATTTTAATTCTGGGCTGAGATTTTTGCTGTGTGATGAAATAGAAATTATTATTTATTTATATATATATATATATTGAAACTCTTTAATGTTTGGAACAATTCTAAAAGGAGATGTAGTTGAAGTAAATAAAATCTTACCTGGTTCAATCAACGTTGAAGACAATGTTTGCTGTAGGTAATGCAGGCAGAGATGTTTGAGACAAACTTAGGCAATTGAAAATCAGTTATTTTATCTGGACATCACCATCTGGAGAGCTCCTGTTCTAAGTTGTAGTGTTAGTCACTCACAGTGTTTGTTATTCTAATAAAATTACAGAGTTTTCCATTATCCTATGTGGCAGCTGCCTAAGCCCTGAAGAGCACACCCATCATCTGCTGGGATGACTGCAAAGCTTCTCAGGCACCATGTTCTTCAGAAGCAGGGCTACAGTGGGCCACGTGCAGAATGACTCATTCATTGACTTCAGATTAAAAAAAAAAAAAACAAACCAAAAACAGACTTCATTTTCATCCAGCCTAAATTAATGTCCAACACAGACACTCAGAACAAGCGTTGTTACCCACTCAGTTTCAGGTATTAAAGGAGATCTACAGTTTTTATTTACCAGGTACCTATTTAAGGGACTGAAGGCACTTGGTTTTGGGCCAGCACAAAGAATCCTCAAGATAATGGCCTTACTGGACTTACGCTTCATTTCAAAAAACCCAGTTTTTCAGGTGGACTGAGTGCAAAGTTAGGTCATATAGCAGTTTTTGAATTTGTATTTCAACAACCAGTTCTTGTAACATCCTGCATCAGTTGGGAAGGCAGTGTTAGATCCTGTTGTTAACCTTGATGCCTGGTGTTGCCTAATGAGAATTTACAGTTGCTGTGTAGCTTCACCGAAGGAAGATGCTTTTGAAGTACAGAACCAAAGATTTGGAAGCACGCCCACTTCACTCACATGAGGAGCGTAAGAGCAGGGCTAGCTGTGCCCATTTTGTTCCTTTTTCTTGTACATTCAAAATCTTGTAAGTATACAGAAATCATTTTACTGTAAAATTGGGGCAAATATAGTTGTTAAACTTCTTTAACTCAAGCTTTCACTAACATAAGTGGAAGTGCTGAGTCTTAGGAACCACTCCAGAAACAGAATTATACTTTCTAGTCTGTAAAAGCTTAGGCTGTTGCTGTAAACTGTAACTGAAGTTATATTTGAGATCAGTGGTTGTATTTTATCATCCTGCAAAGAAATTAAGGCAGGTTTGGGTCTGTACCTTTTGTGCAGCAGAAACATCAGTCTGGGGTAGCATTGTCTTAATGCTGAAGAGATGAGGGTGGGGTGGTGGGGGATGAGGAACCAGGGGATCATTTGTTTTTTAATTTAGAAGCCTGTGGTGTTTGTATTAAAGTACAGCCTCAGTTCTTACAAATTAGATTTCAAAACATAATTGCAGCGTCAAATATAAAAATTAATCAGCTGTGTTATTACTTGTGAACAATTAAAGTGTCATAAAATGAAAAAATATGAAGGAAATACTCTTGTACATGTAATGCTAGGATTGAAAAGTACTTTATTTGATTAGACAAATGTACTGTAGATTAAAACTAGAAAAAACAGTTCATGTGCATAGCAGAAATGTATTTGTTTCACTTTCACAATAATTTATTAATTTCTCTGAAGCATAACAAAGAACAGCATTTCTTCTTTCTTACTGCCATTGGAAGGTGAGGAAAGGAGGGATATCACGGAAAAACTAGGTAGATTTGCATTTATAATTGCATGGTGTAACTATTGGACTGTTGTGCTGTTTCACAGCTCCTTGCATGATTCCACGGAAAGCATTATCAGGTGTTCTTTTGAATCTGATGGGTGAAAAATAATGGTATTGTTGTGGTGTTATTACTGCCTCATTGAGGGGTTTTCTAAAGCAGGTATTTTGCAGAACATTCCTGAAAACCATCATCCTGTACAGTGGTTATATTATTGTTAGAAAATACACTACTCGTCAGTTATATTATCATGACTTAAATAGGAATACTACTGCAGCAAATGTAAATTCAATCAGCATGCTGCTTAAAAATATAGAGTGCTTCATGGTTCTTAAGGTTGAGAGATTACCTGCATCCTAGAGGGAATGAATTATGTGAAAAAATATCCATACCTGCATGCTATGTTTCACATACTATAAGGAGAAATTAGCTTTTATTTAGCACAACTAAATGCAGAGGGATGCTCCAGAAGTGTGCATAATCCAAATACTAGTATTTCTAACAGCAAGATTTGGTTTGTTTTGCAGAGTATAAAAGAGATATTAGAGAAGGACAGAAACAATTTTAAGAACTATCTCCTTATCCCCACCTCTAGCTCCAATTTGCTTTGTTCTTAATTTTTTCGTGGAGGTAACAAAGAAATAGAGGCAATATTCCTCGTTCTCTACCATGTACATTTTTCAACATATCTATGAATAGCCCTGGGAGTGGTAATTTTAATAACCTATCAAAATCTATGTTTGCAGTGACTATTGAATACGTTATTTTTACTTGCATGGATTTACTGATAGCAGACGTGGAAGACTCTAGCTAAACAAGGAGAAGTGGTGCTATTGCTCTTTCTTTATCTGCTCTTCAGCCTCCTGTTTTTTTCCAGTCAATACACTGGCTGCATTGGCCACCATATGGGATATATAAAACACTAACAGCATAAAAAGGCCAATGAAAAGCAAGATGGGAAATGGGGAGGTGGGAAGCAGAGGAAATAAAAGTGAAAAGACTGTGCATCATCGCACTAGGACACATGCAGGTTTGGTGCAGTTGGATTAAGACATAAATTTGCAATTATATTGCAGTAGAGTTACACTGTAAAGACAAAATATTGTACCAAATAAGAGTGAATTTAAAAGAGCCAAATGCTACAACAACTATTTATACAGTTACGAGGTGAGTACAAATGTAAGTCTTTCTTCCTGTACTCTAGGGGCGGGATTAAGCTCTCTTACAGTGAGGTCATCAACTAGCCCAGCTGCTTTTTATCAGCAATGGCTGTGGTAGCCACAATCTAAAAAGATGTTTGTGAGGGAAGAATGTTTTTTGCTTTGCTTTTCTTGTGTTGAAGCTCACAGTATTTCATGTGCTTCCAGGTCCATTTACTGGTTCTTTGTGGTTGTGGTAGGATTTCACTCCAATTGTTTCAGTTTTGGTATTTTAATCCTCTCTTAATCATTTCATAAAGGAGTAGTATGTAGCTTTTGTTGCGCATCAAAAAATATTTGCTGCTGCTACACTGATTAAATGTGTAACAGCACGTATTGCAGATATATCCACCTAATATTAGTAATAATCCAGATTTAGGGCTTTCATCACAGCAGCCCACAGCATCAGCTTGTGTACAGCTTTTATAAATGTCTTCAAAAAATAGAAGCAGGGAAAGAAAAAGAGGCCAAAGCTTTCATCATAAGCGTGAGGTGGCGTTTTCAAAAGCAAGTAGATATACATCAGAATATGACAGGTTAAAACCCCTTTTTCCTCCCAGATCAGCTGTTTTATATGTTCAGTGCATCCCCCTAATACCAAGAGAGTTCCTGTCATGTGCAGTACAAGTAGGAGAGGGAAATACAGATAGGAGGTTACTTAGGAGTGAGCTACTGGGAAAAATCAAGGAAAGCACAGGTGGGGAGAAAAGTGAGGTAGCTTTGAGGTAAACTTCCCCATGTTTTAATTAGTCATGCTTATAAACTATACTATTGATAGTATATTGATATACTCTTTGTCTGTCTGTCTGTCCATTTGTTTATGAAGAAAGCCTATAGGGTATTCATCCAAAAATACAGTGATGTTCCTCTAATTTTTATACTGATCTATTGCTCCATTCCCAACCCTTTATTCAAACTTTTTAATACTGATTTTTCAGGAGCATTGCAGCCTCACCTCCAGTTATTATGAACTTCTGTAAAATTGACATATTTACGTGCAACTTTAATATGTGCCCAGATTGCTGCCTTAAAACATACAAAGTGGGACAGGGCTCATCTCTCCTGGCAATCAGAGGTGCAAAGTGACAGAGACCTCAAGTCAGAGCCATAAAGCAACCTGGAATAAATATTATGAGAACCAAGAATGAAAAACATTATTTTATTTTAGAATTCATTTCTTGGTGTTTTGATTGCATCGATCTAAAAGGTCACGTGCACACAATTTAAAGGCAGAGCAGAAGAAACAGAATTCCTTTCTAACAGGTGAACTAAATGGTAAGGTGACATCAAGTTATTTTGTCCTAAAAGAGCCCCCTACTAATAGGGCTGCGTTTTGGGCCCTTTTTTTGTAATCCTTTTTAAAACTTAGTCCGATATTATAATCTTATTTTTGTATTCCTTATCTGGACCAGTGTAAATAGAAGTGATTGATACTTTTGACTGGAAAAATTCAGGTGTTCTATATAAATGTTTTCAGGGATACAGTCTAGATAAACATTGCTATATTGATTATTTGTTGTCAATTCTGAGAAAGTGTGCGTCAGCACTCTGAAATAGGTAAATAAAAATCTCCTCATTTTCCTGTCCACGGAACAGTGCACTCTATTTGGGATAATCTATGGAGGAGATAGAAAATAGCATTTATTTTAGTGAGAAAGCGCAGGTGTTCGGAGTTAAGATTGCCTATTACTTTCTAAAGCCTGTGCTGGTGTTGTTGGAACAAACATACATAAAACTAGTGTTTGATGTCAGACGGACCTGAAATGGAACAGTGCAAGTAAGGTGTGTAGTAGTAATAACAAGTACTATCTACAAGTTCTCTACTTTTAACTGTGCTATAGATTCAAGTCAGATGATAAATACAGTGCCATTGCAAACCAGATTATTTAAGAAAACTTAAGGAGGCAAATAGTTTTGTGATTTATTCTCCCAGAAATTACTTACGTTTTTGAAGATGTCACCTAAAACCAGGAATACATTCACTAGGCTTGGAACTCAGTCCAGATATGTAACAGGAATGAATCACAAAGCTGAGCCATAATTCAAAAAGGAATCATATCCTTATTCAGGTAGAGAATTTTGATATGAGCTCTAGCAAGGCTTGTTTTTCCTCATATCTGAAGTTACTAAAATTCACCTGTTCAAAACAATATTTGATGCTTCCAGCTTTGTGCTGTATCTACATTCTTCTTCCTGAATTATTTTATTAATGTAATACTACATCAGTAAATGCCTTAAATTTCAAATTATTGAGAGCAAACATGAGTTTATAATGAATGCCTGATAGACTTCAGGGAATCCATAATTTAGATGGCAAAAGAACACTCTGATTCTAGCTACAAAAACAGATAATATTTGAAAGGGCAACAATTAAATACAAAGAATGGTTTTGGTTACTATGGGAACAGTTAAAGAAAGGTTTTTCAGCATTGCAAGCCACTGTGTGTATACAAGAGAAATTATGTTCTTCTGAGTCAAAGAAGCTATGAAAGCTTTTCAAGGAAAAGGCTAAATAATAAAAAATATTTAAAGCAAAAGCTTTAAAATATCTCTATATAATATGTTGGTGGTTTTATATTTTCTTTTGCTGCTTTCCCCCCATTTTTCTGTCACTAATTTTTGGAGTTCAAGGTTTTTTGAGTTGTGTAGCAAAAAGCGCTTTGCAAAGAGGATTAGAGAAACAAAGAGCATCGTGGATGGGTTATTTTATTTCTGGGTCTGTTTATAAGAGATCTAGTCCTATCTCATAAATTTGCTTAGGTAAAGGCTTTTGTACTACAGATTCACACTTTCTCTCCCATACTGTCCTATTTATTCCGGTAACCTGGAAATAATGAAGACACAAGTTAGAGGAGAAAGAAGTAGGGAAAATTATCAACTCTGTATTTCACTAAAGCTGAAGTGCTTTCTAATGGAGTTGCAGTCACATTATGTATGCTGTACTTAATTGCTAGGGCAGGTGTTAATCATTTTTGGTTTTGCCTTTTTTAAAACTTTAATAATAATCATTGTTTCATCAGTTTTTTATATTTGCTAAAATAAAAGAATGTCAGACAGGTACTAATTACAGCATCAGCTTTGCAGTAGACCAAATGTAAAAATATACAATATTTATATATATAATATAATTTAGATCTTTTATATTTGATCTAAATCAGAGGGTTTGTTTATCTGTTGAGGAAACTTTTAAAGGTTAATCATCAGGAATGCTCAGTCCTGCATGGAAACTGGCACAATCTGCAAGGCGGGGTCATCTGAAATGAAGTCCCTTGGAAGAAAAAAAAAAAAGAAAAAAAAGTAGTTCAAGTGAATGAACATATTTAGTTTCATGATATGGCAATGAATTTAACATGGAGAAGGTTCTTTGATTTCTTTTAAAAGAAATAAACTGTCTGAAAAGTGTGTTACCTGCTATTATTTAAATATGTATTAAACAATACTGTCCTATTTCTGTATATCTTTCAAACTTCAGATGTGAAATGTCCTGACACTGAACTACAATCCAGAAGTTACGTAAATTACGCTAAATTTGTAATCTAATTTTCTGTGCTTACTTGTGAGGTGAGTGTCTACCTTGTGATGCTAAGTACCATACAGCTCTTTTATTTTTAATACTGAAGCAAGAGTACTGTATTTTGAGAAAGACATGTTTAGGGGCACTATGGAGATATACTTAGAAGTTGCAACTCTTTTTGGATGCCATATTTATTATGAGGTTGGTGCACAGCATTTTTTTTGCAGCTGTATATGAAAAAAAGGAAGAAAGACTGTATTGTGTCAGGAAGTCCTTCTGTATCCTTATTGAGAGACCTGACTGACATCTGTGTGTACAGGCATAGGTGAGGGGAAAGTCTCTAGACTTAGACCCATTTTTGCTTGTTTGGGACCCTTACTGTGCTTGTGTATGCAGGTCTTGTTTTCTTACAAGTCGTCATTAAAAGGAAGGATGCGTTCCATATCTCGCAACCATGTTTCATTTATAAAATGAACCTTTCTGAATTCTGCATTTTGGGGAAAAACATATCTCTTTATAACTTATTTTCACTTTCACTCACATTGGTTTAGATCGTTCAGTAACCTGTAACTTGAAATTGTTGTCAGGAACAAGTGAATACAAAACTACTAGGGTGAGATAATGCTGGGTAGCTCAGTGGCCTTCTCAACTTCAGATATTCATTGGCCTTGACATCCTCCTCCATGAAGAAGGAGGCCAGTAAGTTGTGTTACAGATGGTTTTGTGCTGACCTCTGTCAGTAGTCCTCTGTGAGATTCCTATTGAGCACCAGTGCCGAGGGCATAGGCTCCAAATGTGTGGCTGCCATGATTTTCATGTGCTGCTCTGCTGCCATCCTGAGCCTTTTCAAAGGCATATTGAAAAGGTGTTGAAATTGCTTTTAATGGGGACTGAGAAAAATCTGTTGTGCTGTCTGCAGACAAATTGTTGTCAGGACTGAAATGAGTTTAGTGCTCAGCGTTAGCTGTTTGAAATCCTTGTCTGAGCTGTGTTTGCCATCATCTAGGCTGATGGTAATTCTGATAACCAGGGAAAAGAGCAGCAAGGACAGGCACAGCCTGTATGTGGCCGGGAGGAACGGGCACGGATGGGCCTCCTCCGGCCAGGCAATAACTTCAGTAGCACTGGCACAAGTCAGGGGCTGCTTTTCTTTGCTTGTTGGTGGCTGCTCCAAAGATGACCTCAGAACGCGTCAGGAAAAAAAGCCTAGCTTTAGGCAAGAAGAGGTAAAGAGTACATTTTTATAGACTGCTTCCCTCACTTTGGGGGAAGGCTGAATCAAGACTAGCCACTGCTGAGGCTTCATAAGCAGTGTTACAGGTAGTCTGGTGATTTGGGGCAGTCAGTACTTCATAAATTGATAAGTTTCTTTTCCCTTAATCTTACAGGTGACATTGGCCTGATTTGTCACATTTACCCGTCTTCTTGAATAACATTTGCAAAGTTAGCAAAGGGTGAAATGGATCATTCAGAAAGCTTACTTTTGTGCCATGTTTTTGCTAGCACAGGCTATGGAGAAAGCACAATCCTGTGGAAAGTCTGGTAGAGTCCTTCTTATTGGACCAGATAATTAATTAATTCTTTAAAATCTTGTCTCAAAAATAGTTATTTATGGTTTTCATGCATGTTCTTGAGGAATAGAGTTACTTTTCTCTGCTGCAATTTGCCTAAAGTTAGGTGAAGTGAGCAGTGTTCCTTAATTTCAAACTAATTTTCCTTAGGCCCTGAATATTTTCTAAAATATTTTCCAAATATAGCTCCCTTATTATATATAGTGAAATAAAGTCACTAGTAAATAGTCAAATGTAAGAGCAGAGATTATAAGTGAGTTTACTTAATAATACATCACACTACCCTGTGATTATCCTCAGAACACTAGATTTTGGAGGCAGTAAGAATTTCAAATCTGTAGGGAAGATAGATAGGCAGTGCATCTTTGGGGGTCCTTAACTGGCTGTACTGAGATTCATAAAGGTCAGTTGTGTTGCCTACTTTTTCTTTATATCAGGGCAAAACCACAATAATGATACAGGCTTAAGGAACCCCTGGTTATGCAGAAATAATTTTATTTACTTGTTAGCTGGAATTTTGTTGGGGTGAATAGGGGGAAGTACTTCACGTGCAATTATATGCCTGTGTCATCAGCCTTGAATTCGTGTGTACCTAGCCAATAAATCAGGCTGTCCAAGAGACTTTCACTGCTTATCCTCAGAGGTGTCTTGTCTCATAACAGGGAAGCTGCACAGATATTTCTTGAATAAGTATATGCAATTATGCCTGTAGGTGTCAGTGGTTCAATACAATTCCATGACAAGAAAGGTAAAATAGGTGAGCAACCTTCCCTGGATTCCAGAAACAATAGTTAACTTAATTTCTTTTTCACTTGTTAGCTTTACCAAAACATAGAGCATTTTACCTTGAATGAAGTGATATCTAAAGTGATTGGAGTATGCCCAGTAGTGGTATACTGTCAGCTGGCTACCTGGCAATAATCACAGATTAATTATTTTAAACTTGTTGTTGTTGTTGATAGTGTTAATCGGTGTAGGAAATGGTTTGAAGTATGGTTTAGATTATTTTTAACAGGTAACTTTGTAGATTCTGTAGGAAAGAACTTGATAAGTTTATATCTGTTATACTGAAACATGTGTCATGTGAACGTTCTTCTTTGGTGGTGGTGAGCAGAAGAACAAATGTTAATCTTTGTTCAATCATGCTTTTTTACAAGAGGAATTAGCATTTGGTCATTTTGATAGAGCTGTTGTGTTTTGTAAGGCATCTAATCTTGAATCTGTACTTACATTAGGACGTTGTTTTCTAATAGTGCTGCGTATAACGTGGCCAGGACTGCTGCGGAAAACATGCACTTCAGCTCTGTGTAGCCTATGAATGCTGATGAGTCGGAAGCAGGTTTGCTGTCTTGCTATCTACTCTTCAGGTTTCTTGGGGCTGTGAATCCCATTGTATATTGATGACATAGGGATAAACTTGTTCATTCAAGCACACCTATGAAAAATTCATGTCTGTTCTAAAGATCTGTCACTTCAGATGCATATTGGTGGCTATGTGAGCACATCACATCAGGTATTGGTCAAAGGCTGTGGTTTTAAAATTTTTTTACAGAATGCTTTTATCCATCTGCCGAATCAGAAATGAGGGAAAACCTTTGGTTAGCCAAAATTTATTAGGTACGCTTGATTGAAGAAGATCATGCCTGTCATGAGGTTGCTGCTTCCTCCAGATAGTGATGAATTAAGGTATTTAAAAGTTGGAACCTTAAACCATGAGTTAAATAGCTGGATAAATATAAATGTGGTAGCTGCTTTACTGTCTTCAAAAGACTAATTGCAATTTCCCTTTTCATATATTAATTCACATACAGTGGTAAAGCAGTTGAACAGTTTAGATCTGTTATGTAGAATTTAATTTCCTGACATTAAAAGGTTTATGTATTTAATGAGAAAATGCTGGATACTGCATTATGCTGGATGTTTTTGCCCAGTACTGGCCAGGAGTAATGCTGCTGCTCTGTGAAAAACTAGTAGAGAACATACCCTTATGTACGTGTGTGCTTGTAAAATGGGGGCCTTCAGCATGTATGAATAGTACCTTCAGAAATCAAGTAGCTATTGGTTTTTACTCTCTTTGTGGAAATAGGGAGGTTGTTCTGTTGGGTGTGTTTTTTTTTTTTTTTTTTTTTTTTTTGTTTGTTTGTTTGTTTGTTTGTTTGTTTGCTTTTTTTTCCTGAAATACAGTGACTATATGTATTAGAACACTGAGAAGTCAACACAGTTCATGAGAGCCAGTAAGATTCATATGCATGATTCCATGCTCAGACACCCCACTGACAAGACAGAAGTATGGGAGAAGATTTGAAAATTCTTTTTTTATTGCTTCTGTGTCTGAAAGTCATAGGTTCTGATGTATTGAGTTCTGCAGAACTCAAGTAACTTACCACAAATGCACTTTTATCTGAAGTCTGAAACTGTCATAATGAAGTTAATATATGTTAAAAATTCGGCTCCAGTACTATGAAGATCTACATAGTTATTCAAATTTAAGCAAATGACTGGTCCATTGAAATTTAAGCCTGTGCATAAGTCTTTGTGGCAAGTTTGTGCTGTTTTATCCAGTGTTCTTTCATTCAGCAAAGTAGCTGGGATGATATATGTCTGTGAAATGTAAATGCAAGTACATTTGCATGGCAATATTTAAAGGACTTTAGGAAAATAAGTACTGAAACACAGAAATTAAAGATAAAAGCATTCTTATTTCCAACAGAACTAGTCAGAAATTTTCAGCTATGGGAAAATACAAAGGACAAAGCTGTAATTCAAACAGATGAAGGTTGTGTCCTTGTAAAGATTGGACTCTTTTCTCTGAATAATTTAAACTATTTCTTTCCTTTGAGGTGAACATTGTAGAGCGATAAAATCTCTTGTACCATTTTGACCATTAAAAAGAAATTTGGTGATGTCTTACCTTTTCTGTCCTTCATTACATGTACATTTAAAATTCACTTTTGATATTAATCATACTTAGAATTCAATTTGCTACCCATAGCGATTTCACTAGGGAAGACTCAAATCTTTCAGAGTAATGGAGTTCTAACTAAGTATTAGTTATTAGGTACTTAAGATCTTACTTTTTTCAGATGGTGATGCTTAATCCAGATCTTACACACTTCTGATGGATACAGATTCCAAATCACGTTCTGAAAAAGTAAAGAAGTTATTTTCATAGTCCAGTTGAATCTACACCTTGCACAGAAGCTTTTCCAGGCAAGTGTCACCTTCTGCAGGCTCCAAACATTGTCCATGGTGATTGGCCCTGCACTGAAACCTTCCAGCAGTGTGGGAGGTTTAACCTGCAGTCTTCAAGTATCTTACCCGAGCATTTAGGGAGAGGTTTCTACATAGTTGCACCGTTTGCTTGAACTGGAAATTGAAAACTGTCAGCAGTGTTCCTGGTCCATGCATAGTTATTCTCAGCTGTGGATCATAAAAAGTAAGGTTCATGCCTGCCTTATTTTGCAGTATGTCCCTCATCCCAGACCAACTTTGAAATTAGGTGGGGCTGGGATGAGCACCTGTCTGCTTTCTTCAGCATCACTTGGGACAGAAACCTGAAACAGACAACTGAAGGAAAGGAGTGAATGTCTGGAGAAAATTTAGTATGCTGCAGTAGATATTAGCAGAAGTGGGACTTGTAGAAAAGCCCATCCCAGTCAAAGTCAGTGGCCTTGAATAACAAAATAGAATATCCAGTAGAGTGTACTGCTCTTCACTTATTTTCTTTATACTTGCTATATAAAACTAATCCTTCTGTGAGAATCATTAAAACAAATACCAACTCATTAAGAACAACCATTAAAATAAATCTTAACTATGAACAAATCTCAATACTCATTAAAATAGGTCTCAGCTCATTAGGATTTTTAGTATACAGGTTCAAAACAGAAGATGAGATCATTTTTTAAAAGAAAAATCAGGCATCAAGGCCTTTTCTGTTACTTTGACTTCCTCAGCATTGAGGGGACTGGGGATGCACAAGTAGCTGGGAGGGGACACAGCCAGGACAGGTGACCCCAACTGACCAAGGGGGTATCCCAGACCATTCAGCATCTGCTCAGTCTGTACAGCTCAGGGAAGAATGAGGGATGTTTGGACTGTGATGGCCTTTGTCTTCCCAAGTGACTGTTGCATATGATGAAGCCCTCCTCTCCTGGGAATGGCTGGACACCTGCCTGCTCACGGGAAGCAGTGAATTAATTCCATACTTTGCTTGTGTGTGCAGTTTTTGCTTTACTCGTTGGGGTGTCTTTATGTGAACCCACAAGTTTTGTAGCTTCTGCTGTTCTGATTCTGTTGCTAGTCCTGCTCTCAGGGCAGTGAGTGAGCAGCTGTGTGGTGCTTACTTGACAGCTGAGGTTAAACCATGACAGTCCTGCAGGAACTGCTGATTCCACAACTGTCCATGATAGTGTGCCTTAGCTGATTTTCCATGATGCTGTTTGAAAGAGAAGTATGAAGTCATACCAAAATACAGGTCTGTACAGTGGAAACTTTAACAGTTGCATGTGTGTTTTGCTATGACTGTAGAAATATTTGTCTTTTCTATTCAAAAAAGATACTAATGCTGACAATTTATAGGTACATCTTTTATGATAGAAAATTCTTAAAATTCTATTACATCAAAAACCTAAAGTGTCTTTTAGTCACTCTGGATCAAAATCTTCTCTAAAACAGTGTTCGTGTGCACTGCATGTTGTATTCCTTCACCTCTGCCTCATATGGAGTTGAACTTCGGTCATTGTTCTGTTATTCAAATTAAAGGAAATTGATCAATGGGAGTTGAAATCAGTGGCTCACTTGAATTGGAGTTACCCATGCATACCTGAGGTCTGAGTGCGAACCATTTATGTTTAATTAAATGTAGTGGTCTGAGTGCAGACCAGATCTAATATCTGTTTGTTACTATGCAAGAGTGAGCAAATCTAGTTAAGCGGAAGAATAGCAGCACTCTGTTGAATCTCAGGGGCTGGAGGCATTGTTAGAGGTCTAACACTGGCTCTTCATCTACACCTGGAATAGATTGTATAGAAGATTTTAATTAATGCTGACTTGTAGTTTCTGGTACTAATGAATTTCTAAAATTAATAGAAAACTGGTGTAGGAAAGAACAGCCCTGTTCAAAAAGTGTCAGCCAAAGACAGCATGCCTTTGTATTAACTATCCTTTTAGATAAGCATTTAAAGCTATGCCAAATATTTCTAAGGTTTTAAAAGCTTGATATCTTCCTTGTAATATTTATCAGACTTTGTTGTGAGATTTTCTTGAAAACTCACTGATTGTGACCACACTTATAAAGGCATGATATGTGGACTGTCTTTGTAAGGGATGCAACAGGGAATGTAATGCCATGTTTTCTCTAAAAATTATAGTGATAGTTTTTAACCCAAATAATGCAGACTTTTTCAGGTGCTTCAAGGCAGATTTTTTTTTTCCAGAATAAAATCCAGGTTCTATTCTGAAATCTCATAGTCTGTATTTGGCATAGCCTAAGAACAGAAACTGAGGGAGTGTTTATTCTTGCTGAGCTCAGAGGATATGGAAGCTAATCTGTACCCTTAATGTTAGGGGCAGTCCTTCCACATTTCCTCCAAAGACTCTTCTATGGAATCCTATTAGGCAGATAATAAAATATCAAGTTTTTATCAGTCAAAACTATTTTGGCATTATTAATTATGCTTTTTTTAAAAAGAAAGTTGCTAGAAAGGCACATTCTTTAGTTTCAAAATTCATAGATCTTCATTTGTCTGTAATATATTTAACAAGAGACAGATAAAAGCAGAAAGCAATCCCAGAAGAGATGGTTTGTTATTAGGGTAGAGACATCCCTCTGCCCCCTTAGTTGTTAGGCCGTTGTTTACTTTCATTTACTGAACTCCATAGTATATTTGATTTATAAAAATAACTGCTCTGATTTATACAAATATCTATTACACTGAAAAATCAGTGTAATAGAATCTTGGAATTTTGCAAGTGTGAGATATGGCTGCCTTTCCTCTCAGCCTCCTGTGGAACGTATTTGATGCCAGTCTGTATTTCCACTTCTAAAATACCACTGGTTACAGGAGCTGTAGCTGTTAAATTATCTTTGCTTTGTGAAGGGTAGACCTATCCCTCTTATTAATATTTCTTCTGCATGGGTTCATTTGTGACAACCTGGTCAAAGCTATCGGTGATGTCAGTAGTTGAACAAGTGGAATTTCCTAAAATATCACTGCACAAGGAAATAGAAATGTATAGTTCTATTTATAGGATTGAAATGTGGTTGGGAAAAAGAAAAATACAAGAACATTTATTGTATAGGGGTGGTTTTTTTGTGCATGTGTGTGGTTTTGTTTTTTTTTTTTTTAATATACTCATTGTGATTGCCAGCTGAAAATGAATGTGGTGTTTTGGGGTTGTTTGTTTTTGATTGTTTGTTTTTTAATCCAGAATTCATGATGTGCTCACTGAAGCAAAGTGATTAGGTTAAGATATTTTTTCTGCTTGTTCCAGTGAACTCATGCTGTTTGAAGCCCAACAATATTGCTTTAAATCTCAATTTTCTCACTGTTGCAAGCATTTTATTATAAACATATTGAAGAAAAAGAATCATACTTGAATTACATCAGCATCCAAGAAAAGATGTTAAAATGTTCCTTTGAAAGATTTTAGTATTGTTAGTACTGTGCAAGATCTGAGGAGCAGAGAAGTCATTTGTCAGATGTAGCAAAATATAAAAACTTCATTAGTTTTGCACAAGATTTATAGATGGTGCATGATGCATATAAAGATGATGTATTGGAAAAAGACTGGTTTCAGATACCTTTTATGCCCTCTGTCCCTCCACTGCAAGTTGATTCTCACAGGGCAATGCCTTTAGCTCGCTTACCTGCTTACATGAGGATTTTGTGCATTTGCTGTAGGGTTTGGTATTCTGAAATTCTCAGCTGTATAATCTAATCCAACTCCAGAGAAAAATCTTGTCCTTTCTCAAAAATTTTTTGTTTTTATTCTGAGCAGGGTGGAGTATATTTAGGATGTTCTAAGCCAATGTGGTGGTGAGCAGTGGAAGCAGATGGAATCTCTGGAAAACTGAAAACGATCTGTTCTGATTTGCAACTAACATCTAATGCAAGATTAAAATTTTCAAGTTTGTGTATCTTGAATTTTGCAGTTGTGGGTGTAAGATGAGAAGATAGATCATGTGAAGAATGGCCTCTGCCTTTTGTCAGGCATGCACTGATACCTACACAGATAAAACTCCTTAGTGTAAATTCTGCCTTTGTTTGGATATATACAATGCCTTGTAAACTGTTGAAGATTCACTTGAGTACTTGAGAATTTGAAATGGGCCTCTTTTTTTCCTCTTTATGAATATAATGTAAAAGATCATCTCCTGTGCAATATTACAGTTTCATATAAAAACATAAGCTCACATGCATATATTTGACCTTAGGGAATATCACAAAGATTAACATCAGACAAGACAAATAAACCCCTACATTTTTTGCTGTCAAATCTGTGATTGGGCAAAAAGTTTTATTATGTTACAGAAACATTTTATTGCTCTTAAATTTGTATTTGTATCATATATTATGCTGCATTCTCATGTTGCCTCAGTATTTCAATAGTACTGCAAAGTTCTGTAAATATAAAAATATGAGATTGCCAGGCAATTTCATATTTCTGTAATGGATTACAGTGCAAATTGCCACGTGCAATTGATAATGCTTGCTATAGTCAAGTTAAAATGAATGAAAAATCCCAAACTTTATCATAAAATACATCACTGAGCCCTTGATATCCATCTCTAACATGACTAATTACAAGTTGTCTTCTCACTGCAAATACATACCTGGATCTTTACCTCCAGATGGTAAAACCTTACTGAAGATGAGAATCAGCTTGATTTCCCATTGACTAGTTTTTCCTGTTTCTCATGATTATTTTGGCCCCAGTTCCTGTCCACAGCCCTCTTTCTTGAAGGTTCAGCCAGTTGTCGATGCAAGCTCTGAGTTTTTCCCCTTATGGCTGTGCTAAACCAGAGTTTTGCCACCAGATCACATTACCCATGACAGATGTAGTTTCTGTGAACGCCTTGCTCACACAAGGCAATTCACATTCAGAATAAACAAAACTATTGCTGCCACCCACCAATGCTACATTTAAACCCCAGGTTTAGAAGCCTGGCAGTCTCAGGTGCCAAGTAGCCTTCCACAGTTGAGTACTTACACAATTGAGTACTGCTTTTGCCCAGCTTCCCTGTCCCAGTCCTGCCTCTCAACTCCTCCCCATCTGGCCAGGTCATAGTGCTGAAACTGAAGACTCCTTGAAATTAATTTATTCCCAGAAGGGAATGAGGAAGATTTAGCTCATACAGGTCATCTTCATTTCACTGGGCGTGCAAGTTGTTGTGGTGCGTGTCGGAGTGTGAAGGGTGGTGTTGAAACACACACACAGAACCTGTGCTTTTGTTCTGGTAGAATCCCCCTTGGGACAGCAGCACCTTACCACAGCTTCTGCCCCGGTGGGTACCTGAAGGAGGCTGATGCTGTGAAACCAGCTGTTGTTATGTTTGCACTGAGGACCCCGGGTTCTAAAAAGATTGTGACTGTAGAATTTCTACCATTGGTATTTATTTGATATTTCTTATGCACTGATATTTATGATTTGTAATGGCAGTTCAATTTAATCCTTATTTACAGATGTATATTTTCCCAATTTTGAAAAAACGCCACCAATGGTGTTTTGCTTGAGGATCAACATACTGGCTTTTATATTTCAAATTATTCTGTATAAAAGCATGAACTCTATTCCCTGCACTGTAATCTTGAGTCATGCTGGGAGTCAGATGGAGAGCTGCATTCCTTGCCAAGTGACAGGATAGTTTCCCAGAGAAGCCTAGGAAATCAATTATACTGGGCAGCAACCATCCGTATGGTGCATGGAAGCTAAAAGTGTAGCAAATGTTGAAGGGTGGATGCTGTGGACAAGTAGATGAGAGCAGCGTCAGTAGCTGATTGTTGTGATGTGGGAGATGTGTGAGGACAGCACAGCTGGGTATGGTGGCACAGTAGGTACACAGGCAGGCCTGGGGCAGTAATCTCAATACCCTGAAAATCATAAATCTGTTGACTTTAACATACTGTTTTTTTTTTTCTCGATGATCATTTCTGTTACAGTTATTTTGAAATAGGAAAAAATTACACTGTGCAGGTGGGGATAGCATTTCAGGAGACAACAGGTACTTTTAAGTCAAACACTGATGCCACCCCTTTCCCCCTTATAAAATGAGGTATTTTGTCTGTACCTTTATAGCATATATTTTTGTAGGCTTTGCCAGAAGGAATTAATGCTCTGCATCTGCAGTAATGTCAGATCTCCATGGTTTATTAATCTCACAGTAGGCTGGAATTTAAACAGTTTTCTTATGGTTTTCTCCTTTGTGTTGCCATGTAGTTCTTAATAGTAGGGAAGAAAGTGACAGTCTTTTATGTTGGAAAAGAAAAGAATATTGAAGGCCTCTGTCGTGTTTTTTTTAAGCACACTCTTCAGTTACATGAGCCTGACAAAAGGAAAGAGTAACAATTACCTCAAAATCTGGGAGAGGCCCACAGTTCAGCACTGTTTTCATTGTTAAAATTCACTTGAACTGATTAACTTTGAACTTTTTTAAATTATGTGCAGTCAATCAACAACTGGAGGGGCAAATCTGCAGTGAAATTTGCTTAGTGTAGCTTTTTAAATCTCTTCACATGATACCATGTTGTGTTTTATTCAACACTTTGCATGGTGTAACACCAGTTTTGTGTCCGAGTTGCTGGCTGTGGTTATTCTTGTTCCTGTCCCCATGTCATTCATGGCACTGGCTGTATATCAGCAATGTAGTTACATTTTTTCTTGCTTCTGTATCTAAAATACACTCAATACAAAAAGAATGCAGAAAAACACCCAAGCAAACCAGAACATGGGCCAAGAAAGGGAAAACTTTTGTTAACAGAGAGTTGTTGAAAAATATGTGTCTTGGAGAATGAGTGTGTAGACTGGCTAACTTTGTTTTCTGCATGAATTAATGAGCAGTGACTAGACCAACTGAGGTTGTAAAAAAAGGTATTGACATTTTTTAATGTTTTCTCAAGTGTATTTGCATATATTGCTTTAAATTGTTTGATGTTCACATTCAAATTTCTGTGCCAAGAATGGCACAAAAATGATGTACTGAGTATAGATAGAGTTTGAAATGCGAATTCATGAGTTAATGTGCCTTCATCTGTCTTGACAGGATGAATGTGATACTGAAATTCTGCAAAAAGGGGGTTCTAGTCTACTCCAGTGCTGCTTTTGAAAGTCCTGGTTCTGCAGTAAACAGTGATCATGCAGAAAGTGTTGTCTTTATTGATGATTGGACAGCAAATTAAGATTTAGGAATCTGTCTGTCCTGGGAAATTTCCTGATACCATCTTTTCAGAACAGGCACTGGAGCTTCATGACGTGCATCCAAGATTGACTCTCCAGTGATGGCCTGTCAAAGAATCTTACTATATTTCAGACAGGGAGGGAGGAAAAAAACTCCCACACAATTACAATGGAGAGGATCCTGTTTTCATGATTGTTTATTTTTTTAGTCAAGTGACTAATTTTTTAGACCAATGTGCTGCATTCACTTAGTTGCATAGAGAAGAGTCTAAGTCAGTAGTCAGATTGCAGGTTGAGAGTTAAAATACTAAAAATCAGTTCTGGCTTTCAGTTCCCTGAATGACATACATTTTCTCCATACTTAGGGGAAATAATGGAAGCTTCAGGCCTGTCATGTGTGTGATGACTTTTCTTATTGTATCCTTTGATAGGAGAGGTTAGGAAAGCTTTTGGGGTTTTCTGAGAATTCATGTAGAATGAAAATAAAACACTGATATTACTTCTCTTCTTGCATTTTCTCCACAGAAATAAGTGTGATGGGTATTTTCAATGGTCCTTAGATATTGCTCGGCGCAAAGGCTAATGCATTCTTGAATATGTCTTCGTGGTGTAAGTGAGAGACTCATTAAACCTATCTATTTGCAGTTGCACACAAAAACCAGTCCTTAATTGCCTCCCTGGATATGGACAAGAGCTTAAAAAGAAGCAAAATATAAAAGATTAAAAGAGCATAATGACATCTTCAAAAGATGAAAGATATGATCAAAACGTTAAAAAAAATAAAAAGAGAAAAGCTTGAAATCTCTTTGTGTTTCCCCAAATTTAGTAGGAAAACTTTGAAGATGACAGTAATTTTCCATTGTGTTTCATCTTTTTCATAATAACATATTTTGAAATCTGGAATGAATGTATCACCTAATAATGTTTTTTAGGACTACATAAGATGTAGTATAAAGCACAATATAAGCAAGACTTTCTTCTACTTTTTGCCACAATAACTAAAGATACTATGCTGTGTGGTTTTAAATAATTCTGATTGGGTGCATACTTGGGTGAGGCATTCCTAAAGAAACAGGAGATTGATACTGGTGATTTATCAGGTGTTGTTCTACAACTTGGTTGCAAACTCAGATCTTAAGGGTTCAAAGTCATGAGGTCTTGTTTTTGAATGAAGTGTAAAAATGTTTTTCTGACCATTTATGGTCGTGAAAGATCCCGTGGTGCTTTTGGGGATATACCCTCGTGTCCTGGCCAAATTTAGTTTCTGTTAGTTGCGTGGTGATTACTTCATTCACCCCAAAGTTTTGGTATAGATGTGACATTCCTTGCTTCCCATTCTGAATCCCTGGTATGAGTCACCTTGATGTTGCTTAGCCCATAGGTTTCAGCCTGAAGAAGATTGCTTATCAGCACAGAGCTAAATTGTTTGCTAGTTACATAAGAAGTTTCTGGATTCATTTGGAATAAAATGCTTTTTCTAGGTGGAGATTACAATTTCATCACCAGCACAGGCAGTGTGAATTTACATATGGTGGGCAAATGTCTTAGCTGTTGTAATAAACACTGATGATGTGCGCAATAATATGATGATGATGTCTGATGATGTATGTAATAATGTCTGTCAAGGAGTTGAAAAGGGATTGCATTTTCCAAGTGCCACACGTTGCTGGAAGATTCCTGACTAATGGTTCAAAACCAGTGTTCAGTTTTTTATTTGAACACAGAAGTGCAGATTTCCTCTGTAATAAATGCCAGTGTTTATATATGTGACCACCCACTATAAAGGGATTGGTGTGCTATGCTACAGTAAATGGAATTACTACTTCTGTTTAGATTATAACAAGAGGTCCTCTGATTTTAGAACACCAAGGAATGTGAAGTTTTCTGTTGATTTTGACACTGTCTCTTTGTAACAATGTAGTTTGTTTAATTTTCCTGTGCCTTATTTGAAAGGGGTGAATGTGTCTAGCATGGTGATTATCAAGATTCTCAACTCATTTGTGGCCAGTTTCTTTCTCCGTGAAGAGATGCCAAATTATTCAACAGTGGAGTGAAACATTTCCCTTGTCGCTTCAGAGTCACAGTTTGTGTCAGATGCCACTTAACAGAGTGAATTTCTGTATGGCTGTATTTTCAAAAATGTTTTTGCTGTACCTCTTAGAGAAAAATACTACATCTTTGCAGTAAAATTGTTTATCTTTGGGGTGAGTGGTATGGAGTGGAAACCCTTTTTCTTGATACAGCATCAATATGAAGAGCTTCAATCAACAGCCTTGTATTTACAGGTTGCTTAGAAGGTCTCTAGAAAGCACCAGTCAATAACTTTCCTAGTTATTAGGTGTGGTTTTTTTAATGCATGCTGTTGTGTGTTTGTGTGCACATAGGACTGCCTGCATTAATACTGCGCGCTGAATTTTTTGTGGAGTGATTTATATGTGATAATTTTTTGTGGAATGATTTATATTTGATTTTGTGTCTGTCCTTGTAAACATGCAGGCGATGATGGATCTGCTTGTTTTCAAGGAGTTTGGTGACAGCACTGTTTTGACCTTGGCAGGAAGAGCCTGAGCTCCATCTCACAGGCTGTGTCTAGGCAGTGGGGTGGGATAAAGTGCAGTCCCTTGGCCATCATGACTGCAGACTGAAAGCTGGGGTCCGTCCTAGCAGGTTCCAGCCATTGCATTGCTTTGCTTTCCATGAACACCTGGATACAGCAGGTACATGGGATAGATGGCAGCAATAACTCTGTCACGCAGCACTCACACCAAAGGTGGTTTTAATAAATGTCTCATTCATGTCTCAGAAGGCAAAATATTCTTTAGCCTTCTGTTCTTGCACAGGTGGGTTTAAAGATGAAGAGAAGTAATTTGCTAACTTGGGAACATTGCCTTCATCTGACTTAGGGTGGAGTCAAATGGTTGATCCAGCATTGGGAGGAAGAGCATTTATGTTATTGTGAACTGGCAATTTTTGAGAGTTCAAGGATTCTCCCTAAGTTATGACACCTTAGGACTTGAAACAAGATGTATCCCCTCTTTGTGAATGGCATCTCTTTGTTTATAACAAGATAGGGAGCACAGGTACCTGTCTTGGACCATCTGAACTGTGCCCTTATGAGATCCCCCAAACAGATGAGCTGCCCAACCCTGAGTGTCTGGCTGGTAGGAGGAGGCTGTAAGAGTCCGGCCTGAGCTGAGGAATGTGCCCAGCACTCCTGAGAGAGATTTCTGTTTTAAGGATGCATTTTAAACATGAGGTTTTGGGGGTTGACATTTAAATTGCCTGTGGTGAATAAGGTGTATTGTGCCTCATTCTCTGCTTATCCTGTGATCTTGCTCAGCCTCCAGCTGAGCTTCCTGCATGTTGGGTGTGTGATGTTTCACTGGACAGCCCAGTCCTTTCTGTCTTCCTTACGGTCTCCAGATGGACCCCAATAAGATGGAGGCCGTCTTTCTGGCTAGGAGGAGTTTGTGCATAAAAAAATCAGGCTTTAAATGAGAAGTGAGCCTGAATCTTATCTTTGCTCAATGCATTAATCTTTGACCATCATGCTAAAGAAGAGGAGCAAAGGATTTGTGTCTCTAACAGTATTGCTGGCACAAATTTCTTTTATTGATTTCATTGGCATCTCAATACAGCTCTTCTTTTAAAGACTCTGTGCTTTACTTAAAAATATTTTAACAAAACTGCAGATGAAAAATCTCACATTTAGTTGTATTGTTCTGTGAAACTGTTCAGCTCTTTTTTGCTTTCACTTCTCTCTTAAGCAAAAATAATTGCAGGTCTTCTGAAATGAGTTACATGAAGAAGTCATTATTATTTCATTTAGATGTTTAGAAGCCAGATTTTAGATGCTGTGTGAGGTGCTGACATGAGCACTTTCAGTGAGCTACAGCAGCTGTTGTGTAGTTACTGCTCCTTAGCTAATGCTCTGCGACCAGCAGATTATTTATATTTCATTAACATTTAATTAGCCCACTGTACCTACGCCTGAATAATGACAGATGGATACAGTGAACTTGAGGACTATCTGGCTTTTTAAAGTTGATAATTTTAAACCTGTTTTTCTCTTTTTTCTTGCCTTCCTTTTACCAGTTTGGCATTATGGTAGATTTTATTTTATTTTAATCAATTTTGGACACTTGAATTTGGACAGAGAAGTAAGTCTCATCATAGCACTAGGAATCACAGAATGCTGTAAGAGTGTGGCAATTGTGTGTTCCTTCAGAGAATGTCTCAAAATGACCTTTTCCAACAGATTATGGTATGGATATACACAGAATCATTTGAAGGGCAGGAAATGGAAAAAACTGTGTCATCCATTTCAAAGGGATTGCTCTAAACATCAAGTTATCCTTAAACTACTGAAAAAAAAAAAGGTTACCAATGTACTTGTTTAAAGGGTTATTTTAGTTTTCTGTAGTCCTTTAATGACATGAGAGACCTTTATGCTTTTGTGAGAATGAGTTTTAATTTTTTTTCTAGGTAACATTGAATTGAAGTTATAGACAATTATATAGACTCTGCTTCTTTATATGGAACCTGTGCTGGTATATTAAAATGCAGAAAATGGCTACAGCATCAAATTCAGAAATATTAAAATATTTATAGCATTAGGAGGGACGTAGTGCAAAGACAACACTGCAAAATAAGGAAAAACTGGTTATTGTTCTGAAATGCAACCGGTTTGATGTGAGACTCTCCAGTGATTTTAGTATGGAAAAGTAACAGGGCACATTTCTTTCTTGTAATTCTCAGGAATCTAGTAAATATCCAGAAAACTAAAAGAACAAAAGCAGCAAACTGTATTATTGACATCTGTCCACTTTTGGCTCTTTTCCTTGTGTCCTTTGTTCTCACAGGAAAGTCTGGTTTAAATCTGCTTAGAAAAATATTTGTTGAGACTCCTAGATAGAAGTAACTGGAAATAGTAGTCTGTGATTACAGAGTCTAGAACAGAATTGAAAGCACTGTTCCTCAGAGTGCCAGGAAAATCTTTGGTAAATGTGCATTAAATCTGCACATATTCTGTTCAGGTCTGTGAAGTCAGATAAGCGTAGTGGGAATCCTACTCATTACCACAAATGCCTAAATACTAAATCTGGTAGAATTTACAAGGACAGTGAAAAGGAAGAGCTGTCGTAACATTTGATTTTTATTTTCATGGCCTAGCTCAAGTTTATATTGGTGCCATCAATAAAAAAACAGTAAAAGATTACCTCTTCAGGTATGGTCGGTGGTATCTACTTGGCTAAAGTGATGCCTGGTGACTCCTTTGTGATGAAAACCTATCCAGAAGTCAGGTCAATATATCTTTCTCAGCATCATAGGGCCTATGGGAACACTGACCTTATCTCAGGAAGGAAGAAAATTTGTGAAAGGAAGAAGTTTGCTAAGAACTCTCTATCCTGTAAAGCTGAGGGATGCTGGAAGGACAAAAAGCAGTTTGAGCAAGTAAAGGTTGGAAAGACATATGTTGCCCTTATTTCTGCCTGTTGGGATCTGTCAGTCAGTTCATTTAATGTTCTTCTTTCATGACTGAAATGGTTCACCTGGGAAGTTAGTAGTGAAAATGTCCTCATAAACCCAGAGTCTGCCTGGCTGCCCTCTGCCATACATCACCTCCGGGCTGTGAGAAAGGAGAGTTTGTCTGAAGTGAAGGAAGACATTGCGAGAAAAGCTGGCTTATGAACCTGCATCGGGTATAATGTATTACTGATAGTCAAGGTTTATGCCAAAACCAGTTGTCTGTCATTTCCAAATGCAGGTGTAAAAACTAGGTGGTGACTGTTTCAAATGGCATGTGTGAGATTTGGGAAATGATATTTGAAAAGAAGCTAATATAAAATAGCTGTTTTAACCACCCCAGAATTCCCACCTGGAGCAGCACAGGGCATCACTGGTGTTTGTGTCTGCCATAGTAGCATTGAACTATTTTAATTTCTAAGTATGAAGCCAGACACAAAAACTTATGTTTTGGAGAGATGAATATTTTCATTCTCCACAGCAGACCATTTTATTTGTTAAAAAATTGAAAGCAACATTTGTGGTTGAAAAATTCTATTTTCAACCCTCAGAAAAGAGAGGAAATGAAGATGAATACATTCTGGATTAACTTTTTGTTTTCTTATGTCTGCATTTTTAAAAGGATGAGCTCTATTTCTTTGTAAGATTCTTACAGCTATTCTTCTATCTTCTAAAATATCATTATGCAAACTGATGACTGCATACCCCTGGGGATACTGCAATATAAAAATTCTGGTTTTGTGAAACTAATCTCCGTAAAATTGGATAGAAAACATAAGCAGCAAAGCTCTTGAAGAAAATCTGTTGATTTTAGCAATTACATATGCCATTTCAATGCTGCCAAAGGGTGATCACAACTCAAAGGTATTGTTTACCCATAGAAATACATCATTTTCTTTGTTTAAAACTCTTGATCAACACAATGTATTTTGTATATTTGTGTTTGGTAACCACAGTTTGCAGGGTTTTCTCGTTCTGTTTGCAATTTTCAGTTCATACTGTAATTAGTTTTTCACAGTTTTACTTCAAAAACTATTTTTAAATTTAAAAATTATTTTATTTAGGGAGATGAGAAAAACAACAGGTTTTATACTTTCAGTTCTTGCTGTCCTTCATGATGTCATGGGAGGATGTAGAAGTGGAACTGTAGATGACTGAGCAAGACAATTTCTTACATTCAACTCTTACGTAGTTTGTCTAATTTTTACCCTTCAAATTTGCCATTCACACAATAGTCTTTACAGTTAATACTATTGTGATATTAGGTGTGAATTCAGGAGTTCTTGTGACTCTGACAGAATTCTTGTTTTCAGGTACTCAGTGTAAAATGCATTAGGTTGATCTCTGTGATATTTCAAATGATGAGGAAGGATATTCAGCTTTGAATGCCAATTCCAATGAAGTTATAAGAGACTGATTTTGTGATTCTACTTTTAAAAATTTGAAAACATCCTGATAATAGACATTATTTCCAAACTAATTTTTTGTGCTAAGTGTGAGTGGGGAGAAGAAACTTTATGAAGTTATTTGTATTCAAGTTTGCAAAGAGATTATCATACATATATTACAATAAATTGGTGTCATTATTTGGACATGAACTAAAAAAATGAAAGCACAATGCTCTTGAAACAGCCACACAAAATTGTATAACTGTTCTAAAAAGTAAATCACACTTGTTTTCATGTATTTCTTTTTCACCTTATTAAATCTACTTTCTGACAGCTAAAAGGAAATTACTGTGATTTAGGAAGTGAATATTTATCAGTGGCTGACAGGTAGGAAAAAAATGTTAAGTCCATATAAACAGTTATTTATAATAGCATTTAGCTGGAAAATGACAATCACTGAGCATTCGATTTATGTAATTTTCCAGGACAGTAGAAATACCTTCTGCAGGCCACCAGGCACTTTTTATGAACTTGAAGCATGGAAGTCTGCCTGCTCATTTCAGAGGAAACAAGATAAATGCAAAACTGGATACTGTTGTGTAACAGCTAATGTGTTTACAGATTCTCGTCCTGCTTAGAAATAATAATTCCTTTATAAAGTCAAGTTGGTGTTTAACTGTTTTGGCTATTTTTTTTTTTTTTTTGAAGTGCACACGCTGGCCAAACTGTGCCTGCAGAGTTTAGTCTGCTAAAATACATGGGAGCTTGGCACAGCCATTGAGGATTTGCCTGGTAGAGGCAGACTAGTGGTATTAACTTCACTCTCTTTTTCATTTTTTTTGTGTTTCTGCTTTTCCAGAGGAGAAATTGTTTGTCATGTCCTTAGATGCTTAGCTGGTGTTTAGGGTGGAGGGATGAGTCCCCTACTTGTGTCAAATGTTACTGAGAAACATTGGTAAAACTGATTATTTGAAGACTCTTAAACTTCTCTGTGCTATGTTACGTTGCTTTCTAGGACAGGATGACAACTGCGAAAGCCAAAATGTGGTGAGGCTGTATTTTCTTTTTGTTGATGTTCCTGCCAAATACTGAGGCAGAAAACACCAACATGAGTCTTGACTAGAAATTCATCTTATGACAGAACTTTATGGTTTTGGAAAAATAGGAGTAAGCAGCTACATGTTTTGAGATTCAGCTGAAGAAGCTGTGATGTTTTTGGATCACCTCAGCTCTCTTTAGTTCCTCTCACTTTGAAGGTGACTGTACAAAATGAATATTTTTCTCATGCCATGTTTTTCCAGCTGTTGAACAAAACTGCTTCAATTTACAGGTATCCAGTGAAGAGTGGGTGGACCAGGCAAATCCCTGGGTTTCTGGACAGCTGACAGAGTTGGCCCAAGAGTACAGCAAACACATCCTTAGGGAATTCTTTAAGGGGGAAAATGTTTCAGTGTTGAAAGAATAGAGTTTCAAATCCCATGATGGTGTGAATACACACAAGTCAGAGAGATGATATCCAGCTAATTAATGGAGGAGCTGTCCTGACTAGAATTAAATCCCTAGGAAAGAATTGATGAAAGTTGAAAACAAAAATTAATCATTCAGTAATCATAGCCAAAGATGACTCATTAGAAATTAGGTTTCCTGTCAACAAAACTATTTTCTATTTCTTCCTGTGAGTTTGCACCCTTCACCAACCGCTTTTGTCCATGAGCAGTGCCTTATAAAGTAGGGAGTGAATTAATGTTGCCCAGAAAGGCTTATTGAAGAAGACAGCTTTTGCTTGAGGCCTTAGGTCAGCCTTATTGTGTCCTACAAGAAAACAATAGCATCCTGAAAAACTATTATTGTTGTTGCATTAAGGGTACAGGAGAAAATTGTATTCAACCTTTGCATTTGCATGCAGATCTCAACAAAAAGTGGTAGCTCTCATTGCAGGTTTCTTTTATCTGTTTGTTAATGCCTTCCTCTGCTGTGCTATTGCAGTTGATGATTTTCCAGTGCTTTCTCTACCAAGCACCAGTTAATCATAAAGTGTTTAGATTTTTTTCTTAAGTCTCAGTACAGAAATTTAATAGGGGTTTCAGTGCTTCAAGGAAGAAAAGTTAAGTAGTATGCTAGCTGACCTTCCTCATTATATTACCTTATGCTTAGCTGCTCAGATGAAATGAATAATAATTTTCTTCCTTGGCAGAATTAGCTCTACAGAAGCACCGTAAGCATCCAGTCAGGCAATTCAGCATGTTGAACTGTTTTTCATTCATCTGTTTGAATACCAGTTTAATGTGGTTTACTGTGATTCTGCCATCACACATAAAATGGCATATCTTTTATAAATTTTTTTAAAGTTAATTTTGAGCTCACTGTGTGTTAGGGTGTATATATGTAACTAATGATTCGTAGAGGTGTACATCTCTGTTGCACAATATGCACCAGTTGTTTGAATAATTAGATAGAGGCGCTGAATGTGGACTATGAAATAGAAATATTCAAGCAGAAATCCTAGTCTGCCAAAATAATTTAATGAAAAGGTTTGTCGTTGCCTCTTGTAAATGTTGAACAGACTGTTATCTTGCAAAGCCACAACAGCATAAAATTAGCTTAGTGAAATAGAGGTGCTTTTTTAATATCCTGGGGTTCATCAGTTATGGAAAAAAGCATTTTGGAAATGATACATAAAACGCACCGAAATTTTAATAATGGAGATGAATTTCTTCTGAAATGTGTGTTTTTAAAGTAGCGGGTTAAAGAGATTAGCAACTAGGTAACAAAGTGGCAAAGTTCTAAATATGCTTTGTCACTGGTGGTGCAGAAGACGTTACTATATATAAAAATAATAGGGGAAAAAAGAGAGTAATATCTCCTCTTATTCTGCATACCTGTCTCAATGTATTTCGTACCTCTCAGACAGCTTTTCTGAGAAAGAATTTTTCAAGATTTTTCTAGATTTTTTTTTCCTCTAATGGTTCAGTCTCACATTTTGGCTTTAGCAACTGTAGCTCTGAAAATAGAATCTGGACTGGTGGAACAAACTCATCCCACTGGATCAAAACTGCAGAACTTCTTCATATAAGTTTTTTTCTATCCCAGTGCACAGTTGTACTTCCATGTGCACAGCCCTGTGCTGGAGGCAATGCCCCTGTTTTTCTCATCAGTATGAGCTGACTCTGTAGCTATGTTTTATTTCCCATATTAATAGATTGCTTCTTGTGCAAGATCATGATAGAGTTCCTTTGGACTTGAGACAGAGGGAAGTGTTTGTCATTTCTTAACTTCTTAGCATATTATGGTGCGCTCATCTTGTTGCATGGCATCCTGTGATGGGATGATGAAGATCAAACATTACTTGTCAGAGCCGTGTGACAAACCAGTGCTAAATTATTGAGTCTCAGTTGACAGCAGTTAATGGTGGAGAAGATCTTTGACTCGTCAATTTGAAAACCTAAAGGTGCTAAAAGAAGGCATTCCTTGCCTGGGAAAACTCAAATCACTTTGTAGACTCAGGTGGCTTTTTTGACGTGTCGGTTTGCTTTTCTGCTTCTTTCTCTCCACTCCCCCCCCCCACCCCCCAATATAATGATTTACTTAATTTTTCAGTATTTTACCATTCTCAGATGGGTGTAAGTAAATGATCATGATAATAACAGCATGGTTGCTTTCCAAGATTCTAATGGCTGCAATCTCTGGTTTTCTTTTCTGTGATCAAAAGTCATGGTGGAAGGAGCTAAGTTAATAAATTATAGGATTTATAGGTTCTAGGAAGAATCTAGGTTTGTGTCTCAAATGCTTTTGTGAGGTAGGTAGTGTTTTCAGTACCTGTTAGAGAATGGCAAAGGATGTTCATTTTTAGATTTGTAGGGTTCATATGGTGTGTTTCAAAGTTGTTCTTCTGCTATATTTGGCTGTGTTAACACGGTATAATTTTGCTTTCTGTAAGCTTCACTAAATATTTACCGGTTTTGCTGAGTTTTCTTGTCATTAAACTCACTTGGAAGAAGATTTGGGAGAAATGACTGCATGAAGTATGCAAAGAAAAGCACAGGGAGTTACGGTTCTATTTTCTGTTTGTTTCTTTCTATTTTTGTGTATGTTTGTAGAATTTAAGATATGCCCCTGGGCTGGGAAAGCGTTTTGCTTCTCTGAATGGGAGCAGTTGCTTGGAATCAGTGAGGGCTCTGTCACTGATACCAGCTGGAGCATTAGTCAACTTGTTGCAAGATTTGCCAACAAAACCTGGCCATGATAAAATAAAATTTATATCTACAAATATTTCAGGTCTAAGGCCTGTCACATATATTTTTCAGTTCATACTGTTCATTTTTTGCTACTGCTTGAGAACTACAGATTCACTTGCAAATTTTTTTCCGAAACACTGTAGCTTGATTATTTATCTCTTCTTTCCGATGATATATTAAACTAATTTCTCCAAAAGCCTAAACATTTTATTTTTTTAATTTAGTATTTTATCAAGGTTATGAAACAAACAACACTCTGGATAAATAATTCAATTTTTCATATTGGAGATAATACTACTACACTTTATCTCTCTTAAACACTTCCAGTATTTATCTGGCAGTTAGTTTTTTCCTAAGATAAGAATGAAATTGTATTGGCACTTAAAATTTTAAACCTGCAGAACAAAATAGGTATTACCTTATACATTTTTTTACTGATTTTATTTTGCAAAGGATTCAGGTAATTGCAGATTTAAATAATACAAACTAGAAAGTTTTATTCAGTTAGGTTTTTGTGTCTTTATTATATTTCTGTTATTACTGTAAGAGAGAGAACAGGAATATTTTTGCAATCTAGCAGTATTTCAGTGGTGTGTAAATTAGTCTTTTTTTTGACAATCTGAACTTACTTTGCGTATCATATTTTTGGAGTTGTCTGGGATTCGTATCATGATTACATATGGTGTGTATGCTCCAGTTAACCAGTAGGCCAATCAAAATGCGTCAGTGAATATTCACTGTTAGCAACTTAGTACCATATACAAACTATTGAGTGGTTAGCCTTTAATTTTTATCTGCTTCTATATGCTCACACAGTAGAAATCATTAGAGGCCCAAGGAAATAAGGAAGACATGTTCTGGCCACTCTTCACTTGTCCACCAGGAGCCTGAAGTTCTTTTGTGCAAAGCAGTTTTTTATCTAGTCTGTGCCCGTGCTTGTTGGTGCCTGGGGTAATCTTGGGGACAGGAAAACAACTCCATTTTTGCTTCATCCCTCTGGCTTCCACTCATTTGGTAAAATAAGGGTGGAGCATGTTCCCATGGCTTAGATGCCTAAACACAATAAAAAAAAATCTGAGTGTCAGTCTGACAATTGTAATCTGTAACAGAGTAGGTGTTGGATGACACAAGTTATTATTTTCCAGTTTGGGATGTTTCTGACATCCAATTTAGTCATTGTAAATGGAAAAGATTTAAGAAGATCATCTCCTGTGAATGTTGTGGATTGTTTAAGTGTTTCTGTTCTGAGCCTGTTCTACTTTTAGGCAACTTCTCTACCCACTTTACAGTAACTTTAGGTGCCCAAGTTAGGGCTGTGCTTTCTGCTCCAAGGAGCTGGGTTCTCAGCATCTGTTGCCTTGTTCAGTGTCATAACCTTTAAGTGTCTTTTGTATCTTGCCACAAGTGACTGGATCACTCTGCATAATTTACTTGACATATTTAGCTTGTTTTTTTCTGGTTTAATGCTTGTGAAGAGAGTACATGTTAAATGAGTTATCTGAATAGCCCCAAAGAATGGCTTTGTCAAGTATTTTTAAAATCACAGTCTTAATTGCATGAAATTCATACCCCATATTCAAAATGTGTGCTGTATCATCAAGTTGATCTTACTCCTTTTGTCATGGCTTTTATTCCTTTTCCTGCATCAAAGTACTTCACATGATAGCAAGCTGAAGATCACAATCTAGCATAGCATATTTCCTGTGAGATCTGGCTGACTCTTCATGAGAGTAAATGATTTTTTCTCTCTAGCAGGACAAGTTTAGTGCCCATTACTCCTCACAAAAAAATATGTCACCTTTTTGTTTGCACTCATAGCTGGATATTTTTTGTCCTTGACAATTATGTCAATGTGCAAGTGCATATGTAGAGCTATCAAAAGAAAAAAAAAAAAAAAAAAGCATTTAAAATCCAGTTGTTGCCATTGCAGATAAGTCAGAGTTGACTGGCAGACTAATAAATTGATGTGACAAGAATTATTGCACTTTTTAGATACTGACAGGTTATATTGGATCACTGTTTATGTGAATAAACTTTGACTACCTTAGATCACCTCAGGTTTGTTGGTGTGTTTGTTTTCTTGTTTCCTGTTTAGAATTATGGTGTCTCATAATCTGTGTAAATGCCAAGGTTATAGTTATAAGGTGATAATAGAAAACAAATTTTTGTAGGCACCTTGTTAGACCCTTCTGGTGCTGGGCATACTGAAATTTTGTGCTTTGCATTTTAAAGTCTTGGCTTTCAGATGATTTTTTTGTTGGGACTCTTCACTTTTTAAAATTTTTGTTTGTTTTGAATGTAAGCAAGGTGTAAGAACAGATCGAAAACAGGAGCCATTAATTGTCCTCATCTTCTAGTCCTAGAGTGGGCTGAAGTATAAGAGGTCTCTAAGATTCATTTGGGTTAGGGAGTAGAGGGATAAGCAGAAACAGTGTTTTGTATAAAGAGACAGGAAGCTTGAGAAGAGTGTAGTGTTAAGATGAGTTTCTTAAAGAAGAAATAATGAAAAAAGACACAGTTACTGCTTTTCTTGTCCTGCAGAGCACAACCTAAAACAGTTAAAGGCCTGAGGGAATGAAGAGCCTTTCGGCCACAAATGCCAAGAGGTGTTATCTAAGCAGTTTTGAGTGTAATGGGCAACCCAGGCTTCTCAAAATGTCAGAATCCATGCCCAAAGTAGAGTCAAAGGTGAAGGGTGGAGTTAGCTTATGTAGGGAAGAAGGTTGTGCTCAAACAAGGGGCCTTCCTGGGAAGGCTGCTCTCCAGCTGTGTCCCATCTCTTTGTGGAGGTGGCAGCTGTGTACGCACCATCCCTGTCCTCCTTAATGTACGTGGTTTTTGTGGAAGTCAAACCTAAGCGCAAATGTTGGAGTGATCCAGCACTGAGTGCAAATGGCCTCTGGGCTGCTGTTTACACATAACCTGTGCATCTCAGAGCAAACCTGAATGGTCACCAGTTAGGATATAGTTCATGTATCAGCTCCAGAGTGCATTTAGTCTATTTTTATGTTTTATTTCCATCTTTGGTTGCAGATTAAATGTATCACTGTGAACAATATGAAAAGAAAATGTTTAAAAGAAGGTAATATAGCAGATCTGAAGGTCTACTGTGGGTAAACTATTAAGCTGGCAAGAGGCAAAATGTCTTACCTTATAGTGGAGACTGAACGTCATTCAGAAGAGTTTGCTCAATGCAAAAGCCACCCTGTATTTTGTGTAATAGCTTTTCTAAAAAAACTTAGAGTAATGGTGTTTCATAATGCTGTCAGGTCTTTTAGGAACTACAGAATTCATGAAGTTGGTGTATTTTGTTGTGACAGACGCAGGATTGGCATTAATTGAAACACATCTTTGGAAACAGGAGTGTTAAAAACTGGTAACCACAGGAAAATGTTTTGATGAATGAGCATCCTAGGTGAGAAGGACTGATTATGGTAGTAAAGTTACTTGTTAAATGATAATAGTGAAAATGGTGTTTAATTTGTAGCTCTCTTCCTAGCCGTCATAGTCTGGCCTTAGATACATGTTACATGCAAGTATTATGTGCAAACTTCGTATTAGTAACAGCCAACTTTGCATCTTCTGTATTACTATCATTTTCTCCAAAAGAGAGTTGTTTTGATTGCCAAATCAGTTGCAGAAAGGTTTGATGTAAAAAATCTCTTCCAAAAAGTTGATGTAAAAATCCCTCTAATTTTCTAAAATACTACTAAAATCAGATGTCGAAATGAGAGGATAAAATGTATATTCTATTTGCTAGAGGAAGTGTTTTCCAAAGTGCCTGGAAGTACAAAGCCCAACAAATGTTTCTGCTTTGAATACTTGAGCTCTTATGTTTCACTGCACCCAGTGAAGTGTACAGTGGACACGTAGCCTAGATGACAGCTAACAGTAATTCTTCAAGTAAGAAATTTTTGAGTATGTATGATTAGGGTGGATACTAAACTGAATGTGTGTTGTGGCTGAATGGGAGGTTACAAATAACCTGAGCTTCTAGGTGTGTGGAGATTCTGTTTACTACCCACCCTACTTGAGTACTTTAGGTAACAGAAGATCCGTTTTCAAAGTTTTTAAGGTTTACTTGTTCAGTCAGTTTTATTGAAAGTTTGTGGAATTTTGATCAATGAAAAGGCAAACTTCTAAAGAAAGAATAGGTTTTTTTAAATGCTGTCTTTCGCTTTTTTTTTTTGTGGGCAATGAGTGAGAATAATTGTTAGATTTTTACCTGGGATCTCTCTTTTTTTAGGCGCCAAAATACGTACAAGTATTGTCTTAAGCCAGAGGAGACTTTGTGTCTCAACCACTTGGCCTGTGCTCTTGAACTGTGCATGTTTCTGGCTACAGTATTCAAACGGAGCAATGTCTGTTACTGTGCTCCACAGTCCTTGAAGGGCTTTTGTCTTGATTCTGGAAACAAGTCTGTGCAATTGAAGGAAGGACATATTCAGTAGAAATTTTTTGTTTATGAATTTAGTAATGCCCCAGGTAGTTCAAGGGGAAGCAACTCTTGTATGACATGGGGCACAGTGCTTAGAGGCATTTGTGTGACATCTTGCTCAATGATCTCTTCATGTGACAGTGAGATTCCTGTTTGTAAATGTACTCTGAGCATGGGAAATGGGCCTGATGATTCCCCATTACACCAGAAATACAGTTTCATTAGGAAAGGATGGATCTTAAGAAAGACTGCAGAATAAATCAAGTAGACTTTTCAGTGCATGCTTCAATTATGTATTAGATTTGAAAACAGTGGTTTGGGTTGGAAGGGACCTTAAAGCTCATCTAGTTTCAATGCTCCTGCTGTGGGCAGGGACACCTTCCTCTAGGTCAGGGGCCCAACCAACCTGGCCTTGAACGCTTCCAGAAATGGGACAGCCACAGCTTCTCTGGGCAACCTGCTTCAGCGTCCCACCAGTCTCAGTAATGATTTTCCTCTTAATATCTAACCTAAACATACTCTTTCAGTTTGACGCCATTGCCTCTTGTCCTGTCATTACCTGCCCTTCTAGAAAATCCCTCTCTGGGTTTTTTTTATGCTCCCTTTAACTACTGGAAGGCTGCAATTAGGTCTTCCTGTAGCCTTCTCTTCTCCTCACTGAATAACCCCAGCTCTCTCAGCCTGTCTTTGTGGAAGAGTTGCTCCAGCCCTATACAACTTCCTCAAAGTATGATAGATAATAGAGTGTCTGTGGACTTTTTTTGTTCCCCTTTTTTATATAGTGACACAGTTTAAGATTAACTGTCAGATCACATCCAGTTCTCTGAAATATTTTGTAGTTTAGATGAAAACAAGTCTCCACATGGAAGAAAGTGAGAAGAGCATTTATGCCAGTCAAGTTTATAGACATTGTTCTTTCTCTCACAAATTTTCTTCCCCTTTTCTCTCCCTATTGCTGGTAACAATTGCATCAGTCGTAGGAGAGCTATCAAGTTAAGCTTCATGCACCCCTGTGAAGTTGTTTTTATGCAAATATGGTTCAGTTGCTTTAGTTTCTTATTTGAGAGGAATTTTAGTAGGAAACCTGATAAATTAAAACTGGAAAGCAAGTGGGTAAAGCAAGACAAAAACCCCAGAGTTCCTTCTTGAATGATGGCCTTGGGGATTATTTCTTTTTTTTTCAATTTAAAGGGCATTGATTAAGTTTAGAATAATGGAATATTGTAATGGTAGTTTAAATGAAATCTGAAATGCTTTAGGATCACCAGATATACTGGCATGCTTTGACTGAAGCATGGGCAGCTGGACAGACTCCCCTCACAGCTCCTCCTGTGCCTTTTCTTTGAAGCTTCAGGATGATGAATTTGGAACATTGCATTTGTTCAGCAACAGGATGTGTTCATTTGCATCTCTCTGCTTACTTGAGAGATTTGCATGATCCCTAAAAGCATTTGTCTTAAAAGCACAGTTTCTGTCACTGCAGAGAGAAACCAGATACCAAATTGTGGTTGTGGCAAACAGAGCAGTGGGGCCACAGGGACAGACTCTGAGAAAGTGGGGGAAAGACCTGCTAGCTAGCACCATCAGATCTTTTACAAATTAAGTCTGACTTTTTACAATAATACTTATGTGCCTATGGGATTACACTTTCTGACAAAGATGGTTTTAACAACATGTAGAAAGAAAGTAAACTTCAGCATATTCTGGAAAATAACCAACAACACTTGGCGTGGTTCTAACAAGGAGCTTCCAGTGGTTTCTTCTCCAGATTCACATCCGTTTAAATCTAAGCTTTCATTTTTCATAGTTGTGTTTGTGAAATGTTTTGTTTCTGCCCAGGAGACAGTAATGGGCTCAGGCATATCATTCTGCACTTTTGAAGAATACGAATGTTAAGTCCTATGTTTGCGGGTCGGCAGTACTTAATGCTGGATTGATGGCTGACTTCTTACTACTGTAAGTTTCAGGAAGAGAAAAGGCATAGAAAATCCAGTTATCAGTGAAAATAAACTTTTCAAGTTCTTAGTGGGTGGTATTTCCTATTTAGGTTGAAGAAAGGATCTGAGACTCACAGAGTAAATAGGCTCTGTCGTTTTTTATTGCCAATCGCAGAGTGTTAAAAGTCTGTGTCAGCAACAGGATGGACCTTCACATCACTAAATGCGTTTGTCTGTTGAGCATGGAAGAAACTGTTTCTGTGTGTGAGAGTGGTGTTCAGATTTGTCCTCTGCATCTGGAGACATTTCAATGTAGATGGTGGAGACATTTCAATGAAGATGGTGGAGACATTTCAATGAAGATGGTATTGGAAAAGGGCACTGGCAGGCCTAACACTCAGATCTGTTTTCCAGTAAAACTCTTTGTTAGGTTCTGAAGATGGAAGAATCCCTTTTTCTTATGCCTTTGTCCGTATTTAAATCCAGAATCTTAGTTTTGCATTCTTCCTGACAAAAATGACGTCACTCACTGTTACTTCGTGCCTATCAGTTTTAAAAGCAGAACAGCAGTGTGGACAGCACTCTGGTGAAGACAGATGAGAAGCGGCTAACATTTTATTAACACTGAACGCTGTCAATTTTAACCAGCAACCTGGCAGGTTGTCTAGTCCTTTTTCTAGTTCTGTTCTGCATTAAAAGTTAATATAAATTCAAATTTGTCTTTATTTGTCTTTATTGCATATACTTAGACTGAGAGCTCATAAGTGATGTTTCCCTGTAACTAATACAATTTTGTTATTTCTGTATGATAAGCTGATACGTAGCTTGATTTGTACAGCGATCTCAAATTTATTTTCACTTTAAGAGCTTCAGTTTAAATACTCAAGTTATCTAAATCTCATTATTTTCTACAACATTCAGTGTTCTTCATAGTCAACTTGTAGAGTTTGAATAAACAGTTCAGAAAGCCTGGGTATAATGCAATTGCATTATTACGCTTTGGTTACTTGGCAGTTTAAAACTATTTTCTTCCAATTTGGAATTAAAGCCTTTATTGGCAGATGTGGAACTAAGTATTAACTGGATATTCTCAAAATATTTTCCTTCTGTTTCAAACTTTTAATGGTTTTTCTTGGCTGTTTTAAAAATAAAATGCTGTTTTAGTAACAAGATTTCCTTCCAACTGAAAATTGCATATTCTTTTAAATTATAAGGACTAGCTATTTCTGTTTTTTCAAAGAATTTCCAAAAAAGTTTGCTCACAGCTTTAGTTCTTTTTCCATTTGATAGAATCCATTTTGCATTCATGTGAAACTAGAGCAGTTTCTTTGCCCCCCCTTTTTTTTTTCTTTTTAATGAAGGCTGAGGAGGTAAATTGAGTAGGCAAAGAATGTTTTCCTTGCAGCAACTTTACAGTCTGCAGCAAAGAGCCAAAATTTTGGCTCCTTTGTGTGTTTAGAATGCCTAGATTCCATGTTCCACCTTGGAATGTATGTGTGTAGGCTTATCCATCTCCGTAACTTATTTAGTTACATTGTCCCTTTCTGGGCATTTTACTGGCTGCCGGAGTTTTTCCTTGATTTCCTGCCCCCTTTCTCTTCTTGCATCTACCTGCTCAGTTATTCATGGTTACCTGCAGTAGCAAAGGAAGCAATTAGTGAATGCTCCTGTGGTGCTGTTAGAGCTGCAGCAGCTCTCCTGCTTATTACATCTCTTTTTGTTTGAGGAACTTGTGGACAGCTCTTAGAGAAATGGAGAAATTTTAAATTTTGCATGTGTTTTATTTACTGGACTTTCATTTGACTTGTGAATCTGAGAAGTGATTACACAGTAATCTTGGACAGACTGTCTAGGATGAATCCCATAATGTATTTCTGGATAATTTCAAGTTTCTAAAGGAGGAACTGGCATGTCTCACTGGAGACACAAATACCAGTTTTTTTGTGATCAGGTGTCATCTCTTGAAGTTGAAATCGTATGTTAATAATTCATTGACTCAACAAAGTAAAAACTTCCCCCATTCCCAGTTTCTGGATCAGTCAATATTTCTGTTTTATCAATAAAGTCCAGTGTTTGAACATTTTATTCTACATTATCCTATAAAGAGAACAACTCTACATAAAACAAATATCTATACTGAATTAATTAGTGAAGCCCATTAATAGTTCTGGACTGAGACCAGACCCAGTGGTATTCAATTGCTTTGGGTTAACACTAAGTTTGTGACTGAGTCTAAATCACATCCTGTGGTGTTTCAACTGCTGGAGAAAATAAAATATTGAATGTAACATTCTTTACAGCAGTGAAAGTGTGAGGCTTCTTTTGATGAATTCAGTGTTCTGTGAGAACCTATCGGCTCTAGTCAAGATACATTTTTCTTTTTAAGATTTTTGATTTTTAGGGTTTTTTAAATTTTAAATATATTACTCCTCAACACTCTCACTTTCTTACTCCTTTGTCTTTTCTACCAATGTAATTTTTCTCAGACAGACTAGTGTGTAAGATCTCGTAGGTTTTATTAGCAGTGGAGCTGCTGATGAATAGAGTTCACCTGAACATGGGTTTGACACGTTGATTACATTTAAAATTCTACGTTTTCTTTGCAGAAGAAAAATACTGAGGACTTTTTATTTCTCCTGAGTACTTAAAGTTCAGAGTGATAAATAAGCCTACAAAATTTCATGCTATAAGGAGATAATTGTTGAAAGTAGTTTATAGAATTAAAAACCTAGTTGTATGGAATCATTGTTTTGCATACTAGAGCTTCACTTGCTCTTCACTTTTGCATTGGACATGGAAGATTTTACAGCTCTGCTCAAAGACTCCAGCTGCCAAAACTCACTTTCCAAAACTGCACCTGTCTGCCCCTGTATTCTGTTGACTGGTATTGGAGAGCATCATCTGTCCTACTCAAGTACTGTGGGTCTTCTGTGCTCTGAATGTGTTGAAATCCACACAGACTGATTAATTTTGGTCAATAGTCCAGAAATCCTGGCCATGTTAATTTCTTCATCCAAACACCTCTACTTCTCAGAAATGGAGTTTTCAGTAGGAAAAAAAGGGGTTACGGGCATTTGGTCAAGGTAGATTGATGTATAAGATGGGAAACAGAACAAAAACCCCTGCTTGCTGATGGGTTTTTCCCGCTCTCCTATTACTCGTTCCCATAGAAGCCAGCACAAGTTGTACAGAGTTTTTTGTAAAGAGAAAGAAAATACTTGAAAGTTGTGATTAAAGTCTTAGATAGAGGGAAGTATTATGAAATTTATAAAATAGCTGTCAAGTAAATCTTTTGCTCAGTAGAAACAATGTCACAATCCTATTGTATTCAGTAGAGCCAGATTTCTAAACACTGTAAAAACTTCTGAATGAAATTTTTGGCTTGAATTCAAAGAAATTGATTTAATGTATATACGCTTGAGTTCATGTACATATTTAAAATAGATTTTAAAAGTTAATTACAAATGCCAAGTACATATGAATTTCCTTGATAGTATACTCTTAGTCATACCACAGAAATGCATTTTAATCCTTTTTATGAATCTGTTTTCTGGATTTCCTCCCTGTTCCTGGAACCAAGTCATAATACCAGGGCATCAGTCAGCCAGGAAAAATGTTTCAGGAGAATTATTTTCACAGAAGAGCTGCTGTTGCTTAATGCACTAGACACAGCCCACTGTCAGAAAATCCCTTCATCTGTTTGTTCTTTTATTAAGGTATAAAGAAAACAAAGGTACAAAAAAAGATGAAGTTAGCAACTTTATTTTTCCCCCCTGAGGCTTCAGTAATTGTTATTATTAATTCATTACTGCAGAATATTGTGATTTCTTGAAGCAGGGATTGTCCTCAAGCATGCTGAGATCAGCCACAACAGTCTTTTAGTTGACACACTACCAGCAGTAGCAGTAATTATTACTTAATTAAATATTATTAATTAATATGTTCAATGCAGTGTTTGTACTCTTCAGTATTATTACACACATGCACATTACTGTCCACATTTATTAAGAAGCAAATTTGAGGGGGGGAAAAGGGAACACATTAATGTTCTATGAAGTTTAAATCTAGAAGAAATTTAAACAACATCTCTGAGCGAATATTTCACTAAAAATTTGGATGTAGTACCTCTTGGATTAGTTGGTTAATGTGACTTGGGATCTCCCTCTTGCCTTTGCCCTGAGTCTTCAGTTAGCTATTGTTAAATTTAGAGTTAAAGAATTTGCAGTTTGCTTAAAAATGGCAGTATTTGTCTTTGTCAGCTGGTAGACGTAGACAAACTTATTTCATAAGTGAATTATTTATTACATTTACGTGAAGGGCAAAAGGTCACTTGAATTAGTTGGAAGATCTTTTCACTATTCATTCATCTGAATTAGACCATATGAGGGAAATAAGAATTGTGAGATGTAAGATGCATTAGGCTACAGCAACATAAAGTAAAATAGTGCTTTTTTATTTTGCTTAAAGGCTTTTTTTGGGCATGATGGTTCACAGGTTAATGTTGAACAAAAAGATGATATCTGGATGATAAAGCACAAGAGAACGAGTATGGCTTCAGTACCACTAAAATGGTGGGAGGACATAATTCTCTTGAAATATTGAAGTTACCCACACAGGAAAAAAAAGTGAAATTAATACAAAAGTCAGACACAAGCAAGAAAACCCATTATGTCTGACTATTAAAAGAGATGGGAACATATTTGGAAGTAATGGCATGCAGAATAGAACTTACTCTGACATACCGTATTAAACATGGTGCTTTGCCTAAACTAGAGATGATAAATCACCCCCTCTTTATGAAATAATAGTAGACATGCTTGAAATAGTCAGGAATGGTAGGATGGTTATATAGGCAGTATGCTGTTTGAAATGAGGAAAAGTCAATATTCTAATGGATTATGTAAATAAATATAGATAGTATTTGAATACAGAGGGGGACTAAATCAGCCTAACAATTATAAAACGGCATTGATTTTCTTTGTAAAAAGACAGCTTCGCAAAGTAATTCTTTTTTGTTTACTAAATATGGTGGCTCTTGAGGTGAGATAGTTCTGTGCATTGTTCTTATATCAACTGAGGTGCAATGAAGCTGTAAAATCTATACCCCAATTTTTATTCTTTGCAGTGTACAGAATGGCATTGGTACTTTAGTCCTTATATAACAAGCTCTTTTGTAAATTCCAGGATGGAGGAAATAATTGTTATACATTAATAAAGTGAGACTGATTACTTCATCAAAGTTACTTATGCCAAACTGGTTCTCATTTAAAAGCTATCACAAGAAGAATTGATGTTATCTATCTCTGCTTTCTGACCAGTCAGCTTCCTTTCACATTTATTCTCCTGAAATGGTGAACCTCTTGAAGATTTTGAAATCGATACCGCCAGTACTCTTCTTAAAAATTTGGTATTGAACTTGTTTTTTGGGGTCAAGTTGCTGGTCGCTGTTAAATTGGTGGTTAATAGGTTGTGGTGGAGTAGAACTGTGCACATGTGTATCCATTCTGCAGGGAAGCCACAGTTCTCTCTGGAATGGATGCACACCTGTATCATCTTGCCATGGATTTATAGGTGTCTGAGACCCATACCTGTGAGGGGAACTACAGTGTACACAATATTGTACTCCAGCAGTCCTGTGAGGTCTTCTAGGTTCTTATTTGGTTGTCACAGTTTACAAAAGGGTGTTTATAACCCTACGCTGCTGAGAGCTTAATGATCCCCTACTACTTGTAATATTAGGAACTTTCAGCCAGATTAATTTGCAGCTTCCAGTTCTCTTTGCTGAGGAGTAAACCCTTGGGGCTTTAGTTGCACTGCAAGAAATTAGAGCTGTACTTACGTTGTTGTGCTGTCAGTTTGCTTTCGTTTATCTAAATAGTTAAAGACAGGCTGTGAGTACAGACTAGAATGTAAAATTCCCAGTGCACTAGAGTGAGGCCAAATACAAATGTGAGTCATTGACTTGAGGGGAATTTGCCAAAATTGCAAATTAGATCTGCTAGAAATGAAGTTTTTCCTGTTGAAAAGATCTGTAGCTTTTTGCAGATGTCAGTGACGGCTGCAAGCGCTGAATGTACTGGGATTCAGTCAAAGTATCTTAATAAATATGTCTTAGAGCGAAAGAAATTTTGAGAAAAATGAACTTCCCTTACTATTTTAATTCTCATAAAACTGTCTAAATATCAATAGGAGGGCACACTTCCTGTTCATATTTCGGCATCTTTTCTGGAACTAAGAAGTTAGTTTTATGAAGCATGATAGGGATTTAATTATATAAATAAATTAATTCACATAATTTTCAGTCAAAAGTCTTGGTTAGATCTTGTAGGTCAAGAGGAAGCTGTTCTAGTTTTTTTAAAATGCTATTCTGTCTCTGCTCTTTCAAAAAAAAAAAAAACACAAATAGAAAAATCTTGACTAGATGAGGCCTCTTTGGAGATTCCTCACACATGCCTCACACCCTCGATGTGCATACACAAGATTAATGAATATTGCTGAGATTTTACGTTATAGGTTATAACCTCAAATTACAGCAGAATTTAATTCCTGTTTAGAACCCTGGCATCTGACCTGTTTGTCTTCCAGTTTCCAGTTTTTTGTTTCATCCTGTTACTGCTCATGCCAGTATAAACCCCTGATACCTTGAGTTTCATTTTACTTATTTGGCATAAATAAGCCAAGGCCAACAGTAGAACTTGTGGAAAATACGAATTCTGATCATACAGTAAAGGTAGTAAATAATTCATAGATTCTCCTAGCTAGTTGGGATCAGCAGATCCTCGTGTCTGACCTCTTCCTTCAAATAAACACAAGGATTTCATTCATGTACTCTTCTACTAAGAGTATTATAGCGAGGTATACTTACAACCAAGTTTAGTGTATTTGCTACTCCAGTAAAAGTGGATCTAGTAGTCATTTTCCTTATGTAAGAAAGTTTTATGTGAGACAGGTAGGAATTTATTTCAACCATCATGAAACTTGAAACTTTAAGTGGGGCAAAATATATACTGTAAAGGGCCTGAGGAAGGCAAGAAAATTAGCAATACCCTGGTTGGGGCAGAAAGGGTTGGTGGAAGTCACAGATAGGTAACATCAAACTATAACATAACAGCATCAAAAGTCATGATTTCTGAAACTTGGAATTAAAAATCCTGGTTTCAGATGTAGCTTGTGTATTTCATATTTTAGAAGCAATGATCCATGTTTTAGAAGCAGTCATTAATGAAGTTTAGGATAAGCATCTAATTGTCTTAAATGATAGAACATAGGAAAATTGTTTCCTTCAAATAGCTTCTAAATTTTTCCCATGGTTTCTTACAGCCTCTGCTCTGGGAATCTTGAATATCATAAGTGATCAGCTCCTCTGTTTACTGAGATGAAAAGGATAGAGAGCAAAAGTGTTCTTGAATTTTATTGTAGTGGTTCTGGCACAGGGGATTCCCCTTCCCAGCCCCCCAACACTTTTTCACCATTTCATGGGCAAAATGCTTTTCTGTATTTCTGTCATTCATTTGCATAAACTGCAAGAGAAAACAAAGTCCAGAGTGGTGTTTTATTAATACTGTGAATAGCACAGTCTCAGTTGTTAGTTCTTTTCTGTCTTGTACCCTCGGGATTTAGCAAATGTGCCCTAATGCAGTATTTTCATCCCGTTTCAGTCATGTCTCCCTTCATCCTGTTTCACTCATGCCTCCCTTCGTGCCGTTTCTCACCTGTCCCAAAGAAAGGCTGGAGAACACACCTTTTGGAGTCTGATGGCAAAATGGCTTGATGGCTTGATTCCTCTGTTAATATCAATGAAACAGCTGTGGAATTTTCAAACTTTTTTGATAAAAAGGAATGTTCGGAGCTTAAGGATGTTAAAAGCCAAGGTTATCTTTTTATAGGTGATGAAATTCAAAGAAAACTTCTGTCTTGTGAAATAAAAAGTAAATGAAGGAGATAAGATGGAGAAACTCTCATACGAAAACTGCTTCTGCAACTTCTCTGTCTCTATATTATAGACTGAATTACTCCATGAATGTAATTCTGACTCCAGGTGACCTGGTTCGAGTTGCCTCCCTGTGTCAGTGCCTTTTAGAATATCCTTGACTACTCTTGGTAAATCTCTTTTCTGTACAGATCCAAGGGTAAGGGCTTCACAGCATAAATTCATTACCTCATGTGTCAATAATCGAACTTTGAAGCACAAGTCTTTCATCCTCATATTTTTCAAAATTCTGCTACTAATAAGCTAGAACTTATTTACTGTGCTGACCAATGTTCTGGAGATAAGGGAAGTAGAAAAAACTATTTAGACCCTTAGTTCTGGTATGCTTCCATTCAAATTTAGATTTTTTTCCCTCTATATGATCAGTGGTTCCTATTTTTGGAGGCAATAAGGGGACCAGGCATCCAAAGGATAACACCACAGGTTGGATGTGGAATTCTAGAAAATTAGGGCCCATATGGATTTTACTTTGTTACTCAGTTTTGAGATGATACTGTCAATAAGTCTTTTAACTTGGTCCTATCCTGCCTCTTACCAAATTTTCTTCAATTATTTATGATGTTATTATTTTAATGTCTCACGGCTATTCTTCAATATTCTGGGTGGTTTTTTTTTCTTTTTTTTTTTTTTTTAAGCTAGTTAATTCCTACATCTTCAGGCCTATATTTCCAACAAAGCCATTTGATTTTCATTACTGTGAACACAAGGTTTAAGACAGTCTACTTATTGATCTGATAGAACATGGGCCAAGTCTTTTCATATCAGACATAATGTGTGAAGTAGTGATCCCTTTTTTTGATGGATATTGGATCTAATCTTGGGCTATTGTTGCCTGAACAAGAGTAGATAACCAGTTTCTTCATATGTAAGCAAATATTCCCTGTGCACGCAAAACCTATTTTTTTGTGATTTTTTCTGTGAAAGCTAGAATACGTGAGATAGTAGTGATGTGTTCATATATTTTAGTCCTTATTCTCTCTACCCTCAACTTTATTTTCCTTGTTGTTATTCCTCTGTGGTGTACATGCATTGAGTCACTAATCCCATTGTTTCAATGACTATTTTTTATATACTTGTATGGTTCCAGCCTCATTTATATGTATTACGAGCCGTGTATGCCTAAAAATACAGCAATAATATCGTCTGTAGTGCCACACAGGTTAGAAAGGATAACATTGCACTGCCTGTTGCCTGTCACCTTTGTAAAGTATTGTTCTGCCAGTGGCCATTGATTTTTGTGAATCATTCAGGGTTTATGGAGAGTAGTGATTTGGGAAATGTCAAGACACCAATCACAAGGTGTTATGGAGTAGTTTTGTTCACAACTAGTAATCATTTTTACCACTAAAACATTTTTATTGTGTAGTCCTATACTCCTGTCAGCTGTTGAAAAGTGTGACTGTGGAACGTAGGTGTGAATGTAGCCTAAGCACTCCGTGTCAGCAAGTCTACACCTGCCTTCAATTGGCACCTGCCACCACATGGATTGTTGGGATTTTCCTTTGAAAGGACTTACACTGTACATTATGCATTTAAAAAGGCTGATGAAAATCTGGGAGCAAGTGAAGAAAGAATATAAAAGGATAATGCTGACATTTCAGTGGGCAATACAAATTTGAATTGTGGTGACACTGCTATTGTCGGCATCCCAGCAATATGAGCTTTAAGGACAGAGTGCTAAAGCATCATTGGTCTAGGAGAAAAAGAAACCACAATCAACATAGCAGTGTGATGCTACTTATAAAAGAGAAAGAATGGAATATAGTTTGGGAGTTTATGATTCATACAATATATTTTTCCTTTGCATTTTCTTTCCTTTTTTTTTTTTTTTTGTGTGTGGGATTTCCGTATTGTAAAGTGAGTGATATTAAAGCAGGGTTCTTGGTATTTGAGGCCACTCTGCAGCACCTCTTTGGTCTCTAAGTGCTGTTGGCAGTATAAGGTTACTTGTTCAAGCCCTGAAAGGAAACAGTGCTGAAGTGGAAAAATCCCTGTAGCAAATGTGGATCACGCTCCACCCTACTGGACTCACCACCTTGCATAGAGCTGTGAAAGAAATTAGCTCAATTTGTGGTTCTCTGGACACTATTAATTAGCTGATTGTTATTTTTTAAGTGAATATTGTGCTACAGAGAAGCTCAGTAAGTGATTTCCCTAAAACCATTTTTAATTAAGGTTGTTCAAGAAGAACCTGCATTTTTGAGTCCTAATATTGTATGTAGGGTAATACTGTGTATTCAAGAGGAAATGCTACTGGAGGTTTAATTTCTCTGTTACTATTTTAAGGAGACAACATAGAAACTGAAGAGTAGACAGGGAATGAAGATAATATTAACTTTATAGTTTGAATGTGTCCAGGAAAACACAGAAATCAATGGTGGAAGTTAAAATCAGGATATCACATGTTATTTATGACTGCTAATATCGTAGAAGTATTTTTAAAGCCCCATGTTATTAGTAGGTAGCTGGGGAAGACATACTGTTTAATCTTTGAGAAAAAGAACTTGGTGTCTAAAGGTACCTGAGTAAGAAAAGAGGGAGAAGTACTTGGCAATTAAATCAAAAGTGAGATGGAATACATTTGCAGTGGAATGAATTAGTTGTTGCTAAAGGCTTTCTGAATGCTAGAAACAACTCTTTTACAAGCACAGTATTTTCTAAATGTCTTTGAAAATCTCTTTTGGAACTTGACAACTCATTTGGTAGATGTCAGCTTCAAGGTTCAAAAAGCTTGGCATATAAAATTCAGCTTGGAATGGAAAATCTAGAGCAGCTTTCCTGGCAGATGCTCCCAGCAGCATCACAGAAAACTTCCACAGCATAGGTGATAGGGTTTTAACACAGTTGTCTTAGTGCTGGATTAATTTGTAGACACTGTTCCATAGTTACTTGGCATTAGGGCAACTTAATAAAGGAGGAATCAAGTTCATGTGAAGTGGTGTGTAAATCTTGACAAAAGCAGCTAAGTTAGAGCAGACACAGCACAAACCTACTTGTGCAGTAGCCATCTGGGCTGTTTTGTTGAGAATATAGAGCTTTATTGATTTTTACCAGGTAACCTCTTTTTTTTTCCCTTTTTTTGAAGTGAAAGCTGTTGGAAAGGACTCTGTATGCCATTAAATCAGTGATAATTTTCAGATGGAGATAAAAATGTTCAATTTGTCTGGTTATTTTCATGGAGTGTTCTAGCCATTAGTGGAAGTAGAAGGCAAAGATAACATGCCTTGTTCTTAATCCAGATCTCTCTGAAGCAGTTAATTATTCTGGATATATCATCATCTTAAATGTTACAGAGAATGAAAATACCTGATGGTTGTTTAAGTGGAAATGTGTATGGTTTTTCTTAACTTTTCCCACTAGTTTCCAGTGTTCTTTTATATGCTGACAGACCATTTGTCTCAGTGTTGCTATCTATAATAGCATCTATAATATCATGTAATATTATGAAAGGGCAGCCCTTTTTTTTTGCATAGGACATAAGTTATTGAATTTCAAGTTTGACTTTTTGACTCTTTCTATGCTCCTGGAAAGAAGATACAATATCTCTGCTGCTGCTCTCACTTCTAAATCATGATTTATAATTCTTTTGGTCTGTCTGAGGACGATTTTTGTTGTCTTTGTACTGTAAGAGGTCACATAGAGAACTCCTTATCAGAGATTAGGACCCAGCTGTGCTGGCATGACACAAGCATACAAGATAAAGCCAGGGCACATCATTTACAGAGTTTGCAGTGGGTGTGTGTGTGTGTGTGTCTGGACTCTGTGGCTGCTCCTTTTGGTGATTTTTGTCTGTGTAGCTACCACACCTGGATTCTTACAGTAAGAGGAGGGCCACCCGTGTCCTGGGGGACATCAGAGACAGGACTGCCAGCTGGGCAAGGGAGGGGATTGCCCCCCTTTTCTTTGCTCTGGGGAGGCCTCACCTCGAGTGCTGGGGGCAGTTCTGAGTGCCACAATGTAAGGTATTGAGGTATTAGAGAGCTTCCAAAGGAGAGATACAAAGGTCGTTCAGGTTCTTGAAGGGGGAGCCTTACAAGAAGAGGCTGAAGTGACTTGGTCTGTTCATCCTGGAGGAGACTGAGGGCAGACCTCACAGCAGTTACAGCTTCCTCATAAGGGGAAGAGGAGGGGCAGGTACTGATCTTTTTTCTCAGTGGTAACAGTGACAGGACCCAAGGGAAGGGCCTGAAGTTGCGTCAGGGGAGGTTTAGGTTGGATATCAGGAAAAGGTTCATCACCCAGATGGTGGTTTGGCACTGGAAAAGGCTCCCCAGGGCAGTGTTCATGGCACCAAACCTGCCAGTGTTCAAGAAGCTTTTGGACAACACACATGGTGTAACTGTGTGTGCACAGCCAGGAGCTGGACTTCAGTGATCCTTTCTGGTTCCTTCCAACTCAGGATGTTCTGTGGTTCTGTGATTCAGTGCAGCTATTTCATTATGCATTTATGTAATTTCCCATTGAAACATGTTAGTTGAACAGGTAATGTGATGTATTCATGCCATGCTGCTTTTAAGACAAGTGATTTTTTGAACATAGTGCCAAAGGATTGAAACTCTTCTAAATTGGCCTACGTGACAGTGGAGGCAAATGTGCATTGCAGTCTTTTCAGGCTTTGAATGAGAAGCCTGGAGGTATTTGCACAATATTAAATAAGTAATTTAGTAAAAATATTGCAAGGTCTGTTACAAATCTACTGATAATATTTTTCAGGTTTTAAAGAATGTTTAACATTGCATACATTTGGGTGCCTAATTCTGTGGAATTCAGACAAGTACTATGATTTTCCTACAGAATTAAAAAAAAACACCCACAGAACTAAATAATGTTTTTTGCAATATCAGAGTCACCAAAAAATGTATAGAAAGAAATCCACTTGAGACAGTGACTAGGGAAATGTAGGTAACTGAATAGCTTTAAAAATGTAAATAAGAACTTCCAGACACTTCCAGTATTCACATAGTCTTTATGTAATTTGTGGTTCCCAAGTTCATGCCTCTAGGTATGCTCGAAGTCAATTAATTTTGACATCTGGCTCCTTTTTCCTGCTCCTTTGGGATTCACGGAATAGGCATTGCCCTGACTTCTTCACCTGTGGAACCAGATGTTAGAAGGATGCTAACAGTGTTCTTTCAAAAAGCCACTGAAAACACATGAAGGAGAAGTTTCAGGTTTTATCAACTTTCTCGCATATACCTGTCTCAACTTGACATAAGTCGTTCTACCAATTTCTCAGTGATTTGATTCTCGTGGTATTTCTCTGCTTGAACACTGTTTTTCTGCTGGAAAAGAAGGACCTAACTGGCATGACAGGAAATTTGGAACAGACTTACGCTTTATCCAGTAGGTCAATGTCTTGAAAATTGGAATATATTTGGGAAGCCTCCATTTCAGTCTTTCTGGCATAGAGGATATGAAGCCCTAGAACCAAGTAGAGCTCCTGAATTAAGTTAGTATTCTGAGGATATTTCCATCAGTTTTGCTGGAGCTCTTCTGTTTAAATTGGTCAGAAAATCAGTGAAGCATTCAGCACTTTCTGAAAAACTCTCTCTAGTTCCGTGGTTGAATCATGAGGAGGAGTAGAAACATGCGGGTCAAAAGTCCCTGAGGCAAATGAGGGATTTGAGTCCAGGACATCTATAATGTTTTCCCAGATTCTTATTATCAGGCTGTAGAATAGAGAGGCTTAGCAGGTCATAGATTTCTTCTTCTGCTAATGTGTAAAAGTAGTTACCCTAATGTTTCTCTAATGCTTTTAAGGGCTGTCTACCTTAGCTTGCTTTTCACTAAAGAAGCCATTGAAATGAGTGTTTTCCCAATAGAAGGAGGTGATTTTTTACTGTTGTTGTGATACGTGCAACTTAGGATCACCATCTGCACTCCATTTCTACCTCACATAAATTACTGGTTGTTTAATTTAGCTTTTCTCTTGTGTCATTTATTTTCGCATTCAGAGGTAGCAGCTTTACCAGTAGATAATAGGAAGTTATTAACTTGTTTCACCTTACATTCCCACAACCACATGCTGCTATATCTTATAATAACCTTGGCTTCAGTAATGTGGCCCTTTGTGGGATCTTTCGAGTGTGCTGTGTAATTATATTGCGACTACCAAATGAATGTAGACTGTCGTTCCATTACCCTGCTAATCTAATATGGTGATAGAGGTGTTGTTTGTGTGATGCTTTCCCACTTGTCTCATCTGATAAAACTCTGTTTGAAATTATCTGTGTCCTTTTTCTGCAACACTGGTGGATTCTGCTCCATGGTTCAGCCAGTAAAGGAGTAAGGAAACTTCTAAAACTGAATTGGTAAAATTGATGGAAATAATGCTGATTTCCATGTTTTGAAGGAGCATTGCCTGCAGTGGACTCAACAAAATTTAAACTGTTTCTGGGAATTTTTTTCTGTAGTTTTAATTGGGAAGCTTCAAATACTTTTTTTCTGAAATCTTTTAACCTTAAACAATTACAAATAATACTTGTCAGAACTACAAAAGAAAATAAATGTTTATTTTCTTTTTAGTTATATATTACTTGTTGTATTTTTATCATTGCAGTTTTTCTTTGTAAGTTCCTAAGTAAAATAAATAGAGCATAAATAATTTAAAAATGTAAGGGGAAGAGAGGCTGAAACTCTAAAACTGGGGGATATATTCACTGTGGGCATTTAAATTATTTTTTGTTATCATTTAGTGCTGAGTTTAGCTCCTTTCGAGAATATTCCTGTAATTGGCAGAATATGGGATTCTCTGCAAGGAGATGGCAGTAAATGCAATTTGCCATCTGTGGGCAAATTTTTTTGTGGCAGCATACCTGTATCAAGAACGGCTGTTTATCGTCATGCTGTGTTTTGAAGTTAATGTCCAAATTTTCTAGTACTGCAGACCAGCCTCTTCAAATGAAAATTAATGGAGTTTAGCTAATTAAGCCATGTGAGGTCTGACCCTGTTTTCAAGATGTCCCCTATTGTTTATAATGTGACACATAGGTAATTGTTAAGAAGGACATGGTAGTGATTGCTAAAAATAAATGAGGTTCTGGAAGGTGAGAAGTTGAAAATATAAGCTCTAGTACCATTAACAGATGGAGACCTCTTAGTAGATATTAACTTTCTGATAATTGCAATGGATCACAGGTAATACATGCCCCCACTCTGGTTTCCAGTATTTGACTGTAGTGGTTACAAATTCTTTGGTATGCCTTAGAAAAGGTCATGTGCCTTTCCTCCTGCTGCAAAGAGACACACATTTCTACCGTGAAAAAACTCCTTGATCTGCCCTTTCCTATGTGGTTTTTCAATAAAATGAAGATTGTTTCTGTTGGAGATGAAGGGAATAATTTGTGGATCATTGTAACAGATTAATTGGTTTATGAACCCAAAGTTCTTTAGAGGATGCCACAAATATTTATGATGTCCTTGAGTTTTACACCAGATCTGTAAATTAGCTGAAAGATGTGTAAAAATTCATACAGTCAGACAGCTCCCTCCTGGCTATGCACATAAAGTGGCTCAGGAGCATAAATTATTCCTGCTGAGGTCAATCATAATTTATGCTATTTTGCTTCTGCATCTGCAATTCTCGGAAAGAAGAATATAAAGAACATCTGTATTTGAAGAAAGATTTCCCTCTTTGCATCAAATTTCATTCACTTAGGGAAATCTTTTGGTACAAATCATAATCTGAAAGGCTGCAATTTGAATTGGCAGGTCACAAGGGAAGAGTGCTTCAGACTGTATTTAAGAAAAAGCTGAAAACATTACCACAGCCTGGACAGTTGGACCTCAGAGATCTGTAGAGTTGTCACTGAGGATGTATTCAGTCACATGCATATGAAAGCAGAATAATCCTTTAAGAAATTATGTCAGACCAACTCCAGTTTCTTTTCTATAGCAGGTAGGCTGTTTAGTTTTCACATTTTAAGGAACTTTTTGTAATACACCTGAAGTAGTTTTAGTACATATGTTGATGATACCTTCCACGGATTAAAGGCTTTGATGGGGGTAATAATATCAGTAACTTGTTGCCTGTAATTCTTTGGCTAACTGTCCTTACTTTATTTGGGTGTGTAATGCTTCGGTTAGATGTCTAAAATGAATAAAACTAGCAGATAAGAGCTGTAGTAATGCAGGTAGAAGTAAACAAAGCAAAATTAGAGAGTCAGACTATTCCTACTAAATAGTATTTCCTGTCTTTGTCTTTTGCACCTTTATGACAGTGTTATCTGAAATTCCACGCAATGTATGCTACATATAATAGCTCAAACTGTAAATTAATTTAAGTATTTTTCTTAATTTCTTAATCTTTCTGATGTATCTCACTAAATGAAGGTTGACTCTACAGCTATTTGAGGTAAAGAATCCAATTTTTCTTTATGTCACTTCCAAACAAAAGATGTGTCTGTGAACAAAGCAGTCGATTTAGGCAAGTATGAACGGGTTATTTACGAGACCTAGTGGTTGTCTTGTCTCCAGTCCTTTTTTTTTTTTTCCTTGGATAAAAAAAAAGAACAGGATGAAAAAATAATGTATCGGCTTACATTATTGAAGTTCACCCTTTTTGAGACATAGTAATATTGGTGGTTTATATTAGAAATGGGCCTCACAAGTTTGAATTCAACATGAGATATTTTTGTGTTATATTGCCATTTTAATATCGAGCTCTAAAAGCTTATTTAATTTCATTCTATAAAGAAAAAAACTAGACTTTAGCTTTTTTCCCCCCCTCACTTATGTTCAGCTCATTTTTTTCCGGTCTGGTTAGCTATCATAGGCAGCATATACCATATTGCATTTTCAAAACTATATTTGAACATGCTTCCTCTAGATTAACAGAATTGTTGGGAAGCAAAATGAATAATAACAACTTTTGTGGTATTCATTTGGCTGTGCTGTCTAAGCTAGCAGTAGAGAATACAAGCTGTTGGAAAGGCATCAGGATGCCAGTAATTTAATCTGTAATGAATGGGAATGAGTAAGTCAGTCTGTCGTTTTAGTTTTATATTTATATTTATATTTATAAATTGCTTCATATTAATACCTACTAGAGTCTCCCCTGCAGACAGGCTGAGCGAGCTGGGAGAAGATAAGGCTCCTGGGAGACCTTAGAGTAGCCTTTCAGTACCTAAGAGGGGCTTACCAGACAGCCAGAGAGGGATTTCACAGGGTCATGTAGGGATTCAAGGGGGAATCCCTTTAACTGGCACGGGGTGGGTTTAGCTTAGGTATCAGGAAGAAATTCTTTACTTTGAGGGTGGTGAGGCACTAGAAAAGGTTTCCCAGAGCAGCTGTGAATGCCCCACCCCTGGATATGTCGAAGGCCAGGTTGGATGGGTTTCTGAGCAACCTCATCTAATGTAACAGGTCCCTACCCATGGCAGAGGTTTGTAATGAAATGATCTTTAAGGTTCCCTTCCAACCCAAACCATTCTCTGATATTCTGTGGTAATCCTTAGAATGAGACACTGTGCCTAGCGCTTAATCTCCTTTGATGAAATGTTAGGCCGCCTGACATCAACTCTGTGATGTGCTGAACAACTCCAAGAAATTCTGAACTCTTTAAGCCGCAGAAACAAGCAATGGTATAATTACCATTTCTGATGCCAGTACCATCTCTAATGAAGGATGTTTTTGTGCTGAGATGTAAAAAATTTGCATTTAAAATTCTCCTCTGTTTTATTTTTAAAAGGCAGTTTATGTCTGAAGAAGTGTCATTTACTGCAGAACACCAAAACAAAAACATGCAAATGACACCAGAGTTTACCATTTTCATCATGAATGTTGTTACTGCTTATAGAATGAAGATTTTGCTCCTATTTGCACTCTTTGTTATGTATATTTGTCATGTTCAGCATGTTTAATCCTGGTTTTCTTCCAAATTTCATTTTCTTTCACCATAAATGATAAAAAATGATAATGAAGTAAAGTGCCCTTTCTATCCTGTACTCTAATTGATTATAGCGTACAATAGCATCTTTTATAATATTGCTTCAAATCATATATTCTGTACTTCACTGTTTTAAGAGATATTTTAAGGAACAAAAATTGTGTGTGCTACTAGCTTTAGGCTCCTTTTTTTATTTTTGGAAAAAAAAAGGTAAAAAGTAAAAGTATCCATTTGAATATTGCTGCCTGGTATAAATTTTGCATTTTTCTTGCTACTTAGAGAAGAGAATTTAATTCATAAATGTAAATTGTTGCTTCTTTTTTATTACACTGCCTTTATTATAATCATAAGTTTTGATTTTTTTCTTGACAGTTTCAGGTCCTAGTATTCAATCTCTATCTGCATCATATTGGTGCATTTCCTATTTTGAAGCTCAACCAAAGTGGAATTCTAAGGTCAAATATATTTAATTATCTTTTATTGACAAGATTACTAACAAACCAAATACCAAAACCAAGTAGGTTTAACTTTACAATTTCCCTTTTTCTGTTAAAATACTCCAGTACTCGCAGAAATTTAACAAAAGACAGCAGAAAAATTAGATGGGTTTTGGAAGATTGTTTCAGAGTAATTGTGGCATGTGAGAACTTCTGTTTTTTTTAAACATTTTCAGTCATGTAGACCTACATCTTCACAAGAAGAAAAAAAACCCAAAACCCTCAGTCTGTCTTTTTAACGATTCATAGTCAATATTTTATTATTTTTTTTTTTTAACTAGGTAATGCCAAAATCCATATGGTGCTTTCCAGGCTGTTAATACTTCAAACTTGGAATGTGAAATGTGTTCGCTCTTAATTCACCCCAGGACAGATGGAGCAGAGTGATTCCAGCTTTGCAAAGCCATCATTTTTTTATCATTTCTTTGAATGGTTGTTTCTTAGCTACTTTCCTAAAGCAATAATTTTACTAATAGCAACTGAAAATTACTGTATAATTTTAGCATTACATTTTCTGACCTTTTTAGCTGATCACACAGGAATTATAGTACAGTATCTTCTGCACAGTAGATTATCGCATTACTGCCTGTGGTATCAGTCTCTTCCAATACTATTCTTAGGATCATTGCTATCCAAGTCTCGTTTATCCCATTGCTTGTCAGCTCTGTAAGGGACTCAGTTACTGTTGGAAGTGGTAGGGGGCTGAGATACTCCCCAGTAGCTCTGGAGGTTTTCCTGAAGTGCTGGGTTCAAAAGCTGCGCCGTACATACTGCAACTTTGGATCAGGTGAAACCTCTTTCATCCATAAAGTCGGGCTGGGAGCGGGAGGACGGGGCTTTACCAGAGATCTAGCAGGAGTCTCTCTTGGCAGATGAAGCAGGAAGGAGTATAGATTGACTTCTGGAGAGTACTTATCTGCCAGGAGTGGACCTTGGGGCTGTAGGGCACTCTGTGGACCTGATGGTGTCCTCACCCTTTTCACTGCACAGCAAAAGGAAGAGAGCATTGGCTCTGGATATCAAGAGCCAAGTTTCAAAGCACTTGAGCAGTATGAGCTCTTCTCTTCCCTTCTTTGTGCTGCAGACATTTGAGACAGTTGTTATTATGCTGTTCAGTTTTACTCAACCATCTTCTGGCCCTCATCATACCTTAGTAATCGCACACAAATGAAGTGTGAAGGCACAGAAGTGAACACGGAGATGGAGAAATAAATAGTCTTCATAACCCTTCAAATGCTCCACTCTCTAACTTCTGCTGTACACTTTATGGCTGGCCCCACACGTGGGGCAGAAAGGTAGTATATCAAAGTTCTTGAGCAAGAGGATGTTAGCAGTGGTTCAAAAGCCAGCAAAAGACTGATTTTCATGGTTCTCAGTAGAGGAGGATGGACATTAAAAGGCAAATTGACACTTTATACACAGAGATGTTAATATGGCTGTAGCCTTTTACTGTGCCAATAAAATGATACACAGCCCTAAATTTCTAACTGTGAAACATTTGGCTTTATATCATCATTTGCATGAAGATTTTTTTAATACAAAAGTGAACCATGCTTCAGCCATTTGGTTTAATTCATATTGTTTGACTAAGACTATGAAAAAAAATCACCCTAAATTAGATGGGCACTAAGCTTGCTTTTTAAAGGGTTTTTGTTGTCACACAGATATGAGCCAAAAATAGTGTTAGGCAATGCAATTCAAATTTTTGTTGCTTCCTGATAACCAGCTGAATAACTGAAACTGCTTCTGTAATATTGATTCTCAAGTAACTTTCCAGTGCTGTTTTCTCACAAACTGCTGATACAACTCACTTTATGCTTCTTGCTGTTTAATTTCTATTCATTGTAAGGAGGCACATTTAAGAAACTAGCAGAGAGATCTGCCAAAAAAAAGGAAAAAAGCAATTGCTGCACTGTGAGGCACTTAACATCAAAATTGAGCACCATAATAAGTATGAGACCCTTCCTGGGTTAATTGATTTCCCCTGTGAGGTGTAGTGTAATGAATTTTCTGTAGCTGAATTCTATTCTCAGTGCTAGTGGCTAATAAACCTTTTCTATTTTCTATAAATAGGTTGGTAAGTATGCAATCAATGTTTGAACCTACCTTTTGTCCTGTACATAGAAAACAAAAGAAAGCAACTCCTCCCTGCCATCACTGGTATTAAAAATAAATAAATAAACAAACAGCTTTTTCGAAAACTTTTTAAAACTACATACCTTACCTAGGTGTGCTGAATGAATGGCAATTCATACCATGTTTAATTTGCTCTTGGAAACATTCCCCAGCTTTGCAAGGGTACACAACCATATTAGCTGAGGTGAATGTTTCACAGAAAATAAATATATGGCCTACATCTGAGGGCCTAGACTTTGATAAGCCCCTTTAAATAGAGAAAACTAATTGTCTGCCTGTCTGAAATTGTGTGCCTGTCTCTTGACTGGTGACAGATAGGGAACAGATTGTGCTGATAATCCATAATGAAAGTTTCCTGCACACACATTTTGAGCTGTGCCTCTTAACCAATGCGCAAAACATAACGTTAAGATAATGCAGCGTGCCATGTCAGTAATTATGGAACCAAATACAGTGACTGTGGAACCCAGCACAGCAAGATGTTAATTGCACTGCAGACCAGTGGTCTGGTAACATGAAAGCTGTCATCGGGAAGAAGCATAGCATTTGGATCTTAAAGGAGCTGCAGGTTTTCTTCGCCACAGTTTCTGCTGTCCCCTTCTCTGTTCAAGAAATTTCAAGACAGGAGGTATCTCAACAGAGTTGCTTTGCCAAACACTATCTGATACGGTGCCATTCCCTCAACCTCTTATGGTGCTGTGACAATATCCTGCTGGTACTTGTTGTCCTCAGACAATTTGAAGTTTATGGGAGTGATTTATTGCCAGTTTGCAGAATGCATCCAGAAAATCTATGCAGTACTCTCGTACTGCTTGAGGTGTTTCCTTCTGAGAGGTAGAGCTCTGCAGTGCTGACCTGCAAGGCTGTCATCTTGGAAAATGAAGGTCTTCAGGGAAGCCTTTGGTAAGGGGAGTTTGGCAGAAGGAAAGGTACGGGTTTATCTCTGCATGTAATTATGAGATAGGAGGAAGGTGTTGGTCTGTTATTTCATTGCCACATTTTGGGCCTTATCAGGCATAGGGGAGGCTTTTCTCCCCTGCACTGATAATTACATACTTGTATATTAGGAGGAAAAGGCAGTTTAGTAAATCAAGTTATATTTAAATAACTTAAATCCTGGAATAGCAAAGCATGTGCAGAAGCTGAGGCAAGGAAACTAAGTGAAAAGGAATGGGTATGCAACCAGAGCATGTTAAGATGCAGAGCAGGAGGTTTTGATAGAGTCTAGAATAGCTGCAGTGATGAAAGAAGAGGGTTCAAGTTCAAATTGCAAGGTATCTGTAGACTTTAAAGGTGAAAGCTTTAGGTTTGAGAAGAACAGCAGCAGTAGGTGAAAGTAAAGGTTGCAAAATCACTAAGTGTTACAGACTCAGTCAGGGATAGGAAAATGTCAGAGACCTGATAGCAAGTCTGTAACAAGCTAACAAACTTTAATGGTGGTATGTTTTTCTTGAAAGATACCAGATGGCAAAAGATGGGCAATGTAAGAGAAAATGCTATGTTTTTTGAGGTGGAGGTGGGGAAACAAAATGAAGGAAAGAATCAAAAAGGATATTGATGAAAGTAGACAGTGTAGATTTGGTAGAAGTAAAGAGGAAGGAACCAAAAGTAAAAGAAATAAAACCACAAAAATACTTTAAAGCAGAGGTGATTAATCCAAAACTAAGGAACTAAACCTAGAAATGGATTATAAACTTGGAAAGATAAGGCTAAGGATTAACCTCTTCCCTGGCATGAATTCATCTTATTAATTTCTTCTTCAGAAGCCTCAAAATGGTAAATAGGATGCAACTGATTTTCCACCTCTCACTGGGCATTGTTCAGCTACATTCTGCCATGTTCTCTTTCAAACCACTGTCTAATATCTCCTGTGAAGAAAATACCAGAATTTACTTGACAGGAAAAAAAAAAAAAAAAAGCAATAATTTTGAAGCTGTTATTATGGTTTGTTTGCTTAAAGCACACAAACTCCAAACTTCTCATTGGAATGTTTTCAGGTGCATTCACCCGTGTAGAAAATATTTTTTTTTTTAAAAGAGAATTTTTTTCTTCCACAAACTCATATCATAGTCCTGAAATGAGCTGCTATAAATATGGTGTGGAGTTCATAGATTAGCCATTACTTTTTGGTTTTCTTTCAATACATTTCCCTGCACTGGATCGAACTTATCAAATTCTCACGTGTTAAAAACAGCTTTTGGACTGCAGAGTTTACGTGCACTGTGCTCTTCCATTTACGTAACTCCTGTATGGGAAAATATAGTTCAAACACCTGCTGTCATAAAAAGTCACCTCTATTTCTTTTCTTTTAGATTTATTGTTGTATTATCTGTCATTTTGTCTGTGTTTGAGTAAATGTTCAATTTCTTACTTTTCTATTGTTAGAAGTCTGAGAAAATTACTCTTCCTGATATGTGATATAAATGGATCTTTATTACTTTTACTCTTGGAGTCTTACATATTGCGACGAAACTGCAGTAAGAAGTCCAAGGGCAATCGAAAGAGGTGTCAGGGCCTTGGGATGATTGGTTAAGAGGTAAGGAGCACAAGCAGTAAAGCCTCTGTCTTACCAGCTGCAGAGAGTGATGTTGGAAGGAGCAGGCAGGCCCTGCATGACTGGTAACGGACTCAGTGACTGCTGTCACCAGGAGAAATTTGGGTTCTTTACTGGTGGGTTGGTCTGCATGACACCAGGCCTGCTGGAAAGAGACAGGGTACACCAGCCTCAAAGGGGCAAAAAGATCTTCATATCAGGATCTTCTTTCAGGGCTTACTGAAATAGACTGAAGCTAGATTTGAAGGGGGAAGGGGGTAAAACCAGGCTTGGTGGTGATAAGCTATGGGATGGCATGTCACTGATCAAAGGGGTGAAGTATATTAATTTTGAGCACTCTTGAGACTCATGAAACCAAGAGCAGCAAAATTCACACTGCTAGAGCTAAACTCTTGTCCGTCTGTGAGTGTGTTTCTGATAGGATTTAGATGCTATAAAAGTATGGCCTATGCCATTGACTAAAATTTAGACTGTTAAGTGCAAACAGTTTCTAAAAGTGTACTGTCAAGGAGAGAGTTTTCCATTTAGAATATACCAACAGTTTTGTCGAGGAAAGAAAACACAGTCTCACTTTTTGCAACAAGCAGAAAAAAACACTGTACAAAGAATTTCAAGCTTTGAAGTGGGTTCCTTACTTTGGCTTTACAGTAATGGCTTTACTTTAGTCCAAAGCAGAAACTTAGATCACACATTTAATTTGCTGTTTCCATATCACCAGAGCGTTGATGATAACAGTACGCAGCAGACTCCATTCATGGGTTGCCTTGAACTTTTCAATGTATGTTTATTCTGATTCAATGCTGAAAACTTTTTTTTAACATTTCCAATGAAAAAGAGGCTCAAAAAGGATAGCTTCAACTGTTTGTTTGCAACACAGACTGAAACGCTTGCTTTTACAGTGAAAAATGAGTTCATTCAAGTAGAATTAAACAGCTGCTGTAACAACTGAGCAATGAAAGAAAATCTAGTGTTTAGTTTTTCTATTTCAGGTGTTCTGTATTTAACAGTGGTTCACATGTCATCCAGAAAGCATACAAAGATAATGTTGACCTGACTCACAAAATTGCCACAGAGCTGAGCTACGTTGGAAGATGACCCTTTTATGTCAGTGTTTTAAGTGCAGCCAGTGTGGTAGATTTTTGGAGAACTGAGGTCTCTCAGAATGTGTTCGGTTGAAAATTGTTGATATAAAGGTGTCTGTTCATGGAGTGTTGCTGGAGGAGGCAAGGAGATCACTGTGAGGAAGCCATTTCTTGTGTTTTGCCAGCAGATCAGCCTGGCCATTGCCCCACCAATCTCACTTTGGAAGAATTGCAGCAGCTTTGCCAAGCTTGCCTCAGTTTTAGAGACACCTGCCACATCTGGTACAGCTGCAGCAGTAGCTTACCTCATTCTTTGTCTTACTGATTTTCGTATTTTAAATGTATTCTATACATCTTAGAGTAACACCAAATTCACATCTGACTTCATGCTGTTTCCTTTTCCCCTGACTGCTTTCCTGTTGGCGTAACAAGCCCTTCTGGCATACAATACTGAGAAAGCAATTTAAATGCAGGAGAACAAAGGTTTCACAATTTGAATTTTTCAGCTATGTACTTTGTACAGAAGGGCATGTTTGGCACATTTTCCATAGGGAGTGAACCAAAGCCTGCTGTCTGCTGTACATTATTATAGTGGGAAGTGTCCCTTTATGCTATCTTTAATGTTTATTTTATAAGTTAACTTCATGAAGGCTGAAACTCTGTCATTGCTATTTATACTGTATTTGTGCTTTGGGATAAAAAAGAAAAGCATCTACATAGAAAAGGCTTATGGGAACATTCATACACGACAATTTTTCATCCTGGGGTATGGAATGTGTTATATAAAAAGCATCAAGAAATCTTAATCCTGTTTATGCTTCAGAAGTTCCCTCTGGGCTTTAAATTTTTCTGACAGTGGAGACTGAACTCTTTATGAAAACATTAATGGTTAGAAAGGATTTTCACATTAAGTGAAATAAATTGCTGGATTTTATTCTGAATGAGATTGTATAGAGTGACTTGATTCACCTATTGCTTTTATGCACTTTGCTACAAGGATATAAAGAGATAGATGTAAATATCAGGTCTGCGAAGGAAAACTGTGTGGCAGAGAATCTTCCTTTAAGGTCTTAATCTGATAAAAATACTTTACTGATCATACAATTAGAATTCCTGCAGCAATTAGGTAATACTTGAAATTTCTAAGATTATTATTGGGGATTATTATATGGTCCTGTGCAGGGCCAGGCATTGGACTCAATGGTTCTTGTGACTCCCTTTCTATTGAGCATATTTTGTGTTATATATCTATTTCTTCTCTATTTTCCTCATATTACTTCTATTTAAAAAAAAAATTCCTCAGCTGAGCAGCTACTTCTGCCCATTTTGCCCCATGTGCAGGAATGATGCTTAATATGTATTCCATCCTTTTATTTCTACAATGTAGGAGGGTACTTAAAGAAAAAAAAAATGACTGAATATTTCTAGATATGAGCTAAAAATACTATACTTAGAAGATTAATGTGATGGCTGTAACTTGAAAAAATTACAGCAAAGGAACATTAGAGAAGGAGCCAGTCATGCCAAATTTTAACTCTGTTTTTAATTTTGTTTTTCTAGACTAAAGGTAATTTGTTTGGTAACCTCTCTAGAATATGTAGTGAAATCAAATAAATCTGAGAGTGATGGTTTCATAAAATCTATAAATGTGGATAAATTAGTGCTGAATTTCATGATCTCATCAGGATTTCCTTTTTTTTCTTTGTGTTAATAAAAAGGTATAAAAATTCCAGTTAAACTCTGCCCTTGTTTCTGTTCATGCCCAAATTCAAATGGGCACAGTTTTTGTTAGGCAGTATTTACAGATTACCTTGTTTCTTACTGAAATGCTCTGGTGTTTGTTCCAAGTTCTGATATAAAAGTTCTTGTGGTAGTTTTGGCTGGGGTAGAGTTAGTTTTTTTTCTCAGTAGCTGGTTTGGAACTATGTTTTGGATTTGTACTGGAAGGATGAGAGGATGAGGGTGCACAAGGAGCTGGGAGGGGACACAGCCAGGAGAGGTGACCCCAGCCGACCAAGGGGATGTCCCAGACCATATGGCATCTGCTCAGCATTTACTGCCAGGGGAAGAAGAAGGAAGTGGAGATGTTTGGAGTGATGGAGTTTGTCTTCCCAAGTCACCATTACATGTGACAGGGCCCTTCTCTCCTGGGAATGGGTGAACACCTGCCTGCCCATGAGAAGTGAGTGAATTCCTTGCTTTGCTTTGCTTGTGTGCGCAGTTCTTGTTTTACCCATTAAACTGACTTTAGCTCAACCCACAAGGTTTTTTTTGACTTAGACTCTGATTATCTGCCCTGCCCCACTGGTGGGTGGTTAAGCATGATGCTTAGGTGCCAGCTGGGGTTCAAATGCAGCACTGATCAAGTCAGTTTTGATGGAAAACATAATCTGTGCCTGATTTTATCCTCTGCATATGGGTGACGATGATTCTTGGCTGTCAGTTAGAACTTGCCTGCAGCTGTATGCTTGCTTCATAGTTCTTAGTCAGTCTGCCTGGAATGTGTAATACCACAGGTGATGCTAAACTGAAGTGGAGCTTAAAATACTTATATTTAGTCTCCTGTGTCCTGTCACTGACATGTGCTTAGACTGCGGGACTAGGACATGTAGTTTATACAACAGGGTTATCATTCTCTCTGGATTTTGAGGGGTCCTGAGTGGTGAAGTAAGGCACAGCTGTGAGTGTTACGCTTCTCATCACTGGGTACTCCAGATATTGTACATATTTACACTTTCATTCTGTTGCTCTTCAAAGCTGTCATTCTCTGTGTCAAATTGCTCTTACTGTATATTTCATACTCAGTTATTGATTTTCGCTTCTAGAACTGGTTCATATTGTATTTATTTATTTGTTAGTTCTTCAGTGAGGGTTTTATTTCAGCTTCTACACTTCACTTCCTTATGAAATGCCTGTCTGTGATGTTTATTTGTCTTTCCAATCATTACTTCTGCTAGGAAACAGTGATGAGTAGTGGATTGGTAATCTGGTGTTGCTCTTGGGCTTTGATGCTTGGTAGGCTTTTCAAAACAGAGCAATAACAGTTTGGAAAGAATATCCAGAACAGAAGTAGAATTTCCTGGTTTTTTGCATTCAGGCAGCAAAAAATACTCTTTTGTTGTCCTTCTTTGCTTCCAAGCAGCCCTCCCTAAAGAGCAGGGAAAAAAGTCACTTAGATCTTCAAACAATATTTATATTTTCTTAGGACTGTGTTGCCTGAATGAGTTCCAATGTAGAAACCTCTTTGCCCATTTGCAAGGTGTTGTCTCTTGCAAGCAAGTGCAATAGGGGAACTATAAAGAAATGTTAGAAAACACTAGCAAGGAAAATTGTTCTTGAATGTCTTTGGTAGAATCAAGGAACCAAATGACTAACAAGGCTTTTAGCGAGGTGTCTTCACCTGGAACCACTGAAATCACTCTTTGCCATCTGTCTAGCATTACTGGAATATGTTTAGAAGGATAGTTTGGGGGATTAGCAGCACAAAGTGAGGTGATAATTTTTCTTTTATACCCTCTGTTTTCACGCACAAGTCCTTGTAGAAGGGAGTATTTTTGATTATGTGTCCCTTTTCACTTGTTCTGCCTGTTTTCACCTGAGCCCCTGCATTGATTCTGTGGCTGAGAGCTTCCTCCCCCTCTCCCCTTCCTAAGTGCAGTTTATACACCTATGCCAGGAATCTTGGATCAGTCAAGAAGCAGCATTAATTATCTCATGCAGTAAGTCCAAGTAAATCCATTGAGAGAGATAGTTTGGATAAGATTCAGTTCACGTAAAGTTAAATTTTTGTCTAAAATGTTCCCTTCATCAGCAGCAGCCTTTGTCACATCAGGTAGAGACCAGCATCCTGCTACACGGAGCTCCTTCTTTTTATATCTAAATCTTCATTCTAATTTCTACAACTACAAAATAGAGGGAGGCAAAATACACTTTGGGTCGTGATGTTCTGCAGTGTTGGGTTTGGCATTGCCATGTCCATTGTGCCTTTAACACAAGGCTAAGATGATTCAGCAGCACTTGACTACATTGACCATTCTGGTAGTGATGGACCCTACAGATTCCAGTGCAAAAGCTGCCCCTACTCTTCAGGTTTTTTAGTAGAAGACTTTTTGCAAAAGTTCCCCTTATAAACTCTGCTTTGTCACTCAAATACTGACAGCAAGTTACCTGAAAATTGACTTTTTTTCCACTTAGATGTTGAAATTTGAAATTCCGTGGAGAGAGTCAGGAGGGACCACAGCAGAAGTTGCACAAATAGTGTGATAAGCTCTGAAATGCCTCATCAGAATATGAAATTGCTTTTGATCTCCTTAGTTGGAACATGCACAGGGATGGACTGCAGGAACACAGGTGAAATAGTGTCTCCGACTGGGAAGAGGATGTCCTTCAACGGCACCTCCTTATATGTTCACTCTACATTATTTTTCTTCCTCTCAAGAAATATTTTATGTATTGTTACCAACATTTGGATGTAGGACTCCCGTGAAATTACTGCCTCTGTAGCTAGTAGTGCTAATGAGAGGCTCAGTACTTCCTTTTCATATTTAAGGAATAGTTTAGTGTGATGATTAAGTGTGCCAACTTAAGCACTGATATAAAGTAGAATTCTTGCATATGTTATTAAGATTCCAAATATTTCTCATATAAGAGTAGTAGCCCCAGGTGTTATTTGTAATTGATGCTTGTAAATTTCTGCTTTTAAACTGGATACTGCGCTGTTCAAAAACTTGAAGAAATTTTTCCTGGTTTAGAAAGAGAAATTTGTATTTCAGTGGCATATAGGTTTATGTCTTTTAACTTTTCTGTCTGAAATATGCAGTGCTCTTATCCAGGGCTTTAATTGTTTTCACCATCAGTATCAAGAATAAAAGAGGGAGCATGTACAGATGACATACAAAATGTCAAAATTTTGTCATACAAAATGACAAAACTTCCAGCTACCAGACATCTCATATTGCTCATTTTGCACCCGTTTCTATTGATAATCTTATGGGCTTATAAACAAAAGCACTTGTTGATTGGTTTATATTCCAGGAATTTTGTGAATAAAGACCACGTATGTATTTTGCAAACTTCCACAGTTTTCACTGTTTTCAGAGATGAAGATAGGTGTAAATATATCAGTCAAGGTGTGGAATTGCTATTTTATCACTTTTGTTATTCCTTGCCATTTACAACTGCAGTTACCCACTGAGTCATGATGCACTGGAATTTAAAGCCAATTAAAATGCCAGACTTTTTTTTTTTTTTGTTCTAAAAAACTTGCAGCACACAAACAATTGAAAATAAAGTAATTAAGTATAGAATGCTAAGCCTGTTGTTTTAGATGATGCTGTGGGGAAAAACGTTGTCTACACAAATAACATTACCAGTTGTCTCACTTAGTCAGCCAAGCAGGATGAAAACAAAGAATGGTAAAGGCTAATAAAGATACACCATCTCGAACTTTCTTCCTTACAACTTTTATTTGTTTCAGTGGCTGCTTCAACTGTTATATTGGTACTTCAGTAAAATATGCAAGTGAATTCTCTGGCTCATGTTCTGAAGGATGATCATTTATTCTTGTGTAACTTAATTGTCCTTGTAGGATCCACAGGGTTCCTCCCTGTTGGTAGTGAGCTGATCACAGTTTGGAAAATGCAAAGTCTACTTTTTCGCCTAAAGATGTGAGAATTGCAATTATTTCTTTGGTTGTCCTCACTTCATTTGTTCTAGAAATGAAGTTAATATTCCTGTTGCATCAGCTTTACATTTTCACAATTTCTCTCCTCTTTATTATTGCTGTGGCTAGAGAACATGGGTTGTACCATGCAAGCTTTGTATGTCAAAAGCTCTACTAGCTTATCCTGAGAGTTGTCTTTCACTGAGAGTTTCACAAATGCCAATCAGAGGTCCAATAGGCTTGGATTATTTTGTCTCTGTTTTCTGGCACATGGATAAAAGTGTTAGTCATCTGCCTTGTGGCTTTTGCCTGCATTTAAATGACTTGCATCACTCATCTCTTAGTTATTCGTGTGACAGCCTTTATTCAGGAAAGAGCAATCTGCATTCGGTTAATTATTTCTTACTATATTTTCTGTTTTCTAAAAGTAATTAGTAATATTACAGGACTTTGTAATTTAGAAGAGATTTTTTGCTTAACCTGTGCTCTGATCTAGGCATTTCTGTTTCTTTGTCTTTTTCCAGCATTGGATTTGTTCTTGAAAATGAAACAAAACTACTTGATAAATGATGTTGTATAAAAGAAATGCCGGCTTCAGCCCATCAGGATTCATTTAGTCTGAAAAATGACACTGAAATTTCAAAATGCCGCTTCTAGAACTAATAAAAATGTCTCTAAGGGAAAACTTATTTATTTAATTCTCTGCTGCCAGATTTTGCTTGCAAACTTTGTGTTTTGCCGTATGACCCTGGCCAAGCTGAAAATGTATTTTAGCAAAAGATGGACAGTAGTTCTGTTGGGATAGAGAAAAGCTCATGGATTATGCTTGGAGTTCTGTTGAAACCCTCACGATACTGATGGTAAATCACCATGTTGTCAGTGTAGTTTGCCTGTGCTTAATTAAGTCAGTTTATTATGCTGCCTGCATGGAACCTTTCAGGGGAAAGCTGGTGGCTTGTTGGAGGTGTGTGTAAAGAGAGAATCTCCTTCCTTTGTGGAAACAGCTCCTGAGCAGTTTTGAGAGGTTGCTGCCAGATGTTAAGTGTGGGACATGCAGGTACACAGGCTGTAGGTACACTAGCAGACCAACCAAGGGAGATGGAATAAAAAATTCCAAGGACAGATATCCCTATTCTTTGATATTGGCCCAGAGGAATATGAATTCCTGGCCACTCAAAGAAGTGACTAAAAGTATGCATTCTGCATTCCATAAGACGTCAGTGTCCTCTTTCCTGTCTGAAGATTTGATCACACTTCACATCAACTTTCTGTTATAACCAGTAAGAAGAACCTCAGGCTAGGCAGTAAAAATCTTCATAACTGGTTGATGCAGCCTAAAAGACATGACATTTGGATTTTTGGGGCCTAAGAACTGTGTATTTAAGTGAATTATGCTGGTTTATCTATTCTTTGTAACATAAAGAGTTTCTGTAAGAAAGGTGGGACAGACTTTTTAGCAGGATCAGTTGTGATAGGACAAGGTACAATGTTAGATAGAAGGAAGAAGTGTTTCAGAATAAGGGTGGTGAGGCACTGGAGCGGTTGCCCAGAGAGGTGGTGAATGTCCTATCCCTTGAATGGAAACATTCAAGGTCAGGATTGGTGTGGCTCTGAGCAACCTGATCTAGCTGAAAATGTTCCTTAACACTGCAGGGGAATTGGAGTAGATGACTCCTAAACGTTCTTTACAGCCGAAATCAATCTATGATTCCACAGTTGTCCTCAAAATGTTTCATTGTGTGTTCAAAGTTGATTTTTTTCTAAATGAACAAACAAACAAATAAATCCACCCAAAATTAAAAAAAACCCCCACCCAACAGAAATAACAAATTCCCCCTCAGAAACACCCACAGAAAAAGTGACTCAAGTCAAATAAAAAAGGAAAAACCACAACATTCAGGTAAAAGCAAACAAATTACTTGTTCATCCTTCTGTTACCACTTGACCATAAGTTGTGGCTGTTCTTTTCTTGTCTGTCCATGTCCAATGTGTAGTTTTACAACATGTTCCCTACTAATAACACTCACATCCTAGCATGTTCCTCAGGTTTGCTGTGTCAGATTTAAGAAACAACAGACTGGCCAGTAATATATGCATGCCAATCCAAGTGGCTGATGGATCTCTGATCCCTGAAACCAAAGGCAGGAGAACAGCCTTACCACAAAAGGTTCAGACTCATAAATCAAGCAGTATTCAACCTCAAAGACTGTACAATATCTCTATGTACACAGGCATGTCTTTTGAGTGCTTTGTCTTCTGCTTCCAAAATCTGTAGGGTGAACTTAGACCAATATGTCATGCTGTGTCTGGCAACGATGGAGGCCAGAAATTGACATTTTGTGCATTTTATTTTTAAAAATGGAATTTATTCCAAAAGCTGGAGTCATACTGCGAGGTGCCTTGAAAATAAATGAGTTGGCAAATCCAGTTTTAATCTCAGTCTAGGTGGAGCTATGGATAGCAAGTTTTAACATACGCTCCACCAATTATTAGGGCTGTTCTCCTGACAAACAGTTTGCAAAATCAGTAGCTAAAAGTATTAATTATGTTATTATGTAATGTACATTTAGTGTTTCACAGAAGAAGTGCTACAAATTCTATTATAAATTAATAATCATACTAAATTTTTAATAACTTCCTTACAGCAACTTTTACAAGTGTGCTTTTTCATTATCATATTTGTTACAAGCTTTAATAAATTAATGGCACAAGTTATTGCAGTAATGTTAAGAGAAATTGTGTTCCAATTATAACTGTCATTTACTGCTTAAAGTTTGCAAATGTGCAGTGTTAAAGGATTCAGACATCAGACATCAAACTCAAATCACAGGCTGTATGTTTTCAGTGAGATGCAGCTTTTCTAAACTTGCTTAGTTTTGCACAGTAGTGCTCTTCATGTTATTCTCAGCCTTAAACTGCAAACTGGCCCTGTAAACTAGAAGCTGCTGCAGTAACCCCAAATATTCAGGTAATTCAAGCAGAGTCCCCAAACTAGAAAATATAGCAAGCAGAGAGTAAACAGCTGAAATAAACATTGAATTTTAATATGACATTCTCAGAACCCAGTGTTTAAAGGCAGTAGACCTGGTGTTCTCAAAGTGAAGAGAGACAGGAGGCTTGCAGAGAGAATGAAGCTTCTGATGGGACATTGTAGGCACTTAGCTGTCAAGCAATGTTGCATCAGAACAAAAATACTGTAAGCATGAAAAGCTGAGCTGGTATTGAAGTTTTAGCATGCTTATTTATTCCTCTGTTCTGCTTTACAAATAAATATTTAGAAATATTTCAGTATGATTCAGAGATCTGAGCTTGAGTCCTTTATACTCAACCAAACAAAAAACCATTGTCTTTTTCATCTGTCTCTGACCTCAGTTTGACAATTCATTAGATTTCCTTTTTCATAGCAGGCCACGTTATGGGGGAGAGAAGGGACAAGAAATGCCTTCTTTTGTAAAAGAACAGTATGGAAGCACTACTGCAGTGCTGTAGTCAAATGAAATTAAATATTCTGATTATTTTTAGTGAGTTATTTACGGTCAAAAATAAAAACACTGAAGACCATACTGGGAAAGTCAAATCTCCTGTAGGTGGGCTAACTTCACCATTTGATAAAAATAACGCACTTCTATTGTGCCACTTAGTGATTGATAACATTATGTGAGAACAAAGCAATTAGGTTAATTTACACATTAATTAGTTTGTTGCTTTCTTTTTGTTTGGTCTGTAATGCCTTTGTTTTAAAAATGGAGCATGTGCTGTTGCAGGGCTTTAATTTCACTAATTAGGTCCTAAGCGCAGATATTGTAAACAGCTGCCTTGTAAGTGAAAACATTCCATGTTACTATAAGCCCTCTGGTTGTTTGAGAGGACACTCCCAAGGAAACAACACGAGGGGTCCCACAACTTACAGGCTTTCGTCTCTGTGTGTAGCTGGAGTTTTTCACAAGTTTTTGGCCCTTGTTTGTGCTAGGGGCAGTTTTTTTTTTTTAAGTTGGTGTCTGGAGCTGTGCAGTGTTCAGGGTAGGAGGAGGGATTTTGAGCCTTGGCAAGGTGAGTGGGTCCTGAGAAATCTTTGTGCTTGTGAAGCTCTCAGACTCTTTTCTTTCAAGATGATGGAGTGTGAGCTGCTTTCACTAAAGCAGTAAACTAGCACTGGTGTTGGAGTTCTTGTGTTGTTTTGTTACTTTGTGTGGATCATGCTTCCATAATGTTTCCCAAAAACTTTTAAGAACATGATATAACCTTGAAAAAAGTTGCTTGTAGCCTCTACGAGTATCTTCAAGAATGGATGTGTAGTTACATACATGGTCTGGATTTCTTCATAACCTATGTTCCTGAATCCATTGCATGCTTTCATTTATTGGTCATAAAAGAGGATTTAACATAAAAGCTCTTTTAATGTTAACATTAGGTTCCAACTGTTGTATGTGATAATGAAAAAGGATGGGTTTTAAAGTTGCAGTTTCCTCCTGACATAAAGTTTGCTGCATAGCATAGGTGGATGGTATCCTCTGAATTTATATGCAACTGTTTTCTACTCCTTATTCTAAAAACTGCTAGAGAGCAAGGAGAAGGGAGGGATACATTGGTTTAATCATGTATTTTCACTAAAATAAAAGTCCATTGTGTTGATTCCATGGAAGAGTATTGAAATGTATCATGACTCAGAACGTTGTGTTTGTAATTCGTGAGTATTTTGGAGATAATGTTTTATTACTGACTTTATATTTCACCATATGAAAATGTAGAGTTAGTGCTAAATTTTAGGGTTACTAGTTGGAATTTCCTGTACACTCACACAGTTTTAACTACCTAACTGTTGTAGAGGGCATCCCTTAACTGCTCAGCTCCTCTGACATTTTATTCTTCTTTCTCTGAGCCTCTGTCATCTAATCCTGTAGGCATGTACATTTTTGCTAATGGAGGAATGTGTGTGGCTGTGGCATGATAACCTGTAGGATGATTATTTCGATGTCTGTATCTGGTTTTAAACCCTGGCACCGTCAGAAACCTAGACATTTCTATAACTGAACTCAATCCAGGATGAGTTCCCTGAGTAACCTGATGAGGGAGAAGATAGGCAGGGTTTGGGATGTAGGCAAAGTCAGCAGAATGCTGAAGGTATTTGTGTAAATATTCATTGGACCTTTTTAAAATCTGCTATGTATCTCAGATGAACTTCTTGGCCAATGCAAGGTATAACGAGTTGTTTGCTTGCTCCACAGAAGTGTTCTTAATGCTTAATAGCTCATCAGAAGATAATATCTTGGGTTAGGCAGTAATAATATGATTAGGTGCTTCCTAGGTATTTAAAAACCGATTCAGACAGGTCTTGAAGTGAGTGGCTTGTATCCTTGTGTGAATTTTCCACTTCATTTTCTGGTCTCAATGGATTTCTTTGTCTGTCTTACCTGTGTCTGTGAATTCTGCTTGCCATTAAGCAAATACTCCTGCTGTTCTTTTATCTTTTAGTGAATTTAACCTTTCCTGATGGCATGCCTATCTTACCACTAAAGCCTATGCTATCAGATCAGTACCTTCTTACTGAGTACAGAAAATTATTAGCCTCTTTTTTTCCTCTTTCATTTAAAATACACAGAATTTTGATCAGGATTTCATAAAGTTTTGATAGCAAAAAATACTACCTGTAGTAGGAAGCATTAGACAATTTGTTTTTAAGTAATGAAACGTGGTTTGCTAACTGGAGTGTACTACTTCTGCTTCTTGGAAAGCAGTCATCAAATCCAATATCCATTGTGATTTTACAGGGGTCTTTTTTTAACCTAGTAAAAGCTTGAAAGTTTTATGTTGCATCTACACATTCTCTAAAGGAAAGACAGAAGCATTTAGAGCAAAGGTGAAGAGAAATGTTGTTCTTATCTGGAAAATGACAGTGACAAGATGGATTTCCCCCTCATTTTTCCCCATTTCCCCCAATAGTATCAGGTTTTCTGGTCACGTTTTAGTGCCTGTCATTATTATATTAGCTCAAAATGTTGAGGCTCTAGTCCCAGGTCAGCTGAGTTGATCTGTTCTGTGCAGTGAATTTGGAGTGAGATTCAGAGAGAGCACCAAGTGTCTTTAGCTGTCTGTACTGAGGCAGCATCCAGTCAGAAGTGTGTAGTTTTTACAAAGACTGCAATGTCTGCAGGGAGATGGATCCTTTGTCCAAATAAAAGAATCACAGGATTGGAAGGGAGCTTAAAGATCATCTAGTTCCAACTCCCCTGCCATGGACAGGAATAGGCAAAATTTCTTTTTATATCCTTGATCAGAGACATAGTGTTAATTAACAGCTGTAAAATAGTTTCAAGAATGATCTCTTGATGACTTTTTTTTTGGAGGGGTGGAAGGGAATTTAAAAAGACTGAAGCTACCAAAGTCTCAGTGTCAAGCCAGCCCCATTTACTTTTGCTGGTTTGTCTTTAATGCTTTACTTACTGCTGCACTGTTAATATTTGTAAGTGAAAAAGCCCCACTGCTCTTTTCCAAGGAGCTATTTTTGAACATTTTCTGATTATTCATTACATTATCTTATCACATTGAAATTTTCCTAATAGGTTCCAGGAGGAAGAAAAGGGCTGAAATTTGAAGCAGTGTTGTGTGCTAGATCAGGGGTTATATACAGAGCTCTTAGTTCCGGTGGAGTTTAGAGCAAGGAAAGAAATGCTTGTCAGGCCCTTAACAGATGTACTTTACCAGCAGCTGGAAGATGAAAAGCTTGTTGTATTTTTTATTTTTTTTTATTCTGCATTTCTTGATCACCATTTTCTGGCCCACAGGATGTCTTTATGACTGTGATATAAACCTTGGAAAGAAAAACAGTTTTAGTGGTTGACAGTCTCTTAACTTAGAGCAGCACTGGCCATTAGACTTTGTGCACATTTGTGTGTGGGTGGAGAGTTTGATAGTGACAGATACTGGACATCATTTCTCTAAAAGGCTGACCTTGAAAAATCATAGCATCGATAAAGGATGCACAGCTCTAAAAGCTGTAAAATGTCAAACAACTTGAACCTTATGACTCACTGATGTACAAGTCTTCGAGATCGTATCCCTACAGCTTCTGAAGCAGTCTCTGTTAGAACAGAAGCAATACGTGACAGAGAGAAGTAGAAATTTTGATGCCAAAGAATGCTAATGTGAGTAATTTGCCAAGTCTTTTAAGTTCTGGTTAGCTTTTTATCTTAATATTGCAAGGCCTGTGTTTTCAGAGCTGAGTGAGGAGTTTGCCAAATTTTTTTATCCTCTACTAGATCTTGAGAAGGTTTGGGCATCTAGCAGGGCATTATTTTACATGTTCATTGTAATATTTAGGAACATGCTTTTTAAGGTCTGTGCCTTAATTCTGTCAAATATGGTAAGGGGCCTTTCTTTTTTTCCAAAATATGTGCATGTATTTCAGTTGTGGACTGTTTGGGATAGAGCATGTCTCTTTACTCGATGAAATTATTAGGAGATCACTCGAGATTAAGATTCAGCATGGGATGATAGAAGGGTTTCACAGGTAAGTTACTTCATATTAGGAGAGCCACAGAGTGCTTCGAGCTGAATTTTGGAAATATTTGAGGTAGGTAGCTTTTCCTCTAAAGATCAGAGGAAAGCAATTGCTCTTACATGTCTTACATGGTCCAGCTGACGGAGCTTTATCAAAATAATAATTAGTTAATTTTCTGAATGAGGAAAACCTATTTACTGTTAGTGAGGAAAAAGAAAATTCTGGATGGGAGAAAGAAACATGGATTGAAGGCTTTCTATATGAATATGAAATAGGATTTCAGGACATAACCTCTATATGAAACTGAAAGCGTTTTCTTCTAATATAAAAGGATGGGCCAAGCTATGGACAAATAGGAACTACTTTTTTTTTTCTGAAAAATTTAGGAAGACCAAATTTTTATGTCTTTCTGTATGAGTATATGTATGACTTCTACAAATATACATATATGTATATGGAGCTATAAAAATTTGTGTGTGTATATCCACAGTATCTTGATTATGAATACAGCTGCACACTTAAACACTGAAAATTAGAGATGTAAGGCTTTTTCTAAGAACCTGCTTTAGAAGATAAGCCCTCAGGGGAGAAAGAAGGTGTGTTCAGCTCTACTGATAGAGGCTGGGGTCTTTTGCTCTGTGTTCAGAGCCTTCCTGATGCCAACAGTGTTACATGGGTTTTCTTCTGTTAAGCTGATATCGAGAGAAGTAGACTCAGGGGAACCAATTGTATTAGTTTAGGCTAATTCTGCTTTAGCAACATCTTGAGCACTGCAGATGAAAACTAAGAAGATTAAAGTCCACATAATCTGGGGATCTTTATGTAAGTGAAGTTCAAATTACCATAAGCTCTTCAAATCATTGATCTGAGGATCAGTAAGAAGGGAAGAATAACTTAAACAAGCTCAACCTGCAAATCCATGTCTTTGAGTCCTCTTTCTTTTTCTTTTTTCTTTCCTTTTCCCTCTTTTTTAAAATTTTCTTTTTTTTTTCCTTTTTTCCTATTTTTTAATACAACCTTTTAAGAATTCTTTAGTGTAAGAAAATTGGTTTTGTTCTATCTTTCTAGGGAAAAGGAGGTTTCGAAGGAGCTGCACAACTGTGTCTCTTACTCAGTTAACAGTTGCATTGGATTAATGGAGGCTATTAAATGGTGAAAGCCAATGATTGATTATTTTAATGCTAGCATACTATTTCAATAAAGACTGCTTTTAAATAGAAATCTGCCTTAATGGCATTGCTATTTTACTGACTGTGGATATTGTAGCTTCTGATTCTTTGGACCAATTAGAAAGAAAGGAGGGAATAGATTTGTGATGCTCAGTGGATATGTCCAGATACATAAGAAACAAGCCAGCAGGCCCGAAATACTTTGAGTTGCACAAATTTTTCACCCTATTTAATATTTAAAGACTTGTAACAATGTTTCTGTGGATTTTTTGACCTCACGATGGCAGTAATTCTACTAACATTGTGTCCTTTTCTCTGTTATCATTCATGGTTCAGTAGCTATGCTCAGGGATTTGAGTTGACATCTGTGTGGGATGGTACTTCAGTGCACATCTGCACCACTGACATCCTCCAGAATGGAGTGGTCCCGTCCAATTTGCCTGTAGTGACAACCAAACCATGCCAGGAAATCACTGGAAAGAGTGGTAAGGGGGTTGGGTCAAGCCATTTCAGAAGCATTTTGAAACTGACTTCCAGTGCTCAGAACATTTTCAGGGGTGGTTTTATTAAAGTAGGAACTTAGCCTGAGCATATGGCAGGTGAATTTAGAGCTCAGGCCGTAGCCATGTATTTAAAAGTGGCCGAATTGCCTTTCTGAAATACTCTATGTTGATAATATTATGTAGTTTATATTGTCACTTAAAGGAAATACATTGCCTTTGGTCATTAAAATAGACCTTTTGAAGCTTTTTTCCAAGGGCTTAAGAAGTTTGTCACAGATAATATTTGTAATAAAAACATTTGTGAAATGTTTTTATTACAGTGAATGCATGTTAGGAAGGTGGAGAGAGGTCTGGCCATCTGTAATGAACTCCTGCACTACCAGTTGAGGACCCAGCCCCTACTCCAGCTTCAGAGGCTGAGGTGTTTTATGAATAAAGTGAAACTTTTCATTTAGGAAGAATGGTTGGGGTTTTTTCCCCTTTCTAAATCTCTACTGCTACTTTGAGATGAATTACAGAGGATTACTACAATAATAATAATGTAACAGACCACCTAGATGTTGTTAATAATAAACTTGATGAAATACCATTTCACGGAATGAATTTTAAATGAGCTTCTTTTTTCTGCCACAAGTAGAATGAGAGTGTGGAGTTTTTCTGTCACAGACCAGTTTAAGTACCTTTGAACTATCAGGGAGGTATAATCTGAGTGCTCTCTGTATACCAGCTCACTGTGAGTCACTATTTTCAAGTAGAAATTGAGTCCGATTTTAAACTCTTAAGACTGTGAGTGGTGATATGTTATTATGGTGCTTTTCATACTTGAGTACGAGATTCTGTGCTTGAAAAGGTGGTATTTCTGTGTGTTGAGCAGTGTGATATCAACGTAAAGCCCACTGAAGTAACTGAAAATATTTTCTTTATTTGAAATTCAGAATTGCTCTAATTCCAGTACACCTATAGCCTATACATAAACACTGTATCTCTTCCAGTGAGGAGGGTAGTTTTCCAAGAATATTGCTTATTTCCTTGTCACTAGGGAGCAGGGCGTGACTGGTGATACCATGTTCTTCTCCCTGATAATAGGCAGTAGAAGACTCCTTTTGGGAGACAGTACATCTTAAATTGGTCCTTTCTCAGGGCCAGGATGGGACCCACATGGAATGCCTGTAGAGGAGTATGAGGAGGATGAAACTTCAGTGAGACTTGCATAATGAATGTGCATAATATTCTAAGGAATAATCCATCTTCTAGTCTGCGGGCACTGGGTGGGAAAAAAAAGAGAATCTTGTTATTTCATCTTAATTTATATAATGTGCTTTTCTGGATACATAAATCTTATGCAAGTATAGATTCCAATAGTTTGAATATGGCTTCTTTTATAAACCTTTGAAAGTTTCATAAGTTGTTTTTTTCTTTGCATGATTTATACCTGGGTCTTGTTTAAAGGCTGTGAAAGATCAGTGGCTTAAAATCCTTTAGTCAAAAGCAACAACCATCCACCTTATATTTTTATTACAAAGGATGCAAAATATTTTACTCAAAGATGTTTCAATGCATTTTAAAATTGAAACAGACTAATTTTTTGTTGTTTTATGGGTCTTGAAGAGCCTTAAATTCTAGTTCCATTGGACATCATGAGGATCTGTACATGTGTGTGATCTCTGTGGTACATTGCCTGATCTAACATGTTTTATTTACTGCATATTTCATAGCTTTCAAAATATGAAAATGAACATCCATAAAATATAGTTAGAGTATCCTAATTTACAGGTTTTTTTAGTATGGCAGTGAGAATTGTTTATCTTAAGAAATCACATTTTTTTAATCTGGTTTTGTCTGTAGATCCTATGCAACCAAAGCTAAGGAAAATTTTATGTGGGAAAATATTCTTTGTCCTTCCAAACTGTGGCAGAATCAGTTTTATGTTGCTTAAAAGTTCAAATGGAACAGGAAATTGGAACAATATTTAAAATGAAAAATAATTATGATTTTCTTCACTGCTTATGCTAGCATCTTTAATTGTATTAAGTTAATTTAGTATTACTTCCTTCATCATGGTAAAAACACATAACTTGCTCTTATATTAAAGGAAGTATAGTGTGTATGTATGCAGCAAAATCATGGCCTTTCATTACCTTTAAAGTCCTTCAAAGTCTTTCTGTGTCGTTAATGGATTCTCAACCATGACTTACTGTTGCTTTGTTTCATGTTCTGCTTATATAGCTTTAGTAGTAACTAAACCTAAGGAGTGAGTGCAGAATAATTACATTCCATATTCCGTTTTATACAATAGCAGGTTCACCTTATGTCACTTGGCCAGCCCAGAAGGGAGTATTATTTTTTGCAGTTTTCTTTTCTTTCTGAGGTTAAAGTCAAAGCACATGGAAGATTGTGATTTGATTTAGTGTCTGAAAGTGCATGAGATTCATTTTTTGTAAAGCTCAACTGAAATAAAATAGACCTATAGAAGTTTTGCCCACAGGATATTTTGTTTTAAGAAAATGGCTTTCTTTTGAAGGGCGTGTGCCAGAACATGGTTTTAATTCCTGTAGAATATGTTCCTTTTATAAATGTGTGTTTTATTGCTAACACCATATGGCTACATGTATGTTATAAAGGCCGCTTATGCTGGCAGGCTCAAAAAGCAAATGTATAAGTGTCTTTAAGCTCAGAGGAATTACCACCCCCAAATTATTAGTTCCTTTTTCATATTTTAGTGTTGACCTTTCTGTTTTCTCTCACAAGGAATCTATCCCTGAAGCTGTCGAAGGAGGTGGAGCAAGGAGAAGCCAGGTACCCTCGAGTCAGCCAGCTGGCTGGCAGCCCATCTGTCGAGTGGCCTTTCACTGGTCTGGAAGAAGGTGGAGGCATTGAGTCTCTCCCCTTCAGATTGATGCTCCAAGACTGCACGGCTGTAAAGACGTTGCTTCTGAAAATGAAGAGGGTTCTTCAAGAGGTAATCACCCACTTATTTGTTAGATTCATATATTTCAGCATTAATGAGCTAGGCAGCAGAAAAGGGTCAGTAAAGTTTATGGACTTGGTGTCTTTTAATATGTTTTCAATACATGGAATTGATGCAGAAGTATAAATAGTCATGCCTCAACATGGTGAAGGTCAGAAAGTTTATACTTCAGCAGAATTTAAATGATTCTGCCATCTTGGTGGCCAGAGTGTAAAGCTTTTTTTGAGCTTTTGCTAAAAAGGGGACAGGGGAGGCCAAGTGCTTCAGGTCAAAATACACTGTATGTTTTTTTTCCAGTATTTTAGACCTTTTCAGTTTTCTTACTACAGTTGTTATCCGTTATGAAGTTGCATGCAATTTGTTTAGGGGAGAGATGCAGTGGAAAAAAAAATCTCTTAAGTAACTACTAAAAGGTTGCCAGCTTCACTTTGTAAATGATGGCTGAAATCAGATTTTGTGGGCCATTCACTGGTCCATTCCTAACAATTTCAAGAATCCTGGCTTGTCCTGTCCTGCTCTATTTGCCTGCTTCCCCTATGGACTGCTGGTGTTGCTTTGAAAATTTTCTTTTGTGTCTGTTTTTCTTTAGAATTTTAGAGAAATAAAATTATTAGGGTTTTTTTTTTTTTTTTTTTTTTTTTTGTATGCTTTCCAGCTGTGGAGCCTTTACTCAGGTATATACTGTGGGCTTTTATCTTCATTTATAGCAAATTGCTGTTTGCATTACCTTTCTGATCTACAAGAAAGTTTTGTTTGTTTTTATCTATATAGTTCATAGAAATGCAGAGTAGTTTATGTTCAGCGGGCTCTCTGGAGGTACACCTTCTCAACTCAAAGCAAGACTGACTCAGAAGAGGTTTCTCAGATCCTTGTCCACTTAAACTTTTGGAACCTTAATGGGGTCTCCACATCATCTCGGGGTAACCATTTCAATATGTGACTACATCATTGTAACTTTCTTCCTGAAGATGGAAACAGAATTTCTCCTATTGAAGCTTCATATAATGACGAAAAATAATTGGGGGGGGGAGGGGGGGGAGGTTACTGGTCACTTCTTGGTCACCTGTAGCTAAATTCAATCGACTGTTGTCCTATCTTGAAAAGGTTTGTCAAAGGTTTAGCCATGGTAGTTTGCAATTAGACCTCCTACACAGCATGGGTTTTGCTCATTGGCAAGCCCCAGCCGTTCCAGTTCCCTTCAGTCCACTAGGAGCTTCATTTGTGCTATATGGATCCTTAATGCGCTTCTGAATCCAGAATTGAAATCATTAATTCTCCATTAGTTGCTTTTTATATAATGTGAGAATATAGAGTGAATTTAAAGGATTTGTAACTTCATTTTATCTGGAAATAAGTAAGAATTATTATATTATGTGACATAGCAGTTCTAACATTCAGGTGGTAATATTGGCAGCATTCTCTGTTGCTTCCAGGAAAGGTCTTTCTTACCATGATGGTAAGCATAAGAATTTTGGTTTTAACATAAAGAGTTCCATTAAACTTGTGTAAGAATCTACTGATATTTTCTGTTTGGAAATATGTTGTATGTTTCAGTACTTGATCTTTAAAAGTGTTCACCAGGTGATTTCCCCAGAAGGAACAGAAGATATTTCATGTGACTCCTTGGAATTTCGTGTCAAGTTACTGATATCTCCTTATGTATCTCATTGATCTTATTTTCTCGTCATAATCATTCAGTCTTTTACTTATTTGTTCCTTTGTACTATATCATTTTCATCTCCCCAACTGGCTGTAACACAGTGTGTGTCTGTAGTTTTCTTTTTGTCTTGCCCTATGAAATCAAAATGGCCTTTTCCTAATCCTACATTTGGATGTCCATACGTGCTGTAATTTGCCTCGAAGGAACCTGAGTAGCTACTTTTAACAACCAAGGACATGACCTTGAAATATGTTAGAAATTTATATTGAAATGACACAACTTGATTATCTTCAGAAATTCAGACATTTATGTGTTTATGCCACTTTTAAATTATTAGTGAAAGATTACAGGAAAATATAATCCTGTAAAATTTAAGTATTTTATTGAAGAATCTGATAAATAAGTTATCTGAGCATATTTAGCAGACAGTTTCCATGGAAAAGATCCCTTACTTCCATTGCAACTAGATGTAAGTTTTTCATCCGAAAATCACTTCTGCCCCAACCAGTATTATAAATCAAACTCAGAACGGTACAGAACAAAAGACATAAAAGAAAAATTCTTTCCTTACCATGGAATGCTCAGGCATTTTTAGATGTAGTCAAACATAGTCTCTGGCAGTCTTATCTAGAATTGAAATATTTTATACTTGCAAAAGTGTAAAATAAGATTATATCTTTATAAAAATAATAATATTTAACATGTTTTTATCCACTTCAAAATTATGAAAAGCGTACAAATTACATGGGGAAAATTACATGGTTTACCAGAAAATAAAGTTGCAGTATTTCTGTTTTATACCTGATATTACCCTTAGAAGAAGAAATTACAGTAGTGTATACCTCTTTATTGAAAAATAGCATGCTAATTGAGTTAAAATATTAGTCCTGTTATTCAGTGTAATCCTTCTTCTTAAGCACTGAGCACTGCTTCCAAGGAATAATTCAATTACGATCTGCCAAAATGTAATATTCGCTAGTAAAATATGCTTTTTTTTGTTGCAGTTGCTTGCAATTGACGAATCTAAATGGAAAAACTGCATACAGTGTATGCTGTACTGTGCTGCAGACTTACAGGCTTGTTATTAGTCTTATCTTGAAAAGGAAAATTGAAGACATGGCAGTAACTTTCAAGATTGAGAATGTTATTTAGTAAAAGGCTAATGAATGATCATTCAATTAAGAGAATTAATTACCATTTCACTTTCAGTGAAAAAGCCTTGTAAATGTCTACTAATAATTTTTTATGGGTTTGGCCCATGTAAGGCTCAAAAGGCAGATTGTTCCCCAATGTTTTGGGAAACCTCATTGAACAGAGCTGGATAGTCTGGAGGGCCCTGGCCTGTGAGCAAACTGGTTGATTTTCCAAATGCTCTGGGAGATCTCTCTGTCTCATCTGCAACTTTTTCTCATGAATGTTCCATTTCTGATGGACAAATATGCAATAAATTGTGTAACCAAGGCCTGTGGGATGCATAATTTCATGAAAAAGTACTACCAGAATATTACCTGTACTACCCAGCATGGGTAGCTAGATAAAAGCCACTTCAGCACAGCAGACAATGCCAGCTATTTTGCACCCTGTCTGTGATTTCTTGGTTTCCCTTTTCTCTCCAGCTCTTAGATGTTTGTTTTGACTGTTTGGTTTTTGATTTTTTCTTTTATAGAAGTCTTTATAGGACTGAACCTTTTGACGGTAATAACTCCTCACATTTGAAAGAGAGAAGACAAGAAAATAAGAGTTGGATGAATGAAATTTGGGAGCTTTGTCCACTCCTAAGACATTGGTTCTTTACCTTCTGACTTGAGACAGGCCTCTCTGCTCTGAATGTTTCTTCAACTAATCTCTGTCATTTTTTTTCTCCCCCATTTTGCAGGGAGAGTATAGAACAATTGATATTCTATACTTTCTATATTTTATAACGTTTTTGGCAACTGATTGATTGTGTTTAGCCAGTGAGCTTCTGAAAACTAGACTGTAGCTTCTTTCTCACTCATTGCTATCAGCAATAATGAATATATAATGCCTATTAATCAAGCAATATGTTGGCTTTCCTGTAGTCTTCCAGATGAGAATGAAATTATTTCCATCTGTTGGCTTTTTTATGGCTTGAGTTATAGCTGGCTTAGTCAATGTTGAAGTCTGGCTAATCGAGGGGACATTTAAGGGCTTTTCTAAAATCTTTGGTCGAACATTTCAGGCAGAGACATATGAGCAAAACTTGTATGGTTTTGGCTTTGTGCCTAGCAAGAGAAGGTCTTTATGCTGAAATAAACATAATGGAAAAAATACAGTTGTATTGGGAAGGAATCCATTTAGTCAGTGATAATGGGGTTCCATTCAAACTTTAGTTGTAGAGCTTGTTGATTAATTGTACTGAGTGCCATAATAAAAAGAAAATCTTTGGGCATGTAGAAATAAGGTTATATTTTCCATGTATTCTTTATGAAATATGTAGTTTATCAGCTGCATAATTCTACTTTTAGGTATCTTTATGGCGCTATGAAAAGTGACCTTATTGGTTGCTGATCTAGAAAATTAAGATACGTTGTCTATATGCTTGTGTAATTTGGAATGTAAATTATTCAGCCCGTACTTTTTGTAGAGCTCTGCAAAACACCATGCAGGCTATGGAGCTTTAGCTAATTGCTACAATTAGCAATAGGACTAAGTCACTTTGGACATATATTGCATACTGTGTTTTACTAATTAATCATTTATTTTACTGAGGGAAATTGCAGCTGCCTGTGGCTGTCATTAAAAGTTAATGTGTCCGATACAGTGTCTTTAGATTGCACTTGGAAAAAACACCAAAAAAAAAAACTTAAAAAAAAAAAGAGAAATGTTGAAAATTATGTCAAAATTGCTGTGAGACTGGCCATTAGGGTTGCCTGAGATTAGTGGGGCAGAGTGATACCACTCAGGCTGCAATTAGTCTGTCAGATATCACTGGCTGCCTTACTTCTCCCCATGCATCTTTCACCTCATCAGTAAAATAAGCATAATTGTAGAGTCCTCTTTTATACTGCATTTGCAATTCACTGATGGAAAGTACTGGGAGAAAGCTAATTGCTGTTTGGATATTTTGTAGTCTGATTGCTGGTCAATATGGAATTGGCCTTAAACTGTGGTTTTTAGAGATATTAAAGCATTTCCTTCGGTCCTCTATGAAATGTATTATATTTCCCAATATTGTGTTAGCCATGCTAGGAACCAATTGCAAGTTTAATACCCTGTAAAATACTGCAGGTTTTCTTCCTTTAAGTAACTTTGTAATTAACCACTGTAGCATTGCTGATTTATTCAACAACACTGCATCTAACCCAGTCTCTTTTATCAAGTAATTCATGCTGGAAATTGGTAACTCCTTCATTTCATGGTATGTTGACACTGCATATACTCATAAATTTAAGTAACTAATAATAAAAATGTACTAGATTTAGTAATATGATTTAAATTTATCACGTTAAATTGGCTTTTTCACTTGGAAGTATACATTGGCATTCCCATGCCTAGCTGGTTGCAAAGACAGACAGAACACTCCAAAGCTGCACTTTGCATGCTTTTTTTTCTGGGAGGGTATCTCAGAGTAGTAGAGAATATTGGGAACAAGTGGATATAATCAGATATTCACTATGGCAGTGAAGATGTTTTATTCTAAGATTATCTGTTGTAAGGTGTTTAATATTGACAAACAAACCCAATATCAGTTATTTAGTTACACGTTCTCAAGGTACAGGAACAATTCTGTCCATTCCATGTGACGGCACACAAGCGGATCTGGCACCAAGCTGGCAGGCCTGTGGTTTCTGGCAGCCTCCTTCCAGCCCTTCTTAGAGAAGGGCATCACATTTGCTAACCTTCTGTCAACCGGGAGGGACCTCTCTTGTGAGCCAGGAGGGGGGTAAATCATTGAAAATGGCTCAGTGAGCTCTTCCACCAGCTCCCTCAGTACCCTTGGGTGGATCCTGTCTGGCCCCATAGATGTGTGCATGTCTAGCAAGTTGCTGGCCATTTCCCCTTGGATCAGGGTGTTTTCATTCTGCTCCCTGTCCCTGTCCTCCAGCTCTGAGTTGTCCCCTGAGGACAACTGATATTACTGTTATAGATGGATGCAAAAGCAGCATTAAGTTCCTTATCCTTTCTCTTCTTCCCATATCCAGTAAAGGATAGAGAGTCTCCTTAGCCCTTCTTTTGTTTATGTATTTATAGAAACTTTATTTGTTATTTTATATAATAGTAGCCAAATTAAGTTCTAGTTGGGTTTCATCCCTTCTAATTTTCTCCCGACATAACCTCATGAAGGCTTTGTAGTCCTCCTGAGTTTTCTGCCTCTTCTTGCAAAGATCTCAGATTCTCTCTTTTTTTTTTTTTTAAATAAGTTCCAGTGAAAGCTTGCTGTTCAGCCATGCTGGTTATCTTCCCTGCCAGCTTGTCTTCTAGCACATGGGGATGGGCTTTTCTTGCACCATTAAGATTTCTTTCTTAAAAATGTCCAGCCGTCCTGGACTCCTTTTCTCTTAAGGATCTATGTACTTTCTAACCGATGCTCCTGGACAAGTGTGTTCATTTGCTGGCACTCTTTGAGTACTTTGGAGTGTGAGCTTACAGGTTGGGATGGGCACGTAGCTCTGGGCTCCTGCAGAGTCACACTAATCCTGGCTCAATAAAAAAACCTTCTGAATTGGTTCAGCTCAGTTATCAATTTGTCATTGCCCATGCTCACATCAAAGTTCTGTTGAAGGCTACATTCAGAATGTTTTTGAGCCACACTTAGACATTATCAGTTTGAAATGAATACCCTTAATTTTTGATACTGAAAGTGGAAAATTTCTCTCTTTCTATTCTGTTTGATCTGCCACTGGTTTAGTGGCTTGATCTTTGTAGATTACGTGTATCTATGTGCTGCAGCCTCACTGAAACCAGATTGACCATAAAACAAATTCTCTTCCACATGTAGAGGTGGTGATAGAAGTGTCTACTCCATGTATTAGGAAAGAGCTCATCACTTGCTTTGTGATTTCTCCTGTGCTTGTCTGAGCGAAATATTTTCATATGGCAGGACTGTGAGCTCCAGGTCAGCACAAATTTGCATAGATTGTGCCCCAGCCTCCTCAACAAGCCAGGTTCTAGCAGCACTTTGCAGAGAGGCATTAAAAATAGTAACCCTATTAATATGTAATGTCGCTACATCAGCAGTTCTGTGCAATTGGCTGTGATTAACCTGTGGCTGAACAGCATAAAATTGTAACTGTTGAAAAACTGAAACCATTTTCTCTTTTAGTACTTCCATGGTTTTGATCAGTTGCTGCAGGTCAGTCCGGTAAATCCCACCAATGGAGCTGATCACGCCAATTGCGTTGTGTGTTAAGTTTACAAATACCAAAAATTGCACTGCAAAATAATGAGCGAGTGGTGGAAGAAATCCAGAATGTCTGCAAGAGTCTGTAGAAGGAATTGATTATACTAAGTTATTAGGGCTCATAAGTAATTTGAGTTAAATGACAGGAGGTAGATGGAAAAAATTCTGATTAAAAAATGTATAATACTGGGTCTGACAAATTTCCCAATAAGTTGCCCTGTTATCCATTTTTTTAAGGAAAAAAAAAATTGAAAATAGGAGTGGGATGAAGATGAGTGCAAAGCACCTATGCTTCATTATAATTGATTTCCCTGCAAATTTATTATTATGAAAATACCAACTCATCAAACTGTTTTGTAATTTAGAAAGAGCATTTCATGTGGGTTTTACAGCTGGTGCCATTACCTTCAAGTAATTAAATTTTGGTTAAAACCAAAAACAAGTGCCCTCATCTAAATAGTCTCTCAAATTCTGAAGCCGTGGGCTATATTCCCCCTATATATAAAGATTTTTTTTATCTTCATGATAGGTTTCAGAGTTTTCCTGGCACTGAAAAATAACTGGTTCTATAGATGCAGCAGTAAAACAGGTAATATGCAACTGTTGCTGTAAATGGATGTTCAAGAAGAATAAAAGGTAACAGATGAAACTGTAGGTCTAATACTCAGACAGTGGAGAACCAGCTGTACAGAGAACCCATTTCAATATTTGTGTTCATATATGACCATAAGTATGATTCTGCAGAATTTAAATTTGATCTCTTAATTATCTCTAATGCCTTGGTCATCCAGAATTTCTGAAACAAGTGCTAGTGTAGTCACAGGAGAAATTCTCAGAGTTTGTAGCATAGCTGGATCCTGGCATAGCTCTATGCTGCAGATTTGTTTAATGTTTTCTCTGCACACTGCGTTCTGTTACTTTGTAGCCCAGTTATCAGAACAATGCTGGTCATTTTTCTAGTGGAAGAAGGAAAAGATATGAGAAATGCTGATACAGGATGCTTACAACTGAGCACCCTAATGTCGTCTCTGCTCACTGCAGGGTAGTTGGACTGTTATGATTTTATGGTTTTGACAGAAAATAATAGTGCTAATTTTGTGCAGTCTGGCTCCACTTGAATTCATGAAGATGAAGTGGTTTGTTTCAAGGCTTACGTGATGAATCCCAGTGACAGAAAAATAAACATTCTTTTGGAAGAGGATTTAGAAATTGCACGGCAGGGTCATTCCCACACCCTGGTTATGTAATTTTCCAGAGCCAGTTGGTAGGCCCGTGTGTTTTTTATGAGCATGTGGTGTGTCTAAAGAAATATTGCATATGTCTGATAGTCTGTATTTCACTCCCTTATATACCTTAATATTACAAATACAGCAGTTTTTGGCCTCTGGTCAGAGACTCAGCTGGGTGGGATATAGCACAGGTGCTTTTCATCCAGCTGGTACTTGGTGCCTTGTCAGAATGCTGCTCTCTTCATCTTTCTTTCTCCTTACATCTTTGTGTTCATGGTGAGTTCCCTTTAGGGAGACAGTAATCACTCATTTAATGAAGAGCTCATGGATGTAACATGCAAAGCTACTCAGGAGTTGTTTTAAAATTTTAATTAAAACTCTCCTCTGTTTTCCCCCCTGGACTCAACAAAAAGTATTGAAAAGTTGTCAGGTAAAAAGCAATATCCTCATTTGCAAGCTGAAGAGGATGATTGTTCTTTTCATCAACAGCTCTTGTGTCAAATCTCTGTGAAGATAATCCAAATATGAGCAAATACATGTTGAGAGATAACTGATGTTGCCTCAGTAGAAATTCAGCATGTCATAAAGCAGGAAAGAAAGTTGTCAAACTGTATCCTTACACGTCTTTTAAGCGGTATAAATAGAATGACTGACTAGCCAAAGATCAGTTATACCCTAGGAATATTATTTCTTTTATGTGGCACTATTTTTCCTGTCACTTCTGGGAAAATCAGGATGTTGGGGTTTTGGGGTTGGTTTTGTTTTTAAACTTCTTATTTTGCTTTATTAAATGAAGAAATCAAGTCTCTGGTCACAGCTACAAACTGCCCCTGTGGAAATAGAGGAGCAGTTTCCATTACTTGCCACCCCACACAAAAATCTCTTCTAAAGATTGTTCTTCATGTTTCATTTAAACTATGGTATAAAATTAGATCAGTGGTGAAGTAAGTTCTTAAATCTCCAGTGTACAGCCATGCCAGCCTTGCTCATCTGTGTAAGACCTCTTCTAATGATAAACTTTTGGTAGTAGCACAGAGAAAGAAGACAGTGTTTGGGTCAATCCTTTTGCTGTGGAAATGAGCATTTTTCTCACCAGTCCCCCAGCCCCTTTTCATTTTCCACCTCTACACTTTGTGATGCAGCTTTGGATGTCTTAAACTTGTACTCCTACCCTCATGCACAGTGCCATGGAACAATTGCTTTCAAAATTAAGACTGGCATAGTGCATGTAGAGAGAAACACTTTAGTGGGTCTGGATGTTTTATCGCTAAAAGATTAAACCGAATTCATTACTTAATATGTGAGCAAATCTCCCACATGAGCAGATGTCGGAGAAATCCCACCTTTCCTGATTTGCCCCGTCAGAAAGAAGAACTTTTTGTTCCTTTTTTGTAGATTGCTTTTCTACTGAAACAGAGATTAGCCTTTTTGGAGTGCTCAGACTGAACATCCGAGGTAGAATTTCAGATAACTCATGATAAAAATATTGCTGACCATACTGACTTTTGTAAAACCAGTCAACCAGCATAAGTTTTGCTGTCTAGTTTTTTATTTCAGCCTATTTTCATTTAGGCAGTGGATTGCTCTGCCTTGATGTTAGTGAGCTCTGAGCTCCTTGGATGAGTACGACAATGACATCAAAGTGGATTCACACTCACAGGTTGTGTTTGCTTGTGGTTGTCATTATAACTCACATTCTGGCGGGCCTGACAGCCTTCTTGCATTGTAATTGTGTGTGCATGTTTGTGGGTATATAGCTGTACAGTGTTTATACATTTTTACAGTAAATTACTCAGGAACGTACATGTGCTTTTTTAATGCGTACATAACTCTATTAGAGTTCTCACGGATATACCTAAAATACACCACTGTCTCTTGCTAGTGACACTGATGGTTGCATTAAATTTGCTGCTAAAAAGTGAACCCATACCAAAAATCTGTTATAAAATTTCCAATAGAAAGTATTTTTAAAATGTTTATAAGGCTGTTGTTAAGATACTGAGCTGTCCTAACCTATGTCATTCTGTCATTGCATTGTTCTTTCACAACCGATTTCTCTAACGAGTATGGACTTCTAATGTATTTCTTTTGACTTTTGTGATTAAGGTTTTTCTAAGTTGTGTCTGTCTTTATTAAGATGCCATTATGTTTTGACAGTGCAAGATTCATCATTATATTTTATAGGCCATATTCTACCATATGCTGTAGTTTGCTGATACAGTACAATATTTGACTCTTTGTTTGTTTATTCATATAATTGATTTATTTTTTTCACAGCTTAAGCATCTTTCTAATTATCTTGCATTTATGCCATCTTTTTCTAGCTTCTTGAACAATTTATTAGGGTGATTTACTGGCTCAGAATATAATTTTTTACTATTTATATCCTAAGTTTTACAAAAATATAATTACATAGTATTATTTGGAAACATTATTTTCTCACATTCTAGTCACTTCAGGGCTTGCATTATGTGCAGCTTAATTGGCTAGGATTAGTAAGAATTAGTATAAAATAAAATATTAGCATTAGAATTAGTATAGAATATTCTTCTCATTATTTTGATATTCAGTTCCTTTCCCTGTATATTTGTATCTGAATGCTGCAGAGGATCCTAGAGCAGCATTTCTAGGTATCTTGACAGTATTTAAATCAGAGAAAAAAAATATTCTGTAAGAACTTTGGTCCTATAATATTGTCATTGCATAGTGCTGTGTCCCTAGCGTTGAAATGAGTGCTGCTTATAAGTGATTTTCAGAACTGTAGACAGATAAATGAAATGCAGTGTGGTCTTGCAGAGCCTACTGGAAAAAAAAAAAAAAGACATTTTGGTAGTTTGGTACTCTTATGGAATATGTTTCCATCAGATTGGAAGAATGTGTAGCAGGGTGTTAATTTCAAAGCCAGTGCTTACCTTTATTCATGCAGTAGAATCAGTGTATAAATAGATTTATGGTGAGTCTTCAAGAACACATTATTCTTGTGCTTTTTTTTTAAGGTTTCAGTTAGTTTTGTCTGTGTCATGGTTCCAATGCAGAACTTTATTCCATTTTTTATGGAATACAGGTAGGAATTAACCTTTTTGGACATGCTGGGAACTGAAAATACTTGTTCTTATAGAACTGTTTCAATGTGTCAAAATAATAAAAATTTACATAGCTTTAAACTACTTTTTCATTCAGATCTTTTGAGGAAATGCAGTACCAGGAGGGATAGCTTTACTCCTGTGTCATTCAGAAAGGGCTCCCCGTGCAAGTTACACCCCAAAAAAAACCCTCTTCATTTATTCCATCTTGGTTTTAACGTTAAATTGCAAATTCCTGCCATTATCTGGAGTATAGCTGCAAAAGGGAGAGGGAATGAAGCACAGATGCAAAAATAGGAACAGGAGAGAAGTGGCAAAATATGAACTAAATTCAGAAATGCTTTGCTGGAAGGGGGATGGTTGGTTGAGATAGTCTGACACTCTGGCAGGCTTGCTTCTGTATTTGGTATTTGCTGAAGCAAGTAATTTATCCTGACAGTAACTTTGCCAGTACTGCAAGAATCCTATTTCACTAAGACTAACACTTTTCTCCCCTGTTTCTAAGGACAAATATGCTTACTCGTTCCTGGATCTTCCTGTCATCTGTCTCTTCTGTGGTTTGTGTGTGTATTCTTCAGCAGGTGTTGTTATATATGAACTCCAGAAGTAAGATCAGTCAGCTGAGCTGTTTGACTTTCTTAAGGTGGTGGGTTTTGGTGGGTTTTTTTTGGTTTAGTTGATTTGTTTTTGAGGGTTTTTTTGTTCTTTTTGGGTGGGGCAGGAGGCTTAATACAGTTTGCTGTTGCAAGATGATGAGCTCCAACCACTAGGGAAAGCAAGAAGACTAAGATTTGGGGTAGCCATTATTCCATATGACTTTTAGAGCAGTAACATAAAATATTCATGTACTGTCTGATGAAATACTCATGGCTTTGGCCCATGACAGTTTTCAGGGCCTTCTTACTCATCACCACTATGGTAAGAAGTTCACTCAGCTTCTTGTGAAGGAAAAAAAAATTGAAGGAGTGAAAGGAGAGAAAAAAAACCCTGTTTATAATTGCATAATGTACAGAATTTATTCTGACTTAGAAGGGTGCTGGTAGTGAGATTGTGATACTTAACTTTTGTGTTCCTATATAAGGGCTTAAGGCAGAGCTTTATTTAGAGAGGTTTCTGCCAGCTAAAGGCATTGATAGCTTGTAATACTTGCGGTTAGAGAAGATATTGTACCCTGGATACCAGCAAAGAGGGGGCTTGTACCAAAGCACTGTTTAGTTTCATACCATGATAGGCAAAGTACAGCTGAAATTAAAATAATGGCATTAATGAAAACAGGGCTAATTTTTAAAGCAAATTCAAGCACGAACTGTAGTTTGTGTATTTTTCTTACTTTTATGTGGCTTCATTTTAACAATTCTAATTTTTACTGACAACAACAAATCTGAAATCTGTCATTCTTTTCAGTTTCAAGTGCTGATCCTGCTTTATATCATGGTCTTGCAGCATAAGTAATCAGCTAGTCATTAGCACAGTTTTTGCCATGGGTGCCTGAATTCCAGTTTTCTACTTGACTCCATTGCACAGCATCTCAGTTGCAGCATGATGCACAGACCTTCATGAAACACATGAAGTCAATCTGGCAGCTTGAATTTAAAATAACCTCTGCGCAGGCACTCCTCATGCACTGACCATCTAGAAAGGCCCAGCCTGGGTCAGCCATCCAAGCTGACGTGAAATAATTGTCATGTTGCACAGTGGGCACTTCTGTGGACAAAGCATCCCGCTTCTGTTCTTGTGTATAAAACCAAATGCAGGCACCAAAACTGACTTCTGGAAACAGTGATTTTTTCCTACACAGACTCTATCTATGTAGAAACTAAATTTTTGAAGCACAACCTTAGATTTCAGTGACATTGAATAGTATACTTACACTGGTGATCAGAGTACTTTAACTTCTGTTGCGGTAGAATAAAGAAATGATGACAGTATGATTTTGCAGGTACATTTAGGGTCTAGACGGGAAGCCATATGAGGAGAGGCTGAGGTCACTTGGTTTGTTCAACCTGGAGAAGATGAGTCTGAGAGGGGAGCTCTCATAATTGTCTACAGCGTCCTCACAAGGGCAAGCAGAGGGACACATACTCATCTCTTCACTCTCTGACCCAAGGGAGCAACATGAAACTGTGACATGAGATGTTTAGTTTGGATATCAGGAAAAGGTTCTTCACCTAGAGGGTGAAAAAGCAAAAAAAAAATAAAGCACTGAAGATCTAGTTTAAATTTTGAAGCCAGGGATCTCAACAGCTTGACAGAATTTTCACATACAAGGCCTTTGTGGGCACCAGGAAGCTTCTGTGTCTCTGTGCAGCACAGATGTATTCTGATCAGTGCTAGGTTTGTAACTCCGTTCTTCTGCATACTAATGGGGAATTGTGCAGTCATCAGTTTTATTTTTAATGTCTGCCTACTGCAGTTGTTTTGTCTTTGTCTAGGCAGGGAAAAGATCCTTGGCTGTGGAAATTTAAAAGCTTTGTTGTTGCTATTGTCATTTGATTGATTACAGCACAGAAGAGTTACAGTATAGGTTAGTGCAGGCTAATTCTGTTTACGGAACAAGTGTTCACCTGCAACTAGAATAAATATTGTCATGCTTTAATGTAACCTTAAGACTTTTTCAAGCCAAATCAATTTCAGAAGTTAGATGTTTGCAAAGGTGTGTTGATTGTTTCACCTGTACCTCCAGTGTGCCATCGCATTCCAGACAGAAGTTGGACAAAAGGCTCTTCACCCCTGCTTTTAGAGAACAGAGATGATGCTGTTCTTGATTGGCATTTCTCACTTGTGTTTTAAGCATTTGTGTCTCATGTATGTTGCAAGATACCAGTATTTTCCTCCTTTCTTACTCCGTCCAGGAGCTCATTAATTCACAGCAAATTTCTGCTGCTGTCGCTGGCCTCTTGCTCCACACATTCATATCACTTCTTGTAATTTCCTTCTTTCAGTGGCCATCTGATATATAAAAGGTCAGTTCAATAGGTGCCAATTGAAGAGATACTCCCAAGTCTTTCCAGCTCATTTAAAATAAATATTACAGGGTTTGATGTGGAGAGATAAGTGTGTGTTAAGGTTTTTTTAAATCCATCCTCTATAAAATGAGTAGATTACTGTACAGTTAGTATAGAATTTTGTAGGACCCGAAAGTCCTATTAAAAATTTAGAATTTTCTTAGCACTGGCTTTGTGGTCTTTTCACCTTCATCTGTTAAAAGACAAATATAAATCACTAAGCTTATACAGTTTTCTGTTTATGGCACATACGTGCTTGTATTCCTAATAGTGCTACATCATATTGTAATATTTATAATTTTTAGATTTTGCAAGCCCTGTTGCTGAAATGTTTACATATTTTTGTTATACAAATTTAGTGTTGATGGCTTTCAGAAATGTAACTGAAATGATTTTGAAATGCCTGCATGTATGTGTGTATATATACACATGCTTTTGGAAGTAGAAACAAGGTCATCTTAAGTTCCAGTAAAAGCAGGATAAAAGCTTGTGAATATATTCTGACTCAGTATATAGTTTCAAATGCAATCATACCCTTAGTCCCAATCTTCAAGAATTTTAGTACCATCTGAAAAATGTGCAGTCGGTATTTATCTTTGTGTGCTGGTAGGGTTTTAGGGTTTTTTTTTTTAATAAATAAGTTGTCCTAATCAGATTATCAGAAGCAACAGACCTTGGAAGAAAGGGCAAACACAGCTTTTTAAAGAAAGATTTAAGATTGATGGCATGTAGAGAAAAGGCTCATTAGAATACCTGAGATTACCTCTGAACTATTTCTAGGTGGGATTAGATTTTACTCTTTTTTCATTAAATGCGTTCATGTGGAAGATGAACAAGTTGTGTGTAAAAATCCCAAGAAGCATTTTCAAGTAGGTAGTTTTACATGCTTAGTGGCTGTTAAGCTGTGACCACTGCTAAATGCCTTCAGGGAGCAGAAGCAGTTGTTTTACAAACAGTGTATGGAATGGCAAGAATCTGGTGATGTATTCTGCTGCTTTCCATTTCAATACTTCTAGCAAATGTTTCCAGTAGTCTTAGTTTCTCATTCTGAAAAATGTGATAGAAATCCAGGAGATTTTAATCTGGTGCTTTCTCATTCTCTTGTATGGATGGAATAGATTTTGCTTTATACCAAGGCTACAGCACATGCATTAGGATAGCATCAGTCTTTCAGCACATCAACACCAGGAGCAGCTGGTAACTGCTGCTCTTAGAGGAAGCCAGAGAAGAAATGATGTTTCATTTCCTGCCTTGCTATTATTTCAGACAAGATCAGGAAAGAAAAGGGAACTAGTACAGTTTTTCCAAGGGGGAATCTCATTTCCTTCCTTGTGCCTGCTGTGCTGCACTGGCTGCAGCTCAGGACAACGAAACCTCTGTGGTTTTTTGATGGATAACTTCAACGCCTCAGTGGCAGGAAGGGAGAATCCACTGGGCAGTCACCAAGGGAGTCATTAGACCAGAGCAATTTCTGGGTAGGAGAAGTAAGGTTGGAGGAGGCAGTTTATTCTTCTGTGTGGCTGAGAGCACACTGGTGAATTCTGACTTCCTTCTGCAGTTTCTGTGTACCAAAAAACCTGCCTTTATTTTCAGATTAAGCAACGTTTTTACTGGCATTTTGCAAACACAAAGAGCAAGAAACGAGGAGTTGTTTTTTGTAATTTACCTTTGAATGTGTAATATAAACATGCATGTTTTACAGTGCCTCTGTGAATGTTCTCATATTTGTCACATGCAGGTTTACCTTTAAATATTGAAGAATAAATGATCTTGAACAGACAACTAATGAGACATTTCTTCCTACAAGGAAGGCTTGCATTTATGAGCCACATATGTCCTACTTGTATTTTCAAATGACATGCCTTATCAAATGCTGAACTTGTTTTCTGCCTGATGCTCACAGAGATGTGTTTTGGTATTTAGAAGTACATTTGCAGATTGCAGATCCAAGCCAGTTTCACAGAATGACAGACCAAACTCTAAACACTGTTTCTGAATGTAAAAAAAGATGAAATTTTTTATCCTTTTTAAAATTTCTGTCAGTCATTATAAGTGATAGCAAGCTTCAATTTAAACCTGGACTGTAGTGGAAAAAAAATAGCTGGGAATAAAATTAAAAGAGAATGCAGTGAATCTAACCTCTGCATGGAATGCTACTTTTAAAAAGCTTTAAGCTAAAACCCAGAGGTGGAAAAATATATAATTTTCAGTCTGGAAAAAGATTGATAGCCTGAAAATGTGTCTTATCAGCCAAAAATAATCTTTATGCTAATGGACGTTCCTTCTATTACCTATAGGTAATTAGAAATTATGGAAGGGGGCAGGAGACCTTGAGTTCACATTAATGAAGTAGTACAATGAGGGAAGAGGGAGAAGAGCTAATGTGTACTGCTGTCTGGAAGACAACATGAAAGATCATTGAAAGGATATTTAATTTTGATACTAAATCAAAGTTGTGGTAGGAAATTGGAGAGAAACTTTTTCCTAAAAACCCCATATATGTAAAATTAGATCTTCATTGGCAATTTTTAATGGTAGGTTTGAGAATAGTAAAGGCTGTTATTGCTGCAGCTTCTCCCTTTGGGAGAAGTCTCCCAAAGATATAAAGGTGTTTGGATGGGGTTTTGAGTACAATAGATGGTACTGTCCCTTTATCAGACAGTCTGGAGAGGAAAATGCAAGTGTGTGGGAGGGGAAGGAGAGTGTTGCAGGCACTGGATAGCTGTGGTAAGGTGTGGGAAACAGAAAATTAGATATATCCATCAGTAACAGAATGTAAGGTATAGGAACATCCTTCCTGAAGCTGTTTGCCAATATGTACACAGGAAGGAAATGAGAATACAAGAACGGAAAAAGGTTTCTTAAAGCAGTGTAAAGGTATAGGAGGAGCCATGGAAATGTTTGTTTATATTCAGACATACTACACTGAATTCTGAGGAGGATGACATCAGGGGTGATAGTGTGTGCCTTGAAATTTTCTCATGTTATTTCTGTAAGTAAAAAGTAACATCTTTACAGGATTAAGTTACAGTGGCTTTTGGAGTTAATTGGTGAGAAATATTGTGCTAAAGCTACTTTCAGTCTGTGGTTGTGCTGGAACTCAGGTTTGGGTGGGGTTATCATGGTTTACTGTAAACAAAACTATATAAACATTGAAGGAACACCATGGTGGTTCAGCTGCCTTCAATTTCTTCCAGAAATCCAGGGAGCCTTCAGTGGCTTTTGGATTGTAATGTGAGCCTTGCATTAGCCAGATGAGATTTTTAAGCTGTATTTTCATAATTCCGTACAGAGTAAGAAGTAAAAAAGGAACAGGTGAAGACAAATAATAGATAAATAATTTAGCATAAACCTCAGGAAAGGCTATTCTTTTGGATAAACTATTCTTAAGGTTCTGCTTGAAGGCCAGCAATTTTGATGTTAGCTTCGAAAGTTGCATTTCCTGAAGCGGCAAAATGCCATTTCATGTTCAGGATATTTTAAGAGGAAGAATCCAGTCTTCCTACAGATGTTTTTACAGACTTCTACCTTAACATAAACTGCACTCTTCAAAGTTATGTACACTAGCAAGGCATAAAGTAAATATGTTAAAGTATTGAAAGAGCTTGTTTCAATTCCCTTCCTGTAGATGTTGAGTGCCATTGAATATGCTGTATGGTAATCTCATCCATCTTCTAGCTCCAGTTCTAGTAGGGTCTCCTCCATGTCCTATGTCATATCTACTGGCCTCTATATGACTTAAATACCTTAGGATATCTTAGAGAGACTTACTTACATTTAGGCAACTGACCTCCTCCCGCAATCTCAAATCAGAAACTAAACAGAGCAAAAGAACTGCAACCTACCAAGAAGAAATTTTTTTACAGTGAAGGTGATGATGCATTGGAACACGTTGCCTAGAGAGGTGGTGGATGCCCCATCCCTGAAAACATTCAAGGTTAGGTTGGATGGAGCTCTGAGCAACCTGATCTTGTTGTAGAAGTCCCTGGTCATTGCAGGGGATTGGACAAGATGACTTCCAACCCAAACCATCCTGTGATTCTACTGTTGCATTTTTGTAATACTTTAGGGTACAATAGAATATAAAGAGGGAGTAATGATAGTTCTAAATGTATTTGCTATGCTAAGGCTACTCATCTGGGGGTGTGCATTCTTTTTTCCCTATTAAAAAAAAAAAAAAAAGGTAAGCTACTTTCATTCTTATAGCATGTCTTCTAGGAATAAGATTATGGGCAGGTAGTTAAAAAAGCCAACAAAAAAACCCCCCAAACGAAACAAAAAATCAATCCACAAGCAAAAACCATTAAATTCAGTTTATGTGGGAGTCTCCTTGCCTTTTAGACAAGAAAACCTAAATCTCCATTTTTCAGCATTGTTAAGCATGCAGTAAAATAATGCTGTTACAAGACTTAATAGCAGTATCAAGCCCACACAGCTTGGCTCTGTCTTTCAGAAGAAACTTTTCATGTGAGGCAGGAACGACACTAAAATAGCACATCTAAGAGCACCATCAGTACTTTTCTGCTAGGTTTAATTTCTGAAGTTATGGGCTGTTGCTTTTGAAGCTCAGATATCAGCTAGAGTGTGTATTAGATTTAGTGAGCTGTTTGATTTCATTACAAGGCATAGGTCTGCTGCGTTTCTCTGATGGCACAATCCACCTGCCTTTGCTGAGAGCGCTCCCGCGGGAATCAGAGTGTTTGTATGATGATGAAAAATTAAACCTTCCGTTTGATGCTCCTTTTATTGAGGCTCTGCAAGAGGATGTTGAAATGCCTTCAGTGTAATAGGCAGCTGGAGTAAAGTATTATCCATCAGCGTGGGCATAATGATTTATGTGAATACATATTTGTCACTCTATGTGGTGACAATCTCCAGTGAAGCTCAGAGCATTCATTGTGGTTTCCTAAGGAGTGTTATTACATTGCCTGTTAGACTTTGATGCCTTTTTTTTGGTTGGTTGGGTTTTGTTGGTTGGTTGTTGTTGTTGTGGGTTTTTTTTTTTTTTTTGGTTTTGTTTTGTTTTTGTCTAATGCTTGTTTTTTATCAGTTTCTCTGTATGCAAGAGAAGGAGCACTACTCTTGGCAGTTAATCTTCCTATCTGTAGAGGAGACTTAACCTCCTCCTCAGAGCACCTCTCTACACACCCAAAAAATACAAACCTGTCTAAAGGAACTGTCAACACCAAGGTGAAAAGGAGCAAGCACAGGAAATATCTGCTCTGCAGTGACTGCAGGTTTTATGGATAGTCTTCGAGTAATGTGATGTGGCTGCCACACCATTAAGCACAACATGAACTTCAAAAGCCACCGGTCTTTGGATAGGCTCTAAAGCAACCTTAGTGCCAATGTGAACTCCAGGCCGCTCCAGCTTCTTTGCTGGCAGTGCCCAGTTCAGCTGGTTGAATGATGAGGGTGGAGGTGTCCTGCTGAGCACCAGTGATTTTGGTACATCCTCCACTATGGCTTTAATGCTGTATTGGCTTAAGGAACTTCCCTTTTAAATTTGGGAAAGAAATATGAAGGCAAGTCCTACAAGTTCATTGCAGTTGCTTCAGTTCTGTTATTTCTTTGTGTTTTGGGTGGTGTTGCTTGGAAGGCAGCAGGTGCTTCCCACCTCCCCACCTTTGGTCTGGGTTTCTGCAGAATGTTGTTGTTTCTTCTCTTATCAAGAAGACTTTTATTTATTTATCTTTTTATGTTTTAAATTTTTTAGATCCAAAAAACATTGTCAGGTTTTAACTTGAACAGGCAGCTATTAAAAATTTTCTATGCAGTGGTAGAAAGATCTTTTTAATGATCTTGTTCATAAACTCTCTAGCCTCTGAAGCTATTAATTCTTTAATGAGTAAATTACCTCATCATTTCTTTCTGAGGCAACAGTGTTTTCCCAGCTGTGTGATCTTTTCAGGATATTCCCAAAGAAGAAAAAAAAAATTAGCAACAGGGTCAAAAACCCTGAAGGATTTCCTATTAGCAATTACATTCATCACGTGCAGCTCTCTGGTGGCTTCTTGGCCTCACTAATTGCCTGTAGTGTGAAGTAATTTTATGTCTAAAATAGCTTATGTGCCTCTAGCTTGGGTGAAGGCCAGAAACCAGGCCAAACTTACAACTCATAAATTGAAACAGAATCTCAGCTTTTGAAGAATTGGCCTGTCCCATCCTCTGTCTGTCATAGCTGAGCTCAGGTCTTTCTTCCCTCATTTTCTTATGGTGAATTAGTGACTTTAAACCAACCAGCTGGCATTCTGCAAAGGATGTGGTTTTTCAGCTGCTCTCTGTGAGCTGGGACAGAATTCTGAGTCCTGGTGACATCCAGCGGGCTCCAGGGGACCTTCCCTCCTCCAGCCACTGCAGCTTAGCAAGGAACCATCAAACTGGGGTGTGGGACATACCGATGTGTTATCTGTACGAGTCTGAAGACTGGAACATTTCCAATTCTCTTTTCGAGAACGCTCTGCTTCCCGGTCGGAGAGGCAGACTAGGTTGTCACACAACACTGCTATCAGGGAATCCACATCCCACCTTCTGTGTGTACATCCATGCATGTGCCCACATGACATGCTCTTCCACCCCTATTCCACAAGCAATATGGGAACCATAACTGATTTTTGGCAGTAATCTTTTACATGGTTTAAAATATTAAAAGAATTTGTGTCCAGGTTTTCGTTCTGTTTTATTAATGAAGAAACAAGTACAAACCACAAGCAATCTTCCTTTTTAATTTCCTGTTTTCCCTTCTCTTTCCCATTGCCTGATAGGTACCTGGGAAGAATTAATCCAAGGAGTAACACTTCTTGAAGTGATGCAGATTATTGGTTTTCCCTTAAATCAGTTTAGTCCCCCACTGCTGTTTTGCTCCTTGCTTCCCCCCCCCCCCCCTTCTTATAAATGAAATCTGTCTCACAGCTCATACCGTCCCTGTAGGCAAGATTTATATCCTGAACAGTTTGTTTTTTTAATGTTTCAGGATAGCAGATCGTGGAAGATAATGGAGTGTTTCCCCATAAATCAAGTTAAATTGGAAGCACTTGGCAACAATATTTTCCTGAGTATGTGCATAGAAAAGCTTTTTTATCCTCCATCTGGATGTTATGGGTAGAAATTACTATAAATTAGAAGGTGCTGTATTTTTGTGCTGCCATCTTTTATTCTTGATCCTTAACAATCAGAATAATTTTCATTCATTTCTAGTGTTATGTTAGGGTATCACATTTTCTTCACTAAATAAGGTTTGTTTGCTGAAATGAAGGATGCATTTTGTGTTCAGTTTGCCAGGATGCCCTTTGCTATAATGCAATGTGACATAATAACAGCTTGGGTGTCTTTTTCTTTGCCTATATCATTTGCAGTATGGGAAAATGAAGAAGTCACGGCTTTAGTGTTGCTTGACAGGAAGCCCTGAAACTGTCTCTTACCTTATACCTTCACTTTTCATCTTGTGCAGTTTACCAAAAGAGAGCAAAAGTGGTTTACATTTTGAGTGACAGTGTGGCATCAAATAGCACATGGAAAAATGCCCGCAAAGCTTCTCAAATAGAAACACTGTGAAATAATATCTACAGTTTTTGTGCTAAAGAAGATTTCAGTCTCAGTTGCCTCCTTAATTCAGGAGTCTCCAGCAATGCAGAAGTCTTAAAATTTGGATTCTGAAACGGCAAACATAGTTTGGTGGTTTATATTTACTAACCAGGAGCGAGGTGCTAACTTTTTTCTGGCTGTGTGGAACATGTAGATGTAGATTTTCAGCATCTGTCCATAAACGCACACTGTCTTCCTCACAGCTTCCTAGGTACCTTTCCTCTTGCATTGTCTTTTAAGTCTCTCTGCTTACTTATTCTTTCTTAATACTGTGCAGAATTGTGAATTTAGGCTCTTCTGTTGAAAATGTAGTCTATGGTGGAGGTTTAAGTCCCAATGACCTTTATAATTTGCTTCCTAAATTACTGACAGAGCTGAATGTCGTGCTGAATTTAACTTATAACAATCTGTTTCGTTGTCTTTTTTAGATGCGAGAATTAAAAGTCAGAGCAGCAGTGATAGAGTGAGCTAGTCTTGGAATAACTACTCAAACCCTGATTTATTCTCATATTTCTTTTCTGGAATTCATGGAGTTACATAGGGCATGATCTAAATACAAGAGTCAATTAAATACCCTTTACCGGCTATATGGCCACATGCATATTCCATGCAATTCTCAAAAAATCCCTTTTGTTCAAAGTTGCATCTGAATACATTTTAAAATAAGTCCATGGAATGCAAATGCCTGCATAGATTGAATGTATTTGTCTAAAGAGGGAGCAATGTTAGTGATCATTTCAACTCTTATTCTGAAACAGGGGCCTCAGTTCCTGATTTTGTGCAGGAAAGGCCTGCCTAGAAACCAAAAATCTGTTTATGTGAACATCAATACTGTAAGCATCTCACTTCGGTTTCAACCTGTAAAGATCAATATAACACAGGGAAGAGAGGAAGGACTACTTATTGGTCTAATTATCTTTCTAGAGCCTTGTATTTTCTTTTTCCCTTAATGTTCAGAAAGTCAGTAGTGAAGCATCTTTTGTGAGAAGAAATTGTTTGAAATTAAGATAAATGTGTTAATACAGGCAAATCTACCCATCTCTTAAAATTTACAGTGCTATCTGAAGATGGCAAAATATGACATTGCAGTTACACCAGTGACTGCAGTTTACTCGTAGGAGTTTGTAAGTATAGCATATGAAGAAGTACCTGACGCAAAATTGATTTGCTTGAAAGTAGAGGGAGTTATGCATTGTGAAATCCCCCAGAGAAACAGGAAAAATTTTTATTAGCTGGTCACTCTTTACAACAGTATATGTAAGAAAGAAACTAAACCCTATCTTGTCTACCTTGAGGTTAATCTTTGAAGGCAATGAGAGGTATTCTTAATTGTGATACTAATATTCAGGCTGCAAGTGACCCTTCCTTTTTTAGCCCTGAAATGCTTCTCAAATGAGCCAGGCTGAGCTTCCAACAGGTCACAAGCAGGTCTGCCTATTACTGTGGTGCCCTGTGGTGACATGGAGATGAAGTTACCTTGACACAGCCCTCCAGGAGAGTGTCATTTTTATGAAGTTAGTTTTGGCTATGGCATGTATGAATTATATGAACATGATGTTGTGATTCTCTATTATTATTAGAAAGAAAACTTACCTTCATTTTTGGTTTTGTTTTAAAGAACATAGCATTCAGATCCACCCAGGCTATTGATCACTGATCAACAAAAGAGCCAAGTCAAAATGTGTCTGTACACAAAGTCCCACAGAAATTTGATGCAGATACGTAAGTAGGTAGTTATTTATTTAAAGGAATATCTACTGGCCTGTCAATAAATTATTTTAATCTAAAGTTCTTTCCATCAAATTAAATGCAAAGCACAAAATCTGTCTCTTGAGATATAATTGAATGACATTCAAAGGAGTTTAATTACGTAATTATTGTTGACAATAAGAAAAGCCAGATGCAATCAAAGTTACCTAGATCTAGCTTCAAGAAGCATTTCAGGTTTGTGAATTGTGTTAAAATAAAGGAATGTGTGTTTTTGGCTTATTTATGGCATATGTGTTGAAGTATGCAAAACATAGTTTAAACATCTATGTGCATTAATGTGTATAAATGTGTATATTAACATGCATTATCTATATGTATATGCAAAATTATTTTGTTCTTACAAACTATGGTAAAGAGCACTATAGTGATGGTGATATTTCTTGTCCAGTGAAAATATAAGAAAAATCCCTTTTTGGCTCTAAATGTATTATCCATTTTAAGAGGTTAACTTCGCAACTGGGAGTATTACTAAACTTGTTTTTAGTGCATACTTGTGTTTGGATTATGTAGGCATATTTTGAGTCAAGCATGTGCCCTGCCAAATGGCTGGTGCGGTTTGCCAGTCATGTGGAAAAAGCAAAAATCTCTATTTGATTAGGTGCTGACAGATATTTACATATATATTTCACCATTTCCAAACATGCTCATATAGTTGTAAGCACTTCTATTTTTATAAAGCTAACTCTTACTGATCATGCAGAGCTGTTAATGGTCCAGATTCAAAGAAACTTCAGTCATTTAAGAGTGACTTGGAAATGTTGTTGCTGAAGTGCTAAACTGGAGTCCTGCAAATGCTCTCTATGATGAGGTTGCCAGAATGCTGCCCTTGCTCAAGGTTGGGAACTGTCTCTTCACCTGCCTGCACTCAAGGGTCTCTCTCTTATGTTATTTCATTGTTATGTTTGCTTAACGTCAGTAAAACCAGATGTCTTCAACGATCCCACTGATTTTTAGCAAGCAGCCATAGAAAGTGGGAGCCACAGCACTTCCTTTTTCACAACAGCAGAGTGGGAGGGATGTTGGATTATGTTAGGGAGGGATTATGTTCTTCTTGTGTCTGAGTAAATTCAGACCCACTTCTGGCGATTAGGCAAGCAGCTCATGAAGGCAGAAGGTAAATGCTCTTTATTTCTTCTTCCAATATTGTGCCTTCTAATGTGAAGAAATGTATCTAAGACTGTCTTGGGGAGAGGAAAAAACCAACAAGTATTATGTGAGTATCAATGAGTGTCATTTTGCATTGATCTTTGTTCAACACTTGTTTAGGAAGGAAATGTCTTCCCCACCCCTGCCCCCCCACACTGGGTCCTGGGACTATCTCTGTATTTAATGAAGTGCTTTTTTAATGAAAATTATGTTCCTGGGAACGACTAACACATCAAGAACCATTACAAAAAAAGACTGAAGCATTGCGGAAATTATTTTGGATCACTCTGCTAGTCTAATGTGGAAAGCAGACAGCTGGCTTTAAGTAAAACATTAATATATTGGTATTGGAAGCTAATAAGACTTCTTCAGTCAGTTGAATAACAAAAAGGAAAAAAATACCACAGAAATCAAATTCTTTGAAGAGTAGTTGTAGGTTCTCTGTTTCTTGAGCAGAGATCTTAGAAAACGTAATTTTCATCTGCCTTGCCTTTCGTTTTTTCCCTTGGCACTTAGCAAACTGCAGGTCATGTATTATGAACATAGTCTAATACCGAAGTCAGGATCTCGGCTTCATTAACTTCCACCTAAGGAGAGATGCCTCTAGCTGATCTGCTCATTCATTTTGCAGTTTCATCAATTCTGGGAGAATTGCTGCTTTTTTCTTCTGGCCTGAAGCATTAAACTGGTCACTGAAATTGAACCTCAGGTTTCTAAAGGAGTGAAAAAGATCCCAAAACGTGTAGTTTCTGTATTAACCAGCAGAAATCTCGTCATAGCCTTTGTTTTGATGTAGTAGTGATAAACAGGTTTTAGAACATAGGCAGCCTGCAGGACTAAAGGTTTCAAGCCAGTTTGAAGTAAGAAGATAAACTAATGTATGCATACAAATTTATTGAAGAGTCTTTTCACTTTCCCTCACAAGGAAAAGGGAGAATCTGTCTTATCTATGGACAACTTGACATCTTCAGGATCAGTTCTCCCCTTCTTTGTAAACCACATAAGATTCTCCATGATGAAATGCGAATCTCCACAGCACTTTCTGTTCCCCAAATGCACACTACTTTTGTGGGCAGGTTATATGAAACCTACAAACACTGTCTGGAAACCATCTTGCAATGCATTGACTTCAAATGTAGAGACTGCCAGTGGAATTTCTAGGAGTGCTTGGCATCAAGCAGAACCAAAAAGAAGCAGAAAGCCTCCCTTTATAGTCTGCCTCCTGTGCTAAACCCTATGATTTGAAGCTTGCGGTTCCTCTAACTAAGCTGATGTGTCCTGCCAAGGGAACCTTTATAGTCCACAATTCCTAGGAGTGCTTTTTATGGAAGTATTTGTTCCTATTTTTTTGATTTCCCTCTCCGATTATAAAGCAGATCAGTTTTAAGATTATTTCTTGCATTTTTTCATGTCACTCAAAGCTACTGGCAGCAGCTTGACTCTTACTGTCCTTCCCTCCCTCACACTCTCCCTCTTTTGTTCCCATATCCTGGGGGTACATTCTTTTCTAATGTATCATTTTCCCCTCTTCTATCAATCTTTGATTATATTATTGATCATGGTTGTTAAAGTCAGTCTCCTTCACCAAATATTGACATGAATAAGTGGGTCTAGATATGTCCATTTAAAAAATCCATACGTTGCAGAAAAAAAAATTCCTTTTTCTCTGTTGGAAATTGGTGTCTTTTCCCCAGGTAAGTTCCTAGTGAAAAAATAAGGTATTTTCTTAAATGAGTTAAGGAATGTTTGGGGCATTTGCACAACTAATCATGCTCCACAAGACTTAGATGCATATTTAGAGCATATTTAGATGTCTTTTAAAAAGTACCTTAATTGTGACTGCATCATTCATTTCACAGTCTTCTTTACAGGACATAGGGCTTTAGTATTGACAGTTTAATATTCACAGGGAAGGAAATCTGACCTGCCTAGGACTTGGGCACTTTTGCTATGGCCAGTAAATACTGGGGAGTGTTGTGGGTGTATTGTACTTGAACAGGACACTTTAAAATATTAACCATAAGCTATATACCCTAAGATGCACAATATGAGGCAGAAGTATGGCAATAACAGATTTATGTGTAGAAGGTCTTTTTTAAATGCACTGTGAATGTGGTTATGTAAAAGAAAAATTAACTAGAATTTTCATTATTCTTTTAAGGCAGAGTCAAGGTAATGTAACATTATACATTAGCTTGGCCCCTAATTATTTACTGGTGTATGATTTATGGAAGTTACATGACATGCAGCTGCATGTTGTCATGCATTTTGATGAATTTTTTTTAATGTTTGTGTATGTTGTATATGTTCTATAAATTCTGTGTAAGATGCAGTTGTCTGAGAATACTTACCTGGGCTTGCACTAACCTAAAATTCAGATGATTATAGTTGCTACTAAAGTTGAGGTGGAAAGAGCAGGATTATTTTACTCATTAAAACAATGAATTTCTGAAATAAGACAGAATTTAAAAGCCTTCATTTCTTATTTATCTTTGTGTGAACGGTATTTTAGTTAACTACTCGAGGGCCTGGTCTTTTCATTCTATCATTATAGACTCCTGTTGTGGTTGACTATACAGTCAGTCCTTGTTTCCTCTGCAGTGACTAACAAAGGAGCCTTGTAAACATGCATTTGAGGGCCTGAGTTCTAAAAGTAGTTTTCAAGACTGGTGTCCTATAGTATGCTGGTGGAAATGAGTTCTGATTCAGTTGTTGAGTTACAAAGGTACACATTTTCACTTTGATACAAACATCATCATTTTACTGTTTAGTTTTCACACATTATGCATCTTAAATAGTGCCTTTAATTTTCATTTTTCATAAGGAATGGTATCTCAAGTCTTTGGACTTTTATCTGTATTATTTTTATGTTCCTCTTTACAATATCAAGTTGTCAGTCCATTTCACTCATGCACAGTTGGCCATCTGTCCAGATACTTTCCCTTGGAATGATGCTCAATATTGCATCCACTTTGGTCATAGTTCCTTTCAAATATTATTTTGTTGTTATCTACTGTGTAGCTGATGGTGAAAGCAGACACCTGTCGTTTGTAGCTTTGTCAAAGAGCTTTCCAAATAAAGAGGGCCTTTTCTAATCTTTTCACAGCAAATCAGAATTTCTGCAGCTCTGCAGGTTCTTAAAGCTGATTTTTTGGCATAATGCAATATTCTTTAGTGTTAACCTTAGCTGACTGCCAATTGTCGACCAAGCCACTCTTGATCCTCCCTCTGTGATGGGGAGAAATATTCCTTGAAAAGCTCATGAATAGAAATAAGAGCAAGGAGATTTTTTTACTAATTACTGAAGGGGGAAAAACAGGCTTGACTTGAGAACATCATTTTAATTCCTCTTTTATCATTGCCAATTAACTGTAACACAATAAAATAGTGAGAAACATTAAAAAAATAAGCACCTTGCCCCTACCCTTCCCTTCTTCACAGGCTCAGAGTCCTTTCACCTCTTCCTGTTTGCCCTGGCACAAGCCCTGAGTGGTGCAGGGAATGGGGAATAGGGGTCGTGGATCAACTCCTAACACTTCATCTCTGCTGCTCCTTTCTCCCCATGCTCTTCCCTTTCTCCAGCATGGGGTCCTTCCTAAAGGATACAATCCTTCATCAAATTCTCTATCCTGGGTCCTTCTCAGTTGCTGCAGTGCTTCAAGAATTGCTCCAGCATGAGTTCTAGTCATAGGCTTCAGTCCTGCAAGAGTGGAGTGCTCAGTGTGGGCTCTCCACAGGCTTCAGCTTTCTTCAGGGAACTTCCACATAGTCCAGTGTGGACTGCAGGTGCAAGTCTGCTCTGATGTGGACCTCCATGGGCTGCAGGGGCACAGCTGCTTTGCCAAGGGCTTCACCACAGGCTGTAGGGGAATCTCTGCTCCAGCTTCTGGAGCACCTCCTGTCCCTCCTTCTGCATTCATGTTGGTGTCTGCAGAGCTGTTTCTCTCAGATATTCTCACTCCTCTTTCCAGGTGCTGCACAGCCTTTTTCACTTTCCTAAATCTGTTAATGCAGAAGTGCCACCATTGCTGATGGATTCAGCTGTCCCAGCAGCAGTGGGTCTGTCTGGGATCTGACTGGTATTGGCTCCTCTTCTCCTCACAGAAGCCTCCCTAAAGTGCCCTTCCCTTCTACCAAAACCTTGCCATGTAATCCCAGTATAAATATTACATTTGGGATATATGATGTAGGGAAATAAAGTCTTAATAACAATATTAACAGCTACTGATAGTTGGGAGCCAAGCTTTTTGATTAAAAGAATCAATGCTCTGCTTCCTTCTGGAAGCCTATGTTTTCATAAGGAACTTTGCTGTAAAATAGAACAGTTCTGGAACTTGGTTTCTTTTCTTCTATTCTGCCTTTCTTTCCAGTTCTTTCTCCTCTTCTGGAGGAATTTATAGTAAAGTTTTGCATTTAAGGACTTGACTCACACTGTTTCTCCTGAGCTTGTATCTTAAGTATCCCTAAACATGAGACAGGGATGGAATGGCTTGTGTAAATCATCAGATGAAGTACTCCCAATCGTGGGGTTTTATTGAATTTGATATGGCACTCTTTGTGCATGCATGTATGTGAATTGTGTTGCATTTATTCCTGGTAAACTAATGTCATATGTAGAGCGGGAAATTTTAGTGAAAGAGAATTTTATAAATGGCTCTAATGTCACTGAGAAAGTTTTTTAATGAAATAGGTCTGTTAAAAACCTCTGACCAAAAGCATCTGTCCCAAATACTTGTACTTTTGATTTGCGTCTAGGACATCTAAAACGTAAATTGATGTGCCTCTTGGGCCATGCCTGAAATTCAAAACAATTAATAAGTGCTTAAGACCAGCATCAGCAATTGAAAGCACTGGAGAGAGAGCCTGTAGGGCATCAGAACTTCTCCTAATGAAAGCTATTTGCTTTTATCTTTTCTCTCTGAGTCCTTACATTTTTCAGACCTATTTGTGTCATGTTAAGAAGTCAATAGAGTTAATGGTTTTTATATATTGTAGTGTGTTTGTGTAAGTCTTTGTTTGGGCTCTTTGGATTGGTTCTGCTCTGGTGGTTAAGTACTGTTAGTGTCTAAACAAAGAGGAATTTTTAAAAAGTCAGAACTGCTTGCGAATAAGAACAGAGTATGAGAAAAGGCTCTGCTACATCTGTGACATAAAATGCTGGTAACAGGCCTCTGACTGTCCTCAGAGAGAGGAGAGCAGGAGTTTTACAATTTAAAAGAAACAGGTGCTGGAGAAGAGACTGCCAAGTCCTAGGAGGAACCATGTAGAATATCATGCCAAAACCTCACAGAATAGGTGTGATTGTGATACAGTGCAATATGATTTTGGAAAGAGCTTAGGCTAACTAATCACCCTTTTCAAGTTAAGGCTGCACGCTTCATGTTAGCTTTACAAGTATCTGGATTTGCAGAGATAAGGATCAGCATGGTCCTCCTTTACTGCTTGTAGGATTATATCTTTGAGTTTGGGAGCTCAAAATTAGTCACTCCTTGAAACTTCTTCACCATATGTGGTGCAGAAAAATGCAACATATCATTCCCTAACTGCTTGTTGAGCAAGCTGCTTTGTGTGTTGAGCAGGAGATGAAGGGGTTATAGTGCTTTATAGGCCCTTCCTTTTGCTTCTTGTTGCTCCATCAGAGCTCAGGAGTAGATATCAATGATTTAGTTTTTCCATTCAGAGAGTGCCAACAATAATTTTATTAGCACTTTAAAATTTTGAAAATTCTGTACAAAGCATGCCAGTATCTTACAGAAGACTCTAATGCCATGTGGAGATAGTAGGATATGAAAGTGTATTTCCATCGTAGTACCTAGTTAACATGTACTGCTGCTGTATTTCTTATTTTTTCCATTTTTCTTTTTTTGTAGAGTTTGCTTTAATTCTCTTTCATTGTTTCTTAATTCAGCCTGTAACCTCTGTGAAATAAGTTGCTTTCAGGAAGAAAGTGTTTCTATTACAATGATGTGTTTGCATTGCTCTTATGGTTCATTTCGCTCTGTGAGCTCTTTGTTTGTGGTCTGTAAGCAAGTGATTAAAGCCAATAAGGGTGAAGAAAGATTGGTGGGTGAAGTTCTGATTTGAGACACTGGCAAATACAAGATTAGTACTGCATCAGCAGTGGGGCCTTGGATTTTTGGGCCATTTATTTGCTGTTTCCATCATAGACCTTTGTCAAAATTAATTCATTGGTATTGGGTTTTATTATCACTGTGATGTAACAAAATATATATCCATGTCTTTATCCCATAGCAGAGCAAATGGGGTAAGGGGTGTTGGTTTTGAGTCCGAAAGGCTAGCAGACATGAATCAGTAAGTGCTGGTTAGCTAAACAGCAGAATGAAGGTGTTTGCTCAGTCAGTTTCAGCAGAAGCAACTATTATTCAGTTTGTTTGGGTTGATCTGTGCTGATTAGGATAATAACCAGTTTGGCATACCCTCTTTGTTTCCTTGAGACTAGCCAAAAGTGCTTGAATAACATGATTGATACTTGAGCCTAAATCTTATTTTAGCAAGTCTGAAGGGCTGCTAGATGTTCTGAAGGAATCAGTCAAAGCAGAGAGACTTGCAGGTCTTTGGGCTTTGTTAGCTTCTAAACTTGCCCTCTTTACAATTAATTGTTCCCTGCAATTTGTGTAGGGCAAAAATATTAGATCATCAAAACCTCTTCTGAAACCTGTGATTTGTGTTGGTCCACTTGTGGCTGCTTGCTCAGAAGGCTTCCTGTACTAACTTAGACGTTTTTCCCCTTGATCTCTTTTGGTTCTGAAGAAATCCCCTTCTGAGAAGCATGCAAAAAAATGGAAGAAAAGTTACACAGTACACATACTTTAATTTTGATTGCAAACTGCTGTTAATGCTTTCACAGTTTCTTTCATTCCTTATAGTTACCACTTAAGAGGGCAGTTCATCTGAAATGCTTTTTGCTTAAGTGGAATTATAATTTCAAGGCAGTGAACTATAAACCTTCAAAAAATCAACTTAAAAATTGTTGATTAGTATTCTGCTATAACATCTGTTATGTAGACCAGACATCTGCACTTAAAAATACATATGCATAAAGGGTGTATATTCTAGCTTAATCTTCATCGATTCAAAGATGATGGTTTGAGTAGGCAATGTGCGGTTTTAATCAGATTAAATGCCATTGCCATGACTTTACTGGTACAAAGAACCATTACCAGCCTCCTTGGCAGTGAGTGAAACCGTGGCTTTAGCATACCTGTTGCACACAGACTGTATGCTTACACGTTGCTGAGTCTGCCCGTGCAAACAAGCACGTAAACCACCTCAGTCTGTGTGGTCTGTCTGTAGCAGCCTCCATCCATCTCCATCACTTTGCTGGTGCAGGCTTCCTTCCTGTGCTCCTGCATCTTGCCCTCTTCTCATTGATGCTTTCAGAAAGCTGGCCACTTGGGATGAAAAATCGCTGTATCAGGTGAAGCTTGCTTTTCAGCCAGCACAGAGCTGAGGTACTGAGCCTGCAATCTCACCCTCTGGCTTCAGATCAACAGACAAGGCTTGGTAGCAACCCCTTTCATCTTGGAAAGGAGTCATAACTAATCTCTTTAATGTATTAGAACAGCGCGGGAAGAACATTCATGGTGCTGAATAAACAAGCCTGCTAATGACTGCTGAGTCATGTTAAACTGTAATAAGAAAGCTTTATGGTTGTTTTTTGTTTTCACAACATTAATCAATGTTTTGTGAGATCTCTTGAGTCTGTTTATTTTGCCCACATTTTGAGACTATAGAACATTATCAGGTAGTTGAGGTGTCTAATTTTCAAACACTTTTTTATTTGTAAAATGATGACCTTGTAAGAAAAGAGCAGGGGCAATAGGACAAAACTGCTCTGCTTACTGCTGTTCATCTGAGGGTCACCAGTATTAAGGCACAGGGAACTTCAGTGCACAACTGCCTTTTCCTGGGTTGCCCTTCAAACTGAAAGCAGCTTTGGTGTCTTTCCATGCCAGCCCACAGAGAACTGCTGTAGAATTTTATCTTCAGAGAATCAGATGTGCATCAGATAATATATATATCCCACCAGGGTGCATCAGGAAATATGTGCACCAGAAAATACATATCCCACCAGATAAGGACTGATAACTCTGCTGGCAGATACAGTGGACACATTTTGCTTTCAATGTCCTGTACATGTCATGTGCAGTTCTCAGGAATTTCCTGCGTCTCCTGCCTGCTCTCACAGCAGTTGCCTTCATGTCTGTGATTGTCAGCTACGTCAGCAGTCAGGAAGCACAACTGAAATGTAAACATGTAAGTTTGACAGTTTGAACCTGATGGAATGACTGTCCTGAATATTTTCCTTGTAATAAGTAGGTGTTGCATCTGGTATGTGCTACTACAGTTCTAGGTGATAAAGATCACATGTCAGGTGATGATGTGCTGTGATGTCTTTAAATTTCATTTTAAGGAGGTTTTTTTTGTCTGTCCATAGGTTTCACTTTATGGTTCAATTCAAGTGTAAAGTTGTTTATTTCCTGGTGGAAATTGGTTTGTATGATTTAGCAAATGAACAGTTTCCTCCCACTGACAGCTCACAGCTATTCCCTTACGGATTCAGTAGCGCACAATAGTATTTCAGTAGTGCAATGAGCGAAGTTTTTTGGGTTTTGTTTTGATGGGCTAGTGTTTGAGGTAGACTGCCAACATTTTCCCAGGGATTGTGAAAAAAGTGTAGTGAAATTGTAGTTTTAAGTAGTTTATACCCCAGCAAGATTTCTTGAGACAAAAGTCACTTCTTTTGTTCAAGGCTGTTTTCTGAACTAAGTATAAAAGACCTGCAGAGAACAGGGGATGCATGAAAGCTTTGAAGAAAAGGTCAGAGGAATTCTTTAAATGAAAAACATTTGGCAGGCTGCCTGTAGGTGTCATTACAAGCTGTCTTGTGTGTACCCGGAGGCCTAATCTTGGAAACAATTAAGTGCAGACATGTGACTAATTGTGTGCTTGCCAAATCAGTAAGACAAACCTAAATGTTTCATCATTTTTAAGATTTTTGTTTACATGTTTCCCCTTCAGCTGTTAGAACAAAACCATGTAAATGAAACATGGGAACTTGTCTAATATAAATTTAGTGTTATATTGCAAGACAAAGAAGTGCCTTTTTACATGATACTTATGGGTGTTTTTTTGTTTTATGCTCTTACTAGGTTTATTTTTTTAAATACACCAATAACTATCATGGTTTCTGCTTTCCATTGCCTTCTTTAATAGACCTCTTGATCTTAAATTGCCGTTTCCCTTCCTTTTGGGGTTTAGAGAAAATATTGTCTTCCAGGCCCATATGTGTTACGAATCAGGTGGTTTATATATATTATATATTATATATATGTAATATCAATGCATTATCTGAAAGTAAAAACCAAACGGTGAGCTCTGCTGGGAAAAGAAGTCAGTCTAATTACCTGGTTAATTGCATTTGTATCACACTATATATTGCACTGGGCACTATAAAGTATCTCACAAGACATCATAGCTTATTTCTATTTTCATCTGTCTTATAGGGAGCTCTGGCAGGAAAGCAAAACCACTTCTTTTGCTTTGTTTAAACATCATTGGAGAGTGAAGCAGAAGTGAGTTTGTGTTCTGAGAATGGATGGATAGATAGAGACACAACCATAAGGTTTTTTTTCCTTAGTCAAAAATATTGTTGATCAAGGTGAAGAACACTTGCATTAATATAGCCTGTTCTCATATAGTTTGATTTTGTTTCCTTTGTATTAATTTGTAAGCACATTAAATGATTTTATTTTTTATACTGGCTAGTGTCTTAGACTGATTTTAGTGCTTAATCTTTATTTTATTTTGCCCCTTTTTTTGTTATTTTATTTTCAGTTCTAGCAGTACTATAGTTACATGCAAAAGCCATATTAGAACACGCACATGAAATTGTACAAGAAATCTGTTATTGGGATAGGAATAGCAAGACTTTTCTTTTTCCTGTATGGGTTTGTTTGTTGGGTTTGGTTGTTTGTTGGGTTTTTGGGTGGGTTGGTTTTTTTTTTTGGCCTCATGTGTTGAAGGTTTGCACAAACAGGATGGGACTGCCTGGAGACGCTTCCTTGAGCTTTATTGTGGCATCAGTCTTAGTGCAAGGTTGAGACAATTGAAAGATAGAAACAGCTCATGTCTTGCCAGCAGCAGCCAAAGATCTCTTTGTTACAAGGCATTTTAAAAGTTTTCCAGTAGCATATTGCTAAAGCTTACAGCCAATTGTTCTAGCCAATCACTAAAAGCACACATACACTGGCTTCAAACAATGCTTGCTTGTATGCTTTCTATTAAAAATACACAATACTCCATTATTAAGCTTAAAACCTTCTACTATCTTGCTAAGCATATTTTTATGCAGTCTTAAGGTCTATCTTGGCCAAGCCTAAAAACTCAAAGTATTGTTTCATGTCCTTGTTTGCTGTTCTATTGTAACTTCTCTACTTTCAGACTTTGCAGCTGCAGCTAGTTTGAAGTTCTCTGCTCTTTCTGTTTCTGAGGCCTGCTTTCACAGCTTCCTGAAAGTCTTCTTGCCTTTACTATTTCCCACAGCCTCAGACTGTGTTTTGTGTAGCACATTGTGAAACTGAAGAAGTCAATTCCTGGAACAAACCAAGTATTGAGGATGCTGTGTTGCTTTATTTCTTTGTGTTTTTTACCCCCTTCAGAGAGAAGAAATTGGGCAATACCTTCTTCTACTTCCCTCTTCTATAGAATTTCTTTCCTTTGTAACTTCCATCGGGCTACATTTTTAGGCCTTATACAGATCCTCACTTGTTCTTGTTCTCCAATCTCCCCACTTGCCCCAGTCAGACCCTGTATTCTGATAAGCTTTTTACAGAAAACATATTGCAAGTGTTTCCATCTACTTGTTCTCCCCAGCCTCTTCCATGCCTTATTTGTCAGAGCACAAGCCTGTTTTCATGTCTTCTGTTGTAACTCAGATGACCCTGGGACCACTTTATATTGGCTTCCTTCAGATTTACAGAGAATCCTGTGCTTAGATTTCTGCTTCTTCAGTCAGCCTTTCCGTAAGTCCGTCCTTATCTCCCTCACTTAAAAACCTTTGCTCCATTCCCCCTATTTTAGACCTGCCAACCACTTATGTCAGGACATTTTTCTTCAAGCCTTGTCCTTTTTGGCGTCACTGGGTGTTTGTCTTTCCTGCTTCTGACTCTTGAGTGGTTTCTGCAGTGCAGAATGCCCTGGCTTTCTCACCAGCACACTGATGAATGCCATCAATCACATCAGTGTCCTTTGCTTCATTCACACCTCACTGAATTATCTCATCTTACTACATTAATCTGTCAAATAAAAGGTTAACTTGGAGATTTCATAATCTTCTGCAGCTAATTCTTGTTTTGTTGAAATTAAATCTGAGTGGGCTCAGAGATAAACCTCTTGTATAGCCACATGTAATGTTGTTTATTGCTCTGATATTAATCCATCCTAACTTTACCTTGCAATGTACTTCTGAAATTAATTACGTGCACTGCTCTGGAATCAATTACACCATTAGGATGCCTTTGTACTTGGCTTCCTGATTTTTCACTCTCTTACAGAAATGTGCCAGTAAAATGCTTTACTTCTCAGTTCTTCTGGGTGATTCTTCATGTCAGGAGCACATCACAGCAAGTATTTCAGGCATCAGCTGAACTGATAAAGATATAATAAACACTCTCCTATTAATTTTTGCATCCCGAAATATTTGTCTTTCTTAAAATAAAGCATGTAAAATTTACATTAATTTCATTAGAATTGCTAATCAAAGTTAGATACAAAACTTGTTGATGGTACACCACTGAGATGTTTTTCAGGAGCTGTCTTATTGACACAATCCTTTAGTAAGCAGCAAAGTCTATTTTTGGTCTGACATAGTTCTTTTCATGTCAGAGAAATTATCTTTTGAAGGCTTCCCTGCACTCCTCCAAGTTTCTGTTTCTCAGTGGAAATTAACTGCAACTGATGTTGCTTTTTATGGAAGTCCCCATATGTGGCATGCAAGTGGATTTGCACAAAACCCACAGGTTGGAATGCTGACTGAAACCACTGGAGTAGAGTAAATCGTCGGATACTGCTGTCCCATTGTTTGTAAAGTCTTCTGTTGTCATTTAACTGGGTGAAAATCATGTTAATGAGACTTCAGTCATAGCCAATGTTACTCTGAGTGTATACATTATATAGGATTGAATAGGTCGTGAATTACATAACTTGTTGTTCCAAAGAAGTATTTCAGCCCCTGTATAGTCATGCTTCCAAGTTTTGGGTGTGCTAATGGCAGTATATTCTCTGGAAAGGCCATGGGGATAGAGAATTATTGAAAATTAAACCCCCCAAGTACCTCATAGTATACCAGGGCTGTAGGTCACTGTAGGATCACTGGAGGTGAGAAAGAGATGTCCGCACCTTGCTGAAATTCCTGCTAATGCCATTTTTCAAATGCACTTGATGATTCACTGTGTGGAAACGGTCTTCTGTATCCCCTAGCAACCAGAAACAAAATGTCTCTGTTCTTGTCTGCTGGCCTTCAAAAACACATCTGAGAAGTGATTTCTTTTCACAAGGCAATCATGCAGCATTAAAAGCCTGCTCTCACCCATTCTTCATAAAGAATAAACAAAAAGTAGACAGTTCATTCTAGCTCATGATTGATTTGTAGGGCAAATCTTTTTTTTTATAGGTGTGTGGTTTTTCAGGTTTGTTCCACAACTTTCTAATGCATGGAAAATAATACTGTATTTTATGCAAGTTACTGTTACTATTTAATATACTCTTGAAATCTGAGAGGTGTGACTTTTGTCTTCAATTTCTGAGACTTCTATAGCAACATAGTATTTTATTATTTTCACTCAGCATGCTGTTGAATTTCATTCTTTAGTATGCTTAAGACAAAAAACCTGAGACTTCGTATTTCACAAAACGTGCAAAAGTAAGGAACGTTTTCTTTAAACATAATAATGTCAAATGAGTGGTGTATCTTTGTGTAGGCAGCTGAAATTCAGCAAGTCAAATGTTGAAAAGATTGTGTCAAAATAAGCACAAAAGACATAAGTTCTTTTTTTTCAGGCTTGTTTTTCAGCAATCACACCCTTTTTCCTCACAGCATCTAGCAATTGATGCTACTTTTAGAAATTATTCTGATAATAATCGCTCAGCAAACCTTTGGCTGAATTGTTAAGAATACTGTACTTTTAGCTGGAGAATTCCATGATGATGTTCAAAAGGCTTTGACTTTTTCAAATCTCCAGTTTCCCTGTGTTGATTTATAAATGTAAAGCATGAGAGGAAAAAAACTTGGGTTTTATGCAGAGGAGGTGCTTGTTGCACAGTTACAATTTGCATTTACACAGCAGTGGGTTTCTTCCAGTTTTAAAAGAGTTTAGTTGTATTTCACGCTGGCAATTTTGTGAAGAGTTTTCTTGGGGAAAGTTAGAGCAGAACAGATTACTCTACGTATGTTCATGTCCTGACTAACTGCAGTAGTAGCTCCCTTCCTGCACAGTCCATGGGGGAGAAGGGGAGAAGATACTTTAATCCTGGAAGAACTGGCTGGCTTTGGCTCACAGATTAATTTAGCCTTGCTTATACAAGTGGTGTAAGACAAAGGTTAAATTTGTGCACCTGAGGCTCAGATTTAAATGAGAAGCAGTTGAAGAAAAACATGTTTCTCTTGAAAAGTATTTAAATTATCATAAGAATTGAAATTTGAATTAATTTTTTACTATAAAGCATTAATCAGCTTTATTTATAAATAAATTCAAATTAGACTGCAGAAGTGATCATACTGCTCAAAATAGAAAATAGAAAACAAAGTTATCAATGCTATTTTGATGTTCATGTATTTTTGCTTTTTTTCATTTTTTCACTGCATAATTTTTCCTTGTACTTTTCCACTGCTGTTGAATCCATAAATTGAACTTTATTATTCACTGTTTCAGGCCCCATTTCTACATGACACTCCATGCAGGCAGTACCCTTCATCTGCTTGAAATGGCTTGCAAAACAGGAACATCAGTAACTTAAATTTGTGACTGTTGGGTATAAGTCACTGCTGCATAAATCTGTTGAAGGCCCATGCTTGCCTTTTTGAAGATTTGGAATTCTGTGATATCCTGTGTTCAGTGAAAAAGAAAACCAAACCCCTTAAAGGTCAGTCTCCTGCAATGAGTTGAAGGGACACCTTCCACTAGATGAGGTTGCCCAGAGCCCCGTCCAGCCTGACCTTGAATGTTTCCAGGGATGGAGCACCACCTCTCAGTGCAACCTGTTCTGGTGGTTCACCACCTGCACAGTAAGAAACTTCTTTCTTATATCTAAGCTAGATCTACTCTTAGTTTGAAACCATTACCCTTTGTTCTTATACACCACCCCCTGCTAAAGTCTGTCCCCATTTTTCTTACAGGCCACTTTCAAGCACTGAAAGGCCGCAGTGAGGTCTCCCTGGAGCCTTCTCTCGGCTGAACAAACCCACTTCTCTCGACCTTTCTGTTTTCTACCACTTCATCCCCTGGCCTGTGTTGCCATCAGGGGCAGTCCAGGTGCAGCACCTTGCACTTGGCCTTCTTGAGCTTGTCCATTCCCCTTTGGATGGCATCCGGTCCTTCCAGCATGTCTGTCACACCTTGCAACTTGGAGCCTAGTGGCATTTAAAAGCACTTATTAGTGAGATTTTAAAAACAAAACACTGCTGTGCTAGGTAAATTGTGGTAGAACTTCTGAAATAATACTAGTAATTATTTTATATTTTGCGTGATTTTGTAGAAATCCTCTGAGAAACATATACCTGCAAGTAGATTCCTTGAACATAGTATTTTTACTTCAGGTATCTGCCTAAAACCTTTTTAAAGTATTCAATGAGACTCCAATGAGAATTTTCATTTTCCTTCAGGAAAACCATACTTAAATGATGAGGATATTTTGTTGGATTTTTACTTGCCTCTATTAAAAAGCTACAACATGGCTTTATTTTTTTCCCTGCATTCTAGCTATGACACACTCTAATTTGCAGAAAACAAACAAATGAAAAGTGATGGAAAAGTCATTAGTATTCACTATTAATAACTTTGTCGTAAAAGCCATTAGTAAAAGTTGCAAATTCTTCTTTTTTAAAAATGTATTTTGATGGGGTTTTGTTTAATGTAAGGTTTTTTCAGACCTCCTGGTACTGAACTCTATGTCTCTGCTTAGGACATGGGTTAAAACTGCTTCTGGGCAGCTGTCCACTGCCCTTTAATACAGGAACCATTTAGACTTCATGCTACTGAAGAGTAATCAGAACTGAGTGAAAGAAATGGAGGCATTAGACTAGAAATGATTGAAACCTGGCAGCAGAATTTTCGTCTGATCATAGGTGGGCAGCATCCAGACCCCTAAAATATCCCAGCACTGCAATATGAAAATACTGAGAAGCTTTAAAAGCCATCATCATGTGCTCTGATTGATGCAGGACTTAGGGCTAAAAAGGTCCGTGGCCATTTACTGAAAGTTACAGTGAAATAGGCATGGGTGACATTGATTTTACTACCTCCTCAATATTGATTTCTTCTGTTGAAAATGCAGTGTTCCATAAGTGTGTTTTTGCATATTCGGTGTATGTGCTTGAAGTTTCTTATATTTTATCTGTTTCCTGTATTCCAGTGCAAAGAACGTTTGCCTCTATTGGCAGGGAAATCACCTTTTCAAGACTCTTTTTTGTGTGCAATATCTGATGCAGACATAGTAAATTGCCACAACTTTTAGAGGCATGAAAAAGCAGAATGGTGAAATTTTTTATTGAACTTCTCACTCCTGAAATGTTGAGAGCAGCAGTAACATGGGAACTAAAGTTCAACAGGAATAATCATGAGCTGGGCTTTTTTCAGGCTAGCTCTGCTGGTGGACATCATTTAAACCTAGGGTATTTCTGCTACCTGTGGTCTCTCAGGGGATTGTTTTATATGCTTTGGGATGTCAGTTTCTTTTGGTGTTCTTGAGGGTTTTAGGAAGAAGATGGGGGACTGACCAGCTTTTGCTTATAGGTGGCGATAGCAGCAGTGACAACCACAGGGCCTCTGTGCAGCAGCCAGGAGGTGTTAGCACCTGCCATCACCTCTGTACTGCCAAGCAGGGAAAGATCCATCAACTCTGCCAAGGAAAGCTTCTGTTTTTACCATAACCCATCCTACAGAGATTCTTGTAAGCAGTGGCAGCTGCTGAGAGCTAAAATCATAGTGGTGGAAGCGAGGGGGAAAGGAGCAGATTAGAGTAACTCGTTGGAGCGGTGCGGAGAGGTTGCCATCAGAGAAGCCAGAGTGCCAACTGCTCCATGGCATAGTGTGAGTATGGGTAAACCTGTTGCATAAGCCTAGGAGTTTGTTAACATGTCTCCTCATTTCCTTTGTCTCTTGCTGATTTATTTTTGTAGTTTTACCAAAGCTGTTTCAAGGAATACTGATTTATCATATGGTGACTGAGCCAGTACCTTAACTTTGCTTTGTGGAATTACAAAACTAGAAAAAAAAAAAAAAAAGAAAGATATTAATACAGTAGTAGAGATGCCTGTAAAAATACCTCTAAAGAAAACAGGACACTACTATTATTTTTAAGTCGTTTTTCATTTGAAAGGCTCTTTATATTTTATTGTAGTTAAATGAAGGTGAAAGGTGTGTTCAGTTTTTCTCTCTGGTTTCCCTATTAATGTTGAAGGGTAGGAAGAAATTATGCTTATTTGTATTTCTGGACATAATTTAAATGAAAAATGAATATTTTATTGCTAATGGCTTTATAAAACGCTATTCAGATATCTCAGTAAATTTAGAATATAATTCTATTGCAAAACATAAAAATAATTTAAAAAAAGCTCAGCTGAGGGCTCTGGAAATAACAGTAATGCACTGCCTAAGTACTAGTACAGCAGCTTTTAACTCCTCTATTCCTTTCCAAATGGTATCAATTTCTCAAACAGTGTAGCTTGGCCTCCCCAGACTTCACAGAGCTTGAGGCTGAGAGTTGTGTCAAAATTAAGGTTCATTGTAGCAAGACCCTACAATTTTTTCAAACATTCCTTAATTGACCAGATTCACTGTGTATGTATTTTTTCAGTAGCAATCTAATTGTATGGCAGCTACCTCACAGCAGCTACGGAAAGATTCCTTTAGTCAATGTTGTGGGGTTTTTTTTTGTATCCAAGTATATATATATACACACTGTATATACTTTAGATACATTAGATGTACTTTAATATACCTATTAGCCTCTATGCTAATCCATCCTCTATGGATTTTGGCCAAAAGAGAGGAGAAAGGTAGAGAAGGTGGGAATACTTCCAGTTTCAGATGGATGGCACAACAGGAGGGCTAGTGTTGGTGATGGTATGGGTGCAGGAGTGGGAGGAATGGGAATAGGTGATGCTGTGCAAGTAAACTAAGAGGTAAGAAAGAGCAGACAGTCTTGAAGACAGTCTCGGGGGTACTGGGGGATGAGAGGCAGGACATGACCTGGCAATGGGCACTCACAGCCCAGAAAGCCAAACGTGTCCTGGGCTGCATCCAAAGCAGTGAACCCAGCAGGGCGAGGGAGGGGATTCTGCCCCTCTGCTCTGTTCTGCTAAGACCCCACCTGCAGTGCTTCATCAGCTCTGGGGGCCCAGCACAGGAAGATCTTGTTTTGCGCTGGAAAGTAGAAAGGAGAACGAGTGGAACTGGAAGGACTGTGGAGAGCTTGCTGCAGTTGGGGTAGTTTCTACTGAACCTTCTGACGGGGTGGGAGCTGAAGTTCCTGTTGTGCCTTGCCCGTAATCCTTCACTTGAAAATGAATGCTGATGTGTGAAGGTGAAATCTCAGCTTACCACGTTTTTACAAAATCAAGGGATTTTCTGTTCTGCCTTGACCAACTCCACTGTGGAATCTGCTTCCTAAACTAAAAAGTGGGCTTAGCTTTCTAGAAACTGTCTGTGGTAATCAGAATTTCTACATTTCAGAAGATGAAATGTTGCCTTGTATATATGTGCCACATAGATTCAACTTTCAAAAGTCATTAAAGAATATTGCTATTGAAAACACTGTGAAGCAAATAACATAGCGAAACTCAGTAATTTTTTAGCTTTTACTTCTATCAACATTATACAGAAGTGCTGCAGCCAGGAAAAATGTATATCAAATTGTAAAATGCCACTTGCTTCTTTTCATGTGGTGTGAAAAAACACTCAGCCTGTCTTCCTTGATTTAATAGCAGATACATACAGATGTTTAAAATGTTTCCTTTAAGCTGTTAGTGGGTAATTCAAGACAGTTTTGAGAATGAAGCTACTGCATCTAAATAGGTTAAAATACCCTATCAGGAGTGGTTCCATACTGAAATTGTAAAAACCCTTCTGAGAAGTGATGAAGAAGTGAGAATAATTGCAATCATAACATTTAGGAAGTGCAAAATAGCTTGTTAAAACCTCAGTGAAATTCATAGCAATTGAAGGAATCTGAATCTTTTTTGGGAATCACAGAAAAATAAAACACAGCCTCAGATTAAAACACAGTTGTGAAACTCTGGAAAAGTTGTCCTTGATGCTTATAAAGGAAAATAAACTTAGGAAACAACTGGACAATTTAGCAGAAGATTATTAAAGTCAGGTTGGGTTCATTGTGTTCAGATTTAAAAAATAAGTTTTGTCAGTATTTTGAAACATTGTCCTCATTTAGATGAAAGCAGTGTAAGTCAGGGAAACTGTAGTCAGTTAATTGACCAAAATATTGGAGGAGATACCAGTTATATCCTATGTATTTATGGGCAAAGGGATATAAAGCTTTACTAGACAGTAAAGCATGTGTAGTTTTTGGATGTGAGTTCAGTGTTTGTTAAAATGTGTGCCTTGAAGAAAGATACTCATTAACAGCAAGTACAAATAGACCTTTGTCTTGAAGGAATTGTGTCTTTTGGAGACAAAAAAAAGACATCATGCTGGCTGTAAGGACATCACAAAAGTCTTTCAGAGCTTTGTGGAGAACAGTGAATTGTGAGCATAGGAACTGTTGTGCTGAAACTGGCACCTAAATCCATGTCTGGCTTCAACAGTGACTGTCTGTGGGTACTCAGAGGAACTTTTGCGAGCAACCTGGTTTGGAGACCATTTTATCCTAACCCATCAAGACAGTTGCTTCTCCATATCCAGCAGCAAATAAATGTATAGTCTGTTTATACTTCTGTCCTCTTTAATGTAATTGTAGGTGCGTTTATTGTTTGTGTTGATATCTGGTCCCTTGTAATCCCACCTTATATCTTGGTCCCAGCATGTTATGTTATGATGCATAACATGCCTGTGTGTGTAAGGGAGGGAAAAGGAGTCAATTCTGTTCTCTGATTTGACCCTTCTCAGTTTGATTAATTGATTAGTTCTGTTCTAAGTGTTTCATTTGGAACTGCAGGAAAGCAGTGGATGTTTATGCAGGGAAAATGTAGAAGTTTGAGAGAGCCCAAAGGCTCTCTGCTGATAGCCTCTTCCTTGAGTGTATGCAGACCAGACATTTTCTTTCAGATTCAGATTATGACTGTACTGTGGACTATCAGGTAGTTACTGTAAGTGCTGTGATGCAGGCTTTGGAGAAAGAAAGTGTCTTTGTGACTAGAGTTAAAAAAACCCACGCTGAACCTACTGTGAGAGACAACTGTCTACAGTCTATTTTCTACAAAGCTGGAAGCAGTTTGAGAAAAAAAATGTGTACATTTGAACCTGAAAGATCTCCTGCAAGGCAAGAAAAGCATTTGAAATAAGCAGCCTGCAGATTAAAATCCCGGGAGAGCACTTGGTTCTCTCAATTGCCTGCTGAAAGAGCAGAAGAATCTGATTTTATATGATATTATTAGGGAGGAATATACAATAACAAAATGTCAAGGCTGGATAGTATAGTCAATGAAGTATGAAAGAAACAATCGAAACTGAAGAGTGAGTAGAGTTTTGCTTAAGGAAATCACTTTTCCAGTGTGTTGTCAACAAAGCATTTGCATCTGTGAAAGCAACCCCCTGGTTTTCATGAGGATAAAAATATGACAGGAGTTGCATTTAACATCATGTGTCATGGTAGCAGTTCCAACTGAGAGAATGACAGTCATTGATGATCCCGTGGGTCTCCTGTCAAAGAGATGGTAACCCCAAAGTCATTGTCCAAATTAGTCCTGAAATTCGATTCTGCTTGCAATAGAAGTGGAGGGGATTTTTAGAGTTTAACTTGAGGTGAATTTGCTGTTGGGAAGGTAAAAATGGTTTTCTCCTGCATATTAACGAACCCTTCATGTAACCTCTCTGTGTCAGAAAGTTGTCTAACATGGAAACTTGTGTTTCTGTTTACTATGAGTTTTGTAGAGGAAAGCAGGGAGAAAAGACAGACTGGGAGGGTGAGCTAAAGATAAAATCCAAGTGAAAATAAAGAGAAGAAAGGAAGATATGTTTGCTGTTAAATAAATGCATTAATTATGTAATGACATATATCTATGCACTCAATTGTAAACCAGCAATCAATTATCAATAGTTCAGCTTTCTACTTTGTTTACAAATTTCAAAATGTTTATTAAGGTGTTGTCCTTGTCCTAGCTACCAACTTACTTTTATGTTAAGGAATTTCATATTGCCATTTAAGAAACGTAAAACCAGATAATAATAGTAATTTGTGCTTTGAGCTTTGGTGTTCTTACACTTTTGCAATTAATATAAGGAGAAGAGAGATAGATAACTTGGTAAATTTAAATATTTGAGTGAATTAAGTTTATATTAAATTTAAAGCAGAGTGAAAATATAGTCTGAGTCTAAACTATTTCCAACACAGTAGCCCTTCAACAAACAGTGTACGCTTTATGTTACTTGCTGGTTATGGGCTTCATAATTGATTTAGCCTAATTAGAAGGGTGAAAGAGCATCTTTTCAGCTGTTTCCCCAAGTGGAAATAAATAACAGTCAACAAAACGTTCTTCATATTCCTTCTTCCTCCTTGGTAGAAGAAAGATATTGTGCTAAGTACTAGATTTAAGAGACTTCCTGAAAACTCAGACTCTTCTAAAATAAACAGTACGGGACATAAAAATACTGCTAAGTGACAGATCAGTATCTTTTATGAGGTGAAATTTCCCAGCTTCCCCAGGTGATTGGCTTTGCTTAGGTTGTGAGAGAAACCAGGTATGCCTGTATACTAATTGCTGATTGAGAGTGAGTTGGTAATTTAACCACTGAAAGCTTACTCAGCCGCCCGTACTTCATGAAGCATAAAAAGAGGTAGCAAGACACAGTAGCAGCTGTAATTTACGTTTCACCCCTGCGGTGGGAGCTACAATAACTCAGGTGAGATGCAAGACCCATGCAGCCTTCCTAGCTATGGGAGCAACAAGCTCCAGGCAAATACTGGAAAATAATACTTAAATGTCTCAGCTGTTAATTGCATGCATTAGTAATTAGTAAGAATATTTAACTGTATCTTCTAAGGTAGGAGATGTGACATGGATTTACGAATAACAACCTGAATTGTATTTGTAGATATTGCAAAACAAATTTAAAAGAGGCTCTCACTTCCGTTCTAAGTGAGAGAGATGAGAGATGTTGGGGAACATTACTCAAACCTGATAGAAAGTGGGAGGTGAAAGCTTTTATTGTGTATCTATTGGGTTTTTTTTCATCTAACCTAATTTTAATTTTTCTGGCCTCAGTTGTTTGTAGAAAATTTATTTGCAGGAAGTATTTTTATGAGCAAAACCTCTTCATGATATTAGTACAGAAATTACAGAAATCAGATCACTCCAAAAGTGTGTAGGAGAGCATTGCACACCCTGGATGAATAACTGGATGATTCTGTCTTTGCTTTTAACCTCCCTTCATAGCTTTGAGCAAATCACTTTCCCTTCTTTTTCACTTCCATGGATAAAATGGGATAATGATATTTAAGTACAATATTTCATAAAGAGGCTGTGCAGACCCATTAATAAATCCATTTGCAGGTCTTTGATTACCCTCAGTATATCAAAATGTCACTACTGAGCTTGCTGACTGCACTTATTTAATTTCCTAGTTCTACTCAACTTCTAGATTATAAAATGATATTTTCTGACATAACTTATGATACAACTAAAACTATCACTCTGAAAGTCACTTCAACATTCATCCACTACCCCTTAGAAAAAGCTATAAAGTACACAGATTGTCTTTTCTTCAGTTATTATAAAGATTTATTGGCTCTCTAACTCCAATATCCACTGAAGGTTTTCTCTGTCAGTATTAACTCCTTAGATCAATAAATTGCGATACTGATCTCCTGAGAAGTCAGTGTCTGCCAGCTACCATTGCAGTGTTTACTCCTGTTGAAAAGCAGTTGTAGCAAATTAAATTGGCTTCTGTCAGTGGATGGTCCTTATTTTATGGCACAATTAATGAAGGCTGATAGATAGGCCACTTCCTAAAGAACATCAGATTAAAGGCCAGGGGTTGTAGCAAGAAAAATCTGAATTTATGAGGTGAATCTGCCTTCATTTGTAGAAGAGTTGCTGAAGACTGGTAGATGACTCTTCAAAAGAAAGAGTCTTTTTCAAAGGAGTGTGTTTTTTACAGTGTGCACGTACCTTATCTTCTGTGTTGTTGGAGAACCACAGACTACATTCTCTAATCTTCTGTTAGACAGTTTACCTTGTTATGTAGGTTTCTGAAACGTGCTTTGAGGAAGGTAGAGACAAGTGGAATAAACAAAACCAAGCTTGTAACTACTTTAAAACACCTCTAGAAACAGCTGCTTTCACTTTCATCTAGCTCAAATGATGAGAACTTGACCTTGGATCTCCAAAATGGATGTAGAAATGGGAAAAGTTTGTTCTCTTAGGCTTGTTTTCTTCCTTTGCCTCATTATTGGGAAACTTCCTGATCACAGTTTTAACATTCCTCTCCAAGGATAAATGATTAGCATGGCATGTCAGTATACTTAGACTGATTCTAGAAATTAGAATAAAATGAGCATTGATCTTTTCAATCACAGAAGAATTGTTGACAAAATTCTAATTACGTCAGTTTTCTGGATATTAGCAGCCTGTTCCAAACAAAAAAATGGCCTAAAAGCACTGAGAGAAATGCCCACAGCATTTTTTTTTATTTTATTTTTTTTTATTTTTTTTTTTGGCATGGGCAAGATGGTGTTTTTCTAAACTGTTGTTCTGAGAAATACTTAAATTGCCTGGTATTCAGATATTTTGAAAATGTAGTTTAGGTAATTGAAGCTGTGCAAATTTTCTGCCCTGTGGTAAACTGAGAGGCTGCCACTGATACATGGGAAAGGCTCAGTCAACAAAACCCAGCTGTGCATTTTGTGCATAAAAAATACATATTAAAATGATAGTTTCACAGCAAAGTGCTGCAAAATTAGATGCCCTAATTTTGCTTAATATTTTGAATTAAGATACAAATTATGTTTATTTAGCGTTTGTGATGACTTACAAGATATCCTGATGGTATAGCATCTTCTGGTTAATTTATAACTAAAACCTGTCAAGTTTATACTGGACTTGAAGTGAGTGGCTGCTTTTATGAGATCACAATTGGTTTAGACAACATCAAATAAAAAGTCTCCATTGAGTAAATTCCTCACAATGGTTTTTTTCTTTTTTATATATGTATGGGGAGCTTTAGACTGCAAAGTGTGATTATGATAAACACACCAAAGAGAGCATATTTAAGTGGGGAGTGTGGTGTTGTTTGAAATTCTTTGTGTATCGCTTCAGGAGGGCAAGCTATCAACATCTTTCATAGCAGTGATTAGTTTGTAAGGGTTTGGGTTTTTTAATAGCTTGAGAAACAACCCTTTTGGTACTGTCTCACTCAATTCTCCACTATAATAAACTGTGGTAGTGCCACTGGGTTTAATTAATTTACACAGGCACAGATACTGCTCTGCTTTCCTTAGAGAGGAAAATTACTGAAGGTGTTGGAAGGGCCGCTGAGACTATGTATGTGTGGACAGCTCTAGGCAGGCACAAGCTCTTCTTCCAGTGTTCCTGTCCAGACAAACTCAAATTATTTTCAGTCCAGAAGCCACATAGTCATGATGCCCCTCCTAAAACACCCCTCTCCCTCCTCAACAGTCCTTTTGGTTCAGGGATGGTGCCACATCAGTGTGACACCAGATCTGGGCTGGCTGCTGTCCAGTCATTATGCTTTGCAGATTTTCATAGTGATGCTATAGTTTGAATGCTTAAAGATGGGTCTGCCCTCCTCCACACTTGTAATTACAAATTAGGGCATTTGATTTGGTTTGGAAATCAAATGCTTGATTTTTCTTCTTTTCCCATCTTAGTTTTTTTTTTTTTTTTTTTTTTTTTTTTTTTTTTTTTTTTTTTTTTTTTTTTCCCTATGTAAATTAAAAGGCATATTGTCTTTTGCAGAGCTGCTGGCATTTGAGGCAAAACATTGCCACAGAAGTATCCAGTTTTTTCTGCACTCTGTATTTAATGTAGAACAGCTGAGTTTCACTTCATTTATAAATATTATTGGCCAGTTTTCTTGATGACCAAGTGTAGGAGTCTGAATTTCTGAAGACAATGGATTTTACAAAGATACTGACTTTCTGACATGATGTAATCTCCCTTTATTCCTCAACATCATCTCTGTGTTCCGTGGGTTATAAATTACCTGTCTCTTTTTTAGGATATAATTACTATGGCCCCCTTCTGTCTAATTTACTTGCGTTCCTATTATTTAGCAAGTAACTTGTTTTTTCTTTCAGCTGTGGTGTAATTGATAGGTATCTAATTTAGCTTGCATTTTCTCAGTGGGCGTTACCCAAAATTTTGTCTTTTTTCATCTGCTACTCAGTTGGCTGAGTAAAATGCAGTGTCTCTCCATAAACATCTTCTGATGAATGAACTGTTAGAAATTGCTGAGTGGAGCAGTGTGCCTCACTTGCAGAATTTGGGTTTGTCGAAGGAGTTAGAGTGGATTCATAGTGTTGCAAAAAGAGATATTGGATTAGTCAAGTGCACAAGTTGAATTTATTGAATCATTCTGCATTGCAGTGCTGCATTGTGAAAAGGAATGCACTATTAGGCCATGCAAACATCTTTATTTTTTTTTTATATTCTTCATTTCTGTTTTACTGGTGGTCATGGTGGATTTTTTTTCATTTCAGCACTTACAGACTTTTTTCCCCAAGAAGTAGCCTTATTCTAGTTTTGTCCAGAACAATTGTGATATTGTTTCTTTATGTTTGTAAACTCCAGATTATATTCTTCTGTTATTATTGCCATGCTATATTGTTTAGAGTCACACACTTGTTTTAATATCTGTCACATGTGTAAAAATAATGACCTTGCTAACCAACAGGTTACTGAAATATGATCTAAAGAGGGTGGGGTTCTATGTCAATCTTTCAAGTATTTTGACTTGAAAGATCCATTGAAGTGCACTGAATTATTTTGATTAATAACTTTGGTCTTCACTGCTTCTTTTCTTGTATAAGTTCTTGTTTGTAAGGTGTATTGCCTCATGTGAATGGATTTTTTTTTAAACATTGAACCTAATATTTTCCTGCAATGTATTGCTTTCCAGTTTTATTTTTCCTTCTAAATCTACTGTTGAGTCATTCCAAAAATAATTTAAAAATTTATGTCATAGTTTCTTTTGAGATGAATAAACTTTTCTCTATGAACAAATATGAACAGTATGTTTGTGTACTTGTGCATGTTTCAGTCTTTGAATGGAAGTTAATTCAAAATAAAATGCGAGTACTTAGCTATTAGATAAATACTTGAACTAATTGCTAGAAAATAAAGTACAGGTTGCAGTTGTCAGTCTAATTCTGTTGGATTTTCAGTGATGTTTTCAAGCTCTTTCATCCCCCTCTTCCCGAAAATGTAAAAAAGTTGTCCACAGAACTTGATTGGAAATGCAAACTCCTGTGTTCTTCTTTTCTTTCAGAGTACTGACATGAGTCCAGCTAGCAGCACAACCTCCCTCCCTGTTAGCCCCCTTCCTGAGGAGCCATTATTTTTCAAGGTACAGTTAATTAATTTAATCATAAATATTATCTATTGATCTTGATATATCATGTTATCTGCTGTACTGTGAAGTGCTATTATGACGTCTTCCTTTTCTTCAAGTTACTGTGATGTCAGCAGATGTTCTGTGTATATACCATGCAATTTTCAAGAAATACCTAGTTTTGAATGTTTTGCCAGCAGACTACAGCTGTGAACTGTTATTTTTAAGACTGTGTTTTTATCCACCATCCCATTTGGATATGTGCATTCCTGTATAGGTGTGTGTCATCAATGGATTTCTTTTTATTTTGTCTTTCAATTAAATATTTTAACAAAACAACGATTATTTTCTCCAAGGATACAGAAGACATTAAAAGTCTGTTGAAGAACAGTTTTGGCATAAGTCCAATGTAAGCCACAGGCCTGGCATTTATTTAATAATAAATGTGGGACAATTTCCACAACTTCATGAGGTTTAAGCTGTGAGGAGTGAGTTGCCGTATGTCACTTTCTCAGCTGATACCATGGTATCCATCCCTGGGACACAGAATAGCCTTAGGCAGATCCTAACTCTTGAAAGAGTTCTCCTGAGGCTGCCTGGGTACTCAGAGCAGTGCTGCATCATTTAGCAAAAAGGTCACCTTGCCAATTGCTCACTTAGATAAGGAAGAGGGAGCTTGGCTTTTCAGCACCATTGACTCAATTGGGTGTCAAAATACGGTCTAAGTTACACTCACAGGAATATCCCTTTTAAAATTTTCCCTCACCCTAGTAAGTTTCCACCTTCTGTGTGCATGTGATGATGCTAAGTTAAAGCTGAGTAACTGGAATTAATGCAGTTTGACGATGTAAAGTTTGCATCTCTTGCGCGTTCTTCCAGCGCAGAAAATAAGTGTCCTTTAGACCTGGCTAAGCCAAGAAAAGAAACTCCTTTTTTTTCTCCCAGTATTTCCAGTGTCTGTGCAGCAGTTGTGCAACCAGCCAGCTTATTCTTGCTATTAGAAGGGTTGAGGATTGTGCTTGCTCAGTTGTTTCATCAGTGGAGGTACAGATGGGATATCAGTGGTCAGCTATTCACTGGTTCTTACTCCTCTTTTGGGATAAAAGGCTTTTAAGACCCGTCTCTTAGTCAGATTTGGCCGAAATGGAGCAATGTTGTGCCAAGATGCCAGGGTACACATCTTTATGTCTTTGGAACATCTCTTTAAATGCACATTGAAGTCTGCTCAACGTTGTAAGACAGATTCAGTAGTTGAGTCTCCCCATGCCTGGAGCACCACTAAGATATGACACGTACAAAGAAGTGGGCTGCTCAGATAAAGGTTTTAAGAGGTAAGAAAATGTAATTTATTAATCGTTATGCTGAGGTACTCAAACATTGCTTTGTTTACATCGGGGCACTGATAAGTACACTGTAGTACCTTTATATTTTGAAGGAAATGGTGTTCCTATAACCAAAAATGGGTTGCAAATTACTTATTTGAGGTGGAATAGTTGCTCTAATAAAGCAATCAAGATGACTTTTAATATGACTTTCATATTAAAAGTCTAGTAGGAATGGTAAAAGGAACTGAAAAATAGGGCAGAGAGCATTACTTAATCTTTCATTTTCAGTCAATTTTCAAACAAGGAAACATTTTTCTTTGCAATTCAAGTAAAAGGCAGGTCAGACTAGGAAAAAGTTATGTGCATTTCACATCATTTAGTAGAAATAAAAATAATATAATATATAACTGCTTTTGTTATTTCTCCTTGACTCACTCCAAGAGACAGCACTATTGTTCCAGTTGTAATGTGAATGACTGGTTTTACAAGCCATAACCCTCTCTGAATACTGTCAGTCAATAATATTGGCTTTTGATGATGGGATGGTGCATTTCCCTTAGCAACATGATAATAACCTTTCCCACATCCTTGCTGTAGAGAAGGAGATTGAAAATGAAATTCCATTCTGTGGTTCTGGAAACACAGGTGTAATGAAGCAGGGCCCTAGAAACTGCCTCTCTTTGGGACAGTTGAAGATTTCTGAGCTAATGAGCTTTTATATTAGACTGTGAAATGAAACCAAGCCTATGTTCTCAGTCATACCTGGTTTTATACCAAGAAAGAGAACTATCCTTCCCTGGATTATAACAATTTGCCTTCAAAAGAAAGGCATTTCTGCATAAGGAAAGAATACAAATCCTGTCACCATACTCTTCTTCTACATCCAACCTTTACCAAAGCAGATGCCTGTCAATTTTTGTCCCACAGGATATGTGCTGGAAAAATATGGAAAACCTAAGCTTGTACAAAACTATTTTAAGATTTTTAATTTAATCTAATGGAAGTTAGAAACCGGATTTCCCTGGAAGTGCTTGTAAGTTGCATCTCAGCTCTTCTAACACCAACCTCAGCTACCATTCTCCCAATATATTGCATGTGCTGTGACTTGTAGCAGAAAGATCCAAATAATGTAAGACCCATCTCAGGGGTGTTTGGAGGGAGATATTTTCCGGTGCAGCCAAGAGATGGTCCACCTGAGTCAATTAACTGAGTCATTGTGCTTTACTTACATTAACACTGTACCTTCAAATGAGTATCACTGATACCCAGCAAAAAGAGGTAGAAAACAATTCGGTAAGAAATAAAGGTAACCAGCTCCAGAGCTGTTGAATCCTAGAAGCAACCGTGACAAAATTACCAGACAAACATACAGTTAATGCCATTCAGTAATCTTTCCTCCTCAAATGTTTTAAGTAGAGGATTTGGTTTTCCTTGAGGAAAGAGCAACTTTGCACAGCAGCCAATACAGCCAGTCTTCTGTGCGGCTTTGGGTTGCTGCTCCCTGTGGTGTTAGCAACACACAGATGTTCAGAACAGTCTTCCTTAGCTGTGTTCTTCAAAATCTTAGGAAAAAATCCAGTTCAGCCATGTACACAGACTCTTTTGCAGATCTTTTCTACAACAAGTTTTGATTAAGCCATCCTAGGAATTTCTTTTTGGTAAGGATTATTTTTATGTCAGATTCCAGCTTTCAATCTTCTGCTGTTTTCCATGGCTAAAAGTGTTTAGAAAAGGAAGATCTTATCCTATATTGTAGAGAAAGTTTTTCTCCTCTCAGAAAAGAACATCATCTTCGTTGGTGGTTTTGCACTTAAACTTTCATGTAGGTAAGATCTTCTTTCGAAAAGAAGTTTTTTCTTCTTCCTTTATAATATTTCTTGAAGAATTAGGTCTTTGTCTTTTGGGAAAAAGTTATGTCACAATTGAAATATTTCAGAAATAAGAATTTAGAATATAACAGAGCAGAATGGTATTTGTCATGCAGCCTTAACTCAAGTGTTATTCTATGTTATAATAGCAAAACTGTAGCTGGCTCAAATGTGAGTGACTTTTAATTATGAGTACTTGTATCTGCTCTCATTAACTGGAATTAAAAATAATCCTGCCTTTCATTTAGAAGATAAGTGAAGGAGTGGGTATTTCTAAAAGGTCAACTTACCAAGCAGTGTCTCATTTATTTTTTAGAATCTGTTCTTTTCTCCTACTCATTGTGCTGTGCTTTACTATAATAGTATTTTATTATTTTTAAATTATTTTAAAATATAGTGACAGGCTTTTAAGAAGGAGATCTATGACAGCCATTTAGTACATCAAATATCTAATATTAGCTAATTATACATTATCTCTCTTAATGAGCATCAGTCTCACTGGTTATTAGCCACAGCCAAGTTGTAAATAATAACCATAATAGTAATTTATTGTAGCGATGTTTAATTGTGTTTCAGTTCTATGATTAATCTCAACCATGCTTTACTAATTGGCATTAAATGAAAGAAGAAAATTCTTACATTATTTCCTTACTCCTTTGAGGGAGCTGAGAATTTCCTTCAGTATTTATTGTTTTACTGTATTCTGACTTCTGTAATTAATACCCTTGATGCAAATTTCTAGAGTAAGAAAGCAGAAGTGGCAGGTCAAGTAGCAGAAGCTGAATGTCCTCAGTAGTGTTACGACTTGTGTAGGTCTAGTGAAGTGCAGTCTATACTGAATTATGTCTATACTGAGAGTTTTGCCATTCATCCTGCAACTTTACAGGAAATGCAAATCATTGCAGTCACTTATGCACCTGACTCCGGCAGCTCATGACATTTGTGCCTACCATTAACAAGAGAGAAGTTTTCTATTTGGTCTGTTATCACAATTTAGTTTTACTGCAGATATTTGGAATAATCAACATGAAAGTCGCAGTACAGTTATGATCACTGGTTAGCCCAGGCAAGTCATCTTTGAGAGTGTGACTTTATATTTCTAGGTGTAGAATGAGGTGTTTGCCTAACTTACTCAGCAATGATGACAACCAACTGAGCCTATAGTTCCAAAAGCTTCCTATGCTAGTTGACAGAGCCGGCTTATTTACCCTCTCTACCTTAAATGCATCATTTCCAATATTTTAAGTATCTGCTGGCACTTCCTTAAATGAGAAGATTTTAATATATTGCTTTGTTTTCAAAATGGGCTCTAAAATAATCACAGAGGCATTGTGATCCCATGGCAGACAGAGCAGGTTAGGGTTCAGTGATGCTCTTCAGTGGGCTGGAGGCCTCATTAGCTCTCGTCCCTCTCATTCCACCCTCCATCTGAATTTCTGCTTCTGCTGAGAAGCATCTGACCCCTTTGTGGTTTTGGTTTTTTGTTTGTTTTGGAAGTGTTTTTGATATTTCTAGTAAAGTGAGTAGAGTTGTAGAAGTATGACTCACAGAACCCCACGTTTACTATTTTGCTGCCTCAGTCTCCATCCTATTTTTAGCCAGTCTGTCACCATTCTTCAGTGCTTTAATCAATTCCTCCTACTCCTAATTGTTATCTCCCATGTCAGTATTTTCTTTCTTTATGAGTCCTGTGCTGTTATAGCACAGACTTTTAAAAGTCACTTTATCACAGCTGATTTCTGCCTTTGGTGCAAGCCTTCCATTTTGTCATTTCTCTAAAAGATTTATACATCTTTATTTGTTTCACAGTCTTTATCATCATAGGATATGAGATCTTGAAAAGCACTGAATTTATTCTGAAGGGAAGAGCGTGAAGTAGGTATTACTTGTAGGTTCTTGTAACAGGGCCCGTTACAAGAAGCTTCTGTGCATTTATTCACTCTCTTCCTTTTTCTCAGTAACTGTGCACATTTTTCCCAAGAAAAAGAGCTCTGCCAGCAAGTCTGTCTGAATAGAACCACATTACCTGTTTAATGAGTAAATAAAAAATTACTTTTATTGTGGGGAGTGTAGGTACAACATCTGTAATGTCCCAATGTCACTGATATATTTACTAAATACTGATGTATTTACTAATGACTAAAAGGATCGGCAATGAAATTGGGAACTACACATGTGTTGTCTGATTTCTTTCTGCCTCTATGCCTTGATCATAGTTTCCTTTCTTTTCAAACTTTATGTACGTGCATTTTTCATGTGTTCTCCCTAATTTTATCTCCTTTCAATAAAATGAAAAGTCCACTAGTTCAATATTTAAAATTATGGTCCCTATCTTAGGCAAAAGCAATGCTTTTAATGCTATAAATTCAGTTATTTACTCAGTGAGGCACATATAGGAAAATGATTAATTTATGTCTTATTAAAACCTTCAAAAGCAACCAGAAACACATGTGATGCTTCAACAAAGGCATGCAGAAGGATCATCATTACTTTTTTTCATTTAACAGGGTTTCCAGCACAACTTAAAATTTTATATAATCAGTGCTGCAAGGGTAAATATTGGGTTCATTCAGGTTCCTTCCCTCAGGCAGACACACGCTCACACAATTAATTCTGATGCATACCTACAAAGTAAGGTTTTCCTGCTGAGTACTCGATATCCAAGGTTTAAAAGTCATAAAACTTGTAACATTATAGGTTGCTGACAAGATTTTATCACTAAGACTATGAAAAAAGATATTCTTGAAACTCCATGGGAGGATTCTGATACACCCAGTAAGAGCACTTGAAGTGCTAATCTAATCATCCCTATACAGACAGTAGATCCTCCTAATTTCTCCTGTCTTGGGACTGATAGGCATAGGTAAATCTGGGGGAGCGCGTTGGTGTGTTGAGGAATCCATTCAGCGCAGGCAGTTCGGGGTGCAGCTGCAGGTTCAGCTCTGGGGAGCAGGAGCCCAAGCCCCAGGCAAGAGACAGAACAGAGGGCCCTGGGACCTGTGGCCCAGCCAGGGAAGCAGACACTCAGGAGCTGGTCACTCCAGGCTTTCCCACCCTTTGACTGTGAGGGTGTAAAAGCCCAGTATTTTTTTGTTTGGGGTTGCTCCTTGGAGGCACCTGCTTGAGCTGTTATTTTTTATTTTTTTTTATTGCACTGTGATTAAATGATATTAAGGATCTGGAAGTCTGAGACTGCTGTGGGAAACTTGGTGTGACTGTGTGAGTGTGGAGGGTGTAATTGCAAATGGTCCTAAGTCCCAGGTCAGGTGCCGCCAGAATGGCTGCTGGGGGGAGTCCTGGGTGGTCAGACAGGGAAGTTTCTTTATCAGGCATTTGTGAAATACGATGAATGGGATTTTTTTGGTGGTGTTATTTTTGCGGGGTTTTTTTAGTGAGCAGAATCACTATAAAGAGTTTGGAATAAAATTTCATCTAAATCAATGGCACAGTGCCCACTGACTGTACTGGCATGTGCCATCAGGCCATGCATGGCATTGATTACATCAGAGACATCAATTACTTTAGAAGTGAAAATGTTCATCTCTGTTGACCATTTTAACCCCATCAATTATTTTAAAGGTGAAAATGTAAATCCATTTTGACCATTCCAATGCAAGAGTACTTTCTGGAGTTGTAGTGAATGACATAAAATTAAAGTGCTTTCATAAATTATGTTCAATATAGTGAAAATGTAGAACTGTTTGCAATGCAGGAGTTTATTTAATAATAATTATTCACTTTCTGGTACCTGTTGAGCAATAAATGTTACTTTCCTAGGATAAATGAAACAAACTGGGGATTTGAAGATAGGTTTTCTACATCTCAGATGTGTATTCTCACTGAAGCAGGTCTTCTCTCTCCCTTTCTGGCCAAGGCCTGCTGGTTTTTCATCCATAAAGCCTCTGAAAATCATAGGTGTGGAAACTTGACATGTTTTCCACAAAAAGTTTTGACTTAGTCAAATTAATGATTTTAAATGGAAAACATCTGATCCTTGACTCTTCTGTTAGAACATGTATAACCAGCTTCCCCAGTACTGAGTAATGTTAATGACCCAGCCACGTGTTTTCAAACATAATCCATTACAGTAAGAAATTGAGGGTTGGCATTTTGAAATCCTTATCAAGTTAAATGTCTCAAAAGTAGGACACTAAAAATAACTGATTTTGAAAGTGTTCACTGAGAGTTTAAAGAGACAGGTATTTTTGTGAGCGATTTAAACAGCCATTAACTGAAATTAAAGGCAAGATCTAATTGCTGACACATAGGCACCTTGTGCCACTTCTGAAAGCTCTCTCCTGCCTCTTCTCTGGCTAACTTTCTAGCAGAGCCAAATATTGAGAGGCGATGATAGCTGTTGTGCTGTAATCTGATTTTTGTTGTGTTCCTGGTTTCTTTAACAGTTAAGTTTGTCACTTGGTCATGCTCTGTCTCTTGGTAAGTTATAAACTCCTTTGTAAGCCTGTTGTTTATAATGAGCCGGTTAATTTTAGTGAGAAATGTGGTTTGTCTGGGAGGCTTTGATTGCTTGATGCAATGGAGACCTACATTGTTAAGTGGGGACTTCTGAAGTGCTGTTCCTGTTTCCACCAGCCTTTTCATTGTTGTATGACATTAAAGCTGATTCTCTGTGAAAAAGTTTTTTTTACCCCTGTATTTAAAGATTATAACATCATTATGGTAGTACTGGGATACATTTCTTGGTTTTGAAAGGTGTAGTATACTCTGATTTCGAGCCATAGCATGTGCATTCAATTTATTCTCTGCCCTTCTCCTTGCTCCTTGTATAGTTCAATACTTTGATTATTGGTACTGAAATTTATTTGTATGCCTAAAGTGAATTTTTAGTGCCTTACTGTATTTTTAAGAACCATAAAGTTTCATCTACCCTTTTGACAGACTTTTTAAAATGCAGGAGAGGTAAAAGGATATCTTTGTTGATTGAAATGTTCATACATGCAGCTGTATGAACTGGCTCTTAATAGTAGTCTAGAAAAGTTATGTCTCTACATATAGAATAAGAAATCTATTTATTCAGGCTTCTTCATTTATCAGAGATTTTAATAAGAGTCCTGAAAGGCATTGGGGATGTAGACAATGGAAAGTGTCAGTTTTAATTCTTTTTAAAATGTTGGAAACCCAGACTCAAGACTGTGGGTTTGTTGCATTGTTGTCATGGGGAACTCCTATAAGAAAATGCCATTCCTATTGTGAGTATCTCACAGATAACTTTGACAATTTAAGCAAAACCTGCAATTCTTGGACAATTTAAATTTCTAAACTATTTCTTAAGAAACGGATGAGGATGTGATTCACTTAAAAAATTCTGGTAAAAAAAAAAGTGGACTAAAGGAAAAAGAGCACAACCTTTGTGGTTGAAGGAGTTGATAATGGGAGGGGGGAAGCCTATAAAAAGTCTTAATCAATTCATTTTGTCCTAGTGAATAATGGACTAAATATTCAGCAGATTTTTTTTTTTATTTCAGATTTGATATTTTCAAGCAGGGCTGAATGCCGCAGATGAGAAGGAATAGCAAGTTTTTGATTTGGATAATATTTGCTAAGCGTTTTAAACTTGTACAGCTATGTGGTACACTGTAATGGGTAGCCTTGTGAAAATTGTATCATTAGAGTTATCATCTATCAATGGAGTTCTGAAAGATTAAATTAAGATTAAGGAGGGTGCAGTGGAAAAAAGTTTTGTTTAGGTGCATATGTGATTACCATTTGTTGTAATCATTACATTTCTGGATGTTGTCAGTAACCAAGAAAGGAATGAACAAGCATGACTGATTGTTGTTTATTTGGGATTTTTCTGCACAGTTTCATATTTAAGTGAAAAGGAGAAATACATCATCCTCCACATGACTGTACAGAGTAATATTTATTTCTGGCTCTTCTAATAAGTTGCCAGTTTATCTCAATAAGTCAGTAAAAAGAGGTAAAGTTCAGGGGGAGAAAATGTTTGTCTACAGGTGAGCCTAGGGAAAATTTAGGAATGAAGATGAAATAGTTTTAACAAACAACATGAAACAAAGATATTTCCTGAAGTTTTTTGTTTACTGTTCACAAAAATACCTAAAGCCTCACTGTTTTCTCAGACTGCTATGTCTGCCTCAAATTTAAAATGCTTAGGAAACATAGACTGACTGAAAATTTGTGGAATATGACTATGTATCACAGAAAAACAGCTGCAATGGAAACCACAGACAAAGAACAAATAAGAAAACTGGTGACAATGAAGTTTAAAATAAAGTACTTAGTTTGGCATGCCAGTGTTACAGAATGTAGGAGATTGACACACACAAATTATCAATTTCTTAGCACTATGAAAGGAAAAGTTTAAAGATGTTGAATATTGCTTTCATTCTGGTATTGCTGATGTGAAGTAGGATGAAGTTGGGATACTGTGTGAGGAGGGAACTTGGACTATAAAGTTGACTTATTAATATTTCTCAGGGATTGATTGGATTCCTCTAGGTCAGTTTTCTTTGATCAAAACTTCAATCTCTTTGGATAGAAATGTTCCTGCAGTTGCAAGCTTAATAGGCTGGCATCTTTGTACAGGCAGTTCTAGGTTTGCTGCTTTGTCCATAGTGAGCTCTGCTCTCTGAGCAGTAGTCAGAGGAGGGATTTTGTCCAACCTGACCACTTAAATGAGAATTTTCATATCAATACACAAATTTGGACAAGAAACAGTTGTTCTGTCCCATGGAAATTCCAAGTATTTCAGGACACTCTTGTGCCTGGGATGAAATGAACAGATCATAATCTGTGTAATTTGGTCACCCCAGCTCTAAGCAGCAAAGCCTTTAGCTGTTGATAGTGAGATATCTGTAAGAATTAGAAATGGCCAGAATGATGCTTGTGGCTTCTTGTATCTTCATTATTTTGCTTTATGTTTTGCTGTGTTTTTCAGGATTGTCCATCAACTGTGAGTTTGTGTATTTGATGTTTATTGCCATGTTTATAAACATTTGAATGAAAAATATATACAGGCTTTTAAGTTATGAATTCTTTAGGCCATTTGCTTCAGTGTCCTGTTTTGAATATCTTTATCCTCTTTCCTTCTACGGCCACAGAAGGGTTGATTCCAATACTCTTCATTTCCATAATTATCCTTAGCTCTGTGTGAGGATGAATGCAAATTTGTTAGCAAAATGATAATTCCTTATCATAACAAGAAAAAAACCCACAGAAATAGCTGTCCATAAATTAAGTCAGCATTATATTGGGTTTAATCTATTTTATAAAGCGTTGTGCACCTCTTAGACAGAAAGAGGTCCTTAGAGTAAATGAAATTAATTGGGGAAAAATTAACAAATGTTATGAAGCTGTCATTTTTTTTTGTATCAGTACAACAGTCATGCAAATGCTACTCACATGTTAACTAGATGTCTTCAGCATGCAAATTTGATGGGACTGATCATTATAAATATTAATTAACTCAGAGGTGCAGAGCCTTTTGCAAGCACTAATCCTTGTAGCACTCCTGTAGAGTGGAGAGGTGTTACCTTCCTTTCTCAGAAGGAGGCTTGAGGTATTTGTATTGGTGGTCCTGCATGCTGTTCTGATCTCAGGCTAGGGAACTGATGCTGCTTTTCCTGGCTTCAATTTCCAGTTGTTAGTAATTCCTCACTGACCTGTGTCTTAATCAAAGAGCTAATATTCCCACTCAGAAGAAGAATGCTGCAACTCCTTTGCTGCCACACTGTAAAGTGAAGCCCACTCTGCAAGTAGATTTCCCCATTCGCAGTCTGGTGTAGGGAAAGATAATTCCGCTTTAAATAAAGAAGTGGTATCTGAGGAATATTTATTATGTTTTAAGATAGCTTTCATTTCATTACAGCATTAAACAGAGAAGTCACTGGTACTGTGTGATGCTTCAGTTCTCTGTATTATAATGAAATTATTTTGCTTATAGGAATGGAAAGGGAACATGAAAAATAGTTTTTATATACAAATATACAAACACAAATACATAACATATTATTTGATGGGAAATGTAGAGTGTTAAATACTCCTTTGTATAGTTCCTTATTTCCTATCTATAGAGTCCTCATCTCATAAGGAAGTGAGTTTCTTTTTTTTCTATTTTACGGGTTTTTTCCCACTGGGTGTCTGTACACCAAGGGCTTTAAGTGTGTAAACATAAATAGCAGACTAAGAAAATTCAGTGGCTCTTATGGCACAAGGATATGTAAGTATTCATCATTATTCAATCCCTCTTCTCATGTATTCATACGTTTATTTTGTGACTTATGGAAATCATAATTACTTGTATATAAGGATGTCCTGTAGACCTCCATGAATCATTTTAAACAACAGTGCAAACAGGCTTTCTGATGCAGTTACCTTGAAAGAGCACTCAGAAGTGTCCAAAAAGGCTGAACTGAAACTAAGCAAGTGCTTCCCTCACCAGTTTTAATTTAAATTGGCTTATGATATTGATTTAAAGGAAATCAAATGTTCTTCTGTGATGCATCTACATTTGACTGCCCAGTTGCAGCAGCTTCACTTTGTCAGGTGCCTTTGTGCCTCTGACTGTGGATGGTTTTTCAGGAGAAAGATAAGAAAGGGGTGACTGCTAGCACAGGTGGCATTTAATGGCAGTGTAAGTCTACTGGCAGAGAAAGTAGTCAAGAAACAGTCCCTTGACTTGAAGGAAAGGTCAGAAGCAAATGAACCACCTCCTCTATGTGTCTGGTGATTCTGTAGGCTCTTGTGGGCCAGAGGTTTGGGGGTTATTATTTCACCCAGCAAGAGTGAAAGGGAGCCTGAGCCCTGCAGTTCCAGACTTTCTGGGGTGTCCAATCAAAAATGGGTGAATGGCTGCACAGATGGATAGATAACTTCAGATGGACCATGCCACTTGTCTCGCCATTACTGAAGGATTGCCTCTTCCTCAGGTCCATTCCAAAGCATCCTGTGTGCACGAAGAGGACTGACCTAAAGTTCAGTGACCGAAGTATTAATTGAAATTACCATCCTAATCAGTGTGTCTAATATTCTTCTTTGTACCTGCATTAGTTAAAAGGCAGATTAATGTAGAAGAGATACTTGTTACTCGGCTTTTCTACCTTCTAAAACCTGAAGTGCTGCCAGGGAGATTCATCAAAGGGTTCATCTGAAAAGATATCCCTGCGGGTATATAATATGCATAAGCTGTGCTGTGCTACTTTTTATACTTTTCAGCCATAGCATCCTTACCAGTTTGGGGGTTTTTTGGTTTTCTCTTCCAGCTGAGATGTAGTTTTTATAAGATGAAGTTAGGCTCAAGAATGGCTAAAGGAACTTGGGTTAAGGAAGTTCTATTCCTTTAAATGAATCAAGTAATACCTTCGTTTCTTGGTATGTGGCTGTCACGAAGGTGGAAGAAACCTGCTTGACTGTCACACTGTGGTTAATGCAACATTATATTGTAGAGAAAAACAGAGCATTTGACAGCAAATCCAAAATGTTTATAACAAAGATGTTTAAGGAATTGGCCAGTTATTAGGTTCAATCAACAGAAACCATCTTTCTTTGACCTGCAAGAGTTCAGTTTATCAAGCAGCTTTTTCTATCTGGTCGTATTGTGATTTGGGTTTGGTTTTTTTGTTGTTTGTTTCCTTTCTTAAATAACAGCATGTTCATAGTTTTGTCTTCTTGAGTCAAGTTTTGTCTCTGTGAAATCAGCTCCTGCAGAACAATGCTACTGCACAAAATATCACATGGCTAACACTGGAAAAATCTCTCCTCTATAAATATTTTACCTAAGAGAGGGTTCAGATACAGTCTGTGATGTGACAGTTCATGTTAATCCTGCTTTTAAATAAAAATCCTTCTGTGGTACATGATGAGAAACCCTGCTAATATGAATAGAGGATTCCTCTTGTGCCATTGCAAAAAGATGTGAAAAAGATGAGCATTGTGGGAGGTTTTACTGTGTCAAACAAGCTTCTTGTAGATTGACTCTTACACCTTCACGGTCCTTTAGGCAATTGAATTTTAAAAGTAAGGATTTGGAGGCTTGTTGGGATTTTTGCGGTGAGATGATTGTGTTTCTTACTGTGATTAGGAAATGCAGCAGCGCAGCTTTGTCCCCAGTGGTGTCATTAGGAGCCTCTTGCAGATTAGGTTGATTGCCCCTTGTTAAACTGTTGATCAAAAAAGAACTCTCAATGCTCTTGACAAATGGTGATAACCATTTCTGATGTTAAATCCATCTGGCATGCAAATTAGTGTTTACAGGTATCATGGTGATATAAACAACTGCAATTCAAAGAGACACAGAAATGTCTGACACTTATTCAAGCTACAACTTTAACTGTAAATTTATTTAAAAGCACTGTACAAGTCTAATTGGCAAAATGACTACAAAATAGATTTTAAAAGCTCCAAACTCCTAGTGACTTACCAAAGAATATGACAATATCACAGACTTAGCAGAGAGATTTAGTTCTAAGGATAATATTGTTTGTATGACAGCTGTCATCTCACTGAGTCTGTGTAACACTGGATTCTTGGTATCTGAACAAGGATCCACAGTTTTGTAAAAGGTCTGTGCAGTCTTCCCACAGAGGTGGAATATGGCTGCTTTCTTTGTTTAATTTTAGAGTCATGTGAAAAACGCTGTGAACACATAAATAGATGAGAGGATCGTGGATCGATTATAACTTCAACTGAGAAGATTTTGTAATACAGAATAGAATGTGATAATCCAAAATGACCTTGTTTTAACAAAAGAAAGTTGTTCAGAGAAGAGATGGAAAATACATCTGTGTAGCAGATGACCTACAGAATGAATTGTATGCTTGTCAGTCTTTATTAAATGTGTGAAATTCTTGAGAGTATTTAAAAAAGCACTGCAACAATGTATGTACAGTGCGCATAGGCTGCCATGCTCAGTTGTGCAGACATGAAGTTTTTGGGTGGCTCTCTCAAGGTCAGAAACTCCCCAGGTGTGAACCTCCCTGTTTTTTTTCTATAACAAGTTAATTATTATTTTTTCAATTAAAAAATAAGTTTGAGATTTTTCTAATTTAAAGTGAAAATAATGAGAAGGGAAGAGTACAGCATGAAGCTGTGGCTTTAATAAAAAGCTTGTCAGTGACAGATCCAGATCTCATGGTCTTCTACTTTGTTACTTGGTGCTTCTCTGGCTTAATCTCTTTTCAAACTTGGTATAGTAATAGGCTTCCCAGAAGAAGTAGTCACATTCCAGCCTTGCTTGTCTTTTGCCATTACATTTGTATGAGATCTCTGTTTTGGTTTTCCTCTGCTTGTTTGCATACAGATGGGAAATGAGCTGGGGTTGAGGAAGGGGCAGAGACACCTGGCTTATTGGCACAGAACCTGCTGATTCTGATTAATTAATAATTGAACTATAAGATCAAAAGAAGCTACTTGCAGTAAGTTCTATAATTAGTTTAATAAAAACAAAACCAAAAAGCCAACCAAGACCAAAAACCATGAAAACTTTATTTCCTTGTGTGACAAGCTATAGCAAAACTATCTGAATGAAACAGCTTTCAGTAAATATATGTGTGACCATGATCTAGTCTGATCAAGAACATGTAAACATACAGCCTCAACTAGAATATCCTCCCACTGGAAGGATAACCAGTGGAAGTCAAAGGTGTTTGGAATGAGGGTGTAGTTTCTCGGATGGTGGTTTGGAAGCTCCATAGAGAAGCTCCACAAGACTTACCCAAGATTGTGTTACAGGTAACAGAAGTGGAATAGAAGAGACAATTCCATTTTTCATGGCTGTGTGCTGGTTTTGCTTGGGTTAGAGTTACTTTTCTTCCCAGTGACTGGTATGGGGCTGTGTTTTGGATTTGTGCTGAACACAGGGCTGATAATACAGAGATGTTTGTGTTATTGCTGAGCAGAGCTTAGACACAACCAAGGCCTTTTCTGGTTTTTGTACAGGCAGGGAGTTAAGGGGTGTGTGAGTGGTGGGAATAGATGGATCCAGGCCAGGTGACCCAAACTGACCAAAGGGGTATTTCAGACCATATGACATCATGTTCAGTGTATAAAGTTGGGGGGCAAGGAAAGGAGAACAGGGAGAAAATTTGGAGTGATACTGTTTGTCTTCTTAAATAACTGTTATCTGTGATGGGGCCCTGCTGTCCTGGAGATGGCTGAACATCTGCATTGGAAGCACTGAATAAATTTCTTGTTTTGCTTTGTTTGTGTTTGTGGCTTTTGCTTTCCCTATAAACTGAGGATTTTTTTCAACACACAAGTGATCCTCTCTTTGATCCTGCTGTGTGTGTTTGGTTGCTGGCTGGGGTAAACGCAGCAACACACGTTGCTCTTGTCACAGAGAAAATTCAATTTATTAATAGAATGTAGAAGGTAGTGGAGTGTTGTGGGGAGATGCTGCAGCCAGACTTGCAGCCAGAACAGGGTAAGTCCCATGGCAGAGGGGCAGCTGAGGAGTGACTGTGATTCTCTTCAGGTATCCCTAGAAAATTCAAAAGTTTCCTCTACTTGAAAAGTTACATGTTTTTGTTTTAATCCTAGCACACCTTCTGAGCTGTGTGAGTTAAAGACCATTTAGACTTGGAGTTTTAAGAAAGTTTAATATAAAGTGTATTTAATGTAACGTTTACTAGCAGGCTCCCCGGGGAACTGGTTTCACCCTGATACCTGCCCACCCACAGATAAAGGTATACATTTCTTACAGACATACTTGCTGTAAACATGCTCTCAATTGCTAGGTTTCTTTTTTTTTTTTTTTTTTTTTTTTTTTTAATTACAGCTGCTCTTGTTCAGAGCTGCATCTCTGTAGCTCTCAATAGCAGCCTACTCGTAGTCTCTTTCTCCTTTTCTTTCATGAGAAAAAAAGGCATTAAAAGAAAACGGGAGGAAAAGTAAATCAAATGCCAATCAAAGGTTCTTTTCAAGAGCCCCAGGAGAAGAAAGGGTTGAATCTACCTGTGATTGTCCAAAAGGAATGCTGGATTTTTCTTTCTCTTTCTGGGTGTACAGAAGGCAGAAGATTGAAGGGGTGGGAATTTTCATTTCTGAATTACAAAAATGTGTTTAAATTGCAACTAGTGCAAGCTTTGTACTGTATTAGTAGTTAATTTATAGAGAAAGATGGCCTTGGGTTTAAGGTACAAAATTGAAAATCAGAGGATACAGAACTTCTGGCCCAGAAACAGCATCTCTTCCTGGGGGAAATAGTGTAGATGATTTAAATTCTATCTGCAGAACTGCCAGAGTACATCTATTCTTTTTAGTGACATAGTCAGACTAATTTTATTAATCCTTTTAATTGCTCAGAAGGCAGCCATGGAATTTATGCAAAATACTGGTTCTTACAAGTGTTCTAGATGCCAAAATACGTAAGAATAGGGCAATGAACGTGATCCTGGAGGCTGCACTCTGAAAGCCTGGGAGAGCTAATCAGTAATAAGAATATTAATTCATGTAAATAGTCCACACTGGCATCTTACTGTTTGGCTTTTATGAATGCTGTGATTTACTTACTGCTTTTTGGCATGTCTGAGATGTTTCATTGAGCTGGTAAGATTAGATCCATGAAAGGAATGGGCAATATCTTGCTAGTTATAGCTATCTGTTATGCTATGTCTTAATTAGTTTTTTCTATTATGAACATAACAGCTTCAGCAAGGTTGACACCTTACATTACAGGAAACATGTTAAAATCACCTTGCTCTAGTGTTTTTTCATCTCATGCATATGATGAGGTTAAAAAACATCATATTTGACAGTTTCAGTGAAAATCAGGTTCCCCTCTAAGTCACATTGTCCCTAATAAATAAGTTTGGATCTAGAGAGCTGTCATAAAAAACATAAGATTGCATATATTTTGCAAATGGCTGCTGGTCTTAAAAAGTTTGTTTATTAAGTTCTTAGTATTCATCTATTTCATTATGTACATAACATCATAAAGTTTAGGATAAGAATCTTTGTCATTGAACTCTAAGCAATATTTCATTACTGATTATTCTGTTTTAAAGTCTCTTTCCTCTTCCCTGACATCACAAGAGAAACCAAACACTTTTTATGCTTAACAGATAATGAAATTGAAATTGAAATAATAATTAAGATTCCATTAAAGAAATAACTGGCTTTATCCCTCCATTTCCTGCCGTGCAGGTGGGTGAGAGACTAGGAACGGGTAAAGGAGTAAAAATATCATGTAATTATAAATATGACATTACTGTTTCATTTTTCCAATTATTTAATTTAAAACAAAAAACTACTCAAAGCCGTAAGATTTGGTTCTGTTTGTTTTGGTAGAAAATAAGCTCAGAGATGATTTTTCGCTCATAAGGGAAAGGAAGATACAATTTCTGAATGAAAAGCAAGAATATAATTTTAGTAGACACTGCCTATGAGGACAGATTCATGTTGAAATTCTGTTACAGCACTCATTTCTTACTCCTAAATATATCCATCAAATTTTTGTAGTTATTAGAGTATGATAGCAATGTTTCAGTTAGCTGGAATTAAAGTTTAGCAAATCAATTAACAGCATAGGGATAAAAGAAAACCTGAAATGCTGTAATAGAAAGATAACAGGTGTCGTGTGATCATACACCTCATAAAGCATTAACGTTTTTTGAGAATAGCAGAAACATAAGTATTAGGAAAACCACATGGCAATGAGTAGTAGAAGATAGCCATATTAGGGGTAGCCACCAAATGGCTGATGGGCCATACCCTGCCTTTAGGAAGAGAAGTCAAGGGCTTGATGCCTGCTCTACCTTGTTGACCAATCTGTATGAAAGTGGCATGGCTTAGCAGTTCCATGATACTTGCTTGTCCTGAAGGACTCATGGTAGCAAGGTTAGCTGTCTGATGCAAAGGTTATACTGAAAAGTAGTAATTAAATTTCTTCATTTCATTTTTAGTAATAAAAAAATTTCTGCTGCTGAATTGCTGTCTGTCCAGAATCTCTTTATAGGGGCTGGAAGAGGCTGTTCAGGACTGGGAGCTCCTGCCAAGGACTAGATTTGGAGAAGGGAGCAAGTATGAGACTGCTGGATGGACTGGAGGACAGCATCCCTTACCCTGGTGGAGGCAGTTTTACTCTGGTCGTTTTTGTGGAAAAGGCCGTGGCTATGTAAGGGGATCATTCCAGATGAGGGTCTGTGCTAGCATGAGAATTTACTCATGAGCAGAGGGTTGAGCAGGACTTCTGTGACTTCACTGAGCTGCAGGTACTCCCGTTGGTGGGTCTTGTAGTTGCCACTGCTTTCTCCATTATCTGGAGTATGCCATCTACTTGGTGTTTTGGGAAATGATAGACGTTCCAAAATCCACCTGAACAGAAGTTGCCAGCCCTGTTTGCAGCAATGAAGGTTAAAGGACAAAGATCATTTGAAGTGGGAGTTTAAGCTTTTCCTGGATAAGTCAACTGCGTACTGCAGTTGTCCTTCTCCATTCTATGTGGTGATGGAAAGGGAGGAAAAATTTTGTCTTTCCCTTATAGTCACATTAGCCGTCTTCTGTTAAATCTTTCCAAAGGGATGTGATGCCAAATAAACTCTCCTCAACTTTTTGTCCAGTTCCACTCAAATTGCTTGGAATATTTTTTCTGTACTAAGAAGGTGAAGATCTTACTTAAACTATACTGTATATTCAGAAAGCCTAATGAATTCAGTGTCCCTTTCCAGGAGCTTTTACAGTAGGCTTCTGCAGAAACATTTTTCTCTCGCTCTTGTGAAAGCATTTTATTTGATTTGTGAAATTTTGCCTGTGCAAAAAAGAATGCATCAGCAATGTGTGAGAAAAAAAGAATCTGCCTGATCAAATGAAAATCACTAAATTTCTTTCTGGAACGTGAAAATGTACTTTTCCATCCCCAGAATTTCCATGGGGGAGGAAGGGGCAGAGAGACAGGAGATTAATGGGATATTTAGAGTCAAGTTTGCAGGTCTGTGCCAAAAGAAATCAGGACAATATAGCTATGGCTGAAGTTTCAAGGTTGTCAGAAGTAAACAAAATAGGTTTTTTTCTCATTGTTTGGTTCTTCCTCCTCCCTCATCCATCCCTAAGTGTCTGTAAAGCGAAAAATCCTAAGCATAAACGGTGTGGTTTCAGGAAAGACATTCTTTCTTAAATGTAGCCCTTTCAGATGTAGTTAGGTTGTTACTCAAAACTCGCTGGTTTTAGCTGAAGTTTGCAGGAGTGCCTAGTGATGTTAAGCTCCTTAGGTTTTATGCTTAGCATAAGACCTGGAAAGAAATAGTATTTTCCACTCAAATACCCAGTAGTTTCTTCAAGGCAAGTAAGTCTCTTTAGAGTTGTTGTTACCTAAAATTAAAGATTCCTTTAGAGCCACTGGTAAACATCTGTACAAAAAAGAAATGTTAGTCTTCAGAGCAGTTCATGCCTGGTATGCCACAAAACTTAGTACAGAAGTTTAATGTTTGGAAATCACCAATAGAGCACCCATCTATGGTGTTTAACATTAAACTGACAATAGTTTATTTTAGGTAGCTTATGACTTTATCTTTGAGGGCTGGTCTGCAAACACATTCTCAAAGGCTTCCAAAATATTTCTAGTACAATCCGTTACAGGTTCATTTGAACATGCAATAGTGCTTAAGATCAGTTAAAAGCATTCATTGAGTCATCTTTGATGATGATTAAAATAGAGGAAAGCTTACTCTGGTCATGGTAGGTATTCATATAAGTGAAGTCTTTCTTATGAAAGTAGCTGCATCATTTACACAGCATGTGGAGAAATAAAGTTGTCTGAAAATAGAATTTGGGAATTGTACACTGCCGTAAAATGCACACTCAAGCATACACCCGAAGTGGTATACCAGGCACCTATTATTTTAATACTTTAGATATATTTCTAAAGAAGTAACGTCATAAAACTCTTCCTTCTGTTTGGAAAACTTGTGAAAGTCCATATTCACTGTAGTACATATATTTTTTCTCTTACTTAAAGTACAATCTCTAAATTGCTCTCAACTTTTTATTTAATGAATTTATCAACTGAATTTTCAGATGCTGCAAGAAATGTCCATATAACTTTGATGCCTCTGTCAATATATTGATTTTTGCAATGGTTCTCCCAAAAGTGTCTTTCAATTTTCATGAAATGTTATTTCTATACCTCTGATGTCTTGCTTAAAACATATGGTTTCTGCTTGTGGTCTTTCAAGACACTTTACCATACTGCACTCCTTGAATTAATAAATATTTTGAAAAACATAAATGACTGCAATAACTTTCTTCAAAGGAGCTGTAATAGCATATGTTTTTCTTTGCGTGTGTGCTTGGGTTCATCAGTACACATCTCTGATATTTCCAGTGCTGGAGAAATAAAATTCAGCAGTCACTAAAAGTGTGCTTTTCAAAAAGAAAGCAGCCATACTGAACAGGAATGTTTTCTGAAGCAATGGTCCCAACTGTTGGAACTCAATACATGAAAGTTGAATTCAACAGCACCCAAACAATTCCACTGAAAATATTTTGCATATTCATAGCATAACAATATTCTGTTTTCAAGTGGTGTTGTAATAGAAATTCTTTCTTTTAAAAGAACCCCTCAGGATTTATCAAGCATTCCTTTATTATGTGGCCATGTCAAATTCAGAATGAAATGTGGTAATCTGCTACCTTTACTGCCAATGTCTTTACGTGGGAGTGCTATTGTACAAACGGCTTAAAAATACCGGAGCAGAAGTGGTGTCGTGCCCTCAGATATGCAGGGAAATCATTCCAGCAAACTTGATGTTGGGGATGAATAGCCATCCCATGGCAACGAGGCAGTTTAGATATTGTGCATCTGCCAAGTGAGTGCACAGTAATCAGTGTCTGCTGAAAGAAAGCACGGACCTGTGATCCCATGAGGAATGTTTGATTAATCTCAAGTCCATCCGATCTGTACTTGAGAGATAAATCTCTTTAACCTTTCTGATAGGGATACAGCTGCAACCTAATATTTCAAAAAAGATACGTGTTGCTTTTTTTGTGTAGTGAAAAGTTACACAAGTAATGGATCACTGGGTTATCCATTTATCAAATAATGTTATGTGTTTCACATCTTAAGAATATAGTTGTACAGATGAAAATGTGTCAAGTTATTATTAATTTTGAAAGATTTTCAAAGCCAAAAGTTATATTCAGTTAGTGCTTGGAAATACAGTCTAAATCAGCACAATTTCATTAGTTATGTGATGAGGGTCAGAAAACTTCGACTAAGTAAATATTCTGATTTTTACTATGCCTCTTTGAAAAGAGATGAATTCCTGTTGTATTTGTTCACATACAGCATACTGGCATCTCCCTGGTTTGATCCTGTGTTTATTACAGCTTAATTAGCTAAGGTTGCATAGCATTAGCACTTTTTGGGAAGTTGTAATTGCATATTGAAATTATATATTTGATTCTAATTTTAATTTAAAATTTTTTATTGAGCAGCTGAATTAGAAAGTGGTTTTTACGTGTACTTGAGCTGTAGCTCAAGTAATGAAAGAGCCAAGTTTTATGCCTGATCATAAACTTGTAAATTTTAAAAATTATTTGTCGTATTTTATGTCTGGCTGTGGCAGGATGTTACCCAGAGCCTTCCTTGCTTTGAAATGGTGCTGTACTTCATCTGGTCTGTGTAATATTCTCCCTCAGAAGTTTACAGGAAACCACTCCACCTTCAATATGACTCAGTCCATACATCCTCCTCACCTATTCTCAAGGGGTGCCTTCCTGACTCAGTGAGCTTTATGAAGTTAAAGCCCCACCTTGGCTTTCAGATCCATGCTGAAACAATCAATCTTCCTTGTCCTGTTGTTCTGGACCCATATTCCTTATCTGTGTACATCTCTTACCCTTTTAATTACTGCAAAAGTCACCACATTTTTAGTGTGAGTCTCTCACACTTGCTGTGTTTGGGGTTATTTCTATTTTAGAAACCTGAATTCTCATTGCATTTCTTTCTGAGTAGAGTAAGAATAGTCTTTTTTAGCCAGATCTCTCATGAAAGAGGAAGTCACTCCTTGGATTAATGTCTTCTCCCACCCCATTCTTAATTGCTGTACATTTTTATGACTGTGCACCCTTTCATTGCCATCCCTGTAGCCTGTGCTCCAGACTGCAGTGTTCCCTTTACTAGCTCTCCTGTCTCTGCAACAACCTATTGCCGAGCTTCATAGTCGTGGTTCTTAGCTCTGATATATGCCATTTGAGCTCAGCAGCCTAAGTGGGGCCTCTTCTAGCCCATAAATGCTATGAGATTAATCTCACCATCCTCCCCAGCAACCTGGATGAAACCCCACAAACCACACGAGGCATGTGTTGCCTTTTGTTGCAGGTAGGAGTGTTTTGTTCTCTGTGGATAAATTAACCAGTTTTACAAAGTGCTCTTGTCATCTTAACACTTATCCTTTAGCAAATTACTGATGTAAGTTATTGATTGGCTCATTTAGAAGACCTCTGTAATGAACAATTTTTTGTGGGTTTTTTTTTTTTTTTTTTTTGTACTATGCTTTTAAAAATGTCAAAACCATTGATGAGCAGTAAGACAGTGACTATCATGGGTTTCAGCAGTGGAAAGCTTAAAAAAGGAATAAAATTAGGTATATTTTCTTTCTTGGTTCTTAAGCTGTGGATCTTGTACCATCCTCTGAATAGTTACCTTGCTCTTCAGTCATTCTGTGTTTAAAAATAAGCTAGATACCTTCTTATAATAGTTTTCACTGCTTTAAAGGAGAGGCGGGGAGTAATCAATATGTTAACTCATTTTCTATCACAAAGATTTTTATGGTGACATAAAGCACAGAGAGAATGCTTCTCTCAGTGCAAAAACAATGCCATCTGGTATTTAGTTCTGATTATTGTATGATACTTAGAGTAAATTTGTGTGATTTTCTGTCAGTTCTGTCTAGTGATATACACATTCCTCCATTAAATCACATTCATTATGATTACCATTCTGTTGATACTGGAATAGGTACTTTATAAAGTCATAAAACATTTTTGAAATCTTAACTAGCGAAGCTTGCGTGAGCTGGTGATCCATCCTTTCTGTCTGAGGAGAATAAGCCCAATGTGTGGCTATTTTAAGACACAGGTTGAATTGAGGAGGCAGAGATCAAGTGCTCTGCCAGCCATGTGTGAGCTGGCTTTTATCTGAATCTAGAGACTGAAAATTATACCAAAATAACGTATAGTTATCATAGCATTGCCCAGGGAACAGAAAAAAAAAAAAAAACCCAACTGGAAAATATGAGGCATATTTGCCCTTCTGTCAAGTCCCACACTTCTCACCAAGCATCCAGAGGTACGGTCTCCTGTCCTCCTCATGCCATGTCATTTGTTCTGGCCCTTTATCTTCTGTCTGTAATTCTCAGCTTCCCCTGATGGGAAATGATCCTTAGCTTATGCTCCTGTCCAGATGCACTGTCTACTCAAGGTCTTTGTGGGTCTCTTATGGTCTGTAGCATAAAACTCCTCTCTATCCTTTGCTCCATTTTCATTGATTTGAGGCTCTTTTTCTGCTGGAACAGCAATTTTTCAATGGGTCTGCATCTAAAAATTATTGAATACATAGAATTTTTCAACTGTTGGCATTTTTTCATGTAACCCTGACTTCTTCCTTAAGCCATTATTTCTTCTAGATCATTTCTGCAGGATTGCATGCCTTTTCAAGGCAAGAATGAAAGATGAATACTGCACCAAGTCTTTCAGCAAATTACTTTCTTAGAACTACATCAAAAGTTCAGACATTTCCTAAAACATTCATTTTTAGATTCTTGTACAAGAAAATTAGTTTCTGCTTATACATATTATGAAACTATTTACATTACTGAATCTGTTCTGTTGTTGATGATTGTAAATTGTAGCAGAAAAAAAAATTCAGATTTTCTATGGCATTTATTGTTTATCTTTCATTTTAATCAAATTTTGTTATCAAAACCTGTAAACTTTTCTTCCATTATTTTTGCTAACTTCCTCTAGCTTACTTTTTCTTTCATGATTTTTCCTCTTTATTCTTTCATGTCATCTTTTTTTCCCTGTGTCTTATTTAATCCATCCTTTTATTATATTACTCATTTGCCTTTCTTTCACAGATCCCCCCCCCCCCCTTACAGATTGGAGGGTTTATTTTTGCCACCACATACAGAAGCCTGGACACTTACTAGGCTTTCTAGTGTTCTGGGTCTGATAAGAAGGGGAGAAAGCATCACTTTGAAAATAACATTAATCCTTTCCCATCCCAGTTTCTACCAGCAGGTTTTGTGGACAAGAAACTTTGTCTGAGCTGGGATTGAGCTTTATGTGTATGTAGATTTCAACAACTGTTCATGAACCTGTCACTGGACAGGTTTCTACACCTCACATCAGCATCCAAATCCATAAATTTCTATTGTGCATAAAAGGCTGCTCTCTCTAGAAATTAGCTGGTTGATATAAATTTTCCTGTTCAGTTGTATCATATTAGGTACTGAGTTTTAGCAGTGAGAAAGCCAGAATAAATTCAACCAGCAAACTTCTTGTGCAGCAAATGATGAACAAATAGCTCTTTTTCTAACAGATTAGGATTTTAGTTACTTTTGGTGACTAGTTTGGTGACTAGATGCCTTTTGATGTCATTGATAATTAACGCATATAGACTACTTTGCTTTTAATGGACTGGATTACAAAGGCTAATAGCATTCCTAAAGATTATATGATTAGTACCTGTGCAAAAGGATTTTCATTGTTGTGAGATTTAGTAGAACACTGAAAGTCAGGTTAAACAGTAAATAATTCATCTGATATTTTATGAAGAGTGAAATTATTTCATCATTTTGTCAACAGGTTTTACTACATACCAACAATGTTAAAAATTTTAGGGATGAGAGTAAAATTATTATAATTTAGCCAGGCAGTAACATACTTAAGAGAACACACGCTGTTCTTGTGGACAGCAAAATGGGAGTTGCCCAGATTGATCTTCATGATACCATAAACCAAAGTGTTTCTTTCCACTGAATCAAAAGAAGAAAAAAAATCTATGCCTCTGTTTTAATGAAAAAATTCTCCTTTGGGGTTTTCGTTCTGTGTGACACCTCTGTGAAATCAGTCCGGGTTTTTTCAGATTTCTGAAAACGATACTCATCTCTCTGCAGGATATGAAAAGTTGCTGTTCACTCCTGTAGGTGTATAACACAGGTTTCCTAATTTTCATAGCTCCATTAATTTTCCTAAAACCTAGGAGTGTTAAGCCTGTTGTTACGGGTTGGCAAGTCATCATCTGTCTTCGTACAGCTGTGGAGGTATACAGAGGATGAGACTCTGAATACATGAATGTTGTGGCAAGAGCCTTTTGGTGAAGAGGCAGAGGATGAGTTTTGTGCAAAAATAGTTGTTTTGTTGGTGATAATGCTTGCAGCATTGTTCACGTGGGCCTGATCTTCTGCCATGTACAAGGAAAAAAGGCCATGCTGAAGCTTCAGTGGTGTTATGTCTGGATAGTACATTTGTATCCGTTAAATATACAGGCAAAGTTGTTTAACCTTGAAAATTCTCAAGTTTTCAACAACAACAACAGACGATTAAGTTTTTGACCTTTGCTTGGTTCTGTTTTACTTAAGCCTGTTAAAATGGCAATAAGTATTGTAATGTTCTGCTGTTTGCTTCAAGGTGTGAGCATGCCCCACACTGGATGTGACTGGATGCTTTGTTTCAGGTCACAGGTGTGGTGTTAAGGTTTTCATGGCTTTTTACTTGAGTTCTTGTTTCATATATGGCAGACAGAAGGAACAAAGCTGTGTCTCAGTGTAGCATAAAGGAGATTTTATATCTCCTTTGGCAATACCTTTTAATGGGATGGAAGCTTCCTGTGAAAATGCGTCATTCAATCAACAATGAAAGTAAATTTTACTATTTGCTTCAGAGGTCTAACCTATAAGATTTAGAGTCCTTAATACCATCTTTAAAGATCAGGATCTCACTTGGGACAGATGTTAAATCATATATAGTAGATATGGAAGTCACCCCTCTCTCTAGTTTATAGCCTTAATTAAACTACTCGTCCACTGTGGGAAAGGTGCTGAAGGACAGTCTCCAAGACTTAAATAATTTTCTAACTCGTTCTGTTACTATATAGGATTTTCACACATCTTAAGTTCAGGGGTGGGGGTGAAGTCAGTCAGATGAAACCATGCGTATTATTACCACAGCAGATTTCACACGTTCATGATTTTTTTCTATTAATTTTAGCAGAAACTTCTGCTCTTTTACTGCAAAATCAGCCATTTTATATTTCCAGGAATAGCATTTGTCTTTTCTAGGACAAAGTTACTACAAATGGTGTATAAATATAGCAGCAGCTGAGAACTAGTAGTTGGGTCTAAATTCCATTTGTTTTTCTGTCAGACTGGGAATCTTTGAATGACAAATGTTCAAAGCATTGACAAAGGCAGGCTCTCACTGGGACCTTACCAGTACTCTGTGTCCACCAGCTAGAGTGAGAGCTGTCAGCTTCTTTCATTCAGGTTTTTTGTTTCATCTCCAATCAAGAATTGTAACTGAGGAGAAAATAACCCTTTCTTCTCTTTCTGACTTTGACATAAGCTAATTGTTCTATGTAATTTGAATTGAGCAAGAAAACAAAGAACTTTGAAACATAAAAACACACAATTAGCTAAATGAGAAGGAGTGTACTTGATGCTAACAGTTATTAAACATGTATGTGCTAAGAAAATCAGGGTCCAGGTTAATAGGCAGAATCTGCTTTTTATTTTAAGCACATAAACGTGTGGTCTTTAATATTCTAGCCTTGTTTTGCCGATAGTTTTAATTAATTCCCTTAATTTTTTTCTCTACCTCATTATTTCTTTTTATGGATGGGACCGATGTATGGGTTCAAACTTTTTTAAAAATGTATATGGGAAGAGCATGAACTATATATAGGCCAGTAAGTGCTTTAAAAAAGCATGAATAAAGGTGAATGACTGAGATCTTGTATGTTTTTGAAGTGGGAGTCCTAAAGACTGAGTTGTAATCTAGATTGATACACATCAATGATGTTATTTGGAGAGGTCATTTGTCATGAATAGGTTATGCTGATGAAAAATTTAGATAGTATTCTAAAGTATTCTCTTCACACATAATCAGAATGTTTTCCTACTATGTCTTTATTGTGTACAGCATAGTAATTTTCAAAACATCTAAACCACAAGTTTGTCATCAGAATTTTATGTATTAGCCGTACAAATGGTTTGGTTGCGTAGCCTTATAAAAATAAAATGTGTACAATTGTCAAATGACTGTGCCAAAGTCAGCTCAGATCCTCCCACCTGGATGTGAAAGGGGGTTGTATGGTGGGGAGGGGTTGTTTTGTTTCTATTTTCACAGTTGCACATCTTAAACTGCAGAAAATGTTCCTTCTTACTTTGGACTATTAAAACATTAAATGTTTCCCTGGTCACATGTTGACTAGATACTCATAGTATAGTTTCTAGGGATACTGTTGACCCTCAAAAAGATTGTATACAAGAGGAAGAAGCATACAGATTTTAACTAGTAGGGAAATCAGTATTAATCAGTCCTAAAATAAGACATGCAAAAATCCCTCCATCTGTTTCAATGATTGAAAGTAGACCCAGCAATCCTGTGGTAAGTACTTTCAGTTTTAGGTTCACCCTACCCACTCTCAAGAGCCTGGAAAACTTCTGGAAGTATAAAGTCCTGGACTCCAATCCAGCATGGCTTAGGAAAACTGTGAAGTCCTTAATTATGCCTGATGCAGATGTAGTACAAGAGAAAGAGGATTAAGGGGCCTGAGAGTTGTAATAGCAAAAGAGAATTGAGTTATGGTCATGACAAGAATAAAATAACAACCCAAGTTTTATTCTGAAATGTTTTCATTGTCCTTTTGTGTTCCCTAACATCATGACAATAACCCATGTCAGAAGGCTTTTGTAAGACTTACTTCATTAGTTCTGAGCCATAGTGCAGAAGCAACAACTGCCTTTAGGATAACAGCACACACAGCTGTAAAGAATTCATTCCAAAAGTCTGTGTGTTGGCTTGCTTTCTTTGTTTTTGTTAACCCTCCATTTGTATTACTTACATGCGACATATTTTTGACAGGTATTTGAAAATATCTGAGAGTCAGGTGCTGCTGCCCTGTCAGTCCCAGTAGTATCATACTCAACTAATAGCTGGTGGAGTCACTTCCTCAGGGGATTGTTGCAGAGGATGAGGTACTAGGGACACCGATTTTCATGCAAGAAGCAAAATAACAATGGACAGTTGCTCTGATGTGAAGTCAGAAAGATAACTTGCTTTTTTGCACCAGAAAATTCAGAAGTAACTAGTGTTTTGCTTGTAAAAATTTGAGAAGAAATAATTGCTTTGAGGTAGTGGGTGTTTGGAGTGGCTCAACAACATAAGGCATGAAAATGTGATGGTATGTTAGGGAGCTGGGAAGCAGTTTTATTGTACATTGTTTAATTACCTCATATAGCGGAGGGTTGTGGGGGGTGGAATCTTCTAGTATGCCACTCTAAAACCACACAAAAATTATCCTAAAATAGAAAGAATTCCTATCACTAAAGATATCGTCAGCCATAATTTGCCGTGCTTCATAATGATATGCTATTGAAAAAAATTGATCATCTCTGATCTTATGAATTATTAATTTATATATAGTTTCATGACTTGCTCTGACCATGAATGGAACAGACGTTCTTATAGTTGTTTTCTTAACATTAGTATTAAAATAAATGCCAAACTCTTGATTAGATATAGAACTTGATGCTACTAAGCAATTTATTCAAAATACAACTAATCAGGAAGGTAGGGCTTAGGAACATTTGTTGTTGCTTAGAGTAAAAGAGAGTGTAATTAAAATGATAAGGTAGTCATGATTGGAATAAATTATTGAGGTTACAGAGATTGCACCTTAAACCATTTGATTAATGATGAGAGACCTTGATTGTGAATATGTTCTAAGCCTTTAAATATTGAAAAAGTAGATCCTAGAACATAATCCTTTCTTCAGTGGGGCTTTTGCAGACTGAACAAAACTCTTACGCTAATTTTCCATTTCTCTCCTTCCAAAGCTTCTAAAATTTAATCTGCATATTTTTATCTGTCTTTGTCTACAAATATTTTTTACCTGTTGTTTACCTGCAATTTAAAATTATCAGAAAATGTGTGGAAATGTCTTCGCTAATCTGAGGCATGACTGGGAAAAGAGGCTCACATATTCCTGAAGAAAATCCAGTTACCAATTAAGATTTTCATTAAAATATTTGAGTCACAGTTAATTTGCATTAGGATTTATTATCTGGGCAAACCTGACCTATTAAACCTTCTAAATCTATTACTGTCAGTTAATGTCATGATTACAGGAAGAGCACATGGTGTGCCATGGAAACACAGCTGTTCCACCAAATTTTTAACTTGAAATGACCATTTTGCAGTTTATCACTGAATTACTAGGCACAATAAATTATTTTATGCTAGCCACTCTCATGTCCATCTTCTTAATATTTTCCTTGTCATTCTAAGTGCCTTTAGCCTTACAGGGTAATGAAAGGTTCTTGTTTCAAGTCTGATTACTACTCTAATGTTTTCCAGGCATACTTGGTGATGAGCTTGGCATATGAAACAATTTCCTGCAGTAATAAAGCTAATTAAAGTGGGCAGTCATCCCCACATCACTCTTTAATGAATTATAATGAGCTCATTAATCTCTCCGGTCTTGCTTACCACATCTATTGACTAAGCTTCTCTGGCAGTATGGGATAGAACACGTGCCCAGGAAAAAAATGGACACTGAAATGCATCTATTTTCCCATTTTTGACATAAAACCAGGAGAAAGCAGTGGTATGCTCTAAGTGGAATATGCTTTTTCATAACTAGAATTGGAAAGGGTAAATAGCTAAGCCCATCTAATGGTGGTGAGGGAAGAGTCATGCAGGAACTTAACAAGGTCTAGTATTGCACTGCAAGTGATAGAATAATTAATTCTGTGGCACACGCATACCACGTAAAATATGACTTGCAAAATATCTTTTAGTAACTCGCTCTCTGGGGAAACTGCCTAAAGAAACCAACATCAAGCTCATTTTTGGCTGAGTTTCTCGGCATTTTTGTTTGTTTGCTCCAAATGAGCAGAGAAGAGCTTGCAAGGTTATTTCATAACCAATTTCATAAGGGGAAATATTGGAGAATTAAGCGGTAAGGTTTATGAGTGGAAAGAGATGATTCATGCAAATAAACATCTAGAAAACCCACCTATTTTTCTTTGATTCTAACCCCACAACTTTCCTCATCTGTAAGAGATAAAGTCTAGTAATAGCAAATCACACCTAACTGATGGAGTTACCTGGTTCTTACTAGCATTCCAATGCTGCTAAGTCAAATCCCACAGGCATATTTTTACATTATTTTATGCACAGAATTTTATCTTGGCCTTAATATTGATACATTTCTTTACATGGTAGCTCAGAACCAGAGAGAACAGTTCTGTATTAGCATGTTTGTTGTGCTGGTGAGCGGTGTGCTAATTAGACTGTCCTGTTTTCTATACTGGCCAAACTAGGTAGGTATTTATAGTTGATATTGTATTGTTTGAAGAGACTTAAATTTTGTAGTATCTTTGTAGTTATACTGTCATAGAACAATTATCTTATGATAGCTGAATTTTGTTTGTCTCAGTTATCTGGCAAAGCCTTGTTTTTGCCTTTTTTTTTTTCTTTTTTTTTGCTTTTTTTTTTCTTCTCAAGAAAACATTAAGATAAACAAATCTTGTCTTTTGTAGTGACCATAATGTCAGTTCAGAAAGTTGGTTTTCTGTATGTATGCAAAGTAGAAGGTATCCCGGGTTGATGTATCTGCATAAACTTGAAGCAGAATGTCCTGTTGGTTGAACAAAGGTTTATTCTCAACTGAAAAATGTGTTTCCATTAAAGGTCATTAATTAATTGAATATGCAGTAGAGGAGGGAGTCATGCAGAATATATAGTCTAGTTAAGCTGGTTGACTTCACTGCAGTGAAGTACATTCTCTATAATTCAGAACCTATTCTTGACTACTGATCAGAAGAGAGAAAACCTCAGTGTTGCTAGAGAAGCCCTGTGTCAGAGCTCAGTGTCCTAAATGGCTGTAGGTGAAAGAACTTTTTATGTGGAGAAAAAAATCTGACTGTGCTTGGCAAGTGTGATAAAGGCAGGAAACAATTTTCAGGTTTTATATGTGTAAATGTTACATAAAGTGTAGCAAGGTGTTCTGAAATATCAAAATCATTTACAGATTTGATCACCAGCTGTGCATCATTTTGCTATTCACTGGTATTTTCTTTAAAGGGTCTGTAATATTGTATATATGCAAGTATTAAGTTTAGAGGATATAATATTCTTTCACTACGCCTTCATGATATAAATATAAACAGTCAATGGAATATCTGGGGTTTCACTTTACCAAAATAAGAGAGTTTCTTTCTTTTCTGTGTCACCATGGTGGATCTGGGGATCCTTTTGGAATAAATGAGTTAGCTGGTGTACTCAAAGATTGTCGAAGAAAAGTTATTTGCTCTTTGCACATGGTATCCCTGCATACAAGCATTTGTATATTTGATCCTAAAGACTTTCCTGGAATGACACATTATTTTCATAGTTATAATTTTAAGCAGAGCTGGCTGGAGCCCTTTCCCTTTCTTACTCTCTTGAGAACATTTGATAAAATTATTTCCTGTTAATTCTAATGTACTTGGAAGATCTAAAAACTTATTCATTGCTTTCTTCCCTGAATAATCCTCATAAATCTAAAATTATTTTTGTATGTTTTTATTCATATCTTAAAGCAAAACTTGACTTGGCTTTAAAAACAGTAATGGTAAAATGAAAAATAGATATTTTGTTCTATTTGTGCAGAAGATGTTGTTTTGTCACGTTTTTCCCTCACAACTGGAAGAGCCAAAGTCACTGTTTCATAACACTCCTGTTTCCTCCTGTCTGAAATTTTCTTGTGGTTCCAGGAGGCAGGACAAGGAATATTTTAAAGCTGATATATTGAATTCAGCATAAAATAATGCATATTGTGTCACATATACAAGCTGATAGTAGAAGACTGCAGTGGATTCAGGGGAGATTTGAGCTTAGTGATCTCTGCTGCGTCGGAGTTAGAAGAAACTTTTCTTTTGATTTCCTTGCAGGGCAGTCAGGATCCAGTTTGGACTTGTCTCCTTCTGTTTAGACAAATGAGGTTTTGTTTAGGACATTTTTCTCTGAATATGAAGGAATACTTTTACTGGTATGGCAGTAATGAAACTGCATACAAAAAATGCTGCAGGTTGGCAGATATTTTTACTTTACTTTTTTGGCCTGAAATTTTTTGTCATGCTGCTTGGCAGCGGAAAGAAACTGACATACAAATGAAAAAGTGGCTGCATTTCAATTGTAAATTAAATTATATTTGCACAAAGTTATAGATTTTATCGGTATTCTTTCATGTGACTCAGTCTAAGTGTATTACATGATTAATAAGGTTGTTTGCCTGTAAAATTGTTTTGGTTTTGCTGAGTAGGTATTAGGGAAAAAATTAGATACGAATGTTTTATCCCTGATGATAATGTGAGTTAATAGAACAGTATTAAACTGCTAAACATATGGTTAGAAACAAACAAAACCCCACCCTGATTACAGAAGGCTTTCATCAAATTAGGAAGTGCAATGAGGTCTTCCAGAGAACTTGCAATGCTGAAAGAAAAATGGTGGTTAAGGAAGCACTCTTGGCAAATAAGTTTATCCTGAAGAAAAAGAAAAAGGATAATTTAAAAACTGGTCTTTGTTTCCACATCAGTAGATGCACCATTAACATTGGAGGAACTAATCCAAAGAATGAGTCTTGAAATGCCAATTTAAGATATCTGAGAATAGTAATGGAGCAGCAGAGAATAGGAAATCTCTTGCACCAGGTACTCATTCTGAGACTGATAAGAGGAAATAGTTGAACTGCTAACTCTTGCCTGTTATCTGTTGCTCTAATCTTTGTGGCTGAATGTCACATGGTAATAGACAAATGCTTTTTGTTTGTTGGGATTATTTTTAAAGTTCTTTTAATTTGAGTTTGTTACTTGTTAAATTAGTAGAAATTGTTCTGGAAAATAGATTGCTTGGACCATGAATGAATATACTAAAGGGGGAAGAGCAGAACTGACTTCTTGAGATTTTAATCAGACCTCAGAAGTCTGCTGGAAGAGTCATGCTTGTGAATAAGGATGATCTGTTTTGTGTAGTTGACTCAATTTCCAAAAACCTTTCAACAAAACCATTCATCAAAGGCTTATAAAAAATAAGAAGTTGAGTGGAAAAGTCTTCTCTTGGATTAATGGCAGATTAGGTGTAGAGTACAAAAACTAGTCATTTATTAAAGAAAGAATTATACTTCCAGAAGGTCCAGAATAGTCAGAATTAAATTGGAGTTTGAAATGTTGCAGAAAGATTTCATCATACTAAATGATGGAAAGATGCAAGGCAGTTAAAATTCAGTGTCAGCAGACACAATGGAGAATGCAAGGGAAGAACAATCCTATTTTTCCAAATGAGGAAAGAGAACTTTCAGACATGGTGCATAATTCCTTGAAAAGTCCTCCTTACTAGTAAAATAAAATTTAAAACAAAAGGGACTTTTTTAGAGTTGAGCATTTATTCTTAGTAGAATCTGGATTACCTGGTTCAAGTGAATGACACAGTCCAGCTGGGAAGGGTGGAGGAAAGGTTTTGATCAGAAATACAGGATGTCCTGTGTAAGGAAGAAGGTATTTGCTAGCTTCAGATAGAGATGACAGTAGTTAGACAATAAACATGTGGATTTATAAAACAATGGAAGTCACAGAGGAGATGAATAGGAAATACGCCTGTCTTAAGTAAACAGGAGCAATGACATTGTTCCACAGCAGGCTGAAAACCAGAGGAAGGTTAGGAGGTTTTGTTTCACTTGTTTTCTCCACATGAATGTAGAATTTATTTGGGGATATTCGCTAAAGAAGACACTGTACTGTGTATGTGAGTTCTGGCCATAAAGGGAGAAGAGGGAAAAATGCATTCATATCTTTTGATATGCTCCTGGCTGCTGTTCATGATTTCTGCAGGTTAAATACATTTTGGGCTTCACCTGGTATGATCATTCACATTTTATGTTCTGCAGTTTATTAATCAAGCTTCATTCTTTTAAACTTAATGCTTTTCATTATCACTCAGAAAGAGAAAATTTCAACCAGAGTAAAAAAATAAATCCAAATTAGTTTGCTCAATCTGTATTTCAGAGTTAATGGAATTTGGCTCACTATGAAGAAAACATTGTTAATTTAGTTTTCTGTTCATAAATGTCAGAAGTCAAAGTAACATAGCCTATGTAGTCTCTTTGAGTGTTACCTTCACAGTAAAATATCAATTGAATTGTAGTATATAAATGGATATGACTGTCCTAATTCACCGAGTAAAATATTTATTGATATGTTCCATGTAACTGAACTTAGAATATGTTATAGTATTGCATAGATCTTTTTTTAGGATTAATCACCCTTATTTATCATTAGAAGATCAGATCCTGTGCTCCCCAAACTCCATTTGATTTCCTGATGAAGAAATGAAACAGGGAGTTGTTCCTTTAGAAGTGTCATTTGAACACTGGAGCTGTGTGGAATGATGTCTTTTTCTGATATGATCAGGGTTAACAAAGCTGAATAAGTGTTTTATTTACTTGTGTTTTTCCTAATGGAAAGATGTCTTGGAGTGAGACTCTGCGTGTCTTGGGTCAAGGCGATTGTGGGAGATGGCTCTGAGCTGCTGTGTTATGCTTTAGTGGAAATTTCTGAAGCAAGGACTCACTCTCACCCTTGTTCTGGGCGTTAGTAACAGCTGGCAGGGCAGTGTGACATGAAAAGCAGGCGAGTTAAGTGTGACCATTGCCTGCAGTCAGCAGGGATGCTCTTTGCAGGCATTGTTGGGACTCTAGCCAAGACTAACTGGTCTGGCAAGGCACCAAAACAGCAGATGAGCCAAAGGAACAAAATCAATGTGCCTTGAACATTGTGAAAAAATTCAGCCAAATCATTTCTCTTGGTGTGATTGAAAGGAATTGATACTACAGATACAAAGTGATGCTGTAGGTAGAGCTAGAGAGAGCACAGAAAGGGAAAAGTCACACTTGTGTACGTGAGGTGCCATGGTGTACTTACAGCAGGGACCAGACCAATGACTTCATTTTGACACCTGAAATAAATAATGCCTACTTGATCTCTCTGCTAATGTTTGGGTCTTTCATTAAAGACTTTCATTAAAACAAGAGTAACAATGAACAGTGCAAGGACTCATGATCTGACTGAAAACTCATTTCTGAAAACATGGTCTGTAATATCCAGCAGTCTGTTTGTGTTAATCTCAAATGGGTAGATGATCTTCCTTTTGTAAAACACGTTAACGTAAGTGGTGTCTCAGTTTGGAGAAAGATAACGAGCGCTCCTCTACAAATTTCACGCAAGATCCACAAAACCACTTGTTGCTTTTCAGATGTCACGCGTTATAAAGTAAACCATGGAAGATAGCCACAATCCTGAGTCTAGACTCCTATGCGGTTCGCAGAAAAGTACTGTAAATGTCAAACCTTGTGTTTTCTCTGAATGTTCTAGACAGTTATCCAGAAATTGCTTAATTTTTCTGGGTAGATCTGCTGCATAATTTAGAGAAAGCTTCAAGTGTTGGTACATTTTTGTACCTTTCTGGACCTGATACTCAGTTTTAAATTTCTCAGTTTTGTTTGTTCCAGGATTATTTTCTTAAGACACTATATCCTAAGTAATTGCTGATTTTTGCAGTACCCTAAGTTGGGAAACAACCCATTTAGTATCTGAAATTTGGTATATTTATCCAAAGAGTTTTATTATATTCTAATTTTATGGTATTTCTTTGGAAACAGATTCTGTTTAATATCAGAGGAAAAGCAGTAAATTTATCTTCCAGACTACTTGTTTAGTTTTGTTTAATAGCACTTTGATTACAGTAAGCAGGATATGCCTCTTTATTCCAAAGGATGAAGAGATATAAAGTAAGTTTTCAAAATTAATCCCGAATGAGCAGAATTAAACTAAAACAGGAAAATACTGGCACTGAGACAAAGCGATTGCTGTCATAGCTGGCAACTGAAAATAAGTAAAAGGGAGATAATTTGAAGAATATTGTGACCATAAATGTATGCAATAATAACATCAGATCCATAATGAACTTGCACCTAAATTGTGGAATTTTTTTTTTTTAACTATCAGAGGATTTAAGTAAGGAAAATAATAGGTAGCTTTTTGCACATAGCGCCTTTTACATTTTTATGAAATACACTTGGAATTTAGTCTGCATGACTTTTTTTATTTTCTATATTTAATAAAAGAAAGTAGTTTGAACATATACTGTTTACAGATTATGCTGTCTAACAGTTCTCTTTAACAATGAGGTGTTAATTGATTTTTTATCGAGCATTTCCAGAGTCATGGACATGCTTACTACAATTGAGAGCAGAATTCTTATTCTTTTTTTCATAATAAAATAATGAACAGCATTCATAAAAACAGTGAGGATAATAATGACAGTGTAATACGTAGTATATGTAATTTAATAATCTCTAAAAAACTACCTCTAAGCTACAGTGTATACTGGCAGCTTATAAAAACATGGCTAGAGTATAGATTGAATTATTTGGACTGATAATTTCATAGTATTCATGTTCTTATTGGGCTAGTGGCCTTGATAAAATATTGGCATAAACTCATTTTGCAGAAAGGTAAGGAATCAAAATGGCAAAGGGTATTGGTTTAATAAACAGAAAAAGTAAATGTCACCTAGCAGATTTTTATATGTGTGGACATTTAATTGATTTTAGTTGGCTTCTGAACTCAACTTTACTTATGTGACAATCTTTTCTTTTACTCTATAAATATTGTAAGGGCTTGAAAAAGCAAGAGACATGTTTTGCAAATGTGATCATTCCCACACTATAACTGGGCTTATTTTTCTAAAGATAGGAATACACGGGTCAGGTATCTACTGGAATGTGGAGATAGCTAAGAGGCCGACTCTCACAGCTCCAGCATGTTCAAAGTATATTTAGAAATCCCTACTAAATGAGGGAAATGTTTTTTTCCAGCTCAGGAATTGCATCATAGATTTAGAATACATTGAGTGCATGCTCTCCTAAAAGCAGGCCATCCTTTGCAAGTTATTTCCTCATTAATACCTGTTGCTGTGACAATTCATTAGGAGGCAATGCTGTGTTTTTGGGAGGTTTGTGTTTGGGCTTTTTGCTGCTGCTATTTTTTGTACTATAAATCCCCATCACACTGTGTCTGCTATTTCTCATTCACCTTGAGAAGCTTTTCTCAAAAATTTTTTTGGTCTTCCCACAGCAGCTTTGCCCTGTATTATAGTTTCGCAGCAGATAATGAAGCATTTCAGACCTCCTAAGGAGTAGAGATGATCCATTCCTGAATTCACACTATGAGATACACATTGCTGTTTGCCTACAGACTAATGAATAACACAGCATTCCACCAGTTTTTGCTGCCCTCCACACCATTCAATAACATGGGATTTCTTCACTATCATTCACACAATCCTTCGCTGAAATATTTTGATTCTTGCATGAGAAAAGGGTTTCTGAGCCTCTTCTCCTGCCATAGCTTTCAGTAGTTACTTTCTGGAGGTACTATATTCAGTGTGTTGGCAACAGTTTCTTCCACAACATTGTTATTCTGTTAGTGCTACATTCAGACAGGTGTATGGGATATTGAAATTGCCCAAACCTTTTTGCAGTCAACTGCTTGACAGTGTGTTTTCTTTCTTTTGTTCACGCTCTTGCATTTGAAGAAAGATTGATGCCTCTGCAGATACTGTGCAGAAAAATGAGATTATCAAATCATAATTCTACTGCATTCAACAACAAACAGCTGTCTGCTGCTCCAAGAAAGCAAGGCTCAATCGTGTATAGTGGTGACCTGGGAAGATGAATACCATCTCTCCTTCCTCCTCCTTTCCCTTGCTTTATTTGCCCAGCAGGATGCCATATTTTTTGGAATATTCCTTGGTTCAGTTGGCTGTCTTGATTGTGTCCCGTCCCAACTCCTTTGTGCCACCCTCTCTCCTTGCTGCAGCGACAGTATGAGAAGCAGAAAAGGTCTTGACACTGTGTAAGTGCTGCTTGGCAAAAAAACCCAATCTTTGTATCACCGATACTGCTTCCAGACCAAATCAAACCCATGGCATCATACAAGATACTGTGAAGAAAGCAAGCTCTACCTCAGCCAAAATCATGGAATTGTCCAAACCTTAGAATTTCAAGTATCCCAGAAGTTGCAGGGTGCTCTTTTACGGGGCCGCAGTAGCCTGCACAGGAGTTGATAATGCGGGGCACTGATTTACAAGCACCGTGTCCTGCTGGAAGTGTTAACAAGAGTTCTGCTGAAATGAGGCAGTGCAAGAGAAAAACCTTAGCCCTACATGCTTTTCTCCAAGCTCTAAGGATCCTTATGTTCTAAATTTAATGAGACAGTTGTTACATGGAATATGGAAGTGAGGTGCCTGGAGAACTGTGCCGAGCAGGCGGGGTCTATTCCTTGCATGCGTGAGGAAGATGCAGCTGGGTGCTTGACTGCTTTTTGCCAGGAGAGGTGCACTGTGGGCTTTAAGACTTTGGAAGCTCTGTGAGGCAGAATCTTTCTTCAAGCTCTCACTAATGCAATGGAGTTCTTCTTTGCCTCTTAGACAAAACCTAGTGCCAAAGCTCATCTCAAAAATCTTTCCTGCTGTGGTTGACGCCCGCTGCTCAGGCCTTGTTTCTGTATTTGCTTGCGTGTGCTTTCCAGAAGATATTTTTGTAATAGTCTTGGCTATGGGACCTTGATGTTTTTCTTTTTCCACTGTGTAATTGTACTATTTTATTCTAAGTTAAAGAGGAGAAATTCAAAAGGTAGCATCAGTGCAGAAGAACTATGCTGGCAAAAAGAACTCAGAACAATGTAACAAAAATTCGAGGTAACATAGCTAATGCCATATTGTTCTTAAAACCATTTTGTAAAATAAAGACCTCACTTTGATAAAATAATAGTTGCTGATACAATCCCATCCTTTTGAGAAGCAGCTATTTTTACTAACAGTAATGTTAAATATGTGCTAATATCATATTCAGTGCTGCGGGCTGTATTCTGGGATGTGCTAAAATTTTATTTTCAGCTAATGTTCTTAAACATCAATCTGCTAGTAGAGAGTAAAATGCTTCTATGGCATATAATAAAGAAAACTTCCATGAGTTTTTCCCTAGGAGAGATAATGTGAGTTCTGGCTTTTTTATAAATTTGGATCTCTCAGAAGATCTATAATAGTATTGAAGTGGTGTGCAAGCAGCCAGAAATGGTGTACTCTTTCTATTGCTGTTGTTTTAAATATTTGCAATATTTAAATATGTATGTGTCTTGTTTCTTTTTCCAGTTCTGTTAGGGCAGATGACAAGCAATAGAATTACTTCGAAAGATAATTATAATCTTTTTTATGGGGAAAATGGGATCACACACTACTTTTTTTGGACCTGTATTTCTGTGTTTATTTGGATTTGCAAACACATTAATATTGGCAGAGTGCAAATTTATCACACTGGCTATATGCTTTAGAACCTCCTGAACCCTACACAATCTAAATAATTGCTGCACTCTTACACTGTTATTAGGTGATAACTAGAGGTTCAATTTTTTTTATTTTAAGAGTGTTGTGAATATGCCACCAGATTTCCAGAAGTTTTCTTGTCATATGGCTTGTAGGTTTTTTTGGTTATTTTGGATTTTTTTTTCAGTAATAGTATTCCAAATTAATAAACTTCCCAAACTAAATGTTTCTATGCTGGAAGGCTGTAAAAGTAGAGTTCTTCAGTTACAATTGTATAACCACCTAGCTGGCTGGTTAGTTTTCTAGGTTTTTACCTTTCAACAGTTTAGTCTGTTGTTTGAATTTCTCCTCTGGGATGTTTATCAGAACAACACAAAACTACATGATTGATATTTTTTCTTCAGATATGATGTTGACACTTAGATGAGACTTCCTAGGGACAGCTTGCATGCCTCTGCCTCATGGCCATGGGTTGGCAACAGTTTTAGCTGTTAGGTTCAGTTTTGTGCAGATCAAATTGAATTACAGTGGTTATTTCACTATGTGTTAACTGTATTCTTTCCTCTCCCAGTTCATACCAGAACTGCTGCTGTTTTAGCTGATGTGGGACAAAAGGTGTATGGATGGGGTGTGTGCTTTCCTTTTCCTGTGGTTGTCTATTGTGCTTTCTTTTTCATCTCTCCAAGATAGAGAGCTCTGCAATAATGCTCTAAATTGATATTTCTCTAATGTTGTTTTGTATGATTAAAATTACAGCATTTCATAGCTGTTTCTCAGATGAAGAGGAATGACTCGTTAGGACCTTCAGTAAAAAGAGTTAAAAGATTCAGAAAACAATGACATGGACTTCTGTGCAGGGAGCTATTCAAATTTCTATGCAATGTCTATGGATACATTAATTTGTTTATGCAGCAACTTAGAAAATGTTATTGAAAATACCACACACGACAAAGGAAAATTGAGTTTCATTATTTGAATGTAATTATCTCACACTATGTGAAACTGCCTTTTCTTGTCATGAGCAAAGTTGAAGCGTTAAGCCTATTATAACATCTCTTTTGATGTTTTTCTAGGATGGAATAAAAGATGAATGCTCAGTGCTGAAGCTGCAGCTGAAGGAGAGAGACGAACTCATAGCCCAGCTTCGTGAGGAGCTGGTAAGCAGGAGAAGCAGTGGGGAGCTTTTCGTGGGTGGTTTTGGGTTCGTTTACCTGATAATATCACTCCAAGACCAGATATTAAAGGAATAGAATTTCACACCTGCTACACAATTACTAGCCTAAGGCTATGTTAATCACTCAGCTAAACACTGGTAACCCTGACTGTACTTTTCTAGGGACTTGTCAGCCTCTGAAGTGGCTCCTGTGTAGGTTCACCACTTGGAAAAGTTTCTTTGAAGAGATTGTATTGACAGTTGTCTGATCAGAGGCAGATAAGCACAGCACTGTATGCATATGCCAGAAATCTTGAAGGGCCATACACATGCCTGATAAATTGTCAGTACTTCTTCCGTGAGCTGCTTTTCACAACTATGAGTTCTTCAGCAGAAAAGGAAATATGTTCTTTTCTGCATAATAGATGTCTTTGCATAAAATGATAAATATTCTTATACTTACTGAACCTTTCCTTAGCATATGAGCTACTAATGCTTGGCTACTAATGCTTTAAGGATTGAAGTCACTTTTCAGTGACTGAAGTCAAATATGTGATATGGCAATTAAAAAAATTAAACACATGAAAATGCATTTTATTGTTTTGTTGAGGCTGTGATAACAGAATTTTAAGATTCCTTTTTTGATGGCATGTGGTTAAAGCATGGATGTCTTCAGTATTTTTAAATAAAGGAGAGGGAGTTTCCACCTCCTCTCTCACAGCGGAGAACTTAAACACTGCAGAGAAATCCTGTAGGGTCACCCACTGAGGAGGACATTCAGCACATACATTCCTTCCATGAAAGCTGCAACTCTGTGGGCACCTAAGGTTTTGTCTAAGCACCCTTTGGGACAAGGGATTGTTTCCCTAATTAGATCTTAATTAGGTGATCTACCTCGGGTTTTTTGTGCCTTTCTGTCTTGTACCTCTCATGCCACCTTAGAACTCGAACAGAATTAATTCAGGTCTGGCTATAACTGCATTTTTTTTATACTCACTAAAAGCAGGAGTACACTTTTAAGTCAAATAACCGAGTTTCAAGTTGCATGGGGAAAAATGTAATTCTGCCCAAGAGTGAAAGATTTCTTTGCTATGTTAACATCTGCAAAATAAATGCACACCATCAATATTCTTTGTTTCATATTTGGCTACATTAAGAAATGATGTATTGTGTAATTATTACCTAAAATTAAATGACAAAATAGGACACAGGGTGCATCAAGCTTCTCCACAGTCCTGGAGCATTAATTTTATATCAGTCTAGTTCAGAACATATGCTGTTTAACTGGTGGACAATTTTGTTAGTGTAAAATTACCCTGTATTGATACAGGGAGCCGTAGCTCATTTGCTGTTAAGTGTTGTCAGAGTTTATCTGTTTATACATCATTTGAAGAAAAAAAGACCCACAGGGGACTGTCATAATAGACAAAAAGTTCAACTTCCCAGCGCCATGAAATAAAGATTTCTGTATGATTGAAAGTATAATGAATTTAATCCATGGTTAATTGACTTCACTAATGACACTCTATGACTTGTAAAGGCGTGCAGGTGGGATTTTTGAGACCTTGTTTAGTCGTTTGAAATTGAGCTTTGAAAGGACTCAGTAGATGTGATTTACTCCTAATTGAACTGGATAAAGCCAGGTTGAGAGGTGAACATGGCAGAAACTGTTTTAGTTTATGAAACCTAGGAAAAAAACAAGTGAGTACCCACACTAAGGGAAAAAGTGTTTGGTTTTTTGTGGTGTGGTGGGATTTTTTTGGTTTTTTGTTTGGGGGGGTTTTGGTTTGTTGTTTGTTTTTGTTTCGTAGATGTACTTTTTAAGTCTCTATTGCATCTTCTGCAATACTGCACATCTACAGCCCTTTTTTGGAGGTACCCTGGGTCCTGCCACCATGGCACTTCATGAAGTTGGCTCTTGATTGTGAGCAATGCTCTTAGAAACTTTTTGCAGTGCACTCTTGAGGGAAAGTAAGCTGTTTTTAAGAGCTGTTAAAAATGAATTAAATTTGTAATTATTGCCAGGAAATTCTCATAATGTTTTCCTTACTTGCATAAAATTCACCAAGAATTGATGTGAAACATGCTTTAATATTCTGCAAATGCTACATTTACTTATGTTTGTAAGACTGTAAATATTTGGAAAGTGAATGTTTAAAAAAGTTAAGGGCAGTCATTCTTGGCTAATGAAACTGCACATGTTTTCACATAACTGCAATTTATTACAGACATAACGCTTAATAGAAAACTAGAACTTTTGTTCTTCTGTCTTGGGACAGCCTGTGTTGCAATTGTCACTCTGAATATGGAAATATAAAATTTTTAAATGCAGCTTGCCTGTCTTGAAATTGTGGCATTAGGATGCTAATTCAGAAATAGCACATAAAAATTGATTTGAGTAGGAATCAGTTTTGTGCTTCTTGAGAAGTACACAAAAATCTGTACTTTCCAGCATTCAAGTTGAATGCTTGCATGTAGATGTAAAACCCTTGCTTACTTGGTTTTACTGCAGAATTCTTCAACTAACCCAAAGTGAAATTCAGGTAAATTTTGGCTGTCTGGGAGCTTTTGCTTCTTGCTTTCCTCTGGATTTCCAAGACTTTTCTAGTAGTTTTCCCCTCTGATTTTTTTCTTTCTAATTTTTAAATACAAAAAAGTGTTCTACCTCATTTGAGTGCATTATGGAGGAAACCTTGAGCTGGGGAAAATGCCAATGGAGTGTGAACTAAAGAAGCTTAGGAACTTGTAATTGGTATGTAGCTTTTTAAGGGAGGAAAGGCTAAATACTAGAGAAATGAAAATAGGGATTTAGATGCTCGGCTACAAAACCCAGGTAGAAAGGATAAAATGCAAGGAGCCATCATCTACCTCCTAGTAAAGAAAGAAGAACATAGAGTAGTCTCTTGCAGATTTTTTGTTTATTCTCTTTTTTAGCGATTATTTCATCTTGACTCCCTTTATCACCACAAGTGTGTCTGTCTTTGGAGAAATAAATATTGGTAGATATGGAAGTGGCATTAATTCCTCCATGCTTCCATTAACTCCTGAAAAATGCCTGCATCAGGAATGTCAGGTACCCAAACCTGCTCTAAAGCTACCTAGAAATGGTAAACCTTAGCAGGAATTGAAAATTCAGGTTCAAACCATCACGTGTCTCAAAACTGTACTCAGTTATGAAAATATTATCCAGGAAATCAAATTGAGCATGTCCATTGTGCAGGGAATGTACTCTTCTTCTCTCTTTTCTTCTTTTTTTCCCCTTAAAATAACCGAAATAAATAAACATCTTAGTTTTCATTGGGCATGAAGATGTTTGAAACTTCAGCTGTCTCATACCCAGGTCTGCCTGCAACTGCATCTTTACATATATTTTCCTGTTGGAGTCCAGGGCATTCCTTTGGGTGCCCTGGGAGGCCACAGACCTCAGCAGAGAGGTCTGGGACCCGAGCAAGAGGGTTTGAGATCTGTACGGGGGGGTCTGGAATCTCTACAGGGGGGTTGTAGACCCTGGCGCAGAGCCCAGAGTGACACCGTCTTTGACTTCAGTCCATGGAAAAAAGCTTCTAACACTGAGAGAAGAATTACAAGTCACAAAGATGTGACAGACAGTAGTGTAGTGTGTCACAGAGTGTAAAATTTTGTAGTTATAGGATTCTTTGTATGTAGGTGCATGGGGAACAAGATGGAGGATTTAGGGTGTTGCCCTGAGTTCTTCCTTCCTTCTTCTCCCCTGACCTCCATCTTCTGGTGATGGTGGCACAAAGTAGTTCAAGGAGATTGGGTCAGAATAGAGATGACCCCTTTAGTATAGGTAATAGGCATTGGCACATAATTGTAAATAATATACACGTAGTTATCTTTATAAAAGGCAGCGACCTCCCATCGTGAGGGGAGTCATCCTGTGTCCGAGCAGCTGTGAACATCTCAGCCGGGCACAGAGAACATTGTAAGATAAGAAACCATAAACAATGTGGGAAACCAAAGTAAAATAAGACCTTGAAGACTCCGCTTTTTTCTCGTGTCTGGCTCAGGGCCTTCAGAGGGCAAAAAAAGACTCACTCGAACCACCACCTGGAATCTCGGGAAAAGAAAACCGAACCTGAGTTTTCCCAAACTGACCTTTTTCCACTGCCGTGTAAGCACTTAGAATGACTTTAAGCAGAAAATATTTTCATGCTATATTGGCAAAAAATACCTGACTACTGTTTACAGTAACATTTATTCTATTGCTGTCATTGGTACAGCAACATTCAGGCTGAAAAATGAGTGTTAACAACATTATCCTCTCAACCTTGATTCCCTATGTGACTTAAGTTGTGTGTTGTGCCACCAAAATGAAAAATGTAGTGAGGCAGTTTGAGTGGATTCTGAGTGGAACTGGAGGCAAAGCTAGGTCAGGAAATTATTCCCTCTTATAGCCCAGCTGTTGGGGATATTTTTCTGCTGTGGAGGTGACTCTTTATCAAATATTAGACTTCCTACATTTATGGAATGGCAAGGTACAGTGGGCTACACCCCAAGCTGTAGAAGTTACTGCTTTAGGGCTAGATACTCTGGAGTTAGCTCAACAAAGCGTAGCTGCCCTATTTTTATTTTTAAAACTTTTTTTCTCACCTTTTGAAATCATAAGTAAGCTCTACCTCTGTGCCCTAAACTTGTTAAATGATTTGAGAGGCATAAGACTTGTGCTGTGGTATGGGAGGGAGGGGGTTGGTGGGTGATTGTTTTTGGTGAGGAGCAGTTTTTGGTATTTGTTCACTTACTTGCTGTATCCTAAACACAGTATATTCCTGGAGGGCAAAAGTGTTGGCAAGGTTAGCTTCTAGCTTCTCTAGGCTGATTTCACTAATGGGCAATTAGCCAATTGCTCAATTTTTGAAGTATGGTGAAGATGAGCACTTGTTATTCAGCTTGAGTGTAACAGAAAACCTTAGATGCATTTGGATCCTGCTGATGAACTATTTATGAAAGACACTTAGGTTAAGTGTAAAAATCACCTCAAAATGTAGTTATGCCAATACAGATCCCTTGAATTTTGCAATCTTAACATCACAACTTGTTTTGACCGGAATAGAATGAGATTTGGATAAAAATGTCATGAATACATGGGGAAAATAATTTTTGAATTGTTGTGAAAAGGAGAAATTTTCATTAGTCCAGGCGACTTTCAAAATTTCAAAAACAGTTGTCTTTAAAATTTTAAAGATATTAGATAGTTCGCTATTTGAAAAGGATATTAGTCTTTATTTTTGGAAAAATAAATCTAGATTAATCTTTACACTGACTACCCATTTGCTTTACATTCTATTGGTTTGTAGGAATATTTCATGTCGGCTGTTTCTATGAGAGGGTATTACAGACCTGTGGATAATTTACATAAGAACCAGCATTTCGAAATAGTTTCAAATCCTCTTTCTTCACCATATTTAGGAAAAATTAGGAGTAGAAAAGAAATAGATTAAATGTACTTAAACATTATTAAAGTGTTAGGCGTCTTCCCTCTTTTTTGGAGGAGAATTAATTGCACATATTCCAGAAGAGGCTTATCTGAGTAGTAATTACTCTCTGAATCAGTTCCACAAGACGTGGAGTGTGAAAATGGCAATATCCTACAACCCACAATGGGGATTAGGCTCCAACTCCTTGTCTACACCAGTCCCTTGATGAAAAGCTGCCAGTCAGAGGATCTTTAATATTCCTGGACACTTGTTGAGTTTAAGTTCCTAGTACAAAACATTGTCATATCATGGTGTTTGGCATACATAAAAAAAACATATCACAAGCACAGAATGTATTCCTGGTCTCACTGAGGCTCTGCTCTGGAGTATTTCATTAAAATTGCACTGCAAAATGAGCAGACCTGAAATACAAAATTTGTCCAAAGTCTCCCTTGAGACACAGTGCCAAGACTTGTCCTCCTTCAATAATAATGCACCATGTGTGCTTATCTTTGGCAGGAGTGTCACTTGCAGACAGCTGCCTTCATGAGATGTGCAATGTTTTACTGATGGGCCTTCTAGTACAAGCAGGCAATTCTGATCTGGCCTGAGGCCAAAATCTAGGAAAACTTTACTTTTTGATCCATCTGAGGGACAAAGTGTATGTCTCAATGTCATCTTTCTTTTTTTTTTTTTTCACTTAATTTTTTAACCAATTTTTACTCTAGTAAGATCTAAAAATAGCTGACAACAGGTGAATTTCAGGACAAATGAAAATGACATCTTGGGGATGTACAGGGAAGGAAGACTTTGTTGCAGTTCAGCTTTGTAGATGTTTTCCTTTGTAAGATGAAAGTTGGTTAAAAAGTATCAAAATTCATTGTTGCTTGATTGTAAGTTTGTGATATTAGATAATTTCTCAAAGAAGTACTCAATTTTGAGCTGGCATAAAAATGACTGCTGTCAGTGTCATCTGATGAAATACTATTGTGTATGTGTGTTTATAACAGAACAGAGAAAAGTAATGTTGCTTAAAAACAAATGCAGATGTGCTGGGAAGCTTGTTTTGCTTCAGAAGATCAGCAATTTTGTTTCTATGACTCAACACCTTCAGTATGTTGCTAAAGTCATGTGTGCCGCACATTTTGGTTGTAATCATCTGATATGGATGACTTTCAGATTGATAAAAGCATTATCCTCAACTCTGCACTACAGTGCTTAATGAATCAACTGATAGTCTTGTTTCTTCCAATAATTAATTTCCTGACTGGGGAAATATTTTTGTTCCTGACGATGTGGAGATATCTGTCTGTGCAATTTGCTAAGGATCTGGTAGAAAACTAATGTTTTGTTTGGTTTCTCTTTCGTCCCCTCATTCTTAGTTTAGTGACTTGTCCAGTTCTCTTTGCCATAGCTGGGCATAATTCACAGAAAAGTCTGTACATACACACTCGTATAGCAACCATCACAAATGAAAAATTATCTGCATTTTCATACCAAAATATAATTTTTCTTTACACACTAGTTAAGTTTTTAAGGAAGGGTGTAATGCAGTTTTCATCCTCAGTGAATTTTTTTTCATTCCCTCTCAGTATATTCTAGGATTTGAGGACATCAAATATTTTTGTCTGTAAATAACACATTGTTGTTCACATATGATAATTTTTAGGAAAAAGAAAAAAAAAATTGATAATGCTGTTATGTTAGGACTCAGAAACTGTTTTTAAGACACCAAAAGCTGAACTGCAGTATCTGTCCTTTCCTAAATAAGTAACCTAACAATAAATTAGTTGTATTAAAGTATTTCTTACATCTCACTATTATTGCTTCTCAGAGATTGACTCTGTAGATCCTCTCCAAGTTTTGTGTAGGATTTTGTTGTTCCACTACTCATTTTCAGTTTGTTATTTGAAATGCACAAGATTTAAGAGATTCAACAAAGAATCCGTTTCAAATTCTGTTTCAAAGACTGAGCACTTTCTCACTGAAGATACCTTATGTACTTTGGCATCATGAATATTGCATGGTTCAAGGGATGCTCAAACACTTCCTCAGGTGCTCTGCCTTCTTTTGAAACACATTCTTCAGTGATTTTCAGTTCTGTTTAGAGCTGGGTCGGGTACGTGGAGATTCAGTAGAACTTCCGTAGAAAAGTTCTGATTCATATCTGGTTGATGTTGGTGAGGTTTTAGCTCTGAAACTGGGAAAGTTGCCCCTTCCAGTTTTTGAAAAGCAAAAGTGCCTTTTGCAATATCTGTTTCCCATGGTTTGGGGAAGTGAATTAAATAGAATAAAGTGCTACTGATCTTCTGGATTTGAGTAGCTAATCATTATACTGTATGCCCTCTCTTATCTCTGTTATTAGCCTAGAATGGGTGGGACTGATGCTGGGACTGAAGAGTTGCTGAAGTGGCCGTTTATTTCAGAGATGTTAGATAAATGTGCTTTTTTTTTTCTTTTTTTCTTTTTTCTTCCTTTTTTTTTTTTTTTTTTTTTTTTTTTTTTTTTTTTTTTTTAAATCACGATAGCAATCTTACAACAAGAGGTAGATTTTGGTCGCAGTGTCAAGCCTCTTTCTTCCATCCAGATCTTTAATGCTTCCCTTGAGTTCTTTCTTCTGCTGTTCTGATTTCCTGCATCTTTTTTCATCTATTGAAATACTTTTCCACTCTTACTATAGAAACCACACACAGTCTGCACATCTTTTCATGTCCTGTGCATGTTTTATCAGTTCTTTATCTAGAAGCTTATTGATGCCCACTTCTGGTTTTTGGGTGGAGACTTTTTTCAAGCTTAGGCATTTGTAGTGCTGCACAGCTGTAATATTTTTTGGCTCTGATGAGATTTTATCAGTATCCCAGTGCAACAAGAAGGGAATGGGTTCTGTAGCAAAGCTTTCACGAATTACCTGCTGATTACCCTGTATTTAGGATGGGTGTTTGGTGAGATAGGCTGCAGGCTGTACAAATGCCCTTCATTGCTCTGCAGGGAGAAGGCAGATGACTGAAGAGCTGTAATGCTTTTATGCCAAGTGGTAGTAAATCTCCCATTTGGGATATCATTGATACAGATGTGTGTTACTAGACTATGTGCAAAAGCCTGAGTAGTGTCCTAGCAGAGAGCTAGCTTGCAAATTTCTACTTTCATTGGTAAGCTATTTCCAAAAAGTATTGCTCAAGGAATCCCATTTCCTGTTTTGTCGCCTCTAATAGTTTAACTGAATGAACATTTTATATTCCTTTGTATCTTGATTAGAAGAAAATAAAACAATTGTCATCATTAATCAAATAAAAAACCTATCTTAGTGACTTTCAGCCACATATTACAGTTAAATTATAAGGAGAAACTAAGGTGCTGGTTAATACTAAGTCAGCTTAATCTCACTCACATACATTTGGTTTATCTGCATACTTAGTACTCAATTCTGACTATTTTTTCATAAGATTGCTCTGTATGGCTAGGAAAATAAAAGCAATGAACTGTTCCTTAATATTCTTTGTTGATTTCAGAATATAGAGTGAAAATATATCTTTTTTGGCTTGATTGGTGAGGTTTTTTTCAGAGTTCTTCTTCATGAATAATTCAGTACATTTGAAATGTACTTAACGTATTTTAGCACTTTCTGGTTATAATGGAAGACATTTATCTCACACTTCCCAATTTGACTTACAGATGATATTGTTTTTCCCAAAGGGAGCTCTTGTGACTTGCCAGAAGAGTAATAGAGTTTGCAGGCTATGGTATTTATCAGAATTCACCAATTATTAACACAGGGATTTATAAAACCAGACTTCCTCCTAGTGTGATATTTGTGTTTCAGCTTACAAATGAAGGTTTCACTCAAGTAAGCTAGTTGAGAAATAGGACGCTATATTTATATGGCTCTTCAAAAAACAAGTGGAGATATTGTGCTGGTAGTATGGTCATGAGAAGGAATAAAATTGTGTAAACTTGCACCTGTCTGGTGGGGCTGCTTGCAGTGAAGCTCAGGTTAATAGGCTGGAAAAATTAAAAATGGTGTAATTAAAGTATGATCTAAAGCAGCTGAACAACTTGTTCTGTCTTTTAGCTGAACTATGTATTTATCAGACTGCTTTCAAGAGCAGGGTGATGGGCTCTGAATGGAAGGGTGGTAGGGAAAGGACAGGATTTTTGGATTGTTCCTGGATATGTACGTTTTAATAACACTGCCAACAGAGGAATGATTAGAAAATTGCTGTGCAAATAAAATAGGAATTGCTGTGCAAAGGATCCTTATTTAGCCAGTGTGAATAAGAAAGTTTTGACCATTTTCTGCAATTTTTTAGAAGTCATCTTGTTGCATCTTCTTCAATTAATGGAAATGGAATTCAATGCTTAAGGGACAAAGATATTTGCTCTCTTTTGTCCCTCCAGTTCAAGAACCACTAGAGTGATGAGGCTGTAGAGAAAGGAACTGATGAACCATAAGTAGCTAAAGACATCTTCTGTAGTACTATTTTGTCTTTGTCAAATCACAGTTAGTTATGTGTATCTGTTTGTCGTGTCTTGAACCTAAAAATTGATGGACCATTCTGCTTAGCCAGCAAAATTAAAGAAGTATCCAGGCAGAGAACTTTTTTCACATATGTTATTCTGCAGGAAACCAGATCTTTGTAATCATGTAAGCAGATTGAGGGGGAGAGTGAGAGAGAGTGAGAAAACTATTTCTTAAACTGTAAGGTGTCAATTATGTGGGAAGTGCAATTGTTCTTAACCTGTAGGGAATCAGGAAGCTTCAGGTTGTGTGCATGACTGTTTGTCTACATAGAAAGAACCCTAAAAGTGTGGTAAAAACAAGATTATGACTTAGAAACTTCCTAGAATCAGTAATGAAACAGGACTGTAGAATTTTTGTCTTACTTTCATTTCAGATTTAGTTTTCCTTTTAAAACTAATTTTGATAATTTATTGAATTTATTATTCACAAGTTATTAAAACCTTCCATACATATGAAGGCCATAACTTCATGGGAGGCTGGTGTGATAAAGAATATGTAGAATTTGGCATGAGGAGTACAAACATCAAAGGCCTAACAGTGACCATGTTGCCAGAGGGTTGTTGATACAGTTTTGATTTTTGTTTGTTTTTTTTTTTTTTTTTTTAGAACCTAAGCAGGTAAATTAAGATGATGGATAATTAAGAAGTGAAGGACCTTAGAGGGTGCCCTGGCTCAAAGTATCCAATATATATTCACATTAAATCTCTGGATGGCCACTGGCCTTTGGGATAATCACTAGTGTCGCAGTAGAAGATGCTCCATAGAGCTGAGAACCCAGCATTGCCTCTGTTAAACTGAATCCTTAGAAATACTTGAGAAATTACACTTAAATGGGATATATCTTTAGAGAAGTAGGATGTATTTTTAAGAATGAGACTTTAAAGAAAAAAAAATGTGTGGGAAGACATTTCTCTTGTCGAGGGCAGTATAAAGCTAAAATAGATGAAATGATGGAGTATGAGTGGATATGGTTAATGCAGCTCAGAATTTCAGTACTACAGGGAACTATGTATCAAATGAGCACCTGGTGCACCAACTAGATGTTTCTGTGTTTTGTCTCAGTAAGAACAGGATAGAATTACTCTGTAATTACCCTTTCTTCCTCAGATAAGGTATTGAAGGCATATAGGACCCCTTTTAGAACAGACTTCTCACTTTCTTTTTCTACAACTTTGACCAATATAGTTTGTAAAATTTGTTGTCATAGCTTTTACCATTTTATTCAGTATGCATAGATAGGCATGCAAGTACTGCTCAAAAAAAGTCTTTTTAATGGTTATGTTTTGCTGTTCTAATTTCTTTGTCTCCTTCTCTTGCACAGAATGCTTTGTAGTGTAATTATTTTCTGACTTGGAATAATATAATTAATAGAAAAGACATCCCAGGTTAATAGATTTCATCAAGACAAATAAGTTTGTTTAGAAGGGTGTGGAGTCTATTCACCTCTCCCTGGAGATCTGGTGCCCCGGTATCTGCTACTACACAGGAGGAGGGGTTTGTGTGAGGTGACTTCTGGAATGCTTTTCAGGCATTTTTGTTTACTTACAGTGGTGTACACTGAAAATGTCAACATAAAATGCTGACAGAAGTTTGCTCATTTAGTTTGCTGATCATCTCTTCACAGTTGTTTTGTACCATACATCAAACCTATGGGACAGCATTTTAAAAGGGCCCTTATGGGCCTCACATTTACAGGCTGCAGGAGTTTAGCACTGTGAATGCCTTAGTGTTTCTTGATCAGCTTTCTTAGTAATTACATCAGGCTGCAGAATTAGAAATGTTTATTGGGGAAGAATGTTAAAGAAGTGTTAAACCCCATTACTTGACATTTCATCATGGTTTTCACTTTTCTCTTAGTAGAGCTCTATTAATAATTAGCATCCCTCTTTATGTTTTGTGCTGCTGGAGTCCTTGTACCTGTATGGAATGATGTGAATAAATAAAACATAAAATATTCCAGAGGCCAGTAATGTTGCTAGTCTACCACTGGGCATTGGGTGAAGTAGCTCCTGAATTGTACTATAAATAGTATTATATTTTTCAGAAGGCATGGGAGTAGAATTTTATACTTAGGAGTAATTAATGCTATTGAGAATGATCGCATACAAGAAGACATCTTTCACAGCTCGTCTGTTTTTATGCTAAAATAAGTGAAAGTAGCGATCCTTTATCTGTGAAACATCTGCTTTGGTTTTTCATATGTAATTATTGTGAGAGATTGGCATGGACAGGCTTATGCATGGTTCTTTGCTGTGAAAAGCAGAAAAAAGTGTTTATTAATCCCCGCTCAATATGTGCATTGGACTTGATTCCCTATTGTGTCTGCCTTGAACATAAATGCACAAACATGTTGATGGCATCCCGTTCATGTCGTGGGTTTACAACCAGGTAATCTCTTATTCCACTGAAGTAATAACTGAAGTAATAATTCAGCCTTTTTCCTCATTCACTTGTGCCAGCCCCAGAGTAGCTGTTTTCTGTTTCTTACAAGGTTGGGATGTGCCTTAAATCGTGCCATGAAAGCTCTCACGTGTAGGCTTCATTTCTGGCAACTGTCTTTGTTTGCAGTAATACTCACATATGTTGTTTAGCAGAGGCAAAAAATCTTAAAAAAAAAAAAAGATTAAGCAAAACAAATTCAAAGTGAGATCTTGTCTACCATAAGCACAATTAAGCCATTTTATCATGTAAAAAAAAAAAAAGAAATTGTGATTTACACTTTTTTCTGCAAGACTTCAATATGAAATGAGGAAAGAAAGCCCTAATTTCTGCTCATGGTGATTTATTTGTCAATAAGGGCTAGGTCTTTAGTGGGCATGTGTAAGTGTAGCTACATGATGTGCTGATGGACTGTGCTGATTTACATCAAGCACTGTCATTGCAAGCCAAGAGGGGAAAGTTGTAAATATCCATTTTGTAAGAGAATGATGGAATGGTTCATTTCCTTAACATGCTTTTGGTGGACAGGTATATTAATGCAGCACCTCACACGTAAAGATTGTTGGCAACCTACTTTGCCATTGATTAGATCAGGTTGTGCCTTTTGATTTAAAGATGGTTTGTGCATTGCTTTGGAAATAGAAAAGTGCAAGAAAGGCCACTCTTAACAAAGTTGACTGCCTCCCTTCATGATTTATGGTGTGACCTCCTTAATGAAATAACCAAAAAGAACAAGGTGTTATTTTTAACATCAGGATGGAAATGAAGAAAGGAAAGAGTTGACAGTACCATATGCTACCCTACATGCACATCCACACACCCTTATCTCTATAGAGAATTGAAGTTAATATTTCTAAAGTAAAATAGCAAGTTTTTCGTAGACTTCATGTAATAAAAACAAAGAAAATGAGAATAACTTTAAAGGTGTAGTAATTGTTTTTGTTTTCTGAGACTTTTCTGGTTTATAGTAGCTGAAGGTCACAATCACAGCTGTAAGAGTGCAATCTCAAAATCAACCGGAATGGTACCCTGTTAGAGAAGATTTGAAAAAACTGTGCACTAGAATGTTGTAGAAGATCTCTGTTCACAAGGTCAGCTGTTGGAGGCAATTGTTACTGTTCTTTTCAGTTCAACTGCTGTTAATCTTGTAATATTTTTCCCCCAAGAGGAATCACAAATGCATTAAAACATATCTAAGCTTTAATGAAGCATAGGTAGGAAATGGCTTTGAGAGGGGTTTAGGACTAGCTGCAGACTAAAGGAGTATTTCAGTTGTTATGGGGGGAAAAAAAAAAAAAAAAAGGTTTCACCAGATCAGAATTATCTTAGCCTTGAGAAAGGAGTTACCAAAAAGCTACATATGATATGATTTTTTTTTTTGTGTGTGTGAAAAGAAATTGGACACTGCTGTTATTGCAGACTCTCTTGGGGATGAAATAGTAGAATTATATATATTTAAGTCTACCCTACTTGGGGGAGATTTACCAAGAAAAGAAGAAAGAAAGTGTATGTTCTTTGGTATCTCTCACTTTCATTGGTCATCCGAAGGGAGCTTATCCTAACAGAACTAAATTATTCTCTTCATTGCTTTGGTAAACCACAATTTTATTGTAAAAAAAAAAAAAAAAAAAAAAAAAAAAAAAAAAAAAAAAAAAAAAAAAAAGTGTTTTCAGGTAGAGACAGTTTCATAGTTTAATTGTTTAATTGACAGGGCATTTTTTGTACATGCATAGATTATAGTGTGATGAGTACCTAGAGAGATATAGAGGTAGCTTTTAAGGAGAGATATGCAACATGGTGCTGCAGGGGTTTAAAGCAGTACATTACCCTTTGGGCTTTAGAGAATGGGATTCCAAATGATCATCTGAAAACCCCTTACAGTCATTTAACACAGGTTTTTTTATTTCTTCCTAAAGTATGGCTGAAGATACAGTGCCATGCAGGCCAGTTTTTAAAAATGCTGTTTGAAATAATAATGCACTCCATTTAAACCACTGTGGGGACTTCTCTTCATCAGGAGTAAAAATTCAGCAGTTTAAGGCTTTCTGAGTGCAGTTCCACCAAGGATTAATAAAGTTTTTTCACTTCATGTTGTCAGGATCCTGGAATTGTAAAATTTTTACTGCTACCTTTTCTGTAGTACAAAATTTTTATTAAAAATAATGTTGCCTTTGTTGTTAGTTTTAGGACTTAGGAAGAGCTCGTTTCCATTTCAAATAGAGGCAGTAACTATTGATGCTTTTCTGGGCCTCCTTTAGAAAGCCATCCATTACAAACCAGGTTTGCTTTTTTGTGTGTGGGGGGTGGTTTTTTTGGTTTTTTGGACTTTTTTTGGTTTTGGGGTGGGTTTTTTTGGTTTTTTGTTTGTTTGTTTGTTTGTTTGTTTGTTTGTTTGTTTTTGTTTTTTTGGTTTTTTTTTGTTTGTTTGGATTTTGGGGGTTTTTTTGTTTCTTTTTGTTGTTGTTTGTTTGTTTTTAATAGAGTTTTGTAACATTTCTGGGTGTATGCACACACGTGTGCCAGTAAGTATTAAAAATGTTATTTGTTATTTGGAAAAAAGCACCATGAGTATTTTGAAGTCTCCTTCTTTCTCTAGGAAGTGACTGATATTCATATAAATTCCAGGTTTTTCTGCTTTTTGGTGATTGTGAGTCCTTTAAAGATGCACAGATTCTAAGTGGATGAATCATTATTTCTCCCTTTTAGTGCCTGAACAATTTATAAAAATCCCACTATTCCCATTCTTGTAGCATTCATGCCAATGTGATATTTTCAGTGTAGATCTAAAGAGAGAATGAGATTTTGAATGCAGGGTGATAGCATAAAATTTTGCAGTTTATGAATGAAGCAGTACAGTATTAATTTAATTATCTCTGATTATCTTTGAATGTTTCATCGTATTAAAAACTTCTGCAATTCTACAATTTCAGACTAGCAGATACCAGTCACTTCTAGAAGCTGATGTCAGAATTTCTGTTATGTTTTATTAGATCAGATTTGTCCCATGTGGTTATGGATATAAAGAAACTAAATTTGCTGGGGAAGAGGCCAATGCTTTATTTTTAGGTGATTATTTGGCTTTGCTCACATTTAAACTCGATTTCCTGTGGGTAACTCTGTTTTCTCTCACTGGATGTTGTGTCTCTCTGTACATTTCCCCTACATATATTGATTAAAACTTCTTTTGTATCTCTATTATGTTTATTTCTCAAAAAAGTTCAAAGCCAAAATGTGATTTCCATATTTACATGGAGTGATGCTCACTTTCAGAATTGGTAATATGTGTGGGGTATGTTGCTATACAGAATGAATTTTTAAATCTCTGCCTCTGTATTTTAAGCAAAAAATAATGGAAAACCTCCCAAACATTAAAACCAAGACCTTGAATAGTTTTATTCCGCTTGGATAACTTGGACTGAATCTCCAAGCACCTGAAGAGTTTTTTTGACCCTGTGGCTTTTAGTGCATTATTCACTGCTTTGAAATGAGAGGTCACACCCTACAAAGATTCTGCTATATCCTTGATCACTCTCTCAAGCATTAGAAACCTTAAATTATGGAGAAAGTGAAACTTTTGTGTTAGTAGTGAACAGGACAACTGTGTCCTCAGTGCTGTGCATGTCTCTTCTAAGTCCTTATTGATAATTAAGAGGAACACTCTGTGTTTTGGGAAGTGTTTCTGAACAAAGTCACTTCTCACATGGAATAATAACACTGCTATAATCCTGATCATCTTACTTTTGAAGTGCCATTATGAGAAGTCTTATCAGCCTCTAGAAAATTCAGCAAGATCTTCAAAAATGTCCTTTGGATAAGGTCTTTCATGTCCCAAGGTTTTGCAGTTGTTCTTCCCTTAATCTGAAGTGAATTTCAGAATGTTATATGATTTTTTTTTCATGCTATGCAGGATTATTAGTTGCCTGTTGGTTCTTAGGCTTTAAGTGTGGTTATAAAGGCATTATCACTATATAGTGCTTTTCTCAGTCCTGTTTTTGGAAGCTATTATGCTATAGTCCTTCACTGAAACAACTTCGAATGAAACCATAAATGGATGCTGTATATTTTATTGAAAGATTGAAAAAGGTATCTGTGTGACGTGTAGTACCTGACATTAACTGCTATCACAAGCAGGAAGTCTGATTTTTCAATTGACATTCAGTTGGAAACTATTTATGTCAATTGGCATTAAATAGGTACAGGGGTCCTGAATTACTGCAAAAAATGAATTGATGGGTAGAAAATGAAGTGACATTTTCCATTAAGCCACCTGTTACAAAACAGAGCTGGCTGTCCTCACTGTTTCAAAGTTTAGTTTAATATGTGAAGCATAAGATGGTTGCTTTGAGCTTACAAATGTATTTCTTTTTCTTTATATGAGTGGGAAGCAGCTGTTTTGAAAGCTTTGAATGGGCTATTTCATTGAGTGAGCATTACCAGGCTGTACCTATACTTTGGTCAAACTCCCTGAGCTGAAGGACCATGATTATGGAGTTAAGAATAGCAAGGGCATTAGAGTGTAATCTAAGTCTTCATGCATTGTGCTGCTCTACTCAGCTGGTGCAGTCAATTTAAGTCCAATCAGATGTGTTTTTTCAAAATAGAGGTGGTTGTTGCTTTGAAAATTTGTTGTGCTCCTACAGTTTCTTCTTTAAAATCATTAAGTGCAAATTTATGTAATGCAAGTGCTGGTTTGGATCCATTTACCGCTGCTCAAAAGCTCTTATGCCAGCTGAGATAGCTCCGTGAGTGATGCAGTGTTTGTAGCAGAGTTTATTTGTTGCACTGTGAGCATGCAGAAGTCTCTAAAGATGAAGTCTTTACAGCCTCTGTTCTGAGGTCCCAGTTGGCTCTGTCAAGATATTCTGTGTATTTTTCAATTTCTGTGTTTAAGGTATTACCTGATGATGGAAGTTTAATAAAATACCAAGTGCTATCATTAGCAGGATCAAACTGATTTTTCAAGGGAAGTATTTCAACATCTCCTTTTTGTCATATGAGGAAAACAGTTACTGCCATGTTGAACAGTATATAAGATCTTGAATGAGAGAAAACCATATTTTGCCACACAGATGTTAGCACAGAAATACACTGAAGTTATTGAAGTGTATTTTCTGGATATATAATTTTCTCACATCTCTGTAACTCTGTTTCCATTTTGTAATGTGAAGGGAAATAATTTTAATATTCAAGGATGTATTATAATGGAGCCAGCAAAATGCCTGCTTTGTAACATACAAGAGGGAACATTTTGTTCCAGTAGCTTATTTCTCTTCTAAAGTGGAAGCACCTACTTCCAAATACACATTCATAATATATTGAAAGTAAAACTTCATTTTCATTAGGCTGCATATGAGGTAGTGTCTTCCAGATGAAGAGCCTAGCCATGACATTTTTAAAATTACTATTTTAACCATATTAAACTAAAATGATGCCTTTCATACTCTCATTTAATGACTTCAATGATCCAGCTTTATTAAAACATTGAAGATATTACTTGATTCAGTTTTCAAAAGCATTAGTGGTGATGTCAGTATGTAAAGGTGTATCCAAACTCTTAAGACACTGATAGAGTCAAATATATTCCGAAACTCTTCTCCATAATAAACTGGAGATGAGCCTAAATCTGAAAAGTTAGGCAGGGTATGAGCAATTCTGTACCATCCTCTGGGTTTCTTACTGCTGCAGCAAAGCATTTGAGCATTATGTGTGATTTAAATGCTTAGGGTTTTTTTAAAGTGACCTGAATTATTCATGATCTTAAAATTAGGCATGTGTTTAACTGCTTGGCCAAAAGTGAGGCTTTAATTTTTCTAAAATTTCATTGTGAGCTGTATTGCCTGTTCCGTTGTAATGCTTGTGGATTTCTCTGTAAGGTCATAAAAATATAAGAGTATAAGAACATTCATGTATTTCCAAAATTATGAGAAACATCATCCATTGATTCAGCTGAACTATTTGTCTCATACCAAGTCTTTAGTAGCAGTCACTAGCAGATGTCTTGGGAAAGATACTACACTACTGTTTTGCTAACAAAGCTTCACATTTAAACATTATTTTCTGTCTTCGAGCAGTTGAGTTAAGTTTTATCTTTATGTCCTATAAACACTGATGGTGTTTTTTTCCTTCTCCAATTCCACTAAATAAATTTCTAAAACAATCTACATTTTCTGCATCCACAATATGATCTATCTGTGAGAAGGCATTATTTAGCAACATACAATAACAGAATATCCCCAAGTGGGAAGATGAAGAAAAAAGTAGATTTTTACTAACTAATTTGTTTTTCAATATTTTGAGCATAACAGAATTAGATATGAACAAAATGCATTTACTTAAACATTTCTGAGATGTTAATATTTTATAAGCTGTATAAAAATTTAATTAGTTACTTCATTTTGGATCCTTTTATCTAATATACTAGATGAGAATATTTATTTATTTACATAAATATGCAAATGTTTTTAATATTACTTTATATTCCTACCCAAAATCCATCAATATTCAACATGACTAATTTGTGTCACTTTCCATTTCCTTGCTTCCCTTAATGTGGAATTAAGAAACTAACACTACCTCCATGGGTAATGATATGTACTAATAAATCTCAAAAGTATTCATATAATAAATAAATTTTAAGTCTTCCAGTTAAATTGGACTTGGAAATGTCTGTGATTCTTTAGCATGGCACTGTTGGGTGTGTAAACCCAACACTGCTCATAACGAATTCGTGACTTCTATTGCTCTGTCCCCCAGAAGGAGGTCTCTTGTGCAGTCCCTGGCAGGGCAGGGAGTTCATTTCTGCTCCTTTCTGGAGCATTCTTGATCTCCCTGAGCTATGGAAAGAGCAAGTGTTGTGAGCTTTGCACCTTTTTCCTCATGAACAATAGGTGCCTTCTGTTTGCTCTGTGTGTGTGTGTTTGCTGAGTGCAGTGCCTTGCAAGTGGATGCCTCGATGTCTGGAAGGGCTGTTCAGCCATGCGAGTTAAACTCAACACAGACAATGCTTTTTCTTCAAAAAACATTTACATATGCAGTCTTTGTCATAATAATAAAGTTATATTTTTAATCTCTTCAATGCAAAGAAAAGTCTAATGACAAAGCTTTTATTTTGGAAAGGAGAAGGTGCATTTCCATCATTCCATTAGACTATCTAGTGAAAGTGCAAACTGCACTACTCTTGATAGTGTCCTGAAACTTTAGGATAAAGGAGATTTTCCTCACAGGAATTCTTTCTGTGACATACAGTTCTAAAGCTGTAAATCTGTGTTCATGTCTTTTAAAAATGCTTGTTGGCCAGTTTTAGGTGAGAGCTGTTAGGAATTTCTAGTTTTCTTGAGATTGCCTGGGAAAAATTTCAATGTGTAAGATATAATACTTTGAATACATTGCTAGTGTGTTTTAGAAAGAGATTGCATGCGTTTTGACATGTATCTTCTGTCCTGATTGTAGTATAGTCCATGGCGGGATAATTAAATACTTTCATACATGTTTAATCTGAAATCTTTGGCTGTATAATTCATGGTATAACCAGAACTTACATTTCCATGAGCCATCCCTGTTGTTTCATGTATAGCTGATATATTCTGATTGATAGGAAAACAAATATTACTACCCTCTTTCCCCTACTCCTTTTGCCTCCAGAAGCGCTCCGATCTTAACTATTGATATTTAACAGTTGTCCTTCCGAAATATAACAACTTTTTTCCTCACTGATTTGTCAAAAAAAGAAAACTTCTATGGAAGTTATACACATACCCTTAGGAAAAATAAGCATCAAGTTAAGAATTGCTAAAAGGATTGTTTTCTTCTGAAATTTTTATCTATCAGAAAACAATGTGTAGGAAACCTGTAGTCAGCAAAGCTGCTGCAGAATAGAATACAGAGGATTACTATTGTTTGATATGTAATACTTCAGCAAAATATTACAGTAAGAGTTGCAGAATATGAACTTTTTCTGGAAAACTTCCTTGCCTGTTTTTTTCCTATTCCACGAGACAGGATAGCAACAACACTATTTTTCATATTAAGATTCTTGAAGGCTTATTTCTTCCGTTGCATTGTCCAGTCTTTCACACATGCATCTATCAATGTTGGCAGGTCTAAATTTCTTCTGACAGAAAATACCATTTTGTGCACTATAATGTTGTTACAAAATGCAAATTCAGATGATACTCAACCAAGTCCACCATTTGTAAGCAAAGCTTCAAAGTTAAATGCTGCATGTATAATTTTGATTACAGTAGTGAGATAGTTTTACATTTTTAGATGCTTATTCATGCCAGTTACACCAATTTTGGTCATCGGTATGTGTTAGGAGAAGATAAAATTAACTCCAGGATGACTTCTAACCTGGAATAATAAAGAAGTAATATTTGTAGGAAGACAATTGTATTGGTCAAAAGAAAAGAGCAAACATCTGACCAAAGAACCATTGAGTTCCCCTCCTTGCAAGGATTCCAAAAGAATTTTAAAGATGCCACTGACTCCAGGAAGTCTCAGACACAGCTGATTTTTAGAGAAAGAAATCATTATGGGGGGTTTTTTCAGTACTTTTTCCTAGTGTTTACAAGACCACTAAGGAAAGTGCTACTGAGGTTGAAATACACTTTGTTGGCTATTAGTCATTCATCATTAAATTTCTTTTGGTGTTTCTTAACCGTAATGACAAAATGCTTTAACTCAGGAGTTTCTTACCTTGAAAGCTGTAAGTTAAGGTTCATTTTTTTGTGCTTTAGGTTTTTTGGGCTAGGCTGTTGTGTTGTTGTTTCCTTTTCTATTTGTTTTTTTTTTTTTTCACAGATCTTGATCTAGTGTATTCTTGGTACAAAATCTAAAGGCTGCTTTTACAGGCAGTTGATCTAGTTTACAATTGCCAGAGTAGCATAAGATTCTGACTTCCGTATTGGCAGGCAAACGAAGAAGAAATTGACTGTCAAGTATTTTGTGTTTAAATATAATTATCATGGACCTTTATTTTTCAGTTTGGATTTATTTTGTTCCTGTATGAGTTGTAGCTAGTGTCTGTTTGAAGGACAGATTCTAATCATTTGAAAATGCTTTGTATATTAGTTATAGAGCATCTTCCAACATCTTGTATACTGAAAGTACTTTGTTTTTTTCATGGTTTTTTGTTCTCACTGGAAAATTATACATTGTTTGAAACTGTACAGATGTTATAGGATTTGCCTGAACTTTTTATGTGAGTGTTTTCATGGTTGTTGTGTTATCATTGTGTTAATAAGAATCAAGCCAGGAATTTTCACTTAAAAATCCTTTAAATAATTGTTGCTGTCATTATAAACTATCCTAAGGCTTAGCTTGGCTTTCTTCATTTTGAGATTTTGGGGTTTTTTCTCTGAATCTGAAGGAAAGATTTTGAAATAATATTATATTTCAAATTTATGTTTGTATCACGTAATCCCCAGTTTTTCAAGTGTTAGTACGGCAAACTTCTGATGCCAGAGGGGTCTCAAACAGAATGTAGTGAAAGTAACATATTCCACCCTTCCCTAGATGCTAATAATTCTGTCACAGGAGGCTGGTATTGTAATCAACTTTCAAGCAGCTTTTCTCAATTGCATGATCCTCTGGTGAAACTGCCCACTGCAATCATGTGCTATTGTAATATGGCAGAGAAGCAGAGTGATGATTAAAAAGAATTTCTAGAAATGAAAATGGACATCTATTTTATTACAATGTGTTTAAAATTACTGTGAGTATGTTGGTGTTAAAGGTGAAGAGTGTCTCATTGTTCTTGCAGTAATAAGAAAACAGGTATTTTTTCTCTTTTTTGTTGAGACGAGTTTGAAGAGATTTCACTGAACTAGTAGTAATTTTCCAGTTTCCAGAAAGGGAAGCTGCACTAATCCAAATAGAATGAATCCACAAAATGCTTAATTTAATATTTTTTAATAGCTTTCTGCCTTCATATAGGCTCTGTGCAAGTTAAAAAATAGCCCGAGGCTCCAGTGCTACCCTCTAGTGGAGCTACATCCGTTATGGACCATCCTTAGACTTGAATCTCTTTTTCCATGACACAGCTTGTTTCCAGAAGGCTGCAATAAGCATGAAGATGGTTTTTTTTTTGTTTGTTTTCCTGGCATTTTCTATGTGCTTTGGCTCTGCAAAAGGTTGTTGAAGTGAAAGAGCTATCAAGAACACCTCAGAATCACTGAGAAGCACGTTTCCAATCCACATTGGAAGGCACACTGTCAGAAAATTTTCACTGTCTGCAGTTGCAGCATGTGTGTCTGGAGCCCCTGGCCTATATTTATAAGCCATGACACCTGTAGGTTAAACTTTTTAAAAGAACAGCTAACCACCCATAGAACAAATTAGTAAGCTGGTTACTCTGCATGATGGTTTTGCCATATATCGATATTATCACTGAATCGGTTTCTTTCCAGGTGGTTAACCTGAAGTTTCAACTTTCATTGCATTTGTTTTCACACTTTTTGCAGGTGATAAATATACATGTCATAGTTTTTATCTCCTTTATTAATCTCACAAGACATTTCAAAAGGTGGTGTTATTTAATTATTCTGAAAGTGTTGTTCCTTTCTCCTTTTATACATTGCCATTGTCAAGAAAAATACAATGGTTTAACCACTGTTGGAGGGGATTTTCTTTCATGAGTGCTTCATAGTTAGAAAATGCCTTGCTTTGGGTTTTTTTGATTGTTTTTGTTCCAGTTATTCAGCTCTATCTACTGTATTTGTTTGGACAATGCTAAACATGGCGCATTATGACAAAATAGTTAATGACTTTTTCTAATTCTCTCTCACAAATGGAGGAACTCCATTACACATTATAAAGAATAAAATATAGCCATAATCGAACAGCACATTAGACAGAAGGCTTTGAAACTGTGTTTTCAGCAAAGGCTAGAACTGTTTGTTCATTTATTCTCTATAATATGCAACTTTGACTGAATGCCTGTGCTGTTTACAGACCCAAAGCTTAAATGACAATGTGCTCTGTAAAATGTGGTGAAGATTGTAACCATTTTGAAGTGCATTTAGCGTAGTAAAATGACATATCAGTTATTCCCTAAGGTCTTGTGTAGTTGTAGATCATAAACTTTTAGCCTAAATTAAACATCACAGCTGGTTGCCTTAATTTGATGCATTATAGCACAAATGTTTCAACAGCTTGACTAAAATGAACCATACTGCAAATTCAAAAGAAGAGCGAAGGTCAGTGCACATGATGCTTAGTGATTTGCTAATTTCCTTTATTTGGATATATTAAATGTATTTTGTCGAATTTAGCATAGAGGAATGGAATTCGGCAGGATAGAACTGATAGCAAAGTATGTTCAATCAATTTTGCTTAAAAATAATGCAGTACAATAAGGAAGTCAAAATAATAGTGTCTCAGATTTTCAGAAGGTAGTTAAAATTAGAATATCTTCTGGATAGTTAAAGCTCGTAGATCTTTTTGCACATATTTACATATAAAGGTGTTTTTCATAATCCTGATTTCTAAGCTGTGTGTACCTTTAAATGTCATTGCTTTTAAGAACACAGTATGGCTGCTACCTTGTTCACATTTGGGGAGTTGCTTAGTTGAACAACAGGCATCTAGATATATCTAATTTATGGCTGTGTTTCTGGTTGTCTAAGAAAATGCTATGTTCAAAAAGGTGTGGAATGCAAAGCAGCTGCCATTGCTACCTGTCTCTTCAGTGAGAGTGTGAAGAATTCATATCTGTGCAATAGAAAACATTGGTTTCAGCTACCACAAAGGAAATGAAGGTAGCCTGGGCACATTGCCAAATGCAGTATGTTTAATACTGAATGCTGTAATTTTTGTAGAATTTCTTTACAATATACACCAAAAAATCATATAGCTGGTAATTTATCTGTAACTGCCCTTGCTGTACATAACTCTGTGCTACACTGAAAAACATGATCCAGCAGTTTTCGCCCACCTAAGTAGTAGATAATTCTAAGTCATGTGGGCTTTAGGTGTTTGAACTGGTTCATACCGAATACAATGACTTGCACTTTGAGGAACAAGCCCTCCTGAAACTCCCTGGAGTCTGAGCCCAGACTATCAGACCCATTTGCGTTTCCTTGGGACTCAGCCCTGTGGCGACTTGATGGAGAGAGAGACAGCTTCAATCCAGTTGTCCAAAAAGAAGTTTTAATAGTACAAAAATAACAAACAATAAGGTGTCCAATGTATTGGAGCGAACAGAATCAAGGCAGTAACAAGGGCCCAAAGGCAAAAGGTGGGGTTTAGAGTCTGACAGGGGTACTTATGCACCCCGATGTGGGTGGGAAGTTAAGGTGGGGTCTGAGGGAAGAGTAATGGGGGACAACAATTAAGAATATTAAAATTCTTGCACCAAAATTCAACCTGTGATAACACAGAGAACTAAGAACTTTCTAGTAACAATTTGCATAGAGAGCATGTGAATGAGCTTCTTGCTTCTGGCATTTTGAATGGGGTTTTTCCCAAGGCATTTTTCCAGGGCTCTCTTCTTCCCCAGGGAAACTGCCCTCCACATCCTCCAAAGGCTTTAGATTGAAAAAAATGCTGGAAGAAATGTGTTGGTTCAGTTTGTTTCTCTGCATTGTTTTCCAACTACTACCTTGCTTTTTATAAGTCAGGTTGGTGCTAGTGGTATTTCTTGTAAGCAATGTGTTCTTACATGATTATATAAATCTAGAAGTTTAAAAAACATGGTTAATTTACTTTGTGTTCTTCTTCACCAAACCAGACAAGTTTTAACCATGCCTTTATCATCATTTGGTCATCTGATCTAAATGTCAGTGTTCTGGAATCTGTGTTGACCCATGAAGTATCCCAGTTCATACGGGAACTCTGTTACAAAGCAAGGTCCCTACAAATCCTGTTGCTGGGAAGTCTGTGCAACCACCAGCTGGTAGTCTTGGTAGAATGCCTTTATGCATGCAGTTAATAAGCAGTGACTGTATCTCCTTCATTACCATCTTTCATGGCTCCCTAAACTCCCAGATACTTTTTTTTTTCCTTTTTTTCCCCCATTATATTGGAGATACTTGTTTAGTTTGCTACTTCCATACTTCATTTCTGCAGGCCTGTTTCTTTGCTCTTTGAAAAGTAAGTATGGGTTTTATTTTTACCCAGATATGCCATTTTATATGAAACTTAAGAAAATATTAAAATCTTATGTTTAGATGATTATCACTGTGTAACAATGCATAGCAGGAATAATTATTGAGAAACTAAAACCCTCTGACTGCAAAGTAAAGCCTCTACATAAACTTGCAAGTTTATCTTTCCACATTAATGCTGACATGGTATTAGGAATATGGTGATGAAATTACTTTCTCACTTGTGTGGCAAACATAAATACAAGGTTTTGTCCTGTTTTATACCTGAAGCTATGATGATGATGTAGCAATTTTGATTGATTGGATTTTTTGGATTCACACTGTGATGCTCAAGCTGAAATGTGGTGCAAATTTAGTGTTTATAGTATCAACATTAATTGGCTTCAACCTTTGTAAATACAAGACTAGTTGCCATAATTTGAATTAATGACCAAAGGTAGTACTGCACTGAAACATTTTCAACCTGGTTCTTTTAACAATTTTAATCCTAGAGAGTCTGATTGAATGTTACCGTATCCATAAGAAATACAAGGTACATTGATGAGGTAGTTATATGATTGACTATTTCAGTCTACAGAAGAAAATAAATAATATGTGCTAAATATTTTCATGAATAAAAATATACAAACTGGTATGTTCTCTGGAATTAGTTTCATACTCAAAACACCTTTTCTTCAATCTTCAGGATGTAGTTTTCATAGTATTTTTTAAATAGCCTTCATATTCTGCAACTTCTTGTATTTATGTTTATTTTTAAATGCCTTTACTTCTGTGCTGGTGCTTCAGGTTTTCATTAAATTTAGTTTTACTTGACAAGTTGACAGGAACAGTTGCTGCTCACTGGCCTTTCAAAACTTAATTCAGTTGGCAAAATAATGTTAGGTTGTTAATATGTAAAGATTAGTTTGGTCAGATGCTATAGTAAGAGAAGTACTTAACTCCCTTTTCTCTGCTTTTCTGGTTTAAGAGCATGAATTTATCAGAGAGACAAGTTTTGGAGACTAAGTGCTTATCTTGTATTTTTTTTTCATTCTCATTAAATTTTGGTTTCTGGGTTCCTACCTTGAAAATTGCATAGGTCTTCAAATACAATTGGTATTTGAGAGCCTCATGGAAGCTAATACAGATAGTTGTGTGCTTCCAGCATTTGAAAAATGGGTTATTTATGGATTTAACAGCTTAGTCCAGAACTGCACTGTAATAAAAAACATAACAAATCAAAACCCCAAATCAAAAAAGAAAGCCACACCCCTCCAACACCACCCAAAAACCCCACCCCAAAAATTCAGAACTGTGTTTCACAAGCAAGTCCATCAACCAGCTGCATGAATCTCATTTTGATATAGTCACTTTACAGTGAAGAAAGCCATATTGTTCAAGTACCTCTGTTCCAAGGAGATATGTAAAAGCTATTTCTAAAAGAAATATTGGAAAGCAAGGATATCTATTACCACTTAGCTCTTCTACATGTTTCTAATAAGTTGGCTGTTACAGTGATAAGTGGAACATTCAAACCTGCTCTTTTTATGGGATAAAATTAAGAAGAAGTACCTAAGTCATAATATTGTTTATGTGACTAAATTATGGAAATATAATTACAAAACCTTGAAGGGAAATGAAGACTGCAAAGCAAAGCACTCCCTTGGGAATACAGAAGACTGGCTTTGTTTCTGCTCATGCTCCTGCTGGCAGTGATAAAATGTCCAGTTACATGAGTCATCTTCCTGCTATCCCCCTCCTCACCCCAGCTCCAAAAAGAGGGAGAAATTAATCTTCTGCTGCAAGTTTATTGCAATTAATACAATCATTGTATGCTATGCAGTTCAGATTTTGTTTTTTCTTTTCTCCCAAACACAAAGTGTAATTCCTTGTGAGCTAAGCCTTGGAAATTTCCCCATTCATGTCAGTGATTTCTGCTTGGAAGATGGTGGCCTTAGAAATCAACTAAGAAGTTGTATTTTGTGTGGATTAATTTTTTGATAACAAATTAAACACTTAACCCCAAAACAAAACAACAAAATTGCCAAGATAAAATAACTGTTAAGAAAAAAACTGAGAAGGCTGAACTTCATTGAAACTGTTGTTTTGAGAAAACTATCTCTTTTAAGAAACAGTAAGTATTGCCCAGTGTTTTGTTAGGCTTTTTACTATTAAGGAACAAATAAGAGGGCAATATGCTTGGTGTTATGCTTACTATGTGGTGGTTATCTGTTAAAACAAACAAGCAAAAACCCAAAACAAAAAACCCCACAGGATTTGTGGCATACAAAACAAACATTTTGACAACTTCCTACTATGTAACTGAACTTACTTTTTTTGTTTTGGTTGTTTGGGGTAGTTTTTTTTAATTTCCGTTTTATCTTTGGAACCTGATTCACTGGAATATTTTGTCTGATCAGATGTCTGACTGTACTTCATTTCCCACAGGTCCTAAAGCATTTTAAGAAATACATTTCTACTACCACCTTGTTTCACGTGTAGAAAATAGTTTCACAGTAGATTACAAGGTCTAGACAACTGATTTTGTGACATTCTGAATTGTATAAATAATGTTTGTTCAAGCATGCAGGAGGATCTTGCTGTTTTTCTCCAGATTTTCCCCAAAGGTTTTTACTTTGATAATACACTGAAGTACTCTGTCATTGTGTTTGTGACTCAAACATGATGATGTGCTCATGATTTACTTTTGAAAAAGAAGTCTAAAGGGTATATCTACTATTTTGGAGCCTCCTTTTTGGATGGAAAATGAAGTGATAAGCTGGATATGCTAACCTGACAGATTGTAATGACACAGTACACTTGGGGAAATCAGAATTACTGTTCTTTCAGAGTAGCATCCTGAGACTTCCACTCAGTAACTATAGGGAACAGAAATTCAGAGATGGATAAAGAAACCACCTGTCTAAAGCAGTCAGCTGAAACACATGAACAGACAGAACAGAGGGGAGTATATGAACTGTGTGACCTGTACTGCAAGGCAATTTGGTGAGAATCATTGATATAGAACATTGAATTTCTGGTGACTACCTTTCTGAACTGCAAAATGAATGAAAATAGAAGAGGAAAGGGCATCTCAGAGAGAGGTATGGTACATCACATCTCCTTTCCCTTTTGACCTTGGATCTCTCATTATGTCCAATTTAAAGACTTCCCTGGAAGGGTAGCATCAAAGGCAATGCGATTTGGAACCTTTTTTTTTTTTCCTGCCTGAGAATGAATTGCTAAAAATGTGTGTTAAATTAAATTCAAAGTCTTTGGGTTTTTCTGGAGTGCAAAGCAGCTACTTACACTATACCAAGAATAACTTAGGTGGTTGAGACTGTTGTAATACTGATGTTTTATGAGATTCTGCAACATTTCTTTTGGACACTGTAATGAAGTTTTCTATCATTTTGCCCTCCAGCAGTAGAGGCCCAGTGCAGCCATACACTTCTGTGCTGCTGGTACAGGCAAAATTTCATTCCACTTTTCTGGGAGCACATCTGCTGCAGAGTGCCTCTCCTGCAGACTCACAATTAACCAAGTGTGGTGGGCTGACCCTGGCTGGGTGCCAGGTGCCACCAAAGCTGCTCCATCTCTCCCCCTCCTCAGCTGGACAGGGGAGGGAAAGTGTAATTAAAGGCTCTATGAGCTGAGATAAGGACAGGGAGAGATCCCGCACCCATCACCAACACAAACAGACTTGCCTTGTGGAAGTCAGTTTAATTTATTGCAAATCAGATCAGGATAAAGACAAATAAAATCAAATCTTTAAAAAAGCATATCACTGACCCCTCCCTTCTTCCCAGGTTTAACTTTGCTCTGGATTTGCTCTAGCCCCCTGTGACAGCATTGCAGGGGGGTCAGGGAATGGGGTTGTGCTCAGTCCATCACACACTGTGTGCAGCTCCTTCCTTGTTATGGCAAAGCTTCCTCACGCTCTTGCCCTGCTCCAGCATCAGATCCCTCCCAGAGGGGACAGTCCTCCACCAACTTTTTCATCATGGGTCCTTCCCACAAGCTGAAGTTCTTCATAAATTCTTCCACGTGGATCCCTTCCACAGGATCCATTCTTTCAGAAACAGTTCCAGGGCCAGTGCCCCATGGGGTCACAAGCCCTGCCAGCAGATCGGCTCTAGTGTGATCTCCCCACTGTCTGTGGGGCCATCGGTCCTGCTGGGAGTCTTTCCTCCAAGCACAGGCTTCCGGTAGAGTAGGATTCTCCTTTGCCCATCCACCTGCTCCATCTTGGAGTTTTCCACAGGCTGCAGGTGGATCTTTCTTCACTGCGGACCTCCAGGGGCTGCAGGGGCACAGCTGCTTCACTGCAGTCTTTACCTCATGCTGCAGGGGAATCTGCTCCAGTGTCTGGAGCACCTCCTCTCCTTCTCCACTGACTTTGGCATCTGTGCATAAACATATTTACTGAAGGTTTATAAAAAATGTATTTTTTTCCCCCACTTTGAACCATGTAAGGTCAGCATGCAGCACAGAGCTCTGTTTTTTCCTGCCATTATAAGCTATGGAATCAATATCAACTAGCTTCTAGGACAAGATCTATAAAAGATTCTATTTCATTAAAAGCATTCTTACCTGTCTATGATGAAGCCAATATGTAAATGTGGCAGCTCTGGGGACTGCAAATTAATGAAAAGGGTCATCTTAGTTTCTCTTCTGAGAACTTGGTAACGCAGGAGTGTGTTTTGACAAGGGGCATTGGCTGTGTCCTCCACATTGACCTATTTAATGTCCCAGTCAGCGCTGTTTTTTCTATAAAACCTGAGCTGTGCAGGCTGTTTTCCTGAAGGCAGAGGAGTTCTGGAAGTGGGTAAGATGTAGGAAAAGAGGGTGAAGACTGGCATCTTGCAGTGTGGTGGAGTCTGTGCTGCTATGCCATTGGTGTGACTGGGAAGTCCTGTACTCGGGACTCAGCTGTAGCTCCACTGTTGGTTGTAGGGTAACTTCCCTACAGATGGAGGAACAAAAAGATCCCATGTGAGGCAGTGATTGGAAGAGGAAGGAGAAAGTGAGGGACATTACCCTGCCCTCTGAAGGGTTCTTAGTCTAGACCCACATTTAGGACATAATATAAAGCAAATATTCTCAGTTTGTAAATTGGATGGAGAAAACAGGTGCTCTCCTTGCTGGGGAAAAAAAAAGAAAAAGGGTGAAGAGAATAGCAAAGATGCTGTTTTTGTATTTTCATGCCTCAGGATGTTCTAGTGCCATGAAAGTATCACTTCAGAGATATTTTCTGCAGTGAAGAGCTGCATTTTTTGTCCCCTCTGCAACACCTTTACTTCTTCAGAAAGAACTTAGAAAAAGGTGGCAGCCCTGGCACTTCAGAAACCAGTTGTTGTGGCTGCCCCTGAACTGAAGTTACTGCAGTGGGGAGAGACTTTTGATTTCAGGGTTGCCCATATCAGAGACTGAAGTGTAAAGGGAAGAGCAATGTGTCTCAGTGGCAGAGAAAGAACAAAGGTTATCAGCCATTTTGTAGCAGGAAAAGTTACAAAGGTAGGAACAGGTCTACAAGGAGATAACAGGAGTGGAAAGCAAGGAATGCAAGAGATGGTCATCTCAAATCTAGTACAGATGTAAAAAGAGGACTTGAACTCAGATGAATAGAACTGAAAATTTTCTGTCAGAATTTTAGTTTTGTAGCATTTGAGCCCAATTCTTTACTATCCTGATCACTGATAATGAGGAAGTTGCATGCGCACTTGGGACGGGGGGGTGAGATATGCTGCGTTTTTTCATTTTCCCCGTTCTTTATCAGTGGAAAAAAATATGGTTTTGGGTCTCTTTAACAATGTAAAGATTCCACAAATTACACCAGGCTAAGAAAGCTAAGCTTGCGTAGTACCACCTGAGCTGATGAGAGACCAGCTGTAGGACTAAAGGGGGTCATCTGAATGATTTGTTTGTGTTGCTCATTCCATGTGTTTTGTGTAAGTTCTTTGACTATGGCTCTGCATTATGTGGTTTCCTTCTAATTGAGAGTCTGTGTAATGACCTCCACCAGGACCAGTAAATAAACAAAACAAACAACTAATGGAACATTATATTCTGAGCAGCAGGTAAAACTTTGCATATTAATGGGGCTGAGCTGAATATATAGGATCAATTGCCATGCAAGATCTTTGGAGTGCCTCAGGAAAACAAGCTAAGGCTAGGATAGAAATGAAATGCACTCAGAAGAACAGAAAAAAGGGAAAATTCAGCTATTTATAATGTCTACCATAGTCACTGTGGTAGAATTGGAGACTTAGGCTGCCAAAAACAATTAAGTCTTTTGCAGGTTGGGTGCAATTTGGGCACTTCAGAAGAGAGTTGCTTTCTTTACTTCTGCTTGTATGCATATTCTGACAGGAAAGCAAATACTGTGTCTCTAAGTGATGCTAGAAAAGCCAGTGTAAACAGAATAAACTGAACATCTCTTCTAAAGAATATTGAACACTGCATCACTTTTCAAGCTTTCCACTCTTGATATAGAGTGGTGCTTGTAAATAACAAGTCCTTTTTTTTTCTGTAGTATTTCTTAAACAAATAGCCAGAAGAACCTGAAAGCTTAAGACAATCTACTTGAAAAATTCTACGAAACTCATGAAAAACCCAGCTAATTTTCCACAGAAGACAAGATACATCTACCCTATCTGTACTTCAAAAAGGATGTTTGGTCACATAATTCTGTTTTACTTTCTGCTTTTGTATTTAATTTTTTTTTTTTTAATTACATTTGGAAATAGACATGTGACAGCCTTCTGTAAGTGAGTCGGATTCGGAGGAATGAGACTCTTGGTTGCCATGAATGGAATAACATGTCATAAATGCTCAAGACACGAAAATTTCAAACCTTCTGTGGTTATCAAATAGTCAGCAATCTGAACCAGTTTGAGAGTTCAGTGATGTTCTGAGTTGTTGGTCTGTTGAACCAGTTTGAGTTTCAATACCAGAAAATCAGGGGAAAAAAGGGTTGAATAGTTGGATAGAAAAAAAAAACCAAAAAAACAACACAGGAGGACATTGTCTAATTTGGGATCTGCAAAATCCATTTAAGGAACAGAGCAAAATCAAGACTTTTACCTTTTTTGACTTTGTTAAATCATCAGTAAACAAAAATAGACTTATGTTTTTGCACATCTTGCACTTAATGATTGTAGGTGATATTTGATTCCTAAATCCATGGATGTCTTAGAGAGGACAATGCAGGAAGTTTCTGAGGAAAACAGAAATCTGAAGCAAATAGCAATGTTATGGTGTAGAGGCACAGGTTGCTACCCACAGAGTCTCACAGGTAAATCTTTTTGCTACTAGCTTTTAGATGCACCTTTTGAGAGTCTTTTACATGCTTCATTTGAGGGTCTTTTAGAGTCTCTTTTCACTTCTTTGTTAATAAAACACCTGTTTCTTTAGCATGTTTGGTAACTTCCATTCAGCTTGAAATTTTGAAAATTGATAGAGAGCTACCATATGGCTCCCGAAGAGTTGTAGGTTAAAGTAGGTTGGCTGGACTTCTTTTGATTGAACAGGTGGGTTTTATTGTGTCTACACAAAGTATCTTTTGGTTATTAAGAAACAAGGAACAACTGGAGGAAAAGCAGAGGAAACCAATTTTCTTGTCCGTTGAAACAATATGAGCTGGGTTCTTGAGAGTCTGATGTTGCAGTGATACAAAACAGAGTGGATTTGGGTTAGTCTTTCGAATATGAAGTAAGAAAAACTGTGCTGGGTCAGTACATAGCTTTATCCAGCCCTTCAGCAGTCTGTCTCCAGTGGTGGCCACAAGCAGCTGCTTTCAGAAAAGCTGGCATTTGAAGAGATTCAGTATTTTCAAAACCATTAATCTTTTAAGCCTAGTTTGAAAGTGCTGTTGTTTCAAAGCTGCCTTTTTTGGTTTACACTAGGATATTAGAGGGAGTTCCTAGTCTTTGGCCAACAGACAGGATTCATCTCTCTTCTGCATGTGTTGAGAAATGAGGCATCTTCCTAGGCAACACTGGCTTATCTAAAAGCAGCATTTGTAAACAAATCCTTTTCTGAGAATATGTACACACAATGAGCTCAGACAGCACTGGGACAGCATTAAAAAGCACTCATAAAATTTTAGCAGAACAATTGTTATCAACCATAGTGTACCAACAGGCTGATTATGAGACAATAAAAATGGTTTATTTGGTAGAGTGAATTTATGTTATAGCATAAACTGACTATTAACGGTTTTCAAGTGCTGTAGATTCACCTTCATCTCTTTTTCACTTCTTATTTTCTGAGGCAAAACGAGAATTTATTCGTCTTTTGTCAGAAGAATACTATGAGAAGTATCAGGGTGTCTCTTTAGACTTGAATAATGAAATTCTCATGTTTTTATGAATATATCATAGTTTCAGTTGTGATTTCCCCTCTTTGAACAGTTATATGTCACAGCTGCTTTATGGTCATGATTATAAGTCATCCTTTTCGGTTTGATTGCAGCAGCAATCTGGGGATCATAGCAACATGTTTTGCTTATGAAATATGTCAGTAGGAAATAAAGGTCTAGTCACCAATTCCTTAAACGATGAGAAATAATATTTCAAAAAGGAAGGAAAAATGACCGATCTTTTTTTCAGTAGTCTTTCCTGAAGATCCTGTAATTCTTCTGGAAATCATAAGAAAAATTTTATTTCAATTTTTTGTGCAACAGTTGCCTTTTTGCATAGCCATCATAGCAAAAACCTGAATGTAATGGTTGCTTTCTTTGTACAATATAATACTAGTTATTATCATTTCCAGGTGCTTGGAAAGCTCCTATTTTCATATGATAATGAAAATACTTTGCTATGTATTTTGTTAGTTTCACCAGTTGAAGTCAAAATGCCATTGCTAAAATGCTTGACTACATCCCGGCATCCAAATGATTTGCTGTAGAGTTTGTAACAGTCTTGCAGCTCTCACAAAGTCAAACTCCCATCATTGGGGAAGTTTCTGAATTAATTAAAGACATGTCTGAAAGAAAAGAAGGTTGATATGCTCCTCTCTTCTGAATTGCTTCGGTATTGTAAAAGTGAAAGAAAATTTTGTTGTCTGGTCACAACTATTCTGCTTAGCCAAAGTAGTACAAAGCTGCTGAAAATTACTTGTGGGGCTTGCAATACCTGATCATGCATATTAAAGTGTGTTAGTTTTGTCTTAGTGAATTGAATATGATGTGCTTCATACTTAATTTTCAGTGTCTCTGCTGAGGTGACTGGGTAAAACTGGAGGGCATGAATGATGGACCTGAACTCACAGTAAAAAGCTATCTACTTTAATAACATTCCAGTGTCAATTACTGGCAAAAACCATGCTGTGACTTCACCTGAGAGAAGGTTCACAAAGGGTAAAAGTGCCTTTTGGTCCTTGCTTAAGCAGTTAATTGCCCAGGAAAAAGTCTTTGCAGTGAGAGTGCCTGGTGTAGTGACTGAAGCTTTTTCCTGAGCAGTACTGCTACATCCTGTTCTGAGTATGTCTCCTTAGTCTTTTATTGAAGCTCTCTGTTTCCCTATAATTCTCCATGCCTCGCTTTCCCATGAAATCCCTATAAACTCTTTTGGGCTCCAAAATGTTACCTGGGCAGGAGATGCTGTGCAGCTGCTGGTTGCCTGTGGGCAGACTTTCAGGTTGAAGCTCCTGCTGAAGCCCCTTGCCAGCTGAGGCCCTTCTCATCTGTCTAGACAGTGATTTTCATTAAAACTCCCTCTGTTGCTTGGATCAGTTCGTATTGACCTCTGTAAAAAATAATAAGAAGGACGGGCAGTGTGATCACTTGCAGTGTGTGCATTTGAATGTGTACGTTTAATGGGCTGCACACAAGTGCAGGACAAAAGCAAGTCAAAGAGTTGTCTTGTTGTGGCCATGCTAAGCCTAAACTGATGGTTCTGTCCAAAATTTATTAAGTAGCTGACATAATGTCACAGGGACAACAGCTCAGAGTGGCAGCTGTGGGTTGTTTTCAATATTGCTGGGTATATTTACAGTGATGCAGGGATTATGTGTTGTTGATATCATGAGTAAAACTGCAGCCTTATTTAGCACAGAGATTGGTCCAGGGATTTGTTGATATCCATGGTGGCAGCAAGTATTTGATTTATGTGATTATTTTTCTCTATTCATTTGACCAACAAATGATCAAAATCCTCCTGCCTCACGCAGTTGCTGCTGGAACAACTCAAAAATGACCCTTTAATTGTATTTGTACTGTATGCTCCTAATGCCACAATCGTGAGTCTCATTCCTCAGGACAGCAGTCTGTAAAATTGTTGTAAATACTTAGCTGTGTGAGGTTTAATTAATGCTAGAAGCCTTCAATAAACAACAGTTGCAATTTGTGATGTGATGATTTAATGATTCTTGTGCTCTGTCTAATGCGTGTTCTGTTAAATCTCTGTATCAAGTGACTGGCATTGATGTGAATCACATCCCACCATTGTCCCTGTGTGCACAGAGGCAAAGGAAACTTGAACCAGCTGAAATATTTGACAGGCAGCACGTAAATAAATATCTCCTCTTAGAGGCCTAAAGGATGCAGGCATTTCACCTGGTAGGAAGGGAAGAAAAATAAACAAAAAGTTAATTAATGCTTTTGATAATTTCAAAAGTTAATGAAACAGCTTCCCTAAGTAAATCCTTTTATTAAATGTTTTGCAGAATCATCTGTTAGTAATGCTACAGGATTTTCATAATGCTGTTACGTTGTAGTGTATTTGTTTAAGCAGAGAGTTTTTCCTTTGATGAATAGTGATAGTCACAAAAAAAAAAACCCAAACAAAAAAAAAAAAAAAAAAGAAAAAAGAAAAAAAGAAAAAAAAAAGAAAAAAAAAAAAAGAAAAAAAAAAAAGAAAGAAAGAAATGACAAAAAAATAACTCCAGCCCTTCCAAAACAAATGTTTTGGACAGACTGAAATTCTGTTTGTGTACCCATGCAGAACCTGGCAGCATTTAAAATCATGTACACCACAGAAGTGATAAATGTGGTTGTTCTGAAAAGGGATAAAGGAAGAAAAAAACCCAAAATTATAAATGGTGCCTCCTTTCTTAACTAAATTTAGTAGGTTTGTGTCCATTTGCATGTTAGCTTTGTGTGTGTGTGTCAGCACAACTCTGCCAGCTGAATCATGAGCATACCACCTAGAGGTGATGTTGGGGCAGTGTATTCAAATGAAAGCAGAAGGGCAGGAATAATTTAATCTATTTGTTCCTACTCCAGGTTCATAGTTCATGCTAGACTATGAGAAAGGTACTGTGCTACCCTCATGAGACAAATGCTTGAAATAAATATGTTTATATCCTTGTTCAAGGAATACAATTTTCTAAGTTGCAGTTATTTCTGAAAAACCTGAAATGAGTGTGCAAGCAATTTAATTAGAAACTTCATGTCTCATCTCCATTTTCAGCTAGTAAACATAAGAAAAGCAGAACTTAAATGGATTTAAACTTCCTTATTTTTGATGATCAAATACTTTAAAGATGATGGGTCAAAAATTGGTGTTTATAAAACCAGTAAGTTGTTTCATATGCCAAGAGGGGCTTTTTAATACTGTTCAGTAAAGTAAATGAGAGCACTAATTAGAGAGAATTCCACTGCTGTATCTGTGATGTCCATTTAGATAAAAATTCTATGTAAAAATGCTGTGAATCAATGGTGTGCAAGTTGGATCCTTGAATTTGAATGTGTACCTCTTCTTTGTAGTAATCTTCCAATTTAGTGTCGTAATGAATACTCTTCTGATGTGGGCTCTGAGACAGTAACTGAGCCCAGAAATTCCTAGCTGAAGTGAGTGTGTTGAATTTATTGGTGTCTGCTTTTCCAGGACATGAGATTTGGACTACCTATCTATGCAGCCCTCCATAACTTGTCATGTGGCGTACCATGACCTTGGAAAATAAATCATTTATTGACTGGTTTTTTTTTTCAAATATTTGTAGGACGATAAAGGCAATAGTGCTAATGTGGGGGATTTTTGTTTTGCTGCTTTAAGGCTTAGTGTCCCGTTATCACCATTTCTGAGTTAACAAACTGGGGTAATACCGTCTCCTCATATGGTCTGTTGGGTGTTTTATATTTTGGGACAGGATTTAATTTGTCTAGTTGGTCTTAGAAGTCGGTGTAGCAGAGATAACCCAAGGATAAATGGGTTGAAAGAGATACTCTTTTCTATTAGATGAGCTACTATAAGACTTAGTAATATCTTCTTGGACATGTGGGTACAACCACAACACAAATTAAAACTAACAACAGTGCTTATTAAAGGTTCAAGACTATTTGTAGAGATAATTTCTACATGAACTCCTGTGCTTGATGTGTCTGCCTTTTGAAGTGTTTTGACTGCACAGCTGCTTGTTTTCTCTTTCCTTCCAATAACTTTCTCAAGTCTTGGTTTTTGTTTTTTGTTGCTGGGTGTTAAGATTGGCATCACTTGTTATGGCCATATTATTCACAGAGTGTGACCATATAAATTTTTTATTGCATTGCATTATTCAAAGCATGCATGGCCGTGTCTGGGCCATATGTGAGTATGTGATTTGATATATATATATATATATTTTTTTTTTTCTTTAGAGATGTGATCACCAGAAAAAGTTCCTCTATTTTTTAGTGGCATGTTTACACAGGCATATATCTAAAAGTAGCCATGGGAGCCATAATCAGTAAGGAATGACAACTTGCTATTCAGATTTACTGAATGACTGAGTGATAGAAATAAACAATATACAGGTATTTCTTTAAAATATAAATCATAAAATTCTAATAGCAGTTTAGCATTCTGTTGATGCAACAGATAAAACAGTAAATAATTAATCAAAATACATTTGCTGTCAGGAAATTCTCCCGATCCAGGAAATGCAATAGAGGGTTTTTTTCACATGGAATAAACAGATACCTCCTACTGTTTAATGCTATATTTTAAAGTATCTTCCCAAGATACTTTTGAAAAATAACTTAAAAACTCAGGTATTGCAGTCCTGAAAACATCTGTTTTTAATTTTGCAGCACATACACAAGTGGTAATGGCATTTTTTACAGTACAGCACTGACCAGTCAAATAAATGAATCAGAAGATACCATTTTTAAGACTGTTTTCCTGTCTGACATTTGTCAGCTCAGTGGGCTAGGAGATTCACTTTTTGTGTGTTTTTTCTTTCTGATTAGATAGACTGGGCTCTCAAAGTTCAGAGTCATCTTTTATTGGTAAGGTCATACAGCACGCAACAAAAGAAAAGAGTTTTCATATTGCAGAACTTGGGGATGAAAAGTTGAAGACAATACTTGGGATTATTAGGATTTCAAAACTAAAAATGGTCTCTAGTCTCTAATTATCCTCTCTAGTTAGGATCTAGTAAACCTTTGCAGTACTGTAAGGTTAGCTGGCATGTCTACACCAGGACTTGTAACTCTGTCAGAGATTTTAAACCTTCACAAATATTGTTGATCTTCAAAAGCCTATTATGAAGTGACTGCATTTTAAGAAACGGTCTTTTTCATTAGATGTGTTTAGACTTGGCAGTAACTAATTACTGAAGTATTGCAAACTGCTTGGAGACAGTCTTGTCTTAGCCTTTGTTGATTCATACCTGGATATCGTGTTCTGGTAGCAATCAAAGCAGAAAGTGTGCTGTCTTTCATTCCAGATGCCATATTTACCAAATGCACAGAAATTTACCACGTGTTTTACAGAAATCTCATAATGTATAAACTGAAAAATTGTTTTGGTTTGTTTAAGAGTCCTATGTGAAAGCAATGAAATGTTCTCTGAAATTCCATGTAGTTTTGGCGTTTGTTGTTTGCAATGATTTGACAGAACTATAACCCTCAGTGAAACCTGCCTTTGTGCATACTTGGATGCATTCCCACCAAGTTTTCTCATGTTTTTTTTTTCCTGATCAATGGGATAGTCCCCTTGGGGATGGTCACACCTGTTTGTCACTGTTGTTCCAGAGTAATGCCTCTAAATTTGTTGTGGCTATTTAGCACCTCAGTTCTTGGTGCATTTCTGAGTAGATAGCTGAACCAAGTTGTAGCTGTTTTCTCGTGCTGTGCTCAAGAGACAGCTGGCTTTTTGCTGGGCTTCACAAAGAGTTTTCAAGTGTGATGTGACTCAGCTGTACCGCAGCTGATCACTGGAGCTATGCTATATATGATATGTTTTCTTCCCAGACTGAGACTCAAACCAATAGGGACTCAATTTCTATGGAAATAGCTGTCATAAAGTCAATTCTGTAGCTCACTGTAGTCTGTAATTTAGGTAGAATAGATGGTGGAAAGCAGGTTTTTGCTACTTGTTATCCCTTTACTCTCTGCCTAACTGCTGCTGTTGATTAAGTTTAATCCCAAAGCACATCAGAATTAAAAGACTTTGCATTTTTATAAGTCTTCAAGAACAGCTTTTTCGCCCCAGTTCTGTGGTGAACGTAAGTTGTAATTCACAGTGGGGCTCATGCTGGAAGCAAGGGAAACAATCACATGTGAGTTGTAAATCTGACTGCAGTGTTGGGGGCAACTGGAGGCTGTTCTGGAGGTATGTTGATACAAAACACCACATTTCTCTTCATCAGGTTTTAGAATAATCTCTAAAGACAATAGGAGACAGAGGTAAAAAGTTAACTTATGAGATTTTATATTTTTTTAATCTAAGTAACAATAAAGATGAAACAGCCATTAAGAAAAAAAAAAACCAACTTTAATATGCTGTCAACTAGACAAAATACATTCCTTAGGAATGAAAGCCACAGCTGTGCTGGACACTAGTGTTTTGATTCCTCCAAAACACCTGGGACAGTAAATTTGGTTTAAGATACCCATTCAAAGTAATTTTCAAGCATTTTATTTTTGGAATTTGCAGTTAAACAAAGCACCACAAGTGGTCACCATGGTGTCACTGGTAGGGGATAAGAAAACAGTCACAAAAATAACTTTGACCTGTTCACACTCAAAGCTTTGAAAATTGTTTTAATACTCATCTGCTTGGAGAACGAATATTTTAGAAAACCATAGTCATGTTTCAAGATGCATCAAGCTTTACTGACTGCCTAAAAGTAACTGACTCTACTTTTTTCTTGCTATCTTTCAGTCGTGAAGACTAAGTAATTTTCTCACTTTTTTATCTTACGTTTCACTTTTCTATTTTATCTGTAATATTTTTACTTGCATCATTTATCAGCAGATATCTGTTGGCTTCCTATTTCAGCACCTTTTGGTGACTTATTTCTTAGTAATAAAATAGTAAGTGTTCAAACCATGACACTCTTGTGTCAGAGCTAGTTTGAAATATAAACTATGTGTGAACTTCTTCCCATGTGAAGAAATAGATAGGAACATGATCTTTGTTGGTAATGCTTTTAACTAAGGTTGTTGAAATACCACAGTCAGTAATCTCAGTAATTGAAGCAACTGCAATGATAGAGAAAATGCCTTTCCATGTAGTTTTTTTTTCTCTCTCTCCCCTCAAAACACACACTCTGATACACACTCAGGTGCTTCAAAGAGAGGGGTGCAATGAATGTTCCTGGCGATGTTGCTGTTAAAAGAGCCAACAGCTCTTCCGCCTTTTCGCTAATTAGGATGAACCCAGGGAATAAAAGTTTTTTGTGCTCTTACCTGGGTCACCTGCAAATGTACTTTTGTGCTGTTTATTTTAATAAGAGGCAATAACAACACACAGAATGGTAAGAAAAGATGCTCATTAATGCTCTCACTTTAAAGAAGTTACCTAGAAGTACTTTGGGTGATCCAAATTTTAGTAAATTACTTGGTCCTTTCTTGGTCTTTGGTGAAGCAAAGATACCTATTTTGTTTACCCTGTAAAGAAAAAAGATAAGGAAAGATCTATTTTCAGTCTTTTTACTATGTAGTATCCTAGAGAAGGGGAAGTTGACTCCTCTCAGATACACAGGAAAAGAGCAGAAAGCAGGATTGGGTCACATATGGAAAAAGTCAATAATTACTCAGTTTCACTGGGATGGGAAGCCTCTGAAAGAAGGTAATTTTTGTCTTTTAGAATGTCAAGAAGGTTTCAAGGAAGTTTCAGGACTTGAAAAAACCTTAAATGTTGCCTTAAAATGTTAGCTTATAATAGTAATCATAGTAGTAGTAGGCTGCTGCGGGAATAGATGTCCAGGTATCTTAATTCTTTGTTATGGATCAATGTTAAAGTGTGCTACCTGGCTTGTAAAGATCTTCCATGTCCTATTTTGCTAGAATTGAGAAAAAGGGAAGAGGTTTTGGTTCCAAGCACTCTTTCCCAGTATCTGGACATCTGGAAATTCTCGGTTTTTCCCATTTTATTAGTTAGCTCAGCAAAACTAAATAAAAAAGATTACCATGTTAATGTGGAGTCAGAACGTGGATATGTTAAAAATCGATCTCACTGCATATACATAATTAAATGAGCAGCTCTGGGAAAGGAAAATATTTTGTTATTCCAACCTTTCTAGCTTTCCCAGTTAATTTGTTGCCTTAATGAATATATGGATTTATTCTGGTTTTCTCTTCCTCCCTGCTTTTTCAAATTTTTTTTCAAAATATAATTTGTGAATCCATACAGAAAGAAATGTTAAATTTGATCAGATACACAGTTTAATGCTGGTATTGCTCCAATCACTAGATTACTTGAATACCCAGTATCTGTCAGTATCTGTAACTAGAAAATTCATGGAGGTTCTGAGCAGTAAAATGTGGTTAAATAAGAGAGTAGATACATAAATAATGTCTGTTTTTTAGACATGTAAAAGTGCTCTGGACAAACTAATAAGTTCAAACTTCAAGAGAACAAAGCATTTCTGTCAGAGCTAGGATTTCCTTTTCTGTGAATTCAGTTTTAACTTGGTTATTACATCAGCAAATTTGGGCTCAAGTGTTTTATACATGTGAAGAGATCAGTCTGAATTCTGTTTTCCCCCAGCCCTTATTTGAAGAGTTGAAATACTGGACATAAGTATCACTATGGGGTTGACTTCCTTCTGCTGTTTACTCAATTAAGTGATGTGCATACCTTGCCTTGAATCAAATAATATGTGAACTTGAGAGGCAATGAACTTGAAATTCAATTTAAGCCAATTCTGATTTATTGCAATACATACCAGTAGTGTTCAATTATATTTTGTAGATCTTAAGGAATTTGAGTTCAAGGTTAAGTATTTTTACAGATACAACTGAAAAACTAAATTGAATCAGTGAATAGGAAAACATAAATCAATGCAGTAAAGAATTTTGCATTCTCCTTCCCCTCCTGTGTGCTTTTTCCTGCCTTACCCCACATATTTACAGTTGTTTTATCAAATATCTTCTCCTGGAAGCCAAAACAGTATGCTTAAGGGCTTGACTCAGCAAGTTTAGTGATCAGTTTCAGATGACGTATCAGAATCTGGGTCTTTTTGTGTCAAAGCAGCCTGATATCTTTGCTCAAGTCTGTTCAGAGATTCCATGCTACACTTCCAAAAGTTATTCAGGTACAGAGGGACAAGGATGGGAAAAGAAGAAACCAATGTAATACTTAAGGAATGTTTAGTACTTGCTAAAATGTTTCTTTTGGGAGCGGGAGAGCAGAAGTCATCTCAGGCTTGTGATTTGCAAGATTGCATATTCCTTAATATTTTTTTAAAGAACTATATTATTTCTTTGCTGTTGGAGCGGTGCTGTTGTATGCAGCAATCCCTGCAGCTGTTTGGTGCTTTGTACCTGTATCTGCTGTGCTCTGTGTCTGCCTCAGTGACATGCTTCTTTTGGGGCCCTCTGCATCACAGAGTTAGACTGGCTGAGTCTACTCTCTGTTTAAGAGGAAGAGATAAATTCATAAAAGCATAGATTAGGAAGGAAATCAACCTCCCAGTGTGAATAGTGCCATAATAAATCTATTTCTTACCAGCTGTCCATGCATGAGTTTTGAAATTATCTGGATGTTTGGAGCTGCAAAGCCCAGTGAGGAAAAGCATGACTCACCTATGCAATGTTATTTTGTTTTACAGGAAAAGGCTCAGTGCTTTCAGAAGGCTCTTGCCTCCCAAGCAGATAAATCCACACAGACAGAACTCGTAGGCCATGATGTAAGTAGCTGTATCAAACAGTATTTTTTATCATTTTTTGTGGGTGTTCAGGTTTCTGTCAGCTGGTTTGCCTCTGCTGTTGTTGTGTCCATGCGTGGATTTGGTGATTCTAAAGTACCTTCAGAAACACGAGAAGATAATTACAACTACCTGCCGGCACACCAATGTCCTGTTAATTTTAGGCTTTATGAAGAGCTGAGAATTTGCATAAATGAACGTGGATGGTATGTATTAGTGTTTTGTAATTTTCTTTTTCAGTTTTATTTGCACACTTACTGACAGTTAATGAGGTTATTATGTTTAGAATTGTCATATGCTGTCCAAACAAGATTTGAAATTTGAAAGATAATGGAATAAGTACAGTTTTGCCAAGTGGTGTTAAAATTCTGTTTCCGAAAGAGCATCTGTCGGAATTTCTCCTAGGACATGTATTGATAGTACGTATCCTCATCCAAGAACACAGTCAAGGAAGATTCCTGAACTGTAGAAATACTGTTTCCTCAGTTCTTCTAACTGGAAGTATTCTTTCTATGGAACGTTGCTTGAGTGCATGTAAGAGATTCTTGTGCTTACATGAGCCTCTTGAATAATCTTTGTGGAACATTTAGCACAGTTCCATCCTGTGACTTGTGCAAAGTCTAACAGTAACTCTTAAAAACTGTTCTGCAAAGTAGTGCTGTGGTTTTGCATTGGTATAGGTCAACATGCTGTTTCAAATTTATGGAGAGAACTGTGGAATTAAAGCAGGCTTTGAAACCTTCCTTTTCGTTTTGTGTCAGTGGAGCATTAAATTTTTGTCTTCCGAGGATGGAAACACCAAGTTTCACATTTTAATATGAGAAGTTCTATCTGCACTAACTTATTTTTTGTGGGTTACTAAATGTGAACCCTTATGTTCTACTGTGTCTGTAAAGTCATGTCTGGTGGAATTTACTGAAACTCTGGGGTGTGTATATATTACTGCTGAAAAATCCGTATTATTCAAAGATACTTAACAACATTTTTGTATGCTAAAATACTGTATCCACTTCTTCTGTGACCAATTATGCTTCACAATACTTTCGTATACATTAGATGTTGAATAAAATTCTTCCGCTGAAAATGGCAACAGGAAATACGTAAAGTCTGGGGGATTTTTTTGCGTTGTTTAATTTCTTTTTCAGTTATGTTGTTTGCTTGGGGGTTATTTAAGCAGATGTGGCTTATGAATTTGGTTGTTTTCTCCCAAATCAAATATCTGGTACTCATGCTGCAGGAATTCATGCTGTTAGCAGATTATATATTTTTTCCATTTTCCAGTGTGTGTTCCCTAGGAGTTTGGTGGGGAGTAAAAAATAACATTAGAACACCCTCCCCCAGACAGGTGCAGTTTTCTGGCTGAGATTTGAGTATTAAATGTCGTAATAGCAACAATAAGTTAAATAAATCCTTTTCTTTAGCGGCATTCTCTTCAATTAGTGGAACACATTTTTCTGACTTCCCTGGTAAAATGCCCACCTTATCACAGTTGAAATAATATATTCTCTCATATAGGCTGTTGCAATGCAAGAAGAAAAGGAAATGTTGAATGTTTTTCTGTGGAACAACACTTCACCTGTATTTATGTCATACAGTGTTCTTGTTAAAGTTCTGTTGCAAGTGATTGATTGCAGAGAAATTTGAATTTACAGAAATAACACAAGCCTGCTGTGATCATGAGGGGAACTCAATGAGGAGGAATGTGCAAATAAATAGTGCTAACACTTCTTGTAATATTGTTTAAACTTTTTGCTCTTTTATTTATCAGATTGTGCATCTTTTTTGTGAAGGATATCTATTAATGATAGCTGTTATTCAGCTGTGTTTCTGTTGAATCCAAGTGACAATTACATTTACATTCTTTGCTTTTGTGTGCGGTTTTAAAGAGCAAGTTGTAACTATGGCAAATACTATCTGTACATCATTTTATTCAGGATGTCAGTAAGTATGTACAACTGTAATTGTATTGTGCTAATATGAGAATCAATTTAATAGAAAAATACAAAACAGATCAGAGAATACAAGATGTATTTTTCACCCCATTAGTCACACATTTTGAGAATAGTAGAAATTGAATACTTTGGATCTGGTTTAAGAGGTAAGCAGGAAATTTAACTTCATCATTACAAAGTTGCTGTTTTAATTTAAAAAACCAAACAACAACAACAAAAAGAACCCTTATGTTTTTATTTTTCCTTAATTCGAATTTAGAGGCTAATAATAGCAGAATAAAAGTGCTCCCAGGAATTTGCATAGCATTATTTCATAAATGTAGTACAAATATTGATACACACTACACAGTGTAGTAATTCGGAAATGCTTAAAACAGTGCCTCTATGAGTGGTTTGGTTTATATCTTCATATATTCTTTTCTTCCACTGTGTAATCTTAAATTACCTGTTTTGCAGTTGAAAAAACTGAGACAGGTTAGTCCCCAAAATAAAGCACTGCTTGGGGTTTCTTTTGCTTCTAGACATCTCCAGTAGCTGAGACAGTTCTTTAGCCTTGGAGTTCATTTAGACGTGTCATTTAAAGTAAATGGAAGTTCTGACTTGGACTTAGATGAGGAATTAATCCTTTTGTCTGTAGGGTGCACAGTAATGAAAAGCTGGAGGCGAGTCTATATTTAGGAAGGGGTGGGTGAAAAATGAGGAAATGCAGTGTTTCACAGAGAGGAAATGTTCTTGATTTTGTGGACTGCTCTGAAAAAGCATAAACAGCATTGCATGAGCGTTTTGGGTAAGTGCGTGGGCAGTTACCATAGTGGAAGTTGTTACAGCGTATTTTATGTTAGTGTCTATAACATAATCATAGTCAGAATCTGACTGTCAGTAAAGTTTGGATGATGCAATCTCCTGCAATACCTTTGAATTGTTGGATAATACTTCTGATAGAGCTCTAATTTTTTTTCCCATACAGCACACCGAGATTTTTCAGCAGAAATTACTTTAGAGTACTGTTTTAGTAAACAAGTAGAAGATAAAGTCTGCAGCAGGAAAGATAATGTTTCTCATAAAGAACTGTTTGAACTGAAAAGCAAACTGCTTAATGTCTTTTCTGAATTGAAATGGTCTAATGCAAAACTTAATTACGGAATTAAAACACAACGTTTAAAATCATTTCTGATAAGGGTGAAAGAAAGTCTTCCATGATGAGAAATGCTGCAGTGTCCTTAAGTGATTAACATGGCAACTTTGCTACTCATGGAAATTGAAAGTAAAATATCAACACAACTACTCTGTGTAATCCAGAGAAGACATTGGAAGGCACTCTGGGTTTCTATAAAGGCTAGTTGCTTTCTAGTGCAGAATGTCAAGGAATCTTCATCTTATGATAGACCTGAATTTATTATTTTCCAATATGTGTACTGAGAATCATTTAGAAAACGTTGGGAGTCTTGCAGAAAGAGCAGTGTGCACTACAGATTGATGTTGAGGCTGCTGAATAAAAATTATTAATGTGTCTTCAACAATCAATGGCAGTTTAACCTCCCTCACCTTCTTGTGCTTGCAAAGTCTTCTTTTATTGAGAGATCAAGAAATAATTTCTTTCATGTCGATCACATTGCTGAAGTGGACCGGAAGAGGAATAGGTGCAGGCAGCTAGCACTGGGATTGATTACAAGATCATGTTAAAGGGTAAAAATCTAATAATGGCTGCTAGATAAATAAGTAGTCCAAAGTATCATGCAGGCATCACACAAGCAGTCTGCAGCATGTGCCACTGCTGATTAGTTTTCATTAAAATGTGTTTCAAAACAAAATTAAACAATCACAGGACAATTCTTATTTCTGTCAGCAAGGGAAATACAACTCAGCACCACTTTGTCAATCTTTATGAGTCTTTGGATTAAAAGAGTATGTACTTAATTTTATTCTCCACAAAGTAAAAATTCATAGGAGCTGGCATGATTTCTGCAATGTCTTTTCTATGTTTGCCTTCTGCTGATGTTACAGATTCCATATCTGAGAACTGCTATCCACTTTGTTCTTTGTCTTTCATACTGAGAGTAAAGCTGATGTAAACAGGTTTTGGACTGGTCCTAAACTCATTCCCCATTTAATGAGCATTCTTTCCAGTGTTGTGGTCATTACATTTTGTATGATGCTTCTGAGGTCTCAGAAAACAAACTTGCTGTCAATCTGCTGCAGTTTGGTTTGCACAGCTACAGACAAACATTTGCTTTCTTTGGTGATCACCAGCACTGTTTACAACAGTGCTGTGGGGCAGATAAGAAGGCACTGACTTTTATCACCTGGACAATCATACAATATTAAAATCCATACTGATACATATTTTAGGGTAATTTTTTGTAGCTTGCTGTGCATTACCTTGGACAGCATACCTCCCTTAACCTCTCAAAACCTGGGCACTGCCTTCTGAAGAGCCTCTGTGTTTGATTAGGAGGAAGTGGAAGACAGAGAGGTGGGTGCTCTAACTATTCCCCTCCACCTCCCTGCTGTGCTCCTGTTCCTCACTGCCAGCCAGCCAGCAAGCAAGGATTGTGAGTACTGTAGAGGGATTGTGGACACTGTAGAGGGACTGTGTTGTATTGTGTCCTCTCCTTCAGGAAGGCAGGGGAACAGAATACTGAAGTACTTCTTGAACTTTCCAGTCTAATCTAAATATGTTCCTGCCCAAGGTGTTTGTGTAGTTTGTTACAGATCAAAGTGAGTTGTGTTTTGCCAGCTAAACTGGAAAATACATCCTACTTCTGTCTCTGCTCCCTCCTTTGGAGGCTGATGTCCATCTGCTGTTGTATTTTACTTCCAGGTTTTTTTTCTCCATTTATTTATTTAGTCTCTGAGTTTTTTGTCTCATGTATACAGGAAAATAATACAAACTTGTGCATAATGTACCTTTCCCTAATGCAAAATGATTTTTTAAAAAGATACCTTTAGAAATCAAATCAGCCATTAACCATTTCAATATTTGCTTTGATTGTATGTCTGTGTACCTATCTGGATATCCAAGTTGTTCTTGATATAGTAATCCTTTCCTACAACTTCCTGTAGCATTCATTTTCTCACTTTCTCATGTCCAATTTCCATTTTTTACTATATTACTTCAAAATATCATTTCAAAACCTGTTTGTAGGGTGTGTTATGTGTGTAAATTATGAAACTTGGATGATGTCAAACTAGGATGATACTTCTTTTGGTTTTAATGATTGTCTTCCACCAACTCTTATGAAACACATTGCTTCACCATCAAACCCCTACATACTTGGTGTTTGAATTACATTTCACCACCAGTGAACAGTGAACAGGAATGAATTGTTGCACCTGCTCGTGACAGGGAAAAGCAGTTAAAGTCACTAGTGCCAAATTCGCCAGAGGATAAATCCTTGTGCTGAGGGTTTGGTGTTTGTGGTGCTGTATGAAAAGTGAAGACAGGTTTTCACATAATTTTCAGCAATAAATGGGCTCTGGAACAGAAACTGAAGTGTGCCATATGAAAAAGACACTTTAATTCTGTGGCTGATTATCACAGGGTATTCTGCATTTAATTTTGCCCTCCCTAGGATTAAAGAACAGTAAAATTTGCATTCTGCAGTGATGCTTAATTGGTATGAATGGTCTTGAGTTTTGATTTGTGTTATGCAAGTTGGCTTCTGGATGCTTCTATAGATAAGCTCTGTGCTGTTTAAATATCTGTAGTAGTATGATGATACCATAACTGAGTTTCCTCACAGACCTGAAATTAATACAGTACTAGTAGTCTCTCGATCTTTAAAAAAACCACTGTTTTCCTTTAATATAATCTTCAATAACAGTGTAATGTTTTTCTTGCCTTTTACAAATTAAATCTTTCCACTTATTCTACATTTTTCTGTCATAACCTTCTGTCTTTGTATCTGCAGTTATGCTGCTGCTATCTTGCTTTAAAAGTGCAATAAAATATGAGGTACTCTGAAGTTTTTTACCAAACTTACTAATTTTTTGCTTAGATGCCTTGGGGTGGGGGGAGAGGAATAGGGGGAGAAGCAAAGAAAGCTGTTTAGATATTCCTAATTCTTTGTCCTAGAAGTTTTGTTGGGTCCAGGCAGAATTCCTCCCACTTTTTCTGCTTTAGCTCCATCCCTGTCTCCTTCTTAGAGTTCTCCAGGAGTTTGCTTTTTCATTTAAATATATACATCTAGACTTTTTGTCTCATTTCTTGCTTTACTTTAATTTTTGTGCTGCACTTACGAGTATGACTTACCAAAATTTATTTGCAGTCATGTATTTTCAATATGTTCTAGTTGCATTATTTCTATTGTAAAGATGCTACCAAGCAGTTCATGACTACTCTCAGTAGGAACTAAGTGAGCAGCTATCCCTAGAATTAATAGCATGTTTTTACTGTATCCACTCTGACCTGTTGCATTAAGGATAGAAAGAAGTAGAACACTGTCAAATAGGATATTTGAATAGGGTTTTTTGATTGAAATAAAAAAAGCTGTCCATGAGATTATACCTTGATGGCTCTGTTCATGCATTATTTTGAATACTAGCACTGTGTTATTTGTAAGGGCAGAAAATAGCAGCACTAAAGCTTTTGGATATTGTTCAAAAGAATGAACAGGGAATTCAGTAAAATACACTCAATAACAATCAGAAATTCTAGGGAATAGCAGCATTTTGCAATAGGCCTTGAGTATATTTTCTTAAAAAGGAGAAAAATTTGATTTCACCTTTGAGAAAAAATCAACAAACAAAATTGAGAAATGAGGCATGGATAACTGCATCATAAGCAATATGTGTGGGTTTTGCTGCATTAGTGTACTTAGGGTGACTGCTTTTTATTACAGAATGATCTACTTACACAGTTTTATTGTAATGTAGAAATGTTCTAATGTTGTGTGCATGTTGCATGTAGGTTTCTTCTGTTAGCATAGTACAGTCTGGTGACTTTTTTCCAGTAAAAACATGGCATCTGTTGTACATAAGAGTTTTCTGAGTAGAATGGTGTCATGTGCTTTCTGAGTAGAATGGTGTCATGAGCAACCTGAGCAGTCATATTCCTGGTTTTCTCTGCATTGTCTCTTAATTCATTGTTGTGTTGATCATTAGTGTGAAAGAAGCTTTATTATTATGTGCTGCCTGCATGACTGCATACAGCAGAAACAGCCATTTTTCATTTACTTTGTGTTGCCATCAAACTATGCCTTACTAAGATTTCATTTAATTTCATTTCTTTTTTCTTTTTTCTTTTTTTTAATTTTTTGTTTGTTTGTTTGTTTGTTTTGTTTTTAAAGGCCCTGTGGAGCTCTCCATGTTCTGAAGGCTTAGTTTTCAAACCTATCAGCATCTCATTGGTTCCATCATTATTAAATTAAAAAGCCACATCTGGACACTCTGCACTTACGGATATAATTAAATACTGCTGTATATGAAATGAGCTGCAAGTTACCATTGCTGGCAGAATTCTACTACTTAAGATAATATTTGTATTAGGAACAGTCAAACATCACTTTTTTTGGGCAATATCTTCATTATTAAGTGTATCTATGAATAAATTATTAGTAAGCTATGAAAAAGTTATTATTTGAAATAAAAATTATTCTTACCATTTTGTGCACTTAGTCATCTTATGGTGATTCACTTCAAGTATGAAAATAAGAAAATCCTTCAGTCATGCTTGTCTCTTAAGATTGAAAAAATATGTCTTCAGGATCTGGAAACCTGAGGAAACCATAATTTTTTTAAAACCTGTATTTTTCCTTTCCAATAATACTATTGCACTGACTGTGAATACAGGGTCAGGACCTTTCAATATGTGGTCTTATAAATGTTCATAAGGTTGTACATAATTCTTATGTGGGATTCAAGAAACATTTCTGTAGGGTATTTGGTAAGCTTTTAGAAGGCCAGAATTTACCCAGCTTTATCCCAGAAAACAGAAGGCCTGATCCTAAAAACACACACTCTGATTTTTTAATCCATTAGAATCGTTGCTTTACTCTACTTTCTAATTTTCCTGTGGCTTCTAACATTACTAAGAGAGCATCAATGGGGGCAAAGTAAACATTGTGTTTGCTGGATGTGACTGGGCTGCTTGAGTGGATCGTAGTTGTTATTTAGAGGGCTAGGATGGGGGTGAGTGGGGAAGGGTAATTCCTAGTTTAGGGCTTTATTAAGCAAGAAACCAGTGAAGTTCACCATTGTCAGTTGCTTCAGTGTAACCTTACCCAGGAAGGACTTCGTTCACCAGGATGTACTCTACACCCACCCTTACCAGGTAAGATTAGAAGGTGCTTGTGCCAGCAGTATTCTTCACCTTTTCTTCTAATATATTTTCTTACTAACAAGAAACAGTGCTTGAATCTTTTTATTATGCCATTTCAGTCAGGAGTCATAGTACATAATACAAACAGTTACTCAACTGGAGCAACAGTTTAGTACCTTTAGCTTTAATTTCAAACTGAAGACATACTGCATTCATTCAAAAATAACATTTTACTAGTTATTACTAAATGGAGCAGAACTGAAAATAAAAGTATTCAGCTAAATATTCATGCCAATCTTTAAAGTAAATGAACCTTCTTCACAAGGGATGTTGCATTATATTGGCTGATTTTGTACCACTTAATATGATGTTACTGTTTCTCAGTCTTAAATTGCCATCTCTTTAATCCTAACAGTCATCCTTCAGCAAACTCTCTTGCCCTTTTGGTCAGGCTGCCTGGAATTTCTTTGTGTGTATAATTGCATAGTTCGTACTGTATTTGTTGGAAATATCTTGTAAAAGCAATTAAGTAGCGAATGCATAATTTAAAGAAACTACAGAAACAAGTATGTGCATATTATCCTTTTGAACTTCACCTTCCTTGTTGAACTTCGCCTGTTAACACTCTTTCTTCTTTCGTTGGACAAAAATCCTTTCTGTAATCATTGATAAGCATAGAAATGCCTACCTCTTACTTCTGTCTTTCATCACTCTTTCATGCTTTCTTTTTTCATCACTCTCTTTATTATGGTAATATTTTCAGTATTTGTCAGATACTGCTCTTTGGAAGAGCATAGAGACAACATTTTTCATAGTAATTTTTTGGCACAGAGGTAGGTATTTCACTTAAATATATATGGATAATGGAGAGGGTTGTGAAAATTGTGTAAGTTAATGAAAAAAGAATAGTGGAATTAAAAAAAAAATGTTTCCAGGGTTCTAATGAGAAGGAAATAAGTTTCACTTTCTCAATAAAGAAGCTTTTTGCCTGTCCATCCAAAGTCTGTGAAAGAATGCTTTGAAATGCTGAAAGAGCTAGTTTAATTCTGTATCTGTTGCATCACAGAGATGTTGCAAGCAGCCATCATTTTAATTTAAAACTGAACCCAGCCCTTTGGCTTTTGGGGTAGACTGTAAGAGGTGGGTTTTTAACTTTACCATTATATTACCTTTAACTTCCAGTATGTTTTTTATAATTTCTTTGGTTTATTTTCATTTTTCTATAGCTTTACAAAGTAGTATGAGCCAATAAAAATTGCTGTTTGCTATTTTGCTCACCTAGCATTTGAATGATCTGGATAAAATCATGACTGACAAGTACTATTCAGACTTCAAGGTTACACAATTGATACTTTTTATGCATAGGCAAGAACCTAATGCTGGTTTAATTAAAGTCCTAACAGTCTGATCAAAGATTTAAAAAAAAAAAAAAATTCCAGTAGAGAGTGATACAGAACATCTAGTTCAAATAGTCAAAAATAAATATATATAATGTTCCTAGTACCTATCTCTTCCTTTGATGTATTTGATTTATTGCTCATTCTTGCACAGCCTTTTGCCATCTGAAAGTCAGTGGGTTCTGGTTAGTTGTGGGAGCATTGCAGTAAATCTGCTATTACAACTGCTTCTAGGAGTCCAATAGTAATATTGATTTCTTTCTCCTCATTCTGGAATACAGTTGGGATCTCTCTTATATATTTGTTAACATGTTGTACACCTTGCTCTTACCATTGATTTCCAGTGCATGTGACATCTCTGTTACCCTTACGGCTGCTTTTACCACACTCCAAAGATTTCTTTCCTTTGATGGTGAGTAACTTCGTAGCCATGGAGCCTCTGGTGTCATCCAATGCCTGAAATTAGTTGGACTGCTTGTTCCTGAAAGATCATTCACAGAGTGCTTGTTACTGGTATCTGTAAGATACAAATATCTAGCTGAAAAAGCCACCCCTGCCCGTCTCCCCACCACCAAAACCTTGCCAGGTAAATCCTATAACAGTTTTTACATGACATAACTATAAAAAACTGAACAGCTGGTACAGAAAGGGTAATAGGAATACCAGTAATTCCTGGTCATTTGGTAACTGCCCTTTAGAGCTTAAGTAAATTATCCTGTAAATATTCAAAAATAAAGTCTTCTGTGAATACTCAAGTAAGCCAGGCAAAAATAAATTATTCCCGTGTGATCCAAAGGCTGTGTCTTGTTCCAAACAATGGTAACACAGTGTTAACAGAGATACAACACTAAAACAGTATTGGCAAAATACTTTGTTCTCATTCTGAGAATTGGCATTTAACAGGTGCAGAGGTTTGTTACTTTAACTAGCACACAGTGTTTGTCTCAATTTGATGCTTTACAAGTGGTACCGGATAACCTGAGTTTGCTTTCTGCATTTTCCTCCAGGGACTTGTGAATGTGCAAGTGCAAGGCTGTTTTGTACAGCACAGGAGGGAGAAAAGTAGAAGTTGAGTGAATGGACAGTTAACAAAGGTGCAAAAATGTTACAGCTAGAGCAAAAATTCTGTGATAAATGTTGAAAGGCTAAGAAGGAACAAGAGTGATTTTAACAGTTATGAGCAGTCAAAAGGCAGACAAGTCTGAAAAAACCTGGGGTACTGCAGAGAGGCAGAAAGGTTACATCCTGCTTGAACTGAAGGTAGATTTTTTTTCTTCAGTCAGAGTTTTATTTTTGTGTTTTTTTAAAAATAATTTTTTTAAGCGATTTCAATATGAAAATAGACAGAACATGTGAATAATGGCATAGGATTTACTCTGTTGTAACTCAATTGAATTTGGGGCAATAAAGAATTCCTGTAGCTTGTCATGTTTATAAAGGGCATTTAAAATAATTTGTAATGTGATCATTAAGAGTTTTCGTGGGCATAGGTACTGTATGCCTGGTGAAAGAGCTGGAAATTTCCTCAGGTTTGAGTTGATAGGAGAGAAGTGTCTTATCTTCTGAAACTGAGTTTCTCCAGTATTAACCAGTGGTTTTTAGGTATATTTGCACTGTTTTGTCACTTCACTAGTTTAAACTGCTCAGTATGCTTCAGAATTTTAGTTAAGTGTATAAATAGATGTTTTACTAAAGAAACAGAAAGTGCCATTTCTATTGTTGACCTATTGCTATTTCTTCTTGAATACAACTGCAGTGAGAACTATATCCAGGCTGTGTACTTGGCCTTCATTTCAAAACAATGCTCTCTTAGTATTCATTTATTCCTTTTTAGTAATGGAAGCTTCTACTTCATAAGAGTCAACAGTATATTAACATTAATGATGAAACAGCAAGAAGGAGCATGAAGGGAAAGGATTATAAATGAGATTTGGGAAGCATTAATATGTTTCTTTTGTATTGTACAAAAAGGCATTAAATTGATAGCAGAATCTACTGGATACAAGCAATAAAAGGAAAAAAGTTCTGTTTAGTTGCTAGAAAATGCATTACAAAAAAAAAACTAAAACAAAAACAAGCAAACAAAAAAAAACTTGCAAAGATTTATTTTTGTGTGTGCGCCTATTAAATCATGCTGGAGTTGAAAGTGCACTAATTAGATACCATATTACAACTTTATATTCAGTACCAGCTTCATTACTTTTAGGGAGAATTTAATTCATCTAAAAATACCAAGGACAAGCTTGGTGGTGCTGTTAATGATAAGTTTAATGATGAAATTAAGTGATATCTTTGTATTTGCTACTAAAATAGAGGGGTTTGATCTATATTGTGTAATGGTGCATGCATACTCTGGAATATTTGGAGAGAAATGCCAAAACCGGCACTAACGTATTACATTTTAGGCAAAGAATGGGGAAAGCACAACTCCATGAAACAGGTGATGGAGTCAGTAGGATTTTCATATCTCAAATGTATAAAACAATTTTAAGTGCACACATCAAAAACATGAGCTTCCCAATGTGCAAGTATTAAAAAGCGTCTGTGTGAATATAACTTTGTGTATGTGTGTATGTCTATTTCATTTTCCAGTCTGTGATATGACTCAGGAGAAAAAATTAATGCACAGACAAATCTACTACGGGAGTCCTGTTGTGTTATGAATAAATTTTGCCAAGAGAACCCATAAGAAATTGCCAAATTCCAGATATTACAGCAACAAAGACAACATGATAAAAGGAAAGTTTCAGTGGTTAGAGGTAAAATTTGCAAATGGACCAATTCAGTGGTTCTGTCAGGTTTCAATGAAGTCAGCTTTTGAGATCCTGTACATTTTGCAAGCATCCATATAACCTGAAAAACACTTCAGTAATTGAAAATGAAGAAAAATTGTGAGACTAATGATGAACAGCTGGCTTCTCAGACATTTTCATGCATCTGCTCATATTACCACCACCACAAGTTTCTTTGAAGGCTTGTGGAACTGTCTCTTGTCACTGGTTCGTATATATATATATTATACATACACACACACACACATATGTATAGTGAAATAAATCCAGGAATTTTTAATCCTTCTGATACCTTGACAGAAGTGAGCCCATTTTTTTCTGTGTCAGAAGTTTGCTGAATTGCTAATCTTAATATAGAATGAGCTGAAGCCATAGGTAATGTTGCTTACGGGACTCTGGAACTGATGAGAACCTTTCAGTGAACTCAAGGCAGGGCTAAGAGGTTGTGTCATTTGTGCTTTCCTGGATTTAATTGGAATCTGGGACAGAGTGTCTTACTGTGCTTCAGGAGATGCTCCAGTGTGAGCTCTCCATGGGCTGCAGTTCCTTTAGGACATATCCAGCTGCTCCAGTCCAGTTCTCTCCAGAGGCCACAGTTGTGAAGGTCTTCTTCTGTCCCTGAAACACCTTCTCGTGCTTCTTCACTGATTTGGAGGTTAACACTGCTTTTTCCTCACCATTTTTTCCTTCACTTCTCTGCATCCTGGTGTTTTTTCTTGCTCTCCAATATGTTTTCAGAGATTTTTAGTGATGCTCACTGTGCCCTGTGTTTCCGTTCATTGTAGATCTGCCTGGCAACAATTTTTGTCTGGTCTTTTCCCACAGAGGCCATCCTGCAGCCCTCCCACTGCCAACACTTTGCCACATAAACTCATGGAGAAGCAAGCAAAAGCAAAACGTAACCCCACAGCTCACCTGAATGGGATGGACATTAATAATCTTAAATTTGCTTTGTATGTTAGGAAAGTGCTTGCATAGAGTTACAGATCTGCTAACATGTGAGAGATGAGTATCATAAAAGTGGCTGAGTAGAGGTGTGAGTTTAGGTCCATAACAAATTCAGGAACAAGTGGAACTGCATAACTTCTGTTCCAGAATACCTGGATCCACTGAGACTGGTGGTGTTGGTGATGACTGCTGTGCGTACATCCATTGACTTCCATTGGTGCTCCAGGCCGAGATCCCTTTTTTCACTGCAGAAGCTGGGCATTACATCACTTTAGGAGGAAGGGAAGAAATTAGCTGGTTGATTCCATTCCTAATCACCAGGTTTTTCTGTTTTCCTTTCTCTTATTTCCATGTCTGCAAATTTCTCTTGCTGTTGGAAGTATTTGCAAACTCTGTTAGTGGTGGGGCTTTTGTTCTGGCTCATTATTTTCCCCTGCTGTTGCTCCTTTGCTCATTTCCTTTTATCTAGCTGTATTGTTTTTATTCTCTCTCCATATTACAGTCCCATTTGGCTCATCCTCTCCTTTCTTTTCTATAAAACATGATTTTTATCACCCATAAAACATGCTTCTAAAACTTCAACAATACTAAAAACCGGAAAGTCACACTTTTTCTTGTAAATTCAGTTTTGCCTCAGTCTTTTTCTTACTTTTAGGAAGAAGGGAAAAGAGAAAAATACTTTTCAGGCAAAATTATCCATACGGAATAATTCTCGGGGGCTAGGAAGTGATACCTTTTCTGTAGTTCTTAATGCTAGTTGCTATGTTCAAAATCTATGAAAAGAAAATAATGCCATTTTCAATTCTTTGGAGGTTAAGGTAATTTCATTTATCTTTTTAAGTGTCTAGAAATTATATTGGTTTATTCTATCTTGTACCAGAAAAGAAATTCCTGTAAAACTTGTTTATCCACCATTTGGTTTTCTTGAACTATTCGTGACATCCTCTGAAAGGAATATCAGGGAAGTTGTACTGTGTGCTGTTAGTTCGGATTGCATAGAGAGCAACCATTTTTAGCTGACCTGGACTTCAGAAGAGATCTCACAGTTCTTGTTGCACAACAACAAGATTGCTTCAATTGTTGAAGTTCTTTGAAAGTCTGGATGAGTTACTTAATGTTATAATAAAGATAGGCAAATTTAATATCTTTACAACATTGGGCAGCTTTCCTTTCGAAGACACTAATTTCTTCTATGTTTCTATCCTGCACTGTTCCAGCTGTTGTTCCCCTTACCCCTGGGTTGTAAATAGTGTATATAAAATGCTCCTTTACTTTTTATAAAATTAATTATTTTGTGATTAGTACCATTATTTCTCCATAACCATAAAAAACCACGCTCAAAGACTTGGGGCCATGTGTTCATAAAAATATTCATCTTGTTCTTGTATTAATTTGAGCAGATTATTGTAAGACCAAATAAAAATCTCATTAAATGCACCTGGCAAATCATAACCACTCAAGATTTTGCATGGCAGGATTTCACCTCCTTTTAACAGGAGCCCTTTTGAAGGCCAGGTTTATAGAACTCTCCTGTTGTCTAGGTCATTCTTGCCCAGGGGAAGCCTGCCGCTGCTTCAGACTTTCTTAGCCATCAGACTGAGAAAACTACAGAAATATTTACAGTGTAGAGCTCAATACCTGTAGCCAGAGCAAGCTCTGTTTTCAGTGAAAAAGAAGGAAACGTGAGCAGCCCAAATCAACTTCCTTGTTCAATTTGGGATGCCAGAACATTGTATTGAACTACCTGAGGCTTTAGGGTGAGTCTTTCAAAATCTCTTCTGCACATTTTCTTAGTTATTTGGAGTTTCTTTTGCACATAGTCAGCTTTTTTTTTTCTTTTTGCAAAAACTCATTAAATATAACTCCAACAGTAATGTGAAATTTATTCTTTAACCCTTACCTGCATAAATTTGTTCCACTCTGTGTGTGTGTATGTGTGCGTAAGAGCTGATGTTGATATTTCAAATAAATAGCAGGGAAACCTCCCACAGCACGTGACATTTTTTCCATCTTACACCTCTCCCAAGACTGAAGTCTAGGTCAGTTCTCAGAGGTTAACTAGTGCTTTATTTCTGAAAAAGGTCTGCTGCCTACAGAAGACTATTTTCTTTTGGAATGTGCCAGTGTGGGAGGCGTTGGGGAGGGAATCAGGGATGAAAATTCTATGATATATTTCATGGAGTGTTCCATTTTTTAAATATTTTTTCTTCCTTCCCCTTCCCCTTTTCCTCCCAGGCTTCTTTGAGACTTTTTCTTTGTCAGCACTTTGGTTTCCATTCTTCTCCTGTGCTCATTTGTGAACATTCATCTTCCCCATCTGCAGTTCTCATTCTTGCTCGGCGTCTTTCCTTGAAATATGTCTTTTTTATTTTCTTTGGAGTCACATTGATAGTACAGAACCCGTAACTTAAACTCTTGAAGTGCAAGCTTGTATGGAGATACCAGTGAAGCCAAGAGGGAAAAGTTTTGACTGTAGAATAAAATTTCCAATTGGAAAAAGTTACTGCATAGTTTTTACAAAGACTTTTTTGCCTTACTCAGCATCTCTATCAGTTATTGCAAAATAAGTTGTTTGCTTATGTTAAGAAAATAAGTTACATCAAAGGTTGTCACAAAACCCTCACATATATATATATATATGTATATATTTTCTTTTTCCTGAAATTCTCCAAGCTCTTGGTTAGTGTTGAGTTATTGCATCTGGTGTGGACTTCCTAAATGCATATTGAATTAGCACATCAGTATTACTGAGGCAAGTAAGCTTTGACTGGGGCACAAGCACTCCAGAAATAATAATGAGGATATTTAAATGTTCTGACACTTTCTCCTATGGTTTGCCATCATTTTCACCTGCTTTGTCTTTAGAAGCCAGTGTCTGACTACAGAGTCAACATCAGTGGCAAGTTCCAGTTGTAGCTGACAATTGGAGGACCTACATGATGGACTCTGCACTTTAATCATAATCTTTACTACAGGTGTTTCTGTGTCTAAATCAATGTTGCTTTGGTCCTGGCACCATGGGTAAAAAGCTCTGCCAGTTAGGCCTGGTTTTGATATCTGCAGAGCTGTCATAGAATTGCAGCATCCCTTGGAAGTGCAAGAGCTTATACCACTTCCTTGCCTACTAGTTTCTGTTATTTTGCTTAACTTCAGTCAGAATTAAAATAACCAAGAAAACCCACATGTAGGACTTCTTTTAAGATGTTCCTTCAAAATTATGTTGCTGAGCTCTGTGGGGAGGGATAGGACAAGTTTTGGGAGAGAGAATGTTTGTTCCACAGGACAGTTTAGATTCTCATCCTTAGAGTCAAACTGTTTCCCAGATTGGAAGGGAGCCAGAATCTAGCTTCCTTTATTTAATCACCAATTAGATAATTGCTGTTTTTCCATGTAAAAAGTGGCACAGGCACTAGACATACCACAATAGCAAAAAGCTACCTCCTCTTTGGAATTGCTTTGTATTCAATGCAACCTTTCCAAAGTAGTTGATCAGATGACCTATGGTTATAAGAAGCAGTGTGCTGGTGTTGACACACTCTTAATTTCAATTTACCAAGGTAGGAATTGGCCAGTAGCAGCTCTGGCTTTTACAGGTTGTTGAATAGCCGTGCTTGAAAACTTTTGTTTCTGTTGTCTAAATTATTTATGAGGCCTGAGGTTAGGCAAAGTTGGCAAACCAATTTATGCTTGTGCATGATTATACTACCTACAGAAGGAGTACAATTTCATTTCTAGGTCTAAACGGAAATAAAATCCAAATCACAGCATAAAGTGTCAAAGGATCTCTAAGGCTTATATAAAGTAAGATATCCAAAGGGCTTTTTTCTTGGGTCTCTTAATAACATATTTTAAGGAGGGTAAAGTTGCTTGCTGCAATAAATATTAACTTTGATAGCTCAACATCTTACTGTAGTTTTCTTGTTTCAGAAGAACAATTGGTTTTAGTAGTGTGATACACCACTAGACTTTAAGGTAGTCCAAATTATATTTAAGGTCCAGGGCCTTCTTTTAGCAAAAAATCAACTTCCACCTTGAACAGTATCTTTGTTTATGAACTAGGTCAGATCAGTACCCAGATCCTTACCTGGAACTTATAAGGACATGCCCTTATATACTGAATTTTGTTATACATCAGCCCAAATATATAACTGCTTTTAAGTACCAGCTCTAGTTGACAATTTCCAAAAACCTTAATGTTGATTGTGTATTTGTATCAAGATAGCTGTTGAAATTTTAAATACTTTTGTAATGTAAGTGACCCAGAGACAACTTTTTAGAAAAGTTTGAGGAGCTCGTAGGTTTGTAGAGGAAATAATAGTTATTTGTAAGTCTAGAGGATGGGATTTGGTGTTGCCTTTTTTTTTTCCCCCCCTTAGTAGAGCTTTTTTCCATTACTACAACTCCTTTTGTGCATCACTGAATTTTCAGTTAGCACAATGGATGTTTTCCAGTGTGAACCTTTTGTACATGAAAGGTGCTGAAATCTTTGTCTTGTACTGATGAGTATTAATTGCTGTGTCACTTGTATGAACGCATGAAACTGTCATGTCCTAGAAACAGAGACTTTTCACTGTATTTGCCTGAAAGAGGGTTCACCATTGCTAGAATAAAAATCTTCTTTGCCTTTAAAAAACTGCTGTGAAAGGTGTCAGAGATGGGAACCATCCTTTTTTCTTTTTTTTTTTTTCCCTCATAATGGGATCTAAAATGGAATATGCTGTTCATTTATTTGTGTGAACATAAATAGAATAGTATGATTTTTTTTTTTTTTGGTACAGTTCCTGGGAATGCATATGCAAAGATGGAAGTAAAAGCTATTTGCAGATTGTAAGAAATGGAACAGAAATTGCTTGCTGCTTCCTTTGTTTAGCTCTCTGAATTCAAAAATTATTTAAAGTTTATGCCTTGCTCTGGCTTTGTGTGGCTTTTGTACCTTATTGACGGTTCTGGTCAGACTTCATTTTGTGATGAAACCGTGCCTTACGTGGAGGGACACAGTGTGGGTATTCAGCTCTCTGTCACTTCTGAGGCCAAGAGAAGTGAATATTCTGTCACCTTTTCTCAGCTGTCACACTGAACCCTGGTATCCTGGTCTGTGCAAAGTGGGAGCACTCCACCAGGGAATTCTGGTCCACCATAAGCCATGTGCATTGCGGTGCCTTTTGTGTAGGCATGATCACATGCCTTTTGAAAGTTTTTACTATGAAGGCTTATGAAATGAAACTGAAGTATGTAGTTCTCCTTGTTTAAAAATACGTTATTTAAAAAAAGTGATGCTGACTTCATTTAGTCTGTTGCTTGAGCAAGTGTGATTCATGGTTAATCTTCACTTGCATATGCTTATTGCAAACACTACTTAATCCTATTTGCAAGGACAAATTATGATTAATGCATATCCTTAAAATTTACACCTAATTAGACAGAATATAATCTCTAAATTTGTATAAATAGAACTTAACATTTTAAACATTGTAGATAATAAGCAATTTTCTGAACTTAAATTTGCATGTGCTAATTAACGGCTGCTTCATTGTATTTACATTTGCAAACAGTTTTTTTCTAATTACTCAATTTAGCGCTCTGTGAACAGAGAAAAATTACATAAACATTTCCCACCTTATTTTATATCTAGATCAGCTTTTGTTGAATTAAATTAATGGCATTTTATTTAACAATTGCTATAGATTTAATTGAATATACCTATACTAAAAAAGGGGGTAAATTTTGAACTTTTATCCTTTTACTAGATTGATGAATCTTATCCTTGGAAAGCTAAACTTCCCTTAGGTAGTAATAAACTTGATCACAGCATGCTAAAAATGCATGGGTCAGTATGCAATATAACAAATTTCTTGTGATAATAAATATCTTAGTAATAATAAATACCTTAAAAATTTTTTTATATGTACACTTTTTTGTCCATTCTAAAATACAAGATTTTGAGATCTGGACAATCTAAAGTCCTGAAGGAAAAGAAAATTTCTCAGAGGCCTTAATTTTTGATTCTGTTTCCAGAGGCAGATTAAAAAGTACATATACACATTGTGATGAAATGGATAATTTGTACAACATGGTAGTTAAAGCAGAGTATTAATTTGCAACTATGATATGCTAAAAATAAAAGCTAGCAGATCTTACTTTTGCAGCTGGTCTTTTACAAACTACCTCTTTCTAAAATAAAGTAAAGCCCATAGCTGAAACCCAATCATTATCTTGTATTTAAATCCATTCACTGCTTTCAAAGAATTTTAATTTTTTTTTGTTCCCTACCATGAGTCAAAAAATATTTTTTATAAACATTTCCTATCAGTAGGTAAAAAATACACTTCAACCATCTCATAAAATCATAGCTATTAACAGTAATTGGTGATTATATACTGCTTAGAGAAATATTTGTTGTTTTGGTTATTGGATATGCCAGCTATAGTATAAATACATAAACCTGAAATGATTGGTAAAGACTTTAAATACATTTGATCTGAGACATTTTATTCTTTTGGTCATTGTATTTTCTACACTACTAGTGTGAGTTTCTAATTTAAATAAATGGAGGATCTTAGAGCAGGTCTTGACGTTGCTGCCAGTTTAACACTGGGCTTCATAATGTGAGATGTAATGCAGGTCAGAGATGTAGCCTATTTTTTACCTCAGGCGTGTGGTAGTGGATAAATTGTCTGTATTCAATATATGGAAAGCTGCAGTACAGACTGATGAAAAGTTCAATTTATAATTTTTTTCTGAAATAACCTCAGTAAGCCCAATTCAGAGGTCATTCAAATCAGCTTTAGTTAGACTATCCAGTCATTTCATTTCAGGCTATCCTATCGTTTCTCCTTAAACCATTTCTCTGTTCATCAGTCAGTCCATGAATTTCACCTTTTGGGCTTGTAATTACACTTGGTAGTACTTGAAAAATTACCAACTTTATTATCTTTTTTTTTCAGGTTACAGTGTGTCTTATTCTTCTGAGTCAAAAATGGACATCCATTTTAAGGAATAATTCTGTGGGGTTTTTTCATGAATGTTGTAACTCTTTACATGCATATGCTTTTGGTTTGTTTATTAACTGCTCAAAAAAAGTCTCCAGGGAAAGCTTCTGACATGCTTCCATTGGAGGGGGATTCATTACATGTCAAACAGATTGGGCAGAAAAAAAAAATTGAGTGGAGAACAAGAGAAGCTCTTTTACTTCCTGAGGCTTACCTGGTATTTGGAGGTTTGATTTCTTAGTAGTGCTTGATCCATCTGTGACTGTTGAGACACAACTACACGTTTTAATGCACCTTATTTAAAAAAAAAAAAAAAAAGAAAAAGATTTAATGCTTGGGGGGTTTTGGCCTGAAAAAGACACACATTCTGTATTCAACAACCAAGCATTATTAGGATCAAAGTAGAAAGACAAGATCCTCTCAAGTGTTTTAATCAAATGTTTTCATTTCCTTCAGAAAACTTAAACCCAATCCTCTTTATGCAAGTTTTCATTTCTAGTTGCATCTATTTAACCTTCCACAGACTGTTGCTTCCCTTCTTTTAAGTTCTGAAATCAAGCTCTTTGCTCTTCCTTTTAATTCTCCAAGCCTACAGAAAAGCAGTTTAATTCATATTCACATGTTGTGACACTGTTGTGTCACTGAAATTTTGGCAGTTTTCTGTACGTTTGCCTACCTCACATTACGTGTGTAATTTCCTCAGAGTTTTAGCTTTAAAAGAGACAGATCTTATTCACAGGTACAAATCTGATCTTTAAGTTCTGACAATTGTTACTCTGAAATTTGTCTGCTTTTGTCTGTTTAAAGACTTTTTGGACAAAAGTCTTCAAAATCAAAACATTCTGTAATATAAATAGAACAACTTTCCCTTTACTGGGATTCAGTTTAGATAGATTACAGTTATTCACGAGGTCCCTGTTTCACAATTGTTTTTAAACCTTAAACTGCATCATTTATGTGGTGTTGTTCTTAAAATAATGTCGCTATTGAATTTCAAGAGCTGTCCACAAATTGTGGAAATTGTGATCCAATGGTAATTTATATAAAAATGTTTGCCAGGCACTTGCAAGAGCTGGAAGTAATCACTGCTAAGGCAATTTGAGTCTCCACGTGTGTCTTCATTTAGGTATTCACTTAGGCTCTCATAATTACTTAAATGTCACATTTAAACATTTAATCTTTTTTCCATGCCTTAAGAAAGCCGAGTGCTTACCGTGGCAACACCAGTTATGTGCAGGGAGAGAGTGCTACATTTTGTATATATGTATATATGCCCAAGTGGATCAGAAACATAGCTCCAAGACACCCAAAATAATCCTTTCTGTCAGCTGAGTGCTGGTTAAAGTTTCCTGAGATTGCTGCTTTGTTTTTGGGCTGCATTTCAAGACTGGAAATTAATAACTTGTGAAAGTCCAAAGGAACTAGAAGGAGATGAGCTAAAGACAAGAAACCATCTCTTGTTCAGAGAAATTGCTGGAGTCTGAATAGCTTAAAGAAAACCATACTAGAGACTGACATGGATCTCTAAGCTTAGAGTTTCAGCTGAAACTGTTTGTGTATCAGTTCTTTTGCTGCTTTAGTGTTGCATATAAACAATAGTGAAACTGAGAGAGTTAAGGCTAAGCGGAAGAGAGGAGAATGTCAATAATTCTTTATGAGTAGGAACCTGGGAAGCAAAAAATATTTATTAGCAAAAGCAGCCTTCAATGGTACAGATCTGAGGTTACCTGGGAAGGATCACCCTGGGATTCAGTTCCATCGCAGAGTGGATATCTGACTTCCTGCTGTCCCTTTCAGTCATGCTGAGCTGCTCACTCATCTCATGAATTTACATCTTCACTTCAAAAAATTATCAGTTTTCTACTGGCTGCCTCAGTTTGAGAGCTGTTCAAAGCCGGGTCTGGCCATTTAAAGAACAGTGTCATGAAATTGGGAACAGTAGGTGATTATCGGGAAGACTGACCTCCCTGAAGATGTTATTCACTCCAGCCAAACCTGTTATTGACAGTTTGCCACTGAATTTGTGCTAGCTCTCCACAGACAACCTGGAGAGCCAATCCAGGATGGCATTCACTTCCCTACTGGGTTTTGGTGCCACTGCTTGAGGTCCTGCCCAGGCTCCTAGGGATGTGAGACCAGCCAGTGCTTTTAAGAAAGGAGTAGCAGGAGGCTCAGCAATACTGTTGCTGCTGACTGGTGTGGCACTTAAGGTCTCCATGAAAGCAGAGGGCCTAGGGGCTTTTTCCTTTTTCCCCATAGTGGACAGTGATTTTCAGGTGTTTGGGTGGTCCCTTGTCTTGGAGAGCTCGCCATGACAGTAACCTGTGGTGCAGTTGCTGCTGCTTGCATTGGACTGGACAGAGATTAAGAACAAGACTATGGAGCCCAAACTTCAACTTCTTATGCTCTGGAGGGGTAATATTGAACTGGTGTAAAGGATTGAACTAAAAGTTAACCTGACACTCTGTTGATCCAATGGGTTTTTCAGTGTGGGGTCAGAGAAGTCAAGATTCTGGCTTGGGGATTCACAGGGGTAAGTGGAAATCAGTGTAAAGGTTAAATGAGGTGGAAATAGCTGGAGTTCAAGCCATAGCAGGAGTGTGGGCATGCTCAGGCTTGTGCCTGGGGTATAGATTCTTGCCAGTCTTCATAAATGTTTTAAATCGTGAGTAATCAATCTCAAACTTCCACATAATGCAGTAAGTTGATGGACTTGTTTTTTTTGAATAAATGGAAGTGAAAATACTAATTTTGTTAACTGTGTTCTCAATTGGGTCATTAAAAGTAGTTGAGTTACCATATGCATCATAGTGCTGAAACCCTGAAGCTATTGAAAGGGAAGCCTGAAAGATGTAGTTTTATGTTTGCTAGGAAAATTCAGTGCTATTAATGTAAGGCTGGCAAGAGATAAATATCTGTTCATCAATATTTCATCTAGACAAATTTATCATAATGTTTTCAGTAGCACCCATCCTTAAATATATTCCCCAAACTCTGCTGAAGTGTCTTTGTGCTCTTTCCTTAATCTAGCATCCTGCAACCCCTGGAGTATAGGAGTGAGATGATGTTTACATAGTATATTAGCTCCAAATGTTGATTTCTTTATTTTTTTGACAGCTGTTCAGTCAACTGTTCCTAGATCTTCTGGGGCCAGATGAATATTTTTCTTCTAGGTTGGAGGAAGGAAGGGTGCAATCACTAATAATGCAGTTCTGCACTACTTCTGGCACTCCAATAGCAAGGTGCTAACTGGAGTGGCTTCAGTTTTCTGTGTAGCATTGGATTTGGTCATCATGGAGCCACTGTGCAGGTCAGTGGGCATGGTCAGAGGGCTCCATCTGCACCAGCTTGTCCTGCAGCATCTTGATCTTTAGAGTTAGCATAAATGGTTGGAGGCATGTAAGAACCCAGTGACTTCCCTTTCAGTGCAGCTTGCCCCTGCAGCAGCAGGCTGGATATAGCAAAATGCACCACTTGTAGTTGTGAGAGGGAAAACTAAGCGTGAGATGAGCTGGCACTCAGCTTTCCCCACTGTCTGTGGGCTGTGAGTGTCAGTGGAAGCACACACAGTGGCTTCTTGGTGATGTTGTCTCTTACGGGCAGCTGCTGAAGGTATGGGATGGTGGCGTGATGATTTTTTTCTGAGAAATGGGAACATTTATACAAAAAAAAAGTGTAACTGAAAAGTGATGCTTAAAAAACCTAACATTTACACATCACCAGGCAAAGAAAAAAACCCCAAACAAACACGCCCAGTATTATTTTAAAAAGATAAAGCATCAAAATGAGGGATTCTAATATTCATTGGATGCTGCAGTTGAAGTTAAGAGCATTTCTCTTCATCTTAAAACGGTACACAAGTCTAAATTATTCTATCCAAACATAAATAGTTCATGCCTGGGTTGTAGATGCCGTGGCTAAAGCATTCTGTACATGAAGATTTTACTTTCTACACATTCACCACTCAAACCAATTCAGAGCATTTGAAAAAAACCACAGTAGTAGGTCTAGGTGATTAGGTACTTGCTGAAAATAAAATGCTTAATATCTTTTAGACCTCTGAAAGGAGTGATGAATTGATTTATTACCATTGGTATTTTTGCTTTATCTTCATTGCTATCTGACGTTATATATGTAATTCTAATGTCACTTGGTGTTTTAAGGAATGTTCTGAAATTTGTTTTACCTTTCTGTACCTGCACCTTTTTCTTTTTTTCTTTCCTATCAGCATGATTTAGCAGTGAGGCTCTCAAATTTAATTGTCAGAAAACTGTTTTCTGACCTCATTCTTCCACTGAAGTCATGTGTGATCTCACCTTGGCCATTTTTCCTTTCTCTGCCTTGGTTTCCCTATTTGCCATTTATTAAAGTGCTTTGGATTCTCTGAATGTTCAAAATTAGTCTTTATTATGAAAAGGTACCAGCTTCTTTTGGTTGATATTTGCATAAAATATTTATGTTTGCCTTACTTCGATCCTACCTGTTTAATAGAGGTAACAACTGTGATGTGTCACCATTTTGAAGTAAAAATGATTGTTCATGATGCAAAATTTATTCAGCTTGTTATTAGCAGTTAAAATAGGTGATTTTAAAAATCCTTCTTGTCTTTACCTAACTGGAAAAGTAGTGCAGTGAGATTCGTAATGAATGATAAATTTTCAACAATCCAGGAATGGAAGGATCAAGATTGTTCTTTTTTTCCTTGTTTGAACTGGAATACTGAACAGAGACTCACATGCTTTAACCCAAGAAGTTTTTGGTGGGTAATTTTTCTGCTGTTTGTTATTCGGTTTTTTTTTCAGGGTGAGAGGGGCTACAGTTTGCATACTTTGCAATATGGTTTGTTATTTACTGCCACACAGGTAGAATACTTTTTAATAAATCTGCAGGATTTTAGTCTGAAAATACATGCTATGGTGCTGATATTAATACTGACTTCTAAGACATAATTCATCTATTATTACAGAAAAATGACAGAAGGTTTCTAAAAATAGAACTCAGTCTGGTGCAGATTATTGCCTGCGTGGTTCAGATGCTTAATTTTGAAACTTAAATACTAAATAAGGTTTTTCATTGCAAAACAAACAAACAATCTCTGCAAATTTGTTTTCTTTTAAGTGCCTGTGCAGAAATAACTTCTGCACACTTCCCCCAGAAGCTCCCTTGATATCTGTGACAGCTGTCCCTTGATTTAGCAGGAGTCACAGTTAAGGCACATGTGAAGGTTTCTCCACTGGTGTGTGTGGTGTTACTTTATTGAAAGTGTATGGGAGCATGACATGGAGCCTTGTTCTGCTTTACTGTGCCATGATGGGATTAACTTCTACTGTAGTCAATGCTCTTTTGATTAATGAATCACAAAATATGGGCCAGCTGGACAGCAACCTATCCCATGAGCCTTGTGGTGTTCCCAAATACATCATTCTTGATGTGTCTCATTTTCCCTGTGGGCTACCATGGCCTTCTATTCCACAGCAAGGTTGAGCTTCTAAATTATCACACTTCAGATGAAAAAGTGAAATACAATTCAAAAACTAAGAATTTTCTTGTAATGAGTGAGTCTTACTGTCTTTTGTTATGATGATCAGTCAATTAACTTGCAATTTTATTTTCTACTCTGCTGATAGATTAGATGTTAGGATGTGCTTTTTTCTTTCTTTTCAATAACATATCAGCAAAATAAACTGGCACGTTAATTAAGTACTTTCTGATTGCAGATAGACATGTCTGTGGGTTACTTTGTAAGAACTTCAGACCAAGTTCAATTTTGCAAGCCATTCTGTAGTGTTGTTTCGGGTTTCTTTTATTCCTCTTGAAGTGTAGACGAAATTGTTTGGTGTCTCCAAACACAGCCAACTCAGACTGCACCTTCCTTGGCTACTCTGTGAATACCATTATTTCAGTAAAAGGCAAACATTGTAATCCCTAATGCCTGCACTTATGTCTTACTGCCCACATACTTTCAAGAAGACATCGTACAGACAACTGTAGAGGATTTGGTCCCAAGGAAAATATGGTTTATTATGACAAGCAAAGTTTTTTATGCTTATGTATTTAAAAAATATTTTGTAGTTGTACACGTCTTAATGGAACAGCCAGTTTAGTGAGAATTGTACCATTTCCTTTAAGTATTATGCATCACAGGGTTTCATTCAAGTAAGTGGTGACTCCAAAATTGACCTCTGCAACAGAATTGTTAGGGATAAAGAAAATGTAAAATGCTGCGGGAGGCAGCAATCTCCTGTTTATCTTTCTTCACTTGTCCTCATAGTTTTCTGTTGCTTTTTCAAGGATCTCTGCATTTCCAATATAATACAGATCCCATGGTGGAGAACATAAGCTGCTTTGTGAAAGCCAGCCTGCAAGCAGCAAGCAAACCATTTGCTGAGGCAGCAAATTGTTTAAATTGCGGGAGGTGTGCTAATTGATAGATAATATAGATATATCCAAAACCTTGGGCTTTTTTACATGGCTTCTGCCTCTTTCCTTGTATGTGGAGGATTAGAGAAGTACTAACATTTGTCCTTGGGGTGCCTGATCAAGTTGGAGGTTTCATTTTTAAGTGAATTATAAAAAAAAGTCTTTACTTATGTGCAACGGTAAGTGGTACAGAAGTCATTTCTGTATCATCTTTATGGAAGTATTAATTCCTATAAAGTATTTTCAGTTATTTTTCTCATCTGATTTACAGTGTAACCAGGACTGGCTGAAAATATAGACATAAATGTGGTTTTTTAATTATTTGGAAGAGACAAGGCAAAATAGTAGCAGTTAACTAACAGTATAAAATTTATTTTGCAGAAAAACTGATAATATTTCATGGCTATCTTCAAGTTAGTACATCTGAAAATGCACTCTGAATTTATGCCAGGATACTGCATCATTAATGTTTAATAGGGAAATAAATCAAGGTATCATCAGCATAACAATGCTATAATCTTTGGATCTGAGTAATGCGTCTCATGTGGGTGGGCATCAATGGCAAGGAAGATTAGATAAAATATGCAACTTTATGTAAGGCACTGTGGGGGATTGCTGAAGATCTGGATGCTATTCCTGAGTCACAGCATAGTAATGTTTATGTATAAAAACACTATAAAACTAGGGTTAGGCCATAAAAGAGGCAGCCGTATTAACATAAAATAAAAGGAAAGAAATCTTCACTTCAAGACACACGCACACACAAAAAAAGGTACAATGAAAACCCCACTATAAACAGAAAATTTAAACTTAGAATTATTTTCTGTGCTATGGTAATTTATTTACTTAGATCCAGTAGCTTGTATTCCATAAAGGACGAAACCAAACACTTAACTGATTTCCCATATGAAAAGACAGCAATTGTGATTCATGGTTGTTTATATTAGATCTGTAGATTGTATTAAGATTTATAGAGGGCCTGTCCATATATCAGAATGGTTCACTTTATCCACAGAAAAAAATTCCACTGCAGTCTTATCAGTAGCACAGCGTAAGCAGCAGCAGGCTTTTCATAAAGCTTCATTAGCTGATAATAACAGTAAAAGTTTTTAGTGAACAGAAATTTGAGCCAAACTACTGCTCTCCACTACTGTTGTGTTTGACTATACCCTGTGTCTTAAGATTCCCCCAGGGAGTGATAATCAAAAGTCGGTCTGTCTGAATCTGTTAGAGGTGAAGTTAGAGGAGGGCAGCCAATGTTTTTCTAAACTTTTGTCCTTCAGGCAGCCTGTGAAATACAACCAGGTTTTGTAGAGAAGCTTGTCAACATATTCCAGGCTACTGACAAAGGAGCGGCTTGCTAGAAAGCTTCAATCTACTTTTAAGGTTTTGGAATTGCTGTTGCAGATTTTACAGTTTTTTTTAATATTTAGGAGAGGGGTGGGTTAGCTGTTGGTTCTATCTTCAGTCTTAGATCTTTCAGTGCATTGTTAGTGCTATTGTGCATTTATATAGAAACATAAATCTAATGTCTTTTATATACATAAAGTTTAGCTTATCTCCCTTAGAGGTGCGAAGTACCATTTTTTTTTATTCTTTGGTAATTCTGATTAACATAGGCCCACTTTTTCTTTTCATCTGTCTAGCATTTAACAATCTTCCCACATATTGCATCATTTGCAGGTTTAATTAATGGCTTCTTCATTTAATGACTATTAGTAGAAGTCTGGTGAAACTTTAACACTCCTCTAGCTGCTAGTGGAGTAGGCTGTGTTCCATCTACATTTGGTGTAATTCTGTTACCCTCAGTTTTAAATATTTATTGGCACTGGTTGTGATTCATCTAGTGATACATTAAAGCCAAATTAGTTCAATCTTGTTGTTAAACTTCCTGACATGATTTACCATTCATATTGCATTGCTTTATTAAATGTAATAAAATGTCTCCGATCAAGAACATGACTACTTCCAGAGATTTTTGCATTGTTTTTAGTGACATGTGAAAATTAAACATTTTACAAACATTGAGTTAGACAGAAAGCAAATACAAAAATCTGGTTTTGTAGACAGAAGTCTTCCAACAAAGTCTAAGGTTCAGTGACTCTCATCATTGCCTTAGGAGTATTTGTAGTGCAAAATTTTTCAGGCTGTTGTTGTTGTCTTAATACTGATAATCCAAGAAAATACAGAAAAAATGGAGAATCTCACTGAAATGCTGATTTTTTTCTGTAAGTATTGTGTGTTGGTGCAGCCTAAGCAGGTTTCCAGAATTTTTAGAACCTTTTTTCTCCTCTGTATAAAAGAAATCTGATTCAGAAAAATAAGGACAGTTGATCCCACGTTTCTGTTTAGAGCCTCTATTTAGTTGTTCCTAAAATATTTTCTCTTCTCTGTTTTTTTTTAACAGCTGCAGCTTTCTAAATTTGAAACTGCAGTTTTTCTCTGTCTTGCAGATATGTTAAATGCTTGCTTTTTCTCTAAGAAATTATTCAGTTATGTAGATAAATGGACGCTTAGATGGGTTGAGGGTGTTCATGTATCCTCACTCATTAAACCCTTAAAAGGCCCAGAGAGGTAGGAGAGGTCTCTGAGAAACAGAGTCTACAATTCAGTAACATGCTTAATGTATTTATAACCTGTTTTCATTTTGTAGAAACTTAAGCGAGGCAGAAGTGCACACACTCTGGAGTTTTGCTGAGTTGGAATTGGAAGCACTAAACTATCCATCCTCAGGCAGGAATGGAAATTTATAGCAGAGCTAGAAATGGAGCCATAATACTTTAGAATGTTATCTTGGCTCTTAAGAGATAACCATCATCCCTCCCATTTACTTTATTTATGGTTAACCAAGATGTATTAGCCAAAGAAGAGAAAATACGTACTTCCAAATTTTTTTTCAGTCACTGTGTGTTTTTATCTTCCACTTGCATACTGTGAGCTTCTCTCCCCAAAACATAGTTAGATTTTGGACTATCTAGCTTTGACTATATCATACTTTTCTAACTGCACCAGTAGTAGATTATTTGGGATTTTCCAGTGAAGAAATTTCATTAATTATGTGTACTTTTCATACTGTATGTATTATCTTCAATGTATTGAAATAGTTGTAGTTGCTTAAACACTCACAATAAAACCACTGTGTCTTTCTGACCTTACAGTCCATAACCCTAAAGCCTTGCTAGCATGATATCCTGGGATTACAGGGCTTCAGATTCTATAGCTGGCTTTTAAAAAATTCAAGTAGTTGTAAAACAAAGACCAGCAAGAACCAGCCACAAATATACTGACTGGTCAATATTTTTTTTTTTTTTTTATTTTGCCTTGGTTGTACCCGACTTTGTAAGAATTTAAAACTTTGTAAGTACTTCCTGACTTAATACCCATCATAAAGTTCTAAAGGCCATTAAACAGATTTAAGCTCTCCTATTCTGAAGTGAGAAGCCATGTTTTTGCACACCATTAGCTGGAAGGTATGTGTAATAAAAAGAACAGTTTATGGGGCAATAATGATGAAAGTCAAAGATACTTATTTTAGCTTCTTGGAGGAAGTGTTCAAGCATGTGTTTGGCTTGTACCTGGAGCCCAGCTTGTGTGAACCTGATCTCAGATCAGCCTCCCTTCCCCGTGCTTTTGATGTTCCTACAACTTCCTTGTCACGCCTTTTCCATGGGTGGGTTTGTCACCACAATAAATCCTACCCACGCCCTGCATAGATGTAGGACTTAGTGCAATTCTTGACATCACCTTTAGTGAACTGGTAAGTTATCCAGTGGTACAGGGCTGCAGTGCTGTCTTTTAGTGCAGTGCATCCAAACAGTGCTCTTTTATAATAAAAATCCCTACAATTGCATTTTCACACGTGTCCTTTTAACCAACTGTGAAATGGCAGTGGTGCATCAAGCACAAGAACTCATGCAAGTAACATTCCTTCAGCATGGTTTGGGAAAAGGGTCTTTATTTCATTGCATTGTGTCCCATTTCATGAATAGATGTCAAAGAAAAAGGCAGAATAGAATACAAGCTAACCTCTAGAGAAGGATTTGAAAATGAACAGAAAGGATTTTTGGTTTGATTTTTGTTGGGAGGAGAAAAAAAGTGTTTCTTTTTCTATTTCCATTTGAGCTACACATTTTTTAGCAACTACTAATAGTTTTTAAAAAATTCACCACACGCAGGCAAGGCTTATAAATATTATTTATTTATCTCGCTATTTATTTATATTATTTGCACTGCAGAAACCACATTTGGTACTGCAACAGAATAAAATCCTTTTTCTTTTTTTTCGTATTCTTTGTGCATGTTATAGTTCTCTGATTATTTATATGTGCTCAGCAAATGGACGCAGAAAGCACCAGTTCTGGTGAGTGTAATGGGGATTGTCTCCCAAAAGATGTGATATTGAAATTATCAACTTTGGATAGATAAGAATTTGGTCTAGGAGGAATGAATTTAAAGTAGCACTGCCACTCATTTAATCATCTTTAATACACATTTTAATTTGTTAGAAACAATTATTAGCTTAAGCAGTAGGAAGATTAAGATGCAGGTAATAGCAACTCAGGGCAAGGCTTTCTTTACAGTTACTCTGGAACAGAAAAAAATGATATGCAGTACTTTTAAAAGTAGGGAGACTTAATTACTTGAATTGAAGACCTTGGAACAAAAGGAACGATCAGATGATTAATATGTTTTGCAGGAAGAAAAACAGTAACAAAAACATTTTTTTGCATGACTCAGTTCAATTTGAAATTTATTGATGAGTGAGATTAAAAGAGGTATTTATTCTTTCTATTTGGTTTTGGCAGCTTTTTTTTTTCCCCTGGGTCTGATAATGCTAGCAGATAAACACTCTATCCAGTGCTCCTTTTTACCTCGCTATACATACTGCAATGTTGTTATAACTTAATGTGGTTGTTGGGTGGCAGGATGTTTATAAAATTTATGTTTGAGCTATAAACATGGAGAAATAATATACAAGTAGTGACAATGGAGAAGGACTGAATTTTCCAATCGTGAGCAGAAGAGTGATAATTAAAAACCCTGAACAGGGAAAGAACTGAAGAGCAGGAGGTCACAGATAAATCTGTGTGACTCTGTTGTAGGCAGCAATGCAGTGCCAGCCTCTGACAGGCTCCGCTCCTATCTGCAGGGCAAGGACAAGGACAGAAGAGTATGAGGAACCATAAAACTGTCCTTCACTTGAAGGGATGTGAAGGAGGTTTCTAATTTTTTTTAATTACGTTAAGCTTTCCAATATGGGATTTTTTACCCTGTCATCGTTGTTCAGATTTGGCCTGTCTGTCCCCTAGTGCCATCTTGTTTCTTTGAAGGGGGTGTGTGGGTGTATATGTGCACATGTGAGCATCTAAATATTACTTGTGTCACAATTACTGTGTGTTTGTAAAGGACTATATCCCCTGGAGCTGAAAATTATGGTTTAGAAGATAAATTATGCAGTAATTTAATTTCGAACCTGCTACAAAATAAATTGGCACAGAATAGTCGTGAGCTTAGCAAACATTATTTTTATTCTCCAAGATGCAATACAACATAGAAATAAAAATAAACCTCAGTCTCTAAAAGGGAACTTTTCACAGGCTGGTACTTGTCAGCCTTGTTCTGCTTGAAGACGGCAGCATAAACAGTTGTGTAAACATCATTTTGCAAAACACACTGTACTTCTGCATCTTAGTTATCCCCATTTGAGGGCTGAAGCCTAAAGTCTGTACACAATTGGTGTGATCACATTAACTTAATGTTCTTATTAAATAATGCTTTCTGAAAATGATGTATTCCGTGGCCTGTCATTGGATTGAGTTGACTGTTGACACAACTAAGTAAAGGAACGTTTGTAGCCCAGGTACTACAGTTTAGGAAAGTATTGAAGTATTAATTTGAGTGACTTGATGAATCCTTTCATAGTCCCATTCTTAAACAAGGCAAGGTTGAAGACATGTTTTTTTACATGGAAAAATTCTTGCATTTATTCAAATTCTTGCAGGTTCCGTTCAAGTACAAGTTGATTTTTTTTTTCCAGTATTTTAAAGATATTTTTTCAATTCTTATAGTTTATAGGTCTGGGGGAGGAAATCAGTTGTTAGAAGTATCTCCAAATTATGTCAAAGAAAAGATAGAAGGGATTTCCAAAACTAAGGTTTAGATAAAAGGAAATTTGTGAATATGTACAGACAAATATTATTACAAATGGTTAAATAGTGGCAGAGATAAAGTAAATTACTTATCCTAGATCAATGACAGATGAAGAGAGTTCTTCATTTCTAATAAATACTTATCTTTAGCCTATGGATCTTGTGGCATTCTGTAATTCTCATCCTATAATCAGAATTGTCATTCATAAGCTTGTAATGAAAGCTTAATCAAAGTTATAAACATTTCATTTAATCTGATTGAGAAATCAGAATTCTTTAGAAAAAGTAGATCTGTAATAAATTACTAATGAGGTTGGCAGTGAATCAGATTACTACTTTGAGAACAAAGTCCATACTGAGAGCTCTACAAAAAGAGCATGAAAAAGAAATATTTAGCTATGTAACTGTAATTCAAGTAGCTTCCACATTTACTTTGATTTTTTTTGATAACCTACATTCAACCTTTTCATGAATGATTGTTTATTGTATAGCTTAAGTATTTTTTAAGGTTTTTTTGACTCATTAAAAATGCAATTTCTTTTGTGCCAAGCTTAATAATCAATTGTGGTATAAGACAGAAACAATTTGAAATAAAAAGTAAAAGATTTTTTGTCTTTTTTTTCAGAGCCCAACTGTGCAGAAGAGGGTAACCCCAGCAGCGTTACTCGATTTTCTTAAGTGCAGATAAATCTCTTGTCAGATCATGTACCTATTCATGAACCATAGATATTTTAGTGTAGAATACTACCTCCTTTATATATTTTCTACCCTCTCTTCTTTGTTTGAAATTAAAATGCTGCTATAACATAACAAAATGCCATCTCTCATACCACTGTCCCACAAGAAATTTTGTCTCTTTGAAATAACAGTGGTGTGAAGCAAATGAAACACTAGCTTAACTTTTAAATGTTAGTCAGAGCCACCTGCTAAAGAAAGACTGATATATGTGTTAGTGAGAGAATTTCATTAAACTTCCTTTTTGACGCAGTCATCAATTTTAAGAAATCTTCCTTTTCCTCTCAATTAAATGAGGTCTCATTTTTGGGGAATATGCAGTACTTTATGTCGATGTCTTTGGCTGTGTCTTCAGTTTCTGGAAAAAAAATTGTAATGAATGGATCTCATAATAATTCTTTAAATATTTTGTGTATCAGTGGATATCTGTAATAGAAAAGGAGTACAGAGCTGAGGCAGCATCTTGGGATCTCATTTCAATCAATAGTTTTTTGTGTTTGCATCTGCAATGTGTTCTTTTATGAAGCTGATGATGGTGTTTGATTTTCCAGTGGGTTTTTGTTGGGAAATTTGCCCCAGGAAGGTCATGAGGCTAAAGCACACCTGTATTACAAATGCATACGGTGAGTCAGGAATACACAATTATTCTCGAAAGCCTAGTCTCCTGAGTGGAAGGTATTTCATGTAGAGGTTTATAAAATAAAGTAGGGTAGTTCACTTATGGATTGATGGAGGATTTTTTTAATCAGTTCTGTCAGGTTAAATTGTTTGGGGTTTTTTTGTCAGAGAATCAGTCAAATGAATATTGTCTTACAGTGATGTTCTCAAGAGAGAGCACTGTTCCAGATACTTCATCACGGAACTCAGCAGTGGATTAGAAGCAGTATTTCTTCTGTTTTATCTATTGCATTTTGAGTTAAGGAAATCATATGTGCCAAATCAGGGGAGAGAGGAGTTTCAAATCCAGCAATGGGTGAAACATTTATTGTGTTAGATGCTAATTGCATTGGCATCAGAGCAAGAAGAGCCTTGGTGGGAACATTAGTATGGTGTCACGCTGAAGTGAGAATGACTTGTGTTGCTGACTTGTGTTGTTGATGCCTCTAAATACAAGAATAAATTTGGATGATAATTCTGATTTTTTGAGGTCTGATTTTTTATTTTCTGTACTGTATTTTGTTCTTTGCCCTATGCAAACACATTTTAAGATACTATCTCTTTGCCCGTGAAAGAAATATCAATGAGAGAATGTATAAAACAATGAGAACTAGGAATTCAAATTCTTGTTGAAGGATCTATTAATGTGACTCAGGATTTCATTGCACGCTTTAAATTAATGATAGATTATTGACATTATATGACATTAATCTGTCAATGTTTGGTCATTGTCCTAGTACTAAACAAAGGTATATCTGTTGGTTAGTTTAAAATTGCATTTAACAATTGGAGCTGCTGATTTCTTTCAGAAGATCGCAGGAGGGTACCTTTCAGGTGTGTTTCCAGTTATCCCTAAAAGCCCGGTGAAGGAATTTGTCTTTCAGCATTCTAGAGTCATCTAAGTAGTTTTCAATGTTAAGGTCCATGTTACTAACTTTTTCTTGATGTTCTTGTGGCTTCTCAGTGGACAGTTTCCGAAGGGTCCTTTGAGACAATATTGAGATAGTTTGCACATTCTCCCAGAGGTAGTTAATGATGTGGATCCCCAGAGCAGGCACTATGGTGTTAGTTTGGGAAAGGATAGGTTGAAAGGGAGTGTGGAGAAATAGGATTAAGACAAATAGCAGTGGGAGGCTATGTGATAAGGAAGTAACAGTGAGGACTGGGTAGTTCTCTACCTTGTCTTCAAAATCTGCAGTCTAATACAGGGCCAGCTGCAAGTTGTTTGTATTCCCACCTTCCAGGAGAAGGGAAAACAGGGAGATGTTCCTACACCCCCACCCCTCCCTGGGCTGTTATGGAGCCAGGGTGGAGGATTTGGGTTTGTCCACTTGCTGCTCAGGCCCTGTGGGGAGGTGTGGGCCCGGGAGCAGCTTTGATGTGCAATGTAAGGTACAGCGACCAGCTGTGGTGTGCAGCGTAAGAGACAATGTGTCACCAAAGCCTGGCCTGATAGAGCGAGGGATGCTCTATATTTACCTTCTGATTTCTTATGTGGAGCTTTTCTGCACCCCTAAGTGGTGGGTTGGGTTTTTCTGGAACCAAGAAGCTGTATGTAGGAATATGTTTTTAACAGTCTTTACAAACTTTGTAAACGAAAAATTTAGGGGTGTAGGAGACAATTTTTTTTTTTTTTAAGAGTTGCAAGCATCTGACTCAATGGAACAGTTTTTCTCGTATTTTTGTTAATGGATGAAAAACCAGAATGGCGTAATAGTGGGGCAATAATGTATAAAATTATGAGCAGTAGACTATTGCAATCCTCTTGCAGAAGGAGGAGAAGGCTAGAACTGAAGAGGTCCCCTGTCATTATGCAATAAATCCCTAGGTATGGGAGTTGCCATGGGCTGCAATAACTGTGTTTTGACAATGACATGCTGCCAGGTGTTCCATTTTCATTGTTTTCGTAGGAGAAAAATAAATTCTGTGGGTCTATCACAAATGAAGCAGAACTGATGGTGCCAGCATAAAATTTCTGTTTAGAAAAATAAATCCCAGCTGCTGTGTAACTAAGGGTTAGGTAATTTGCTTCACTACAGAGGAAAAATACCACAGGTTGAAAACGTTTGGCTTTTTTCTATTAAAAGTTTGTTGCATCTGCTCACTTACAACAGAGAAATTCATCTAAGTTGGTGAATGCAAACAGATTTAGGTAATTTAAAAGTAAATTTAAGATAAAATACGTGTATCTACTTAAAATAGGTACTTAATACAGTATTTTAACTGTGTAAGATGTGTATTTTTTTCTGCGTCAACTGTTGTTCCTTAGAACAACTGAATGTTTGTTTTGTTCCCTAATTTTTCTGTGAATCTACAATCTTACTTGCAGTAAGCTTTATATAGCAATAATCCATGTAATTTATTTTATTTTTTTAAATGCATACCAGAAAATTAATACTAAAACATAAACAGTTATTGAATGCATCATTATAGTACAATGGCATGCATATTCCTAGTGATATTGTATTTTATTTTTCATGGATTTTCATGAAATACTGTGAAAGGGAACATCACTCCCTGTAGTTTACATCAGTTCCATGCTGTTGTGATTTCTTCAACTTTGTTGAAGACCTATGAGCCTATAGCTCTTACTACTGTGAGGTTTTTCGGGGTTTTTTACACAGCGTGCTATTCTAATAGTTTATGATGCAGAAATCCTGGAAATTTCATTTAATTGCTGGTTTATGAGGCTGGGATGCATGGGAGACAAAGCACACTGATAACAAGTTGCATGTGCAACTTTACATGTGTGCACTTACTACTGATCCCTGGGAGAGCATTTCAGACACCTGCTGAGCTCTGATCCTGTCCCTTTGAATATCTCTTTCATTTTTATCTCCCTCCTGTGTGTTGCAGAATCTACCCAAACCAAACTCTGCCAAGTAGTTGCATCTAAGCAAGGGCCATCAAGCTGGCAAAATCTGACCCTGTCCCATCAGACTCTTTAGAAGAGGAAGAGTGGTCTTTGCAAAGAGCTTCATTTTAGGACCTTGGGAATGAATGGCTGCATAAAAATGATTGTTTGCTTTTATTTGTATGAAAGCTTTTTGTGCAGCTGTAGCACGACCTTATGAAGATTAAAAGCGCTGTAGTTTTTATGTCATCTCTAAAGCAAGATCACATCACAGCTCAGTGGTCAGATCTGTTGTTTCATTTACCCAAAAGCAGCTAAATTTCGTGGAGATGAAAGGCTTCCTATCAAAAGAAGTGTTGCTTCAAGGCCTAATTTTTGGTTATTGCAGGTTTTTTGCTGACATGGGCCTGAAGTGTTGTTTACCTAGGCCTTCTAGGACCTGTTTTGTCCCTTAGCACTGATGATCTAAAGGGGCGCGGAGCAAATAAAGCTGTTCTGGCTTTCTGCTGGGGGTTTTAGTCTTGTGGGGCTGGCAAGATAGCAATGGCAAGATGAAATTGCTAGGAATCACATCCCTGCTCAGATGAGCTCCCTGTCGTTGTTGAGGAGCAGGAGCCAGACACTTCACAGCCACTGTCACCACCTGTAGCTGCCTCCCCCTGCCTCCCCCTCAGAAACTTCTGAGAAGAGGTGGGCAATGCTCCCACCTGCATTGTGATTTTTGTGGGTCATACAATGTTTCCACCATGAGCAGTAGGCAGAATATCTCCTCTTGATTGTTGTTAATTGTCTGACTTTAACAAGGATTTTAATAAAAGATTTTGATTGGAATTATGGTCCCCTAATACCACTTTTATTTAAATTTATTACAATAGTTGCCATGTGATTAATAAAATGTTAGTGCATTCATTGAAATCACCACTCTGCTATCACACAGTGTGGTAGTTAAACACAGTAAATGCTTCTAATTAGTTAGTAATTGAATAATGTGCATTAATTTTTTTTATATCACCCATAGGACGTTTAATTGTATTGTTGGCTATTAGCTGCTGTGAAATATATGGGAAGGGTTAAGTTGTACAATTTTCATAATTCAGACCTTTCATTACCTCCCAGCTCCAAACATCAGAATGAAATATTTTTATTTCCTAAACTTACCTAAACATGAATTAAAATTCAAATTTTTACTCCCTAGAATACCTTTTCTGCAGTTCAAAACCACACATTTATAATTGGAAGCATGAGGAGGTATAGGAAATGGACTTAAGTAGGATGAGTTTGTCATGGGTAGAATGCCATCTGTTGATAAATGCAACAGTCAACACTGTATAGTAAAGAACTTTTCTATCACATCATCATTATTTTTGTGTGTTTTGCACTCTTTTCCTCCCTCCCCTGAGCCAGTTTGCTTCTTGTTACGTGTGTAATTTAAGAGAAGTTTGCGCTATCAAATTTCATTAAGCTTCTGGATCCAGATGGAGTACCTGAAAGGAGGGAGTGCTGGGGTTTTCTTTTAGAGGGGCTTTGTTTTGTATCCAAAGAATTAAAAATTTTTGTATTAAATGTAAGAGAAAGATTTTAATTTAATCATATCAATATCATAATAATAGCAGGAAAGGAATTTTTTTTTTTTTTTTTTTTTTTTTTTTTTACTATTTGTCCTTTTGCCTTTTTCATTATCTTCCAGATAAAAGAAAAAATTAGGACATCTGGTCTCTGTGAGAATCCCCAGTTAGTGGTTTCCAGCTTGGTGATACATCAAAGCAGTTCTACTTCACTAACTCAAATTTTTCATAAGCAAATATTTTAAGAATATTTAAAAAAGACCAATATTAACACCAAAAAAAATAAAATAAGAAAGGAGTAACTTGATAGCTATTATGATACTTTCTTGATTTGAAAAGGGGAGTAAAAGTTGAGAATAGAGGAAAGAAATTTTGAATTACTTAAAAAAAAAAAGGAAGGTACTGAGTGGAGTCAGGGTGGAAGGAACCTGTTCACATGCTGAGTGTCAGTTGTATGGGAGAGAAATGTCTTCCAAGAGTTTTTTTTTTCAAATTACCAGCTGTGTGATTTGAAATGCTGGGTTCAGCTTTACATCTGAAATAGATGCTAGCAGGCAAACCAGCAAAGAGTAGGTTCTGAAGAACATTTTCCAGCCTCTGGCACCGTTTGTAGGCAAATATGTGGTTTTTAAAGACCCTTTTTCCCCTCTGCAGACTCAGTGGCTGACAAAATCTAGGCAACCACTCCCAGGTCCCACAGGTTATTTCTAAGATGGAAAGATCAGCTGGTGGATTGTTTGTTCTTATTATCACCAGTCCTCCAACTTTTGTGTTTATTATTGAAATATACTCAGTTCAGGACTGGTGTCATTAAAAAAACTGCCTTCAGAACTCAGAGTCTGAGATACAGGGACGAGATCTCACTTCCAGCTGAGCCATGATTTCAGAAACACAGAAAAGCTGTGTTTCTTCTTGGCTATAAAAGACTACTGAGAATACTGATCAAAAACCACAAACAAATGAGCAAACACACCAAAGATCTGATGATGGGAGAATCTTACCACTCTCCTACTTTTTAGGCAAGTAAAAGTTTTTTAAAGATGCTTTTAAAATATGTCTCTTTATGTTAACATTTCTTCAAAGTGATCTTTGAAAATACTTGTTGTGGACCTCTACAGAATATTTAATGAGAAAATTGCACACACACCCCCAATTCTCTTTTGTTTACAGCCAAAATTAATTTCTGAGATTAATTGTTTTTTTTTCCTTTATTCTCACCCCAATTCACTTCTGAAAGGTTTTTCTTTCTCATCGCAGTGCTTTTAATTGGAATATAAAGGCATAAAAAGGTAAAAACTTAGCTGAAAAACTTTTCTTCAAGTGATTCCAAGTCAGGCACATTGCAGAAGTGTGGGTTGTTGAGTTTTGGGGGTTTGTTTTGTTCTTTTTTTTTGCTATAGTTTTCTATATCATATTCCTTCTGCAGCCCCCACCTACCTTAGAAAGAACTAATTATTTGAAGGTTTAAAGACTGCTGCTGCCAAATGGTCTCACAGTTAGTGACCGGATATAGAAATGAAACAGAACACTGAACCTTGGGGATTCACCTGGCCTCCTTTGCAAGCCAGGTTGGTTCCTACAGTGTTGAATAACAATTAAAGGAGTTCAACTTTGAAAGTGACTCTTCAGATGTCAAACTGCAAAGCAAGTTTCACTTTCTTGGCATAGAAAAAGAAAATAACACAAAACAGAAAAAGCAGGGCAAAAATATTAGTACATGGGGTGATGTTTAAAAGTTTTATCACTATATGCACAATGTTTTCTTATTTTTTAAGAGATGTTGGTAGTTAATATTTGTGTGTTATAATTTCCCTAGAGCCATGATCATACAGCTGTGTGTGTGTCTGCATAATCCATATCTGTCAGAAGGGTTCCAAGACGAGAACCTTGTTTTTGCCGTTGTAAACATGTAGTATGGAGATTGCCTTTGAAACACAGGTCATTGGCATTTATACATCAATGTAATAAATGCAAGTGTCTCCTTTTATATTCAATCCAAAGATGTCAAACCATTCTTATATCCTTGGCTATGCAATCCCTAACTCAAAATTCACATTCATATTTGAAGATCTCAAAGATCCAGGAAACCAAGTATCTGTGCACCTTCCTGCTTCAGGAGCTGGGACTGCTCCAAAGCAGACCCTCTGTTGAAGCAGTTGTAGAGAATTTGTGGATTTTCAGACTAGATCCAAGGATGATTTTTTTTTTTACAGTAAGGGTTTTGAAAGCCTGGAACAGGTTGCCCAGAGAAGTGTTAAGTGCCTAATCCCTGGAAACATTCAAGGTTGTGTTGGTCAGGGCTCTAAGCAGCTTGATCTGCTTGAAGACTTTCCTGCTTGCTGCAGGAGGTGTCTGTAAAAGGTGCCTTTCAGTCCAAACTTTTCTGTGGTTCTGTCACTACAGCCATTGAGACACATGCCTGGGAGAGGAAATGAGGGATGTGGTTTATGCTTTAATGCATTTCAGGTGCGTTGAGCAGCCACTGGAGCAGGATCAGGGTCTCGTGTCTCTGCACAGTGCATCCGCGGTGTTCCTGTTCTCTATAAAGTCAAATAGCTTCAGTGGGAAAGATTAAAGCCTCCCACTCCACAATAGGGGACAGCTGGTTAATTAGAGCACCCTGCTGGGAGAATCGAATCTCCCGAGTCTGAATAGGGAAATCAAACTGTTTTCTCACATTCTGGGTGCCTGTTCTAGCAACTTAAATTTTAGTTATGAGTTCTTGGGGCTCAGGCTAATGCCTCCCAGTTTCCGCTGGCAGAACTGTTTTATTCAGCACCCTGCCTTTTGTGCATTCCATCCTGGTATTTGTCCTATTTCACATCCTCAGCAAAAAGCCTATAGGCTTACCCTGTTAAATTGTTGGCAACCACATACATCCTCAAAGGCCTTTTGAGCACTACTGTGATCTCTGATTTTACTGGGAGCAAAGTACTTAAACGTCTTCAGAAGTGAGGCCTTGTTTCATGAAAGGTGAGATTAATTTCAAATAGCTGAGCTTGTCTGTCCTGTGCAGCTTAAATGCAGCTTGCAGTCTATCCAGACCAGTCTGTTGACATTCTCCATGTTCTCCTTGGCACAGGATGTGACACTCTTCTTTTCTTTACCCTTGCTTTGCTCTACTTATTAAGACTCCAGATCTCACATTGTGCGTCAGCCTATGAAAGGGTGAAATAATCCGTTGGGAGTGTAATAAAATTTAAGTCCAGATTGGATTCAAAGTGCATAATGTTTGAGAATCTAATGTTTTTTCTTACTTATTTCTACTTATGTTCTGGAAACATCAATTGGATGAGATGTTCTTTGCAGGATTGGAGACATTTAGGATTGGGGCAGCAGTTAATGTAGGGTAGATAAGGTTGTTGCACATACTACTGAGACCAAAATTGTTAAGCACTGCATATTGTCCACTTGGTTTAAATATTCAGAACTTTTCTGCTCTGTTTAAATATTCAGAACTTTTTCTAAAGCATTTAGACATATAGGTTCAACATACACGGAGGAGAGATAGCTAGGCTTGAGGGAGCTGCCATAAGAAGCTGTAAAGGTTTGCTGGGCAAAACCTGGCACTTAAGTAGCCCATTGTCCAAAGTGAGAAATCTTTTTAATAACTTTGAGAGACCTTTTCTACCTGACTGAAGTAATCTTGGCTGATGTTTGTCTGTCCACCTGCGTTGCTCCTTTCCTGCATCTCCACTTCAAAAAAGAAATATTACTTTAAGACAGGCTGTTACTATCCATGAGGGCCACTACTGATGCACACCCTGTTTGTTGCCTTTGAAACAAAGAGATTTGATGCCTAATGTTACTCTTTACGGCATGGTGCGTAGTTCACTGGGCAATATTACTCGCTCACAATTCCGGAAAGCTTCTCACTTCTGTAGAGCAAGTTGTGTTTTATTGCCTGCAGGCCAGACACTCCAACTCAAACCCTCAGTACAGAAGGGGTCAAAACTTGCAAGCTAAAAGGTTTATTGAATGAAATAAATTCCTGGCCAGGATCTTACAAAGTGAAAAGTTCTCATCTTCCTCTAGCTCTATACAGGCCAACAGAAATAGACCCAGACATCTTTAAAGGAAATCAGAGCTAAACAAAAATATTCCTTAATGTGTTTAATCCCAAATGATGAGTTAAGAGCTGTATTTTTTTATTATTATTATTATTTCTTGCTGTTGTTTTCGAAGTAAATGCTAATTAGAAGGCACTTAGGGATCCTGGTTCAGCCAGCAGATGCCAGGGGACAAGCACACACACCAAGTGCATTATATGTGTCTCACAGTATGAAATCTTTAGTATGATACAATAAGTAACAATTTAAAACCTCAACACACATCTGGTTTCTAGGGAGATCTGCTGAAGAAGATCACAGCCTTCTTCAGCAGTGCTATGATAAGATATGCAGAAAAGCATTGAAAACACTTTAATTTTAAGATTTCATACTGTGATGGCCCTTAAGTGCTTCTAGGGAATGGGCCTGAGGTGTTGTCTGGTACTCCACAAATACAGTTCTGTGTTTGAAGTATATCATCATGAAATTTGTACATAACTAGGAAATAAAGTAGAGGAATTAACAGAAAGATCAAGGCTGAACTTGATTTGGGAAAAATACTTCTAAGTGTTTTGTGCCACACTCTTTCTGGGTTTTGGTTTTTTGGGGCCTTTTTTTTTTTTTTTGTGGCATTTATTTATTAATTAATTTATTTATTCATTCCCCAGAAGGTTTGCATTTTAAATGAAAAATGGTCAGGCTGGAGTACGGACTGAATTTAAAGCCAAATATATAAGCTGTAAGTGCTGATTTAATAAACCGTTAGCCTATTCATCTTGTAAACATCTTTGGAGAAAAACTAATGAACTCATTCTGGACAAAATTGCTTGGTGAGAACATCACTGCTGAACACCAGCAGATAATTTGGTGCTCTGAGGCTGTGTCTACCCTGCAGGACAGATGCCTGCTGCTGTGCCACCCTTGTCCCCATTTGCCTGAGTGGAGAACCTCTTGCAGTGATTTGTAGCTCTCTTCGAGCCTGTGTGCCCTGCTTGCCTCCCATGGGAATGAGCTGTCAGACAGATGGTGTGTTCCTAATCCTGTCCTCCAAGGCCAGCAGCTTATGTGTGCTTCAGGGCCAAAAAAAAACCAAAACCCAACCCTTTGTGCTTTTCATATCATCTAGAGAGAAAGGGCACAAGATCTTATGTGGCTGAGCAAAACAAACGTATTGGAATCCATCCTGGTTTTGTACAGTAGCAGTAATGATCTTTTATACTTTGTATTTTTAACAGTTTGTGGATTGTTCACTTATATGACAAGAATAATATAGTTATTTTAACGATTTATGTCACAAAATGTCAATGACTTCAGAGATTTGTTACTATTAGAAAACTGTCAGGCCCTGCAAGATAAGAAGCGTGCTAACAGTCAGGTCCATGCTAGTTACAAGCAACAATATTTTTATTTTCTTCTGTATTTTGGGGGGAGTTCCTTCTGAATTATATGTCGTGTAGAAAGTAAGCAGAATTCTATATAGGACATGAATTACAGAACTTGTGAACAGGGAAGGGAGAGAGATGAAGAGAGCTCCTCCTGAAGTGAATAGTGATGACATGGTGAATTTTGGATTTAAAGGAATAGAGCAGACCAAAGAATAATGTTTAGCACAAAAGTTATTCATTATGCCATACGTGTTTTGATAGTTCCCAGTTGTTCCACAGATACAATTGATGGGAATAAGTGGTCGAATTTTGGTTTTAAATTACTGTAGATAAATGTCCTACTAGCAGACAAATTTAAGGATCCCTTAAAAAATAAATTCTGCACAACTTCATTCTAGTTTGAAAGTACTGGGCATAAATAAGGATAAAGGTCAATGTGCTCAAAACACAGCAGCTGAAGGGCAAGTGAGATTACCTTCGGGAGAATTCAGAGGCTGCTGTATAAGAGATCTGTGTAAATTAAGTATCCTCAGCATCTCTTGGGGGGAAAAAAACCCTCTAACCAAACACATTATCTAACCTTTTGATACCTAAATGTAGAGGTTTTGGTCAGTGGCAGATTTAGGAGGACTCTAAAGAGTTTCAGCTCTTGCTCATTGGTGCAGTGGAATTTATTTAGGCAACAAGAAGTAAAAACAACTGCATTTCATATGTTTGAACTTTTACTCAGACTTAGTATTTCATTTAGCCTTCAGCAATGATAACCACAGACATACCCTATGAAATGTTATTTGTGCCCATAGAGTACCATTAATTTTCTTTTAATCTTTCTCTGCCTCAGGAAATATTTCAATTGAATTTTGTTCTTCATGCAAGGAACCAAGAGTACCGAGAGCCAAACTTATTTCCTTTCATTTTCCCTTTATTTCCATATTTTTAATAGATTCATGGCCGTGATGCTAATACTGTAGCTATTGTAAAAACATGTTTAATTAAAAATATGTGTCTGTTGTGTCCATCTGCTAAATTCCCAACATCTTTCTAGAGTTTATTGAATCTCCTGTCATCAGATCTCAGTTTCACGGTTTGGTCTAGTGGCATTTTCCTGGCCAGGAATTTTGTCTTCTCTGCCCTTCCCATTGCTGCTGTCTCTCTTGCATGGTTTTACCCATCTTCTCAGACTTCCATGGATTCCTTATGCTGCACTCCCCATCTTTATTGGCCAAGAACTATCTCCTGTTCCCTTTTCAAATTTATCAAATTGTCCTAACCTTCTCTCCATCTTTTTTGTAATTTTATTTTATTACTTTTGCCTTCACCCCAGGTAGAGGAAAGCTGTTGTATTGGCAAGAACCTGCAGAAACGTGGGTGTCATTTGTGTGAGAGCTGGAGAGAGAAGGTATTTTATTCAATAGCAAATACTGAGCAACTCTGCATTTAGTACCCTATTTTACTCAGCATTCTGGTGGCATATTTCTCTTAGATGCATTGAAGCAGCTGTTTGACGCGGAATAATGCCACAGCAGAGCTTGACAACTTTTTTTTTAAGCAGGCTTTGGATGGGTAATGATTATAAAATCAGGATTTCTGCTGAAAGATAACACCTCTAGCAATCGCAACCCTGAGATACTGGTTCAGAATTAACTCAGAGGGAAGTGTACCATCTGTTGCTAAAACCTCACACTAAGAGCTCAGGCAATTTCTAGCTTAAAGGGAAAACGTGGACATGAACCTAGATAATTAAGGGAAGCAAAGAGAGGGATGGAAGCAAAAACTTTTAAATAGCTTCTGGTCCTCTGCTTGTGCCTGGTGCTGTCTGACTGTAGAGACAGCAGAGAGAATTGACACTGCAGAGAAAACAATCTGCACAGAAAGTTCTGTCAAATGCCCAGAGTAAACAAATGGGAAGCTAATATTGTTTCATTGCTATTTGATTTAGAATAACTGTACTGTATTATGTAAAGATTCTCCAGGCTCACTTAGGATGTTTAAATTATTATGGTTCCTTCAACGCTTGATAATCAGGACTAATTTCTGTGCCAAAATTGTATGTCCAGATAGCTTGTTTACTTCAAGTCTGCTTATCAGCCAAACCTAGCGAAAGCATCAAAATTTCTTGTTGGTGCTTCTTTACACGAATAGGTTATTTTATCTCTTAATTATTTAATTGAACGGTTTAGGTGACCTGGAAGACAAGCCAAAATGTTCTGTTGAGCTTTGTTTTCAGTTCTGCTAAGAGGGAAAAAAAGAATATCGGAAAAGGCAAAATAGGAGCTGAAGGCCTCATCTGCTTGAAATGAAATACAGTGCTCCAGCTTGCTTGCCCATGCCATATCTTCAGATAATGCAGTGATAAATCTCCCATAACTGTGGAACCTGGGTAAATGCAGATCTGACCTTTTGTTTACAGGGTATCAAGGGAAATCTTTATGAGACCACAGAAGTTATTCAAAAGGTTTAGAAACATTATGAGATGGCAGAATGTGTCCCCTGTGGATAATTCTGACAGCAAAGATCTGACACTGTTTCTCAATGAGCAGTGCCCTTTCTGTAGAGCTTTGAACAAGCCATTTGGTAGTGATGTTTGAGAAACATTTTTGGTTATGCGATTCAGAGGAAAACTGATCTTTGCTGTTATAATTAGGCGAGATTTTGATGTTGTTAAAATATTAACATAAAAATATTTCTTGGGTGTACAGATGTTGGGGCTGGTACAATGCAAGATAAAGTAGAAAAGATAACACTTTTGGTTTAGGAAGAAAATTAGTCATATTAAACTTTTATACTTCCTCTAATTTCTAGTGGTTATGATAGTTTATCTGCTTATAATTTAAAGTGGGAACTTAAACCCGCTTGATTAAAAGTCCAGATTGTGTTTTGTTACACAAAATGAATCTATTGATTAAATAAATACAGAACAAAAATGTTGTGAGCAGGAAAGGAGCCATGCTGCTGAATTCCAGATTAAAGTCCGTTCTGCTTCCTGGAAGGAACTGCCTTAAAGAACGGAATAGCAGCAGAAAGTTGGGTTTTTGAGTTAAAACACCACTTCTGGTTTTGGTTTGGTTTTGTTTTAAATTTAGGCATTTTCATAGCCTGTGATTTGGTTTCTGATCTGTGCAAAGGTGCATGTTATGAATACATCCACTAATTATCCCTCTGTGATGTTGGTTCTCCTGAAAGTGGAGAACAGTTGGACTCAGTGATCCACGAGGTCATTTCCAACCTTAACAATTCATAAACCCTTGTGTGTGGTGTGCACGTACACCTGTGGTCACTTCAGCATTCCAGGTATTCCAACAGGTTGCTACAGCAACAAGCTTCTGCAGGGAGAAGATTATCTGCTGAACAGGACTGTGCTTGTTTACTGGGGAGCTGTGGAAGCAACTTTAAAAACTTTCAACACTGCAAGTAAGCAAGCATCTGAGGTTGCTGTCTCTGTCACCCTGCAGCATCAGGGTGCTGTCATATTTTATTAAATGGCCATAAAATATATATTACCTGACACCAAAATGCTACTTCTGACACCAAAATGCTTCTTCTGACACCAAATGCTAACCAGAAAGGGTTTCTTAGATTTTGGAACGCAGGTTGCGTATTTTTGTTTGTGGGTGTTATGTTTGCTTATAGTCTTATCTGTTGTTGGCCTCAACCCATTAAATAAATACATAAAAATATTCTAAATAGAAAACCTAACAGATCAACAAAATGTGTAACCCCCACACCATAGTAATTTTTAAAAAAAGGCAATTTAAGAAAAAAAAAAAGTCTGTGCCTTTATATCACCTGTCATCCTCATTTGCCCTAACTTATGTTCTCAGAAATTAGATCATCTGAAAATGAAACAGATGGAGGCTCCTTTAGACTGGGTAGGTGTGGGAATGGGAGGGAGAAGGACACAGCCGAAGGCACCTTCCAGGGTGAGCAGTGCTACTTTAGCACCTGCTTTGGCTTTGAGTTGTCGTCTGGTGACATCAGCCTCAGGGATGTGTTCGCTGTGATTCACCAGCTTTAGTGTGGTTTGGCTGCATGAGGGGAGAGAGGTGAATGACAGATAGGAGGGTAAATATCATCTCAGTCTATTGGTCTGACCCTTCTGCCAATATTGATTCATTCCTGAGCAAAACAGCTGGCATATTGCAATTCCCATCTTCTGTCATGCAAGCAATGTGCAGAAAGGATTCCTGCCCACCATCCCCTTTTTCCCAAGAAAGTGAGCTGAAACTCACTGATACTATTCAGGCTGTTAAAAAACACAGAATGTTTCTATTACGTACGTCTGCATTTTGTTTTGCATTATGAACTGCTTTTGTAATAGGTGAAACAAAAATACTTAAACTACAGAAACAGTCTGGTACATAACAGTGCTTTTCTTTGGGAGCTGTATTCTCTATATTACCTAGAAAATAATTTTTTTCATGTAGAAATGCTTCCCATACCAGTCATAAATAAGTCAAACCAAAAAACCCACTGTTGTGCTAATATTTTTCTGTAGAACCAAAACTTGTTTTAACCCACTCACGTGTTGCATTCATTGTTTGATTAGCATTTTTGGGTGCATTTCTTAGTTCTTTCGTTGATTCTGGTTCCCAGTTTTCTTTTTGGCTCTGTAGGTGTTTTTTGCACCAAGTATGTGCTTTTTTTAGATCATCCATTATCCACACCAGTGTTTACCTTTTTAATGTTCACAGCGAATATGGCAGCTAAAAAACAGGTTTATTTTGTATTTATTCATAAGGTTTTAAACACTGTCATTCTCAAAGTGGCTGGATCTCTTCAAATGACTGACATACTGCATCTTTGATATTGATTACAGAAGGAACTGCAGGGTAAATAATAGACAAAGTTGGGGGCTTTTTTTGTGACAGTGGAGCAAGATAAAAAGGACTTTATTTTCAAGATTAAATGGGAGGAGAGACAAGAAACATCTCAGTCATTTCATCTAGGTAACATTTTTGTCTCAGAATTACCAGAACTGGTGTTGTTCATAGACAAGACCTATAAGTCATTTAAACATAAGCAAACACCAGTTTGCAGCTTTCATCATGAAGATTTAACTGTCACGCGTACTGCATTACATAAGTCAGTTGGTTGTATTTTCATTTTCCCTCTGTGACATATTTTTACAGTGAAGAAAAAGCATTTTAAGGAACAGAAGAAAAATCTAACCCACTTTAAAATTCAGTGTTCAGAAGCATGTACTTCTGAGCTGATGTAAATTCATAACACTTAAAAAAAGATCTGGCACAAGTTAGCATTCTTCTCTTTTTCCCACTGAATAACAAGTGTGAGCAGTTCTTTCTGTCTGCCTTTTTAAACAAGGAGCTAACAGTATCAGCTCAGGCAGGCGGAGTAACGTATGATTTTTTTTTCTGCAGTTCGAGTAATGTAATAAAATCCCTTCCTGATCTGATTGGTTACAGTGGAAATAGACTCTCCTTGAAACAGGTGTTTTAAAGCAAAATAAAAGGAGTATTCAAGCAAAGCAGGATAAGCTGTATCTATTGCACTGTCCAGGCTGAACAACTTAGTGTATGGCTTTTGCATTTCCTCTTAACTAAAACTACTTTTCTCAAAGTCTGCTCGGGTAAAACTTAGAGATAGGAAAGTTACACATGGTAGGGTACCAGACTGGGATTTGGTGTGTCTGTGTTAACATCTCAGATTTGCCAAAGGCTACCCATGTGACCTTGTCATGTAATTTAGGGTTTGGGAACCTCATTATATAATTATGTTTATAAAAATGCATTGTTAATGATTTTTTTCTTCTGTTCTTTGCATGTCTCATTTATTTTCACTACTCTGTCTACTTTTCTGAGGAGTGTTTTTTTTCTGTGGGCTGACTGCAGTTTGTGAAATTGCATGGAAGTACCACAGTCTGCATGGTGAAACAGTTATTAAATTGTTGGACATTAAGATGTTTTCTTTCATTAAGAAAAGACTCTGCTTTTCAATTACATGAGTACTACCACATATGTGGTATCAAAATCCTGTATTTTAATATTCAATGTAACACAAAACTTTCTTAGGTTACCCTTGTAGGATCTAACTGCCCCAAAAGGCCATACAAATCATTATTTTTTTTTAACTTGGTGCTTTCCAAGCATAGATTGTTTAAAATTATTCTTGTTCTCCTTAAAATATGCTGTGAAAAATTCTATTCTCCCTTTATTTTTTTTATTTCTAGATGTCACAAAAGCCTTTAAAAAGTCTTCAGGTTTTCAAATATTTTTTCCTACCTAGGCTTTACAATATGACGGTGGGTAATATCACAGTCTGTGTCTTGTAAACAGAAACCAGTTGAGTTCTGTTCCATTTTACGTGACAGACCAGACATCTCTGATTGACAGATTTGGAGCAGGGAGAACAGAGGGACTGACATTATAGCATTCCTTATTGTTCAGCTGTGCACATACTACTTCTCTTTTTTCTTTTTTTTCCTGGTTAGTTTGCCCAAATGTCTTGAGCTGAGGTTGTTTCTGATGAAATAACTTCAATATTTAGGTTAGGCCTAGTTTGTCATGTGGCTTTCATAAAAGATGGTTCACATGACATATGGCATCCAAGTGCGGGAGAATTAACATGTGGTAATGTTGATGCTGTCATAAGGAGATGGATTCAGATGTGTTCAGGCTTTTGACATTTTCTGGATTCATTTTTTACAGCTAAAATGGGATTGAAATACGGACTGTCATTGTTCTGCTGAAAGGTGCTTACTTACAGGAGATAGATATTTACAAGTTACACTTTTGTTCAAAGTCTCTCAGTATCACAGGTCAGGTTAGTTAAAAACCCAGGGTAGGCACAGCAGGGTCCTGCAGGTGCTGCTTCTCCCTGGTCTAAGCATCCTTTTTGTGCCACTGATAAAGTGTACAAATGCCTTTGGTACATATCTTGGTAATAGATTATGTGTAGCTATTATGTGTAGCTGAAACTGTATGGCAAAAAAGGCCAAAAATAGGTCAGGATAAAGGATAAGAAGAAAAATAGATGTTTTCTTTGATTGGTGTTTTGTAGCACATAAAAGTCTTTCATAGTATGGATATGATTTTTCAGCATGAAACTGTGTTTCAAAAGATACCACAAATGAATATTTCCATTTTAAAATTTCCTTTTATATTAACCGTAACATCCTCATGACTGGTAATTATTTCATGGATTGATTTTTGAGTTTGATTGGGAAAAGACATTAATGGAACACCAACTCTGAAGAAGATATAGGACTCAGTTATGGGAAATTAGCAATGATATACATAACATAAAGAAATTGCATAGAGACTGGGTAGAATTGCTGAAAGGAGTCAGAAAAGCAAATTACTCTGTTGCTCAGCTGGTAGGATCCTGAGAATTCCTGACAGTTCTGAACCTCATCAAGGAATAGCCATTAGTCTGCTGTACTTTACTGGTCACATAAATCAGCTGTGATTTGTAACTGTGGTAGCTGGCAGTGTAGCTCACAATGTGAGTGGCATTCTAAGTGTGACACCCAAAGTCCTCACTGGCCAGAGTCTTTCCAGGAGAAGCCTTGGTTGCCCATGGCCTGCTCTGAGCGAGGTCTGCCTGAGGATTTCCTTTGAGGACCCCGAGTGTCTCGTTGGGTGCGTTGGTTTATAGCTTGCCCTCTGGATGTGTCCCAGGAGAAAGCCTGCTGGAGGCATCCTGAGCTGAGCACTGCGTGACTATGGCCCAACACGTGGGCTGGCTCTCATCCTGTAGAACTGTGTGTTTGAAAAACTCAGAACTTTGCAGCAATAATTGCCTGTTACTGTCACTAATGTACTCCAGTTTAACCTGCAGCTGTTTCCCGAGGGGTAGTGCTGGGTATGTTCCAAAGCATCCTTTACCAGGTGGTCTTGAGGTGAGTGCTGGCCTTGTCAGTGCAAGTGGTTCCATCTGCTTGTTGGAGGGAACGACAATGGCTGAGGTGTGCTTGGGAAATAAAAGCAGGCAGTAGTTTACTATCAGCTAGACAGGTAATAAATACTCCTACAGAACTAATTGCTAGACAGCAAATCAAATGCTGCATGCTGAGTACAAGCATACATGAAGAAGACTAAAATGTAATTTCATTTACTTTAAAAGCACATAACAGTACATTGATTCATTAGGGCATTGATCTTAGTAACCTTAAATAGTGCTTTCCATGTCATTTGCATTGAGCTCCTAAATATAAAGATGTAACCACATATTACCAATTCCTTTTACCAATAAGTATTACCAATAATGTCATAAGGATCTGAGAGGAATTCTGTTGTTAGTCCATTATTGTACCTTCAAATGTTATTTGTAAAAATCACATAATTTATATTGTGATCTAACTTATCTTTTCATCACCGTAAAACTGAGTGATATTATACTGCTGAATGCTGTTGTTTTCCTCATCTTTATGAGATATGTTGTCCTTTTGCAGGGCTAATATTTTGTCTACAGAAAATGTCTTAATATATTCTGTGCTTTAATTTGCAACCTATAAAAGGGAAAATGTGAATTTATGTCCAGACTTAAATGCAAGTAGCTTGCACAGAAAACATATGGATAAATCAGAAAGTAACTTCTAGTCCGTTTCCTTGCTTATCTCAGCACTGTTTCTCATCTGAGCTTCATTAAGTGGTACAAACTGCAAATCTAGAGAATTAGAATATGTTTTTCCAAAGGGTTTACATGAATATTTTCCTTAAGATGCTGTGAGAATTGACTATGATTTGAGCATCCAAGTCCATAGAAAGCTTTTAAAGTCTCAGCTACAAGATAATTTTCTTTTAACATTGCCTGCATCAACTCCTTTCTTCACCCCAGAAACCTTCCATGGGCTCTGGACACTAAATTGAATCTGTTACAAGTGAGTAAACCAAAGAGACAGTACCCATACTCTTGCAGGGGAGGGTCAAAGCTGACTTGAAACTGATAGCAATATTGTGATAAAGCTTTTAAAATTCTTTTCTAGCATTTTATATAAAAGGTAACAGCTAGAGCAGTGGAGAGAGACGTGATTCTCTTTGGCTGTTTGCAGTAGTCGATCATGAAGTGGGAGATCAAGATTCAGTTATCTGTTCTCATGAATACTCATTTGCATATTCAATGAGGTCTCAGGAGGAACAAGTACTCACCTTGTAGTGTCTGTGGCTGCCTCCCAAGGGGCTCCTGTGCAATGTGGGTAGCAGAAAAACCAGGGTCCATGTCAAGAGAGTCTATCTGGAACTGTGCTATATTTACCAAGGACAAAGTGGACCTTCACCTCTTGCCTTTCCAGATTAAGCTATTTTGGGTCCTGAGAAGGACTAGGTGCTGGTGGATGAGAGACTGGACTTGATCTGGCAATGGGCACTCAGAGCCCAGAAAGACAGATGTGTCCAGGGCTTTATCCAAAGCAGTGTGGTCAGCAGGGAAGGGAGGGGATTCTGCCCCTCTGCTCTGCTCTGCTCTGCTCTAGTGAGACCCCACCTGCAGGGCTGCATCAGCTCTGGGGGCGCAGCACAGGACAGGCACAGGGCTGATGGATTGGTCCAGAGGAGGGTCACCAAGATGGTCAGAGGGATGGAGCACCTCTCCTATGAGGGAAGGCTGAAAGAATTGGGATCGTTCAGCCTGGAAAAGGGGAGGCTTTGGCTTGACTTAATTATGGCCTTTCAGTACCAGGGGGGAGCCTACAAGAAAGGTGGAGAGGGACTTTTTACAAGGCCATATAGTGACAGCACAAGGGGGAATGTTTTCAAACCTGAAGAGAATAAGTTTTGATTAGATGTTAATAAAAAATTCTTTACTGTGAGGGTGGTGACACACTGAAGAGGTTGCTCAGAGAGGTTTTGGATGACCCATCCCTGGAAGTGTTCAAGGACAGGCTGGATGAAGCTCTGAACACCCTGGTCTAATGGGAGATGTCCCTGCCCATGGCAGAGGGGTTAGAACTAGATGGTCTTTAAGGTCCCTTCCAATCCAGACCATTCTGTGATTCTTAAAGGTCTTTTTTTAGCCATGTGAGTCAGGGCAGTACGGCTGGGTGATATTAGAGCCAGGGTCCTCGTTACACAGGCAGCGAATCCCCTGGGGTGCGTGCGTGTGTGGAAGGCACTTCCAGCAGAGTTACAGAGAGAAGAGATCACACAGGTTTGTGAAGTTAACCTTTTTGGAAATCAGTCTTCCACGCATTCTCTCCTGAGGTTTTAAAAAATAACCAAGATGGGATTAAATCATCCGTAATCTTAACAGCTGGATGCTTTATTCATTATAGGACACATCAACTTTCTGTTCTCTTGAGAAAAATACAACCGTTCACTTCTTATCATACAGGGTTTGTAGTTCCTAAGAGTATATGATTCCAGTTCCTTAAATCAAAAAAAAAAAAAAAAAATTAGTTATTATATGAAAAAAATCACTATTTACAAGTGTCCCTGTGCCATTATGCAAACAGGAACATCCCAGGGTGAGACTGTGCACCTGTTCTGGTGGTATCAGAAATAAACGGGCATACTGTAGAAATACATAGATGCTTCTAGTTTTAGGTCCTAGGGCCAGCTGCTCAGCCTTTTGCTGAAGTCCCTTCAGAAAGGAAGAAAAAAGAATGCATCCATGGAGGGGATTCTCTAAGAGTTGAGCAGGAATATTATTCTCCACTGACATTCCCAGATGTATGTAGGAAGGGGAGCCTGTGTTGCATGTTTGTTGTGTGCAGTGAGATGTGTTGCTTTTGTAGTGGCTTTGGATGTGTTTTCCATGCTCAGGCAATGCAGTTTTATTCTCTCCTTAGGCCAGTTTGTGTTTCTGAGTATTTTACCTTTCGTATTTTGAATTTTAAGTAAGTCAGGACTACATGTTACTGGTTTTGCTTTTAGGCGGTGCAAGAAGGGAAGAAAACCCAGAGTAAAATTTAATCTACAGTTGCCAAAACAAAACAAATTAATACTAGAAAAAATTATTCTATGCCCAAATTTTGCTAATGTGGGTTACAGTATCCTTCACAAACTCCCCAGTGTACTATGCTGCCATTGCCACAGCGGAGGTGAGACCCACGGTTTTCCTGAGGCGCAGGAATGGGTACAGCACTGCCAGGTGAGCCAGAACAAAGTTTGCTTCTGGCAAAACCAGCGGGGATGCTGCTGAACTTGTCTCAACTTGGAAGTCATTCTGCATAACTTACCGTAAACACAGAGGGATAATTTACAGATGAAAATTAATGCAGACATGAAAAATTATGAATGAGAATCCAAAGCTTTGGTCATATTTGACCTTCAGGTTTGGGTTCCTACACACACAGAAACATCTGCACATAGTTTATTTAGTCAGATTACACAGCCTAATGGTGGTCTCCATGACAAGCTCACTAGCTTTTTTCTCTTTACTTGATTTGTAGATGTTCGTTCTCTGTGATTTGCAAGCATTCAGTAGTTATTTAGACATTTGAATTAATGAAAGGTGTTCTGGTAAAGAGTGTCTCATTCGTACATTACTTGTTAGTTTCGTTTTTTTCTTTTCCCACCCTTTTTTTAGATCTGATTGATATTAGTGAATTACCCTCAATGAAATTATCTCTGAATTATGAGATTGTAAGTGTGCTATTAAAGTTTTAAGTTCAAGTATCCGCTCTTGTGATAAATCTCAGAAGATATTCAGAGCTCAAGTCATTTAGCAAAGCACATGCATTTTGAGAAATGCTTCACAAGTGAGAGGAGAAGGCAAGAGCGTCAGGAGAAGAGGAACAAACTAGAGGGAAAACCAGGTAATTTTTTTCCTAGCACTGAGACTCATATTAGAATAATGAGCTGAGGAAGCAGGACATTAGAAAGCTTACCTGGGCTCTTAACTAGATTTTAAACTCAGAAAGTAACACTTTAAAAAGCTGGAAAAAAATTCCTTTAATAGAGGAAGATTTTTAATCCAAAATACAGTTTTTGGAACACTGTGTTATATTTGCATTATATGATTTGTGGTCAAATAAAAGTGCAGTTTTAGGTAGAGCTTTTAAATGACTTCAGAAAATTGAATATATAGAAATTACTATTTTTACTCCCTTATGTTGGCATTTGGGGGTATTTGAGGCTCCCAGAAAAAGTGATAAATGCAGGCAAATTCTATATTATCCTGCTCATAATAATAATAATAATAAAAAAAAAATTAAGTGGACATGCTTTCTTTAAAACTCTCACCTTGCTCTGACAATTGTCAGACTGTAAGAGGAAGTGTTTGCTTGTACTGTTTCTAGGAGCTGCAGACAGATGATCGGCAGTGATTTGGCAGAAGGTAGATTTTTCTTCTGTGGAAATTGTATTGTCACATTCAGATGGATGAAGCTGAAAGTTTCCTGGGAAGCCTGTAGATTCTGGCCTAATGACCTCTTTGAATATTGCCAGTAACTTGCAGTGTAATTGCATGATAAATTAGCCCAGCCAGAGGAATGACTCCAGTCTTTGGATGGAGAGTTCAAAGCTAGCCCTGGCAGCCATCCCCATTCAGCAGAGGCAGTAGGCAATATCAGTGTGCTTCCTGGTGTGGTCCTGACAGCTGATACAAAAAGATAATTTTTTTTTTTTTATTTCTTCCCACCAGCAAAAGATCACTAGAGCTGTTGGCTCGTCCTTGTGCTTTAAAGAGATCTCTCTCTGTATAAAATACTTACTTGGACTATTTGCAAAACATCTGATGCCCTTCCATGGAGAGGAACCAATCTTAAGATATGTTTTGGGTTGGGACTGTCCATTGTTATAACAATTACTTTTTTTCTGAATCAACTCAAAGCAATTTTAGAAATAAAGCTGGTGTAAAATAACTTTCAGGTTCTAAATTGCTGACCTACACTATAAATGCACAATGATATCATTTGAAAATAGAAATTCAACAGCTTTGAACAGTGTAATATTTCAAACTGAAGAAAAGGTACGATGTTCATATTTTATATTAAATATGAGGACAGTAGTAGTAAAAGTGCAAGCTATTTTCATGTATCCTTCTTTACCTAATGTAATTTCTGCCATGTTTAAAGTACTGTAGTGATTTTAGAAGTTTGGCAGATTGCTGGGAGATTAAAATATTGAATAGCTAATAAAATTTTGTGGCACAACTGGTACTTTTCATGGCCATCTGTCTTTTCCTGTCTTTAGTTATCATGTCTTTATCCAGTTTAGGATATCAATACCTAGTTATACTATATTGACATTCTAAGTGATCTGCCATCTCAAAGACACTTTGGAAGGTAGTAACATCATATCCATAGTTAGTGGAAGTGTCAGTAGTTTTTTGGTAGCAGCTGTATGAGATTGTTAATTGTGTACTTAGGAAGGGGATTATGCAGACAATCTTCATACGTAAAAGCCACAGGCTTCCACAATCTATGGTACTTCCCGTAAACACCAAGATTGTGATTATAGTGGTCACATTGGTGTTTTTTTAGATTTTTTAATTTTCTGAGTTTAATGACAAATACTAGCTCATCAAAAAGTCTCTTTATATATTAATTAGTATGTGTAATTTTTTTGGTTAACAAAGCATGAATGGAAATATTTCCTGGAGTTCTTGTCAGAGGTACAAAATATCTTCATCTACCAACCAGGAATGTTCCAAGGCTTAGGCTGTACTGAACAGCTCTGTCTAGCAGCAGTAGTGTGGGAAAGAGTTGCTTTTCCATAATTGAGGAGGCTCCTTAGCTGCCAGTCCTTGGAGAATTGTGTGTGGAAGATTTCAGACTTCACCTGTCTCTTCCACTCGAAAAAATACTTTCTGTTGGAGGAAAGTTTGATGAGCTGTGATCGTCTAAAGCAGATGTCTATCCACAGACTTTAAAGACGCTGCTGGATCATGCAAAGTTTGCTCTTAAAGGCAGGTGGTTCCAGAGAAGGGGATTACTGCCTCAGTTCAAACTTGAAAACAGTCTGATCTTTTAGTGGCCTGAGGCTGTGACATTAATTTTATAACTGGATAATAATTAACTTTATAGCTATGTTGAGTCATTTTGTCACCATACTGGTCTGAATATTAATGTTTTATGTGTGATTGCAGTTTTCTTTCTCATCACCTTAAGTAGGGTATGCTCCTGATGCTCCAGCTGAATTTGCTAATTTATTTTTAAAATTGTATTTAAAATGTCCATTTTAAAGTGATTTAATTTCTCTCATTTTAACTTACAGTTGTTATACCTCTAAGAAGAAAAAAAACCCTCACAAGTTTATCTTGATCGATCACAATGTTCCAAATTGGTGGTTATCTGACTGACTTCTCTGTTCTTTCATTAATTGTTGTTTCTTATCTTTTTTTACCTCCCTTGCCCATTTGCAATAAAAACAGTAAAGTTCAGTTTTCAAATATTGTAGTTTTAGGCTTCAAACTGTATCCTCTTAAGGGACTGTTATCTAGGTTTGTAGTAGAGCAAACACATCTTAAATAAAAAAAGCAAAAAATCTATCCTCTATAAATAGTCTTGGTGCAGTCTCAGATAAATGACTAAATATTACTTCTACGTAGGGTTGAAGTCAAACTTCATCTAAAAAGCAAACAACATGAAACTTTGAGTAAAAATAAATCCAGAGTCAAAACGTGTGTTCAGGACCACCATCGATAAGGGAAATGTTTTGGGCATGGCATTAATGCAGAATGAGTTGGATGTTGAGCAAGCTGAGTAAGTTGGATGTTGAGGAAGTCCAAGTTTTATTTTGGTTTTTATTTCAAGTCTTGGATTGTTTAGATCCTCATTTGTTTGTCTCGCATTTGAATGAAAATCAAGCTCAACTTTTTATCTTCCTATTTTATCATTAATGAAAACCATAAGGTGATTTAAAAATGTGGCTAATTGTTTCCCCTGCCCTCCCAGCCCTAGGATTTCTTTCATCATATTTTTGCTCTGATTATTGCTCTAAGAAAAAAATAGTTTTTTTCTGGGGGTGTCACATTTTGACCTTTGTCTGTCACTTGAAACAGTGCTCCCTGGCTAAGAGATGAGCAAAGAGCAGGTTTATTCCACCTTCATCTCCTTTCATTAGGACAGCAAGAAAATTCATTAATTTCCTGCTCGTACACAGGTGATGCTCTATAAAGGCAGGGCAAGAAATTTTTTTCTTGGAACCTCTGACATTTTGTCATTTATGCAGTGCTAAGTTTGAAGTTCTTGGGTTATTTGTCCTTCCACACAGCTCTTGAGGAATGTTGACAATGTTACATGCTGTTACTATGAAGGCATTTTGTATATGCAGTTTATGACAATTAAAGGGGCTATTAGTTGTATTGCCATGTACTTTAGCAGAAGTTGCAGCCAGATGAATAATCTCATTCCTTATCAGCTTTTGGAAAGCACATGAAAAAACTAATTTTTATTATTTTTCCTTTATAGGAATTAGTGGCAAGATGGATATTCTCTTTTTTCTCAGTTAAGTAGAAATCATATGCATTTGTGCATGCATAATCTCATTAAATTTCTAATCAGATTACATCAGCCCTTTTCCTCTCCTAAGCGGTCCTGAAAGCCTGTTGGTTTGTATAAAATAGTTTGCCAAAAGATAAACAATCACTTTGCTTCCATTTTGAGGCCTCAGAAGCAGCCATGCAGTGTTTTGAAAATGTTAGGTAGAGATACCCATATGCATGTGGAAACCTGTTAAAAAAGGAATGAGTTTTTGTACGTTTATGGTGGTAAAACGTTGGCAAAGGGAATGTTGTTTTTAGGTACTCTCTTGAATTCTTGTCCACAGATTCCAGGAATACATAATGATGGTTATATGAGGGGACATTATTAGAATATGCATGTATGTCTAATATGCCTGGATTCCAAAGGTTAATGGCACATTATTGTGTTTCATATGCTGACCTGTTCAGAAACTGCATTGCAGCAGCTATACTAAAAGATTATTACAGCTTGAAATTTGGTTAGAGCTAGTGGAATTAAAATTCTTGCAGCCTCAACTGAGTCCCATAGTGCTATTCTGTAGTAAATGCACCCAAACAGAATGTCTTTGTCACAGCAATGTTGTATCCTTATTTCATATGTGAAAAACTGGTGCAAAGGAGTGCTAAGACTTCAAATGGTCAAAAATGCACAGTTGTTTGAACTTGTGGAATATGAATTTTTTTGTTATTCTTTGGTTTTATTTTTGTAATTTTCAAAATGTGGATGCAGATGAGTTAATTTGCAGTCCTGGTCTTTCAGTGCTTTATCAAATCAAGCCCTAAGTGCCTCACATGACCCTTCAAATACAGAATAAACAGGCTTGTGGATAGCTGTGAAAACTTGGAAGTTGTTGACTTTGCTGCATTTAGAAACTTGATGGTGGAAGCAAGGATCTGACTCCATGGGTACTGTTCAGCAACTTCATTGATCTCGGTTATTTAATATCTTCCAGTTTCTTCTTATCAAGGGTGTGTATTTCTAGCAGGATCAGTCACTGGGCAGTACTTACCTTGGGCACTGAATCAGAGAGGCACTCTAGGGGAAAATGTGTGGTTATCAGGTTCTGATCGCTCTTGACAATGTTTCATTTTGTTACTTCAGTGAATCCTGATGAAACCTTTTTTTTTTTTTTTTTCTTTTTTTTTTTTTTGCTTGTGTTGGAGAAATTCCACAGGAGGTTGCTGACACTAAGGGAAGTTGGTTTTGTCCCAGAACAGGGAGTCTAGTAGTTGTAGGCTTTTCCTGTCATACTCTGTAAAACTTTGCAGCTTTAGCCAGCATCTGATTTCTTAATGTCCTCATTTACTCTGTCTGCATGCATATTCCAGTGCTTTTATTCTTGCCTTCTCTCTCTCTTTTTTCTCCTTTCATTCTGTGTCCTATAGCCTTTCTTCTGACTTTCTCCTCAATTTCTTGTCTTTAAAACAATTGCTTTTTCATTTTCCACACAGCTTGAGCATCCGCCAAGTAAGTGGATAATTGGGAGTTAGGGAAGGGATTGAAAGCCCATTAGGAAGTGCAGACAAAAACTTGGACATGTGGTGGGAGCAGTGAGTGCCAGTGAAGTCCTGCTCAGCTGCCTGCAGCATTGTCGGCACATTTGGGACTTGAGGGGATTTTTTTGCACATGGAAAAAAAAAAGAAACTAGATTCCAAATGCCAATGTCTTCCATGAAGTTCTGTAAAGAAGGCTTTTTAGTGGCTTGTTATTTTCCCAAGTTTAGATTCCTTTCCATAAGAAAGACAAAGGACGTATCCAAAAAACAGATAAAAAGATTCTCTAACCTCATAACTCAGAGGAATTAAAATTGTGAAGTGAATGGTGTCAATTTGGGAACTCTACCTTAGAGTGTTCTGCTTTGGCACGATTCTCAAACTTAGCCAATTTATTTCAAGTTCAAATTTTTAAAAGTCCAGTTTTTGAAGAGTTGCATTTGAGTTATGGAAATTACCAGCCCAGACTCTTTTAAAAAATTAGCAAGTGATAAGCACTTCAAAAAAGTTCTATCTAGGGAAGAATTCAGCAACCAGAATAAAACATAGAACTGAAGTATCAGCTCAACCTAAAATCTTTTTATCCTGTGCATTACCAAAAAGATTAGAAAATAAAAATGAAAAGCCTGTATCGTCTACAAATAACTGTATGGTTGCGATAATTCCAGAAGGAAAATGCTAAAAGATACTTCTCTGTTTTATTTTCTAATACTGTTGAGGTCTTCAGGATACTCCTATGCAAGATATGTGGTTTTGACTAACAGTCTTTTTCACTGATTGGTATTTTGTTTGTGATTGAAGCTGAGCTCCTCTCTTTCTCAAACTCTTCTAAAGGAACATGATGATCTCAAAGGTGTAATTCTTCTCTGTTTCAGTGGCAGGTTTGATATCACAGGCATTCCTATGAAGCCTGTTCACATCGGAATTTACCCCTTTGTTTTGACTTAAACTCAGCATTATAAAACTCCAGTGAACTCAATGGGAGTTAGCAATGTTCACAATGACCCCAAATCAGACCATAATTGATGCCAGTCTGTATGGAAGAATGCTTCAATATTTCACGCTTCCATAATGATGTTACTGTGCATGGGTATTCTCAGTCTGACAGATGTTTAAGAAAGATAAGGGTAACTAGGAAAAGAAGGAATTATTTAATAAAAGAAAAATCAATTCTTTAAGCCTGATGGCTGTGTGGGTTTTGTACATGACATTAGGCATCGTTGTGGGCATGCTGATATCAGTGACAATGTTTTTGGCAATTTAACCACTTTCTTTGACCCTTACTTTGATGCCTTTGTGTGTCAGAAATACTTTCAAGCATTCAGTAAAAAGATGAGAAACAGAGAAGTTACCAAACAAAAGCCAGCCAGTGAAGGTTGAATAGGGCTACTTCTTATTTCACATATGTAAGAAGAGTCCTGAACATCATCACATTTCAAAAAAAAAAGAAAAGAGTGAATCTTGTTCTGGTAGAGCAACAAGATCATCTTGGCCGAGCAAGGTCAAGAGCGTCTCCAATATTTGTCAAGAAGACCCATAGCAAATTACACCTTCACTTGGAGTTATCAGCTGTGAAGTGAGTGTTCAAGGAAAAAATGCACAACTGTTCGTACTAATTTCAAATGTGTACATAATTTGTAGTTCTGAGAAGTACTTTCTGTCATGGTAGATTGGCTTCTTTATCTGCTAATTAGGGTGCTTCAGTTCCTCTGCATAGACACCTAGAGTTACATCAGTAGTAAAGAAAACAGCTCATTATTAATCTGGTGATGAGGATGTAAAAGCTGAATCAAAGCACTTTGAATCAAACCTGTTGACTTTCATATGTGTCTAAGCCTGCAGTTTAATCAGTAAAGTGCAACTTATTTGGATTCAAAATCTTTGCACTTACAGACAAGGCTCTTTGAGTTCACAGAGCTTATTCAGAGGACGAAGCTGAGAAAAATGCTTTCCTCGGGTCCTAAATGGTCAATCAAACACATGCATTTATTTAGGCTGAATTCTCTGTACATTGAATACTCACTGTAATCAGGATATATTCTGAATTATGATTTCTCATTTCAAAGAGAATTGACGAGCTGTGGTGATGAAGTAGTAAATGTCGTTTTCAGATCCATGCCCAGGTCTGCCGCTGAAATTCTCCTGTTCCTTTTTTGTAGCTAACTCTGAGCTTCTTTCCAGAAGTGTGCTGTGAATATTATATTCAGTGTCTCCACAGAGATAATCAACTAGCTCCCATATGCAGAGAATTTTGTTGCAGTTTGTGTTTGGGAGTTTGTGTTCCCTTAAGAAAAAAAAAATATAACAATGGTTTTAAGCAAATGCATCTTTTGCTCATGTCGGAATGTGACTAATTACTATGACTTCCAGGTCTTTTGCCACAATATGCTGCTGGGACCAAGTGAGAGGTATGATCCAGCTGCAGTCTGTGATTAGGGCAGAGCAAGTTAGCAAACAGTTTGTGTTGCTGTACCGTGTGCAGACCGGATTCCTGTAATACACCTGGAGAAACTGCAAGAAAGAAAAAAAGAAACAAATAAAAATAAAAGTGCTGTCAGAAAACCATATTCAACACTGAATATGCATAGTGATGTGTGAAATTATATTCTGTACTAGAAGAAAGGAGAAGGCTGTTGTTCTTACTCTCAGGAGTATGTGTGGCTTTAAATATATTTTACTGTGTACCAACAGCATGTAGAATTCGGTGCTTAAATATATTCAAGTAGCAGTCTAACCTGAAAGGAATGTGTATCATATACTCAGTTCAGAGTTGTTTTTTCTTGGTCTTTGTAGTATTCATGTAGAACTCGTGAACATATGCCATCAAAATTTGGCCGCTTGAGAAAAGGATTGTTTTGTTGGGTGGTTGTTTTTTTTCTTCTGTAGTGCTCTGTATAGAATAAATAGCACTAAAAATACCTAGTGAGCTGGGTTGGCTTGTGTTTGCTTGAGAGAGCTCTGCAAGTGTGTAGGTGAACGTGCTTTGCCTGTGCTTTTTAAATTACAAGCGTTTAAGCTTAATCACTTGCTCTTTCAAGTAATTTGCAATCATCTGCTTTTGTTTTATTATTCATGCTTTCTTTATGCATGCTTTGGAAAGATTGCTTTCTCTCACATATATAATTATACTTAAATGATATAATGGTTATTACACAAATCAGAAAAACAGCAATGTGTTTGGGGGAAGTATCAAAATGGGGGAGGTAGGTCAGACTGTCATCATGCCATCTTTGACAAGCAATCCCTTTAATTAGTCATTAGCCGACTTTCCCAGACAGTTTTCCAATGATTGTGTCACTAACATTATAGGAGAAGGCATTGCATGGCCAAAAGAAAAGTCTAGCCAACAGTGTCACTCAGTGCTGTTTTTAAATGGATGATTTACAGTCTCATGTCTCTTGTGGGGTTCTTCAGCCAGTTTTTCTCCCTCTTGGCTAAGACTTCCCCCTTAGCAATGAATTAGTGGCTGTATTGTTATATGGCTCTTACTTTTTGGTTGACTGGTTTCTCAGCAAGTGCAAATGTTGTCTTAGCATTTGTTATGATGCAGGAAAAGCAAACCCAGCTACCAAAACTGAGCCATACAATTCTGGCCTTTTCACTGACTCAATTTTTTATTCTAGTGTATTGTCTTGGTCTGGGAAATTATATACATGTATGTATGTCTCCATATAGCTGCATTAAATGTCATCTTAAGAACTATGCTGGATTACAGTCTTAAGCAATGTGTCCTTCAGCTTCTTAAGAAAAAAAATTCTAAAAATTATATTTGTGGTTTGGGAGAAAGAAGTTTGTCTGCGTCTTTGTATCATCTGGGTGTGCTGATTGACTAAATTGTGCCTTCTAGAAATGCCAGTGTTTTCAACCTGAGCTCTAAACTGGTATCCTTTATTTCCTTCCTCTCTCATTATCAATACTGAATTTTTTTATTGTATTCTTTAAACCAGCATGAAATTGGGGTTAACAGAGGAGTTGCTTTGCCACGGTTGTACTGTTGTGTCCTACAGACTCATAGATGACTGCAAACTGGCACTGGCTCTCTGCCTATTTCACAAGCTAAAGGGTAAACTACCCCTTCGCCTTGAAGAGCTCTGTCATAAGAACCCCTTCACAAATTCTGAAGTCTTGCCACCATGTGTCTTCCTTTACCTCTTCCACTATTTTTTTAGCAAGTTTTTGTTTTGTCTTTCCACAGGTTCACTCACAGGTGATGATGCAAATATCTTGAATTCCTTGTAACCTCTTGTTCTGTGTCGCATCAGATCCCAGTAGCTCTGTGATGAAAGTGAGCATAGCCTTTATGTTGAACATGGCATCTTGATAATTGTTATAATCATCCTTGAACTCCTGTGCTGTTTCTCTGGCTCTCTTTTTCCATAACCAAACCAACATAGCAATTTCCAAGCTGCACTGGTCATACTCTGAAGGACCAATATAAGAGATAATATTCTACATTTATGGATAGAGATTGGGTTCTTGACTCTTGTAACTGGTTCAGACTCCTACGTGAAAGCACAAGGGAATGGCATACATGAGCAGCAGTTTGCTTCATTCTGCTCATGTCTGTGTTATCTAGTCAAAATTATTCTAATAACTGCTGAGTATTACTCTGATAACTGCTGAGAATTTGTTGTTAAAGAAACCAATGATTTCTCTGGAAGGTGTAGAATTTCTCACAGAAAATGATCACTTTTCTCTGTGCTGTGACTGTTGTCATTGTTAAGAATGTTGCAATCTAGTTGATATGAAGTTAATTCTGCACACAAAGTTGTCACACAGTAGGGGATACCTCTAGCTGACTGTCGAAACTACCAGATGAAAGCCTCAGAAGATAATTTAATTAATTTCTTTGTCTTTGAAGCCTTGTAAAACAGTCAATACTTTGACTTTTAAAGTGGAGTTAGCACTCAAATTGGCATCTTTTTTTGTAGTGTATTCTTCATGTACATTCTATAATTTAGTGGTAAAAAATATCAACAAATGTACTTACATGCTTTCTCAATCTCATGCATCAGTTTGTATCGGAACTGGCAAAGGCTCAAATTACTTAGTCTAAAATAGATATGTTTGACTTGACAGTCATGTATTAGTCTCTGTAAGTGAATATAGAGGATTAATTGTCCACATCAGTACATTTTTACTTTGTTCATCTGTTTACTTAGAGACTCATCTGAATCCAGAATATTCCAGCTCAGTATAAAATGATTCATTTTTAGTGTTTGTTACACTCTATACTGGATAAAATAATTAATTTTTATGGATTGTGCGGTTTAGTGGGTTATTTTCTTCAAAAATAGGCTATTATACAGTTCAGTTCAATGATTTATGTACCTCATGTTAAGCAAATGAGATTAAAATGTAGCACAGAAATTTAAAATCTAGCTATTTTTCTCTTTTGCTGAGTTAACAGAATGTAATCATCTGATACGGTGGCTCTCTTCAGGGAAGACAATGTGTTTTAGTCATAGAAAAAATTTCCATTATTTTCCATAATGGAAAATTCCTAACTCATATTTGGATATTCTTTCTAACACCCAAAAGAAACAGGCTGATGAGGTGATAGCTATTCCTACTCTGTCATCAGATTATAAAACATTTTCGGGGGTTAATCCAGAAAAATATTTTGCTTGATTTGAAGTCAAAATACTTTTATATTTATGGGCCCACAAAAAAGTTGCCAAGTTGATGTTAGACACGGATAATAGTTTTAGCTATGCTATTTCTCTCCTCATTTATATGCCATTAGTTTTTTTTTCCTTTGTCCTCATCTACAAGGATAATGAAATAGCCGATTTTTGAAATAGGTTAGTTGATTTCACATTCTTCTGTACACTGCTGAAATTTTGGACTTGTCTATAGATGAAGATATATTTATTTATAATTCTTTCTGAGTTTATGAACAGATCTGGCTGTTACCTAAGAGAGGGCAATCTTCATGCATTTACACTGATCTTAAGCAATTAAAAAAATCAAGTTTGGAAGCAAATTTGCAATGTGATTCTCTTGAGAAACTAGTTGTGGAATGGCCAAATCATCTTCTAGTGGAAAAACAAACTCAAATTTAAATATTCTGGAGCCTGAGACTGTTATGAAGCTTGAATAATGCATATGTTGAAAATAATGACAGATGAGAGATGATATACAGGAAAGAAGTATTGTAACTGCATTGTTGTTCCTTTTACTCACACTGCAGACATGGTCCCTGTGGCTTTGGGCTGGTTTCATTAATTTGTTTACTCTCTGCATGTGATTTGTGGAGGAAGCCTCCCAAAACATTGCATTTTAGAGCCAAATGTTTGCAAAAGATAGAATTTTTCGTCTGGCACAGCGTGAGATGACCAGTGGCTGAATGTTGCTCTTGATCCCACTGTCCATGTCCCCGTGAGCGATGTTAAACAGGACTGGTCCCAACACCCACCCCTGAGGTCACCGCTTGTCACTGACCTCCACCTGGACACTGAGCCACTGACCACAACTCTGTGAGTGTGACCACTCAGCTGACTCCTTATCCGCCGAGTGGTCCATCCATCAGACTCATGCCTCTCCAGTTCAGAGACAAAGATATCATGTGGGACAGTGTCAAACACTTCACGCAATTCCAAGCAGAGGATTTAAGTTGCTCTTCTCTCACCCACCACCACTGTAACTCCACTGTAGAAGGCCACGAAATTGTCAGGCACGATTTTCTTGTAGTGAAGCCCCAGTGGCTGTCACAAATCACGTCCTTACTTTCCTTGTGCCTTACCAAAGTTTCCAAGAGGATCTGCTCCATGGTTTTGGTGGACACTGAGGTGAGACTGACCGACCCATAGGTACCTGAGTCTTGCTTTTTTTCCTTTTTGAAAATGGGGTTATGTTCTCCCTTTTCCAGTCAGTAGGAACTTCAAGAGACTGCCATGATTTCTCAAATATGATGGATAGTCATTTAGATCTACATTCTGCTGATATCTGTTGGTATTCTGAAATGGTTTTGTTGTTTTTTGGTTTTGTTTGTTTGGGGATTTTTTGTGGGGTTTTGTTTGTTGTTTTGGTTTGATTTGATTTTTGTTTTTCGGGGTCTTTCTTGTTTTGGTTTGGGTTTTTTTGAATTTTTTTTTGATTGGTTGGTTTTTTGTGGGTTTGGGGGTTTTTTTGGATGTGGGTTTTTTTGTTTGGTTGATTTCTTGTGTTTGTTGGTTTTTTGTTTTTTTTTTATTACAATCCTGTGCAATAAGAAACTTTTCCTCTTTTCTTATTCTGCGTGAAGGCTTAAGAAAGCTTTAGTGGGGGTTGTTGAAGGTGTAACTGATATGAATTCAGAATTAAGAAACTAATTCTGTTCAGTCTCTATGTGCATTGTGCTGGGAGTTCTGAAATGAATATTTGCCTTAGAGCCCTGTGTGACTGTGTCAGGATTGTGTTTCTACAGCTTTTTCAAGATAGAAGCCAACTATTCAGGTATTTTTTAGATGATTTCTGATGTGGGATTTGCTTGAGCTTTCCAAGTACGTCCCAGTTGTGATCAATGCTTCCTTCCAATGCCCTGGAAAGCAATCCATTCAGCCCAGTGAACAGCACAGTCTAAAAATTATGAGCCTAATTTCAGCCAGATTAGCCTTACTTCTAAATCAGCAAGTTTGCAACAGATAGCCATGCTTGTAGATCAGCATCCAAGCCAGCACAATTTTCTCTTTTTTTGGAGATTGTTTCACATTTCAGTGCCTTCCCAATCCCCTAAATTCATTCCTCATCCATGCCGTAATTTCTGTCTCTGTTCCTGGAGAAACACAAACTGCACTAGCCAGAGTGAGCTACTCTTGCAAATATTTCTCTTAGATATTTTCCTGCTGTTTCTTAGCACGCTGTCAGTATTCTCTGTGATACACCTTATGTCTTCTTGCTGCTGCTGGTGGTTATCTTCCACGAGAGATACCATCTCACATCAGGAAAATAGCAAGTATTTTCAGTATGGTCTGTAAGAATTTACAACCCCACGCCTTTTTTTTTTTTCCTCTTACCCCAGAGTCCACTTGCCTTCAAAGTACATTAATTAGTTCAGAGAGATGACTTCATGCTGTCAGGTAATCCTACCCCTTTGGGAGACTGAGTGAGTTTTGCAGTGCGGCAGATTTGACAGTGTATCATAGTGTGAGCTCAGCCCCAAGCCTGAGCTTTTGCAGGGGGTCCTTGTCCTTCACTAGAACTGAGCAAGTTCAAACTGAGAGGAGTTTTTCAGCATTTGGAAGGTCCAGGCCTAGGTGCTGTTGAAAGCAATTTCCAATGGAAGGGAAATGGAGCAGCTAGGCTTGCTTTTTTCGGCATGGAGTGCAGGGTATCCATACCTGCATCATAAAGTCCTTTTATTTCTTAATTTAAATGGAAGATTGTGGTTATAACATTTTTTGGGGGTGTTTTGGACAGCATAAAATGGACAGCAGAATACCTGGCTTCTGTGTAAGGTAGTTTGTGTGTAGCAATAGAAACCAATTGTCCTGGTGCTGGAAAAAAGTCAATATACTTCAATTCCACTTCCCTTGTAAAGGAGAAATATGCTTTCCCCAATAATTGTTTTTGTCACCATTCAATTTTTTTTTTCAGAAGGAAATGAGCAAATACCTTGAAATAAATAAGTTTGGAACCCACAGAGGAATCAAAATTGCCTGATACAAGGGTGAGACAGGTAATCATATTATGGTAAAATATTCAGAAATAATGAAATAAATGTATGGAAAAAGAACCGATCTATTATTAATTACATTTTCCACAGGCATTTTCAGAATATGGTGCAATCAGCGCTAATTCTGAATAGGTATTACCAATTCATTATAAATGTGATATATATATATATATATATATATATATATATATAGGTACAGTTTCAAAAGCAAAACTGCAGAAAAATCCCAATTGTGGTGGAACTTTGCAGTTACGTCTTTATGTGAGATTTCAGCTGCATTCTTAAAAATCAGGAATAATTTAGGATAAACCTCTTTTTAAGGGAAATTAAGAAAGCATATTTTTACCTTGTTTGTTTATTCCAAATAAACTTAGATACTTACTTTCTGTATTCTCAGGGAAATAAAAAAAACACAATACACGCAGAATAATAATCTCCTGCTTTCAGACTAACAGTAGAGGAATGTGAATTTAAAATAAATTCACTGATTTCATGTGCTAGATAAATTCAGTAGGATGTCAAAGTGCAAGTTCTCAAACTATTGATGAAAAAAAGGACTTAGTGGTAGACTAGATTAAATTTTGTACTAGGGACAAGCCCTGACTGAAAAAAAAGAATAAATATTTCACTATTCTCTCTCTCCATCCTTTGCCCCAAACATCAGGTCTGTGTCTGCCTCACATGTGCTTACATTCATAGTAGAGTGACTGTGTAGTCTGGGATATGTTTCTTGTTTCATCTAGGCCATGAATTAAAAGAAAGATATTAATTCTTAGCAGAGATTCCTTGGAAACCACAGATTCCATACATGATAGTGTAACTGTCTCATGATGCATGTCCAGCTGATGGGTAGACGTTCCCGAACATTGCTTTTGCAGAAGTACACACACACACACACACTCTCACACACACAGAGTTGAATATCCTGCCACATTTCCCGAGTGCAGAGTGTTCAGCAGCCCCGAGGAGCAGCCCCAGGGAGTGCATCATTTACCCAAACACGGCCTTGGGCTTGACCTCCCTGGCTGGGGCTGTGTCAGGCAGCCTCAGGGAGAGGCATAAGTGCAGAAAGAGAAGCAGAGGTGAGCAAGGTCATCAAACTGTGGCGCCCTTTCAGCTGCAGGGCTGAAGGCAGAGCTGCAGGTGGCTCCAGGAAAAGTCACATCCACAATCTCCCTGTAGTGATATCAGAGCATATGAATTGAAGCAGGGAGCTGCTTTTTCTTATCTCTGCATCTTTGGATTTTTATTCCTAATAATGGTACAGGATCTGCTGTGGTAAATCTGCATTGTCAATTATTAGGCAGTGCCTGAGGACTGCAAGGTATCGTATCAGTATCATTTCACATTTTAGGGCTTATCTACACAGCATTGTCTTAGTGTACAGGCACTTGAATGGGCTTGGGTAGCCTGTGTGGGTCTTAAAATGCTACTGAAGTACCTGTGTTGTTCATTTCAAACTAGCTTGAGTGGAAATGAGCTTCAATTAAAGCACTGGGTGCTGAGGGGTTTGTATTGTTAGCTTGGCAATGAAACCACTTTCTTTCTTTCCTCCCTCAGAAAAACCCCAACAACTAACCATCAATTGACAATAGAATTCCTGATGAAAGCTCCCAAAAAAGCTGCCTTTGTAAGTGAAATATGTGGACTTCTAAGAGAACAGTGTGTACAAAAGCACAGAGATTATTTAACAAGGAGTAGCTTTTATGTGTAATCTTGGGCACTGTGCTTTTTATACCTGGGAAACAGCATGGCTGGCATCTATTTAGCTATGTAGAAATCACTGCAAACCAGATCCTTTTTCCCTTACATGTGCTGTTTAGTATTTCTTCCCATTTAAATTCTTTCAGATTTCATTATGTTTGCTCAGTATAGATTGAGCAGAACAGTGATTTGGTCAATGGTCTCCTATATGCTGGTGCTTTTATGTTTATGTTAGGGAATGGAATATATTCTCATGTTACTTTAATCAAAGCAGAGGGCAAGTTATGTTACTTTATTTCCTGTACAGCTGGTGTTTAATTATTAGTGGGACTGTGAAAGTTTGCTGCCTTCATAGAACGACTAAAACATTGATGGGGGGGAAAAAATCAACTTGGCCAGGAATCTTATCCCTACAGTATAGTATACAGTATCTGTATGTTTTTTCTTTATTCTCTGCATTTTCAAACAACATTTAGATTTTTAGGTTAAATTGTGTATTGAACTAAGGTTTTATTCTGGCACATGTTATCCTTTATGAGGGGCACTGCACAGTAAGTACCTTAGCAGTCAAAGGGTTGCTTCCAACTGTTCTGTTACAGCAAGGCAAGAGGAGAAAACACCTCAAATATTCTTTCCTTTGTTCCTACTTTTCCTTTTTCCTTTCTTCCCTGTTAAGGCTGCTAATCCTTTCAGCCTTGACACCTGAGCTCAGAACTGAGAAGGATAGTTGTTGACCGAGTGTGGAAGAAATCAAGTACCAATCCATTTGTTCATGGGGAGTCTAATTTATATGAGGAAAAGTCGCTTTGAATTGACAGTTTTCATTTACCTTTTATTCCCAGTGCCATTAAGAACCTCTGTGTTCTGTGATAAAGCTGGCTAACAGACTTGAGGCATTTGCCATGTTGTCAGCAAGCATTTGGAAGCACATTTGTAACCATGTTGGCCCTAGCAGAGTAATGCATCGAGTCTAACTTCTGCCCAAGTGCTGAACTATACCATTACTTAACAGGCAGCTCTTGGAGGGGTTGGAAAGGTGTTCTGATGGGCTGTTACAAAAGCAAATGCAGTCTGACAAAGTCCCAGTGGTGGTTCGCAAAAGTGTATGAGACTGCTTCACGCGCAGCTAAGAACTGCCAGGCCTGCCTCACATACTTGAGCACATCTCTGGTTTGAACATCTTTCCAAGTAAATCTGAAAACTTAAAACTACTACTTGGAAACCTAATTTTCAATTATTGACTAAGAATTAGTGAATCAATTAGTGAATATTCACTTATTAGTGAATATGTCAAAATACTATTATATCCCTCATATGACATCCTCCCACCATGTTTCTTCAAATTGGAGGGAAGGGAGGAATTAAAAGGGATTTTGAGTTAAGACAGGAGCAGATAACAAAGTCTTGCATTAAAAATTATTAAAACAATGAACAAGGATTCAAATGGACTATCTAATTAGTTCTTGGAATTCACTGCTGGGTACTGTGCACAAAATCTAAGGTGTAGTTAGAATATTAGATTGCCAGCTTAATTGGGCAGTATAATTTTGCAGCAGTATATAATGAGAATTCGGGCCAACAATTAATTCAGTAGTTCAGCTGGTGGAATTCTTGGGTTGCAGCCAGCTTTGCTTATAACCTCAGTTACATCCTTTCTTTCCATCTCACCTTTCTCCTGGGGACAGTTAGCTTGCTTTTCTACTACTTATTTTAAAAGGAAATTATTGTGAAATATCTGAAGTTAGATGACTTGAAAATCCAATGCCATTCTTGAGTAAATATTGAGTATGTCATGAGGCAAGAGTAAAGGAAGAGCAGCCTGTTAATAAATTATTTAGATGAAGTAAAACACCATCTAAACTCTATGCTCTGCTAAGAAAGAATTTTTTTCTGAGTTACATGTAATAAATACATAAAGCTGTACTGAAAAAGAGCTTTTTGAAGCCTTCTTTATTCTCTTTATGTCATGGTTGTAGAATCATTCACTGTTTTTTGAACTGAAGTATTGATCCTGAAGATCCAAAAAGTATTCTGCATATTCTATAGTGCTCATACCTTTGCTTCTGTTGGTTTCAAAAAGCAGGCAGGCAGCAACCTTACCTCCTAATACCTTTCTCATGTACTTTAGACCTGTGTTCTTTCAGGAAGGATGGTAGAAGACATTTATATGTGAAATGTACATAAAATTAATCACATATTCAGGAATTACTTCTAATTCAAGTCTCCTTAGCTTTTGTATAAAGATGAACAGAATTGCCAAGTCTACAAACTGTTTTCTTATTTGAGAAACACTGAAGGGTACTTCACTTTGCTGTAATTACTTAAGAGAATAAGCCAGTGCTGAGGCAATTTAAATTATCGGTTTATATTACAAACAACTTTAAATCCAAGTGACTGCCTCTGAAAGTGAGAATTTAGGAACAGTGGTAGAATTATGATTTAGGAATTTTTCAGTTCTTTTTAAGACTTTTTACATGGGATTTTAAGTATTTGTTTCATATATAAACCTTGTGGTTTTCCCAGTCCCAAAATACATATTTTCATGACATTATTGGATGTCCTAGTTAAAGAGGCAAATGCGTGTTCAAAGAAGAATTCAAAGAAGAAGTTGAGTAGAAAAACTGTCACTTTAAACAAGAAGATCATTTACTAACTGATCCTTTCCAAATTTTGGTAGTACTTCCAGTAAACATGCTTTATGTTATAGGAGTCATAGTGCTGAAATGCCTTTTTAGAGATCAAAGCAGTGTGCTGCATGTCATTAAGACATGCTGTAATGTTTTCTTTTACTTGTAAAACTGCCTTGTGCTAATGCAATTTGTCCTGAAGAAATGGGTTTAGGCAGTCCCATTACAATTTAGTACCATTCTATATTAGTAAAATAGTTAGATAGGACGCTTCGTAAATAAGTAAGAGAGAGACCATAAATAGAAAGCAGTGAAAGATATTTGCAAAAAATCAAAACGGGTAATTGCTTTAAAAATATGAAATCACCTGGAAATACACCAGCTTTGAACAGGCTCGGGAAAGGAGAAGCAGCAAATTCTAACACTAATGGAGACCCTGCCAGGATGCAAATTCCTCAGCCTTCTTCCACATTAAATTGACTAGTCCTGTGTTCTGCAAGCTGCCTATGTACTATGTCTAAAATTACTTTATTTCCCCAACTTGTTCTTTGTTTACCTATGGAAGGGACAAGGAGAAAAGGTGGAGCAGTAGCATCCCACTGCAGCTGTCAGATTGTCCTGCTCTAGGAGAGACCAAAAGCCTCACGGTTATGCTGTCTTCTGACAGTGAAAAAAACCCAAAAAACCAAATGAATGAAATTAAAAGATAATAGAATGTAAGCATGCGCTTCTCTTAGTGTTATCCGGCAATGGCAGATGAATTCTGAGACAAAGCTGAGATACTTATTTTTGAAGCAGTTGCAAATTATTTTCAGCAGGAAAGTTCACATCCTATTAACGTTGTCAGTATCCAGGCAAATGTTAAGCTTTTAAAGCTTAGATTTTCGCTCTCCCGGCAGATAGTTCAACCTGTCACTTGGATTGAATCCAAAAGTCTTTGCTGCTGGCATTATCATGGTGACACCCAAAATTTTTCAGTGCCATGCAAACAAACACACACAGTTTTCTTCTCCAGAAGGCTTGTGGTGTCACAAGTTGTAAAATCTCACTATTGAAAGCCGTAGGAGAGTTGATTTACTCTGTGTGGCTGCCATTACACTGTTGCTAATGCTGCAGTGCCCTGAAGAGCTAGTTCAAGATTTGTCCTATAAAATATGGTATTTATTGATGTGGAAGTATTTTTATAGGCTATATCACAGTAGCTGGTCTCAGATATTGTTCAACACCCTCAGAATTTTGACTCAAAAATTGAGGCATTTTCCTAGCTTTAGTAGCCATTCCTTATAACTCATAAAATCTGCTAACAAAATGTACCATGAATGGTAAAATATGCAGGCTGCTTACATTAGTAATTCTCCTTTTAAGATATGATTTCTGTGTTGGAAATTAATGTCTTTGCTGTTGTCTCTTGCACCGTGACTTGTAAAATACAGCTTTATTTTTCTCAGCAGGTTGTTCTTTCCTTGATTTTTTTCCTAATAATAATAAAAGATCCAGCATTCCTGAAATTTGATGATAGATCCAGGTACTGTGGTTGCTCTCTTGGGCCTCTTCCTTGAAGTAATTTCTTATTTGGGCAACAAGAGGGTGAACTGCAGATCATGCTATTGCATTTGCAGCTTTTGATGGGCTCTTCCCTTCATTTCTAATGATGTGCTTCATAACCTGTTATTGATTAAGCAATCTGAATCCCATTTCAGTCCTCACAGATGTGCCACAAAAAATAAAAGAAAAAGCCAGCATTTCAAGTAATAGTTACACACACTCAGCCTGGAAAGCACATTTTCTATTAGAATAGATGCAGTTCAGTCAAAGACAGAACTACAATTTTGGATTGAGAGACATAAAATTTTTGCAGGTGTATCAAGCTTGAAGGAAGAAATGCATAATCAATCTTCTTAGTTTATAATAAAAAGTACAGTTCATGGTTGTGGGTGGGTTTATATCAGAGAACACCTCAAATCAGAACAAGCTTCAGCCAGAGTAAGCTTCTTGGAAAACATGGCTGGTTTGTTAGCCTGTTTATTGTTGTTTTGGTGACATGGTTTTTCTCAGAGTCCAGAACACTGAGTTTCTCTTAGAAAATGCACTTTAAAGTGTCTTCTTAAGAGTGATATAAAACTCTTTGTTCTCCCCAGAAAGTATGGTCCCCAAAGTATGGTCCTGGAGTAAGCATTCAACTTCTTTAGGATTTTTCAGACTGGTTTGATACCTTTTTAGTGGTTATTTTTTGCTACTTATTTGCATGTTATGCCAGCACTGGGAATCTCCCAGAAATGGGCAGATGTAGTTGGTGTATCTGCTGCCTGTGTGATGTACATTCTTTATGGTTTCAGAAGGCATTTTTTAGAATTTAGAAATGAGAAAATTGTTCCTGTGTAGCATTAGTAGGTTTGGCAAGTGTCTTTCTGACAGAGAAGCAGCATCAGTTGTTTATTAATTAAATGCATTTTATGCTTTTCTCACAGCCTACTACTGCAAACAACTCATGCCATTATTGTATCTTGGCATAATTAGTGTATTTATAGTGCAAACACCTTCTGATGATTTACAGTGTCATTTTTGAAGGCCAGGAAGCAAGTAATACTTCATGAGCTAATTGTTTCATCTTCTCTACCAATATTTTGTGTTGCCATTAAGTTTACACTTGTCATTCAGAGTGTTAGGAGAAAAAGCATTTGTTTGTCTGTTTTTCCTATAATAATTCTGAATATTATTAAGATCCCTTTGCTTTCCGTCCCCATCACATAAATTCAGTTTATCTCTTTGTGCTAAAAAAATGCAATCCTGTACAGGGACTTGGAATTGAGACACTGAGAAGAAAGATCTGAAATAGTGTATTATTCCCTCCCACCCTCTTTCAGAAGAGATCAGGGTACAGGACAAATACAGAAAATTCTACTAAATCTGTAAATCATTTTTATGGCCTTACTTGGAATACTCTAAGACTGATGCTTACAGATGCAAGCATCAAAAAGATAACTGAAGAACGGAGATCACAGAGGTGACATTATCATCCAGTTCTAATAAAAGATGGGAAATTCACAAAGTAAAGAATTTGAATATTGAAAATATTCACACCATAAAACTATTTTTATAGCATGTATTGAAGTTGAACTTTGAAAAAAGACATTGCAAGCATTTCTTTATTTTATATATGACATTCATTTTTTGGCTTTTAGCTAATTTTTAAGACTTGATGTTAAAAATGGTGTATTTGAAACACACTGTTTTTCCAAAATAAAAAAGAAAATACTTCACTTCCAAAACTATAAAGCCCTGAGTGATCATTTCTTTCATAAATATTAATCTCTCCAGCTGCTAGTAAATCTATTAACATGACATGTGTGATACCATTAGAGCCATTGAATATTTGGTTTATGTACCTTCATTATTCTCTTCTTTAGCAAGTTATGTCAAAAAATATTTACATTTTCATCTTTTGTTTGATATTGTTAAGATGTTAGGGGGATTATTTTATATACTTTCAGAACAAGTGCCTGTTTGCTTTGATTCTGAAATCTGTAACGCTGTGCTTCCAGTAGCACCGAGTTGGTCTAAACATAAATGGGCTCTGTTAAAAAAAATAGTGGTAGTCCATTTCTACTTGTATCTTGACCTATATGGCAACATCACAAACCTCTTAAAAAGGTTGTGAACTAGTCTTTTCCAGTCTGTGTAACATTTACTGCAAATGAAACACCAAGCTTGATGACCAGCACGTGCTTCCCAGAACAAGGCTGCTGTCTCTTACGTGTCTGACTCTTCTGCAGATGATAAAAATCTGCATTTCCATAGAAGATAAAATCCTCCTTGTAGTTATAATGACTTCTAACTCTGTCTTTTCCAGGGCTCTTATGTCTCCAGTAGAAATTGTAAAGATCAGCTGTGACATGGGTCAAAGTCATGCCTGCTGTGACTTGGCTGGTAGGCTGGTTGTATTAGAGGGAATACAGACATGTAATTTCATGATCTTTGAAGGTGCTTAGGAAACTCCAGGAAATGGAATTCATTTTTTTTTCAAGTCTTAGAAATGCAGTTAATTAACATTTGTTGCTCCCAAGTCTATATAGGTATTTTAATAGTCACTATAAATGTTAATACATCTTTTAATAGTCTAAAGTATTTAAGTATGTATGTATCTGATACGTAATACAATTCAAAAAGTGTCTGAAATGGCTAAATCTTTCACATGCATAAAGCAGGATGAGTGATACATCTCTGTGCCACAGACTGACTTTTTCTTCCACAACCTGCTCCAATTCGGAATTAAGTGACCCTACATTATTGAGGCTTATTAACCAAGATATTACTGGTTCTAGAAACTGAAACAGTTCTGCTCAAAAACTTTCAGGTCATAATGATGTTTAATTAGCTTATACATTTTTAGAAACCATATTAATAACAGATAAAAATTTGAAGATAAACTGTCACTTGTTTAAGTGTGTCAAAATTTGAGAATGCAATTTCTTTTGTGAGAAGTAGTTTACACTACCTGAAATCCAGCCCACTTAAATTTAGCTGTAAAATATAAATACACATTGTCTTTGTTTACATGTATTTTTAATGCCTATGTATGTATATATTTGTAGCCTAGAGTATGTACACACATAAAAATTATGTGAAATAATGTAAAAATAGTTGCGTAGACAAAAAAAATTGCCTGCAAATGTCCCTATGTTAATATTTACGTAAGTTGTATATTTAAAGCCCTAGAAATGTAAGTATTCTGATGTAAATTGTTTCTTCTTGCAGACAATTACACAGAAATGATTTTGTGTATTTTAGCTTCCCCGACAAGTACTAGTATGGCTTAGCATTATGTATGGGCCCATTCAGCTATACATATGTGTGTATTTATTTGTATAAAAATGCCTCTCTGAAATACTGAGGTTTCAAAGGTTAAATTACAAACCCTTCCTATTACTAACTTGACCAATTTTCTGCTTAATATATCACTTTCTTGGCAAATGTTTGCAAATTCTGTAGTGTGTATCATTAAATATACAGAAGCCATGATGTTGCTCTGCAAATGTCATTTATCTTTTCCACTGTGAAATCTTAGTATCACATTATTATGGCTTCTGTTCAGCCTCCTCAGCTGAAAGTATGAACAAATAATGGCTTGAATTGTGTTCAGTAACATTTCCATAACTAACTCTTAATGCTTAGGCCCCTTCAAGGTAAATGTAGGGCTGTCCATGGATCAGCTCATTTTTATATTGTTGCTGTGGAGATACAAAGACTAGTTACACTTTCTCCTGAAAATTAATTAAGAATTACTGAATATTGCCATCTACAGAATTTTTTTTTTTTTTCCAGACATAAAGTTGTCATTATCATGGTATTTATCACCCATCACTTCTTCTAGAAAAATGGGCTGTGGTGCCGACAGCCAAACTGAGTTTAGAGGTTTCATGTTAATAGTCTTTAATATTTCAGGTGTCCAGTCTGATTCCTGTTTGATTTGGGAGTAAAAATATGAAAATGTCAGAAAGGCTGAGGAGTTTTCTTTACTGACTGATGGCATTGCCACAGCTTAGCAGTTCAGTAATAAAGGCCCTGAGCCTGCTTCTCCACCACCACCTAAGTCCAGTTGTAGAACAGCAACATTTCAAAATGCAGTGTACCTCCCAAGATGCATAGCAGCAATATTGCTACATGATGAAAGAGTCCCTGAATATATCTGAATATAGTTAATGACTTGATTTCTTTGTTGAGGTGATAATCTGTTCAAAGACTTGTACAGTTTATTACCTCTAAATTATATTGCATTAGGTTATTCCCTGGAAAACAGGACATATGCTAACAGATGAAACTAGGAGATACAATCTCAACTTGGTTTATGGTACTCTGCTTAGCACAGCTGGGTGATGCAGTCATATTTCCTACCCTGCTCGACACAGATGCCTTGCAATATTCTTCTCAGAGGATTTTATTTGCTTTCTACATCTTCATCTTTTAAACTAAATGTAATGGATTTTATTCTAGTCAAAGCTTCACCTGTTTATCTCCACCACAGTGGCCCCTTGGTGGGGTTCAGATGAAAAGCGAGAGTAGAACAATTAAAAAATAAAAAAATTAAAGGGGGGGGGAAAGGCTTGAAGTCTTTTCATATATGAAACTTCAAGCTTTTATGTTCACAGTGAAAAATCAATGTTTCTGTTTAATTCCATTTCTTCTGCATTTAGTGCAAAGAGAAATAAGTAATTGCCTTGCTTGTAGAGCTGCTTTGTTCATTTTGCTATGTAAAATTGATGGTTTGGAATTTTTATAGAACTAGTACTGCTAAGAGTATCATTTTTCATTTCACCCTTTCTATTATCTCAAATAACATACATTTTGTATTGCCACATTTGCTCTGTTTATTCTTCACACTCTTCATTTTGCACAATTCAGTAGCTCTGAAAAATAGCACAGATGTATTCTTTAAAACAATAATAGTGCTAGGTGAGTGTTCTTTGGAAAAATAAACTTTCTTTTGTCAGTTTAAAGCTCTGCTGGAATAAATGTAAAGGTGTGTATTTTAACTACGTGGTATTGTAAAAATGATGGAATGCACAGTAAAATGGCAAATTAGCACTGGATGAGACCCAGACCCTGATACAGTAAAGGAAGATTAGAAATGATTTGTTTGGTCTCTGTGGGGAGGTGTGCCAGATGTCCCTCTGTTCAAACAATCCCCGGTGATTAACCCCTGAGGCAATACTCTTTGCAGCTGAAGAGAGCTGCTTGCTGCTCTCAGCATCAGGTTGGGCATTGCCTCAGGTATAAAAGATACTGCCCCCACAAAATGTATCACGTGCAAAAACATCAGGTTTAGGTGAAGGGCATAGCCTTCTATAGGTTAAAGTGTTTTACTTCCAGACTGTGTAATACTGCAGTCCAAGACAATCAAGGAATGCCATTTTACTATAGTAGATCTGCATTTTGTTGGCTAATGGGCCAATTACATCAAAAGGGGAACTGTTTGCAAGTAAGGGAGAGCAATTTTGAACACATTACAAATTTTCTCTAATATGTCTTTATATGGCTGTGCTTGTATCCATACACATCAAATGTGTGTAACTTTTTCACAGACTAGAAAAATTATCTAAAAATAGTGTTGAGATTAGTGCATTAGTGATTTAAAGGAAGGGAAGTGTCATAGCAAAGACCTAGTCATGCTGCTGGTGTAAATTGGTTAAACCTGGTAAAATCACATGGCAGGCTGTCTTAAAGAGTTGGCTTTAGTTTTGTCCTCTTGCTCTGTATAACTCACTTAAGACAGAAGTTGCATGGGTGAAGTTTTTCTCAATAATTAATAAATCACCATCTATTTTGGCAGTTTGCAGAGTGAAAGCCTTGCTTTCTTGTGTAATTTTTTTTTTTTAATATCATATAAGAGAACATGGACAGCTCATAACGTTTTTGCTCTCTTAGTCTGCAAAATATGAATACCCACTGACTATGGATGGTTTGGAACTCTAGATATGCCTGTGAGAGACTCACCTGCTTAACCTCCGAGTTCAGCTGGCGTAACCATCCTCCTCATCAGTACAGTTGAGCAATTCCTGTTAAGTGCTCTGTGTCTGACTCCTCCTTCCAAGTGGTCTTTTACCTGAAAACATTATGTATCTTCGTAAAGGTAGCTTATTTGGCTAAAAAATCAGTGCCTTCACTTTGCTGTGGTTGCAATGCAAAAGTGCTTCTGTGCAGATTAGCTGCATCCCTACAGGAGTGGCAATTGCAAAGTGCCTTTTTATGGAACAGGAGCTATTGTGCAGAGGGCACAAGGGTAAGTGGAGACAAGTGCAGTGTGTCTTTCCTGATGCTCAGTTTCCTGAGGAAGTGTAGCAAAGTGTGTGTATACTTTTCCCTTTGTGGCAGTTGTTAGGAGGCTGTGCCCCGTGGTCAGCGTCTGGAGTCCCTCATGCTGCACAAATATTCATTATGGCCGTTCCAGAGATCATGAGTGGCAATGACTTGGACCTAAGCCGAGCTGACATTTTGACCCAGATTTAGCTGATTAGGGAAATATTTCCATTTCAAATTTGGCATGTGCTGTAGGCTACCGGGAAACTAGGGCACAGATTCCCAGAGGGTGGGGATTTTGAATTGGATGTGTGTTCAAATGTATGCTTATGTAACTATGGCACTCCTAAATTACACACCCCTTCGTGCTTGACTATTAAAAAATCAAAAGAAGACATTGCTCCTTAATTTTATTCTTACCCTGCCACATTTGAAAATTTTTATATGAGTAACAATTTGTGACCAACATTATAGTTATGATTTTTTTATGCCTAGAGGTTAGTGTGTTTGGAGACACAGCAAAGTGTGCAAAGTTCTTTATGGATAGTAAAGGGTGGAACTATGGTATTTGTCAACCCATCTTAGTCAGGTAAGCATGAAATTTCCTCAGCAACTGTGAGTTTTCGGATTGGACAGCGTGACTAAAGGTTGGAAAAGTGCTTCCAAAAGTGGGGTTGTACTGCCTTGGCAATTTTATTGCTGCATAGGATAAAGATTAAAAAACTCAGTGGATAGAAAACAATAGTTTTTCATGTAAAAATTAATCAGGGCTTTTGTGTGTAACTTTGTGTCGCAATGTAAATGCTTGAAATACTGCTTACATTGTATTTCCTAGCTGTTTGGTGTAAACAGTTGTGTAGTACAAGGTAGCTTTTGGCTACCAGCTGCTTGCTTGTTTTTCTAAGGATTTGTCTGCAAGAGAACCAAACAAAAAGGCATTTTTATTTAAGAATATAATGACCAAATAGTTCAGCTCATCCCTGCTTAAATGATTGTCAGCTTAACAAATTAGTCTAATTAGGCTAGCAGCATAATATATAATAAATACAATACCCTGAAAAGCTTCTGTGGAAGTATTTGTTTTAGTTGTTATACCATTTAATTGCTAAAAGCTCCTTTCTCTTCCTGAGAGAAAATGACATTTTTGTTGCTTGTATATTCACAAAATACAGACATGATGGACATGGTGGGAAGAAGAAATATTATGACAAGATTTGAATGTCATCTGTTGTTTCAGATTCAGTAACTTTTTTTAAAGTATTTTTATCGTAAATACCTCAGAAAACTGTCAGTATTGGAAAAGGAATTAACCGAAAGATCTTTACTGTATTTTGATATGTCTTTGTTATTTAGATTTATCTTGCTTCCATAATGATAAGTTTTCTGTCCTTTCAAGTAATTCAGCAAGATTTAGATTTTTTATTTCAGCATCAGTGTTTGGCTGGCTTCCTATAAAGCCCTTTTGCATTTTTTGTGGTTCTTTATCTAGTCATCCATCTCTAGAGTATAATGCAGCAGTAACTATTCCAATATTGAAGCTTGAATCAAACTTTCCATTATATCACTTCCTATTATTTTTTTAAATCCAAAATTCTCGTGCAATAAACTGACCTCTGCAATTGTAAATGATATATCATGGCCAAAGTTTCCTTTCTGGATGAGGTATATTTATGGAAAATGTTTTTAACAAGGAATCCTGAAGCCCAAGGGTACCTTGTACCTGCCTTTTTTATGCCACTTTTCTTACCTGATATCTTGGCCAAAATCACACTGTTTAGCAGATATCATCAATGTATTTTTGACATATGAAGCAGTTATTGTATCTAGGAAATATCCTGCCAAAATGAATGTTTGTAAATTGTGCATATTGATTGGTCATTTGGAAATTTGTACTTCTGAAATTAGAATCAGTAGTGATGAATCCTTGGGTGCCACTCGTATCTGTACAGCATGATTGTTCCATTTAAGGACTCCTATGTTTTAAGCAGCTCTGCTACTTTTAGCAGAATTTGCTTTTCAGGGTAAACTAGAGGTGTAAAGTAAAACGATAGAAAATCTTTTCCTCTACTACTAAAGAAATTGAAAAAAAATTTACTTCTTTGTTACCTGTTTCTGGGGAGTCTCTCCTGTTGAGATGTAGAACAAACTTCATTTATATGAAGAGAACATTATAGACAGGGAGCCAGGTGTCATAGTTAAAAGCTCCTCTCAAGAAAGCAGCAGTGGCAGGTTCAGAGGTATAGCCTGTAGTCATAAAATTCACACCTACATGTAAGAGTACATATTTACTCTAGCAGCACCTACGATGTGCTAACTAGCTTTTGAAATTATGTGCAGAAGTTATTCCACAGAAATGTTTAAAATTAATTTGAGGGCTGTGGCTGCTTCATGAGGTTTACTTCCCCTCCCCCTGCATACTTACTTAAATTCACTGTTTCCTTCAGTTCAGTGTAAGCTTCAATCTGTGCTGGAGTTTGATTCACCATCTTTGCTCACTCTGCGACTCTGCAATCCTTTAAATCATGTGAGTGGCATTGTGCTGCACATCTTTGGTTTTCCTCCTTTTCCAGCCAGTGTGATCATGGGATAGCAGACATCAGTGACATACTTGGCGAAATGAGAGACTCTCTGTTCAATTCTGATGCTGTACAGCCAGCTAAAGAGGTGGAGGAGCACCAGGAAGCTCTGCTGGGATTAAAGGCATTGGTCTTTATGCAGACCAGTGAATTGCAAGGGCCGTGGGTTGCCGTGGCTGGTGTCAGCATTGTGGCAGGAGCCACCACAATATGGTCACTGTCCTTCACAGATGGAGAATGTCCTTCCTCCTACTCTTTCCTCAGGCAAACATTGCCGTGCTCCTCTGTGCCCATACTACACTGATCCCTTTCGCCTCACCTCTGGCTCACTAGCCATCCTAGTGCTTCTCCAAGAAAAGGAGACGTGACATGGACAAGAATGCCAGTATCCTAACCTAGCAGTAAAATAATATATTTGGGTAAACTTTTAAAGCTCTTTAAATTTCTGTGCAAACAGGATGTTTGGTCTTTGAAGAACAGGCTCTTGAATTGTATCAGCTGTACCTGTATTTTACTTTTTAAAATTATTATTAATTTCTTTTCTCCACTCAAAGAGTCTTTACAGTCTGCTTTCCCTTCCTTAGGTCCTGATCCGCTTTCCTCTGTTTCATTTGGACTGGTAACATGATGACATGACGCCTTGTGACCTGCAGAGTGTGTCAGAGAGTTTTAGAAACAGAAAGGAAGCGTTTACTCCAGTCCTGGCATTATATTTTTCAGTGCTTGAGAAAGCACTTAATGTAGGTTTCTTTGCAAAATGGGATTGGAGGACAGTTATTTCTGCTTTCAGTACAGGCTTGTGACTGTGATCTTCTTTTTTCCACTTCTGCTGGCAACTCACTTGGAAAAAATGCTGTTCAGACTAATTTGTTGTGATTATGCTGATTTTTATTAAGATTTTTTTTTCCTACTTGTCGCATACAGTTGAGAGAAAAAGAAAAAAAAAAAGTTAAGCATAATCAGTAGTTCTAAAAGACTGGCAAAAAACCCTGCAGACATTAGTGCTTCAGGAAGATGCAGCTATGTACTGGAAGAAACTGAAGAGAAGGCAAAAGGTTTAGCAAGGAAGTTGATAGAAAAATTGAAGCTATGGGAGGTTAGAATCTAAGTCAGGTCAGTTATAGGTTTTGCACCAGGGAGAATCTAAGAGCAGTATCTCAGAAAGCTTTCACTGGGGAGTGAGGAGAGGCTTGCTATCCCAGACCTTCTGATAGCATAAAGTAACATTAAATCTGGGTAAGATATGTGAAGCCTGAAAAAAGGGAATTCTCAGCATTACCAAGAGCTAAGACTCAGATTTGAGGACAAAGCACTAATACTATTAATACTGGTGCTATGAAAGTTGCAGAAAACCATGGGAGGGAGAGAGGGAGGGAGGGAGGGAGGAAAGGCAGTAATGAAGAAGAGATGGGCATTTTATGAGAAATACTGGTCTAGAGTCAGCTTTAGGAAATATGTCCAGAGCTTAGAGTCAGGTAAGGAGACTTGTTTTTTCCATTATGATATGGATATGGAATTTGAGGTTTTTCCCCTGTCCATTGTAATTGCATTGGTGTGTTTCATTACTTCTAAATGTTTAAGTATTTGAATAGTAAGTGATTTGTAGAATTGACAGCAGCTGTAGTGAAAATGTAAATAATGTAAAGACAATTGGCACAAAATCCAGGTAGCCTGTCGGATTCTGTCCTCAGAGGAAAAAGTACTCAGAAACTGAACTAATTCACAAATATCTAGTCTGGTTTCATTTTGCCTTTTAATGAGATGGTTCTCAGGATGTAAAAAGAAAGTGGAGAAATAGGGAGGAAAATAAGATTAATAACCAATAGTTTGGCTGTGCTTGGAACTGGAGTTTCTATTTCAGTTAATATACTCACATCATTGAGATGACCTTAAATGAGTAAAATAAGGGGGAAGAGAGAAATTGTCTACATACAGTTTCCATTAGAATAAGTCTGCAAACTTGTTTGCTTCCAGGTGTTTTATTCAATTTTTCAAGAAGTCTGTAGATTTGTTTCACCTTTCTTCTTGATGGGTTTCCCTATGAAGTGTTTGTTTGTATGGGTTTTTTGATTCTTTTGGTTTGAGTTTTTTAATCATTAGAAGCAAGATCCTGGTCCTGCTGTGATTTTGTCCTTGTTTTTGCTTTTGAACTGGGGGAAAGATCACTGAGTTGTGATACCTCTATAGAAAAATACTGCAGGAAATGTCTAAATGTAATATCTAGAGTACTGATATCAGCAGGAAGGGGTGAGCTTCTTTATTCATTACTAGAGGTATTTTTTTTAAAAAAAAAAAGTGCCACCTTCCACATATCTGAATCTGAGCAAGAGGGGAAAGCACAGTCTCTTGAAGACTCAACCATTTCTCACACTAACCATCTCCAAAGCGCTGAAACCTGCTAAAGAAAATTGTGCAACCAAGTGCAGTGAACCACCAAAATATAAATGTGAGTTTAAAAGATCTGCAGAGTTTTGATTTAAGAATTGGTTTGAGTTTTATTGATCTGAGATTCATTTAAGTTTTCAATGTGCGTTATAGACAGAGACAGTTTGCACTCTAAATTGGATATTTTTATTCCATCTTTGGTAAGTACAATTACTCTGCCTGAGGCAGTGTCAAGCCAGATTGCACTTCTTAAACAGTGAACAAACCAAACCATGGATTATGGGAAATAAAAACACTGTACTCAGTAAGAAGTGGGAATAAATTAGTAACTTCAGCTAATTTATGTTGTAGAGTACAGATGTCAGTTTACATTCACTTGTTCTCAATTTTCTTACCCCAGTTTTTATACAAATCAAAATACTACTCAAATATTGTACCAATTAGACATCGGCACAGTTTTGGGGGGCAGAACCCTAGATAAGGCAAGTACTATTGAAGTGATTTAGTTTGCCTCCCAGAAGATGTGTGATTTATTGGTAGATAGTTGAATGTGTTGTGGATTCTTACTTTGCAACGGTACTTGGTTTGAAATTAATCCCTTTCCACTTATTCCAAATTAATCCTTTTCTGAATAATGGCATTTTAAAGACTCAGGTTGAGGCTTTGTATTTCATGTAGGAGTTTAATTAGCATGCTAGTTAACAACACTAGCAACTAGTTAATGCTAATACACCCTTTAAGACAAGTGGCAGAAATTCCCCATTTAGAAGGGGATTTTTCAAAGAATCTAGTCACAGACTGGGAAGAAAAACAAGCAATTGGACATTTGTTTTCTATGCAGTCTCTGGAATGAGAAGCAGGTCAGGTTCTGGAAATTTTTATGACAAGGGTAGGGAATCTGAAGTCACTTGATTGGCACCTCACAAATTATATGAGACTGAAAGAGAAAAGGTGCTACTAAACATTGGTGTGTGAGGAGGGAGAGGAACTCACAGCACATGCTCTATCCTGATACTCAACAATCATACATGTTAGTTTCTCTGAAAAATGTAGTTTGTGGTGAGCTATGGTGTTGAGTATTTGAAATGAGTTTCTGCATCGGTATAGATTTTTACTTTCATTGAGCTGTAAACTCAAGTGAACTTGCTCTTTAAATTGCACATTAGAATCATCATTGGTCCAGAAAGCTAGATAATGGCCCCTCTCCTTTTTTTCTTTTTCTTATTTCTTATTTACTGTACCTCTTCTTTTGAAACAAACAAGTGTGTTCAGGAAGACAGAATGTTTCTCTTATTTGCAAGGGATTTGAAAATGCTAGATCCAAGTACATGTAGCTGTAATCAATATTCAGTACTGTTGTGGAAGACTACAAATCCTTTCATTCTGAACAGAACAAATTTTCATCTGGAAACCTGCTATTCCCACTTCTAGTTGCTACCAACCATGAATATACCCACAGTCTGTATTTTACTGTTTGTCCATGAGGTGGCAAACACTATTGATCCTTGGCTTGCCACAGAGAGATATAACATGTCAGTGTTGCTGATATTTTCTACAGTCAGTATGGTAGTCGCAGCAACCTTTCTGATGTTTTGCAATAAAAGTGTTTTATATTTGCCAGTACATAGGAGCATCATGATTTCTCTTCTGAAAAAGCTGGTCTAAAAGGTTATGATCCCTTCCTTTTTCCTCTGCTCCTTGCCAGGTTCTGGCTCAGCTACAGTGGCAATTCCTGCCCGTGATTTAAATGATGCAGTGCAGGGAGCAGGGAGGAACTGGAACAAGGTTGAGCTAGGAGCACATTTCAGCAGACTTAAAAAAAAAAAAATCTGTTCCAGAAGAAATTCTTGTGTGGATTTATACCTTAGTTTCCATGGGGAAAAAAGTTTTGCTCTTGATCAGTTCATTTTTTCTCCTGCATGGACAGGGCATCTGGGCTTTCTGAGTGGAGCTTGCAGGATTAAAGTCCCAGTGGCAAACAACTAAGAACCAAGCTGTATTAGTTTTTAGGGGAAACTCCAGAAGTAGTTTCTGTGTTCCATGTATATATATATATATATATATATATATATATATATATATATATATATATATGAGGGTGCTTAGCTGTACTTCACAGATCTCCCCAACAGAATGTACACAAAAAAGCCTTTTTCAGTTTTTCACATTTATAGAATTCAGAAATCTCTGGTGATTGTTCTTTGCAGGTATTCAACTAACTATGAACTCTCTTAGATTCAGAATGTTACTAAAACAAAGTATTCCTCTAATTAAGTTTAAACACTAGGAGTCTCTGACATTTAGCCTACTTAATAGCATTTCTTTCATTTTTGTAATTTAAAGCAGGTCTGCCACTAGCATTTATGTAAGGTCCATTTCTTCTTGTATTTGGTTTGTTAATTCCTTAAGAAGCTCTGTATTTAAAGAGTGTCAAGGTAATAAAGTGATATGTACCCTGTAAAAATCAATAATTATAAAAGTAGACAATCAACTTCCTCCCAGATTCTCCTGCTTCCTAGCTCTGGGATATAGTGTTCTTCAGCTGAGTTCTGTACTGTTGCCTTTCATAAGGCAAAAATCAATAATCATGCTTAGCTATTTTATGGCAGTGTACATTTGCCAGATTCCTTATCTGTGAGTTACAAATGAGAAAATTGAGAGCAGCTGTGTGACTTGCTAGGGGTCATACCTGAAATCTGGCAGTTCTGCACATTTTTTGACTTGAGCTGAAACCGTTAGACCACTTTACCTCTCTCTGGGGATTGCCTGGAGATGATGCGCTGGTCACACAGAAATAGAAGTTTTGTTGCTGGCATCATTGGATCAGTTTTTTTCTCATGTTGCTTGCATTTTCTTCCACCTTGTTTATCTTTAATAAGTCTTTGCGTCGATTGATGGGGAACATGTACCCAAAAGTTTATTGAAACAAAGGGCAGCTGCTAGCAGCAACATTATGAAACGGGGGAGAAAGCAAAAGGTGAAACCAAAAGCCAAATTGCTTTGATCAGGGCCACGATATACTGCCTCTACTGATGTACAACTATTTGGTGATTTTTGAAGACTGCATCAAAAAGTATTTTTTTCTAGCATTGAATGAGTAAAACTTGATGATATGTGTCCTGAATAGACAAGTGTAAATATGGTCTTGTTGTTGAGATGGTATTCATTTTAGGGAAGGGCTCTTTGTTTGCTATTGTTAGTAGCCTGTATCTTGTGGGGATCTTGAAGTCTTTAGATGGTTCCCATAGTAAATAGCAGTGAGCATTTTTTTCAGCTATTTCAAGTAAGTGCAGATGAAGGAAAAAAGAATTACGGCATTTAGGAGATGTAGTCTGATGGTAGTGTTTTACATGAAATTTTAAAGATGTCTGTTTTCTTTACTACTTCTTTTTTATGCTGTTTGTAGATAGGTGTTTTAAGTGCATTGCTTTCTCTAGTCATGGCAAGTAGTTATACTACCACCTAGTAAATACAGTGTTTATACAACAGAAAAGTAGCTTCAATAATGTTAAAATTTTATATTTGTTCACTGCAGAAGGGAGCTAATCCCTTAGGGTCTCATTTATAAAGAAAAACTAAACTCTGAGGGTGGAAAAAGTAAAGATTGTGACAGCTTTGTTAACTTTGTTGCTCATATCGTAGATTTTAAAAATCTGCTTTTCCATAATAATTTGTGAGAGATCTTCCCTTAAAACGATGGAATACTTTGCCTCTGAAAATGTTTCTACAGCACTTAATTCTTGCCAGTGCTAAGGATGTGATTGCAGCTTAATGATTCTTGCTGGGGAATAGCAGAGGGGATTGAGCCTGATCTGTTTAATCTGGACCTGAGCATGCTTAGAAACTCCTACGACTTCCATCAAGTCATGGGGAAAAGCTCTAATGCTCTCACCAGGTTTATGGCTCTGGCCTTGCCTTTGATTATGACTCTAGTTACAAGAATTAAGTTTCTTGAAATTTCTTGCCTTGCCATAGAGAACATTTTGTCCCGCACTTTTACAGAAGAACATTGAGTCTCTTAACGAGACCAAAATTGCCATTTTTGCTGTTAGTTTGTGAAATGTGCAATATTCAATGAACTCTTTCAGAAGACATTGGATCACGCTTTTTCTACTTAGTAGCTGTGTTCTTAGTCAGCAATTATGGCACTTGAAATCTGGGCTGAAATTATGTCTTACATGGATGACTTCAGTTTTTTGGGAAGAAAATGTTCCCCACTGTTCTCTGTGTCAATTTATGTCTAATATAGAATAAAAATTGTTGAAAAATGTTCTTGAATTTGCGGTTTTGATATCTCTAGTTCCTAGCTCCAGAAATAATTTACCATCGATTACATTTAAAATTATCATCCTTTGGAAATAGGAAATGGTATTACTTCTGTGACAAACAGAAATGTTTTGTCCAAATGACTATTTTATGCCTGTGATAAATCTGCGTCAATCTATAGACTCTGTTTGCTCTGTCCTGAAAACCAGTTCCTCAGTGTAGTTATCAAAGGGAAAAAAATCACTTCGTGCACTGAACTCTTGTGATCATTTATATAATTATCCTTGATAGTTGTATTTGTGTGTTAGATGATAAGGTGATATGGTGACTGTCTAATTAAAGATAACTGTCTCTGTGGGGGTATAATAAAGAATGGGGCGAGCCTATTAAAAATTTAGTACATTTCATTGAGTACTATACTTATTTTAGAAAGCTGTTCCTTTTTTTTTTAACCATTCCATAAAGAAAAAAAGCATATTTGCAGTCTTTTATTAGCAGAAAACGCGTATTACAAACATGCCTCTCTGATTTGGCAATATTCTTAAAATGTAGTTTTGTTTTCATTGCAGCCCATTCATCGTTACATTGAAATAACAGAATATTTTACCTCCTGATGGCTGGTACTATAGCTAAATGTTCAAGGTCACTCTGTCTTGGATAGATTTTATTTTTAACATGCGTAGAATTTTCATTTAGCTAATCCATGATCAAGCAGTCTTCTTTTTTGTCCCCTTTAGTTTCTTTGATAAAACTTGCCCAGGGACTCATTAAATCTTAATTCACAGTACAAACCTTAACTCAGCTCATTCCCTGCAGTGTAGCCTGTTGTCAGTTCTTTGTAGATCTGTCCATTTGTGAAGTAATTGCATATCTTCTACCCTGTTCAATTCTCATGCTAGCTTGGGCATTTTCAGGGAGCACCATTCATACTTGTGCCCCTGAAAGAATAACATGTTAAAAAACAGCAGAAATAAACAGTATGCTTGACTTCTTGAGCTGTTTTAGAACAGAGTCCATCATGTAAAAGCGGTGCACAGCCTGTTCAATGTGTTAAGCCTTTTACCTAGAGGTCAGGTCCAGGAAAAAAAATGTAAGAACATACGTAATCACTTAATTTTCAAAGCATGAATAATTTTATCAGTGTCAATGTGACTACCGATGCTTAAAGCAAGTGGCCTTCTGTCCTGCACCAGTGTGAGGTTCAGAAAACATTTCTGTTCTTTTACAGCCAAAAATAATCTCATAAATACAATGATTTTAAAAACTGCATAAAAAAGTTTGGTTGAAGGAGGTCTTCTGGCTTTTCAAGCACACTGAATATCCTGCCTGATTTAGAAATACAAGGAAGAAGGCCTTCTATGGAAAGCTGGTCATAAACTGTAATTACTGTGTATTCTGTTGCTGTGCAATAACAAATAGGATGAGTTTGGTTAGTTGGCTATTCAGAGGATTGCTTGGTTTGTTTTTAGTCTACACGTTCTCTTGGCATATAGAAGTCCTAGAAGGATGAAAAGCCAGTTCTGCTGAGGCTGAAATGAATCAAGGAAAAAAACCAACCCTTTGTGCTGTTTAATGGAACTGCTAAGGCTTTTCTTCAATCTTGACACAATTTTTCAATGGTAAGATTTCCAATAGTTTCCATGGCACCTTATGTGCCTTAGTATGGTTTAATATGTAAAAGGAGCATATCTTATTTCTAAACATTCAGAGTGTGAGCATAATTCATAATGCTGGGAGAGCCCTTATCACAAACTGTTATCTCAAAATGTATTTGTTGCTGTGATAGCAACAGAGATGACATGAAAGTGACTTGTGCAATGAAATAGTCACTTTTAGGTAAGTCCCTCTATCCAAAGATGCCCCTTTGGAGTTCAGGAATAATAACTGAGCAAGTGCCATGATTTTATGTAAATTATTGAAGCCAGCATGTTATTTGAAACTCTGAAACCCAATACACAAGCGTGTAATTGTGAGGGCACTTCTGTAAAAAGTTACTTAGATCACTTTATTAAACAAACAAAAAAAAGCACCCAAACAAAACAAACAAAAACCCCACCACCTACCAGCTTATTTCTGATAAGCTAAAAAGCCCCCTGAAAAAAAAAAAAGTCTACCACTTGTTTCTGTTGGTCCCAACAGATGGCATAACCAGTTTACAAATAAATGTAAATGCAATGAGCAGTGTACATTGCTGAAAGTGTAAATTTGTCATTTATCACTCTTGTTCTCCTTTCCTGGTCAAATAATAATTAAAAAAAAAAATCCGTTGTGGTACAGAAATAATGTTTTTGAGCCATGTCTTTAAGTGTTTGTTAAAACTTATCTGTGTGAAACAGCAACATCTGTTTGCTGCAGTTACTGCTGCTGCTGTTTTCAAGAAGCACTGCTGGGCTTGGCCATTTGGGAATTCCTTACATTTGTTGGGAAACTTGCCTTTCTGATTAACTGCTTGTGTTCACTCTGATTAGGGTCTCTGAAGAGGCTTAAGTGGGAATCCTTATGGGTGATTTTAGGCTGTTACAAGCAGGGAATTAGTATTTGGCTGGTCTTTTACAGTCTGAATTGTTGAATTGCTCTGCCATGTTATGATCAATCGTTTCACTGCAGAGTAAAAAGTGGCACACTTTCTTCTACCTCACTGAAACCTGTAAGTACTTGATTGTATAGTTGCCCTGGGGTTTAGTGTCTCCACAGGTGGAGAGCGAGGGTAAATGTTTGAAATACAGAAAATTGAAGTACTGGAGGACCATGTTCACTCATGCAGTGCTGTCTAAGAGTGGAAATCAGCATTAGATTACTGACTTCAGTCCAATGTGTGGGTGGGTGGTGGCTGATACAAAAGGGTACTAAAAATCTCTGAGATGTAACACAGAGCAAATGTGAGTCCCATTTCCATTGTCTGGCCCCACAATTGTTTACTGTAGCACTGCTGCATACTATGGGACTAAATGTACCGTGGCGCTGCTACTACTGCTTTGCCTTTACATCTGTGAATCAGAACATTTCCATCCTACAGGTGGTATTTCAATATTCCATTCGTTGCACTGCTCTGCTTTGTAAACTGAGTGCCATCTGGATTTTTTTTTTTCTTGCCGGGAATATCTAAGCACAGCGTAGTTAATTAGTTTAAGACTTTAATACACATACTTGAAGCTCCCTTAAAAATAAATAATACTTTGTCTATTTGAATTATGTTACAGCAGAAAGGGAACTGGCGCTTTCTTCTCTTTCATTATCATGATAAAGGCCAACTTAAAAAAAGAGAAAGAAAAGAATCTTTAAAGTAAAGTTTGTTTCCGAGACCCCCAATCCAAATGTATTTATGTTTTGTGGCAGGTGTTTCAGCAATTATTACTAATTGGAAAATTAGATGCTGTTGCTATAGCAGCATCTTTATTCACTAATTGGTTTTGGCACTTTTTAACTAGCACTTGCTCAGCTAGACACAGTTATTCAAATGAGACATGTGAAGATTTGTATGGAAGTGGTGAGCCAGTGGTGCAAGTCAGTACATTAACCTTCCACCTCTTGGTCCTGGGCACAGCCCAGGTTCTCTGTGGGAGCACAAGCAAGACCTTGGTGGCCTCATCCATATTTGTAAAGCACAAGAAAACAGGAAATTTGCGGCATTCTGAGCTACAACTCTTCAATTCTCATTCTTCATGTCTGTTTTGACTGTATCAGTTGCTGCAGGGTCAACAAACTCAAGTGATTTTCCTTTTCAGATTGCTTTTCTGCTGTGTTTTTTTTGCTTATATTTGAGCGGGTGATGTGTTTCTTTACTGATCTCCAAAACCTTTGAACTCATCTTTTCTTGACCTTTGTACTTGACCTTTTGTCTTCTGCTTTTTTCCTTTGGTTCCTGCAGTGAATATTTATTGGGGCTCTTGTCACTGAAGTTACCTCCATGTACCATGTCACATTTATTATCTGGGCAATTCTGGTTTCTGTTTGAGTGTGTCTTTGCATGTGCTTCACAGTAGGATGGAGCTCCACTGACATGCTGCATATTGGAGGATTTTCATACTTTAATCACCTTAATTCCTTCTTGAGCTTTGAGAGGTACATCTTGCTATGCAATTTTTTTTTTTTTACTCTTCTCTACCTGTGAACAGCACTTTCAAATCTACTTGCATGCCTCTGCCCTGTCCATACACTGTAAATGATCTTCCCAGCTACTCTTCCTTCTGTGACTGTAGGTGCCATGTGAAGGGCAGAGATGGGTTGCTTAATAACAACTCTGGTTTCTTGGCAAGTGTTACCTCTTCACCATTCCTTCTCTACCTTTTCTGTCAGAGTCTTTCTGAATTGGTGAAAAAGATAGGCAAGGATAGTGTAAAGTTTTTCCTACTGTATGTCTGACTCGGGACGGCGTAGTGGCAGTGTGAGCAGACATTATATATTCTGCTGGAGTTAAAGAAGATTCCTGTCTGAGAGGCATGGGTGCATGAGTTACATTGAGAAGTTATGTGTGTGTGTGTGTGTGTGTGTGTGTGTGTATATACAAATATTTAAAGTTGTTCAAAGTACAGGTGGGCCTCTTTTCCATGCAAGCTGATGATGGGGTTATGTGCCAAAATATTCAAGTGCTATGTGCCTGCTGTACAGTTGCCAATAATTTTTCATTCTCAAATATGTTTTTTAGTGCATAGCAAAATAAATAATTTTAATCATAAGACTAACTTCAAGAAAAAGCAATTCTGTTAAAAAAGGGTCTCTATTTGAAGGTGCATCGTTAGGACAGTGGATAATATGTAAATAAGAATTTGATTTCTAAATGTAACATTAGTTACTGTTAATCATGTCTTGGCAGCTTTTAAAGAGTTGTTGCAGCAACAATAATATTTTTGTTCATAATAGTAAAACACTTGTTTTGATGAGATGCATACTGATAAGAAGTACTCGGAGGTAAAAGTTCTTTGATGAGATGACACTGTTGGTACTAGAATGAGGAACTTTTGATTTCTAATGCATAGAGCATATTGAAAGTTGAAGGATGAGTAGGGTTTTTTTTCCTTTGATTTCTTTTTATTAATTTATATGTTTGTTAATTTGGGAGAGAGAAAAAATATGCCCTGAACCCCCAGAAAAGTGACTGTGTTTATTCTTCGTGTTCTTGGTAATACCTCCTTCTTACTGTAAAAGGTAAAAGGAGAGGGAAAACATTTTGAAACCCATGTTCATTATAACACTCACTCTAGGACAGTTTTGATCATCATAGCTGATATTCTGCTCTTCATAGCTGGTAGACTTTCCTTCACAGTAGCCTCAAGGCTAAAAAAAAAAAAAAATTAAAAATCTCAAAGTAATAATGAAAAGCCAAGGTGACTCATCAGTGATTCCAAAAACAAACAGGTGTTGATCTCATTTTTCTTGTACTTCTGGAAACTGATATTGTATCAAATCCCGCATGTCTTTAAATGTGTAACTAATACTAGCCTCACAAAAGACCCCTTGTAACTTCAGGTCTGAATTCTACAGTGTTTAATAACCTCCTTTTCCAATAGTTGCTCTTTTTTTCCATATCTAATCTCCTCTGTTTTGTAGTGGTTATCCCTGTGATTTTGGAAGTTATGAAATTTCAGTTAGAAGTCTCAACACAGCTTGAATGTGTCTCTTAGCTGCACAGACTTCTCATCAAATGAGAATTGCGAAGATCCCCAAACCTAAACCAAAAATGTCTGCAGCAGTTTGGAGTTCAAAGTAGAAATGTCATCTGCCTTATTTTCAGTCATGTTTCAACCTACATTTATTAGAAGTAATCTCCACACGTCATCATCCGTAAGCTGCAGCTGAGATCTTGACTTGGCATTGTTATTGATTCAAATAAGAGAAGCAGGCTCTTAGGCCATCACCTCCTCCCAGGTTTGTCCGTTTCTTCATTTTTGTCCCCACCTATAGTTTTCTCTTGTTTTATGCTTCACTCATAAATCTTAGTAAAATATGTACTCTTTTTCTGTTCATATCCTACTGTCCATTCAGTAAAAAAGTTGGAAATTATTATTGCATATACACTAGCAGCAAATCTAATGAGAGTAATGAATGTTAATATATTAAGTGCTAAAAAGACTTTTCTGTTTTGGGACTGCATAAAAATATTAGTTCAGTTGCAGAGTGTGGGAAGGAAGAAATGTTTTGTGCCAAATTAGGTTTTGTTGTGCCACACATGCTTTGTGTGAAGTATACAGCATGGTATTCTTAGGAAAATATGCATTAACGAGATGTCAGGGCATCTGACAAGCAACAGAGGCAAGAGTTATGTTCAAAATGTTTTAACGTAGTTACAAGGCATTCACTTGTTTGGAAAATGCTTTTGTATAAGAGGTTGGAAAAAATAGTGTGGAGATGATTATTTTTAGATAAATGTTGGGGAGGGGACAGACTCAAATGGAATAGGGAGGGTGTGTCTGAAAGGTGTGCCAGCCCTCAAACTGAAAGAAGTAGAAAATCAAGTAGGAACAGGAAAATAGTGATAGCATCACACAGGTTGGTAATTCCCTGCAGAATTACAGAGTAATTCCCTGCAGTTGTGTTATGGGTTTGTGGAGTTTTTGCAATAAATTCCCTAAACAGATAAGATGCTATTGAAACACTGCGCTAAAATGCTTCTGTAAAAAGCTGATGGGTAGCCATATATTACATAGAATCATAGTATGATTTGGGTTGGAAGGAACCCTTAAAGGCCATCTACTCCAATTCCCCTGCAGTGAGCAGGAACATCTTCAATAGGATCAGAATCTTCAACAGGTTGCTCAGAACCTGTTGCATCCAACCTGGTCAAAAATGTTTCCAGGCATGAGACGTCCACAGCTTCTTTGGGCAGCTTGTGCCAGTGTTTTACCACCATCATTGCCAAAAACCTTCACGTTGCATCTCACCTAACCCTGACTGACCTTCCATCAGTTTAAAACCATTACCCCTTGTCCTATTGCAACACACCCTGCTGTGATCTGGATCTGGACATGCCAAAAAAGGAGAAACACTGTATTGTTCAGGTGAACATAGGTGCAACTAACTCATGTATCTATATATATAAAACTACATTAAAACAAGGACAAGAAACAGTTAGCAAAGCTAAATCTAAAGCTAACTTTTGTGACTGACCATCTGTTCAACAAAGAATCATTTTTTGTTATATCAATTCAACAGCTCAGATGTTGAAAAAAGTGGATCAAAGCATGAGCACATTAATCTGACTGTGGTTTAGATATGGGAATCATAAAGATTTTTGTAGTTTTAATTTTCCTGATGGGATTTTTATAATTATTATTATTTGTGAGATTTAATTGGCAAGACACTTCCATCTACATAATTTGGAAACAAAAAAAAAGAAAGATTTTATTTTTAAGACAAAAGAATAGTCAGAAAAGATAACTGTCTTCGGCAGGTGAGAAATTAGGATGTTTACTACCAGGCAATTGGAAATTAAATTCTGAGATCTTGTCATACTGCCTCTAAAAAAAAAAATCAAAATGAGATGTATGCAGAATCATGTCCCTTTTTCTTGTGTAGGATGTGTTTTATTTATATTACAATTTGCTTTTGAAAAGAAGCTGAATCAGCAGAGTGAAAAAAAAAGAAGTCTTATGTTTGAAGGTGACAGAAATTAAAATACACTCAGCAACAAGATCTTTCTCAAATAACAGTTTGCTTCAGATTTGGGCATGCTTCAGATGTGGGCATAAGACAAGAACTTGTATCTTTTTTTCTTTTTCTTTTTTTTTTTTTTTTTTTTTTTTCTTTCTACTAATGTGTAAGGATGATAATGTTTTTTCCCTCCTTGCCTATCTCATCCCCGCACTCCTGCAGCAGTGCTTTATTGTAGTGTGAGCATTTACCAGTTAGGTCCAGGAGTCCTGACATGGGAACCACCGAACATTGATCAATGGCAATTGCTTTCATAATGACTGAGATATTTCATCTTCTAATAACCATTCCTTTCCTTTCTTTCCAGTCAGCCCTCTTTGTTTGTGTTTGATTTATTTGTAGATAAGTATTTTTTAACAATAATCTACGTTCCTGATAGAACCATTCAGTTAGTTTAATAACTCATGTTATTTGTATTAATGAGTTACTGGTGTTAGCTACTTATATTATTCGTTACAAATAACCTTTAAATTATTGGAATCAAGCAGGAACTCTTACAATTATTCTCCTCCTTTGTGGATTGTGAGTACCTGCATTCATGTGGACAACTAATTGATAAAGAATGCACTATACTGTCCTTGAGCTTACACAAGAAGAATATACTTTAGGATGAGAAAGACTTCCAGAGCTTTTTGGTCAGACCTGTAATGTAATCACATTGAAATTGGCACAAGCAATCACATTCATGGTGATTTGTACAAGCTTCATATTCACTTAAAAATATGAAAATGAGTTTGACTTACTGGAATGTTTCTGACAGCGACAATTACAAGAAATAGTATACAGAACCGTGGAAGTATTTATGTATGTGGAGGTATTTACATAATGTGGCAAAGCAAACATTGCAGATCTGCACTTTTTAGGCATGTGAATAGATTTGCAGCTTGCAAGAGGGAGAGAAGCCCAAATTTCAAATGTTGTTGTCGTGTTTTAACCCTAGCCAGCAACCACACAGCCACTCACCCACTGCCTCACCAGAGGGGCTGGGGAGAGAATCAGAAGGGCAAAAGATAGAAAAATGATGGGTTGAGATAAAGACAGTTCACTAGGAAAAGCAAAAGCCACACATGCAGTCAAAGCAGAACAAGGAATTCATTCAGTGCTTCCATGTTCAGCAATTCCCCATGAGAGCAGTGCCTCAGCACATGTAATGGTGACTTGGGAAGAGAAATGCCACCACTCCAAATGTTCTTCCCTTTCTCCTTCTTCCTCCTGCTCTATATACAATTTCATAAGATATAGACTAGCCCTTTGGTCAGTTGGGATCACCTGTCCTGTCTGGGTCTCCTTCCAACTTCCTGTGCATCCCCAGATTTCTTTCTAGCATGGCATACGTGAATCAGAAAAGGCCTTGTGTCTGTTTAAGCCCTTCTCAGCAATGGCAAAAACATCTCTATATTATCAAACCTGTGTTCAGCACAAATCCAAAAAAGGCACTGTTGCTCATTGTTATATATTCCTTTCTAGCATTAGCATTTTTTATGAAACCACAGAGGGTTCTTTTTTAAAAATAAATGAACTCTAGTGAAAATATGGACTGAGCGGAAAAGGTAGCTTAAATGTGTGTTTCAGCATTATGTTTTGATTAAATTAAAATTGGAATATGAATCCCTGGGCATTTGGTTAAGCTTTGTACAAAGAGCCCTTACCTCTATTGAATTTTTAATTTAGGGGTGGTTAAGTCAGAATTCATTGATGACAAGGGGCTTTGAGCGGGGCGGGGGGGGGAACTTTGTGACCAGCAAAGGTCTCTTCCAACTAGAATGGTGTGAGTTGTATAATAATCAATAGGATGTGCATTCATCTATACCATATGTATTTTTGAAGTGGTTTTTGAATGTTCTGTATGCACTTCTAATGCATATGTATATATCTGAAGATAGTTGTATAGGCAAAAACAATAGCTAAATATGGGATGTGAAAAGAATTAACTTCACAAACAGAATAATTTGTCTTTTTGCCTCCCTTGGAATCTCATGATAAAAAGTTTCCCATGGTTGATGCAGCAAGTAACTTAGTGCTAAATAAGAGCAGTCTTGAAAAAAAACCCAACAACTCAGCCCAGTGTAGCCATGTCTCAGATTCACTGTGTTTGCTCCTGAAAAATATCAGATTCACCCACAGGGGTTGCTTCCAAGTGGAGTGTTCACATAAGGAATGACATCCACTCCACCTGGAAAGGTAATACGCACTGAGAGGCAGTGATCTACCCAGGACTTCTTGAGCCATCCTAGAGCCCTGTACCAAACACAGATCAGCAAAAAGTATTTTTTCTGACATGAAATAAATTTAAATGATGGGGGGTTTTATTCTTCTGTGACACACTGTCTAATGTATGTGGCAAATTATAGCATTGAAGGTCTCTAATTGTCCTTAAAATAGATGCCAAATTGAATTACTTTGTTGTTGTTAGTTTTAAAGAGATCATGTATGTTTTGCCAAACAGTGGCTAAACTTCACTTTGCAGAGTTGGATGTCATAGGTATAAGGTACAGAACCAGGTACAAGACAAAAAAGTTACCATCAGTGGAAAACTTAGTTCACTTAAGAGGACCTAAATACATGGAATCAGCCAGCCTCAGACTGTCAGCAGAAGGGTGGCTTTTGGCAGGAGCAAGGGGCTTAGAAGAATGGGAGACAGGGTGGAATTTCTCTAAGTACTGAGGTTGCCCGTTGGAGATTCAGTCTGAATTTCCGATGCACAGCCCTAAAATAGGAACACTTTTACTGAAGTGTGTACAGAGGATATGCTTTAAATGAAAGACATCATAGGCATTGGTGCCTAAGAGACATGAAAAATCAAGGTCACAAAAGACTTAAATGAGCAAAGCAGGGTGGCTTTAAAACAACTTGTGTATAACTGAAGGCGGGGATAGCAAAATTCAAGTTCCCTTAGTCAAGTCTCCCAAAAGGAGAAAGAACCAGGAGATCAAGTGAATAAGCAATTAATGTAACATAATATATATAGTGTGAATGAGATGTCTACAAATGAGTTAATATTTTCCTATTTACTTTTTGTATGATGTTTACAAAAAGTTTTCTTTAAATGTAAGAACAGTATTTCAGCAGATGTTGGGACACACGGGGATCCACAATTTATCAGAAATTTCTACCTAAGCAACTTGAGTGGGTTTTTGTTTTTCATGATGTAGTACAAGGATGCATTCAAGTTCCAGGGAAGCTAGCTGTGCAGAAACATTCCTTGGATTATCCATTTGAAAAATCAGGTAAGGGACTGTAAATACCCAGAAAGACTGTTACTGCCTTGTCTGATTGTATTTAGATCTCAGGTAGTATTGTAGTTTAGCCTTATGAGATTGCAATCCAAATGGTGTTAAAGTGTATTCTAGGATCCTTCACTTATATGTGGAAGCAGATTGCTGAAAAGTGCATGTAAATGTTGATTCAGAGCTGAAAATGTGCCAAGAGACTGCTAGTAAAATATTTACTGATAACATTAAGATGGAAATATGTCTTCCTTATTGAGCTATAAGTTTAGTTTGGAATGTGTTTTGAGGAAGAACATATTTATATTACTGTATCTATAGTCTATGGAGCCACATTTGCTCTTGGGGATATTTTCTTTTAGTAATTTTGTTCATGCCTGGCATAGTTTTAAAAAAATGAAAATAAATTTATGTGATTGTGTGCTATCATCTTTAATTGCATATACATGTAAATATTTTGGAATTGTATGAAGGTTTTACATTATTTTATGCCACCACAGGAACAAAAATTTTTTTTCTTCTTTCTTTGTTAAAGGTAATGCACATTGTGATCTGAAATCTAATAAAGGAAAGATACACAAATGATAAGCAGTTTTTCATCAGAGGGAATGTAAAGACTGAATGTTGGCCATTATTAAAGTTGGATAATGCTATAGGAGAGATTAAATTGTAAACAAGTCTGTGAAAAGTAATGAGGGGGTTGATTGAGGGTTTTTTAACATTTTCTAATCCTGTCTTTCTAAAAATAAGGTTTCTGTTCTGCTTGAGCTTGGCTGTAAAGCACTGGTGTTCCTTTAATGCTACTGCTTTGACTCTGATTTTTCATTTACATTTATGCAGATGATTTATGTTCCGAACTCTCAAGATTTCCCATTCTCTGTATTCAACTTGTCAAAATGAGCCTGAAGGATGGATAGTTTCTACATAAGTAGAAGTGGTCTCAGCACTTAAAATTTTAAATGGGAATTTTTTGAAATAAATTTTTAAATGGGATTTTTTTTTTAATTAGAAATGGAGTTAAGACTAAAAGGTAGCATATGAATTTCAGGTAGAAAACAGGGCAAAGCTATTCTAACTGACATAGTCCAATTGAATCAGCTCACACAAAATATAGGTCATGTGACAAAAAGCAGATTTTTTTCTGTCAAGGTCGTAAAAATCTTGAAACCAAACTGAGTTCAGGTTGAGTGTGTACAGTAAAATCCAATGATCAAGAGGGTGTTCTTGAATAAGTTTGTTGCACCAAAATTGAAACTTTGAAGAAAGAACCTGAAGTTTGATAGAAGTCCGCATCTCTTAGGATCAGGTGGCACCATATCTGAAGACATGCTCATGTCATTATATTGAATCAACTTGCATGTATAAAACCTTTTAAGAGATAATGCATTGGAAAAGCGGTAGGTCCAAGGCAGCCTTTACTGAGCTCACTCCTGAGCTCAGAGTAGCAGCAGAGTGCTTTGTGTGTCACTTGATTAACACACTCCGCTGGTGAAGTGCTGCGTAATGCAAGTGAAAGCCATCACACCAAAGCACATCTTGCCACTTTAATAATTACTCTCTTTATGAAAGAAGCATATTCTGCTCTTTCAGGAGAATGTGGGAGTGATACAGCAAGGCTTTCTGTCTCCAGGAAATCTTAGAGTGGTATTTTGCCATCATGTACTAATGTGAAATTATCTTTCTTAACAGCCGTGACATCAGTTGACTTTTTCTTTTTAATATGGTAATAACTAAGACTTCAGTATAGCCTGTCTTCTAAGACTGTGCTTTTCAGTTCATAGCAGTGTTCGGAAAAATTCTGTGGTATTGGTCTGATTTCTGTGATGAGAAAAAAGGGATATGTTTGTATTCAAAGTTCATGTCAAACTCCTATGTGCTAGGGGAAACTTCTAGGGAAAATGTTGCATATCATGAGTTATCCTCTTTTAAAATCATAACATGAGATTGGGATGGTTTAAATGTTTGGGGTTGTTTGTGGGGGATGCCTTGTTTTTAATCTGCCTTCTAATCATGTAGTAGGTGGGTTTGTGCTCTAAGGGAGGAGAGGGAATTTATTGGAAAAACATTCATTTGATGGGTAGCAAGCTCTTCTATTTATTTCTGGCATTGATTGGTCTGTTGTCAATACACATCTTTGTGGAGATTCCTCATAGAAAGTGACAGAAAAAGAACAGCAATATTTGTGTAGTTATGCTGCAGAGGGGTATTTAGCTGTATTGATCTGATGGTTTCATATATTGCTACACTCAGATTTTCAAGTTGCTCAAGGTGAACCCGGAGGACTTCAGTCACTATATTCAGTTGATAACAGGTGGAATCATAACTTTAGAGTTCAGACAAATGAAAGAAATATATAAAGTTGGTAAAGTATTTTTAGTGAAAGCTTCCTTTGAACAGCAAACTAATACATACTTGGATGTTCTGCTTTGTTGAAGAGGTGGAATTATGAACCCTTTTCCCTTGGACTTCCTTGCTGCTGTTGTCCCAGAATAGCTACAGTCATAAATATTTAGACTGGTTGGTGTTTTCAGTCATTACGTTGAAAAGCTGACAGTAACTTTTGTTCGGCGTGAGGATGTGAGAAACAAAACAGCAGTGGGAACTAAATGCCAGATTCCCTTACAGAGTTCAGTGGAGTTTTCAGCGAATACTTAACTGTGACTTCTGACAGAAACTGTGTCGTACTCTCACCTTGACAAGATTAAAAATTGATAGTGTTTTCAAAAAGAACTGAGTTTTGTAATGTTCTGATTGCGTTTCTGAAAGCTAAGTGAAAAGAAATTGGGAATGACTGACTGAAGGAATGTAAACGGAACAACTGTATATCTGCTTGTCAGATGCATAAAATCCACATTCATTTTCGAGCTGTCTTGGGTAATCAAAGATTCCTGCATTACCAACAAAGGGATGCTGCCGATATGTTTTACGAAGGCAGAAAAGATGAAATAAAAGCCTCTCTTACTTTTCCCTTTTGAGGTACAGGGACTGCAGCACTAAATTTCATGGCACAGGAATGTATCGAAAAATTAGTCTATGGCCTTCTTCCACTGGAAACATGGGAATCTATGCTAAGCATGAGTTAATAAGCTGGTTAGTGCTTAGTTCAGCATCTGATGCTATGGTAAATATTAAATAAATTAAATAAATCTGATTGCATAGAGTACTTAAGCCTTAAGCCACTCTGGCCCTCCCAGGCCACCAAGCACTTCAGACTGAAATTTCAGTATATTTTTTGACAAAGGCTGTAATGTGTAGGCAGAACTCAAGACTTGAGCAGGTGTATTTTCTTGTCATACTGTGTTCATGTGCAAAGGAGTCCTAAAAACTGCCTTTATTGGCCTTCTGAATAGACCAGGTGTTATAAATGAGGCATCCTGACACTTTTAGAGGCTTCCAAATCTTGATGGGTACCTAAGCTCCAGCTTGTCAGGTACTGATGTCTATTTTCTCCTCACATATATATTGAAAAATACCTTTACAGTGTATAAAAAACCAGTGTCATTTGAGAGTTGGTGTTGTGTATTTGATTTCTTAGTTAAAATTGTGGAGCAAGAAGGTGGGGAAGGGTTCACCACTTACAGCTTCAGATGAGTGTGCTAACTTCTGTAAACCATTAACTCAGTAACTACAAGGTGACTAGTCATCTACAATGCCTCTACATTATTGATAACATTATCTTTGTGTAGGGCTCTGCATTTCTATGAATAACAAGACTTGGAAAACTTAATACAGTATTGACCACTGACAGTCCTAGATGCTTTTAGGATTAAGTGTTATACCACATAGAGAGGACATAAAAGAAGTTGTATGTGACTAAAACTGTTGAACTGCAATAAGTTCTAGCAGAGCCCAAATTTCCTATGGAGAATATCTGAAAACTGGCTTAGTTTTTAAAAAACACTACTATTGGGCAAGATAGTATTGAAGGAAAACATTTATTTCTGAAGTATGCACAGAAAAAAGGAAAGGAAGGCCTGGTTAAAAGAGAAAGGTGTACAACCTTTCCCCTGAGGAGGAAAATTACATTGGAAATCAGAAATGTGAGAAAGTAATGCAGTCAAATTCATTGACATCTTGCTTTTCAAAGGAGCATTATGTAATTAGAAATACAGAATTTGTGTCAGGAGTGATGATAGTAACCAGCAATGAATTATTGAGTTCCCAGTTCTTTGGATGATGGATGTGTAAGTTGAGGCTGTGTAAAGGTTTTCTTTTTGATTCATGGAGGGTGCAATGCAGATGCTACACATTCAAATTATAGAAAAACAACACCTTTTGGTTAAATAAGCAAGCAGTCTTTTAACCATTGTCAGACCGATTCACTTGGTGCTTTTTGTTTTGTGTATATGAGTTCACGAATCATTTCAATGTCCTTAAATGTTGATCTGGAAACTTGCTTTTAGGAGGTACCACAATAAAAGGTACCATGGTGTACCTCAGCTTTTCTAGAAATCTGCCTTTAAGCATCGCAGAATAACTTAGAATTCAGAGAATGGGGAGGCAGCACCCTCATGCAGTGTGCTTTCTTCAGTATTTCTAGCTTTGGTTTAGATAAATATACTTAATATTTCAAATAACTGTATTTTGTTTCTGAAAAAATTGAAGAAAGTGTTGGAAATAGTAGGTAAAGCCTTAGCAGCCACTGAAGAACTCATCTTAAGTGCTAAATGTAAAACAGAACTTGGTACTCAAACCGATTTGTCCTTTGGCCACTCTGGGAAGCTGACTGGAGAAAAAGGTGGGCCTTGACAGTGCTGAAATAATCCCATTAAAAACTGTGGGGCTGGGGGATAGTGCACTTGTAGGGCACTGTCTGCCCTGGAGGAAAGGGCTTTGAGCCTGCTTTCACGTTTTCCTGACAGATGGGAGAGCTTACTGCCTTTTCCTAACAGCCTGGCAACCTTGAAACCAAGGGATGCAGGTAGCGGTTTTTTTGCTGCCCCAGCACAAGTTAACCCCAGCTTGCACCCTTGGCACCTTGTTGCCGTGACTATGACCTCTTACTGCAGTTTCAGGAGGGAGTCTTGGAGTGACGAGCTTGGGGTGTAGTGAAACAAACGGTTTCTGCAGAGCTGCCCTGCACAGTCTGTGGCTACAGCATGGCAAGCTGTGGTCTCAGTGGCATATCCATGATATCTAAGTGAAGAATAATCCTAATTATTCTGGTTTTCCTTAAAAATGTGCTATGTGAATCAGTGATGTAAAGGTCGCTCTTCTACAGGACTGTCTAGATATGCATACCTATGCTTCACTCATCCTGGGCAAAGGAAAACGGAATTTCACAAGACCTGAAAGAGAAAATAATCTCCAAGAACCAATGTCTAGCCCTGTCTGAACGTCTGGTAAATCAGTTCCCAGTCATGCCTTCAAAAAGATGGTGAAAATCAAAATGGAAGCCCACTCCAGACTCATAAGTTTCAGGTGTTTGATCAGTTATTTTTTTTAAGGCAATACTTTCAATATAAATATTACTGTGATTAGTCATGCTTGACTATCCAGTCCAAATGTTAAGTAGCCCTTTTACATTGGGAAGGATGATGCAGTCTTACACATCAACTCAAAACAAAGCTCTGATTCATGATCTGGATTCAGAATGGGACAACATTGTTTTAAGTGTGTTTTTTAAATTTTAAATACAAAAGATTCTCTTTACCTAGTCATCTGCTTCCTTTCTGTTATTAGTTGTTTTTTTTCTGGGATTGATTTGGCTTGTGGGGGAGTGAGCTGAGAGAGACTGTGGGAATAGGGGATCACACTGGGAAGAGATTTGCCTACAGATCCGAACTGGTGTCACTTGCTTGGTATTTGGTTGATGTTTTGTTGACATGCACAGTTGCTCTTTTAGAGATATGTGGTAATTGCTGGCATAATGCACAAAAGGTGAAGCACTCTATCTATTGGAAGAGTGTCCTGTGTGTATTGATCGGGGGTCTGATAGAGCTGCTTCCTGTCACATGGCATAAAACTGACCCAGTGAGGACATGTTAAAGAACTACGGAGACAAGATGAGGAGAAAGTGGCAAGAACTAAACAGTGCTGTGCACACTCTCCTTCCTACCTGTTTGGAATGTACCTTCAAGCAGTGACAGTATCAGCTAAGACATTGGTGTCATTGAGTCTTCTTAATATTGTAAAGGAATTCATATTAATATATGCTCTGTACATTGCCCTTTCCATCAAATTTAATTTTAGACAAGTGTGAGCATGCCTGTCTTAGGCTGATACTTTTTTCCTGTCTTCTTTCCTTCTCTCTCTGTTCTCTTTTTTCGGTTCATTGTGTTCACTGATGGGTGGATTACTCATAGAACGTTCTCCACTATAATTTATGTATATCTGAAAATAGGAAGTGCAGTTCTTCAATAATAATAAACTCCTCTATCTAAACAGTCTCTATTTCAATTCACTGCCTGCATTTTCTTCATGTCCTGTCATTTTTTTCATTTGCTGCTGCTGTTAATCTGACATCCTTTGCTCCAAAAAAAAAAAAAAATGTGTTTTATTTACAGGGCACAGCATTTGGAAGTGCTCCTGTACCTTCTCGCAGGCAATTATGTGAGTCTCTTAAATTCCGCTCTGTGTTGTAAAGATGACTATGTGTTCATGTGCTGTAGCATGGCATGCCAATCTAGAGTTAATGCCCTGAGGTCAATATTCAACCGCTGGTGTTGTATATTGCCTGTAATGTGTTTGTAGCTAACAGCTTCTATTGACCCCTTCTTTATTTCTTCGTTGTGTTTTGTTCGACACATCATGAAATGGGGCTGTGCTGTGCACTATAGGCTTGCAAGCAGGGAAGAAAATACCATAATGACTCAAAGTCTGGAGGGGAATAATGTTATCAGATCATGTGTGCAACATAGTAATGAGTAGTATTGTTAAAACTAAAGGATCTCTTTTTCCTACTTTTCAAATTAATCTCTCCATTGCACAGACCATAAAAAATAAAAATCTTGAACTCAAAAAACAAAGGAATGGAAAATCAAACAATGTGGTGTAAGGCAGACATTACTGAGACCAGTTGTATTCCTTATAGGACATTCCTTCTAATTAATTTGAAAAACAAGTCCATCTGATGAGTTGGGGAGAAAAGGGAACTTTTAGAAAGGAATTTCATTCATTTTTTTTTTTCTTAAATCCATTGGAATTATTGATGATAAATAATCTTTCTTTTAAATTAAAATAAATTCCCCCATTGTCCGCCAAAACCCCAAGAAATCACCAACAAAATGTGCTATATATTTTTTAAAAGAAAAAAAAAAGAAGAGAAAGGCTTGCATTCTAATTCCGGATGATCTCTCTGCTGCATTAACAGTGTTTGCGTGTGAGTGTGTATATTGAATATATAGATCCTCAAAATACCATCAGACTTTGAGATAAGGACTTTCTTACATTCCTTATTTGTGTCTTTCTCCTCCTACCTTGAGTTAATGTCCATCCTAAAGACATTGGTGTCTTCCATATGCATATAATAAGCTACAGCCATGCACTGCATTATTATAATTACTGTGCTCTGCATCACACCGCTGAATGTGAAATAGATTCATTATAATATAACATTCCAGGCTTATTCATAAATACAGTGCAGTTTGACTGACGCTTCATTGTTGGCAGTCTTGAAATATGTTGCTTGCGTAAATTCACTGGTGCTGCTCTTGTGTATTCCTAGGAAAACATATGGCATTTGTCTCTGAGTGTGGGTCTTGCAAAAATAACAAAAAATATGATCTGTATATGACTGTCCTTTCTTTAGTGCAATTATCTAAGATGTTGCTATCCCACTGAGTATATCTAAGAGAAGAAAAAAATACCAAGATGTAACACTCTTCATGAAATATAATTGTGCTCCTATTACAGTTATTTAAGGTATGGTGGAAAGAATTAATGTTCTCATTGTGTCCTTCAGAAAAGCAGTGCTGAAGTTATTTTTCATCTAATATATATGTCACTTAGCAGTCTACTAAAAAGAAAATCTAGGTTTCTGGCTGGCTTGCTCTAATATAAATTAGTCCTGCTACTGATTTATATGATTAACAACCTCAGTGAAGACTGTGGAAACACACTGAAATAATAACATGCTTTAACATGCTTAGTTATAAATAACAAGCATGTCCACTGATGACAGCTTCCTTCCGTGTATGCAGCCCATGTTTGAGGTGAATGATGAAGTGTCACAGAATGAAATGTCTGGAATTTGAGCAAAAGGGAAGGTGTTGGAAGCACAGAACATGTTTTATTTGGCGAAAACAGGTTAAAATTTGTGTAACAAAATAAAGATGCAGAGCTCTGAACTACACAGAAGGATGGATAATGGTTGGGTTAAATATATGGATGGGTAGGCTGGAAGAAATGGTCAGAATTTCTACTCCTTCTTGATGAAATAACAGTAAAACTAACATCACTGAATGGTGAGATGTGAGAAGTAAGTTTAAAGTAGCATATATAGAATGTGTCAGTGAATTAACTGTGAAGCAAAAGAAAACCAAAAAAACCCTGTAAATAAGGGAACTCATAATATCCAGGTGAACTACTTCAGCCAGCTGCTTCCTTCTTTTATGTGTCTTGGTAGGCAAAGGTTATATAGAACTATGAGCATGTTGTGGTAGAGGTCTAACAGGAAGCTAAAATTAGAGCTTCAACATCCTGAGCTTGTCTTTTACTCGTTGGGGATAACTTTTCTGGTCCTTGCAAAGTATTGGATGTTACTGTTCATGTACCGAAATGGGAAACGAGCATGTGTGGGAATCCAGAGCAGCAATGCTACTGAACGAATGCCATGTCCTATTACACTGAAACTGAAAGGTAGCAGGAATGCTTTCTTCCAGGTGGTGTGACCAGTGATCCTACAGTAACTCTACTGCAGTGGAAGAGGCAGGAGTAATCTGATCTCAGTTCATGCGAGATGTTTGAGACTACAGGGTACTTGTGGCTGCATCACCTGCAGACTGACCAGGGGGCTCAGTGGTGGTGTTGGAAGCCACTGGGAAGTCATTGGGAAGTCACTTCGGGGCATCCAAAGCTGTCACAGACATTGAGTGGCATCTGTGCCAGTGCCCTGTTATGGCATTTGCTCTTAGAGCTCAGGGTCCAGAGGAGCTGCTGGTGCAATATGGCAAAGCAGTGAGTGGTTGAGACTGGGATGCTCTTTATAAGCCATTTTAAAATAAATATCTTCTACTCATTGGACATTTTAACGCTTTGGCTATAAACTCTGAGACACTGAGTATGAGCATAGCAAATAAATTATAGTGTCAGAGTTAAAACTCCTTTCCACAAGAAAAAACCTTGCCTTCTGAATTTGAATATATTGCACCTTTGTTTCTGTTTTACAATAAAGACATCACCAGGAGTGGGGGGGAAAAGGAATGGACAATTCAAACTAACAAAAAATATGAGAGCATCTGTAATTAGCAACAAAATATGATGCAAGGACAGAGGATAAACTGAATAACTGAACAGGGAATCCAAGGTCAATATAGAAGTCCTCAGTAGTCTAATGATAGCTGTCTGGCAGCTTTTGGTCATTGGAGTGCTGCTGACCTAATGGCAAAACACAGATTTACAAAATACAGTTATAACTAAATAAAATGTAGTATCAAAATGAAACGTAGCTGCAGATTTTTTTTTACTGAATTGCACTATAATTGCCTTAGGGAGAAAAAAGCTCTCATGTTTTCTCCTGTTGTTTGTTCATCACATGGAGTAGAAGTACAAATGCACCAGTGAAATACATTCAGTAAAGTAAACCTCACAATTCTGAAAACGTTTGTTGCAAGATTTCCTTCAAACTGCACCCTTGTCCTGCAAAAGTGTATGTTAGAGTCAGGACTGTAGGTTTATATTGTGTTAAAGCATAGTGTATCTTGCACCAGATGATGAAGCTTTAATGTCTTTATATCTGTGGTCCATTTTGTAGAGACTTTTTTGTATACGTTTTTCCTCATTTGACCTGAAATGTCCTCAGACTGAAAGTAATTACTAATTGAATGTGACGCTGGTAGTGCTTTTTTAAAATATAAATCATTGTTTACATGTAATTTTGGAAATGAAAAATGCTTACCTATTCTGATTAGCACTATTTAAAATAAATCAATGGGAAGAGATAGCATAGGAAGAGCCTTGCTGTAATAGATGTTCCTGAAACAGTAGGAAGGCATCAAAAATCAATGCAGTTATGTGGTACCTGACAATCAACTTTACAGACAGAAAAAAAGAATGGATCAGATGCTTGAAACAGCCATATAATATCCAAATAATTTCATACCATCTAATGCTAAGAAAAGCACCAGAACTGAGTGCAGCTAAACTAATCTTATAGGCTTGTAATTTCATACTATAAAAAATTAAAAATAACCCAACCTGACATCAAAATTAAGGGATTCTTAGTTGGTTCATAAATGGCATTTTAATGTTGTAATCTCACAAAGTTTAATTACTCAGTACAAATACAAAAAACATCAGAGTTTTAAATTGTGGTGATTTTAATTACAGCAGAAAATATGTAGAACTGAAATTACGAGAGTTAAGTTCCTAATGTAGACAGTTGTACTTGTCAACTGTCAAGTTATTTCAAAACACTAGACAGCTTCTTTGGTCAACCAGAAGGAGAAAACAAGGAAATACGAAAATGCTGAGAAGTGAACTACTTTTTTCATTCATGTTGCATTACAGAAGAAGAAGCCTTTTTCAGTTGAGTGGTTTTCTGATAAAGAGAAAAACTCAGGGTGGTTGTGTAGATGAATAAGTTGTGAAGGAAAAGACTTAAATGTTGTATTTCAGAATTTTAATGCAATTCCTAATGAATAGGCTAGCGTACTAGGGAAAACAGAGTCTCTTGGGAAAAAGTACTGGCAGTCATTTTCTTGTAGAATTGTTTAAGATCAGCTTGGTTAAAGCAATGCTTTATAAAATCTTATTAAAAATACCTCTATGTTTGTAAACTCATACTACGGTAATAAGGGTTTATCTATCAGAATTCTCTTCTATGTAGGATAAAAACTGTAATGATAGAAAGATGTATCAGTGTATTTTGAGCATTGTGAGGAAGTTTTACCCTCACAGAAGGATGCAAAACTCACTTTTGAACCATAGGCCAGATGTGAGTTCTCCAAACTGAACATCTGATTTAGAAAAAGTGCTACAGAATGTTAAACTCAGATATATATTCCATTACTGTTTGGCTAGAGCATAGAAATGTATCTGACTAATTGTAAAAAAACTTCCAGTCAGGTTTTAATTCACTTCCAAGAAAATTAAACAACAGCATTAGAAATAAATTATGTAAATAGTAATAGTCCTTTGTATGTATTGGTTTACATTTTTGGCTCATAATTCTTCATTGTACTATTTCCAGAAAAGGCCTCATCTGACAGTCACATGCTAAATTCAATTTAAAAATTCATCTGAAAACTATCCATTTAACTGAATAATCTTTTTGATCAGTTTTTTTTTACCTCAGCAATATGTTCTTAGTGATTTAGGTTTATTGTAATGTAATCAAAAGTTATAGCCCTATTAGCTCCAGTGAATGTAAGATCATGCCCTGCTTTTGCAAAATGAGAAATATATATTCTGACAATTGTTTTATTAACATTATTATTTTTAAGTCTTTCATTTGTGTGAGAGAATTCTAATTCTTTTGACATCAGCTTCTGCTTTCATTCCTGTTTCTATGGAAACAAACATTAGCACAATGAAAATTTTTTAAAAGCAATTATTTTAAAACATTGAAGACTGGAGATTTCATTTAGCAAATTTGGAACCCACTCATTAAAATCACAGAACTTAGATATGAAATAGAAATAAAACGGGTTTATGTGATAGCTTAACATGTAGATTTTATTTGCCTTTGTTTCTTCATTCCATGATTGAAAAGAAGGATAATTTTTTTACTCATCGATCTGTGCTTGATGAGGGAGAGTAGTATTTATTGGACTGCTTTGTACAGTGGTATATTAAAAGCCAGTTTGGTTTGCATGCTTTGTCTAAATATGGAAGAAGAAAACAAGTACATTGTTGTTGTCTTACTGTGGCGTTGGCTGTCTTGGCTGTCTTACCACTGAGCATGGAAAAAAGGCTGTGGCCGTAATTTGATTAAAAACCAGATACTGTGTCTGGTTTAAATAGAAAAGCTCTTCAAAAACTTAGTCTTTCATCTTTGGAATAAATAGTTTATCAGTGCAAGATTCACTAATTCAGGCATAATCACTTCTTCCTGTCCTGCTTTAAATTCATAAACTTGATTACACCTCAGTCAAAGAAAAGTAGAGTATGGAAACCATGAGTTTGAAGAATTGCTTTTCTCTGTTTTTTGTCTTTGCTTTCACTGCCATTTATAGTGTGTAAAAATGAGATATATTGTTTTGCACTTATTTTGAAAGTTAAAAGATGAAAACTGAGGTAATCCATTGAAATTAGGGAAGCTCTTGCTAAGTAATTTTCAAACTACTAGGAGATCTTCAAAAGAAGGCCTTCTCTGGGCTTCTTGAGTTGCCTCAGGTTCCTGTAATTGAATGTTTCTGAAAATGTTTCCTTCAAAATCTCCATAAAACATAGTTCATCAGTACAGATTTATTTTGAAGTAATTTCTGTATGAAACCCTTTTATTATTTTGGGGGTTTGTAAACTCTTCGTTCTCATGAAAATCAGCAGAAATGGCAGCTTCCAACAGACGTGGTTTACACTCTTGAGTTTTTTGTCCTTTGGTTAGTTGATTGGTTGGTTGGTTTTTGAGGGGGTTTTGTTGTTTTCTTTTGGTTTTTTGTTTTGTTTTGTTTTTTGTTTTTGTTTTGTTTTTCCATTTTTATTAGAAATTTCTGTGGTGACTATGTCCGTGGTCACTACAACATGAAGAAAGTCTGTAGGACCTCTTGCCCTCTATCATCTCGGAAAAAAATAGCTAATTAAAACTACTAATAACTCCTTCCCTAAAAAGACTGAGCTCTGTATTTTCCACAGAAAATTGTTAAACTTTTCCATGAACAGGTAATTGACAATTCCGTATCTCTAATGCTGGAGTTTGTGTCTGTCACAAACAAAAGTCAGTGAAGGAAAACTTCCAGAAACCCCTTCCAGCCAAGACTTCTCTGAGTCTGTAACTTGGGAAGCACTTCTGTGGATGGAAAGGAGGGAAAAAATGCACAGTCTCTGAAGCTGCATCTTTCTTTCAAGTTTATTTTCTGTTTTCCAATTCATGTGCAGTTAATCTAAGAAAATTTAACTACTAAACCTGGTAATTTATCTTTTCAAGTGGCTAATGATTGCATTCAGGTTTTCCAAATGAGATTGACTTTTCCAAGTGGTGATACTTTTTTTAATTCTAAAAATAAGGTTAAAGCAGTAAATAATTCTTCAATTAAAGTAGTATTTAATTTAAGGCCTAACGAAATATTTCTGATTGATCTGATCACTTTAATTCAGGCATCAAACTGAAGAGTCCCTTATTCACCTAACTCAATTTTGAATAATGCAATTGAATCTCTGATAGATCTCCTTCAGGAGTAAATTCAGAGTTTCATTATTCTGAATAAATTACACCTCAAAGTAATCCTATTTCTGATTAGTCAGTTATCTAAAATCTGACAGTGATTTTTTTTCTTCTTTTTTTTTATTTTTTTAAGACCTATATTTGAATTTTAATGGCTTGTCAGGGTAGCCATATGTTGACTTACACTTTGTCAGTGGAGTAATTTCACTCATTCAGTGATTCCTCTTTGTCCACTGTAATGTTACTGCAGTTCCTGTGGAGTTTTCAACCCCAAAAAAATTCCTCCTCTTTTTCCAGTGACCATCTACTACTGTGCTATAATAATAGTGATACATACTTTCAGACTGCCTGTTGATAAATTTTGCTGTGAAAAACTTGTCCTAGTACCAGCTTAGCTGTTTGTTTTTTATAACTATTCTGTTGATCACACAGTTACCAGATGTTTATATGATAAAATCATCAGGAAAATGAAGAAAAATTACTTGCTTTATGTCATTAATGACAATAATAGGGTAGAAGAGTACACAGAAATTCAAAACATGGCTTCCAGTGAAAGAAATTGGTAGAGGAATTATGTGATAGAGTGGATGTGAAGAGTGAACGTTTCTGCTAAGAAAATATGAAGCCTGAGGCTAAAAGACTTTCTCAGGACCTTTGAATGTCAGAGACTTCATGGCTTTAGATACCAGTCTTCTCATTGATGTTGAAGCAGACTTGAGCAAAACAGACTCAGGTAGAATTTAAACTAAGGAACATATTTGCACATGTTTTTCTGATTTATATGTGCAGTCATGAAAAAAAATAAATGATTCCAAGATGTGAGGAGTTACAAAATCATTTTATGATGACTTACAGCCTAGATATTTCTATTTTAGTTACCTTGGGTGACATTCAGCATTTACAATCATGGAGACTGCATTTGCTTTTTGATTAATCGTTATAATGGACAGTGCTTTTCTCTCATGTACTTAAGTGAAAAACTGTTGTATTCATTGTTTTGGTCAGTAGTTCTGTCTTCAGAGGATTAATGAAATTTGGGAGTGCTGAAGATGGTTTCTTAAAGTACTGAGAGGCTTAATAGGCAAGTCAGTGTTCAAAAGCTTCCAAGCCATTCCCATTAGCATCCATTAAATGCAGTGGAGAAATTCTGTGAGCTACACTTCGTGCCACACTGCTCGTTGTTACGTATGTGACCAGAGATATCATGAATATGTTTTGCTTGGCTTTGCTACAGGTGTGTACGGCCTGAATATTGAACAATGGCATTTGTTATTCTTCTGTTACGGCTGTTGAACCATTTAACAGTTTTCTGTATTGTGTTTGAATCCGTTGAATAGTTTTAAAAAATGCTGCCTTTAATCAACATGGTATGACTTTTTGTCCCAGATTTCCCTTCTGAGAAAGTGTTATTGTTGCAATATCTTTTGCATTTCATCAGCCATGGAAAAAGCAAACTCACAGATATTTTGCTTCAGATGGTTGGAAAGAGTTAAATGTTGGAGTAAAAATATTCAGCATTTCTCTGTGCCATACAAGCATGTATGTGAATGCCCCCTTTGCTGTTCTCTCCCTCATGGGCAAGAGACAGTCTGTACCTTTCTAGAGAGAAGCTACACAAATGATCCACTCTGCTATTTTCCCATAAACACCATGGATTTTATATGCTTCATAGACCACTATTTAGAATTACTTGTTTTTAATGTGATGGAGCAAGACGTTGCTAATGCTTGAATTATCTTTGGGTATTTATCAAGTTCATCCGTAGGAACTATAAATACAATTAATGTTCTATGGTTTGCTTGAAATGAATATTTGGCATCATACAGTTTTAAGCAGCATTATATGTAATAATTTTTACCTCAATTTATTCCTTGTCCAGTTATTTTTCAAAGAAGATTTTCCTCCTTTTCATCCATTCATTTCTGACATCTGCAAAGGATCTGCTGCTTTGCTTTTATAGAAAAGTCAATTCATTATTGTCATTTGGTCATACTGCTGAAGTTGAAACACACCGGAAAAGAATGAGAGGCTTTTATATGCTTTGTTAGAGTCATCTATTGTTGGGAAATAAATATCTGCTGAATGTTTTCTGGAAGCTATTTCAAGCATTTGTTATAAGAAAATACAATAAAAGCGGTATAGAAAACCTCGTTAAGCTTTTCTGTAAAGCAATAATAATTTTTAGATCCCTTCTCTTCAAAATGCTAATAATTGCCTCAGTTTGGTTGTTAAAATAACATCTTATATGAACTTTGCTTCTTTTAGAACTTTTTTTTTTTCTTTAAGTAAGGTTGTTGACATTTCCCTGTATGTCTGATCTTTGGGGTTTTAAAAGACCAAAGAAGAGAGATGTAAAAATGAATTTAGTAAAAATGAACTCTATTGTAGTTGATAAAGATATATGGGGGTTTTATTACTTATTTTAAAATTACATGTTTTGGCAGTGAAAAATCTCACCCTCTCTACTAACAGTATAGATGAAGAAACCCACTGGCAATTCCCAAGTGGAAAGAATTGTTCAGTTTCTCTTGTGGGGTCTGTCATACTTCTACCAGTCTCCTGCCAGCTCTCTGGGAATGACTCTAGACCTAGACTTGCGAACCAGAAGGTAGAAATGCTCTATGACTTGTATTGTGTAAGTTTCCCTCTTTCCCTTCTCTAGCAAAAGGATATGGGATTCCATGTTTTTACAGGTAAAAACTGTAAGAAGACTTAACAGAAACCATTATTTGTTAGGATAGTGAGTATATGCATAAAGCTGGCCTCATGCTAACATTTACTATTTTACTCATCAGATTCTCATCATTATCCCTGGGCTTGCGTATATTTAGTTTTTATGTGTAGGCTCAGACACTGAAATTTAGGGATCAGGCACTTAAGTTAACTGAAGCATGACTCCAAACAAGCAAAATGCCATCATGCACGCAAACAGAGGTGTTTGGGAGACAAGCATAGGCAGTGATACAAAGGTGTGATTCACTACCTAGACACAGAAACAGTCCAGAAGCACGAATTCACGTCCTTGTGTATTTCTCCCAGGAAGTCTGAGGCTGGATCAGCCTGCAGCAGTCATGGATTTATGTACAGAACAATTCCTACTGTTTGAGTGTCATCGTGTGTCCCTGCCTGCTTCTGGGCTGTCCTTTCAACACAACTAGTTCTTGCTGACTGTATTTTATCTCCTATAACATCAAAAATAGTTCCTGATTTGAAAAGCTTTATTATTCTATTTATTCATAGTGGTTTTCTTCAAGAAAATAAAAATCTGTGGAGGTTGAGAAAAGAGACAATACTACCATGGTCTGCACTTGTCACTAGCCACTGTTTTGTAATCCCCGCTTGCAGTTTGTGTCTGAATTTCCGTTCTGAGCTACTGTTTTTTGTAGATAAAACTTTGACAGAGATGATCAGTGTGTTGTGATTTTTCTCACTAGGGCTTGGAGAAAGCTTTTGAAATTTGAATTTGTTTGGGTTTTGGCTATCTTAGCCATGTGCAGTGTATCTTGATACTGTCAGTTTTGCCTACTCACCTGAATGAATTATAATCAGTACAATAGAAACTATTTCTAATATTCATTAGAAAGGATTAAGGAGTCTTCCCATGAAGAACACAGAGGCTGAGGCCAAAGAGGCCTTTTTTTTTCTTTTTCTTTAATTTTTTGCTGGCATCCAGGGCTAGTCTTGATAAGGCAGAGTTCCCAGGTGATGAGCTTGCGTGGAGATGTCCTGTCACCCCACCTTGTTTGGTAGCCCTCAACTATGGCATGTGTGATGGTGTCTGCACATGGATGATGTTCTTGCCTACCACTTTATGACTGTAATATAGTTTTTCTTGCAGCCTAGTTGTTATTTTAGCTTCATTGACTATGTGAACCTTTTCTTGGGCAATGGCATGTGAGCATATACTGGATTCAGCTAAAGATTTCTGTTGGTCTGTTTGTGTTCCTTGGCTGAGAAATTTTGAAGAATGACATTTATTTGGACCATACAAAAGATGGTAAAGCTGGGCTGCTGTCACCTAGCTGTAAACCCCTGTAGTTTTGTCTTTCAGCAACAGTGATTGTTTGTAAATTGAAATATCTAACCTTATGAAACAAGCTAAGAGTCACTTCTCTAAGCTGTGTTAATTAAAGCAAAGCAACTGCTACTGTGGGTTGGGAGCAGTATGGCTGTCCTTTAGCATAACATGAAAGGCAGTGCACAAACACCACCCCCTCCCCTTGTTTTTTTGGCTTCTTTTGTCTCACATGGCAGGAGTTAATGAAATAGGTGCCATATCTGGATGACAATAGCAGTCATGTTTATTTTCTTCTAGTGGCACCACTTGGCTTGTCCTCAGGCATCCTATGAGAGTAGGACACTGAGACATGGGAAGCTCACCTGGAGGGCTGTGTGTCCCACTTCTCATCTTCTACATATAAGATTTTTTTCCCCCTAACGTGCCTTTCAGCTAGACAGGCAGTTGTACATGCTTAAATTCAGGGGTGTGAATAGGAGAAAATGAGATTGTTCCTGTGTAGGAATAAATACTTCTCTGTTCTTGGAGCAGGGCTGGATGTGTTTCCAACCCATGGCTGATTTTCTGTTCTACCTCAGCACCAACCACACAGCAAGAGGACCAGGGCATTTAGGCAGATTTCATGTGACGGAGTAAAAGAGTTTTATTAATTTAAAAAATGCTTACAAAACCTTGGAAGATCTCACAACCAGCTGTGAAACTTGCCAGCAAGTTGCAGATCCAAATGGTCTATTAGGAACAGCAGAACTGTTGCTTTACTGAAGGCTTTGAGGATGCAATAATTTCATTTATTTCATTTTATTTCAGCTGTCCGGGTCAAGTATGAGCATGGGTCTCAAAATTTGAAAAATTATTTCTCTACTCATCTCTATGAAGTAGAATCTGACTTTGGACACAAAAACAGTATCTTTTATTATTTACTGAGTATAATATTAAATATTATGTTTATGGTACTATAAATACTTCAAATATTTTTAAAATGAACTGTCAAATACAGCCACAGACTAAAATGGGAGTCACATCTGGACATTTTCAGTTCACTTTTACTTCAGTGCTAAAATTTAAATGCAATTTGTGCAATAAGTTGTATAGAATAGAACAATAATGTGGAAAATACCCTGCAGTATTAATTTGTCTGCAAATTAATTTGAAAGGAAATTACTGAGTCTGAGTACTTCTGTGTGCCAAACGTGTGTTTCATGGCCATAAGCACAGGATGCCTCACTCCAGATTCAGCATTTACTTTTACACTGAGCTACTAAGTACAAAAGCAACCACTGCAGGAAGATTTTTTCTTTCCTAATGGATTTATAATGACATGGAACAAACATTCCCTAAAAATACCTAACTGAATAATTACAGGATGAGGTGCTATATTGTTACAGTTTTTCAGGTGTACTGTTTAACCAGTTGCTCTGCTTCTGAATTAGGTGGAAAATAATGCAAGAGAAATATGAAGTAATTCTTCATATTGCTTATTTAGTAACACTTGGAAGACTGATTTGGATTTTTTTTTTCCCATTGAAAAACAACAGGCAGAAGGCAATTTAAATAACTGTAATTTATCTTTGATGGATGATGTATTTAAAGTAGCTGAAAGCAAATAATTCGAGCATGTAGCAATTAACATTCTGATCCCTCTAAGGGAGCTGCATATGCTGACCCTCACCATCCAAATGTGGCTCTTAGCAGGTATGAGGTCTAGTGCTAGTTTCAGCTGCAAAGGGAAGTTATTTCACTTTCCTGTGCTGATTTAAAATGAATTGCCAAATGAATCTACAAAGGTGTTTTTAGCCCATCAGATTAGGGTTGCCAAGTCTTGTGCTGCAAAAAAAAAAAATTATCCACAAGCTTTGGGAAGGCATGAAAGGGGTCATGACTCAGTGACATGTCAAGCTTCCTTAGTCCAAATAATATGGACTGAGTATTATCTAAACCATAATTTGTGTAAATCCTTCTCATTGCTGATGTGGAGTCCCACCACAGGTACCTTGTGTTTTCCCTGTTCTGGTGGAGAAGCATCAGTGGCAGCAGAGGGACTCGGCTGATTCCTTAAATTTTTTCCTTGAGGTCAGTACAGCTGTACTACAAATTTGTGGTGTAGAATGGCCTTTTGGCTCCCCTGGAATCAGCCACTGCCAAGGAAACAGTGTAGGTCCTCTCAGTTAAACAGAATACTTCACAATCAGACCTCTGAAGTAAAACACAAAATGTGTCGTGTAGTTTTACACTCCCGGTTGAAATCGGTGATAAGAATGCAAATCTGTAAAACCAGACAGAGTTCTTACAATCGTATTTCCAACACATAGTTTGCAAAGGCTTCAGGGTGATTCACATTACAAGATTTTGCATGCTGGTTTCACCTTGAGATCCTGACGTCAAAAGTATTAAATGCATATTTGTGCTTCAAGCAAACATTAAGAGCTTTCTCTAGACTTAGCTTAAATTTTTCCTTTTTTTTTGGCCAGGTAGCCTTGGAGGTTTTAATTTTGCTTTGAATTTTGTCTGTTTATTGTAAATTTAATTTATAAACCATACATTTCTCAATGAGAAAATTTAAGTGCTTGTCTTTGTTGCTGTACCTGGACAGTGGGATGCTGATCCACTGATATCAATGATTTTAGTATTTAATCCATTGACATTCATGATTTTTGCTCTACCAGCATTTTAATTTTTGGGGGTTGGGGGTTTTTGCTCTTTTTTGCTAGTTATATTTTTTCTTTGGTTGTTTGCATTTATGGGAGTAATCTTGAAATGCTGGACATTAATAAATATATATTTCACAGGTTTGAAGTTACCTACCTTCTTAAGACCAGAAGCTCATAATCGGCAGTATGATTAGAAGTTGTTATCTTCTAATAATTTGGGAGAGCTTATGATTTGAATTAAATTTTGATGTATAGAATCGCTATTAATATGTGTTTTATGTGATGACAGCACTGGGGAAGGACTGTTCTCTACCCAGATCAGTGAATTGCTAAATTGAAGGAGAGATACAGGTGTTCTTGTCCTTCTGATTTAGTTGAAGAACTTCACCAAGTCTTACACAGTGGGGTTGTAAATAATTCCTTTGAAGTATGAAGAGTAACATATTTTAAATAATGTAATAGATAAAATTATATTTGAGGCTTAGCATCTTCAATATATATTACCAGGTTTTGCCCAGTCCTAGGTCAGCCCAAAAAGTGAGACTATCTGCATGACTTTTCTGGAAAATCTGTTGATACCAGAAATAATTTTGGTAGTTTCTCACTTCCTTATAAATCACGCTATATAATCAGATACCATTAAGCATACATTAACAGGTAGTTTTTTAACAGAATTAAAAGGAAGAAAAAAGATGAAAGACCATCTTTCATACCCTTGGTGCATATCAGTCTGAGATAAGAGTCCACATACATTTTTTGTATTAGCAGTAGTGGTGTCACATCGAATAAAATGAAATCTTACACTGAGTGTTCCAATTAAACTAATTCTGTAAAGCCAACTTAAGCCTTTGGTGGAAGAAATATTTCTGTTTGTCAGTGAAGCTTAAATAATTGACCTGAGGACTCTGTGTTTTTAGTTTTCTTGGTAATCCTTCATAACTTTCAAGCCAGAGACATCATATTCTCATAAAAGTTCTGCTTCTTGCTGTGATTTATTTCAAGACAAGCTTTATGTTGTACAGAGCAATGTATTAAAAGAATGCAGAATGATAATATCTATAAAAAAATCAATGGATTACATAAATAGTTTTGAAATATGTGTTCACCTCTAATTTTAACCTTTTTAACCCTATCAGTACCTTTGTTACCATTATTATTATTAGAGAACGGAGAATTGCTTGGAGTACTGCATTCTGTGATTCAGACACTAGGCAAATATCAAAACCATAAGCAATTATTTATGCTCAACTACTTCTATTTGGACTTGTCTGGATTCCTGTGGGCTGATCTACTCTGGCTCACTGAGACCAGCATTAACTATTTGTTGATTGATTTCAAGTCATCTGGTTAATTCCAGCAGTTGCAGGCTGGAAATTGAATATTCATATTTTTGTACCAAGTAAAGAACAAAACACTTTTCTTCCTTTCTTAAGTCATTTTTTTTTAATGTCTGAGCATAAGGCAAATCCAGTAAAATCAGAAATAGTTTGTCTGCTGAGTTACCTCCCAACTTCCACTTATCTTCTTCTTTCAGATCTCATCCTCAGTTTCAGGTGTGCACTGTTTTTCACCTACTCCCTGAAAAACCCGAGAAAGGGAGTACATGCATATTTATTCAAACTCATAAACACAGTATTACTTTGAGAATTCATCTATTTTCTTCTTTTGCCTTGGTTTGTTGTTTTTAATTTCATTTTATTTATTTGTGGTTCAAACCAGAAACTCCTCCAGGTTCAAGTTCTATGGAAAACTGAAAAATATCTAGGCTATACCACTGTGTTAAATCCATAATGGTTTCAGTTCCATTTATTTATAATAAATAACCAAATCTCTCACAGCATTCCCTTTGAGTGAAGCACACATGAGGTTGTATCTCTCAGGAGGTGATCCTGCAATAATTTGCTTATTTAAAAAGAGATTGTTTGTATTCTTTCTTGTAAAAACTGTAATACAAGAAGAATATAGGATAAAAAGAGGGGGAAAATGTTGAAGTGGAGTATTTTATTGTTGTTTTAAAGCTGCCTCCTAAGAAATAGCTCTATTTTATATTTAGCAAACCTTGGTGTCTTTGGAACATCATTATATGTGATATATGAACTTTAATACAGGAAAATTGTGGGTTCAGATATAATACAGTCATTAGGTTATATTCAGATAACATTGCTTAAATGCTCAATGGCTTCAAAGTCAATGCCAATCATTGGATCCTGGAGTGAACTTACTTGATAAACTGCTGTGTTCTTCATCTGTGCAAAGCAGTAGAGGTTGCTGGCACTATTGATTCTAATGCTGGAAAACAGAAAGATGATCTCTCAGGGGAGTTTGCCCTTCTAAATAGCAACGTGAGCGTTAAAATTACACCTTTATTTAATACTAGTTCTTGAAGGGAGACTTCAGAAGAGAAGTAGCATTTATCCACTGTTTGAATCGAGGTGCCATGTCAGAGGTGGCATCATATTCAAAAACAGTTCTTTAAGTCCATGAAAGGCTCCACAGACACAGCAAATTTCAAATCAAAACCAACAACTACGAACAAGTTTTGGATGTGCCTGCGTGTATTTATGTGAGTGGAACACGAACTGATGCTTCTGAGGCAAAGATGGGGTAGCAAGAGGGTGCAGTAAAGTGGTTTGTAAGGAGAGAAGAGACAAGAAAATATGTTTCATTCACTATGGAGACAAGAAGCAAATAATTACTTTATAATTGTGTGTTACCATATATGATTGAGATTCTTCTAGGAAAAAAGTAAATAAGAATATCTGGGAAATACTTACTCCAGCAGTTGATTAAAAGGGTCAACAAACTACGCACATAACTGTTTTACACACAGGCAGTATTCATGATGAAGCTATTCCTGAGGCATTGGGTTTCACAGAAGATGCTTTTGATGGTGAGCTTAGTCAGGATAATGAACTGCTTGAATTATAGAAGATATGTCTCTGGGAAGAATTCTTTGAATATTGGTCATCTTCTGGTGCTAGGTGTACCTGTTTAGTGACTTTTGGTGTAGGTGCCACAGTAGGACAGTAAGCAACATCCAGGACGTACAATCACCAAGTCTATTACAGTAAATTCCTGTGTGTTATTCTGGTAGTTCTTTAAAAGTGGCGCTTGTTTCACTGTAGGGGAAGGAAGCAATTCCAGGAACAGAAGTAATTAATATTGTGTGTTTTTCCATAAGAGTATCTAATTTGCAGGTTTTAGATTGATCTGTAGGGTGGCAAAAAAGTATATGGCACTTGAAGTTTCATATTTTTCACCACCATCAAATTATAGTTTGTACAGCTGGGGGTTACTATGGATTTTAATTTCCATTTTGTTGTAGCTTTTATCAGTGCTCAGCTGGTGAATGCAACAAGTGCTCTTAATTGCAAAAGGATGTTTTGTTCTAGGCTGATCAGATTAACATGATTTGTACTTCTCTCCTTTCACGGAGGAATTCCTGTGAAGGATTAAGCATCTCTACCGAGTTGTTAAGCCTGAAGAGTTCAGGATCTTCCTTACCCCTCAGTATTAATCCAATTAGTCTATCCGTAGCAGAGAGACAAATGAATAGCTGTGTGCCCTGCTCCTGCTGTGCTGTAGAATGCAGTTCTGCAGTTTCATGTGTAGACAGTGTATGTGTCTATAAAGCATCCCTAATATTGTTTCCTTTGTTTCATGGTTTTCCTAAGCCCATTATGAGAATTTGTCATCTTAGAGGCTAGAATTTGAGGAGAAAGTTATTCCCAGACAGGCTGTAGCCTCATCATTTGATTGCATCTGGTGAATAAAGCAAAGCACACGAGGAGCATGAGGCATAAGGTACTGTGGGAGCCAGCGGCTTAGTCAGTTCATGTGCAGAAATAATACAGCTCAGCAACTTGTTCAACTGAGCATTAAAGTGTTAAGTCAAGGTGACAGTCACCTGAACATGCACAGTGCCAGACTCTGCCTGAATGTGAAGGAGAAATACAGGGGGAACAAAGGGCGTAGTCAGAGCCCAGATCTGAGCTGGCACACTTTGAAGCTTGGTCTTCGTGCGTGTGCAGGACTGTGTCTGACTCACACAGGAGACAGTCCAACCCTGTACAATTATAAAGCAATGATAGTTTTGTAGTCTCTAACTTTCAGAGTTTTGTGGCCTTTTGGAGGAAGCTTTTCATTATATTCCAGCAAATTTGCTATAGGTGGTGGTAGTGTTAAGAAATTAAAAACGTTTGACTACTAAAACGAAATACAAAATTTGTGGATGAGATACTGCATTATGATGAACAATGAAAAACAGACTTCTCAGCTGTCTTGTAAATTAATTTAAACTATAGCACCTTATCAAACAAAAGAAAAATGCTGCAATATTTTTATTAAAATATTAGAGGTCTTTTGAATTTTTTACATTGATTGGAGAGTACTAGGACCAGGTTTCTCAGAGGCAGCACAAGGAAACAAAAGTCAGCATTTGCTGAAGTCAGTTCTGAGAGGCAATTAAGACAGAAAAGGCCAGGGAGGTGAGCTGATGGACTGCCTGATGCCAGGAGAGGGACATGAGCTGGTTTCTGCTCCCCCCCCAGTGCTCTCAGAGATGGAAACAAAGCCTGTGCTTGTGTCTCCTGGCAGAAGTTGGTTTCAGGGGGTGCTGCTGCCCTCACTGCTGCTTCTGGGGAGCCCTACCATTCCTTTCACTTCATGGTCATCAAACACTAAGTCTTTGTTTTTTCTCTACACAAATGGAGCTGTGTGTCTAGAAACACCTAGTGTGTTTGAGACTCAGCTAAACATCACTTCTGAATGTTGTGGTTTAGTTCTTCATAAGAACACAGCTGTCAAATTTTGCCTTCTGTTGTGATGCGATTAATTAATTGAATAATTTCACGGTTTTTGGTCCAACTCTCCATAAATCCATTAATTTATTTGTTTAAAATAAGAGCACGGGTATGGAAGTACCTGATAGTATCTCTCCATAACAAACAAACAAACACACCACAAACTGCTGGCTGCCTAATCAAAATATGAACATAAACTATATACTAATATGCAGAATGTATTTCAATTTTGCAACCTGAATATTCAAGCCTTGCAGAAATACTAGAAGCTTAGCTTTTTTGCCTGGAAGTTGAGAACTTTCCAGGTAAAGATTCAATTTCAAAGACACATAATAACTTCATCATAAATGCAAAAAGTTATGTGATAAATTATTGGTTATATTTACAAACCAATATTTTTTAGTGACAGCATTTCTTTGATTTGTTAAAAAATCCATTATTTTCAGGATGGGCATAATAAATTCCTAATAAAATATTGAAAATACTAATTAATTACTGTAATAAATTACTATCAAACTTACTGATAGAAGCAGTTATTGTAATGAATTTTGCATCTTGAACTATAAATAATCTTTCCATACAGAATGAAAAAGACCCTCAAAGATAACCTTTTTGATTGACTAGCCTTATAGAAGCTTATAGGCATTTGTTCTTATACAAAGGAGTCAGGACTGCAAAAGCATTCTGTACAAGATCTCTGTATTTCTTCATGTCGTGGCTGCTTTTTTGTGAGGGGCTTTGTGACCTTTTTTATTTGGATCCCTGTAGTTCTATCATACTCTTCCTTTTTCTTTTTTTCTTTTCTTTTCCTTTGTTTTTTTTTTTTTTTTTTTTTTTTTTTTTTTTTTTGGTTTGATTTTTTGGGTTTTTTTGTTGTTGTGTTTGTTTTGTTTTGTTGTTTTGTTTTGGTTTTTTTTCCTGTTTTTGTGCCAGTAATTGTAGGCTCTCTAAAAGCCATCAGCTGAAGTAATCTAAGTTGCCCTCACAATATACAAATTCCTGAATAACCTTTTGTTTCTGTGCTTGCCCGGTGTGTGCATTAGCTGCCAGCACACTGCACCTCTCTGAGAGGTAGATAGATCACCCCAGCCAGTTCCTGCCCCTAGTCAGTAAATGTTTGTGCTATAGATTGCAGATAATTGAACTTATCATTGATGCCTCTTAATGCCAACACACTGCAATTCCACTCCTGTCTAGAACAACACCGTGGGAGAGCAAAAAGCAGACGCTGCTACGCTCTATGCTACATTGACCAGATTTGAATAAACCCACTGCTGAAAAGTTTGACAGATTTGTATTATCCCAGACACACAGCGGAGTGTGTTTTATAGGTATGTGTCTGTTCAACAGGGTTTTTAATTTCCCCCCATCACTTTTAAAAACGAGCTAGGGTAACCACAGGACAGAGATGCAGGGCTGGTCATAGCTGTGCTGTTCTCACACATATTATTGGTGTGTGGCTGATTCATTATGGGTTGGCAAAAAGCGTAACCTGTATCTGGTGTAGTTCCCTTAGATGCAGAAGTGGGCATTTTTGTTTTTTCTTGTCTCTGGTGCCACACAGCAGTTTGATATTTTGAATACACCTGAGGAAAGGAAAAATATTAGTAATTACAGTAATAACAGTTCTGAGCACCTATCATGTAAGTGAAATACAAAGGAAGGTAGAAACTCCAGAAGCTTACTCCTTGGAGGCTTCTTCTCACACATCTTGAAAAATATGACAATTATTTCAGGTTTCAACATTTCCATCCTTATCTTTACTAGCAGTGGAAGATACTTTAAAAATTACAGTTTGGACTTTAAATATTAAGACACCTAAACACTGTTCAAGTATGTTTAGCATTTAGTTTTGAATACAGAACTTCCCCGTTGTTTTGGTAATTGAATTTGGCCTTTATAAGCATTTGAGACCTAATGAAAACCTCCTTATATATAAGTAATATATTGTTTGTACAGTTCACTTTTCAGTATTTTAAATAGGAGAGGCAGCAATATATGTCAGTGAGTTTTGTTAAAAGAGAAGCAACAACAAATAGATCAATGGTTTGTCTAAAATGGAAACTACCAGTGCAGAGTGTTTAGGGCAGCTTGCAGATACATCCAAAGTTTACCTCCCAGTTGTCTTGGTGAGTCATTGCTTTTACTATGCAAGTATTCGTAGTAGCTTGATTTGCTGAAGCCTGATTTCATTTCACTGATGTACCAGTGATGAAGTACTCCTTAGTTCCCTCTGATCCACCTGATTGCTTCTTTCTATCCTGCCAGCTCCTTTACAGTATTATGAGGCATAACCACTTTGGAGGAGAAGATTTTTCAGATGTTCTATAGGTCATGACACAGTGAAGCCATGACTTTACTCACAAATATTTTGTATATGCTACATTTCTGTGTCTTGGAGAGGAAAGTGAAGGCTTATCCACCAAGCTGTTGACAGGGCCATGATGGCTTTGTCCAGATGTTTTCTCAGGCCCTAAGAGTAATTATTTCCTAGTGATCTGAATGAGAACAGAGGGAGTCTAGACAGTACAGCATTAAAAACAAAACAAAACAAAACAAAACAAAAAAAAAAGTGAGGCTATAGGGATGTGTTCATGAACTACTGCTACTTTAGGTTTACTGTACACTTGGAAGACAGAGCTCATTTTCTGAGGAATAAACCATACCCCAAGTATATTTAAAACTGAACTTTCTTGGATGCACTATCACATTACCTCTGAGGTGCTGGGCTAGGCCATCCTGCTTGACCTCCTGCTATAATGTAAAGTTGTGTTATAGCAACAAAGCACCAAAATCAGTCCACAGAAATTCATGACGCTTAGATATATTGTCCCTCTTTTTGTTCAGTTAATTCTCTGTGCCGCTTCTTATGCCACCTTTTTAAATATGGGGCCAGTGAAGACAGTCTTCAAGGTTGCTTTCAATGTAGTTAACATTCTACAGAAAAGCACAGATTAAAGCATGTGGCACAGCCTTGTAGTGTGATATCTCAAATCAGACGCGTGGTCTCACCCATTTTTTGTACTGAGCATTGCTTACTTGCATTGCCAGCATTCTCTATGGTTAATGCATGAGCCAATTCACAGATCTTTCTTCTTTTATTACTTTTTCTGTGCTAGGAATAATGTGCCCGCACGTATCCTTAGTGTTTTGCACTGTTATGTTTCTCTTTCGATCCTAGGCAAGAAAAATGGGCTGAAATCACAATTAAATATTAATAGCTTAGAATACTGAGGGTTTGAAAATTACCCATTACTTTTATCTTGGAAAATAGAGATGTTTATTCATTAGTCACAACTTTATGAATCAGTTGTTTAGTGGAACATTAATCTTTTTTTCTTCCTATTTGCAAGGGTAATTGTTTGACTTTTCTTTTACTTCTGGTGAAATTTTCTTTGTGTGTATTACATGCTAACATGGCTCTAAACCAGCTTTTCACTGAAGTTATTCTTGGCCTAATTTGCTGCCTTCTTAGAGGAAGTGCTTTGCAGTAGGGTTAAAATGGTATTTGTGGCTGTGGGCTGCAGAGCCAAATATCCTGATCCTGGAATCCACACTCTTCCTAAGAAAAGAGGCTCCAGCTACAACTACTTTCTTTGGATTTTGTCCTTAAACACTGATATGCTTGATAGGTCAGTGATGCTCATACTTGCACTGGCTTTCAGGTGTGATAAGGGATTTCAAGAAAGAGGGACATGAGGAGAAGCGTATTTTATCCTTCTACCTCCAAAAAACTTTAAATACCTATCCAGTCTGCTGTTTCCATAGGAAATTCAAAACTTATTGTTCTTACACGTTCTTAAAGTTAAGCAGACATGCCTGGGGCTATCTGATATACAATATAACTAGCAGTGGAAGGCAAAAAAAACCCCCAAAACCAAACTATAATATAAAAAATTACCTCATAACCTTGACAGTTGATATATTTTGGCCACAAGTGGAAAACCAGTTCAAAAGAGAAAGTCTTCTTGGATTAGAAAAACTGGAAAATTCTCAAAAATAATTATTCCTTCTCAGCAAATCGATATGTTGTCATGACAGAATTGTCATTTCAGATGGATAGAATGCTTCTCATACAGATTTTTGCTTGGTAGAGAGGCACAATTTTATTTTTTTCACCAGGAGATAGAAAGATTATTGTTTGATTTATAATTGGGTGTATATAAAAAAACTTGTTTTAAAGATGGCATGAGTTAAAAGAAAAAAAAAAAAAGGAAATGTATGTGAAAGATGCTAACTAAAGATCCTACCATAATGTTCTCTCAATTATAGCAGTTCATCTTTTATTCATTTGTCACCCTTGGCACTCGATTACATCAAATTCTCACTGGAAATACAAAGAGTGGATTCCCACTCACTTTCTTTTTTTGCTGGCTTTATTGTGGATGTGTTTGAAGAAAGAAGCATATGTGCAAGTTGGTCTGAAGGTGGTGAACTTCAGAGTTCTCCAGACCTGTTCTGCAAATTAGTCACACTATGCCAAGTGAAGTGACCCATCTTCTGTGTTGGGGGCAGTCTTCCTCTGTGCTTTTCTCTTGTTAACGATGAGCACTCAGGAAATGAAAAGCATATCCAGCAATTGTCTCAGTCTCGTGAAGATCTTACAAGTTTCAGATTTAAATGTAGATGTGGAGCTAGAATACATTAGGAACTTTAATAGATGGAAGAATGTTATGGATTTGGACCATTGATTTTCCTGGGTGATACTTTGCCTGCTTGGACAAAGGGATCAGCTGTATGGCAGGGTTGCTGTGGCTTCTGTAATGTGAGATCCTGCTGGGGCTGTACATCTGTCATGGTTTTAAAATAACACTGCTGAGCATGCTCTAAGTGTACAATATATTCTGTGTGTGCCACAACTCATAAAACTGACAGCATCATCGAGGATGGAAATGACATTCAGTTCAAACTCTTGGACATTGCCAATTTCTGAAACTTTCATGTTGAAAACTCTTCTGCCTAGCCATGAGGCGGAACAGAAGAATTAACAAGATGGTACAAATCACAGTATACATATTGCCATAATTCTTGGATGATTTTCAGTAGGAAAATTAGAAGTAAAAACTTGACTATCTCTCGAAGTGTTTGCACATGCAGTTTTGCAAGTATGTGCCACCTATTATTCAGTAAGTTAAATCCTAGTTAGCCTTCAAAAGGCTTTGCAAACGCAGATAACCTTTTTTGAAGCTCAGGCATGGAAGATAAAGTCTATGAATGTGTATGTGCATATATCTCAGTTAAAAAAAAAAAAAAAAAAAAAAAAAAAAAAATAAGGTGCCCAATATGACTTTCTAGGTCAGTGAAATAACTGAGATAATAGCAGGGCTTACTATTATATTTAAGACCATGCAGTTTGACAGATTTAACTGATTGTCATGTTCTGACCTCCTCTGAGGAGGACATGGGGTGTGTGCATGTAAATTGAAATGTCATAGCAATTATGGAATTATTTAAAATATATATGCATGACACTTCCATCTTGCAATTGAATAATAGTATTTAGTCTTATACTGTTTTCAGATCTTGTGGAAGGTATCTGCAAAAAGACATCTTTCCACTTCTGCCAGTAAACCACTCTTGCTTTTCTTTCTGATATTATTGTTCTTTGCTTTATGTACAGTTATAGAACTATGTAAGTTATGCATACCCACCCTTATTCTAAATGATTAATATAAGATCAATGACCAGTACAATATCAAAATATCTTTACAAATTTTCACAACTTTAAAATCATAAGTAGGATTTTAATCTATAGCAAAGATGAATAAGTCTGGGAAAGGGGAAAGCTTTCCAGAAGGAATTACATAAATTAGGCTAAATGTTCTGAGCAAGATTTTTTTTTCTTCTTTTTTTTTTGTCTGCTTGGTACCCTCAGAGAGAAACATGAGACACATTTTATTTCTAGGCAATGTCTTTTTATTTACATCCACTCAACTCATTAGCTCTGAAAAAAAAAAAAAAGGAAAAAACTTGTACTAGAGCTGATGAAATAATTGCTTCAAGCTGCATGTTTAGACACATTGTACAAGTTAAATGTACAAAATTCACCCATTAGGATCCCTCGTGCCCCCAGTTTGTCATTCACTCCCAATTAGGATTTTTCTGTAGAGCAAACAAACCAAAATCCCTCAAGGACAAATTCTTCAAGGTGTTGAGTGTATAGAGAAGGCAAATGTCCCTTTCTTGTACTGAGGCCATCTCTCAGAAGTTCAGACATTTGTTCAGGCTGGTGTGCTGGAGTATCATATACCCACTATAACCATTGAGGAGTTTTGATTTTTTTTCCACTCTCCTCATTCTCACCACCACCATCTTATTTTTTTAAATGTTTCCATTACATGAGACTGTTTTTCTAAGGCACAGAGTTGGTTTCTTTTTATATATTTACACACAGTCGACTAATGGTCTGCAAGCTATGATGGACTTTTGCAGTCCATTAAAAAAGTTCAGGTTTCTCATTAGTAGATCTGCAGTAGGTCCACACCAGTGTGGAAGCTGGAAGAGCTCTGTTGTCCTCCAGCTTCCCCTTTCCCTCCTGAGTAGATTAGTATAAGATACAAGTATATTAAGTTTATAACTGCTGCTCTAGCTTAGGGTATTGAGCGTACCTGACTGCATCCTTAATGATTTTCCACGTTTTTATTGCTGAAAATAGTAAAGAATTTGCTTTAATTAACACTGATGAGTGTCTAGCCATGCTGTAAAATTCTGAGCTTCTGCAGGAAATGGTATTCAAATCCTTTCAATGCATGGAGGTTTTGGCGTATGCTGTGCTCCATATGGAATCATAATGGCAATTTTCTTAGTCCTCTTTTCTTCAGTCAGTCTTCTTTTTCATGGAATAGCAACTTTTTTTTTTCTTTTAAATTATAGCAGAAACAGTTTGGGAGGGGCCAGTGATAGATATGATTCTGCATGTCTGTCCTCTGGGTTGGTGGAACGTGAAATATTAGATACCGTTTTGCAATTATGCTGCTGTCGAGTTTAGGTTTTATATGGTGAGAAGTGATACAGTATTTCAATTGAAAAGTATGTACTACTGTTAAGTGGGTGCAGGGGATAATTCTGATGAAATGAAATCCCTATAAAAGTCTGTTTAAAACTAATTCATCCTTGTGAATAGCTGCAGCCATGTACCAATGAATTTGGGTAGCAGCCTTGATATTTCAAGAGGAAATGAAAGAAGTTTGCTCTTTTCCCTGAAAAACCCCAGAGTAACATTGATAAAGCACTTAAGCAAACTAAGTTTCAGATATGGTTTTAGCACATCAATGTCAGAATACTCTGTGGTTTCCAAAAAGGCCTTGTAGAAGATGTGAGATCTGGGCACTGGCCATAATAGTGTGTAGAGGACAATATTTGTATTCTTCTCTTGCCATTTATTGACAATACCTGGCACCCAACTCTTGTTTTGCAGGAGAGTTGGTTTGCTGTTGTGTTTTGCCAAGGACAAGGCTGTGCATAGCTGAAGGGTATCATGAATTTCAACGGCCCAAACTTCTCCTACTTCTAGGAAATAAAAAAGCAAATTAAAGTAGGAAGTCAGTGAATTTGTAAAGGAGGATTTTTTTTTTTTTTTTAGTCAGTAGAATGACTGGAAATAAATGGATTGATTAATTAAAATCAGTATGTCTTCTTATGGAGTGAAGTACTTGAGCATGATTTATGTGAGGAGTTATTGTGCTGGACTCCTTGATCCCTTGCTTTGAGAATTAAATGTAAAAGTCTCATTCTCAGTTTCAAGGTTGAATACAAATGCTTGTGAGCCAGCCTCTGTTAAATTGTGTCTTGTCACTCTCAAGCATTCAAAGCTTCCATCGAGGCCAAACTCACAAATCCCTTCCTTAACCTCCAGTTTCTTTGCTGTTGCTACATGTGGAGTTAACCCCTACGAAAATTTACTGAAGTGAGTTTTTTTCCAATCTTCCTGTAAATCTCTCTCTCTCTTACAGTGCTGTATAAAATTTGTTGATGAAAGATTAAATGTTCGGTACTTGCATGCTGGTTAACCATCATAGGAATAATTAATTGTAACTATTCCCTTACATGCCAAAAGACTTATTAGACATGCTCCACTGGAGAGATAATAGAAAATGTCTTACCAAATGTTAGATATTTACTTAGGGCTATGTCTTCAATTTGGAATTTTATTATTAAGTGTCAGGAAATCTATTTGTATCAAGGAAGTATTTATAAACATTCATTTTGCAGTAATTCTTATGGAAAGTTTCCAAGTGGTTATTGGATGGTTCCAGACAGAAACATTTTTCTTCCCCAGTAAAGAGGCACAGATAAGATAATTGTGAACCCTTCAAATAAAGAGATACCAAGAGATGATGATATTCATGAAGGGAATTGCATGAAAAAAAAAATACAAGAAATAACAAATTTTCTTTCTAAAATAGAAAACAAAATTTTTGAAGCACCCAGATTTTATGTTTTCTGCTGGGAATACTTTACAGTGTGTGAGACAGTAGTAACAGGCATTCTGAATAAAGTCCATAGGCAAACCTGTGGGAATCAATGCAAGGGAAGGGGAAATGAAATTCGGAAGAATAGAGTTTACCCAGAAGAAATTAATGAATGAAGTTTCCACTTGATGCACTGAATGAGCTGAAAGGATGTCACAAGAAACAAAAAAAACCCCAAACAACCAAAACCTAAAAAGCAACCCTCAGAGAAACCAGTCTCGTACAGTTTTCAGTTGGCCAGTTGCATGGAGAAATGTCCCACAGATGCACCTGGAGTTGATCGTGCTGCTGGGTAGCTCTACCCTGATCCTCTGGGTATTGGGGTTTTTGTTGATTTTAGTTTGGTTGGTTGGTTGATTTGGTTTGTTTTTATTTTAGTTATAGGGGGTTTTCCACCTTAGGATTTTGTACCTTTTCATATCAGTGTTTGCTTTTAAATCATAGAGCTGCTAACTTTGCCCACATCAGAGGTGAGAACGAGTGTCTCAAGACTGCCTAAGACTGTGGGGAAAGAGGAAAAAATGCCTTCAGGGTCTTCTTCTGGACTACCACACTCAGTGATAAGTGGCACAACATCTCTATGAGTGAATTTCAATGGCAGACAAAACCCACCCCCTCTAAAGGGTGAAGATGAGATAGATTTCCATGCAAAGGATGGAGGAGCAGGGGAATTAGTGGGCATTTGTCTATATTATACCCCAGTCTAATCTTTTTAGTGCATTGCATTAAAATGTAAGATGGAAACAAAAGCCTAGGAGTGGAAGAAGTATTTAAATGAGAGTGAGTTTGCCTGTGGAATTCCAGGGATGAAGTCCAGTGATTGAGGTAGCTGAGTGAGCTGTGACAGAGCTTTGGGTGGCTTCAGCAGGACCACTTGCATTCAGCAGTTTGAATTTGAACCTTGATTCTAGTAGTCTTTTGCATTTAGGATTATTTTTATTCATGGCATGGTTATCAGTTATCAGTCCTCAGCAGATTTCTTGACTTTAATTTTTAGTTTCAGTTACAGGCAACTTGGTTAAACACCATTTGGTTTGGGTCTTCCTTCAGATCTTAGTGGTATCCAATTAGTAGTAGTAGATGTTTAACCTCTATCAGTTAACCACGGCTTTGCTGACCTACCATCAAAATTTTAGCCAAGTCTCTATTCAAAACTACTGAAAAGTTTCCCAGTTTTAATGAAAATATTAGGAGGAGGTGGGATAACACAGTGACTTTGCTGCCTGCATCAGTGGATTCAACTGCTATTTCATCCTGGTGCCTTGAACTTCATATATTATTACAATGGCTTTCACTTCTTTGATTTATATGTGACTTTAGAACATAACTTTCTGCTTTTAGTTCTGTGGTTTATTTCTAGATGTATTTTCTCAGTAATTGAAAGCTGTGATGGTGCACTAAGGAGAATGGTAGCATAAAAGAATCAGCCTGCCATGATTCCAACATTTCACTTTGAACCACGAGTTGGCTCCATGATATGTAACAATTTTGCTTTGAAACATGGGATTTCAGCCTATAACCTAATTACTGCTGATTTATAAGGTAATTTAAATTAATTTAAATATAATATTAATGATTTATCAGATAAATCAACTGAATAACAGGAAAAATTCATGGTATTTTTCATCATTATATGGTTGCTTTAGTTGTATTTGATTTCTCAGTTTTATTCATTTGTCATGCTTTTCAAATTACACTAGTCAAATATATAAACCAAAACCCTTAAGACCACTTAACTTGACGTTTCCAAGGAAAAAAAAAAAAGAATGCATAAGGTGAATGCAAACTCAGTTCTTAGTAAACAGAATTATTTAGTTGTTTATAATTAGTTAATTGTTCTTTTGCTTGTCATCTTAGAAGACACCTGTCCTAGGTTTTGCATTTATTTACAAATTGTCGTGGTTAGGTAGTGCTCAAAAAATGAGCATGATCTGTGTACACACAAAATATATATAATATACAATGTGTTTAGTGTACACATACAATAATGTATATTAGCAGAGGACATACAGATAATACTGGTAAAAAAGAAGTGCCAATTCAATAAATTTTCACTTTTTGTACATCTACTAGCAAATTCTTATTAAATGTAGGTACCATTTTCCTCACATAAATTGATATTGTCAGAATCAGAGATTATTGAAAAGATTCAAAGTTTCAGCAATCCAAGTGATACTAACATCTTTAATTTCTCATGAAACCTGTATCCTAACTGAAGAAAAACCATAATGTTAGCACAGTTCTTAAAGCTATATTTCTTATTTCTAATGGTGAATCCAGAAATGCAGTCCCTCAGCTCCTTCCATACTGTGTACTGTCTATGCATTAGAGGGCATTGCAGATAAATCTGCAACCCTTTCCTTCTTCCACAGTCAGTAATCTGGCTATTTACTGTTACAGAAAGAAAAGCCCCAAACAATACAATGAGCAACAACAACAGTTTCTTCTGTAGTAGTTTCTTTTGTTTCTGTGAATGGTTTTCAGCAGTGATTACATCTTGCAACAGAATCTATTCCATTAGTGGACCAACTTACGAGAAAATTTGTAATTCCGATTTTAGTGTCACAAGGTAAATAAAACACTAGATATAAATGACGGGTTAGTCTAAGGTTATCTGTAGTTTTATTTTTCTGGTCGTGTATCACTTGAAAGGCTGAATATAGGAGTTTTGAGCAGTCTTGCTACTGCTTAATGTTGCCTTACTTTGTTGCCAACAGAGGTTAAAAAGGTCCCCTCCCTTTGCTGCCACCCATCCACGCTCCCTCAAACCACAGCACATCCCTTCCCTTCTGCTATGTGATGGCCTTGCTTGGGAGGGGGGAGCCTAAACGCATCAGTGAGGGAACAAACAGCAGGAACCTCCTAAGTGGTGTTTCAGCACCTAAAATTTATGGGGAACCAAATTCACAAAAAGTCAAACAATGCCTGGACTGGACTTTCTGAAAGCAGGTGGGTCACATCATGCCGTTTAGCTCCCCTTGGGTACCCTGCTGAACCAGAGAGTCAGTGCTTGGTGTGATCTGTACTTCTCTAACACTCCATTTGTTTCTCCTTGTGGATATATAAAAGACAGAATATACGGTCACAGGGTGAAGTTTTAGTGGGGGTGGTTGTTGCATATTTTTATACGTATATTTTATAATCTTCTTTATAATCATCTAACCCTCTTTAGAATATATAAATACAAAATTTAAATGCTTTTTCTTTAATTTAACCAAGATTTTTCCCCTGTGGTTGAAAAGGTGTTAAATGCCTCACTCTATGCGTTCATAACCTAATGTAACTGTTCATTTTTGTTATATGTCTTTGAATGTCATTCTCATTCCTTCTCTCTTTTTTTTTTCTTTCTTTTACCTTCCATCCATCCATTGTCACGCATTGCATTCTTGATTACAGTGTGTGTAATCGTTACCACCGTGTGAAGGCAATTTCCCACGTCACCAGGTACAGTGTCACACATAAAAAACCATGTTTGTGTGTTCTCAAACCTATTCAGTGTTGTGCATAGCAAATTTCTTCTACGTTAGCCTCTTTTCTTCCTTTATTCTTTTCCCATTTGATATAAAATAACATAGCTGCGGGAAAGTGATTTTTTAAATTAATGTCTTTTTTTAAAAAAGCTTAGTTTTCTGGATTAAAGAGATATGTCTTTCTTAAGGGCTAAAAAGCAGTACTAGACAGGGTTTTGGTTGTTCACAGGTTATGGCCTGGAACCTGTAATCTTTTTAATGGATTAATGTCTGCTATGAAGTTCCATTTTGTAAAATCCCTGAGCTGCATTGTTCAGTTATGTTTTATTCTGATTGTGATTGGTTTATGTTAAAAGCCTGATACTCAGCTGTAGTTTTCACCTCAGTAATGGTAAACACAGATGGATAAATTAGTGCTTTTGTCAATCCTTAGTGTTCTAGTTTTGTATCTAAACTGTCATTCTTCAGTGTTTATGTGCCCTTAAGAAACATGTTATTTGCAGATTGCTACATGGCTAGCTGATATTTTTTTTGAAAAAATAGTAAAATCCTGAAGATGCTCATTTACTTGCAAATTTCTATAACTTTTTAATGATGTTTCTGAACATCACTGGCTTGTATCTTGATTATTTTTGCACTTGGCAGAAGAAAATTTCATTAAAGAGCCGTTGCAAGAAACTGGTTTTAGCAATAGTGGAAAACCATGTCTTACAACCTGTTTTTCAGGGATTAAAATTAATGTAATTATTGTGAGTTCATGAGTTTATGCACATTAATTATACCTACACATGTGGAACATGAATCATGTCTTTCTAAGCATTCTTCTTACAAGAAATAAAAAGGAACAAGTGTTCTTTCTAAATGCAAATTACCAAATCCAAATCCAGTAAAAATGAATGGAACCCAATTGCTTCTGATGGTGAGATACATCACACACCATTTCTGATGCCAGTCCTTTCAATTTAATGTTTATTTTGGATCAACTTATAGTTCTTATGGCTCTAGGCTGCACTGTACCGAGAGGTATAACTTCTTCTGAATAAGGAAAAAAATAAGTTTTGAAAATTGCACAGTGACTACTTTTTAGTTATATCTCAGGTTTTTCATTCTGATATCCAGTGTCACTGCAACAACTTTGACAGCATAATCATTTTCTCATCTAAATATGTTTAACTTACTGTATCAGTTCCTCTTTTGGTAGGACAGTGGTTGCTTCATCTGTCCCTTCAACTTCAGACTGTAAAATAGTAATAAATTAGGTAAATGGTGATAAATTAGGAAAAGGGGAGTGGCAAGTACTTCTTTTTAAAGGAATATGCTGAAATAGCTAGATTTAGGTGTACAACGTTTTCTTGTACGGAGTGAGAACAGCACTTAGAGCTGCTAAGATCCATCTCAGTACCTCATTCACAAGCTGAAGGTATTCAGGATGTTTATTGGCATAAATAGGATGCAGTTCTAAAGAGCTGCAAGCTGCAGTTTTGTAGCATGCAAACTGCAAGGTGCATTGTTGCGAGGTCAGATCTAAATGAACTATCATTGCTCCCTTGAAGTGATCCAATGTTGCATAATTGCATTAATGGGTTTTCCTTACTTATTAGTAAGGCAAAATATGTGGGCTGTAACATTATGTATTAATTGGAACAATTAAGCCAATAGATAAGGATCGTGGTTCAGTTGTTGTAATCACGTGAGGTAATGGCTTTGTTATGGTACCTGCTGTAGAATCGCTATTTGCAAAAGCACAAATCTAACTTAAAATAATTAAAAATTGATCTGTTTTGAACAGTAAGCCTCCTAGAGAAGGAATAGCTGGAAACATTGAGATAACTAGACATATGTAATGGATGGATGAATAGTTGTATAACTGAATCTAATCCCACTGGTGGGCTCAGTCATTTTGCAGCATTTTTGGACTCAGATTAGTGGAGGCAATTCCTCATTATAAACAGTACTTTTGGGTCACAGAAGCACACAGTATATCTATCATGCCTAAAATAAGACTTAAATCTGTTTGCAAATTTAAATATTCCACTTCTACTAAGGCTTTGCAATCTCAAGATCACTCCTGAAGTTCAAACACCTCTTTTGATATTTGAGGACCATATAATTCCTGCAGCTCTTTTCTTACTTTTTTTTTAGCGTAACCTTAGTCTGGTGGTCAAAGTTCAGTAAACTGTAGTCCTTGAAAATTATTTTTAAAGTGAATGTCTATGATAAGGGAGGAGAACAGAGCCTTGTTTTACAGAATAGAATACACAAGTCTGTACTTTGCTTCTGGGAGCAGTCTGAGAACAAGCAGGAAAGCCTCATTTTGTAGCACTGCTCACAACAGTACTAACACAATCTCCCAAATAATTCTGCCTCTTTGCTACATTGTATGTTGCTGGTGAGAAAGTAGGGCAATTCACACAAAAATGTGATTATAGCATATAGATCATGAATTTGCAGTAAGATGAGAAAAAGAAAAGATGTATTTAGCTACTGTTATTTGAATTGCAGTCCTGGTAATCTAAGCCTTCAGTGATTACATTGCTTATATTATTTTATTAATCAAAAATATCTCTTAAATGATTGCACAGGTTGGGCTAGCACTTCTTAGGTGCAATCAGTACTAAATGAGGCTAAGCAAGGAGTACTATTTGTATCTGGCCTGAACTTTCTGCTCTGTGTATTTTCACTTGTACAGCCTTTTTTTTTTTTTTTTTTTTTTTTTTTTTTGGCCACATCTTGGCAATTTGAACTACCTCAATGAGATTATATGCCTATGGATATTTGCATTTAAATACTTCATTTTTTTTTCATTATTAATTTCACTTCTGAGACATATAATAAATGTATTATAGAATTGTCATGTAATTAGTACTGTGCTTGCTTTTACATTAGACAATGAATAATTGATATTCCAGCTTATATCCAGGTGCTATTCTGAGATGAAAATGTGATATTTCAAAGTATTCGTTCACCTAGATCATTAAAAATCTGCTGGAGGATTTTCTTCTGAGTCTGTTTTGGTTTTATGCAGAACATATTAAATGCTGAAAAAAACCCTCCAAACCCCCAAAGACTAAAGTTAAAGGAAATCTCTGTAGTTCCACTTATGAAGTGGCTGAAATTCTACACTGTTATAATTTTGTGGAAAAGCAAGAAATCAAATCTATCTGTAATTTTATTTTATACTGAAAATAATATTATGGTTTCTCTGACAATGTGCTTGTGGGTATATTTGAAATGCACTGGGAGTATGAATGCTTGATGGAATTAAGTGCAGACAATGAATCATGGTGATCAGATATTCTCTATTAACAAATATTATCTTTTAAAAAGACTAATTTTTGTAACTCAAAATATCAGTCCCTTTTGTTTCAGATTTTAATGAAACAATTCACTTTTGGCACACAGCTGTAATGGACAAATGCCAGAGGAGGGAAGCAAAGGGCAGCGTGTTTCAGTAAATCTAAACAGATTAATGATATTCAAACTCAACTCAAATATCATTCTTGTTGTTTCCAAGTCTAGCCAGAGTCCTTTAGAGGTGTTGGTTGGTGGTTTTTTATGCACAGACTGCGAAGATGAGTGTGTCCCAGTTTGCTTGGTACCTGCTGCTGTCCTGTGCCACTGCAGTTAGGTCAGCTGAACTTCACACATCTTTTGACTCTCCTGCTGTTTTTCAGTGCTAATTTTAAGCAGTTTATTAAGTGGGGGTGAATTTCTCATGGCTCAGTGTATTCCTGTGAGCCTTTGATAATTGGGATAATCACTTTATTTCCATTTCCACTCATCTAAGCTACTTAAGTAGATAGTACTGTAGGCTGAAGCAATGAATTATTTCTTCTTTCCAGCCGTATGTCAGTCACGCAATATAACTGCAAATCAGAGCTAGACAGCGTGCCAATTACTACTTCCAAAATATGTCTCTCCCACAGAAGTTATTTATGCACACTGCTAATTAGCCACTGAGATTTTTGTTCACTGGAGGAGAACGGATCCACATGCATGGCACCGCAGGAAGCCCTAAAGTATGGGCAAGGGTATCTGTGTCTAAGGCCCCAGGCCTCCTGCTTCCCAGCAGGACATTCTGACTTTCAGTAATAATTTACATTTTAAGGTAAAATACTGCCACGGGTGTTTGTGGCTTGTAATTTCAGACCTTACCTGAAGAAGGGCATGAGGGAGTTTAGGCAGAATCAATACGAATAAAAGTCTGTTCTAGGAAAATGTACTGCCTTCTCCCATTTTCATCACTCAGAGTTTTCTCATAGTGCTGAGGAGCCTTTGAAACTGCCTATATGTAGGGCTTTCTAAAGTAACAATTCACTCTTCTTTCTCTTGTTTCATTTCTTAGGCATAATTTATTTATTTTTTTGTTTCAGATACTTCACCCAGGAAAACATGTGCTTCTGCTATCTTGTCTAACCAAGCCTTCCCATTTTCACCACTTTCACATAAACACCCCATATAGAAATAATGTAATGGAGACATAGCTCTGCTCAGAAGTGTAGCACTTGTTTCAAATAAATAGCAAGTTGGTGAGAAATGGGTGAGAGATTTACCAGTACGATGCAGTCAGCCATAATTGGGGAAAAATACAGAGGCTATCTGAGGAATAAGAGAGCAATCATGATGGAGAAGTTTTTGTAATCAAGCTGACCTGTGTAGGATGCCAGGAAATTGAAAGCATGAGGAGCAAAAGGAAAGTTGTCATTAAATCAGTGATAGGTAATTTAATGAGTATTTTAGGTAGAATCAAGTTTTCAACCTGTAACTGAACTTTTGCTCCCTTTCCCCTTCCTGTTCTTCTCTCCTTGTTTGCATGTAGCTCTGGTGGCAGCCTCACCTTAAATGTGGTTTCTTGTTTTAGTCAGTTACTGTTCTTTGTGATATCAGTTTTAGGAGTAATGTCTACCGAGTGCACTCACCTCAAAGATCCTCAGTTATGTTCTGTACCATTTGTGTTCTTTCTGAGCCCATAAACCTCCCCTTTTACTGTGGCACAGCATCATTAGGATCAGCAGTGAGCACTCTGCTCTCCGTGATCCTCTGCCACTACGGGGGCCTCTTGGAAAGAGCTTAGAGGTAAATTACTTTGGCCATGTATCTGAGGAGAGGATGAAAACGATATTGTTTAAAAAATTAGCCCCTAAGTGGCTGCCTTCCCCTTCTGCTCCTGTTTTGCACCAAGAGTGAGAGGCTTCTGCCTTTCTCTCTGAGATCTGATGGGACCCCATGTCCTGGGGTACCCTAATAGGTGCAAATGTTACAGTCCTCAGTCAGCAGCATAAAGATAATATGTGCATTTATATACTAATTTAGGAAGATCCAGCTTTACGGAAACTTTATAACATGTTTAAGGGACAATGATTTGTTAGCCACTGTCAGGAAAATCTCTATAAGCAGGAAGGAAAAATTGCAGAAGTTGTGAAGTAGATGAGGCAACAGAGAAGAAAAAGAAAGCACTCAGTATCACAAGTGCATATTTTATTCCAAATGTTGGAGGCACAGAAATTATAGTCGGGGTAAATTAAAGCATTCACATAACTGAGTGAAACTCAGAATGTAATCTAAACTTGTGATAATAGTATCGTCTATGATAATGGTATGCTTTCAGGTTGTTTTCATGTATTTCCAGTGTAGAATGAACAAAACCAATAAATTCACATTTCTGCTCCTAGGAAAAGAAGAAGTATGGTGTTTAAATAGCTGTGCGAGTTAGCTTTGAAACGCCTACAGTTGAATATCTAATTGTTGGCAGTAATGCTACTACTCTGCATTCTCTGACCAATGTGGGAAATTTTATATATGAGTTATTATCTGTATGAAAGCTTTCAAGAGAAGATGTAAGTAAAGGTAAATGATAGTCACTGATTTATTGTTGGCCATAGTAGAAAGTGGCAGCCAGAAGCTTATTCATTTTGATCTTAAGGAAATGCTGTCACACTGTCAAACATGCCAAAACAATGCTTTCTGGATCATTTTTCAAATCTGTTTTCCATTTCACAGAAACAGCACAGATTGAATAGGTAAACTTTTAAATACATTTCAAGTTCATTTAATCCACAGCAAATTAGGGATTTAGTTTACTGAGCAGCTGTGCCATAAATTACAACAGCACAGCTCAGGTAAAGAGAGATTTTGACACTTCTGAGGACAGGAATGAGCAGTCAAGGGACAGAGAGAAGGGAAACTCGTTTAAGCAGGTACGATGTCAGTCACAAAACTAATGTGATTTCACATCTTCTGAGGGGGGAAGAGAAACCATTCCTCTAGTATGTTTATACCACCTTAGAATAAGATTGTGCAAAGGACCACGGAGGTAGGTGATTAAGGTCTAAATGAGAGTTCAGCCAAGGTGCCAAGATTAAAACATGCTAAATAAGATGGAAATAAGAGTGTCGTGACAGCACTGCAGGTGCCAGTGCTACCACCCCGTGCAAATCTGTCTTGCTGGGCTTGCTAGTCAAAACCAGTTGTGGGTTTGTTTCCTCTTATCAGAGTTGTAATGCAGTTTTTGGGAAGAAGCAGAAAAGAGGGGCAAACATAATAAATTAAGATTCATGGAACTGCAATTTTATGGTAAAAGCTGTAGATTTACAGGACAGTCAGCATTAGAGAATGCAATGGAAATGGCTAGCTGTTTCAAATAGTCAACATTTTTTAGGCTGTTCAGACAGCCAAGTTCTTAAGAAAATCTACTGAACTCTTAAAAGAGCAGTGAAAATATTATTTCTATGTGGAGCAAAGTATACTGAGATACAAAAATGTAATACGCAATAACTACAATAGGCTATTTATTAGAAAAATGTTTAAGAATCACTTCTGCTGTGAAGGAAATACACAGCAGTGATGCTGAAGCTGTGCACTTCTCAAATTAAGTTTACACTTTCAGATTAGAAAAATGACTTGAAAATGTGTTGGAAAATGTGAAATCTTCCTTGGGAGCTTAATGGCATATTTGCATAAACCACAAAATAATCAAACAAACCTGAGGCTGGCTTTTAAAGTACACACCAAGGAAATAATATACTCTATTCTTGTGTTATTTTAACAAAAACTTTAATTGACCTCACAATGTGGTGGTGAAAAAATGTGTGTGATATAGTTAGGTAATAAGATAGGCTTTTTAATGAGACACTAAGAAATAAATAGCAGATATGGTAATAAACAGAATCAGTCTAGAACAGGTGAAAAAGTGTCCTTAATGACTGATGCACTACAGCATGTCATTTTATACTTAAATTAATGATGCGATTTAGGAAAAATGCTAAGATACTAGTAGAAGTCATATCAATTGTATTACTAAATTAAAATTTTATTAAAACGTGTGTGAGTAATAAAACATCTTATTATTAAAATCTGTGGGTTTTGTGTTCTTGGGGGCAGTTTGGATTCACAGAGCTTGATGGCACACTAATCCTCTATGAATGCTCACCCAAATGAACTTGTGCTTGTCTGTGTTGTTGTTCAGATATTTCATGAAGTCAGATAATCTAAAACTGAAAGCAAAGATTTCATAAAATAGTTCGAAAATCAATCCACTGGAAACAATCACCTACCTTTTTCCTTGTCTTTAGTTAAAGACACATTCCTCATGCCCTACTCTCTCTTTCTACTTGTTTCTTTCCTCTTTTAAATCATCCGGAGAGGAGAGTTGTAATTGTGCACAGTTCAAACTTTGCTTTGCCCATTTTCTGTGTTGTAAAAGGGATGGAGGATATATGATTGCAGAAGAGCTGAGAAGGGTTTCTCACTCTCACAGGAATAAATAATTTTGTAAATAATTATTTACTCTGTGCTGTGTTTCTGAATGCCCTGAGTAAGAAGTGACACACTGAGCACACAGAGTAAATTTTCTACTCTTGCACTACTGAGTTGCACTGAATTGTTTTTTTCTTGTCTTGAGCTAACATTTATGTGTTTACAAAACTGCCACATCTCTTGAAGCAATTTTCAGCTTCAATAGCAAGTAGGGTCTAGGAGTAAAAATAAATTAATAAATTATTTTCAGAAGCAAGAGGCAAAGCTTTGTGCTGCAAAGGTACCTGGGAAAGTTTCATCCAGATTTTAAACAGTGCTAATGCCAAGATATCCAACAAGAAAATTTTATGTCAAATATAGTGCACAAGTTAAGCACCTATTCAAAATTAGTCTTGATGGTAACACTGTGAAGACCTAGTGGAGTAATTCTGTAGCCATATAAAGTTGTTTATGGGTCTGTAATTAAACAGTAATCAGTCAGTGTTTGACATTTTAGCACTTCAGCTGTCTGCAATGCGAAAGTACCAACTTCAACTACAAATCCCTCATTAAACTTCCAGTAAAACAGGATTACTGACTGCTATGACTGTCAACATGCATTTTATTTTAAATAGTAATCAGAGAAATTATTGTAGTTCATTCTATAAATATGCATATTTTCTCTATGCATTTTTTTAAAGTTTTTAGCTGTGACAAATTAAGTAGGATGAGGTCATTGAACATTTCCCTTAGAAACAGTGCACAGTTCTGTGCCAGTTTAAATCTTTAGTTTCACTTATAAAGAAAAATTAAGATGTGCTGTGGAGTGAAACTACAATGGTGAAAGATTAATTAGCTAATATTTGTGAGGCTCTGAAGATAAATCAGGCTATGCAGATAAACCAGGCTATGTAGTGTGTGTGTGTGTGTGTGTGTGTGTGTGTTTTAAGTACTGCTTTATCAGGGTTGCTAAATGCACAATTGAGAGTTAGTTGGAGGGATGAATTTTTTTCCCAGTTCGCTCACTTGTTCTCAGATCTTCCATATTGTGAGGACTTGTAGGCGCTCATGATAATCTCTCTGGCACTGGTGGATCAATAGTACTCAATTAGTTCAGCCCACACTTCTTTCACAGTCTATTAGTGCCTCTACATGTCTCATCACACTAAGTCCTTTGGGGGGAACTGAATGATGAATCATTCCTCATTTGCAGTTCCTTGTCTATGGAAGACAATTTAGCAAATTGGTTGTTTTGGGGTCAGCAGTGAGCAGTGAAGAAAAAATTCCTTTTGTAAAGTGAATGATGTCGGGACCTAAATGTTCCTGCCCAAGCAGAACCCAAACTGTGGACTTCTTGATAGAAGAGCTGTAATGGTGTGTGCAGACCTCTTTGTATACGATTCAGGAATGTCACAGTCATGTCAAATGAAGTGTCAGTCCAGTATAAAGTCACTCTTTGGCTCAAATAATCTTGGCAGGTCAGTTTTGTCTGGAAGGACTTATGTGGGTTCAGGCATAGCCTAGCCTTAAGTGCCATAAAGCCAGCATAAAGACATTTCTTTTATTCAGATACAAGGTGTTGCCTCTTTTGCTACCATTGGATAATCTGTAAAAGTGAGGTTTGATTTAATAATAATAACTGGGTGTAGGATCTGTCCTCCCACCTAAGAAATAGTAGTCTGAACCACTACTCAAAGAAGCTGTAAAAGAAATATGCAGTTCTCAGTATTAACCCAGTGATAGTTTCTTTTCTTAAAACCCAGTAATCCTGTATTTTCAGTATTTTAATGTAATTTGTCATTAAATTTGACATGTTGTTCACAACTTTTTAATGAGTCTTTCCCATAAATCTGAAGAATATGTTCTCTGAATTTTTTACTTAATTACACCAAAGTAGCAATCTATTTTGACAGCGATAACATCATTTTTTCCTACTAATTTCACTTGTGTATCCTGTAGCCATTTACTGGACCATTCAACATTGTCCTGGTAGGCACATTTGTAGCCTTAACTTTATTGTCTTCAGGCTTCTATATTTATTTTTTATTTCAGTACCAGGGTCTCTTTCCTATTTAGCAGAATTCTCTTTCTCATCTCTCACACACAAGTTGGGAAGGTTAGTCGGTTTTCTGCTCTTTGCAGAGGTAGGAAAAAATCGATAGTGCTTCCTGGTTTTGCTTCGCCCAATGGCAGTGTCGTGCTACCTGGTGAAACCAGAGGAACAGGAGAAGAGCTGGGCAGTGGTGCCTTTTTGGAGAACATGCTCATTCTGATCCTGCCTTACTCCTCTCCGAGGAAACCAGCTGAGACTTCTCTGTGAAACCAGCAGAGCTTGGCTGCAGTTGTAGTTATTCACTACAATTGTAGTGAATATTGAAAACTAGGACACTTGTGAATATTTTAGCTACTTTTCTGTAGACGTCAGAAGGAAGTTCCAGGTTGCTGCATGATAAATAATAGAGACTGTGATTTATTTACTATTTATACACTCTGCGTTTGTCAGAAGTGAGAGTGCAAAAAGTCCTGTGTCGCCAAAAAAATTTCCTTACCTCATCACAGTTAAGCTGTAGCTGCAGCATAGCTTTTTGCTCTAGAAGGGTTTGCAGAATTTTAGTCTCTAGTTCACTTAACCTCTGTAGAGCTGTGCAGAGCTGTCACACTTAAAAATGCGGGAGATAAGATATGAAGCCCCTTTTATGAAACAGCTTGGAGAGTTGTGTTTTAGTTCTCCTGTTAGGCCTGGAAATGCAGTGTGAATTAGTATGCCCAATATGAGTTATATTCTTTGATTTTTAAATTTTTAAGAACTTTGGTTCTGATGTGCAGTAAAAAAAAGAAAGGAATCATTTATCTGCTCTTTAATTATTGGTGACATGGATGGTGTAGTCTAATGTTATGGGAGGACATGTTCATCTTTTCGGCTGGCAGAAAGGCAATGGGATAGTTGAAGGATAAATGTTCAATCAGGAAAATTCTGGTTTTGTTACTGCATACAGGGAGTGGACCTGTTTTCTCCTGAAAGAAAATCTCTGTCTTCCTGGAGCTGTGCCACTTTACTTAAACAAGCTCCCGAACCTCCTAATTTTGGTGTATGCTTATACCATCCTTCTGTAAGTGGCCATAACAGACAAATTTGGGTGTGATTACTGATTTTCTAATTTTAAAACATTGTGTGTTGATGTACTGCACATTTATTCCTGTTGCTGCAACCCTGAAGAAGGTGTCTTTTTCAAACTCATAAATATTAAGAAAAGTTACCTGATTTTTTTTTCCTAAATAAATTAAATAAGTTAATTCGAAATCAACATTTCTGTAGATTCTAGTTGCATATTGGTAAAGATAGTATTCTCTCTGGAATTTAATAATAATTTTACTGTTCATTAGTAAGAATGTTTCTTTTCCCCTTCTTGATATTCCCACGCTTTTGCAACCACTCTGAGGGAGTAATCCATGGCCACATTGTAGACCAGTAAGTTCTCTTATCTAGTGGGTTCAATGTTTCATTTATATTTATAGATTTGTTGCTGTTGAGAGGTGCAATGTTGTAGAAGTGTGCTTTTTTTTTTTAACCTACAATTATTTGGATTTTCAATTTCTGTACTTTGTAACAAATTTTCTCATTAACAACTTTGTCATTGAGTACTTGCATTCTGTAAGAATAAAAACCTCGGAATTTTTTTGCCTTAGCTTGTATCGTGCCACTTAGTCTCCAGGTTAGGCAATTTTCTGATAGGAAATAACAGCCATAACAGCAATCATGCTTCAGCTGAGTATCTTGGGACTGGATCTGAGCTCGTGAAAGTTTTTCCTTATTTTTGCCTCATTGAAGTTCTTGCTCTAAAGATATTTTGCTGCTGTTGACTGGTCTGCAGTCTGTGATAGAACAGGCAACTTACAATCGCCTGGGACATCGTTGTCACATCTTTGCAACACTTCTCAGGTATGCATTTGTTATTGTTGTCACAATTACTACATGCTGGTGTTTCTTCTGGATTAAATGAAATTGTATCTTATATTGATCTTTAGCTACAGTGCGTGTACTGCCATTCTGCAAAGTGATGACTTTGTAAAGTGTTTTTTAATGCAGTTACTTGAACTACTCCTTTATTTCCCAACAGATTTAAAAGTGCATTTAGATTTACTACCTTATCTGTGCAGCCCAGAGCCCAGGGCCCACCATGCAGCAGTGATGGGGGGCTGGAGTTGAAACGGGGTTGCCTGAGAAGTAGCAAGGCTAGTGTGACCTTCAGGGGGGTGTTTGATCCACACCAATGGCACCCACTGGGCAGAGATGGTGGCAGATTAGAAGGGGCCACCAAGGTCTTGCTCAGCATGAAACCTCTCTGAGAAGGGTGGCTGGCCTTGTCTTCACCCCTTACCATTAGCCCGAGACAACATTGTTTTCTCCACATCAAATACTCTCTTTATTTCTAATGTAATTCTGTTGCTGTTGAATTCTCACCTAATTCACACTTGCTGTATTCCCTTTGTCCCTAAGTCTGCATGACATTATACCATAAATGCTTCAGCCTCTGTTAAATCTTAATGAGAAGAAAACTGGTTTGAATTAACCAAGTCTGGCTGTATCAATATTTTAACAATGTAATTTAAGACTATATGTAAAACGTGACTTGTAATTCAGAGGATTATCTACTGTTGTATAATGAGGGGAGGGAAAAAAAGATAACATTTTAATGCCTTTTAAGGCTTTTTGAAATTAAGTTCTCCCTTGGTTGTACTTGCAATCAAAAGGATTTTTATATTTTTATTTTATTTCTGCTTCATCTCCAAGCTTTATAGAAAAGCCCTCCAGACCAGTGGAATTAAACTAGGATAAAATCGTGGGTTATTGCTGAAATTAAGGACCAAATTATCATGCTTCCTCTAGAAGGAACTGTCTGTTAAGGCTCCCTTGTTCCCTGAGATTTACATTTAATGGTGGAACTGTCTCTGTTTCTTTTCTTATTCATAAGTTTTTGTAGCTTAGTAAGAGTGATGTAATCACTTTAGTCTCATTCCTGGGAGGGTGATGGCTCAACTGTTTTGAGCCACATATTTTATCTCCCCTCAAACCTTTGCTCAGGGATTGTGACAAAAAAACCCAACCCAGCGATCACAAAAAAAAATTGTGTTTATGTGAAAATTGCTGCCATGCATAATCTACCTTTTAGGTATAATGCTTACCTGAAAACAAGTGTGGTATACTTAAGGGTACCTGTAGCTTTTCTTTAGTGTTCATTTGCCTAGAACTGGTTTGGAAAATACTTTCTCACCCTAATGTAATCTCTCCAGAATTTTCCCTAGTGTTATTGAAAAATATTTTTTAATGAAAATGCCAAAGGGCACATCTACACAGAGCCTTTGTAATCTGGTATCCACCAAGTTGAGGCTTGATTGCAGCCATTTTAATAAAATCTGACGAGCTAGCAACAAGGGAAAACAAAGTCTCTCTATTATCTTCTCAGAAAATGTCAGCTACACGCACTGTCCAGAGCACACTAGTTGAGTTTACACACTACCCAGAACAAAAGTATTCAATTCAAATGTTGAAAAAAATTATTTCCTTTCTCGATTGTTTTCATCCATTTATTCCCCAATATTAAGCAAGTTTTTAGAAGAGAGCTGTTCTACCCCTGTTAACTCTAAGTGGCTTCTGAAAGCACATGTAAACCAGTGTTCCATTAGTAGTGTTTCTAAGCTATGAACAAGGAAACTGTTACTGCTTATGACAATTGTGACATCTTGTCACCTTCTCTTGGCTTCCACCATCCTCATGGCTGAGTTACGATGCCTTTGACTGTTTGAGTCTTTGTTAAAGCACGGTAGTCCTGGCAAAGCAGAAATTTTACTCTCAAAAATAAAACGTCTCTTTTTCAAGGTGGACCTAGGCAGAATTTTTGAGGTCTCTACAGCACTGGTTTTCCAGAGTTTGTAAGGTTCCCATTTGGCACTTGGCAGGGAACTTGGCCAAGTGTGTGAAAAGCTTTTTGAAGGGCCAATTTCCTCACTGACCTTCACGGTCTGTAACTGATACAATGGACTAAGTCTCATGAAATCTGCTGACAAACTTTGTGAATTTTCACACAAAGGTTTCTATCTCCATGCAACCATAAGCCAAAAAAAAAAAAAAGTATTTCACAAGTGCAATTATCATCAAGCATCATCTGCAATCCCATTAAGAATGAGAGGCATCATTATTTTTGCATGCAGTTAAAAAAATTATATAAATTACTATTGCTTTGAAAAATTTTTTCTAAGTATTGCGATTTGCATCAGCTGTTTACAAAGGTGGGGTGTGATCTGAGCTCGGCAAGAAAGATCCAGTCGTGTCTGTGAGCCTTTTCCTCCAGAGTAAATAAAAAGAATTTATATGAATAGATTTTTCAGGAGGTCTGTGGAACTTTGTCTTTTTTTGTCTCTTTGGAAATCCTTTGTTTGCATGCAGTAAGTATGAGTCAGTAAACAGGCATACACATTGACATAAAAAATTGAAATTCTGGTTTCTCTGGTGGCATAGACTCAGTCATTCATTTGCCATCTTTAGTTCACAATTTATTGTTTCTCCTGCCTTATTTCCTTCCTAAATTCCAACTTAAAACATCACAGAGTCTGGCTGAATACATGAGATCTATTAGCCAGAATCACTACTTTTCTGAACTGCTTCTGAGGGCTTGCAAAATCTGTTTTTGGGCCAGCTCCCTTTTCCCACTTCTGTGTTCGTTAGTAAAGACCAATGTGTTTTTGCACTCTTTATCTTTCTTAACTGGTAACATGTCAGGTAAGCAAAATTATAAAAAATGTCTTTTTTTTTCTACCCGAAGCAAGACCAAAAGTATTTCACATTATCATACTGCAGTTGAAGTTACTATTTTAGGAGTTAATGTTGTTTCAATGTCTACCAAATGAAGCTGCATTATTTTCCTTTATGATTTTAACTCTCTTGAGTTTCTGAACATCCACTTCTTGTTTATTGACCTATTCATTATATACAACCATTGTTACTTTACAAAATTACAAAAAAAAATTCTGTTCCATGAGTATTAACAGTGTTACTAATTAATATCTTTTTATGAACTGAAAATATACTGTGTTGCCAGTTAGTATATTAGAGAAATTTATAATACAATTGACCATCTGTTTGTTGTATTCTATGATATTGGCTGGCTCTATCAATAGAGATAAATATTGCCTTAAATTGAAAAGGCTGTTGTTCATAGTATTATTAATTTTTTGTTGTTTGTGCTCTCTGTACAGCCCCACAGCTTCTTTTATAACTTCTATTAAGAAAATAAGATCAATTACTTAGTATAAGTGCTCTTATTTTTATTAAGAGAATGTGAATCTATGAATCCTGTATGCTGACAACTCAACTCTAGTATCTTGGCTCTCCAGTAGTTTAATTAATAAACATACATTTGCTCATTTTGTTGGAGCAAGTTTATTGCTATAATATAATGACGTTTTACTGGTGAATGAAACTCTCCAAATCTTCAGCTTGATTAATTTCTTACCATGAAAATGAAGTGTATTTCTTAAAAAGGTTATTCCAACCTGAATTTAATATAGCTGCTTTTTTTTTTTTTTTCCATTAATACATTTCCATAGAATTGTTTTCCTTTGTTTTGTATCTCAATTAGCCCTTTGGAATACTGCAGCTAGAAACTTTTTTGCATTTTTAAAATGAGATGATCACATTTTTTATTTCCTATTTTATGTTAATTGATTCCATTCTGTTCACAGACACACTGAAATGTTGCCCAGAATTGTAGATATGCAGTTGAGTTACCTTTACACCAAAATGTCTGCTGCAGATAATTTCTAAATGTTGATGAAAGAAGCTTCAGAATATTATTTAGAAATACTGCATTTTGTCCTTTGGATGATGCACCTTATTTTCCCAGGTTAGATTAACTCCTTTGACGCAGAGCTAAAACAGAAGTGGGCCAAAAATGTTTCATGAGTCTCACTTTATGTAGATAAACGATGAACACATGTATTTTCTAGTCAAAATACATATTGAATTACATTAAATTGTAATTCATATATTTGCTATTCCTTTGTATGTCATTTTCTCTCTCTGATTTCCAATCCATTTGTTCTCTAGATGCCTAAAGAAGCTAAAGAACTCTAATTTTTTTTTTCAGAACCCTAAAGGGGAGTTTGCTTTTGTTACTCATTTCTGGGAACACCTGTTCACTGTTGAATTTAATTGGGCTACAGCTGGTGCCACTGATGTGTGGAGCGAGCAGGGCTTTGCAGCCCGACTGGAAATCTTGACATTGTGTGTCATTGTCTGGTTCCTAAGCTATTACTGTGCTCAGGTAAGATAGAAAGTGTTCTAATTTTTAGGGAATTGCATTCTCTGTGGACTGGTGCAGCGGGTTTAGGAAGATGAATGCTGTGAATTGTGAGTGCATTGCACACTAGGGCACAACAAGTCTGCTGAACACCCACAGGGTTGGGTCGCTCTTTGCAGAAGTTAGGTGGTCATCTTACATCTTTAAAGTGCTGAGGAGAGTTCTATTAAAAAAAAAAAAGAGAGAGGAGCTACACATTTTATGGCTTTAAAAGTGTGATGGAAAGCAAGCTACCTATCTCCTCTCCCAAGGAGATTCTAGAGAACTGGTGCAATGCAAGAAAGGAGGAAATAAGATGGAACTAATGCACCAAAAATGCTGATCAGAAATAAGAGAAATTTGAAAACAAAATCTTTTTATGGTTAGTTTTTTTATTTATGGAATACGTTAAGTTTAGAAATGGTAATAAAACAAGTAATATTGAACCTAAATTATGAGAATTCCTCTGCTAAAGGGCTGAATAAAACCATCAAGTAAGAAAATCAAGGTATTGTTCGCTGTGTGTGAGATGAACTAGTGTTCATTTTCTTACACACCTTATTTCCCTAGGTTTGGTGGCTGTTTTACACAGGCAGTAGCACATCACTGCGTGAAGAAGTTGCAGACAGTGGCTTGACTAATAAGTTCACCAACTTTTGTGGTTATGTTAAAATTGGTTCAAAGCACATGGTACCCCCATGTGCCCCCTCACAGAGAAGAGATGGAGGGGGTATGTGACAGAGCAATGGGCCTGGCTTACTGGCTCTGGTCTGATGAAAAGCAAAAGCTTGGCTTGTACAGCTGAAATAATTTCAGCATAAAATTCCTGTGGTGGCCTTGAATTACCACAGACAGACTTAGCCATTGGCACTTCTTGAGGACGTGCTGCCAAAGGACCAGCTGCTTCCTGTAGGAGACCTGCCATCTGGAGCTTAGAGAGTGATCCCTTTGATAGACATCTCTGGCAATGGATGGTTTGCTGCATGCAATTTTTCCTCTTTTTCTTTTTTTTCTTTTTTTCCTCCCAAAGTTTTGGAGGATTTCATACAATAAACTTTGTGGAGAAATATTAAAACATTTCTGTTCTCTCTGGGTTGATGGTGGGGAAAGTTAACTGAGTAACTGGTTGGGATTCAGCCTTAAATAACTGCAGTTCAAGGTTAGAAAGTGTGGCAGAGGACTGAGGGTCGTATGAGAGAGTAGCAGCCAGAAAGTATGTGAGTGCATGCAGTTTTATACTAGGGGGATGAAATGCTTGTGTTACTGACAGAGATCTATTAAGTAGCATTTTGTTTGGTGTGTGATTAAAGATTTAAGAGAAAGAACTTGAGACATGATGAAATCCTCTGTTGAGCTGGAACTGCTAAAGAAAGCAATGAAGTAGGGAGTGATTTAGACAAGCTTGGCTTGGATTTCCAGTTACACGTAGAGAAATATAGAATAACAATAACATGGGATAAAGGACATAAAAGGGAACATGCACTCACTAGCCAGAAGTTAATAAATATTGTGTGGGATGTCCATCTGAAGACAGGACTGGGTAGAGTTGTAAGATCCCTGTGATAGAGAGCAAAGAGTAATGAGGCTGCATTCTCCTTGTGGGGTCTAACTGCTGGCTCAAAAGATGTAAAGATAAAAGATATAAAAACAAATCTGATGCAGATTGTGGGTCCAATTCTTCCTAGCAGAGTGGACCTGTGCTTGAATAGATTTTGACCTTTGACCTTTTCCTACAATGTAATTCCAGCTCAGTTTATTCTGGAGGTGTTCCTGAGGCAAAGCAGGTTCCACATGGTGACCACGAGCTGTGTGCTGTGGTGGTAGGTCCATTCACACATTTCTGCAAAAGCAGAGTTGGTCCCTGGGAGTTTCTGCTCCAGTTTTCTTAGTTGTTATAATCATTCTTAAGACAATACAGTCCTGAACCATCTTTTTGAGCAGCAGGCAAATGTCTAGGGAGAGCTGGCCATTTTGAAAGCAGCTCTGGCCTTATGGGTGAGGACTAGAAGCAGGAGGGCAGCACATCCACCAATCCAGTGGATTCAATGGTAAATCAACTGTGAATATTTTGCCTGATTTGCTTTATGACTTTGCTTTACACTTTTGTACCTCTATCATCTTGGCTACCAAAGTGGAAGTTTTTCATATAATAATGGTCCTTGCCATGACTTACACAAGACCTACAATAACAGGACCCTGCTCTTGCTCGAGATATCTATGTACTACTCACATTTACAGAATCATTCAGCTGTTTGTTTTCACAGTGGTATCCAGGAGTTCACCAAACTTATGCCAAAGGTGTAACATGGAATTAAACGAAAAGCTTAGTTTTATTTTTATTTCATTTCATACATAGATCTCATGCTTTATAGTACTGCAAAATAAGCAATAGTTGCTGCAGATAATTAAAAGTGGAAGTACAATTTAATTATTCCATTTTCTGGAAAAACTATTTGTTTTGTGCTGACTTCAAGACAAGAGAGAATTTCTTTTACATAAAGGTTGTATTGTTAGGAAATAAGAGTAGAATTCATCACAATCTAGTTTTACTCTTTGAGAGCTTCAAACTCTAAACTCTTACTTTATAGTGGTATGTGGGCCTGGCATAGGCAAGGCACATGTAGATGTTTACAAATGATAACTCGCTAAGGAAATTATTTTTGTCACAGAAGGGTAGCTGTGCCATGCTGGAATACAGGTGATGGTTTTGGAAATGTTTTCTATGAAGTGGTGCAATAGTCTTACTGCCATGTCAAATGTCACCATTATTCTTTCTGCTGTGATTGCTGCAGCTACGAGAGATTACCAACACATGTTGCTCACCCTCTGTGGAAGGATTAGTAAAGCCACAGCAGGAGCAGTGAATAGAAATGTGTGTCTGGACAGCTGTGCCAGTTCTGTACTCTCAACACCGAGCTGCATTTGCTGGGCCTGGGACATGCTTTTGTTTCTGCTGCAGGTGCATTGGGTTTTGACAGCAGCAGCAAGCAGAGCCAGTGTACTCAAGCATCTTTGTGGTATTTTGATGTGGTCTGCAGGGGAGAAAATTCTCATGCCTTGCTGTCTTGCTTTTGTTAAGAGCAGCAGTTCCTAACTCAATCATATATGACATTCTTGAAGAATCACAAAGAAAAGCCAAGGTAGAAATCTGTGTGCTCCCTTCTGAAGACTGGTGGGGCAAATTTGGAAACTATCAATGTGTGATTGCCCGGAGTCTTTAACCCTGCCCTGGGTGTTAGTTCTTGGCTGCGGTCAGAGGTAGGGTGCTGGGTTCCCAGAGTTTTACCTACTTCCTTCTGTGTTCTCTGTTTCATAAGGAGCAGGCAGGAGACTTGGAAACTTTGTAAGATGAAGCAAATGACAATCAAAATTAAAAGAACAAGGACAAGATTTTAACTCATTGATGTACAAAATTATAATAGAATGGATTTTACAAGTTTGTTTTCTTTTTTTCCCCAATGATACTGCAAGTGGTCCTTTAGAAGCTATAGCAGGGATCCATTAGGATTAGGCCTGCAGCAGATGAAATAAAAGAATTCTGAGCATCAGAAGCATGAACACTGAAAGCCAGTTGAAGATGAGAAATGTTAATGTTACTGGATCTATCAAAATTACCAAATGGTAAAACTGCAACATAAATACCTTTGGTCAAAAGTTAATTCAATGTGAAAACAATATTGTGTCTTTTTGTGTAAGATCCCCTTTCCATTTGCATTGTTACAAAGTTTTGCAGCCACCTGACTTTATCAACAGAGTGATTCAGATTTATCAATTAATTGAATGGCTCTCCCCATAAAATGGATCTGGCTACAGATGTGAGCATAGAGAAAAAAAGTACATATTCTTTTAAAATTTAAATACTTGAAAAATAAGAAAACAGTAGTTTTTTAGTTCAAAGATAATTGTTGACCAAAAGGATTTGTTTGGGAATGTTATCAGAGAAGTGGAGTTAGATATGGAAGCTGCAACCTATAAGTGACAATTTGCTTGTGATACAGTACCTGTTATATATATATATATATATATATATATATATATATATATATAGTTTGTTGGGTGTCGTTCACACATTTTCATTTCTTATACTAACTTTAGGCTAATAACAGCTGGTTTATGCCAACACTGTAATTGCTTGATTAGAAAGGCTTTACCTTCTATCAATTTTCAGCAGTTTTTCTTTTCCCTTGAAACTGATACAGTAGGCACAGTATTCAACATGTTATTCTAAGTAAAATTTCTTAAAAAATCATGCTATGTACCTTGGTAGTCCTATTTCCTCTCCAAATCACTAATAACAAAAAAGATTCAATGGTTGAATTCTGAAAGGACAGGTTTTGTAAAATGCATTTTCTTTTATGTGTACACTTCACACCTACTGTTGCAAAACAGGCATTCTTCACTGTGTTATTTGTTGATGCTTAAAGGTTCAATGAATAATTCAGCCCCCTTACCCTTCTTGCTTTGCTGCACACCTATTGAGCTCCCAGAGCAGAGTTGTATCAATAAACTCTGACTTACTTTACAGCTCCAATTTCATGCCTGGCCTTTCCTGAGATATATACAATCAAAAATAAACAACTGAAAGAAAGAAAATATCTCTACAAATTGTTTTGTGAAATCTCATGTGCATGCAATAAGCCCAATCCTCCTGAATTGAAAGGGATTGTTAAAAGGAGTTTGCAATCCTTTGATCAGGCAAACACTGTTGAGTTACAACACTGTCCACCAGTGTGAGGGTAAGAGTTTGGAAATACAATCAAGTTGCAGAGCACTGCGGGTGCAGACTTTAAAGGCCATGAGCACATCAGTGTGTATGTGCATAAATAAAGGACATAGTATGGTGGGAAATGGAACCACTCAATCCTGCATTTAGGAAGCTTCATGTCTGCATGGGTGCACTTCAGGGTGGTTGCAGGTAGGTAGATCATCTGCATGTGCTTCTAACTTTTCCATTGTGATAAAATACAAACAAACTCACCTTACCTTAGCTTAAACTGTCAACAGTTTTTTCAACTTGTTTATTCACATATTCTTTGTGAGAGAAAAAGCTATTTATGTGCTGAAGGGTCAGCAGGGGAAACAATGGTTTTTAACCTTCATTGGAAAAGTGAGGATTTCTTCAATAAACATAACGTGAAAAGTGATTAATTCCTTAGTGTAGTCAAGATAATCAGAGCCTGTCTTAAAATAGAAGGCAGAGGTTTCTCCTCACATGCCAGAAACATTTGGGAACCTGAGTACCCTTGCAGTCAGTGGGATTTAGGGAGCCATTATGACCCCACATTTAGTTTTTCTAGAAAGGTGAATGATAGGATTAACCAGTCATTTGAAAATCATACCCCAATGGAGGGTTTTGTTGTCTTCAACAACTCAAAGGTGTTTATCATCATGCTACTTAAACTTGCCTGAATTATGAGTGTTTATTAGGAGTTAATGCCTGCAATGATTAAATAAAAAAAAGAAATGTACTCCTATGCTGGAAGAGATTATTTAAAACTTATTTCTTGAGAGCTTCCTTCCTATGCATTTGTTTCAGTGGAATAATCTTTTGGACTCTTCTGAAAATGAAAATCTGTTGGCATTTAAATTAGAATTTCTGCTTTTGCTCGGTCACCAACTTGTGAGACAAATATCTTAGAGTTTGAATTGTTCAGGGGAAGAAGAGAATGTCCCTTTCAAAAGGGCTGATTGTCTGTGGGTAATAAATGGTAACAATAACTGAAGAGAAAATATGATATGCAGATACAAAGTATAATTTAAAGTCATATTTTTCTTTATGATGAAGCAAAGGAATTTGATTCTCCTAAAGAAACAAAACCTCTGGCTGCAGATGAGTTGTCCATAATGTCTGCAGATTTGTGAGAAGTTCTGAGTAAAAAGTACATTGGCTGCTGAATTATTTGCTAGACCCCAAGGTATGTTTAAATATAATTTCATTTCTCCTCTTCCACATGGAAACAAATATCGTTGACAAGAAGTTTCTTGGAAAAATCTTTCCTGAAGAACATTTATAATTCGAACACTACCTGTGCAACTTCTCCCAATATGCCCCAAGGGACAAGTCTTTAGGAATTTCCTAAATGGAAAGACTCACGCAGGGTAAGATAAAGTGAGAAGCTCATTTATTTAGTGTATTTTTTTCACGAAGTTTAGATGTGCTCGTTTGGGAGTAAAGTGTATTTAATATTTCTGAAAATGATGGAATGCTTTGGTTTGCCAGTTATTATTTTCAGTGAGAGCTTTATTTGACAGCTGTGTCTCTACTGGCTATTACAAAGGATAATTGAATTGTCATTTAGATTTAAAAAAAAAACATGGTTACACAAAAAAATGGATGGTTCTATCAGGTATCACATAAACACTTTAAAAAGTTTTAATTGTTGCTCAGATACTTCAGGCTAAAAATGAGAACAGCTGTACTTTCATCTTGTATCTTTCTCCCCAGACTCATACTATCATTGTCTAAATATTATCCATTATTAAACTTGGTTGCTGCAAGTCTTAGTAATGTACTCATTTGTGGATGGCAATGCTCAGATATTAGTCCTCTAGAGCTCTCCAAAGAGGCTAAATGTTCCAGATAATGGTCCAAAATTTTTTTAAGTCTTCTCATTTTCTGGGTATACCTAGCACATACTGTCAGGTTGGCATATTAGTATTCTTTTTTACAAGGAGTATTTTAGAGAAAAGTGACCATACATCACTCACTCTACCTAATTATATTCTGCTGTTCATATCTCATCAAGCATGCAAGTTGTTGGGACAGCAGTTCCAAGTGATAGCAGATGGAAGTCACTATTTTTATAACTATAAATAGTTAATTTACTGTCATTCTTTATTCCTCCAGAGGTAGAGGAAAAAAAGGAATTCAGTTGATGGAGTAATAAAAAGATATTTGCAAGGTTTTTACACTGGCTTTTACTGCTGGCTTTGTGTGATTGATCTTTTTAGATGTTTTGTTGTTTAATGACAGCAGTGGAAGAATAATGCAATTTCTGTTATAAGATTTGTTTAAAATGATTATCCTCCAAATGATACTATCTTTTTGGAGAATGACATTATCACAGTGATCACCTGACCTCTCACAGTTTGTGTCATGTTACTGACCTTAGTGCCTGTCCTGCATGTGGGTCAGTGGGAAACACGTCCCTGCAATGAGAAATGCAAAGACATGGATGTGGTGGCAGTCAAAAGTGATTTAACTGCAATGAGTGCTTGAATTCCATTTGTGCTCATGCCTTTAACCTTCTCTGAGGTTTTTTCTCTCCAAAACTTTGCATAAGTGTCTTAAGTGTAACTTTCAGCAGAGTTTCATCCCTGCTGACTGCTAAACACTGCTGTGGGGAGATGTGGCATCCCTGCAGCAGTGAGCACACATCCACAAATTACCAAATGTGTTGTTACATCCACTGCACTGTCATCCAAAGATCACACACAGGTATAGTAGTCAGGAAGCCTGTGGCATGATCACTGTTGAAAGCAAGAATTGCTTTTCATATATTTTCAGTTGTTTTTCATATGCAAACAAACCTTGATTTTATTCTTTTCTTCCAAATTTAAGAATATGAAATACTTTCTCAGCTATAGGAAGAAGGCGTACTAATTTTTTTAGCATGCAGAAATACAAGTATTGCAATTACTTTTCTTTTTCTTAGCTTTTCAGAATTTGTTGGTTTCTCTTCGTTACAGGAAGGGATGTTTCTAGCCTGAACAAGTGGTCATTCAGATACTCTGCTTGGCAACAATCATTTTCATGCAAAGATACTTAGAAGGATTGCATTTAGACTCAGTCAAAGGGTTCAAGTTTTGCTCCTCAATGCCTGCTCTGGGATACAGGATATCTGATAGCTGCTCTTGCTGTACCAGGTTCTTATCTCTGATATCACATGATGTGAAGGATTTCACTGCACACCAGTCAAGTGTACAGATTTGATCCTTGGTGTGTGTATCAGTTTCCTCATGGCATCTGCCTGTAACAAGCTGGGATTTCCACACTCCTACAGATTTTTCTGTATCTTTCCTTCTAGAAGGACTTGTTTAATATAAAGCAAGGCACAAATAAATGGTCTAATGCAGAGTCCTACTTGGCTCCTGTACTCTGAGAAAAAGATTTCTCATTAATCAGACTTGCATTCTCCATCCCACTCACAAGCTGCTTGCTTGCTGCAATAAGTCATTGAAGAAATCCAAAATTTATTGCATCTGTTTTCCTGTATAAACTGTGCAAGTCTAAAGACAATCTCCTGAGTTAAAAAAATTCTGATGGGTATTCACAGATTTGCTGCAGATTGAGTAAGAGGTGGTTTGCTGTCTCAGTTGATGCCTCTACTTAACTAAGTACAGCAGAATCTGAGGCAAACTACTGCAGCAACAGAAAGTTGAAATGAAGAAAACCTCTCATGATATGTTGAACTCTGCATGTAAGAGAACCTCAGCATATAAAATCAGAAAAGATTTTTTTTTCTTGTTTTCTCACAACTAGAAATTTTAATTTCAGTGATTAAAGCACTTGTGATATTTAGCTCCTTGGGTTAACAATGAACAGAGTAATTTAAGCTGCACTGAAGGGTGGATTTTAAAGGTTAACGTCTTCTGCATGCTGTTTTGATGAAAGCTTTGATGAAGATACAGTATTCAAAGAAATGAATGTTTATTAATTAGGAAGATTCATTGGCAGGTGTAATGGGATTTTAAAAAAAGGGGGAATTTTTTTTCTTGCTTTTTCTTAACTGTTACAATTTGTACTGAATCATCTGATCATGAATAATTGAGTTCAGATTTCCAAATTTCAGCATTGACCTAAACGAGCTCCTACTGAAATCACTAGGAATTTTAACCACGTTTTGAGACAAAGGTGGCTCTTTTCATTCTTATATGTATAGTTTGGGATGGAGGTGGGGGGTGTGTCAGTGAATGAACTGGGTGATCTTTATCAGTTTTTTTAGTTCCTCAAGTTAATTTAAACCATTGAAAAATACTCAAAATATAATTTTAAAGAGACAAAAGACAATTAAATTCCAGTTAGAAAGAAGTGTGCATTCTTAGCAGCATCTTAGGATAAATCCTCCCTTTAAAGCAGTAAGAGTTGGTTGTTGGCAACTGCATTAATTGTCAGAGATCATCGCTTATGATGGAAACATCTCACTTAAAAATACAGGTAATACTATAAAAGTAAGTGTTGGAGATATTCAAGCCCACTTACCTGAGGCAAATATTCACGTTTCACTGTCTGCCTTCTGAGTTACACAGTATGACCTAATTTCCGTCTGGGAAAATTATATGCTTTCAGAATAATTAATATTCCCTATTGAGACCTCTGCTAAGTTAGCGTACTAGAAGAAACAAAATTATTTATTTATTTCCCCCCTCATGCCTAGCCTGATCTTTAACTGCAAATAGCAGTTGACTCACTTTTGTTTTTCCATGTGATAGTGATCTGCACTGCTATCAGCTCTTGAGGGAAATTCATTGTAACGGGTCACTGAAGTGCACTAGAAAAAAATCTTTTATGTCTTCTGACACACACTGTTTCGATTTTCTGACAGAGTTTTTGAAGGATGCCATGGAAGTTGGTGTAGTTGTTCTTCATTTCATTGAGATTAGGATGTGTTGATCACCAGGCTACTTTGAAAATGTAACCTTTAGAAAGGATTTACAAAAGCAATTAAGTGACTTGGAAGCAATACTTCTCTTATAATTCATGGACAACAGAGTACAAGTGAAGGGGGAAAAATGAGGGAGAAAAGATAAGCATTTAGACATGTGAGTGACTTTGAAAATTCCTCTATATTTAGGATCAAAGATTACACTGATCTGATAGTTCTTCTGGGTTTCTTCTCCTGTCTTTGAACTGCTTTGGACTGTTCAAGCAAATCCTGGGGATTTCTACTGCTCCTTGTTGCTTGTGAGTGTGCACTAGTTAAGATGGAATGGAATGAGTAATTCTTCATGAAGTTTAATGTTTTGTATTATATCTTTATTTACAATGCATATTATCTTTCTTGAAAATAATGCTAATAAATCCAGTAGAAATCAAGCTAAGAAATAGTCTGCTGTAACTCCACCAAGTATTTCTGTTCAACCCAAGGAGTCAAAGTAAGAAATGGCATTTGATTGCCTAGTTCTCCACAGTTCTCCAGATAAGGCTGTTATTTTTTTAAAAAACTATATTTTTTTTTACTTCTGTTTTGTATGAAAAGAAGGATGTCTGCCTTTGACTTCAGATTATGTGTGATGATTCTACATTGTGATTTCCAAAAAGATTCCCATCATGTGTGCATTGAGCCTGGCAGTCTCCTCTTGGGTTGAGCAGGCTTTTTTTATTCACATGCCACATTTGCTGAGCTCTCAAGCTTATGGGTTGTTTTTGAAACAAGGAAATAGGTGAAAATACAGCAGCAACAGTATTCTAAAGGAAAGGTATTTGGGTGTTTGGTGTATTTATGCATTTTACTGGAGCATCTCTAGTTCAACCTTTGTGAATGTGAAGCTGCAGCTGGGGTGTTGAACCACAAGTCTAAACATGGCTGGACAGAAAATATCTCCATATTCATGACACAGAAGAAAATTGTGCCACTTCATTAAAAAAAATTGAGCTGAGCATTGAAAGCACCTAACGTTTTAAGAAGAAATCACTTTATTTCAGTCTTTCAAGAAAAACTCAAAGAAAATAGTTTTCTTTTAAAAAAGATAAACCTAAGTTTTCCTTTAAAAAAGGCTTCCAAAATATTCATTTGTCTTCATTTTTATGTATCCATTTCCATTGACAGTGCCTTAAGATACTCACTTAATTTTGTGGTTTTTCCCCTTCTTTAAAGGCAGAGTAATGAGATTTAATTGCATCAAAGAATTGTGAAGAATCGGAAAACAGCTGAAAGGAAAGATCTTAAAAAGTAGTAAATAGTATAACTTGGTTTTAAATGTCTTCATAAAGTGAAAAGCTCAAGTTTCAAAATGACATTAATTAATTTTTTTTCTTTTTCTGAAGGCGTAGACTCAGGTAAATCATGTACCAAAGAAAGCAGTGTAGGAATGGTATGGAAATAAAAAAAAAAAATCATTCAAATATTAAGGCGCATGAGCAGAGTGAATGCATAGAGGGGGAAATTAATGAATGCCTTCCAGTGGCACAGCCTGAAACTGTGCATGGCATTGGGCTGTATTAATGTAAATGGCATGACAGCATGATTCTAGCAGTTGTAGTTCTGCTAATTGTTTGTGTTCATGGCTTAATGATGCTCAAAAGAAACAGTGCATTTCTCAGTAAAATACATCTCACTGACACTTAAGCCAGCATTATGTTCAGCACTGAACCTAGTGACTGTGAGCTGTATGTAGCTTCTTTGCAAGTGTTTGAAGCAATGGTAACCTTTGAGATTCCCTGAGGGAAGAGAATGTTTTTCTCTTGATTTAACATGTATTACAGCTGTTCTCATGCTAAGCAACATATGCATTAGAGAGATTGCTGTAGGCTTGCAGGAAAGTTTGCATCTCTTACACGGTAATATTGCCTGTGCATTTTGTCCTCATTGCAGGACTTCTTGTCTAACTGGGCTTGGCTTAATAGGAAGAAGAAAGCTTTAATGATTAAATTTGCTAACAAGGATTTCTATTTCAAATGTCCTTTTTAAAAAAGAGTATAAACATTCAGTAGCATGTAATTACCTTATGTAGGAACATAGGACAGAAAAATTGGTGTATCTGTAATTGAACATAGTGCCATGGAAAAAGGCTGGTGGTACCCACAAACCCCAAACACAGGACAGGTGCAGCTGTCTCTGCCAGTCTCAAAACCTGTTGGAAAAGGCTCAAGGGAGAACCTTTAACATACCCCTAGGTGAGAGGACATGAATGCTGCTGATGTCTCAGGTCTCTGCAACATTGAGGTCAGCATTAATTAAAACTCCCTTTTATATCCCCACATCACATACCAAAGCCCCAGTGATGTTAATGACCATATGGGAGCAAAGGGGTCCCTGCTGTGCCGAAACATTGGTTTGCCCAAGTGTGTGAGCTGATACACACTGACTACTCAGAAGTGTTGGTACCACTAACTTACGCTAGTTTACCTTGCTTTACATCCTTCTTGCAATCGTAGCAGTTGCACAGTTGTGGCACTGTCAGCGCATACAATACAACAGACGTTATCTCCCTGATTTTCCAACACCAAGATACTGTGTGCAGACCAAGAGAGGAGCACTCTTTTCCCTCCATTTGTTTTTGGTTGGGTTTGTTGTTCTGTTCTTTTTTTGGGGTAGATTTTTAAGTTGGAGGCGGTGTTTATTGTGGGTGTGCACTGACAGACTTTTGAAATCTTTTCCCACTTAATACTCATGAAAAGGGAACAACGGACGAGTCTCTTAAGATTTAAATTCTCACTGAGTCACATGGAAAGATTTCAGGACAGAGATTGTTGCTGATACTGGCTCACCTTGTCTTGCGTAGAATTTTTAGCTGTATGTGTGGTTTTGACAGTCGTTTTGAAGGGTGAGAAATGGCTCCATATTTGCATTTTTAACATTCATTATGGAGAAGCTAGAAGCCTGTGGTTTTCAATTGCCTTTCTAACAGTGGTCAGATGATGAAGACAATCTGTTTAACAAACTGGCATATAAGATAGCTCCCTCCGTATGTCACACATTTGCCATTCCATCTGCTGGGTAATAAAGCCAGCAAAAACCCAGCCTGACCAGCCCCTTAGGTGATCTTCTTATTGTCTTCCAGAAAACACCAGAAAAAGTGACAAACTCATTTCAACTTTAAGGTATTTTATTTCATTTAGTGCTTCCTGTTGTTCTTGATACTAAATAATGTAGTAAACACATAAAAAGTGTTAATCAAGTATTTGAAGTAAGCAGTACTTTTTGACCTTAAAAAAGGAAATATGGGAATTTCTGAGAATATGGTGCACCTCACCAATGATTTATAACAGGAACAATAAGCTAGTGCTTTTTATTTTTTTAGGTCAATTAGTGTTAGTGAAGAAGAGTCAGACTCACAGTATTGGAAGAGGATGACCATGGTAGGTCATAGCATAAGCAGGAACAGGGCCAGACAAAAGGGACAGTTGTCTGTGTGACAAAGAAAAAGTAAGCAAAACACCAGTTTGCCAAACCACATTTTTAATATGCACTTTGAATGTAATGGAAGATAGAAAACTTTTTCGAGAATTGTTTGGAACCAAGTGTTTTAGCTACGGTCCAACTACAAAGATGGACAAGCACAGCAATTAAGGGAAAGTTTCGTTTATAGCATTATTAGGAGGTAAATACTGTCAGAATGCACCATGGAAACTTGAGCTTTAAGGACAAGTATTTTAGTTAGGCAGAAGTCTGCCAGAAAACCCCTTCAATTTTTGAGAATTATTTGGGAAGTTAGAGGTGATAGTAGCAGAAGTCGATGATTTATTAGATGTTAGGCCATAAGATGTTCTCAAGTCAAAGATGTGATCACTTGCTGCAAAATCATTACTCACATCCTTACTGGAGTTGGTCTTCTCTAACATTTCAGTTTTATGATATGATTAGAAGGGGGTGTACAAGCACAACACAGATTTGCTTTGAACTTTTTCAGTTAGCTCTTGCAGAAGTCTCCAAGTAGTGCGCACAAAATTGTGCATCATTGCAGTCTATGTGATGCAGCCAAGGCTCTCATCTCAAGTGACAAGCAGGGAGGTACTGAGAAGTCCTTGGTGGATGCACTGTCCTTTGAAGGGACATCTGTGTGTGGCATTGCTACCATGCCCTGATCTACCTGTCAGAAATCCAGGTACACACTGGGGAAGTTCACTTTTCTGCTTGGTGGAGCTCCTCTTTCTGCAGACACTGAGTGGGATGGCCATTTATTCTCAGCTCACAGCTCCATAAAAGGATGCTATTTCCATAGCCCAATTTTCTATTTTTTTTTTTTTAATATGAGAATAAATACATTATTCTTGAGCCAAAATTTATCCTTTGACAGGCACAGTTGTGCAGCATATGTTAGCCACTCAAATCTTAGTGCCATGAAGACCACATAAGGGCTTCAAGAAAATAAGGCGCTGCCAGAAAATGAAGTATTGCAATTCCCTTCTGTTGAAGCAAAGTAGCTTCCCATGCCTACATCCCTGCACTGATACCCTGAAACTGAACTTCAGTTTCTTTGCTGTTTCCAGTTTTTATCAGTGCTTGCAGAAATCTTCTAGTAATAAGAGCTTCTTTTCTGTCTCTGACTGAACTACTTGAAACCTAGCTCTTAGGAAGCACTGGAGGAGAGTAGAGATGACATCTAATTTTTTCCAGAAAAGCAGGTGTTGCTGAAACAGAATGTAAATATGGATGGATACTGCTGATGAGAGCTTTATAAAAGTACGTATGACACAATGAAGGGCTACTCTTGCAGGGAAGACTGGAATATGTTGTTTAAAGCCTGGTTAAAAGGGGAGAGTTCAGCTTTTGATTACCTTTTTGTTAACGCAGCGTAAAAACTACATGGCAGGCTGTTCTAGGAGTGATTATTATCTATTGATTATATTATACAAAGTATTATATTATGTTATCAGTGATTATATTATCTTGAGTATTACCCCAGGGGAGAGAATTTTCATTCCCTCCCTGCAGATCCGTAAGTGACTGAACTCTTTTAGGGGAGCATACCTTAGCACTTTTATAGTCCTTATTAAAAATAAATAAATAGCAGATTGTTTGAAGATAATTTTAAGGTTTTGGGAGTAAGAATCTATGAACTGAAGAGTCCACTGTGTGGCACAATTCAAGTTCCATTTAAGCTGCAGAAAAAAGTTGGATAAATAATATTTTGAGATTGAAGTTTGTGTGGGAGAGATTGGTGGTTTAGGACTTGAAAGTTAAATACTACGTTATTCACTCCTTTACAAAATAGAGATTGCATTTTTAAACTTTGCTGTATTTTTTCTTACTCTCAAGGTTTGCTTAAAATCTCATATTTCTGTATATGTTTTTGCATGCGTAATTGTTGTTTTGCCCAGTTAATCTCTGTAGTGATCTGTCTTTTTATGTTGTAAAAGCATGTCCTTGCAGTTACTTCAGAAGTTGTTCCAATGCCTTCTCAGTTGCCTTTGTAGCCTAACGTGGACTCATTTTTCCTCCTCTGGGAAAAAAACTGGGTTGAATTTTTGCCTTGATTGAAGAATTTGAAATCCCAATTTCCATCCCCTGTCCTAGACATAGAGTTATCATATATTAAGAGGTGACATACTTTCAGGCTTTCCTGTTGATTCTTTTCTGTGTTTTGTTTCAAACATGTTATGGGCTTTTTTGTAGTGGAGGAATTTAAAAGAGAATATATAGGTGGCTGTGAACATTTGGGAAGGTAATGCCCGTAGTTTAGTACCTATTTCAGTACATTTTCAAGCGCTTCATAAAGAAATATGAACAGGAAAAGTGATGGGTGTTATCTCAGAATGTTGTGTAGCCCTGTGGTTATGACCCTTGCTCAGATAAGGGACTTCACATTCATTCTTTTTAACACAAAGATTCAAATCTTTTTTGTCTTGAGCTGGAGATAGTTGATACTCTCCACCATTCTCCAAAGGAATACGTTGTGCTGAACAAAAGGAAGTGTGTGAAAGTTACCTTCTCCTAAAGGGGATACATAGAGTTGTTTTATTTGGTTTTAGCTTTAAACCACTCTTTCCCCTTTCTCCAAGGTTGAAGGATGAGTATTGTCCCTAATAGGGATCCTCATGAGTGCTGTTTCTCAGATAAAAAGGCTACCATAAAAATACATACTTTATAGAGTGTTGAACATTTTAAGTGGTGTGTTTGTCTCTTTTCACCAGTGTATGGCTGAATTTGTTGTGTGTTTTGAAATTCTAATGGAGAATTGGAGAAGTTAATGGTTCCTAACATAAGTTTAACTAGGTAGAAAAAATGAAATCAAAGTGAAGGGTGAATGACAAAGTTTTGACAGATTCTGTGGTACATTCTGTGGTAATAAATATTTGAAGCATTTTCTTTCAGAAAATCTTTAGAGATAGAGAATGTTTTTATTTTCTGAAACCTTAGTATTTCTTTTGGTTATTACAGTTATTTGATTTTTGTGCAGCGTTTTTTTCATAGCTAGTGCAAAACAAATTATTCCACTATGTTGGATCTTCTACTTCCTGGAAGAAAGGAAGCTTGGGTTTGTGCATTGCTCCATCCATACATAATGTACTTGTGTACATTTTTAGTGATCTGCTGCAAGTTCAAATGCCTAAAGCTACGTGAAGGAATAGATTATGTATAATATATTGTGTACCATAATACAATAAAATATAAGCATAAGCACCTCTTATGCCAGAAAATGTATATTTAGATATTGCAGGGATTCTTTTGTCATTTCCATCTCTTCACCAGTGGCTCAAAATTGATTCTAGCATCTATGCAAATTCCATATTCAGTACTTTCTCTGCAATCATAACTTGTGACCTTAGGCTTTAATCTTCAGATGCAATCCTAGCATGCCTAGTGTTCACATTACTCATGTCTACCATCATTGCAAAGTCATCCAAATTGTATTTATGGAATTTATATGTGCCATGGTGTACTGACAGTTTTATGGGAGAAATTAATCAGAGAATCTAGAGATAAGTTTGTTACTTGCCACTTTCTTCTCATCTTTCTGCCTCATTATAATTAATCAGCTTTTTTTTCCTTTTTTTATAGCAGGCTGACATAATTTTAATGATGTTGCTTCTGAGCAAGCTTTAATTATATTTTATAATCTATGCTGCATTATACTTTCTCCTTCCTTGTGCTAACAGGGTGATAATCTGTAAAATGATGCTTGTCTTCAGGCTTGTGCAGACAAGGAGTGATGAACAATATAGACACAAGCTGTTTTTCTCTTAAAAGGAATGTCAACCATCAATATAGGTTTACTTGCTCTCAAGCCGACGATATTCTTGATATAATTGAATTCTTCTTTTCAAGTAACATGGCCAGAAGTGAATGGGAAATGGTATACAAAGGCTTACTGTATTTAATTATTGCAACTATGCCACATGAAGTAGAAGGCTACCAGAGTGTTCCTGATTTGTCATGCTGCATGTTTTCAGGAGTACGATTTTAGCACTCCTGTTGCTCTGAACTTCAAGTGTTTTCCAGCATGATGACATGAGAAGGCACCTCAGTTGATTCAGTGTTAAAATGGATTCACAAAAGCCCGTGATGTAGGTTCACTGCTGAACGTAGTAGGCGTAGATTTATAGTTTGATTCTAGACAGCTTGAGTGTATTTAGTCAAAGCTCACAGGTATAAATGACATTTTTATACAAGTGTAAGACTAGACTTTGCTGAATCAATGGTCTCACCATCACTGCAGTATTCACAAGAATTTGGGGTTAATACCCTTTTTCAGTCTCACCTGGTTTTGGAAAGCAAGATTTTGGCGTCAATGTACAGTAGCATCAATACTCAACAATCTGTGGTGGGTCAGATAGTTGGATACTGTGATTTACAAGCTATATTTTATCTATTATCTAATGCCCAGCTGAACAGCCCAGGTGCAGAATGTCTATTATTTGCTAAATGAGAAGTAGACTACACTTAAGGGAGGTCAGCTTCTTTTGGCCTTCTAAAGGAACACAGCTCAAACGGAAATCCTGCTCTAAAGTAGCTTCTTAATGTGAAAGTGCTGCTAGGATTTAATTTCTTTTCAGAAAACAGGCGCTTTGTGAGCATTACATCTAAGTTCTGCATTGTCTTTTGCCTTGAGGGATTTGCAGAAATGTGTCAAATCAGACCACTTCTACCTATTTATCTATTTAAAATCAGCACATTTGTGTTCACTGTGGTTGTGAGAACAAAAATATATCCAACTTCACATACAGGTTTTAAAATAAAGGTGGAGAAGTAATCCAGAGAAATGTAGTTTAACTTTTTAACTTTTAACATAAATGCAAAGTTATATTTCTACAATTCTGCACTGAAATTTCAGTAAGGTAATCTCATTACATAGCCTGGCATTTAAAATTCTTGTCTTACTTAGGCTAACATAAATAAAGAGAAGCAAAAGTGGTTTCCATCTGTATCACGAAAAGCAGGTGCAGAGTTTCTGAAAAATTACTAGGCCTCAGATTTTTAATGAGTGATGAAGATAGGAATGTTTTTTGTCATTGCTGGCTATGTCCATTTTTTAACTTGCTGTTCTCTCACCTCACATATGAGTGGTCTTACCCTGCCCTTTCTTCTTCCCTTTCCCCTTTATTTCTTTTGTACAGATACCTGGCTTCAGTTCACCCTTTGTAATTTATTTGCGCTCACTCCTCTTGCCTATACTTTTTACTTTTCTTCCACCCATTTATGTGACCATTTTCATTCTTTGCAAGGAAGAAGCGGTGCTTTCTGTATGCCTCGAATATCAAACACAGAAAACTTTACTTTCCATTCCAAACTTGATGAATAACATTAAATTTTCTGCTGAATAAAACTAATACATATTTTAAGATAAAGAAAAAATATTAAAAATTTATGAGTCTTTTGTTTTTAACAAAAATGTTTAAAAATGTTTTTTCACATTTATATTATGCTGAAATCAACATAGTGTTATATGTAAATACCCTTTTTTGATAGCTGTAAAGATCTCTGAATGATAATTTAAATTGTCAGATATCAGGGCAACATCACTTCTTTTACTAATTTATCTGAGGATTTTGACTGTTCTTAAAATTGATCTTAATTTCCTAAAGCAATCAGCAAGAGTTAGTTGCAAACAGTTTAGTCAGTCTCTCCTTAAACTCTCCACAGGATATTAAAGGATGATGAGTGAAAATCACAAGCCTTCTGCAGCTGATGTTTTCTCTTGGTTGTTTTCTTTTCCTTTTGTTGCTTTATAAGGTTATTTTCTTCTCCTGTCTATAAAGCACTGAAAATTTTGCTGTGCTTGAAATGAAGTTGAATTACAGTGTGATTTAAAACTTGTGGACAAGTTTTAAATCATACTGTATATTAAATCACACAAATAGACTGGAGAGTCTCAGTAGCCCTTGGCTGTGCATGTCTAGAAGATATGAGCACAGCTTTAATTGCCATGTTCAGAATCGTGATACGGATCACTGGGATGGGAGCAGCTCAAATTGTGATTCAGGAATAGTGGCTAGGAAGCTACTGATAGTCGTTCTAATTAAAGGTACATTGAATATATTAAAGCAAGCTGCACTCAGCACAATGTTTCAGTTGACCATTCCGTAGGAATTCCGTAGGAAGGACCATACTCTGTAATACTTAAGTCAGTTGGAAGTATTTATCAGAGTGTGAAATTTGGAGGGGTTATGTGCATGTGGTTCTTTGCTGGGTAATAACTGGCAGAAATAAAATAATCTCATTTGTGGTACCTTTTAGGGTTTTTTTTGAAGAGGACTTTGACTGTTTCTCCATAAGTCACTTTGTCATGGATGCAGTGACACGCTTCACTCTTAAGAGAGAAGTAGCAATATGTTTATTGATGTAAAACTGTGATTAAACGTGGTTTGATAGTAAAATGTGGGTGTGGTTTAACAACATTAGATAGCTTCATGGAGGACAGAGTGACACAAAACTGCCAGGGAGACCCTCCTGTTGAATCATGGGGTTCAGAAAAGAGCCCCTTGCATTCTTCCTTCTTTTCTGGGGAGATTTTAGGTGTGTCTGGACCCATATTTGGTCAGTGGTTTATGCCTAAAGGATTGCATGTGCATAGTCAGTCCTTTATCTCATTTAGCTAAGATTTCTAAGTCTCAGCCAACTTATTCCCAATTTTTTTACCAAGTACCTGACACGAATAAGGATTCTCTCAGCCTCGAGGACCAACCTGGAAGGGTGTCTCTCCTCCAGGGGAGATCCTTGTGCGCAGCCCACTGGCATGCAGGAGAGTCCAGCAGGCTGTGGGCTGCCCACTGCTTATGGAGTGTGATGATTGAATTATATTTGCATACCAGTTGTAGTTTGGCTGGTGCATGGTCAACAACTTTAGCTGTTGAGAAATATTTACAGCCCTCAGTTTAAGCCAGATCCTGACTGCCACGCGTGGCTGTTGCTAAAGCAGAATGGGGTGGGGGAACACATGGCCACACTCTTTTCTTATCGTAGTTACAATTTTCACTTTACTGCACACTGTCTTGTGAGACCCATCACCTGCATATTAGGATAGTTAAGGAGAGACTTTCAGTTCACCTCTTAACCGTGCCATGCTGATGAGGATAATTCATCCCCATCTTGAAAGTATTTCCTCTGTTCCATTGTACTTGGAAAATATTAATGGCCCTGGATAATCATGCATAAAGAAGAGAAACCCGAATCCAAGACTAAGCTTTGTGGCACAGGTAAGTTCACCTTTTGTCTTCCTCCATTTTTAATAATTAATTCTTACTAAGACCTTTTCTTTTGTCTGTAAGTGGGCTTTAATTCATTTTAGAATTAAATGAATGAGGTTTTTTTAGAAAAAAATTATTTTTTCTTCTTTGGCACTCTTACACAAGCAATCAAACCTCATTGCAGGCATGAATCTTACACTGCGAGACAGTTTCTCACTTCAGACAAATCATATCCATTACTTCACAATTTTGCTTCCCAGTTCAGTAGTGTGCTTGGAGGATTTCAGGCATGTCTGACAGGTGCAATCCTCTTTTCATGGATGTGGGCTGGCTGGCCCTTCACTGCATATGATCTTTCTCTCTTATTAATGTGTCTTCACAGCTGAAGACAGAACCGTTTCTTCATCTGGTTGGTTTTTTACCTGTGGGGATATCTGTGCATATTGGATATCTCCTGGAGTTTATTCAGGATGGTGTGTATGACAAATTCACTTGCCAAAGGTTTACCTCTTTTCCTCATTAATTTCTGGACCTGTGACCTTCTAATTGTTTCAGTGCACCTTTCAGGTCTTGGCTACCAGCACAAGGAACTCTCTAATTGATTCCAGGATATTAAATATTTAGTCCATGCCTAAAGTCATGCTCCATTATCAAGTGTTCTTTTACCTTGTGGTAATCAAAATAGTAAGTAAAGCACTTCTCCATCAGAAAGATATCTCTCTCAGGGGATCACCTTCAGCTTTCACTGTTTAAAAAATTGGCAGAGACTTCAACCTCTCTGCAATTCGATTTCATCTGTCACCACAATGTCACTCTTGTCCCTTAATGGTCCTACCGTCTCTTCATCATGCTGATCATATCCTGGATTTTTAAAGACTTGCTTGCAATTCATCTTTATTTGCTGTGCTATTTTTATTTCACTGGTTGCTTTTATATCTGCTCATCCATGCTGAGATTCTAATTTAATTACTGTTTGTATGCCTTTCACTAAGCCTCCTTCGCTAATATTCATACATTCCAGTGAGGTATTTTCTCAGTCCTTTTGTCAATCTGCCTTTCTAGGCAAATGTCACGGAGCTGTGGCATTTCAGCAATATATTATTTACTTTCTAACTCCTATAGTCAATGTCAATACTGCCTTGTATAGTCAGTTAATCTTTCTCAATTCCTCTCTTTTCACTTGTTCTTACCTTTGTGCTTCAATCTATTTGCTTCCACATGGTTTTAGCTGTACCCAGCCTTGACAGTATATGTCTTCTTCCCGTCCTAACTACTACTTCAATAAAATTTGTGTTGCTGAGATTCCTTAAGACACACTGCCTTAAAACACACTGTCATGTTCATTCTATTCCCTTGAAATTTCATATACATGTTGAATTTAGCCACTTTCCAGCTATTCCAGCTATTCTTCCCACTGGTCTTATTACTTCAAATAGATGCTGTCTAGTCTCTGTGTCTCTGGTTAATTCAAATTTTACACTGCTGTCATTTCAACCTTTTAAAATGCTATTTTTTAATCATTTTGTAGGCCAGTTGTTCTTTCTTCTGAGAACAATCTATCCCTATAACTAACCATCTGAAGCTTTTTCAGCCACCATCGGTACTAGTTCTTTTCTGTCCACATTCTTCTCCCAGTCAGTTCTTAGGGAATTCTAAGTCCTCCTTGATAAATCAGAGTCTGTCTTTTTCTTTGTTGTTAGTAATGTAGCATATATCCATATTCTCATTTTCTGGAATATAATACTGAATATCTTCCAGACAGTTTTTGTCATCACATGATAAAGAGAGCACCTTGCAGTTTTTCATTGAGAAGTCAACAGGGGTAGGAAATAGAGCATCAGCTGTTCTTCAGAAGACCTAGACTAATGGTGATGAGTGGAATGAGTGGAAACACAGATCATCTTGCATTCTGTGGTGTACTAGAGTAACCCTCAAGTCACTGTCCAACAGCTTATTTTGTCATAGAAAATACAATGTAAAGCAGAGTCACCCATTCAGATGTTTCCATCTGTGATACTCCTTTAGGACATCTTCCAGGCAGCTCAGTGTTGGGACTTCATTGAGCCTTCAGCTGTCCCAGGTGTGTCCCGTCCCAGCTCCTTGTGCACCCCTGGCCCACTCACTGTTGGGGTGCTGTGCGGAGCAGAAAAGGCCTTGATGCTGTGCAAGCCCTGCTCAGCAAGAGTTAAAACATCCCTCTGAGTCTTATCAGCACTGCTTTGGTCACAAATCCAAAGCTCAGCACAATACAAGCTACTGTGAAGAAGTTAAACTGTCCTAGCCAAAACCAGTAGAACTGGGGTAAATATTTGCAGTGCTTTAATAAGGTCCTGGCTCCAGACCTGTGGCCCAACCATTATGTACATTAGTTGCAGGCTGTAGTCCCCAAAGGGACAGTGGAAATAAGAGACAAATTTGAGTACACAGATTTCTGGAGCTCAGAGACAAGCATCTTCTGTAGCAAAGCTGTAGCATCTGATGCTTCCATTAAAGAATAAATATAATTATATACTGTCAAGTTTGAAATGACTTTTGATTGATTCACTTATAAAGCCTAATTTTAAGTAGAATTGACACTTGATATTTACTGTGTATTAACACATATTCTAAGTATGGTTGCACCAGCAGGCATAATGTGAAGCCCTATGAGGAAAATTTGTGCTTGACAAGACTCAGATGGGCTTATTGTTAGTTAGGCTGTATTTCATAAATGTTTCATGCTGACCCAAGGATATGCTTGTGTACAAACAGAATGCAAGCACTTCTGTCTAAATAGGTTTCCTTGTGATTTTATAACAGCCTTTTCTTTCGTATAACGCAGACGGGAGTTTTAGAGAACCAAATGTGCCATGTTTTGGGGTGGGTTTTTATGGAGTTTTTTATTGATTTTTTTTTTTTTTTTACACATTTGCTACATTCTGTCTATTCTTCTGCAACTACACACAATACTTGACTTGTGGTGCATTTACCTGTGTTTGTTTCCCTGCTGTTAGTGCTGAAGATGATGTGTGTGTGTTTTGCACTGTCAGAGAGCTAATCAGGGTCTACCCTTAGTTTGGTGGCAGCAAGGCTGTAAGTGGTGTAACTCTTGGAAACAGTGATTGGATTTATTTCTAGAGTCAGAAATGGTTTATAATGTTTCCAGTTTGGTGTATCTGCAATGCAGTGTCACCCCTACTGTCTTCTTATTTTCACCTCTCTCTTCAAGTTGCAACTTCTATTTTTTTCTGGGAAGCTAAGTGCGATGTTTTAGTATAGTTGTTTTGTTTTATAAAGCTCAGCACATGGATATTCCTTATTCATTTTTTAATGCAAATGGAAAACGTGTCCACTTTCCATCCAGTTGGTGGGACACATTAGTCTTGGGGATAGGAAAAAAAAAAAAAAGCAGGGAATGGTTTTATCATAATGATTCTTAATTTTTTGTATCAAAATTACTCTTTGAGTTGCAGAAACATAGCTCTCTAATTGTTTGCCTATTCTGTCCTTCCATGGATGTACTATGGAAGTTGCACATAGGCTCCTAGGAGGTTTTTTTCATTTTGTTGCAGGGAACATGGACTAAAATAAACTCAGTACTGACGCATGCAACTACTTTTTGCTTGAGCAGCATTAAGTCTATCCATTGGATAGATTAATCTGAGTCTGAATCAATCTGCCCAACCTCAACATGCCTTTTTTTCCAGAGGATATTAGGCTAGAGAGAAAAAGCCAGAAAAGTTGTGTTTTAATGGATCACACTAACACAGTGCATTGAAGACAAACCTTTTTTGGGAGAGAAAGAGGCAATTCTAAGGTTGCGTTGTGGTAGCATGAGAAGTAGATGTCATCTTCTCTTTGTACAGTGAAAGTAGTGCTGCATATGTAAATAAAATGTTCAGCTTACTTTGTAGCAAAGAAGTAAAACACATTGAAATTCAATATATGTTTAAGATGAAGTGTTATTGCATGTGGGCCATTGCACAGCATGCCTTTGAGAGATTGCTGAGAGTAAAGAAGGATACTGCCTAAATTACTGGTCGGAAGAATTGTCAGGTTGCAGCAAGTCATCATTTAGAATAAATGAATTTGGCATGTATATTTTATATAGCTTTAAAGCAATAGCGGAAGGAAATTATGTTCCATATACAAGATTTCCAGTCAGCTTAAATGGCCCTGCCTTTGTTATAGGCATAATAAATTTGCTGAATTGCAATTAATTTAACTTTCCACAGAAGGAAATTGTTCATCTGAGCTATTCTTTGTACTTAACACTTACCTGCCTCATTTTTTATAACAAAAAAACCTGACTTGGTGGGAATTTACTTGCAGCTCAAAGGCAAAATTGAACATTTGCTTTTGTCTCACATCTGGTTTGGTAAAATAAAACCTTAAGGAAGCTCTTGTTGAGAAAATGAATACATTTTTTAAAAATGTTTCAACCAATACTGGTAGGCATAAAAACTGAATGTGTGTGTCAGATAGCATCTGAAATGAAAATGATTAAGGATCACATTCTGGTGCCTCTGATTAAGAGTGGTAGCTGTGTCATTGGTTCCACAAACCATATAAGATCAGGTAAAGCATCCGAAGGTTTTTTTTTCTGATTTGCTTCGTCATACAAATCACTTAACATTTTATAGATTATTCATTTAGAGAAAGCTGCCTGCAAGAAAGCGCATTTTTAAGAAAACGTGGCAGCTCAGAGTTAATTTTACACACACTTCACCTCAGCATTATTAAAATAGACAAGCTTTCTGCATGTGAGTGTATTACTATTCTGACTGGATCTAATATGCATTTGTTTTGTTTTTGCAAGTCTCTTGCAAAAAACAGAATTATGATATTCAAGCATCAATACTTGTTTATCAACAGCTTCATTTTCTAATTGTCCATGTGGTAGTATTGGATTTGAGATAACGAATAGGATTTTTTTCTCATTTACAAGCTTAACACTAAAAAAAGGTATTATATATAATTGTTTTTAAAATTGCTGTTTCTTCATGTTTACAACTTAAACAATTTCCTCCATAATTTGCAGCCAAAGCTTACTTGTGACCAATAAGACTGCAGAAAAATAATTTAAAAATAGTTTTTATGATTGCTGTGTTTGAGAATAATCTTTGTACATCAAAATATACAAAGCATTCAATTATTTTCAAAATAAAGAAATGATTGCTAATTAGATAAATTACTCTAATGGGTTGTTGACAATTCTTTTCCCTTTGAAACCCTTAGTGAAAACATAATATTTCTGAGTCTTGGATTATAAAAACCCCTCTTTTTCATATTATCTCTAATTTTGTAAAATTTTAATTCAAGCTTACCTTTGAAAGCATGTCAGATATACATCTACAAATCACCATAAAAGCAGTTACTACTAATACTTGCAAGTAATTAGAGAAATAATGTTTTTTAGCAGCAAGACTCATTAACTTTAAAAGTCTTTGGCATGTTATCAGCATTGAGAGAATTTGCATTCAACTGGCATGAATACAGAAGCAACTGCAGAAATAGCTGTATATAGCTAAAAAAAGACCATGGCTTCAGACAGGTGTTGGTGCAAACGTGCTTTTCTCAGCTTTGTATCTGTGTAGAAAAATCTTTCCTTTCTATGCTCATCAGCACTGCTTATCTTGCAGCAACTTTTCACCTTTCTGGAAAAAACCTCTCTATGCCACTGTAGAGGCCTTTTCTGAAAGCTGATTGAGGTCTTTTCTTCAACTTTGGGTGTCTTTAGACAAGATGCAAATTCCTCTGTTCCTGAACCAGCATTGATTAAATTGTTTTTTCCTCTCCCCCTCCCCACACTTCCACCCACCAGTGTTCAGCTCTGCAGATCATTTTGTGGTACAGAAGTGTTTCTATATCTTATGAGCTTTGTGAAAAAAGGATCGTTTGCATGCGTAGGAAGACTTTCCTAATGCATCACCTGAAACATAACACTATGGCAGTTTATCCAACTGGATTCTTCCTTGCCTTCCCAGACAACAACAATTTGTAGTCAGTTACTGTAATCATCATTATTCCTGTAAGCACTTCCCCGAGAAATTAGCCATATACTGACTTTCCACTGGCAAGTAGATAATTTTTTTTTTTCCTCAGTGTTCGGGGAAATAAAAAAGCAGGCAGAGCTAAGTGGTGGGGATGTCTCATAGGGTCTGGTATGCACTATGATGGGATATGAGGTCACCTACCGGAGATTTTTACATTATTTTCAAGGGAGAAGAAAGCTCACAAATTTCAAGCAATTTGATTTAATAGTAGAAATTCTGGGATAGATAGTAGGGTATTTTTTATTTACATTCTGTCTTTCATAAAATAATGCAGAAGTATTTATTTTTTCTTTCAGGGGGTTTCTTTTCCTGGTGTATCTCTTTCTCACTGGTACTAGAGATGCTGTGTATCTCTCAGTTGGGGTTTAAATGTATATAGTGTGATTGGTTTGGGGTTTTGTATCAGATTTTTATCCCTGAAATACAGAAGGCATGCTCTGGCTTGGTAAGGAGGAATAATATCTTGAAAGGTTGGAGGGAAAATGAATGAAAACTAATCTGCTAGCCACTGACAAAAATGATGGAAGCCATGTCCTGAATCCACCTGAAATTAGGTGAAGAAAAGTGGAGGTACCTGTGAGAAAAGTCTAAGCTAGCATCTTGGTGGAGCAAGCTGATGTGATAAATATATTCAGCGGTCCTCTAGCAAGTTTCCTGCCTTGCTCACATAACAGCATCAAGCCTAAGAGAGCATCTCCATGTTAGAAAATAACATTTTTTCTAAAGGACATGAAGCATTTCTATTAGTTCAGGGAATAAATATTTTCTATGGTCTCTTATCTCTAATTTCATAATGGCTTCCATTTGTGTTCTGTACCAAACTTGTCACAGTAATGAATGCACAGAATGAATGGAACCATGTGTCAATCATTGCCCTAAATCCAACCCTCAGTCTCCGGGATGCATCCTGCAAATCCCTATTCCAGACACAGTTTAGCAGGTGAAGTACTGCAGTGTCAAACACACCACCAAAACACTCAGCACGTGTTTGTGGCAGGAGTTTTCTCAGAGGCCTGATGTGTTGGGCAGCCTGAGCCTCCCCAGGGCATCCAGCACAAACCTGCACAGAGCAGCTGCTCGGGGTGCTCAGGGAGGTAGGAAACTCATGGATCTGCTGTCATCTCTTAGAAAACAGACACTGTGAGGAAAGCCTCAAAAAGGAGACAATTAAAGAGTGTTAAAATACACCAGGGAGCTCCAGGCCTAAAAGGTAATATGGATAAAGAGTATTTTAAAAGAGAGGGAACTTGCCTGAAGGGAGGGAGCCATCATTGTGTTGGAGATGGAAGGAATACAGAAGCTCCTGGAAAGCTGCTCATCTCTTGGTGGAGACAAGGCCATAAGCTAATGGAATCATTTGAGAGAATAAGTAATGCATACAGAAGCAACATTTATTTTCACTTCTGAGGAAGGAAATTCTTGGAGATAGGAGTACTTTAAATATAGTCTGCTTAGCATAAAAGCAGTTCAAACAGCAGTAATGGTAATTATTGTGCCATAGTTTAATACAGAGTAATAAAAGACTGGCATATTTTATAAACATCTTCACACAAATACTTTTTCAGGATTTATGGTAAAGTCTCTATGTATTTAGGAATTCTGCATTTTAAGAAGCTGTATTTATTCACTTAGCTAATATTCATAATATTTTGACAACTTTTGTCTTTAACAACTTGTGTATTTGTAACCTCAGGGTTTCTCACAGTCTATCTTGAGGCAAATTGTTAAATTGGACTTATTGTTGGGCTATGTTGCCACAGGTTTTCAAAGATACAGTGATATATCTGCTAAAGGATTGACAGTGAACAAAAAATCCTCTCCCCATTCCCCCAGTCCCTTGGAAGTTAAATCTTTCATCCAGATCCGCTGACAATGTGTTCAAGAGAGAACATTGGTAAGTCAGTATAAGCATCAAATGTTGGCCCTATGAAGTGATAAATGGATGCCCGATTTTTGAGGGAAAGTTTCTCTTATCTGTAGTGACCCAGCTTTTGAGGGTTACCTGACGCACAGGTATGTAAAGCATGTGAGGGTGGAGGTCCCAGGATTCTGCGATGGGGATCCGGGTTTGTAGTAATTATTACAAATTACTACAAAACTACCATTAGTAAAGATACACTAATGTTCCCAAACACCCTACAGGCCACTACAAAATTACCTCTAGAGAGGCAAGTACACATACTAAAACACAAAACAGAATTTCGGCTAGTGGAACAAGTATCTCATTACAAACCTTTACGTGTGTGCGCCTATAAATGTATTATGTGAGGTGTCACCACTGTGATACTCAGCAAACCACTCCCAGGAGTGGGGCAAATCAGTGGCAGAAAAGTCTCACTTCAAAGCTGACCCATGGAGGCCAGAGTCAGTCAAGTGTCCCTAGCCAGGCTCCCAAACTGCCCAGGAGATTTTGTGCAGGGAAGTTCATTTCAGGTACCTAGCAGTTCACTTTTTATCAATTTTGGTGTAACTGAACGTCAGACATCAGTTCCCAGGATTACTGTTGCTGCTTTGTGTTTCCCTGAAAGGTCAGGTCCTTATCGCAGTTTCTTTCTCCTGTACCCTTCAAGCTATTTGTCCTGCACCCATCAGGTTTTCTTTCTTTGCCCTGCACCCATCAACATCTCTGCCTTACACCTATCAAGGTTTCTTTATCCTGCAACTGCTCCCCATCTGGGTTTCAGCAGAGCTTATCAGGGATGTCTCAGGGCTCCCGATAAGGGGATGTCCTTTGTCCGTTTGTTTACAAGTCTTTGTGGCAGCTCAAGATATTATACTCTGAGATAGAAGTAAAATCTGCAGTTCAAAAATAAAATATAACTTCTGTTTTCAAAAGTATTTTATTTAGTTAAAATATTTACTTTTAATGTTAACTGCTGGCCTTTCTGATCTGCACATTTACCTGTAAGTAAGAAAACCTACCCTAGGCCTGTGCGCTTGAGAAAGGTGCTAATTGAATATCCACAAAACATGCGCAGTACCCGTCCCTCCCTTTACTAATTTATCTTTTACTTGCCATACTTTGCGGGTTTGTTGTCTTTTTCTCGGGGGTGGGAGGGGAGTGTTTGTTTTGTTGTTTTTGTTTAGGTTTTTGTTTGTGTTTGTTTGGGGGTTTGTTGTTGTTTTTGAGGGTTGTTTTGTTTGCTTCTTCCTGACTTTTTTTAATCATTCAAATCAATGCATTCACCTTTTCTGTGGAAGCATAATTGTTCAACATTTGAGCTACCATATAAAGCCTTTTCTGCAGGAATTAATAGAAGCCCTTCAGAATGAGTGGTGCTGAGTAATACTGGCTGGAGGTGGGCATGGGGAAGTCCCTTGCCAGTGAACTCAGTCATCTCAGACTACCAGAACAGTGACTCAGTTGCTGTGATCATTGGTGAAAAGGCTCATGCGGGAAAAGGAGATCGAATGCCCTTTTGTTCCACCAGCCATTCCCGTCTTAACTTCTGGTACTCCAGCTTCAGAAAGTCTGGGTATTGAGTCACTGTCCACTTTGTAGGGCATTCAGTTGGCAAGGTCACGCAGCAAACGGCAGCTCGATGAAGAATCCCATACTCTTTTATGTTTGGCTTCTTTCTCTGCTCTCTAAACAGGAATGACAGGTCTACCCTTTTCAGGATGCTTTCCCCTCTTCAGACATTTTTGACTAGCTGGGTATGGGTTGTCGGAAATTTATGTTATTGGATTATAATTTATTTGTATTCTTATACCTCCTTAGTCTCTCTGTGCTGTGGCAGATTTTATTTTTATTTTATTGAAGTGCTGTTAAAATGGGTTGGATTGTATAGAGATAAATTTTGAGGTCTTAATCCAGTATCTGATGTTGTCAATGAATACTGTAAAGAATTAAATTTAAAAGGGCTGCAAATACTTCTAGAATAGCTCTGTTTTGATTCTAGTCGCTTTTCATAAAGTAGTTGCAAGACTGTAGCTTTTCTGTCTTTTTTGTCTTTTTTGTTTTGTGAGTTTGTTTTGGGTTTTTTGCCATAAAGTAAGATGTCTGGCAGTGCATCTGTGAATTTTATTTTGCGCAGTCATAGGCATCACACCACTTGTCATTTATATGTCTCAATCTATTAGACAGAGAGAAGGAAGGAAAAAGAACAATTCTCATTCAGAGTCATTTTGCTTGGTTGGAGGATGTAAAGTAGGTAGAAAACATCAAGTTTACAAGAATTATTGGAGGATCTTTCAGTCATTAGAATAGTAGTCCTATTCACTCAAAGAACAGCACAATTCTCAGAAAGCAAAATTCTCTGTATATTGATTATGAAATGTGGAATACTAAAAACTGCTGACAAATTGTACAGATGCAGGGGGAGGTAAGAAGGGACTTTCAGAGAAGTGAAGTATAACACAAAAATAGGAGGAAGATTTTTGCATTTTCATGGATGTGTAAAAGCTGAGGGTAAAAGTCATTTAGGGTTTCACTCATGCTTGTATGCATCATTTTTCATGTTTTGTATAAAAGGGGGAGTAGACCTTAAAGAGGTGGGGGTTTTACTGACACACAGACTGAAGTTTTGAGAAAGAGAATATGTTCTAGTATTTGTCAAGAGAAAAGAGTCTTAGGGAAAAGGTTATCAGCATTGATTCCTTTATTAGAAAAAAAGAAACATGCATGTTGGAAATCTAAAGTGAGACAACTTCGACAAGGCTGAAGTAAGATGGCAGGACACAGTGCACACAGGAATGGAATGCTGCCTCCATTTTTTGCAAAGCCTGGAGTACATGTTGAAAGGTATTTGCAGTTTTGACTATTCAGTGCTCACACAGGTGGACACATCCTAATGGTTCACCTTTGACAAGGGAAGCGTGTGTTACTTCACTGGCTTTGTTCTACCAAGAAAGAAGTAGAATATCTGCTGTCATTTCCTAAATGCAAAATTGATCAAAATTGCATTATAAAATTTTATAGCATTTTGGAAGTGGAGGACCTGCAAAAGTGGATAGCAACAATGTCTCTGAAAAGTATTAAATATGAAGAAGATTTATCCTGACTTATATTTAGTTTTATCTTATTTTACTAAAGTTAATAGTGATACAGAAACAAGAGTTGATGGTGTCAAAGAGAAAAATACGGTATTCTTTTCTAATGGAGGTCTTGATCTGCCTCCACAGAAGGCAAGACATGGAGTCTTCCATGAATTCATAACTGGAATCCTATTGCATTAAGAGAGATCTCATTCTAATTAGGATTCTTGCTATGAACAGATACAGAACACTTTTTTTTTTTTCCTATTTAAACTCCAGGACTGGACTAGAAGCTAGTACAAATTGATGTGTTGTCATTAGCGAGCACATGTATGCACTGACCGAGAAGACCATGGAGCCAGGCTGCTAGAGCTGCTCATGAGAAACACTGTCTTCTGATAAGGAACAGTGCCAAGGAGCAGGAAGGTTCACTTAGCCTCAGCATGAGTGCCTTCACCCAGATGGAGCAAGGGCAAGATTTGATTCAGTCTCCTCCTGCATATGCACTCATTAATCAAATGCTTTGAAAGTACAGGTAACAAGTACATTATGTAGTAGACTGGAAACAGTGGGGAGTTAGGATTAATTTGTTCTGTTTCTAGATGATCTAGAGGCTTGCAGGCTACTTCTGTCTGCATTTCCCTAATGAAGAGTAACAATATTTACCCAATTATTAAAAACATGGTAGGATGTGCTCTCTAATTCTTTTTGCCAGATTTTAACTTTACTTTAAAGCTTAGATTGCAGCCTACTATACCTAATTGACTGTGAACAAAATGAAACTTAAGCTTAGTAGAAAAAAAAAGGGTATATATGTAAATATGAAGCTAAACTGTGTTTAGGCAGAAATTAATTGTAGTTAGCTTGCGTATTTCTTTATCTGTTTTAAGGATACTTGTCAAAGATACAAAGGTAAACAGTTGCAAAAAGAGACCAGAATTTTCAGTTTTCCCTGGTTACACAGAAGAATTTTGAAGGAAAAACTACTTAGTGGAAAGTATCCCGGACACAGGCATAAAAATGGAGAGGAGTGACTGGAGAATAGCCCTGCAGAAAGAGGATGGGGTTGTTCAGGTTGACAGCAGAGTCAGTATGGGTCAGGTGCGTCCTGGGGTGCATAAAACACCAGCTGGTCAAATGAGGAGATTTTATCTTGTTGCATTCAGTGTTAGGGCAGCCTCGCCTTGAGCACTGTGTGCAGCTCTGGGCTCCACAATTTAAAAAGCATGTGAAAGGCACTTAAATGTATCCAGAGGAGGGCAGGTGAGCTGGTGAAAGGGCTGGGAGCCCTGTGAGGAGTGGCTGAGGACTCTGAGTTTGTCTAGTTTGAAGAGAGGGGGGCTGAAGGGAGACCTCATTGCTCTCCACAGCTTCCTGAGGACCTGAGGGGACCTGAAGAGGGAGGTGCTCTGTTCCCCTCTGTTCCATTCCATTCTAATGAAGTTGCAGCATTAAGAGGGTCTCTTCCTGACAACCAAGATAACCAATGTGTACATTTTAAATAGCAGAATGAGCTACAAATCTCTTGCTCATAAATATAATCTTAGCAGCACAATGTTTTCCCTGATACAATGTAGACCTGAGTGTACTTCTGGAAGGACAAGAAACTACGGTTCACGGTTCACGTTAGCATCATTTTTCTTCAATCAGCAGGTGGCTCAGCTTCACAGGGAAGGCTAAAAGAACCGGTTAATGCAGTGCAGGTAGAGGATTTTTTTTTTTCATATTCCAGTTTTATAGAAATGAGGGAGGAGAATAGGAAATGACAGCAACCCAATAATCAGTTTATCAGCTCTACTGTCATCACTAAATGTCATTGTCATCAGAAGATATTGTTCCGGAATACTTCAGAGGACAAAAGGATGATTTGACAAGCTCAGAAGAGCTATGGATTGTTGAGGAAATGGAAGAATATTAGAAGGAGTCAATTTACATACCTGAATCATGACAGGTTTATTGTTTAAATATTTCTGCATAGTAACTAATAAATGTGTCCCTTTTCTGTTTGCTTTTTTGTTACAAAATGATGGAGAAAAGTGAAACTATATTTTCATGAAGTCATGGGCAGCTCTAACAAATCCATTTTTAGTGCATGAAGAAGGAGAAAATACAGTGCACTAAGCAGGATGGTGTACTATGCTGTGTTACTCTGCAGTGACACTTTAGCAGTGCAGTAACAAGTAGGATCTTTGCCTTGTATTTGGTGTTTTGGAAGCAGTTTTGTTTGCCACAATGGTTGCCACCACTGAAACCATTCAATTCCAATATATATTGCAATTAATACATTAAATGATTTTATTTCACTGCAAATACACATTCTGTCTTTTCTCAAATATCCTTCACTGAGAAGTTAATTTTTATATTCTTCTACTGTTCTAATATTTATTTCTTTATTATTATTTATATATGTGGCTCCTCTTTAAATAATGGTGAGGGTTCTGTTTAGCAAGGAGGCGAGGGAGACTGGCAAGAGCTTTGTAATATATAAATGTGTAAGCTGTAGTCTAGATGGTAGTGGGGTTACTGTACAAAATGTTAGATACGGCATTTCATGTGTGATTATGAGATTTTCAATTGCAGAGAAAAGTTTTTCGTTCCCCTGTCTGTTTTAAACAGGTGGCTTAGCTTTCTGCTTGAGCTGGGGCTCCTAGACTTTGAAAGGGTAAAGGATCACCAGGGAAGGAACTTTACTCCAAAATTTCTGTGTCTCTCTGCAGGAGCACTAGAATAATGAAATTTGCTATGTCATTTGGAGCTATTCTGCTCTAAAATGTTGTGCCATAAATGAATGCTGTGCCACTGAAGTTGAAACAAGTCACAGCTGTATTCAAAAGAGAGCACATCAGACAGTTTTTAATTAAACTCCATTAGAAATAACTCTTTGAGCAAGAGACCCTATTGTTTTTGCAGACTTCCACTATCTTTGCTCTGAAAATTATTTGGCTATTAATGGGGCTTGTATTCTCATAGTTAGTTCCCTGTTTTCCTTTGAGATTTCTTTCACTTTGTAGCAGCATTAAAAAAAAAACAAACTCTACCTTGACTTCTCATAGTTCCTTTCCAGTAATGCATTAGAGAGTTTTGCTTGCTAGCAACAGCAGCTTTTAAAAATGCCAGAGGGAGGCTGTGGTACCAAGGGCATAATAATGGTACAGCTACTGCAATCATTAGATACCAAAATTGCTGCAGGATATTCTTCTCTGGTGAATAGGACAGGAAAATGCTCCTATGAAATGTACATGCAGACCAATAAATATACAGGCAATGGTAAAATCCATAGGTGCACTGTTCTGGCATGGTAAGTAAGTGGTTTATCATACAAGTAAATGTTAACGAAGAGTTTTAGTCCTTTTGATTCATGCCTGTTTTTCAGCTGACTTTACTGGTCTGGCATTCAGTTAATTTATACAAACAACTTAAAGAATTAGCAATACAAAGGACAGGATATTGCAGGTTTCTTTTCCTATATTACAGAGGAATCAAAGGATTTTGCCTTCTTTATGAGCTGTCACTGACAGAAGTTTAATTTAGGAAAAGCAGAACTCTACTGTAGGGCAATAACGGTGGTTTAGCACAGGGATAACTCCTAGGCAAGCTGTAGGTTTTCTCTGTCCATTTCTGACTTTTTTTCCTCTGTCAATTAGAAGCAATAACAGGAGTTTCCAATTTTGAAATGAGTTTTAGGAAGAAAATACATTTTTATTGTGTTTTCTGTGAGGAAAAAAATTCCCAAAAGTTGTGGTTCATCCGTTCTTTATACCACTGTAATACTGAGCACATTAGTGGTCTGGCTGAAGTCAATGATAGTTGCTAAAAGGCTTCAATTTCAGACTGTTGCTTAAGTGCTTTTCTAGATGAGGACAAGTCATTACTAAATTGCATAACATTATATCCATCAAACAAACAGTAAATCTTTATCGTTTTTATGCCGTGGGACACCTGAAATAAACGACTCTTGTTGACCAGTAAAAAGTTGGTAACTGCTATACTTCCGTATACTTCTAGAAGCTAGAGATGGGGGGGGGGGGGGGGGCAACAGTATTCAACCTTTATTTTGATTGCCTTTAATCGAAAATGTCCTCATTTCCAGTATTAAGTACTTGTGGACAAATACTTGTACATGTATTTAATTTTAATAATTAGTCATATATTGGGAAGGAACCAGTTAAACAAGTGTGTTTTCAGAAGAATGGAACCAAAAGAGGCTACAAGAAGCATGCTACTTTGTCAGCAAATGATTCAACTTAATATAAGAGCACTAAAAGAAGTAGGATTTAATGAAATGTCAGTATACAAGTTCAGCAAACGTTCAGTTCATGAAGTTAGATCAAATTCAATGAATACAGTATGGTTAAGGACAAAAGCCACCATGATATGCAAATAAGATTATTCTACTTGATATTTTATTTAAAAATTAAATGTCAGGCAACTTCTTTATTATTATTTAAACAAAAAAACACCCCAAGTTTACAATTTTCTTCTGTCTTTTACTGCCCTCTGCCAATGAGAAACAAATGGCTTAGGACAGATCTAATGAATGTGTTGTAAAAGATAGTAATAAATCATAAATTAAAGGGAAACACAAAGACTATTTTCTCAGAGATTTAGAAATATTCTCTGAAGCTGATTATCTCACAGTTAAATGTCAGCTGTTGAAAACTGGAGTAAAATTATACCACACTTATAACTCCATCCTGCTCTTTCCAGTCCCCCTTCTCTTCGTAAAAAGATGTAAGTTGAACCCCAGAATTGTACATACTTCACATGTCTATGTGCTGTGAAACCTTGGCCTTGCATTATGCCAACATAATGCATACATTGTCCTACATGCTCAGTGTTTTGGCTTTTTGTTGTTGCTGTTGTCCTCCTCTTTTTTGGTGCGGAGAGGGTTGGGATTTTTGAGGTTTTTTTCAGGTTTTCTTTCCTTTTATTTTTTTTTTTTTTCCCCCAGCCAAAGAGATAGATTCTGTTTATAAGCATTGTGGCCTTCTCTATTATGTATGCTGCTTTTAGTTCCAGAATTGGATGATCATAGAATCATTTATAAAACCACTCAGACAAACCAGTGTCTATATTTAGTTACTTAATGACCTGTTTATTTCTTACAAGAAAATGGATCACTTTTCCACGTTTTCAGCGTTCATTACCTTTGAGAAGATAATTATTTAGCAGATGCCTGAGATAATTGTAAATATGAATGTTACAGTTATGTATATGGCTATCTCCATAAAATCTGTGGAATTCATTTGCTTTATTCTATCTTGTTATAAATTTTGCTTATTTGCACACCTTGCAGATTTAGATTTGCTGCCAGGAGCTTGCCAGCTCTTTCACCTTGCTCGTAATGTTTTTGTTCCAAATGGTGAAAGACTCCATTTAGTCTTCCCATTAAGCAGATGGTTTATTATGTCGTGTTATTTTTCTTCAGCAACAGTCTGTTGATTCTCTAGCATTATGAGGTTAGCTGACTTTATCACACCTACTGTATGTTCGACTCAGTTGTCTGTTTTTTTCTCTCCCTCACCTCTTTGCAGGAATCTTTGTCCAACAACACGTCCCTAGCACAGCATTTGCTATATGACTCTCAGAAGCTGCAGTGACCTGGTGTTTTGAAATCATAAATGTGTGTTTTCCTTTTTCTGTATCAGCTCTATTTTTACTAACTTCTAACGGGAAAGGTGTGCTAGCAAAGGTGGCAAGCAGGCAGAGGTTTGACTTGAAATTTTTCCTCTGCACCAAAGGCTCCGATCTTTCTAGGCAATAGTCAGTCTTCGTTTTCCCCAAGCCACTTTTGGCTTTGGTTTCTAGTGCTCCAGAAATGCCTTCCTCCTAATTTGCAGACTAAACCAGATTTGAAAATCAAGCACTTTATTTCACCACCAGCCCAGGGGACATTTATTTCCTATTGCCAGTCTCAAGCTACAGTACTCTTGGTCTTGGTCTTGTTTTTCTAATCATTTTACCTCTGTTATTTGGAAGCAAGACTGAGTTGGTTGGAATAACCAGTTAGAATCTCTGAGAACAATGGTAACAAGAGAGCTTCTCTTCCTCTGTCTTGGCCCTTTTTTCCTCTAGATTACTCTATCAGCTCTTTAGGCATTTTCTTACTTCCCAGATTGATACATTTCTGCCCATACATAAAGCTACATGGAATTGAGAACAGCATGTAACTTTAATCTTATAATGAAATTATAATGAAAAAAGGTAAAGGAAAAGAGTGTTTTGTGCCATTATATTTACATAGACAAAGTAACAGGCAAATTTTCATCCTGTTAGTTTTGAGTGAGGCTGGAACCTGGGCAGGGTACTAATAAGAATCACTCCAAGGCAGCAATCGATTATTGCCCTTGATCTCGTGGCTAATCAAGCTGCCAAGGCAGAGTGTTAGGCCTTTGTTACAGTCCACTGCTTTTCTTCTGAAAACCCATTCCCCAACAGTCATGCCCCTGCTCCAAATACTGCCTTTGAACTGATGAATCCAGCTGTTGTCTTTTAGCACAACCTGTTTGCAGAGCAAAACTACATTGGAGTTGAAGTTCAGAGCTCAGATTTTGAGATGAGGATTTAAATGTAAAACCTCTAAGAATGCAGTTTTCCCTAAAAATCTCTTATTAACTCAATCCCATCTTTAATCCCAGTTGCACTGCAAATTTGAAGTTATCACTCTAAAAAAGTTTGAGGGGTTTTTTCCTGCATTCACTTCCTTCATTTTAACATCCATTTAATAACTCATTTACCTACCATTGTGCTGGGGTCTTCTCTGAGTCACAGAGCCCCTTTAAAATAAGGAACATCTGGTAATCATGCAGACTAGCTGTACAGGAGGCTTAGCATCTGTTGATGTTTGCCCCAGGTTTACACATTCTAAAGAGCAGTCTAAGGAAAAAACCTATCTGTGGATTTCTAAGCAGCACTTTGCAACAGCACTGGACATTTGCCAGGGTATGTTGAGAACAAAATGCAGCTTTTGCTGTGTGAAGAATACAGTGACACAGTATCTGTACTGTACAATTCGATGTACCATGCCGTGTATCTGGTGACAACTTGCTGTCACACTGATCTTCACAGAGAAACTCTCTATTCCAGACTCTGAGTGAAAAGCTTGAAGGATAATGAATTGAACTGTGCTGTCTGCATAGTTGCAGCTTCTGGCACACAATACAGATGCAATCCTTTTCTTACAGTACAAAAGATTTTAATCTAAAATTACATCTAGTCCCTGAACAGCTTATCTGCACCAATGCATTATTCCTAGTACTTGATTCTAGCTGGGTAATACCTGGGGAATTATGTGATTTTCAAGTTTCCCCCAAAATGAACTTTTATGATTGTAGAAGCTCACCTCTGTATCTTGAAACTGTGATTGTCTTGTCTTGCTCTTTTTCCTGTTTCCCATTCATGCACTTTTTCCTGATCGGCGATACAAGATCACCTTCTCCTGATATAAGTCCATTATGATGTCCCAAGTGTTACTTCATGAGTTGTCCTTGTCTTACCCTCCATGAGTGCTGCCTTAGCAGTACTCACACACCTTACTACATGATACATCCCCTGTACAAATGCCAATCTAAAACACCTGCTAGTTTTTCACTCTCCTGACCAATCCCTTACTTTCTGCATCTCTGCTTCTTAATTATATTCCTGTTGCTTTTAATTTGCACTCATCATACACGATGTATGAAATCACATCCTCATTTGAGTCTTCCCATTTGTGCCACTCTTCTGAAAATTAATTCAAAATTCAACTATCTTGTCTCCTAGTTTGGCTTTTGTGATGTATATAATGGGAGAATCCACTATTTTAAGTTTTCACAAGGTGTTTATCCAAATGTGCATCATCCACTTTTAGAGGAGGTGAAAGTGAAAAAAACCTTGTGTAAGTTTCAAGGGAAAGAAAAAACCCCACAAACAGCTTTAGCATCAAACTGCCTGTGAGTAGTGTGCTGGAGCTTGCTGTGGGGCAGAGCCCTGGTCATGGCAGTGTCACTAAAGCTGCTTCGTGGTCAGGGGTCACAGATCTCAATTGTCAGAAGCCTCTTGCTGCTGACTGTTCTTATAGAAATGCCTACAGAAAGGATTTTTACCTAAGGTTTCTGGCACAGGAAGCTGAGATGTGCCTGTAGATATGAGGGAGTCTTGTGCAGTCTGCCAGGTAGAACTCTAGGATTTTTTAAGTCAAAATTTTCTTTATAAGAATAAACAGGAAGAAGTCTAGCACTTTTCTCAGCAAGTACTGTAACATCATACAATGATTATTTCCATATCTGTGATAATTACTGTGAATGTGTATACAATAAGGTCCCCTTCATGTGTAGATACATATATGCATGCACACATGCATGCAATATGAAAATAACATTCTGAGCAATATATTTGTGTTCCCATGTGTAGGACTCCTGCAGTTTGTCAGCTTGTTCTCATGCTTGCATCTGAAATGTGCTGTTTCAATGCCACCCTACTGGGATAACTCCCTATTTGCAGTACTTAACATCAAAGATTATATTTCATTTTTCAGTTGGCACTCTTTTTTGGGTTTGTTGAGCAATGATAATAAATAAACAACTGAACATGGAATAGTGGAGGGAGAGAAAGTGCTGGTTGTTACTGGAACAAAAAAGTTATCTGAGAATTGTTAATGATCTTACCCTCAGGAGTACAAAAATGTTCACAACATTTGAAGAACTGCTGTAACTTTAGCAGCTTGACTATTTTACTGTCAGTGTTCATCCCATGAAATGTATCAGATCATAGGTGGCATCCCCATCTGTAGAGCCTTTTTGTGTGATGAATCTTCTTTGTGTCTTTGTCAGCTGCTAGTATGGTTGTCTGCCTCCCTGTTTATTACAGGAGTGTACACACATTCCTCTGTGTGAACATCCATCTTAGAACGTTAAAACAAAACTAAAACAGAAAAGAGAAAAATAAGGAGGATGTCTTCATTTATATAATGCAGTACAAATCACCATGTCAGTGACTTACTTATTTGTCGATAGTATTAGGTAGGATATTAAAGGGAAAACAATTTAATACAAATCAAGAGAACTACAGCAACATTTAGAGTAATAGATTCAGTGAGTGAAAGTAATTCATATGGTGATCTGTATGGAGAGTATTAGTGGAGAGTAATAATGGCTTCTATTACCGCATTCCTCACTCATTTGAGTTGTTAACGTGCCATATTTAGTACCGATGGCTGGGTATGAAGTATGGGGTAGCAATTCAAGGAGTTTTCCATAGATACGAAATGGAGAAGTATTGCTAGAGACTCATGTTTCAGTTGTCAAATAGGAGTGAGTTTCTATTTTTTTTTTCACCCAGATAGATTCTCCTCTGTGCAACTTTGATGGGGCATCGTGAAATCATTGGAGCTTTATGAGACTATTTCTTGTGAGACTTTTAAAAGGATTGGGAAATGAAAATAAAAATTTCATCAGAAAGTACCTCTAGTCCAGAGTTTGCTCTTGAAGGTAGCATCAAACAGTTGAATACTCTTTGTTTTGTAATATGAAATGGTTAAATTTCTTTGATCTGTTTTACATCTGTTGCCTAAGCATATACTATCTATTTTGCCTTGCCAATTTTATTATATAAATAGATAATATTTGCTTAAGCACATACAATCTTTTCTGCTTTGCCAAAAGAAATCAATTGTTCAGGTTTTGTATTTAAAGAGGGGAGTTGCCAGTCCTTGTACGATGTGCCTAAGAAAACAGTTTTCAGGAAGAAGAATACAGAAGAAGGATAATGGCTTCCTCTTACATTACTTTCAAAGACTAGAAAATTCAGTTGTCACAATTACCTGTAGGTTACTAAAGGCAAAAGAAGAACTGTTGGTGGTGGGGAGCTGTAGTGACAGCATCTTCTTCTCAAGATAAAATGTTTAAAGTGCAAACTTTGTATTGTATTCTGGGAAGTAAGAGAGAAAGTCTCTATCTAGACAAGCTTTCAGTAAAAGAAAATGGTAGTTCAAATGCTGAATACTCTCAGCAACAAGAATACCTGTTCACTACACTCGTTAATTTCTACCAGGATATGGAGGAGTCACTCAAGCTATGTGGAGGTCCACTGAGAGCTTTCAGGAAAAAAAAAAATTAGAAGTATTGAGTATGACTTAAGCAACAATGGGCCTTCCTAGGCACATAGGTCAAATGGTTTCTCAAAGTCTTGCCAGTTCTTTGTCCTCTGCTGTCTTTTGGTTATATACACTATATAATGTACACTACCCATCGTGAAATAGAATTTATATGATTTACATTGGATTTGATCTTATATCTAGTCAAAGGACAGTGATTGCAGATAGAAATTATGCTGAAAGTTCAGAAGGGATCATTTTGATGTAGCCTTGCACTGAACAGAGTTCATTTGGAAAGCATGAAGTACTCTATGTGCACTAACACAAATTTTTCATTAAAATCCTTCATGATAAATTATTATTTGCTGTAGGGAAAACCTCAGTCTTCTGAGTTTATCTTATTTTCCTCATAGAAGTTAGAATTAGAATGTCTGTTCATCCTGCCCAGTCCAGCCCCATATATTTCAGCCTGGTCCCAAATAAATTAAAAGGTGTAATGTCACAAAATAAATATTATATTGCAAAGAAAATGTGGATTTTTAATAATCTCTCCAATAAAAAACATGTGTACTTGTATTCAAGATATTGTTTTGAATTTAGGATGTTAAAACTACAACTAAAATATATGAAATGAGTATTTCTAATTCTACTTCAATGTGAAGAATCTTCACCACACTGACCTTACAGGTTATTGTTTTTAGTGCACAAGACGTTTCTTGGTCAACAGCTTTGTGTTATATAGGGAAGAGCTTATCTGTAGCATTTTTACTGTGTTGTTATGATGTGTTATCACTTGAGCAGCTCTTCCAGCAGGTTCTGAATTTGTACCTTGCTGTCACCCTGCAGAAAACCCTGCAAGTTTTTTATCTTTGCACTCCCTACAAGTGTTTGAAATTTTACAGCTGTCTGCCATTGAAACTTTTTCACACGGTTGAGAGTCAGAGCAGCATGGAGCAGAAAAACCACTGACATTTGTACAAGTTGTTGCAATCAGCCTTTGCAGTATACAGGTTTTCAGTTTTCTTTTTTGGGAGGATAATGTGGTGCTTCAGATGAAAAGCTGAAGAATTTTATATAGGATAGATGTTCCTCTCTTTCACCCTTCCAAAAGTTTGAATCAGCAGATTTATCCATAGATCAAAAAATAATTTGTCAACCTGTTTAGTCGCTGCTTCCTCTTTTGGTAGTATGAATTCTTGTAATGCACATTCTGCAATGCAAATGTCATCAGCTGTATTTCCAAATAACATATTTCATGATTTCTTATTAATGAGCTTTTTTTTATATATCAGTATATAAATGATGGTGCTGCATGGTAATGCAATGCTATTTTCTCTGCTAGAGTTTTGGTTTATAAATGCTGTTGCCACAGCTCTTGATGTATTATGCCTTTTTCAGGGTAATTTCTTATATAAGTCTATTATTATATTTTTTAAAAGGAAAAGGAAGAAAGGAAAAAGAAAATAAAACACTTCCCAATGTCCCTGTGACTATTATTGAATGTTAGACTTAGGGGGTTTTTGTCTAGAAATAGTGAAGAAAAGTCTAGATGCAGTTTAAATTTTGTTAAGGAAGTACTCACACACATTGACAATTGAATGGGATGAATCAATTCACCATTAGAAACTTGGAGAGAAAATTCTGAGAAACACTGGAAAAGCTGTTCCAGGTGCTCTATCTCTCTTTGTGGCATTTAAAAAGCAGAATTCTAACAGTTTTTAAAGCAAGATTATGTAACATCTCTGGTGCTAAGCTGAAGTAACCCCCAGTCTTGTTCCCAAGAGTTTCATCCTGCAGTGACAGTTCTGCCTGGCGTGTCTGTGTGTCAGCTCTGAGCTTCGGTGCACGTTTGAGGGTTTCTTTGAGCTGACTTTTCTCCTGGTGTAGCTGCATCCAGCTCTGCCCACTAGAGCTGTTTGCCATGCAAAGACAGAGTCCCTCTTGCTCCCTCTGTGTGTACACAGCTGAGTAGAACCAGCACCTGGTGTGAAGTTCACTGCCCGCTCCATGTGTGACGTGGGCACATGGGTCCCTAGCACAGCAAATCAAATCAAATCACGTTGAAAAGAAAGGGGGAAAAACCATAAGTGCTTACTAATTGTGGCAAATGAAACGTCATCTGAAATAATATCAGTCTTACTGTTCTTAACCCATCAGTTTAAAAACTGTTTATTCCAGTGAGATTACTTACTGCTATAAACATGAACTATGGTTTTTCTGGTTTTAAAACAGTTTCTCTTGGAGTCTAGGGAATAGGAGAGGAGGAAAGAAAAGTAACAGATAAAAATCGGATCTTGCTGAACACAGTATATAGAGAGAAATGAGGAAAATCTCAAGCTGGAGCCTAGTGTTCTCTTTGCACAAAATAAAACCTTACTGAATATGTGGTCTCGTTGAATTAAATAAGAGTCATTGAAACAGGAAAGAAGTTAAAAATTCCTATAAAAAGGATTTTTACATAAGGAAGAATAGGTGTAATTAAAGAGTTACTGATCTCTGAATGATGACAAACTATAAAAGCCCATGCAGATGATGGTGGTTAAAAACCAAAATAAGTGAAGACAGCTTTGAATACAATAATTTAGAATTTATTTAGGACAATGAATAAGAAGTCACATTAGTAGTAATTCATGTCTGTGCTGTTATGGCTCACTAAAACTGTCTTATCTTTTTATGTATTTATCTCCACTAAGAAATATATGTTAATATGCCACATATGTAAGTGATAAAAATCTAAAATTTGAAAGGGGAAGGTTTGACTTTTCTTGAATAGACATTTATGATAGAACAGATGGATTTGATTCATTATTCCATGAATCTTTAAAAAGTTTTTAGTCTTCAGACCAATCATAAGGCATAGCTGGCATCTAATACAAGTCATAGTTCTGTGAGGTGAACAAAATGTGAAAAGAAATTTCTCAGGTTTTTCCTCACCTATCATGTGCACTTTTTTATTTTTGGCCTTACTGGTGTTCTTGGTTTACAGGAGAAGAGGAAGTATATGAAGTTAAACTTTTATGGTATAGATGGTAGGAAAACACTTTTGTTCTAAAAGAAATATAGAGAAGTCACACAAATCAGCTTAGAGGAGATTTTCAGCTGCAGAAAACTGTCCTATCAGTGAGCTAACCCAGCCAGAACAATGCAGATAGGAGCTATGCCCCACTGTTTCAATTAATCATGCTGTGCTAGTTCCGTACTGCAGGGGCTGCAAGTACAACAGGTTTACTTATCAACACTTGCTAAGTCTTCTGTGGCTTTCCTCCACCAACCTCCAGTGCAACAGGTGCCAGAAAAACTGAGATAAAAGGTCCATAGTCAAGGAATCACATGCTAAACCAGAAATAAATAAGTAAACAAAAGCAAGGCTTGAATGTACTATTCAGGCATACAAGGGGTAGTATTGGTGTTCATCTCCTTCAAGGGAATGATTGCACATTACACAGTTAGAATTGGAGAACTTCAATTATGCAAATCAGGATTCCGCACATGAGGAAAAGTCACATTTTCCAGACTGGTGAGAAGACAAAAGCTTATAACTAAAATTAAAACTCAGTGAAACTAAGTCTCTCTTCCATTCTACCCTTTCCTACTTTCTATAACCTCCTCCCTTCCCACTGATTTTTTTTCTTTCAATTTTCAATATCAACAGTACTTCCCCTCTGACTTCCAAAGGAGTATTCTTCACATTATGCAGAAAAAGCAAGTGCAGAGCTCTAGATGCACATTAGATAGCTCTTTCTAAAAATAGGTGGTCTCTATGGCAATATTTCACAGTGCCCTTGAAGGTGAAAATTCAGTTTTGCTAAGCAGAAGTCTTTCAACAAAAATGACAGATCTCACTTCTGTAAGGAGATTTCTATTGTCAAAGTTTATATTCAAAAAGTCAGAAGTATTTTTTAAAAAGTCAGGAACCAGACAAACTCTTCCTCTAGAAACCATTGCATGTTACTGTTTCATTACTTTGATATTATTTTTGTCTCTTTTTGTTCAGCTGTACAAAATTTCGTAGTTTGATTTTATTAATTTATGACCAAGGCCTTTATGAACTGTCTAATTTATTATAGAAATTAAAGACTCAAACAACTCTCCTTATCACTTCAAGAACTATTTGTGTTTGTAGAAGGTGCCTGAATATTGACTATAATTGACTAATATTGCTCTGTAGTGCAGCGTTCATTAGAGTTTGGCATGGATATGTACCATGAAGAAGCAGGACCCCTGCTTTAAGCGAATGACATTACAAGGATAAGGTAAAAATATTTGTTCTGCTCAAGTTTTAAATTGTGGGAATTGCTAAGATTAGCATTGGTGGAATTTTAGATTACACTTCTGTCCTCCTGGAGTTTTGTAGCCAGTAGTTTAGTATTTGTGTGCATTAAACACCAAAGTGACAGATCCATGGACATGGGCAGATCCATGCACATGGATTCCTTTGTGGGTCTCATACAAGCAATAAACAAGAGATTTTACATCACCTTATCAACTGTTTAACCCCTAGTGTTTTTCATTAGAAGACACTAAGAGTGCTGTGAAATTAAAAGGAACTGGAGAGGGCAATAAAGAAAACATCAAATTTAGTTAGGTACTGATTTTCAGTGTATAGTACATATCTACATACATGGAGATCACATGTAAAGTTACAATGTTAGTGAATTCTTGGATGCTTTCCTGATAGTAAACATGGAGTTAGAAGCTTTGAGAAAGCCCTGAGAGTCACTCATAAGATTTTCAGTATCAAGTCATGTCACATCACTACCTAATGTGTCAGACCCTCATAACATCACATCACGTATTTGCATATGGTCCTGCTGTACTGAATTAATTTAGCAAAAGTGCCTTAAGAATCTGTCTAGTCTAGTAAGAATCTGTCATTATTTAATAAAACTCCTTGGGGATGTACTATTGAAGTGAATGTGAAGCCCCAAAGAACCATATAAAAACACAAATGTGCCAAACCAGTGTGAATTTTTTTTATTACATTTGTGTTAATTTTAGCTTTATTTTCCATGAGCATTAGATGATTGGATGTGATGAAACTTATCATGGTAAAATTAGAATCTGCACTGATAATTTGCAGTTCTGCTCCTGTCATTTCTTTGTCTTCAAAACAGAATTGAAAATAATATATAATGTGACTCTGCTTAGCAAGTTTATTTTTTGTAGAGGATCAGAAAATCCCTCTTGGAATGTGAAGGTGCCAGAGCAACATGAGAATTGCTTTATCTATTACTGAGAAAGCCATTGCTTGATTTTCATGGTCTAGGCAAAAAAAAAAGGGGGACTTTTTAATGAATTTTACTTGTGTTCCCTTTCCCATGTCACATTTTCGAAACATGTTCTGAACATTATTATTGACAGAATGCGTTGTAGATATTTATAAAAAAAAACACATCAGAGGGCATTGAGAGGGAGTTTATTTACTTTTTGTATGTATATTGCATCTCTTCCCTGAAGCACTTCATATCCCAAGAGCTTTTTCCTCTCCATTATGAATCATTTTCATATCCACTGAACACTGAAACTGCTTTTCAGATTAATAATAAAAAGTACATTTTTAAGGCAACAAATCTGGAAAACAAAAGCTTGTGCACAGTACTTACAAAACTTCAAGTCTTTCTTTTTCTATAACTTTGAGGAAAAACCCCACCAAGTCAGGAATAGAAGGCTTATGAAAATCTTCTTTGTTCTTTTGTTATTCACACTGATAAAGCAACTGTAATGTTTGAAATGCTTCTATCCTAAAAGATACTAGTTTCTTGAGGCACTGAAATACACTTCAGGTTGTACTGAATGCCTCTGGTAATCAATCTGAAGGTAATATACATCAGTGAAATATAGTTTGAAAATACCTCTAAAGGAATTGTTTCATGCTAGTAGTTTGCTAACTTCTGTAATTTCAAGGAGTATACGAGCCAGTTTCTTCTCTGAATGTTATTATTGTGTCCAAGCAAAAGAAATAGCATTGAGAGACACACCAAAATTCACATGTCATTATTCATAATAAGGGCTCAACCTGCTGAAAGTTGATCAGCTTTCAGTGTATTTTTGTGCATCGTGTGAACAGCAAAGCTATGCTAAGCACATTGATCGATGGCTTCATGAACAAACATAGAGATGGAAAAAGGTTCTGTTGGATCTTAATTCTCATTGTACACATTAGGAGCCTCCCTCCCTCCCTTTCTTCCTTTTCCCATTCCTCCCTTCTGCTCTTCCTCCCTTCCCTCCCTCAAGGTTATTGAAGTTTGTATCCCAGACTGTAGACGTGTTTTTTCCCCCTCATCCTCTTCCTGCCCAGCATTTTCTGCCCTTTCTCAAATGCTCTTTGCCCAAGGCACCGCCATCCTGGCTGAGGGGCTCTGCTGTGCCCTATGGTGTGTTGGTTGGAGCTTCACTGCCTTCTGCTTTGCTTCCCCCAGGGGAGTTTCACTTTATTATTAATCTGAAAATAAAGTTAGGTCAAACCCTGCGTGCAGGGGTCCAACAAGCCCTTTACATTTCACAGTGGTGTTGCCTTCTTAGATAGAATAAAATTTGTTGCCTGATGAAAAGTATAAAACCTGGGGATTGCTGAGTCATAGACAATGTTCCCTAATTAAATTCCAGAATGCAGTGTTATCTTTACTATTGCTTGGCTAGTAATGCATTATTATAAGACTGAAGATGGGGAATAGTGTGCATTGTGTAAAGTGACCATTTTATTACACAGCCTAACTGGGGCTTCTGTTTCTTCTGAGAATGGTTCTGTGAATGCTTCTGAACAAGATCATTAGAGAATATTGATTAGTCGTAAGAATTACAATGTTTCTCATTACTATTTGACTGTGCAAAATTAAAAGAAAATAGTAAAATAAATTCCTGTAGGTTATATTCTGTCTTCTTGTTCCCTTGAAAATGCAGAGGTTGTGTTCAGTCTTTCCCCTGGCAAATTTGAACCACAGTGTTGAAGTGGAAATTTGAATGTTGCTTTTCACAGAGCTCTGTGAGCTCCAAGCTGTTGGTTTTAAACAAGTTTGGATCCAGATCTGATTTTGGCTCCCACAAGATGGTAGGTTTGCAGCTTTACTGTTTAAAATAGAGTAAAATTTTATACAGACTCTGTCATTAGAATCCATGTTGTTTTCTTTTGAGGACTGTTGACTGTGCTGGTGTCCTAATCAACAGAATGAGACACTTTGTGTACTTGCTGAGAAAGAAATGGGCTGAAAATATTCTATGGTGGTTTCAGAAAGGAATCCTAAAGTATTATCTTCAATTCAATGTATAATATAATGCCAACTAAATTAATATTTCATGTAGTTTAATGACATTTTAATTACATTTCAAAAAAATAAGATGTCATATGGTTTTGCAGTTTGTCATAGGAGTGCTACCACATTTATTAGTCTGCATTTTTCTTTTTTCCAATTTTTGGTTACTGTTACAAGCATTTTGTAGTCAGAGCAGTTTCAGAGTGAAATTTCTTACATTAAATCACTTGACAGTTTTTATACTAGTAAATTTTTCATCTTCAGGAGGGAAAAGGGTGAATTTTGATTCTTGTCTGTAAGAGGGTGCTGAACACAGGGAACTGGTCATAAACCACAGCAATCCAAACAACTCCCCATCCCATGTAATGTGAGTGACAAAGAATCTCAGTGGCTAAGATTGGCATTATTCAGACACCGCATAATTGCAGTCCTAGGACAAGCAGCTCTTTTTAGCTTTAACAGAACCTCTGAGGTGGGTAGGTGTCCCTTCCTCGAGAGCACAAACAAGAGTTTTAGCATCTGAAATATCTAGACATGAATAGTTTTAAAGACATAATGATATCCCAACTCCCCCTGCATTGCATCCTAAAGATTTAATGAGTTCCTTAGGAAACTGTTTTTCCATGGTGAACTGACTGCCATGTGTGGTAAAACTGGAGAACTGTGCCAATTTTCAGTGAACTGACAATCCCAGATTTATATGGAGAGTACAACAGATGATTTTCTTATAAGTTGTATACAGTCTTTTCCAGTTCATTTTCCTGTGATGAAGGAGAAGGAAAAAACAAAGACCACAGAATTAGAGCAACCCAGTGATTTTCTCACCCAAAGAGAAGTAAAATAAAATGAAGTTTTTGCTATTTGTTTCAGTGAGGACGAAATTAGCTTGAATCTGAGGAAGCAGCTTCAGGAATAAAGTCAATAAAAATGAAATAGCTTTCTGTTAAAAAATAACTAGGTTCCTTTTTTTTTTTTTTCCCTTTATCAAAACAACAGGGAAAAATATTGTAGAATACCCTCTTTGCTTAAATACTCCCTAGCATCTGGTCTTCAGACTGAATTTAAATATTGCATTATTACATTTTATTGTGACTTTTCAGAAAACTAAAGGCCATGCTCTATCTTTCAAATGAGGTCAGACAACGGAAATTGCAAAAGGTCCTGTATATTTCCTCCATGCATTTTTTAAGGATTAGTACAAAACTTTAACAAAGCTCAAACCTCAATCATTAGGCAAATCTTGTGAGGTTTTTCTCCTTTTCTGTAGTTAGTTTAAGTGGGGATTTTATTGAAATTCAACCTGCTCTTCTGTTGCATGATAATGGTACATTTTGGCCAGACTACTGGAGTTAATTTGAGAGAAGGAATGATGTTTTGGTTATTTCCATTTAAGCACTCAGTCTTACTTGGGATATATCACTCATGATCAGAGTAGCATTATGAGCTCCTCTTTTAAAATGTCTAATATATAAATATAGTATTAGGGAGCTTTCTTTCCAGCAGGGTCCTAATGAACCCCCCTGAACACTAAAACATTTGGAAGTAAATTCTAATTATTAAGGGCCTAATTCAGAGCTCTCTGAAGTCAGTGGCTTAATTTGTAAATTCCTAGGTAAGAAACCCCTGAGTTATGTCATTTAAGGGCTGAACTGAAGCCCTTAAGAATTTTATATAAGTGCACCTGGGAATATAAATTAGATTCTTTCTATATAACTTTTAAAGTTAATATAATATATGATGTAGTTAGCACTCCTGGGGAGGAAGGTCAGAAGTTACCCTTTTCAGACAGGAGAGCAATCTTGAATGAATGAGGTGACAGTAAAAGAAGCAGTGAATTGATAGGAATCATTAAAAGAAAGGCAGAGGGAGGTAATAAAAAAATAAAATTTAAAAAAAAAAATGTGGAAAAATAAAATGAGCATATAGAAGACCAGAAATTTGTGGTAGGGTTAAAGATGTTTTCAACAAATATGTTCAGACCACTGAGGGAGGTATACGCTGACTTCAGAGGGCTTTAGTTTAAAACCTCAAGCAAGGTTTTCAGAAAACTCATAGCTTAAACTTGTGGCATTAAAATAAATCTGTTGGATTGTTTTGAAAACACTATGTGCAGTGGATGGAAGGATATATACATGGAATACATGCACCTTATATAGTTGTTCATGGCCTCAGGAAACCTTTCCACTACCTTTTGTGCAGAGTTCAGAGACTTGACTTAAAAATGAGGAGCAAAGGATTCATGTATTGTGGCAAATTCTCTACCGCAGTGTCTGAGGTTCCATTGCAGTGGAGAAAGTGGGCTGTAATGGTGGATTTCCCCTCTGCATCCTTGCCCTAAAAGCTCAAAAACTAGGATTGTGTCCTTAATGGTCTTAAAAATATACTTAAAATACGTCCTTAAAATATACTCTGATAGCAATCTCTGCATAAAATCTGATCATATATGTTTCACCATATACGTAACAAAGAAGAAAAGCAATTTCTTCCTTCTCAGTTATCTGGTGTGCTGTCTGTAAAGCCTGGGACAATAAGTTCTCACTTGATACTTCTGGGAGGTACTAGCTCTCATATTTCCAGTTACTAAGAAGATATCAGAATGGGGGAAGAAACCAAACAACGAACCAAAAGAGCCTTTTGAGTATATTCTTTAAAGCCCCAAACCTTCAGTAAGAGTCACATTGGTGTATGCTCAGATCCACTGAGCAAGTGCTCTTTGTAAGCAGCTGGCACAAGTGCATACAAAAGATTTAAATCATAGTGAAGTTCTGTTTTCAGCAACAAAATGTTCTGGAGACCTTACAGGGGCTCTGTATGAAAGAGTTTTTCACCTGAAAGCCACAGATGCTATTTGTCTTGTGTATAGCTTTATATCACCATCTGCAGTCATTTGTCTAAATTCAGGATCTCCTCCCAGAAATCTGTAAAGGAAAGGAGGGTTTAATTATGAAAAAGGCTTTGTCTGGGTCATTACATGACTTGGTTATGAGCAGTGTGGATAGGCAAAAACCCTATTACCTTCACTCTCAGTATAGAAAATCAAAGTAATTCAAAGTTGCAAAATTTTTGGAAATGCCTTTTTCAATATATGTAACAGGGCATAGAAGTGATGCTGATTTATTTAGCCTATATTGAATAGTGTGTCTGAGAATAGCAGTAATGGTGATAAATAATAATCTGATAAAGAGTCTGTCACATTTTAAAAATAAGCAAAGGCCTGCCAGACCAGAACAGATGGACTTCGGGTGTTGCAGGATAAGAGTGCATTGAGAATTTCATTATCTCTTCTGGGAGAAGAATGAACCTTTTATTTGCTTTGTGTAAAAGCAGGTACCTTTTACAAGCAGTGAAGGTGTAAGAACCATCATCTTCTGGACTGGAATCCAGAATGCCTGAGTCAGTCCTGGAGCTGAAAGATTCTTGTCTAAAATTAGAAAATCCACCTCACTTTGTCATGTGCCTATTAGCTGATATTTCATCCTTTTCTCCCTTGACAGTAATCAGAATAATTGTATTAATACTTGTGAAGTGATCATATACTGGAGGACAGTGTTTATATGAGTGGACACATTAAAATGAGGGAAGTGTAAATGAAAAAGAATTATTTAAGCTGAATTTCTGAAAGATGAAACACTCAAGTACTTTATACCTGGCATCATCCTTCAACTGACACATCCATAATATGGGCAGGAATGTTTTACATCCTCCTATGACCAGTAGGCTTTCACAGAAGCATTTACTGAATCATTTTATCTCCCAAATTTAGTAATAAAGAAGCTGTAAAGACAAAATTTTTAAAACCTGGAAAATATACAGACATTACACTTTCGCAGATAGTTTGTTTTTTTTTTTTTTTTTAATGTCATCCTACAGAACAATATATTATGTCTGGTTTTCAACAAATATGATCTCAGTGGAAGTCAATTGACAGCTAGTGCTTTAGGATGATGTAGAGCCCATGCAAATCCCATGTAAGTGTATTTATTCCAATACAATTTTTATTAATAATTTGCATCCTAGAAAGAATAATGAAGGCCTCTGTATATATTTTAGGTTTTGATTTGGGTTTTGTCATCATTTACTTGAAGACATGACATTTACCATGATGATGACTTTCTAAGATAGTTGGATGTTTATGGCTTTTTCCTACTGAAGCAGTGAATATGAAATTCCTTAATGGCAAAGTCAAGTTAGATGGTAGCCTTGGGAAATTCCAGAGTTGATGACTCTCACTGATGTCACATAGAGAAAAGTTCAGGCATTCTTAGTAGACTATGCTAATCATAGGTGAATTCTTGTTCTTACAAATTATTGGGGGAAGACAAGGAAATGAGGTATGAGAAGGAAATATTTTAGAGAAAGTTCAACCAGTACTTGCAGCTGCTTCCATGCCTGGAAAAACCAGAACTAGGAACAAGTCTCAGAGAGGAATGTGGCAGATACAATAGCCACGGGGGCTGGATGGAGGTGGCAGCGGCATAGGACTGGAAGTAGGAAGGTTGAAGTTAAGCATCTAGCAGCAGAGCTCAGGCAGGGGAGGAGATGGATTTCCACCAGACTTTCTTGTATAACCTGCTTTCACTTTCCACATCACTGCTCTCTCATTAAAAAAAAAAAAAAAATCTTGGTCTCCCTCTTTCTCTTCAGATGATTGCTCTGGCCACTTTTCTTGTGTGACTAAAAAGCATTTGATCAGTGAACTGGTTTGATTGAAAAATAACTTTCTGCATAGAGAGAGATTTGAAAGATGTAGTTTTCATCCACAGCAGCTTCCTTATTTAATTCACTGCATAGCCACTAGAACCCTAATGCTGGTACAAGGGAATTGGCAGGGATGGCTGCAGAAAGTTAAACAGTAAAGATGGTGAAGATACAAAACTTAATACAGTGGGGTAAGTTTTGCACACAGAGGGTTCTGCCCCATATTGGCAAGCATAGCAGTGACTATTTTAGTTGCTATAATTTTAAAAGGTGTGGTTCCCAAGAGAAACATCCTGTGGAGAACCCCAAGTCCCCAGGGCAGAAGTTGAACTAATGCTATGGATGCTATGAGACCTGGTAGACATCCTGTTACAGCCTCATGTTTGAGAACAAAGCAATAACAACCACAGTTAAACACAGCCAATACAGCCTGAACAGAGACACAACTGCTAAACACGGGGCATTTCTGAAGCAGGCTTTGGAATGCACTGCATCTGTTGGAATTCATACGCAAAGCTTTGGCAAGATAGGGACATTAGGGTCTTTTTTTAATTCCACACCCCTATAAATTATTTCATCCTCATACCTCGTTTCCTTGTCTTCCCCTGATAATTTGTAAGAACCCGTATTCACCCCTGATTAGCATACTCTACTAAAAATGCCTAGTTAAAGACTTCGCTGACACAGTACAAATGGGAAGCTGCATATATTTTTCTTTTATGTGTCTTTTTCAGATCAAGCATTTTGCATGCTAAAAAGTCAAGCTGTTGTTGCTTTCTACCAGTAATAGCCATAAATGTTAAGAATAAAATGAAAATAGCTTAGCAAATTACCATATATTTCTTTCCCAAGAGAATGAAATAGCATATAATAGGTATTGTTTATGGCATTGTAGACTAGTTAGATTTAGTGTGCTTTTTATTTCACATCTTCACTGGCTATATAGATGGAGATATATATATATATATATATATATATATATATATATATATATATATATATATATATATATATATATATAGTATTTCAAATCTACAATGGTCAAATTCAGCCAGGACATCATTTCAGCATTTCTAGCAATATTATAGAAAATACTACCTGTGCAATGTAACCCGACCTATTCTTACACTTCTTTTAGGTAAGAAATTCATAATTTTTTTCACTGGAGTAAAGAATTTTTTCCTTTCTGCATTTTGATATCTATGCGAGTTTTTTCCTTCCCTACATTAATGAGATTTGTTCTAGGCGACATTGTTTGAACACTGTTTAATATTAAAAGCTCCAAGAAGGAAATAAAACATTTTTATTAAGCAGAATCTTGAATAACAATCAATAATATATTTTTCTGTGTAAATATCTACTAAACATAGAGAGAGAAGTTCATACTGTAGGTATTATTTTTATTTTTTTTCTTTGTGTTAACATACAAGTCTGCTTGATCTTATTTTAAGGTGATATTGTGAAATTTAAATTTTATTAAAATAAAGCTTAGTGACTGTTACCAGGTTAAAAAAAGAAAAGAAAAAGAAAATATTATATGTCCTTATTGGAGCTTTCAGGAGGATGTGTTTTAATATTAATGAAAACTTAGAGTTGGCCATTTTGGTTATCGATTCTCATAAGGGTTTGTTGTTGAACTTACAGCATAAATTTAGATAAATCCACCATTATGATTTCAAAGCAATGGTGCTCTTATCTTGAAATCAAATTTGTTGGATGCAGACTATTTTTCAAAAAAATAATTTCTGAAGCAAAAGGAGAACCTACGTTTCTGCTGTTTAGAAGCAGTTTCATTTTTGCGTTGGCATGGGAGGTATTTTTCTTCACCTATAAAGATTTGAATTCACATACACCTTCAGCAGTGCTCTTCAGGTACTAAAAGAAGAGTGCTTTTCTTTCTCCACAGCACCTGCTTGTTACTTATTTTTCTACACATGCTTTTCTGAATTAAAAGGAAAACAGTCTGAAAAGCTAAGATCCTCATTTCAGCTCAAATTCTGTTTGCAAAGGAGTCAGTCTGAGGGGGGTTTTTTTGCAACCCAATTTACTCCATCAATCACTGCATCTCATTAAAAGATTTCAAGTGTCTGTGTGTTTCCCACGTTTCAAGAGATCATAGTTCATGGGAAGGGAATCATAGCGTCATGTCCCTGGTCAAGCTTGCAGAAAGAGCATGACTCCAGCTTTGATAGTCTGCTCCTCTTCTGGCAGGGTTGTTCAGATTTGGAGCTCAGGGCAGGAGCAGCTCTCTGCACTGCAGCCTGGCACTCAGTCACATTCAGCATTTTCTGTTGTCATTACTTGACATATTGTCACTGTGACTGTTGGGCAGATTGATTTTTGGCACAGAAGCAACTGCAAGCTGTAAGTTCTTCCTTGCAGCTGTGCCTCCAGAAAAATGAGGAAATGGAAAGAAGGGCAAGGAAGAGGAAGATGAAACAGGGATGCTTTTTGAACCTGAATTTTCCCAAAGCAGCCATGTACTGTGCATTAAGGGATAACTGATCGGGGTAGCTGGGCTGTGTTGCAGGGCTGTGTTGCTGGTTTGGGATAATCAGGCCTGGTGTAGAGCTTCTGCATTTCGTTTCCTTCCCTAGCACTATGTAGGCAGATGTCAGCATGGGAGTTTGTCTGCTGAGAAGTGTGTAATTATTCCTACATGGAAAGCCAGGAGTCAGCTGTTAACCTGTTTGTGCCATGGAGGTGAGCTGTTGAGACTGCTCTGACAGGGTGCCTGTGAGCTGGTTATTGCATGTGGCAGGTACCAGTTGGTGGGTGTCCTACTGCTTGCCAGACTTCCTGAGGTTACTCCTGGCTCTTCATGCAATTGCTCAGCCAGTTGGAGGGAAATGTAATCTTGGGACTGTCCTGGCAGCCATAAATTAGATATGCTAGGCCAAATAGGCTGAGTTGGGTTCCAGTGTGCTCCAGTGTCCCAGAACTTGATTCCTCATATTTACTTCTGATTGATAGGAAAATGTTTGTGAATTGCGGTTTTCAAAACTTCTGCTTGAGATTTTTAATAAGACAAGGGTGCTTTTCCAGCACACCTAGTAGTATAGTCATCAGCATATTTGTTTTTACTCCAGGACACCCTGCTTAATCAATCTCTCTTTCCACAGCCGAGAAAGGATTTTATTTTGGGACCAGAGCAAAGAACTGTCAAACTAGTGCCTAAGCATCTTCCAGATCACAACAGAGATTGTGTTGAAGAGACTGAAATGTAGATGACATGCGCTAGCTGAATGTCTGGAGGCAGCAGAGTGGGTGTGTGCCCTGAATTAGAGAGTATTCCCTGTTTCCTGCAAGGTTTACAAAAGTGAAGGGAGCAATTTGCCTGTGGCTGAGAGGCAGAAATCCAGAGGTGAGATAGGCAGCTTCTAAGATATCCCCTCCCAATTAATGATCACCTATGCATGGTAAGCATAGCCTACAGAGCCTGCTTTGGGTTGGAATATTCTGGGAGTTGTTTGTGTGTGCTTTATAGGCTTTTAGGAGTTGGTGGATGTCAGTCAAATGTGAAACTATCTTTTATCAATCCTCAGGGTGTGTGTGAGTGTGTGCACTCACATTGTCCTCCTCCATGAATTTCAAACATTGCTCATCTTCTATCTCTCACTATGCAGTTAATTGGAGTGTCTGGGATGTTGCCTTAGACAGCTTTGCTGTCTGTGTACAAAGTTTTCTTATCCAGCTTGTTGCTTTCCTGAATTGACGCACAGTTTTGACCATTTGGCTAAATTTTTAGCTGTATTGGCTAAATTTTTAGCCAGTTTAAGTGTTGTTGGTACCTCTCAAGCAGAAGGCACGTTCATTGCCTGTGGATTACATTAAACAGATCCTTTGTAGGTAAGCAGCCATTTAAAAATGTGCTGTTTTGACTGGCAAGAGAAGACACTGAGAATATCTGCAACAGTAATAACACTGCGAAATTGAGAAGTTTAGCTTCAAAGGGATTTCAGTTTGCAGCAGAAAATCTCAAGGTCATGTCAGAGATTTCTCCTCTAGAGAGTGCTTTGAGAGCTATTTGTTGCTTGAGTGGTTTGACTGCAAACCATGCGGGTCGTGCCTCTTAAGCTGGTGAAAGGACTCACCCCTTGGAAAAGTTTGTGTTCCTTACCAGATTTAGCTGTAAAGTTTTCTGGTCTTATTTAGGACCAAGTACTGCTTCAGAGCTTCAGCCCTGGTGACAGTGGTGTGCAAACAGTCTATGATTTTTTTTTTAAGTGAGAAACTGACATTATGGGCTGTGAAGAAAAGAAAGTGTAAACTTTTACAGAGAAAGGATGTGGTGTAACAGGCAGTAGGTAAGTGCGTTCCTATGTGCTTTATTACAGAAAGTTGGAGGTATAATACAAAATATAGTCTTGCTAACTTTCCCTAGGCTAGGCATAGGAATAGAAAAGCAGAAACCAATAGAAGTATTCCAGTATTTTTGCCAAAATTTTGATATCAGTTCTCTTAGAAGGGAAAAATAAAATTTCAGTGGATTTTTTTGGTTTTCTTTTGTTCATTTTCCCTTACTAAGTTTGTATAATACTGTTTTGCCGAAGTAAATAAGGAGCTTTTATGATGAATGTTTTGAAATAAGTGCCTTTCTTTTTCCTATTTTTTTTTTCTTTTTTTTCTTTTTTTTCTTCTTCTTTTCTCCCCTCATATTTCCAGGAAAATAAGGTAGAAAGGAAAGTTACTTCTCTAAGTAACATGATCTTGGTACTGTAGGTTTGGGGTTTATTGAAGTTTTGGGTTCTTTCTCATTTGAAGGGTTTGGCATGGTCATGCATCCTGTATAAGCATTTATATAAGAGAATAGGGCCTTCAGATCATACATCTGACTATTTAAATGACCAAAACTTTCTCTAGACTGGCTTAGCTCCAAATCCACCCAGCACTTTCTCCAAGAATTGTGCATTCCTAAATGTCTTAGATGCTAGTCCCCTCTGCTCTGTAGGGACACTATCTCTTAGAAGCAGTTTTGTCAGCAGCAATATGCCTACTTTTTCTTGTTCAAATACTAGTGTAGGATTTGTCACCAGAATATAGCAACATTTTCAGTAAGGACCTGGATAGAATTATTCTAAAAATATTTCAGTGGATTAAGAAGAAATAAAATACATTTTCCATAACTTCTAGGCTTCTAAATTATGCTGTAATTCTACCCCCTCTTCTGGATTACCTGATTTCACAAAGAGAAATCTATGGCTCCCACTGCAGAGAAGGGCAAACAAGATGATTTTAATGGCATTTTCTGGCCTTTAAATACATGGAATACATGAAATAGTTTTACCTTGTTAGAGTTCATTTTCCTGGATACTGAGTAGTTTGTCTCATAATGAACACTGTCCTGTACTAGCTGGGTTAAAGAGAGCTGAACTGAATGGATCCTTAGAGAGGGACAGTAAAAATTCTATGAAATATTTTTCGTCTTTTGTGTAAGCTGCTAGCATAGGCAGAAAGAGGGTTATTTCATGTACTTATTTGATGGGTTATTTTACCTCTGTGAAATTTGGTTTGTCTGAAATTACACAGTAAGGGAAATTTTCTATCACCACCAACTATTGACAATTTAGAAATGTTAAGGAGATGAGGTTTTGGATACTTTTAGAACATAGTGAATTGATGACAGCCAGCATGACTTCGCTAAGGGCAAAATGTGCCTGACAAATCTGGTGGCCTTCTATGACAGGGTTGCAGGTGGTTTAGGGAAGAGCAAGTTACATAATCTACCCGGGCTTGTGCAAAGCATCTCACACTGTCCACATGACATCCTTGTCTCTGAACTGGAGAGACATGGATGTGACAGATGGACCCCTCAGTGGATAAGGAGTCAGCTGAGTGGTCACACTCACAGAGTTGTGGTCAGTGGCTCAGTGTCCCGGTGGAGCTCAGTGACAAGTGATGACCTCATGGGTGGCTGTTGGGACCAGCCCCGTTTAACATCACTCATGGGGACATGGACAGTGGGACTGGGAGCACCCTCAGCAAGTTTGGTGATGACATCAAGCTGTATGGTGTGGCTGCCACACTGGAGGGCAGGGATGGCATCCAGAGGGACCTGGGCAGACTGGAGAGGGGAGCCCTCAGGAAGTTCTAAAAGCCAAATGCAGGGTGCTGCATGAGGGTCAGGACAATCCCAAGCACAAACACAGACTGGGCAGAGAATGGACTCAGAGCAGCCCTGCCCAGAAGGACTTGGGGGTGCTGGTGGATGAGAGGCTGGACATGACCCAGCAATGTGCCCTCACAGCCCAGAAAGCCAGTCGTGTCCTGGATCAAGTCCTGCATCCAAAGGAGTGTGGCTAGCTGGGAGAGGGAGAGGATTCTGCCCCTCTGCTCTGGTGAGACCCTACCTGCAGGGCTGCATCAGCTGATGATCAGAGGATTGGAGCACCTCTCCTATGAAGACAGGCTGAGAGAGCTGGGACTGTTCAGCCCGGAGAGGGGAACACTCTGGGGACACCTGACAGCTCGTTCCAGTACTTAAAGAGGGCTTAGAAAAAAGAGGAAGAGTGACTTTTTTTGCAGACAGATAGTGACAGGGCAAGGGGGGAATGGTTTTAAACTAAAAGAGGAGAGATTTAGACTAGATATTGGGAAGAAATTCTTTACTCAGAGAGTAGTGAGTGGAACAGATGGCTCAGAGAAGCTGTGTATGTATGTGTGTATGTATGTATGTGTATGTATGAAGGATGTACCATCCCTGGAAGTGTCGAGGACCAGGTTGGATAGGGCTTTGAGCAACCTGGTCTACTGGAAGATGTCTCTGGCCGTGGCAGGAGGGTTGGAACAAGGTGACGTTTAAGGTCCCTTCCAACCCAAATCATTCTATGGTTCTGTGATTACGTCATTCAACTGCAAGCACTATTTTGTTAAAGCAATTTCTCTTTCGTGTAAATCAGTTGTGTGGAATCTTTATGGAGGTCACATTTCCTTTGCAACTACTTACACCTCTTGTCTGGGAGTCCCTTTCCTCTGACAAAATTTTCTTGCTTGTGAATATATTTGATACTTACAGAGAACAGAATTTATGTGAACCAATTCCATACCAACAAGACCAAAACATTCTTGGGGCATTGGTTTAACAGAAAAAGGAAAGAAAAGAAAAAAAGTTAGAGATATTCCCTATTCCAAGAGAATCCTATTTCCTAGTGGTTCTTTTGCCAATGCCTTAAAAAAAAAAACTAGGCATGGAATGATTCACTCAGCGTAAATTTATAACCATCACAGTTAATAAGATCTTGGAAGAAAATATTTTAAGGTAAATTTTTCTATTATGAATGAAGTCTGATTCACTGAGTATTTCCCTATGGTGCCAAGTTCATACAGGTTTTTTTCCTGACTGAATCCTACAGCAGGGAGTCAGTGTCTTTCTGGAATAGGAATGCTTCATCCTGTCATAGGAGTCTGTTTCTTCATCTTAGTCAACACACTAAACCAAACAAGTTAAGGCTAGGGATTGATTATAGTTATGTTAGAATTTTTTGGTCCAGCCACAAGGAAATGCTTAATTACAGAAATTTACTTTTGTGATTAAAGAAATGTGACTACTCTGTGGTATTTCATTCCTAAAAGAGGTACCTTCATATATCGACATTAAAATAAAAATAATATTTTCTCTTTCCCTTCAAGACTATCTTGGTCTCAGTAATTTCACCATAAAAATTAAACATCAAGTCAGTTTAAGGGCAATTAGGATTTCTTTGCTTGTCATCAGGATAGAATCTGCTTTTTGTATTAGTCTGCTGATTTTTCCTTTGCAGACTGTATATTGACCTGAGGGACAGTGTTGCTGATTAATATGACAGTAGCTGATCATCATTTTCCAATGTATGCAATTTCCCCTGCTTTAGTTTTAAGTTCATCCCTTATGGCTTTCAACAGTAAGGATGCTAATTTATGGAACTCATTTATGAAAATTTAATACAAGGATTTTTTTATTGTTGTTAAATAATGTAATGAAAAAAGATGAGTGTTGGCTAAGTACAATCCATCTGGGGTTTTGTGTATTCTTTTATGAAAAAGCAGGCAGTGCATATTTCAGAAGGCAGACATTCATTAGAAGTCTGATTTGTGGCATTCACTAATTGAAAGCTAGATGAGAATGCCCTTAACTCAAAGATAAATATATATGATTATCTTCTTCACAGAAGGTAAGATATAAAAAATATACAGAGACACAATTTGAGACCCTATAATATGCCCAGCTATTAAAACAAAAGCCTCACATGCCAAAGTATTAAGATTGTTATCCTAAACATAACATCTGTGAACATAATATCTATAGTTTTTCTTTCTTTTCCTAGAAGTATTTTTCAGACATAGAGCAATATAGGATATAAGCAATTGTACAATGCATATTAAAATCTTCCTGAGACTACCACTTCTAAGGCTGCCTTCTCCTGGTATATTATCCAAGGGAATACGTCATCATACGAATTTCATTTTAGATATGAAATTTCTAATACTCTGGGAAATCATTCTAGGTGATATTAGATTACGAAAACACACAAGAGTATAATTGGAAACCTAGTAAAGACTAAGCATGTATGCATTAGTAGTTGTCAAAGGTACTTGCCACCTACAAGTCAGATGATGTACAGGTACAATAATCAGGTTTTGGTGGCCACATGTCCAGCCCGAGGCTAGAAATGGACTTCACAGCTTTCAGACAGCTGGTCATCAATAAAATAGGTAGGGCACAAGGCAGAGATCCTTGAACAGCTTATGTCTACATGGCACATCAAATGCTGTACAGAAATACTGGCTTGGCTTGCAAAGCCAGAGCTCCTTGTCAGCATAGCAGTGAATGTCAGCTGAGTAGCACACACCTTCAGAAGGGCTAATTAGCACTTGCGCAGTTTTCCTGCTTGTAATTTTAGAGCAAACTCCCTTAAGTGCTTCCTCAGGACCTTTGTGTCTTCACTGCCCACACTGCACAAACTGTGGTCTTTTGAAGTGACCCTTGTGTTCCCATGGATCCACTTCTCCTTTCCTATCAGTTCATTTTGTGTCAGTTATGCCAAAGAGGACCTTGACTGTACACACCTCTGGCTTTCTATGTGACTGTAGCTAAAAGCATGGCATAAGTGGCCCTAATTTCCCTTGGGTGGCACAGCAATAGCGACACCCAATGTGCAGGGTGAACGTGGGGCCTGTCCAGTCTCCTGGAATGCAGCCTGGGAGGTCCAAAGGCAAGTTTGATTTGGGCATCCTATTCTAGACTCTGCTGCCTGTAACAAAGGTGGCGCCTGTGTATAAAAAGAGCTTAATGAAGAGATTTTCCTCATTGTTGGCTGCAATAGCTGTGTCTGCCCAAAGAACCTGAGGGGATACAAGATGGGTAAAAAAGATGCTAAAGGCTTCTGTAGAAGCAGAGGTGTTATGAGAATTGCTGGAGGTAGGGGAGGTAGTATTTGCTTAAGACAGGATGTTTCTGAGATTAGGGATTTAACAGATCTTTTAAATGTGTGTAAAAGTCCATTGCATATTTTTACCTTTTTTTTTCCAGCTACAACAAAAGGAAAGTTCACTACCTTTTCTGTTTTGACTTTCTGATCTTGGGGAAGACTTAGATGCAGACTGAGAAACTTGGATTTGTTATTTCACATAGAATGTTCTGCTGTTCAGTAGTTCTGTCACTGAGGGATCCACACTGTTTAGTGGCTTTCATTTTCATAAGTATTTTTGGAGTTATTTAATGTTTTAAACCATAAGGTATAACAAGGTGTACATAGGATCATCTAAATGAATTCTGTAGTATTTTTGAAGAATGTGATTAACAGCTCCAAAGTTCTAATGGTTTTATTTGGAAGGTGTGGCAAACAGCTGTAAAATGCAGAATCTTCTCCTTTGCTTTACTGATGAGAAAAATCTTCCACTTAACCCTTGAAATGCAGTATTGAGAATGCAGAGCAGTGATTGACTGTTGCTAGAAATTAATGGGAAGTTCTTTGTTGTTTTCTTCCTGCTTTATGAAACAGCACAGTCTTTTGCACCTTATTGTCTTAAGTATGTATTATTACTCAGATAAATAAAATTTGTCAAGGACAATTTCGTGTTGTGAGAAGATGAAGATCTTTTTTAAGCACTGAGTCTGTTACTTATCACATTGTATCATCACTAACATAAAATTCTTTTAGGACATTAACTCACCACTATGGTTAACTTTTATTCAATTTGCCTGTTTGTTTAAATGGCCTTATGGCAAAGAAGCAGCATTTTAGTATCTCATAATTTTTGCTTTCAGTAAGAAATGGAAATGTTTGAAAGGCAGAAAGAGAAATGTTCGTGATTTATGTTGACTGCATTCATTTTATAAAGGATGACAGTAGAGCTGACAAATTGATCAGCTGCTGATTCTTACCCATAACCTGTTGATACAAGTCCATGCCTTATTTTGCCATGCCGGACTTCGTTTCTTTCATTTGTCCCGTGTTGCCAGAAGGCAGCATCAGACGTTCAATAGATGCAGGTCTGGATTGTAAAAGCTACTTTCTCAGTCCAGGTGCTACTGAAATCAATAAGAGTGAGTGATTTTTAAGAGACTTGAATGAAGAACAATTACCTGCTGCAGCTAAATTACATTTCGTGTTGGATCATCTCTAGGCTGGAAGCTGGTAAGCACAAAAGTGAGGAGGTGTAGAAATTAAGAAGCTGACACAGTGACAGATGTGGCATATCAAAGCACTGAGTTAACCTATGTTTTGGTAAATTAGATCTGCACTTACATAAACTGGCAGAACTGCAAAAGGTATCTGAAGGTGTATAAATTCAAAAGCATCATGAAAGGCTTCATCCTTTCCATCCTTAAAAGAAATATAGAGCTATAGCACCTTGTTTTGTGTCTGGACTCTTTTATGTTGCTTTATATTTTATGAGTTCTGGGCTAGGCTGCAAATGGGGACAGTTCTGAGGAAGGTGTTGCAATCCAGCTGAGACCTGACAAGGGCCAAGGGAGTCATGCTGGGCCATGTAATAAATATTACATTGGCGAACACATTTTACATTCCTTGTCTATCAGCAAACACAAAATAATTAAGCAGTAGAAAACATGACAGAATCCAGAAAATCTTCAGGTTCCTGTCAGAATAATTGCTCTCTATGGTGTGCTTCCATTAACACCTCTGAAAGTGTAGAATCCTTTGGGGTAGTAAAAAGATTTTCTTGAACTATCCCATTGTTTGGTTGTCAGGGTGCAGCAGGTACACTGATGAGAGCATGTTTTCTTTGGTTTTATTCTCTATGTCTGCTGTCAGAATTATGTATTTAAGAAAGTTGCTGTACTTGGAAGAATTACATTATCGGCATCTAAGACTCCCAAATGCCGCTGGGCACAGACATCTTAAAAATCTGCACTCTTTTGGGGTGTTTTTGTAATTCATGTCTTTTTCCCATCCTTTTTATTAGTACTTTATCACCAGACAGTCAGAAACAATATTAATTTTCAAATGTCCTGCAGCAGTGTTGTCTTGCTGTTAACTCTTGTCATATTTCACTCATTGGCGTTGAAAATGGAAAGTGATGAATGGCTGCAGTGTTTTGTTTATAATGTCTTGTTCTGGAGCTTTCTATAAAAGTAGCTTATTTTCATTACTTTACACTGGGTCATTGAAGGAGCTTTGGGTTTTTTTCTTAATGTGAGAAAAAGTTATTAGACTTCCAATCACAAAAATGAAGCCTCAAAAAAGTATGGAAAGAATATTTTAAGAATATTAAGTTCCCATTTTGGTTCAATCCTAATTTATTTAGCACTAGTGTGGAATAATCAAACCTAAAGTATTTTGAACTTTCTCACACTTATGTACCTTAAAACCAAAGTGATCACGATACAAACTGACTAAAATTTTACAGCCAATCAGATTTTAATAAAATATCTTTTTTTCCTTTTTGAGAAATAGACTCAAGCACGAAGGCATGCACTTCTTGGGAGTGTGTTTAATATGATCAGGAAATTGAAATCCAGATGTTTGATTAAAGGTTAAGACATATTTGAAACAACAAAGGAGGCCTTTTATTTCTGCTGCATATATTTAAAATGGGCTACTTTTGAAAGAAATTTCAGAACCCCATTTGCATCCTAATTGCAATCCATTTCCTGAGTCCACAGTTATGCAGACTATAGAGTGGCATTGGGGATTTCTGGGGCAGAGAAATTGTTGGTTCTAGCTGAGCTACTAAAAAATAAAAGGGAAAAAGATGAATGGATTTTTTGCTTCAGCAGTCACCAGCTGGCAGATCAGCTCCTTGGAGCTCCGCCAAGCAGCAGTTTACAGCAGCCCTGCAGCTGCTCTAGGCTGGGCTGGAGCACGACTGGCACGAATCCACCTTCAGCTTTGGACAAGGACTCAGCCTTGGAATTGGCCAACAGATGCGCTGGGATTGTGGCTTTGCTCGCTCGCGTCTAATGCTCAGCGAGTGCAGTTGGTACCTGAAAGTCCAGCGCTGGAAAATTTGTGTTGATTGCTTAAAGGAAGATAAGGAGAAATAGCTTAAAAATAAATGTTTAAGCCTGCCCAAAGTCGGTTTGGTTTGGGAGATTTTTGGTATTGCATGTGTGGCTTTTACTTTTGTGCATCTTGTTCTGGGACATTTTTTCCTTATTTTGACCAGTTCATGAGGCTCCTAAATAACTGTAAAATGGACCAGCAAGAAAATTTGGTTGCACTGAATTCTTTCAAACTAAATTATCTGAATTCATCAAAAGAAAAATTAATTAATTTCAATTCTGTATGTTGCAATTTTTATAAAAATATTAGAATCATAACAAAAAATAACTTTAAAGAAAAAAAGAAGCAGCACTGGACTTTTTACTGACCATATTTTGGAGGGAGTATAATGTTATTGGGATGAGGAGAGGGGAGAGGATTTCTTGTTGATTTTGACTCCCATCTGACAGCTGTTCTCTCTTTTCCTGATTAGAAGCTATTCTTCAGTAATTTATCATAAATAACAACAATAGTATTGGGGTTTGGCAGCGTTTCATTTAACTCCCTGCTCATTTGATGGATAGCTATGCATCTGATAGAATGAGCCTGTCTTTCCTTGTTAACCATCTTATTATCTTATTGCCAGGGACAGGGCCAAACCAATTTCTTAAAATTCTGATAGCATATTCTGAATTTCTGTTGGTGTTTTAATGTGGGTAGATTGGCTCTTAATTTGTCACCACCTGGTATTTGTTTAATTGTTCAATAGGAGGGGAATTTCAGCAAGTTACAGTTTCACAAAACTAAGACCTTCCCTAGACACATATATATTATTAAATATTTATTGATGCATACGCATACATTGCCTCCCCCCATTGGCCAGCAACCAAAAGCCAATATTTCGTAGACCTACAAACCCAGCATTTATTTTCTAAATTGAAAATATTTCATGTGAAATATAACATTGATAAGGAAGAAGAAAGAATCACTCCAGTGCTAGATAGTCATAACAGTCTTTCATCAAGTTAAAAAGCAATAGGTGAGAATAGGTGGCAATAATCAGCTGAACTTAGATATAATTTTGCATTAAAAAAGTCATAAAACTATTGTGGACAACTAGATGAACACAAATGAACTATTTCATGCTGTTGCTAAATAAAATTACTAACCTCCTACTGGAGTAATTAATAAGAAGCAGATGAAGAAGTCCTTCATAGGATTAATGGTGTTTGTTCTGCTTCATAATGGTCAGGGATTACCTTGAGTACTGTACTCCTGAGCCTTCTACTCCAAGAAAAAAATAGTGGAATTACTGAAGGGGATCTGTAGAGAAGACAAGTGTGAATGACTCAGAGTCTAGCAGATGAGTCCTGTGAGAAAAGATCAATCTGGTATTTTTTTATTCTAGAGCAGAGAGGATTAAGAGGTTGCTTGACAGCATTCTTTGAAGACATAAACAGGTATTCGAGATCAAACAGCAATTCCTTCTTCATTTTCACGGGAGAGAGAGGAGGAATGGTCTTGAAGAGAGAAAGATACAGTTTAGACATGAGGAAGACTTTTCTAAAAGTAAAAGTAATAAAGTGAAAAAATCTTAGGGGAGAAGGCTGTACAGGTTACGTTGATGAAGGTCCTTAACAGATTTTTAAGGACCATGAATGTCCAGAGGGATAAATTGGAGTTAACCAGAAGTTCAGGAGGTCCCACCGTGAAGCTCCTCTAAGGTTCTATATCAGTCTTTAGGTTTTCAAAGATACAGGGTGGCATGTGGAAACTCCAGAAACATTCCCTTACAATAAATGCTTGGATTTTTGACAGGGCATTACATTTGACTCTCATCCCAGTAGGAAAATTGGTTATATTTACTAGCGTGTAAATAAATAATTAATAGATAAATAAATAAATAAAGGAATGAAAAGTGTTTGAACTTACAGACAGGTCCTCACAAGAATGATACCCCAGAAGTTAAATGGAATTGCATTTCAACACCTACGTGCTGTAGGTGTGAAAACTGAAGTGATGTTTTCCAGAAGGGTTCTACTCCCAGTTATGAATCTGTGTACAATCAGCACTGAATAAAGTGGGAAAAAATGATGTTCCAGTACTAATAATTTTTTTGAATATCATCTCCGATGCCTCAAATGCACTGCAATCCTTATACCCAAACTTGCAAATGGCTGTGCATGGAATCATGACCTGCACTAAAAAAGGGATTTGAGTTATGAATACTGACAATATCATTCTTCTGTGCTGCTTAAAATAGAATTGCATGTGAAGCGATACAATTCATTCTGAAACAATATATCTGAGTTTCCTGTGGAATCATGGCAACACCCTGAAATATTTTTAGCCAAATATTGTTGTAAGGCTTGGTAGTATTTTTTGTTCTCTCAGCTTTGTTCTGCAACATTAGAGCCCATATGTCAGTGTAAATACCAAGAAGCTGCTCCTATGTCCTTTCAGAGTTCTGTTGCAGAAAACCTGTAAGGAGCCAAATTGGACTTTTGTTTCAAATTAAACAATTGCTTTAACCATTCCCTGGGAAAGGGTGCCATTGTCTCCTCCCTAGTCAGGTGTTCTAGGGACAGTATGAAGCATCACACCAGGTACACACTGAAAATCTGACTTGCTATGCATGGAGAAATTACCATCATTTCAACAAAATCAGATGCATGCATGCTTGCGCAGCATCAGGAGTTGGTAACATGCTGGAATCCTTCTTACGTTGTATTTTTTCCAGGCAGCTGAAATAAAATTTTTGTTCTTCTCTAGCACGTATTTGACTTCTAAATGTGCAACAAAACACCTGGATTCCAGGGACAGTGAAAATTGAGCATGCTCTGAGCTTAACCGAGGCATGAAGATATTTACAAAATGCGTTCTTTAGATTTTGTAAGGATTTGAGAGTATTAAGTGTTGAACTTTGTCCAATCAAAATTCTGTTTCATTATGAGAAATGCTTTTGAAAGTCGGCTTACAATTCATGGAGACTTTTTATCCATTTATTATGTTCTGAAAAAAAAAAAAATCTTCCTTTGATTTAAAGTATCTTTTTAAGGAAAATGCCCAAATCATTACCTGTAGCAAGCATTTTTCAGTCCTAGTGCTATTAAATGTGAATGAAATTTTGGAAGTTTTCCCATCAATTGGAGTCGTCTCTCATTTTAATCTGCCAGACCCACGTGCTGTTCATGTGTATTGAGAAGTGGTTTATGTACTCCACACCATTTCTCCACTGTGTTCTATTACTAATACTTTTTGTTTTGTCTTGTTTTGTTTCCCCAGACTACATATCCAATCAGAATGGTGAGCCAAAATCTCAGCACAAGGGACAGAAAGTCAGCACATACTCCCACCGAGGACCCTTTTAGACACCCACCAGGCAGCCAAGCAGCAGCGTATGAAAGCAAGAGCTGTCAGCTGTCTAATTTGTGTCTGAGCAGCCTCCTGAAGGAGAAGGAGATCGTGGAAGCCATCAAGCACACCCAAGGCACGTACGAAACCCTGGCTTCGGAGGTCACCCAGAACGGTCTGGCTGTCCCGGCCCCCAGCACGGCAAAGCCAGCGCCCAAGTCCGACGGCTTCCCGCTGTTCTCAGGAGCTCCCAAAGACCCCACTTCTGTGCCTCGGCAGCACAGCACCTTCACGGGGAGACTGGGACAGCCCCCCAGGGGACCCATCTCTTTACACATGTACAGCAGGAAAAATGTTTTCCTCCACCACAACTTACACACGGCAGAGCTACAGACTTTAGGTCAGCAAGATGGCTAACAAGGTGCTTATTTTCTTGCCATGAAAGGAGAGTTGATTAAAGAGGGATGTAAGCTCACCTAGAGCTCTGTCTTCAGTTCTCATCTGCTGCTACTTTCACGTGGAAAAAAAATAAAAATAAAAATTTAAGATTGTCTGTAGGTTCCATATTTTGCCACATTGGACTGAGGCAAAAGGGTGAACGAGACTGTTAAAATAACTGGGCTGATTTGTCATGCAGAAGTCACCATGGGTTTAATAAATGGGACCATTTGGCTGGCACTGCTAGTCCAATATTGGCTAAATATATTTTTTCCCTGCTATAAGTCACTATCATTCCCTGAAGTTCTAGAAGATGATATTAAATAAAACCTGTATGTTTACTAATATTACTGTTAAAGTAGATGTGAGGAATTAATAGATAAGTAATTAGTAAACCCTCTTGAAGTTCATAGCAGTTAGGGAAATAAGGAGTCAGAAATCTTTAAGGACCCTATTTTTAAACCTTTTTTTTTTTTTTAATACAGTGAAATTTGGTCACTTATAGAGTGTTGCCACTTCCTGCTGTCTGTGTTTCATGAGTGCCTCATGCCACAAGTGGAGGAAATGATTGATTTTCCTCTAACAGATTCATAGAGAGTCACCAGGTATTTGAGTCAGTAAATTGGGTCCCAAACTTAGGATGTCAGCTTGTTTCCTCAACCTTCCCTTCCCTCTTCACACTTCTGTTTACATTTCTTTGAGTGTTTCTGTTCTATGAGGGCATGTCAAGTTGTGGTGATCTTTGTGCTTTACAGCCACTGTAGCACTCATGATGCAATATGACATCTGCTGTGCAATTCATCCTATAATTTCATCTCACTTCCCAAACCAAAAATGCGTGAAAGACTAAAATAAGAGAAATCATCTTATTACGCAGGCCAAACAACCTGCATCAGTCATAATTTCTGTGGGCTGTGTCATCTGCACTTAAGGACCTGTTGGTTTACACCCGCTCAGCGGATTTGTTAGTCTCGACATGCTACAGACAAGTGAGATTAATTTATTGCCTGATCTCACGGGAGTATGAAATCATCTGACCATGCCACAGAACGTGGAGACCTGTCAGTAGCAAAAGATCTGGTTTTCCTCTCTGCAGGCTTGGAAACCTCTCCGTCCAGTTACTCCAAACTTGTGGCATATGTGTAACATGACACTTAGTTTACAACCTCTCTAATGCAGGGTAATCTGTTTGAGTTGTAATGGCGCACACAGTTAGTAGTTTAAAATAATTTGGCACATTTAAGTATGATTGAAGCAGATCTGAGACAAGTCACCTCTCTCTTTAATTGATGATTAATAAGGAAAGACAAGGGTGCAGCACATTCTCACACACATAAACAAGCCATTGTGACTTAACAGACAGCATATAATGAAAAATAGTGGCTTCGGTAGCCACTAAAAATATGCGACTTTTAGAAGTTAAGTCACATAGAGTATATGAAATGAAGACAAAATTTTACCTAGTGTTAAATATATCTGCTTCACTACTTAATATTTGGACTAATGCAAGGAAATTGTATTAACAAGTCTTGCTTAGACTAAGAAAAAAATAGACTATGAGCTTGGCAGATACTCTGTAAAGTAATTTCAGCAGCTTGAAATTTCAAGCTTCTGTTCGTTGAGGATTTTATTTTGATTAGAGTAGATTTTGTTACATTACTTGATGTTGAAGAGAACAGGTTTTGTCTAAATATTCTGTAGTGACAGTTTGGGGTATCCAGAGTTGGATACATAAGAACGAAGATAAGCATTTGCCAAAATTTTTCGTTTTCATGTGTGCATTGCTACTGCCAAAACAGAATGTGCAAAAAACTGCAAACACAGCTTTATGGAATTAACTGTGGGTATTCAAGGCTCCCAGTCCTGCATTGAAGCTCATAATTTAAAGTCTAACAAACAAGGTAAATATAGTAATAAGATAATTTCACTACTCAGAATCACATTTTTTTCTTAGCAATATCTTAAAGTCATGATAGATTGAAAGGACAATTCATATATGCAATTCATTTTCAGATCTGTAAATAAATTAAACATACACTGTAATCAAGGAATTTTTTTTCCAGGATACAAATATACTGTAATATGTTAAAAAAAAACCAACACCACAAAACAAACAATACCCTCTTAAGTTTTAGGTTATGTAATGTATCTATAGTTGTTTTTTCCTGGGAAAATGGACTTTTGGATTACACTTTATTAAAATAATCCATCTATAAACTTCAAAAATAGCATTTTAAATGCTACTATTTTCTTGGAGAATCTTTTATAGAGCTGAAACTTAAAAAACTGGAAAAAAAACAGTTCAATGAAAGTGAGGAATATTTTTAAAATGTCATCTTGAAGCTGTTTTGTATCAGTATTTTCAGCATTATTATGTTATTTGTAATACTAAGTGTAAATCTTACCCAAAGAAGGGTATTAGCCACATGTTAATGTACAGCAGTAACTGTAAAAGAGGTCCTTTCTTTGATCCTCTTGTGTATATAGGAAATCATAAAGCAACAGCGTGTGGACATTCTTGCAGTGAATTGATTCCTTTGTGCTAAAAATCTCTAGTTTTTTAAGGGTTCCATGTACAAAATGGTTTATACATTTCTCCAAGGCTGTACATATCCAAAGACATGACACCAGGGGAAAAAGGCAGTTTGTTTGTTTTTTTTTTCCATGGATGTACCTTCCTTCCCTTCTTTTTTGTTCTCTTTTTGTACGACAAAGCATAACTGAAAAGTTTCTGTTTAAAATTACTTGTTAGTTCCATGTCTTTCAGTGTGATAGAGGGCATTTTAAGGAGGAGGAAATCCCTGAAGAAAAACTGTTTCCATTTGAAGCAGTGTCCGTCCCACTTTTTTAGAGCAATCACTTGGCAAAAGAAACCTTAGATCTGTGCCCTAAATATTTTTTTAGTAATTTAATAGAGCCACACCTGAAATATGCTTATCATCATCTCTTGACTTGCCCTGACTAGGACATGTTCATGAGATACAATAACATGCTAGGGCCAGCCATGGTGATAAATTCTTGAGATGGAAGGAGAACATTTGTCCAATACTGTTTTTATGTTTGGCTTTCAGAGCAGTGGAAAGGGTTTTTAGTATACCTTGTGCATGTGGATGAAGCTCAAGCTGTGTGCTTGTGCATACTGGAAAAAGAAACCTTGCTGCAAAGTTCTCCTCTATTTAGGCTATTTATCAGCATATCAAAGCATCCAGCAACAGGTATTTCTGCCACCTTTCCAGACTGGCCAGCCCTCTGTATGTAAAATGAAACAGCCAGAATAGATTCCTTTACTTCAATCAAGACTCTTACTAGTTTTTGTTCCACACACCTCCACATAAATGTTAAAAAGGTCTTCCTTATGTGGCTTTTTTTCTGGAAATGGTGAAAGGGTGTATATCCAGACTAAGATGCTCAAATGATGTTTAGATAAGCATTTGAAAGCTTACCAAAATGTTCATGTTTGTCCTACAGGTTCATTCCAGTCATTACAGGCTCATTACCAATAAAAATTGGTGGTTTTCCCTTTCCAAAAAACCAGTTTGGAAGTAATGATTTCTGTCTGTGCTGATTCACTTTATACTGTTAAACGCACAGTACACTCTTCAGACTAATAAAAACAAGGTGTTTACAGATCAGTACCATACTTTGCATGCCCTGAGGGTTGTGCCATATCACCACTGGTTGGATTGGTATGACACTGACTTCGACTGGGTTATACTAAATTAAGTCACCTGATGACTGGGATTGTAGCCTTTAATCCTGCTAGTCTCAATTAGTGCACAGGAGATTTCTAAATCTGGAAGTCTTTCCTGATTCACAAAGACGACAAGAAAATACTTAAACCAACAAAAGCATCCGATCATGATCTATGGGGAATTCACTTTTTTTCCCTCCCTTCACATTCAAAAGCAAAAAGACCCTGCAAACCCCTTTGTACATCTACACAGTTCACAAATGAAGCAGAGTAACATCTAACAAAATGCAAAATCTTGAAATAAATACCTGGAGAAAAAAATACAGGGGAGTCTTCTCACAGATGTTTGTAAAAATTATAAGTTTGTAAAGATGTTGGTAACTTCTGTACCTGAGTGTAGTAATGAAATATGTTCTGTGGCCTCTGTACCACTCTCACTGTGATGAATTTTTTTTGGGGGGAGGGGGGGGGTTCGGGAGGAAATTTGCTGTTGGAAGCTTGTTCTAGACAAAGGAGGCAGTACAGTGTGGGAAAGTACATTGGAAGTATCTCTTCATTGAAGACCTTCACTGAAGGTCTTCTCCCAGCTGGGAGAAACACACAGCATCCTTTCCAGGATGCATCTTCAGCCAGCAAGAAGTTGACAGAGATTTCTCAGAAGAACAGCCCCAAATCATGCAGACACAACTGTCTTCAAATGGACTTTAACTTGTCCCATATAAGGCACTTCTAAAATAAGATGGAAATTTCAGCAGCTACAGAACACACCTTTCTGGGTTGTTGGGAGTGTTTTTTTAAGATAAAAATGCCATGTGCTCGCTTTAACCTTGTAAACTCTGTTTGGAACTTGCTTGCTCACTGGTGATCTACCCAGGATGTGAGAGTTTTTCCACCGTAATGGATATGGTACTAATGTCTCACAGTATAAAGACATTGGATATCCTCCCTGAGGAGCTCGAGATTTGCAATGTATTTTCAGTCTAGGAGAGCTATCTGGAATTAATTATATTTTCTTCAAGGATCTTCAGTTGTTGCAAAGTCAGTGGAAAAGAAAGTTACATATTGAAATATTTTGGAAAACTTTTGTGGTTAATTTTTATTTTAAAATACACTTAAAATTTATCTTCCTGTATCTAAAGACAAGAAAAAAAAAAAAAAAAAAGGAACAAAACCCCCCTTTTATCATCACATATCTCCCATAAATCTCTGATTCTCACTAGCCACAGCTGTCACTTGCATTCTGTACAGCTGTGAAATATTTTTGGATTTGCTGGTTTTGTTGCCTTCATTACCTGAAAATCATTACCTCTTATTCTGGGAGAGGGTTTGCCATCAATCCAGTATTTGAAACACACAGGGAGGGCTGTTGAGGATTTCTGTGGAAGTAATCCTGGTACTCTAAAAGCAGTGCAACAGGAACCTTACCTGGAGGTCTCTGTGTGCTTCCTGGGGATGGAAAACCTATTCTGAGTGATCTTAACTATGAAGGATTTTTGAAAATCTGGTGGATGTGGCAGGTGTCAGATCTGTTTGGTTTCTACATCCACGCAGAGGTTATAGAACAGAAAACACTCAACTGAGCAGATTTTTCTAGTGGGCAAGTAGTATCTCCTTATATTCTGTGTCATGACCCTTTCTCTCTCTCTGGATTTCAGGAACATTTCCCTTAGGTATGGAGTTGGGATGACTCTGTAGACAGGTTGCACCACGGTGTTATTTCTGCTATGAGAAAGCTCCACTGGATTTTATTTTTTAAATTTAAAATATCTCATCACTAAAATGTTTTAACATTTTCCCCCAGAACTGCTGTACTGCTGGGGTAGTAGAAAACACTGCATTCACAGAAAATGTCCCTTTCCCGTCTTGGTAGGCTCTTAGTGAGTTGAAGTCACAACTGATTTATATCTACCCAAAAACTGTCAAGCTTACTGAAGGACCTCCACAAATGCATTTCCAGGTTTGACCCTGCTTTTGTCACATTGAGAAGGCCCTAATAATGTGGTTTTAAAATGCATTTGGTTATCAACAGTAGTAGCATAATTTTAATTTATTTTGGATTTTCCATTATGTCAATGCACTTTATATAATGGTTTAATATGAATTACACAAGGACTTTTATTTTTTCCTAACCTAAACTTGATTTCAACAGGGTTCAGAATTCTCTACTTAATTTTAAGCATGTAAGCAATCCCATAAAAGTAAAGCAGTCAATTCCCTCTTCTTTAAAAAGCTAACACACAAATAAATAATAATTTTTCTGACATAAACAATTTCATTCGTGTTTATTATTTGCAAGGTATGATGAATAAAAATTATTTTAACTTATATCTAAATATAACTAACTTTCAAACATTCCACATAAGTAGAAAATGTTAGAAACAGTCTTCAGACTAAAGTCACTTGTCCAGCTATACCATACGGCTTTGTTTGCCAAATCATTACTTTCTTTTTAAAGAAAATTTATTTGTTTTCCATGGTTAAGAGTGTGAAAAAAAAAAAAAAAGTTTTAATACATGCTCTACAGAATGTGTGGAGAGATGATCAATATCACAAGGAGAACATAAGCAATCAGAGTCCTTAATCAGTGATGCATCTGATGTTTTTTAAGCAAGAAGATCAACAGGATATAAAAATCTATGTAAGAAAAGAACAGATGTTTTGTTGCTCAGAGAAGTCTAATGGAAGGGTGAAGGCTGACAGATTAATAGCTCTTCTTCTGTTCCAAGGCTGGTGGTGCAGAGCCTTTTGCTGTGAAATAACACTGAAGCAATATATTTATAAAGTAAATCCATTAGAATAGCAAGAAATGAGATTAAATGGTCGCATAACACCCCAAAGTATGGTTAAGGTTTCCATAATTTGATCAAACAGCATCTGAGTCTATTTACATCTTTTTTTGTTTCAGGGTATTATCTTCATCTGAAGGATAAGTGTAAGCAGAACAGTGCAATTTGCATTGCAACACAGAAACAATTCAGACAAAAAGAATAAATAAAAAGGTTCTATCTCTTAAGCCTTGCATTTTGTAGAGTCTTCTCTAACTATCTGAAGTAGTTTTATGTAATTTTATTTCATGCAGCTGTGGTAATGCCCTTATGTTGGGCTATAAGGAGAAAATATTGAAGAGTGTCATGACCTGACCCTACATCAAGAGCTGCGCATGGTTAACTGGGTCACAGTTTTGGTTTTCCTTTCCAATAAAGGGTCAGAGATCTTGTGAGAAAACCTTTATACAAACGTCCCCACAAACAGCTTGGCCTATGAGAATTTCAAGCTGGTTAGGGAAAAATTAAAATTTTAATTTAAAAATTGATTAAGGCTCTGACTATTTTTGAAAATATGTTCTTTAGTACTGCTGAGGGCCATTAGAGAGCTTTGAGCATTTTTCTATAAACAAAAGTATTCTGTTTCATGTATTAAAATTGGACATTTTATCTGATGGTGTCCTCATTATGAACTTGTCTGTGGGTATCCTGCTGTCCAGGATGATATTTTTTAAAACTGCTGACCACTATAAAAATTTATTAACTAATAAGACACTGAATTTTCTATTCTGTGCTGCTAAACACCCATTTAATTTTAATAACAGTACATGGCAAGGTTATTTGTTATATACTATTGAAATTAATTTTTTTAATATAATTGGCAATACTATAGAGATTACTTGAATTAGAGACTATGAAAGAATAACACAGATGAGAAAAGGGGGGAAATACTGGCTTGAAGGTAATGTGCAATGCACTGTTGAAGAGTGTTGAAGAATAAAGTTCTGTGGGAGACAAGGTAAAGCTTTTTCACTGAGCACTCCAGTCAGTCCAGGATCACTTTACTGATTTAAATGGTAACTTAGATTTAAAAGAAAAGAAATGAGAGTATTTTTCCTAAGAGATAACACACTTAAAAATCAACTTGGAGCAGAATCTGCAATAGTGAAGGTATTTATCTCAAGGTATGGTCTGAAAAGAAAGCTGTGAAATCTAAATTCTGATTAAACAAGTTCATTAGTGAGTTTAGTGGGTTTACTCTACAAGGCCATAAATTGGTTAACCTCATTTACCAAGCAAATATTTCATAATATTTAAGAGTTGCCAAGGCATAACCCTAACCTTTGACTTTAGTACCACACATCCTCTGATTTTTTTCTTTGCTTTTTTTTTTTTTGATTGTTTTGAGTTTTTTTAACTTCTGTGCAATAAGAATCTGAATGTTTCAAATCCGATCATTTTGCACTGACTGAAAACAGATACGTAACCTTCAGATGAGAACACTGTTGTCTCTGAAGAATATCAAGCAGCATTCTGTTGGTTTTTTTAAATCAGATTTTTGGGTAAATAATTTCTGCAGATTACTCTGAAGAGTTATGGCAGTTTGCAAAAACAGTACTATGGGATTCTGTTGGTATTATTTAATGGTCATTTGTTTGTTCCTGGTTTTAGTTGCCATTATTTTTCCTTCTATGTTTTATGGAAAGAAATATTATTTTTGAATATTTGTACAGACTTTAAACCTTATTGTAGAGGTGGACATTCATATATTTCCATATTTGAAATAAACATAAAGGGCTCTTACAGGTTTTTTCTTCTCATGCTGCTGAAATTTTATTTCTTAATAAAAAATCCTGTGTTCTAAGATGAGCCTGTGTTGACTTTGTCTTTTAAATATTTCATATTCCTTTGACATTTCTCCATATTTTCGCTGGGAGATACATATTGCACTTTAATAAACACCAATTCTTTTATGGCTTAATGCTATTAGCAATCTGTCACAATCAAGAGATGTATCATTTTTTCTTGAGGTTCTTTAATCACTTAATGAGAACTCTAGGTTGATGATATTTGATACTGTGCTAATAATAAAGTACAAACACCTGTGCAGAACATTTTATAAAATCTAAAGGTTGTATACAAAAAATCTACTGTCTTGCAGAGAATAAAACCCCAACATTCTGCCTTGGTATTTTGCAAATTCCTTATTATGCTATTTCCTGAGTGTCCAAATAATTTTTATTACACAACATTTCTCAATTCCCTACTCCACTTCTCAGTTGTTCTTAGTGTGAAAATAATAATTTCCATTAATTAAATTAGGCTTTACTTCTGCTTTTCTTTTCTTTAGCGTCTTGTTCCACTATATTCTTTTGCTTTAATAGTGAGTATTTTTGTGTTGTCCATCCCAGGTTTCAACTAAGGATGTTATAAAGCACTTCTCCACTTTGTTTCCCATAGCATATCTAAATGATATGTCTTCACCTTCAAAGGCCAAAATCATTAATATTTCTTTAATTCAAATATAGAAGAAATGAGCAAACTTTCACATTTGTAAGGCTATAAAGTATTTGTCATCACTAACAGTATTATATAAATAAAAGAACATGAAGACCAAAGCAATTGCTGATCGTGTCATAACTCAGTTCCATTTCAGCTTTTCCCTGCATGTAAATAATTCTTACAGGCTGCATTCTCAGACCAGGAGGTTTATTTGTTTGGGGGGGTTCTGGTTATTGGTTTGGGTTGGGGTTTTTTTCTGCATCACTACCAGTGCACCATTTTCAGTGCCTGCTTTGAGAGCCTCAGCTCAGCTTCCAGTTCTTCCTCTAGAAATGCCTGTAGCTCATTTCACAGTACTTAGATGCCTACTACTCTCTCAGTAATACTGTTTAAAATATATGTCCCACTCTAAGCTGTTTCTTCCTGTTGCTATCCACTCTTGAACAGCTGCTCCATTTCTGTGCTGTTTATAGGAATTCTTTGGAGCATTTGGGTCCCTGGCAGGAATATGAAGCTTATTAGGTCATTTGACTTCACATATAATCTTCTAAGAAAAAAAATGAAATAGAAGAAATGGTTTTGATCAGATTTTTTCTGTCAATTTAAATTACTGTATTATCAGTCTTCTACTAAATGAAGCTAAAGAAACATCAAATTAGATGCAAGTGCAGTAAAGTGAAAGATTTTTTGAAATTAGCACAGGTTATGCAAAGTGCTTGGGAGCTAAGGAAGCTCTCCTATATAACATCACTTCTTGAAACTATTGTCCAAAATAATGGACAGCGTATTCTTTGTGTTGTGATGGTCTTTAAAGTGCCTGAGAATGTTTTCATAGTTTCATTATATAATGCTTTTCTTACTTCCTTGTAAAGCATTCTCTTCTTTTATGAAACAACAGGACAGGATTTTGTTTCCAATCACAGAAATACCTCAAAAGCTACTGATTACTGAGAGTGAAACATTATTTATGAGACAGCAAAGTATTTCCTCAATTAGCTTGTATGTATTATAATTCATCATATTTTATGTTGTCATAACTCAAAAAATAATAAGAATGTTGTTGCCTTAGAAAAACTGAATGTAAGAGAATGGGCTAAGCCTTAAATACAGTTTCAGATTGAAAAAATACTTATATGAAATTAAAGGAAATTGATCTCTGATTTTTCAAGTGTTGGAAGCACACTAATAATCAGCATTGCTTGATTTCACTTCTTTTGATGACAAATGTGAAATACTTTTTTCTAAGCATTAAATGTCATTTGTAAAAATATTACACATAGTGACTAAGTGCAAGTTAAAGTATTTGCAAACATAATTATATCTCCATGCAGCACTGTTGCACCCTTCACTTTTTTTCATATTTCCCTTTATTACAAATTTCTGTCTGTACTCCTTACTATTCTGACCCCTTTAAAACACTGGGACAATTAGGAACTGAGCTTCACCTGTGCTTGATTTAATTACCAGGTGATGAGATAATTACCAATCCTTAAAAGATAAGGGTGGGGAAAGGCAATTATTACCATTATTAGTATCAGGTGTTTATGGTGGGTAGCACACAGAAAAGGTACTGGAAGTGTGTTTTGGAGTAGGGCAAGGTAAAGGCTTGTGAGTAGCTTAGTCTGGTCTCTGTGGAGTTTTTGTTGTTTGCTTAGCTGGGTTTAAGGCTAAAGTACTTCATGCTCTTTACTTGGTTCAAATGTGCAGGTTCAAGATTTGTCTGTACAAAAGATGCTGCAAGCAACCAGCTGAAGAAGTGCTTTGGTGAGTCCATGCAGTCCTATGGTTTATTGTTCTGAAATAATGAAGTGGAGATGGTTGAGCTGTGGAGTCCAGTGGTTTTGCACCCATTAAATAATATTGGGTTTTGTTTAATTCTGTAGTTTGTTATGCTTATGGGCCTATTAGTCATGCTAGTCTATCATTAATTTCCTGTTATATTTCTCTTTTGATTAAATTGATTTTCATTTTGAAACACGAATGGTGCCTACTAAAGCCAATGTGATGCTTCTGTTACTTAACGTGGCTTAGTGGAGAGAGGTCTGGCTACAAACTAAGGTTGTGTGAACCTGTGTTCCTAATTCTGCTAGGTGTGTGTGATAACTTGGCCTGTAATCCTGGGGTAATTATTTCTTCTGTGTTACTGCATTTGGTTTTGGCCTTTTTTTTTTTCAGACTGTAATAGCTTAAAGCCCAAGTGTGAAAAACATCCAGATTTGTGGTCTAACTCATGGACATGCACACAGACACAAAATCTAATGTAAAATTTTATAGGTGAACTTACTGTTAACTTCTCGAAGCCTTTTTACTTTCTTCCTGCAGAGGTAGAACTCTTCCCATGGCTATTTGCTTCTAAGTTAAGATTTTTAAGCAGATTAACTAGATAAGAAGATGGGAAGAAAAATACTGTGATAGGATCTTGGAGTAGGAGGAAATGGAGTGAAAAGGGAGTAGCTCTTAGGAGCAAACAGGAAAGTGTTGACTCCAACAGAGGAACCTAGTTGTGGAATTTTCTGTGCACTCCGCTTCATAAACAATAAGAGGAGCTAAGGCAGTGTCTTAGCTGCACCAGGACTTTAAAAAAAAAATGAACTAAATAAGCATCAGATAAAGTGTGTATAAAGTAAGCAATTTTATTAGTTTCTGTGGCAACACACTGCTGCATAAAGAAGAGACTAGTCCTAAGAAGTAGCCCACAAAATGCAGCATTAATTCAACCATGTGAATGGTGTCACTGTTTATCTGATGTGTAAAGGAACTGGGCTACTGTAATATGTAATGGGAGCAATCTAACTCTTAAATTAAGAGCCTGAGTTGTGGAACCATAGCACTGCAATATATTGCTGTGATAAAGCAATTTGTATGGGCTGGGAGGTGGCACTGCTAGATATTGACCCACATCATTTCTCAAAAGGCTTATACCCTGTAACAGGATTAATGAAAGCAAAATGAAAATCTTCTTTTGCTGTGAAAGGATGGTCTTTAACTCATAGCCCGTGGAAAAGCTGCTAGAATGGAAAAGGCAGTGCATCATGCAGAGTAACTGGGGTCCTTTTTATAGGTTTTCACACATCCAAATTAAGTTCAATGGGACTTTGGCAGCTCTGATATTGCTCTCAGGTTCCTGAACTGAAAGACAGACTCCAAGGACAAAAACTCAGAACTAAAATCTGACGTCCCAATCTGAAAAACCCTAAAACCCACTCAGGTTATGCCTTGATAAAGAATTTCATCAAGTAGTTCCAGAAGGCAGTGCTGCCTCAGTGACCGGGTGACTCTTGATGCTGACACTAAGGCTGAATTGTCTGCTCAGAGATAACTTGCCCTTCTTCTTTCTGCCAGTGAAACAGGTATTTTTATATATTAACTTCATCTCCTTAAATTGCTGGTATACTACCTCTGTTTCTTAGCATTTTTATAGTAGTCACCTCAAATGCCTGGTATCTTATTTCAGTGACAGTTTTGTTGAATTGCCCCACTATTTCATGGAATCCCAGATCTTTTTCTGTCCCACTTCCCACTTGGACTATTTGCTTGTACCAAGTGTCTGGCTGGTCCTAACAGCTCTGTCCATGGATGTATACAAGATAAGGAGGTGAAAAAATAAAAGTAAAAATCAAGACTTGAGCTCCTTCAGAGCAAAAGCTAGAAGCTGGACATGGTATACTAGGACATTTAAATTAACAGTGGACAGCTCTGAGCAAATGACTTTTACACTCTATTTCAGAAGTGATTCTAGTTAATTCTAAGTTAATTAGAAATTCATTTATAAATTTAACTTTCTTGTCCTACCCTTTCAAATGTAATTAACCTTCTAATTGTACTAGAATGTGGAAATTTAAGGCTGATATTAATAAGCATTTGTATACACTCAGTAAAGGAAATCTCAGACCCTGCAACCTGCTGACATTTTTTTTTTGCCTTGGAAGTTCTCGAGGGTATATCCTAGTGACTGTTATTTCTGTTTTGATTGGAAGAACAGAAAAAACTCAGAGAATGGGCATGTGTATTGGTGTAACATTTGCTTAGGTCTCTTCTGTGGCATCCTCCCTTTTGAAGATCCACTGACACCTGATAGGATGCACTTCTCCCAGAGGGAAAAAAGTTTTATTGCAGGAAATGGCAGGGCTCTTTAAACTAGCTTGAAAGGAGGAAAGGGACACAACCAGGCTTGTCAGTGATAAGCAATGGGATGGCAAAACTCTGGGAACTGAGTGGTAGTGAGACCCCTAAATCTGCTGCAGGATCTTGGTGTAGTTATCTGATTAAAAATTGGGAAATCATCTCTCCTGTCAGCAACATTTGCTATTAGGATAGAAGGGTCCTTGAAAAAAATTTCTGTGACTCGTATGTGACTGGCACTAAAGACTTAAGAAAATGCAGATGTTTGCAGTGTATGGCTCAGAAGTAGGTAAAAAAATAGTGACGTCAGGACACTGATGCATGAAAGAAAAAGGCACCTTAACAAGTATTCTCTCCCCCCCTGAATCCTGCATTCTCACATTTATGTGTGATTGTTTAAGTTAGTATTGGTAGGGCTGGTAAGGTAAATGTTGAAAGGAAGCTTTTTGGGTGTAGCAGTTCTTAGGGAGGTGCAGGATGTTCTTGGATTGTCTGTATTACCCTGGGAGCAGTGGCTTGCAGTGATCTGTTCAATTTCCCACTTTTTTTCATGCTGATGTTTGCTGGCAGCAGCTAATATATTTTTGTTGTGTTTTTAAGGGATTAGTCTATTCCAAACATTGAGTTATAATCTACTGGAAAATGTGTGCAACAGCTGTGGCTGGTGTCATGGTTCAGCTAATCCAGTGGTCAATAGGAAATCAAAGAATGAGGAACTTTTGATTCTATTTCCATCAGCTTTTGGATGGTTTGTACTAAATGGCCTTCCTGTGCTGGCTTCGGGATGGTTAGGTTCAGTTAACCAGTAAATGTCTTTCACTTGAGGAGGAGCTCTGGATCTTGGTAGTTTTCAGAGAAAATTCTCTCCCTGCATTAACTGTTTTGTACTCTGCATATGCGATTCCTTGAGGGACTGTTTCTGTAGCCTGTCCTCTAGAAGTTACTCTACTGAGCATCTTTGTCTTGTAATCTTTCCTCCATCTCAGAAAACCCTGCCAGGGCTTGACATGGGTTGCCTTCTACAATAGCTATCTTATAAAATCGGCAAAGAACTTGGACAGTGGAGGCTGAGCACCAGGAGACTTAGGAAGTGCCTTTTTTCTTAGCAATGCAAGCTGAATATTATTTTGTGTATGGGGACACAAGCAGCTGCCCCTTAATTCCAATTCCCCCAGTGAGGAATGTTCTTCTATTTCTAAGAAATCAAAACTGCAGTGGTTTAGGCAGGCTACTTCAGGACAAACCTCTTATTTCCTTCACTCATAACTCAACTATGCACTGATGTGGTTCTAAAGGCTTTCCAAGAGGTTGCCTCCATACAAACTGGAGGACTGTTCTTTAAACTAGACATAAAACTATCCCAGGTTTAAAAATTGCCCTCCCCTCTTTATTTTAGGGTATCTTTTAAACATATATCACTCCAGTCTAACTTAAATAGTTGCTGTAGAAGTGTTGCTGAACAAATAGGATTGCATGCTCTGACCTTGGTGCTGTGGTATCAGGTGATGTAAAATTGTGCCTTTTGAAATAGCTGCAGCTTGTTCCACAGCAGCACTGGCATGTGCCCACTGGGTCACATCATATTATTTAGACCTGCCATATGGGAATCTAATTTATCCAGGTGGTTTTAGCCTTCTGTCTTCTGACATAATGAAAGATCATTGCAAACTCTGTGCAGCTCCCAAACCCCACATGTACATGTGTCATAACATCACAGACACCACGCATTTAGCCCATAAAAGATCAAACTCACTTTATGCACTATCAGAGAAACTGAGATGTGCTCCCCAGTGCAAAACCTGTTGGTGGTAAATACATCACAGCATGAGTTTACATATGTATAATTAAAATCTGGCACATTGGAAAACAGGAGCCACAGCAGCTTCCTGTCTGGAAGGAATATCTTAAAGGGTGCCAAGCCCTTATTTTGTTTTCTGTTGTCATTAGAGTCAACTAAGGAAGTTAAATACTTGAGGTGCTTTTAAAGCAGAAAAATATTCATAGAAATTGTTGAAGATCCTTTAAATATTTATACAAATAATGACAATTTTCATCTGTTACCCTAGAAATGGTGCTGATGGTTTTTCAAGATCTGTAATACTTGAAACTGTCTGGCACCCTGAGAAGGGCAGGGAGAGAAGCTATGTGTTTCTCTCCTATGTAGGTAAAGAAAATTATGCATACAATTGTATGCATGTAGCAAACAGTAGTGTCTTTGACTTTAGAAAGGCAAGAGCTTTTTTTTTAATATAAAAAAAAGCAAGTCCTACCTTAAGCCCAGTAAGTCTTTAAAATATGTCTCTTGTGTTTTCATAATATAGAGTCAAAATAATCAATATTCAAGACAATGTGGGTGAGTCTATTAATGCCTAATCTTCTGGGTAGGGAATGTGATGCGTGTAGAGAAATGGCTGCAAGAGTATTTTTTCAATTTGGAAAGAGTGCCCTATGGTGCCAAGCTCCTGTCACAGAAATGCTTTATCAACACCCCTTCTTGTCACAATCAAGTCAACTCTCCCTTTAAAAGTGGTATGGGGTGGTGTGGGACAGCCTGAGACTCTCAGAGCAGTTTCTGATGTATCAGACAAGCAGTGCACCTCAGCAATCCCGGGACAGGATTGGAGCCCTGAGGGCTCCAATTACAGCCCTTCTTTCAGGGGCTCTGTTTCTCTGCTGTAAATACGATGAAGGTCCTATTGTTATTAATTAAACCATGAGGGTTTTTTTAAGTGACTGAGAATTTGACAATGAAAGATCCTGTATAACATCCAGCAACATTACCCTTTTTACTGTACAATAAGTTTTTTGAGGCACAATAGCCCAGTCAAACTGCTAATACTTGAGGCTAAGAATGAAGCTTTAGTTTAACAACATGACCATGCTTTGCAAAACTAGGGAGAAAAAAGGAAGATTGATTTCAATAAGTAAACAAGCTATTTGCATCTTAAACAAAACAAGCACTGATAACACTTTTAGTCAAAATTACTATGTGTTTATGCTTATTTTTGACTAAATACAAACTCCAGCACAAAAATGTTGCTATGGTGCTTTTCTCATCTTTCTCTCATCAGCCTCCTTCCCAGGGTTTGGCTAGATTTTTAGGCTCCTCTAGAAAACAGGCTGGATAAGCTAAGTGAAGCAAGTTACAGCATGGGATGGGGGAAATGGTAATGTTTATTTTAAGGACACCAGGCTTGGAGCCAGGTATTGATCTGTATGATTTTTCCTCTTTCTACTCCTGTAATTCAACTGGCAGGATGGAGGAAAACACAACTTGTGCTTCAGATGCCTCAACCAGTCATCCCAAGGTCTTGAGGTTGCTCCTGATTGGTCTCCTTGTTCTTGTTGGGAGTAGCAGACTTCCCTGTGTGTTGTCTGGTGGTTCTATTGGGCCCTCTCTCCCTCTCAGAAGAGAGTCACCAATGACACCATCTTTCTCATTCTCTTGATGAGGTGGTCATGATCTAGGAGGTAGAACTGACTCGCTTTAGGAAATTCTTCCAGCCTTCATGATGGATCTTCTTGCATGTTGTGGTTTGCTGGGTCCCCAAGTGCTCTATTTTGTCAGGGCACCTGGGTGGGTGGGGTAGGCTGGGAAGTATTTGCCAACAGAAACCTGTTTGCATTCCCTTGGTCCCCTCCTGCCTGGTGGTAAGAAACCATCCCTGGCTGCTTGTGCATTTGTCTCAGGGATAGTGGGCTGGGGGAGGCACAGTCTGCCTCCTTGGAGTCCGTGAGGCTCCTCAGCCTTTCCATCCCCCCTTAGCTCTGCCACCAGGCTGGGCAAACTGTGCCCCTGGTCACACCTGGACAGCTGCTGTCCCTGCTGACCCCTGACGCCAGTGACAGGCTCTGGCCCTGGCTGCAGCCTCAGGGCTGTTTTCATGGGAGCTTTGCCTGAGGCACCACATCCTTTCCGGTGAGAGCAGAGGATGGATCTCCTGCTTGCCCCACTCTGAAGGGGCTGCTTTTGTGTCTCTGTGGGTGGCCACCATCACTCCTGTTATCAGTGTTATTGTAAAATATGATCAATATCTAATGACAGGATTTGGCTTGTGATTTCTGAATATTAGGCTGGAGCAATTCTTGATCCTGCATTGTCAGTTTTAATCTTTGATGGTGAAGAACTTTTCAAAGTATGTCCCTAATGGAAGTAATGGTCACTGTGGAAAAATAAAATCAGATTGCTATATTGGGAGGTAAAAGAGACAGAGTTTTACTTGCCCTTGTCTCTTATACTTTGCTGTTTGGAATTACAAGGATGTTGCTTGCCAATAATCTGGCTGACAGTCACCTTTTGAAGGTTATTGCTTCCTGATAGCCGGCAGAAAGCCCAATCAGGAAGGAGAAATGTATAAGCTTCCTTCTTAATTCACAAGGACATCTGCTGAATTTCCAGCTTTAGAGAAGAAAATTGAGAAAAGGAGTGGATGGGAATAAGGCCTAAGTTCTAGGCAACAAAATATCAGGCAAGGTTTTGGGGGTGGGGGGGAAGGCTGGATGCTTTGAGACGGTAAGAAGCTAAGGTATCTTTGACCCTTCCTTAGCCTATCAGTGGTGTTGACAAGCGCTTTCTCTCTGTGTCAGAAGCATTATGATGCTTTTCTTTTCATCTTTCTAGGTACTGATAAATACCATTAAAATGCTCTCTCCTCTGTGTCACTGTCTATGTGATTATGGTGACAGCACCTCAGCCTGCATGACAGCAAAGGAGTAATAGATTGCTGAAAATTATTTGTCTTACTGTAAAAAAAGTAACATTTTCTTTGTGACATGACAGCACAGGACCCTGTTACCTGTTCCAAGCTGCCAGTTTTGAGTTAGGGTGGTGTGTGTTCTAAGTGACTGAACTTTCTTGGTTACCTACTCCATGCAAGGGCCATCTGGAATGGGGTTATTCCTGCTCAAAATATGGGAATAAGGCACTGTAATAGCACATCCTTCTGTCTCAGGGAACAGAACTGCATTGTGCAAGAGAAGAGGTCTTTGAAGTCTTAAATGCATCCTAAGCGATGCATCACAGTACATCACAGTTTGGATATTGAGCTGTGCAAACAATGCTGCAAGCTCAATTTGGGCTAACCTCTCAAATACCTGGAGATTTCTTTTTTTGCCTAATCTGATATTTGAACTGGTTCACAGCAAGTCTTTGCAGCTTTCCCAGTCCATATAATGTCTGAAACATTGAAGTGTCTGTGTTGGTGTTGTAGGCAAGGTTGTTGACTTGATCCTTTTAAAATTATTTTTGTCATGAGTAAAAGGTGCAATCTAGTTCTGCTCAGGTTAATGAGAGCTTGTTTCTGATTTGCGTGACCAAAACCATGAAAGCCAATTTTAATACTTGGGCTTCAATTTCTTGTATTTAAGAAAACCTTCACCTGTTGTTTAATGTTTTTTGATTTCTGACCCAGTTTAGTCCTGTTTTTCTTTGCTGTTATAAATTTAAAAAGGAAAAGTTACATGTTTTCAGAAAAAAATACCAAAGATTAAAGGTTTGTTTTTGTCAGTAAGACAACCTCAGAAAAGAGACATTTCCATGAGAGAGGGCTAAGAAATTTCTGGTGGCACTTAAAATCACAAATATAGCTGTAATATACATGCCCGCTCAGCTATCTAAGTGCTAACTTTTCTTAGGAGGAAATAAAGTTATTTGATCCTATGGAGGCTTTAAATTTTATACAGGACTTCAACAATGGTCCCAATTATAAATAGTATGGCCTTTACCCATTAGTAAACATGGCATGGCCAAAGTGCTCTGAGAAGAAGTATCTCTATTTTTAAAAAAAACCATTACTGATATGTTTTTATTTTGCGAGGTTACTTGTGTTACTTATTGTATTTAGGAGTTAGCTTCTTTTCTTTACTTGGCTCTGCCAAGTCCATCTGCTTTATTCTTATACGCATTCTGATTAATTAGGTAAGGTCTGCTGTTTCTGTATGTGCCTGCCTCTTGCTTCAGAGGGGCAAGAACATCTTCTGATAAGGTCCACATGATAATTTTGCAATACAAGAAAAAAGCCAAGAAAACCAGCTTACACATCCTGACTGACTTGTTTAAGGATGAAAGAGAAATGTGCTGTTTAGTTAATTTATTTTCCAAGACCATTCTAGGGACTGAGTTTTTCTCACAGCCAATTGCTCTCAGGCAGTTCTACTTCTAATAGTTCTTCTAATTCAACTTCTGTTTTAGAACTTTGTCATTTTCAGGTATCTGTTCCCAAATCAAATAAAAACCCCTATTGCTAAGCCAGCAGATCTTGCCTACACATTTCCCTAACCAAAGCTCAATGCATGCAGAAGGTAGGACTGATTTGCAGAAACACAGGTGAATGCTGGATGCTTCATTATTTATACCTGTCCGGTGGTCTTATTTCACTAGGAAAGTGACATGAGTCTTTCCTGTTGTTCAGACTTCTTGAAAATGAATTTCTTTTGAGGAAACTTTAGTTTCTAACCTCAAGTGGCAAAGAGAGTAGTTCAGGCAAAATGGAGGAAAACAGTGAAATTGGAAAGGCACATTTTGATATTTTTGGCAGTTTTTAGTAAAAGTAATTGCCAAGGGTGTACCATGAAATTGTGATATGTGAGGAGAGGGTTGTGCCAGTTAAAAGATACGTGAAGCCTAGTATGGGTTACAAAGAAGCCTGAACTGTAAAACATGTAGTTCAGAGATCATGATAGTCAAAAATATACTAATTTGTCAAGGTTACAACAACGAGAGAGTAGGGCAGCCACACATATAATAAAAATTTAAAATAACTTAGTTATTTAGGCCAAACCTATCAGGAGAGTAAGTGCAATGCCAATGCCAAGCAGTTTAAATGGATCCCCATATCTCATGTCCAGGAGGGACAGTTTTCTGACTTCGAGTAATTCAACTCCACTGCAAGCTTATCTCTCTTGGCAACCAATTTGTGCATCCCTTGTAGCCATTACTTGTATTTGTGGGGTGTTTTTTTTTGCTGGTACACATCACTGACAAGTCCTCAAGAGCTGAGTGATACTTTTAAACCTTGTCTAAGAATTTAGTCCTGTCTACAAAAATATATATAAATTTAATATATAGGTATGAAGAACTAAACATTGATACTCCTGTGATGAAGGCAAGCTGTTATTGGAGACAGAGGAAGCTTAAAATACACAAGGAAACTCCTGGAGGTCTTAATGGTATAGATGTAAATAATGTATTTCCTGAAATGTGCTAAGATCAGCACACAGCACAGAAGAAGGTACTCAACTCTGCACTTAAATCTCAATTGTGTTTATTTTATTTTTTTTTACTTAAATTATTTGGTTTAATTTCAGAGAAAGTTTAGTATCAGGAAAGAGTCTAAATGTAAGGGAGGTAACTGTATCTTCAGCTGGACAGTTAAAATGAGTACGTGATTGTTGAGAAAACTTAGGGTCGTTATTACTTTTTTTTTACCGTGGAAAAAAACCCACCCCAAAGACCCAAATTCCAATATGCAATTTGAACATAAATCTTGCCATCTGGGAAATCGGAAGTACTCCAGCAGTGCCATGGCACGGCGGAGACGGCTCCTGGAAGAGGCTGTTCCCTGACTTCAACAAAGACCACACTTCACACAATGACTAAACTGATCCTCTTTAACAGGCTTCTTCTGTAAGGGCAACGTCTCAGGGACAGCCAGGAGCTATTCTACAGGCAGTGTTAGCCCCTAAGCAAGGTGATAATTGAAGTGCACCTTCTTATGGGTATTTATACCAGTAGAGATAGAGGATGTTGCATTGTTTTTAATGAGATGTTAAGCGCAAACCAATTTTCAATGCCAGAAGCTGCTGTTCGCTTAGGGAAGTGTGCTGCTTGCAGAAGCCAAGGGTAAAACTCTTATTATGTGTAACATAGCTTCAGTTACCTGCAATCTACTTTGAGGATCAGAATGCCAAGGCTGGGGCTACAAATATGTGACCCCAAATGTCTAAGTTTTTTTACCGACTTTAACCTGCCAAACAATGACAGGAAATCTCAGCAGCAGCAGGGGTCCAGTAGTGTTTTTCTGCTACTGTGCTAACAAAATTGATACTATTTATTTTTTCATTGTAAAGTTTGTCTTGCCACCAATGTGAGTCTCAGGGGAAAGAGAGGAAAAATCATCTTTGCTGCATTAAAAAGGCCTGTAAATGAGTTAAATCAACAATAACTGTAAATTACCCACAAATGTTCTATGAACAGCTTTTTTTTCAGAGGGTCTATAAACATTAAAGTTATTGATGTCTAATTTGTCTTTTGAACCAAAAGATAAATAGTTGGAGTACCTTATTTTTTTATTATATTTCACTGAAGGAATTTGCTAACAGTTGCAGGAGATGAATACTTTGCTCATCTACCTAGTGCCATTTCAGAAAATATTTTGTTAGAACATCATTAGTGCCATTTCCATGGCTTTTTCTTATGCTCTGGTGATAAGACATGGAGAAAGTAGCAACGGCAGTATGTGATATTGTCATCACACCTGAATTCACATTGATGAGCCCATTACTCCCCAAATATTCAAGCAGAACTAAGTTAGGAAGGAGGATGTTCCAATCCGAGCTTGGACAATTTCTTGGTTTATGTAAATTAAAATTCATGGAAATAGATCTGAGGAAGTTCTACTTCTTAAGCAATGCTACATCAAGTTTATTCCAAACTTGTGCTCCTGAAGGCCTGTTTTCAATGGATGTGCTTTTGTGTGTGTATTCCAAGCAGAGGCCAAAGCAGGGAAGCTTTTGGTGAACCTTGAGTTCATTGAAAGAAGTGACACAGATACCTACTATGGAGGTATTATTTCCATGGCACTAAATATGGTACAAATGCTGTTTGAGAAAGACTGGTTTTAGTAAGCTCAGATTTTGTTATGTTAACTCATGCAGTTTTCATGTTCTCCTAACGTGAAATTGAACTTATGCTTTTCCTCTAATAAGAAACCCTTTTGTCTATAAACAGAATGCAAACAGCTCTATGTGAAAAGAGAACTGGACAATTTAGTATTGCCTCAAGGAGATGAGGATTTTGTCCTACTTCTTTTCCTGCACAACACCACACTCACCAATACAGTTCTTCTGGTAAATGCAGAGGAAGCTGTCACCGCAAAGTCTCTGTGGATAGTCTAAGAATACCAATAAGAATTTGGATTCTGACTTGTCATGCAAGAATGAGCCTATATTCAGCAGTGATTGTTGGTGACTATTGCTTTGCCAAGCACTCGAGCTGCTTCTGCTTATCACAGTAATTGGGAGGTGCTTATCCTGGTGAAAATGGCTTATAAGGCTGTTAGACTTGAGCAACCAGAGCTGTGAGGCTTTACCAGCATTCTGCTGGTTTCTACTTCATTGGCCATATAACCCTTACTGGTATTCTCAGTGGGTATTTGAGCGAATGACAAAAGGCAGAATGCAGATGTTCTATCAAAATCTCTTGAGTCATTTTCTCCTTGTAGAAAGAAGCTTCAATACAGAGGCAAGAAACTTGATTGGAAAAGTAACCCACAACTGACTTTTTATGAAATGTCTCTACTCTGGTATTTTTAGTCTATATCATAGTGTGAGTTGTTAACCTCCTATCTTTCCAGCACTCACTTAGAATAATTTATTGTTTCAATAAAGTTTACATAATGAACAGCATAATCCCATTTGGATGTTGCTATCCAGTATGTTTGTTAATGTTTAGATTTACGGAGAGTTCAGTAGATGGAGTAACTTTACTCTTTATTGAACTGTTATCTCAGGGTGGCTTATCAGTTGGGAGGTAGAAGGGGGAAACCATTGATTAGGCAGATATGTGAGACTGTCTAACACGAACAGAATTGTCTACCTTGGAAGTGTGAAAACATCAGTTTAAAAAACTGACAATTTGAAGGATTCTTGTAAGGTAAAGGCAAACAATTTTCCAATGAAGAGGAATGATGACATTTGATAAGTCAATTTTTAGTCCCTGGAGGCACTCAGAAGTGCAGAAAAGCAATGAAATAGGTTGTGATAGGTGGTGATTTTTCTAATGGATGCAACCAAACAACAGGTTCCCATTATGAGAGAGTCAGATATTCTGAGATACTTTCATGACATTATCAACAGCAGGCTAGCTGGCTTAAGGTAGAGAACAAATCTTCAGATTTATCCTGAGATATGTTTGAGATCACTGAGCCGTACTCAGTGATGTACAAAGGGAAAATCTAGGTTCTGGCACATATAAAAATATAATAGAGAGAATAGTAGATCACCCTGATTGCAAAAAAATAACACCTGAAGGTGCCAGAGGTTCCATAAAGCTTCCAAGGGACAGTCTGAAGTAATTATAAAAAGTGGTAGAATCATATTGATCAAGGCAAAGATGAGTAAAATCTGACAATTTAAATCAACAACTTTAGATTCAGATTTTAGTCCAGAAACTTTGTTTTATGCTTTCTTCTCCCTTCAACCCCACTTTGGATCACCCTCAGTATTTATCAGAAATATAAACTCCAATTCCCATGTCAGAGAGAGAAACATATACTCTGGTTTTTCAATAGTTTTCTTTTTTATAGCTTATGCTTGAAGGAGAACTAACATTGAGTCCAATCATCTTACTATTACTCATCCTTATTTTCACTGCATTTTTTTCTCTTAGTGGTGTTTTTTCCTTAGTAGAGATCAGCCATTGATGCAAAAGGGGGAAATGAGTTCACTCCATCCTGCTTCTAGTTTGTTTGTTGGTGTATTACAGGACAAGACTCATGGAAACAAAAGGAGGAAATGTGATCCTGTTCTTTGCATGTGACTGCAGGTGCACTTGTATCTCACTATTTGAAAGGACTTTCCGTTCTCATATTTCAACGTGCCATAAAAGGAAGCATTCTCTTTTTAAGGAATAATATCAGTGTATTCTCTTATTTTGCTGTTTTCATTCTCTTGTCCTGTAGGAAGACAAGGATTGCCCTTTGGTTATGTGTCCAGTTAGTTTTCCTGGTTTTTTGGACAGACAATGGCAGATGTTGTAAATTTTTCCACTGTTTCTTCACAAACTTAAGAGTTTGCATTCTTGCATGTTGTTCTGCAAGTTTTAGCAACAAAATATAAAAATGTTGAACTCTGATACCAATTGTGTAGTCTTCTAGTGAACTGATGGCTAATAATGGCCTCCTGCCTTCTGGTGTGCTTTCCCTAAGGATTGTTGCTCCTTTTTCTCTCTGGTTACAATCACTTGGTGAATGAGCTTCAATGCCAAGGTCTCTGCTGCTCAGTCCTCCCACAAATTCAATGGGATGCTGCATTCCCTGCTCCTACACAAAGCTGTACAACCATGCTGGTTTAGCTCATCCTACTCCATCTATAATGACTCTGTTTGCCAAATAAGTATTCTCCCAGTCATTCACCACAAAAAATGCAAAATGTGCCCCTGTTTCTGAGAGCTTCTCTTCTAAGTTGTTTTCATCCCTTCTCTGTCACTCACCTCCTGTCTGTCCTTGCTCTCCTTCCCACTCTGATAAAACTCTGGCAGAATTTATATTACTTCTGTATTTGCTCCTCTGTTGTTCCTTTGGATGCTTAAGTCTCTGAAGATAAACCTGAAAAGACAATACAAAACTTTTGTTTGGTATAACTTTACATTTATTTGTACCCACTACATAGACAAAGACATGCTGAAGAAACTATAACATGCAAATAATTGAACTTCATTGAAAAATGACCTGACTAAAGAGGAAAAGAAAATACGTCTCAGTAGATACTTGATAATCAAATTCAATCACACAATGTTTTAAATGTAAATATTTGAAAATGAATATTTATTACTGTGTATTTTGCCAACTAGTATGGAACAGTTCAAATGAACAGTACAGCTTGCTTAACTAGGAGTAATTTGAAATAATTAAAAATATGCTCAATTATTTCTAGAAATGTCAATTATTTACTAGGAAGTGTAAGAATACATTCCAATTAGCAACTGAATATTCACAAATACCAGACATGGAAATAAAAAGAAGTAAACTCAGTTGTCATTTTAGTGAGAAGGAAGGATGAGAATAGAGGAACACTAGGACATGTGGTTTCAGATACTTCTGTATTAATGAATTTTTATGTGACTAATGCAATAACCTCATCTCAAATGTGCACATAATTGAAAATGGCTAAATGCCATTGAAGTAATGACATCTCTGTATTGTGCATCTAAATTGCACTCAACGTCCTTCAAAAACTTGTGGATGTTTTAGAAAGGATGCTGACCTGCTCCAAAAGCGAAGTGACTAAACTGAATTGGGTATTCCATTACTTTTTGACACCCACTCATGAGATTATGGGCCCTTCACCAAGAAGTGGTATCACATGCATTGAAATATTCAAATTTCATGTAAAAGGAGTAAGTGCTAAGTGAATGTGAGGTTTGAGGGAAGAGAAGGAAACTACAAGATGCAGGTTATATGGACAAGACTGCATTAAAATAAAGCAGAGTTTTTCCCCCTAGTTTGGAAATGAGAAGTTGAAGAATCAAAGAATTTCTATCTTTTAGGAATAGAACTCTTTCTGGCCCCTTAAATTAATAATTTCTTTTCTTCTATTACCCACTTGCACTTTTTAACATGGAAGTTTATGGCAACTACTGTAACTAGTGTAGCCAATACTTTTTTTTTTTTTTTCTTCCACATCTCTTCTATAAGTCTTGGAAGCTTTTATTTCTCTTTAGCCACTGGAGATGCAAAGGCTTTTCAATTTCTGTTCTCTGTTGTGGAAAAAGCCTTAATGGCTAAAAGGATGGCAGAAGTGTGTCCTTGAGGGTCACCCAGGGGCCTACTGGCACTTTATTGCTGGTGGAGATGCACAAGAAGAAAATTATGCAGACTTCAGGGCAATGCATTAATGGTACCCTTCCAACGAACAAATAATGACAGGAAAAAAATCTAACACCAACCATAATATTTCAGAAGCTGTGTCCTAAGAATGGCACCATGATGCAGTAAAAGTAAAAATCACTCTTTCCTTGACACACGGCCACTTTATTTGATGCTTCTGTGGATAAAGCTGTCCTGATTCTTATACCTATTCCATAAAAAAAATTTAAAGGCTTATAAACAGTGTTTTCCTATGATGAATCTGACACTTGCAGCCTCATATTGAATTTTAATTGATTCTACTTTAACATCCAGTTGTTGATTTGAGACAGTTTCGTAACAGTTATTTGGACTATTACACTCAAGTATGTGTCAAGATGAATTTACTCTGTCAATTACTTTTCTGTGCAGAATGCAGCACATAAGGTATGTAACAGGGTTACGAGTGCTTTATCGTATCACGTGATTTGTATAAGAAACAGAAAGTCAATTTAAATGAATTGTAAGAAAGGTTATTCCAATAAATTCAGTACGTATTTCAATGAATAATGCATTGCTGAAGGTGTTTCTAGATGTAGGACATCAGCTAATTTTACTCATTGTCACTTATTTATGAAGTAATATTTGTTTTTCACAAAAGAGCAGGAAGCCCACCAGTTGCCTCCTGTGAGTGTGTTCAGGCAGAGTAGGATCCAGCTGCCAGATTTTGTCTGAATCAAATGAGTTATAAATTCCTGCAGCCATCATGTGTCAGATCGTCTGCATTTTAGATCAGTTTTTGCATATTTAATACACATAGACCTTTTGAATTAGTAAATATTATGCCTTTTCTGAGGGGATTAAATTGGATTATATATCCCTTCACTGAAATGAATGTACTCATGATAACCTTAATCTCCTGTTTTCTACTATTCTAACAAGCCTTTTAAAAAAATCTAAATTAAATTTCATGTTCTAAGCCTTGAGCTCTTGTCCATCTCTTAACAAAATGGCATGAACAGGCCAGGTAGACTTTAACTACAGTGAAACCTAATAATGAAAAATCCTCAGTACCTTGGAATGAAGGGGTTGAGTCTTACTGTGCAACTGGTCCATTGTATGTTTTACCTGTTATGAGGACAAGAGTCGGGAACTCAGTACAAAATGGAGAGAGTTTAAATGAAGTAGTCCTGCCTGACAAATTGGGGCCTAATCATCAGAAGTTTTCTTTGCAAGAAAATACACTTTGCATGATGAACTTCAGGGTTCCAGCATGAAGCTGTGGAGAGCTGTGTCGAAACTGGCAAACAGATTTTGGCTCTATATGAATAGACAGCTTCTAGCTTCCATGGCCAACTACAGCAGGGACAAGCTGTCTGGTCTGTTAAAAGTAGAATGGGAACAAAAAAGGTGTTTTCTAATTTTTTTAAATGCCAAAACCAGTTAGAAAATCTTCTCTGGGTCTGTTGCAGTGTACCCTCACTACTGCTAGAGACATTGAAAGCAGCACCTGTATCTCTCCTTCCAAAGGTCACTTTAAAAAAAATGCTGACTGAATTTATCTGATACTGCAGTCTGTGTTCTTCTGGCCTTGAATACTTGTAGTCCCAATTTGCTTTGCAATTTACTGCTCCTAGACAGCATTTCTCTCCCACTATTCCCAGTACAGAATGCACTCAGGTAGCTCCTTCTTTGTCCCTTCTGCAAGGAGAGATGAAAGCACCATTCAGGAAATGTTTTCTTCTCTGACTGTTTTTGCTGTTGAAACCTCTGGAAAAAGGATGCCGTTTTTGACCACCAAGCATAAAATCAGCATTATTTTTTTCTTCAGGCTTCACAAACAAGCAAAAGTAATCCCCAAAGAGTGAATGATTGCTTCCTTTTCTTTAACTCCTATGTCAGATTGCCATATCAAGTTTTTATTTGTAGACTGGTGAATGTCAGATATGTGTTTCAGCACAGCAGATGCATGTTGCTGGTTGGAATGTAACTCTGACAATAATAGCATTTGCATTTACCAAATATTCAAATAAATTAAGGGTTTTTTTACTGTTTGTTCACTTAACAACATAGCAAATAGAGTAGCTGATTGAAATTTGACTTGAAAGATGCTTTAGTGGTGAGTTCTGGGTGAGGGAAGCACTTGTTTGAACTATAAGGCATCAAATGCTCTTAAGACTATTCAATGACTTGCACCTTTAATAAAGTAACTCTTCAGTACGTTTATTCAATTGAAGTTTTCCATCAAATGCCAAGAGAATGAGATCTAAATTCCATGTGTGATGAGCAGTTACTAATGAAAATAAGTATGTAAGATAGAGGTATTTAATGTGAGTGCAGTTTTGAACTTGTCAGGAAACATGAACTGTCTATTCAAGATATCTATCACTATTGAATTAAAAATTGTATTTCTGTTGTGAACAACTTTGTAGAAGTCCTGAGGATGAACAGTAAAAAATGTTGCAAAACTTATAGTATAGGGAATAATGATGTTGGTATACTGTAAGATGAAAACTATGAGGTCATGACTTATCTAGAAATATAAAAATGACTTGCAAAATCTTTAAAACGTTCAAAGTTAGACAAGAAAAGATAGGTTCATATCTTTCATGGGTTATCTCATTTGATTTCTGTACTTTCCATTTTTAGTTCTAATAATACCACATTCTGTTCTAAAATTTTTAGGTTTTGAGTACACTTTTTTTTGTAATGAGCATATATATATTTCCTTTTTTTTTCTTATTAACTTTCATTTATCTATTGTTTACATTACTTTTGTCCATCTAGAATGGAAATATTTCTTATACTCTGCGTTCACAATCACCATTTTCATTATTAATCCTGGAAATAGCATTACTAATGGGATCATTATCATTTTAGTCACTTGAAAACAAGTTCATTATCTGATGAGGTGCAATTCTCTTCATATGCATTATAAGATCCTTGATTTTCTTTCTTTACAATTTTTGTAGGCAATTTTTCCTCATGATCAGTAAAGAAGTGAATTTGTGAATAAAGATTCTCTTTATTCTTTGTGTACATTTTATCTGTTACTTGTCTGTCTCTATATGCTTGTGGAAAAAAAGTAACAATACAGCTATGCATGGGGATGCGTATGTATGCACTTATACAAAAATTAAAGAAAACTGCCCAAATATTTGTCTCTAGCCTTCTGGAGAAAATGTTCTAGTTTCTTCTGGACAAAGTCAGACAGCCGACTTCTTAAAAAATTTGGATTTAAGTATGCATCATACAATCGAAAATTTTTCTTAGTGTTGGCTGCTAAGTTAAATCAGAGGGAATTAAAGACATAAGCCCAGACAATTTCACTAACAGGGTATTAGTTAAGCTCCCCCCAAATTCCCATGAATTTTTTACAGACAAGCTTGTAAATTTTTGAAGTGTGACATTGTAATGCTGGATAGAAATGTATGACTTAAGGTATTTAAAATTTATTAGTATAACTTTATCACTAAGGAAATACTCTAGAGTCCATAAAGTATTGAATGTAGTCAAACAAAATAACTTTTTATTGCAAGGAATTATTGGGAATGTAAGCCTCTGTTCTAGTAGAACTTGAGATATCTAAAGACATTCTGTCAGCCTAACAGAAATATAATTTCATTATTTGACTAGCATCATATATTTGTAGAATATCTGTCTGGAAAATAGTTCTAGATGATTTGTATGAAATGAGATTTATCTTAAATTAAACCCTCATTAATCAATCATTCCCAGAAGTATATGCTTGGCTTTGAACATTTGCAAGGAGCAGAGTCATATGGTGTTCTCTGAAGTGTTTTTATTTTACTTAAGATGAAACATTTTACTTCTAACTTACTTAATTTATGAAGACATTTTGCAGAAACCTGTGATGATTTGTCAGTCAATCCAAATCCTGAAATGTGACAGAACAGGTATTTTTCTGCTCTGATAGCATGCAATAATCATGAAGAGTTGAGAAGACTGACTTGTTAGTTAGTATTAATGTGTTAGCATGACAGGTAAAAGAAGAAATTTGACAAAGAAATGGCTTAAAAAGAGAAAATAAAAACTTGGATATGAAGTAGCATCTAAAATAAATCCATCTATTTAACAAATTTTCAAAGAGATTATTTTTTGCACAATTGTCCCTTTGTTTTTTTTCTTTCTTCCACTGAAAACTAAAACTGTGCTAAAAGCCTTCAGAGGGTCACTATCAGCAACTGGCTCTAAAACACTTGGAATTTTCAGTGAGGCTGTTGCAAGGAGACTTGCAAGAAAGCTGCAGTTGTAAGCATGTAAATTGTTTTTCCCCAACCCACCCCCAGTTTAACAAAAATAGCCAGAAATGCTTGGGTTTGGAAAACAGAAGTAAACACAGGCTGAGTTACTCCAGTTCTGTCTTCCTATGTTTTTCCTTATTGGCAACTTCTTCCTCTGTTAGCAGCTAACAGAGTAACAAGGGACATCAGATCTGGGTTTTTTCCCATTTTCTGGACAGGATTTTTCCTTCCTGCTGAAGAAATGATTTTTTTTTTTCAACTCTATTGGAAAGGAATTTGTGGCACTTGGTAGTTTTTTGCTTGTTTTGGTTTGGTATTTTGTGGTCAGTTGGTTTGGTTGGTTTTGGGATTCTTTACTTGGCTTCTTTGCTCAGCAAATGATGGGGAGTCTGGGTAATCCTCGTGGGTTGGTTGTCAGCCTGGGGTCTTCAAGCAAATGCCAGGCAACGTTAAACATGTAAAGTCCAAACACTTTAACTTGTGTAAGGACTTCAATGGTAGGAACCACAAGGCACCAACAGAGCAAGAGCTCAGCAGAAGGAGTGAGTAATGAGGGTCTTACCTGCTTTTCTTCTAGCTTTAGATCTTGTTAAGTCACAGCCCCTCAGCTGTAGTCACTGATCACAAAAAGTCAGCTATTTTTGCCCTCCCATGTGTAATTTTGGTGGTTTCTCTACATTAGGTTTTGTTTGTGGCATTTCTTTTACTCTCTGTATGTGAAATGTGATTCAATTAAGAATTTATCCAGTTATGTGGGTTAAATTCAGATCAAGATGATGTGATGTACTGTAGGAAGATGATTGATTGCTTCCCTTTCACTTCCTGTTGTCTGTGAGATGAAAAATGTTGCTTACAGAACCAATTCCTGAGCTGAACATGTTCTGACACCAGGAGTAGACCTACAATAAATCTGAACTGACCTATTCTACATTTGGTAAAAATCCCAGGTCAATCACTTCTATGTTCTGCTTGCCTCCCCACACCCCCCCCCCCCAAAAAAAAAAACCCCATACTTACATACTTACATACTTACATACTTACATACTTACATACTTACATACTTACATACTTACATACTTACATACTTACATACTTACATACTTACATACTTACATACTTACATACTTACATACTTACATACTTACATACTTACATACTTACATACTTACATACTTACATACTTACATACTTACATACTTACATACTTACATACTTACATACTTACATACTTACATACTTACATACTTACATACTTACATACTTACATACTTACATACTTACATACTTACATACTTACATACTTACATACTTACATACTTACATACTTACATACTTACATACTTACATACTTACATACTTACATACTTACATACTTACATACTTACATACATATAAAAATAAAAATTTTCGCATGCAGATTTCACCATCATAACCATTGCTGCTTTTACAATACAACTTCTGGTTTATTCTTAATGCCACATCAGTCTTAGATTCCAACCAGACTTTTTTTCTTTCTCCTTATTACTTTCTTATATTAAATCCTGAGTTATTCAGGAAATAGTCGAGTATTATCCCTAATCCAGTTGTTTGTATCAGCTCACACTGCTTTCTTTCAGCTTAGGTTATACGATTCAAAGCTTGCCTTCTCATCCTATGTTGTGGATATACATGCTTACGCATGTGTCCTCTCACTCTTAAAACTTGGAGGAGATGACAAATCTTTTGTTACTATGTCCATTCATGAAGAAAAAACAATATGGACCATTGAAGACAGTGCCACTTCATACTGTTGGTAGTTGTTTGAGTTGTCCCTTGAACAGGTTTTTGGAGTTATTTTCCCTCAAGTCCAGGAAGTAGATATACATATATAAATCTCATATCCTCTAGAGGTGACTATCCACTGACTACAGTAATACCATGAAAGCTTGTATGCATGAGCCATGAAAGATTAAAAAAGTAGGGAAGAAGGTGTAAAGGAAGTCAAGACTTTGTGCTAAATGATCAGCACCTTTTCCAGAATAATCTTAAATAGAGTCACAAAGAGTGAGAAGAAAATGTACTCAAAAGAAAATGATATCAGTAAAACTACAAAAATAGCCTATGCAAAGCATTGAACTCAGCTGATAATACACGCACATTTTATGGCCAGGAATTCCATAACTTTGCATAGCAGATAGCTTCATACAGAAAGGCATTTCTGTCCTCAAAAAATAAGTGTTTTAAGTTCACAAATGTATCCTCTTAACAAGAGAAAATAATTAGAATATAGATGAAAAATATGAACAAATTAACCATCGTGGGATCTGGAATTTCCAAAACAAATTGCAATGGTTCCTTAGAGATCCTATTGGAGATTGTGATGGAACAAATAAAAGGTCATGGTCTTAACAATTCAAAGAAATCAATTTCAAACCATGATACAGCTCTAGTTAATATAGTTAAAAACAATACTCTAAAACTCAGGATAAAAATGGAGGGAAAAAGTATTCAAATAGAAAAAGTGGTCTTGTAAAATATTAATCTTAGCACTCCTCTTGAAATGAGTTTTCTTCAGTTCAAGGGGAAGTTGCCATTTCTTAACAACATGTTTTCCTACTCACATCAGATCCCAAATGACCAATTTTGTGCCATAGTCTTGTTTGGAATTGCACTTTCTGTTTTACTTTCTTAACTGGCCAAGTAGGATTTTCCAAAATTCACAATAGAAAAGGCAACATAGTGCTTATCCCTTGGGTGATTCAAACAGCTGGATGGCACTTGTGCATTTGAAGCCATCCTGCATTCAAATGGTTTAACAAGAGGCTGAGGGACTGATTATATACCTGTATTTTGCCTAAAGGTATGTGCAGAAAATAACCTTTTTTTTTCCAGTCTACAAAAGTTACCTCAGAAACGCTTTGTTTAGAAGCCTACTAAATGATATTTTCTCTTTGAAAGCCTTTTATATTCTAGCTGAATCCAAATATTACTATTGATAGACTATTGTACTGTGCAACATGAAATATAAGTAGTTTTAGACTATTGATGTCAGTATATAAAACCCTGGTCAGCTCATGTTGCATTGTAATAAAAAAGCCACCTAGATATTTACATGGAACTTATTTTAATAAATATACTATTGAGTAACACAGATTTTACCTTATTAGTCTCACAGTGAGCTGAAAATGTATTGGCAGCACAATTTAGCATTTATAATATGCAGCTTTCTGGAATTAATCACTTTTATCTGTATATTCTTAAACAGCTTTGGCCAAGGGGGTGGATGCCATTCATCACTCTGAAATTTTGTATTGTTGTTGGTCTCCTGGGAAATATTCAAAGGTGGTTTACATGGCATGCCTTTTAAACAATTATCTCCTGATCTTAGAGGCAGAAGGAGACATTATCATCCAAATAAGGTTCTCTTATGGCTGTTACTCCAGAAGAGAGTTGGAGTTTGGACAGGGCACACATGTAAGTATCTGATGCTGAAATTCCTGTGGTTTTGTGAGCCATTTGCTGTGCTGTCACTGCCCAGATCAGCCCAGCTTACAAACCGAGTTTTTCTCACAGCAAAAGGGGTGCTGGTAGGGGTGTCCTTGCCATCTAGTGGTGTTCAGTTGTTGACCTCAGGTGTCCACACACAGGGCTTCCTCTGGGGCGCTAATGCAGTGTCCACTGGTGCTTGGGAGAAAGATACCAGTCATGTAATTCCTAGCAGGTCTAGCAAAGAAAATGACTGGGCTTTAATTTTATGATACAGGTTTGAGTCATGACAAATAGACAAAGTTCAGTATAATTCTTTTTTGCAATTGGTGCAGTTTCCCCTTATTTCCTTTCCCTTTATGCAGCACCAGAGGATGATAAGAGTTAAAAAATTACAGGAAGTGGGCTGGTATCTCCTCAGTAGCTTTTGTCTTGTTTCAGAAGCCTACAGTAGTAGTGACAGGCAGGATGGCTTTGTTTGCATTCTGTCTACCAGAAATCACTTGTTTCAGCGTGTCCAAATGGTCTCTTCATAAAATCTGTGCTCAAGAACAAAAAAAGACCAAGGTATTTGTGACTACAGAAGCTGCAGGCATGGCGATACTGCTGTAGCAGAACTCCTGGCTTCCCAAAACAAAACTATTGCCAGAAGCATTCAAAAGTAAGCACCAATTTACTGCTAACAGGAAATAAGTAACTGTAGGAATCTGACGGTCTTTTTGGATTTAAAGATCTTGGTTGAAATTTCCAGACTTAGACAGCACCAGTGAGAGAGATCTGTGCCCATTAAATACCAACACTTTGGTGCTGTGTTCTCTGAATAAAAAAGACACAAGGTAGAAACAGTGCTCTGTAGGTGAGTGAGGGTGGGAGAAACAACAATATTCCCATGCAAAAATTAGAAGCGAACTGAAATTGCAGGTGTCCAATGTGGGGGACTTGACTTTTTTCCTGTTGAACTAGCAACTACATATCCAGAAGACAGAGACTGTTTCTCCTGAAGTCACAGCATTACCAGTGAATTTACTGGCATGAAAACCAAGAAAGAAAAGCCAAAGCAAAGTAGAGTTAGCCTAGTGTAAATCTGAGTTTGTAACAAGGTGGATGACAGATCTTTGCCAGAGTGTTGATGTAGTGGTTTGAAAGCAAAACAAGTGAGAAGCTCCAAGTCAGAAGTACAATTTAATAAGAAGAAAGTAAAATAAAATAAATGCAATAATACAAAAGACCACTGACAGAGTCAGAATACAACCTGAGCGCAGTGATGGAAGCAGTCCAGATGAGGTGGTCTTCCTTGAAGCAGTGATCCCGTAGAAAAGTCTGGTAGCTCTGGTCCTCTGGGAATCCAGTGGGTACGGGCCCCCCATACTGTCCCAAACCCCAGATTATATCCAGGTGGGAATGCTTGGTTCCTCCCCCTGGGCGGAGCATCTCACAATGATATGATGGGTCATGCAGGGGGTCCTTGATGGCCATTAAACAGAGAGAGCTCCCAGAGGGGGTTATCTGAGTCATGCAGCAAGGCAGTTGATGGGCCTTTAACAGAAGACAATGGCCCAGAGGGAGGGGGCCTGAGAAGAGCACCGCCCCACCTGGATTCAGCAGTTCATGAAGCTGGTGATAGAATACTTTGTGCACATCCTATACTACAACTCAGGACAGTTGATCAAATTGTTTTCTTTGTAATTAATCTAAGCATCTGAATTTAATATTTCCCCATAAATTTATGGTGAATATTTAACCTGCAAAAAGCAGAATTGTTCCAAGTGAAGTGCTTTACTAATAGATATTGTGTAACATGTCTGTAAGCACTTCTTCCTGCTATTCAGACCTTCACATAAGATCAACTATATTCAATTATATGGACAGATTTTGGCATGAAATATAAGGGATTTTTTAAAAGTCCCCTATATTTTCCCTTGAGACTTAAAAGGACCAGAGTCTGTCAACATAAAAGAAAAAAAAAAACAAAATAATCCTGGATTTAGATATCTAGGCATTGCAAATCTGCAATTAAGATTTGATCACTGGCCTAGAGGCTGAAGCAGTTGTGAGAAGCCTTAGCTTTTTTGAAGTGTCAGAGACCTAACAGTTGGCATGGTAGACAGTGTATATTCAAAATCTGGAAGGCATCTGACAGCACGTCCCATAAACTATAGCTGCAAAACTGTGAATAAATAATATTCATGTAGTTTACAATGTCTTAATGTAAAGCAAGTTGATACTGTTCTGAGACTGTGAATAAGACAGATAATTTCAAATAATCAGTACAATAAAACTGTATTTAAACACGTGGTTTTTGCTTCCATCTAAAAAGGCAGGTCAAAAAGTGCTGATAATGACCACATCAAAGACTGCAGCCCTGAATTTGTATGAGACTCTTTCAAGCAGCTATTTTTGCCTATATTTTGCTTTGATTTGTCTAGCACAAGGTAAAGACCTATGACTTGAGCTGTGGGTTTGTTGTTTGGTGGGTTTTTGGTTTGGTTTGGTTTTTTTTTCTTTCCCTGAATTTTTCCCATCTTAAAAGGCTTGATGAAGTCAGTCCCATCTTTCTTGACCCATGTTATTACTTCTGCATTAAAACAGTTATTCACAATTACCTGTATTGCAGGTTACTAAATGTGCTCTCCACAATTTGCCTACCGCTTACCTGGGAAGTACAAAAAAATATAGCTGAAAAATAATTGTCTTAAAGAGAAATCTCTTCAGGGTTGCTTATTGCTCAGTCCGTGAAAGCTGAAAAGTATAATATACCTCATGTAGGTTGGGGGAATTAATCAAGTCTCTGGCAGAAGCATCAAGAAATGGGGAGGTAGAAGATAGGGTATGAGATCCAGGATGGGAACAAGTTTTAAAATGGTAGTGGAGCTTTGGCATCAGCACCTGCTCTTGTGCTCCTGGGTTATGCAAAACCCTTCAATTTATATATGAACAAAAGAAAGAGCCAGTGGAGTGGCAACACAGGCATTAAGACCTCACCAAAGAGTTCCATCCCTCTGCCTGCACCTAGATCCAGTTGCAGCAGGAGCACCTGCCTATATTAAATCTGTAGCAGCAGTGGTCACTGTGTTAGGAAGAAGCCACTCCCTAATTCCAGGACACCCTATAACAGTTCATGTCCCACGTGAGGTGGAATTGTTGCTGGAACAGCGTGCAGGATTTGGGGGTCAGGCTGAGGGAAGAATCCTGAAGTGTAATGTTATTTGTGCCAAAATTATCATTTTAACTATTGATGTCAGCCCTCAGTAGGGGAAGTTAAGAGGAGACAAAAGTCACTGTGCTCCCTTTGACATTAACAAAAAGCCCTAAAAGGAATTACATACAGAAAATTGCAATACAGCTGCATAATTGATAGTTCTTTGATCTATGATCAATTTTTATAGCATACTGTTGACCTGCACCACACAATTTCTTGTTGCATCCAATGGCAACAAGATGGCTACACTATCTGAAAAATCCTCACCCTCAATTATTCCTCTTTATTTTTTTTCCTTCTGTGCTGAGCTTGTTCTCTGGAAGGTTTTTCTTAAAATCTTGCTTTCTCCATGGGAGAAATCTGTATTGGTTAGTTCTAGTGTTTTAAGTCAGATAATAAATGAATGATTAACACTAGAAGAATACAAATTTGAATTAGACTAGAGCCAGGGGTCTTGGCCACAGTATTACTATTTTTACAGTAGGTTGTGGGGGGAATTAAATTCTTAAAAATTTGTGTGTTATTCTCTTTCCTCCTATTTCTACTGTGTGCTTTTTCCCCTTCAGCCTCCCAGTTAGTGAAATGTTCTATCTTGGACCTCAATAGGAAAGATAAGGAGGGAGAAGGACAACTTAAATTTCTTTGTCCCCCCCTTAACATTTCTGACTGCAGAGGGAAAAGAATATAACCTGCCTGTAACCTGTGGCCTAAGGTCACATTTAGGCCCTTAATCCCTTTCAAAAGCAAGGTCTGTATTGCTTTCTTTTGAATCTTTATCCAAAAGTGCATAAAAGCTGAAAATGGAGGACAAATTACATATTTCCTAGGAAATAATGGAATATGAATGTGTTCGATTCTACAGCCCAAAGAACTAAGGAAAAGCTGTTGCCTGAATAAGAAATGCAAAAATTGTAGAATTTGAAGGTTTGAACAGTCTTTAGAAGGAATTTTGGATGGATGAAACAAATTCTAAGCAGAAAATTAATTCTGTTTCTATTGTTAAAGATGCTCTAACAAGCATTTTTTGTAATTTATGACAGGTATTTGCAGTGTGATATCCAGAAGTAGTCTTGGTTTGCGTGTGAGAATCTAGAGAGAAATACATGCATGACTTGAGTTAATTTGAATTATTAGGCTAGCTTATAGGCTAGAGAAATGTAGCAGATGCTTACTCTTAATGGCTCGAACACAGAACTGAGTGGCTGGTGCATGGATAAGTGGAGTACACTTCGATGAACTAGCAGCAGAACATTAAGGCTCTCTATTTCCCTTTTTAGTTGAAGGAAAGTACTGCTCTATTTTGTGAGGTAAATAAGCTTGAAATAATATCCCTGTCTTGTTTTCATGAGTGCCAATGCTCTCAAATGTTCTTTTGCAATATTCAGTACCATCAAGAACCACATAATTTTTATTTAATCACAATAATTAGGGTACTCCTTTTGATGTTTACTTTTTTTTTAATTTTCTGAAATAGTATCTAACTTCTTTTTTTCTTCTAAGAAGATATTTTAACATGGATCTCAAAATGTATAGTTTATACAAAATATTCTCCACATGCTGTTGTTATCACATTCATTATTGGTGTTAAGTGGATTTAAAATAACCTGCAAACACAAACTTCTATTTTTACATCTTGACCCACATTTTGGGTGTATATAAAATAATTACAGGAAGTGCAAACATAGAACCATTGGTGGCCAAGTGTGGTTTGGTCTTCCCTCTCAGGTTGTACTACTCTTAAATGCTTTCTTTCATGTCAGTGTGCTCCTTTTTAGAGGAATGCATTCTACCATTCTCATTACCCATTCTGCCACTGAAGAGCAAACCAAGATTTTGTATCGCTCTAAAACAAACGTTAAACAAAACTTGGCGCTTTTTTTAAATCCACATTTTTAAAAAGCAGTACCTCTATCAATATTGAGGGCCAAAGGAAAGAGAATGCACGTGCTGGTAGAGAGAGCTCTTTAAAGACCATTGTTTCTAGGATGGGCTAATTTGAGAACCACAGGGACAATAAAAGGACAAATGCAGACGTGTGGTCCTTGACTGTAGCCATCTTCAGACAGTGATGACAGATGAAAGTGTTGATAATGTGCAGAACATTTCAGCACCCAAAGTCCTTAAGTATCCTCAAAAATCTAAATAGAAAATCGGATTGTTGATTTCAATATCCTCAGTGACTTACCTCAGGCTATGTTTTAAAATGTGTAGTGAGAATTGGAGAAGGCATATTTTCCATGAGTTGTCAGGAGCAAACCTTAAAGATGAAAACTGGTTCATGTTTACATACAGTCATGGTAAAAAGGGAAGCAACAAGCTCACTCCTCATGTGAAAATATCTTTGTTACTTTATTTGCATTTTACCCTTGCAAATGCATATTTCTTGTAATAAAGACATCTCCCTATGCCTTAAAAATAGTGATTGTTTATCTAAAGTTGGCTCAATGCTATTCTGTCGCTTTCTACACCTGACTAACGGCCAGAATATTTTCCTGTTTTTCTCCATTCCCCCAGCTGGGATCTGTTATATGTTGGTTATAAAGGAAAACACAGAGAAGTTCTAGTATTTTCTCCACCTGGATATTTAAATTAGTCAACCGGTGCTGGGAAAAATGGTACTTTTGTTTTTGAGGGTTAGGAAGAAATGAAATTCAAACTTTACATCTGGCAACAAGTCTGAGACCCTATTCATCATATTTGTCCTCAGGAAGGGAGCAGTCCAACATGACAGTTTGCAAGGAGACTAATAAATTGCATGGAAGTGCAGCCCCAGGCAGGAATGGATGGATAGGAGCTCATCTCTCATGCCTTTCCCTTTGCTGTTCTCGTTAGCAAGCAGCTTTGTTTTCTGTGACTCCTCTGGGAAGAGCACAGAATTATCAGTAAGACTTCAACGTAATTCCTGAAAGAATCAGGGACTGGAGGCACAGAATTACTCATCCATTCATTTGTCGCTATGCTTTGTGTTCAACTAGAGTACAGATAGTTAGGGTCTGTATGTTTTGAAGATTTAATTCCCATCTGCGTTTAAACCACAATCCTTTACATTCATCAGTTGCTTCATAAAATGCTTTAAGCTGTGGATCTTTGGATCTATTTATTCTAAAATTTCCAACAGTTATTTCTCTTTTTAGAAGAAAAAATATGCTGTTGCCCGAGGTTTTTAGAAAATAAGCGCTTTCCTGAAAGCTGCACCCCAAACACATTTTCCCTACTTTCTACAGTAATGAGAATATAATAGATTAAAACCTGTTCTTCATCAAGATTTCCTCAAACTATGATGTTAGAAGCGAAAGCCTCATTTGTTTTTTGCCAGTTCTTAATGCATTATATATACATGCACATGTGGGAACATGTGTATACAAATATTTGGATTTATGCACTACTCCCTGTGTATTGTATCTCCATGGCCTTTCAGCTGGAAAAGTTTGATTCCTTGCAAAATAGGTGAAAAAATTCATTATTTATTTTCCAAAGATTACTGTGGTTTGACCTTGCCCTATCAGTTCCTAGACAGATTTGTCTTCAATGCTCAGAAAATACGTGTCCCTGCCAAAACCATATTCTAAAACATAAATGACAGCTGCTTTCTTTCCAAATCTTGCCTATGAAAGAACCCTCGAGAAAAAAAACCCAACAAATTTAAACCGAAAATGCAAGAGAAATTTACGTATCTTGCCAGAGACTTGGAGATTATTAATAAACTGTAAAGTGAAGAGCTTGACTGTACTCAACAGGGACACCAGGAATAGTGATTTCTCTTGAAGAGCATTACTTACAAAATGAGGTGTTGGTTTGAAAAGTTGCTTTTAATTTTTTACGTACAAGATGTTAATGACAAGATGTTTATTATCTGAACTGTTGTTGGAGTTCTGGTGCCTCTGCACTGAGCCTTTCTTCTGGGAGGGGCAAACTAGTTTTGTTTGTTTAGTGTGTCTAGATGATTTTGAATGTCAATATTTTGAACGGGTTTTGTGGTCTTATGGTATAGCTAAAAGCTACATAATTTTGTGTGTGTGTGGTTTTGTTTTTTTTGTTTTAATTTCATTAAGGGAAGGGGTTTTTTTGTTGTTCATTGGTCCAAAGCCCCTATACCATCTTAAAGAAGTCTAAGGGCAAGTCTCAGGAGTGTCTACCAAACCTCCCAAAATTTGCCTTGCAAAAAGAATCGATGGCCTGAAATTTCCTTTCCCACTTCCAACATAAGAGGAATTAAGTTTTACACTTAAGTGGGTGCTTTCAATTTCCTCCAGTGTCCTTCCTCATCCAGATCCAGGAATTACTATGTAGATAAGAGTGAGAATAAACTTCAAAGGAGTCAGGGAAAATAACTTTGTGGCATCACCGGGTATAACTGCAGAAACATGACCTTGTTTATTCCCACCCTTCTTTCTTCCCCTAATTTTGAGAGAAATGTGTTTTTACCCAATAATTTAATTATTTGTTTATCTGGCACTTCATAATTAAACTGATTTTTAAAATGATATCAAAGACATGCTTGGAGGTAGTTTAGCACCAACCGTGTTGCTTCTAGGTCTGAGAAGCAATGTGGGTACAGGGGGAGTGATTCCAGGTCATGAGTTGATACTTTCTCCAGATGCATATGATCAAAATATAGCCAGAGTATGATGTGGATATAACAGTTAAATTAGTGCAATTTAAAAATTAGTCCCTTTTGCAGCACATATGGTGGTGTAGGGCCTATTTTGAAAGCAGGAGTACAGCAACTAAAATTTTGGTCTCTCCCAGTGACTAAGCATGCATTTGTCAGTAGAATTAAGCTGTATGCTCTTTGAAAGTAGGATTGAAGTTCTTACTTTTATAGTTGCTTTATGAGAATATTATCTAGGGCTCAAGTAACAAACTTTAGAATCATAGAAGCTTGATGGAAACACTAATCTCCTGAAGTTAAGATGACCTCTCTATCAGCACTTGGAAGCAAGAGTCAGTATATTTTAAAACACATCACATAGTTCAAGCCCATTAAAACTTCAGATAAAAACATTAATAAATCCCAAATTTCAACCCTAAACATTTTCAGACAGCTTCAGTCTGACTCTTTTAATGCTGTCATGCTTTTTTTTTTTTTTTAATCTCTATTTTCCACAAGAACATGGAAGACTGCTTCTCTTCATGCCTAAAAGAACTTCGGCTTTGATAGGATTGGGCAGTCTAGTTGATGCTTAAAAGGAGTAGCTATCCAGAAAAAGGCTATTTTTTCCCCTTGCCACTTTCTGCCTCATGGATCTTGACACAGTAGTCATTACTAGGGGATAGAGGTCATTTAAGGGGGAAATAGGGATATCTGCTTTCTCTGCTCACACAGTTTCCATGCCTAATGTCTTTGTACATGACTATGAGAGATTCAGTTTATTCACTATCTGAGGTCATTCTCATGCCCCTGTAGAGCTGATTGTAGTGATTTTTATGGAAGACATTTTCCATAATTTCTTGAACATTAAGAGAAAAGGGGGTAACTACAAGTAGATAAAAGGGAGATGAAGATTTCGAAAGCTTTTGCACAACACTGGGCAGAAGAATCCTATCTTTCGTTTACTACTCCAAAGGTAATTCAGAAATTTTGCTCAAAAAGTCACTTAACTTTCAACTCCTCTTGCATGAATTAGAGTTCATTTTTCTCTAGTAACAAAGATCTTAGTCACAAAACACATCATGTGAGCTCTTCTTTCACAAAGCCAAGATTGAAAAAAGATTCATTATCATCACCACTTCCACCTTTTTCTCCCCCCAACCCCACACTTTTTAATGAGCCTTTAGACCCACTATGAAACTTATGGTCTTGCTCTGTTTTATAATTATGACTTATGGATTTTCTCTTCATGCTTTTATCAGTGCTGGCAAATTTCTGACTTGCATCTTTTAGTCCAGCTTGAAATTAATGAGTAGTTCTAGAGGGAAATAAATCCATTTACCTTGTGCTGAAGCAGCCTACCAATCTCAGGAAGAAATCCTCTGAGAAAGCAGAGCTCTTTTCGTCTTTTATTTGTCTGAGGAAGAACACCACACATACTCAAGTAAAGGGTAGTTCTTTAATTTCTTTGCAGGCACCAAATACTATCATCACCAGTGCAGTGTGTTTAGGATTGTAGGGCTTGGGTCTAGGGATTGGATTTCTTGTTTGGTTTTTTTGGTAGGCTTGTTGGTTGGTTGGTTTATTTTATAAGACTCAGCAGGACTTGGATGGTTGCTCAAGTGACTTTTGCAGTCCTACATCTCCCAAGAAGAAGCCTTAGCTGAGGAGCAGCAGCAAAGCCCAGCAGATTAGGGAATGCCGTGGGTCTGGCAGCAGGTGTAGCTGGGGCTGAGTGGTCACCTGGTCTTGGCTCCACGTCAAATGCCCAGCCTGAACTAAGAGTGTGTCATGTCTCCCCTGCCTATGCCTACTGGATAAGGAAACTGCTGAAACTCCTACTTTATATTTAAGGGCAAATGGCAGTTTGCCTGTTCTGTGTTAACAGCAGCATTTCTCCAAATACAGCCATTTTATCAGCGTTGCTTTCTACGAATAATGAGAAACAACCCAGAGAGGGTTGCTTGGGTTGAGAAGGGTCAGCAATGTAGCTGTAGGCTTTGACAAGGTTATTAGCTATTAAAAATTTAAAAAAAAAGGCGATCCATCTGACAAAAAGTGTAAGAGAGTAACAGTAACAGGATTTTAAAGTTAAGTGATTCAGGTTTAATGGAAGATCTGAGCTCTGAGGCGTTTTGATAGCAAGTATACATTGTTCTCAGCTCATGCAGTTTAAATAGGCGTCTGTGGAAATCTGTGGAATTGGTTGTAAACAAGCTTCTTTGCTTCTTAGCTGTCCCTGACACACCAAATTTGATTCTACCCATCTTTTAAGGGCTAGGGAGCAGAGTTGCCTGATCCGAAGGCTGCCCCTGCAGCCTACCCTCCCCATTCCAAGAAAGAATATTACTGCATACAGACAATTCAGTGATTTTTGGTTTTCCTTGGTGCTTGATTACCTGATACTGACCTTTTCTTTCAGTAACCATCACCAAGGGTGTAAATGAGAAGGGCAGATCAGAGGCAGTGCTGAACTAGCAGATGCTGTTGGAAATTCAGGAGTGTCCTGGGGAAAGCTTCAGGGTGGCGGTAGGATGACGCACACAAAGCCATGATCCATTTTACATACAGGAATGTGCTAATTACTCAAATATTTACATTTTGGAGGAATCTGTTTGGGATAGCAGTAATACCGATGTTCCTACAGTAGCAATTATCATTCTCCTAGAAGAGCTAAACCAGAGATGAACTGGAGAGAAAACATATTCAAATATTATTGTCATCTTTCTGCACCTTGATACTGAGATGAGTTAAAGTGGTAGAAGGAAAATTGGCAATAAAAGTTGAGCCTGGCAAAACTGAAATGAGAGATTTATCTTTCAGAGAGCAGGATCAGACATTTCTTTAGTCCTGGCTTCTTTACTGAGCCTCAAGGAAAGTAGGATCTTAGTTATTTTAATGGTCTGAGGATGTGAGGCAGGAAAAAGGATATGTTAGTCCAGTAACTTTTAGGCATCAACTTTCACCTGAAAGAATGTAAATACAAGATATTTTTCCCTATGAATTTTGAGGCCTGTTCATGTCATTACTTGTTTCTTTCAGTGTTTACAATAGTATTTAACAGTTGCTGTATCTGTTTGATGTTTTTTTTCATGTTTGGATGGTAAACAGATTCACAAGCCAATCTTGTGGATTAGTCAATTTCTAAACACCCTTGATGAACTCTCTTTAGAATTCCATTTAACAGTACCATAATTACTCCTGTAAGCATATACAACACCTGACAGACTGTTGAGGCTCTGATGTAAGCCAAGGGCGCAGGAAAAGCTAAGAGCGTTTATTATTCTTAAAGTACTACTATGCAGTTTTCCAATGAGGCAATTTCTGAGCAGGAAAAAAAAAATATAATGGTAGCCACGGTTTACTGCTGTAAAGATGGAATATGGCACATAGCTTCAAGGAGTGCAAGAACCCTGTCTCTTGAATAGAAAAGTGAAGGAAATACAACACTTGCTTTGCTTTCTTGCTCTTCTGTGGCAAAACTCTCCAGTTTTCTTATCTGGAGGATGTGGATAGCAACACTTCCCTTGTTTAGTGGTATTTTGAGAGCTGCAGATAAACGACTTGGATACAGACTCTTTGGTTGGTAATATTTTCCTATGAGTCTGTTCTTGTTTTGCTCGAGTTCTTGGTCACAACACATGAAAAATAAGCTTCTAATTCATCATCACCAAACCCTCTGGAAGGACAATTCACAATCAATTGGGACATCTCTACGCCAGCTGCTCTCCTTCAAGAGTTGAACACTGTTCATAGTGTCGTTATCTAGAGTGGAAGTCAGGTTTTTTGCTGGTGCTAGAGCTTGTGATTGCTATTCCATGTTATTTTAATGATCTTGAGTCAAGCACTGACTTTCTAAAACATGCTCAATTATCTGATTATATTTGAGACAACTGGCTACTTTCAAAAGTCATATTAACCAATTCTACTTGAACCTGTACCATTTAGATAATCTCAAAGTCTTAAAAGGGAGGCTACTTTAAACTTTCATTTTCAATTTTATTCAGAAAAACACAAAGAAAATAGCCCTGTAAGGACTGTATAACAAGTTTTATTTCTTGTAATCAATAGCTATTCACACATCCAAAGGAACAACCATAGAAAAGTTCCAAGGAGCCAATTACACACCCACCCACCTCACCTCTCTCCACGCCCCAGATTTAACTCGATCAACTACGAGGTGGTTGACTTAAGGGATCTAATTTGCTTTTGCACTAATGCTAATTTAGGAAGCAGCAATTCTGTGAAGAGGTCTTAGTGTAAATGGCAGTCAGATGTGGCAAGAGCCAGCACTTCAGTCCTGTTTTTGGTAGCAGAAGTATGAAGCATCTCTATGAAATCAAATGTGCCTTGTTCTGTGTTGCATTACGGCCATATCAAGACATTTCATCACTTTCTAAATCAGTTAAATGGGGATTGGTTGCTGTCAGTATGGTAAGATCTTTAAGGAAGGAGGATATAAATTTAGGAAAACACAGAATTTCTGTGTTTCCTACTACATGTTTTAAAAAATTTTATTAGAACCAACTATATTATTACAGAATAGATTAAATCAAGACATTTAACTACATTGTGAGAGCATATTTGCAAAGCAAATGCAAACAATAGATGACTAACATGAAACATCTATAGTCAATTTAAAAATGACCAGAAAATTATTAGTAGTCTCTGAAACAGTTACAGAAACTTTTCACTCACAAATTTCTTACTTTGAATAAAATTTAGTAGACTGCATTTGAATATAATACATAATGCATTATGTTTATAATTTTTTTGGATTTGCATTTGCCTTCTTTGTTTATGAAAGTGTCTGGAAAGGGAAAATAAGGATGCAGGGGAATTACTGTCTGGAGAGGAAAGAGAATCACAAAGCAAAACATCACTTGCCATCTTCACTGTGAGAAGAAAGGTAGGAGGGAGTTATTTCAATAATTCTGGCTAGCTCATACTCTTACAAAGCAGCCCATAAACCATGCTCTTTTATGCATGTGCTTTGCCATTAAATATTTTGTTGTGAAGATGTCAACATTCCTTTCCCTAACATGAAAAATAGAAAGCTAAAATGGAAAGTGCCACTAGTAGCTTGAATTACAACGTTTTATCTGGATTCACTTCTACCTTTGCAATGGGGCTGCAACCCTATGAAGGATCTTGAATTGTAGAGAATTTCTTCTTGTGCTCATATTAATGAATAAATTTATTGTAAACTATGGAAAAGTGGCTCTTCATCTTGAAAAAACACAGACATATGAGTTTAAAATGTTATTCTGACATGCAGATGCAATTCTGTAGTATATCCTTAATTGGCACTATCTCACTGGACAGTTTTGGTCCAGTTTCACAGCTTTCCCAAAATGGTAGGAAGTTATTTTTGTTCTAAGTGTGAAAAGACTAAATTATATAAAATAATCCACTATATAAAGATGCAGAATAAAAATTAGATTTAGTCTGTTTTATCTTTATTTGATCTTTGCTTCTTTAAATTTTTGGTTGGCAACTTCATTTTTAATAGACTAGCTCAGTGTTTCACACCTAATTAATGCTTGGTTAAACACCTTTTAAAATATGATCTTTTTTTTTGTTTCCTTAGAAGTCAGTTCTAGTCCCATAATTCCATCTACACTTAAATTGGCATGAAATGCCTGTCTGACTAGAAGGAGGAGCTCTTCTTTGGAGGTTAGGTCTGCACAAATAAATAAATAAATTTGGCTGGTTTAGGTTTGAGCGCAGATCATTTCCTGACCCATTTCATTAGGTAGGCACAGCAGTATTAATGTCAGTATTAATGCTTAGAGGCAGGGCAGGGCTGCCTCTTTTGGAGACAGTTTCATGGGCAGCACATCTCCAGGAAGTGTGGGAATTTTACTTGAACCGTCGCCAATCAATGGAAATTTCTCATTGTTGATTTTGCCATTGCTAAACAGGACAGAAACTCTTAGACAAAGCACTTGAGTGAAAACCAATTCTCCCCCTTCCCATTCTCATATTTGTGCCACAGATCAGAACTGGGATATTTTTTGACTCCCACATGCATGTGTCATTCTGTGCCGAGTTCCACATTAAGTAGCTCAATCAGCTGAGCGGAAGAATGGAAGGGTATTATTGAACTGCCACCTTTTTAAAAATATTTTTTTCCCCCTTGGATTTTTCATAGGGCTTGCGAAAGACATATTCTTGACACCCAGACTTTTCACATTCTGATTTCAAGCTTGCACTTCAAAGCACAGAAGCTTTCCAGCATAGTGTAAAGCACTGTATTTTTGTCCCCTAAAAGTAGGCTGAACTATTTTAAATGAAACTTAAAGGAAAAAGAAATCAGCCTGAGGTATACATGCAACATAGAAAATTTCAGTCTGAGCAGCTGAAATTTGTCTGCTGTTGTTTCTAGGCTAATTTAGGCAACAAAGGATGCAATCTGTGTATGGTAAATTAATTTAGGGGGACACACAGACTTATTATAAACTCTCTATGTTCTCCCGTATAATAAATTTAGCATACTGAAATGCAGTTTTTACTGTGGAAAGTTTCCAGCAACATTTCCAGGGCTAATGTTTTTTGGGTGGATCTGATACTGATCAGACTAAGTGTAATGCCAGTTCACAATTGAATATAATTCCAGGCTTTCATTTTTTTCATTATTGCCTCTGCTTATTTAAGGGCATAATTTTCCTAAGGTTTTTTAAAGTATGAAAAGATTTTATTCACTATTAGTGGTGCAGCATTCGCAACAACAGCTTCATTAGGTGCAATTAGAAAGACATATGAATTTTTATGGGCAGACTAAAAAGTGCAAAACTATTATCAAAATTTCAGCCTGTTTCTTTATATCACAAAATTTACAAAATCTAATTGAAAAAGAACCACAGAAATGCTTTAGCCAAAGTAACAGAAGGGGATTTAGTGTTAAGGATTCCGCATCAGGCACCTAAAGGGAGTACTTAACATTATCATACTGGACTTGTTTAAACAAGGTTAAGGTCCTACATCAACTTTAATTGTTTGTTGTATACAGGTAACATTTCTGAACTACTGTACTTGTCATTGTTGTGTCTTCGTATGATCAAGCAAGGCAATATTGAAGATTACTGATGATCAATGTGAAATGGAGGACTAAAGTGTGAGACCAGAAGTAATGTTGTCTATGCAATTATTACTGAATAGAATCATAAAATCGTTATGGCTGCAAAAGACCTCCAAGATCATCAAGTCCAATCTTTGAACATCAACCTTTCAACTAAACCACAGCACTTTCAAGTAAACTGTAGCACCAGGTGCTCTTTTCAGTTGTTTCTTGTATGCTCCCGGGAATGGTAACTCCACCACTTCCATGGGCAGTCTGTTCTACTGCTGAAACACCTTTTCAGTAATGAAGTTCTTCCTTGTGTTCAACTTGAATCTCCTCTGATTCAGCCTGAGGCCATTTCCTCTTGTCCTGTCAATGGTTGCTTGGGAAAAGCAACTGACCCCCACCTTGCTGCAACCTCTGTTCAGGCAGTCATAAAGAGTGAAAAGGTCTCTCCTGAGCCTCCTTTTTTTGCATGTTAAATAACTCCAGTTCCATCAGCTGCTCCTCATAAGACTTGTGTTCCAGATCCTTCACCAGCTTTGTTGCCTTTGTTTGGTCTTGCTCCAGTACCCGAATGTCTTCTTCGTCATGAGGGGCCCAAAATTGAATACAGGACTCAAGGTGCAGCCTCACCAGTGCTAGAGGGATAATCACTTCCTAGTTCTTCTGGCCACAACTTTTTCTGATATGAGCCAGGGTGCTGTTGGTCCCCTTGGCCTCCTGGACACACTGACAGCTCAAGTTCAGCTGGCTGTCAACCAATATTGGTAGCTCCTGAAGTCACATGAACTGATTATCTCCCTTTCTTCCTCCCATTACTTTGATTTACATAGTATAATATTTAACCAAACTATAGTAAGAATTACACAGTTTTTTAGAATTTTTGGGATCTACGGAAATACTGACTAAAATTATTTCAAGAAAATGTTAAGCAAAGAAGTAGTTAGAATCCTTATCCTAATGTGCTTGTTTTCCCTTGAGCTGGTTCCAGTTTGAATAAAGACACTTTGATTTTTCTTGTTTCTTGGCAATTTCAACTTGATACCTAGTTGAAAGTAAGGAAGCTCGTTAAACAAACTTCCAGACCTCAGTGTTCTCAAGAAAGATTAAAACTTTGAAACTTGAAAACTCTTTAAAGCATAGCTATGTGGACGCAGTAGCACCTGTATGTTGATATAGAAATGTATCGAGATATGTAATGAAAATTGTGTGCAAATGTATTTTCTAATATTTGAATGTTTATGGTACCTCAGAGTGATTCACAACTACAGGATTTTGCATACAATGTAGCAGGTGTAGAAAAGAAAAGGTTAAAATGGGGGACTAATATTCTCTTTGGGTCCTACTTTTCTGGTAGGCAATTCTGTTTTCACTGCCTGGCTCATTCTTTACTTCCTAACACCTTAATTGTTTAATTTGAAATTAGCGTTCTTTTAAAGACCCTCTTAAACATCGTTCTGTGCACCAAATTTCTGAAAACATGTTAAAAGTAATCTTCAGTATGCAAAGCTGCGACTGCTTTTTTCACTTGGTTTTTGTGGCTTTCCACAAGCCTTGCTGTTGGTCCTTCTTAGTAATTGAAACTTTTAAAACTTATTTTTAAAATTCCTAGAAGGGCAGGTATTGAAAATGTGCTAACTCCTGACAAGTCTTGGAGAGCTGGACTTCATTGCAATATATGTAGTATTTGTGATAGGCCTTATAATTTTTTTGTTGGGAATCAGAGGAGAAGAATTCTCAAGATTTCTCCCCATCCTTATAAGATGTTCATTTTACAGCAATTCTCTGAATTTTCAAGTGTCCAACTGATAAGATATGAGTATTAGAGAGTTGGCAAATACTCGACATATGACTTGTGGTTTACTGGTGTCCCTGAGATCACAAAGGGATAAGCTGCTCTGCTGAAGTGCTCTTTTGAATGAAAAAAGGAGCAGGAACACATTCAGGGTGGAAAAAGGTACTTGAAACTTTTTTTTTCCTGTTTGTTGTCAAAACAACAGGATACTCTTAGAGTAGGTGGGTTTCTCCTGTTGGTACTTCTGAGTAAGCGGTACCTGATCTTCATAGTAAGGCAAGCTACAGTTATTACAATGTAACTTGCTTTGGAAAGCTCCTAACTTTACCAGCTTATTTTTAGAGATAACATGAGATGTTTCCTGTTCATTAAACCATGGAAGAGTTACTAAAGTTAATAGTTGTAGTTACCTCTGCTGAAGTCATTATGTAAATTCAGTGACAGGAATGCAATTTACTGATTATGATAAACTGATATTGTCCTAGGGTATGTTAAAAACTGTTTTTACTGTAAAAACTGCAATAAATCCGTAAGAAGCAATTTCCCGTTGCCTACTGCAATAACAATACTTGCAAATTGGTTTTATTGTAATGTAACTGTGTGTGTTATTTAAAGAGGTAAATAGTTACTGGTAAGGTAAGGAAAATCTAAGCTGCAGAGCTAAGCAAAATGCAATTGGTATGAGGTTAAGAGATTAAGGGTTTCTGTTATAAATAATAGTAGAGCTAATACAACAATATTAAGTTTTGTTCTCTATTGCTATTAGTCTGAAGATAGATAAAGATCACGGGATTTGTATATTCTTACAGTATCTGGCTTTGGGCCTTTCAAGATTATTCTTCAGATGACATTAACTGGTGCAAAAGCTTACCCCTCATCAGCGGGGGCTGTGCAGGGATGAAGTAAATCAGGAGTCCGTTCACCACTGTTGTGAATCTCCTGAATCAGGAGAGGAATTCAGCCCTTGAAGAACTCATGCTTTGGTAACACCTAAACAGTGCTTTTATTCTGTTTATACCGTTTTCTGTCCTTGTCCACAAACATTTCAAACCTACCTGGTCACCAGCTGTCTCTCTTTATAATCTATTCAACATCACTCCATGAATACTCTCTACCTCTCGGCTTGGAAAGTACGGAGTGACTTTGTAACTCTATGATAGCAGGACATGACTGTGGAAAACTGGAGAGAGTGGCTTCTCAATGGGACTGCCTGGTGGAACGTTTGGCTGTCAGCAGCTGAGATTCCAGTGTGCATTTAAGATCAGAGCATTTGCCCTGCAGTCAACCTGTGCCTTGGCAGTGTGTGCAGTGGGCTTGTTGCTGGCTTTGCTGTGGTGATGGAGAGGTGAACCAGATTTGTCTCAATGTCTTTTTTTAGGTGTCATGCTTATGTCTGAATTTTAAAAGTAGGAAATTATGTTCCCTCCCTCCCTGTGAATTTCCTTGTTTTCCAGCTAACTCGCAATGTGTGCTACTGTTGCATGCGCCTACTTTTCCTCTGTCTTTGATCCTTTTATATTTGCTCCATTAAAGTTATCTTTAGATTTGTTTGTTTGTCTCTGACTCAGACACCAGTCAGCAGCATTGCCTTTGATGGCTGGATCAGTCTGACATTTGTGAAAATCCGGTAATTTTTCCACAGGGAGGCACCAGTCTTCTGGTTTGCTTTTCTAAATTACATGGCCTCTCTTCTGGGTGATGTTACAGAGGACATGCACCAATCTCTGGCTGCAGCACTGATTTCTGGGCTTATGAAAAAACAGAACCCACATTATAGATGCTCTGGACTTGTTGGAAAGAGGCATGAAAATTTAATGAGTGACTTTTTTTCTTCCTCCTCTGATATTCTTGAATGTTGAAGTCTTATTATGTTAGTAGCTAAGATGTAGGGACTTTGGACAAAGATTTCTTGCAGATAGCTGTTCCAAGTGAATGTTATCCATTGACTTCCAGCCAATGAGTTACTAAAAACAAAACAAATAATTTGGATATTTTTATACAAAATGGAGAGGAACGTTGACTACTTTCTATTGTGCATGTATGCCAACTTGCATAGACATAACCCGTAGATATATCAAAAAGATATATTAGGGTTGGAAACAAAATGAGCAAAAAGCATTTCCTAGTTAGTTTTAAAAATTTAGTTGTATCTCAGCAACAGTCTTTGTGTTCATGCTTCACTAAGAGAGTAAGTGCTGTATGCAATAAACTTACCTACTTAAAATCATAACGAGAGCATAAAAATGATTGTTCTATCATGGTGTAGCAATATCTCAATGCACTGCTCACTTTTAAAAAAATCTTCTGCATTTTTGTGGTATGCAGATAAGTATTTTAAACAGTCAAGAAAGTCTTCAACATGTTCTTCTATTTTATCTTACTCTTTATAGTCCAGGAAAAAAACTGGGGGGGGGGGAGCAGAGAGATTGATACAATCAGATTTGGAGAATAAAATGATATCTTCTTGCTAGGTTTCAGGAACAGATAATTTCTCATTTACAAATCTACGCTCCAGGCATAATTCAATAAAATATATAAAGCTTTTGTGGCCTTGTGAGATTTAGTAGTGCAGAAAGTGGATATATTTTTATTGAACCTATCTTTCAGAAAATTACTCAGTAACAGCCATGAGCTTCTGTTTCCTCTTCAGAGCAGTGTTGCAGTTTTATTATAGTAACATCCAATTGCAATTCTGTTTAAGGCTGTTGAGCCTAATTTTGCTCTATTCCCCCTATTCAGATGCTTTGTTACTAAGTCAAACTGAAGTCTGAAATTTGTGATAAAAAGGGATTTTAAAAGGATGTCTGAGCATGAGCAAATGTTGATGTATTATGAAAAGGACAGATTATCCATCTTTCTTCCCTCTTTTCTAATTTTAACATTGTAATTCATCCATCAATTTATATACACCTAGGCTTCGTATCTTTGCACATTCATCTATGTCATTTACTCTTTGTTCCCAACCATTAAGGCATCATCTCAAATTTTTCTTGATCTTCTTGTGTAGATTTGATGTTTAGGATTGTGGGGTTTGGCTTTCTTGTTCTGTTTTGTTGTTTGGTTTTCTTTTTCCTGTGGGGTTTGGTGGGGGGTTTTTTGGGTGTTTGTTTGTTTGTTTTTTTCGGGTGTTTGTTTTTGTTTTTTGGGTTTTTTTGTTGTTGTTTTTTTCTGGTTGCTGTTCTTGGTTTGAGTTGGTATTTTTGTTAGTTTTGTTTTGTTGGGCTTTTTTACTATCCTTGTTCAATTACCAGTGAATAGGCAGTAAGATGTACTGAGAGACAGGAGATGAATAAGACCAGAAATTTCTAGGTTTTTGAAGACCATTCCTTAGGGATCTGATGTTGGAATTGTAGGCAACAAGACTGCAGTTGTTTCTGCTGCAATTTCTTTTTAGAGATGGGAAATGTTTGCACCTGGAAATTCTTGGCACTGATATTAAAATCATTAAAACAATTTTTTTTTTAAAAAATCAGGTATATTCTGAAGAACATACATAAAGCATGTTGTTTGGCAGTTCTGTTTTTTGGGGTGGGTTTTATTTGTTGTTGGGGTTTTTTCCCCCTCTGTAAAATCCTCTTTTGTTTTTTTCATTATGATACACGGAAAGTTTGTCATATGTTATAAAAAAGCTGCAAAACACTTTCTGAAAAGACCAGTATTCATTTGGGTATATTTCTATCTTGGGGAAAAAATGGCCTAGTAAGAACATTCAAAGAACATTCATAACAAGACACTTATAAGAAAATTATACTCCTGGAATGCATTTACAAAGAAAAAAATAGAAGAGATACTTTTTCTAAGTTTAGCATTAGCACACAGGAATTTATGACCAGGAGTTGAGAAAGAAACACAAGATAAGGATGTGTCATATTATTGTAGTTTTAACACAGAATAATTTTTTAATATTTTGTAATTTAGGTGTTCTGGGTTTTGATTCATGGCAAATTCTTTTTCTTAAGACACACCCTGTACCAATATTAAACCTAGAATTTTATTTTAAAATTATGCCTTTTTCAGGTATTACTCTTGTCCACTAAATGTGTAAACAATTAGCAAAATAAGTGATTTAAAGGCAAGATTTTAAGCTGTTGGTACTTACCTCATAGTTTATTAAAAGGCAACATTGCTATTGCTATTTCTCAAAATCTCCACGCACTGAGTGGTGCCTTTGATACCTCAGTGCAAGCTGACATTTTGTGCTATGTGTTAAGTCTAGGTCTCCTTCTGGGAAGAACACTAAGACACAAGAAATACAGTCTGACAGTGAAAATGAGCGGTTACATAAAGATGTCTCATGAAGCTGTGAAGAAAACCTGTCATAAACTTGGCTAGTCTAATGGCAGAGCTATTAGAAAATAACTGGTGTAAATCATGTGCATTGGCCAGTTAGGCTGTCTACAGGCATCTTTGTATACAAAGGAATTCCAAACGAATGTGACTATGATCTCTCTGCTGGAAACAAAATCCTTGAACCAGTTCTCTTGTCCAGCTGGAGAGGAATTTGTAATTTGCCCTCATAAGTAGGCACACATGTTGATTTTGGAAATCTGCCTCCAATTAGCAGGTGTTTAATATTCCAAGTGTATTTGCTCAGGTATCCACAGGCAGGAAGGCTTCCACTGTTACTCTTTATGAAAGGAAATTCTCATCCGTAGGTTAGTAATGGAAAGTGGACTGAATTACAAACAGAGGCTGAAAAGGCAGTCTTGAAGTTATCTGTGGCTTGTGAAGATTCTAAAAAACATTACTTTTATTGTGTGACTGAGGTAGCTGAGTTTTAATCTTGAGGAGGCTCAGGGGGGATTTCATCATTCTCTACAACTCCCTGAAAGGAGGCTGTAGTGCTGTGGGGATTGGTCTTTGGTGTGCCTGTGCTGTCAGGAGCAGAGGAATTTCCTTTAAGCTGAGACAGGGGAGATTCAGATTAGATATCAGAAAAGCTTTTCACTGTTAGGGTAGTCAGGCATTGGAATAGGTTGCCCAGGGAGGTGGTGGAGTCACCAATCCTGGAGGCGTTTGAGAGGCGTATTTGGCACTGGGTAATGTGGTTTAGGGGTTACAGTGGTAATACTGGGTGGATGGTTGAAGTGGGTAGTCTTGTAGTTCTCTTGCAGCCTTGATGATCCTATGACTTTGATTCTAATCCCCAGTCTTTTCAATTTAAAAAAATTGTGCCTTCTCCTAAGACAAAGGAAATCACAGCAAACTATAGAGCTGGTCACTGTAGATGTAATGTGAGAGCTACTCTCATCTAGGCAGACCACTGGTGGAACAAAAGGAGAGAACAGGGAGGCTGTGGCTTAGTATTGCTACACTGCTTTTCCCCAAGGCAGCATAGTGTGTTATATCAAAGGTATTTTAAATTTATAATGTTAGATACTAGATTTACAGTGCCAGTTAATCTAGTGGGGCATAAGTATGCATGCTCTTCATCCATATCCCAGCAGAGGAATAATCAAACTGTATTAAGGAATATAATCTATGCTCTATGAACCATGCTTCAGTAGCTAAAACAGGCTATACAGTTGCTGAAAATTGGGAAAGAAAAAGGACCAACCAAACCAGCAGAAAGACAACTTACTATTTACTGTGTTGTGTGATATTGCTTCACTACTACATGATAAATCTGCAGTTTAGAAGCAATCTGCACCACTGTGCAAAATACATCTGAGAAGACAAAAAGGGGAGAATATAATCTTAAAGTTTCAAAATTTCAAAATCAGTGATTGCTAATCACTGCATTTGAATGAATACTTCGGTGAAGAAGAGTTACAATCCAGCTTTTGCATATAGTAATTATTTTAAATAACATTACTCATGAGAAAAATCTTAGGATTTTGAAATAAATTAGCTACAGATAAAATTTTTTGGTGTCTGTGACTTGTTCCAAGGTGTCATATTTGAGTCTTCAGTGGCTCATTTAGTTGTTTTCTTTAGGTTTTACCTGATAATACAGATCAAACACAAAGATTAGTTCTAATTATGATTGTTCCATACTATTTCATGTACTTACTAGCCACAAGGTAATTGTGGGCAAAAATTAATGAAGAGAGGAGATGATTGTAACAGAGGAAAAGTTAGCAGTAAGCTAGATAAACCTGGAGGATGGGTATTTGTTCTTACTTCTGTGTTAAAAATAAAAGATTTTTTCTGCACCCACAGTTGATCCAGTCTCCTTTTGCCTAGGCAAGGTCCTCCACATCCGGACATTCATTCTATGTTAATCGTGTCAGTTGAGTTTTGTAAAAAAAATTATTTTTGTTTAAAGTGGATAAAATGTTACAGGTGACTTACCACCATCAGGCAGTGATTTCAACAGAAAAAGCTCCATTCCTTTGTTTCCATTCCCAAATCTCCTCAAGTAACTCTATTTGTAAGCTTTTCTTTAAGTGAAAGTCAACTGTGTGTGAAATCCTCTATAATATTGACAGCTATGACTTAGAGCTAAATAAGTAAGTGTAGTATTGTGTGTCTTCTCCATTTGCAAACGTGGCAGAGATCTTCTGCAACATCCAAAGAGGTTATTATCATGCAAACAATCTTCTGCTCATCTTGAAGCAGATGGATCCTGTCTTATTTAAATCGCCTCACTTTCTGCAAATGACAGAGCCCTCATGTTTCCACATGTTGGATTGCTCCCGAAGGAGGAAGGCAAACAGATTCTGTCGCTGCCAATGCTGGCACTGCTTCTGTTCCCTTTTGCATGGAACATAATAGCAGATATGTTGTGCTTGGAAGTATCAAGACCCGTCCCCCACACCCCCCTTTAAAAAGGAAGTGGTTTTTAGAAGAGAGTAACAAGTTTCAAATAATAGCAATTAACTTTGATTTAGAAAGTTGGAAGTGCTGGATTTGCTTTACTAATGCAAGGAAGTGTTGTTAGGGGAAACAGAAAATATTTTAGTACATCAATACTGTTACCAGAAATTTGTGTCATTTCTGCACAGGGGATAAGACATAATCTGTAGACAGAGGAATATGTAAGGAGGTAAGCCAGGAGTTTTTAGGAACAGGTCACGCAAACATCTGCCTGGAGTGTCCTCGGTATGCACTTCATCCTGCCTCAAAGAAAGAAGACGAACTAGGAAATCCCACTGGATGCCTTTGAACTCAGCACACCTTTGATTTTCACATCGATAGGTACTTCCTAGGAAAGAGTTTCTGGTTTGAAAGAATAGCTTAATAAAACACAAAGGAAGGTGTTACCCCCTAAATCACAGATATATTCGAAGGGCAGACTGCCTCTCTGGAAAAGATTTTTGGAAGGTCTCCAGTTATTTACTTTTGTCCATCACAGTACTGCTCTGATAATTTGGACAAGTTATTTTTAGTGTTATTTTTTCCTGAGTGCTATGTGAACAGAAATCCAGTTATAATCTCAGTCACGTGAGTGGTTGCTATGTCAAAAAGAACAGTTTATTTCTTTGTCGGTATCAGGTGACAATGTCTTTTGCCACAGTCATAAAAATGATCTTCTAAAAATCAGTGACAGTCTTCTTTAGTATGCAAGTATTCTGCTTTGTTTACTAAACTTGCATTTTCATAAAAGCCAGTTGGAAGTTGATTTTAATGGTGTTGGGAACTTTTTCGGTTTACTTTCAATCTTCTGAAATGAATGGAGCCCTAACTCAGAGTTTTCTTGTCCCTCACACTAGGTCTGTGATTTACTCATACAAGTTTGAAACAGAACATAGTTTTGAATCTGATACCATTCTCTTTTAGGCAAGGACCAAAAGAAGTCTCTAGTTTATGAATCTTTAGGAAGATACCATTTTTTAATTATGTTTTATTATGGTCATCATTTTATTATCTTTTTAGTAACTCCACAGGTTTGATGAAAGTCAGGAGTTCTGATATTTATTCCACTATAACCTAATAAAGTCAATATTTTCAGATAGTTAGCTTCAGCCTTTGTTTCAGAAGAATAGTGCAACTGTGCTGGGAAATTTCTAGGCCCTCTATCATCCTTGAGTTTGTGTTGGCTCATTTGGTGTGAACCTTGCAGCTTTTGGGAGGCTAATGGATTTTCTTTTAAATACTCTATTGAGGAACTGAGCTCTTTATCCAAACCTCCTTTTTGTTTTCTTGGGGATGGTTGTTGTGTGTGGGGTTTTTTGGTTTGTATTTGTTTTGGTTAGGGCTTCTCTGTGTGTGTGTTTTGGTTTTGTTTGGGGGTTTTTTGTCCATTTTAATTACTTTCCGTTCCTGATGGAGATTGGTGGATGCTAGGTCAATTACACAGCAACTGGTCTTGAAAAGTATTGCTACACTTCTAGTTGGAACAACTGCTGTAGCCTAATACAAAGAAAGTGTCCCAGGAGATTGTGCCTCTGTCCAAGCGCTGCTCAAAAGAAAAACAGGGTTGAAGTTAAGTATTATTTAAGCTACCTGTATCTTTTCTACATTTCAGGCCATCTGTAAGCAGCCTGTAAGGAATGATTTTAGCAAACATGGATTAGACTCTCCCAGCTGTCTTGCATCGGTGTGCAAGAGGAATGATAATGGAGGAGAGGATGCAAAGGCCACTGTAATTAGAATATTCAGGTGTAATCTTCATCAGTCTTCTTGGCCAGGTTTATTGATGTTTATAGAGAGGAAATTAGGGCTATATAAAGAATGACACAGTTGGCAAGGGAAGAGTTCATGTGAGGTGATGAAAATAAGTTGTGGTACCTGGATTTCTCAAAACTTATCAATGGTCAAGCTTGGCAATGAAACCTGAATTTCTTTATCTCCTTCATGTTTGCTGTTTTCAGCATCCTTTTGAAACAAATAAAGAAGTATATTAGAACAGTCTCTTGCTGCAGAGGTAGTGTATATTAATAGTTAAAAGCCATTCTAGCAAATAGAAAGCAGTAGGTTCCATTTCCACATGCTCTGTAAAGGCAATGCATGTCCTGGTAGATCACATCATTCTATTCTCAAAGTAAAACTTTACATGTTGTGTTATCTTGTCTATGTCTGAAATAATTCATTGTCTCTTGGAATTAGGATTTGTATTGTGATATTCCATTCTTTCCCCCAATTTTTGTAATTATTAAATTCTTATGAAATAGTTTTATCACTGAGATGAGACTCCCAAAGGCATAATTTCATCAGTGCTGTGATGAGAGATCATAAATGCAAAGGCTCAAGTCTATATTTTTATTTTTCTCAGAGAAGATGCTACTCCAAAATATGCAAGATTCAAGCTGGTATTACTGAGGTGAGAGGTTGAATATAATCTGCATGTTGGTTTCTCCTTATGCATCTCACCATCTGCTTGCAGTTGTTTAATTTCCCCCCTCATATTTGGTGCTCTTCCTCTGAGAAGCATTAAAAGATTGTACTCTTTACTTCCTTCATTAACATGTCAGGGGGTGCAACTGCCGGGATTAAGCAGGCATTGTGGTTGACTGGAAGCTGTGATTAGTGAGAGGGTAGGCACCCCGGAGTCCTGAGGATGTGCCTTTACACGCTGTCACTGCGGCTGTCATCTCGTGGCTGCACAAGCTTCTAATGATTGCGGCTTTGTCTCTACCTTGGCGCAGTGGGTGCCCTTGGAAGGAATTTTTTCTAACCTGATCGTTGCTATGAAAACTGTGGGGTTTGGAGGCCCTTGTTATACCTTTTCTTTCCATATATATTTCATATAATGTTTGTATCCAAATGCTACTAGAGCAATTATGATAATGCTTTTCTCTTTTTGGATGTCAATGCTTTATCTGAAGCAGATGATATCCTCACACGATACCTTTTTTCTAATGACAGATTCTCACATCAAAAGCTTTCTTCTCTCTCCTTGTCCATTTTATATATTCCTAGACTTCGTCAATTGTAGATTTTAAGAAAGTTCAGATTGGTTTGGTTTGAGCTTCTATTTAAACTGTTTTCCTTATGCTTTAGATTTGCCGAAAGCAAGTTACCAATCTGGAAATTTTGTGGTAAAATGGTCATAATCTTACTGCTCTTTGCCATATATGTGCTTTGTGACCCACTAAGGATTTTATCCTTTGTTTTTATACTTCATGACTGTTGTCAGTTTATACCTCTGTGAGGCTCCACTGACACTTTAAGCCTGAGTCATAGCTGGAATCCCTGACTTCCCTGTGTTCTCTGGGGCTCTGTTTGAGTCATACAGTAAAGACTTTGTTCCACTAGTAATACAGCTTTAGCAACAGAGAGCATTGCTGGCCTGGAAATGGCAGGAGCCTTTCCTCCTCAAAGGAGTTGGTTTTGCCCTTGGTTGCCTCATAGTAAAAGCAAAGTTTGTGTAAAGCTATCTGGTTTGGCAGAAGGTGTTTTTTTGTTTGTTTTTTTTTTTTTTTTTTGGAAGTTAACAATTCTTTTGTTGGTTTATGAATTTTATTTGCCAGCAGAAAAAAAATCAAGCTAACACAGAAGTGTCACCCTTTTCTTCTGAATAAGGGTAAAAATAGATCTATACTAACAGATACAGTTTAAAAGTCTTTTTGGTTTTATAGCATGTAAGTAAATTAGCAGGCAGATGAACTTAGTTTTTGTAAATAAATTGTCATCAATGTTTCAGAGAGATACATGAATAAATTATGCCTAGTTAACATCACATTTGTGTTTATGAAGCATGTTACTTAATATTAAACATCAGAACTAAGTAATTTTAAATAACCATCTGTTTTCATACATTAAATCACAGTATTATTTCTGTAACTAATGCTATTCTGTTAGTCTCCCAGGCAAGATAATAAAGCACAAAAAGGAATATGTCTACATATGAATCCATCACCAAAGACAAACAAAATGCTAATGAGTATCACAGAAATAGGTAATTAATGAGTATTGTAAGTGATAGGATATTCAGCCTTTCAAAGGCTGAACAAACAAAAATTTAAGAATATAAAAATGTTGAGGTAAGCTTGTCCCTGTTTGTAGACAACCTCCCATATCTGTTATGCCAAAAATTTTCTATGTGGCTTTTTAATGATGTATAAATGACATTTATTGCATCAATTTCCCTGACCGGTTGTAAATTATCCTGAATATAGAATCATGGAATCATTTGAGATTGTTGGGTCCAACCATTAGCATAGCTCTGCCAAGTCCACCACTAAAACATGTTCTGAAGTGCCACATCCACATCTTTTAAATGTTTCCTAGGACTGTGGTCACTCCTAAGCTTGACTGTTTTTAATCATATTTATCTTGTATGCTTTCTTTCCTCTTGTTGAGTAGTTTAATTTGATTCACTTGTGAAATTTTTGAATGGGCTAGGTTATAGTCAAGATCCTCTTTACTCAAAATAACTATGGGCAGTCTTTGGGAGCAGAAAATGCTTTGGCACTAGAAGACTCCACTGAGAAGATCTCATTCCCTGCATGCCCTTTCCTCATTTCACTTCCCAATTTCATTTCTCAATACAATGGGTATTAAGCAGCATCTCAAGGAACCTTTAGTGTATATAAGTAATCACTGGCTTGTTTATTTTTTTTAAAGATGAAAAACACCTTTACATCTTTGGTGTAATCTAATTGATGTTAATGTGTACAAGGTAGTTCAATACCATTTCTAGGGCTGTACTGAAGGCACACACCTCACTTATAAAGATATACAGTACCAAAAGTTCCAAAACCCTTAAGTTTTTGAAAAGGAACACAAAACAAGGCCTTTTGACATCATTGCTGTGAACTCATTCTGAGGGAGGAGGGTAATTTCTCACTGGACTTAAGCAAGCAGAATTTTACACCACACCTTTCTTTTCTGAGCAAAAGAAGGAGGTACTTTAGTCAGAAAAAAACAAATTTAGACTTGCAAAGTGGTATATTAATTAGCTCAATGGATTGCAACTGTGAAATCCTAGCTTGTAACACCTTAAATACTTGTAACTTTTTAAAGAAGTCTGTTATTCGGATACATCCTCAGGCTGGGAAAGTCATTGGATTTCTCTCCATTCCCTATTGTTATACCCATAAGTTAACATAGTAGAGTTGAAAAGACCTGTCAGCTCATGTTGTTCATCTCTGTGCACATTTGATGCTCCCCCTTACTGTCTGCATTTTTAGCACTTTGCAAAGGCCAGGATTCACTGTCTCACTGAGCTCTGTTGAAAAAATACTGTTGAATCTAAAACACATAATCACTTGTGTGGCTGCGGAGCATAGTGTCAAGGACTTGATTCTGACCTGTCTCTAGTTTAACAATGAACTCCCTCGTCGAGGTATTTTTTTATCAATCTTCATGCAAGGAGAGCCAGATCAATGCAAATGCATCACTTTTTAAAATAAGATAAAACCATACAAAATTAAATGATGTTATTATATTTATTAATTCCAAAAGTTGGTTTGAATGTGGCATGAGTAGGCAAGTACTTCGTAGGACTAGTACATCTCTTTACCTCTTGTCTCTTTGTGGTTTTTTTTTGTTTGGGTTTTTTTGTTGTTGTTGTTTTGGTTTTTTTGTTTGGTTAAGGTTTTTTTTTTGGGGGGGGGGCTTTTTTTTTGAGGAAGATGGATTTAAAGAAAAAAACCCAATTTTAATTTTATTGATTATATACTAGCAGGATATAGTAAGAATTAATGGCTCATTTTTGCTTTTTAGTCAGGTTTCAGGACACGTTTTTCCTCATTATTCTGAGTAGCCAAAATCAGCAAGCGTTGTCATTGCTGCCATCATTATCATTATTATTTCACAGTAAAGATCACATTGAATAGCATAATAAAAGGTCAACTACTTCATTTCCTCTACAGTTATGCTCCAAGTGCTTCCATAATTTTCCTTCAAAACAAAGTGGGTGTTAGTTTGAAACCTCCATGCTCTGCAGGTCATTCTGCATAAACATTAATCTTTGCTTTAGAAGAATGCTATTTATGTCTTGATACTTTTACAGTAAGTTTAAATAAATATTGTAAAAGGGTTTTGCGTTGCCTATATCTGCAACAAAAAGTCAGATCTGGTAGATGACCCACATGAATACACAGATGGTTAGAGAAATTGGCTTCATGAAAACAAAGTAATGAGTTCTCTCCCTCTTTGATATTGAGTAGATAACAAGTTGAAGATGTGGGTTTTGTTTTAAATGTAAATGTACTTTCTGGGTAATCTGAGACTTAAACATGAGGTTAAATAAAATTATTCTAGCTGAGCTCTTTGGAAAAATTAGATGCTCAGAGAGCCAAAAGGGTCCAGCAAGACTAAGAGTGGGGAAAAATTGAATACTGTCGGTCTGTAAGTCTTGAAATTAGCTTGAGGTGGTTTGAGAGACCCAAGCAGCCTTTCTGCATTTAGATTTGATTTAGCAGGACAGTGAGCAAGGCAGGAAGCTCTCCTTGTTTTGGCTACTCAGGGCCACTCCAGGATCTTACTGACAAGCACACCAAATCTTGCCTGAGATGTGGCACTGGAAGTTTGATTGGTTACAGTTGATTGATTTTGCTGTTGTGCACATATTGCTGCTGTTCCTTCAGTCTGCTGCAACCTTCCATTTTCTCCTTGCTTTTTAATGTCGACCACAAAATCACTAATTAAAAATAATTATCTGTTTTGATGAGAATCAAAGGAGTGGCTCACACAATCTGAAATGCTGTGAATAGTACAGCCATTTGGGGGATGTTGCTGTCCTTGACACTTAAATAGTGCTCTTTTAAAGTATTTAAAAGACCAATACAAGAATGAAAATGCAGAAAAAACCTTTAATTTGTGTTTACCTTTTCCCCCTCTACACACTCTCTACTATGTTTGTAGAGGTCATACAACTCATTTCACAGCAGGGTGAGGAAGGGGAGTCAACATTTGCCCACCTTTTGGAAGCAAAATTTCCAGAAGATTTACACTGTACTGTGACTAGTCAACAAGTGCTAATTTCAAGCTTTTTTACTTTTAATAATTCAAATTCAGGGATTTGTGTAGTAGGGGTAATAAACCCCATGATATAAGGTATTATATAATGGGATTTCTCACTTAATTTTTCCTTCACCAGTCCAGTTATTTGTTAGAAAAGTGATTTGTGATACACAACCTGATAGCCCTGAAAAAAAAAAATTTGGAAATCTTCAGCTAGAGCAACTGAGCAGATTTTTGACCTTGGAATCCTTTTACAAGTCTCAGACTGTAAAAAGGTTAAAAAAACCAAAAAACCAAACCAAAACAAACCCAAACCAAACCCTCCCCCCCGCCCCCCCCAAAAAACCCAGCCCAACCCACCTGCCAAAAAAACCCCTATAAAACAAGGTCAGAACTGTATATGATATTTTGTTGGTTTAGATTGATACAAAAAACTCCTTTTCCTCTTTTCTCTAATTCTTACATTTACAAATTTGCACACAGGTTTAATGTTTAGACTGCCGTTTGCAAATGATGCCATTTCTTACACAGGGGCAAGACCCTTAGAGATGTTAAATAATAGTTTCAGTTACAACAGAAATGCATCTAAGGATCTGTGTCAAGGTGCCTTGAAATACTGAGACCAAAACACCATCTGGTTCTATCAAAAACTAATGTGTTCGACAAGTCAAGCAGTTCTGAAAAATCAGGCCACTTAGTGCTCTATATGTAACATGCTGAGCAACTCCTGCCCTTCAGGATCAAGCTGCTTTTAAAAAACTTTAAGTTTGAAATGTTGGACATAATTAATTTTCTGCTACGGTTAGTTTGAGGCCAAACAATAGAATGCAGCCTCAGATCCAGGCTTAACTGGATACTAAGGACATCCTTGCTTTGAAATGTAATATGCCTGAAGAAAGAGAGTCCCACACTCTTTGTTCCTTATGAGAATTTAAATATTTAATGTGTGAGAATGTAGAATTACATTTTACATCTATGTACTGAGTATGGCTATCTAAGCCGCTCTTATTACATATATCTTTGCTAAATTTGTTCTTCAGAAATCCTTTTGATGATTTATTTCCCATGTCAACAGCCATTACAGGGAACATTACTGAAACATTTCGTGTTATTGTTAATTTTTCATTAGGGTTTATTATTTTAAATTGGTACACTGTTGCTAAACCTTCCTCCTCACTCGTTAATCGAAGTTCCTAATGTAGTAAAACCACATGGTATAATTTCTGCGGAGCTATTTGTTTGTCAGTGTTTTGTTTACATTTATCCTTATCCAAGGTCATAAATAATGAATGTTTCTCTCAGTAGGCCTTTGCAGCCTAGTCTGAAAACCCCGAGGTCTGTGGTGAACGACTGTTGAGATCCTAAAGCTGATACCAGCCAGCCTGTTTCTGTTGAAAGATTTTATTTATACCACGAGCATCTCCAGCATCAGTTTGTGCCTTTCAGTGGGCCACAGGACTCTTGCTTGCATACACCCTCTGAAACAAAGTCAGAGAGAAATGGAAACAGTGCTCTGCTGGCAGTCATCTGTCCTTTCATCACACACATAACATTTCTGAGTTATGCAAATTCTTGTTCCTCCTTGTCTTGCCCACAAAAAAAAAGGCATTTCTTGATATGAATCCAAACACAAAGATGATGATTTTCAGCTGTGCTTAATGCTTGTTTGTAGAGCCTGCAAAACAGCCACGGTGGATACTGATAGCTTTGGTACATTTACCTGCTTGCCAGAAATAGCTGTTTCCCACCTCTTTGCTGAGGGCCTCAGAAACTTTTCAAACCATAATCCATTGAGACACTTCTAAAAACTTGAAAAAGTAGGAGTAAGAAAAGAATGAAACACCCCTCCCCCACAGCACTACCCTTGGGATCTGCCAGGTATACACAAGACCACGGATATTTACTATTAGGAGCATTTCCTTACTCTTAGTTAAGGTTTCCTAATGCATACAACTGAAAAACACAGGTTCCCTTTTTCTGGACACAAAGGTTTGTGTGAGCTGCTCAGCACCTGCTACAACTGCACTCATCCCTATCATGTTCTGCCAGACTTGAATAGCTGCACAGATCAATTATTGAAATTTCCTACTGTTCAGGAAGAATGTTAACTCCAGCTAGCCCAGGTTCAGATACAGAAGTGCAATAGGAGCTGTCAATGAGGGACATTCATAATGGTCGTCAACAGTATTGCTACTAATGTGTATACTAAACAGTAAAGACTTTAAAGTTCTTTTGGCATCTGAAACTGATGTCAACATCTTATTTACCAATGGGATAAAAAAATTGAACTACTAACCTCCTTTATGGCAAATTGTTCCACCACCTTATGGATTACTGTCATCCACTCAAGATGCCCACAAAAGAAAAAAACTTCTCTCAAAGTAAAAATCAGTTTCTAAAACGTCTCCTTTGGAGAAACTTACTTTTCATCAGAAAGTTTACAGTAGTTAACAAGTTAGAGCTTGTGGTCTGGCTTTTCTTCTTAGCCTTAAGAATTTTTCCCATGCTTTCACTAACTCATCTGCGGTCTCATACCATTGGGGAACACTACTAGAAAGACTGAGGCCTGTGCCAGGGTCCAGCATTCATTATGTCTGGTGCAACTGGAACTCATCACCATTAATTAATACTACTAGAGCAATAACCTGGTCCAAGTCCAATCTTCACAGGTCAAACAAGCAGCACTCAGCAACAGTGTCTGTATCTGGTGGTGGTGATGGTCATCTGTCAGCTCTGTATCAGATGCTGGTGATGGTCACTTCCACTTAGGGCTAGGATGCATGCTCGACCTGGGGCAAAAATAAAAAGAGCAGAATATATTATAGGTGATAACATAAGCACCCGTTTTGCTTCAGTACTGGCTATAAAAATAACTCCTTTGTGAACACTGAGATGCTTGAAAAATGCACTGATTATTGGAGCATAATTTCTAATTACCGTGTAGCTGAGTGAAAGTGTTTCAGGTTCAACCAGTAGAGAGAAAATCTCCTAACACAGAAGAAAAAAAAAAAAATGAAGTAAGGAATGCCTTGGAATTGGTGCTTAGGCAGATGGGTGAATAAACTCATCTCTACCTCTGGCACAGCACAGCTACGCAGAAGCACCACGACTGTTGCTGTGCACTGATCCCAAGTGGTGTGTTGAAAGTGAAACACAGATGAAAGGGAGTGTGGGGTGGATGGAGAAGAAAAGGAGAGACAAATACCAAAGAACTTAGCTTGGAGGGACAGGAGGGCTTGACTAGAATTTTTCTCTAGCTGTCTTGTTTACTGAATGTAAATGCCTAAAGTTGTTCAAAGGATCTTCCCTCCCTTTCAAAGGATTTTAATGTATCTCACACTGTGCTTAAAAAAACACCTTTGAACACAGTTTGTTTTCTCTGTGTGTTTTAGATAGTGATTGATGCTGCTTACAGGACTTTATTAACCTCCTCCCTATTTCTGCTTGTGTTTTGCTCAGTTTTGTTGTAAATGCTTGGACTTTAAGTAACTTGCTCCAGGTTATTTTGAAATGTTGCTCCCTGCCAACGGCACCTTCATTCTGTTGCCTCCAAGCAGGTTCATTAAAATCTCTGTGGAGTAGCATGCATTTTATTTGGCATTAACTCTAGCACAGCTCCTGAAACAGCAGTATCTGATTGATCTTGAAAAGTACTTTGGTTTTGGCTTTCCTGCAAACCCCTCCGGTGCACCTTGTACCTTCTAACAGTGTTCACCACAGACAGCTTTTCAAACAATTTAAACCCTTGGAAAGCTATTGCTACTTTAAGCTTTGGTGTGCTTGGGTTTTTTTTTTTTTTCCCCATTTCATTTTTTTTTTCTTTAAAATCTGACTGTAGAATGGTATAAAACTCTAGCAAGCAGTCATTTGTTCCTTTTCTAGTCACCTGCTTTCACCACAATATCTTTCCCATTCTTATAGCTGTAATACTTCTTTTTCCTGCAAATTAACATAATTTGGCTATTATATTCCTTTAAGCTATACTAGTTTTTCAGAAATTTTAAAAATTCCATGTTCATGTCCAACATCTGTTTTGTTATAAATCAGGGGAAAAAATATCCATTTACTCTTTTTAGACACAGTATAATTGCAATTTCTTTCTCACCCACTCCTCCCCCAACACCGGAAATTTGTTAAAACAATTGCAAGTAAAATTTCTAAATCATTAGTGCCTTCTTGTATTTGCAGGGAAATGAGTGTTCATATTTGTGTCTGGCATAAGTCTTAAATTATAGCTATTTTCCAGCAATGAGATGTTTCATCTCGTTTATGGCTTTCTCTCAAGTATGTGAAGTGCTGCCTGGTTCTGTATTTTTTCTACTGATGAAGTTAAAGTTATTCTGAAAACCGAATTACTGCTTTGGTAATGTCTTATCCAAGTGATGTGGCATTATTGGAAAACTGCTTCTTTATTAATAATTACAGCCATATCTAAAATCCTTATTATGGGCTAGGACTAAATTGTTTTAGGTTTGTAGAAGTGTTTACAAAACAAGGAATTCCTGCCTGATTGATTCCTGATCTAAAATTAAGCAGACGGCAGCAAAGAAATATTTGCAGAGTCAGGCAAACAAAGACAATATTGACTGGTTTGGAAGAAAGAGATCTCAGTACAATGTAGCTTACAGAGCTTCAACCTTTTAAGGTTCTTAAAGTTCATAAAAGCAGCCTTAAAGTATTTTTGAAGGCATATAAGAGGGTGAAAAAGTTTTTAAGAAGGATTTATGGTTTAGTCTGACCCTCTTCCTCCTTCAGTAGGATAAGGCAGTGACTGAAGCTTTCAGATATATAAAAATGTTCATGTAAACACACAGGTACACTCTACCAGATTGTCAGTCTGAAACTATGAGGACTTTCCACCTGAATGTGTGTTTGTCTCTACATGGAAGGGCACTAAAAGGTAGACTTCATTGCTTACAGTGTAAGTCTCATATACTATGTTTTTATGTGTTAGGGAGTCCACTCTGTCTGTTTATGGTTTCCACCTAGTAGATGTCCACTTTAAAGAACTCATATGAAAATATTTTTGTTTGGGCTTCTCTCAGTGATTTGCACAGACAAATAGAAGTTATTGGGAAATACTTTCAGCTGCCTAGAATTTTTCCATGTTCAGTTACACTGCATAACTTTTAATATAAGATAGCCTCGAACCAACCTTTATAATAACATTACCCTCCTTTTTTTCCTTTGATGTCACACTAAGACATTCTCCATGTTTTTGAGTAGGAATATGGTATAATATCAGTTTTAAAAAATGTTTGATGTTGCATTTGCAGTGCCTCCTTTTCTTCCACTTTGGAATGGCACTTAGCTTTCAGCAACAAGGGAATTAATTCCCATCTCTCAATTCCAATACAAGTTTAAATTTTCCAGTCTGCCATGTGTTAGTGCTGTATTTTGCTTCAGAGTTCTGCATTCTGTGAGATTTTAAGCTGTGAAACTCAATACTAATGTTCTCAAAGACCATCTTACTGTCAGTCTTTTTCCTTTTTTCTGTTTCCTTTGCATCTTTCCATTTGACTTGGCTCCTTTTGAGCCTCTTTCTCTGAGTATGAACCTGGGATCATACAGAGAAGCACTATGAGTCACAAACACCCCCAATGAGGTCACTAAGGATCCTGCAGATTGCCAAGCAGGGTTTTCCAGGACTGGCTGAGCTCAGCCCCTCTTCCCCATGGCTATAAAGTAACGTACTCCAATTTCACCAAGACTCTGATAGCATTAAGGATTACTGATGTTCTCTGAAACTGTGTTCTCACTTAAGACCCTTTTCAGCCTCCTCTCCTCTTCCTTCTTGTCTTAAAGCCCTTCCCTTTGCAATTTCCCTGCATGCTCTGCTTCCCTATCAGCTCCACACTGTTTTATGCCGCTGTTTTCTGGGACTGCGCAGCCCCACTGTGAAGCCATCCCTGTCCCTACAGAGCACATCTGTGAGCACATTGCCATAGTTCAGGTGTGCTCACGCACATGGAGGAAGGATTGCTTTATCTCTCTTTTCTGATCATGCTTGTTTCAACATTGGATTGCCCTCTCTTGCTCTGCTTCCACATTTCTTTACTTTTCTGTGATGTTGCTTTTGACTAAAAGCTTCTGTCAGTTCTGAAAGAGCAGAAATATTGCAACACAGAGGGAGCTAAGATAACATAATTAATGCTTTAAAAAGTCTTATTTGCGTGGTTAAACAATGAATGTTCAAAGGCTGTCGATAGGAGTGCTACCTAATGCCATTTATGTTTATTCTTTACTCTTTCATAACAGGAACTTAGGACTTTATCTACTGTATATCTACACATAAATGCACATATGATGCATAATAATGTTATTTTAAAATAATAAAATAATAATACTGTGATACTTTAAAAAAATCATACATGTATCAAATGCTGAAAACCCAACCAAGATATGCTTGCAGGTCACAAAAAAAAGAGCTCATATTCCACCCCTCTTTACAGGCTCTTCAGAGTGTAATAGAGTTATAAATGAAGGAACATCTTTTTTAATCAATAACTTGATGTGGACTAGCAATTGCAACAGAAAAGACAGAATAAATTCTTATTCCACCAATTGCTTGAGTTGCTCCTAATGATAAAAAGATAAACAATGCACATTCACAGAATTGCCTCATTTAAGGTGAAGAGTTTTCCACATTCAGGCACAACATGCAGCAATAGCAAAGTGCAATAGAGCTAAAAAAAGTTGAGAAACTTTTTTTTTTTTTTTTGGTTTTGTGGTGCAGCATACCCTCCTTTCTGAAAAAGAGCCTTATTCAGTTGCCTTTACTGTGATACAGTAAAGAACTGCTCTCCATCCCACTGTAGGGGCTACAAGTGATAACAATTCATTTTCTAGATGAGCAGAGCAATGGAAGGAAATTGAAAGGAAGGTGAAACCCTTCCTGGTTTGGTTTTGGTATAACATAGTCTCACCTGTCAAAATATCTAATAAACTCAGAAGAAAGCAAAATAACACACAATCCTTTCAAATGTGTTTCATTGGCTGTGATATGCACCTAGCTCTGTTACATCCATTTTTGAGCAGATGTTCCAGAAAACCCATTGCTGCTTCTGAATGTCACCATGTTTATCCATTCTAGCATATATGTCAAGTATGAAAACAGAGATGAAGATAGTTATGGATTTTTATAGCACACTATGACTTTTTGGCAGCAGCAAGACCATTTTCACATACTACTAAAATTAGAAAATCAAATTTTAACCTCTAATGTCTATTTAAATATAGTTAGCACATAAGTAAACAGCTGTGCTTATTGTAACATCCAGAATTTAATAATAATAACAAAATAATCTAATCTGAAGTTCACCCTTCCCAAGTGTTCCTTTGAGATGAGTTCTCATGGCTCCCAGCAAAGGAAGTGGGACTCAGAGCTTCTCATCTTCAAAAATCTTCAAAAATCAGGCCCTATGAATATGTTTGTTCTTTAACACTTTTCAGTAATATTTACTACCCAGAAAATGCAGATTCCCAGCTGTTACACATCATCTCACCGCAACAACACACTGTGATTGTTAAATCTTAGAGTTATTTTTGTATAAGTGATATTCAATATAGTTGAAACTTGTCAGTAAATAAGTATTTGAGTGTTTGGTTTAACTTGTTTGTTGGTACATCTACTTGGGAACTTGGTAGTTTCAGATTTCAGAAAATTAAGCTAGCAAAAGTGATTGGAAAAGAGTTTGCTATGTGTTTGTGCAATTAACTATGCATGGTCTGTTCTGCTGTGGTTGATCTGTAATAGGAAATTAGGAGGCAGCCCCAACCAGGGAACCAGCTGAGGGAGCTGCCTGTACCTGGCGACGGTACAATCGCCTGTGGGACTTGTCTTAGCTGAGCAAGGCTGAACTGTGATGAATCCTTGTTTGGCCAGTTGTTATTTTCACCTTTTTTGTTTTCCTGTTTGTGTTATCTGCTCTGGGATGCGTGCACATGTGTGTTTGGGGTTCGGTTTTGGTTTGTATTTTTATCGTTTCATCCTGAGTGGGCATAAAGTGGCAAGAAATCCTGTTCCAGCTGGCAGTGCATAGGCACGAACCATCAGAGTTTCCTTTTTTATTTTTTTTTCACTTCCACACCTGCCAAAGAGACAAAAACCCCAGAGCAGTTACAAATGCAGTTGTCTGTCCCCATAAATGCAACGAGCTCCTAACGGGAGCACTGCTGAATGGCGAGGCACGGGAAGTGTCTGACAGCCGGGCTTTCCTCAGGCAGCACTCATGGCTTCAGCCAGCCTGAACAAAACACTCCACTTTGCAAACTCAGAGGATGCCATTAGGAGAGAATGTTTCCAAATGATGGTATTGTACAGTGTTAAAGGGAAAGACTAATAATCCCGCGAAGGTTGCCACTCCACCTGGACCAGGAAAAGTGGATTGCTTAGCAACTAGAACTTACTGTTCTTCTCAATTTTTTCTTTCTGTTTCAAGTAAGTCTTCAGACAAGCCTGTCTGGATTTTTTTAGAACTTATTTAAAATGCAAACAAACTAATGAGAAAGACTCCAAAACTTGGAGATGCCTTGTAACAAAATGCATTTTAATTCCTATGGGCTGATGCCCAAAATCAAGATTACAATCCTGCATTACTCTCATGCACTACCACCTAAAAAGACTTTTCTGTAAGATCCTTCTATCCATGTGTATCTGAATACTGGTTTTCCTTGCTCACTGGATGTGATTTTACGTCTCCTAAAATAAGTGATATATTTGAGTTAGGCACTTCCTTTGCTTCCTACACAAAATAATTATTTTTCTTCTATTTGGATTTCTAATGTCTGCAGTATTTGAACGTAGGAAACATAAAGGATGAACGTGCACAAATGTAAATGAACATATATCCATGTATATTTCTGCAAAGCTGTTGATGTGTCCCTGTTTATATGAGGACAGCATATCACTTTGAAAATATTTATTCAGTTCCTTCTCTTGTTGGGTGATCAAGAATCAGCATACATAGGTGGTAAGGTGAAGATTCAACTACTTCTTAAAACTGTATAAGTAGTAGAGAAAAGCTACTTGATGACTCCCATGTTTGATACAGATCTTTTGCCCCTTGACAACAATTATTTTGCACAGCTGGCTTGCAGGAATCAGTTGACTCTTATACTGTGAATAGGGCTTTTTGTGCTAGAAAAGCTATTATGGGGAGATAAATTGGTGTAAAATCATAATAGTATAAAAAAATTTCTAGAAGCTGTAGGTTATTTTCTACATTTTCAAGGAGTTTATAAATCCTGTTTACTATATAGTGAAAATGTTCACAGATTATTTGGAAGCATTTTTCACTTCCCTTGATAGAGTACAGGCTTAGGATATGCTCTGCATGAAGCGTCCATCTCTCACACTGCATTCTTTTGGAAAAACCCTCATACTTGAGCCTTTATGAAAATATTTATCTTTTACACACATTTGAGAATTTCTGATTAATGTTTGAACTATACTCACTGGAAGCAAACCTGGCTTTTCCCTCAGAGTTTGCAGACAACCAACAGGAATAAGGGTCTGACTCAATTCTGGTATTCATTATAATGAAGATAAAGTCGTTATGACGTGAGTTCTTTTCCTTCCCCTTCCCCTCTTAGCATTGTCGCTTTTTTTTTTAACATGCAAGACAGCTACTCCAGCACAGACATAAAATTAGTTTTGCTCAATGGATTTCTTGTCATGCTTGTGCAAAAAGCTTCATTTACCTTCAATTTATTTTTTTGTTTTCCTCTGGTGATTCATTTTGCTGCATCTGTGTTTATTCTATAACCTGTGGATAAGGCATGTTTTCCTAGCTGGGAGCTGGCTGGGCTTTAGCTGATGTCTGCCATGTGTTGGTTTAGTCTTGCATGCAATTCTCTCTTGATTTCTCTCCCAGTCAGCATTTTCCCAAGGTGCTCCACACAGATCTTCTGGGAAACCCTTCAGGAAAAGTTCATCTTCAGGCTTATGTAAGACATCACAGGTTCTTTGTCCTTTGTAACAAAGTTTATTTCCCTCTTATAAATATGCATATTTCACTAGTCTGTGATAGATGATTTATTATTGTAGCTCACCTCATGCTTTGTAGATTCTGTTTTGAACACAGTGATTTGATCTGTTCAAGTTTTCTTGCATTTTACACTTATTTCTGGGTATAATTTAATTCTGTGTCTTTTCAGTGAGCTGCAGCTTGTGTCACTGTGCTTTGTGGATAACAGGAAGAAACTTACACGCCAGAAAGGCTAAAGACAAGAAAGTGGTTAAGTAACTGTTTTCCAAGATAATCTTCTAGTCAATAGTGTGAGTTTGGAATTGCTTTTTATCTGTGAGAGATTAAACTTCATTCAAGTACTCCTGTTGCTATGTTTGCCTTCGACTTACAGTGTAAACCTTGCCTGTATATTTTATCTGTTCTTATTATTACTTTAGAAATGGTCACAAGGGTGCTTGAGTATATTTTAGGTTTTCTGTGGTAACCTCTCAACCCTTCCTTAAGTACCCCCTTGTCTAAATGCCTGATCTTTTCTGAGAAGGTGGAGCCCTTTTAGAAACTAATGAGAACTTTATCCAAGCAAAGACTGTGAAATTGACCCATTGTCTTGCAATGACCTATATCAAGTTGTAAATAACTACGTCAGATATATTGTTGATATCTAGATCTGTGGTTTTCACTGTTAAGTTGCTTTTGGGTGATGATTAGCAGAGTGTCAACCTGTGTTATGTTAGGAAGTGTTGTATTTGTGGTGTTTGAGAGAAAACAGTTCTTGTATCAAATACCAAATGGCTTGTGGGATGTAAAATTCCTTAACTTTTAACATTTTCTTGGGAACAGTGACTAGGTCCAGTTACTAGTTACAGTCCTCTAGGAATACTGCAGTGGCAAGATTACCCTAAAAATTATTTTGATATCGTTCATAAAAATGAATAGTGTTTTTTAGAAAGTTTTCTACCTTCCTTTTATGTGGCTGTTTGTGTCATTCAGATTTTTTTTTTTCTACTCATCAGGACATCACACAATGTTACAAACTTAATGTCATGGTAGACTGCTTTACTTACCTCTTCTTACGTAGCACTTGCTACTTTATTCAAGTCTGCTTGTGGCTTTGTCACTTCCTTTGTTACTGAGGTACGCTTCAGCATGAAGTGTTTGTGTGCCTAAGTGACAACTCACTACATGCTGTTATAACTCAATGGGATGATAGGGATGATGGATTGCTTGCTGAAATGAAATACCAGCTTTATTTATAACCTCCCCTCCAAAGGTTCTGATTAAGATACTTCAGTACAAATACATTTCTTCAGAGCCTTTACATTCCTCCATTTAAAATTGCCTTGATAATGCTGTGTGCCATAACAACTTGTGTCAGTGCTGATGCAAACGTTTGGTTTAAAGGACTGCATGTGTGCATGGACTCCTTAAGCAGGCATGGGTCACATAAGCTTTTGGAACAGGAGGAATGCTCTCTGTCTTCTTCACTGCAGTGTGCATATGAAATATTATTTAGGGTTCCAAAGCACCTCTGGCTCTCCACGGCTGCAGTGGAGTGACTGTGGCTGCAATGCATCTAGACAGTTCTCTGTGGGTTTATGAATGTATCATCCCTCTCCCATGACAGCGTGCACATATCCCATTTCTGCTGTATGTTTGCTGCTTCTAACAACTAAATGAGTTCTTAAATGATAGTAACTACTTTAAAATGCCTGCTGTTTAAAATGCCTCCCACCAAATTGCTTGTCTGTCACTGTTAAAAAAAAAAAAAAAAAAAAAAGCAGCTACTTCAGCTACTACCAAACCCTTTCCACACACGAAGACTGCTTCTCTCCCAGTCTGCACATTCCTCTACAATGCACAGACCCAGTCAGGCAGGCTAATTCAAATAATGAGAGGAAAAAGACAATTCTGGTTACTCTTTTCTTTCACATTTTCAATTCAGACTTTCTCATAGGCTTTTGGGCTAGAAACAAATGAGATTAAGTGGATTCTACTGCATACAGCATCAAGTCTGAGTATTGCTGATAGGGATATATTCTAAAAAGGGAATTAGCTACCACTGGGTAAAAGACTGAACATTGTGACAGGAGTTTACCCTTACCAACTGGTTCTACTGAAGCAAAACTTCTGTTTTGAAAGCAGGCATAGGATCTAAAAGAGATTTACCATTAAAGTATTTTCATTTGGTAATAAAATCTTGAGGACACTGTTAAACTTTGCTACGTGGTAGGAAATCTTTTGGGCAGAGTCTGAACTACAGGTATCAAAGTTAATTAAATTTTCTGAGTCTTTCTGTGGCTCTTTTTACTGTTAGTGCTGTCAGTGATCAGTTTTTCTTAAAGACCTTGCCAAGTAAATGATCAGAAAAGATCACGTGGGAGCCCTGAGTCTGTTCCTCAAGGTGGTAGAGAGAAGGAGTAAAATGCAAAGTATTCATATGCTTGGCATCCAAATCCAGGTTGTGTTTCCTGCCAAAGGTATAGCTACAGCTGTTGGCTTAGCTTGGTAAGTGCAAAGATAAGACAGGTCAAGAACAAAGGAAAGGTTCAGTGCCAATTAGTTCTCACAAAATAATTTGCTTTACAATGGTCTCAATACTTTAGCATTTTTGTGGCAAGGGTAAGAGGGAGCTATTCTGATTAATTATATTTTATAATATATTCCTTTAAAGGCACTTTCCAGTAGATGATAAAGGATTGGGTCAGATTTGGGTTATACACTGTGTTCTCCCTATTGAAATAGGGAGACTCGAGGAGTACAAAAAACCCCGAAGCTCTAAACTTGAGCCCAAGTGAATTCTCGTATTTCTGTCTACAGATCATATCCTGGGGTTGTCATAATCCGTAATACAAAGCCTTTCTGATTTGTACAGCTTGGCCACAGCAGGCAGTTCATAACCTGAAAGGCAAGAATATTCCCAGTGAGAGCTGTGTAGCTGTGCAGTGAAACTCCAGAGTTTATAGAGATGCACTTATGTGTTGCCACATTTAAACTTTTATATTTTGCTACTGTTCCTGGGATAAATGGAATGTTTTGCAGAGACTGTGCATTAGGAGATTATCCTTTACTCGAAGGGCGAGCAAGCTAGGTTTCTACATCACAGAGTACTCAAAGAACGCCCCAAGAAAGGCAGTGACAAATGCTGCAGGCATGGAAACTGAGGACACACACCATTTGGGAAGGGTAAACCTGCAGGGCTTTTTTCCTCTCAGCCTTGCCTGAAGTATGAGAAGATCTGTTAAATTACTTCTGCCCACACAGGGATGTGAAGACCCTACAAATGTTTGGAAACTGAGCAAATCTGACATCTGCAACGTGAGACAGCACCTAGCAAAAGAAACTTTTAGATTTGAAGGTGGTGAATACTTGTATGAAAAAGTGCCTTTTCTTCCAACAAGAGAAATATTATGTGCAGTTTTGAAAACACCATGAGTTTGGAAAGCAGTTAATTATCAGTAATTATTTTGGGCAAAGGTTTGTTCAACATAGTGAAAAATGTTCAAGTGCACTTTCCTACAGTTTTAATCAGCCTGAGCAACCTATATAACTTTATAGGGTAATAGAGAAAAAATTCTAGTCTTAAAGTTACAGACACCATGTACTGTTGCAACAGGTGGCTCTAAATAGCCTTGCCAGCAGCTGGAATTCATTAAAACCTTGATTTTGGGATCAACATACACCTCACAATTCCATCCACCCCTCCCCTTAAATGTAAAAGATTGCCCTACGGCTGCAGAAGCCCTGGTATTGAAGATATGACGCAAAACATTGGTAAGGCAAAATCCCTATCATTTCTAGGCAGGGAAAATAGCAAGTTTTGATAAAAAGCATTGACTGAGGACCTTTCTAAGGTCGTGAGTTAAACTCTAGAGTTGTAAATTTGAATCTCCTGTGTGCCTACAGTCCTTTTCAGAATTGGGCAAACTCAGATGACATGTTGCATATCTTTGAAGTCCTCAGCTAGTTAAGTTATTTGGTGGGAGCTGCTCCAGAAGCTACAGGACTTTCATAGAGACTTGCTATAAAATGATCAAGGTCAGATTTGGGTAAAGTTAAGCTAAATCATGATCAGACTGCTGATAACTACTCAAATGGAGCAGAAGCAGCAGTGGAAAGGGGATAGAGAATGAGAGGGAATATCTGGGCTCCTTTCACCTTTATTTTCTGTGTCTTTTCTGTGTAAGCAGCCTTTATGTTATTGGATGAATTTCATTAATTTTAACTCTCAGGAGGTCAGAACTTTTTTCTATTCCTGATGAAAAGCCTTTCAAGGATCTCAGAACGAGATGCTGAGTAATCAGGTCACAGGCATTTGTGTGTATGCCTAGAAAACAAATCATAATGTTCAGGTGACTATGGGAAACATTGATATTTGGCAGGATTGGGGTAGTTTTGAGCTGTTTTTCTCTACCTGCTTAACTTCAAAAGGTTAGGCTGAGTTAATTTTGGCTTTTTGCAGTGCTGCTGAGGATACAACCGTGGTCCCCACTGAGGTATTATACTGCTGTAAAGATTAGACTTCATAGCCTGTCTGTACTTGTCAGCAACTGATGGCCTTAAAGAATTTCTTTGGAAGATGTTGTTTGTGTTGTTTTGACATGGTGTCAATTTTATATAGATATTTATATATTTTTTATAATGCATCAACATACCCAAAACTAATAACCCACAAAACCTCAGGAAAATAGGAGGAAAGCTTTTGACATTCCTTTATAACTCTGAGATAAATTGGGGTATCAGGAGTGTGCAATAGATATAGATGAAACTTTGTCTGGTTTTTTATGCCCCCCCACCCCAGGTTAACTTACATAGAATTTTCTCCATGTACTATCACTAACCTTTGAAATTTAGAGAAATGAGATGAAGTGTTAGACACTATGCAATTTTTCTATCTGAACATTAGGAAAAAAGATAGAGTAAAACCAAAATATTGTAAAACTTGCAGTTGCATTTAGGATTTATAGCAAGCAGGTGTCAATATAATGATTTAAGGGCAACAGTATGAATTATGGGATGACTAGGAGCATATAGTCCTGACTGAAACCTCCTGGACACATCTCTGTCATCACAAGTGATTAGTATAGCTTTTCAGTTTTAATTATGACTGTTTGATTAGTAAATAGTATGAAATACCCCTTAACAGGACATGCTATCTGCTTTCAGACACAATGTCGCTCTCTTAGTTTTGTTCATTTGATTTATGAGAAGTTTGCAGAAAGACATTAGTATGCTAGCCAAACATAGAATTTGGGACCAAATATCTGCTCAGATACTTTTCAGTAAATCTGTAGTCATTTGGGAGCTAGGGACAGGATAAAGGTTTGCAAAGAAGTGGAGGACCCAATAGTAAGACAAGAAGCTGCTGGCAGGAGCTTTATTTCCTGATAAGGTGTCTTGGTTCAACATAAGGTACATCTGTCTTCCTTCTCTATCTTTCTACCCTTCCTTGGCCTCTCTACATCTCATGAATAAAATGAAGGCTAATGGTCCTCTGATAAAAGAAGCTAAAGGCTTATCAGAAGTAGCTGCATGCATTTAAGATGTCCTTACTGTACAGTAACTCCAAGAAACCTTTAGCTGTTGCAGTTTTTTCGGAGGTGCAGATTTGTATGTGGTAGCTCTGACCATTCTGGTGGCACATGCTTTTTACTTTAGAGAGAATGAATCAGGTGAAAATGTGTTACGATTTACTTTTGCAATACCCTGTTCTCAAAATTTTCAAACAGCATTTCAGCAAGAAAAGGATATTTATTAGCCATGGGGTTAGTATGGTATTTGGATGCTGCAGAGTGAGTTGTTTTCTCACCCTTTAACCATTTTTCTATTAAAATTTTTTTAAAAGATGGTGACTTTTATTTCTTAATTTATCAATATAGAGTATGATGAGGAAGCTCAAAGAAAAATGGCTTCCCGGTTGTTATTTCCCATCATGCAGTAGAGATAGGTGTTGTGGATTAGCAAGACAAATACTCTGTTTTTTAATTTGTCCCCCTTTTTTAAATTGAAGTTGCTAAGTGCATATAGCTAATAACATGAAATAACGCTCTCAGTATTTCCTGGTATGATGAACTGATCTATTTTAATTAGCAGCTGCTGATCCAGCTGGGATGAGACTTTAGCTCAAGCAAATCTAAATCAAGCAGTGCCCGTGATGATGATGGCCCCTGGCCCATCTAAACTGCTTCTCTCTCTGCTGCTGCGTGTAGAGACGTACTGTGAAAATATCAAATTGAGGAAATTGCTTGCAATGGATTGCTGAGAAGCCATGAATTGTTTTATATCTAAAGCTCTGTATCTTTTAAAATCACATTCCTTAGTACATGGTGAAAGAAATACTTGAGTGGGTCTATTTTCCAGAATATCTATTATTTTGGAGCAAAATTTAAAATCAAGGAGGTGTGAGGGACTAATACTTTCCAGAAGCCTGAAGGCATAAGACAAAATAAAAGAAAAAAATGAGCTTTTCTACTCAGTTCATTATAACACCGTGGGAGATCACTATCAGGGAGGTTTAAATGCAGAGGATAATAGAAGCATTACACGAAGTTTCAGGGAAGAAAATAATTTCCACTGCCCTCTGCTGACTGCAGGCTGTGCAGTGATGCAGCTCTGCTCAGCCGTGTGTAGCTGTGAGAGCTTTCCTCAGAGCCCTGCACTGAGCAGTGGGTGCGAGCCACGTTATGAATGGAACTGTGAGTGAGTCATACTTGGAGGATAACGTTTTGCTGCAGGTGCTGCTGTAATACCTAAAAAGCTTTTCTTTATGCTCACCTGCAATGAGCCATGATATATTGGCAGATGTGAAAAGCTTTTTAAGGTCCATTTTGACTGCCAGACTACACACGCTACTTAATTTTGGTGTGCTGTCTTTGCCCCTCCACTGCTTGAAACTGTGTTAATTTTGGGCTCGTAGAGATTTATGAAACACTGCTCTGGGCTAGTTTGTATTGCATAATGTCAGTTTTGTCCCAGTCATTGAAGAAGAGATGAAAACGACGTTAAAACAAACAAAACCCCCAAAACAAAACAAAACCAAAAAAAAAAAAAAAAAAAACCAAAAAAAAAAAAAAAAAGAGAGAGAGAGAAAAGGTTTGTCCTGTCTTTCCCACAAGAGCATGAAAAGACTTTGGAGGGCAAATTAGGCTTTAGCCTAATTTTTTAGCACCTTCAAGCATTCTCTTAACCCCTGATGCTTTTGAGGTCAAAACACTCTTTGGGGACTACCTTAGAATGAAGAGGCTGCAGCACTCCTTTATGATCAATGTTATCATTGAACAGGCTTGAGACACAGTGTGAGAGCAACACAGTTCCAGCTTGCTTACTGTGCTGTGGATTACTTGGGAGCCTCGATTTGACCATCTAAAGGTTAAATGATTTCCTTTTAACTGTTTGTAGAATGGATCTAGTACCAGGTTAGGACAGTGCTAACGAAGCAGAAGGTTGGGGCTGGTTCGAGTACTACAAATCAGAGCAAGAAAATAGGGTAATTTTGAGTGTTATAGGAATTATGTCCCTATATAGTATTTCAAAAAATTGATTATAACTTTTCTAACATTATTCTCATATATTTTCCCTTCAACTTCCGTAACATCTCTATGCTTCAGTATTCCAATATTCTCCCTCAGCTTCTGTAGTGTCTTGATGCTCTGACTTAAACTGGAAATGTCAGTGTACTAGTTTCCCATACTGGTTTCTCTGAAGCAATTTCTTTGGATGTTATGTGCAGATATTGATGTGGTCAAGCATCAGACACCTTCTACATTTTCTAAACATAAAGGAAGGCAGCACTTCAAGGCTAGGCTACTATTACAGGGCAAGTCATTACTCTGGGTCAGTAAATGTATTTCAGTAAATACCACTTGGATAGATGAGGTCCCAGAAGGAGATTAAAAAGAGCAGGACACTTCCCAGGGAACTCTTTTATCTCTTCCTGAGCTCTGTGCAATGTGGCTGAATGTAACTTTGTAGGCTTAGGACAGCTCAAGCAAAACTACGCGGATGAGTTATTTGTGGGCACGGTCAGGTCTGAAGATCTTGACGGTGTGTTAGATGTGGTTTTATACCACAAGGAAAGCAAAATGTGAGGTAGTCTCAATTTTGTAAATAAGTATTTTTGTCAAGATGTTGTAATCTGTGGCTGTGCTTCCATTCAGAGTTCATCCAGGCTGCAGTTGCCTCTTTTACGTTTGGTGTCACAAGTGGTCTTCAGGGTTTCTTGGATGCTGCTGCAGTGCAACCTGTCCTGTTGGCAGCCAGAGCTGCCTCTAAATCCTGTGTCTTCCTCTCCTGTAGATTTGAAGTACTCTTGGCACTTTCACAGGAACACGTGGGACCTGCTGGAAGAAAGCATGTGCCCCTGATTTGCTCATTTCAGATGCCTGTGCATCTGAGAAAGGGTTTGGAAGGTTATGTGTCTGCACAGTGTGAATGCACCCGAGGGTCAGGACATGGATGGATGATGTAGGTACTTAGCTTATCACACCTGCGGTGTCCAGTATGTTCAGTTCAGTGGCTGAAGGCGTAGTTCTGTATGAAATGGTTGTCTAGCCTCTGCATCCTTAAATCAGGTCAGTGATCACAGTTAAATGTAGCTTGGAGGAAGGCAGCATATGAAAGTCTGTCTTTTTCTCTAGCAAGAAACTTGATAGCAAGAGCTGTGCCAGCATTAAAACCTGTACACTTCTGAATGCTTCCATAGATGGAGCACTTGCAGAATTCCAGTTATCACTAGTTATAAAAGATGACCTTGTAAAGGAAGGTAAACCCTAAGAATGCACTTGTAAATGTTTGGTTGACCTATTCCAGGAGGTGAAAAGCCCTCACTTAAGGTTGTCTTGAGTGTTCAAAATACTTTTCAATTGGTTCCAGAATGGTGTATAGTGAGATAAATCAACTGTTGCTTTTTCTTGTAAGAAAAGCCCTTTAGAAGAAGGTGCACGGGATTTTATCACATTTAACTTTGGCTATTGCTTGTCTGTTGCGCTCATCTGATGCACAGTTTTTTCAGAAATCTTATGATTGCAGAATGAACCCCAAACTGTGAGCTATAACTGCCTATATGTCACTAGTCGCTCCTTTGTTTTACTCTGACACCTTTAATTCCTGGCATTTGGACTTTTCAGTACCTTTCAGGATCCATGGGTACAGAACTGCATTTTAAGACTGTTGTTTCATTTGGCAATTAAATGTTTACAATGGTAGTAAGGGGGAAATTTTATTCTGCAAGCAGACCTGGCAATTGCCATTGGCTTCTTTGAGAAGAAGATACCCCAAATGTATCTGTCTATTGACTGAGCTAATTAGTTATAAACCAACTTAGCAACAGACAGTTGATAGTTATTTATTAGATGAGCACAATTAATTTAGAAGTTATTCTTCTTGCAAACAAACTGCCAGCTCCATAAACAGCTATGGGTACAATTATGATTACATCTTTCTAGCATTCATTCGATCACTGGAAGTAGAGCTAATTTAAACCTTCACAACGCATTTGCAAGGTATAATTGATTAGTACTTGGTGACAGTTCTGTCAGGCAGGTATAGAAATAGCATGAAGATGATTCAATCTATCCCAATCCTGTAGGACAAGGAGGAGTAAAATATATCGTCTTTTATTTGACCTTAAGTCAGATCATGTGAGACTGTCTTCTTGTGAAGAGAGTAGAAAGTTATCATTTTCACATTGTCATTTTTCTGATGAGGGCTGCAAATTAACAGTTCAGAGGAGAATTCCTTCCCTAGTAGATTACTGTAGAGTTTATAGAGCTGTATTCTTAATCAAATTTGAACTATTTAGTTTGGTTTTGGACTAAGTACATGCTCTTCAGTGAGAATTAATCTATCTTCCTTCTAGTTCTGATATCTGTAGCAGAACTATCAAGACAAGAAGGTTCTCAGACAGGTATGAGAAGTAGGACAATAATGATGACATGGATGATTATGATTAGATTTATTGCTAATTCAGTGTTTAAATACTTAAATGCAATATCTAAATAACAACATTGTCATTTATTTCAATCGATCATGCTATAATTAGGTTGTGGTGCCTCCTGTTGAGGAACATGAGTTTTTCAGTGAGACCTCCTTGCTGTCTAAATTTCTCAGAGAATTCTAGGTGTGATTAGGATCACTTAGTCTCAGATTTGATCAGCAATCCATATCTAAAGAGTCAAAAATAAGAAAGTTTGGCTAGAAATGTGCAAACCGAGTCTTTGGCCTTGCAAAATGCACAATTACAAAGCAACAAAGCACTTAAATAGCTTATTTATGGTTTTCTCTCCTTATTTGATAAGACCTGAGTGATTTTACTTGCCCTTCCAAAAGTGGGTACTTCCCCTGCTTTCAGCAGGCTCCTTGCAGCGGCAGGGATACATCCAGAAGCTGCTTGCAACCTTTGAAGGCTGTTTCTTTGTTTTAGTTTAATTTTTATTATGACTTGTAACTGTAGGGTGGCTGCATGCCCTGAGTTCCTAGATACTGTTAGAGGCTTATGTGCTTATTCAGGACAAGGGAAGCTGCAGTTGATAGAAGATAGAAGCAGTTACTTGCTTTTATAGTTTGATAGCTATTTTCAGGAGCTTGTTGCCCTTTTCTATATTTACTTATGTTGCTACTTGCTGCCAAAGCTGTTTGTTGTCTAATTTGTCTTTATAATCCATGTCTTTACTATACTCTACTCGCAGATATTTGGTATGCAGAAAGGCAGGGGCATGTATTGAAACAAAAACCTATGGGCACATTGTTGGCTTAGAACCCTTTCTTGGCAGTCAGAAAAGATATTGAGGCATAGTCAAGTCACAAATTTGGAAATAATGTCTTAACAGTTATTAAGAAATACATAACAGTATCATGTTCTTTCTGGCTCTAGAACAGAAGCTGAGCTTGCTCTCCAATTTCCTGAATTGAGGGTACTATGAAACCCATCTTTACCACTCTTGGCGTTAGTAGAACCAGCACCTGTTTGAGAGGAAAAAACTGATCAGGTCCTTGTGAGCAGTTGTGTGCCTTGACTCCTGGGAGGATTTGGGCCTGGTACAGGTCAAATTTAGGCAGAGTGTTAGACCAACTTAGGATTCGGTGGCCAGGAGGAAGGGTAGCAGAACACAGATATTGCTAGCATAGCATTTTTTGTGGACTAGTTTGAAGTCCTTGCCCCATTCTGCAGAGACTTTTGATGCTCTCCATACGTAGTGTGGGAAACCTTGGGATTTGATTCCACCTGAGAGTTCAAACTGCTAAAGGCTCAGACATTCTGTATCTAATCTGTCCTAATGCAAGGCTCTTTATGTAACAGTTTAGATAAACCAGAACCTCTACTCAGCAGGTGCTATTCATTTTGTAAATCAAAGTTAACAGCTGTCAACACTGTGTCAGGAAAATTAAAGCCAGATCTGTTCCATCAAGCCCTGCTCTGACCTATCAGATCATATCACCAGGCTTTTCCTCCCATGTGGGTAAATAATGATAATCTAGTGCTCTTCCTAGCGCAGGACTATAATGAAGGTCTTCTGTAGGCAGCTTATCTGTTGTTTAGAGCCACACCAATACACTGGGGTGAATCTGGAGTCCCAATGTGAGGGGTGTGACATTTATCAGAACGCTAATTAGTGAGTGCTGTTTGTGTAGGAAGAGTGTAGTATTACGAAGTGCAGATACCCTTATTTTTATCCTGGTGCCCTGTTAAAGCTGTAAGTACTAAATCTGAATTGTGGTGTCTAATACATGTGTACTTCTACACAAGGCATTTGTTTTGATCAACTCCTCCTGTTATAAAATTCAGAAGTGTTTAAACAGAGTGATTCCTCCACGGAAGTCAGCTCTCCTTTGACATCACATGAGGAGATTTAAGGGTTTTTTTTCTCTTCAGTAGCAAAGCTATAATAGAGCTGCACAACTACTTCCCCAGATATTCAGGAAGTCAGGGATGTCCATGGAGAAAAAAATAACTGCTCCAAGTCAGGTCTCACAGTCCTTCTTTTGATGAGAATGTTTGGAGAGAATTTTTGAGCGGTGCTAGCATTGCCTTCACCATATACAGAAGCCTTGAGAATGCAAGGCAAGCACCTTTTGTACGATAGTACCCTCCACAATTTCCTTAAACAAACAAATCTACATTTTGGTTTGTTTGCTTTTAGTGGAGCCTGCAGGTAAATGTGGATTCCACAGCTTATTCATGTCAGACTGCTGTGTCCCAGAGCATGAGGTAGACTGTGTCACTCATTTTGGTGTACTGTAAAATGACACATCTGAATTATTTGTATGAATTCTTTATACATAATATTATTTTTCATAAAAATGAACCCCTTTCATTGTATGTAAAAGAAGCACATTGGCATAAGCCATTTTCCTTGGAAACTCACACTTGGAATTGATTCTGATGTGCTAAAAAAGATCCACAGGTGAACCGCTGATTGTGTTCTTCAGACTTATGTATATTTTTGAGGGCTGTTTGCATTTTTTCCTGCCATAATGAAGACAGACTTCTAAGGTACATTGATGTCAAAAAGTATATGCTGTGTCTAGGTAAGTAACTTTTTCAGGCATTGCTTTCAGGGGAAGAAAAAAATCAAAATTTCTTAAAGGTCACTTTGTAAACCAATAGTTTGTGTCAAATGCTTCTGCAGTTCTGGACACTCACCACTGGTCACTTGTAATTGAACATAGTAAGAAAATGTCATATCTTGTCTTTTTGTCACTTGTTCTTTATCTTTCTAAGGTGCTAACTTCACTCCTCTCCCAACCCCCCACTGGCTTTTGCATTTCAGTAGTTCTGTTTCAGTGCACCTTGTTAAAAAATGTTGCAAGTGATCCTGTAGGCATGCTTTTCTCCACAGCAGAGACATTTATCAAAATTCATTTTTGCCCCAATATGAAAACTTTAGAATAGTGTTACATTTCTATCTTACAACCTTTTTTTTTTCCTAAGAAGGAATGATATGTGAAACTTCATTCTGAAAAAAATGTTCTTCTCTCTGTTGTTGATCCATGGCATAACTGCAATGCCAAATGACCTGTCCATTTGTGCTCCTTTTCCTCATTTGTATTGCAATTATAATTATAAAGGAAGTGTTTGGTTTTTTTCAAGAGGAGTTTGGCATGCGTGATTTTGTCTTGATCCTGGCACAACACAGTTGAACTGCAAAGACATTTTTGCTTGTAGGTGCTCTTAGCACGTGGAATTTTGTTTGAGAGTTCATCTTAAATGATGATTACCACAAGGCTGTATTTTTACTGCTAGTGATCACCTAATCTGTCTGGACTTGCTTTTCCAAGGTGCTTTAATATAATAAGTGCTTAGCTTTGCTTTTATTAACTGTCAGTCTTTAGCATATGGATGAGGAAATTCACAAGATGTGGTTGAGCCAAAAGCTTTTAGTTAAGTTTTGGGGTAATATTAAATTACCTGTAGAAATTAATTTTATGAGAATTCTGATGAAATGCTTGCTAAACAGCATATCCATTCTTGCCTGAAACCTATTAAGCTTTACAGGCACGTGCTTTGCAATTAGTACACTTCATAGCATTCCAGGAATTTAAAATATGTATGGGCTTGTACTCTTGTATCATGCAGTTATGGTATGACAAGATGTACACACAACATCTAAATCCTGTTATTGGACGTGCGTACAAGTGGTGTCCAGCACTGACTACCTCTCTTGCAGCCGGGCTGAAATTGCTGGTTGCAATTGCTGGTTGATTTCCAGTTGGACCCATCAGTAAAGAAAATCAGTGTGCAGGGTAAATGCTTTACAAAAAGTTTCACTTTTGGCTATGCTGACAATAGGTAGCCAGTGAGACTTAAAATGTTTTCAGCCTTTACCTCCAAACTGGGAGCTAGTGCCATCTTGCCTTCAGCCTCTCAAGTGCTCATTCAATCACCCTCATCTGACTGCTTAGCATATAACTGTGTTTTGTACTCGGCCTGGCTGTGGTACAAGTGCAACTTCATCATCTGCAGCAGCAGCAGCAGCAGCAGCAAATAAGTGGGATCCTTGAAAGAATGATAGGCAAATGAATCTCTCTGACAGTACATCAATTAACTTAGTAATGTATTACAATTGCCATCGGTGAAGAATACAAGCCAGAGCAACCTTGAGCATATCAGAGCTCTGCAGGATCCTGGCCTTGCATGCCTTGCCAGTGCAGCACTGCTAAAGGGTGAAAACAGCCAAATAACACTTGCAGAATTAAGAAGTAACATTTTCAAGTTATTACTGGTGGGTTCAGTACAGTACAACTGCTCCTTCTTCTCCTTTTGCCTACAGAGTGTGAGACCCCCCTCCACCACAGCATGCTCTCCATTCTGCCAGTGAATGGGAAAAGAGTTTACAGGATACCACTGCAATTGTGTGGCACCAGCAAGCTGGTGCTTGAGTTGCTGGATCCATGCTGGTTAATTAGGACTCTACAGATTTCCAAAGCAGCCTGGTAGAACACCACAGCTTCAGTTTGCTCCTTCTATCCTTTGGTTCTTTGCTGCTCTCTTTAGCTTCAGAAAACAGGGGCAAGTAGGTTATGGACAGGTGGGAGTCAGTCTTTTCTCTCAGGTGACAAGTGATAGGACAGAGAGGAGATGGACTCAGGTTGCACCAGAGGAGGTTCAGACTGGATAATTAGGAAAAAATTTCTTTACAGAATTGATCATCAAACACTGCGACAGGTTGCCCAAGAAAAGAGTAGAATCACTGTCCTTGGAAGCGTTCTAAATATATGTAGATGTGCCGTGTAGAGAAGTAGATTAGCGATGGACTTGGCAGTGCTGGGTTAACGATTGGGCTTGATCTTGGTCTTCCAACCTAAATGATTCCATGAAATGTGTTGAACAAGCATTACTCCAGAGGGCATGATTTGCCAGTCAGGGTCTGCAAAGAAATATTGTAAGCAGGAATATGTGTTTCTTTTTCTCTGTGTACCCCAGAATATGCACAGAACAAGGTAGTAGCCACAGTACCTCAAAATGTTGCTACTATGCATGTAGTACCTGGCATGGTACTTGTATTAGGAGAACTTAGTTTAGTTTTCACCTACCCCAGGGTGATCTGGTAAAGTCTTCTCTGACGAAGGCCCTCAAACCAGGGATATTTATTTGGATTGCTAGCTACAGGATTTCTGGAAGGAAGGTGATTCTTTAAAGCTGGTGCTATCAATTCTAACGTCTTAAAGGAAGTCCTTGATGTATTTCCTGATTAAAAAGCTTACTGTCCTGTGTCATTTTCAAAAAAATATATCAAAAGCCAAGTATTTGAACATATGAAGATGCAAGAGTACTAAATGCAAGAATGTTAATTCTACGTGTTAACTTTTTCTCCACATTCCTGTGTGCATCCCAAAGGTAGGACAGCTTTTGCAAGAAGGGGAAAAAGAGGACATCACTGACTAATGACTGTCTGGATCAAAATACAAACTTAAAGGGGGCAGGATTAAGATGGAACTTCTTGTAGTGCTCAATTTTATAATTTAACCTTTTGTTACAGCTTCCATTGCTTCAGTTTCTTTTGCAAAGATGATAGTAAAGATTATCACTTTTTTCAACTCCTAAAATAGAAATGCATATCTTTTGCATGGTGGAATTTTCAGTTTTTTCCCTTTGCCTTCATTTTCCGAATGCAGTGAGAACATCCAATGTGAGAGAATTATTTAATGTTTTTCTTTTTACCTTTTAAAATAATTTTGGAAAAGTGCAGCTTTCCTAGATTTATAAATGTTATAATATTAATTGGTAAAGAAAAAAGATATTTTTTTTAGCTCCATTTCTTCAGAGTGGCAAGGCACATCTGTTTTGTAAAAGTCTTTTTGTTTATTGTTTAGTTACTTGCATGAAACTGGAGGATTTAAAATTTTTCTAGCATACTTAGAATCTTAGGGTTGCTGATAGTTTCAAATATAAAGAACTTGACATACAGCTATCCTATTTCAAAAACAGTAGCCTGCAGGAAAGAATGTAACTTCCTAATTAATTATTAAACTTTGATTGTTTTCTGTTTTGGCACAGCTAACTACCCTTTTTTTGATAGACTGTTTCTGATGAAAATGACACATTTATGTTCACAAATCTCACTTCCTTTGAAAATTGTCTATACTGTTAAACAGGGTCTGTGGATCACTGGAAGGCACTCAGACAATGATGGGGTATTTCATTATGCCCTTATCAAAGAAGGTGCTATGTAATGTGATTGTGAGTGATTTTTTTCAATTAAGGTGTACCAGTTTCCAGTTATAACTCTCTTCCTAGCTAATAATATTTCTTCAGTCTCATTAAGGTATGTTATGCAAGTATCAATTGAGAGCTATCATTTAGTTCTTCTGCAAGTAGTAAAAGCAAAGAACTGAGGAAGGAGACCAAGCTTATTTGACAGTTCAAGCTTTCATAAACTGTTCTAACACAGCTTGAAAAATAAAGGATACAGTTTAAACTTCATTCAGCCTCCTACATTGACCCTACTCCTGCTGTCCTTATTGCAGGGACAATCCTGTTTTGCCTCTGGTGGTAACTCTACATCCAGGCTTACAGGACACAATTTTTCTTTGCTTTTTAAGTACTCAGTCTTCATGTAGGAAACAAATACCTGTAAATGCTCAGCAATAAAGTTTCAAAATATGTTGTTAAAACTGTAGCATGCAACAAAATGCAACAATCTTGTGCATGTTGAATTGCTGCTATCTATCTAACAGACCTATAAGGAACACTACTACCATGTTATTGTATTAATATTCCTAATAATAATTACGTCTATAACATTCTTCTCTCTCTCTCTTTTTCTCCCTCTTTTATTTTCTTTAAATTTAGAGTTTATTAAAAAGCATATTCTGATGTTCTTTCTGCTGTTGGGTAGTAATTTTCTCAGCAAATAACTCAGGCTACTGGCAACGCAAAGTGTTGTTCAACATGATTAAGGATATTGGAATTACCCTAAATTGTTAACCTTGCACATATACTATCATATTTGAAGTGTTTATTTTCTGGAAAAGGTGGGGGGGAAATTGATCTCTCAAATTCAGTTAGAAATATAGTATTAATAAATTGATATTTATACACTGAACCGCCTCCAATGTAATTTGTTTTGTACAGATTATAAGGCATAAGGAACATTTTCACTACATTTCAACAAAAAATTCAGTAGTCTAATAGATGCGCAAGGGATTTAAATTAGTTTGAACTTAGGTTTCTGTGATTTAAAGTGTTCACATATAGCAATCAAGGCATAGTCTTCTTCCCTGAGTTACTGCACTAAAATATTTGCAATAACACTATAGCTTCATGACTTTATGGTTGAATTATCAAGTAGAATATGCTTTTGTCTAGTCCTTATCGGGATGCTTAGCTGGAACATCACAATGGCAATGATGGTTTGGGGTCCACCCCCTCCACCCCCAATCCTTTATAGTTCAGGCTGTGCCTAATTGAATTCACATTTATATTTAGGTTGAGTAGAAATGAGGGGTTGTATCTGTATGCAAAATGTGGGCTGACAGAAACTTCTGCCCTGCGTGCCTCTAGATGTCAGTGATTTGGTGATGAAGGTGAGTACTTGCTATTAGTCACAACAATGGGCTTCTGGGCACAACAGCATCAAAGTAGGCAAAAAGCCTACAATGCCATAGAATCAGAAAGGTCAGGACCCAGGTGGGTGAAGGAAAAGAAGAGATTTGCTGATGAACTTTAAAGGCAGCTCTTATACCTCTCCTCCTTTAAACTTAAGGAAAAGAAAAGGAAAGTCATGGTGGGTGGGACAGTGAACCACAGACAGTTTCAGGCAGTCTGTTCAGACTATGAGGAAAAATATTTTGAGGCAAAATAATAGGTTTTGTGACACCGGTTAGGCAAATAAATATGGAGATGGTTTAGCTGTGCTGAGCACTGTGCTGCTTTCACCTCGACAACTACAGCAGCTGATAAAGTTGCCTTCTTGAGAAGTGAAGGCACTTCTGAGAAAATGTGGAGCTATTCACTTCCCTGAAATGGCTGTTTACTCAGGAAAATTTGCCTGATACTAAATGGACTAGTACTCTCTGCCACGTTCATTAAGCCATTGAACGTTCGTTGTGATTGCGGAGCAGGGGCATGCTTCATGTCACATAAACAAGCTGTAACTACTGTAATGTGGAAAGGATGATGGGACTGTAGCTAATATTAGGCACAGCATTGCAATCCTACACTAATAGAATGTCTAATGATAATAATAATGATAATGATATCCTATGTCTTGTTCCATGTATTGTTTAGATTCGACTGGAGGCAGTGACGTGTTGGAGCTAAGGAAAACACTGGAAAAAAATAGATTATAATCTTAAAACTTGCAAGTACTTTCTGAACAAAAGATTAAGGAGGCAAAACTCTAAGGGAGAATAGCAATCCAAAGAACTTCATGTTCTGAAGGATGAGGCAGGTGAGGCTGTCCAGTCTATCTGGTAAAGGTCAAATAGGCTGGCTGACCAAAAACATTCCTTTTGCTCTTATGCGCATACTGCGTGCTGGTACCTAAAAGGAATGGTTTTCATTCAGCACACTTGTATGAAAAGATCTTGGACAAAATTGGGGGGTTTATGGTTGGTCTTTCGGGTGATTTTACAGTATTTGAGTCAATTTACTTCGTAAGTTTCACAGAACCTCAGTTGCACACGCACCTATGGGACACACAGTTGTTTACAGAAAATCCATTTCAGCTCATATGGTGTGATAGAAGATGAATAGAGGCTTTCTGACACTCAAATTAAGGGAATAAAATGGAAATTGAGCATGAAAAGTGCTTAACAGTGCAGGAAAAAGATAGGATTGCTAAAGAAAATAAATCTGTTTTGTTACGAAATTGTAGCTTAGAATCGTAAGGTTTAAAAATGGTCACAGCTCTCTAATTATATCCTATTGTCCCTAATGCATGAATGAAAATGGAAAGAATGAGCATAATTTTTTGATCTGTAACAGTTGCTTTAAAGTAGTGTTCAGATGAATGAAAGCAACCACAATACGTAGTTACTCTTTGTCATCATTTTAATTCATTATTTATATTGTCTATTATAAATTTATATAAAATCCTACTGAGGATGTTAGGGTGACTTCTTTATCAGCTGGTAATAAAAATACAGTGCATTATCAGTACACAGGTTTTTGGAGGGGGAATTGTGTTAGGGGGGTTTCTCAGATCTTGATTGGTTTTTCCGTGTTGAGGGCTACTGAACTTTGATTGTTTCAAGTCACAACAGTGATTTTGATTTTTTTTTTGTCCCTGAATTTTTGACTCCAAAATTTTGTTCCCAAATTGTAAAGAAACTCACTCATCAATACTTAACCTAGATATGTAGTAGTAAATCTTTTAGGAAGAATTCTTCACATCTTTATTGATAAAAATTTATAAAGTTTAACAGATCAGTGTAAAATGAGATGAAAATTAGAGAATATTAGGTACGTAGCACTTGATCTGCAATGATTTCTGTTATCGGTACTTATTTTTCTGTCCTATCCTATTATGCTATTTTCCTGTACACACACTGATATAAAGCTCTGTGGCTATTTCTTCAAAATGACAAACCCTTTCATGTTCACATCAAAAAATTGATTTTCTTTCCATGTGTGTGTAATTGTTGTTATCCAACAGTAAGTTTCAAAATGTTTTCCAAAAAGCTATTTTATTATTGAGGGCTGCACATTACCAGTATATAGAGAAATCGTTCTTTTACTCCTCCGAAATAGAAGATGCAGACTGAACTCCAGGAGTGGAAAAGCTCAAAATCTCAAGAGATAAATGGAAAAATACTTTCCTGTCCCCATTTGAACATATAGGGGAATAAAACAAAGAGAGAAAACAGAATCTTAAAGGAAAAGCTCTCTAAGATCAATGAGTCCAGCCATTAACCCAGCACTGCCAAGTCCACTACAAAGCTATGTCTATACATTCCACATCTTATTAATACAAGGATGGTGACACCACCATTTTCTTGGGCAGCCTGTTGCAGTACTTGAAAACCCTTTTGGCAAAGAAATTCTTCCTAATGCTTAATCTAAACCTCAGCTGGCATAACTTGAGGCCATTTCCTCTTGTCCTATCACCTGATACTTGGGAGAAGTGACCAAGCCATGTGACCCCACCTGGCTACAGCCTCCTTTCAGGCAGATGTAGAGACTGATAAGGTCACCCCTGTGCATCCTCTTCTTCAGACTAAACAAGCCCAGTTCCCTCAGCCACTCCTGATATGAGATGTGCTCAGCCCCTTCATCAGCTCCACTGTCCTTTTCTGAGCACACGAAAACATACCATCAACGAAAAGGAAGAGCAAATTCCCCTCAGACCCCTCCACAAATGGAGAGAAGTGCTTAGGTGAGTACTTCCATGCAGGGAGCCTTAAGGATAAGGAGGAGGATAATGATTAGAATTAGATCCTAGAGCAGAATGCAAAGGTTTGGTGTCAGATACACTGTCTGCTAGTAAATTATTATTCTGTTTCTTTGCTGTGATATAAAGGAACCATCATAAACACTGATTAAAGTCCAAGCCAGTCTTATCAGTTCTGGGAACACAAGGGAAGAGATTTCTTTTTGAACAGATACTGTTGACTGGCTTGACTTGGACCAATTACGTCAAGTAAAACTGTGTTATACCACGTGTGTTTCATCCCAGTTTTTTCTGTGACCCAGAAATACTTTGCTCACAAGGAACTTTGACTTTGAAGAATAGAACTTATAATATAAGAAGAGGAAGTGCAATGTAGAGCAAGTCACAGATCCATTGAGACTGAAACCTTGCTAACTGAGAGAAGAGAAAAAGTACTTTGATACTCATATGAAGCCTTGTAATTGAAGCATTGGCTCACTTGATTTACTGCTTCTATAAATTGAAGCGCACTATATGAAGTGACAATTTCCTCATGGGAAATAGGCAAGACCTTGGCCCTTTAACAAGACGTATTCAAAATAATGAAGTGCTGTTCTATGCATTACCTTCAAAAATATTTGCAATTTAAGATGTACCAATTAATAAATCAGAAATATCTTAATTTGGTGTTCTAAGTATGAGAAACCAACTTATGTCAGTCTGATGACTTAATTAAAACCAATAAATTACGTATACCATGTTTTTTTTTATAACTGAGCAAAAGAGATAATTATCAAGGCTGTAAAATTAATAGCTTGAACAGATTAGTTATTTATTTTTTTCAGAGGAGTTGCACAAGTTTTTAAAAGCTTGGTGTGGAAATGCTTTGGCAGGATTTTGCCCATGTCTGAAAATGAGTTTGAATCCTGCACTATAAATGTTCCTTAGCTGTCTTTGCAGACACTTCATCCTTCTCCTTGAGCAACCTTAATCACAATTTGTGATGATAGTATACAACGTTCTGTGTTATCCTATAGGAAATTACTAAGTGAAACCTACACTAACTGGGACTTGCTATTCCACTTTGTAGTGCTCTTTCATCAGTAAATGGAGTCCTCTCCCCTCCTTCAACCCGTTCACAAAAGACATTACTAAACCTTACAGAATAGCAAACAATTAGAAACAATAGAAAAATGTATGTGTCAATGGCTATTCAAATAATTAAATCATTGGAAGAAATACACTGAGCTGTTTGATCTAATAGAGATTTTATCCTAGTGATTCTCGTGCAATAGGAACCTTGCAGCTTAGACAAATTACAAGATGATTAAGATCATGCACGTGTTGTGAAACTAAGGCTGAGGTCTATGATAACCTGGTTACTATCTGCTGTAACAGAAATAGGAGGGTCCTTTCAATGAAGCAGGCAATTATTTGAGTATGTCAGGGTACCCGCCATCAAAAATGTCTGTTATTTTAATTAATAATTTAAGTAACTTAATTTCAGAACTGGTCAGTTTTTGTTCTTTGCTAGTATTCAGGGATTTTTTTTTTTAATCAATATAATCTCTAACTACTGAATGCAAGAGAAGTTCAGGTCATTGTAACTTCAGGCAGTGTGGATTATAAAAACACTCCTTTTGGTTTTCAATGCTGAACAGTGAGCCATGTCCCGCAGAAAAATGCTCAGATATTACTATTTGTACTGCAGTAGCATGTCAACATCTCATTACCTTAGAGGGGCAGTCTCAAGTTCATCAATAATTTATACAGTGCACGGTGGAGGAGGAGGAAGCAGCACTGTCCTGCCTGTCCTCAGATTGCCCTCAGTTATTTAGGTGCTTCTAGACAAAGCTGCAGCTTGAATAGTGTTGGGTGGAGGCACCCACACCTGTGTCCCTCCCAGCAGCTGCAGTCACAGCAGTAAAGTTCACAGAAGTTTGTGAAGTCTGGCCAATGTAATTCAAAACCATAGGAATGAAACTAAGTGTTAGTCTGGGTAGTTAATTTCTGACTTTAACGGCATGCCCTGGGATCCTAAAACTGATCTTCTCCACCTGACTTCTCTGAAGTATTTAATAATGCTGCAAAGGTAAATGGGATTTTCAATGGTCTGCTTTTTTATCTTCAGGCAACACACAGAATGTGATAGTTTAGGGATCAGCTGGAATGCCATTGTATCTTCACTGCTCAGTTGGTGAAACTCAGGTTTTTCTTCTTCTGTCTCCTAAATTAAATTATATTAATATGACTGGAATATGTAGTTTATTCATGATTGCCTAAGGCCTCATCTGCTTCTCTTACTTCTTACCTTGTTTTTTTCTTTCTTAATGGTCATGTAAGAGTTGTATTAAAGATAATTTGCCTCATGGATAAAACAGTTAACAGCAAAAAAGTTTTTCCATCCCTCATATAAATCAGCTTTGTTTTTTTTCATCTAATCTTTATATCTATCATGACCTGCTTTCACAATAGATACTTTTGTTCAAATCTCAAAACCATCGACTTCCAAATGACTGCATTAGCAATCTAGTCTAAATAGAAACCTTGAGTGTACTTAAAGCCCCATGATACAAAAGAACTGCCAAGAACCTGCAAACAGTTTCATTTTATTAATGTAATATTGCAAAAGTAGTCCAATGACTGTGATGGGAAAAAATAATTTCAAAACAGAAAATATTAAATTCAAAAAAGTTTTCTATTTTTTTCCAGTGTTTACTTGGAACTTGCTCTCTGTGCCAAATATGATTTTTGCTAATATTGCTATGTTAAAATGTTCTATCAGAACAAAATGTGAGAAGGGTATGATTATAAAAATTTCTTGCATTTAAAGCACCAGTTCTCCACACAGAAGGTTTGGCTGCCTTGCTGATGTTGCAAATAAAGAAAGCAAATCATGGCTGTCTAGCACCTATGGTTTTATAAAAATGGAACTGAATTATTTCTTTGGCATTAACTTATCTATGATTTTCACAGACCACCTGACTACTATGTAAAGGGCTACAGAAAAACTGGTCATCACTGATTTTACTTGGGTTTACTGCAATGTGACATTGAGAGACAGCTGCTGTTGCCAGTAGAAATTCTTGTATCTAGTGCTCTGCCCCAAAATCAGGAGCACTTCCTTTTGTTTTGTAAGAGGTATTTGTCTGAATGGAAAAGTATTTATTCTGTACAAACTTGATTATAAAGCATCTTCATGGAAAAGGAGGAGTAAAATTGAACTACTTTTGTCTTCTCATGTAGAAAATAGAATATAAATATGTCAATTCACATACTCTTTCTATCTGGTTGTTCACTTTTTCTCCCATAATAGATATTTCATTCTATTTGTAGTGCCTTTGTTGTACCTTTCTTTCACGATAGCAGGAATGTAAGTCAATAAACAGAGACTAATCAAGACATAGTATTCATTAGAGAGATTACAACATCGGGGCATATTTCTCTAAGCTGAAATCAAGTATGCAAGTAGTATAATTGCATTTCTACCAGGATAAACTGCTATCCAAGATCATAGTTTCAAAGAAAATTATTGGCTTATAATTAGACAGTTGATATTTGGAGGTTTTGGTTGTTCAATGATTAATCCTTTGTTTCCTGTAGGTTAAAATGCCCATGTACATGTGGTGTTGTGTGCCAGGGTGCATTTGTCAACAAGACAGAGATTGCTAGAAAGATTGTTTTAATTTAAGTGGTAAATGTCCGAGTGTTCAGAAGAAGATTGTTTTTGAATATCTGGACCTCGGTACCTTGGAATTTGCTGAAAGAATGAATCTCACAATAACCGCTGACCTGCTATCAGTTGTTAGGGAGGCCTTTACCTGAATGGCTGTGCTCTGAGCATATAATGTGACCTTTCCACCATGGAGTATATGGAATTTCTAAGTGGATGATATTGCGTCTTTGCTTGCAGCACTTTACAGTGCTTCAGTGTTATTCAGTTTTCTGTGTTTAGCATCATGGGAACTGTAGATAGTTACAGGGGCTTCTTAGGCTTATCAACAAGAGTTATCTGAAAGGTGGTGGAATTAGGTGACCCAAGAAAGCGATTAGACCTCCCTGAGGAAAATAACTGTAATTTATGGTGTAAAGAAAAATTACTTTTTTTCTTCATTGTAAGTTTTCAGAGTGTGTTTTTATTCATCTTCCTTCAAAGGTACTTAAAGGCATGGGTCTTTGAGCAAATAAAAAGGGCTAGCTGCACTCTACAAGAATGGATTCAAAGACAAAACAAGTCTTAATTGGACGTTGGAACTATTGATACAGGGCTGTGTCTTTTCCTGTTTAGTGGGGGTGGTTTTTTCTATATGCAGATTTTTGTTTGTTTCTTGCTTTATTTTTCCCCCCTCATTTCCTAGGAAACAAGCCCAGAACTCAGGCAGACTTAAAAACTTAAAAGAAAAACATAAAGTCTGTGAAATGGTATAGAATGTGACATTTTAGTTAATGCAAACTAAATAAAACCTATTTTCACTGCTCAGATGTGTCAACTGAATTTAAAGGAGAGATCAAACCTAAGGACATCTTAGACTTTGATTTGAATAGTATCTTAGTAACTATTTGCACACTTTTACTCTCAATTTTAATCACATAAGGACAGGACTAATGGATTCATGTCAAGACCAATTACTAAGTGCTTGGTTTGTATAACTAGATATTCCTAGAAGGTGAAACTTGCTGTGTGCATTAATACTGAAGACAAAACAGAACTGTATTCTGGTACCATGCAACGGTATCCTTTTGCTCCTGGGCAGAACTGAAGGTGAAATTAGCTTTTGTATGGGCATTAATGCAAGTGGCATTTTACTTTGAGGGCCTGATCTAGCTTCTGTAATCGCTGACAGTAGCAGAGTGAAAACTCTTGGTCAGGCACAAGAAGCATGGCACTGATTATGTAGACGATTTCGATTTGATTTATTGCTAATATAGTGCCTAAACATTGCCAGTGCGGTATATGACATTATCAGATCTAAAGGGCTATAATATAAGGCAGGTTTTCTGGAAATATACAGGTTTACAGTCTTTGGCCTTGCAGAACGCACAATTACAAAGAGCAACAGAGTACCTCTGGAACTATGTTAGGATTTTATTTCTGTATGTGACCAGACCTTTGTGCTTTTCCTAAATTATCTAGAAGGGAGTGTTCCCTGACTTCAGGATGGGAACAGCCTGAAGGCAGCCCTGCCAGAGGGAGGGATCCACAGGTTTGCTGCCTGCAACCTCCGGAGAATAGTTTGCCCCATTGGCCCAGACTGCAGCCGCATTTTACACCATTTTGCAGGCTGAAGTGCACCAAAGTCAAATGAAATTCCCCTAGCTCCCTATCTCTGGAATGCATTAATTATGTGAGCCTCCAGACAGTTCCACCTGCAAATCCCACCTATCTTTTGTCGTAGTTGCAGTCACAATGACATGAACTCCACTGAGATCAGGAGTGAGCTGTGCCAAAGTGGTGTTCCTTGACAACCGTGGGAGTTGGATAGACATATGCTTTCAGCAGTACACTGTGAAAACCTGTCAGACCATCATATTCCCAGATAAGTGGCTTCTAAGAAATTTCAGGAATGTCATTAAAATTTACTAAGCATTTGTAAAACTTGGATCAAGAAAGTATGTTTCATTTGCAGATAAAAGTTCAGGCAAGATTTAGTGTGGCGTTCTTTTAACTCAAAGTGGGCAAATGAAAAGGTAGGCCAAAAGACTGAGCAAAATTCAGATTAAGACATTGGAAGTCAATGGTTTAGCTTAAGGACAATGGAAGGTAATGTAATGAAAATGTTGCACTGGGTCAGGGAAGACATGTATCTCTCCTGCTGTCTCCTCCCTCGTAGAGTCTGGGGTGAAAACGCAAATACTTGAGGGAGAGTATAAGACTATTGAGGCAAGTAATACTTCATTACTTGCCTACTCTCAAACCATTTATAATTTTGGATTTACTAGGCTAGAAGAGATTTCTGTCTAGTTTTTTCAGCCCTCAATGTATTTCTTTCATGAAGATACCCAGGCTGTTCTTGAACTTAGACTAACTCACAGAATCCTGTGGCCAGGAATGCTACAGCTTTGTTATAAGCTTTGAGATGAACCAACTTTCAGGTTTTTCAGAATTTTTCACATAGTAGATTTAATTTGGAACAATTTAGCTCTTGTGGTAGAAAAGGTGGTGATGACTGTAGACCTTTTCCCTCCATGTCATTCATGCTTTAGTAGTTAGTTGCTGCACATCTTTATCCAGACTAATAAGCCTGTACCTATTTATTCATTCACAGAATTCAGATTGGAAGAACTTCAGGAGGTCTTTAAGTCTAAGCCCACTTCTTTGTATAGAACCCATCCAGTTTTGCCAGGGCCTGTGTAAACAGAAGGTCATACTGCACAGTCCTTGAGATGTAAATTTGCTAAGGGTTTGTAGCATATTATAATGAAATTTTCTTCTTTGGGTTTTTTTCCTAGATGTGTACCTCTGGTTTTTTTTTTTTTGTTTTTTTTTTTTTTAATTAGCCTCTTTAAATGGCAGGACATGTCAGAAGATATTTTATATCTTATAAAATTGGGTTTGTGAAAAGAAGTCGTGTGTAAACTTTTTTCAGTTAAAGTACTGCTACTTGTTGAAAATCTGAATGTGGAAAATACAATACATTTCAGTTGAGAGCTCATTGTATAAATGAAGTTTCAGAAGAAAAGTTCTGTCTTTCCACTATTAATATTCATAATAATAACATAAGATTAAGAGACAAGACCTTATTCTTAACATGAGAATAAAGATAGAAGCTGATGAAGAAAACATATCACAGAAAAACTTTCTCAATTACTTTTAAAACTGGGCGAAAGGGCAAAACTGCAGCATTTTGCAGTGAACAGCACAGCACCTCTCTGAACTGTGGAATTCATTATTCACCCAAGATTCTTCTTCTATGTGTTGAGAACAGCAAACCTGATAACCAGAGTTTATAAAATCTGAAGTTGTATCCCAGGAAGTTCTGACGTACATCTCTAATGCAGGCCCTTTATGGTGGAATATTGGTAACGCTGCCTTTCATTTGTGCATCTGATGGCACAGTTCATAAGCTTTCACAGGTATGCAACTTTTGATTGAAGTAGTGATATAAAGATGGCCCAGGCTCAGAGAAGGACCCAAAGCTAAATGCTATCAAAGGGAATAAGCTAAACAAAGACACATTCTTCATCAAAGAATATGTAGAGCTGAGGCGTACATCACACAGACTGTTATATCAGACTAAACATTCCCATCGCTAAGGGCAAGCAAATCTTTCATGTCAGGTGAGATGTGACAACAGAGAGCATAAAGCCCACTACACATTCATCCTTTCACACCACTTCTTCAAAGAGCGAAAAATACCTTTTCAATCTGTAGAACTGTGTCTGAATAGTCTTCATGTTGGTCATTGCTGTGTATTGTTGAACGCTGTTTAACTTTGTGCGCCACATTTGGGCTTATCTTTAATGTCATACACATATCCCTCTGAATACTAACATGGTATCATTGGTGGCAGTGCCTAGATACAACTAGTCAGGTGCTGATCACCAGCAAAATAAGGAAAAGAGACCTACCTACTGTATTTGCAGTAGTGGTGAAACTTTAGCTCAATTATTGTTCCTAACTTTCCATCATACTTTGTGGAATTTGTGGTCAAGGGAATGAAGTTCTAGAAAATTTCACTGATAAAATGTTAGGAAGCTTAGGACGTTATGAGGTTTGGAGAGATCCTGAAGACAATGGATTTTAGGATGCAAAGAAAGCAGAGGAGGTGAGGCAATAATTTTCAAGCAGATTTGAATTAGCTGCAGTGACAGGATGAATTAAGTATTTTCCATATTCTCCTATGCATCAAGCTGATTGGCATATAACAAAGATGGGCTGTCATATGCTGGGAGAAGTCTTGAAGCAACTGGAAGGAAGGCTTGAGCAATCTATATCACTAGAGGTTTTAGAAAGAGATTGCAGAAACTGTACAGCTGCTGCTCCTTTGCTTTCAGTCGTGATGAGACTGAATCTGCTGTACTACACAAGCTGAGGTTGGTATTTGACAGAAAAACAACCTGCAGATAATGTGAAAATGAGCTATAGGAGAAGATTGACAGTCTTGAGAAAATTTACTAATGGGCTACTTTAATCCAACAGAAGCATCATAACAAGAACTAATGACTGGAAGCAGAAGATGCATAAACTCAAATTAAAAATAAGACACAGATTTTTATGCTGAGAGTGATTAACCTTTGGAAAAAAAAACCTGCCAAGGGGAACTGTGAATTGTGTATTTCCTGAAGATTTTAAATTAATACCAAATGTTCTTTCTGACAGTTAGGCTCCAGTTAGGCTTAGTAACAGTCCACAAATAGCCTAATCTTTTTTTTTTTTTTTTTTTTTCTTTTTTTTCTTTTTTTCGGAAGTGGAATTGATGAGCTTTTTGGTTCAGGGTGTTGGTTTGTTTTGGTTTATTTTCAGCATAGTCAATTTTTACTTCTTTTAACTTGCTACAACCAGTGTATCATCTGCTGACCTCCCTTTTGAATTTCAATCATCAGCGCCTGTTTTAAATAGACAGTGTAACCAATGCGTCATAGAGAACAGTAGTTCAGAGTTTGGATGTGGGAGGCTCAAAGTGAGATCATAAATCATTTGTTATTCTGTTTACTACGGTAAAATCTTGGTTATTCATATGCTACAGGAAAAATAGGCAAAAATTTTGTTGGTGAAACACTGGAAATTGGGTTAGATGTGGCCTTAAAGACTATGAATATATTAATTCAATATACAACTACTATGACTAGCAGATGGTAATGGTGGGCTTATTTCTGTTTAGGAATTTGTGCCTTGCCTGACTCGATGCTATTAATAATCAATTTCTTAAATAACATATAACTAATAAAATGTGTATTTTTCTTCTTTTATGATATTTTGATTTTTTGTATTTAAAATCCACCTGTAAATTGCACTATAAATTTTATGTGCAATTTCATTGTTCAGTATTAAATCCAACATTCTGTGCAACATTAATTTCAGACTATACAGAGCATTGCAATCAGCCTGATGGGATCATATATTCACATTACTAGGCTCCCGTAAACCATTTGACTCTCATTAAGTCTGTAGTCAAAATAACAAAGGTCTTTTTTCAGTTGTCCCATGTCCTTTTGTATGCATAACAATATAGCAGTATTTTTCAAGCATAGAGGTTTATCAAAAGAAAGAAACCAAAAAGATTAAGGGGAGAAAAATCCATCTTTCCTTACTTGACATTTTGTTATTAGGGGAACTCAGCAACAGATAATTAGCATAGGATTCTTTGCTTGCTTAGACTGCTTATTTACTTCCTACTTAATATTTGTATATTCACTAGTGTCTAACAGCACAACAAAATCTTGTTCTGCATACAATAAAAGCTACTCCCTGACTCTGGAGTTATATAGTTTAAGTGTCAGCTTGTAATACCCTTGCTCATTTTGCAAAGATATATACTTTGCAAATTGTCATTTTGAATAAAGCAATGTACTACTCAGAAGGAAGAAAGGATGCAAGATGTGGCCCTAAGGAGAAGATTCATCTCCTTTAAATTAGCTATTCGAAGTGCATTTAAACATTTCCTACTTCATCCCTTTTAATATTGATTCAGCTGTCTGGCCCAGGCAGACACTTCCCTTGTATATGTAATGTACTGTACTTTGAGCAGTCAGAAGCTTGAGTTGGCAGTGAACTTCCAGGCTTTTAGATTCCTGCTATGATTCTTAGAGCTCACATCCTTTCCTTTCAATTTATTGATTTCTACAGTTGTCCCCTTTTTGCTGTACCTGTCCCATCTTCCTTTTATAGAGTCATAGAATCATTGAAGCCAGAAAAGGCAGTTAAATCCAACACTTAACCCATCACTGTGAAGCTCACCACTAAACCGTGTCCCTGAGTGTCACATCCATGTGTCTTTTAAATACCTCCTGGGATGTTGGCTGTACTATTCCCCTGGGCAGCCTGTTCTTTTTTGATTTTTTTCAGACAGGCATTTGAAGTATTCTAGTCCCAATAATATCATATGAAATAAGGGCCAGGGAGAAGGAGAGTTGCAGGGAAGACATGCTGATGAAGCTGAACTCCATGTGCTTCCGTCTCCTGGTGTGGTGTTTCAGGACCATATGGATGAAACACCTGATATCTGTCCTTCCCACCTCATCATTTCAGACATGGTACCTGAAATAGAGGTAGCTTGCACCTTGGTGCAGAGTAGAGGTCTGAGGGAGCAGGACAGCTATTTTGGAAAATTGTAGAGTTTGTAACTGGGATGCCACACTAAGAGATGGTGCTAGTATAAGCAAAAGTTCTTTATTATGGAATGGTGTGTGGGGAAGGAGGAAAGGGAAATGTGTCAGAGAAAATGGTTCCACAAAAACTCATGCATCTCTGTCCTTTATGAGAAAACTTCAGAGGAAGAAGGTAAGCTCAAGAAACCACGTCAGAAACCTTCATCAACATTTCAAAACAAAAAGTGTGTTTGGTTGCCCCCCAAAAACTGGGAGAAATCCCAGATTTATGTAGTTGTACAAGCATCTAATAGCTCAAGAGATGCTTACATGCCTTTGATCTGATGAGCTAAGCATGAGCATAACCATTGCTTGTGCTTCCACCTCTGTGTGAGCCAATTGTTTAATCTTAAATAAGTGTCTTTGCTTGCTCTCACTGCTGGTTTCCCCTGTGCATAGCACAAAGACCACAATTTTGAGCCAATTAGCTTCTGAATTTTGCTGCATGAATGTAACTAAATTGTGGGCTGTACTCAGGAACTAAAATAATTTAGAGAATGAGTTAATCAGCACTTCTTACTAACACCCATCTACTTGTGAAGTGCTCAGGCATTACGTCAACTGCCGTATGTTTGGATTCATTATGCTGGAGTGGGCCCACATCTATCTCAAAGATAGATTATGCAGTGCTTAGGCTATTCTCTGTCTCAGACCTTGGCTAGCAATCTGGGGCTGTTACAAATTTGGGATTGTTATAAATCTCTGCTGTAATTTCTATTATACCGGACTGGGAAGTGAGTTTTTCTCCTGCGTGCTTATGGTAATGGATTGCAGGTTACCAAAATTACTGTTTATTGTATGAACCAAATGCAAGCCGCTAACTGAAAAAATTACCAATTACTCTAATGCAGGTAATTGTTTTCCTTCAGGTTTTAAGTCTTTTTTTATGGGATTCTTAATTCCTCTAGATGTTGTTTGTATCCATCTAGCCAGCAAAACAAACAGATCTGTTAGTGCTTCCTCACTTTTAATGACTTTTTAAATAGGTGTTTCTTATTCATCTTGAGTTCTCATGTGTTTCCTGAGAAAGTTTAAATGGAGTTTTCTGCCTTGGAATAAATGTACCTGTAGAATAAGTGTCTGTTTTCTGAAGGGTTTTCTTTGAACAGAGTATTTATGCAGAAGAACTTCTGAGAAAAAATGCACGGTGGGGGGAAGGGGAATGGAAATAATGTCGTGTCTAGATATAACTTAACATGGAGTAATATGTGTAGATATAACCTAATGCTTTTTTTTCTGTTTTTTTTTTTTCCTGCAGAAGTGCTATTCTATGACTCACAGAAAACTTTTAGCAAGCTATTTATGAATTTTAAAAGGTTTGGTTTGTTGTGGGGTTTACTTTTTTTTTTTTTTTTTTTTTTTTTTTTTTTTTTTTTTTTTTTTTTTTTTTTTTTTTTTTGTGAACAGTGTAGTCAGAAATCTCTCCCTCCCAGCAATGTGCTTGTGGATAATTAGTTGGTTACTTTTCCAGGACATAAAATGTTGGGATGCATATGTGCCTTTCCAAAGATACAGATGCTTCTATTTGACCCATTTATTTGGAGAGGAGAACCAGCTCAATTTATCAGTGAAGGAGAAGTAGAGAAGACACTCCAGTTCTTTAATTTGTCCCACTTGGTTTCCATGTACTTTGAGACATCCCCAAAGGATAGATGTTCAGGAAACTGGTAGAATGACCAAGATTTAGTTTTGCAAGCAGATAGGAAACTCTCTCATAGCAACTTAAAATTTGCAAAAGTTTTATTTTAGAATATTTCATTTGGACAGCAATATTGTAAAATCACAAAATTGTTTAGGCTGCAAAACACCTTTAAGGTCATCAGGTCCAACCATCAACCCAGCACTGCCAAGCCCACGACTAAGCTGCATCTCCTCACCTTTTAATTTCCCCCATGGTGGCTCAACCATGTCTCTCGGCAGCCTGTTCCCATGTCCAGCCACCTCTGGGGAAGAATTTTTTCCTAATATTCTATCTAAACTTCATCTGGTGCAACATGAAGCCATTTCCTGTTGACCTATCACATGCTCTTGTCCTATCCCACTTCTCTCTTTAAATTTGCATTTTAGGAATACAGGCTCGATATCTGGCCCTGTGTGTGACATGTAAGATGAAATTCTTTAAAGAAATCACCACCAATATTGCTGTAATGCTGCTGGGGAGAAGCAGTGCTTTCTGGAGATCCACAAGGCAAACTCTTAAATATGTTTGTAAGGACTGTAATGAAAGCCCATCATATTGTTTCTCGAGAGCTAAAAGCAAATCTTTTCTACATCAAAGTAAATATTGCTTTCCCCCCGAGTGAAATGCTCTGCCTTATCTGTATGTGCCAGGTGACATATTTTATCTGCTGGTTCTATCCTTAAGGAATGTATAGACAAGCTGGTTTTTCTTGCAAAATCTGATAAAAAATCTTCTCTTCTTTTTCCATAGAATTTTAATTAAATGTACTGTTCCCTGGTTGTGATTGAGTTTACCAGGGGACAGTTGCTTTTGTTTCCTTGTGCAATATGAGTAAATAGTGTTGGGATAAGAGACACTTGAAGGATTGTATGACACTGAAATGCACTGCAGGATCTCCTCCCTGTTAATTTACAGGTTTTAGTAATTTCATGTGACCTTTCTATTTAGGTGCATAGGTAAAAAATATTTTTAAATGTGAAATGCTGATGGTGTAGCATGCTAGAGTTTTTTTTTTCTTAAGTCCTATTTAATAAAAAGTTCACTAACATTTAGACATAATATCTGTGTTCTGAGCATAGCAAGTAAAGAGATAAAAACAAATTTCTTCCTATTTCCAATACTTAATGGAAATAAGTTCTCTTCATTTTAAGGTTCCATTCTTTTTCTAATATTTATTTTTAAAGAAATACTATTTCATGTTATACCACTTGTTACTTTTTGTTCCCATCTTTTTCTGGCATATCCTAAATCCACGATGACATGAGCCCATGACTGCCTATTACATTTCAGTTCAGGGTTACAAACCTTGTCTAGATACCGTTCTTTATTAAGACAAGGTAGCCGAATCTTTAGTCAAATGTCAAGGGTTAAATTTGCTGTTGATTTGAATTTCTGTCACCTGCCTTTCTCCACTTATTTCTATACTATTTTATGTAGTTCCATAAAATGTTAGCAGTTGCTAGAAAAGTTGTTTCAGAAAAAAAAAAGGTCACTCAATAAAGACACCAAATTACCAAATGCTGCTAGAAAAGGCTCAACCATTTAAAAGGTCAGATTAAATAAGACACACTGTGGGGTAATTTACCCCCCAGCTGCTTAGCTTTTATGAAAGCTGATGAAAGCACAGAGGTGAAGGAGCTGTATTCGTAGAAACAGTTTCTGAAGCAAAAATTGATAAAGATTGGTGTGTCTTCTGTAAAGTGCCCTTCAAAGATACCTGTCCTCTGAGAAGGGGAATATCTTTGTGTGATGATCACGAAGCATTTTTTTCAGCTCTCACGTCTCATAAAGCAAACACCCTCAAGATAGAATTATAAAGGGACAAAGATGGAAGGAACTTTAAGAACTGGCTCAGACTTTGGTGCATCTGCCCTTGAATTTTGTGTGATGCCTCTGAGTGTTGACAGATTGAATACTGTATTACATTCTGCACATTGGCAACTGATAATGTGTTTTTATTAAATGCTGCCCTTTTTTTTCAGATTCTCCTTTGAGAAAAGTAACATAATACTGTCATTTGTAGTGTATGTCAGTGAATGCTTTAGGAAGATCATGTTGTCAAAGAGCTGCGCTGTGTGCTTGTGGCAAATTATCTGCTTTAAGTCCATCTTTTCTCTTTTGAGTGAAAGGTTCACAGCAGTTCAGTTTTATATATAATAGTTATCAGTTCTACAACTGCTTTTTGGGGCTGCTTCAAAAACTGGTAGGCAATATTCTACATGAAATGAAAAGAGTTTATTTTTATGGGAATACATGCATAAGGTACGATCTTAGATATGTTGATCATAGAGAGTTAAAGGAAGGAAGAGGAGATAACAATGGCCATCAAAGGTGTTTGTGTCTCAGAATCTGGGAGAATTGGGAAAAAACTTTGTGAAAGTTGCTGGGTTTCTTTTAAAGGAATTTTTTGTTTTCTCCAGTTTTTTTAAATGTTTTTGTAGAATGACTGGAAGTGTTTGTGAGGAATTGCAGGTCCAATAGGATAGTCACGTGCCCTGTCTCAGTTATCATTTAGCTACCATTAAGGAGTGTATTCTGTTGCTGTTGATGCTTTTTGTGTCCAGAGCAACTGTTATTCACACAAGAACATTCACACTGTTATTCATCCAACTTCCACCTGGAGAGCTCTGTTTCAGACCATGTGTAAATTACACTGGTAATCCTGAAACTGCACTGAGAAGGCATTGTTCTACAAGCAAAATTTTTTGGGGATTTACAGACCCTTAAATGGTATTGAATTTCCCTTTTTCAGTGGCTGTTTTTCTTGCAAAGCCATTGGATCAATAGCAGAGTTAGTAAGGAACTGGGACTGCTGCCCCCTCAGTTTGAAGAGCAGGGAGCCTGACCATGTGCTCTCTGGTGGAGATCTGAGTTCTCTCCTTGGTACAAGAAATTAACCTGCAGAATACAAGAAAAAGCCTCTTTTCTCTGATTTTAAGAATGTCTGGAAGCAGATAAACAGAAAATATTTTTCCACAATGTGAAGCTCGTGTCTCACAAGCATCTGAAATTTGAGGGTCATTTTATTTGTCTTATTTTAGGTAGAGAGTGTCCAGCTGCCTTTTATTCTGCAATAGTCTTATTGTATAGTAAGTACAGTAAAAACACTGAAAGCATAGCTCCACACCTTTTCATGTGTTATGTTAACATTCAACAAGAAGTGTAGTTACTTACTTGGATAGCACTTTTATCTAGAGTACTTTTAAGCATTTTTTACCATCAGTATTTTTAAAACAGGCAGTTAACTTGATATAATCTGGTAAAGGTGACTGTTCCACTGTTCTGTCTCACATTCTTGGGCATACAGTGTGCTCTATCAGCTTTGATATTTAATCTTGGTCAAGCTTGCTTTTTGGACAAAACAAATGGGTGTTATCTGTTTAGTTAGGTGCAACTACCAACTCAGGGTTAAATCAGGCACAGTTGATGGCTGGTTGTCACAGCAGGAAGGAATGTTCCAGCTGAATCAAAATGTATATTTTATTATGGCACATGCTTTCTCTGACATGGCAAAGTATCCCACTTCTGAAAAACAGCGCAGAACTGTGTAGTGCCTATGTAGAGTCAAGTATCCCACTTCTGGAAAAAAGTTGGTGCAGAACTCTGCACTAACTGTAGTGCCTATAAACTCTGTAGTGCCTATAAAATTTGCCGGTGCTGGGGCCCTATTCTTGAAAGTTAAAGTACATGTTAATTAATAAACCATTACTGTACTTTTTAATGGGATTGGTACTTCTCATTTAGGTTCTTCCATCCATGCTACTCAGAGGGCTCCTTTTAAAACAAATGAGAGGGATCCCTATATGTTCATAAATATACTGTATACAGCATGTCTTTTGGGGGGGGGGGAGAAGCCTTGACGTGTTTTAGGGGCACTCTCCTGCATTTTTATCACACTAATGTGGTACGTACATTCATTATTTTTTTTTCACCAATTTGAACTAAATTTCAAAGAAAAAAAAGAGTTCTTGGCTTGATTACTCTTGGATCAACATTTTTGCTTTAAAATTTGTATTTTTAGCTACAGAGTGTACTTTTTAAAACTCTACTTGGTGGCAATCTTGGAAAAGATTTTTCTGTGCTTTTCATCCTTTTTCATAAAGCATTGCGTGTTGTTGGTGGCCACGTAGATGTAGGAGACCATGAAGTACATTCAGTAAATATTTGAAGTGACAGCTACAAGAGTTTCTTTGGATACAGGATTTCACTATAATTCCCCAAATAGATGGTTTTGTTCCTGTAGTGCTACCTAACACTTTACTACACTAGTTTTCCAGTGGTACTTTATTAAGTGTATTTCTTGTTTCAGTCTAGTTGGATATAGATCAGTGAACTATTACAGCAGTTTTAGAAGGTAAGAGACTGCACTCTTGTACAAATCTAAGCTCCTATACTTTGTTTGACAAAACTAAGCAAAGAAGAGTATTTCTTTTTAATGCTTGTATATAAAAAGTAAAAATCACTAAGAAAAATCTGCTGCAAAAGGTGTGCTTTCCTGATCTAGTGCTGGGGGATAAAAATTTCTAAAAAAAGTGCAACTTACTGATACTCTACTGAAAGGTGTTCTTGGGGCATTCACCACTTCTAAAAATAGAAGGAAATTAGCACTTTTCATTTAAATTCTCTAGTCATGGGAGGATTTCAGAGCCACCTTTGGAGCCTTATTGCTTACAACTTCTTTTTGCAGTTTTAGTTGGATTCATTATTCCCCATCACTGCATCTCAATGTAAATGAGCTGTGTGCAATTATACCTTCCTGGTGACAAAAACCATTTCTGTACCTGGCAGCATGCAAAAATTCAGAATGAAAAATTGTCTAAATGGTAAACAGCATGAGTTTCTGTCATTTCTACTGAGCCATGCTAAATGAACTTCTGTGTTTTACATTCAGTAATTAGTTGATTGTGCAGACAAGAGAAGGTAAAAGATGCAGTAAGTATGGATTTTGTTGGGGTATTTTTCATCTTTGCTAAAGTAATACTTTTATTTGGTTTGCTATTTTTCTGTATTTTAAGGGTGTTTTTCTCACTGAAACACATGCAGTGCTACACAATGGTTAGAGAATGTTATTCTCTATTATACTTGGTCTAATCCAAATCCAACTCAGTTTCCGGAACCTGTGGCTTCTGTTTTAAAGTAAAATCAGACACAAACATGCACAAGCCAGCTATTAGATTCTCTTGACATGACCTACCACACTTTCAACAAAACCACACTGTTCAGGGCTTTTCAGCCTGTTTACTCCCACATGCTCACATGCTGCTATCTTCACTCTATGCTTGTTACTCTTACTGAAACAAAGTCGCGTGTCCTGCTTGCATGTTTCAATTAGCACGTCTCCCTTTTGCCAGTCATCCGTTATTCCTCCTCTTGCCCGATTTCCTGAAAGTGTGACTTCTTCGGGTTACTTGTTTAAGGGGCAGCAGGCTCCCACCTGAAGACAAGAGCTCATCTCTCAGACTTGAGCTGTGCAGACTCCTGAACCAGAACAGAGCACAGGAATGTTATGTCCAACACTTAAGGGGAAGGGAGCACCTAAGATGCTTGTGGTTGAAAGGAATGACAAAATTCAGAGGGTCCACAAAAATACACCAAGTTTTATCTGAAAATTACATAGCTGGCAAGGAAGTTGGTATGTTGGTCCCTAACCTACTAAATGACCACACTGCAGTGGGCTTTGGATAAAGGGATAAGATGAAATGAAAGAAGGAAGGAAAGAAAGAATGGTCACCAGTCCTGGTTCCAGTCTTGGTCCAGTCGATGGGATGTCCAGGGTTCCAGACCATGTATCCAGCCTTGGTTGGGGGCACCTTTTTATAGACAAGTTTCCCACTTCTTACACATGTTAGTTCTGCACAGATGTTCTTTCAGACCTTTCTGGATGTGGGTCAGGGGCTTCGGGGGTCTTGGGTGGTCTTGTTCCTTCAGTACACTCTGTGCCCTTTTGTAAGCCTCATTCCTGCTCTTGTGTTGTACCGTATTGTGCTTATCTCCAGGAACTAGAACAAGGATGTTTGGCCTGGAAAAGTGGTGCCCTGCTCCCACATGGCTCCCTGCTCCAGCCACATCTTGTTCTTTCCCGTGGCGTATTACTACCAAAAATTCTTGTCTGTTTATTGCCAACAATCCTTGGTTGACTGCACAGCCACCTGGCTATCATGTTTCAGAAAGGCACACTATCCCCTTATCCTCTGGGAGTCTACAAGGAGGCAGTGCTCAGAGGTGAAAAGTGGAAAAGACTTACTGGAAACTTGAGTGGGAAAAATTAGCTGAAAAACTGACAACCCAATAGCAATGAACTGCAGTTTGAGTCACAAGACGCAATCAGGCTTTAGCTCTTATATTGCAAGCCACTTGCTCATTTTGCCCTCTTGCAATTGCTTAACACTCCTTTATTTGTTCATTTATTTATTTATTTTTAATTTGAAATATGCCAACTTACAGAGAGGCATCCCAGTTTCTTTCTGAAAACTCAAATTCTCTGTTTTTCCTTGGCGCTGTACAGGAGTTGTGAATTTCTTCCAAACTAAAATCCCCTGAATCTGATTCACAGCTTCGCCTTGCTCAAGTCTGAAAAGCACCAGGCACAACAATTCTGGCTCAGCACATTAACTAACTAGGGTCCATTCCAACTTCTAGTACAGCTGAAAGTCAATCTGTCTGATTTTAAATTTGGAGCAGGTATTGAGCTATGAACAGCACTGGACTAAATTTTTAGCTAGATTGTGAGAAATGGCAAAGGCAGAAAAAGTATTTTTGGGTGCTTGAATCACTTACAAATATTTTGTTTCTTGTCCATGCGTTATGGCCCCTTGGTCTTCACTAATTTTAGTGATGATAATGTTTTGTCTGTGAGACTGCTTCTAAAAGGTGAAAATTGCATTTGTGGGTAGAATACCACCAATGGTTAAGGACAGACTGTCTCTGCTCCTGTTCAGAGGCAAAGAAGTGTAAGGAGTAGGCAGTTGGCTTATTCCAGACACCTCTACGACTCCGGTCAGATTGTAGAAAGCCTCTTCCAATTTTCCAGCTTCCTGACTGAGAGTAAATAGGTTGAAGGGGGAATGGAAAGCAGAAGAAAATCTCACTGCAGTCCCTGCTCACAGCAGGAGGTAGGCAGGTCTTTCCACGGATGAGAAGAAATTATTTCAGTTCTGTCCCTCTTGGGCACACATGGAGTTAGAGAAACCGACGAGTTCTATTTTTTTTCTGTTCATGGGACAATTGGCATTAAAGCAGTAGTCCCAGACTCTTATGTGAAGTTGGACAATTTTCTCACAATACAGAACTAGTGTGTGATTCAAGTGACACATCTGATAGGTTAGGAACTATTGTTGGAGAGCAAAGGAATAAGTGAATAAATTACCAACTCTTGCTGATTAATTGGATAGAATTTATGCAGAACTGTTTTGTTTGTACCTTTTGAAATGATAAATGTATTATGGTCTTTTTATAGCCAATTAAGATGCATAATATATATTAATTTCCCTAAGTAGAAAAAAAAAATCAAAGCAATAATTAGTTCCAGTGCTTGCAAAAGCATATGTTAGTTTCTGAAACTTTAAGACGCTTGTTCTCATCAAAATACATTTTGAGAGAGAAAACACTAAATATAAATTAAAGATATACTTTGTAGAAAAAGACCTGTGGAGATGAGTGAACACGATGGATGTATATGAAAAAAACACTGACCATTTGGAAACAATAATAGGAAAAAAGGTGTTGCTAAATCAGAATAGCATGTGGTACTGTTCTAGCCAAAGTGCAGAAGAATATTTTTTGTGGCTTTCAACGCAGTGTATAATAAATACATAAATTCATATAAATGCATGTTGTTCTCATGTATCAGAAAGTAAAAGAGAAGACATTTATATGCCAAGTTCTAATGTTAAAAAGTTTTAGGATTCATCACTGCTGACACATGTAATTTTTGTTTTTTGAGACTCTTCTCCTTTTATTATACCTGTCAAGCTAATACTTCTGTTTCTTGTTTATTCCCTCTGCGTCTTTGTACTAATCATTGAAACAAGAGCCTACTTGTGATAATGGGCTTGTATGTGGATCGGTGGTGTCACCATGAAAGGGTGACATTGAAGTTAAAAGAAGCTACTAACGAGGGTCTCAGGGGAAGTGGAGCTAATTAGTCAAGTTAAAGAGGGATAATTCATTGCAGCCTTTGTCTTAGAAACACATTTCCAAGTTTCATTTCCATTTCAAAGTTGCAGACTGTAACTTGCAGGGTTATCATGATGTATTTAGCTAGGGAAATAACAATCTGGTTCTTTCTGACTGGCAGCCGAACAAGACTCATAATCACATGTGAGTCCCAGGTCATCGCTCTTTTAAAAAACCTAGAAAACCACATTTCAGGCTGATCTCTCCCAGTTATTTTCAACATGTTTTCTGTCTTTTTTTTTTTTCTTATTTAGTTTTCTTACAAACCGCTAAAGTAATACTCATAAACGTGTAAAACCAAAAATTTCTACCTTTGAAAAATGTTTCAATTTAAGTTCTGCACAGGAATGTGCACAGTAGCTGAATTTTGTCCGTATTCTAAAAAATATAAAAGGTATGTGAGCAATCAAAAGCTTACATAGAAGCTCAAAAGCTTCTAGCTATCTTTACTGAGAGAGTGAGTGTTGTGCAACCGGTGTAACTGAGGTTTTATGTCCTTCCAAACAGAACTGAAGCTTTTTTAATAGTTTCACTTAGAATAGCTAACTCTATATCATCTCTTTTGAGACAAGTCATTTTAGGATATAAGGAAAATAATGGAGTATTACACCCCTATTTCTAAACAAAAGCAAGTATTTTAAAATTTTCCAGCAATTATATCTGTAAAACAATGTAACATTTAATGAGCAGTAGTTTATAATCTGTCAAATGAATGCTTCAGCGATCATACATTTAATTGGAATGTACCAAAAATCATGTTTCCAGACAAAAATCATGCTGATCTGATGCTGTTGTCTTGAGCTAATAATTATATGATTAGGCAAAGTATCTAGCTGGCAGGAAATGATCAAATTAACATTCCATACATCATGTTAACTTTGCCTCTTGCACGTGTCTGTCAGGATGCAAAGGTTTTCTCAAATCATGTCCATAGAACCATAGAGTTGTTTCTGATACAGACACTCATCTTCAAATGTGATTAACTGCAGTTCATGGCAACAGAGGGTCTGCATATTGTTTGTAGTGTACAGGCTCAGTGAGGCATTTCTATTCAACAAGCTGAAAGTTAATTATAACAATGTAAAGCAAGGCAGAAACTTCTGACACATGATACCTGAATCTGCAGTTGAGCTGGCTTTGCAATTTGTAAGGCATTTGGGAATACATGTATTTTGAAAACTGAAAAGAATAGTTATACTAATGACTACTGACTAAATTGGAATATATATTCTAGCCAATAGTTTGCTTACCATATTTTACTGTCCATAAGGGTTTACTGGAGAATTACAAGGGAACACCTAAAGCAGAAAAGAATGAAAATAAAAGCTGAAATATTATGGAGGAAGTTAAGTTTTATTGTTATTGACAGAGAAGAAAAGTAAAATTACGATTCCTCCACTTGCAAGTGTACAGAATAAAATAATTTCTCCAGAAAGTTAGGATTGAAAAATACAGTAAATGAAGTAACTTAATATGGAATATAATTTAATATATATAATCTGCACAAAACTAATTTACTAGTGTCTTGCATGAAATGATAATATTAATAAATAATATAATTAAAAATATTATTGCATGAGTAGACATGACCCTTGTTTTTAAAGACCTGATTCTAGAAATAGATGAGAAAATCTAGAAACCATAAATCTCACTGAACTGCACACATTGTAGCCTTAAAAAACCAGTGATTTAAATGTATCTGATGCAATTCTAATTCTGTGTAAGGTGATCTGGAAAAAGCCCTCCAAGGGAAGCAAATCCTGTAGATGGAAAGATATAGTGCACTTTCTCTGACAGACAGGTACTCAGTAACTTGAAAAAGGTATAGATGGAAAAACAGATTCTGATTTGGTGGGTAGAATTATTTCCTAAGCAAGGCTGCAACTTCAGTAACAATGCAGAGCTTTCATATACAGAATTTTCTAGAAAATATGAATAATCTTTCAGTTGATGTTCAGAGCTTTGTAATGTCATTCCAGTCGCTCTGTGACGTATAGAAATAAACACAGAGCACTTGTTTATTCAGATAGTAGGCCAGTATACTTAACAACTAACCACCTACATTTCTTAATACCGTTTCTAAAAAAAATACTGAGTGAAAGAAATGACTGGGAATAATTTTGTTTGTGAAACACCTAAATTGGTAACATCTGACAACAACCTGGCCACAAATTCAACATTAATGACATGAGGGTTGCTGTCCTCCCCCTTTGCACTTTAGAGAAACACTAACTCCATTTTCTTTGTGTGGAGAGGAATATTACAAAGATACAGTATTAGTTTAGGCCTTCTTCAGTTTAAGCTTTTAAGCATTTACATTGATGGGAGACAGGGTGATTCTTGACCTTTTGAAGTCATTTTGCTTTGGCCATTACTCATTTGCAAGATCATTTGAAAAGCACCTCAGAATCATCCTTAAGGCAAGAACTTCACTTATGTAATTATTTTACAGTACAAAGGGAAAAAAGAAATCTCTAGTTGGTAGTAGATTCTGATGTGTATTTTCCCATCATTCCACTGGAATCTTAATTATGCAATTATGTCAGTCATTCTTTTATGTCAGCAGACAGTCTTTTTCTCAAAAGACTATTTATTCTATTATGTAAGTCTGTGAAGTAATCTTTGCTCCATTATGACCAGCAAAACCCTGTGGCATTGTGACTTCATTTTGTTTAATTCCCTTGTGAGAAAAATTCCCTCTACAGAAGTCCTGCAGAGAGCTTTTCTCGCTGTGTAGAACACTGGAGTCACCAGTGCAGGAACAAATTTGTGTGGTGTATTTTGTCCTCATTTCTCCTTTTTCTGTGGATGTTTGTGTGTGTGGTGTGTATTTTGTGAGTATTTTCTTTTTGTTTTTAAAACAGTGAAAGGCAGCATGTAATGTGGTGTATCACTGAGTGGGTAGCAGTAATCCCTTTTAAATTATGTCACTTCAGTGTCGAAAATTCTTTTCAAATAAGGTGTTTGCACAGAAGCTTTCTGTAAGGTTGTGGTTTAACCCCAGCTGGCAACCAAGTGAGTGTGCAACTGCTCACTCACTCCCACCCTCCTGGTGGGGAGGAAAATCAGGAGGGAAAAAAAGTAAAACTTGGGTGTTGAGGTAAGAACACCTAATTAATTGAAACAAAATAAAATATGCTAACAACACTAATGATAATTTTAGTGAGAAGGAGAGAAATAAAACCGAGAGAAATAAAACCAAGTTAAACAAGCAATGCCCAATCCAGTTCTTGCTCCCTGCTCACCCATGCCCAGTCCATCATCCAGAAGTAATCAACAGTTCCAGCCAACTCCCCCTCTTTTATGGTCCTCTATACTATGGAATATCCCTTTGGCCAGTTTGGATCAGCTGTCCTGGCCATGCTCCCTCGCAGCTTTGTGTACCTGCTCACTGCTAGAGGATGGAAATTAAAAAATCCTTGTTTTAGGGTAAACAGTACTGAGCAATAACTAAACCATCAGTGTGTTACTAATTATTATTTTAATGCTAAATCCAAACCCCAGTGCTGTATGAGGAACTAGGAAGAAAATTCATTATATCCTAGTCAAAACTACCTGGGAGGGGTGCAGGGGTGTGTTTGTAACAAGGTGGTTTTTAAGGTCCCTTGCAACTCAAGTCATTCTGTGGAAAGCAGGGCATGTAGTTAAAAGGAAGATTCTCATGTCCTTGCTTGTGTAAGTCAGGGGGTTCAGGTTTTCCCAAGGATGTGTTATTCTATCTTCCAGAATCAAGTGCCATTAGTCCAATTAACAGGGCAAAAACCAGCAAATGTGGTTGGTGGTAAACACTGTTTTCTAGAAAAATTATAGTTAGGAAAATCTCTTAAAGCTGAAAATATTAAAATTATTACTTAAAACATTAATAAGTTTCTCTCTACCACTTAAAAAAAGAAAGGGCAACATGGAGACTTACTAAGTAAATTCCTCAAACTGCAGAGAAATGCCTACCTTTTCTTTTTTCTTCCCTTTACATTCTGCGTCATTCAGCCCTATCAGCTGAAGTCAAAACATTTAATTAGCTAGGCCATCATCACAGTTTGAGTGGACTTGACTAGAGCTCAATATGTTTTAAGACAACGTTGTATGTCAGACATAAGACCCCATTTTCCTACACAGTGAAGATAAATCCAGACATTCCACCGTTTCAAGAAACAGATGATGTTTTTTTCTCTTTCTTAATGGGCTGCAAACTAAAAATGGAATCCCTGTTCCACATGGGGATGCTTACAAGTAGAGACCACACTTCTTATGTTTAGCAATCACCTTACTTTCACATTGACCTGTATCTGTTCTCATATGTAGAGCAGGACATAGGTATTTCTTTTAACTTCAGTGCGAGTAAAGAGAAATGTGTATTTCTTTGAAATAGAAATGCTACGTCTCTATGGTCAGTTTTTCTAGCTCAGTAGAATATTTACTCTAGTAATAATGATAAAATGAGGAATATGTTTCTTCAGAAAACACATTTTTGAGACTGTCTTCTCCTGTTCACTCATCTAAAGCCTAAGTAACACTTAAAATCTAGAGAAATAGTAAGCCATTAGCCTCGTTTCGAGAGCCAGATTGGAGCAAATGATCTCCAGAGGTCCTTTCCAACCTAAACTATTCTGATTAGTCACCAAACAGACAAAGCAAACCACAGTGCAAGTACAGTCTTTATACTGAAGTCCAACAGTGTGCTATCAGAAACACCTTTTTTTGGCTTTTTTTCCTATCTATTCTAAGTTGAACTCTAGTAAATCTTTATTGAATTCTCATCTTAAAGTTCATTAAGTTTAGACCTATTTAGGCTTCTAGCAGATCCCAGAAATAACCAGAATCTTCATAAATTGTTTCTACAGAGTAGCTGAAAATTACTTGTTCCAGAAACATGAAGAATTTTCCTGCAATTTTGTTTTAGTTGCACAAGTCTGGGTGTTGTATCTGAGGACAGAAACCCTTCCTCTCTTTGGATTGTTGGATGGAAATATCAGTTGCATTTTTGGTTCTTCTGTCTTATAATTTCTCTCCATTTTACTCAAAATTTCAGACTTCTGAGTATTTCATTTGGGCTTTTTATGACAACTCTTGTTAGCTGCACTGAGTGAGACACAAGCTACAGTTCAGACCATCCTACACAGGATTTAGGTGAAGCATGTTCAGCAGTAGGAACGGCTGATCCAGTGTTTTGGGGCTACCAGAATATAGATGTGTTAACTGAATTTGAGTATTGCTATTTGAAGTTTATGAAACTATTGTTCTGGGTACAGAGCAAATTTCTCATCACTTACACCACCTGTTTGAGCTCAGAGGTTACACTCATGTCCATCTGGAAACTCAGCTTGTGCGACTACATTCTTCTGCTATGAATTTAAATTTTATGATCATGGTGAAAGTTTTAGACTGGATCAGTACTCTCCAGCAAAGTACGAGAGAGCTGTGTTTTGACTGAATTTTATTCCTGGCTATTGAAGGCAGGGTATGCAGAATGCTGCATGTCATCCCCCATCCCAAAACTAGAGAAAAAAATTTAACTGGTCAAAATAACACTGAGAATCTGTCTTGCTGGAGTCTCACAGTGCTTGCAGCATTGAGGGAACTCACACATGCAGTGCAGAAGAGCTGTGTGAGAAACAGGTTTACTGTGTGCATAGGAATGTCATGCTGAGTGACATTCATTTGTATGAAGATCTGCTACATCTTTATAGGAGAACAGGGTTGGGAGATTTTTAAAACTATTACCAGTCTTGAATATTAGAACATTTGTTTACTACTGTTACCTGATTAAAATTATTATGGTATCAAGGATGTCAGGAAGGTGTTTGCCAGCTCTGCTTTTCTCATGGCTGTTCAGTGATTCTGGGGGCAAGGATATGGTGCCCCAGCTGAAGTCTACTGGGCTCGTCTGGGAGTGCTTACAGAGACACAAGAGCCTACCTGTTAAAAAAGAAACTGATTGTTTGTGGTTGCCTAGTGCTATGTAGAAAAGCTTATTGAATGTAAAACTGAAAGTACAGTTGTGCCAGGAACATAACTGTAATGTAACCCAACACCATGCCTGTAGCCTAAAACCCAGAAGGGCAGGACTGTATTAGTTACAATGCAGGCTGTGGGGAGGAGACCAGGATGCATATCCTAGACTACATTTTTGCCATTGAGTTATTGCTGGATGCTCCTTAGGATGGAGAAGAGACAGGAGGGAAAACAGGATGAGAATGGGAGTACAAAGGGGACACAGCATGTGTTGTGGACTTTATTCAGTTGTTTATAAAGTTTTGGGATTATGCTTTTCTGCAAATAATGGTTGCTTTCATAGAGCCACAGAATACTTTGGGCCGGAAGGGACCTTCAAAGGTCATGTAGTCCAAGCCCCCTGTAATGAGCCGGGACATCAACTCTGTCAGGTTGTTGAGAGCCCCCATGCTTTGTTGTTAATCAGCTTCCAAAGGAAATATTTGGTGTGCAGATGATCACACATCTTGGCAAATTCCTGTTCACAGAACTACCCAAGCTGAGCGTGTTTCACAGACTCCTCAAAAATTCACCTTAGCAAGTATTCAGCCTCTCCTGTGCTTTGGGGATTGAGGTGAAAGGCTACAAAGGTCATTCCCCTCAAATCTTTCTGGTGGCATGGTGATAACCCAGTTCACATCCTGTGAGAAAGAGAGCAGTGGAAAGATGAAAGTTCACTGCTGTATGGATTTCTTTCAGGATACTACACTGGTTTCTACTTGCATGTCCATGTACTTTTATGTTCCTCAGGCTGAATATATGCATTCCTTTCTCTCTAGAGGACAGGAAGCAAGGTGATATGCAGCCCTCCATTCAAAGGTTTATATACGTGGCTCATGAAATCTTTCATGAGTTACAAGGTGATGAATATCAAGTACCATTCTACTCCTTGGATGGCTTTGTAGTCATTCATTGGAAGAAACAGCTTTTGAATTTAATGGATGCTTTTTGCATGATGCTATCAGATGTTACCATGAAATTGACTAGAATTCCCTGGCAGATCCCTTCTTTGGATTTCACAACTCTATAAAAGGCGAACCACCCCAGAGATGTGTTTTTCAGCTGCAGGACAAATGCCATTGCTCTAATTGCAGAGATCCTCTTTGGTATAAACACTAATACATTTATCAAGGCAGAGGTTTTTGTCTCTGGCCTTGACATGTCAGTTGAATGCCTCAAGTGCAAATAATCAGTAATAATACTGAAAGCAGTATCTGCTTAAAATTTTTCAGGGTCACAATGTTTCCCTGACATACATGCACAAGAAAACAGAAGGTCTTGATTTGAGAACACTGAGGCATCCTTTGAGCAAGGTCACCCTACGTGTCAGACAATCTCTCTCTTGATGCAGCTCAGACTATGGGGTTTCTGGTACAGCTGAAGAAAAATAGAATAATGTCAAGAAGGGATTTGCTATATAGGATTAGCAGCAGATCTTGTAAGACTGACATAAAATCAATCATGAGAGCCACCATGAAACTGAAGTCATGTGCATTCCTGAGGTTGTAGAATTCAGTGTTAAAGAATGGTGCATACCTTGTGGTGAGAGACTCCTTCAGCTTTGGAGTAAAGCATTGAGTTCACACTCTGTTGCGAGAACACACTTTGAAGCATGGACTGGACCTGCAAGAATAACAGGTAGTTTATAGGAGGGATTTTTTAATAGTCCAGTGATATTTAGGAGCACAAATCCAGTAAAAACCTTTATCTCTGTTACAAATACGAAATGATATTTATGAAGATACCTGTAGCTTGCATAAAGAGTGGAACCCAGGTTTTTTTTTTTTTTCTCATAGTTTCCCACTACACTAGTATTAAGCAGAATCTGTTACTGAAATGCACAGAGCAAAATAATCTTCAAATATCCCCTCACAAACCATGAAAATAAATAAAAGCCTTTGAACCTGGAAACTTATCATATCATTGTTGAAAGATATAACTGCTGGATGAACTTTTGTCATCTTCTGAATACTGTAGATAAAATCCTACAGGCATCTTCATGTTAAATTTATACAGTGAGGTCTTCTCAGGAGATGGGAAAGATATCAGAAGTCTGTCATTTTAAATTGTCACTCCAGGTAATACAGGCTATTCGTAGACTTCTTCGGTTGGAGTCTCTGTTCATTATACTCCACTTTTTTTTTTTTTTTTTTTTTTTTTTTTTTTTTTTTTTTTTTATTCTCCTGTTTAATGTATACTTGTTTGTAACATAAAATGTCTTGCAGCCCTACAAGCAGATCTAAGATTTAACAGTCAGACTGACTTCTTTCCTTTTCATGTATTGCCTGTAGTCAGAGAAAGCCTGCAGGCCTGTCGCTTCCCCTAACTTTTCCTGAGAAACTCAAATCTTTCTGGATTATTCCCCTGAGCTGCAGATCTAAAGCCATTTAAGACTAATAGGTGCGTACATGTGTAAGTGAGTGAATGACCTGAAGCCAGAGAGGGTTTTGCAGAAGTAGTTGTGGGTCTGCAGTCCTTCTTTTAGCTGTGTTAGTATGTTCCATAGAAAAACCTGACAAAAAGGAGCATCTGATCCCAGGAAGTTCACAGTGCCCAGATTTTTATAGAGAATAAATATTTTTAGAGAAGTCAGTGGAAAAATCCCGCCCAAGGAATTCTCAGTGTTGTTTCCACCAAGCTGTTTCCACAAGAACCACACATAAGATCAGACTCTGTTGCTGTTCCTGGAAGATCTGTGACAAAAAGATTGGCAAGATCTGAAATTTTCTAATTTCTATGTAAAGAGAAATTTTCCATAAATTGAAATTTCACTGCCAGAGGAAGTGAAACCAAGCATAAATCAAGAATTTTTTCTTCACCTTTTGTGTCCTAGCATTTTCAGCAAAGCTTTACTAGATAGTTTGTTGGTTGAAGCATTAACCAAATAGTTTAACACAGCATCAGTAGACCTAACTGTTTATGCCTCACATGAGTGGGGATCTTACTGTCTTCTCTTTGGAAACAGTGAAGTAGTAGGCTGAAATACTGCTTTGTAACACAAAGTAAATATACCAAAAGTCTGAGATTCAAGGTACCGAGATCCATCTGTTTACAAATGCAAACCTTACCCCTTGAACACGAGATGCAGAACTGATTGTGTCTGTACTGCCTAAAGCTGGTTGTATAGTTAATCCTTGTGGAACGGACTGTCTTTCAACGGGCTCTTCCTATATACCCTGCTCCAAAGTGGAAAAATTGCAGAAAATTTTTGGAATAGTCATTTTTACCATTTTTATGAACCTGGTCAGGTTAGTTTACGTGCCTTTCCTTTTCCCTGGAAGTTTTATCGTTTCATAGGAATAGTGGTTTAGTTTGGGGATTTGTTGTTGTTGTTGTTTCCAATGTGAAATAAATTCCAATGTGAAATAAATAATGAGTGCTGAAGATACCTTGACAATATTTGGTCATATTCTAACTTAGTTTGAATTTGCACTACTATATGAATGTTGTGTTATTTCCAAAACTATCAGGCTTGGCTGACCATCCCTCACAAAGTGATATATACCTTGAATTGTTAGTAATGATCACTGCCCACACTGAAAGTTTGACATAATATACACATATACAGTGTGAGGAAGGGGAAAAACTATTCATATTTCAGAGAAAAATAATTTGGTAGTGCTGATGGGTAAGAGGCTGGACTTGACCCAGCAGGGAAGGGAGAGGATTCTGCCCCTGTACTCTTCTCTGGTGAGAGCCCACCTGCAGTGCTGCATCAGCTCTGGGGGTCCAGCACAGGAAGGACATGGACCTCGTGGATTTGGTCCAGAGGAGAGTCACCAAGATGATCAGAGGAATGGGGGGATGGGAATTCTCCCAGCCATTCCTCTCATTTGAGGAAAGGCTGGGAGAATTGGGATTGTTTGGCCTGGAGAAGGACAGGCTTCAAGGTAACCTATTCTGTGGCCTTCCAGTACCTGAAGGAAGACTACAAGAAAGTAGCAGCAAGACATATTACAAGACTATGTAGCAACAGGGCAAGGGGGAATGGCTTCAAGTTTAAAGAGAGTAGTTTTAGAATGGATAACAGAAAAACAGAAAAGAGAAAAAAAAAAAAAAAAAAAAAAAAAAAAAAAAAAAAAAAAAAAAAACAGAAGAAAAATTTTACAGTGATGCTGTTGAGGCACTGAAACAGGTTGCTCAGAGCAGCTGTGTGCCCCATCCCGGGAAGTTTTCAAGGACAGGTTGGATGGGTTTTGAGTAGTCTGGTCTAGTGGAAGGTGTCCCTGCCCATGGCAGGGGGGTTGGAACTAGAAGTCTTTAAGGTCCCTTCCAACCCAAACTATTCTGTGGTTCTATGATTCCATAATCAGTGCAAATGAAATCCAGATTTCCTTGATGTGAGCTCACTGCTGCAACAATAGTACCACGTTATACACGCTTGTGTTCATTGAGCTTAAGTTAACTGAGGTCAGAATCAGTAGGTTTAACAGATCTTTCCCAGAAATCTCCAGTGAATTTTAGAATGGTCAAGACAAAATGTATTTTTGTAATGCATCTTCAAATAGACTTTTAAAAGCCTTTGATGTAACGTAGGAATTTGGATGCTGAAATTCAATTTTGCACATTTAGTCTGGGAGTACATTTTAGCCTTGGTAATCTTCAAATGTGCCAAAGCTAGCATTGTCCTGCAATTCTCAAAAAAGAAAAGAAGTATCCTTTTTTTTTTTTTAATCTTGAAGAGTAATGGGGGCCAATTTAAAAATTAATATAGCTACACAGAAGAAGAGCCAACAGGGGACACCTGAGGATTAGAAAAAAGAAACTAACTGGTAGGAAGGAAGAAGTACTAAGTTGGTGAATCTATCTGAGCTCTTGTGAATGCTGCTTAGCTTTCTGGCCCATCTCTGGGATATTTGGGAGAGACTACAAAGAAACATTTCACACAAAAACCTAAGATGAGCTTGGGCCCTATGTACAGGAAGGAAAACTGCTTGGACTGGCTTGGGAGATGTTAGAGAATTACTGATTTTTAAAAGCAAATGTCTGCTCTGCTTCCCACAGAGACCCACAACCTAGAGGACATCACGAACCTAGAATAAATGAATCTCTGTTAACACTTTTGGTTATTCAGCTTTGTCAAAAAAATCTGATATTTTCTAAACTCTGTAGGGGCAGTTAAGGAAGAAATTCCTTTGCTGGTGAATGTGTTTTAAATGTTGACTGACTGTGGCAACTTAAAATGCTTTAATAATGTGCGGAAATAATATTTGGAAAGAACACAAAGTTTAGACATACACCTTCCTGAGACTAAGTGAATGCCAGATGAGGAGGAGTAAGCTTTCAAGACATGTATTAGAAAATGGAAGGCAAAAAACACCTGATTCAATTACTAAAGAAATTTTATGTACTCAAGGAACATGACAAATTGACAGCTTTGAGTGAAATGAATATATCGGCTGAAAGAAATTCAGATGTCTGAAAGAGAACAAATGATGTGGAAACAGTCTGATGTATCTAGATGAGTTGTTAAAATATCAGCAGAGTATTATATTAGCAAAATATGAATCCTTATAATTGTCAGCGTTCCAAACCTACTTATCAGTATTCTTGGTAATCAAAGAAGTATTGCTAGTCTAAAAGACAAGCCTAAAGGATATCTAAAAATTAATCTATTAAATCCTATTGAGCAGATCTAAATATTGATAAGGGATAATCAATACATACCTATCATCATTAAATTTGTAAGGAAATAATAAATTGATACATAGTTGATGTATTGTTCTTTGATTGTTTTCATCAAATAGTTTGTTCTTTTCCCCAGCTGTCTCTTAAAAGTGATTTCAAAGATTTGCAGACCTATGATTCATCCATACTCTTGATGCTAATTTGCTGTTGACCAGAGTATATTTGTGTTTTAGCCAAAATTACAAGCACTGAGGTAAGTGTAAGATTAATACAGCAAATTTTAGTCTAACGAGAGAAAAAACCTTTAGGAATATTTCTGGGCTGAGAGAGAGAGAGACTAGGAGCAGAAGTCATACTTTTTCTAAATGTTGTTTGATTGATATTATACATTCGTTTCAGAATGATCATTAACTTCCATGATATGAAAGGGCATCTGAGAGAAGACTTTTTTTAGAGAAATTAAATCTTTCTTGGGGTATCCCATAACCTTTCAGTATAGACAATGCTCCTTTTGAGAACAGGGAGATCAAGTTCTCTTTTTTAACTACCATCACTCTATTTTTGGTTAGTGGAAATAGTTAATAGGTGCTCTAAGGAATAATTTAAGCCTCATTTTTCTAGGAATTAAAGCAAGTTTAAAGTAAAATTTTTAGTCTTGCATGGCAGACCACATTAATGTGTTTCATATAGTGAAAACAAAGAAGACTTCAAAGCAAATGTGATTGCTGAAATATGAGTGCACATACATATTTATATAGAGAGATGTTTTATGTCTATCTTTGTGTTGAAATTTAAAAAGTTTAAAGTGTTTAAAATTTAAAATTTGCTTATTGACTCATGACATATTAAAGCTCCCACTCTGAGATTTTTCTATACTTTTTCTTTACTTTTCTTAACTTTTTTCTGTTTTGGGGGGTATGCAAGATATGCAATAAAACTAATATTTACATGCCTTATTGAAAGTAAAGAGAAGTTATTGAAATGTTGAAAGGAGGGACTTCACTGTTGGTACAACAGGCTGTAGCTTTGCCCTCCTGTCTTTTTTCTAACTTCTTTAAGTCAAACTGAAATAATCACATATTTGATTTTTAGTAGCTTTGTTTGAGAGGTCCTGATGAAATCTTAAAATTACTGCATCTTTTGAGGAACTTGCAGGTTTTCCTCTATAAAGAAAATAGGCTTTGCTTGGTTCCCTAGTCAGTGTAACATTTTGTCATATGAGTATTAAAGGCATCAAACATAGAAAGAAAGTGAGTATACAATATAATTTTAAGAAAAACTGAAAGCTACATCAGTATACACAGAACTGACCCAGGTAAATTCAGTAGCAAATATGTTTATATTATATGCTGTATACGAAAGTAATGCAGGTAAAGTTATCTTAACGTCAAAGGTGTTGTAAGGTTCAATGCTAGTGCTCTAAACTAAAGTAGTTTTGTGCTTTGGGAAAAGATTTTTTCTTTAGGGAAAACCCAAATCTAATCTCATATATGCACTATCAGTATACATATAAATTTAAACTCAAAGTCCACATAAAAATGACTTTGAGGTAAATGTATGTGGATATTGCTTATCAGCTGCAGACACTTTTTTGCCTCTATTTAACTCTGCTCCACATTCAAATTATTAAACATGACTTACTTGGAAAGGAAACTATCTGTACATATGTGAATATATTTTAAGTTTCCTAATTACACAGGGAACACCCAACCAAGTAACTTACCTTGTCTTTTAGTCCCCTGTACTGTCTGCTGTGCATTGTTGTGATAAAAAGATGGCACTGTTATAAATTGCAAGGAAACTTATTTTGCAAAGTTGGTTTTCGCATATAGTATGTGAAACTCTGAGACAGAGCGGACTACAGATGTCCATCAGAAATCCTCAAGCAGTGTGTTTACCAGAAAACTGGAGAGTTGGAGGTCTCCCATCTGATTTTTTGGTATCAAAAATATTGCTAACCATACGAGATGTTTTGGAAGCATGCTTCCCTCCCTTATTTGAGGCCAAGTTGCATATTTTGGAAGTGTGTGTGGAGGTTCAGTTGCATGAGGATGCTAATGCAGAATATTATTTTACTTAAAAATCAAGCATCCAAAAATTTCCCAAGAGCTATTATGCATCATTAACACTTAGTTTTTATTAATAGTTTTCAACTTTTTTTTTTTTTTTTTTTTTTTTCTCATAGCACTTTATTAGCTCTGCCAATGGCACCATTCTCAGGTTTTTCTCCCTAAAGAATTTTCAGACTGACTTCTACCAAGGAGTGGAAATTGTACAAACAGCCAAGAGCAGTGGGGAGTGTTACTTGTTGCTAAATACTGACCCTGTTTCTCCGTCTCCCTGGCAATTTCCCACACATGAAGCATTCTTGTCCCTCCTCTAGATGTACTAAAAGGAGCTGAAACAAAGGTTAGTCACTTTGATATTAGGCTGGAGTTCAGGAAGAAGTCTCTGTGTTATAGACTGACTTTCCTTTTAATGGTTACAGCCCGCTGGGAATGCATCAAGTTGGGGATAGACTCTTCTACCTGTACTGACTTTTACTGCAAACTCTTATAAAGACCAACTGAAAATACCATTGATGCTTTCATCTATACTCTTTCATTTTTACTTTTTTATGTCTTGTTTTGTTTGGTTTTTTTTTTAACAGAGAGTGGTGCACATCTTTGTCTTTTACCTTATGTCTGTCAGCACTTTCAAAACTGAAGTTGAAAACACAGAACAGTTGCAGTGCCACTGCTGTACTCTGCTGTGGCAACTTCAGTCTAACACCTTAAAAAAAAATCAGGGGGCTGATTATAATATGTGTGGATCTAATTTGTAATACAAGCAATCTATTTCAGAGATGTTTTTAATTTTTTAATATTATGCCTTACTGTAATTAATCTTAAATCTTACCAAGTATATTTTCAACCACAAAAAGAAAGGGAACGAAAAAGAAATCTTGCTATAGCTGGTGCTTTTATGGACAGGACCATTCACAACAAAAGTAGAAAATTCAAATTAAATTATATGTGAGAGTGGCCTAAGCACAGAGTCAGTCTTCCTCAGCTAGAGCATTATTTATAGAAAGTGGGACAGCTCTGTCAGGAGCAGCTCAGGTGCTTGTTTAAATTGCTGTACCAAAGAGTTCTGAGCTCCAAGTGCTGCATTTTCACCCTCGCTGTGGCGAGCTCTAGTCCTGAGTGTGTACGAGAGCCTCTGTCCTGCCAGTGATTGGGTTATCTGGGGAAGGCAAATGTTTCTGTTCTGGCCAGGTCCTCACAAAAAGAACCACAACCTGAGAGCTCTCAGCAACGTTCATGCAGACCTTATTTATAGTGTAATAATTCAGGGGCTCATCTGGTGTACAGAGAGTCAGGTTCCAGCCATTGTACTGTCTGTTTTTTTGAGTTTTTTCTTTTTTAACAGCAGTGTATCATGGAATGTTTTGGTTTTGACTTGATGTTTTGCTTTTGTTTGTTTTTTTCTTTCAAGAGAAACTGAATTGATGACAAACCTCCAACCAGCTATTCAAATTTGCACCAGTCTTGGATAAGTCCTTTCTATTCCTTTGTACACCACAGAAAACTAACATGAGATTCAAAATTCCCATTCGTTAGTTTAGCGTTACTCCCCATAAGGTTTATGGAAGTTCCTCCGTTGGTCCTTATCCATGGCCTTGTGTTGTTTTACACACGGGTTTGGATAACAAAAGCCATCCAGAGGAAGGGCACGTTGTGATCTGTCTCCCGTGTGCTCCCTGATAAAAAATGTGAGTAGGATATCATATTGCTGCATAGGAAACTGGTTTGACTTTCTCTGGATTCTTTTGCAACAAGTCCTTAGAGACTTCTTTTTCTTTCTTTCTTTAAAGGTGACTTTTCAGCAAATAGGAGAGATCATTCCCTTACATCTGCTCCCCTGAGTAGACCCAAAAATTCAGTTCTCACTTCATTCTGCTGGAAGTATGATTTTTTTTTTTTTAATTTAGAAATAATTCTCATTTTATACCTAGCTTGATAGAAGACTGAGCTAATTAGTCTAAAGTGCTTAATTCGTTACTTGGTTTGTTTTAACTCAGTTTAGCCTGTCAAAGTTCACCTTTTGTGACACTGATAACACATTTAATGACTATATTTAATCTCAAGTCCAAACTTGATATATTCTTGCAAAACAATTCTCATTTACAAAGGAGGAACTGCTTGACTTCTCTTTGTAATGAGACTACTTCTGCTTCATAGTGTTCCTTTGGGTAGTTTCACCCAAAGTTGAGGGTAGAAGAATCTCTCTGACAAGGTGTTTATTAAAGTTGCTTATGCTCTGTCATCTACTTAAGTAGGTTTTTTTCCCCTCTACTTAACTTGGACATTCAAAAATAGACATGGCAGTTCCTATGGACTATTGATTTTTCTGCTTCATGTTTTTAAGAACAGAGGAAAAAAAATGACATGGGGAACTGATAGACAAGTCATATGCCCTTAAATTCCAGTCCTTTAAACTTGCATTTGTGTGTTCAGCTTTCTGTATATGGGAAAAGTCTCTGATTTGATTGAAACTCTCTGAAGCAGAGAGTCAAGCAGATGTGTTTAGCCTCAGCTTAGTTGAGACTTCAACTGATTTGAAAGGGAGTTGGGTAACCAAGTCATGATGCTCACACAAGTTTCTGGATACAGCCAGAGTTTTAAACCCCTGAGGTGATTTACTGCTTTCCGCTTTGTGCCAAGATTCACCTGTCAAAAATGTTTTAAATGAGATTTAATACAATTATTGTTTCCCCCTTGCTGGGTTCTTCGTCTCTCAGTGTGGAATTTGCTTTGCAAGAGTGACAGTTCAAAGTCTGGGGCTGCAGCTCATCAATTAACTGGGACAGATCAAGGGCCACAATCTCGTTTGCAGGCCACTGTCGCGCGTCCTTCACTCCTTACACAATCCCACTGCACTTCCCTGCAATTACTTGAGGAGCAATTTATATTAAAGGGCCAGAACTCCATGGATCTGCATAAATGTCTCACCATGTGCATATATGTATGAAAGAGAATAACAGTGGGGAAAAGCACAGAATTTACAGCAGATCTTTAGTGAAGTGGAGCTTACTGAACCTGAATAACTTTTTGACACCCAAGAGAAATATACAATCAGGCCAGGTATTCAGGCTAAATAGTTTTCAGCTTTCCAAGTAAGTAGCTCACGTGTCAGTACAAGTCCATTCAGTCTTGTGCATGTAAGGAGAGTCATGAAACATGTAGCTGCTTATCTACAAGAATAATTTATATGCATTTGCACAGTTACTCTACTTGGAGGATTGTCTAACAAGGTAATTAGAAGGCAGGTGGTTTTTAAAAGGTGCATAAAGTGCTCAGTTTTTTCTTTCAGACCTTGCCTGGCATTGGAATTATTTTCTTGCAGTGTAACATAGGCAAGCATTCTGTTTATTGAACACCTCCCCTTTTTCCACAGCCAAATGGCAAATGGAAGTACTAAATGTTATGGAGCCATTCACTACTGGAAATATCTTATTTTCTGAAGAATAAAATGAGGCTTTGTAGAGGAACTTCTGTGGGGCAGGAGCGTGGTTATACTCTTAATTACTGGAAGGAAGAAAGTATTAATTACAAGTAACACCTAAAAGTCCTAAATTATTGTTACTGCTTGACACTTCAAAATAGACCACAGACTTGAAAGGTAAAAGAGAGTGGAATGGGGTGCTTTGTTATCAAAGCCAGTGGTAAATTTGTTCCCAGTGTTTCACCAAACTGGTAGGTGTTTAGAAACATCTTGCACTTCATTAGTCACCAAAATGTATATTGGTCATCTGCTTATTTTTTGTGATTTACACCGATGAAAAAGAGGCAGAAGAGTAAATGTTAAAGAGGAAAAAAGACATTAGAGAACATGGAGAACAGTAATAGTTGGCAAGCTTGTAATGTAAATAGATATTGTAGAATTTTTGTCTGTGTAATGGGCATGATGCATGAACATTCATTATCTAGAATCATCCAAAACACATTTTGCAGTCATGCTAATAGGAATTGTTTAAATTTATCAGCATGACTTCACTAATGTGAACAAAATGTTTAACCTAGTTAAAACAGAATATGCAGGTTTTGCTTTTCAAAATTCACTTGTTAGTAATTCTAAGCAAATGAAGTAGGCATCAATGAAAAGTAGGCCATAATAGGAAGGTAATTTTACTTTATGTTCCCTTTTTTCCCCATGTATTATAGGGTTTTATTAGAATTGTATGTTTACAAAAGCCTCTTTGAAATTAAGTCTTTCTGACTGGCTTTCATTGAAATAGTAGCACTTCAGAGCTCTAAAGCCTTTCCAGTCCTGTTGGGATGGTTATACAGGGTAAATACTATGTGAAAAGTACTTGCGGAAGCCAGTCCAACTGAGAAAAATAGGTTGTTTATTTTAATTTTAGGTACTGTACAGACAAAGTTGAATTATCTTAAAAATCACCACAAATAATTCATCATGTTATTTAGGTACTTTTTCCCTTGCCATGTCATCAGATCTAATGGTTCTTTCTTAATTTATGACAGAAATTCTGTGAAATAAGGTAAATGTCAACTATAATGATGCTGTTTGTTATGATGAAAACACAGAGAGAAGGAAATTATGTTTAATGCATCAAAGAAAGAAATTTCAAATAGGTTATTTCAGTTACCTTGATTTAATATGTCTTTTGGGGAGAAGGGAAGGAAGGAAAGGTGAGGGATAAGTACCAAAAGTAACAGTGTGAAAACATGCATCATAAAGAATGGTTAGAGACTCTTAGATATGGAAACCTATTTCTCTCTATGGAGAGAGAATTCTTTCAGAGACAAATAGACATAATAATATCCAGTATGTGATGACCAATTTGTGCCTTCTGGCCTTTTTGACTCTTCACATAGAGTAGTGACTTATACAGTTCTCAAATTTATCAGTCATTCTTTTTCTACCTGGGGTCTTCATTTGGTTGAATTAATGCTTTATTTGTTGGAAAGACCCAGCACCAAAAATTGTACTGGAGAGTAAATCTTAGGGAAGGCATGATATTTATTTTGTATTGAGAATTTTCTTTTTTAAAAAGTTAGCAGACAGGAAGGACTGCACACAACAGTTCAGATAATGTGTTATAAGAAGTTTTCAAGTGTTTCTGGGATCCTCCTACTAAAAACATGTGTAAGTTTACAGGTAAAAGTAATTTTTTGTCATGCTGCTGCTGCTTCTTGAAAGAGACCAGAGGAAGTTCCAAAGCACTGGGAGAGAGCAGATAGTTTTGGTGAGGACTTTCCTGTACTGCAAATTCTGCTTCAGATTTTATTACATAGGATACTGGGAATATGTTTGCTAGTATTCTCAATATAACAGTAACATAACACTAACAATTATTACCAAACAAAGATGCAGTAGAGAAATACGTAGAGTTTTGCAGGTGTCAGCCTAACTCCAGTGTTAAATAACCAGCAACGTCTGCACTATTTCTCTTTTGCAAATAATTGAGTCCTATTCTTGTTAAACCATCAGATTTAGCAGGCTTCCTGCTACCTTTTCTAAACAGGTAAAAGAGTCTAGTGGGCTAGATTTTTCCCTGCTGCATCCATGGGCTCCCAGAGCAACAGAAATTCTGTTTTCCAATACTACACTTTTCTGATTCTCTTCCACCACTTGCAGTAGGAAAGACTGAGCTGATTCTGGTCTTGCATTATACAAAGCAAACAGCATGTGGCATTTCTGGCTCAGTGATGACTTCCAACTGGCCTTTCTTTTACTGTCACAGTTGAAACTGCCTCCTCACTTCTCAGCAGCACTGAAGACATGGAAAGAGACCAGTTAAAATGGTTTGCTCTTGGTAGGCTCTTTCACTCCATGTAGTACCCAGAATAGTCTGAGTTCTTCAGCCGTGTGGCACTCAAAGGCTACTTGAAGAGCTACTTGGATCTGAACGGTGACTTCACTGTGCTCTGCCACTGCTCTGCTGTCTGTCCTCAAAGCTTTCCTACAGATTTCTCTCTACAGTAACGTGTTGTGTTCTCAAAGATAGTTGCCCAATCTTCTGTCTGACTTCTCCTTTGTCCACACCTTCTCCAGGGACTGGTGTATTTGGCTTGGTGCTTCTCCACTGTGGTGGCTTCTAGCCTGTGCCTAAAATGAGCCTAAAGCCATCAACGGGTGTTGGGAGAGGAGTTAGGAGTAAGATGCACAGCCATGGAACAGAAAACACACCCATATCCTTGGCCAATTGTAGGAGTGCTGTCTCTGCACTCTCACTGCCAGTCACACCCTACCCAGGTTCTCAGACCCGTCCAAGAACTTGATGAAAGTCACTCCACTCCTGCTTCCAATAGAGAACCCACAAGTACAAACTGTACCTGTGTCTGCAGCTGTCAGCATATTCTCTGCTTCTCTTGCTTCTCCTACAGGCTTTTTCCTCCATTTGTGACTTGCTTTTCACCCAGCATAAATGTGAGGGGGCTTTGGCAGCTAGTGCCTTGCATGTCTTTCACCCTTCTATGGCTCTTGAAGGGAAGGAAAAGAAGCAGCAAAGGGATGATAGCAACAAAGGCCATGACTGTGAAATGTAGGGAAAAATAGGAGGAGAATACTTACAAGGACTGGAATGCCAGCAAGAAAGGAAAGTGAGACTGTGACTGTATCTTTACCCTGTAGAGGTACAGTAAAGCATCTTCAGGAGGAGCCAGAAAAGACCTGGAGGACAACTGTGTAAAGTGCTGAATAACAGGGACTTTGAGTGAGAGACTGAGGAAGACAGCTAGCTGGACAATTACAGAGACAGGAAGGATTTTGCATTAGAAGAATCTGGCTTAAAATTCACTGGGTAGAAGCAGCAAGAGAAGGGAAAATTTATTCTCTGGTTTTCTTTTAACATAGATGAGATCGAAAAGATGTTACATACCCATGTATCTGAGAGCATCACATTTGCTCTGGTACCAATGAAATTAACAACTTGACACCACTTCTATTTTGTTTTCTCAAGGTGTGTTTTTTTTTTGTTTGTTTGTTTTTTTTTTTGTTTGTTTGTGGTTTTTTTTGTTTTTTTTTTTTTTTTTTTTTGTTTTTTTTTTTTTTTTTTTTTTTTTTTTTGTTTTTGTTTTTGTTTTTTTTTTTTTTTTAAATGTTCAGACCATGCCCAATAAACCTTACGGCTCTTAGGCCCCATGTCCTCCTCTCTGCAGCAGTCTAATAGCTTCTAAGCTGGGTACATCACAGGATGGCTCAGGCAACACAGGAGATCTATAACATGAGTTTAAATGGAGACAAAATAAATCTACCTCAGCAGCAGTCCCTGCTAAATCACTTCATAACACTGGTTGCTCTAAGGGTTGACTTTACTTCATAACCACTTTCTGAGCTTTATGTAGTGAGGCTAAAGGATAAAACACAAGCTCTCAAGTAAACTCAATCATATTGTAGTTTTTGAAAACATAGAAAGCTTTGAAATCCTTGCTATGTACTGCATCAATACTCTTTTTTTCCTCAATTCTCCAACCCAGCAGAATAACTCTCAGCTCTGGTTTTGTGATGCATTCCTTTGTGATAGGATATTCAAGGCCACATCATGCACTGTCTGTTGAAATGCAGTAAATATTTAATGTTCTGTTTATTTCTGTAATGGCCAAATGGAATTAATTTCTACCTATTTAACCAACCTGCATGTGTACATACACACACATAGACACACCCTTGGAGATATGCACATATTCATGTCTTAAAACTATGCAGAAACTGAGCGAAGGAAATTGGAAAAAGGGTATAATACTTTGCATTTTAAAAAATGTATTTTGTCCTCAAACTATTCCATTAAGTGAAGGCAAGAATATCCCCTTTATTCAGTATGGATGACAGAGGCCCAAGAGTGTATGCTTCACTCCAAGTGTGACAGGACAGATGGGGTGAATGTCTGGGCCACTACTTAGAATTGGAATGGTCCTATTAACCTGGACCTCTCTCATAATACAGAGAACAACCTAAAAGTTGGCAGTAGGCAAAAGCTTTAATTTAAAGGTGATTTGGCGGTCACTGAAGTAAGTCTATTTCCTAAAGGACAGATGTCCACTTAACTAAAGCCCTCCCAGATGACTTCTTGTTTGAAGCTCTGCCAGGTAAAGCAATGACTGAGTGGATGTGTCAACTGAAGCAACCTCTTGGAGTGAGCAGCATTCCCGACAGTCTGGGCACCAGCTCGGTGGCACAGGAACATTTGCTTGTGGCACATGGTCTCTTGGTAGGTCTGTCAGTCAGCTGCTTTATCTCAGCACTTTCAGAATGCAAGTATTTTTTTAAAAAAAAGCACTGCAATGTGAGAGATATTTGACAGTTTACATTTTAAAAATGGGGGGACACTGTGTTATTAAGATTGAAATACTGTAGTCAAATGGAATATTTTGCCCTACATAAATTAGGGGTTGGACGCCCATGGTTGGTTGTTTTATAGTCATGAACTATTTATCTGTCCAGCCTTAAGTATATGAAGTTTTAAATTTTTGTAGATCTTCTCAGAGGATACATCATAATAATTATAAAGAGAGAATGAGGTTTTTTTTGTTGTTGTTGTTTTGGGTTTTTTTTCTTGTGTAAGTTAGCATATGATCTGGGAATGGTGTCCTTATGGGGAGATCCCATTGATATGGCTTTCTACAGGGAGCTGCTTGTGCTGATCTGGTGCTGAATGAGTGTGCTTGTTATCTTTCTAGAGCTGTAGAATTGAAGATGTTACAGGATTCTGCATTTCATCAATAATGTTACTATTTGGTGACAAATATGAACCTCCGATATCGTCTGAAGAGAGATAAAAAGCCATCAAAGAAATGTGGAGATTGGCAGAATTATCATTAATTTTCTCATCAGGAGTATTCATTTAAAAAATGACCCACAAACACTCCAAAGAAGCAGCAGCAAATACAGTGAAAATGACAACAAATTATATTGAAATTCCATAAATAGAAACCAAGCTTAGCAATAGTAGGTGGGCCTTTTTCAGGCCTTTCTCCCATGCTCAGATGGCATCAGTAACAGTTTGGATGTGCCTGTTGTGACTTTGTGATTAATGACTGTCTCCTGCCACAGATGATCTGCTCTTTTTAATCCCACCTCTTATTGCAATAATATTGGACTATTTTATGAAAGACCATGAAATTAATAAGAAGTAAGCAAAAAAGAGATAATATTTCTCATGACCAGTTGACACTGCTGGAATTCACAGAAGGTCACCAAGTTTAGTGCTGCTGGGTTGGGCTTTTTTTTTTTTTTCTGTTTTATTTATTTTATTTTTAGGTTAACTCTGTGTCTGTTAGGATTCATACTATACAAACTAAGGTGAAAATGTTAACTGACAGGGGGCGATGGCTTAGTAGGGTCAGGAAGTAACTTCTATTCCCTTTCTTGCTCTGAATGGTGCAGAACAGTCAGATGGGTGCATACTGGTTGGTTTAGTTTTTTTTTTTCTCTGAATGAACAACTTATGGGCCTTCATGGAAAAAGGTGTCTGAACAAATGGGCTGGTGGACTAACCCACGGTGTAACTTGATTTCATCTCATTAAACATTTTTTTAAGATTAGGCTATAAATACATTTGAAGAGAAAATATCAAAATTTAATGTGCAAAAGATGTGTTCCTTGTTCATGTGTGAGAAAAGTAACACTTCCTGAGGAATTTAGGACAGTAATTGTAAGGCTTAGCTCTTCTGTTTATCTCCCAAAACTGAAGGTTGTGTGTCTGTCTTATCACCATCTGAATATCTTCAAATACCTGAAGGATCTCCTGGGACTTAGAACTAAACAAATGAAAAGTTGACCTCTGCATGGTCAGAGCTGCTTGTATGGCCAAAGAGATGACAAAAGTGGGCATTATATTATCAAATTTAAGGCTTTAGATGACTGAAAAGCAGGTGAAGCTTTTGGGTTTAGCTCTCTCTCCTCTGTAGACAGAAGCTCAGGTCCCAGGCTGACTTGGTTGAGGTTGCAGTGTGTTACACGTGGGGGTGAGGCAATAAACTTTAGATGGACATGTTTTCCCTCCACTGCCTCTGTTTTACAAGAACATCCTCTCTTTGCTGCTCCTCCAGGGGCTGCATTAATGTGTAGCACTGTAATAGCTGATCAGTGGAAACAAGGTACATCAACCATTAACCACATTGGAGTCAGGATACTGGAAAGAAGACAACCACTCCCCGTTGTTAGATAGCATGGCTGTCTGCTGGTGGCACTTCTCCCAAGGAGGGCAGCAGTGGAGCTGGAGTGATGTTGATGGAACTGAGGGTGTTTGGGAGGGAAGCTGTAGTGAAGGAAGAGAGGCATGGCTGAAACCTGTGGGGCTTCACCTTCCACAGTGCCTGAGGCAGCTGTCACTGAAGACCTGCGAATGGTGCTTATGGCTTTTGAGGGGCCTGGATGTGCCCATTATTTTTTAGGATGTTTTTACAGTATTGGTAACTGCTTGGTTCTGAAATTCTTTCTTTCCCCTAGTTTTAACTTTTGGCAAATGTTTTGTATCTGAAAAGATAACTATTTTTTAAAAATATTTTTATGATACCTTGAACTAACCATGTAGCAAGATTTTTTTCACTCTGTTTAAATGAGTGACATCAGTTTTTGTTTTTAATAAGTATTGAAGAGAATGGAAGATAAAATTACTTTATCCTGTGGTGGATGCATATTAAGTCAACAATGTGTTCATCATTTAAAGTAATTTTATTTGAATTTATTTTTAAAATTTACTTCAGCCTCTTTCAAATTTTTATGTGATGTTCTTTACTATTGGAATTATTATTCCAAACTCCACATTGAAATTCTATTTTTATTAGTTAAAGGGTATTTGTGAGCTACAAACTCTTGGCTGTCTCTAATATTCTATGTGTCTACAAACTTTTGCAAAAAATTCCATTTAGTGTGGCCAGTTCAGGGCACTAGATGCTTTAAAGAGTCAGTAAGGATATCTGGTTCCTAGATAAGGCCTCAAAATTTTTAGTAATATCTAAACTGAGGATTAAAAAGTTATAATTTTCCAAAGGTTTCCATTACATTTCCTATTCTGCCTACTGTGCATTGTACATTATTAAAGAGTACTGTTCTGACATGCCCCCCAAAGAAGTGAATTAACATTTCTCGTGAACTCTGTTCTTTGTGAAGAAGTAATAATGACTCAAGCAGCTCCAAAAGTTTCTCAGATGAATCAGAATTTATTACTTGTAAAATTAATGCCCATTACATTCACTGATACTGTGCATAAATTGTCATTTATAGAAAAAACACTCTTTTTAATATTTGCCCTTATTGATAACAGATCTGTGACTTGTATAGACAACAGGGTCAAATGCAGGACATGAGTGACATAATTTGTGAGACTTTAGCTTCATATTGCTCATCGACTGCTCTCTTTACATACCTTTTCCTTTGTCTCTAAAGCAATTCTAGTTGCCATTTGTTTCAGCTCTCAGATGACAGAAGAGTCCATTCTAGCCATCTAAAAGATGAGCCCTGACTTGTGCTTTGGATTGGGTTTGAAGCATTTTGAGTGCTACCATTTGTAGAGAAGTTCTCACCTGCCAAGGTGGACCCAAGCAAAGTCAAAATTCCTGCTGGTGCTTTTTATTGGTGGTGTCGGTTAATTTTGTTTGGTTTGTTTTTGTTTTTCTTTTAGTAGAGTCCATTGTCTTGCTATTGGTTTAGTTTAGCTTTTCTTGAAAAGCTTATTTCTCCCTCTTGAACTAAATCCTTAAATTTTTTAGGCATGCAACTGTTTTTGCCAACTAGTCCCACAGCTGAAAGAAGACATATGCAAGTCAGGAGAAAGAGGAGAAATATACAGGTCAGGTATCATGAACTAAGAAACGTCATAACTAAGAAGATGCCTTCAAAAGAAGTTCCTTCTGAAGAAAATGGGTTGATCCACCTCTCATTTGTTGACTACCAGTATTTATCAATGGCTCCTCTGAGTTTAGGATATAACTACTGTGTTAAGAGCAATTTGTTGATTTCTGCTTCCTGTTTTTAGTAGGACTAGAAAAATCAGTCAGAAGAAAGTATATTAAGACATAAAGTGGGGATTTAGACTGTTTTATAGGAACATACTTAACCTCTCTGTACAATTCTCTGTCTGTGTAATGGGGATAATGTATTTAACTACATCACGAGAAGTCTGAGGATTAATTGGTTAATGAATTCATAGAACCCTGAGCATCAAAAGTGCACTCTAAATGTTTCCCATAGAAATTTCTCCATTACCTAAAGAGAGAGGAGAAAAAAACCTTAATTCATTGCTTTAAAGAGCTGTGCAAATTCCATCAAGAACACAGATAATTAAAGTAATATTAATAGATTTTTAGGTCTTCATTTTCCCGTAGAGGCCAGGTGTCCCTGATTTTTTTTTTCCTTTTCCCCTTCAAGTAACGTCCCTGACTCACTTGTCAAAGGCTGAGAAGCAGAAGTGCCGGTCTAGCTTTGAACTTGATCCCCACAGTGGAGTTACAAGGTTAAATAAATGGGGTGGGTTGTTTTTTTTCTTTTTTTTAAACTGAGCATAACACTTGGAAAAGATTTTCTCTCCCCCCTCCCCCAAAGTATTTTTAGGCTGTATGCACTCTTGCCTATGTCTGTTCCTCAGTCCCAGTTGAAGATTTCAAGGGAGACGAGGGCTCTATATTGTTTCTCCCTCGTATTGCAGATAGGGGGAGGAGGTGGTTATTAGAGAGAAGCGCTCTCGCTCGCTCTCTGTTTCTCCCTCTCTGGCTGATAGCACTTATCTCTCGCTCTCTCTCCTTCTCCTAGGTGATCCATTTCTAGGCAACGTGCTGGCTGGTGCTGGAGCTGCCAGCTCTCTCTGCATCCCACCAGCAAAGCAAGCTCCAAAAGCAACCTGCAGACAGACCATCATCTGCTTTCCTCTGCCTCGCTCCGGGTTCTCCTCCTCTCGTTTCTGCCCTGTCCAACCACCACCTTGCGCGACAGAGACAGCACGCTGGGCTCCATTGGCAGATTTTCTTTTTTTTCCCCTCCAGTTGCGGGAAGCGATTTTTCCAAGCCAAGGGTGGGGGGAAATCTCTGCATTACTATCTGCATTACCTTGAAGTTCACTTTGTTTTTTGGCCTCCGGGGGGGCTTTTCCTGCAGGAATCTGGCTGCTGGGAGCGGGATCGCCTGCTCCCTCGGTCGCCCGCTCCTCCCACCTCGCTGAAGGCGAGCTATTTGCTGCGGGCTCCTGGGGCTTCTCCGGCCAAGAGGGTTTGTGCGTGTCTGCTGGTGTGTGTGCGTGTCTGCTGGTGTGTGTGCGTGTGTGTCTGTGTGTGTGAGCGTGTGCGTGGTGTGGGTTGGAAGTTGCTGTGCAGCAGCGGGACCGAGCGGATCCTTGGACCCGGCGGAAGGATGGGGATTGTCTGACCAGCAGAGGCGTCTGCTGCCCGCGGCGGCGCCCGGGCTGGATGGATTTGCTGCCGGCGCTCCCAGCAATTCTGGTGCTGCCCAGGAGCCCCGCGAAGTGACGCGGGGTTTCGCCGAGGAGAGAAGCGCTCGGAGCCTGGGGCTCGCTCCCTGACCAGCCGCGGCTCTGCGCCAGCCATCGGGATTTACACACTCCTCCGGCTGCACCTCTAACTCTTGGGCTTCCTGCGCTGCACTTGCCTCCCCGGCAGCACCGTTTGGCGAAGAGATCTGTTGTTATAAAGCCTGGACCTCCGGAGGAGATGGAAGTTTTCTCCCTCATCCTGGTCGTGTCCGTCTGTTGGACTCGAACCTGGAAAGCGGCGATTGCAGATTCAATCATTCATATCGGTAAGGGGGTGCTGTGCCCGCTGATGCTGCTGGACACTTTTCCAGCTCTCCTTTGCAACCTTCCCTCTCTTGGAAGGCTTCTCCCCCCTCCCCCCGCAGCCCCCACTCTCTTTTATCGCTTGCTCGCTTTTTCTTTTTTTTTCTTCTTCTATTTTTTTTTTTTTTTCCGTTGTTTAGTCCCCGCTTTCCACCAGGACCTCAGGCGTCCTCTTTTTCCCCTACCGCGCTGTGTAAAGGTTTCTTGGCGGCGGGGTATGTGCGTGCTTTAGACCTTGAGGTTTTGATGAGGCTGATGATGGGGGGCCCAGGGCTCGGGCACTTCCCCAGTTCCTTAGCTCCAGCCTCCCTTCCGCCTGCCCCAGCTCGCCCTCGGCCGGGGGACACCCCACGCCTCCCCGTGTTCCTCACACCACGGTGACAGCCACGCAAAGCCCCCACCCTCCCACACTTTTCCTTCCTTCACACCCCCCATCCCGCCTTCCTCTCCCGCGGCGGAACAGGTGGTTTGGCAACGTGAGCGCTTCCCCTGCCGCGGGCGGGCAGGGCGGCCGCGGGGTTGGGGGGCTCCGGCCGTCCGGCACCCGCTTCGGGCCGCCACCCCGCGGGCCCCGTGTGCGCCTCCCCGAGCCGCGGCTCCCGGCAAGAGCAGCGGCCTCCCCTCCATCCCGGGGGCAGGGGGCAGCTGGGGTGATGCCGGTGCACGGCGCTGCCCGCACTCCCCGCCGCCCGCGCCCCCTCGCTCCCCGTTATCCCCAGCCATCTCCGGCACGGCAGCCCTCGCTCTCGGCGGGCGCATCCCTAGGAAGCGCCGAGTCCCGCTGCCGAGCGGCGCTCGGTTCCCGCGGCTGGCGAGAGCGAGTGGCCCCCCCCTGCGCCGGCCGGGGATGCGCGGGGAGGGAGAGGAGCGGCGATGGGGAGATGAGGAGAGGAGGGCGCTTCCCCCGCGGCCGCTCGCCCATCTGCAGGCACCGCACGCAGGCGGAGCGGGGGCGGGCTGCCGGCCGGCGCCGCGCTGCCCCGGGGAAGGTGCATTTCGGGGCAGGGTCCCGCCGGGGTTTTGGGGAGGTTTCTGGGGCGGTGCCGGCCCCGGCTGTGGGGAAGCTGCCGCTCTCCCCGGGATTGGCTTTATAAAATATGTCTGCCGGTGCTTGTCGTGGGGATCCGTAGCGGATTTCTGTGAAAGGGGAAGCGGGGAGAGCGTTTGGAAAGCCCGGCCGTCAGGCGCGTTCCTGCAGGACCGATATTGGGGCAGCGGTGCGCTAGCCCTTCGTGTAGCTGTCCCCGAGCCCGGAAGGCACCGTTCCCCTTCGGTACTGCAACTTTATAGGGGTCAGTCCTTTTGGCTGTGTGCGACTGGAGCAGCAAATATTGCTCAGGAGAGGTAGCGCTCTGTGCCCTCCTTTTAAAGGGAGAAGGACTTTTTCAGTTCTTCCCAGTTGCAGACTGTTAAAGCGACACTAGGAGACAGTTACGTCTTAGCGTTTCTTTCTTAAGAGCTTGTATCAAACGATCACATCCTAGGATTTGGGGGGAAACTTTGTGTAGCATATGAGGAGTTTCTTTGCAGTCCACTGTCGCCCATCCTCCTGGCTAAAGCAGCGCTGCTGGGCAAGCTGTGTGCCTTTGCACTGCCATCAGGGGAGACGGTAGCTATTTTCCCCCTCGTGTTAATGAAAATTTGTTTGGTTTGTTTGGCTATAAAATTGTTGTTTTATGTGATAAATGCAACACATTTTAACTCTTATTTTTTTTTTAAATAATGCTGTTAGTGATTAGATACATCAACACAGTAAGTCCTCATTGAAAGCCAAAAAAAAAAAAAAAAACAAAAAAAACAAAAAAACAAACAAACAACAAAAAATCCAAAACAAAAAACCCCCAAACTAGCAGAATCAAAGCAGCTGCTTCTCACACAATTTGTTTTGAGACACAATTTGTACAGCTGACAAGGGGATCAGGTCTTTTTATAGACTTCTTTATGCTACCGTGAAAATGGAAAACTATTTAACTGTTACACAGAGCTTTAAATCTACGAAAATGAATACTCTGAAAATAAATTACCTGAAATCAGAACTGTTTTAACAGTAAATGAGTATGCAGCTCAATATTCCAACTTGTACAGCTCACAGATGAAAATTTGGCCCCAAGTAACACCACTGTATTTTGTGAACTGGTCTTCTGACCCCCTTTTGCCTTCCTCCGCTTGTATTAAATAAGTATATGTATAAAATATTTAGACATAAGTAATAAACTATATTTAAATGAGTGAGCAAAAGCAGCAGCAGGGTACTCTGAAGAATTTAACTACAGAAGAGTTCACAAAGCCAAAGAAAAAACTAAAATGCTCAGTTCAGGGAAAAAGAAATACTACCAGAGGTAGTACTGATGCCTTGGGCAACAGACAGAATAAATGCATTATCTTTTTTTCATTCTGCAGTGCTAAGATATTCAAGTGGAAAATATTTTCCCATGTTTGAGAGGGGCAGATGGTCATAAGAAATAACATGTTACCTGTCCATACCCATACATACTTTTTTCAGTATAATACACAAACTCTTTTGCTTTCCTACGTTTTATTTTATGTGTTTCCTGTAAAAGGATGCTTTCTGTCTCAAAGTATTTTATCAGTCATCCCTCAGACAATGCCAAAAAAATGTTACAATTTAGTGAGTAGACATTAATGACTTGGTGATGTCAGTGGGAGGGATACAGTGACTGGTTATCTATCTATGATAATGCCTTTTCTCTTTCCTGTCTTCTGTGTTCAGATTTTACTTTTTGATCTCTAGAGAAGGTCTGTGTATATGTAACTGTGCACATTTTAAAAAAGAAGGTTTTCCTGTATCATATTTTAAACATCGGTAGAGCTGCCTATAGTGTGTACGTTTCTGCTGCCCTGCTATTATAAATAGGAACTGGCAGTTCAGAAGGACTACATTAAGCAGTCTTGTGAAAATGGTGAAATGAATCTACTCCACTATAATTTTCCTTACCCTTATATAAAAAAGAAAGGGGCAGGGTTACCATGTCAAAACTGTGCAATCCTGTATTATGCTGCTTCTCTCAGCCCATGCATTGATTGAGTAATTTCATCAGTCCCACATTACTTGATTGCTTAGAAGTTTCCTAATGATCTGTATGCTGTAGGAAGAATCTGAAAGTCGTGAGTGGAATGGTAATGATTCTGTGTTTTATGAGGCTATTCAAAAAGTCGCTCTGATTTATGTAGCTCGAAAGCTCCCAAGTCTTTGAGATTAGCCACGCTGCCTGATATTTCCTTCATACATCAGTCGTCCCACACTCCTCACTCCCTAAACAGGAGTTTAGAACAGTGTTTTAATTAAGCAGGGATTAGGTGGCATTCCTTGTCAACCACACAATTTGCGTATGCTTTGTATCTTCTACCGCTGATAGTCTTATGCTTTCATATTTTGTGCTTTGTGCTCATTATTTTCCCTTGATATGTACATAGTAATACATCTCTGCATGCTTATGAATTTCCTATTGTGCTTATAGAAACATATAGGCAGATATATGTGTATTAGGTGCTGCAAAATCGCCTAGGGCAGCAGGCACATAGTGTGGTACAGAAGTTTTTGCTGAAAAATACAGTATTTTTGAAGGCTAATTAACCTAGTTCAGCCTCCCTGATTACCTCAAGTTGGTTTTTATGTTTATCAGTAACTTAAGTCATACAGTCAGCTGAGTATCGCCCTTGGCTTTTTTATTTTTAAAGGAAATGTCATAAATATATATAAGATTTAGTTATGTATTATATATGTTTCTACATATAATATACATCTGTTTTTATTATATTTATAGATACCCTTTTTTCTTCCTGAGAGAGAAAGTCAGTTCTGCCCTTACCTTACTCCTCTCAGCTTTTAGACTTTGTAGGCCAGGACTGCTGCATTCCTTGTGTTGGACAAGTTCCCAGCATTGCTGGGTCCTGAGTTTTGGCTCATACCTTTCAGCTTTCTGTACCATGGTTAATGATATCAAGGCAATTCCAGCATGGGGTCTATAGCCTGTTTCTTCTCTTGATATTGGTGGTGACGAAAATGTAATTTTTTTCCTGTAAAAGAAAGGGATTCTTGTTGCTTGGTGGTATTCCTGGCCACGTTTCTTCTTGTAAGCTCATGTGCCACAGTGCAGCTTGGGTTGTGTTGTGAATTGGTAATAGGAATTTAATTTGTTGTACTATTGGTGAAGCCTCATTAGGAGGTATGTAGTGTATGCCACTAACTGTTCATTACAGTACTCTCACATACGTTTGTAAAGCACAGGACACGCAAGCAAACCAGATTTATTGAAAACAAATAAATCTCTGTGTGCCTGTAGTGCCCGCAGGGGAGCATTCAGGCCCCCGTTGTCCCTGCTTTAGGATGCGAGAAGGTTACTTGCTTATTTTACACACACCTATGAGTGAGGACCTGGAAGCCAGTGTGCTGGGTCTGAGCAGCCAGGAGGTTCTATTAGAAAGTATGTTCTACTTCAGTGCTCAGGCTGCGTGATGAACTCTCTGCTTCTGTGTGTGTTATTTCTGACACACTTTCCCAGGTGCTTAGATTTGTGGCAGCGCTTCAGTCCCTGTGATGTGTGTTAGTTGCTCTGTAGCTAAAGAGGGATGACTTTGCACGCCATAGATTAGGGCTTGCCATTATCCAAAGGCATGTTTGCCATTAGGTGTCACTGCTTTCTGGAGTGTTTCTTAGTCATCGTCAAAGCTTGATCCAGAGTCTGTCATAATCCAGGTGAGTTGCTTAGTTGACTTCAGAAGATTTTAAACTGAGCCTGTGGATTGCTGACCGCAGCAGGCAGCTCCTTTTCGTGTTCTTAAATAACTCCTAGTGTTATATCAGGTTCTTTGTTCTTTATAAAGGCAGAGTAAAAAAAAAAAAAAAAATCAACCATCCGTTTTCAAGTGGTGCCCTACCAAATGTCTGACATGGCAATCACTGCTGCTGCTCTGTGCTTTCACATGACTACTTAGGGATGCACTGAGCCTTTATTCTCACAATGCCATCTCTGAAAAAACACACTGGAGAAAAATCTTTCAAGACTGTGACTACATAAACCTACCAACTAAGGTTCATTTAACTTAATGAACAAAGGCATTAAGTATGGTTCTCTTCCACTCCCTGGCCCTGTAAAGCAAGTGGTATTGGCAAGAGATGACTTCTGTAAGCCATTAGGTTACTCCCTAGATATAGACTTGAACTTACATCATTTTCTTCCATTTGATATATAGCTATCTATAATCTGCCATGACAGCCTGGTTTTGGCTGAAATTTATTGGAGGCTTTTGCCTTTTGAGTTGGGGTTTGTATTTTCACTCCTTGTTACTACTACTCCACTGCTTGATAATTTTTCAGCACAGTAAAAAAATGGGTTTAAAAACAGTTTATGTGAAAAAGTAGTTCTATTTGGCTATCAGTTTCTAATTAGTTTTCTTAATTACCTGGGTTATATATGAGAACATGGTAACAGTCTTTTAATCTACACACTCTCCAGACACATTTTTGTTTGTATCTTCGGTGTTTAAAAACTTATTAGGCACAGGTAATTAATTACCACTTATGTTTGGACTTATAAGTGACCAATAAGAAAAGGAAATAATATTCTAGTATTTTTAGCAATTATAGGAAAAGGATCAAACTTTGAAAACATGTTTTGCACATATATTATGACACATGATGGCATATGCCAAAGATTGATTTCAGGTCACACATTAGTAATTAGGCAAATTCAGATACCTTTCTGCATCTGCAAATTCAGTTGTCACTGTTTTTTCTTTTTTCAGTTAGATTTGAATTCCAGAAGTAGTCAGTTACTATCTAAGCTGGTGAAATTTTGAAGAAAACCTCCATTTCAGATTCTGGCTTGGCTTTTGTGTCAAAAATTGGACAGCTCCAAACCTGTGCATCCTACAGTCCTATCCTGTAGTCCCTACAGTCCAGTTCATGGCTCTGCTCAAGCTCACACTCATCTGTGAGAGCCCCAGATACAGTTTGTGCTACCTGGAGGTGCCAAGAGACAAGTATGACTGTCACAGCCCGAGAGTAAGGCAAAACAGGCAGGTTCCTGCACCCTGACAGAGTGGCTGGGAGCTGCTCATGGAAGCCCATGTTGCTTTGAAGTGTTTTATACCCCAGGCTTGTGTTGTAGCAGCTGGCTCCCTACAGGGCTTCCTGCACCCAGATGCACTTCCTCTCCTTCTGTGGTGTTCTGTTATCTTCCTGCACCGTGTGTTATGTCCATGAGGAAGTAGTTGCTGTCCTGTTGCTTGCCGTAGTTACCAAAATGAGCAACGTTGGCCTTTTTCAGAGTAATGTTGACTGGCTTCCCCACTCATCTAAGCTAGCAGATTGTGTTGGGACAGGTGCAGTACTGAGGAGGTGCTGTGTGACATGTGCCATGGAATGTGGGCTAAGTGCATGTTGGATAAGTTTGGTGGGGTGCTGGTTAATCCGTCCTCAACACCAGGTAAGGGAGGCCTGGGCAAAGCCTTCTGGGCACAGCTTTTAGCTGGCTTGTGCATTTGACACAGCAGATGGAGAAGGGGAAGTGTCGTTGTCACCCATTACAGAGGCGAAATATAATTGTGTATCGCTTTCATAGTAATTTAAACATCTAGACTGAAATGGAACCATTTAGAGGAGGAGTGAGTGAGGAAAAGGTGCCTTTCTTGCTGTATCTTTCTGGATTTCCCAGGAGCAGGGGAGTTTGTACAGCTCTTTCTGGATTTCCCCATCAGGGCAGTTTCCTCTGCTATTCTTCCATACAAGTGTCAGGCTTTGGTTTCTGGTTATTGTTGGCCAAGCAGTTGTGAGAGCTGATGGAGTAAGGGAAAGATTCTCCTGTGTCTGCAACCACTATAATTAATAAAGGCTTATGTGATTTGGAGAGTTGTAAGTGATCTCCCTAACAGGGAGGACAGGCTGAAATTGAAGGTTAGTGAAATGAAATGAAATGTGCTGGTGTTTGGATGACAGTTCTGAAACCTGGCAAGGGAGCGTGTTTGATGTTGTGCACTGCTGTAATTTTGTAAGCTTCAGAATTTATGTCCTAGTTTCAGTGATAATATACTTAATTCAGAGAAGGATGTATTTTTTGTTCTGTATTGTACCGCAGAGTGTACTTCAGCTGGAGAGACTTCTTCCTGCTTTGGTCTGAGACTCACCACAAAAGCTCAAGGAAGGGATATTCTGAGAGCTCTATGTGCTGCATTAAATAAAAAAAATTAAAAAAAAATTTAAAAAAGAAAAAAAAAAAGCCCTCATAAAAAGTGACACTTAATGAGAAAGGATAATACAGTAACTGTAGCATTTCTGTGTAACATTAAAGTTATGGTGGAAGAGGTGGTACAGAGGCAATTACTCTAGTTTTAGTCAACTGTAAACTGATGGATTTGTAAGAGCAGCGTTAGATTTAAAGTAGATTTCCATTATACCCATTAGATGTGGAATGATGGGGGAGTAGGGTAGAAAAGATGAAAGGGAAAAAGTTTCTTGAAAGTTGTGCTGGGTTTATCTGACAAGCTCTATACTTGAGAGAAAATTGAAAAAGAAAATGAGTAAAAATGCAAGGAGGGGAAGAAAATAAGATAACAAAGGCGAAAGCCACTAGTTCTGTCTGTTGCTATTTCTTTGGGAGCTCTATAATGTTCCTGTAAATGCTATGCTCAATGGAAAGGTCCTGAACCAGAAAGGGGAAAAATGTGAGGATACAGAATTTACAGACTTTACATGAGGAGTTATATGTGTATTTTAATGTATTAGATAACAATCTGTGCTGAAATGCTAATTATTCCTAATAGTTATATTTGCTTTATCCATGAATAAAATGTCACATATCTAATAAAATATGCAGTGAAAAAAATTGTAAAATTCCTTTTGGAGCTTTTCATGCAGATTTAAAGGATTTAATACCTTATTTTTTCATTGCTTTTAAAAACATTAACTTTCTGTAATCAGTTGGATTGCTAAGGCCAATATCCAGTGAACCTAACACTAATCGCTTGCTTTGCAGAACAATTTTTTGTTAGTCCAACCATATCTTTCTCAGAGGCTTAAATGGAGTTGGTGATTTCATTATAATAATTCACTTGTGATAAATCAAAATCAAATAGCAGCACTCGAGTGCTGTGGAAAGGAGCTCCGGATGAGAGCTCTGGAGAGAGCAGAGGATGGTGGAACAGCAGACCTGAATGCCAGGCCTGGATTTGCTGTGCAACCCCAACACAGATATATCAATTTTGCAAACCCATTTTTAAATAGAGAAACAAAACTTTGCAGAGGGCAGGCTTCTCTGCCTTGGAATGCCAACTCCAGAGCTGTGTTTGGGACCCAAACCTGATGACAGACTTGCTTTGGTTTTAAAGCATGCAGGAACTCATCTCAGTCAAGCTCAGGCTCCTGAGCCTTTGGGGTGTTTTGAAGATGTCAGTTGTATTTCTAAGGTGCCAAGACACTACTGTAGAGATATCTCACTGATTACTGTCTTTATTATAACTTGTCTGGCTGCGCTGGAAGCCACAGTAGGGGTATCTCCAGACCAAACATGACTAAGCAAGGATGTTTCTTTTCGTTTATCCGTTGCCATCTTGCAATCTTTATAGTGTTCAATTTAAACATTTGAGAACCTTAAAACTATTTAATGTACTAGAGGGTTGGCAAAGGGAAGAAGACAGCAGAAAAGACACAGTTCTTGCTCAGTGAAGCCACTGTAGAACAGTGGCAGTGTATGGACACTGCATTAAGTGCAAATGAAAGAGCTATTTTAGGTCATGCTAATTTCTCCCTTTCACTGTTTGTATTAGTCTCTTTCTCTCTCGTATTCCAGGCTCATGGCAAGAAGTTGCAATGGTCACTCTGTTCTGTGCTCTTAAATACCTGCTTTAACGTACAGGAAGTAAAAAGTTAAATACACCATAACACAAATATTTATTATTTGGATAAAACTGTTTTTTTCTCTGTAAATTTCTGGGGTTTATGGAGAAATGTGGAATTCCACCTATTTGGCCTCTTTTGAGACATACACCTCAAAAAGTTGGTTATAATTTGTAAAGGTAATCTTCCTTCAGCTCTCCTCTTTGTGAATAAATGGGCTAAAGCGGTATTGAAGTATATCCACTGACGTATTTGCTACAAATACTTTTAAAAATTTACATTCTGGAGGTATTCTAGCTCCATTCTACAGGTTAATAGCAAGCACTTGGGTATGTATTAATGCATGCATATACTGTATATACTGTGTACACACCTTTTCAGTAATTGGAAGGACTGTTCTTATTGAAAATACTTGACTGTATTTTTCTTTAATTTGGGACAGCAGTAGTTTCCACCCTAAGTAACAACATGAAGATTTGGGAGGCTTTTAGCTTGCAGGCAGGAGGCCATAACGGGAATAAAAGTTGTGAAATGGCACCCCACTGTGCTGGAAGCTGTACAAATATAAAACAAAAAGTTGGCTGTCAGATTTGAAGCTGAACTGAAAGAGAGGGCTTGGATCTCTCTGGGACTCAGTTTGTACACCTGGAGACTTCTGTGTCTTTTAAGAGGCGGATTCACTCATTCATGTTTGTGAATGATCACTTTGGATACAAATGGATGAAAGCAGGTAGAAACGTTTACAGGGATGACCTGTCAGGGCAGATGCTGCGTGGCTGATGTCAAAAGTTCCTGATTGGGGCTGTGAGGTGAAAGAGCTGACAAAAAATGAAGGGCAACAATGTGTTTATTACCCTACAGGATGTTATTGCCAGCAACGTGGATTAAATTGGCCAAATACAAGCAATCATTACCTCATCAGCTGCTACCATGTTACTCTCTGGGTTTACCTCCTACAGGAAAAAATGCATGATTATGCGCATGCCCTCTCACTCTGTCGCACTTAGATAAGTATTTCTTAGTACAGTTTTGGAAGACTAGGTAGGAAGAAAACACCCCCTTTTATTGAAAGTGGAACGATATGTGTTGCAAAATCCCCTAATTTGTTTGAAAGAGATATTTAAGTATAGTCAGTGGTTCTGAAAGTATCTGCAGGCTGCTTTGGTAGTCTTGTGAAGTTTTTGTATTGCTGTGGAAATATTATTGAAACAATCTAGAGAAATTATTTTCCAACTCCTTGAAGTAGCTCTCCTGTTCTGGAATTGGATTGCGTCCTGGAGGTACATGAGAAATGCTCATTTACTTGAAAAAGTCCTCCCATTTTTGCCAGTGTTGCCAAGAGTATAAGGGCCTACATTAAATAAAATGGCTGAAGGCAGTGGGCAGGAAAAACCCATGTTCTCTGCCACAGAGCTGCTCTGGGGAATGTTCTGGTGGTGCCTTCTATGTGGGAGCTTTGGAAGGGGATTGTGTTTAGCAGTGGTGGGAGTTAGCTGAGTGGAGAAAGGGTGCCGGAGGCATGAGTGATGAGCAGTGCAGGGTACCTTCAGGGAACAGCAGGAAATATTATGTGGTTTGGAGACTGGGCTTTATATTCGGGACAGGCCTCGTAGGGGAGGTATAAGTCTAAGCATATGAAAAAAGTTGGGAAATCCAGAGGAGCAAGAGATTGGAATGGCACAAATATTACTGAAAAGCTTAATAACATAATGCAACTGGTGCTTTGAGAACAATATAGCTAGAAGATAATATTAAGTTTTAAAGAAACTAAATTACAGATTAGAAAATGGGATTGTTTCTCCCTGTCTAGACTCTATAGTTTTACCATAAAGCATTTGATTTGCGTGGTAGATCTTAGGTTTTTGGGGTTTTTTCAGCCAACAATTGTACCTGTTTACTTGGCAGAGAAGTGAGATCCATTTTACCTTTGTATTGTTTAATACCCTTGTACACAGATGCAAACAATGAGTACTGAAGTTTCATCTTCCACTCCTCTCCTCCCAGGGTAACTCTGAATGTATTGTACCTTCCTGTGCCTTGGCACTGCCTTAGTATTTTATTTCATAGGCTGCTCTGTACCGTGCCCCCTTTTAAACTCAGCTTCTGTGGCTGGTGAGTAGGAGGAAGGGATGCACACAGCCACAGCTTCTGCTCCATTGACTTTTGACCTAATTTAGGAAGGAAGGAAAGGGTAAATAATGCAACCTGCTTCTGAATGCAAAGCCTGCCATGACTTTCATGGAATTGAGGGGGTGAGTGGTGCTAGCTTTCTCCTCATCTCAAATAGCTGCGTAGCTTGCTTTAAAAGTTTCTTCAGTGAAGCTCCGGAGTGGTGAGTGTGGATCTCCTTTCACACTTATCTCGTGGAAGATGTCCTCATTTGGTCTGGTTTTCTGTCAACATCAACCTTGTCCAACCCCCATCCAAGGCAGCAAAGGCACAGCCAGTGGCTTGTGTTTCCTGTAAATGAGACACATTAAGACTTGGGATAATAGTTTTTTAGAATATTTTTCTGTTTGAGATCAGTGATCTTCAATAGCAGGTAATGATGTATCGGAAGGACAAGGTAAATAGTGCCTCAGGGGAAGGTAGATAATGATAGCATCTGGAAACTGCTATTGCTGAAAATCATCTGCTCAGGATTTAGTATTAAAAAAAAAAAAAAAAAAAAAAAAAAAAAAAAAAAAAAAAAAAGGTCTGTTCATTAAAGTACTGTGGGATTGGAGATTTTTAGCATTTTTTTAAAGGGATGCATTTTCCCCCCATTTTTTCTAAGACTGCCAGATGTCCCTGAGCCTAGAATTAATTGGCTCTTTGTGTTGTGTCAAGTAAGGAGTACGAGTGTTTTCAGAAAATACCAGGTTTACAGACCTCCACAGAGAACATGAAAGGGAGAGAGGGGCTAACTTTCTATAAAAATGGTCCTTGCATCATTTCGTACCACTAACATGGAGTAACAAATAGAATATTGAAATTGCTGGTGCTGGAGCTTTGGAAGCTGTTGGGAACATCCCTGGTGCCCTCATCCCTTCATTCTGACTAATCCTCCCTTCAGAACGAGCGTGTGCTGACTTCTTTTGCTGTCACCTCCAGGCATCTGCAATGAGTAAACAAACTTCTGCTCCTCAGAAATAACTAGCATTTGGGTTTTTTGAAGGAGGTTCAGGAGTCGGGGCCATGGAGATGTATTTTGTTGTTGGCATTGCTTTAGTAATACAGTGGAGGTTTCTTGTTGCGGTTCGTTTCACAAATTCCTCCTGACCATTTTGGATTTGAAAGTATTTTATCATTTTTTAATACTGCTTTTTCAAAGGCCACTTCTTAAAATATATGGAAGGCAGTGAATGGCAGCAGTCATAGATGTAAGCTTTGAAATGGCCCTTTTATGGAGGGGTTTGAGAAGTATGTCTTGGAGCCATTGCATTAAAATTCCAAAGCGTTAACTTAAATGTAATAATGCTCTGACAAAGTGCTACTACCATCTGCTAGTGAGAATTAGTAATATTTTAAAATATCCATAATTCCCAGAAAGAGCAGAGGAGTCATGGCGTGAAGAAAAGTCCAATTCTAAATTAGTATTTTAGTTCAGGAAGTTGCAAACTCTTTGTGGGGACCAGTAACTACTTGAGGTTTTGTGTCACACTCTCAGCTCCCATAAGGGAGTAAATATTTGTGGTGTATGACTAGAGTAGTGCCTGTTTCTAAGTGTTTCCAGCTTGCTCCACAGTTTTGAAGCAGAATTCATTTTATTTACAATCACTTCTCATTCACATCACAGCAAAAATTCAGTGGTAACTACAAATACAGTTTGCATGGTAAAATAACAGGGGAGTGTGCTCCCCATGGATATCTAAAAAGAGTCGTTCCTTGTAATATAACTTTTGTAGACTGGGAGGCAGTTCTTTGTTCAGTGTTCCTGTGGGGTTTTCAACACCACCTGAAAACTCTGCCCATTCTGCTGTGTGAAGGTTGGTCTGCACTGAAGAGTATGATTTGTGGCTGGAAATGTTCTTGGTACCAGAACATCTCCATTCCTAGACTTCTCTCAGCTGCATATGCCGAAGTAATTCAGCTTCTGGTAAGAAGACGGTCTGACCCGTTTTGAACCTATTCCAAAAGCCAGTGTAGCTTACACTGTTAGGAAATGCTTTTTGTATCAGTAATAAAGCTACTTTACTCATATTAGCAAACAGCCAAATCTTGCACAATATTTAAAGGTGGGAGTACGAGGAGAAATCTAGTAATGATAGACTACACATAGCTGTTGGATTGTTGAGGAACGATTTTGGAGATCCCTGTTAAAAGATGCATTTTATAAACATTCCATTTGAGGAGAAAAGGAAAAATGTGGCCATGTAGAAGCTTTTCTCATGTCTTTCTCTTCTCCCTCCTAAAAAGGATTCACTGAGTTTCATTTATTCAGAGTCTTGCATGTACTATAACTAATATTTTTAACTCACTCTATAAATAATTTGATCAAATCTCAGATGCTTTTTGCTGAAATAATCTACATCAGCATTTCTTGCTGAATTGCAGGTACTGCGTGTATGTCCACAGGCCTACTGGTACAATGGCCATGTGGTCCATGTAGCTAAAACAGGCTAAGTCAAATTCTCCCCAATTATAAACCAGTTCTACCCTGCATTATTATTTTGTATTATTTCTTTTCCATGCTAGAAGTACAGCTGATACCGATTTTGTGTTTGAGGAGTCTAGTCTTTAACTTGTTATTCTGGGTATAAAGATCTTCACCTCTTCCAAAATGCCCCTCAGAAACCCACATTGCTTTCCTCGTTTTTCATGTAGACAGGCTGATTACCCGTAAAGTTACTTGTTTGAGAAAAGTAACTGTAAATTCAGGATGAATGAAAGATTTCTTGGCTGTCTCTTACTCAATTCAAGCGTAGATAGTTGTCTTGTACTATCACTGACTGGTATTTTGATTTATCTGATGTGAGAGAGGGAGTACAGAGAGGAATCTTCTATTGTGTTAGCAAACATCTGTGTGAGGCAGAGGGAACAGAGACTGTTTGAACTGTGAGAATGAGGTCTTACCATAACAGTATTCTTGTCATGCTCTTGCTTTTTGCTTAGACAGGTCTTTTTTTCCTTTCATATCTCGTGCATACAGAGAAATAAAACAGATGGATTTTTCACACATTTACGGTGACTAATGGGCTGATGAAATAGAATTGGCCAGTCCACAGTTGTCAGTCGATAAAGTTGCCCCTTGAAGGGATATCTGTTTATAATGACTGGGTGCTGAGTAATCTCAGCTGGGTCTGTCACATGGTGACCTGCATGAGAACAAAGCCAGATGCATTCCCATATCATTTTCACTGCTTGTCTCCTTGTATGTAAATGTTTATCTTGCCCCTTAAAACTATTTCAATACTGACAGATTCAAAGCACATATGAACAGGAACTGAACTTTATTGAGAAGCAACTCGTTATAGGGCTAAGGAGGCCAATCTCTACCTCATAAATCCATTATTTTTGAAAGTGTTCAAAGCAATTTCTTGCAGCTCTCTTTTTACTGATCCCTCTCATTCCGAGCATCTTGACAAAGAGTGAGATTGGTTTCACCAGGAAGCACTTCTTCTAGTACCAAAGAGTAAGGGGCAAAGTAGGAGATGGTTGGTGATTTGCTGCAGGTCTTCATTAATTCTTGCCTCCATGACTGAGTATGAAAATGGCAGAGTGCTGTGTAAGGCACGTGTTTGCTGTCTGCCTCTTCCTTTAGAATCATTGGAGTTTTCCTAAAACTGTGCAGAGAGGTGTTTTGTGACATTTAAAATAAAAATTTAGTCCTTACTGCAAATCCTTCTCGGTAATCTACCTCTATAAATAAACAAATGTCTTCTTAAAAATGTGATTGGCAAAAAGCGGAGTAGCCCGGCTAAGAGTGTTTTGGGTCTAAATGGCACAAAACTGAGAGTGAGTTCACACAGGAGTATCCCGATACAGTTCGCTGAGGAGTCATTCATGGCAGCTAAACTAGCTCACAGCTGGGCAGGTGTGAGGTTCTCCTCCTTTCCTTATCTTCTTACCAAAACAGCTTGGATGCACTCCTGGCCACCTGACTATCCTGTTCTGTGTATGCAGCTGCCTGATTGTCTCATTCCCAACAAGATTATCCGGTCCCATCCCATGCTTCCACTTACTTTGCTGCCACAGAAAACACTTTCAGAGGACAGTTGAGGCTTTACCTGCATGCCAGCAGTTTCTTGTGCTCGTGAAATGCCAGGGGTTGAAGCCAAGAAAGGAATGTTCACTGCTGCTTGGCAGGTACTTCTGTCAAGTAGTTGTTCTCTCTTCACCATGTCTTGGACCATTCCCTCCAGACTGAATTTGACACCATCAAGGACATTTATCTCCACAGTACCTATGTTGCAAAAACCTGTATTGATGGAGATCCATACCTTTGAGATGAAATGACTGTGTGTTTGTGTACTGGAACGCAACCATATTTATGTTGAGATCTGCCATAATGGTAGGGAAGAACTGGAGGAGTTCCTGAGGCAGCAGTTTTAAGGCAGAGCTTGTCTCTGAAATGTGTAGCTAAATGGCAAATTGTGTTCCCTGGTGCTGTTCATCCTATTGCATTGATAAGTACCCATGTTGTGATGAGAGTACCTAAGATAATGGACTAGTTTGATGTGCTGTCTGTAAAAAGTGCATAGTAAAAAGCAGTCCATGGTGAAGTTTTTGTAATCTTGCTGTCTTGTTTCCCATCAGCTTCATTTACTTGGTGTCATGCCCCAGGACAATGCTCTTATATCTGTTACCAGAAAGACAAGGGAAAACTTCAATAATAGTTTTAGCCTAAAACTGTTTGGGAAATATTTCTGCTTCTGTTACTTCTTATTTTTCCCCATCTGTGCTGACAGATTATATTTATTAGCACAACACAGTATTTGGAGCCAAAGTATGTTCTGAAACCCTAGTTAAATTGCTTATTTATCAGTCTGCTCCTTATAAAATAGGATTTCTAGGTTCTTGTTGGTTACATGATAAATGGCTCTGGTTTGGGGGTCCTAGAGCTAACTTGGCTGGGCTTATTTGTAGTTGGTCATGTTCAATGTATAGTCTGTATTGAGCTGCATTTATATGCAACAGAAGTGAAGAGCAGATAGAGAAGCTCAGTTTTTGGGGGTTTTTTTTGATAATCATAAATCGCAGAGCCAAGAAGTTTTTACAGTGACACAACAAAGGATTTTTGATGCATTTATTTTTATGTCATGCAAAACAATATTTTTGCAGACTGCTAGTGCTGCTGACTGACTACAGCCTTGAAATATTCTCAGACTTTAGGTTTTTCCTATTCTGTAAAGATCTGAAAGAAAGTGTCATTGTCCCATCTCACTGTCTGAACATAGTGTACATTTGAACATGTTCCTGGGTTCAAATGGAGCTGTAATCCTGTATTAATTATTTTCTTGTAGTAAATCCTACTGGAACAGTCATCAGGATAAAGACTGCTGGCTGTGTTCCTTTTCTCTTCTCTAACTGGAACGTGGTGGAGGGCTAAGTAGATTTTCCAAGTAGTCACTTATGCCCCTTTTTTCAAGCAGGGCACATAGCTGACAGCTGACATCATTTTTATCATCCCCAAGGGCTGTGATAGTGTAGCCACTAACGCAGTCTGAGAGACCTGAGTGTGTGTGGATAGGAACTTTTTTACGAGATAAGGTGAGGGAAATAAAAGAAAATATTTTCCATATCACATGTTAGGAAAAGCTGCCAGAGCCATTTAAAAGGAAACGAAATGGGCTGTAGCCATCTTGGTATAAATGATTATTTTAGAAAAAAACATCATGCCCTCTGCTGTAGAACTTTTGGAGGAAAATCATATCTACCATTGGGGCTAAAATCTTTTCTGCCTTTTCAGTCTCTGTCTCTCATGACTTCTGAAATCAGTGTGAATCATTTCATTGACTTTATTGGACTTTGGATCACGTCTTCTATATTTATGTAATGCCTTCTTGTCCTTTTAGCCATTCCTTCTCTCTCCCATCAACTACTTCCTTGCCTTTTTTATGCAAAGGCATTGGTAGCTGCCAATACTCATAAGCAGCCTTTCAGTAATGCATGTGGAGTGTTTGTGCATGTGTGAATTGAGGGAGGCTGGCTAGGGAAATCTTCACATTCAAATTTAAACATAGGTGGGAATCCCACTGACACATTATTCCTATTACTCTTATAATCTTTTGTATTGCTTTAGGTATTTTTGTCTGAAGAGGCAGAACCTTATTTAGAAGCAAGTTAATTTTCAGTGTTTCTGAAACATCGATCGCTGTCAGCTACTAAAGACAGAACAAGATGGACTACACTGATGTCTGTTCAGGGCAACCCCTGTATATCCTCTATTCCATGCTTTATTCTTACTATGGCTAATTGGAGACAAAAAGTAGTTTTATAGTTAAGGAATAACATTAGAATTTGTGAAAGTTGGATTCAGTTTTGGACTCTGTCCTGATCTGGAGGAACACATACAGTGATTGACGCATATGAACTATCAAAGTGGGATCGTCAGGGCTCCTCATGAGTTAGTGTTGCACCCTGTGCAGTTATTGCCTTGACTTGCTGGACCTCTCTTTTCCGCGGGGGGAATGATATCCCCTTACTGAACACCTTTTGCCTGGTCTGCTGTGTTTGCACTCCTCAGGTAGAGCTCTTCCTTGGTGCTGCGTTGTATCTGCATGGCCAATGCCAGTGATACCATTTCAGCTGAGAGCTTTGAAGTTTCCTGTACAACTGTTGGTTGTAAAAACGTATTTTTTGCATCAATGACTAGAACAAGCTATTCTATTTTAGGAAGGCAAAATTTGGATGCAAGCAATGAGCTTATTCTGTGATATGCTTCCAAGATGATTGTGAGTGATGGAGCTGGAGCGTTCGCTCAGTTTTACTGGAGGGTGGAAAGTGCTGATGTGGATTGCTACTGTTACGGGCAGAAATTGGTGCTTTGGGTGTAAGTCAAAAATATATATGTGTATTTATGAAAGCAGTCAAGCTCTAGCTTGTGTAAAGGTACTTATGACAGTATTTCAAATGGCACTCTAAATGCATCTCCCCGTGAATAGGAAGCAAACTCCTTCTTTTTCCACGTATTCTTATCTGCTGTTGCAGGTAAACATGTTATCTGCAGGAATTGCTCTGTTTTGCATTTGCTGCACTACTTTCAATTAGAATCTGGAATATCCAATTTGAAAACATAAACGTGAAAATTGTAGATGATTTCCTGAATTTCCAGAGGATTATGTTTTGGTTTGTTTTTCCTCTGACATACAATACTGCAACATTGTAAATCTACCAAAGAGCGGGCCAACTAAGATAATGTCATTTATTCTACAATGCAAAGCAAATGTTACAGCAGAGAAGTACACGTCTGTTTTTGAATTAATGCCTTTATTTCAGGTGGGCTTTAAAAGCTTTTTTAATTTCACACCTTTCTTCTTACCAAGGTTTTAAAACACAAAAGTATTTTTGAGAACAACTTTCTCATTGGAAATATTAATCAAAGGTGCTGCAGTAGTTAATAGAATACCTTGTTACAAGCATTGTGGGGTTTTGAAAGGAGTACTTTCAAATGTAGTACTTTTTGAAAGGAACTAAATTGATATGCAGCCTGCAGAAGGTGTACAGCAGGTGAAACAATCCTTGTGATCAGTTGTTTTTTGTCAGCCACTGCTTAAAGTTTACACAGGTATCAAAAAAAGAGGTGAGCGGAAATCAAAATATTATGCATTGCTCCACCGAGCAGTCTGCATCCAAAATGAGTGTTTTCTCTGCATATCCTTACTTGTGTACCACCACATGATAAGTTCACCTTTTCTGTGATTCAAAAAACATCCACTATGTCCTGAAGGATATCCTACTGCCCTGCTTTTCGGTGTGGAGTTCCTATAATCTGGGATTCATCTTCCTCATCTGACTGTCCTGTTGTGCATGCGTCAGGATTTCCAGCTGTGTCTCTCAAGGGCAGCAAACTCCCCTTAACTTTCTTTTCTTATTGGATCTGCATTTGCCTTTTACAGGTGCCTGAGGGGTACAAGTATAAAGCATATCGTATACGTACTCCTTTATTTTTACACTAAAGTTGGCACGTTTGCAACGTTTTATACTTCAAATATTTAAAGGGATTAAGTTTGAATAAGCTCTGAAAAGTTCATGCATTTCACAGCTTATTTTAAAGTCATTCAGAGTCTTCATCTGCAAGGCTTTTTAAAATAATGAATATTTTTATGGTATTTCATTTTAGGCCAAGCTGAGTAAAAGCAGGACTTTTTTAAAGTTGGGAATGTACCCAGCAATTGTAAGTTTTAAGTGTCAGGAATTCACATTTTAGGAAGGTTTGTATTGTTTATTGTGCTGGCTGGATTAGTGAAATCCTATTTAAAATATTAATAGGAAGAAATGTTAACACTCACAGTAGAACTTCAGCTTTAGGAGTATTATCTGAGCAAGCAAGGTCAGATTAGTTGTGCACTTTAGATGTAAAAATAATGCTGTGGTTAATGCGCTTGACTTGCACTTAGGAGACTTATGTGGGTTTTTGCCATTTCCACTGATTCTGGCATGACACTGGGCAAGTCATTCATCTTGTTTCAATGTGTGAACAACAGTGAGCATTTCTGGCTCTGTCACTATCTTCAGTACATTATTTTGCAATTATTAGGATTTATAAAGAAACACTGAAAAGCTGGGGCATCCTGAGCAGATAAGCAGAATCCGGTGCTTCTAAACAAACAAACAAAAGGCCATGCCGTGAGCTTTTCCATGTCACTGTGAGGAACACTCAGAATGTTCTGTTCCCTCTGAATTATAAGATCTGTAATATGTAACTAAGGTGGTATTGCCAGATCTTGACAAGGCGATGACAGCACATATATAAAATGTTTTAGTGTGGCAGTGGGAATTCTTCATAGACTGTTCGTACACATATTTACTTACACAGCCACATGCAACTACATCCTTTTACTATTTTGTTCCCTCAACAGTATTCAAAGAGACAAGTTACTTGCATCATTGCTGAAAATGGACTATGGCTTCTATTTTAACAAATGATTGAAAATAATTATTTGGAGAATTTCATAATTATAGAACCATGACTGATCAACATACTAATGTAAAAAATAAGGGAATCCCAAAACTTACTTTTTTCTTTTTATTCAAGACAAAGAAATTACATTGGTGGGAATTGGTTGTTTTTATTGCTTGTAAAGCTTTATAGCGTAATAAAAACTTCTTTGTAAGATTTTTTTTTAAAATTTCATTTTATGCAGTAGTGCTTACTAAGGATGCATCAAACCAGCCTGACAGTTGAGTGCATTGATTATATGGATATCTGCTATCTAAATTGGTAATGTTAAGGCTGCTGTTATTGTAGAAGATAAACTATTCCTTTTGGTTACTAACATTTATTTTTCCTGCATACCAATTTTTTTCCCTTCTGTTCCACTATGCATATATAACTCTTCTATGAGTAATTCTGTGTATGTTTGTATAATCCTAGAGCGTTTTCTGGATAGATTAAGGAAATAATTTGCCTTCTAATTTTCCTCTTCCTTATTCATCATTTGTAACTATGCAGAACAATAATTAAAACAAGAGGGAGGAAGTACAGTGCATTGATTGTACTTTCAATCCATAACTGCTTATTAAAAGGGACATTCAGCTATAAACCCTGTTTATCGGTTAAACAGAGTTTATTTTTAGAAGGGGTGTGTGGGTACACATTTGTGATATTAGCAGGTAGGCAATAATGTCAGTAGGTAATTTGGCCTCCTGTATGTGAATATTGTTGGTTTTGTGTACCCTGCTGACTTTAGAATGTTTTGCTGATATTCTGGAACTAGTCCTAAGCAATATCTGTAAGGAGCAAGTAATTTGGTTTCTGAACCGTACCAGTTCTCTAAACTTCCCACAAGCCACTGTGTCAACTTTGCCCATTGACCTTCCTCTAAATGCAGAGAAAGTGTGGTTTTTGCAGTGTAAGAGGTAGGAGAAGTACATTCCCTGAATTCTGAAGAGGAAGCAAATGAGTTGTCCTGGCCTATATATTTTAGTATTTCAGGCCACTCTGGGGTTATGTTGGGAGTTGTTAGGTTAGCTGGTTGGAGTTGTGCTGGAGGAAAATAAATTTTAGCCATTAGCACATTAGCAATGTGAAAAAGAGAAAGAAACAATTCTATTAACAGGGCTGATGGGCCAGTCGGAGTAGGTGGAAACTCATTAGATGCTGTATTTCCATCAACGTGTACATCTGTAGGAATTGAAAAACACTTAAGGGGTTGGAGACTTCAGATTATGATGCAGACACTTGTCTTCAGTCGCACATTTGTTTTTGTGCTAGCTATTGTGCTCAGAAACATCTCTTAAAATGCTGCAGAGAACTACGCTGCAGTTTTCCTAATCCCCCACACCACTGTGTAGCTATCTGATGACTGTGAAAGGCAAAAGAATTTAAGGATATGAAAAAACAGAAAGGAGAAATGCAATTTGCAAGATTGCTTTCTTGATTTGTATGTTTTACCATACATGAGATTGGTGTGGGAAATGAATGATGATTACAAGTAATACATTTATTCATTGTGTATTGTCAAAATACGAATATAATTGCATTCTAGTACTTATCTGCAGCAGTGTTTTCTGCTTGTGATAGCTTCTGGTCTGCTTGCAGTCAAATGTGAGCAAAATAGGCTTTTACGGCATCTCATTCAGACTCCATGGTCTCTCAACTTCCAACTGCTGGTTTGAAAAACTTCAGCCCTAAGTAATTTGTGCCTCTTTGTTTTCTATCACGACTTCTTTTTTTACTATCTGGCAGTTGATGGCCTTCAAAAGATTTTTCTGAAGCAGGAACAAAGAAAAGCTGTAAGGGCTCTGGTTATTGTCTCCGTCCTATGTACAGCCTTCTGCAAAGTATCGCATTCTTTTTAATCACAGGTGCCAGGGCACTGCTGCCTTTTCACTCTCTTGTGATGTTTTCCAAGGAGAATTCTTGCTGTTGCAGTAAATTGTATCTACGGACAGAAGGAGCAAGTTATCTCAATGTCTTCTTAAGCTAAAGAAAGTCTGTGGTTTCTTCAGAATCATTTCTTGGCTCAGTTAGTTCCTTTGAGGACAACAGCTTTGAGGTAACTTGCTAAAAAATGAGTGAAATTTGAACTTTTTGAAAATCAAGTTAAACTCCTCATGCATATTTCATGAAGGCTTCTGTAAAGAAATGGCTTCAGTGTACACAGCAGGTGCCAAATTACAAACTTTCTTTCTATGCACGCTACAAATGCAGTGAATCATTACCAGATTAGTCACCAAATGGTTACATGGCTTTAAGATGAAGACACCTCTCTTGGCTGCTGGTCAGAGCTCACTGTCCCATTAGCCTCCAAGTATCTGACAAACTGCTGTTCCCTATCATCTTGTTTCCAGCTGAAAGTCCTAACTACTGACTTTTATGCCAGAAGTTGTGGCGGTACCACTGGCAGGTAGGGAAGGAATGAATATGTGTTCATTCAGCTTGGATGACCAGCTAGATGAGTCCCTCAGTCTAGCAGAGACCAAAGTAAGGAAAGCTCTGGTGAGTTTAAGTTACAAGAAGTCAGTTGAAATATAAATAATAATATCAACTTTCTTGTTAAAAAAGTAGCAGTAACTTGAGTAATCTATTTTCTAACCCAAGAAATTCAGGTGAACCACACAGGAAAGGTCTTGGCTGAATTTACTTGGTGGCGATGAACAGTCTTGGTTAGGTTAGTCCTTTTCCACTGGTGTTTTATTGATTGAGCTGGTGCTGATCTAATGGCCTGGAAACTAAGTCAGAAGCTTGGGGCTGTTTCTTCGTGATAAAAGAAAAAAAATTCTTTCATTATTCAAATAAAAATCATGTGGGTTAATTAAAAGAGAATGAATGTATATTTTCAGTTATCAAACGTTTCAGGGGTTTTGTTTCTGTTGAGCTGCTATTTTAACTGCAAATATATATTGTACTGATATTGTATATCAGTCTTTGAGTAAAAAGTAATACACCTCCATTGTGGGGAAGACAAAAGAAAAATCTAGATTCCACTTCCTCAAGCCTCTCCTAACAGTATCTTTGCATCGTTTCTGATATTCTTTAGAAAGATCTCCTACCTACGTAGATAGATAAACAAAAGTCACTGCAGCATAGGAAATATGCAGATCACTCTATTTGTTTTTAGACACTAAGTTTTATCAGAGCTTCTCAGAAAGGCTGGGGATTGTCTCTTTTTAAATAGTCCCTTCCTGTGTAATTTTTGTCAGTTTAAGAAGTAGGATCTTTCTTGTCTCTCAATGTTCAGCGGTATTGATTTTGGAAGACTGGGGCATGCATACCTATGCAGAACACTTCTCAGAGAACTTCAAAGATTTTCCATTTGCTGACATGCAAATTGAATTTAATGTGATTACAAATTTAAACACAAAACCAAATTAAATACCTTTTCTATAATTATGTATAAGTTTAGATTTTTAAAAGTGCTTTATATGCATCATGTTACTTTTTGTCTTTAAACTGCAGACTCTAGTTTGAGGTGTATTACAAATGTCATGGATTGATGAACTGGTTGAGAAGAAAGCAAACAGATTCTGCTGAATTAAACTGGAAATTAAAATTACTGTGTATAAAAAGCATAAAGTGTATGAAGGCCATTGATTTTTTTTGGTCAGCAAGGCTGTGATTTGCTTTGTTTCTGTACAGTGCTGTTTGTTTCCTAGTGGGAAATACACCCCATCTGAGAGGGGGAAAAGTAGAATGCAGCTGTTTATCATTTTGTGCCATGTTTTAGTGAAAACTAAATAATGCCAGCAAGCTAAAATTCTTGGCAAAGGAAAGTGTTAGGTGTGGGGAAATGGTATGGAACAAGACAGACAACTTTAAATTGCTTTTTGAAAATTTGGCTGGTCAAGGTTTGTGTAAGAACTTGCTGCATGTCTGAAGTGATAAACCGTAGTCTGTGAATTTCAGGAAGTGGCTGGTGTAAATGAAGCTTCGGTGGTCACATTTGCTGTTGTCATAGTGCTTGCTTAGCCCACAAACAGGACCACTTCCCATGTGGGTGAAGCTATCTCTCAGAGCCTTGAAAATGCCCGAAGTGTGCCCTGCCACTTAAGAAGCATTCCAGACCTCACTAGTGCTGCTTGGTGTAAGAAGGACAAGGCTCCCAGTGCTCCCAGTTGCTGTCCCCACTTTTAAGGATTTGTGACTTGGGTTTGTGAGTTCTTCAGTGAAAGGACCACATCTTGCACATACCCTCACTTGGGATTAACAATAACCTGTAATCAGCCACGAAGAACTGTGTAATACTGAGGAGTAACAAATACTTGTCCCTCTGGTCTTGACTGCTGCCCTTTCAATGCTGCAGAAAGAAGCAAGTGATCCCAGCAACAGGAGGTGACACTGCCTTGTTGGGTAATGTGGGAGCCCCTCTGGCACAGCCACCGGCAGCCTCTTCCCAGCCTGAAGGGTTGGCAAACAAGCTGGTATTTATAGCTGGATTCTCAGCAGGCAGCACAGGTCATACCATGAGCTGGTGTTCTTTGTCTCCTGAGTGGCAGTTTCTTACAGGATTCTGTGTTTCAGCTGGTCCTGTCAAGGAGAGGATCTTTCAGGGTTGCTGAGTTTGGGCAGCATTCAAGGCCAGAGGCGCATGCTCAAGCATTCACAGGATTCAAAACCTGAATGCAATGATGCATTCGGGGATGAATGCAATGTCCCATTTTTTTGCATTGTTTTGCATTGCTTTTTATTGTGTTGCATGTATTTTTCTGTGTGACTACTTGAAACAAGCGTGATTAAAGCTGAAATAGTTTGTTGAGTGTCCTTTCTCTTTATAAAGGGCTTTTTTGTTCCCACTGGAACACGATAGTAAACTGCTACTTAGAATTCTCTGTGTTAACGAAGAGCTGGAGGAGGGCTAATTACATGTAATCAATTGATAGCCAAAGAAATCAAACACTATTGTAAAATTTATTTGATGCTGCTTAAACCAAGGCTTTCTATAGATTAGGAAGAATAAAGCATATAACTTTTCTGCATGAAATGTTGATTTATATCAAACCAGACTAATGCATATTGATTCATGTATTCAACTCAGTATGTGACAGTCCCTTCACTAGCATCTCCTGGTTTGGTAGGATTTTTGTGTGATATTAAATGGTCCACAATAAATCCACTTGAGCTGGTCTCCAAAGCCTAGCAGCAGTGCCCCAGGACTTTGCTATAGGGCAGTTTGCAAAATACAAGGTAATGATGTTTTACTGGGTCATGTTTTGTCCTCTGAGTTGGTGAGGGACTCTTGGGACAAGCACACAGTTGCAGGTATTTCTAGTATTAATACTAGTAGCTTTAGGAATATTGAGAGGCTCTCATGTAAATGTGTAGTTTAATTGTTTCTGTTGAATAGAAATAGAATAGTCTATATTTGAACTTCAAAGTTGGGAGCCATATGGGCTTGTGCAGAAATTATATCAGTTACACATTATGAGAGTCAGAATCTTATGCTTTCTAGTGAGTACTCCTGTAGCATCTGCTTAAAAACATATCATTAAGCTTTATTTTAGAGCTCTAAATTTTGCTTTCATTAGAAGTGACTTGCATATCAGTGGACAATAAAATGAACAAAGTTGTCTTTAGTAAAAGTGTTCATAAGAACTAGGCACAGTTTCTAGCTTCATCTTAAAAAGAAATTTTTCTTATAAATCTTACAGGTGCACAATTTTGTTACATTCCACCTAACTTGTTTATGTGGCTGTCATCCCTGTGACAAAATTCCTTCCTTTCGAATGCTGCATCTTTGACCTTTATGTTTGAGTTTAAAAGATGCTCAGATTAACAGAGAACTTAACTTCCAATCCCCTTTTGTTTTTTGCTTGATGATTCATTCTATAAATGAAAACAAACTTCTTTCTACTTCCTCTTCTGCAATCACTGCGTTAAGTGAACACTGCATGGATGAAATCCGTTTGCCCTGTTTGGATTTGACCCCCTTTCTGGATGTACTCTGCCTGCCTGGCTTTTATAATGCGTATCAGAGAACTGGTATGTCTCTTTTGTTTCATTAACAATTTTACAGAGTAATTTCTTAATGAGATCAGGGACTGGGTAATTCATAATCCTACTGCTGAGGAGGTTACAGTTTATTGCATTAATAGAGTATGTATTTGCTGCTAAACCACTAAAATCTGTTCAATAGATGATCTCATGAGGGAAGAAAGTTTTCCAACCCTATGGAAGAATATATTCAAAACATATTGATTCAAAGTATAGTGATTGTGGGCAGGAACCTGGGGATAGGATGCAATCTTTCCACCCTTTTGTGAGTTTAAAGGAGGAGACCTAGTTGAGTTTATTGGCCTGAACTGAAACCAGAGAGGCTGCTACCTTGAGAACTGTGTTGCCTAATGCCTCCAAAGCTTTATAACCTTTATAATTTTTCTGAGCCTTATTTCCCTTCTTTTTTAACTGTGAATGACACACATGCTAGCACTAAATCTGGCACCTCAAGCCATCAGTAGCTATCAGGGAGGCTTTTCCTGGCTGTTTGCACAACTTCAGAGACTGGCATGCACAACTCAACCTGAGCAGAGGTCGTGATTCATGCAGGTATGTTTCAAGTCCTCTTTCTCCAGGCTGAAAAGTTCCACCTCTCTCAGCCTGTCTTCTTCATAGGAGAGGTTATAAGGAAATACTCTAGGAAATAAGAGGGCTCACTCTTGTCTTGGGTTTTGTGTAAGCAGCATATTTACAGTAGCATTTATGGGTGCTGTCAAATATGAAGTTGGGTTTGTTCTGGTTTGTAATAACCCAGACAGATCAGTTCTCCTCATGTGTCGTCAGGTTGTTTCAAGGGTTTCATTTGGCTCTGACTGAAGTTAGTGATTGAACTTCCCTGCAGTTATAACTAGAATGGGAAAACAACTGGGTGATAGGCATTTTCATATTTGATTCTACATTCTGTTTAGATAATTCTGTTATCAGCTTTTTTTTTCTGTTAGCTTTACCCTTCTTAGTTGCATATTACAAATAAGAATAACATATTCACATTCTATAAAATAGAACTCAGAAATACGTGTTTCTTTCTAGTCACCAGTTGTCTTTGTTGAAGTTTCTGTGGGTTGCTTATACTGTTTAGTGGAAATGGGAGAATTTTTACCTCCCTTTTTGAAAAGTTAATTTCTGCTTGCTTGTTTGACGTAAATCACATAGAAGTTAATCTAGGAGTGAAATGTTTTTGTGAATCACAGAACCATTTCATAGTACATTGAGAGTAACCCAAACAACAGGTTTTAGGTATTGTTTTTATATGGAATATATCTGATAATTTATTCTTGTAGTGTTACAAATCTGGACTAAGTCTACATACCACTATTAAACCAGTTGTAGGTACTATATTTAGCAATACTGTAGCCCTTGGACACCTCTTGTCTTTACCAGGGACACACTTCTGCTTGTAAACTGATAAGGATAACTTGATTAAGAAGAAAGATAACTTGAAATTCTAAAGACCCACTGTACAGGACGAGACGACAGCTGGGTGTAGGCAGTTGCGTCCGGACAGATACTGAGATACTGTGAGACTGGATTAGTCAGCTTTATAGGCAGTCAACAGAAACATTACTCTAAGCAGGGAGAGAAGAAGCAGGTCCCTGCTTCTCTCTGCGCACACCAAAAAAAACCCCAACAAACCCACAAACCCCCCCCCCCCCCCCAAAAACCAACCCAAAACCCAAACTAAGATTAGTTGCTAGTAACACCTGAATTATTGGTAGCAAAGAATGAGTAAGTAGGAAAGATGATACCAAAACACTGTCTTCTGATCTTACAGAGAAAATAGAAGCATGTGTTTACCTCCAAAATACCTGGTGACCCTTTATGATCAGTAGTTGTAAATACAATTCAGCACCACTGGTGTGGGCGTTGCTTCTTCCCACTGTTGTCTGGATTGTCAAAGGTGAGAGGCCGTGCTGCAATGTGCTCTGAACAGCCATCGGTGTGAACAGATCTGTTCGCATGTGGAGGACGAAAGATGATGTTTTTCCAACAACTTACCCATTAAAACTCTCAAAAGTAATTCTAAACCTTACATTAGTGCTGCTCCTCAAATGAAACTGAAGCAGTTTTATAGTGGTGCTGTGCCCCTGACTTTATGGCTGTGGAAGTTTATTGTGCTCTTTGGATCTCCTCCGATACGCCCACCCTCCCAAATCCATCTCCCAAGTGTGTGTACATGTTTGCATTTTTTTTCTCAAGGTAAGTTTTCCTGAATGTCAGCGTCAAATAATGAAGAGATTATTTTGACAGAAGCTTGGGGTGGCTGTGACTGGAAGGGGCACGTCCTTCACAGTCAAATCATGGAAACTGTATCTTCAAACTGATGTACTCCTGGAGGCAGGTCAAGAAGAGTGCAGTGCTTTACAGGCAAGTGTGACAAATGAATAAATTAGTGGGGAAGAAGGAATTTAGGAAATAGAAGTTGTGTGACTATCCAGATGTGATTTATTTTTTTTTTTAATCTGAATTTTCTGTTTTATTTTCTAAACCATTTTCCAGTAAAAATCTGGGAAGTGAATACTGTTAAGAGTGTTGGGGTTTTTTTTATTTTAATTTGATAAACCTGTGTAGGATGGAGTATCTGATTTTAAGCAATTCTTTAAGCTTCGATGAGCCTGTTAGCTTAATGCATCTCTTTCTGGGAAAAAAAAAAAAAGATGCTAATATTGCAGTCTGTGTCAATAACCTTCCTGTCAATACAGCTGGTTGAGTTCAAGTGAAACAACAGCAAGGCGAATGGAGGGCGAATTTAACCTTCCATTCATGATGACTTTGTGTAGAAAGGTTGAAGGACAAGCAAGGGAAGATAGTGGAGGACTATATTTTTTTCATGCTTTCTGGTTTGACAGTCCCTGCAGAATCTGTCAGTAAGTAGTGCTGAAGCCTTCATTTGGATGTTTTGTCCTACATGACCAAATTTGACTGCAAGTCCAAGCAAATAAAAAAGCCAGTACAGTAGGATCTTGGAGCACAATTGCTTCTGTCCAGCAAGCTAAACCACCTTTTCCTCATTTAATGCCAGTGACATTTCCACAGGCATCTGGTTCTCTACAGTGCCAGAATTTCTGGTATTTGTCAAGACCAAATCTCCCTAGCCGTGGACAGTTTCCTGAGGCTGATGAGCCTTTCAGACCTTGTCACATGGAAACACTGAAATCTCTAAAGTGGACTCCTCAAACTGAATTCTCCTTCCCAGTGGCATTTGGTACCATATTGACTTCTCTCTATTATCAGCTAGTACCTAACACCAATTTACAAGGCAGGATGAGAGTGTTACTGGCCTTGAAAAAGTTCAGAAGTTTAAAGATGAGCAAAGCTGTGCTCATACCTATTTTAAAAGTCTGTACTATGGTGCCTACTCAGCTCAGTGGATTTCTCAGGTGGGAATTCATGTTAGTGTAGGCATACTCCTGCTGGTCTATACTACACATGTTCTGGTGCTGTAGGATGAACTTTTCCATAAATTTTTGCACTGTTTGGATTTGTGATATGCAAGAAAGGTTCGAATTACTTTTTAATTTTTTCTTTTCTTTTTTTAATTAAAAATTCAGACTTTGATATATTGTGGAACTGATTTCTGTGTAAGTTTGAGATACCAGTTTTGCTTTTGCACTTTAATTACATCCAGCTGTTATCTATAGCTTTATTCTTCATTAGCTGTTTTGAGTAAAGGTCATTGTTGCATATTTGCACTGAAAGTAGTACAATTGGCTAACAAAACATAGGCATAAAGATGTTATTCAAGTAACACTTGAATGACTATGAAAATAATGAAATTTTAATCCTTTGAAATTTTTGATATTGTTTGATTAAAGCACTAGGGTTGAAAAAACAAACAATAAAGAAGCTATGTCTATTATGAATTCAATTCTTTGTCTCTGTTTGGAGGAATAAAGAAGCATTTTGGTCACATCTCTGAAATATCCAGCAAATTAAATAAAATCATAAAGATTTGTGTAATCAGTATCTAAATCTAAGTATCGAATTAAACAAAAACACTTTCTGTTTTAGAATAAATTAGTGTCTCAGGCTGTCTTTGTGGGCAGTGAAACAAAAATGTAAGTCATCAATCTGTTTCTTCCTCTTAGCTATTAGCTATAATTTTCTTCCTAACATTCCGGTTGTCTTCCTCCCCGCAAGCTGCTGCTGCAGGTACAGTTTGGTGATGATTTCTGTTGGAAATGTTATTTAGCAACGCTCTGTTTCTTTTCAGAAAAAAACAAAAGGCTCCACTTGGTTTCAAATGTTTAACTCTGTGATCCTGTCATAGCAAGTGCCCTCCTCTGCCGCAGCGAGTTTGACACCTAAAAGAAAATATTACTGACTTCAAAGCAATCTATACCAAAGTACTTTCAGTCAGGGCTGATATAAGAGGTAGACTCTGACACCAAAGGGTTCTGGTTTGAACACTGAAGGAACAGGAATTAAATGTAGCTCTCTAATTGAAAGAATTGTACGAGGAAGAGAGAAGGTTCTCTAAACTTCTTGCTGATTCATTTTATCCTACTAAAACTTTCTAGTAGGTGTCTAAGTAAACTGGCCATCTGAACAGGGTGACTAGACCTGTGCTTGGGGTGTTTGCTTGCCTTTGTCATCCCACTGGCTCTAAAGAAAAATACTAATGGTAAGTTTTTGGGGTCTATGCCCATGAGACATGCTCTGTGGGATACTTGGAAGAGACAGGATCTACCCTAAAAAGCATCTCTGCAAGGAGAGATGACCTGACTGGTAAGGAGGGCTTAATTTAGGGCTGGGTCATGAGCAGCCAGTTCTAAGTGGTCCTGCTTGAGCAGAGGGTTGTCTCCAAACCTCACAACTCCTTACGATGACCATAATTAGCCGGTATATTAAAGTTGCTTCTGTTAAAAATGAACAACTTTTTAAAAACATTACTAAGATGTTTAGTACTTATACATCAGTGGAAAACAACTGGCAATTGTGGGGTATTTTAGGACTGACTGTTGCGTCTACATACAACATATTTCCATTCCAGAGAAGATATAGAACAGTCTGAACACCAGGGTTGGGAACTGGTGTGGCTGTAGTTTCTCTGGACTGCTACAGACTTTCTCAACTGTTTGGTTTGGGGGGTTTTGAGAGGTGTTGGGTTTTGGGGTTCATTTTCTTGTGTGTGTATTGCTTTTATCTCTTTATTTTTCTCTCTCTCTCTTTGGCCTGTACTTCATAATGCTTCTGTACTAGAAAGAAGCTGCAGGGAGATCGAGTAGACAACTTCGGGAAACTGCTGTGGTTTTAGCAAAGAGCTGTCCACGTATATGATAACCAAATTTTCTCAGAAGGCATTTAAAGAAATGTGGTAAACCTCTGTATTTTGATGAAGTCAAAATGTGAGAGAAGTGAAAACATGGAAAAAAGGGAAGCATAATGAAGAAATTTCATCTCCTATGTACCATGGAGAGGTCAGATAAGAGCCGCATCATCAGAATGAAGAAGGTGGTATCTGTCAGTGCTAGAGTTTGTGTGAAGGCAAATGATTGCACACAAAATAATTGTGTTTTCTTCTTGATAAACAAAGTCAAAAGGAATTTTCTAAAGGCATCATGTAGGAAGTAGCTGGCTTTTAAAATTTATTTTAAACCCTGTCTGCATAAATGTGCCATGAACCTCTGTTCCTCCAAGCAGTAGATCTGCCTTTCCTGAAGGAGCAGCAGGATTTGAACCTAAATCTGTCAAATGCAGATAGACCCATTAGTCATTTATTTTGTGTGGTGACTCACTAGGTGACCGAGTCTTACCTTTTCATGCTCATCTTGCACAACAAATTAAAACTGAGTCTGTTACCCAGAAGCAAAATGAGACTGAAAGCTACTGACAGGCTTTCTTTTCAATTAAGCCTTAAGGTCTGTCAGCTGACTTCAGTCCTGGGTTTCTGAAGGCATATTTGAAGATGCAAATCTGGAATGTTTCTTCTTCAATAGCTGTACACCAGAGCTGTAGTAAGCTTTCATGTTGAAAAAATTACTTTTTTTTTTTTTTTGCATACCTGTTGAAATGCTCTGTAGCTCTGCCGTAGAAATGTTTGAATTACTGTGCACCACACTTCACTCACTGATAACACTCTTAATTAGAATAGCCACAGAACTGGGATCTCTCTCTAAGGGCAACCTAATGATAGGGAGATGCAATGACTGCTGCTTGATCAGGGTAGAATTAGGCTATGTTCTGCTCAGTGGCACAGCAGCTCCCTGGTGCTCTGTTACTGAATATTGTTTAACCAGGTGATAAATAAGTGTGAAATTCTATATCCTGATCCCTTTTAATGCAGCAGATTAAAATGGAAAGCAAACACATTGTGGTAAATCTTGTTGGTTTTAAAATCCTAATTTGTTTTAAGTTTTATCTTGCTTTTCCATCAGGGCCTCCTTCCTCTACTAGGAGTGAAAAAATATTAATTTATTTCTTTTCTGCTCAGTCGTGTTCCTTATATGATTTGAGGGACAGCATTAGAACTTTTCAAGCATTCCTTCATTGCTTAGTTGAACTTTGAATTTCTTGTGGTGAGTTAAGAAAGTCTTTGGGGACATGGCTAACCAAGGCGTAAGAGAATGTATTTTGTGTATCAGCTGTTCTTCCCAGCTCTCAACACATGGGTTAAAGCTGCAGGTCAGATGCAGACAACTTGATATTGCTGTTTAAATCCACTAAATATCTTTAAAACAGCGGTCCTTTTCCCCACTCCTGTCCATTCTTATCACCAACCTAAGCAAGTAAAACTTCTTAGAGAATGGGACTGAAGTCTCAAAAATGAGAACATCATGGTGTATGTGTGTTAGAGCTGACAGGGAAATAAATGGTGTTGCTCATGGCTTCCAGGGTTACTGATCTCTCTGCTTAGCTGTGTGTACTTGAAGGCATGCATTGCTTGATGGTGCCTGTGATAGACTAGGATTGGTGTATATTTTATTAAATAAAATTTGAAAGTTCTGAAGTAATACTGATGTTAATTTGGGTCCTGGTCCTGATCAGGAGCCACTGCGCACTGCTGCAGTGCAAGTAGGAATGTTGTTGGGGAGAACCAGGAGGCACTGAAAAATGTAATTTTAAAGAGCTTTCAGCTGGAGTTTCTTTTATATGTTATATGAACTTTCTCACACATTCAGAGTGAAAATTGCTGTACAGAACATTTCTGTGAGAGCCTTCAGCTTTGTTGTACAGTAAGGAAAAACCCCGAAATCATTAAGTGTGGATGTATTGACTGCTTTGTTGGGGAGTAACACACTTTAAAGTGTTAAAACCTTTTATCTAATAGAAGGAAATTTTCCTTCTTAGAAGTGGCGGGAAGACAATCTTGCAGGCCTAGTTTTGCCCTTAAGCAGATGCTGCATAAGCTTTGAGGAAAATTTCATTTATTCAGATGATCACAGGAGTTCAAACTGTTTTCTAAGGTGACTTCAATATGTAAGTAAAAAATTCCAGTGCTGTATAAACAGCACACGACTTTCTGCTTTTGCAGGAATATTTGATGTAAGCAGTCCTGTCAAACAGATAAAAAATTATCCAATAATGTGAAAAACTAATAGGCCTTGACTGTAGCTTGAAAAAATGCTGATCCTGATAAGGATCTAAATCCTTCATGATTCAGTTGAATCAGCAGTGAATGATTTTGTGTATCTTTGTCTCCATGCCAAATCAAAGGGTTGAATTTTTGAAAGTGAAGGAATTGGATTTACATCTGTCTTACATTCCAACTTATTTTGTATTTGAGCAGTCGGATGGAGATTTCTCCTAAGCTGATACCTGTTCGGTTTGCTCAACTCAGGACATTCTGCTTTTTGGGAACACTAAACCTCTGCTTTCTTGATTTGGGCAGAATTAGTTCCTTCCATCTGACTTTTAAGTTGACTTTATTATTCAACTTAGTTCTTAAGCCAGGTGAGTTTTTACTTACAGGCAAGCTGTCATGAAATGGATATTGTACCAATATTTGAGAACTAACATGGTGAACTGACAGTAATGCAAAAAGAAAATAAATTTAGCAGAGAAGAAAGTCAAAATTTAATCTGCTCTACATCCAGAAACTGCATAGAGTAGCCTCAGGAAGAGTGGATATGATGCTGGCCTTGATAGTTAGCCAAACTGACAACAGTGGAAAGAGGAATCCAGGTAGTATTAAGCAGGAAAAAACCCCTCCAACACTGTTAAAACTATCACTTCATTGTTTTACAGAACCATAATCTTTGTTCACTTAATTCCTTTTAATGTGCATTAGGTTGTAACCTAATTAGGTTGGGCCAATGAATACTAATCTTTTTCAGGATATTTGGAAATCTGAGGAAAGCATTTTGTATTGCTACTTGAAGTAGAACTAATAGTGTAGTTGAGGCCGCGTTGGTGGAAGCCATCCCAAATCTATTGCCTTTAAATGTGTGTGACCCACACTAGTAAGTCTGCAAGACAGGAACTGCACTTTAGGTGTAGCTTGTATGTAGAGGTTTATGTAGTCATCATTTACTCATCTGTGTGAGGGGAATATGTAGATTACATCCACATGCATAACACCATTCATGTAAAACAGCTTCAAAAGTCAGGCAGTCACTGTGCTAAACAAATTTTCTCCTAGTGTACCTGTATTAATAGACTATATGATTTTTATTCTTTTGCTTTATACATCTTCTACCTCACAGTGCATTAGATACACTAGATGGATTCCCTCTGTGAGCAGCTTTGATACTTTGCTTTTACCTTGATGTTGCATATGTGTCTCTGTCTTACTTACTGTGCTCCATTTAAAACCTTTTGAAGTCATAGTTATGAGCTTCACCATGGCACTCACTGCTGTAGTATCCGAGTGCATCCCAGATAGTAATGAATTTATTCTCACAACAGTGACTTCTGTTGTCTTCACTCACTGTTGCAAGTGCTTAGCACTTCTGCAAGTCAGACCCCAGGGTCTCCAGGCAGGCGACCAGAAAATGAGAGCATGCAGTTGTTGACTATCTGTGAAAGCTCACTGTGTTTTTTTCTCAGATGGGATTCGTAGGTGATTGCTGACAGCAGAGTGTTGGCAAGACTGGGGATTCTTTGGTTGCATTCCAGGCGCTGATGTAGGATATACTTAATTTACTCCAAATTATCCCATGTTGATTCCACTGCTTTCCTTTCCTTGTTCCGGGCTCTTTCTCTTTACTTACTAAGACCTTGTTTTTACTTCTTGAGCTTCTTGCCAGCAAGCTTCTCCCTCCCTCCTGCCATTGTATGATTGAGTCTCTTTTTTTCCCCCCCTCCTTTTCTTGTTCCCTTCTCGCTGTTCTCTGTATCCAAATCTAGATATTGTCTCCCTCCTATTCCTTTGCCCCATTACACCACCACCCTATCTTTTCAACACTCCTAGGTTTAGTTCAGAACTTCATTTTTTTTCCTTGATATAAATTTTATTTTTTCCTCCTAGGTCTCCCTTCTCAGATTTCATGCAAAGCAAATACAGATTCCCGCTGTCCAAATTTTCTACGTTGTCTTATATCCTAACATTCATGTTCCTCTTTGTCCCAGTCCCCATACAAATTGTTGTATCATTGCTGCTAACTCTGCTTCTATTGAAGGCCAAGTTTCCTTGCAGAACCATTCTGGATGCCCTTCCCAAGCATCTTTACCATTTCCTTCAACTTCCTGCTGCCTGTTCCCTCCTTTAGTCCCTTTTCTTACCCACCTGCGAGTGCCACTCTTTTCGCCCTCCCCCGTTTCCCCTTATTCTCTCATACCTCTCCTGTCTTTCTTGCCTCCCTTTTGTCTTCTTGTTGTGAAGACTCCTTTGCTGTGCTCTTGTCCTCATCCAATAAATCTGGGAAAGATACTGGAGAAATGAGCTGTCTGCCTTCTGCTCCAATTCCTGGGCTTGATCTGCCTGAAGCTGACTAGAGCTGCATCTTTAGGAACAGTCCTGGTCAGTCTTGGGCTTGAGCTCAACAATACAGTCTACATAGTGAATTCAGATCAGAAGAGACTTTGTAAATCAGAGGTGAGGGTGCATTAGAACCTTCTTGTGTGAAGATCCCTGTGGCACATCATTGAAATGAACCCTGAGGGGAGTGGGATACTGGAATGGCAACATGAGAAACACCGTCTCTTCTTCAACACTAGTTTAATTGCTTTTGTTTAAAAAAGATAAATTAGACTTGGACAGATACTCACTAGAGGGAAAAAAGCGTTCAGGTGGTTATAAGAGTGATAAGAATTTATAATTGTCAGATTGGAATACCTTTAGATGAGTGAAAAATTGACACTATTACCTACAGATTCCACTCTGCCTCCTCCCCTCCCCTCCCCCCCCCTTTTTCTGCCCCAACAGCTAAAGGAAATGAGACATATTTGAATCAGGTAGTCAGCTTTTAGATTAATGCTTTTGTGTTACTGCACTTAAACTTGGCATGTTGTTGTTTTGTATATAGGCAGACACCCGGCTTCTGTGTGCACAGGGAGTGTTTCATTTGTGCTTACCCATAAAAGTGGCTTCTCAGTATTTCAGTTGATATAAACTAGTATGAGGAAAGATGAAATGTTCTTTATTCCTTTTCTGTTGAATAGTCACAGCAATTTTATACAGGCTACTGGGAGAGGCAGAATTATTTTAAATATACATTCCATACAGAGAGAATTTTAGGGAAATAGTTTTAATTTTTTAATGATGTTAGAGAGTATAAAGAAAAGTGGAAAACTAGGACTGGAATGGGCCTCAAGAGGTAATATTCTTGCCCCAAGTAATTTTATGTGTATCGTTCCAAGCAGATATCTGTCTTGCCTGTTCTAATTACAGACTTTCCACATCCTCACCAGGCAATTTGTCACAGTCTGTTACTCTTTTCCCTGTTTGAAAGTTTCCATTATGTTTAATATGCATTGTTCTTGCTGTGAGTGGAATCCATTAATGAACACGGAAAACAGACTATTCCCATCTTCTTTGTTAGCAGCCTTTTATGTACCTGTGGATTACCACCCTGCATGTCCTCTAGCTTAGCTTAGCCTGTATTAAGTGCTGCTACACATTATTTTGCTGATCGCTGAGATCTCAAATGAGAGAATTTTATTCTTTAGGATTCTTCATTGGGGCATATCTGAAATTCTGAAAAGGCAGATACTCTATCCAGGCAGACAGATGGGTAGATTGAAAGGGCTGAAAAAACTCCTCCTCCTTGTTTACCTGGAAGAAAATCTCTCTGCTATATTTCTTTGAGATCCCTGTGAAGTATTTTCACACCCAACTTGTTATCACTAATAGACTTTTCCACTGTGTGGAAAGAATCTCATGTGTGTAGACATCTCATGCTCTGCTAGAGGGTCCACACTGAGGATCACAGTGTGCTTGTCAACATTTATTCCATGATCTTATTGCATTAATCTGATTATATGATCAGGTGTTCTTTTGTTGAGGTTTTGGTTTTTTGGTTGTTTTGTTTTGTTTTGAGACTCTATACGTGACCACCTTTGCTATGGGAACAAAGCAAATTTGTGTAGATTGCTCTTTTTTTGATGCAAGGCACGTGGAAAAATGACAATAGAATAGGAACTGAAGTAGTCTAGAAAATTTCTCTGTAGAGAACCAATATTTGCTGAATATGCACAGGGTCACAAAAAGTTCATCTTTTCTGCTTGTTCTTTTCGGGCATCCCCACTTGATATACATGGTATCTTACTTGAGGAGTGGTTGTAGCATTAATCATGTCACTGGAAATTTCACAGAGATGTAGAGTGGGTTCTAAGATACTGTTTTCTTGTTAGTCAGGTAAATTAATTGACTCCTGGACAGTTTTACCTTTAATTGCTTCCCCTCTGTTCTCTGTGTATAATATGGAACCACCTTGTTTTACAGGAGAGTTATGAATCTAGATTAATTACGTTTGTTTAAAAAAGGAGCACAGTGAGATAATAGAATAAGAGAACTATTGAAGGCCCATGAGGAAAGTGATAATTCTGTATTCAGCGTGGAGTTTGGATCGTGTCCAGTAAATACACTGTGGGATTACAGTCTGGGTGGTGATTGTGGAAACAAGAGAGGAATAATGATCAATTGAGTACTCTCCATGCCTGGGTTTGAACACAAGAGTTGTCCTGTAGAAATACAGCATTTGAAAGTAAATAGAGGATATGCCATATGCATACAAGGATATCAGGGAGAGTTAGTTTAGACAAGCTTATTTCTGGAATCTTCCAACATCTGAGGTATCAAGTTTGCAAATACTGTATTCTTTACGAGTTTTAGGGGAGTGGCTGTAAACTTCATGACACCTGGATTTTATAGGAAGCCTAGCTTTTATTTAGTCTATTGCTATAAAAAGCACACTCGTAATTTTCTGTAAAGAAAAGAAGTACTGGGATAATAATGAGGTAATAATGAAAGGGTGGTCATGCATGTGGAGAAATAGTGCTCTAATAAATGAAATGCATGTCTATAGCAGATAAACAAATTAACTATGTCAGGCAGTAATTAAGAATCCTTATTGAATTTCTAGGCCTTAATTTAGTATAAGTAAGAAGGCTATATATAAGTCCTTGATCAGTGAATGTGGCATACCATGACAGGTCAGAGACACTTGTCAAGAAACACAAGGGAGATTTGTTATTTCAGCTCACCATGATTGCGCCTCCCAAGTCAGCTGGGTAATAGCTGTCAAGTCAGACTAAACTTTTAGACTTCATAAATGGCTTTCCACTGAGGAAGCTAACTGGAGAATCAAAGGAGAGGCAGTTTATTGACACAGCATTTTTTACCAAAGTAGATTCTGTAACCATGTGCTTAAATTCAGCATGCTGTCAGGAACAGCAGAAGTCAGAAGAACCGCTGCAGAAATATTTAATTCTATAAATGGGGTGTTTCAGAAAAGTTAGGATGCTTGTTAAAAAGAAACTGATAGAAGTGGCTAAAAAATCATATTAGCAAATGACATGGATATTGTTTCAAGCCACTGTGTTGAAAGCTAAAAAATAATATTGCATTAAAGCATTGTAGGAAGATCAAGATTGAAAACTATCATTGTTAAATACTGAGATTAGGGAAATTACAAAATATGCAAATGTTCTCCACAAAATTGAATCCCTATTCAAATCTCAAAAATAAAAAAATAATGTAGACTCTGCTAGGTTAAATGTAAAAAATCCTGTAAGGTGCAGCAAGCACAATAGAGGAAGAACTTCTAAAGACTTTTCTCAGACTCCTGAAGTGTGTGGTGTCTGTCGGGTAGTCCGTAAGGCCTGTGGAAGATCACAGTGTAAGAAGAAGCAGCACGGCATTTATGTAAATATAAGATTTGTTGCAGTAACAGTGTAAATGCAAAATAAACTGGGCAGATTCCTACATAGTGATTTTTTTTTCCAGAAGTTGATTAGAGAATGTTACTCAACAGAAGAGATAGGAGAACAAAAGAACAAAATAGGCAGTAAATATTGGTTAAAAATATCTGAACCCAGTGGCATTTGCCCAAGAGGCCTAGAGGACCATCAGAGGAGCTACTTAAATTGATTTGTATTTATTGTGTTGCCTAACGCTTTCTGGGGACCAAAGAGTTGAAGAAAGATTAATGTAATGCCAAGCTAGAGAATGATTTCTTAAAAGTATCCAGGGAACTACTAACCACTGAGCCTGCATTCACCAAACTGATAGAAACTGTGACAAGGAATAGTCACTGGACAGATAAATACATATGATATCTTGGGGAAAACTCAACATGGCTTATTTAGTTGTTCCTCACAGTTAGAATTCACTTGGGGAGGTAGAGTAGTTCTGTCAACAGAGTCATAGGTTTCCAGAAAGTATTTGAAAAGAATTATCATCAAAAAACTATAAGAAAAACTACTTAGCCATGAGATTTTGAGAGGTACTTAATGTGGAGAAACATCTGTTAAAAAAAAATCCATACAAACAAAACACAAAACAATAAGGTCAGATTTAGGGTTGAGTCCTGGGATTTTGCACTGGGGTCTGAATTTTCTGGAAAAAGAGATTTATAGTGACTAATAATGAAATTCTTGTGAGATTCCCAAGCTAGGCAAGACAAAGAAGAAACAATTTATAAGCACAGCAAAAAAGCAGATCATGAAATTCAAAGTAAATGTGAAGAAGTACAAATGAAGGTAGAAAAAAATATCAACTGCAATCGTACACAGTGATGGTGAACCAATTAATTACTACTTTTTAAGAATGAGATGTGAGGGCTGAAATGAATATTTCTAGGCCATCAGAAATTATTGGGAAAGAGTGGAAAAACCCTGGAAACATTTTTTATGGCTTTATATACATTTCACAGTATGTCCATATATTGAAGTCTGTCTTGGATGGATATATTAGCATTTGGAAAGTTAAGAAGAGGAAGAAATGGTAAAGTTTATTAGAAAATTACTTTATCCTAAGTAGCAGTTGAATAATCAAGGACTCCTCAGATTATAAAAAGAAACTATGACCAAAGGATATATGACAGAATTGAGAAATCATTGTTAGGTTGAGGGAGGATGAACAGAGAATTATTATTTATAGTTTTTTTCTGTACAAGAACAATGGCACATCAGGGGAAGTTAGCAGAAAGCAGTCTCAAAATGAGCAAGAGAAGATGCTCCTCAGAAGACACAGTTACGATAAAGAGAACTGTGCCATTGGGTGTTGGGAATGCTGAGTGTTTTTTCTGGATCTAAAAAAACAAGAGCACAAAAGCAGAGAAAGAGATTTCAGAAGGCTTTTAAACCGACATATATTACCACTGATTGAGAAGGCTCCTGAGCAGCAAAGCCCTGGATGTAAAGAGCTTCAGAATGATGGCAAAAGTATGGAAAAGGAGAGACAAAGCGTAGCTTCAGGTGTTAAAAAACAGGAAAGTGTGAATGCACTGTATGAGAAAGAGTGAAGACAGAGCAAGAGGAGTGAGCAGAGCTGGTAGAAACGGCAGGTGCTGAAAGATCCAAAAGGGGAATTTGACACCAATGCTGAATAGCACTCATGTCATTTAGGAAAGGAGTGACAAAAACCTACGAGAGAATGACAAAGGAAGACAGCTGAAAATTGAGGTATTTTGTGCACACATCTGTATTTCTTTTTTGGATTGAGCCTATTGATTGGAAATGTTAGATTGAATATTTTTAGGGTACAGGAACTATATTTGCCATATGTTTGTTTGCTGTTGTGCACATAGAAATTAATATAAAAAAGTATGAGAATCAGAGCTGTGTTGAGATGTAAATTCAAGTAAAATGAAAGTTTCTTTAGTCCATAAATGTTTTCTCACGTGTATATAATAAAATAGGAATCATCAACTAGGATGGTAGATTTGCAGAGCCCATGATCTAATTTCATTCTTGGTCTTGTCACAGACCTATCTAAAGTCAGCAGTGTATATATTACTTTGGTTTTATGTTGTTTTGTTTTCTTATTCAGTAGTTCTTTCTGTTGTCAGACCACAGTCAGTTTAGCTTGTAGCATAATGAGGGTCAACTGAAAATCAAAATCTTCCAGGTATCTAAGCAAAAGGAAATGGAAATGTATGTCTATGTTCTTCACTGCTGCATGCTCTGTAAAACTAAAATAAAAAAAATCCTCAGTGGATGAAATGGTATTTTAGTCTTTCTGAAGAGTTCATCACAGAGAGGCTCAGGAAGGGCCACCGAGGTAAGTGACTATGTTTTACAGTAGGGTGAGGTGCAAAACTAAGGGCAATAAACACAATGCTTTGAGAAGAGCACTAACATTAAGCTCAAAGACATGGCTGATAAAAGAAACAGGGAAAGGAACATTTTGCTACTGTATAACTTTTCACCCAAATCACTGGTTAATCCTTAATACACTTATTTCCAATGTTTAGTCAATTCACACATTGCGAAATACTTCACAATTATTTTTTTGCATAGTAATCAGCAATTATCTAGTAAAATATCAGTCTCATGAATGCTGCTAATTCACGTTGATTGCTTTCCAACATATGCTAGTGAAAGACAAAGATCTTGTGAGGTAGTTTTGGTAGATTTGTCTCTTTTAGATTTAAAGGAGAATTACCTTTCCTTTCAAAGCTGATTCCTTTGATTACTAGTATGCATCGTTTCATTTCCAACCTAATACTCTATGCAGAATGCATTGCATATGACTCCTGAGTAGTTTTGTTATTTATTTATCCCGCTGCAGTGGGAGCTGGTTCAGAATGAAAATCCTGTATTATCTCTTGGGCAGGTATTTAAGATAAAGTGTGAAACCACAAAGCCACAAGGTTTACGTGATGATTGGTGCTTTTTTCTTCCTACTGCAATTAACTTTGTCTCAGTTTTACTAATTGGATTACTTGTGAAAATGCAAGTCACCTTGGGGTGTCAAGGTTTGATTGAGGAATAACCATTTTGCAATAGTTTTTCACTCTAAAAGGAGTTCTGTTAGAGGCTCACATCTTACCTGTCATACAAATGGACTGTGGTAGTGATCTTGGGTGAAGCTGACAATGTTGTCTAGTAGTTGGTAGTTCTGTCTTTGTAAGTGCCTGCAGCTTTCCAGGGCCTGGGAAAGCTCAGAATTTGTTTTCTTTGAGATATGCAAAACCATATCTCTTCTTTTTTTCTCTGGTCGTCTGTTCCTTGTTTCACAGCTGGCCTGTGATAAGGAGGTAATCTGCTCCTTTTTTAGTAGTAAGATCAGGAGAATTCTCCTGTTGACTTAAAGGTGTCTTGGAAGTTGTCAATGAAAGCTGATACTGTGTCACTTGGTTTGCAGGTAAGTAATTTCTGTGTCATACAGAACCTTTCACAAGATCATTGGGGGACTGTCACTTCCTCAGATAGTCCTTCATAACAGTCCCAGTTTTTAGGTCTGGTTTTGTGACCAAACAGGGTGAGTTATTTGATTTGATTTTGGTGTACTTGCAGTGAGCTTATGCCTTGCCTGACTGGATTTTCCTACATTACATTTTTAAATGTATTTTGATTCAAAGCAGAATGCTGTTTTTCTACAGATGGAGCCTTTTCTGTCTGTCATATTTATTTGTAGTTTCCCCATTTTCTGTGTAACTCTACCTTTCATTGTATTTAGAGGTTTTTCACCAGGCTTGCAGTGTTACTTTTGTTATTATTAATTTCTAGAAACCTTTTTTTTTATAGTTCTGTGAAATGCTCAAAGTATTTATCTGCATCAGTTTTATCTGTCTAGCATAGTCTGTCTGTCTAGGAGACTTATCAGCGGTGAAAGAACATTGCCTGTCGAAGAGCAGTTATCAGTGATAATGGGACTTTTGCAGAAAAAAAAAAGGACAAGTAAATTTTACAATACACTGTAGAGATATTCAGGAGTATGTTTGTATTTGTGACTCTGTGGTCCGATGCTATTTTTATTGAAATCGTGACTTCAGATGGATGGTATTTGGTTTCAGTCATAAGGATTTGTCAGGAAATAGCAAAGTGAGTTGCATTTTAGTTGGAATTGTAAGATTTCTCAGAGACTGATCTGCCATTTCTAGTACATGCTGAAATGCCATTTAAATCACTCTGAGTCTTGGATGCATGAAGAATAATCTGGTAGCTTCCTCCAAGTTAGACTTTATCTCTTTTATTTTAAGCAATTTGTTGTAGCAAACTGTCAGTGGGTAAAGGTAGAGGCACATTTTACATCTCCACACCTGTTTGAAGAATGAACACCATCTGCCCAGGATTGCTGACAATTGAGTAATACAGTGTTTTATTGCTCTGAATCATTGAGAGGAAATTCTACCAGACATGCTCACAGGCTGCCATCATCATTCCATGAATACTAACAAAACATTAAAAAGTGCTGATACATGAAAATGGAGTAATTTATAGGCCTCTGGATTAATAGTTTCACTTAAGGAGTAATGAGAAAAAATAGTGTTAACCATATTTCTTAATGCCTTCTGTATCTACCCTTCCCCTCACCCCAGGCCCCACTGATCTGAAATGCATTTGGGTTGTCAGGAGAAAGCTGTGAGCTCAACAAGTCACAAGTTCTGGTAGGGCAATATTATTTTACAGAATAGTTTGAAGTGATGTTACTGTTGAACAGATCTTACTGTTACTAGGTAAGATGAATATTTAATTTGAGCCCTTTAGGTGTGTGTTGAGGGACCTCATAGCAGTCTTTGTTGCTGGTGCAACAAGAAAAATGCCCTTCAAGACCCATTAAGACAAGTGATAACTGTATGAATGGTACTGTATGAAATAATAAAAGCACTGGAAGCATTCTTTTAGGCTGCCCCAAATCTACTACTAGATAAGGAACTTTTGACCAGGAGGGACATGATGACAGCCCGGAATTATATTTATGTACATCTGTGTTTTACAAAGGAATTTGTTGGTGGGCCTTTCCTTCTTTTCAGGTCCTAGGACTCTTTTTCTTTCAGCTCTAAGTGACACAGAAATTGTTTCTTCTACATCAATTGATAGATGTTTCTTCAAGTACATCTGATATGTAGAAGGTTCCACTTTCATTTCAGTCCATTTGATTTTTTTCCATTTCATAAATACAAATATGCATACAAACATACACATTAAAGTGGGGTTTGTACATGCACGTTCTGGTGTCATGAAGACTTCTGTGAAAATGCACTTAGCCTAAATATAAGTTCCTAAATGTACCTGCCTTTTATACATGTCAAATGTTAGACTAATAATAACTTTAGGTATGCTTATTTACATAAGGACAGAGTTTTAACAGTGAAAACAGTATTTTTATACAAGAATGTTGGGGTATGCAAGTAACAAGAAGCACTTCACTGTTACTTCTGGTGGATATCTCAAGTTATTTGGAGATCAATAGACACCAGGCTAAAAAAAGACTAACAAAACCCAATTGGTGTTGCTTCATAGTTAAACTTTCAGCTGTGCATTGAATAATAAAAGTATTTTTACTGTGTTTTATTCATCACCTTTTCTTAAGGAAGACTAAAAATTGAAAAATTCATTGATGTTTTCTATGATGAGATGTGGTTTCAATAAAACTTGGTTTTTACTCGATATAATTACCATTTGCATGTAGTAATTGAAATAAATTTGCTTATGTAAATCAGAATATTTTGTAGCATATAAGCTACTTTTAATAGCCACATAATTTTATGAATTCTTTATTCTTTAAACCAGATCTTATTTTCCAATTTGCATATGCCTAACATGCAAATTACTTGTGTTCTCCATATCTTACTAATGTTTTACTTAGTTTAATTGCTAAACTTCTTTTCAAGTATTTTGAATAGGTGAGTTACACTTCCTTTCACACTTCTGGAAAACATGATTTTATTTTATGAGCCTCTACAGGAGAAAGAGACTTGCATTGTGCCATGATTTGAAAAGCAGATTAAATAGCAAACCCTAGACTACTCGTCTTTATTTCTAATGGAGTCCATGCCGTAGTCCATGCATCTTCTCACTCTAATGGCCCTTCAAATTGCACAAAGGAAGATCTTTCAAATAAATAAGTTGCTTTTTTATTTTCAGTGTCTTCCATAGCCACGTGGCTGTGTGCATGGCAGTCACTAAAACTGATGCAGTCATCTTCTTGCTGCTTTGTTTTCTTTTTGCTCATGAGTATCTAATGTTACCAACATAGTCACCTAGCACAATTGTTTGTCAATAGAGTTTGTTGCTTACTGTTGGTGTAGAAAGAGAAACTGGGAGAAGACCTTTGCTTAAGAGGAACTTTGAATATTTCATCATTACCAGTCCCTTGTTATTGCTTTCTTTCTCAATTCAGTTTTTTATGGTTGTGTTTGACGTTTTTGGCAGCTCTGTTAATTAAGCAGAAGTTATCCCTGATTAATGTACTGTAAGCTGCTTCTGAAGTGCTATAAATAATGTGGTGATTAATTGCTGTATCCCAACGCAGTCATCCCTTCACATACTTCACAGATGGATTGTTTTGGTGAAATGATGTCCCATTCTCATACATATTAGAGACGTTGATTACAGCAAAACTTACTACTCAGTTTTTCAGTTTTCTTCCAAGTAATTTATGTCTTTTGATCGCTAGGACAATCAGCATGGAGGAGCTGTTTTGAAATTACAAATGTAATATACTTGTGAATTCCATACAAGATCATGCAAATCAATTGAAAGAGAATAACAGAATATATGAGTTCTGGAATGTTCAACTTTTTGAGCTCTAAGAAGAAAATTTAGTAACTGTACACAAAGAAAATTCACTACTTGGAGGATAAAGAAAAGATTTTAACCTCAGTTGGAAAAATGATTGTGGTTTTTCCATGTTTTTTTTCTTGCAAGTAAGACAGAAAATATGCAGACAGAAATGTGATTTTTGTTTAAAAGTTGGTAATATCCAATTTGTGTCAGAGTGAAGGCTTAGTGTAGTGAACCAAGAATCTTATATTAACATTTCTGAATAAATCATCTCTATTTGAGATTCTGATTTTAAACTTACTAACTGAAAGGAAACTAGTAGTGCTAAAATCAGCCAAGCTTTTTAGAATATGTCCATTTCAGAAAATTCCCTGTACTCTAGCAGCAGAACTACTCTTCTTGCTTTTCAAATATGCCTTACTGTCTGGCTTCTGTTAACCTTGATGGAAAGCCAGTTGCCTCTTCTCACATCTGTGAATAGAGCATTTTAAATTGTGTGTGTATGCATGTGCGCATGCAAAAAACATCTGTGGAAAAGAGGTTACACTTGGCACTACAGGAAAAGTCCCGGCTTGAAATCAAAGATCTAACGGGACAGTTGTATGTTTTCATTCAGAAACAAATTAGAGTAACAGGGAGGAACAGTCTGATGGTCACAGCTGTGTATTGGCCATGGAGGCCTGCCTGTCTGGGTGTGCTTCAAGGACTACAGCATGAAACAATGTGCTTCGGGAATTTTGGACTGTTAGTCTATGTGAGAAAAGGGGTTTGACCAGGTGATATTTCACCAAAGGGCAAGTCTATGAGTTACTATAGGGAGGGTTGTGGGGATGACTGCTGTTCATAGCAAAGTTCTTGTCTCAAATGCTTTGAATATTACCTTGCATTTGATCTTATTTTAAACTTCTCAGCTAGGGTTGGGTCATGAGCAGCTTGTAGTAATATATTAAAATCAAATTTGCATTATGACTCCACTCAATAAATCTTTGTTTAGGAATAATTTAGGATTATTTTATTAGTTTATTGTATAAGCATTAGGATTGTCCTATCATTTTAGGGAAGACATTTTTGGACACACTTAATCTCCTAACCTCAGTTTCCTCCTCAGTTTTTTTAGAAATCCAGATGATAAATCTAAGCACCATCACTGTTAAGAGCTTTGCTTATTAAGCAAGAAATAATATCATCCCTGGTCTAGACTGGGCTGCTTTGTTTCTGCATGGCCTTAATGATGACAGTGGGTTTCTTTGCAGATATGAAGAAATAGCTGACAGTCTCAGCCCATTGCCTGTAAGCATCATGTTTAAGAAATTGAGTTTGTTTTAGCCCATTAATAAAGATGTCTTGATTCTAACATAAAAACAGTATTGATCATTTTCTCTTGCTCTCAAAAAAATCCCAAACAGAAAACAAACCAAAAAACACGCCCCCCTTGCCCCCCCCCCATCTTTATGAAAGAGAAACAGTCTAAAAGATGATTGTCTCTCAATTTGAAGACTGTCTTCACAGTCCAAATTTCTACCATAATCTTCCTTTTCAGTAAGGGAAGAAACAAATATTTCTGTAATTTCCTAAGTAATTCAAAGAGTAGAAGAAAATGGACTGCTGGCATATCCTTTTTTTATAAGTGGTGTTGTTTATTTCTTTACCATATTGGTATTGTGTTTGCATTGATAAGCAAAATGCACTGCTCGGAAATGGAGAAGTTAACTCTTCCTGCATTTGCGAGCACAAAATGTAGGGAAACTAGGGAATTCTCAGTGTAATGACTCGTAGATAAACTTAGGTGCTGTGGCATTTGAAATACCTACAATTATTATTGATACTTCAAACCAGTCTATCCTTATCTTAGTCTAATTACGTTAACATGCTTTTTGTTGGACTGAAGGATAGATAAACTGATTCCCATTGAAGTCAGCATGACCTGGAAAAGATCCCAGTCCTGCTAAGACTCACATCTTATGCCTGCATTGAAATATGTAAGAACCTCAGGCATTTATAGAGAAATCTGAACATGTGTCTTTACAGAGTAGGAAATTAGGACAAAGATGTTTTGGATGGCGTTTGTGTGCTAAACTCAACTTTTCACTTGTTTTGTAGATTTGAGGAAGTGTTAGTAGTACTTTTCCAAACGTTCTTCCTCCCATTTGAACAAACTTTAAAACATATATTGTAAGTACATGATTATGAAGAAGAATGTAAGAATAAAAAAATCCATTGAGTATTTACTGAATTGATACCACCAATGTACAGCTCTTTTTGCATTTTAGAATTTGCCCTATATTTGAAAGTACTCTCATTCAATATTTATTGTGCATGTTTATAGTGGACTAAAGTATTTCTGTTTGTAACGTGCAAGCAGATAACCCTGAGAGTGCTGTGAAGAAAATACTTAAGGAAAGAACATGTATGTTATGGCATATTTATTTATATGCTTTTGTAGGCCTCAGAAATATCTTCCCATGCTTTTTACATGCACCATTTAGATCAATGATTTATGAAAACATCTAATAGAGCATACACTCAAACTGCAGACACAGCGTTAATAAGAGGGGCAGTATATTTGCAAACAGGCATTGTGCTCAACCAACAAATCTTCCCATCTTCACAGATGCCTTGCTCTCTCTGATGGGAATTAAAAAATCAGCTTAGTAGGAGTTAAACTGACTGGTATTTTTCCCCAGTCATCTGTTGCTGTTGAATGTTTTTCCAATTAATGCTTTCCTTGTGACCACAGGACAAAATGCTGTTGCTTTGACAGCCTGTATGTGAGAAAGCAGAGAAAATCCTAAGTCTTAAGGAGAGAGCTTCTTTCCTCTCCCCGAGAGAGATCTATTGTCAGATATATCCTAGAAGTGAGCCTTAGGAATTTTAGTCTAAAAAGACTTCAGTAATTTTGCAAGTTCTCTGCCTCACAAGTAATGTCACATGCTACCAATAGTTTGAGAGAACTGAAATGTGAAAAACTTACTGAGAAGGTGTCTTTTGGGTGAGGACAAAAGCCATGAGAGCTATTACTAAATTAAGGGTATAAAGTGTCACATTTAGTGGGTAGGGAGATAACTGATTAACTATGAAGAATGTCTCAGTTATTTGTAAGACTGTATCAAGGAGAACAGGGCATGTGAGGATTTGCAGTGCATTATATATAATTTCTGTACTGAAATGTACAAAAAGAAGATATGTGAATGCGGCTGATAGCTGCTAACTGTGAAATAACACAGGCAAGGCTAAATGTCTGAGTTGAGAAAAATACTTCAGAGCTCAAATCTGGTAATCCTTGAAGAAAAGAAGTTGGCCCATAATGGGAATGCCATTATGAAATGCAGGAAATTGCACTACTGCAGGAGGCAGGCTGTGCATAGAAACAATCTGTCTTGTGGAGAGTTACACCTTAGCAAGAGGTATTGTTTCAGTGCACCTATACTGGATGTTATAGGGTAATAAAAAATGTGATATTTTGAGGATGTCCTCTTGGAGTTGCCAGTTGAACTCTGTCTCAAGAGATGTCTGTCTACAAGAAATAGAAGAAGCTGATTTTATTTCAGGTTTTTGTTTTGTTTTGTTTATTGTTTTTTTTTTTTTTCTTTTTGTTGTGCTTTTGTTTTTGTTGTGTGGGGTTTTTTTTGTTAGGTTGGTTTTTGTTTTGTTGCTGTTTTTAGGTTTAGGAGTTTTTTTGTAGTAATTCAGCTAGTATTTGTGGTCTTAGCTTTGCTACTCTATGTTGATGTAGACCTTATACTTTTCCTTGCAAGATCAGGATTAAACTACTATTGAAGGGACTCAGATCCTTCCCCTTACTGGCATAATTATAGGGAATAATTTGTCTTCTGCCATCTTGGGAAGCCAGAATGCAAGTCTCCTAAACTTTCTGCTTAACTAATAGAAAAATCTAACTGTTTTAAGGAAAGTGGGGTACTATATTTAAAACCATACCATACACTTTCCTAAAAGCTAGGGATGCATCAGATCTTTCTTTCTCAAGTGTTCTAATTTGTTGTGTCAAATGCAGTGGATATGCTGTCAAATTTTCATGTTTTTTTTTTTTTTTTTTTTTTTAATAGTCATTTAGGAAGACATGTAGTAAACACACCTTTCTGAAATTTAGAATTCAAGGTCAAATTAATTTTGAAGTATAGTGTGGAAATAAAGTTTTATTGAAACGGCTTTTATAAAGGTGACACCTTTTATGGTGTCCTTTTTAAACTGAAAGAATGCAAATCACATATTTCTGAGGGAATAAAAGTTATGCATTTCCTGGAATAGGGACAAATGGATTCTCTGTCAGATGGGAATTTATATTTTGCAGTACACTGTCAGAGAATTTTGAAACTTGATACTCAGTTTCAAGTCAAATTTAATGCTTACTTTTGTACAATGTTTTTTATCTATCAGGCAGGTTGGTGGAACCTATAGGAAAACCAAAATCTACTGACAATTGCTAAGACGTAGAATCATTCTGTGGTGATGCAAGAAATTTATTTTCCACAGTCAGCAGAGAAAATAGACATAAAACTGGAATTAAATGAGCACTTCTTAAAATATGGTTTAAAGAGTTAAATTCTGTATATTATTTTTAATTTTTACTTCTACTCCGCAGAAATTCCCCATGTATCTTTAAGAAATGAGGAATCAAACCATAGTCATCTAAATTTAAGTTTTGAGTATCTAACTTGAATCATTGATTTGTTCTTTTGAAGTAAGTGGTATCATGTGTTAAAAATTAGCCACGTGTTTATGTACTCTGTAATGAACACTAAAGTCCTCTGACTTTTAAAAGCTAAAGTTCATATCATCATATGTATCTGTTACATAATCAGAGCAAAATTCGCCACAGCTGCAAATGTGGGGTAACATTTTCTAATTTCCATAGGGAATCTGTCATCTGACATTCATTTTGTATGTGTACAGTCATCACACAGGGCAGCATATGAGGAGAAAAAGGTATCAGCAGCTCTCCTGAATTGAGTATTGCAGTCAACGAGAATTTGCCTTTCTGTACCTGCAGCATATAGCCTTGATATCCCTGTTCTCTCTGGGTTGGATGCTGCTAGATGCCCACCCAGGCAGTGCCTCACTGCCATTTCTCACCAGAGTACAGGGAGAGAACAAGATGAGAAAGCTCCTGGGTCAAGAAATGGAGATTGCTTACCTGTTTGTGTCATGAACAGAGCAGACATCACCTGGAAAAAAAATTACTATAATGTTCTGCTAATTAAGAACAGAGTAGGACAATAAGAAGCAAAACCAAACCCACCTTCTCCTTTCCCCTGCCTCTCCCTGCTTCTTCCTTGGCTTAACTTTACTCCTTCATCGCCAGCTTCTCTCATCAACTCCCTCAGGAGGGGCCAGGGAATGGGGAGTCGGGGTTGCAGTCAGTGCAAAACAGCTCCTCTCATCTGCTCTTTCCCCCTCCCCCTTTTTTCCCTGCTCCACTGTGGGTTCGCAGTGGGCTGCAGTCCTTTAGGATACACCTGCCTCAGCATGGGTATTCGCCCAGGTGCCTGACGCATTCCACCCTCTCCTCCTCCACTGCCCATGGTGTACACAGGGCTGTTTCTCACACATTTCACTCTTTATTATTCTCTAGCAACAGCTCCACAGTTTTTTTTTTAACCTTTATTAAATATGCTAGCCATGCCCAGGGGAGTTGGTTGGTGCCAGCTGGAAGTGGCTGTGTCCAGCCTGGGAGTGCCCTCACAGAGCTCACCTGGGGCCTGAACCATGGACAGCGCCCAGCTCCTTCTGCTCCTTTTTTCTGAGGATTCACGTACAGTGCAAAACAAAATCAAATCTTTTAGAGCATGATTTGACAACAGTGAAGTGCTTTCCTCATTTTTGGAAGGGAAAGAATAGAATTGATTGTGTCTCTTGGGTGTCACTGGCTTATCAGAATAATGGAAGCTACAGCACAGAGGGGGTATCACCAGTGAATTGACCAAAGCCGTGATAATCATGCATAAGTGTTTGAGGTAACTATGAAGATTTCTGTGTTCAATAAATTAGATAGTTGGTGAAGCTCTACTTTTATTCTAGGGTGTTGAAAAAATGGTGAAGTTTTCCTCCGACCCTTCTTGCCTGCTCTTGCCTAGGAAGGACTGAGGTCTTATATTATGTTAATGTTTATTGACAGAAAAAACCCAACAGGGCCATCATGACAACAACTGCTTTATGGCCAGCAGATTAATAGCTGTAGGTAAATGTTGTCAATAGAACACAAATTCTGAAACTTAACTGCCTAAGTGCCAGAGCCTGTACTGGTTCTGGGAAAAAACCCCAAAACTACCAACTTTATATTTTGCTAACTTTACCTAGAATTATTAATGCAACAAAATTGTTACTATGTTAAGCAAGCTAACTCCTAAGTAAGCAGCAGCAAGCGAATTTTTGTTACCTATAGAAATTAACTTTTTCCCTTCCACTGAAAATACTGGTAGTGCTCACTAAAATCCATTAAGATTCAGTATTTTATCTTCAATTACTGCAATTATCAAACTAATATTATTTCTCATATCCCAGAGTTATGGCCTGTTATTTTCCCTTTGGGTAGTCCTTAAGATGGATTGATTAGGAGAGATAGCAAGACTCTCCCCAGCTTTTTACAGCTGGACCTAGAATGGACAGAAGTTTCTGTAGGCAGAGTACAGCGAGGTACAGGTCAGGATATTGCTTGAAATCCCAGTCTTAGGTGGGAGGGGCTGAAGGGTAACAGAAATCAAGATGATACTTTTGACCAGATGCACAGGGGACAATGGAAGAACACATGCAAAAATGTGTTGGTAATCCAAAATGTGTGCAAACTTGTTGACGCTCTCCCGTCACCATCAGAGACCTCAAGCATGTTTACTCCTAGACAGGAGACAAAATGTTTCTGTTTTCATCCTGAAATTCATGATTCTTTAATTTTGTGTCTGATGGGAAAAAACAAGAACTGAGCCCCAACCATATGAATTTGTTTGTGGTATTGTGCAGTAGATTAATGCCTCAGTTTTTTATACTGTGATATTAGAAAAATAATCAGTATTACTGTGGCAAATAGCTCTATATAACAAACTAGTCTATTGGCGATCATTATTCTCTTTGATATAAAGCAGAATATAAACAACATAAATTTTATATACGTACTTTTATGCACGTATTCTGTATTAATCTTTATGCTGATTAGAACTCATCTGCATTGCATGTTTAAACTTAAAACATATACTAAATGCGTTTTAGTCATGTATTTCTACCTGTATTTGCAAACATTAGTAGAGGAGGTGACACTCTTGAGAGAATAATACCTGGAGAAGTATGGTTTTTATCAGGGTACCTAACTAACATACATCATTGACACTTTTTTCCTTCATTAACAGAAAAAATAAGTTAATTGAAAAGTTTCAAGACAATTAAAATACTTTGTAAAAGTTAAAAGATAAACCACTAAAAGCATTTTCTGAAATTTCCATGATGTGAGGCTGTTTTCATAGTTAAGGCTTTATTCAAAATGTTGGAGGCTATGTTACAATATTTTGTTTCCTATTCTAGTGAACATACAAAGTTGGTGACTGAAACTTTGAATTCTTTTAATGGCTTTTAGTTTTTTTAGTTAGGGTTTTCTACTCCTTTTTTTTGTTTGGTTGGGGTTTTTTTGTTGGGTTTTTTGTTTGTTTGTTTGTTTTTGGTTTTGTTTTTTTTTTGTCTTTTGAGGCAGATGTTCAGCCAGGTTTTACGGTACTTGTGACATTACTGTCAGGTAGTGTAAGTACAGGGTTTGCTTAAACAGTTAAGGCTGTGGGATGTCTTTGGATGCAGTATCTCATGTATCGGCAAAAATATAAAAAAAAGTGAGTATTTCCCAGGGACACTATTTTCTTTATCAGAGTTTAGCTGCAGTTTATCATTTCCATCACTTAGACACATCCACTCAATATAGTTAACATCCATGATGCTATGTAGGGTTGCCCAACTTTCATCTAGTGTTTTGTAGTTTTAATAGAGAAATGCTTCTCTGTGCCTTCTTCTCATTCACTGGAGCTATTTGTATATTTTTTGTTTGTGAATTTTTACAAGGCATTGTTAGCATAATGAGGTAGATATTATGCATTAGTGGTAGAACATTCTTTGAAATTAATTTTTTTTTCACCTAGTAGTGGTGAAAAAAGAGGCTTTAGAGAAAGTTTGGATTTTTGCCTGGACCAAGACAACATTGTACTGTAGGTTTAATCATACTTTACAATGTCCAAACACCAATTTCAGAGGCAAAATTACCTCAGATATTATTACAATATTATTCAATTCAGGAAGCTGATCATCTGGTTAGAAAAAAGTGTTAAGACTTGCAAAGGACAGAATGTACTTAAGATCTTGAAATCCTCATAAATAAGCTGTTTCTTGAATGATGCTAGTTTTATACAGAAGCTAACAGAATGAGATCTGTGATGATCATGTATTAATAATGAAGATTAAACAGATGTTCTGCAAAATGGATTTCATGTGAAATGTTAAATTTGTTTAAGGAAGGAAAACAGGGTTGGATCCTCATATAAATCATTATAGCTCCATGGAGAACAGTAATATAGATGCTGAAAAATTATTCTGTATCCATGAAGTTTGGGCATGCTGCAGAATAGCAGTAGCATTAGGTGATCAAAATATAACATTATTTAGTACAACTGAATTTAGTTTTACATGATAAAATTGTGAAGTATTTAGTTATATGCCTTTTTTTTCTTTTATGTACAGTTGTCTTTAATTTTAATTAATTTGTTTTGGCATAGGTGAAAAGAAGAACTAGGCAAGGTGCTCCTGAACTCAAGGCTATTTGTAAATTCAGAGTAATTGTTCAACATTTGATACTGGCTTGTTTTCTCTCACTCCCTTTTAGAATTAGCCAGACTCTAGAGTTCAGGTATCTCCAGTTCACATGGTGTGACCCTTACATATTGTGCTGACAAACCCTTTTCTTTTTGGTACTAAAGGGAACTTGGAAGTCTTTGGTTTAACCCTAGTTAATGAAAGGTTGAATTTGTTAGAGGTACATTTAAACCGATTCTGTGTGTTTCCACCTCTCTTAAGTGCCTTTTGTACTTAGATCTGGGAATGGTTTTAATCTGCATAGCTTAACATCATTGCCACTGTATTGTCCTGTAGCTGTATTGACTCCCATTTATTAGTTGTTGGAAACAAATGCAATTCCTTTAATAACTGAATAAAGAAAGCCCTACATCTCTTTCCAGCCTATCTCAGTATAATAATTTTGGCTGAAATACAAGATCAATTAGTGCTGATGGAATTTAATTATCTCTGTAGAAGACCCAGTCTGCAAGGGCAGAATGACTGTGCAGGGGAGCCATAGTATCACCACTGTGCCTGGCTTTATGGGGTTATTTTATGAACGGTGTGTAAAGCTGCAAGTATACTTACATTAATGGAGCTGGGCATGACCAAAAATAAACTTCGATTATTGTATTAGATGGGAAAGTGCAAATTCTGGTAAAAGTACCCCAGTGAGTCAAATCACTGCTTAATTGTTTGCCTGGTGGAATTCTACAAATGCAGAAAATGATATTTTTGCTGTGTCTCCACTCTGCAACTGTATAGGATATGCATAAAATATATACCTGCCTAGAGTATTAGGGAGATTGCTTCCATTGTATAACGAATGAAAAATACTGCTTTTTGTGATAGAATGTGATAGGTTTTGTGCTCGTGAAGAGAAATGGTATCATTTCTATACAAATTATGTCTGTACAGTTTATAAACATACAGACTTTAAATATAGTCATTTAATCATGTTGGTATTACAGCAGAGGATTTTGAATGTAGCCTGCTTAAACTTGGGGGCTGGGGAGCATGTAATGCATGGACTGGAGTGCATTCCTCTCTGCTCTTTTCACGCAGCCTTGAATTTAGGAGTGGGATGACAGACATTACGGCATTATGCTTTGGGTAACTGTAAACATCCCAGGAGCAGAAGCAAAGCAGTAGGTGGCTGTGGTTTTATTATGAAGTACAGTATAATTTAAATAAAGATACTTCAGATTCCGTGTGATGTCACTAAAGTCCAGATATCCAGAGAGGCTGCCTTCAGTGCAGGCACAGACTTGGAAGCGGAGGAGAGTTAAAGCAGCAGGTGGAGTGTGTCTGACAGAAGTAGTGGCCAGTTGTGCTGTTTGTGACCCATGTGCCCTAGTGCTATAAATCATGAGCTGCCTCTAGTGAACTGCACTCTCTCTCTTAGATCTGCAGTAACATTCCCCCTTCCTGATGGCTGCCTGAGCCCCGGCTGCCCATCCACAGAGGGGCTGTTGAAAGCATTCTGTCCTACTCCATACAATTAACAGGCAGTGTTAAACCCTTTGGCTCCTTAACAGAGAATGCCTATGTCCACCCTCCCTTAGCAAAGGCACTGCTAAATGAACCACACTGTCTTGGTCTTCAAAATGTTATGAATTGCCCCGTATCACGAGTAACTGCATTGTGCACCCAAACAAGTCTTGAGTTCTTTGAGAGTACTGTAATTGGATTAGCGAAATTCAGGCTTGATTAATTAATCATTGTAATCAGTTTACTAAACAATTCACGATGATTTTGATAACTGAGCTCAGAGGGAATGATTAATGGCTTCTTAGGAAGGATTAAAGAACAGCTGACCCTGCTTTGGGCAGGAGATTGGATCAGGTGACCTGCTGAGATCCCTTTGAACTTGAATTATTCTATGATTTTATGAAAAATTATTAGCAGGGCAGATCTTCACATGGCATGGTTGAGAAGACTTGAAGACTTCCGTCAGAAACAATAAGGCCAGGTCATTTCACACTTACCCTCAATTTTTTATGCCGCTAATGACCTTTTTTGGTTTTTTAACTAGGAAATTTTAATTGTCATACTGCTAAAAATGTCTTTAACTTGGGATCTTAAATTATGCTATGAATATTAGTTGTTTCTCAGGATTCTCTGTAATATTGTAAAGTACCATAGACTCCAGTTATAGAATAATCGGTTGCACAGCTCAGAAGATAATTCAGGAGTCCTAAACTTAAGCTCCAGCTATAATCAGTTAACTACACTCTCATCACCACCCATCATACTGATTTTCTGTGCTTCAGGATATGCGTGTTTCTCACCACATTTTGTGTAAATGAACATCTTTATTCTATATTTTATATATAAATGTATATACATTTAAAAAAGAAAAAAAAAAAGTACTTTATGCCCCAGACAGAGCAACTATTCCAAATGTGAAAATTACATAACTCTGTCACACACTGTGACATTCAGTATAGTACTTCATGACATGCAACACTGGCATACGTGAAAGCTCTGGGAAAAAATATATGCAGGAGAAGAGCAATGACATACTCCTTACATTCTGCTTGTGCGAGTTTTGTATTTTCTGTCTCGAAATTGTCATTGCAGGCCTAAAAAATATTTTGATGTTCAAAACACACAATGTGTCACAAGAACAGCCTAAGGAAGAAGATTCAAAGGCAAGGGAAGAAGGATCATTCTTTGTTTGCCCTTTGTATTTATCAGCATCTTTGTCTTGTTCTGTCTGCCAGCAAGTTATGGGTAAAACAGGGTCAAGGTGAAAGGAAGTTTTTGTGAGGCCATCTGTCATCCAAAACACCAGGATCATCTTCTGTAAATTACTCTGAGATTTAGATAACCTATTGTAATATCTTGTTAGGAGCAGCTGAATGATCCAAATGGCTTTTATGTTACAGCTCTCAGTTCAACCTTAATTTTTGACCCTTTGAGTCTGAAAAAGCTAAAGTTTACTGACTGTGGGAAATGCAGTAGGGATTTCCTAGTCTGGTGGAAATTTGTTACCTTGGTTCTTATTGAAATGCACTTTCAGCTGTTACTTTCATCTTTGACTGAATCCACACTATGGCTGACTCCCAGACGAGATGCAGAGTTGCCTTTGTCTTCATCCATTCCACAGCACAGTGAAAACTGCTGAGTTTTTCCCTGTGTACCCTGCACATCCCTTTATCATAATGTTTTTTTCCCAGACATGTTTGGGGTTTTTTGTTTGGTTTTGTACCGAGTAACTGACATGAAGCAAAGCCTGTGTTGCAGTCCAATAAATTTTTGGTGTTGAAGCAAGAGAGCAAGGGCAGGTGTTACATGCTCTTAAGGTCTGGTTATTAAAATTATTAGAGAGATGTCTCTGCCCAAATTAAGGTGCAAACATGGCCAAATGCCGAAGTCAATAGTATGGATTTTTATTTAACACCCAGTGTGAGGGAGAGGTAGAAAGAAATAGGAAAAGAGAGGAGGAGAGAGAGACAGGGACAGATAAAGTAGAAAAAATATCACCACTGTGGATCATGATGGCATTCTGTCGGTCCTCTTCTTTTGATCTTCTCAGTCCTGAGGGCTTCACTCTTATCCAACTGCTGGTTGCAGTCTGGACCCAGTGGAGGAAGCCAGGAAAACACAAAGCCCAGTGTTTTCATATTCACTCCATTCAAGTTGGAGTGCCCAGGTACCTCCCAGAGTTTTATACCGGATGATGTAACACTTGTCATCTCCTGCTGTGGAAGGGCCTCAGTCCCTGCAGCTGAAGTCTGTGCTGGTGGGAGTGTGGCTGCCAGACTGGCTCCTAGATGGTCAGACAGGAAAGTTTTCTTCACTCCAGGGTGGGCATGGAGGGGGTCAAAGGAGGTGGAACCTTTCTCATCCTGCATGTGGGAAATAGTGTCTGGAGCAAAACTGCCTGAGAGCAATGGGGTTGACTAACTTGTAAAAATAGCTTGTGAGTGTGAGTAATCAGAAAGCCAGGACTCAGAAGAACTCAGATTTTCAGTCATGATTTAAAATCTGAGCTTCATAATGGACTGAAACGCCAATGACATTCCCAAGCTCCGCTAAATGTGTCTTGAAAACTTACATGGGTAAATGTGTAGGAGAGAAATGGTCTTTTCTACCCAGTGTAAAAAAATCTAAAAAAATCAGGCTCTTTCTGAAGATGTTAGAGGAAGTAATAGGGCATTTTCTTAGTTCCATTTTCCAGTACAGCACATTATAGAGTAGGAGAAAAAACTAGGGAATAGGAAGAAAAACTGATATTACATTTTTCTTGCCATATAAAGCCTGAAGAGTATTTCTTCTGTCACACCTTATTATATATAAAGTTAAACATGACCCGTTTTTCCTGATTTGTCTTTAAAAAAACCACACACTGAAAACAATGAGATTAGCTTCTATTAAGGGAAACTTAGATTTTAATAGCTTACTTAAAACATTGTATATTACTCTTTAAATATCCTTTTGCTATTTGAAAGAAAATCCAGTGCCATTAGAAGCAGTGCCTTGTGTTTTTCTCACAGCATCTCTAAAAGTACTGCTGCTTTAATCAATCCCATGTCACTGACTTCTTTGCAGGATGTTGTTGTGGGGTACTACTTGGAAACATTTGAGGAGAAAAAAACATTTAAAAATAGTGAAAATAATTCTCCTGAATGTTTTTCTCACCTCTTGCTTACTAAAGCTAAAAGCCATGTGAGAATATGGTCCATACTTGAAAGATGCTTTTTTTTGGATTTTTTTTTCTGTTTTGTCTTGTTTTTAGTAGTAAAGCCTATTTAGTAGTAATAGAAAATGGTCTCACCTTAATGAAATATACTCTATTATTACAATAGTTACTCATCTTTTCCTGTAATAACATTTTTCTTAGTTCTAAATATTGTTTCATATATCATATTTGTCGTTATTTAAGTCTTGGAAAGTCAATTTCTACATTTATTTCTGTGGTGAAAGTGCTGATTTAAATATTCTAGATGTTTTCTGGTCTGTGAGGGGATGGGAAAGAAGTAAAAATGGGGAAAACATAATTTACATTGTACATAGAAATATGCATTTTTTAAAGTGTTTATTTTCCCTTCCTAGGGAATTAATTATGTCTGTTCCATTGAGAACACTTGTCAACTTAAAGCTCTTTAAGTTTTACAGTCAAGTCATTAACAAGAGACTTGGATACTGTCATCTATGTTAACAGTTTTCTGATGGATATTACTTGGTGTAAAATTACCTTGTGCCATTCCTACCTGCCTTGCTGCTGCAGGAGTTTGCCCACATTGCAATCAGACAGGAGCACGGCTTTCTCCTTGAGCAGCAGAACGGTATTTGTGATTATGTGGGCATTTTTCATAACTGGTAAAATCACAGCAGCTGAGCTTCATCTTCCCTGAGGGATGGCAGGTGTCAGAAAGGCCTCTCTGAGAGTACCTCTCTGCTCTAACTTATTTCAGATGCCTCTTCAGACAGCAAGAGCTCCTTTACAAAGTGGATACAGCTGTGTGAAGGGGGAGGTGGTGGAAACACCTGGGCTGATTGCTCACACCAGGGTTTCATTAAGGAGGAGGAGCCTTTGGGATAAAGCTTAGGGTTTTTTGTGGTGACTTCTTTGTGAGGGCAGAGTTTCTGCTCGTGTAGAAGGGAGGAAGGTGTTGTGTGGATACTTCTGCATCAGCTTGCTTCTGGGAGCATTGTTACAACTTATGGTAAGTGAGTTTTATTCCCGGTTGCTATTTATTTCACTGTGAGGGACAGGTTCTTTGGTGAAGGTCACAGAGGGAGGCAAGTCTTGGGGATAAAAAGAGAATAGGTATCTCTAGGCTTTGCTTCAGTATGTAACTCCCTTTTTTCCCTAGTGGAAGACTTTGCATTATCTGCATTGTGTACATATAAGTATAAATGGAAGCTACCACTACCAAAAGTGCTGACCGTTATGCTGGCATGTGTCAAGCAGATACTTGACACTGTTGTACGTGTTTAGGGGACTTATTTGGATCAGAGTCCAAAGTGTTTCTTGAAAGGAATTATTGACATGCTGCTTGCTGACCTCCTTGCTGCAAGATGTGAACTTAATTCTTAAATAGGTTTAATGTAGTTTCATCCCTCATTGTGTTATTATTTATGAAGGCAAAATAGGTCCTCGTGGGACAGGGACTGTTGATTTATGCCAAGGCCATGTAAAGCACTCCAGCCATTGCTCCATAATCTGTGTGACTGAAATACTGTGTTGGTGGAATCTGAACGCTTTGGAAAATGACACAAATGATATTTAAGGGGTAGGGAGGTGGTTTCACAAAAGATAAATCTGCCTTTGGAAATTTGAAATGGTAGTTAAGCCAAATTTTTTGTTTTGTTTTGTTTTTTTGCTATTACTTCCCTTACCTTCTCTGCCTGTGCAAGAAGCATTGCTGTGATGCCAAATTTGCAACTTGTGCCCATCCTCTGACTGTGTAATTTACCTCAGTGGTTTAAGTAAAATTGCTACCTAGATTATAGCTGAGTAAAGTTCTTACCCGAGGCTCTTTGTGTCAGTCTGGTTTTTTGTCTTTTTTTTTTTAAAGTGACCCCAAAAGGGACCTTTTCCGTTTTGGTCTAGGCATTCAAACTGAGTCCACCAACTTTGACTGCGTTTTTCCAAGAATTAAGATGAGAAGGATTTCTTCATTACTCTTTATATAAACCACAGTTACCAAAGTGAGCCAGTTTGGCTCTGTTTTCAATGCAAAGTTAGTTGTCTTATCCAGACTTGGTCTTACAACTTGCATAGGCAAGTAGGGCAATGCTAGGAGCACGCTTTGGAACTCAAACCAGTGCCCTTCTTGGTCTAATTTTTCTGATTTATTATGTGGTGATGAACACCTCGTCCACTAGGTGATACTTTTAAATAATATGTGAAAATGCTACCTTTTTCCCTACAGGGTATTTGAGAAGCCAAGTATCAAATACCTGTTCCCACGGCTCTTTAGTTGGAGTAATGTCTCAGCTTTATGAGACATTTTGGTTACAAGAATTGTTGACCTAAAATTCAATTCTATTTTGCTGCAACCTGTCCTCAGAAAACTCTTTGCTCAGAACTCTTCCTGCATCTGCAGTTTCATATGAGAAATTTGCAAAATAAAGAAATTTGCCAGTAGAGTTCCAGCTGGATTTAGAACAGAGTTAAACTAAATTAATGTGCCCTGAAGTTGATTTTTCTTGATGATACCTTGAATATAATGTCTGTTATCTTCTGAGAATGAAAAACCTGTTCTAACTGGGACTTTAAAATACCACTTTCAGAACCAAATTGTAGTTTTGCCTATATTTGTTCAGTCTCTTGGGGTTTTTTTGTTAACATATCTTTGTCTTTTTTTTTTTTCTTTTCACTGCTCTGTACAGAAGAAAGTCACAATTACATGTCTGTCAGGTTTTTATTGGAATGATTTTTCTGTTTAATCAATGCAGTTTTGCTTTTGGTAATGATGCTGAGCTTTTGATTGCCTTTTGATAAAGCTTACGGGAAATCAGTTGGCTTCATTACTTGCCCAGCAGAAGACAAGGAAATAAATACGGTGCTTAAAAAAAACCCCACTAGGGTGGCTCTCAGAGTCACTGCAAGACATCTTTGATCTTTGGGGAAAATTTACTGTGAGTAGACCCGAGCTTAGAAAGTAAGTGGTCCTCACTAATATATATTGTTCTAGAGTGAAAGTGAGACTGTTGTTCTCATTTTTACCTCTTTGCATCTAATTCATCAGTGTTTAAGCAACTAGCTAATTGTAAGTGCATGAACAGCCCAATTGATTTTTAATCAAAGCCTTAAACTGTAGGGCAATGAGCTTGGCCTTCTATTTCTTTTGAAGAAAGGAACATTGGTGTTTGGGGCAGCAAAAAAATTTTATTTCTCTTCTAAGGAATTCAGAGTATTTCTGTTTATTCCAGGAGAATATTGCTAAGAATTACATTGGTTGCTTTGAAACGAGAGTTGTTACCAGAGAGTAATTTTTGGGGTTAGAAATGGTAGCGTATTATGGAAGTGATTCAAGAAAGAATGATTGTTAGTATGGTTTACTTACTTAATTCCTTTTCACCAAGCAAACTCAGTATTCTTATAACATCTTTTGGCTGCTGCACTTCATTCTCTTTTTAATCCTAGATTTTTGCCAGGTAAATGCCGTCTTTTGATTTCTGTTAGGAATAGTGTTCGGCAAGTGTCTGAAAGGATGTGTTTGAGTTTTAGGTTTCTTTGGATGTTGTTTTGTATGTTTGTTTCGGTGGGGTTTTTTTTTCCCCTTTGGGATGTGGTGATCCCTTGAATGATTCCTTGCAAAATAAGACTTCCAGGAGAGCAGGAATAAGGAATGCATTTGAAGTCAATAAGAGTATCACATCACGTAAGTCGGTACATTTGTGTATTGGTGGAGGGGTATGTTCTGTGTTTTGCTGCAGGCAAGTCAGTGTCAGGACAAGGCATTCATTTGTACTTCTGTGAACTGTACTGTTTTGGTGATAAATTACTGGCTGTATATAGACTATCTTTTCTTTGTTTGTCATTGCAGGAATTAATGTATATCATATATAGCTAACCTTAAAGCACTGGCAAAAAGCCCATGCCAAATTATTTGATATATTTCAGGCATAACTCATGTCAGTGATAATTAAAGTTTGAGAGCAACCTTAGTATTTTGGAACTTAAATAATGAGAGTTATGCTATCTTCCTGCAGAATATCCACGTATGTGCTCTGGGCAATGCTTGAATATAGCCTTAACTTCTGTGGTATAGCAAGCAGCTCTAGAAAAATCACTGCTGTAGCAGTTGGAGCTAAATGTTCCAGTGAAAAATGGTTTTAGATAAAATGAACATTTCGAAATGTATTTCCTGTCTTGTCATTCCTGTGATCCTTCCTGTGTCCCATAAGAAAGAAGTGGCACAGTTTGGGGTGAAATAACTCTACATAAGTGAATTTTTTTGCTTTAGATTACATGTTATTTTATTGGCCTTTCAAGTAGGAGATGTATTGGTGTGTTAGACTGTTTATTTCCTGAGAGTGACCAAGCTATGGAGCATGTGAGAGTTGGCAGGACCTAGCACGTTATTTAACCTACTGCTTGTATTTGCTGGTGATTCAGATGTTTCTGTTCTTCATATAACATTAATGATGCTTTTTACTAAATTGCCTCTCCAAACTAAATAATGCTGGAGAAATGAGCAACTTTCATCTCCTAATTTGATGATACCATGGTCAGATACGTTAGTCCTTAAATCAGTTGTTCAGACATTTGAAAAGAGAGCTTCATTAGCAGTACAAGGGTTATATAAATCATCACTCAGAAAGGATTTTCTTGCTTTTCTAAGGAGTTTCTTTGGATCTTTTTGGGTTTATGACTTAGAATTTCAGAATCACTCAGGGTGGAAGAGATCTCAGGAGGTATTTAGTCCAGGGTCCTGCTCATACCTGGAGCAGTGCCAGCATTAAGACCATTGCTGTCTAGAGCTGTAAAATCTCTGAGGATGGAGATTCCACAACCTCTCTGGATTCCAAAGCTTTGTTATCCTCATGGTGTAACCTTCCCTGCCCACTCCTCTTAATCCAGTTGCAACCACCTGTTTATGGCAGAGTGGCTGTCTGTCAACCTTCCACCATGCACCCCCATGAATAACCTGACTCTGTTTACTCAACAGCCTCCCTGTAGTACTGGGGCTCTGCTGCTAAGCCCCCTGGAGCCTTCTTTTCTTCAAGGCTGAACAAATCCTATTTTCTCAAATCCAGTTTTCTCCAGCCCCTGAACATCCTGGCTGCCTTCCAGTGGATTCACTTGAGTTTCCCACAGTTTTCTTGTTATGGCCCACTAGGCTATCGGCCTTCATTTATTCCAGAGTCCCATGCTGGCTCATCTTTAGCCAGGCATCCACAAGGGCCCATCTACCCTTTGTCTACAGAGCTCCTAACCAGGAGCTCTAGGCCTAGTGGTGGGAAAGGTCAGCCCATGCAGGACTTGATTCATCCTTGTTGATTTTTATGAGGTTCTTCATGCTGTATTTATCTATATTACAATACTCTGTTGTTTAATTAATTTGTACTTTGTGGTACAGTGTTTCTTGCAACCCGTTTTCACAGAAGAAAAACACCACAGTAAGGTGGACTAGGAGAAGTCTTACGTTGTTATGCAATTCTTTGCTTGGTATAGGATTACAATGCTATTGTATGATGGTGCTGAGACATACCACGGATATATTTTCTTTAAATTTCATACAGTATTATGAATTAAGTGTAAAAGTACTTATATTTTTTTACAATATTAATTGTATTAGGTATTTTCACTACAAGGAGAGAGAAAAATGTCTTAGTTGAGAAGACATTCACTTGCAAATTAAGAGACTTGTACCTTGTCAAAAATTCCTTTATCTACCTTTAACAAAGATTCTGCTTATTTTCCTCAGTTTTATTTTTTCTTTCTTCCCATCAAGCTTTCAGGGCATGACATTTCTCCTGCCACCTCTAGGAACAAATAGTAGTGCTATAGCATCTCCTTTAAAACTTAACAGAATATAGAGCCTTGATTCCAAATTTAATGTTTCTTAAATTGGCTTGCAAGTTGAGGTATAAGGTAATACAGAAGAATAAATAATGGCATTGAGTAAGATGAAAGAACACAGCTTCATGCAAGTCAAGGCTATAGAAAATAGAAAAGCAATAGAAAGAGATATAGAAAATCAACAGAAAAATGAGCAATTTATTTTTCTAGTTGGCACTATGGGACACTATTAAACAACATTTGGAAAATGTAATAGTCACTGGCAATAGAAACTTCACTTTTTCTAGAGCCTTGTGCTCTTAGGTCTTGTGCTCTATGGTGAGTCCTATTTTAAATCAAGTTCTATAAATTACAGTTTTACTCAAATTTCCACTTGACTTCAGTAATCATTAACATAACCAATGTTTTTTTGTTCCATTTCAAAGAATGTTTGAGGTGCTTTTTAATAGCTATTTTGATGACTGTCTCTTGAAGTGCTAGACACTTTCACAGAGGCATGTGACCAAGTTTCCTTGCACACTTGGAAATCTTAGTGAGGCACAGAGTATTTGACCACTCTGTGTTGCACTGTTTTACTAACAACTCTGTCTTCTATTCCTTCTGTCTTTATTAGAAACTGTACAAACATGCAGCAAAGTAATTGTGATGGATTCTGCCCTATTCCTAGACTTCAAGTTGTTGATCTACCTTGCAAATCATGGCCAGTGAGTCTTGTTTAGTCACTTTTTAATGGTGGCAAATGTATAACAACATCCATTCAGGAATAGATCAGTTCTTGCAGAACTTGATCCAGGTGTTAGCTGCCCTTCAACTCCATGGTTGACCTACTCAGCTTAGAGTTCCTCTGTGGGACGGGAGGAGGATGTTTTTAAAGGAAGATCCATCTGCCTGTTTGCCATTCAAAAGGATCAGAGGGGAAAAAAGAGAGGAGTGAGGAAAACTGAACTGAGTGGCTGTTTTTTACATGGTAGGGTGTAAGTGTTCCACATAAGTGGCCAAATCATCTTGCAGGCATCAACGCTTGCAGAACTGCTCACTGTGAACATGTAGGACTCTGAAGGTGGAAGACAGTCACTCAGGAAATGAGTGCAATTCCTTTTTTAAAAGATAAAATCCTACCTCTAATGGCTGTACTGCTTGTTTTTCTTACTGTATCCTGATTTCTGATTATTTGTTCCTGTATGATCTAAAATGATTTGGGTTTTTTATAATTTTAGGTGGTATTTTTTAACCCACTTAGGAGGTGAAGAGGTGCTTTCAAAGAGACTCATAAATGATTATGGTTTGAATCAATTTTGAGGTCAGGAGTTAATTCAGAAGTCTTAGAAAAACCTCACAATTGTTATCACTTACCTGTAAGCCACTATCTCTAAAATGACTTTGGTTTACTGGATAGTCTTTTTCTGAGAGCTTTAAAGTGTTGAGTAAGTGAGGAGGCTGTGTTGCTAACTCTCCCAGCACTGTATTGACTCAGCAGTATTTCCCTATATACACAGTGGGCAATTTCAGTTCATTATCCATAACAAGCTTGTGTTTATGCTCTTCCTAGTTAGATATTTTTGTACATATTGGCATCTGTAAATTAAAAGCTCTATTTTTGACAGATTGGAAAATGCGTGTAATTTCTCAGCAGTTTTGTCTCCTACTCCTCTGACTCTGCAGAATTTTATTTTTGTTTTTTTAAAGCAAGTAGTCTTTTTTGTGTTGAAAGGAGAAACAAGTAGCAATATGCATTACAGCAATATACCAAGTATCGTCGATTTCATTATGTGGAGACTTGGGAAGGAAGAAATGCTGTATGTCTGTTCCATTCCAGGTGGGAATTCAGTTTTGGGAGGATAAAGAAAAAAACACCAGTGCTTGATAAACTCTTTTCTATATTGCATGATTGCCCAGCCCCTGTATTCCAGGGATTGTCCCCCTTATGGGACATATAAATTATTGTGTATACCCTTGGATATGTGTTGTATTTAATTAACCGCATGCGTTGAAGCAATTCCTGGCTTGTAGAAGAATCAGTTGTTTCTGAGACAAAATGGCCGAATAGTGTCACTGTTGATAGTAAAAAAGCCCAAGAGCAGCCAAATGACACAAAGCCAAACCTGCCTTTTAAAATCCAACAAAGTACTTTGCGTCAAAGGTAAAACCAGCTGATGCAGTCTTCTGTTAGCACTCACTTTTCTTTTTAGATGGAAATAGGAGTGATTGATGAGCATAATATATTTCTGTACCAAGGAGAGAAAGGGGTAGCATCTTAATTCTGCTAACATCAGGACCTTAAAATGGTATTTGGTACTTTTGGTACATGTGGAAATATAGGGGGAATTTTACAAGGTATGCTAAGAAAATGAAGAGCGTGCAAAAATCGACAAGCAAAAAAAACCCAAGCAAGGTTTGTAGACTATTAATTCTGTAGGCTTTGATTTTGTCAAATTACCTTCCTAAGGTCTAGTCCATGTATGTGGAAAATACAAGGCTGGGAAGAACAGCATCTCGAGTCCCTAAGTTTTTTTCATTTCAAAATAATCACACACAGAGTCATGGTTGGGTTTTGAAGGTGACTCTGGAGGTCACCTAGTCCAACCTTCTGCTCAGAGCAGGACCAGCTGGAGCTCATCACTCAGATTCATATCCTGCTGTGTTTGAGTATCACCAAGGAAACTTCACTATTTTGGGCAATCTTTCCCCAGAGATTTCAACCACCCTCACAGTGAAAAAGTGTCATGTTTTGTTTAAATAAGGGGTTTTGTATTTCAATTTATGCACATTGCTTGTGGTCCTCTTTCTGAGCAGAGGGGAAGACTCTTAACCCCCTTGACCTTTTGGTGGTGTGCATAATGCAGTCTAGAACTCTTTGCTTCAAGGGGACAGTGCTGGGTCGTGTTCATCTTCTTGTCCACCAGGACTCCCAAGTCTTTCTCCTTGAATTCTTATGCATTTCATATGCTCTTCCTGTGCATTAGTCTTGCACAGACACGTGTTTGTGAATCAGACAAAGAGCAGCATTGCGAGGAAGAGGCCCAGATCAGACAGGAACTGGGGGTACTCAGCCCTGCAGGATGTACTTGACAATTAGTGTGATTGGGTCCTTAGCAAAGGGTTGGCTTACCAAACAAAAATGCCTCAATGGGCTACTGGTAGCAGTTGCTGCCTGATTTTCTTTATCATGTTCTGTCCTGAATTTTTAAAAAATGTTATTTTATTGCATATTCCCTCTTTCAATACTGCATGTAACTTCCATAAATGTTTCTAAATTCTGCCTACAAAATATCTAACAAGAGGCTGTGTATATACTCTAAGCTAAATATTTTACAGAAAGTGCAGTAGAATATTAAAGCTTTCAAGCATCAGTTAGAGTTTGGGGCAGTTACTACTTTGCAGAATGCAGTTATTCTCAGAATTGGATCCTGGAAAGAGTAATTAACCTAAACAATTTCTTCAGCATCTTTGCTCTTTTCTCAAATGATTTATGCAAGTCTTTAAGTTAACTCTAACTAAACTTAATGTGAAGTTAGAGTATCTTTTACTCAATCATAGTAAGTTCCTTTTTAGTCTAGTGGAATTTTGCTCTGGGTTACTCAAGCACTTCATGTCACAAGATATCAGGGAGTGACTGTGCAAGATCTGTGTCTGTTCCTGCTCTTACCCTTGCAGAGTCAGTGTTAGGCTCTGTGAGGAGTAATAAGACACCATTTGCTCAAAGGCTACCGCTTTATGTCTTTAAATTATACTTTATTTAAAAGTTTGCATGTTTTTTAGTTATTGAATTACAGGGATAATGTATTCAGTGTCTGAGTCCATTAAAAAAAAGGCAAGGAATCTCCTCTCCTGCAATACTATAAATAAGCTTTCCTTTGTCTTTGACTGGGTTCGTTTTATTTCTGAGAACAATTTTGGCATTTAGCCAGAGTTTGATCAGAAGTTGAGGCATCTGACCTTCATCCTTTTAGGACAGCATCTTAATACATATGTGATTGTAACTGTTGAAGTTGAAAATTTTGAGGAATTGGAGAATCAGATTAAATATTCTAAACTGAAATTTTGATAAAGCTTCAAAATTTATCACTATACGCCTTTCATTCTTTAGTGTTCTCTCATTGTAGCTGGCAAGAGGGGAAAAAGGAAAACAAATATGTTCTTATTCATATGGCGTTAATTGAAATTCAGGCACGTGGTGTCAGAAAGGTGACATCTTGCTGAAAGTTCAGGTTTACTTCTGTGAATGAAAATACTGGTATGAAAAGTTACTGTGAAACTAGAACTTCATAAATAGTTCTAAGCAAAAAAGGACACAGATAAAAGGTTGCTTCTGACATTCTATTTTACAAGATTGTATTCTGACTGTGGGTGGTATATATAGTGTTTTGATAAATTAAATTCCTGTTACTGCAGTACAGAAAACACTCAAACATAACACTACCTTGATCATAAATCAAGAAAGGAGTATGATTAAATGCAAGTGTTTAAAAATTGCCATGCAACTATTTACTTTTTGACTGTTTTATGGTTCTATATTTGACTGATGATGAGATTGTATTACTGTAATGGTAAATATTAAGTGGTTGGAGGATATTGTCTGTTTGCATAAATCTGCAGCTTCATTGCAGGAAGAAGATGGGTGTGTTTTTAATCCAGGGCTACTGGTTTCTATGATTGTTTTTTTTTTTTTTTTTTTCAAACCGCCTGCTATTATTTGTGTATTTCCATTTAATTTCTATTAGTAGTATGGCCATATCTGGGTATCTCACACACTGAGATTGTGCAGCTTGATGAATTTTTCCATTTCCCATTTTACTGCACGTTTATGGTGCTATTGTCAACCCCCATTATGCTAGTCTCACAAAGCACTCTTCCTCCTAAAGAGCCAGTCTATAGCTTTAACTTGGGCCATAAATATATACACAGCTGTGCAGATTTTAGTTCAGGCCTTCATAAAACACAATCACAGCTGCCAGAAGAGGTACAAGTTGAAATATATACATGGGGGTAGGGGGATGAAAAAGACATTGGTGAAATTGAAAAGAAGAACTGATGGGTTGAAAATAAGGTATTCAGTGTTTTGAATTTGGAGCTGTTTGTCTCTTTTATTCCTTTAATTGATGTCTTGGAGGCATGGTGACAATAAAGTAAATCAGTGCTTTTGTGTAGGAAGCAGTTTTTCTCCTTACATGTAATTTTATGATTTTGTGGTTCTAATAGGCTGTTAAGTGGATTTAACAGACTGTTAAGTCTGAGGATAAGAAGATACGTAGGTAAATTAGACACAAGTAGAAAATGAAGGTTGTTACAAATGTGCTGATGATCATAATTGTGAAAATAAAGGGAAGTGACAGTGACTTGGACAGTTAAATGACAAACATAATGCAACGCACCATTTTCATTATCACCTGTTCATCTTTTTCTTGAGTACATTCTTGGGCATTTTGATTTGCTGAATTAGCTACAGGATATTCTTCAAAGCTCTCCTGGTATAGGTCATGACAGACCAAAAGTGATGAATGAGACAGATGGAGAATAAAAGGTTGAGGTGACCACAAGCAATGAATGTAGATTTCAGCTCAGCATTATATTAATGCAGATGTTTATTTAGAAAGTAAATAAAACCTAGAAGTAATGGCAGGTGAATATTTTTTAATATGTTACTTATCAAATGGTCTTTACATTATTTCAATAGTTGTTGGGGTTGTTTTTTGAATAATTCAATAAATCATTAAGTGGTGATTTTAAACCTGATGGCCAAAATAAATAGAAACCTGTAATAATTTTAGGACAATCTTTTCTATATTTGTTTGCATTTATAATAATAATTGTGAACTATTAAACCTATGAAGCATCAGTCATGCCTATGTTACTCTAGCACACTGAGATTTGAAGTTCTGCATGTTCAGTTTTAGCGGATTGTTGGAATGTATCTTTAGACAGTAATAGATAGTCAGCTTTCAAAGTGCTACTGGTATGTTCTTGCTGACTAACAGACTAACAAAGTGTGTAATGATTCATGTGGGAAAGGATAAACCTGTGTTTTAACATGCAAGAAATTCTGATTTAAAAGAGCTTGCACAAGTTGTCAAAACCGCCACAATGAAGAGTTAACAGCTCCTACTCATCTGCAATGAAGTCTATTCTAAAGACTTCATTAAAGAAGGAAGCTACAGATGGCAAATTATGGTAACTGTGAAATAAGTTTCCTCAGGGGCACTTGGAAACCTTGTAGTTTTCATTTTTTATCTGTGAAAGTGATGGTCAGTGTCAACAAAATGCAGTGTTGTGGTGTTTTTTTGTTTTTTTCTTTTTTTTTCTTTTTTTTTTTTTTTCCCCTTTCTTCATGGTTCCCTAGGCTTGCTCATGGAATTTTTTTGGGGGTGTATGGGCTATTGTTGTTTGCCGGGTTTTTTTCCCAAGTGCTATGTCCAATAAAATTGGATCATTTTCTTGATAAAATTATTATCATTGTACAACTGTTAATGTTTCAACAAAAAAGATTTTCCTAATGATTTACTGAAGCTTCTCATATCTACAGCAAAAGAAAAAGGATTGTGTATTAAAGCCCTATATTTTTTATTAGTTATGAGGGGTTTTGCCATTTGTTCTTTCTGGAGCTGGAGCACTTTTATTTCCCAAGAGTTTCTTGTTTGAGTCTGGATTTTTACCTGTACGGAAATTGTAGTATGCTAAATTAGAAGTACTGCTTCCTAGTGGAGTAGTAAGTCACCATGATTGTGTATAGGAATGGTGTGTTCAATTAAATCTCAGAGACCTTTATTGAGACCTTAATCTATGAATCACACTGTCTCTGTATCCAGTGCTAAAAGGCTTTTGTGATTGATCGCTACTGGTTTTACATGAAAGGGATGACTGGCTTGCAGATCTGCTACTCTTGAGCAGGTTTTGCTGCTGTGGAGTGACTGTCAGGGTATGCAACAGCCAGCTGTAAGAACTCTTGGGATTTGTGTAGGGCTCCTGCCTGGGGATGCCTCTGGGTCATCAGTGCAGCGCTCCATAGTTTCGAATATTTGCTCTGTTATTCATACTGCTTCTGTAATTTACTGGATTCTTTCCCCTCTGAGCCCTTCTGAGGGCATTGTGCTGCACACAGAAAGTATTTGAGAAGGATGGACCAGAGATCTGACTTGTCCTCCTGTGCTTGATGGAGCATGGTACCTTTTCTTTTGCAGGGCCTGAAGGCAGCAGGACCATCTTTTCGTGATCATGCTTAATATTTCTCTTGGAGGAAAAGTAATTTTCTGATGAGATATTATCTCAAGATATTTTCTTTCATACTGGGATTTTTTTCCCCTTTGTAATTTCAATTTGGTGCTGAAGGATTTCCTAATGTAGATTAGAAAAGGGCAACTTGTGGATTGTGTTTGAAACTTGGATGTTGCAGGAGTCTGATTATAAGTGGGCAAGCAGAGATTGAGAACATCAATGCATTGAAATTCTTGTATCTTGCAGGGCATGATGATTCAGTAACAAATATAGATAGGCCAAAGTCAACAGGGCTTCATAAAAAACTTAAATGCAGTTAAATGAAGCCTTATAACTCATAAAAGGCTAAACTCAGTGTTGCATCAGTGATGGAGAGATGTTTTTAATCTCTTCATCTCATCTGTTGAAGTTGTGAGGTATTTATTCTGATATTAATACAGACAAGCAACTGGTAGCTATGTGGACTATAATAATTAACAATTTCAAAAATAAGAAATTCAGATTATATTTGTGTAGACAATTTTGTAATGGAGAAGAAATGAAAAATCTGAAATGAGTGAAATAATATAATACAAATCCACATAAGTGAAACTGACAAATTAGAAATTGTCTTCAATACATATTTGCCCTTAATTGAATACTTATTTGGAAGTATGTTGCCTTGATTTTTTTTTTTTTTGTTCAGACTTTGCAACAGAAACAAGCAAAATTTTAGAGACTCGAAGCTATTACACACTTTGAAATCTTTTATAAAAGTGCTTTTATATTAGTTGAAATGGAAAGAATAATTGAGAGATTGCTGTACAGAGGTTGCTTGGATCTACAATCCATTATTGTCTTTGGAAGTCTTAAATTTTGGAAAATACCTATATATTTCAGTATTAATTAATTAGTAGGCATTTCATTTCAGTTTTCCCTGTGAATACATTAAGTCTCTATAGTTTTTTTTAAAAATCACTTCAAATTTCTCACTGCCTGAAAACTGTGGGTTTTTAAGTCAGCTGGCAAATTACTGAGAAAAGGATTCTTGTAACTTTTTTAGATGGCCTATCAGAAGAAAGGGCCAAACATCATGTGGCACTGGATCTTTGTGCAATTCCTAAAGCAGTCATGGAGTCCAAGTTTAATATCTGACAACCTTGTTTATGTGAGTTCTGTGAGGCATTTTCCACAGGTGAAACTAAGATTTCAGTTCATTCTTACAGTCATTCTTACAGTCTCTTCAACCATCTGTCCCTGGAGCTTAGAAACAGCTTGAGATGCTCTTCTTAACCCCATAGTGGGAATTTGTCAGTGTTCATTATTTGGACTTCTTTGGAGTGGGGGAAGAGTTTTTTTTTATTTTTGGCCTTTTCTTAGGTAATAATATTTATTGCAAAAAAAAAAAAAAGTGCTTTCATAAGGAATAGACAATGTTCTGTGAGTTGGTTGTTGATGGTGTCTGCTTCCCTTGTTCTAACAGCCTGTAGAAAATTCAGGAAGGATTAACTGTTTAGTCTGTCAGCTCACCAGTTATTTCATAGAGCACACTTCAGTATTACTGATGTTTATATGAAACTACACTTTTATTGGTATGTTAAATGAATCTAGGAAGAGTAGCTTTTAAGAATTTTAAGGTTATTCTTTAGGAAGTGGGCTGGAATACATCAAGTGAAAATGATTTGAAGTTTTTTGTAGATGGTTTCATAAAGGTGGGTTGAGTTTCACATTAAAATGAGTTTTAATATTTCCTATCATACGTTGTGTATTTTTGATAATTAATTGAATTTAAGAAAATCTTTTCAATTATACCTAGCTATCCTAGTCAAAATCTATTTTTTCTTCTCTTCAAGCTAAATGGCACTGAATAGAGACCTTGAAAATGTTTTGAATATATCAGAAAATGTTGCAGCTGTTTAGCCAACAGCTCTAATCCATCTTCTTGCTTTAGTGGCTCACCTTTGGGATGGGACACTGGAAAGTTTTCTGATGTTGACTCATGCCAAAATCCCATTTGAAAGCCTCCAAGGAATCTCACATTCTTTTGCTTTTGGGATGTTTGAACCCTTAAAACTGTGAAAAATAATAAACCTATAAAGGAAGCTGATGGAATGAAGCAGAAGGGAACAATAGAGGGCTCTTTCCACCTATTCTATGTGTAGCCTGAGACTGGGGTTCAATGCGTCCCATTCACTTGTCTTTTCTGCTGCTTCTGCTCTGCCACCTCATTATTTTGTGGTTGGGAGTTACAAATGGGTACATCCTGTATGGAATCAAAGATGTTCTCTTCCAATAGTGCAAGAAGAAATTGAAGTGTTCAGACATAAAGTGATGATCATAGCTTAAATACATGTCCTTTTTTCACTCTGAAAATCCAGCTTGCAAATTCATAAGAATATTTCCTTCCTTCTGTCAGAAAATAAAAGTTATGTAGAGATGGGCACTTTGTATTAAAATGCTTTAAATGCTTAGTTAATAAAATTAAATGGATCATACTTTAAATAAATAGAGTAAATTTCTGCTGTTCCTATCTGAAGAACTCAGGTAATTTAAGGAAGTTTGAGATACCTACAAGTTAGGGTTTTCAGGAATGTGTTTGTTGTCCTTTTTAAAATATTCCTTCTTTTCCCCTCCTGTTAGTCTTGATCTGAACCTGTGCTCTCTTCACCTGCTAAGCTGCTTTTTCTCTTTAGTGAAGGCCCTTGTCATGCTTGGAAGTCTACAGGGTGACACTGCTGTTCCAGTCTTTGGCACTGTGTGGGTGTGGCAATGGCAGGAAGAAAATTTCCATGTTGTTTTTGTAGGAGGCACCTGACACTTAGAACTGAATCACACTTTAAAACAAATTAGTTTCTTTTCAGAGATAATTCAAATATAAAGCTGTGAATCTAGTTTTGTCAATTTTTGGTAGGAAAAAAAAGCCAATGAGTTTTGAGGCTGTATTTAGAGAAGAAAAGATAATTTCTTTTGCTAGAACCTTTCATATTGTAATGCCAGTACGTGTAGAATATCCAGCCTAAAATGAAATAAAACTTTTCTAGTAAAAATTTTAGAATGAAATCAATTGTAAGTATAGAGAACAGACAGCAGTTTACTTAGTGAAATATTCATATTTCAGTAGACAAAACCCCTCAAAATGTTTTAAAAATAGATTTTAATAGGAAATCTTTTACTCAGAGTCAGAACAAAGCACTGAAATGTTGGGATAGTCTATGAAGAGCAGTTTTCTATCAAAGCTGTTGCTGGATTCTTGCTTCAGCCTTTCCACTGATGGTTATTATAGGAGTGCCTCCTATAATAAGTAGGAGGGCTCAGAGAGTCACTGTGAATTATTGGCCGACCCCAATTTTAAAGATTTTGCAAGTTATTTTATAACACCGATGACTTTTCTAGATGCATACATGACAGCAAAACCAACGCACATTGCCTCCAAATGTGTAGTCTGAATAGCTCCCTTTTAATTTTGATGATCTTGTAAAACCCATCAGATCTCTCCGTTTGTGTTTCTCTTAAATGTAGGTTGATGTGTGAATGAAAACCTTGGCTTATATTAATCTCCATATTAAAAAAAAAAAAAACCAAACAAAAAACAACTCATAGCACTCAACTTAAGCTTAAAAAAATGAAGCACCATCAAAAAGAATTAGAATTCTCTGTCACTGAAAAACCAAAAATATGGCAGCAGCATCCAACTTCTACTAGGCAGATACCTGTTCATTCACACATTTACTATCATAACTCTTGAAGATTTCTGCTTCTCTCAGAAAATCTATATATACAGGTTGTTATTTTTTAACAGCCTAAAATGTGTGGCTATGTATGAGTCAAGATACTTTTTGGTGAGCTTTTAATAGCATAAGCTATTTACTTGCTCCTACTTTGCATCCAATGAAAATGGGATGATTCACTCCTTTAAAACAATAAAAGCAAAATGAAAAAGGCATTTATTTCCATTCTGTGGAGAGCAGCAGTGCTATGAAGCCATGTCCACTTCATGTAGGGTGAAAGTATCAAGGAAATTCCTACTCCATTATATGGAACTTATTCTGAGTATTTTAGTATTTTTTAGTCCAATGCCAAATCAGATTTTAAGTAACATCTCAAGGGTAAAACTTCATTAAAATAAGAGGATTAAATCATCAAAAGTTCTTCCAAATTATGTAAGTGTCTATGACACATCAATCCTATGTGTGCGTGAGAGTATTATAGGGTTTTGAAATATAGTTCTGAATGTGAGACTACAAAGATGTAGAAGTCTCTGCTTCTTCCTTTTTGATAATAAACTCCTTGATTTACTTTTTTTTTCAAAAATGTTTGATTTTCAGCTAGTTAAATGCAACAAACTACTTTATCACTTTTTTTTGTTTGTGAAAATTCATGTTACGCAAATGTGGAGAAAAAACTGATGATGCCCAAGATAATGTCTGTACAAATACAAATGCTTTTGAAGGTACTGCTAAAAAAATCACCAAAAAACATTGAAAAAGCAGCTGGTGAAAGCCTGTGTGAGAATTTGGAATACTAGAGTCTTTGCTTTGAACAGTGATGTTTGCTTCATCACAGAATAAGGTAACATTAAGGGTGATATTGTGAACAGAGGACATATCCTTGTGGTCTGTCTGCTGATTTTGGCAAAAATGCCAGAAGTACAATACTAGGTTTTCCTGCATTGTGAAGGTGCTTCTTACTCTGCTTCACTGCTGATGTAGCCAATGGAAGCTGCAGAAGAGGCTTCTCCAAATTTATGTTCCTAGTACCTAAGATAGATAGTAATGTGTTACTAGCTAGTAACACATTATTAGAGTATTTTAGCAGTTTTGTACATGCATTTTTCCAGCTGTGTATCCAGGGATACTGCCTTGTGTGTGTGCAGTCTTTCATCTGTAGGTATCTCAGTGATGTTTATACTTGCAGCATGAATTCAAGACTGTTCGAGTGTTGCACATAATCCACATTTGAGAAGCGGCCAAAGTACCTAGAAATGATAGAATTAGCAGTGCTGAAGAAATATTCTAATATATATAGAGAGAGAGAATAAGGCTGAGTGACATCATCAAATATCTGACATCTTTTGGGGGTTTTGTCATCTCAATAGAACTGAAAGTATGTGGGCTAAGAGAGAAAGCATGTTTTTCTGGGTTGATTTATATCTATGTGTATAAAAGAACTGGTATTTATCAACTATCTCTATTTTTAAGTGGACTACAATAAAATGCTGTTCTAAAAAGGCTAATCTTATAAAATGCTCTCTCATTAAGCTGTTGACTGCTTCATTTATATGTGGGCAGAAAGAATTCCTCTTTCTTTAGCTGAAAGCTAAGAAAAGACCCTGGTGGTGGGGGGGTTTGGTTGGTTTGGGAGTTTTTTTGGTTTGAAGTTTTTGCTTAGTTCAGAAAAACCTGCATAAATACATTACTTGGAACGACTTCTAAAACTATCTTTGTTTAACCTTGCAGGAGAGCAGTTTGTCTTTGCATGCAAACTGTACTCTTTTTCTCCTGACTGCAACTCTTCCCTCTTTCATGACCCAAAATGAATACCAGTGCAGCTGTGATGACTGACAGCTATTCCTCAATGGAGGATGCAGCAGTGTTTTGGTTTTAAATATGAACTTAAGTATATATTTTTAAAGACTGTATGCTATTTCTATATATTGTTATTTGTTATTTAAAAAGGTATCTCAAATTATAAATGTAACCAGTGAAATAATGAACTGTAATCTGTGAGAAATTAGGATTGAATAAACCCAGCTGCACAGAAAAAGAAAAAAGTAGGATTCTCTGAGAAGGTGGTGTGTCAAGGGAGCTATTCCTGCTGCAAAGACGAAGAATGTAATAAAGAGCCAGGTAGAACATAAAAAGATAAGCTGCCAAGATCTGAAATAAAAAGGTGATAATTTTAATGGAGTTTGGGCAGAACTTCAAGTTTGAAAAATGTGCTAATAGTTTGCAGATGTGCGGAGATCATGGGGACTTAAAATGCAAGATAAGCTGGTATAAAATCAGAGGAAAAGATTCTTGCAAAATAGAAAGTGAGCTACTATGTCTAAGGAATATGAAATAACCATTGTTGTGTTTGTAAATTAAAAGATGCAGCCCACTAGCAGGTGTCATTTGAGAAAGAAATATTTGTATGTAGTAGGTTAGCGGTCGATTGGGGAAGTTGTGAGTTTACTGTGTTTAGGGAAAAGCAGGTGCATGGAGACAGATTTTTGCTACCTAAAATGACCAGGTCTTGGTCAATTGTATTGTCTCTTTTGCTCAAGGAAATAGTACCAGGGCTACTTAGAGAAAAATAGGTATGTGATGTATTTAAGAGGAAAAGACAAGCAAGAGACATGTAAAAAGTCAAGATATTGATAACTACTTTTTTAGAGATGGGTAATAAGAAATGTTGCCCTTGACTAAGGGTGAAACCAGGAGATAGGGAAATATTTTTGGGCAATAGTAGATCTTGTATTTTCTTCTGGAATTTTGGTTAAATCTCATGAGATCTGAAAGTAAGAGGCCTATAGAATGTTTGTATGCAGAGGTCAGCATACACTTCTTCCCCACCCTCAAATTTGCATGTATTCTCCTCTCTTCTTTTTTTCTGGTTGACACTTAGAGCCTAAACTCACCTAGAAAGAATTCACACATGGATAATGCAAGTGAGCATGCACCTGCATGTATTGTGTCTAGTGAGATACTGATTGTAAATACCTGGGGGTTGTGTGTGTGTAGGTGCTTCTTGGTTGTTTTTTTTTTTGTCGAGTTTTTCCTTTTTTTTTTTTTTAACTCTGAGGGAGACTTAACAGCTTCGTTTGAAATATGGAAGCCACACTAAAAAATGCAACCACTTATAAAATCTCTTTATATCTCTGTGAGACCACAGAAAGTGATAGGCAAAAAGAACTTTCAAATTCATGCAGTGCTGCTACACCACCAGTGTAGGAGAAGGGAATACAGGTGACCTTGCCCCCTTGATAAGTAACAGCTGTGTTAATTACCCAGTATAGCCTTGCCACTGATGAGTAACAGCTATATCCAATAAAGATTAATGTGATAAAAGGGAGTGGGTTTGCTGGTGAGGGGGAATCATGAAGGAGGAGGAACTTTGAGGAAGAGGCAACAATAGGATTATTAATGAGAAGGATTCTGGGGGTCACTGCTGTGAGGTCAGTCTGGGTCTGCAGTCAGAGGCTGTAGTTGGAACCTACAGTCACAGTCTAGCTGGGTAGAAGCCTGTGTTCAGAGTCTGCAAACTGATACCTGCAGTCATAGTTTAGCAGGAAATAACCAGCAGTCAAAAGCTGCAAGGGAAACATACAGTAGGAGCTTGCTGCAGCCAGAGTCAGTGAATGGTTGGAGTCACGATGGCTGAGCTGTAAAGAGGAATAAACCAGGACCCTTTTCATGCTGTGATAAACAAGAAGTCTGTGCCTTGGCTTATTTCTACCCACTAACAAGAGGGCTGCTGCAACACACCAGGGTTCTATTTGGTCATCTCTGTACAGAGCTTCTCTTTCCATTTTAAGGTCAGCTGTTGTCATCTTGCTTCTAACAATGCTTGTGATGTCACTGGCTTTTTCACTAAAACAGTATCCTGCTTTAAGGGGACTGGGGGTATGCAGAGGGATGCCTGGCCATGTGTATGGGGTCATTGTGTCTTACGTTGGCATCAGTCTTGATATAGCAATCCTCAGACTGCAATTATGAAAGTGGACTTAGCAAACAAGCTGATGTGGTGCTTTCTGCCAGCTGAGTTTCCTGAGTTAACAATGAGCTGGTTTTTGAGTAAAAGCTATCCAGCAAAAAAATCATTTCATGTTTCTGGTGTATCTTTTTATATTACACGTTAAATCCTAAACCGCATTGTCATGCCATCTGTCAGAACTCTTTGCAATACTGGGCTGAAAGAATAACCTTTTTCAGTAGGTAACAGAAATACAGTTCTTCCAGAGAGGAAGTGTAGTTGAATATAAGTTGGAAAACAAGTGGAAAATTTTGCTTCTGTACCAAACATCCTGGCTATAGACATTGAAGCTTTCACTGTTTCATCCCGTTACAGTTCTGAGATAAGGCAACATAACTTCTGGGGTGTCTGAAACAGACTTAAGAATACAATGATGCTCTTTTATTGCAAAGTGCAGTATTTTTTACATGGTTGAAAATGCTTTATTCTGGAACACAGGGCTTTTCCTGTCTTCTGAGATAGGAGAGACTGTGTGATTGTTTTCGATGCACATTTAAAAGAAAAACCAAACAACAAAAAGTCTGGTTACCTTTCCTGAGAATTGTTTTGGTGAGGAGAAATTGCTGATGAAAGCAGATATCTCTGATAATATCACAGTTGAGAATAACAGATGTGTTAAGTCCACTTTCTCCATGCATTAGTTAAGTTGCTTCTAACCATGAATGAAATTATTGTTTAAATCCTCTCCTATGAGGAAAAATTGAGAGATTTCGGTGTGTTCAGAGTGAAGAAGAGAAAACTCTGGGATGACCTCCCAGCAGCCTTCCAGTACTTGAAGGAAGTCTATAGGAAAGATGGGAACAAATTTCTTAGCAGGGCCTGTTGTGATGGAACCAAGTGGTAATGGTTTTAAACAGTCAATTCAGGTTGGATGTGAGAAGTTTTCTGCAATGAGGGTGGTAAAACACTAGAGCAGGTTGCTCAGAGAGGAGGTGGACGCCCCAGGCCTGGAAACAGTCAAGGTCAGGTTGGACAGGACTCAGAGCAGCCTTTTAAATTTGAAGATTTCCCTGTTCTTTGAAGGGTAATTTGACTAGCTGGCCTGTAAAGGTCCCTTCTAACTCAGACTATTCTGTGATTCTATGAAATCAAATCAAGGGGAGATTGTTTGCTATTATCTGCCAGTGTTTTCCAGGAAGTCTTTTTCTTTACATACACCATCAATCTGTTACTGACTTCCTCCTAATTTTTTTTCTACTGCTTAATTTTATTTTCCTTTCCTTATCTTCAGAGATCCCTTTGTTTCTTATGTGCTTTCACATAAACTTCCTGCTTTGGATCTGTGGGCAGTTTCACATTTGTCTTAAGTTTGTGATATCAGTTGTCTGGTTCAGCAGAATTGTTAGATTTTTTGGAGTCTGAATAGTTGCTAGTGCGCTAGCATTTCCTCCCATAGTGGGTATTACTTCTGTTTTTTAAGTCAGGTGAAAATTACACTTCTGTTATGATACACAATATTAGGCTTTTGGTTCTCTGAACTTTTGCAGTCCTTTTTTGTGCTGGATATCTTTCCTGGTACATTACTTGGGTTATGCCACAGTGCCTGTGCAAGTTTGTAACTTTAGTTAAGGAATTGGAAATAGTTACAGTAATAGGAAGCAGCATCTCCCCTGCATGTTCTTTCTTTCATTCACTGACTTGAATTCTACTCTAGTTGAAAGGGGTGCATGATGTTAACACACAAAGCTTGAATACCAATGGGTGGCTCCATCTGCACAATGTGCACTTAAGTGTGACCAGAAATGAGTCACTCACACGAAATATGTGATTGTCCCACATTGGCGGCTGTGCACGGTTATGCTTGCCTGCTTCCCTCCCATTAAATGGTGAATTTCCTGGGAAAAAAAGAGCATATTTTGTTAATTTGATGGCTATACTTACAAACCAACTGTTGTCAGTTTTTATGGAGCTGTTTGCAGTGAAGGATTAGGGTATTGTGCTTATGGTTTGTCAGGTACTTAAAAGAATGATGGCCACGTGCAGTGAGACGTGTAAAGGATTCATATTAGCAACAAAAGTAGCAAAACAGAGAATGAGGAGTTTCATGTTTGTTCTTTTTATGTAACATTAATTTTGGCAGTGACCATCTACTCAGGATTCCCTGCAGCTGTGGTGCTCTCTGAGGAATAAATAAAAGCAGCATGAGAAAAATTTTGTCTTCTTCCTCTCCACCTGGCTATTCCTATTCTGTGTGTTTGTTTTGCTGCAGAAACAACAATTCTTGTCAGAAAAGCCTAGAAGAGACTGAAATGGGTTGGGATTTTAAACTTCTGAGCTCTCTGTTATATTCTTGTTTGGTTACCCTGTTCTATGACCCTGGTCTATGGCAGGAATTGTTACAGCTTGTGTTAGTAGAGTTCACCCTTGATACTGGCTTGGTCTAAAGGACACTGGAAAGTAAATGTCAAGTCAGAATTTTCATTCCTCCACTTCTCTGCTACCAGCCATTTCTCTGGCAAAGGCCAAGTGAGCTGTGTAGGGTTTTTTGTTTGATTGGTGTTGGGTTTTTTTTGTTGTTGTTGTTTTTGTGTTTTTGTTTTGGCTTTTTTTTTTTTTTTTTTTTTTTTTTTTTTTTTTTTTTTTAAATCTGCTAGAGCATTGTTGGTTTATCCATTTAGGGATCTGGACTTACTAATGCTATTTTATAAGGAAAACCACAGAACAGGGGATCTTGATTTACTTCACTTTCTCTATAAAATGGGATGTGTACAGTGTAGAATCTGCAAATGTTTTTAAAGAAATAACTGTAAAAATAGAAAGGTAGTTAGGATGTTGAAGCTTTTCATTTATCTTCATTCAATAATAACTGATTGATGCCATGGAATTAAAGTAAGATCAATGAAGTGAGAGTGGGTTGCCTGTTGGGAGAACACCTCAAAACAGATGTATCTGTTATTAGAGGGGCTGCACCCCTCACATCCCTCTTCCATTTTTTTTGTTGTTCACTGCTTTATGCTGTGGACCCTATGTGTTCCATTCTCTACTAGAGGACTCCCCCCAAAAATCAGAAAAAAATTATTCCAAGCATACTTCACATGATGCTATGTTAGTCAAGTGCTACAATATGACAGCAAAGTTTGTAAAAATGACAAATAATAATTAGAAAGCAAATTTTTCATTTGGGAAAAAAGATAACCAAAGATAAATGGATATACTTTTGTTGATTTTTTAAAAATTCTAAATAGGTCAAAAAAATTTTTTTTGAATTATGGACTATCATTTCTGATGCCTACAGACTATAATTTCTAGCGTTTTGCAGCATGAGGTTTCTTATATTTAAGTTACTTTGCTTGTACTATAGAACACCTAAAAACACTTCACTTATTTAAAAGAAATTAACTCCAATACTGTCTTTCTGCTCCTGAATTTGATCTTATTCTTCTGTTTTGTAGAACTTTCAGGAGGAGTTAAATTGTTTTGAATGTTTTTTCCCATTGTGGATGGATCTGGACACATTTATTGCCAAAGTGAAAATACTAAATGTAGCTATTTAATCTGTGGCTTTGTAACTAGTCTTCTCTTGGATATCTTTCATCAAGACACAGAGATCTCAACGCAATTTTCAAGCCAGTGTAATTCCTGCAAGGCTGTCAACTTTATCACTGTTATCAACAGGCAGGGCCCAAACTGGTTCAAGGGCTTGGTAGAACCCCATCCCCTGGTATTAATAATAGTACAGACAGAAAGGTATGTTTACTAGACTTATTTTTATGCTGCTATACATGGGGTGTAAATGGCACATGGAAGTTCTGGCAAGAAGCCCTTTTTTTTTTTTTCTTGGCTTTGTACTTCAGACGAAAGGTAAAGAACTGAAAGGGCACACCTTTACCATTTCACATAAGTGTTTCTTTCCTTTGATGGAAATGTTGCTGGTGGCATCATTCCTGTATCATTCATTGATGCTGGTATGATTAGCTCGTTTAGCTACTTTTGAATGCTGGACAGGACTAATGGAAGTGTATTACAGTGAAAGCTGAGATCTAGGAAAAAGAAGTATGGAATCCCTTTGTAGGGAAGAACCTAGAAGCAGTTTGGTCTTTGAGACATGGCTAAGAAAACAGTAGTGGATCAGAAAGCGCTTGGGGGCTGATTTTCTACTGTAGGATGGATCATTCCAAAGAGAACTGAGGATTATTGAAACAGTGAAAAGATAGATTCTGTATTTTCAGAGTTATTTAGATCTCAGAAAAGGTACCTGTATATCTTTGGTGTAAAATTGACAGTGTAATGATTGCATCTTATAATGGCAATTCCAAGTAGGAAGCTTGGAATTTCCTTTGCATATTGCCCACATGGGAGAGGAAGATTGCAGAAAATTAACTCTACCCCAACCCAAAACAGCACAGTTATAAATGTGGCTCAGCCAGGAGAGTTCTGACAGCCAGCTGAAAGAGGAACTTGTGTGTTTAAGCCTAAGGGAACTTAAATCTCAGTCTTTCTGTGGATGATCTGGAAAAGCAACAGCAGCAAAACAGCTTGCCATCTTGGCAATGAGAGAACTTGACACATGAGTTGAAAAGCTCCTACTGTAGGAAGAACAGTTAAAGGTTCTCAGACATCAATATTGTACTTGACTCAGTGCTTTAAGGGTTTTTTTAACAGTAATTGATTGTGTCATTTGCATGTTAAGGATTCCTAGTGTGGGGGAGTCAGTAATTCTCTTGCAAGCGGAGGGAGGAGAAAGCTGGTTTTCCTCAAATTTTAAGATATTTACCACAGGTGTATTCAAAGGTATGGTTAAGTCACATTATTGAAGCCATTTCACAGAAGATTATTTTAAGCTAGCTGTAAATACTTTATTGTGTGACACCTACTAAAAGTGAGGGAAAGTCACTCAGCTTTTGGTCCTCAGACCAGTCCTACAGTTGTGGTGGATTTCTAATGATTGTCTAAGTCTGCAGTTATGCTGCCATTGGCTCTGATGTCTTGATTTCTCCACTCAGGTTTCTGTGGTGGAATTTAAATGTTTGTTTCTGATAGTTGCCTTCGAAAGCTGGCATGTTTTTGATCAGAGTTGCCTCTCTGATGTCAAAGAGGCCAGAAGGAAGTAAAGTGGTTTGAAGACTATCTTCCCAAGTGCTTTTTAGTAAGAAGAAATTGTAGCTTTGTGCCACAGCTGAGCAAGCACCAATACTGGAGAAGTGCTAAATCTTATCAAACATTTTAATGGTTTCCAGACTGAAAGCTGTGAAAGCAATCTTCTAAGGTAATGAAGAATACTTTCTACTAGATACTCAGCGTAATTTTCTTCTTATCAGCCTTCCATTGTGGGAAGTGTCAGCCTTTCTCAGTGTTGCACATAGTCTTGTCAAGCCCATAGTCAAAGAACTGCAAAAATTAGGGTGATCAATATTTTTATAAATCTTTTTCAGCTGTAGAATCTCAAGATTGAGTTAAGTTTAGGTATCCAGAACAATAAAGGCTCCCAAATTTTTCTCTAAAGCCTAATCTCAGCAGGGCAAAATCCAGTCAACCCTGTCATTCTTGGTAGTTTATTTTCAGTAATGAAAGTTGTGCCAGTGTGAGGCAGTCCAAAGTAGATGAGCTAAAGGCACGTCCTGCTTATAGAAATTGGGAAGAAGTGACCAAGTAGTTGCTGCACATTAAGTGAATATATGCTAATTCTACCCAGGGGATATTGAGATGGCTCTGCCTCATTGCACACGCCTAGTTTTTCTTTAGGGGCTGCCTTTTACTTGCTAACCTAATTCTCTAACTCTCAAATGAAAAAAGAAGTAGGAAGACAAGGAACCCTCACAAATTTTAAAGTAAATGTTTTGGTGCAGTACTTGTAGCTGTCACCAAAGCTTTTACACAGTTAGACTCATTTGGTTTTTTGTTACTGCTGTGAGTTTTTCTGTACATTTTTTCATTACATGAAGTGCAGGAGTTTCACGTTGCTTAGATGTCATTAGTTTGCTTTGGCGGTGTTCAAGTACATTGCCAAGAACAGTTTATTTTCTCCTTATTTTGTAGAAAAGAAAAGTTAAATGGTAAATTGGTGGCAAATATTTGCTTGAATAAGCAGTGGAGATCTGTCGACATATCAAGTATAACTGAGTCTGCAATTACAGATACAACATAGGTACGCTTACTTCACAGCCTGTTTTTCGTAGTGTGGTGACAACTAAAAGGACAGGCGATATCCTGGAATGTATTTATGCACTTGTTACAGTGTAGATCTGCAGATCTTTGATGCACGCTGCAGAGTCCTAATTTCAGTGACCTCAGGACTCATTGTAGACATCTGCCTGAATCTAATTCTGGGGGAAGGTGTTTGCTTTGGTTTTCTTGGTGATTCTGCCCTTGGTGTGCTTTTCTTTACTGTGAAAAACCTTCTATATTCTGTGACAGGAACACAATAGGTTAATTGTCAACAGAACTGGTGTGATTTAGTTTTTAAAATTAATTCCTAGGAAAATTAGAATAAAACAAAGAGGACTTAATAAATTTGCATATTTAATTTCAGTTTTTGTTGTGGTTTCTAAGCACATTTTCTACTTTGTGGCTGAAAGAGGATGGGTGTGTATGAACATGTGCAACTTTTGTGTATGTGTCTATATAAATCAAATAAATGTAAATATAAATTGAAATTTTTTTATTGCTTGATATATGCCTTTAGGCAAATCCTGTTACCTAAGGGATCCGTAAGAATGGAATCTGAATAGTTGATTTGTGCTACTCACAAGAATTTAGAAGTGCTGAATAGGTGCTGTGTAGGATACCAGGTTAGAAAATAATTAGTCCCTTTATCAGATGATAGGTTTGATTCTTATCTTCCACTTAAGTGAGATAAAATCATGTTTTATTTCTGTTAATGCATACTGGCATCCAGGGTGTAAAGTGCAGGGAAAAACTGTGAGGCTGGTAGTATCTATCTCAAATACAGACATGGATAATTAGCTAATTCAGCTGATTCAAAGAGGGTTAAAAGGCGCTTTTTTTTTTTTCTTCCCACTAATATTATAGAAAGCAGCAGGCAGTATAGCCTGCATCAAAGATCTAGGCACATTTGATATACATATGTGGGAGGCTTTTCTGAACAATCTCATAAAACAGAATGTAATTGCTATTCCTCTTGCAATATTTGGATTCTCCTTTCAATGTGTAGATCATTAGCAAACTGTGAAGCAATCAAGTAATCAGAGCCCAATTAAATGGCTCATTCCATTCCTGGGCTCAGAGAGGATAGTGGATGTGTGTAAGTCTGGCTGTTAAATAGAGCCTGAACTGCATAGTGAGTGAAATCTCTATGAAGAATACAAGGTAGTGAAAAACAGAGATGTGTGACCTGACTATGAAAAAAACAAGTGCAAGCTCATTTAAGTTTGCATTTTTTTAAATGCAAATGTAATCACAGAACAAACAGTCTGTAGTTTTAGTAGTAGATTTAGGACTTTCTATTGTGTGTAAAGAGACCAAAAGAGTAATGAAATTTAGAAATATAGAGGCATCCATAGTTGATAAGGCTGACTTCTGCCTTGTACTTTTTTATAAGAGCTATGTCTTACATTTCCTCCTCTGACTTGTAGACCTTTCCGGTCTACATCTGAATATGTATTTGAGTATTAATCTGTGTGCCAATTAAAAATCAGGTTGAGAATGCTATACATCATGCTAAAAAGGAGAAAGAGATGCTGAAAGAATTAACCATTAACTCAGGTCTTCAGGTCAAAACTGATTTTTGTACTGTGATAAGGAAGCAGTTTTTCTAAGAATGACAGGCCTGAGATGGATTGCTTTAGTTGAGGAGAGCAGAAGTGTAATGCAGTTAGGGTTCCTGAGACCAAGAGATAATTTAAGCACAAATGATAGAAATATATCTACCTGATACCTCTGTATGTAAAGATATGACAGCAGGGCTAAAAATGAAGTAGCCCCTTCAAAGACTTGACTGAAAATATGAATTCTGGAGGTTAGACATTGTCCAAGAGAAGGGAAGATAGGTACTATTTTATCTATGATCAACTCTCAGTGGAAGGGTTAGGTTGAAATGGATCATCTTGGAAAAGACATTTTCCCAGAAAAGCTTTTCTGGCACGATGGACAATTCTTTGAAACTATTTAACTTTTTTTTCCATGTAAGGGACTAACAGTGGTAGTCATCAGCTTATTTTCTTTTATATTTCTCTTTAAAGGATTGAAAAGAAATCTGTCAAACATTGGCAACTCCACCTAATTTTCTAAGCAACCAGCCTAACCTCCACTACAATTTCAGTTATTAAACCCCACCAAGTTGTGTGAAGATCTAGAAAGTTAGAAGTCAAAATACGACTTCAGCATGTGTTTGATTTAGCAGAAGGATGATATGATGGTCAGAGGTGAGACAGTTTTAGCAACTTCTCAGTAGTTTCTTGTGACACAGGACATCCTTTCAGAACCAAATTGCTTTTTGCCAAGGTAATTTTTAAATTTTTTCTGAGTACTGAAGAGCTTTAGAATATGATTCGTGTCTTATATCAATGTCTGTTTTTTTCCCTTTGTTTTTTCAATTATTTTATTTTTACTTGTTTAAAGCACATTCTTTTTATTCTTTTGAGGATAGCACTACACACCTGAAATCATACGTAGCTTTTTAATTTCCATCTCTTGCATTTAAGCAGGATTTTGAATTTTCTTAATATCCTAAGTAGCCATCAAGTGTAGTTACTTATCCTGAGAACTCTGTGCCCTTCCTGATGTGACTCCTTGTTTTTCTAACTAGCGATCTTGGTGTCGTGACCATCCCTGGAGCTGTATCTTTGACATGATAGTGAATTTCTAATCAGATGATTTTTATTCATGCACAAGTGCTGTCTCACAGTATGCATAAAACCCAATAATAGCAGCAGGGGAGAAAATCCTTGGTATGAAATTGGCTCCTAGGTGTTCAGTGGTGCTTGGATGGATGCCCTGCTCATTTTAAAGATGTAGTAGGAGGCATTAAGATTCTGAATGGAGTTTGCTAATAAAAAAAATAGTGTAGAGCAAGCAGTGAAATTATGCAACTATGTCTTAGAATTTCTTGTAGTATGAAGATATGGTCAGATTCTTCCTAAAATGTTGGTCTGTAAAATAGAAATGGCATTACATTGAGCCAAAAGTGGCAATGACTTCCTAAAGAGTCAAACAACTTACTACAGGCTCCTACATGGAATCACTGCTGAGCTTTTTTCAATATTTGTTTCTAGTGTTTGAGATCCAGATGATACAGGAATGTCCATCTGTTTGAGAACCTGAAATATAAAATTAGTGGATAAATTGATCAATCTATTTTCATCAGTCATTAACTTTAAAAAGAAAAGTAAAACGTGGAAAATCTGATTTGATTTTCTGTTTTCTAACCATTTCATGAATTCTTATAAATCTACTTATTGCGTAATTTCTAACCAAATGGGAGAGTGTTGGAACATTTTTCCAGAATCATCTGGATATAAGTGGGCTTTAGGCTAGGGTGAAATATGGCTTTGTAACTTGTTAAAACATTTTATGCCTGAGCCGGTCAATCTTTGTACCTCCTCCCTACAATTTTTTTCAGTTTCAGCATGTATTTAAAAAACCCTCTCCCTTTTTCAGTCCTGGGTGCAACCAGCCTGACCTGTGGGAAAGCTAATCTGGAACTGGGCAGTGCACTAAGTCAGAACTCAGAACCATTTAAGAAAAGCGCAGTGGGTGGATAAAATGGGATGTGTAGGTATCAGTGGAACATCAGAGGGGAGATTAAGGCACCCATTTCCTGAAAGAAGTGGCAGGGCGACCTGGGCTTTTCTGTGGCTTTGAAGACAGAAGAGGAAATTATAGAAGAGTCTGGTCTGTAAAAGAGGTTGTAGCAATCGTTTTGATTAAAAGAGAAGCTGGAGAATACTCTTGCCACAACCTTTTCATATAGTTGAATAGGATTTATATTATTCATCAATGATGTTACTGTTAAACCACAAGGGTGTTTTCTGTAGTTCTTTTCTCATCATTAGTAATTAGAATGATATTTGCCTGTCAATATAAATAATCTCCTCACTAATTAGCACTCTGGTGTGATTTGTTAACTGAAGCTAAAGAAATAGAACTGTGTGTGACTCATCCCAAAATGCAACTCTCAGAAAGCAGGCCTGCATCAGAGTTTAATCTGGTGGCAGAAGAGACAGGTTAGTTCAGAGAGAAAATGGTTTTAGTGGCTGAGGCTCCAAATGTTCAGTCCAATCTAATGGAAATCAGAGGCAAAGCTCTACTGATTTTGGTTGTGTAGTCTTTGAAAATCAGTGGAGTGCACAGAAATCTCAATTTAGATATTAGGATTTTTTTTTTCTTTTACAAATAACTGACTGTAGTAATGAGATTGCAGTAGGAGTATCTACTTTGTGTGCATTATGTTAATGTGCACATTCATGGGTTTCCAGAGGCATCAGAAAGAGGACTGGTCTGTTTGTCTTCCACGAGGTACAGAAATTTCAGTGTCATCTATTTTCAATTCAGTTTACAACAAGCCTGTACTACTTCTTTTGTAACCCAGGTCTTTCCCTGCTTAGGGTTTCTTTCAGAATAAACAGTCTTCTTCAGGCAAGACTTCTCTGAGATTTGAGCTGCACATTGTCCATCTTCCTGCATAGGCTGCTATGTTATATGTTGCTCTGCTCTCTGGTGAGAGGGCTGAGAGTACAGACTTGGTAATGAGCCCTTGAAGACAGAAGGGGGAATAACAGTGGAGATAAACAAATTTCAAAAATTGCACTTAAACTATAAATTTTTCAGCTTCTTAATTGTTGAGATCTTAGTCTCAGCCTTTGGGAACAAGTGCTTTCACTTGTTATCCAATTGTCACAAAATGTTCTGGCTACTGATGTGTCTGAATGTGCAGCAAAGCCTTTGAGGCCCAGGTGCCAGACTAAAAGAGAGAGCAAGGGAGGGAGCCACCTCTTTTTGATTGTCTGGTTGTGGGATCTTCTTTTGATATCTCATATCATGATCTGTGCCCATGATAGTGTATTCCTGCTTCTGCAGAAGACAAATGTGACTTAAAAATTTGTAAGGAATAGGTATTTCAAAACTAAAAAGCTACTTAGCAGCAACAATTAGCATTTTTCTGCATAGCTAGAGAAGTTCCACCTTGCCCATGGTGTCATAAGGCTACTGACCAGAAAAGAAATTAGTAATTGCTGCTGTGTCATTAAGGAGAGCTTGCAAAATGAGAGCTCTAATGGGATGTTGACTTGAGTGTAGCAGAGTGATGAATTTTACTTATCCTGTAGAAGTGTTGAACCCTTGTTTCTGTTCTTTCATTTAAAGCAAGACGGGAAGAATTTTTGCAATGCAAATAGAAAAGGTAGTGCAGCATTTTGGGCAAAAAGGAGTAGTTTCCTTGAACAGTGGCCAAATTGCTCAGAGTGTACTAATGGAACTGGGTAATAAGTGAATACAAAATTACTTGTGCTGCAAAAGGTGCCTTTTTTTTAACAAAGCAGGAAATAAGTTCCTATGAAATTAATTCAGTAAATTGTTCATCCCAAATGTTTTCTTCTATTTTGATATTGTTTATTTATGACAGAGATTTCAAAAATTCAAAATTGTGTGATTTGTGATTTCAAAATTCCATTATTTTATTTAACGAATCTTTTTGCATTTTCTGAAAGCAAAACAAAACAGATTAACATAAAACAGTTGTTTTTGAGTTGTAAAAATGGTCATCTTTAGCTGAATGCTAAATGATTTTTCTTTAACTCACTGTTTCAAAATGGCTGATGAACACTTAAGTTAAGCCTGTTGTTCTTAACAGACTAATTGGGTTTGAAACCTAGAATTTCAAGATGAGGAAAGTAAGAGCCTTTTGAAGTTATTTAGTGTCCAGGCTGTTTATGGTGTCGGTAGGAACTAAGTGTCATTTACTTGTCTGAAAGGTTATTGTGTTGAACTCTGTCTTCTAATCAAAATGTTTGGGGGAGAAGGAAGAAATAATCTGAGGATGGAGCAGGAAATTGCAGGATTAACAATATAAACTCCCAGTGCGTTTCTTCACTTTGGTAATTTTGCTCTTGATGGTAGAAGGATAGTAAAGACTCAAATGCAAAAGTTAATACTCATGGAAAGATACCTAAAGGTAAAACAGAGTGTTTTCATACAGTGTATGAGACAACATATCAGTTGCTAGTAGCAACTGTGGTAAAATAATTTCCCTCGTAACTCCCACTTTTCACACATCTGCAGTTTTCCTTAACATTCCTTTTCTAATACAAAATTTTCCGAAGATTTCCTTTCAGGTCATTACTCAGGCGGAAAAAAAAATTTTAAAAAAAAAAGTGGGAAATATTTTTTTTTTTTTTTTCCTTTTTCCTGACCAAGTTTGTTTTTTTTAATAGAAGCCTGAGAAAAGTATCATTTGACTTGGTTTATTTCTAATTGAGGGTATTTCAATTTTTCCAGTATAAATCACAGATATGATAATTGGAAGCCTTGAATGGTCATATGAAAATTAAATTAGCTCTTTTCTTTGAAATAGCTTCATGGTGCTGAGAACATTATTGCATGACATTGTGGGGGCTTTTTCATCTTTCATCAGATCAAATGATGAAATGTTAGTCTTGGATGTTTTAAGGGCTCTCTAAAGCTTTAGTAGATATGCTGTAAGTATCTGGATTGTGTGAATAAATTTATTTCTGATGGTTCTTCTCTGGGAGTGATTTCCAGGTTAGAGAAGCAGGGTATAAATCACTCTGGTTCTGGAGTACATCGTGGTTATTGTCTGACTTATGCTCCTGGGCCATTCTGTCAGTGCCCAGCAAAAGAATGTTTCCAGATCATTCTGTATCCTCAACCCTAAAAATATTTTATATTGTGAAATCATAATTAGTACGATTGGAAAGGATCTGAGGAGGTCAGGAACTCATCCCCCCCTGAATTTTAGCACAAAATGTGTTAACATTTTTGTGTTAGGTAGATAAAGCAAGATGTTAATAAATAAATGCAAAAAAAAGACAGCGTGAGGGGAATTCAATTTGAATATTCTTAAAAGCCAACGAAAACCCCTTAATGTTTTCTTCAGAAATTAGGGAAACCAGAAATGTTTTCCTTCCCACAATGGCTGTTTTTCCTTCCCCAGGATTAATCCTCTTTTTAGAGAATCTGTGTGCTTCAGGTGGGTAACAGTACAAGTACAAATTAGGGCCAGGATTACAGAAGCTTTCTTCACTATGGTCATGGTGAGAGAGCATTGGGACAGCATCTGTCCCTGTGTCCCTTGCCCTCTTCTATGTGGTTGCAGAGACACAGCCTATAGACTGTTTGAAAAAAAAGAGAGAGAGAGGTGGGGGGAAAATACTCATTTCAATCTTCAATCCAGGTGTCCATCCCTGGGAGGGATGGACTCAAGCAGCGTGCTTACTGCCACGGTTCAAGGGAAGAATCAGACAGTAAATAATGTGACAGTGTAGAGGTCATAGGAGCCCCCCCCCCCTTGTATTAGTCTAGCTTGTGGGTGGGGAGTAGGAGAACATCTCAGCTTTTAGTTAAAAAGAACATTATTGTAGTAAAATACTTTTAGCCAGACCTCTCAATTATCAAACATTAATTTTGCCATCACAATGTCTTTCCTTTCAATCTTTCCTTACAGATAAGGTTTTCTAGGTCTTGTCCTCACTGGTGTACTGATTTGTTGTGTGTTTGGGTTTGTTTGTTTGCATTTTTTTTCTCATTTGTTTTCTCCTTTTTTGAGCACACTCCTGCAGCTTCCTCGAGAGCATCTCACAGAATAAAAGAATTAACTGCTGTCTTTTACAGGCTAAACACCACTCCATGTATCCCAGTGTGATGTTTATCTTTCTCTGTTAAAACATAAGTGTTTACTTATGTCAAGTTTGTGACCATTATAATATGTAAATTGTGTTCTGTGAGAAAATATTACCTTACTTGTCATTATTCATCTTCTGTTATAGGAAATACACTGCACCAATGGGACAGTAGTGTTTTAAGGATTCCTAAGTTTATAATTATGGTAAACAATTAAGAGCTCATATGACACTTCTGCTTTCAAGATTAGAGGCTTGGTCTCCTGTGTGTTTTCCTCTTCTTTTATCATAGGAAATTACACTGTTTCTGTACTGGTTCCCATCCCAGACCTCAACATATTTTACAAACGTTAATGAGGAAACCTCAGCACTGAATTTTTATATAGAGATTTTAGGTCCTTAGGGGAAATGGTTTCTTTATCATGAGTACAAACAGGTCAAACAATTTCCTGTATATTGTCTGGCATTAGTCAGGTATCTATAAAGTTTAGCATCATTTTTATTCCCAGTGAAGCTAGTGAGATTAGTCATAGAAAACAGTCTTTCTTAGCTGAAATTATCATACCTCAGTGAGGGCTTGTCTAGCACATGAAATCCAACTACGGCAGCTTGGGTGAATATTATTTTCGCCCTGTTAATTACATCAGTCATTACTAATGTCTCGTTTTCAAAAGCCACCTTTTGATGTGCTTGGATTGGTAAAGAAAATTAGGTATTGGGAAATAAAAAAATCAATTTTCTCAAAAGTGGTCCTGGAAGGTATTTTTTTGGGTTTTTTTGAGATCTGTGGAAGGAGTTTAGTTTCCATTAGGCTTATTTTGGCTTTGATTTGTTGGGGTGTTTAGTTTGCTTTTTTTTGAGGAGTTTGGTTTTGTACTGTAGTTCTTTTAGTTTTGAAGTATGAAATGCCACTGTGTAACAGCTAATGTACCAAATTACTTCCATAGGCTGGGATTCATCTTGGAAAATCAAAATGTTTTTGTGTCAGATATAAAATTTCTTCTAATCTTTTTCCACTCTTATGTACTGTAATCTCTCAAGCCCAAAAATGTTGAGGAATTGATAGCAGGTCTATTATGTCCTTATCTGATATTTGTATCATTAGATTTCATTCACCTAGAACTGAAATTTCTACTGTTTGAGTAGTGCAAAAAGCAATAGATATTGAACTTGTATTAATTTTTTTTTCATTGCTTTGTGCATTACTTTTAACTGAAGAAGATGCAAAAGTCTTCATTTGTGTCAGAAGTCTATCTGTAGGCTCTTCTGTAGTCAGTTGAGAATGGTCTGTTTGACAGAGAGCGTGGAATCTTCTACATGTCATCTTGGGGGTCACTACTGCATTTCTTCAAATGCATTTTCTTATCAGCATAACAGCGATTGGTGCTGTGAAAGGGAACAGTGAATTGAAACAATAGATTACATTTTGATAATGCTTGACCCAAAATGCATCAGAGAGATGTTTGTTGCTCAGTGAAGTACGGCACTCTCATTGCAGACTTTTCTTTAATTTAGGAAGCTGTGGCACTGACATAGCAGGACTGTGTTTTGAGTACTTGGACTGAAAGTTCTGGTGATGTAAATCCAGCGAAATGTAACTGGTAGCAAAAGCCTGCCTGTTTAGACTGCTTGCACTTACTTCTAATCAAGTTTTCCCATGAGAGGTATATTTTAACTTTCTCAGTTTTCTTTATGTAATGTTTAATTCAGGCCTTAATACTAGTTCATGTTGAAAAGTTTCATTTTACTTTTGCTATTTAGTGGCATAAATCCTGCATTTATTCTGGGTTTCCTTACACTTGATCTGGTTCAAGTAGCTAGGGAGGGTGATGCCCTGTGCTATTCACAGTCTAGGCAAGTTTAGGAAAAAAAACATTCAAGACGTGACTGGAAAGAAGATACTGTTCCCTGGTGCCTCAGTCTGTGAGTGCAGTCGTATAATTCTCAAAGTTGCTCATTATTATCCAGTTGCAAGGGGTTGATGAAACAGTTGAGCAGTGAAATGCAATGCTTAGAAATATTTGAAAAAACCTTATACATTTGAATTTTGACAATGCACTTTTACTTGCAGCTCATAATGCACAGATTAATTCTGAAAGACACAACTCTGTCCACAGTGTAATGGAAAAAATATTTACGTCTAGTTTTTCATATACTATATGCTATGACAAAATTACTCAAATGAGAACTTACTGTTAAATCTAGAATACCAAATATCACAGACTTCTTAGTCTTCAGAATTATTTGAAAACTTGCCAAAATTTTCTAAATTGCAAAAGATGCTTCATGTTATTTGGTCTTCAATGTAGTACACTGTGGAAGTGAGGTATAGCAAGGTTGGGTTACTTTTGTGCATTTGAAATTGGAGTCCTAAACCATTTCAGCTAATACTAAAATAACAGAAGAGAAGTAATATCCTTTTTTTTTTTTTTTTTATGTTAGCTGGAGAGTTCCCATTTCCTCTTCAGAGATTTTGGAAATTGTAGTGATAAATTACCCTTCCTGCTTTGAACACTGCTTGTTTTCCAGTATTCTGAAGGTTAGCTGTAGAAAACAGTCTTTCGTAGCTGAAAAATTTCTGTCTGAAGAATTGGTGGAGGTGATGTATTTACAGAAATTTCCACTATATTGTGTGCTGGGAGGTTTCCCACATTTTGTAGTCAGAAGTTAGACATCTTGGCCCCAAAAGTTTTCCCATTATTTCCTTACATTCATGGAATTTAGGTTGTCTTTTAGTATATAATGTGGAAAGTGATTTCATTCTAAAGCTGGCTCCACATCAAACGCTTTTAGGGAATTGTTTTCAAAAATAAAGACGTTTAAAGAACAAATAGAAACTTACCATAGTAGGCTTGTACAAAGGAGAATAGCTGATGTGTACAGACAATATCAAAATACCTGATTTGCTGAAAGAATCACTGCTAAAACACCTTGAAACAAATTTCATTGTCTCTGTATTTCCAGCAAAGGTGATCTGCAAAGGTGGAGAAAATAACCTAGAGAACAATATTTTTTATACTGATTCTAACATATAGTGAGAATAGAGCTCAGTCTGAAAGGAGAAGGCCATTAGAACGAAACTGTTCTGAAAACGCCTTGGAAACATAATATTTAAAAAGATCTATTGGTCCAGTGACTCATCTTTCTGGCTTATAAGTAAGAAAAGGAATGATGGCAGAAGATTGGAGGCAATGAGGGTTTAAAAGAAGTAGGGTTCTGTCAGATAATAAAATAATTAGATAGAAGAAGTTATTTAGTGGAGAAAGGTCTTGAAAAAGGGGTTTTTTTAAAGAGACAATACCTAAACCACAACACAATTATTTTGATGTAAAATACAGATATGAAGTGCAATAAGGAAAAATTTAGTTTTGTCAGAGATTCTTAAAATCAGAAAAGAACTATACTGTATGTGGCAATTGCACTGTCTTGGCAATGGCATGTTTAAAAAGGGTGACACAAATATACAGAGACAAAATTAAGAAGATGGATTAAGTTCCAGTGGAAAAAAGGCATTAAAAAGCAATAAAAATATCCTGTTCGTCATATTAGGTGTGAAAAGTAAACAAAGAAGAAGAATAATTTCATTTATTAAAGAGGAAGAGAAAATTAATAGTTCATATTGAGCTAAAGGTCTGTTTTCGTCTGTGTTCCAGGCCTTTTAAAAAGAAAGTTACTTGTAAAAATGTAACATAATAAAGTCAAGAGTAGAATGAGTACATAGACCAGTACAGGAAAAGCATGAATCAGGGAATATTTACCCTATTTGGTATATTTAAGTCATTTGTGTCTGATGAGGTTTACCTCCAATCCCTCAGGAACTAACCGGATCAATGGCTCAGAAACTGGCAGTGTTTACCTTTGAGTGCTCATAGAGAATGGGCTGGCCCCAGAGGGCTGAAGAAGGGCAAACATAGTAATTAATCTTTCAAAAGAGGAAAAGCAAGCAAGACTGATAGTACAGTTTCTCTCTCCTGATTCCCAAGAGTTGAAAAGAGGGTAAAGAAAAGTTATGAACAACCAGTACTTAAGAACCCAAAGAACAAGAGTAAGCCAATATGAGTTCCCAAAGAAAAAATGTCAAACCAATGTGATTTTTCTGTGTGCAGGGAAATTTTCCTAGCACATGTTGTATGGTGAGTTCCTTGGTAGCCTTGCAAATGACTGTCAAAAAAAGGAAATTGTAAATAATGTGAATGCCAGATCATTATATGATACTTCTGCTTTATTGGTAACTTTGTTTAGAGTATTCATCAATAATTCTCTGTGATTCTGTTAAGAAACAGAAATCACAGTCCCAAAGATGGCAAAATTATATTTTGAAAAATATTCTGAGAATATCCAAGATCAACTCGTTACAGGTTTTTAAGAAAAATGTCAGTTCTGTGTTTTTTAAGGATGTGACTCTAAAATGAGACAAAGCTGTTAGAGACGCTTTTTGGAAAAGTTATGAAGAACAAGGAGGTTGCTTTTGGTAGTATTTAAATATGGTCACATTTCCATTACAGAAATAGCATATCCTTTGGTAAATTAATTTGTTTTAGTTTGGCACCTGTCTCAGTAATCAGTTCCTGAAAGGGTTGTGTGAAACATGATAAGCTTTGTTTTACAACTTTCATTCACGTTCATATTCATTCAATCAGGCCTTTTCTCCTGTTCTCTCTCAAGGTCTTATATTCTGTCCTGCAGTTATCTACTTCACATTCTGGATACTTCAGTTCTTGTGATAAGTTTTGGCTGTGTTTAGGGCAGTAGTTAGCCACAGACCAGTGCTGGCTATCATTCCTATTGTGGATGTCTCTTTCTTTACCAAATTATTTATATTTAGGTTGTTGCTGTAAAAAAACCTGATTTTTTTCCCAAAGGTTTATCAGTGTTGCAAGAAAATTATTATCCACTTGGCAGAACATTTCTCAAGCAGTCCTATAGGTTTGACAGTTCCAAAGAAGATTGGTGCTGAGATTGGCAGTCACTGTGCAAGGAAGACTGACCTCAGGAGGCTAAAAACCCTATAGCTATTTTTAAAGTTTTCAGAAGCTTCTTTTGCACTAAGGAAAGTCTGCCTGGCTGTTTGTTTAAATAGTTTTTCCAGTAGGAATAAACCTTTAAAGCTTTCAAATGACAGTAGGGACTTTCTCCTTTGGAAGGCAGAATTCAAGATAGCTTTTGTTGGAAAGCCCATTCTGAAGATTAGGAGCGTTCATTTTATAAGGCTCTTGCAATTTAAGTGACCATAGGGAATTTCTTCTTCCTGTGCTTTTGGCTCTCAGCTAGGAGCCCCCAGAACAACTGTTGTGTAATAAGTAGGGAATCAGGATTATTAGTCAGTATTTCACATGTGACTAGTCAAGTTTTGAATTTTTTTTCATTTGTACTTTAACACCTATTGCTGTTAACTCAATGAAAATGATTAAAATAAATTAAAATTTAAAAATCGGCTGTTTTATGGCACCTCTGCCGTAGCTGGTAACTGCAGCACCAATAACTGGCATACGAACAGCAAAGGTGTGATTTCAGATCCTGATGCCATTTACATTAATGGAAGTCTTGCCATGGATGATTTGTGAGAGAGAAGAAAAAAATCACTGTTTGGCTTCAGAAAATGGTAATGCTTGTCTTCTGAAAGTATGAACAAAATCTTTGTGTGAGCTAGATCAGGAAAAATAAAGAGCAGAGTGGAATCTTCTCCAGGCTCTGAATGGCTCTTAGGTGTTAGAAGCATTTGAATTATTTTTTGACCAGGTGATGCGTGATTTCTCTTGGTTCCGTATTTATGCATAAAAGTCTCTCTCTCTTGCTCAGGGAAAATTGTGGTCATAATTGTTGTATAAGGTCTGCATATATTCCAACAGTGATTTGAGGCTTTAGTTGCTTCGATAGGCAACTTGTGTATCCTCTTGGTATATTTACCACTTAAAGAAGCTTCACAGACTTCTGAATGGCTGAGGAGTCGCACATCTGGATGACCCTGTCTTGTATTACCAACATGGAACTGGCAAGAATGCTTTGCTTCCTGTCTGTTTTCTTTCCTGCTTGTCTTACAGCCCTGAACATTGTATGATTCCACTACTGAAGAATCCTATTGCTTCCTCAGGAACCATGTTTCAATTTCTGGTTCCATGGTTACAACTTCTGTATTGTTCACTCTATTACTGGTTTGTATGCTCAGCCTTACAAACCTGACAATTAATGACTCTTTATCCATCTTTCAGTTTTAAAATGAGGACATAATCATGTGGGCAGGTAACTTCTTCATTTTTGAGGTGTTGGTCAAGTCACTGAAAGACATGTGGGACTGACACTCTTACACGGTTTTATATTTTTAATTGCAGATGGTGATCTGCGTTAGCCTCTGATACTGTCCAGTCAACCAGTTTGTAGTAACCATCTGCTTATATTTATCCCACATTTCCTGTAGAAAGTACCACAATATTCTGCATTTTTCAGGGACTAAGGTGACTTTTTCCAGCTCTGCTTTGAGAAATGTGATTCTCTCTTCCATGATATTAATAACATTTTATTTTAATCACCTCAACATTCTAAAACAAAAAGAATGGTGGAAAAATAGAAAATTAAATAAAGGGGCGCATAATTTTTACCAAGCCTGAGACTTACTGAGTTACCTGAAAGGATTTAAAGGTGGACACTTATAAACTGACAGACCAGGAAGGTATCAAGAGCAATAAAATATTTAAAGAATTAACACTGAAGTAAAGTAACTGACAGCCTGAATTAGAACTATTACCTCCTTCTTCACAGTCTTTGGTTAGCCTGGCCCTTGAATTTGAAGTGATACTGATGATGGCTGCTTGATGCTTCTGGGGTTCTGCCTTGCTCTCTGGAAGTGGTATCTCCTCCTACTGTATTAATTTAGCATGCTTCACTAAGAGACAAGCTGCCAGGCTTTACTTAATTTACTTTTGTTCTCCTTCAGAGAGTTCATATTCTTTGCATTTTAAGTTCCCTTGATAATAGGATGTTTCCGGCTTAAAGTTGCATGGCACATTTCCACGCTGTTTTGTGCCAGCACAATTCTGTATTCTGCGTTGCTCAGTCAAGGTTGCAACATCCTGATATTATTGCCACCAAAAAAAAAAAAAAAAAAAAAAAGAAAAAAAAAAAAAGAGAGGGAACTATAAAGTTTGATTTGTAGATAATGGAAGTGCTTTAAGGGATTAATGTTACCCACAGTCATTGATTATAGACGTTGGAACTAGATGATCTTTATGTTTACTTCCAGCCTAAACCATTCCATGATTCTATGATCATCTGCCTTTGGGGATCATAGTTTTGGGCACTACAAAATAAAAAAGACATTAAGCTATTAGAAAGCATTAAGCTCTTAGTATCCAAAGGAGGACCTTAAGGACTGTGAAGGGATGTCCAGGCAAATGTAATGCATTTCAACCTCAGGAGAGGGTAATCTCGGGGGTTTTTTTTCAGGTCAATATTGCAGCTAATTTTTTTTTTTTTCTTTCTGGGGATTCTTTAAGTCACAACTGCATAGAATGCACATAAAATTAACCAATTTGTAATTTTAGTGTGTCATGTACAGTGTGCCCAACTCTGTGCTGTTATGCTTAGTAGGGCTAAGTGCATTTTCAAGATACAAAAACTAAAATATCTGAGATAAGGCCAAAAATTCAAATAATGCCTGCTGATCCATAGTCTGTCATCCAAAGTGAATAGATATTTTCAGTCTCATGAATATATTCTTTGTAACTCTTAAATAGTATTAAATCAATCATGAAGATTATAAATTGAGAAAGTGAAATGCACCAATGTGGTGTTTTAAATTTTCATACCCTTTTGAGTACTTATGTGACCTTTACAAGATGAAATAAGCTTATTAGGTTTAGTATCCACAATTCAACACTCAGATCAACCTCCAGGACTAATGGGAGAAAGAGAAAATGAAATTTATTGAAGTGTTGGATGCAGTTTACTGTTAGCTTGGCTTTTGTGTGCTCCCTTATGCATTCAGATATTGCTAGTTGATTTCTGTAGGAGCACATTTTTTTCTACTGAGTTTCTAGTTGAGCACCTTGTGGCTTTTTTCTGCAGATGAAATGGTTATGGATTGGAGAAGACTTTATCATTAGAGGTTAACTTGGTATTTCCCTGAACTTTCCTCTTCTTGTTTAGTACAAAGGAGGAGAAAAAGACCCCTGTGTTTTTACACCAGGGGAACTGACCTATAGTTCACTTGTGAAGCTCTGCTGATGGAAAAGAGGTTTTGATTTTCATGTGAATCAGTGTCTAGGTAATGAACCACTATCTGTGAATCATGCAAGTACCTAATATCTATGGCTAAATTTATGATATTGCTGGGATTGTGGAAGCTTCTAGTAACAGCTAAGTGACAGGTTAACAGTCACTGTAACTTTCTCAACAACAGTTGATCAATCTAATACCATAGTGTCTGCAAAAATTAATCATACTACTTAGCCTTGCATGTTGTGAGATGTTATTGGTTATCATTAGCTCTTTACTATTTACATACTCTGAATTTTACTTGTTTCTAGGATATTCACTGTCTGATAATTCAAATTCTGTCAAGACTTTGTGAAGGATTTACTAAAGTGCCACACATGCAGTTCATTAATTGTTTCTGTTTCTCTTCTTAGTCAAGATCATAACTAATAAGTGAAATACATAGAATAACTATGTCCAGGTTTTCTAGATGTGTACAGAGGCAAGAGCTATGACCCTCTCAGCTTATTTGGGATAGGTGTGTTTATACAACTGTATTAGTTGGTATTCTCTTCACACTTAGTCCATTTAAATATTAGAACTTGTATGTAATTAGAAATCTAAATAGTGGACCTTCTTAGTGTTGTGACAAAGCGAATGTGGAGTTTGTCTGCGTTTTCTACCATCCAAAGCTACAAATGTAGATGTGGACCAGCACAAGTAGCAGTGTATTTCTGGAACTTAAAAGCTGGTGTTGATGAATGTGACCCGCTGTGTGGTATTACTGAATTCTTGAGAGAATAAAATGCTCTTTAAGTTTCTCTGATTTCCAAGGCTTTTGTTTTGTTGAGAAGTGCACTGTGCTCTGAGGAATGGATAGCCTAATATTTGCTGTCCTGAAAGATGTTTAATATGGAGAGGGCTCTAGCAATGCTAAATAAAAACATCTGTATCACTGGTGGACCCCATACACTCAGCTGGGTGTTTATCTTCTCATTTTTCAGCTTCAGGTTTTCAACCCTAGAAGACTTGATGATTTTCAAGCTTCATTTTATTAGAATGATAATCAGATGTAAATATTTTTATTACATTGTGCACAGACTAATGCTCTTTTTGCAGTCCAGATCATTCTAGAAAGAGGAAGCCAGTCAGAATTTTGGCCCAAAATCTGGTTTAGTTGAATCATGCAAGATGATGTGAGCAGAGTCATTAAATTTACTTGCAAGTTCAGGGCAGCCCAAGAAATATATCTAGTGGCTGTAAATAAGCTACAAACCATTTACAGTTCATCATCATGTTTTCTCCATTCTTCTACATAGTACCATCCTTTCATAGCAAAGATAATTTATCATGTGGGTGATTTCAGTTTAGTATTTATTGCTCAAAAGGTGGTTGGCTTGCTGATACTGTGTTTTGTCTTTTCTTCACTAGCAATAATGAAAAGCTTCTGGTTGCTAGGTACTTGTCAGATAAACCTACATGTTTATTAGTGCTGGGGTTTTCTGGTCCTTTGGTGGGTTTGGGGTAGGTTTGTTTTGGATGATGGATTTTAGTAGCTAGTGACATAGCTGGCCTGCAGAGCTCATAGGTTTCAAGTCAGACTTACAGGTTTCAATTAATCTTTTTCTGGTATGTTAGATTCTGGCCCTGGAGTCAGCCAGTTGCAAAGGGAAGGGAGCCTTGTGTGGAGAAAGGAGACAAAGACTTTTCCAGACTCCTCCTTTGAACAGGCATCATAAAATTTTTAGGTGAGCCATCAAATGGAGAAATCAGTCAGAATGAAGATACAGTTTTATAGGAGAAGAATCTTGGCTTAAACTTGAGAACTATTTTCAATTCCTAGGGAGATCAGTTTATTTTATTTTATATTTGAATGGTACCCCTTGGGTTGCATTTCTTAAAAGCACATTCTCTGAAGAAGTTATGCAAATGCAATGATGATAAATAGCATGAGGCTCTTTAAAGCAATAATAATATATATTAGGCAATCTGGTTGTTTTTTCTTATTGTCTCCAAGTTTTCTTTAGAATATTGTTTCTGATTGCTTTGCAGGTGTTCTGAAATGCCCAGAGGCCTGAAAAATACTATTTGTACTCAGGTTGAAAGCTAGCCCTGTTACCAAATTATCTGCTCATTTCCTAAGAAATGCAGAAACTGGCAGAAACTGCAATTAAAAGTATAAAGTGAAATAGATGAGTAAATCTGGTGTTTTATGAGAGCATGTTGAAAGGGATACAAGAAACCCCTTTTACACAGTCGTGCACTAAATCTCAGGAGCTAGTTCTGGTTGAGGCAAACCATGCTGAAGCAAACGTGCAGTATTTGTGCAATTTATATCTAGTACAGCTCACAGTAAATGATTTTGGATGCTTTTGAAAAATGGAATAAAATGTACCGATTTAAAATCTAAAGGAAATCATTATAGCTAAGCTTATGATCAGTGTTTATTGCTATACTGTTTATTAACTCTAGATTTATTCAAATTAAATTTTGTTGATGGTCTTCGCAGACAATTTACACGAAGTTCCATATGAAAGGGCTCATAAAATTTTAATCCACATTGAAGGAAATAAGTGCATATAAATACTAGTGTAAATTTGAGGAGCTGTTCAGAAACTTGTCTGAAGGAGAGAGATGTTGGGTCACAGATATTTCTTACTTTTCAGACAGTTACATCCATTTCTTTCCTTAGAAAATTTTTTCACTTCTGCCTATCAAAATCTCATGTCCTCTCCTTTTGCTCCTTGTTGGCCAAGCATTGATTGGTTGGGTTCTCATTTTTTAGCATGGAAGAATTGTTATTGTTTGAAAAATTTGTTGTCTCTTTTGTTTCCCTGCCTTCAGCCTCATTCTCTGGAGTTGCTTCAGTCCCATCTATGGTGTATCAGTTTTTCATAGGGTGGCCACCAAGATGCTCCAGGATCTCAGATTCTGTGCTGTTACACAATCTGGTGCAAATTAGCTGACAACTTCTTGGTTTAATGTAGTTTTCATTCAGAGCTGCTTTGGGCTTGAGTGTTGAAACAACAGAGATGTCTGAGCTAATTTAAGTGTAAGGGTAAATCTTTCGTTCTTCAGGGCCTTCAAGCATATCCTGGACAAGGCCTCAAAACTCAAAGCAAGTTTTGTGTCTTTTTGATCCTGTCTATTGCATTGTGGGCAACACCTCTCAGTCAAGCCTGCTCCATGGGTGAAAGTCTGTTGGAATAGTTGACTGATATGTAGCTTGGCTCTTTATTTTCCTTCTCGCATATTCAGCCTCTGTCTCTACACTCAGATAAAGATATTTGTTATCAACATGTATTTGTGTGTGTACATTTATTTATATATGTGTTATGTTAATTACAGTTTACAGGAAGAAGGTCTGTAAAATTCAAAAATGACTAGAGGGGTCATATAAAACATGGGACATTAGTCATTAAAACAAACCAGATAAATAATTTAAACAGTTCCTTTCTACCTCTACCCTGTGCTATTATACTTTAAGAACAGAAAAACAGACCAAGTCAAATATGAGCTTTTCAATATTATAAATACAGGCAACATGACATGTGGGGTAGATTTCCAAAGCTGCTTATGAAATATGGACTCATCAGTTTCTACTGCTTGCAAGTAGTTACTGCTCTGAGACCTTTCCCTCTAATTTAAATAGAACAAAGAAGCAAATACTTTGAGGAGCATGGGATGGGGGACGAAAAACTTGAAAAAGTCCTTCCTGAAGATAATGTGTTCTATTTTCTTTCTTAAGTCTGAGGGGATTTGTTTCTCAAAGTTATCTTGGTTTCCCTCAAGCAACCAGATTGTAGCGCATTCTTTTAGTTTCATTGTTGCCTACAGTCATCTTGTTTTAATGAGTAGTTTTGAAATCTTTGGGATGAGTTGAACTGTTAGCTCCTAGCAGCTTATCAAGTCTAGAACTGAGCTGTCAAAGTGGTTTAAAGACAGCTCTGGAAGATGAAATACAACTGTGGGAGTGAGCAGTTAAAAGCAGTTCCCTGCTGCTTTCTTCAAGCTATTTGGTTTTTCTTTTCATTTTTTTTTTTTTTGTATTATTAATAGAAGTAACTGAGAATTAAATGGAAAAGGGATAATCATGGGGTTTTGCGAAGTGTAATTCAACTAAGTTGCCGCGGTATCTTTTTTGTGGTCTGAAGTATGGCTGGGTTGAAGAGTTCAGGTTCACATTTACATACAGTGTGTTTGACTGTTGACTCTGAATTTAATTTCTGACAGCACTAAATGCCTTAATGGAATACAGACGTAAGAGCAGAGACTGCTTGCTTTTAACAGCTCATCCTAGGAGGCACACAACCCCAGAGTGATGCATGTAGTAAAACACTTAAAGGCTGAGCCAGTTTTGTTTCCTGCCATTCTTTCGAAGGGAAAAGTGTGTTACCATGTACTATTGTGTCCTCAGGGCTGCACTGTCCTGTGATGGCATTAAGCCTGATCTCATTCCAAAGACCAGTGATAAAAATGGTTTGGGGAAAAAAAACCCCAGGTGTTACTGAAAGATCTAAAAATAAATTGAAACAAAAGGAAGGGAATGTAGAATTAGTATGCCTTTTTTTTTGTTTTTTTTTTTTGATTCTTATTGTGAGCCTGGATGGTGTAGATTTTTTTTTTTTTTTTTTCAGTTCTGTTGTTGGAGATCTTCCCAGTGCTCATATCTCCTTTGGCCTCTAATCATAAGGATTTCATTCCAACTGCTCTCCCAGATGTCTGAGTTAAATGTGTTCACCAAAACAGAATATTTAAAAAAAAAGCTGAACAAAATAACTTTCTTGGTTATTAAATCATATATTACTACTTCATATTTCTAAAGACATAATTCTTACAAGATTTTCTATGCTTACAATGATCTTTAATTTTCACTGGGAGAAAAAAAAAGTATAGCTTTTTGAGGCCTATGTCTTTCCAGAGACACTAATTATTAACTTGCTTTAAAATAAAGAAAGATATAAATAATTTACTACTTCCTACATCTGTACATCACTCAGATATCCATGTTAAAAAAAAAAAACCCAAAAAACGGGCTGATGTTTTCCAAGGAATTTTTTCAGAGTTCTTAAAGATAGGGTAAACAAGAATCAGATTTTTTTACTTTTTTTATTCATTGAAAACTTTCTTATTTTAGTATCGTCAGTCCAAATTGGAAGAAAATAGTAAATGACAGGGAAAAGCAATTTGAGGTAACCAGTAGAGAATATTGTGCTCCCTTGAGATGTGTAAGATCCTGCTCTATAATCAGGTCTTTAGCTCTGTCTTTACCAGAATTTTTGCCCTCGGCTTCAGAAGTTTTCTTGACTGATTGTTGTCCAAACACAAATGCATTAAATCTGAAGAACTGGCACTGGTTGGGGGAAACATGTTCCTTGAAATACTTCGAGGCACAGCAGGAGAGTGCTATCGATACAGCTAAGCTAATCAGAGCAGACGATAATATTTGTGTGTCACTGCTTCTCTTGTCAAGATTTAAATCCAGGGTACTGTTGCTGTCAGGTGTTCTTAACAGATTAAATCTGGTTGCAATTTCAAAACATTTGTTGGATTTCCAGCTTGAAGTGCAGCCAGTGTCATTAAAAATCATTGAGCACTTGTGTTTTGGCTTGCAGGGAAGCAGAGTGCTTCACTGTCAGACTCGAGGTGTTTTATAACAGCTCCCTGCCGGCCTCTTGTCGTGAAAGAGCACTGGGGAACTGAGGTGGGCACATGGCTACCATGAAACCTTTAGGCAGAAGCCAGGCTCCCCTCAGTGTAGTGTCTGTGGCACTGCTAGAGGAGGCATTAATGCTGTTACGATTTGGATCCAAACAAACTGAAGCTTGTGTCCAAGGTGTGGGAGCTGCAGATGTCCTTGTCTGTCCCTCTTCAGTGGTGCTCTGCGCGTTGAGGAATCCATTCAGCACAGGCAGTTCGGGGTGCAGCTGCAGGTTCAGCTCTGGGGGTCAGGAGCCCGAGACCCAGGCAAGAGACAGAACAGAGGGCCCTGAGACCTGTGGCCCAGCCAGGGGATCAGACACTCAGGGACACAGCAGGAGCTGATGATTCCAGACTTCCTCACCCTTTGACTGTGAGGCTATAAAAGCCCAGGGGCTCTTTTGTTCTGGGTCCGTCCTCAGAGGCACCAGCTTGAGCTGTAATGTTGTTGTTTAGCCATGGTGCAATAACTGAATTATTTTAAGGGTCTGGATGTCTGAGACTGTGCTCTGGGAAACCTGGGATCAAGTCAGTTAGGAAACCTGGTGTGAGTGTGGGGTTTGTAGTTGTGAAGGGGCCTGGGTCTCATCTCTGGTGGTGAGAGAGTGGCTGCAAGAGTGGCTCCAGCTTGGCCAGATGGGGGAGTTTCCTTAATGCTACCAGCTTCAGGAGCTTCATTTCAGCCCTGGAGTAGTTACAGGCTTTCTAGCCTTTTCAAATGTTTGTCATTGTCTTCTGGAAAATGTTGTGTTTCCCTCTCCATTTTTGCAAAAGACTAGCAGATTATCTACCAACCGTGTTGGCATAAGAAAGAAATGACCTTCAAGTCACAGCTTTATGAAGATGTTATTTTATCTCTTCTGTTAGTATTTTTTAAAGAAGTATCAGAAACATACTCACAGTTTTTCTCAACCTAAAATTTAGCCTGTCAGTGTGACCATACTGAAAATGAATAGGAAAGAAAAACCCACTGCACAAAACTACTCAAGTAAATACATAAGAGAAAAAAATCCAAACCCTGTACAATAGAACAGCAAGGTGTATCACTATAGAAAACAGAAGAGTCTTGTTTGTTTCACACTGACTCTTTGAACTACTCCTTGAAGAAAGGTTTAACAATTGTCACTGTCATTTGAGTCAGTTTGCTGACATTTTGCTGAAGGAGCCAAGAAAACAGATCTCAGTAATAACTCTGACTTTTATTTCCTTCTGTGATAGTACAAGGGGTATCATCACCTAGTGTTTAAGGGTTTTGGCCCTCACCAATAGCATCTTTTTTCCTGCCTGAAAGGTGTGAATTTATTTGTTGTTATTATAACAGAGTGGTGCCCAACCATGCTAATGACTCTTCAGAAATAAGCAAGTTGCCTCACCAGAAAAGTTCAGTGCACTATTTAATAAGATTTTTTTTTTCCATAGTGGTCTTCCTTTTATCCATGAAAATCATTGACATTAGGGAGCCAGCTAAATTAGGAAATGTACTTTGAGCTTTACAGTTCTAATTATGACAGAAGAAAGCATCATAATTTGGATTGGGAAGTGTGTATAAGGGCCATGACTTATCTCTGAACTGTAGAAAAAAGCATTTCTATATTCCTAGGCCCTATGGAAAGCTCTGGTCTTTTAGCGCTCCAATACTACAAGAAGTTCCAGCAATTCTTTTATTGCCCTGTTGTTTTTTGCTCAATCTCACAGAGAACAGCCACAGGGTGACACTTTTATCATATCCATGCAGAATCAATGCAGATCCATAGAAGAATTTTTATGCGAGGCAGAGCTAAGTTCTAAGGTTTTATTTTTCATTTTGGATCATTTATTTCTGATTAGGAGGTAATGTTCAGACATCAAGACCAAATTTTTCTTACTTTTCAGGGAACAGATGTTTGTCTTGCTGCCTAAGACACTAAACTATAGTTTTGAGCTTTGCAAGTGAGAATTTGTTGTAATAATATTAACTGCTAGTTAGACATGCTAATTACAAAGCCACGTAAGTCTAGATAGGATGCAGGCCTCTTTGCTTTATGGTGCATAGCCTCACAACTGCGGTTCTTTGGTTTATGTTAATACACTTAATAGGCCTTAAATACATGCAGGTTATTTGTTATGGTTTCACTTATGACACCAAATAATGTTTAGGGTCTGATTATTAAAAGATGCCTCTGCCCCAGTTAAGGTACAAATGAGACCTTGGAGTAAAGTCAATACTATGGATTTTATTTAACAGTAAATGTAAAGATTGGACAGGAGGAGGTTTGGGGGAAGAGAAGAAAGAGTTAAATCAAGTGGAAGGATGGTCATCACCGCATGGGTGCCTGCAGTGTCCTGATGGTCCTTCTGGTCTCAGTGGTGAGGGTCCCCAGTGTGTTCCTCTGGAGGTACCTCTTTGGTACGGTCCAAGCCCCAGGTGTCCATGAGGTGTACGTGCTCTTCCCATAACTTTGGATTGAATGTGTGGAAGGACTTGCTTCCTTTCCCAGTTCCACAGATTGCCGTTGTGAGAATTGTTGTCCAGAGAGGTTATCCAAATCTGCCTCACCAGGCCTGGCATCTTCCTGTTGTTGCTGTCTGTGTTTTTCCTACAGTGGAATTTTGTCTGGTGTGCTAATTCCCAGCCTGTTACTCCTGTGTAGGCCTTTACTTTTTCAGTGTGATAAAATAGCAATGTTCTGTCACTGGCTTTCCAAAGGAGCAATTGTAGGAGTATTTCTAGGGAGACCACGACGATCCGGTTAACCCAGCCATAGCCAGTCATAATGTGTTTTTATATATTATGGTGAGGATTTACACATTCATCTGGGCAGTAGGGTGAATGAAACCACATCCTCGTTGCATTTTAAACTGAATTCTCTAAGCCCTTTACTGTAAGGTTTTTCTGTAAACTTCCTTTTTATTGATACAGAGATCCTTTTGAAGTGCTCATTACATTTGAGTGTATCCTGCAGTTTTCCCCTCCCAGAGTCTGCATGCATTCTGTAATGAAGAAAGGTACATTGGCTGAGTTTTGAGCTGGTATTTTGTGTTTGATAGTAACAGGTGTTTGCTTTACTCGTCTGAATTGTATTTTAATGGGGAAAACCCATGATGCAACAGCACAGTTAAGTTGAAAATAAAGGCCTTTTTACTTTACCAATAAAGCCTATGAGTGAAAATGCAAGTGCTGAGATTTTTCCGTGCTCTAATCTGTAGGAAAACCGCTTACTCAGTGGGTGAGCTGCTCTGAAACGTTGTGGTTTGGTGATGTGAAATGCAGGTTTTCTGGCTGCACAGTTTTTTTGTTTTGCTTTGGTTTTTTAGGTTTTTTTTTTGTGTTTAGGTTTATTTTATTCTTTCAAATGGAAGCTGAAATACTGTATAGTGAGAGATCATAAATGAGGTACTCAGTTTATTCTAAGTGAATGACAGTAACTTAACATTTTAGAATTGCTCTGTAGGAAAAGACAGCCATAATGTTTTATGTGGTTGAAGAACAGGAGAATCTGATTGTGTATTATTTTTGTTTATTATACCAGAACAACTTTAAGCTACTGAATTCCAAGGATAAATCTTTCAAACCTTAATAATTTGCATCAATTTGTGGTTTTCATTTTTATTTGGATTAAAGTAAACAACGTACTCTAGCTGAATCTACAAGTTATAGTTTAAGATTCTGGAATACTTAGCATAGTAGACTGACTATATTTTGATTTTTTTCTATGGCTAAAACTGGAATGGAGGATTATATAGTCTGAGAAAAATACCTTCTCTGAAGCTTGTAAAAACCCCCCACATTCTCCTATATGGCAAAGCTTGTCCTGTCTTGGACATAAATTATGCAGTCTGCTGGACTGATGAAAGTGGAAATATCTAAGCATTCACCATTTTTCATTCATGGGGTTGAATGACTAATTATTGTGCTCAGTTGCTTTTGTTTTGTGTTTTTCTTTTACTTTTAAATCTGACTTGCCTTTTAAGTTTACTATGACATTAATTTACGATACATAATTATTTCTTTGTGCCTTTAAAAAAGGTGTTTATAAGCACTGATGGAAAGTAGTACTTTAAAGGGATGTTTACAAAATCTTGTCATTTTCAAAGAGATCAATTTCACACTGGTTTCAGAAACTGCGTCTGGTTATGGGTCACCATGCCAATTTTGTTGTGTTCTTACAAATGCAATTTCATGTGTTTTATCTCTTGCTGTGTTGTTTAAAATAGTAATATTCCAAAGAAAATGAAAGCTGGCTTCCCAACTCAAAAGAGAGGTGTAGCAAATTCTGCATAAGGATCTTATATGCATGATTCAGAAAGTTAATGGGAGGTATAAAAGTATAACTGTATCTAAAAATAATGATAGAGAAAAAAATTGAGGTGATGTAGTGTGTTGAACATCATCCTGTTCTAACTGAAGAAAATCTATTCAACACTGTGTGTTTGTAAGTTAGTGACTGTGACTAAATTTTAATACACCTTCAAACTGTAAAAATGCTCCTTGAACTGGACATGTGGAAAGAGATTCCCTTAGTGTTATGCTCTTAGTCTGGAAAAGTGAATCTTTATTTCTCGAGCTAGAAAGCAAGCCCAGTAATTTAGATTCTACAGTCTCAGAATCCCAAAACGCCTTTAGGATTTACTCAATAGACAATGGTGTGCCCTGTCAGTTGGAGTTGTACTTGCATGCCTTAGTGCACCTTGCAAGTCTCAGTCTCATTCTTTTCCATACAAAGGCAAATAGTTTTACAGCAAGAGCAGCAATATATTTTTAACCCAGAGCAATTCACCATCTGAGTTATTTGAGGCTGGGTAAACTACACTCAGCATCAGATTGGATTTCATTTAAAGGAAGGAAGAAAAACCCTAAAATATCAGAAGAATGTCTACAGAATCCAGCCAACTGCAATGTTTCAACTTTGATAAGAAACTGATGGTGATGAAAACCACATAGAAGCCAGGAAGAGTTCCAGCAGAAACCTTCCCCCACTTGAGAAAGGAGGTACCATCAGAAATTTGCCAGTTTATTGCTAGTACTTGTTCTTGTACACTTGACAACTGGTTTTAATGATTGTAGAGTGCATTATTTGTAAGCTTCCAAATTCATCTCCTGGCCAATTTCTTTCACCTATGTATTTCTCTAATCTGTGAGCCCTTTTCTGGAAGTGGTGAGTGCCTGCATCTGTATCCTTGACTCCTCATTCTCCTGAGTGGAGAAACCTTGCTCTCAGTTCCTCGAAACCATTCTGTGATCTGCTGATGCGGAGAACAGAATGTGCAGTCATGAGACTGTTTCTCAGGCAAGAAACAAGTTGCCCAAAGATACCAGCATGCTCTACTCCTGATGTTCAGTAACATTTTTCACCCAGGGTCCTCTCTCTGAAGAGCTGCTTAGTTTCAGGTCTTCCATTTTTTCTCTTTCTATATGACAAGCTAAGTTTTTAAGCAAGAGATGCATGCGGTGGTCTTATTATTGCCACACCTACTCTGGATAGTGATGCAAAAAGGATAAAAACAAAAGCCTAAAACAATCCGTCTTGAAAGACCTGACTTAGGGGAATCAATGCAGCAGTGAGCTTGCACTTCTGTGGAACAGAAATACATCTCTTGGTGCTACTCGGTCTTGTCTGGGAACATAGATAAGGTAAATCAAAGCAAGAGGAGAGTGAAAAATGAGCCTAAATTAAATAAGAGATTAAATTTTGTAATTTAGTCCTTACTGGAAGATAGCTGTGTAGAAAAACTAAGTTTCTGAAAAGTATACTCTGCAAGAAATCTTTCACGCTAGAATTATGTTGATCTCAACTCTCTTGAATGTGCTATTTCAGAGGAGCCTTTGACAAAAGACATTTCTTAGCATGGTGTATTGATCTGATGGTTAGAGGTGCTGAGTACCCAGGATCTCACACAGGAAAGGTGAATGGATCACATCTCAAGTGGCTCCTAAAAACTGCTAGTGTACTGAGAGTGTTTGCCTCACTTGGGAAATCAGAGCAATCCTGATTTTAGTAAGACCATGTTCATGTTGTCCTTTCCTCTTAGGAAATAATCTTTTCACACCTGTCACACATGGGGCAGGGCAAGGGAAGAGTTTCAGTTTCCAAGGATGAGGGATTTTGGAAAACAACTGTAATCATATTTACAGATGAAGGTGTTTTGTAAGGAAAAATGTAAAAAGTTTTTAGATGCTGTGGTGCAATGCTCCAGAGGTTATTTGGTATCAAATGAGATAGTTTGAATGCACCAAGATTTATGCCTGATTTCATTTGGGTAATCTGGCGTGGAAGGTGTATATTCTGACTCGGTACCCCGTACTGAGGCTATAGGGTACTGACTGACCTGCTATTTATTCACATCTGTTGTTAGTGCACTATCAGAAAACCATGAGACCTTGGGCTCTTGATTACAAAGGTTAATACTGCTTGGCTTTCAATAGAACTAGCAGCTGTTGTTACAGAGGAGTCTGAAAGCTTGACTTCAAACGCAAGTTGACTTATGTAAGCTTAGCGGTACATCTAGGATTTCTTAGCATAATCATTTGTTCACAAATGAATGGAGGTGGAATTTTCACAACGCAGGGTTGTCCAAGCTGATGGCGTAAGTTCTATTAGAGCAGCATACTCACAGGAGGATAGAAAGATGTTAACTTTTTATCTCTTCTGTATGCTGAAGGAATGAGGATATGGTAAAGATCTATCCTGTTGTGACTTGGATTCTGTAGAAAGCAGAGGATGAATCTTCATAAACCTGGGCTGAAAGAATTCCCACCTGGAATCAATGTTTGCAAAGCAGTGCCAGAATGCTGCCTCCCTGGCAGGGAGAAATAACTGTGAGTACTTACCTTTAATGGATTGAGGACAGTCAACGAGTACATTTCTGATGACAGCAAGAGAATGTTGTGTGGAGTCTGAAAGCCTTTCAGAAGGCTGTGAAATGGTGCCTGATGGGCAGGCTTCAGTTGTACATGTGCACTTTGGGCAATTTTGTCATCAGCTGTTTGCTGTTATTCACCGTGTTAGCAACATGAATATCGGACACTTTGGGGGGAGTTACGTTGACTGATCTGCAGTAACAGCCTGATTCAGTGCCCAGTGAAGGTAATGGGGGTCTTTACACAGCCATAAGTTGATTTTTAGTTTCCAGGTGCTCTTCACCGCATATTTTAATTACGTATTGTATTGTTCTCAGAAAAATGACATCTCTGGCATAATTGTGTATCTGTGAAATGATAGAAATTTTTGCTGTTGCACTTGGGACTGTTTGGTCTCTGTCTTACTGCAGTACTTCTATTTAAATTAAAGCAGGTTGAGTTTAATGATGCAGAAGGCTACATATAAATCCTTCTAGAATAAGTAAAAACTACTACACATTACTAAGTTGTAATATAAAAAACTTCACAACTAATTTAATTATTAATGCCTAATACTGATATAACTGAAATAACCTGTAATATCAGATTAGCAGTGCTGCTGGATGTCATAACAGTAATTATTACAGGTAAGAGTCTTCTCCTGATAAAATGGCAAGTTTGCAATCACTAGAGGTTGATACATGGATCAAGTCTAGCCTAGTGCATTTCTAAGGACAGAAACTGGTTGCTGTGCTGCTAAAGCTTCTATGAATTTAGGGATTGAATGATAAGAGGAAGCAAGTGCATCAGAAGTGAATCCACGGTGAGGTTTCCTGACTCTCTGAATTCACGCTTATTTTCATTTGCGTTCTCTTGGAATATGGAAATTTACATGTTTACTGATTTTCTTTGAGTAGCTACACAAAGCTGAGGTCAAAGCAAATTCTACCTTAGTGCTCCACTGGTGATGAGTGGCCCATGCTGCTGTAGTATCAAAAGATTGCACAGTTCTTCGTGTACCTATCTTCAACACAATTTACATAAGACTTGAAATCTACTGTTTTCAGAAGCCTTTGGAATTTTTTTTTTTTTCTTTCAAAATCTAGGTCCAAAATATAAATGGTGCCCCTATTCTGTTCTTATTTCCATCTTCAAGCAGCCAATCCTAATTTAATTATATTGATTTAAATCCGGTGTAGGTTTTGGAATTAAGTTGATTTATAAAGATAAAGTTTTCTCTTAACATTTGCACTCCTGTCTTGTGATACCCATTTACTTCTCCACTTCTTAGGCTGTAAGAAACTGGACATAGGAGGAGCCCAGCAATTAGGGTTTGGCAGGGAAAATAAATAGATAGGCAATTCTATGGGTAATTATACAGCTGGAAACCAGGGAAACTGAAGACCAAATTTCTTTTTATGTCTTTGTTTTAAAGAAGGAAATCTAAAGGTGCAACTGAGAGTGAATGTTTTTGGGATGGAAAGTGGAAAACATACAGAAATAATTAGACTTATTTTGTTACTTTTTTTCTATTTTGATGTTAAGCATTGTATTTAAATTCAAAAGGCCTTATAGGTATAATTGAAAAAACATATTTCTGAGGGAGACTGAAAGGGAATGCAAAATCTTAGCAGATTAAGTTAGGAATACATAAGAGATAGTGTGCTAAATCAACCAGAGAAAAAAATTGGAGCTAAGGCTGGAAGGGAAAGCTAGGAGGAGAGAAGAGAGAATGCAAAAAAGGATCCAGGCATTAGTGAACAGAACACTGAAAAAAAGATTGAACAAGAAATTAAGGAGAGCTTTTAAGAGGATTTGCACTCAATTTTGTTGCAGTCTGATGTCACATAACAAGTTTCTTTCAAAAACATTTCCCACAGGATAAAAATTATGGTATTTTGTAATCAGTCCTGTTACCCAGTTTGCAAGCTAATGTTGAAGCATGTGGGTGTGAAAACTTGCCAAGGGGAATTTTTTCTTTTGTTTCTTAAGTCTGCAGATGGTGTAACCCCAGAATTTTGAGGGTCTTTTGATCAATAAGTATTTAAAGGTGTATTGGGGGGGTTATTTGTTTTGTTTTTTTAAAATAATTTTCCCTGGACCATGATCAGTACAGAATACACTGTCCAGTCTTTTAATACTACTCAAGGTACTGTTGAAGAACTCAGCCTTGGCAAGCCATTTCATTCTTCCCCTATTCATAAATTTCTGGAGTTTGAGGTAAAATGGGATTAAATAATCTAGTAAATCTATCATACTCCAGTGGTGTTATCATCAGAAGAAACATAAGACTGAGAAGCAGGAATATAGTTTAAGAATCTCTTGATGTGAAGTATCCCTACTGATCAAGGATAGCCTGTTAAGTGCTGTAACCTTAAGAGACCATCACCTTCCCTCCCTCCTCCTTGGAGAAGCAATGTTTATTCAGTTTCTGTCTGTCACGTTTAAGAGATCTTGCAACTTAGAAAATGTTTTCTGTTTTTGCAGCTGCCTAAGCTTTCCTGAAACAGATTGATATGCCTCTGTTTTTGTCTCATTTTTTTCTCTTTTGATCCCATTCTTCCTAACATTGTTTATTTCCTATTTGATTCCCTGTCATTGCAGTAACCTAGGGGTCCTTAGAGGCCTATCTTCTCTTTCCTGAGGCTTCAGGGTTAAAAAAAGTGATGTGATGCAGCTTGTGTGATTGATGAAAAATAGATACCACAGTCTTTCCTATTTTGTCTAACAGGGTGACTTTCTGCCATCCTCTTCTTTGACAGCCTCTCCCTCTAGGTTGTAGTTTGTCTTCCTGTGAATGTCTGTAGGCCAGAACCCTGGCAACTTATCTTTTTATCATAATTTGATTTCATTCATAGTGCCTGTGTATAAGCATCTCTTCAGGCAGGTTCTGTTCTTGGCCACAGGGAAAGCAAGAGATGGCATTTCCAATCCTGACAAATGTGTTGCTTTCCCAAGGGGGAAACAGGAGAGGAACCACTTTACAGTGTGCCTACATTTTATTATTGTTCTTTAAACTCAAGGCTGATTGCCAGGTTTAATGTCTTTTGAAAATTAAACAAAACCAAGGCTTCCTTCTGGCTTGTCATTGACTTCTAAGGTCTTGCAAGTCACTGTCCTTGCTCCCTGAATTCTAAGATAGAATCTAAATTAGGTTTCATGACTTTTTGAGGGATATTTCAACTATTTTTTTTCCCTACTGATAAACCTTTTCTCTATCTGGAAGTGTTCTAGACTGCAGTGAAGTCCTGGACAATGTTTTTTTTTAAAGAAATGTATCCATTTGTGGTACTGCAGGTAAAATATGTTCCTAGAGGGTAGCACCATTTAAAGAAAAATCTTTCTCCTCCTAATTTGTAAATATCTTTGCAAAGAGAGAGAAAACAGTCTTCATTAGCATTTACTAAAGCTAATTTCATTTTAAGTAACTTTATTTTGGATTAAAGAAATGTGTTTATCGGGAAAACACAGTAGACAGATGGCAGTTTTTCATTAGATAGAATAGAAATTACCTCAAATACCTGCCGAGAATTCAGGTTTTTCCCCTGTTTGAGTCCCAACTTGTGTGTCACCTGTTGAGGTTTCTAATTCACCATGAGCTCTTTCTGCCCACACAGGGCTGGCTCAGGCTGAGTTACGGATCAAATGCCTGGTCAAGCTGCCAGTCTTTGAGAAAACTGTTCCTCCCTCCCAAGGTGATTTTTTTTTTTTTAAATTTTTTTTTTTTTTTTTTGAGAAAATAACTCAGCCTTTTAAAGAAAAAAAAATAAAAAAAAAATAGGTAAATGTGGGTGTGCTTCTTTAAAAGAGTGGCTCCGGCAGATGCAGCATGGTTCGCAGCGTATTCTTCTTGGATCAGATTGGATGAGTATAAGCTGCCAATAACAGCAACAAAAGATGGTGGTGGAGGGAGGCTGAGGGGGAAACAGAAAATGTGTTGACAGTGGATCTGACCGACACAGCCCAAAACAATAGGATGCATGTTTAGCATGACTGGCTCTATTCATTCTCCTGTCAGTGCTTGATGTGCCAGCCTCTCAAAGGCAGCAGAGCTGCAGGAAGTGTCACTTCCTCACGCAGTATAGAGAGAAATTTCCTTGGTGTTATATTCTTCAGCTGCAAATGCATGGTTCCTGATGGGTTTTTGACTAATGAGTAGTTCTAAAAATCTGGTAACTTAATAGTTGTGATGCTGAAGAATAGTATGTGTGCGTGAGTAAGGCCAGATACCTAAATTCTTGTGTGTTTTGACTGGGCAAGTTTTTCTCTTGTACTGCCCAGCAGTTCAGTATTTGAGCCTGCTGAAATGCATGGGAAAAACATTGTCTGCATCCTATAAATGCTGTTTTTCTGGTTCAGATAACCTCAAGTACATTGAGCCCTAAGGGAGCACATGATCAGCTGCCATTAAGAACATGTTTACCTTGCTGCTGATGTGGAGCCTTGTGCCACATTTTCCTTTAAGTATGACCTCAGGCCACTATTTGGTGACCTTCCAAGCCCTTTAATATGGCAAGAGGGATGGCTTGAAAATAGCATATAAAAAGTGAACCCCCATTTACTCTATATTTGCAGTAGTTCAGCACTTTGCTTGTGCAATAAATAGCATTCTGTTGCAAAATTACTGTGGCCACTTCAGGTTGTCTGGATAATGCATTCAACCCCACTGGAAATCCATTCCTGTTTTTCTAAAATCTCACCTGCATTTTCTAGAGCTGCTCTTTTCATACTGATTTCTTGCTTGTAGAATTTTCCAAAAATATATTCAAATATGTACATAACAATATATTCGGGTAATTTATAGTGTAACCTGAAGGATGTCTCAGGATACCTGAAGAGTGAAGGGTTTCTGTCTGTCTTCTGATGAGTCGTTGCTCCCTGGAGTAAGAGTTGCTCTTAGCATTGGTTCACCATGGCTGATTAAAACCTTCCTGTCTGTCTAATTTCCATGCCCTACCAGCACTGAGTTTGCAGTGGTTGGTGAGAATCTGTTTTTGAATGGTTTTTTTTGAAAGATGATGATAGGTGCTTGAGCTGTACAGAAATATTGAGCAGTTCTGCCTGCGTTGAAAATCTATTGAAGAATGCGGGGCAAGTGTCAAGCTCTTCCTGAAACCCGCAGAGTTTTTCAGTTTTCTCAGGAAATGTGTCACAAATAATCTTTCTGAAAATTAGTTCTGCTTTCTCAAAGAAGCAGTTGATTATAGCCCTGCCCAGACTGTTTCAATACATAAGTAGTGTAAGCAGGTGAAAGGCAGGTTAGCTTCTCTGCAGTGATTATCATGTCTGCTTTTCAGCTTGCTGCTTAAAAAAAAAAAAACAAACCCAAAATGCTTTACTGGCTCTTATTTTATTGGAATAGTATTTTTTTTTTTTTTTAATGCAGGTACTGCGTTCAGTATCAGAAGGCAATCTGGTACTTAGATGCTTTGCAGTAGAGCCAACACCAAGGCATTCAGGCTTTTACTTTCAGAAGTTGATACCAAGATTTTGATACGGTTGCTAAAACCTTACCATAGTATTTGATAGTGAAAAGGCCTTTGAAAGCAGCCAAGGAGATACTTCAAAAGCATATTTACTTACTTATTACTCAAATTAGAGCACAGTTGCAAATTGCAATCGATTTTTCAAATATTTTGGAAACAGCTGCAAAATGTTGATGCATCTTGATGAAAGATAGCAATTTATTGCGGCTTTCTTAGGAAAAAATAATCTCCTGGTGGGAGTTCATTAGAAAATAGTTTCCTTTTTGCGTTTAAGCAGTGATTTATGGCTGCTTAATGGTTATTTGATGATCTTACTGTGTATAATTTTCACTAATTCCTAATGTGAGTTCAAGGATTTATTTTCTGGAATTCTCTCTATCTCTTCTGCATGTTTTTGAGAATAAAGTCACCTAATGTAAAATGAACATGTGAAAAAAAAGAGGCAAGTAACATGCAAATCTATATTTGTAATATGGTAAACTCTTATGCAGTCATATGGAAGAGGAAGTTGGAAGATTTTATTTGTGGAAACTTAGGTGTCAATCTTAAGGTTTTATAATGACTCACTAACATAACTAACATAAGTGTTTACTTTAAAAAGCAGAACTGACTCCACAAGGCTTTTCGAGACGTGCTGCTTTTTTACTTTTGAGTCTTTGTCCTTTGGGTCTATAACTACCTCTGTAAAATGAGGCTTGAGACATAGATTCGTACATTATATATTCGTACATATATGCTACCACTGAAGAATTGTAATAGAATAGTTAGTCTTTGTTAGCCTTGTCATCCTTAGACATTCTAGGATAGAGCATGTAAAGCTCAAATGACTTCAACCTGACCGATTTTTATTACTCTTTTAGCAAGTTCTGCCTTGGCTTAAAATATGTGATGTGCCATTTCTCTTTGGGAAACCATGTTCTTTTGCTTCTTCACTTTCTTTTAAGGGAGTGTGTATGCATGAGATGGTAATTCTATTCAGTGTTCCCCTTCTGTGAGCTTGTTATATACATTTTCATTTTTTAATCAAAGGTTCCATGAATTTCATGTAAAGCAGGATGGCTTATTGCAGAATGCAAGTATAACATAGTAACCTTTTAGGGTGATGTTTTTATTTATATTCTCTGTATAGGTAGGAAAGGAGACTTCCCTTCCACCTTATATGAAATAGTGTTGAGGGATTTTTATAAAGTAACTAGAGAAGTGAAATATCATAAGTCATGCATCTTCAGGCTTGAGTTACAGTGATCTTCCCCATTTTCTGTATATATTCAGGAAGAGAGAGATAAGACAAGCAGAAATAGAAACTGCAGTCTTTTGAGGACAGGTAATTATTCCAAAGCCAGTTTATGTAAGGTGGAATAACTATATGTAGCAAACAGGTCAAAAAGTTACTCAGGCACCAGACTTGTATCTGCTACTGGGGCTTAGATCTGAAACACAGACGTGACTGCATATGCGTGTTTTATTTGTTTGTTCTGAGATGAACAAAGGAAAGCTGAGACTTCAGCCGGGATGTCTCAGCCTTCTGTAAGCATAGCTGATGACAAGATGTGCTTTCAAACGTGCCTCTTTCCTGAGCTGAGGGGAGCAGAGAAGTATAATATGGGATGTACAGCCCTGAATCTTCTACAGGAGGTAGAGGTGTGAACGCCGTGTCCCATGAAAATGTGCCAGCATCCTGGTACTTTAAGTTACTTTCTGGACAGTAAAAACAGCTTTACCAGTGCTATAAATACATCTGTTGCAACGTTTATTTACAGAGGCCATGAGAGTGAAGGTGGGATGGGACGAGAAATGTGGGTAGGGTTATGTCTGATGTAAATTTTACCTTATGCTTCAAGAAATTGTTTTTTGGCATTCTATTTCTAAGACCACAGAGGAAAATTGTTACCTGTATGTGGGGAAAAATAATAGAAAAGTGGAAATGCTTATGTGTGAGTGGTAAAGATGCTTTGCAAGGCTTATTTTTCTTCAACCTGTTAAAGGAACCATCAGGAGATGTTTCACTGGGATGAGTAGAGGCTGAAAGGGTAATACTGGAAGAAAATCCTCTAAGATCCCAGAATCAGGGAAATACCTTTTGGTTGCCCTGTCAAGCTGATGAATGATCCTTTTTCTTTGTAGAATATTAACTGGTTTTGAGGTTTGAATTTTTTTCCCTCAAGTGGAAAGAAGTTGAATTTTGTTCATGAAAATGTGGATTGCTACCTACAATTTGATTTTAGAGCTGCATATGTGAATACAGACTTGCCTTACATTTTGTCTGGAGCAGTGATTAGGAAGGGGAGATCTGGATGTGAGTACTTGCTGTGGTGCTATTTCTTCAGCTACTTCTGCTCTTTATTAAGGGTCAGTTAGGTAAACATGGTCTCTTGTTATACAACATGTACATAATTCTTAAATCCTGGGCAGTGCAGTTTTCCTCTTTGTGAGAAATTTTATCTTACATTAGCTTCACTTTGTTATAATGAGTAAATTATTGTACAGTGATGATCTAGCATGGAAAATCATGACCTCAGTAAAGTTGTACTTGCTTCTAAAAATGAAGGATTAGGAGTCATGCCTTCAGCTGAGATCTAATTCCTAGAAATGCCTTTTCCATTATTATTTAATACAGAATATTTAGAAACCCTCTTCTTGTTTGGAAGGAGGCCAAGGAGAGAGGGAGATTTAAAAAAAAAAAAATCTTCTAAGAAAAAGTTGTTTGGCACAGTCTGCTGGGGAATCCCGGCAGCAGTGCTTAATTCTGCAGGGTTTTTACTAACCTCTGGTTAGGAATTTGAGTACCAGGAGTTATGGGTGCAAAAGCATTTCTATTAAGTCGAATTCTGGTGTAGTCTTTTGGAGTAATTTGACAAATTAATTACACATTCTGCCAGATAAAATGTGCCACAATATACCCGGAGTATTCTGTACTAATTGGTAATAATATAGTAGTAACTAATTAAAATGGTGCTGTGATAATTAAGTGATAGGATAATAATGAGATTCAAAACTTTTAGACAAATTTTAAAGCTTTGTCTAGTCATGTGACAGACCTGTAGGCAAAGTCGAAGTGAGCTAAGTTTCTTCATCTTTTCCCAAACCATAAAAGGACTTGATTAAGCCAGAAGTGACTGGAAAATGGAACTAAATGTATCTACTGAAGTATTTAAATGCTGAGGAGAGAATCTAGATTCTAGACTTGAATGTAACATGTCCTTCTGCTTTTTAAAATAATTTCCTAATTTGGTTTAATGTTCATATTACAGTGACTACTGGGCTTGTTTTCTCAAAGTTGCAGAAGTAGATCATAAGAAATACTTAAACTAGTGAGCTGGGAGAATTGCTGATACTTAAATTGATTACAGGAATAGTAGGAAGGTTGTTCTTCTTTCCTGGGTTTCCCTATTTATTACTTAGGTGCTTATCACTTGTGACAGAAAATAAGATGCACATTGTTTACAGGTACTGTTCTGCTGACTGGAAGAAAACGAAACCTTGATCTTGGTTCCCAGAAAGTTAGCAGCTGGAAATATTTCAGAATATATTAATGTTTTTTTAAAGAAAGAATATTTTTTTTAGTGGAAGTTTTCTTGTTCTCTTTTTACTGTTTCTGTAAAAAATAAAAATTTTCTCAAAATGACCCACTGCCTACCACTGGCTACTGTCAAAATGCTTCTCTCACTTTGGCTGGCTCCTCCCAAACCTAAATTGATCAGTAGAGTTCATGCAGCAACAACAAGTTTGATACCTCCACAAGTATACAAGTATCACTTCGGAGTTTTTTTATTCATGCTCAAGTTTCTAAATTGTATGCTCAAATTTGAATATGGTTAATGACACAATTTTTTCTTGTGGGTTTTTTTTAGTGTTTTGGTTTTTTGTGGGTGGGTGGTTTTATTTTGTTTGTTTGGTTGTTTGATTGTTTGGGGGTTTTTTTCTCTGTAGAATTTATTCATTTATTTTCTTTTCCTACTTTAGGGTTTGCAGTTTTTTCCTGATTTAAAAATACATCTTAAAATTTAAAAGAAAGCGTTGCCTAAGTTACTTGACTTCTAGTCTGTTCAAGTTAGAATGATTTTGAAGACATTTAACACATGTTTGTCACCTTCAGTTTAGAGCCACTTCAGTTAAAAAAAAGCAGTAAAAATCCAAACCAAGAACGCAATCCAAAACCTACAACCTGTCCTCCTAAAACTCTCCAACCAAAATAAAACAAACGAAATCTCTTTTCCCATGAAATTTTCAGATAAAGTGGGAGCTATAATAATAGCATACTTACTGTTATTTTAATATCAGTGTTCCAAGATTATATGTGTTAAGTGATAGAAATAGAGATAGGTACTTTGAATAATCAGGTTTTTATTAGATTCTTCTAATTTTGACAGGCAACTAATTATGGAGTGTCTGAACAAGTCACTCCACATCTGCTTAATATTGCTTAATCTCTAAAATGGGTAAGTAATTATTCACTTGCTTTTCGTAAGTTTTTCTTGACAAGTGATAACTTAAACCAAATACTTAGTTCTAGCTCTCATTAAAAAAAGCTAATGCCGGGGCTAGTTTCTCAAAAGTATTTATCATTTTGGGGAGATTAAAGTTTATTCCAGCTGTGGACCTGGAAGCTGACATTACAGAAGCCAGTGGAGGAAACACCTGTTCTTCATTTTTCAGAGTTTCCATCTTAAAATCAGAAATCCTGTCGTGACTAAAAAAAAAAAAATTGCACACATTTATAGCACCCTGGAAAGTACTCTTCAGCAGAACTTGGGCTTTTAATTGACTTGCAGTGAGGCTTTGGGAAATGCAAATGCACAGGCATTTCATATGACAGTGAATTTTCAAAGAGCTTTGTATTTCCGAGAAAGTGTAGGGTTATTAAAACAAAGAGTGAAGTTAAAGTGCAGCAGAAAGTTGAAGAAATTTAAAGCAGGACTTTTTGGTCATGTTCCAATGTGTCTCATGTAGGATAACGTTAACCTTTTCTTACTCTCTGTTTCTTATTTTGCCTGTTCAAAAATGGAAACATCATTACAATAATTTATTGGGTGAAATGTTTGAAATTAAAATTTTGTCTGGGCGCCTGAGAGATTTTCTGAGAATCTATTTTTTATGCACCCATGTAAATGATGAGTTGGGAAAGTAGAAAATATTCTATCAAACTTGAATAAGAAGTAAAAAATTGATATGGCACCATCTTCTATAGAAAGCAACAAAGAATTTAAGTATTCAACATCCTCAATCATGAAGGCACTTTGAGCTCATAGTCCTGAATATTTACAGAGGAAGTTTCAGAGCCACATAGGTTGTCCTTTTTCAAAATGATTTAAAAAAATATAATCAAGGGGAGTAACACCAGTTCAGCTGGTGTTAATCTGTACTGAGAAATAAATAGGAACTGTTTTTGTAGAAACAGTTTATTTTTACCATTCTTTGGAAAGTGGCTATTTATTGGGGCAGTTTTGGATGTGGTTTTTGTGTTGACATTGGAAACAGATTGCTTCCAGATTATTTTACTGTTTGTGATGAAATAAGTGAAACAAGTTACACATGTTAATTTTCAACTGGAATGTAAATTGCCCTCTACAAGACAGTCCTGTCTTGCAAGAAAATGGACTGATTTGTTTGGTTGCTCCCATTTCCATTCTAATACCATGTTTGTGTGTAAATTTGCCGAATGTCTCTCCTCCAGCAGAATAGCAAAGCTGTTTAAGAAAAGGATTATTTTCAGAGTCTGCCTTTGCATATTCAGTAGGGCTCACAAAACAGTTTTTCATTACTGCTTTCTTCCCTGTGTTATTTAATTCTTAACCATGGTATTCATATCACTGCATAGTGCATCAGATTTTTTTTTTTTAAAGCAATATTTTTAAAAGTTATCTGTCTGTACTTGTCTGTGGTACTGAAAGAAGTTGTGCATGCTCCATCATTGGATGTATTCAAGGTTGGGTTGGGTGGGTGTTTTAACAATGTGATCTGGTTAAAACTGTGCCTGCCCACAGTCTTTAAAAGTCCCCTCCGACCTAAACCATTCTGTGAGGCTGTGGCATGATGACTCAGCACCTTTGTCTTATTTTTTTTAGAGAGAATAGGAGGCTGAATTTACACATTGTGTGGTACTCAGGAAATTGTCTTATTCCTGAAATACCCTCCCAATGGCAATCTTTAGTGGCAACACCTGTATTTGCATGTTACACAAATACACGAAGACTGTAAGACAGGCTTGTGTACTCCATGGAATGATTAAGCTTTTTGCAGCAAAAAGCTTGTGAAATTTCCAAGTGGAATAGGAAGGGGAAACACATGAAAATACCGTCCAGAAAAACCTCACGCACCAATCTTTGCACTTTCACATCTGTGTGTGTGTTCACAGGCATATGTTTGTGTTTCAGCAACATCTCCAGCATATTGGGAATCTCATTCTCCACTAAGTTCAGCTGCTACAGGAGTGAGGTGCTGCAGCTGCCTCATGTCATAAAGAAATGGTTTGGCAGCTGTCTTCTATCCATCTCTACCTTGCAGTCTGCATCATTTGATTAATTAAAGCATTAGTTTGTCTTTCAAAAATCACAAAGCAGAATTGCATACACAGACAGAGCAATGAGTATGAGAGTGGGAGACAGTAGGCAATGACAAATGCCTAACAACTCTTTAGGAGATTTTTTTTAGGATGCTGTCTGTCATTCTTGTTGGTGCTTTGTGAGGTGTTCTTCCATTAGTAGGTAGGGGCTAATAAAAATGAGGAAATGGTGCATCGAATCAGTGTTTGCTCTGGTTCCAAACCAGCATTTAAACAAGCTCTGAAAATGCATTTTAGGGTTGCTTTCTAATACTCTTTTTTTCAAGAATGTGGATACTATTCAGTAAATTTATGATCATCACATTAACTTTCTGTATGGGGTATTAATAATATGGCAAGTCTGTCTATCAAACCAGATGCTTTTCACAGCTAGACTCTAACTTGATAGTTATGGATCTGATAGAAAACATGAAAAGCTTCTCATTATTATCAGCTCATTTGTTGCATAATGAATGTGAAGATATTATCACTGTAGTTAATCATCACATCAAGTTTAGAGTGGAACAGTGCACAGAAGATATCTTAATTCTTATGCTGTGAAAGGTAACATTCTGTATAAAATGTATTGTTTATATGATGATAATATTATGCCCTGCTGCATTTACAAAAGTAGTTAGCGATCTCCATTGCTCCTACAGGTGCTTGTGCAGCACTTTTCAATCTGCAGGAATAATTTTTTTGTGGCTCTGCAATTTGTGCAATCAATTAGTTAGCTCTTAAAAAGAAAAACAAGGCCTGTGTCAATTGTCATTTTTTTGATTTAGTAGTTTTTATGCTCCTTTTCTACTGGAGGACCCCTTAAGTTAATGAGAATGTCGAGCAATTGAGAAGGGACTTTATTACTTATGTGGAGATTTTCTAGGTTTGCCTATTAAGGTTGATTATATGTTGCATAGGAAAAAATGCATCAAAATAGATGGCTCATGGTGTGATTTTTGGGGCTAACCTGTTCTGGGCCAAGAGTTGAACTTTGATCCTTGTGGGTCCCTTCTAATTCACAATATCATATGGAGTGAATTTCTTGGTAGGACCACAATGTTTTTCCTTCCTTACTCTCTGTGTTCCTCTTTCTTGTACTTGGTAGCCAGCAATAACACATCAGAAAAAGGGACTGGCAAATGACAGCTGTTTTTTAAGTGAGTTTAACAAGATTCAGCAGATGATTTTGACAAATTGTACCATTTGCTACATTAAATATAAGTGTAAATTGATGGTTTAGAACTTGAGAACAATTAGAAATATCTGTCAGGATGAGCTTAAAATATTTCAATGGTGATTGGAAGGAGTTTGTGCTTGTGCATATGTGCCTGACAGACAGTGTAAATAAGGAGGATAAGATCTTAGAGTCTGTTCTTTCCAAATGTGAATATAATTCCCAATGACACTGATGTGTGTCCACAATGTTGTTGTGGAATTAAGCAGAAAAAAAATCCATTGTGCATTCTGGTATTGCAAACTGTCAGAGCAGTAATTTTCAAAACTTCCTGAGCTCCACAGAACTCCAGAACCTTTTGTGTGCCGATGAACTGACCCCCAAACTGCCTCCTGTCATATTGAAATTAAATTAGGGCAGTGCAAAGACAATTGATTTCCATACCTTGAGGCTTGTGTTCCACCTTACCTAGAAATTCAGTATTACCTTATAATTTGTAGGTGTGACATAGATTACCTGAAGCATTGGCTTTCCCTGCACGTGAATCTGTTCAGAAATGCTTAAAAAGTGGAGTCTTCATTTAATTTGTGAAACTGTCAAGCCACCATTCTTCCAGAGCTTGGTTGGTATACTCTAAAGATAACAAAAAGGAGAAGGTGTAATGTAGTGGATACCCTCCTGAAGTCAAATAATTTAAAACAAATAACAGTCTTCAAAGACAAGCAGAACTGTGTCAGTTGTTCTACTTGAGATTGGGACATTGGAAAACAACCATGTTTTCGCAGAGGAATGGAGAGACTTCTCTTTATTTAGATGATAACTGCACTTTTCTGACTTCCTTTGTATTTCAAACAGACTTTGCCTCTAGCAATTTGCCAGATTGAGACACCTGTAAAATTCCTCATTTGCCACTGTTTCAAATATTTCAAGTTAGAAAATGAGAACAGTAAAGAGAAGGAGTTGCTTTATCACTTCTGTGATATTCCAGTCATATAGCTGATCTGAGAATGGGTTGTGCTTATAAAAGGAACAGAAATGGACTGTGTGTTTTTATGGTGTAGGTTCTAGAGGGAGCAGTGGTTTGGATAAGTGGTGCCACACAAAGTTGGAAGCATTGTATGAAACTCAGAGTGTTGTTTCCAAATGTAACTTGAGAGAGACTATTCATATGCCTAAATTTAGATTTGTACATTCAAAAAGCATTTGCTAAACTTTGGTGTGAACGAGGAAAGCTTCCACTCTCCAGTCCAGCTGTTTAATCCCTGATTTAATTGTTGTGTCCAGCTAAAAGGGTAGTTTCTCTTATTAACACCAGTCATGTACAATTAATATACATGCACCAGACTGCAGAACTAGATGGCAAGATTCAGAGGGAGGGTGACTTCCCTAGAAAATTATGTGGGGGGGTTTTGCTTTGGAATGGTTTTGTTTTTTCCCCTCCACATATTTTGATTAGGTGTAGACTCTATATTTAATAATTTTGCAGCTGCCTTTTCCTTTTTTCCTCATTACATTAAAAATGGACACAGTTGTTATTTAAGGATTGCATTCTGGAGATAGCAATGATCTGTACGCAGGCATATGTAATGTATGGTCGCTGAGTGCCACTGATCTCAGGGAAATAGGCATTGCTCATGGTCTGGGAAAATATCCACTCTTCTCTATCAGAAGAAGACCTTTACAAAAGTCCATTAAAAAAAAAATTACAATAGGCCTGATGCTTTTCTTAGTTGATCAGTCTTGTGTCAGTGGTAATCAAGAAACTATAGGAAAGTTTTTTCTGGTCTCATCTGTGCTGCTAAAAGTAACAAGTAGAACTTCCATACATATGTGTAGATTTAGTGTCGGCAAATACATTCTCTTAAACTGATGGCTTTAATTTTCCTTTATATATCTGTTGATAAGTAGTGGAAAGTATGTGCCAGTGTTTTGCTCAATATCTTTATTGTGCTTGTTAAAATAAGAGATATACAAAACAGAAAGACAAATCTTACCTTTACAGTTTGGTGGGCATGGAGACATTACTTTCTCTGCAGAAGGAGGGTGGTGCAGGTGCTCCTCAGCCTACCCTGCTGTCTCTTTTAACATCATCATGGGAACTGTGAAAGTCTTAAAAAATTAAAATGAACAAACAAGTAGTGTTTTCAAAAATTTCAGCTTGACCTAGATGCAGGCTGGTGCTGAGATCCCTGTGGTGCAGGGCAGGAAGGCTCTGGGGAGGCTGACGATTCCAGATGCACAGGATTGGCTGTGCCCCCGAGCCAAAGCCCCACTCTGGCCCTGGGTGAGGCAGCCAGGGTCCCCACGGGGCGCAGCAACCCAGCCCTGTGCTGGGCCTGGCATCTGCAGCCTGACGTGCCAGGTGGCTCAGGACACATCTGCTGGGAGCTCCCTCCTGGTATGGGAGGTGGAGGAGTTCAACTGCCTTTAGCTGCAATGACAAAATTAAGCTTGCTGTGCTTTTTCTAAAACTTAGTCAACTTAAAAGACAAAGGCCAAGCACGCTGTTTTCCCTTCTTTGACAAAATCAAGAGGTGATTGCATGTACACAGCTGCCTATTGGTCAGTAGAGAACCTTAACAGCAGCTCTAAATGTGTCACAGTGAAATTTATGGTCCGATTGTATGCATGCAGGCTGAATACCACAATAATGGGAGCTGCATGCATAAGGCAAGGTCTCTGTGTGACTTCCTGAATTCCTACATTACTTCAGCCCCTATCTAAAACTCCTGCAGTCCCTCTTGTTGTTGCTGACATTAATACCATTATAATTGGCCTACTAAAGCTGCATGCATATATTCAGTAAATCAGACATGACAGTATGCATTATACCCAGGCATTTGCTGCTTTAGTTAAAAATGAATGGATTCGATACAAATTCTCTCAACCAGACATTCACATGGCCTAGAAATAACATGAGATTTGGTTCTACAGGATATCTGAGGATCTCAAATTCCAATCTTAGGCCTCTAGAAATCATTGTTTCCTAACATTATTTGATATTGGGGAGCTGGACCTGTGGCAGTGAGCTCATAGATCTGAAGGACATTTCAGATGAGGTCTGCCATGAAAAGTCAACACTCTCAGCTTCTAGTTCTGAGCTTTAATAGCATGGCCATCCTTCTCCCAGCAGCAGTGTTAAGTTTCTCATTCAGAATAATAATTCAGTAGCAGCAGTTGAGAAAACACAGTGGAGCTGGATTCAGACACTGGAAAAAGTTGGCGATATCAGTGGCACAAAGAATTATCATAGAATCGGGAGCTGCTGAGAACATAAGACAGTCTCTCAAAAAGTTTCTATGTAGACTTTCCCATTTTTTTCTGTCTTCTCTCCAAATATTCCTGGAATGAACTAGTAAATTACTGGGCAAAGCATATATGGCTTTTATTGGTGAGGGGGCTCTGTGCAATGTTAGAAGGTGAAAATCAAACACATGCTGAAATTGAACTGTGACCTCAATTCACAATGGTATTTAAGCCATGTGGTCTTTGAAATAAGGTACTTAATCTTCTGAGACTAATACGGGGCACTGAGGTCCAGAAATGTCATACTTTCATATGTAATAAAATATTAGCACTTAAGAACACTTCAAGCAGTGGACTTTGTCCTTTCTTAGTTGATAGAAAGATGAACAATGGTTTAAATCTCTTCTCGCTTCATCCTTGCAAGCATGACACGTTTCTCTCACATTTTTGTTTTCTGGACTGATTCCACAAGACTGCTCAAATCACTCTAGAAATAGCTGATAATATCTAATTTGGATCATATATTTTTTGTGTGTATGGGTCAGTAGGACAAGGGATCTTTGAAAAGCCATTCGAATGGTGTTATCAACATCTCAACTTACAGAGCATTTCTCTGATTTGGTCTATATTAACTTCAAGTGACAGATTTCTGGTGGCATGGCTGAGTGCAAATGAGATAATGAAATGCAAAGAGTTATCTGCTAAACCACATGACATTACTGATGTGCTGAGGTTTTTTAAAAAGCCAGGAGAGAATTATGTTTGTGCTGTCCTCATTCAGATTCTGAAGTAAAGCTGGAAGTAATGACATGCTAATAAAAAAAGAGGGAGAAACTGTGTGCAGAGTAGTTGCTGTGTCAGCATGTCGGCGCCTGATGCAATCATGGGAATGCTCCTTGAGCATTGTTAGAAATGACATGTTTGGTGTGAGGCCACTTCCAGCCGAGACAAGCAGCAGGGCTGGAAGAGAATTGAACAGCATTACTTCTGTATAATTTTGAAGACTTTCTCCCTTTGTCAATGATGCTGTATCATTTTTTCTAGAGAGTGAATGCCTTACAGTATCTATAGAAATTATTTTCTTTTCCTCCTCAGCTGTTATTACTTTTTGCAACAATTTTTCTTATGGCCAAAAGAGTTCATTCTAGACATGTGCTCCAAGTAAGTTTGTGGTCATCCCAGTTCTCTCATTTCCAGCTCTACAGGAAGAAATGAGAGAGCATATAGGTCTCACTAGGGAAGTAATTTTCAAGTCCGATGGCCTTCATTTGTTCATTCGTGTTGTTTGACTGTTGTTGGTTGGATGACAATGTTTTGAAGAATACACATAAAAACTTCAGACTTCAGGCCTTGGCAAGAAAATATCATACCTCATTCATAAGGTTTAAGTTAACCTTAGAGTAACCTTAAGTTGCATACTGAGCCAGAGGTAAAAATTTTGATGTACCTCTTTCACATCAGAAAGATCAATCCTATAAACTCAAGGATAATTCCTGAAATGATAATGAAAGGAAAATATTCCAGCAATGTTAGTACCGTCCAAACAATCTCATCCATATTTTCACTGAAATGGCTTTTCTTTTAGAAAACAAGCAAAAATAATACCTCTTCCACCCCCTTCTGTAACAGAGAGATATATAGACACATGAGAAACAGCTGAAACAGGGACATAAAATCATGTATATATGGGAATAATAACAATGTAAAAATGATTCAGGGATTTTGTGGTTTGGCTTTTTTTGTTTTTAGGTTTTCAATTTTATATAACAACTGAAATTAAATTTTCAGAATCAATTATGTAATAAAATTTCTCTTATCACAGTTTGAAAGTGTAATGCATGTGCTGCTGTGCACTGCCATCTCCTGAAAGGAACAGAGTAATCTTTAATATATCTTAAATGTCTTTTTTGTGTAGAGAAGTTAGGTACTGTAGGTATGAATTAGGCCTGAATTTCTGAAGGAAAACAATCTAATTCCTGCTTGGATGCTTAGACACAAAATGTGTTTCGAAGTTTTTTTTGCAATTCACCTAAATATCTATGTGTTTTACTTATGGAGATACTGCTATGCTAGAACACGTGGGATGTTGCTCCTGTGAGGTAGTTTCTTTAAAATGTCTGATACAGTATTGGTTATAGGAAAAATTGCATCTGAGGTATGGAACCATGAAACCATAAGCAGGGGTAAGAACAGAAGTGGAGGCATTGTACTCAAGGGAGAAAGAGCAGCATCTGTGAAAACAGCATGGAGTTTTATCTAACCCAGTCCCTTATAGTCCTTTGTACATTCCGGTGCTGCCAGAGGTAGGGCTTATTTCAGGCTGAGAAACTGCAGAAAAAGTATGGGAGCTTATTATGAATATCTGTGTGAGAAAGAAAGACAAGATTGTAAAGAAGGTTCATCTGTTGAGGACCTGGTTGGATTCACCAGTCCAAGACTGTCTTGGCAGCAGCCCTCAGTTGCTCAGTGGAAGGGCAAAGGTGCTGAAGGGGATTTTTATGATGGCACATACAAAAGAATCCTAGTTACCTTGGACTTTGCTGTATCCCCTACTCAGTAAATGACCTGGATTATTTTGGGGACCAAGCCAGGCTTAAGATGGTATTTCCCATCTGTTGAATAAGAAGCTGTATTCCACTGTGTTGGCTGGAAGATCTTTGTTTTGCCATGCTGTTCTGCAACATAGTTGGCAGTTGCCCTGTGTGTGCGCATGAAATCTGTGTATGTTCACTTCTTTACAGTATAGCATTTGAGGCAAAATTACTCTTCAGGGAAAGAATTTGACTGATTACTATAATTATTTCCCAATTCTTTCTCCCCCCCCCCCCCCCTTAATTTTACCCTTGTTACTATGTAGCCATGTAGAATCCTTCCTTCCAATGTTTGCAGGACTGTGTCATTATTATCAGTATAGGTGTAACCCCCAAATGAAGCCTGTGTGGGTTTGGTTTGAGTTCCGTGAGGTAAGAAACATGTTTTAAGATATGTCTTAGACACAGTTGTTTGTCCCCTTAAATGCTACACGTATCCACAAATTGCTGCTTTGTGGAAAAGACAGGGTTTGTAGCATCATCTTGCATACCAAACATATTCTTGGCCACGTGCAGCTTTGCTTTGTGGAGCTAAAAAAAACCAAGGGAAAATGGAACAGGGGGCAAGGGGAAAAATGAATGTTTTCAACTGAGATTTGCACAGAGATGACAGTGAATGAGGTGGAGAGGTAAAGAACAGCTGTTCCAGATGGTAGGAGCTTCAGGAGGGAAAATGCTGGAGTCAAAGCGGTCAGATTGTAGGAAGAGATGATGCTCATGAAGGATGAGTGGTGCTGGCAGGGAGATGAGTGTCACAGGTCAGTGGGAAAAGCACAGCAAACACTCTGTATGAAGTTTATGTACCTTAAAGTAGCCATTTCCTCTAGATGAATCATTTGCAGTTCTTCCCAGCATTGATTGCAGATGCTTACCTGCAGTCATTAGTGATCAGCATTTTCTGTTGTCTTTGTTTGCCTTGACACAGTCACTGCCTTAGCTGAGTTCTGTACTGGCAACAGACACTCGAGAATGAATAAATAAACACAGTTTTCAAAAGTCTGGTTTTGAAGCAGCCATTCTGTGTCTCTAATCTACTGCCTGGAATTGAAAGCTTTAAAGGTGATTTAAGGTCTAATAGCCTTGATTTTAAGGTTTCAAACAATCTAGCATTTGTCATAGGACTATAACGTTGTAATTTGAGCCATCTCTGGATGAATAGGTCATGCAAAAAGCAAGTGTAAAATGATAGGAAATTAGTGATGCTAAAAGTGATGCTATGGTTTAAAGAAAAAAAAAGCTTAGTCTTGGAATTCCTTCTCAATACACCTTAAAAATTGGCTAAATGAGAGTTGGGCGTTCTTGCTCTGCCAGCTCCTCTTGAGTTTATTGGTTCCCTGTTTATAGTGTTCTGCTTAAATGTTTTGAAGATATAGGCACAATATTCAGTTTCTGTGGGATTTATAAAGGTAGAACTTATTTTAATTTACTATTTAAATTTAAACCACTGACTTCAAGAGTCAGACATTTATCTGGAATTGTTGTTTTGCAAATCTAGAGGTATTACAGCTGATAAAATTTATATTGGCTGAGCTGTATGTTGATCATGGATGTCAATTCTACCTCATTTTCCCAGTGCTGCTACCTTTTTAGGCTTATTCTCACATTGTTTCAACTTGATATGTTTTAATTGTCAGTAGACATGATGCTAAATGTAGATCCTAGCCTGCTGTAGTCATTCAATATATTAAATAGCACCTTTGAAAGAAACTCAGTTTTCGTTTTATGGCCATGTTCTTATACAGATCATTTGCTTTGTGCCTAACTAGTTTCCCCCAATATTTCTAGCTGGAATCAGTGCTTCCCTTCAATTTTTGTCTTAGACTATGTCAAAATGTAATAATTCTCTATATTGTGAAGCAACTTTGGGGCTCTGTATAGAAAGAACTGCTGTTAAGGAGTGAGGAATGCATGATGTTCTAGCAAAAAATGTTTAAAGTGTTCATGTTTAATGCTTTGGGATACTGCAGGTGAAAGGTGCAATGTGATTTTTTTTGTTCTTTTTCTTTTTTTCCTCCACAGGGGCAATTTTTGACGAATCTGCCAAAAAAGATGAGGAAGTTTTTCGCATGGCAGTTGCTGATCTCAATCAGAATGATGAAATCTTACAAACAGAGAAAATCACGTGTTCAGTGACATTTGTGGATGGCAACAATCCTTTCCAGGCGGTTCAAGAAGGTAGGACAAATAAAGAGATTTCCCGCTGTTGTTTTTGCAGTGACATGCAAAGTATTAACCTGAATTCCCTGAATGGGAATTTGTCATTTTTGTTGGCTTCTTTTTATACGAAATATCAAAAAACGCATTTAGTTTTGGATTTAGCTGCTTTAGTTTCTGTTGGTTCTAGTGACTTATAGTTACAAAGTCAGCTTCTATCCATTTTCTATGTATAGACTGTTGAAATGTGATAAAGAAGTCAGACACACTTTGCCTACATCTTTCCTCTTTTCCAGGCTGTTTTGAAGTTACTTGTCAAAATGATGACTACTTCCTACTACTTTTTGGTTTGATTTTGTGCAGCTAATGGCAATTTGTTGGGAAACATAGGTTGTTGTGTGGATAACCTTTTCAGCCCACACACCTGGAAAAGTTACATATTTTAAAGGAGGGATCAGAGAGAACCTGGTGATTCAGAAAGTTGCCTGTGTCCAACGTGATTTTGTTCTCAGCCTGTCCCTTGTGTCATTCCACAATTACTGGACGAGGGATGACAACATTGCTTTGAGTTCCTTTGATAGTGGCAGGATGGTAACAGAAAATTATATTTGAAATCCTTCTGAGCTGGATTAGTAAATCACTGGTGTGCCTGAGCAGTACCCTGGAAAGACAGGGAGAAGTCTTTAGAAAATAAGTATTCAAATTGGGGGTTTAAGTATTTGTTATTTCTTTGCTCTTCTGGCACACTAACTTCTGCCTGAGATGCCAAAGTTATTTACTTGCAGGTATATTAGTAAACTTATTTTAACAACAAAACTAAATTTGATGATTTCATATATCATTATTGGTTCCATATTGAAACTTGAGATTTAAGGGAAATATGCAATTAGTTGCTCCAATATTCATGAAGTTGAAGTTTTGGCTTCAATGGATTATTGACAAGGCAATGCTAATGAAAAAGCCTTTCATGCTTATTTTGTTTTTTAACGAATGATAGTCTTAATTTTTTGAGAATTTATTAATTTAGAAATTTCTTTTTTCAGTTAAATTTTAGAAGTAGATAGATCTGTGTAATGAGAAGCATTGCAGTTTGTTCTTCCTAGGGCTGAAGCAGGAAATGACGTGATTTTGAAAGTATTCCAATTAGAGTCAATTCCATCTCTTTCAATCTAAGGCTAGCATAGAAACGGGAACTACCCCATACTTTTAGAACTCAGAGGGGGAAATGAGTAAGTGAGCTCTATCTTTCTAAGATGCTTTCTACATTGTTGGTATCTAAGCCTTTTTTTTTTTTTTTTTTTTAAATCCGGGATCAATAATGCTAGCTGATGCTTTGAGGTTAGCATTAATTAAGTCTGAAACTTAGCAATTAGTTTTCCATATCATTGTGGTGGAGTACTTGCTAACTATTTCACAAAATTAAGTTCCTTAATTGTAACTTAGACAAACTAGGAGTGCCTAGCAAACTAGAACATTCCAAAGGAGTTAATGACCCAATATTTCAATATTCAGTTATTATTTTATGCAAAAGTTGTCTTTGCTATTGTTGGAAGTATAGTCAACATTTGAAATGTAAATGGAGCAGATTTGACATATATTTCATTACCATCTGTTGGAGGGGTGAAAGGTCTGTTATGATCTTGAAAAGTTCAATATTTGCCAGTAAAAGCTGTTTCTTGTAAATACATGGTCAAATTTAGCTACATGCCTAGCAAATATCATATTTCCTATCTCTAACTTTTGCCACGTATTGGCAAAAGAGGCATATTGCCATGGTTTATAACTTGGATAAACACTTACCAAAAATGCACTGTACTGAGCACCAGGAAAAAAGTTCAATTAAACATCCAGGCCAATTCTGGTCTTATATTTTTAAAAGAAATACTAGAACAAGAATAAATCTCATGTTTCTCAATGTATTCTCAAATTTGCCTTTTTCATGCGAGCGTGACCCTCTTCTTAGAATCATAACACCACTGAGTCTGAGATCCATGGCCTCTCCTATTATGCAGAGCCTAAATGTTCAAAAATATACTATTCATTTAATTTTCTATTTGCTTGTTTTAATTATTTTTATATAAACTACTTGAAGTTTGCTTTGTTATAGGCCACAATATCTGGAGTTTTTTAAGGTTTTGACTTTTTTCTTATTGTATAAGCCACAGAAGAGCCTTTAAAACCCCCAACTTTCAATGCTTGGTAAAATGCCTTTTTAAAGCATTAGATCCATAATAATAGCTTAAAATTGGTCTAAATTTGTCTTTGAATTGTCCTTTTCAGTCAATAGAGAAGGATAAAATATTTGCCTAGGACTGTTAATTTCAAAAAACCAAGAAGTCATGAGCAAAGACCTCATGAAACAAGACATTAGGTACAGAGCTCTTTTTCATAATGATGCAGTAATGGACAACCTGTATAATTTCTTTTATTTCACTTTACTAGTGAAATTGTCAAGTAACTCACAAACAATGTAAACAGAAATACTCAGACACTTCATAATGACTTTGGGATGTAAAGATAAATAATTTGAGAGCATTGCCAGCTGTGCAGCACCATGTTCTTCCCTCTGAATCTGTTTTTATGAATTATTACAGTGCCCTTAAATGTCTTCCACTTGTACCTTAGGGCATCTCTTGAACAGCTCTGATTGGGGGGATGATACTGTAGCAAAGCCAAGTGGTTTTTTTTCCTGGAAGACCTATGAATGACATGCCCCAAAATATCACTGGAAGTGCCCTCAGGGACCGTTTATAGGCATATTCTGGTGCACAGAAACAGGAGGTGAAATTCTTTAAGTTAAGAAAATTAGTCTTCCCTTCTGTTGGCCACAGAAAGGGCCAACAGCAAGCGTGGTTCATCCCATGCCCTTGTGGAAGCTGCAGCCCAGTTGCTGAAATTTGTCACAATGACACCTGTGGAAATGTCCAACCTGGCAGGTTCCTTCCTCTTTCTTTGTTTCTTTTTTCAATACAAAATGCTTCACAATATTTAGAGTAGTCTTCTGTGCGGTGTCTCAAAATATTTGTGTGATTGAGAGAGGAAGAGTATTGTGACTGGGTTTTTTTATGCTGTGCCCATGTCGGGTACCACAAAGGAAACGTAGAAACTTGAGTTTTCTTTGTATATAGACATTGAAAGAAGTAGGGATAGTCAGGTATTGCATGGTATCTAGGCAGTGATTTAGCACTATGAAAGAAGGAATTATAATCCAGATCCATACTGGTGCTAATAATATATATTACTGTAATTTTTACTTCCTTTCCTGTGAGACTCCAATTTACAGCAGTATTTAAACAGGGGTGGGATAGGCCTTCAAAAGGGTTTGAGTTCTACGTATACTTAAACTGTAATTTTTTTTTTTTAATAAAAGACATGCTTCTCTATTTCTTTTCAATGAACTCTTTTTTCTTTCACTGGGAAATTTGGTTGAAATAAATGCAACACTTGTTTTCTTGTTTGTCAGAAAATCACTCTGTTCTCTTACCTTTCTGTTAGTTTTATTATGCTGGTGCTTACTTCAATACACTAATAATTAAAGCTTTAATTTTATGGTTCAAAGCCTGCTATTTCCTCCGGTCCTTAATTTATCATTAATAGTATGGCCATACAGTAGCTGAATGGCTGATATAAAGTGTGTGATGGTCTTTGCATTTTTGTGGCAAGTGGAGGGAAGAGGTGGCATTGGTTGCTTGGACCAGAGGTAATTCTTTGGCTCCTGCTGATACATGTCCTTGAGTGGCACAGTTTCCTCAGCCCCTATGCTGCCATTTCCACTTGCACACCCAGAGTTATGGAGCAAACTCTGCAGGAGTTTGCAGTGCTTGAGGCATCCACAGCATCTGGAAAGTAGTCAGACCTCGGCCAAACATGTATGTTGTCCTTGGAGATCCATTGGCAATGTTTTAACCTCGTGGCAAATATTTCATTTTCATTTAGTGCTGGAGCTTTTTTAATATTACTCCTTTCTCATAACTTTTTTTTTCCTCTTTTGACAATATCACATTTTACTTCTCTTGAATAATAATTCTATAATAATCCAATGTTTTCTTCGGTAGATTACCTATAACACATGACAAATCGATTCGACTGATGCTGTTTGAAATTAACTTTGTTAGATACATTTTTCTATTGCAATCACATATATGTGAGGCTTATTTTTCTTTTTTTCCTAACCCAACCTTTTTGTCATTCAGGGTAGTCATCAGAGTATGCTTACAGACACCAAGTCAAGCCTTCGTAATGGCTTTTGAAAGCTTATTGTGATCAGTGAAGTAAATAAGGCAGTGAGTCATAACTAAATGGGATTCAGCTGTAGAGCAACAGAGGTTTGTAGGGCAGCAATATGTATGAAGGTCACATGCAGGATTTTATTCAAGCAAAGTTTTATGGTCAGAAATTACAACCTGATTGATACATCTGCTTTGGCCTTTGGGACTAGATGAATGTAATAAGATTGTCCTTTCCCATTTCTCTGATCACTGTAGAAATCTGTTTAAATCCACAGTTTTCATGGACTGCTAAACTTTCTTTCACTTTGTGTCACTTATTTCATGATATTTCTCAGCCTTCCTTGTGCTGTTTATTAACCAGTACATGTTCAGTTTGAGATTAAACCTTTACAGGGCTCAACTTCTTCACTGCTCCTCCATTTCATTTCCGATTTGGTTTTTTATTTCCCGATAAAATGGATTTTGATGCAGAAAGATATCCTGAGGAGGTAAAAAAACAAGTAGGGTCTGAACTATAAAACTTCAAGGAAGGAGGAGAAACATTTCAATAATGATATAAAACACCTTTGTAAAATCAGAAACTGTTGGAAGTGTTTGCAGTTGTAAATTGCTTCTATCATGAGCACTTCAGATAATACGACAGGAGATTTTTTGAATTATCTGTCCTCTGTGCTTTCTCATAATGTATTAGCAGTTGCAGCACTTTGCTCTGTTCTTAAGGTGCTGGGTGAGAAGCCTACTCCTTTACACAGGCTTTGTTCTCATTTAAGTCTTGCTAACAACACAAAATCGTCCAGATCTCCAATCTGCATAAATGCACCATGGGAGTCCAAGTGTTGACAACGTAAGAAAAAAGATCTTGCTACACTGGTGATAACGTCCTGACAGTTCGGAAGGCAGTGGTTGCATGGAGAGAAGATAAGGGAGAAGGGAGGAGAGAGCACTGATGGAACTAGAAAAGAGACATGTAATAGAGGCTTAGTTTAGGATGAGCAGGATGCACATTTAACACATTTTCAGCAACAATTTCAAAGCTCTTGTGACCTTTCTTTGCCCGGAAGTAATGTACTCAGAACATACTGGAGGCTGTAAAAGGAGGGTCACATTTATTCTCAAAAAGGCCTCAGAGTGGTACCACTGATGCAGTAATTCCCAGACTTCCATCACTCTCCAGCCTTTGGATTTTGAGCCCTAATATCTTCTAGTTCCTAATTCTTTCTGTAGTAATGTTTTCTTCAATTGCAAGACAGCTTCCATTATCTTTGTTTCCAGTTTGAAAGCAAACTCCAGCAGCTGTCAACTGCACTAGACTTTCATGTACTTGAAGATAAAACTAGTTGATATTCAACTCCAAAAAATTTCCCTAAATCCACATAAAAAATAATAACAGAAAAAGAAATTTTAAAAAATCAGCCTATCAAGAATGGCTTTTTTTCAGGACAGCTTAAACAATGTGAGCAATTAGGCTATAGGTATTATGCTGGTTGAAGAGCCTTCTCTGCAGTAGGCTTTCCAAATTTCTCAGCCGAAGAGGGGAGCAAAGAGCCTTACTCCAGTGCAGGCTAGGACAGGATCTTGGCATCCTTTAGGTGCTGTTATCCACTTTGTCTCCCAGAGTGCCTAAACCCCACTGCAAGTACACTTTATGAATACTGCATATGTTTGTTATGGGTTGAGGAAAGAATACTAGTGTTTCTATGGAAACCACTCTTCTTCAGGTGACCGGGAGACCTCCCCCGTTACACCTGGCTGCATTGCAACATTCAAATGCAACACTGAAGGTGTTTGTGTCGGGCCACACATCAAACCGAGGACTTCGGTGCTTCAGTGTTTGCATTACCTACCATGCCACCTTTCTGGGATCTTTCCCTCCACCCCCTGCTTTCCCATGACTTGAAACAGCAGGAGTGATTTTCCTAATGCTGATACCATTTGCTGGTTTTGGTTGCCAAAGTTTTGCTTGACTTAATTTTTATAGCAGATTTTGACTTTTTTTTTTTTAGAGCTTCCACTTTCAAGTGACAGGCAGGAATTTTTAATAGGCTTGAAAGAATTTCTTTCCCAGACTGTTGCTTGAAAAACACGTGACTGTGAGACTATTGACCTCTAACCCCTTTTAAAAAGGTGGGTCAAATAAATGGATAAATACATGCTGGACAAGTGTGATGCCTTTTGATGGTGAGGTGCAGAGTGAATTTTATCACATCACTGTAGGAAAAGCTGGGCAGACTGCTGTTCTGCAGTACTTACACTTTAAATCCAGATTGGATTGTTTCTGATTTTGCAATAGACACCTTTCCACTTGCAGTTCACAAGAGCCCAATATGCGTTTTCATACGTTAAACAGAGAACTTCAGTCTGCTGTGTAATGTACTCTGGCACACTGCTGGGGGTTTACTTTTAAGAGAGCTATGCAGATTGTGATGTGATTAAATAATATCAGTAGTACATTTAAACGTTTAAAGCCACTGTGCCTGGAGGTTTTTGGGGTATTTTAACAAACAGAAGCATAGAGACAAAGTAAATGAGAGATGTTTCATCTTCCTAGATGCCAATTATTTAACTAGCACCCTGAGCTATTAGTCCCCTAAAGTAATCTCCTTAAACAAGTAATGGACACCATATCTGGATTTCCTTCTCATCCTTTTGTGAAGTAATGTCCACTAAAATCACTAGAGCAGTCAATCATCACTGTCCAACCAGACATGTATATTCCCAGACAGGCCTCACAGCCTGCAAGCTTGCAGCCAGGTTGTGACTACTACCAAGCAATGAACTACTGCATTCAGCTTTTTTTCTGCTGTACAGAATCCTCCTGAGTCCTTTCATAATGTTAATTGAGGATTTTGCTTCCATTTCTCCTGGCTAAATTCTATGAAATGAAAGTCACCAGGTCCTTGTTTCACCATACAGTTTAGGTACAAACATGAATCTGACTCCTTACACATCCATATTTGCTGCCTCTGTCTATTTTAGTGCTTGTCTAAAAGTCAGTAGAGTTAATTAATTTTAATTAAGTAATTTCTTAATTTAATTCTCCCTTTTGAGCCTTCCTTGCACTTCTTCATTCTCTTCTCAAAATAATTTTGTTTGATTTGCAAGCTAGTTTTGTTAGCTGTTAGCAAGAGCTGTTAGCTCTTTGGTCACTGTATTCTTAGTAAATAGACCAGTCTGTATTTGATGCAATTGGCTATTTGTGTGCTTGAAATAATTTTAAATATACTTCTCTTTCTCTGTATAACCAGAGACAAAGTGTACTTTATGGAGGACAGTAGTGTTTTAAAATCTAATTTTGGTAATGAGGAAATGAGCCATGACAACTCTGGAGGTGAAGCCTGAAGTGAATTATGAAGGTCATTCTCTTAGATGGGGAAATTAATTATATTTTAGCTTGGTTCTGTGTTACTTAGACCCTTTGTATTGTATACAACCAAGTAATTTTGACTAAATATCAATTTATGAGAAATTATCTGGGCAAAAGAGTGTAGTTACAAGGACAGATTTTGAAACTAGGAAGAGTTTTATTAAAAACACTAATCATATTGGAAAAACCATAACCTTTTGTGTTATCTTTTTTAAAGGATGCCTGCTGTGCGATTTTAATGCTCATTCATTATGACTATGGGTGGGCCTTTAGTTCCTGTGATTACAGGCTCTTCTGAAACTTATTTTTCTTCTTAAAATCCAGTCTTTGAAATTCTTTGTTATGTAGTGTGAAAGAATTTTGAAGTGAGCCAAGCCACTCTTGAAAGATGCAGCCACTAAGTGCAGCACTTGCAGAGGGCAGATGAAACAGGTACTGTTGATGGTAGTTAAAAAACGTTTACTCTGAGCCTGGAATAGACACAAGAGTCTTGCAGAGCCTTTCATGTTCTGTCGACCCAAGTGGGAGTTTGGGCTTGGGATCTTTATGTAAGGGTATAAAGAATTAACACGTAGGGCTTAACTTCATGTGGAACTTAAGCACCTGCTTAAAGGCTTTCCTGAGCAGGGATATACTTAAGCAATCCCACATCACTGACTTCATTTTCTTTGTCAGCTGGTATTTGTTATTTTGTTTACGTTAAGGGCTTATTTTCTCCAGAAACTCAGAGATCTTTGCAGCATTTTCACATCTTGCACCTCTTCTTGTCCAAATGTGCTGGGTGGCTGTAGCTCCTCTGGTGTTGCTGAAAGCAGAAAATATGGCTGCAGGTCATGGCTGTGCCTTGTGACATCTGGAAAAAAGTTGGGAATCACAATGAATCTTCCAGAATGCCAGGCCACAGAACACAGCTAAATGAGTAAAAGCCTACAGAGGTTTGTCTTCTGACACTGTGTTTCTCAGCAAGAGGGTTATGATGTACAGGACTTGGTCGTCAGAGAACCGGAGGGCTGTAATCAGAAATTGCAGTTTCATGTAACAGGTAAACAATTTATGTTCCTCCCATCCCTTCATGACCTGGTGCAGGAAAGGAAGCCAGCAAGAAGCTACTTTTCTTTTTCAGAAATATTATGTGTCTTTAGTAGCAAGCTGTGGCTCAGTGGCAAGCCCTGTGATAGCCAGCCCTTGCTAAGGGCACAGGAAGGGAGTGTGAACTCCCTCTTCCAGGTGCAGCCAGATGTTGGAGCAGCTTGCTCTACTGTTGGATGCCAGGAGCTGAAAGTAAATGATTGTTAGTTGTCAAATACCGTAAAAAACAGCTGCCCTAAGAGGAGAGACTTTTGCACTTCTGAAATACCATTTCAATGATGAAGGGCATGAAAACTTTTTCTTGAACAGAGAAGATGAATGCTTTGAGAAAATGAAATCCATTCAGACTTATCAGGAGTTTTAATAAAAAAGAAGTTGCCTATGTTGTAACAGTTAACATTCTCTCTAATGGGTGCTATCTGAAAAGTGAGGTGATGTAAAAATAGGGACTTGTCAAGACGTTTGTAAAAAGGCTCATTAGTTCTACTTAAAACATGAAAATTGAGTTTCTTCCTGAGGTTTTAGCTAATCCTAATTCTCTCACAGAAAGGAAAAGGGGATAAATTGGTACAGGTGAAGGAATAATGCAACTTTCATTTGGCTTGCTTGCTTTTAAATGTATTTTTCATTCTTAATTTGGCACTGGTGGGTCAAATGCTGAGCCAGAATCATATTCCTCTGTGTGCTTAACTGGTTGAGTTCCACACATCATGGGGTAGAAACATTACTGTGATGAGAGCAGAGGGGAGTCTAGAGATACCTATACAATACAGGAACAAGCAGCACCTAGTTTGGTTGGGTTAGTAAAACACTTGTGACCTTGATTTAGAATAGAAACGACTGAGTGTAAAACAAGCCTCTGAAAACACTAACTTAAGAAAATGTATTTTAAGTAATGTTCTTTGCTGTCTTAGTTTAGGTGGCATCTAAAGATGTATTGTTCTACCTTACATTTGTGTTAAACAAAGCCAAACAAGCTACCACAAGTCCAGAAAAAAGTACAGATAAAAGTATTTTTCTGTATTTGAGGAAGAAAGACTTTTCTTTTTGCTCTTTTTTAGTTACAACTCCTTCTTTCTTTAATACCAAAAAAATATCTTTCAATAGCAGATAACAACATTATATTGAGAGTTACTAAGTATTCTGCAGTTGGGATTTTTTTTCATTGAATTTCATTATTTGGAGGATTAACATTTTGAAAGGTCAGCATCCAGGGAAGCTCCATGCACAGTTATTGAGTGGCTTTGTGAGTACCACTCAAGTCACAATTTTTTAAGCATAAAACGTACCTATTTTTCAATATTTCTCTATCTACTGTGGAGAACTTCTCTAAGGTTATTTTGTTTCTTTTTATCGGCGTAGTACTCATGCCAGAAACTGTTACTAAAATTTATTGTGAAGATTTGTTGGTGGTTTTTATTGTCAGAAGGAAGAATAAGTGGTCATAATTCATGCAAAGTACTACTTTGTAGTATTTCTGTCAGCTGAGCCTTTAGATCAGTAAGACTTGTTTGAATTTGGCTCTGAATCTTGACAGAAAAAGTTTCATAAAAACCAATTGGACAGATTATGATGTGTTCCATAGCATCGAAGTTCTCAAGAATTGGTTTCTGCATATGAAGAGCAATGTGTTTTAACATACTTGTTTTTAGCAAGTTCTGTAGTCTTAAGATTCCTTGGAATTCAAGCCCAACTAGTTTCAAAACTCTAAAATGTACATAGTCAATATATTTGGTCATGCCAAGATCTCATCTCAAGATTTTCTAAGTTCAGCTTCTAAACTTTTATGGCAAGTCTTCAAAATAGGTTGATGTGTGTAACGTATTTGCCAGTTCATGTATATTTGTTCTCCTATTTGTTCTCCCTGCAAGCTTTTTTTTTTTTTTAACCCCTGTTCAGACATTCATTTCGTGTGCAGTCTAACTTGATGAGAAAGTTAGAAATGTCTGTGTATCAGCAGATGTTCCTTGTGGAAGCTCCAGGGGGTATGGGTAGTGAATATATTGGATCACCTTCTATTTCTAGCCAGAACAGAGTCTGGAGGAGCACAGATGGTATCTGGAGCCTCCTTTGGCTACTGCTGATGCTCAAACTCTGACATGAACTATGCCTCAAAGAAGAGTTTTGGACTTCATTCTTTGTGTAATACAATGTGTGTTGCTGCTACAATTGGGATGACTTTGAAAGACATGATTCCTTGGTCAAACCTATCAAGTTCATGTTCTGTGATGTTTGTGAGGAGTGCACCTTGAAAAAGAACACTTTCAAAGTGGAACTGGGCAGCTGAAATCAACAGCTTCCAAAAGCATGAGAGAGGACCATGCCTTTCTGCTCTCTTAATATTAGGGCATTGTTAAAACTAGTTACACATCAGTGTATTTGTTTTTAAGCTTCAAGTTATTTTCTGCAGCTTCTACCTAAATAATAAGAATAAAGTTTTGTGATTTTGCAGTATTTGTTTATTACGTTAAAAAATGGTAGAGTTTTAAATTACTTTAAAAACTTGGAAGAGTTGGTCCCATATCAGGGGCTTTTAAATTCCAGATTTTTCTTTTATTTGTTTTCTCATTATTTGGCATTTTGAAATAGACCATATTTAGGTATGCAAAAAGTGTTCTTGCAGAAAAACTTGTTGTGAACAGACTTGGTTCTCATCTCGAAGTTGCACTCACTTCTTGCATGAATGGGAAGGGAATTTCAGAAGAAAGGCTGAAATTTTCTTATCACCAGCAGTAATAGTGACTTGGAAGTTTTTCCCCTTTTATTTTTCATATCTATTAATATTTAATTCAGGGACCAACTCATGTAGAACCCTCTTCATTGTCTATTCATTGGCTTCAGGAGTTGGACGTGATAATCCTTGTGGATCCCTTCCCACTTGGAATATTCTGTGATTCTTTATCTGAACTGGAGAAGTAATTTATTTTGCAACATGAAAAAGAAAGTGATTTCAAAAATATCTGTGGATGAGTGATTTCCTTTGATAATGAAAAGCAGAATTTTGAGTAGTTTTCCTTCATGGGAATTCTTGTTCTGCTGAACTATAGGAAATTGCTCCACAAACAGCCTCTAGAGAACTGCTTGAGCTTTTCTTTAAGGAATGACCTCTTCCATTCTTCTTCCCTTGCTTGGTTTATTCTTGTTGGTTATTTCTGGATGGTCACTGTTTATCTCTGGAAGTGCCTGTTGTATGTGGCCATTTTTGATGACGTGATTATAAAAGAATCAAGAACAAAAGTAATTGTCTTTATCCAGCTTTATGAATATGAAAAATTCTTCACTCTAAATTACCTCTGAATATCAGTATGGCTTCTATGGCACTATGGAAGGATCAGGCTCAGCAAATCTTTCTGATAAACTTCAGGCTGATCGGTTGTGTACAATAGCAAGCTGGAAAATATTACATGTAAAATATCCATGGGCTCAACAATGTGTCTGTTAGAGTGATTTTTTTCAAAGTCAAGGCTTTGAAGATAGAAACAAAATAGCATTAATAACTCCAGGTTACTGTAGTATTTTCTCTGTGTTGCAAAATTTCCCTGCTGCTGCGATCTTGGTGGATGTCACTTCTCAGCAGAATTAATTTCAAAGTTAAACTCATATTCTTCACAATACAAAGGGTGTGCAGTGTTAGTAAAGGTAGTTTAAATATGCAAAATGTAAGAGAGATCTGTTAAAAAACAGCAGAAACAAAGCAGGAAACGAGACAAATTGTTATTGTATGTTTTCAGATAAGATTTCTTTCTCAGAAATTGACAAGCTGAAATATGCCACTGATGTGTAGGAAAATAGTGAGGGATTGTAAAAAGTGAAGAATATGGAAGCAATATTTAAAGATCTGTTCATGCCTTTCCAAACATGATTGATATGTGTGTTAGAATGCAGTGGTGTTAAGACTAGAGATTTTGATAAACTGTCCAAAGGACAAATGCAAAAAGTTCATGGTGACTCTTTTAATCCTTTTTCTGGAAGATGCAGAAGCCAAGTAAACAAAAATATAGATATTTATTGTCTGTATCACAGTAAAAATGGCTTGAAGACCACCTTCTATGCACCCTCCTCAAATTTTGAATGGTACTGGTGTTATGGAGCCACTTGGGAAGCAGTACAGGTTTACCTGGAAGACTCACATTACTTAAATCGGAGGACTTCAACATTTTTGAGGAACAAACATCCCAGCTTGAAGCAAAAGATCTTTTAATGCATTTTTTGCTGAGATGTTTGCATCTCAGGAGTTCTCTACTTTTTACTCAGCTGCAGGATTACAGAGTGAATGCAATCTAGGAAATTATTCCTTTCTTCAGCTTTTTAAAATTGCTCTGTTTCTTGAGGTGAATTAGGATGGCTATTGTGGTTTCAAATGATAAGTGTAAGTCTTTACGATCATACTACTCTTCAGACTTCACAGACTTGGAGAACTTCAGAAGTTTCTGGGGTGACTGTGTGTGGTTACTGGAGGGGTAAACAGACTTTTTGATTAAGTCAAGCAAGTTTAGTTCTAAATAGTTATCTCCTGGAAGGAGCTGTGTTCTATAAAGGATATGGAAAAGTTGGAGAAAGAAACAACACTTTTTTTTTTTTTTTCAATGCAAGAATCTTTCTTTTTGGAGTCTGGAGAAGAAAGGATTGCAGCCTCTGAGGGCCTTACTTGTGACGCACGGAAGAACTTATGCAAAATTAACCGCACTATTTTAACTGTAAATATTTATCAAGCAAGAGTAAATTATATCATCCCAAGGTCAAAAAATGTTTTTGTTTGTCTGGCCCTTGTGTAAAAGGAAATGGAAAAAATCTTTAGAGAAACATGAAATGCACCTGCTTGTCATGAGTTGCAAAATTTTTCATCTAATGTGCTTGACTAATTCAGGATCTCTTTTATTGTTTTTTTGTCTTCTCTCTCAATTTCTACTGAGGACTCTTAAATTCTGTAAAAAGAGTTGAAAAGCTAACTCCCATGTGGGTTGGGTTCTACTCCTTTAATTGATATATAGGTCACAGAAAGAGTTGAGGGGTTTAAGCTTAATTCTCTAGGTCCCACATTTAAAATAGAAATTGAGTAGAAAGCCATGCCTTTAGCCTCTCTTGGCCTTGGCAGAAAGTCTGAACAATGACATTGCAAGAAGGGGACAGGTTTGAATTTTTCAGCTAACGCAAAGGGTCTGGAGCTATGTCTTCAAATCAGCCATGTCTATAAGTTCTTGATATTTATAACCAGCAATACATTAATGGAAAAGAATGTACCGTAGTTGGAAAAAAAACCCCATTTTTGGGTAGAGATGCGTGTGGATACATACAGAATATTAACTGGTGATAAAATCCTTATTGTTACCAAGGCTACAGGAGTATACACGATGTTGTCTTCAAATGCATCAGTATTTTTTTCTGTTAAACCTATCATTGTAGCAGCAACTCAAGCATTTGAAATAGACGTTTCCCAAAGCTTTACCTGGCATAAGAATCATTTGGCAGATGTATCTGCCATGCAGAGTCATTACATCTGGCTGCTGGAATATATATCTGGATAGAGTAGATTGCAGTTTTGAAAGTATCAAACTTTTGAAAAAGTAAAATATGATTATCTGGTTTTATGTTGCACTTGGATGACAATGATCTTTGAAATGTTTACCTGCTTCTGATGGCTTGTCTGTAAACTCTTTTAGAGCCCACAGTCTGATTATTTCAGAAATTGTTTCTTTATCTACAGATTAATTTAATTTAATTTTAATAATATAATTTTGCATTTCAACTCTCGCGATGGAAGTGCGTGAAGCATAAATATTTAAATGGCCTACTTTCTGAGGTTTACCTTTGCTGTTTCCAGGCTACCTCTTGAAATAGTTGAATCATTTTTTGTCTTTCTGATGACTGTTCTGGACATAACTAAATTTGGAAGGAGCACATGATCCTTGGCTGGGTTCCCTATGGCAGATCTCCTCATTACAGATCTGCAGGGCTATGGTCATATGGACTGGTAACAAGGTATTTACAATGGGCCACAGGGGTGTGAAGGTTACAAATTTCTTTGTACCCAGAGAAATTTGTGTTCAGCTATGATATGAGTTAAAAGAGAAACAATTATGTCTGATCTAATCTTAAGAATTGCTATTTTGGAACAAATTTCTAAGCAGGTTGAGCTTAGGCTGTTGAAATTTCAGGCTACCTGAGATGAAGTTTCGCCATAATGTTAGGAGACCACAGAAAAGAATCCTTTAATGTTAAAGACAAGATGGTTTCATTTTCTTGTTGCTTAATATTTTCATGCGTGTAAGCTCATGTAGTTTGGACAAGTGGGAGAAGAGGGTTAGGAAGGAACAGAAAAAATTTAACAGTGCTTGTTGCCATGGAATTTTCCTGTCCTTTGGTTTAGTGTTTTACTTGGTTCTCTACCTGTACAACATGAGGTTTTGATCAGCATTTAGTTTTCTGCAGAATAAGTAACTTAGATTTCATTCCAGACAAGCTCTCTTGCGAGCTTACCCAGCTCTATGCATAGCTGTCATTTCACGCAGTCTTGCCTCCCCAGGTTAATAGCAGTTTATATAGGAAGACTTATTTTGGAATTTTCCAAAATATATCATAAAATATCTTTCCCCATAAGTGTACTTCCACTTTAGTTCAACCTTTTACAGTTTTCAGAATCACTGCCAATTATAACCCGTTCTCTGAGTCTATAATTTTTCATTATTCTCTTTGTGTGGTTGAAACTGCTGTGAGAGTCCTGTAGTTATCAGGTCACTCTCCTTCAGTATTGCAGAAGTAACACTTCTAGTGTTGCAGAAAAATCTCCACTATTTCAGTTATTATTTTAAAAATTAGTGCCAGCATATTACCAATTATTTCCTTGGCTAACTTTTAGGATTTGTGAATTATGGACACTTAGTTTTGCTAATTGGGAAGCATTTGTCCTTGGTGAATGAGATTGTTTCCAGAAAATGATAGAAACGTATTCTGAAGATACATCCTTTTAGGACTGGTAGTGCTCTTTTTTCCCTGCTGTCTCTCTTTCTGCCAGCCAGAGCTCAGCCTTCTTCTCTGACTTAGAGCATCAGTGGTGGGGCTGTTCTGAATGGCTGTCCCCACAGTGTGGTGAGGATCCCTCAGAAAAAGCAAGGCTGTGATAACAAAACACAGGTGTCCAAGCAGAAGAGAGAATTTTCCCCATACTGAGTGAATACCACTTGCTGTTGGCAAGTTTTGGAAGCTCCTGTGAGTGCCATTTAGATTAATGCGTATTTTTGAAGGATTGTAGAATCCAGGGATAAGGGTAGAGGAGAGATTTCAGAGGATAATTGCTGTCACTAGAAGGGGATTGTACCTAAGCAGCAAGAATTAAACATCCCTGAGCATCATGAATCTGTTTCATTGCATTCACCCACTTCCTCTGGCATCATGTTCTGGTTGTTTTCAATAGCTGTATAAACAAATTAGATCTGTTTATTCCCCCTAAAACTCTGAATACAGGATAGCCAAGCCCAAGTTTATTGCCTGATTCACCTTTTGCTCCTTGCTCTGCATTATTGTAAGAGGGCAAGAGAGCTTCATGTTTTATTCAGTTAATGCAATGTATATTTAATTTGCATTTTTAGTGTTTTCAAAGGTGAAAGATAACAACTTCAGCAGTGCTGAATGTGGTAGTTTAATTGGCTGTAGGGTAATAGTAGGATTCTCTGAAATGGCTTCATGGGGAAATCTTGCAAGGCCTTAAACAAGTGCAGCAGTCAGAAGCTCACCTGTGCTGAACTGCCACACACCCACGAAATAGCAGGGAGTTACAGCTGTGTTGCCTCTTCATTTAATTTCAAAGGTTTTCAGGAGGAGAAGCAAAACGTGAAGGGACAAATAGAGGCTTCCAAGGCATACTAAACACTGCTGAATGCTTTCCTTGATTTCTTTGCTGCTGGGAATGGTTGGGGTTATAATTTTCCATATGTACCTTATAAATGGAGGAACAAAAAATGGCCTGTATTCAAAGGCAGTGTATAAAGTTTGTGATAGTGAAATTTATCTCTCCTAATTCAGTGTCTGCCTGCAGGATCTGGCTTCTAAGACAGCAGTTTTTACATGTGTGGGTTGTGTGATATGAAAGATACCACAGAAGATGAGACAGGAATGCTTCAGGATTTTTGATGGCTAGTGTGTGCTGTTTGCAACATCATTCCCAACTTAGGGGACAGTTCTATCAAGTAAATGGATCTGCATCCTCCAAATTAGATGCTGAGGTGATATTTTCAACCAGCTAATAGATATGCAAAATTTTCTATATGAGTGCAAATTCAGAAAGAAACATCTCTTTAATCAAATTAAAGTTGGTCCACAGTGGTTATTTATCTGTACTGTGTAATTGTACCATTCTTGTTTTATTGAGCTATTGCCAAAGCAGAGTTCAGTAAAAAAAAAAAAAAAATGCTAGGTACTGTTTCTACAGTGTTTCTTCAATATGTGAGTGTTGGCTTTTTTATGCTACTTTATAACACTGGTGGTAGATTCAAGGCTCTTTTCTTAAAAAGCTGTATGTCAGCAAAGCTGGTGTCTTAGTAATGAACGACACACACACAGAGGACCTCTTTATGCTTTCCTCTTCCAAGCCTGTTTCTACATCTCTATTCCAGTTTTCAGTTTGACTAGCACCTGATAGACATCTTTTACTGTTTTCTACTTACCTCTAGAGCTTCTAGCTTTTTTTTTTAATTCTATTGAAGTGTTCCTGAAATGCACTATTTTCTTGGTGCGAAGTTACAACATGGATATGAAAATGGCCTGTGTCTAAACTATGAGTTTTGACGTGAAGTGGGTTCAGTCTCCTAAGATTCCTCTCCTGCCGGTTCTTACAGTGATACGTGTTCTTTATTTTTGTCCTTCTGCTGTACTTTTTACTTTTTGGAAGCCAGAATTGTGACTATACTCATTATTACATATCTGGTGTTGATGAAGATGTTCTGTACAATGTGCAGGAGCTTGGCATTTTGTTAGTTAACCTTCTCCTTTTTAGACAGATTTTAGTGTCCTTGATTTTCTTGACATAAGAATCACAAAAAAAAAAGGTGGTTTTGTTGTGACTCACCAGATCAAATATTCTCGCACCTCCTAACTCCCTCTTGTAAGCCAAAATACAAATGTAGAATTTGCCAGGGGATGATTTCATTGAAAACACCAATTTAAAACTACATTTTAATGGTTTCAACAGCATCAAACTGTAGTGTTTGTGACCAGTTTAATCCTGTATGAATTATTATTTAGATAAAGGTTATTAATTACCAGCTGCTGTTCAGTTAATGGCAACATGCCAAGAAAGCACTCAGAGGCCTCCCTGTTCACCTATCTCTTGTTGGGAGTTGAGTATTTGGCTTTAGAGCAGAAAACTTCCAAGAAGTTTTTCTCCCAGGCTTTTAAATTTTTTCAACTATCCTATTAATAAAATGCAGATTTTCAGCATCATTTTAAAAGGCAGAGGGGGAGGAGATAAAATTGATTGAGAATTCTCTTCTATTAGGGTTGGTTTGTCATCCCACTTCCTAGCAATCGTAAATATTATTACTGTAGGTACATTGCATACATTACGTTATACATACAGTAATAAACTCCAGTAAAAGCTGTCTCTAGTTGTGGCTGTTTTCCTGAGTCACTGGTCCCTTTTAAAAAGTAACTTAATGTTTTATTGCCTTTTCAGTTATAATTTCTGCCCATGCTTTTTTTTTGTTTCTTCCAAGAATATTTGTCTTTTCAAGGTGCTACCACACAGTGTAATATATTTTTTTCTACAAACATGTTACCAAGGCCTGCTGCAAATTGCATTATTACAGCCTATACAGTGCAATTACCTCTTTGAAAATAGGAAGAGAAAAATCAAGGGAGAGCAAATTTATTTTCATTACTGTTGTGTGATTTGACACTTTTAATTTTTTATGTGATGAACTAGTGCTTTCAGACGAAGAGCAGTCAGGGTCTAATTCTTTTGTGTAAATTGCAATGCAGGATTCTGAAGGGAATAGCTGGATGCTTCACCAAGTAGCTTGAAAACACAAATGATCACATCCTCCAGCAACTCCTGTATAGGAATGGGAACCTTGGGAAGAGCATCCATGGGCTAAATCAGCAAAAGTGATTGTGACAATTTTATTTCAGCACTGACAGGCACAGCGCTGCTTTAAATGTGCTTTTATTTTTAATTTTACTGTACCAGAGGCCTAAAGGATACCGTGCAGATATAGTTAAACCCTCGAGCAAAGGGAGTTTTGTATTTCTAATTAAAGAATAACTCCAGGTCTGAACCTTTGGTTTATCAAATGGCATTTAGTGGATGTCACAATCATGTTTAAAATAGGCAGCAGAGTTCTACATGGGGTTTTTTTGGTAAAGGCAGCTGCTAGGCTCTTTCCTCAGTGGTACAGGTTTTTTCTTGTGGGATAACACAGCTGAGTTATAACCAAAGAGCTCTGTAATAAATTGTATAGGTGAAGATATGGTTTTACAGGAGATTTTATCATTTGAAAACATTTGTATAAGTAAATGCTGTAAGGTCTCAAGGAAGAGCCCTTAAAACAAGAAGCTTTTTAAAAAAACCCTATAACATCTAGAGAGATGGTATCTTTGAAGCCATCCAGATAATCTTGGCATAGAATAATTTCTTGTCTTTTGGTTGCATGTTTTATTTATGGGTTTTTGTTCAAGATACGAGCATGTGTTTACACTCAGTGATGTTTATAAATAAAACGTGAGATAACAGCAAACAGGAGGGTTAGCAAACACTTTGCAATGTTTGATATGTACATAAGGACATTATATAGGTATATATTGTACATGAGTAGTGCTTTAAACCGTTTTTCCTGCTTTTTACTTTGCCTGTGGTAATAGGCCAAATTGGAAAAGGAGAATGTTGGGATGGAGAGGAGAGGCACTTGCATTCAGCTTCTTGACTTTGATGCATAGTGAGCAACAACAGGTTGGCTTCAAGAGGAGGAGTTCATGGTTTATTCCTGTGGTAATAGATTTTGCCCCATTGATGACTGCAGTTCATGACAGTGTGATTTTGTTTCTGAAAAGTTACAGAAATGTCCAAAACTGTCGTTCACCTAGGTGCATTCGAAACTGTTTGGGACTAGTTCAACAATGAGTAGGAGGAATTTGTTTATTTCCATAAGGAATTGTAGGGTATGAGATGAGTTCTTCCAGTTTGAGGCGTAGTTCTGCTGTGCTTTAGCTGTAGATCCATGCAACAGGTAAGCCCCACGGCCCTGGGAAAGAACTGAACCCAAAGCTTGAGATGTATAACAACTTTCTCTGGGTGACTGACATTCAGGATATCATTAAATGTAACTGCAGGCAAATTTGCGTTACCTCACTCTCCCAATCCAACAGTTTTAGACTAGAGGGACATATTTTATGACACCTTCTCACCTCATGCTACTCCTACACGGAAGAAGCTGCTGTTTCCTTTCATCTCGTCACTTCATTCATTGCCCTTCTAGGTTGTAGAAGTTGTTACATTCAGCTTGGTACACACATACCTGGCAGCATAGGGAAAGCGTCTAAAGGTACAAAGAGTTGCTGGAAACTGAAAAGATCCCAAATATTCTCCCTACGGGGAGAGAGAAGGGGAGAAAAGAGCTGTCATGGTAGGTATTTTTGCGGACAAGTGAAAGGAGTGGAGGAAGACATACTGGCATCCAAATGACCTGATTCCAGCAGTGGAAGTAAAAGGAGATCTAAAATTGTGACCCATAGGAAATTCTTAAGAATATTTATTGTATTTCTGCTTTCAAAATCTACAAGTAGTGTCTTTCTTTCCCCCACTAAGGTATAAATGTCCAGTGTCCTGATATTGGTTCATGTCATGCTGCTGCAATTGGCATTACTGAAAAGGACGTAAACTTTTTACATCATCAAACCAATGTGTTGCTAAATCAAGAAACTCCTTCCAAAGCACTATAGAGATGGATATCTGAGCTCTGTAGACATTCAGGAGCAGATGTGCACATAGGAGAATTGCCAGGAAACACCTGGATTTGCTGCACATGACTTCCTGAACCTGCTTCCCAAGCTTCTCTTTGGGGCTGTTGAGCAGAACATTTACTGCCAAGTCCCCATGAGCTTCTGTATGGCTCCATGATTTTTCCTCCAAACTCTTTTTTTTATTGCCTACTCTGGGCTTTTCTTATTTGTTGACTTAGTGAATTCTATTTGATTGCTCTCTACATTCTACATTTCTCCCTTCCTATCTCTCGCTCTGGATTTAAAGACCAAAAGCCAGTTTAGTTGAAGGGATAACCTGAGATCACCTTGTCCAACACCATATGTGATCAGATAGAATAAGAATTGTGCCTCCTGAAATCTCTAAAGAATTACTGTGTCTTATCAAAGAGTACCTTTGATTTCATCTACAGGTGGGTTGATATAGATCACAAAACCCAACCCCAGAGCAGTTTAGAGGGATTGGTTGGTTGGGTTTTTTTGGATTTTTGTTGTTGATTTTTGGTTTGCTTGTTTGTTATATCATATGAGGTTTAGGTTGTGTTTGAGCTCCTGTTTGAGAAGAGAAGCTATAGAGAGAGAAGTAGGTCATATGGGCTTTACAGATGTATAAAAACCATTTTCTTCCTTTTTTTGCTTGCAGTGAAATAATCTGAGGGGTATTTATTAATGATTCCAGGAGAATGATACTTCTGGGTTAGTAACAGGGATGTGAAATATTTGCCTCACTTATGGTCAGTTCTCATGTTTCATCCCCTAATATCCTGCTTCAATAATACATCTTGGGAAATGCCACAATTATTTTATTAGAAGGGTCAGTTCTACTCATCCTACCTTGACATACCAATGTTGATGTGCATGTGCTTATTCTCATTATCTGTTTTTTTGTTAAGACAATCATCCTTTTCTCTCATAATCATTAAAAATGGAAACAATGAGTGTTTGCATCTGCACTGATAAGTTGTTGTGGTGATGTCATAAGTCTGCAGCCATGCATTTTGGACTGCAGGGATTTCTGATTTAAACACAGGCTTTGGCTTGTATTTTATATTTCTTGTCAGATACAGCATCAAGCACTGTTACAGGCATGTAGAACAATTGAGGCTTAATTGTGGAATGAGAAAAACATGTATAAAATCCAATTTCTATTGTTATTGATCTTCTATATATTCCAGTGGGATAATTTATGTTTACATACAAATGAGTAGGTCAGTTGGAGAGCAATTTAAACCTTCTCAGGCATCAGATATTTCTGGAAGAGCTGACAGATTACAGACATAAACCATTCCACAATTTAGGATGGTAATAAGAAAACCTTTGTTAATGGACCTATTGGATTCCTCTGTTATTGGCAATTGTTATCATTCTGGAAGCATGACTACAGATAATGCACGGTGCCAGACTTCATTTAACCAAGCTTATAGCAGTACTTAAAGTAGAATGGGAAGACTTACTCACTCCTACTTTGGTGTGTGACTTAAAATCCTTTTGTGAAAAGTCTGTTTTGTGTATTGGGGTGTTTTTTTTTTTTAGTCTATTGAAAAGTGGCTGTGATTCTAAAATGTAATGAGCACTCACAGCACTGCTTAAATACCATTCTGGCAGTGTTATGTTGGGAGTGAAATAACATAGGGCACAGTGCTCTGATGGATATGGATTTCACAGTTACAAGGATTCTGAAGGCAAAAGCTTTTATTTTTATTCTGTTCTTATACTTGGCAGCTTTTAGCGTTATGCCTATTAACTTTTATATATGTCATACATTTTTATGTTAATGATGCAGCTTTGACTATAGCAAGAGGCTCAACTTCTGCTCATCAAACTAGTGTACAAGCAAAATTATGACACTTCAGAATGGTTAAAAAGCTGCTTTTATTGTTTGATGTCAGTTTATTGCTTGCATGTTTTTATGGTAAAAAGAGAATTTTTTTTTCCCCCTGTGTATCAGGACTCGCAGAAGTTCACACCTGTTTAGTACAAGGATTTAGACTTAATTTCATTTTTGTAGGTGTTGGCGCTGGCAATTTCAATATTGAGGCTCATGCCAGATTCAGCAGTGAGGTAGCAGAAGAGCACCTGTGTTTCTATGGAGTTTCTTTTCATCACTGAGTAATGGGTATTCTGGCAGCTGAGTGCCTTTGCAAAGTCACACACCCAAGGGGTATAAAGCCTGGCTTTCTGTCACTCTCTACAGCTAAAGGCAAATTTCTGATTTCATACAAAATCTTTTGTGATTCTTGCTAGGGAAACACCATTTGTAATATAGAGTGATGCATCACAGAAATAATTGAGAGGCAGATCTGTATAAGAAATCTTCCAACACCATGGAGCAGCCAGTGAAACATGCAGAAAAAGAATTGTGATTGTATTGCTCTCCTGATACAGAGAGGCTAGACACTGTGCTCTGGTTTGGGCAGATTTCCCCCAGAGCAGTAGGTGATCCACAAAAATTTTGTTAATGGTTTCTTGACCTATGTAAAAAGATGTTACTAGTGCTTGCTTCCTTTTCTTCTTTTATTTGGTGAGTTCCATATCCAGCTTCATTGTTATGAAGACGTATTTTCCTCAGATTCAGAAAACTACAGTGTGGCATGCAGTGCATTGCAAAATTTGACTGTAAAATTACTGTACCATTTTCTTTCAGTTTAATAGTTTGTGAGTAGAAAATTACCCACTCAGAGTGTGTGTTGTGGAGCATTTCCTGTTTTACTTTGCCCATTTAACTTCAGATTGAGGCGAAACAGGGAGGAAGTAGTCCACTTTTCTTATTTGTGTGCCCTGGGCTCAGTCATTGAAGTGTCACTTCTTTGAGATAGAGAAAGTAAAATAGTGTCAGCAGAAATAGTTTTTTAGGTTTTACAAACTGTTTGCAATTGCTGAATATGTTGAGGTTAATACTCAGAAGCATCTTTTCCTCTTGAATTATACAGTCAATAGAGTGTAGACAAGTTACCATTTTACTTAGCATGTGTGTTTGAATCTGGACTAACTACAAGTTAAACTTAGGAGAAAATTCACTATTATTTTACATGTTGGCTTCTCATTTGATCACATAGTGTTCCTTTCTTGGAAGAATGGTAAGTTTGTTTGGTTGGAGTTTATGAAGTGTCTTCTTCCGACAAACCAGCGAAACAGTTGCTGTTGCTCAATGGTCCTTTTCATCAGTTTATCAAAATATTTCTAGATACAAAAATAATAATTTACCATCATTTCATACGAACCTTTCATACCATTGTGAGAATATTTCATTTTACGGGTTCTAACCAAGTACACAATAAATAGCAGCATTGTCTGTATCCCAACTAGAGATGGCCCTGTTCCAAGATGAGAGATTGTGCTCATTTGAGCAGTATGCAAGTTTGGAAGTTCATATTTGCATGGCTCTGCAAATTCCAACCAGTAATCTTTTAGATGCCATATGCATGTTGATGATTACGCACTGACCTGCATTACCTACATGCATCTCCACATAACAAAACAAGGGAACATTAGAATTATTTATATGGAATTGCTGGGGCAGGCCAGATTAAAAAGAAATCAATGACTCTCTGAAACCTTTCAAAGTTCAATTATTTGTAAAAGCTGGATGGAGAACATTACTAGAATAAAGGAACAGTATTTTGTTATCCAGTTGGCACAATTTGTGAAGGACTGTACACAGGTGATAACTGGGAGAAAATCATCCTCTGTTCAGCCAGGGTGGAAGTATCAAAGATGAGAAGAACATCCATTGAAAAAATATCTGCTATATCTGCTGAGTAGGATTTAATTTTTATCTGAAGTCATTTCTGTCTGTGACTTCCAAAAGGAAAGCAGTGATATTGCTATGAACACTGATGGGACATGAGAGACAGGATGAGCACTCTGAGCCCAAAGGCTAAGTCAAAATAACTCAGTAAGATCAGTTTACCTTTTTCAATACATTCAGTAAAATTTTTTTGATAGCAGTTAGATAAAAGCAAAATGGAATTGATATATAATAATGACAATAGGAATGAACACTGTTTGGCAGAGGTAGACATAACCCTGTACCATAGGTATGAGAGGCCCAATATAAAAAGAGTCTCTCTTTTCAGAGTATATCTGGATTGTATCGGGTATATTATATGTGGGGTATATATATTAGTTGGTGACTTTCTCTTAGTTTTGAACCAAGGCAATGTAATTGATTCCTGGAATTACTGCAGTAATACTAATTTCAATTAAAACTAATCTCTCCCCTTTGGGATGAAATGTAAAAAGTGGCATTTTCAAGAAGATGCTTTAAAATGTCAATAATTTTTATATTATCTTTGTTTATCATTATTATTTGTTTCTTGCTCATTTTCTTTAAGAAATAATAATGATAGAGAAAAAAACCCTATTATTTCGAACAGGAAAATCCTTAACAGTTTCCAACCACACTAAGAAAAGTAAAGCCTGCATCATGATTCAGATACCTGTGTTGCAATGTAGAATATATCTGTTGAGTTAGGCCTTTGAAAATCAGTGGCATAGCTTTTTATGAGATGGTTTTGCATAAATTATACATACTCTGTATTGAAAAGAGCATTTTTAATGTGATATACTGATAGAAGCTATACTTTATGTATCATATTAAAAAGTGGAGAATTTCAGTTTCTTTTTTTTTTCCTCTTGTGCCCATATCCTTTTTGTTATAATTTCTATTAACTATGTTGTTAAGGCTGGAAGAATAAGAAAGGTATGTTATTAAAAAATCGTTTAAGACAGCACAAATATTGTGTAGACTGTGAGATATATTGCTAACTAAGTTTTCCCAGTGAAGGAATTTACAGAATGGGAAAAGCAAAGGCTCATTAAATCCAGTTAAATGGTACTTCTGCTTCCTTCTTTCTCACTCAAAAAGAATCGTAGTTTCTTTAAAAGGAAAAAACCCAATCTGGTGTGAAAGCCAGCAAGGTAAAAGCACTGTCATTGTCTGCTCTGTGTCTTGTAGATTCTCATTACCTGTCCTGTTTGCCAGTCTGCACATAGACTTTAGATTAGTTTGCCTCTGCAACCAGCAAAGCAACAAAGACCTTTGGCTCTCCAATAAATTAGTAAAGTGGCTTATTTATCTATCCTATGTAATAGGGTATTATTTGAATATTTTTGCCACTAAAACGATGTAGAAAACAATTAGAGGCTGCTGTAAGAGCTGTGGGATGATGACCAAAGAGACAGGCAAGGTCTAAGGCTTTCTATCTGTGGTCTACCCTGTGTACCCTCTGCGTTATCCACCTGCAGATGGAGATCTGCACAGCTGACAAGAAAAGGGGAATTGGCTGAAGGATGAGGTCCTGTGGAGATAGGATGGTCTTGCTTTAGTTTTGATGGAACAGCACAGAACAGAACTGGACTTTGAAGCCAACCATGGCCAAAAAAGTAACTTCAGTCTGCTTCAGTGTCATTTATATTAAAGTACACCTTGTATGTGCTAATAAATTTAATGAAGTACATGGTAACATGTATGACTGCATTGCTCCTCTCTGCTTTGATCTCGCTATATGTTACATAGGAGGAGAAGGGTAAGATTGAGCTTAAGAAGGGTAGAAATATAACAAGTGTAGAAATTTTCTCATTAGGAGGAAGACCCGAAGACCTCAGAGCCCGTTGACAGGCTACTCTTCTCTTTCTCTTTCCAAACAGGGATGCCTTCTTTGTATGCTTCTTCATAGATTACTGTTATTACCTGGGTTAACACAGTATTACTGTTATTGTTAGAGCTCTATCACAGCTGGTGCATTTATTAGAGGCAGTTCCTAAACTCTTTTTCTGTTGCTTCAATAAATTGCACTATTAGTCAATCTGTCATCTCAAGGTTCTTACTAAACATGACTGGACCTGTAAGGTTGGATTGGTTAACCTCACTACTTGTGGATCTGTGATCACACAAGTTCTTCTTGAATACAACTAGACCTATAGTGTTGAAATGAAAACCTGCCCTATTTATGAATCTGTGGCCATGGAAGCTCCAATTGAATGTGGCCTTACTTACAGAGCTGAAAAGCTCTCTGGACTCTGGGGTCAATTTGAAATACAAGAGGTTTATTTTCTGTGAGATTTCTTAGTCTTAACATATACCAGATATATATCCTGTACATATGTATGTGAATAAAACACATTTATATCACTGTCAAGTATACCAAGGGTGGAAATCTTAGCTCCAAGTTTTCAGATCAGTAGACAATGGGTACTGACAATTTATTTTCTCTTTGTTTTTTAGTTCCCAGCTCCTGCAGCTCTATGTAAAACCAATCTCTTACTAAAGGGTAAATTTCTAGCTGCCTTTTCCTCCCACACCATGCAGCAAAATATCTTTGTTTGTAATGGATATGTTCTTTGTATAGTGGCCATTCTGGTTCAAACATGCAGGATACTCTTCATGCAGGGTACAGGCATATAATTATAAGGACAAAAAGTACAGCTTGAAGGTAGATAGGAACTAAGAAATTTTGAATTTGGCTGCTGGCAGAAACAATCAATGTTAGTTCAGGGTTCTTTGAACATTCTCATCCTGAACACTTGAAGATCCTACAGTACTTTCAGTTTTCCTGCAAAACAAACTTGGCAATCACAATCATGTGTGTGGAAAGCACTTCAAGCCTTCTTTTCCAGTTGGTGAGATTGGTGATGGGGTAGGTGGTTGTATTTTTGTTTCCTTTCTAAAATTGATTCTAGATTCCACTGATTGAAAACACTTTATAAATCACTGGAAATGTTTGTGTTTTAATGTAATGTTTAGTATTCTGTTTATCTCCACATACACAGGCCCTTCTGGCTTCTATAACACTGCCCAGCCCAAGCGTTCCTCACAACATGAGTTGAAGGCCTATTAGGTCTAGCACAAAAACCTCTATGTTTGCAGGAGATTTGTAAATGATGTTTGTATTTTTTGCCTCTGGCGTGAGGTGAAGGCAGTCAACCGCAAGCTGGTATCTTTGCATTTGTAGGCATTGAGAAGCTTACCCAGGTTTTTGGACAGAACTTGATGAGCTCTGATCCCACTCAGGGTTTCTTTTAGTGCTTTGCCAAGATTGCATTTTTGTGCACTCATGCAGGCCCTTCCCAGAGTGCAGGGTCTTGTCCTGCTGCCTTGGCAGCACAAGATGCTTTATTGTCCTGTCCCTCTGTATCTTACATCATTCAAGTGACAGGAGTTGTTGCATTTGTTTCCCCCCTTCTTTCCACCAAATGGAAGTCTGTTACTCACTATGCAAAGGGCATACTGAGACTGAAAATTTTGAGGATGAAGATCAATGAAACTACTGAGAACTGCTGGTACTGGGTAATATTGCTCACTGAATTCTGTCCCATCACAGTTACTTGAGTTTGTTATGTCAAAGCTAACTGTTCCATTGTAGGCAGAGCTCAGAAGTTCAGCTTCCTAGTTCCTACGTGCCAGCATTAAAGACCTTTGGCCAGTATCTGATTAAAGAGACTTAAAATAGCTTCTTTGATCAGATACATTCAGAATGAAGGGAGAAAAATATAACCTTTGGAAAAAACCTACTGACCTGCACTTCAAGCAGATGGTAGTGCTAGGATACTTGCAGATAAGCCCTGCAATTATGGTTCAAGATATGGTGCTAAGTAAATTAGGCAAGCTACAAAGAGGAAGAAAAAGTACTCCCAGATGCCTTTCTGTAAGTTCTGCTAACATGAAGGACATGTCAGTCACCAGATTTAGAAATTGACAGAAATACCCTATCTCATGTCTGTTAAGCAGGATATTTCAGAAATCATTTTCTGATGGAATCATCTCTCCCCTCCTCTGTTTGCAGTTTGTACAGTTAGCCAGCTCTGTATGAGTAAACCGGGGTAGGAGTAATATTTCTGCAAAATAAAGTGGCTTATGCCCCCATTCTTTTCCAGTTTTGTGTGTGGACTGTGGTGTCCATGGTGGTGAAAAATGATCTGCTCTTTGGGCAAATGCTGATTGCATCTGTCAGCAATATGGAAGTGGTGACACAAGAAAAAATGATACAAAGTGCTTGTCCAGATGCCCATCCCAGCATCCAGGCAAGTGGGTGTAAAGGGTCTCTCAGCATACTTTTGTGTGTCAGGTAAGCTTTTGCTCCTAAATAAATTAACCTCTTTCACTGTTTTTTGCATTTTTTTTCCGCACTCGCATTAACAGGTTGCTTAGCAATGTGTTTTATCATATATGAGACCCATATTGAGAACAAGAACCATGGACAAAGCTGGTAGGTACATATTTATGTAACAATTTGACTACATTTGGGTTGCTACTGTGTTATCACTGGCAGGAAAGGGATAGGCTGTTGTTCATCCAATTTTAAAGCAGCAATGAACACAGTTAATGCTGGATAATAAATCTGAATGTCCTTTGATGTTCCAGCTCCCCTAAATATGCCATTCCTAGGACTGTTGTCCCAACACAGCTAGTAGTATTGTTTTGCAGGTGTGAGGAATCAAAATTGTCTATCTCTTTAGAAAAGAAGTTATATTTGTATTCACTTTTTAGATGGCCTCATGGAGAGCTCTCAGTCTAGTAGGTGAAATGGGGGGATATAATAATATTATATTGCCATGAATTTTGTGAATTTCAAAATTGGCTCTGTGGTGACAGGATTCTGTCAGGAAGACAGGCAAGTCACTTTTTGGAATATAGTCTGAAAATATAAAAAATTTCTGAGCACTTGCATTGTAGATGTGATGTGCCTAAAAATGAGGATGGACTGTCTTTAGGAAAGCTTGAAGCAAGCATCTCCTTTTTATTGAAGTGTTTTTTTTTTTCTGTGTCCAACCTGTGGCCAATACGTAGTAGTCTGAAAACAGAACTGTTATCTTAGAAACTTTATTTTACTCTACTTTGTAGTTCATGGCTTATTTCTGTGAACCACAATTCTTGGAACATGCTACAGGAGCATTTCATTTCAGTATCAATAATTATTTCTGGTGACAGATTTGAAGTGGTCCAAAAGAGGATGGGAGTAGGAATTGAGATTACAGTGAAATAGGGGAGTAAATCTGTGCTCTGTCCCCTTCCCAGATCAAGGCCAGTCGATTAACACAGCAGTGCTGAAACCTTTCTGGACAAATGTCAGCAAATCAGGCTACAGGGCTTGTTCTGCCTGTAGTCTAAATGGGTAATAACTCCCAAGTGCTTTGAAGCCAGACAGCTTTTCAATCCCCAATCTGAATTACTGCTGCAGTTTTAACCTAGTTACGTGAATAAATCATTCTAAAAAAATACAAGTAAGGGGATATTGAACAGCCTAAGTATTTATGGCCTGTGGTTACACTGGTCCCGGACACAGGGCAAGAAAACCAATTTCCAGGGGTGGCCTACTTCATACATCACTAGTCAAGTATGCTAAAGTGCTGATGGCTAGGAACACCTAACTATGCATGATTAGACTGAGGTGGCAGGGCACATTATTTCCTTTTATGTTCCTTGGCTCAAAATTTAGAGGACACATCACTCTTCAGCTTAAAGGATCAGAGGTCAGGAAGCTTCAATCTCATCCTTCCCACATCACAACCCTAATTTCATTTTTCTGCCCCAAACACTATTTAGATCTATGATTAGATGCCATGGTAGGAGGCACTAAAATGTCTGTCTCTTTGGCTTGTCATCTGTCTGTCTCAACAAACTAAACAGAAACTATGAACTAAGTATGAGAAACAACTAAATAAGGCCCAGGCATTGCACGTATGTCCTCTTTTTCTCTGATGGATGTCAAGAAGACCAGGACTAAGGGGAGTGATTAACTAGACTATCCATGTGTGTGCATTATCTTGCAGAGGTGTGATGGTGGCACAGACCAGGAAGTCTTTAAAATATGAGAAATGTTAAGTTGCAAAGATAGTATTGCAGTCCTATGCCTTACTCCAGCAGCTGTGAAATTGAATCTGTGTTGCAATTTGATGCTCTAATGGCGTCTTCCCAGGCCTTTTGTTGATGGAAGTTGCATCATTGGCCTTAAGCAGATGAGGAAACTCCTCACAGAAAAAACTTTGCCAAGACTCAACATGACTTCTTTTATCACAGTGATTGGTTGTTGACCTGTAGGTAAGAATTTTAAACTGTTTTGAACTGAGCACAATGCTTATATACATTGTTGGGGTTTTTCTTCTCTTGCAGTATCCAAGAAGGAATAAATGATAGCTTGATGATTTGTAAAGTCGTCTAGGTTAGAATTTCTGAATTCTCCATTTCTAGTATTCAAGCTTTGCAGCTTTGTCATAAAATCTATTGGTTGATTTGTTAAAAAGTTATATTTAATATTGTCTTCCAGAATGGACTGGAGCAGTGTGTTACATGCTTGTACAGTCATTGAAATTGTGAAGAAGGGGTATAACATACCCTTAAACTTGGTGGCTGTAGCTTTGTGCAAGTCTAGATAAATGGAGAAACTGCCTTGTAACGAGTAAGTCTTGCAGTCTTCATTCCTCAGGTGTATTTGAGGAGGTGGTTATTAACGGACTAAGTGATTTTCAGTTATCTCAGTCAGGCCTGGATGTACTGAGTGAAATGGTGATGTTTGATATGCAAGAAAGGTTTCAGCTTCTTCCTCCCCTCTGTCCTAACCTGGCCTGCTTTGTCTCCCTGTGAATCACCTCCATCGATCACTTACTCGCTTGGCAAGGCAGTTGAGTTCACCAATTTAGGAGAAAACAGACCCAGCCAAAAAGAAGCAAGTCACCTGCTCAGTGGAAACACGGCTGGGACTAGGAGGCCAGGAGGTTGGGCTTTGGTGACTCCCTGTTTTCATAAATAGCAGGTTCTTGTGTCAGCTCTCTTGTGAAGAATTATGCTCAGAGCAGTTTCAGGAAGCACAGCATCAGCACTCCCTGGTTAGGGTGCTCAGTAGAGACCTTCCTGCTGGCAGGAAAATTTAAGGTTATAGAAAAGCCATTTATATTAGCTTTTAGCTTTAAAAAAAAAAAATCTCCATATTATGCTGAGAGATACTAAGCTCTGTGTGTGACTGCAGTCCTATGAAATATTTCTGGAACAGGGAATCGTATATTTAGTCAGTATTGGTTTCCTGCTTCTTGGGATAGAAAGTTGAGAGGTTTTCCTTGCGTGTATATAGGGAATATCTTCAACACAAAGGATTCTTAGAACTGCCTTGGACTTTCACTCTTCATATTTGAAAAAAATTAATAGCCTCAATATATGTGAGGACTTTTTCTGTAACAGTACGCTGGTGTACAACAGGATGTGTTACAGAGCTTGTGCTTTATTTTCAATTATCTCTTAAAGGTTTGGTGAAGACAGAAATTCTCATCATCCATTTAGTAGACTCTTCCTTATTCTCCTGTGCTTTGCAGTAATGGACATAGGCATAACAGAACATTTTGTAATTCAAGGAGTTCTTTTTATATTCATTAATACTTGCAGTTCCACCAACAAAAGAAAAATAAACAAAACCTATCTTTCAGGGTGCATAATAAAGACTAGAAGAAAACAATTACCCAAAACAACTGGGGAGAGGCTTCATGGTAGAGCTCCCTAAAGCCTCAGTCACTGTCTTACTGGTTTGAGCCATTAGCCTTTTCTGGCAAAACACTCATGTTTAAGACTTTAAAAATGTGGTTTCCGTATGATTTTTAAGACTCACTTGAGGAAAACCTAATTTGAAATCGTTTTCATGTAATTTTAAATTAGTCATTTTAGCAAATTTGTAATCTTCTTTTCTCTGCATGACAGTCACCTTTCTTTTCCCTTTTGGCACACAGCTGATTTCTCCTTTTCTTTTCCCTCATCTCTCTTGAGTTATTACTGAAAATGTAGGAGGCATAATGGTGCTTTGCTACTGCCCTCTGAGACCTAGAGCTGTGTAATGGAAAACAGGGTCATGCCACAAATGTATGAATACCATTTCAGTTTGTTAATGTATGTACAAATAATAGGAATTATTTGAAATTAGATCAAGTTCTGTGAAAGAAGGGTAGAACACAATTTTTCCCAAGCAGAAGATGAATCAAAACCCTGAAGTTATTTTTGCACTTTATTCAGTAATCCCAGACTAAATAGTGATGGAGAAATACAGAGAAGTGGCACTAGTACAACCGGATAAACATTTTTGTTTCCAGTATTCCCATATATGAAGCTAAGCAAGCAATTCAGATAGTTGTGGGCATAAATGAACTTTGTTGAACTTCTTTAGACAAACTCTGTATCTTCTTTTCCTTATTCACCAGTTCTGGCATGTGACTTTGCTAGCATATTAGTAGGTTTCTAATGACAGTAATGGTGTGTGAAGAGTGCAACTTTAAATTGCTATGCTTAATTATAGCTATTTTTCCCTCTCTGCTCTCCTGCAAAATTCTTTCTTTTTTTATTTAATAGCCAGTGGTCAAATGATTTAATGAAATGATCTGTGGAGTGTTTCTCCTGAAAGCAGATTTGACACCTCTGATAATTCAAGAGGAGAAATGGCTTTAAAGTGTCCCTAGGGCTTTAATATTAACTTCTGCCTATAATTTACCTGTTGGATACTGTTTTTAAGAATGCATTATTTTCAAAATTGCATTAGTTGCTATTTAAAGCCTTGTATTCAAATGATCAAATGAAATTACCTCCGAAGGTCCACGGTGGTCTAAAGCAATGTGTCATGACAGACTTGAGCTACCCTTAGACTGAGCTATTAAGTGTGACAATGGTTACTTGGCTTCAGGAAATTCTGTCTTCATCCATGAGATTTTATTAAAATCTATGGACCCTTTTAACGTCTGGATTAGCTGCCACTTCTCTGGGTAAATATATTTGAAAGAAAAAGGAGGGAAATGTCTGTTCTCTAAATACCTCTTGGCTGTCTTCTCAGTAAATTGGATGTAGAAATTTGAGGTAGAAGTGTGCTTTCTCTCCTGAAAATGAACATTTCATTTGCCTGAAGGGCGCAACGTGAAGGCTAGTGTCTCCTGCTCTGGGAATGTGTTGCATGATGACAGTAGAAGGAGAGTGTATTTGTATTCTTCTAAATTCTATCTTCATAGTATTTTAAAATATTAAATGCAGAGAAGGGTGGGAAGAGGTTTGGTTTGGGAAGGAGATAAACATGGGATAGTAGAAGAATAGGAATTGCATTGTGTGGGTTAGAATAGGGCAGCTGAAAGGCAATTCCAAAAAATGATCTGATTTGTTCATTCTGTTGCCATATTATGATGGAAATAAGTTATGCAGAACATAAAAGTTATTGTAGCAGGCAACAGCATCTTTCTAGTGCACACAGGAGCTTGTGAACTAGCAGAACCTCTCTGAGGGCAGAGATACCGGCAAAAAGACATGTAAGATGCTCTCTTTATCCTTTCCACTCCATTAGTGCAACAATGTAATGAAGTTTAAGTGAGATAGTTTGTTATGATGGAAGCTCAGCCCCGCTGCGAACCCGTAGCACAGAGGAGGTTGTGCTCTGCAGTGTCAAAGGAAATCAGTGCTAATGGAATAACTTAATTAAAATTAATTGGGTATGGTTCTGTCTCTTAAATGTAAGATTGATGTAGGTTATTTTCAGCTGCTTCTTTGCCTAAGGTTAAACTCAGTTTACTTAGGCTATCTCATGTTGTTTTCTTCTCTTATTCAAATAGAAGTTGGAGTACAGTGAAATGGTTCAAAAACTTGAAGAACTCAGGATTGGGAAAGACATAGCAGACCATCCTAGTCTGTTCTTCTGCTAGACCTTGTTAGACTCTATAAATTCCCTCATTCCTCAGCATCTATGTTAATTGATGTCAGAATAAGAATTGCGTCTATGAGAGCAAGAAAGAATTGCATGTGACAGGACATGCTGCGTGTTGCGTATCATCTGAAGAGAAAATCTGGCCTTTTCTCATTCAGTGACATTTTCAGCACTGCCTCAGCTTTGGTGTGGTAGCTGCAGACCAGGCTGTAGTTTCTGTCTCGTTCCATGCAACTGGCAGATGTTTGTCCACGGAAGATAAAAACAGGTATCCTGTCATGTCTCCTCTACATCAGTAATTTAGATGCTTGGCTGTGTTTAGTACTGTGCTTGGGTAAACCCGACAGAATGTGCAATTTCTTGTCTGATACACTATTTACTATTTTTGGATGTACCAAAATGTAGCTTTAGAAGTGTAAATATTTGGGGATGGAGAAGAAAACAGGAAAGGTAACAAATACAGTTTTCTATATTCTTGTTGTTGAAAGTGGAATATAATGTTGATTCATGTTATCATCCTATTTTTGCTGTAATGCATTTCAGGGAAGATCAAATTACCTTTATTCATGTCTCTTTCACCACTACTCCGGAGCAGTACCTGTACATACTACAGCCTGTATAATCAGCCACAAAATATCTAGTTTTCTTACATAGCTGGCACTTTCTGAAGCAGAAAAGTAAAAGCAATGATAAAATCATGGCATTCTGCAGGGCATCTCTTGCCTATTCTTGTGCAAAGAACTTGTGCCTTGAAGGACTGTAAATTAGATGGCAGAAAATTGTGTGGGTTGCAACTCAGGTTAAATGCCTCCAACTATTAAAAGCATGCCACTGCAATCAAATGTGAGTTGCCTCAGAAAAAGAGAATTTAACATCTCCCCCTCCATATGCAAAACATATGCTCAGTGTTTCTTCCCTCCACTATTTAACTAAACCCTGGGAAAATTGGACTTGTACATATCTGTTTTCCTACCGCCCTCTTTCTTTCTTCTGATTTCTGATATGATCATGATTTTTGTGAGATTGCTGGGGATATTGAATGAGTTCTTAATTTTTGAGAGAGGTCAGTGATTAAAATACCTGCTTTTCTGTCTGCGTGTAACCACTCTGATAGGTGCTATAAACATGCTTATTTTTCACTATGATATTTTTCTTTGTAAGATAGAGTACTTTTTTGCCAGCATTTTGCAGAATGAACAAGAATTAATAAATGTTTTCTTAGCTCCTGTAAGCTGCTAGAGATATCCCTTAGATTTCTACTGAAAGACCAATGAATCATTAGCACCACAGGAGAGAATTGTAATGAGTTCTGATTAATCTGTAATACACCACCACTCCAGCATCCTTTGTTAATGGAATTTTTGATTAGATTAATATTTGAGTTATCAGAGGTTTCATCAGTTCCTTCTGTAAAAGCCGGGCATGCAAGTGATATTACCCATTGGGGAGTATTTAGTTGGCAGAAACTGTAGGGGAGCAGTCCAATCTTGGCATCTCAGTCCAGAGCCTTCCGGAATCTGTCCCTTCTTGTTATGATTTTCTTAAGATTCTCTTTCAAATATAACAGTGTATATATATATATTTAAAAAAATTTATACACACACACACACACATATGCATACACATACATACATACATACATACATATATATGTATATATGGTTTTTATATTGATATATTGTTTAATATTTATATATTCTATATTTACCAGTTTCTACTACAGAGATGCCTTCCCTACTTAGTCTTTTCACAGACTGGTGCTTGCATTTTTTTCCTTTTCCGGCAGGTATTTTCAACTGCTTAGCAGGTTGACTGATAGGGGATTAGACGGGCAGTGGGTATATGGACTGGGAACTCTGCAGCACAATTTCAATTTCCCTTCTGGAAGGTAGGCAGAGGTCAAAGGCCAAAGCTTCCTTCAAAAACTGCCACAGATCTGACTGGAAAATGGATGGATGGGTAGATGTGGGCAGCATCTAAATGATGCACTAATTTATCTTTCAGAGGAATTATAAAATAGGTCGTGTCTAAAGTAGTTCTGCATTTGTTTATACATATCCTCTCCTTTTATTGAAAAACTCTTCCATTATTTAGCAGAGAAAAATAAACTGTACTTACCAAAGAACTATTTGATATATTTTGTTTACTGGTATATTTACAAAATAGTGAAGAATATTTACCAAATGTTTCAGAGCAAATTTCTTGCAGCGCAAATAAAGTTCTAGAGAACACCTCTCTATAAATGCAAACTTCCTCCAAGTGTTTGATAAACTAGAATTTTTTTTAATTATGCAAAATAAGCTGCTACTACTGCTGAAATTATGAGAGAGATCAAGCACTGCCTGCAGGAAAGATGCAGGTAGTTCTACATAATAACAATAAGTAATCAGGGAGACTAGAAGTGAGCAGAATAGGGAAAGTGTCCCAGAAATTAAAACGTACTGTACACAAACCCCTTTTAGAGACCTAGCTTTCCAGTGACCATACATAATAAATTTTACAAGCGTGTCTGCAATTTCTGCATGCAAGAGTTGTGAGTTTAGGAAGCTTCCTGGCAGAGTTGTGGTATCTGCGGAACACAAGGGTGCAAGCAGCAGTGCAAGTTTTTATGTGGGTAACACAGCTTCTCAGGTCTTCAAATGAGAGCTCATAGGTTCATATTTTGTGATAAAAAAGTCTTACAAATATTTGCCATTCTGTAGGTGTGATGAGACTGAGTCATCTCTATCTTCTGTGTGGATTTGCCTAAACTCTGCTCTGTAGAAAATGCTCCCAAAAGACAAAAATAGCTTTAAATCCAAGAGCCAGACTCATCTTGAGTATAAATTATAGCAATTAGTATTTTGAAGCAGAAAAAAAAATCTCAAAATAGTGTTCATGTAAACAGAAACTGACCTAAAGTTTGTAAATTTTACTCTGCCTGATTTTTCTCCACTTGCAGTCTTTCCATTCCTTCTCTGGTTTAACCACAGCCTTTCCTTCAGGCTTAGTTTTCTTCCCAGTGATTCGGTGGCTAGGGAACAATGTTTGTGTTCCTGTCCAGAGAAGGGTTTTTATCCTTCACCTCCAAGGGCTGAGTGCCTCTCACTTCTCTCAGCCATTTCTGCTGTCCAGATTTGCGTTCTTTCTGTAAGTTTCCCTTCCCAGTCCTTCTTCTTCCTTCCCTCTCTACACTCTTCTTGCATCTCAGCCCCAAGAAAATGCTTGCTATCCCCAGAAACCTCACCATGACCCAATGGCAGAAGCAGGACAAAGCAGTAATGAGTTTCCCACTAACATGCATCTCCACTAATGTGCTCTGTTACAATATAACTTACACAATACATGTGTGCATTACACAGTAAGAGACAAATTAATAGTAAAGCAGAGAGTGGTCAATACATCAAGACATTGCAGGTTTGCTGAAAAGTATAAATACATTAGGGAATCAGCAGAAATCTAGTAATGTTGGCTGTGCTGTGAAGCCTGCATAATTTACAGAGGATAAAAAGGTACACAGCTTTTATTCACTAACTGCTTCTTCGTGATTGTGTTAAGGTTGATGGCAAAGCTTTCCCTCATTTCATTAGAACTGGACTTGGCCTTAGTTGCTTTTACTTAAAACACTCCAAGGAATAAAAAGAATGATCAGAGTTGCAGCGAAACGGGTTGCTCACTGGATGCAAAAGAAAAAATGTCAATAAAGTGGAAATATATTTACCATTATGATATATGGTCTTCTGAATCTCAGGCTTGGGTACTATGCATGGTTTTGGCTGTTTTTATAGCCACTTGTTATATCAGCAAGCTGAAAAGCAAGACTACACATTAGCAATGATCGGCTCATTGCCAGTAAAAAAAATAGATTTTATGAAAACAAGTGCAAAAAAAAAAAAAATTTAGTTGAGGGATAAATGACTGTGAGATTACAACTGATTTTTTTTTCATTTTTTTCCTCTGCACATATTAGTATACATTGCAAAATAATATAAACATGAGTTGTTCTATTCTGCTTGCAGGAAAAGTCAGGAATTGTAATTCATGGTTGCTGCTGGAGGCAGTAGAGGCTTGAGCCAGATATATGATGAATTTTCTTTCCTCCTAGTTCTTAAACTGCAGAACAGTTTGTTGTATAATGATCAGGCACTCATTCCCACGTGACTAGCAAGGAATGATTTTTAAAGAAGATGCCTCCCCTCTCTTTTCTTGATGAAAAGTGGAAAGAGAAGTATTCTCACTTCCTTCCGCTGTTTTGCTCACCTTCATATCACAGCTATTGTTTTGTATGGCTCTAGTTTCTCTTGGCAGTTTTGTGTGTACTGTGAGGTTTCAGAGCTGACATTTGAGGGTTCATACATGTTCAAATGTAATACAGTAATGCAAAAAGAAGCAAAGACAATTTAGAGACTTTATTAAGCCCAACAACATGACTGTCCCAGGGGATTATTTGCTGGCAGTTGTAGTAGTGGCAGGTCGTTAGGAAGAGAATAGATGGGTGCTTTGGTTTGTCCTCTCACCTTCCTGCTACAGCTATTTCCATATGCTTTGAAGGCCTGTGTGGGCTTCCAAGTAGTTGACTGATCTGGTTTTGATTGTATTTATGCTCACTTATGTAATCTGGGGAAAAAAAAAAATCAACAAACCAAAAACCCAAACATTTTTTTACATCTACTTAATTTCTAATATTTTTTGTCATCTCATTTTCTCTCCAAGGAATTTCCAAGACAGCAAAGCTCACTATTAGATGGAAGTATAAACAATTGCTCTCTACTAATCATGTCTTGTGCAAAAAAACATGTAAATGTACTTCATAATTACACAAAGGAGGAAGGATCAGAAATTCAGCCGTAATTTGGTATCCAGTTCAAAACATTAGGGATCAATTTGGAAATTCACATGGATGTACTTCAGAGTTAAAGTGAGGTCTTAGGACATGGATGTGTGCTAATTATGGGCTTAGCAGGTTGATGTTATTCCAAAGTCATGGATATACAGAACAGATCTTTGGTCTTCTATGGACAGCTCTGTCTTAATTTTTCCTTGTTTTATCTCATGTAAAACAATGCTGTGGAAGTGTAATGGTGGCGATACTGTAGATAGCTATGCTTAATTAGTGCTATTCTTGTATGGTACCTGGCTTTAAAAATAGCATAGTTCATGTAAATAATTTTCTTTCATGTATTGTCATGTTACTCTTTTAGAAGTTTACATGCTTTTAACTTTCAACTTCAGGTTTATTTTGATCTTTTAATCTTCTTCACTAGCATGGGAAGGACAGTAAATCATCCCATCACTTCATTAAAACAACAGAGTAATGAAGCTCCTTACATGGATAGCACTGGCAATCAGATCCAATAAGAAAAGCACAGAGAAGAACTAATGGCCAGGCTAGAAACGTAATTGATTAATTTCTTTGGACTTTTAATTAGAAATATATCAATTTTAGATGTTCAGTTTACCTCACAGAAATGAATCATCTCTCTCAAGTTGACTTTCATATGCTTTTTCTCCTCAAAAGGATCATATCCTAGTTATGTTCTGTAATTCAATCTAGTTTTCCATACATTTTTTTCCTACCCTACTCTATATGCAAGGCTGTTGTCCACATTTTATGTGTTTTTGTTTGTTTGTTCCCAAACCTGTATATGGAAATTTTCAGGTAGAAATAGACTTCAAGTCTTTGGATGCACAGACATAACTTTCCACTCACTGCACCAGTGCTGGTTCCCAAAAGCTCAACCAACAGGATGAAACGTTTCCTTTTTTTTGCTGGTTCAGGAGACTCCTGTTTCCAGGGCTTTGTCACCTCACCAGCATGCTCAGGAGAGAAATTGCACTCTGCTGTTTATTGTTTGCAGTGCAGAGATATGCAACCATTTTACGAAAGCTGAAGACCACCAAAACTGTTGGGATTATGCAAATAGCTTCTGGATTTTGTCATTTAGCTGAGATGGGACACTTGGTGCTTGTCCAAGTGTCACTTCCAAACAATCACAGACCTATGGATTTGTCTGACATGAAGAGACTGTGCTTTCTTTGGTGTTTGCCTTTAGGTTGTGTATTGGGTGTAAGTGTCTTGGAGATTTGTTTGGTCTTTCTCACCATTCCGAGGTAGATTTAATTAGCAATAAATTAAATTAATCTTCCCCAAGTCATGCCTGTCCTACCTGTGATGGTAACTGGTATATCACCTCCTTGTCCATCTCAGCTCCCAGACTTTTCCATCACACTTTGTCCTCCTGTCCTGTTGAGTAGGGGGTATGAGGGAGTGCTTGAGTGGGCACTTTCAGCCAGCCGAAGTGAAATCCACCACAGGGTTGTAAAGTTAGTTATTTTTATAATTGGGAGCTTTACTTTGTGAATGAGAAGTAAAAGGTGTGGGGAAAATATGCAGTGATCCTGAAGGAATACGTTTTCCCCTCCAGCTGATCTCTTGGATCAGATGTCTTGCAGACTTCCTTGACATGGTGAATTTGCTTTGTGGTAGAAGGGGAGTCAGTGAACCTTCATTCTCTAATGAAGTATTATGGGAACTCCAAGTAGTTTCCCTGAATATCAGCTGTGAAAACTGTAATTACAGCCATAAAGTAGCAAAAACTTCAGTAGAAAAGCTCTAGGGTACTACTTGTAATCTGTGCTCTCTTAAGAAGCAGCTGTATTTTGGGGGAGTTTAAGAACATCTGGATACAGATGAATCTGTTCAGTAATATAGGGAATTCTTCTACTCACCTGTTCTTGAATTTTTCCAAGACTTTTCTTGTGTTCTGAACCACCTGGAACAGTGTAGTGTTAGAGAGAGAGATTAATATCAGTTGCTTTGTTAGTCATTCACTTCTAAACTAAAGAGGAAAGTGGGAGAGAGGAAAACCAGTTTTTTGACAACTATATAGCTGAAGGTTTGTGCTTATTAGAGTGAGATGTTTTAGCAGTAAACAATTAGTAAACACAGAAGCATTTGCTGTCCAGCACTACTGATATGTCTCACAGTAAGAAAAAAAGTTAGTGAATGCTACAGGATTCTGATGCAAACATTGAAACATTGTTCCCTAAACACAATATTTGTCCTTTTATTTCCTTTCCCTGTTACCCAACACCCAGATTTAATGGTCTGGCTTAAATCTTGTCTTTCAGACTGTGGAAGTACATTTGAAATGTCTGTAGTTCTGTAAGTTAAATGCCTTTGAATTTATTTCTGGATTACTTGAGTGCTTGAACAAATTAGAATAACACCCCTCCTCCTTTTTCTGTATTGTGTTTTTGTTTGTTTTCGAAGCTGAATTGTTCATGAAGGTATGTTTTTCAAATACCTTTCTGCATTTTACTTTCTAATTACATGACAGAGATGGAGTTATTAATGCTATAATAAATTATCTGACTAAGTTTGCTGGAGGGTACTCCATTTCTTTCTTAACTTCCAACATTTATCAAACCCTAAACTGCTAAAAATTAAATTGGGCCCTTAGACATAACATTTCCTTACCAGTGTTGTGTTGCATCTGACACCAACATCCAGGGGTTATATTGAGTATTACTAGATTGGCATAAGTAAAAATCAAACTAAAAATTATATCTCATTTCTTAAACACGAGATTTTTTCTTTACTTATAGGCATTGCTTTTGCTTGTCATCACAGATTAAAATTACAGCAAGGTGCATCAGTATGCTGTACAAATGACGCTTAATATTATCAACTGTCAGGTCTAATAGATATTAAAGACAGTTCTTGTCCCATGTTACCTTGACAACATGTGTTGGTTTTGGCCTTCTTTGTCAATTCAAATTTTTGGCTTCATAGAATTTAATTAAGCTACCTTTTTTCTTCTTTTTCTGAAAAGAAACTATTTGGGGGATGCCACTGAAATTTTAAATGTATTCAAATAAAGCTGTTAGGAAGTGGATGCTATAACAGGTTTTTTTTAATATTACTTACTGAAAAGTGAATTTATCTTACCTTCTTGTCATCTGTTTTGCTTTGAGGTTTCAGCATGCTGTAAAGTCATCAAGACCCATTCACTCCAGCTATTTTCCCCCTGTACCCACCAATCATTTCTCTAGATTCAGTCCTGGAGTTTGTAAGAAGTCATTATTTCCATCTAACCAGGGACCTATCTTCAAGTTACTTCTTAACTGAAGATCTGTGCTTTTTTGGAAAGCACCAGGCTTAATGTTAGTGTTTCTAGTGCTGCAGAGCTAATGTCAACCCATGATAAGGTGCTTCAGTGGTTCACTGCCTCCAGTGTTAAAAATAACCTCCTTATTTTCAGACTGCATTAATCTTACTTCAGGTTTTGGCCATTCATTTATGATTCTTCCATTATCAAATTTTTCTGCTTCATGTATTACTGTAAAGACAGTAATCAAGTCACTCCTTCATATTCCTTTAGATCAGCAAAACAGATTGATACTCCTTTTTATGTCATGCTTTCCTGGTTTTTTTAGGCTCCAATTTGGTGTTGCCTTTTGAATATTCTTCAGTCTTCCACATTTTTTCTGAAGTATGAAGAGCCAGGCAGGACCCACTGATCCAAAGTCACTTTGATTCAGTGGCAGTTCAAAGACACTTGGACCATCCTAAACCTACTCAGTATTTGCTGATCTATGCACATCCAAGTGCTCTTTTTGACCTACACCATTGCAGAGTGTTGGTCAGGTTCCTCTAAGTAGGTGCAGGACCCATAGATGCTCATCTTCGGACACTGTTCCTCTGGAGAGAGTCACCACTCAGTAAATCTAATCTTTGCTTCGCTCCTAGGAACAGGAGTGTCATAGTCTACATGGAGATGTAAGAAAATTGGGGGGGGGGGGGGGGGGAGAAAAAAGGCAGATAGTTAAGTTCAGAGCTGTCATTACAAAATTTAATCACATCCCGATTTTGCAGTAGAAGATGAGAAGAAAAATCCAACTTTGGTGTCTGCGTTGACTCTTATCTATACAGATTATTTTCCTCTAATTTACTTTAAATTCTGGGTTTACTGTCACTTAAAGTCATTCTTTATTTATTGGTCTGCTGCTCAGTAAAAGGGTAGCAAAAGTGACAAATCATCTACCAAGCTGGAGTATAAGTGATCTTTTAATAGGGTTTTGTTTTCAAAATAGATATATGGAATGACAAAGCAAATGACTTCTATGTAGCAACTTTGTTTCTGTTTATTTCTAGCCATTGCCATGCCAAGGGAAATACAGACTTTCCCCTCTGATGCAGCTCAGCCCACTTGCTACTGTTGTAGCAAAGAATTGTATTTGTGACTGCATTTGTGCCTCTAAATAACTTATTTTGATAAATACCTGATAGGCCATGTCCCAGTTTCTGGAAAGCCTTTTAATATTTAATTCTGCTATTTTCATGGACATACATTTGAGGTGAAGATTTTTTATCAGGGAGGCATTTCTTCAGTTCTGTTCAAAGAGCAAAGGGGAAAGTGTCATTGTGGTGGCATATTCAATTATTGCCACTTAGAATGGGAATACATGCTCATTTTTGACTTCAAGAACCTGATATAAAATAGTGAAAAAAATTGTTTCTTTGCCTGTGTTCACCTGTGTTTTAAGAAATAAATCAGTTGTGCTATTCACATAAATTCAGCAGGTTTTTAAGGTTTCTGTAACCATTTTGATCTGGAAGGAGGAAGAGGGTTTAGGATTTTTTTTGGTTGTTGTTAGTTTATTTTGTTTTGGTGGTTTTTGCTGTGTTGAGGAGGGTCGTTTTTTCCTTTATTTTGGGGAAAGGAAGGAAGGGAACTTTTTTCTTTTTTTTTTCTTTTATGTTGGCAACCAATATATGCGTTCACAATGGTACCAAACATCCCCAGTCAGAAATGAGCTGTCGTGATCTATACTGTTCAACTGCCTTTGCCTATGATTGGGCCATCTGCCTTATTTTTTAGTACTTTTCAAAGAAAAATGCAGCGGTTGGGACTAAAAACAAGGAGGAGAAGACAGAAATTACCAAGTTGAGCATAACAAAGTAAGAACATAATCTGAAATTATTTGACAGTTTCAAAATATTACTTATTGGTGTTCAATAAATAAATGTTATCAGTTTTCTGCAAGTGCCACTCAGTTTGGCTGTAATTTCTTAACTAATGGCTGTTATGAATCATAGACTAGATTTAATCCTGAGGAGAGATTTATTGGAGAAAGAGGCAGAGTGCATAGACGAGCAAGGAACACAATTAACAAACCAACCAAACAAGACAACAATAACTTGTGTATTACAAAACTGCCTTAGAAAGTTGTTTTATATTTTCCCCCCTCTCAGACTGCATCCTTTACTTGCTTTGCCAGATTAATTTGGACAGCAAGGATGAGACATCTGCCACTGCAAACTCTGTATCAGCATAGGGAAAGCTGCCCTTGACACAGCAGATCTAAGAGATTCTGCAGGACAGGAGACAGCTTGTTGCATTCATGTGCAAAGAACTATTTATGTTCAAGCCTTCCTGTTTTAGTCCTAAATCTCTCCCTTGAAATTTGAAAAAGCAAATAGCAATTAACAAGTGCACATGTCTTAGAAAAGCCTTATGCTTATACTTTAGAAATGTAAGCTTGATAAATCATCTTCTTCCTGACATATGTAGGAATTATATGCATATCTTGGAAAGTATTGTGACAGCTTTGAAGCCATGTTTAAGATACATTTGTGAAGCACAGATCGTGTCTGAACTCTGAAAGATTTGGAGCAATTTTTGGTCTGTAAGGAATATAATCATATAAAAGCTCTACCAGTGAAACTGGAAACCAGTTGTTAGCCCAGTGTAGATTTAAGAGTGAGTTTGAGCTTTGAAACTTACAGGTAACACACTCTTTTGAGCTGGGACTCTGGGGAAGTCTTAAAATTATTACAGATTTTACTTGATTTTGTACTACAGAAATCTGGGCCTCAAATTAGCTCAAAAGGCCTGGGTTGTATCTGTGGAAAGATTCCTGTCAGACTCAGTCAGCCTGTTTTGAATCCCATGATACCTCAAGAGGTTTTAGGCTAAAAGAATTAGTAATAAAATTTTTATCACTTTCTGCTCTTGTCCCTTTCACCAAAGGTACTATTTGATTTTGCAGGAAAGGACTCTTCAAGTCCTGGAGCTCAGCCTGTGTGTGGCAACTTTTTGTTGCTGGTGACAGAGTGATGCCACTCTGGCAAAGGCCTACAAGAAACATTCCAGGGTTAGTTCTTTGTCCTGGTCCTCCTTTGCCTTCCAGCAAGTGTTGCACTATTTTTGAGAGTGCATTAGCCAGTGGTTTTAAAATAATGGGGGAAAGCAGAAAGGGAGAAAACAGTGGACTCATGCTTTCCCCTTAAAGGTAGGCTGAGCATATTGCACTGTTGGATTATTTATTGGTTTTAATATCTGTTTTTATAGCTGCGAACATTTTTCCGTAGTACTCAAATACTGAGAAAGTATTCTGTATGTCAAAAAGGGTAGCCTTCAGTTAGTATAAAAGGGTGAAGATCTGCACCTTTCTGCATAATTGGGATTGTGCCAGAAGTTGGCTGAATATCCTCAAGGGAGACAGCAAAACGCTGATAGCACCATCAAGGAAAAATCTTAGGAGTAGTCAGTGTTACAGACTTTTCATCAGCAGTGAGTATTTCTGAACATGGTTCTGCATATGCCTTTCTGCTGTGTGTAGCTTGAGTAATAAATATTCACATTTATGCCACTTCTCAAAACATCATATGAGAACTTTCAGCCAAGAAAATTCATAAGCAGAAGCAGAGAGGGAGTCTTGAGCTGCCAGAATATAAAAAAGGAGCGAAATATGTTTTGATGTACATTTCGAAAGAAATACAGTGGGTGTTATGTCAGAAAGTAAAACACCATGACACTGCACTCTGTATTTACACATGCTAAAGGCAAACTGTGCCTGGCCACACAGTTCTTCACCTGAGGGCTCCTAGCTTTGCCATCAACCTCCACAACTGTTCCAGAGTCAGCTCACAGGCTTGTAACAGCTCGGGAAATCCACAGGGCCTCCGTACAGGCTGATGAAAAACAATATTGTACAGGGGCAATGCTTGCCCCGCTTCTCCACAGTGGTTTTTTCTCTTTCTGTGTAAGGCACCATGTTCTTTTAGGGTAGGCTTAGTGGAGAGACCCATATTTTTTGCTATTTTTTATGAGATTATTAACTACCCTAGGAAAATAAGCTAAGTCAATGGAGACAGGAGTACTCAAATTACCTACAAATTTGGTAAACATAACAAGCATTGTTCTTGCAATGAAACAAAGCTTTTATTTTAATATCCCCACTAAATCCTGGCCAAGAAAAAAAAAAAAGTGTTTCATTTGCACTGTTTTAATATGAGACCTATTTCAGTAATTATTTTGTGCTTATTTTTGTACTGTAGAACATCTTGTAACTGCAAAAGCTCCTTTCATTTTCTCTGAGAACTCAGTCTCTCTCCTAGTATTAAGAAAATAACCTTGCTCAGCAACTTTGTGGCATATCAGTAGTGTGTACTTTGTCCTGGTTGGGAAATGCATCAGTTTGCTGTGCAAAATCTATTTAACATTTTTCCCATACATAGATTGTGCAGGCTGTATGTCCTGAACGTATTTGGTTTTGTCACATTTTTTTTAGCAGGAGAGCAATAACTTGCCAAAATTTTGAATTTATATGAAGCAGTATTTTGAATAATAAGTTATATAAACAGAGATAGAATAAATCTTTGATGTCTTTCATGGGTCCTTAGGTAACAATAGTAACTGTCCTGTCAAGATGCTTGATTATTTCTTTAAATTGTTTTGTATATTCTGTGCTTCCAGTGAGGTGTAATTTAGAAAGCTGCCATTTAAATCCACATATCTTACTGTGATATTAAGTGTATTTAAACCCCATAAAATGCCTTCTAATTTATTTTTCATTTAGTCTATTTAATAAAATAGCAATAATGTTCTTTCAAGTGAAGGTTATGGAAGGAAAATTGCTCTTACTTTTAAAATATACTCCTCAATTTGCTGTACCATTTATTGCACTGCAGAAGTCATTTACCCTCTGGAACATTCACTTAGAATAAAATTATTGCCTAATTTCTTTAAAAAACACTGGAGATTGGTCATGTTCTTCATAACTTTAAATGCAGTTTTGTACATATTTAATGCTTCATGGTCATGCTTAGCAGTAAATCAAAAATTTAATTTATCCTTGGTGTTGTTTTCGATTTGCTTTCTGAAAGCTTTGTCTTCTTCTGAAGTCTTTGGAGAGGTAATAAAGAATGACAAAAACTGTTATAATGATGATCCCTAAGTTATCTTACAGTGTTTTATGTTCCACTCCTGTTGCTCTCAGGTTTGTTCTTACTACAGGAGAAACCAGTTTTAATATAGCTTATATTGTTCTTGAAGATGTATGGGGAAGGCAAACTTGGTTCACCAGTGCTGCTGGGAGGTCGTTAATTTCTATGAACCCACAAATTTTGAGGACATCTAGAAAGAAACATTACAATAGCTTTTAAACGTCTTGAATTTGGTCCAAGTCCAAGTATCATTTCTGTGTTGGAAACCTTCTATTCTCTTTTCTTCTTTTAACCTCTGTGTGAAAGGCTTTTCTTCAGTCAGTGCTGTATTCAGAGAATGAAAGTCCAAGGCTGAGCATTGGACTTACACCTGTGACATCTTTAGTATTTAATTTCCATATTTCATTGATTTTCATATAAAATCCTCTCAATTGACAGGTAACAATGTGTGTTTTCTAAAGTACTAATCCTAAATATACCTCTGGGAACTCTAAATCCTGTGGTGCTGCAACTCGATGTTGCTGTGGTTAAATGATATTTTTTTCATTGTATATTTGCCCTCCACTCACACCTGTGCAATCCTGCTATTTTCAGTCAATACAAGCATCTGCAACTGCTTGGAACTGCTGATTTGGTACACGAGAGCAGACCTAAAATCAGTTTGCCTTTGTTGTCCTGCAAACTGCGGCCTTGGTTTATGCACCCTTCTGGAGTAGTTTTGCTGCTGTTTGGTTGAGTGTTACACTTTGCACAGTATTTTACAGATTAAAACCCCAAACAATACAGCCCTTCCCCATGCTGTGGAAAGAGATACTTTCAAAAGCAGTTCAGTTTAGGGATGCAAGGGAGTATGAAAATTATCCTTGTTTGACTTTCAGCCCGGGTTTAAGATTTTTGCCTCAGGCCTCTTGCTATTGTCTTTGGTCAGTTCTTTTCCTGAATTCCTGTGATTTATGCCTTAGGCTCTTAGTTTTTCCAGCTATATCTGCTTGGTCCCAAAGACTTGCATCTTGGTCCAGGAAGGTTCAGTGGTATGGAGCTTGAGTGACTTCTGCACTCTCAGCTACTTTGGGACTTCTAAAGATTCCATTACAACCAAGAAGTGCCTACCTTCTTATTCAAAATAGAGAATCAATCCATTTGTTACACTTTCCCATCTGAAGTAAGGTCTGTTCTTCCACAGGTGTTAAATGCCAGGAATAATAGTAATTTCTATTATTTATTTACATGAATTGAGAGTACAGAGTTTCAGTTAGGAAAGTTATTGATCTTCCTTATAATTGTCCTGTTACTTGTTTATCTTGCCTCTAAATTCTCTGCCATTCATTGAGTGGCTCCTAAACATCATTTTTCAATATTATATCCTGCTAGAAATTAGAGCAAATAAAACTTGAAAGATACAGATAACTGGTCTAATACTGTAAATGACAGTGGCCTTAACAAATTAATTGGGTTGAAATAAAAATCTGTCAATATTCACACATCCTGCTTGGAATTAAGAAGATGAGAATTTTCTTCTTCTGTACATGGCCAGGTGTGTTGATGGAGGTTGTGTGGTTTGTATGTGAGGGGGAGGGTGGTCCCATGGCCAAATGTAGCTGTGAAGATTTTTGGTCAGCCTGGATAAACAAAGAAATTGTATTATTTTTATTATATGGGTATTATATATATTGTTAGGTTAAGAAGGGACAAATATCTCCTAAGAAATGAAAAAAATACTGGGCCATGCATGAAGTGAAAAGGAAGAAATAACTGGTAGCAAAATATAAACATGGATGAAATAAAAGTCTAGACTCTCATGTGCTGCTTGTGGTTGACCATAAACCTCTCGCTGTATAAGGAATATTTATATTTGAAATGCAGAGCCTTTCTTTCTATTCATATTCTGATGAAATATTTTATTAAAGTTTTTTCAGAACCCACTTGTGATTTTCAAATTGTTTCCAAGGAATTGAGCACATTGTGAAAGTTGCTGCTTTAGTGACTCTTTCTCTTTGTGAAAGTTACCTTGGAAAATGTCTTTCAGTAATGATGAAAAAAGAAGGATCCTTTCTCTTTGTGTGGGAAGGTAACTGAAGTGTTGTAGCAAATGGATGTCTAATTACCTCTGATGGTAAGACAAATGCCTGTATTCAAGTCTTTAGAATGCTTTCCTGCACTTAGGTACAGACAGAAACACCTACAAATCTGTTTTCAGGACAACACTGTGGCTTCTGCTGTAGTTCGTGAAGAACACACTGGTTTAAATATTTCTTTCTGTTTCAAAAATTACATTATTGCACTTTGGCAATACTGCTTATCCTGTTGTTCCTAAATTATTTATGAACTTTCCAAAATACCTATCACTTTGTGGTGCCACTACAAGCTCCACAAATGGGCTCAGATTTAATTTAATGAGAATTTCCTGTCTGTACAGAACAGCGTGGGTGTGTGTTTAGAGATGCACAAATTTGTGTGGGTTTTAAAGCATGATGATTTGTTCTTTTTGTGTTTGAAGATTAATGTTTAATTCCCAAGCTCCTGACTTTTTTTTACTAGGCATTAGGAGCACTTTTGGTATATATTGCATGAGCATTTGATTTCATATGGCTTGCAAAAAAGCGTTTCTTTTAAAGTTGCATAAAGGGGAATTAGGCATTATCTGAAGTCAGAGGTGTAGATGGATAAGAGTAGAATGGCACTTACTCACTTCCCCTTGTGAATGTATTAATTCCACCTGTCTATTATTTTTCCATCTTATGCCTTCCCCTTTCCAGTCCATTGTTACATACAATGGTGTAATCTTCACATATTTCCCAAAAGGAGGGCTGCATTAAGCTAACTTTTGCTTTATTGAACCAAAAGTTATCACAGGAAACCTGTCCTCTTCTCTTTCTCTCTCTTTTTTTGGTTTTGTTTTGGTTTAGTTTTGCTTAGTGTTTTGTGTAGATGAAGCTCAGAGTGTAAGAAAACCTGTCTGTGGGGATGCCAATTGTTTAATTATTCAGCTGCTAGAATCTGTTATCTAGCTGCCTCAGGTCTCCTGGATTTTCGGTGGTATTTATGACTGTTGGACAAATTGTGTTTATGGTGTTCTCCTCTCAAGTTTGCTTGGATTTTCAGAATTAATGCCATCTTTTCCTGAGGATCAGAGTGGGGCAGTGCTTTTGGAGGCCGTGATAGCAATCCCTGAGAGCAGCTTCATATCACACAGAAGTAGTCAGTGCTCTTCAGTCTCTTATCATGAAACCATGATAGGGATGCTGTACCCTGTTTTCTTCAGCTTGAGAAAGAGCTTGGGAATACTGTGGTGTTGAGAAAACATGAAGGAAGTGTATCTAAGTTAAAGTAGGTGTGGGTAGGAATTGCTTAGCACACCTCTGCTCCCTGTAAAATGGATTGCAAGAGGAAGCTTGCCTTCCTTTGTCAGACACAGTCCAGCTTGCGGTTGAGGTATCAGTAGGCTCTATAACAGCTTCCTTCTTTGAAAGGTATTTTTGTAAGAAACAATTAACACCTTGATAGCAGTGTTGGTTGTTTCTTCGTATCCTTTTTAACAATAGTGTTATTCTGCAGGAAATGTTTAATTTGCACCTGCCATTGGTTGTCATTTCAAAGCGGTTAAAGCAGAACTCTTCATCTCCTCTCTGTTACTGCCAGGTACAGCATTTGTAGTAGCTGTGGGGAGTATCATCTCTCTGCTGTTTTTTGGCCTATAACCTTGATCTCATCTCAGTTTTGTTTACCTTTTATATCCCAGCGTCTGCTTCCTTCTTACATGATTTTGTTTTTACACAAGAGCTCTAACATGCAGCTTTTGTTAGCCATGTGCAAATCTGAAAGTCACCACATTTCACATCCCAATATTCTATTTTCTATTCTTGGAAGATGACATATTTTCTAATCTCCATCTACTCACATCTGCTGCCCAAATATTTTTCGTAACCTGTGGCTTGGAACATTTTGCCTGCTCTCAGCTAACCTCCCTTTCTCCAGCACATCAGCATCAAGTGCTCATTTTTTCTGTCAGTGATGCTGGAGGCCTTTCCCAGCCTATGTGTTGTTTGTGTGCCATCACGACGTCGTGTCCTGTTTGAGACAGGCAGTGACACAAGGATTTTGTCACTCACGTGTTGGCGTGCTAATTTTTTATTCTATACTTCCTTGTATTAACTTGCATTTTATTAACACACAAGCCCATTCACCACTTTGCTTTTGATATGGATTCTTAATACCTTGTTTCTCCAGGAGAAGCCTGGCAGCAGTCAGGTGTCTGGGTGCCTGCCATCCTGATTACCTGGCTTCTCACCTCTCCTTGTCTTGTGCCGTGCGTTTGGGCTGAAAGGTCTTTAGGGCAGACACTGTCCTTTTTGTTCTGTGTTTGCAGTCTGATAGGGACTCAGGAAAGGCTCTCAACTTCTACAAGAGGTGAAAAAAAAAGCTCAAATGCAGGAATTATGTATATTGGAAAGGACTGGTTTACAAGTTGTTAGTTATATAATGGCTATTTTAATAGAAGAGTTGATTACTTATGAGGAAGGGATGATTTTCCTCTTTGTCTTTTCCCCTTCTCACACACATTGCTTTGAAATTTTTTTGCATACTAAGTTAGTGTTTTATTTACCTTATTGAAATATGCATCTACAGGCTGAACCCTTTTTTAGAAAAGGAAAGAAGAATGATAAAAAACAACCCAGATGATGTATACATTTTTATAGTTTGAGGGAACCCAAGGAAGTGAATTCTGAAAGTGAAGGGAAGAAAGATTGCAAAGCTTAGAAATTGCTATAAAGCAATCTTCACATAATTACATTGAACTACAAAAATCAGAATCACACTTTGAGATTTCTGTCAAATATAGCTTAAGAAAGCCATGTTTCTTTTGAAAATTTGTTTGTATATACAAAAGAAATATTTTGTGTAAAGTCAACTGTTCAGACTAATTGGATAAAATATTTTATTTGTACAACTATCCACTCTGAATAGAAGAAAAAAGGCAGTAATTCAGGCAAATTAAATTTGTCTTCCAAATGTAAATATCAACCCAATGGAGCTTCAACAGCTTTTTACTTTCCAACCTTTCTATGTGAGACCTCTCCTTGGCAGCCTGCCGTCTCAGGAGCCAGGCAATGATGATACAGTTCTCTATCTTAGAGGGCTTCATCTATGAGCTGCTTTTTTTACCTTGCTGAGTCTTTCTGTTTTGCATGGCTAGTTTTTTCTTATCTTTCCAGTTTTTCAAGTTCCAATAATTTGCTACAGCATTGCTGCTTTCTTCCCTTTTTGGGAACAGAACTACAGTGATATTTGCAGCCTATGAAGTACAATGTCACTTTTCAGGCTTCTGCACTTGGTTTTTGATTCGTTTTGGAGTTGGTTTTGCTGTCTTTATTGTGGTTGTTTTGGAGTGGGTGGGATTTTTTTGGGTTGTTGTTGTTTTGAGGGTTTTTTGTGGGTTTTTTTTCTTATTTTTGGTTTTGTTTGTGTTCTGGTTATTTAGCTTTTGTTTTTAAATGCTCTTTTTGCTCTCCACTAGAGATGTGACTTGCTCTATAACATAAAGCAACTGGCCTGGTATAGATGTGATCCTGCTTGCAACAATGGCTAATACTTGATGTGTCAGAGGTAAACAGGGCAGGAAAACATACAATTTTTCCTGCTGAAGGTCTGAAGCTATTTCTAGAGGAAGAATTCCTTTGTGACCTCTGTGGTGAAACCCTAACACCTGAGAGTGTGACACTGCCTCTTCACTCCAGCCTTCTTGCTTTAAGTGGGGGAAAAAAAAAGGTTTTTATTTTTTTACACGTTGCCAATCGCAAACTGATCATATAAAATTTCCTGTAGAAAACTAATTGAAAGAGAAGTAAATCTTACCTTGGTTTATAAATTTATAATTACAATTTATAAATTTATAAATTTATAATTACAAATTATAGTATTGTATGTTAGTGATTCATCTTTCTATTTCCTATACCAGTGACATAGATATTTTCAACTTATTAAAATGATTGTGCTACTGTGCTTGCAGTATTATTTTTGGTAGTGCAAAGTAGTTGCATTTCTATTTCAGGCCTGGTAGCAGCAGTAGATAATATGAAAATCTAGCTGTTGTTATCCTTGTAGTAAACAGGTGTGGCTCTGTAATTATACCCTTGTATAGTAGTTCAGCTTCTCTTCCACACACACAGAAAAGAGCATTCCACTATATAAGATTTCCATTTAAACTATGGTTGGAAAAACACATGGGAAAACTAGTTACTCCAATGTATTTTCTAAATTATTACGCATTTTCACCCCCATTCATTCCTTCCATTACAGAGATGATAGTAGTATAAAAAATTAATTAAATAGGACTTATTTGTGCTGTTTGCTGGCATCTATTCTATAAAGCAACCTGTCCATAGCCGTACTCCAGGTGATGGGCGAGGAACTGCTGTATATTGAGACCCAAACTTGGCTCACCCTGTGCAATGCAGGGCACCTGCTCTTTTCTCTTTTTCCCTCTCAGTGCTGGGACAGAGCAGCAGCATAGACTTCACTTGAGAGCTCTGTTTGTGAGACCTACTGCTTCCACATCACCTTCTTGCATCTTCCTTCCGTCTTCCTGAAATACTTGAAGTTCACATTTTGCTACTGTGGCAGTAAAAGTAAAACGTGAATAGGGAAAAAGATATGCCTTGCTATTTCTGAAATATTCTGAGCTCTTTATTACTTAGTGAAGGCTCAAGTGGATGTGCTCACTCTCTTTGAAATTTACTTTTTTGTATGTTCTAGTGTTTAGGAGTTAAGTTTGAAGCAGAGAGGAGTAAGTTTGAAGCAGAGACTGTGGTTCAGACTGTTATAGAGTCTCTTACGATGCATTTAATAAGTAGGAGACAAGGAAGTAACCAAGTTTTCCAGATGTTTTCAGATTGCAGAAATGAGGATTTGGTCAAAAGCGATACTGAGAATCAAAGGTTCTGAACTAGAAGAAAAGATGCACTTGTGTAGTGATTTGTTGCATCAGTAAAATTTTAGCCCTTTTTGACTGTCAAAATACTATTCCAAGTGCTTCTGGGAAAGTCAGTTCAGCCAAGGAGGACTGGGAAAGACTAGGGCACATTTCATTTACGTGAATGATAAGGCTGGGATCAATTTTTGCGGGCATCTCTTGACACAAAGTGTCCTTTTAGGAAAAAAACTGTGGGAACTGTGCTGTTGGTCTTTCCAATTGGATGCTTCGGTCACAAGCGGCTTCCCCTGTGAGGTGCAATTCTCAGATTCTCAGTTCTGGGGATGGGGGACCCTAGAATAATTCACCCTTCCTCTTCTGTTCAGTCACTGTTAGTCCTAGACACCACGTGGTATATTTGTGACACAAAAGCTTTCTTATATATTTGGCTGGAACAGGATGGAGGATCAAACATGCGAGGCTGGATTTTCAGAAGTGTACAAGTAATCTGGAAGCAGGTTCTTGGAAAAATCAATGGGAGTTGTGCTTCCAGGTCGTGTAGGTATTTTTTTTGTAAATCCCATTAAACCACTGAAGGCATTGTAAAAAGAAAACAGTCTTAGAGTCACTTAATTAATCTTAAGGAAGGAGGAAACAGAGAAACTCTCTCAGAGCATGCAGTATGCTTTTTCTTGCATGCAAACAGTTAGCTTCAGTGTGTGACCAAATTCACCCGTTACTGAACTCATGCACTGTTTGATTCTGTGATGCAGGCTGAAGTAGTTAGTTTTACTAACCAACTACTAACCAACTACTAACCATAAAGGGATGATAAACACAGAATATTCTTGAGTCCTTAAAACTGGCTACATGCTTCTGCTATGTTAATAACAGTTAAGCAGTCTGTTTGTTATGAGAATCATTTTACCTTGTTTACTCTGGAGAGATAATTGCCAAAATCTTAATTCTTCCCCACAAAGAACTTTCTGGGGATAAAATAGCTGTAAGGATGACAAAAAAACCCCAAAAAAAATCACGAAATGAGGAAAAAAAAATAAAACCTATAAAATGATGCTGTTAATGCCTTAATATTAATTTTATTTGCATCTGAACAAAAAGGCTCATTGCCTCTGCAAAATAACATACAGTTTCATAATGCTTTTCCCTGTGCTTTTGGAGAGCTGGCAAGGGATGGAGAAAGCTGCATGATTTTTAAAAATTGCAATGCAATGCAAAGGTTGACCCAAATCTTCCACACAGTGGAAGGTTTGAGCAAAACCATGTCAAAGGAGAGACAGTGTGGATTTGAAAGAACAGTATTGATGGAAAGAGCAAGCAGTTCTTGCTTTTGGTAGGGAAAAGACTGTGGACTTCATAGCCTGAAAGAGAAGCATTACACTGACTACTCCTCAGTTTCCACCACATCCCCTGCTTTCACTGCTCCATTCTTACCCTCATACAACCTAAAACTCAGTTTGAAAGAGAACCTTAAAGTTCTCCTTAGTTTATTTCCCTTCACCCCACTCCTGTTTCTTTCCGATGCCATTAGATTAAAAGCCAAACAGAGACACAAAACAAAGCAGAGGGATTAGAGAAATGAGTCATGCAATTGGAAATTTATAAATTAAATGAAGCCCTGGTAATGAATAGTACAAGTGCATTTGTGTGAGAGTAAGGAAAAAATAGTCCTTTTAAATAACAATCAAAATTCTAAGAGTTTTATTTTACTTTTCCTCCTCAATTTTACACTGATTAAGAGTTTCCTTTGTAGGACCAGTTCTGCTCCTATTCACCCTAGTTATTCTTGCTTTGAGAGGCACTTGCCATCAGTATTTGCTGTAGCTAGCAGAAACCAAAATGAGGTAGCATGTGTAGCAATCTTTCTGCAGTGCACTAACATCTAATTTAGAGATTTTCTATATAAATATTAAAGAATAAGCTATACTAGTCCTACTGTAGAAACCTTGATGGAAATTATGGGAAACCAGATACCATGGAGTTTACAGGTAGAAGCAGAATAATGGAAGGGATTCATTAATTTATTTTCCAGACTAAGCGATGCCAGTTTCCTTTTGATTGGAAATAATGCTTGCAGTTCAGAGATCACCTCTGAGCTCTGGTTATAATATGTTAGTGACATAAAATCATCCAGATCTAAATCATTTTAGAGACTGTGTTTTCTGATCTGTGGTATGCTCTGCTAGTGTCAAGTAATAAAAACATAAATCAGCTGCAGCTTTTCATCCTGCATGCATTTGTGCACAGCACATCCACTATTTTGACAGACAGAAGCTAATGCATCAGGGAAGACCTCAGAAGAGTTTTAAATATCAACATAAATCTGATCTGGTTTGCTTTCATAGTTTGCCATTATTTTAAATGAAATAAAATTAGGTTGTGTCATGAACATCATATTCACAGCAAAAATCAATACGTACACTTGGTTTGTGACATTTTGATTTGCGGAAAAGGTTTTCTTTAGCTACTGCATGTCAGATCCTAAAGACACATACATGGCTTTGGTGTATCACACCAAGCAGCTGCTTATGCACTCTAGGAAGAGGTGTAAAAGAGAGGCACTGAAGGTTTGTAAAGAGTACTTATTAATGAAGTCGTACTGCGTGAATGTTTTAGAGGCTGAAATCTGGATAGAGCTGTCAGCTGTGTGTTTGGCACCTTTTCCAAGCACAGAGTGGGAATATGTTTATTCTCTTTATCAGGGATTCTGGGCACAGTAGCTGTGTCTTCTATTTGTTATGTATCCAGGTTGGTCTTACACACATCTCACCTTCATCAGTTGCAGCCTATTCTGAACAACCAGGCCAGATCCAACAGTTTCAGGAAGAATGTGATTATTCACTGCTTTTTAAAGTTAGGACCTGAGTGTATTTCAAGGCTGGAGCTGTTGGCACACCCCCTGTCTGTGTCCATATAAACAGCAGACATGCTAGGAGGATTATGAGATTAATGTTTCTACCATGTGCTCTCTAATTCTTTAGTATTTATTTAAAACGTGCTAAGCGGTGTTTATTTTATGGTTGAACAGTCCTAGCAGTGCCCTGCAAGTTGTGTCTGTTGTTGGCTATTTAGCCCCTACCGTCATGGGAAGTGGAGAGTGTCATACCTGTCAAAAAAGCACAACAGCAAACATGGGACTGAACACCCAACCTTTTTTATTGCTGTTGTTGTTACCAGTAAGTGCTGCAAAGTCAGTGTTGGAGGCCTTGCTTTACGCAGGGCAGGAGATAAGCTCTGGTGAACTGGTGCTGAGAAATTCAGAATAGTGCCTTCTCTGGCTATTGGTTTTTCCTAGTACAGCGCACTGCTTGCCTGTTGTGTTTTTACATTACCCACTTTCCACTGATTGATTTTTTAAGTGACAGAACATATTCTTTTTATATCATAAAGAGCTTAAATGTGTGCACAGAGATTATGCAGTGAAAAGAAGGTTCTCCTACAAAAACAGTTGAATGTTGTACATGTGTGGTTTTCCCTTTGATTAGAAATCAGTTCTTGAGGAGCTGGTTATATGCATTGTGCAATTCCAAGACAGATTCTCTCTCTGCACAGGGATTCTAACATGCGTCAGACAGGAGGAAAAATAGTGTTTTCTAAGATAAGGTGAGCATTTATCAGCAGAAGCGACAGTTGTGAATTCTTTTCCCTCTGAGTTATGGAAAGTCTTTGTGGTATAAATTTTAATGAAGAATGGATTGCAAAATGGGGAGAAAATAAACAAGGCTGTAATTATATGGGAATGTGCAATTTTCACATGATCTATAACAAAATAGTGGAAAAAGATGTCTAAAATCTAAAAAAAGAAATTACTTTTCTCATGCCATTGGCACAAGAGCCATGCCACTGGCCATCTTTGTACTAGACTTGATGTGGTTTTCCAAACCTTAAATACAAAAGCTTATGTTGTCACCATGTATGTGTTCTTTTGTCTTTATATTTTACTTTTCGTGTTGTTGATACCAGTGAGACCTTGTTGTCAACTACTGACCAAGCTGCTGCTCCTGCCATCAAGAGCATGCCCTCTGCTTGCCTACATACTTCTCAAACCTTTTGCGTTTTCCAGGAAGATTCTCCGATTTCTCTGGTCTCCAGGCTAGACCCACTTTATTGTTTTTGTGATTTGTGCAGTGGGATTGCTTTGTGTTCATTTGAGATTAGAGATTCATCCCAGATCAGTTAGTTTCTGTTTAGGTATTTAAGTGGGTTGATAATTGTTTGTTTCAGTCTGAAATGTGAATCTCCTTTCTGCCAGACAATCAGCCCAGAAAATTCTTGCAGTTTAAGTTTCCAATGATATTTGAAATAAGTTAGGAGAAAAGTAAACATTGCTTCTAAGAACAGGAAGGTTTGCAAAAACAAAGCTCTCTGTACTAATACTCCTGCAAGATTTAGTTAGTAGTGTTAAGATTTTGCATCAAAAGTAAAGGCCCAAAAGTATGTCTACAGAAATCCAGGTTGTGTACTTCCACTATGCCTGATTCAAACCCTCATTCCAAACATGCCACATTCCTGATTTGCCTTCTTTGAAATCCTCTCATTTGTAAGTGTGCCACATTTTGTTGGTAATTAACTATTCATTAGGTCTGGTGTTTGAGCCTTGCTGTCCTGTGTTGTAGGTGAATGACATTATTTAACATTTCATTATTTGAGATAATGCCAGGCAGAGGGAAAAAATCCATCGCTGCAGCAACACAGCACTTAGGTCACTGTCCTCTGCTGAAGATGTAACTTCAAGTGCAGCCTAAATTGACTGTTTAGCACCTTGGTTTGGGATTTCCCAGGTGAGCGTGGGATGATCAGCAGTTCTGTCTAGTGATGTGGCTCCTCTCTTTTCACTTTATTCAAGAAAAATAATCTTCATGCATACATGGGAACTTCTGTAGCCTTTCATGTTGAACACTGGAGATTCACACAGAACAGCAGTTGTGGGACTTGGCTTGTCATTCCAAACTGTTTGGCCTCCTTCATCAGCAGAGAGGATTTACACTGAAAAACTGCTTGTGTCTCCATACAAATAGTAGTAGTCTTAAAAATCAAGGTTTTCCCATCAAATAATTCTAAGGAACAAAAAGCCTATATGATGTATGAGATATATAACTTCTTTTATGGATCTATATAACGGAGGTCTAAAGAAACAATTCATAACACCTCTGGAGTGGAATAGGGAATAAAACCCTTTATAGCTTTCTTGAATTTCTCACAGTGCTTAGTAGAAGGGACATAATTTCCTTTCTGACTTTGTCAGAAAATTCAGCTTGCATAGCAGAGCAAGGGATTATTTATAAAAATATTTAATTATGTGAACAGTTCTTTGTACCTCTCCTTTATTTCTCTAGTTTTATTAGTAGTAGAAACTGGAAAATGTAATTTTGTATTTCTACTTGTAAAGGAAATAGTCTTGAAATATTATGTACAATTTCTCAGAAGAAAGCTAGAAGCCCTTCCTTTTGTTGAGATTAAATGTGCTCAAGGATGGGTGCTTCATTTCAGCCCCGATCACATATAGATCACATATACACTTGTATGTATATGTCTTGTTATTAATACTATCTAAAAAACCCCAGACAACAGCCATCACTTGCATCTAGCTAAATATTTCCAGTAACTCTGTGAGTACTGGTGGCCATAGACAGAGATCCTGAATGATGCATCACTTTCATTGAGCCAAACTGCTACTAAAAATTGTACTTAGCAGTCATTGAAATCATCTCAGCAATTTTTAAAATTTATTTTTTGTTGTGTAGGCTGGGCTTTCTCCCTCGCATAAGTTGTGCAGGAGAACTTGTCACACATGGAAGTGTCACTGAGGTGCAATGTAAGAAGGCAACTGCTGATTTATATTCTATGGGATGTCAGAAAGCTGCCGGTCTCTCATTAAGCAATATTGTAATTCACCTTTGCATATGAAACAAAAGATAAGTTTCTGAAATGAGAAATATTCTTTCCTACTTCCGTGCCTCAGTGAACTACAAGTATGCAGTCAAAACTGATTAGGGGAACTAAAGAGAATTAAGTAAACGTGTCTCAGTATTCATTTGCAGAGTAAACAAACCAAAGGGGCAAATAGGTAATGAAAAAAAAGTAGAAGTGAGAGTGAGTTTTTCAATATCATTGGAATATTCATACATGCTGAATTTTCTCCAATATTTCACTTTTCATAATTCAAATAGCTATACAGTGCTTTATTTTATTTTTATGTTGCCTGTTAAAAATCTTGGACATTCAGCAACGGGTCATACTTTCTTCCTGTACTGAGAATGGAGAATCTTGAAGTGACCCAGTATCAAATGCTCATGCTGCTGTGAAAGCCTGAAATTAAGCATAGTGTGGCTTGATTTGGTTTTCCCAAGGTCACACTGGATCAGTGGAATCAAAGGGAAGTTTTTCACATTTCAGTCTTGTAAGAGGAAGTAAATAAGTCACAGCCTGAATCCTCCCATTCATAAAAAGCTAATAGGACTCAAGCAAGTTTGAATATCAGTTAATTAAAATATAAAAAGGAAAGGAATTATGAAATGTAAATAGCCTAGTGAAGCGAAAATTGGAGCATATGTCCTCAGAATTAATAAAACCAAAAATTTTGAGAATTATTCTTTATGTACCAAGTTAAGCCTTTAGATCATATGTATTTAGTTTCTTAGCTTTGCTCAAAGATGTACTAATTCCAGTAAAAAAATAATCTTCCTGTCATTATTATATTTTTATACACTTCTGCATCATTATGAGCCCTTTGCATCCCAGAAGGAAAATAAACAGGTTTAGTATTTGTGTCGCCAGTTAAATGAAAGAGGATAAGTGGAATTTCTCTGAGCAACTTGGATTGAAAGAATCCTCTAAATTTACAGCATAACTTTAAGTTTTCTTGGTGGTGGAATTTTTTGTACCTAAGGTATTATGAAACATTTTATAACATAAATTATTTATAGTAAAGAAAAGCTTTAATGTTTAATAGGAAAATTCCCATATTAGTAATTCTTGCTGTTTTTGAAAGTTGAGGTAATTCTGTATATTGTGGCATGCCTAAAAATTAGGCAGATCTTAAGGTCATAATCTATTGAACAGAGAACTTTTAGAAGATCCTGGCAGAAAAACAAAGGATGGACATGATGGTTTTGCTGAGGAGTCCTAGTGATCGACTCTTTCCCTCTTGGTCTCTCTCCCTTGCCGCTCTGCCCTGTGCGTTGCTCTCTTGTTTTGCTCAGTTCTGGCTGCGACCCATCTTTATCTGTGGCTGCTGTAGCCCAGCTCTGCTCAGAGAGCCCCCAGCTCCCCCAGCCCGCGCTCCGAGCTACCCCCGGGCTGTGTCAATGTGGCCGGCACAGCCCTTAACCTGGGCTGGAGTACCCGCTCTCCTCGAACAGAGGATTTCCTCCGGCTCAGGCACTGCTCTTGCTGCTTTGGCCAGCTGGGAGTGCGCACAAGGGAAGCGTGTGCCCACCTGCAAAATACTGTTTTTCTCCATGACTGTGTCACATTGCTGGGTCACTCTAGATTTGTTCCCTTGTCTTTAGCTTTATACTGAGTGATTGTGGGTTCATTGGCACAGTCTGCCTGCACATCATGAACTCTTGCTTGAATTGTTTACAACTTGCATTAAGCGTGTATAGGATATATCTTAGTATTTGAAGACTTTCGTAATTCCTAACTCTTGTAATCTGTTGGATTTTTAAATTTATTCAACTGTACTGTTGAAAAATTATTTCTTGAGAAATATTTTTTAAGTGTTGCTAGAAGGTAAATTTTCATAGTATCAGAACAATTTCACAATATTGTCAGATATTTCAGGTCTAGCCTGAAAAATGTTGCTTAAAATTTCCAGTTCTAACTGGGGTCAGGGGGTAAACGAATTTCTTCTGCCGCCATATGTGTCTGGTACTTCAGTTGTGCCTAACTTCAGGCATCTAAGAAGTTAACACTGAAACATACATTCCCTTGATTGTGATCTGCTTGCAGATAAGCCCCATAGTCTTTTTAGTATGATTTTTTTCAGCCACCATTATAAACATTTAATCTTTCAATCAGCCCTAAGAGCTATTGTGTGTGTGTTCATCTGTGTCTTTCTGTTGGGAAGATTGCTACAGTTTTCAAATGCCAAGTGAGCATATCATTGTGGTGATTTGCAACTGTGTCATGGTGTAAATGTTAAAGATGGAACACAGTATTAAACTCTTTGTGTATAGTATTAGGTAATTTGCCTCTGTAATCTACAGTGGGTATTTCAGCAATAAAGTTTTGAAATAAAATAGCAACTAGGTGCAACGCTGTGTTAAGTAGTGATTATGTAATATCTTAGAAATCTGTAATCATATACTGAAGAGGTTGTGGGAGCTGCAGGTTTTGAGGAATTCTGTGGAGTGAAGTGGGTAAGTTTAAATAGTCAACGTTCATCCTGCTGTGTAGTTATCCTGGTAGGGAATCAAGCTGTTACAGTGACCCAGTGAAGATTTACCGCCTGATAACCTGGTGACATTGTTAAGGCACCACTGAATTTGTGAAGTCCCAGATCACTTGTTGTGACTGCCTGCACTTTTCCTGTGGGTTTTATGAAAAGAAGACAGAGGGGTATCTTTTATTCCAAATAATCTATTTCACCTTTTCTTTCTTAGAGATGGTTTAGGATAGGATTTAAAGAAAAAAAAACAAAAAACAAAAAAAAAAAAAAAAAAAAAAAAAAAAAAAAAAACATGATCTGATTTCATAGTAGAGGCTAAAACCAATGGCCTTGGTTCGTTGTATTGGGGGAAAGAAAGGAGGGGCTGGCAAGGTATCTGTAACAGGTGATAAATCCTTTTGAACATCTGGGCATTTATTCAGATGATTGTTTAGAATTTTTTAAGTGTTAGATCATTAACACCGAGATTAGTAATATCATCTCTGCCGCTCTAGCGTGACGTGTATCCCAAATGTTAATGAATGCATCCATGTAGCATGGTAGTAAAAAAAAAAATTATCTCCAGTTTGCAGACACAGAATAAATATTGAATATAACTACATTCCTAAATCTGCCAAAGATGGTAGAGAAATTATCTGTGATTCGCCTAAAATTAAAGAAATAGAAAATATTTGACAAGCCTGGGAATTGTACCCACAGTATGTGGGTTTTGAGGAACACCTTACCTCTGTCATCTTCAATTAATCTTGATAATGATGAAAGCATCGTGTCATCCCACAGAAGACTTGATGCTTTTCATCTAGAGGTATCAGAGGGTATTTAACATTGCTAATGTGAATTCTAATTCATGTAAATTACTTCAGGAGTGTAGCACGTTTCTACCCAAACACTTTTTATTTCACCAAGTACTTGGCATTTAGTTAGTCTTTAGAGGATGATGCATACTAAAACATGCCTGACATAATATGAAAACAGTGGTGTTTTCTGGAAGTGATAAAGGAATAATACATAGATAATAGGACTCTGCTGACAGTGATACATAACAGCCACTTGCTTTTCTTCTGGTGAAGTCAATACACGCTAAACACTTTCACTTCATACTGCTAAAAGCTCAAAAGACCCCATGATTGTTTTAGTCCCTTTTTACTTGTTTTCCGTATACTTCTAGCTGGTAAATGGTATGTTAACCTCATTCAGAGGATTCCCCAGTCCCTATCTGAAAGAGGAAGCAAGGATGTAATCAGCCCTGGCCTCATTAAAATCTTTCTAATGTAATCTGTTGTTCCCAAAAAGCTTAGCCTCAGTTCTACCAAATGTATTTTAATTATGTTTTAGATGGATTGTGTCTGGAGCTATGCAGTTGCTGAAGCAAATTAATCCATTACATCAGCCAGTTCAAATTCTTTGTATATTTACAAAAGACTTACAGAGTAGCTAAAGAGACTCAATACAGCTTTTTCAACAGCGGTTTCTTATATTTCATCTTTTTGTCCTCAATCTATGCATGGATTCCACAAAAAAAAGTGGAAAAAGGCTTCAGTGTGATGCATGTTTTTTGCTCACAGGAAAGAGATTAGGAATGATACTAGCACAGGTGCACTCAGCAGTGAAGCTATAATAATTTATCTAATTCTATCTAAAATCTTCAGCACCCATACTGGAATTGCTACAATTAGGAATTTATTATTGAAAGCATGCAATAAACAGTAGATACAGCTGATGATGTTAAATAGAAAAATAAATTTTCAGTTAAAATGTGCTATCCTGAAAATTTTCATCTTCATGGCAAATGATCCCATTATGTTTAATAAACAAACACTAAGCAACCTGGGAAGTTGGTGTGTTGACCAATTCATTAATCATTTTTTAAATCTTGCTAAATACAGTTTATTGCCTTCAAAGTACCACTAATTACTTCAATTAACTTTGAAGTGTATCTTTTCTTTCTCTAACTGTGCCTGTAATTTTGAACCCAAGAGGGCTTTCTAGTCTTTAGATGTGTTTATTTCATTTCAAGATAAAATTCAAACCTCTGCCTGTATCCTTAAAGGAATTGTGGGGCCTTGTCACAACTTTTCCTTTTCCCTCCATGTGATCTCTTTGGCTGAATGGGAATATGGATGAAGTGGACCTGTTGAAGTTTGGTCAATAAACCATTCTGGCTGGGTGTTTTATCCTGGGAGGGTATTTGTGAGGAATGATGGTAAGCACGTAGACAGAGATTTTAAAAGCAAAATTATTTAAGTAAATAGGCTGGCACTGAAGAGAGTCAAACATTCTACGCTCTATACGTGAAAGTCAATCCTATTATTCTGGCAACTAAGTATGTGTTTAGAAGCTCATCTACAGGGTATCTTTTTTTTTTTTTTTTTTGGAAGTGAGAATATAAGGCTCCCAAGAAAGATGAAATACTGGCTTTCATCTCATTATCTCCTCTCAATCATTATCCTCAAATGTTGCAATAGAAATGTCATCTAAGAAAATGCAGGGAATGTTGTCTTGGAAAAGGGAGGGGGAAAAGGATAAGAGGAAGAGTAACACTTAGAGAAATCATGAATGGAGTAAACATTTCACATTTTTATCATAAGTTTGTCTTTTTGTTTCTTCTTGTCAGTTTATGGGAGGGGGGAGGTTTTCAGACAGCGTGGATGCTGTAGGAATCCCAGAATGAAGTGCCAGGACTGCTCAAGATGCTGTCAAGGTCCATCTCAGAGGAGCAGCCACCTCACTCTATTTGTGCTCAGAGATTTCCTTATTAGCTAGTCCAGGGAGGTCTGAGGGAGGAGTATCAGTTAGGAGCCATGGCTTCCTGGGGCACTGCAAATGGTGTTGAAGGCTCAGCAGTTTGGCATTCAAATCACTTTGGCCCGTGCTCAGTGCAGCTTAGCACAGTGGCACTGCACAGGCAAGAGCTCAGCTGCAGAAACAGCATCATGCTGCTTTGCTTTTGTTTTTTCCAGTGTTAAAGTGCTCCCCAGGAGATCCTCAATGTGAGTTAAACATTTGTTTTCCATGGATTTCATATTCTGGGGCTTGCATAGTTCAACCTTTATGTGCTAGCTCAGACCCTGCTCTTGGAGCCTGTGCTTGTGAGAGCTCCCAGTAATACCATATGAGGTGAAAGGCTTCTTGAAAACTGGAATCCTCAGCTGCTGTTTTTTTATACTTAAGCAAACGTGTTTCAAAAAATTCTACGTTGTTTTTTCCTTCTTTCCTTGTTCATTCACTTCCTGATGAAAAAAAAAACAAAACAAAACAAAACAAAAAACCTCTTATTTACAGGATAAATAACTCTGGGTCATTTTTCTCTGATAATATTTTTTTTTTCTTATCTATAAAAGGAGTCAAGAAAGTGGATTGTTCTCCTGGTAACATGTAGGTAAGGTTTCTAAAGTGGGCTTAAGTTTTCTAGAGAGACAGAAGGAGAAGAGTCACATAGCCCCATACCCAAACATCTGCCCATGCCTGAAGTTATCTACAGTGTGGGTATTTCACTTCTAGTTATGACAGTTTTTGTTATGTTCAAAGCTTTACTGTGCTGTCATACTTATTGACAAAAAATACAGTTATGACTTCAAAAAGTTCAGGAGCAAGATAACTTTTCTGCCCCCAAATTCTTGCTCTTACCTTTACTATTGCTTTGCTATGAAGTGAGAAAAAGAGCAAATATGTAAATTATAGCAGTTAATAAAATTGTATTCAGTATGAAAAATGTTGCTCGAATTTCATCCTTAAGGTTAATGTTTAAGTTGTATTCATTTACTGAATTGATTCTTTCCAACCCACTCAGCTTTGCTTTGACATTCACATTTGAAAACTCAACCGCGTTTTAAACTACCAAGTCTTACAAGGTTTGGCATTAAAGGCAAATGTTGTTTTCTATCAGTTATGCTGTATACAACCTTTGTATTGCTAAATTAGGGAGAGGTTTAAAGTCTGTGATGAAAGCATGAAATTGATGGTGTTTAAATTGCTGGTTCTTTCTTAGGTACACCTTTTTGATATAAAAATCTAGAAGCTTTTTCTTTGTCACATGTAACTTCACTGGACTTTATATAACTTTGCTCTGATTTAAAGGGAGCACATTTTTTTTGATGTGCATTAGCATTGTCTTCAGTGAAATTCTACTGCATTGCAGGACAGCAGTTTATTGCAATAAATTCAAATTTATTGAGAGTTAGTGAAATTGTTTGAGCAAAAATTTCCCTTAGTATTTCTTACATTCTTTCAGCCATTCCTTTCTCTGAAAAATGCTGGAGAAGGCTCACAGGGGACCATCTACAGTGGTTGTCTCTATATTATCAAATTTATTTTTTTTTAATTCAAAATGTTTTGCCTTTGGGCTGCTGAATATTTTTGTTGACCAGTTTTTTCAGCTGATGGTTGCACCCTCAATCATAGGAAGATTGATCTAATATCTTCTCAAAATTGAGAATATAAAACCCAATAGTTAAGTATTTTAAAATGGAGGCGAAGAAAAAAACATTCAATATAGACACCAAATAAAGGTTTACTTATCTGCTATGGAAACATTTTTCCAGTGTGGTCTTCAAACTGAGCTAACATCTGCAAATTTAATAGGTAATTTTAACTATAATCAAGTCTTGAAAAACATGATTTTTTTTTTCCCAAACGGAAATATGTTCTATTTTCATTATTATGTTTGAGAATATGAACACTTCTACTCCCACCTCCAGGAAAAGAAACTTACTGTTAACACAGCTTCTTAGAATCAGGCCTGACTAGCAAGCTCCTTTCTAATGCTGCCAGTATTGAAAATAGTCACTGATTTAATTCTTGGATTGTTATTACAGTTTTCTTCTCTTAGTTTTGATTGTGGAGGGAAAAGATGAAATATTTAAGCCTGAACCAACATACAGAACACCACCTTCCTCTTGAATTCAGATAAAAGTGCGTTGCACCTGGTATCTGTTAACGCCCGACAGTTCGGCTTCTGATGCCCGCCGGTTTAAGCCTCTGACTTAGAGGGAAATTTATCAGTGTATTCAGGAACTGCAGAAAACTTAAAGGATACTGAATGCCAAATGTGAACACAACTCTTTACTGGTGCGGTGAAAGGAGGAACTGTGGCATGATGCTTTTCTTTTTTGTTTTGTTGTAATAAATGGATGGTGTATCTTCTGGAACTGACAGTTTCCCGAACAAAGTATATTGTATTTTTTAAAAAAATCTTTCATTTTTACAAAGTTTATGCCTGCTTTTCTAAAGGAAAATTGAGAATGGTTTGTCAAGGTCTAGATTTCAAAAGGAAAGAAGAAGAAGAGGATGGTAGGCTGATAGGTATTCAGGCCCATAGGACTTGTTGAAAAAGGATCACCGTACAGAATTGCTGTTTTAAAAGTAATGACACAGAAGAGAGCTACATATTAAACAAAAAAAAATTAGACTTGCAGAAAAGCTAATATACAGTCTAAATTTGTTTCCAAGATGGTGAAATAATTCTACAACTAAATTATTTGACATAATTGCTGTCTGTAATTTATGCAACTTTGCCTTAAAGTAATGCGTTTGGTCATTTTTGTATTTCCACCATTTTGGAATAGCCACAGAAGTAGTTCATATTTTTCTTAACTGAGGTCATAAAGTTCACTACCTAAAGTAAAGTTATTCCCAGCAACTTTTCCAGCTAAACAGTTTCAACTTTCTCAACTATGAATGATCCTCACCCTAAAAAATTTATGTTCATTGGAAAGATTAGTGGGGGTGACCTTGTTCAGAGCACCAATAACTGAGAACAAACTGATTTCAAATATGGAAAAGTACTTTGTGGAATTCCTCTAGACTGAACAATTTTCTTGGGTTCTTCAAAATCTCTTATAAAACCAAACAAAATTAATATAATGTATGAATTGTATCCCAATTGCTCTGATGTGTGACTAGACTCTCATCTGTGCAGATATGTTTTCTTGTGTCAAAGTTCAGTATAAGATAATTTTAATATAAAGTGATTTGTTTAAAATACTGAGAGTGACAATACTTTTTTGTTAACTGTTAGCATGAAAAACTGCATTGGGTAATATATGTATGCATGTGTGCATCTTTCTTGATGCAGAAGAGCTGGCATTGGTATTTGCAGTATTTCTGTTTAATTTTTTTAATTAAGTTTACAAACCTAGATGTAAGTATTAAAAAGTCTCAATGAAATTAAATATTAAAGCACCTTGAAGCTGCTTTTAGTGTTGTAAAATGAGAAAATGGAGATAAAGGAAAAACATCCTCAGCATGTAAATTTACATTTCCGAGTAATAGGATTTGGCCAGGAACCTCTGCATTGTATTCTTTTTACTTTTTCTTTTTGCCTCTCCTGTAGTTTTTAAAGCAGTAAGAATGTGCCAAGGACTACTAGATTTTTTACAGTGGTGCTATACCTTAGGAAAAGGAAAATGTCTAAGTCAGCAGACTATCATTGATGATTGTGTGCTGTATTTCTGGAGATTTCTTGAGCGGGGTTCATGGTGTTAGCAACAGTAGGTCAGACTATTTATTTGGAGCTGTCTACATCTGCTCTATTGTCATATTATCCTCCAGTTACATACATGGAGCCAGATTCAGTGGTAATTCTGGCTTGCTTTTCCTGTATAATCTGGACCAGGCATGATCTTCCTGTCCCTGGTCTGCTGCTGAGCCTGTGGTTTTGTTGTTAGACTTGAAAGGCATTTGATCACAAGCTCAGTTACCACCAATAACAAATCTGAATAACCATGAGGAAGCCTTTCTTCTCCGGATGTCATGCTCCTGACTTCCCCCATGCAATAGGAAAGAATTATATTCCTTCTGGTTCCATGATAATATCAGAAAGCTTCATTACTGTCCTTTCAACATCTCTGCTTTCTGTCCAAGTTGCAACATCCCAGAATCATGGGGAAGCTCTGGAGAAATTCTTTCCAACCTCTGCCATACTTATTATATTAGGAACCATTATAATCTACTTCCTCCTAGCTGTTTCTTCTGTTTCTGGTTCCCATTCTTGCTGGCATTTGGAAAAGAAATTTAAAAATAAAATTGAGTTTTATTTTTAGACACTGTAACTCACCATGAAGAGTGCTGTGATAACAAAAGCAGGCAGTGAGTGTAATTTTGAGAATTCTGTGTCAATATTCAGTACCAGAACTGCAGGTTGAATTTTCTGTTGGTTATACAAAATTGTGAAATGGATTTTAAGAGGAAAATAAGAAACTGAAGGGACGGAAATTGAGTGTTGTGTGGAGCTGCTAATTCAGTTTATATCCATGAATTAATTTTCAAAGGAACTGGATAAATTCTGGTCTCACTTGTTCTTTAGTCATTTCAGACATTAATTTCTGAGAATCGTATCTGAGGTAATAACTTTCAGTATAGAGCTTTGTCTGTACTCTTCTAGATCTTACTTGTAGCTCTTTATTGCTTCTGCATTAGTCATTGCCCTTTTTAATATTCTTAGACATTGAAATAAGTGAAATCAAAGACAAATATCCTGGATATAGCAACAAAGAACTCTGTTATAAATCTTAATTACTTTTCTTTTACATTGGCTTCAACAAATCATTCAGACGGAAATAGGACCAAACACTATTGATGCTGGTTTCTATTGAGACTGAGTTAATTTTAGCAGTAAAATGAATTTTTCTGTCCAGGAGAAGACAGCTTTGTGTTTCTTCTTGATATGCATCATTTCCACTGAACAGAATCAGAGCCAAAATCCTCAATTTTTCTGTCTTCTTCCAGTGACAGTAAGAATTTTGTGCTTAACTTCTGAGGTGATGAATACGAGACCCATTCTAAAAACAGAAGTGTTCTCTCATAAACTACCCAAAAAAACCCCCTGCTTCCCTTCATACTCTTTTCTTCTTCCTTTTTTTTTTTTTTTTTTTTTTTTTTTTTTTTTTTTTTTTAATTTATTTAAGAAGTTTGTAAATATGTGGTTGGAGTCTTATCTAAGGTGTAGTGAGGAGCAGAAAATCAAAAAGGCAATTCTGATTTCAGGCATATTCGGTGCACATTAACTTCTCTCTGCATGAGTTTCAAACTTCACTGGCTGAGTGCTGATTGGATTCATTCTCCATTAAGGGCTGTCAGGAAAGTAATTTTGTCTTAAACTTCTAGCAGTAACAAAAGGCATATTCTAAGACAGCAGCTTTTATGGCAATACAGTGCAGTGATACACTCACAAAACAGCTGATTTGCATTTGTGCTTGGCATTGCAAAGTGCAATGCATATTATGCATTCATTTAAACATTGATAAATGAAAAAGGAACTGAACAAAAACCTGACCCTCCTAATTAATCATCCCACGTGATCATAAATCTGTTTTGATATTATTACCTTTTTAGTAAGATGCCCTTATAAAGAAGAAAATTCTTACGTGTTTCTTGAAATGTTTAAATAATGACCTAACTTAAAATATGTATTGATTCTGTTTTATGCTTCCCTAGTTCTAATCTGTGGCAGTAGACACTGAAGCACCTTAAGGAAATCAATGTCTTTCTGAGCAGCCAAGAAATGGAGATTTTGCCTAGAAACTCTCAGAACAAGGTGCTCTCACCTTGTAGGTAACATGTAGACCTGCAAACCTGACCTGACATCTCCTTACCCACAGAGCTATTAATGTTAAGCAGAAATTAATGTGGGCCAGTCCTTCAGTGCTAACCATGTGTTGTGATCTGATGCCTTCTGACATCCAGAGTCACTTCAGAGTCGAGGTAACCTGGATATGGGAAGGCATTAAAAATGTACTCTCCTCTCATCATCACTTTCCTAGGGTGTGATGGTTTAACTTTAGTATCCTCAATATTTTGTTGCTGACTGCATTTTTTTACCCCTGCTATTAAAACCTCTGTAGCTGGTGGGTTGACCAAATGCCCACCCAGCTGCTCTTTCACTGCCCTTTTGTGATCAAACTGTAGGAGAAAATAAGATGGAAGAATTTATAGGTTGAGCTAAAAACAAGGAGTCTACTTAGCAGTTAGTGTGACAGGAAAACAGACTCACCTTTGCAAAAAAAAGAAAAAAAACCACAAAATTATTTAATGGCTCAAAGAAAGGCTACCTTGTTTGCTTTCTCATTTGCTATTTTAATTTGATTCCTTGAAATGTTCCCCTAACCTAAAACAGGTTCTGACATAACTTGGAATATTACTGTCTACTAAAACTCTCTACTCTTTTCTTGTTTTTTTTTTAAACTCATCTGTTGCTAATATTATATTTGATGAGTGTTTCAAGAAGTAACAATTTGAAAGTTAGAGATATCCAGAGCTCTGGATATAAATTCAGGTTATCATGATAGTTCAATTTGAAAGAGATAATTAGGTAATCCTTGGCTCATATATCTTTAGTCTAACATATTTTCTGCAAGTCAGTGTGTGAAGAAAGTAAATGGTCATTTTGGCTTCAGTAGAAAGATATGAATGTATACAATTTTTCATGATCATTCGATTAGGTCGTCAGGATCTCATGGTGAGAAGAAACCGTATTCTTCCTCGGAATTCCTCCAACAGGCTTCAGTTCGGGATTTTTACTTTTACCCTCTCTCTGTTAAGTGGTCAGGCTTATCTTCTTCCTATGCATCAAATGCATTTTACACTGTCAACTGCAGACACTGTGTCGATGGCTTTGGTTTGCTTCTGCCCAGTTTACCCATTGATTTGCTTTTCACACTGAAATGGACTTTATCATCTCACGGGCTTTGTAAGCTTTCTTGACTTGAAATCCATCCTTCCAGTTTGTTCTTTTTGACTGGTCTTGTAGCTTGGTGTTTCTACCCCCCAAGTAGCCTCTAGCTTCTTGAATCATTGAAGTTTCAGCATTAATGTTTAATAGCTGTGACCTCAGAATTGATTAAATCCAGTTGGCTTAACCTTTCTGAATATGGGAGCAGATTTTCAGCTTGTGTAAAAAAAAAAAAAAAAATCCAACCAGGGTCTGATTTTGCTTTGTTCCAACCGTATTGCCACAAATGGAAATCAGTTCAATTGAAAAGAAAACCTAGATTTATTAAGAAACACATACTGATATTTTTCACTTAGTATGGCATTATGGATAAAATTTCATTTTGAAAATAAAGCATGGAGAGGAAACCCATTCACTTTATTTTCCTGTAGAAGTAGTAGATAGCCTGGAAGCTGGTATGCTGGTATGCAATTCCTGCCTAAACAGCCAGTGTAACTTCTCTTTCTCCCCAGGAATAAACAAACGAAAGAAAAACCCAACCCTGATCAAACAGGTTACTAAACATGAAAATATTCTGTATTCCAAGTAATTGTTTCCAGGTGTCATCTCAGTTCTGTGAGTTTTCAGTTATTTGATAGTATTTTGAGAATTTGGCTCTGTAATGCCTATTGATTTTCTTTATTTCAGCTGTACCGATTGAAAGATCAGAAGTCTTCTGCTAATATGATAAAAAAAATTATTCACTTATTTTTCTTTTTTGACAGTGTGCTGATACAATATGAGATATATGCAGCCTTAGGACTGTCAATATTTAAAATAAAAACACCCATACTGAGCTAACATATATACTTACCATGTGTTGACATGATTTGAACCTGTAATATTTTCCAGTGCAAAAAATACGTGAAGTTTGTTTTATTTTTTGAACTTTGAGAAGGATAAGAACCTATTTCCAGAGACTTTTAGAAATAAATGGGGTTAAAAGTGATACTAAATTATTTTATCATTGCTCAGGAGAGATCTCCAAACAGAGAGACAAAGCTTTCTATTGAAATACTTTAAAATAGCAGCATTCAAATGGTTTCAAAATACATATAATTTTCTAAGCATTTACTGTATGTCTTGTATATGAAAAGCTGTTTCTGATACCATCTACACTTGTTTTTTTCCTAAAGAAAAAGGAAAGGAAAACTTTAGATGTAAATCTTCATGCAATGTTAAAACCCCACTTGGCTCACAGTGAGCACTATAAATTAAATATAATGGTAATCAGCCTCAGCATTTAGCATGTGGTATGGAAATCTGTGATTCCCATTGATTGCAGGGAAATTGTACATATGCCATTTACTCAATATGCGAATGCAGCAAAAGCACTTTTTACCACAGGCATTGGTGTATTTTGCAATTAGGATGTATCTTTAATCCCAGGTGGGCACAGGGAAGTTCACAACTCTTGAGTCTGGTACAGCAGCAGTAACTAAATGCATGCTTAATTTGAAGCACAGAAATAGTTTCAGTAATTATGACTGAACGATTGCCCTGAATTTAGTTGTGTTGTAGCAGCTGTATGCAGCCAGTCCTGGATATCTTGTGTGTACCAGTCACCTCATGGACACCCAGCTGCTGTCAGTACTTCTGTTTCTTTGTAAACTGATCAAAGTTAAATGCACTGCTTAAAAGCTTCTGTCTCAGAATGAGGATGTTTCAGCAATAGTTGTCTTTGATTTTTCATCAGTTGTGTTTCCTCTTGTTAAGCTGAAGAATTGGCTTCATGGCTGTCTTCACCAAGATCTTACTCAACAGTTAATAAAAGAAACACATTTACAAATTATGTCTTTTGTTAAATTAATGTGAAAGAATGAGGGGGAAATGTGTCTTCTGAGCTCTTCTAAAATCATGAAGTATGTGGACTTTGGGTTGCTACAGTATTGTTCATTCCTAGAGGAATTACATTCCTTTAAAACAAGGCAAGTAATTGTGCTGCCTTGATGCTCTCAGAAGTGTAATTTTTAGGAAACATTTTAGTTTACTTGCAAGTCTTTCCCTTTAATTCAGGAGTTATCTAATTGCTGATATAAAAGCTTTTCCACTAACCTGTGTCTTCCATTTCTTTCAAAATACATTTTCCTCTTACAGGTAATAATGACTGTTAACTCAGCAGGTAGACCACTCTAAGGTCTAAAACAAGTGCATCTTTAAATAAGGCTTAACAAAATGTGACATCTTTAAATAAGGCAACAAAGTAAATGGAGCTGAACCTTAGCTGTAGGAAAATGTAAAGGAATGTCACAATAATCAGTGGCTGCAACCACTTTAAAAACCCCCTAGACAGCTGAAGGGCTAGGGAAGCAAGTACAAATTAGGGGAAAGTCAAAAAATAAGATACTAAAACCACAAAAGAGCTCTTGTCGAGAACAAACTTTACAAAATGTGTTCACTTTAATATGCATAGTGCCTTACACCCCACCCCCACCCCCCCCCCCCACCCCCCCAAATCCAAACTGCCTTGCAAACTGCTAAAAAGACACCTGTATGTGAAAAGCGGTAGCTAAGATACAGTAAGGTAGAAGAAAAAAAAATTTTGGTGCAAACCTGAAAACTGAGCAAAATACAATATTTTGCCATTTCCCATACGTGAACTTCACACAGTCCAAACAGTCTGAGTTTGGACTTAAATATACAGCTGAATGGTTTTTCTACTCAAATATTAGGTCATCATAAAAGCATAAAGTGATTAAATATATCCTGTCTGTTTTGTACTACAGAGACATGTAAGCTTGAAATCAAACTGTAAAAATGAAGTATTGAAGTTTAATTGAAAATTTCTCTTCCTTGAATTAGTGTTAATTCATTTGACTTTGATAGAAACTTAATTTCCAGTTTTGAATGTTAACGATATGTAATGAAAAGTTAAATACAGGGATGTACCTTGTAGGAAGAAAAATCAGGAAGAAAAGTCATTTAGCTAATTAAAATACTGTGGAAAATTTGAGCAGGTTTAATCTTCATTTTATGCATTTCTTATAATGCTCTTCCTAGTAACATTATGTTATGAAAGGACTCTTAGAAATCTGTTGAAAGGAGAAAGATGGAGTCACTTCTTGGCTTTTTACTCTTTGCACCTGTCTGATACATAAAAAAGTCAACAGCACAGAGATTATGCTCTTCTGAAAAGGACTGCTGAGTTTTTTTAACACTTGTATTGGTGGATCATTATGCTTATAATTAGGATTAGAAATTGAATTTGGGAATTCAGATACTGGACAGATCTATTGAAGAGCATTGCAAACTTACTGGGATCAAGATGGTGGTTAGCATCTGAAAGATCCTTTGGTTCTCATAATCACCCGCATCATTAGACTTTAATTAAAACAAGGGTTAGGGTTGGTTTGAGAACTGCTGCTGAGGACCTATGGTTATTAGCTTTCTTTAGCTAAATTATTACAGAGCTAAAATTATTTTTTGATCCCAGGTGAAACAGTACTGATGAAACAGTAGTTTCATTGTGTGCTTTTGTAAAATTTTAAGATGCCTTCAGCTATGATGAAAACTAGGATTGGGCTGCAGTTAGGAATAAGATTCCATAAATCAGGGTGTAAGAACTTCATTTCTTTTTCTGCTGTGCCAGTGCCCCAGTTTTTGAACAAGTGCTGGTGTGAGGAGGAGCACAAGCTGACTTCTGCTTTCACCATGCAAAGCAGGAGGCATTGCTCTGGCTCAAGTTTCCAGTTAATGTAAGGGGTTTGGAAAATATGTAATAAAGGAAGACCAACAGGACTACCTGCTGCTACTTGTTTTGACTGGTTAAAGCTAGAAGTCAGGTTAGATTTTGGGAAAAGAGGACTGAAAAACTTAGTTTAATAAAGGTTTTTGAAGTGTCTCAGGGAATAACATGTCTCAAGGAATGACAAAAAATACAGCTCTTAATTTTGGTCGATTTTGTTTCATGTCATTTTTTTGAGCTTGAATCAGGGCTTGACATTTCCTGTATGCCTGTATATATCATTAGCAAAGGTGATGGAAACAAAGGCAAAAGTCAAAGCTGAAAATTTTCTTCCTTTAGGCCAAATAGTTGGAGGAAAACTCCAGTGTTTGAATTCGTTCTTTGCAGAGCCTTAGTAGCAAATGTGGCGGGACTTTTTTTTTTCTCCTCCACTGAAAAATGAAATATGTCAGTATAGTTGCCAAACCTTTGATCACTCTTTACCATGATAATTTCTGGGCTCATGGAGCTCCTACACAGATGGTAAAATAGGCTGATGTAGTATGTCTGAAATGACAACATTTCTCATGCTAGACAGAAGAACAGCGTGCCTCTGTGAGGGATATCTGCCTTGCTATCACTAGCTTTGGTTGGCAGGGATTGCTGTAGAACTCTTTTTTTCTTCATTGGGAGCCCTTGTGCACCTAAGAAGGCAAAACACAGCCCAGCATTAGATGAAGGGGGATGATTTAAAGAGAGACATTGTAAGTTACAAACATGGCATCTGCCTTTCTTGGCAAGAGAACTGAGAACCTGGAATGAGAATGTCTGGGAATGATGGGGATTCATTTCAGAACAAGGTCAGAAACATAAAAGCAAATTACATGGGCCGGTCTGAGCATTATTTTTCATTAAAAATCAGTGCTCAGGCTTACTGTTAGATGCATTATTATGACCATATGTTAGGACTAAAGCAAAACAAAATGCATTTGGAAGATGCCATTGATCTTTAATGAGTGTGCTGCCTGTGATTTAATGAAGCATACAGCTTGTCCAGTTCATGAAGTGGAAGGGATTTTCATCAGGGACATGTTGGTATGGCAAATGCTTGGTACATTTTAGCCTTCACATTGTCATTTTTACAGTATGGTTTGCTGCAGCATTGAAGAAGATTTGACCTTCACAATGCAGCAAAAAGACAACTGGAAATTGAAAAGAATTTCCAGTGAATTGACTCACTATGGCAGCATTATTTGTTTTGATAAAAATTTTAAACTTATTTAAAATATCTTTTGGTGGGGTTTTTTTTGGGAGGGGGGGTAGTTGGTTATTTTTTTTGTTCTGATTTTTGGGGTTTTTTTTTGTTTTTCTTGGGTTTTTTTCTTCTTTTGTGGAAATGAGGTGTCACTGCTCATCTTGTGTGTAGCAAAATAGTACAGTCTCTCCTTGCTATAAGCTTTTAAAAATAATTATTTGTAGAGTGAGGAGTGCCAAAATGCTTATACGGTCTGGAAGTCAGTATTTCAGGTTTATCAAGTTTCTGGAGGTTTATCAGGTGTTTTGGATAATGTAATGCCATTGATTTCAGCAAATTCAATTTTCAGAGTTTTTGGAGGCATCACAACTTGTTGAGATAAAGAAATACTGATGCATAAATGCTGCAGAATCTGACGCTTCGTCTTGGTCTATCATGGGGAATTTTTTAAGTCTCCAAGTGTAGAAGACTACTTGTGCATGACATTTGTCCTTGATATTTCTAAATCTTTGACTTCCAAAAGTGCTCGGCTGTGCAGAAGGGAGGTATCAGTTTTCTGGTATTGTACATCTTTTCACATCACAGTCAGTACACTGCATAAATGGACCTTATGTGTCTTTCTAAATTTTTGCTTTGTCTTATGTGTTTAATCTATAAACAGGGAATCCATACTAAAACTGATGTAGAGGGCTAAGACTGCATTCAAGTGCAGAAGTGTTAAGCCTTTTAAGTTTCACTGGGCCCAGAAATGCCTGAGACATCCTAGATCTTTGCCAATATGATGTTTTTAACAGCTTAACTATATATCCACACACATACACACATGCATTTCTATTTTTCCCTTCATAATTTAATTACTTTTTGAATATTACATTTTGGGATTTGTACAGTGTGTTTAATTTAATTGTTTTATTAATTGTGAACGTCAGTGCAGAGCCTTATTTGACAGACAACCACCAAGTTGGTTTTTTTTTTCATGAATGCCCAAAGCCTGAAAATTATGAACAGAGATGACAAAATAAAAGACAGAACTCGTTTTAAACATACAATTGCCATTGATTTTTTTGGTGTTATTTATTGCAGCAGAATTCATTCCTTTACATTGGTAGATTTAAAGGAATGAAAAATGAATTGAAATGAATTGAAGGTACTGTACAATATATTTTCAGTTCGCATAAAATATCACTGAAATGACAGCCAAGCCTAAGTTCTGTTTTCAAAACCATGAAGTCTTTTAATAAGTGTGTAAGACAAACTTGAAAATGGAATTTAAAACCCTAAACCCTTGAAAGCTGTTTTTAGCCTTTCAGTACATTCAAGCAAAGGGACAATTCACGTGTGTCAAGTTAGGGATACGCTTAATTCTTTTGCAGAATCAAGGCCTAAATTTGTCACTTTAAATAGCACTGGCCTATTTTATATGCATAGATTAAAATGACTCTCTATTTGAACCTTCTCACTAAGAGCAGGAGCTCTTAGCACTTACTTGTGGTCCAGGTGCATAAGTGGCCTAAAAGTAGTCTCCTCTGAAAAGAGGAAAGTTGAAGAAAATTGAACTGATGAGAGCAAAAAAGAGAACTGGAAAAGGGAGTTAAAATATTAAATAGCATGGCTGTGCTAGTAAATGCTTCTAGATTTTAAACGTGATTATTTTTAAAAAAAAATTGCCAGTAATTTAAAAATTAAAGTTTTGACTTTGTTGCAGGTGATCTCTGTTGACATTTGCATCTCTTCTCACTCTATTAAAAAGAAACCCACAGTCAAATTATAATGTACTTCTGTAAAATTGTACACACAGATATTAACACAAGTCCTTTAAATGTTTTTATTTTTGAAAGTAAAGAGGCTTTTTTTTTCCTATTTGTCTTGTTGCTTTAAATGCTTGCACACGTTAATCTTCCATTTGCTCAGCTGTGACCTCGATACCCAAGTTATGTTACCTGACTTAAGAATAGTATCATATCCAACAGATGAGGGACCTAATGGCCAATATGTGTGGATGTGCCTTATATTGCTTTAACTATTGATCACTGAAAAATAGTCAAAAAAATTACTTGTATCCCAAGAAACCATTAATGATATTCAAGTATAATGTGTCTGGAGGACATCAAGACTGTAACACCATTCTTTTGGGGAAGAAAACTGTGTTGGGTTCTAGTTGTGGACCTTGGAAAAACTCCTGTAAGTAGGCCAAGTGTTTTCCACTGCTTTCTCGTACTTACATCAGAACTTGTGAGGGTACCAGGGTGAGGTGAGCTCAGATTTATGGCACAGTTTTAGAGCACTCAGCTTCAGAAGCCTTGAAGTAAACAGAGCTGTTAGTCTGCCTTTTCAGGTGCTCTTTAGTGGTTCCAACTTCAAAACAGCTTGAGGTTACTGCAAAAGTCTTAGAAATACCTGGACCGAGGAAGCTTCCCTTTGCATATTGAATGCAGTGAGGCCAGTTCATTCCATTACCTTTTGTCCAGAGTGATCCAGACAAGATCCAGGGAGACCCATCTTGACTTAATGTGAGGTGGTCACTGTTTTCCTTTTCTGCAGAGTCTGGCAGAGTTTGAGGGGGGTGCAGGAAGACATTTCCTCCTGTAGCAGAGAGGCTCTGTGTACATTGCCTGTTTAGCTACTTAATAAGTAACTCATAATCCAGCTCGATGATCTCAGAGATGTTTGCCAACCTAATCAATTCTGTGTTTCTGTGATTTGCATCAATTGCTGATGTGTTACACTGCCCTTATGTTACTGTGCATTCTCTAGGCTGATGAAAGCTGGAGAGAGGAACACGAGGATTTCCTTGGGTCCCCATCCTGTACTTGTGTGTGTAGGTGCCTCTCTCTTGGGGGACTTTTTTGTGATGATGGGTTATTTTCAGCCATATTCCAGATATAGCTATTGTCTTTATATAAACCAATGCTGACTCTTAATTTTTGCCTGGGTGTTGCCCTGCAGCTGAAACTTACTAAAAACAATAATGATGACATTTCAAAACTTACCTTTACTTTTCACACATTTTGAGATTGAGAAAGCAAAGAGCTTGAGGGCCACCTGCTACTGTTACGACTGTAAGATTTTCATATCACTAAAGTTATCTCCCTGTTGAAAATCAAAAATATCTTAATTCACATAACAATTTGTAGATGTATTTAAATAACTATCACACAGAATTTAGATAGATTTAAAACGCTCAGCGGTTCTGTGTAATTTGGGTGATGATTCTGGTTATCAGTAAACACTAAAAGTAACTTAAAGTTGCAGCTACAGTTCTGTGCATTCTATGTATTCTATTCCACCCCCAAGCCTTAGAGTAGTTCTCTAACCAGGAATTTGCACATTGTCCATTTTTTGTTGCATGATGAATTTCTGAACCTTGTTTCATCTGCTATCAAACACCTACAGTTCTGTTTCTTAATACATATTTAACCTTTGAAACACTTGAGGTTTTGAAAATAAAACTCTGCACAAGACCATAGTTCTGATTGGCTCGTCCAAACAGATCATGATGAATAAATAATAATGTGTTTTCTCATTGTAGTGCTATTACTCTGCTTAGGTTTTACACAAATAATAAGGTAAGTCCTGCTCCAAGAAGTTTGTGATCTTATTTATTAGTGGTACTAAATTTTAGTAATAGAGCAGCGGGTGGTGCATTTGGAAATTAAGAGCTAACTTGAGATATACAGCTGTAACTGCCTTAGCCAAACTTTATAGAGCCAGTCATGCAAAGAAAGTGAACTTATAAATAATATAATTAATTACTCCACACTACATTTACCTTGAAGCTCTTTTTTTTTTAACTGCTTTTTTAAAGGCATCCCATGGCTCAAAGGACCATGATGTAAACTGGTATACCTTTCTGCAGAATAATTTATGAAAGTTAAATTTTAATAGTGCCATTGTATGGGGTATTTACAAACTTCCTCCCTTTGCATTGCATCTAAAATTGGATAATGCAATTTAAAAGGATGTCTTTATCAGTTTTGTTCCCACAGTGAAAACTATTTTCATTGTCTTGCAGCAGTGAGAGAAAAGCTTGATAGTGTATTCCATTCCTTAGAGGAAAACTCACACAAACTAAATACAATAAATTACTGAGCAAAGGTTGTCTGTCTTTGGATCACGCACAAAATCTTGCTATCTCCAGAAAAGAACAAACTGACAATTTTACAGTAAACACAGTAGAAGTTTTGCCAATAAAGCTTATCACTACTCTGTAAAATGATGGAGACATTAGATTCCTGTCTCATCACAACAATACCAGAAAATAACTATTTTAGTCTGACATATCATTCTGAGAATGAATCAGCATGATTTTTTTAGATTGCATTGTGATTGTTTTCCAAAGAGGCAAGACTAACACTTAGTTTCATTTTGAGGATACAAAATATTTGTTTTCTATAAGTTTTGAGTTAAAATCACAAATCAGCAGAGTCAGCCTGAATGTTACTTACACAACCAGAAGAATCCATACCCTATACATTTCTTTTGAAGAGATGCCTGCAAAAATTCTCTTTTTGGCATGTCTTTGTTTCTCCATGTTTAGGAACAAAGAATGAATGATACATTTTTTTTGGTGTTGTTTATCTGTTGTTTTTTCCTTAGATTTTGTCTTTCTGTGGTCCCCCCACTCCCCTCCCCCAAAATCTGCTGATCTTATGCTTTTGGGTGTCTATGCTATTCTTTGGCAGAGTAATTTTTAAACAGACTTATGCTCAGGAAATGTGTAAATATGCTCAAAGTTCTGTAAAAAATAACATAATTATAGAAAATATAGAGTTAACATTTTAAGCAATAGTTAAATTTAGTAATAAAAACCTTGGCTGTTGGTTGGGTCAGTGGAGCATGTGTATGTCCAAGAAATCATGTGCTCCATCCCCTCAGGGAAGCATTGGAAAAGGCAGCTGTTTCATACACACTCAAGATTGTCCCTTCTTTCCCATGAACTGCTGCCAGCCAAATTGCTCTTTGAAGCTAAGGGATGGCAGCAACTGGAGCTGTTGCATGCTTCTCACCCATGAAATAACAGCAAATTTGGTACGTTTCACATTAGAATTGAATTACAGCGTATACTTGATAGCAGCTCACAGCAGTACAACAAAGCCTCCTAATCAACCAAAATGTCAATGTAAGATGCAGAAGTAATTTCGTCCTTGGAACCAAAAGGCCATCCCTCACAAATCTACTTAATCTCTGTGGCACTTGAAGCAGGTAATGAAAATTATTGGCATTGTGTGGGTGTGAAGAGTGTGAGACAGGGAGGAGCCTGACTGATTTACCTGGCATCTCACAGCAGGCAGCACCTTGGTCTCACAAATTCTGGGAAGTTTTGCTTGCTGCTTTCCCATGGAGTAAACAGGGCCTCTGACTTGGAAGGAAATGGGAGGAGCCTAGTACTGGCAAAAATTCTCATACTGAGGAGGATGAGAATGGGAAAATGGAAACAATATATACTACAGCACATGGCTTACTGGAGTTTGAAAGAAACATGATAGAAATCAAATAAGAAAAACTAGCCAAGCATATGCTCCTTCCCAGCATATGTTGTTAGTGTAGTGGGTTTGCAAGGTCAGCGCTAAAGTAACATCACTTCACAAAATAAACAGGAAGTGACCTCTGCCAGCTTTTATCAAAAGTTCGCCTTAAGAAACTTATGCACTTTGGTGTCCTTAAGAGATTATAACATAGTCTGTAATAAATGGGCTTTTTTTCTGATTTTCAGTAGCCAGAGGGCCACATGTGGTTGTTCAATCAGAATGTGGCAAATTCATCTGAGGCTTAAGGTAAACAAGCAAAACAAAACTTCTTTTTTTATTGTTGGCAGCATCGCATGAAAGGATCCCATGAAACATTAGTTATGGATTTTTCCCTATAGAAGCCATTCATTATGTACAGTAGCTCTCTCAAAGCATGAAGAGACATTGGAGGAAAAGATTAAATTATATGCTGCAAAGAATGGAACTTCTCAATAAGAAGAAAAATCTAGAGTAGATAATCTACTTGCCTGCATTAAAGGATGCATTTTGATTTTCGAAGATTAATTTATCACCTACAGTCTGGTTCTCAGTGACCCTTTCAGCCTAATTTTCCTATGTCCTGTGTGCATTTTGAGCTGCTTTTTAATTTCTTTCTTGGTATTGCTAAATTGGTAGAGAACACTGTTGTTTAGTATTTTCATTTCAAACAGGGTATTTCTAAATGTCTGCAAGGGCTGAAACATCTCATACCCTAGAAGTAAAAACATATTAAGGACAGCGTGCTTCTCATTTTGCTCATTCTCTATCCTTTTATATGGGAAATTACACAGCCCCTTCAAAAGCAGCCTATTCTCAGCACCAGATCAAATTAAAAGTGTCAACACAGTTTGGATGCTTTCAGTTTCTATTTTTGCCCAGCCTCACATTGTGGGTTCATGGCTACAGGCTGGCAGATCTGCGGTTCCAAATTCTAGCATTTCTGGATGGATTTTTCTTTTTTTCCCCCCACTACTCTTTTCTGTGGAGTAAAATTCTTCTCCATAAAGTAGGCCAGTAAAAGAGGTTTCCTATCATTTATCTGTGTAAGAACTTCATTGACCCAGTGAGGTTTTCTGCTTAGCAGAGCTGAAGCCTATGTGCTGCAAACCAGATGTTGATACTTTCTTTGCTCAGACTCATCTTTACTTTAGAATAACAGCATCTTTGTCTTACTATGACAACAGCTCGGAGAGGACTATATCCCTTCACCAATTTAAATAAAGGTTTTTATGTTAAATTTAGCATGCAGTATAGTTGTTTAAGCCCTTCAAAGATAAATGGAAAAGTAGATACATTCCAGCAGTAATTAATCCTGTTCTAAATAATGTGAACTCAAGACCTTCCAAGCTTCATTTTTTTCCTTCCATTGACCCAAAAAAGACATTTGTGTGGGTGGCTTAGATTTAAACAACTCTTAGTTATCTAACTAAATTGTTTAAATCTCTTTAAAACATATTCGCCAAAGTGTTCCTTTGATTCCCCTTCCTCCTACCTTTGACACGATGCCCCTCTCCAGAATCCAGGGGCTGGCTGGAGCAAAGAATGTTTGTATTGCACCTGCCATCTCAGCCCGTTTGAGGATACAAATGCTATACAAAGACAATTTTTCTGTGATTTAATTCTTATCTGACTTTGGACTCCGTAGCCTTCTTTCTTTATCCCTCTCCTCTAAAAAAATAGGCAACTTCTAGTGCGCAAAATCAGCAATGTTTGTGATGCTTGATAACATAATAAAGGGATTTTTTTAATCTCAAATTTTATCCTTCTGAGACTTTTGAATCTTGAAAAAATTACCAGAAATCTCATGGGAAAAAAAACTTTTGAAAACTCCTTAAAATCACAAATGGAGCAGAAAAATAACAAGTTCTTCAATCATGGTTATAATTTTCTCTCTTCAAATTTTAATTCACTTGGAAAAATCAGGCAAGGGGGAAAAAAGCCAGCCTCTAAAGCTGAAATTTAAGAATTTCAGGAAAATGAGTAATTTGCAGTTTGTGTTGTGCTTCACTTGAACTGAACCAGTCTCCCCATGTCACATAGGCAATCACACCAAATTTTTTATTTGTGTATATCACACCATCTTTTGCTTCATTAAAACAATAGAATGAATGCATTTTTTACTCTCATTCTGTGTGTATTATACTAGACCGAGGAGGTAATTAGCACTCTCTTTAATGCCATTGTGTCTGGTTTATCAGCTCAATTTTTGTATGTTTACACAGTTAAATTCGAAGTCAGCTTGCCATTGTACTTAATGTTACAGACTATATAGACTACAGCAAGTTTATATATAAAACCCTAGAAGATTATGACCTTGGTGAAATTAGTTACCATGATTTTTTTTTTCTGGTTGTTTATTTTACCTCCATAGATAGCAGAAAGTAAACAAGGATACTGCATTTGTATTTGGACTGGATTACTGTACATTAATGCATTACTGTTCAGCCCACAGATTTTAGCTGAGAGAGGTTTTCCTTTATCCAAAGAAAGAACACATTTCCATTCATACATCTATCTATAGTAGTCATAAAATATAGCTATAATGGATAGCAAAGTTGCTTCACTTTTATACTTTCCTTCCTGATCTTCCAAGTTAGTCTCATATGTCTGCATTGACTTCAAAAGTATTTATAAATTGTTTTGGAGTGTAATGCAGTTATCAGATGATTTTTTCATTAAGCAACTATGTTTATGGGAAATTTACTTGAAAGAAAGATAAGTTGGCAGACATTTGTACTATATATTTCAGAGCATTTTACAAATTATTTTGCACAGATCTGAGTCCAGCTGTGCATCCAGCACTGTCCAGATTCCGCTATGTTCACAAGCCTTCCATTCCTGCCTCATTCCTGTTTCACACGGGTTGTTTTTCACAGAAAACCTAAGGGTATGGTCTAAGTGTCACTTAGCATGGATGCCACCCAGGGGGGCCACAAATCTTTGGTATATTGTATGAGACTGTAAAAGCAGCCCAAGAGACTATGTATGTGTTATCACCATCTGAATTAGGTGGTAATGGTATTATTAGAACATGCTTTCAGGATTAACTAGTCCAGGTATTTTCAGTGTAACAATATATCTGATAAGAAAGAGTCATAGTTTTTTTCTCAGACTGAGTGCTCACTGGTTAACAGTTTGTGGCTTGTGCTCTTTTAGACAATTTATAAACAATAAGCTTATTAACTTAACGAGTTCCACAAAGTCTTGTCTATGTATTTTATGCTGCAAGTTTATCAGATGTTTTACTAGAGCAAAAGTATGATAAAAGCCAAGAAGGATGAGCCTGCCATTCCTGCTCTGCTCCATGTACTGCTACAAGCACCACAAGAATATGACTTTTTTTGAGTTTTGTTCTTTTTAAGAGGAAATATTTGACATATGGCAATATTTAACAAAAATTATTATTTGGTTCACTACTTTAACTTAGACTAATTAAGCCTCTGTTCTGACCATCCAAAATAATATTCCACTGCTGTTTTTTTACCTAGTATTATTTTTTTACAGTAAAATAATTCCTTGTGCTGACTATAAAATGAAATTCCTTGCTATCAGTGGTGCTGATAGCATCTCAGAACTCATGCTTCCTACCCTCTTGTATGTTTATGATGTTACTTTTCATGACAGAAATAGTCTACTGCTAGGTGGATTTCCCTGTGGAACAGGATTTATAGACATATAAATAAAATGAAGTTCGCACTAGAAAAACTGTATTCCATTTGGCAGGCAGATTTGTCTTTCCCATAACTTCAGTCCTTCCTTGATGAAGAATTTGTTAGGGAGATTTATTTTTCTCTTGGAACAGATCAGATTTATGCTCACAAATGTATGGCCATACAGCCTACAGACTAACGTGTGCCTTTAGGCGTGGTGCAGAATGCTGATAGAGAGGTTTTGCCATCAGGTTATCTCACTTTGCCGGGTTCAGCATTTTTGTAAACATGTCCGGTGATAAAACACTCCTAGGCTGCAGTAAAGTCCACTGATGTCTCTAGTAAATATCTCAAAGCAGACTTATTCGTACAGTTTCTCCAAGAGTAATTCTTTGCCTTGATTCTTAGAGCTTTATGGCCCAGCAAGAAATACGGGATCCTATTCAGAAGAGCATTCAGCCATCAGCAATCTAAATATTGTGGCATGGGGAAAAAGCTTAGGTAAATACTACCAGGAAGTCAGACACTGAATCTTTTTTTGCATTAACTGATTATCGCAAGGTTTTATGCATTCAGCTCACCTTCATTTTAATAGTGTCATGAAGTTTTTACTGTTTCTACATCACTGCTTGAAGGTCAATAAAAAGATCTGATAAAAGTTGACTTTTACTTAGCTTTATCTTCAGACAGATTATGTAAATCTGACATTAAGATGTCTTGTCATATAATATCCAAATATTCAACTCTATTACTTAATATTCTTTGTGTTGAAAACTTTCTAGTTTCTTCATTTTGAAATTTCTTCTCTATGGTGGTCAGTCCAACAGCAGACTGAAAAAATATTTTTGAGGCAAAATATTCTTGCTTTAGCAGCAGCAATGAAAAAGCTCTGTTGAAGAGACTGTGTTAGCAAATCATGTTACAGAAAAATATTTCGTTTCAAGCTATATAGTCTATATCAGATTTTAGAAAAAGAAATGTTTCAGAAGACAAAGAGCTAAGTGTAATTGAAAGCCGCTGAAATGAAAAATATGCATGTGTATATTACAGACTGAGCAGCAAGGAAAGGAGAAATTTGTAGCTCTTTCACTCTTGCAGACTTACTAGGGTGAAATAAATCGATTCTGTTAGAGACAGAAAAGCATTAAATAACGCCACTGGGACCAGAATTTTCCTTGTATGTTGTTTCCTTGGACCTGTACTTTCCGCTCTGCCCTCTCATCCCGCCAAGGTTTTGCTCTGTCCCTGGTAGGTACATTAAGGGATAGGACACATGCAAGAGAAAAACGGTATATTCATAGGTTATCTGTGTTCTTTGCAATTGTTTCTTAGCAGGCGCTTTTAGTGTCAAAGCACAGGAACCCTGCTTTGGCTATTACTGACACGAGGTTAAAGTGTTATGTGCTCTTCAATTGGCTAATATCCAATTAATGTATCTCAGGCAGATGGAATTTGACATGAATTGCACAGTTCTGAAAGACTTTTCTGCCTTTCTTTATAGCAAGTTGAAATTAAAATCCACTTAAATTTGTAAGTCAGTTTATTTTTAAAATCCTCTGATATAACTAATCGTCTCTGACTTCCACTTTTCCAGATGCCCCTGCTGCCACTGGATGCAGTCCAAGGATTCCTGCCATTTACTTGGGCAGTTTGTACTGCATTAAAATATTTTCTTTTGAAAGAGGGGCTTCTAAACTAGACAACTAAAGAAAAAATCTTATCTTAGTAAAACCAGTGTAAATATTGAGAGATTCTTTACAGGTTTTTGTTGGTTTTTTTTTTTTTTTTTTTTTTTTTTTTTTTTGCTTTCATAATTTATTCTGTATCATAAAAAGGCTGTTAGCCAGTGCTGGTAGTGTTACTCTGTTGTTATTCTAATTTAGAGTGGATTTAGCACCTAAAGCTATACTTCCAACTTCTTTTAAGAATCACATAGATTGCCAGTTTTATTTTCTTAGATTTGTAAAAGCCTCTGTACCAAACCTGGTGTGCATCCTATATACAAACTTACAGAATGAAATGCTACAGGTTCTGTATAAATGGTCTGCAGCTATCAGGAGGCTACTTAGCCTGTTATCCACTGATACTATCACTCTTTGATAATAACACTGCTCATATGAAACTTGCATGTTATTGTCTTAGAATGTCAAAGCCATCTTGACAGCATGCACTGTAAATCTTTTAAGTTAGTCAACGTGTGTTCATTCTTACTTTCAGATCCCTAAAGGGGACTGAGTGTTGAGTAGGACCATAATTCTGTGTGCTCTCTCTTGGTTACACTGATTGAAATTTTGTTGGAACACACGAGGAAGCAGACAGAAACATCTGCTCTGTAGTGTATTACCTGTGTAATGTGCATGTAGCTCATGCTTGGCACAAATGTAGCATATCCTCCGATGACAATACAAAAATATGCTCAGAAATCTTGGTGCAAACTGGCAAGGCTGTGGCATTAAATATTTCTAGTCTCTAGATGAGCAAGCAGCTTGTATCAATGGAGAGAAGGCAGAGCACCAGAAAACACAGATGAACTTGGGTATCTAATTGCAGTGCATATTATTTTACTAAAAATGAGCTGAAGGGAGCTGTAATACAGTGAGAAATCAAAGTGAGATGTGCTAGACACTACACTTGAACCCTACATGTGAAGATGCTGGAATGATATTTAGCTGGACGGTTTTTGTCCCTTCATAACTCAAGGATTGTTTAATTATTCAACTTCTGAGAGCTGAAAAACATAATTACCACCATATTTTTCAGAGCTGCTTAAGGTTTCCATCTGGAAAAACTTCCTTGAAACATTCTTTTTCATTCAGGCTGTACCTTGAATACTGGTAAATGAACAGAAATTTGGGTAAAGAGCTGTAATATCTGAAACTTATATTGTTTTACTGATTTAATTTGAATAGCTCAAAAATAATAGTTAAAAAACTGATGCATTTTGAATGTCTAATCAAAGGTAGCTAGTCAGGGACCTCCTGCATTCTCCATCATTATCAAGAATTTCATAAAAATACCTCCTTAGTGTTCAAGGACCATAAAAAAAGCAACTTTAAGAAAGGAATACAGAAAAATACTGAAAATAATATCAAACTGTTACATGTATTACTGGGGCAATATTTTTTGCAACAGCATGTTCAGTTTTTCTGTCTCATGTCATACAAACCTGTGTCATGTGGGGTAATCCTGTAAGGCACACAGATTATTGGTGATAGAAATCTCTCTTTTCTCTTAGAAGACATCATAGCTTATTAAAGGACATAACTATGGCTTTCTGCCCTTGACTGCAAACTTTAGGAGACTGAATGCATTATTATTTAGCATCAAAATCCTAATTTTTAAGCAGCAAGCCTTGCAAGGAAATATCAGTTGGTTCCCAGAAAACATGGACCTTATGAAATTGATAGTCAGTAGTGAACATGAGCTACATAAACTCTTACTTTAACTTCGTCTTTCACTTCAGGTGCCATCTCGCTTTCAAGTTAACTGAACACTTATGATGTGAATTCAGGCAGCTTCTTTTCTTTCCCTGTTTCCCGTAATTTTAATAGTATTAATGCTAATTCTTTATCTGTGCTCCTGTCTATTCCTACTTCTGTTGAGCAATTTTAAACATCACAATAATGACTAAGCAACTCCAGATTGTGCATTGTTATAGATAAATATAAATAGATAAATAGATAAATATATTAAATAGTCTTGTCAGAGGCCATAGCAGTGACATTTTTATCGGAGTAGGAAGTACTCTCTTCTTCTTCCAGAGCAACAAATACCCATTTCAAAAGTTTCAGAACTTTAAACCTGCAGTATGTCAGCCATTGCTTTGCAGTTCAGGAAATCATAAATACTGTGACAGTGCTGTATCTTCTGTAAGTCTACCCTTGGGCTAAATTACTGTGACTTCCACACAGCTACCTTAGGAATTAATTGGGTCCATCATATTCAGAGCATCAAAAAGATTTAACATCTCTTTGCTCACTACTAGCTTTGGGAAATGTCCTGTGTTGTGAGATCCCACGTTTCGTTTAGTTTTACCAGTTCCTGAGGGAACTGGCTTTTTAATTACATTTCTGGCTAAGAGGACACAGACAGGATGGAACAAGATGAATGGCATTTCCTGGAAAATCAATGGGCTAATTAGACAGAAAAAGCAAAGCTCCATTTTGCTTTTGCTTGAAAGTCAAACCTAAATGCCCTTACAAGACATGACTCTTGCTTATAGATGTGGCTCCTTCCTTCAGTTATGAATGACATTAATCAAGATGGTATGAGACATGGCAGGAGAACACAAAGGTCATTGAAAGAAGACATAGCAGTTCTGATTTTTGACATCAGTCATGGGTTTAGTCATGGTTCTGTCGTGAATTCTTTGTGTTTCCTGGATGATTCAAAATAATTTTCTAATTTTGCAGAACAATATTAGAATATTCAAATAGGTAAATAATTGTGTTTTGCCAGAGTGTAGAAAGCTTTAGTGTTTGTTTTCCTCCTTTTAAATCAATTTTTAGAAAATTTGGATTCTTTCTTTTTTGTCAGCTGATGTCATTTTAGAAGAAAGGTCTGTCTGATTGTAGTCCTTCTTTGGATGAAGTCTCTCATTCCTTTGAGTTTCTTCTGAGAAAGTGTCAATACTGATTATGTATAAAATTCTCTTTTAATAAAATCTAGTTCGTGTGATTTATGAGGTGAGTGTCACTGATTATTAAATGTATTTTTATTGGAAGTTTCACAGTAAATCTCATGATGATTTCCCTAACTCTTCACCAGTTAGCACAGATTTATTCGCTTTCCTATTTGAAAATTTGCCACTCAGTTAATCGAAAGGTGCATGCTAAGTTGCTGAAGCTGGAGTTTCTGAGGACTTTTTTATTTTTAAACATCTAAATTAATAGAAAATGAATTAAAATAGAATATGGAGAAATTCACAGATCAAATGCTTGGGTTAAACATGTTTGAAGCTGTTGGCCGTCTTATTTTCACTTCTAATTGTTTCTGTAACAGTCGGTTCTCAGCTTTTTAGACTGTTACATGCCAGCCGAGGTCTTGTTGGAGTCATTGTGATTATGCTGGTGGGACTAAGTGTGAAACAGGGAGCAGAAGTTTCCTTGTTGAGTTCTTTGTCCTGTACCCCACCCCTGTAAGGCCCTCTTGCAACTCCCTTTCTTTGAGAGCAGTATCTCTAATATGTGTTTTGCATCCTCCATAATTTGTCAATTTGTTATTGAATTGGGACCCCTTAACCCAGAATTAGTTGTGGCAGTGTATTGGGTCTTGGGTTTGTACTCTAGAATTCTATAGCCATCCTCTCCATGCCTGTTACGTTACAAAAATATTACAAGAATTCTGGTGCTCAACAGAGTGTGTAGGAGGAAAGGAAGCAGTGAATTTGCAAAAAAACCCAAAAAAAACCCCAAAATGGAAAGTCTGAGGCATCAGCAGCCCAAATCAACACATCAACTGTGGGGTTTCTTTTCTGTTTTGGGAGCCATAGCAGATTCTTTCTTGTCTAGGTTTCAGTTTTTCCGTATTTAAGCTTGTTACTGTAATCTTTTACAGCAGGCAGAGGAATGTTGTTAAGTTTAATTGAATTTAGAGAACAGCTTTATAATCCTCCTATGACTTTCACTAAAGGAACATCTTGTATCATTGTTTATTTTCCAAGTGTTTTTACCTGGTTAATGTTGGAGAAGGTAAACAAATAACATGTACAGAAAGGGAAAAATGGTCAGAAAATGGGGAAAATTACACAGAGAATGGTGAGAAAGAAATTAATGAAATTTAAAAAACGAGATTGGGAGAAAGGCTTACAAAAATGTAAGTATAATGAGCATAAAAATCTGCATCTGAGAGTTTTTATGTTTCTTTTATGCAGCATTTTGGTCATATCTGTTCACATATTCCTAGTATACACACTCTGCTATACTAGGAATGCAGCTAAATTTTCAGCACTACTGCATTATACGTATATTACCTTTTATGTGCCATATCTGAAGCTCCTGAATAGTAAATGGAAAATTAATCTTTGCTTTTCTCAAAGTTTGTTTTCCTAATTCTTCTACTTTTACTTGTTTGGAATAATTTTCTTCATTATTCTTTTGAGAGACCCAGGAACACTTTTGTTATCAAGTGTATTTTTTGTTGCGAACTTGCACAATTCATTCCTGACTTTCTTTGAACAAAGATCACTTCCATGGGGTTTTTTTCGGTCTTTATTTTTCGTTTGAGTTTTGTATAATATAATTTGGCTTATAAATTGTCATTTTCAACCTCTTCAGGGCACAGATGTTAGGAGAGATGATTTACACTCTTTTTTTATATAATTCTGTCAGAAATCTCTCCTCAAAGATTTCTTCCATCTCTGTTGACTTGCGGCTATTATTTTTAACAATAAGCAGTCTGAAAAGTCAGAAATTGGCCACATACTTGTTTCTAATCCCATAGAAGGTTAGTCATAGTTCTGTATCTGAATGCTTTTTGACACTGCATTAATGAGTGTGCAGAGGTGCGAAGATCCACAGCATGTGGTTATCTCAAATGTTAGTGCTGTTTGTTTTCAGGCCAGTGGATGGAATAAGTTTTGAAGTTTTGCCCATGGGAATCAACTTGTTTGACTTTATACTTATGGAGGAAATTGTTCTGCTGTTTTTTTAGCTGTTTATTTTCTGATGATCTCACATTTTCTATTCTTGACAAGTCTGAAGTACTTTACTCCTAAATTCTAGTTTGGGCTTGTAGTCAGGAGAGTTTATCATAAGTGGGATGAAAGTGTGTGGTTTTGAGTGAACATCTAGACTGAAATTGTGCAATGCTTGGGATCTGTTGGTCATCCAGGATGTAGTAGTCCATCTGTGTGGCTGAGCATGGGCTAGATCAGTAAGGGTACTGCAGACCTCAGCACATGTTCAAAGACTTCTTTCTAGTCATTAAACTGTTTTAGTGTTGCCCAACAGGACACATGCACATAACAGACTGGAAAGGGCATTGGGGAGGGGTGACAGCTACACAGAGAGCAAAAATTTAGCAGTGAAATGAGAGTAGAGTGCCAACACTAAAGAGTTCTTTTCCCAAGAGTTAAATAAACTTGACAGGCTTAAGTTTTTGATTAAATACTAATTGAAATACTGTGTTGTCAAAGGGGAAAAAAAGTTGTGAAGAGAAAGCAGGGAGAGTCTTAGGAAGCAAAAATTATCTAAGTGAACCATGAAGTTGCATTTGCAAAGAGGACAGGGCATGCAGTAATAGCAGCTACTCGGAAATCTTGACTCTGACCCTTTTAACAAGCATCAGGGGATGTTTAAAGAGTGTTGGAGGTTTGAAGGTCACACAATCATGACAGGCGTGTCAAAATAGTTGAGAAATGGTGTATAACGTGATAAACACTTTTCCGTAGTGGCTTTTTTCACTGGTCATGGGGGAGAGAACAGCCACGGCATGAAATACAGTTAGCAAATTCCATACTAACATGCTAGAGGGTGTGTATATGATATATAAGTGATTGGCATGTTATCTGTGCTTTTGGCACCCACGTGAAGAAATGTTCTGCTTTATTAGATGTGCACCGAGACGTATGGTTGCCGTGGGAACTGCTACTCTATGTGTGTTGTATGTGCTTATTATTAATGTTTCACTTGTATTGGGATTTTAACACAGGCTTTTCATCCTAATTGGACTGGTTATATGTACTCCTTCCCTGTTAAAAAACAACTCAGAACAAATGAGTGTTTTCATTGTTCGTTGTTTATCAGGCCCAGAAACACGAAGCAAATTGCTTTCCATCAAGGTAAGGTGAGAGAGGACAGCCACCAAGCCTTTCTCTTGCATTAATTTTAAAAGAAAGGAAGGATAGTTTGCAATTAACACATCAAGATAGTGCTTATTTACTTTGGTAAACCTTACTGGATACTCAGTAGGTTAAATTTAAATAAAATGCGTCCATACTGTCATGAAAAAACATGGAAGTATGATTTTATTAGGGAGCTTAGATAGCATTTATTTTTTGAGCTTATTTCCAGAAGCTTTTGGACAGACCTTAAAAAGAAAAATCCACTTCAAGTAAATGGATTAAAAGATTGAATTTTTGGGGGAACTTTAGAGATTTAGGAGGAGAATGGTCAGGAGACTGACAATTTTTTATTTGTGGGATGATAATGACAATTACAAATGAGTTATTCTAAAGGAGCAGTAATGTTTTGTAAAAACTGTTCTGGTAAGTGTCCAAAATGTAATTTATTTGGCTTACTGGGAGCAATCTGAAAGTTAATCATTGTTGTGGGAACATATTCCTTAAATTAATACAGTCAAGTTTTTGACTAAACTTTTATTGCTTATTAATAATTAAAAACTTCCCTCTGCTTTTTCAAAGGAGCATCTTCCTAACTGTTCTATGTGTTTGTGTATTTTAATTTAGCTGTATACAAGTGCTTCAACCTTGTTAGCTGGCATTGAAGTTCTAGAGGAGGAATATAATATAATATAATAACTTTGGATAGAGAGACACATGCACTTGTCTAAATTTTTAAGTAATCGAAAAAATTTTGGAATTCATCATGGATTTTTATCAGTGTTTCTCAATAATTAAGTAAGGAAAATTTTGGGACCTTCTGTAGTAGGTTTTCATGACACTTTATTCATGTGGTACTTTCTTCTGGATTTCTTTATTGGAGGTTTACACTCAAAGAAATAAATTCCTATTAGCAGAAATGGAGGCAATTCGTTACTCAGAACATAATATTTTCCAGCAGGGGGTAGTTTAGCTATAGATCCAAACTTTCTACTGTTACTTGTTCCAGTAGCACAGATTCTCTTAACTAAGAACAAAGTGATAAAAGTAATGAGCCCTTAACAAATCTGTTATAAGAGCTGAGTTGAAGGAGGATCACTCAAACTTCCTAGAAAGCTGGCTTTTGAAAGTTTCTTTGACAGTACAGTACAGGGCAGTAAGAAGTTCCCATTGTGCTTGGAAAATAGCCTGTTAGCCAGCTGTGGCTGAATGCCTGTTAATGATTTCAAAATTGGGAGATAAGGTGTCATTTAATTCTGGATAACTGAAGAGCAAGAGAACTAGCTCTCTTGAAGTTGATTAGGATACATTTTGATCCTATTTAGCTTGAGTTTTCCCCTGCTCAGTGGCTTCCAAGTGAAAATTTCCTTTAGGAGATCTGGTAGTCATTACTGTGAGAAATACTACCTGCATGAGTCCTGAGTTGTAGTGCCTGAAGAGGGGAAAAGAAAAGCTGTAAGAGGGTGTGGTGATTCAATTTTCAATATAAAGCTGACTTTTTTTTTCCTCCATACCTGTTTAAGCTGCTAGCTCAGGCTTAAAAAGCCTAGGAAACCTGTTGCCACTGGTACAGGGCTGGGCAGTGTGTAATGTATAAAGGATACATAGATCACTAACTGAAATGACACATGTAAGATATGAGACTCGCAAAATGAGATCATAATTATTCTCTGTGAGAGGTTATCTTACTTACAAAAATAAGTCTCTCTAATCTGAACCTCAAACACACGAGATGTCAATAGAATTGCACACCTGGCTGAGCTCAGTGCACTCTGCCTTTCCAAGGCTTAGTAAATTTTCTTTAAGAAATATTGGTGTGATATTATGAAGTGATAAAAAAATCAATGAGGCAATGATTTCCCAGTCAGATGGAGTGCTTCGTTGTTAAATTATTTCTTTCACCTGGGGCTGCAAGGGCTAAAAAAAGATTGAAGGGATTGCTGAGTGACTTGATGGGGATTTACTTGCTGTGTTATTCCAGTGAAGGCTAAAATGAATCTGCAAATGATGTTTTTGACTGTAGGAGGATACCTGCAATTATTCACTCTGCCACTCATGGAAGACATCATTGATGAAATTCCAAAGCCTGTTGACTGTATTGGTGGGGCTTAACTTCCTCTCATCTTGATATTCTGCATTTGTGCAGTGCACTTAAGGTAGTTCGGTTGTGGCGTTTTTTTCAAACAATCAGTAGAAATAGGGAAAGTGTTCACTATTGAGAGCTTCTGCCTGAATTGTTGGCATTTTGTTCCTGGCAATATAAAATACGAGATGCAGGTTTAAGAACTAAAGTAAGAGTTGGGTCTGTTCCCGGAGCTTCTAAGTGAGATGGTTAAAACTGAGCTGAAAAATAGACAAGAATTCCTGGGTTTCCATGTCATTTTGTGTGATTTGCTGCCAGCTGTGACACTCATAAAACTATGAACATGTCATTAAAATGCCTGTATTAAAAATTTCAGAAATGGAACATTGTCAGCACAATTGGCTTTTACAAAATGAGAGAAAAATTAATACTATTAAGGGCTTTGTCATATAAATAATTGTAAGCATGTAAGAATGAAACATGTTGATGTCATTGCAGAAACAAAGGAAAAGCTATTTTAGTCTGAGTGACTGTAAAATTAAAAACAAAAGTTACTTTTTTCAGTTATGTTATCAGTAGAAAATAGAAAAAAAACACTTTAAAATCAAGCTAATGCTTTGGGAAGTAAGTAACTGCTGTGAAAGTCAAATATTTAAAAGTCAACAATTTAAACTCAGTAGAGAAATGTCTTTGAGAAGGAAATGGTGGGTTTGGGCTGCCATAGGCAGTAGTTGGTTGCATTTTGGCTGTTGCTGACCCTGTTTCAGAGTCCCATAAGTCTCCCTGAGAGACAAGGTAGGAGATGAACATGGGTGATACATTCACAAATTTGAATTGTCTATATTTCTGTCTCTCTGTCTTCTGATTGTTTGTTGATGTTTCCAGCTGTGTGAGCCTGAGGAATCTGTGGAAGTGGACTGATCAGTGTTGAGATAGGCCTGTTAACAAGAAAAAAAAGGTATTTCCTGCCTTCTGCTGCTTTATACAAGTGTGAAATGGTGACTTTAGGAAAAGTTAGAGATTAATGAGGGAAAAATCCCAACAGAACTTTAAAAAGATTGTGCTTGAAAAACAGCCAATCCCCAAACTGTGGTATCTTTGCCAGTGCTTGTGCATTACCTTATTGGGTAAAAGACAGAAACATTTTTTCTTTGCAAATTGATCTGGGTTTTGTCCTGTAAAAGTGGTCAGTCAGGTACAATATGCAAACTTATCGTTTTAACCCAGGATGGGCTTAAATATGTAATGAGATACCAGAGTTTGTCGTAACACAGGTGAATTATTTTCTTTCCCTTGGGTCATGCGCTAGTGACATGTTGGTTAAGAATTATAACAGTTACCTAAAAAAGCCAAGTTTCAAATCACTTTATTTTCTGTCTTAATGTAAGATGCGAAGCCTGACTTTCTCTTCTCAAATATATGGCATAGTAGTGAGGGGAGGGAGGTTGACTGGTTGGTTTTGATGCTTGGGAGGTTTTAGGTGATAACTTACCAATGGTAATTTAAACTTTGATGTTTCTGAATTTCCAGAGCAACAAAAAAAGGGACAATATTTCCTTCTTGGTTTTCATAAACCATATGGAAGTAAGATCCAGATAGCCCCTACTCTCTGAGAAGCTGTGATGCCACAATTAATTGGAAGCATACTTTGGTGTGTGATTTGGAGATATTTGCTATAGAATGGTGGCCAGCAAGGCCATCCTTCTGTAGCAAAGGTAATAAATTTGAGTTATGAAAAACCTCTCTCTAGACTATTTTAAAAATTGAAATACTAATTGTAGGTTTGCAAGTCGAGCTGTGATATATAATTTTAATTCACTCATGCAGTGGTCACAGAGAGAATCAGAGCAAAATTACAGGCATTTTGGGAAATAATTACATGTATTTTTAAAATGTTTTTTCTGAAAGGGCTGCTAATACAATAAAAAAATGAAATCTCTCATGTTATTGAACAAGTAATATGACAGAGGCTAAAATAAATAAATTGCTGCTGAGATTTAGGTGAACTCATGAGCATGTGTTGAACATAACAGCAATCTCATCAATTATGTATTAAAGAGCACAGACAGGGTAGCTTTCCAAAAGATATGTTGTTATTCTGAATCTCTGAAGTGTTTCTGTTGTTTTTGTCAATGTAACTTTTTCAGAGGCCAATTAGTCTTATAGAAGAACAATATTTCTCCTTGCTTTTAAGCTCTGAGGTTGAAGTTGGAAATACAGGGAAGATAATTTCTGTCTGGAAAGCCACATATCTGAGTCTTGTTATATTTACATCCTTTCTTAACCGATTATTGATTCTGAAAGAATCCTGAGATGTATCTTGATGTCTTAGACTTTATAATTTCTTAGGACTGCCAGAAGTAGGTTTGTACTTGGATTTCAGATTGGCTGCCACTGAAGTAATTACACTTCTCAAGCTGTGTATCTTATAGTGGGTAAACTCCTTTAACTTTACATCAGAGAAACTGTGCGTGCAGTTAAGAAACACGATGAAAAAGGTTATTCCTGCTTTCTGAAAACATTCCAAGCTGCTGATGAAGAGATAGGATAAGCTAGTTCAAGAACATGTAATTTATTTTTTCAGATGGCATATATTTATTCTCTAGCTTTGGATTTGTTTTCTGCATTTCAGTCTTCAGATAATTCAGCTTTATCAGCTTTAATTGTAGAAAATAACGACTTTTTTTTTTTTTTTTCTGGTGGTATTTCACAGAATCACAGGGTATTCTGAGTTGGAAGGGACCCACAAAGATCCTTGAGTCCAGCTCTTAAGTGAATGGCCCATACAGGGATCAAACCCACAACCATGGCATTATCAATACCATGCTCTAACTAACCGAAAAAAAAAGACTCCCCAAATATAAGAATGTATTAAAGCACAGAATTAGACTTGCTTTCTCTAAGTGGAACAAAAGTATCTTGTCTACATATTAGGAATTGGGATTTATCACCCAGCATGTGAGGTACCCCAAGAGCTTTGGTATGCAGTGGTAAATGCGTTTACAGGGCAAAAGGGCGGTGGAATGATAAAGACTAAAGTAAAGATTAAATCACGAGAGAAGAGAAATATGATTTCCAACAAATCCAAACAGATGCTCCAAAGATTTAACCAATTTTCAACAAAGGATGGGGTCATAAGGAAGGGCAAAAATGCTCATCTAAAATCCTTACATTTAACTCATTTGCTAACATCTGGGTTTAGTAAGTACTAGAAAATGTGTCTGAGATGATTTTTTTTTCAGTGATCAACAATCTGTGTAAGGTGAAAAATAACATTATAAGCTGTGATATTGTACTGATATTGCTGAAGGGCAAAAGTCTTCCAGGACTGATGAAGAGAGTATCAGTCCTTTGTGGCACATTGTTGGAGCAAGCAAGTTTCAAAACTTAATAAATGCTGAAATTTGAAGCTCAAGCACATATGCAATACATACGAGCCTAGGCAGCGTTTAGATGTTTTAACTGCTGGGTGAGGTTTTTGTTTGTTTTGTAGTGTGTTGCATTGGTTGATTTATTTTTGGATTTTTTTTTCTCCAGTGCAACACTTGAGATATTTTTATTTCTCGCTTGGTCTGGATGCAGACACTTGTGCCAAAATGACAATTTTACTCCTGTGGTATTGATTTCTCTATGCATTGTAACCCCCCTTGTCTGTGTCTGCCCTGGAACTTCTTTCTGAACTACCCCATTCAGCTGTGAGTCTTCCAGGAATCCAAGGTCTTGCTCAAACACAGCCCAGCTCCATAACTTGGGGTCAGATGTCTGAGAAAATTGTTAAGTTGTAAGAAAAAGCTGTGAGAGAGCCTGTAAGAAAAATAATAAGAAAAAGGGGTAAAATTACAGGTGGAGACAGAATTGTAGAGATGGGGATTGTTAATGCCTCACAGAATAGAGAGAAGAATCAGTGTGGGGAGGTATTAAGAAAATAAGCCAAAGAAACAGGGGAGACTGGGAAACTAAACTCAACCCCCAGGGCGAGTTTAGGAGGTCAGCAGATGTAGCTGTGAGCCAGTCGGGTCCTTAGTGCCAGCAGAGGTGAGGGGGATAGCAGCTTGGTCACTCAGAATATCTGCTCCAGAGACTGACCCATCTCCCCTTGGATCTGCCTGGCTGGCAGAAATCCTTTGATTCTCTTATCAGGGTAGTGAATAGCCCAACAAGTCTTAAACTTGCTGTTTTGTGTGTGTTCCCATGCATAAATAACAGCTTTATGGTTTTAAGCTGTGCATGCACTGCTGGTACACTCTTTGCATGTGCCCAAATAAACTGACAGAAACAAGGGTTGGCAACATCCATCCACCCACTTGCCCAAAAAGGCCGTTCCAACAAGGGCTCTTAGAAAGAGGAAAAGAGGAAAAAGAGGCAGAAAAATACCCAATTAAAAACCCCCCCCAAAAAAAAAAAACAAAAACAAAAACCGAAACAAACTTGAACAAAACCAAAAATCCAAACCACTTTTTCAGCACAGCATTTATGTGCTTGTTTTCTTTTCTTTCTCAGTGATGTGTACAGGTAGGACAACCTAAAAGGGAAGAGAGTGATTCAGGACTATTGAAATCTAGTTGCATTCTCACTTCTTATTTACCTGCTTTTTAATTGATGTTAAGGACACAGTTCCAAAGACATAGTATACTGTTACAGGTTAGTCTTAAATAATTTTCTTCTGCCCATTCTTTCTTTTGCTTTTGTTTCAGGAGCAATTGAAGATGGGATAAAATTATTTGGTATTTCCCCAACAATTCCTCGTTGCGTAGGGTTTCTGGGAGATGCATTTTTTAATTTCAAATTGTATTTTTTGTATAATTGCTCATCTTAAAATTATTTAACGTCTGCTAATCCAACCTGATTTTTTTTATCCTGACCTTCAATATGAAAGCTTAAATTCACGGTTTCAGCAGATGCTCAGGAAAAGCATTGTATTTCTGTTTGGTTTATTTCCTTGTCTCTCATTTAATTTTGTTTTGCATTTTGATTTCAGTTTTGTTTTTGCTGAAAATTCACCTTAGCTAAAAAGATACTTAAAAAATATCTATCATCGGAAATCACATTTTCTGCTTTGAAATATATAGCCTAGTCTGTATGTTCAGTCCTCCCTTATTATGTTTTTGGATAACAGATTCTTTCATGTCCTACTTCACCCAGCCCCTTTTTCCTTTCTTTCTGTCTGTAGAGTGATGTCATCATTGAAATTAAATCTTATGCAGTAATAAACTTTCTCAAGAAATCACTACTGAAATCTGTAGGACATTTTAAAAAATTGCATTCATTGAGAAGAATAATCCAGCCAAAAGAGGGAGATAATGACATCTTTAAGAGACCAACATCAATTTATATGGAAACCAGTATTTTATTTACAGCATGGTATATTAGAAAACTCTGTAAACAACGCAAAGTGAATGCTCTGGGACTGATTGTCATTTTAAGAGGCTGAAATTAGTTTACACAATTAATTTTATTAGTATGAAGAATGATATTATTTGAAATGAGCAGATGGTTGGGCTTCTTCTAAAGCACTAACAGAAATACTTTGTTTGGTCTGTAAATTCAATGCCTTCTTTAAAGTATTGCTTATTGGTGCCACTCAGAAAAAGAAAAAATCAGGTAGAAACTAGGCAATTACATGTGGTCTTTGTAGAACTGGAAACAGAAGCAGAGAAGAATGAATAAAATAGGGCAATACCACTGGGCATTCAGGGAAAATACAGAAGTTCAGGAGAAGACATTTTCTGTTTTGTTTTTGAAAAAGATTTAACAACATTTTCAAATTCATCTAACGGCTTTGTAACTAAATCATGGGGAAACAGTAATGTTGACAAAAAATAATATGAAAGCCTTCTCACAGTAGGATTGACTAGACCAAGGTGAGGAAAGAAAAACATAGGATAAATATTTGAAATGGATGTGGTTATAAAGCTAGTGGGTGATTGTGAGAGCCTAAGATGGAGAGAAAGGTACTGAATAAATGCAATAAATGCTGTACGGCAGTGGTGCTCCTTCTTTTGCATCCTATGTCAAAGCCACTTCGACTTTTGTAATTTTAGTCTAGTGCTGCATGTGGAGGACATCTTTAAAGTAGAATTTATGGTTCTGTTAGCAGAATTCACTCAGTGACTGAATGCAGATCTGTTGTACTTGGGACTTTAAAAATGCAGGTTGTTGAAGGGGTTGCAAATTAATATAAAAAATTAGAAAGAGTAATGAACCAGAGAAATATGTCACATGCAAAAATGAAGGGCTTTTCCTTGATTTGAGTTATAAGCGGTGGCTGTGGTGGGAATCCAGTAAAGAGGACGTATATTGAGAGTGAATCAAGAAGTAAGCAAACTGATAGACCTAAAAATAAACAAAAAAAACCTCAGCAAAAAGTCCTGCTGGAATGCCGGACTTCCAAGTAACCCTGCCTTGTTTTACACTTATGATAGAAGCCAGGCTTCATTTGTGCACAGTGCAGAAATTTTAAAGGCAAGGTTTTCAGCAAAGGGCCTGAAGAATTAATGTTTAAGACCTATTTTTCAGTAAGAAATCATTGATCCTGTTTCAGTTTTGTGGGTTATTTTTAATGAAGCACTTCTGCCAGAAGCAATATATATGTCTCTAAGCTTTCTGCTTTTTTTTTTTTTTTCCAGAACATGAGCATTTAGAAGTGCTTGGGCAGACTCTGGGCCATATATTTTTTTCTTGCATGCTTGCATCTTTCGCATAACATTCATCTGGGAACCTTCAAAGAGAGTCCTGAGCACAGTGTGCCTATAGGAGTAGGAAAATGCTTAGATAATTGACTCCTCATGCAAGAACTGATAAGCAACTTGAAATGAAATGGCTTTAATAACTTAATATAAAGATTTGTGGCTGTTTGTTTGCAGCTTCATCAGTCTGTGAAGTATAACAATGCACAGCATTAAATGGTTTCAGATGGATCTGATACTTTGATGGACAAATTGGAGCAAGAGAAACCTTTGTGCTGCTATGATTTAGGAGGACTAAGAAAAAAGGACCTGAAAAAATTATGTTCTTTATTATTCCACTTTGAACTTCTGTTGGTCTCTATTTTTATTTGGTTGAGTAAGTGTCAGCTAAGGATTCTGTCAATGAGTTTACAGCAGTGATTCATGCAGTCTCCTTCACCAAAAGAAATTAATTCTTTTTAAGAGATGAAGTGGTTAAGGTGATTTTTGCAGTAGTTGATATGTGTGTGAGTTGGTGTGTTTATGTGTATTTATAGCTGGTTACAAACTTGGTAGAGTGATAGAGGACCTCCTAGGTAATTAACATGCTGCAGAATTCCTTTAAGTGTGGAAGCATGCAAAGGGAGATTCCCTCAAACATTTCTAAGGTTTTTACAAGGCAAAGTTAAGTGCAGGTGAGTGGTGGGGATTCTCAATGCTAATTTAAGGAAAACATAGAGACTTCTTGGTTGAAATGGTTGTGGATTAGCTTAGACACACAGAGAGGCATGACACAGACACAGATGTAAGGCTGTAGCTTTATTTTTACAATGTGTTTGAGATAACTGTGCTTAGGAATAGGTTGCATTTAGTACCTGGATGTCAAGTGACCACTCAAGATGATGAAGATATTAAAAAAATCCTTTGGGGCAAGGGGATTATGGGTGTGTGATGTGGGTGGGAAACTTCATGGGGGGAAAAAGGAGATGCACGCAGCTGAGTTTGAAGTGGCGTTCTCCTCCTTTCTAAGGTCATTGTCTGCCAATTTGGGTTCTTTAATGTATTTTCTAAGTCATGGGTCAAGAGCCACCAGGTTGTTTCTGGGTCTGCTAATTGCAGAGCAAATAAGTAAAGCTCACCTTTTGATAGTTTGCTAACGTTGTTGTGATGTAGCAGAGGAACACCTGCTCTGGGCAGCTTATTTTTTTTCCTGGTGCTGTGGAGGAATGTTTGCTTAGCTCTTGTCCATCAGGAAAGATTAGTCTTGCTGGTGTCTGCTGTATTACAGGACCATGCACTTGGACACAGACATCTCTGCTTCTGTTAAGGCTGAACAGAGGTGCTGCTGTTTACTTTTTGGCAGCTTGCTAGCTCAGGTGAGTTCAGACTTATGTAATCTTGTGCACCTAGCATGCAATCATCTTTCTGATTCGGGCTCTGGTGAGGGTGGCATTAGTGAGTCATCTTCCTGCCTGGCCAAATCTTTCACTAATGGGAAATCTTTTAACAGCAAAAGTTTCCAGGCAGAATCTGGGCAAGGCCCTGAGACTGTTATTTTTATGTATTGCTATTTGAGACCAGACGCATAATTGCTGAGAGCATCATGGAAAGTACCATGGCCTCTGAGCGATCATTAACAGCAGAGTTTGGACTGAATTCAGCACTTCCCAGCTGGCCATAGTCAAGAAGTGGAATTGCTAGAGGGACTTGCTTAAGCAAAAATACCAAATTGTGTTTGCATTTTGTGTATATGTAAAATAGTTGCATGAACATAGTTGGAGCCAGAAATGCAAGTTTTAACTACACTGCAGCTGAGCCTGTGTTTCACATTAAAAGATTTAAAAAAGCTTCAGTAAGAACCACTGTACTTGTGATCAACAATAGATATTTACTAGAAGATATAACTGCATTGCCCGTGCCAGCATTTGAATTATTTGAGTTTCTAGTATAGCATAATATAATTTGACAGTGGTAGGTCTGGAGACATTTTAAACACATAGATACATATGCATGAAAACCTGCTCAAGTGATTGTTCTATTCACTGCAATGTGCTTTGGGTGATCAATCATTACTAACAGTTACAGGAGAAGAGGTTATGCCCTTCTTGAATTTCTCGGATTGCAATAGCACCTACGGGATTTTACCATGCACCTCTGAAATAGGTTTCAAAATTGATGTTGACTTTGGAGCCTGTGCTATTAATATTTTCACCACGCTTGCTGCTTCTGGGCCTCAGATAGAGCCTGTGTTGGGCCTGAAAGGATCCTCTTTGACATTCTTTGGGTTTGGACGATGTCCCATCTTTGAAAGTATTGGTTAGTCCCAATGGCTGGAGATCACAAATACAGGAAAGGCTTATTCAGGCAAGTACTAGATGGATTTGGCCTCTAGACTCATGCCCCTAAAATTGCTTTTGAACAGAGCCTGCGTTAGTGTGTGGTGAGCTTGACAGCTGGGCCAGATGTGGAGGACCACCAGGCCTCCATTTCTATAGCTATCACTTGTATTATGGGTACCTTCTAGTAGGTCAGTAAATCTTTGGCAGGCACCATCTATACTTGTTTAAACATGATTAAGATTTTGTATTCTCTGGTATATGCTCCTTTACCCCGATGTTTTAAAGACAAATGCTTTGTGTGACTCAGAATACAGTGCTGCAGAGCCCAGACTGTATTTCAATATATGTTATAGTCCCTACTATAGAGATTGGTAAAAGCGTTGGATGAAAAATCAGACAAAATAAAGTGGAAGGGAAAGGAATCAGTGATAATGAATATGGGAGGAAGAAAATTATGTAAACTATGTGTTGTATAAAGCTAATTGAGATTAAGTACTTGCAGCTGTATTCATGTGTGTGCCTTCTTTCTTGTATAAGATGATACTCAATTTTCAGTATGCTGGATGTGAAAATTCATGGCAGGTACATGTTTTGTACAGCAGAATAATATGATATATTGAGCCGTTTGCAAAAGATGGGATGAAATAATAAGTGATTAATTGTCAGGTCAAATTCAGCCGTGGATTTTGATGTAGTCTCCTGATTTGCATATGTGCAAATTTTGAAACTTGCCCGCTTTCCTAGGTAAGAAAAGCAGCATTGCAACTGGACCTTTTGTACTCTTTTTCTTCTACTTTGTTGTAAGACGAAATTTGACCTCTTTCACCTTTATAAGTTGGAACAGCTTGTTGTGCAGGTATTTGCCTTCACATCCGGATTTGATCTAAGTCCTTGGAACTGATGCCCTCACTGAAGAGTCAGCTAAACTGTACGGTCGCTGTTGTGCTTGCACACAGCTGCTTGCAATGTGGATGTGTAGTACAGGTTCTTTAGCAGAAGTTAGGATGTCACAGAGATAACTGAAGCACTGATGTGGCTGGAGGACCACAATGGATGGATATAAGCTGTATTGCAAAGACGGGCAGGGAAAGAGAGGAGGAGTTTTTGTTGTGCTGTTTGTTAAAGGAGAATCTTCAATGTATGGAAGTGAGCTATGGTAGTTCCAGCCCTATGGAATGCCTCTGGGTCAAGATCAGAGGGATTGAATCCAAGAGGAATCTTGAAGTATGCTTCCGCCTCTGACTTCCAAATCAAGACAATAAAATCAACAAAGTGATATTTGGGTCTCTTAGGTAAGCTTTGTGTCAACACAACCTGGTTCTTAGGGGTGACTTAACCCACTGAGACATTTGTTGGAAGAAAAGTGAAGCAACTCACACATCATCCATCAAGTTTCTGGAATGCATAGAAGACTGTTTTCTCACACAAATGTTAGATGTGCCAACTAGAAATGAGGCACTGCTGGAGATGTTACTCACAAACCAAGAAAAACTGCTTTGTAATATCTCAGTTAATGATAGCCTTGGCTGCAGTGATCACAGTGTTGTGGAGTTTGGTATCCTGCTGAGCGTACTGAAGGCTAGTGCTAAGGAATAGGTTTTAGGTTTTTAGAAGCTCAGCCGGGAGGGATGCTATGGGGAGCTTCCATGGAGGACAAAGGAGCTAGTGAGTGCTAGGAATTTTTTCAAGAATACTCCCCTGGAAGCCCAAAAACATTTCATCCCCTTTGAAGGTAGGGAATTAGAGAGCAAGAGACCCCTTTGGCTTCCCTGTGACCTTCCAAGTGTGCTCAAAACCAAGGGAAGTGTACCAGAGATGGAAAAGCAGACAATACCCCTTGAGAACTACAAGGACGCTCCCAGGGCATGCAGAGATGCAGTTAGAAAACCAGAAGCTCAGTTCAAATTGAAATTGGCCAGACATGTCAAAAACCACATTGAAGGGTACTTCAGGTATGTAAACACCAAGCAGAAAGAGGAAGAAAATACAGAAGAGGAGAATTAGTCACCAATGAGACTAAAAAGGCAAAGATTCTCAAAACTTTCTCTAGCTCTGTCTTTACCAGCACTGTTGCACCCAGGATTTGGGGACAAAACCCCAGGCTGGTGCACACACAGACCCACTGTCAGGGAAGGAAGAGTTTGTATGTGACCTATGACAACAGCTTGGCCTCCAATGATCAATGAGCCCTGACACTGTCCCCCTAAGGGTGTTGGGAGCTGTCTTACAGCACTGGGAGGCTGCTCTCCATAATCTCTGAGTGGTTGTGGATACTGGGAGATGTCCCAGAAGACAGGAAGAAGGCTAATTTCACCCCTGTCTGAAGGAAGGTATTGAAGAAGGATTCAGGAAATTTTCGGCACAGCAGTCTTACTTCAGTCCCCAGTAAAATTATGGAACACATCCTCTTGGGGGCCATCACAAGTCAGATGAAGTACATGATTGGGAGGAGCCAGCATGGATTCACCACGGGCAAATCATGCTTGACATGATCGCCCTTTGTGACAAAGTAACTTGCTTGGTCAATGTGGTGTGAATGGTGGACATTGTCTACCTGGATTTCTCCAAGGTCTTTGGTATGGCTCCCCAAAGCCCTGTCCTGGAGAAGCCGATATATTAAGGATCTGGAAAACTGGTCCCTATGGTGAGTGGAGACCTGACTGACAGGCAAGCACCCAGAGGGTGGTGGTGAATAGCTCTTCAAATGGACAACGTGTCACAGGTGGGGTCCCACAGGGATTGATCTTGGACCCAGCACTGTTTAATATCTTCCTAAGTGAGCCTGAAGATGTGATCAAGTGTACTCTGGCAGAGTTTGCTGATGGTGCAAAGCTGAGGGGGAAAGTGGACACTTCAGAAGGGAGAGACACCCTGTAGGAAGAGGCTGAAAGAGTGGGCTAACAAGAAGTTTGACAAGTACATGTGGTCTTGTACCTGGGAAAACATAATCCAGGAAAGCAGGAATCCATGCTGCTGGGGGGCAGCTCTGTGGAAAGGGACCTAGTGGTTGTGGTGGATGATGAGCTCAATATGAGTGGATAATGTGCTGCTGCAGCCAAGAAAGCCAACAAGGTGCTAGGTGGCATCAACAAGGCCATCACCAGCTGATAAAGAAATCATTTTTGTCCTACTCAGTTTGTCTTGCCTTGGATACTGTCTTCAGTTTTGGTCATTGCTATGCAAAAAAAAGTGGTGGACAGGTTGGAGAGGGTCCAGAGAAGGGATACAGAGATGATCAAAGGACTAGGAAGCTTGACATATGAAGAAAGATGGAAAGAGCTTGATTAATTCAGCTGTGAGAAAAAAAGATTTAGGGGAGATGCAAGGGATGCACTATGTTCCTGTATTTCAAGGATGGCTACTCAGGAGATGGAGACTCCCTTCTCACAAGGAGTCAGATGGAAAAGATGAGGTGTAATGCACACAGTTTACTCCCACAAAGATTACAATTGAGCACAAGAGGAAAATTTTTCACAGTTAGAGCAATCAACCATTGGAATAATCTCCACAGAGAAGTGAGGGATTCTCCAACATTGGACACGTTTGATATTCAGCTGGACAGGGTGCTGGCCTGTTCTATGATTCTACTTAGCAGGTCTTTACTGCAGCTGTGAAGAGACATGTGAAAAGTTTCTGCCTTTTTTCTTTTCCTTTTTTTTTTATTTTTGTAAGTGGGTGGTTATCGTTAAGTTCTTACATAGGCTGGAATCTCTATAAGGAAATACAGTTTCACTTCAGGATTTGCTTTATGAGGAGCACTACAAGGAGTAATGGCTTGGAAACCTAAGCCTGGAAAGAGCCAGAGGCTGTGAATGGCTCCTACTGCAGTGCACAAGCTGCTGCTGCTCTGCTGCAAAGGGGGAATGTCACTGAGGCTGTGTTAGTTTAATTTGAAAATGGGCTGAGAAGAAATTGAAATATTGAGTATGATTGAGAAAATCAGTGTACAAAAGCCAAAAAATCCCACCAAAATCCTACAATGAGAACAACAAATGCAAAAAACCTCTCACACCCTAATGCCTTTGACTGTCTATTTAGGAATAGTTTGTGTGTGATTCTAATGAAGATGCAATTCCATATCGGGCCTCTACAGATAGGTACAATTGAACTTGATAGGAAAGTAGCAAATCTATCGCAGGGGGACTCTCATTTTTACATGTGTGCATTTTAATGAAAACCAAACATCTGAACCTAGGATGCCCAAGTCCTAGGAGGTGATCTTAGCCTTTATCTCACCTCTGAGAGTGCAGCTCTCTTTCCCCTGGGTGTTTGCCCTTATTCTGAGAATTTTGTATGGCTCAGTCTTACTCCCTATCACTTCTTAGAAAAAGCTTCTCTCTGCTTTTTCTTGTGTGTCTTGTCTTTCCTTGACATTGCTTAGATCCTGAAGTATTTCTCAAGATCCAGTTTCTGCTCAACTGAGAACTTTTGAAGTAAGCACATGTATATTTAGAATTTAGTGATGTTTCTTTGAAGAACTGTTCTCACGCTCTTTGAAAAGCTCTAATGAGTTTCCTTAGTTTGATTTGGAAACATAAAACAGCTCAGTGTTATTGTAAAGACTCCAGGTATGTTTCATAGTACTTCTTATGGAAATGTCTGATGCTGCAAGAGAAAAAGAAAAAAAAAAAAGGAAGTCTGGGTTTTGTTCCTTAGTGAACTGGCAGACAAAGAACAAACTAAGAACAAAAAGTGCAGCTGCATGCCACCATTTTTTTTGATAAAGTTTAAAGATCTCCACTAATCAGATGCATGCAGATATTAGTCTTGGTATAGAAAATCATTAGCATGACTCACCACTTTATTAAAAGTGGGATCTATCACTCAATTAATGCAATGAATTAAATGAAACCACTTCTAGAAATTACCTTGAGGACGGGGAAATCTTATTTCTGATGTTGCTTCTCAGACGGAAGTGAAAGGCTTGGAACTGATTGCCAAGGTAAGGACACAATAAAGAAAACGTAGCTATCTTTCATCAGGAGTTCCTAGGTATATGTGCTAGGATGTCTTTGCTGTGTTGTCCTTATCTTCCCATTCCACTGTGCATTAGGTCTCCAGAGACAGTAAAAGCACTTCACACACGCCGGTGGCAACAGGGGCAACATGCCAGAATTGGATAACGTGGTCCAAATCAAAAAGCATTATATTAATGTCACTGTTTTTCTCTTGCAAACTAACCAAAGTGATGCACTTTTCTGACTGTGCCTTTAGGAACTTGGCATCATCCCTAGTGCCTGGCTTGGTGTTTGCACGACTGGATGTACTTTGGAAGTGAACTAAGGATCTGGATGAGAAAATAAAACTGATGAGCTGCTGTTTAGTTCCTCTCTAGACAATTCAGTTGCAAAATGCTGTACCCAACACGTTTTTAGTAAGAGTATTTGTGCTTTAGTATGGCCTTGGTTCTTCTCTGTTCAATAACCTGTCCTCCATCTTCATCTGATAAATGTATTAGCAGAAAATATTGACCCTAATTACTGAAATACTGCTGACTGACATTGATCATGAAAATATTAATCAGTTTTTTCAAAATCACATACAATTCTTACTAAATATCAACCGGTTTTTATAAGCATCATATCTGAAACTCTTCATAGTCTGAGAATTTGTGGAAAACTATTTATTTTCCATATATTCATCCCTGTCACATTTTTTTCTTTTGGAAATGGAAGTGCGGTAGCTTCTCCTGCTTTGTGGTACATTTGAAAAAATCAGAGTCCTTTTTTTTTTTTACTCTTCTCTCTAACTGGGGAAGGATAGCTACAGCCAGGGCAAATTAGGGGTGCTAGTTAGCCTGTGGTTATGTTCAGCGTAGTTACTCTGAGTTTTTTACCTCACTGTAGAGATATTTTCCAATTCCTAAGAATTGGAAAGAATCCTTCTAAAAGTCCTGAGAAGAAAAAAGGAATTATGAGGAGATCATGTGATACACACTAATGCCCCTATTATATACACCTATTTATATACAAAGTTGTCATATATGGAAAAGCCCCCAAAGTATTACCTACGTTATATATTCATGTGTTTTTTAACCTCAGGAGTAATGCTGAATTGGGGATGTTAGTTTTATAATCATTTAGTTTGGAAAAGACCCTTTAGATCCCTGAGCCCAAATATTAACCCAGCTCTGCCAAGCCCACCACTGCACTGTGTCCTCAAGTGTCACATCTGCATGTCTTCTAAATACCTCCAGGGATGGTAACTCCACCACTTCCCTGGGCAGCCTATTCCAGTGCCTGATAGCCCTTTCAAATGAATAAATTTTTCCTAATACCCAATCTGAGCCTCCTTTGGGGAAACTTGGGGCCATTTCTAGTCATCCTGTCACTTGTTACCTGGAAGAAGATGTCAGCCCCACCTCACTCCAGCCCTCTGTTCACGTAGTTGCAGAAAGCAATAAGGCCTCCCCTCAGCCTCTCTAGACATTAGTATTTAGAATGTGTTTCAACTGTCTCCTGAAAGATATTTTGCTCTCTATTTTGGTGTTGTTATTATTATTGAAATTTCTGCAGCGTGACAGGGGGAGAGGAGAGAGGTGGCAGGAGAAATCAGGCCATTTCGATCCAGAGCATGCTGGCATGCTGACCTCAGGGTACCACACAGCAGGATACTGTGTAAAGGGGAAAACTGTCTTTTTGCTTCCACAAAGAGAATGTTCAGGGAAAGGAGGAGGGAGGTGTTCTCTTCACAGCGAGGTCAAAACCTGCTCTGTTGGTATGGTGTCTGGATAAGGCTCTAAGCAGGCTTGATCACAGCAGGGGGAGGCACTTCAGTGTTTTTTTCATATTATGGTCAGAGCAGGTTGCCCTGAATTATTCCACCCTGATGAGTACATCTCCAGGCTTGCAGCATTCCTGCTGCCATCCCCTTTGTATGCAAACCTAGGCTAGCAGCTTTCCAATGGCAGGTAAGTCTTCATCTGGCAAATGTGATCATGCCCCAGAGGCTCAGGCTCTATGTTACATGCTAGCGCCTAGGAAGAAGGAATTCTCTATTTGTGGTGTCTGATGGTCTGCTTGGAAAAATTCAGGTGGAACCACCTTGGAGTGATCCCAGGGTGATAGATTCACTGTAATTTCAGGTATATGGAGCTCCTTTCCTGACTGTTTCTGGTGAATTGCAATACAGGATTTTGGATGCAATTCCTGGCTGTTAGAAGCTGACACCAAACCAAAGGCCAGACTTTTTTCCTGGCATTGACACCGCTGAGGTGTGTAGCATGGCCATAGGTGCCAGGCTTTGTGAAACTACACATTATCCCTCTCCATGTGGAGAGTCGCCATGTTACAGACTTCCGGTGAGGTGGAGTCACTCTGCAGATGCTTTCATTGATGCTGCTACTCTTGGACAAGGAAGTAATGAAATGTGGAAAAGGGAAAAGAATAATCATTTACCATCGAGTTATAGTTTGACAAAGGTGCCACCTTTGGGCCTTCTCTTTCCAACCACAAGCCTTTAAATTATGAAGCAGTTTGTAAGTTGGTATTTTGGATCCTGAAGCATTCATGGATGTTTTGAGAGAGCTTCTCTGAAGAGGGAAAGACATCTCTAACCTGTCTGTTTTAGAGTGAACTTCTATCACATTGAAGACCAAGCTCTGTCCATCACAGGCGCTATATTAGTTCAGTTGCTCTTGACCCTTTAAGCAGAAGGTGCTGTGATCAGATCTCTTGATTAGTGTTCAGGTATACAAATTAACAAAATATTGTATAGGAAATCACTTATGACTGCTTTTCTCAGTTAAACTGCCAGTGGATTAATTTCCCTGCCTTGCCCTTCTGGAATAGATGAGAACGGTCCTAATCAAATCTTTTGTCAGGTTAGCATCAATAAATTGGATTTTCTTCTTCCCCATCAAGAACAGCAGCATTGTCCTCCTTTCTGCAGAGTCATTAAACAGAAAGGAATTTTCGTCCTTTTTTTGACTATGAAAAAGAGATGTAGGGGAAACCCAGATGCTCTGCAGTAGTAGCAGAAGCTGGACACCAATTATATTTCTCTAAGTAATCAGCAGAGAACTAATTTATTCTTTTTAAATGGAAGCCCATATGCTCATTGATTTTAGCCATACTGTAAAATCTGTTTTTCATGCTCTGTGTTTGGGAGTAAAAAAGACTGGAGTGAATAAATGTGTTTGGCAATACTAGACCTTTTATTGTATGAGTAGGAAGGCGTTTGTGATGGCTGAAGCTGTCAGGGTTTACTGCAACAAACTGAAACATTGAGGCAGAATGATCTGTGACCTGAAAATTGTATAGATCTCTTATCAGCTAATACAGATGCTCTTTGCAGGTTTAGGGTCAGCATATTTAGATATTACTGTTTGAGGATGCTGCTGTGTCGCATAGAGGCATTATTTCCTTCCTTGTTGTTAAAACTTCTGCCAGTCAGTGATGGCTTGAAATTATATATGAAAGGTGAAGGACAAGGCTTAGATAAGTACATACCCTGGAAATAGCATACGTTCTTTAATTTTTTTTCGCTAATGTGAAAATTTTCTTTAGTGCTTGGATTGGTATGCTTGTAAGAAAATGTACTGTATCTTCACTTTGTAAAAGGATGCATGTTATTCAGAGATACTGGGTGTTGTTTGAGAAAGTAAATATTCTAGAAAGCAAGGATGTATGAATTTTGAAGTAAAGAAACTTTCAGGAAGTCCTTCAAGATGAAGGAAAACATGTGGTGGACTTGTGGTTTTGAGTGCTATGGGGAATTGCCTCTCCTCCAGGGTATTTGCATTTCAGCACTACAGAATGCTGAATAATAGGAAAATTTTAAATATGTATTTGCAAGACCTAAGATTCTTGAGAGGGCCCAAGAATGTCTTGATGTTTACTTTCTTATTATAGTATCTGTCATAACAAATTTAACTGTTACTCGCCTGTGTTTGTGGAAGCAGGAAGAGAATTTGGCAGTATGTTTCAATCAATTATGTTTCTGTTCCACCTGTCAATAACGTCTGCATGTTCATAATTTATGCTAATTCACGTGTCTGAGAACAAAGCTGGTCTTTGTAGTTAAAAACGTCTTGGAATTTATTAACTGACATGACTGTCATAAAGCACTATTTGACAGGAATTTATTAAACCATTAACAAATGTTTAATACCTCAGAGGGGACTGTCAAAGGTAATGCTATTATCTAACCATGTCTAGACTACTTGTCAGGCTAGCAGAGGAATTGGCAAGTCCGCTATTTTTGGCTAGGATTAAAGTAAGTGACTTGAACTAGAAACTGAAGTTTGTGTTATCTAAAAATACCAGGTAATAAGCATATTTCTTATCTTTGAATATGATCTATTTTTATCATACTTGGAATTTATTGGAGTTGTGAGCTTTTAGTACTCACTCTACCTTTAAGGAGAGATGCTGTGAGAGTGACAGTGCATTACCACTGTGAAGTACTGAATGTTTCAACTATTAGGATATATTCATTAGTAGTTCATTGAACGTGTTCTTGGTGTCCTTTTTGAAATGACTCTGGTCAAGTCACAATGTTTGCTGAACTCATAATTAGTCTCTCCTTTGATCCCGGTGACCTTTGGATCATGTAAGCATTTCATATTTCCCTGTAGTTTGATTCTTCTTTCTTGAAGTACTCTGCAATCTTAAATGTGTTTCTGCTTGAGATGTCCTTAAACTTTCATTCTTTGCTTTGAAAAAGTGTTTATACATCGGCACATTATGTAAACCCAACAGATATTTACTGAGGTAGTAGATCTCAGTGAGGGTTTGGTGTAAACATCTGGTGCCCATATGAAGGTAATTTTTTTTCATTATGTTGACAAAAAATTAAAAATGGCTGATGATTTCTTACACTGAAGTAAATCAGTCTCCAAAATTCAACTATGAAATGAGAATGACTTTGTTTGAGCAAACAGCAGTATTACTCTTAATTATTGTTCATGTCAGGTTTACTGCTTTGCATATGAGGAAAAGTTGAATATCGGCCTATACCTAGCAAGACATCACAGTCAAATGGTACAAATTAGTACAAATTCTGTACTAATTAGCACACAATCTACAATAGAGAGATTAGAGGTTCACTGCATATTTTTTTTACTAGAAGGTATGTTTCTGTCACAGTTCAATCCAACTGAATTCCACTCTTGTACACTACTTCAGGAAACACAGGATGGAGTTGGTAGTTTTGTGTTAGGTTTAGGCATTTCTTTCATCTGTGTGCCTGCACATTGGTTTTCCAGTGATGTTTTTGTGTCCACTGATAAGGGCAGAAATCTCTACATCATACTGCAGCTTCATTTGGATTAGGATGTGGCTACCCAAGAGGCTTGGCTTTTGTACAGCCATTTTTTCTACACCTGTTAACAGCAAACTCAACCAAGACTGCATGTGGGAAATAGGAGTCAGGAATGCATCAGCTCCCTGAGGCTTCTGCCTTCCCACTTGGTTTGCAATACCAGCATTTTCCACCACCTGCCTTCTAAATAGTACCTTTGTATTTAACTCATATTTCTTGCGGTGTCCAGATTTGTGATAGGCATCTGGAGTGATTGATCTAGTCTCTAATTAAAACAAGATCACTGCAAACTGCTAAGACAATCCTGCAGCCCATCTCTACCTCCAGCTTTCAAGAATGCAATGTGTGGTTTATATTGGTATCTCTAATAGTGTGTCTGTCACTGTTGTGAGCATCCAAGGAGTAAGGTCCAAAAAGAAAAGACAGGCAATAAAGTGTCACAAGGAAATAAAGATCTACCAAGCTTTGGTAGCACTTACCAAGCTCTGCTTAGCATTCTTAATATTTTGAGGTACACATAAGTGCTGTGTTACTCATTGTCATTGTGCACCTTCCCACTAGAGTAGCAATGAATTAGTTCCCATGTCTTTGCCTGCTCTATGGAATTCTGCTGAATTCAGATGCTGCAGTCAGATATGGGGTATGCTTAGGAGCTGCAAAACAGATTTTGGCTGCTTGTTTCCAAGCCTCGCATCTGTGTGATTGACTCTGTCGTCCTCTCTGACCCCTGGTCCCGCCCTGCTGCTCAGAGCTGCGGCAGCTGTGGAACTGTCCAAAGGGGCTAGTGAAGGGTTAGATGGCTGCTGGGTCATTATGCAGATGCAACTGTCAGGAGTTTAGCTCCCTGTTTGATGTCTGGGAACACAGAGAAAAACAGCAGTCAGATTTTTTTTTTTCACAATCTCTCCACAGGCCACACTCTTGTAAAGGTTTTAAAACACTGCCCATAGATGTTTTCTTGCAACATAAAAATAAGCTCTCATACCCTGGCACCTGAGCCAGTATGTCCTAGTGGTGCTGTTACTAACACTACATATCTGTGGGTCAGTGTTATATGAGGCATTATACTTCAGAACTATTGGGTGTTAGTTAAAGACAGAGAAAAGGCTTTCTTTTTCCTCCAGATAAAAGCATTACATTTATTTCCTTATTCTTGGGACAAATTAATCTAAGCCAGTAAGATGGTATTTCATCTTATTAACAGAACTGGGTCTGTACCAAACCTGAGAGCATAGCCAGATGGGACTTTGCTTGTCTCTTTTCTTGGCACTTTTATAGGAGTGTTTGCAACCTCTAACCAGCTGTCACCAGGGTTTGCACATCAAGAGTGGATTCTTTTCTGCTCTGGTACCAGTGAGTGTCAAATGCTTGCTCTCTGCTGGGCCCTGCAGTTCATGCTCTTCTTCCATTAAGATCTGGAGTTTTTGAGATATAACTCCTGCAAAATAGCAGGGCAGTGCAGCTCAGGCTGAAGCCTCTCAGTGGTATAGTCCCTGCCATCTGGGATTTTAAATTCAGAAATATTAAGGGTTGAATTGAGCTGTTCCCTAATGAAATATCTGAGAAGCCTCAGGCAAAATTAGAGTCACATAAAACGGACCTGAGGTTAGGATAGCTTTGATGGTCTGGTGTTTTGTAATGACTGCTCTGTTTTGTGCTGGCATCCTGCTCTAGTAGCTACCCCTCATGCCTCATGCCAATTTACTTTGGTGATGGTAAATAATGAGTATTACCTGATGTCAGGTGTTTCTTTGTGTTGATTTTCTTATGAATAACTTAAGCCAGCTATTGATACCTCTTCACTGAGTCACACCTCACTTAGGGTTAGGCTCACTGCTGTGTATTTACACTGCAAATTACAGGGTGATGGATGAGCCATTCAATCTGACACAATACCAGTTAACTTCCTTCCCAGTAGCAGTGCATCTGTATTGGCTCCAGAATGTGCAGAAGCCTGAAATGTTGCTCAGTGTAGGAGTAGAGGGATCAGAACTCCTGCTGTGCACAGCAGAGCCACTGCAGGAGAGAGCCCGCAGGAGAAGTTGCTCTGTGTTTACTGAGATGTCTGAATGTTCAGAGAAGTGGTCAGTGTGTTGCTCCTAATCAAAAAGTTTCCATTTAAAAGTGAAGCAATAAAATTTGGCATGCTGTCAGAACCTGATTTCATGATGGCAATATTATAATAATGTTGACTTTTAATTAAATGAAGTTGACATATTTTAAGTCTGCAGATTAACCATCTGTTGTGGCATTAGTGAATATCCTTCATGGCATCAGATCAGGACCCGTGTTTTGTTATGTTTTGCTTGCTTTTTTTTAATTTTTATTTTTATTTCCCCAGATAACTCTCTGCAACATATATTTGTTGATTAAAGCACGAAATATTGGCCAGAATCAATTTGGATTAGGCATTTACCCATTACTGGGGAATGAACTCTGTGCCCGGGATTGGTATTTCTGCACTTCTTCTGGGTTAAAATGTTTCAGAGCAAGAATTTTTGTTAATTGTCTTTTGTTCTTCTCTGTGCCAAATGCATTCTGTTCAACTGCACCTTCTAATTCATGGCTTGTGAGGAAGCCTTGGAAACTTCAAGTTTCTTTATGAAGGTGCAATGTTTCAAATGACTGTGTGAACTTAAGTAAAACAACTTCATCTGTATATTTTGTATATTGCAGTTCTGTCTTCAGCACCAGATGTATTGTGCATAAAATAAATATTGTTTCGTAAAAATGACTTCTGCAAGCAGGAGCTAAACAATATGCTTAGTTCCATTTTGACAAGATGTAAAGATGACATTATGCCATAATTTGCAGCTGCATCTTCTTTTGCTTTAGATGTTTATACTGCTTATTACTGATAAGAGTTTTCTGCTTACAAAATGAATTAATTTTACTTTAACTTAATCTTGATGAGCATTATTTGTCCTCTATTGCCCTTCTGTAGGGAATTGTTTGGATATTGAATGTGCTTCCTGACTTATTTTCAGAATGTCATTTCTTCTGTAGATTTTTACTGTTTTCATTATCACCGAGATCCTTTTGTGAACACCAATTAGGCTGTCTTTCTTTCTTTGAATGCTGGAGATGTAGCATTTAGTTTTGCTTCTCATGAGAGGGAGCTTAAAATAATGGCAATGGCCAAACTGTTTTTTGTTGAGTATTTCACTCTTCGTTGTGTCTGCAGTGGTGGAGGGACAAGTCTTCTGTGAGTAGCAGGTGCAGCACATGTGACTTCTTAGGTCAGACTCCTAATATTGGTCCTGTGAGGAAAGCAGGCCACGTCAAGCACAAGTGAAACAAACAAGTCTGGTACTTGATTTTGCAGTGTACTTTTTCCAGCCCTGCATTACAGACCTTGGTTATCCTCAGAAGAAATGGTTTGGCCAATTAGAGTTGCGTTGTTTGGTTTTGGTTCTTAATTTCCTCCTAACTTGAGGCAGTGTGATAGCTGACAGACCGTGTGGATAGCCTGATACACATCATGAATTCTTTTGTTCACAGAAGGTCTGCAGGTTCTTTTGGGGTCTCAGTAACTAAGACAATGAGACTTGAGGTTAGTTTATTGCATAGAGATTGGAAATATAAAAGGCAGCAATCTTATCTCTCTCCTGATACCAGAGACATAGTGGGAAAAGTGAGAGTAAGTTTGAGTCCCTTCTAATGCTGGGAACTTTGACTGTTTCCATCAAAGGAATCCTTTTAAGTTGATCATACTATGCACATCTCATCCATGATGAGGTTTGTCAGAGTTGTGGTCTTCAGACATTTTGTTGGAATTTCTGCAAAGTAAACAAACATGTTCATTTTTCTTCTGCTGTCAGGTAGAGGAATGTTGTGTTAGGTATGCTACTTAATCTAGAGGAAAGACAAGATGGGTAGATTGTGTCAGACACCACCTTAGATCACATGTGGACTAGCTGGGAACTATATACAACTTCCTCCATTACAAATTCATCAGCTAAGTTTGCTCAGCAGCCACTGAGTTGTGCTGAGAGCTGCCCATTTCTGTGTATCTTCACGGGAGCACATTAGAGGCAAACAAGATGTGCTCAGGTTATAAACCTGTTATTTCTGCTCACATATGGGTCTCTCTGAGCAAGGCTTGTGGTAGGCTTTGCCTGAAGTTGCTGTCCCTTCATTCCAACATTTTCTTCAGCAGCCCACCACAAATTCCTCGCTGGTTAGTGGAATGATCAGGTATACCTGTGATGCCCTGGAGCAGCCATTGCCATGGCATTGTTTTTGCCAGTGAGAGCCTCATGGTGTAGTCCAGGCATTCCCTTACTGTGTGAGGAAGCTGAGGGGTGAGCAGCTTTGGCAGATGTCCTGTTTTAGCAAAGCCATCTCCTGTGCAGCAAGGGTCTCAGTCTGACTCCTAGCATGAGGGACAGAGAGGAGTAGAGCTCTGTGCTTCAACTCCCTTGGGACTGGCCCTGATGTTCTGATCATTTAAAATCCTGAAAAGTCGGATGCTGTCTAAGTCAAGACAGATATCTGGCAAAATAATGAGGAAGAAAAGGCAACCATGTCTAGGGCTTTTAAAGTCAGCAGTGCCATTTAATGTTAATTTTCCATTTTAAGAAGTAGCCTTTGAAAATATCTTCTGTATATCTGCAGGGATACGACATGGTATCTTCCATTAATTAAATTAATTAGAACATTTAATAATCTTCTACTGAAAACAGGACTTGCTAGTTTGCTGCTGGTTTTACTCTAACGTTTGAAGAAAAAAAGCCCTCTTGAGTGTAGAAAAAATGTATTAGAGGTTTGGGGTTTTTTTAAGAAGGAGAAAAAAGCTTTGCACTTTTGTTAGGATAAACATTGTTAGGGTTTGACATACACATTTTTCATGCCTAATAACTGATTGATATCATTCATCAGTATAATTTGAATCAGTGTTATCCTGAAGGGAATTGCCTGATTAAAAATATTTATCTCTCAAGAAGATGAAAGAATGCCAACGTATAAAAGATTAGCAAGTCAAATTTTCTAAATTCAATGCAAAGCCAGAAAGTAAAAGGTTTTCTTTTTGTCTTGCAGCAGCAGAGTGTAAGGAGCTAGCCTCCCCCTCACTGTATTTTCCCTACGTTGGAAGGAAGGAGCTTAAGCTACTTGGGGAGCACTTCTAGTTCTTAACATCTTCCCAGTAAACAAGCTGTCAATAGTGGTCTACCCAAATGCCAGTTCAGCTGTGAAAGGGCCTGTGCCTCAGCTACTAGGAACAACTTGAGAGAGAAATTAAATTCATATTCTTCTTATAGGTTTTTCTTCTCATTGTTGGCACCTGCTCAGACACATTATGGCAATTCGTCTGGAATCAGACTTCACCCTGTGTCTGTCTGTCACTCTCTCAAATTCCCTCCCTTCAACTCTTGAATATTGGTTCATTTGCATGGACTGCCAGCTGTATCAGAGAGCTGGCCTGTAGCTGCTGTCTCTTTGGATGCAGTTTAACCCAGGCTGGTGCTGTGTGGTTTGACAACCTGAAGCTTTGGGAAAGATCTGTGAAAATTAATTGGGCTTCCACCAAGAAGGCAAGGTCTGGCTTCAGAGCCCTGGTGCTTTGGTGCTGGACTGTGCAGCCTGCTGAATGTCAGGGCTGTGGCAGTAGCAGCACAAAGGAGCTGTGCTGTGTCCCAGGTGCCAAAGTGAGAGTAGACTACAGCAACTTGTGGAGGCAAAACAATGGAGGTTGCTAGGGAAACCTGGGTTCTTGACTCTGAGTGAACACAGAATATGAAATATTGACATAAATATTGTTATGCTTCATTTCCTAAGGATGCAAACTCAGAATAAATAAAAAAAGTTGTCAAGCTTTATTGTTTTTATCTGCTCTGGAAATCCTGCTAATTCTAGCGTGATGAAATCTTGTCAACAGAGCTTATATTCAAATGTTGTGTACTTTTTGTGTTGCAAACATGGGAGCCTAGAGAGGAGAGTATGAGGTTTATGGTTAAAATCATAGAATCATATGGGTTGGAAAAGACCTTTGAGATCAAAGAGTCCAGCCCAGCACTGAACCATGTTCATATGCATCAGGTTTATATGCCTTTAAAATATCTCTAGGATTAGTGGAGGTATTTAAAATATCTCTACCACTTCTCTGGGCAGCCTGTTCCAATGCTTGATAACCCTTTTGGTGAAGGAAATTTTTCTTAGCATCCTATTTAACTCAGCCTGGGGTAACTTGAATTTCTTCTTGTCTTATTGCTTGTTATGAGGGAGAAGAGACTGACACTCACATCATTACAGCTAGGTAGTTGTAGAGTGATAAGGTTCCCCCTGAGCTTCCGTTTCTCTATGCCAAGCTTCTTTTCATACTTGTGCTCCAGACCCTTCCCCAACTCTGCTGCCTTTTTCTGGACATGCTCCAGCACATCAATGTCAGCTTGTTGTACACGGCCCCAAAATTGAACACAGCACTCCAGGTGTGGCCTCACCAATGCTGAGGTCAGAGGTCCGATCACTGCCCAGGTCCTGCTGGCCACACTATTCCTGATCCAGGCCAGGATGCCCGTGGCCTTCTTGGCCCCCTGGGCACACACTGGCTCATGTTAAGCCACTCTCAAGCACCCAGGTCCTTTTCCACTGGGCCACTTTCCACCCACTCTGCCCCAGCCTGTGGGTACTTCTGGGTTGTTGTGACCCAAGTGCAGGACCCAGAATTTTGCCTTATTGAAGCTCATGTGATTGCCTTTGGTTAATCAATCCAGCCTGTCCAGATCCCTCTGCAGATCCTGCCTTCCAGCAGATCAACACTGCTGTTCCATAAGTGTGTCAGGACACCAAAATGGCCATGTTAGGACCCCAAAACCAGCACATTTTTTGTTACCTTCTTTCTAGCTTGTTCTGATTAGTGCTGAGTTTGTAATTTATGATTTGGTAGAAAGAGCATGTTGGAAGGGGATCTTTTGTAGTGAAAACTCACTGGCTGGAAGAAATGGTTCAGTGAATAAATGTAACAAAGTTGATCCAAAAAGGTTACATTAAAATATGTCTAAGCAGTATCTGGCACTATGAAGGCGTGCTGGTTTCAGCATCATCTTGCATTTAAAGTGTACAACATTGCAGCATCCTTGTGAACTGAAAGCAATTTGTTATTGTGTGTCACTTTATTTTTTGAAGTGTCAGGTTTTGTTTTGCTTTTACAAAAAACTTCAAGGTTGAACTGCAGACTTATAATCTTTCTGGTCAGAAAGCCAAACACGTTAGGGGGAAATAATACGAAGTGCTGCGGAATCCAGTGTACATAGCTGGATATGAACTCTGCTTATACACTTGTATTCTCTGCTTGTCTGGGCTTGTTTTGCTGAGAAGCTCCCTTTTCTAGTGACTGGAGAAAAAGAGTATTAGGAGTGGGCTAGCATGGAGTGAAACCCCAGGAAACAACCCCTGTCCTGAGAAAGTTTCTGTTTCATCTGGGAAAGAACTGTGACTTAAGTAAGGACTACAGTACATGCAAAGACAATTACAATTTGATTGCATGCTTGTCTGGCCTCCATTTCTTGTATGTCTCATTAATCATTTAGGATGGAAGCTCATCATAAAAGGAAAAAATATGATGGGAAGTTGTTGCTGCAAGATTTTGGCAGCCAGAAGGGATTTAGATAAATCCTTTGTGTAGCCAGGCAGAACCACGTTTCTAAGTATGGATACCTATAAGGAAAGTTCAGGGTCCTATTGCAAAATGTGGGATTGAAATAAAATTTTAAATGCTAGGTAAATGATGGCAAGCCAGCAATAGAGGAGGTACAGCTGTAGCAACACACTGCTAGAGCAAAACTAATGGACATGGGTGTAGTGAGGTAGTTTTGCCTTGTTCTCAGTGGTGAACTGTAGCCATGCATCAAGTGGATCAAAGTCAGTTGTCACAAATGTGAGCACTGAGCTAAAACTAAATGTAATTATAGTTTAAAAAACCTCTGCAGTACTAAACCATAGTAAATAAAAGAGAGAAGCACTGTGTCAGGGAAATGTGTGGCACGGGCAAATAGAGTTGGTAGATGAGCACAGCACTTCCATTTCTCTCTCTAAGGAAAACATAATTTGAAATGCTGCAGATGGAATTGTGAAGCTAGGGATCTGTTGCCACTTCCACTGTAAGAATATATAAATCTGGGGAAGTCTTGTTGCCAGTATATCTATGATTCCCTTTTCCTCCAGAGATAATTGTCTTAACATAACTGATGCTACAGTGCACTACTTGATTTTTTTATTTTATTTTATTATTCACTTTGGGTAGGAAAGGAATCAAAATTTAGGTCTTGATCTTTAATTTTGAAAAGGCTCTAAAATAGCTTTCTTTCACATGGCTTTTGGTCTCTATGTTTTTAACGAATTAGACAGATATCAAATGCAAACTAGTAATCCCATGCAGCATACATTGTTTGCCTCTTACTAAAGTTCTTCAGAGTTAAATACATCTGTTTGTTTGATGGGGGTTTTTCAGCATTGCCTCTGACAAATACGGATCTCCATAATCGGAATGGCGGTCTATCATATTTCCTCTCAGTATGTGACTTCAGCTGAGTACAAGCTGTTCAAAAGGTAGAAGGGCATAATGAGAAATACTTCAAGCCACAGAGATGGAAATTAATTGAATTGAAATTTAAATATGCATAAACTGTATCTTAATAGCGCAGTGTTTCTTAGCCACATGGGCTTCCTTTTTACAGTGTGTCCAAGCCAAAGGATTTCCTTTTCCACATGACATACCATATGGCAAAACCTTCTTGAATTCTTATTCAGAACTCCAAAAGCAATCACTGTTCCTAACAATGGCAGCTCTTTGATTAGTAGCTGAGCTTAATTGGAACTGAGTTTGATTGATTTTCTTGTATTAAGTATGTCAGAATCATGCTTTGGTTAATATAACTAAGACTTATGAAATTTTGTTTGTTTGCTATAATTTACTCTTTATCATTTTCCAAATGCATCCTTCTAATGCAAAACATAAATGAAAACTGACAGTTCTTCACACAGAACATCTTCTGAAACTGTTACTTGGTGAAAACCATTATCAGGGGAAGTTTAGGTTATTGAGTTTTTTGTATAGGTTTCTTGATACCATTTAAAATAGCCTGAAAATGTAATTATTTCAATATACACAGCATAAAAATAACCACGATTCTCTTTCTGGAGGAAGTTTTTGAGAAGCAGTCAAAAAGTACCTTAGATGAGGGAAGTGTTTATGGTATTTCTTGCTGCTGATGGCTCATTGACAAATGCTTTACCAGCTCTTCCTAAACTGCATTCATTATTCATTGGTATTTGCCTTCTGTCTTGTGGACTCTAAGCCCTTTAACTTTAGCCTTTACCTATTGCAGTTAAAGGCAAGGGAATGCAAAACTCTCTTTATTTTCCTCAGCCTGAGAGCTGTGGTTTTAACAAAGCATTAATCTGAAACATCCTGAACATGAATCACAGAATGGGAATCAGTGCTTTCTTCAAAAAGTTATCACAGCCCAGATCTTCTATCTTCTTCCACATTGCTTTGCACTGTTCCTGCAGGCTGGAGCAGCAGGGCAGCTGGCACAGCTTTCTGCCCAGGGAGTGTGCTGAAGGGAAGAAAATCTCTTGATGGCATCATGCCAGGAGAGCTATCTTATTTCACTCCTCTTTGCAGCCTGCAATGTGAAATATGTGTCAGATGACACCTTAGGGAGTAGGGAGAGGGGAAAAAAATGTCTAGAGTAAATCCTCGAGTCCAGGAGGGCTTTGTTTACTTTACTGCATTTGAGCACAACTTAGAGCAGCCTTGAGCTGGCTTTTGTTTGTGATTTGATTATGAAAGGAAAAGGGGAAGGTCAAGGTATAGCCACTAGTGCATCTACAGGATAAGGATAAGCCCTACTGTGAAACATTCATCTTGAATTTATTGATCATTACTGTAGAAAGACAAAATGCACAAACTGTAAAGCCAAAAAAAAAAAAACAAACAAAAAAAAAAAAACAAAAAAAAAACAAAAAAAAAAACAAAACCCAAAAACCAAAAAAAAACCAACCAAAAAAAAAAACCCCAAACCAACTTAGAGTTCTGTTGCAATGTTTAAAAAATAAAATTCCATATCTGTTCTTCAGCCCCAACTGGGCTTGTGGCTAATTTCAGAAATAATTCTTAAAAAGGATCGGGTGAGAACAGGAAACCAGTGTGGCTTTTACTATCAGAAAGCCTGATTTATGAAGTGTATAACAACAATGGACAGATATTGCCCGTAATCTCATAGGAGCCCTGTTGCTGCACTCTTTGGTGTATTTTCATTTTCAAAGCAGAAAGATATTAAGAAGTATTGAAACGCTAGATTTCAAGACAGATTCAGAAAGAACGGGTCAAGAGAGGAGCCAGAGGATCTCTTTAAATTTAGTTGCCAAGGTAACTGTTACAAACTTAGGAAATTTGACAGAAATCTTTCTATAATGTATGTGGATTCATGTAGGCACAAATTGTGCCAGAAAATACGAATGTTAGGATTTCAAAAAACTCAAATATTACAAAAATAGCTGATAGCAAAATTAAAATTGCCTTCTATTTGTAATCTATTGCATTTTTCTACATAGTTGCAGGGTAAATTAGTTTTTCCTGTGAAGTCACACATTATTTTCTCAAATGTCTTACGAGAGAGGAAATTGTTTGTGGTACAGTGCATGTATTTGTCCTTTTAATCCTCCCCAACGTATAGCTGAATGTTGAATTTAATGTAGTTCATTGCAACTTCTCAGTAAAGACTCTGCATCATCATCGTCAGGGTTGTAGTGGGAATTTTGTATTAGAGGGCTATGATCTTGAAGTGCTGCATAAACTTTAATGAATTTATCATAACCGTACCCAAAGGAAAGTTGCTGCTTTATCTCTTTTTCACAAATACACAATTGACTCTTCAGGAGGTTATGACCAAAACTGTCAAGCAAACATTTGTTTGAAGAGGCATGATCTGAATTTTCAGAGGCATCAAGTTTCTGAGGCAGTCTAGGAAGCCTTTCAGAGGTTTTCAGAAAGCCTCTTCAGTCAAATTCTGTTTGACTGCTTAGTACTTCTGTGAATCTGGCCTCAGGTGTTGCCCACTGAGCATCCAGGAAATGAGAAAGACACAATTAGTAGCCATCTGTGAAGTGTTTGCCCAGCATCACTGTGGAGCCTGATGGCAGAGATGGTATTGGAATCTGAATCTCTGGAGTAACATTCAATTGTCTTGCCGTTCAAACCCTCATTTCTCTTCTGTGTCCAGCTCCATTTACTAACTCCTTGCAGCATTGGCACAAATGAGGCATGGACAGCAACCTTCACTGCTCGGCCCTGATTCACTTGTGTCATATAGCCCCACACTATGCACTGAATGAAGCACTCATCCCACAGGAGGAGAATAAAAAATGCCTTTATGAAATGAAAAACTGGTAGTGTAGAGAGAAATGGATACAGGCTTTTTGCCTAGGATTTAAGTACTTGGCATTCCATTCTTAATATTCTTTCAGTGCATGTCTTTTGATTGTGAAATACTTTGTTTTATATATGGCAGGTTGTTAATACTTACGGTGACTTCAAGTGCAATATCAGATTTGTTGCCCGGGCTGGGGTTTGTCTAGATGAGTTGTTTTATTAGATAGCAGATGGTTTGGAAATTGTTTGCTGTGACAGGCCTGAGTAGAATTGGAATTCTCTGTTCCCAGATCAAAAGCAGCAAGCTAGAGAAAGGGAGAGCACAATTCCCACATTTCCCATTTGAACTGAAAAATAAATATCTATGTGTATTATTGAGGGAAGTGAGGTTCACTGCACTGGTCATGCATCCTTAAGAAACGTTAGTTAATCACAGGATGATTTTCTTAGTACACCCTTAGTGCCAATATTGGCAGTGACCTCCTCTGACCTCCTTTGAAGTTTTTTGAACTTTTCTGACCTTCTCCACCCTTCTGTTCTTTTCTTTGCTCTTCTTTTACTTCTGCCCATCTCAACTCTTCCTTTTCTGCCATTCTTCTCCTCCTTTTCTCTTTCACCCTTCTTTGCTCATTTCCCCCCTTTGCTCTTCTCTGCTGCTCTCTCTCCTGCTCTGCTCTGTTGTGTTTTTTTTGGTTCGGTGTTTTTTTGGGTTTGTTTGTTTGTTTGTTTGTTTTCACATTCTCTGACCTTTTCTGCCCGTCATTGTCCCCTTTCCACTCCTTTTGGTACCTTGGTTGCTCTCTGCCCATCTCCACACACAGATCTCAGCCTTTTTCTGCCCTTCTGTCATTTTTCACCTCCTTCAACCCCTCTATCCTACTCTCCCCTGTGTGACAAAACTGTAACTACAGGCCAGTCACCCAACTCCCTTTCCCTTCTCTTCTGCTCTTCTCTGCCTTTCTCTACCCCTCTCCTCACCTTTCTTCCCCTTTTCACCTGCCTGTGGCATCAGGATATCTGGAATTGTCACTGTTTAATTTTAGTGCTATTCTCCTAAATAAATAAATGCATTTTTTTTACCTTTATGCTTGAAGCTAACTCTTGATGATGGCTGCACATTAAGCAACACCTTCTTAACACACTTGATTGGCTTTTTCTGCATTTAAAAGGGGGATTAAAGATGAAAATGATCAGTTTCCATCTGCAACAGAGATCAAAGGAAGGAGGAGAAAATTCTGCATAAAGACATAATTGTGATCAATAATATTAAATACCTTACAGGGAAGTCCTCCATACCGTAAACTTTATACTTGGATTGTAAATATTTGATTCTAAAATCACAGTTTTATCTCACATTTTTCATAGTTTATATCCTGTGTTTAACTGGAAAAAAACAGGAGAGGAAAACCCTAGAGGTAAGATATTTCATGTACACTGAAATACAAATTGCTGTTCCATGTTACACAAATTGTCTATTGAGCTGAAGGGATTTACCTTTTTGTCTCATAATTCCTGAGGGCAATTGCCATCTCAAGTGGGAGATGAGTAGAGAAACAGCACAAAGCTGTCTTGGGGAAAAAAGTAGTATTGATTCACTCTTGTTTGCAATTAATATAATGATGGCGGGTTTATTTTACATTAAAGAGGTCTGTAGTTAATTAATTAATTAATTAATTTAATCCTGTCTACAAACTTAGACATTGAGTTGCTAGTGACCTAGCGAGACCCAGGAGCTGGTGCTGGAGAGTAAAAGGAGCAAAAGAACTGCAGCTTGTTTGCTAAATCTTTAATACTACTTCAAACCTTAGAAGCCATGTTACACCAGCAACATGAGTTGAAGTTTTGATGTTATTGAACTTGAATTAATCTAAGTCAATCAAAGCACTTCTGGGTAGTGTGGTATACAGAATAATAGTATTTACTGCTACTAATCTATGTAATGCTTCTGTGGGATTTCATGAACTCAACAAGGTGTAGCTGTGACTTTTAGTATCGATATAGGCACTGCTGGAAATAATGGGAGGTGTTCTCTTCCTATTTATTTTATACTGTAGTAGGCCTTTAAAGTACTGTGCTATTTGTGCTACTGTGTTTATGGTGAAAGGTCAAGCTAAAGAACCCAGCAGATCGGGGCTTTTCCAAGAAAGGGTAAATTAAATTTAATGTCTTTGACAAATTCCAGTATGAGAATTTCCTGAAATTTTGGTATTACTTGTGCAGCACACCTGTGTTCAGATACTTGTTTTAAACTTAATTTGGAATGAAGCTAAGAGTCTTTATGAGATCATAAAACTATTTTGACAAATCCCAAGAAAAACTGACCTGGATTAATCTTTTACTTTGGAACCAAATAAAAGTAACTTCTTATATGTTTTGAGAGCTGTGGATATTTTTGAGCTTAGATTAATTAAAAGAAATAAATCAGTCTCAATAAATGCATGCAGTGCTTGGGTAGATCAGTTTTTTCTGTAGTCCCCATTTCATACCATTTTTGTATGAACACTACTATTTTGTTACAAAGAGTACTTTCATCATTTATCACAGAAGTGACTAATTCATTGTGTTAGACAGCAAGTCACTAGAAAATGGTTTGAAGTTCAGTACTTATGGTACAGAAAAAGTAAGAGTTATACACTGGCCACTTGTAGATGAACAGTGTATTGTACTATGTTTTCTGTATTTTCTATGGAAGGGGTAACTGAAATTTTTAGGGGCACACAGGAGCATGAAAAATGCCCATTTGCCATTGTTACTACATTGTCATCTTACAGCATTTATTGACTAAGTATTTGGATATTGAAGAGCTATTTAAAAAAAAATGTGTGTAGCTGATGACCCAATTGTTATTGGACATTAGAGCTCATAATCGCCCTCTTGGGAAAACGCTCAAGGAAAAATCCCTTTGGCTCCTCCTGTGGTGCAGTTACTGTGTTATGAAATGCTACAAAAGCACCTACAGAGTGATATCAGTCATTACCATCCACCAGCCTTGAAAGTTAGTCTATTTTAGCTTTAGATGCCCTTGGGCATGGCTGTACTGCACTGATGGGATTCCCTAGGGATTCTGTTTCCCTGATTAGTGCCTAGCTGTGCCAGTGGGGTGCCCCATTTGGCACGTGTGGGTGAAACTCCGGGAGCATCCCACCCTCCAAAGTGTGTGCAGGCAGTTTGGATGGCTCGCACCTCCCAGGGATGCACTTAGAGTGACCTGATTCTGCCAACGCGTTTCTCTGAATGACACACAGCATGGCCCACACCACCTATCTCCCACTGCTGGGATGATTCCATGCATGGCATGCTGCTTTGCAGGGGTGCTCTGCTCAGAGCCCAGGGGGGATCTATGCCTTCCTTTCAATACGGAATGTACACATGCAAAGAAAGCAGTTTTAACAGACCTATCTACAAAGCCACGTGGAAGGTCAAGGAGGTATATCCTGAAGTAATAACAGCAGTTCATGAGAGTAATCCTCTTGCAGAGAAGTTCCAGAAGGGCTTTGACAAAGGTGCTGCAGTCCGAAATGTGGAATAAGCAGGTATTTGGGAAGAGAAGAGAGGAGGAAAGGAAGCACATCAGACTTAAGGAATGGAGATAGGTGTTGTAAGAGTGGTCAAACACCTTGCGTATCTGCAGAATTCCAGACGTCCCTTGACCAGGTCCTTAGACAGCCTTAGAAAAGTGATGTGGATTGTGGAAATCCTTTTTCTCAGGAGGGTGTGCGTCAGTCTATCTGTGGACCAGCAGCTGCCAAAGTGTCATCACCAGCTCTTCCAGAGAGGTGTAAGGGAGCTGGGAGGAGTTCCCAGTGAGCTATGAGGGTTCAGCTTTTTTTCCACCTTGAATATCGACGGAAGGTCTGTGTCAATAGTCTCTGTTAGGGAACCTACTCCTTAAAGGAGTAGGAGCAGCACATCAGGGAATCAGTTTCTGGATCACCTAATGTTATGAATGAGTTGAATCTAGGTGAGGCATCCTGAAAGAGGACTGCAGCATGGAGTTAGGAGGCAGTGACTCTGCAAGGGTCCTGCCTCAAATCTCACATAAGCAATTGTGTCATTCAGATTGGCATATGGTTTAAAAAAGATTAAAACAAACATATTGGTGACTTCCTTGAGGAGTGACAGCCTTTTAAAACCTTTTTTTCTTTAAGAAAAAATCTGATTATTGAGAACAGGGGTTTATGCTGACCTTGTTGTCTTTTTTCACTCTATTGCAGGACGAGGCTGCAGAAAAAATAGTGTCTCTTTATTAAGTGCTCCTTGCCTGTTGTGACTCAGAGTGGACTTTAAGTTGAAAATAGGAGGTGTAGAGCTACATTCCAGACTGGAAATGCTTCAGAGAATCTCTGACTGTCTAGGGTACAGAAGGAGGCAGTAACATAAGTATAACAAGATTGTCATACCCTTCTGGAGCAGTCTCTGGAGGTTGAGATCTTTCAGCATCTGGAACACACAACCATGAGTATCTGGCTACCAGTAGTCAGGATTGGGAGATTAGCCATCATCTCTTCTTCCACCACAACTGACTGCTCCCGGACTGTCCTGCACATTCTGAATTGCTGAATCTGACTTCAGCTGTGTGATCATGATTTGTCGTGATGCCATACATATCTGAGCAGAGATGAATAATCAGATGAAAAACATGTTCCAAGTGCATGGCTCATATTTTGGCTTGTAACATGTAGCGACTCATAATTTGGATGTCAGGACTGAAAGAGCCAAGGAGGGGAGCTGAGTAACTTCTTTTTGTTTGGCATCATTAGATGGTCCTTCAGACTCTCTGTTACTGAGGAATGCTTTATTTTCTGCTTCCTTTTAAGGGTCAAGACAGGCATAGTTCGTACTTACGTTCCTTTTCTGAGTTATCTATCCTTCCCTGGAAATATCCTCTAGTATGGAAGTACATCTGAAAAGATCTTGATGGATCTCTTTCTGTGACAAAGTCCTCTCTTTTAGAATAGCACCAATTTGTAATGGCCACAATTAGAAAAAAAAATTTTTGTTTGCGTAATTTGACAGTGTTATGAGTAAAATATCCCAGTATTACTGCAAAGGGCCTAACCTTTTTATAAATGTTCTCTTTTGTGTTTGTTTTCTTCATTTGTTCTCTCAATGGATGGGTAAATGCATGAAGTGCTGCTAACTGTAGAACTTTTCTGAAGGTCAAGTAGTGCCTTTGCAAGGCCAGTGCTGCTTGCTTACACTTAAAAATACTTTTTTTTGTCCTTGACACGGAAGTGTTTCTATGGTTTATAGCATGTTTTCTGGCTTTACTGCCCTGTGTGAAACTGTGGTGGCCCCCAATGGGACTTTGCAAGAGCAGGAGCTTCCAGCATAGACTTGACATGGCTGTCGGGTCTATAAAAGGTCTTGTTTTGGGAGCTGCCAAGGCTTTGTCTTGCTACATGCTAAAGCAGAAGCTGCAAAACACCACAGGCTTCAAATACCACAAACTTTCCAAGTTCTTTTGGCCCAGCAGCTGAACAGCTGGTATTTTACGTTTGCATGTTTTTCCCCAGGATTTTGCACATCTCTGCCTTGGGCAGACAAGAGATAACACTGTACACAGGCCCTGTGGCAAGTGAGTACATGGGCAGTCCTCCAGCTGTGCTCCTGCTCTCCCATTCCTCCTCCAGCACCTTTGTCATGGCTCTGGGCTAACAGTGTGATGAGTGGGAGAGGTCTGGGGAAGGTGTTTGCACCTCCCAGGAAGTCCAGCAAAGGCAGTCCTGTGTTAGAAGAGAGTATTAACTTTCACACCAGCACACTCGGGCCAGGCCACTGTGAGGTGTGCTATGCTTTTAGGAGAGATTATTTTTGTCTGTGTGTTTAGAAGGATGCAAAGGGGGAGGGTACAAGCAGGCTTCTTTCCATTTGTAGGCCAGTTAAAAAGCAACTCAGAAGAGAATTGCTCTTTGTGTGTTGAGTTTGTAGTGTATGAGAAGGAAGGGCCTTTCAATAGCTGAGGCAGGGAAGTCCAGCAAGGGCTGAAAGGGTTTCTCAGTAGCTGGTGTAGCCCTTAAGCACCCAGCAGTAAAGGGACTGCTGGGTGAGGTTTCCTTGGTTATTCTGGCCATCAGGAGAGGCCTGAGAATAATAGGAATAATAGGCATGCCTTTGTGTATATCCTGGCCTGTCTGGGGAGGAACACCTGAAGTTCTGAGGCATGGCCGTGTTGTGTAAATAACTTGCCTGCCTGATGCTGCAGTGCATGAGTCCTCCTGTTAGCTGGGGAGGGTCTGGGGATCACAATGGGGTAAAAGTACATTCCCTTAATGGCCCTAGTTGACAGAACATATTATCTTTGCATATATAATAGGAATCTGTCCCCAGCTGTTCTCTTTCACACACCAAAAAAGGTCTTTTGGTGAAGATACTGTGTTTTTGTAGGCTTTTGTAGTGTTCCATACCTACATGGGCGACTTTTCAAATCTACTTCTTGCCAAGAAAGAAAAGCACCAGTGAATATAATATGTTTAATATTTACCTAGATTAAAGATACTGAGTTCCAACAGTTAGCAAGTGTGAATCATTGAAAATTTGCGTAGGTGATGTACAGAATATTTCTAGGATATTCCAGTTGGGAGAATCTGTACAATCTAACCCATTGTCAATATAATACCTTCATTATACAGCCAAAGTTGATTAAGTAAGTTTGTCAAGATTTGTTTAACTTCCTATGTCAATAGGCTTCTTGAAAACTGAATTCTAAATGGGGAAATAATACAGAATTATTTGGAAAGGATACCTTTACACGGCATTTGCCATCTCGATTTTTAGGTTGCAGAGTCATTAGGTATATAGTCATCTCTCTTTCCATTGCTTGCATTTTAGTTTGGATAAGGAACGAAAAATGAATGAAACCTTCAAGCACTGACATGTGTTGCAGATTGCCTGTCTTCTTATGTAGGGTGCTTTGGGATTGCAGTAAGGTTAGGAAAAGATTTCTGAAGAACTGACCTCTTCTGTTGCAGGCAGAAAGTCATCACAAATTCAGTGAACTTCTGCTGGCTTTACAGTTTATTTATCGATCCAATGGTTTCTATACATGTATGAATGGACGTGTTAAATGTGAGTGTCTTAGTGGTCCTGCTTTGTACCAATGGTCTGAAAGAAAATATAAGCCCTCCCATAACTGAGTGATAGAAAGAAAGCTAAAAGCTATTCGGTAAGTACTGATGTGTTGGAGATAAAATTTTATAAATTCTCTTTTTTGTATCAGATCTGTGCATGATGGCCAAATGTGGCAATCTCCTCCTAGTGCCTCTTCTGTGATGTGCAAGTTATGTTTCTTTTCAACATCTAATCAAGAAGAAGTCTTTCTTCATCCTGAGTAACTTGTAGTTATATTTAATTAACGATTCATTAGATTATTTATGGCATAAATTTATGTGCTTATATTTTATGTACGTTTATGTATTATATTTTTTAAATGTGCTGCACGTTCCACTAGCTATGTTAGCTAAGGAAGTATGAAATGAAGCAAAGGCCTCTGGGATGGGTTAAGAGATGGAAGTATTTGTTTATTAGACCTTTAAAAATATATAACTGCACTTTTTATTATATTATTATACAAGCAGTGTGAGCTATAGCATATGAAGAAAGGCTTGTAGAAGCTCTCAGGAAGATTTACTCGAGCATTATTAGTGAAGCAGTGAGTGATCTGGCATTTTTTCATCTTAAATGTTTTTCCTAATACTGTAAAACTGGTTTATGTGGGGTGTCAGAAAAGAGTGGACTGCCAAGTGCTAGTGCTTTTTTTATAGCTTGTGATGTACAAGGAGAAATTGATGGACTGGTAATTTGTACCCTCAGACTTGTAATGATGTGATAATGTTTTATTTACAATTTTTTAATCTTAGCCAATTTCTTCCAAGAGATAGGTAGTTAGGACTACTTTTTTTCTGACATTTAGTAGCATATGATGTTATCTTACAATTGGCTAATAGAACTTAAGCTGTCAAATGTTATGTTTATTACCTCGATATTATTGATTCTGAAGTCTTTATCAAATCATTTATTTTTCATAGGGGAAATATAATGTAGACTATATGAGTAGAGTTGTTGGACATAGATGTTGTGTATTGGAACACAGGTTTGTTTGAATACAGCTTGAGGAGAGACCTGAATCAGTAAGTCTATACCAGCAAAATAAGTGCTAAAGTGAATACTCCGGCACAGATTAAGAAGAACTAAAGCCACATTAAGTAAGTAAATTGGCAGCTAGGAAATATTAGTTGTGCCCTATCACAGTAACAATGTACTTCAGCAACTTCTCAATCTATGTGGGCTCAAAGACTTGCCATGCAATTGTGTTCCTTCATGCTGCTGGTCTGTACCTCCCTGGCTTTTAAGGATTGTTGTTTTTCTCTCTTGTCTATGGGAGTGCTTCTGTCAGTTCTTTAAATTCTAAGCAAAGTTGTCTTCATATTAGTTGCATCAGACAGACTGAAACTTTTCTACTTATCCCCTAGCATGCTCTTTTCTTTCCTTGTCTTACTCATTTGAGGTTGATGTTCCTTACATTAGTTCCTTATACTTACTGTGATTTCTTTTTACCCTTGATATCTCTTTCTACTTGAATCTGATTTTGTGCCTCAGATTTCTGGTGTGTACATCAGCCTCCCACTATTGTTTTACGCTCTGGTATTTGTAGTCCAAGTTCTGGTTTCTGATCTGCTTCTTTCTCATGGTTAATGTTAGTAGAAAACTCAATGATACAACAGCTTAGCTAAGGTGGCATCCATTTCTGTAGCCCTAGCTGATTTCTCCTTTGTCCCTCAGACTCCTCAGAAGATCAGGGTTTTGATCCTATGCTTAGTTAAAAGCTGTCCCTGCAAGCTGAATCCCTTACCCACACGGTGGTGCGTAAACCTGGCCCTGTGATCTGACTCACAGCTGGGACCAGTTTCTCTGTGACTCTCCAGCATCCCCAGCACCAACTGGCAACAGCAGCAGCAACATTGCTCTGGGGACAGGGGTGCAGCAGGGGCATTCTGGCTATCCCTGCTGGGATGGGATGTGGGCACACAGTGCTGCAGTGGGGAGGGACCAGAAGGTCCCAAGTGTAGCACCCCCAGCTGCTATCCTGGACAGAATGCATCTTGTTTCCTTCTTCTTGGAGCTGAACACCATCAGTTTGAGCAAGAACAGAATTAGTAGTCATTCAGAAATGTGAAATTAATGATAAATTATCTCATGGTACCTCTTTCTTTTTTTTTTTTTCTTTCCCATTTGTTTGTGTAGCACTGGGATGGATATTTGGAAAAAAAAAATGCTTTACTGAGAGATAATTGTGCTGTCCAAAATGCAAATTTTAGTGGATCCTTGTTTTTTTCTATTGTGCTCAGCTCACTGTGTCTTGCTGTACTACAACAGCTTCCTGTACCCCAGGTGGTGTAAGCCCTTAGCAAGCTCATGACTTGCTATGCTAAAATGAATGAATAAATAGAAATCATAACTATTGGGCTAGTTCCTTTCTTATACAGAATTTCAAAAACAATCACTGTCTGATACAAGTTGTGGTCTATTCTACATTTGCTGTTGGGTCTCTCTCTGGTAATTCACCATTTCTTCTTTGATAGACTGTATCTAATATTTGGATAAAAAAGTAGGAAGGAAAAGTTTTTAAAATGAACAGGTGTTCTCTTTGTTATTCCACAGTGAATTCTAGTAGTAATCATTATTTCTGGTATTTTTTTAAAGGAATTTAGAAGAATTGATAGAAACCTTTTGCTCTTTATTCAATGTAGTGGGTTGGATGCCTTGATTTATCTAATAGGCAAAAAAAGCCACCAAACAAAAGTGTCAGCATCACTGTTTGTGTAATGCAGTAGTGGAAGTCACAGCTCCTGAGCTGGTTGGGGTTTTTTGTTTGTTTTCTGTGTGGCCATTTCTATGATATCAAAACAAAATATTAGTTAATACACATATTTTAGTAGAGGGGGAGAATTACTTTTTAATTTTATTAAAATGTTACATCAGTGTGCTTTAAATTTTAGAATCTGAGAGATTAACACCATTAGATTAATACCTGGTTACAGTAATTGGATATTGGTAACAGCGTTGTTAGCAGAGAGATCCTATTAACTTGTTTATGGAGCTGCCTTACATGGCTAATCCAATTTGGAGCTTAGCATTAATTATTGCAATGCAGAGATGAATGGATATTGGGTGCAGCACCTTCCTGCAGGAAAGGCAGTTCTGGTGGCATGATACTGGCCAAGTTGCATGGATAGCTGAGAAACATCTGAGTTTGGTAAGAGCAGTCCCAGAGAAAGCTGATCTTTAGTGATCATTGTTCCTGGAGATAAGAATTGTCGGTACTTCTGGAAAGGAGCAGGCTCCACAGGGTGCCCCTTTTTCTTGCCACAGGGTGAAAGAAGGGCTGGTTATAATTTACATCTCTGCGAATGCAATGCAGTGGTTTGTTTGCACAACTTCATTCTATGTTTGCATATAGTGTGCTCTGGGTGTTTAGTTATCTAAGGGGCAGAAATGTGTGCTGGCTCACAACAGTGACTTGCCATTGGCATGTGTGAATGTAATAGTTCAGCTGAATTTGAGGGCAGCAGGAAGAAAAGAAGCACCTCAGTCTGTCAGATATGACACTTGCATACAGAATTTGGCTGACCACCTAAGATTGCTAAGCTGGTTGACATAAGTGAAAACAGTACTTATATTTTTGGAGATAAAAATATGGTTCTTTTTTTTAGTCATTTTTTATCAGAGCCATTTTCTAGATGAAAATTTGCAGCAAACTGATTATGCACTGAAATATTTTGCTCACATATTACGTGAGGTAAGATTTAGAAATACTGCAATATTGTTTTTCCTGTAATTTTAGATGATCTAAACTATGGTAGTAATTAAAACTGTTTTTCTATCTTCTCTGTGGTTTTCAGTGAGGAAAAGAATCTTAGGTAGATGCTAAATGTAAGGATTTCTGTAGCAGAATTTACCAGCCCATGGAATGATAGAGCTCTTCATATGGAGTGTGCTTATATCATATACATGGAGTTGATAAGGTGTAGTGCTGGTGTTACAACCTTTCTATTTTCTCCTTTTTTTTTTTTTTTTTTTTTTTTTTTTTTTTTTTTTTTGTCCACTTTCCAAATTTGGCCTTCCACTCAAGTCTTCCTCAAAGATATTTCTGTCACAATGAAGTGCTCCATTTCTTCTCTTGTACTTTTCCTGTAGCATTCCCTTATATTTAGTATTTCAGAGCTGACAGAATTGGGTATTCATAGAAAACATACACAGGATTCACCAGGCAAGAAATTTAAATTTCACAAGGTGAAATTATAACACTTTTGAAGTCAGTGACAAAACTCACTTCAAGTATAGCAAGACCTAGATTTTATCCTCAATTTTTTAGGCCCAAATAAGCACTTCAGTCATGAGATTGCCCACTTTGGATTTCACAGTGAAGAAGAACCCGACAAACAGAGAAATAATGGCTGTTCCAGAAAAAAACAGTACACAGATAACATTGAATTAAAAACTGTGTTGTATATTCCTACCTGCTTCTCAAGGTCATAGTATGCTTTCAGCTTCTAGACTGGTACTGATGTATTACAGACCTGTGCAGAGCTATGCCACCTACTTTACACTGCAAAATGTAAAAGACAGGGCAAAAATGGTGCCATCATGTCCTCTATATGTAATGCTAACATGGAGTGACCAGATTATTGGAATTAAAATCAGTTTCTGACCTAGTATAATCAGAAAAGAGAGCTTAATGATTTTATGTAAATGTTGAGTAAAGGAGAAATGCAGGTTTTAGTCAGCGACTCAGAGGGCGTGCTTTCCTTTTCCTTTCCCCCCCCCCCCCTTCTTCCTTCAAGACTGTTAAGCAAATGGAACAGACTGTCTAGTATCCATGCACATTTCAACCCACCCATGTCAAGCTCTCAAAGCATGGAAGTATAGGCAGAGTTTATTGAAATTTATTCAAGAAATCCCCAGACTAAAAAAATAACAAGATAAATATACAATATTAATTAGACTGTTCTTCTCTCTGTTAGTATCAGTGGACATGTGTGTCTGTAGACATGGGAAGACACCCCCTGCAACTGCAATAGTGATCCATTTGTATTCAGGACTCACAATGATGTTTCAGCTGATTAATCTCTTCAAGTGCCCCTTTTGGAGAGCTGAAATATTTGTCAGAATTCTTTAAAGTCTGAATGACTCTGATTTGCAAACCTCATAAAACTTTAGTTTATTAAATTGAACCTGTCAATATTACTTAGTTCATGCTCTCCTGTTCTCCTTTTTTAGACTTGTCTGTGAACTGGAGAAATAATGTGATTTAAAATGAGATTGTGATGTGTGATTTAGTGGTGGGGGCGAGTTGATCTCTACCCAGGACAGAGGCAGCAAATAGCAATATTTCCCTGCAGACTTCCTCTCAGGTAACTGGGAAAGCTTGTTTGATGCCAGATTTCATGTGAAGTCCTTACCACAGCTGAGAGATTCTCCAGTCTTTTATTGGTATGCATCATACCCTCCTAGGCCTAAAGGTCAGTATCTCTCCTTCCTTCTCATTATATCCCAATTGAAAATTTTGTGAAAGTTCTGGAATCAATCCTTCTTCATTTTAAATGTCAGGAGAAATGCATCCATCTAAACTGAACAGTTGTTGGAACACTTCATGCTAAGGTGTGATGATGAAGAAACATCTTCATCCTTTCAGAGGCAGTGTCTGGTCCTATGACCAATGACAGTAAGCCAGATTTTCACAGGAAGACTTGGCATAACTGAACAGCCAGTTCAAATATTTTGGCATGCCCCTTGTTGTGCCCCTACAGATGTTTGTCCAGTGTATAGGTGAAATGAAGCACACGGAAGTAGTAATTTTTCAGGAAGTCAGTGTTGCAGAAATTTCCTAATAATGATGGAAATTTGTACTACAACTTGGATTCCTGAGTTTCCCTGTAATTCAGTTGAATTCCAGTTAGACTTAACAACTTTGTTGTAACTGCATTCCTATTCTGGACCCGCCATGAGAAAAATTAGGGTTTTGACCATAAACTTGTCAGTTGGGACTGTTCAGTGCTGTGAATCAACTTGGTGGTTTTCCAAAGGAAAGCTTATAGCTTTCTAAAACAAAAAATACGATCTCATTGTCCTTTAGCTTGGAAAGACAGAAGAACAAATCTTTTTTAAGGCTCAAAAAAACCTTTAAAAAACCCATACACCCCCACCCCCTAACACTCAAAACAAATCAAGACTCTCTCTTATAAGAGGAAGGGCCATGTAATGTGCCTTGTATCTGTAAGAAAGCATCTCCACTGTTTTAATGGCACAATTATTTCAATCCAGGACTTGTTGCAAAAATCCTGGATGTTTTTGAGAAATTCATTCTCCCTGATTTTAGGGAGGCAAATAGTTTTTTCTATTTGGCTAATCTAGAGGTTGGCAGGCTCTTTGCCTCTCTCCTCTTTAGTCTGGGTCTAATGCTGTAGCTTCTGTCGTGCCAATGGGCTTCTCTGTGGTAATGGTAAGTCTTCAAATTATGCTAAAGGACTTGTGTGGTCTTTGGCTACAGTTTCTCTTTAGTTTTGGTGATCATCGCATAGATAGAATACAAGAGCAAATTTTGCTATTGCATTGGGTTCAACTTTATATCTAATGGATGTAATGCGCTGAGGCCACAAGGTGCATTGCAAATGTGTTCAGTAATCATGGTCAGTGGAAGAAATACGGCAAAAAAGGCTGTTTAGGTTTTGATTTGAGAAGTTTAACCAAGGTTTGTTTAATGAATATTAAGAGATACTGAGCAAGATGTCTGGGGTGTCTGCTTCAGGTGTATAGCTTGGTTTCAGTTCCTAGAACAGGAAATGGATACCTTCCCTTGTTGGTCAGTCATATTCATTCTTTCGGGATTCAGGTGTTTTTCTAGGGTTTTTTCCCTACAGATGTGGTTAATAGGCTATTTCTATGTGGTAGAAGTTACAGTAAAATCTGTACTGTTTCAGAAGGCTTCCTGTAAAGACCCTCCTCAACTAGAAATGTTTTTCTGTATGCTAGGAATAGACATGAAAAGATGGAAATAATTACTTGAAAGGAAACAATAAAAGAGAGCAACTATACCATTCTTATTTGTATTTTGCCATTGTTTTTTTTTTTAACTGTCTGGGGTTTTTAAAAAATATTTTCTGCCCTTTTGTTCAAATATCTGTAGTTTTTTGGGAAAAAGAGAGCCCTTTTATTTTGCCAACACACAGTGGCTTAGCGTTGCTGTGGTCTTGCTCCAGAACTATGGATTCTGGATAATACTGGCAACAAATAATAACAATGCTGAGAGTTGGTCCAGATGTTTATCCTGAGGTTAAAATCATATCAACAATGCAACCAGACATGATTTGTTTTGTCGTCTTCCTCCTAAAGCAATGACATATTATGACAAGTCAGAATGGTGAGCAAAGGATGTTCTTAGCTATTCCCTTAACCCATTCAGCAGCCTTCTTATCCCTATAGTTTCATCTTACAAACTGGGATCATGCTTTGTTTCGTAAAGCATCTCATGAATCTGAAATGAAAGCCTTTTCTAGGGAGTCTTCATATCTGAATTCATGAGATGTAGCAGATTTGGGTTTGTTTTTGTTGTTTTTTTTTTCCCTCGAGATATTGGAAGCATTCATTAGAAAGCATGTTGCAGAGTTCTGTAGCTCATTTCATATACAAATTTTGGGAGTTTAGACAAAGAAAAAAAAGTCCCCCCAAACTATCATTGCCCATTTACAAAACACAACTGATTTGAAATGTTTCTCCAGAGACAAACATGGCTGGCAGCTAGATGAGGCTTAATTACTATTCCTGCAGTTCACTGACTGTTTATATTTTGCAAGGAAAATGCCACTCCTCCTTGCATAAACCATCAGCAGAGCAGAATGCAGTCACAATGTTGCTTTGCTTCTCCACCCCTACCACTGCCCCGGGAAGTGGGTGCTACGCAGAAAATCATCTTGCATGAAGATCCCACTCCTCAAAGGTGGTGATGCCCTCCTGGATGGTGGTGAGTGGTAACAACATCCTTGTGACAGCAGTTTGCTGAGGATTGCCAGTATGATGCAGTTCCTGAGGCACTTGATGTCATCGCCTGCAGGAGAGGTCTAGGATTCATGAGGGGTGAAATCCTTTCTCACTAATTTTAGCAGTGGCATATTTTTTCTCATGTTTCTGTATTGTAGGCTGTAGGTTATGAGAGTGAAAACAAGTGAAGTGTTTAAAAGAGCACCTAGCTGTCAGAACAGTATCTTCCCTACCAAAATATCCTTGGTTTACTCTCATATGTAAATGACAGGTTTAGCAGGCCTCCCACCTGCTAAAAAAAGCAGCCTTAAAACTGAAGAGAACAAAAATGGTACTCTATTGAAATATTTATGCAGCTTTTTCTGCTTTTGCCCATTATATCTTGTTGTTAAATACTTAGAATGATCTGAAATGTATTTAAGCCGACAAGAAACAACCACCCCTGCAGTGTTGTGAGTAATACAGGTACTGTGATTTGGTACACAGGAAGTGTGCTACACACTATTGCATCTTGGAGTAGGGACTATTTAAAAACTGCAAACCCACATGTTTCATGTTTTTTCCTGAGGTACATTGTGTCTTGCATTAGTAAAATAGATCCTGTAGCAGAAAACACTTAAAAGCATGTTTTTTTCTTTTCATTAGAGGGATTAAATAAAGCAAGAAAAAAGATTGGTAAAGGATTAAAAGGGTATGATAATGGCTACAGAACTTCCCAGAATTATTTCTGGGTAGAGTGAAATAATTTAGGTTTTACAAAATCACAGTTTCCAATCCAGGTTTAAAGAAAAGCACAAATCCCTTACCTCTAGGAAGTTATTGTTATTATTATGTAGTTCCAGTGAAACTGTAGAGCTTTAGTGCTGCTATAGTCTGGTGAATAAACAATTTTTTTAAATTGCTTTGGATCTCAAAGGACAGTCTAGTTTACAAGTGACAAATAAGAGAGAGACGTGTTAGATGGGTCATAGCTAAATTCACCTGTTGTTAAGACAACAGTGAAAATAAGAAATTCTTTCAAGTTTTGTGGAGCAGGTGGATTCTTTGGACTGGGTCTTTGTATACACATGCTACTTCTTTTCTCTCATTGCATTTTCTTTGCTGTTTGCTATTCTCTGTGTTAGCTTGAAGATAAACATCTTTTAGGCCTGAACTAAGGTATCTGCCACTGTGAAAAGAGCAATTTCTCAAAGAACTAAGTCTAGTTCCCATGTGTTCTTATATCAACTACTATCAACCATTGCTTGAAGTGTTGCGTCCAGCAGCTGGCTGGTGATCATCAGTTTGGGGTTTAAGGTCCTGTGCCTTCACCTTTCAGACGAATTCATAGGCAATTGATGTTCCTTAGGAAATCTTGCCCAGGATTCTCTTTTTGGGTTAACGTGTCTCCTGTATGAAGAGGGGGAAAGATATCAGAATAGAGAACAGACCAATCAAGGAGTTTCAGGTAGTGTTCCACACCTTGCTTGTATGGGTTGTTTGTGGAGCCTTTGCACTGATGCATAGGGAGCTCAGATTGGCTGTGCTCCCTTGGGGAATGTGGGATTGCTGCAGCAGCAGTGGTTCTTGACTGGAGGCTGACCTGTGTCCCTCTTACCTCTCTCCCTTTCAATACTCTGAATCCCACTGGGACCATGAAGCTTGTGTGGTGCAGGATTGTTTCATCAGGTCTGTATCCCATGCAGGAATGCTTTCCTCAAGGCTAAGTTCTATTGGCTTTTTATTCCTGGGCAGGAACAGATACAGGGATAGTGGTGCATGCAGACCAATAACACTCTATTAGAGAGTGGAAAACAAGCTCTGGTGCTACAACTGAACTTTTTTTTTTTTTTTTCCATCTCTCTAGCCTCATAAAATAAACAAGGATCATTATGGCCTGAGTAAATCTCCAGCACAATTGTCATTTCATAATAAACAGTGATATTATTTTGGATACATGGGAATCCTTTCCTTAAATATATTCTGTCTAAGGTTTTGGTGTTTTAAAATTTTGTGATCAGTTGTAAGCACTTCATGTCCAGATCCAGTCTTGGAAATCTAGACTTCTTGCAATTTCTCCCGAAAGAAAAATGGATGTGATAAAGATGTGATCCCTTTGACTTATTTTCAGTTCCTTTTTGGTTCTCCATGTGTTTGCCATTGTTAGGAGGAATGGGAAGTATCCAGCAGTATGTGTGTGTGTGTGATTTCCAGATTATCTTTTGTCCTCTCCATAACATCTGTAACCCTGGAGCTGCAGGCTGTATGTCACCAATTCCCCTCTTTTCACAGCTGACCATATGCAGCAGGCATGTTTGTAAGCAGGCTTTTCTCTCAGCTGGCTGGGTTCCCTGATGCAGAAGGCAGGACAGGAAAACATCAAGTGGTCACCGAAACACAATGCTTGAGTTGGACACCCATGGCCAGCCCTAAGCAGGGAAATGTGGGGTAGGCACAGTTTGGTTTGGATCTGTGATAGGAAGGTCTTTAATCAATGGCTCTCCTGCATCCTTGGTCAGCATGAGTGGGGTCTGAAAGCTGGATCCTTTGGGTTTGTTCAGACAGACTGCAAACTGGAATGAAGGTGTCAGAAATGTTTTAATTTACAGTGTTTATTTACAAAGCTGTTTTCAATTTGAAAACCCCAATAAGATAAAATCTCATTTCAGTTATAATTTTTATGGTGGAAAAAGTCCCATTTATAAGCAGTTCTAGTAACTGAAATGTGCTATTCAGTTTCAAGCAAGGAAGAGAATTATTTTTTTTCCTTTTCTTGCCTTTTTTCCTCACTACAGAAATAGATGCAAAAAAGAGCTCCAGACTGACCTAGAATTACACACATAAAATGGTTTAAAGTATTTTTCACTTATGCCATCAAAGCAAATAAATATATTTGTTCATCTCTAGCTAATTCCATGTTTCACAATGAGTCCTTGGGTACTTTTGTATAAGCTTTGACTTTTGTGCTTCAGTGTTCCCACTGAGAAGAAATAGAACAGTTTGTTGTTTATCACATGGGATGGTTTTGAGTCAGTTATGCTGGAAGAATATTTTAAAGACAAATGAACTGTTCAGCTGGGATAAAGACTGCTAAAAGGAAGACCTTGAGAACATGGTGACTTCTCCCTTTTGCTCCTTGTGCACTTCTCTTTATGTCATAGTGTTGTTTCTTTCAATGTTAAGAATAACTATAAATTTTAATCTAATTTTTTAATATAGATATATTTTTAAATTAATCTGCAAAGCACAGTGTTGAATGTTGAAGAGCAGGGAGAAGAGGACCTGAGAGGCTTGTGACTTTCATCTCTATTCTTTAGTCTTTTTTTGAAATCTATGGTAAATAGCTTGATCTCAACACTTTTAGCTTCTAAATGTTAAAATGAGGATAACTTTCTCACACTTCATGGGAGGTAACAAATGGAAATTATTTATATGTCCAGAGTGGTTTGAAATTCCTATAAATTAGGTGTTATAAAAATACAAAGTATTCTTCCTTGACAGAAATTTAAGTATGGAAGTAGCATTAAAATTTAGCTTTCTTTTTCCTTTATACAGAGCAGCTTTCCCTGTGGAGATCTTATTCATCCTTCCTATGCATGCTTTGCACTGGAGCACTTCCAGTTCTGTAAAACATTTCTCACAAGAATGATCTTGGTGAAGCTGTTACCTGGCTTGAGTTGGTTGGCATATGGTTAGGAATTTAGGTGCTGCTTCACTTAGAGACAGCATAAATGCAGTGAGACCTCCTGTAATATTTCATATGTTTTCCCCTTTCTGTTTTGTGTCTCGAAGGTCAGCACATCAGTTTGGCAGAGAGTATTTAATCGATGTACAAACAAGTTAAGGCTTCTTGTGTTTAGTTTTAGTTTTATTCTTTCAGCTTAAAGAAGTAGTTTGTAGGGAAATAGATGACCTTATAAAATTTTGTTGAGTAAATTCATTATTATTTATTCACTTTTAAAGTGATCTGGGGACATGCAGGGGTTATTCTGGTGTAATACAGAATTTGAAATCAAGTTTCATTCATTTGTCTGTGATCCCAAGGAATGATACAGCCTTGCTTTTGAGTAGTGTTTTTACTTCATTTTATCACTTTTTTAGGAGACACAAACATCATACCTTCCACTTAGGGCAGTCATCCTGTGAAAGTTCATGACTGTAGCCCAGTAGATAAAGCCCTGTCTCCAGAAAGAGGCTAGCTGGTCTCTTGTTGCATCTGCTCTCCACAGAAATGGGGTGAATGGCATGGACCCTGGGTTCTTCCTTTTCTTCAGGAATCAAGTCTCCTTTTTCCTTCTTTCTATCCCCTTGAACTTTTTTCCATGTTTCCAAGACGCTTGTTCCACGTCAAGAGAAAATGCACTGTGGGACTGGTTTAGACTTTTTGTTGGCCAACAGTGAATAAAACAGATGGTTTGAACTACTTCTTTTAGGGGGAAGTTTAAGCCTGCAATCCTTCACCTGCTACCAGTAGGGTGTTATTGCAAAGTTGCATCCTTGTTTTTGTCCTACTGTGTTTGTGCCGCTCGACTTTGCACTTTATTAGCTTTTGGGAGCTTGTGTCAAGCGTGTGCTGAGCTACTCATGAGAAGTGCAGTGGCATATAATTTTTGAATTCTAACTGGCCTTATGGAGTAACAGCACCATCCAGTTCAGGGTAGCCATTGTGCAAGTGCTTACAGTCCTATGCAATAACAAAATGTCTTGTAATATGGTGTGATTTTCGTAATGCCTTATGGCACTTTTAGATGCTTCTGGGCAGAAGTTTTCTTATAATCCTGTGTGCAAGACTTAGCAAGACAACTAAAATCTGAGTGGATCTTCTGTACATAGATCTTAAGTCGTTCTGCATGAGGAAATAGTATGCCTGCATGCTCATACGGACTGGGTGCACTCTGAGAAAGCAGCATCACAGGCACCCATCCAAGCATTGGGTTTGTGGCTGCTAAAATCAGCTGCTGTATCTCAAACATAGCTAGCATGAAGAACTTGGCCCTCATAGGGTCTACCGCCCTCACATAGAGTGGCACATGTAAAAAAGTTGAAGCAACAAAGTGAGTTTTGATTTAAGGTTGTGGATTGATGGATGCTCATTTACAGCTCATCAAGAGTTTTGTGTGATCTGTAGTAGTCTTTGATTATGAGTTGAGCACTGAATATGATACAGACAAAAATGCCTTTATCCTAACTTAGCCAGGTGTGCTTCATGAAAAATTGCTGCATTTTAAACCATATGGTAATTCACATTAATCTTAAAACACATAATTATAAAAATGCTGGAAATGAAACATTTAAAAAATAATTGGAAAATATCACAGTAAATCAGGTTTTAAAACTAAAGATGAGCTTCCTATCACTTACAGGCTATGATTAAAAGGAAATGCTGTGTACTGTTTGAGATCAACTGTTCCATTAAAAATGCTAAAGCCTACTTCATGCCATGGGATAAAACATCTCAAACTTCAAACTTGTTAGTGGTATGCCTGCTTCAAGCAAAAACAGTTTTATCTGCTGAAAAAATGTGGCAGATATTGTGAAGCAGGAATAGATTTCTATACCTCCTTACTTTGGGCAACTTGTCAGAGTGGGAGCTGTTTTCCAAGTAATAAAATCCTTTCCTAACCAGTATTTTTGATAGTCTTTTAGTACCTTAGGGCCTTTAAATCTTGCTTGCTCACCTTGACTGAGGGAAGCATGAATGTTTCACAGCTGGATGTGTAAGCATCCGGTTCATCCTCAAGTACTTGGGAAAAAAAATGTTGTGGGACATTGAATTTTGAGCAGAACACCTGCCTTCACTTGAGTTTGTGCATATGAAGAGTCAGCAATGGCAAGCTTTATTTTTTTTCAGAATCTCAGTCTATCAAAGGAAATAGAAGAGTTTCACTGTAGGAAGGAGATTTCCTGCTGCTATCCCCTAAAAATGACTAAAATGACTTCTGTAGCTTCAGTGAGAAACAGCTACAAGAATGCTAGCAACTGAGTAGAGTGAGTGGTAAATATACTTGCTCCTGAACATGAATTAGAGTCTGAAGAAAGTTTCAGTAATGTCTTAAATATGCTGTAGCTGACTGTTCGCCACTTTTTACCCTTCTTATATATTTATAGGCATTCTCACAAACCTATTGTTGGTAAATGTCTTTATCATACCTAGTGGTAATTTTGGCCCTAAATCACTTGTCAGTAGGAAACCTTCATCTCCAAAATGATCAGCAAAGGCTGCATAGTAAAAGTAGAGAACCCAACATACAGGTTTCCCTTTTATTTTGTAAAAGCATGCATGTTGTTGTGGGCATATGACATGAAGAGAGAGTTTTAACTCAATTCCATGCAACTTTAATTATCTGTCCTTTCTGATGTGATAGATTAATTTTGGTGTAGTTCAAGTTGTTTGTATAGCCTTCATTGCCAGTATGTACTATTCTCGTCTACATGGGCAGGCAGTATGGGCTGTAATGGGATTATGGACTTTCCATTGTAAAATAATTGTTAATTCTCTGTATTGGTGTACAAAGCAGAAAGAAATTCAGATGGGTTAAGCCAACATGCTCGTGTATCAAACCCTGTGGTCTTCACCTGCCTAACTCTTTCTAGTGTTCATTTACATAATTGAGTCAGAGCAAAATCTGACTTTCACTCACAATCAATTTGAACATTAATTGTACATGAATGCAATCTTCTAATTATTTCTTTTGTGACTGGAGTGATTAGCTTGTAAGGCATAAATGAAGAGTGATTAGAAAATTAAACAAAATGGGGCATATGCTGGTGGAGGGAAATTGTAAAATAGGTATTTTTCTTGCCAAGCTTCACTCTTCTTTGGTTCATGAGGTTAATGACTATATGCTAGAGATTTGCTTCAGGTTACCAAATTACAGGCAAAAAGTCTTGAGTTGAAGGAAGGGTCAGAAGAGGAATCTTCTTCAAGCAAAAATGCTCTTTTATTTCAATCAATGCCAGAGGAGACATCTTTGCTCAGTGGTTGGAATATATTATCCTTTTCAAAATGCCAGTTGAAAGAGATTCAATAGGTAAGCTAATTTTAAATCAAAAGCTGTGTGATAATACATTAATCTCTCCTTGTCTGACACTATTCACCCAAGAGACAGTAAAATACACAGGCTTGGGCTGACCCATTATAAGGAATGTAGTCTAAGTGCAGGAGTTGAAAGGAGGGAGAACACCACTATGTGCCTGAGGCCAAGATCATCAGGGAGAGCTGTGAAGAAATTGAACTTTTGAGCCTGAGTATGAAGTCCTATGAAGCAATAAAAGATGTATTTCAAACGAAGATGCACTTAAAAGGAGCACCCTGAGTATGCATGTCTTCGTAATTCTAAAGTCAGCCTTCCTCAGACAGTGCTTTCCTTACAGATTGAAATGAATTTCTTTGTGTCAACTTTTTTTCCTCTGGCCCTTGGTAAGGCAAGGGGTTTGTAACATGTGAGATGTTTGTGTCCATCCCCATTGCACCATTGGGAATTGGTCCTGAAGGCAAATTGCTTGTTGTTTCTCACTTTCCAGGCAGATCTTACTGACTCACAGAGTTTCAATGTTTATGGACCATGCATGGTATGCCGTGTTGGCTTTCTCTGAATACAACCTGCACTCTGCGTGTCTCAAACACAACCAGTGCCTGCCAGTTAAATAAAACACACTGTGTAAAAACATCTTGTCTCTCAAAACTGATCAATCCAGTTGGCTTAAAAGTGAAGAAGCCATATTGAAACCATGCGGGTCTCCTGAAATTTGACCTCTGGTTCTCATTGGCTTCACTTGAATCCACAACTCAAAGGAGCACCTTAGCATGAAAAGGGATGTAGGAGCTAAAAGGGATGTGAAATATGCTTAATTTTAAAACATATAATATGCCCTCCTTGTTTCTGGAAAATAAACTAGATTTTTCTCCTAAATTTTAGCTGAATTTTAGATTACCCATATGAGGAAAGTACTCTTCATTTTTTTAATCTTGCCTTTCTAGCATCCAGATGGAGAGGTGGGAAGGGCAGCTGTGAAGAGGAGGCTAATGCACTGCTGTTGCTCTGAAGGGAGGATCAAGGACATGTTTAGGAAGTAGAAGGCAGATGAATTATGGAATTCTGTCTGCTGCATTTAGTTAAGCTACAGTTGTATCTGCCCTTGGACACATTATTTCTCGTTCTTTGCCAGTTATTCCTAAGGTGGGAATAAGTATGTAGGAACCTCTTCTCTGGAGGTGTGTGAGGTAAATAGGAAATATCTTTTGAGACATTTCTTTCTATATTATTTTAAAAATGGCAGCTGTCTTGTTTTCTGCCTGGTTTTGATTATTATCTCTGCAGTTCAAGCTCGGGCACATTTGAAAAGCAGAATAGTTATCCCAACTTTAATGCTGGCATTGTAAAATACACAGTATGTTTGTGGCTCAGTAGTGTTACCTCTCAAATCTCCGACGCAACTTTTTTTTCTAAAGACCTGACTTGCCTTTCTATGAAAGATGAAACAACGAAGCTATTACAGAAATGGATCACCTGTGAAACTGTTCCCAGAAAACAACATCTAAGAAAAATTGCTAGCACAAGCAGTGCTTAATGCAATCAACTGGATTGTTTTAACTTTTGAAAATATCTCTTATTAATGCCTTTAGCACACTGCATGTTTTTTCTGCATCTGTTAATATAGTATAAAAACAAGAAACGCTTTATTCCAAAAAGCAGTCATTACACTTGCTGTTGTCTTAGTTTGAGCAATAATTAGTAGTCATAATCGAATGTTTAATTAAGGCATATACCCAGCTTCTTATTGTCATCTGGCAAGAACTACGATGAAATCCTATCCAAGGTGCAATACTTTTCTAAAGATATATAGCACGTAAAATGCAGAGCTATTATGTAACATTAATCAAAATGTCACCAGTTCCTGAAATGGACTTCTGTCAGGGAATATATATTGGTGTTCTGGCTGATAATGGCCTTGCTAATTGATGACAGACTACCATGTCTGTAATAATAAAAAAATCTTATCCTGCTCTTTTGATATTTTTCTATTGATGCATGTCATTTTTTGAACAGGATGAAACAGTTCTGTCATAACATGTAATATCTCTGTTCTGTGAATGCAGAATATGTTATTATATAGAAGGAAAATGTTATACTGTGCTGTGTAGGCAAGATAATATAAATAGCGTTGCATGGAGTTTATTCTTGGGTAACGGAATCATTTATCCAGTCAACTCTTCCCCTCCTTTGTTTTGAAAGAGGCTTTACGGAGAAACATGCATAAGGTATAGTTTGTTTAAAACTGAGTCTCTGACTTCAGGAGTTCACAAAGTTTAGTTTCAGGTCAATAAACTGATCTACCTACTGCTAAAATCACCATTTTGCAAATCACAAGTCACGGATTACATTAATGGCTTCTTGGCAGTGAATCTCTCCTGGAAGAATTATTCATTTGAATCCTTTAGCTACCTTGTTCACAGTTTGGAATTACCCACTTTGCAAGTGGACCCTTTTTATCAGTGAAATAATTGCAAGAAACTCTTTGAATTATCTGTTTCTGAAACTATAATTCAATATGCTTAAGCACAAGGTATTTAATAGAGTTTTTTTTCCTAGTAGGCTCTACTGCTTGTAATATGATTGCTAGATTTCTTTGTAGATTTTAAGAAAGAGAGTGTACTCATTTTGCAAAGCCAATAACCAGCTAGGGCACAATATGTGGAAATTCACATATACTCACACTGCGTATATTTGTAGCATGCAAGTAGAAAAATTTCCATCCTTGTTGAACATTGCAAGATGGTTAGAAGAGGTTAATACATTAAAAAACCTTGTGTTGCTTTTGAAGGCTGTTACAGCACTGGGTAGAGGGCAGTGGAATACACTGCTGTTGCTTCCTGTGAAAATGTAGACCAGCTCAGAAATTTAAGTCTGGTCAAACACTTTGCCCTCTGTTCTTGGGTTGAAAAAGTTCCTGAAGTGCACCAGTCAGTTTTTGTCAGCTTCTGGTCTCGTTTTAGGATATCCTCATAATACTGAAAAATGATAACAAAAAGTATTTTGACGTTGAATACTCTTGAACACAAATGTCTTGTGCCTCACTACATATATATTATGTTATGTGTGAAGATAGGGCACGGTGAACTTAAAAGTTTCACAGTAGGTGAAAAATTCAAGGACCCATAATTATTTTGCATAAATAACTCTGAAATACAGGGCAATTTTTTTCTGTCTGCCTACCTCTTTGTTATGTTTCCTACCAGTGTGGTATTATGAAGCTGATGGAAAGTCATCAGAAATTTTAGGGTGTCCTCTAATAAAGATAAATAAAGAGGTCAGGTTTTCTGCAAGTTCTCCTTTTGTTCAGAGCTCTTTAAAGTAATCCCAAACGCTTTGGGAAATTGTCCCTTTGGAATAGAAAATACCAATATTTCTTGTGTACTATGTTGGACATTAGACCTATATCTCAAACCATTAAAATGAACCCCTGGGAAGTATTTTTTTTAATCTAATGGTGCCTTAATTTCTAACTCCAAAATTGGAAAGGGCCTTGTCATAGTGGTCCAATAAATCTCATGCCCTGCAGGAAGTGTAGGCTGTCTGTGGCAGGTGGAAGTCAGTAGAGTATCATGGTCACCTAGCCTGTAATGTCCTTTAGTTTATTGATATTAATAATGCATATTTGAATTCAAGAGTAATTTGTAAACTCTTCAAATTCTAGTGGTACTGCATTGCTTGTTTTTGTGTGGTGAGAGTTCTCTTCTGAGCCTGAAAAAAATCTTCTTTGAAATAAGAGCCTACCAAACTAATATATTTCTGATGGGGAAGGGAGTGGAGGTGTTTTTTGATTGAGCCTTTTCTGGTGTAAAATGACATAGACAAAAATTTGAACTTCTCTTGTTACAGTTAGAGGCTCTGGTAGTGTTTATTCCAGTCTTAGGTGTTTTGATGATTGCTTTGGGATATATATATATATATATATAAATAAAAAAAAATCTTTTTTTTCTTCTTGGTACACAAGGGACAGACACCCAAAATTATGTATTGTCATTATGGTATGTTGCCTATGGTCAGCAAGAGATACTGGTTTTATGAGTCCCTGAAGGTATAAGCATGAGGAAGAAAATATTTTCTACAGCTGCTGCAGAAAGTGGTTCATGCTACCATTTCTAGTAATACACCGAGACACACATATATTTGTGCTGTCATAACTTGAGTGAAATTCCACCATAAGGGTGCAGGAAAAGTAATGCTGAATTCACATCCAGCAGACAAGGATTCTCCCAAAGCTGGGTAGTTCAAGAGACTACTGAGCATTCTTACTGTCCAGACTAAAACTCCCTGGTCTCCTGTTATCATTGTAAGAACTATCCTCACCAGAATTTTGATACGGACCAAATTTCAATATGAAAACTTAATAATCTTCTGTAGGAGTACTGTGGCCAAAAAGTGCCTGTGTATTTGGGGAATATTCATCTTCTTTAACACAAAAATTCTCATATGACTATACTGTATAAATGGAAGGCTGTTACTGCTCATAAAGAAAATAATTTAGAAGGCTTGAGTATAAAAACCAACAAATTAATTTTATTTTTTTTTAATTATGAAGTAGAAAGCATAATGAAAGGAATTTGGTGTGAATGCTGTAGATTTCAAAGACAAAATTCTTTTCTAGTAAGCTATTTCTAAAATTTATTTAATAATTCCATCAAATTTTACTGGCAAAAGAAATGGATATTGAGTAATGTCAGTATTAAGAAGCTCCTGGAAAGTAAGCATGGAACTGACTTCACTCAGAACAGCAGAGAAGAGGCTTGGAGGGCTTTAGTGAGACTGGGGAATGGAATGTTACTTCAGGGAAAGGAGCCCTGACACACTGATCAGTGCTTGATTTTTAGTGCCAAGGGGACTTGACTGCTGTTCTGGCTTTGCTTTAGACTTGCCAGGTAATCAGTTGTTAGATGGCGTGCATGTGGGCAGTTCAGGGAAAAGGGATCGGGATGATCTTTCATGTGAGTATTAAATTGCATTCCTTCCTCTCCTTTGTAAATCTTGATTTATTTTCTCCATGCTGCTGCACCTTCTACCTCTTTATTCAGTGAGCTGCCTGGATCACTTTTTTCCTTGGTAGGTGCACAGTTAACCTCACTTCTAACAAAACAGCAAGAATGAACCAACAGCTTTCCTTTCCTTACTGATTTCCCAACACTTGGCTATTGCTCATGCAAGAGGAGAAAGGAGAGCATCACTGCTGCCTCTCAAGACTTTGTGTTTCATTATGAAACAGTAAGAATGAACATTGCATAGTTTTGGGCAAACAGGGAATAGGTGGGTGTCTTTCCAAGAGGCTGCTGTGCCTGGTAGACTGTGTCATTTGAGAGTGCCTCATATGGTGGAACCTGCAGCAGGACTAGGGTTGACACCATTTTTGGTGTCTCTCTCGGTGATATTTTGGCAGTTATATGATCAATCTGATGACTTCAGGTCGTTTCTTGCTCAGCTTGAAATGCCAATCATTAAATCAGCCCCTTTCCAGGGTAGGGTACCCTGAATGCTATTTGTGGTCTGTGATGCAGTTTTTGGAAATTCAGAAAAAAGATGTGCACGTCTTTTATTGGATTTGCTCCCTCATTCTCAAAGCAAGCAATGCATAGCCCTGCAGTTTGTTTTGCTTTCTCTTTGCTGTATCCTGCAGCTACTGATGAATTTTCAGCGCATTGCTGGTTGAAAGAATGTGGAAGCAATTGCCTTGATGCCAAATGCATTGTTTCACAGTGCAAGAATAAAACACACAAAAAGAAAGCATTGAAACTTTGTTTCTCTCTTCAAGTAAGGATTATGTACAGAGGGAAGGACTCAGGTGAGTGATGAGATAAACAAATTAATGGCAAACGCAAGCAAGTTATATGAAAACTTTTCAGAAAGGAACATGCAGAGGTTTCACACCAGGATTCAACTGTGATGTTTCACCTCTGGGTGAACAGGTGCCCAAAGACAAATGAAGAGATAAAATCCATGGTCACTTTAAAAGGAATGAAAGATGAATGGCTGACTTGCAGCCCTTTTACTTTAAAATACTCATACCCTTTTTTTTAAAAGAACAGTGTCAGTGGAAGAAACCAGGAGTACCTTAGCCAAGCCTGTGAAATGGCCAGATGGTTACAGTGGGAGCTACAGCTTCAACTCTGTCCAGTCAAAAGGGAAGAACCTGACTTTCTTATTCTGTCCGAGCCCACAAACTGTTGGCAGTGGGAAATCGCACTGACCAATTTCATCTGAGACAGATTTGAAACTAAACCTCAAACATTAAAATGGGAATATGCCTTCAGTTGGCAGCTAATTTGAGAAGTGAAGGGTTTTTTTGACAAATAACCTAAGTGACAAAAGGCACTCATTTTCGCTAAGTTCCACAGTCTTCAGTGAAGCAGAGTAGATACTCTTAGCTACTACAGTGTTCCCTCTTGTCCAGGATATGAAGCTAGGTGCTAATTATCCTAATTCTCTGTGCTGTTATGCCTTGATAAGAAAGCCTGTGAGAGATCTGCATACTTCACCATTCTTTAAATTTGATTTGGAGGACTTCACTGGGACTTACAGAGAGATGCAGCTCAGCCATCTTTTTTTAGACAGATCTCCTCTGTCCACCCAACTTGAACTCCTTTGACATTACTGCTGTGCATTAGATAAGTTACTCGGATCTTGAGACCTCAGAAGCTTATGTGATGCAACAAAGTTCTGAAAGTCTCTCTTTTTAACTGACGTTTTGAGAATAATATTTTTTCCTCTTCCTTTCTCTTAGCTAAGCAGTAGTGATGCACTTCAAGTTGTTCTCTGAAAGTATTTTTTTTTTCTGTAAGCACCAAGAAGTATTATTAAACCTTGGAAGAAGAGAAAATTAGTAATTTCTTCCTCAGCTTGTGCATGCCTTGTGCTGGATTGTTTTGAACCTTGTTTTGTTCTTAGTAGATCTCTCCAAGACAATGGAGTACCTTCATGCCAAAGATCAGCTGTTGTTTTTTCTGCTTAAGACATATGAAGTTTGACAAGACTTCTGTATCTGGATCAATAGTGGACTATTAAGAAGATTAAAATATGGTCTAGAAGTGGCAGCAACTGGTTGAGAATTGAAAATCTCTTTTCTTTTCCTGGCTCTGTGGCTGGACAATTTACTTACTGTCTCATTGCCTTATTTCCATTACATGTAAAATGACTTTATTAGTGCTGTTGCAACAAGACTCACTATTAAGGTTATCCCTATGCTGTACAGTGCATAGAGAAATAGTTTGCTGTTTAATACCCATCTTTAGAGCAGCCCAGGCAGTGCAGCTTTTTGCATGTAGTTAAACAAGGTGTACCGCATCCAAAACCAGGGAGTGACATTCTCTGTGTAGAAATTGCTGGCCTGCTCAGGGTAGGGCAGTGTATTTCTCTATAGCGCTGCATTGAGAAGAAAATGTTGGATGGGATGTACAGCATGTTAATAAGGATATAAACACCTTTCTCTCTCTTCCAGATCAGTATATATATGGCATTTCATTTCCAGAGAAAGGCACTCGTACTTTTAGTGGGTGCCAGTAGGTGTAAAGCTTAGTGGAGCTCAGGAGATTTACAAACACTGAATATTTATTTGGCCACATATTTCCTTCTGCCTAATCCTAATTAAATGTGAGGCAGTGGTTTGATTCTTTTTCCTCACTGAATGCTGACTGATGCTGCAGAATCTATCTCTGATTTTATTGCTACTGGCCTTTTCTGCCTGCAGCTCTTTTCCAGACAAATGCAGAGAATTTTTATTGACAGCTTATTTTAACAGATCTTATGATGAAGGATGTTTCTGTTGCAGAGGTAGAGAGCAGCTGTGAGATGGCTTTTACTGGCTATGATCCAATTTATCTAAGTTGTCTGTCTTGCTGTGATTCATCAAGTACTATAAAAAGTAGTTGTGAAATGGGCAGTGAAAAAAACCCCAACAAACCTATTTCTGAGGTAAAAGGCACTTTATGTCATGGTGTCATGTATTAAAGCAGGCCAAAAAGAGCAGACTCACCCTGGCAGCATTGGTTCTCTTCTAGGTCAAGCTGTATGTGGTGAAGTTCCTCTCAAAAACAGCAGATGGATTGCTGCATTGAGCTTCGGTGTTCGTTTTGGAAAAGGCTTGTAGTCTTAAAACCAAAAAAATCTTTCAGAGTACTTGTCAGTCATATCAAGGCAGTGGTGGGTTCACATGTGTATTGTATTTTCCTGCCCAGAAAATGGCCCAGCACAAGTTTGGGCCAGGTGCTCCATTTTCCACTGAGCCTGAGCATTGCCAGAGGGACTCAGGCTCACCAGGTGTGTCTGGCAGTAGGAGCTGTGCTCTGCTTTCCTGCCTTTTACCTTCTCCTCAGCTACATGGCAGGAAAGGGAAATGTTATTCAAAGCCCCACCTAGAGAAGAAGCATGATTACCCATAGAGAGGATTAGAAACAGACTATTTTGGAAGCTCCAGCCTTTGTGAGTATGTGTGTTTTGAGGGTGTTGTGGTGTTACAGCAGGAATAAACAGGAGAAGAAAAGTGAGGAAGTAACAACAGTTGGACATACAGGTGGGTATGTAAAATTTTATGAAAGCTTTATCTAAAGGTATGATTGTTTTGTCATGCCTACTTAATTTCTCAGGGATGGTTGAATTCTACATGGGTGGATGCTGCCAATGTTTATGAACTGTGCATATTGCCTAATGACTCATTTCTCAGTGAGTTGAAAATGTGGAAATTTAGTATTTCCAAAGGATGCAATCCAAGGTCTATTGGTATCATGAAAGAATATGAACTTATGTGGGCTTCACTGCAACATCTAAAGAGTTAAATCTGGTCTTTGCTTTCTAGCTGGGAAATGTTGCTCTACTGAGGGGAAAATCCCAGATTCACGTTTAAATTAAATGTGTTTGCAATAGCAGTAGGACGGACTATTTGTAATAACTTATTTCTAATGTCTGCAGGTTTTTTAATACTTTAAAAGTTAGAGGTCCTCTTCTTGTTATTTGACTTGATATTGTTTTGTTGATCTCGAAGTTTCAGTCCTTTCTTAAAATTTTCAGTAATGCATCTTTCATTATTTTAGTAATTTTGGGTGTTTTCTTGTCCTAAATAGCTATGATTTTGTTTATTTTTAAAATTTATGGAGACTGTTCACCAGGAGATAGTATGCTGTTTAAAGGTGCTTTTCTGCATTTGATTCCTTTCAGTTTGTTGTGGGAAATCGAAAGCAGATAACAATGAATGTACTCAAATTATGAAATCATAGTAAGGGATTCTGATTAGCAACATGTAAGAAATATTATATTGAGGACAGAGAGTAGTAGTAAGAGTCAATTTTATATATTGTTGAAAATGATGAAGCTATTTCCTCTTTGGAGGCAGAAATTCTTCCTAAGTTGGTAGGTGGGACATGACTTAGTGTCCTTGAAAGATTTGTAAACTGGGGAAAGAAGTAATTGTCCTTTTTAAATATTTGGAGAGAAGACCCTGGACTTTGCAAGGTTTGTGAAGAAGTTGCTTAAGCATTGCTGTATGACTGATTAATCCTCCAATTAATAACATTCATACTGAAATGGCTTCTTATATTAGTAATGGCACCAAATGACCTTGACATATTTATGCATAAAACAACTTACTATATATAGCAGTGATATTAAGCAGTTTTTGCAATTTGGAATTAAATAGCTTAAAGAGGCTTTAACCCTTACTGACAATTAAGCATCAAGGTATTCTAAAGCATATTTTTCCACTTTTAGCAGTTATCCGTGAATTTACATGTAAAGACAGCTTGTAACACAGAGTGGGCATTGATTAAAATATTTCTAGAATTCTCCGAGCTAGACTTACTTAAAGGTTTACCATGGGGGAAAAAAGACATTTCTAGTTTGTGTTGGGTCTTGAAAAATCATATATGTAATTGTCACTGAGAAAAAGGTGTCATCTGAAAGTTTCCTGTATGTACAGAAAATGCATAGAAAGGTCTTTTTTTTTAAGTGTATGGAGACAAAAATTTTTATAAGGTGCCCATACTTCATGGGAGAAAATTGCATTAAAAAGGATGTCCTTTAAAGTGTACCTTGAAATTTGGTAAGAGTATAGACAAGTTTAAAAACCTAGTACTGAAAGTATTCGTTATAAGAACAGTTTTGTTGGTCTGTTTCTGTTGGTGCTGATGTTTGTACCCGATGTGACAAAATGCATAATGTAGGTATTAGCAGCAGAATCTGGAACTAAGCAAGTGGAAAACATAAAGAGAAAAAAAAAAAAAAAAAAAACAAACTTACAAAGTAGCACTTAGTGGAGGGATAAATTGACAGTACTTTTGTTCCTTGGTACTTGAATTTTGTTAGAAAGAAAAGTGCAGCTAGAGTGCAGCTAAGTATATCATAAATGGTAACATGTCAATGTGAAAGCTTTTCTTTTTCCTCTGGAGTGGGGATTTAAGTCACTCACAATATTCCTTCCACTTGTTTGACTATGAAATACTGCAATTCTTCAAAATCAGATCCACAGTTCAGTCTGACTCCAGGAAAGAGGACTGTACTGCTTATTAAATTAGGCTTCAATTCAGGGAGGTTATCCACATGGTTACAGGTTCTGTTTAGTTGCCCTCAGAGGATTCAATCCATGAGCTCAGCTTGCTTGGTTGGGATGACAGAGGTCTGCCATTCTGACTGATGAAACCATTGCATTTTTTAACACTCTGAAGTGTTGGTTTACTTTTGTTTCAAATGAAATTTTAATGGAGATGAAGCAGGGATAAATGAAGATTGCCTCCTGGTACTGACTATCTTTTTGGAGAACTTGGAGTTTCTGATCCATGTCCAACTTCTGTTTCAGCATCCATCCCTGAAGTATCTGAAACGAGTTACTTAATCATCTTCCATTCAGAATATGAATTAGACTCTGTGTTCCATCAAAAATGTTCAGAGTTACTCTCATAAGTCCGAGATCTTTTCTTAAATACTACAAAGTACACAGTCTTCTATTAAGTGAACTCTCAGGGTGTTAACAGATTTTTTTCAGGTTAGGGGAATAGGAATTTACCAGTAGTAGGTTTTGTTTGTTTGTCTGGTTGTTTAGTTATAGGAGCTTAAGACTGTTCAGATAAAATGCAGTTCCAGCTTTCACATGTAAATTTTTTAATTATTCTTAAGTAATTTTTTTCTTAATCCCCTTTCTCTGTTCCATATTTTTCGTGTATCCTTTCATGGTAGTAGAAACCTTATGATATTTTCCTCTGTATAGTCTGGTTTTTTACCTTAAAATTTCATTGTATCTTAATGCATAGTTGGATTGGCTTCATAAAAGGGAAGAATTATGCCTGGATCATTAATAGAGTCTTTCCTTCTCACACCATTTTGGGAATGGGTTTTGGGGTTTTGTTTTGTTTTTTTTAATTAAATGATATGCCCATTCATTCATGTTAAACTTAGGAGGGTACATGGACAGAATGGAAGTGCTGAATTACATTGCTGATAAGACATGCAAGAATAAATGCAAATGACAGGTAATCCTTTAAAAAAGACTGACTGGTAAAAGCAAGCAAAATTTTCCTTCTCTGTGATGTCTTAAACTACAAGATAGTGGAATAACTGTATGGTATTGGTAAATAGAAGCTTATCTGGGAGATGTAAAAAGACATGAGTTGGGGTCTTGGGTGTCTCTCAAAAGCATGATTCTCTTTCTCCATTTCCCATCAGAAACTGTAAAGAAAAATATGAGGTTGCTTATCAAAATGCTCATAGAATTAAGTAGAATTTGTGTATTATTGTCACTGTATAATAACGTATTTTAGGCTCAAATTTTATTGCTACTTTATATTACTTTGTTATTCTTATTGTTTCCCATACTTTGGTACCTCCGAGAATATGAGAATACATGAATATAACTCTTGTCACACACTGGAATTTCAGTCAGTGTATCTGCCCACAGCATTGCAAGAGGTGAGAATATGTAATTTTTAGCACAGGTTGGCATTGTCACAGGAAGAAGCATCAATAATATTCACTCGGATAAATAGTCGTGATCTCAAGTTATTTTGCTAGGACTCAAATGCCTGTTTATTGTATCACTGCAGTGTTTGACCATGGCAAATACACTGCTGTGCTGAGAGGTTTCCATGTTACCAGAGGAGGAGGCATAAATGTCACACACCTGCACTGGGGCTGCCAGTCTCAGGAGGGTCACACGTTCACACACAGCTTGTACAACCCACGCACAAGCAGACAGTGAAGGCAGAAGGACTACAACAAAAAAAATGTGGTTATTGTTTTTGGTAGCTTTTCTAATTCTTCAGTTCTGAATTCTTCAGAAAGTCAAGCATCTTTTGGGCCCAAGCCCTAGGTTTGGTTTGGATCTTACATGTGTGGTGAGAAGATGGGAACAATTCAAATGATTGATGTACTGGGTGAATAGCCAAATATGCATGTGCCAGTTCCCCATCTTCTGTGTTGGTCTGTTTTGAATTATATTCAGGCTTCTTTACCCAGCTTATCAAGAGCTGTGGGCCAATGTAACAAGGAACTGTTACTTATTCTCCCCAAGAAACTCTTTGTCAAACCAGGAAAACACATTGCCTGTTTTGTCTTAGGTTGCAACTGCTTTCCCCACATAGTTTTTATTTTCACTTCTGTTTAGTCACTGACATGACCTTTACTGACAGAACAAGGAACATAGAGTGTCTAATCTGTAAATAAGCAGTTCACATCCTCCCTTCTCACACTGGGAGGAAAATTCTGGTACCTGATAACAGATAGGTTTCCTCTTAAATACCCGTCCTTGTCCTTTGTCGGCTCATGGCGATGGATGGGACGGTGTGCTGAGTTTTTATCTCCTTCAATTCCCTAGGAACTAGTTTATAAAAGGCTTTGAAGGCCAGCAGAGGGGGGGTCTGGGTTTGGGGAGTTGACTCTCTAGAACATGATTGTGGTGATCAGGTTCAAGCAGAGAAGATATCAATGTTGTGATTTTTCTCTCAATTTGATTTTCTCCTCTTGAGTGAATGTAGATGTTGCTTTGTTTTGTTTCTTTTTACCCTCAACAATGATGTTTTCTATACATAATCATGTATCATCTCTCTCTAAAACTCTGGAGGACAATTTAGGTCCCTGTAGCCCCGGTGACTTTAGCAGTTACTGAGAGCATATTGGTTGATAGGAAATTATTGGAGTGGATTTCCCTCAGTGTGAGAAGCTGCTTTGCCATGCACTTCTAGGAAAGGGAAAGTTTGATAGGAAGTGCAACGAAATAGAGATAAGGAGGTGCAAACAGGTAACTGTAACATCATTTGTACCGAATACTTCCCACTAGTTATAAGGACACTTGTTTTGCCATTGAGATGCATAAGAATTCAGTTTATATGCAGATGGGTGGGCGGGACAGTTGAGACTGCAGAGAACAGAGCTCCTCTTCTGTAAAACATCTTGTTTATTATTATGGAGATAATCTAATCTGAGGGCATCTAGAGGTTGCTTTAGCCATGATGAAATGAGGGGAAAAGAAAAGATTTCTCTTTGTTGAGAGTTTGATTCTTCTGTTGCCTTTGGCCCTTGTTCTGAAAAATACAAAATGCTTGGCATATTTTTATTGGCTATTAAAACAGCATGTACCTAAGGTTAAGTGTGCAATTAAGTCTCCGCTAATAAATGTACCCTTTGTCAATACATCCTTTTACTCCCTGGAACCTAATGTAAGCGTGTATTTTCCAAAAAAAGAGTAATGAATGGCCTTTAAGAGTTCAGTAGATGAAATGCTGCTGCCTCCTCTGCTGTACTCAGAGCCATTAAACACAGTGTATTCAGAGAATTGCCAGCTATGTGTCTGTTTAGACCCTCAAAAGCCCAACCTGTTACTAGAGATTCTGTGTTCATGCACTTTCTTCGAGACAAATGTACAAAGAAGATAATGGGCTGGATCTCCTGCTTTCAGGAAGGCCAGGAATCAGGTTCCCTGCTGGGGTGAAAGTCTTAGAAGTATATACTTATTTGCACAAGCCGCAGTGCCAGCTTAGGCTCTCTCTGTTACAGTTTCTCTCCATCTCTAACCTGTTTGTAATGCAGCTTTTACTGTATTTTCCAGGTCTTGCAATGAAAATCCACCTTAATTTTATATCGTCCCATCTCCAATATTGTTAAACTGTCTAACTTCCTGGATATTTCCTGTCTAATTTGCTACTAGAGTTGTGTTTTGTCATTCAGAATCTGCTGTTTCGCTCCAATTTGCAGCTGAATGAGACACCATATAATGACACCAGGATTTGCATTCAGTGTGTGCTCTGTGAAGTCCCTGACACCTGATACATGTTGTGGGCAAGACTTGGTGTTCCTGTGGTTTGCTGGTGCTAAAGATCAAGTACCACTTTTTTACCTCTGGTTTAATATCTTGTCTAATAGCTGTATGCTTTAACCACAGCATTTGCAGCTTGTTACTTATTAGGAGTGTTGCATCTGTCATTTGATAGTGACATGCTCCAAGGTCCTGCATGTCAAATTGCCTCTTTGTTTATACATTCCAAAGTTAATTTTCCTGTATCTTTTCAGCTGTTTCCTTGGAACACCTCTGGAAGAGTCTTACTCAAGTTTAGTCAGAATTTCTTTTTGAAGTTTTGGCTTTTACTTTGTTTTCATTGGGTACCAGAGAAAGCAAAATGTGAATGGGAGTTTCTGGAATCACTGGCAGTGATGTGAAATGGTCTTAAACAGAAGATGCACGTACATATAAGTTCAGCTGCTTTTAATGCTGGTATTAGGGATCAATATCTAGGTTAGGCACTAAGTAGAACACTGCCACAAAATAAATTGCACAAGAGACAAGGGCACCTTAGATGCTTCATGAAAAGAAGAAAGTCTTTGAGCAAAACCATGTAAGGTTAGTGTAGTTGATACCATTCCTGAACACTAATTATAGATAATTAGTCCCTTGAATATTTTGCTTTGAGGTAGTTAATAAAAAGGTCCTGTTATTTTGCAAGGCAGGTAAAGAGTTTGAAGCAAATTGGGCATGTCCTCCTAGACTCTGTCTCTGAGAGCAGTGGAAAGGTCATATTCTGATTACTAATCCAAACAGCAATCCTTGCAGGCAAAGGGTCTAGACTCAAACTTGGTTCTTTTGAAAAAAATCGTCTTCTGAGCTGATGCCACATGACTGGAGATAGCAAAGCACTAGATCTTAAAGATGGATAAGACCATGCTGTGCTCTTGCATGAGGTTATGGTTCCCTAGCTGCACTCAATTCATTATAGCCCGGAGAACGGGAAAGCAGTGTGACAGAGCATGGCATCTTTCTAAACAACTACATCAGTAGGAACCCCCTGCAGAATTTTAAGTCATTCATCATCTTCCCACCCTCATCCCTCCTTGCTGTGCTGATAAAATACTTTCCATCCATTATTAAAACACATCTTTCTGTATTAGAATAGCCCTGCAGCCAAAGCTGTTCTCTGCTTTGTTATGTGAGGCCAGAAACTATACAAACTTCTAATTTAATGTGTTTTCTGACAGTGATGTTGTTAGACTGCTCTTGGCAACTAACTTTCTTATTTTCATTGTTTGCATGAATCAAAAATGTGCAAGTTAAAATGGGGTGACGTATTTGTGTTTGGTTTGCATAAAATTGAATGGAAAGACTTAGCACAAACTTTGTTGAAAGGAAACACTGGCCTGTAGTAATGGATGCCCAAACCAAACCACCCAGTGTCACTTCTAACCTAGTGTGAATTCCAGACTTGGTAAAATGCCCTGCCATGTTGATTCTGGTACTGAACAGCACCCTAAAGATATCTTACCTTAGCTCAATTCCTCTTCAGACTGAGTGGTATTTAAAGTGAGCACAATGCGCAAGATTTATTTAGGGTTTGTGTGAATCTAAACAGAGTGGGCTGTGATGTGTGACCATCTGTCTAAAGGAGAAATAAAATTACCTTAGAGGTGCCATATGATTTTTAAGTCTTATTGGAGGCTTCTGATAAGAAATAATGTAGTAGATTAATATCTAAAGGAATAATGTGAAGGAGTAGGAAAAAGGTCCTCAAGAACTAACTCAGAATTTTCTCATGTAAAAGACTTGTTTACACAGAGGGTTTTGTTTCTGGAACACCAAAGACAAGACCCAGGAGGTAAATCTTTTAATATTGCTGAATTCTTCCCCGGAATGTTACTTGCCTGTGGCAACAGGTATTGTTATACCCTGTTGAAGTGGTATTCTTAGAGGATTCAGAGGCATTGCAGGAATGACTTTGGGTTCTCTGCTTTGGCATATCTTTTAGCTCTCAATAGCTTCCTTCTGTGGGACCAGTTAAAGGCTCATAACAACCTACTAGGAAAACCTGTTCTTTCTGTAAACCCGAAGCTGGCAAAACTGCTTGCCCTGGTATGATGGATGTGCTTTGTTGGTGTAGGGTCACTCCAGCAGACCTGGTTTTTGTTACATATCAAGAAATCCTCTCACTATGAAGACCTGAGAATTAAGGTGGTACACTTAGGTTGGTATACACCCATTTCGAAATGTTTCCTTTTATACCCAGAGTGAGGGAGCATGAGAGGTTTAGGAGTGTAGATGCTTTTCACATGAGGTTTTGGAGAGCGGGGAGAGGGAAATTACTTGGTTGAAGTGTTGCAAGATAAATACCAGTGCCTTTTGGGTGTGATTATGAAAGGTTTTAAAACAGCTTGCTGTTTCAGTCAAAGAAAAGAACCAATGACAGACAACAAGCCTACCTACAAGTAAATGTTCAATGCTCAATCAAAACAAATTTCCAAATCTTTTGTTGCCACACTGTCACAAGGGTCTATCCTGCTGCCATTAGTTTGTGAGGGATTCATAGAGCTAATTCCCATAACACCAAGAGGAATTTTACATGTAAATCTTTCACAAGGAGATTTTATATGTATTTGAATGAGCTGTTTCATTTTATCTTAGCAGCAATCTACAGACTTGAATTTTCCTTAGTATTGTCTGACAGACCATGACAAAACACTTAATAGTGACACAATGGCTCCTTCACAGCTGTTATAGTCTATTGTGGTGTGTGGCGTAATTGGGGAATGTTTTAATCTGTTGATGCTCCACTCAGAGTAATGTGGATTATTGACAGGCTGCACTTGCTGGAAGCTAAACGTTGAGCATCTCCAAGTGTTCTTCAAGCTGCAAATCTATATTTCACATATGTTATAGAAAATTTAGTATAGCAGCTACGGATAGACAGTAGACAAAAAATCTTGATGAGACTTGTCCAGTGGGTGCTCTTACACACCAATAATCTCAAAGTGTGATCCTGTAAAGCTGTGTTTTCCCATGGAGGTCTGCCAAAGACATGCTCTTCCGAATCTGAGCACTTGGCTAAAACAAATGTCTGTTTTTCTTAGATGCTAAAGATCCTTGAATGTGTTGTGCTGTGGAAATATGCCTTTCCCCTTGGTGATAATTTTATCCTTTTCCAAACTAATGTCAGGCATCTGTGCTTTTGTGTACTGGAAGTCATATTCAATGAATTATAGTTATCTTTACATCTAAAGATAAGTAAAGATTCATTTGGCCTAAAATGAACCAGGGGTCATCCTTGAGATCTGCCATTCATTCAGGGAAATAGCAAGTTCCACCATCTATACAATTTGTTTTGGACACAGAGCACAATTTCACTTGTGGAGTGCACTGATACTTCTAGTTATTATTACCAGCTTTCATCTTTGCATTATTAAATATAAATTTAAATTACATATCTTTATATAAAAAGAAAGTACTTAAGAGTGCTATGATAAAAGAATGATTTTGAGTGCCCCAGAGTTCTGAGTATCAATAGTAAAGGGAGCCTGATACTTCAGGAAGTTTGAGAATATAGCAGAAGAAGCCCTGGGACACAGTTTTTCTCCTGGTCTGTGTTTCACAAACTGTTGATAAGTTATTGGAGAAATCTCAAAAAATGACCAGGACCTCTCACCCCATGTTTGCCATTTTAATGTGTCATAGCACTGGGAGAGGGTTTCAAAAATATCCAGGAAGGATCCAGGCAGTTGAGCTCTTAGAGTATTCTGAGATGCTGTAATTAAGATATAAAAGCACAAGTTGTGTGGCCATCTAGTTATGGAGTAATTAACGTCCAGCATCAAATGTCTTTGGTAAATGATTAAACAGCACCGTGAAGAGGCAAGTGGATATTTCTGGTGTGTATTTTCAGGTTTGAATAATTCAATAATGTTGACATGAAAAATAAGAAAACACAGTTTGTATGTCTCACATAGGTTTGGAAACTCTGATGTGCAGCAGCTTTCCAAAGAGGCATGTTAGAAATGGAGAAGCTTATTTCAAAGCTTAGGCTGCCAGCTGAATCTGCAGTAGGCAGAAATTTCACAGGGACAGCTTGTTTTGCAAAGTATCCTGCTGCTGTTTTTCTTTTTTCCAGCGATGGAAATAACCGAGACTAGATTTCCCTCTGTGCTGCACCCCACCGCAGTCTACCCCCGCCCCCATATTTGAGCTTCAGATGGAAACAGAATATGCAAAGTAGGACAGAATTATATATTCTCTTGGGGTGATAGGATTTACATGCCTAGTAAGAAAGACTGTGCACATGGTACATGTAAACAAATGCTGTTATATGTGAGCCTGCAACGTCAGGGCTTTTTCCTAGCACTCAGAAATGAATTGTCACAAGCAATCAAAAGTGGCTTCTGTTCAGAGGCAACTGCGTCTATGTACTTCATGCTGAACAGTATGTATGGAATGACAAAATCTCTTAGGTAGCAAAAGACTTTTAATACCATCCAGTCCAAACACAGATACATACTCAATACTTAAAATAGAGAAATAGAGACGGTTTCCAGCTCTGTGGAGTTCAGTCTGGGCCTTTTCCACCTCTGAGATCATTGCTCTGTCACACTTATCCCACTTTTAGCACGTGTCTTTGCTAAGAGTTTCCCTCTTCCCTACCAGGGCTGTGCCCTTCTGAAAGCACAATCTTTCCCTATTCACTAAGCACACATGAGCCCAGAGGTTGGTAATTTCATCAGCCTTTCCTCCTCTCCAGGATCACAGCTAACCTGAGTCAGCACAAATATTTGCTAAGTTAATTAGGCTTTTTCTAATCTCAGAGTAATTTGAACTAAGCTTTGGGTTCATTCTTGTAATATTTAAGCATATGCACAGGTTCTTGCTTCTTTCTTCCAGTTCCTAGTTTTGCGATTGTGAAGTCATCTGCTAAAAACATGATCCTTCGTTCAATTATTTGCTCATTTTTTTTGATCCTCCTACATATTTATGTATGGACTGTAATATATTTTTGGAATGACTAAGTAGCTTTGTCTACCTGAGCCAGTGTAGGTTGAATCCTATGGAGCCACTCTGTAGCAGACAGTTATTGGAAATCGTGCATTAATCTTTCACAGTTTCTCTTTCATTTTGGTGGCATCTTCACCAAGCTGATCAATAACAGAGTCTGTAATTTCTCTAGTGCTTCTTAAGAAGTTGCAATGTTGTCAAAATCACAAAAGAACACCATTTGTCAACTTATGTCACTCCCTGTGTAGCAGATTAGAAAATTGAGATCTCTGTCAAAATGATTTCCAAATCATCTCCCAAAGATTACCTCCTCAAATTTTTCTTGAAGTTTATATTTTCCAACATTTTTTCTGTGTGATTGAAAGATGAATATGTTTTTTCCTTGTCTCCTTGGAGACCTTGAAATTGAGATGCTGTATTTTTTAACCCACAACATAAACAAAAATTAAAGAAAAAATAAAGTATGCCTCTGTTCTGCTCCATGGCTCATAACTCAGTTCTGTGATAGCTTACAAATGTAAGATTTTGGGCATATTTTCCAATTTTTAAGGTTTGGATTTTTTTTATTATTATAGAATTATCATCCAGAAGCAGAATTTTTGGAATAACTAAATTTGTGAGAGAATGATAATGTTACCAGAAAAAGTCAGCTTTGTCTCTCCTAGATTTCTCTCTTCATCACATTTCCCAACCTCACCCTACTTTTTTGTGGGGTAAAAAAGTCCTGTGAATCCAGAGTTCTATCTTGCTTCCAGCTGCTTTAGTTCACAGCCCAGTTAAAGCCTTAGTTGAATGGCTGAGTTATATTTTCCATACACAAGGCTTAACATTGAACAATTTTCCCTCTGTTGATCAGTGTCCTAAAGTGGTTCAATGTAAAAGTCAAAGATAATCATCCTGAAAGTCTTCTGAGCAGATCAGATTAAAAAAAAAAAAAAAAAAAAAAAAAAAAAAAAAAAAAAAACCCACACCCACAACAAAAAACTTTATTATGTGATCAAAGTTTTGGATCAAGTCTTTTGTCTTTTTGTTTGGATCAAGGCTTTTCATGCTGCTGCTGTCATGTGTACTGTCTTCCCTGCTTGTACCCCTTCATTCCCTCCTTTGAGGTGGACTTCTTCCCTGGAGTGTTAATCAATTTGCCGACACTGTGCAAGAGAGGAGAACCCTCCATCAGACATATAGCACTCTTGCTGGAGTTCTGACAGTACTCCAGTTTGTTATCATACTCGTGCAAAATTACATGATTGCTACAATACAACTGTAAAAAAACCCCACTGATTTTGCTTGAATAGCTATTTACAAAGGAGTTTATTAAATGTATGATAAGTAATTGCATTTTTTTCCTAGTTGGGATTTATCTTTAAAATATCCTGTCTACTTAGCATCCCCATGTTATCATTACTGTTAAGATTTCATTGCTTCCTTTCTCTTGAGAAGATGTGCCAGTATTTTTATGATGAAACTGGTTATAAAGCTGACTCATAGCAAACAATTGTTCTCTCCTAAACAATTCTCAGACTTTTGCGACTTTACCCATTTCTTTCCTCTGCTACTTTGAACTTTATTGAGGAAAAAAGATACAGACTCTTGAACAAGAGTTTCTTCTCTCCTATGATGTTTAATTTCTAAAATATTGCCGAGATTGAAAAACACTTTTAAGAGATAATCTGAGTCAATATTAGCATAATAACCATCTGTAAGGTTGTCAAGGAAGGCTTAGAATTTATGACCTAGCACTGAATATGTTAGAATATTTCTTAACAGGAACAGCAATAATATGAAGAATATGCTACATAGTCCAACACTGATATATATATATATATATATACATACATATATATATATATATAGTATGTATAAAAATAGTTTCTTGGCAAATTGTTTCCCTTCAGCAGTATATTCAGACCAATGAACATTTGTTTTCTCAGTTACAAAAATGCATCAAGAAATTTTAGACGTATGTAGTCATAACCAAAGGAGAAAGATTGATGGCCATACTGGAAACACTGTAATTTTAACTTCTCATTTTAGAAGTAGAAGCACTTGATGGGAGCAATTTTCAAAGTGCTGAGAGGAATGTCATGTCTGAACATTTAGAAGAATTTGTTGATGATCTGTAACTCCCAGTTCTCTTTTGAAAATCCATCTCCTTATGCTGTACAAGTACAAATACTCACATGGGCATGTGTAAGTGAAAAAGTGATTGATTCCAGTCTGTACTTAAAACAGTACATTACCTTTATGAAGATAACCAGATTACTCTCTTCTGTAAGATTCTCAGCTTGCAACCTAAATTAATGTTGTATTTGAATAATCAGAGAGTTGGGAATCAACTTCCATTGCAGCTTTTGGCAGATCAGCTCACCTGGAGCTCTGGCAATGTGTATGTGACACTGCATGAAACTATTTGAAGAACTTGCTTTTAAAAAATCTGTTATGTTTGCAAGATTCTTGTAAAAAGTTTATTGGAAACTAAAGTGTCACTTTTGGATTAGAAGTAAATATTCTTGGGGTTTTTGTATTACTGCACTAGCTAACTTCGTGTTAGAAATCGAGAAAAGTCTTTTTTTTTTCCTAATAATAATTATTTGTGCTTTTTAGTCTCTCAAAACCTATTACGCAGATTGAAAAAAGAGGTTTGAATCAATGGCTAGATGTGTCCACTGTAAAATGTGCAAATCTGCTGAAATTAGTAGATTTACACCAATTAAGTATAATTATATAAATATTCATGCTGATTTTAACTGTCATTTGCTACTTATAAAGGAAAGTAATATTGTTATGGAAAATATTTGTATCTAGTATTTATCATCGTTGTACACTTTTGTTATTAACAAGATTTCTAATATGGCAATATAGAAGCCCGAGTTTTTAATTTTGCTTTTCTCTAAATTTTTCTAAGTTCTTAGTTGACAGCGGGTCTTGATTTGGAAAGGAAAATGGTTAAAAATAATCTACTGACTATTGTAACTTATTACTGCCTTCAGAGCCAAGTCAATCTTCAAGCTGAAGCTTGTGATTTGGAGGTATCTTCTAATATGAGTATGGAAATCATCTAGGATAAAGCAGCATTAATATATCAGTGTTTTTCTACAAAATACAATGTCATTGTTTACCTAAGCATGTCTAGCATCTGCTCAAAATAGCTGAAATTGTGATGAGAAATGGGGATGTTGGAGTGAAGTTGAGCAAGGGAAAAACATGTGAGTGGGGGAAGGTGATGTAGCTTTGTTTTGGTTCTTTTTTTTTTTTTTTTTTTTTTTTTGTCTCATCATTCTAATCTATTTTAACTGGCAATGCATTAAATTACTTTTCTTTATGTTCTTGTGGTTTGGCTGTGATCATAACTGGTAAGAGATCTTCATGGCCTTTTATCAGCTCATGAGCTTGTTTTTGTCAGTTTTTCTTGCCCTGCTTATTTGACGAGGGGGAGTGGGACAGTGGCTGGGTGGGCAGCTCGCAGCTGTCTCAAGTCACCCCACCACATGCAAAGAAAATGATAACCTATCATCAAATTAGACATAGATGTAACAACAAACAAACAGACCTTTCTACAGAGGGCAATGACATTTGATCTCCATCAGCACAGCAGTCAGTGTTAAGACTACCCAAGTTTGTCGTTTTTAGTTCTTTGTGTTCTGTCATGAAATCGATAAGAATAGATTGTCTTTCAAACTGAAAAGTCCACTTAAACCACAGGCTATGTTAAGATAATGTTTCTGGTAATTAATTCAACAGTTTAGCTTTAGCTGTTGTTGCATTTTTGTACCTATTTTATCATTTTGGGCTGAAATGGAAGATATTGGAAATACTGAGTTGTATCTCTAATCAGTTACAAGTTTTGAGATATTTACCTGTAAATGCACATGGCATCAGAATTCTGAGCCTAATTCTCTGTGTCTATTCCTTTTCTTGTTTTGTATGATTCAACAAATGGAAGTGACCATCTTCAATACACCATCAAACAATTAGAATTTAGCAGTGAGAAATACTACTTCAGAACAGTGGTTAAATTGAAATTTTATGTCTCAATTGATACAGTTTAAAGACTTAAGCTGTTCTTAAAAAAGCTTGCTTGATATTAGCTTTCAGATTTATGAAATTCTGGGACACAAATGTGCTTCTTTTTTTTTTGTATTAAGGAGAATAAATGGCTTGCTTGCAATTTTCCTTTTAATTTCCAAATTCTGTATAAGGTCGTATGATTTTGGGTTGGGTTGGTTAGTTAGATGCTTTTGTTTGTCTTGTTAATTACTTTTTTTAATCCTAGATGTGCCTGAAATCTTTTTTTTTCTATATCGGTTTACAGGATTGACTTTCCCCTCAACTCTTCGTGGCCCTGGCATGCCCATGGACCAGATTCCTAAAGTGGAAATTAATTCAATTTTTCATGCTTTATAAAAGCAGCTGAGTTGTGCACAGTCCACTTAGTAGTTTCATGTATTTTGTTAGCCAGAGGAAATTTCTTGCTGCAAACAGTGTAGCTATCCACATTTGTCTTCCCCTGAACTTGATGTCACTTATTATGTTTTAGGCTCCAGATGGAGTGTTTTAGACAGGGTAAAGATACTATTGATTATTATCCATCTGCATGGATAGGTCTTTGTAAGCAAACAGAAACAATGCCAACAGTGTGGAATACCTAAAGAAGTTCATGATCTTTCTGGATCAGCTAGCAAATAATGCTTGCTTAAAACTATCATGAGCAGGCAGTAATTACATAAAAAAAATCAAACTATATCTTGGGTGCCTGAGACCTCTTTCTCCTTTCTGAAGCTGATTAAATAATGTAAATGCCTGCATACATACATAATAAGCATCTGCGTGGTTGGACTGCCAGAAACAAACACATTTATCATCACTGCTGGGGACTTGTTGTGTCGTGCAAATGTGTCATCTTAGTCTGATACAGCAGTAGCCCTGTGACAGATTTAACAAGATTAGATGACCTCCAAAAAAAGCTTTGCAAAACATTACAGATAATGCTATGCAAATTGACAAGTAGCATAGACAAAAAGCTTAATAATTACTCCTTTTCCTTTTAAAACGTTTTTCTCTTTTGGAGGTCAAGTCAGGTTAATTTATAGAGTCTGAAAGTGTCTGTTACACACGCTGTGGTCGTTTGTCAGAAAATGTAGGGGGGAAACAAAAAACCCAAACAGGCTAAATTAGGAAAAGTGATCAGTGTAGATTATGTTATCGGGTCTACACTGAGCCTCAAAGGTCAGTGAAAATTTCAGTTCACACTTGGACAAGCTCCAGCAGAACCAACACTCGGAGTTAATGTGACCCTGCTGGGTTAGAAAATTATTTAAAAGAACCAAAAATCCCCAACAAACCATTGGAAAGTAGTTGCTTCAGCAGTGATACATTCCTATGTTGAGGAATTTCTACTGGATAATGTCAGTGCCATCTAATTTATGGGTCAGAGTTCCCATAACACTGTCTCATGATTGCTTTCCCACAGCACAACTTTTCTCACCAGAGGACTTCATCCTGTTGAGGTGTTTACGGATTCATGGCCATTAGGTTGAACTTGGATCAAATATTAAAACTTTTCAGTAAAGTCTAACCCATTCCCTTGGTCCTATAGACAAGGAAGTGGTTAATTTTGCATGGTTTTAGTAGTCCTGCCAGCTTTAAATAAGTAGTTGTACATGAATTTCAATATTTTACAGTGGACTACTTTTAATGATTCACCCTGATCTTAAGAGAGTCCTTACTACATCAACTAGAGCTTGTGTAGATGGACTGGATTTGTTTGATACTTGGTTTGATACACAGTGTCTTTCAAGATCACTGTGGAATGTGAATCTTCTGCAGAATATGGAAAACTGAACTTTGGAGGGTTCTTTTACAAAAAAGGGGCACTGGCATGACTGCACTGAGCAGTGGAGGAGAGCTGGACATTCTTGAGTTTTCCATTTGGATAAGGATTTAGCTTTTGAATCCCATCTTTTGATCAACGCCATCTGTCTCTTCTAGAGAAGTAAATTTCAAGCAACTTTACTAGATTTCTTTCAAGTGAGTTTCAGCAGGCAGATCCAACCTGTTGCCTACAGGGTATGAAGTCCACAGGCCCAGCACAGCTCCAAGATAACCCCTGCCTGAAATATGGGAAGTGTGGAGACTGTCAGCTGTGCCATTCCTCAGGCTGGCACTTTCTGGGCTTTGCTGCTGGCTAAAGTGGGCTGTTCTCTGAGATATCTCAGGAGCTGGAAACTGTGCTGTGGAAAAGGTGTGGCTAAGCTGCTGCTCTTAGCAAGGGCTTAATGGTGTTACTGCAGTGACCAGCTGTAAGGCTTCCTGGGTCAGCCACGTGCAGTATTGACTGCTCTGTAAGCATGTCAGGTCATGGCTTTTTAGTCCATGACTAAGCGTGGAGGGCAGATGGGCATGTACATTTCTAAATGTCCAAGACAAAGGATTTTACACCAGCCTGGGATGGTCAGTAGCCAGCTCAGATGTAATAATGGTTTGGGACAAAATTCTGCTCTGATGTTTTGAGAAATTATTTTGAAGTCTCCTTGGGAAATGAGACACTGATGGCTCAGACTATTTTTGCAGGGTTTTCATTAAAGATTAGCAGCCTAAGGTCAGAACTACTTCCTCAATTTCACTGTGGTAATAAAAAGAGGTGGGGAAAAAAAACCCCTCAAACAAAGAAGTCATGGTCCTTCTGGGACACTGCAGAATTTTATCAAAGGTGTTCTAAAGAAGTAGTGTGAGTTGACAACATCCATATGGATCTGACTCTGGGTTCTGGATGCAGGGCAAAATGAGGACCTAATATTACACAAAAACAAGCTAGCTCTCTCAGATTAGTGAAGCTTTGTAAAGAAATTTTTTAATTTGAATCAAAGCTCACTTCCCAGATTGGCTATTTTCCAACTGGATATTTTGGCAGACCAAGCAGATGATGAAAGAAGGCAAAGGAGAGAGAGGAAGAGTGGGGTTTAATGCCATCCAAAAGGACAGTGTTAAAGTAAAATAGACACTCCTCATCCTGTCAAAGGCTACAAACACTAAGCCACTTTTTTTTTTGTTAGGGTTGTTTTATTATTATTATTTGCTGCTGGGTTTTATTTTTGTGTACTTGGTTTTTACCACAAGATCTGAATGGTAAAGGATGTTAAAGAGTTTCAGTGTTGTGCTGTTCAGTGTGCTCCAATATCATCCGATACATCATTTGGAGATCTTGGGATAAGAACAGTACATAAATCACTGCAGAAGTTTCAACATTAACAATAACAGTTGGAAATCCAATAATTTAGTTAGGTGAGTCTCTTCTGTATAATACCTTGAACTTCTGCCAGCTAAACACATGTAATTCATTGATGAGGTGGCCTCAGCCCTGTTTCAATTTCACCTTTTTCTTTCCTGTTGGCTCACCCAAGTCTGTTTAGAGAATTTTGGCTTTAGTCAGATTGATCATCTCAGTAGGGTAAAAAATTAGTCTTAGGCAACAAAGATAAGTATTCCTGCTTGTTAGGAGTATTATAAATGCAGAGAAATTCTTTTTCAAGGCAGGTTATGATTTATGTACTAATAGAAGAAGAGCTTTGAAGGTGAGGACCATCACATGACCAATCAGACTAAGATAACCAAGAAAGCCTTCAAAAGTGTTACTCTTTTATCTGTTCAAGGTGGAATGTTGCTGCACTGGTTCGTTGCTATTTTTAGTAGACTATAATTTCATTTTTTCTGTCATGGGTTGTTCTTGTATTAGAGAAGAGTGCATCTTGTAAGTGGGTTCCAGACCAGAAAATTCAAGATATTTGTATTGTACTTATGTGAAAGTAAGAAAAAAAAAATCACATTAGAGATTATAAGCCAACTGGTGCAAGAATCAGTTTAAGAAAACAGGAGCAACCAACTCTTCTCTCATTACAACACTGTGTAGATGGTTAAATGCAATGTGATTTGATATACTTGGTTTATAAAACATCGCCAGTTGGTTGCTGCCAGAGGCAGCCTGTTGCACTGCTTCATCCAAAAGAGATGATCTTTTATCCGAAATCTGTTTCTCTGAGATCAGTAGAACGCCAGGACTAGCTTTTCTGAGTTTTTCATGTTCTGTAACAGAGGACTTATTCAAAAATGTGCATTTTATTCCTGTTAAGGAAAGCAAAAATCTAAGAATTGGCCTTTTTCTCACCTGTGCAAATGTAAGATGAAAACATCATCTGATAAAATTTATGTAAGGTTAAAATTCAAATAGTTTTCTGATACTTGAAATTTCAGTACTCTAAGAAAATATTCTGTTAATGAACCCTAGCAAGCTTTGCAACTGCTTGCTTCTTCCCATCCCCTTTTATTCCCTTGGTTAGTTATCAATTTATAGGAATTTCAGTGAAAAGGCTACCTGAGGGAAATCAGTCTGTAAAGTCCATTTGAACACTTTAGAGTTCAAATACTCTCTCTACTGAGCAAACAAGAAGAGGGGTAATGAATATTGAAGTCTGTCCTCATTACGGCATAGCACCTGAGAGTGTGTAGCTCTAATTCACAAGACATTGGCTTTGTAGATCTGTGACTTTTTCTAACGTATGAGTGTCAGGTCCCCCTGTATGTCAATTTTCATTGCTATATACTGTTTGTTCTAGATTTATTTTGATGTAGGATAAAAATTATGATTTTTCTTTCACATACAAAGGATCATCCTAAGTCTTAGTTTTGAAAAGAAAATGTACTTTTAAAACACACTTCAAGTCCATGTGTTAATTACAGTCTTTCAGTAGTTCAGCATCAATAGTTTATAGTAATATTTTCTCCAGAATAAAATAAACCCAAATTATCTCAACTATCTGTTATGTGGCCAGTTGCCTGTTCAGAATGCTGTGAATAAGAGCCAAGAACTTCCTTCATGTGCACACAAGTACATTTTGCACACAAAACCTAGTTACTTCTTCACACAAGAAATATTTACATTCTTAATTTTTGTGTCAAATTATGTAAATATTTAAGTTTATATATGTTTAAAAAGAAATCCTAAGGCATTAGATAAATTCAAGGACAAAAAAATTCCTGAAGGACCAGTAACTAGGGGGTGTGAATTCTAGTTTTAATGAACAGTAGTTGAAGGCTGGACAAATATACTCGCAGCTTGTTTATATTCTAATTATCCTGTGTCCTGGGCTTTGTCTGGATCTCATTCCTGGGTGGTGTATTGGAGTATGGCTGAAGTCAGGAAAGGACCGTTCTATTTTGTACCAAAAAATCAATTTAAATGAGCTGTTTCAGAATGATATCATGCATTATCTAAAATACCAGACATTTGGATATGGTTCCTGGTTGTCCTTGTATGCTCATGAAACAATAAGGTTCCACTTGTACTTTGAAGGAAAAAACACATTTCAGATTTGGTCGATAACTTTATTGTAAATATTGGTAAGTACCTCCTGTGATACAGTCATTATTTTTTAAAAAATAAAACCACTAAACTTCTGTAGTTTGTTTACTGACTTCACAGGTAACACTGGAATTTCAAATTTTTAAGTGTGTTGCATGTATTGTATCAGACATCAAACTGTTGCTTCTTACTGTTTTTAGGAATGTAGTGTTCAGTAGTAAAAGGTGAACAAAGCTCTTGAGCTTAGTGCCAGCACTTCTGAAGAATAATGCTGATAAATTAATTAAAAGCGGCATAGAGATATGGAGCATCAACATAAATAATTGTTAGCACACCACAAATCTTCATAGTTGCATTTCATTCATTGTGATCAGGAAGGCAGATTCTACAGGATAGCTTTCCTGGCATTGGTTGGTTTTGGGGTTTGGAGTTTTTCCCTCTGTGAATCATGAATAGTGTCACATAAAATTACACAATGAATGCTTTCTACATTATTATGGACTTTAAGGCTCACTGTGTTTGGCAAAAATTTATTAGCAATTATTGTCAGAGTTGCTTTGAAAAGTGAGCCCTGCCCAACAGTATTCTCCACATGCTGAAGACCATGCAAGAAAAGAATTATCTCAGCCCCAAAGTTTGTTATATTTTGTAAGTCAGTAAAAATGCAGTGAGAAAAATAAAACCAGAAAAAACCCCAAACTTCCCCAGGTTTTTGTAGTTAGATGCACAGACTGATCTATAAGTGAAGTTTGAGGCCAGGTGTACAGTTCAGTTGGGAGCATATGGCCAGCTAGACCCTTTGCCTTTTTTGTGCACATTAAATAATCATGTTCATTACTTAATTTCAAACGGATGTGTTTGTAGCATAAACTGTACAAGACTTGGAAAGTATGGCCATAAAAGTCTGAACTGCCTGTTTCCAACACAGCAGTGAAAGGGATTGTACTAGTAACTGTTGAGAGCGAGCTGTTTTTGACGTAAATTCATTGAAATGTCTTGCACAGTTTGAAGTCAGAAAACAATTTTGCGTTTACTGGCTTCATTAAACATTGCCGCTGACAATGGATTCATAAATATTTTCCTACTCTCTTTGGAACGCAGACTGTCTGTTGTTAAGTCCTTACAATTTTGAATAAGGAACTTGCCTTAATGTGGATGAATTTTTTTTTAGGATATATTTCTAATTTGGAATCAGATTAGACTGGTTAATGGAGTTATTAGATTTTTGTCAAATTAAGCCATGGTAGATACCTGAAACGTGATGTTTAGATTGCGATCTGGTTCACTTTTTCTGTGATTGTTTAAATGCTCATCTTTCTGTTTCCTTGCATCTTCAGTAGCTGGTTGCCTGTGAAAAAAACCCAGTCCCTCAGATGTTTGCACTCGTCTGCTCCATGTCTCCATTAACAGAGGGGAAAAAAGTGTCATGAATCACATGTTTCCAGCCTGTTAGATCTAAAGCCATGTGTAGATTTTAATCATACAGGTCATACTGTAGTCCTAGCTGTTTAAAAGATCTCCTTTGCAGTCTTTGTCTTGTCAACTTTGTCCCTCCTTCTACTCTTTTTGCAGTCTTTCTTCATTTTCTTTTTCTTCTCTTTCCTTTCTTGCTCCCATGTCATTCTTATATAGCTGCATATTGTGGCTGCAGTTGTACAGATAAGTCAGTGTTTAGTGTCTGTGTTTCATCTTCTGACAAGTCCATCACTTACCCGTGGCTGGAAGTTCCATTTTGTGCAAAACTCTCCTCTTTGCCCAAGCTTCACATACTACCAGGGAATCAAAACAAATAGGTTGGCAGCTGATGATTGCATCAGGTGCAGCATCTTGTCCTCAATTTCCTCACAGCAGAGAATGCCTTTTCCTGCACCAGAACTTCAGCTGGCAGTCCCCCAACAAAATCCCCAGCAAGCCTTTTCACAATGTGGTAATCTTGCACCAGCTGGGACTGGAGTACCTGTGGAATGGAGTTATTCATAGGATGGTATTTCTAAGAATATGCTTTATACTGTCTTATTATGATACAATTTCTAGCAGTGGTACATTTTAAAATACCTTTGTAATAGCTGTGGGTTCTGGCTGTGTGTCTCAGTGTGTGAGTAAAACTTCAATTCTCCTTCTCAGAGTTAGGTGATGAATCTTTGTTTGCTGAGAAAAATTCCCATCTCTGTTTTAGTGGGAAACCAAGCACATTGAGTCTAATTCATGGCTTTCTCCCTGAGTACTCCTTGAGCTTATTTTAAATAAAACACCCATGACTGTTAATAATAAGAGCTGGAAAGAATAACATGTCACATATGCTGGAAATTGTGATTTCAAGCAGTCACATGCTGAATTCAAGTGAGTAATGCAGAAAAGATGGGGCAATACCACCACAGCCTGATCTGCTCACCTATCACTGGTAGTCCATATATCCTTCTGTAGGTCAGAACAGACGATTATGGTAGTAATAGAGCATATAAATGTAATATAAAAAAATGCAATATTAACTAGAAAAGCCCAGAAATTTACTTTGCGTGGCCACTGGAGCTGTGTCCCAGGTGTAACTTGGACATTGTATTAAAATCTGTTCACAACTTAGATGAGCAGAGATGACATACAGCCTGGTTGTTCCCTAAGGAGATGGAGGTGAAACGCTTTACCTTATTTTCAGCATCCTACTAAAATAAAATCTTAGCTACCCTTAACATCTGTGTCTAAAAAAAGCATTTGTGGTTTATGGTGGACATTGAAAACCTATGCTATGTAGGCAACAAATGTGGCAAAATCTGGAAGTTGAAATTGGTTTTGAGAGAAAATTCAGCTTTTTTTTCCCCCCTACCGTTGAAAGTCAAATGACAGCTGAAAATATTTTCGTCTTGCTTTTGATGTCTTAGTAATAGCATGAAGTCTTTAATGCCTCAATAACACAATATTGCCATACTATATCAGTATTCCATCTTGTTCAGCTAGTGCTTAGCCAGTGGGAGTGAAGAAAATGCTGCAGCAATTTATAGGGCAAATATTGCTCTTCCTGTAACTGCAGTAAATCTAGTCCACATAATGTCTAATTTATTTATACACGGAGAATCTCATAATTCAGCACAAAAACCCTGATGCTTCCTTTAGGAGAATTAACAGTTTCCATGACTGATTTGTCTGCTTAAATGCCTGTTCAGATGAGTGAATTTGGTACTTCTAAACCCAGTATTATTACTGTTGGATTGCAATTTTTTTTGGAAGAAGTAGGAAAGCAAGGATTTTTCTGTTATTGAAAGCTGGGATTCTTGTTTTAGATTTTATTTTTTTTGTCTTTCAGCTGCTGACAACCTCCTCTACTTGACAGCTGACACAATCTATGGATGCAATGCTGTATTTCTCAGGAATTTCCTATATCATAGACAGAGCTGTTGGGTGAGATATGTGTATCTCAGTGGAGATTTGACTGATCACGACTAGCCCAATGGCCTCATTTCTAGGATTGGGTTATTTTTCAGTTGGTTACAGCTAATAAGTCAATATATATACAAATATGTGTAAGAATTAAAGCATCTGGGAAGCTTGCAAAAAAAAAAAGCCCCCAAACCCTCAAGTTTCACCATTCTAGTATAAGAAGCTGAGGTTGCATGACTGCCCACACTAATTAATTTCTTCATTTCCAGAAGTCTCTGTGTTCATATATAGGTAATTTTACAAGATGGAATAATGACAGGATAACTACAGCTCACTTGATGAAGTTTTGGTTCTGCTACTATCTCATTTACTCCATTTAATTATTTACCTTCTGGATGAAAATCCCTTCATATCACACAGGTTGTGAGAACAGTGGGGATAAATTAACCCAATATTCAGTCTAATCCTAACCTGAGAATTCTGAGGGCTGGATGCATCCAATATTAGCCAGCAGAGTTTAGACTTCAAAGGTTCTTGCAAATCAGATTTTTGTGCAACCTGTGGTACTACTGAGCATCAGATGCTTCTATGTCTTCTTTAGGTTTCTTTTAAAGTAACAGCTTTGGCTTGATGCAGCTTTATCCATCTGTTTTGAGTCGTTCCAGTGGAGGGTAGAGGTTTGAAGGGATTACTCTGATATGTTTCCATTCCTGTAGCTTTTTTTCCTTTCTTCTGCATCTTTCTGTTGTCATCTCAAGGACAAGTCCAAGCTCAAAACCTGACTCAAACATTTCAGCAAGGCTTCAAAGGCAGCTTCACCAAATCCTACCCATACCAAGATAAATTTTTTGTATATAGTCTTAATATCTGAAATGGCTCTGCAGGGAGGGAAGGATAATTAATTCCTTTGCCAAGAACTCTTGCCAGAAATTGATGTTTTCCCAGTAGATTTGTACACTCTATGTCTAGTGGGGACAAAGAATCATGGTAGTGTGATTAAGTTGCAGAAATTAACATAAGCAAAATTTAAAATTTGGGCCCAAAGAGGCCTGAAAGTTAGACAGGAAATTAACCAGGCCGTACTTTCTGGTTCAGAAAGGATAAAGTTTGTAGTACTTTACAAGCGAGACTGCGCTGTGTTTCTGCATTGGAATGTTCATTATTAAGCTTCTATTATTAAGAAAATTCATAATGATTAGACTGTTGTGGGCTGGATTCATTAAAGGGATTAGCTTGTCTTTGGGCATATGTGTTTATGTAGCTCTGAGTGTGATATGTGTATATAAATCTATTCCCACACAGAAGACTTTGTTAGCTTTAGCTTGAGATTGCTTGACAACATAGCCCACCAACACAACCTGTAAGGAGGGGGGAAAAGCAAGGCTGTTCTTTCCTGTATTCCTCACTCTATGTTGTATTCATTAATTAGGTCTAATTACTCTTTCTGTGCCTTATGCAGAACTCTGCATCTCTTTTCATTCCAGATGATAGGAAAGCAGTTCAGACATCAACCCAGTTTCTTGGATATATGGTCATGATTTTTTTCTGGTGATGGCTGAAGGTGTTATCAATGATATGACATGTTCTCCCATGCATTATTATTCATAGTGTGCAAACTTACAGGCTTTGTAACTTTGCCTGCTTTTGTGTGAGACAGGACTGCAGATGGAATTTGTCAAAGGAAATCATCTTGAGTTGTGGTGTTTTGAAAATGTCCATGTATCGTATTGGTCTTGTCTTGTTCTTAATTTGCCTGTATTTACATCAAACTCCACTCTGCTTTTAATATGTTCTGAGAGTATATAATAATTATTTGTGATAATGGTGACATATGGATGGTGGGACAGCTAAGCTTTGTAGGTAGTGCCAGTGCTTTATCAGGTTAAGTGCTGTGGGCAGTTCTGAATGTGGCAACTAAGGAACCATTGCATCCAAATATAACTCCCCTTTAAGGATTTTTCCTTCCTATTATTTCATTTCTTCTTGCTTTGCAGAATGTATCCTAACCTGTGATTGGCATTCTCAGAAGCTTATATTTGCCAGAAGAACGTGGCTGTAGCCATCAATTGAAGGATTGTTCCTTAGTGGCTTGTGTAATAAATAGGCTTTTTTTCTGGAAATGTCACATATGTATGTAAGGGCCAAAGATCATTTGGCATCTCTGCCAGACCCCCTCCATCATGCTACGTTTACTGTCACAAGACATTTAGTTTCATAAGAGAGCAGTTGTGCCAAGTATTCCTAACAAAAATTGAGTACCAGTCAAAACTGCTTTGACTGAAAAACATGCTACAGGGTCATAAAAAGCTTGCAAATATGCCTCAGAAGTCAGCAAATGCTACTGTTCCCATTCTGCCTGGAAAATGGGTGGGCTTTTCCTCAGGTTACCAGTGCTCTACTTCATGTTACTCTTGTGGATTTGCTAGGAGTTATGTATAGTGGTGTCCTCTGCTACTGGAAATCAGCAGAAGGATTTTGCTAAAGACTCCTTTCATAAAACAGACTGGTACATATAGAACACATGGTTTTCACTAATGAATGGGACAATTTCATTTGAGAATATTGGATTTTTATGGAATTACAGAATATGGCAATGCTGGCATCTTGATTTATCATTTTATTTAAACCACACTGAGGGAATTAATGATATCAATCTAATCTAGTCAATGTGTTTATATATTCTGTGTCACGCTGAAGTACAAGTTACCTGGGCTGGGATAGGTAGGTGTGTCACTTCTGGGTCCTTTTTCTTACCCTCCTTCTTACGTGCATAAGCATGTCATATCAAGATGGAAGATGAATAATGTATTCCTTAGTCTGTCCATACATTAGCTCTACCTAATTTCTCTTGCTCTTTCCAGGTCTCAAATTCCTTTCATCCCTTGATTAGTAACCATGGTGCTTGTAACATGCTGCAATTATAGATTGGAATGTACCAGCACAGAGTAATTTATGCAAAAGTAATTACTTAAATGACTCTTCATTATATTGCAATCAAATCCTAGATGCTCTGGTATAGATGTCATATATCCCATCTCAGCATGCTACTTAAAGTCTTTCGAGTCGAATTCTGAAACTATGTAAATCAGTTCAGTTCATCTATACAGCTCCAGTACTTAGAAAAGGGCTGCGGAGACCAGTGCAACTATAAAAGAAAAGAATTTGAACTTATAAACCGACACAGAAAGGTAGATTTTAGTGAGTCTAAAGCACCCTGAGAACAATAGTCTCGACAGTCTAACAATGACAGCGATCAAATTCTTTCTTCTCTCAAATTCATTTGAGATAATTTTCTGCATTTTTACTTTAGCCACAAAATGGTGAGTGAAACTGGTTTCAATTTAGGCTGTACTGGGCTTTTTGTTGCTTGTGGGGAGAAGGGGAATTGCTGGCTGAGTGAAGGCCTTAGCAGTGTGGTAGTCCCAGCTTATCTTGTGATCCCTTTTAAGCTTTATAATAGCTGAGTTGCCTTTGATCGTTCCTTTGGCAATTTTAGGCAAATCTGGCAGCAGCTTATTTGGAGTACTGCATTGCAAGGTATGTAACTGAGGCCTCCATGTACTAATGAAATTAGCATGTCTGCATTATGTTGCAGGGTAGTGAGGAGTATTTCTTGATATACAGCGGCTTTAATTCAGAGTATTATAATTGATTGAACTCTGATTAATGTGGAAACTCACCCTCATCTCCTCTGTAATTCAGGCTGAAATTTAAAACCACCCAAAACTTCTAGCAAAGCACAGAAAGGTTGTTATCCACCATGAAGTCTTTGTGCAAGCACTGTTTCTGTATTTTAGGCGATGCAACAATGTTTTGCTGAGCTTTGAGTGCAAGGAAAATCTCCTTTGCTGGTTCCAGTTTTCATTACATATAGAGATTTGCATAGAGCACATTAGTTCAATCGCGTCTTATGTAAAATAATTACAGGAAAGTCTAAAAAATCTCTCAGCTGTGGTGCTTAACGTGGTCAGCAGGAACTGCCAGTGAGAATCCATCCATCTTTCTGGTTCAGCTACTTTGTCATTAGGTAAACAGCATGGCATCTGTGTTTCACAAAAGTATTTCTTCCAGCGAGACACTGTTTCCTGCTTTGTTTGAAACAATTCAGTGCTAAATGTGTTTATTTCTTTATAATTCCACCTCCTGCCCTTCTTTCTGTCTACTAGGAGACAATGGCAATCTGATCTCAATTTCTGCATGAAGAGATGATGCCACATATGAAATATTTTTACATAGGCCCTTGGCTAAGTTTGTTTGTATTAAAACATTGATTGATTAGTACATTGATCACTTAGGTTATGATACACTGAAAGGCATTAAAACACCCACCCTACAACAGATGTGTGTCCCCACACAATTGTATTTAGGGAGCAGTGATGACTCAAGAAAGGAAAGCACAGTGAGACAATTGTTGCTCTGAGCCTTTTCGTCCCTAAATACACATCATCAATGCCTGAGTGTCCCTTTCATTTTTCTCTTTTCTTCTGATTTATTATCTATTTTGCCAGAAGAAACAAATTCATTTTGAAAAAAAAAAAAAAAAAAAAACAACAAAACAAAACCAATGTGGGAAGGCTGTATATTATTTTGAAGCCTGAAATTGAATTTTAAAAATGCAAAGCATGAGAATTAGCACTTTGAAATGTACTTGGTGTCAAACTTATGGGTATTGGTAAAGTGTATGTGCAAGTTTGAGTCCCAGCTGAGCCCAGTGGTTGACAGGAAGGATGGAGACAGACAGTAATGTTATTCTGTTAAAGCTGATACAAAAATATAGCAATTTCATTGTCTTAAATTTGGGTATGGGCCCTCTGGTTTTTTCGATAGTCCAACGCTTCGTTTTTCTGTGATGCTCCAGTCTAATAAATAGGTCAAGTTTCTGTAAATTATTAGTTAAATCATGGAAGGAGTTTAACATAGTGTTATTTCTCTTCCTATAAGTCTCTTTCCAAATACTCGAGTCTATGGATTGGTTTTTTCTGAAATTCTGTCACTTATCGTCCTGTTTTCGTTATGGGCATGATGAATGTATACAAGTCTGCAATATTAATAATCATAGTGATATATTTACAAGAAGTAAATTTGTATTGTTGGTAGAGTGCACAAGTAGTAAGACCTGTCTTATGAAGCAAACCTGAGCTGAAGATTTGTTTGTGAAATTCTCCATTTTAGGGTTTTGTCTCTGGTTTAGAGTTGTTCTGTTTCCAGACTCTTGGATTTTAGTAGTGGCAAGGAACAGACCATTTCTTCCAGGGTAAATATACAGTAGTATCTTGTACTGAAGCCTTCAGGGGCTTCTTTTATTTACTTATGGAAAGTGTTTGCCATTAATTTACTTGAAATCACTCTTGACTAACAAAGAGAGAGACAGTGGACATTTTATTTAGTAAAGCCCAAGAATCTCTGTGGAGGATGGATTGATCTGAGCAAAAACAACAGCATGAGCTCCTCTGTATTCATGTCAGTGGTTGCTTTCAGAGGTCACCATATTGAATTTGAAAGAGCAACGAATATCAAGTCTTTTTGAGAGGTGAAAGGGAGGGGGAAAGAAAATCTTTCATGTTATTATGAGCTGTCATTAGTTAGAAAAGCTTCTGCTTAGAAATGCATATGTGAATGATATGATTTGGGTATTTTCAGCATTGGTGAGAAAGATTATCTATTATTAAAACTGCATCATTTAATGATTGGATTTAATTAGGGAAAATTTTATCCTGTCTTGACAACCTGAGAAACAAAGCTCTCCCAAATTACTGGTTTTGTGTTTCTTTATTTCAATTCACAAACCAGCAAATTGACTACAGGAGATGTTTGTATTGATGTAAGGAACAAATTAAATACTACCAGAAATTCCACATTAAATAAAATACATTGGATAAACCTTCAGATTGTAACACTTAGGCAGAGATTTACATGGATCCATTGATTTTTGACAAAGAAAGCACCTAAATTACTTTTTTGGATCTGTTCCCAAATTTCTTTGCTTTGAAAACTCTTCAGAATTAGCATTTATTTTTATTTCTTACTAATTAAATATCTTGTGTGGAACTGCTGAGGTCTTAAAAACGGTCTCCTGAGATCAAGTTTTGTTTTGTATTCCATAAGTACTAAATTAATCTTGAAGTGTTAGGATTTCAGGTATTACCACAGTAATATATATTTGTCCCAGAGGACCCCCAGTTGTTATGTTCTAATGATCAACTTGATCTTTAGGTCTTTCATAATCTTTGTTTTCTACAGATACAGTGTCTGCTTAGCCTTCTACTATAGCAATGTGAAATCTGCAGACAGCAAAAATGGGAAAAATATTTGAATGTATTTATCAACACAGATACTAATAACGTGAATGGCCAAGTTGTTCTCTGTAGTTCTCAGCTTCACCAGGATTACTGAGATCCACCTTTTTTCCTGCTTTGGAATGTATGAGAAATGTACAAAGCTTCTGGAGATGTGGAGTTACTCCAGGGGATAACAATTATTTCCTGAAACTCTGGTTCTGCTTATTTCACTTTCAAATGCTTCATTTCATGACTGCAGAAAGCATTACTCTAATTTGCTCCATGAAGCTGTGCATCCTATCTTCCAAAGTATCAGGAGAAGATCTGGTATTTCCTAGCTATTCTGTTCTTAAATAATACCAGGTTGCAAAAAAACCACTCCTTTTCTGGCAGAAGTTTCAGGGCATAATATTTTCTCTTTTGCTGAAAGACACAGTTTCTGGGGCTAGGACCAAGACAGGCAGAATGTGGGAAGGCTTTTAGTAGATCTAGAAGAGCCAAGGAACAGTTGTCTTGACATGAGAAAGAAGCTATTGAAAGGAGGGTAAAAAGGCTGGGGCTCTTTGGTTTGGAGAAGAAAATGCTGAGCTGAGGATGTGACTGAGATGAACAAAATCATAAAGGGCAGGGCTGCACGACCTGTAACTATGGGAAACACATTTATAATGTAGAGGAGAAGATATTTTTTCTTCAACAGTGGTATTGAACTATCAGAATTTGTTGCTGCAGCAGAGAATGCAGAGAGACAAAAGCAGGAGTTTTGTGATGTGTTGGAGAAACACGTGGGCAACAGGTTTATAGTAGACATCATGGGGAAGGGGTAGGGAAGCCTTTTCTGTCCCATATTTCTGGGAAAGTGACTGGAGTTGCCGGGGAAGGGAAAGTGAGAATGAATGGACTGCAGATATCAGCTGTTACATAGCTTTCCCTAGTGCCATAGTCAGAGAGACAGAGTGGATTGGCACACACAGTTAGCTCTGGGGTAGAGTGATCACTGATGAAAAGCGCAGGGCCAGTAGGGTATTTCTTACGCTCTTCAGTAAAGTTGCGTTTATAAAAGTGTCCACACAGTGTAGTAGGAGTTGCTGAATTTGAAACACAGGCTGCTTGCCTGTCTCATGGTTTTCTTTTGCCTTTACCACTTCCAGTATGTGCTTGTTTCTTGTACTTATATTAAGAGCAGAATCTCTAGAGGGCTTTGTTCCCTCTCTCACTTTGCCCCTGTGGTTCCTTGAGTATGTTTACCCAATTTTAGTCCTGTGATACACACACTGTGTATATATATGCTTTTGAATCACGTCAAAATTTTGTAGTAAATCTGTGTACTGTTATTCCAGACAAACTGCACACTTAAGAAATGCTGGCTGCTGCTGACCCAGCTGCAGAGCACTGTACCAGGCTGTGTCTTGTCTGTCTTGCTATGAAATGCATCTAGCTTTTGAGGAAAACCAAACCACATCCATTTAATGATGCCTTTCCTTGTTATTGCTGTTACTGGCTTCCAATGTGAAGTGTAGTCTGCAGTTGTAAATTCAAGTGAATGTTGGCCATGGTTCTCTGGTGGTGTGATTTTGGAAATAAAACTAACAAAAGTTACTTGCATGCTCTAGTTCAGTAATTGTGTCCTGGGAGCAGAGTGCAATTAGTGGGCTCTAGCTACCTATAAGTCTCTGTCTCTCTTTCTCTTCAAATTTGCAGAAAAGTACAGATGAACCAACCTTTGCAGATAAGTAGTAAGATAAAGAATTTGGATACTTTGTAGGTGCTTTGAGATTTGGGGAACTGTGACTCAAGAAGCATTGTGGAGTTTAGTTTGCATTGACCAATGCTTGTAGAGTATTGATTATCTGTCATATGTATATCCAAATTCATTGTTGGTAAGAGGAAAAGAGCTTTAGGATGAAAGGATTTAAAAATATCTTGCTGCAAAATGAATTGTGACACACACATAAAGAAGATAATATCAACACTTGTTGGTAATTTTGAAATCTAGACATTCCACGTATAGCAGAATGACGAATAATCAGCAAATCACTAAAAAGCTGAATAAAAAGCAGGTTTCTTGAACTTGTGATGTAAGTAGTAAAATCCATGATCTTACAAATTATTTAGTAGATATCTCACCAACTTGCAGCTTTACATTGGATAATCAAGACCCCTTTTGTTTATGTAAATTGGGGCTGCCCTTACTCCTGTCTCTGTGCGTTTGTCGGGAGAGCACAGAGAGAATTGTTTCACTGTTGAGCACTTGCTCAGTGAAGTTTCCTGATTAATAACTGATGTGGGAAGCAGGTTTTTGTAGGATATTCTTTGTGGCTGAATACCTATGTGTTCCTGTTTCCAGGATGCCATGAGAGGCAGCTGTTCTCAAAGGATGCTAAATATTTTCCTTCAGACAGTATTCAGGGATAGGACTGTGCCATGGATACTGCAGGCACACACATAGATTTTACCAAGAACCTGAAAACATCCCCAAGTTCATAAATGAGCATGGTATTAGTATTCCTCTGTCCACTCTCACTAGGATGCTTCATGCATATTGATAACCTGTGTAAAAACCAGTTATGCTTGTGGTTAAAGAGAGGACAAATATCAATGGGTAGCTGATACTTTTTCCACATGGGATATTGCTTAATAAGCAGGTCTCCAATTTTCTATCTGTGTGCTCTAATGCCATCACCCCTGAAATGGTCTCCCCATTGTTTCTGTATTTTTTGTCTCTTTGCTCCCCAAATCTCTCTTTATTGAATACAAATATTGTGTGCTGTTGGTGTAACATAGTGATGTAACTACAACTTACAGAGCTGCTCTGGGGATGAGCAGTGTTGACCTCGTGTAGGAATTCTGCAAAGCACTCTAATCCAGTTCATCCCTGAGGCTCTCTAGAGAGATGAAAATATCCCATTACCTTTACATGCTCCCTTTCATTAGGATTAGAATTGTGTTCCTCCATTGGAAAAGAATGGTGTCATGTCATTCATGTTGATAGGAGCAAGAATATGATACCAAAATAAACCAAGTACCAAATAGTCATCTGTAAATGGGCTCCATATAGAAGTTTCTTTCTAAGCAAGTGAAACCCTACTTAAAATGCATTTAGGGGAAATTAAAATAAAATCTAACCCAGAGCCCACTAAAGTTACTGAAGAGTTTGTGTTTGCTGCAGTTCTCTGTGATAATGAATACATTCAGAAAGCTGTGCTCTGTTCACACTTATTTTTAGGAGAAATGAATAGCATTTCCTCGGAATTGTTCACTCTTACCCCACACTGGGAGGCTCCTATGAAACGGTGCATAAAACATAGTGTTGGATCCTAAAGGTAGATTTTAGTGCTGTCTTTATGGAGAGTTTTTTTTATTCGTAAACCTTCCTGTAGAGATCAATTCTTGCATCTTGTGTCACTTGCATCTTCACTGACAAGCTAAAAAGGTTTGACAATAGAACTCATTAAGGGTATAATTGCTGATAAATGGCAAGACATTTCACTTACAAGTCAAAGTATCCTTCGTACATCAGCTGAATATTATAACTGTTATGTAGAATTTAATGCAGAATTAAATGCTTCCTGTCAGAATCTAGAGAATCATAAAAAGAATCTGTAGAAAGTTTATCACAATTTAACTGTTATGTTCTGGTTTGTGCAAGACCTCTTTTGCCTCTGCACAGGCCCCTGCTGTTATAGTATAGGACTATTTCATGTGGTATTTATGTTGTACATCAGCTAAATTTCACATTTCTTAATATAATACAAAATGGACTACTATCAGTGAAATCAAGCTATACTAATAGGAACATTCCAAGTGCTTTAAAATGTGGGGTTTCAGATATTGTTTCTTTTAATAAGCGAGCATCAGTAAATTTGGGCTAATTTTCTAGGCAGCATCACTCATTTTTAAAAATGGTTATGTTTGCCTCACATGTAATTGACTTTGGAGAAGGATATAACAAAAAGATTGTGCCACTGGCAAAACCAAGCTTTCACTGATGATGATAACTCAGAATTTGTGTTGTATCCTTAAATATAGCGTGTCTCTAATCCATTAAAATAATCCAGTACTACTCCTACTGGTGTACAAAGCAGTATTAGATTGTTTTAATGCATTAGAGACATTAAAGTGTGTGGGTCAAGGAACCTGAGACTTAAAATTAATAATACATCCCTGTGATAGGAAGAGAAATATAGACTTTAATTCAAGACTATTATTTGTGGATAATCCAGAGTGAGTGAAAGCAGAAAAAAAGAGCCAAGTCTTGATACAGAGTCTTAGATTATGGTTACTTATAATTTTAAATTATTTTGGCAAAAACTGAAGAAAGAATAAGATTGCATTTGGAGTAATTTGTGTCTTTCCATTGACCTTATAATGAGAAGGACATTGCTGAGATTAGGTTGCAACAGAGACCTCTAATTTTCAGTCGGCAAGATGTGAAAGATTAGCCAGATTTGATCTGTGAAGCTCAAGGGTGTCTAGAAATGGAGAGGTTATCATCAAGGTGTATAAAACCCTGGGAGAGAGGGAACACGACTGATGGCAATATACTGTTATTAGGGATAAGTAATTAAATCACCGAGATATCTAAGAATTTGAGTAGGAAGAATAAATTATTTCCTAAGAAAGGGAATAATTTTCACTATGCAGAGAGTAGGTGAAAAAAACCCTCAGTGTTCTGAGTCAGCATTGACCATTGGTCCAGAAGGGAGCTGAGCTTCATTTTGAAAATATTAGTTTATGAACAAATTTGGGGTTGTACAGCAGTGTTTGTTGCTTAAAACTAGAGCTGTTCCCTTTGCAAAACTGATAGGAGCATTATCTTGTCTTTACTCTTAGTTGGGGATGAAGGGCCCATACATACTCTCCTTTAAATATGTTTTCTTTCCCAGCTGAGACAACACTGATTTTTGCCCTTTCCCAAATGGTGATTTGTGGAATGGAGCAGGAGTGCCTGCATGCTTGAGAGGGTTGCAGCAGTCATTAGTCCATTTGCAAGTACTCAGATATGTCTGTGGAAGATTTATTCCTGTCAGTGGAAAAAGAGTAAATCAAAATATAAAAAAATATTTTCTTTTATTGGTAAAAACGTGAAGGAGGGACTGGTTCTGCCATGTCTTTGTGAAGATCACAGTACCACAAACAGCATCAACTCACAGGGTATTCAACATTACCTTGTGCCATTGCCAGTTGATAAAGACCATAGATGTATAAAGGCTCTGAATTCCCTAGGTGCTGTTAGCAGGTAATAAAACTGGCAGTAATGATGTTACTGGAGATGTCTCTTTGTCAGAAGGAGCTATTCTCTCAAAGGAAGAGCACCAGACTGTTCTGCAGATCCTGTGGGTGGTTCATCTCTAATTTGATTGGCAAAGTAGTGATTGACATGGTAGAGAATGCATTAAGGGCTCACCTGCTCCCCTACACAGCTACCAGAGATAATAATGAAATGTCATTGGCTTAGCCATGATTATGCTTATCTGTGTGATCCCTTTCAGCTTTTATCAATTTTATGGCAGCTTCAGGCTTTTTTCTGCTTTTTGTCAGGCCTCATTCATTTGTATTATTTTTTCCATTGGAGATCTGTTTAATTTTTCCCAAAGCAAAGCTATGTGTCTTATAGCACTAATAAAATTCTTGTCTCTTTTCATTGCAACTTGCCTCCAGAGCAGGGCCTTCTGGCATACTCTGCAGCAGAGGAGATAAAATAATCAATAAGCCTGGATCTGAAAATGAAATGCAACATTTGTTTTGTTACTGAGCTCTACATGGCCTAAAACAGATGGTTTTGTGATGCAGTTTTTAGTGTGCTCATAAGGATTTTTGAGATGTGTGTGATTTTTATTTTGAAAATATAAATTGAATGAATGGCTACTAGCACAATGACCTGACATCTATTATCCCCCTTCACAGATCAAAAACTGTAAGTGATGTACAATTAGAGCAATACTTAATAGAACTCTTGAAATTAAATGGAACTGTAGTATACTGAGAGCATAAAGTGCTCTCATTATTTTCTGTTGAAAAATATTTTAGTCTGTCATTGCTTGTTTGGCTGCTTGCATGTGTTGATCTGTGCTTCTCAGCTAATGTGGTGGCAGATAGTAAATGTATATGCATCAATATGGTTAGTAAACGTTATTTATCTGAGGGTGGCAGGTGTGAGGCAAAATGTGAGTTTTATGTATATTTATTCTTTCTATGTTCTTCTAATTAATATTTCCTTGCCAGAATATATTGAAATTCAGTTTCTGTCAGATACGGTGTGGTAGTTTCAGAATGAGAAAGAGCAGCTTCATACTGCTGCATAACCAAAGAGGTGGAGTTTGGCTACATGAAGAGATAACCCTTATCTGTGATGAGATTTGCTTTGTTAGTCCTCTGCATTTAGGGAGAGCAGCACTGTTGAGGCAGTCTTCCACATAACGTCTGTTTTAATGTGGATGAGAGGAATAGCAGAGCACTTCAGTGTGTGCTGTTTGTTATTCTCAACTGGCAAGAAATGGTACCCAGGAAGAGCATCCCTTCCCCAGACCCATGTACAGCAGCAGGTCAAGTCCTGATGCTTCTTGATCACTTCCACAAGTGGCCACTCCCCCTTATGACAGCCACAGGGGCAGAAATGTCATAACCAACAGATGTGGCCAAGCAGGTCTGAAGTTTTTTTGCCTGAGTGTTGTGTCAAAAAGTCTTGCAACATCTCCAGTACACCTCAAGAAAGAGTAATAGCTTCAATGTAAGTGAAGGATCCATGCCTTAGAAATCAACATGCTCTTCTCACAGACATTTATTTCAGCCACATGAAAAAAAAAAATTAACAGCAGTCTTTAACATTTTTACAACACAGAGGATGCAAGGTATTTCAGCTCATGAAAGTGTTGCATTAATTAATTCAAAAAACCCCTACTGTTCAAGATTTTGGTAAACTGCCAGAAGCAGAGAAACTTTTCAGTTTAACATCTGCTCATGGTTACTTCTACAGCTTCATTTTTGTTGAATATAAGTGAAAGAGTTGGTGAAGAAAACGTCATAAAACATACAGTTTTCTGAAGATTAAAGATATTCCATAAAGCCGTGGGTTAACTGGTCAGCCAGTTGCCTTCAGGAAGCCATGGATGTGCTCCAGTTCCATCCATTACCAAGGTTTGAGTTAAGAGGAAAGCTCTCATTGCAAGCTATATGAGATAAGGAGTATGCTAGTAGTCAGCCAAAAACCAAAAGTGCTACTCATTTGGGACAGACGTTCCAGAGGCACCCAAAAGAGGCAAAAACACACACTGAAATGGTTGAATACTATTTAACATTTAAAATTTAAAATTTTTTGAATACTATTTTAAATTTCTACAAATGCAGTTACCCTCAAGACAGTCAGTCAGATCATGTCAGGACTTGGAAGAAGAAGAGAAGAATTTGCATCTGGCTAATCACATTTCAGTATTTAGAATATCTTTTTGATTTATTTTTGAACTTCACCTCAACCCAAACATCTAATCTTGAGTGTAGGCTGGCAGTGCAGATGCTATACCCTAAAGGCTTAAATGAAATAAAACTCAAATGAGACTGAGAGAATTTGTAGTCAAAGATGCAAGTGTGCTATTCCCAATTTGTAAAAATGGTCACCTTTTTTTGTGTCGTGAAAGAAAAGGCAGTTGTTAATATTGCCTACTATGTCACACCGCTGAGGAAACTCAGAGATTTACAGAGAAATTGATTAATTTGTGTCAAGGATGGAAAGTAAACACCAAGAATACAAAGGCATCTCTTCAAAACATTTTAGCTTTGCTTTAAGATTTCATACAAACATTAGGAAGCTTTTATGGTAACTTTTTCATTGTGAAATTAAATTTGCATTCTCAGTGCACTAAAATTTCTTTGCTAGTGAGGGGTTTTGTTTTAATTTTTGCTTCCAAAACATTTCCTAAATATTAAATTTTTGTCATGTTGCTCCTTCATCTCACTTATGTAGAAACGCTTTCTGTTGATAACAGTTCATCTTTTATGCACTCCATAGGTTAGCATCCTTAATTTTTTACTAATAAAAAATTGCACATAGTCCTGGAAGTAGGATGTATATCTATGGGAAAAGCATTTCCTGTTCAGAACCATGATGCCTGACTTTACAAATCAATGGACTGTGATCAGTTCTCAAACATAACATTCCAACTACCATAAACCATTATCAGAGTTGGACTTGAAAGCGCTCAAATGGTTCTGTTATTTCTGTAAACTCACAAGACCATGGCTTGGGTTTCATAGAAAAAGTGGGAGTTAGGCTGATTGATCCACTCTACGCAATAAAACAACTTGTAGGTTCCGCTGACATCCACTGGAGCAATGTTGGAAATGCTTATCCTTTCTGGAGGCAGCTGAGGTTTGGGAGTTCGCCTGTGCAAGATGAGGATTTGTATTTGTAACTGTGTTCACTTCAAATGTGAAAGTGAAAGGAAAAACAAAAAGTAGAATTTATGAACAACAGAGATTTCAGCAGTGCTCTGAATGGGCTAACCTCATGCTCATTTCTCTGTCCAGCAGAGGCTCTGGAGACTTGCACTGGCTGTATGAATATAAGGTAGAAAGCTTTACTTTCTTTGCAGTAAAAACTTAGAAAAGCATGGCCCTAAATGTAGAATAAGTTAATGATATTTTGGTTTAAGATATGGAAGAATAGAAAATTTGTTTCTCTGTTGCTGTAAAAACACCTCCTTGACTCTTTAGTGGAATTCTACTTATGAATGCAAGATCTCTGCTGATAAAAATTATGGCCTTAATTTAATAGGGCTATAACTTCCACTGGGTACTTTTAAAGGGTCTCCCAGCATTCAGAATAGGGGAGCTATCATCTTTCATTATCACATTTGAGATAAACCCCAGAGGAAATCTCCTTGGGGCTGGGAGCTGAAAATGATTTGCTAGTCAAATGGCTCTGCTACTGATTGCTAACCGAGTCATCGAGGTTTTCAGGCTGCCACTCCTCTTTTCATACCACCACAGCTCCAAGTGCTTACCTGACTTGCTGCTTGTGAAGCAGCATTCCTTGGCCAGCATATTTCCTGACTGTTTTCTTCTTTAGATTAAATCTTATGTACTGAGCCAATTCAAGTATCAAGGGAAGTGATTTATAGTTTTGACTGTGCATGCCATTGTTGATCTGGTGTTGCAACAGAGGATCAAGCCTTCACAGTCCTATCCAATCTCTCTGCTGCTTTTTAACCATCTTAGCTAGTCTTTATAAGGTCAGACAAAATAATTTAACTAGGTTCATCACTTCACGGAATATTTGCTGTGTCTCCAGAAAGGCAAACTGCAGTTCTTTGGTATCATAATGGCTATTTTTTTCTGGCATCTCTGTCTCACAGAAATCTTGAGGAGTTATTGGCAAAGATTAAAAAAAAAAAATGTTTATAAGAGCCTACAGCTTGTTTGTGTGCCTTGACTGTCAGATTAGTAAAGGACACCTCTGAGAGAATGCCTTTAGCGTTAGTAATCTCTTATGCCACTAAGAGAAAATAAGTGTTTTAAATTATGTAACAATGGGAAGCCACAGTCTCACCAAAGTGGATCAATGTTGTGTACTTGCTGTTAATTCCAACCCTGGGAATTACCCCATTGATATCACATAATTATGGAGCTCTTTTATCAATAACACTTCTTCTAAGGGCTACTAAGTTATTATGTTACGTCTGAAAAAGTTCCTGAAAAGACAAAAAGAAAAAAAAAATCAATGACAGGAGTGAATTCAGTGTCAAGTTTTCTGTTTTTTCCATACTATTACCAAAAGTCTTGATTACTGATTTTGCTGCAAAATCTGTCCTTTGCACCTCTCCACCTCTTCCCTTAAATCCACTACTGGGTTCCTCCTTTAACGTATGAGATACTTTTTCTAGGATCAGTAACTGTGGGTTTAGCTTCTAGTCTAATCATCTAATCAGAGAGGTTAATAACCCTCTCCTGGATATTATTTATGACAGAATTGTGGTAGACGATGTGAGAAACTCTCTGCAGCCATAGCAGAACACATTCGTTCCTGTCTTTAGCTCATCAAGGCTGATGTTATAAAAAATGTCTGCCACCAGTCTAACTTATGGAATGTCAGAAAGATCTCTGGATAAATGAGGATGAACCTACCATGCATTATCTAACTTTTACTTCAGGCAGAACAAAGGCAGTGAAGAATGTACAACTGAGCACCAATCCAAGTTATCTCTTTTATTTACGCTGCTGATGCGGCAAAATGGGGCTAACGCCTTGATACTTCATCATTGTAGAGGCTATACAGTTAAAAGGGAAAAAACAAATCCAAAATGAAACCACTAAAAAAACTAGCTAGGGAATCATTCTTTGCAGCAGTTTATTTCAAACTGCCGTCTTGATTCTAGTACCAGAATCTGAATTTTCCCACAGAATGACAGACAATTTTTCTGAACCAAACCTGCTCAGAGTTTCATTCTCAACAGTTATATTGTAAGAGATGCTAAATCATATCTAATTATATACTCCTTTAATTAATTATCTCTGAAAAGTTGAAAATCATAAACACTTACTTTGAAATTGGGCAAAAGAAACTGTATTATAACTGCAAAGAAATAGTATAAGTTTGTGTAGAATATTATAAATCAATATGAATCTACAGAGCCTCTATCAAAGGAGAGGTTCTGCATTGAAGACACAGCCTTACTGCCACTGTTTTCAGTCCATAAGCATAGGTGATGGTTTTCTCTGGTTCTGCATCAGGATTTGCACTTATGTTTTATGTTATGCAGAGGGGACAGCTTCTTTTGCGTTTTTACAGGCTTTTTTAATATTTAGTTTTGGATGAAATTCTGATAGAATACCATTTTGATTATACATTCTACTTGCCATAAGCTAATCACATATCTAAACATTAAAGCCATAAAATAACCAGAGACACAAAGTTGTAACTACCTCAAAAATGTCTGAAAAGCAACAGAAAAACATTTCTTTTTTTCTAAGGTAACTTATAACCTTTTAAAAACGGTGGGTATGTGTGTGTAAGTTAGATTTATGGCAATGTATTGCTGATTTCATAGTCGCTTCCAAATTTTATTGAGATTGCTGGTTTTGGGGAACAGTGAGGAATGGATGAATAAAAAAGAAACTCTGAATATGTGGGGGTTTCCTTGCAGTATGTGGCTGCTTCTTGGCTGAAGCACTGAAACTGTCTGTTAATAGCGTGTAGCAACAATGTAAGGTTGGAAATAAAGAATAATACCGTGCCTAATGAAAACTGCCAATGCAATTTGTGCAGGCAGAATGCAATTACCAAACTGGAATATAGCCAGACATGAAGACATTGTACTTTCTGTTTCAGACAATGCAGTGGCTACTTAGGATATAACAAGCAGGAACTTTTTCAAGGCACTTGCATGTCTGAGCTCTAGTACTTTCAGGCAAACGTAAGGGATTTTTATTTTGTTGCCTCAACCATTGGTGTATTTTTGTGCCTTTAACATGCTTAAGCAGAAGATATAGGCAGCTTTTCTCCATAATCTTTACCAAAAAAGAAAAAAATCCTACTCCCAGTTCTTGTGTGGTTGAATGTTCTAGATGCTTTGTTGCTTAAAGACTTAGAGGGTTTTATATAGCTCGGGTGTATTTTAAATACATGACTTAACAGGTCTGCTTTTAAAAAAACCTCCTGTGGGAGTATGTTCAGATTAAAAAGAGACTGTTTGTTTCATACCTCGGTCTCATTGCAAATTTTTTTTTCTGAAAAACCCAAACAGTATATAAACAGTGAGTAAATTATTAAAGGATGGTGTTTTTCCAAAAGTTGCTGTATTTTAGAAAGAAGATTGTGATAATACAGTAGACATTTGAGGCTGTATTTAGAGCTCAGATAGAAAGTGATGTTGTTCAAGCCTTGGACTAAATATTACAGTGAGTCCCACTTATTCAAAATATCATTTATATGCCCTTGAGCCATAAAAAAAAGGAAAAACTAAAATTATGGTGAAAGGCAGTTCTCAACTCATATTTGCTCAATCTGTGTGCTTTAGCAATTTCTGCTGGCTGGATTTACTTTGCGTTGGTTTGACTGTAATTGAGAGGTTGATGGTGAAATGGCACTTCAGAGAAATACCATCTAAGAATAAATCATTATGAAATAAGCTTAAATTTTCTCCTTAACTGTGGCTCTTTAATCCTATTACAGAAGACTAATTGGTGCTAATGTGTATTTTGGAACTTTTTGGACAGTGGTTTTCCCCTGCTCATCATATGCTAAAAGGTTACCATTGAACTGGCATAATTTTTTAGGTAACTGAAAGACAATACGTACATTTTGGTTTTCCTCATACACCATTCATTATATCATTGGGATGTTGACACTTTCTTTCTGAGACTAATCAAAGTGATGTCATTAGAAGTACCCCTTTCTGGAAGGAAGTAAAAAAAAAAAAAAGAAAAAAAATTTGGAGTTAACATTTGAGTCTTCCTGCATTCCTCTGATTTTTGTCAGCATTGTTGTTATTTCTGACAGGCTGGTTGCAAAGAGCAGACAAAATGGCCAATAGCTCTGAAGACAGCAGCACACTAACTGTGTTGCTGGACCCAAAGGAGACAAGTTTTAGATGTTTCAATTGACCAAACCTGTGTGCTGTCTTCAGCTAAACCTTTGCACTTGCTCATGTGCTCTGCAGCAACCAATAGCAGCTTTTCCAAGGAAGTCTTAGTCATCTCTCTGCCAATGTCAGCAGCAAGAGACAGACCTTTTAATCTCACCTCTTGTACTTTTCAGTCCTTCTCTTTCCCCTTTCTTCCCAGTCTACCTGTGCTGCCGGTCTTAGAACAGCCCAAGAGCAGACCTTCACCCCTTCCTTTCTCTTTCCCATGCTAGGAAGACATGGCTGTGTAAAAGCTGATTTAACTGGAGAAACAAGAAGCAGGGCAGGCAGAAACAGTGACAGGGTAGATAAAGATGTAAAGGACTCTGACACTGTGTCATTAGGCCCTGAATTAACTGACATGACTAGCCATCATGTAACCCAGTGAGTTTATTTTGTCTCCAAAAAATCAGGGCACTGAATTAAAACACCCATTGGGAATGGCCCCTGCTAGCTTCTTAACACCTGCACAATGTCTGGGAATTGCTTCTAATTGGTGTGGGGTTTACATTGTAGTGTGGTCGTAAGCTATGGGAGGAAGAGTAACACGAAAGAGGTTGGGGAGAGAGGGAAAGGAGAAGATATCTCATGTAAAGGTACATGAGAAGGGAAGAATTTGGCAGTATAAGAACTGAAATACCTGCAGGTAACCAAGGCAGCCAAAATCCACAGCTGAAGTGTAAAGAGTAGATTTACTCCATCCCCACTCTGGCAAAACGGAGACACATCCACTGCTAAGCTTATTCCATCTTAGCTGGGGCAAAAAGCCCACGTGCCATTCCTGCCTGCCATCAAAGGCCTGGCACAGGCACAATCCCTCACAAGGCTGTGTTTGACAATCTCCAAACTTCTCATCTCTCCTCTGCCCCACCAGCAGATCTAGGCCTGGTAAGAATATTTTTCAGGTCTTTTACAGTGTTGTGATGTCTTCTAGAGGAATCCAACTTCTCAAAATAGATGGAACATAAGGGGAAATTTCCCCCACTGAACATTCTTAGCATCTTCAGCTGCCAGGTCATCTTGAGAGAAAATAACTATTTTTCCCTTCTTGACAAACCTTCCAGCTTTAACCGTCTTGTTCCAACAGGCAGGTAGTGAAGCAGTGCCGTTTTTTCATTATCCAGACCTTCCCTGAACCAGTCTCCGAGACATTTTAACCCCTGGTGCTGATGATCAATTGAATGATCCACTGAATTCATTAAAGAAGGTATCTTGACTAGCTGAAAATTGCCTCCTGCACAGTTGTGATAACAATTCATTTGCTTGTAGCTATATAAGGTGTGCTTTAAAGTATTTCCCAGAAAAAAAAGACTGTTTTTTCTTCATTCTCAGGTATGTTTTATTGCACAACTAAAGCAAAGGGAATTAAGTATCTGAATTCCTTTGAAGATCTGAAGTTAGATGTAGAAAGATGATTTAAAATGTAGGGTTCTGTAGCACCTCAGTGTAGGATATAGCAGAAATCAGATGTTTCTGAAGAAAAAAAAGGGATGCGATGTTGCTATGTGCTTATGTAGCTGTAAATAGAGTGGTGAAGTTTTGCTGCATGCTTCAAAATGTATTTTTGCAAATATTTAAAATGCATAGGCTGGGTAATTCATTTGTATTATATGAGAATTTCCAGAAATTAGTGTTTGGCCAACAAATGTCTTCTTTGAAATATGTATTCAAAACCTTTTAATTTCTGAACATGCCACTGAATTTCCTTAGATTAGATAATTATCTTTCATTGTCCTTGCATTAAAGTCAGCTTAGCTTCATTCAGCTTTTTGACTTGTAAGATTTGTAATTAACTTTTTTATCAAATATTAATAGAAGGCAGAAAACCTGAGAGTTTCTTAGCTGCAGAACTTGGAGAGTGGTAAATTAACAGGAAGAGCTGAAGAAGTTGAAAACTCTAACCACGTCCTTAGTTTCATTGGTGGAAATATCATGGGGGAATTGAGGTCATGACACTGCTAGAGCTCCACATGTATAGCAAGACTGAAAAGTTTAAAAACTTTCATCCTCTCTCTCTGATATCCTTATGTTCTTCCAAATAAAAAAAGAGTATAATACAATGACATTTCCTCCTCAAAAATCAGTATCTAGAATAAATTTTTAATTATTTTACTTTTGTTCTTTTTTGATGATCTTTTTTGTGTTTACCATGTTCTCAAAAAGATTATGTAAGGGATGGAGGGAATTTGTTGGAGAAAAATATTTTTTATGAAAGTAAGGTTAATAATTACTCTTAAAGGAAAGTTTATGGAAGAATAGCAGTGAAGAGCTATGGGGGTTGTGAAAAACCCTTGTGAAAAAATATTTTAGTTCTCTGGAGAAAACAATCTAAATAAAAAGTAGAGTTGGATAGAAATAAAAAGCACAGAAATAATTTGCCCAGGGGTTCAGGCAAAGCCATTGTTTTCAAACTTAACTTCTTTTTCTTCCAGACAGTTTTATTATTCATGGACCTTTTTATGTTTTCTGATTATTTTACTTCTAAAAGGATTCATGACTAGTGTGTAGAAAAGCCAGAATTAGATTATTATGTTAAATTATTAATTTATGAATTAAAACTTGTAGGTAGGCAATTACATAGCAGGCCTGTATGAGCCTTGGTCAGTATACTGGACTAGAGAAATCCACTTTTCTTCTCATTGTCTAAAAACTTCTGGCTTTTTTTTTTTTTCCTCTCATTTATATGTTTGAAAACCATCATTATGAAATTATCTCCAAACCTTTCCAGTGACAGATATCCTCTCCAACAAAAGGTGCTGTATTACTGGGTAATGTTCAAACTTCAGTTTTCAGTAACCTAAAAAAGGGATATACAGCACTAGATGGGGTTTGAATCCAGTTTATGCTCTTGCCTACCTGTTGAGACAAATCAGATCCTTTAGGGAAACAGTAATACAGTTTATACATTGTGGTTTGAGTTCACAGTGTGGCACAGCACTAGTCTTAATCCTAAAAAAAGATAGCAGATAATTTCTATTATTCTCTAATCCATCTGTGCAAAGAATTCTTCTGCCAGGGATTGTTCATCCATTAAGGTAAATCTTTGTAACTGCTTCAAAATACGGTCAGTGGGCACTTAGGATGCCACTGTATTTTATCTTAATGCTTGTGCTATAGGTATATCAAAGGTGTTTATTTCAGACATTTATTTTTAAATATTTTCATAGTCCTCTGGAGTGGAAACCAGCATTCACAAGGGTTTCTTAATCCTGGATTTTCTTCCTCTTTTTTTCTTTCCTAAAGTAGTAATCAGACATTGAAAGAGTTGGAAAGTGTTCTTCCCAAGGCTGATAGACACACAGTTTGTGGATTTGTATTGGGACTGATGAGAATTCGTGCTCCCAGGCCTAGACAGCTTCTCTGAGAAATCGTTAAGATGAAATTTTTGCTTGTCTTGATTAAGTATAGAAGAGGTTACAGTCTCACATAATTTCTAAGAAATAGTTTCTGAATTGATTCACAAAATTATTTGTGTACCTTCTTCAAGTTAGTGATGCACGCCAAGGTGCTAAGCATGTGCAGAATGGCAAGGTTTCCAAGGGTCTTCCTTACTTTTTTTTACTTTCTCTCTAGTTAATGCATGATGCGTGTCAGACTGCCAGTGATAGTGGCGAAACTGGCAAGTCCTGGTACTTCTGTGGTGTGTGAATGTGGGGCGGAAATGGATGATCACTTTTTGTGCAGCCAACACTGTGCAGCAGAAACTGCATTTCCAGCAGGCCTGTACCTCAGGCACATGTGCCATAGACTTTTTAGTATAAACCATGTCTATACTGTTGTATAAAAGGTGTATTCGTCCTCACTGAGGATGTTTGGGCAAGCCTGCAGACAACCAAAAACACTAATCTTGAGAAAATTCTCCTAGATGCAGTTGATTCCAGAAGTCAGTGTCAGCACGAGAGCATATTGAGAGAAATATGTGCCAAGAAAGAAAACAGGAAACCTATAAAAAAATGCAGCCAAGGCTTGGCTATAGTTGGAGGATATGAGAGGACAATTAAGGCTGGTAACATCCTGACGTGAACATTTCATTTCTCCTCCTCTTCTTCATGGCATTTTCCATATTTGAACAGAGCTCTTGCCTCACATGTAATAAATCCTTTTAATGTAGCTGGTGGTTCCCACTTTATCAAGCAGCAGTAACTGCTTTTTAACTTTTATACATCTTTTTTATGGTGACTATCTTTAATGTTAACTTTTTCTTTTCTCTTGTCCTTCAGACACCTCTTGCTAGGAAAACTAATCCTGTACACAACCTTCACATTCTCCTTTATTTCTTACACAGATGTTGAGGATTATCTGGCTCAGCTGATCTCTCACATCTCATCACTAATCTCTTTTGTCAGCTTGTCCATTCTTTAGATATTATCTATTCTTTTGAAGTTCCTCACTTCTGTCCCTTATATTCACTGAAGGAGCAATGACAAAAGATCCAGGGAAAATAGCAGCAGAATTTACATATTTCATCTTTAACCTTTAGATTGATGCTAAACATATATGTTTATGGCCTTTCTTGTCCTTTTTACTCATTGTTTCATACCTAGGATTTATTAAGGCCGTGTTGATCAAAAGGAGGTAAAAAAATATAGCTTGTTGAAATTGTCTGTAGTTGAAAATACTAATATTTGACTCTCAGTCATGACGGAGGGCTCAGTTCCTTTTATATTTTTTCCTTGTTATTAACTCTCCCACACCAGCTGTCTTCAATACAAAGGCAGGCAGATGTCTGCTGACAGCTGTATTTAGAAATTAGAGTGCTTTCCAGATTTAAATTCAAGATATAAAGTTTTGAGATCAATGCACAGACACTGTGGAGGTGAGAACTCTTGTTTTCATCTAAGTTTCATCTTCTACATTTATCTATTCCAATCAGTGTTTCATCGTCTTCCTATCCTAGGAAAATAGCAGCAAGCATAACTGAACTGATTCACAGAAGCTCAACGAGCTGATATTTATTTTTGAGAAAATGCCATATTTTCAATAGATACAATACAAATATATCAGACCAATGATGTAGTAATCCTTAGCTCTGAGGAAATCCACCCAGGAGAAATGTTAAATTTACTTCATGTGTTTTCAGCATTAATTAGCATTCCAGATAAGTTACAGGGAGTCTGAGCCCTTAGGTTGCACCAACACAGTATCATATTTCAGAGCTGTGTAAACCCAGTAAAAATTCTAATCATGTGTTTTATTCCTCTACTTCTGGCTCTTGTAGTCAAATATCTGTCAAACAGATCAGTCAAAAAAGTTAAACACAATTTTAAAGACCAAAAGTTATTTTTTTCTAGGTGGAATCAGGCACCTTGAGGTGTATAATTTTGGAACGGGGAAGAGCTTTTTTATTATCATTATCAACCTGTTGCAATATGTGTGATGCAGCAGCTGGATGTAACAGAGGCTCTGTTTCTCAGCGTGATTTTGGGAGAGGGATAAGTTGTTCCTGATAGGGAATTTCAAACTGTATTGTGAGAAAAAGCCCCTTGTTCCTCAGATGGGTTAGACCCAGACACCTGCCTATCGGCTCCCTTTTCCCACTGGACAGGGAGTTAAATGGAAAGAAGACTGAGGGATGGAGAGAAAGATGGTTTAGTAGGTGAAATAGAATTTGTGTATGAGAGCAAAACAAAACAAGGACTGTATTATTTCTTTCCCATTTGCAGACAGTTGTCCAGCTGCTTGCTGGAAAGCAGATCCTGGGAATGAGTTGCTTGGGATTTCATGCATGCAAACATCTGGAATTCCTCCACCTATTCTTGAGATTTTATTGCTGACTACATTATACAGCATGGAACAACCCTTTGCTCAGTTTTTGTCTCCAAAACTCCCTCCCAATTTCTTGCCTATCCCCAGTCTGGAACCAGGGTGACAAAGTGGGGAAAAGAGGAAGTCTCAAAGCACTGCTCAGCAATAATCATAACACTGGGGTTTAATCACTGCTGTTTTAGCCAGAAATCCAGAGCACCACTAAAGCTGCTACAAAAAATGGTAATTTCACTCCAGCCAGATGCAGTCCACTTCCTTATCCCATCAGGAAGAGCTGCTATCTCTCTTTTTGGAGTCCAGCAGCAGTAGGCAGTATTCTTCACCTTAACCATCCCGAAAGTGTGCATCATCTTGGTAGTAAAAGGTCAAATTTAATGAGCATCACTTCAGTTTGGCCACTGCCAGTCACCAGTGTCTGACCTCCAAAGAGTGCACCCATGTCCACTCAGAGCTCTCCTTGATGTGGTGATAAGGCTCGTAGATGCCCTCACATCTGGCCTTAGTCTTAAAATTCACTGTTCTACCCTGAATGTGTTATTATTGCACCATTGTCACAGCTCATTGAGCCACATAATCATTCTGCATGCATCACCACTTCCACCCCTAGTAAAAATGCTTGGCAGCCAGAGATGACATTGTGGTAAAGGTGCAGTGTGTGCTTCAGTAGCAAAGTTCTCTAATGGCTAAGAAATAGATTAGGAAAAGCTACAAAAGCAACTGACACATTATGTATCTTATACAATCCTTCTGTGAGGTATTTGAGGTTCTTGTGGGAAAATTAAACACTAAACTCATCATATGTCCATTTTAAAAACAGTTTCAGTTTTGATAGCTAATACATTTCAAATTTCATTTAAACAGTTTATGAGATGCCTGTAAGATAAAACAGCTTTATTCATTGGAGAGTTTCCTTCTCTCAAACCTATTAAAATTTCAAGTATCAAGTATTTCAGGTCCCTGAGTCAAAATTCATAATGCTTTTGACTCATTATTTTACAGGAACAGCCATTGTACCTGATGAATTGATGTTGAATGTGTTATATTAAATTCCTAGATTCCCCAGTTGTTCTATAGGATTATTCACTTGCAGAATTGTCTGATTTTACTTCTTGTGCAATGCAGTAAATGATTAATATACTAATTGTTGCTAGAATATTGAATCATCTGTTCTTCAGATTCAAAACTGCTACTGCTCTGAAGAGCTGCTCCTCCACTTCTCCTCCATTTACTGAAAGTAATAAACCCATGCTTTTCCTTTTCAAAAGTAATTGAACCAATTTAAATGTGAAAGTCTAGATTGTCTCTACACTGCCTTTTCATTTCTCCCACGCTACTTCTTCCCCTCTCCTTGTAGTTGCCAGTAGCTTCATTGTCTTTCGTTTTCCGTATAACAGCCTCTATTTTTTCTTAATTTTATCTTGTCTGAATGCCAGCTCTTTTTCTGATTCTTTCTGCTTGATGTTGCTTTGTCTGATTGGTTTTCCAATGCCATGGTTTCACATGATCAACTCTTCTTCAACCTATACCCTGTATATGTTTTCCTTCATTGTTTTGTAATACAAACATACTTGTTCTCCAAAGAATGTGGGTCTCTCTTTGTGTCCCAGTTCTTTCCTAAATTCACCTTAAGATCTCTTTTGACCTGTGAAAGCATACTTTCATGTATCCTTTTTCCTTATTTTCCCACTGCTCATCCTGTACACCATGTCTTTTTTCCCCCTGCTTTTCTTCCTCCCTTTTGGCTTCAGAACATTTTGGTTGGACCTAAAAAATGATGCTTTCCAAGGGGTAGGTTTGCTACTCCAGCTTCCAATCCCTATTTCAAATGAAGGTGCTTGATTTATTTATTTCTGCCCTTGTTCCATGTGGAAGTCTGGTTATCAACCAAAGGGTTTTAAATATATTTCTCAGTTTTGCTGAGGCTAATGTGCATACCTCCCCTCTCTTTTTCCTTGGTTCTAATTTATCACTTTCTTGAAATTTGTGAGAGGGTTACTTAAAAGCAAAATAAAACCCCATCAGATAAGATTTTTTTTGATTCTGATTACAGCACGCAAGGAATTTTCCTCCAGAGAAAGTAATGACATCATTAACATGAATATTTAACTGCTTGTCCTGGGGTGACATTGTGAGGTTTGTATCCTCAATTGTCTGTTGGGTCTCTGTTGGATATTGCCCTGTGTGCCTTTGGTGTTGGGTCTGGGAGCAGGGGGAAGGGAGAGGCGCGCGGTTTGTTTTCAGAAACTTTCCTCCGCCGGCTGGCCTTGAGAGTCGGATTCAGCAACACATGGTGAGGGATGGAGAGATTTTTTTCTTCTTCAGTAGTTAGTTAGCTAGTTAGGCAGTAGCTAGCAGAGGAGGAGAAGCTTCACTTTTTTTCCTCTCCTCCTGTTTTTTTTTTCTTTTTTTTCTTTCCTGTTTTTTCCCTCTTTTTTTTTGTCTTTCCTTGGAACTGTTAAAATCTCTCTGGACAAAGGACTCAGGGGAGGGCTGTGGGGGCCCCCACCTGGAACCCACCAAGACCCATCCTGCGCAGCGTGTCCCGGCGCCAGAGGGACTGAGTCAGAGCAACCACCTCCAGGAAGGACTTCTTTTCTAATCCTGTCATCTTTCCAGAGCGGCACGAAGTTCTTGTCATCTGGTATTGTCAAATTTTTTGTGCTGGGGAGTGCTTTGTCTGTTTAATAAACAGGGTTCTTTCCACTTCTCTCAGAGGAGGTGGTTTTTTTCCTTCCCTGAACCGGTTGGGGGAGGGGAGGGAGGGCCCCCTTAGGAGGTTTCCTCCAAAAAATCTGCCTTAAACTTTTACACTGCTCCAATGCAGTCACAGGCTCCATAAGTAGACGGTGTGGTATTACAATGTTTGTTCTGAAGAGCACATAAATTATGTGAGAATACATGCATGTCATGCTCTGAAATTCTGCCTAAAAATGGCACTGAAATTCCAGCCACAGCCTGTGACGTTTCTACATTAGGAAAACATTGCCTGCATGAAAAAACACACAAGGGAAAAAACAAGCGTAACAAATTCATAATTCAGATTAATTCCACAAAAATCTTCATTGCACTCAACAAATAATGACAGCTACCTCCTATTCCATTGGCTGAACTTTGTTGTTAGTATGATTCTTTAAAAGTCTGTATGTAGAAAACCAATATCATTAGCACTTCCCAAGGAGTTTACAAATTTTCCTTGTGGCAGTAAAAACTCTTTCACTCTAAGGATAGAAAGATTTAGTCAAATTGTGTTCATTGGTGTTGTACACATTTCAGCTTCCCCTTGGCTAATTTGAAGACAACAGAAGGCATCATTTACCTTCTCGGTCTGCCATCACTCAGCCAAGTGGCTGTTTAAGCAGCTGGAGAGAACCAGAAGATGCTGGCTTGGTTAGAACAGGGGAATCAGTAGCCCAAATAGTATGGGAGTCCAGGGACACAGAAATGAGGCAGCATTATTGGCAAGATTAGCAATTCCTGATATTAAGAATTAATATCTGTAGCAGGCTTTGCAAATGATGGCCAGATGGATTAAAGGAAAGTAGACCATAATAGCCGCTCAAATTTGGACTTTTTGAAATTCACCATTAAATTTCATTTGAATGGGTGTAGTAATGCAGATGATAGAGAAGGCCCTGGTAGAAGGAGATACAATAACTTCACTTTATACTGATGGTGTAAACAAAAATTTTAGCTGTACAGAAAGCAGGTAAAAAGGTGGGTTCATGGAGGTTCCTCAGCAGAAACCTGCAATACTGGCTGTTTCTTCTACTAAACACCCTCCCTATACTCCTGCTTTCTGTATAGCTAAAATACCAATCCAGTCAATCCCCAGTGAAAAGACATCCGAAACAAGAAGGGACTTTGGGAATTAAAAAAAAAATCTTTTACAAAAAAGACAGCATATCTTTTGCTGTGCAGTTTATTCTGTTGGCAACTCTTCCAGAAAGAAGCACCAGAGAGATGAACTCAGTATTGTCAATCGTGTACATTAAAATGTAGTTGTAGGATGGGCACAAGGAGTGTTTTGTGTTTTATTCTGCTCTGTTGACATTTAGACTTTTGGTTTTCTCCCAGCATACATTCTCAAGATCCTATCTGCAGTTAGTATTTTGAATACCCTCATCTTTCACTGTAAAAAATGTTATGCTGAGATCTGAGTATGATCCCAGCCTTAAAGAACTGGACAGCACTGAAAAGTCTGTGGTAAACAGATCTGTGTGCAAACTTCCTTACACCTTTGATGGCAATAACAAAGTTGAAGTGTAATTATGTAGCTAACTGACACATATTTAGAACACCCGCATATCTGTTGAATTGTCCAAACAGTTGGAGATGTATTTAAATAAATCCTAAACTGTGTTATGCGTTTTAATAGAATTGAATAGCTTTAAATGCAGACTAGTCTACTGAGGCTGATGGTAAATGTGCCTCTGTCATGTTCAACATTTCAAGGATCATATTTCAAAGAGAGTTTATTTTTAAATTGTGTTTCAGTCTTCAGTTTAGAAAAAAACACAGCAAATGGGGCTAAGTAAATGTGATCGCTGTTATCCTGTCAGTATTAATTTTCCAAACAATATTTGGAATAATTTCATATTCTGTTTAAATTAAATACTTTCAGCTCTCTCAGTAGAAAGACAGCACAGCTTTTTAATATACACATTGCTTTCTTTTCCGCTCTGTACTGCTGGTGGCTGCTTGCTTCACAAAGTCATGGCTGAGCATAATGCTGACTGTGCCTGTGAGCAGACTTTTGCTTTTGGTTCCTCCACAGTGAGGGCTGGAGAAGCAATAATAGCTGTGACTACTGCAACTCACCCCTACAAGAACTTTAATTTTGAAAATGGAAGTCACGGGTGTCTCTTTGTTACATGCAAGACAGATGAATATAGGAGCTTGTTCAATGAAATAATTGAATCAATTACATAAATTTCAGTGCCTTGAATTCCTTTGCAAAATAAAAGTAATTAGATTATGCATGCTATAATTTCCATAGGTAAAGCTGACATAATTGTGGTCTCAATTCAGGAAATCATCTTCCTTTTATGATGTTTATACTGTTTAGTTAGTCTGTGCCATGGTGGTGACTGTCATGCTTGGAGGTTGTTTTATGTTCTTCTGTTGAAAGAAGAAACCAATGGAGCTTTTTTAGGTTTTCTCCTTTTTTGTCTACATGAAGTGAGGCTGTTGAAAGAGAAGTAAAACCAGAAAAATTTTGTTTCTGTGTTTAATCAATCAATAAATCTGAGGAAGCTATTTTAACAGAAAATCACACTTGACTTGCAGGGTAGTGCTGCTTATGTAGCCAGCACTTGATGGAGTAGTGCTGTGGCACAACTCCCAAAGGTGCAGTTGTGGGGAAACTTCTCGAGTGTTTCTTAGATCTCGCAGCAAGAGCAGCTCTTTCACCCAGTATCTCAGGCTTGTCCAAATCCCATTTAGCGTTAAATGGAGTTCATGTCTAACAGGGTAGGAAATCTTGTTTCAGAGTATGATAAATGTCTCTGAGACTTGTTTGCCTTATCTGTAGAAAAGAAAAAATTCAAACATGGTGTTAGGGCACTATAAAATGAAAGGCATTGCCAACATCTGCAGGCAGGCTACAGGGAAGGATGTTGTTTACATGGGAATATTTATGTGTTGTGTTTTCTTTTGCTGCTGGTAGCATTTTCCGATGAAAGATTCTTTCTCTTTCACCTTTTGCTTTTCTGTAACTTAGAGAGTTTTAAGAGTTGGGTTTCGGTTTTTTTAACACACTCTATGACCTGTACAATACTGAGAAATAGACAGGGTGGTTTATCTGAATTTTACTAGCATGAACATAAACTGAAACATCTGGTTTGTACTTAAATGAACCAAAATTTATCTGTGACTAAGATTCACTGATCTAGTTAGTTTACATGGATTTAGTTTTTATTTTAAAGCTCAAAGTATTAAAAAAGGAGGCAATCAGTAAATACAGTACTGCTTAAGGCATAAATATATCCCAAAATATTCTGGCATTTTAAATGATGCAGTAAATGATTGGAAGATTGAAAGTTCCTCATGACAGGTTGGTGGTGTTCTACCTGGGATTATGCAAATATTGTTGGTTAGTTTGAGGGTTTTTTGTATATTGGGAAAAATCTGCAAAGGTATTGCTGAGAATTAATGCAAATCATACTGATATTTGGGTATTCACTGCAACTTTTTAAACCTTATTATCAACCAATAAAATATTTACTCCAGTCACACCCAGGCCTTGTATTGTTGCAGAGAACATTTCTAAACTCTGTAATAAATTATCCCATGAGTTTGAAATTTTTTTATTTCCAGATCACGGCTGAGTTAGGCAGGACTCTGAAAGAAATTGGAGCACAAACTGGACTGCTTGTCATGTGAAGTATTTTAATTATTTTTTTGCAAGCAGAATTTTACCAAGTAAGAGGGTGTCTTGCTTAAGGAAACTGTTAAGATATTCCTGGGCTCATTTTAACTCTTTTTCAAAATTGTTTATATGTTATCTGTGGAAGAAACTTGTTTAGAGTATAATCCTAAAACTTGTAGTCTGAGGTCTGGTTTGTATTTCATGTATTATGGCTTCGTGTAATTTTTTATGACATTTCTAGATCAGAAAAGCGTCACCATGTAGACAGTAACAAGTACCTTTGCTCATATTTCAAAACTTACTTGAGATGCTGGTGTAATTTATACCAATAAGATACATGATCTTACTTTACAGATTCATTAAATGTAAGTCTTGATAAAGAGAGTTTTTTTTTTCAATGGACATCAAGATTTACTGAGTCAGAAAGAGTTCTTCTCCTCTCTAGGTACATGGATATATAATACTTGCAGAACTCATAGATATCTTCCATTCCTTCTCTTCCATGTTATTCAGGAAAAGTAACAGAAGGCTGTAGCAAGAGCCATAAAATTGTAGCAGTTTTAGGCTCTGCTGAATAAACACTCCTTTCTTAGCAAATTTCACAGACAAATATTTACCCAACCTTTATTATATTACCCCAAGCATTACTGCCACGATAATAAAGAGAGGGCAAGCACATCAATTATAAACCAGAAGAAAGGAGAAGCTGTACTGACACAGAATTTCTACATGGTAAGTCGCCTGTATCTGCTCTTGCTCTGTGGCAGCCACATCCCTAAGGCAAAGGATGGCCTTCATGTTCATCAAAGTGCATGATCATGTGCTTAATTACTCCTGAATCTGGACACATCAACATCAGCTTTGCACGTTATTTTCTTCCAACGATACTTGTCAAAACCGTATGAAGTGGTGTTTAGTGGGAACTTAAGGTGCTTTGTTATCATACAAATGCTGCTGTTGAGTAGTTCTTTACTACAATTTTTACCTTTTTTTTTTTTAATATGGGAAATTGTGTATAGAATAGTGGATTCAGTACAAAACATGATGTGGATTATACACAGTCAGAAGTTATTTTCTGCTATATGCAGTGGACTTATTGCATTCTCGGGAACCAAAAATTTCATAACTGACCTGTTTAACAAACAGACGAATCACACCCAACAAAACTACTGTGATATTGCTGTGATGTTTATTCAGGATGTATAGTCCTCAGGAACATATTGTATAACTTTTCCTGGGCTTTGAAAAGCAACAGGACTTTGAAAAGCAGGTTAGTTAAACATGGGTGTTTTCTTACTTTATAGTCTGTGCTGAGCTGAAGGTTTTGATGACTGAAATGGTGCCTAAGCTAATTTGCTTAAGCCTGACACCTCTCTGTTCTCTTTGACTTTTTAGTCTTTTTCTCTCTGTACTAGAGAAGGGATTGAAGGAATAGGATTTCTGGCAAAAGACTTTGTCATACCCAGACTTTGAGACTGTATACAGAGGAAATCTGTTTCCTAGTCCTTTAAGGCCCTTACTAAAAAGAACATTGTGCTTAGCTGCATCATTATAAGCTAAAAGAGACTGTGATCCAAAATAGATTGAAAAATGTTTCTTTTCTGGTGCTGAAGCTTCAGATATTAAGATATCAGCATAATGTGCTTTAAAGTTTGCTTGTGGTCCTGTGAGAGAGAAAAAGTAATGGGTTTTTGAGAGATGTTGATGAGCAGTTCTATTTAGGGAGCAAGTGTGTATTTAGATGTTTATTGATAAGCAATATTGAATTACAATATATCATAGTTATACCTTTATTTATTCTTTTAAATAGGTAATACATTCCTGTTTTTAAATGATGCTGTATAGAGAAATATTACTTGTGTTTTGGGTGAGGTTGTTAAATATGTGAAAGGATACCCAGTGTTCATTTCCACAAGGAGGGACAGAATACATGGAAAGATAAATATAATGTTGTATGTCTGCTGAATTTGTGTCAGCTTGCTGGAAGAATTTAAAAGAAAAACAAATGAAGCTTATGCCTGACTTGTTCGTGTTTGAGAGCTGTGCATTTCCACACTAACAGATTGGAAATACTGGAAATATTGGTTGTTCAACTCCAGGGTAGAAGTTGTAGCACTGTAGATAGAGGATACTCAGAAGCTGGAGTCTTTGACTGTTCCAGCTTGCAGTTCCCCAGCTTGCAATTCTGACATCTCCCAGCCTAGGCAAGAGGAACAGACAAGGCAGTGTGCTAATGACCTCCTTGAGTTATAATTAGGCTGTCTTAATATTTCATTGATGCAGCCAACATGCTGTTTCATTCTGATGCAGCTCTGCTGTGCTTTTGCTTGTGATATCCAAGCAGGCAACAAAAGACATGCCAAAACCCAAGAGTAAATGTGGGAATAATTTAAGTAATGCAAGACTTGCCCCACTGGAACCATAGAGTAGCTTTTTCATGTTTCTGATTACCAAACAGCACTGTTTACATATTTTGATGCCTTTCTGTGATGCTTGTTTTTTTACCCCTGAAATAAATAAAAAAAGAGAAATTCTCCAGTACCATTCCCACCAGTACAAAGTGGCATTACTGCTTGCCTTGTTTTACTCTTTCCTCAGGGTCTGCTAATGGCCAGTTGGAGACAAGGTATTGGGCTGTGAGGTCTTATTGGTCTGAGCCAATGTAACTGTTATGATCCTGACCAGTGTTACTTTTCTGCACTGAAAAATTTGACTTTATTGTAAAGATTTTTCTCAGAAAAGTTGCAAGAATATCTGGGGGCTTGACTGTATCAACCCTGTTCTTCCATGCGTTTCTGATTTTGTTCTTCTAATTTGCTGAAATATGTGAGAGTTTGTTTGCTGAAAAAAAGAAAATTGAGTGGTTCAAGGGAAGGAAGTATTTTACTGGAGTTCTCCTATGTATTCAGAATTGTTTAGATGGTCAGAGATTTGCCAAGAGTTAATCATTTCTTGATGAGATGTTTTTCTTTAGGAAGTAGATGGCACGGCTTGGTCCAAGTTCCCTCTTGAATTTATGTTAATCATGTTATATAGAGAACTATTACTCTCAGCATGTACTTAAAATTAATATTCTTGCTAGTCTTTGTTAGGCTTGAATTAGGAGTTTTTACCTTTTTTGTGTCTACTCAGAAATGCTGTATCACCTTGTTTATAAGCCTTGCCTCACTGAATAATTTTCTGCCTGTATCTGCTGACTGTTAGGGAGCAAACAGACTCTTATGTTTGTTATTCTGAGTATTTCAAGTAAATTAGAGCATGGAGCTTCTTTAATTATCTTACTGAGAAACAGCTTTCCAAGTTTTCTTATTGTTTCTTATCAGTTTACACTTTGAATCTTTTCAGATTATCAACATCTTCTATAAAATGTGGGCAGTGTGAGAGGCAGTATTGCTATAATGGCTTTGTTAATATTTTATGCAATAAAAGCCCATTTTCCTCCTTCTCAAGAGAGTACTCCTTAATGGGTCTGGCCTTGTGGCGTTTCTTTTTGTTTTCTGATTGTTTCCCTCCTCTACACAGGTGTTTTGTTTTAAGGTATAAATAAAGCAAACAAAAGAAAAAACTTCTGCCACTAACTGATGGAGAAGCTCTGTTCTGATTGCGTGTGTTCACTTTCTACCCACATAGCCAACAGTTTTTTAGTAATGATTACTTAGACCGATGAAAGCTAACCTGGTTTTCTTTCATTTAAATGGAGTAAAGACATTCCCATTGGCTGTAAGCTAGGAAAGCAATGAGTAAGAACAAGAGAATAGTCCTTAACTTTCACGGACAGTTGCTTTTCAATGCAAGTATGAAAGTATTAACTTGGGAAGTGTTGGCTGGACAAGGCCTGTAATCAAACACTAAGCAATAAGAATAAAATACCAAATTTTAAGATAACTATGTGTGTTACCATTGCTTGTTCTGTCCATTAGGTGAGGCTTGCATCTTTTGTGAAAAGACAGCATGTAATCCTGCAGGTCGATTGTTATGCTACCTGTGCACAAGGAAAGGATGAGTAGCATATTTACTCATGGGTATTCTGTATGCTTCAGGTGGAGATATTTTTTTAAGTATTTTTTTGGAAGGAGACATGTATGACATTTCTTGCACGTAAATGAACACTGCTACCTCTGTTTAGCTGCCACAGAGTTTTGTAAAAGGAAGACATATATCACAAATATTACTCCAATACTTTAAAAATATTAATAATGAGGTGGAGAATTTTTTAGTTCAAAATATTTACTCAAGTTTCAAATAATTAGGAAAACCAAACCAACACGCAAAACCACAAAACTTTGAGATGAACTTTCTTCAACACTATTCAAAGATACAGGTATTAGATCAGCAATTGTTCTATAGATTGAGTTGCTAAAAACTGCAAAGTAAATTATAGGAATGCCAAGAAAATTTTCACTTGAGAGGTCATGTGAGAGGTATTCTGAGAGGGATTTATATTTTCATAAGATCTCTGGAAAAATGGATACATACTGGGATGAGCCAGCAGTGCGGCCAAGAAGGCCAGCTACATCCTGGCTTGTGACAGTGTAGCCAGCAGGATCAGGGATGTCATCACAGCCCTGTGCTCAGCATTGGTGAGGCTGCACCTCCAGTGCTGTGTCCAGTTCTGAGCCCCTTGCTACAGGAAAAGCATTGAGGTGCTAGAGCGTGTCCAAAGAAGGGCAATTCTAGACCACAAATCCTATGAGGAGCAGCTGAAGGAGGCGGGGGTGTTTAGCCTGGAGAAAAGAGGTGTGAGTAAATGAATCTCCTTTTACGTATTTGACGGAAAAAACCTACTGGTTTTGGAGTCTTCAGTACAGAGTAAAGTAGTTATAATCTGTTAGACTAATCAAAAGCAGCCCATGGAGTTCATTGCAAATAATACTTTAAAACAGATTGGAAGTGTTAATGTGTTTCGCTTTCTGCAATTACTGAAGAGAGAACTTTATTCTTTTGGAAAAAGAAAGGGACAATGAAATAGCTTTGAGAGTGTTGTTGGTTTAGATGAGAAATGACAGGAGACACATTAGATAAAAAACTGCTTAGATTTTTGTTTCTGAAATGAGAAAATAGTTCTTAATAAATGTTGAGAAAATTAACAAATTATGATCTGTATCTCGCCATGACCAGATTTGACCAATTCATTTGGGCTGCATAAAGCTATTGTGTATTTTGGAAAGAAGAAAAGTATTGTCTTAGTGAGCAAAACACAGTGTTGGAGTAGCAAGCATGGTGGTAGTCTAGACAGTTACCAGTTTTGTGATGTGAGGAGTTGGACATTTGGCATTTTCTGTATTTTCTGAAGTCTTCTAAAATGTAATCTAAAAGCTGCAGATCCATAGACCTGGTAAGAGCAGAGTGGGTTTGTCAGGGGAGGGCCCTCCTGTAGCTATTCCTGCCTTCCAGGTCAGGAAACTGAGGAGGTTGGTAGCAGGAGTGCAGATACCAAAGTACTGGTGCTATGTATTAAAATGTTTAAATGACTGAACTAATGGTGTGATTACATAATGTGCAAGTGTATTGTATTAATACTGTACATTTCTATTTCAATGATGGCAATGCCTGTGCAGCAGCAGCGCTTGTCTCTGCAACATGAGGAACACAAACAGGGATTTTCTTGTTCCTTTTTTCTTGTTTGGTGCTGGTTTCTAGAAGTACTTTGTAAACTACTTTCCGCACTGTCTCAGCTGGACTTCTCTCTTTCAGCTGCTGAACAGTTGCACTGAGTCTCATGTAGGTACCACAATGATTCCCTCATGCTCTCTAACCAACTGGTGGGGGGCTGGGCATTAATTAATGTTGTTATAAGTAATAGGGAGGTGAAAAAGATCACAAGGGGACAACAGAGTAAAAAAACCGACTGATTATCAGTGATTGTGAACTTTGCCTTTTATAAGCTGTGTGCTATTTTTAAATTGAGAATAACTCAGAGGGGAAAGAGGAAAATTTGCTTGCTTTTGCTGATAAAGGTTTGCTGTGTTCAATATTTCTTAGAGTCAGGATCCTAGTTTGGGGGGGGGGGGGGGGGGGAAGAAGACTCTTTTCATTTATACAGGTTTTATAATGAAATACCTGCGGCAGTCCCAGATAATAACAATCCCATGCTTTAGTGCCAGCAGAGGAGTGAGACGCTCTGAATGATGAAGAGGTAAAAGTTAACTACTGTTTTTCACTGCTTCACTCGCAGTAAGGACTGCCAGAAACTCCAGAGAGATGTGCTTTCAGAAATTGAGCACAAGGTATTTTCTGAAAACAAAACTTTCTCATGAAATCCCACCTTGGACAAACAAAACATTAGGTCTATTTGATAAAAATATTTTAAAGTCAACAACAAGCAAAGAGCAGGTTCACTTCACTGTTGGGGAAAAAAATACATATAATGCCTCAGGTGGTTAAGATAGCTCAATTTTTTGGTTAACAAGCAGAAATACAACTTTAAGAGCATACATAATTTTTCTATTAGTTTGAGAACCAGGAAAATTCACACATATAGTCTGACAGTATTTTGAGACTTTACTAAATGAGGATCTGACCCTTCAGTCTGCAAGTTTGTCTTATTTATGTAACTTTGAATGCAGATTTTATTTTAAGGAAGACTGACTCTTCTCAAATGTTCATAATTAGTTTAGGTACTTGACATTGGTAAAAAACTCATTGAATCAAAACCTTTAGAATGTCTGGAAAAAAATCCTATTAGATCATCAAATGTGGTTTTCTGCTGTTTCTCAGAGAGAGTGCGTTGATATTAAACTGTTGCTCAGCTTGATCTTATCCTAAGGGTTGGGGTGATCTAAAGATAATAACTTAAATTTTGAAGGTTTCACTGGGATATGAACCCATCATTCTCACCATCTATATTAATTTAATTACAGGGAGCTTTCTAAATCATGGGTAAATGCCTTCGAAGAAAATTATGGGTGAATATTATTGTGTTGGATGTGAACATATAAAGGCCATTTGAGAAGATAAATACCTTTTTCTTAAGGCTTGATTTTGTTACCTACATTTACAAACCATAAAAGTAACATTTATTCAAATGAATACTGTGGCGAAAGCACAATGACATTGCAGTATTAGGTAAAAAGAGAAAAGTATGTTTTATGGAATGATGTGAAATAACATCTCACATTTGCTAACAGTGGAAATTCATTAATTCTATTCAGTTCCAATTGCTTCCTCTTTTTCCACTTTGTTAAATTATGCAGTAGACATGTTAATTAATTAATTAATTGCAATATCAAGGCCCACTGGTTGATACCTTTTGCTTGTCTTTCTGTCCTTTGTGGGGACGGAGGCTGTGCCATATCTGCGAAAGTCATCCACGCTGTAATAAATTGTAAAATGTAGTGGTGCATGTGTAACCTTATATTCCATAGTGAAAAACATGTGCTTGTGATGCCTTCCTGTTGCTATGTACTGCACTTTTTGGGACATAATTTCAAGTTGGCTGAAATCCAGGCTTACTACAGAGTCAGTCATAACTGTGAAGCTGATGTTAAACCATTGGGATCAACCACGGGAGGGACTCTGAGGGTTTCTTTACTCTTGGAGAAAGAAAAGGAGGGCGGTACCCGGGTCTACTGTCAGTGTTGTAATACAGGCATTTAGATAAAATGTAACATCTGGCTGATTACCAAGCAGTTCGTTGTGCAGGTGCAGGGTTATTTTAGCAGTGTAATTATGCCAGGTTTTATTATTATTTTTATACTCCATTTAATTATAGAACAAGAACCTTACTAAATTAACTTTGCAGGAGAACGTAGATTTGTAGGATAGTTTGCAGTTTCTGCTCATTTTTACTCTGTGTTGTGTATAGCATTGCAGCATTGCTACTGTGTTGTGTTTTCAATGAAAAAAGAAACAAAAAAAAAACCTACTCTCTTTGTCAGTATGGTTGTAAGAAATCCTTAATAATTTAAATGGGGATTTTAAACCTCTGTATCTGTGTGTACAATACTACGTATCTCACTGACCTTCCTTAAAAGCAGAGTACTGCCACAAGCTGTGCCTGAGCTTAGGTATGGCCTCGTGGTCTTCTACGGTAAAGGACACAAATATTTCTGATGCAGAGTGGCAGAATCTTGCCACTAGAAATGACACCAATATCATCTCTTCTTTGCCTGCTGAGATATTCCCTTTGACATTCTCTTTACACTTTAGCTGCAGCAGAAAAATGGCAAAGGCTACAGCAGGAGGAAATGTCCCTCGATGGCTTTGGAGCAAACCTGAACCTATGACACAGGTTTAAGAGTTGAGTTCAGAAGTGAGGGGCTGTGTTTCACACATAGACATGTACTCCCTCAAGGCTGTGGTGTCTAGGTGCTTTGCTGAGCTGTAATTGTTTTCCCAAAACCTGTAGGGGAGGTAGAAGCAGCAGCAGCTTTCTCAGTACCCAGTCAAATCAAGTGACCTGGTTTTCTGTGCTTGGTGTCATGTAGAAGATAGGGCCAGTATGACAATAAGTAATTCTGCAGGACTTGTGCTTTCCTTCTGTCAAAGCCAGCCACTTTACTGCCAGTCTCTCAGACACCATAGCCAGATATCTTACCGAACCAAGCTGGCAGAAAAGCTTTTTTGGTCTTAAATTTCAGTGAAGTATATAAGATGGAAGAACTTTAGATTATTTCTGAATGCAGAAAGCAGGAAATATTTGCTTTAGCAGTATGTACTCCTTGTACTTCTCTTACCTTTGTGCCAGGCTTTCCAAACTCTGCACGATGCACTTGGTCACTTGCAAGTTCTGGGGAAACTGATGGACAGGATGTCTGTAGCACAGGAGCTGTTCAGGCACAAAAGATACAGAGGTATCAAGAGGGGCCCCATATTGAGGTCTGACAAGGTTAGGGGGAAAATCTGTACCTCCAATGCTGTACTAAAAGTCGGGTGATGCTGGGTTGCTTCAGAACATTTTGGGACTTGACTGCTGTTGAGGGTTGGAGATAGTTTGGTTTGTTCTGGTTTTGTTTTTGTTAATGTGTCTGTTCTATTTGGGGGATTTTTAAAGATAATTTAAACATATTTTTAATACAGTATATTATTAAATAGGCAAATCTACTCTTCAAAGTTTAGGAAGTCACATTGCTATTTAGCAAGAAGCTCACTTCAAAACATAACTGGCTGCTAAATAATAATAGAAGATAGAAAAAATCTGAAAGCAAATGAGAGATAAATGGTTGTATTTAAAATTATTTGAAAATTGCTGTCAGTGGTGTAATCTAAACTGGAATGCACAAAATGCTCTTGAGCCTTTCTGGTGGCTTTCAGCTCAAATGTCAGTCAGTCTACGCAGTAAACTGGTTCCACAAGATCTTTGTTATTTGAATTCTATCTGATTTCAAATTTTGTTATTCATGTCTCATAAATCTTCATAACATCCAAAACAGAAGATGTATTTGGAGCCAGGATTTAAAATCAATGCATTTTCTTTGAAAAATGTAGTAGAAATTAGTGTGGTAACTCTTCTAATCTGGCACTTTTGAGGATGTTGTGTTTCCTGACCTCTTTGATAAAAGGGTGTTTTTCAAAACTAATCTTCAGTTATTTTTAGCAGCTATATCTTTAATAACAATAAGAAATTGGACAGCTGTGGAAAATGAAAACAGGAGCTTTGGTCATTGAGACTGCTTCAGTGAGAAAGAGAGTGATCACTTTGTACAGCTCGCGCCGGCTGAATGCTGCAGGTAGAGAAATATGGCATCAAGAATCAGCAGTGAGAGTGAGAGAGGAGTGTGGTAAAAACATTTGACTTATCTTTATCGTGAGTAACATAAACCTTGGCTTACTTGTAATACTTGTTCTGTCTGCCTTCCAGTGTTTTTACTCCATATGTGAGCTCATATTTTACCTCCTGTAACTTGACTTATTGACCACTTCCAATTGCCTGAATTCATGCCTAACCTTCACTATTTGACTAAGGTTTCCAAAATGTTTCGTTCCCATCACTCTCAGCAGTTTTAATTGGCTATTCTGTCACTTTCAACATTGCACCTGGCTAGTATGTTTATTTTAGAGTGTATTTCTTTTGTGAAACATTGTAGGGACAGGGAGCTGAATATACCGACTTTTTTCTGGTAGCCTAAGGTTCACTGTGATTAAATGGGAAAAGCCTTTTTATAGATATTTCAGTGGAAAAATCCATAGTGGCGTTGTGCATTTGGGTTCTTATGAGGCTTTATGACTTACTTTTCAAACACAGCACTACTAAAAAGATGATCAGCCGAAATTTAGATTGGCTGAACTCAGCAGTTATTAGGCACAGAGGGTTTAAATAGAGTGGGATTCTTAAGATGAACACAATTGTTTAATTGAAAACAAGATGAAGAACTGTTTAATTCTTCATTCACTGTTTCTCACAGTACTTCAGTGGAGATTATATAGGGAAAAGTCCATTAAATCACCTCACAGAGTGTCTAAAGAAACAAAAGAATGATCAGTAGGCAGTGGCACTCTTTGCTTCAGGAACTTTTTCAGGCAACAAGTTAAAATTAGTTTAAAATATGGAGCTTTTTTATACTTATCTTGGTATATTCCCTGCTGTCTGTGAGGGAAAAAGCACATGGAAATAGAGGATAAATCTGCTCATTATATCTAATGTGAAGTGGAGAGAAAGTTAATGCTTTTATCCAGTTTGTATTCCATAATGAGATCCAAACTGTCTGGTGTCTTTTTTCAGAATAGTGTGCTAATGTCTCTTTAAAGACCATTTGAGAATCTAGTTGAAGACAAATGGGGCTCAAGTGAAGATGGAAGGTTCTGCACCCAGCCACGGTGCCGAATAGGTATTTCATGGTTTCTGTGCAAGTGAAGGAAGTATAAGAATGGGAATTGGATGACTGGGGAGTCCATGTGTGTGCCATGGTACATAGAATCCTAGAACTGTTTAGGTTGAAAAAGACCTCTGGCATCATGGAGTGGTACTGTTAACCCAGCACTGCCAAGTCTTTTGCTAAGCCATGTCCCCAAGTGACACATTAACACATTTTTTTAAAATACCTCCAGGAATGGTGACTCAATCACTTCCCTGGACGGTCTGATCCAATGCATGGTAACACACACTCAGTGAAGAAATTTTTCCTAATGTCAAAGCTAAACCTTCTCTGGTGTAACTTGAGGCTGTTTCCCTTTATCCTATCACTTGTGATTTGGGAGAAGAGACTGACACCCACAACAGAGGTGTATGATATATGATTAAAAATATACTATATATTTACATATGATATATGCAGATGTAGGCATGACAGGGTTTGTTTTATGGCTGGACTCAGTGATCTTAAAGGTCTTTTCCAAAGTAAATTATTCTGTGTGGAGTCAGGTCCTTAACCCTTTTTCAGTGTAGATGGTACCTTGCTTTGTGAATGGCCCAGTTACGTCCCTTGGGGAAAAGAAATGGTGTTTGTCAGAGTGGCAAAATCTTGTTCCTGGTGTCCAAACCTGTGACATATATTGTTTACTTTATCACTGCTTCCTTTTGTAATTGATCTGAAAGTTCACCTGTTGCAGAAAAATGACACATGGTTGATGGCCTGTATCTGTGGAAACTATCTGGGAGCTATTGTGAAGGCTGGTAAGGCTTTAGCTGGTAAAGATGTAATCTCATGACTGGGAGAGCAACTGCAATCTGAGAGGTAGAATGGAGGTCTTAAAAAAATAAAAGAAACATTACAGAATGCCTGATGAAATCAGATAAAGCTGTGATTTATTTCACATGGAAAAGAATAAGGTGTTGATGTTTGTGTTTGACTGCAGTTTTTCTGAAATATTTTCAAACAAACACTGGTTTGGTTTTTTTTACTTTGCAATCTGGCATTTCTTGATAGCTGTGTCTGAAATTAAATATATTGGATGGTTCCTCCCTACTGCCATCTTACAACATTTAGAGGAAAGGTAAATGAGGGTGCAGTAAAGGTCACATTTGAATTTTGCCCTCAAGTGTCAGGCTCTCCTGAGAAATACCATTTATACAAGTAGGAAGTGTTCTATATGTTTAAAATGGTTTCATGAAAAATTTGGTCTTCAATTGTAAAAATTTTAATGAACTCAGATGATCTGAATTCAGCTACTCTTGTCATGCAGCAGCTGTGAGTGGAAGCATGATCTTAAGTTATATTGAAGCAAATTCATTTAAGCACTAAAAGGATGTAAAAACAACCCCAAACAAAAATTAAGAACCAAAACCAACAAGAGCAAAAAAGCCCTGCAACATCTCAGCACAAAAAAAGCTCTATGTTGTTGACAAAAAACATTTCCTTGACTGAGGAAAGAGCTATGAAGTAGTGTATTTAAATGATTTTACCTATACAATCAAAAGATAGTCTTAGGAAAGAAACCTAAGACTGAAGGAAGAAAGCAATTAGGGCACCAGTAGGATTTGTGCTCTCAACAAAACAGAGCTTTTTTGAAATCATTCAGAGAAAGCACAGGAGATGGCCCACAGCCTTTTGGAACTGCTGTTTGGAATGTTTCTCAGGTTCCTGACTGGACCCTGGTTTCCAACTGAGTTTGATGGGAGAGACTGAAAATCCAGGGAAGTTACAGCATTGATCAGTGGCCTTGTACACAAAGTCCTCTCTATGAGCAGATATCAGTGAGTGTTGAAGGTCAGGGTCAGTCCCATTCGAATGTGATAGGCATAAATCCAATTTAACTGTTCTTTGAACACTTAAGAGCCTCTCTCACAGGTCTCCCATGAATTTTTTTATTTCAGCTGAAATTGGATGCTGATTTGCATCTGAGGCATTGGGATAAGGGATCATCATTAATATCTCCCTAGACATTTAGAATTAGCCACTAAAAGCTTGAAAATTTCCAAAGCATTAGGCAGTAGCTGTTGCTGTTGGAGACACCACCTTTCTGCTTATAATTCTGAAAGTTACTGAGCATTTGATCATTGTGATGAATGGCATGGAGGTGGGCTTTTCAAAATATTGACTGATCATATTTTGAAATTTGTTTGCAATGCTATTGCTATTGAGAGCAAAAAGAGATGCCACCCATTCCGAAAGGACTACATGGGCATTTTAGAGTCTTAAAATGCATAACTGAAAATAACTTTTCATTTAAAAAAGAATAATCTCCTTTAAAAATAAAGCTCTTTGATGTAAAACTAAATTAAATAGATAAATCTTTCTACCAGAACAGGGCAAAGAGAAAGCATGTTTTATTCATGTAGCAAGCTGCTATTTTACATTGATGCAAATAAAACTACATGTGAACGAACAGCTGCTCTCCAACAGATTGCTGCATCTCACATTCTGCGAAGGGAGCACAGCTGGAGAAATCTGCAGAACATTTTTATCTGTAAATCAAACATAAACTAGGAAAGCATATACTGTACTTATAAAAGCATCAATGTTTGCAAAGGGTTTCCCCATGCTGTATGTAGGGAAAATGGATTTCGTTTTTAGGCTGTCTTCTGCAAAATATCTGGCCAACCACTAATTTCCAAGGTATCAATTCTTAGCTCAAGCACTTCACTGTCTGTCGGTGTCTTGCAGATGTTTTACTGGGATTAAACAGGCTTACATTTTCTCTGACAGAATGTGAGCGTGAATACCATTTTTACTTGAAGGCGTGTTATATCCTTCCTTTGAGGAAGATGCTGACCTAGGGTGATCAACAGGTACCCAAAGAAATCCTTATGTTGTCTCTAAGAGAAGACATTTCTGACTCAGTCAAGTAAGTTTTCTGCTTCTCAGTAAGTTTGCTGTTTCTTTTGTTATTTGAGAAGATAAATTTCTTTCTTCTAGTACATAGTTCAGACCTTTGAGGAAAGCCATAGGCCCTGGATGTGTTTCTAAAGGGGTGAGGAAGAATTGAAGCCTAATAATTTTCTTAACGTTAAAGTTAGAAGTAACATCTTTTGCCTTAATTGATTAAATAAATCCTGAAAACCACTGAGTAATAAAGTGGGAAATAGAACTAGTATCTACCTTATTGTTTTTTGATCTCTCCTCCCCAAATAATCACTTGTTACAAGAGAGGGGTAAAACACTTGCTCATCAACCCTGACCATGGTGCTGTGTGTCAGTGTTACCATTTTCACTGGTGCTACTTTGTCGGCTGAGCCAGGAGCCGGCATGGGAAATGATGAGAAGTGAGCTATCTGAGGTAGTTGAATGTATAAACTTGAGAGGCCATTAGACTTGTAGGTAAAAGAGAAATCAGTGTATTAAGCTTTTGTACAGGAATTGCTGAAGGCAGAATAGACTGAAGCATAAAAACCTATCAATTCTTTATGGAAAAAGAAACAACAAACTCAAACCATTCAGCTGTTCTTCTGAGCTGGACTCTTCATCATTTAATGCACTAACAGAAAACACAGGCAAATTTGCATATGAGATACAGTATAAAAGAAATGTACAGTATTCTGTTTGAAGGGTTGTAAATCATTGCATTGTTTACAGCAATGAACTCCCTGGCCGGATGTTGATTATGCTTAAATATTTACATAACTCCCAGCAGCAGTTAACAGCTTTGACTGAAAGAAAATCATCTTTCTAGTGATTCAAAGGATTTGCCCTTCATTTATCTTTCATTGTTTGTTTTTGGTTTTATCGGGTTTGGGGTTGGGTTTGGTTATGTTTTGTTGATTGGTTGGTCCTTGTTGTTGTTGTGTGGGGTTGGTTGGGGTTTTTTGCTTGTTTTTCTTTTGGTTTTGGTTTTCTTGATATACCAGGTAACATTTAGCTCTTTGTAGCTTGAAATGCTTGTTTTAATTTTCTAGATCAGTGCTCTAAGTGCTTGTAAGTGCTGAAGGGGCCTGATTCAGCAAAGCATCCTAACAGTACATGTAAGCTTTGCTGCCTCAGGAATATTGCATAGAATACTACAAACCTATTTAGTTCAAACAGTTCAAAAAGTGTTATTGAAGTCAGTGCCTGATGATCAGGTCCAGTTCTTTCCCTTGAACTAGAAATTATTTCTTTCTACATCATGGTGTGAAACAATTGCTTTTGTCCTTTGCAGTTTGGTTAGTGGCTCTGGCGCTGTGACAATTCATTCACTCCTGTCCTTTGATTGTTTGGGTATGCCTTAATTTCTTGTAAATAATGTTTATTTTGTGTGTATGCTTGGTAACTTCTATGCTTCCATGTTTAGCGGAGAGATGTAAAATTCCTCCTTTCTATGGAAACAGCCATTAACGTGATTATGAATTTACATAATCTGGAATGTAGCTTTTTGGGAGATGGAGATATGTCAAGAAATCTTTCAAGCAAAATAAAAATTACTAATGGGATGAAAATTAAAATGTCTCCAGTGGTGAAAGAGAGTGTGCATTTGCTGGGTGTGTTTCATTTGTCATTAGGGGTTTGTTCTTTTCTAACTTCTTTAACTTGTAATGAAACTTTTATTGTTTAAATACTGCTTTAATTTCCGGTTAAAACAAAGCAAGTACAGCTGTAATGAAGCTTTATCTGCGAAGAGTGGTTTTGAGTCATAAATTTCTTTATTGGAGGTACTACAACTTAGTTTTTATTTTACTGTGGCACACTTTTATCTACATTAAAAACAATCTGATCTGTAATATTTCATGTTCAGGCATTGCTTCCTGAATAACAGACTAACTTTGTTATTAAAGAGAGCAGCTGAAGTATATAAAATAGAAACCTAGAAAGGAAGCCCCCATGGAAAAATATTAGCAGTTTTTACAGTCACATTAAACTAGATACAGATAAATTGCTTTGGTTTTCCCCCACGTAGATTAGAGCTTTCAGTTCTAAGGGTATCAAAACCCAAGATGAAACATGCTAGCAATAATGGTGGAGTATATAAAAGCCATTTAAATGCTCAAAACTTATCTTGTGATACTGATGTGTTCCCTGACTCTACTTTTATATAAAGTAATTCCAACTCTGACTTTAAAAAGTGACTAGAAAAATCTTAATTTAAATGAACTAGACTTGTTAAACTGAAATTACTTAGGCTGATTACATTGCAATTGGCTGCTTATTGTAGCTCTGAACTCCCAGAAATGGCAATGAAGCCCTATACTGCTTTATTACGCATTCTAACATAGTTACGGCTTGTGTTTATTATGAGTTCTCTTAGTCACAGAGAGTGCAATATATTTTCATCCCATTTAATTCTGGGGAAGGAGGAAAGGGAAATGATGTCTGATACTGAAGCAGCTTTCAGCCATAAGAGAAAAATGAAAGGTGCAATATTTTGTGAATCAGTCAGTTAAGTAGTTGCTAAATGCAGATTTGAAGTTGAGTGTTTGGAGTGTGAGCTTTTGTTTCTGTTTGCATGTTTGTTGGTTTGGGGTTTTTCAATCTTGCAATCAGGTCTGTGGTGACTGAAGCAATATCCCAATTATTTATTAAGTAAAATATTGCAGTACCTTGCAACACTGTTCTTTTGCAGTCAGAATTGAGTACTGTACCATCCTCCTTTACACAGTCAGAACAATAGATACATTATTTTTAAAACAATTCATTCAATACAGATTGCTCCTGGAGGATGAAGATAATTTCGTGTTGACATTGTGGAGGCATGCTTGATCATAAATGAAAAATAGAACAAAATAATTTTTCATCAAACTAATCTTTGCTTTTAAGGTGACATTTTCCTTTAAGAGAAAAATTGAAGGCTGTTAGGGTAAAAGAATAACTGGCTTATTTTGGTACCAACAGGGAAAGCAAAATTGTTTCAAAAGTTAAAATTGAAGAGGTATAACAGTGAGGTAACTTGATATCTTACTCAGGCAAATATGTAATTATCACATTCTGACTTCATTTTGAACTGTTTATTCTTCACAGCCTGCCTCACATTCTGATGCAAAATGGAGGATTTTTCTGCTCAGATTTTATGGGCCAAAGCAGAAGGTTTTCTTAAAAACAAAATGGAAATAAGCATTTGTAAGTTTTAACTGAGCTGAAGCTACCTTCAAAGGGCATGGTGCAGTTACCCTAAAATAAATTTTAAAAAAAGAAAAGCATAGGATAATTTTTCTTGATTCACCTCATAGCCATCCCGGTGCACAGAAATCAAATCATTACTTTTGCATTTGTGCCTTACTTTGAGAAACATTAAATGGTTTTGAGCTATTTTTAGGAGTAATGGGCCATAACATAGCCCTAGTAGAAATTACAAACAGAGATTTATTCTGCAAGCAGCACCACACATTTATTTTAAGTTTTCGGAACACATGAAAATACTAAAGGGAACTGAACGATGCATCTTTCACATCTGTCGTGTGCAAGTAGACAATAAAAAACAGGTTATTATACATGGAACTTTACTTTTTAAAGTGTAGCTCCATCCAGTAACTAAATGACATGTGAGTTAGTCTTCTGGAGGAAGACCAAATCAATGCTTCAAACAAAAACCACGGTGTTTCTGCCTCCTTTTCTCAAACCAAGAAACAACCCAAGAGCTTGCCTTTGACTCAGACCAATGAGATTAGGATTAAACCCACTGCAAAGGGTTTAGTTTCTAGGTACTGAGTACAAAGAGAATGAGTAAATCATTGGGTGTTGTCATGCAAATGGAGTTGCAGGTGCTTTCCAGAAGGCATTGTGTGATGTGCGTCTCATGAGTTTCCTTGTCGTGTAGGAAACTTCAGGATGGTCCCACAAGGCTGGTTTTAGGGAATGTACAGCATCAGGATGGTAAAAGACACGCCAAGAGCTGGGTGTGCACTGCGTGTCGTGCTCACAAGAGCATGGAATATATGGTGCTAGCAGAGGCTTGGGACTGACTGCAAGCAAACCTGATTTAAAATTTGATACCTAGGACAGAGACAAGAGCATCTGGGTTTGGGTTTGAAATAATGTATTAAGCAGGAGTGGGAGTGGAAAAAAAATAAGAGCAACAGTAACAACCTTCAGTTAAAATATATTAGTGTAATTAAAGGATATGAATTATAAATACACAGTATGGTAAGTAGTAAGAGAAAAAAACACCTCATAGGCCCTCCAGAGGCACTGTTGGCATAACTGTAGGTACAGACGTTGTGTTTTATCATGGTTAATGTTCTAGATATAAAAGAATCATAGGCTTTAAGAGAAGGGCAGAGTGACCTCATTTATTTTGTGATTACCAGTTGTCCTGAGATAGGTGGATTTATTGTGTTTTTTTGAAAATGTTAATAGAGTTTGGACTTGCCAGCTTCACCCTGTCTGAACAAAACAGATATGTATAGGGACGTTGATGCATTACTGGTTTTAAATAAAAACTGGAAGATGAAATGTGTTTTTAAAATACTTCACCCTTTTTTCCTTCACCACCACTCTGTCAGAAAACAGGAAACCTGACCACTTTAAGGTGTCTTTTATATTTAGTGATATTCTGTGCTTCCTTCGTTGGAGGATCATACCTAATCAAAGAATTTAAGAATGCAATTATACACTGTACATAATTCCCATTTATTCCCTTTTTTTTAAGTTGTCTTTTACTGTCATTCCCCTTAATTAACTTTAACTTTTTATTATTATGTATCTTGCTTAATCAAGACAACAGTTGCCCACAAGAGATTGCAATGTTAGATGAATCTGCTAGATTACATTAGTGTGTTGCTCATATTACATGAAGTCTTATACCAATATATGATATTTTTATTTGGAGTAAGCATCTGGCATAAAGCCAGGAAGACACTGTGCCAAAACAAGTGTCGTTCTAATAAGGTGTCAGAGCAATTTCTTCACAGATTGATTTTCTTTTTTCTAGCTTCTTATCTTTCGTTTATCTCCTGTTTTGATTAGGTTCTTCCAGTTACAATTTCCCTGTTGTCTTCTTTGCAGAATATAAACATTCAAAATAAACTTCTGAAGCCTTCTTGCTGTGGTGGAGGTTTCAAAAGGCAAACTGAATTTACAGTGGCCAAAAAAATACTGCCTATAACCACAACATAGATCTGCGTTATGCTTCATTAGCTTTCTGTAGCCAGTGTTCAACAAACACTTCTGTGCATGTCAAGGTTTGCTTATATAGAAGGGCCTTTCTTAATGCAACACAGTTAATTATATGAAGTGACAGAAAGCATGTGGTTCTGTTCAAGGGCTTGCCTTTTTGTCTTCCTTGTAAAAGTTTGCTCTCTTTTGTACTCAGCTTTCAGATGATTGAAAGAGGAATAAAGATATTACAGGAAAGGACTCCTGTACAATTAATTGTCAGACCTCAATTTAAAAGAAGGAGCAAGTTGGTTCTCTCTTTGCTTCTTTCTGTTCCCAGGGATATAATTGGGAATGTCTCAGAATGAAATTCATTCAGCAAGGGAACATGGTGTATTCATGATTTGCTTTCTCCTAAAGGTATGCAGGGGCATCCTGTGTGATTTACTTTTGTTTCATTAGGACAGACTGACTCAAGTTGGGACATCTCTGATGAGACTGATTTGGCATAATGAGAGTGAATGGAGGTGACTATGGTCCAATTGGGTTATTTTATTATTGCATTTAATGAAGACACATTATGCCTTGGTACGAGTGCCAAGGGGTAAAAGTGCAATTATCCAAGTCTTAAGTAAGGAAGAAATTTCAGACTTTGGCCATTTAATGTAGTTTCTAGATAAAGGTTAACAAAAGGAAATTATTATTTTTCTATTTATTATTTTGTTTTCCTTTGGTGTCCTGAATTTATCTATATATGCATGTATTTATTTATCTATATTTATTTATCTATATATGTATTTATCTATATATGCATGTCTGAGCTGAAATCTGTATGTGCTATAAATATCAAGTTGCCTCGGTCAGGACAACAGCTGTCCCCTGAGGATTCTCTGTGAGTTCGTAAGATTAAAGGTTTTCCCATTTATTTATTGAAAAGTTTAATTAGTTCTGGATGTCTCAGGCATATTTGCAATTTGTTGAGTTCCAGTGCACTTGCCAAAAAAACAATAGAAGAGTCAGACATTCATCAAATGGGCAAAAGCTCCAGCTGTGATGAAGAATGTAGAAATAAGACAAAACTGGACATCATTATCCTATCCTTACACTTCAGATATTTGCAGTTTATCTGAAGTGGATCTTAATCAGCCCTGACTGGAGATTTTCAGTAACAAACCAGTGACATTTTTATCCCTCTGTTGAAAACACTAGGCAGAGTTATTTACACTGAAAAAGTGTCAAAATTATGGCAAGAACCTCAACAAAGCAGTGAGCAGCAGGAAGTACAGGATGTTAGAAGAGTTCTCCCCAAAATCATAAATATAAATAGTAAATATAAAAAGTAAATAAAGTATTTTGGGGTGTTGGATCTACTACTTTTCTTGTAGTGATCCAGCACCACTGAGAGCTCTTTAGTAAGGAATAGTCACTATGCAGAAGGTCTAGGTGCTGAAGTGTCTGGTAGTTAGAATCATCTCTCTCAAATTGAAAATACTTGCCTTATAATGTTGGAGGATTGTCAGTCTAGTTTTATCTCCTGTTAATAACTGGACTAAAATCAAGTGCTCTGTTACTTTGGCAGCAGCACCAGTTGCTTGCTCCACCTAAAACATGATGGGAGCTGTTGATGTAATTGATGATGTACTTTGGCAAATCAACTCAGGGTAGAAAAGGAACCCTAGGATGATGCTCAGTGTGGGTGACCAGTGCACAAACCAGTGCTGCTGCTTAGTTTTGTATGTAAAAGAACTTTGTGTTGGTGATCATTTATCATTAGATCAAAGGAAAATATTTGTTGTCAGGTATTGCTTCTGGGAGTGCAGTACTTGCTCCAGGGAAGCAAGTGTGGTTGGAAACCAAAAGGGGTGAAGGATGGCTCAAGGAATAAGGCAGAAAGGTAGGTGTGATTCCTCTGTTGGTCAAGGACTGACTTGACTGTTCCCATGGCAACAGAGCTCAGTGCTCTCCTTAGGCAGCTGCTGATTACACTTTGAATTCTATTTGCATTCATGATTAAGGAGGAGTATAAAAGGACTGAGGTAAAGAATTAAAAAAGCAATAAGAGGATAAAAGACCTTTCAATAAGTGTTCCTTAGAAGCTTTAATTTAAAAAGTAGAAGGAGGAGGAGGGAAAGAAACAGAGATGGAAAATGATGGCAAAATTTTAGAAATTTTTATTAACTAGGTGAATTACTGTTTCAAGAAGTATAGGAAGAATTACTAACATCTGTGAACTTACATTTCATAACTTTATGCCATGGAAAAAATAGATTTTTTTCATTATAGGGAAAGATACTGTTCTTCAGTATAAAGAATTTGATCTAAAACTGTATTTAAGTGAAAGATTTACCTTTTGTTAAGACATCAGGAGTCATCATTCCTGGCAGTGTTCAAGAAACAGCTGGATGTGGCACTCAGTGCCATGGTCTATTTGACAAGGTGGTGATCAATCAAAGCCTGGGCTTGATGATCTTTGAGGTATTTCCCAGCCTGACTGATTCTTTGATCCTGTGATCTTGGGCTTTTCAGACCTGACTTGATATTCCATAAGGCTGCTCTGATCATGGCTGTCATCCTGTGTTTTACTGTGCATCATCATACTGTTTTTATCAATAATCACAAACTTCTGTATAACACACGTCAAGTGTATACTGAGTTTGTTGCACCCATGTGAAGAGGAAAATGCCACCACTGCTATTCAGAAGCAATGGTAGTTTATAAAAGTCTCCTCTTCCACTCTTAATAGTTGATGGGCAATTTAGTCGAATTTCTGATGCCACTGAAACAGAATACAGATTTTGGCATTTCAGATATACTCTGGAATACGTCACCATGGAGTTTTTTTACATTCCTTCTACTAAAATAAGACTTTACAAGTAGAGTTTGACAGTAATCAAACAAAAAAGAGGGAGGTTGTTGATAGGAACAGGATTTATAAAAAAAAGAGAGAGCCATTGCCGTCAGTAGAACTAAGTTTTCTCTACGAATCTTCATCTTCTTCTAAGCGCTGCATTTTTCATGACAATTGATGTGTTTATATGCCATTAATGACACCAAGTTAAACAATTGCAAAACATTGCAACATACAATAACACAGATAGATAGTGTATTTGTTATTGCTGAAATGCTACAGGGTTTCGTACAGGATGTCATACCCAAAACCAGAAATGTGACTCGAAACAGTTGCTTTGTCCAATTTCTATCTGCTTTTGTCTTTCGAGTCTCTTTCTAGCCAAGTATTTTCTAGATGGTAGCCACTTTCATAGCTACATGTGCCATGGTTCAAACTGCCATGGACACGAGCAAAGTGAGAGAGTTCTCCTGCTGAATCAAATACCTGTGGAGAAATAGTTGGTTATGCTGAGAGGCAGCCTGTGAATATCCACACAGAAGAAGGGAAGTTTGAGACTTTGTACCCATACTTTGCCCCACGCTGAGAGACACTTGACTGTGGATATTGCTTTCAGTCTTTTCTGTATTTCTAGCCTGCTCTGTGTTTGGTAGGCACTGTGTGTTCAAAGGAAGAGCTGGTTACGTGTAACTTCTTGAGGCGAAGAGAGTTGTGGCTGTTTGATGGTGTGATCATGGTTAACAGGTATTTGTAAGTTCTGGTACATGGATCCCCTGGAGTGGCTCCAGCAGAGGGCAACAAAGATGATGAGGGGACAGGAGCATTTCTCTCACAAGGAAAGGCTGAGGTGTCAAGAGGATGGTTCAGTTCCAGAAACACTTCCTGTTAAAAACTGTTTATGGATTGAGCCAGCCTTTATGTTTAACGCTAATTGTCCAAGCCTTTAAGCTAAGATACCTTGATTTGTTGTAGACGTACCACATATTTAATGTCTCTTTCCCTTTTCCTGTAGTATTTGGGGGTTTGATCCTGAAAGATTTCATGTTGTTTCTTTTATTTTTATTTTTTTTATTGAAACCCTTGGCTATTATGTCAAAAGATTATTTAAACTTTAAAAGGGTACTCAGCAGGAAATAATGAAAAAATAGATATTGAGAAGATGAGTGAGAAAAAAAAACTGTGGAGAATATAATTTTTCACTGCTGAAACTCATTACCAATGTGGAAGAGATCTGTGGTGAGCTGAGCATTTCTAGTAGAAAATGTCAGAATTCTATTTAAGTGAGATTTGTTACAATACGCACAATGAACATGAATGTTTACTGCCACCGAGCTGTGGTAAATAGTGACTGAGCAGTGGAACAGATTGCCCAGAGAGGTTATGGATTCTCCCTCCCTGGACATTTTCAAGAACCGTCTGGATGCAATCCTGTGCCATGTGCTGTGTGCAGGATGACCCTGCTTGAGCAGGGAGTTTGGACCAGATGACACACTGTGAGCCTTTCCAACCTGACCCATTCTGTGATTCTGTGTCTGCCAGTTAAGCTAAAGAAAAAACACAGATTGCCTTAAAAATAAGGCATTTCAATAAATGTTTCCCATTGCTGGATAAGGAATCTCTTCGTGTACTAATTTCTGGAGCGAACGAAAAGGTTTTCTGTGCTTTAAATGAATTGAAATTGATGTGGTTTGAATTATTGGAGATGTACACTTGCATGCATGAATGTGATAAAAATAACCGAATAGAGCACATAAATGCTTGAGTAATGCATGTTGTAATTGTAATGCCTGGCTCTAGCACTTACAAAATTATTGCAATATACATGAACGGAAGGACATATTTTTAAATTTGTGGCCAAAATGGACTGCAGTCAAATTTGAGCTAGCTAAAGCTTTTGGAAAAAGTTCAGGTAGTTGGCAAGCCATAAGCTGGCTGTTAATGAATGCAGGATATACTGCCATCTTCTTCTGGCCATGGGGATGATTCTTTCTGCACTTTGATTTTCGTGTAGTTTTTTGAAAATATATATGTTTACTTGGTTATATTCCTCTCAACTCCCCTCCCCCGCCCCAAAAGTCTGTTTTTAAAAGAAAAATATTTGTCTGTCATTCTGGCAAGGAATCTATTACATTTTTTCACATCTTGGTGGGTGTGGTGTGGTGTTTGAGAACTGCATTTTCATGAGAGTTAATATGTCTTGGCTTGGCAACATTTTTTAAAAATTTTGTTTCTTGTAGCCTAGATGTTATGAGAATATATTATCTAGACACCCCTACTCCTTGGATATCACTTGTTCTGAGAAGTGAACATTTCTTATATGCTGTAAAAGTGGGACATTTTGACAAATCATTGTATATGATGAACAAGGCGCGCTCTGATATCTGCAAGTCATTGGCAAGCCCGGGTCCTAGAGGTTGCTGGTTCCAGCAGTCCCTCCCCCCTGTCCCAAGCTGGCAAATGTGATGGAGTAGGAAGCTAATGCCTCTACCAGAGCAGCTTGCTCTTAAATTATAATGGATTGATTGGCCTGCACGCAGGCCAACTGCCATTCTCATGAGTTGCTATGTTGTGGGTTTTGCCCAGATGATCTAATAGAGCATTTGTAACTAATAAGCATTTACATAAATTTTTTTTCTCAGTTTGTTTTTTCCCACTCTTAAGCTAAAAATCAACTCATCATTCTGGTTTTTTTGTTGTTTTTTTTGTTTTGGTTTGGTTTGGTTTTTTTTTTTTAAGGGATGCAATATTTTTGCTCTCTATTTTCTCAGTGATAAGGCTACTATGGTGCTTGTGGTCAAACATCAGTCACTGTTTCCTACAGAGAAAATTTTTCTCCTGAAGTCAGATTTGACACATCATGGCCAGCCACCTCATAGCCAGTGAGTGAGCAAGAGCACTCACTGTCTCTGTTTGCTCTGCAGGGGGATGTTATCTAGAGAGATCGCCTTGGCACGTCACTTCTCTGTGGTACCAAAAAGAACTTATAAATAGAAGACCTATTTCTCTATTCACTCCTGGCTAAAACAACACAGTGTCTTGTGTATGTGTTTTGGGTTTGGGGTTGTTTTTTTGACAGCTTCTTAGCACTTTCCAGCTGATGATTTGCACAGTTCCCCTATTCTGGGCTATTTAGTCAACGTGATGGCTCTCGGGTAGCTGCTGATGTGGGCTGTCATCATGATCTGACATTTCCTTAGTGGAGCTAACAGGAAGTATGCTTCTGTAAAGGCCATGAAATTTGGGGCCCCCTGCTTGCTTTCCTTATAAATCTGAGAATATTGATTCCTCTAAAGCCTCTCAACAATGCCAGCGGGAGTGGGGGAAAAAAATAAACATTTTCTTCCCTGCTTCACTTTTTTTCTTATCTCTGTCTCTCTCAACCTGCTGAAGTTGTTTAGATGTGTGGGTTTTTAACAAACATTCCCTTTGTAAGTTCTTGCTAGAGATGTTTTAAAGGAGTAAGCATGGCAGTACCTTGCAATCATTTAAGGAATCATTATAAAAAAATAAAGATGAATTTCTGATTCTTTTTTTAAGGTTTTTTAAATAAATGCATTTAGACTAGGAACATGCCGAAACCACTTAGAAGCATAAATATTCCTTGTGCAAGGGTTTGTTTTGGAAGCAGGCAGAAAAGGTGCTGTTCTGAGGTTCAGTGTCTAGGCTTGCTTTTGATGAAAGAAGGATGGCAAAGAAGTAAGGTGACAAGAAAGTTTTAATTAAATGTGACATTTTTAAGGATGATCTGAAGGGTTAGATCTTATTCAATGACTCAGCAACCTGAAAAGGTCTGAGTGTAGTAAGTAAGGAGGAAACCAACCTTGATGTTATTATCCCCTGCTTCCTGAGGGATAACCAGGAGTGATGAAGCCTCTCTGTTAGGATTAGAAGCAGTTTTACCTCCAGCAAGCTAATATGATTCTCCTGATGTTACACAGTGCTTTACTTAACCTCAAAGTACTGAGCAGTATATCCCAATTGATACAGAACAGTACTATCAGGTAGGTTTACTAGTTCTCTTATCTTTCTAGTTAGTGTAATTGGATAAGGCAGCTTTCCCCCAGGAAAAATGGTACCAAGGAAAAAGAGGGCAAATGAAAGCGTAGTAGATTTTTTTAACAATTCCATAGCAGTGTGCGGTTCCATTTGCTTATGCTAGCTTTGAAATTGCCCCAGTTTATCCACTTAGAAGAAATTAATTATTGCCAATGGAAATCACACTGGTTTTACATTACATGTAAAAATGGAGCTATTGTGGATGCCCCAGCAGAGCCTATTTAAAAATACTTATGCAGGCCCACAATGGATTCTTTTTGCCCAGAGTTGCCTGGCAGGGTAACATGTTGAAATGATGTAAAATATTTGGTTTTCTGTTTATATTTTCTGAGATTTTTTTGGTTTCCCCTCATCTTAGATAAGTGCCATGAATATTATTTCTAGCTTATTGCAGGATGACCCTGGTTCAGTCTTTCATTACTGCAGCATTTTCAGTCTAGAAAAATAAATACTTACTGATCCTTTTAGCTTCTTTCAATTTCTGCCGCACTCTTTCAGTAAATATAGAGAAGATTTCAATTTTTTTGTGTTTTTAATGTTTTTGACAGCGAATCTTTTAGCTGTATTTGTGTTGTGCAGATGCAAAGCAATAGAAAATACTGAAATCTCAAAAATGTAGGTGAAGTAAATTGTCTCCCATGCAACTCTAAGTTCAATATCTGTTATCACTGTCTCATTAATAGAGCTGTGTGTGCTCATTTGTGGTCCCTGCTTAAAAGCATGTCTGTCTCATAAAATTCAGAAGCCAAGAAATTTCAGTTCAGCAAAGGATAAAAGCATAGTAGATTTAGAGGAAGTATGGAATGGATTCCTGTAACTACCAAAAATGAGGCTTTATATGTGTATTTTATATATATGTATTTATTTTTATTCTAATTAGCGTGGCACGAGGTGTCCCTAGTTTCTGTAAGAGGTTTTTTGGTATGGGAAGAAATGCTCTAAGTGTTTTATTTTCAGATCTAATCCTGAAAGTATTGGTGGGGTGGGTGGTGTTTGTTTTGGTGGTTGTGGTGGTTTTGTTGGGGTGGGGTTTTTGTTCGGGTTTGGGTTGCATTTTTTTCTTATGTTTAGACATTTTATTATTTTGTTTTCATTTCCTATTTGCCTGTTAGATTTTTATTTGGGTTGAATTTTGAGTGTTTTGTTTTGGTTGATTTCAATTTCTGTAACATAAAGTGAGCCCTCTTAGAGAACTCCTCATCAGTGTACTCTCTCTGACAATCTAGAAAATATTGTTTAGTCATCAAATCCTGTTCTGTGCTTGTTTTGATTTTATACTGTTACCTGCCCTAAACTAAATAAATTAAATAATACACATCTGTCTTTCAAAATCTATGTAAAGTATCATCATAGGAATCTCTATATTGCTGGATGTTAAGATTCTCTACCTGTTGGCTTCTGAGCATGGATTTCAGTGAGACACAATTGTGCTTCCTTTCCTGTAAGATGCTTGCTGGTTATTAGTTCCGTAGACCTTGTCAGCAGTCTACTAAAGACTGCCTGGATAATGTGGAATTTCTTGCCTGTGTGCAGTTAGACTTCGTGGTTTGCTGAAAAGAAGATATTAGAAAATAAAATAAGAAAAAAAATATTCTGGTAGACAAGAGGTATCTGCTGTATCCAAAGCATAATGGTTTGTCTGAAGTTTTTGTAAGAAGCAGCAAGAAAGATGAGAGTTTAGATATGCAGAATTTCTAAAGGAGAATATTTTCTTCTTTTGCATGATAGCTGAGTGATTTGTGCACACAGGGTATAGGAGGCACAAATTCTTTTCTGCCTCAGAGGGTTTCAGCTTCTGTCTCTCATAATCACAAGGACAAAGTGTCTGATGGGAGAAGAGCAGGCTGCTGGACTCCTGAGTTACAGCCCATGTTCCATGTGTTTGAACAGCCTGTGCAAAGTGAAGTGGTCAGAGAGGCAGACTGGGGCTTCCCTTCCCAGAATAATCCTCTCTGAGTAGTAACAGAGTCCCTGGGCCTGGGTCACATGAGGTGGTGGTGTTCAGTAATGAAGAAAACCAGGTTTAAATCCTCTGCATCCTGAACAATGGCTTTAATTGCTAGGTGTTGATCATGTGTGTAGGGGTTTCAAGTGGTAAGTCTCTCCAAGTAAATAGTGCCACAAAAACTGTTTTAATAATTAAGGAAAAAAATTTCCAAGTACTGTAGGCCCTCATCAAGTATCTGCTTTTGTTGCAAGGGCTCATCACATAAAGACACAGCACTTTACATATTTACTCTACCACTGTGCTAAAGAGAAGCATTTATGGGTCCAGATAGAGGTGAAGCAATTTAATTCAGGAATTTGAGGTATCAGCAGCCCTCTGGATGAAAAGCTGGTGACCTTTACTTGCAGAGACAACTACTGGTAAAAGTTATGTAGAATTCTTGCTGTAAGTCTTTTAAAATACTGTCTAACACAACAGTTAAAATTCTACAGCAGCCTGTCTATTCTTAGGGTTTTACCCATCCTGCCTGGAACAGGATAATGTGATAATGAGGGACTTCCCAAAAAATGTAATCAAGGCTTTACTTTCAATTACATATTCTGTTATATAGCCTTAAACATATCTGTATTGATTGACTAGAATTGGTAAAATTAATAATACAATAGTTAAGAGCTGTAAGTCCCTCTTTTATATTCCAGAGTAAATAATGGAATAATATGTAAACATCTAACCACAGTGTGCCTGCATTGGACTGGTTGGATTTTTGTTCCCTGTAATTTATACTGCTGGGTATACACTAGCTTAGTTCAATTTGTATGAGTTATTCTTTAGTTTGTTTAAATTGCCATAATTTATTGTCTGTCTTGGAGGCATCCGTTTCTGTCATACCATCTTGGAAAACCAAGTGGAACTGGGTTTGGAAGCTGTATGGTGGAAACAATAAAATCCAGAAGGCTGAAGTGCCCCTTGGGTAGTGTGTAAAATAAATGTGTAAAGAAACATGGCCTTCTGTTACTAATGGCAAAGTCAAACAAAAAGTGATCTTTGCCAGCCTGCAGTTCCTCCTCCTCCTTCACAGCTATCTGCTTCCTTAGAGCCATGCTGTCTGTATGTGAAATTTTCCCTAGTCTAGTTTGTCCAGGCTTACCCAAGATCATAGGGACATGGTGTTTGAAAATCCCCTCATTTGAGTCAGGTTTCTGATTTGCAGAACTGCTAATCCTCTTTAGGATGAGAGAAAGTGGGTGCAGCCTGTGTTTTAAAACAGTTGCCCTACTAATTTTATCGTTCTTCATGTGACCACAAATACATAAAATGTATTGTTTTGTCTTACCTATTTTTCATAACAAAAGTACTGGTGACAATTCCCTTTGCATAAATATCTATTAAAAATGAAACAATTGTATCAGTCCACCAGAACAGCATTATGTGATGTAGTCTTCTTTTGTGAAAGGAGAGCAGTTCCTGTCTATGCAGCAGGATATGCAAGTGTGAATCCATGAGCCTGTGCCAGCTCCTATTAACAGCAAAAGGACAGTAACCCAAGGCAGTGGGCAGTTTATGTATTCTGCAGCCAGAGGAGTTTCTATTTCTGTTATACTCCCAGGTACAGAGAAAAAAATTGGCATGTGAAGAAAGCTGTCCTTTAGCTGATAGAAACGTGGGAAACAGCAGCATCTCAGTGTGTTATTACAAAGCAGTGGCATATGTTAGACCGGGAATCGTACTTCAGCACTAACTGTGGTCTGAAAAGCACATATGTTTGTTGTTTTTGACAAACAACTGGGTTGGGTTCTAGAACAGGTGACAAAAGAGGATGGCTTGAGGTCTGCAGCCCCCTGAAATTTTCTGCCACCTCAAAGAGTTTTTATGGTACGTTTAATTGTCGTTCTTTGATGAAATCTTCAAATCTCTCTTTTGATGGTAGACTTGGAGACCTTCCTAGGAATGTGTACATGGAAATAAAAAGGAGCTATCTGCCAGGCTCTTCCACAGAAGTTGATCTAGAGGACTTTACTCCAAATCACAGTGTAGGCAGGGGAATATGGGTATAGGTAATTGTAATTGTGAGAAACATCAAGAATGAGGTAAACGTGAGTTCCATGGTGAAACTGTGGCTGAAACTTTGTTCCACTGGGGGGGTTGGGTGCCCATGGGTAGGAGGCTGAAGCACATCATAAAGGTCTGTTCAAGGCTCTATACCTGCCTCTCCTTTGAAGAAAAAGGATTTCTTGGGGAAGAGAGACCTTTCAAGAAGGAGTTGGGATAAGGCACATTGATGATGTCAATCCTGGGAGGCTTTCCCAAGGCATTTAAAGGCATTCAAATTTAGCTTGCCACCGAAACCTCAGATCCTTGGATGCTCTAAGTGCCAGTTGGCAAAACGCAGTAGAAGAAAAAATTGAGTCGATAGGAAAAAGTTTTTTTCACTGGAAGAAGCTTTTGAGAAAATCACTTTAAACAGGACTTTTACTGCTTTTCCAGGGCTGTCTTTATTTTTCAAATAGATGAAGTTTGAGAAGGGCTGTGTCTTTGTTTTCATTTTGTTTGTTGGTTGTGGGTTTGTTGTGTTTTTTCATGTTTTAAATACTCTTCTGGTGTTTGCAAACCTAAGAGATGCATGAAGATGTAAGGTTAACTCTTTGCCATTCTTTATTTGACATCCCTGGATTTTAAAAATGATTAGTTTTGGCTCTAGAAATGACCATGATACTGAGAATAAGAGGATTTTCTATTTTCCCTTCCTGCTCTGCCTCACCTTTTGTTGCTTACTTTGGGAAGTGTGGTATTTTGACAATCCTCATATGTGCGCAAATCACCTTCCACAGTATTTGCCATCACTCATCTGCCTTCATACAAAATAACAAGGAATGAAAGCTGCATTAATTCAAATGTCAACTTAAGGCTAAATAAGGCTTTGATTTTCTATTACGGGGATAAAGTCACTGGATTTTTGGTCATCTCTTTCATTAATGCTAAATATTTGCCTGTGTTTCTTGAAGATTTAGAAAGCACTGACCTTAGACTTTTTCTGTGGTTGGATGTCTTAAAGACTTCAAAGTTCAGGCAGCTTTCATAAATGATAGAGACTATGTTCTTCAAGTTGAAGGATGTGTTTTTCTCTTGGTTTTGCATTTGGCCCATGCATCTTGTCACAGAATATTTTTGTGCGTGAGAAGTTTGAGCCAGTCATGTCATATTTTCTGTGGATAAATACGTATTTGTGTGCATGGGTGCTGCTGACAGACCAAATGAGAAAATGCATGCATCCAGCTGCTAGGAAAACGAAAAGAAATATCTCCAGTGCATTCACTACATTGCAATTAAAAAATAAGCTCCTATCAAAACCAGCAAGGGGGAGAGAATGAAAGAAAAATACTTGCTAACTAACAGTACCTCAGTGTATAAGAGTCTGAAATTCCCCTGCTCACAAGGGAAGATAGTTGACTGTATAAAACTTGAGAAATGGAAGAATGTGCCTGGCTCTCTCCTCACTAATTCATATAGTGAAAATCAGGCATAACTCTTGGAAAAGTCAGAAACTTCACACCTTTCAGAACTGGTGAAATGAGATCAGGGCTATTTGCTAAGCTTAAGCCTCCTATTTTATCCAAATTCTGCAGAAGTGGACTTACAGACTAAGGAATAATGTATTAGAATTATGCAAACTCATGTGTTAAAATGAATTTTGAAATTATTTACTCTTGACAGCTAGTCATCTGTAATAAAATTTCTGAGAACTGACCTTTATTTTTCCTGTGGAACAGCTCTTGCAACACACTAATGGGAGGCAGTGGGAAAGGTAGGCAGTGTCTGTGCTTTGACCAGGCCAGGCCAATGGCACAAAGACCACATAGGCATTGCTACAATGTCCTTGGCAGTGCTTCTGTGACTTAAGAAAATCCTACCCTACTCAGTCCTAAGGAAGCCTTTCTGAACCTTCAGTGTTTTTTCTGTTGCACACACAGGATTCAAACAGCAGAGGCATCTGGAGTGCCACTTCCTTGTGTAGGGACCAGCATTTTACTAGGCAGAATAAGTTTTTTGTAGCTCCAGTTCTTCAGATGTGCTGATTTTGTTTGGTTTTTTGTTATTCTCTTATATCCTTCAGATCTTGTGGTAAAATGGAAATAACCACACTTCTTTGTTTTTATGAAGTATTGGATATGCCTGAATGAAATGAATACTTTTTATGTCAGTTCTTTGTTTTTGCCTCTATGCTTTCCTGCAAACAATGCCTGTAATACTTCAAATCAGAAGGTGTTATGTGGTGCCTGGTTTATTGCCAGTTTCAGGGCATCTGTAGCTATGCAAGCTAAATGCACTGAAAAACAAATCAAAGGGAGTGACACTACGTGCAATCCACAACTCGGAGCTCTTGATATACGCAGTAAACCTGGTTCCCGTCTCTTCCACTTCCAGTAGTGACAGACCAACTCTGTTGCTACTTGAGGAGTGATACCAATTCAAAATGAGTAAAGAAGACAGAATCCTGCAGTGGAGTCGGTACTCTTGTTTTGAGGAGTTATTGTGGCAGCATGAAAGAACTGGAGAAAAAACCAGTGACAGTAAATTTATGAAGTACTGCACCACAGGAGTGAAGTCTTCAGTGAAGGAAGATTTGCTGGTATCTAAAGCAACACAGTGAGCACTGGTGCTTAGATCTAATAGCAATTAAAAGATTTTAAGAGTTGTAGGAAGAAAATGGTAATTTCCATTTCAGGGAAAACCAAGTGGGCAGACTCAGCAGTTCTACAGTTCTACTCCACGTAGTGCTCTCCTGCATTTGGCCCTGCTGTCTTGTGCTTTATAGCGAGGCAAAACTACTTCTGTTTTGGAAGCTGAGACCACTTTTTTTTCACTTTCTACATAGTTTTGAGTTTGTCAGGGAGAGATACAATTTTAAAAAGCTACTTTAAAGGCAAAGGAAAGATTTGCCTCTGATTCCAAATAGGATTTCTATCACTTGATTTCTAGTAGTTCATTGGGCGTGTTTTTGTTAGACATGTCTCTCCAGTGTCAGGGGTGGGTTTTAAATTTCCTTTCAACCCTGTTTTACCATGGTGTGCATGGTTTAGAACAACTGCTGCTTTCAATTAAGGTTAAGTGTTTAGTGTTACTCAAATGGTCCTTGTTGAAAATGTGTATTTTCCATTTTGGAGTTATGCAAATTTCTTTTTCTGTGACATTGGAAAAAGTCAATGGAAAAGAAAAGCTGCATTACCTTCTTTTCCTGGCATCTCTTGCAGCCATTACAGTCAAAGCAATCTCAGTAAAAGGTTGCAACTGGCACTAAAGGAACATTGCACCATTATTATTCCTGGAGTAAAAGAGCAAAAATAGACTCACAGACTTAGGCATATTTTGTCTTCTTTCTCCTTCTCTTCACATGCTGAAGCTGCTGCCAAGCCCAGCTGCTGCTTTGTCTGTAACATGCACCAAGTTGATTTTTCCCCAGTGCCCTTTTAGCTGACACGTTTGTCAATGCATTGGCTATTTGCACTTAAGCAGATACAGTACAGTATCACTCACACTGTCCTCCTTGCTCTATCTTCTGCTCTCCTCCATTGCTCCCACATTGCAGCAACCTGCATCCTCCTCCTCCATGATATCTAAATGGATTTATTACTCCCTGATCGCAAATCTTGCTCTTGTCACTTAATAACATTTCACATCCTTCTCTAATACCTCAAAGCTGATGTCATCCCTCATTATATTCCTTTATTGTTGTTACTTGCAAAGTCCTGTGTTCCTTTTTTTTGCTCTCCCCATGCCTTTCACTAGTACTGTTCTAACGTTTCTGAATTCTTGTCTTCACTATGTCAGCATTGCACCCTCAGCTTTTTGTCAGCGTCTTGTTCTGGATTTCAAGGTCTTACGTAGTTGTTAGTGACTCTTTGGCTTATCTGGCATTGTTAGAACTGCACATCAGGTATGAAAGAAACCATATTGAGAATGTTTTTAAGTAATATGAGCAGAGATGCTGGAGTCCTCGGATATGAGTATTTATATCTTTTTCCAAAACTCACAATCAAGAGCCCAGGAGTTGAATTTTCCATGCATAATTCCACCTGTCGCCCCTTACCTCAATACCTTACAATTTCCCTTCTGCTGAATACTCATCTGTAATTTTCCTTGCAAAATGTTTACTCCTTTATTGAATACTTCTGCTTACAATGCATTTTCCGTGTCTGCTGGCATTTTGTGTTATCCATCAATAGTTTATATCTCACCTACAGCTCTGCTTTCCCTTTCCACATTCACTCTCCATTACCTACAAGCTTATGTCTCAAAATTTTCTCATAATCAACAGTGGTCTTGCTTTGGGGTCACTGTGGATCTGAAAGTCTTTGTCACTTAATCCTGTTTGTAGGCTTCCTTGCCTTCCTTCAAAACCTTTTGTTTTCATAAAGCATTGTTACATTGGGCTCAGAACATAAAATACTTTCAGTGGCACACTAATGCACAAAACAAACAATGAAAAGCTGCAACAAAGAACTTTATTTTCAGCCTTTGTGCTTGTTTGAGGTCGGCATGGAAAACAATTTTCTTGCCTTGCTTTTTGACCTGGGGCAAGAAACTCCTCTTGGCACATCTGGGGTTTTTTTTATTCTGTGAAATAAAGATGAAGATGCTGAGCATTTTCACAAAGCGTTTTCAGAGCTGCAAATACAAAACCAGTTATATGTAGTTGATTTTTTTTATTCTTATTATGCTTGCTCTTCTGTGTGTCAGTCAGTGAAACAAGCACAGTGTCTATTCTTAGCAAATAATAATGGTTATAGTTGTTTTGACTCATCTGAGGTTTTCTTGAGTGGCTAAGCTGCTAATGGAACTGATGTTCTGAACTCCTACAGACTTGGTGTTTTCACACCCTTGTATTTTTTGCAAATGATGTACCACCTCCCTTGCTTTCCGCTTGTTCTCATACAAAGTGCTTTCATCTATCTTGATGTAGAGTCTGTTTCCCTTTTTTGTGTCAAGTGCAAGATCTGGCCTTAGTATTGTTTGCTCTTAAGTTGCTCTGATTCACTCATCTGGTAGAATTGGCTTTATTTTTTTTATTCTTTTGTTTGATTTTATTTTTTTGTTGTTCAGGGGCGAGGGGGAGGGTTTAAGAAATACACGTGTACCTTTTTCAGCTTGGGAAATACTGTCTACAATGCCACATTAAAAGATTGAATAAGTTGCTTTGCTGTCCCCACAGCAGAACATTCCCTGAATATTTGCTGTTGGCACTGTAGGGAAGTAAGGTCTCCCAGATTACTGTTCACAGATTTCTTTTCGTTTGGGGGATGGTCTTATTTTGAACAGTGCTGTTCAGTAATATCTTTTCTTGGAAGAATGCCAAACTCATCCAGAGCAGCACAGGCAGCTCTCCCCATTGTAGGGCTTCCAATTAAACTAATGCTACCAGCTGTGTGTTCTTTTGTCTGCTCTGGACTAGGCTGTGGTATTGTGCTTCCCACTGTATCTCTCCAGCAGAGCCTGTTGTCTCCATATTAATAGTTTGGGCAAGAGAAGGGGGGCTGTGAAACAATTCCAAAAAGAGACGAGATGTAAAAGAACTTCTGGCAATACGAGCTATGCTCAGGAATGGGCCTTCTAACCTTGAAAAGATGGGTGTGGGGAACATAAATATAATTTCTTTTATTTAAATCATGCACAAGTGTTTTACAAAGGTGTCAAAGTGTCATAATCACCAAAGCATAAGGGAAATCAGATTACTAATCCCCAATTAGTCATGCAACAAAGTGATGACAAAGTTCGCCCCAGGAGATATGAGTCTTCATGTTCTCAGTCCAATGTCAAATCCCCTTGTTTCTGGGCATTGGAGGCAATGGGGTGAAGTAGGTGGGGAGTAATAAAAACTGAAAAAGAAGAGATGGACAAGGTGGCATGAAGAGGAAAAACAAATTGTTTTGCCTGGCTGGAGCACATTCTAAGGAGAGGAGAACTGACAATGGGAGGATGAAAGCCAATGCTCTCAGGTGCTCAGGGCAGGAAAAATAAGATAGGAAGGCAAGTTAGAACCGAGTTAGGATGGAAAAGAAAAGTGCAAGACAGTCTGATTTATAGGGGCAAGGAAAGTGTAATCTTTGTCAAATGTCATCAAGTTCAGTGTTTTATCCTCTTAAGAAAATTACCCTGATTTATTTTGAGCAGGTTCAAAAAATGAGAAATGCTGATGCTCAAGGTTTTAACAGGTTTTGTTGTTGATATTTCCCCTCCCCTGCAGCACTTCTACACAGACTTCCAGAGAACGCAGAGTAAATCCCTGTGATTTTATCAGGATGTTGTTTTTTGATAAAATTATATTTAATTTTATATTAAGCTGCTTTAAGACTCAGCTTTTTTTTTTTTCCATATAATTGCTGCTATGCAGCAATTGTCTGCTCTGCAGCAGGCAAGCTTGATATTAAAAGGGTATCAGAGAATATGTGTTGCCTAGTAACTCCTCAAACAGTGCTGGTTAAGGAAATAAAAAATCCAGAAACAGTGCAAGGGTGAAGGAACAAAGTAAGGGATGGAAGAAGTTATCATGGTATACTGAGGTAATATATCCTTCATCATAAATTAGGTAATCAAGTGGAATCTACCAGAGATTGCACTTGAAATGGAAAGTTTTCATTTTGCTGAATGGATGAATGGAGATTGCTCATGCAACACTTTGAGCAAGGATGCTGGCAGTAGATGAGATTTGGCTTATGTCAGTGAGAATTCAGCCCAAATAAAAGAGAATATTTTGGAGACATTCTTGGAGTCTGTGCCTGGGTTTCCTTGCATTTCTTGTTTTCCAATAGGCTACATTACCTTTGCAGACAGATGTCACTGTTGGGATGCCAGGACTCTAGAGGTCATTTTTGTGATGGGTATCTAGCCTTTCCTCCAGTGAATGTCACTGCTTAGCCTAAATTGATTTTAACTTCCTTCTTTCTCTGCTCCTTTTCACTTCTTAGTACACATTTTGAACCTTTCTACAACAGTGTTGTCTGGCATAGCCTTCTTTATTTAGATCTATCAGTACTACAGCCACTTTTGACATTTCAACCATAGGCACCCTGAAAACACCCTGTACATTTTGAGGTGTATATTCAGATTTACATCCTAACAGACATGGCAGCTAAAGCCACCCTTCATATGAAGATTTGTGACTGTGTAACTTCTTTAAAATGGTGGGTGTGGTTCTAAATGTTTGGCGGTTTTTTGAAGTTCAGGCTTCTTGAAAAGCTGGGAACCATCATTTGTCTGAGACAAAGCCTGGGCACGATTGTTGAATGCCAGGTGAAACCAGATTTTAAAAATACAAGACACGTATCCTCTTTGTGCCTCTGTGGAATTGAATGGAAGAGCTGCAGGTTGGCGTGCAGGAAAAAGTAAATAAATTAAGACACTCATCCAGAAAGAGAACTCGTAAGCTGTGGTTCCTTCAAGCCCTCTGACTGAATCCTGCAAGCCATGGCATCAAAATACCCTTTATGTATAAATCTTGCTTCCCTTCAAACTTGGGAGACAGTTTATTTTTTCAAGGCTCAGATTAATTATTGCATTTTAATGTGATGGATTTACCACTACCGTAATTGGGAAAGCTTGTATACAGGAAGATATCTGACTCAGAAAAGCCTCTCAAATGCTTTTCAATATTAAAAATTCTGAAAGTGGTTGTATTGTTTTGTGCAACAGAGATGCAAATGTGCTTTCTGGTAATAGTTTTTAGATATCAGAAGTTTGGATTATTTTTCTGAAACAAAGAAATCCCAAGGTTTAGAAAGCACAGCTGCTAAGGCTCAAACCCAAGTTTGTTTTACAGTCAGGACAAACTGAAATCCCTTAAAGGTTAATTACAAGTGAATTTAAAATACTGTTAGTCCGAGCTGTGTATAATGTAGTGGCAGGAAGGAATTTTTTTTCTAATGTTTACAGAGAAGATGTAAATGCAGTGGAATTCTATAACCTTATCTAAAAAAGGAACATGATAGACTGTTATCTGCATTGCAGAGGGGAATTTTCTTTAAAATCCAGTCAATAATTTCCCCTCCCTCCCCCTTTATCCTTCTGAAGAGTTTTCAGGAAATATTAAAAATGTTCTGTCACTCTTCTAGAAATAATTCAGCTCTAAGTCTGGGATGAACCATTGTGTTATGAAGGAAAAATAATTTGCAAGAGCAGAATTGCCATCCAAAATGACTAAAAAGATTTATTGGAAATTTGAGGCCAATCTCACTTGATCATGGATCTCATAATCACATTTCATTCTACTTCTTACATCTGAGATTATGAACACCAAACTGAAAGACCTGTAGTTTATCTGTTTAAACTTCTTGTCACTTTTCGTGGCTGTTTTCTTGTGAATACATTATCTTTCTGCAATGTATTCATGAATGGTTTGGGGAGCATTTAAAGGTGACGAAGACCAAAAAAAACTTGCATTTTGGGAGGGAGCAGAACATCACAGTGAAAGAAATGCAGATTTTAACCTTTTTCCTTACCCTTTTCACAGCAAAGAATTTTCATGCTGTGGTTCCTCAGTCTTCATCAGCACCCTGAAGCTTAGAAAGGATTTGAGGAGCAGCCAACAGCATATTCTCAAAATAAACAAGAAATAATAGCTTATATTTTCAGAGCTACAGAGAATCTGCCTAAAATGCATTTATAGGGGCTCAGGTATTTTGACCCTTGAATCAGCAGTGTATCCTGGTTTGGATATGGATCAGTAAAAACAGGGACAATGACTTTCTGGAATGCATTAATAAATCCATTAATACTCTCTTAATTGCTACTCTATGGGGAAAACCCGACACTCCTATGGATTACATTTTTTTTCCCTGACCTCTGACCAGATTGTATGGTCCTTGGATGGAATGGGGAATAAATCTGAGTATTCACCACAGATGAATCTGTGATTCATCTAATGGTGAATTCTACAGGCTCCAAAAGAGAGTAAGAAGATAAAAAATGTTTCTGTGGAAGGACTATATTCATTTTCAACAGAAATCAAAGGAAAGCAAATTTGGCCCAAATGTATGGAGCCCTCCTGGTGACAAAGTCCTTGGAGAGCTGTCAAACCACAGAGCAGATCCGCAGGGTAACAAACTGTTTATAGTCTCCATCCCAAACCGGAGATATCAGTCAAGAGAGGTTTGCTTCCTCAGATTCACATTCAGATAAATAGCTTGGAGGCATTACACTTTGTGGATAATATGTGGAAAACATCCAGGAGCAGTGAGATTGAAATGATGTCAGCTTTGAAGGGGACATGCAGGGGAATGATGTTGGGGTGTGCGACTCAGGCCCATGGGACCATGATTCTGGGAACAGCGTTTAGATCTCGTTTTTGTTCACTCAACATTATCTCAGTCAAACACTGCTGCAGTTCTGGAAGGAGCCTCGTTGTTTCTCAGTTACAGAAGATGAAAAGGACTGTAGAATACATGTCTGATTATTTAAAGGGATCCTACCCACTATTTATGCACAGCATTTAGCATTTTCCAAAACGTAGTGTTAAGAGATGGTCTGATTTTGTTTAATCAGCAATTTAAGTGGGAGAAAAATTGGACTGCTGTCCAAGTCTCTAGAGATTCTACAGTACTTTTTTTTTCTTTTTTTTCAGTTTGGCTCATCAGTTCACAGAGATGAGGGGATGTGATTTACTATCAGAAGAACATGGGAGAAATAAGAAGATTCTCACTTTCATAGCAGCAGTTAAATCTCAGTAGTCCCTTTTTTTTTGGTGCTTTTTATTTATTCCTACATCTGTTTTTAATTTGCTCTTATTTATAGAATTTTTTACTTTTCTTTCTAAATTACAGCAACTAATAGTTATTTAAGGACCTACCATTGTTTCCATTTTAGGAACACATTTGTTAACACAGCCATTTAAATTCTGCTTTGCTGGAAATGCTTGTACAAGCTGATAGCCTAGATGTAAATTATTTATTTCAAATTGAGTTGGTTTTGCTCTTTATTTAAAAAAATAGCATACTAACCACAAAATTACGTTTTTTATTTTCTTTAGATGCCTGCCAAACTAACAAGAGATTTTACTCTAAAATACTGCTTTTTTGTTGCTGGCGATTGGCCCACCAGCATTGAAAATTTAGAAGCTTTGCGTTTTAAAAAGGGACAAAGATAAGCTGGAGAGTTAAACGTTATGTGGAATGCATTCCAACATGTGCTATACATGCCATATATATATGTATATAATGATGAAGCATTTTAAGTCATCTTACTGGTAATCTTCATATTTTCTCCACGCAATGCTTAAAATAACGTGATCAGTTTTATTCCTTTAGCTGGTGAAGATGCAGTTAGTTGTTGATAACATCTGCTACATGGTGGTTACGAAGGTGAACTAATATTTGGACAACTTTTGTTTAGATGTAGCTTATAGTATGAATCAAGATTTTAGAGACACTATTAACTTCTGCTCTTCCTTTGCTAAATTTGCAATGTAGCTGTGTACAGGTCCATCTGAGTTTGGCATTTCTACAGGCATGACTGAGGACTTCACAGACACAGCAATACTTTTATTTCTCTAGCTGATGGCAAACTAATATTCCTTGATCATATTGGCAGTAGACTAAATACCAGCTTGGAAATACAACCGACCAAGGAGGTTGTAGTAAATTAATTTGCAACAGTTTTTTGAATCCCAAGTTTGCATTCAAGTGTATATATGTGAGTATGTGGGTTTTTAACACAGATGGGGCAAAACAAAATTTGGATATTTTAGACTCAGGTGAGGAATGCAACCAGGATCTCAAATACATTTGAACTATAGCTTTTGGTGCATTGGTAAGATACAGTTAAAAGATTTGGAACACTAGGAAAAGGATTTAATAGAGCTTTTGTTACTGAAGGGGGAAAAAAGGCTTAAGAAAACACATAGATTTCAGTCTTGTGCTTTTTACTAATGAACACTCCTGCTGGAGACAACAAAGTTCTTGGCTGAGAAATATTTTAATGTTGTAGATGGTATTTTTACATATTGCACAAGTTTTACTTTGTATGTCTTTATACCACAGTAATTAAATTTCTTTTCAAAGAATAATTCAGCCAGCCAGTCTCAGAGTTGAACTCTCAACTCAGGCACTGATTTTCTAGAAAAAACTGCTTCTGAGATATAGTCCCTTCTCCAGTAGCTAACTCTCTGTGTATTAACTAGTCTTTAATTGTGCAGGTGTAAGGTCTATTTGAGCATAATTAAGTGTATATTGTCCCAGTCCAGCATGCATGATTCTCATAAGCATATCATGGAAGGAAGAGACACCCGGGCAACTTTGGTCCTGAGGCTATTGTAACAAATGTGATGCAGTGTCAAGGGAGAAGATTTTAATCCTTTATTCCGTTTGTTTGCCAGTATTAACATTCGGTCCTGTGGAGCTGAATGTTCCATGCTGTTTTCTTCCTCTTCATGTTTCAATAGCAATTTTCATAAAAGGCATGTCTCCCACTTCATGGCATTACAGGGAGTGGTTGTTCAGTGTCTGAAATTTAGACATTTTCCAGCAATTTCTATAATGCATTTTGACTTGGCTATATTTTTAAAAGTCAGGCTTCAGATACTGGAGGGTCACACCACATATTTTCTTTGAACAAGTAACATCAGAGACATCAAACTTAAGTTTTGTTGAATTAAAAGGCTTTTTCAAAATCAAACATTAATTTTATTCATAACAATTCTATCAATATCTAGCAATATATCAACAAAAAATAGTTATTGTCTCAAGCAGCAGCATTCTCACTGTGATATGCAACCTAGATATTGCAGTCCTTGGTACAGGAAAACCAAGAAAGATTCAGCATCTCCCTAAAAATTTAACTTGACAAGTCTTTTATCTTTGTTGGAACTGATGATAAAGGACTGTAACAAGCAGCATAAAAGTTGATTAGCTATTAAGATTGTTTTGAAATGTTTCAAATTTTAGAAACTAATGAGATAGCAAGAATCTTGTTGTCCCATTGTCAATCATATATGATACTTTGCTGAAGAAGGATACTTGCAATTATTAAAAATGTATTACCTTTAACCTAAAGTCCCGAAGCTGAGCTGTGTTCAGAGCGTGTAACAGGGAGAAAACTTTATCCTAAGCCAAAACACTTTGAAAGCTCTGTGTGGGCACCCTCTCTCTCCCATATTTCTGCATGAAGGAGTTCAGAAGGGCTCACAAGGGACAAAGACTCAGCAGCAGCATCAGTAGGCCCTGGGAAAAGGCCCTTGTGTGTTCCAGATCTCTGTCTCTGAATGAAAATAGTGCTCTGGCTTTAGGAGGAGATGGTTCTCTGCATTCACGACCTCTAGTGCTGTCCTTTGGCTTCAAAGTCAATCTCCATGTGGGCCTGAATGTGGAACTCTCTTCCTTGCACTGTAAATATTCCCATTGAGATCAATCGGTGTGTTTGCAAAGTAAAATATTACTCACTGTGAGTAAGATCCATATGATATGAGATAACAGCTCTGGCACTAAAATATGTTTTTATATTTTTAGGTGAATATATTCTCACATGTGGGTTTCTTGTTTTGGTCTGCACCTGTTGTGCTTGCAGAATAGCCCTGCATAAGAAATAATCGCGGAGTTTAGTATTAGATATTAATATGTAAATATATATTTGTTTTTACCATCCTATTACTCATTTGCATGTGTAAATGCAGGTTAACTGCTTGTCTAAGTTTGCCAGTGAAAAATTGACTGTTTCAAAATTTAGTTTTGGGTGTGTTCTGGGGAATTATGCTACAAGTCCATGTTATTTGTTCATTCAAGCTCTCTAGCCTGTTAGAAATGTAGTATAGCCACTTGACTCCAATTCACAGGGTAACACTTCAAAATTGCAGACCTAATGATTATTAATTTCTTTGGTATTTATTGATTGCATCAACATTATTCATAATGAACACCATTTTATTAATGTGAATGTCGCTGCCATTGTACTTAAGGCTGTATACTGTAAATAATAGAACCATTAGTTAGTTTTGAGGTGTTACATTTTGCACAGTCAACTTCATGTCTTTCTTAAGGAGGTGAGCAAAGTAAACGTATAGAAACTGTTCACTGAATTTTGAAATCATTTTGCTATTTATAAGACTAGCTTGAGGGCAGGAAGGTTGTTTGTCTTCTAAAGAAAAAGAAAAGTTTATTTGAGATAGATATATATTCTCTGTATGTATCTGTATGTGTATATATATATATGCCTCTTAAAACTCGAAAGAAACTTCATTTTTCCTTGCACAAATTAATGTACATAATGTGTGGCAAATAGTAAGGATAAGAAGACTTTCAGAAAGCTGCAAAAGCAGGCCCCAGAAACAGAAAGAGCAGAAGAACAGGAACGTCTCCCAGTAGTCCTGTCCTGTTTGTGCAAACCTCCAACACAATAATGCAGTTCAGTTGTCTTCAAAAGTTGACAGCAAGCCTGAGCTGTTATTTCAAGTTTTCCCTGTATAATGCAAAGATACTATTATTCACGAAGCTGTTGTGCTAGACTTTGAAGAGTGCTTATCTCCTTGGGTGGTCATGTTAATTCTGTAGCTGAAATCAGTTCTTAGTGTTTTTGAGAAGATCCAGTGTTGGGTCTCATTTCTAAGGGAAAATTCATTTCTGGGTAGGGTGGCTACGACAGTCTTCCAACTTAGACCAAAAGACACCTCAAAGTGAATAGACTAGCTTTGTGATTTTGATGAATTTTAGCTCTGGATTGCTCAATATGAAAAATTGCCATGCTGTGTTCCAGTTCCCAGTGTGTTTCGGCAGCAGAATAGGCCATGTGCTCTGAACTGCTCTCACTCTCGATGTCGCTGTGTTTTCTTACAGCCTGTGACCTGATGAACCAAGGCATCCTGGCCCTTGTCAGCTCCATTGGCTGCACGTCAGCAGGATCCCTGCAGTCTCTGGCCGATGCCATGCACATCCCCCACCTCTTCATCCAGCGCTCCACAGCAGGAACGCCAAGGAGCGGCTGCGGGCTCACCAGGAGCAACCGCAATGATGACTACACGCTCTCCGTGCGGCCCCCTGTCTACCTAAATGATGTCATCTTGAGAGTGGTCACAGAGTATGCCTGGCAGAAATTCATTATTTTTTATGATAATGATTATGGTAAGTATTTATTTATCTGGGTGATTTTTGTCAAATCCATAATCCTGATGAAAAGTGTCACATTACAGCTTTATAGTCTTCCAATAGATTATGTTTTGCTTGTGAACATTTATGATTCTGGCAGCATTTCACAGCACCTCAGAGAAATCTATTTCTAAAATCCATCAACACTTAGAGGTTTATTTGGTAATGTCTTTGTTAGAGTTAGCTGATAAATGAAGAACTTTTATGTTTTTCTATTCTACTCATGTTTATGAAGCATAAAACTTTTTTAGCAAGCTCTCTTGGTTTTCTGGGCAGTAAAAGCATAAAATGACAATTCAAGATGCAACATGTAAGATTTGCATTCTGTAGATTTGTTTATTGTGTGGTGAATCTCTTCTATTTGTTGGCATATACTTTCTGGTCAGAACCTGAAGCGGTGGTGAATGTAGGTCACAGGTTTGGCAAGAACCAGATGCTAGTCATAAATATAAAACACATAGGAAGAAGTTCTGGCAAGTGAAGAAGTTGAGGAGGAGGGCTTGGACAAGACAACATTCCCTCTGTTTTTTGAGTTCATTCAGTGTTCCTGAAAGCTGCTGAATTGGTGGTTTTTGTGTGATAGAGTAAGTGTGACACAGATGGCGGTGTCACAAGACTGCACCAATCCAGCTCGGTGAATCAGCCAATTTCGGTCCAGATATTTTCTACAGCTGACAGGAGAACTTGAAAGATTTCTGCAGTATGGCTGCATTATCTAACAAATTTAACAGTCTTTATTTCTGTGAAAAATTGCTTTGCACCCAGACCTGTTTTCTTCAGATGCATCCAATATTCATAAGTAATCATGACTGGCCTGGATGAGCATTTTAAAACTTATGTTCAAAGTTAAATCTTTAAGTTATAGAAAAATGCTCACTTCAGCGATTTACCGTGCATAATATCTGGTTCATTCAGGTCAGGTGTTATTGATTTTTGTTCCCTGCCTACATAATAAATTCTTAAATTAAAAGAATAGAAAGTGATGAATAGGAGAGTTCTTCTTTATAACAAAGCAACAGCTAAAAGCACTGGCCATGGGATAAAGAACACACACAAAAAAACCCCTGCCAAAAAATAAACAAAATATCTAAAAATCTCTCATCAGAGTATTTTTGCTCAGAAATTATGAGTTTGTGTATTTAACTGCCAGGTATCTATGAAGACAACTATAAACTTTTCATTTAAGGGGTATATTTTTGCATGTATTTTTGAGTTTAAGAGCCTCAAGCAAATTTTAAAATTAATATATTTTAATAATTATATTCAAAAATGTTGTGTTTCAATTATTCAAGTTTTATTATTTTAATTTAAAAATACAGTTCAGAGACCATGATATTTTGTCCTTGATATCTGGGTAAGAACTTCATACTGGTGTAACTTATGTAACACAGATGTCTGCCTGCCTGCAAGGAAGTAGTTTCAGAGCAGTAGCTCATTCGGTGATACATCATCCTCAAATGTGACCTGTGTCAAATATTTAGTCTCTGTACCAGCCCCTCTGGCATTCTGTATTCAGTAGTCAACAAGTAATGCCATACTAACCAAGACAGATTGGTAATCTGACTCGGATTAGTGATCACCATCACAAACATCAGGAGAAGGTGAAAAAAAACCCCAACATTCTGCACTTAGTATATACTGAGCAGCCTGTCCCCTTTCTAACCATTTGTGTGGCTTGGGCATTTTTGGGGGGATAGGTTGTTTTTTTGGGGTGAGGGGGGTGTGTGCATAATTTGGATAAAATTATTTTAAATACAACCTGATTTTTAAATTAACCTATAACTCTGAGTATTGGGTGTGCAAAGGTATGTTTCTTTAGACTTTATCAAGCCTAAATCCTTAGTTTCAACAGGCTTCCCAGAGCAGCAAACGATTTCTGTATTCTTTTGCTTTCTACAGTTTCTTTATAAAATCTTATGTCGCTGATTTCATTGATGGTTTCCCCCTCCATTTTTAATAATAAACAGAGCAGAACTTTCAGATTACCATCTCTAACCTGAGGCCTCTCATTCTTTCCTTTGTTCACTGGCTCTCAATTCCTTCTTCTTACTCATACTGGAATACCTCTCTAATTCTTTGCTATGCTGTTTCAGTGAAATCATTAGGTTTGACACTGTTTTGCCTGTTCACAATCGTTTTACCTAGTTTTTGATCTATGACAGCAGTTTTTCACAGACACATGGTGACATTTTTTGATTAGCATGCCCTAGAGAGTAATCTTGTGAGATTGTTATAAATACTTTAAAATTATATCATTTTCTCCCCTTTTCCTGCTATTTTACTGATAAACTGAAAAACAGTTCTCATATGTTAGCAGTGCACATTTTCTCTTCCTGGACTGATGGAAGAAGAACTAGCACAGAGAGAGGGACAAAGGAATTAATGGCACGAAAAGAGGAACTGGAATCACTTTTTAGTGGATTGCTGAGTGGATAAGTCTGAATTCACTATTCACCATGGTTTGAGCAATAGGTTGGACAGTGTAATGTCCTGAAATCCCATCCAGCTCTAACTATTCTGTGACTCTGCGTTGTTTGAGAAAGCCATTCTTTAGATGGGTCTCTAGATGTCAAACATTTTTACAAAAGAAAACTATTCCAGCATAAGTTTGAATTTTTAAAAAGAGAATTGGCCCAAGAGCTGCAGAAGACCCTGAAAAGGGGAACATTGCCTTTAGCTTCTGTGCCTGTTTTAGGAAGAAGTTAGGACTGGGCATGCAGATAAGGTGTGGAGGTCCAGGAATAATCCATCCCTTTGGTCAGCATCAGTACAGATAAGGGTGGTTGCAATTTCCTCTGGAAGATCCCCGACCTGTACTTCAGCTTGCCTGAGAGGTTCTGCTGCAGTGAGACTTATTTATTTTCTCTAAAATAAAATTCTTGCTAAAAGCTTTGCAGCAGTTAATATTAGACATTTTAATAGAACATTTCAAATTAAACATTAAAGCAGGTGGGAGTTCGATACCTGGATTAGAATTAATTTCACATTAGGAAGAGATTATTGATATGTTGTGCACAGCTGTCTGCAAAACTGACACCTGTGCAAGCAGCAATTTCTTGCCCTGGTGGTATTTTTTCATGTGCAGTGATCATTCCTGCTCAAGCTGTGTATCATAACATGAAGTGGTGTCTTCATAGCAGTAAATGATACTTGACAAATAATGGGAATGTAGATTCTGGTATATGTTCATCTTTTTTTTTCTCATTGTTGCCATATTTTTGTAAGTTAGAAAATGGGAAAGCAGTAACAGACGGATTGATTTCAGCAACCGGAAGAATTTCAGTATTTTCCTTTCCAATAAAATATTTTGTATAGTCATTTAATTATTTTTAAAAAACAAACTTTAGTTGTATTACTGAAATTATTTCCAGTAATAATTTTGCTCTGTGGAAGAAAATGGGCCTTTCATATTTAAAATAAATTTTCTACAGTAAAATTTGGATCTTATCCAAAGTACATACGGCACTAAACCAGTTGCCTTGCATCTTTAATATCAGCTGAAAACCTTTATGTGTCAATTTATCAAAATCGAAGTTGTAAAATTCTATCAACAGAATTGCTTTTGAGTTTTATTTTGCAGTCTATCATAGACTCCTTTTCATTATCAGAGAGTTTTTTATAATGGAAATGTTTTGTGTAGGTCTGAGAATAATTTGCCCTATGTTATCCTCCTTAAAAATCTCAAACTCTTATTTTGAATGTAACTAGATGAATATATTCAGATTTACTATTTTCACACTACTGTGCTAACATCTAAACCTTAGAAACTTCAAGTCTACTTAAAGGTTCTTTACTGACAAGGAAAGTCTTTGAAAGAAGTAATTCTTTCATTAAGTCAAAACCAACTGGATGTTGAAAAAGTGAGGTAGAAATGCCTTTCTGAAATAATTGACACCGAAGTTTTCAATTTATGTTTCTTTTCCAAGAAATTTGAAGGAAGGTTGACTATTTTAAGACAAAACAAAGGCCACCTTGATAACTGTAAAACCCAGTATTTTCTTTCTGTTGGCTTAGTAAAGACTATGTAAAGTCTCCAAAAAAGCCATAGTCTTTTCTAAGTGGTAGAGCCTTCCCAGTAACAAATGTAAGGCCAACATATAGTAGGAATTAATGAGTGGGGATGTGAGATGAAAGAACTTTTGAAAGTGAGCAGGCTTAGGTGATATTTGCTGTATTTCATTTACCACAATTGTATCTTTAGTGTATAAATTCAGATGAACTTTGAAAATCAGAACAAGTTGTCTTTTCCCCAGTCCTTGCACACTGTGAGCAAATCAAACTAGACCAAACTCCCAGTGCAGTCAGCCCCCTTGTATTCAGTGTGTTTTGTTCTTTCTGGTAAAACTAGTTAGGGCCTGTTCAGGACACAAAATCTGATTTTGTTTAAGAAAATTTAATACATGGATATTAAAAGCATTCATGAACAATTCTGCACTTCTTCAAAGGCCATTAAAGAGAGTCTTCTTGTGGAGATAAAGAGTAGGTGGCATGAAATGCAGCAAAATTATTCAGTAGACTGATGCCTTTCTCAAACTGCTATTAAAATTACTATCCACACTGAATGTAGAAGCCAAATTTACTTCATTTAAGCAGCCAAATCAGCTCCTACTCGCTTCATTCTTGACTGCTCAGCTCAATGTGTAGGATCACTGTGCAGAGGGTGTTTGTGCATCTCCTTCTCACAAGCAGATGTAGACTGGGAAGCTCCTCCTCTATTCTGAATTCCTCCTTAGGAGCATCAGCACCCTTTCAGTGAAGGTATGTTCAGGCTGGACACTGTAAATGTATAACTTATATCTTTGGAAACTGCAAAGGTTGGATTTGTAAAAAGAACCACTGCCATCTGTAAACATTTTGAGCGAGTTTACCAAGTTACTAATCTTTATGGTTTCAAGTACAAAGCGAGCAAAACACAGTGAAACAGCAAATCCTACCTGATCCACAGTCTGGCACCTGACAGTAGCTAGTCCCCAAAAACCAACATGAAAAAGACACATTTCACAGAACGAAACAGTAATTTGAGACCAGAATGTGTGAGCCCAGGCTGTACAAGCAGAGTGATTGAGATGCAATCCCAGCATTATGTTGGGTTTTATCTCTGTGGTGTATCAACAAGGGACAAGCTTTTGCAATTCATGTTTTACTCACGGGCAGTTTACAGCTCACTGTATTTTCCAGGAAAAAATGTAGATACTTTTCTGTAGTCTTAAATTCTTTATGAAGAAATCAGTCAATCACTGCAAGAACATAGTTGTGAATTTTGTGCAATTTGCAGTGTAGGTATCTCTGCATTTCTAAGATGAAAGACAGAAAGTCTAGCTGTTTGAAAACATTTATTTTTAATGTTTTGTTGCTGCTAAAGTAGGTAGAAAGATTCTGCAATTTTCCTCTTGAAAGGCTGAGGGAATAAGACTTTTTTCTAGAGAATTAATTTTATCTTAATCCCAGTTCTTTTATAGTGATGATAGTAACATTTTAAAACCCTTCTGTATTTTATATTACATGAAAAAAAACTTAACCCCATTTCTCTTTCCCAATTTTTGACCTAACCTTGTGTATTTCATCCCAGCATGCTTTTGATATGCAGCTATCACTGGACATCTATGAAACATTTACTGATTCCAGAACTAAGATATCTTTCCTTGGAGTTTTTTGACCTTCCTACTAATACTCCAAATATTTGGTGATGGATATTTGCCATTCTCTTAGGTGATTATTTAATTTTAACTTTTGTAAAGAAGAGGAAAAAACCCAAGCATTAAGGCTATGAAGGGGATTTGCTCTCTGAGGCTGAAAGAGGAATTCCCATAGGAAACCGAGGTTGAAGAAGTAATTGTCAAGACTTGGCTGGAGCACAAGGGGGGAGGTTAGCAGTAAGAAAGACTTTAGTGTGCATCTGTCTTGAAAAAGCTTCTTGATCGATCTCCCTTCTTGCTCCTTTATCATATAAAAGGTTTCCAATTATTTCTGCACAAGGAAAGGATGAGGGCAGTGGTGTCTCAAGCTCAATCTGGGAGAGGATTTTGGAGAAAGAGACAAAATAAAATAGAATCTTAAGGAGAGAGCAGTGATATCTGTGTTACTGAGGAGTTCAGCCTAAGTAAACAGGTCTGTGAAAATAAGAAGATAAAAGAGCATTATCCCCATCCCTACCCCAGAAAGGCAGTGGTTTTCAAATGTGTAGTTCTATAGAATTGGAGTCCTGTTCTTGAAAGATCCTAGCAAAACAGGGATTATACCTGGAACCTGAAATGCTGAGCTGTTTGCAGAAAGGTTTCCTCCTGCATTTCAAGAGGGCTCATATTCTGAGATAATGCCCATCTGTATGTATGGGCCCCAAATTATCAGCATTTCCTTTAAAACCCATATAGAGTGATCCTGTGAACACTTTCCTGCGCACACATTTCCCAGAAATAAATATGATGACCACTGCATAGATGTGCTTGAAACCATAACATTTATAATCGTTTAAAGTTTTAATGCAAGTTTAATAAAGACTCATAAAAGAATCATGCTCTCTTTAATCGTTTGCAAATGCTTATAATTACCCTGAGGCTGTTTTCAGCTGCTTGATGACTATAATATTCTCAAGTCTGTCTCCAGACAGTCTTAAAACTGTTTATTACTCATCTGGCTCTTTGCCAGCTTCCCATACTCATTTGCTTCCCTGTGCCTCAATAAACATATAATTAATTCAGGCTTATTACTGAACTTTTTTTTTTTTCATTAGTATTTATTACGTCATTCAGATAAGGAAAGGAGCATTAATTTTCATCTGTGTAACTTCAGTGTGTCAGGTGAGAACTTCTGTCACAACTTGCATTTGCTGTTGACGTTACCACTGCAAATTGAGTATATAATTTGGGCGACACTAAAATGATTCAGCTTCTGAATTATTCTGTAAAATTTCTCTGGTGGAAAAGCAGGCATGCTTCTGCTTTTCAGCCACAAAACACTTGGAGGAATGTATTGCAGGAACTGTAAGCGAATGTGTAGCAAAGAGTGTTTGTCACTCCCTCAAGTTGCAGTCCTTAGGGAGGGGATGTGTAAAGCATTCAAAGATTTTGCCTGACAGATCTGTGTTCTGTTAGTAAGCTGGGGCCAAAATAAAACTGTAGGTGTTCTCCCAATATCTTTGCAGTGGGAAGACTCTGTAAATGAGGTGTTATTTTGAGGTTCTGCAGAGGTACAAGATTTCATTTGTATATGCAGCCTTCATCAGAAGAACAGTAGTTTATTTATAAAATATTTGAATTACCTGAAGCTTGTACTGATATCTGCTACTGTTTGCTAGGTATTTTTCAGCGCTCAACACATTGTTCTATCTTCCCAGAAGTACTAAAATTAAGTTTGTAAGTTTATATTTTGGCCGTTAAATAAATGAACAGTAATCAAATGAGGAAACTCTTGAGAAAAATAATTTTTACACGTTGAATTGAAGAAATTATGTCACCATTGGGGGGGAAAAAAAAAAAGTATGAATTCAGCATAACAGCATTATAAATGTCAATTACTATCACAAATTGAAAAGAAAACATGTATCTGAGAGTTTTAACCAGTCAAGAAAAAGAAGAATCAGAGACAGGAAAGAGCTAGAAAATATTTATGGCAGTATTCCTAAATCTTAGTTTATCAGTTTCACTTTTGTAGGTTATGTTTTTCACAGCACTAATTCACTCATAAAATATTCCTTTTTCTATGCTGTTAACTTTTAATCAACTGACAATGTTCTTTAGGAAGAGATTGATGCAGAGTCAGTGATCAGTTTGTCTTGAGGAAGTTAACAACACACGTGTAATCATGGAATGGCTTGGGTTGGAAGGGGCCTTAAGAACTATTTAGTTCCAATGCCCTTCCAGGGACACCTCCACTAAAGCAGGTTTTTCAGAGCTCCATCCAGCCTGACCTTGACCACCTCCAGGGATGGAGCATCCACAGCTTCTCTGGGCAGCCTGTGGCAGTGCCTTATCACCTTCATAGTCAAGAATTTCTTCCTTATATCTAATCCAAATCATCCCTCTTTCCTTTTGAACTCCTTGCTCCTTCTCTTATCACTGTAGTTCCTGGGGCAGAGTCCCTCTCTGGCTCCCCTGTACCCCCCTTCAGGTACTTGGAAGGTTGTTATGAGATCTCCACACAAACTTCTCTTCTGCAGGAAGAACCCCGACATTCTCAGCCTGTCAAATATTCACAGATTGTTCACTGCAAGGACATTCTTTGTTGTTGTTTACTTCATCTCCCTGGAAGGGGATGCACAGTTCCTCATGCTTACAAGAACCAACAGGGAGTAGCAGTGACTTACAGGGAGAGCTGGTGAATTGTACAGGCAGACTTATAAAATACATATATATAGTTTATTATTTAATAAAGACTTTTATCTACACAGAAATTCAATATTCTGTTGTACAGGATTTACACATAATTTTTTAAGTTTAGCATGATTTGAAGGCACTAGGCAGGGAAAACTAATTTCTTTGGAAGAATTTGTTTCGCTCAAAGACAACCCATAGAAGCCCTTTGGAAATCTAATGCAAACTGTAGTCAGAAGGGAATTGAATGAAGAGATAGGAAGCAGGTTATGCAAGCAAAACTACATGGATAGAATATATTGCCATGTCAGCCTTCACAAGTGAGGCTGGTGATCACAATCTGACTTCCTTTCTATTTTTTGAGAAGTTACAGTAGCAGCAGATACTCTGAAGGATTAGTTATAGCTTCATTCTTATTTATCTTTTTTATTCTTTGCTTTTTTTTGCTTTCTTTCCAGTAAGAAAATAAAAAGGAAAAAAGAAATTCAAAAAAAGCATCTTGTGTCAACCCTCAGTAAGGTTTGAAACAGAAATCTTGCAGGATTTGAAAATGGCAAATGTTGATATCTTTCCCCCAACACTGATTCAGCTGCTCAAGACTATCTGTATTGATTTTGCTTATTTAAAAGATGATTTCAAGTAACTGATAATGTTACACAAAAGTAACTAATGTAAATGGCATTTGAACGAACCTTTAAAATAGGGATTACATAGACATTTCACTGGTGCCAAAATGGTTCATATCAAACAACAAAAATAGAAATCACCTGCTTATATTTCAGTTTGAAATGGGGATATCTTAAAAAAAGAAAGTATACAAGTGGTTTTTTTATTTTATTTTTCTGAGTTCAGAGATACTAAAAAATTGGAGTCAATTTGTTGACTTCTTTTATATGTGTAAAATTTCAGAAAATTGCAAACAAGGGCAGAAAAGACCCCAGTCATTTGTACCATTTACAGATGTTCAGTTTCTCCCAAGATGTATCTCCGCTTCTTAGGTTGCAGAAATTCTGATAATATAAGTGAGATTTTGTATGTAATTAAACATTTGGTCTTGAATTTACTTCTCATGAGTTTGAACTACTGTTATATTCTCTGAAGTTAGATCATCCAGCTGAAATTGCTCAGGTAACTGGTCTTTCTTAGTTCCCAAATGATAACATGAAAGAGCTGTGATGATTTTTTTTAATTAATTTTAATTTGGAGGTTCAACAATTTACATATAAAATGATTAATGAGAGGGAATCCCACTGCTGTGAAAGTAAAATGAAGGACTGTAAGTGAATCATCCTGCTAAATTGTTGTTCTCCTCAGTCTGGATCTTAACCGTGTTCATAGAGATCAACATGTGCACAGGAATGCAAACACTTTGCACAACTCTTTACACAGAGCAGGGGAACCATTGGAGTCCAGCTGAAGCTGCACACCTCCCTTGTGTACAGTGCATTACCACAGTTAATAGTAGCTGTCATGTTAGCCAGCATCGTGGAGGGAAGAATCACTGTGGCGGACTTGTAAAGCTATTCTTGATAAGAATTTGAACAGTGTTATTTGTTATACAATGGCTTTTCTCATCATCTGTACAAATACAGTGGTCTTTTGTGCAAATCAGCCAGTGAATATTTATGACAGGCACATTCACCTTTACCACTGCAGCTGAATCAGTTGGTATTTATCAGCCAGATACTCTGAGGAAAATGTTCTCAGATCTGAAATGCCATCAGAGGGAGGATGAGCTAATGACTGTGAGCCAGGCTTGAGACAACCAAAGTGCACATTGAGTGCCTTGTAATTTAGGTGGAACAAATGATACAGGTGGATGGATTAATTTATTACCATTAGTGAATAGTGCCATCTTTCTCATCTCCTGATAATAGGGTGAATAATAATCTGAAAATTTTTTATGAACTTTGCATCTACTTGTAGGTGTTTCTTCTTAATAAGGGTGTAAGAGGTACTTAGCTTATGAGTTATTTAATATTTGCTGTTCATTTTATTCAGCTTATAAAATCTTCACTGCGTGTGCATCTTGGTATTCCTGTATGAGATGCCTGAAAACCAGCATATTTTGTTCTAGGATGCCCTGATTATCAAGCTTTCTCCAAGATGGATTAGGGGAGCTTCCTCTGTATAAAACAGAGAGGGCAAAGGAAAGTTATGGGGGGCTGGAGAGAACAAAAAAATGAGATGAAGTCTGGTCCCACGATTAAGAAAAAAATCTTGTGCAAAAATCATACAATGTTCTGAGTTAGAAGGGACTCACAGGCTCATTGAATTCCCACTCCTTGCCCTGCTCTGAACAGCCCCACAAGTCATCATATATGCCTGAGCTTTTCCATTAAAGGGTTCTTATTATTTATGTTAGGTGAGGTCTGAGTGTTCCTGCCAGGCTGGTCATTTGAGAAGATTTAGACCCATAGTCTGTGAAGGGCAGTTTTCTCTGAGCATGCTATGTATTTAAGACACTCACATGTTTTTTGTGCTCATTTCAGTATCAAAAAGATTGCACAGTGAGAAGGTGTGTGAATTTATGCTTCATTTCCTAAGTTTTTTCTTAGGTCAGAATCCAGGGTAGCTGACACAGTAATGACAAGTTTGGTGATGCTGTCACCTGAATTCAGATCTCAGCTGGAGCAGTGTTATACTGAGTTCCTGCACTTGAACATATCAGCCAGGTCTGCAGAGCTTTAGAGGGTCTGTGCCTTGAGCTCTCCTCTGCAGGAGGTTCTGCATGTGCGCCTCAGCTGTAGCTGCAGCCAGGCTGCTGTGCCCAGTGTTGGACCTGCTGTGCTCCACCAGACCTCCCTGTAGACCTCTGAATTGTGGCATGGTTGTATATGCCAGGGAAGGACATTTCCAACAGAGGCCTTGACAAATTTTGCTTGCTTTCTTTATTAGCATTTCCAAGACAACTTCACACTCTCTTAAACTGAGCACAGTTTTGGTCATAAGGAGATTTTTTGGTAATGTTTCTTTTAAATTTCCAGCCTGGTTTAACCCTATAGGTGATGCTGACTACTTCTGTTCTTGTGCATACGTGTGTCAACTGGAAGCGATGGCTGTCCAGTAAAAAAACAGGAAACGTAATACTAAATAATAGTGCTATTGAGCTGGAAGAGGAGATAGCAACTTTGGCTGACTTTGGCTTTGATCATTAAGGCGGATAGTTAATACCGGTGATAATAGGGAAACTCTTCTGAATTTCTGGCCAGTGTCTGTGACTCATCAGATTTAAATAGCAAGTAGAAATGTGACTTCTGGCTGGGCAACAGGTTGATTGGCTAGCAAATTCAGGGCAAGAAACACCTGTGTACCAGACATGAACAGTCTTGTGTCTCCTCAGAAAAGCCATCTGTGCCACAGGTTGCTTGCCAGATTTTTCTGCAGAAGGAGTTTATCTATTAGAAAGATGATTCCACAGTTCAGTGTGGATATGTGCCACTTTGAGACAATCCACGCAGGAAAGATAATGCTGCCCATTCAGTGGCAGCATCTGTTCTTTGGCATACACTTTGAATATGATCATTGCTAGTGACTCGCTGCTGAAGTATTGGAAGTACCATCGTGATTTAAATAGCATTTAAATTTCAGGGTGTTCTTATGTGCTTTTTGCTGTTTCATAGCAGCAGGTGAGCATCACCAATACCTCCATTCTGCTACTGGGTAATCTGAGGTATAACCAGAGTCTGTATTCATTTTCTGCCCATGTCTCTGTGTAATAAAGACAGAAGTAATAAAGGAGAAGTAGGAATCCTGGTTTGGTACATTTTCCGTTAGAATGGTGGTGTTTTCCTAATAGCAAATCATACAGGTGCAATACAGTTGACACAATCACCTAATAAATGTAGAGAACAATACTGGATCTCTTTTGTCCCATCATTTAGTGAAGATTCACTATATTGTTTCATTGTTTATATGCATATCTTCATGACAAAGAACACGATTTAATCCTATAATCTGGTTCCTGGATCAACACAAATGATGCAGAATATCAGTCAATAACTCCAGTGTGTTTATAAATTCAGGTCAAGTGAATTTATGTTCTTGTTTTGGAAAAGGACCAATGAAACTTTGGTGGTTCCTGCTCACCCTGTTCTGGTGTCAGAAAATATATGGATTTACAAGATAGAATTTAAGTCTTTATAAAGGCCTTCATAGCCTAAGTAAATTTTCTTCCTGATATTTTGATAGCATGTTTAGATCGCATCTGCATGTGTTCCTTGTGCTTCAGTGATTTTGACTTCAACCGGTCAGTTTTACCCATTATATGATTTAATTAGTCTGGATCCTGAGTAATCCTCTGAGTGTGTGAGCCTAATGAACTTTAGAATGAAGGGGTTAAGCTAGAAAGAAGTTATTTTATCAGTTGCATAAAACTAGACATATTTGTAGCACTTCAAATAATCTTGTTGGTATTTAAAGTGCCAAAAATTTCTAACATCTCTGATTAGATTGAATCTAATTTTCCTGATTTAGATATTAAATAGAAGCTGTAATTAGTATCTGATTCTCTTATAGAACTTTATTTTTAGGGCATGTATGTATTTTATTCATGGTTAAACTATCCTACAAGTGTTCAGTAATGCTGATATTTTGGCAGTGTCTGGAGAGTGAGGTTTTGGTGATGAATATCTAAAATAGCCTAAATGCCTGAAATACCTTTTCCTTCCAGTTCTTGGTATTTTGGAGCTCTAGATAGAAGACCCAGCTTGCTGATTGTGGTGGACTTCCAGGACTAACCCTGTTGAATTATTCTTGTGTGCTGTTTGATTATAAGCTATTGCATGGCTATTTCTTCATAATTTGAAACATCTCAGTAAACTGGTGCTGGAGGAGGACAGCTGTCTGTATTACTCTCCAGTTAGTTAGTCTTTGCTGGTGATGCAGGCAGAGCATTTTTTCCCCTGTGCAGTGTGAACTTTGTTTTTCTAATACTACTGTTTGTGGCACCCCCTGTAAGAAGAACAGGGAGCAGGGGAAGTTGATAGGTCAGGATGAAAGATCTGAGTAGCCAAGCTGTTGAGAATGTCTAATTGGAAGCTTTGTCAACTATAAGATGTCTCATGCAGACATATAGTAAGCCTGTAGCTCCAGGTCTGACCATTCCCCTGGAAAATGAGTGATTGAGACAAACAAAGAAGGAACTGCAGTCCCTCAGAGACTGGATCTAAGACCATGTGTCTAGGAGAGACCAGATTCAGTATTCTAATGGAAGAAATATTTTCTGGTGATTTTTACCACAAATGCCCTCCTAAACCTGAGGAACCTTTATTTTTTGAAGAATTGTCTCTTCAGAAATTGCTATTTATTTGGGGTTACTGATTTCCTTTCTTTTTCTCTTTTCCCTTTCCCACAGTGCGTGTTTCAGCTAGTGTCTGTTGTGTTGACTCCAAGGCTGTTTCTTTTTCCCCTAACTAAGAGCAGTTGGGTGTGTGGGAGGCTTGCATGCCAGTAGGGAAGGAAGGAAGGAAGTCTTTTTGAGTCCTCTGGGACAGCAGGTCAGAGTGACTGCTGGAGGGAAGAGTCATGTTAGGGAACTGGTGGCTTAGCTCCTGAAAACAGATTGAGAATCTGCAGTGGTGACTAGGAGTCAGATAGTGAGGACTCAGTGAAGCTGAAGAGATTTTCCTCAGGTCCTTCTAGAAGGCCCTGATCTGACCTGTGAAGTCATTGAATGATTTTAATTTTTAAGCATAAAGTTTGGGGTTTTAGTTAAAATCATTCAAAAGAGCAAAGGGAAAGACAAAGTCAAACATGCTTGTGGAATTCAGTACTGGAAAAAGCCCTTCCAAAGGCTTGGGCCAGCTAGATGCAGCATAACAATGTGAAGAGTACCTAGACATTTCAGTTTGGTAGATTATAAATATATTGCAAGCCAGGCAGTAAATTCGGTCAACATTTTGCTGATCAAGTCTTCCTTTCTAAGTCATTCTTAAAGTAGGGTTTACCCAGTGTGAGCCAGAAAGCTCTAGAGGAGCAGTTTTCTGGGGAAAATTTACTGAACTCAGCCAGCGATATCAGTTCGCTGCAGGCAGTTTCATTGCAACAACATTACACCTGGTGTTTTGTTTTGAAGCAAATAAATAGTTGTGATATTTAGAACAACATTAAGACTTTTTGATGAGTGAACAGCCCAAGCTTCACTTAGATACATCAAGCTACATAGCAGGGATAACATAGTTTTGAGTTTCACAAAAGAAAACCATCTGCTTCCTGCCTTTCTCCTCCACGGTTGCCCTCTGACAACCCTTACTTGAAGGAAGAATTGTGCATGATGGTCACCATGGCCTCACTGCTCTATATGAATTTTAGTGTTAAAATCCTTTAAGAAAGATTAGGACAAAGTGTCATGGTGAATGGCTAAATTAGGAAAATCGCTAGAAGTGTTTGTAGGTTTGTTTTCTGATGTCTGTTTTGGACAGTAGCTGTTGTGTGGCCATTCTTTCTCCTGTTTTAGTACTTTAAGTGAGCATAGCTCAGGAAGAGGTTTAATAAATATTAAGCGAAAGCCTGTAGGGACCTACCTGACAAAATGTTTCTGTCAGATAAATCGAACAGTTACTTGTGTCTTTTTTTCCACTTACCAATTAACATCTTGTTTGCCTTCTGACTTCTCTAGATATCCGTGGAATACAAGAATTTCTGGACAAAGTATCTCAACAGGGAATGGATGTAGCCTTACAGAAAGTAGAAAACAACATCAATAAAATGATCACGGGACTCTTTGCCACTATGAGGATAGAAGAGCTGAACCGCTACCGGGATACCCTGAGACGGGCCATTCTCATAATGAACCCTTCCACAGCCAAATCATTCCTGACAGAGGTATGTATTTTAACATAGGTTAAAAAAGGTTATCTTCTTGTTTTGCTGACCAAGACTGCAGCAGTCTGTCAAAAGATTGAGTTTATTTGACTTCGTAATGGTAATCAAAAAAAACCCAGGTAAGCCCCCCCAAGTAAAAGTGCAAATATTCTCTATTCAAAGATCAGCATGTGCGGGTGTTTCTTCATGTTCCTAAATGTGCATGTGCATTTAAGGAGAGAACAAGTAAAACCACATCATACATGAGCAAAAGCATTTAGGAAATATGCAGAAGAATTACCCCTCAAGCTTCTGTTTGAAGCTCAAAGGTACTGTATTGCCATTGTGACCTCCACTACTGAAATATTTACAACTGAAACTTTCATCATTATTATTTAAAGAAATATATATACTATGTATTTGTGAATAAAATGTGTTTACCTAATTGAATTTTTTTTTTTTTTTTACATAAAATGATGTCGAAAATATTCTCTTATGTGGCACTGAGTAGTAGTAAGGTAATGGAATATATGAAAGATTTGATTTGCATAAAGAATTTGAGATGATAGACTAAAGTCATGTTTTCAAGCAATATGACCAGATTTTCAAAAGATTCTTAGGGATTTAGAGACAGAAGACCTGCATATTACGTTTGACTATGAGTTGTACAATCTTTTTAAATGAGTGGCATGGTTCTTTTTACATGGCACTGTGCTGTTTCAAATGTGATTTTGCATGCATGTATATTCTTCATCATCAACCAAGGCTTAAAAATCACTGTTTTGTTTCGTAGAAATACTATCTCTCTTCAATAATTTCTCTTTGGATCTGTTTCTAACTTGCATTACTTTTCTTCTATACTTTGCTATTACCTTGATCTTGAGAAATTCAAGCTTAAAACCTGCTTCTGCATAAAAACTGCTGCATATCCAGTCTCAAGTGAATGCCTTTTAGGAAAATTAGCTAGAAGTCTTGTTTCTTGGTTTCTTTTTCAGAATTTTGTGTGCCCCTGGTTTGTTTTGGCTGGGTGTTTCACTGTCCTCATTACACACTTGAAGTTTGCTAATTCTGAATAATGAGGGTCTGCTGCTCTGTCTAAATGAGTGCAGTGGTTCATAAGGTTTGAACAGTTTTTGGGCATGTTTAGATTGTTCTGCACTGCTTTCATCACCCAAGTCACAAGTGTTTTATTTTTTGGTAAGAGGCATTATGAGATATTTCACATTGCAAACTGAAAGAAGCATGGCTGGGGGCTCTAAGTACTATAACTCAGAAAAAAAACAAACAAAACAAAAAAAAAACCAAACAAACAAAAAAAAACCAACTCCTGCATTGTTCTTACAGATAGACACTCTTTTTAGAAAAAGATACATTTTATCATTTATTTTTACACACTTGGGCACAGTAACAAAGTTGTTGTCATCTTTTGAAGTGATCATGTATGTGTTGCCAAGAAAGTAAAAAAATTAGTTTAGAGTTCTTACTTTGGCACTGGCCACTCAAGACTCCAAAAATCCAAAAAACAGTAAAAAAAACCAACTAAACCAAATCCTCAATCCCCCTTCCTCTAAAAAAAATTCCTATATTTAACACCAAAAAGTTTCTGAAAAACAAGAGTCTCCCAGTGTTTCTCTGTTTCTGGAGTCTGTAAGTCTACCAGGAAAGGTCATTATCTTCCTCTGCTACTGTGGTTCAAAGAAAGACTCTTACATCAGCTCAGTATTGTAGGTTTTTGCCAGGATAGCAGCATTCACTTGGAGTATGATATGTGACTGCTAAACTGACAGCAGGAGCCTCTTAATAGGAAGAGTTACTCAAAGAGAAGTGTGATTATTGTCATTGCTTATTTGTGTTGGTGATAGGAAATGAACTAAACAAGTGAGCTCCAACACAAAGTCTTTGCCCAAGAAGAATTTTGCAGGGATTGCTTTTTCCAGTGGATATTAGAAACTGTTATATTGAGTCAAACCAGCAGCTGTACTGCAGGGGCAAAGAAGTTATAAAGCCCTATGGACAGCTAATGGGCAAAAATATTCCTTAACTATTTAATGGTTCCAAAGCCTGTGCCTTGTGCATGATCAGTTTAGCTGGTAAATTCAGTGTAATCTAGTGGATTTACCATGTAAACATTATGAAAATAGTAAGAAAAAAACTGCATATGCAGAAAAGCCCTTGGGGTTTTTTCTGCCCAGTAAAAGCTTTTGGCTGCCTCGCTGGATACAGCCGTCTGCTCCTCTCCCCAGACCTCACATAATCTCTGCTGCTTGGTCCCTTCTTAGATGACTGCTCTGGCTGAACCCTGTCATTGTTTAGCTGAGAAGAGGGTTCATTCACTCTGCAACAGCTGTAGTAAGCGTGGTCTTGATTACTATGCAAGTAACAACTATTCCAGGGTAAATAGTCAGACACTGGCCTGTGTAAATAAGCAGTCTGTAAACTGGAGTTTGCTTGTGTAGAATTTATCTTCGTTCAGACTCTTTGAAATTCTGTGTTTGAAATCTTTTTCTTCTTTTTTTATTTTCTTTTAAAGCAGTAATGCTTTTTTATGTTAGGCGATTTTTTCTCTCCACCTCTTCTCTCTCTAGAGTGTGCTGAGATGAGATCTGTACTTGTACACTTAATAAAATGGAGATTAAGAAGTAAATGCATTTCTCTGCCTGTGGAAATAAAAGTCTACCTTCTCTTTAAACATTATGTATTAATTTTCCCTCCATATAGCATGGAAAGGCAGGAAGCTTTGGGAGCAAGTCTCACAGCATTTCTCCTTACTGGCTAAAGGATTAATATAAAGTGAGAGGGAGGGGCCAGCCATATTCCCAAAAGTCCTTTGTTGCTTTGAACTGGAGATGGAGGAGCAGAAGGAAGAAAATTCTTCTGAAAGAGTGAAATTTACTGGGGCTGAGGAGTGCAGAGATACGGAGCTAGCAGAGACTGGCACCTCTCCACAGATGAGTTTATGGCAGCATCTGGGAAAATAGTGTGCCAGGGATATACTGGTGACTTCTTCAGGGTTTTTTTGGTTTGGTTTGGTTTTGGTTTTGGTGTGGGTTTTTGTTGTTGTTGTTGGTTTTTTGTTTGTTTGTTTGTTTGCTTGTTTTTTTTCTGGTGCAATTCTTCTCTACTCTCAAATATATGCCCAGGTCTCACAAGTGAAGCAAAATATTCCCACTGAAACTTTTGTAATTATTAAATATTCTACTTTTGTCTTGAACAAATTTTGTCTTGCACAAAATTTGCTATGCTATCTGATAGGACTGGTGATGGATGTGAACTGTGTGTCACTGTTCTGCATTATATTTTGGGGTAGGAATATTTTTTGCGTATGTTCTTCTGATTCAGAATGAATATGACAGATAGGAAAAGCCATATAAGGGAATAAAACCTCTCGTAAGATGTCCTTAAATGAGATGTCCTTGCCAGCTCAGCATGACTACAAGAATCAAGGACTTCAAAAGTCAAGTGTGACAAGTCTGAGTAGGAGCCAGATCAAGCCAGGAAAGTTAGGTGGCAACGGAGGTTCTGGGGATAACAAAGTAAGTTTGAGAAGCAGGACTTTGGGAAGCAGTACTTTAGGACACAAGCCAGATGTCCTCCACTGGGCCAAAATGCTGTTAGTGCATCTCCGCTTTCAGGTTTTTTCTGTTTAGCTAAGGAGGCTTCCTTATCACTTGAGTGCAGAAATGCGAATGTGTTCTATGTCATGACTCCAGGAGCTGATAACAAGACTACAAAGGAGGGACAGTGCAGCTAATTAATTCATTTACTGTATAGAAAAAAAACTTCACACATTGAAAATCCAGTAAGCCATGTGTGAAAGAGCCCTACCATCAGCCAGGGATTTTGCTGGAGTTTTGACAGGCAAGTTCTGAAAGGCCTTGGTGTAGGTGCTGAAGACACTTCTGCCTCCAGCCTCCCCTCAAAGGAGGGATTACCATCCCAGCAACCTCAGCAGATGTGGCTGTACCTTCCTTACCCTTGCAAGGTCCCTTCTCATGCTTCTGTTGCAGGGGTTAGTGGCCTCTGACAGAGAGGTGAGCACACTTTTTAGCTGTGCCAGCAAGATTCAGCAGTTTATCTAGCAAAATTTTCAGAGCATTGGTAATGCGTATGAGCCAACAAAGCTCTTTGAGGCTTGACACCCTCAAGCCATCAATGCAGTGAGACCTGACACTTCCCAGGTTGGAGAGCACTACTCTTCAACTTGCTCTACACCACATGATTTGTGTAAATGAAAATATTTGCTATTTATTATTGCAAAGATTCCACTCTGCAACAGACTGCAAAAGTCACTGAACCCCATCATGTCTGGATTTCAAGCATTCTGAAGATACTGAAAATGTTTACTGTTAAACATCTATTAAAAGTTAAACTCATCTGCATGACAGAACTGGGTTATAATTATTGAAAAGATGGATTAAACAAAACTGGCTGCTGCCAAAATTGACAGTTGCCACAAATAAGTCCTGTATGTTGGCCTGTGTGTATGTATTATGTTTATTGCACTAACTTCTATAGGTGCTGTTTTATTTTTCTATATTTATTTTCAAAGAAAATTAAAATCATGTAGCTTTCAGCATTAGTATAATCTACTACTGATGATTTTGAAAATGAAGTTCTGTTTTTCTATCCCAGGCTAATGTGGGACAGTACTAAAATAAGATTACCTTGAATGAAAAGAAGCTACATGCTACTTTCATGAATAAAAGAACTCTTTATAAATGAAATAGTAAAATATACAGAGAAAATAGAATGAAGCCTATAAATTAAGTACTGAAGAGTTCTTGCCATGTTGTGGGCAAGTGAAAAAAAAAAAGGAAAGAATTTTTAAGGAGCAAATGTAATTTAAATTGCCTCATGTAATTGAACTTTCAACATGCTTTAACTCATCGTTACCATGAATAGAATGAGAAGTAACATTTATTTTGTGAAATGAGATTATTCCTGATAGTAAATGCCCTGATTTTTTATTATATTTGATTGGTATTTCTCTGTTGAAAATAACAGTTAATTTTAAATGTAATTATTTGAAAAAATACAGGGCTTTTTCATGTAGTGACATAGTTATTGTTTTATCAGGCAGTAGATCTAATCATGAAGCAAATCTTGAATAGTTTCAATCTAAAGACAGGAATTTGCCTTAGTGCTGTAACCAGTCTTATTTCTTTAAGCAACTTATTTACTGAGAATTAGGAAAATTTATTCAATTTTTCCAAAAGGTTTATTCAGCCTTTGTGTGTCCAAAGTTCATGGCAACATAGTCTTTTCCTTTTTTTTTTTCTTTCTTTCTTTTTTCCTTTTTTAATTTTATTTTGTGATGCTTTGCTGTTTTTATTTCACATATATCCTAAAGAAGACTAGGACAAAAATTAGCTGCTTTGCTTTTCTATTCCTTTTTATTAATAAAGAAAGTGATTCTGTCTTTAGTCAAAAGCATGATATACAGATATGAGGTGAAGTGAATGAAGTTGAAAATAGTTAAGAATCTGGTGTTCCCATATGCCACTTCCACTGAAACCTATAGTAAAAATTCAAATGTTTCCAGTGTGAGTGGATGGCAATGGTTGTTGTTCAGGTGTGGACAGAAAAGACACATAGCAGGGAAAGGTAGAAGACTCCGGACAAGTATCAAGTCCACATAATTCACAAAATCTGCTGAGTTTGAAGGGACCCACAAGGATCATCAAGTCCAACTTCTGGTCCTACATGACACACACCAAGTCACACCATGTGCCCAGGTATGTTGTCTAAATGCTTCTTTATCATCAGGTTGGTGCTGTGATCACTTCCCTGGGGATTCCATTTCAGTGACCAACCACCCTCTGGGTGAAGAACCTTTTCCCGGTATCCAACCTAAACGTCTCCTAACACAACTTCAGGCTGCATCCTTCCCCTGTCAGGTGACCACAGAAACAAGATCCGTGCCTGCCCTTCCTCTTCCCCTCGTGAGGAAGTTGTAATTGCAACGAGATCGCCGCTCGGTCTCCTCTTCCCCAGACTCAACAGACCAAGTCACCTCAGTCTCTCCTCATATGGCTTCTCAGTGCCCTTCATGGTCTTCACAGCCCTCCTTTGGATGCTCTCTAATAGCCTAACACATTCTTTTATTTCTCCCTTGCCCGGCTGGCAGTGCTGTCCCCCAGGACATGAGTGAACCTCCTGTCTGCCAGGGCACTGCTGACCCGTGTTCAACTTGCCATGGACCGGAACCCCCAGGTCCCTTTCCACAGTGCTGCCTGCCAGCATCTCATTCCCCAGTCTGTTCTATATCCAGGGTTGTCCCATCCCAGGTGCAGAATCCAGCACTTCCCTGTTTGAACTTCCCATGGTTGGTGATTGCCCAGTCCTCTGATTCATTGAGGTCTCTCTGCAGGACCTCCCTACCTTTGAGGGAGCCAACAGCTCCTGCCAGGTTTGTATTGTCTGCAAACTTACCTAGTATACTCTCCAGTGCTGCATCCAAGTAATTCATGAAGATGTTGAAGAGTCCAAGGCCTGAGATAGAGCCCTGTGGAACCCCACTGGTGAGAGGTCACCAGTCTGATGTCACCCCATCCACTGTGACCCTTTGTGCCTGACCCGTGAGCCAGTTGCTCACTCAATAGATGATGTGTTTATCCAGCTGTGTCTGGACATTTTGTGCAGAAAGATCCTGTGAGAGACAGCATTGAAATCTTTACTGAAATCCAGGAAAGGTTGGTTTGCCTTGGTGTGTGTGCCATAGCCTGCCAGTCTCAAGTATGTTCAGGAACAGGCATCAGATTTTGATGTAGGAAAGCTGGATTTTCTTCTTCTGCTATATGTGTTTCTGCATACCTGTGTACAGTGCATATGAGCTAAAAAGTGACATTCCTTTGTGTGCATGCAAACATTTTCTGCAACCATAAAAGCAATCTGCCACCTAAAATGCACAGAGTTTTATGTTTTCAAATTAACTCTACTACCCCAACAGTTTCTTCTTGTCAAAGTAAAACGGATATTGGATGAACAAGGATTTGCTCAGTTGAATTTGGCAATTGAACTGATCTAATGATGGAGTAGAAAAATACCAAGGTCTCATGGAAGCCTGTTGGATTTCCAGTTAGGCTGAGGAGTGACTTGATGGTTTGTCACATGTGTAAGTACATCACAGTTTTCTCTGCCCTTCTGAATGTGGTAGCTGGTTGGTATTTTCCCATAAAGTAATGAAAAGAGTAATTCTTTATCACATTTATTGATGCATGATGCTTTTGATGCATCAGATATGCAGCATAATTTTCTTCAGAGATTTTCAGTATTGTCTTTGTCAAAGTTTATTCATGATCACTGGGAATTTTTAAACAACCCTATTTTCATAAAACACAAGTCTAAAGTCTCTAAAGGCAAGATTTGTTCAGGCAGTTCTCTTTCAGAGGGCAGTGATCAAAGTGAAGGATCGGCAGCAGACATATGAACCTCCTGCTATTTTTATCTCCTTTTCCTATAATTTTATCACAAGTGTGTATGTTGATTGGATTTTGTCCAGGAGTGATGGTCTTCAGAGGCCAAAATCAGATTTTTCAGTCAGTGACTGTTTGCTCCTTTATTTTTATAAATAAGCTGAGTGCTCTCATCTTTGAGGTAATCTTTCTCACCTTCATGTTTGAGCTTTTAGACCTGCACTCTCCTGGAGAGCATATTTGCCTTTTTTTGAGTCCATTCTCTACACCATTGTTTGTGGTGGAATTAATGCCATTCCAAAGTACTACACTGTAATTTGTTCTTGTTGTTAATTAAAATGTTGAAAAATGTATTTTTTTTTCTTCTTCCTTCTCCAGTATTAAGCATAGAATTCATAGCTGCAAATTGAAATACAGGCTTAAAGGATTTTTTTTTTTTTGGTAGGATCTTCCAAATCTCTAGTAAAGGGGTGTTCTGAAAATACGTTCAGAATCTTGAAACACTTGAACCATTCTTTAAGTGATCTCCATGACTCTTTTTTAAACTGCAGGAAGGGGTCTTCGAAGATTTTAGATTTTACCTTTCAGTGAAAATCTGAGAAGAGTCTTGGTTTACTGTGTAGTCCAATTCCTTGCCTTTTTATGCTCTTGCATCCTTGAATATAGGCCATCCAGCTGATGGCTGAATGGCTGGATGAGAAAATGACTGGGGTTTTTTACTATGAATAGAGTGATGTTGGCTTAGATTTTATATGCACTTGCTTACCATAAGGTGAAAGTTCAGGCATAAAACATTTTAGTCACAAAACAATGAAAAAGGCAAGTCTCAGTGGTAAAATAAGTCAGCTTCAAAAGGATTTCTATTGTTGGCATCATTGCTGAAACTGCAACCTGAAGTAATCCTTTCTGCTTTTGTGTTTTCAGGCATAGTAAAATTGAGTTTTGCAATGTAATGTTGGGGTTCCTGGGACAGAATGCAGTGCTCACTGTAGCCAAGGTGATTTATTTTGTTATCTAAAATGAAGCAAAAGCATTTTGGGAAATCTATGCCAACTCAGAGGGTCTACACTTAGAAGAACAGGAATTGGGGGCTGTCTGCAGGTCCTTTACTGCTATGAAGTATAGAACTAAGGCTGTTCCTTTGTGTTACTAAAAGGTAAGGATCAGTATCAGTAGCCTGGAGCTCAGCTGGCACATTTGTGTTGGCTGTGAAGGGGGTTTTTTTATGTATTAAAGTTGCTGGTAACAGCAGCTGCAGAGAAGCAGAATATCGATATATTTATCATTCAGTCAGCCATGCCTCACATGTGAAAAGTCAGGCAAAAGCCTGACTGATGTTACAAGTCTGGTGATACCAATATACCTTGTGAATTGTACCATGGTTCTCTAGGTTTTTACACCCTCAGTGTTGGTGGTTTAAGGAGACACTCACTGAAGTGTGCATGCAAAGCCAATATGTGCCAGAGCACTTGTGTGATTTACAGCTAAAGAAAGGCACAGCTTATCTCTCTGCATTTTAATTTGTTCAGTATTTTCTTCATTCTGGCTGTGTGGTGTTTAGTCATGTGGCCCATATTACAGATAGATACCCACATGCTGCTGGTTTCTATCCTGTGTCACACTGTAGCACAGTTGTGAGATATGCACTAGGTCTACCTCTCTAGAGGTAGACTACAAAGGTTGTAGTCCGTTTTTGGGTTTTTTTTATATATAAAAACAAAACCTATTTTGTTGATAAAACATACTCACATATGTTATAGAGGTGTATGCTGGACAATGTGACTATAATCAATGTGTGTCTTGTCAGTACAAATACTTACACTATCAGAATTTGTGTAGTTATATAATATTTTTTTTTATCTTGGAATATAATAAAATAAGAAAGAAAACCCAGAAAGTATGTAAGTTCTGACCAGTATTTTGTATTGAAAGCAGTAGTTAAACTGCCAGTGTGTTTGAGAAAAAAGAAGGGGAGCTTTAGCGATTAAGTACTGAGTAGAAGATGTATTATGTACTTTATGAGAATCTCATAATATTTGCTGTTGTGCAAACAACTGTTTGGTTATGCTTTCCTATAATTGCTTTCTATTTCTCTACATGGCTTTCAAAGACTCAGTAATTGACATCCTCTTCTCTGGGATCTTGCTGGGTATGCTGTTTCTGGACTAAAACAAATAACTGAGGGGCTGACCTCCCATGATCTTCAAAGATGTAATAATTCCTTTCTTCTTCAATTTGTGTGGGCTATTCTTTGTTCTGCTTTCTTAAATTGCTATCATACTTAATTATATTCTCCTGTTGTCATCCCAGCGATTTTAATTGGATGTGATAGTCTTGGTTACTGCTTATCCTTCCTCCCTGCTTTTATAGCCTCACTATAAACATCTCTGTTGTTTTCCTCTTGAGAGACAAATGTCTTCCCAAGGAGAGTAAATTGCTTCAACCAGCCAAACAGAGTAAATAAATTTAAAAAATAAATAAAGAAAGCACATTAATGCAACAAAGCTATTACATTCACATTGGTAGAGACAGTCAGTGTATTAAAGTGTGTATTTTCTACACAACTGAGGGTGGCTGATTCTCTTAGGTGTTATAAAAAGCCCACTCTGAACATCTGCAAAAATTAATATGCAGTAGACTGACATGGGATGAGTGTCTCTTTGAAATAAAATGACAGCTAGAGAGGATTAGCTCATAGTGGAGATAAGATCTGACAAAACTATTTCCAATCCAATTCTTTCTCCAAAGTGATGTTGCCTGATTGGCAGAACTGTTCTGCCTCCTTCCTTCTCACCAGAAAATGGTCAGTGCATTAGTTTACCCTGGTTTTCAGAAAATATAACTGATTTCCTAGCTACTATGAAAATTCGGTGTTTTATGTCTCTAACCCCAAAACACAATTAATTTTCTCACAATCAATTATTATATAATTTGTTCTGTCCTTCAGTTAAACTGAAATGAAAATTAATAGCCATTATTTCTTCTATTCTAATATTGTTTCCGGTGACACTGAAGGTGCTCTCATTAGTTTGAAGTAAAGGTTGAAGTTTATACCCTATCACACTTTTTACAGAGTTTTCTGGGAGTTTTCTTGTGAAATTCTGCTGAGCAAGGTCTCCCATGTTTTTCACCTTTTTTCAGTTTGTGTGTGGTAGTTCTATTATGGCTGTAATGCTTTTGCCACATATACTTGTAACCCTCGTGTCAAAAGAAATTCTTTCCTTTAATATTTGGTCAACCAGACTGGATAATTATCTGTAAATAGATTAACAGGACATCAATAAAAATGCTTAGTCCAACATTAGAAACAATGGCTACAATGATGGGTACCTGATTCAGGTTGCTTTTGTAGACACTTCATAATCAGCAGTAATATTTTTGAGGACTCTTCTAAGATAATTTATTCTATTTTGGAAACACTTAGCCAACTCCAGCTGATTTTATGGTTTCTACAGAGTTTCAACAGGAGTTGGGGACTGCTGATGTCAAGAGCTAATTTTAGATTTATACATTATAAGTTTCTCACCTCCCCACATAATTTTTCCCTAGTTAGGATTTCTGCTATTTAGATTATTTATAAATAATTTTTAAAGATTTGGGGGGTTTTTTGTACCGGATGTTCTTATTTCAAATGAAATATTAAGTAGTGCTGTGATTCATTTCAAAATTTCCAAAAATAAAAGTAACAGCTGCTTCTGCTGATTGTGAGAATAGGTGTAAAATGTATCACTCTGAGTTTGTAAAAACGTGTTTTCTACTGGTTTCCTGCGTGATCCACAGCAAGGACCCTCCCTTTAAATAAGAGCCCTGTGCTTCCTTGGGGGCTTTGCTTATTTCTTCTCTTCTTACAAGTGACTAGGCAGTCGCACTGAGAAGGACTTGGGGGTGCTGAAGGATGAGAGGATGATCCAGCTGTGTATGCCCCATCCTTGGAGGTGTTCAAAGCCAGGCTGGATGGGGCTCTGAGCAGCCTGGTCTAGTGGCAGGTATCTCTGCCTATGGCAGGGCAGTTGGAACTAGATGGTCTTTAAGGACCTTCCATTCCTGTGAACTGCTGAGGAAGGGAATCAACATTTGTTTTTAGATACATAAGTATTTTGATCTTACAGAAGTTCCTGTATTTCAGAGCTACTAAAGAATCACAGAATGGATCAGGTTGGAGGGAGTCACTAGAGGTTATCTAGCCCAACCTCCCAGGTCAATCAGAGTCCATTAGACACATTGTTCGGGATTGTGTCCAGATGGCTTTTGACTGTCTGCAGAGAGGGACGCTCCACAACCTCTCCAGGAAACCTATTCCAGGGTTCAGCCACACTCACAGAAAAAAAATTTTTGTCGTGTTCAACAAGGAGCAGTAGGGGTTTATGCTGTCAGTACAAATTCATTTAAGAAATAGTTGCTACACATGAACACTAGAGGAGGAAAAGGAAATTAGCAAGATCATAGTATTGACCTGTTGTGTTAAAAGATGAAAGTAATCTGTTTTGTTTGGTCTCTTGTTCTTTATCTGGCTTCTGAGCCAGTATTACTTAGGAGTTAGATGGACACAAATTCAAAGGAGATTAAATGAACAGATAGATTTTTGTCAACCTGCTTTAGGAATTCAGTAAAGGAAGTTGCCTTAAAGAGTGCTTTACAGAAGACATTCATTTAGGTATAGAGACACCAAGAGCACAGGCTCCTTTTAACCCGTCCTCAGGTAGTTGGAGACAGGCCAGAAGGCGGCCTTCAGGCAGGGCCTTAGCTTCAGGCAGTAGACTGATTCTCATAGTGGGACTCGACATTTCTGAATGGGACTTAAAGCGGAAAAATTCCATAGTTTATTGCATATATTATTCACCATTTTTGCATTTGCAAGGAGTGGGGTATGCTGGGGGGAAAGCAGAGGAAGGAAAAAGGGAAGTGGATTATTCAAGTTTTGTCTAGATTCAATTAAGCAATGATGAAAGCACCTTCTCACAAACTAATTTATACAGAGACCAGCAGAAATAACATGCTTGACATTTTTAGATGCTTTGAGAAATGAAGGCTTTTCATGTGCAATTTCCTTAAAACATTTTAATTTCCTGGAGATGTATGTTGTATGGAAATTTTCCTCTCTCAGGAGAGAGTGGCTGTTGGGTCTACAGAATACCTGTTTCATATCCCCCATTAATTCTTTGATTCACCCTCACGGTAGCAATATGAATGTGGATCAGATTTATACTTCTTTTATTTTTTTTTTTTAACATTCTGCCTTAATTTTGAGGGGGGGAAATTTATAGTTATATAGTTTTTTATATATATATGGATATAGTTATATACATATATGTTTATATTTATATATATGTAGTTAGATACATGTTTTATTTATATACTGTTTCACATATATTTATCTTACACGTCTAAGCCAAAAATCATGCTTGTAGAACCGAAACAGGCATGATGCTGTTGGAATCAGTATTTAAAAAATAAAAACTATGGTTTCTATTCTGTAAATTACTTAAATGTCGGTAAAACTTCATTGACTTTAAGATATCAGATCCTGACTGAAGCCAACTAAGAAATTTTTTCCATCAAAATTTTTCCATTTTCTTATGGTCTGCGCTTCTGAGATAGGCAGGCAGATTACCTGAGGGCCTGGACTCTGAAACATATTTCATAGAATTTCAAAGCTCTTGCACTTCATTCCAAGTTGGAATAAAACCAGATTTTCAAACATCTACATCCTCTGCAGAGTTATGTGACCTTTCTTTTCATTCTGCTTTTCTTCTGACTAGCTTTCAAATTTACTTCCAAGCCAAGCTCTTTACATTTCAGCCTGTTGTATTGTTGTCGTGGGTCTTCCAGCACAGAGAGTACATCACTGTCTTTGCTGTGAAGGCATTTACATATCCATGCTGCCAACTGCTAAGTTTGAACTGAAAGTACTTTTTCATTGTCCATTTAATCAATCTTCCTTTTAATCTTGTTTAGAAAGTGGCTTCCAGCCTGCCATTACTGAGGATCCTAATGAGGCTTGCAACAGTGAATCCAGGCAGACTGTCAAACCAGTGTTCAAAGAGGGCACAGAGAGTTGAGTGCTGTCCTTAAGCTGGCTGATAGACTCATGCAGGCTTAAGTGCACATTGAACAAGGGAGGAGGCAGAACAGGGTGAGAGAACTCATAATGTACTGCCACTTCCACATCACAGCTGTCTGATCACACCTGAAGTGTGTGAAAAGACGAAACCCCTCAGAATGTATTCCCTAGCTTTGCCATTGCTTATGGAGATAAAGATTTATTGGTATTTATTTTCAGAAAACAGTATTGAGAAAATATGAAATTAAGTGATTTCATTTATTTTAAAATTAGAATTTAATCTCATATTGCCATGTCTTTTCACTGTCCTGGTTCCATCAAGAAGCTAAATCAGAGGCTTTACAGTATATTGTCTGTCAGTGCAATGACTTTCCCTGTAACTGTTACTGTTTGCTCAAGGAATGTTTTGTTTGTACAATACTGAAAAGGTGCACATTCTCTAGGTTTTTGATACTTCTAATGTATGTTACAAAAAGTAGGAAAAAGGGTTATATCTCAAGGGCACAATGCATTCACTTGGGATAAGAGGAATAGAGATCTAAAAGTCCCCTAGGAGAAAGCACTGGAGGTGCTTTCAGTTCTGACAAATACTTTGTTTGGATTGTGAAATAAATTCAACAGAATTAAATTTGTTGAGTTGGAAAATACCAATATGTAGTGTAGGGTGAGAAATATAATTTTTAGCCTGGTACAAATGTGCATCCCCTCACAGGAATTACAAGTAATATAACTTGATAAGAAATGCTGCTTTTCTGATTGAGCTACTCTGATGCAGAAAGAATTGAGAAAGTGGAAAGAGTCAATGAATACCAAGGAATGATTGTTGAGGATGAAAGTGAAAAGATTCAAAATAAATGTATTTCCACAGTTTGCTTGCATTCACAACATTTGATGTAATTTATACTTCAATACACCTCATAGAGTTTCCATTTAAGAGCATTTTATTCTTTTCTCTGCTCCTCTGTATATATTTACCCTTTTTAAGGTAAGTGGAGTAGACTGATTTTTCCTTTTACAATGATATTTTATGAAATTCCTTTCATATTTAGCCTGGCAAATCTTCCATTAGGCAAGATCCTCAAGATACCCTGAATATCAGTTTTTACTTAAAATTGGGTGTATCATTTCATCCTTTTTTGCCTTGTTGCCTTTTTAAGATTGCCATGAGAACACACATAATCTATGGCCTCATTCCTTTTAAAGATTTTTGTTACTCTCTTAGGACTAGATAGTTTGTAAAGCACTAGGTAGTTTCTTTGTCTTCATCTCTTTACGGTGGCATCATTTGCAGACTCTCGGTCTTAAGTGATTACTGCAGGATTCTCTGATGTTTTGGATAGATCCCTTTCTGCACTTCTCTCTTTCTGCCTTCTCTCCACACGTTGGTGGTGCTCACAGGGACCCCAGGCAGCAGCTTTCTCTCTCTCTGTGGGGGCCATCACGTACTGTCAGAGGGAAAATCTGCATGCAACTCCCACTTACTTTGTATCTGACAAAAACATTTTTCATGAGGACATAGTGGTTTTCATGGGGTGGCTGAGTCAGATTCTCATAATTTATAACATGATTTGGTGTTCACACAAAGTCGCATTTGTAGTTTGGGGTTTTTTAACCTTGCCAAGAGTTAATGCTTTGATGGCTTATGATGCCCTTCCTCCTTTATTTTAGTTAGTTAATTTTTTTTCAATTTTGTATCCAGTTCAGTCAATCTGACTTTGACTGTGCTTAGGTTTTGAAGATGATGAGCTCTTTAGCTTCTGTGCACATTTCTTGCTTGAGGAAATCATACTTACTGCACTCAGTAATACTAAACTGGAACTTCTAGCTTCTGGTTGCTTTAAAATCTTTGATTTTCCTTGTTCTACCTCTAAAATTCGATGTTTGTTTTCATATTCCCTAAATCAAGACACCGAACCCCATAACCACCTCACAGCTCATAGTTGTATTTCCATTGCAGTCTGCTTCTCCTTTTCCATGCTGACTTAAGCTAATTCTGCAGTTTGCTTGGTCCGGCACCTTTTCTTGCTCAAGGGTTTCACTTCTTGTCCTGATAGGTTTTTCAGTTTTGGTTTCACTTGTGATACACAAAAATACCAGATTTTCAGAAAATCCGGCACTTAGTGGTGATGGTTTACTCTGATGCAGAAGACACACGATGAATTTAAGACAAATAGGGCATGAGATGTTTTCACAAGAGCATTTTTCACAGCAAAGAATATTTGTGCAAATCAACAGCATTTTTCTACTTTTACCCAGTTAGTGGGATTTTTTTCTGCAAAAACACTTTACTTTCTTTTTGTATGTTTCTTTTTGTATGGCTTTTAACTGATTTTCCTAGTGGTGTTTATTTTTTCCAGGAGCTTTTATCCATGATAACTGTAGGGTGGATTTGTTTGACACAACCCATTGCTGTTAATATCTTTTGTTCAATGTGTAGCATTTGATTCTTCTGTCATATTTGTGGACATTCTGCACAAAGATGTTTCATTTTCTCTGTATTGGTGATATGTATTATATTTTGCCACACTGGTAGTTCCCATGGGTTGGAGTTCTCTGTTTATTAATGGTAACAAAGGTATAAATATATAGTCACGTAATCTCTTCCCTACAGGATAATTTAGGATGGAAAAGGAAGTTCTTTTCTTATTAATATTTTGATGGCAATAGTTACCAGTCAGCAAAATTTATCAACATCAGTAAATACTTGTCTCTGAGAGGTTGTTAGGGCAAGTTCATCAATTGAATAGTTCTTACCCAAGCTTTCATCCTATGGATGACTCTCACAGTAGGGATGCTGGTGATTTGCAGTTGGGGGTAATGATTTCCTGCTGTCTTCTCTGAGTCTTTAATGTCTGGAAAATTATGTTTGGGAATATAAATTCAGAATCTTCTCTGTACTAATGACTGCTGATTGGTCTTTCTGGATTTTTGTGCAACTTTAACGTGCTCCCTGTCTTTTAGACATCTGTTCGATGTCTAATCACGTAAACTTAAGCAAGTTTTAACCTTTATTTGTTTAGTTATTCTGGCCAAGCTGCTGTATTCCCATCCATCCCTTATTGCTCAATTTTCCCTTTTCTCAGGATCTTCACATCTGCCCAGCATTTCAAAATAGCTGATTCTATTTAGGAAGTAACTTTCAGGTGCAGACTTTCTCAATAAAAAGTGCACAGCTACAGTGTATTGCAATTGCAAAAATCTCTTTCTCTGCTCTTGATAAATACAATCTCACCCAGATTGAAGCTATTCAAAATACTGATGAAAGGTTGTTTTCTAGCTTGTTGCTCTTCCTGTTCTTGAGTCTGCCTTCTTAGTGGTGTAGAACACAAAGCGTTTTCTTTCTCTCAGAGCCTTTTTTGAATTATTGGATGTTGGTTTTTTTTGAATTTTAAACGGTGTTCAGATGTCAGCTCATTTGCTTTGCCCATCTATTATTGTTCACTGCTTTCTTCTGAGCAGTTTCGCTTCTTCCATGATTTTTCCTTGCACATGGAAAGAACACGTTACTATTTCACACTAAACCTTATCCTAAACATTATCCTGCTTCTGACCTTTTCTCCAAACTCTTTTGTCACCTCTCCTATGATAAACTTGACAATATACAGGCAGCTGTTATGCTGAGACAACTGTCTGCTGTCATGGCTAATATTCCCATTCATCATTGTTACTTTCTCTTCTCCACCTATCAGTCTGTCTACTGCTTAACTGATCTCTTGTTTTTGCACTTTAGATACCAACTCTCAGAAGGCAGGATCTCGCTCATCTTTGTCCATGTGTCCAGTGGGTTTTGGCCTATAGGACTTCCTTGTGGAATGTGCAATGCTGTTAAGGATTTATTTGTGCTGAGGTCCCAACTCTCATAATTTCCTGCTTGCTTCCCCCTTCCTCTGTGTTCCAACTTGCATATTGTAGCACCTCTATGCCAGCTCTTACAGTTGTTCAACTGTTTGCCTAGTTGTGAAATGTTTGCTTTACTGATATGATTCTATGATTCTAACCCCACTTTTCATGTAAGATAGCTACAATGTTTCTTTCCATTTACAGTCTTCCAATAAATGAAATGCTTTTTTTACTGCATCTGTGTAGACAATTAAAACTTGAAATATGAGGAGTGCTTCTTGAAGTCATAAAGCCATGAAATAGTATTTAATTTGGCTTTAGCATTACTTGGTCAGTACAACAAGTTGTTAAAATGGGTGTAAAAGTTACAGACTGAGTTATTACTGAAACTGTTATAAATAAACTTGATAATCGAAAAACGTATTAGGTGACATAAAATACGACAAATACTATTACAGTTAAAATGCAAGGGAATTTCAATGCAACTAGCAGCTGAATTTATTTTACCATTGTGAAGGAAGAATTAGGTTTCAGTTCCCATAGTTAATTCATTCAGAGAATTTGTGACTTTAAGTATGATGTCTAGAGCAGCTTAGTAGCTCTGAATGTGTAAGTGCAGTTGTACTGACTGCATCCACAACTACTAAAGGTTTTATTTCATTGACTCTTATTTCACTGATACCTGACCTGCTCATATCCTCTTGTCTTCCAAGAGCATGTGCTGTCAGCTTTGTTCCCTCTGGAATTTCACATGCAATGTTTGTGGACTAGTCCTCTTGAGTGCCCACTTGTATTAGATACTGTAATATCATAGGAGGGATAAAACACCTCTACCCTAAGACTTAGTTCAATATTCAGTCTAAATCAGGGTTTGCCTTATTTGTACTCATTGGAACATCATATCTGGATTTAAACTGTTATTCAATGTGTGTGTATCCTAATTTAATTGCTTATGCTGTTTTGCAGCCATAGTCACTCAGGTGAAAAATTACTGTCCAGATCTTCTTTCTATACATTTTGATTACTGGAACAAACAAAAAAAAATAGTACATAAATACTTGTTGGGATTAAATCCTAGGTGTTCTTCATAAACACAGCTATCATAGAAAGTTTCCTAAGTATTCAGTCAAAGTACCAACATCCAATTTTCTGCAGTTTGAGCACATTGGCTTTTTTTCTGTTAGTTGCATACATTTTGATTTATCTAGTCCAACATTACCTCCACAGTTGGCCTTCTGTGTAATACATTCTCTGGAAAGAGAAATTAGCCTTTTGTGCTCTTCCTTTTAACATTCTCCAAAAATGAGTGTGTCCTTCAATATTTGTATATTCCTCTAAAGAAACAGCAGTGTTTCTCTGGCTCTAAGGTTGTGGTTTCTTTCCTCTTTCATCCCAGAGGAATTATATTTGACATTTCCAGTTTTGGTAATGATGGAGCCAGAAATCTTTTATTTTTAAAGATCAAGTTATCCACAGCAATTAGTTTCCCTTAGAATGTCAGGAACACTGTTTTGTGTGACAGATGGATAAATATTTTCCTTTGGTTAACCAATAACAAATGTTTCTGGTAGTGTGGAATGCTAGGGCATCATTTAATTACAGTCTTGAAATCAAACACTTCTGAGGCATATATTTATTTCATGTTTGTTAAACCTGCTATACTGTTTTCATCTAATGAACAGGGTGGAACTGTCATAGCAAGACTGTTGGAAAAAAATTTCAGAACTAGTAAGATGTTAAAGGACCTTAGGTGTCACTCAAAATGTAGCAAGCATTTTTCCTTGTAAACTTCAGCAGTGCTGTAGTAGACTGAGCATCTCAAATACCAAAGTTACTCTGGGAGAGAGAAGAGGTGGGTGTCAGTATCACAAACCACTGGACATGACATGCCAAAGCAGAGGACCATTTTCTCTCACACTGCAGTTTCCACTGGTGCAGCAGAATATTTTCCTTTTTCATAAACAAATTATTTTCTTATATGCACACATAATCCCCAAACAGTTTAACAGTAATTGTGGAATTATTTTCAAGGAATGTTCCTTTGTTTTCAGTAACAATTAAGTGCTTTCAAATTATATCAGTCTTTATAATGTTAAAGCAGGGTTTTTTTGGGTTTTTTTTAAAGTAGGACAGTACATTGTGAAATTAACATACCAATTAAAAACATTAGTGATGCCAAGCCCTACATAACAAAAAAGAGAGAGAACAATGTAAGCCTGTGAGGTTCAGGTAGCATGTAAGCTAGAGCCAGGTAAGGCTGGCTCTTTACCAAAAAAATATTTCTCTCAAGGACATGGCAGTGAACTGACTTTGCTAAAGCTGCTCCCACACTGTTCATTGACAAGAGATCACACAGTTCTTTTGCTGCTGCAAACTTGAAGCTGTGTTAACATATGCCCATTCACACTGCAGAGGTGACTGCTATTTCTGACTAGTTTGTGCCTGTTTAGTGTCTGACACAAGGGAGCCCTTAAGCTGAGGAGGTTATTTAGACACTGGCCAGCTCTTGGAGAGAGTTTGGTTTATTGTGTCCTGTGACACAATAAAAAAATGTTTTTGTTACGCCTGCAGTCTAAGCACAAAGGTTTTCATTTTACATAGTGATTTCACAATATCTGTCTCTTTTGAAACAGCTGGATGTACAATAAGAAAATATATTTTTTGTCTAGTAGCAATATTCCTTGCCCTTTCATTGTTTATAGTAAAATCACTTTCTCTATCCTTGGCTTTTTACATTTTCAAAGCACTTCACAAACACTGGTATTTTAACTGAGAAATCCCATGTTTTGCATTGTTGCAGTAGCAGCTTTCTTGCTGTATAAGAAACTGATTTTAGATGTGATGGGGAAAAGAGTAAAAAGAGAGCAAGAATAAGTGACACAGCTACTTAGAAAATGAGAAATTCATTTTAAAAGCAGCAAACATGACATTCCCATTGTTTCAAATATGTTAGCTCAGAAGTGTATTTAATTACCTTGTCTTGCTAATTGAACCAGTAAAAAAGACCCCACGATTACAACAGTAAATTGTGCCCATTATCTTGTATTAGACACATATAATCTCTGGGCTGGATTGAGACTTTCCAGTTTTGTTTTTAGGTGCTTCAGAGTGGATTCAGAGCAATTAAATTAAAGTGTCTTTTCAATTTTTCAGAGGGTTTTCTTGGGTAGGGTTTTTTTTGTGGGGTTTTTTTTGCTGTTTTTGTTTGTTTGTTTGTTTGTTTTTGTTGGTTTGTTTTTTTTTAATGAGCCTGGCATAATATCAGAGAGAGCTTTTCACAGAAGTTTGTTTGAAATACTTATGAAGGAGGTTACTCTGGCAGGTCTCAGGCTGTATGTGGTATTTCATAAAGTCATTCCTTCAGTCTTCTTTGCTGAACCACATTGCTCCTTGCTTGTCACTAAGTTCCTGCATCTCTTGTTTTTGTAGTTAGAATACCACATACAAACATATACAATACAAATAGTAAGCAAATGTAAAGTAGTGTCTGTTTTGATTAATATAAATTAGAACTAGTTTGTAAATGAGTTCATTGGCATTCTAATAATTGTACTTCACCCTTCATATAACTGTTTTGCAACATAATTAAAATTTGCTAAGTGTCAGACATGACACTTAAAGAAGTACTGCAGTGTGTGCCCCTGATCTGAGATCAGATCTACTGCTCTGAGAGGTGTCCTGTGGGAGAAGGTCTGAAATAGTATGACTGATTGAAGTTGTACAGCAAAAGTGTGGGGACTCAAATTTGACATCAAAGTTAACGAACTTATGAGAATGAGACATAAAATTACCACTGAAATTGGAAATTTACCAATAAGTGCTTGGGTTTCTTACAAAAATCTGTTCTTCACAATTGGAAATTATGAAGACCTCTGTCATACGTCTCATTTGTATGTTTTTATGTATTATTTGTAATAAGTTTAGAAAATATTTAGAGCTGTAAGAAAAGACTCATTATAAAATGTCAGACAATTAATTCAACAAGCTTTTACTTGGCAATAGGAAAATCAAGACAGGTCATGCTTTTAATTTCAGAATCAAAAAAAGGACAAACTGTATTCCTGCATATGTTTGACTCAGAGAGCAATGGGGTTTCCAGTATCAGTGTTATCAGTCCTTAAAGTAACTGCTGGTCTACAATGCAGACAAGGAATTAAGCTTTGGATCTAAATTTACATACCCGTGGTTGGCTCCTGAAGTTATGAAATGAAAATACTCCATTAAGCTATTCATATAGATTGGACTAAATCATCTCCTTTCAGAATCTGAAAGCAAAATGACTTGAGATGCATGCCAACATTCAGTTTAAATTCTTAAGCATATTGAACATTAAAAGTGTTATTAAATCTATATTGATGCCTGAAAATCTATCAGTGACATATAAGGAGGTTAACATATAAAATTTCCTTTGACTTTTAATCCAAACTTTTTCCTCAGGAGAAATTTATATGATGAAGACCTTTTGGAATCCCAGCAGGTGGGCTAGTGTTCAAGTGTCTGCTTAGGTATTGCTGTAACTACACTCTTAAAAACATTTGCCTTATGGCACAATATTCTGATGCCCATAAAATGTAACACATGCCTTAGGTATCTCTCAGATATATTCATGTGTTTTATTTGGTGTATGTAATTATTTTATATATCATACATATATGTCATGTTAATGACACAATCACCATCGTAGATATGAAATCCAAGGGTTAACAACTCTCAAATCAGTAGGACAGATGTCCAAACTTCCCCTGTTTGAACAATAGGAGAGATGGCAGAGATTGGTGAGACAAAAGATACTCCTCAATAATAGGCATAAATAATAATAGGCAAGTTCAGCTATCTGCATTCTAAATTACTCATTCAGAATATCTGAGAGTTCCATTGCACATTTAAGTGTATGTAAAGAAGCCAAAATTTTCAACTTTCACGGTAAAAGTACTTGATCAGAAGAGATAATACTTGAGACCTCTGAATTTTAATGAGCTGCAGTAAAAAGCCAGAATTTAAAAGTTTCTTTTGGAATGTAAAGCTCATAAAAAAAGTGCTTCTGAAAGATTTTCTTCTCAAGATGCTAAAAAATAACTATAATTACAATATAATAATAACTATAATAATAATGAGAAAAATAACAATAATAACATGCAGTCATAAAATCATAAATCCATAACAATAGCAATATCAAGAAGTTATGATGTGGCTGAAATGAGAAAGTAAAATTAAATTTCCTGGTATTTCACTAGAGGAAACATATGACAGCTAGCATATTCTCATAAACCTGTGAGTTCACACACATGGGCCAATTTTTGCAGTGCAGGTGTAAGGTTTGACTTTGTCTTTGGGGTGGAAAGTGGGTAACAGATGAATTTCCAATGAGTTGTTCCTATGGAATACATTTTAGGCAGACATGAGCTTCCTTTGTCCACAGTTGGAAGGGTGGGTAGGAAACTAGCCAAGTTCAGATGTTATAATGCTGAACATCACTTAATTATCTCTGCTGTTAGGAAGCTTTATATTAGTATGGAGTTGTGTTTCTCCTGACTTTCATTCAGGTCCATGTGTGCGTGGAACCAGCTCATAGTTGTTCATGATATATTGTGCAGATGCAGAACCTGAAATGAATGAAAGTAGCATTTGGAATTACTGCTACAGTGCACATAGCTTTGGGTTACTGGTGTCATGATCAGATTAAACAAATTGTTGAGTAGTTATGTTATTTTTTGTGAGAGGTTAAATTTGATCACAATTCCTCCAGGATTTTAAATCTCTCTTCTAGGTACAAGAAGTATATTTATAATGAAAATTTCAGTGGCATTTTTCAGGAGTAGAACATTTTCTAAGTCTTGATTTTTGTAATACTTATTCATCCATATTTACAAAAAGGATTGTAGTCTTGGGAGGTAATTTGTTACAAGAGAAAGTGCATTTCGTCATTTGATTCCTTTTGCTTTTTATTATTTTTGAATATGTTCTGAAGTTTTTCCCAGGAGGATTTTTTTATCGTCTTAAGAGCTATGATCTACTGTCCTCATCCGTGTGTTAGACATACATGCTTTGCCTTTTTTTTTTTTCTTGACTTCTAAGTATTAATATTTCAAAGAGAGACATTTGGAGGAGAGAAGGAAGGTTACAAAGTATTCAACAAAGCTTAGGAAAACACCAAATCAGTTTCAAGGCTTCAGAGAACACAAACCATGCATTATAGTTTAATCCTTTAAAATTATTAAGTAGTTAAATTGGATTTTCATGGAAATTTCGCAGAAAGGCTCCTATTTCCAAACACCAATATAATGTCTGAATTGAGGTGAAATCCACATGACATTTGCAGACTTTAAAATTCAGCACTTTCATTTTATGCCATTGAGGAAAAAAACTTTTTCTAATTCATATTTCATAAATAGAAGAATTAAATTTTACCCTCTGTTGACTGGCAATACCTTGCTTTCACCAGGATGGAGTCATTAGAAATACATTATAGCTTTGCTGTATTTCAGGGTCTGCTGATGTTTCCATTTACAAGACCCATCTTTCAGACTAACATAAAACCAGAGGTTAAAATTTATTTCCAAGGAAAATTGAACACTTCTGTTATCCTGAAAACAGGGGGTTTTAACAGTGAAATAGAAAGAAGAAACCTTGAAGGTTTTTGATAACTTCTTGCATTTATTGTACGGGTCAGTAATCTAAACTCCTATGCCTGCTAATTATTGATCTCTAAAGGTGGCCAAGTCTTTTCACTTCTTGCCGCAGCTTCACCTACAGCTTCGCCTCTTCAAAATTCAAATATTTGGGGAAGGATCCTTTTGCTATGGATTTTAGCCACTTAGCTTAGTTCAGCCCAGTAAGATGACCTAATAACAGAGCTGTTAACTGTCGTGAAATGCAGGAGCAGGCTTCTGTTTTCAAGGGTAATTGAAGGTGTAGAAGGTAGATTGATCTTAAGTGACATTTGCTTGAGTCATTTCAAATTGGGCTGTATCCAAACCCATCGAAGACATGACCCTCAGCTGTCTCTCCTGCTGAATAAGCTGTGTTGACATAGGTGACTTACTGAATATTTTGTCATGCAGAAGAAACCAGACCAAGATTAATGCCAAACCTGCATTGCATTCCATCAAAGTGTCCTTGTCTTAAATCTCACTTTCAGGTGTTTGAATAATACAAACAGGAAATATAATTGGTCTCCTGATAACTTATCTGACACCTTTTTCTCATTCAGTTTTGAAGATTTGTGCTTCAAATGAGGCAATTTACTGATACACGATCTTTATCACTTCAGATACATAAACAGTATTTGAAACAGTCAGGAAAACAACTTAAAACTCTACAGGCAGAACTTGTGGTCCAAATACACCAGTAAGTGTTTCTTCTAGCCAGAAGACAGTGCAATCATTTGTTGTTTCGAAAGTTACCAAATCGCTGCTTTATCAGTTTTAAGTCAACACTGTAGATTAGAAACTTTTCTAGCATCTTTTAACAAACTCCCAGAGGACTGTCTCATTAGCCTAGTGTCGGAAATTGATTTTCTAAAGTGTAAAGAGCATTTAAAATATTTACTTGGTGATTCAGGCTGGAATGCTGCAGAAATTAAGGTCAGTTTTGCTCAGTCTCTAATGTGTTTCTAGTGACTGCAGAGTGAGGAAAGAAAGAAGTCCAGGACTTCTGTAGAAAGGTCCCTTCCAATTCTTTCTCTTCCTTTCCTCTTGATTCGCATGGCTCCTACACTACAGATCAAGTAGTAAATTGGGAGAAATTGGTCCTTAAGCTCTGTTCTGGCAATTCTGTTGTGTTCCCATTTCTCGTTTTGGGTCTCATGCTCCTATTAAGCAATTGAAAGGTCCTCTCAGAAACAGTAATAAGTAGAACATGGAGAGCTGCCTTTTTGGTAGAGGTTTAGTGTTTTAGAAAAGTGAGTTCAAACCTGAGTGCCTGGCAGTGACAGTGCCAGCAGCTTAACTGTTTTTCTGAATAATGCTGTTTCCATCTTCAGAAAATGCTGATGTGGAGTAATGTAAGGTCGAGGTGTAGGTCATGCCTTTATCTGATAGGTGGCTGCTTACAGTGAAGAGCTTAGCAAGAGGGGGAAGGTCTTCTGGCTCTCCCCTCTCTTTTATCTGAGTGTAGTGAGCACAGTTGGCTACAAGAAATGGTCATGACATGCTCAGACACGGGAGATGAGACACAAGCATGAGCCTGGAGTGGGTAGAGTTCCTGCTATCCTTGGCTAAACAATATAATAGGTGAAGACACTCCCACTAAGTTATCATCACTTTTGAAGAGTTCTCTTTTCTGTTTGTTTTGTTGTGTGTTGTTTAGGGGAGGGGGGATATGTTGGACTAGGAACTAAAGCAGTCCTTGTTTCTTACTGATACCAAGTCCTGTGGATAAGCTATTAGAATTTCCTCCTGTCTTTTAGACTGTCAAAGGAAAGGTCATGCTATTGCCACTGTGCACATGAAAGGGAGAGAAGAAAGAAGTGCAGAGATCCTTCTTTCTTCTTTTATCCAGGTTGTGTTCAAGGAACAGAGGTCTCTGAGCCGAAACAGTCCCTTTAGGATGAGTCCTACTCTCATCTTCTTTCTTCTGTATGTCTTCTGTTTTCCATTCTCTACATTAGTGGATTGTCTAACCTGGCTGTTCACGGTGGGTAATATCATTAATTATTGTTTTACTGCTGCAAGTGTGGTTAAGCAAAAGTAAAAGCTGAGTGGTTATGCACTTTATTTCTGAGTATAATCAAAATTTCTACCATTATTGATATTATTTGCATCCTAAATACCCTGAGCAAATCCTGTAAACTGGTAATGAATGTCATGCAAAGAAGTTTTCATTGATGGTACCTTGGAAAAAAACAGAACAGAAATCCAGAGCAAGAAATTAATCACCTTGCCAACAGTCACGTAAGAAACTGTTGCAAGCTGAAAGCTACTAAGATACTATCACTAAATGTTTTTAAAAGTAAGAATCTCAAATTCCTCTAGTACACATTACATTTTACCCCAGAAGTCATCCTATAATAAGTATTTAAAAGAGAGGGTTTGTAGAATCTATACTGTTGAAATATGCTGCCAGCCGAAGCAATAGCTTTGCATGGAGTACTGATGTATATATTGCTATTTTTTCAGAACATTCTGCCCCAGGAAAGGTTTTCAGCTTGGCTTTATTATGATTTAAACTTTGAGCTCAGTTATTGGGCAGTGGAGAAGGAAGAACTGAACCAGCAACCATGCACCTGGAGGCTGACACTCCCTCTTACTCTTTCATATTTCATTCAAATAATTTTGGGGACTAAGATGTAAAAAGAAAAATTCAAAAAGTTGGGATTTCTGTTTTCTTTGAAATAAACCTGTCCTTAGACATTTAAAAAAAGATTTATCAGCGGAATTATTCCACATGTCAAGGGGAATAAATAATTTTTTGCACAGATCTGGACATAATGGATTTCTACTGGTATCAGAATGTCAGGTTTATATAATTGTCTTTTTTAACTGTTGGTAAGCTGGGAATGATTATATTACTGTAGAAATTAGTTAACAGGTTCTCACAAGGTTTCCTTATTTCAGAAAGGAGCAAATCGGGTCGTGCAAACAGCTTTCTGCATTCTCAAACAGATAAAATTACTCTACCTTGCTAGTAAGCCAAGTGTTTCTAAATATCATTTGAAAAATATTTGGTTGTCAGATTCTCAAGAGAGAAATGCCAAAATTAATGCATGTTCCCCCAAGATCTCTCAAGGCTACACTTGAGACACTAGAGCTAAGCAGTGGCTAAAATTATTACCCAGAAATTGGCAATGCTTGACGTGAAAATATCAGCAGAAATTAAAATTTGTATAATAAACACCTCATGAGAGAGTAGACGTGAATCACTTTGAAATAGTTGACCAGGGGAATTCGAGTAAGGAAAAGTATCAAGACAGGAGGAGGAGTTGCTCTGTGAAACCATTTTAAATAGCTTGTTCAAAACATTCAGAGCTTATTAGAAACTGTAGCCACCCCCTTAAAAAGTGATGCAAAGGAGTATTACCTTTAGGAAATGATCACTCTTTCTTTTACCATCATTCTCAGGCTACCATCCTTGTTCTACATGGTTGATTTCTTACTGTCCCTTTGTAAATTCTACATTGTGATTAGAGTGGGGAGAACAGAGCAGGGTTTGGCAGTTTAGGTTTTTCGGTGGGGTTTTTTGTTTGTTTTGTTGGGGGGGAGGAGCTGTTTGTTTTGGTTGGTGAGTTTTGGTTGGTTGGTTTTCTTGGGAAAATTCAGGATATGGCTTTGGGGAAAAAAATATAAAAGTGCACAAGCAAGAGATAGTCAGATATCTATGAGCTGTAAGATGGTATTGTACCTGCTGAAAATAAGACACTGCCCTGAGATATTTTGTTCAGCATGCCAGCCCCCCCATCTCATTCTCTCCCTGAACATCAGCTCAGTAAAGTAAATGCAAGAGTACCTGAAGTGCCCTTTTCACCATTCCGAGTTTGTGTCTGATTGACAAAGGAGTGCTCTGGGATTTGTCAAAACCCTGCAGAAGTTACAACTCTTTCTTGTCTTCCCTTTTTTCCTCTCATCTTTCTTACCTATTTCTATAGGTATAGTTAAAGCTAAGAAATACTTCTGACAGGCACGTTCTGTATTTTTATGTCCTGTCATTGATGTCTGATGCCACTCTGCTTAGTTTTGCTTTCATATTCCATATTTTTACTCAGTTGAGAGTGAAAATGTTAGAAGGGAAGGTAGTGTAGTATTTTAAATGAAAGAAAAATGAGTAGTTTTTAATCTATACTGTTGTTCCAGAAAAGCTATTCCAGAATGATTGCTCTACAATCTACGTTTTCACTTGCCACAGAATGTTTTATTTTGTTAAAAATTAATTCTCTTGGAAAGCAAAGGTTTCTGATTACCAAAGATGAAGACACATCACAGGCTTAATTCTTAAAGCTGTGCTAAGATCATATCTGTTGTGACTTTTATAAAAATACAGAACCCGTTATTAGTAGAATTTGAGATATGATGGTACTTATTTTTATTTTTCTAAAACTCATTTTTGTTCATAGTTGGCTATTTGGTTACTTCGAACTGGGTCAACTTATCTTAAACTGGAAGGAACTTTAATTTTAGGTCACTTTAGGACTTTGGCTGTGGAAAAAAATTTGACTCTTAGAACATATGAGAAATTAATGCCTGTACATAAACCAACTTTATCAGTGTAAGTGCACATGAAATTATCTCATCCTATATGAAAGTTTAAAGTCATTTCCCAACTTTCCTTAGCATTCTCTTAATACTACTTTTTAAATTACTGTCTTCCTCTTCTTATCATTTGTGGCTAGTACTTGTGCTGGTAAACTGCTCTTTCCTTCTGACTGACACTGGTCTCTTTGCTGAAATCCTGGAGGTTTTTCCACTCAGCTTTCTAAGCATTTTATAAAAGTTCTTCCCAGCTTGCTTTCACTGCAAAAGCTAGGACTTAGTGAAATTAACTTCTTGGGAATATGGGAACAGACTTTAACAATTGCTTTAAATTGGCAAAAAAAACAGAGCTTCTGAAGTGCCCTGTCCTTGATATAGAGTTTAAACAAGCATCACAGGATTAATCAGAATATGCCCTTTGAAAGTTTTTGTTTGCTCTTATTTTCTTCAAATTTGTAATAGCTTATGGCTTCTGATACTAGAAGGTACTAGAAATCACTCTAAATCACTCTAAATTCCAACAGTGGACTGTGTGAAAATTGGTCACATCTAGGCTTCAAGGCACCTCATTAACTGATGTTGCAGCAGCTCTGCCATTGTTTGTTTTAAACTCCCTCCTTTTAGAGATCCTTCTGGACAGAGTCTATGGGTATTCGAAAAAAAAAATAATTTATAAGTCAAAGAAATCACTGTTGATACAGAGGATTCCTCCTTGTTTCTTGAAATAATAATTTTTCTTCTTGCTGGAATTTATGATTCAAAGAATGTACTAAGAAAAAGGTAGGAGAGAATGGGAATTAAAGTGAATTTGTAATAAACATACATTAGAAGCAGAAATTTTTTTGGTGCCTTGAAGTTGCATGACCCATTTTTATCCCAATTGCATTTCTATTTGTTTTCTAGGTGTCTTAAAACAATTTAGCTTTAATACAGATTGTATCAACAGCCTCATTAGAAAGGTGTCAGCTGAGAGAACAAGACTACGAGACGTGCATGATCTCTAAAGATCATAACAGAAAATGAAAAGAAGTGTTTTAAAATGAATGTTGCAGGTGTGGGGTTAGTTTGGTTTTTGTTGGTTTGTGTGCCTTGTCTTTTTTTAACAGAACAGATTATTGTTATGGTGAGGTTTTTGACAACAGGTAATTTTCAACATCCTCTCCCTGTCCTTGTACTTAATTTACTGCCAACTTCAAGTTTTTCAAAATGCAAAGAAGGGCATAGTCTCTGCACTGTGACAACCCTTTAACCTTAAAAATACAAGTAGTGTCTAAAGCAAGCGACCGAAATCAACCATCAAGCAGGCTGTGCTCTGCAGTGGCTCCTGTGTCTGATGCTATTAACTCAGTGAAGAGAAAGGAGATGCTCAGCTGTCATTTTGCATAATAAATGGGATGCAACATTTGATTCTTGGAAAATACAAACAGTCCTGAGAGCAGGCAGTTGAGTCAGCAAGTCTTGGTCACTTCATTCCCCCTTGCCCTCTCAAGGGAGGGCCATGTTTCCAAGAGAGTGTCACAGCTCACAGAGGGATAAAGACATGCACCAGGGATTTTGCTTTGGAGGACCAGGAATGGTTCCTTCCTTGCAGGTGAAGAAAAAGAAACCATGGGTTTGAAAGGAGAGATGGATTAGTGGGAAGTTTTGTTCTTTTCCCTTATAACAGTGCTGCTGGCTAGACCTTCAAGAACAGCATTTTTGACAGTGATATTTAGAGCTGGGGTGGTGATGCCAACTCAGACTGCTTAAAGGACTTGCAGGTTGGTAGCCTGGCACAGAACAGTGTTTCATTTTCGACAGGGCAAACTTGTCTTAAAAGAAAAAAATTAATTCTTCAGACTTAATCCTGATTTATTTGCTTGGGATTTTTTTATTAAGGAATGACAGATTTGGCCCTCTGACTCTTCCCCTACTCTAAGAGGTAGCTCTTACTCTGTCATTTTAAAAGTGTGTAGGGACTTGCTCTCTTGTCTATAAGATGTAAAGCAAGTCAGAAAAACAAAATTGCTGCTCCTCATTAGCCATTTGTCCCTGGTTTGGGGATTTTGTCTTTGTTCACCAGACAACAGAGATGCTTCACTAACAAAGGTGTGTCTGTGTATTTCAAAGCAGAATAGTAAAAAAAAGTTCCTTGTACTTAGTAAGGCAACCTGTTTTGAAGGGAATTTATCCATTACTTGAGGGACATATCCGTTACATGAAAAAAAATGAAAGGGAGAAAATAATCTGCATCTGAAAAGGTTTCCTTCCTTTGTGACTAATGATCACAAAAATTGGTTGTATTGTTTCTTTTTTCAGCTCTAAAAGCTGTGGTATAGAGAAATACATGAAGAAACTCTCACTTACTCCAGATGGACAGACTTACCTATTGCTCGATTCCTGCTTTTGATTGACTCCACTTCTCATAGTGCTGTGTGTTCATGGAACAGAAGTTGATATGACTTTGTATATGGTGCAGATCTATACAGAGGAATCTGTATATACTGGGCTTGTCTGCTCTTCCCTTTACTCCTGACCTCTGCAAGCACCTCTTGTGTAGGGAAATGGTGAAAAAACCCACTGCAACAACAAGGAATGATTGCTTAGAAATTGCACATGAAGAGTTCTGTGACCATTTCAAACCTGAATCAGTTTTCATGGCTGTTCACCAAAGTAGGATGGGGAGGCACAGCTGGAGGGTCTTTCTCACAGGTGAACAGGGTCAGTGCATGGGCAGGTGGTGTTACTGTGTCAGAGGAGCCAAGTGGGATCCTCCACATTCCATAATGGTCAATTAGCAGCAGGATATGTGTGTGTGTGAGGCATTATCAGGAACTTTCCACTGACCACTGGAAATGTCTGTTCTTCAGAGAGAAGAAAAAAAAAAAAAAAAAAGACTTGATACAGGCAAGTTGCTTTGAATGTCTAAAGGAAAGCATAAGGAATCATTCTGCATAATTGTCTAGTCCAGCAAACAAACTTGCATTTAAGCATTTGAATTATTAGATAAGGTTTAGGATTTTTAAGTAACCTCCTAGTAGCCATTTTATTCTTTCTATGTTTCTCCACTGAATACCAACTGTTTTTGATGTAGAACTGGTAATGCAGATCATGAATTAATATGGACTTTGAGCTCTCCAGAATGCATAACGGAACATGAGCATAATTGATTCCTACCCTGAAATGGAGCTATTAATTACCTAAAACAATAAAGCCATAATAACATTTTCTGTGTGTATATATTTTGGAGGGGAAAAAATGAAGAGAGATAAAGATACGGTTATTGCCTTGACATTTTGGTAATGAGATTTTATGCTGAGCTGGAGTTCAGGAAAAGCACAGCAAAGAAAACTAATAGAAAATAGTAAGGAAAAGAGCAGAGGTTGGAAGGTACTAAGGGCATCTTCGAGGTGGCACACAATTATGCTCATCTCCTCTGTTGACTTTCCCCTGCTTGCCTGTCCGTTTCTAACATCAGCTCTGAGGTGGAGGGAGAGCATCCCTGCAGTGATTAAAGGCATCTAGCAGTTAGAAGTCATCTCCATAAATAAACAAGTATGTGTCACTGTGGACTACCTAACAATATTGTTGTTTATTAACAAATATTGCATGGGAGTAGATGATAAAAGTGGAAGATCCTCCTCCTTTTTAGTTGGTCAGTGTCACAGATGTCTCATCTCTTGCCTTCTTATCAGTCGTTGCTTTGCTTCCTTTTTTCTGTGTCTTCATAGGTGATTTTGTTTAGGCTAGCTGAGGGGGAAAGGGCTGCTTTTTTTTCCCTTGTAGCTGAAGAGTTTTCTTCACAAGCATACAGCTATAAAATTAGGATTAAATAGTTATGATTTCTCCTGGGAAAGGTCAGTTTCTCTATATTACCTAGAAACATAGTATTTTGGTTTGTTAAACAAAACACTTCTTCAAACATAGTTTTTTGCAGGACTGTTGTACACACTGCCTATGAGCAAGTTCTGAAAACATTTTCATGTGCTTGTATCAGCAAACATAATTATCATTGATATGTTCAGTAATAGTTAGTTTGGTACTTCTCTGTAGCCTGATATTTTTTCTCTATTTATTTTATTTTTTCCATGAATAATGAACACTACCAATTTCAAAGGGAATGAGTTTGAAAAGAATCGTAAAGAGACATTTTATTAGAAGAACCGTTGATTGTCTGTTTATTGGACAGTGTTTATAGTGTTGTATGAAAGTAGTAACTGAGAAAGAAGTAAATAAAACCCCCTATTATCCAAGAAGTTAATTATTTCCTCAACAGGACTATGTACAGTGGCTTAGTCTTGGTTACATTTATGTCTATAGCTCATTTTGTACTTGAAACGTAAAATTTCCTCAGTAAGTTATTCATAGCTGAGTTTTAGATCTGGTTGTAAAATTTCATGCTTTGTATAAATTAAAAGGAAAAACTCTCTTAATAATGGGAGTGAAATGAGGCTAGCCACTGTGGTTGATGTGCTAATATGCTGAGGGAAAAAAAAAAAAAAAAAAAGAAGAATTAATTTGTCACTATGATAAACTGTTAATTTGAAAGCAGGACAGATTATACCAGTTCCATAATTAACTGTAAATGCTTCACCCCCAGGACTTTGTTTAGCATAGGAACTGATTGAACAGGAAAGATGGAATAACTTCAAGTAAATCAGATCTTAAAGCATCTCCTGCCCAAACCTCTCCTCTCCTTGTGTCTCCCAAGCCATGTTGCATCAGTAATTAACATCCTCAAAAGGAGAAGGTATAACCTTGATTATTTTGTAAGATTTAAACTGGTGTATTGATGTTTTTTCAGGCTCTGATGTGGGACTTCCCACAATCCATGAGTCAGAGAATTTTCTTATTGCGTTCAAAGTTCACATCCAGCTTCGGCCCTTATCGAGAAATGGTTCACAGGGAATATCATATTCCATCTGGGGTCTTAACTTGAGGTCAGTTTGTGGTCACTGTGAGAAAGCTGCCTTTTTCACTGTAGCTCTTACAGGTGATGTGATTTACATACAATAATATGTTTTCATGATTTTTTATGGGAAGGTGGGGAGGGGTGAAGTTATACCACCATTTAAACCACTGTGGTCTCAGTGCATTGGACCACAGGAATGTGATGCCTTCTACATGAAACTGGATAAACTGTGAAAAATCAAAAACCTAATAAAATGAGACAGGGGCATGTGGGGATTTGTATGCCTGGGACTGTTTGTCAATTTATTTATTTAAAATAAGCTCAGTAGAGTCTCACTTTTCTTTGTCAGTATTTGTTACTTGCTTTACCTGCCTTAATTACAGAGCTAGAGGTGCTTAAAGAAATCAATTCCTTGTGGTCCCCTCTGTCCTTAGTCATCTGCATTAATATTCATCTAGGAAGAAAAGACACACTAACACAAGGAAGACGTGTTTCTCAGAATGGGAAAATATCACTGTCACCAAAGCAGGGGTAGAAAAGAGGCCTTCACACTGAAGCTATTTCTTATAAGATTACTTTAAAAAGTCTTTTTAAGTATCTCTACATCATTATTTCAGAGACACTGTTACTTCATTCCCATGAGTAAGTTGTGCTTCTGCCCTGATAAATCCCTAAAATCATCCTGTTATTCTGGAAATTAACTGAGAGCACTGGCAAGTAACAGCAACTGGCTGAAAAGAGCTTTCACTGCAGGAAGCAGGGCCAGAGGTTCCGAAGCTGTAGATAAAAGTTTGTTTCTACCTTTAGGACTGAGGAAGCAAATAGAGCTTTAAGGGAAGTATTGTTTTTCAAAGTATTTTTCAAAAAAATCAAATTAAAAAAAATCTCAACTCATTTAACAATACCTATAAAAAGCTAGGTGTCAAAGACCAAGTATAAATTGGCAAAGGGGTGCTAACTTAGCTATTTTTGGGGGGAGCAGAAGCTCAGATAGAAAAACATTAGTTTATTGGACCTATTTTATGGCATAGTACTGCGGTAACAATTTAACAAACATTACACAGCAGTATTCCAAATTATTTAAGGACAAAAGCTAAATCAGTTCATATGGGCTTCATTATCTCACTAGCCAACATAGGTCCTTCGCTTCTAAGTTTTGGACACTGTCATAAATAATGCACATAAACTCCTTTCACTAGGTTTTTTTGTGCTGTCATGGAAATAACATAATTTTTTTAGCGTAAATAAAAGCTTTGTAAAATCATATTTATAGGGGATGTAATTTGGGACCAGATTTACTGTGGTCATGTATCCTTTTTCTATTGTATTTGTATCATCATTTTGAGCAAAGAGGAAGGCAGAGGTTTGAAAAAGAAGGTGCAGACTTAAAAGATTTGTGTTCCTTTAGTGAGATTGAAACACTACACAAAATAAGCCAAGTAGGTGTAAACTGCAAATTCTTCTTCTCTGAGGTTTTTTGTCATCTGAGACTCAGTGCTCTGCAATTCAATATTGACAGAATCTTCCTGTCATTTCCTTCCCTTTAGGCAGATATCCTTTTTGCTTCATTTTATAGGTCACAATTCTAAAAACAGGTAATTTTTTTATATATATTATTTCATATCCATAGTTAGTGGCCCTTGCTACAGATACTGAATAATGGTATTGGAATAGTACGTCTACAGAACAGCTCTTGGCTTTGTTAGTGTGTCCATTTAACCCAGAGGCAGCTTGGTGACCCTGTGGTCATTTTCCTCCTTTTCCTTTTTCTTACGGCTTTCTTCAGGTTTCCTGCATGCTTATCCAGCAGAGATGGCAAAATTAAGCTAATTAATATGCTTGAGATTATAAAGGAAGCTTTTCAGATTGAAGTGAAGAAAAATGTGTTGCAATTGCATCAAATTGGTCACTTTATTATCTGATTTAGTGCTTTTGTAGGTGCATTCTAAGAACAAAACTTGCTCTGATGTAAACTGGCCTCAGATGGTGTTCAGTCACCATTAATAAGGTCTGAATGGTGCTTAAGTGCTCACATGCACCCAAACAGCTCAGTTGCACAAGTGTTAGACTGAATCTAGGACCAGAAAGACATGGAAGAAAAAAACTGCTTTCAAAATTATTTTTAAAATTTCCTGTTACGTTATATTCCATGTAACTGATGTAGCACATTTCACAATTGTCCCTTTCAGTATTACCACCTCCTGGCAAGGAAGGTAGAGCCATACAACCTTCTTCCTCTTAGCCGTTTATGATGTAGACATCTTCCTGTGTTTTCCACTTCAGGAATATTTTCACTTGTAGGTACTTCAGCTTACAGGTCTGATTTGCCTTTTCAGTGCCTTCATCTGCCTGAATACATATGTAGTTGCCAAAAAAAAAGAAGCACACACCCACAGGCTGAACCTCCAAAGGAAGCTTCTTTTTTTAATTAGGTGACACCAAAAGTGTTAATGCCCTTTGAACAAGAGAACACAGCTGTGGGGAGCCTTGGTGTCTGTCTGAAGGGATCCCACAAATGGAACATAACAAAAAGCCTGCTTTCTCCAACAAGAGGTTTTGTGCTTAGAACATGAACTATTCCAAGATGACAACACTTATTTTAATTTCATTTGGTGAAGGACTATGAGTTTTCTTTCTTTTCCATGTGTCTCTTCCCACACTGAACCAAAGCAGTAGTTCTTATCATGACTCCTCTAATTCTAGCTACCCTCAGATCAAGCTTGGTTTTGGAGTTGGGAGATACTGTACCTTGCATTTAATTCCAAGTTTTTTATTGCATTTGTTCTCAAAGTGAAGGCAAAATTCTATTAATTTCTTTAAAATGTCCAAGTATTATCATAAAAATAGTGATAACTTCTTGCTAGAGAAGGTACCCCATGTGGTTCAGTTATTGCTCAGTCATGTGCCAGGATGCCGTGGTTAGACATCATACAAGTAGTATGTATGTAAGAACTGTAGTGAGAAAAATGCCTTTTGCTGCCATAAATGTTAAAAAAGGCGTGCCATCTATTAGATATTGTCACATACATCCAGGAAGATTCATATTTTGATAGCACCGTGGTATTGCTCTGCTTTTATCTTCTTTTGCCCAGGGGAGAGTGAAATAGATACGCATTAAGCAATTTCGATGGCATCTCTTCCATTTTGGAGACAGGATATCTTGTGCAGAGGGTCATGGATCAAAGTTAGAATCTTCTTCAGTAGAATGAATTTTCTATGATGTTTACGAAGAAAATTTTCTCTTTCGCAGGATCCTGTAAAATGCCTGATTTGGGAAATAAATTTAAGGGCTGGATTATAACTCACACAGAGGAAATTTTCATGTGTACAGACACAGATCCCCGATCTCTCGGGAAAAGCTGACAGTGTATAGGATGAGATATGGTAGATGAAACAAATAGGAAAAAATTTGTGGTGCATGCATATATGTATGCACACAAACTGTGTGTTGTGGGACAATAGGAAAATAAGGAAAATAACTTGTTTTTTCCTATTTTGTTTAGTTTGCAGATAGCTGTATTTGTAGCCTGTGTTGCAAACCACCAGACACTGCATTAATGAAGGTTTTTAATATGTTTTCAGGATGCCAGTGCAGAAAATTATCTGAACGTGAATTTCTCAATTTCTTAGGGCTCTTATCTCTCACACTGAGCTTTAATTCATATCTGTCTCTCATGAACATTAACACAAAACTATTGAAGTCCCTTCCTTTCCCTTCTCTGAATTTGTGGTTGATAGCAAACGAGATTTTACTTTGGATTTTTCATCTTTTTTACATTTTTAAAATAATTCACTTAACTCCTCTAGACAAAATTCTTAGTGTGCACATGAGAAGAAGTGCCACGAAAGGATGCGATACTAAGGCACTGCCTACCTAAGTGGCAAGAAGTTGGATAAAATGGATCACAACATCCCTAACTACTGTGACATTCCTGTCCTTGACTTATCTTGGGAAATAGCTCCAGAAATCACCTGACATTTGACACAGCTCTACTGAGCTGTGCCAGCCTGTCTGTCTCAGGTAACCTGGGATTTAATTGGACTTCGGATGGGCCATAATTATGTTCGCACATTCAGAATTTTACTTAGGTCTTCGTGACAGATGTATATCTTTCCTACTTGCTGCACAAAAGAGGAAAAAATTACCTTCCTGTATTGTTATAACCCTTTTTCTATCTGCCTTTCTTCCTTTTTATTTATTTTTATTCTTCTGTCTGGATAAGCTTTCTATTTTGTATACATGGGTGCCCACAGAGGACTTGTGATGTACTTGCTTCCAGTTGAAAATACAGCCTCATAGCCAACTTGTTTTTTCCTATCAATCAGTCTGGAGAGAATAGTGCTCTATCTTGTTGATCATCCTTGTGTAAAGCTCATGTATCACTTCAAGGATTGTCTGGATATTGGTTCTGTCAGTTTGCTTCTATCACCATTGAAAAGCAAAGACCATGTGCCCATAATATTAATAGTCAAAATAGGTGAGATATATCACTGTTCTGGTTCAGGTTAGTCAAAAAGATGATTGAAAGAATGCTACAAAAATGCAGTGCTTAAAGGTAAAAAGCTGTTTGACAGTAGCTGTGGGAAAAGGAACGTGTTGCTAGAAAATTTATGACACTCTGTAATGTGTCTTTCATAATTTACGTCGAGGCACCTGTGCCAGCAATCTCTTATACATATGACTTATTTTCCTCACATGAGTAATTTCATCAGCTGAGTAATCACATAGACTTTAGAGGCATTGTTACCATGAGTCAAGTTACCGCTGTTTATCTATTTAAACTAAAAAAACAAAAGAAGACAATTACAATTATGGCTTGGGCTTTTTTTCCATTTGAAAAATAAAATTGTAATATGAGCTTAAATAGAATGGTCTTCAATACTTTTTTTTATAAAAGTTCAAAAGGCTTTTATTTTTCTATATAGCTTGTTTTGCTAAGGCTATAGTTGCTTTCACAAATTTAAAATGCAGAACTAATTGCATTTTTAACAAAGTGCATTCTATTTTTTCTTTTCTGGAATGTGCAAATCCTCTTAAAGTTCTTTCAGTCTTTTTACTTTTCTCCATCAAAGCTTTCCAATTTATTTTTAAAAGATGACAGCAAGGATCTCATTTAAGCCTCTTTGTTCAGAAAGCCAAAAGAAATGGGCAACTGCTCCACAAGGAAAATTTGAGAAACAATTCTTAGCAACTTAATCCCTATAAATAGTTAACCTGAATAGAGTGGCTCAAATTAACACTGCGTGTTAAATGCTTCTAGTTTTCTGGTATTTTACGATTACAACATTTGCCTCTCCTGCAATTCCTCTGTGTTTTGTTTCTGATAACAAACCGGAAGTGGTTTAGAATACCCGGACTTGATGACTAGAAAGTTTTATCTTTTTGTGTAACAGAACACATATTGGCTTCTTGTTCTATTCTTCCACTGATAAAGCTATTTTCAATCTGTTTGGATCTGCCTCATTTTAGAGTTCATCCAATGCCCCAGCTGCAAGTTGTGTTTCAGGTGCGCTTGAGCCTGTAATTTTGGTATGTTTGTATCTCCAGTGTCTACAGGGTCGGTGTTGCTTGGACTCTTTGGATCCAGATGCAATTACTGTGTGGAACCAGCTTTTAAACCAGCATCAAACAATGATGAAAAACATATTTTTTCTCTCTTTATAGAGCTGGAATACATTTTAACCCGTATCAGTTTCTGCTGAGTTGTCATATTTCTGTTATCTTGACCATTAGCTGCTAGAGAATTATGCTAATACAGAGAGTACTTTGTATTCACCTTGAACATTAGTTTTTAATAACCTTCAGTGACATATTTGAAGGATTTCAGATTGAAGGTCTGCAAACAGATATCTGGCCAGAAGGTTTTTTCAAAAAGATGAATCTGAACTGTGTTGCATGGTTGATGTTAGGACACACATTGCTTATCAAAATATTTAAATTATGGTCTTGGTTCATGTAGTTGTCTGGCTGAACTACTTTCAGAAGCTATAGCTGAATTTCCCAAAATTTAGAGGTACTTTATTAGGAAAGTATATAGAATTTGAGAATGAAAAAAGCCTGCTGTTTTGATCCATGCCCTCGGTAAGACTCAGTTGAGTCCTTGTGCAGACCTTCTGGGCCTGCAATGCCTTTGGAGCTTTAGTAAGAGTGATCATTTTGTTCATCTCTTATGAAGCACAGAAGCAAAAACGGCCACTGGGCTTCACAATTTGGTGGCCACAATGTTTCAATATGTTTAGAACAGATTTTGTCTTTGTACATGTGTTTTTGAGGGGATGTTTTTCATAGGGAGCTTCAAGCCTGCAGCCAGTTAGAACTCTATTAAACTCCTCCTGATTCTTGAACTCTACTACCAGAAAAAGATGCTTTCAACCTGCGTGCTTGGAGAGGAGCTGAATGCTAAGTTTATGTGCAAGTCAGAGATGGAGGCTATCTCACTTGAACCTCTGCCACTGTGGTTCTCTACAGATGTGTGAAATGACAGGAGAGGCACTGCCATGAAGCTGAAGAGCAAAAAGAGCTGATGGCTTTAGCGATATTTTGTCACTTCAATGGTGACCTTTGTTAATAATGCCTGTGATAGGAAAATGAAATACTTTCTGTTTCAGTAATGCCAGTCTGATGGCAAAAATTGCTTTTAAGGCAGACAGCAAAAGAAAAAAAAAGGGCAGCACTGCTATATTCTGTAGCGTATGAAGTTTAACATTTTCCCTGATATGCAGTCAGGATAAATCTTGAGTTTACAAACAGATGCAAAAGGAGTTGAAACCACATTTCCGTATCACTAATAAAATAAACAACATGCTGCCAGTATAATCAGGGCTGGATTTTCAAGACATTCAAATTGTATTTTAAAATGGAATGGGCAAGTTTTCAAAGGCAGTCAGCATCCTGCAGCCCCTCTTGAGGAAAATCTGAGTAACTTACAGATGCTGAGCTATTCAGAGGGTCTGGCCCTAAAATATTCATGTGCTATTCTTGGGAAAAAAAAGGAAAAGATGAACTAAGCCTTGTGTTTTCAGTTTGAAGACATAAATTCAATCTATATGTTTAATAGTTCTTGAAACTCTTTCAAAACTTTAAAAACAATGTCACCTGTACTTACTTTCAAAAAACAATCAACAAGAATGGGCCAAATTGAATAGTTTAACTTCAATCCATATTTTATTAATTTGGATTGCTCGTACCTTGGTTGTACAGGAAGCTTTTTTATGAACAATGGCTGCTATTAAGAAAAATGTTGTTATTCTTTGTTTTTTCTGTTTGCTTGCTTTTAAGTCTAAGCAGTCTAAAAGTATTTGTTCACACTACCAAATATCCCTCTGAACCAGGCACCCTGTTCTGCTATTTCTGTTCTCTGCTTCAAAACTTCAAGTTCTCCCTCAAAGCCCATATTCTTCATCCTCTTTCTGACAGTGATTTCCATCCTGATTGCATATTCTTTTAATTTAACCTGATGTAAAGAGTAACTGTACTACAAGCTATGGAAGTACTGAGGTATAAAATTGAGTATAGATGAGAAGGGAAAGGTTATTTAAAATACAACCTTTATAAGATTCCTTTACAAGTTTTACTTGGATCAATTTTCCTTTTGCTGAGTGCAGTCAACCCATAGTAATGCACACTGGGAAGGAATCTTGTGCCTCACAAGTGTATTTTTCTTCAGTCTTAACTGTTCACTGCCACTGTTTACTAAACTGGTAACTTTGTTTAATCACGATTCTCAACACTAGGTATATGTTTAAAAAGGAAGTAAATATGAACTTGCGTATTTTTGTACGAGCTAACAAAGGAGCATACTTGAAATTATGACAGATAACCATTTTATCATCTGTATTTTTTGTAGCCTCCAAAGCTCCCTCCAAAGCTCTCTTCACTAGCAGACATGATGGTAAGGCAGACATTAAGAAAGATCCATTGTCAAATTGGCATTCCTTTTTCCCCCACAAGTTAAAGCATCGAAGTTAAAGCATCAGACTGTTTGTCTGAACTTCTCATGTCACATTAACAGTTTGAAAGCTTTCTTCATATTAATAAGGCTTGGAATAAATCAGATGCTGCCTATAAAGTCTGCAACAGGTTAAATTTAGGAATTGAACTTTTTATTCTGCTTAGAAAAATAATTTATATGCGCAGATGGAGTAACTGTAAACCTGTGACAAAGCTTCATAAATCCCTGACTTTCACTGCTGTGGAGAGCTTCTGGCCTTGGAGAAGGTAGTTGCAAAGGCATCAGAATCAGCAAGGCAATTATTTTCCATCTTTTGGAGGACTTGCAAACAGCCTTCAATCTAGAGTGAGTTCACTGAAAGGGTAGCTCCAGAATATGTCTGCATGTAGGAGATGGTGAGGTGTTTAAAACAAACACCACAGCTGGGAGAAGTCTCTGACTCCAGCTCTTAATCCATAATGATGAGGAAATTTTGATATTGTAGTGTAGATTCAGGCTTCTTATGTTTCGTTCTTCAATTTCAAAGGTGAGGACAACCGCTTTGATTCAAAGCCCTTGTCCAAGCCAAACACTCAAGTTTTCTGCTTCAATTTCCAAATAGAATACAGCTGAAAAAAATTTAACAGAAAAAGAACAAGGATCAATTTAGTATTATCACTATAAACAAAATCTAGTTCTTAAAAAGAAAAGCAGGTACAGGAAACCACTCAACAATAGTGAATCTGAATTTCTGTATTAGCATGATAATTTGAGTCACTTTTTTACTTTAAAATAAATAATTTCTAGGTGGAATGTATATTATTGTTCATTAAGAATATAATTATTCTGCTTTCTTGCAACTGTCTTGCAGTGAAGGTAGGAGAATATGCTCATAGGTTTGAGTTAAAGCCAAGTAGTTTCACAGCTTGTGAAAAAATCTGTGGTGGTTTGTTTTGGTTGTGGGTTGTTTGTTTGTTTTGTTTGTTTTTTAACAGCGTGGATATTGCAAACACTTTTCAGAAGGATAATAGAAATATAAATCAAAGCATAAATTTGGAAGTAAGAAAACCAAGTATAAGAATAAAATATTTCTTAAAAATTAAAGGATACATAAGTTGCCTATAGTTATTTTATTTTAAACCTACAGGCTGACCTCAGAAAGATGCATGGGTTTAGACACCTATAAAATATACATTATTAGCTTTTCTCAATGATTAAGGAAATGAATCATTTTTAAAAGGCCCTTTCTACCAGACAGAAAGTGTTTGTATTTTGTGTTCTCACTACAAGCCTGTGGTCAAACTCACTGAAATATTAATGCTGTCTTTATTTACTTTTATTGAATATTTAACTGTTTTCTTTTCTTTAGCATGGGGCACATTTCTGTACTTTAACAGTCTCTATCTCTTAAAATCTTAGAATGGAAGATAAGAAGTGTTCCCTGAAGCTTGACTCATTTCAGATGTAGTTATGATGGCAAGCCAAGTCAATATAAAACTAATTATTCAGTGGAGTAACCCAATACTTTTAGTTTAAAAGTATCATCTTTTGAAATAAATCTGAAAAAGTGGAAAAACCAATCAAGTGCTTCAACTATTATTTTTAAAATAAATGCATTTTCATGAGACAAGCAAGTGAAGCCATGTCAGCTGTATCACCCATCCTTAGGAGGAGACTCTAAGACAATTTCCACCTCCCTCCCCCAAATGCTGTAGAAGCTTGCTTTCCAATCCTTGATCAGTGTCTCTTTCAAGTTTCACCCAGTGGTTCGTGTTGTTTTTGGATGATGGGTTGGTTTGTTTGTTTTTGGTTTTGTTTGTTTGTTTGCTTTCTCTTCGAAGGAATGTCAGGGAAAGGAATCCCAGAAAGAGGTGATTGTCCAGAGGAAGAAAAAAAAAGTATTGCCATGTGTGGTTTGTTTTTTTTTTCCTCTCTCAAGAGAAGGAATGGGTAGAGATTAAAATTAGATTACAAAAATACTGCCTTTGGTGAAAAGAGATTTTTATGAGCTTTAGTTTCTGGTGTGTAAGTATGAGCTTTATAAATCAGCCACTGATTTCTCTACTGAAAAGCTCAAAGGCTAAGAGTGGAAGCACAGAAAGAACTTGCTGTGGCACCAGCAGGAAGAAATGGTGCAAACAGCCTGATAAAATGGTGGTGGTGGTGGTTTGATGAACTAGGAGCTAAAAGGAAGTAAAGTAAAAATAAACAAACAAACCTCCTGAGGATCTCCATGAACAAGTCCTGTGGTGTTTAACATAGTACAACATACTAAGCAGCACAATTCCATGCATTTACCTTTCTTAACTTCAGATCAGTTAAGGTAGTCTTAAGTTTATCACTTAACTTTCTTTGCTATTGAATAGTACCTAACATCCATATTTTGCTTTACATACCAGTCCTTGGGGAGACATCCATACTGTCAGAGGCTGCTCTGAATGCTCACACTAGTCCAATGACATCTCTTTAGTTAAAGGTCATGTTAAGAAATGGCCTCTGACTTCTTCTGTTTGATTGGTTGTTGGTGTTTGTTGGGTTGTCCTTTCCCTGGGGAGGGAGGGAGCAGGGTTGCATTGGAGTGGCTTCCTGTCTCACATGTGTTTACTGGAAGCCTGTTTTTTGTCATATTTTAGTGATCTACAAATTGCTATGCCCCTGGGGGAGAAGATTAAGTTCAGGCATGTTCACCTGTAAATCAGCAGTGGTGACTCCAAGAGGCTGCTCTGTGAAAAGACATGGACAGCACATCTAGAGGTTTTGGATGAAAGCATTTTATCAGTCTTCCAGCTGGAAGAATGCAGTTCAGTTTGCAAAACCTCATAAATTGGACATATTGCAAGCAGACAGTATTTGGGAAAGGTTAACAGGAAGTTGGTGTCCCAGCTCAACTCTTGGGAAACTTTCTAAATCACTTTCTAAAGTATTCCAATAACAGCCGTTCCCAGAGCTATGGGCTATGCAATGCCATCTGGCTTTCATGAACGAAGTCAAATGGAAAATGTAGTTTGCTCTGTGGTGCTCCAGCAGAAAGATTCCCAGTCAGTACTGCAGCTCCTGGTGGAGCAGAAAGTTAACAGGAAGGCAAGCTCTAGTTCAAGACGCTTCCCTTCAACATTTTGAGAAAGGAGCTATGGCCTCTGGATGCCTTGTCACAGACCAGGTGAAAGAGGAACGAGGGAGCTCTCCTCTGTGTTTCAAACAGGAGATACTTGAGATGGCTTCATCCTGTGAGGTTCTTTCCTTACAGGCAACATTACTGCTCTCTTGGGTGTTTGCAAGGCTTGTCTGACTAGTTGCATATGTGTGAAGCTGAATTTTGAAAATCCAGAATGGTTTTCCTGCTTCCTTTGTAAAGGTTATGATCTGTATCTTGCGGATTTTGCCGACACTTGTGTGCCCATATCTACAAGAAAGAAGTGGTGTAGATAATTTTTGATGTCATTTTCCATTAACTGACTTGTTCTTTTTTGTCAAAAAGCCTTTTGTCTTTCCTGCTTACTACTGCAAATGGAAAAAGCTTTTACATGTGGGCACTACAACTGCTTTATTTGCTTTAGATTGTCTTCCTTTTAGGCCATTTGGAGGTTTGAGTGTGAACAATAGAAATAGTTCTGATAAATTGTCAAGCTCTTCCAAAGATTCAGAAGTTCTGGAGTAACTGCCAATGACAGATGATTTGTCCTTGCTCATCACTTGTCATCTTGGCAGCGTTTTTATGCTCTCTGCTAAATCTCCCTCAGTGTGCAGTTGAATTCTTTAGAAAAAGAAAATTAGTTTCTGTTTCATCCGTGTTCGTGCTCATCAGTTCAATAGCATCTGTGTTTCACCAAGTGGAACACCTTCCTCATGAAGCATGAGTTTGATTTATTTTAATAGGGTGTTAGGAGAGCTGCTGGAGTTTGACATGAACGTATTTCTAAAGTTATAAAGATGTTAAGAATGATCTTTTGTATCTATTGAAGTGGATTTCTATGACTGTGTATGAATGACACTGCATACTTGACAGGCTGTATCCTTTGCTGCAGGAGTTGTGCAACTAATGACAATGTTTTCAAATGTTTGAGTGTGAACTCTCTGTGTCTGAGAAAAGGCTGAGTGAGGAGATAGTGATTTTCTTTTTCAGTTTTTCTACAATTTCACAAAGTCGATTTCCTAACTGTCCTGCTAACTTGCTGCTTTGAATGTTAGTAATGGAGATATGTGATATGGCATTATAAATAATTGAATACCAGCAGTCTGTAGATGAAAAAATGCTGAATTCAGAAAGGTAGTTTTCTGAAGGAGTTGGTTAATAGGCTGTCCTCTGCTTGTTCTCTTACACTGATTTAGTTGTCTGAGACAGGAAGGGGTCAGTGGCAATGAGCACTAAACTGAAACACAGCTCCCCGATTCACCCGGGCATTCTGCCTACAGATGGAGGTACTCAATGGGATAGCAAAGATGGCACCTCAAAAGCACTAAATCCTTTTTTTGGGTGGGGGATTCTTTTAAAAATTTTCCCTTTTAGTAAATCAATATAGTCTGAACTGCAGAACAGCCAATGCAGAATTAAAATTCTGCTTTCTTTAGCTACTGGTATTCCCATTTATCACAGTTAAGAAAACAACTTATATTTAGAAGCTCAAAGGCAGCTGTCTTGGGTTAGACCAAAGACTATTTCAGTCTTGCCTCCAAAGATGGCTTAAATGCTTAAAGGAGCAGTAAGAACAGGGTAGGGATATATGATACTTTCTCCTAATGCTCTCCTGGCTAGCAGCTCTGCTTAGCTTCAGAGAGCTTTTTGCATTGACCTATAGCTTTGTATGTTTATTAACCCACAGCTTGTACAATTTCCCCTAGAAGATATGTGAAATGAGAATTTGTCAAATAGGTACATGGTTTTCTTTGTTTTGTAAAGTGTCAACTTTTTTCCATTCAATGTCTGTGTAGAATTTTGGTGTTCAGCCCTCATTATGAATGCACACTCTACTTTTTCCCCGTTTTAGCTTAAGTGCTGAGCTGCTGTAACAATAAGTTCACCTGCTTTCTGTCTTGGATGGAAATTTCCAATCTGTCCCTTACCTTTTGGGAGGGAGCAGCACTGCTTCCTGTCACAGAGCCAGCAAACCAGTGATGAACCTGAAACTTGCATTGTATTCAAATGCTTAAGGTCTTGCAGCCCCAACCTCCTGCACACCCCAATCAAGTTGTTTTATTGCTTCTAAAATACAGGATTTCAAATTTCTTTTTCATTACTGCCCTTATGCGCTTGCAAGCATTATTTTCTACATTCGTTTTTCCCTGGTACAGACTACAAGTTCATGCCAGCTCACTTGATATGCATGCATATATGAATTTCAACCAGAAAAAGATCATCACTCAGATAAAAAAATACTTGTTTTACAATTCTGAGCATATTAGGCATAGAAACCTGCTGCACAACTGCCTTTAATACTTCTTCTTTAACCTACTTTTTAGGTTATGGTCAATTTTAAGCAGACCAGCCATGCTCTTTTTGTTTTTTTTTCACTTCACTCTTATTTGTTATCATCCCTTGTAAGTGAAAATGCAATGTCTTTTTAAAGTAAACAGAATGGCAAACGCAGTAGATAGACAAGGGCATTCTGGAACATTGTGTCCTGGCTGTAAAGGCCTGCTGTGTGCAAGTAATGACTGCCGTACTGATGAATAGTTGGATCTAGGTTGTGTTACTGCTGACTTTAGACTGTTTGGGGTTTTTAAAACTGATCTATTAAAGTCTTCTACTTGTAAACTTGTGCTTAATAGCTGCTGATGGAGACAATCCTCTGATGGTAAAGTTATGCATATGATTACTCTTAGCATTTGAAGAGAACTTAAGGATTGAGCAACTTTTTCCCTCAAGCATCAAAACTGAAGGTGTACATGGCATTGCATTTATTTATTTTTTGTATAACAGTGGATGTGCCAGTGCGTTCATCTACACTGAAAAACATAAGGAGCACAATAATTGGAAAATCTGGGAAGGTTATTAATGATGATGACAACATTATAGTGTTCTGCAATTCCTTCATACTCAAAATGTGCACTGCCAAATTTAGGGTCAATTAAATGGACAATAAAGGCCATGCTGGCAGAAGAGATGTTAAGAAGGGAGAGACTGAGATGCAGCTGCATTTTCATGCTGCTGAAACGAGCAGCCCTTTTGTGAAAGATAAGGCTAAATGACCCAAAGATGAAAATATGGCCCTGAAATCCCAGCCTAATGCTGAGTCCCAGTTCAGATATAAATCTATCTTAAAAATCTAGCAACTTCCTCCGGGCATTATCAGTCTTCTTTTTAAACAAGTGTCAATACCAGAACAAGCTTTGGGTAGATGGAATGAGGAAGATGCCAAAAAGCAGCTTCTAGCAGACTAAAAGGTAAAGTGAATTTTTAAATCAGGGGCTATTTGCAGCCCATATAAACTTAGAATATGTTGGTTTGATTGTCTCTGAGTGCACTTGAAGTTCATCTTAATTTGATATATGCTTTTTGAAATTTTTTTTAGTTATAAGTAGATCCACAAATGCATAAGCTTAAATGGATAAAACATAATCTTTCTGCTGAGGTGTTCCAACTGTAACTAAAAAATGGGTTCATTTCATCTTGTTATTTGCAAATTGTGAATTAATCTTTCACAGGTACCCTGAGCTGTTTGAAATAATGCAAGTGACTTGTGAGACCAGTCCGCCTCTTTCAGTGACTGGCTTGAGTGGTCTGTGAGCTTTACTTAATAAAACCAGTGACACTTATGTTTCAATTGAAAAGACATTCTCTGAAATCTGAGAATGTGGGCAAAGCAGGTTGTCCAAACTAAATATTTATTAAGAAACTAAATTAACTGAAACAAAAATGGGAGATACAATACATTAAAATCTTACCTGCTGAAGCTTCAGGCACAAAAGTTATCTGGCCCACTTGTGACATGTTAATAAAAAGTAAAGAGAAAAATGTGAATTTTCATTTTGTGGTTTCCTTAAATCTGAATTTTTGGTTGACTGCCGTTTGGAAGCAGAGAAAGATCTTAGGAGTCCTTTGTGAAACACAGTTATTGTAATTTTCCTACCACCACTGGGAGACTTGACTCGAGGGTGTCACTGGCAGATTGCCTTGGAGCCACAGGAACCTTATGAGACCTCATCTTGGGCAGTGCAGTTACAGCAGGGCAGACGTTCCCAGAAGGACATCCCAGAGCCAAAAGTTAGGAAGGACAAGGTTGCTAGGAACCTGACAAGAAATCAGAAAACATTCCAACTGTGCTGCATTTTTTTGGTTTGTTTTCTTTTTTTGTATTTAATTCTGCTTGCTTTCAGTAGAACTCTATGTAGATTGACTAGCAGAATTGTTCCTGCTTTTGTAAGGCTTTGATTTGTTCTGTTTTATGGAAAAATTAAATGACATCTTGTGTAGTAAATGGGATAAACTTTCTATGCTTTGGAAGTTTATATAAGGAGCAAATGCTCCATTGAGAACTTTGTTACTGCTCTGTCCTGTTTTGACTTTTTGGGTTCCTGGGTATGTTGGTATTCCAACCTCTTTGTTGTGAGCGATCTGATCAGAACAGCCATGCTCCATTTCAAGCACCCTTGCTCAGTCTGTTGTGCTGCCTCCTATCACAGTTACTCTGTTTCTATCTTATTCTTTTAAACGTGCTGTGGGAACGCCTACATTGGAGAATGCAAGAAAATGTCAAAGCAACGCAAAAAATATCATGTTGTTTTTAAGTATGAAGCTCCACATAAATAAATAGTGAGTCCTGCTAATGCTATTGAAGTTTTCCAGAACTACATTGGCAGCTATGGCTATCTCCCTCTTTTCTGATTGGTGCTGTGAGAGTTTCAAATAAGGAATCAGTCATTTACTGCTGCTCTTGCTTTCCCCTCACCCGAATCTCTACAGATCAGGATTCCCAATCTTGCCTAATCATTCTGCTAAACAAACAGTGACCCCAATTCTAATAGCCTTTGAATTAATAATGAGGGTCATCAGTGTGAGTTTTTTTGATGCTCTTAAGATTTGTGGCCAGTTAAATTGTTCTCCTTCAGACATGGCACAGTATAAATTTCTGCCATCCTTGGAAAGTGCTGTTTCTGTTGGTTGTCATTAAAAGCCTATGGTCAAGGTAGTAAGAGCCAGCACTAGACATCTAATTGAAAATTTAAACACTTTCAGTTTCAAGATTTGTTTCTGTTTTACTCTGGGTTTTTTCTTTGTGTTTTTAAAGGGGATATTCAATACAGTTTAAAGCATCCTGTAGTTTTGAGTTGTGAATCGAGATGAGCATGGTAACTATACAAATATAATGGAATTAATTTGTGTTTAAAACTATTTGCATATTAATCCTAATTCAATTTCTTGTAGAAAAAAAAATTAAAGGTGTCCAGCTTTTTCCAGAGTTTGTGTCTGGCCTCCCTTTGATCAATGGTTTCTTTTCTGCCTAATGAAAGCAGAACAAGTGTATTTTTATATTCTTCATTTGCACTGTGCAGTCGATTCAAAAGTGACTTGCCACTTAAGTGTACTGGATTCAAGAAGGGAAAGGGCTGAGTGAAACAGGAGTTAGGAAGCACATGTTTAGTCCAGCATGAGGGCAGGTCATGGAAAAATTTTCAGCAAAGGAAAGGAGACGGTGTATGAGAAGAAGATGAGTGATCTTCTGTGCATGGAAGCTGAGACAGGCTACAGTTCATCATCCCTGTGACAGCCCTCTTCCACAGGAGAACCCTTTCCTTCCTGCTCTTTGCACTTCTATGAACTCTAGCATTTGTGATGTGTGTTGTTTGGGTTTGTTTTGTTTTTCTCTAATTCAGAGGCTTTCAGGGTAGGTATACACTGGAAAGGCCTTAGAAGCAGGAAATACAGAAATCAGACAAAAGGTACTTGATATTCATATTCTGCCTTCCTCTCTGTTGCTTCCTCTCAACACACAGTGCTAAGGCAAAAATGTTTTCATTTTTCTCCTCAGTCAGCTGAAACATATTTTTTCCTGTGATGCTGGCAATGAAATGTATTTTCCAAGTTTAATTGGCAAGTCAAACAATAATACAAATGCTTCTGCAGCATGGTGCTAAAGGTTCTCTATCCTCAGTTCAATAGCAAAAGTTCTAGAGATTATGTGCTTTGGTTTTTGTCATTTGCAGAGAGCATCTATTTTATTTTTTTCTGGCTTTCACAAGCAAGCTGACTGATAGCTGGTTTGTTCTCTATTTCAGGTCGTGGAGACTAATTTGGTTGCTTTTGACTGTCATTGGATCATTATAAATGAGGTAACTGTCAAATGAACATTACTGTGAACCATGAATCCTGTTTTCAGGCTTACTGACAATATTCATGCTGATTCTCACTTTGCCAGCAGGAAGCAGTAGCTATGACAAAGTTCAAGCATGCTGAGGGAGTAGATGTTGCTTAATAAAAGTAAAATGACAGGTTCTTGGACTTTGCTGTTTATTCTTTCCCATTTTAAATGGAAGTCCCTCTATGAATAAATGGAAAATAAAGTGAAAAAAACCACCTTTATTTCTAAATATCTCTAGAGTTCACAATTGAGCTGACTCTTTTCACAGGATTTTTAAGGCCTTTTTTTTAATATGTAATCTTTTGTATTGGAGTCCTTGAATTTTGTTTATATTTTAATGATTTTTTTTCTTAATAATAATAATATTAATAATATCCCATATTTCCCTTTCTTTTATGAATTCTCAAAATGTTCCATTATGGTTGATATCCAAACCTGTTGATGTAGTGGGAGGCTCTTTGGTAGACTTCTAGATTAGGTCATATATAAGTGTTCATTAAGGGAAAAAAAGAAAGTTAAATTGAGATTCTGCTTTTACACTGTGAAATAAGTTTTTCCATGAAAGCTTGTCAGCTAAAATATGACAAGTCAATATGTAAAGTAGTTTTGTATACGAAGTATTGAATACTGCAGTTCAGGTTTGACAGCATTCAGGTTTTTGAAAAGTAATTTAGGTCCAAAATAGCTGCATTCCCTGAGTAGATGACTATGTCCTAACATGTTAATCATGCAACTCCTGTATATTCTCAGGATAAAAGACTGTACGTAAATTCCATGTCATACTATCTGGATTTACTGTACACTTCTGTTTTCCTACTTAATTATTGGATTTTCATTAGTATGCTGTCCTAAACCAGTGGATTTTTAGCCAGTTTTCTTTGAAGAAAAATATGTCTCCGGAAATGTTGTGTAAACAAACCAGGTCCAGCATAACCATTAGTCTGGGCCCTGCCTTGCTCCTGACCTACTGTGTGTATTTTCCAGCACTGAACGGGGCTTTTCTGGGAGAGAACCCAGCTTTAATCCACAGGTGGTCATGTGAACAACATACATGTTTTCTTTTTCATGTCTGATTAAACTGGAATTCACTTCAGAGTTAACACTGAATATTTTAAGAAGAGCATTAACTGAATCTAAAGCCATCCTCTGTAATCAGTAAACCATACAGCAGTTTCATGGACAAAGCTCAGATTTTGGCTTGCTGTTCAAGTTAAAGACACTGCCATTGATTTTTTTGTTTTAAATGTTACATACTTTCCAAAAGATCTAAAGAAGGTGCTTGCTTTTAGCTGTTTCAACTTCTTCACTCTCAAAAAAACCAAGACTGAGGATCCATTCCTAGAGTATATCCTTCTCTTTACTTTTTATTCAGAAATTAGTGTCTCCATGGAAAAAAATAATCTGCATTTTAAGCATTGTTATTTGCACATTGCAGTAGATGAAATGATAGAGCAATCAAAGTGGTTACCACTCAGCTGCCTTTTCTGCTCCAAAACTCCTTCTCTGGGCTACGGTCTCAAGAGCAGGAAAAGCTGAATGGTCTGCACAGAGAAATGTACATAGTCCCTTCTTAGTCTGATGGTCTTGTATACGAAAAGGGCGAAAGCTGTGATTAAGTTCATTCCAACAAACTGCACTAAACCATCATCATTAAAGTCTCTGCATCTCATTCAGTAATTCCTCATTTCTCTTTTAGAGAAGGTGAATGTGTTTAATGCTATCTCAGCTTAATCTGCTTCTGGACCTAAATCCATATTCCCACTCAGGTAGCTTTCTAGCTCATTTGTTTAAAAAAAAACCAAGTAATTTCAATATAATGTGGATGCAGAAATCGTATTAGCAATAAATAAGATCGGTAGATAATTCTACAGCAAGGGTTCTGCTTTGCCCAATTTTTCCTGTCACTATGTTCAAATTACAGCAGAAATCTGCATGTTTCCTGAGTGTTTGATATTGGGTAATTACTTATTGCAACGTTTTGCCAGTTCAGTAATGAGATTGCGATGCCTCTATTTGGCAGTGCAGGGCTTGGAAATGCAGAGATTTGTGGGTCCTTGTCTGTATGGTACATAAAATAGCTATCTTTACATCCCAGTGCATTTGAGCTTGTCACCCATTACCTGTTGATGGCCACAGTACCTCCATGTGACTGGGAGATGATCTCAGAGCTCTGCCCATTTTGTTGCTTCTGTAAATCATAAGTGACAGCTTAGACATCTTTGATTCAGTGCCTATATTGGCTAAATGACACTGCCAAATGTGTGACTATAACACTGCTTCTCTGGCCTCCTAATTTGAAATTCTAAGATGATCTATGACAGTGAAAATGCATTGTTCTGCAAATTCTGCATCTGATTCAAATAATTCCTTGCCTTGAGATACCAAAATAAGTTGGAATTGTCTTTCATTTTCCATCACTGTGCCAAGGGAATACAATCTTCTTACTGACTATAGTAATACAGAAGGAAATACCACCTTCAGTTTGTGAACAGAAATCTGCTTAGGCTTTGTGAGGTAACATCTGCTATTTTAATTGCTCACTCCAAATGCTATAATGCCTGCAAAGAGTTCCTTAATTTTTATTGTCCCATTACTTGCTGCTTTATGCAATACAGCAAATTTTCTTGAAGTCTGTGTATCATAATGTAAGTGTGGGAGGAGGGGGTTTGTTCCCATAAAATGAAAATTCATAATTTGCTAAAACATAATGCATCGTATTAGACCATGGCAAATAATGCAAATCTCTTCTGATGAATGTAGTCAGCCGAGGAAATGCTCTCCAAATAAACATTCCTGTTTCTTCAGGGCCTTAAAGCAGATGTTACAATTCTTTATTTAAAATTTGCAGGAGTCATAGATTTGAATGTAGTCGTATCAAATATGCCTTAACAAAATGTGAGAATGGATTTCTCACACTCTCTCTCCCTCTGTCTATCTGTCTTTGCTTGCTTCATTTCCTCTGCACAATAGTAAATATAGCTTCAAAGTTCCAGGATAGAAAATTATATTTCTTCCATTCACAACTGTACAGTAAACTTAGATTTCATTTAGTGGAAGCAAAAAAGGGCATTTGTATGATTTTCATCACTTTCCCTTGCTCTTTTTAAATGCAAGAAATGTCTTTTTTTTCCATTTTGAATCATGTCTCTCTCAAGAATTTTCCTTTGTTGAAACATTCAGGGTTATCTTACGATTATCTTTCTACACCCAAGGCTGCCACCAGTTCTTTATTGCTATTGTTTACTCAAGGGCAGCCCCAAACACTTTCCACTGCCTAGAGTTGCAATACAGGAAGTGAAAATATTAATGGTACTTTACAAAGGACTGTTTGGATTTCATCTGCTCTAATGTGGTCAGTTATGACCAGATCTGTTACAATTAGAATGGAATGAGTGTACAAAACAGCTGATTTTTGCAAGAAGAGACTGGAAAGGTTGGCTTGGTTAGCCTATGAAAGCAAAGACTGAAAGAGGATGTGTTCTCTGTTTATAAACACTTAGAGTGTGCATAAATGCATCATTGTCAAGAGCCCCAGAGGACAAGGTTGACGCAAGAACAAATGAGTTCAATTTGTGCATGAGTAAACTGAGGCCAAAAGTTGCTAAAAGGTTTCTAATTACTGAAGGTACCAGAGTCTGGAAAAACTCCTTCTTGATGAAAGAATAAAAAAAACCCTCCAGACTCTTTTTAAAGACCAGTTTATGGGAAAAAGTCCAACAGGTTTGCCCATCATAGCACATAAGATTGGGGGACCTACAAGGTTGTATTTAAAGGTTGTATTCTTTCTGATAGAGACTTTTTTCCTAGGAAAGGGCTTGTCCTTGGCCCTTCATCTTGTTCACCATGTTACAAGCCCAAGGCACTCCACCATGAATAAGAGTGTAGAGCATAACCATTGTTTCAAGCTCAAGCAGTTAGATCAGGTCCTATAATCACAGCTCAGTTCCAGGAGCTCACTTAATTCAATATTTTCATGTGGATAATGATGGATAATAGCATTAGAGCTTCACTTGAACCCTTAAATTTTCCACTGGTGGGTCTGTGTGAAATGACACCCTCTTTGGAACAGGTGGGCAACCAAGTTACCATCTCCTGGTATTAATGAGAGCTCGTGCTCAGCTGGAGTGAACCCTGCTTTCTCCAAAATCTTGGATTTTTTTTTCTCTGCAAAAAAGAGAAAAAAAGGGATTCAGATAAAATGTTTCTGTGTGTGCCAACACATCAACCTAAAGAAACACTACACAACAGGACCAGAGAAGCACTGTAAACATATTTTAAGCAAGAAAAGGGAAGAAGACCATTTTTTTGCACAGTTCGTGAAAGGAGACTTGGAACTACAAGAGATGATTTATTTCTGGTCTGGATTCACCTTCTTTCTAGGGGAACAAAACCATAATGTGGTCATGAAAGGCATTGCACCTGATAAATACTTCGTTCCATCACTGATTTATCTCCCTAATGAAAATAGCCTACAAACCTCCCCTTTCCCCTTGTCCTGTTTTATTTATCCTTTTCTGCAAAGCCTAAAAACCTAAGGGAGATACAAAGGAGCAAATGCTGATGCAGTTCAAAATCTTTTTCTTGTCTTGGAGCTTCATCCAGCCATGCCTTTCCCTCAGTTTTTCTTTGGAAAGTGCTGAGAAATTCAGGAAGGGCACAGCACAAATGTGCTCTGGCATGGGCTGTGGCACCCAGAGGCCTTAAGCCACCCTTTCCTCCTCTGCTGAGTTTTGGAAAAGAAACACTCTCCTCTCTGAGTGTCAGGATTTTCTGTGATGAAGTCCTGGCATGCACTGGAAAATAGCACTTGTCCTCTATATTATAAATACTGGAACCATCTTCTTGGCCCAAAGTTAAGATGTTTACATAAGAAAAGGTATTGTTTCCTTTGTTTGGTGCTTAATACAGGAGCATGTAAATAAATTCTATCCCTCCATGTCTTTCACTGCTGGTACAATTACTCTGTCGAAAATAGTAGACCCTCTACCTGGGTTACTTACCTTAAAATAATGGGACAAATATTAGATGTTCAGTATGTACTCCCACTGGAGTTTTGCCTTATATGTCAAAATGATCCTCTTCAGTTCTTGTTTCCTAATTCATCTGTAAAGAGTTCTTAATTTAAAACCACAATTTTTTTTCATTATTTATTTGCCTGCTTAGATGAAATGTACATCTAATTTTATCCTTTTGTGACAGGACAGTCTCCCCTTAATTCCAAGTTCAGCCCAGCAAAATAAAGACTTGGAACTATATATTGAATTTTTGGTGTAAAAAAGGAAAAAAATCAACCAAACAACAAAAGCATACAAAAAAAAGAAAACAACCTCACATAACCTAGCCTAGATTAATTCAGGTGCCAACTCAGTTCAACTTGGCCAACTTTGTAATTTTTTTGACGTTTGATGCTTGTATAACAGATCATCTGCCACCCTTACATCATTACACTGTATCCTCCTTTGAAGTGCAAATGAAAATTGTTTCCTCTCATACAATAGTTGCTTTATATAGTTTTCTTAAGTCAGATCCAAAATTTAAGAATGAGAGATGATATTGGAGAGTCATTATATAAAAGGCTTGTCACGCAGTCAATGCCAAGTATTTAAAAAATGACAAAGAAATACACAGCAAATGACTAATGTTGAATTTGGGGTTGCATGGCATTGCTTTGTTGTCAAACTAAAATCTGGATTTATGGTACAATCAGCATTTAAGATAATAGTTGTCTTTAATCTACAGATGTATATACCTCCATGGCCACCACACAAAAATGGCTTTGGTGTTTGAATTCTGTCATTATTTCCCAGGTGATGTTTAAAGACATGAGGTAGTAACCCAGAGGTTGAAATGAGAACGTTCTATTTAAAATGCACCAAAAAGTGCTGAATACAGAAAACATAAATGCACTTTTATGGCACGGAAGATAAATGCTTGAGGATTTGAAAGTCAAAATCTCTTTTAAAGTAGTATTTTGGCAATATAATGTGGCCATGCAGGTATCTGTTTTTACATTATTAGAGTAAGTCTAATAATCTTGGTGTTACAGTTTGGGCATGCTGTGTAATGAAACCGGGCAAACTTTTTAAAATCCTCTGAGCAAGTATATAATTTAAAATCAAGATAAGTTTATTGAGCTCTCCTTTATGATTATATTGAAATTATTATAAAAAATATATATATATATTTTGATAAAACAGCATTATATATGGGGGGGTTTTTTTACCTCACAGCTAGTGAAATGACACAGGGTAAATGAAAAGACAGCATCTTAAGCTGACATAAGCCATTATCTGTGGTACATTAAGAACTAATCAACCAGAAATGCAAGATATGACACTGAATACAGCTGATGCTATGTGTCATTTCTCTTTTCAGAGAAAAACCCCCTATCTTTCATAAAGAACATTAATAAGAGATGAATTCAGAAACTGTGATAATCTCTGAATGCAAATAAAATACTTCTACTGTAGTCAGGAGAGTAGAAGTTGTAATTTACATCTCACATATATTTCTTTCAAAATTTAAGGATAATAAACAAATACCACTATGTCCAAAGTAGTTCTTTCTAAAAATGAAAGGATAGTATACTGGAGCAGCAAAAAAAGCCAAAATAACTGGGATGGTTGTCGAAACATTAAAAAGCTGCTTTTTCAAAAAGCTTGGCTTCATTTCCACAAGAAGAATTCTGTAATTTGAGAGCAAGTCTATCCTGATGTCTCCTAAATTCTTCAGTATGGTTATAGATCAGGAAGTTAAGGCAGGAAAATATGATGGCATTTCATTATGGATATTAACAATGCAGATGTGCCGTATCCTTTGGAAAAAGACAAAGCTATAAATACACAAATGAGAATAAAAAATATTCAGTAAACTGTGGCTGTATGCAAGGGAATATTAAATGCAGACTGCCAATAGGAGCCTCTTGATCCACATCCCTTTCTGGGGGCATATCTGAAATTTTAAATGACTGGAAAGTTTTGGGCATCAGCCTCTGTAATTAAGATAGATCATGAACAGACAGTTCAGCATGATGACAAAGAGATCCTGGTTAAAAAGACTGTCCAAATTTTAGATTATTCTGACTATTTTGCAGGAAAATACAGACACAGAATTGAAAGATACCAGCTATTTGAATCACCAGGAAAAAAGCCCCATGTGTAACTAAAGTTCAAATTCTTATGTGAGGCTTGGAGTCCGTTGCTGTTTGTTGGGAGCCCATGTTCCTCTTACTCAGCTTCCCTGAGGGATTCATCATTCAACAGTGTAAAATACCATGTTCCCAACCTGCAGGAATTTATGCTGTGTAAAAAACTATTTTTCTGATTTCCCTAACCTGTCTTAAAGTTAGTATTTCAAGCTTAACATTGGTGGTTTTACTTAGCTATTTTTTCTTTAAAGTATTTGTCTGTAGAGCTGAGTGTTCAGCTATAAGCCTTAATAGCTACCCAATGGAATAAAAACTTGGTCTTAAATTAGGTCTTGCTATAAACAAGCACATTTACACCTGGAATGCTCTTACCGATTTTCTCTGCCCATTTGGTAAATAATTGCTAACTTGCACATTGTTTATAGGTTCTTGATATTCTGTTTCTAGGAAATGAACATTTAAGGCCTTGAAACATTGTCTTTACCTTCAGAGCTCCTAAGCAATGCTACACTCAGAAATACATCAGGCTATGGCTTCCTACTGATTTACACATTATCTGTCAAGGATGCTGTGAAACACTTTTAAATAAAAGATCAGAAGAGGTAAAAGGAGAGGCAGAAAAAACCCCAAATGAGACAGCTAGGAAAATACAAATATTTGGTGAGGTTTGAGCACAGTACACTTTGAACTTTGCAGTTAAGCATGGTATTTTAATACCACTAGTTATTTTAATGAGAATGCACATATTGGTTTTGAGGCTGCGGTGGAGTCTGGCAATAGCTGTGTGTCAATCAGAGGCCTCTTGGTCCACTCAGTTTATTTTTTGTTTATAATTTGGTGGTCACGTTTCTGTATTTTGACTCTCATGCATATCCTCTCCTTTGCGTTATCTTTCAGGAAATAAATGACGTGGATGTGCAGGAGCTGGTGAGAAGGTCAATTGGAAGGTTAACAATTATTCGACAGACATTTCCAGTCCCCCAAAACATAAGCCAGCGCTGTTTCCGTGGCAACCACAGAATATCTTCATCACTGTGTGATCCGAAGGACCCTTTCTCCCAAAGCATGGAGGTAGTTCATATACCAGTCTATCCCCACCTGGGAACTGTCTTTCCACACTACTTCCAAGTTTTTCCCCCAGGGGCTTAGTGTAACTTAAAGTTATTTTTCATGTCCTCTTCAACGTGTGGTTTAATGGCTCATGGCGTGACAAGGAAATTCTTGGAGTTGTGGAGGGCGTGAATGTGTCTGATGGAGAACAATAACTTGCCTACTCCACAGCAATAGAGATAAACATCCAAAAAGGCAATCTGGTCTCCAGGTAGTAGGGTAGTTGTTTTGTTGCTCTGTTAAATTTTAATTTTTGTCATCTCACCCAAAAGAATTTCCTCCCTGTAATCAATGTCTCCCAAGCTGCTGTGCTTCTCTGAGCCTCAAATATGTTGTCAATAAGAAACATTCTTCCTGGGAGCACCCGCATCATCTCTTTCAAGTGCCTTGGTGTATACATCTAAACCTATGTCTTAGTTCCAAGGAGGTCTTATATTCAGAGTTGTTAATCACAAATTGCAGTTAAACTATAAAAGGTTCCTACCACATGAATTCAGCAACAGGATCCCTGTCCTCCTGACTTCACATAGTTTTTCCAAGGACAAATCCTCTGTCTTGCTCATTAGGTTTCATTGTGACAGAGCTTAGTCAAACCAGGAGTGTGAAATTGGCTTAATATGTTGGTTTTACTTTTGGTTTGTTTTGGTTTTGTGTGGTGGTGTCTGGAGTCGTTTACCAGCTTGCTCACTCACCAGTCCACATGGAAAGTTTGTATCCTTAGGTTTGGTGGGTCTGAAACTCAGGCTGAAGTGTAGAGAGAGCGTGGAAGAAGGAAGAGTGGCTCTCACGTGGGTTGAAGCTAGGTGTTTATTGCTCCCACAGGGCCACGTCCAGAGAGTGACTCCTGAGGTTCTGGTTTCAGCTTTTGTATGAGGGGTGTGGAAAGGGCAAGGGGGAACCAAAACCAATACCAGGTAAGGAGGGAGTGACCAAGACAGAAAGACAGTATACAGGACGTCTGATACATGATACAGGGTGAGGATACCAAAGGCTTTGCCATTCATTTCAACCCCTCCCACCCAGAATCTTTCAGGTTTCTGGACAGGGACACAGAATGATTGGCACACTCACCACCAGGGAAAAACCAAAATGTTTAGTAGGGCGGGGGGTAATTTAGACTGCACCGTTGTTAAATGCGCCGCAACAGTTTTGGGGTTTTTTTTCTGTGAAGATTTCTGCAGTTGTAGAAAGATGGCTGTATATTATGATTTTTAGCAGTGGAGGGAGGAGCTTATCTGACCCAGCAGCTAAAAGCAGCCACCTCATGATTCTGAAAGAGAAGAGTGAGAGAAAACAGTGGGAGGAAAATAGCGAGGTCTTGAAAAGTGTCTGTTTAAAATGAGAATATGTAAGGGACAAAGTTTGAACAGTCTTGTTCTCTTTCAGATTAGTTGTAAGAGCCTTGGTGTCACTAATTTTAGTTCACAAAGCAGCTAGCCAGCAGTTATTGATGACATGAAATACTGTCTGTAGCAGAGTGCACAGTGATCCTGTTAGACTTCTCAAAGCAAACAGGGCTGTGTGATGCCCATTGATGCATAGGATATATCTACAGACTGTTTAAGAAGTGCAAAAATCCTTTAGGCTGTGCCATTCTGTCGTGACAGCATGGTGCTAGAGGGAACTTTGGTAGTCTAGGGACAGTGTGCTCAAGATGAGTGTGATCACATGCAGGAGCCAGAGAGTGCAAAAAGCAGTTGTCATGAACAAAGTTACTGACTACAGCAAGGCAGAAGACAAGAGTCACGTGTCAATGGGATGCTTTGCATTTTGATTTGTCCTTCTCTTCAACTTCACTTTCACTTCAGCAGTTTGGCTAAATCCAGGAAAGATAAGTTCTAGAATTCAAAGTTTATACTCGACAAATTGACAAATTCCATTTAATTTGTTAGATTGGATCTTATTCTTTAATCTGTGCATCATGATCTACTTATAGCTTGGAGAGCTACAGTGTTCCTACTGGAAACTTTCATAGTATTTTGGTTCAGAGGAATGATGGAAGCTGGACATGTTTGATTGTTCCATGCAACTAACTTGCTTTTATCATGCTTTCCCTGAGATGGCTGTACTTCATTATTTTAGCAGGGTGAGACAACATTATAAACTGAAAGGAAGGAAAGCTCTGACACAATTTCCCCTGTGCCTTCATATGATGCACAGTTCTTTGAGTAGCTGTGGGGTTTGTTTGCTGCTTCTTTGTTCTACCCAACAATATTATAAATTAGTTTCTAATCCAGTGGGGATTTGGAACAGTTTATAAATTGAAATTACTAATGCTTTTTTTTTTTTTTTAATGACATTGAAGTGTGACTAATCAGAAACATTTTCTGGAAATTTTAAGGGTGAATTTCTTGATTTATTTTTTTCTGAATTACTCCCCCTAAAGTCTGTGTGAATAATTAATTTTTTTCAGCATCTTTATTAAAACACTGAAAAATATTCTGGTGAAGATGTCTCACTGTGTCTTTGGAACTGGCCTAATTGAAACAAGTCTATAAATTTCTATCATTTTGAAGGCAGAAAGTTAAAAACTGGATTCACAGAAGAATTTAGTAGTGTAGCCCTTTTGTCTAAAAACTGTGTGTGGTATTATAGGTACACATAAACACTGATATTCAAAATTAATCATTCATCCTTAATCGGATGCTAAATACCTTTCTTCCACACTCTGGATAAAATAATCACATCTGAATTTGAAATTGCATTAACAGGAGGTTATGCAGTTTAAACTTCTTGGTAATGCAAGTGTCCAGCCCTTAGCCTAACAGACTTACAATAAATAAGCTATTAATAATGGACACCATGCAATGCATTGAATGCCCCAGCAAATTCATGCGGGAAATTAATAAAGATGTAAAGTGACTTCAAATTACAACCCCCTTCTGTTCAAGAGGACAGATATTAACAAAGCATACTTCTGGTAGTGACAGGGAAGGGTGATTTTGAGAAACAGGAATTAATTGTAGGGTCTTTATAATTGCATTATCAGTGATTGATTGCACTAAATGTTAAGCTCAACTATTAGTGAAGGACTAACAATGCTTAATAACTGCTGAACTCTGGCCTCCTGAACCCTGTTAATACTTGATGAAGGCCCAGCTATATTACTCTTAGATTAGTGGGTGCATCCTTCCTCACGAACTGTAACAATTGTCTTCTATTCCCATGGTAGGAGGTTACAGAAGTTACCTTGAAAGCAATGTCATTTTGTTGGGAAATGATGACTCGGCATCCACAGCCAATGTACCAATTTAGTCTCATTAGTGACCTTATTCCCTCTGCTCTCCAGAGCTGGTGCGGGTTGTTTTTGTTTTGTTTTGTTTTGTTTTCCCTTTGGCAAAGACTTGTAGAAAAAAAAGCTTGCCTTACAGCACGGTGATAATTCCTCCCCTCTCTGCTCCAACAAATGTTCCTCTAGTGCTGACTTCATTGGGGAAACACAGTTTTAGCTGAAATTCTTTGAATTCTTTGTAGGTTTACAATATGCAGACAAATTATCCCAGTTGCTCTCAAAACGCTTGATTAACCCGAGCCCAGATCCTCAATCCATGCTTTTAATCCTGTCTTGCACAGTGATGCCTGGCCTGTGCATCTGAAGAAACTAGATTTTGTTCCTGGGTGAATACCAAAATAGAAATCTTCACAGCCACTGGATGAGCTCAAGAAAAAAAATAAAGAAGTACCTTTTCTAGAAGAAAGACACAGGGAAGGATCATTTAAAGAAAAAGGGCACTGAGGATCAGAGCTTCTATGCTACTAACAGAGCAGTTTGTGGATGACACAAGCAAAGCCAACATAAAGATAGGATTTACAAAAGGAAGTAAAAACATAAATAAGACGTTATATGGAAAGGACTAATTAGGCAGGAAGAGAACTGTTTGGAGGTTTTTAAACTTTTTCCCCCTTTTTTTAAGGTGATGTGTAAATTTGCCAATCGCTATCTCAGATCTTCAGCATTATTCTGCTTCCTTGCCATATAGCCCCTCCCTATAGCTGCAGGGCTTTCCCAGTCTTTGGATATATTTAAAAAACAGAATAGGGACACTATATTCCCGTGCTTTCCTTTTGTAAGCTTCTTTCTTCTTTTTAAAACTTCAGGCACACCACCTATATCTGTATAAAAAGCCCTTACAGAGAGCAGCCAGCATATTCCACAAATCCGAGAAAATGTCTTTTGACTTGTCTGTGACTGATGGAGAAAAAATCCCAGCAACCTTGCCTCAAATTGCAACTGGATAATTTGTTGTCAGGCACTAGCAAGGCTCTACAGAGCCCTTTATCATGCAGCTGAGGAAACTGTGTTTCCCTCAATAACTTCAGATGACCAATAGGTTATCTAAAAATAATATTCCCAAAAGTCCTTTTCATTTCTGAACATAATTTTTCTTCATGAGAACTTCTGTTCAGGACAGCTGAGGTTTCTTTTTATGATACTGTCAGTTACTTAAATGTTCTTGCCATTTGAGGACAGAAAAGACTGATGTAAAACTATATTGTAAATTACTTGTTTCAGAAGTGTTCATTAGTTCTGAGCTTCTGTTCTTTTCCATTTAATTGTATCTTTCATATCTGACTTTGCACTTTGCGCATTTAAAGGCACATACATAGAACTAGAACATGGTTAAGTGGAAGTGGCACACAAGTGATTTCTCTTGTCGAATTCCACCATTCTGCCTTTCATCCCAAACTAGAACTTCCTCACACTGTATGCAGCTGTGCTTCCAGTGAAACATACTCGCATTTACTCTGTAAGGGTTTTGTCCTGCAAAGAATTAGCAGCCAATGTCAAACACTCTGACAGTAAACGCTATAAATCACAGAATCAACATGCAGTTGCACACTGACAAAAATTTCGTTGAGTCTTATTTCATGCCAAAAAGTGCCAATGAGAATTGACTGCACGAATCAGGAGCAAAAAAACCACAATGAAATCTATTCCAAATTTCAGAGTTTCTGCTTTTCAAAAGAACAAAACAGCCTTGAAGATAACTTGATGGTGCCAAATATCTGGCGACTGAAAAGTTGAGTTTCACAAGTAACTGGTTAAAAAGAAAAGGAAGTCTGTTTATGGTCATAAGTAGAGTTGTAAATCTGGCAAGTGGAGCTGTGCCAGTGATTGGGCTGCCTGTACTTCTCATGTGTGTGTAGTTGGTTGCTGCAAATCACTTTTAGTGTTACAACCCCCAGCTGAAGATTTTGCCAAAGCCCAAAGGTGTCACATTTTGCATCTCACAGGTTCTTCTTAGTACCAAATAAAGTGTTTAATTACCAGAGGATTATGGGTGAGGCAAAACAAATGATAAATTCTGGCTGCTGGCATGAGACTACAAATACTAATGCTAATGCTTCCCTTTTGGTCTCTTTACAGATTTCAAACCTGTATATATATGACACTGTCCTTCTGCTGGCAAATGCCTTTCATAAGAAGCTGGAGGACAGGAAGTGGCACAGCATGGCCAGCCTCACCTGCATCAGGAAGAACTCTAAACCCTGGCAAGGAGGACGATCAATGTTGGAAACCATCAAGAAGGTACTTTTTCCCTGAATTTCCTCATCTTTGATTTCTAAGATACTCACATTAGGCAGCAGTTCCTCCTGAGGTGCATATTACTATTATCAGTGTAGTTTTTATATATTCACAGTTCCAGAATGGAAGTAGTCTTGGTTTGGTTTGGGTTTTCATTGGTTGGTTGGGTTTTTTCCATGTTATAATAATCATATTGAAAAAAATACAATAACTTTGTTTACCAAGACTACCAAACCAGTTGGGTGTTCAAGGAAGGAAAAGTGTCAAAGGTGAACAAGTGTCACGGTTGAAAAAGTTTCACAGGTTAGGAAGTAAAGAAAATAAATTTACCATTTTGTTTGTAGAAGAAAGGAGGAAAAGTTGCAGAATTACACTTTAGTAATGTTCTGCAGAATTCGTCATTGCACTGCGTTTGACGTTAATAGTGTGAAATCATAGAAATGGGAGTAAGGAAACCCCTAAATTATCTAGGCTATGTTCTGCCACCATAAAACCATCCCTGTAAGAGTCTCAGTAGAGCTTTATCCAATGTCGCTGCTTCCCTCTGATTTTTATTTCCTACCTTAGTGATGCTCATGCCCAAGATGCTGTTCCTGTTCTTCAGTTTTTAAAGATAATTTCTTAGTTATTTCCTTTCTTCACAATGTGTACAGCCTCCACATACTTACAGACAAATATCGCAACCTTCCAGGTCAGTATTTACTCAATATGAACAGGTTGAGAGTTTGCCCTTCCCTGTAAGTTATTTACCTCATTTTCTTTATGTTGTTGGTGTCTTTCATAAAACTGTCTCCTCATTTGTCTGCATACACTTCCTGGTAATTTATACTTATATTTAAAGGGTGTTGTAAATGCAGAAAAAAAATGGATGGTAAAAAAAAAAAAAAATAATGGTGTTTTATTTTTGGTTTTCACTACAGAACATAAAAAGAATAAAAAATATAATGTTGTCTTGAGAAGTTGCCATTCTGCATTAGGTATTTAGCTTTACCAGAAATTATGATGATGCAGGCAAAATGTAAGACTCCTTTGAGCACTGCTTATACTTTACCCAGTCCCAGGTTAATCTGCATTACCTTCAAAATGAGAGTGCAAGGATTTCTTTGGTATCTGTTTCCACTTTCCATTCTAAGAGTTTGAAGTAGTGAGACTGCAAGAATAATCCAGAACACATTACTTACTTCAGGGGCAGGATAGGTCTTTAAGGGACTCCAGACCACATTGCTCTTAACCTATCCGAGTAATTTCAAATTCACATTTGGCAGTCCCATGTATTTTGACCTGTGTTCCAGACAAGGCTGGTTCTCTTTTCCCCTTGGATTTTGTAAATACTGTCGCACACACTTTTCCATTTAAGTGGCCAGGAGAATTATGAAAGCATTCAAGAAGGCAGGAGCAAGTGTAAATTCCAGAGTTGTTGTTAGCTTGCTAAAAAATGAATCAAATTCCAACAAACTTCCTGATCTGTGCAGCTAACCATGCTTGCATCCTGTCACTTTTGGGTGTCTCTGCTATTTCAATTAGATGGCTTTGATAAGAAACTACTTTATTGGTGTCAATTGAATAATCCAAATACTCCTTACACTGCATTGTGCTGATAGAGATGAATTTCTAAAAGTAATGTGCTAAAATTGAAAGTCAAAATTTAATCCAAATGAAATACAGAAATTTTACTCTGTATGGATGTCAGCAGCATTTCAATTTGTAGGCAAAGCTAAGTTTGCAGCTGAAAGCTGGAATTGCGCAAGAACAGAAATTCTGCTTTAGTTTTGTGGCCTACTTTCCCTTTTCTTTCTCTAAAGCATTTGTGCAGAAGAACCTTGGGATCACAAATTACAAATTTGGCATTGATGAGTGCCTGATGAGGTATCAGAAAAACAGTAAAATCCAAAAGTAATGAGGGAAAAAAGCCCCCCCACTTAATCTCTCTTCCTGAGAATGTTTCTCTTTCCTGTCTTGCCTTATCCTTTAAATGTCTTTTCTCTCTCATTGTCCTGGAGGATCTGCTAAAATCAACTGAAATACAATTTTTTTTTCTCCAAAGTATACAAGTTTCCCTTAATTTTGAAAGAAAACAGGAGGAAGTTACCACATGCTATTTAAATAGTTTCTGAATTAAAAGTTCTGCATTTTCATTTTGAAATCACCACTCTTTCCAGTGGTGGTGTATAATGGAATATACATTCCGTACATAAGATGTTGATCTAATTCACAGTGAAAATACATTCTGAGATTTCTTAAATACTCCTGGAAAAAGAACTTCCATCCTCTGCAACACGTTAATTCTCCCTTCATGATGACCTTATTGCCGAGCTGAAATCATCACCCGGTCTCAGGTTGTCCCTTCTCTCAGTGTAGCTTCACTAGGAGTCAAATTATACTCAAGTATGTTTTTGAAGGGAAAAAGATTTTTCTGAAAAGATCCGGAGAGAGGAACATCTGGCTGTGTTTTAGCGGCAGAGGGAAATCTTTCTTTGATTTCTGGACGGGGAAATGAGAAAATATATGGTAAATCTTTATTGAGCTGCTCACTGAAGAAGGTAAGAGAAAGGGATGCTGATGTTTTACCTACAGCACAAATTGTTAGATTTGTTAACCTGGTGGTAAATAAACTCGTTTCTTTATAGATAATGAGCTAGTTAAGGAGAGCCAGCAATGAGAGGAAATTAGAGTTTCCAACATTTCTTAAAATGGTAAAAAAGCTGACTAAATCATTCCTTATTGTCATTTGTTACTTTTCACTGTTGAGCATTTGACTCATGCATCGCTATTTCTACAAACAGCTACAAAAGCAGTTTTTTTCTTTGTGAATTCAGCTGATTGGACAAAGTCTAAAGAAAACATTTTAAGCCCACCACAATTATTTAAATCTAATATCTCTTTCTGCCCATTCTAGAACTGAATAAACAGTTAAATCCATCAGGAAATACAATCCTTCTAATGAATTTGGCCAGCTCCAGCAATTAGTTTAAATTCACTTTTGTAATAGGAACTATCCCTAAACACATACTCACTTGTTTATTTCTCCGTAAAGCTATTTCACAGTTGGAGGAATAAGTATCACTAGGAAATAATTCTCCTTTGGGAAAAATTAATCTTCCTGAGTAGCCTGGGAATAAATGTAAGTAGGATTATAGGGAGGATCAACTCAGCAAGATGGCATCAAGTTTCTGCATAATACCTTCTCTAACATGTCTCAGGGCTCTTCCTAGTCACATTTTTTTAGCTCACTAACAGTAAATTTTTAGTGCTAGCAGCAACACAGAGCCTGTCCCTTTCTGGAAAATGAGCTGCACCTCGAGCTGTTTCACGTGCTGAATCATAGGTGGAACTGTCAACTAGTTCTGGTCTCAGAAATGTCAGTGACACTCAGTGGTGACATGCCAAAAAGATGCCAAACTGTTTCTCAGGTAGTAGATTGGAAAGTCTGTGCTAGTTGAAAACTCAGCAATGTTCTCAAGATCAGACTTTTTCAAGAATAAAATGTGAAACGTATATTTACTGTTTATAGCATTTTTACCTGCCTGTGGCCACAGTTTTTTTTATCCTTAATTGCAAAATAGCTGGTACCTGAAGAAAAAAGAAGTGGAAGTTTGAATGGAAGCTGAGAGCAAGTGCAATATTTTATAGCTGATGATTGGCAGGCTGACATTCCCAAGTGAGGTCCTGACTGCTAGGTTAAATAGTGCTTTCTTCAGGGACTTACAGTATAGTAGTGCCTAAGCATATATAAACTGTAGTTTATCTTGCCAGTCTAGATGGGACTCAAGTAGGCTTTAATTATTTTGCCAAGCTTTATAACAGCTCTGCAAAGCCCAGAGCAGTGATCAGAATCATAAGTAAAACATTTTTGGCCTAGCAACTGTCATTTCACTCTTCAGTTTTATATGTGTCAGAAAATTGCATGGTTGCAGCTAAACCTTAGAAGAATTTGAAAAGGTAGATAACAAATATGTCTTCATTTTCCCCAAATAGGGTTGTTTCTGTAAGCTATATGGAATGAAAAATTTCTTTTACACTTGCCTGTTATCATGATTAAAACTGAAATCACTTGGAGAAAATCTCATCAGGAAAGTTACTGCATCAGTAGCTGTCATACAGATGGTCATTTCTTCTGTGATCTCCTTCCACTGTGCATTAGAGACAGATAAAACATGCTGTGAATCAAGTGTTTCAGACAGATCCATACTGTGAAAGGCTACTCACAAAAATTGAAGCAGCATCCTGAAAATCTGCCTAGGCAATATCTTGCTCTACTCTATTAGAGCCCTAAGCAACTACCAGAGTTGTGTAAGCCTTGTGAAAAGGCTGTGTGGGACAATGAGGAGTAGTGGAGAGAAAAAACAGGATTGCGTGGCCTGCAGGTCCAAAAAGATCAGTCCCAGACAGGGAGGAGAAACCAAGACTCCAAGAAATTTCCTATAAATTTTGTGCTGTTGGTATTATATGGGTGGTTCTTTGATGTTTTGTCTTTCTGCCTCTGCCCTTCCCAAGCTGGCAGCACTCCCATTCTAATCAGAGCTCCTATTACACTATTTTCTTATGTACACAGTCCAGGAGAGGAAGCTCTGTAAGACACTCCTTAATGAGAAATTTTCAAAGAATGATTGCCAATATAGATAAATGAGAAATAACATCGTTGTGGATAAGATTGGATTCCAGACAAATAGAGCCATTGGACTTAGAGTTTGTATCTTGCCCTAATAATTGCAGCCATTTAAAAATCAAGTTAAACAAACTTATACAAAGTTTCTGGATAGAGATCAAATTCCAAAACATTTTAGGTAATTCTGTTAACCTGTACTGTATGTAAGGGGACATATATTTCTAAAGAATCCTTTATTTTCTTAAGAAATTCATTGATTGATTACTTCAAGGATATTTGAGGTTAAATGATTCTTTGAATTATTTTTATCATGTTTGCTCAAATAAGGACAAAGTTATAAAAATAATTGCAAAAGTTTGTTAACATTTTTAATTGCTATCTCTAGTCTCAAAAAATCATTTACATTTTAGACATGATTCTATCTCATGCTTCTAAAGTTTTGGGACCGCTCTTAATCTTGAAAATAAAATCACTTTAATTTTCTGGATTGAAAATCCTATATTCTTCATTTCTATTTTCTGCTGTACAAAGCATCTGTGTGAAGAGATCGTAATTTTTTTTATTATTATGTTTTCCTTTTTTATTAATTTTGTTCCAGAGTTTTCCCTTCCTTTTTCTAGGTCCTGCTTAAAGTTCATTTGAAATTATGGTGCTGCTCAGGTCACCTGTGACATTGAAATTAATTTTCAGGCTTTACCTATCTCAGACCCACAGGTTTAATACCCAATGTGAGGGAAAGTTTTAGGAAGCAGTATAGGAAATATATATATGTATAATATAGCCAACCAAATCCATATCTGGTAAGGTGTCCAGATGGAGGCTTTGATCAATCAGCTGGTTATCCCAACTTTTGCAGGCCTGCACCACTTCACAGGCATTTCTCCATCATGTGTTCTGTGAAACTGTGCCTTAGGTATTCAAAAAGCCAGATAAGGACCTGTGAGAGAAAAGGTATGTGGAGAAGGTTTCTGCTTCTGGTCCACAAGTTGGATGATGTCAAATTTAAGTAAGAGGAAAAGGTTTACATTTGTGAAACTCAGTTATTTACCAAAGGATATATTCAAGTGATTTTGTGGGTAAACACAAGTTCACTCTGTCTTTACTCTTTAGCAGCCAGAGGTGTGCCTAACCCCAGCCTAAAAGCCACGAAGGTCTGGTAGTCAAGGCAGGATGGTAGTCAGAGTGTCTTGCTAACCACAACATTTGTTGAAAATGTCGTGTTTGCAGTTGCCAGAGTCTTCCTGCAAAAGTCTGTTTAGATGTACCCTTAATCAGGCTACTGGCTTTTTCCCTTTCTTTTTTTTATTTATGTATAAACACAAAATATTTTATTGGTTTTAACTGTAAATGGCACTCATAGATAGTTGTATTATTATAATATTTGTATTATTATTTTAATATATAATTATTTATGTATTATTCTGTGATAGTACTGCTTTCCAGTAGTCTAGTAAATTCTAAAGGTATCATCTCAATGATCAGTTTCATTACTTTTTTTATAATCACAGTAATGTTTTATAGAAGTAGGAGAACATGCTGTTATTTCACAGCAATCTACAGTGGAGATGCAAATTTTGTATTCCTTCCTGGATTTTGTCCAAACTAAATATGTAAGAATAGAGCTTTTAATATCATGATTCAGCAAGGCTCCTGTGCTTAGCTAGGTAGTATATATTGCAAGTTTTTCCAGTTTAAATAAAAAAGCTCCTAAGTGAAACAGCAATCACAACTGCAAAGTTCTTGCCTTATGTTTTGGGGGAAAACTATGCATTTCATAGGGTTTTATACCAGAGGCAGATTTTTTTTTTTTTTACATACTTAAAATATTTTTTACTTTTTTTTTTTTTTTTTTTTTTTTTTTTTTTTTTTTGAGGGAGAGGGCTAAACATCAAATTTTTATTCAGTCTGTAAACTGAAGAAATTTTTGAAGGGTAAAAGTTTTCATTATCAGCATTTCACATGGCTCTGTTGATTTTATAGTTCAGGTCATCACAATTCTTATACAAAGATGAAATGTGTGTCATGTTGAATTAACTCTGGAATATATTTTGAGTATGGCTGTAGCATGTATAGGCCTTTCAACTCTAATCCTTTGTGGGGATTATTCACTCTAGTGTTTCATCTCTAGTATTTTAACCCCTTCCAGCAAAACTGTAGAAGCGTTAAAGGAAGCTTGAAGAGATGCTGCACTGTTACCCATGTCACGTATTCTTAGTAAAAGATAATTGGAAGGAAAAAGAAATATCACTGTATTCAGCAAGACCTTGAATGAATCCCTTCTTCATTTGTGCAACTCACATACATTGAGCTCAAAAAGCATGTAATTTTGTCTAAACCTCAGCCTGCCCTCATGTGGAAATCTTTCATGTGGGAGTAACGTTTGAGGGGAAGAAGAAAAGGTCAACAAACATAACTAATTTTTGTGCAATTTCTTTTATGTATTTGTGTTTAGCCTTGCTTCCACTAAACTTGCTTGTAAAACTGCTTTTCTTTTTCTAATTTGTTGGAGTTAAAGTGTCTATTCATATATGCTGATGGGTCAAAGAACAAAAATTGGAGTGCAAGTATACTAAGACTATTGCTTGTACTGCATCTGCTGAGCATTGCTGAGTTTAATTCTTCTGTAAAGAACTTCAGTAAGATGCAGGAATAATTTAAGCTTCAGAATTTTTTGGGCAACATGGTTTTTGAAAAACTGTCCTAGTTCTGGTAGTTACCTATGTATTCAGCATAGGTAGTGCATGAAGGCCTTTGAGAAACAAAAGGTTGTTACAGTTACCGGCTTAGAAGTTTTCAGTCCATTTTCTTTTTTTTTTTTTTTTCCAATAGGGTGGAGTGAATGGCTTGACTGGAGAACTGGAATTTGCAGAAAATGGGGGGAATCCCAATGTTCATTTTGAAATTTTGGGGACAAACTATGGAGAAGATCTTGGCAGAGGCATCCGCAAGGTAAGGCCACATATATTCAAAGAAGAGATTACTTTTACTGATTTTTTCAAAATCTTGCTTGTATTGTAGGTTAATAGAAAAGCATTTGATGGCAGATAACGTGGTGTTCTGTATTGTTAAAGGAGAAAAAGATGCAAGAAAAGCTTTGAACTCATCTGTTATTTCAAATAGGTCTTGGAGCGGGTTGTGTTGATGAAGATATCATTTGTAATGCAGAATGTGTTAAGCTGCTGATGGACTGTCCCAGAAGATCAGTGAAAGCTGTTGTTTTGTAACCCTTACAACCCCTGTCCAAAGTAGCAAATTTTACATTGAATTATCTTTAGAACACCCAGATTGGTCCCGGGTCATTGGTCAAAGTGGGATGATCCACCTGCTAGATGGTTAAAACTCATAGATATGGAAAAAGCAATTCTCTTTAGAACAGATAAAATTTCTATAGCCTCTTCATGAAATACACTCATGGCGTTTTAATAGGAGTTAACTTTTACACAATGAGTTAAGGCTGTGTATTCAGCTGCCAGACACAGTACAAAGGCTTGGACTGGGATTGTTACAGAGAATGGCATATATGTCTAGCAGAATTATTCTTTCTTGGTATTTGAGTTTTGCCAGTCTAAAACTAAATTTAAGTTCCTGCACAAATGGTGGAAACCTGCCTCTATTTGCAAGGAATATCCTTAACTTTGAACAACTGCTCTTCTGGTGTGGCAAAAGTCATATGGCACTTCACAGGTAAACAAAATATTAATGGGCTTTTCCAGGAGCAACTCTCCTTCAAAGACAGACTTCCTGAAAGAGATGAAGATCTCTTCATTTGGCATATCCCATCATACTGGGTTTTGTATAGGAGGAACATGAAGTGATCGAAAAGAAATGAGAGTTTTCTTAATATATGCAAACTGGTTCCATGTGTCAGTGTCACTTCATGATGAAGTGCAGCATTTGTCTGCAGGCCTTCTGGAGCAATAGATAAGTACTCTGAAAGAAGGAAGAGATAAATAAGAAGTTGGAAGTGTCTAAAACCTGAACTTTCTCCTCCACTATCCATGAGAATTGTTATTCTGTTTGTGCTGTTTCCTCTCTTGTCAATATCCCGATGTACACATGGGCCTATAGTTACGTCACTTTGAGCAGAGGTCCTGACAGATGCTTCGGAAACTAGACAGAACTGGATCTGTTTGCTATTTGGAGGTACCTTACAGAGTCTTTGGAGACCAGAATGTTGGATAAGTCCTTATTCCCTTACATTTAAGTTCTGTCTGTTTCAACATATTTTGATTTATTTTCTCTGTTATGCCCTGAGAAGCTATTTTTTCTTTAGAGCTGCCTTCCTAAGACAAATCCGCATCTCTTCATTTAATTTATTTGGTTGACTTTGACTGGGTTTTTTTTACATCAGGCCTTTTTTTTACTTCAGACAGGTGAATGCCTGAGTGAAGCACTAAATTGTGTTCTTTCATTCCCAAAAACACAGAAAAGAAAGAGAGACTCACAATAAGATCTTGTAAATGTAGAAGTACAAAAAGGCTTCCTGGCAATTCTAACTCTTTTTTGATGGTCTAATTTAGAATTGTATTGTTAATTTAAGCTGTGGTAGAGTTTGATTTTAAACAGATATTAATGACTGTGGTCACACCTAACTTGTATAAAACAGTGGAATATACAAACAGGCTTTTTGAACCTTCCTTGTTTATTCTTTATGGCAGTTCAACAACAGAGACATTCACTGTCTTCAGAGGGAAATGGATTTGAAGTTGGTCAAAGAGAATAGAGTTTTGCTCAGAGTATAATTAGATGATGAAACTCAGCATCATACAGTCCTGTTGAGGAGAAAACCAAAGTTTAAAATTAAGATACTAAAAGTATATGAGGTTTTTTCTATTTGCAAAGATGAGCATTTAAAATTAAGTATAGACATTATAAGAAAATTTTCCTGTTGAAAGAGATAGACAGTAAATGCCTCTCAGTAGAGTTGTGTGATGCACTGCGGGTGGTGGAAAAGAAGAAAGGGTCCAGAGCAGAAGAGATTAAAACTTTTAATGTTTTTTCTTAAAGAGCACTCAATAATCCAGAGAATCCTTTAGAAAGAGGTGTACAGAAAGAAATTTTCTTTAGAAAGAAAGTTCTATATATATCATGAGAATGTGATAATTGTTCGCAGAAGTTTCTTTAAAAAATCTAATTAATTATTTCAAATTTTTGCAATAAATTGAATAAGAAAAATTTAAAATTATGATGATATTTTCTAGTCAACGTCACAGAGTTAAGAAAACAAGGTAGGTTTCTTGAAACAATTGTTTCAGAGACAGAAGAAAAATTTTAGGGGGTTTTAATATTTGACAAAAATTCACATTGTTTATTTTGGATTTGGATTTACTTTACAGAGTATGAGCAACTAGTGTTGGAAGCACATCATAATAATTGCAGGAGTCAGATACATTTTTGTTAACTGCACTAATTAAAGTACACTTCAGATTTTCATGTATTTAGTGATCTGACTATAGAACTACCTAAGCATTTTTATTTCTCAGCTCTAGTAGAAGCAGCTGCAATTAGCAGACTGACTGAAATTTCTAAGCTAATGCATCTTTCCTAATCAACTTATTTTCAAGTACTTTTATAGGAGATAATGAAGGGTAAAATCATTGCAAAAGGCCCAATGAAGTCATTGGGACCAGAGGTTCCCATCAAGTGAATTGTGTAAAGAATTGCTATTTTGTTTTCCTGAAGAACAGTCAATTGATTTTAATGAAGCAAGTAAGATTTTAAAACTCACTTGAATTTCTCAAGAGTCCAAATTCTGCTTGTAATCTGTTCTGCTTGGGTTCTGGAGTCATTTATACTTCTGCAAAGATCACTTGTATTCATAGATGATTATTCCCGGGACTCTAAAAAGCAAATAGTTTAGGACACACCAAGAATTCATGTTTATGTTTGTTTTATCTGGACAATTTAGGCCATGTGTCTAGGAGAAACTGTCTACACATCCCCTCCTTCAGCTTTCATGGGCTACTGTCATACCTGGAAAGCAGTGGGAGAATCCATGTGAAAGGTCATTGTGTTTGGCTCTGTAATTTAGTGACAAGTTAGCAAGTCCCGGAATGGGATTTGCCTGAAACAGCAATTTTGTACCCTTACGACTGTAAATGTTATCCATCACCTTGCAGATTGTGGATCACTTAGCCTGCACTTTATGCCGGAGCTGGCTACTCGGAGTAGTACACTCAGATTGCTGCCAGGTACTGGTTTTATTGACACCAGTGGTGTTACAACCCCAAAGGAACTGAAGGAAAACTCTCTTTTACACGTCATACTGTGGCTCGTGCTTGTGCAGATGTAGTTATATTCATTGTGAGACATGGGTGTATTTCTGACATTTCTCTGTTGGCATTTGTCTGTTGGTATTTGACATTTGAGTATGTATTCTTTGACATTTAAATTTCAGTGCAATACTTTCATCTATACTGCTGAAATAAAAGCTGCCATTCCTGTGAATAACTGTCCAACAAACAAATGAACAAAAGGGAGTTGATAGCTCTGAGTACTGTCCTACATCTTAGTGTTGCAGAAAACAGCACCACAGAAATAAAAAGATCTTCATGTTTTCTTACAGAGCTCCTTGTAATTCAGAATGGGCTCATCTTCAAAAGCTCTATTCTACATCCTTTGAAGTTTAGAGGACTTTCTTTCTGTTCCCGTGCTGGTTTTCTTACCACATGTGGGCATTTGAAGATCATGTTGTGTTTTGGTCTACCTCCCTATCTATATTAGCGTACACCCACCTCCTGTATGTTTCTTTTCTCTTCTGAAGATGTTTTAGGTTATTTCCTCTCAGTGAGGGAGAAAGATGGCATACCAGGCTCTTGCCTCAATTCCTGTCTGCACCAAGATGCTCCTGTCAAGGTTTCCTTTGCATTCAGGACAGCTAGACATGCCTTGGAGGAAGGATAGAGCTGTGGGCATGCAGGAAAACAAGTAGCTTTGGTGGGGCACCAGGGTAACCTAGGATGCTTTGAGCCATCTGCATTTGTCCATTAGGATTGTAGGGTTCAGTCCTAAATCATTTTGATTTGGTTGTCTTAAGGAGGAAATATAATCTCTTTTGATCCAAGGGAGATCTTTGGTGCCAAGCATCTCATGTGAAAGGGATTGAAACCTGTCTAACAGAAATATTGTTCCTCTCCGCTTCTGCCAGCGCAAGTGGCAGGACCTTCCCTGCAGAGTCAATGCATGCAGGTTTTTATTTCACAGACTATTAAGGGATAACACCCCTTAGTTGTGCTATTTGTTCAGAGAAAGCTGGTTTGCATTTTTTCATTCTGTTAAAATAATTGCTATTTCTACTTCGTGTGAAAACACTTGTTGATCACAGTATTTGGCATTTCTTTCTAATACACTGGTTTTTTCTTACACTTGCATCATAGAGCAATGCTACAAGCGTATATTTTGGTCTTCAGGAGGTTGATGTCTGTTCTTATAAAGTTAAGACTTATTTTCTGCATCCATTGTCTCATATTCCCTTTTGTGCCACTAGGTAAAAAGAGAATTTATACACTCTGCCAGCACTTACTAACTAGCCCCATTTAATAACCAAGAGACTATGAAGTATTTCCTTCTTGATAAGCTACTTGAGGTAAATGATGGGTTGACCTGTTCTCTTTGTGAGCCATGATCAAGGTAGAGCTGTGTAATGTGACTTTAAAAATATATTTTCTATCGGCATCTGGTACTTTAAGCTCTGACCTGTGCAGATGTTTCTAAATGCTGACATGCAAGTTATGATGTGACTGAAAGATACCCTTGCAATTTAGAGACATCATTGATGGTTTATTTTCTAGTGAGTTGAAATAAAAGTTGTTGTGTTTGACTGCTTTGCTTCTAGTATTGATGGAGAAGGTGGACCTGGCACAGTACTACCATGACAGTCTTTCTAAAGTGACTTTAAATACTTAATCACCCTTCTAGAAATTAAATAAACTACCTAATTCTAAAGATAAAGATGTAATTAAATACCTTGGAGAACCAACACCAGCTGTAACAGTTCACAGTACTTAAATTTTGCTGTAAGCCTGCTGATGAGTAGCATTTCCTCCCTTCATTTAATGCTATGCAATAAATAGATTAAGACACAATGACTGATTCTTTACTTTCTGGTAGCTTCTGCAAATCTTTTGTCAAATCTCAGTGAAATTTAATTTGGCTGCAAAGTGTTGGGGATTTGATTGCCCTCATAATGAAACTAGAGTTAATAGAGAACTGTGTTTTACTTGGAAGTGTACTTCTGCTTAGGTTAAAAGCCAAACCAAATGCATATTTGAGTGTAACAGAAAGAAATAAAAGTATGCATCCATAACTGTATTTTTGAATTCAAAAAAAATTTTTAAATTTACTTTCTGCTTTTGAATGGAGCATTTTATTTTTAAAAATGAGGATGCAGATAGAGAGGCAGACTGACTCAAAGTAATCAGTAGTGTGTCATCTGGAGAATTTCTCAGCTTTTGGACTTTGATTTAGATGGGCAGAGTGAATGGATTGTCCCGCTGTCTGCCTTGACCCTGGGCTCTTTGGATAGGTATTTCATTGCTTGTAATAAGTGCAAAGTAAAGAAGCCAGAGATGGTTTTGGTGGCTTGATGCATGCTGCCCCAGGAACACAGAAGACAAAGGTTCAAGTCATCCTTCTGATAAATGCAGAGGAGAGTTGCTACAATTCAACCCATTCCACATGAATTATTCACCCGTGGAGCAAAGCACGCATCAGGAATCCATAAGAGCCAAGATCAGGTGTATGAGCAAAAGGAGCCAGAAGTCGAACTCCGAACAATACCCACAAACTCAATGCAAGCACAGTGCACTATAGAGGTGTTATCCCACATATTTCTTCTTGGCAGAACAGTCAGCCATGTCTGCTGAGCTCCAGTGTGTTTAGCGTGCTGTAAAAAAGAGAAATTATTTTAGGCTGTATTACTAATGGGTGTCCAGATTCCCCAGTCTAGAGCAATAAGGATAAGTGCTCTGTGAAAAATTCAACTCAGATAATTAAGACCTGGGTTTATTCAATTTCCAGGTCACAGGTTGGATGGCCCTAAACAGTGACTTACAGAGCTAGAGATGATTTTGAAAAAAAAAGTTTTTCAAGCCTCTGAATAACTGCAGCACTCTGGAGTTAAGAGGGGCATGCTCCTGTATTGGGAACAGTGTGAGGAGAAAGGGAAAATGCAGGGTGGAAGAAGGGGAGAATGCAATGGAACCCTAGGGAAAAGCATTGATGTCAGACAGAAATTCCCCTTGGGACCTTGGTGCTCTGTAGTATTTCGCTTCATGGTTATGGCAGGGTTGAGCTCATCTCTCTTTTGCTCAGAATATCCAATCCTGTCAAAACTGATAAGAAGGTTCTTACTGAAAAATATTTTCAGTGCATTGGGAACTGCCTATTTTGACTGATTGCTTTCATCAGAGAGAGACAAATCTTTTTTATGCACTTTAAATTATATAGTTTCATGCATTTTATTCATTCCTGTTCATCTGGAAAAGAGGTTATATTTTACCCATCTCCTGCAGAAAATATAGTTGTCTTGACAGCAAAGAACAGGAGAAATATTTTCCACTTTCAAACTGTGTTTTTAATTTCCTTCCACATCTTGTTATGACAATGGAAACTGGAGAGAGATAAGTCAAAAATTAATAATAATTAAAAAAGCTGGGAACAGCAACTCCTGTTTTTTGTTGATGCTGCTAGACAAGTGCCTAACCACAGAGGCTCCTGTGTGATTATGCTGTGCTTCAAAATGGGCATGAGAGCAAAGAATGATACAGAACTTCTGTCATTTTTGCAGCAGAGTTGTTTTGTTTTTTTTTTTTTTTTTTAAATCCTGGACAATTTCAAATAGCAGAAATAGAGTGGTGGTTTTTTAATATCTACATTTAAAAAAAAATTTGACTTGCATGTTGGCCAGTTTTATGAAGCACGTAAAACTTCATTTGGGTCCATTAAATTTTTTCCTTAGTTTTGGATTCTTTTCTTCTTGAACTGCTCGCAGTTGGCTCAGGTCAACCAGACCAAGGGGTTACTTTTGTAACCGTCACTTTTGTTTTTCCAGACTTGATATTGGCAGAATCCTCTACTGTTTTCAGTATGATTGGTTGGGTGGCTTTTGAAACCCCCTTACTATGGTTATATGGCTTTTTCTTCTGCTCAAGTAGCTGTGAAAGCCTCCCAGTGAACATGGACCTGCAGAACTGGCTGGCAAGTTGTGAATTTTTATCCTCAAATGCTTCAGCTGAGCAAATTAGCTTTGTAACTCACTTCAGAGATCTGAAGTGCTTGGAAACTTTGAAGTGCCTCAAAAATGCCATTTTGAATAATGTCAGAAGGAACTGTGTATTATTTCAGAATGGACTTAATGCTTCATTGACCTCTCAGGCAGTAATGCCTCTATGTGATTTTGAAAATCCCATTAGGGACTTCTCTTCACCTTTAAGAGAGTACTCAGTGGGTGCTGCTTCAAGAATGTGGTTCATCATCCTTAAAATTAATAGGATAAAACACTTAGCTCGACTAGGAATTACTTGTTTTAAGGTGGACACTCTCAATGAATTATAGGGGGTTTTTTCAGAATTAAGGTTTTTAATGCTTGTCTTTTGGTCTTTAGAGCTGCTTTGTTTTCAATCAAGGCTATCATCTGTTGAAAATGACTTCATTTCACAAATGCTTGTAACTGGAACAAACATATATTTTCCAGGAGTAGGAAAAAGTAATGTGTATTTAATCCTCCATTAATCCAAAAGAATGAGGGTGTCATAGCTAATTTGTCATGTGAAGAGGGAGACAATAACTATAACTCTAGTGTAGATGTAAATTTGTATGGAACTTGGGTATCCTACTCAAAAATTCCTAATAATTGGAAAACCATGCAGACAGCAAAGAATGTTAAAAAACAGAACTACTTCTTTTAACAGGAGGCATGAAGTAATGATAGTACAGGATGGGTCATTAAATTTTGAATTTTGAGGGTGGTGTAGGGTTCAGTTTTCAGAATTAAGGGCTCAGTGAGCAGCCTTGGGAAGGTTATCTGTGGATTGTAATCCAGATTTTAATCCATAAATGTGTGAAAGTAGATCTACTCAGATTTAAAATCATAGAATTCCTGAGGTTGGAAAAGACCTTTAAGATCATTGAGTCCAATGCCAAGCCCACCACTAATCCCTGTCTCCAAACAGCCCGTATACATACTTTTTGAACACTTCCAGAAATGATGACTCCACCACTTTGCTGGGCATCCTGTTCCAGTGCTTTACCATCCTTTCAGTGAAGAACCCTCCATCTCACTACAGCCTCCTTTCAGGAAGTTTTAGAGAATGATAAGGTCTCCCCTGAGCCTCCTTTTCTCCAAGCTAAACACCCCCAGCTCCCTAAGTCATAACACTTGTGCTCCCGTCTTGTCACCTGCCCTTCTCTGGACAGGCTCCAGTACCTCAATGTCCTTCTCATTGGGAGAAGCCAAAACTGAGCTTGTTACATGAGGTGTGGACTCACCAGGGCTGAGTAGAGAGGGGAGGGGATCACTGCACTGGTCCTGCTGGCCGCACTATTGCTGAAAAAGGCCGGGATTCTGTTGGCCTTATTGGCCACCTGGGCTATTTCACAGGATTTGAATTTGATAAATTGTCTTTTTCTTCAAGAACCACAAGCCAAAACTGAAAATTATATGGCTTGCTGTGTTCTGCCAACCATATCCCATGATAATATGTCACAGAATTGTACAGCAGTCCAAGCTAGTCTTCAGAGATCATCTGGTCCAACCTTTCAATAAATTGTTTCCAACTTGCATGTTTTTTGAAAGGCTTCTCCATGAAGGCTGTGTGGTCTTGTAGGCTGATAAGTAGCATGAGCCCTGTAGTACATGTGAAAGGCCTGGAAAGCTCATATTAATCAAAACTTTGCTGGTACAAGTTGAAAGTGTATTTTTTGCAGAAAGATCTCTTTGTTCCGAGTTTGTCTATTAGCAGGAGAACAGAAAAATGTGTCTTTTTAGACACTTACTATTCATGTTATCAGAGACATAAATTTGGGTTGGTTTTTGTTTGCTTGTTTTGGGATTTTTGTGGTGGAGATATCTTTGTGTGTGAGTGTTTTTAGGGGATGTTTTTGGTTGGTTTGTTCAGTTTTTTGGGTGTTTTTTTCTTTTTTCGGGGTTTTTTTTCCTGTGTTTGTTTTGTGGAAAGACTGTATTTCATTGAGTATGATGCTGAATGATCATTTGTTGATAGCAGTAGGCACCATTTTTCTGCAGTGGGGTAAGCAACCCTGGGAAACCCAAGGACCTTTACCTCTGTGGCCATAAAATATTCAGTTAGATTTTCTACTGAAGGAGGGAGGATCCAAACACAGACATTTAATCCCTTTAGTGATCCCCATGCAGACTGTGAGATCTAGAGGAGCTAGACAAGTCATAAGCCGATTGGGAAATTATGATTGTAGGTTTCCACTGAAAACACCCTCTATATATCTATTTATATATATATAGATATATATGTGTGTGTGTAATATCTACTACCCTCAGCCTTCAGAGCTGTGGAAGTAGATTTACAGCAGGCATAAATGTGAAAACATCCATGAAGCTGCTAAAGGCTCCCAAATTCATCAGAAGGATGTAGACATCTATAGGCAAGAGTCAGAGAGTATTGTTAGCAGAGAGTCAAGGGTCAGCTGCTGCCTGATGAGAGCAGGTGCTGACCACCAGGAAAAACAGCTTGAGTCTCATCTTTGGGCTGGACCAGAAAATGCACATGGGTACAATGGTTGCTGAAGAGGAGAAAGGACACACCGGAGTGGAAATTGCATTCCAGTGCTGTTAGCAAAACACAGTTGAAAGTACAGTAGATCTTTGATCGTTGTGGTGTTTTAAAGACCAGTAAGAAATAAATAGTGGTATTTGAGAAGACAAAGAGAACTATCCCTGTTACTATGTTTATGACGTACTGTAGCTTCCCACGACATAACTCAGCTCATATATTTCAAAATGTGGAGGAGTTTACTATGCATAAATCCATTTGTAAAGTAGAAGTTTTCAGTTACATCTTCTTATCTGCTAAAAGACCTTCAGGAGCAGAACTGATATGTCATTTTGTCTCAATATTGCATTTATGGCAATGATGACGTGTTTTCCCCTAAAGTGATTATAGCTGTATCCTGCAATTAAAAGAATCTTAAAAGTGATTTCCAGAGATAAAAAGTTACTTCCATGTAATTGTTTAGGGACACCTTTTTGTACCTTTTGAGTTCTTTGCAAATAATAAAAGTGAGGCTGGTGAAGCTTTCAATGACTTGGTAATATTTATAGTTCCTTCATAGTGTTGGAAGGTTTTTATGATTCAGCCTTAAAATTACAGTGCTCAGATTTTTGCCTGTTCTAAAGTTATAATATAATGCCTTAATCAAAGGGTAAGTTACAATAGAATTTAATAATAAATATTCTTTTCATGGTGTACTCCTACTTTAAAATGCGCAACAGGAATAATAAAAAAGTGAAATGAATGAAGTCTCAAATATTTTACATTTTCATTTTGATAAACAGAATTAATTTTTTTTGATAGAACCACTTAAAAAAATAAAGTTTTTGAGGAAACTGTATGCACTAACAAGGCTTTGAAACTCTTTAGGCTGGAAGCAAATGGGGATAAACATGTTTCAAGGAATTAAGAAAGGTATGTCTGGCACCTGTGGCAGATGTTAGTGAGAAAATAGTCTCATCATTACTCCAGCACTACTTCTCTCCACTTCTCGAAACATATGAAAAATATTAGACTATATATATATATATATATATATATAAAATTGGTTTAGAAAAATACAACATTATATATCAAATTTATATGTTGGCCTGAAAAAATAATGTAAGTTGATTACATTTCAATTTAAGCTAGAAGCTTTAACATATTTTCCTGATCAGTGCTCAAGCAGTCTGCTTCTGAACCTCATCACAAAGTTCTTAGTCTGAAATGCTGGGTTTGATTTTAGGGTTTTATTTGTTTGTTTTAAATACACTTTTATAATAAATATATACTTGGAGCTCATAAAAATCTGATTTAAAGTATGCATTCTAATGGAGTGTCTTAATAATGAGCCATAAGTGTTTTATATGAATATTTTAATGCAACATTCAGTTTCTCTACACTTCTACTGATTTTGCATTATAACTTGATTGCATTTGAAAATAATAAATTTTACTTTAAAACCTTGATGATAGTTTGCATCAGTTTGGGTCTAGAAGGTTTCAGTGTTCTAAACATTAGTATTCTGAATTAAAACTCAGGTACTCTTAGCTCTCCGAATTTATTAACTACTGATAAAATGTGTGATTTCCCCATTGAATGTGCATGTCTGAGATTCCATTAGTCAGTTTATTTTAAGCTGTCTATTATATTACTTGAGACAAATATTTATCCTTAATATAAAGTAGGAAAATAAGTCTTATAATTAAGATCTAGTTAAATAGCATAAATTCATTATTAAATCACTCCTATCACTCACTGGATCAGTGCAAATTAATGCAATTAATGCAATAAGTGTATGTCAAGGCCCAGCTTATTGCAATGCTCTTTCTCATTAGAATCATCATGGCACTTCTCTTAGAGATTTCCCCACCTCATTAGGGTTTTGAATGTGTTCACATGAAAATTCCCAGGCTATGGGATCAGAAAATTCTTTCAGGGTCTCCCCATTCTCTCACATTCTTTACACTACTCACGATTTTCCATGCCTGGGTCTACTCCTGGGTCAAGGTTCTCATCAGCTTCTCTGGACATACCATCCCTCACTGTAGATAAGCTGCAAACCATATAGAGGAAGCTCACCAGTTGAAATACCAGGAAGGTGGTCTCTTTAACATTCAGGGGAAATTGAACATTCTCCAAAAATGAGGTAACAGATTCAAAAGAGAGGAAAGAAAGGAAAGGCTGAAAAGCCTCATCCCTTGCTCCTCCTCTAAAAAACTGGGTGCAATTATTAATAAACCCCCTAAACATGCTACTGGAACTGGGATGCAGGGTAGGACAAAGGAATCATAAACCACATATATCTTGAATAGACTCTAGTACCGTTGTAAACTCCCTATAAATCATTATCACCACGTCCAGCACAATAGCTATTCTAATCCATGCCCATCTACTGCAAAAACTACTTGTTAGGGACAATACTGGAGCTATCTCCAGATAAGAAAATAAGCCTAGGGACCAGAAAGGTTTTAAAACCTCAAAAAAGAGACACATGAAGGCCTCCACCCGGAGAGACATTATTGATTCAAGCAGCATGGCTATTGACTGCTTTATCCTAACACAGAGTAAGTACAACCAAAATGCAATCGGTACAGGTTTTTTCCACTTTCTCAAGCCCCACACTGGCTGCCAAAAAATGTGTTTGTCCTGGTTTAGGGCAAATTTGGGAGGAAACTTCCAAAAGGGTCTTTTTAAAAAGCAGATTCAAGAATCTCTTGTCCCAGCTGGTTTGGGAAAAGATTTCTTTGGGGAAAAGTGGAAAAAAACTGTTTATTTAACACGGAAACTATTCAACAAGCATAAGAAAATGATAATATTAAACAATGGAACCTCCTGCAGTTCTGAAGAGACGGCAAGTTCAGAAAGTCCTTGCTGTGGGGTGTAGCTTGGCTCGCTCAGTCTCTTACCAGTCCCTCCGGTGTTGGAATGCTGCATCCCGGCTCCAGTGGGCCACAGGTGTGAGCTCACAGTGTTTTTCTGGGTTTTCAGTCCAGAGCAGGGCTGATCAGTTCCAAGAAACAGAAAAGCTACAGTCTGGGGCACTTCTCTGCCTCAGCTAGCTAAATAACTAAAAACAGAGGAGGGCTCTCTCTCTCACTGCGCATCCGTAGACAACACAGTCCGGGAGGAGGATGCGGAGGAGAGAGTGCAGTTTTTGAAAATAAACTCTGTGCTTCTTTCCCCCACTTCTATCTCAGAACCAGCCTTAAAGGTGTGGAAGTTAATATCTAGCATAAACAGAACAGACCACTGGGGGTACAAGCATCGTAAAGTACACTGAGAATTGTATGCTTTGCTGTGGAGATGTAGGCAATGCCTTAAAAAGTATGAAAAGTTCATTTTTCATTCCAGAAAACCTGCTCAGAGAAAGCTACAGGAGAGGTTGCCTAAGCTTTGAATTAGAGAGAGGTTCCTGCCTTAATATCAGAGCAGTTCTGTTCACAGAGAGATGGTAGCTACTGTTGGGGGTCAGTGGGTATAATTCCACAAAATGTATTCCAGAATGAGGCTACAATTTGGAAAATCAAGGTGAATGGATTTTTATGTTATCTTTCTGACAGTCTTTTGTCAAGGGTCAGATGAGGTGAACTATTTTTTCTATGATGGTAACAAAATATAGAAATATTTTACCCAAATCTCAGTCTACAGAACTTGGATTGTCAACACGTTTGGTTGCTAGTAGAAAGATTTTGAAATACAGCCTTTTGATCGGTACAGACTAAGGTAAATTGTATTTCCACGGTGTCTGTATGGCCACAAGTTACCTTTCCAAATATGTTTGAAGGACTGGAATAATTCACAGCTTGTTTGGTCTCCAGTAAAGTCTCAGTGAGTCTCTTGATACACTTAATTCTGGATAGTTGAATTGATTTCTCTGTTTGGCCTTGGGGCTTGCCATACACAGAACAGTATGTGAAAGTTATTGTCCTCTCTAGCTACTAACCCTGCTACTGAAGACCTTACACCCTGCTTGGCTTTAGCTTTGCTACTTATTGTGTCTGCAGGAAAGCAAGAATGACAAGCACAACTAAGTGATGGATATCTTCCCACATGAGAATATAATCTTTATGTGCTCTGTGACTGCAGGCCACCAACAGATTGCCTAAAAGAAGGACTGGTGCAGTGAATACAAATGCTTTTGGCATCTGTAGATACTGAAGCCTTTCTGTTCAGTCTGAAGGGGAGTGAATTTAACACCAAGCTGATTTTGTGGTGGATATTTTTGTGCTTCTTTTACAATAGGGGTGTCAGGGTGTGGGTGTATGTATGTGGTGTGATGACAGACATGATAAGAAGTGTAAATAAGAAATCCTACTGAACTTTTTCTGACAGTGGACCTCATCCCCCTTTCTCTAATGTGCTAGGTATGTAATGTGGTACTCCATATTTATTACAGATCAATTCCTCAATTTTTTTTTTTTATTTGGTTCCCATTATATATTCCTGCTAAGCTCTTTTCTAACAGGTTTGTAGCATCTAAATTGTCAGTCATTTCATTAGTCATTAGAAGCTGCTTTATAGTTTGTTGTGACACTCTAGCATATTGAGACAAATCATTTCTGCAAGAGGAAATTAAAGCATCAATAAAGAAAATATCCATAAGAGAATGCTATGACACCTTGTTAAAGAAATGTTTGTCTTCATCATTTTATTTCGTGTCTTCTTGTTCATTCCATTTGCCTTAGAATTTGAGAAAAAGCCCATATAAAAGCATCTCGTCTAGTTAAATTCACTTTCAGAAAGGGGTTCCAACTGCTCTAAACCTCCAATGACTATAGATAAAAGGTAGTGTATGTCTCTCTCCCTCTTTTTCCCTCTCTTCTCTCCATACCTTTTGAAAGATGCCTTGAAAATTGCAAAGAAAATCATACTTAAGCATGTGCCAGATTGGACAGGTTTTGTGTGCGATCTCTCTTAAATTCTGTTGAGCGTAAACCCTAAAGTTTTTCTTTAGAAGACAAAATATTTTCCTCTGGACTACATCTATCCACTGAAATGCTGTGAAAAAGAGAAAGCTGCTGGCTTTTTGCCAGCTGTATTTTTTGAACTTAGAGGATAGCAGTAGCTGTGCAAAAGGTCATGAACTTGAGGATGTTGCAGTCCTTTGGAGACCAAAAATCAGACTTAGGACATATCTTAATTACAGAATTTGGAGTAGGACAATTTAGGCTTCACAAACCAAGAGTCTTGAGATAACCTTGGGCAAAAAAATGGGTATACTAACTTTCTTTTAAAAAAAAAAAATCGATCATCCTGAACAGCATAGTACAGCTGCTTGCCTGTAACAAGATCTTTAGGACTTGGGGGGAAAAAAAAAAACCTCTAACTTGCCATTTTGGGGTTTGAAGGAATAGAAAGTATGGGATAGAGCTAAGTGGTAAAGTCCTCACATCCTGAAGAAGTCAATTAAAACTGAAAATAAAGCTTACACACTGCTATGAATGTGGTTCATAGTAGAAGGCAAGTATTTTTTAATATTCTGCTTTGAAAAACCTGTTTGAAAAAGAAAAAAAAAATCTTACTTCTTAAAGACTCACAGTTTTATCCACAATCTCTTTCTATTTTCTCCAAACACTACACTACACTTACTCAAGGGTGGGAGGATGTTAATTAAAAATAATACAGTATCAGCTAAATGCTCCACAGAATTTAAAATTAAATGTCTGCAGAGATTATTTGCTATCATGCTTGCTATAAAGGTATATGGCTCTTGTATGGGATCTTTTAATAATTTGAGATATGTCACTGCCCTCTCTTGGTGAGAGTTAAAACTGGCCTCTTTTTCACAAACCTTAACTAAAGAGCAAGAAGAATTTTTCCTTTGTTGTGAGTGTTTTTTTGCCAGAAAGTCATAGCAAGTTGGATATTGTGGATTAATAATTATCCATGAAGTTGTGATGGCTCTACTACTTATTTCAGCTTGTTTGTGAGTGAGCATACTGTTCTATGATATCCGCTCATATGAGTTTAGGAACATTTACTTAGGTATTCAACCTTATAAAAACCTTATGACAATATATTCTTTTCCATAATTGTATACGAATTTTTGAAAATATTTGTTAAAAATATTTAAAGAGAGTCTGCATCTTGGAAGCAGTGACAAAGCTAATGACGTTTTAATTTGTTGCTGGAATAACTACCTAGTTGCTATGTTATTAAAACCTGTCAGTTTTAGGCAGCTAATTCAGGGGCATGTGTTAACAAATAATCTTCATCTAACACACGCAGAGAGGAGGTGCTGCCCCTCAAAGGTAGTTCCAAACTGCAGAAGGTATCTGGGAATATTTATTAGCTAATTTCAGCTTTTTTCTTTCAGAGCTTATAAAAACTTTCCTCCTCCAAAAGAAGATCTATATTTGCAAGCTCTCTGAATTATCCCTAGTTTATCCCTGCTATTTGGGAGAACTGAGAAGTCATTCATGGAGCCATAAACCGTGACTGATTTTTTAACCACGTGCTATTATGAACAGTTTTGTGAAACACATCACAAAAACATGAGGTTTGATTTTCATGCCATGATTAAATCTGATTAAGTTAAACCAGGGAGTGTAGTTAAACTTCAGTCAATCCTGTGTTTTACTTCAAAGTAATCAAACAAATTCTTCAATGATAGCATTATTGGTTCGGGAAGGCTGGGAGTTCATACTGCAGGAGGGACTATAATTTAGAAATTACTCACATTTGTATGTATAACTTGGAACTCCCAAAGGGATTTTTTTGATGAGTTACGTTTCACTGTGTATTTCAGGATGTCTTTGTTATGGCAATATTTACAAAAGAGTGAATGGGAAAAAAAGAAACCAATAAGTCTTGTCTTTTGACAATGTGTTTCTTCAAGCCAAAGAAATGAAAGAAAACAGAAATGTGGTACACGTCCAGAGCCACAGAAGCAGTTCAGCATGTGTTGTGTTTTCAATGCCCAGAGACTATTCTTTTTACTGAGAAATACTTAAAACACAAATGGCTGTTATTGGTAGAATTTCAAAGTTAATAATCCTTGTTAGATGTTTTTATACAGAGCAATGACTTTTTCTGTACAAAATGCAGATTTGGCAAGTGGCCCTAGTTTGAAAGGATGGAGGATTAGATGTGTCAGTGGTTAAAAGTTTGAGTTATGCCAAGAGCACAGCAACTTTCAAGAAAAAGTCTGAAAGGGAGGTAAATTATGACAGATAGGCAAGGAGAGCCTTCTGAAGCTCACAAAGGGAAGGGATCTGCACGTTTACTGCCTGAAGTCACTATCACCCTCCAAGCAGTTCTTTGTTACTATGCAGGATGTCTTCCAAGGAAAGATTGCTTTTCTCTGTTCCTGTCTAACTCTCAGTAGGCAGCACCATGACCTAAGTTTTCATTCAAGGGCTTTCGGGAACTCTGCAGATCGTCTAGCCTCCTGTTTGCTGTCCTGCTTGTGATCTGCATCCATCAGTGGCCCTCTCTGAGAAATGTGTGGGGAATGGTTGGACTTTTCTGGCGTGCAGCAACACCAGCAGCTCTGACTTCATAATAAATGAAGGTCATTCTCTGTATGAATTCTCTTGGCTTCCCAGCAGTTTAGCCAATCAGTCTGTAAGGAGCCTCTGCAAGTGTCACCTTGCAAACTGACTGCGTACTTCAGCAGGAAATTAGAAGGAGCAAAAACAGTTCAAGAACCAGGTTGAGACAGTTATTAAATTTTTTGCCTGTGTCTTTACTGAAAGGGGAAACAATCATATCTCTTTCAACTTCACAAAAAAAGAGGAATCATGACACGTTTTAAAAATGCGATGTATTTGATGCTGCAATCTTGGTACGCAATTGTTGTGAAGTGCCTCAGGGCTGCCACACAGTTCCCTGCCTTCTTTCTTGTGTAGCTGTTATTTCAAGTCAGTCTTGTGGGATATGTCCCATCCCTACTGCATTTTTGAAGGAGACAGGCTCACAACTAGCTGCAGTTCTCTTCTGACAGTTTCTGTATTAGTAAAAAGGCCAGCTTTTAACTTAAAAGTACAAACCTGACTGGCATTTCTCCATGTCTCCATTTCTCTGTGACTGGGATTTGACTAGTCTGGGCAGTCACCCCTTGGGGGTGAGTTTTAGACTGACAGCTGGTGCAAACTAGAGACGTAAGTGTGGGGCCAGCATACAGGAGCTCAAGGTGAGTGGTAGGAAGGAGCCCTTCAGTAATGTTGTGGAGTAACAATGCATCTTTTCTTTTTTATTTTTAGTTTCTGGTATTATTGGTGATACAACAGTAATGATGTTCATTTTCATGTGTCATTGTCAATGTGGAAACAGAAGAGTTTAGAGCAAAAAACACTGTTTTGGGAGAAGTGTGGACAGGGAATGAATATGGTTACTTCCTATGCTGGCTTTCTGTGTTGTTTGTCCTTTTTTTTTGCTGTCCGAGTGTTCCAAGTTCATGTGGTCAGTGTGAAATGCCAGAAGCTGGATACAGATATCTGCTCTGCTCCTCTTTACAGTTAGAAGGTCACTGTCCAGTCTGTCCTACTGGCTTCCTAAGAAGTTGGAAAACTAATTGGAAAGAAAAATTTATTTGTAGCTTTTTGCCACTGCCCTCAGATTTCTCCCGGTAATTCACAAAATGAAAATAATTCCCAATGGAGAGCCTGCTTGTCATTTTTAACTATGCGTATATCTTATTTATAAAGAAGTAGCTATAGTGCCTAGAAATTGCACCCCTCTTGTAAAGCACAGAGCACTAGGAAGACCTGGAATAACTGAGAAAAGTTTTTGGCTGAGCTCAGTTTTAAGTTCAGAGCGAAGCTCATTAATATATATGTGCATATACATAGATACATATAGATGCATGCACAAATAGCTGCTGGCCTACAGTTTTTGTAAAAGGCCCTAGACCACAGAGCTCTCTGTGGGAGAATAGATTGAATGGCTTCAAATACAGGATGTTCAGATATCCTGAATTCCCCAAAGGTGAGATGGACTTCTGACTCCAGTTCTTTCTATCTATTTCTAAAGCCCTAGAGCTTTTCCCTGCTGAAGATCATATATCTTCTGGAAATCTCTGTTTCACAGGGTGCCTAAGATCCTTAGAAGGGATTGCTTGCTTCAGGCCTGCAAAAGACTCATGGGTTGCTTGTGGACAATAGCACATATTATTGGCCTTTCTATGCTTTTACTCATATCTTTGTCATTGAGCCCTCTTTGAATGGAAAGTCACCCCAGTTCCTCTCTTCCCAAGTGCCCACGGTAAATGCAGAGCATCGCCATCAACAGTATTTATAACAATAATGAATCCATTATGCTGAGACAGTCGTAGGAAATTGTGCCTGTGGTTTAACTTCTGAGATTAATGGCTTCACAGGGAGCCATTTTACCTCTAGGTTCCTCTTTTCTTCTTAACCTCCAGCACGTTTGTCCTTACGTTCTTAACTCTTAATATTCTTGTCATCAGTTTTTTTCTTCTTTTCGTCCCTCCCTAACATGATGATAGATAGACTCGGGGAAGCTATCAAATTGTATTTTCTTCTTCATCTGATAAATGAATGAATCACTCACCAGACTTTTATCACTCTAATGTAAAGTGTTTAATGAACCAAGTGACTTGGATGGGAAATGAGAAGAGGGTAACTTGGCTTTTATTTTTTGGTTTTAGGCTTTGATGGAGCAGTTAATTAGAAATACCATGAATCCTTACAACAGATTTATGAGGAGGAGATGATTCTTTTTTTGCACTTAAGTCATGGTCTGGTCCCTGGTCATGACTGGATATCACTTATGCTCATTTCAATCTTGCTTTGTATTAGTTTTTTTTCAACCATGTAGCACTTCTTAATCTTTACACTTGAAACTTTATTCCTGATATTTAAGCACTAGTGGATTTGTTAGACTGCATGCTTTATCTGTAGCATATTGGAATAATTTTTCTATTGGTTGGAGTTATTCTTTGTGATAGATTCTAGTCACTGTAAACTGTATCTTCATGTAGGCTGGGAATAATTCTTCACACATGCAAATACATACATGCATACATATATATATTTAATATATATATCCTTTTTCTGAAATGCTTATTTCATTTTTTTTAACTGCAACAAGACTATATTATCTGCAGAAAATTCAAAAAAGCTGCTTAAAGTCCTTAAATAGATCCCTTTTAGGCATAAATTTTCATGGATAGCTCTTTAGGGTACTTTAGAAAGGGTCTTGTGGATTTGACATAATTTGAAATAGTAAAGCCCACACAGACAAAGTTCCCATTCTTTGTTGTGGTAAAATATTTATGGAATGAACACATCAATAATTAAAAAAATAGTATGTTAATCATTAAAATGTAAGATCATAAGATAAAGCAGTGCACTCCAAAAGTAATTTTTAAGTGTGTAATGTGAATAAACATATATATTAATTTTATTTATATAGTTGTTCTCAGAGAGGGAAATGTCATTGCAAACTAAAAGTCTACTTGATGAAAACACTAGAAGCATGGAAAGTTGTTTTTCCTTGGTAGGGGTTAGAAATCTAAATTCACAAAGTTATTGGGAGTTAAGGGTCTTAAGCATATTAGAAGATGGAAGTGCTTAGATTTATATGGACAATTAAGGACTTAGGTTTCTAAATTTAGGTGCAGAAGTAATAACATATGAGACATTTTTAGAAGTTTACAGGTGTTTATTCCATTTAACAAAATGTTCAGAAATGTATGCTCAATTAAGCTCCAAGTATGATTTATCCGTGTAAATTTTAAGCACTATATATTAATTTGTGATTTTTTGGTTATTTGTCTGGTTTTGTTTGGATTTGGAAAAAAGTACCTGCTTTAAAGGAAATGTGGGGTTTTGGTAGCAACACAATTTCCTGTGAAACTGAGTGTCTAACTTACTATCATCTGACATCTTCAGATGCCTCACCAGATGAAAGCTGGTGTAGTATGTTGGAAAAACCAATGGGAAATTGTAGCCCCAAGTCTCAAAAGTCACACAGAGTGAGTTTTAGACCTTGAGGTAATAATTAACTTTGCTCTCTCCCTGCATGTTTCCTTCAGTGAAGATCCGTGGTGTGCAGAGAGCAGGCTCAGTGCTGCCCTAGAAATCTTTCAGCTCATTCCAGCTGCTTCGGGCACCGTGCCGCTCTTTGCACAACTCTTCGCAATATAAGGGCCAGGGCTCAGCAAATTGATTTGAACCGTTACACTGCAGCTGTCTGAAGTGGTCTCAGAGCTGCCCCTCCTGACTCCTGTCCCTCCCCACACTTACTCAGGCAAGGGGGCAAGAGACAGGGTCAGTTAATGGCTGTGAGTGTCCCTCACAAGGGCTGCTGCTTGCCCTCTCATCTCCTCCCCGTCTGTTCCTTGGTCTAGGAGAAGAGCTTCCTGCCAACTGTGTGCCTAGGTTTGAAATTTCAGTGAAGTAGCTTTAAGAAATCATTGTTTTCAGACGGAAGTGTGGTTGTTAGGGATGCAGTAAGCTTCCTTTTTTCCTTTCAATTAAAATTCCAATAACTCTAGATGCTGTTTTGAAATAAATGAGTGAACATTGTAAAAATTACTAACCACCTACTGTTCCTTGGTGAGCGGGGCCCATGTGATTATAGATCAGCATCTAAGATTGGGGGATAGCAGGTAAATATGTGCTTTCCTTTTGTAACTTCTCTCTCTAAAAAAGCTACTGCAAAACTTCATGGCTCTGAAAGTGGGTTTTTGAAGTTCCCCAGACAGTCTGGGGGAAACTTTACAACTTCTGTTCAATTATGCATCATCTGCAGCTCATGAGGCTGATGTTTGCTAGAGGCTTACCACAATGGTGCCACTGTGCTCTGTCAATGAGTAATTGTGCCATTATAAAGCAAAACCCAGAATACCTTCCCGAATTTCACAGCCTACTTAACAGCAAAAATCATTTGAACTGCTCTAATTATCAGATGAATTCCTCACTCCCGTAGATGCTGTGAAGAGAGAACCCATGAGCTCACTGCTGGACCAGCTCTGTCTTTTGGAGCAGCAGCTTGATTGCACTTCCTTTCTCAAGGGCCATCGTCAGACTGTCATTATTGATTTGCATTAAGGATGCATTGTGCTTACCAGAGATTCCCAGCATGATCTGTGAACATATCATAGCTTCTAATCAATCCTATTCTTGTCCTTCTACTGAGCTTCAATTTCTATGCAGCTTAACACCTCAATAGAAATTGTCTTTTTTTCTTACTCTCTTTAAGGAACTGAGCTGATTGCCTGCAATTATCCTGCCTGATAATTAGCTGTTAAGGGTTAAGTTTGTTGTACATATAGTAAAACCTTAGATGACTGGCAATGACCCTCTATAGAACTAAGGCATTCACGGGTTGTAAAGACAGGCCAAGACAACTGCTGTATATGAAGAGAAAACCGGAAAAATTGTAAGTCCTACAGTAGTAAGTGTGTCTGTATCTGTACCTCAGTATTAGAGGTGAGGAGGCATCAGATGATGTAAGCAACATCCTCAGCATCAAGTTCAGGTAGTACACCAGCCTGGAAAGGAGACATTTCCTTTTTGTACTTTGATTCAAAAAATTGGAGTTTGGAAATGGGAGCTTGGAAATTCCTTAGGCAGTGTAGATTTCATGCTTCCCATAATTCACAATATGAACTTCTGTGCACCAGATCCGTGCACATATCATCTTCATTGATATCTGCAACCAATTACGTGTGTATATATATATATATATATATATATATATATATATATATATGTACCCAGAAATAGATAATTCTACCTCTTCATATTTCTTAGCCATAGTTGTTGATGTTTAGTTACCATAAGAATATACTTTTATTTATTTTTATTCTGAGTGGAGAAAGAAATTGCCTCTATTTTAGTGTAAAGAGTCATTCCTAAATCCTAACGTTGCGCCTCTTTTTTTAACATTCCTTATTCTAACTTCATTTCTCAGACTGCTAGACTGTCACTAAATACAAAACTGCTTTTAAATGCAAAATTGGTATCTCATTACCATTGGGGCTCTGATCTGTAATGACAATGACAGTAGGAAATGGGCTTCCAAATAGTTAACTCTAAACAGATGGGCAAAACAAGGTAAAGGGAGGAGCTTCACCTGGACTATGACACTAAATGCTCCCCATGAGGTATGTAGCTTCCTCAGAAAAGTGGCCTCCTCGAGCTCCTTTTGATTTTGTATCTACAGAATGTGAGTAGTTTTCTTAAACTAACTTTAAAGTGCTTTGCTGTCTTGTCCCTTCTTGAAATACAGCCCCTCCACCCCCAGCATCAGCAATTAGGAATACCACGGATTAGAGGAACCTCTGGTTTGAAGGTTGCACAAACAGACTCAGATGAAGATCTGCACATTTTATATAGTCAAACGTGCTTTATAAGGCATTTTCAGTTTAATTTTCAACATGCATGGTACTTGGATGTATTCCTACACTAAAATTTAAAGTTTCTGTCTGAAAATTTACTACCTTGGACATCTATGTTAGAAGGCAAAGGGGTATAATCGCAAAATTACAAAGTGGATTTAATGCAATTCAAGTATTATAGAGTGTGATGCTGCTTTTGGGTAAGAAAGTTTCATTTATATTTTGTAAAATAAGACAAATTATATGAATCTAAACCATTTTATTAGGTTCTAAATTTTCTATTAGTCTTATTCACACTAACATAATAGCCCATTTTTTTTTCAAGAGGAACCACTATTAAGTTAGTTTCGTTTTTTGCTTTCTGGGATGGAGATGTTATCATCATGTTTACAGTGTAGTCTTGTAGATAAATATAAACTCCTTCTGAACTGAAAAATATCCAAGTGCAATGAAACCCAAATTACATAAACTCCCTTCTTCATGGAAGTCCTGGAGAAGGCATGAGCTAAGCCGGTGTTGTACTTTACATATTTAGAGAATTGACAAAAACAGATAAAACTACTGAAAATTAAGTGCTCTGTGTGCCCATGGGACCTTTAAATGTTAGAACATCCTTTGATTTCATTGAGTGTAAGACATATAACGAAAATGCTCCAGGTGGGTTTCTAGCAGAGGCAAATAACTGGACATGCTGTTTATAAAATTCTCATAACAATAAATGGTAAGCCTGCACCATACAACTGAACCAGGAATATAAATTTAATATGCTTACTTGCATAATTTGGGTCACCCCATAATACAGTCACAGTATTGACTGGAGCTCATAGATTAGGTCTAGATTTCATATCTAGCTGTTCATTTTTATGTTGCTGCTCGCAATTCAAAACCTCATAGCCAGAAGATATTAGTAAGTCCTGTTGAGGGAAAAAATTGTGCCGCTTCATGAAAGTTTTGCTGCATTGTACTTATGTTGTAGAAATTGTCTGTTGTGCAGTCTTTTTTCTCCAGTTAAAAGCCTGATCTCAAGTCTTCTCCTTCCTTTGATTCTGAAAAGCCTTTTAGTGAAATTTTAACTATCTGTTTGAATCCACAAGTGAAATTTTGACCTCAATGAAGTTATTCCCACAGGATTCCATTTTTCCAGGTGGTATTTTTCCAAAAGTAATTTCTGACTTTTTGACTTTTTCTTTATGTGTAGAGCTGGATTTATCTAGTAGAACCAGTTTTTTCTGAAGAAAAGAAACTTTCCAATTTGTGAAGCTTCTGTCTGGGTATGCAAGTGTTGTAGGCATGGGAAGGGGAGCGGCATATAGGCGAAAGAAATGAAATTGTATTAATGGGAGGAGGGGAAAGCACGAGCATTTGTACATACTGTTTTCATATTTTGCAGTGTAATATTATCACAGAAAGGTCACGACAGTATTTAAGAGCAAATAAGAAAAGTCTGATTTTGACAGCAACAGATCTATTTCAGATAGTTTAAGAAGGGGTTGAGAGGGTCCTCAAGTCCAATATACTTTGATGAAGATGATAGGGAATGCCAAAGTAAGAAAAGAAAAATCTTTTACTCCCTCTGTATACCCTCACACCTTCCAGAAGTGCAGGTTTTAAAGGCTTCTTAGAATAAGATAGTGCCTTTGTGTTTGACAAATCTGGTTTAATGGATTTTTCTTTATGCTTCTTGAAGCCTTTTCAGGTTTCGATGTTAATGCAAATCTGGGACACCACCCTACCCTTTTTTTTTTTTCTCCTGTTACAGTTAGAATAGTTTTTTCCAGTGTGCTTTACTTCACATTTATTAACATTGAACATCACCTGCTGTTGTACCACAGTTGCTCAGTACTGTGAGATCTGTCTGGATTCTTTGTCCATTTTCATGTTTACTCAATTGAATTATTTAGCACAATACACAATCTTTACTGTTCTGCTCTTCATCAACTTTCCTTGACACTGTATGAATATGTCAAAAAGCAGAGCCCAGGAGATTAGGGCAGATACCAAGATATTATTAATATCCTGCTAATATGAAACTCTTTCTTTCTTCTTATCATTTTTGTCCTTTAACATTGATTATCTAGAAAATAATTTTCCCTTACATGCCATGACACCTTCTACTATTTGTGACTTTAATCTAGAAGAGGCATGTTGTTTCCCCCTGTAATGTATTTAGCAGCAGAGCTGATAATTCTGTTTAACCTCACCCAGTTTCCTGAAGGTTGTGGATTTGCTACCTGTAAACAGTGTATGTTTTTTACCCCAACTCTTGGAAGGAAGAAAGGAAACCTTAATCATAAATCCTGAGCATTCAATAATCAATCACTTGCAGAGTTGGAGTTGTCATATCAAATGCAGATTTTTGGAAATGCTGCTTGAGATTCCTGCAGAATTTCAGTCTTCCACTTTTAAAATCCAGAGGTTTTCCTGGAACATGAATTCTGCAATATAGCACTTTCTGTATATGCATAAATATCTTCAGATTCCTGATTTTTCTTTGTTAAATGGACTACCTTACAATAAAAATATTATAAATAAGAACTAATGTGCATTCCAATTGTGCGAAGGCTCTGAATTCATACAATATTAATGAAGATTTTGATTAATATTTCCACATAAAACTAAAGGAGACAAAGTAAAGCCTTTTTTAGTAGCTCTCCCACCCCTGTTTCTGCATTTTAATGAAAAGTTTTTTAATATTTAAAATACATTTAAAGCCTCAAGTGTATGGGAAAGCTATGTAGTTAAAAAAAGACAGGGAATTTTATTAGGCAGAGCTATTTGAAAAAAAAGATGAATGTCAGCTTAATAATACCAATGACAAACTCTGCAACTTGCAACATAATTGAAGATCTAAAAATGTATTTTGCAACTGTATCCTGTACCAAAAGGAACAAAGTCAGCTGCCAAATTATTTTCTCATGCTTAGACGTTGCAGACAAATCGCTGCTGATTTATTCACGAATACTTTATTTAATAGTATATCTTTTGTTAAATATTGTAACATGACATTTGTGGGCTAGTGATGTGCCATGGGACTATAATAAATCAAGTAATGTGTTCCTGTTAACTGAATGAAGTGTTTTAATATGGAAGCCTGATTCACGTGGACGTTTGAGCTCGTCTGATTTGAATATCGTGCTGTATAGGAGAGAAATGTGCCCAATATGGTTTTGATTGGGAATTTTATAATGGATTAAATCATAAAGCACACAGCCAGTACAAATTTGACACTCAGTGAGAAAAGTCCCTGGTAACAAACAGCCAGGTAGAAAAAACACCAAAGAATACTTTTTCCTGCTCAGTACATCCAGGCACAGAATGCTCCAAACTCCCTTGATTTGTATTTAAATTAGATATGTCTGCAGTTTGGCTGTTTTTAACCGGCAAAAGCCAACCCCTTCATTCAGTAAGGTCACACAGAGCTTTAAAATAAAATGCATCATGTTGTAATCTGGTGATGAATTGTAGTTTGCTTAGCAAGGGAATATGATGGTTTGATACGTTTATACCAGCCAAGTGTCCATCTAAAAAGTTGGAATAGCTACAATTACATTTACCTTATGAAACTGGTCAACGTAGGTGGCCTTCGAGTTCCTTCTTCAGTTGTTTCTTCTTTACCTCCATCAATTCTTAGGCAGGGAATAATCTTTTCTATCTCTTTCTTTTTCTCCTGGTTACTGACAACTTGGTCTCTTCCCTAATTCCTGGATGTGAGTTCCACCTAATTGACATGGGTGGAAGAAAGGTAGGAGAAATACTTCTCTGTGGATACCATATTCCCAAGTTCACTTGAATTCTGCACTGTGTCTTGCTTGTTCTGTGCTTATCCTAGATAAAATTAGAACTACAAATATGTGGACACAGAGTTTTTCAGGGTTTTTTTACAGGTCAAAAAGCTCTATATTTTGTCCTCTGGATGTAAAGTGATTGACTTGTTTTACCCAGTATAAACTGATCTAATGAGGCATTGATTTCAGTTGATTTTGTCTCTTCATGGAACTCCTATAAAAATCAGACCTTGATTGTGGAAATTTGAGTAAGTGGAAATGCACATACTTGAAATCTGTGGCCTTGTTTGTAAGCACAGGTCTTTTACTTGCTCATATTCATCAAATGTGTATTAATATATCTATATGTGTATGTGTGTGGACATATGCATTCCTGTAAGATTCCATTAAAATTATTTTGAGATATCGAGGGGAGGTTTGTGCCCAGTTCTTAATTTTAATACTCCATTATAATGTACCACATCAGAAGTGCTGAAGTATGATAAGAAGTGGGGGTGTAATTCCTTTTACATATCCTCATGCATTTGTTTATCTTCATTTACTCCAGTGACTGAAATCAGTGAAACTACTCAGATAAATAATAAGTGTAATATTTGGCTGTAGGATTTAGCAACATATTTATGAATGACTGAGGTCAAACACCTTAAACTATAGCCTTCAAAACTTGACATTGCTGCAAGGTTGTATATAGTTATCAACTGTATCACTTTGCTTTCTCAAAGAGCTTTGTGACTCTGTGATTATATCTGATAGGTTACAAAATTTTGTGTTCCACAGGCTCAAATTCTTTCTATATGGTCTTATCTTCACTTTCTTTCCCTCGTTGCTGTGCCCACGTTTGTGGTCAGCAATGATTTTCCTGCCAGCAGTAATATCAGAATTTATTTCTGAGCACTGATAATCACTGGTGAACTGTGTGAAAAGAACTGTGCAACACTGTTTCGCCTAGTAAGTTATTCAGAAGATAATCTCTGTACTTTGCTGATTTCTCCAGTTTGTGTAGAGCAAAGCTGTAGTAAAGGCAGGGTGAAAGAGAGCACCAGCTAGCTGGTAAATACCCGCAAGATCTACCATATGCATACTTCACTGCTACCACCCCCAGAAAAGGATTGCTGGCAGCAGTGTAGCAGTGACTAGGTTAGAGTCTGAGTGCAGTAAGTACAGCTACAGCTCTGTTCATAAGTCTTGGACTGACATCTAAACCCAGATAATATAAACTGGAAAAACCCAGGTGCCTGGCAGCTGCGCTAGAGTAGGATTAAGCAAGATCCTCCTTGGCAAGAGAGGGATTTTACACCTCAGCACTGGAGAAGTGTGGCAATCCAAGCTTTATAATGCTGCAGCCGAGGCTGCCTGCTAGCTATTCAGGTTATTGGGGGGTGAAAAGCAGTGGGATGGTCCCATTCTTTTACAGCATTTTTGATGGTTCCCATCAGTTTCTGGCACGGTGGAGTGGAGCAGCCTTCTCTGCCTTTTAAAGCTTTTGCTGTGATTTCTTCCTGGTGTTTTGCAGGCATCCTGGTGTTTTGCAGTCTAATTCATTGTTTTGTCTTGAGATCAAACTGCAATCTACATTTCTTTTTCTTTTTTTTTCTAACTGCATGCCTGATTCTTTACTTTTACAGTATTGTTTCCTGTCTTCACTGTGGTCTGAATTATTCTCTATTTCATTTTGACTCATCTCTTTATTTTTTTTGGTAAAGGAAACTCTCTGTGTTGGATGGCATTTATGGCAAATCATGAAATTGCAGTGTTTCTGTCTCCATTAAATTAAAAGTGTTGGGTTTATAGCCTCTTTTTGGATTGTTGTTAAATATCACATGCTGCCTGTTTACTGTAAATGCACTTTTATTTGTCTGACTGTAGATGAAGAATTGCATATATTTTCCTTAAATAGTTTTGGATGAAAATGTTTCACTGTGAGACAGAACTGCAATTGTGTAAACTTCTTAGTTTTATTGGTGCTATCAATTTAAAATCTGTCCTTTCACTGTGCTTAGAGAATTTCCTCCTACAGACTTCACAAACTTTTACACTGACTAAATAGGAGGTAGCCTGAGTCCAAGAAATACACTTGGACATTTTCCTTGGGGTTTTTTTTATTAAAGACAGAATTTCAGCAATGAACTTTTTTTTCAGCCTACGGTTAAATCCTAGCTCAGGCCCTACTGCAGAAATTACAACCATTTGATGGGTTTCTAGAAGCTTGTGCAAAGAGGTTGATGCTCTCCACCCACCTAAAACAGGAAAAATAAGTCTTTTTTTATTCAAATATTACTGCCTTATCTTTTTGCAGACAACTGATTCCAGGAAGGGTGTTAGACACAGAAGCTATCTCCTCATTTGAGTGAGCCTAATGCACAGATGTACTGTGAGACAAGCTTGTACCCACTCTAGCAAAGATCTGGAGATGAGATTTTTCACTCCTACCTGTAACCCCTTTGCTGTGTTTAGGTCATTCTTCTACATATTGTTCACAAAATTGCCTACTCCTACTTGCAAAAAAAAAAAAAAAAATCTTTCTTGTATGCTGAAGCAATCAGTGTTCAAAAGTAAAGAGCAAAACTCAGTCAAATAGTAGCTCAACAAAGTAAAAGCCAGTGTAATGTGCAGTTAGTGGACAGTGCTGTTTAAAGTATGGTAACATAATTTAAACATATGGCAATACAAATGTAATGCTGGAAGTTATACTTTTAACTCTCTCCAGACAGTAACATTTGAGGGCTGACCCTCTCATTTTCTGATGCAGTTCGTGGTATCTTCGTGTATCCCCTACACGAGCTCAGAACTGCCTGGCATTATTCAGACCAGGAGAGCTCCTGGTCTCTTAAGCTGATTTGAAATGCCTGCCAGAAGAAACACAAGCAAACAGCTAAACTAATAACCAAGCTACCTGTCATTGCAGTTTTAATGTTATAAGCCTGTTTGATTAGGTCATTTATTGGGAAATGCCAGGTTGTCTGCTTCTGGCTAAAATTACAGGTCTACTTTTCCAGAGACAGGGCTGTGTCACTGCAAGAGAAAGGCTGGGAGTAGAAAGGTCAGTGTTTACTTAACAAAAAAGATAAATCAGTGGGGTGAACTGAGAAATCATGCACCTAAAGAAATTTAGGTAAACTAACTTTGAGAGGAGGGAGAACAGGAGATTGCATTTCTGAAGTTTAGTCTTTCATAAATATATATTTATATATGTAGTATCAGATAGCTACTTCAATCTCTTATCACAACTCAAATTAAATATGTAAAAAACTACATTTGACTATCTGCAGTCAAACTGGGTAATATTTGACTTTATGCTATTTTTTTGGATAAGAGACACGCATATGGAAGTAATTAAGGTTAGAGTCTCTATTAGCCACTTCCATACCCATCTACATATGCAGAGATCAGTTGCTTCCTTTAAAAGGTAACAGAAGTATAAACCTCAGGACTGTCAATTAAAATGCATCTCTATTTCTTTTCTTGGTTTTTTGTGTTATGATTTTGGGCTCCACTTCCTTTCGTGATTATCAAATAGCATTATGTTGGTGAAATGTACGATATAAACCAAGGAATTTTTTTCCCTTTATTATTTTTCTTCCTTCTGAGTTATACTTATCAGAGAATGCAATAACTGAATTGCCTGATAACCTGGCAGAGCAGGCAAGGTATATAATCTTTTTCATTCACTGGAAAATTTAGTAAGATAAGAGTTTTTCTAAAGTGTATCTTAGACCAACAAATATTTTTTTAGAAGTCTATTTAGAAGCATTGGGGTTTTCATTTTTATTTCCAAGTTAGTTGATGCTGAAACATTAGTGTCAAGGGAACGTGCATTTTGGAAACATCAAGGGCACCTTTATCTGTCTGCTGTGAAAGTTTTGTCATGGAAAATGTGAATGCTGCTTTTGGTATATTTTCTGACTCTATTCCTTGTGATAAAAAAGGTGTCTTGCCTCATAAAAATATTCTGAGACGATAACAGGAATAATAAACGGTACAGAGATCTGAAAGCTTGCAAATCGTGCCTATAAAATATATGTTGTGTGTGCCCGTGGTCTACATTTACACTGAAGACCACAAATTTTGTGTGTGCTTCTTGCTAAGACAGCATTACAATAAGTCTTATAAGAAATAAAAGTTCATTTAATGACCAATAAATTTAGAAGGAAAAAAATAGCTTTAGTCAAAGACCTACAAAGTTCAGGTTTTACATCCTTGTGTTTTTGCATAGTCGTGGCTTGTGGAAGTTCTAGCTACATCCTCCTTCATAAGATACCCAGGTTCCCATACTTTTTTAAAAGCTATTAATGTTTTCCCTGTCAAACAGAGTGTGGTTCATAAATCCCTATTCCAAGTTCTGCAGTCCCATGGATGCATATGTAAAAGCAGTCTACTGGAGAGATGCGCAGCAAACTGGAGGAAATAAGTAATGCTTATTTATTTCTGGAGTGAAGGGAAGGGATTTTTCCCCCTTAGCTTTTTCAATGAAAGGAAGGTGAGGCAACTCACCTTTATTAGTGAATGAAATAATAGGGGTTTTTTTAAAATCTATTTAAAACTTTATTTTAAATTGTTTATTTAAAACTATTTGGGCTTCTGAGCTTGATTTAGCAGTCAGTGAGGTAGACAACTAATGCTGGAGTATATCTTGTGTGTTTTATAGTTTCTGAAGGCACAGTGCTGTTTATGGGGGTTTAATTTTCAAGTATGGATGTTGGAAGTATCTGTGTACAGGACACAATTCAGACAAACAGTTAAGACCAAGTTTAAATTCATCCTTACTAAAAATAATAGTAGAACAATGGCACATGTTTAGTTGTTTAAAATGTGTTGGAGTTGGCATAGATTAATCAGCCTGTGTGGTATCTGCTATCCTGCATAAAGATAGTTTCCTAAATAAGATTGATAGATGACACTTGAACATCAGTGATGCTCTGGCAGTACACTGTGATGTGGCACGTGGGTCTCTTGGTTTCGTAGGATAAGAACTGCTGTATGAAGTCAGACTAAAAACCATCCCAGCTCTGTAGCCTGTGTCTGACCACATGGTTACCGACCACTGCAGTATTTGGTGGCAAAGAAGAAGCATTAGGAAAAAGTAGAAATGTCTACCTGCCCTCCAGCCTTGTGCCCTGTAGATATTTCAAGCAGCAGTATGGGGCTGGCATATGCTTATTTACTCTACCTGTCTTAGTGTTGGCAAATGGCCTTGTAAATACTAAAGTGACACTAAAAATATGAAAAAGAAATTTTTCTGGGAGGTACTGGTTGTCCATTTTTAATATTGTTGGTATGGTACAAGATGACCCTTTTCCAACCAAAGCCAACTAATGTACTCTTTTTGTTTTTAATTATGGCAGTGGACTTTGAGTTCAAATAAATGTTGTTACTGCTGTGATTCCTAGGTTACCATCTTCTAATTTTCCCAGTCTGAAAAGCACTTAAGTCTTCTGACACTCCCTTATTCTTAAGTGGAGACTAAAATTCCAGTGACATCAATGGCAATTTGGTAGATAGGAGCCAAGCCCAGCTGTTTCCTTTTATTATGTTCCTGAATAATATCCATTGCTTTCTGCAGGGGTGGAGAGATTATGTCTAGCAGACAGCAGGAAAAAGAGAGGCAAGACTAAGGAATATAAGAAATTAATAGAGTTACAGCCCCAAAGAGGACAAAAATAATATTTTTAGGGTAGAAAAGAATTTGAGATAAACAAAACAAAGTTAAGCCAAACAAGACTGTATTAATAAGTTGAATAATTCACCAATTAAATTTATGCCTCAAATGCAGAAGTTTAGAATAATAGTTAAAACAGATGCTTCTAAGCTTTATCAAGATCAGTTCTAGGTAATTTAAACTTATATCACAAGATGCATATGTAACACAAAAGATGTATTGTTTTTATTAAAGACTTTATTACAAAATTATTTGAAAATTAGAAAACATTATCAAAAGAGTCTCACAATGTGTATGTTGCGCTCTGGATGAATCTGTTTTTCAGTCAACTGAAAAACTGTAAATCAGTGTTAATGAGGTCAGAAGAAAATGAAAACAAAATAAATTCAAAAGTCTCAAGGAGCAGGTGAAGTGAAAATGAATTATGCTCTTATTCATTTTCTGCACCTTATTCTCTTGCTAGTTCTTAGGTGAAATGATTTAAGTCTGTTGTGTCTGAGAAAACACTTTAAATGTGTCCTTTTTGAAAAATATGTCTATAGCCTGCATTATGGTCTTATGACACTTTGAAAGAGATGGAGCACTCTCACTTTTAAAGATGCTTTAAGGCTCCTTTCAAATCCTTAAAAGTCAATTCTCCAGATTCAGGCCAGTGCTATCAAGAGTGGGAATAAATCAGAGCATCTGGATTTATGTCTCAAAGTCTCAGGAGAGGAAATTCTCCCAACAAACTCTTCATGTGACAGGTTTTAGCCCTGTAATGTTTTCTGCATCCTGGCATAAATCCTATTGTAATGAAGAGAAGAAAAGGCAGCAGGAGTTTTAATATCAGATTTTCAATATAAAGGGAGTGTTTTTAATCTACACCCATATCCAGTTGCAAAAAATACTACTCTGTGAAAATACACGGAAAAGCTGCCTTTTAATAGATGTCCTAGAATTTCATTTAGCTCTTAGCATCACTCATTATGCTGAAAGAGACCAGGAAACGTATCAAAGAAATGATATGAAGAAAAGCACCATATGATACGTGTCCAGCTATTCCTCTAGTCCCACCACCATAATGAGTTACTGCTGCATGTAAGAGTTGGTGGGATGAAGTCTATTATTATTCTAGAATAGAGATTGCTCAGTCTTTGTGAAATTAGCATCCATATTGACAAATTATGCAGAACCGGCAAGCTGCATCTCATTTACACATAAACGGTCTTTACTTTTTCAAGCAAAATAAATACTTCTAGGGTCAGACACTCGTGCTAGAAATTGTCATAGCTCCAATTCCATTTTACATCTCTGAGGTCTTGCTCCCCTGCCAACAACAGAGTTAAGTAAATGAATGAATTTAACTCTTATCTGAGTTCATTTAATAATAGCATGTCTACAGCTCAGAAACTAATCCTTCACCTCCAGGTTAGCCATGGGCACTGTTGCAGACCATATTTTCAGCCTCTCCACTGAGAGACTTGCTTTGAAATTTTGCAGTTGAAAATACTTTCACTTCTCCTGACAACCTGCCTATTCATTTTATTATTGTCATTGCCTTCCCTCAGGCTCTGCCAAGAAGCTTGCACTTGCAGTTTGATCAAATTACATGCTTTTCCTTGATGTGAACATGTAAAACATCACTGCACTTTGCTCAGGAAATGATAACAGATTACACAATGTCCCATGTTTACGTCACTGATTTGAATTCTGTCCAAGCCACTAGTGACTGTCTGTCATCCTTAAATAACCCTTATGAAACTGGAGAGAGTCTTAATCATTTTAATTTTATAAATGAAATATTTCCTGAATGTGAATGAGGAAAATCTAAAAATTCACGTTGTTGAATATATTGTAGTTGAGCTGCAGCTGAGCTTGAGTGGAAAGGAAAATATTTCCAGCAGATGAACTGTAAGGCAGCACTTGATTGACAGTGACATCTCAAAATGGTTGAGGAACAGACATTTCTCCTTCCTGCATTTAAATTCACCAAATGAAAGCCTTAGTTCTTCTCCCAGTCACCATTATGATGATAATATTAGCACTCATTAAGAATCTAAACACAACATTGATAATCATAATAATGCTATCATGTAATAAATAGCAGAGGTAGTAATTTACATTAAAAGTGCTAATATCAATTGCCTCTAATAATGAAAGTGTCTCAATAAATATGCCAATAATAATCTACTCCACCCCCCTTTTAGAAGCTCCAAAGAGAAATGAACCCAGTATGTCCTAGTTGCTTTTATATCAAGCTCTGAAGTAAGACCATCCTACTCTAAACACACAAAGCAGTTACGTGACAAAAATGCAGTCAAGAAATTATTTGAGGTCTTATTTGAATGATTTAGTGTGTCCATTTAAAAAAAAAATACAACAACAACAACAACAAAAACACCAAAACAACAAAACAAAAAAATCAACCATTTTTAAACTTGTGTTTTATTCCTGTGATTCTACATTTCCATGGTATCTGGTCTCAACATTTTTGCACAACTACTCATTTGATGCTGAGTCATTAGTTTCTTCAGTTTTATGAATATTGATCCCTGGGCTTTTTCTTCATCAATATTACTATTTTTAGGGTTTGGAGGACAGAGTTTAGTCAATATCACTGTGTTAAAATAGAAGTGCTGTCAGAAATTCTTCAGATTTATTTGGTTTTACATTCAAATTAATCAATTTGATATGATTAATAATCTTTGATAATCGCATAGAATTCTTTCAGGTAGTTTGGTATGTAAATGATGTTTTTCATATTGGGTCATTGTTTCTGAGAGTGCATGTTATTTGGGATTTCATATATGATGACGGATTATGATTCTGCTAATAAAGGCATATGACTTCTTGCCAAAATTACCACTGTCTTTGGAAGCTTTCAGAAATTTTCATGGTCTCCAGAGAAATTGATGACATTAATTTTGAAGTACAGATGTAATAGATATCATCTTGTGTAGATGAGGAATTTATAAGTCAAGCTCATCTACATCACATTTTGGTGAGAGCCACTGAACTGAAATTTCTGTAACAACTTTGATCTACCCTTTTAAAATACTATTGTGTTGTTTAATGTAGCACTTGGACTAGTCTCTTATTACAGATAGCATAGAATCATAGGTTATCCTGACATGGAGGGTGCCCACAAGGATCATTGAGTCCAACTCCTGGCCTGGCACAGGGCACCCCAAGAGTCAGACCATGTGCCTGAGAGCACTGTCCAAACACTTCTAGAACTCTTTCAGGCTGGTGCTGTGACCACGTCCTTGAAGAGCCTGTTCCAGTGCCCAACCACCCTCTGGGTGAAGAACCTTTTCCTGATTTCCAACCTAAACCTCCCCTGACACAACCTCGGGTCATTCCCTTGGATCCTGTCCCTGGTCACCACAGTGAAAAAAATCTGTGCCTGCCCCTCCTCTTCCCCTTGTCAGGAGGCTGTAGACTGTGGTAACGTCTCCCCTCAGTCTCTTGTAATAAGCCATGTAATTTAAAGAACCAAAAGGTTGAAAACAACCTGAGAAAGGGTGTTTGATGTTGTCATGAGTGCTGTATCCAGTTGATGTGAACAGTGCTTTTGTGAATGTTTGCTTGAGTTGGATTAAGAGGAGTTTTTTGGTGCGAGGTAGTGAGGACAGTATTACATTTGTCTATATATATATGGGAAGGAAGAGGGTTGCTCAGACTCTCCAAGAATCATCTCAGGGCAGATTTTGTGGGAAAGGGAGTGCTGGAATGTCACAAACTTCTAAAAAGGTGGAAAATTTTCGTACGAAGGGGAGTTCTTGATGGTCATTTTGTTCCACTTTTAACTTGGACCTGTAGTTATATCTCAAATACTTGTCTCTTTTTCCTATTAGTAAAAATTTATTTCTTTCAAACATTGAGTAGGTATTTATGAAACTATACTGCTAGCATCCTAATGAGGTAAGGTAGCTAATGTATCCAGTTTAGAGAATGAGAACTCAGGCACTAAGTTCAGTGCTCACTCAAATTGTGGAATCCCATGATAAGACAGGCCAAGATTATGTAATAGTTGGGAATGGGGGCATGCAGTAGAGATCACTCGCTTCATCTTCAGAAATGAGATCTTTGTGTGTTGGACAGAATTAAGAGAAAAAATTTTTTTAAGAATTCTTTTCTTATAATTTTTCTTTCATTTTGAACCTTATCACTGCTGGTGTGTTTCTGCTGAATTGTGTTTGAAGATCACTTGGATTGTAAGAAGCCCTATGGAAGAATTGCTGAAACTTTGTCTGTATTGTACTACAGTTCCCACCAGCATTGACCATGTCTATTTGAATTGATGTTTTTATATGAACACTGAATCAAGGAAGAAGTCTTTGATATATATATATATAGCTTGAAAAGCACAACTTTTAGATAAAGGGAAATCCATTCTTCTCATCACAGTTGTCAACATTTAGCCTTTGACTATATACATAAGGGGTAAGGGTTTCGTTATATTCCTATGGTTTCAAAAGTAAGAGTGTGAGGTGGTGAGGGAACAGTGATTCTTTAATGTGATGCTGGTGGTAACCTACCCTTTATGGTTTATGACAGTGGGTCATAAAAAGGCAGGTAGTGATCAAAGGAGATAATGAAGAGTTTTGTCAGGATGTGGAATTTTCAAAGAATGAGTTGGATCCAGAACTGGTTGGCCAGGACATTCATCTACTTTTATTGTTTTTTCTTAGGGGCTTTTTTGTGTATTTTCAGTTTTTGTAAGAATATGTCCTTATGTCTGATTCTGATCATTTGGGGAAGATGTGGAAGTTCTGAATCACGTTAAGTTTCTCCCTCATCTTCCACTTGGGACTATGGGCATTCCAAGTGCAGAATCTTCTGTTCAGTGGCAGAGGTTTGATGTTCATCTTATCTGTGTCTTGGAGAAAGATGACAGTAGCCTCAGTGTAGGAAAATCCTTACTCCACTGTTACTTATGCTTTATGAGCCCAGTTCCCTCGTGCTTACAGGTTTAGCAGTATTCATGTAATCACAACAAGCCAAGAAAAAAGTGTCAATTGTGTTAACTTCATCCCTTGTCTGTAAATACAAAGTAGGTAACTGATATGGCAGCAGTAAGCTTTATGAGAGGTCTGTGAAAACTAGCAAATTTACATGCTGTGCATCCTGGCTCTGAGCCAGAAGAGTTGGTTTGGGGATTTTTTTTTTTCTTTTTTTTTCCTCCACAAAATTCCCTGCACTTGCAGATGAACTCAGATTATACTGATTTCTGCAGCTGAAATGAATTTTATTATTTTATGACATATAGTACCTTTTCTGCCGTTTCTGGGTTTGTTGGGATTTGGGGTTTTGTCTTGTTGTTGTTTTCATTGTGCTGTTTCACTGTTGTAGAGGAAGTGATAGCAAATCCATACCAAATGGGTCTGCTTGGCATAAGAGCACAAGCAAATCCAAGAAGACTGATATTTATTAAACTGTACATTTTAGAATTGCAGATTTGAGTTTTAATAATTAGAGGGTTTACAGAATTGTTAACACGAAAAATTCAGGAGAAAGCATTTCCGTATTCCAACTAATCCCATCCATTTTGGTCCCACTGCAAACCCATTGTCTCTTATGGGATTCCTCTCTCATTGCTATTAACTCATTTTCTGAATTCTAACATGTTGAATGTCTTAGGTATTTTGCCTAGGAATGCTAGGGCTAAGAGGTGCATGGATTAAAGCCAAAAAATGACTACAAAGATAATATTTTCAGATGTTAGTTTGATTTCAAGTAGTGCTTGAAGCCTGCAAAGGCTGCTAGAAATGCTGCAAATGTTGTTTCCAAGCTCATGGCACAGCCCAGAGCTGGGGGGTGGCTTCAAATAATCCTATCATAGCTCACCTTTGCTCTTTGGCCACGAATTCTCTGGTAAATACTCATGCCAAGGATGTGGCAAAGAGTTTTTTTTTTTCAGAGCATCCGAAAAAGAGTTTCTGGCATTCAGTCAAAGCAGAGAAATGCTGAAGTGATGGTCTGAGGCTCTGTCATATTCTGTGTTTTATTAATTCGGTCAATACCTAATAGCTATGAACAAGGAACTGGGGCAGCACATTTCATGAGGTAATTAATTTAGAGAATTTTTCAGCCACATTCCTTTAGAATTTGAGAAGAGTAAAATAAAAAATGGGGCTGAGCACCTAAGCCAGAGAGCTCTGATCCAAAGATGCCTGAAGTCAGTAGACTTTGATGAGTTCCTTGTCTGATTTGGGACCTGAGTGCAAGACAGCTGTTTGCAAAATTTCTTTTAATATTATTTCTGTACTAGCTAAAGAATAGAAATTATTTCTACAGTGTCAAAATTTGCTAAATTTTTTGTTCCTCTGAATTTAAGGAAGAGGCTGTTGTTTTTTTAAAGATGTTAGTTCAAATTATGAAGTGTAGCCATGATTGATTTCAAGGAGGATGAGTTTGAGTTAGAATAAAATAGCCTGCCTGAAGCCTCGAGAAATTACAAATCACTGAGCCAAGCCTACCTCAGGAAAGGCAATTTTATCCTATTCAAAGAGACATTTTTCCTTAGGTATTTTACATGAGAACCCTGTGCTCTACTAAAATTTAAAAAAAAAAAAAATGTTCATTGCTTTAAAGAACAACCAACCATTCCTGAAGCACAAAGAATTGTTTCATCAAAGAAGAAACAGCAAAAACCAAACCCATAAAACAGTGTTGTGAGTTGGGGTTTTTTTATGACTGATTAATAGCAAGCCATTATTGGACCTGTCAGGAACAACTTCATGTAGTCCAGAGGAAATTTAAGGTTTTTAGTGCTAATTCCCTTTAAAGTGCCTTTTGTGGTACAATTGAAAACCATCTCTAAAAGGCCTGCTAAATTTTAAAGCTGTAATTCTAGTATGCTGAGCTGTGAATTAGGACATCTGTCCCCTTCTGTCAAGAAAAGGCACATTAGTAAGATTTTTTAAAATGTCAAAAGCAGATACTACCACATTCATCTTCCACCTGAGTTGTAGGACAATAAAAAATTATAATGGTGAGTGGAACTATTTGCCTATCTCAGAAATGGTTAAGCTACCACATGCAAACTTTTCAGTTTATTTGTTTCCTTGCTGAATTGAGCTTCCTGTTGTAAACAGCATTAAAAGTGGGTCATGACACCTTTAGATTTTTTTTTTTAATTTTGAGTGTGATTTTTTTCCTGCAGTCTTTCTTTTGCAGAGTTGGAAAAATTTTGCCCTAGTTTAAAAAAAAATATAAATTAAATGCCAGTCAAAGACAAAAGCTGGAATTTTTCCAGCTAGAAAGTGTGAAAAAAGTAAAGAAATAGTAGGAGGGAAACTTGATAAAAGTTATGCTAAAACACTTCCTACTGTATTACCACTTAAAAAATAAAAAGGATTTAAAAACACTTCCAAGGTTAAATATGACCCAGAAATTAGAAAACCAACTTATTTAAACACCATCTTTTGTAATTCAGATTGCATGTTTGTATGATTTATGATAGTTTATTTTATCCTGAACTAACATCTGATATTGAAAACTTCAGCCTATGTAGTTCAAATTACCAAATCTAGCAAACAAAGAAATGATGCTTCACAGCACAAATGAGAGGGTGACCTTAATAATGGCTGATTAAAAACACAGTTTATGCTATGATTGTGTATTACAGTTGCTGCTAATTCTGAGGTGTATTTATATTCAAGGAAATTGGCTTCTTTTCTGTTTAAATATTTATAACAATCTTCAAGAAACTAGACAACCATCATTGATAAACTTGTAGATAACTACAGGAAGAGTTGTCTACTATTAAAAGCAGTCTGGATTAATTGATAAATGGGACTTACAGGAAAAGAGGATGGATAATGGATAATACAGATAGAAATTGCTTTGAAGGAGAGGCTTTAAACTTTCTATCATTTTTCCTCACTCTGTTGATGGAAGTTTGCATTTCCCTTTCAAAGGCATTAACTGCCTGTGCAGCACATGGATGGGATGTCCTGCGTTGATCCCCAGAGAGCATCACCTTTAGATGGAAAGGGCTTCATCATCCCTCAAAGAACTGAGGTTGCACTGAGCAGTCTTTGCTTCACTGGATCCTCTTGCTTGTGCTTTTTGAAGATGAATGTGATGTCTGCCCTTTTCCAGCCACTAAGACTTTTCAAACATCAAAGTTTTGTCGCTCCCTCAGCCAGATCAGCCATATCCTGTGCAATTCCATTGACTCATTTTCTTATTTAAACACATCCTCATTGATTTCCTCATGTCATGTGCCATACTTCATTCCCCCAGACTCTGACACCAGGTGCAGGAGCTGGAAAGCCTGAGAGCAGACCCTGACAGTAAAGATCCAGTCAAAGAAAGCATGTTCCTCATCTTTTTCTGTGCTTGTTGCCTCTGGGTCCCCCACCCATTGAGCAGCAAGCCTGTACTTTCCATAGATATGCATGGAAGCCCTTCTTTCAGTACCTGCATATCCTTACTCCTCCTAGATGCCCAGAACATCACTTGTGCAATATCCAGTTTCCTGCCTGCTTCCTGCAGATAGCTGACAGTGTGCCCATTAGCAACTCCCCTGGGTGCCCTCTCCAAAAACCAGATCCCTGTGTTTTGGTCTAGAGGTCAGTAGTCTTGGTGAGAAATCCTATCATGGTGTTGAGGTTGAAGGGACCATCCTCAGGACTGTCAGGTAGACCGTTTTACATAAAGACTTGCAGTTTGTCTGTGCCATGGTTTTGCCTTCCTGCATTTTTTTTCTTTCTGGTCTGTTGTTGTACAACTCCTTTTTGACCTATCTCCATCCTAAGTAATCTAGTATAACCAAGGACAGTCAGGCCTACAGAGAAAGGGTTATATCTTTTATAAGACCAAATAATACAGCTGGAAGAAAAACAAGAAAGATTTTTGTCTCAGAGGACTTTCATTAGATTTCTGAGCTCAAAGCTCGTTCTCTCCCCTGACTATATTTCTTGGTCTAATAAAAGATATTACTTCTCTTTACAAGCCTAGCAGGTTCATAGAATTACACCAGCAGAGCTACAATGACACTTCTGTATAAGCAAGGAGACAGAAGCCTATACAATTCAAAATAATACATGTTATGTATGTTAAGGTTATCTGTTCAATGTAGTTGTTCTGAGCATAGTGATAATTAGCACAGAAATAGGCCGGGCTGATTAGAAAATGTTTTTCAAAAGAGATACAAGCCTAATACAGGTTTCTGGAGATGGGAATAGAAAATGCCAGTGTATTAAAGGTAGGAATAGACCTGTTGGAGTGACTTATATCATGTTTTCAAGAGTGAAATCGCACACAAGAAGTAACAGAAAGAAATATTGGGGAAATTCTCTTAGCTACTGAAGGGAGATAATGATGAATCCCAGTAGCAGAGGGAGAAGGAAATTGGTGAATATTTTCTAGTTTAGTACATTTTTAATAGTATTCTGAGTTTTCAAATCCATCCTGAAATTACAAAACCACAAGACAGGTTTGGGTGTCAGGGACTTGGACTTAGAACGGCTTGTTTGTGCAAGGACTTAGTTCTGCTTGTTCAAGGAATTTAAATTTGCTAAACAGTGATGGTTCCTGAGAGCAGGACCGTCATATGCTGTGTGATGCTTGCACTAAGTTGCTGTCAATGTTTTCTTAGAAAGCATGTGGTCTTTATTTTCACGGGTTGCAAAACTGATAAGGATTGAACTGATAAATGCAGATGTTCATGCCAGGAACCAGGCAGCCTAATCATGGGAAAAAGATGTCCTGCAAGGGCAATGTGCCCAGGCAAACAAACCAGCATAGCTTTCTGATTATTGAATGCTTTGGAGAAACTGCCTGTAGTCTCCATAAAGGAGCTATTACATGATATTATTCCATGAATAAATTTGTATATGAAAAATAGATGAATTATTCACTTAGTGCATCTTGCATAGAGACAATTTATGTTTCCTATAGCAGTACAAATTCTCATTTTAATGAGTGTTTTAATGCAATGAAAAGTGAGCTGAGCATAGCTCCCAGGTGGTGTACTAAAAATGGAGACACATTCTGGATCTATTCTAGGAAGAAATATAGTTGCATTTGCAGGTGTAGGGATAGGATTGGATTCTCATGTAGGCTAATGAGGCTTATTTTCACTAAAGTTCTCTGGCTTACACCAACCCAGACTCCAGCCTCAACTGCCTTAAATTCGGGTTCATGTTTGCAAAACCTGATTGCGTATTAGGAGTGCAATGAAGTGCAGGTTAAATGAGTAATATATAGCTGTGCCAACACAGTTAATGAAAGTGGCTAGAGTAGAGTGTTTAAATCAGAACAAATGCTGACAGACTAATAGCATTCAGCTCTCCTTTAGACAATGGATAGATGCCACACCAGGTAATAGGCTCTTTTTGGCTTTTTTTTTTATTGGGGTTTGTTTTTTGTGGGGTTGGTTTTTTGTTTTTTGGTTTCGTTTTTTTTTTGGTTGTTGTTTTTTGTTTGTCTCTTTAGCCTGAAATGGCAGACTTACAACATATTACCAGGGTTGCATAGATGGAGGTTAGTTTTGCAGGGAAATTGGAAAAGACCAGGATATTAAAAATATAAAAATTGTTAAAAGAATTATTATTAGGAGTTTGTGTTAAATTCTGAAACTATAGTAATAAAATAATCGTCCTAAGTTTATGAAAGCCATTAACATTCTTCCTCAAAACTATAATGGAGATGAACTCTTGGACAAGAGTAGTCCCACCAAGGGTCAGCTTTCAAGCAAGCACTCCTAGTCCTGCAGACATTTACACCTTCTCCAGCACCTGTTAACCTTGGGGCCTGCTCCTTGAAAGATGATCAATGTCCCCAGGCAAAAGCTATGAGTGTGCAGTGGGAGATAATGCAGTTGTGCACACAGGTGTGTGGAGAAAAAGACTCCAGGATTCTGGTTTTGGGATCTTTCTAGCATTTGGAAAGATGGTATTTTTAAGCCACCCTTCTCAGCTGAAAGAAATTTCTTACATGGGAAGAGGCTGGTAAGGTAATATGAGCCTAACTACTGATTTCTTAATGTACTCTTAAGACAGACATTTCTTTCTTCCTAAAAGTAGAAGATCTTTTCAAATGAAAAGATGATTTTAAAATAGATATCATCCCTTAAAACTAAATCCCAGAAAGACTGTAGTGATGAACACAGTATTACTACTTAACTGATTAAATTATCCCTGCCATATATGCCAATATGTTCTTAAAAGAATCTTTGCAGTATCAAACTTGCGAAGGAAAATTCTCAGTGCTTTAAAGTTCTTGGTTTCTTTACCCTAATTTCAGCAGTGTGTATGAATCTATTGTAGGAATACAGTGTTCTAGCAAATATAATTCTCATTGTTTGCAACACAGATTTATCATGTGTTTCTGTAGTTTTAATTACTAAGATATATTTCTGATTTATTTTTGTGGCAAATTCCAGTGTCATTGGAGCAGTAATTTGCATTTGTAACAAAAATTTATTTCAGTGATTCAGCTATTCTAGACAGGGCTTATTAGATGTTGTCATTTAATCTTTTAAACTAATGATTTACTATTTTCCACGAGGATCTTTTATTTAAGTCTTCGAGTACTCTACCGCATATCATTTGCCATTTAATGTTTATGAAAGCATATGAAATTTGCACTAATGTCTCTGTTTCTTTAATGCAGAGGTACCCACTCCTGCATGGGGTTCCACTGAAGTAGTTACTATCAGATCCTTATAGGATTTAGATATTTTTCTGGTCTGGTTTAGGGATATCCTTTCTGCTACCCAGTGATGAAGCAAACGCCTTCTGGCATATAGGAGGGAATGAAATTGAATGTATTGACTGTGCTGAAAGTGAGTTTATAGTGTTGGTAGTTAGAGAATTGCTTTTGACCATTATCAGTATAACATTTTGTTATCGGTATAGCCGATTTATGGCCTTTAGACCAAAGATTATTTCAGTAACAGTCTATTGATGCTAAAGAGGCCTTTGCTTTGCATTTAAGGCTAGACCATCTGCACACCAAAATTTTAGAGTTTTCTGGACTCCATAGATGGAGGGACCCCAGGTATGAACCAGACCACATTACTCAAAGATTTCCCAGCGCTCAATGCTCCTGGTACCTGTGCTGATCTTTAGGACTCTAGGTGAGCACACCTGCTCTCATTGCAGTTGAATTTAGTGGGAAGAAGTTAGTTCTTGCAATTCAAGTTGTTGGCCACAACCATCTCCTCAAATTCCCTCTTGACCTTTCTGCTCTCCATTGCCCCAAGTGTCAGGGTCAAAAGAGAGCCTTCAGAAGAAGGTGCTGTTTCTTCTCAGCTGGGGCCTGGTACTGACAACTAATTCTGCTTGGTCACTGCTATGGTAAATTTTTGGATTTCTTTACTAACAGTTCTGATTCCTAAGAAAGCTTCTCTATGCGGAAGGAGTAGGAAAAAACACCCCATAATCTTATTTTCTTCAGTACCAAACTCCCACCAATATATGATCCAGTAAATCACTTGTAATATCTGGTCTGTAGTGCACTCAAAGCTGGTGACTCTGTAGCCTTTATACTCTGTGAGCATGGGTTATACTGGAGTAATATTTTTCTAACATAGCAGTGGCAAAATGCAGCTTTGATTTACTAGCCAGTATCAAGCTGGTAAGTGTGTGACATATCCAATTTAGCAGACCTCTTTTTTTCTGCCAACACTAAGAATAAATCCTGAATTTTAGGAACAGTGCATTGATCTATGTGTAAGCAAGGACTGTTTCCATTTCTGTGTTCCTCATTTAAGCATCCCAGGAATCTGAAGAATCAATGGAAAGCAGTTTGTCATCTAATGCTACTCTTGCTTCATTGCCATGTTAGCTCCTCTGCAGTGAGAAACTTGAAGGCAATATTTGAGTAAAAGCTTGGTTTGGTTCGTCACTTTTGACCTAAGCGCTCTACTCTTTAGGCACTCTCCAGAGTGCCTTCACATATGCACATTTAAAATAGAAATAAGCTAAATTGCCCTTTCATGCAAACTTCTCATGGTCCATCAGGGTTTTTTTTCTTTCTTTCTCTCTCTTTCAGTATTTACTTTTTGGTGTTGATGCTTTGTGAGCAGCTGTTTCCTAGCCCCTGTGCTTGGGAAGCATGTTGCACTAGCATGTATGAAAAGGAGACACTCTTGTCAGATCTTTTTTTGTACCACATCTAAGAAAGAGCTAGAAAACTCTGCTGTGCTGAGCAGCAGAAAGTGTAAGATACTTTTATGTTGTGTAAGTTTCAACAGCTTCTGGACAGGTACAAATATGCTTAGGGATATAGAAATTGTCATTGCTGAGCACTGGTGTATGTTCTCACAATACCTGCATACTAATTCCTTTGCCTTTTGTGTTGGCGATGAGAGGCTGAATGTGTCTGAGGAGACAGAAACCCATCGTCTCGGAGATAAAAATAGTAATCTTATCACAGCTGCCTCTCTGGCTTTGTATCTGGTGTTTGGAGGAAGTGTTTTCTTGTCAGTACATCACTGCCTTGACTAAGGAAAGGAGGTGTTTTTCTGTGTCCTTTTCTCATTTGGTGTTTCATGGTGAAGTTGAGAATTGTGCAGCAATGAGAAAGATGCTAAGTATAAGTATGATATGAAACGAGGTTGTTCTATTTCTAAGGTATTCAGGACATGTATTTCCATGGTATGTGCATCCCAGGAACGTCCTCCACCCTTCACCCAAGTCCAGTGAACTTGTTTTTCACGTGTGAGGAAAACAACCACAGCAGTATTGCCCAGTGAGCATTCAGTAGCTGAATAAATAAATAAATGTACTTTTGAGTAAATAGTGCTGAGGTATTGCTTCATTTAAAATCTTTTAGCCTGCCAAAGAAAAATGGAAATTCCCATATGCTATGCCAGAAAAAAGTATACTTCATAACATTGTATTCATATGAAAAGATAACCAGATGTAGAGTTCCTTGATGCGTTACTGTGAAAGAAGTGTGTGATAATTCTGCTTACACTTCAAAAAAAAAGCTAAAGAGGTGCCCCTGAGATTAGTCCAGATGTTCTGTAGCCTCATTGGGCCCCATGTATACTTAAGCATGCATTCCTTGTCAGCTGTCTTTAAAATGAGCGCCAATTTCTTTAGTGCAAGCGCAGGTCTGTACTACTGCTCTGCTACTGCAGTTCCTGGGCTGGAACTACACAGGAGCATTTTTTTTTCCTTCCCAGCTTGGAGAAGGATGAATCTAATACACAATTCTCCATGTGGATTTACTTCCAGAGCTGACTTCCAGACTACTAATTCAGTGGTTATATTGAAGGGGAGATCTTCATTGTAGAAAAAAACAAAGCCAAGGTGTTTCTCAGCATCCGTGCTCACAAAGCTGACTGCAATGCAGTGTGGGGATGCCCAAGTAGCTCAGCACTGGCAGCACTCTGCTGCAGAAGCAGGGCATTCACCATAGGCCCCTCTACTCTGAAGGATTCACTTTTGTGGTTTTCTGGACTGGGTTTATTCAGAATGCTGCTCTGTAAACCCACTTCCCTCCAAATGAAACAGTGGTGGGTTTGCTCTGCACTGTTGCTGTTTGGATTTCTTACTGGAATGCTGGCCCCAGAATTCTGCAACAGCAAACAGGGGTTTTTTGATATTCCAGTCTGACAAACCATTTCTGAAAATTTTGAATCTCAAAAACATGCCTTACTAAGCTGAGGGGAAAGCTGGGAGTCTACTGAAGAATGTTTGAGTACTTCCAGGGAACTATGAGAACCTGAAATGTGCTCTGTGTGTTTTCTTGCTACCTGGAGAGAAGGAGCTTCATGCAACCAAGTGGAAAAAAGTGCTTTTCATTGTTTTTCACTGAATAGGTTTGATCAAGGGTTTTGTGATGGTATCAAAAGCTTATATATTGTGATTTAATACAAGCTGGAGTAGTAACATTGAATAATTTTCTCTGCTTTCATAAAGATGCAGTGGCCGACAAAACAGACCAAGTTCAGTTATAAGACTGGATTTCAAGGTTTTTGGTTTTCTTTCAGGCCGTACATGACTTAGATAAAAGACATTCTTTTTAACTCTTAATATGCTTATGAGAAAGGAGACAAGCATTTGCAATTAAAAATCGAGGTGACTATATTTAAACTGCACACAAACCTGAACTTCCTTGGTATTATCAATTACCCTGGAATAATTCAGACATCAGTGAGAAAGCTTCAAGTGTAAAATGAAAGTGATATTCATGGGTTTTACTCTGTCAGCATTAAGAAATTTGTTAGCAAAGGGATGAGTTCGGTATTGGGTCAAAGAACAGTGTTTTCTGAGTATTTGACTTTAACTGAAATATGGAGGCAATGGGAAAAGAGCTCAACATCTGACTCATTATTATCCTTGTCTGACTCTTTTCTTTAGAGTTGGATAAGGTTGTCAGGGGATGGGAGTAAAAAAAAAAAAAAAAAAAAAAAAAGGAAAAATGAAAACAAAGGAAACAGGGCTATACAATAATTTGTTTTGTTAAGTCCCATCTCCCTCGTGACACAAAAGGAAAAGGAAGAGTAGTTTCCTGAGTGGATTGAGAGAAAAGGAGATCCAAGGGCAAAGAGAAAGGGGAAGGACCCCAAAGTGATTTGAAAAGCTGGACTCGAAGCTGGATGTAGTGAGAACCCTTGACCAACACAAACCCTAAAAAAAACCCACCAGAAACAAATAAAAAAACCAAAACAAACAAACAGAAAACAAAAACAAAAACAAAAACAAAAAAAAAAACAAAAAAAAAAAAAAAAAAAAAAAAGGACAGGGAAAAGCCACAGGAAATGGAAAGGAAGATCAAGGGAAAGAAAAGCAGAGAGGAAAGTACACTGAAAGTGCACAGAGAAATGGATGGCAAGAGGTATTGCAGTATAGAAAAGAGGAAGATAACCACGGGTTAGGGAGCTGCTGAGAGCACTGAATTCACAGTAAAAAAAAGGACTAAAGAAGGGAAAACAGGGTATTTCCCAAAGATGAGAGATGACAGAAGCAAAAAATGATAGATTAAGACCACCAGATTTCAAATTAAAGGGAAAGAAGAAATAGATAAAGTAAGCCAGAAATAAAGAGATGTTGGAGAGGAGAAATCAGGGATCATTAGAATGACACCACTAGCTTGGAGAGATGGCTCATTTTCTTTGAGATGTGGTGATTTACTATACATTTGAAAAATTATACCATTAGATTCTAGAAGCTTGGCCTAAGCACTAAGCATCAGCTTTGTGAGTAGAGCATGCAGGGGGAGAATACCTATGAAGTCTATGTTGTTTCTCCTGTAAATTCAACATTTGTCAGTGGTCTAAAATACCCAATTATAACTTCTGGCTGCAATCTGAGTCCTTGAGACAACATTGAGTCAGGAACTAGTAGGCAAATGAACAGCAGGTTACCAGCAGGTAGCTTTCCATTAGCTTCTTTATTTCAGTTCAGTAAGAAAAAGAAATTTGGGTAGTCCCAAAAGAAAAATATTTTATTTACTCTGTTCGGTGTTATTCTGCCTTGTGCAATGGCTTTGAGGAAAGAAATTCCTACTGAGGTCACTTGCACTTGTATCTATGATCAGTTAACAAAACAAATAGCCCACCTCAACTGCTGCAATTACAATCCTTAGCACACTGGATATAAAACTAAACTTGAGTATTCACATCCTCCTAACAGCCTGAAAATAACAGAGCAAGTCTAGGGGCAGGCCATTCCTTCCAGGCCAGAGACAAATTAAGGCAATAAAACACACTGTACAAAATAATTAACTGAATGCACAGAACTATATAGATTTCACCACACAGAATGTAGGAGAAACAAGTGCTGCTATACATTATCCAATTGTTGAGCACAGTATTTTCTATTGATTTTAACAACTTACTATTTGCTGACTATTACCTAATCTTTGGTGAAAGCAGCAGTTAAACACAGAAAGTTTTCCTGCTAACCAATCCTGTTAGAAAATTGCTGTGAAGAACAAAACTGATCCTTACCTCTTTAATCAAGCCCAGGGGTACAAAAGCCCTCAGTTAACCCCTGGCCACTAGATTTTTTGCAGATTTGGTTGATCAGCTGTTGGTTGCTGGCTAAAGAACTGAACTGAAAGGACTCTTTAACCAGGTAACAGAGCATTTGACTACATTTTACATAACTGACAGTAACATATTGACAAACAAAAGATATCTTTTGTGTTTTTTCTTTTGTGAGACATAGTCTTTACACAATAGGATTTAGTGTCTGATTTCCCCGTTGCTGTTGGACATACTAAATAACCGCTGACAATAGGCATCAGGAATACTCTGTGCAAAACAATTTCTGTGTTGTCCTGCTTGAATTTTGCCTAAATTGGTGCCCTAGAAAATTTTGCAAATGCTGAATCTACACATCACCAAAAATACTCCACCTTTTTCTTCATTATTTTTTGTTGTGAGCCCCATTTCAAGTCTGCCTGGCGCTCCTGGGAATTTGAATCTTCCAGCTGAGTGTCATTTAGTGACATCTTCATGGAGTCTTTTCCATTTCTGTGAATTTAGTATGCTTTGGAATGGAAAAGGGGATTATTAATGCACATTTCTTCAGCTGAAGTCAGATCTTGAGAGAATTCAGTTCCTAAAGCAGGTTGGACCCGGGTGAAAATTGAGGAGGGAGTTTCTGAAGCACATGTGGGTACTTCAGGCAGGGAGGCTGCTATTTCTGCAGCTCACCAGCTCTCTATGAACTGCCTGTCATAGGCATTTCCAGTGGAAATGTTTTGTCAGGCTGCCCATACTAAAACCAAGATATTGTTGGATTTTTTTTCTTTAAGTGACAGAGAAATAAATGAAAGAGGAGTCAGTGATCCCAATGTCCATATAGATGTGGGTGGCAGATGTAGTGCGGTTTTATCTCTCAGATTTCCATTGAACCTTCTCTGGAGTGTTTTCTGCTCTTGACCCTTAACAGTGTTGTGGTAATGCACAATTAATGTGTCTGAGTTACCAGTTGGTTGCATTGGATAAACCAGTTCCTGTATATTTTCTATGTTAATTGAAGTAACAGAACACTCTAGACTTTGATGTAGTGACAAGCACTCAAGTAATTCATCTGTATCAGTATTCTGGTTTTGTTCATTTTCTCTGATGGTCCTCGACAGTGACCATACCAGGCCAATGTATTTTTCTTGATTAATTGACACAATCTGCATTTTACTCTGCCAGGAAAATAAGCGAAAGCTCTCAGATATTCAGCAGAGTTCACTGGTTGCATAGGAAGCAGGGCAGGAAAACTGGCTGTAAGCTCTGTCATAAAGGCATTATAGACTTTGGTGTTCCACGTCCCTTATAAATAATGAAATTGTAAGTACACATGAAATAGATTTTGCCTACTTTAATATTGATATACAAATTCAAGACCTTCCATAATGCATTGTTCATATAGTCAAAAATTTCTGATGAAGAAGGGAAGTAAATTTTTGGCATTGCCAGCAAAACAGGAGAACAAAGCCTATTTTGACAATGATGATAGTGAGGATAACAAGCTGGGATGTGGGATGAACAGAAAGAGATTGCAAATTGGATATCAAAGGAAGTAGAAGACTGACAACTTTTCCATCTTCATCATATTACATTAAACCTAGCAGAGTGAAAGCTGTCATTAGAATAAATAAAAGAAACTGAAACAGAAGTTCAAAGCGCTATAAATGATAAATTTCATGTGGTATGAAGATGACAAGCACTGTGCTCAGTAAGAGAGTGCCCATCACCCATCTGCTCACATCCACCAGAATTAATGTGAGATTCTGCTATTGTCTGATCTATTCTCTCATTTCAACCATCAGAGGGAGAACAAAAGAAAAAGGAAGTAACTGGAGAAGCAGCAAATGTTTTGCAGAAGCAGTTAAACGAGACAAAGCTGAAGAGGGAGCTTCATACCACCCCCGTCTCAATGTTTCAGCAGCAGTTACATTTGCTCCTTGCTGCAATGACAAGCTCAAATTGTCATCAATAAATGTTGATTTGTTTTCTCCTAATAACAGTAAGCAGCTCCCACTCAAAATCAATTTTAACTTTGTTGGCAAGACACTGCACATTTGTCTTCACCGTGACTGAACCGCATAAAGGAACAATTGAATTGAAAATGAAATGAACAATAATTGAAAATTAAAAGTGCCTTTTTAAAGGAAAATTAGTGCTCTGCTGAATTTCCAGAAATGTTTTGTTGGTGGGGAGGTTTTGCCTTAAAAAGGTAGGGTTGGGCTAAAAACTTAATTATATAAATATGTGCACATTAATGTACATAATTAAAAATGGACTTTAACCTCAAAAGGATAAAAAGGCTCTTCAGCAACTTCCTAGGCTTTTAGTTCTGGCAAAAGCAGCAGAGTTTCTGCAGTAATTATACATCCAACACATTTGGATACGCTAATTGGATCTAAGTTCTAATTAATTTCTTCGTGTGACTAAGAATGACAATCACTGAATTAATTTAATGCTGTTTTGTTCTGAACTTAGTACTGTTTTCACTATTTTTCATACAGAAAATGTAGCCTGTGAAATGCTTTGCTTTATAGGATGTCGGTGGTTTGTCACGTCCAGAGTCCAGTGCAAGTACCTTTGCTGCATTTCACTGTACTGTTATGGGTGACACATTTCAGCATTTAGGTTATTCACCTCAAAGTGTGCAGGCCTTTGACAGGGGAGTGGTGAGGACCCGGAATGTGTTAGCAGTCCATCCCTGACATATCTAGAGAGCAACTGGATAACACTGTGCTTGGCCAGAAGAAGCAGAGAGGGCTGCTATGATCTCTTGCTGGTCTTTATGATTGGATGGGAACAAGAAGTGGGGAAACCAAACGGGGTAATTTGGGCTTTTGTTTAGAGACAGTCATAGAAAATTTGAGCAATTTCAGAAGATTAATAGGACAGTTCCTGATTTTGTTTCTCCTTGTATCCTGTCGCTGCTTTCAGTTTCTCTGGGGCTCTGGATCTAGTAGATCCTTGATTCAGTCGTTACTTGTGATTACAAGTATACTTAGCATTACCCTTGCTCATTCCCTGACTGTAGGATAACCTTGACTTCAGAAGAGCAAGAATTAGCTGTGAGTACTTCTGAAAGTGGCAGAGAGAAGTGACTATGTTGTTTAAGGCCAACTTTCTTTGGGAAACATAGAATCTTGGAATCATTTAGATTGGAAAAGACCTGTAAGACCATTGAGACAAACCTAACTTCTGTGTCATTGCAGAGAGTTTTTATTATTACTAATTGAGACATTCATTTCTTGAGGAGGCATCTTCAAAGAATTGGTATAAATATATTGAAATTTAAAAATTTATAAGTTGCTCTAGTCTAATAGGTGTAAGGAAGAAATCAAATATTTCAGATTACCCACTTGTAAATTTGTTAAATATGTTTCCTTAAAGTTTATTGTTTTCTGTTTCACTTTGAAAGATCTATGAAATACATATAAAAAGCCTTTTCACATGAAGGACTGAAAATAATGATTTCTATAAATTCCTGTTCAATTCAGTCAGCAAAGCCCCCTTCTTTATAAAGCCTTTCAGATGGTTTGAAGCAACCTGTCATTTCTGTGACTCTGTGTGAAATTACACTAATATTTTCTATGTTTTACAGTTTGGTTCTCTCACACTATGGTGTTGAACTGTCCAAGAGAATAATCTTAGTAGAGGCCACTGGACCTAACAATACCCTCTTGTTATTAATCTTGGTTTGTCAGAGGGAGAAAGACCTTTTGTTCCTTTAACTAGGAGTCAGAAGATGAGCATCCCTGGAATGGTTTCATTCACAGACCACGGATAAGGCCATTCAGAGCAAGAACTGGGAGCTGCAGGTGCCTGTCTCTGGCTGTGTAATGACTTCACATAGGCAATTGGTTTACCTGCCTTAATTGAGACTCTGCTCCAAAGTCCTCTGAAGTCTGTCATTGTCCTTCTGTTGGGTTTTGGATTTAACACTGGTAATTGTGCAGACCAGCTGAGTGTGGTAGTGAATTTCAGAAATGAAACTAGTTATCTTAGTGTGTGGTGCTAATGTTATCTTGATGTGTGCTTGACTGATTTGTTTCTGTGTGCTCAAAAAAAAAGCATCTGCCATCACACAAAGAACCAGGCAAGTTTTATTTTCAGAGAAGCTGAATTACAAGTCAGTATCTACTAAACCCAGATTGAAAGGCAGATAATCCTAGAGACATTCCTGAGCAAGAACTTCATCCACAGAAGCTCAAGAAATATGATAGCATCAATGCAAAGAATGGCACAGATGAACTTCTTTTTCTGCATTATCTATTGTAATACTCTCTCAACACTGTGATGTGCCTATCCAATGGTCTTTTCCTCAATCATCTTTAAATGTGATTTTTAACCTGGCTTAAAATCACTGCTGTTTCATTACCAATTAGTAGTAGAAGCTTTAATTAAAGCTGGTGTAATTCCTTTTGTCAGACTTCCACTAGGAAGGATGGGCTGAAGCAGAGAGCATGCTAAACTGATGGTAGCTATTATTTCTCCAATTAGCGTATTATTGAAAGTAAGGTAGAAATATTGTTACAGCTACAGTACTTTTTAAATGTTTTTCAGTAATATTGAAATCCTCTCTGACCTTTTTTAAAGGAATGCGTACAACCCCAAATCCTGGATGCTGTCATCCATTGGACACTGGCATTTAAAATCAAAAATTGATATCCTTAATTGCTTCATTTTCAATTTCAAGATGAATCTGTGCACAACCATTCCTTGAGTTTCCATCCCATTGATTCCAGAAGATATTCTATTTCATATATTCCTGCTTGAAGCCACCTAGGAGGAATGACTAGCAAAGTTTTATGGGCAATGAGAAAATGATTTTTTTTTCTCTTTTAGCTTGGCTGCTGGAATCCTGTAACTGGTCTGAATGGGTCACTAACAGACAGAAAGCTGGAGAACAACATGCGAGGAGTGGTTCTGCGTGTGGTGACTGTGCTGGTAAGTGGCTGCTCATCCTTCTGCACTAGCAGGAATGCATTTTCTTCCTTTTGCCTCATCTTTTTGTTAAGTGCACCATTTTACCAAGAAAGTAGTTGGTGTTAGAGGGTCTGATTTAAGCTGGTCAAAAAAACCCAGAAAGATGGATAATTTTCCACAAAATAAAATTGTTTATCAGTACAGTGCATCAGACTGAATCAAACACATTAGAACCTGTTTATTGCACAGGCATGTTGCAAATGAGGTAACACAAGCATGTGAGCTGATAAAGGGCAGCTTCAAGTGCCCTGTTAGATAAAGTTACCTAGCTGAAGCTCTAAGTGGTTCAACTCAAATCACCTTGGCAAATTGCATGCAGTCTAACACAAATTGTTGCACTCAGAAAATATTCAAGGTCAGCTTAGGTCAAGCAATGTTAGTTTGGTAAAACATCTACTGTCCCATCCCAGCTTTTTGTCAGCTGGATTCTTCCCCTGTGTGGACATCTTAATGTCAAGAAAAATTCTTGGTTTAAAGCTGAACAGACAATGTCTACCAAGTTTGGAATTCGTGTATTCGAGGCCAGTGTATTCCCTGTCATAAACTCAGCTTGAGGAGAAGTTTTTAAGAGTGGAAAAAAATAAAGAAATAAAGAAAAGGAAAATAATATGAGACATACAGTCCTCTTTGGACCAATGCCCAAATACAAAGTTGTTCCAGGGCTGCAGAGCTGTCAGTGTTAGATTGAGATACTTCCTTCTTGCTACTCTCTACTTGTGTTTGAGTTCAATGTCTGAGTGCCCAGCACTTTTTTATCAAGAACAAGACGAAGAGTTTTCAGGGTTTGCATTGCTGACAGTGCACAATGAAGGAAGAGGCTCTGTCAGGGGTGCAAAGTGAAATCACCAGAGCATGTCAGTGCCACAGACAGAGCCGTTTCATACCCCTCCAGTTATTTTATGGGTATTTAAACACCTTTATCTGTCAGGATGAACATTCTGTTCCAGCTCTTAGTACATGAGAGAACTTCCTGTGGTAGTATCTACAAGACAAAACAGAACAAACAACCCCAAAACAAGAACTGAGAAAACCCCACAAACCTAAAGAAGAACCCAAAACCAAACAACAGCAAAAGCCAGCCAAGGAAGGATGAATACACAGGAAAAAAAAAAAAAAAAAAAAAAAAAAAAAAAAGAAAAAAAAAAAAAAAAAGAAAAAAAAAAGAAAAAAAAGCTAGTAACAGAGAGGGGGAAGATGATACTTTAATTGCATGTTCATCAAAATAGCATTGGCTGGTCTCTGTTTTTCCTGATACTCCTATTAATTGCTTCAGTATAATTATCTGTTGGCAAAAATGATCTGTGGATTTTGTCTAGAAAAATAAATTGGAATTAGAATATTAGCAGGTTTTACTAGTAGTTCTTCCCTCTCTCCCCACTGTTCCTGCTTTATCCCCAGTTATCTTTGTTACCTTGACAGAGAGCTGCTTACACGTTATTATAGCATGAATATTTATCAACTTGCAAAGATACACAAAAATAATTACCTATGCTGGTAGGATTCTACAGTAATTATACCAGCAAAGAAAGACATTTAAAGTTCAACACAGAGCACAGAGCATTTCAGTCCTCTCACTAGTTTTAGATCTTCAGGGTAGGACAAAACTGGAGTTGTGTATTTAACCTGTGTGATGTGTGATTCACTTTGGATGTGATAGAAGGAGGGATTTCACCAATTAACTTTATTTTAGTGATGATATTTATTATATTTTCTCTTCCATCTTACTCCCTGTTCTTCAATTAATTCAATATATTTCTGTTAAAAATAAAGAGTCTACATAGACTGTGAATGATTATTGTTATTAAGTCTGCCATTTTCTAACAGAATTATCTTGATCCGGAGAAACAAGTGTTAAAATTAAATAGCAATACTTTTGAATACTAATAGATTTCTTTTTCATTGAGAGTTGAGTAGTTTCCATTAATTTGTAAATTTGCTTTGTTAACAGTTCAAATCTCTCATGCCTTTTGAGACAGCACCCCTTCTCATCTTCCAATTTCATTTTGTTGTATCTTCAGGTTGAAAAGGACTTTTTATTAAAACTGCAGTAGAATTTGCGAGGATAGCAAGTTGCAACACCTGGGTTTATACTGCATTATAGTAGTGAAATGAAACCTTCCGGAATCTGAAAATAATAAATGATTGTGACTTATTTTCTTAGTCTTTCAATAAGCAAATGTTGAACAATTCCCATCATCCGCATCCATCTACTAATTCCTTTCCTTTTAAATAATAAATTTAATAATTATGAGCAATGTATCTGCAGACATTAACCAAAATCTCTTTGTGAGTATGGCAGAATACAGTATAGCCCCAAACTGGAAATCGTCTGGTTTCACTTGTCAGAGAATCCTGGCTCTTCTGCAGTAAATGTGAATGCTGTCCTTAGACTAAATAGAAATAAGAAGTACTCCTTTGTGGTTTATTCTGAGGCCGTGTTTGTGTACACATAATTCAATGTTTTAATCTGAGTTGGAGTAGTACCACATTTCTACACTTTTAGAAAAAGTTTATTTTGTCTAACTTAAATATCAGATGTCTCTGTCTTGGACTGCTTCCCCACATGAAGCTGAAGTCTGAACTTTGTATTTGACAAGTTGCTCTTAAGTTCAAGTCACTTGCTGGTGAATTTCTGGAATGTATTCTGAGTTTCTGAAATGTAGCTCAATCAAAGGTCAGCATAGCTGTTCCAAACAGATTCAGAGTGTCTTGAATTAACAATTGACCAAGAACAAATTTAGTTACACATCCATTTTGGCTGTCTCAGTTTATTCTCTTTTTCAGTTATTCAGTTTTATTGAAAAAGACCTAAAATGTATGATATTCTCATAATATAATTTTATTAGCCACAGCAATTACTGAATTATTCATATGAATATTAAGAAATTGGTAATGGAATAAGATCTGGTCCATTTGACAATGAATAGGCCAGCAGGTATTTGTAAAATCATATTTTCTTAAAAAGCCCCTATTGTTCAAAAAAGGAAAAAGTTTTAATTTCCCTGTTTTAAAGCATTAAAACCTTGACTGAAAAGCACAGAACCGTTTCTGAAAGTGCAGAAATTATCCTAATGGTGCAGAAGATACGTGTGACTCTACGTGAAAATTCCAAACAGCTCCCAAACAGGAATGTACTTCCATCTCTGGGGGTGTCCTGAGAAGGCAGGCAAGATAAAGGAAATTCAGATGACGGCAAACCGTGCTGAATTATGCTTTGCCATACACCCCTATACACAGTGTCTCCAGAGTTATTACCTGGGTTACATGCACAGAGCTGCAGGTTGGTCACCCTTGGCTGCAGGGATGTGGTGCAGTGAAAGGACTGGAAAAAGGGTAGATAAGTATAGAAAGAAAAAAATAATTAGAGAAACATCATTTGCACCATTGAAAATGTTATCATATGTGGACTAGTTTAATTCTCAGTGGTTGGTATTAAATTCATTAGCATTTGTTGCCCAGATTAGAAAAGAAAGAAATTTGAAAGCAGACAATGTCTTTAGGGACATGGAGCTGGTAGGAGGTCTGCATCTTCAGTCTCTTTTTCTATTGAATTTACCACTCTGAGAGAAGATTAAAAGTAAGATATGAAGCTAAGGCCTCGTTTTAAAAGCTGAAACTGCCTTTGGGATTTGAATTCCAATGCTGGCTTAAAGAAAACTTAAAAAAAGTTCTTTCCGAAGCTGGAATAACTTTCAGAGTGACTGGAGAAAGGACAGGGATAAGAAAGATGAAATAAGACAGTGTTTAAGCATATGCAGAGGAACAAACAGTCAGAAGTGATAAAGGATTAAAAATGTCAGGACAAAAACGTCAGTGAATGACTGTACCATAAAGATCAACCTCAGGAAAGATTATATGCAGGATGCCTCATTAAATATTGAATAAATATTTTTAATAGTGTGCAATAGTCTCACAGATAATGCTTCTTATACTTTCTACCAATATTTTTGGTGATCACTTTTCTCATGCAGTCCTAATCCCATTCCCCATTTTCATGATTGAATGCTGTGGACTTCTGTAAAGTCTCTTCATTCCATCAGGCAGCTCCATCTCTGCCCTAGTGCCCACAATCTTCTAAGAAAAATAATTTTAATTAAGGTATATATTATACTGTAAATATATATATATATATGTAAATATATTTATTGGTATATTGGACTACAGTAGTACCCAAAATAGTAACAGTTAAAATCTTTATTACAAAAGCAGAAACTAATATTCCTTGATACAGGCAGAACCTGTCATTCTGTATTCTTCTTCCAACCACCACACCTGTAAAAGGGCCAAGTTTAAATTGCTACAGACTAGGCACAGGCCTTTTTTAATAGCTGTTTTATGTTCCTTTGAGCTGCCTAGCTTGTATTAAAACAGGTCATAAACCTTACAGTTATTCACTACTGTGATCATTCATTTGACAAGCTTTAATCTCACAGCCTGCTGGGAAACCCAGCACCTTTTTTTTTTTTTTCCCAGTTATTGTTATTTTCTACCCTTTTTTTTTTTTTTTAAGTAGTAGACACTATATACTAGATAAGGTAAATATCAAGCTGTTCAAACATTTTGGGACCTGGCTGGGGCCACAGCTTGACAGCAAGGTAGGTGCAGTGCAAAGTCTGTTAGGACCCACCTAACTCATCCCTGTGTCAAGGGCTACATCTCAGGGCTCCCTGGCTCTTATCTTCTCACTGACCCTTACCCATCTGCTCTGGCATATTTGCATTCCACAGCAATTCACAGAGTTCACAGGAATTTGACTTTGAAACAGAAAGAGGCTCTGGTTGTAATTATGCTTCCATACTATGCAAGATAGAAAAGGAGGTGAACTGCATGACACAGCTCCTTACAAACAGGAGCCCTTGCAAGGCCGCTGGAAGGAGTCCAGTGTAGTTCCCAGCAGGTTAATGTACCCACACCACACTTGTGTTAATTCAGGTATCTGAACCATCTGCATTAAAGCCACCATTGTACTCTTGAGACATACTCTGAAACACTCCAATCAATTCCAATCTCAATCCATATTCCTGTCATGTGGTTGAGAAAGAGCTGTTACCTGCATTAAGTTATTGTGAATTAAAATCAATACACAAAGCTTGGCAGCATCCTAACAGGCCATTGCCATAGATTGCTTTAAAAGAAGTCTTAGTCTCCTTGCTGGGAAATGGGAGGAACTGGGAAGAGGGACTGACATTCTTTGTTAATTTCTTGTAAATAGCACTAAACTAAAGACCATAATAAATCCAGAAGCTGTCATTTCACTCAGGAGGGAAAAATACTCTTTAAAATACTGTAACTGAAAGAACAAACTTCATGTCTAATTGAAGATGACAATTAAAATATCAAAAAAGTGACAGACTACACACATGGATAAGAATAGGCCAAATGTAAAATCCCCTTAATATTCTACTCAGTTTCTGGGATGTGATTGAGCTTCTTCCTATAGAAAAGGTGACTTTTCTATTAGTGCTACTGACTTTCTAATCAATCTGTTTGAAAAGGTAGGATCAGAGAATAGTGGGTTTCGGTGCCAATACACAGCCCCTTGGCACAATATTTAGTTATCCAAGATCTTGCAGATTTGAATCCTTCATCTATGCTTTAGTTTTTATTAAGGGGTGGGGGCTGTGTTATGTTTTGCAGAAATTTTATACCTGTTGATAGTGGGAGAATTTCTGTAATGAAAGAATGAAATGTTTCAATTAAATTTTGGTCATTGATTCTAACGTGAGTTAATGGTCATTGTTGTTCAATTAAAAATAACAAGCTGCTGTGCTGTTCCTAGCCAAATAAAATCCCCAAAACAGCAGTCAATAAAGCACTTGAGGAAATTAAGTATTTGGGGCTCCATATTTCACGAAAATCTTTTGGGGAAGGAAATGCAAAATGACTAACATATAAAAAGGGGCCAATAATTATTTTTGGAGTCAAGGAAAAAGTGATTTTGCCCAGCAACAAAACAATAGCATCTTGTGCTTGAAAATACGTTGGTTGTAGCTTATCAGACTTAATGTTTCTTGTTGGTTATAATGGCTTTGCTTGGTCATCCAGCAGCCATTGGGAGTGGAGAAATCTAGTAATAAGCTTGAATTTCAGTTTGGGGAGCAGTTTCTTAACATTTGCAGGGAATGGGAGTTTTAAAAGTGTCACAGTGAATATTTATTTCATGAGATAGCCAAGGCTCAGCCTGGGCTATGGGAATCATTTAGTGTGCCTGTCCACTGTTTCTGGAGTCAGGGTCAAACACAGATTGACAGTTTTGCCCACAGCTGAACTTCATTTCTCGCTTTCTTTTTTTCTTTTCTTTCCTTTCTCTCACTACTTTCAATAGAGAAAGAGGGAAAATTTAGTGAATGTAGAGTCCTATTCAATGGAGTGTCGCTATGAAAGTATTATATTCCAGTATGTTCAGAAAATTTTGATGAGTAGACACAGGTCATTTTCATATGCTTTATGAGTTCTAACCACCAATATAATTACCTAATTTCAAAATTCTCTTCGTAGAATCATTTAGTTTGGAAAAGACCTTTAAGATCATCAAGTCCTACCATTCAGCCATCTCTGCCAAGCCCACCACTAAACCATGTCCCAAAGTGCCACATCTACGTGTCTCCAACGTCTACAAATGTCTCCAGGGACAGTGACTTCAGCACTCCCCTGGGCAGCCTGCTCCAAAGATTGACTACCCTTTCAGTGAAGAGATTTTTCCTAATATCCAAAGTAATTCACCCCTGGCACGACTTGAGGCCATTTCCTCTTGTGCTGTAGTTTGTTTCTTGAGAAGAGAGGCCAATTACCACCTTGCCATAGCCTCCCTTCATGTACTTGTAGGGAGTAATTATGTCCCCCAGAGCCTCCTTTTCTCCAGGCTAAACCCCTCCACCTCCCATGGAGCTACCGTTTGTGTTGTAAATCCCAGTACTGAGTAGTTTCTCTGACCTCAAAAGCCATTTTTTTTTAACCCAATATTTTCTGTGTAGTGCCCTGGCAAGGAAGTTTCTGTCCATGCTAAGGGGGTAAAGAGGATTTAGCTGACCAGGAAAATAATCCAGAGCATTCTGTTTTGCTTTTGCCTTTTCATTTGTAAAGTACATCCTAGTTCTTTAGCATTTTTATATTTAGAACAAGTAAAAGACCTTTACAAATAAGTGCAGCAGAGTAGTGTATCATAGCTTCATATAATTTCTATCCTGAAATAAGTCTCAAAGCCACAGAATCCACACTTTTAATTGGCAAGAAAAATCTATCTTATTGCCCAGTGGTCTCCTAATGAGGTGTTAGGCATGGGTAAGTTCTAGGCATGGGTAAAGCCACAAATAGCTGAGTTAAGACCACCACTTCCTTGTGAACAGCCCACTGAACCCAACTTTTTTCTTCTTCTCATGTATTTAATTAGAGTGCTGTGTTTAAGATCTGAATGAAAATTTCCTGTTGTTTCAATAAACTTCTCTGTAATTTTTCCAAAAAGAGAGCCTCTGTGAAAAAATACTGGGTCTTTAAAACTAGATTTTCATTGAGGAACTGAAAGATTACCATCAAAGCTTGGCATTTAAAGTCACTATTCTACTGGCTAAAAATCATCCTAAATAGAAACTCTGGGTTTAGGGAACTGAACTTCTGAAAAGCAATCATTCTCTTGTTCTCCCTCTCTGCCTCCTCTAAGGCTGGAATTTGTTGCTTGACTTTATCATCCACATCTGTAGCACAGCTACAAACAGATGTTTCTCTTTGATTGTCTAATTAATTAACACAACCAAGTTAAACTCAGCTTAATTGTTCTTTTCTGCTATTTAGCTTGAGTATTGCTCCATCTGTTTTCGAGCATGAAGGTCTTCCATGCCCAACAGCTTTTCTCTCCTTTCCTCTTTTAAAGTTTATTAGGGGTTGTAGTTAAGAACATAAAAAGATTCCTTCAAACCAGATATTTTATCCAAATTATTGGTATGTCTGAGAATTTCATCAGAGTAAATAGGAACTTTTTTTTACTTTTAAGTCCTAGACTCTTGGAGTATGTAGCAAATTGTCCTGGTTCTGGCCTGGACAAGGTTAATATTTGCAGTAGCCAGGAGGAGACTTGGCTAGGACCCACAGGTTGTGCTATGCCATCTCACACTAGCTTCCAGGGATGCTGAGAACGTTTAATTATATCAGTCCTAGTGTGTAGTCTATGGTTAACTTCTATCAGTCTTAGTTTGGGGCTTCTTCTTTAAAACGTGTGTAAATAGGGAAATGAATGGAGAAAAAGATTTTCTTGAGCTACTTCACCAGAGTATTTGTGCTATCATGTCATCTTCCCAACACTTTCCCTTTTTTATGCCATGTTGCCTTAATCTTGGGTTCACCTTTATCCTTCCTAAGGTGTGCCAGTCTAGCATTTTGGGGTGGTTTCTCTTGCTTGAGGGACATAATCACCTCTGAAGCCAGGCTTTGTCTTCCTACAGCCACAAAAAGCAACATGCATGACAGCTTCACCCAATATAACCTTTACGTGTTTGCTGCTGACTTTGATTTTGCCGCAGGTGGTTTTGGCTGTGTGGTGCTTAGCTGTCCACCTCAGTTAACCCACAGTCCTGTGTAAAATCCACCAAGTCTTAAACCTATCCTGCTTTGAATCAGGCCAGCACAGATTTGAACCCAAGAAGAAACCAGGCAGTGGTAACTGTGGAGCTGTTTTAAGAAGCCCTTATCACAGGCTTAGCAGTGCTGCATTCAGCTGACAAGGGGGCATGTTCCAAGTAAAGTTGAATGAAAATAGTCCCTCTCTTAAAGGATCTCCACTGAGATTGGATGAAAAACCATCCCCTAAATATACTGGATGTCTTTGTGGTTCAGCAAGGCAGATCATCAACCTTGCAAAAAAAAGAAGGATGTGCAGCCCATTTATTTTCTTTTATTTTTCATCTCAGTCATGAATGTTGTGACTTGTTTGCTTTTCCAGACCTCCGTGGCTTTACAGGCTGTTAAATCTGTTCTTAAGTCCCCTAGAGAGGTGTTTCCAAGAGGAAGAAAAGGAGAAGCAAGAGCAGTGGCCTTCCTTGGATCACTTCACTGTATTCTGGAACAATTTAGGTTTGGAGCGATCCTGGGTGGCAGCTGTGTGGAACAGGGTAAATATTAGAGCAGGTTGTTGGAATGGTGTCCAGGGGAGTGCTGAACATCTCCATGGCTGAGAGTTGTATGGATTCTCTGATACAGACCTTCTTATATAGTTGGAATTAACACTTCCTTTGGAGAAAAAAGTGTATCAGGATTTGCCTGAATGTATTGGGGTCAAAAGAACCTTCATCATCCGGGTGAATTTTTCCACCTCCAAAATCATCAATTAGCTCGTCGGATTTTCACAGCTATTTTCTGCAAGCTCATCATTGTTCTCATTATTTTGCTGTGTTTATTTTCTTCCTGCAAGTTCAACTTTCTTAAGGATGGAGACAATCATTTTAACATCCATACTGTAGGGATGTATGCACCTTTCCATAGCTCCCATAGTACCCTTCCAGTGCAAAAAAAAAAAAAAAAAAAAAAAAAAAAGGACAACTGGCATAGTTTCAGGCTGCAGCATTTATGAGGGGAAAATATCAAGACAAATATTTTTGTCCTCTTTCAGTGCATTCTCAGAAATGTAAACAATTGCACAAAAAAACATCATGGCAGTTGATTGGTTTTGTTTTGTTTGGAATGTGATTAAAGGGTTTGCTGCTCCAGACTTCAACAAAAATTGTGAAATGTTCATTGTTTTGCATAAAGCTGATTGACTGTATTTCATTACATGTGCATAGGACACTGGACATTGGGTTTTTTTCAACAGCAAACAATATTACATTGCTTAATAAAGGACTATTAAGTCTTAATAAAGATATTAGTTGGGACTAACTGCATTTTAAACAGCATATTAAATCACTACAGTGAGCAACTAGATAGAAAATCAGTTTATGACCAACTATTTTCTAAATAATTTAGTGAGAAAATTAATCCTTTCTTATATGAAAATTATCAACTTCTAAAATGTCCTTTGTACACATAAATCTTTAGAATTTTGTGCATAGTGGGTTTAGATTGATAAACTAACATTTTTATTTGTTGCAGAAACTTCTTTCCAGTAATTTTGAGTCTATATTTATGGAATCTATCATTCAGGTGATCAACAAAGCTGAATTCATTTTGTGCTCTCATTTAAGAGGAGCTTTCATCAACTTAGTCTCAATTTCTTCAATGTTCTTGGAACCTGGGCCCTGGAAAACTACTTTAAAAATTCATTTTACTTTCTCCCCTCCATTTTTAGTTAATTTCAGTGATCATGGATGGGAGAAAGAAATTCTACCTGACAACTAAAAATAATAACTTGAGACAGTCCACCCTTAACTCTTTTTTTTTGCCCCTGGGGTTTGTTTGTTTGTTTGTTTGGGTTTTTTGTTTGTTTGGGTTTTTGTTTGTTTGTCTTTGGTGTGTTTTTGATGGGTTTTTTTGTCAGGGGTGGGGTTGTTTGGTTAGTTTCCTATTTGTTTGAGGTTTGGGATTGGGTTTTTTCCTGGATTTCCTGGAGTCAGAAGAGAACATCCTGCCAGTGCAGTCTGGTTGCATCCTTTCTTCTTTGGCAGCGTCCTCAGCGTGTGGCTGTCCTTGAGAATATTTACTTAAGCGTTTACAAATTATGCTTTCTTATTTCACGAACATCCTGCCTGCAATTCAATGACACCTGTTCATATGAAAAGACATTCCAGCAAGCTGAAAATATTAATGAGGTATAGGATTAGTGAAAAAAATGATAAAAATACTCTGGCTTCAAAGTAATTTACAGATACAAGTAGTAGAATAATAAAGAAATATTTTAAACACCAACAAAAATGCTACTGTAGATACAGTTAAAGATTGGGCCACAAACACTGCAAAAAGTCAATTCTGTTTTCTTCTATCTGCTTGTGAGTTTTGCAGACCAGAACTAAGTGGTCAGGGAGTGGTTCCATGGGCTTGTCCTGGCCAAGCCATGACGAGTCAGAACTAACTGTTTTGCATGCCAGAATAGGTGTTTATGTGAACCTTATACAAAATTACAGCACTATGCAATGAATTAAAAGAAAGACATGTAGCATATTTAAAAAACTATCTGTTACAGCACCTTAGTGCTTTTGGGGATAATTTAGTATTTTGCTGTACTTAGATCAGACAGGTGTTTTCAGAGAAAATAAAGAACAAGCCTGAGTGAAATCCAAATATGCCAAATATATATGTTTTGTCCTTAGAAATATGATCTGGATTTTTGTATTTTTTTTAAAATAAGTGAAGGGGAGTGTCTAGAAATTAATTTTGCGACAGGAAGAATAACAGAGCACGGGCATTTTAATAACAAAATAGAGAAAACTATAACAAGTCTTTGGAAAAGTAAGAAGAGCAAGTTGTTTAGAAATCTGACCTTTCATCATCAGCTTTTGGTATCTATTTGCATCCTTTGTGGTGGTCATCTTTTAGATGAATGTTCATCAATCATTCTTATATACAGCCTTATGTCCTATAATTGATTGTCCCCAAACTAATGAAATGGAGTTTCTTTGGATAGAACTATTTAAATTTAACTAACCTATATTCAGGTTTCAGTAGAAGGACAAGAACAATGCATGTTTCAGTTTTGCCATGTTTTCCTTTCCTTACAACATGAATTAGTGGCTGCATTAGGTACAGAGTTTGCCCAGCTAGTGGAAAATGGCAGTGCTGTAGAATCCTCCATATTTATGGCCAGACATTGAGTGTATGTCTGTCCTGCTGACCATAAGTGTGGTCAGCAGGCAATACTAAAAAGCATTTCAGTTGAAATGCTACAGAAGAATATTGACTTTTGAAATACACAATAAAGAATAAAATTTCTCTGTTGAAGGAAATTCAAACCAAAGTAGCATTTTGCACAATGTAAGGGGCATTGCTAACAATGCATTTTAGGAAAGTTTTGTATAAATAATACTTTAATAGTTCCTCCTGTTGTTTAAAAAAACCCAGCACCCAAACATGGCATATAATTGCTTTATTAACAGATTCCTCTTTCTTTTTTTTTTTTTTTCTTTTTTTTTTTCTTTTTTTTTTGTTTAGGAAGAGCCTTTTGTCATGGTGTCTGAAAATGTTCTGGGAAAACCAAAGAAGTACCAAGGCTTCTCAATAGATGTGTTGGAAGCCTTGGCCACTTACCTCGGCTTTAAATATGAAATTTATGTAGCACCGGATCACAAGTATGGGAGTCCTCAGGATGATGGGTCTTGGAACGGCCTGATAGGAGAACTGGTGTTTAAGGTAAGGGCATTAATAATTTACTGAGTATGTATGAAGTATGTTCTGTTTGGAGCAGCCAGTAACCTTTTTTATGGGTAGTTGGTAACACTTTGCTTACCGCACTTTGCCAGCACTTGAACAGTGTGAATTGGATAGCACCGAAAAAGCTGGAAATTATACTTGTTAGGAACTGTTTAAGAAGCAGGGCAATCTCTTTTTTTTTTTTTTTCCAACCAAAGTAAAATCTAAATGTAGTCAAATAATGGGATCCACAGCATCCTAATTAGTTTGGCAAGACCTGACACAAATTACTTGAAAAGGCTGTTCAAAAGAGAAAAAATTGCTGTTGCCGTAATTAGTGATACATTACATAAATAATGTATAGCATTACAAAAATGTTGGTGTGATGAATACATGAAGTATATAATAAACAGAAAATGTTTTATTGATCTATAATAACACATTATGTAGATGTATTAATATATTATCTATTCTGTAATTAATAAACTATTTAGTCTACTTAATTTGACATTAATTGTTCAATATTATATCATAAATAAATTGAACCAAATGCATATGCAACGTTTTCCTCTTCTCTTTTTGTCCATTCCTTGCATCTTATCTGTTTGGAATTTTTCCCATTGGGAAAGAAAAGATTTGGCAGACTCTATTCTGCTGGTGCCTCATTCGTACTGTAAATATATATATAGTATGAATATATGTATTTTGTTTGCTCTTAATTAATGTGTGGGGGTAGCTTTTACAGCTATGTAGCCTGTCACTTGTGCTTCCTTAAAGAACTGCAGTAGATATTCGTGTAAATAACTTAGACATTGGCTATAGAAGTGTTTTTCCAAATGTGCAGGTGGAATTTAATTCATAAACACAAATAAGAGTAAGGAGAACCATGGTCAGGTGCAGGACCCAAGTCTTTCAATAAAAGAAAAGAAAATAATTTTTTAAAAAATTACCCTCCGTGGGTAAAAAGTTACTGATAGGTTTAACCTATTCTGCCTTCCTGAGCAAGCGGGAAGCCTGTTGGAATGGAAAAACCCATCTACTCATTCTGTACCCATATCACCTTTCATACACCTACGTTGTAATACTAAACTGCCTTTGCCATTTCCTTATGTCCTTATGAAGCTGGAAGGTGAAATTATGTGTTCACAATTGGTAAGCTAGACACAGCTAGAAAAGCAGATTTTCTATCACTTTCTGAACCTTAACAACTAAAAATCCCTCATCTAATTTTGAGATGTAACACTACAATGGCCCATTGCTGTATTTTTAACCATTCTTTCTGCCTCTTAATCTGATATTATGCTACACCCTACTCTATACAGTATTCATCAGGCCACTACATAACACAGACTGGAAGGGTCTTAATTCTATATGGTCTGGAAATGGAAGTGGGCCTGGAATGTTTTTAATTTATTTGCAGCAGATGATTGGTAAGGCAGAACTCATAACAACTCAAATGGCCCCAAGGAAAGACATGTATGGCATTCCTGTCCCTTGGCAGGCAGGGATTCAAACATATAGCTCACTGAAGGTGGTAACCACCCAGATCTGTAAATCCATGTCTCAAGTGCAGCAGATTTACCAGGCTGTTAGGATTTTGCTGTAAATGAATCTTCATGGATATGAAATCTTCCTGCACATCTGCAGTGTATGAAGAGTGAATGGAACTGCATTTGGAATTCAAACCCCATGTTTTCCCTATACCATGGCAGTGTATAATTTTTCATCTTCCTTACCGTTATATAATTCATGAGCAGTAAAGGTTCACTGTGTCCTCTCCCATTCTCTGTCCCTCTTAAGGCAAAAGAACCTCTGGGCGACCAGCCAGTGTCTATCTACCCCTCACCAAGTGCAAGCTGTTCTTGAAAGACTGCTTTCTTATTTACTGCAAACTGAGTTCTGCTCCCAGAACTCAAATTTCCATCCGCTTGGCAACTTTATAAGGGGAAGTAAAGGAGCAGAGAATAGTTTTAAATTAAAGGCCTAACCTGTTTGAAACACAGCATTTCCTTGTTTTCCCAACCAAGTTTTACATGACAGTCTGGCCAACAAGTGGAGGAATTCCAGAAGCAGTGGGAGTACTCTTTGCCTGTTGGTGTGTTAGCCAGGAATGAGCTCTGCAAGAGACAAGTCTCACTCAAGGGTAGTGGAAAATAGCTGCTGTCTCTTTTTAAGTGCAAAGAATCATACAACCATTTAGCTTGGAAAAGATCTTTAAGATCATCAAGTCCAACTGCTATCCAGCACTGCCAAGTCAATCACTAAACCGTATCCCAGAGTGCCATGTCTTCTTGTCTTTTCACGCCTGGGAGGGTGACTAAGCCACTTCTCTGGGCTGTCTGTTCCAATGCTTGGCCACCTTTTCAGTGAATGAAGTTTTTCTAACATCTCCTGGCACAATTGGATGCCATTTCTTCTTGTCATATTTCTTGCTACTGGGGAGATCAATCCCCACCTTATTACAGCCAGGAGGTAGTTGCAGAGATCATATCATTGAGGAGGGTCTCTTTGGCCACTCCAGAAGATGTGCCGTATGAAATAGCAGTTGCTGTAGCAACCACATGATTTCTGTGCTCAAGATCAATATTCACTTCTTGCATTAACCATCTTCAGCATGCAGCAGTCTCTGGTGCAGGTCCTGGTATCAGGGAGAGCAGTCCCAGGCTGATCCTGTTTGCAGCAGCCCTGCTGGAGTGGGATGGCAGGGCAGGAGCCCAGCTGTGCCAAGTACATGCGCTGGGCCCACAGCTGGCTTCACAGACATGACATTGTGCCAAGTTCATTCTGTTCCAGCTTTGAAGGCAAGGTTTCTGTTGGCTGCTAAAATAGGAGCTGGAATCAGCAGAACATAGTAAGTGGTCTTTAATTTGAACTTGGAAGCCGATTCAAACTCCCCTCCTTTGATTGTCAGGATTTATATTAGGTACACACTTGGTCCATGCACCTTTTCTAGTCAGAATAAGCTGAATGTAACCCTGCTATACAAAGGTTTCTGTTTGCTAAACACCTGAACCAGGTGGTCTTCAGAGAATAAATGCTCTTGGAGAGAAACACTTGGTGCTCTTGTCCCTCTCCTGTCAAATGACCAGGGCTCTCATTGCATCTTGTAGAGCTTCATCTCACAAACAGGATTAGTTCAGAGAGCAGCAGCCCTCTGTGGAGAGGCTAAAACCATCTCATGGGAGCAGTGCTTTACCACAAATCTTGCTCTTACTGTTAATTACCTGTGTCTTCTCACAGTGACTCCTTTAGTTGCCCTCTATCCAGATTGCCTGAGGGATAAGCCTGTGTGTCAGGCAAGAGAAGTGGCTAATGCCTCTTCTGGGAGAGCACACTAGGCCTTCCAGCATGACTCTGGGCTTTCTGGTGGTACTCACATTCATCAGCCATTGCTTTTCACATCTCACCGTGCTACCTTGATTGCCATAATTTTTTTCCAGTGAGGAGCCATGAGGAAGAAAATAGCATAGGGAAAACAGCCTGATTCCACTTAGGTCCAGCAGAAAAAGAAAAATACATGCTTAATCATTTCTAAGTGAAACTGCAAATCGAGTAGAAGACTCTTATGAGGCTCTTCTTCTATTGCACCTTCTTAACAGAAGTGGTATAAGAAGGGAGAAACCATACAGGGAGGACAAAGTGAGAAGAAAAAATAATAGCTGAGTAAAAGGAGAATTATTTGGATCTATGTGTGTTAAATTGAATCAAAATGTCTCTCTGACTGGTTTTTACATGTCCATGTTAATAACTGCATAATGTGGGACTGCCTTTTATTGCTTCTTGCATTTGTTGAAGCTTGATTTTACATTGAAAACGAATGAAATGAAGGCCTTCACAGGACCACTTAAGAAAAGATTCATTTTTTTTCCCCGTTCTTTCTCATGAACCACAGAAATTGTCAGAAGATTGTATTCCATGTGTGTGAGATGTGCTTGCTACAGCAGTAGTTTAGGGACATTTCAGGGATTTCTAGGTTTTGCTGATAAGCTGGTTCAGTGACACCAGTAGCAATGCTATCAGACCCATTTGGTCATTTCTTTTGGATTTTCTCATTCTGGTTGTTTTCAGTTTTGCAATTTCTCATTGCTCTACAATGGCCTCAGGAGAACTGCTGCTAAGGAAGATAAATATAAAATCCTCCGCAGGTCACACAGAGCAAAATAATGCCCTCTGCTGGTTTTTTTTCAATTTGTTTCAGAAGTCACAGTTTCATTCATGAGAAATGTGTAAAACATATGATGGTTGTTTGATTTTGGCACTGCAAAAGCTTAGTGGAGTGCTGTACATGTTTATAATTCAGATTGGCAGCTATATATCTAAATATTGACATAATTGCATGCATTTGCCTTTCTATCTCAAAAGCACTAAGTGAACCTTTACTTCTTCAAATTGATGTTTTCTCTGATCCAATCTGACATGTTAATGACAAGCATTTAATTTTTTTATCTTCCAATTTTGAAACAAGATGACAGAATCTATATGTAATCAAGGGTGCTCACCATCAGTAAATCAAATACCAAGTGAAGATTAAGCTTGCTTTTGTGCTAAAAGTGTAGTTTTCTGGAAAACCGGTGTTTATGACCCAATTTAGTACGTTAAGAATATGAGTTGCCATAAATCAGTGTAGCCTTTTTTTGTTCTGTTTCTAGGGGAGTGTTGTTGTTTGGGGGGGGGGGGAGGTGTTGTTGTTTTGGGGTTTTTTTTAATAGCTAAACACCAGAGTGCTAAAGAAGTCAGGATTTACCTCTCTCCTTTCTGTTTTTCACTTTACTACCTTTCAAGAAATAAAGACATAGAATCACAGAATGGCTTAAAGATTATCTAGTTCCAACCTCACTGCCATGGACAGGACATCCGTCACTAGACCAGGCTGCTCAGAGCCTTTCCTTGAACACTTCCAGGCATGGGGCATCCACTGCTTCTCTGGGGAACCTGTTCCAGTGTCTCACCACCTTCGCAATAAAGAATTGCTTTCTAATATCTAATCTAAACCTAATCCCTTTCAGTTTGAAGACATTTCTCCCCATCCTGTGACTCCAGGCCATTGTAAAAAAGTCTCTCATCTTTCTTGTAGGCTCCCTTCAGGTACTGGAAGGCTGCAATTAGGTCACCTCAAAGCCTTAATTATATATGTAGCATATAAAGTAGCAAGACATAATTGTCTCACAATTGTTGCTGCAGTACAACAAAGGAAATGCGACCTTTACATTAGCACAATATTGTTCCACTGTCATAGTTGGTTGATAACGGGAGTGGAACCATAATTCTGGGAAATGTGGAGAGACTGCTTCCCAGAGATGCAAATTAGAAGTAGTATTTCCATAGATACCATGGTGTCTCATTTTTTTTCTTTAATTCTCTTCAATGTATTTAATGGAAAATAAAGTGTTTTCCTGTAAAAAGGAGGGGGGAAGCAGAAAAAAAATTCTATTAATCATACAGTCAACTATTATTTGGTAAAGGTATCTTTACTGTTGTATGTTGCTTTTTAGTAGAGAATTTTTAAGCATTTACAACAATGCAATTTGAATGAGAAACTCAGTGATCTAGTATGGTAGGAAAGTATTTTACTAATATGCTGATAATTAATAACCCAGCTAACTTAATAAACAGAGGCTGAGTCTAGTCTCTTTTTTCCCACATGTCCTCCTTTACCCCTAAATTCCTATTTTGCTTTTTGATATATATTCAGGGAAAAAGCCCCAAACAGATGGTATTAATTAAATGCAATCATAATTTCCTGTTTGACAACTATTGGACTCCTATATTTGTAAATTGTTTTTAAAATATATTTCTGTTCACAATTGTGGAAGATAGTTCAAATGCTGGCTGGTTTGCACCTTGCTCATGGAAGCTAGGACTTGATTGTCAGCAGGTGCTATGAATCACTTGTTGAGAAGAAGGTTTGTAATGAGAGGATATGTATGTAATAGTAATGTAACTCAGATAACCTGAACGTTTCCATGGATAATTCTAATTACTGACTGAGTTTTCTGCTGCCCATGGGCAAAGGGCAGTTGAATCATCACTCCCAAAAATTTGTTAGGAAGGGACCTGAAGTGAATTCATGAAGCCATGCTTTCAGCTGTGCTCATCAACACAACTTCACTTATGACACCAGATAATTTAATACACGAATTAAAGCTGAAGCTCTAATTCATAGCTTTTAAGAAAATCGATATTTTCAAACCCTTTTTTTGCCCAAATCATCAGGCTTCCAGTTAGGCTCTGCCACTTTCTCATGCCAATGAACAATCAATATAAAGTGACATTATTTAAACTGAAGTCTTAAGAGCACTGTGATTAGGAGTATGCTTGTGCCATGGGCTGCAGAGTGCTTTGCAGGTCATATTAAAAGAGCCCGATTGATTTACAAAATTTTCTAGTCAGTTTCAGCTGCCATACCTTCCCACTCAATAGTTCAAATCACATATCGAAGGGACTAAGAATTTCTGCCTTCTTTGGGCAAGAAGAAAGAAATTCAAGAGAGTTAATAAAATTTGATTCAGTACTTTCAAATTTTTGTGCTCTCCTCACCCCCTTCCAAAGGATAACACACTGCTTTAGGCAGAACAAAAATGGATTAAATCAAGGTAGTAGGAGTTTAAAATTTTTAAGTGTCTTTTGTCATATTAAAACATCTAGAATTCACAGTCTTATTGCTCAGTATCTGGGCTTTTTAAAATGGTATTCATATGTCTGCTTTAAATAACCTTTCTTGGTTTTAGTGAAGCTCTAACTGTACCTGTAAAAAGTAAAGTAGCACCTGCTGTACTTGTCACTGTTGTCCCTGGAGACCTAATACATACTGTGAAATACAATGATTAGATCAAGAAATGTTACTCATCCTCTTTTCATGTGAAATGTGTTCTTTAAATTACAACAAAAAATGGAAATGGCACAAAGCAAGTCCGGACTAGCTGCAGGACAAGTTTGCATTGCCAGAGGAATTGCTTATCAGGAGGATACAGAGGAATTAATTGTAAAGAAACTGTGTGCAGAATCTGCCTTTCTGTGCTTTAGACTTTGCAGATAAAATTGATGTTTTATGGAATTTCAGGTGCTCCTTGGGTAGTAGCCCTTGGTCCTGATCATCAAATCATGAAAATATTTTATAAATTTGACTCTTATCAGGCAGTTAATTTCCTATGATTGGATCTTCTATGCACAAAATCTGACTTGTGCCGCAGTGGCAGGGAAGGCTTCAGTAAGCCAAGCCAGGGTGACAAAAATGACCAAAAGTAGATTTCCTCCAGGTATTATCTGTGTTTGTAGTATTTTGATTTCTTGGAAAATACCAACAAGGAGAGCTGATGTGCCAAAGTCCACCAAGTGGGGTTTGCTGGCAGAAACTAAGACACGTGGTTGACATACCCTGCTCAAGCTTTAGTGACCTTTCTGTCCTCACATGCTGAAGACTTCGGTCTTGGCATCTGACTCTCCTTAAACTTAGCTGCTATGAATCACAGAGGAACAAAGATCTTTTTCATAGCTCCTACTTAGGCACATTGTTTTTTCTTCCTCTCCTCAGAGAGCTGACATTGGGATCTCTGCCCTGACCATCACCCCCGACAGGGAGAACGTGGTGGACTTCACAACACGCTACATGGACTACTCGGTGGGCGTGCTGCTGCGGAAGGCAGAGAAGACAGTGGACATGTTTGCCTGCCTGGCCCCCTTTGACCTCTCCCTGTGGGCCTGCATTGCAGGCACGGTGCTCTTAGTGGGGCTCCTGGTCTACCTCTTGAACTGGCTCAACCCCCCGCGCCTTCAGATGGGATCCATGACGTCTACAACTCTCTACAACTCCATGTGGTTTGTCTACGGATCCTTTGTGCAACAAGGTAAGACACAGGGAGGTTCTGCCTCCGAGAGAAAACCTGTATATCCTCCCCATAGCCGTAGAGACCTTCCTCTCCCCTGCCTTCCTCCCACAGCCCACAAGGAACTGGGAGCACTGGAAAGCCTTGTGATAAAAGATTTCCTAGATATTTGGCTGCCCTGTATGGGAACCCTGAGAAGTTCAGAGTGCTAGCTTATGATTTTTGTTATTATAGAAAGGTGATTTTCCTCTGAGGAAAAAAAGGTGTTGCTCATCAGTTGCTGGAGAATTATTCAATATTATCAAGTGCCATGTTCTTACCTGGTCAGACAGAGAATGCTGGGATTTGAATTTTGAACTAAGTTTAGACTAGTCAGCAGTGCTAAACGGTCTTACTGTGTCTGATATTCTTTCCTCCCTCCCCTGATTTATTTCAATTTCCCTATAGAATGTTTAGATTCAAGCTTCTCTGGCCTTGCTGATTGCTTTCTCAATCCCATCTAGCATGTGGTATAGCCCAGGCTGGTCCCCAGTTTGGCATATACTGCCAAGTCCTTCACAATCTAACTTCTGGCAGGGTTTTAACCATGCACCCAAAAGATGTCAGGGCCTGCAGATCTTGGTTGGGTATATACTTCTTAGAATTCTGGTCTGCAAGTTTGGGGTTGTAATGCAAAGTGGAATAAGAAAACACAGCTAAATAGAAGAGCAGAGGGGGTTTAGATAATAACTCTCAGCAACAAAACAGAATGAACACCTTCTTGCTTATCCATGCAATTGTTCCCCAGTCACTGCTGGCACTGCAGGTACATGTTTTAATTTCACAGAGCATCTGCTCTAGAGAGAGTCATGGCCACTACAGCCCCAAACTCGCAGACAGTTCTTTGTATTTTAACTTGAATTTGGATGGAACACTGTAGGTAAAGGTGTCATATTTATGTACTACTGGCAGCATGTGGTTTACCATTACATTATTCTTTTTTTCAAAACAGTCAGATGACTTCCATAAAAGCTAAAGGTATCCATGAAAGTAAAGTATGAAACCCCAGGAGTAGAAAAAAAAAAAAGCCAAAATAATGTCACTGTCCAAAAAAAAGAATAAAAGCTTAAGCTGAGACTTTCCACAAGAGAGGTGATTTTAAACACATAAGCATAGAGACATTACTTTAAAAATTACCACTTGCATTGAGCAGTGATGGTCAGCTGAGGAGAGTTGAAGAGAGAGTTTCAGGGGGTTTGTGATTCCTTTTTTTATAAATAAAATCAAATGCTTCAGTGTAGCTGGGACCTGTGGAAGTTTTCTGAATGTTTACGGGTGGGCTTATAAAGCTCTCTTTCTGTCCAAAATATTCCCAGTGTGAGTGTTTAGGGAATCCAGCTGTGAGAGAGCAGTTGGGTCTGTTACAGAACAAGACTCATTACATCTGTCTTCCTGTTAGGTTAGAACTTGTGAATTAGTTTCTTTACTGCATGAATGTGAGTCATTCCACACAGGTTTATTGGCCTGAGCATCCCTGCTGTAGTCCCAACGGGAGTCCCTAAAAGCTTTCTAGGAGACTGCCCAGCTAAGGTTCAGAGGAGGCACAGCTGGTTTAACACATCTCAGTCTGAACAATTGTTATCTGAATTGTTTGCCTCATGTTTATCCAAGGAAGCCTGTGCTGCCTGGTTTCTGGAAATTTCTGAACTCATGGGTCCAGAGTAGTAGCCTACAAGGGAGCCCTTGGATAGATGCTCAGTTAGCTTTAAAAGAAAAGGATTTTTTTGACCAGTCAATGAATATGAGTGCTTAAGGAGGGCTTAGAGAGAAACCTTGAATTCAGCATGAAACTGAGGAAGAAATTAGATGTAAAGAAGGGGGACCGGGTGGCAAAAATAGCAGAATTCAATAGGAAAAAAAAAAAGGGGGGGGGGGGGGCAGGGAGAGAAAGAAAAGGAATTTTTTTGAGCAGGTCTGCACTCCCTGTGGTAAGGGGTGTCACACTTGAGAGACAACTCAGTAAAACCTGCTGGTGGTACAAAGCATCTGAGGGCACCAAAACTGTTGTGCAATTTCAGAAAAAGAAATTCACAGAACTGAGAAGGTGGGAGGAATTATTTACAGAGACACCTTGCCACTCCATCATATGGATTTTCAACACAATTCTATAGAATTCACCAGAATAATGTAAAATATTCACTTGGCTCCTACTGAGTGAGGGAAAGCTGTAGACATGTATCTATAGCTTTGTTCTCCTTCAAACAACAAGCAGAACTGTCCTGAATTAGCTAGAAGGAAAAATGAAGGACATTGAAAAGAGTTTATACATGACACTTACTGACTGATATAAAGACTCAGAAGAACTCAGAAATTCAGTGCAAACAAGTAAGAGATCCATTTATAATGTCAGCCTGTATTTCACATTCACTTTGAATGTAAGAAGAAACTATATTAGCTGAAGCTTTATTGTTTACTAATCCTTGTGACTACAGACAAATGAAAATAATTTTCATTGACAGGGTAACTGGCCATTGTGGTGATTTAGCCTCTGTTTTCATTCATCAGCTCTTCATTCAGCTGAAAAACTGCTGCTTTTATTTGTTTTGGAATTGTAAATCTGTTGCTATTAATTCTGATTGGCAAATCGTAACTGTAGCAGCATGGGGCATTTCAAATACTGTCACGTTCACTTAAGAAATCTTTCAGCAGCGATTTAAAGCATGACGAGGTACTCATTTCTGTTATCAAAACATAGAGCCAGAGATGCTTTTATGCCCTGTGCTGACAGAAGCAAAGCAGCATGAACCGAGGATTGCTTGTGCTTTTGATAGTTCTGGATTCTTTGTTTGGGGCTAGCAAGTGATTTGTGGCATCATCTTCTCTTTCTTTCCTCTAGACAGAGGAAAAATTTGCAGGCATGCAGACTAGCTTCAGAGCTGCCATGGCTCTGAAGACAAGAGCCCTCTGCTGCAAAAATACATGTCATTCTTTAGGGAAACTCATAACCTATTATGATTGAAACAAAGAGCTCATTTCTTCTGAAATAGTTAAAAACTTGGCAGATTTTAGCAAGTAGCTTTAGTTCACTGTGTCCCTTTTTATTTCTGTTCAGCCTTGACTCTGATGTCTTGTTCAAATGCTATTAACAAGTTTTACCCTTTTTCAAGTTTTGAAACACCAAATAAAAATACTGTGTCATTGTCTATAAACATAAGTCAACACATATCAATCCAATGGTTTTTAAGGCAGGTCTATAATTACTGCTATTTGATGTTCATTCACTATTGAGATCAGTCAAAATGATTTACATAATTTTTTTAAGACACATGAGGATAAAGCTGCAATATAACTCAATATGAAGTGTATAAAATGCAAAGGGAGTTTTTTATTCTGTACTCAAGTCTTTCATAATAAAAATAAACTTTTAAAAAGGGCAGGCAGTGCACTGAAATGCTTTGGCTTCCTACCGAATACACCCACTGAATCTGCAATATACTGTGACTACTAAGAAGGCAGAGATTTTTAGGTGATCTTAGCCATACTGCTGTGGATTATATTAAAAGCAAATGCTTTTGATTCTGAAGTCAAAATTCAGGCATGAGTAGTTAAGGTAATATCTGTTGTCTATTCATCTAAAGATGAAGTAAATTCATCAGTTCAGACTGTGGAGGATTGCAGTTGTGTTGAAATTTAGTGTCATGGCTTTAGAATTTTTTCTTTTCCTTTCGCTCATCCTGGAAAACTAAGTGGCTAAAGCTCTGCATTTTGCTTCTTTTGAATATTACCTTTGAAAATTGGACAGAAATCTGGCTCTAGGCAGCCTTGCTTGGGCACAGTGTGTTTGGACAGTCCCTCTCTATTTCAGAGAGTCTGAGGGATGTTTGAATAATGATACATTATGTAGTCTTTGCTCAGCTTTCGTGCTACTCTATACAACCACAGTTTTCCTTCTCTTGAGCTGTGGTTTTGTTGCTACTCCCTCAAATTTTGCCCTTTTTAGAATTTGCCAGTATAGGGAACCTGCCATATAAACTCTCAAAGAAGAAATTTGGGGGTTCTAAAAACTTTACTGAAATCTTCATTGAGATCAAACTAATCGAGTTCCTGCCATAGCCTGATGACTTTTATACTTGCTGAGAACCTAGTTTAATCTCCTGAAGGTTTTCTATTAGCTTCCTATTAGAGGCTCTTGTTACAAAACACTCTAGGGAGCACTCTGTTCTCACCAGTACTGGAGAAAATCAATGATTTAAGAAACAGAAGTTCAAGCCTAAAGTTACTGCCAAGTCTTTTTGTATAATAGATCAGTTTTTGACACAGGTAAAATGCTGCATAATTTTTTTACCAAGGACTTACAGAAGAATGTTTTTGGGGATTTTGTTGAGTAGGCAGCCTCTCAAATTTTGCTTCAGAATTCACTGACGAGCTAACTTAGAAAAATAGATTTCAACTGAATGTTGACAAAATATTGAAGTTCGAGAAAACTACAATGTTTTGTATTTGATAGGAAAGACACCAAAAAAGACTTTGTCTAATCGCACCCTGCTCATTTTGCTTTGAATTTTTCTGCAAGAGAAGGTATTTCTGAATTGGCCTGGCATTATTTTAGATTATGCTGGTAAAGATGCAAGGCTCTGTTTTGTTAGGGTTTGGGGTTGTTTTTTTTGCTATAATAGAAAATAACTTCTAAATGGCTGAATCATTCAAGATTTAATCACTTCTTAGTGATTGCAACAAAACAAACGTTCATTATAGTTTTATGAATAGAATTTGATCATGGGATAATGAGCACTTGAAGTATTAGCTGCAAAAATGTAATTTTCTTCAGAGATCTTAATACACTTGCTTAACCTAGAAAAGTTATGAAATGGATGATGTTAAAGCACCACTAGTGGGCCGTTTCTTTAGCCCCTTATATTTGTTCAAAATGCTGATCACAACTGGAGGTTTTGATTGGTCATCAGTGGTGTCAGTAACGGCCAATTATGCTGATAATACCGGGTAAATGAGCAAATCTTACTGTTTGCCTTGTGTAAATTACATTTCATAGGAGCAGTAAAACAGCCTCCAAGATTCAGCACTTCAAAGTCATTATAATCCTTCTCAGATGGTTAAAGCTGCTCAGAATTCTCAGTCATCTTCCTTCTATTACCACCCAAGGTGTGATACAATCCTCCTGAAAGGCACTGCATGGAGTCTGCTGTTGCTTAATAAATTACTCCATCTTGCTTATCTCACTCTTGGCATATCCCTATCAGCAGGAAACCATTATGCTGTAGCAACATCCTTTCTTAGTGACATTTTCTCTTAATTAACTGTACAACAATCAAATATTTAATATTCAGAGGAAGACTCTAGAATCATTCTGGAAAAGTTCTGTTAGAAATTAATTATATCTTCACATATGATATTTAGTGGCAAGATCTGATTTTTTGAGGGGGGGGCTATGTTTAGAAATACAAACTGGGACTTTTTGGACTGGGACCTAGTTGCTAATTTGGTTTCTGCACCTGATCTGCTGGCTGACCACAGAAACATTATTTAGTATCTTGGATCTCAGCCTTTAGTTTTAAAATGGAGATATTGCCCATCTTCCTTCATAAAAACATATTTTATATCTTCTGATAGAAGGCAAAACTTAAATGCCAGTCTCATTAATTAACAATTTTAATTGCTCTTCAAACTAATGCCAGTCTTGACATATTCATGCAGCAAGGGGAACAGACTTGCTGAGCCTAAAATGCACAGCGCTGAGCTGGGAAAACGAAAAGTCAGATACCAAACATGTTAGGAAACAAACTACATACACCAGCAGACTTATTTGTGGCATGATAGTTCCACCTTAAAGTATAAGCCCCCAAATTCGTATTTTATTTTGATTAAATCTAGACTAGCATATCAGTAAGTGTATTTACCTTCATAAAGTCATCTCTTTGAAATGGGGACCAAAGCTTGGTGGTACCCAAGCTCCTTTTGCGTGTCTCAGTGGTTTGGCCAGCCCTCTTGACAGCATCCAAAAATGTGTACATTCTGGCAATTGTTTCCTGTGTCTCAAATGTATTTGGAAACCACAAATGACCACTGAAACTGACAGCATGTGCTGAGAGTTGTTGTCGTGTATGCAATACACTCTTGTAAGCCTTGGATGTAGCTTTATGTCCTTTCAGAGGTTTGTCTCTTTTTGAAACTGTAACTCCATGCTCCGAGTAAAATGTTCAGTAGTGTGAACATTTGTTTGCAGCAATGTGATACCACCAGTGTGAAACTACCAGGGGATGTTCTTGGATTTTCCCCTAATTTAAAGTTAAGATTCAGGCAGACCTCAGAGGCAGCTTAAATAATGTATTTCTACATCTTCTCTGCATGTGGTTGCTTGAGTAATAGCACTGGGTCTATGAGGCAGTATATTTAGAGATTTTGTGTCTGATATACCGTCTGTGAGGAAGTGAAGAATGAATGGCAGTGTGAAAGCCCCAAAACTACCTTAATTGCCTCGGACTACCTCTGATTGACTGTGAGAAGGCAATGTCTGTCTGGCTATAGTGTAAACCCTGATCAAAACCAAGTAAGGCAAAAGGAAAGTAGAATTGGATGTCATAGCATCTGTCCATCATTCTGTGCTCTTTCAAGAACTTTCTAAGGTGAATATTTTACTGAGAGCAGTTTTTTAAATTGTTGTAATTTCTAATATGACTATATGCTGTAATTGGGTAAAGAATGGATAAATTAAGTTTGGATTAGGTAATCAATTTTGAGTTTTCAGGGTTCACCTGTGTATAATATACATTTAATTGAGGAAACAAGGAAGAACGATGTAGTCGGGAACTGAGTGTTTCTTGTATGAACAAACAATGTAACCCCCATTTTTATCTTCAAAGATGTTTAGAACCTGAAGAGACAAGTCTTACTTGTCCTGCTATTTGATATCGCTGCACAGGAGTTTACACTTAAATTGACAACTTCAGTTGTTTGAGGTAGGGAGGAAGTGAGAAATGAGTTTTAGCTTTATTAAAAATACTCCCCCTCTGCTTGGGATGACAACAGTCATCTGCAAACTATCAGCCTTTTTCAGCTGAGGACCCCCAAGGCGCCAGATAAACATGAGTTTTAGAGAGAACCCGTGGTAGTTTTCTGTTGCTTTTCTGCCCTGTGAGGAGTCCCTCCTCTGCAACAGCTGTGCCAATAGCTGCATCCACCCAGGCAGATCCACTTCACAACATCAACTGGTGGGTAGGTGCCAGGAAAACTGCCTGAAAGCTGTAAAGACAGGAGTAGCAGAGGTTTTCAAGCTGCTGGCACGAAAGTCTCCCTTCTTCAGCAGCTGAGGGATTTTTCCTCAGACTTCTTGTAATATTAAAGCATTTATAAAAGGAGTAAACCAAAATTAATATAGAAAGGAAACAAAAAATGCCATCAAATGATTTTTTAAACTAATCTGTTCCCTTCCCTGATTGTTGAGATGAAGGACCAGTCTCAGCATATATGGTAAAATGAGGGCTGTTGGGGGGGTTTGTGTTTTTTAAAATATAGTCAGCTTCCCAGCATGCAAATTAAGGGGATTACCATAATTATAACAGCATCCTGTTGTAGGAATCTCCTGCTGCTTAATTTTTATCTTTCCACCGTCAGTAGTGGAGGGAGAGATCCTAAAGTAGGACTTCACCTTTTCAGCATTTTTGAAGTTAGTGAGATGGGGCTGGGTTAAAAATGCGCGCTACCTCACCTACCAGGCAAAAGGGAGATGAAGGAACACGGATGGTTTTGACTGAAGTCTTGTCTTCCCCCACACTAGGACAGAGTAAAGGTAGGGATGAAGGGGAAAGAAAGTCATCTGCAAACAGGCTGTTAAGGAACAGTGATAATAAATCTTTTGAGTGGGGTGTTCGTTGTTCGTGCCGATATACTTGCTAATGGAACATTTTTAGCCATAAGCATGTACCTCATTCTTACAATGGCTTCTTTTATTTCCATATCCCCAAAAAAGAAAATCCTCACTATCCTGTAAAGTCAGCTTTGAAGTTGCTTTTCACTTCTGAAAACCCCGACTTGTGATCTTAAGCAGGGTGATAGCTGATTTGCAGTGAAAACCAGGTTATTCGACTTTCAAACATAAGCATTCATATTAGTGATTTTCATCAATAAATGACATTATAGCATTTTTCTCTGTGAAACTTAAAAGGATGAGTGTTTCATTCTGTCCTCTGTCCACTGTTATAATACTACATTAGGTCATCTGAGTTTTAGAGATCATTTTGATAACAACATTGCAGAACGTACCCAAAGTGGAATTTTAGTCTAAATTTTAAAACGTGTTATTTAGGAACATAATTAGAGCTCCTGCACTGGTGATGATTGAATTCTATAAGGTTAGGAGTTCATTGCAGGGAAGCATTCTGAAAATTAAAGGATAACTAGAATTAGTGACATGAAAATTGAACTGAGGTATCCGAGATGCCTGTGATTCACTTGCCTCTGAAGTAGTCAGGGGTCACTCTGTACTGATGGATGCTTGGAAAACTTGGAAGAACAGATTTATATAACAGTTCATAATTCTTTTAAAATTCAAGCAAAACCATATTTTTTAGTGCATAATCCTTTTTTTTAAATTCTCTTCACCCCCAAAAATCTTGAGTCACGGAATTATGTAGAGATAAAAAGATTATGGGGTAAACTACTTGTCAAAAGACATGGGGACTTCACTGGAATTAGTGTTTGTCCTTATGGTTACACTGCATTGTTTTGTATTTTGCTTGGTTCACAGTTCCTCAGTTTCAGCCAAAGGGGACTCTCTCTCTCATATTCATAAAGTCCTCTCTGACAGGCGCTTAGCTAAAGCCACACTTTAATACCTCATTAATGACATTGTTTAGCTTAATGGTAATTTTACGTACAGATGGTCTGTTTTCAGTCCATTGTGCTCAGTTCTTTCTGCTGTCCCTGAAGGTGCTACCTACAGCCCTGTCAGCAGTGTATGGAAAGCCCACACTAAACAAACTGTATGTGAAAGTAACACACACATTATCTCCTTAGCCACTTATGAATATGTACCAGAGATGATAATTGTGGCTGATTGCTTGAGGCTTCACAGCGTTTGAATCCAGCCATTAGTAATTTCGAGATTTGGTCTCAGCATCTCCTGAAATCTGATCTAAACGTTGCCAGTGCGCAAGGTTATTTGTTAAGATCCAGTGCCAATATCCTCTAAAATAATAGCAAGCATACATCACTTTGATGCATTCCCAGTGGCTGCAAATAGCGCCTTTACACAGGCATGCAATCAAGTGTCATCTTAAAAGCACACATCACATCATAGTGCTCCTGAAGAGCATCCCCAGAGGCTCCCTGTGTTTGTTGAAAATGCACATTGTGTTTGTCTCTGTGTGCGTATATTAATAATTATGTTCTGTAAAATTATTGTCCAAAATTGTTTTGAAAGTGACAACAAAGAATTATATGATCAGAGTTTTTTCTTTGGGTTTTTTGTTTTGTTTGGTTTGGTTTTTGTTTGTTTTTGGGTTTTTTTTGCAAAGAGCTTTTGGTAAAAATTACTAGGCTTATTGCAGTTATTTATGATTATGTAATTGAATGGTCCTATATTTGGTAACCCCAAAATTAAATTTGAAACCATGCTAAGTCTTCTAATAAACCAGTGCATTTCAACAGCGTTAATACAGTATATTTTAGCCAATGGATTCATGAGAGGTGGACAGCAAGCCTCAGTTCCAATGTGGTCACAGTTACAGATATCAAAAAATGCACTTTCAGATATCAAGATGTGCAGTGTAAGACTTGTAATTATTCATCTAAGGGCTCCCTGTAACTTCAGCAAATACTAGTAAATGCCTTCATTTTCATTTTAGCTGCAGTCATTGCTCCTCTTTTGTAATAGCAGCAGAAGAGAAAAACAAAATATACTATGCTATGTAATATATTTTCCAGAACTTTTAGAAGCACTGTAAAGGCTACTCATCCCCTCTCTCTCTGATTATGTTGCACAAGTCACTACAATCTATTGGCACTATAATAATGCACACTAATGTTTGTAGCATTTTCTTTTTATCTCTTGTGAAATTCGATTTTCAATTGAAAATGTATTCTGCTAATTCCACAGAAAGACAGAATGTGACCAGTGCAAAATTGTTAATATCTGAAATAAGTCATTAAGCTTCTGGGTCTAGGCCTAAAAGCCAGGAATTGATTCCTATAGGTCTTGAAGATTCATCTTGTAAATACTACATAATGGGAATGAAAATCTGATTAATGTGTTTAATTAAAGCATCAGAGACACCAGGAGAAGCTAGGCCACAGCCATTTGCTGCGTGGTGATACAACACATTTTCCTTCCCAACTCTTGCATTATTGCCACCATTTCAGCAAGATGGGTGGAAAGAAACGATTTATTGTTGTGAAGGGAATTATAAATATATTATAACTAATATGTTATGCTAACATCACTTTAATCAGGTAATTATTAAAGGACTGTTTGGCCTTTAAGGACATTGATTTAATGGGAATTAATTTAATGATTGAACACTGTTTGTGTAACATTATCATTGCTAGTGATGCAGAAAATTGGAATCTCAGCTCAGCTGAAAAGAGTTTAGACTTTTTATTATCATATTAGATACTATTCTGCTGGAATGTAGTTATTAGACCCTTTTTTATACTTTCAGAATATATTTAAATGTTTGGGGTTTATCTAAAAATTTCTGAATAGAAAAAGTGAGTTAAAATTTTTGTCATTGTACTGCTCTCCTTTTTGACAGAGGCTTGAATTTCTGTTTAAAATAGCCTTTTAGAAAGTCCATTTGATTTTGGCTTTGACTTGCTATTGCTTCACCCATAAAACAAATTTTCTCTGTTTTCATTCCCTGCTTTCTTCTCTGCAAATCTGATGATTTTTTTTTTAGGAGGAATAGGGTTTGGCTGATGGAAAAGTTTTGCAACTTTAAAGACGCAGCAGCTTTTAAAAGTAGCAGCAGAGCACAGTTCTATCTAGATAATTCTAAAGCTGAATCCCTGCACTGCCTAGGCACAGCTTTGTGGAAATGGTGAGCATCATAAAAGGAGTGTGTTCAGTACCTTAAGGTTAAGACAAAGTTAAAGCTGACCTTTATAGTTACAACTCCCACTTACCTAAAGGTATGTTGTCTCTGGATGCCCTCCTTGGTTTTCCCTTAGGACCGCTATTGTCACAAATTATTTTTCATCTTCCTAGTGCCTCTAACTGCTGTTGTATATAAATTAGACCCAGGGAGAAAAGGGGAGCATGTAGTGAAGTGCTGCGTCTGACAGACTGCTGCAAATAGATTAATTTTCAAACAGAATTTTACTCCAGGTTGTCTGACAGTTCCTGCTGTATCCTGGCAGAACTTTCCAAGGGAGCCTGGTGGCCAAATGATCAGCTCTCTGTCACTAGAATGAAGCTGTTACAGTAGACACTGCAAGTTAGGTAGCCTGATACTTGAGGACTGATAGAAAAAAAAAATTCGTAATAGACATAGAAGAGACTTAAACTTACAACCCCAGTAGGTTACTAATCCAGTGGTGAGCAATGCTGTAGCAGGCTGAAATGCTTTTCACTGGGTAGCACTGACCCTTTCCTTGATGCTAGAGGATTTTCTAGCTTCAGAGGGGATATTTTCAAGGAACATGACTGAAGAACTTGTATTTTAAGCAAAATAGTTTGTGAGCAGGCATTTTGAAAATCTTTTGGATATTTCTATTTGTCTATCAGGTCACATGTCAGGGCCCTCTGATCAGATTTATGAGATGGGTTCTCTGGGCTGTAACTTGATGAAGGTTTTTGTGGAACTGCCAATGGTCCTTGATTAGTGCCAGCATTTGAAATCTCAGCATGGGCAATCTTTTCCTATTAATGAGAAAACAGAGCTGAGCAATGAGCCTTAGTATGTGAGTCAAGTGCCAAAGGCACATTCAAACAGATACACAGCAGTAGCAAGTAAAGGATTTTCAGAGGGAGTTTTCAAGATATGAAATGTAGCTTGGAGGTGCCTGCTGGCCAACAGTAACAGAGGGTGACAAGGTAGCGTGTTCCAATCTCTCTCTCAGATTGGAACTGCCTCATGCCTGGCCGCCTTGGTAGGAGGCTGGGGGAAGCCTACATCTGCCCCCACAAGGTTGTGCATATACCTTCGGGTTAGCTGGCTTCCAGAGCTGCTGAGAAGGATCTTTAGCATGTATAAGATGCAGCTTCTCAAACTCCTTCACAGATTTCAGATAACTAGAAGTGATTTGAAAGAAGCCTGAAGGAGAGGAATGATAGTTTCGGATTTTCTCCCTGTCACATAAAGGGGAGAAATAAATGAGGAGAGCTTTTTTTTTGTGCATCATTGCTTCCCTTCTGGGAGTGCAATGAGGGCAGTGCTTCCCACCCAGCTGAAAGAAAACAATCTTTCAGGGAGAAAATGTAATGAGATTAGTCAGGGGATCATTACACTAACAGCAACAAATGGCAAGAGTAAGTGATTGTTTAGTTCAGAAATAAGACATTAAGGGGCAAAAAAATTAATCAGAGCCCCAAAAGACAAAGTGAATGCATTCCTTAATTGCCTATAGACCATCAGGAGAAATCTGAATAATAAACAAGAACAGTTACTTATACAGAATTGATCTTCATGGTGTTTCTGAAATCTAGTAGAAACACTTGGAAAGATTGCAAGTCAGATGGACAAGGTGGGCTAAAGGGGAAAAAGGTGTCACTGTGTCAAAATGGCATTAGGTATTTCAGAGGTTGAGAACTTGGAAAGAACTGATCTTGGTTTTTTTCTGTGTCAGTGTGCTAATGGCTGGAGCACAAAAGGAGATGGGAGAAAGTGACTGCTGCAGGCCACCAAATAACACTGGAGTGGAGGACGGTTGGCTTCTGTAGAGCATCTCTGTAATGCGTAAGGGAAAATGTGAGGTGGAAGAGGGGCAGTCAGGCTGAGTGGTGTGTGTTTCAAGCCTCCAGCTGCCCATGCTGAAGTATCTGGAATGCACATGTAAAGCATAATGAAAAGAAAAGGAACACTGATTGCACCAAAGTGTTGAATGCTACAAGCTTCAGAGAAAAAATGACATGGGGAGAAAGTGTGCACAGAGGTGAGGCAGAGCTGAGAAAAACAGGAAGGAGGGCACTGAAAACTTTATTAGGAGATACAGAAACCTTAATGATATTGGTGCATTAGGTGAAAGTGATACTATTCAAAATTGTTATGCCAGAAAGGCAATAAATATTTCTCTTCTGTGCTTGTGAAAAAGCAAAGTAAATAATTTCTGTGTAGTGGAGGTTAAATGGTAGCTACTACCATAACACAGTTTCAAATCAGAAAATTCAAACAAACTTCACCCAAGCATTTATGAGAATTTGCTGTGTAGCTTCCAAAATTTCTGTTTGCTGACTTGAATCTTAGAACATTGGGCAGGTTTTAGAAAGATGACCAAAAAAAAAATATTGTAAACCTAAAGACCAAACTGAACCTTCAATTCAGTTGAAGATTCATCTTAATATCTTGATGTAACAAGATGAAAGACATAACAAATATAAACAGGCACTTAAGGATTTCAAAAGATATAATCATTTAAAAAGTCTTTGCATGACTTTTACTATTTTATTTTAAAAAAAGAAAACTTTATCTTTGGGATTTGATGGAAACTTTTATAATCACTTTGATAAATTAAAAAAAAAAAAGAAGGATCCCTTTCAATTATACTACATCCAATGAACTCACAGAACAGTTCCTAATGTATCTGGATTATTTTCACAGTATAGTCATAATACATAGATGCAGTGCTCTCTCTTCAGGAAGTAAAGACCTGAAGAAATGTTTCATGTGTGAAGCAAGATATCTGAATGTCTCTTTTCATATGTAATTTTTTTTTTTAATCACTACATTTTGATACAAACGAAATGCTACAGGAGGAACAGGTGGTGTGGTGCGCAAAAACTGTCGCTGGCTCTCAAACTTCTCCACACCTTGTAACACCTGGCTGCCAGCCCTGCTTCATGATCACTTCCTTCTCCACTCCCAATCCCCTGCAATCTGCCAATACGCGCAAGGATAGGGAATTCAGCCACTGATTGACAAGCTTATTTGGAAGGCATTACCAATTTAAGGAGTTGTATTCTCCTGTAGAATAATTCGTCATGCCTGCTGTGGTCAATGGGTGTTAACTTCAGCACAAAATGGAGTATTACAAGCTCAGGTTGTGGCATGCCACCTTAAATGTAATAGATGAATACATTCAAAGTTCAAGGAAGAATGGAGAAGGATACATAAAAAAATGAAAATAAGGGAAGAAAAATTCATGATGAGAGATTTCCCGACAACTTCCAAGCCGCATTTTCTTCACAGCTGGTAGAAATAGGTATAGGCTTCATTGACTGTAAAATATTTTTTTTTGTCCTATACTGAATTGAACATTTCCAATTGAAAGTGGGAGAGATTTTATATTATCAAGAAAGTTTTTAACAGAACAATGGCAATAGCTAATGCTCTGAAAGGTTCTGCCTTTGAAGAGCTCTGCTTTGCAGAGTTTTGCAAAGATCACAGAGCTCAGTCAAACTTTAGGTTTTGTTTCTTGTGGCAAAAAAAAAAGGCGGAAATATGAAATACCTTTTCCTCTTTGTTAATGCAAACTACTTCCCTTACATGCACTCTCTGTTAATGTCCCTTTCACAAATGAGACATACATTGATCTGAACTGTTTGCAACAGGCATCTGCACTTCTTTATGGAAATTGCAGATGCACAGCTTAATTGATGTGACTGTTCTAGCAAGCTAAAGGCTAAATTGCAGCCAACTTCCAAGTCCTTTGTGCTTTTTTACCAAAGGCCAATAATTCACTGAATGTGGACAGAATTTTTGTAAGAAAAAGCAGAATCAAAATCTGTCCCCAGATAACCCACCCTATTATTTCTTCACCTTCCTTTTCCAAGCACAGTTGATATTCTTACTTTTAATTTTGATAGTATTACAGTTCCTCAACAAAACAGTCACTATTAACATATTTTTCATGGTGCCTTAAATTATCTGGAGAACTCCTTGCACAGAAATTCAGTTCACTGCAGTTTTTCTTCAGGCAAACAATTGACAAATCCCTGAGAACAAAATGTTTGGAAAAAGAGCCTATGCATTTGAATTCTTCAAATTTAGTCCAGAATTATAAAATACCAAGATCTTACCAGGCTGTGATCCTGAATTTCCCTGTTTTGCCCATTTGTCCTGTGTTTTCATTCCTCCTTCTTGCCTGTACTTCTCTCTTGTGATTTTTGACATGAAGAAACCTTTAAACTGAATACTAAATAGGTAAAATAATTTTTAAAGTAAAAATATGTATGGTCATTTTATAGTTTCACATTTTATCTTCTAGGTTGGTTTTTATCCTGATATTTAAGTCTGTCGTAATTATGAATTATGTTGTTTGCATTATCAAGACAATGGATTCTTTTTCTTGCCTCCTATTTAGCTTGAAGCACTTGGAAAGAAACAGGAATAAACAGAAATTTATAAGATAAGTTGCAGTCTAAGCCTGTCATCTGAACTAGGCCAGCATTAAAATGATCTAGGATTGATGAAGGAGAGCTGCATTAGATGAGAGTGGGAGGACTAAAAGTAATTTCTTTCACTGTGGCTTCTACAGGAATTCAGCTTTTTCAGAAAACTCCCAGTAAGATTGATTTCTCAAGTTCAGTTTACTCTGGAAAATATCTTTCCCTTCCTGCACATGCAGGCTGCAAAAATTTAAAGGCAGATTAGATTTTTCTAAGTGATTTTAGCACCCATCACATGTCAGATGAATTACACTGGGAGCTGTAGCCACAACATAGGTGATAAACAGGTAGTGGAATTTTGTGCTGCATTATAACCTACTGTGGGTGTATTGGAAAGGCCACAATAAATATAACATAGTCTCTGCATTCCTTTGAGATCTGTCTCTTAAGGTGACAAAGCAACTCCAGGACTGCTGTCTTCTGTGATTTCCATTTGTTTCATGAGTGGGGATCAGTACTTTAAAGCACTGCTCATCATGCCCCAACAGCAGTGTTTTCACTGTAACCACAACCAGTGTGCTGACCTCCACTGGCGAATTTTGCTATAGGAATGAGATGTCAGATTTCTCGCTGGTCATCAACATGTGTCTGCATTGCACAGGTGGCCCCCTTGGCCATCAGGGGTTAGTAAGACTTGCTGGTATGATAGGAAAGACAACAGCAGGTGAAGATTTGTCCCATGCTCTTGGCTCCCTCCTGCTTTGCACTGTGTGTCCTGTGTGTAACCTCTTTTAACTAGAACATGGCGTGATCCATAAAGATGTCAACGCACTTGGAACTCATCCTAGATCGTGGAAAGCAGGGCTCAGGGAGGTTTGCATGTCTGTCCCTCCTGCACACTCCCTATTAATTAATCAAAGACGAGAATAGTGTCTTTTAGGTCTGTAGCTCTCTGTCCTGGTGATGTTAATGGAGAAGTAGTAATTGTTGCTCTCCTGAGCGACTTTGCACTCTCCTGCACTGAGAAAATGTGGATTGGGACCAAAAGGAAACTTCAGAAAGTTTTATCCCCAGAAACAAAATTGGGGAGAACGAAGAGGTTTTTTAAGGTGAACTGTCATGGTGCAGGAAGTGTTTTAGCAAAGAGTACAATGGAACAAGACTGTGTCACATTAAGTCTCCTACTAGATGCCAACAAAATGACACCAGTAAAAGATCTCCTTTGGTTTCTGTTTCTTTTCTTCTTTTACTGGGAAAGGTGGATTACCCCGCATGTTCTGCTTAAAAAAAAGTCACTCACCTATGCAGTTGTAGTGTCAGCCCTGCTTTTAGAAATTATGGTTTAAGAAGCCTCAGTGCAAGAATTGTTAGAGGAGTGAGGAATTGTTTTGATATGTGTTTATTGTACGTGTACTTCAATACAAGCTTTGTTGTCAAGCTTCATTTATTGAGTGCTGGTATTCAAGGTACAACTGTGAATTGGGAACAAGGCTTCACAAACACCTGGAGGAAATAAAAGCACTTGGACTAAGCAGCATTCGTGGGTTTTAAAGTCTATTTTTAACACGAGAGGGAAAAGGAAAAAGTAATAGTGAACAGTGGGGACAACCTTACTGAAGTATGGGAAAGCTGTATGGAGAGTAGGGAATGCTGTGGCTGAGGGGTCTGCTGTGGCTTTCATGTTCACTTGATGCACACCATCCTCTCTTGAACCAGAAGGCAGGTGTGTGAGTTTCAATGGTCCTCTCTCTTCTGACATTTAACTTCAAAAATGTGAGAACTTAAGAGTTTTACTCATTAAGCTGAAAAATGGAAGTGCGAGGATATCCAAAACATCATTGGCTTCTTCTCAATCACAGTGGCCATTTCAATTAAGTGTGAAGATTATCTGCAGGGATTGGCACCTGAAAGGTAAAAGGACAAATAGCCTTTTCTGATATATTAATATAATTGCTCTTTTCATTTCATTAAAAAAAATTAAATTAAGTATTTCAAAGACATTGCAAAAACTGTTGTAAAGTAAAAGTAATTTAAAATTTATGCAGCAGAGAAACTCAGATCTTCAGATGTTGAAGTTAGTGTTCATCTTCAATAATCCTTAGACTGAAATAATATCTCCCAAACTGATCAGTAGATTCTTACTTCAGACAATTACATGGCACCTTGGAAATAAAAGAAAACTTGTTTCAAGCTATGCAGGTCTAACAGATTTTGTCTGTCAATTCTGGAATTCTCAAAAGGCAAAGGATTTCAGTGTTCATATTCCAAAAGTATAAATGAATGAAATCGATTATTATTTCACGCATGGTACAATTCCACATCACAGATGCAGGAAAAAGGTTTCAAATTTGTATGGCAATGTGGAGTTCCCAGTGTTTTGTATAGGTAAGAAAAATTCTGAATAAAGCACTAAGAGGATCCTTAATAGACCACACTGATTAAACATCCAGTTTCAGTACATAAGTGAAAATTATTTGTTCTTTGAATGGGAATAATTGTAATTTGTATTCCCTTAAACCTACTTGCTGTGGAAACATTAAGGCGTTTTTACATAAGTACCAAACAAACTACCTACAGATGATTGAATTGGTAACAAATTGCTTTTGCAAATCCCAGGCATTGTACCATCATAAGATTTTGCATAGGAGAAAGCTACCTCAAAAATAATATCAGCTTCTCAAATTGCTCATTGTAGAGGGAGAGGAAAAGGATGAACATCTTGAGCAGTTGACTGTGGGTGTTTTCTGCATTCACCTATCCCCCCTTAGTTACTTGTAGCTGTGACAAAACATACTGTAGACAAAGGAGGGATTCTAAAAAATCAACATTTTCCTTCGTCTAAAAGTCTGAGATTGATTTATTTTTTAAACAGAAAGAGCTCTTGCCAATACTCCAAACTAGTGTGTTTTGGGCAGCTATTTGAATAAAAACTGCTGCTTTTCATGGCTTGCATTACTAGGGTCTTGTCACACAATCGATAGTTTGCAGCTCATCCTGGGAGGCTTAATTGCTGCTTATGTTCTGTTTAAATGGCAGTTGGATTTTAAAGGAAAGCAACTATAGGAACGCAAAGCAATGTTTGCTTTCTTCTTCAGTACGTGTGATTTTTCTTTCCTTCATGTCCAACTTCACTTGCAGCAAGTTGTTCACATACATATGGTTCTCACGAGCATCTGCCTGCCCTACAGAACTGTGAAAAGTAATTGTGTTTTGATGGGATTTTTTGACTTTATGTTCCCCAGAATGAAAGAAAAACTTAATTAAGGTTTGTAGATAAGATCTTTAAGGAAAGAACATTGTAAGAATTTACTTTGGCTGCTTTTGTTCTGAGATCTGGAAGTCTTATTTCCATTACTGGACAGGACTGGCAGATGAACTGCAATTAAAGGCACAATAGCAAAAGAGATTAAACACAGGAATGACAACTGACAGGAATGACAGTGTGGGCTTCCTTCAGTGCTTTTTTTTGCATAGAAAGTGCAGCTCCAAATTCTGCTCAGTTCACTGAAGCACCAGTTTTTAATGAACTGCTATACACTGTTAACCTTAGGGTCTAGTTATCCTGAGTGATACACAAGCATTCCTCTGCCAAATGAAAACTCTTGCTTTTCTTTCTTCCCCACAGGAGGAGAGGTTCCATACACAACCCTGGCAACCCGACTGATGATGGGAGCCTGGTGGCTTTTTGCTTTGATTGTCATCTCCTCCTACACGGCCAACCTAGCAGCTTTCCTCACCATCACACGCATTGAGAACTCCATCCAGTAAGTTGATAAAGAATGATTCAAGGGAAAGGAGGGTGAACATAAATATACATGTAGAGGGGTATAAATGTTCTACTTAAATGTGAGAACAGGAATAAATTTTTATCCTCCTGAGGAGTAGTTGGAAAGTTAGAAAAATAACAATATACCATGGACTGTCGCTCTCCCTGGAGACGCTTTGTTTTTAGGGGTGGAATTGTTGGCCTCTAGCTTTTCCCTGTGGCAGACATACATATGTCTGCTTGCACACGTACGTATTTTGAAAGAAGCAATTGAGTTTGAGATGACCACACAGTATCAGTGTTTGAAATAGGAAAGTATAAATTGCTGCTGTGTTCTCCAGCTCTGCTTTCCATTCAGATGTATTCCACAATGCTTGCATTCTGACGCTTTGGTCAGTAAGAACCCAGTAATTCTTCCATGTATGGGGAGCTCAAAGCTGACTTCACCCATTCTTGCCAAGGCAGAGATGTGTTGACAGCAACAGTAACAAACTCACTTGTAGTCATCTTTGCTCCTTCTGCTCCCAGGAGCTCTCTTGCTGCATAAGCAGATCATGTCGTTTTCCTTTTTCCATCTATTCATTCCATTGCTTCATGCCTCCCAAAAGTGAATGGCCTGGTCTTCTCCTGTCTCTTTTATGGTGAACTCTTTCTGTCACACCTGCCAGTCTTTTTCTGAAGATCATGTTATCCTTCCATACCACAGGAACCTTTCTAGGTCTCATACCCTCTCTCCCTCCCCTTTTGTACTCTAGTATCCTCTTCTTCAGATAGCTACATGCTGAGTTGTCCTTGCTCCCATTGCTCCAGTGACATCCTTCACCTTCAAATGCTCACTCCTGGGTCAAAGCAGAGACTAGAAAACACAGTGAAGCATTAGCTAGCCAAGCACTGTGAGGGACAGCTGGCTGATTTTTCATAGCAGGTTAATCTTGAGCCTACAAGTCTGTGAAAGTATGTGAGAGTGATAAAATTACCCTTTCCTATATATCCTTCTTTGCAAAAATCACAGAGGGACTTTAAAGCAGAGAGGCACATTTTACTGTATTTCTTCCTTCAGAAAGGTAAGAACTTAACCGTCAAGTCAGGCTCGACGCTGACCTTAGGGAAAATTCTGTTTTCCCAGTCCAGTCATTGATTTAAGTCCCTGACTTGTGTGTATCATCACCTAAGGTCTTTCTGCCTCTAGTTCAGCTGCTTTCAAAATCTCTCTGAAATTCCCCTTGAGACAGTGAGCCACTGTCACAGACTGAGCAGGGGGAGCCTGGGCCTCCTGTGAATTTGCGGGTCACTGCGTGCCAGCAGTCACTGTGCTTGCACAAAGGTACTTCTCTAGGTGAGGATTTTCTGTGTGCTAAAAGCAATCCGGGCTTTCACACAGGCTGATAGACATCTGCAATAGCAGACAAATTTCATTTGCAATTGAAGCCCAAGCTGGACCTCAGAGCAGAAGCAGTACTTAACTTTGAGTGCATTGTTATGTCCTGACTCTTGGATGATGGAGGTAAAGGGAGAAGTTGGTCTTCCACGGACCAAATTGCCCAGGCTTTTACCAGTCCTTACATTCCAAATTCGAAATTTTCTATGGTTGTTATCCTTTCTTTCTGAGGTAAGAACCGCACCACTTTCTTCTGTTAGAGGGCTCCGTACTCTTATGACAAAGATATATATAATAGACTAATGTTATGAGAAAATGAGACAATCACTCCCCTGATACAGTTATATTTCCAGTTAAATGAAGTTACCATTTTCTTTTGTGTTCTGAATAACAGATTTTGAGATGATGCAATGCTGCCAGGGTATTTTGACACAACCCAGCCATTTGACTCTAGTCTCAATTATAATCCCTTCAAAACTTGTATGGGAGTAAAATGATATTCTGTGTCAAGGCTTGTCAACATTGATATTTTGAGGGAAGTTGATTTATTTATTTTTTTGAGTTTAAAACATTTAAATTTGACTAAGGACTGTGCAGCATGGGATTTTATACATACAAAATAAATTATAATGATATATTCACTCATTCAGTTTGTCCTTACAAGAATGAAATATGCGTCTGGATTTTGCATTGAAATCATGTCCCTTCTAGTTTTGAAGTAGTCCAGAAAAATGTTAAAGTTGCAGACAAATGTCTGTATTTTCTTATGATGTGCAAAAAAGAATAAAATATACCTAAACTATAATTTTATCATCTTCGGCTTTTTCTTGAAGTTTATTATGATGTCACAGGAAAAGCCTCAGTGGAATTTTGAGGTTATTATGTACAGTTGGGACTACACTGGTCTTTGTGCTGTATTATTTATGGGCAGAGTCACTGAAAATGTTTTATTCAGTAGAAAATGTTGCAGCTGGAAAGCTCCTGGAATGAAAGAACAGACATTTTTCAACAGCACTTCTATCTCAAAAATAGAGTAATTAGATGTGTTTAGTATCCATTAGGGAATGAAGTTATTCTAACTATGGTATGAGTATAAAACTTTAGTTTACAAAACTGACAAAATTGGAATTTAAGCCAACACATAAGAGAGAGAATGTTTATTTATCATGCTGAATTACTGCAAAGTGGAAAACATGAATAAGCAATAAAGAAAAAAGCTGATGCTCCTTTTTTGATTTCTTTTTTAACAGTTCAAATTGTACCTTGGGGAGCCTTCAAGGCCAGAATGGAAATGAGTATAAGCATTTAAAAAAATAATCCAGATTCTGCCAGTAGTGCTTGTCACCTTTAGACAAGTCAGAAAAAGAGAAAGAAATTTAAGTCAGTTGGTTTGCACGGATATAAAAAGTAGTTAATAGTTTTTCATTTCAGATTTTCAGCTAGCATCAGATATTACGGTGTGTCATTGTAGGTATGGTCCTTCTGATATCTTTTACAAAAGATAGGAGGATTCAAGCAGCCCACAGCACATTACATTTCCATTAAACATTTGGTAGTTACTGCATTTCAGCTTTTGGATATGAAGCTAGTTTGTGTTCAGAGCTCCTGCAGCTTCCCCGGCTCAGTTGGTGTGAAGGCTGGGCCATTCGTTCTAGTCAATGCCTCGTGGTATCCAGAGCTCTATTTTTAGAGCAAAGTGTGCAAAATTTTTTAGTCCATCCACTAAGGAGGAGCCTTAGAAACAAATGTTCCCTTTCTCTGTAGAGTTTCAAAGTAGATCTTTGCTGTATGGCATGCTGTATGTATCTTCACTTGATGGCATTTGTGCTCCGCCTAAATGTTTAATTTGAATCAAATTTTGCAATTTTTAAATTAATTTAGAGAAACTAGAAGAAAGAGAATGAGTGTTAAATCTTCTTTTCCAGATAAATGGCTACTCTTAATACCTTTGGGAGCTCAGCTTTTCACCTTCTGCCTACACGCAATATCAAGAGCAGAGGCACTCAAGTTCTAAAGTAGTTCCTGGATGCATCTTTTGTTCACACTTGACCCACATTGCAGATGACATTTAAATCAAGACAGTCAGCATTCCAAATGCCAAAACACTGTGGCAGCAAAGCATAATTTCTCTGTGTTTTAGATCTTCGGATCGCTTTCTCAAATGTAACATAAATTAATAGTAATTAGGAGTGTCTTTTCCTGGTAAATGCCAAATAAATGTGGAGGTCCTGAGCTATTTCTAGGAGGTGCTTATGTTCTGAACTTCATCACTGAGCCAGTGTTGACATTATTATGTTTTATGATTCCTTTAGGACCAAATTAGAGTCCACTGGCAGAGATTGGTTTTATTCAAATCACTTCACCGTTTTTCTGGATTAGGAGAGGATGTCACCACCTTCTTATGGGCACTGACGTTTTGCAGGCAGGTTGTGGGAGTGGGGTGAACAAAGAAGAAGTTAAAGGATTTGACTTTTGAAAGCCTGATGTTAGGTGGTTTCAGCTTTAATCCACTTCTAAAATGTGGAAGCTTAAGAGTTTAGATTGTACATGTTGTGGGGGAAAGTGTGCATCTTTTGTCTTCTGTAAAATCAGTTCACATTATGTTCTCCATCTTATAACAAGTGTGTCTTGTTTGATAGGTGAGACCTCTGCCTCCAAAAATGGAGACGTAGTGGGAAAACAGGTCTTTCTTTCTTAGCCATTCTTTTCACAACATTTTGCTAAACCATGATTCACTTGAAGCTAAGAAGTCTTCTAAGTTTTATACAGCTGTGTGCAACTGACTACAGGAGTTCTGCAAGGGGGTTGCACAGAATACAGTAATTAGATATTGCCCAATGCATGTCCATTAATCTTTTCTTAGATTTCTTTTCTGGTTCAGCCTGCAGGTTTTTATTTAAATATTACGGGTTTCTGCCACAGCTCACCCTGACAACAGTCAGGTGACAACAGTCAAATCCCTTGGCTTAATGTGCCCTATTGCCTAACCCTAAATCTGCTTCTGAATTAGTCCTTACTGTCCTAGGAAAAAAAAACCCAACCAACCAGACAAATGAACAAAATACCCCACAAAAGCACTGGAAAGCTTTATCTGAATTAGTCATAAATAAAGACTTCGGTGTAGACCATGACATTGGTTGTTTTTTGCTGAAAATTTAGTAACTAGTTCTTACAGACAGCTCGATGCAGCCCTCAAGTCTAGCACAGCTAGCCTGAATTGATCTATAACCCAGGTTTACAAGAACACATTGATGCCCAAGTCTCTGACCTCACTGGTATTTTATCACCTAAAAAGAAATTTAGTTACTTCTTTACAAAGCTGACTTTTTGCTTTTCAACGTTTTTCTGAGTACTTTTTTAACACTTTTGGCTGACATATGTGAACATGTTACCAATTCTGAGTCTAGGATTTGAATTGATAGAAAAGGGTATGCTTTGGAGAAAGAAACATATCCAAATCCTACTATGTTCTTTTTTTTTTTTTTAGCTGGAGGCAGAGATAATTTTTTAAATTGAAAAGTAACTGATTTGTGCTAAGCCATAAAATGAAAGTGACCTGACAACTGCTGCCTGATAAAGGCATAGAATACTAAACAAAATCAACAAATGCTGAAAAATACATATATCTGTTAATAACTCTTCCTCAAATGACTCAATTCCACCTCAGAATAGCCCTATTAGCCTAGTTAATTTGGGATAATATTGATGCTGGGATAATATTGGTATTATCCCAGTAATTGAAATGAGAAAAAAACTTGCCATAAAGGCCATACATATTTTTTCCCCACAGTGCTGCATGAGTGATAGACAAAACTAAGCTGAATGACCTGACTGCGTGGTCACTTCTCTAGTAGCAGAATTTTTCTATAAACAAACTCAGTTAAAGGTATTTTATTTTTTAACCATTTTTTCAACTTTTCAATTTTAACAAAATTTTCAACTCTTACATCTGCTTTTTTATGTTTTTAAAGAATTTTTATCATTTGTTACCTCATTGCTTTTAAACTAGATATTCAAAGAGAAAAAAAGTTTTAAAATGTGAAATTATCATTTGCTTACTCATGCTAATGAATGCTTTTCTTTGCAGATAATTCATCTGAGAACTATAAAAAAATTACATTTCAGTGTAGGTAATGGAATCAGGATTGGGGCATCAAAGGATCCCTTGTAGGAATTAATTAGCTTGACAAATGCTTTTTCCTTATTTTGAGATCTGGTGTGGCAGTTGTGTGGTGAAATTGTGGGACTGGAAAAGAGTGAGGCTGAGAATTTACGTGTCCACTAAATCCATCTGTCTGAAAAGAGAATGAGTTGTTTAATCCAGGAACAGAGGTGCACCAGCCAATGTGTAACCTATAAACCAGGCTGGAGGCAAAGCAATTTTAAGACTTCTTTCTTCTGTAAAGGAACCTCAGTGGTTTAATAACTCTACCAGTTCTCTCAAAGTTTGTCATTTCTCTTTGTTTTGCTGTATTTTGTATTGTTGTAGCTTCTAGGTTAAGTATCTCAGCAATATTCTGCAGAGTTATTAAACAAACAGCTTCTGAAGGAGGTCATAGATATTATGATCCCGTTTTACATGTTAGTGTGAGGGGAGGGAGTCACTGACGTGTGATAGATCTTTGCTGTATTTGCAGCTTGTCTGTGCAGCAGTATATACACATGTACACCTCCAAGGCTCCCAAACTTCCTTCTTGCTCCTCAGGTGAACCAGAACTTTGGGTTTACTGCCAACAACAGCGTTTAGCACATCCATAGAGTTTACACTTACATTTGTCTTGCTTTTGTCCTCTTGTCATTATTTTCTCAGTGTGGAACCTCACCTGCAACTGTGAGAAGATGCAAGTAGGGCAGCTGAGAGGCATCCTGCATTTTAGGATAGCACATCTAACAGTGAGGCACTGCAGACTCTAGTTAATGCCAGACATGGCAACTACAACATGCCTTCCTGAAGGCACTGACATAATTCTTCTCCTTGTTATTTCCCTGCGGGTGGTGCCTTTGTCTGTGATAGCCCACTTGCTTCTCAGCCTGTTTGCTTCCCATACCTGACTGTACTACACTTCAAGATTAATAGCTCATGTCTTGTGCTGGTTTGCCCTTCTGAAAATAACAAAGTTGCTTTTATAAGCACAAGATATACAGAGGAGCTCTTTTTCTTCTGTGCTGTTTTTAACTGATTTGTGGCAGCAGCTACACCTGTCAATTGTGTCCTGCTTAGCAATAATATATCCAAAAAGTGCTTTGTGGCTTGCTATATAAGAAATTATACGGCTATACAGAGTCTTGTAAAGTAATGATTGCGATTTTACTAAGTGTTGTCATTAGAAATTGCAGACTGGATAAATACTTTTCTAGTATGACAAATAACAATTACAGAACATTGCAGTATGCATCTCGTGACAGCTCACTGCACTGCTGAGTGCTGCCAGCTGATTACAGGAATGTACTGGCGGCAGCAGCAGTAACAGAATGGATGAATACAGTATGCTGTATTTATCTAGTGCCTTTCATCAGTGATGCTTTTAAAAGACAGACAGTCAGTCAGCACTTTGCACAGCATTTTGCCTAGTGGTAAAATAAGGAGAAGCTCTCAGAAGGCCCACTGCTGCCTAGCAGGGTGCCTTTCTGCCGAGCTGTGCTCAGCCTGGTTGTTGCAGGGTTTTATTCATCCCCAGGTACAGAGCTTTGTATTTGTCCTTGCTGAATTTCACAACCCATTCCTTCAGCCTTTCTAGGCCCATCTGAACTTCAGCCTCTCCTTGGGCAGGTGGCTGCTGGCTCCATGTCATCTGCAAATTTGACAGGAGAGTGCTTGCTTACCTCCTCCAAGTCATTGGTAAAGACATGTCCCAGCTTAGACCTCTGGGGGGTACCTGTTAGCAGCCTGCAGGTGGGATATGCTGCGAGCATGACAATCCTATCAGGAATTTATCACATCCGCTTTGTCACACAACTGTACCTAATGACCTCCTTTGGATACAAGAATATTGTGGGAGGCAGATAGGCAGGCTGCCTTGCTAAAGTTAAGGTAAACTATGTCAGTGTCTCTAGTCTTGTCCACAAATGAAGTCATTTTAGAGTAGGAGGCAACCAGACTGGTCCACATGACTTACTTTTGGTGAGTCAATGTTGGATGCTGCCAGTTGGCTGCTTCTCCTTCATGTGCTCAGAAATGTGCTGGGAGGACTCACTCCATGAGGTTGGACAACCAGCAGTATTTCCATGAATCATCTTTTTTCACTTTCCTAATATATTCTGGATATTTTCTTGCTTCTGTAGCAAGGAATCTCCCTTAGCCTCCTTCACCTTGCAAAAAATCAAAGCAGGTGACTTTGCAAGGACATGTGCCAGCTTTCTGGACACATTCTGACTTCTATGGATCTAGTGATTCCAATCAATCTCTGCCTTGTCTGGTTGGGATTTACCTGACCACCAGTAGATCATTGTTTGTTGCCTTCTTGAACCCTGCCTGTAGTCACAAAAGCCTGGGAGACCTTGGTGAGGGAGAGTGAGGAATGCAGGCGTTGAGCACCTCAGCTTTAGCTGTGGCTGCTGTCCCATTCCACAGGGTCACACTCTTCTTGTTCAGTTCTGCAAAAGCTGTTCTTGTTACCCTTGAAGTCCCTTGAGAGCATACACTCTGACTAAATATTTATAATGCTACCCAGAGTTGCTAGGAAATGTTTCTGAACTCCTCCTTTGAAGATCGTTCATGCTTCCACCGTCTGTATGTGGCTTGGTGAGAGGAAGTTCTTTTTGAAATTCTTGGGAGTTTTTCCATAATTTCAAAGTGTAAGAGATGAGTGACTTGCTTTCCCTGGAGAAACCTACCTGGTGGCCATGTCTAGACTTCAGGACTGACCTTTAAAATAGTATTAATGCTTATTTCAGGATGTTTATTAAACTTAAGCACATGACCTAAGTAGCTTACTTTCATAATTCCCCTGACTGCCACTTTTTAAAGTATTTACTGCTTTCCTTTTGCTCACTGGCTGTAAGGAAGTTTTGCATTTTGTTTACAGCTCAGCCATTTTGTATTTAATCTTTCAGAACTCATAGGTGTTTATCTGGACTTGATATTTTTTAATATTCAGTTGCAAACTAACCACGGTACTTATTGTCCTGATGCCTTAGTCTACCAGGGTCTCATATTTTTCCTCATAGAACAGGGCATGTCTTGGTCCTCTGGTAGAAGACCAATACACTTGGTTTCAGGAAATGTTACATGTAGCATCTAACCCTCACTTTGAGGGGTTTTAACACCTTCAATTATTCACTCCTCACAATTACATTTATCCCTTCCTTATAATTACTATATGTTATCCGACTAGAATTTAGCTCTTGGTCCATGTTTTTCTAAGCCCATATGTCTAAACTTCAGAGGATTTCTTTTTCTTACGTAATATCTAAACCCTTGCCATTGATCTGTACTGATTTCTTCTTTCCCTTCTTTCTGTTTTGTTCATGGCATACATACCCTGTGAGGCGTCATTACTGTTTTCTTCAGTGCCATCCTCACAACACCTAAGAATTTCATTTTCCCAACCCCCACCCCATGGGGCCATTTTCACTAGCCTTCATATTTGCATTTTTTAGAAATACAGCTTAGAATTTGATGAGTTTCCTACATTGCTGTTTGCATTTTCTGTGTCTGCAATAAGATTTCACAATTTGCTGTTGCTTTCTTTAAGACAGCATTGAGCTCCTTGATTGTCCTTATGTGTCATCCACTAGATTTGTGCAGTTTATACACAGTTAATTTGTGCTGGGAAAGCTGTAATGGGTTTTAAGCAGTAGACATATTGCAGTAGTTACTTTGAAATTTTAATGAGTGCCATTAAAGAATCAAAGGTACGGGAGAGCAATTCTACAGGAAAGGAAAATAAAGGCCAAGAGGTAAGGAAACTTTGTATGGTTCTAATATACAATTTTTAAGTTCAAAGCAAGTTTGGTTGATCAAACCCCTTTGGGGATGCTTTAGAAACTTCTAAAATGTTTTATTTCTTTAGTTTATAGAGAAGGATAGATAGATAACACACAAAGCTGAACAAATCTATTAGACTAAATAACATGAACTGTGATAATGTGAAAATATGATGAAAAAGCAGTTCATGAAAGTACCATGGAAATATTCTTATTGCTGAAAATAATTCAGGATGCGACCTATGAGATGGATGCACATTCAGTGCAGGAACACCCCCACCAAGCTGCCCTGCACAGTGCAAGCCTGGAGCACACAGAGGTGCTCACGCCAGGTGCTCTGGGCTGGATTTCATGAGTTCTAGTGCTGCCACCAGCTCCCCACAGCAGAGTCTGTGTTTGCCCTGTAGGCAGGTACCCAACTTCTGTAGAATTCCAGCCCTCCCTGCCTCTCCCTGGCCCCTGCTCACAGGGGCTTGGCATTTCCCAACATCCTCTTACTCCTTCTGTTCTTTTTTCATCCATTTTCACTTTTTCAACCCCTTCCTTTCTCTTCATATTCCTCTTTGTGTCTTAAATCATGAAAACAATTTTTCAGTCTTGCTTTATCTTTTAAGAAAAAAAAAGGGGGGGAGGAAAAAAAAAAACAACAGAAGAACATGTCGTGACACTGGTCTTCTTCTGTGTTGCCCTTTGTTTGCCTGCAGCTCCTTCCTCTTGAAGATGTGGATTAAAGTCTCCCGTGTCTCTTTTCCTTCCCCAACAATTAAGGTCTCTCCAGGATCTCTCAAGGCAGACGGATATTCCCTATGGCACCGTGCTGGACTCGGCAGTGTATGAGCATGTGCGGGTGAAAGGGATGAACCCCTTCGAGAGGGACAGCATGTATTCCCAGATGTGGAGGATGATCAACAGGAGCAACGGCTCAGAGAACAACGTCCTGGAGTCCACTGCAGGCATTCAGAAGGTACTTGCACGCTCCCTTCATGCTTTCCTTTGGATATGCTCCATGGTACTCCACTTTTGCTTAGCTGTTGCTTCTAGCTGGGAGGGACACATTTGCACCCAGGCAGTGATCATGCCTGGAATCAATTCCTGAAAGCCCATTGCACTGGCACGGAGGATTGGGAATTCTCAGGTTTGTGGCATTGAATAGCATTTTAATATGTAAGTGCCTAGACTGTGTGCTCCAAAAAGTATTTACAGGTGTTTTTATAGGAGATGACTGTATTTGTAAGGGTGAAAAATGGGAATAGGAACACTGGACTCAGAACCCCAGAATACAAGACATTGATTATCTTTTTTTGGTAGTCTCCTGACTCTGAAAATCACGGCTTTCTGTTGTAGCTCTGGGTCATGTTTGTTTTGAGAGAGGAAGGCAGGAATGGATGATCTGACTTTAAAGAGTCTCACAAATACATTCTGTAGTAGGTTTAGCCATGGAAAAACACAGCTAGTTTTGAGAGGCATCCTTGTGAATGCAGTAGTTCCCTCCCAAATTCTGGCTGACAGCTGGAGCTTTTATAGAAACACCAGTCCATGAAATTCAGTATAAGAGTCAATATAGGTTAATGAGTGACTGTATACAAGCTTTTCCCCTACCATTCTATCTTTATATTCAGACTTCTAAATCAAATCAAAGAAATTTCATATTTTGCTGACTTTATTTTAAACTTCAGTATGTGACTATTTCTTACAGAAAATATCCATGAATTGTGTGTTCACATTCTCATAACCTTGATTTAGAGACTTCTGGAAATCCAGATGAACTCTGCTTTTTTGTCTCCACCAAAATCCATTGGCCAGGAAAACCTGAAATTTCTGATGTTCGCACTCCAGGTAGTAACAAGAGAAAAGAGTATGTTAAGAAGAATGATTAAATTGCTGGTGAGCTCTTGATAATAAAAGAACTAAAAAATAAAAAAGATTATTTGGATTTTTAAAATCCTCAATCCAATCTCTGGATAGCCAAGATCATATTTTCTCTTCTGAAAAACTAAACAGCATAAAAGAAGAGGCAGGAGAGGTCCTGGGGAACTGCACTTTTGAAACCCTTTTAGATAAAGTCATAAGCTGAAAGAGAAAAAAAAAAAGGTTTGAAGATTTATTGGCTAGAGGAAATTGCTTTTTTTTTTGAGAGAACATATTTTAGCTCAGTTTGTAAGTGGCTGATAAAGATGGGATTTGCCTTTTGTATATATATATAAAAAACCCCGAAACCAGGAACGTTCCCTCCTTCTGGTTTCCCTTCCCAAGTTATAAAATGAGTTTCAGAAGGATCAAAAACTAGAGTACATCAAACACAGCTGTGCTCACTAACAGCTTTTAGCTTGGAAAACCAAACAAATTGTATATCCTGCTGGCAGGTAATTCCAGATTACAGTCATTGAGTTTCCATTCCTGGAAACATGGCAGTTGCTGTCCTAAAACCTACAAAACCAGTAACATCCAAGTTCTTAATTTCCCATGCTTTTGCAGAATAGGCAAATGATCATGTCGAAAAACTGAGTTGTGTCAAGTGAGCAAGCCAGCCACCCTCCAGTTTTAGAAAATCTGTGGTCTTAGGCCTGATGCTGATGAAGGTACACATCTACCTGTGGGTGCACAGTTTCTCCCCTTCCTTCAATTTACAGGAAGAAATGACACAGAAAAAGATTATTTGCCAGGTGCTGTTCATCAGAAGCTTTTGGAAGTTGTAGTTTGCCTGCCTGGGAAGAAAGCTACATGAAGAAAATAATGTTAAAAGCTAATCTTAGGCAAGGAAAACTAATATTTTAAAAGGTATCTGGTAAAAGGTGGAGATTATGATCTCTGTAACACATTTCAAAAAATCAAAATATTTCAGAAAGAATTCATGGGTCCCCTGGGCCTATTTATATGCTTCATGATGCTCTTCAGGGTCTTTAATGAATTTAACTGGCCACATCAGAGCTATTAACCTGATTACAACCCTGGGCAAGATACACGAACAGGTCTTCCTCTGCGCCTCATTTTGTTTCCCCCTTTCATCAGCACTAAAGCATGACTGAAGAGCATTTTGTCCAGGCTCTGCAAAAGCATCACCTCAGCAAACCTTCCTGGAGTCACCAGTGAGACAGCAGAGACTTAGTGAGTGCTCCAAACAGGGACAGGGAAAGTGACTTCCACTCAGCTGAATAATGACCATGAAGGGATTGGTATAGGAGGGACCACCACTGGAGAGAGGTGTGCAGGGATGCAGTGGGCACTCCCATCTTTATCAGCACCCCTTGCTGCACCTCCTCAGAGGTTAAATGAGGTTTGCTAGGAGCTTTCACAGAAGAAGCTTCCCAAAATATTTTTGTAAAATCCTAAAAGTTCTTTAGTTTTATCTTGCTTTTATTCTGACAGCTCCAGTGGAGCTGGCACTATTTTATTGTGAGGCAAGTACCAGTGTAATGCTAATGTATATATAAACAGGGGGAAGAGGAGAGTGGCCAACCACTGATTCACTCAGTGCCTCACCCCTCTCACTCAGCAGGATTGCGTGCTTGCTGTACCAGTGTCTTTGTGTGGAGTGGCACCTGTGTGAGTGCAAATACAATACAGCCAAATGACAGTGATTGCACAGTCACACTTTAAATCAGGCATTCTGCTGCTTTGACCCGCTTTTCCTGGCAGGAGGGCAGGGCAGGCAAGAGAAATAAGATGGGAAGATCATGCCATTGTAAGTTTTCAGGTTTTGATATTTATTGGTCCTGTTCCTCTCATAAATCAGGTGCATGCATATCACCGTGTGTGCTCCTATTCCATCCATAGTGAACAGCTATAAATACCACAGGTCCAGCTAGAGAGCAGCTGGATAGATTTACCCTGAAGAGAGAGCAATTTTAAATACCTCAGACAGGAGACAGCCTGAAAAGCACTGGCACTTTAGATATTTTCTTCCACCTATTGTCTCTTCCTTTCTCAAAAGGTAGCAAAAAGCTGTTGAAGGTCTGAATTTAAGGTAGGAAAGCACTCAGTTGTTTGTCTTCCTGCACTGTCAAATGAAAATGGATGGGGTGGTAGCTGTATTTTTATATAAGCCTGGATCATTCTGGAGAATATTCACTTTTATCTTCCCTTTTTCTTTATTATTCCTGAGTGTTTCATGTGTCTCAAATTGATTTTCCTTTTTTTTGCATAGGTTATGAAATATGCATCTCATTCTGTCCTAGGAATCTCTGTTTTTGCGGAAGTTATTTATTCAGAGAGGATTTACAGAGGCCCAAGTCATGCCTGCTTAAACATTCATTGAGGACTCCAAGAAAAATCATCTAGGCTTAAAGATATCACATTACATACCTCTTTATGTCTTCTTAAAAAGCACATTACCCTGCTTAATCCTTTACAAGCACCACAGGCTTTCCTATCCTTGGAACTATTCCCATTTAAAATATAATGAAGCGCTTCTATTGTGGCCCTGTCTGCTCTTTCTTCCCTGGAGTATAATAGTGGCTAATGCCCTATCCTACCCACCTTGTTCCTCTGAACATGATACCATAGCCTACAGCATCTTCATTTCTCTCAGTAGTACAGAGTGGAAAATTCCTTTCCCAGGCAGAATCTGAATGTGGTTGAAAGCTCTTCTGTCTATTTAACTCTATCTGCAAAATATTTAGCTGCTAGGAAACTTGTGAATTATTGTCAGGTGAAATAATGCTTCTGGATGGTGCATTAAGAGAGACTCCGTGTAGGTTCACAGTACTTTCTTTTCGACTTGCTCACAGTATCAAAAGGAATTTGGTCTCGAGATTTGAATTTTCTTGTGATCCTAATTGCAATGCCAGTGGAAGCATGTGAACCCATTTATTTTCCCTGGACACTGTGGATGGCAATTTTACCCTCCTGAAAATACTGTAATAGTAAAAATATTTATGAATAGACCATAACAAAGCTCTGCTAAGGTCATTTGTATGGGGAAGAAAGGGATAATAACACTTTGCAATTCTGTGCTAGAACAAATTGTTAATGACTGACCACGGATATGCCTAATTTGTTTTCAGCAGTAGCAACATCACGAAGACTTATCTTGATGGGCCAAAACTCCTCCTGAATTAATTAATTATCCTGATATACTGATACGCCATCGGAATTGCCATTCTTGTGACAGATTTACTGATTGCACCACAAAAAAATCTAGTTAATGTATGGTAGTCCACACATCTTTGTTGTGAACATTTCTGGCCATGGAGTATCCCAATAAAAAGACACTGAAACCAAAAGAGAACCAAGACAGACTACATCCAGTACATTCAGTATCTTTTTGGGATCCTGGATGTGCACCATGATTCAGTAGTTTGGCAGTGGCTAAGCAAAGGATAGGAAGCAGAAGAGGTGAGAGCATATAAAAATTCTGGGACAGTTCTCCTGTGTATCTCAATTCATGACCAGGAGATCAGCTGCCCTGTGCAGGTGTTGGTTAGAAGGGTAATTAACAACCCAGACATCAGTTCCCTGATCCCCCTCTGCCTCTGGAGCTGATGCTTCTTGATCAGATGAGATGTTGTGTGTCTGCTCTATGAGTAATAAGGTTGACAAGTATCCTTAAGACCTTGATGTGTTCAATCCCACAGCTGAAGGTGCAGTTTGTCTGCTTTTCTATTACTGCCTCCCGCACAGTCCATGATTTGGAACTGACAGGTGCCTTGCAGTACCAAAGCCACTGACTGCCCTTACTTTGTATGATCATGGATGGTCTGGCTTCCCCGCCCCAACCCCCCTATAATTCTATGTATCTTTACTGCCATATCTGGGGCTTTAAAAAACTTGCAGTAGTGATAAAATTTAGAATCCTGACCAGAAGGCACTACAAACACAGTGTGGCGTTACTTTCAGGCATTATCAAAAGGCTAATAGTTATCTGGGTTAGCTCAGGAGCTCAGCGTGTTTGGGAAGTACAATAACTGGTCTGTGACAGTTAACAGAGCATGAAGCAGATTCTGTGCATAGCTTTAAAAACTAAATGCAAAACTTTTCCTACTACCACATTTTCCCAGAATTCAAGATATGTTTAACAAAAGGCTTGCTCTGCCTTACCAACACTTCTGAGTGTATAATAAAGTCTGATGTAACTTTGAATTTATAGAGAGTTTTCACTGGTTTTATCTAGAGTAGAACACCTATAAAAGTTATTTTCTGCAGAGTTGGGCTTTATTCAAAAGAATGAGTAAGTCAAAATCGAAGTTAGCCTACATATCAAGAAATGAATCTACAAGGACATGTGATCATTCAGCAACTAAGCAAGCAATCTATTGCTGTATTCCTTTGTCTCCAAAGTTTTCTGGAAGGTTTATCTGAGTTCATCTTCTCCTGTTTCATCTTACGTGCTACTGAATGTACCTCACCCTTTTTGCTCTCCCTGAAATGCCACCCAAGTTACTCCTGACTTCTGTTCAAAGGTCAGTCTGCGTACGCTCCAGTCACTTTAACAACCTCAGATGTCACTGACTGCTGTCCTGCTGTAGTGCTGTGCCGTTCTACCCCTCATGTAGAGGGAAGGCAAAGTGTCTTTCCTTGCTCTCTCTCTTGTCTAAGTTTTTTTTGAGAACTTTCCAGAGCTGTTCTGAAATTTTTGTGGGCCATCCTACATCCAGGACCATAGTCTTTTCTATCTATAACTTATCCCTGTCTCTTAAGTCCAAACAAATTGGCTTCACAGACAACTTGAAGTTTCTCTTCTGTTGATCCGAGCTGAGCTTCTTTCATCTGAAATAAAATTTGTGTTTTCCTTTGCTGTCTGTTCATGTCTGACCACTAACTTAGTTCAATGTAAAGTCTACAGAAGCTGACTTCATCATCTTAAATTTTCTTTTTATTGCTGGTGTGTCTAGTTAAGTCTTACCAATTTATTTTCCATAACATGTCTCTGATTTACCCATACAACCTCCAGCCTGTCACTTCAGTAGTTTCCATTGTCATTTTCTTGGACCTCTATAAAGAATTCTTTTTGCATTTAGTTCCATTGGAAATGCTCCTGGGTTTAAAAAAAAAAAAATTAAAAAAAAAAAATAAAAAAGTTGCCTTGACTTTCAAGGCCTTTCATGGTGAATTCTGACTCTCCCTGCAGCTTTCTCATTTCTGAACTGGAAATCATTTGTGTGAGCTTCCAGCGCAACTCCTTTTTCAAGCAAAGTATCTTTTTGCTTTATCTAAGGACCCTTCTGTAAGGTATGTTTTCCCTCAAGACAGTAGTCATGTCTTTCCTTCAAACTCCTTAACGCTCCCCTTTGTTATTACACTAACAAAAACCTTGACAACCAGGCCTCTGGTGTGTTGTGATCGCTACCCATCAGCTGAGCAGCTCTGTTTTGTTGCTTCTTTATGCTCTTTCCCTCCCTTTGGTTTATTTCATAGCTGCCAAATCAGAGGGGAGAGAGGAACACACACGATAATCATCTAAATACTGGCATAGATGGGATGTGGGGGAAACCAAAGAACTGCTGTACCCCAGAATAAACTAAGTTAATGAACACCACCATTATCAGATGAGTAGTATTTCTCTAAAAACAGCCTCTCTGTGTCTGACCTTTCAGCCTTCATCCTCAAAGGAGAGCTACAGCCTAACTTCAAAAGATGAGCATGGGAACTAAAAGTTCTTAACAATCTGATACAATATAAAAAAAGAGGGGGAAAATAAGATTTTATTGGGCAATTGCTCCTTGTTATTTCTCGGCTTCTTCAGATTCAATGGTGCCAGCTATGTATTTCTTTTGAATGTTCTCACTGATTAACAACAAAATCATTGCAATAATCTCAGAGGCAGTTTTCTAATCTTGAAATTCTCTACTTGTTTTCAGATGCTTGTCTGCCTGAAAACTTGGTTATTTAGGGCTCTGCCCACAGATATATCCCATCTTCTGTTCAAAGATAATTCTCTCTTGAAGTCTTGCTTTACCTTGTTCTGTCAATGGCTATAAATATACCCTCATCATGTGTAACTTGAGGTGTCTAATTTAGGTGTCCAAGTTTCTTTCTTTGCTGTTGTAGGCAGGCAATTTTCTTCTCTGGAGAGTGGTCAGGAGTGCCTAAGATGGCAACCTATTTTTCTTAGTGGCTTACTTTGTACAGTACCTGCCAAACTAAGATCATATTCCGTGACTAGAAATGGCAATAAAAACAAGAAAAAGCAAAATGCACTCTGAGGAACAAATTTGGCTTCAGTCCTGTAGAATTGCATTTTGCAGAGAGCTGAGTCCAGACTTTTCAGCTGGAGAAAGGACACATGACAGCTCTTTGAGGAGTGAGCATGGGATGGGGGAGTGGGCCCCATCTTTCATCCTGGTAGACAAATGCAAAGCTCAGTACTTCACACCATAGCCTGTGTCTAACCCTGTAGTCATCTTTTTAATAGGGCAAAATAGTCCAGAGAGGAAAACTGATTCCTTTGTGAGTGGAGATTTCACTTTGGTTTTCTTATGTAGAGCTGGACTAATTAAGATGGACTCATGAGCAAAATGTCCGGAGTGCATCCCTGCCCCGATGGCAGGAGCACAGCTCTGTAGGAGTGTAGGGGCAGCTGCCACTGCAGTGGCCCAGAGTGCACTGCCAACCTTTTGGTCTAAAATAATCCTCAGGCACATGCAAAAAGTAGAACTTTTTTGTGTGTTAGTCAAACTAATTGTGTGTGAAATAGGCCTCAGTCTCCAGCTGTTGAGGTAACAAATAGGAGTTTGGGTTTGATTGGTTGGTTGGTTGGTTGGTTGGGGGTTTTTGTTATTTCTGGAGAACTTTGGATGTGTCTGATGGGTAGGGAAGGTGGGAACACTACACTCTGATGGTGAGTGTACCTTCACCACCACATGTGGAGTAACTGCTTGTGGGCTTCCTGTGTAAGGGCTTTGTATCTTTTCGTGCCTTTTTCTGGTGCTGAGCATTTTGGGAATTGCTGCCAGACTGGTTTGTATCCCCATTTGCTTCCATGGCCCTATCACTCACATCTGAATACCATAATCCTAAGCATTATACATGGCAGACTTAAAATTTCTGAATAACTAAGCAGCATGAATGCTGCTTTCATTTGCATTGGCAGGTGATTAATTGTAGAAATTCTGAGTTCTGTCCTGAAGCTGGGATTTTTATGGGATCAAAAATTTTGGAAGGTATCAGGGAATAAGAAAACTGACAATTAGGAAATAATTTAAGAAAAAGGGTGTATTTTCAGTCAGTGGTTGTAAAATCTGAGCATGAGCATGTCAGGATAATGATCACAGGAAAATTTTTTTGCTAGTATTATTTGTTGCCTAATTTTTCTGAGTTGGCCACCCTCTGTTAAGAAGGCACCTGGTAGAAAAGATGGTATAAACAGAAAAGGATGCTGAACCCACCCCTACAAATGAGGAGCTTAGTTTGTTCATATTCACATCTAACAGAGCAATGCTGTTGTCATGTTCCATAAAAGAAAAGGTTTGTGAGCATTTAGTAGGTGATGAGTGCATTTATTATGCATTAGCATGGGAGAGGTCTGAAAGAAAAACAGCTCTCCTGGGTGCTGTTACAAACCATCTCCTGAGTAACACACAGGATTTATTAAAGAGTACCAGACTGGAAATGTCTTCACATATACATTTGTAGCAAAATGGGAGTTCTGCTGCATGTTGCTCTCTCAATTTAAACCAAAGTTTATCTGCTGCAGGGGCCAGGGAGAGTTTGGGAGATGTGGGTTCTTTGGGGCAGAAAGATACTGAGGGGTCAATTTTGTGAATTCTCAGTTGTTACTTGGGCTCTGCTGCTAGAGTGATATTGGTTCTGGTGTGGCATCTTACAGTGAAAACTTGCTGGATACATATAATAAAAAAGCAATGCAAGGAAATTTTTGGTAGACAATAAATGTTTGTAACTTTTTCCAACCCATAAATCTACCTCCAATGCTATTGCTAAAGTTTTATGTGCTACCTTCTCAGGCTCTTCAATCTATGGCATTGCCTCAGCAGAAAAGGTTATGACCAACAGCTTTAAATGACCAAAAACTCTATGATGAGGGATGAGCAAGTTGTGCTGAGGTGCCTCAGTGCAGTGAACCTCCTCCTGGGTCAGCAGCTTGTGGAGGGATATTCCCTTCTTTGGATTTTTCAGTAGCATATACCTTGCTTTTTATTTAACCAGAGGGACTCCTGATGGAAGTTACAAACTTCCAGGCATGTTTTCCTAGTCTGGTCACATCAGATATGGGTCATGTCTGTGCAATGTGTAGGGAAGCAAAGCTTGGGAATGGCAAACTGTCCTCCTTGAAGTTATTCTTTTACTTCTTCAAGTCATTTCTTGCAGACATTTTCCTCTTTCCATAGGAAATAGCGTGACAAAAGATTTGAATTTGTGCAGTCTAATCTAAATCTAGTTCCAGATCCCTTTTTAAAAAGCATCAGTGGAAAATTTCTGTCAGAAATTGCTAAATTATTTTGCATTCTTGTTATCCTAAGAAGGAAGAACTCTACAAAATGCCTGACAAAGAAGAGTCGTTTGGCATTTGGAACACTTGTTTGGCTACAGGGAGCATGCAAGTTATCAGGCGTCTGTTATTCTGGTCCTGTAAGCGCTTATTTCTCCATCTTATCTCCATTAACTTAGTGCTTTACCTACAGAGGTTCTATAACATTTCTGGGTTCATAAGGATTAATGACACCACTCTCCCAAGAGTGTCTGGGGACTACAGAGACTCCTACACAGCTCCAGCAACCTCTGCTTGCTCTTTTCCTTCTGAATTCTCACTTCACTTTGTTTCCTCCCTCTTACTTTTTCATTTGTCTGCTTTTTGACCCTCTGTCCCTTCTGTTTGGATAACAGCTACTCCAACTTTACCCCAGCCCTCTAATTCCTTTCTTCTTTGAACCCTTCACCTCTCCACAGTGTTACACATCCCCTTTATTATCCCCATTGGCTTACAATGTTTCACTGTTGATCTGTGCAACAATTTCCATTTGCAATCAGATGAAGCATTCCCAAACTCCGACTGTCACTGTGAAGCCCAATTGCAGGCTCATAGAGTGGTGGGCTGCTCTGGGGATGTATTCCACACAGGGAGGGAAATGCAGGCTCTGTCTCATGATCAGTGGATGGAGGCAGGAGACCACACCCTTGCTCCAGGCACAGAACTCGGTAGTGTATTCGCTTTCTTGCTTAAATGTTTCCAGCTATTATTTTTGTGTATTAACATATTTTAATAATACCCAAAAAACTTTGTGATGCATTAACAAATGCAAATGATGGGATTGAATGTCAGGTTGTTTAAAGGATATATGCAACAGAAAAGAGAGATGAATAGAAATAATGAGAGAGTGCGTTTTATACATCCCCTATGTTCCAGCCTTAAAGCATGACTTTGTGAGGCTGCAAGTCTAAAATCATGAGAAGCATAAGAAGTAGCAGAGGGATCTTGTCTCATGTTTTTCAAGCTGCCATACCAATCATTCATAGAACAGTTTTGATAGCTGTAAGTAATTTCTGTTCAACAACTTGTTACTAAACAAACAAAATATTTGTTCCAGGGATCAGCAAATACAATTGCAGTAAGTAGATCTGTAGGAAGTCTCCACTGTAAGACACCGGATATTTCCTCATGAAATGATTCAGAATTTTTTCCTTCTAATACTCTTACAGCTGAAAGTCATAGAAAAGAAAAAACAGAAAATTTTTTCAATATCATCCATGAATAGTCAATACATTAATAAACATACTGGTAGGCAATTACATGCTAGTGTGGTAATAAGAATGGCACCGGAAAATGAAATTGCAAACAAAAAAGCACTAGCAGAATACTTTGAAAAATCAACCTTTCTAGTCTCTAACATGTATAAGCATCAAGCCTCTAAGTATCAGAAGATATAATTAAAACAGATGATTGCCCTTAAAGTCATCCTAGTTTCAAACCAGGAGAGTTTAATATAGCATGAAGATAAATAAAACACAAAAAAATGTAATTTTTCAATTAAAAAAGAGGAACCCTATGCATCCCCAAAATGGTGGTTGTTTTACAAACTCCAGGTCTGTGCTTCTAAACACCTTTATGCATTTGATTGGACATAGGGGTTTTACAGCCAGAGAGATCTCTAATATCTAATCTGGAAACAGGTCTAGTCTGGGAGATAAGAGACCAAGCAGACTTTTCTGCTGTCTGCTTTTTGACAATCATTTCAATATATATAGTGGGAAATATTCTAGTAAAACTTCATTTTGTTGGAATATATCATTTTACTGATTTATCTCAATCAATTGAAGTTATTCATTTATTCACAGTGTTAGGAGAAAAAAAAAAGGTGTTTAAGGAGAGAGAGAGGAGAAGGAGGACCAGTTTGAAGCAGATCAGTTGTTAAACAAAATTAATTGCTCAGAGGCATGCCAGAACCTATGATTAACTTTTGTGGGATTAAACCATACTCATGACAACAAAATCCGGAGGTTGGGATGTAGGGGGTTATTTGTTTAAAGGATAATAACAGTAAGCAGAAAGTCTTCTCTTCACAAGTTGTCAGGCTGCACCACAGTCTGGTGTCACAATGTGAGCAGAGGCTCTTGGGGGTGCTTTGCTTTGCTGTCCTTATTGCCAGGTAAAAATGGGCTTTCCTGAAGTGTGTCAACTAAAAATAAAGCTAAACTTCTGTTAAATAAGCAGAATGTTTCCTTAGGCTGAGGAGTAGTTTAAATTGGGTTTTTTCCACTATTTATGCTCTTTAGTTAAATAGCCATCAAGCAGTTTATGTCTCCTTGCATTTGAATTAGGTGGCAGAGTTGTCCAGTTTGAAATGTGACTACAATAAATGAGTTTCTTTTCAAGAGCCAAGCTATGGGAGGAGAGGATTAAAGTGCCATGTGGAGTATTTTAAGAAGCATTTTAACCAGGCTGTAATCACATATCATTCTTCTATTCTTTTATATGAAATAACTGCTCTAGATAGGCTGCACAACTCCCTTCCTGAATTACAATGGCAGGAGAGAGTTGTTTACTATTCCCAGCTCTAAAGCTTTCCTGCTGCATGGGGGCTGATTGGTGTTTATGGCTGTTTGCAGAAGGGCTATTTAATCAAATAAAACAGACCCCATTCCCACTGAATGTAAGAGAGGGAGAGAGATCAATCCCAGGGGCTGTATCAAGATGGGTGTAAAACACAATGCATCTGTAATGAAAAACCCAGTAGATAAGCAGCTGTATTATAAAAGTCTGTAAGGGTTCTGGTCATAGCATCAATCAAAGGGTAGAAAATTGTGTTGTTTTATCTCTCTGACCTCAGAGCAGGATTTCCTTGTAATACAGACATGGTTTAACCCCAGCTGGCATCGCAGCCCCACACAGCCACTCTGTCACTTCCCCTCACTCCAGGATGGGGGAAAGAATCAGCAGAGTGAAAGTGAGAAAACTCATGGCTTGAGATAAAGGCAATTTAATAAGTAAAGAGAAAGACACACAAACAATCAAAGCAAAACATGGAATCTGTTCACCACTTCCCATGGGCAGGCAGGTGTTCAGCCATCCCCAGGAAAGCAGGGTTCACATGTAAGAGGTACTTGGGAAGGCAAACACCATCACTCTGAATAGTTCCCCCCTTCTTTCCCCAGCTCTGTATGCCCAGCATGATGTCACATGGTGTAGGATATCCTTGGGCCAGCTGTACCAACTGTGCCCCCTCCCAACTCCTCATACACCCCCAGCCTCCTCACTGCTGGGTGATGAGAGAAGCAGAAAAGGCCTTGACACTGTGTAAGCTCTGTTCAGCAGTAATGAAAATGTCCCTGTACTATTGGCACTGTTTGCAGCACAAATCCAAAACATGGCCCACACATAGCCCTAGCTACTATGAAGAAAATTAACCATCCCGGTCGAAACAAAGACAAATAATTTTCTAGAAAGAATTCTCACCCTGTAAGTAAACAAATCTAGGACGTGGCACCTGCCCATTAGTGAGTCTTGCCCCTGACACTCTCCTATACAAATTCCCAGCAAACCTCTAAATTTCTTTTCAGTCTTCCATTCAGTCCTGGATGTTGTTCTTTAATACTCTCTTTTATAAGATACTGATGGCCGGGACATGTCTTGTGATGGATCCAAGGTACTGCAGCATAACTTGGTCCAAAATGGTCTGAATTTGTTACCTCTGGAAGACACTGAAAACAATAAATTGTGCCCTCCAGCATGGAGAAATGACATGGCCTTGCTTTCTAAACTGCATGTGGTCATAAAAAATGTGACAAACTCAAGTTTAAAAACCTGTTTTGTTTCACACCTGTCAGGAGTTCTGAGCATGGTTGTGTTTTATGTGGCATTCAGGTATGCACTCAAAAGCTTCTGGACTGGGTCTGTCAATGGGCACAAGTACCCTGTCACCTCATTCATGGGTTTTCACTGAGAATTGGTACGAGAGAACACCCAGTCTGCTCATCCCTCACAGAGGGGAGGCCCACACCTACTGCACACTCAAAAGCAGAATTTGGCATGACAACCATTATCAGGTGGTTATCAGCAGCAGTATCTTCAGGATCAAAATTTTGGCCGCGAGTGCTAATATTTTTCCCAAGTCATGTCTTCATGCTCAAGTTGTTGAATGAATCTCTTGGAGTCCAAATGTTGTGTTTCACAGCATAATCAGGAGGCAACACTCAACAATGTAGGTGCACATTGTGGATACAGCAAAAACAGGAATGCTTTCTCACAAAAGGAAAATGTGAGCATCAGTTAATGAATGTTTGCAAAGTGCTTCCACTCCTTCAGATTATGTTATTATTAAACTGAACATCTTTGATTATGCTATGGCCGTGCTGAAAGCTAAATGAAGGAGATGGTTTCCTTTAAACAGTATCTTATTCTTGATTAGAGTGATCATTAAATCGTTTCAGATCTAACAAAGTGAGCAGCAGATAGAACACAACAAAGACAGCAGAAAAATACGAGATTTCAGAAGAGAATGAAACTAGGCAAATCCAGAAGTAATTCAAAAGAGCTCACACCAAAATTCTGGCTAATATAATGACATATAGCATGTGTTTGTGAATTACAACAGTTGTGGAAAATACTCAGGGTAGTATTTTGTCTTTTGATAGATGCCAATAGCAATCTTGAGTTAGAGAATTGTACTTCTGAATACATCCTCTCATGCGATGTATTGAGAGTCTCCCTACCTTTTTAGACACTTCAGTGATTTTGAAAAATTTAAATGAAGTTTAGTGGAGTGGAAATATCAGCCAAGCATGTAGCTAATGGTCACATAAATTTGTTGTATCCGATGGATTTTGCTACGCTTCTTGCTGTACCTCTCTCTTCCCAAACTAGTGTCCTGCTTTTCAAGATCTTGAATTGCCCAATTCAGCCTCTAATCAGCTGGCTTCTACACCTTCCTCAAGCATCCCATCAAAGATTTTCTCTGTCTTTCTACCACATCCTTTCTCTTATCTTCAAAGTTAATTTCTCCCTACATCCAACATGAAAAATCTTCAGCTCTAATTTGGCATCTAATTTGGCACTGAAAGTCAGTGGTAGACTGCAGCTCAATTTGTATTTGCATCCACCAACTGGAAACTGACTTGGCCGCTGCAAACCTCGTGAACAGAGTTGCAAAGGGGAAATCTCATGACAGCAAGAACTATTTAAGATAACATTATATCACATCCAGATCCATTCCTGGCTGAAGGAAGACAAATCACAACCAAATAACAGAGAAGCTTACAGGAGGTTTGTTTGGAATTTCTTCGTAATAGTTGTCCAAGGCCTGGTGGAGTTTATTCCGTCCCCATAGAGTTTCACATGGTACACTTTAGGACTGGTACTGCATGAAATTGTACTGTATCCTTTCAGGACTTATATTTGCATACCTTCTATACAGCTTTCAGTTTATTTTAGTTATTACTGCTCCATAAAATTTTTAAATTATGAGGAATCTGAGGCACCTCATGACAAGTATTGCATAAATTGCAGTTTTGATCTCACTTTTATCATGTTATTCTCAACTGGAAGATTTCTTTTATTATTATTATTGTTATTATTATTATTATTATTATTATTATTATTGTTGTTGTTGTTATTATTATTATTATTATGCTGTTGTCATATTTTTACAGTCTGTGATTTATCTCATTCATTCAGCTCATACATTGCTAGACCTAAGTTCTGGTGTGTGCACCATGTAGGTACAGAGTAAGCCCATTGAACTGACTGTTAGTTATTCACTAGCTGCCAAATGTAGATGCCTGTGTTGGGCCTCAGATTCCCATTGTACTTGCATTATTCAGCTCTAAATAATCTGAAATACGACAAAAAGGAATAAACACAACTCAAAAGAAACTTTAAAAGAGACAAGAGAAAATATTATTGTGGCTTTATCTTCTTCAGCGACAATATAACATGCTCTTCATAGATATGCCATTCATAAGATAAAGGGAATATATTTTTCTGGCATTGTATTTATTCTGCTTTCTTATGTACATCTTGCAAATTAGTTTTTTCCTAAAATTTAACATGAACAATGTAGCAACAATGATACTACATTGGACATGACATAGATGTCAATTAGTAGGAATTGTGTTTTCCCTTTGTGTCTGAAGGGATGATATTTTCAGAAGAAGAACCCACGTGTGCGGTACGATGTTTTAATAGAGCTGCACACAGAAAAGAGCTGTATCTGCATGCAGAGCACTGCACAGCTGCAAGGCTGGTTGTACAGATGCAGGCATGCAGCTGCTTTTCCTGAAAACTTGGTCAGGCACTTATCACCAGTGTGTCAGAAGCTGTGTAGCATCCTTTAGTGTGCCTTAAGAAGTGAAGAAAAAAATTGTGTTCATCGTTTTCATTTAAAAATCCATGCTGAAGGAACAAGGAGCACGCCAATAATATAGAACTGGGCAAGTAAATTATTATTTTTCTGCTTTGGCAGTCCATTAAGTCTTTTCTCCACCCTTGCCACTATGTTGGCAGCTCACGTGTTCCTGTGCAATGCAGTACCTAATTTTTTGAAAGCTAGAGAAAAACTGCAGTTCTTCCCTGCTTTTAGTATGAATGTGTCCAACACACTGTCCTTCTCATGGGAGAGTCCTTCAAGAGAAGTTATTTTTTAGTTAGGTTGTGATATAAATGTAACTAGAAAGCAACAGCAGTATAAATATTCATTCTTTACATAGACATAGTCCAACCTGCTTGTCAGGGAAATAAATAAAACATTGATAAGAAGACATTTCCTAGCAAGGTGGTGACCTTTGTCAAGCCATGCCCACACAGATGCTGGGTGATACCAGCTACACTTTGGAGGAGGTGCTAAAATATCAAGTTCATGATTTTATGACGCTATTGCATGTGTTTTTCAATTTCCTTTCCCATAGTCTGGTGCTAACTAATTAAATTATTTCATTCACTCAAGTAAGATGTTTACTGGTGTATATGATATTTCATTCACTCAAGTAAGATGTTTACTGATATATATGATTAGTTGGGCACTTAGCTGTCCGCACTGCATGCACAAATACCTGATTTTCAAGTGCATTGTTCAACTAAGAAAATCTCAGCTGATGTTCCTAATTCTAGCTGAAATGCTACTTCATTATAAAATGGCAAATAAGTTCTGATTACATTGTATCTCCATGATGAAATTTTTTTCTCCTTCATAAGTACTTTATTCTTCTCATCAGTCATCTCAAAAACACCTTGGCTGGCATTTTTATTAATGTTGTAGGACTAGAAAAAGTAGTTGATTTTAACACAATTGTATTTTATTTGTATACCCAGTGACATGGGGTATACACATCAAATTCAAATTAAGAAAACAAGTAAGACTGGATGACTGACTGTAATGTATGTTTATCAAAGAACTATCCTCGTTTATGATATAATCAGATTTCTCAGCATATTTTGTCCAAGTTTGAATCTGACAGGCTTAGGCAACACATAAAGACACATAAGTTTCCATGATTTATTATACTTGCAGGAAATCAAGAAGGGAACAGGAAACACAATTGCTTATTGTTTATATTTAGACATATTTAGGTTTTTTTCAGATATCTAAAAACATGGCTCAAGTAAACCAGAGTGAATTATCATTAGGGATTTGTTCACTGGAATATAATTGTAATTCGAAGTGAAACTGTAAGGAATGAGATATTTTTATAAAATACTGTGTAGCTTCAAAAGCACTAAAACTGTCAACATGACATCAGAGGGTATTTTCACATTCAACTATGACCTCTTTTTGATCAAAATGGTTTTATTTCATTTTGAAATGTTAATCCATTGCAGGGAAAGTAATTCAGATTGAAGTCAACTTTTTGGAATAAAATATTCTCCAGTTTGGATTTTTTTTTACTGCTTTTGGTCCCAAAATTTGTGATATTTTTCCCTAATTCAAAATCTTGCGATTCCTTGTGCAGGAAGATAACTAATTTCTCTCCAGCTCAATCTATGATTTTCACCAAGCAAAAGTTCTGTGTTTAACATTACATCTCTGAATTTGTTTCAAGTGTCCCATGCAGGAATTTCTGTTGATTCCTGTTTCAGGAGAAAGAAAGGATTAAAAATCTTTCATGAAAAATACTAGTCCTGAACGACTCCTCAAGCACAAGTGATTGTTTTTCAGTAATGTATTTATTTTCAGTTGATATTTGGCAGATGTTTCTCAGTTCTGTCATCTGTAACTGATTTCTGGCACCAGAGCTATGGTGTGGGCAGGTCAGGATGAATTGAAAGCAAATACAAGGGAACTGTGTGACTTGCACTTCAGTTGTGACTTACGTAGTTGTGCCAAATGAATGTTACAGCCTTGGATAAGTGGAAATGCCTGTGGCCAGAGGTGAACTGTTCTGTGTACCTTTGAAGGCAAAGGGTGTAAGTATTTGACTCTGTAAAGATGCAAAAAGCCCAGGTATCACCTGAAATTAGAGTAGCAGTAAAAATTAAATCCCTGGATGGCTCTGGAGAGTGCTCAGGAGCTGTTGCACTGTTTTGGACGCTTTCTGGACTTGAAACTCCTTCTGGACACTGTTTACATCTTTATTTACCTCCGCACATACAGAACTTGGGTGCCTGCTCTTTTACCTGGCCTTGCCGTTCCTGGCAGCCCTGGCTGTGTGTTGTGAGTGACTCTAGCAGCAGTTTTTGTATTCACTGTTTTGTGTGAGGGGTTTGACATCCTAGTTTGTGGCTGCAGGCAGAGGCTGAAGGTTGGCTGCAGGCAGGGCAGCAGAGGCAGGAGCTAGCTTCAAGACTCACAAGGACTTTATGTGACAAGTTGTTCTGTTGTGTTATCTTTTCAGTTGTCTGCATTGTGATAGCAAGAAGGCAGCCTGAACTGAGTCAAAAGTGTGGCTGCACTGGTCTTCTTCCCCCTACCACAGCTCCTGATGTCTTCCATGGGTCCTAAACTGTGAAAGAAAGAAAAAACCTTCGTAGCTCAAATCTGTAATGTTCTGCTGCTCTGTGGGTTCAAAACACGCTCTTGCAAGAATCAAAATGCATTCAGCACTGGGGTCTCCAAAGACCCAACAAGCCATGACAAGGGATGCTGTGGTGGCATTAAGAACCAGCCTGTGCTGCAGCCTGAACTTAGTCTTCTGAAAGAAATGCTTAGAGACACTCTATGGCAGCCTTTATTGAGCTTTCAGAGAAAGGGGATGCCAGGTGTTGCTGGAAGGTAGAAACCTGAAGGGGTGGGGACAAATCTCAGTTTCCTTCTTTCCACGGCCACATGACCTGCTGCGCTAAGGGGGAAGATTCACTGTCAGAGAAGAGAAGTGGTTTTGTGCAAGTTTTCCAGAAGAAGAGGAGGCTTTTAAGGCAACCAAATGCTGTATGCAAGCAAACTGATGTGGAAGCACTGAGCTCCCACATGCAAACCTGTTCCTGCACACTCAAGCTTGTGCAGATTGCCAGCAGTTAGTGCTTCCTGTCTCCTGCAGGTTAACAGAATGAGGGAAAACATGCAAAATTGCTGTGCAGTGTAATTTCAGAGAGGGGAAAAAGAGGGGCTGGGAAGCTTTTCTTTTGAAGCTTCAAGATACTGTGTCTTGACCAAGCTGACTCCTTTCATATCTGGGCAGAAGATGCTTATCAAAAAGAGAGGAATACAATGGTTTCAAATAAGATAGTTAAATTCTTTTGTGAGAGTAGTGGGACATCTTGAATCCTATTACCACTAGGAAAGTGGTCAGTGCTCATCTACAAGGAATATAAGAAACTGAAAGATAAGTCAGTTTCTTAAAAATAGGCTTCTAAAATTAAAGTATTATTTCAAATGAGCTTTTGCTGAAGAATTTTTCAGTATCACTGGGAGTTTTGCAAAGGTTTTTCTGGTGGTTAAAGTTCTTTTTCAACTGATGAATGGTTTTGATGAGTAGTTTTTTGAATTTTAATGATTTTTCACTCCTTGCAGTTGATATTCAGTAAGTATATCTTTGAAAAAGGAATCTGCCCAAGAATTGCAGTTAGGCTTTTATTCTAAAGAAGAGGAACAAGAATCTTCCGCTGAGCATCATACTGGATTATTTAATATAAAGAGGAATTCTGCTTTTCTATATTCACCTCTTCTGTTTAACATCATGGTGCTTTAATCCACAATTTATTTTTTTTTTTTACCTAAATGAAGAGTATTGACCCATTTCCTCATTTAAATATTATTTTATTGGGAATTATTTGTCACAAAAATACTAATTTATCAGAAGAGGGGAATCACTTTAGCAACATTTGGTTTAAATTTGCCTCATTATTGAGACTGCCCCTTGGTTACCACAGATCTAATTTTTTGAAGTGCTTTCATATAATTTCTGTATATGACCTTCACTAGTGATACTCATAAAATAGTGTGAATTGCTATCTGCAGGACTTAGTTGTCAAAAAATAAGTGAGAATCTGGCATAATAAAAAAAGATATTGCTTCCTTACCTTTCAAAGGCCTGCTTTGCTGAGATTTATTTTTTTCTCCTGTGTCTCTTCCATCTGAAATTAATGTTTGCTCTAGCAAACCTGTGGTTCAGCTGCATGTCAGTTATCAGCATGATCAGCTGGTTTTTTAGTACTTTGCTGTGATCACCTGAAGAAGCAGCTGGCTCTGTTCTCCCACCACCCTCAGAAATGTACCTTGAATTGGCCTCCACTGTTTGGCTCTGCTTGTTATTTTCTTTCTTGTTAACTTACAAGGTACCTTTAATTACAGTGGCAAAATGTGAAGGCACTGAGCACTGGGAAAGTTCTGACACTGTGGTGCCCCCTCATTACAGAGCTCTCGTACCTGAGTAATTCTTATTCTGGATGAATTATAAGGTCTGCCCAGTGGAACAAGTGAACGTGAGGCTTTTCTCAAGAAATTGATGGCAGGTGGCATATGAGGAATTAATGTTTTTCCTGATTAAGTTTTATGTTTAATAGACATGCTATTCAAGTCGATATGACACTTTAATTAAAGATAAACTTCATCCTGAAGAGGAGATGAGGCTGGGATTTCTAACCTCTTCTTTCTTCCCCTAAGCTTCCAGGTGTTTCATTTTCCTGCTCCTGTTTTCTTCTGGGCTCAGTGATGCTTTTAGAAACTATTCCACAGTTTTCTGTTTGAATAAGTACAGAGAATACATTTCAGTGTTTTTCAAGAGTGGCCCTTGAATTTAAATAACTTTCTCTAGACCCTGTAAAATTACATATTAAAGGTGGTGGTGGTAATAGTAGTAGTAGCAGCTGGTTGCCTTGACGACTGAATAGAGTTTTATATGTATACATATATATATATATATGTATGAATTTTTATTCTGTGCTCTGATACCACCATGGGAATCCAGCTCCTGTCTTGCACTGCAGAGAGCTGTCAGTCAGATTCAGATTCCCTGACTGCATGACTGCATTTTACTCTTAAGTTATGCAGATCAGCCACATGTGCTGTCCTGTAAGACTGTGGGACAAGAAGTGCCAAAATTGTACTTTGGATGTATGGAAAGATTTACTTTTGTAAATCAGTGGGGTCTATTCAACAAAGCTGAAATGTAAAGTTTTATTTGACTGGTATCTGAATAGAAGTCAGCTAGAAATGTGCCCTTTGTGAACAAAACGAAGACTTGAAACCTTGGTCCCTGGAAGAAAACAAATTAGCAAATAGGAATTTCTCTGAAGGTAGATCTGAATTCTGCTGCAGTCTGATAAACAGGAACTTCATTGGCCTATTGCAAGAGGATTATGGAAGGTGTTTCCATTCCCTTCTGCCGAAAAAACCCATCTCTTGTGAATGCCATCTATCTGTTTGCCAGCGTCTGACAATTTGAAAATCTAGATTTAGGCTTCCACCTCAGATTTCATCTTTTTCTTTCCCCGTTTTGGAGTACAATGTCCAGATTAACTACACCAGCTCTCGCTCATCTATTTGCAAATGTTCATTAAATTTTCTCCCCTCTCCTTCATTCCTTGGGTAATAGCAGCCTTGGCAAGACTGTTCTGTAGGGAGGAACACAGCCCTCTGCAGGCTGTAGCTGCTGCACACTGGCTGAACGTGGCAAGAGTGTATCAAAAATTTGACTTATGTAGTTATATATGCCAAAGTCTCAGGTCCACACTGATGGGCATAGGTCTAGCTAGCAGCTCTGGATGGTGTTTTTTCCTCTCTGTAGTCATGGCAGTAGAATGGCCCATTTTGGAGAACAGGACCCTCAAAGTGCTGTAGGGAGCAGGTAATTAATCAGCGTCCTTGACTGGGTTTCGGTCAGAGCTGGAGCTGCTGCTGCTATGCTGCGAAGGAGTCTGCTTCTGTCTTTGGCCAAAATACAACAAACACTACAGCTGACAACTTCCTAGGCATAGCAGTTGGCACCTGACTGATAATGGAAAGGAGTAGAAAAAGCATCACCGCTGTGTCTCAGAGGTGTAGGCACAGGGTCCTCAGAAAATGGGCTTCGTCAGCATTATCTCATTATTTTCAGATGTTCTTCTAGAAAATTAACGTCATTTTAAACTTAAAATCATTTTAAACTTAAAATTCCTTGGCCTTAGGAGTTCTATTGTTTTTATAACAGTTAACACATTTTATGTACAAAGAAATATTTAAAAGAGGTCTGCAGAAAAAATAACTGCCAGTTCTTTTTAACCTGCAATCTATTGTGTATTTTTTTCCTTTCATGAGGATTCTTTGTATTTCCCTGTTTTAACAGAGGAATTCAAAATACAGAAAAGATATTATCCAAGGATACAAGTGTGAAAAATTGCAGCAATTGGTTGTTGTTTACTTACAATTATTTTTTCTGGAATTTAACATTTGCTAGACCTAAAAATGTGCTTTTTGAATGCCAGAGTGGTACACAAATACATTATTCAACTTATTCTGCATGAGCAGGTTAGCTGTAACAAGACATACTATCCACATCCCTCTTGGCATAAAATATGTGCGTGTGCAACACTGTAATTGCTTTGAATGTTTTCCTCTTATAACTCAACAGGTTTTTGGTGGAATCATCCAGGATAAATTTTAGTTAATATCTACAGACAGGGCTTCAGGAAAGAAAAAATTTGTAAGTGTTCAGTGATAGAAAATGGAAATATACCAGCCCTATAGAAATAGTTTTAACATCTATGTGCTGATGACTCCTGTTCTGTGTAACAAACCTTTTCACAGTAACTTCTTCCAAATTGCTCACAGGACCATGAAGTCAAGTCAAACATTTCTGTGTGGTACCACGCCTCCCAGTTTCACTTAATGACCACTGTAGTGCATGAGTTCAAAATAACCCTGGTGAACAAGTAACAGTTTCAATTTTGCCTGGTTTTGTTGTTGGTTTGGGGTTTTTTCCCCTATGACAGTAGATACCAGATACTCAAAGTCTTTTCAGCCCCTGCCATAGTGACAGGTGGGAGGTCACAGGGAAAGAGAGCGAAGTGTCAGTTCTCCATGCCCCTGTGGACTGGAGAGCTGGGTTTGCTGCAGAATGATAACATGCTGCCCTCCTACAAACGCCTCCCCAGCAATCCAGGGCTGCGTGGCCGTGTGTGAACAGCATCCAGATCTGCCACCATCCTGAAATGTTGTTCTCTCTACACAAAAGGCCAATATAGTGATGAGGAAATGTAGAATTAGGGATGCAGTTCTTCTGCGAGTAGCGAGTTACATGTGTTGCAAGGATCCATTTTTTTTTCCCAAGGAGATTCTGCTTTCATTTAGTTCCCATAATTGGCTGAATGTAAGATTCTCAACTTTTTCTCATAATACAGAGCTGGAATTTTTGTTGTTGATTTTGGGGCCCAAAGTAGAAGTCTTCTGCATAGCTATTGAAGGGCTGCGAAATACATGCTTCCCATGGTAAGAGGGAGAACGAGAGAAGGATAAAAGTTTTTAATTGACATTTTGTTCTGAAATTCCCTTGTCTTTTTACAGAGAGCAACATCTCCTCTTTCCATAGTGTAGGCACAAATCTGTGAAATATCTGCAGTGTTCATGTTATGCTATACTCTAGCAAAATTTTATTCTTAGTCCTTTAAGCTAAAACCAGTCTTGAGCTGTGTGAAAGATCCCTGGGCAAAGAGTTCAGACTAATTCTCAGAAGAAAAGTATGTTAAAAAGGAAATACTATAGCTCCAGTGCTGGCAGATAACTGATTCTCTCTTAGTGAAACAGGTGTTTCTCCCATGCATAAAAATTAAGAATTGGAGACAGTTCAAAAGTAGTATCACTGCTAATGGGAGGGCTTAACTGATAGATTTGCAAGGAGAGATTAAAGAAAGCTATATCCAGCTCAGCCAAGTAACAGAAAGATCCATCAATAATTGAAAGGTGTCAGCCTCAAAGTGTGAGTATTTAGAACAGCAGAGCAAAAATTCCTAGGAGGGACATAAGGATATATATTTTAAAAACAGCTAGTAAGAATAAATACACTGAATAGCAAAGAAAAATGTTAGACCAAGAAGTAGTTCTCTAAAGAGGGGGATTGCAAACATGACAGTTGCAACTTAGGTTTGCTCCATGGTTTTGAATTCCTTGGATTTGTAAGTGAATTGGGCAAAAATTCTAAAAAGTATGTATTTTAATGCATGGAGCAATCATGTGTTGAGGGTAGATGATGGGAATGATCCCTTCTGGTTCTTCAATCTCTTTTGTGCCCCCTACACTTTAACTGAGTCTCACTGAGATCTTATCTATGAAAAGTAATATCTTTGTGGGAACCTGAACTGTGATGATATTAGCTCTGCTCTGAGGATCTTATATATACCACTTCATCACAGATATTATTGACAGTAAGTGCTTTTACCACTTTTATATATTCTCTTTGTGAGTTGTTTTACAGCAAGGCAGCTAAATCAAGTGAATTTTTCCTGACCAGCTGAGCAGCCGATAAGTCTCCTTACAAGCTCTTAGGTGAATTCAATGCACTAGGATGATAAAAAGGCGTGTTAGGACAAAAGCGAGTGTCAAAACATAACCCCCCTCCTCTTTCCATCACCTCAAAGGTCATGTCCCACATGTAAAATTACTTGGGTTTTGAACCCCACTTTTCCTTAATTCTTTTGTTCAGAAAGTCCATTTGATCCTTTACAGGATTCATTTGCCCACTTCTGATCCTCTGCTTTTGTCTCCTATTTCCCTTCCTTATTCTCTGCACATCATGATCCTTTTTCAGGCTGAGTCATTATCCTGTTAAATTCTCCTAGGAAGGGCTTTTTTCTCAGTCATGCTATTTCTTACTCAAGTGCTAGCTGTAGGAAGATGAGAACAACCCATGCTAGGAAGAGCTCTGTGAGTGGCAGTACCTATAGGACAAGCATACAAGTTGTTTTGTTTGTTAACTGCAAATTCTCTTCTATCCCTTATACTCTGCCTGTTTAGGTAGACCTAAACCTCCACTGGGAGGAGAGAAAAAAACATTCTTGACAATTTCCAGAGCCTGAAGATTAAAACTGGCCTAGGCCTGCTTGTGTGTGTGTGTGTGTACTTTGAAAAGAATTTTCTTTATCCTCTGAGTCCTATGGAGTCCACAGATAATGACTCCCTTTCTGCTCCAAAATCTGCACAAGTCCTCCCCCTGCCATGCCTACAGATGTAAATAGGAAATATTCCCTTGCCAGGACTGCAGTAAAAAGGAATGTGTCCCAAATGCAGTTGTTCCTTGTGCACTACATCTTGTGAGCAAGCAGACGGTGTGGCTTGCTTCAGTAACTTTTATATGTAAACAGTCTTTAAAAACATAATCTACATTGTCAAAGCCTAATCTAAATGATGTACTGACATTGCTTACTTTGATATGCTGACTTGGTTTTGAATTCTCTCTGGATTGCCTGGCCCCACGTGGCCTTTTTGTGTTTTGTTTACTTCTCACTTAGCTGTCACGTATTTATTCCCATTAGATGTACAAAGTCAATGGATTCAGCCTAGTTTTACAGCTTAGTTGCCTAATACAGCACAGGGAAAAAGCTAAATGAAGCCAAGCAGAGGGGCAGGAAAAAAGCAGAGGGATTCTGCTGGTCTGACATAGGGACCAAAGAAATAGAAAGCCAGCAAAAGATCTGGGTCTGGCAGAGCACCTAGAGATTACTGTTTTTTCAGAAAAACATTATATGTCTGGAAAGCAGAAATTAATTGATTTGTATAGACCGAGTTTCTGTTTTAAAAGGCTTGATTCTGAATTAATGCTTAAATTTTGTATGCATCACATATATTTAAATTTTTTAAAAATCTGGATTTTTTTCAAATGTGAATGGATAGGGAAGCGTTACTTCAAAAGCTTTTTCAGTGTAATGAGCTGGTTGGATTTATCTCAGTCAAACAGTTAAAATGGCTTACATGATCTTGTTCTGTGAAAGTCTTTGAAGGTATGTGAAAATGCCTCATGCTGAGAAAAGTAATCCCAAAAAATCTACTTGGTGTGATCTTACCCACAGAATCCATAAGACAAATGGGTGATTGTGAAGTCTGTCACAATTTGAAGCATGACTGAAAAGTGCACAATCCTGAAGGGTGGTCTTCCCTCTGGACAGCCATGCCTACCCTGCCATGCTTCTCCCAGTGGGAATACCTACCCTCCCTCCAAATGGGGAGCTTTTACAGCTCAAAGAAAAAAACAGTGCGGCATTTCATGTGGAATTTAGTGTTGGGGGAGGGACTGTGGTCTTTCCTTTGTCCCCTGAAAAGGGGCAGTCCATATTTCCCCCATGGCACTGTGTCACTGGTGGCACATTGCTTTCAGGTCACATTTCTTCAGTTTCAGCCAAGGTGCTCAGCCCAAGCCCTTCATGGCACCAGTGTCTGGGCACCTTTGGTGCTGGCAGCAGTTGGGCGCCCAAACTTCCCTTCCTTTAAAGAGCAGACTATGCTGAAACTGCCCCATTTCCAGGTGCACTGGCCTCCTTCCAGACTTGGCAGTCCACAGTCTGAACTTTTCCTCTGTTTGCCCCAGGTGAAATATGGGAACTATGCCTTTGTGTGGGATGCAGCAGTGCTGGAGTACGTGGCCATCAACGACGCGGAGTGCTCCTTCTACACGGTGGGGAACACGGTCGCGGACAGAGGATATGGGATTGCCCTGCAGCACGGCAGCCCCTACCGAGATGTCTTCTCACAAAGGTAAGCCTCTGGAGCAGGAGGAGCAGGTACTAAGGGAAGGTTTCTCTCAGCTCTGGACCCTTTGTCTAATTTAATTTTCAGCAAAGGAAAAACGTCTTGTATTTGCAATCTGCTTCGTTTCTTGCGTACGCATTCATTTTCTCTGAGACATTGAATTATTCACTTTTCTAGAAACTGCATTAAAAACACTTCGTGTTGCTCTTATTTGAATTGTTCTTGTTTCTTTTGAAAAACATTAATGAGATAAACTCAACTTCATTAGGAGGAAAAGGAGGAAAGAGTTGCTTCATTTGTTATAGAGAGTCAGCATAACTCAACCCTTTCTATTACAGAAGCTGTTTCTTAAAGAAAAAGAAAGCGTATTTGGACACTGATGAGAAAACTAAAGGGGATGAACAAGAATACTTGATGTTTTGGTGGAAAGACCCCTGTTAGTACCCAAAAGTATAGGTGCTTATCCCTGTACTAATCAATCTCTTGGGCTGCAAAAGTGACATCTCTAGAGATGCTACTGGTACTGTTTTTCTATTAGGATCAGAAATACTAAATTAATTGTACGTATTGTGCCTTTGCAGTATTTGTGCTTCACTCTAGTATTGATTCCTAAATCAGGATATGTGTGAAATGTAAAAAATACTGCTAAACTTTTAAAAAGTTTAATATCTGCAGTTTGGTGCTTAGGAGAAGATGTGAGCTAGTCTCCTAATCCTTTTTTTCATTCTGAATCTGGTCTCTCAGCCTGGTTTCGGTTGGTTTGTGTTATGTGTATGAAGCAAAACTTTACAGTTGCTGCAATGGGATTTCTGTTGTGTGGCTGCCAGGTAAACATACAAAATCTGCTTAATTTGGGCTTCTGCCTTTGTCCAAAGACTGTGATGGGGGAGAAAGTAGCCAGTAAGTAACACTGTGCAGATCCAGAGGAATCATTCTCTGCTCACACCTACTGCATGACCAGCGAAGACTTGGATTCTTTGAATCTGTTCCACTTTGGGAGTGATATTGCTGAATTTTGTGCTAATGTAGCAGCAACATAATAAAAAAATTCACAGGATCAGCCAAAAAAAATCAGTTTTAAGGAAGCATGTATATGCTTTGTATATTACAAAGAGTATTGGAGGAAAATATTTACCAAATACTGTAATACTCTCATACTCCAGCTGTGACTCGGCTGGCTCTGCTTAAAATCTCTGGCACTCTGCTGTTCGGGGTCTCTATGCAAAACAAAGGAGTAGAATTCTTTCCTGTAATCTTTCAAAGAAATTCTTCCACCTGTTAAGAGTTCTCAAGTGCTTGTCAAGGTGTTAAGTTATCCTCTTCTTATCAGCCTTATCCATGTGAGCTTGAGCACAAAATTTGGAAGACATTAGGGAATTTCACAGTCTGTGTCTTTATAACTAAACACAGTGAAACCGCCAAGTGATACGGCACAGCTCACACCTGCATTCTTCATGCCCACCACTGCTGCTCTGCAAGTCAAGGTGGATGCATCCAAAGTGTCCTCAGAGACTGCTTGTGACAGGGTTTACGTACTGGAAATAGCTCTTGGTATAGGGGGAAAGTGGTTAGGACTGATTCTGGCAAGAGAGTTTCTTCTTGGTCATGGTATTCATCACATGGAAAGGTTGGGTTGCAGCTTCTTCTGATACACTGCCTTCAGCGACTCCTGGATCATTGGTCTGTGCAGGCTTGACATTTCCAAGTACAATTTTATTTTATAAGAAAATTTTGGCTTTTCAGTGTATTATTATATCTTGGAGCTATAGGAAAGCAGAAGGAGGCATAAAAATTTGCACATATATAGGTATTTTTATCTGAAGATCTTTGAAGCAATACTTAAATATTAGCATCTCTCAGGAAAGCAAATGCTATTTCCACTTAATGCTTAGAGAATCCATAGCATCAGGAGACTTAAATGAAATCCCAAGGTCATATGTTGTCCCCTGGTGGAATCAGGGATCATAGGCACCCATTTTTGATTTCCTGCTAAAGCTGTCAGAGTTCAGGTGTATGAAGAAAGGGATTATTTGTCTGATATTGGGCCACAGGAGGATCTGCATGGATATGCAGAACTTAGCACTGGTGAGAAAATAACTCATTACATTAGCAGGAATAATGGCTGAACAAAGAAATTGGAATTTGCTTGGAGTGATATTACCTCCTACAGAATTTAGAAAGCCTTAAAGAAATATTCTGAAAATGTGTGTGCTGCTGTGCTTATATTCTTATTTCTGTATTATGAGAGCATATTATATAGCATTTCTAATTATGTCCAATATAAATTTACAGTTTAAACCTGTAAAAGATCATATAACAACAAACATATGAAAGAGAAATCAGGCTTACAAGGTAGCTTACAAGGTCTTGTTCTTAAGACCCTTCTGTACAGCTCCTGAAGTTTACATCCATGTAGTTTTCACACATCATCCTTACATTTCTTCCTAATGAAAAGGCTCAACAACCTTCAGCAGCTGCAGCCTGCATGCTAAATAGAGGGAGGAATAGATTCATTGTATAGGATTAGCAAATGTTCGCATGAATATTTCACATTTTTAATGCAGCAGGGAACTGGTTTAAAATATATTGGCACTTCTTGATCTTTCCCAAAATAAATATATTTATGTGAAAATACAGACCTTTTCTTTTAAGAAATTTCTTATAAAGCCATAAACTGCACAGTGTTAAATCCCTAGGGTGCAGCTGTGAAAGGTCTGGCAAGCTTACAGGAGATTTTGTTCTCTGTGCAGGAAGCACAGGCACGCATTTAAAGCTTTTCAGTACCTTTTCCAAACATTCAGGTGATTCCCAGAGAAACAGGAAAAGAGACAGACGTGTAAACACCCCTTCTCTCTAAAGCTACGCAGCATGAGCTGCAGTCGAGGTAACTGTGGCAAAATTTACCAACAGGAAGCAGCGTAAAAAAAGGGTCTTTGAGACCCTTCTTTTTCACAAGCAAAAAAAATCCCTTCTATGCCAAAACAAAGACGTGAGCAGCAGTGAATGGCCTGACTGCGGTACAAGATTGGCTTTTTTTTGCTGCAAAGCAGCCAGCTGGGGTTCCACACAGCATCTGTGACCAGGCCCTGCCTAATGCTTTCTCTGAAAACAGATGCTTTGGGTCCATCCTGAAAATAGATATGTGGCTGTAACACAAATAGTATAAAAAATAAGTTGGGTAGTATTTAGAAGATGGACCCATCGTAGCCATCCTGATGACTTCATTCATGTTGCAAATGTTAACAAACACAACTGGCCGTGCCACTAGGCAGCCAGGTGATGTGCTCAGGTAGATTGCTGTCCTCTTTCCTTTGACACTAAGACTTAACCTTCTGAGCACCAGCAGCCTCCAGGCAGCATGTCAGTTTTCCCTCTCTATATATTTTTCTTTCAAGGTAATGACGGGCTGTAATAATAGGAACTGCCAAATTTCCTAGGAGAGCTTGAAAAGGATGTGTCTTTTGGTTCATGAGGAGCTGTGTGGTGACACTAAATTTGACACCTGTTAAGAATTCTTTTCAGACTTAAACTTTAAAACTTCCATTGCACCCCCAGGAGGTATAAATATAATTTCAGATGCTTTTCAGAGTATTTCATAGGATGTCTGTGCTTCCTGCAGTGTTGCAGCTGTGGTTCAGGCACTGTGCTGGTGGCTGGCTTTTGGTGGGGGTCAAGGAGGGGTGGCAGTAAAGTGCTGGAATCCTGTTCATGTCCCCACTCTTTCTGCTGTTTCCCCCTCTTCTACTGCACTGCAGTCCCGGCCACACAGCACACTAGAGCAAAGGGAGAGGAAGCACTAATTCCATGCTCAGCAGAGGCCAGCAGCCAGCTTTTTGCTTAAGCAGCCAGCTTTTTGCTTAAGTAACTGGAACCTGTCAACACCTAAAACCACTGAAGTATCAAGCTGTAGTTGTTCTGCACCCCTCATATTCCGAAAAACATCCATGCCCCTCTACGTAAAAAGAAACAGTGACAATAGGATGAATAACAAAGAAAAGGCAAGCTTGCCTTTAGAGCCCACAGTGTGGGACTCTGTCCCGTTCATCAGCTGTGTTTCCACAATTGCACCAGCCAAGCACAAGCTCATGGATACCTAAAGTTGTCTGTGTGCCCAAAAGGAGCAGCAACACATCCATAGTTCCTGGTGGTTTTCTGTTTGAAGGCCATATGTGAGGGCAGAAGGTATGGAAGGTACAACTAAACATACAGGTTCTGCAGAAACCCCTGTCTGAATTTGACATTATTCACAAAAAGTCACAGCGAATTTTTGCTGTTGCTAGAGAAGTCAATCACATCTTTTTGTCCTAAGAGGGGAAAAGAAATGGACACTTTTAATGATTTCCTCGTGGCAAGCCCAAAGACACCTCCCTAGCAGCAAGTGATGCGCTTTCAGATATCCAAAACTATGGAGGGAAAGAAGAGAGCCATTGTATAGCATTTCAGACTGCCACTTAGCAAATCATTAGCCAGCTGCTTTAAATACATGGTACAGATATTCTCCTGTCCTTTTTACATCTCATCAGCAAAATCCTGAGTCTTAGAAAGTTCCTGCCCTGACCCATAAATATGCATTTTTCCTGTCTCCTCACCATTTATTCTCTCTCCTTAAATTTTCATTCTGTGTCTTGGAGGTCACTTATGTCCAAAGACTCCAGTGCAAGGAAAATTACTTTATTCCTAACTACCTTGATTTATTTTTCTCTGCCCTTGGGACTATGTACCCCTTTTTTTGAGAAGATCCCCCTATTTTTTATTAATATTCTTTTAATGAAAGCCCAAGAAAGTGTCACTTCCTCTCTGACTTATCTTTTACCAGCTATATGAAAAATAAGAGTTTTGGATTATACCCTAACCCTGCAGAGGACTAACAATAATGACATAATTGGATCTTTCATTATTTAATACTTTGATCATCTGCAGAATAGTGGATGCCTTAGTAAGAAATCAACTTTGCTTTGTCTCAGTAGTTTGCTAAGAATTGAAATCCTATTCTGAGCTGCATATATAACATTCTGAAACATACAGTGTGTAAACTAGTAAAATCTACCTAAATCCACCCAAAGCACTTTTTTTTTTTCTGATAATTCCAGAAAATTAAGAAACTCTACAAATTGGGAGAATTACTTGACTTCAAGCAAAGTCCTTAATTTAAATAGAAGAGTTTAATTTTGAGAGTCTGCTCTTAGATCATGTCACAAGTTGATATAACTGAAATTACATTAGTGAGAGAAAAAAAAATTCAAAATTAATTCCAGATTTCTGAGCAATCTGACTTGAGAATCCAGTTTTAATTTATTCAGGTATAGTCATTGTTAATGAAAGCCTGAACTTCAGAGTAGCACGTAGTAACAAGGTAGTTTCTCAGATAACCAGGATACTAAATAAAAAATTTAACCACACCCAAGGTAATATTTCTTGACCATCCAAAATAACCAGTCTATCCTATTTTTGCTGCCTACATGAGACTTGTAGGGATAAAACTGGGAATTGCACCAGGCCCTGGGTCTCAAAACACGTCCGCTGACTCGGGTCCCGAGACAAACTGCAGTTGCCCTTCCTGCCAGGAGACTCACCTTGAGGCAGCGCTGCTCTACCAGCTTGCCTGCCCTGCTGGGGCTGCAGTGCTCACACCCTGCACGCCTTACTCCAGGCCACTGCATCCAGGCTGAAGGCCCTAACAGAAAGCTTTTGTCCCTCAGCTATTCTCTCTTCCTTTTTCTACCAAGCCCACAAGCATCTGATCCAGGCTTACAGTGCTCTGCGATCCTGTCTCAGCACATTGCTCATAGCTTTGCCCAAGGGCCAGATGATCTGACACTGTCCCTCTGCATCCTCTTCCACTAACTGCCAATGCAGTTCTGAAGATTCCTGCTCTGCCATCAGAAATGTTTCCTGGCTTTATTACCCGTCCCCATCTTGCTCGCTCGCGGGGTCTGTTGGCTGTAGGACTGCAGAGAAACTGTGGCTCCCACACAGCACGTGGTGAGAACAGGAGAAATGGCTTTATTGATTCCTGATGGTGTGCACCTGGGGCTTGCAGGTTTTTCATTGTAAATTCATGGCTAGGAGCTGAAAAGGATGGAGACGCCTACAGAAACACAGACTTTAGCAACTTTTTAATCTCCCATGATCTTAACTGATGATATAGGTTAAAGGATTCTACAGCAGGTCTGGAGTTTATTACATACACATAGTGAAAAATTACTCAATCAAAACATATAAAAACAGTTGGCAGATTAAGGCTTTTTAAATATACCATAACATTAATTGATGGGGTAAGTTAAACAATCATGAGGTAGCAGCACTGAGAAAAGCATACGAAAGAAAATCATAAGGAAAGGCATTAGATCTTCTTGCATTCTCAGACAGCAGAGAGCTGCGAGCAACAGAGAGCTGCCTGCCTGCTTCACCATGGGTAGGCACCTCTGCATCCAAGCAGTGCTGTGGTGAAGGAAAACTTTCCTACATCACTGCGTGTTGGGAAAAAAGGTACCACGAAAGAAGCAGCTTCATTCTTTCTCCTTTTCATAATCAATGCTCACTTTCAGAAAGGGCCCTGCATGCAAAGTTTCACAAAGACAAGCCAGGTAAGGGTATGCTTTTGCATATTAATTCCCTGTCGTTATCCATGAACCACACTAAAGAAAACAGTCTAATTGTGATGTTTTAAATTACCAGTAGAGAGCACTTTGCAAGCTATTTCTTACTACTTTCTATCGACTTCTCTAGCCTTAGGCACCTCAGACCTGGCGTGTAAAATGGCTAGATATTACCCAGTGAGGTGTGCAGTACAGTCAGTGGAAACAGTGTTGCTCATCCAACTATATGGAAGCGACATTTATTGTAAGCTGAGTTGTTCATGTGTTTTAAAGTTTTATGGAGTGAGTAAGTGCATGGCTGGAGAATTTGAAACTGCTTGGTTATAAATCCGATGACAGTAAAGCTAAAAGAAGTCTCAGTGAGTGGCTTCCCTCCAAGAACATGCCTTTTATGAATTCCTGAAGCAGGGATTAGGTTTACCATCAGTGCACACTGTCCTGTAGTACAGGGTTTTCTTTCTTTTCTGTCTGCCTTCTCTAACTTGTGCAACACATCACAGTCTTGAGAGGAACAGGTGTAACTACTCACTCTGACTCGAGTGAAAAGCCTTCCCTGGAAATAGGAAGGATCCAGTCATGCAGCTGCCCTGATGATAGAACCATAATACCCACTAGTAAGGGTTTATCCCACTTACCCCACACCAGCACTACCTACCTGCCAAAGGTTCCTGGCTCTTGGCCTCAGTTCTCAAAACACTGGTCAACCTATTTCAGCTAAAATGATCAAGAGTATGAAAAGAGCAAAGAGTAATAGATCTTTGCTAACCCATTTTGTTGTCTTAAAAAGTAATTAACCTTTAGCTGGACCATAAAGCTCGTTTTCAGCTAGTCCTGTTTTCCAGATAAAAATAAAAGGCCTGAAAATAAAGTTTGTTTTCAAAGCTGAAATGAACTTGATGGAATGACAGCTGGAAGGATTTATCCATATCTGAGCTAAGAGCTTTGCTTCCACCAGTAGAACAGCTGCAAGAGAGGCTACCTCATCCTGCAGAGATTTGCCCTGCTGTAAAACACCAATCTGCTATTTGTCACCCCTTCTTGAATCATCAGTAAGCGAAGAAGTTGCTAGCCTTGGTTGACGACTTCAGCCAAGGTCAGGGGTAGGGAAAGGGGAAAAGAGCATGTGGAAAGTCTCCAGAATGTAGAGCCAAGGAAGAGTGGTAGCAGGTTTCCTAGCAGAGTTGTCTTCCCTTGCTGAAATAGGATATGAGGAAACAGAAAGCTTGTTGCAGGAACAGGGGGAATGACAGGACAGGCAGTGAGGACGGGGAGGAGCTGAATGCTCCTCAGGGATCATTGGAGGTCAAACAAATGAAGCCTTCCTTATTGCTCAGCTCCATGCAGGAGGAGATTAGCAAAGTGGGAAATCTAAAAAAACTATCCAGAGAAGTCTTCTGATGTGTCTCAGAGCAACCTCATTGGGTAGGTTGTTCTAGGCTACTCCCCAAGGAGATAATGAGGAAACTGGGAGGACAAGCCAGACAGTTTGCCCAGCATGGTCACCAACACATCAGAGTGCAGTGGATAGAGAGGTTTAGATTAATTTGAAGATGAAGATGGAATGGGGAAGCCTTTACTCTGACTCCTCTATAGTCTTGAGGAAAAAATGTTCAGATGATGACCTACCATGAAATTGGACAGACCTCTGCCCAAATCCCAAAGAAGGCTTGGTGGTGGCAGAGAAGCTTTGCAGGGTCAAAACAGATGAAAGCATTTGCTGATGTGAACCAGCTGGATAATGTTGAAGACTCTTGTTTGCCCAATGTGCAACAATGTGGTTTATATTCTGCTTTAGTGCCAGCTGTGTTAGGTTAGCCCAAAGTAAAGCAGAGCCCTCATCCCAGCTATCATAGTTTTGATGACTGTCCTAAAAACCAAATGCCTTTCCAGACCAAGTTTTCCACTTAAAGCATGGTGTGCAAGCAGACAGAAATGATGATATGGCCAGGGAAAAACCGTGTTTGCCGTTTTATTCATAAAACACTCTTGCAAAGTGCATTTAGTAATTTGCCGTTGTAACCACGTGCACAGAGAGCTTTCAGGGCAGAGCTCTGACACTGTATTTTGTTCATACTTTGACTGCTCGGCTAAAACTTCCATTTCTGTGCATTTATTCTGGTTCATACATTATGTTATCAGTCACTTTCAATATTTCAAAGTCACACCAGTCTTTTTCTGACACACATTTGCCAGAATGAACAGCCTTGACTGCTGTTATTACAGACTGCAGTTCCTGACTAGGGGAAAAGTCTTAAATAGAACCAGAATATTGAAATTTCTCAGAAAGAACAATAGATAAAACAGAATAAAATTAGTCAATGAACAGAAATAGATGCTTTTAATGACCAACCTTTTTTTTTTAAGAAGAAGAAGAAGAAGAGAATGGGAAGGCAGGATTTATAACCCAGTTTAAAAGAATTAATCAGAAAAAAAGTTTGCTCTTTCAAGTTCATATGCAAGGTATCAATAATGGCACTCTTCAGTTGTCTGGTAGTAAATCAGGAAAGTACACCATACTTAGACTTCCTCTCAATCGAATATTTTATCATATTCCTCCTCTTGTGGTCACTCTCAATAGAGGGATTTAACAAGAAGCCTGTTATAGTCACAGAAAAACGTCACAAGGGGTTTTGGCCTGTCTGGAACTGTGCTTACACTCCTGATCAAGTCCTGGTGGCAATAATTTGTCATGGCACGTGAGCACATCTCCCTCTTGCATGTGCTTAATAACATGCTCAGGCTTTGCCAGTTCGCTCAGAAAGCCCTCACAGTTAAGAGCTGAGCCAGGGGAAGTACACTTGTTTGAAGAGGTTATGATCCTTTCATCCTTATTGCATTTGAAATTTTCTTTTTCCTTCTATTTGCTTCTTTTGTCTTCAGCTGAAAGAATAGCTTAACAGCTGAATTTCCAAAGCAGTGAAAAAAAGCTGCCACCTAATTACCTGGCTTTGTAGATAAGTACATGCTGCAGCTGCTCCCACCGATGCAGAGAGGTTTCAGCTGGTGACAAGCATTAAAAGGAAAAAAAACTGTATTGGCGGCAGTTTCATAGGTGAGATTTCTCTAAAGGACCAAAGAGATCATCAGTGTCTTAAAGATATCAGATTGCTACAGAACGCTGATAAGACAGATAAGCTATGTTAGGATTTTTTTGTTTATTTAATTAAAAATTCAATTTTTTTAATTAAAAAAGAACAAAAAAACTCCATTACAGTAATATTTGGAGAGAAAAGCAGCAGAGTCATTAGCACTCTTTTGAACCCTTGAGAGCAGAGATTAGAAATTCCTGACCCAGGACTGTTCTGGGGGTTTTTTTGGCTTTGTCTGGGATATTCCTACAGCAACACATGAGAGAAACTGTGAAGAAGTGAGCCTTGAGGTAAATGAGAAATAGATACTTCATTTTTAATATTGTTTGGTTGTATTAATTTCCTTGGGTTTGGGGGGATTTAATTAATTAGCAGTGGATCTTCAGATCATGGAATTACTCCAGATTTATACTGGTTTAGCTGATAGGAGAATTTAATCCTATAATGTGCCTTTGGCATAATTTAGATGTAAGGCTTAAGATTAAGGTCCCCATGAAACAGGGAATTTATGCTCATTTCTTTTTCTTATCCTGTGAAGTGCTATGCAAAGCTACAGGAACATGTCAGCTCTGACAGTCACGCCTGGGCAGCAATCAGGACTTTAAAAAAGCCATTGGGCTTCACCCACAGCATCAAATTCCCATGTCCTTCCATTTTATATCAGTCTGGAGGAAACTGTAAAATCCATAGAAGAAAAGCAGTTGAAAAAGAAGCACGAGTAAAGCCCTGAGGAAGTGAAAGTTTCTTGATCTTCTTCATGTCCCTCTTAAGTTAAAAACACCTATAACACTCATTTTTAATTTTTATATGAGTAGTAATCTTGCACCAGATTAAACCTACAAGTCTTCTTGAAAATACAAGGTTTCAGAAAGAACCACTGACAGGTGTTTAACAAGAAAAAATATATTCATGGTTGAATATGTGAGTATATGTGAGCTGTGCTGGCAGCAGTGGCTACGTTTTATTCTCAGCCCCAAAATGAAATATCTGTGTGTGTGGCTGGGCCGGTAGCAGAGAGCAGAGCAGCGTGCAGCAATGCCCTCTCCTGCTTGGCTTTGCAGGTGAAGGGTCTGTCACTCCAGCTTGCTACAGGACAGTCAGCTCAGGGGGGATGAACAACACATCCAAGCTGACCCCACAAATCACTTGGATGCTGAGCAAAGCCCTTGCTTCTCCAGCTGGCAGTTTTCTTCCCATTTTCTCAGCTTTTCCCAGTGGTTTACCGCCCACTTGCTCTGAGGCCTTCTTTGATAGAAGAAATCCAGGGTGGCTTTGGTGTTGGAGTGTTTTTAAAGGCTGAGTTTAGGAAAAGTAGACTCTCTGCTTTCATGGAGAGCTGCAATAGCCGGGATGAAGGGAGGCAGCAGGGCTGCAGAGCTGGCACAGCTGCGAGCTGTGCGCAGGCACAGCTTCCTTCCTCTCGCTCCTGCCAGCTTTATTTCAAATTACCTGGTGCCTTGGCACCACTACCCGTTTACTTTTTTCTGCTCAAAGTGTTTTCCTAGTGCTGCTTCACTTAACACAGACCCTTTTGGCTGCTTCAGTGTTGTGTAGCAGCCTGTTGTTCCCTGCCCTGCCCTGCCAAACGGGGGTCATGGCTGTGCGGGCACCCTGTGGGGTGGAGCCCTGGGTGGTGCAGGGGAGTGACCCACAGGGTGGCTGGGCACACGCTGGGGCCAGGAGGTGCCCCAAGAGCTCGAAGTGCCTCTCCTCTTGGGGTAGTGGTCTCCGAACCAAAGAAACAAAACTGGGGTTCGGGGTCAGTACTGTTGCTCATTGTGAAAAAGTGGAGATTTTGTATTTCCTTGTTGTTCCCCTGTTTCTCAGAAGTGTAAGTGGTTTGTCTGTTCATGGGGCTGAACTGTCACCGTCTTTTTGCTCATGTTGAAAATAAAGCCTGGGTAAAGACTCTCACCAGGAGACTTCTGTCCTAGGCTGGCAGGACTGGGAGCAGACCATGCTGTGTGTCTTTCAGCTTATTGCAGTTTAAGATGATTCCCACAGTGCTGCATTTCAGGTTCAGTTCAGGAGATTTTCTTGCTTACAGAGAAGCTTTCTCATCCCCCACAGGCATTGCATACCCACTAATATCTTTTTCTGAATTGAGGAAAAAGTAGAGATGCCAGTCCTTCATCTTGCCTAGACAATGATAAGCTCCTTGCTAAAATTTTCAAATGTTACATCCCTCTAGGTCACTAATATACCCCATCCATACAGCTGGAATTATCACAGGACTGAATCTTAATAGTAATGGTGCAGGTTATCTCTGTGTAAATAGCGCCAGATCTTTATTCAGCAGAAGAAATGCTGCAGGCCTGTACTGATATATTGATCTGGATAAACAAGATCGTTTGTTCTTATCTGGAGGTGCCTTCCTAAAGTTCAGTTTGTGATGCTTGCAGGTAAAACTGATCATTTAATGTTCCTGGATATGGTGGACTACCTTGTGTGCTGCTTACAAACCAAAGGATTTTTCTCTGTAGGCCTGATGCTGGACTTCCTGAGCCTCTTGCTGTACTGCCAGCACTAACACAAACATTACATGTGGGTAAAAAGGGTCCTTATTTCTCTTTGCTGTTCTCTCTGGCTGTCTGCATCACTCCCATTTGTTCTTAGTTAGTGGTGCTTGCCTTGAGTCACTGTGCTCTGACAGCAGGACTGCAGGAAGCTTTCTTGGCAGCATTTGTTTTTCTAGGGAATTGTTTCCTACCTGGGGGTTTATTGCCTACTCTGAATTTGAATTTTCTCAAACAAATTTCAGCTCTGTTTCCAGGCTTGGTTTTAACCAAATGGAGTCATTTATGGTTGAAGGGGGGAACTGTATGATATTCAGGGATTATTTTTTTACTCAAAATAGGGACCAAATTAAAAAATATGAGGAGATAGTGCAAAGGCCTTGTCAATCAGGACTGCTCCTATTAGCACACCACTTCTCCTGAGCTAGCCTGTCTGCTCCACGCTAACGCAGTGGTTAGCTAAATTAGCTAGAGTCAGCTGGATACTTGAATGTAATTAGAAACTGAAATCTTTGTCAGAGTTGAAAGTGAAAACTTACTATTTGATAGAAAAAAATAAAAAAGAACGCTTATAATAGCTCCAGAATCAGTCATCGTAAAATGATTAAAGTCTGAACTAAAGTTCCACATCAAAGAAACCTGAAGGTAAGGGATGCAGTTAATTCAGTCATGCGACTCCAAATCAGCCTTATAACGATGCCATGCAGTTAACCTATGCTTATAATTAAGTCATTTCCTTAGTTATTAGAACTTGTGTAGATTAAAAAAAAAGTGTGCTCTTTTTCTTTTCAATTTTGTTAGAACTTGTTAGATTGTTGTCTTCAGATGGTGGAAAGTCCAGTAAGCTGAAAACTTAGGAAGTTGAAAATGCATAGGAGGAAGGTGCTAATCCGGATTTGTGTTCTGAAAATTTTCCTCTGACTTTTCCTACGTCTGTGAGACATTCTTTGTAGGCCAGGCTAAGTGTTATAATGGCCTTTCCAGCCCTACCGTCTGTAAATCTCCTCATTTCGTTTTAGACCACCCTTCTCTGACATCAGCCTGCTGCCTTTCTCCTCCAAGCTTATCATTTGCTCCTTGCAGCATCTCTCCATTCCATCCAGGGCACTAGGGTCACCCTCAGCAGCATATGTGAATACACCAGGCTGGGACATGGATAATAGCCATGGGATACTTGAGGGATCCTCCAGATTGCTCATTCTCCATACCATGAAACCACAACTAACTTCCTGTGATGTGTTCGACTTCATTACGTTGCTTATTGAATTTTGCTGGCGGTATTGTCTTCTGTCCTCTTGTGACCAGCGTCAGTTGTCATGGCAATTACTGTCAGATGGTTGCAGCTTGTGTGCTTGGAGAAGCGTAGGAAAGCTGATGGCCAAAAAAGGTCGCAGTTCAAAGAAGCAAAAAATGCAAGTTACTAATACTGCTTAGTGACCAAAATTTTGGGGGCTGCAGCAGTTAGTAGTTTGATTTCAGTCAACATCCTGCATGTCTTTCAGTTTAGCTCCTAGATGAATATTATTGGTTCAGTTTTTAATAATCACCGTGACATTTGAAATGACTGATGAAAGAAATGGGTCATGCTCTATGAAGTCATTCTTGAGGTTGCTGTAGTATTCATACATCAGCCCATCTTGCATGGAGTTTGTCCATTTTATACAAGGAAATCGCTTACAAAGGAGCCCCAAGACATGTTTGGAAAAACAGGGAATCTTTTTAATGTCCCTTAGCCTGTGTTCCTAAGCCTGTCCTTAGCCCCAGCATCCCTGGTGCTCTGGGAAGGAAAGGTGGCAGAAGTGGAGGGTAACTGGACATCTCCTGTCATCTGTGTTTCACTGTGGGAAGTGCCCACAGGCAGGAATTTCCACCTCAGTGCTTTTGGACTTTGGGCCTTCCCATTGACACTTCTTGGTTGAGTTGTTTGAGTTGGTTTATTAACTTAGTCTGAAAATTCCTTGCATAAGCTTGAAGAAGATCCATGTGTGATGAGTATGGATATTTTGTCTGTATTGACTGGGGAAGTTGATGTCCTTGTAAACAGACATAAATTGATAGACAAAATGCAAGATAAAGGAAATTATGTAAACCCACCAGGTGCTCATAAGAGTAATTTATCAATGCTCTTTTCTGTATAACAGTAAGAGAGAAAATTAGCAGAGTGGGGCCTTGGAGCAGTATTGCATTACATACCAATCCAAATGCACTCTCCTGGAACTTTTTCTTAAAATTATTAAAGTCACCTTATATGCAAAACAAGTTTGGAAAGGAGAAGTGTGTATTAAACTTGCTCAGTTTATAGCTTCATGGATGGGATCAAATTAATTTCTTACAAAATTTGGAGAAAATTTTTTGCATCCCTTTCAAGATAGGTATTTCCAGATGAGAAAAACTGTGTCTCTGGCACACCATGCTGTGAATTTATCATCTTGCTGAGCAACTTGACACAAGTAGAGACGTTTTGAAATATCCCAGACTGCTTGGTGGTCAGTTTTTGTTTAGACACAGAGGAGCAGAAGGATCTTTAGGTGGTTGATTGGCAAAAGTCTGTACAAGCATTGTCTACTTCTGAATTGAGAGGGAAAAGCAGAGACTTTGCACACATGGTTATCACATATGGATCAGTTTTGCAGCAAGGAGGCTCTGTCACATCCTGCTGAAGTCACACAACCACTTTTCCAGCTCCTTTCTCAACCACAGACTTTGGAAAGCCACAAAGGTTTTTGCCATATGTTGGGTAGCATTTTAAAGCATCTCAACAGGGGATGTATCAATATTGATCTTGTGCTAGAGACTGCATTTCTTGATGATTCACTCTTTTGTACCAGACCCCTTTAGAGGAGAAAATAGGCTAATAATACCCATTTCACCAGGGTCTCAGGGGAATGGAAGCAGGTTTTTTGTCACACTTGAGCTGACAGTTTTCTGATTGATGGCATTTATGGGAAGTTGAAAGAGGATTAAAATCTCATGATGCTGGTTTATTTCAGGAACATGATATGTTCAATATGATAATAAAGTGGGAATTTTTCTTCTGTGGCTTTTATGGGCTTGGGGTTGTTTAGGATGAAATTATGGATAAAGGCGTAGCTGAAGTCAGCAGTATGTGTTTCCAAGGCCATCGGGTGCAAGGTGACAGGAGCCATTATAAAACTCTTGGCAGTTTTTTGCTACAGAGAACTTGACAGCAAAGCCAAAAGAAAACTTAATACTGTAATGATTCATTCCACGTGGGAGGCCAGAACATTTAACAGCATTGGAAGGCATTTTTCCGTAACGTGCTTTTAGTTTCATGGTTGTGCTGACATGGTATATCAAGGATTATGATCACCAAAAGGCACTAGAGACTGGTTTGAAATTACAAGTATTCAGAGGGCTGGTGAAGTGAGAGTTAATCTTCTAGTCCTTTGTGGACATGTAATGAGTGAAAGGAAAGAAATTGCTTCCCAGTATCACAAATTAGCACAGTAAAGAATGTAAAATCTTTACAGAAAGGAGGGGTGAACCATTCATCCATAAAACACTTGAATTCTACCTTCAAGCTCATTAGTATATGTGTTTTACCCACTAATTATATAGCCAGAGTAATAGCGTTATAAGTCCTCTGTTCTAAAAGTAGGTTTCTGTAAATAAATCTCTGTTGGATCAATGTATTTTTACTAAGGAAGCCTTAAGTTTTGAGTAGAGTCTTCAGGGTCTCACCGGAGTGAAGTTATCATTATTAATATCCCCTGTGGAGGTCTGAAATATCTTTGCATTTACTTAGCTATTTATATGCTCATTTATGATAATATTTAAGCAAGCTTGGTTGGCATTAATAAAGTTATGGTTCATTAATATTACATGGACATTTTTATTTAGAAAGACCACTTACTCTAGGCCATTGAAAGTTAAACTGCTTTCGAAAGCCAGCAGCTTTCAAAAGGCAGCTGTGCACTGCATAAGGATCTCCAGAGGTTGCTTTGACTTAGGTGCTGCAGATTGCCTCGGATGTGGTCTTTGGGCAGAGATCCCTTTGGCATCTTGACTGTTCAGGGAGTGAGGCTTGGGGTTTGCCCCACGCCAGGTTTCCCAGGCAGGCCCAGGGAAGAGGAGCAGCAAGGGGCACTGGCAGGAGGACAGAGCAGAGACAGGGTGTGGGGGGGGGGGGGGGGGGGCAAGGAGATGAGATGTCTGGTGTCCTTTGTCCACCACACATCTCCCACAGCACTGGGCAACACCAATGGGGCATGCCAAAACCTATGGCTGTTGCGCTGGGGTGCATATTTCAGATCTGCAGTCCAAGATCCTCATTTGTCTGATAGATGACCCAAGTGACAAAGCTACAGGCAATTTGCTTCATTGCTGTTATATGACCATAAGAATCAGAGGGGTCTGCTGGGTCACCGAACCCATTATCCTGCTATGATAGGCAAACACACCACATGGCTCCTTTCATAACTTCATCAAGAGCCATCTCAATACCAGGCTGAGGGATTTTCATTCACTTCAGTGTTTTCTCCTGGGAGATCTGTTGTTTTTCTGATGCTGTTCCTGCTGGGAAGCATTTTCTTCTCCCTATTACTCCCAGGGACATTCTTTATAGTCCGGATTTCTTCATAGCCAGCGTGTAACTGTTAGCTTTTGTTAATATTGGCATTTCCCTCACATTGCTCTTCTCTCCTTCTGCCTTCTCTCTTAGTTCTCCTTTTCCATGTGTATCAGCAAGGCTTTTTTCCTCCTTAGATATGAGCTCTGTTCTGTTCATTGCTGTATCTCTTATCTGCAGTGGTTCTGGTTTCATGAAGGTGGGTAAGGCCAGTTGTGCAGGGTGTGTTGGATGAGACTGCACATGTACTTGCCAGAATATGAATCAAAAATGCCTTGGCTGGTGCACTCTGTCACACCTTTTGCCCATTTTGCAACTTTATTGTGCTGCTGGTGTCTGTTGGTCACTCTCACACCCCAGCCTCTGCTGCCCTCATCCAAGCAATGAATGCCTGGCTGGCATGGTGTGCTGTTCTTCGTCAGCTGTGCTCTCCAGCCCTCAAAATGGGGTAAATATTTTTTACTTGAATCTCAGTAAAAATGATAAACATATAGAAGGCATAAAAATGGGGGTATTATAATTTTTTGTTACTTAATTTTTCTCTGAGACTGAAGATGGCCTTATATAGAAAAATACCCATTATTTACTTAAATAGCAGTGTAGTAATTCCAGTTTGTTGATTTATGTAAGAAAAGATCTGATGTAAACGTAGTAATGCAGCTCAGGGGAAAAAACCCTTCATTTGATTATTTTTGAGAGAGTTCTATTCCATTGACTTTTCTCACACCCATACACCTTCAGCATAAAGGGAATGGTGGCACAAAAGAAAACTCCATTGTCGTAAACTAAAGCTTGCATTTCTTCCAAGCAAGTCTCTATTCTTTGCAAACCTGGAGAATAATAAATGCAGATTGCATCAGAGATGTAACTGATAATAACACAATGTTTGGTCTCTGATTATTTGTTGTAGTTGAACAATTACAAGAATCTTGAATTTTTCTGCAGTGCCTCTGAGATTTACTACACTTCACTAAAAAAAAAAAAAAAAAAAAAAAAAAAAAAAAAAAAAAGAGTAGAAAGAAAAAATGCAGAACAGCCTTGGTAAAATTTGAAAAAAAGCCAATTTTCTCTCTTTTTCTTATAGTCAGGGGAAGTGTATTGGATTGCCACCAAGAGAGTGGTTTCATATAAGAGCTGTGAGATGAAAACCTAATTGTCTCAGTGCTCTTCACCTGGGTCCTGAAGCTTATAACAAAACCAGGCATGTTTTGGAGTCTCCAACAAAAGCTGAACTCTAGTGCGTTTTGCATGGATTGAAATTTTATTGCAAGTATTTTGCACTAGTGCTACGTTATTTCTGCATGAAAGATAAATTTTTTGTGCTTTCTGATGGATTTTTACATCTTAAATAACATAAAATATGGTTGTTATTTGACAGGGATAGGCTATTGAAAAGTAATACATGGAGAAACAGGGACACTTTCTTCCCTAAACACTTTCTTTGGATCGACAACTGTGTGTTTTCATTCCAATAATTGGAAGTTTCCAATGCAAATATACTGCTATATCTGTAGGAGAGACTTGGTCTGTGCACATAGTTCATTTTTGGCTAGTACTAGTAAAAATAATTGCAGTGTCAGTTCTGTACCTGAATTACTTGTGATAGATAGACTTCTGGATTAGGTAGTCTTCACTTGGAAATAATGAGAAATGTCAGGTTTTGGTTAAAAAATGAGCAATGAAATATCTCTGCAGGTTATTATCACTTTGAGGGATTGTGGTTCCTCTCCATTATTCCCTCCACTATTGTTGAATTGTCCAATTTAAGTGAATAACAGCACATTCTTTCTAGAAACTATTGGTGGGAGCCAAGGAAATAAAATGTGTTAGAGGGATCTATTACATAAAGGATACCTGCATATAATAGCCATTGGCAAAGTTGAGAGACAATGGCCAGGAATCAAATTCACCAAAAGAAGAACCTGCTTTGTTTTTCAAAAGTCTGAGCCACATATACTGAGCAATCCAGTCCTACTAGAAAATTCCTGCTTTTGTACCATCCCTGCCAATATTCTTAACAAAGCACTCTCACAGGTTGGGTACCACCTGCTTTCATTTAAACTCATAAAGCTGCGATTTGAATCTTTTGTAATCATGCGTGAGCAGTTAGAGAAAGCATTTAACATCATGCACTGTCACATTTGCAAAAAGGAGAGTTGTGTTGGAACTTTCCACAATTCACAATTATCCATATGCAAAATCAGCTTCATTTTCTACCCCTTTTCTTAAACAGTGTTTTAAAGCGTGTCCTTCCAGACTGGCTGGATAAAAGGCAGGGATTAATCAGAATGTTGCAGGTCTTTTCTTACCTGTTCTCATTGACTGGCTCCTTGCGAGAGATATAGATGCAGCACAGTCTTCTTTTTTTGGGTGGTTTTTTTTTTTTTCATTTTGTTACTAAAGAAACTAAGTACTTGCTGAAACTAATACTTGTCTTTGACAGCTGCTTCTTTAGTCAGTATAAATATGCTCAAATCAAATTTCATTTTTAGTTAACAGTATGCAGGCTCTGGCCATATTAGAACTAGAGCTTTTTGTATTGGTCAGCCTGCACAGGGGATGTTTGTAAAAAATATTTGTTCTGGGCAGCCTATTCCTTCAAGATTTCTTGCCTTTTGGCATAGATCTGTTCCAGCATGCCAAGCATCTTTTCTGGGGGAAGAAAAATGTCAGATCCTGCAGAAGCTGTCTGTTGGGAAAGTAGACCAAACAAGGCCTGTTCTACTGGAGGGATCTGTGGGGCTCTTCTTCTGTCTCATCAGAGTTTCCTCCCCTCACCCCCACGCAAGGTCTGTTGGGGTTGAATTACCCACATGACCCAGTGGACATACAATACTCACAGCTTTATAGGCTTCAACAGCTTTAGGCCAATTCTGATTACATATTTGGATGAAGGGTAATAGGGAGATTTAAGACAGCAAACTCCCTTTTAATGATGTCTATTTTGTATGCTGTGGAAGTCGTTTAAATACCTGGAGCAATGAATCACTTGCCAGGTTTTGTTGCTCAGGTTCCAGCTGCCATTGTGACACGTGAAGGCAGTATATTTCTAATTGAGGAACAACCTCCTTTTCTCTCTTTTATGTGTAAGACAGGCCAGACTGTCATGCTTAATTCATCTTTAATGCAAATATATTTATTTGTTTGCATTTAGTAAGTGAATTTAGGTCTTGGTCTGTACAGGGAGAAGAAAGGAAAACAACTATTTTTTGGGCTGAGACCTTCTTGTGCTGTCTGCCAAGTCGTGTTATGAAGCTTTTTTTTTTTCTTATGGCGACAGAGATTGTAATAAGAAACATTCCTTGGGGTCTACATGCATAACAGTGCTCGGTGTCACTTTTGTATGGAATTTAATTTTCTCTCATCCAGCTGCATATTGCTGCAGTCTGTTCTGTATGTCTTCCTGATTCACATGAACAAATTTCAGAACAGCTGAACAGTGCAGCCATGCTGAGATGAACAGGAAATATCATCCAGCACCTTACATACTCTGCGCTGTCTTTTTGTTATGTCCTACAGGTATGGCTGCTGCTCTGTTAAATAGGCTTTCAATCATTCCTAGTGCTTTTTCATTCTACTTTACTTAATGATCCATGTCAGCGAGTAGATCCCTGTTTAGAACAAAGCAAAATAAAATTGATTTTCCCAGTTGTATTAAATTTCTTTTACAACATTAAAGTTACCAGTTTGGTCCTCAGCTGGAGCAGTAAAGACTGTGCTGGTACTTGGGTAGAAATGTTGCAGCCGAGACCCTCCAAGATTAAGCAAAGGTTAGGGTTAGCAGATTCCTGTGCCTTTAGCCTTGCAAGAAAAAGGCCAGGACATTTCCCCTATTGTGCTTCCTCCCGTGTTGCCCTGACTAGGGCAGAGGTAGGTCTTTGAACTAAAGAAAATTCTGCTCTTAACACAGAAACAGGAATTGGATATGGGAAAGGCTTGTTAGATCACTCCATTTATTTCCCTGGCAAAGCAGATCTATCCTCTGTCTTTCCCACTGCTTCATCTGTCCTCTGAATTTCCCCATGCTTCTGCTGTCTTGGGTTTGTTTTTTTTTTTTTTTTCCAAAGTGGAACAAACCAAGTATTTTATCTAGTCATTAATAAGAGAAACTTCACTCTCCTGTGGCACTCCTGTCTTTCTTGCTGCAGAAAATATTATATTATTGGTTTACCCGCGTTTCAGTGCATTGTACTCCCTAATGGTAGTCTTTTAGGCAACGACTACCTAATTTATATTAGATGAGCACTATCCATTTGTAAGGAGCTCATCACTGTGCTGTAAATCACCAAAGTGACAGCTTTCTTTTCCCTTTCTGTATGCACAGTGAGCTGGCATGATTTATGACTGTCAGCTGTATTCTTAATACTTACACTCATGTATGGGGATGTGTTCAGTTAAACAAGTTGCAGCATTTTACAGAACCTCCTGATTTTAACCTGAACCAGCATTTTCAGGTGTGAGATAAGACCAGCTTTTCTATAACTTCGTGGATTTCCAGGATTTTTTTTTTTTTAAGCCTTCGAGGAACTACTAATCAACCCAAGTAAATGCAACTCAGCACTGTGGTTACAGGGAAACCCAGCCTTTGCCAGCAGTTTTGCACCCACAACTGCTCCTCGGTCTGCTCTGTGTGAGATCCCAGCCAGAGCAAAGCACCTGTGAGCTGGAAAGTTCCTGTCCTGGAAGCCCCACAATCTGGGGTCTGTGGTGGGCTAGTGTGGCTTTGCCTGCTTGCCTCATCCCAGATGCAGGCTCCTGAGCCAGGGCAGAGCTGATTGCTGCTGCATTTGCTCCTCTCTCAATTCTGCCTGTGATTAATAGGAACACCTTGGATAACTAATGCTCTGCTTACTGCAGCCTAAATGTGTTTTTTTAATTCAGCTTTAATATCCTCACGTTGAAAACCACCCCAAATTAGCACAGGAGATTCTTCCAACCTACAGAGGCTTGTTGGCATAATGTTTACTGTCAATATGCAGACTCTTTTGGCTCACTAAGTATATCACACGTAAAAATGTCATCTCTGATTCCCTGCAAAATATCTGTTTTCTGTGAGAAGTTAATTGCTAATTTCAAACCAGCTGGCATGAGGCCTAATGATGGCCTTCTCCTATTTTTTGACAAGTGATGGCTTGATTGGGACTAAGTTTTCATAGCTTCAAATGTGAAATCTGGTTGCAATACCTTTTCATTTCTTCAATTCCTCCAAAGACAGTTCCAGAGACCACTTTATTTTCTGGACTTCCAACCACACAGAAACCGCAAGGCCAGAGAAATGCAAAAAGAGGTATTTTGGAAACTCTCAGTCTGCATGTGAAGCAGCAGGACTGTGTAGCAATAACCCTCACACCTACCATCTAGGCAAAAGCAGGACAAGACAAGTGGGCCTGGCGTGGGGCAGGGCTGAAGCAGGCAGCAGGCAGGAGTGACACTGATGGGAAGCTGAGATTGCCTATGTTAGCTAAGCCAAGCTTTCGAGGTGTTTTTTTTGTTGTGGTTAAGATGACTGAGCAAGGGAGAAAGGTGGCTTTCCTCGCCTCGGTGCCCAGAAAATAGATGCATGGCTGGCTGCATGAATTTGGGATTGTTTCACCCCCATGGGCGCACTTACACCTCCCCACGCTCCCCAGGTAGCAAAGACCAAGCAGGGATTTATTCTGCCTCATTCAGCACATCCCTGCAGTGCCCTCACCTCGTCTCCCTCTGGCTGCACTTCGGAGGAGCTGCTGCAGGCTCCATCCTTCCTTAAGTGCAGGCATGTGGAGCTGAGCCTGCATCCTCCTCCCCTCGCTGCTTTTGGAGAGATTAGTGCTGCAGCCTTGTTCTTGCAGTTGCACCACGGCTCACTTCAGCACCAGTGCTGTACAGTGAAATATTTTACAGGCTTGTTCATTTTCAGCAGCAGGAGCTGTTTTCTGCCTTAAAGGGTGATTTCAGAAGTTTCAGTTATTTTCTGGGCATAACAGATATTTCTAGCCATTCACCCATGAAGCCATCAGTTAGAGTATTATTTCTTTGTCCTGCCTTCGGCCTCTTGATGGAAGGGTTGCATTTCATTTCATCTTTATTTTCCTTATTTTTCATTTTGCACATGACCTTAATACTTGATTAAATTAAACATCCTTTGTCTTCCCAAGTTTTTTCAAACTCAACAGGATTAGGCCTTTAGTGAGTTATTACAGAAGCAAAGCCTTTACCTCGGAGTAAGTGATTTCCTGCCGTTCTATGTTTTCCTGCCAGAAGCAATGAAAAAAGCCACAAGAGACAGGAATAATGCAGTCATATTTAGTGAGCGTCAAGCGTAGAGCCTGTGTTATTTACACTCTATCTTATTAAACTGAACTGAATGTTTGCTTGACATCTACCTTTGTGTACCAGGCTTCTTTCTGATGGCAGAAAGCACATAGAAAAGCCTTGGAAATTCAGAGAACAGAGATTTACAAATTGGTTGGGCCTAGGCACTAGTGTTAGTCCAGATCCTGCTTTTCTTCTCTAAAACTTTGATGGTGGCTTTGCATTGGGCTCTCCACAACCCTTATTTTGGCTTGAGTGAGAAATACTTAAATTAGTGCAAACTTCTGCTCCTCACCATCCCAAAAGTGTAGTTCCCCTGGGATTCAAAACATGTGCTCTTTCTCTTCACCTGATCTCCGTAGCTGGGTATTCCATCATCTACCCAATGTCTGCCAGTGGCCCAAAGAGTCATTTCTTCTTGAAGTTTACCAGCAGCTCATTTTTCTCTTCTACCTTCAGGATTGTCTCTGCCTCCACTGCTTTCCCCAGCAAGATTGCTTGCCTGTAAATTAGAGGTGATGAAGTACATCTTGCCAAGCTAAGATTGGTCCTTCCTCCTCTGCTTTACTATCCCAGCCTGCCACCCAGCTGCCGTTCCTCAAGCACATTTCTGATGGCCACTGCTGCAACTGCTCTCCCGGGCTGCTGGAGAAGCAGCCAGAGCCCAAAGGATCAGGGAAGAAGAGCAAATTTCACACCTCATAGCATTACAGGGGCACATTTACAGTCATTTCAAGTAATTTGAAAAGGAACCAGGGAAGAGGAGAGGCAAAGACGGCCCAGAGATGTCAAAGAAAGCTGTTTGTTTACCCCTCTAACTCAAACCATAAGGTGAGGTGTTCGATCATATTAGGTTATATTTAAATCACAAGGTTATTGTGAAATCTTTTAGTGACTGATGCCATTAGGAAAGCATGTGCTTAATGTAGAACTCAGATTCTTAACAATTTTTTTCCAGTTTCACTGATTTTCCTTTCATTTCAGAGGCTTGCTGTCTGTCATTTCACTGAGTGTTTACATAATGCTTGAAATTCAGACATATCCTCATGCATTTGATCAATGAAGACATATTCTCTTCCACATCCACAAAAACACCTGTTGGCTGCCAACTAGGAAGGTTCTGTCATAGATAAATTGGCAGATTTCCCTCTCAGTTTGTCCTGTATGAAGGTCTCCACTGAGAAAATCACCTCTAAATCAAAACTGACCACTCTCCCGGTTTACTGCAGATGGAGACAACCTCAGCTTTGCCTCTCCTGGTCGCCCTAGGAGGGAGATTTCCCAATACCTCTACATGTCCTTGCACTCTGCATCTGCACTGCAGTCCCTTCATTCCTGGGACATTGCAGTTCCGTGCCGCCCCTGTGGGTTGGGCAGCAGTGGGTCACCATCCCACAGGGTGGGAGCAGCAGGTCCAAGCAGGCTTTCCCACCTGTGAAGGAGCCACCAGAGGGTGCTTTTTGGACCAGGCCCTTTTTGGTGCCTCTTCTGCACTGGCAAGGTGTTCCCACATGGTAAACCAGCACAAGTTCACTCCTGGTCACCTGCTATTTAACTGCTTTTTCCTTCTTCCCTTTTCTGCAAATGGCAGATGTGCCAGGTCCCTGTCACCCTCGGGACACATTTATGATTTTGGAGAGGTGGGACAGGGAGAAAGAAGCAGCAATTGAACTCCAGACAGATCCTGCATTTCTTGGGCTGTTTCTCCTGGTTTCATCAGCCCCGTGGCTGCTCACATGTCTCTACCCTGCTGCCTCCCCACTCAGAGTGGTTTGATATTTCCTCCTCTGGCCCAAGGGTTTTCTCTTTGTAATTCGCTCTTCACTTCAAACCTCGTGAAGGATAGACAGCATGCCTCTGAGCTGGGTCTGAATGGTGCACAAGCCTTTGAATCTCTAACAAGCAGCTGGCTGCAGCTCTGAATATGATCTAATAGGGAGCAACATGCCCAGCAAACTCCTGCCACATTCACTTGGAGCAGGAGAGATTTGTACGTACACGCTTTTGCTGAAAGACTGTATTATGCAGACCATGCAAAGTATCGACTGCTATCCATTTTTAGAGCCATTGTTAAACAGAAAATTAGCATTGCCGAAGAGACAGTGGGAGATTTTTCCTTCTCCCCCCCAACTCCCTCCCCTGGTACAGTGTCTTTATTCTGTTTTCTCTAGTTCCCTTTGTCTTACTGGCATACTGGTCTGCTAACCACCCTTTGTTTCATTTATATTGAAATCAGCTGGCAGAAGACAAAGTTCACAGCGTATATTTAGAGCCCATGTTTTTGAGACCCTTAATTATTATTTTCCTCCATCTTTCCTGGGAAGCCGCTAGCGATTTGTTTTCAGGTTCATTTCATGAGTGTTTACTGTCATTTACTCTGAACTCTGGTCTTTTCCTTTCTCTGCCTGTCCCTCAAAATGTTGACCACATGCTGGCTCTGCTTTGCATTTCTGTATCTGAGTTTGTATTTTAATATTCATTAGGTATTTGTACTGACAACCCATCAATACATTAAATTAGTATATATGCAGCTAACAAGTATGGTACATGCTTAACTGACTTATAACAACATTAAAACAGACAGACACAACAGATTGCCTCAGCAGGGTTTAATAAACTGTACTTATCCACAGTCCCTCTGAAAAACAGGCACACAACTGCAATATACAGTGCTCCCTGGAATAATGAGATAAACAGCAAACACGCTAAGCTAAACATGTTTTGTTCCTCTGATGAGAAAATTAAACTTTCTTCCCTCATAGAAAGCTACTTCTGTGGCTTCTATTGTTTTGAACAACTGGGCTTTCAGCTTATCAAGTACCATACATTTTAATTCCAGAAAACACTTAATGAGCATCAAATCATACTGGAGATGATAAAAGGCATGCACAGTTATGCATTACTGTATTCATTCTCATGCAATGCTTTGAAGGTATCGAGAGCTCTGCAAGCAATTACTATCATCATTAGAATATCAAATTTTTCTGCTAATTAATGTTAATGTGATTAAAATGGAAGCTTTTTTGGATAAGAGATATTTTTCTATACAAGCAGGAAAGCTGCTCTTCTAAAACAGAAGAAAGCAGGCAGAAAATTATGTCAGGTTATAGGAGAAGAGTTTCTCAGTTTGTTCCTTTGCAAAGGTGACTGTCTCCCATACAGAAATTTCCAGAAGATATCTCCTGCCTTGCCTCTTGGAGAGAGAGGACAGACCCCATATTTCATTATGTGCATCAGAGCTGTCTTTTTAATCTTCTTAATATAAAATTGAATCGATGTGTAATAGATTTTAGTTCTGTATCCTGTCTCTACTCAAAAACTGTGATTAAAAACACACAAAAGTACTGTAATAGACAACAGCCACTTAAAAAAAGACATGAGTGGAAGGGGTTTTTAAATGCAATATTTATCTAATATTTTTCAGCTTTGCCCTGAAACATGTGCTTGTGTAATTAACTTTTCTGATGTGAATCATTTTTTAACACCAGCAGAGTTACTAAAGAAGCCTCTTCTGCAGCATTAGGACATTAGAAGTGCTCACACTCCCATCAATTATACCACAATGGTCTCTCTCCAAGCACTTCATTTCCATCAGGCTCAGGACCTGAGCGTGGGCACAATCCCTGCCCTGACCAGACGCACTGGGGAAGGGTTTTGCAAAAAGCAGGGAGCTTGAGACAATCCCCAAGCAGCACTGCCCTTCACATTGCCTCTGATGGCCCATCAGTCAGCTGGAGCCCCCGAGGAGCCCTGAGCAAACAGGCAGGACAGTGCAGTGCCAGGGGGGAGGCCAGGTTAGTGTACTTACACAGGCCAGAATAAACACGGGGAGCTTTCAAGTGTGGTCCAAGTAACAGCAGTCTCTAGGCAGCGAGGCACCCGGGCACTGGAGCTGCCAGCATCCTCCATGAGGGCTCGGAGAGTTTCCCCTGGAGCTGGGAAAATCCCTAGCAACAGATGTAAGTATGTTTTTAAAAATAATTTCTTTTAATTGTTGGTGGTGGTGGTGTTTTCACATGATTTCGCTGTATCTATTTGTGGTAGAGAGTTGTTGGCTTGTTCATTGTTTAAAATATTCAAACTATATAAACTTTTTCTCTGTGTTAATAAATAATATAAAGCATATGGGAAACTGGCACTGGATGCAGCAGCAGTACCTTGGCAATGTCAGGTGACTCTTTAACATCAGATTCTGCTCGTTTTTATAAGGAGGGAAAAATCAGCAGCACTTGAGCTGTTCTTGCATAGGTAATGCCATTGTGATCCATTTGAAGCATCTTCTCTGATAAAGTGAAAAGCTGCCTCTTAGAAATCACAGATAATTTCTCATGGCATGACCAGACTTTCTATTCTTTTACATTTACATTTATTTACAGTTTTTTGAAAGGAGATGAGAAGAGACCCTGACTGTTAACTTTCTCCTCAGATTTGTTTCTTTGGGGCCTCCTCCCAACCCTGCACCATCTCTCTTTTACAAGCCACATCCAGTCTTGCTGACACCCAAATCCAGAACTGTGGAGGTGAGACGCTCCCAATGGGATGGGGGCTCGCAAGAGAAAATTACTGTATTATTAGAGATACCTCTGGTTTTTTACTGACAATGGTATTCCCACCTAAGAACATAAAGGTAACCTGGGTGGTCTACAATTACTGTTGCTTTTATGAACCTTTAAGAGCGTGCCAGTTTTTTCTCCCTGTGGTTTTTATTCCCTATTGATAGTCTGCAAATTTATAGGCAGGTAGCACCTAAGAGTCCAAGCTTTGGGCCAAGCAGTAATTTTCTTTCTCATAAACTGTTTCTTGTTGACCAACCTCCATAGAAGATGTAGAGGTCTGGGTGTGCTGGGGGTTTTAGTTCATTAGAAGACCGGTTTCATTTCTGATGTGGTGTTATAAATTACCCCAGGAGATTAAAGTGGTTAAGAGATGGCTGTTTATTTATATTACTATCATTTGTCAGTGCTAGGATGTAAAGCCCGATGTGAAAACCTGGAACTAGAATATGTAAGTGGGGAAACTGCCCCAGAACTGGAGAAGTCTGAGAGCTGAACAAAGTCAAGGTATATTGCAGATATCTCTGATTCAGGCTTTCTCCATAAGTTTGCACTGAAATGCAAGCGAAGTGGCCTCAAACTTTAATGATTAATAAGAGGTGATAGCTCCAGGAACAGTGTTATATCACAGACCTGCCAAAACATGCCTTACTCCCTTTTATGAAGTACTTTGCCAATAACCATGCAAGTAGTTTGGTACCTGCCCCATGTCAGCTATTGTGAGACCAAATTCATAGAAAAATGCCTTCAGGACCACCCATTTGTTGCCACACATTGCCAGGGGTCCTTCTGAGCCAGCAGGAGTAACACACTGTGGCTTTTCACGCTTCTTCATTTTCCCCATTTCCCTCTGCAGCAGTTCAGAGGCAGCAAATGAGCTGAGCAGGGCTCCCTTGAGCTGAGCCTGGCTCCGCTGCAATTTTTCTGGTCTGGAAAGGTCTAAAACCTTCTCTAAAGGTGGGAAATGCCCATTCTTCATTTCCCAACTGGAAGATGATGACGAACAGTAATGAAGTTTCTGTGTTGGAGGAGGTAGTGTGGGCACACATTTCCCTTTTCAGGGCGTGGAAGCTTTCCCCATGGGTGTTGTGTCCAGGTTAGCACACTCCTGTAGAGATGTCCTGTTCCAGAGGGGAAGTTTTCACTTGCAGTTTTTTATCCAGCCTCTAGAACTGATTTTTGGTTTTTTTAATTGATGATGGTCATAAAAATGATGTAATAAAATTGATGATTTATCATTAAAACTGGAAACTTTTTAAATTTAATTTTTTTTATTTTAACAAGCCCAAACCTATGTTCTTGCTGTCTTTCAATCTGTAGAATCAGAGCTGCTTTTGCTTGCATTGCCTCTGGAATTGGTTTAAAAAACTAAAAGCATCAGAAACCTGGGTTTACTGTACTCATTGATTTCCTTTCAATAGCTTTGGTGCTGGTCTTTCTGTCATATGCATACAGTGTATTTCACTCATGCTGTTTTTCTGCTGAGCTTTAATACATGGTTTGGGAGGAAGAACCATATCATGCTCTTTAAGCAAATGTGGCTTTAGGGCTGCTATGTGCTCCTTCAGTGAGCTGTAATCACCCTGACTGTGTCACAAAGCCGGTCTGATTGGGACTGGGGGGCTCAGTAATGAATCTTGAATTTTCTTCATCTTTGAATGAGTCCAGATGTTTTGTTAGATACCAGTTCTGTTCTTCCTTCTTTCCCTTTTTTTTTTTTTAATCTTCTTTTTTTTAATGTCAGAATTAATTGATCCCAGGCTGCTCCTCTGTACTCTGACACTCCCGAATATGGAAGTGTCAGTGTAAAATGAAGCATAGCAAATTGTTAATAAACTACCTTCAGAGAGAGTTATCGTTTTTGACATTTAGTTATAGATTTATCCCTTGTGCAGGAGGCCTCATTCATTTCATGCATGCTAACCATGGTGGGGAGAAGACTTTATTAAGTATTTTTCATACTTTGGTCTATTGAACAGCCACATCACATGCAGTGCCAGGCTTGAGCAAGAAATGGAAGGAAGGACAGAAGAAATGTCAACACTGTGTGAAACCTCTGGGCCAAAATCCTTTCAAAGGATAGTTTTAGGGTGCCTGTCCCACCATGCTGGTTTGCTATCAGTGCTGCATTTTCAGAAAGGGTCTGTCAGTTATCAGGGCTTCTTGATTCAGGTTAGAACATGGCTCTGGGCTGAATTCCATGAACCCAGCCCTGATAGCAGCTATTTTTGCTGATAACAAATAATAATTGTTACATAATTTTTTTAAAAAATGTTCTCATGTTATATCTTTTAATATAATGCTGAGATACTAAAATTCTGCTTATAAATCCCCAATATTCTGGTAAGTGAAATAAATGCCTGGAAACAATACCACTATGATTACCCATTCTGTTTTTAAAGTGATACTGGGCACGGTAATTTTAAATTGATGCTTTGGACCTGACCAAAAAAAAAAAAAACAAACAAACAAAAAAAACACCCTACTTACTATTTTGCTACCTTTGATACTTCTAACACTAAATACGCCATTGTAAGTAAAACCTATTTGAAAGGGAAAAAAGCTGCTCCTTGTCCAAGGAGCATGACTGGAAAAAGTGTGACTATTTTTCTCCCAGTAAGAAGCTTACAAATATGTTCAGAAGGTGCACTTCCCAGTCTAATGTTAGCTGTGATCACTTTTTGTTCTTAGCAGTGAGCAAATCTCACTTAGAAAATTGCAAAATCTCTCTTCTGACTTATGATTAAAGGAATGGCAGTGACTTCCGATAATGATATTTTTTTGATATCAACATTCTCTCTTCTCCAAAGATATACTTTCCTCTGGGTTTTCAAAATCAGGTGTAGCAGGGTATTTGCAGAAGTGGCACCAAGGCTTAGATAAAACAATGCACGGGTAAGATAAAATAATAGCCCTGCAAAATGAGGGAGAGATCCAAAACACACCAAAGTCAATTATTCCTTCCCAGGAATTTAGCAGACATTGGCTTAGTCCTCCATCACCTGTAGCTTCTTCGCTGGTATTTTTTTTCTCATTTAGGAGAAAAACAAAAGTGTCCTTGAAAATACAGGGAGAGCAGCATTCTTGCCTGCTGAGAGCTGACCTCCCTTTTCAGCTCTGGTTTCCCAAAGGAAAACTACCACCAGTGGAATTCTAGGTCTTGACCCCCATGTAGGCACAGTGGACAGCATCATGACATGCAGAGAGACTGATTTTGGGATGCAGTCAGATCCCTGGGTGTCCATCCAACACCTCCTGTGTTTACATGAAGGTACCTGCCCTACAGGAGCAAGCCTGGTGCCAAACACCTGCCAGCAATGGCCTCAGCAGCATCAGACTTTGAAAATCTAGCTATAAAAGTTAAGTAGAGCTGTTAGTTGTCTCCCCAGATAAAGATAATGTGCCAAAATACAAGGCTGAGTTGAATTTTTAAAAAGGAAAAAACTTCCTAATTGCATAATTAGACTTGCAGGAAATATAAGGGCAATACCAAGCCAAGCATAGCTAAGTAAAAAAAAAAAAAAATTGATGAAGTGCTTATCTACCTGAGAAATAAGATTGAAGGATCAGTGTGTTGCAGGGAAGTACAAGTTTATTAGTATTAATAAAGACGTAAACATTAATGTCATTGGGTTAGGAAAAAATTAAGTATTGTCACCATCAGACCATGCTGGTTTCTGTTGACACCCTGCCATTAATTCCTTTTTGGTTTTTTTCTGTGAGTTAATTTTAGAAATTCTACGTGGCAATTTGGAGAGGTTATAGTAATTTTCAGGTAGATCCTAATTTTACTGACCTTTTGGGAAATTCAATCCAATTTCAACTAAAATCACTTGCTAGGTATTTATCAACTTCAGCCACAGCAGCTTCTCACCAGACATGATCCTGATTGCTGCTTGTGTATATTTATCACACCCTAAATGAGGTTATTAAATAAACAGAAATGCACTTAAGATAATGCTTGTCCTTCATCTCACAGGAGTGTAGGTTAGAGCAAAACTCCTTAGTTTAAGGGAAAGAGTTCTGCCAAGCTCCAGTGTACATTGCAGATAGATACTGAAGCTGTCTGGGGCCTGGACACATCAGGAAAAGTCTCAGCAGAGATTTAGGGCTGGATTCCTTGAAGAGGGTAAAAAATCCATTAAAAAAAATTAATCCGACTTTATAGACTTTAATGCTACAGAAGTAGTATTATAATGGGGTTACACTTCCCCTGAGGATGAGGATATGTAAATATGCATATGCATTTTGACCCAAGAAGAAACACTTGTGTTTTGCGTAAAATAGGGTTTTTTTCATTTAAGGATTTTAGTTCAGCCTGCTTCCTTGTTGTAACTAGAATTCTTAAGGGTGTGTTTGGTCCCGATACAAGGGTGTGTTTGGCAAACCGTGCAGATCTTCCACCCCTCTTTTACAAGGTCAGATTCTTATTCTACCCTGCCTTTGTTATACAAGTGGCTGGTAACCAAATCTTCTGTATGTCCCCGGTGGTGTCCTGAGCAGGCTGGATGACTTTGAAGAGCTGCTGGTTCTTCACAGGTTTCTCCCAGGGTGGTGGGTGGCAGTGCAGGGTGTGTTCAGGCCACTTGCTGTGTATTAGAAAAGTGAGAGTGCTCAGCTCCAGGGCGCTCAGTCAAAGTACAAAGTGGTTATTTAGGGCTCTAAAGGGGAGGAGGGGAAGGAGGAAGAGAGGTCAGGTAGTCCTTTCTTTTGGGGGACTTCCATTCTTGCTGCCTCATTCTTATTCACCTCTTGTTTAAAAAAACCATTCAGGTGTTAAAGCCGTCTTTTACATTCAGGGCCAAAGAGCCCCAAGTCTGGCAACTCCAGTAATGCAAAGAAAACTCAAGCTTTTCAAACCAAGAAAAGCCAGCTTTTCAACTGACAGGTAACAGTTGTGTCTTATTTTAAAATTGCAACAAAAAACGTAAATGCTTTATCTGAGGCATTCGTTAAAGAAGCTGTGTGTTTCCAGCTATGGAAATTGGATGCTCACTGAAGTTGCTTTCCCTACCAGCCTGTGCAAACTGATGTCTTTCTCTCCCTCCTTAAAAGGCCTAATTATGCCATAGGCAGCCACCTTGTTCTGTTCAGTCTCGTATTCTGCCACATTACCATTAGAAGCAGAAAGAACTAATTAAATAAGTATACTAAATGACTATTTTCTCATTCATTTATTCTCCATCCAGCCTCATTGTGTATTCTCTTTTAGTCAGAGGAAAGATAGAGGAAGGCAGGCCTTTTTTTTTTTTTTTTTTGCATTGGTTCTCAGGGGTTTAGGCTGCCATTAGGACTGCTGAAGTTATTTATAGGTTATTTTTCAATTCCTTCTACATTCTCAGATTGAAATTCACTCCCTTGGTATATATACTGTCTTCTGCATAAAGGCATCAGAGGAAGCCGAAATGTAATCCTGCTTAACTCCTACGTCGTTTCAACACATCAAAATTCCAGGTGTAAAAGAACACAGAGATCCTTTAATAAAGACTTATTGGTCAATCCAGCCTCAGCAGCCTGTCCCTGGTGCCGGTCATGCTTGCAGTTTACCAAGCATATTAAAACCCAGTGGCTGATGCTTTGTGGATTTGTACTGCTTTTTTTGTGGGAAGAAAAGGAGTTGTAGAGAACAGCAGACATCCCTTTTCCCCCTGCCTCATGTGTCTCTCCTTAGCCCAGGGAGAGAGAACGAAAGTCAGCCTGTGAAAGGAAAGACCCTTTGGCAAGGAGAAGGCTTCTGTGAGCTCTCCCATGGGCATTCCCCTTCTGCCTCATGTCTGAGCAAAGGGCAGCTCATATTATTTTAAGCCTCCCTTGGGATGTCAGGAGCAGAAGGTAGATGATACCCATCAAGACATTAGGACCCAGGGCTCCATGCCCTGTCTAAAACACAGTTCTGAAAACTATATAATTTATCAGGCAGATGTAATTCCATCAAGGAGTTCTGGCAATGGTGCAAACCACATCATCCAATTATAGGCTGGAAATTCAGTTACTGAGCCTGCAGGAGCAAATACTGCCCTTACATCCTATAGTGTGAATCTGCAAATCTTGTTTGGGGGGAGGTGGTGCTGCCCTCCTCCCCCTTAGTGCTGTTCCAGGTGTATTTGTGGACTGCATTTTTGTGGAATACAGGCCATATTTTAAATGCTGCTGGTTTATGCCACAGAAGGCTAAGGTGAATGGAGTGCAACTTTTCCCTTGTGAGCTCTTCACTAAAATTTCATTGTCATGGGTTTAGTGCTCAGTTCAGAGCAATCCGAGCAACACAGCCAGAAAAGCAGAAGGGTTAATTAGGTACAATATGCCGGCTTTAGTACAAAATACACAGAGCTTGACTTAGTTTAAGTAAGCATTTGTGTTTGATTAGAGTCTGCATGTCCTATCAGAGAGAGACTGTGTTGTCGTAGAAAAGATGATAAAGATTGAATTTATGTCTTTTTTAATAGGAACGAGAAGTGTGGAATTATCCAAAGATTGTCTTACCCTCTCTGTGGGTAAGACTAGAGTTTGTTTTAGATTTTTTTTATAGTGAACTGTGTAGGGTTTTGCTGGATTTGCTGTTAATTTACTATTCCAAAGGAAATATTAATGCTCTAAGAAACAAGTTCTAAACCTCTAATATGCAAAAACAACTCCCAAAGTACTCATTTGGCATTACACAAGAGTCATACTTTATCTCTAGAGCGTATGGTATTTTGTTAAGATTGCACATATTGACAAATGCTATCAAACCTGTAAGATATGAATTTATTTTGTAAGCAATATACTTACTTTTATATCATTGAAATAATCAACATCTGTCTGTATAGTCTGAGAAAATGCTGTGCCTGGCTTCTTAATAGTAAAATTCCTTTGCTTTGATCATAAACCTGTCAGTTCTGATAGCTGAACTGAAGGCAGTTTACCTGGGTTTTATAACATCTGCATCTTCCTGTGAGCTGTCTCCACTCTGCTCAGGGCATTGGTGGTCCTTTAGTATTTGTCTTAAGTCCCAGAAACAGTCTAGAGGTCAAAACTGAGTTTTCCCCTTATCTTGGGAGATGGATGCTCTTCAGAAACCCCTACCATTCTGATTTTTATGGATACCCCAGAGTGCTTCCAGATGTATGCCTTTGCAGGAAAGGAACAATAGCAGCCTGGTTGCCATCTGTGGTACTAAACCACAGTACACTTGGCCCATCAGGCCCCACACAACTTTCTTACCCTGCTACTACCTTTAGCTACATGAGATAAGTAAAATGGATGGGGTTTAGTTATAATTGGCTTGCGTGTAGCTTTTTAGATGTCAGATTTTCCACTCTCCTACTGAGCTTTTACAGTTGTATGTTGAGTTTGTAGGAGAAAATAGTAACTTTTTTTTTCCTGAACTTCTGCATGTTTCAGTTACAAATATTTGAGCAAGGCAATGAAAGTTTGGTCTCAGCTGAGAATGTAGAAAACATAGAAATGTTCCTGGCTGAAGTAATCTTAGAACTTTACAGGACTCCAAATTCAGTTTAAGGGCAGAGAGACTGCTGCTTTTGGAAAACTATCCTGGGTGCTAAACACCCTGTTAAAATACAAAGCTCCTCCCAAACAAAAGATTTAATAAAAGATGATTTTTTCTTTTATGGCATTTTTTACAACCACTGCAGTGCATGGCACCCTCAGTGGTTTTACAGTCCCCTTGTCATTGCCTTGAGTTTACTGGCCATGCTGATATTTATGGACAGTGCAGACATTGTGCTCTGAACAGAGTCCGCTCGCCAGCATCAAGGATGATTCACAGGAGCCATTTTTTTATGTGATGAGGTTTTATAGTAAAACAGGACTTATATTGTTTATTAGTCACAATTTTTCACACTCCAAACCATTCCCGAAAGCCTTCTTTATGTCACTAAAACTTTATTCAGAAAGATTTTTGCTTGTTGGTATTTCAGCTGTCCTGATATTTTAAAATTGAGATTTTGGTTCATTTTGTCTTTTACAAGGGTATTTCTCTCTGTAGCACGTGTAGTTCTCCCACCCCATCCTCCCATGGAAAAGTGTGCTCTGAAGATCTAAGATTAGTGTGCGGGGAGAGGGAAGAAAACAAATGAGTTTTATAAGGTAAGGCAAATAATTTAATAAACATCAGCATGGAGTATAGCTGCCCTTCCTGTGCTGTTTCAGACGGTCTGCCCACTCGGCTGGAGTTGGCAGGATGGATGGAAAGAAGTGTTCAGGAAGAGAGGAGAGCTGTCATACCAGGGGGTGCATCCCAAAGGACAGAAAGGAAAGGGGCTTCCCAGCAGTTTATAAGTGGTGAAGTCCCATACTCAGCATTTTGCTCCTTGATATTCTGCCCCAGCTGGCTTAGCCACCTCCCTCTTCCCTGGCTTCTCTTTGCCTTCCTCCTCCTTAGCAGCCTGAGTTAGTGATGAGGTGCAATTTCGGGAACGAAAGTGGAAGCCACTTGCAAGACAAGATGAAATCCTTTTTTCCTTTAGTGCTTGTTGTGCAGGGATGCAAAACTTCACTTAGGCCCTGCCACATCCAGGCCTTTGCTCACCTATTAGGCTAATTTTCAGTCTCATTGCCCTGTGGAGAGCGTAATGACTTCTTGCATGAGATTGCAGGAAACTCCACAGGTCAGGACCAACTCCACTTCTGCTTGTTTTATTCCTGTGTATTGTTATTGCTTCTGGCCTGTATGGAAAAGCCCACTGTGTGTCAGAGACCAGGTTTTCTCCAGAAACACTTCAGATGTTGTTTAACTTCACTTTCACACTGATAAAATGGCAGAAACTCTTTCCATCCTTCCCATATCAAGCATCCCTCTGTCTTTGTCAATTACAAGTGAAGATGTCCCCCACAGAGGACCTCTTTATAATGATAGCAACTCCGTCAGCAGCTCATGGTCACATCGCAGAGCTGCTTGTTGGGAAGGATGGGTTTTCTTGCTCACAGGGGGCACTTGCAAGTGTATTTTCCTTCTCTGTAATGAAAGCAGGACAAAAGCACATTCAAGGTTCATGATTGCTGTTTCTTGGACATGTTTTTCTTTAAAAAACAGACTGGAAGAATGGTCAGAATAATGTAAATGAGTGGGGAAATGCAATTTCCAAACACAGCAGTTTTATTGAAAAAGCAACTGATGATTCATGAGCATTAGCAAAGAGTTTTGACCATCTTTTCAAATTACATTAATATTGTTATTGCTCTTCCAGTGGCTGAGAACCTTTTATTGCATTCATTACCCTTTTAAAAAGTAATACTAAGGTTGTTTTGCAGAGTAGTAACCATGTATATCACAGCTGTGATTCTGATAATAAATAGTTCAGTGAGATGTGTTGGCTTATTCTAGCGTTGACTGCCATGTATTAGCTCTCTGAAAATTAACTATAAAATGACACCCCTGGGTCCAGAGTTCATAGTTTTTAAAATTTTTCAAATTAGTGGCACTCATGTTTCAAACAGGTCTATTTCTTTGCTGCCAGCTGCTGCAGCTCAGTGCTAACTTAGCATCACAATTAATAAACTCTCACCAAACTGCACCTTGCCTTGAGTGACCCAGTGCACTCTCCTTCTCTTTTGGCATTACTGGGGCCCTGCTTTCAGGTTGCTACAAGCCACCTTCATCTAAACAGCTGTGTGCGTAAAGATTATTTCTCAAAATGTTTTGTGTTCTTACTTGATGTGGTTGACTCTGAAGCAGAGTAAAGTGCATAGAAGAAATTAGACCTTTGTAGTCACTGTGGCTCCATTTTGCAGTTTGCCTTAACCCAAAATTTGCCCTCATAGAAATTGTTGAGATGATTTCAGGAAAGAAAAGAAGAGAAGAGGAAAAAAGCTGAGATGGTGACATAAACTTCTTTTTCTCTCAGAAACTGGGCCAAGAAAGGAATGTTAAACATTTACATAAAAATTTGAATAACATTTTTTTCTGTTCAAAATTAATTCTAAACATAGTTGCTTTTTATTTCACCTTAAAAACCAAAAGTCCTTTGGTGCTTAAATCTGTAAGAAAGTATTTTGCTCTAGGCCAGATTTAATATTTTGTTAGAAATTAAATTATATTTTTCTATTACAAACAGGCCCTAAAATTAATTATTTGTAGAGTCCTGAGGAGAAATAATGGAAATTGAATACACAAGTTTGATGCTACGGTGCAGGAAGAAAAGGACTTTTTGTTTCTGTATGCAACACTGGTGGTATTTTTATTGGTCATTAATACTAAATTCATTTTTGCTACAGATACATCATAAAAATTCAGAGCTACATAAGCAGTCTGGAATCTGAGAAACATGATTATCATGAACAATGCTAGAAGCTCAAGCTATTCAGCTTATCAAAATGAGAGAGAAATGAGTGAGTTAAGTTATTCTAGAACAGAAAGAAAACAAGTAATTTATGTCAACTTTACACAGACCTAATTTTAGTTTCCATGGCTTGAAACCAGATTTCTAGAATGGAGTGTCGTGTTTTGCAGTATCCCTTAGACAAAGGTTTCTCGCAGAAAACTTTCCATAACAATATTTATGGATCAAGACAGGAGATTAGATATAGCCCTTGTGGTTGTTCATTGTATCTGAATGAGGACATAGGAACTCTGAAAGGAATTTGGGTTTTGCAGTGGAAATGCATTTTTCCCTGGCAACACAGAACAAAAGATCGATTCGTTGCTTTGCGTTATTTTGTCTCCACTTCAACAAGGTTGCAAATCAGGCTGTCCATGTGAGGGTGGCTGTTCCCTGGCAAAAGAACTGAATCTGTATTGGTTGGTTATTACCTCTGAATCTTTTAGAAGGAGACAGCTCTTCTACGGATGGTAATGCTCAAAAATATTACAACTATCCTTAGAAAAAAAAGTTGCAAAACAAAGAAAAATCGAATTGCAAGTATGAACAACTCTTAGTTGAATGAAAAAAGGAATTATAAGTCTGAGCATTCTCATTTAAGTGATGTTCTACAAGCCACTCGGATGAATACAGTATTGCATTAAAATTATCAAAAATTCAGCCGAACTTCCTTCTTGGAAATGGGCAATTATATAAGCTGGGTGCTGAAAATACAATTGGTATATTTGTACTAATTATTATTATTATTATTACTATTTTACCACTGTAAGACTTAACTTTCAAGTATTTTTTTTAAAGTTCAGCTTGCATAGCTCAGATTTGGACTCACATTTGAGTGTAATTTTTCTGCATAAAGTAGATCAGCTACTGGCAGCACTTGAATTGATGGTGGTTTGTGTATTTGGACTATGAGCAGTAAATCCTGCCTTCATTGTCACAATTGACACTCTGCATTGCGTAGGATCACAATATTTAGAGTGTCTTGCTATTTGCACAGAATATTTAGATTTCCTATTTATTTTGCACTACATGCATATATGGCTTTCATCAGATAGAATGCTGAACAGATGTTGAGCAGGTTATTTAATAGGGCTTTTTTAACATAGATGAATTAAGAGAATTGCAACTAGTTTCCCAAGTGGTGCTTAAGATCAAAAATAAATCCTATTATGCTTTGTCGATATCAATAATGGGTCCATGGTGGGTGATCCATTCTTGACAGAAAAAGAAGTGTCTTTGTCATAAGTTGTTTTGTGAACTGAAAGTAGACCACTTAGAGAAAAATCTAATTAATGAAAATTGACTGTAAAAGAGCCTTGGGCTTAACCTTTCTTGCTGAGTTCAGAAGGTGCATTTTTCAACACTTCTTCAAATTGTTTCTACACCTGGTGAAGGTGGAAATTCCATTTCTGTTGTCTCTGAGGGCCTGCCAGAGATGAACGACCTGAGATTCTGGTATGGGGTCTCTGCCCATGACAGTGCCATGCTCGTGCCTTTCGTGTGTTCCTGTTGATGCTTTTCCAAGCTAGGTGACCTTGCCTCAGATCTTCCACAAGTCTGAAAGCTTCCAGGATGTTCCCAAGAGTCCTGGTGTTCTTTCTTGACAATAGCTTCTGGCACCAATGTTGGGATGATCCATCCAGCATCCTCCCACCAGCATAGGCCCAGAACATCAGATCTGTGCTTCAGCCCTTGCTTCATTGTGACAGAGTTTTCAGAAGCACTTGAGGCAAATAAAGAAATACTTCCCAGGTGCAAGGAGGAGTGATGTCCTCCAGCTTCCTGGGATAATCCTGGGAAGCTGTGGATCTGTACTTCAATACTGGTATTCCTTTCTGTTCCATCTACATCCAGGCAAGTAGATGGAATGTCTGTGCCAGTAAAGTCTGCTGAAAGCTGAGAGCTTTTGGGGGATGTTGGTTACCAGACAAAACTGGTGGCAACAGAATAGCTTTTCCAACCTGTGAAGTCCTAGAAATCTTCAAGTAGCTTCCTATCTTTTAGTAATTTCAGTTTTCTTCAGGAATTTTCATAGCTGTCATGTCTCATTCTAATCACAAATGTGAGTTTTCTCACCCCTGACTGACAAGGGTTCCTCAAAGCTGTGGTTGTGCACTCCAGCCTTTATGAAAGAAACTGTTCTTGTACCTTTCATGAGCACCTCCTGTGTAAAGACTTCAATTTAAGGCTCGCATGAATCTTCCATCCTGTATCTCCTCTGTAAGCTTTATGAGATGGCCTGAAGTCTCAGAATGAATCTGATGCTGTCCAAGTCTTGAGTCCCACACAGGAGAAGCCAGTTTTATGCGAAATCTGAAAAGGACAGGTTCTTCTTCTTCTGAAAGGGTAACCCTCGTAGAGAATTTGAGTATTTGTAACACTGTAAGAAAAAATGTAGCAGACAAATGTTTTTAATGCTGTTTCTGTTAAGATATGTGCTGTGTAAAATAGGACTGTATCTTCAGAATCTGCTATAGATCTTGGCCAGAGACACTTCAGCATCCAGCATGTTAGGATTCCCTTAATGGATTTCTGAACATGCAAAGCAACAGCTTTGTTCAAAGTTCTGTGACTTCAACTGATGTGGTTTTTCAGAATTAACATCTTGATTGGTTGCCAACAGGAGAGTGCAGTGCAATACCTGGTATTAGCAAAGGGAAGGTTACCTACAATAAGGGTGCTTTTTATTTCCTGTTTTGCTGAAGGCAAGACAAATAAGCCATCACAGGAAAAAGGTTATTTTCCAATAACTCCTTTCCAGCAGTCTCTTGTGGAGCAGGCACCCACAGTAATTCAGTGCATTCAGCTTTACCTTGGGGATGGACAGAATAATAGGGAATGGGACAGAGTAATGACAGAGCAATGCCAGTCATAGCAAAAAACCAAAAAACAAACAACTAACCAAACTACAAACCCACTGAGTAAAATATCACTTCTATTGGTTTATTTTGTGGAGTATCATGGGATGTTTAGTTCCAGAATAGAGGAGAATGGCAAAATAGATCTGCAGTTCTGGGGTGGATGGGGGCGGGGGGGGGGGGGGGGGGTGGAGTGGTTTTAATCCACTAGTACAAATCTGAAATGCAGTAAATACAAGTTGTGAGAGGTTAGAAGTACACTGCAGTGTGCAGACCATAGTCCTATTTAAGGAGCATCCTGCATTAGAGCAATGCTGTCTTGTGGAAAAACTACCTTCCCTTTGGAGGACAAAGCTGTGGGATAATAAAGATAATTATTTTTTTCAATGGATGTCTTTTATCTTTTTTTTTTTTTCTAGCTAGTTGTGGGCTTTTTAACTTGGGAAATCTTTTCGAAGTTGCTAATAAGAAAAAACTGAGCAATTTTTGGCTGCTGAAATGAGTCAGCTGAGGGGTGTTTTTGCTTAACTTGGCCCAGCAGGAACAGATAATAATCTAGTGTATAAGAAAGACTCCATTTTTTTAAAGGCCATGGTCTCCATTTTAATGAAGTGTCTGTGCTGGAGACCTTTTCTGAACTAGGCTTTTATCAGATACAAACCATAAAGGCACCAGCTAGGCAAGGTAGCTATGGCTGCACTACTTTTTATCTCTGCACACTGAGTCCTGTGTGTTGGAGGAAAATCTGATGCTGTCAGTACAGCTTCACATGGCTGCTCTTCCCACCTGGCCCTTGTAACCAGGAGGGAGCTGGGGAGTCATTCTGTATTTTCTGTCAGGATCAGTAATGTCCTGGAGCTCATGCTGTATGAGCACCACGAGACAAGGACCTCTCTCAGGGCCTCTCAAAAGCTGCACATGTGTTAAATTCTTCCTCTAAACCACAGCAGCCCAATTAAGGGCTTTTAGTGCCTTATCATATTTGATGGCTCCTGAGCTGAGGGCTTCACATCTCGTAGCATTTCAGTGGGGTAGGGTGTGGACAGGGGCAGCGCTGTGCCGGTTAAGAAGTCATGTTGCAACTAATTACAAGGAGGAAAATAGCTTGGCTGCTTGGCTGCCACGTGTGTCACTGCATGCTCCATAAAGATGATGGGATTTGCCTGCTGCTCTGCTCTGCTCTGCTCTTACAGGGCTCTGTGCCTGTGTCTGTGCTCTCAGTGCTGAGGTCTCGTACCACAGCAAAAAGCTCTCGTGCAGGAAATGTTCACCTCTCTTTAAACAACACTTTCTCATGAGGAAATGTTGTAGCATGTGCTCCTTGTGGTCGAATCACACTCCCCTTGAAGTGCCTATGATCCCCAAACCTGCTGCCATTCCACTAGAATATTGCTGAAAAAAAAACAAAAAAAAAACCAAAAAACCCTACAAAATAATCAGGGATTCAGTGGCAGGCAGCACTTGTTCTATAGTGGTTAGAGGTGGATTGGGTGCACCTTATAATGTGTCAAGAAAGGTAAAATTGCCCAAACCTATGGTGTATTTTTGCAAAATCCTGAGATGCTCATGTTATTTAGCTGTTTTGAAAAACACTGCCTGAAATTCTCATCTTGGGAGATAATGTACTGTTGTTACATACTGTGTTTCAGTATGAAAAGAAATTAAAGTAATTACGTTTTAAGGCCTAGTGACTAGCAAGTTTTATGCCATTTTTACGTGTCTCTATGGAGCACATGAGCACCTGTCTCTCTAGTGCCACTTACCAGGTAACTCTGATATTTTATCAGACTGTCAGAAAAGCCCTCACCTGAGATTTACTGTGATAGAAGGCAGGGAGACTAAAATTAGTCCATTTACTTCCCTCAGCCACTTACCCATATTGCCCTTGCTTCCTCTCCAGTCAAATGAGGTCAATCAGCTTGGCAGTCCCATCCTCTCCACTAAACCTTCAGTTGAGGAGAGTAGCTCCAGCAAGGCACAGAAGGTCAGAATCTTGACAGAGAATTAGGCACTCAATGTTCATGGGGCTATGTGCCCTAGTTAAGGAAAGATTTGCTGTTGACTCTGCCAGCACCATGTCTTAGTGGACCCACCCACCCAGGGACCTCTCCCTAAGCTGAGGGAGACTTTTCCTCCGTGTTCTGGATTAAACATCCTGTCTCAGCTCAGCCACTCTATTGTCTCTGCCAACCTGGTCACATCATGATGGCTGCACTGCTTTCTTGTCAGGGATTTCCCATCTCCACTCATGTCCCATCTCTGCCTCGCTTTTCCTAGTGTACAATTGCTCATCTTGGCCTCAGTTCATAACCCTTTATCTCCTTTCTTGCCTTTGTGTGTGATCTATTTTGCCTCTTCTTAAACTTGTAATCTATAAAGCAGAAGTCAGCTGGTACTGTGAGGTAAACAGGAGTGTATTACATCCCAATGTTCGCAGGCTGAAAAGAAACAGTGATGGTCTAAAGCATTGCACAACCCAAAGTTGTGAATCAGAGCCCCTAAAACAAGAGACTGGCTTTTCAAAAGGGATATATTAAAGAAAAGGAAATGCATCTTTCATTTTCCTCTCTGGTTTTCAAGCTTCTCAGAGTTACACTCAGGGGTTCTATCCCGCAGCAATGCACACGGTAAGCAATGAGGAGAACAGCTAGAAAAAATGCAAACCTGAACTTTTCATTGGCCTTCCTCAGCACATACTTCAGGGAAAAGGTTTCATTAGGAGAGGTGGAAATGTTGCCAATGCAAAAGATCAGCATGTCCAAGGAGCATGGAGTTTTCTCCATGTGTTTTCTGGACATCAGACCTCAAGCAACTGTGTGACCTTAATCTCTGTCTTGAAAGCAGAGCCCTCCTCCTTGCTTGAAAATCTAGGCAGGTAAACAAAGCTTAGGTATCCCAGAAGCTACTGCAATGTGGCCACTTTTCCAGTAAAGTCCAGGAGCATGCACAGGACTGGGAAGAGAGCTAACAGAGTAAATATAAAACAGGTTCATGTCATCTGAAGGAAAATTACAGAAGAGGAATCTTAAAAGTGTCCTAAAAATCATTTTTAAATTAAATGTGAATTTCTATTTCTACTGAACCCCCTCCAGCAGCTCATGAGTCTTCACATGGCATTTATCCTTCTCTTGGTTTATTTAAGAAAAAGATTTAGAAAGAAAGCAGTAATTTTTAACTTCATTCTTAACTCTAAAGGGTTTCACTTAAAGCCTCGTTGGATTCAATGCTTGCAGTAAAAATAAGCTTGGAAAAATCAAGTTTACAATGTTAAATATTAATTCAATTTGCAAATATGTGCACAGTCTTAAGGAGCTTATCTATCATGGACAAGACATAAAACCTGACTTCTCTTGTAGATGTGAAAATAGCCAACAGTTTTGTCAGCATTGCTAAAGTAAAACAAGTATAAGAAGAAAACCATCTAGTATAAGTTATCCTTTGGCCTGCAAAACTTTCTGTGCTGGGCTGCTTGGCCTGGCTTCCCTCTCTGCCAGCAGTGGCAATAAAACAAAACATGCCTCCCACCCCTGTTACAGGAGTGGCAGCCTTGTGTTTCCAGCAGGGGTGAAAACTCTGCTGCCCTGTTCTGCAGCTGGCTCCATTTCCCAGGTGCCATTCACCTGTAGTTGGCAGCACACACTCAGAAGTGCCAGGCCCTGGCTAGAGGCCCCTTGGGCAGCAGGTGTGGGGTCACTCCCACAGTGTGAGATTGGTCTTGTGCCCAACACGTGGCTGGTTGGGATGTCTCTGCTGCAGCACTCTCCTCATCTGAAGGGGTGGGAACGGAGAGCAGGTGAGTGTCAGAGGCTTTGCCCTGACTTCTGCAAAACAGGCAGGGCTGCTGCTGGTCCTCCACAATCTTAACTGGTACAAAGAGCTTTTCTTGAGCGGGCAGTGTAAGTGAGCTTTGACTTTTTGCAGCCACCTTTGCCAGAGAGGGTGATGAGTGGCTGGTGCCGGCTCTGGTCCAACAGCACTACAGCTGAAGGTGCCCCTCTCCAACAGAGAAGTGCTGTGCTGGGGATTTAATTCCAGTTTTTCAAAGAGCTGGCTGGAAAACAAACAGTCTGTTTCAAAGGGGAGAAAAATAAGAAGAAGCCTAAGCTTCAGTATCTGATCTTTTCCAGAGGTTTGCAGCTTTCCTTAATGCAGGCAGATTCCTATATCTGATTTTCCTGCCCCCTGCAGTAGCTTCCTAAAGTAAAGATTTACTTGCAGGGGCAAGAGACTCTTATCTCTGTCTCTGGCATGACTTCTCTACCTGATAACCTCTGTTACAAAGATCTCACTTTCAGTCCTTTCTCTGAACCAGGCAAGAGGGATAAGAGCCCAGTCTGCCTACATCCTGTATGTGCATCTTGCTCTCTGAAAAATTTGGTCAGAATACCCAGTTTGATCTGAAACCTAACCAAAAAGAGAAGATTGGAAGGAAAAAAACCACTAATCTTCTTAGTTTATCATTAAATCAGAATTAGAAACTAGTCTCAAAAAAAAAAAAAAAAAAGGATAAAAGAACCAAACAAGCCTCACTGGAATCTGCCCAACCTTAAATATCCCCAAAACAGTCTCCCATGTAAAGCTCCTTCTACCATGACAACCTCCACAATCAATCACAGCCATTTCTTTACATATGAATGTTTCTAGTGTCTTGTTTGTTTGTTTGTTTGTTTTTTAACTGATTGTTAGAGTTTGAATACATCTTTATCCAGAAAAAAGGTATTTACAGAACTGGAAAAAGCCTATACTCCTACTTCTTTTGCCAAGCAGGAGAGGAATGAATCTGACATTACCTCAGGATTTTATCTATTTAGCCCCATCTGCAGGCCGTGTCCATGAGGTGTGCAATACGTATCCTTGATGTCTCTCTTCAGTCAAGTGTTTGTTCCCAGGGAGAGGGGTATCCCCTGGAGTTGTCTGACCCAAATTAGGTGGAGAAATGGCAGTTAAGGACAGCTGTGTGATCCGAGGTGTCAGTGGTGCAGAGCTCAAGGTGCCAAGTGATGCTGTAAAGGGCAGGGAAATGCTGCAGCTTTGCTGGCAATGTAGAGAAGGATCTCAGTTCTTTTTTCCACCACCCCTTCATATTCCTGGCTGCTGGTGCTGTTCTAATTCCTTTGGAGCTGGAGAGAGGCTGTGATCCCTTCCATTTCCCTATGGATCATTGCTTTGGAGTTCCCCTCTGGGCCAGTCCTGCCCAGAGCTTGGTCTTTCTGGTAACTCCAAGGTTGTGGCTGTGTTTGGGAAATGCTTGTGGCCAGCAAGAGAGAGGCTGTGCTGCAGCACAAGCCTTCAGAGCTGTCAGTGATGTAGAGACTGTGCAATAGAGTCAGCCAGCTGCTTGCTTGGGAAGTCATGGCTAATACACTTCCACCTCTTCAGCCTTTTCCACCTGTCATGTGGTCTGCTAAATTGCTCTTTTCCCTTGCCTTCTCTTTCCTCCACACCTGTCTCAAGAAAACAAACAAATATACCAACTGCAAAAAGGAAGAGAGAGACCAGGAACTGGGTTCAGCCACTGCTTTCACCACTTACCTGATCAGGTTTGATCTTTCCATTCTTGCTTCCTGGCCTCTGACTCAGCTTTCTGCTCTGTGCAAGCAGAGTGGTAATACTTGCTGTTAATGAAAGTATTTTTAAGATTAGATACTTTTAGAGCATTAACACAGGGCATTCCTGAAGTTTGTCAAAAGTTATGATAACTTCATATAGAAATTCTCCCGTGGAAGAAAAGAGACAAATATTTTGAGAGGCTTGCAAGTTAACATGATGATAAATGCCAGGATCTTATTTTCCAGACTGTTCTGGTTTACCTTCTCTCTGTTCCCTACCTGGGGGCTGCATTACAGCTTTGCTCCCAGCCGTTGCAGCCAGCTGCTGTTTGCAGGGGGGAACTCCTGTGGCATTATTTATGGCAGCTCTCAGCGAGAGGACAGTGATTTATTGTGTGCCATCTTCTGCAGCTGTGAATTTGCACCACGGCGACAGGGACATTCAGTGGAATTCTGATTTTCAGTCTGACACAGAGGTAGAGAAAGGTGAACTGGCTGCGTAAAAATGAAAGCCTGTTAGTATCCTCCTTTGCCTCCTACCAATAAACTTATACTTTCTGGAATTGGGAAATTAGGGTTGCAAATACCCTGGCACTCAGGTTTTCATGTCTCCTGCCAGACAGCTTTCTCAAGAGAAGTCAGGATAGTCTTGATTCTTCCTGTAAAACTGGGTGACCTTTTTGTATATAAGTCCCCCTCTTTTGCCTCTCCTCCAAACCCTACATCTGACTGCATCTGGTCTACATCTGACTCCCCTTACTAGGGAAACTCTGATGAATTTGTCACCAAACTTGCCCCGTGCTCTGAGCTGCACAACATGCAGGGTGGCAGCAAAAAGACCCCTCACCCTGGAGCTCTCAGGTCTGCCTCTGTCTGCAAAAAGGAGCTCACTTTCCTATGCAACCAAGAAAGAGCTGTAGAATGCCCTTGATCTTGAAAAAAGATGCACAGATCAACTGAGCAGGCTCATGGGCTTATCCAAATTGAATCTCAGTGCCAAGTCCCTTGGTTTTGATCTCGCTATAAAAGTGTTAAATTTCCTACAAAGCCATTGGCATTCTGCACAGGGAAAATTATAGAATAACACCTGGGAATGCCTTGCATTTTATTTCTGGGGTTATGTCTTTCGACCACAGTTTATCTGGCACAATGCACAGGAAAATGATAGGATGTGTTTTGTAACATTACACAGGAAATCCTGGCATTGCCTTCTCTCAGTAGCAGTGAACCATGCCAGTCAGCAGTGGCATGGTGTCATGGGACAATGAACAAGCCCAGCTTAGTGGCCCCTATGAGAAGCTGCATGGGAAGCTGCTTCATGAGCTGTGTCTACTGGAGAGAGAGTAAAGGGAGAAGGAGGGAAAGGTTCATTTATTTGCTCCCAAGATTCCTCCTCTGAGGTTCGCGTGGTAGAAATTGCAAAACTGCAAGTGGGATTAATAATTCCATAAAAGACATGACTGTAGGTACAATAACGGAGGGCAAGTGAGCCCATTATCTGGTCTGGCTGACTGTGAAAGATTTTTGCTCTAAGGCATCTGCTGTAATTGAAGATTTGGTTGGTCAAGCTGTAGAATACTTTCAGGATACAAGTGATGTGTACTGTCATTGCTGTGCAAGCTTATGTTTCCTTTCTCCCATTCTCCTGAGCTGAATAGAATATAACCTTCAGATCAGTAATCAATGTGTGAATAATATGGGCCTGCATTTCAGGGGAGAAAAGGTATGAGGTGGAATGCAAAACTTCAAATCTTCCTGCAAGTTCCTTTCTGCTCTGCTTCCTCCAGCAACAAAAGTAATGGTACATCTTGATTGTTCTGAATTGCTCCAAAGCACTAAAATCCAGAGGCAAAAAAAAAAAAAAAAAAAAAAAAAAAAAAAAAAAAAAAAAAAAAAAAATTAGCATTACACACATGAGCAGGTACAGCCCCTGGCTATTGAAATGCAGAGGGGATCAGGGGACCTGATTAGGCAAATTTTGTGAGACAAGAATACAGCCAAGCTCCTGAAAAACTGCAACATTACCAGGGAGATGCCTTTATTAAAAGAATAAACACTCAGTCCTCCTGCAGATTGTTATCCAGATTGAATGGCACTTGGTTCTTATCAAGACACTTCTTCATAACATGGAACTCTCAGGTAGTGTGATCCTTCAAGCAAACACCATGCTGCTTAAAGCCTGATTCCTATCATGCAAAGCAGCCTGCAGCCCCTCTGGACACACACTGCAGTGGAAGGTGGGCAATAAACCATCAGTTCTTAACTTTCCTAAACACCAGTAGCTAGCAGGGTTTCAGTGCCAGGGTTTTTCACCTCTCCACATTGCTGGTAGCCCTGGGAGAGCATGGAAAAGGATTTTGATTGCTCAGAAGTTCTCCCATTGGCAGAAAGCTTGCAGAAACAGAGGTGGCAGCCTGGCATGCTGATGCCTTCCTGAAAGTAATCACTCATTCTGGTAAAGGAGAGCAACTTCCTACCTTATCTCCCCGTCCATAAGAGCAGCAGGGCTGCAAAAGGCAGCAGCAGCACAGCCCATGGATTCATGCTGCGCACAGATTGAGCAGAGCACTACGCTCAGGCAGCCTCTTGCTCGCAAAGTGGTACTAGTTCATCTTTCTTAATCTTCTTTTAGGAGAGGTTAAAACCCTCCTTTGGAGGATGTTAAAAGATCTAAATGCTCATGGAGGTAGAGACATTTATGATCTCATGTCTTTGAGGAAGTCTTACCTAATGCAGGTTGGAAGGGAAAGTAGGCAGAGCAAGCCCCAAACCAGCCAAGGTCCCCTAAGCAATATTTCCAGAGTGTCCGTCTCAGGCAGATCTGTTTGTAACCTGGGCCAGGCTTGTGTCAAAAGTGTGGTTTGATACATGTTTAGCTTTAACGGCAGGAATAGAATTCCTCAAACCTCAAGGTGCAGAATAAGAAATACCAGGTTTCTTGTAAGTATAGTCCAATCCACTCTTCCGTGCCTCTGGTAAATTCAGCAGGGACTCTTACGATTTCTAGGCAGAATTGTGGCTTTTCCTTAGGCTTCCCTGGATAGCCTCTATACTGCTGTGTGTATTTGAAGAGTATTCATTGGTATGATCTGAGAAAGGCTTTAAAGAAGGAATGTACTTTGGGGTATCTCTAGAAATCGTTCCTCTATGAAATGCTTTTGCTTGGGAGAACAAATCAAAATAATGAATTAAATTTTGGAGTAATAATATATCCTATACAGTAATCTTAAACATTTTTACTTTCATTGTCCAAAGGATTGTCTGGAGAGGGTTCTCCTCAGTATATGTCCAAATGGATAAGGTTGGTTATTGCAGTGTTCATGTACAGAAGTAGTGTTTTCAAACCTCAGTGTGTTTAAAACCCTGTATGGGAATGAATCTGGGAAGCTTTCACCACTGTAACCAAGTACCAAGAAGATAAAAGCATTTCAGGTATTTTTAAATGTCAGATTTCAGGCACAAAGTGTATTACTGTGATTTGATCTTCAGATTCTGTATTTATCTGCCTAGCCTCTCCTCTTCTATCAACAACTCTGTTCACCTTGGAGATAGCTATAAGCTATTGATTTGGGGTCCCTAAAATCCAAATTATGATATTTAAGTCAAGGTACATCAATCATTCATTGAAACACTATCAAAAAGGAAATTTTGAAGATTTTTTCAATTTTAAGGGATAAAAAATGCACTCTACAAGCAGTTTAAAGCATGACAGAATCATCAGCCAAATATTTTTGTCATATTTCCTTAGGTAAATAGCAAATAAATGTCAAATATGCAAGGGCCACCTAGATCTCTTACTTTGAAAAAGAGCTTTTCTAGACTGTCATTTCAAGGGACTCGGTGTAGCTGATGTGTCTTCTGTTTCTCAAAATATATAGATGCAAGTAGTTTGGGTAAGAATGAGGCTTTGCACCGCCCAAAGCATGACTCCAAGCAAACATGATCATTTCCAGGTTCTTACACTGAAATGAAAGATCACTTCCTGCACCCAATAACCCAAATATCACAGTGTGCTTAAGGATGCTGCTGACATTTTCAAAGACCACCCAAGGTGTTGCCTTTCTGACTGCAGATACGCTCTGGGTCTCCATGGGACTCCCCGTCTTTTCCTTTCCAGCTCTCTTGTGTCTCTTCCACTTGCTTTCACTCTGCCTCTTGTCAAGTCATTGGAGTCCAGTTTTGATATTAGCAAATACCATATTGTCATAGCTGGAAAAAGTGCTTGACTTTTAAAGGTAGCCTAAACATATACAATATATAAAAATTGAAGTTCACTAGTCACCACAATTCTTAAGATCTTAAGATGTTGATAATTTGATTTTTAATGTAATTGCCTCTTAACTGAAGCAAGGCTTGTGTGTTCATCCAGTACTAGATCAGGTTCAGTGAACTAGTTTATTTATCCTTCCCACATCACATCAGCAGAGGGTTTAAACAGATTAGTTAAAGCCACTCTATATGATCTAATTAAAAAATAATTCCTTTAAAGAAAAGACAAATATTTTAGTATTTCATTTTGCAAACTTTTCATATTTTAGGATTTCATAAATGCAAACTTTTGGTGTTTGACTTATTGCTTTGTGTCCAAAAAGTCTGAGAATGCAGCCTGAAATGGTAATTGAGCCTAATAACTGTTTGCATCTCAGTCTTGGGAAAAAAAAAAAAAAAAAAAGTCAAACTAAAGTGTTTGTTTCAATTGTTTTCTTTCTCCTGCTAGGCAGGAGAACAGTTATTTACATGGCTTGTTAACCACAAGGCTTCTCAGGCAGGGTTCAGCTGACAAATGACAGTGGAAGAAATGTTCAGTCAGGTGAGATTTGAGGGAGAAGACATCCTAAAATATGCAGTGGCTGAATGGACATGTTCCAAGCTTTCCATTTTTGGTTAATCGAGGTATCCTGTACAGATTCAGAAAAATGCCACTTTTGTCGCAGCTTATCCAGAAGGGTTGGGGCTCCCGGGTGTGCTCTGTGTTGGCCTCTACTGTCTGAAAGTTAACGATGAAACTCCTGCTGACTTTGGGCACTGGGGTTTCCTGATTTTGTGTGAAATTATTGGTTAACATCAGATAAGAGAGGAGCTCCTTATTTACTTCCATACTGCTTGGGACCTGCAACTCAAGTCCTCAAGTGGTATGCATTTAATTATAAATTCTCCTCATAAAGCCACAGTATCACTTCTGAGTGCTGCCAGTGTTGTAGGGAACAGTGTGAAGAGAGTGTAAATTTAGGAAGGTGTACAGTCTCTCTGTCCTATGGCAGTCCTGTGCATCACAGCTGATCTGTGGATCTTGGAGGAAACTTTGGAAGCACCGGCAGTTAGAAAGACACATTTCCCAGGGCAAACAAAGGGTGGGGAGTGCAGAACTGTCCCAGTGGAGGGGAGCACATCAAAGCCTGTTCAGTTCTTCTGCAGACTCCACAAGCTGTTCCTGCTCTAGGTTATGGCTTATGGTAATGAAAGCAAGAGGAAAATTTAAGTCCAGGGTGTTCATGTGGCCATGAAGTACTGAATTTTTTATAAAGCTTAGTAACTGTCATTTTTCAAGTAATTTTCTAAGAGAGGGCTGGAATGTGGGTAGTGCACAGGAACCAACGTACCTTGAAAGTACATTTCTTTGTTTTATTAAGGCTGGCGGTGTACCGTGACTCACCATAATGAATTAATTTGGTGTTTACCATAACAGCACTGAGCTTAATGAACTCATCATATTTATGGAACTGTCTGTAGATGTTCTCTTGTCATTTGGGATTTATAAATAGATACTAATACTTTTATCGCCACTTTCTCCTGAGCAGGAAAGTTCTTCACCATGAAAGGCCAATAAAGTTCACTTCTATTTTTCTATATAAAAAGTAAGCAGAAGATCTTTAATAACTTGATTTTTATCTTTATGTAAGTTTCTGAATTGTTAGTGTGTACTCAGCAAAGCTGTTCAGCTTGAACAAAACTATTGTACAGCCGTCCTTATCAAATTCCACCAGTCATATAATAAATACAGTTAATATCTCATTTGACTGCAGATGAAATTTCATTTAAGGTTAGCCTTCTGCATTTGAAAGAGAGTATCCATGTAAGTTCAACAGACTTAAGTAAAAAGAAGTTCTCTAAATTGAACAAAGTGATACTAATTTATGCGATCCAAGTGATGGTTGCTACATCTTTAGAAGGTAATGGTTTGTTGCTGAACAAAATAGCAGGTCAGCTGCTCCCTCCCTTTTAATATTGTTTGATATGCAAATCCTTAATGCTGAACAGCAGCTCTGGTTTACTCCTGCTTCTTCTGTCATCTCTAGAAGGCGAGATGCTTATCCTTGTTTCTGTGCACTGCCTTCCTACTGACAGCAGCGTGGTGCTGAGCACTGCTGAAGGGCACAGCAGAAGGCAGCCACCTGCCTGCCCCCATGGGCCTCCAGTTAGCTGGGCTAAAATCTGCTTGGAGTCCCTGCCATAAAACAGGCTTTGCAGCTGGGCCCACGGGCACTCTTTTGCTGGGTTAAGTGGTGGGAATGGGTGCAAAGGGAGCACTGCTTCGTCTTGTCTGGCAGCATTTGGCTGGCACATAAAATTTCCTCTCATGGAGCCCATGATTGGCAGCTCATTAAAAAGCTGGCTTAAAAAAAATATCACACAGAGAAACAGAAAACAGTCTCTTCAGAATCAAAAATTCTCACAGATATCAAGATCTGTAGTCGAAGGAAGGGCTGGTATATCTATAGAGAAATAATGATCTCTGCTTCCAGGTGCTTTGCTCATTTTGCAAGCTCTCCTAACATCACTTCATCCTCTCAGGACCAGGCACTGGAAGTGCTCCCCTCTTTGTTTCACCTCAGAGCAATGACTTCTGCCCTACACCTTCCCACACGTCCTTTTTATGGCTGAAATGTGATGCTATAAATCTCACAGATATGATTTATGGCATCGAAGTCAAGGCTTTGAGCATCTATGTGTGTCTCCTGCCAGGCCTCAAGGATGAGGGCAAAATCTGAAAACTCACCAGGTCTCAGTGAGACAGTGAGGTACCACTGGTGGGAGAGGATATGAAAAGGACTCCAGGAGTCTCCTACTTGCTACTCTCCATTCTTATTTCTGGTTTCCTTCAGTATGAGGAAGCAATCCAGGCTAGGCTGCAGCCATCCCTCTCTGGCACCACGGCCCCTAGCCAGCCTTCCAGGTGGCACCAGTGAAAGCTGCTCTGCTGCCAGAGGGGAGCCTGCTTTGCCAAAACCTAAAGCTTGCTCAGGGAGATGCAACAGGAGCTGGCATCACTCCTGTTATTGCATGAATAGGAATAGTGAATAGGAAAGATTTAGGCAGTTGCTCCACTGGAGTAAAAAACCCACAAACACTCCTTATGGGTCCCTACCTGTCTGCTTTGATAATTGAAGGATGCTTACAAATCAGCTTGGTTTTTTATCTTGCTTTAAGAGGAGACCCAAGTTCTGCAGACTTTTTACTAGACTTCTGATAGAAAAGCTCCAGTGAGAAGGTTTTGCCTGAGGAAGGATTTTTGGCTAGCCACTGCAGAAGTTACCAGAGGTCTTATCACTACCTGATCCCATCTGCAAGCACTGAGTGCTCCCAAAGGCGACCCATGTGAGCCTCCTGGGAGCCAGCACAAGGGCTGGGACCTTGGCTCAGGCTCCCAAGGCAGAGCCCACCAAGGTACACAACTACAGCGTTTTTACTTCTATTATTTACATTCCCCCCCCCCCCCCCCCCCCAAACTTCAGCAGTGGGCATTCATTACATCGGCTCTGCAAATCTGCTCTCTGCAGCAGTCTGATCTGCTGACTAGGGCCAAGCACCTCATCACATCCTCTTCCTTATCAGTGCCAATGGGAAAGTTACCGCTCTGGACATGTTCCTGGTGCAGGAAGCTGATATTCAGTGACCTTTGACATCCCAGAACATGCATTGGCATTTCCAATATCATTGTAATGGCCTCTCATATCTTGTGCTCACTAATGATAGCTGAGAATGAAATTAGATCAAAAAAGGTGTTGTCACAGAGGTCTCAGTTTCAGAGCATATGTGACACCTTGCTATCATATTAAGTTGGGAGTTTTTATCTGTGGGTATTTTGGAGGAGTAATTCCATTTCACTGCCAGCAGCAATGTATGTAGTCACCAAGTAGAATCCAGCCCTATTCCCATTGATTCATCAGGATTTGTTCACATCCCTATTAGATATGGAAACCACAGGCAGCTTAGTCTTCTGTGTTTATATCCACGAGACATCACTTGGCGCTCTGAATTCAGAGCCAAATCAGTTAAAATGCACACAGCCATTTTCTTTTGTGCAGCTCAATAAATTCACATCAGTGCTTTGAAAAATGTAACTCTAACATTTTGCTTGCTAAAGAAAAATATATTTAAGACCTGCACGCTATCCATAAGCAAGTTTTAAAGGTCATGGTTTTTTGACAAATTGGATTATTTCAATTTATAGGCATCTTTTGTAAGCTTTTTAAGTCTATGGTATTTCAAAACATTAGGAACTCGTGGACCCTTCTTATTAATTTCCACTGGCTTATGCCTCACAGTACTACTCTGTACTAATAAGCAGGTTCAAAAGAGCCAAGGCCATTGAGGAAAAAGTTCAGTTATAAAAATCTGGGACTAGAAAAGAGAGGCAGTTGCTGGAATTATAGCATTAGAACATCATTATCATTCAGAGCATTTAGTTAATGCCTTATTACTTTAGTCATTTATTAAATTTGAAAATCAAATAACAAGCTGATTGTAGTGTCTGCCACCCAACAGGTACATCTGATTAGCGTATCGGGGAACCCACCAGGAGCTGCGGCAAATCCACGTATTTTTGTGGAAAGAGTGCCATCGTGTGGGAGCCTCCTTGCAGCACGCAGGGATAGCAGTGCCCGTGTGGCGGCGTGCCTGCTTGCAGGGAACCTGCCTTCCTCCCCTGTTTTTCCTGGAATTTCCGCAAAAGTGCAATTTTCGTGTCTGAAAATGAACTGAAAAGATAGGAACTTTCAAAACTAGGGACAGGTTAGAAGTGTGAAATCGCCTCAATATGTTAACTATTATTTTGATTCCACAAAAGGTGAATTCTGAAATGAAGTGTTTCTGAAGCCAAACAGAAGCAGGATCTTCCTCTTTCTCTGCATGCCATTAATATAGTTAATATTAAGATATTAGTGCTCTTATAATTTCTCCCAATGTATGTTTTATCCCTCAACATCTCTTTGTAGCTGCAGTTTTACAAGGCTTCATTATAAGCTTTCCACTTCTTAAGTTCTCCCATGTAATGATACCATTACTATCCCAAATTTCTTCTTCCATTTTTTTATGTTTTCCTTTAAAGAATTGAACTTATATGTTACATCCATAAAGAAAATTGCCAATAATTACCAGGGGTATAATTAGGAATAAATCTCTGTTAAGGAACAAGCCAAAGCTCAGTGTCTTTATGCAAATGCCTTTTGTTAAAAAGATGTCTTGAGTAATCAGGAATTATACTGACAAGTGAAGAATCATTTAATTAATGAGAACAGAGCAATCATTTGGATGGTTCATTCTATTCCTGACTGAATAAAAGAGAGAAAATAGCCCTGCTCAGGGATTAGAGTCACTGCTGGAAGAAATAAACCCTATGGGTGTTGTTCTGTTACTGCCTTGCGTAGATAGTACAGTAATTCCTAAATATAAAAAAATATATGTTTTGATTAGGTGGTAAAAATTAATTGACTATTACTCCACAAGAACTTATACAGAAGGGTTCTGTTTATGCTGGCTGTCTGCTCTTGCTAACCTCTCAGAATGGAATATTTGGGCCAAAATACTCACCTAAATCCTAGTACAGGATTCCAGGATAGTGAGAACCAGAATTATGGCAAGTTCTTTCCATAAGGACTGTGTGCCATGATCGAGGGTAGTGTATGGACCCTGTTTGCAGTTGCAGAGGAGGAATCTGGTCTCCAGTTCAGCCCTTTGTTTAGAGCAGGTCAATTTGCTCTGGGTCTTTCCCACTGGGTCTTTGAATTTCACCAAGGGTGGTGATACCATAAATTCACTGTTCCATTGCTTGACCTCTCTGATTCTCCTCTTATCTGGTTGGAATTCCTTATCTACCAGTTTATCCCAGTTGCATCTCCTCCTGTCACTGGGTCTAACCCGAGCTTCTCTACACACTCCCAGGCAACTATGGCAGCAGTCCTGCCTATGTTCCCGTCCCTCCAAAGCTCATTCGAACATGGGTGGCTTATAACAGCTATTTGGTCTCTTGCAGCAAAACAGAGAATACTTCCATCCTTAAGATATCCCCGCTCCACCAGACAGCTTCAGGATGGCCCTTTCCTAAGTTGTCTCTGGGTTTGGGAGAAGTCAAAATGTAGTCCAGGCAACTCTGACCTTAAATACCTTTCTCCAGGGTGGGACCTTGAGCAATGTACTGTCAGCAGGCACTGCACAGAATTTGTCCCACCTCTTACAAACACAAAGCTACATGAACAAGGTGATTCTGGCATCTCTAAGGACATATGTATCACTTGTGGTCTGTTCCTTTAGAGCACTGTTCCCTCTGGAACAGCAGAGGGATGAACAAGGTCATGATCAGCCACCAGACATACCACTAGGTGGGAAGTGGGAGCTCCCTCCAGACCTGTGCTGGGATTTCAGCCTCTGGTGGCTGTGTGAAGCCTCCCATTCCTGGCAAGACCACAGCACAAATAATGTGGTCATTTGGATGTGCCATGGCAAATTACGTGTCCTTAACTACCTGTTAAAGCAGCATCAGAGACTGAATCACCTCTGTACCGAGCAGCTGCCCTGTGGTCCCCAGGTGCATTCCAGCTCCCTTTGGAGGCTGGTCTAGACCACTGCACTGAGCTGTTGTGGTAGCCCTGAGACAGTAGATCAGCTTTCCTTCCTCCTGCAGTGCATTACAGTGTCTCTGGTAGCAACATCCCAGACCTCTGCTGGTTTGCGTGCACTTGGGCTTTTTTGCATGCTGTGTCAAATGATTGCAGTAGTAATTGTTTGCCTTCCAACACTGAAATGAAAAATAAATTTATTACATTAAGGAAAACTTTTCTATTGTTTTATTCTTTTAAGGCGTAATCACTGAATTTTTTTATCTTGGATAACCAGAGGCACCCAGCTGTTACTCTAGTCATTTCTGGATGCTTTAAAAAAAAAAAAAAAACACTCGCCTCAGAAATAAATGGAGTAAATATGAACATATTCTTCCAAACAAAATTCTCATTTCTCAAACATTTCATCCCACAGGAAGTCTAGTTAAATATGTTGTCCTTGCAAGCTGCCCAGTAAATATTTGGCCGTGGGCTGAGTATGTATGTCTAAGGACAAGACAATTCTACAGCAAGGAACCTTCCTGTGGAATCACTTATCATCAGGTTGCATTCTGATATTAAGTAAGGCTGGTTTAGGTCATCACTGACTGTAATAGGATGGCTTTTCTCTCTCTCCAAAGCAGCGAATGTAGGTAACCCAATTAAGATCAGTTTACAACGACGTCGTGTGTAACGTGGTAAATCTGAAATGTATGTTCCTTCTGATTTTTTTAATTGAAATGTCTCTTCACCAATGATTAGAATGCAAAATGTTGTCAGATACCTAATGGACTATAAAAGTCAGTTGACCTAGACTAGTAAAAGCCAATTGAGAAAATACAGCATATGAGGTCAAGCATTTTCACTGTGGTTTTTAAAAGAAGGAAAGAGAGATTTGTGTGTGGTTTGCTGTATCTGGCGTGGAACACAGATATCCATATGCTCAGTCTAACAGGCAGGCCTATACCCAAGCTTTCTTTTCTGGCTAAATCAGTCTGTGCAGGTTCATCTGCTGCTTGGCTTTCCAAGACACGTGGGAAGGTTGCAGGCAGTCAGATTTAGACCTTCATGCTCTCAGCTGCTACTGCCCCACTGTAACCCCTGACTCTGTGCTTTCTCCCCAAGGATTTTGGAGCTGCAGCAGAATGGCGACATGGATGTACTGAAGCATAAGTGGTGGCCGAAGAACGGTCAGTGTGATCTTTACTCATCTGTGGATACCAAACAGAAAGGAGGTGCCCTGGACATAAAAAGTTTTGCAGGTGTTTTCTGCATCCTCGCTGCAGGGATTGTCCTATCCTGTTTCATTGCAATGTTGGAAACGTGGTGGAATAAAAGGAAAGGCTCCCGGGTTCCATCAAAAGAGGTATTAGATCCTCCATTTCTCCTGGGGAATTTTCATGTACCCTAATGATTGCTGCTTTGACTTTATAGCACTAGAGAGGGTGGGGAATCAAATTCAGAGATACTTCATTAGCTTCCTGATTTTTAAGGTAAATGATGTTCCTCAAAATCTTTCTAGCTATTCTTTCTAGAAAAGCTTGAATAAAAATAAATGTATATTGATGATGTATAAATATGCAACTATTCTGAGTAAAACACAATTGTTACTTGTAGAATAGTACATTATTAATACATCAATATTTAATTTGTTGTTCCCATTGGTGACAGCTAACTCTTGCTAGGTGTCTTGGCTTTCGCTTGAAAAATACATCCCCTAAGCTCAGTGGCTGAGTCTTTTAAAATACATTTGCAAAATTTACCCTTTTAATCAGCTGTTAGCTTCTTGAATAAACTTGTCCCCATTTTTGGAAACATTAGGCTCCTGAGATTTCCATGAACTTCAGTTCTTGTTATTTCATCTGAAGTCCAGGGAAGCAAGACTACATTAGATTTTTCAGGTTCAGCCCAGACTTACTTCTGAAACCTGCTACAAGCTTGTTTCAGAAAATCTTGTACAGATGCCACAGAGAAATATGTTATTTTACACCTGAGATGAGTTTGCTTCTGCACCTCCATGTGTAATGCTTTACTTCCTGTGGTAGTCTACCTGTCCCTCTACCAGCCATCTGAGCCTTGTGCAACTTTGCACCAAATTTCTTATATTCATAATTAAGTTTTTACCTCTACAAAATGCTAAAAAGAAATTAGGAACAAAATGATTTATTAAAATATCCTTGGAAACGGTACCCAAAGCTGAACCTAAATATGAGCTTTAATGTAGCACTATCAATTATAGTTTTTCTGTCTGTGTAGCTTAGGCACATCTGTGTAGCTTGCGGGGTATTGCTGTTAATTTGTGTGCAGTGGTCTTGCCCTCTCTGCACTTTCTCCATTGTGTTTATTCCTGCTAATCTAATGCTGTCTAATCAGGCAGGATTAATTACACCGCCTAATTAGACAACATTGGCACTGATGTTAAAATACATTTAATCTTTTCTTGCCTGTTTTAATTCCCAAGTTGTTTTTTTTTTCTTTTTTCTTTTTTTTTTTTCTTTTTTTCTTTTTTTCTTTTTTGTTCAAGATCTGGACCGGACCATTATTAAAAGGAAAAAAAAAAAGGAATCTCTAGTCTTTAAATTGGGTTTCTCAGGAATGGAAACCATGTAGTTTCACCTGGTAAATTATTTTAAAACCCTGAAAATTGTTGTTTACCCAAAGTTTCAGCACTTCATACTTTATATTTATCTGGTGCAAAACATGAAAATCAATAACAGAGGAAAAGGAAAAAAACGCCAACACAGATATTTTACACAAGTATAAAATTTTCTATTTCAATTTTCAAATGCTGAGAAATTCAAGTGTGTACTTTCCACAAATGGTATAATTTGGCCTCCTTGATGTTTGTTATATCACCATTAGCTTAGCACTTAAAAGCTCATCTCAATATTAAATTGAAAAGCTTGGCTCAAAACTGAGTTTAACGTGGACGTATGTGCTAAATGTCCCCATTATCCTGAATGTGGGGGTCATTCAGCAAAGAAATACATCTTAACTAACTTTCTTAAAATTCATTTTAGCTTCCATGAAATCCATTGGCTCTTCCAGGCCACTAGTCCAGAATCGGGGGTCAGATTGGGCCACTTTGTGGTCAGCAAGCCAACCCTTTTTCCTGGTGGCTGCCATCTTGTGCTCCAGAATGCAAGCATTTATACTGAAAAAAATTGTCTAATGGTTGCGAAGATAACATTTCGGTCGCGTGCCAGAAGTAACCCATTCACTGATGTCTGCCTGAGTCTGCAGACAGCCTTAAACAGTAGCTCTGAGAGAAGTATGAACCGCCCCAGTAATCTCAATGGGATGTTGACTCTGAAGCCTGATGATAATTTAAATGTGAAAACTGCTGAATGTTTCACTACTGATCACACAAGAGAGAAGAGGAAAGATCATATTATGGAGATATGCACAATCTTACTGTGAGTGGGTCTCATTTTGGTGTATCGATTGGGTGGAGATTGGGTTGTGGGCTAAGCATGGGAGATTATCACCGCTTATATATTTTCACTGGTCTGACCCTAGCCCCAAATGCATCTCTGTAAAAGAAAGAGGACTATTTTGAGTTACTCTTAGAGGCTCAGAAGCTATGAAATTCTTTTCCCGATTGGCATTTTAAATTACAAAGTATTTGTATGTTTGTTTTTTCCAAAATTAAAAACAAACAAACAAAAAACAAACCAGAACAAAAAAAAGGAAAATATTTAGGACTGTCCCTCAGAGACATAGTCATGACTTGCACACGCTAATTGAGCCTCTGTATATTTCTTTATCTTCTGATGTGGCCCCAGTTCTCCTGCATCCACATGCAGCTCCAAATTTTTTTAGGAGATAGCGTTTGGTGAATGCGTTTGGATTTGATGTCACCTGTGTGGTTGTTATGTGCATCCATGTCTATGTCCACCTGTGAATAAACAATAGACAGAAAGCTAAGTCCGAGAAATGAGCACTGCATTTTTTCTTTCCCATGATGAGCTCAAACCAAAGCCCTTGTGGTCAGTGATCATCCAGTCCCTGGGAGATCCCTGATGCCCTGTTCCCTTCCCCTTTTTCCCTGGTTTGTCTCCCTGTCCCTGCCCTCAGAGGGTGCAGTCCTGGAGGGAAGCTGGCCTCTCAGTCTCCTTCCATTCGGGCTCTGTGTTCGGCGTGGTGCCAGCGCAAATGTTCAGTGATCCACTCTGCTAAATAGATAAACTCCTGCAGTTTGTTCTAGGTGTGGACTTTTTCAGAGTGCTTGACTTCATTCCTAGAGAAAAGAGGGATCTCAAGCCCATTCGGTATACTAGGAGTTTTGCCATTGATTCAGGGAGCTCTGGATCAAGCCAGTCAATGAATTTCAGTAATCAAGGCTGGAAGTCATCAATGCACATCTATCGGCTGCCTAATTATCCTCTGTGAGGTCCTAGAGTGTGAGATATTTCTAGTGGCCTGGAAGAGCCAGTAAATTTCACAGAGATTAAGGTAAATTTTAAGGTTAGTTGAAATTGATTTTTGTTCTGAATGAGCTGCACTACTTAAACTGAGGGAATATCCCTGTACGTGTGTACTTGAAGCTGCTTTGAATTAAGCTTTGCAGTTCAGCAGAAATATGTATGTACAACACAGGTGATTTATTGGGCCACCTAGGGCTTTCTCCTCTTTTTTAACTTCTGTGCATTCAAATTCTCAATTACATCCAATAAGCCTGTTTAATTGCGTTCTCTGGGAAGAGAGATTTAAGAAGGAAAAGGGACAGAGGTAAGGGAAGCAATGATATATTACAATAAATACATCAGGCTGCCTTCTCTTCTCACCCACAAAAGTATAATTCCATCAGAATAGATGGAATTGCTTCTTTGTAGGTAAGGAGATAATTAATCCCTCTGTTGGCATTGTAATTTAAAATTGCCTGGTGTACTCGTCTCCGTGCAATGTCAATGAGTCACCAGTGCTTGGGCTTTTTTCTCTGTATGTTCAGCTTTTCTACACCACAATTTACATTATAAAAGCTAAAAGGAACCTGAGAAGTTTCTAGCCCTTCCTGAAACCCTGAGAGGATGACAAAGATGGCAACCTGATCCCTCAGAGCCTCCCATGTTGACATCCAAATTTAGTTCTCATTGTGGACTTGAAGAACTGGCATCATTCCAGGCATTTGAGATTATGCAGTTTACTTTTGTTCAGCTGTTGTTAGTCTAACCCACCTAGCTCCGAGCTTGCCTTTTCCTGAAAATCTACCGATGTTGCTTTGAGTTTTGTTGTTTGGATCCAGGGTTTGAAGTTAGCTGTGGTGTAAGGGTTACCTCAGTTTGGCTTTGCCCACCTGGCTTCAGGCAGTGGGGGAGTTCGCTGGTGACATTCAGGACACCGTCAGCTAAGAGTCAGCTCTAGTTAATTGTGCCTTGTGCTCCCTGAGCAGTGCTGATCACCTTGTGAAACTTCAGCCCAGCACAAATGGCAATGGTGAGTAGTGCCTCTTGTTTTTCTCATTCCCCAGGACGACAAGGAGATCGACCTGGAGCACCTCCACAGGCGCGTGAACAGCCTCTGCACAGACGACGACAGTCCCCATAAACAGTTCTCCACCTCATCGATTGACTTGACCCCGCTGGACATTGACACTTTACCCACGCGTCAGGCACTGGAGCAAATCAGTGACTTCAGGAACACTCACATCACCACAACCACCTTCATACCAGAGCAGATCCAGACTCTGAGCCGCACGCTGTCTGCTAAAGCCGCCTCGGGATTCTCCTTCGGCAGCGTGCCCGAGCACCGAACTGGCCCCTTCAGGCACAGGGCACCCAATGGGGGCTTTTTCAGGAGCCCCATCAAAACAATGTCATCTATCCCTTACCAACCAACTCCTACCCTGGGCCTGAATATCGGTAGTGACCCAGACCGAGGCACCTCCATCTGAGCATCAGAACAAGTTTCTTCACTGTTTCTTATTTAGGACTCCCTTTGCAAGGAGCAGCTGTAATATTGTGGGACTAACATGGATGTAACCTTTCTTCCTTTCCTTATTTTTTGGTTTTGAGGGCTATGGTTTAGGGTTGGGTTTGGGGGTTTTTTATTTGTTTGGGGGTTATTTTCTGTTCAGGGGTTGTTTGCGGTTTTTCTCTTTATTTTATTTAAGAATCAGAATTATTAGTAGCAACTCTTCCTCTTCCTCCTCCTCTTCTCTGCTTTCTCAGTCTGGTCTCTTCTGCCTCCCCTTATTCTCTACTACTTGAATCACTTATTCTTCGGTTTATCACCATGTTAGGTTTTGGTTACTTCAGGCTTTTCATATACTTTAAATATAGGAAACGAGCAGCAATTCATGCATAGGAAAACCCTGAGGATTACTTTACAGAAGGGCATTCGCTCCTCCTCCCCCACCGCCTTTTTTTTACTATAATTGCAATAACTGAAGTATTTTTCATGTACTCTGCTGCATCCAGTCAGCGCTCCACTGCTGTGTGTCCTTTTAACTGTGGACCAAAGGCAAACCCTGCGGTTTAAAAAATGGAAAATTAAAAAAAAAAAAAAAACGGCAAAAAGACAAAAAAACAGAAAAAAAAAAAAGGAAAACAAATGAAGTTCAAAGATCATTCAGGCCCCATAATATAAGAATGCAATTTTGTAGGATTACAAAAAGCCATTACTATGCCAGTAAAGACTACAGTTAAATCTACTTCTGCACTGCAACAGTGCATATGACCTTTATGTGATTGTACAGTGTTAAAAGTTTTTCTTATGTACAGTAAACTGTATCATATGGCAGAAGCCTCTGTTGTGTTAAAAAATTTAGTATCTCATACATATATATATATACATATATACGCACAGGTATGTGTATATATATATACATGTATATATAGCTATAAAATGGCAGCCGTTGCTATTGCAATTCATTTAATAAAGCTTTAGTAAAAATGTGTTGTATACAGAAGAGATGTACAGTGCAGGGTGTCTTTTCATTTAGAAAAGACAGGTTGCTTTAACGTTATTCTGACTTGCATCATTTGCCAACAGAGCATATTTTATACTTTTCTATTAGAGCATCCAGGGCAATTTAACATTTGTACCTAGATGTAACTCCTTTGGTTAGGTTTTGCATTGGCTTTTGAGCATTCTATAAGGCTAATCTCAATAATTTTCCTTTTAATTAATTAAACAAATGGAACTCTCTCTTAGGTATACCATGTTCGTGAACAACTGATACAGCTCTAGAGCAGTTAAACATGGATCAAAGGTCAATAAATCCTTTTCCAAGTCAGCACAGTTGATTAATACAATAATGGCGTTAGTGGAGGAAAAAAAAAAAAAAAAAAAGCCCTCAAGATACACAGGTGTGGCCTTAATTATAATCACCTATTGTTCTAAGGAAAAAAATATGAACAGTTTAACCCTTTATATGTTAAGTTAGATTTAGAGGAGCTATGTATTTTTTACATTAGTGCCAACTGTATTAAGCAAGAAAAAGAACAGCAGTGAGAGCAAAACCGGTGCCTAGTTTGGCACCAGCTTTTTAAAGTAACACTGTTACCTGTTAGAAATGTAGGAAGAGCTTTCAATTTGTAATCCTTAAACTAAAAATGCAGTTAAGTAGGAAGCAAGCAGTTTATCCTGTGAGTTTTTTGGTTTGGTTTTCTTTTTAATGCAACCATACACTTATTTTAATCTAACTCATTCTTTGGCTAAGATTAATAGGAATCACCCTATGTGATTTGCTTTAGGATAAATTAAAAGGTATATTCTTCAGATCTATTCTATTTTGATGCTAATTCTGTTCTGGGGGAGCATCTTGTACTGTCACTGTTTTTTGTACTAAATCTTCAAATATTGTCTACTGTGTAAGGCAGAACGAGTTCTTATCGTGCAAAAGGCCATTTTGTTTCCAGGGTAGCAAGTGTCTAAAAGCATGCACAACTTGCTTCCCCCTTGTAACATTCATGAACTCATCCACACTTCTGAGTAAAAGAAAAAAAGGAAAAAAAGAAAAAAAATGGAACAAAAAGGAAACTTTCTTTCCAACAAGCTACGTAGGGACATACCAGATGTTGCAGTGATTTTAGCTATTAAAAAAACTGTTAACCATGTACAATATTTAAAATAGGCCTATTTTGATGTGTTGCCTATTATACAGATACACAAAACACTTTTTGGAGGCCTCAGTTACAAGTGGCAGAGCTTTCTGTGTATAATTTGTCTAAATAATTTGTCTAATAAAATTGTTTTCTAAACTTGTTTCCTCCTGTTCAATTGTTGAGTGCTGTGGGATTTTCAGCCTTTGGCAAGGTAATGTACTCATGGATTTGCTGCACTGCTACTGAAGGGTTTTAGCCTATGGAGATGGGATGAGCTCCTCAGGCTTCTCTGAGTCAGCTCAGTGAAGAGCATCTGAGGAAAACACCAAGGTTTACTGTGTTTATTAATGTCAGGCTTGGATTTCAGAGAGCATTTATGAACAGCATTTTGGAGAATAAGTTGAGAGTTCCTTAGCACTGACTTGTAAGGGATGTTATTTTAGAAATACTGCATCCCACCTTCATCTCTTTTAGTATTATGTAGGAATTTTCTTGGAGCACGGTCTCTATTTTTTTAGAATCGCTTTTTGCCATCTTTATTTGCACAGAGAATAATTTGCTCTGATAGTGGACATACATTACCTAAAACAAAAGTTTTAGTGTGAGAGAAGGTAACCCATATTTCATTCATGATGGCCTTCTCAATCTTTATGTTTCATTAACATTTTAAACTAATGACCTAGTCATTAGCAAGCTGTGCTGCAATAACAACAGCCATGACAATTTAACTTGCAGCATCCAAAGTTCGCCTCCTGGCTTTTTACATTCAGAGTGTTTCATTCACTTAAATAATATTCCTGACATGTTACAATTTCTGTTAAGCTTAGGAGGCATTCAGGGGATCATTCACCTAAATAGTGGCACTGTGTCCCTGTCACACTCACAGACACACCTCTCTAGAGCCAGGTAGTTTGACAGATATGACAGATGTACCCTCTAAAATGGACTACATCATGGTGAACCCTACGTGACACGTCCCTTTCTTTACAACAAATTCCAGGGAAGTGCTGTAGACTGTCAAGTGTTTCTGCTGCAGTAGCTCCACTGGAGTTACAAGCCAGCTGTTTATAAAGATGAGTTGTTTGCATGGTATCTGCAGTTATATGACCTTTTTGAGATACCAGCTACAAACAAAAAGGGAGCAGTGGAAGAAAACATGTTTATCTGATTTCAAAGAATCACCTAGAAAGATGTTTCTATTGACCAGCAGTGAATACCTGGAGATAAAAAGTCCTGCTGAGCCAAGCAAGTGAATGATTGCAGCCCTGAGGGACACAGCTGCAGCATGACCAGTGCCAAAGACCCCTTTGTCTCCCTCTTGACTTCACCAAAAAAAAAAAGTGCTAACAAATCTGATTTTTCAGAGTATCTTTTTCTTTCCTACTTACGTAGGATGCTATGAAGTGATGAGAACACCCTTTCTGTGAACACTCGCTGGGTCATTGCAGCTTCCTGGAGGTTAATGCCCTCAAAAAGTTAATTTTGTTAACTCTGCTCAAAGCTGATGACATGAAAAATAAACTAGCTTCCTTTGTGCATGCTTGTGGCTGTAGCTAACAAAAAAAATATAGTTTCCAAAACAAAAAAGGCATCACACCAACACATCATCTTTGATGCATTCATCATTTTTCTCTCAGTACTAATTAATGTTTCCCTTTCACTCTGCAGAGCTGTTTTGAAATAAATGTCAAAACCAAGTGTCTCCCCCTTAATCTTAGTCACAGACAAAATTTTTGATAAACACTAGGACATGAACACATGCATCCACGTGTCACATCAACAGCAGTGGGCAACTGTGAAGACATCATCACAATCTATCAGCTTGTTACATCTCACCCAAGGTATCATTCATGAGGTCAGAAATAGAAGCCTCCAAAATAAGGTCAGATCAGGGGAAGTGATTCATAGCTTAAAAAAAATCCTAAACATAAACATTTAACCAGTGCCTCAAAATTGCAGGAACCAAGAGCCTAATTTAGAAAGAAAATACTTTTCAAGAGATGTAGTTATAAAATTAAATATACTACCTGTCAAGTCTTGAAAATCTGTGCCCCCCAGACCCATTCATCACAGTGGTATAATACTTTGTGTGTACTACAGAGTCTATTTCTGCAGCATTTCTCAACTGGAAAACTATACTGTCAGGTCATTAACTGCTGTACTCTGGGTCACACAGGTAACTTGGGGCAGAAGGAAGAATTCAGCATCTCAGAGCCAGTTCACTGCTGTAAGGGGAAAAACAAATATTTCTGGGATCAATAACTGCCATACCAGTGGAAAAAGACAGCAACCTGCAGCCCAGCAAGCACAGGACACTCCTCCACCATGATATCAGAGCTCAGTTCTTCTGTAGCTAATTATTCCTACCAGCACTAGTAAGGCAAACATTTCTTCCAGTGCATGATAATTTTTCCCCTTTCTGAAAAAAAAGTCAACACTTCTGTCCCATTCTTTATTCTAAGGGGATGATCCACCAACACGAGACAAGGGAGTGCTGGACAGTGCCAAAACAAAAGTTAACAACAGCTTTATTTGAAATTCCAGCTATCATCCATTAAAAGACTGACCCTCCAAATCAAAATAAAGAGTTAAAAGGCAAGCCCATTAATTGTTGAAAGGTTTTGGGGGTGTATGAGACAGTCATCAAGCTCCTGAAGTAACCACCCAGCTGCAGGTGCTTCCCTGGGTTGCTCTCCTGGCCCCTGCAGCAGCTGGTGTGGCAGTAAAGTATGAGAGCTGTTTGGGTTTGTGTGGCCCGATTTTGGCAGTGGGGGCAGCTACAAGGATGGCTTCTGTGAGAAGCTGCCCAAAGCTTCCTCCATATCCGAGGAACACTGTGACAGCCACTTTCAGGGGGGACCTGTCACTGCACAAGGCAACTAATGGTGTTAGTGCCTCAGGGATATCAGAGTTAATAAGGGAAAAATGTTACTGCTCAGGAGCAATTGCCACTGGGAAAGAGGGGGAGAATGGGTGAAGAAACAGCTCTGCAGACCCGTAGTCAAGCAGAAAAAGCAGGAGGAGCTATCCAGCCGCTGGAGCAGAGATTCCTGTGCAGGCCATGGTGAAGCCCATGGTGAGGGAGCTGTGCCCCTGCAGTCCATGGAGGTCCAAGGTGGAGCAGAGATCCACCTGCAGCCCGTGGAGAACAGCACAGCAGAGCAGATGAATGCTCAAAGGAATGCTGTGGGAAGCACATGCTGAAGCAGACTCCTGGCATGTTCTGTCAGGAGAAAAGAGCTATGGAGAGAGGAGCCCACACTGGAGCGGTTTTGCTGGCAGAATTTGTGACATTGTGGGAGACCCACACTCGAGGACTACACGTTGTGGAAGGGACACATGCTGGAAGAGTTCATGAAGAACTGTCCCTTGTGGGAAGAACCCTACACTGGAGTATGGGAAGGGTGCGAGGATTCCTCCCCTGAGGAGGAAAGAGCAGCAGAGACAATGTGTCATGAACTGACCCCAGCTCCTGTTCCTTGTTCCTCTGGGCTACTGAGGGGCAGAAAGGTAGAGAAAATCAGGAGTAAAGTTAAGCCCAGGAATAAAGGAGGGGTGGAGGGAAGACATTTTAAGATCTGGGTTTACTTCTCATTACCCTACTTTGATCTGATTGGGCATAAATTATATTTATCCCATGTCAAGTCTGTTTTGCCAACAATGATAATGAGTGAATGATTTTCCCTTTCTTTATCCCAACCCCTGAGCCTTTCATTATATTTTCTCTCCCCTGTCCAGCTGAGGAAGGGAAGGGATGGAGCAGCTTTGGTCGGCACCTGGCACCCAGCCAGGTACATCCTCTGTGAGGTGTGAGAGACAGGTTTGCTTACACAGCCCCACAGGTGCCTCATGTTACATCCCGCCGGGTGAGCGCTCAGTGCCGGGCTCACAGCTACTGCTCTCTCTGCTGTGGCTCTTTGTCTGCACCCCCCTCCACCTCCATTGGGACTCCAGCACCAGAGCCCTGGTGGGCTATGGAGAACAGGGGGAGAAAGGAAACAAGGATTTATTTCAGGGCAAAAATGTCTCAAGACACACACATGCCTAATTTGAGGGTTCACACCTGGTTGCCCAATAGGTCAGCTGAGCTTTGCCTGACTTTTCCCTCCTTTCGGGGCTGCAGTAGCAGCTTTGATACACAGGGTGCAGTATCCCGGCCCACCACACTGGTACTACTGGACTGGAAATATCATACCCTCCTTCTGCATATAGGAAAATGCTCCACATGAATCTAATTTTTGTTGCTACTCAAAGAAAGACTCAGAGGTGTCACTTACTCCCCTAGATTGCAGAGGGACCCTCTTTTCCCACTCAGCAGAGCCAGAAGCAGCCAGAAGATCCTGACAACAAGCATTTTTACCAGGAGTGAGAATGTGGTAAATATTATACAACTGCTAGAAATTAAAAAGTGTGGCTGGAAAAAAAAATTTTAAAAAACCCACAATTTTTTGTGGATTGTGTGTTACATTTGTTGCACTCTGCCAGTCTTGCTCATGTCCCTTTCAAATGCAAGGGGAAAAAAAAAAAAAAAAAAAAAAAGAGCGGGCAGCTCTGTGAGTGCATTGTAGCCCTGCCACCGCTGGTAAGCTTGCCTGTCTCCCCCACAGGCCAGGGACATGCTTCTTCACACACACAGTGGGGAGGACTTGTTTGGTTTTCAATATTCCCTGGCTATGAATATTCACTGTGGACGACAGTAAGAGTAATCACAGCTGACCCATGTTGTTACTAATTAATTCTTTTGCTTACACACGGGGGAACGGGAGAAAGAAAGCAAATACTGTGAACAAAGCTAATAATGTGGTTACTTGCTACTCCTATCTGACACGTTTTTAAGGAATGGTCTCTGCGGCATGACAGCACACACAGCAAGAAATTGATGTAGTGTAACAGGAAAGCATGTTACTTTATTAAATAGTGCCCAGGCAACACTGGAATGGTTTGTCTTGCTCTAGCTTTTACAGACCTTTCTGAATCATATCTGCTGTTGCTTGGATTGGTTTTATGTCTCCCCAGGTTTAGGAGACTGCAGATGAAGTTTTCTGACCTCCTCCCTGCCAACAAAACAGAATTCCATAAACCCTCTATACGATTGAAAAATTATCCTGTCTGTCCATCTATACAATACAGAAAGTAGAGTTGATATGGGACACAGGGAGCTTTTTTTTTTTTTTTTTTTTTTTTTTTTTTTTTTTTTTTTTTTTTTTTTTACATCAAGATAAAAGATAGGTAGAGAGGATATGCCTGGAAATCAGACTTTTGAAAGACACACTAATTATCTTCCATAAAGGTCACTGCAGTCTTCACTTTTTAAGACTTTCTACATCATCTGACAAATGTAGGTCTATCCATATGTGTATTAAGTCTGCTGTGTCTTACATGAGTTGTTTGAAAAGAAAAAACATATCCATTAATATTCCTAAACATTTATTCCATAAGTATTGACACATAGAAGCAGCTTTTCTTTCCAAAACTTAACAGCCAGTGAATTATTACTCATGGCATTACAGACAGAGGTTTTATAATCCACGGCATACAGTAATTCGCTGGAGTGTATAAATAGAAGATAACTCGGAGCAGAGACACGAATTTCTATTTCACGGGGTGAAGCCACGTGAAGAAGTGGCAGGTGTAGTGCATTTGCGTGCAGATCTCCATCCACTGTCACGCACTGCATCTTCCTGAGTTAATGGTGGGCAGCTGAAGAAAAAAAAAAAAAAAAAAAAAAAAAAAAAAAAAAAAACACCACAAGAAAACAAGGGAAATACGGGGGTAAAGCACTGTTGTCGCTGGTGAGAAGGGCAGAGGAGCCGCGCCGAAGGAGCGGCGGCGCCGGGCGGGTTCGGCGGCGGGCCCGGCCCTGCCCTGCCCAGCGCCGCCCGGGCGGTGGCGCTGCGGCTCCGCCTCCGGCTCCCTCACGGTGGCGGCGGCCGGGCGGCGTTCGGTACCGCTAGTGCCCCGACGGGACGGGCGGCTCTCGTCCCCGAAAAGTGCCCCGGGGGCGCCAGCAGTGGCATTGTGGCTCCCCGTCGCCAGGCGCTCGCCGTCCCCCCTCACGGGACCGCCGTTCCCGGGCAGGGGAGGGGGGGAGCGCGGAGCCGTGCGCGGCCGCGGTGGTCCCGCGGCGGCCGGGGAGCGCCATTTCCCGGGAAACGGGGCGGACCGCGGCGCTATGCCGCCGGGATAATGGCGGGGGCCAGCGCCCTGTCACCTCTTGTGTGCGCTTTCCAAAGAGGAGCCCGGGCGTGGCGAATGGGACACAGAGCGCCATTGTGCCGGCGACACTTTAATCGCCCACACCTACAATATTCAACCTGCTGCCGGCAGCGGGGCAGCGCCGGGGCGCACACCCCACCCGAGGGGACCGGGTGGTGGCCTCGCCGCCGTCTCACCAGGGCGAGGCTTTGGGGGGCACCTTCAGTGCCGTGCTGTGGGCTCGGCCAGCCCGGCTGACCCCCGGTGCCCACCGAGCACCACCAGAGCAGGAGCCCCGAGCCGGGGGGACCCGTCTCGCTGGGAGGGGTGGGTGGGAAATGCCCGTGTGTCCATCCCGGGCGGCTGTGGCAGGGCACTCGAGGACCCGCGATGGCACCAGGGTTTTGTTCAGCAAAGCAGCTTTGGCCGGACATTGCTTGTGTGCTGCTTTCCCATGGACGTCACCTCGTGCTCTTATCGGGGTGTGAAGGCACGGAGGCCTACGGCACAGATAATTCCTCCTCAAGTGGGTGCAACACCTGTGCTGAAGCAAGAAGTGGGGGTTTCTGCTTCATAAACCAGGCAGGGTGGGATGCTGGTTACTCCTGGCATCCCCTCCTCCAAAACCGAGCCACTCGGGTTCTCGCTGAGCTCATCTGTGACACGAGTGCCAAACACCCGGGCTACTGCAAACCGTGGGTTCCTGATGAAAGCTGTCATGTGCCTGGCCTCAGCAGGCCGTCAGCTATGTCTAGCTTCACCTTCTGCCTCAACAGAGCTCTTGCTCACTGCAGAGGAACACTAAGCTTGGCCCTCTGGGAATTTCTAAAACTTTTAAGGAGGTCAAATCATCCTGCATGCCTGAAAAATAGTAATGCTTGTAAGTCTCCCTCCCTCTGCAGACCAATCAGCTCTGCAACTCAGGGCAGAGGTACAGGTCTTGCTGCAGTCAGGGTTTTGCAAGCCTACTGCCACGGGAGAACTGCTTCCCAAGAGCTGCAGGACTGCAGCTAAGCATTGCTGCTTGAACAAAACCTATGAGAACACTGTCACAGGTACTGCAAGCAAGGCTGTGCTGAAGCTGTCTGTTGTCTAATAGGCTGGGAAAAGTTTTCTGCATGGCTTGGAATTTTGAGGTGCCCCTAAAACTTAATCATCTTTATATGTTCAATTTTTGTATATTAAAAAATACACAAAAATTTCTGTCTTAACCCCATGAAGGGAGGGGAGGGAATAAAAGGAATGGTTCCACTTTTTTAACAAGTAGAAATTCTTAAGACATCCTAATTTACAAGGTAGTCGACCAGCTGAAGATGTCTTCAGAAAGGTTTCTTTTCACAGCCTTTCACAGAGGTAGCTCCTGAAAGCTCTGTTGGTGCTGTGTTGTGTTGTAAATAGATTGTTCCTAGAAGCCCTATGCTTTTTGCTCTCAGGGATTAAGTGAGAGGATTTCTTCCCATGAATGGCATGGTAGTATTTTTTCTTGGCTGACAAGGTTTTCTTGGGGAATAGCTCTTAGGGATTGATGTGAGATGCTGATGAGCACCAAACTGGGTCCGTTCACTTGATTTTCTCCCCTTAGAAGGACCACTGTTCTCCACATTGTTTTGGCTGTTGTGACTGTAAATATTTACTCTTCACATTTTAGAGACCTTCCCTCCTCAGGAGACCCACAAAGGTTCAGATTCCAGGCTGGCATTTCCACAGCTAAGAAACCTCCTTCAGGGACTGGGCTGCCTGATGGCCGAGAGCTTTGTGGGCAATGGATGTGAGAACAGCAGATCGAAGGCCCAGTACAACTGAAGAAGCTCCATATGCTCCCAGGTTACTGCTCAAGTAATGACGCTGTTGACAGGCAAGGCAGACTGTTTCAAATGTTGATTTTTTTTTCTCTTGCTTGCATATCAACTATTATTTTTTCTCTCTCTTGTTCCCTTATATGTTACTACTATGCCACAGTGAGCCTACAAGCTAAACTTTTCATTTATGCCTCAAGCTATGAGTAGAATTTTTTCCCAAAGCAAACTTCTTTAACTGTACTTGGTGCAGTGGCTAAAGTGACAGTGAAAAAGAGATGATCAGTTAAAAAAATCTAGTGTCAGCAAATCTGGAGTACTTACACTCTATGGGCTTTTGTCCAAGAGACCTTGACAACAAGAGGAAATGATCAGGTTTGATTGGTAGGAAATATGTTGTTTCTGTGGATGGATTGATGTTAGTTCTCTGATCTTAAACTAAATAAAGTATTGATCATACACCGTAAAACTGTTGATCACAGTGGTAATTTTGTTGCTTAAGTGATTTATCCTAGTAAAACATATCAACTAGCAGCCAAATGAAAGCGTGTTAGAAAACGTTTGCTCCTAAAGCGGGGGTAATCATTAGTGTTCTCTTAACTGCTCATTTCTAGAGTAACTGAAACGACAGACCTGTGGGTGGTGCTTGTGAGCATGCACAGGCCCTGCGGAATTCTTCCTGCTGCAAAGGGTGAACAAGCTACACCTGGAATAACATCGTTGTTCAAAGTGTACCACAGCTGAGACGTGCTTCAGCTGTCCAAGACTTGGGTGGGACTGAAGGTAGTTAGCAATTTTAGTGGAACCTTCTTGCCAAGATGAGTGCAAAACAAAAAAGGGTTTAAAACAAAATCAGCAAAGGAAAATTATTATGAGTGATGCCTCCTTGATATGAAGCTTTTTAAATAAATTTAAACAAATGGGAAAAATGTTTGTAGGTACAAATTCCATAGATAAGATTTCCAACTGTATCACCAGGCTGAATTCATTATGCCTGACAATGGCCCCAGGAGGCAGGCAAGTATTGTTACACCAATGCTTTGCATTTCTCTTGGAGGCAGTGGAGGTACTTGCATTAGAATTAACTGCACGCAACTGCAAGTGTCCACAGGGTTAGGCCCAGAGCATAGACATTTATGGAGATAAATACCACCAGGAAATGGGAATTGGTTTTACAAACACTCCAAGAGCTGAAGCAACTGGCATTGGGTAAGTGTAACAATCTGCCCAGGAAGATTGCTCTGCAGAAATGAGAGCACATCTGCTTCCGTAGCAGCATGGTCCTGGTTGTCATGAGTGGAAAGGGGCGGGGTTCAGAAACGTGATTTCCCAGGTACCTGGGCTTTTGCTTTCCTTGCAGTCATCACGTCTAATGTGTATTGAAAACACATTTGACAGTAAAGCATAAGACACTGGTCATAGGAAGAGCCTAAGAAACATTTGCTGCTCTACCCTTTTCTGCTTTAAGCAATCTTGCTCTGAATAATGTAAGTATGAACGCTTTATTTGGGTGAATATTTTGAAAAATAATTCAGCTGTACATTGTCTTTTTTGTGTTTGTAGTAGCTCCTACATGGGGTTTGCTGTCCCAGGGAGCAAGCCAGCCACTGGGAGAACAGAAATTCCCCTTTCCTCCTCCTGGGCAGGTTGCAGTAGAGATTCAGTGAGGATTACCTGATCTAAGGGAGCAAGACACACACCTTGGTCTCTATCCACACTTGTGGGTTTTACTGCATGAAGACCAGGGGAGGTACAAAGGGGGCTCTGTGTCCCGTCCCCCCCCCCCCCCCCCTTTCAAAAGGAAAGGAGGAAACAGGAGAACACGTGGGGAAAGGGAAGGAAAAAATACTTTCTGACTAGTGGTGATGCCTGCAGAGAAGCTGGCTGATCCTGAAATGGGACTGAATGAGCAACAAGACTGTTGAGTACAAACTGAGGACTGACCCATGCGCTTTGTGTGCTTTCAAAATGTCTCTGGCTGTAATGATAGAGGAGGCTTTTTGCAAGTCTGCTGTCCCCCCTTTGTAACCCATTTTTCTGTAACACTAGTACATTCCTGACCCCGAGTTGCTGCCTGGGCCCTTAACCAGGCTGGGGGGGGGGGGGGGGGGGGGGTGGCAGGGAGGAAAGGAGGACTAGGCGGAAAATATGCATAAAGATACGGGGATAAGTTCAGTTTGTTTTCCTCTGAAAGCTTTGACACTTGCTTAGAGCAGATTCATTTTCAAGGCTTCCTACATTCCTGCTATTGTACAGTAAGTGTTTCAGACCGGTGTGCCTGTGTTTCCGACTCCCGTGAAGTCCCCTTTGCAGCAGGGCGTGCCTCGAACCGCTTCAAAAGAACCAACTTCTACAAAAGAAAAAAAGAAACTCAAGTAGGCTTGAACATACAAAGAGAGGGAGAAAGGAAAGTGAAAAGGGCCGGGCAGTGTTGAATACAAAATGAGTTCAGCCAACCCCAGGAGTTCTTCATCACTTACATTTATCTTATTCTGGGAGAGCAAAGCTAAACCCAGTACTGACATAAACCACCCTTTGCCTTTGACTTTGACTCTGAGTGTGCACACACAGCAGATACAGGCATACAGAGACCACTGGATTTCAGTGAAACATTTTTCCCCCTCTGAATGGTGGCGTTGGTGGGGAAAAATGGCTTTTTGTGTGTGTCCTTTCAAAGGCAAACTGTGGAGTGAGTCTCAGATGCCTCCAGTTTCAAAGCGTACATGCGCTCACAAAACACACCCTTGAAAAAAAAGCAGCTGTTAGTGTTTCCCAGCCGGGAAGTTTTCCCATCCCAGAAGCATGCTGAGGTGTTTGGCCGATCTCCCCAGTGCTCCATACAGTCACTGAGGTACTGCTAAAGGAAGTCCCCAGCACCTGAGAGAAGCCCTGGGGTATCCAGAGAACAGAGTCCTTCCAGGGCATCAGCCACCTTGCATTCACATGAGGGCCTCATGTTATGCTGCTTCCCTCTGTGCCCAGAGTACAGTGGAGGGTTTGTGGGATGGAGGATTGGGTTTACTGTCAAGGAGGCCCAACAGCCACACAGCCCACTAGCCTGTAGGGAGGAGTTTAAGGCTTCAACACTGCACCAATCCGGCTCTCCCCATGCTGGGAGCTTGCTAGGCTTCTGGAAACAGGTGTCGGTGGCTACTGCTTAGCAAAGCACCTGCTCGTTTCCAAGGTTTGGCCCGTGGTCCTTGCATGAAACAGCTCACAGCCACGGCACCTGGTCCCCAAATGGGGAACACGCAGGCTTAACCCTGGGGAGGAGAGGAGAGCACAGCAGGGCTGCTGGCAAAGCACACCTGTGCCACGGGCACCCAGGAGGGGAGCACGTGGTGCCTGAAGACTGAAAGAGAAGCCGGGGGCCTGGGAATTTAGCCAGCAAACAGCACCATGCAGCACAGTGCTGAGGACTTTTTCTCCTGTAATGATAGAAGTATTTATTGAGGGAAGGGGGTAGACAGTAGGAGAGTATAAAAGCTTTTGCTAGATACAAATAGATGGTCTGGCAACTTTATGGATACTATACAGAAACAAGGTATTGACTTCTGCTCTTACCATCTTTCTTACCGAGTAAACGCTAAGATTTTGTTCAGAAATTGACAACTTATTCTGGGGGGTTCCAGCAACTTTTGCCTTTGAAGCATAATTGCCAGGGGGAAAAAAAAAAAAAAAAAAAAAAAAAAAAAAAAAAAAAAAAAAAAAACAAAAAAAAAAACCACGAAGGTTTGCCTCCATTTGTTTTTAAAGAAAGCAAACCATCAGCATCGTGCTTTCTCAATACCATCCAGTTGTTTGTGGAAGGTGGGCCCCAGGCGCCTGCCATGCGCCAAGTGTGCCCAGCCAGCTTCCTAAACTAGTAATGCTGCGCATTCCATGTCACTGCCGCTCGGCTTTGAGCTGCTGGACTCCCTCGCTCCCTCCCTGGCTTGCGAGTTATTCACTTTTGAAAAAACATATCTACCTCATACTGTGCCCATCACTTTGTTCTCCACACGCCTATTCACACGGGCAAACCTCCACTTCTCCTCTCCAGGCAGGCGGCGGTGGCGGGAGGGGAGGCAGCGCGGAAGGGAAGTTAAGATGCGTGCACGGAGCTATTTCCCTCTCCACCACCTTTGGCCAGCTATTGTTGGCCCAACAAAAGGACTCGCTCGCGGGGGATCGGGACCCTGCCGAAAACGTGGCAGCTCCGGGTGCAATTTGCTGTCCCGGCTGCAAACGCCACCGCTTCTCACCTACCGGGTCCCGCGTGGACTTCCCGCCTGTCCCCGGGATTACCGCTCTAAAACCGAGGGCATTCCCTCGGCGGCTTCGCGGCCGACCATGCGCACGGCAGCGCCGCGCTCCCTTCACCGCCGCCCGCACCGTCCCGGGCGGGCAGCGCTTCGCACCGACACCTGGGCAGGGTCGCTGCGGCCGCAGCGAGAGCCGGGCGGACCGACGGCTACTCCCGCCAGTCGCGGGGAGGCCAAGGCGGGCGTTTCCCGGAGCCTCCGAAATTTGGCCAGCGGCGGCTGTAGGAAAAAGGATGTTTCCCCAGGCCGGCGCGACGGAGCGTCCTCAGAGAATGCCGCGGCGGGGAGGGCCCGGTGCCACCGGGTGTCGCTTCCCTCTGTCGGCAGAGCCGCCCGCCGCCGCTGCCCCGCCGGTGCGGGACTCTCCCCGATGCCCCCCGTTGGGCCGGGCCGCTGCCCGGTGCGAGGCTCTCCCTGGTGCGCGGCCGACGCGCCGTCGGGGCGCTCGGCGGCACCCCCACCCCGTTCCGCCCCGCCGCTCGCGGGGAGGCCGCCCGGCGCGCGCCTGCCCGGGGCGGGGCGGGGCGGGGCAGCGCGTGCCGCCGGCCCGGGCTCACCCCCCCCCCAACCCCCCCCCCCGCCGCCGGCCGCAGCCTCCGCTCCCCCCGCGCGCCATTGGCTCCCCGCACGCGCCGGCCCCGCGCGCGCGAGCGCCATTGGCCGCGCCGACACGCGACCGGCGCGAGTGGAGGGCGTGCGGCGGGAGGGGTGGGGCGCGAGGGAGAGGAGGGGAGGGGGGAGCGGGGGCGGGGGGGACCCCGGCGCGTGCCGCTCCTTAAAGGGGGGCGCGGGCCCGGCCGACACCGGAGCCGTCGGGGCGCCACGCGCGAGGCGGGGGCTGCGCGCGGCCCCATGGGCGCGCGGCGATAGAGCCATGAGCCTTCCCTGGGCAGAGCGCGCCCGGGAGCCGCCGGGGCCGCCCGAGCCGCCGCCGGGCCCGGAGCAGAGCGGGTGCGGCGGCTTCGCGCCGGGCTCGTGGCTCGGCGTGTGCTGCGCCGCCCGCCTGCCCGCCGCCGCCTCGCCGCGCTACCTGCTGCCCGGCGAGGACGAGGAGGCGGCGGTGGCGGAGGGCGGCGCGGCGCGGGGCGGCGGGAGCAGCCCCGGCGGGGCGCGGGGCGGCGGGCGGCCGCGGGGCGGCGGCGGCGGCCCCGGGCTGCGGGCGCAGGTGAGCGGCGTGCAGAAGCAGCGGCGGCTGGCGGCCAACGCGCGGGAGCGGCGGCGGATGCACGGGCTGAACCACGCCTTCGACCAGCTGCGCAATGTCATCCCCTCCTTTAACAACGACAAGAAGCTCTCCAAGTACGAGACGCTGCAGATGGCGCAGATCTACATCAGCGCCCTGGCCGAGTTGCTGCACGGTCCCGCCGCCCCTCCCGACGCCCCCGGCAAGGCCGAACACCGCGGGGCCCCCTTTGAGCCGCCCTGCGCTGCCGCCGGGGCCGGAGCTCCGCCGGGGCCGCCGGCGCCGCCGCCGGGGCCGCCCAGAGCGTCGCCCCCCGGGCACGGCAGGACTCGCTTCCCCCCGCCGCCGGCCGCGGGGGGCTACTCCGTGCAGCTCGACCCGCTGCACTTCTCCTTTGCGGAGGGCGCCCTGATGGGACAGAGAGCCCCTTCCCCCGCCCTCCTCATGCCGCAGCCCGGGCAGCCGCCGCAGGAGAGGAGCAAGACGTCGCCTCGGTCCCACAGGAGCGACGGGGAGTTCTCGCCCCGCTCGCACTACAGCGATTCGGATGAGGCCAGCTAAGGCAGGGGCGTCGTCCCCGGCACACCCGCTAGGCCGTCCCTCGAAGCACAGACTCCGCCGTGGGGTGAGCAGCCGGACGCGGTGCCGCCACGGATGGCATCGGCTCCCCTCGGTCGCTTTGAAATCCGCCCCCTCGTCTCCCACCCCCGGCAGCCCCTGGTTTGTCCAGGGGGGATGGCTGTTAGCGAGTGACTGTACCCGCCCTGTCTGTCAGGGTCGGTTGGTTTGTTTTCATTTTTAGTTTACACTTCTAAAGTTTCTTTCGCCTAGAAGTCGTTGCCGTTCCCTCCTGCCAACACGCCACCTCGCAGCGCGGAGCCTGGCTCGCCCCGTCGGCGTGCAGGTGATGCGCAGGGAGAAAGCCTGGCCCCGCTGCCGGGGGTGCCGCCGGCGCCATCCATCCCCACCCGGCCGTGAACCCGCCCTGACACCCCCGTCTTCCAGGACACCGATCCTGCCGTGGGTCGCTTTGCTGTGGAAACACACACGCGCACACACACACATACACACACACACACAAAAAAAGTCGATAACGCACCGTCTTAACCTGTAAATAGCGGAAAAATTTTGGATTTTCCTTAGAGCACCATGTCGGCGTCTTTTGGGGGGAAACTTGGCGCAAGCACTTTATCAGCGGCTGGAGATGCAGTTTCAAGAGGAAAGCTACTAACTGCCAATTGGAGACCAATATTTAATTAAGCCACTTAATCTTAACGCTCTCTTAAAAACGAAAACGGTTTTGTCGTGTCAAACTTTTATGTCGGTTTTATTTTCCTTTTGTGGTAATAGGAAACGTATTTATTATGCAGTGTTTGCAATTATTTCTGCTTCTCTCTTTTTTTAAAAAAAATCTTTTCTACGACGAAAATCGTTTATTTTGATTTTAGCAACGCCAGCTGCCATTGTTTTATGTATTTTAATTTTAAAATTTTTTTTGAGATCAAATAAACGTGGGGAAAAAAAATTTAAAAAAAAAAAAAAAAAGAAAAAACAGAAAAACAAAATCAGCCTCAAAGCGTGGTCGGCTTCAACTTCTCCCCTCGCCCTCCCCGACCCGGGGTGGTGTCAAACTCCGCGGCGGTGGTGAGAGGTACAAAGCCGGGGGCGATGCTCCGCGGAGCCGATGGGGCGCCCCGGCTGCCTGCAGAGGGACGGGCCGGGAGCCAGGGGCCGGGGCGGGCTCTGCCCCGCGTGGAACAGCGCTACCTCCCCTCCCTGCTCCGCCGGGACCGTGTCCCCTTTCCGTCCCGCAGTTCCCAGCGGAACCGGGGTAATTGCAACAAGTGCAGGGTAAGGAGCTTGTCGCTGCTCTTTAAAGCCTGTCCCCGCACTGCCGCTCGAGTCACATCATTCCCTTCTTCCCCACTCCTCCCCTTCTCGGGGACACGAGCGGATCTCCCCACGGAGCCTCCTCGGTATAAGCCGAGCGGAAAGGGCTGGGAGCGGGCGAGGAAGCCGGCAGGGTTTTGGGGACACGCGAGCAGCGCGGCGGGTCGCCGGGGGATCAGGATGTGGCCCCTGGGCTCGGGTTAAACCCGGATGGGAGTGGGGGATTGGCTGATGCTTAGCCCAGCCTGCCCGTGACACCTGACCCAGGGCTAAACCGGAGCCGTGTCGGTGCCGGGGTCCCGCTGAGTTCAGCAGGTGACACTGGGAGGGGGTTGTCGGTGAGGTGATCAGCTAACCAGGCGCGGCCGGGGGAGCGGCCCCCGCGGGAGCGAAGCCCGTGAGGGTGTCGCTTTCCCCTGCAGAAACAGGGCACCGGGCCCCCCCCCCTAACCCCGCGCTGCCGCCCTGCCCTGCCCGCCGCCAGCACCCGCGGCCGCCGCCCGTACCTGCCGCGGCGGGGTACGGTCCCGCAGGGTGGAAAGTTTATCGGGAGGGTCATTTCCCTTCCTAATAAAACGCCTGCTTTGTCGGGGTAGGTCAGCTTTGGTTACCGGCACTGATTTCTGTGCTGTCGAAGCCGGTCTCACATCTTGGGGGGCACGCGAGGGGTCCCATCACGGGAGTGATGCGACGGAGCAAAAACCCACCTACTTTGGGGGTGTTGTTTTGTTTATTTGGTTTAGTTCCAGGGTGTACCCGGCGCGGGGGAAGCGGCGGCCGCCGCCGTGGCCGAGGGGCAGCACTCGCGGAGGGGTCCCGGCGATGCCGGCCGTGTGTTGAAGGGGTGCATGCAGCCTCTCTCTGCCCCGCCGTCCCGGGCTCTGCCTCTGCGGCTGCCAACACGCGAGGTGGTGGAAAAGAACGCGTCAAAATCCTCCCCGCTCCCTCGGTCGGGTCCCTTCCCCCGACAGACGAGGGCACCCCATGGCGCGGCTGCTGCTCGCAGCCGCAGCGCAGCACTCGCCGTCTGAGGGGCTTTTTTTTTTTTTTTTTTTTTTTTTTTTTTTTTTTTTTTTAAATGCTTCTTTGAAAGAGATACCCACCCGCATTCCCATTTTAAGGTTCAGCTATAGAGTTTGCATAACAACCGCTTGGCAGCCCCCCTCTCTTGCACTCCGTTAACAAGCTGTAACGTATAGCTGCAGGTTGCTATAATCTCATTAATATTTTGGAAACTTGAATATTGAGTATTTCAGAGCGCTCATTCCCCATATGCCAGGCCACTCCCGCTATGCTGGCTGGTTCCTTTCTCTCCATTATTAGCAATTAGCTCCTACCTTCCAAAGTCAGATCCAAGTATCCAAGATACTAGCAAAGGAATCAACTATGTGTTGCAAGCTAAGCATGCTTAATATCTCCCAAACAAACAAAGAGACAACATTTCTTTAAGTAATGAAGATGGATAAATCGCTTTATTGAGCTTGCGACAGTGTTTGTTTTGTATAGACTACCGCAAAGTTTTTTAACAAGAGCGGGGACGCGCACCAGCCCCTGGAAGCAGTCTCGCCCGGTTTGCTTCGTGGGGTTTTATCATCCTAAACGAGCTTTTATTTGAAAAGGGCGAGTCAGAAGCGCACTATCCGAGCGTTAAATTTTGGCTGAACGCTGACTGTCCTCCGGGGTGTGCGAAGCGACCGCGGGGGCTGGGGGGACTCGGGGAGGAGGTCGCCTTTGTGCGAGGCGCTCGGCGGCTCCGTTGACTTTTGAGCCCGGCTCGCCGGATGAAGCGCGACCGCGGACTCCGGTGCTGGGCTCTGCCTGGCCGTCCCGGCGGCGCGGATTTCGGGGGGACTGAGCGGGGCGAAGAGCGGCGCCCGAGGCGCGTCTCTGCCCTGTAGCTCCCCGGCTGCTGTTTGTTCAACCTCTGGCCTCGGGGAGGGAGGAGGAAGGGAAGGGGGAGAAAGGGTTAAACCCAGTGAGGGGAGTCCAGAAAAGCGCAGGGACCGCGGGGAGGGTGTGGGGGGGTTAAAAGGGGAGTTGGCCGTGGGGCCAGTGTTTCTTAATTAGAGCGGGGCGGACAATGCTTTGGGGCGGACAATGGGGGGGACAGGGGGGCTGGAGGGCGGAGGGGGGGGGGGTCTGGCCTCGCTCCCGGCCGCGGTGCGCCGTGTCTGGAGCGGAGCACGCGTTGTCAGCTGGTGAGCGCAGCGGCCTTTCAGGCGGCTCCCCAGGGAGCTGCGCGCCCGCGGTGAGCTCCATCGTCACCCCCTCCCCTCCATCATCATCATCATCGGCCTCCTCCTCCTCGACGGCCCCCCACCCCAGCCGAGCACAACAGCCAGCATTCAAGCCTCCTTCCCTCCCTCCCCTCGCACAACAGCAGCGCAGTGGCAGCCACGCCACCTCCCAGCAACCAGCAGCACGCGAGGGCACCGCCGGGGCACCTGAAAGAGTCAAAGCCAAAGAAAGAGAGACAAAGGAGGAGAAAAAGATACGCAGGAACGGCCCAGCGTGTCTGCTCCGACAGTGGGGAGAGGCAGGCGCCCACAGAGGGACGGACGAGCCCACGCGGAGACCGGCACGCACGGCCGTGCACACGCGTGGCCGCATGCACACACGTGCTCTCGCTCGCAGGTGTCCGAGCCGCTGCAGCGCCCATGAGGACACGCAGAAATCCCCCGCTCCGTGCAGGAGGAGAGGGAAGAGCCCCGGCAACTTTGCGCCCCACAGCCCCGTCCCCGCGAGGGGCACCTCCCGACTTGTGTTTCCCTGTGTGCCCGACTCCCGCGGCCCCACCTCTGGCACTGCCACCTATGGGCACCGATGCCGGCACGCCGCAGGAGCCGACCTTGTGTCTGTTGTCACCCACCGTCGCACGTGCCCGTGGCGTGCCTGTCCGAGAGAGAAAAATGAGGGGAAAGTGGCGAGGGATTGTCTTGTGCGTGGGTGAGGCGGGTAGCCTGCCGGCCCCGCGTGGAGAGCATCCTCTCCGCGGGCAAGCCAGGCTGGAGCGAGGAGCTGCCGGCGCGCCCTGGGGGACAAGGGGACAAGTTTTCCGCCCCTGCCCAAGTCATTGAAACGCGGAAGGGGCATTGCTCGGGGCTGTGTGTCCGCCGGGGTCGGGGCTGGGGCGTAAGACTGGCTACCCTCCCGAAACTGGGTTGGGGCCTCGGAAAGCCACATGCTGCCCTGCCGCCACCCCATGTTAACTTCAGACGGACCCTCTCTAAGCACGTTTTCCAGAGCAGCTGCATCCCCGGGAGTGGATGGGAGCGCGGCTCCGCGGACTGCGCTGCACCTGTGCGGCGGGTGCGCTGCCCATGTGCGGTGGGTGTGCTGCCCCTGCCGCCGCTGGCCATTTCCAGGCTGCCCAGAGCGGGGCAGGCAGAAAGGTCTCTTCTGAAGTGCTATCGAATGGCTCGGGATGATTTCGGGAGCCCAGCCAAGGCGTGTCAAAGGCTGTTTGAGCGGTGAAGCATTTAAACGCTACAATGGGTGACTTTCTGGCGTGTGCTTTTTCTCCCTCCCTGCTTAGGCCCGAGAGGAGGGAGCAGGCCTTTTTGCTGAGCTCCTCCGGGGGTGGATGCGACACCCCCAGCCCGCTGCCACGGCCGGGCTCTTTCCCGCGGGACGCCAGCGGCGGAGCGGCCGCCTCTGTCCCGTCGGGCAGCGGGAAGAACTCAGGTCTCCTGCCTCTCCCCGCAGCTTTTCGCTTCCAGCTCGGTTTAACCGAGGCTGCTCGGGGTGGGGAGGTGCCAGCCCGTCTCACCCACTGCAGCACGGAGTGCAGCTGGGACTGGAGATGGGAGCTTGTGCAGCGCGGGGAAGGGCTCTCAGTAGTGTTGGATTTGGGGGTGGGAAAGCAAATTCCCTCCGTTTCTGAAGAGATTCCTTTTCGGATTTCATCCCGGGTTTTCCTCCGGTTTTGTTGTTGGGGTTTTTTTGGGTTTTTTTGGTTTTTTTTTTTTTTTTGTGGGGGGGGTGGTTGGGGTTTGTTGTTTTGTTTTGTTTTGGGGTTTTTTTTTGTTTTGCTATTTGTGGGGGGGTTTTTTTGTTTTTTGTTTTTTTTTCCCCTCCCCGCTCTTCCCCAGATCTCCCCTCTCTGATTTCATTTTTCTTTCCCGGTGTCTTGCGGCGGCCACCCCTTTTCCCCCGCTCCACGCCGAGGCGCGCTCCCGCCGCCGGGGTGCCCCGGAGAGAGGCGGGCGGCGGCGCGCACCCGCCGCGGGCGAGTGGGGCTGCAGCACTTTTGTGGGGCGGTTAATCAATGGCACATCAGCGAGACAGCGCATCAGCCCATCTGCTTGATATATATTCAGAAGGGCTCCAGCCCTTTTGAAGTCTAATTTCTTCCCCGGGAGAACGCGCCGGATAATTTACCATCATTTCCCAGGCAGGGCGGCCAGTGGGTTAACCCTTTCCCCAAGCGCTGCCGCCGCGGGTTTTCCTCCCGAGCGAGCAGCTTTGAATGCCTCAGCGCCTCGCCACAAACTCGTAAAAGTGCCTCTTTAATGGTACGTGACTCGCTGAAACAGGACACCCGGCCCACCGGCACTGTAAACCCCTCTCCAGCTTGTCAGATTGGTGTTTAAAAGACCTGTTCGGAACAAGCAAATCCCTCGACCCTACCGGGTCAGCTAGTATCATTTCAGCTCCAACCACCCACCGATATTTTTGTGTTTCGACATCTTTGGCCTTGGGTTTTTGGTTTGTTTTTTTTTTTTTATTCCCATCTGATGCTCAGATTCGCAGTTTTATCCAGACGCAGGAGCCAGTATAGGAAGCGAGCAGCGCATCGTGTACGGGCTGTGGTGCAACACTGCTGCAAAATCCTCTGGCCCCGAGGGTGGCGGAGCCCGGCAGGTGCGGGGGAACGGGACGGACCCCACGTTTCTCCCCGGCCTGCGGAACTCCGGCAAGCGTGGGGGACGCGCGGGGCCCGTCACCGCTGCTGGGGCGGGACACACCGGGAGGTGGCCCGTCCCTCTACCCTGTCCGGGGCCGGTGAGCCCGGGGAGGATGCCGGGCCCGCTCCCAGCACCCCTGCACATCTGGGATCCGCTCCACAACGAGCCAGCGGAGCTTTTGGACTTCTGTCCCCGGGTAGGGGAAAGCGTTTGACTCTGCAAGTTTCTGAGCTTTTATTTGTTTTCTCTGCTCCCTTCCTCCCGCGAAGGCTCTGCCAAGACGGGAGATGCCCGGACCGCCGACGTGCACTGGCTGAACTCTTGCTCAGGGGACGAGTTGAATAAGCCGAGACCGTTGAGCGGCAGCACCTGCTTCCCATAAACCCCAAAAGCAAACCCTGGGGACCGGCCGGAGCTGCCGCAGTGCCCTCAGTCCCCACCTGCACCTTGCTTATCTACAGTCAACATTTTTATCCTGCCCCACAAAGGTTCCTGCTCGCTCCCGGCTCCGGGGCAGCATCCGCGACCAGCAGCTACACCCTGGCCCCTCGCCGCTCCCCCGGCAGTCGGCGGACACCAGCCCCTCCTTTCCCCAAAACTGGGGCCGCCCCCGCTTCTCCTGGGAGTAGTGCAAGGAGATCAGCTTATTTATTTATTTATTCATTTATTGAATCCACCAGCACAGCTTCTGAAAGAGCCATGCATGACATCTCCTGCAACGTCTCTTCTCCGAAGTCTACTTCGAAAAAAAAGAGGAGGGTGGTGCATTTATTTATTGGGGATTTTTTTTTTAACACAGAAAAGATAGGTCTTCTGCCTAAACATTTTGTGGCTAGAGAGGCTGGGATGAGCTTTGCTGTTGGTTTCCGCTGGAGCAGAAATGGGCTGTGCACAGCGCCAGAGCAAAGTGGGGAGGCAGGGGAAGCAGGGATCCCTGTCAGAGTGGGCAGTGAGCTCCTCTGTACTCCATTTTGGAAAGCAATGGAAAGGGGGCTAAGTACTTCCATACAGCTTCTCTGCTTTGGATTTCAGTTGCTGTGGGCGAAAGTATCACTTTAGTATTTGCTTTGTATTAGGCACAGATTATATTATTTTATTTTTCTCATTCCAGCACTAATGCTGAATTTAGGACCAGTGTTACATGAAGGTCCCCCAAAATGCTGACTGTCAGCAAGCTGTGACGATTTGTGGTGGGACTGTACAACCATCCTACAGAAATGGTACAGCTGAGAGCTTGGCTAAGGCTCATATAGGGACTACTCACAGTTCTTAGTCCCTGATCTTCTCCTCTGGTCTAGGGGGAATTATCCTGTCTACATAGAAGGATGTGGGGCCTAGAAATGTTATATGACTTCATATGGACAACAGGAGCCCAGGGCCAAAGGTGAGGATGTAGGATGTGTGATGAATGTGTGCCACTGCTTTCTAACACAACACAATGATCCAGTTGCTTCAAAAGTATTTCCAGTTGCAAGACTTTGCTAAAGCAAAGGATGTTTGGCCAGGGGCTGGCTTTACACCTCCAGACATGTTTCACCATGGTTTTTGATGGGACCATCCTTTCCTGATGCCCCAGGAAGCAGGTGCAGGGCAGTTTGTGTTGCCCAAGCTGTGCCCTGTTATCTAGGGTGGGTCAAGAGGAAGGGAGAGGTGAAATTTTCTGATATAGGATAAAGCTGAGCAATATTTTGGGAAGGATGGTGATTGGATGCAGGCTTCTGCAAGCAAAATGGTTCTACTGATTCATGGGTTGTTCCCTCATTTAAGCTTGAATCTGCATCACTTGCTCCTGCTGGAGCTTCCCCATTGGGATGGGTGAGAACATGGCTCTGAGGTAGTGTTCCAGGGTATGTGAGACTCTAAGGCACACTCTGATGTTTGGAACATGCGGTACCTAACAGCCTCAGTCACTTCTCAGGTAGGAAGAATATCTCTTATCTTTCTCTGAAATTAGCAGTGTTGCAATGTTTGTAGTGAAGATATGGTGAATACAGCCTGAATTGCATTGATATGTTTCATTACTTACTAGATTGTTTTGCAAAAATAATCTCACAGCAAATTTTTGAGTGGTTTGTCTCTGGTCATGGAAAGATTTCTGGATTAAATCAATTATGCTCCTATTACTTGGCTATCAAGACATTCAGTTAACCTTCTTCCCTGCTCTACAGTTTGGCAGCTTCCTTTTTGAATTGCAGAATGTCCTGAAAGCTTTTTCTTTAAAAGGGCTTGAAAAGCAGAAGGCTGTTTCTGTGAGGATGGCAGCTGGGAAGGAAAGGCTCTGAATTGCTGTTGGATCCCTAGGATTTTCCTGTTGGGAAAGAGAGTGAAAGCTTGGGAGAATTGCTGGCTGTAATTTTGGGGTTAGAAAGTAATGGGATTGCTTCACTTGGATGCTGCTGCTGCTTGTCATTGCCGACCCCATCCCTGACACCCTCAGGGGGACTGCAGTGAGTATTCAAAGATGAGGGTGAAGGAGTGGAAAGGCAGTTTTATTTGATATCATTATCAAATTTGAGGAATTTCCTTTTGAGGAAAGGCAGTTTTATTTGATATCATTAGCTAATTCTGCAAAGGCTACAAGGTATCTTTGCAATGAACCCCCTTTTCAGTTGGGCTCTTCTAGGGCTATGAAGACTGTGCTGTGGTTTTACTGGAAGTTTCTCAACCTTGGGCTGCCCCACTAGGGGCTGGGGCACGGTCCAGTGTAGCTGAAGCAGCTGTGAGGTCCTGGCAGTGTGCTGGAAGTTCCTTGTACTGCCACCCGCCTGCCTGGGGCTGCTGTGACACCTCCATGGCAGGTATTCCCTGTGGTTCCAGAGGAGCTGGAAGCTGAGCTTGTGGTGGCAGCTCCAGAGTACAACCATCTTCAGCCACTCCAGTGCTGAAGGGTCTCTGTCTGTGTGTGGGTATTCAACTGTAGAGGTGTGTGTAAGGGACATAAACCTTTGTATATCTGAGGCTAAACAAGATTTACAAAGTAATTCACAACTTTTCCACTGGCATTCCCACACCCTGAGGAAGTGATATCTGGAAAGGGTATTTCTTTATTTTATTTCCCTTTTGTTTTTTGAAATAACTGAGAAGTATAAACAGAAGAGCATCTTCCAACAGAAAACAGGGGGTCTAAACTTGTCCTAGAGGTCCTGTGGTAATAATTTCAAGTATTCTTAAACCAGGAATGAGAAAAAAAAAATCCCTAAAATAGAAATAAGAGAAATGAAAGATGAGCATTCAAAGCCAGGTTTTTGGCCCTCCTGCTGAGCATTCCAAGGTTTTCACCTGTTTCTGTGGCAGTTGGCTGCTTAGCAGAGAAGGAAAACTTAGACTCTTGTTGCAATACTAAAGTGATATCTGTGGGTGCATTTAGCAGTTGTACTTATTATCCTTGCACACCTTGACAGTATTTGTGGAGCTGATGTAGGGAATTGACTTGCAGATTCCTGAAATAGATGGTGGTGCAGGATCAGGGCCTCCACAGAGGGTCAGCAGGCCAAACTGAGTAAGGCTCTCCAAAGTCTGCAGGAAACCTTGGGAACAAATATCTTGGTGTCTTCTTTTGGCAGACCCTTAATTTGTTTATTCACATAAAACCCCAACAGATCATCAAAGATAAGAGCTTTTATTTTTTCCCTTCATTAATTGATCTATTTTGACAGGTCTTCTTGATTTTCAATACCTCAAATCTGAGAAATGTAAAAACATCAAGTTTCAAAGTGTTAACTCTACCTTTGCAGCTTTTTGAAAAATTGTTGGAAGTGCAGTGTCAGAAAATTTCAGCTTTTCTATTGCCTGGAAAAAATTAAGAATATATTCTAATTTTTTTTTTCCTTTCATTTCTATCAAACCACTGCTTGCCAGAATCTCCTGTTTGTCCGATATCCAGTCTGTAGATGCCACACTCGCTGTGTTTACTGCTATCACATAAAATACATTCTCTGTGAATGACTCTAGATCATGACTGCCCTGTGGTGCAGCCCAGAGCATTTTCATTAGGGACTCTGCAACTGTTAGAGAACTGGGCCATCAGCCTTTAGAAAGTATAGATTTTATGAGGGAGAAAGTTCCCTGTTGGTTTAATTTTTTTTTTCTCATGTAAAGTTTGTATTTTATAATTATGCCTAGAGAAAAAAAAGGAAGCCAGCAAAATCAGTGCATTCAAACAGTTTCTGTGATTCTACTACAGTACCAGCATAATTTTTAATCAGCTAAAAATCAATTTTTGTAATAGAAAATATAGCATTAGAAGTTTTCCTAATTTCTGCTATTTACTTCTAACTCTTCTCTTTGACAATCCTTGCATTACACTTTTTGTTTTCTTCGTCATACATTTTGAGGTTTGAAAACAAATGGCTGAATTATTCTATGAGTTCCAATACCCTCACTGGAAGAGAATATCCTAAAGTTACTAGAAATTACTGCAGGCCTCTGATTTTCAAAAGGGATTTTTTAAATTACAATGGGTAAGGGTTTTTTGAGTGGCAGTTTAATGCTAACCTTTTAGAACATAGTACTGGATAGGAGAGAAGTGTGACAGATTTCCATCAGCATAAACCTTCTCTGCATTCAGGAATATCTCACCTCTTTGGAGAAGTACTGTGGTATGAAGTGAAATATGATCTATGTTGGATGATGGAAACAGTTTAACTCAAAGAATAGACCACAGGAAAGCTGACCAGAGGTTTCCAAATGGAAAAGATGAGAGAAACAACAAAGCCAGGAGATAGTTAATTACCATATTGTGTATTTATTTGGGGCTGTGTTCATGCACAGAACTGGACAGGCTGCTTGGGAGAAACAGCTTCTCTCTTTGTCTTTGGAAGGATCAGGAAATCTGATGAGACATCAAAAGAAATGTGAGAACATTGCTTAAATCTGCCTGTGCTGGCCATTACACACATTTCATGGCTATGCAGTAAATGATGAAGAGGAGATGTGCTAACAGCAAATGTCATGACCTGCTTTGCAGGGGCCGCCCCTCTGAATACATACAGGCCCCCTTGTGCAGGAGCTCTTCCTGTCTGAGCTGGTAATAGCTGGCAAACCACGGAATCACAGGATGGTTTGGGTGGGAAGGCACTTTAAAGATCATCTAGCTCCTGCTCCCGTCACAGAGCTCATTTTCTGGGCAGATCCAAATGCTTGTTTTCACATTGTCCCTCTGTGCTCAGCACAGGTGAGGCCCCACCTGAAGGGCTGTGTTCAGTTTTGGGCCCCTCACTAGAAGGTCTTCTTGAGGTGCTGGAGTGTGTCCAGCAATGGAGTTGGGGAAGGGTCTGGAGAGTAAATCTCTGGTTATTGCCAGCAGCTGCTCTTCTAACTTGCATAGCAATATTTTAGGTTTTTTGTAACTGAAAGCACAGCTCTTGTGGGATACTTTTGTGATGCCACAGGTTTTACTGGTAAACCTTGGCTTTTAATACATGTGCAATGGAGTTCTGTCAGCTTGCACTTATGTGGACAAGCACATGTACATGTGAAAACAACTAAATATTTATTAAAAAGGTATATCCAAAGCTGAAATTTACCTTCCTCACCCTCTCTTCCCTTACTTTAGGTAGCTTTTCAGCAGCCATGGCCATGAATAGTTTCCTGGTCATTACACCAGAAGCAATGATGCACTTCTGTCATCCCACCCCCAATGTGTATTTTTGTACAACCATACCACCATAAACACTTTTGCCTTAAGAAACAGCGAACCTTGAGTAATATGTTACATTCCAGAGCATGGATACGCTTTTCCAAAGAGCACAGCTGTTGTGAAGCCCTCTGAGTACTCAGCTTGGAGGACCACAAAATTGGCAGTGTAGATATTCAATATTCAACTCAATACTGTCACCAAGATCACCTGATTTAGAACACTGTTTTTAATTTTTTCATGGAAAGTTCAGTGTTTCTATAAAACTCTCATTTAGCCACAATATCATCTTCAAACAGTTGTATTTTATAAGCATTACAAACTCCACACTATGCTGAAGGAAGGGACTAGCATTTTTGAAAGTTCTGACAGCATTAACAATGTATTCTTGATCTTCAAACACCAGCAGATGAATTCACATCGTTAATTAGGGAGATGCTCAGGAAATACAAAAATAGTCTATTGAAACTCTACCTAAGATAGAGAATATCTCAGATATTATCTAGATAATAATAGAGATAATACCTCATTATCCAGCAAAATACATTCAGAATTTTTTATTCTATGAAGGATATAAACAGTGTAATGAAATAACATCCTCAGCAATGCACTTGGTGTCAAGTGTATACAGTAAATACAGGTTTATGACAGGTTTTCTTTTGAAATTTAATTCCTTTTTTTTACTGAAGTTGGGCTTGTAGCTCAAATTAGGGAATTGGGATCTTTTCTATTAGCTATCTAGACTTTTTTCTAAGTTTCTTCTCTCCTCTCGAGCACTTAACCCCTCTCAAACACTTAACATGGAATTGCATTCTTCTCCCTGTATGTACTGCAGTGTGTCCAAATTCAGATTTCCCTTTAGCATCACATTATCTAGGAAAAATAGGAGTTACTAATAACCATCCTTCAGGAGTAATGGGCTACAAAATCCATAATAGGCAGTTCCTGTGCTGAGTATACTGTATTCCTGAAAGGAAAACCCGTCAGGGTTCAAATTTCCCCTTCTGCTGGAAGAGCAATTTGTCTAAAACAAAACGTATTTTGCCACAAAGCTTTTGTGTTGTACATAGAAGGACGCTGTTATGTTTTTTAAAAAATAGCCTTTGAAGTTACCTATGAGCTGCTGTCTCGATTACTTTAAAATTTTAGGTTTACGCGCCCTGCAATAAACTCTTTTATTAACGTTTTATTGCAACCGAACTTCGCGGCTTGGGGCTCGCAGGCAGGTGTTCCGAAGGATGCCCTGAATCAACACAGGGAAGCCCAACCTAAGCCAGACGCCGCCATAAAACGGCGTGAGGCGGAGCCCATAAAGCCGTGTGGGAGCCGCTCCCGTCTCCGGGGCCCTGGCTGGAACTCCTGCACGGAGGATGTTGCCGTGCGCGGCCGGCGCTTCCCGGAACCGGGAGCGCCGCGGCGGCTCCTCCGCGGCGGGCGGGGCCGGGCGGGCGGCGGGCTCTGTCCATGGTAGCTGCGGCCCCGGGGCGGCTGCCGGCTCTGCCGCACACCTCGGGGGCATGTGGTCGCTTTTCCTTATTTTTTTTCTCAGTATTCTCTCCCTCTCATTTTTTCCTTTTTTTTTTTTTTTTTTAATTTTTTTTCCTCTCATATTTTTTTTTGTTTTTGCACTCTCATCCTCTTCCCCTCTTTTTAGTTTTGTCCCCTCCTGGCAATACAGATTCTTTAAAAAAAAACCAAAAAAAACCGAAAAAACCTAACAGACCAGCCCCATCGAACACCTCAGCACAAACCTTCTCACCCCGTCCTGTTTAATGCAGAGTGTGTTTTTAATATATCATTCTTAGCTAAAAGTCTTCAGTGGTATATGGAGCACAGATGCTTGGCTTGTGACACCGTTGGTAATTTCTATTGGGGTCTACAGATTTTTGTTATGGCAAAAGTGAAAGCAGACAGTGTGGTTCCAGTCTGTATTTCAGTTTATGAGGTTTAATATGAAAAAGAAATATTTTTAAAAATTCTCAGAATGAGATATAAGTAATCCTTGCAAAAACTGTGCTAAGAATCAATCTAAAGTCATACAGACATAGAACCATTAAGTTTGGAAAAGACTTCTAAGGTCACCAAGTCCAGCAGTCAACCCAACACCACCACCATGTTCACCACTAAACCATGCTCTCAAGTGTTATATCCACATATTTTTTTAACACTTCCAGGAGTGGTGACTCCACCACATCCCTGTGCAGTCTATAGACTTGGTAGCTCTTTCTGTAATTTTTTTCCTTAATGTTTAATCTAAACCTCCCCTGATGTAACTTGAGGTCATTTCCCCTCATCACTTGTTACTGATGCCAATCTTGCTGCAACCTCCTTTCTGTAGAGAGCAATAGGATCTCCCCTCTCTCTCTCCTTTTCTCCAGGCTAAACACCCCCAGCTCCCTCATATGACTTAACTCAGACCCTTCCCCAGCTCTGTTGCCCTTCTCTGGACACTCTCCAGCAGCTCAAAGTCTTTCCTGTGGTGAAAGGCCCAGAGCTGTCTGACATGATCCAGCAGCTCTCTGCTGTAAGCTAACATCAGTTAGGGGATGTGGGCAGCTGTCATATGTTGGGGCACAGACATCTCCAGCGCCTCCCTCTCTGGCTCTGGCATGACAGTGTAGCCTGTTGCAGTAACAGGGGTAAGTTGTGGCATTATAGGCAAGGCCTTTGCTCCCTCCCTTCTTTTTTAAAAGGATTTTATTCCTATCAGTATAAAAAAAGGACGCGTTTGGCAAATGCAAAGTAATTTTTTTCCAGAATATCACCCATAATTTTTGCATAATCTGATCCTCCTTTAAAGCTCTCAACATTAGAGATCTTGGTCTTTTAAAAACTTATTTATTAGCTTAGTTTATCAGAAGGAAGCAATCTCTCTCTGGAGCTCACAGTCTCTGGTCCTTCTCTGTGTTTACACAGCCCAATTGGATTTATACTGGCAGGAGCCTCTCCCTGAATTGCCTCTGTGTAGGGAGAATCACAGTAGTATGTGACTAGCAGGGAAAGATCCATTTCCTTCTGAGCTGGCTCTACCCTGAGGACGTTCATCTGTCCTCTGCTGAAGCAGGGCCTCCATCCCAGAGAGACAAGAAGCAAACAGGATGAAAATCTTCACAGGCCAGGTGTACTTTCTGCGGGGGGAGGGGGGGGAATGAAGTGGGACAGAAACATGGAAGCTTATCACTGGTAGGAATAGACAACCCAGTTCCTGCATCCCTATAATCCATTTGAATTTGCAATTATATTCAAAAGCAGCGTGTTGATAAAGTTAGGTTGTTTTGCATAAGAGTTTAGTTTTGATATAATGACAGAAAGAAATACTTGTAGCATGAAAAATTCCAACCAACAGCAACCACAGTAAACATGAAACCACCCAAAAAAAAAAAAAAACCCAAACAAAACCCAGAAGTATGGCATTTGAAAGCAAGTGTTTCATTTCTATGAAAGAAAAAATGGCAGAACTGTGAGTCTTGAATCCAGTGAAACAAGAACATTTCATCCTTCTAAGAACTTCAGTTCAAATTTTCTTCTCTCACCTCAAAGCACGAGAGGAATTGGAAGCTGTGGGAGGATTCTTGTTTTTCCTTCCCTGCTTTGCTCAGGCACGGCTCAAAACGGAATCTGAGTACATTTTTTTTCATTGTTTGTATTATGATTAGATCCTTAGTGAGCAGGTGAGTGCTGGAACGACAAGGGTGTAGCTTTTTATTACTGTAAGTCATCTTTATGCTCATAAATAAGCCTTTAGAATTGGATGGGATTGCTCAACTGTGCAAGAGTGCACAGGATGTGCCCATAAACCAGACTAAAACAGGCCATCCAATGTAATTTAAACAAGGATCCCTTGCATGAAGCAAAAGCCCTCATTGTTAATATTATAAAGCAGTATTAAAACACTCTTAATGTGTTCTGTGTTCGTGCTTGATGTTTTGCTGTATGATTCCAGCTTTGGTGGTTTCAAATGGACATCTTTAGGGCCTGGAAAGGGCTTCTCACACAAACATAGCTGGAGGCCTATGGGTGTCTCATGTGGGAATCTGTGATCACCCAGATGAGGGTGGTAAGCCCTGGCTTTGAATGTCTGGTAATCATTTGTGCATTCCATGTATTAATGTATCTCGAGGCAGTTAGAGCTGACAAAACTGATGAGATCAGTGCCTCAAGGTTCTCTTTCACACTGTACAAAAACCAGTTCATGGTGTGTTTTGACAGAACCTTGTACAAGTTAATCTTTGCCATTTAGGTTTTGAGAACTGAGTGATCCTCTAAGTCATGAAACACATGATGAAATAGATCCCTTGCCAGATAGTTACCTAAGTATCAGAGTACATATTTCCAGGAGCACTTCTGTTGTTCAGGTCATGTGGAACAGATCCCTACTTAAAAAAAAAAAAAAAAAAAAAAAAAAAAAAAAAAAAAAAAAAAATCACCTCCTCCCCTTAGAAATGTATTTAATTCCCATTTCTGTAGCAGACCCAACTGCTAAATGGCCAGCACAGCAATTTCTTCTGTCATGGGAACTGCCCACTGAGAGGGCTGCTACTCCAACTCTGTGTGAAACTCCTACCAGAGGGCCCCAAAACAATGGCGTTTGTAGTGGGTGTCTGCCCTCTCCTACACAGCCAAAGGGGCTGTTTCAAAAGCCTCCTACATGAATGAATACCTATTCGCTTAGCAGATGGGGATGCAGGAGGGCAGGCAGAGCTTGGCATGTGGTACTGAGCCCATCCCATTCCTGGGCCCGTTTTGAAAATTCAGGTAGCTGCATGTGTGTGTGTGCTGTTTTCCAGTCTCAAAAGATGCAGTAAGTAGATCCTAGGAAAAGGTTTTAAACCGGATAACAGGGGAGCAGCTTCACGTGGTATCGAGAGGTTTGAAAGGTTTAGTCCTGCTGGTAACAGAGGAGTAGAGTGTGGAAATGCAAAAGTCAATGAAACAGCTAAATATTTTTCCACTGTGGTAGGTTGGCATTCAGCTTCTTTTGCATTTTGGCTCTAATTTTATCCAGGTTGGGGTTTTCTTGGAGTGAGTTCTGTTCCCCTTCAAAATGATGAAAACAAGGCTTTCTGAGTGGGCAATAAAAGCTCAGTACGCACAACAGGGTGTGTGCCTGACTGCCTTACCAATGTCTCTTGGCCAGGTGGCATAATGCCTTGTGAGCACAGCATGAATGTGTCTTGTTGCATTTCAGTGGATACTATAAAGTGTATTTTATGACTGGAATAAAACGCACAGGAAGAATTTCCTTTTGAACCTTTATGCGTAATTTTTGTCACAGAAAGAGAAGATAAAAATTACTTAATTCCTTGCTAGGTTCCTTTCATTTCTCAGATACTTGGCAATAGTGTGGCTACACAAAAAAAAAAAAAAAAAAAAAAAAAAAAAAGCGTGCCCCAAACCCTGCATCCACACAGGTGGATGTAATTTTTCAAAATGTCTTTGTATATTTTGGTCTTGTTAGTGGAAATTATTTAACTGCTGAGTCTGAGCATCCTTTTATAAAAGCCTCTCTTGAGGATTAGAGTATTAGGTTTCTTAGAAGGTGTTTTGTAAGTATCTCGATTTTTAATGCTAAGAATATAAATGTTTATCTCTTGGATTTAATTGGAGATTAGGGAGCCGTGTGTTTTCTTAGTACAAGAGCTTCCTACAGAAATACTTTTATTCTTTGATAGGTTAAGAAATGTATTACTCTTTGATTTAAGATACAGCTGTGATGATACTATAACTCCCTTCTTTTCCCCCAGTGCTTATCTCTCTCCAGATTCTCCACAGTTTTCTTGAGCATCTGGACTAGACTGGAGTAGTGCTTGGACTAGACTGGAATAGTGTTGTTGCTTATTCTGAAATCCTTCTAAAAGCTTCCTTCCCTGCCAATCATTTCATGTAGCAGTTCTGTAGTTACCTCATTCCAAACATCCGTTAAGTCCTCACATCTCATCCTAAGTTTGCATGTGTCTCTTGATATCTTCCATACAAAAGTGTTCAGACTCTCTTCATCTCCTGTACACCTATGCCATCTTTTATTGACCCCTTTCTTTTACCTGTGACTGCAGGAACCTTCCTACCTTCTTTCTGCTCTCTCCTTGTCAACAGTTCCACCAAATTGCTTTAAACTTTGCTTGTATTTCACAGCACTTGTCATCCTAAATCTATAGGTCCTGTAATGTGCTTGGATGGAGAATGCCTAAGTATCCTGCTGAGCTAAGTTTGGATTTACATCTCTGCTTTAGACGTGGAAGATCTGATTCAGAGCTGCTTTTCTAAGCTCTGTGATACTGTCAGGAATAAGCCAACGTCTCCTGGCTCTTAGCTGAACATCCTACCACTGCATGCTGTTTTTGAAAGCAGAAATTATCAGAAGCTGATATTCCCTCTTAATGAGACACCAGCAATGGTATTTTGGCTGGTGATACCCTGAACATAGTGCCAATTGTTCATGTCCCACTGACTACTCTCTTACCTTTTACCATCCTGCCCTGATAACCTCTTCAAGGGCCCCTCTGGCTAATATCTAATTTTAAGCAAGTAAACTTTTCAGAATTTTCTAATTAAAAACTCGGTGGGAAAAAGAATGTTGCTTTGCAGTGTGTTTTGCAAAATGTTCTGTGGAAAACATCTCAGGTTCAGGTAACATTTCTTGAGATGTAGGTAGGTTGTCCCTCTGTCAAAAGTTCTGAGGCTTGAAGGTCTTCTGCCCTTCAGAAATCAGCTGTGAGAAAGAGAGACTCGGACCTTCCAGTGTGAATGGCTCTGGAGGATGCTACTAATGCCGGGATCATTAACCTAAGGGAGTGAAAGGCCTTGAAATCCCCTAGGGATGGTCTGGGGTTCTTGGATTATCTTGAGGGAGCCTGAATTAAAAGTGGTTAGAGGCAGTGGCAGTGTCTGGACCCAGCATGATGTGCCCAGAGCCTAGGACTTTGCAGGCAGCTGCTGTCAGAAACTCATTTCTCTCATAGCACAAGCATCCTGCAAAATAGATTTCATTTCAGAAACCTGGAGGTGGCATGTTGAAAACTATGTCCCTCTCTGAATTTCCAGTGAAGGGATGCTGGAACAAAGTCAAGTCTCAAAGGAATGATCTTCCAGCCAGCTTGACTAATTTCCATCTCTCCAAAGGCAGAGGATTTACTCAACTCATTGTGTTGATAAAAGTGCTGCTAATGCCCAGAAATCTGCTAAAGCCATCACAGATTATCAGCCCCCAAATTATTAGGAATCAATTAATTAGAATTCTTTTTATTTGTTAGCAGGCATCAATTTGGCTTTCCCATGAAAAACTGTAAACTCTAAATTACCAGATTTAAAATTTATGTGCATTTTAATAATTCTTAGCTTTGCTTTTTGCACTTAATTCATTTTATCATCATGTTCTTCTTGTCAGTAAGTTTACACTATGTGATGCATTTTATTATACACATGTTAACAGTTTTAACAGGCTTTGCTGTTGTTTGGGGGAAATGCATCGCTGGGAGAACTGTAAAGGTGTGTTGTCTTAACTTTTTGACCCACCAACAAACCCAATGACACTTGCTTTTCTCTTCTGATTCGTAAACTTCTAGTTGAATGGGTGTTGTGTGTGAAAAATATGAAGCTCAACAGCATTGCTCTGTAACAAAAGCCCCCTTCAGCAGGTTTAAACCAGACTGGTGTGCACTCATTGCTAGCACAGCTATCTGAATGCTCCTGGTTACAAAGTTTAGCTGCCTCTGATGGCAAAAGAAATACATGCAACTTCAGCTTGAAAAGGAAAAACAGATGCCAAATATTTGAGTTTCCTGGCATGCCTAGTCTGGATCACGTGAACTCCTTTTTTATTATTATTTATTTTAGTTTATTGTTCACCTGCAGTTGGGACAGCTTCAGCTTCCTTGTGCAGGTGTTGAGGGACACATCTGGGCCAGCTGAGTACATGCGCCACGATGCCCATGTGCAATTCTAGCAAAATGCTGCTAGAACAAAAGTAATGGAAGCAAGAAGACAGTCAGGTCCCAGTTTAGATGCTGAGCTGGAAAATCAAATTAAAAAAGAGTCTTCAGAAGTCAGGGCCATCACAGGAAAGTCAAATGGAGCATCCCCTGACCCAGCTTTTGTTGCTGTGCAGGGAAGCGGAAGCTCTTCCCTGCATGGAGGGCTGTGTGTGCCCATGAGATGGCTCTGCTTCATAGACTTTGTGAGTTGTCACTCGCTGCTTGGGGCAAAGATCACGTTTTGACGCTTGTGCATTGACTGACAAAATATGATAATACAAGTGATAAGTGGACGTGAGCGTTTTGCTGAGCCATGAGGGCTAGAGAAGTCAAGTGACATTGGTGGATGCTGGGAAGGTGCACAGGGGTGATGTAGGCTGGTGCTGGAAAATGGGAGAAGTGCTTCAGAAGGTGGGCAAGGCATTTGCAGTGATTTTCTTGCTGCTCTAGAAGGGCAGTGCATTTTTTATTTCCTTCAAAAAGTAAGTCTTAGATGTATTTCATTTTGCTGTATAATGAATGCTACAAAAATGACCTACAAGTAGGTAAGTACTGTAGCTCAGGTTAACATGAACTTTCACCTTGTTACACTTTTATTTGCTCCCATTTCTCTTCTTCAAACATGTAAGTGATATCAAGTTCTGTAAACCAAGCTGCTGGAATAAACTAGAAAATGGCATAGACCAAGCAGGAGAAATAGGGTGGGAGGGATTTGGCTGCCGGTTATCAGCCATTAATTATTCATTTTGTAAACAATGAGGGTGTGTAAAAGCAGCCAGGGCAGGTAGGGAGACGATTATGTTATAAGATAACAGAGATAGGGGAAAATAAGGAAAAAAATCCTCAGCAAACAAAACTGAATGTTATTCATAACTGTCACAAGCCTTCCTATACCATAAAAGAAAACACCAGTGAATTATTAATCGCTTCCATTAACGTAATTGTGCCAGCGTTTGACAGCTGAGTAGGATCTGATGCATGACTTCAAAAGACAGAGTTTTACAAAATATCAGTAGAAAAGATGTAACTTAGAAAAATAGTTGCAAACCTTTTTTTAACCTCAAGTTTGAATAAAAACATGTTACAAATCTCAGAGGAGGTTAAGACATAACATGCTTAGTATTTTTCTTCTCTTCTTTTTAATATCTGAGCTTGGCAAAAGGAGGAAGGAGTGAGTTGCAGGACAGATGTGGTCATGTGAGTTTCTATTCCTTGTGTTTTCTCTCTAGTGTGTCTGAGACTACTTCTCTGTTGTCAGTAGCTTGTGTACGCTGCTGCAGTCTTTTGTGGCATCCTATCAGTGAGTACTCATGCAGAAATTATTATGTTGGAGTTTTCTTGAAAAGAAGGAATGGGAAAAGAAAAAAAACACTAGAAATAACATATCCTTACAATCTACTCTTAGCCTAAAACCTCTTATCTAAACTCTCCAAGCAAGCATGCAGTTATACCTTGATCTAAGTGCTCTTTAATAAAAGCAAAGGCCTGTTTTTGCAGGAGAAATCAATTGCTATAAACACCATGGAGCAACACTTGTTGCCTGTATGCACTTCAAGTGAGGTGCTTTCCAGGAATCTGCTTTCTCATGCACAATTTAACCATTAGGGAGATTACATTTGGGGTGCCTTTTAAGGCTGCTGTTTCACGTGGTGTCCAGGCTTGGCTGAGGCAGCTCCAAGGGCTGTCCAGCCTGGCAGTACTGCTGCCTGCCTGGAGGGCAGGGGAGCTCTCAGGCTCCAGCCCCAACTGGGCAACCACACTTTCTTCCCAGGAGAAAGGTTTGGGGCCAGGGAGGCTATACTGCTTATTCTGCTGTGAAGTTGGAGCATGCTGCATGCAGCATGCTCAGGTCCTGTGCTTTATAGTTATTGAAATCCACTGATTGCTGTGTGCCCGGTCTTCTTTCCTCTGAATTCTGCTTCCCCCAGGCATCATGCAGCTGCAAACACTTTTTGCTGGGTGCCTCCTCTCTGCTATGTCTGTCTCTGCAAGGGACTAGTGTGGGAAAAATGGTGGAAGTGGCTCCCACCATCCCACAGAGAAGACTCTGCTCAGCATCTCTCCTGACGGCAAATGTGAGGTTTTGTCACAGCAACAGGCAGCACATAAAATGCCTTGAAGGCTTACCTTGTTCTCCCAGGAGGGCTTGGCTTTCTGGGCTGCAAGCACACACTGCTGGGTCATGTCCAGCCTCTCCTCCAGCAGCACCCGCAAATCCTTCTGGGCAGGGCTGTTCTTGAGCTGTTCATCCCTCAGCCTGTGCTTATATTTGGGATTGCTCTGACCCAGGTGGAACACCTTGATCTTGGTCTTGTAAAACATCGTTATATTCCCAGGGACCGAATTCTTGAGCTAGACCAGGTCCCTCTGGATGGTATCCCATCCTTCAAGCGTGGCAACCGCACCATTTAGCTTGGGGTCATCTGGAAATTAGCTGAGGTGCACTGGACCACTCTATCTATGTCATTAATGAAGTTATTAAATAACACTGGTCCCAATACAGGCCGCTAAGAGACACCACTTGTTCCTGATGTCCATCAGGATCCTGACCCATTGACCACTACCCTCAGGATGAAACTGTCCAACCAATTTTTTATCTGCCCAACAATCCACACATTAACCCCATCACTCTCCAGTTTAGAGAAGGACATTGTGGGAGACCCTGTCAAAAGCTTTACAGAAGTCCAGATAAATGACATCTGTAGCCCTTCCCTTGTCCACTGTTGCAGTCACTCCATGTGGGACATCCATGGGGTTGGTCAGGCAAGACTTGCCCTTGGTGAAGCTGTGCTGGCTGTCCCAAAACACCTGTTCTCCATGTGCCTCAGCATACTCCTAGGAGGATGTCTTCCATGATATCCCCGGCACAGAGGCAAGGCTGACAGGTTGGTAGCTCCCAGACTCTCTCTTTCTATCCTGTTTTAAGATGGGTACAATGTTTCCCAGTTACCAGACTTCACTTGACTGTCAGGACTTCCCAAATATCATGAGGAGAGTGGCTTAACAAGTGCATCAGCCAAATCCCTCAGGGTTCTGGGATGCATCCCATCGAGTCCTACAGATGTATGTACATTCAGGTTCCTCAAGTGGTCATGAATCTGGTCTTTACAGACATGGGCAGAGACTTTGCTCCCCACATCCCCATCCTGCGGTCCATCCACTCAAGAGGAAGAGAAGTTGTCACTGAAGACAGGCAAAAAACATTGAGTATCTCGTTCTTCCCCTCATGCATTGTTACCAGTTTTCCAGCATTGCATGTCAGGGGGGTTACGCCTCCTTTGACTTTCCTTTCGTGGTTAAATCTGGTTATATCACTGCACAGCCTCTCTCTGGTTGATCCACGTCACTCTTACTCATGCTTTTCCACACGAATCCTCAAGTACAGAGCCCAGAGGCAAGAAGCAAAGGTCTTGGGGGGCGATGTGGGAGGCAGTCGGCTGAAAGGGGAAGGCTGCTCCCCACGTCCCTGAGCCCACAGTCTCTTAATGAACTGTGCCATGGGCTGTGTTTTTATTGCTTCCATGGCCCATCTCCAGGATTTTGGAAAGCAGGGACAAGCTTGCACACTGACCCTCAGTAACTGCTGGGAGTGTGTGTCCCCTCACACCTGCGGGGCAAAAGCATATAGAGGAAAGTTGGGCCAAATGACAAAGATGATTTCTACCAGGCTATTCTGCTTTCCACTGTTTTGCTTGATCTCTTAAAGCAAATAACACCTTTAATAGGTACCAAATTTACCTTTGAAATAGTTTCACAAATTAGGTGGCATGCTAGCACTCATAAATGACATCTAATGTGAGACAAGAGCGATTTAACTACTGGGAAAGGCAAAAATTACTTCCACACCCCAATCTTTCTGGCAGCTTTGCAGTTTTCAGATCCACTTCTCCTATGTGTGTCAATAAATCAATTTTCTGTGTTCTTTTATTTCTCCTTAATTCTCACGCCATATTAATTTTACTGCTAAAAATAAAGTAGGAAAGAGGACTGAGTTTAATGTTTCTTTTTTGCATCTGTATTCCTGTACAAGTTTGTTACAGGCACATTTTCTACCTCTCAGCGGTGGTGGCTCAGTGCTAGCAAAAAAGGGAGGGTGGATAATGTGACACGCATTTTACTTTCAGCAAGCTTGTTATACCAGCTCTGAATTTTTCATGAAGGCTTCAGTAACCTGTAGCCGAAGCTCGGGGGGTTTCCACCACAAAGAGGTGGATCGGCTTAGCTCTCACTTCCCATCTGGCACAGGGTGACAGGGACAGTCGGGGGCTGAAGGAAACCTGAAGAAGAAAAAAGTTCATGTGGGACATCCATTGTGATGCATGAAAAGCTAAACATGTGCCTCTTGTAGGGACGCAGCTTTGAAACACTTACTTATCTCTGGCTTCAGATTATATTTAGTCAGGGTGTTTTACTTCAGCCACCAGCACAGCTGTCCTGTCTGTAAATAATACTACAGATAGATTCCCTCAAACCTTTATTTTGCCAAGGCTGCACTTTCAGCAGCTCTCGACAGCTTGTGCCACAAATTCTGTGCCTGCTGCCTAGCTAAAGTGAGGTTTGAGTCAGTGACACAAAAGAATTGTTTGTCCATTTATTGGCTTGGGCTATTCTAAATAATAAAAAGCAAAACCTATCCCAATGGAAGTGATTTTTTAAAAATTTGTTTTTTAGTTAAAAACAACCCCAAAGCAGTCTCTTTAAATATAAACTGCTGTCTATAAACACTCAGAAAAAAAAGTCCTCTGCAGTTCTGCAGTCTTCTAGCATTTGGTTCCCAGGAGCAATTTAACTCCCAGGTGTATGGGAGCTGAGCTGGTGCACCCCTCTGAAGGGCATTCTGTACTCAGTTATGTACAAAAAGCTATCTATGAAGTTTTTTACAAAAAATGTAAAAGGTGAAAAGACAAATATTTCAGAAGTTACAGGGTGTCAGATTAACTTTTGTCATGAAAACACATTTAAATGCTTGAGGTCTTTTTTTTTTCTAATTATTTTTATGTTTTTTATTACATGACCATAGAGTGCAATTCTTCTGCACAAGATGCTATTACTGGTTAATTAGATCAATTTCTTGGCAACCGCTGTTGTACTGGCCTACTGAATGTATGGTTCAGTTGACCCCTTAATGTATGCAGTTTATATTTTACTCTGTAAACAAAGCAATTATTTCATTTGTGGGTTTTTTTTCCCCTACAATGCTTGCTGGTTTTTTTTTTTTCTTCTTTTTTTCTTTTTTCCTTTTTTTTTTTTTTTTCCCCCCAACTATCTCAAATGCTTCCCAGATACCAGTTTAGCTCCAAGATTACTCTTTGGGATAAAGCAGTGGAGGGTGTGTGGAGTGGTTTTTGTTTGAGAGGTGGAGGCAGGAAGAGAAATAATGAGGTATTAAAGTCTGGACCAATTTGGGGTGTTCAGTCCAAGATGTTTATGCTCCTGTAGCAGGCACATACAGGCATCCACCACTACTGCAGCTCCAGCTGCTGCCACTAAGCTTTTCAGAAGCAGGGTTTTCCAGGAGGGAGATAAATGGCATCTCAGCTTGTAAAGAATTTGGCCATGTTCCTTGCCCATGAGTGTTAGGCCTAGATTTAACAGGGTGTTTGCAGTCTAGAAACAAATTATGAGATGTGTAATACTAAAACAGACACTAGGTAAAATCCTTGTAACTTTTTCATTTATAACACAAGGAGAAAGACCTCCCCGAAGACATTAAATAGGTTGGTTTTTATTAACTTCAGACATACAGTTTATTTAATGGTTGCCTGTCATTGTAGATCCTTTGCTTTCTTAGTAAAATTAGTTTGATTAATGTTGGGTTTAATTTCTGTTTGTGTTTTTGAGAGAGGAATAGCAAATATATTGACCAGCCCTTCTGTACGTCAGCTTCATATGGTGATGTGCAGAAACCTCTGGCAGAAATGTGGGTAATACTACCTTTGGTCTGACATGGAACAGCCTCACCTGTGGGGAGATGGTGGGCAGTCAAGCCCTTCCCAGGAAGTATCCATCCTTCCCTTCCAGTGTTTGGGTTTGGTTAAACAGAGAGCTGCTCTCCTGTGGTTCTGTTTCTCACTGCATAGTGGGAGAGCAGCATCCTGGGGAGCCTCTCTGAGCTGGGAGAGCAGCTGCAGGCACACTGGGGAGCCGATGGCAAGGCAGGAGGATGAGCACAGGGCTGATACTCCTGCAAGGGGAAGACAGCCGTGCTCCCAACACACTTGTGGTGTGAGTGTGTATGTACAAACCAACAAAGTGTTACCTAATATCAGGGGCAAACAACCCCCTGCCAGATAACAGCCCTTATAAAAATTATCAGTCAATCCTCAGATGTCAAGGCACAGGCTTCCCAAGAAGCCTTACGTAGCAGATAAATGTGTTTGTACTCAGATTGCAAGCTGCTTGTGGCTGTTTAGGTGGCAGGTTTAAGATAGGTGCTTAACATGGAAACCCAAAGCTGCTAGAGGGAAAGAGTTTTTTTCCCCCAAATAGATTTTCTACCTGCCTCACACTGTCTTCTCTTTCGCTTCCCCTTGCCAAACTGTACTGTCAAAACCACCACCAACACTACACTCATTTAATGTGACTGGAAGCTTTTATGAACATTTGTGATAAGGAAATGCCTTTTATTTTTTCTTCTCTTGTGAGATGCTTCTGTCTGCATTTGATCATGGGAAATAATGCAGCAGACACCACAAAAAACCCAAAACAACCACAATTTTAAAGTCCAACCCAAACCTGAAAGCCCAGATTTAAAAATGCCTAGAGTTTTGGTTTTTTTTTTTTCTGAGCTGCATTTGTCAGTAAGATATTAAATAATCAGTGTCAGGTTGAGCTTTTGTCTCCAGGGGTCAGTGGGTGTAACCTGCTCCCCGTAAATTCACAGTTTATGAGGCAGCAGCGATCTCTGCACAAGTGGGAGATGACTTTTGAACTCACGCAGCCTCAGACAGGAGGAACATTACACTTTATGAGCATGTTTAGGGGCTGTTAAGGCTGTTTAGAGGCTGAAAAGTCTTCCCCCATAAATATTGGAGCTGGCTTAAGGGGGATGACTCTGTTTATCTTTAGACAAACAAACCCGCCTTGCAAACACACCCCCTGTAGCTATTCCTTCTGGAGAAAAATAACAAGTGCAGTCATAAATGTTATTTCTTTGCCCTTTTCTTCAGGAATTCACACAGCATTGGTGAGGAGAATGATAGCAATCTATACTAATATTTTTCCTTTCCATGTTGCTCTGTAGTCGTAAATGAGACATAACCCACAAAGGGGAAAGGAAATGCAAAGTATTTGAGATCAGAGAGTTTGCAGCTCACCCATGCTGACTGTGTGCATTTCTTCCTCTAAGACCCGGGAGATTTCCTTTCCGCAAGGGCTGTGAGGAGTTGGTATGCACAGAGGATGCCCTGTGCTAAACTGCTTCTCTTGACCTTTTTCCAATCCTGCACAGGCCCAGGTAGCCCAAGATATTTCTTGGAAAAAAGGCAAAGGGTGGGATTCTTCTTGTCTGGAAGAGAAGGCAGCTTGGGTCAGTAAAATCTGTGCTGTTTTTCCCTTGCCTTTCTACCAAAGCAGCTCACCTGTCTTGTCTGCTCTGGACTTTATCTGTATTTCCTGTCCTGTTCGAGACTCTCTGAGCATGGGGACAGTTACATCAGGTCAGAGGAAAGCAGGAAAAGCAGACTCACAGCTTCTTCATCTCCTTCCAAATGCAGAGAGGAGCAGAGGAGTGAAGATGGTGCATCTATTTTGCGTTATTTGGGGGGGTGAGGGGGAAGGTTACAGTATGTCCATTGATATTTTCTGTGTAAGGGTGACTGCTGCAGGAAAAGAGTCAAAAATCAGAGTCCAATTCTGACTGACTGCAGCATCCTCCTTTCCCAATTTCTTGAGTCTGTGCCTGAGCCTGGCTGTCAGGAGCAGGCTCTGAGCGACCAAGTGCCACATCATTTAAACCCTCATGTGTGCTATGTGTTAGCTCTGTGAACAGCTGTTTTTTTTCACTTTGAACCTTCTTCCCTAATTATTAACAGACAGCCATGTTCATACTTTGGGGTATTTTGGACTCTTTCTGTGAAAGCTAGCTGAGCTTTGAATCCTGTTGTGTGCATTTCCTAATTGGAAAATGAAAGGACACAAAAATTAACAGCTTTCCCCTCAGCTCAAAACCAGCAGCTAAGTACAAGGTGAAGGAGTTCAAATGGATTTACTACAACTACCACCACCACCAAAGCCAGCTGAACAGGCAGCCTTACATAACCATAGTTAAGTTACTCTTTCTCTACACTGTTGTTAGCAGTCATATACATATTTAATGGGTTTTCATTATATCCTATAAATGCTGGCACTAGAATACTTTCCCCAGGGCATTCTCTGAGTAAAAGAAAGGAGAAAATGACGAATGCATTTAGCACATGCACCCACAACTTCATGATAAAAGCCAGCATTTCCCCATACAACACCTGTTGTTGTAGCTGGGTTAATTACTTTTCATTGTAATCAACTGCCTGAAATATTTATCACGGTGCCTGTAATTTCCCAAATCTGAAAGCGACACCCATAAAAACAACACAACTTTGACTCTAATATTTCAGGTATGACATTCAGTCGGTTCAGCTTATTTTATTTTTTTGTTTGGATTTCTTGCAGGGTATAGCTCTTAATTCTCATCTTCTATTAATTCAAAACTTTTTGTTTAGTAAAAGTGAATATTCTCTGATGTTACATCAAAATACTGCTCCTTACAGTAGTGTGTCTACAGCATTTTGGTTACTGAATGTGGAACAGCAAAATGCTCCCTTCTTTCTCAATTCCATCTTCTGTCTCCTCCCTGTTCACTGCCTTCTCCTAAATTACAGGATCCATAAACCATACGGACCTGTGGTGTGGTCCCGATGAATAATGTAGACTCTATTTTGTCTGAGATATGAGACTTCTTTTTTTTTTTTTTTTTTGTTTTTTTGGAAGAGGTTTGCAGAGAGGGAAGAGGTGTGACTGGAGGAGCCCTGTGGCTAAGTTCTTGGGGAAGGTATGTGAAAACCTGCAAGCCACCTGGCTGTATCTGCTTCTGTTCCTGTTGTAGGTGATGGAACATGGCTTTTGTTGCCTTGCACAGAAGCAGGGATGGGTCTGGTAGCATCAAAGAGCAGCCAGTACTTTTCAACGTTTAGTACTTTATACAGCAAAAGCTAAACTAGCACAACAATTATTGTCCCCAAATCCAGTGTCTTAGCAATTTCAAAAAGTTATCTCAAAGTGTGTATTGAATCAAAACTTGAGAGAATACCCAGTCATTGTACTCCAGATTTTGACCAAGGGCAGTGATGTCCTCATACTCAGTAAGTTCTGCAGTGCAGAGAAGTGGACGGTTTAACTTCAGCCTTCCCCTAAACCCAAATCTTTTACTCTTCAGAGAGCCCAAGGACATTAATTCTTTATAAAGCTGAGGAGTGTTGTCTTTGCGCTATAGCCAGAGAAGTCACATTAACACAGAAATAACAAGTTACCTTTGCAAAGCTGGCAGAACTGGGAGCAAAGCAAATCAGCAAACCATGCTCTGCTATCCAAAGCTTTCACTTTCATGGCTTTGAAGCATGGGCTGCAGTTAGAGCTATGGGAATGTGTGGGTGAGAGACAATGCAAGAACAAAAGGGAAAGCTACACTGTGGCCTCTCAAGAGATAATCCACTTCCTAATCCCAGTGCACCTGAAGGAAATCCTCAGTGCTTCAAAGGAAGCTGTGAGGTTAAATGGTCTTGGCACACGTAAATGATATTGATGTGAGTGTCTGATAGGGCGCTGTAATAAGTGCTACTGCATCATTCAGCATCTGACACGTTGGGTCTTTTCCTCCAGTGTATCTTTTGAGAATTATTCTCTTTGGAATCCTGCTGGCCAGGGTATGAGTTAAACTGAGTGGTGCTGAAAAACTCCCATAGGTGCCAGCAGCAAGGTGTTCTGTTCACCTCTGATGTTTAGCACTCTTCTCCAAAGCCCTTTCAGTGCACTAAATGCCAGCAACAGCCTTCTCTCTTCTGCTGCATTTGCCATGTGTGGTGCATGGGAGTGGGCAGGAGCAGCCAGGAGGAGGGTGAGTTTTGGGGAACTGTGGTGTGAACAGATTCTGCTGCACAGACCCCTGTCGTTCTGCACTTCTACAAGACTTTGCTTTTCTGGAGCTTCTAAGGGAAGATGACAAGCCTGATTGCTGAGTCATTTTCTCAAGTTCTTCTAGTTAGAATGAGCACGTGAATGCTATAGGCAGAATCAGATAAGCTTTTTTGATGCCCTTCTGGAAGCAGAATGAACAAAATAGCACAAAATGTGTTCTATTTGGAAGCTAGGATGATTTGCTCCAACAAGCATATCCTCTCTAATTTATCCTGAAGAAGGGATCTTTTCCCCCCCCTCTCTATTGCAGTAATTTCTGGTTCTCCTATTTGATAAAAGGTAGGATCGACAGAGTTCTTTGGAAGTCATACTCCTTGGAAGTATTCCAGTAATTGAGATAGTTTTCAACCAAAATCAGCAAGTTTTCAATACCTGATTGGATAAATAACCTGGTCTGGTCTCCTAGCTGACCCTGATCTGAGTAGGAGGTTGGATTAGACAACTTTTGCTCTTCCTTTCAACCCAAATTACCCTGTGACCTGAAGTCAAGGTGTTTCTCTGTAACCACAACTCAGCTGTTGGGTGGTAAAAATGCAATGTGAAACAATGGCGTTAGCTCCTTACTATCACTTTTGTGACAAAGAAGGTGTGAGGTCTCCTACAGAGTCACTGCACCAAGCTCGTGGGTGTTGCAGAGGCTCCCAGACGACTCTGATGTTTGTCACTGATTCAACTGGTTTAGAAAGCAGCGATTTTTTAATCTATGTTTTACTGTTTGTTTCACTCCCCCCCCCCCCCCCCAGTGAACTGGTAGCTGCAAAAAGTCATGTGCTGAAAATCCCCCAATTTAAATATCAGCCTCCTTAGGGAGTGGGGGGGGAAAGCTCTACCAAATTATCTGCTGGTTTCTTGCACATTTTCCCCTACTCTTCAGGTGTAGCCTCAGACACTTACAACCCTCCAACTTGCTTGTTTGCTTTGGGAAAATTAGAGTCTGTGTGGCTATTAATTGTATTTTTTCAAGTATAGCTCTCAGGTTAGAGGGAAGTGTGGTTGGTTGGCTGTTCAAGGCTTTAAACTCTGGGCAATTTAAAGAGAGAGTCGTGGCAGATGAGCTGTCCATCAACGAGATTGTTATTCGCAGGTCTAGTGTCATATCCATGTATAACAAGATAGTGATTGACAGGAAAGTTTGTTTTGGAAGGAGCAAAGGTCAAGGTATTGCTGACAGCTTAACAATGGAAATATTGCATCACCAGGATATTTTATGGAGTGATACATACATCTACATAAATGTAACATATGATGGTGGAACACTGGTGCAAGATGAAGCTCTGAGCTAGGATGAAGTTTTAGAACACTTACAAAAATAAGTTATCTGTGCTTTATCCATCTTTTTGAGGAATAAACTCCAAGTATCTGTGGGTATGGCTAGTGCAATGAATTTGACCCACATCACATGGAAGAGACTTCGCTGCAGAGCACTGTGGTTGAGTGGGCAAGATGTTAATTGACTTTGTCAGTGACATCCTTGGGGGACCTTGAACAAATGATTGCACCTGTGCATCACTTTCCCCTCCATTTAAAGGAGAGAAAGCATTTTGTCTGTCTTGAGTTTTAGGTATGAAAACTCCCTAAGCCCTCTTGGCTATAAAATAATTAGTTTAAAAAACCTGAAAGATGCATAAAAGCGATTGATGGAAAAGACAAATGTTCAGAATATTGGTCCTTCTGGAAGACCTTTCCCAAAGAGTCTCTTCCAGTTTATTTCCGCTTTCATTTCTTTTTTGAATTTCTCTGCTGTACTTCGTTGGGTGAGCTCACTTCCACATGTCCCAGCCTGATTCTCAAATAATCATCCTTTCTTCACTTTATCTATGAAAATTATTTTTTCCATTTAATGTATATTATGCTAAAGACTAAGAGATTTTTTTATTGTTGTCGTGGTTAAGATTTAACCTATTTTTTTTTCTCCTGTTCCATGGTATCCAAGAAAGACTCCCTTTCCCCAAAATAGGATTTTTTTTCTTTTTTTACTTTCTCTTTCTGCACTGCAACCTGTCAATAGTGATCTAAACCCAAAGAGGTCAAATCAAATAAACTGGCAAAATAAAAATTCAAAGCAGCTCCCCAAATACCTTCCTCAAACAGACAGCCTAAGTGTTTAGTTAACATTTGAATTAGGCACTGAAGGTCAACAATTCAGGCCCTGCTGGCACAAGTGGGTCACTGGGAGCTGTGGCTGGGAGCTCTCGCTGCTGCCCTGAACCTTTGTTCACACATGGGGATCTCACAAAAGGCGTTGTCTCCCCCGCATCAGGTTTCTTTTCCCGGCTTCTCCACCACGGTTACCCATGCTCTTCAAGCACTCATATCCCAGTGGTAAGGGCTCTTTTCCATGATGCATGGTAATCCTTGTCTTCTCCTATACCTGGAAAACTCCAGACCCTGGGCTAACCAAAGGGGCCTCATTTCCTTATGCCATAAAACAGCAGGAGAAGGCATGGAACAATGCCTCTATAAAAGACAAACAATGATAATGCAGTGAAGTAGCTTCCAGGCAGTATTACTCATCAAAGTAATTAATTACTTGAATAATGGATGAATTTGAATTTTTAAAACCTTAAACTCAGTCCCAATAATTTTTTTAACCTAAAAAAAAGAAATTAATCTAATTTAGTTAAAATTTAAAAAAAATTACATTGCTAGCAGGAGTTACAATTTTTGCACTGAGTAATTCAACATTGTAAAATATTAATCTTTTACTAGCAGCTCTTTGTTTCTCACTGTTCTTGCAAGTACTAGCACTTCTGTTCTGTGTAAGAAGAAAAAGAAAGAAGCAGAAAAGTTGTACCATTCATGCCTGATAGATAGTGATGCAAGTAAAGCTGGGCACAACTGTTATTCCCCTCCTCTTGGCAAGAAATGCTAGTGATTTAGGCTTTTTAAGGTATCATGTCTTCATTAATACTTTCCATAACATTTTTATGGCATTCTGTGAAATTAAAATCTAAATCCACGAGGTCTGCCTCAAAATGTCCACCATAGTGGGGTACTTCAGTACTTTGGGTTCCTGTTGGGAATTTCCCTAGTGGTGGAGCTGCCCCATCCCAAGCATGGTGACCTGCAAATGCTGCCCAGTGAGGGCAGAAGGCTGCTCTGGGCTTTTGTGAGTGCAGCCCTCTCTCTGCAGAAATGCACTTGAGGAAGGAGAAGCAACACAAAACCTACCTCCATGTAAGGAATGAGGGTTCATACTGGAATTCTTAGCAAGTGCACCTCTCAGGAGGCTCTGCTTGACTCAGTAAGGATTCCTTTAGCACCCTGAGCTACCAACACCATCTACCATGTGCAATTCTTCCATCTCTAAGCCACAAGCTATTTTGTTTGGATTTTGTAAACCAAATAAGTAAGTAGTGGTTGAGATCTTATTTTATTTAAACTTATTTTGGGTGAATAAGGGGAAAACAATGCCAAGGTTCCTTTCCACCTGATTCACCCAAACTGACCTTTGAGATGACTGAATTTACCCACTTGTAATTTTATGTTCTCTTCCGTCTGACTTCACAAGGCAGCAGCACTACCTGTCTGAGGGGGAACATGATCTTTGTATGCTGCTGTTCAGGGCACACTTGAGGACACAGACAGATTCTAGTGACCACCTCGTTCCCAAACCCCCTCTGGTGCAGAGCTGTCACAGGTGCCCTGTGTGGCCATCCAAGCACTGGGCAGTGATGTCCTATTCCAGCAGATTGCCAGCCTCCTGCACAACCCTCAGTATGGCCCACAGGATTTGCCTGTTGGGTTGGCAGGCCAGAAACAGGCTGTCTTTCCAGCAGTAGTCTAGGTTTTAGGCAGTGTTTGTGGATTAATGTGTCCAGCTCTGGCCCTTAATCCAAGAGGGCACATGCTGCGGGAGTCTCGTTTGAAAGCAGAGATCCAGCGACTCTCAGGTGTGGCAGTGGTCAGGAGAGGGATTGTCTTGCAGCTTTCTTCAGGTGTCTCAGAGTGTGCTGGAGCACAAATGCTTCCCTTTGATTGCTTTTTCCAAGTCCTGGCTCTGTTTTTATGAGCATTCATAAAACATTTTCTTCAGCATTCAGTTGAAGCCCAAGCTGCTGAGGCGGGCTGGGGAGCAGGCAGGTGTGTGATGTTTGGTGTAGGCATTGTTAACCAGGTTTTGAGCAGCATAACTGTTGCTTTTAAAGATGTTTTGCTTAAACCCTGTAGAATTTGGTTTGTTTGGTTTTTTATTTTTTTTAATTTTATTTTACGTTGTTCTACTCCAGTGTGGTTTTGCTGTACAGTCCTTCATATAAGTGCTGATATATTCCTACAACCATTCTTTATTCCCCTCCCAGTGTAATAGCAGAAAAGGCTGGGGAAGCACAGGGCCAGTGCCGTTGTTAGGCTGCCCAGCTGCACCGGGGTGAGGGCAGCCCCACATCTGTTGTGTGCCAGGGGGATGTGGTGCCAGAAACCAGAGCTCAGCTCTCTGCCAAGAGGAGCAGGGCCAGCGTGCCGTGAGCCCAGGCTATTCTGCGAGCTCACACAGGCACAGAAAGCTGACAGGCAGTTCTAATCCACTCTGCTGGTACCCATAGATGACAGAGCATCAGTGCAGGAAGGAAAAAACCCCTAATAATTGAAGTCACACACCACACGGCGGGGTTGGTTCCTGAGAAAATGACAAGGAAGGGCTCAGTCAGGACCACCTGAGCATGTGCCTGTCAGCTCAGTGGTAGCAAAAGTTGCCTGTATTTTATATTTGTGTGATCTCCCCCTCTGCAGAAGGAGGTGATATGCCTTGAAATGGTGTATGTTACAGACACACTGTAGGAAGACACAGAATCCACACCAGGGGTGTAATATTTGGTGTGGGTTCTCCCTAATTTTGTCTTATAGGAGCAGGCATGTGCCTCACATCTGTTTCTTAAGTGTTAATATGGGTTCCACTTTCAGGAACTTTCTTAGATTTAATTTATAAGGCAACACTACATCAGCATTACACTGGTGTCACTGCAGACATTTTTTGCTGACAAGTGAGGGGATGTAGTGGAAGGAGGAATACAAAGGTCAAATGTAAGTGCCCTGGCTAAGTGACTGCCACTTACTATGTGTCTGCATTATCCCAGGCACTGTGGGCCCTGACCCAGCTGGCTTCAGCTATTAAACCATAATATTTAATGAAAATCACTGTAATCTGAGGTTTGCTGTGCAGTGCCCACTGTCTGCTGGCACAAGCTTTGAAGGAGCACAAGGGAAGGCTTTCTATCAAACACACTCACACCCAAGTTCAAATTTATAATTTTTATCTTCAAAGCCCAACCCAAAGTAGCGAAGGGACTGCCTCACGCCTGGGAGATCATGACCTCCCATGACAGCTACATGCTTCCAAAACAATGGATCTGTCAGCCACAACAGAGAGACTTGGAAGTGTGGGAGACAAAGATCTCTAGGCAACTTGGCCCACGATTATGGAATGCCTGGAGGAGATCAAAACCACCACAAAACTTGCCACCTTCAAATCAAATTTAAAGACCATGGCTTTTTATTTGTGCTTCCCCCCAGTACACCATCCCCTCAGAGAAAAGAAGAAAGTCGGTGTAAAAACACGTGCTTGTAGGGGTGGGCAGGCAGGAGCTAAGATGGAAATGTGGATCTCTTTAGCTGTTTACTTGCACAGGAGGTGCTTGGGGTCAGTGAGGAAGAGTCTGATAAAAATATTCAGACACCTGAGCATAGCTGGAGACATTGTTGGAATGTCTAACAGTGATACTCACAGAAATGTCTGCTTTACAATGTTCTTTACAGAGCCCTGTATCCAGATCCTTATGAAACTACCTTAGGGGACAGACACTAAGTGTAAGTACAGACTGAAAATGGGGCCAGTTCTGAAATACATGCCTGGAAAAAGCTGACGGTCAAGAGAACACCCCAAACTTAGTTTCAAGTCTCTGCTTCTAAGGGTGTATGTGGTTAAATAGGAACAGGCATGGGCCTTGCATCTACATTTCTGAATGCTTCCCAGGAGGCCCACTCTCATGGACATTTGACATTTCTCCTACATAAATTAAATTGAAGTGATGTCTATGCAATTTAGGATTAGAGGCTCCTCCCAGTGCCTCTCAATAGAAGTGCTGGCATTTTGTTGATATTAGTATTTCTAATGTGACATAGTGGGAAGAGCAACATTTTGTGTACAAGAAATAACATTATATGTATAGATGTTCCAGGAAATTAATTGATTTTTTTTCCTTTGTAGTAGAAGAATAAATAGAAAATTGTTATATACTTCAGCAAGTGACTATCTTACTTGGGCCATCCAGTCCTCAATTTTGTATACAATTTTTTAGTATTTAAGATGCATATCCTTCTTCAACACGTTTTGAGTGACTTATCTATGTTTCATAGACTTTATTTATTTAGTCTTTTTTGACCAAATTACCCAGAGATTTTATTTTGGTTGCATATTTAATATATTCTGAAAGTAGGCTCTGAGACCTGTCAGAACTATTTCACCTTATTATTTTTGTTTGCACCTTTTGATTAAACATTGTATTCACAGAATCATACAAAAGGAATCATAGGATTATTTAGTCTGCAAAAGACCCTTGAGATCATAGTCCAAATGTAAATACATTAAACAATAAACAGGCATTCAGAGACAGCTTATTGTTTCATATGAACTACCTGTTTACACTCACAGCAAGAATTAGTCATGTATATAACATCTGAGAGTAATGCCAGTAGTTCCCATTTTCTCCTAAACATCAACAGTTACCATGTCTATTTTCCTGTGGCTGCAGCACTAGGAAGTTCTTTGGCCACAATCCTTTGCTTGACACTGTATCTGTTATTTTGCTCTGAGCCCCTTTAGTAATACTTTTCCCAAAAACTTGGCAGATGTGTGAAAGTGGTTGGGGGATGCACTGAAGCCTGAGAACGAAGAAACATTTTGTAGGGGTGTAAATGAAACTATGTGCATCTCTTTGAATAAAAGACATTGACTGAAGATGGGTGTTCTGTACTTGAGATTAGGAGGAGGGTGTTGTGGGAACAATGCAGATTAGTAGTGGGAAAAGGGGAGAGAAAGAAAAATAAATGACCTTGTCTAGAGAGCCCTGGATCCCTCCCCTGGACCATCAAGATGCACCTCCTGACTGCTACAAGAGACACTGGCCTGTTCTCCAGAGCTGCTGAGATGTCTTGAGTCATCCATCTTGACCTGTACCACTGACTGTTCACTTCTCTGAGTGAAAACATCCTCTCATGTTAGCACAGCTGTTTGTTTGCTCATAGGAAATAAAGGCTTCTCAGGACAGAGCACAAAAGTATTAAACTAGTACAGAGACACAGGTGTATCAAGAGAAAGGCTTCATTTACCTACAGGTTTGCATGTTCTTTGAGTTCCTTTAACACCCTACTAGCTAGCAGTAATTTCATCCAATTAAACTCTTCTTCAGGGCCATGCCCATTGGTGATATCCCGAACAATCTCTTCTACTGCAAACTGCAGTAACATCATTGTATACAATGGTATGCAATGTAGTCACCATTGTATACAATTAATTTTCAGAGGACTTGGTAGTAAATGCACCAGATGCACTGCAGAATGGAAGTAGCATTTCCCACAATTGTGGGGTTTGAATTTCTAACAAGAAAATCATGCTTGAAGACACAGGAGGCAGAGGTGACTTGCTACATATCACTTCTACACTGATCCATGGAGATATCCCTTTCTGTCTTTCTGATTTTTTTTTTTTTTGCCTTAGACTGCAGCTAAATTAGTATTTTCCTCAAAATGAATTCGTATGAATTGATAAAACTGATTTTTTTAAATAGCTGTGAATAGAAAATAATAGTGAATGTCTGTCACACAGGTAAGTTGTTCACAGTTTTCACCAGCCACCACACTATTTACCCCTCTCTCACCAGCAGTCTGCAGGGTGCTTTGCTTAACTACAGACAAATCTCAGGGTTTTCAGCCATGTAGAAAGAGCTAAACCACAAAAATCTGGTTTTAGTCAGTGCTTTACCTGATAGACCTCTTTAATGAAAGGCTTAACTGTGTTCAGACATCAAACCTGTGAAACCTTTGCCTATAGAAAGACACCAGATTTTTTTCAACCTGCTCCTGATCTTTGTATTCCCGTGGGTGATTCTGGATTGAGTTCACCAGCTGGGCTTTAATCGTTCTGTATCTAAATGATGACATTTCTCTGTATGGGGGTGGCAGAAGCAGGTCTCTCTCTCCATACCAACAGCAATCCTTCCCTGTTAATCCCCTCCATGTGGCTAATCCCACTCCAGGTGTAGGTGGTGGCCAGGCACCAGAGCTGGTGGACCACTGGCAGATTCTTTTTGCTTGTTTGCCTGTTTTTGCTGCATGGTGTTTTCTTCTTCCAGAGGAAACTAAATTCCTGTCAGGTCTGGAATGCCTACTTTGTATGGTGACAGCCTTCTTTCCTTTTATCTCTGAAGAGTCCCAGAGCAAGGGAATTGTTTGGATGTACAAAGCATTTCTTTTACAGAAGAGAAATGCTTTTGCTTGTAGGCTGTGATGCAATTCAGCTTTCTGCAGTATTAGTTTCCACTCCTTTTGTTTTTCACTGTCAGCAAGTGTTACTGTGTATACTACACCACATTTTCCTGTCTGTGACCAAGGATTTCTGTATTGGCCAAGGATGGAAATAATAGTAAAAAAGGTTTTGGTGGCCGTGGGACTTGTTCTTTTCAAAAAGCCCACTCCCATGGCAACAAGGCCTATTAGAAGGTAGCAGTCTTGTCACCACAACTTTAAGTCCTAATAATTCAACCAAAAAGATAAAACGAAATGTGGCAACTTTATCTTGCTCAATCTCTTGCATAAAGTCATTTCTCAGAAACTTGATCAGTGGTAGAGACAACAAGCATTTAAAGGGGAGAGGCTTTGAGAGGGGAAAAATCCATTCACATCCGAGTTTTGAAAGATGAGTGAAAGATGGAAGAAAACATGATATTACAGCAATCTTTTTGCTTCTCTTGCACAGTGAACAATTGACCCAAAGTTTAGGATTTTGAGATTTTTATGATTAATAGGCCAGCTGGAGATTTGAAATTTACCTTCCATGTGAAATAACATTTGCTTTATGAAATAATTATTGATTGCAAACACTTCTGCCAACAAAGAAAGAAAGAAAGAAAGAAAAAATAGAAATACTTTTGATAAAAGCAGTTATGTCTTAATCACAGATCATTTTTAAAACTGGCCTGCACTTAAAATGTACATTTGTTCCTATGGGCCAGCAACAGGATTTCCTGTGTCTATGTCCTGGCTTCAGAATAATTGCATGAATGTAATCAACAGTGTGGGTTGGCTTTAGGAGTTGAGGAAAGATTTATCAATTATAAGTGTCTCTTGCCTAAATTTTTGCACATAATTAAGAAATGCCAGTTTCTGCCCCTGTCACAGTGACAAGTCTGGGCGTTACCCTGGTTCAAGGTGGTTTGAGCTGAATGAAAGTCTGGACGGCACACTACTTCCACACAAGATACACTGGAATTTAATTTTTCATGTGAAACCCATCACAGGCTGCCAATAAAGTTGTTAGGAGTCAAGTGCGTGGGGTTGAACTTAGGGTGCTTTGGGAATGAGGGTGGGACTTGCTTGTCCCAGAGGAGGTGGGCAAGAAACTCACCACGCTGCCAGCAGAGACTCATCTGTGAGAGGCTGGCAGAGCCACTGCTTCACTAGAGCTCCCTGTTATCCAATTTAAATTGCTGCAGGTGGGAAGGCTGCAGGTCCTGTAGGCTGCTCGGCATACTGCAGTCGCCCTGCAGAGCACAAAACTGGCTGGTGAAGCAGGTCTTGGGAAACCAGGCAGAATAAGCCAGGCAGAGGAGTGAAATGGCAAGCACGGAGGCATTTCACAAGGCTCTGACTTTCCTCCCCAAAGTAAATTGCAATGAAGCTCTGCTCTTAGTGCAGTCTGTAGCCCACACGCTCTCTCTTTTGGAGTTTGGTTGATAAACCAAAGGACAAACCTGAGTGGTAATCCCAAGGGAGGGCTGTGGCTTATCTTTCAAAATGGCTGAGAGGTGCACACAAAATGAGCTGAGGTGTGTTTTTCACTGTCTTAAAAAGGGAAAGAAATTGTCATCACTTAGGTCAATGAATTCTAACATGTGTGCCTGGTATGGAAAAGAATGTAGCACGTAACAAAAATAATCACAAGCCCAAAAAGTTTTCCTTTTTACTCTGAAGCTGTCCTTTTTGGTACTGGGTACATCCTTGCATGAGGCCAAGTTATTCTGGGACTGGATCTCCTTTCAGAGATAAGGGCAGAGTAATTTGTTTCCCTTTGATGGGAACATGGGTTAAAACATTCTTTGCCAGTACTAAGATCTTTCTTTGTTCTTTTGTTGGTATAATCAGAAAAAGGACTAAAAGATCTTTTAGTCAATAATAAGAAACTGCCAGCTTCTGAAGTTCAGTTTCTTTTCCCCTCTGAGGGCAATATCATGGTAGTATTTTGTGTTTTACTGGGCATAAATATCAGTGCCCTCATGCAATGTGAGCCTAGGTTAAAGTCCTTTCCTAAATGAGCAGGTAACTTTAAACTTGGCTGTTCTAGTGGTATGGATAAACTTCTGTTTTCACCAGTTATTTCTGATCATTTTTTCTGGATATTTACTGTATAACAAACTTCCACAAACCTGTTAATATCTGATTTTCAGTAAACTTGTGTCAAGTACCAGATTTGATATTTGCAACCATTTATTCTAGTGACTCAAGTGAAAACCTCATAGTAATCTTTGTGAGAAAATTCAGATTGTTTTGCACTGGGGAATGGATTTCTTTAACCCTAAGCAATGTTGATGCTAGCATGACTTTAGAGGTTGTATTCCTGAGTCAGGCTGCCATGTGTGCCTGAAGAGAAACTTGTAACACTTTTTGAAATGTGGCATAGGCCTGGATTTTCGTTTTTTTTACTTGCTTTGCTGCTGTCAGCGGGTAGTGAACTGCTCCTTTGTATTGAATGTCTTGTTTGGAATGGTTAAAAACGTGTTTGCTAGTGCAAAAAAGCAGGAAGATAAATAAAGGGCACATAACTCCTGTTTCCAGTGGATTCTCTTTGAGCTGGATTGATAAAAGTTGAACGACTGTATTTGGGCACAAATTCAAAAGAATACCTAGTTTTAGTAGCTGTGTATTTTTCAGTGAATAAAAAAACTAAACTAGTTTAGAGAAAATTTGTAGTAGTTTAGAAAATTATTTGAAATAATGAAATTCAATTTGTAAAGGTGCAGGGTTGTTTTAAGAGACACCTAAGGAAATGATGGAAAGACACAAAATCCTTGTTTTCTAGTCGTTTCTAACATCAAAAATTCTTCATGCCTGGACTACATCTTTCCAGTCATGGGGTTTTCCCTAGAGAGTTTACAGTGTTTTTGTAATGTCATTTATTGGAGCAGAGCAGTGCAAGAGTTACAGTGAGTGAAAAGGAAAGCAAGTTTAGCAAATGCAAGGCTTTTGTTATTTTCTTGCCTTGTGAAATAATGCAGGTGGGGAAGAGCATTATGGCCACCTCCTGCCCTTCTGTATGCCCCCCAGCCCCAGGGATAGTGCTGCTGTGTGTGCTCACCTCGTGTGTACAGCATCCCACGGCACAATCCATGTGACACCCTGTGAATAACACACCGGACACACACACTCACATGTGTCTGCTTGGGAAATCTCAGAAATCCATGGCTCTCAGGACAGGAAAGAAAACCAAGTTGTTATGTGGAGTAACAAGTGCTCCTCCTGGCTGGGACACTTCTGTAAATTGGCATATAAATCTGCATGTGAATTTTTGTATAGTGTTAAGTAGTGGTGGGGAACGTGCTGTCTCACTGAAGGCCATGCTATTTATAAACAGATAAGGAATCTTATCTGTTTATTAGGGATAAAGGGATTTAGAAGGCTATAAAAGTAGTTTTCTGCCACGCATAGATGTACAAATTGAAGTAAAGTATTTTAGCTCAGATCATTAAGTCACTTGGGCAGCAGACACGAGTAAGACTTCATCACAGCACTGCATGTCACCTTCCACCTAGTCCTCTGCTATTTCCTTATACATTATTCTTTTGTAGGCTTTGTTGTTGTTTTTCCAAACTCGACAGGAGATCACACAAATACAAACGCCCATGCACAAGGTATGACTTGAGTTACCGTCGCACCCTGGAGAGTAATACTCCTTGCTGGTTTTACATGTCCCTTCTCTGTGAGGATTTCCACGTGATGCTGCTGAAACAGAGCGACCAGGAGGCAGGAACAATGTCCCTCTATACGCTGCCGGGCCCGCATTGTTCCGCGCAGAGCCCGCTGATGAACGTGAGATGGCAGAGTCATCGTCATTAGGCGGAATTTAATAGCGAATCAAAGTTCGAGGGGAGAATAGGCCGATCTCAGCTTCAGCCTCCCTTGGGTCCCGCTGAAAGATTAGAGGGAAAGAGTAGGGCCTTGCTAAGTTGAATGTATCAGATTGTTTTTCAGCAATAGTTATGCCTGTTGTAAACCCCTGAGAAACACCCAGTTTAACTCTTTGGAAAAAGCATCCCACAAAGTCTGGGGAAGAGGGAGAGAGGGCATATAGGAGGGAAAGGTGATGTTTGATTTTATTTCTCTGCTACTCATTGCAGAAAGAAAAATTTCATGGTGCAGAAATCCTAGTTTGTATAAATCAAGCTGTGATCTTCCTTAAGAGATGACACCTCGAAACTTTAGTGCGCATATGCGACCCAAAGACGCCAGGCTCCGGGAAGACTGAGAGTACAGTTTCCCTTGTTTTCAGTGTGCTTTTTCCTTTCTAAATGCTTTACCACTGGAAGATTTTTTTTAAATTCTTTGTCAGCTTTCCACAACACTTCTCAAAGTGCTGTAGGTGGGGTGTCTGAGAGCTGTGTGACCACAGGGCAGCGAAGGAGTTAATGTGGAGTGTGAAGAGGTGGAGTGACCCCAGGAAAACTCCCCTCCCAGCACCTGTACCTCGGGATCAGACAAAGCTAACAATAAGAAAGCAGAATGCGTTAGGTGATCTTCCTCTAGTGGTGCCTGAAATGTCACTGGGCACTGGCTCCTCGCCTCCTATTTCCAGCTTCCTTTCAGTCAAGGCTCTCAGTTAGAAGACAGATGATGGCACCTCTTTGTATCTGAGCCTGGTGATCAGCTGGGTTGTCCCAGAAGTTTTATTCTTTTGTTAATGCCTTGGGATGTGTTATGTAGCAGCGATAAAATCGCTACAAAGAAAGCTAAACATCAGCCAGAGAGACCTCCACATAGATAGAGGTGTAAAAAAAAAAAAAAAAAAACAAAAAAAACCCCACAAAAAATCCCAACAAAAACAAACAAAAAAACCAAACAAAAAACCCAAACAAACAAAAACCAAACAAACCCAACCCCCCCCTCCCAAAAAAAAACCAACCCAACAAAATAGGCAAAAATGTGCTTGGGGGCCCTTTTATTCCTGGCCTGCCCAGGAGCCTGACTTCCCTGGGCTGTGCTGGGGGTTGTCTCCAAGAGCCCCCTGCAGTTTTACCCTGTTCCTTGCAGTAATTTGGGCAGCTTCTCATAATCCAGTGAACATCTGTCTGAAGTCTTTCCAGAGCTGTTTCTGTGGTTTCTTTGGCCATGTCAGCAGGGGCACTGGAACATGCCCTTTCTCCTTTAGCCTTCTAAGAGAGAAGCAGAATCTCTTGAGGATGCAAGGACATTTTGGTTTGGTTTTGGTTTTTGGGGTTTTTTTTTTGGTGAGTGGGTTGCTTTTTGTTCAGGAAGTAAAGAGGATTAGAATACACTTGGGGTTTCATGGATGCTTATCTTAGTTGGGTCTGTTTAGGCTGTAGGTGCCAATGCTTTGCAGTGCTGCTCTGTGTCTCACAATGTTGATTTCTTTTTTTTATTTGATACCAAGCATTTCTCTCAGTTCACATTATTGCAGAACCTAGAATTTTTGAGAATAGCCTTGAAACTTCTGCTTTCAAACCTCTTCTCCAAATGTCTAGCAATCTCTCTCTCTTAATCCTCCCTTCCAAGAGACCTATAGTTTTGTGACCAGAGGAAAGTCACGAAATAAGAGACTATATCCTCAAGATACTTTTCTTTTCAAAACCCTTGTTCTTGCTGGAATAGAATCCCAGTATTTGAAATGGACATGTTACTGGTCTGAGTAAGGACAATATCCCCTTCTGTAACATCAGTGGCCCACAGGGCCAAACCGGACACTCTCACTGCATTCAGCCTGGGACTTCCCTGCTCACCGGCTTCTCCGTTTCCTGATGCCTGTCATTCTCCACTCTCCTACAAGTCTTCCCAGCAAGTCCAAAATTTCACTTTTTCAGGTCAGCATGCTAAAAAATAACCTCCCTCAAAAACCCCAACAGAAACAACTAACACCTTTTTATTGTGCTCTAAATGTTTTGAGGATCTCACTCAAATTCAACTTAGTTCACCCCAAGGTGTTTGGTACACTGCAGGTACATCTGCCAGCCCAGCCAGCACTGCCTGTACTGCATGGTGTGTCTGCCTGGATGTTGGAGTGGATTTTAGCCCAAAATAAACCATTATAAAATGGTCACAGATCGTGTTCTGAGTCAAAGCCACATCTCACAAAGGTCCTTTAACTTAGAGAGAGTCAAAGCACACTCACCTGGGAAAAGGGTTTGAGCCAAGCATTTTAGAATAAGAGACCCAGGATACAAAGGGCACCACAAATAATTGCAACATTAGTAGGCAGAAAACTGTAGCTAACCATCCTGTCCAGAGAGGCATGACTTTGAATGCTGATCAAGGCTGTTTTGTCTTGCTGACCGCTGATAGTTTGGAGAGGTAGACTCATGGGAGTCTTACTAAACCACTAACTCACCATGACTGACCCCAGTGTATCAGCCTTTCACACTACATGACTCTGAGCCAGCAAGCTTGAGTTTACTGATGTGTTTCAGACTAATTAAGACTGGTTTTCTTTAGTATTTCTAATGAAATCCTACCTCCCCAGAAGTATGTGTGCGCACAAAAAAAGACCCCAAATGAAAACCTAAATGAAACAAGATGAGCTACACAATAGTGACAAACTATTTTCTTTCTTTGCTTTATTAACCAGCATAAATGTTGAGTCTTGCTCTTAAATAGCCTCAGGCAGCACAGATTTTTTTTTGCTAATACAATGATGAGAAAAAAGAATGCTCCCTTTTTTCCTCAGAAGAAACATTGTCTCTGCACTTTGAGCGGCTTTCCAAATCGAATCTGAACATTGAAAAGCAGTCGAAGCATTTAGGGAAACATAAAGGCTTGGGGACAGTTGATATTTAAATAAATTCTTCTGTAAGATGAGAATTGTCTTTATTTTTCTTTCTGGGAGCCTACTTGACAGAATGCAAAATGAAAATATTCTAATGCAAAAATATGCTGATTCTCTGACAATATTTTAAATCCCATCCTACATGCACGGTCGTTACCAAATATTCGAAAATTAAGTGAGAGAAATTTGAAGTTGATTGCCTCTTTTAAGAAACGTGATCTGCCTCCAACATTTTGCTTGGTTTTATTTAGACCTCTATGAGGAAATTGGGCAGCAGGGGAGCCTTCCTCTCCCAAGGTGTGTGATAAACAAGAGCAAGCATAGAGGTAGTGCCCTTGAAGTGGGATTGTCACACACACCTGCTCTAATGCAATTGCAAAGACAGCTACAAAAGTGGTCTTAGAGCTGCTCTAATTGTCCCAGGCAGTTCTTGGCAGTCTGAGACAGAAGATGGGGATTTGTTTTCTGCTGGCTGCATGTGTGCAGCCTGGGAAGACACTCAAGACCTGTGCCAGAGACTTGCGCTCTCAGAGGTAGTTTGGCCCGTAGCATCAAACAGGAAAGACTTTCTGACCTGTATTGCGTGACCTGACATCAAGCTTGCAAAATTTGATTCACCCATTTAGGAAGGGGTCTCATAAAAACCGGTTGGACAGACATAAAAGTAAGCAAATTTTCCACTGTCTGTGTGTTTGTGTATGCATTTGCATGTATAGAAGCATTACAGAAAAACAGAGCTATATATTGTATAGGGTACTGATGGGTGATTAACTGTTTGCTGATCATTGGTGTACTGATTGCCAGGCTTTTGTGGTGTCTAGCTGGTCCCCATACCTACAGTACCATTAGAAGGAATTAGGCTGGTGATGTTTTTTATGAAAAAGTGTACATTATGTATTTTCAAAGCAAGAGCTGCCATGAAATACTTGATATCAGAACTGGAAGCTTTTTTTGTTTTCTACAGTATTAGGAATACTACTGTAGGATGCCAGGACTCACATGTGGTCTCTCTTGCCTTCTCTGTCCCTAAGTATATTGTAAATTGAGATGGGGGAATAACTACAGTCCCACTGCGGCATTTGAGTTCTCAGTTCATGAAAAGTGCACTAGACATTCCAGTAAATATTGTCCCTTAGAGTTTCAGAACAGAGAATAGAAATCTAAAAGAGTAAAAATGAAAATTTGTCCCGCTTGTTGCAGTGAAACCAGAGAGTTATAAAGGACCTCTGAACAATATTGAGTTTGGGGTAGCACAATCACATCACAAAAGATTTACCTTCACTCTGCAAACTCAATATAGGGCAATAACAATCTATTACAAGCAGAGCACTACAACGTCAAAGGAATATTTAAAAGAACTAGACAGAACCTTTAAATCACAAAAATTGAGTTAGGTTGTCCCAGAGGAAACACCCTGAGGACAATTCCTAGCAGGATTTTCAAGAGGTGTTGTTCAATTACCAAAAGTTGTATCCAATGTGTATCTTAAACATAACCAGTAATCTGCTTCGAAAAACCTAGGGGACAGCAAGCAAAAGACACCAGTCCTAAAGGAATGATTAGAGTGGCAAAATGATAACAATTGCCATGTACATGCATGTCCTCGTGTCCCCTAGCTCAAAAGAAAGGATTCTGTTGTAAAGCCTCTATCTGCACCAGTTGTGGAAGTAAGACACAAGATATCTATCACAGACACCATTCCCTAAGTCGGCAAGTCAGCCTGCACAAGGAAGAGGTGGTGCACAAGTATAATTACAGCAGTGACAAAAACCAGCAGGGACAGTGAAGCATTGAGACAAGAAACATACCAGCTTTCCAGGCACAATTCCAGTTGATCCTCCTTTTTCAGTTGCTCTTTACTCTTACCATACCTGAGGATTTATGAACCAGTTGTAACATGGTAATCTGTTGAAAGTAACTATCACTGGTGTTGCATCAAATATCCCTTTTTTCTGAAAAATAACTTCCTAGACCCTCCTCTAGCTGCCTGTTCTGCACAGTGCAACAGTTCATGGCTACAGCTAAGGAGGCATTGCTGCAGAGTGATGGAGTCATCTGAGTTGCAAGAGAAGTTGATCCTGGCTGTAGTGGCAGGGTTGGCCTCAGGGACGCTGTCGGACACTGCAGGAGTTATGTCAGTGCAGCCACAGCTACCTGTGCCCTCTGAGGGCCAACACGGTGACAGCATGGAATGACCCAGGGTGGGATGATGAGCCTGGCTCACAGTGTCCCTGGAGCAGTAAGCCTTTCAGAAAAATCCCTCAGATACTCTCTTCTGGAGTCTAAACCCCACCCAATAACTTAGCCACTAACTATGCCATTTATTATAATTTGCTGTTAAGGTGGTTTTCCTCTATTACCTGCTAAGTTCTTTTGGGGTATCAATATAAGATTCTATTACAGCCCTTGACTGAGGGCATATATTAGATTTTTATTTAGCCTGCAAGGCAGTCGTGCCACCACTCTTTACACCCATTGTAAACCATTTTTTCAATCAGTAATGATGAGAAATGAGACAAAGCTAATGCCTATTACCTTTCTTTTCCAAATGCTGCAAGTTGAGCAAAAATGAGTGTGATCATAATATTGGTAAAAAAAAAAAAAACAGTAATGAATAAACTGTTAGTCTGCTGATGAGAAAGCACTATTATCACCAACCTCTATATAGACAACTGCCAGATTAACTAGATGCTGATATTCTGCAAACATTCAGCAAAGAAAATGAGATTCAAGAAGGTGAGCATAACAAAAAAACCTTCTCCACCTGTGTCTCACCAATACCTCTGCTCTAAGGTGTAACAGAGTATGTATCGAGCCATTAAGGAGGTAAAATAGGAATTATTGTGCACCCACATTTCAGGAGAATTTGATTCCAATTAATGGAAGGGGCAGTTTGGTACTTAACGAAACTGTGTTCAAATCAAAGGTAATTCAGAGCAGGTCACAGGATTGGGTTAACTGCAGAAAACCTCTTGCTTAAATCCCCAGGTGATACCTGACACACCCAAGCATTAACTTTTTAGATGGGAGTACAGAAGATAAGCTCAGAGTCACACAGTAGTCTCTTTGCATTTGGCCCAAGAACCAAGTTTAAAAATACAAACAGGCTGTCCTGCACAGAGCGTGAAATACTTAAATGTCAGGACAGTATTGTTGGGGCTCTATCTGTATGCATAGCAACTATCGTGTGTACAGCAGAGAATAGAGCTGCCTTCGTGAAGGCAGGCGGGAATAAAAGCCCCGTATCCTGTTTTAACCATTCCCAGGTGGCTTTGAAAAAAAAAAATCTTTAGAATTAAAATGTTATTGACCTCAGCGACACGTGTATTATGTCTCTCAAGGCCAACAGTAAATATACAAAATGTTTATGTAAATATAAATGTTTAGTGAAAGTACAACTCAACAGAAAAAGCATTCTCTTAATAGTTGCTGAAAAACTTTGCCTTTTCAGGAAGGCATTGAGAGGGTTTTATTAACTTCCACTTTTTTCCGTGTTCTTCAAAGGGACCATTGTAGGACATTGGGCCACATAATCCCATGTCTTTACATTGTAATGCATAGGAGAGGGGTGGGCAGTGCAAGAAGTCAGGTTGTTCCCAGATGTCTGTGACAGAGCCAGGTACTGCTGTAATACATATGTTTAGGTACTACAACAAGTGTTTTCTGTCCTGAAAATGCCAAGTGCACCAGGAAAGGCTGCCTGGGATGAATATTCATCTCTCCTGACCTGGGTGCTTTGGATAAACAGAGATGTCTCTCTCTTGCCATGGGTCTCTGCCTGTGCCCCATCTCATGAGGCTGCAGTACACAGTAACATAGAATACCTATCACAGGGGTGCAAAATTAACTTGTAATTACCTCCCTGAGCTGGGTAGTCTCAGCATTCAGCCTGAAGCACAAGTGGGGTGGATTTATAGGTCAGTCGTTGAATTCCCTATTGCAGCAAAACAGTGTCTTCCCCTCTGTGAACTGGCTTCTGGAGCATGCTTCTCCCTAGATGGTCACTTCCATTTGTGGGACCAAGTGAAGGCAAGAGGGATTCCAGGAACAGGCCCTGGAGAAAGCTTGGCATATCTAAGGGAAGGTATTTAAAGGAACATCAAGTGGAAAGAGAGACAGCATTGATGGTTGCATTAATTTTGTTGTTCTGCATGGAAATTTCCTTAAAAGGATCAGGGGGAAATAATAATAAAAAAAAGAACTATTCATTCAGAAGCGCATAGTTCCCTTAAATTCCTGAAAGGAATTCATTGGTACTTACCTATTTATGAGAATGCATCTACTGTGAGAGGAGAAGGAACAAAGAAAACTGCTTCAGGAGCAAGAATGGAACATGGGAATAGTCACAACATAGTGCTGTTAGAGAAATCTAGAGCAGGTCTGACAGTACCTCCTTTGGAGGTCTGGAACCTTCTGGAAAGTAACTCAGGAAGGAGGTGTGATGGGCAAAGTGATCTCCTTAGTCAGAAAGAACTTTGGTCAGAACTAGGAACAAAACTTCTGAGAGAAATTACTTTAGGTGAACAAGGTCTGCTTTATTCTCTCTGTCCCTTCTTACCTTCAGCCTTGATCTCTGCCAAGCATGTCTCTCCAGAAGATGTCCTGAGGACAGCCATAACTCTCAGGGAAGAAGTTAAAGTGTTTGATAGCTGGTTTTGTAAATATATGATTGGTTGTGTGAAATATCTGGTGGACTTATTTCCACTCTATAGTTTTGTTTTGCCTATTTGCAGCTTTTCAATAATAAGTTATTGGGTAGATGCAAGACAGTGAACCTGGGTCTGTGTAAAACTGAAAACAGAAGAACTCAGTCTTTTTGTCCTCCAAGAATGAAGTTAGTAACTTGTGCTGCAAAAAGATTGTGCAATCCATCTGTCATCTTGAAGTTCTTGAAGTACTATTTCTGTGGACTCAGCTGCAGTTGGCCAGACCAGTATAACCAAAACAGAGAGAGAAAAACTAATGAGCTTTGTGCTTTGTCCTGAATCAAGGATAACAATAGATACAGGGAAATGGTAAGGATTTAGCAGTCCCCCAAAAGGAGCTGGCACCAAGTGAATTGACATAGGACAGTCCTAGGCTACTAGAAAGAAAGAAGCTAGTGGCTAGACATGATGTATTGGTCAAAAGAGAAATATCTTTCCTTCCACTTGTTAAATCTGTCTGTAGCTTCTGTCATCACTAATTTTGGAGCACAAACTTTTGGTGCTCTAGGGCTAGGCTCCTTTTGAAACAACATGAAGTCAGAGACCCATCTGCAAGTAGACTTTTGAAGGACGGAGTGTTTCTCCACCAATATTAGAAGAGTCCCTTCTTATCATGACTGTTGGCAGGAACTGCCTTCCCCTGGAAAATAAAGCGTATGCTAACAAAACCTCTCCAGACCTTAGAGAGCAGTGGGTGGGGTAGGTCTTCCCCATCTATGAATTCTCATAGTGCTTTTGTTTTCACTTCTGTGATGCTAATAGTTTCCCTCTCTAATTTCTCAGCTAATTAGCTTATCTCTTCCCTGCAGGTTAGAGGAATAAAAACATAGCTCCTGCTGGAGTTCTCTGATGGTCGGGCAGACATCTTGAGAACATAGATCAAGCTGATAGTAGGCTATTTTATAGGGCCTTAAAAGCCACTAAGAAACTAGTAAGGCCCATTAGACTTTCTGTCATGCATATGATGAGAAAAATATACCAGCATAAAATCCACTTTATTGTCCTGCCATGACAGCAGCAGCTATTGTGCTGGGAAGCTTTTTGGACGGTAGCTCTACCTTAGTGTTTCTGCTCTGCCGGCTGGTGAGGTTTCGGGGATGGCATCCAAACAGAGAGGCTTTGTGATAGTCTATCAGTGACCCGTGAGGAGCACAACACACAACCCGCTGCTTTGACATGAAGGAGAAGCTCAATAAAAGCAGAGTGACCTCTTTCAGTTTCCCATTTCAAGCCTTAACATTGACTTCCTTGCACAAAGATTGGCTTGAAGAGTTGGTACCACGTTATATTCCAGGCTGTATTCAATGTGAGCAGAGTTTATCTGGTCTTCCTTAGGGACATTGCTCCTTTGCACTTTCCTCTCTGATGTCTTTAAACAAACAGGAGAAAATACTGAACTTTGACAGGGGTCCATATTCACTTTGTACTGCAAATATTTCCCATTGACTGAACTAGAAATTAATGGCATATCACACTTTCTGTCTAAAGTACTATTTTTTTAGTCTATGAGGAAAACAAGCAATTACTTGTGTATTGTCTTCAACAAATTGCTAAATAATTATTTGCCTTTTAAGAATAACTGCTCTGTAGTTGCAATTTATGTACTAGAGAACCTGGGACACCTTATAGAGTGTCTTAATCTGTGCCTGCAAGACTAATTCTCACAGATGTCCCCCAAAGCTCCCTGTAAAAGGAGCTGCTGTTACTGAGGTCCAGCTGACACTATGGTGGGAAATTCAGAAGTCAGCATGGAGTTACCTGCACCAGGTTTTGCCAGAGCAAATAAACCTCCAGACTTAGCCTTTCTCTTACTCCCCTAAATGGAGGATGTGTCCATGGAGCGCAAATGATCAGAATTACCACTCCTGTAATTCTTCCTGGTAACATTTTTCAAAATTCTCTTTCATTTTGGTTTGCAACCAGAAATGTCTGGAAAGTGCCCAGGTTGGTGAATCTGGATTGATTGAGGGTTTTTTATTATTATTATTCAGGATGGACAATGGTTTTTATTTCCATAGTTGAATTTCTGTCCTTAAAACTCTCTCACCAAGCAAAACACTTGGGGATGCTAGATATGACACAGACATCTCTAAAGCGTGCTCAGAAAAGACCTGATGGTACGGCCAGTGACTGACAGCTGCTTCTTACCCTTAATTGCTTATCTTCCCAACAGATTTCCAGATTGTTGTGCAATTCCTCCTGCCCCTTCTCCTGTCTTTACACCATTGTGGCAGAGGAGGCTTATATGAAGCTCCTTACAGAGCTATTTTGGTTTATTCCAGATGCGGTCTAAAGAAGGTAGCTGGTAGGTGATGTGCTTTTTTTTCCTTACAGTCCTGAGATATTATCTTAGCCCTGTTCAGACCTTACCAGCCTGGTAATCTGGGACTCAGTCTGGATTTCTGCATGTGGCAATGTGAGCTACACTCAAATCTACACTTCCATTATGTCTCTGAAATATGCTTTAGTGTTTTATTTATTCAGTATTACTAATAGTGTTTCCCTATTGAGAGTGTTTTCTGCACTTAATGAAGAATCACCACTTGATTGCATATATGAGCAAAGTGTGATATGTGTTTTGGGAGTTGCTTTACAATTAATTTTCTATAAGTTTGTGTTTAAAAATACTGGTTGTATTGCTCCATGACAAACTGTTGGTTTGTTCTGATTGAGCTTCATTATAGGACATGTCCATATTTCTAGCAAAACTTACTGAAATTTGTGCTGCTACTCTTTAAAGACAAATAAGTCCCATATGTACTTCACTAATCATCAGAGGCCAATTTATAATAGTTCTCTTCAAGAGCATCTCTGAAAGGTATTACTGTTTCAAATGACTGCCAACTCCCCCTATTCTCAGACCAAACCACAGAAAACCACCAGCCCTTACTTACTGTTTCATTACTATAGTTTTTATTTATAAATGCCAGATCTGCATTGGTATTTTCCCCTAAAATCCAAAAAACAAACCCAGGAAAAAAAGGACAAAGGAACAGCACTCAGACTTCTGTTCAATGCTTGATTAATAAAGCTATCTGCTTTTCAGCCAGCAAGTGCCTGTGGAACAAATGTGGGAGTGTGTATCCTCTGCAGCCACTGCTCCCCAGCCTGTTCTCTCTGAGAGATCAGTCAGAGCAATGCAAAACCCTGTGAATCCAAGTCCTTCTGGATTCTACCTGAAAGCTGCCATTGCCTTCACATTCATGCCTGTTTTCTTTCCAGGGTGTGCATGGCTTGGTTAAACTGTTACCTGTGCACTGGCATTTTTCTCACTTAAGCAGAGACGAACTCTGTAAGCGATGAAGCCATCTCATAACAGAAGCAAAACTGCTCTGACTTGGGTGATCAATCACACAAGTTAATCCACGCGTAAAAGCTGAGCTTCAGGTCTTGACTATACACTGGCCACAATCTCTGACTTTAATTTGCATTTCTTAGTTATAGAAATAGAAAACTTAACTTTGAAAAGGTTCATGTTATTTCTTACACTGCTCCTGAGGCTTTCAGAGGTGCCCTTGGTTATTTCACACACAGGGTGTTTCTGATCTCTGCAACACTGTTTTACAGCAAATTCTTTACAGTCCTCAACCGGAGTTTCAAACAAATCAATAAAACACATAAACAGTCAAGGCAGAAGGTGAACTTGGTATCAAAAAATCCTGGTTTGTGTGTAAGCAGTTTGAGGTAAATAGTTTTTGTTTCGATCAGAATTGTGCATTACTCTTAGTTCATTCCAAATGTTGCTTTATTGTAATTTGCATTATTTATGGTGGGGATTTTTTTTTTAACATCCTGCAACTTTCCTTATGATTTAAAAGCAAACTTTTCTTTTTGACTTGAGTTGCTGGTAGAAGGCTCTGTCTAAGGGTGAGAATTAATGCCGACTGCCCCATCCCCTGCCAGGCTGCGTTGACTCCCTCCACCGTCCCTGCAACCTCTCCCATGCTGCTAAGGTCCATGTCAGACAGGGCCCCCTGACATGTTCCCCTTTCAGTCACTGCTTTCTTCTGAGAGCTGTCACCACCCCCTGGAAGCACATCCTCAGTGTAGACACAAGGCTCCTACCAGCCCCGGCGGCAGGCTGGAGATGTGAAAGTAAAATTTATGTCTAGTGGGACTTGGGTTGTGTTGGGTGTGTTTGGGTTTGGGGTTATTGCAGAGCAGGCTGTGCTTGCACTGAGAATGGGAATGGATCCTGCCTGAGGCAAGCACAGAAACTGCCAGCAAGTCTTTTCTCCCCCCACTGAGGCTGGGGCTCACAGGGAGATGTTTAAAAAGCCTTTGGAAGAGGTTTCCCTGAATGCAGAGGCAGAATTGTCACCTGCAGTTATCATTTTTAATTGCTTTGCCTCGGTCTGTTATCAATGGCAAATGTGTTAAGGTATTCCTTTTAAAGTTAATAGGAGGAATATTGAGTCTAAGCAGTCATGGCCGGGAAAAGCAGTAACTGTTGGAGGGAGATCGCATAAATAAATAAATAAAAATATACATGAGTTTCTGTCCTTTGGCATATGCTAATCTTTCATTGTTGCTTGTTACATATCACGTAATCATATATGTACATATGGGTTTCTGTCCCTTGGTGTATGCTTTCTTTAACTGTTGTGGTTGGGCTGTTCTGTTGGTTTGACTTTCCGTTTTGGGGTTTTTTTAATGTTCTAATTATGGCCTTATCACCGAAAGTTCATGAGTATTGGGCAGAGGTGCCCAGGCACTGACAGTGGGGGGCTGCATGGTCTCCACCCCCTGTGGGGTGAGGCCAGAGGCTGACCTGTACTGGACACAGGTATTGCCAGCCAGCCCCAATGCACCAACTGCAGGGCACAGCTGTGCTTCTGGAAAAATGTATTTAAGAAAGGGCAAAATGAGGAAAAACAGTGTAAGAAGCAGCTCTGATAGGTCTGGTACCTGATCACTAGGTATTAGCCATGACAATAGTGTTTGCAAGTTATAGCAGTGCTGCAAAAAAATCAAAGCCCAACAGAGTCCCTACGGAAGCAGAGTGAAAACAATTCCTCAGGTTGAGAAACTATGTCCTGTGATTTTATTTCTTCCTCACTTTGACCAGCTGCATAGCTTTTTCATCCCTTTTTTTTTCCCCGTGAACTTTCCCCCAGACAGAGTGTAATGGCTTTATTTTTAAGATTGAACAACCTTTTCCAATTGCTGTCATTGGAGTCGATTTAATTTCAAGCCTCACCACATGCCGTAAATGCAGGACTCTTGCCAATCAACATGGAAGAACCTTGAATGAACTGTTTCTTAACTTTATTAGAGTAATTCATATTTGGACCCTTTCCCTGCCCACACACCTCTCTGCCCACATTTCCATTTCCTTGCCAAGTCATGTAAAGCTCTGATCTTTTTTCCCAACTAAATTTTTGGATTTCAAATAGAAAGCAATATAAAAGTTGTACCATTAGCCTGCCATCATCCCTTCTTACCCCTTGACACTACAACTGAGTTTTGCCAAGTGAGACTCAGTGCAGAAGCTTTAATTTCCAGAACAAGGAACCTTGATTGTTTCCCTGAAATACTCTCTTTGTCAGCATCCACTTTTCCCACTGTGCCTTCCAGTGTCAACTCTCTGGCTATGATTCAAATCAATTGTTGCAAACATTTGTATGTGAGGAGAGCTTTGAGATTCCTATTGCTCTGGACCAAAGGTAACTTCATTATTTTGTTGGTGCATTTCTATTCTTGAACAAGAGGTGCAGCTGCTGTAGTTTCCCAATGTGCCAATAAGACAGGATGCACATGTGATGGATTCATACTTGTCATAGAATTTAAGGAAAATTATCTTGTATGGGAGGTTAATTCCATTTTAATCGTTGACATCAAATCATCCTACTGTGATAAAAATGGATCAATTCTATGAACATCTTATTTATCTTTATTTTATTAATGTCAGTTTAGGTCCTATGAGCCTGTAGGCTCTGAATTAATCTGTAGATTAAGGGATGTTGACAAAATGCATTTTCCTAAGTTATTTTACTAGTAGTAGGATCTGTTCTGAGAAGCAAAATAACGTACAAGTTTCAGTGAGCTGAGCTAAACACTGGTGAAAAATGTGGGTGAAGTTCGCCTTCTCTTTCTGACCTATGTGAAAATCACTAACTTATTTTGTAGCTGTGAGCAGTAAATCCTATTTGATTTTCTTTCCTCTTTCTTGAGAAAACAAAGCTTCAGTTTCCAATTGGTTCCAGTCTCCCTCTAAACTATACTCCTTAATTAGACCTCCAGAAAGCTGCCCTGTAGAGTTTTTCCTGCTGCCGTTGCATATTCATTAATCTCAATACTCCTACCCACATCCATGTTCTGCCTCTGTGCCTCACATCTGTTGGCTTTTGGTCCAAAAGACCTTTTTGGATCTGATTCCTATCTCAGCACTGGGTTATGCAGAGATAGGAATAATACTGACCTCTCTTCTGAGCATATCTCCTGTATGGAGTGTTACTGTTAGCCAAGGCAGGTCAGTGAGTGTGCACTCCTCCCACCTGTGCAGCTTGGCTCCATCAGCCAAGGATTTTCTGTTGGCTGAATCACATTCTTGTAATAAGGCAGCAAAATTGCAAAGCCTCAATTTATGTGAACAGCATTTCCTCTGCCACTACACAGTGATGGCAGTGGTGACACAGGTATCTCAAAGCACTTGAGCAATGCAAGTCACACAAATCAGGCAATGACCATTAAAAACAGGGAGTGTTAATTTTATTAGCAAGTTGCTAAAAGGGTAAGTGGGATAAAATGTCATATTCAGGCCCATGTTCCTTCTGTCTCAAGTACCAGATTTTGTCTAGTCAAAATCTAGAATTAAATTTCACATAGCTTAAAAATGAAGAATAAAAAACCCCACAGGTGGTAAATGTTCTCTGTGAAAGCAGTGACGCATCCTCCAACTGGATGGCAAATATCTACTGCTTAAAAGGCTGTTAAGGTGAAAGTCATAAACTATGGCTATATTTAATCGTTATTGCACTGAGCTGATTTTGAAGCACACTTCTTATGTTGTAATTCTGATGGGTCAATTTCCTACATGAAATGCATAATTTTAACACAGTGTAGAACAAATTTGCATTTGTTTGAGGATACCAATTGTAAAGAGGCTTAAAGACTTCTGTTGTCTTTATCACCTGGCTTCTAAATATGACTAAGTGAAATACTGAAAATAAGACTGACTGTAAATTTAAGAATGCAGCATAAGGAATAGCTTTTGAGGACTGTTTAGTGTTAAAGAAGCTTTTTTTTTTTGCAGTCCAGAATGAGAGACACGAGAGACTGTCTCACATTGCCAGCTTATAGTGATTTTTTTTTTTTTTTCGCCACTACAAGCAGGATATGGATATGTGCATTTTAAAAGCCAGGCATCTTTAGGTAGGAAACAATCTGCTGGCAGGTAGAAATCCATACCCAAAATGGAGAAGGATTTCCTTAACTGAGAAAACAACTTAGCACAACAAAATCATCACAAGCAATGTATTTATTGGAAGAACAAAGACCATCTTTTGACACAAAGGAGAGGGTCAAGGGGGAGAAGAGTGAGTGAAATGCTGCTACTTAAACAGTGAATTTCTCTGTGAAGCACTGTCCCAGGATATACCAGTTTTGGGCTTAAGATCTCAGTCTTATTTAGCTTTACAATTTTTGTTGAAATTCTAATAACAGAGCTGAATTGAGGCAAAGAGTATCACGTGTCATGGCGTATTATCTGCTCCAGGTATCCACAGCTATTTCCCTAACTTGTGGCGCCTGATTCAGCTGTGGAAGGTGCATCTCACTGTGGTTTCAGAACTAGGACAGAAATGTGGCCCAAGAGTTTAAATCTACTGACATATTCTTGGTTTAATATGTAAAAGTTCTTTCTTCTGTCATGAGATCAGAAACTTTTAGACACCAAACAGTCTGGCCACACCAGGAAGTCACAACAGTTAGGAGGTCATTCCCTACAAAACATGATGCTATTTCAAGGTAGCTAAGAGTCCTTAAGTGCATCCCAGTGCTGTTAAGTGGCTGCTGTGGAGAGGCAAATTTTATGATATGGAGCAGATTCTTTTTCTGTCACTACCAAGAAAGTCCCAGTGTCAATACTTTTAGTAGTTTTGTCCAAACACGCTCTGTAACACCAATTGGTATAGAAACAATTGAGTTCTGCCTTGGGTTTGCACATTCTGCCTAGAGTATTTCTTCACCTTCTTACCCTTCCCTCATTCCTCCTTTAAGACCATATCAGAAAATTTCGACATTTTTCCCTCAGCCTTTTTATTTATGTTTAAAAGTAATCTTTAGCACTAGCAGCTTTTCACATCTCATAGATCCAAATGATGTGCTAGTTTCGACATTTGTTGTAACGTGGCTGGGGGGAAATTTACTTTTGGCTGATTCATTTAGACTACCCTATTCCTGTATTGGAAGGCTCCTTTTTTTTTTTATTATTTTTTTTAATTTTTTTTTTTTTTTTGCTTCAGAGTTTTGAACTGGGATTTGAAACTACATTTCAGTACTGTTTCCTGATAGTGCGCTGTTTCCAGGGTAAAGACCTATGAAGAGCATTGCAGATTTTCTTGCACTTGACCTACAAGGAGAGATGGATTAGAGGATGGTCACAACAGAACAAAGCTAGTAATTTGATAACTGGAAGTAAAATCCAAAAAAGGAACAAAGACACAGGAGGCTGAGGAAATCATGTTCTTAAAATGTAGGTGTTCAAGGAGGGGATTCTGTATGAGGAATGCCTGAACAGGCTTAGACTTCTCAGCTCGCAACAGAGGGGATGTAGTGGGAGGAGAGTAGAGATCAACAAAGTTAGGAGCCGTGTGGAGAGAATGGACAGGGATGTACTGTCATTGTTTAATCTAACATAAAATCTAGGGTGGTCAGATCATGGAAGAATCAGGGTAAAAATGAGTGCAGGGAGATTATTTCTCCACCCCATTCTAAAGTAAGTGCGTGGATCTCCTTGGTAAAGGATGTTGTGCATTTTAAAAAAGTTTGCATGGGTTCCAGAGGAGAATGAAGAAATGTTCAAAAGACAGTTCCATGGTGGATTAGCAAATAAGACAAACCACATCGCTCTCAAGAAATCTGAGCTGAAAGCAGCCTGAGACAGTAGCTGGGAGGGTCCTTTACTTTGCCCTTTTGTCAGTCAGGCACCTGCTTCTGTCCACTATCAGAGACATGGCCTGGAGGGGCCCTTGGACTGGATCAGCACAGCCTTTTCTGTGCTCCCCAATCCAACCTGATCTTGCTCACTGTGAGACTCCACTGATTGCTCATATTTTGCTTTAAAGCATGATAGAGAACTACTTCTCTTTAGACTGTGGCTGAAGCAAAATTCCTATTCCACCCACTGAGTCCCAGTGAAAGAGGCCACTCTGACCCCCTTCAGGGACACAAGCTCTTAGGGAAAAGTTTGCTGTTTTTATCATCTATATTTACCCAATATAGCACGTGTATTAGCAAATAGTGAATGCTTCAGTATAGATTACTGCAACACAACCTATCAACAAATATTTTACTCATGTGAAATGCTCTAAAAGAGGGAATGATTTTATTTTTCACCCAGATGAATTTCCAAGAGACACGTAATGTTGAGTCTCAGAAAATTGCCTTCTTCATAAGAGGCAAAGCTGACAGATGCAGGTTCTGCGGCTTTAAATTACAAAACCTTGTAAAGACATATATATATATATATATATATATATATATATATATAAAAGAGAACACAATGCTCTAAACCAAAAGCAAATAAAAATTCAATAGGCCTTCATATACTGTTTTTTGTACTCAGAAACCAAGGTTTAATAAAATTCTTTAATTTTATGGCAGAAGACATGTCAAGTGCAGTTTACATTTCTCAGCCAGTAATCATATTTTCTTGCAAGGGGCTGATACATTTATTTTTTAGAGACAGACACAACAAATAATAAGGGGTTTTATTTGAGAGGAGAAACAAGCATTTTTATCAAGATGAAAGGGGTATAATAAATTTATGAGACCTCACATACAGCTATAATATAATAAATTAGGAGGATTAATGGAATTGTGGGCTACAGTAACCCTCACTAGTAGAATGCCTATTTTATGGAGCTTGATAATATAGTTTATCATTGACTCCATGGGAATTCCCACAATATATTAGCTGTGGTGTAACAATAAAGCACACACAGTAAGAGGCATGTCTCTTTTGACACACATTCTCTTCCCACACTTATTTTACCAGGGAAACAACTCCAGTGCAGTTTAATTAAACTGCACTGCAATGAATTAGTCCAGGTCTTAGCCCCCTGACAGTGAGGAGCCTGGCATTACCACAGGGGGCTGTCCCTCCGTGACACCAGAGACTGCAGAAAACCTGGGAAAAAAAGGGTAGGGTCTCTCAAGTGACACTGTCACTGTGCAAGGCCTTAGCTGTCAATCACAGGATTGGCAAAAGAACCTCAGACCCCTTCACATTCAACTTTATCTGCCTAAATTTGTTCACTTTTATCTGACCTTTAGGAGGAGATCAGAAAGTGACATGCAGAGGCACTTAAAGACCTCCTCATTTATGAAAAAGGTGGACTTCGGTGGTATATAAAAACCCCCATCAGTGGATATTTAGCTGACAAGGCTTTTAGTTATCTCCATGATTTTTACAGTTTTCAGGAACAGGAAGGAATCAAAATCACAATTCTAGAGAAAAGCAGTTTTTATGATGGTAGGTGGCACAGACCAGTGTCAAAATCTGAATCCAAGTGAGAATGTTTAGGTTCCACAAGCAGACAGGAATCACAGCACTTGCAGCCCACAGGATTCCTTGGTGTTACACAGGCCGTAGAACTGCCTGACACTGGATGTAATTCTTTGAAAGAGAATACAGCTTCCTGGAAAATGAAAATTCGCTCTCTATTTAGACATCAGCAGGAGCATAAAGGTGATAATAGTCTTGGGGAACTATGTGACCGGTTAGCTGCTGTCCCATTTTAAAAAGGGACATCTGATTTTGTGGATGAGTTTAACAAAGCTGCCCTCATTATATGACACCACAGGATGGTATAATGGCCTGAGTTAAATCAACTGAAGAGCAATCTGTCACCAAATTTCTGTTCCTCCAGAGGTGCTCAAGGGTGCAACCAAATCACCTTAACTTGAAAATCAGGAGGTCTTCAGTCATATTTTTCACTCCTTTAACAGAAACTTTATATTTTGTATCTCTCACTAGTACATTGAAACAATCATAAGGGAACATACTCTTCAAAGAAAAGAAGTTGATAATGATTTTTAAACCAAAAAAATTGAATTGTATAATTCTCATGATCTTAGAGGGGCATTTAATACAGACAGTGGTATTCCCCTAGAGCCAAATGCTGGAATGTATTGAAAGGTAATTCCCAATAAAACAACAAAATGGTCATCCATTATTTATAGATATGCCTGTATGGAACCTTTTATTAATTCATGAGACTATTTAGGAACAGAAAGCCAGAGTTTAATCTTTTAAAAATTCATTTTTCATTGAGAGTACCTTGCTGGACTTAGCTTAACACTTTCTTTGAACATGCACACCACAGAGGAATTCATTAGACAATGGCAATTAGATCTCTAATCATTTGGCACTGCTGGAATTGCTGCACTCTATTTAGATGCCAGACATGGTACCTTAGTGATTGGTTCATCCTGTCGCCACATTTCCATCGGCTACCGAGCCTGAGAAATGACAGTCACATTAGATGTCATGTAAAGCATCTGACCTTGCTCTCCCAGCACTTGATCTTTGCACTTCAGGAGGACATTTATCATTGTCCTGCAAGGACAGGGCTCAGGTGGTTCAGATTCACCCTCGGTTTTCATGTTGTAAAGGCATTATAACATTCCCTTAACTTTATCCTTCTGTCACAGGAGGAACAGAAATACAATTCTGTTGCCACCTGGCCAGGTAAATTTACTTAGTGGAGGGAGAGGAGAAGCAGGATCCTGAGGGTCAAAAGAGTGGAAACTAGAGGTGTTGAGTCTTGGAGGACATACTCTTCAACTCAAACAAATTCCCAGTGCTTGTAACTGCTCTGCTGGTAGAGTCAAAGACTTTTATTAATCAATATTCACTGCTTTGTTCTTTTTATGACACAGGGAATGCAGAGGTCAGAGATTTTCAAGTGGCATAAACATAGCAGATAACAGCAGCCATAGCTGCCACACAATGGTCCCTCATCTTCAAAAGAAACACAAAATCCCATCTGTAACTGGTAAACTTTGCATTGCAGCTCTTTCCATATTGAACATAGCCTCTGTGATTGCAGTTATCCTCTCAGATATGCACATGGAGATTCAGGAGGACTTCGGGCCCCATGAAGAGTTTGATTCCCTATGCTTCTCCCCAAAAGGATCCAATAGAAAGCTCCTTTTTTTGTACTCATGAGGAAGCTGGTTAGGACTCTCCCAGATATTGGTGTTTCAGTTTTTGGGTTTCTCTGTGTAGCAGAGATGGGTTAAGGGTCTGAAAGTTGCAGTTAATGCCCACCTCTGTGAATAAGCTGACTGGCTGTCTAAAATGGTGGGGTAAGTTTGCAGCTAATTTCGGACTGCAAGTTTGAGGCATATCTCTTAAATCTTGAAGGGATAAATCCATGACTGAAATAGCTTTTAAAAATAAGGTCTGCAGGATTGTGTTGATTTCTGTTAGGCATGGTATTTTTTAGAGGGACTCTTACTGTGATTGTCCTTCAATCCTTGCTACTCACAAGTGGTTACTTTCACAAGTGGACAAGGAAAACAGCATTTACAGATATTATCTTGTCTGATAACCCACTCCTTTTTTAATGTTTTCCTGATCCCAGTTTTTATTCCACCCATTATCTAATTTTGCGTCAGTAGTTGAGCAAATTTTGCTGTGATTACAGAAAAATGCAGATAGATACAAAATAAGGTGAAGTTTCTGGGAACATACTGCATATATCAGACTATACAGAGTTTGCTTTTAACACCTATTTGCAGCTGTCTTTCATTTATACCTATGTACTGATTGATAAAGTTACTGTTCAGGAACTTGGCAGAGTTTAGTGGAAAATCCAAAGTTACATTTCACTTAACTATTAGTGAGAGATATGAGGTTTTTTCCACTGAATTTAGTCTCTCCACCTTCCCACACTGGTGACAATTCACCACCACAGTTTTGGTTAAAATCAAGCTGCAGCTCCTTTTTTGCTGCTATCAAGTTAACAGAAGTAAGAACAACTTCTTTCCTATACCGAGCTGTGTAAATGAAGGGTAAAAAACCAACCCACAACTGAGCTACAAAATGCAGGGATTTCATCTAGGAATTGTTAGGAAAGCCTATTTGATGCTAGACTTTTCTAACCACAACATTTCTTGCCACCGTGGACCTGTTGATGGGCTGACTGGCTCTGGCACAAGTTACACACCCAGTTTCAAAGGTGCAGGTGAGAGTCAAGGTCAGTGATGTGACCGTGGTGTCCAAGGCTAAGAGGACTTTGTGGCTTATTCTTCCTGTTGATGGAAGGAGCACCATGTTCTGTTCTGTTGAAAACCCTCCTCCCTGTATCAATTCTGACTAGGTCTAGTTTCTCCCTTAAAAACTTGACTGATACTCTTCTGTAATTTGAAATTGTACATTAAATACACTGGCACATCTGATCACATAGCTTTCATTTATACAGTATTATTTTAGCAACACAATGGTAGAGTAAACCTAGAATTCTACATGCGAGGCTCAAACCATCTGTCTTTCATGCTGCAGCTTTCATAATGATGCAACTTAAATCAGAAAAACAATCCATAAATTCTAGTGCAATGAAGGAATATTTGTCTCTCATTGCATTTTGTGTGGATGAAATCTCCCTGCGTCTGAGCACCCTAAGCTCAGACACAGGGAACTGAATACCCTGAGCTGAAATTCACAGCTTTGTGGTTTCTTTTCTTAATTGCTGCTTTCCTAGCTAGCAGGTGTTTTAAGAGGACACAGAAATAAATGTATTTGCAGCAAGTCTGTTAGCTGCGCTAATATAATTCTTAATGCCTGAGGACTTTGCACAGCCGTAGTTGAATTAGAAAGCCCCGTTGATTCCCTGTACCTGTGCCTGAGACTAAACGTAGTTGCTGCTCAGTGGCTGGGCCTCCTGCGGAGGATCTTGACATCAAAGAGACAAACTAGCTAAGTCATAATTAGCCCCAAGCTTGTTTGGTGTAAATTGTAAACAATATATCAAGTTGACTAATTGTAATGAGTCCAAGTAGCAGACACCGAGCCTTGGGGATCGGCGCGCCGTGCCGCCGCATTAGCTCTCGGTGCGGCCCCGGAGAGGGCGGCGGAGCGCGGTGGGTGCGCCGGGGATCCCGGCACTTGAACCCGGCGCTGCGCGGGGACGTCCATCCATCACTGTCGGCCGCGGGCGGCATCAGGTGCCCCGGCTCCTCCGGGTGTGCGCACACGGAGCCGCTCGGCCGCGGGATTTCTCACATTAATCTCCGCGCTTTGGGACGCTCCTCCTGAGGTAAAAAGGTTGAGAGCCACCAGAAGGATGGTCAGGAAAGTCACAGGCTCTGTGCTCACTGTTTTGGGTGATCCAAGCTGTCTTTTGAAACACGGAGCTTTATTAAGGAAAAAAACTGGGCCCCTTCTTTCCTATTCTGTTTTAAAATGTTCGAACACCTTATTGCCGAAGCAGCCAACCTGTGGGAGGCTCACTAAATATTTATTATTTACTGGGAAGAATTTCCTTGTCGTTGTACAAAAGCACTAAGCTGGGTTGGAGAGAGTCAATGCATTTTAACAAGAGACAAAACTCCTTGGAGCAGTAATTTTGCCTGACTGACGCAGGATCCCTGTACTGCCCACCACCCCTGTTTTTCTAAGCTGCAAGTTCAAAGGCTGTGATAGGCAGAGTATGAGAAATGCCACACTGTTTGTTTACATGTGTCTGCTCTGTCACACTATCAACACAATACAGGAATAGATCAAAGATTCCTAATGAGTCGAATTTTTATTATCTCATGGAAATATAGGAAAAAACACATTTATTTTTGTGTATTTTTGCATTTTCTTCATAAAGGAAGAAAAATGAATGCACTTGCAAACCAGCAAGCTCTTAGAGGATAAGATGGTTTTCGGTGAGTTTTTAACAGCCCACCTTTTTCAGAAAGATATTTTTCTCTATTTATTCTCACTAAGAAAAATTTTCCCAGTTCCTCAATAAAATTTACTCTAGTAAGTATATTAGGAATGAAAAAAGGAAAATATTTTGGGGAACAAGGAGCGTGTGAACATTTGATACTGAACTATGGTGTATGGAAGCAATTTAAGAAAACTGCAAAAAAATGTTTCAGAATTCAACTGACATACGCACTGGGGCATAAAATGTCTGTCTGAAAGAATTAAGGAAGGGTTCTGTCATGACTCAGTCACAGCTCTTCCCTCTTCATTGGAAAGCGCAAACATTATTTCTGACTTCCAGGAGCAGTGGGAATGGCTTTTTCTGCCATCCATGCAGGCACCAATCCTGAACAGGTCATCTTAAGATGCAATTCTGAGTAGACTTTCTCCCAAGGCCAGAAAGAAGCACCCATGGAATACTTCCTTACTCTCAAAGAAAAAAAATAGAGATGCTGCATTCAGTCTCGAAAGGACCCATCATGAAAAGGAAAGATTTTTTTCCCTTCCTTTTAAGGTACATTTAGTGCAAGGTTGAGGAAGGTTGATGGTTGCAGCCAGCTGCCTGGGGAAAAGTACACATGGGAGTCTTAATTTGGTTACTCTCCTGAAGGACAGTGGTGTTTGTATTTGGCAAGATGGGTTTGTAAATTATTTGTTGTGCATGTGGCATCTGTTTCAAACTGCATAAAGCAGAATTTCAACTGTATTAAATTATCCTTACCCTGTAAAACCCCTTCTAATCACTCTACATTGTAAATACCTCTCCCCTTTGACCCTTCATTAATCTGATGGTGTTAACTGTTTGTAACTCATTCAAGTGCTCCTGGATTTCTCACAGATTCTTTTAATTCAAACACTGTGGCTAATAATTCCTCATATCACAGTGGCAAGCTTGGGGCTTTGGTGCTTGATGAGATGGAGGAAGCTGCACCTCCCAAAAGCTCTGGAATGACTGGCTTGCGAAGCGAGCAGAGTTTGCAGGCCAGCTCACAAACACCAGGAAAACAAAACACAATCAGTGGTGTCTCCAACTGATACTGTCTGTGTCCCTCAGCCTGTGAAATAAAAAACAGTTTCTCCCAAGTGAGACTCACTGTCCCCTGGAATCTGAAACCCAACTGTGCCAACTTGGCTGGTTTATTTTAGCGCAATGGGAAGAACAGGGAGTCTTTGTCATTATGACAAAGGTAGAATATTTGCTTGTCACCAAATCCTGCCCAAGTATAGAGCTCCACAGACGTCACGCTGTACGTTTCAGTTTGTGACAACAATAATATCCCAGCGCCCCAGGAGAGCTATTCCCCATTTTAAAAGGATATATGATATTAAACAGGGACACACCTGGCACCAGGTCAGAAGGACATCGCTGGCATCAGATACATAGCTCGTGCCTCAGGTTTATCATGGTTCCAATGCTCAATTATATATATATATATATTATACTGATTTGCAGGAACATGTTTTAAAATTATGTACAACTACGTTTCCTGTGCCACAGGATGATAAATAACCTTATCACCCCTGTGCTGAGCTGACGGGTGATCAGGCGGGCTCTGCTGGGCACACACAAGTTGGTGCACTTTGGAATCAGCGTTCAATACCTGTGATACAGAACCTGCTGTTTGACAACAGGGCGTGCTCCCCTGAGGCCAGCCCATGCAAGAGATGCGTAAAGCACTTAAGAAGATTGTTATTCCAAAGGGCCATATCAGCTTACCCTTTTTATTATATTGCTCCCCCCCCCCCCCCCGCGGAAAGCTTGCAGGGATCCAGAAAACTGAGCAATAAAAAGCCACACCTTCATTACACCCACATAGCCTCACTTTGTAAAAGCATCTTTTTTAGTTTGTACCTAACTAGTACCTTTAGTTACCTCAGGAAGGGAGTCAGGTGGTTTCCCTATGGTCAAGGCAGAAAGTTGAAGGAAAAACTTTACATTTTGGCCAACTGCTACTTTAATTGTACCCAGATAAAATTTCATTATACAGTTTGTATCTAAAATACAGTAAGATAGCTGAGCCATGGGTATGTGTATGCAACAGGTTTGGAGGAATAGCATTTGAAGTAAAAGTGTTAATTTGTGGCCCATTAACCACATAATCTGAAATCCGTATTGTACATAACTTGATTTTATCCTGTGGCACAGCTACAATCCCTTGGCTCTTATCTGTCTTGATTCAAAAGGCTCTTCCTGTTTGCTTGGGGCTTTTTATTGTCCATTGGTAACATTATTTAGTGACACAGCTCTTCTACCACATCTTGAGATGATCAGTTATCTCACTGGTTTAAATGACTTTACAGATGATGTGACAATTTTAAATTCTATTACGGTCCTTTGCAAGTGGTCACTGTGGGTACATCTCATTTGCTTTTACCTCTTGGGGGCTCACATTTGCCAGTTTCAGTACTTGTGGTACTTTATCTAAAACATTTTGTGCCTCTTTTTTGAAAATGCAGGGAGTGAAGCTGATATACTGGGACTGAATACTCACATGCATAGATTCTTGAGCTTAAATATATGTAGACTGATGTTCATTTCAGTCTTGGACCCATTCAAGACTTTGAAGTTAAAAGCTATGATAACAAAACAATCAGTGAAGCCATTTTAAGAGGCAACTGAAGATAAGTGAACCATGTGCACTATTTCTTGTAATCACAGGAAATACGATGTGCATCCAATGTAAGTTTAGGTATCATGCTATAGCAGAATGAATCCCACTTTCCATACTTACAAAGTAGTTTAAACATTTCAACAGCTGTAGTCTTTAAATATCCCTTAAAGTTTGTATTTACTCGGGGAATACATGTGTACAGCCCTGCAGTAGGATCTAACTGTGGAACTAGAGAGAAAACGCAGGATGGCAGCACCATTGTTTCCCTACATGCACAAAAGAAGTTTAACTCTGGGGTAATTTTTGTATTAATGCTAAGATCCTAACTTGGCTTTCAAGAGGAGGGAGAAGAACAGAAAAGTTCTTGACTTTTCTCTTTTGGTCCACTACGAATTTTTAGAAAAAACTGATTATGGTAGCTTTCTTGCTTCCTGTAAGTAATTGCTGTAGGATTCTCGGACAAAATTCAAACTGAAATGCTAACGTTTGAATTTTCGTCTCAGTGTTGAGCACAACATTTTGTCACAACCTGTTTTTCTACTCTCTCTTACAGTAATTTTTGTTCTTTTTGTGGTTGGCTGTTTGCCTGGTCTTGGTAGTATATCCTTCAATTTAAATTGACAGCTAAACCTACCAGTACGTATTATCTTCAGGAGACATCACTGCAGGGAAAGAAAGTTTTTATGACAAATTTATTCTCAGATGTATAGTTGTGACAACTGGGTGGTAATTAGTGATCATCAGGCAGGTAAGAGTGGTTCTTTGGCCATGAGTGACATGATCTGTTCAGGCAAGAGAGAATAGTGTTTTTCTGATTAAATATTCTCAAGATTCTGCTATTTCCTCTTGGCACCTCTGTGGTGTGGGAAGCGGTGCTCACACCTTGCTGGCTGCTGGTGCACCCTCCTGTTGTCATCACTTTCTTGGAAAACTCTCGTTCCTCTCAACTTCTGTGATATCTGCTCCCAAAGCAGTTCCTGCAGTTTCTGTGGGGAAACAACTTTTTATCCTTTGGGTTCATCTAAGAACCTACAGAGTAGAAGGAGTTATCACATGTAGGTGTCCCAGTTTGTAGATTTGCTACGTGGTTGGGTGAGAAATGTTTCGTCAATAGCAATTTACTTTGAACCCACCCTTCACTTATTCCAGGGGAAAATGCTAACAAAAATATTTCTTTAAGGAACAGTGACTAGTTGTTACATTTCCAAGTGTTCATAAAATACACAGATGAAGGAAAACACAGTATCTGCTTGGATTGAGATTAAATGTGAAATGATTCTTTTTTTTCCTAGGTCTCAGTCAGATCAGAAAACTAAGCTGACTCCCCTTACACCCCAAGCTCTCAGTGAATCCCTGGTGCAGAACAGAGGTTGGAAGCTTGTGGCCAGTTTTGGAGGCATAATAATTTTAAACCATCTCAGCCCTTTATTTACTGACCTGTATAATGTGCTACCTACTAGTCAGGTATTTGCTACTGCTGTGCTTAAGAGAAAGATCTGGCACTCCTTTAAGCAGATTAAATTTGGTTGTCACTGTTTTGGAGATGCAAAAGTTGTTTTGCCAAAGCAGGTGTCATCTCTTCCTGTTAACTGTACAGTTAACAAGTCCGACACAGCAAGGGGTAAAAGTTGGTTTTCATTACTTGCTTTGTATTGTTTTATATCTTAACATGTAGCTCATTATTAGGCCTTAATTAGACCAGACATCACTTTCTGGTGTCAGCAGGCTTGGGGTGCAGCCTTTTTTTCTGGAATTATCATATCAGTGATACAACCTGTAAAGCAAAGCTTTTGAAGCAGCAGTAAGAGGGATAACTAGGTTTTGGTGAAGGGAGGTTGAAGGAAAATTGTAAGTAAAACAGAAAAATAAAACTGAATTGCCAGTCCTATATATGTCTTAAACATACATCAAAATCTGAATCTGTGTTTATACAACAGGACCAAACTCAGGATTAAAATGTAGATGAATCTCAACCCAAAATCTGTACAGGGCTAGGCAATCATCACCAAGAGCATCTGCGTACTGAGCAAAGAGGAACAGAGAATTCATGTAAACTGAATTCATTCCTCTCTTCATCCTTGAAGGTACGCAGAAGTCTTGGGCAGGTTTTCCATTTTTATGTGTCATGTCCTGGATGGAAGCATGTGCTCTGCAGCACATGTCCATGGCTAGTCTGAGACGTCCGACCTTCATGTGTGTGTTAAATTGGGGAAGAGCTGGAACTGCTGCACACACGCTGTGTCATCAGCCTGTGCATGTGAAACAGCCACTGGTGTGAAATTTGCAATCAGAGCAAGAGGCTCACTCTAAGTGGGGCAGCCTGTGAAGACCTAACAAAGGGCCAGAGTCTCTGCATCCCACCTGGAGAAAATCTCCAAGTGGAGAAAGCAAGTATCTCTGGGAAGCATGGACATTCCTGCTCCTGCTACTGTTTGGGCAAGAATTTCTGTGATCTCACAGTGACAGACTAAAAAGGTGCTGGTTTTTTCAACTAAAATTAGATGTCCAGTTCTACCCTTAGATTGGTAGTGTGCTGCAGCTTCAGGGACTGAAGTTGATGATGCTGATGGCCCCGATCAAACTGTGGAGCTTGATTCTTTAGCTGGGATGCAGACTGCACTGGCTCAAACAAGCTTTTTGAATTTCCCTCCCCCCCACCCCCGCCCCCAGAATAGGTTTTCTGATGAAAAAATAAAAGTATGTAGTCTTTGCTGCATGCTCAATAGACATCTAACTCTTTAATGTTAAATCACCTAAACCAAATAAAATAAAGCTGAGTGCTTGCTCTGTCCTGAACAAACCAAAGAAGGGGCAGGAGAGATTACTTTATTTTTCTTTCACATGACAAATCATAATTATGAGAAGCATTCAGGCAGCAAGATCATGAGTAGCATATATGACTCCATAATAACCTAGAAAAATAAATAAAGGTGGTTGACATCCTGTTCCTTTACGAGGAACTGTGGTGTAGAAGAGAGTGGCATTGTTTTTAGTTTTCATTCCAGTCATTTCGTGAGATATAAAGTTTGTAAGAATGTGGCATGCAGAGGAAGTCACCTTTTATCGAGGGTTTCTTTTTTTTTTGGTTTGCATCTGGAAATTGTGAAATGTGTTCACTGACTTAGCAGTATTCTTTTATGAGTACGTGTGTGAGAGAAGGCACACCTTACTAGGGATTCGTGGCTCTGATGCTCTGAGAAAGTATTAAGAGTAGGTTTTGGTTTACTGTGCTGGACAGAGATAAGCAACATTAAGCTACAAAAAAAAAGAGTAAGAGAAAATATTAAATCATCACAGATCTGGTAATTTTCTGATCATAGGGACTCTCCAGAGGAATATAAATTGAGGGAAAGACTTTCTGTCAAATGTGCTTAACTGTAAAGGCACCACCTTTTCCTGTGGCACATTTACCTGCTGTGAAACTTTTATCTTCAAATTAACAGCAAAACATACCGTTCTTTACTTCTTCTATCCCAATTAAAAATAAAAAAAACCAAAGGTTTTTCAAGGACTGTGCTTTAAAATATCTGCTTTAAATCAATACTCAAAAGTACTTAGTCAGTTTCAACTTTTTCAATACTGGCTTTTACTGCAGATTAAGGAAAGTTCCTGCACTAGTAAATATTAATTAATAAAAGTCGCAATTTCACAGATTTGTCAACAAAGCAAAAAAAAGAATGAATGAATTTTACCAAATGAAAATCCAAAGAATTTGTGCATTTAACTACTCTAGCTTGATTCTAAGCTCTCTTTCCTAAATATATGTTAGGTCATGTTTCCCAAATGTATTCAGCCATGTGATATGTAGTACCAGCTCATTCATATCAGATGAAGTGTGACTGGAAATAAAGCTGGATCTTTTTAAGAAGACACAGTCCTTTGCTCCATATTTCCAAACCAAAATAGCCAAGTTCATTGTATTTTTTCTACATTTCATTACTGCTCTTCTTCCTTCTAAGTGAAGACTAATGTAAAGACAATCACTAAAGAAGCAGCAATCATAATACCCTATACTAACTAAATTCAGACTTACGGCTACCCACAGGAGAAATACATGACAGATCCATTGTTCTGTATTAGCAGGATATTGTCCCAGTATATGAACACATGCAAACTTTGAAGGCTTTGAATATTTAAGGCAAGACACTAGTGGCTCATCCCAGTGGGAACCACAGAAAAGGGGAACCTGATTAAATTTAATGTCATTGTCACTTTTTTTTCCATTGCTAAGAATTATATAGGTAGCCATAGCTACCACACTGTTCAGACACCATGACCACAATATTCTCCCTCAGAGGTTGGCGTCAAGGGCTGAATTATTCACTCCAAGAATGTGATTCATTACTAGATGTGATTCTCTCCGATTAAAAGATTTGTCAGTACATAAAATACATGTACATATTCTAGCAGCTTATTTTAAAATCGCTGTTATGCCCTTGCTAACATCAAAAGATGCCCATTTTTTATTGGTATAACTTAAGTTTGGGGCACATTTGCCCCACTGAGAAAGCTCTGAAGTAACTGAGCAGCTTTTTACTGTTTACTGTACAACAAATTATGAAGTTGAAAACTAAGGCACGAATACGCAGGAGGCTACTTACAGACAATGCAACTAAAGTAAGGATATTTTTAAGCCAGTTTCTTAGAAATGTTTGCCTGCTTGAACTGTCCCCTTATCTATTGTTTATCCTGTCAGATGAAACCTCAAATAAATATTCTGCTTAACTGTGGAAAGCACATAACTCTGTTTCTCCACTGCTGTTTCTGTTGCTAACTCCCAGCTTCCCCGGACTTGCTTCACAGTGCTATTCCTAAGTTGGATAGACTAATTAGACTCATTTCCATCCCAAATAACTTCTGTGAGCATGCCTCATTTACCACTCACTGAGTTACATGAATAAAGAAATGTCTCTATCTGCGAGGATCTGCCCAGTGTAAAATGGCTGGTTCCTCTAGTGTGGGTAGGGAATAACATTTTCTCCTGCATGTGATACTAGCACAGCCCATTTCATGGTTTTTCCTTTATGCCCACAAGGAAAATTGAGATCTAAAATAACTCCCCAGCTCATGGTGCTGACAAAGTTTAACACCCCAGCAATCCTTCCACATGTGTTGATTGCTCTGACTGAAACCCAAAGTTTTGAGGGGAGTTTAGGGATGTGACAGTGCTGAGCACCAGGCGTGCAGGAGCAACTTGATCTCAATGGGGAAGCTGATGACAGGCTAAGTGACAGAGCACCCTATTCTACTCCCCTAATTGTTAGTGTAGGGCAGGATTATCAGGAGGAGCTGGTGGGTGAGCAGAGACTGCTTCACCCTGTGGTTTTCTCAACCCCCTTGGTCTCTTCTCTGAGTCTGTAGGAGCTGCACAGGATGCTTACTGCAGATCCTGCCACATAGCTGCACAGGGCCCACAAAGACAAAATCCTGAGAGCAGAGAGAATAAACAGGGATGCTGAATACTGAATGCTTATAAACCAGTCCATTTGCCAAAGTTGATTTTAATGAATGAATCAAAAAGTTTCTCTTTCTTGTTGTTTTGTTTTGTTTTGTTTTTTAAATTAAACTGTGTTAGTTGCAAAGAGGTGAGTATGCATTTATTATCATTTTCCAGTAGTGATTTTTTTAAAATTAATTGGTCTGTTATGATTTACAGAAGGACTTCATATCCATTATCCTATTTTGAATTCAAGAAAGGGATTTCTGAATAATACTGCTAGTCATTTTTGAGTAGTTAATATTCTAAGTCAACAATAGGTAATTTAACTAATGTAGCTTCTAACTTGCCAGAGGTCTTAAATCAGGTATTCTCTCCTGCAATTAACTCCTTAAAACTAAGGTGCCTACTCACAGCAGACAGCTACTGATCTGAACTAAGATATCAGCAACTGTGTGGCCAGCACGACTAGAGAAGGAATCATCCCCCTGGACTCAGCACTGGTGAGGCTGCACCTCAAATCCTGTGTTCATTTCTGGGCCCCTCACTACAAGAAAGACATTGAAGTGCTGGAGCCTGTCCAGAAAAGGGCAAGGGAGCTGGGGAAAGGTCTGGAGCACAAGTGCTGTGAGGAGTGGCTGAGGGGGGTGGGATTGCTCAGCCTGGAGAAAAAGAGGCTTAGGGGAGACCTCATCACTCACTACAACTTTCTGAGAGGAGGCTGGAGCCAGATGGGGGTTGATCTCTTGTCCCAAGTAACAAGCAAGAGAACAAGAGGAAATGCCCTCAAGTTGTACCAGGGGAGGTTTAGATTGGATATTAGGAAAAAAAAAAAAAAACTTAACAGAAAGGGCTGTGAAGAACAGGAACAGGCTGTATACATAGTAGAAAGTATTGGAGTTACCATCCCTGGAGCTATTTAAAAGCCATGCAGATGTGGTACCTGTGGGTATGGTTTAGTGATGGATATAGCTATGCTGGGTTAATGGTTAGACTCAATGGCCTTAGAAGTCTTTTCCAACCCAAGTGACTCTATGATTCTAAAGATGAAATAGAATTTACTAAGACCATTCCATTTAGTAAGACCACAAGCACCACACAACTTTAGTGTCTTCAGAAAACTGAACCAATGGAACTTCCAATAGCCCTGCCATTTTCTTAGAGGTAACCCAAATCCCAACAGAAAAGCCTGACTTTGTGCCAGCGTGTAGGGGCAGCACTGCCAGCAGCTGTTGATCTCCTGGAGGAGCGTGCAGTCCTGCTGCTGCTCTGGTTGGTCCATCACGAGTGATGGAGCGTGCCCTGCCCCAGGTACTGGCCCACCATCCCCCTCTCCTCCATACAGAGGGATGCTTGCACTCTGGAAGCCTCCCTCAACTACAGAAGCAAGATAATCAGAAAACAAATATTGCCCCAATGTAGTTTTAAGTCAATATTTTGAGCTGCTGCCTGGCCTATTTGATGACAACCAGAGGTTGGAGGTCACCTACCTGTTGATGATGGCAGCAGGAGCACAGGAGGCAGCCAGCATTCTTCCTTGCCACTGTTCAGCTAGGTTTGTTTGCAGATTGAGAATGTCAATCACACAACTCATCCCATTCTCTTCACTGGGAGCTTTCTGCTTGTGCAAAAAGGAAGGACACAGAAAACGCCCAATTCTTCTTAGTGACAACTCCTATTTTAGTCCTTCTGGAAAGCCTTCTGCCTCTCTTGAATATTTGCGAGGGATAACAGTGATAAACCCGGAGGCAGCCTGAACGGGATCAGAATTTGGTGCTAAACATTAAAGCCTCTGCTCACAGCACTGGAGAGAAGGGAAGCTCGGAGGCCATCGGGATAAAGCGTGCGGAAAGCCGGAGCCAGCGCTCTGCTCCGCAAAGGAAGCCTGGCATCTAGTGGACACTAGCTGTTGCATCACTTCTGCCTTTTTGGTTAGTAGGGCTGAAGGCTACCTGAACACCACCCAAACTTGTCCTGACCCTAAGTTCGTGCGCCTGACTGCAAGCTGTAGTCAGTTTTTGTCCCAATTGTGGTTAAAAATTCACGGCTACCCCTAAATCTGGTCAGCTGCCACTTAAAAAGTTGAGCTCTGTTATAAACAGCTCCTTCATGGAACTTGCTTTTGTGACATAAATCCTATTTTCTGTGGGTTTTTCCACCACAATAAATGTAAACGTGTGAAAAAAAAAACCCCAATATTAAAAGATATGTGAGGGAACCATGCTGAATCATGCTCAGAAGGAAAGATGCAAGATACAATATCCATAAAAGTAACTACATGAAGGATTTGCATGATCATTTATACTCAAATGTATTTTTATTAGTTGTTCCAACAGATGCAACCTCCCCTAAACTTCTTTCCTTGCATTCTGAAGGTAATTTGAATGCATATTACCCTCATTGAGTACCAAGTCAACATTTAAATGCATTATCTTTATTTTTCTTTACTTTTCAGTTCTTATTCAGAGTTTATACTAGGCCAAGGGTGAGTATGTGTCACCCCGTGTCACCCTACTTTGAACATATTTGTTCCTTTCACTTAGGGCAGTATTTTTTCTGTACTTATGCTAAGTTGTGTATTACTATGCAATCAGTCCTATTAGAAATAAGAGGATTGGCTTTAAAATAAGGTAGCATGTAACATTAACAGAAGTAGAGAACACAACCCGTATAATAACTATTTTACATTTGTTGATTAAGTAAATTTTTTTACAGAAAGGTGTTCACAGTAGTTTAGAAAAAAAAAACCCTTAAAATTATTAATTTTCTCATAAATAATTCAGTAAGACAACTGATGGACCTAAATCTCTGAAAAAGCCTTAGTAAGAAAAAAAAAAGTTGCATCTTCAAGTTGATTTTGAGCACTTTATAAATGTCGGCGGCAGTTTTCTCCCCCTGGTGGCCAGGAGAATGAGCTTGCTTTGGCTCCTAAATCAGCAACATCCCTGTTACTGCTTTCCCTCCTTACGAGCCTGACGAGGAGATTTCTGTCCCAAATGAAAATCGGTAGTGGACCATTACTTAGCACACAAGTCATTCTTTGCTATTGATAGAAGTGGTGAGAGAATTCTTCAGAGTGGTACTCAAGACATCAATGGAGCAGCAATTGAACTTGTGACATGCCGATGACGGAGCTGCCTTGCTCTGGTAAAAAATTCTGTGAAAATTAGATTGTTTAACCAAATAGTCCCAGAAAAGAGAGGGGCCTAAGAATATGTATTTTATTATTCTTGGTCTTTTTAAAGGAGAGAATGTACTTCAAAATCATTTGTTCGTAAAGCTCAGATAGAAGAGGCAAAAATGTTAATGACTTCATGAGTATTTGAAAACTGAGCTGTCAGCATTCCAGAAAGTTAGAAAATAAGGTGCCACAGTACCTGCTAGGGAATACATAGTAAATAGCTTATGCTATGCAGGCAATATATATTGTGTTTATTTGTGCTTAACGTGCCATGTCAATTAAGAGGCTCATTTGTTTTCATCCCAAAAGGTTTATTCTGTTTTAATTGAAAATGTCAACAAAGCCTTAAAATGTGAAGCAAGTCTTCAGAAACCCTTATTAACCATTCCCCTTGCCCCACCCTACAAAAAGAAGCAAATATAATCAGTTAGAAATGGAAAAAAACTTAAGAGATTAATTTTGTGGGATGTCAAGCTCCTCTTGTGCCGGCTCTCACAGTGAAATAAGGGATCTATTAAAAACGTGGTATGGAACAAACCAGGGACAACACAGTATTTATATGGGGCCATTTCCATTGGTCATATCCACTGCTTTATGGATGGCTCATCAGCTTGATTTCTGAGGTCGGAGATGCATTGGCTGGGTGATCCTGTGTTCTGCTTTGCTGGGATTGCAGGAGGAGAAGAAAAACTGTCCATATCCATGCTGGCCATGGTTGTCTGTCTGTCTTTTTGGTGTTCATCACAAAGTGCGGTTGGCAACAGGGATAACAGAACCCCTGCCCTGGGCAGACCAGTGGATCCCTGAGCTCAGCAACAGCTGCAGTCACTGCCAGAAGCTGGGAAGTCCGTCCGTGCAGCCATGGCCTGTCTTGCCTTTTGTCCCTGAGTTACAGAGGGGCAGAAGCAGCACACAGCTAGAGGCAGTGGCATCTATCTCTAGAACCTGTAGGTTGGTTCTTCATAGCTTGAGATCCAGTTCTTCATTCAGTATTTGCCTCTTCCTTCTTTTTGTTCTTACCTTAAAAGAAGGGGCTGGGAATTTGGGGGGGGGGGGGGGGGAGGGTATTACATCCCTGATAGTCTTGTTACAACCCATATTTTAAATAGACTCAAACACTGTTTTTTCATTTGACATATGTACAAACTGACCAAAGAAAACTGTAATGTGTTAAAATCAACTGCATGGGCTTGTTCATGTGATATTTCTGTCTCATATGGTAAAAATTAATTAAAAGGATTAACTAAGGAAAACTTCCATCTGCACGGCTTTCTGAGTTGTCCCACACTGTTCTTGTTAAAACTGGGTGCTTTAAGAAGACAGATTAGGGAGCTGGGAAAAGCAGACTAAAGAAACAGAGAAAGAGAGAGAAATAATAATTTTTAAAATGTAGTTGGCAGAGGCAGCAGGAGATCATCCAGTTCTTTCTCTGCCTGAAGGCAGGATCAACTATAACTATGTCAGCTTTGACAGATGTTTGCCTAACTGGTTCTTGAAAGTTTCTAATGATGACGAATTCACAATCTCACCAGATGTTACACTGCAGTGTTTAATTATCTCTATGGTCTAAAAGAATTTCTTAAGCCTAATGCAATCTCTACATGTTCTGTTTCTCATGAAGATAGGGGACAGATGTTTGTCTACCTCTTGCAGCGTTTTTATGTGCACTTGCAGACATGTTCTCCTTGGTATTCTCTGCTTTATATTCAGCACATCCCATTTATTAAACTTTTCCTAAAAGAAGAAAATAGAAATTTTTTTCTCAAGAAATGAAAATAAATAGAAGTTTTGTTTGAACTCTCTCCAATTCAGCCACAATCAAACAAGCTGTGTGTCCCAAACTGGACACAATGTTCTTGCCTTCCTGGGCACTGGACACAACAGTTGTGCTCAAAGAAAACAGCGGTCTTGGGGATGTATAGGTTTAGTACAACCAAACATGGCATTTCCACTTTTCATAGTGGTATGACCTGTTATCATTCCCAGTTCTGCTTCTCCAGAAGAAATGGTTATGTAGGCTAATTTTTTTTTCCTAAAAAGCATTTATCTGTATTTATGCCACTCTTTATTTTTTTCCTTTTTGATCCTGTATGGAACAATGATTTTTGCTGTTGAGTAAACATGTAACCATTTTCTAACAATTTCTTTAATTTGCAAAATCACTTTTGATTTTAATCTTAATTTCCGTGCAGGACTTCCAGCATGCTAACATCTCCAGCATGTCTCAGTTTGGTGTAATCTGCATTTGCATCCTTTGTAAATACGAGGATTGGACAAAAGCCACAGAAACATCCCCCCTTGTGATAAATTCTTCTCTACCGACCGCTCACTATTGGGCCACTAATCAGTTCTGGAGTTTGATCTAGATTGTGTTTCTATGGCTAATGGGAATGCCACAGGATATCCCAAGTCATGGATCTGTCATAATGATACACTGCCAAAAGCTTTACTGAAGTCAACATAGATAACATTTGCTGTTTTCTCCGTATTCATGAACCTTCCTGCTCTGCTTCAAAACAAGCTGAATCAGCTTGATATTGCACCTTTTCACAAATCTGTGCTGGCTGTTGCTCCCTAGGTGTGTGTGGGGCAAGGGTGTGGGTGGGTGTGCACTAAGTGATTATAGCTTCTTGGCATTTTATTGGCATAATAGTTCTCTCTCATTAAAAGTGTTTCAAACCTGGTTGTGCCACAGCCTTGAAAGTTATCTTTCACTTTACAGTAAATATAAAATCTCACTACAGAGATAGGATGGGAAATTGTCATCCTTTCCCCAAATGTCTGAAGCTTTTACTGTATGCAAATAGTTAAATGCAACCTAGTAACATTAATCCTTTCTATATCATAATAATATGACAGTGTTGAATTAAATAGCAGTTTAAAAATGTCATGTAAATCCCAGTTTACCTGTGTGACCTTTCTAAGTCCCAAAGCTTTAAGGATAGCTTCTCAATGAGATTTTCAATTTGGAAAGGAGAAGTTAAAAACATTTCTCTAATATCAAGACATGCTTTTAAAAATGAGGCTTATTTTCCTTGAATGCAAAATGAAATGAAGCAAAGCGTATTTGTTCCGATTACAGAAACAGAAATAAAGGAAGGAACTCTGATCCTAGGAGTGGAAGTATACCTGTACTTAATCTTTTTCTGTGTGCATTTACAAAAACAATTACTCCAGCTCTTAAATATCAAGGTTTGATGTAACAAGTTCTAGAATGTTATAAAGAAACCCAAAGAAAGTATGAAAACAGCTCAAAGGATGATTTGAGTTTTTTGTCTTAGAAAAATAACTGGTCTATGTATTTTTAGAATCAGTTAATTTTTTTAACGAGTGCAGGCATGGATTCTTTTAGCACTCTATTTGCAGTAAAATGATGTTTTATAATTTAAAAGCATGAATTAAACAAAATGTGGTATAAAATAACACACAAATGTATGTAATGAAAAATTGTATATGCCTTGCTCCAGTTCCTTTGAGATTCAGAACAGTACACGGACAGAACTCTGCTAGTGTTTATGCACTAATAACATGCTAAATTTTATTTATTTAAGGCCAAATTCTGTTCTTGAAAGATACTCTTTCAGAAGTCCAGCTCAGCCCTTCTCTCCCTCAAAAGTAGCTGGGGACAATGGCTGTATCAGGTTTTATAAATATAATTTGAAAAAACAAAACAAACAAAACCCTGGAAAAATATTTGGTGCAAATATATATTTGCTCCTCTGTATTTATTTATGCAAGCCCCATTATATTGTTTTGGTGAACTATGGGGACAGTTATATGAACGCTGGGCCAAAGAACTTGAATTTCCTGTTCATTTTTACTCTGTCAGTTTCTGTACTACGTGATGTCAAAAATGCAACACTATAGAAGAGTTACAGCAATGTAGCCTCATAGGAGCAAGCCAAAAAGTAAGTATGGAAGCATACACTAGAAATGTATTTGTTTCAAGTGATTCAGGAGAACTAAAATACCTTTTGACCTGCACTTCTGAAGTTATGCTCCTCTCAAAATGATTCATTGAAGCAAAAAAGTGATTTGCAAATAATATTTTCTGACTCAATACAGATTCTAAGTGCTCAGGATATGTAGGATGCCATTAAATCAGAGGTGTTGAGGGATGAGAGATTGGGCAGTAGATGATGATCCTCATACTATCATGAATGGATTAAAGGATCTAAAGATAGCCTGCAGTCCTGTGGTGAACTCTGCATGGGTGATGTGCTGTGGGAGCAGAATGAAATGGGAAACTCCATGATTGTCCCAATGAAACTGGTGTTCCAGCCTTAGGCAGATTTGTCCACAACTCAGCAATATTGTGGATAGTAATATTAATAAAGTAATATTCACCTGAAAGTTAAAACAAAAAACCCCAGCAGAAGTATCATGGATGCATGGTTTCAGACAAGTCACAGCCTTTTTAGAGCTAGCCAGACCTTTGATTGTCTCAGCTTGATTTCTGAGAGAGCATTTGCACAAACAAATGATATGGGTAGCAAGTGCAATGTCTGAAATTCTACACTCAAGTTTTTATCTCTCTTGTGTCATAATCAAAAATATATGAACTCAAAAAAGAGCAACTAACTACTTCAGAGAAACAGAGAAAAATAAACTAAAATGTGTTTACTTTTTAACAAGTTTTTTATATATGCATATATAAATATATATATATATAAATATATAAGAGATACATATATAGAAAGATGTATATATACCATAAGCTCAATATTGAAATAATAATACTGCAAATGAATTATCTCAAATAACCTCAGGTGAGGAAAAAAACCCAGAAATGTTCTAGAATGGTAGTAGCGTAGTAGAATGGTTCATGTTCCTAGGAAACATGAACCACAACTGACAGTTTTAAAGTATCTTCATACACACAAGAAAAGATACTTATATAAAGTAATATCAATATAAAACCTGTCATACTACAAAACTACTCTTTCCCAAAGAGTGGGGTTTTTTAATTGTTTGCTGAGTAGAAAAAAAAACCCTGTCTATGCAATGGAAAGTAAAAAGGAGAAAAAACCCTTTGGTAAAAGAGACGGTTCCAACCTGAGACCTTACTCTGCCATCACTGTGCAGCTCACACAACAGAATAGTTTGGATATTCATATATTTAGGCATGGTGAGGTTGCTACAGCAACATCATGTGCTACGTACAACTCTAGTTGCTTTTTCAGTGGCAACTGAATTCGTTTTACCATTTTAATAGATTTAAAAATTTTTGTTAGGTTTTTTTTTAATTATTATTATTTAGAATCAGGTACAAACCCACTGGCATTTGACAACTGGTCTTTTTGCTCACAATTTGTAACAAAGCAGAAACACTTTTCACCAATCCTATACAATATTTGAGTGCAAGCCCTAACAGAAGTGCTATAAGGCTTTACCTGTCACAGACCCTGTTGATTTTACACTACAGTACAACTTTGGTGGGTTCTCACGAGGTAGCTGAGGTAGACCTTCCCTTGACACAAAGTTGCTTAAAGTGAAAGGGAACAAATGGGTCATGAATTTAAGGAACAATCGTTGAAACAACAGAGACTAGTCAGGAATGGCTGTAGACATATTTTGTCTTGGCTGATTATTTACTAGTGAATAACAATTTTATTGCCTTGCCAATCTGTAAAATGTAACATGAAACGTGACTCTTTTTCTCCCACCAGGTTTTACCTCCTATTATCAAACTCCTAAAACTGAATTTCCTTCTACCAAGGACAATAAAATTCAATTTGTCTTACTTTCTAAATGAGTAATTTTAAACTGATTTTTTTTTTCTTTTGCTTCTTTCAGTGTTCAGGCCATTATAATATATCACTGATCCATAAACCTTCACAAAGTTCTCTGAAGTCCTACATACCATCTGGTATGCTCCTCCATCACTGGCATAGCAGCAAAACTGTGTCTTAAATAATGAGTCAAATGTAACAACTCTAATGTTGCATGTAAAGCAATTCTGTATATAAATAGATTATTTTCAAATTTCTGCTGCCATTCTTAAAAAAAAAATTAAGAAAAAACCACAAAAAAACAAAACCACAAACCCTCACAAATCAGCCTTCAAAACAATAGCAGACAGCAATCTGTCAGTTCTCCAGTAAGCAGGAGCTGTCTAACCAGTGTCATTACCACCTCAAAAAAGACATTTTTCCTGCCTTGCTTGCCAGGAATATACAATAGTTTGTTAACAATACTAATACCTACCAATTACCCAGTCTTTCCAAGTTCGAAGCCCTGTAAAAACTGAAGTAATTTGCTGCAGCATTTTCTAGGTTCATGCTAATTCCTGTAAATGAAATGCCTTTAAAAACTGGCGTGTTTCGGAGTGTTCTATTTAATCCCCTTCGTTTTCACTGTTTTCTTATCTTGAACTTGCTTTTTCTCCCAAGCTGTGGAATTTATGGGTTTTTTATTACTTTTCCCCCAAGACTAATGTTCCTGACTGCCTTGTTGAGTCACAAACACAGACTGACCTGAGTATATGCTCCCTTTTACACTTACTTTCTCCAATTTCATCTTTATTTTCTCAGCTTTTCAAACACTCATTCAGCTTTGCAGCCCCACAGCCTATTTGTGTCTGCACATTTAACAACATTGCTTGACTGTGTCCTCCAAGTCAGTCAAACAACGTGACTTGACATCTATTGTATGCACAGTTTGTTATTCTTTCCTCATGGAAAAAAGTGGTCAAAGTCTTGCCAGAGTCCTTAACCTTTAGATGCTCAATGTGTTGCAATAAGTCAGTGTGAGGCAAGCACATCCGTGGTGCTAACAGCATTACTAATACTTTGCAGTGAAGCTCACAAGCTTTGCCACAGTTATCAGGTCCCAAGAAGGAGCCAAATTCTCTGAGGTAAAGTAAAAGTGTCCTCATGGACCATACTTTTTCCTCCTCTAATCCACGCCCAGCTTTACTTCTGATGTAACTACAATCTTCTTTATTCCCAGTTTTGGGGTAATTTGCCTTTTAAGTGGGTGGAATTTCAAGTCGGTAGGAGTCTGAGCTTGTGCTGACAGGCAAAACTATTCCATTTTCAAACTGACCTGTTCTTTGCATGAAAGCCCTTGATCTCTTGCCTTTTTATATGACAACAGTGAGCCTAGCCCAGGCACTCCTGCTCCAGCACAATTTAGTCCTCCTCAGAGAATAAGCTCCAGGGATAACCTCAGATGATCTCTGAACTGCACTGTTCAGACACCAGCCAGTCTGCAAATCCACCTGTGCCTCGGCATCCACCTCTGGGGGCGAAATCATTCTTCTGTTCCATTTACACTGCCACTTACTTGTATTTGGGATTAGCAGAACGCAGTTTCCAAGAAATTTAAACTCATCTATTATTCAAACTGTAGATTAATATTTGATGTGAAGGCAAGACATCGTCACTGAAGCTTGATTTCCTCCAAATCTTTTTTTTGCTTCTCAGGTGTTTGGCTACTGCAATTTAAAAGTCAAATAACTTTAAGGGTGAAGGGACATCCTGTGAGCCCAGAGCTACAGAGCTGGCACAATGGATGGGTAAGTGGCTTCTTTTTCTGGTCCTCTGTAAGCTAACATAATCTCTCCAGAATGTTTTTCTTAGCTGCTGCACCTGGCCCCCCAGTATAATGCTTATTCATTTCTGCCAGGCCTTGAAGCACTCCATATCACAGCTGGCTGGTATGTGAACAGGCAGACATGTAAAGATAGTTTCAGTACCTCTTTGCCATTTCAACATTTAAGACCACCATTTCAGCCCTGGCAAGGTTCTTTGTGCAACACCAGGTAGCCCCAAGTGCCTTTGCACACCTGGCTGCACGTGCTCTGTGACCATGCATCCACTGAAACCCAGCATGGCAGCAGGTCCTGACCCAAGACAGCAAAAGAAGGTGCTTTCCCACCTATTCTGCCAAAGGATCACAATGCTGGAAACGTGTCAAGGAACCTAAGATGAAAACTGCCTTAAATCCACACCTTTAGGTGGGGAACCACACCTGAAGGACAGGGTGCCTACCATCCAGAGGGACCTGGGCAAGCTTGAGAAGTGAGTCTATGGGAATCTCACAAAATTTGACAAGGCCAAGTGAAAGGTCCTGCACCTGGGTCAGGGCAAGCCCTGGTATCAATGCAGGCTGGGGAATGAACAGATTGAGAGCAGCCCTACTGAGAATGACTCGGGGGTGCTGCTGGGTGAGAGGCTGGACATGATCTGGCAACAGGCACTGACTGCCCAGAAAGCCAAACGTGTCCTGGGCTGCATACAAAGCAGCGTGGGTGGCAGGGAAGGGAGGGGATTCAGCCCCTCTGCTCTGCTCTGGTGAGAGCCCACCTGCAGGGCTGCATCAGCTCTGGTGAGCCCCTAGCACAGGACAGACACAGGCCTGATGGATTGGTCCAGAGGAGGGTAACCAAGATGATCAGAGGGAGGGAGCATATTTCCTATGAGGGAAGGCTGAGAGAATTGGGATTGTTTGACATGGAAGAGGCGGCTTTGGTTGACCTAATCATGGCCTTCCAGTACCAGAAGGGAACCTAAAAGGAAGATGGAGAGAGACTTTTTACAAGAGCATGTAAGTGGACACAGCAAGGGGGAATGGCTCCAAACTTAAAGAAGGTAGGTTTAAATTAGACATTCGGAAGAAATTCTTTACTGTGAGAGTGGTGAGGCACTGCAGCAGGTTGCCTAGAGGAGGAGTGAATGCCCCATCCCACGAAGATCCAAGGCCAGGTTGGATGGGTTTTGAGCAGCCTGGTCTAGTGGAAGGTGTCCTTGCCCACGGCTGGGGTGCTGGAACTAGGCGTCTTTAAGGACCCTTCCAACCCAAACTGTTCTTTGATTATATGACCCCGTATTTTAGGCTTTCAAATCTCCTACTATGCTCTTTACACGGTTGTCCATTCAAACTTTCCAACTTGGAAGTGAGGGGCGGGGTATGAACACGCAATGATTTAGAGCCAAAAACATCATTTGTGTGGAGTCTGCAGCTGGAACCCGCAAATCTGTTTGGTCACGGCGGCAGCCGCCTACAAGCCAGCGCTCCCAGACCCTCAGGGAACCGGCTCCCGGACCCTCAGGGAACCGGCTCCCGCCCCCGAGGGCAGCGCCGCCCTCCGCTCTCCAGGGAAATGGCGCCAAAGCGCACGCGCCCGCGCGCCCCGGCCGGGCGAGACGATTGGCGGAGCGGGGAGCGTGACGTCATCGCCGCGCGCCGGCAGCCCCGCGCCCCGCTCCTGAGGGGAGCGAGCCGTGCTCCCGCTGCCCGGGCCCCATCCCGCCCTCCGCTCTCCTGTACCGGGAGCCGGCCCGGCTCCTGCCGGCCGCCGCCGCTCCCTCCCGCCGCCCCGCTGCGCGACAGGTGCGTGTGGGGCCCGCCGGCCGCCGTGAGATGAGGAGGGGAGGTCGGGGGAGCGCGAGGAAGCGGGAGAGTGGGTGGAAGAGCGGGTGGATGAGCAGGCAGGAGCCTTCCAGCTGCCTGACAGCGTCCCTGGCCTCGCGTTTCTGTGGGAGCGCCGGCCGGTGCCTTCGCCGGTGTTTTCTTATCTGTATTAGACGGACCCTGCCGGCTGTCTCACCCATTCCTGGCTTTTCCCGCAGAAAGGTTAAGAATATGAGCCTCTACAACTTGGACCGGTTCCGCTTCGAGAGGAAGGGGAAGGGCGCGGAGCAGGAGTTGCCGGCCCGGGCGAAGGCAGCCGGCGCTGCTGCCGCGGTCGGTGCCGCTGCCGGGGATGAGGAGGAAGGTGCGGATGGCAGCAGGAGGCCGGACACTCCGGCTTCGGACGTGACGGAGAGAACCGGTGAGTCAGGTGCTTTGCGTGCAGCGTAAGGGCAGCGTAAGTACGTAATTCCTAGAGATAAAATAATTGTCTTTTGGTTCGGTGTTTGTCTTTTTGTTTTGCCCCTTTGCTTGTTTTGTGAATGTGTTTTTCTGTGCACGCGTTTCACAGCAGTTTCCACAAAAGTATCCTCATAGCAATGTGTGCTCTGATTGAACCTGTGCATTTACAGGCAAGTCGGTCACCTTCTGAGATAACTTGGGGTTTTTTTCGATTAATTAAATAACCATCAAATTAAATGTTGAAAGTGTTGTTATGTTTTCCTATTTATGAACTTTATTAACACTCATTTTGGTGGAAATAGGAAGAAATGGCTTTTATTTGTCTGATAGGTGCAACACTGTAGACTTAACCTTTTCAGTAGAGTCCTTGGCTAATGCACTATGGAGCATCACAATTGGGATTGAAAAGAAAGAACAGTTTCTTGCACTTGGGCCTGGTTTTGAAAAGAGCTGAGATGACGTGGTATCAGTTTTCAGAAGCTGACTGTGTTAATGGCTTTGTCATAGTGTTTGTCCTCTTTTGGGGCAGAAGTTTGGGGTTTTCATGGAAATGTCGAAAACTTGATTGTGTTGTGTGTTGGTTTCCTTTGGCTGTGATGGTAGGGATGTGCTGTTCCTGTTGGGATTTGTGGGTTAATACTAATGACTGAAATTCCTGTCAGCTACGTGGTCACATTCACCAATAGGTTTTTCCTGTTACTGAGGGAGTAAGATTTGAAGAACAGACAGGATCTCCTCATGATTACTCAGTACTTCTCACACCTGCCATATACCTTCTGGTGCAGTTGTCAAGTTACGGTGTTATTGGAGAGATCAGACAGACTTTGTGCATTTATTCAGAAATGAAATGACAGTGTCTGTTGGTGTTGTTTAACCACACTGTGTGCACGTGACTTTCCCTTGGTGCAAGGCAGTTTTTCACAACACCTTGTCTGTGTGACAGCAGAGAACCCTTCATGCACAAGGAGTTCCTCACTGAAAGGTGAGCCAAGTCAGAATTACAACAGGTGGATATTTACTCTTCCCTAAATTTTGGTTTAGTGCAGGTTGACTGTTTTTAGTCGATTGGAGTGCTCTTCTGTTTACATTAGAAAATATTAAGCTGTGTTCTCTGTTAAAAATAAAACACATAAACATGGAAGTTGCCAGTCTGGAGTTGAGTAACCTATCCACTTGAAGAGAATGTTTTGGTGACAGGGAGAGCTTTACAGAAGAAGCAGCTGTTAATTCTGGCTTCTGCTTGTGTGTCTTTGTGATGCTTGTATGGAAAAAGGGGCAGTCTGAGGAAGTGAGTGCACTTTGGAACAGGTGTTCCCTTCCTGTTGGTGGTGAATCATTGTCTTGTGCTGTGGAGGAGTTACTGAGTGCAGGGCCCTTCTTGAACTGTGAATGCAGCTGTGCAATAATGAATCGTGCTGCTTGTTCCGTGGCTTATTGGTTTTGGGATTCACTCTATTTTAATATTATATTTCTTCCTTTAGTCTGCCTGTGGGCTTTGTCAATGTAAGCATGTAGCTAGACCATAACTACCAGCAAATTTTAGTGCTTGTTTTTCCAAATGCTGGTTTCCCTTGACTTAAATTCTGCCAGAGTAGGGCTGTGGAGAAGGAATGTAATACCCAATTTAGAGGCATGAGTTTAGATACAGGGTAATAAAAAGAAAGGTGAAGGCCAGCCTAAAAAGATGTAATGCAAGGCTAAGTAGTTGTGAGGAAAACTAGTGGGAGATGATGGGAACTAACAGTGAAACAGGGTAGAGTGCAAGAGCAGGCAAACTACAGCAGGTGTCCAACTGAAATAAGCACCCATGGACACAGATGCTGGTGTAGAACTGGGGCACTAATTAACATTTAAAATTGAGATGTAATTAGTAGTGCTCTGCATATTCATAATGCTTCATCTTTCACAAATATTGAGTGTTTAAAGAAGATCGAGTGGTTTAGTGGCTTTTTGTCCCACTTATTTGCACATCCATGTCGTGTAACCCATTTAAAGAATCGATAACCTTTTAAGAAATGAAATCACATTTTCTACATCTACAGAAGTTAACAAAAAATGAAACACTCAGATTTTGTCTGCGTGATATGAGACACTTAAATGTAACGTAGAAGGCTAGATTTGATGAGCAGATGCCTGTCCTCCTTGTTTCCTCATTACTGTCAGGAGGACAGAATTTTTCTTCAACAGCTTTGTTGTTGTTGTTATGGCTGAATGGTCGTGGAGAAGGCCCAAAGGTGAGTTTATGGCACTGGGTGCTCTCTGCTGCTGACTGCACCAACAAGCCACACTATGCTGTTGTTCTGTACAAGAAGCAGTTTACACCAAGTTCACCAAAAATAACTTGCCCTAATGCTCAGTGAATCATGTGAGGACAACAGTTACTCAGGTTTCTTCTGAAGAATGTTGATTCTTCAGAAGATAAAGTGATTAACAAAATACTGGTAGAAGAAACTGGGGAAAGAAGAGGAGAGTGATCTTTATTTCACTTATACAAACAAAAATGCTTTTAAATAGCTAACTACTTGGGGTTTTGCTCTGTTTTCTTTGGTATCATGCAACCACAGCCTGAATCTAAAAAGAATTTTAAAGTCTGATTTCTTCCTTCTGGAGCACAAATAGTTCAGTATAATTTCTGAGAGATTTCTTCAGATTTCTGTTTTATCAAGTGCCCTGAAATACACATCCAACAAAGTGTGGGATTGTCTAAATGTCATCCATCTTCGAAACATGTAGTCAGATGTTGTCTATTGTGTCATGAGCCATTATCTTTTTAGCTATTTTCTTTAGTTTTGTTTTCCCAGAGCAAACTAATATTGGCAGATTGTTCTCTACCCCATCTATGTCTGTAGGTCATAGAGGCTTCTTGTTCCTTTGTGTTGAACATGTGTCCCTTATGCTTTAATAAGCAGTTTGTGGTGTGCTGGCCACAAGAGTTGGTCGTCTTTGCGCTCTTGTCTGTGTTCAAAACTACACAGACCTGCAGTGACTCTGCAGCCAGGTTGCAGGGAATAATTCTGAACTGCATTTACTGAGGGAGAGAAACCAACTCTGGGAACAGTTACCAAATTATGTATCGTAGGTATCTCTAAAAAGAGTTGGAAAAATACACTGGAGTGGCTTACTACAGTTTGTCATGCAATTTAATGTTATTTACTGAATAGTTCTGTATCTCTTAATCTGTTAAGGAAACAGTGAAGCATCTTAATTTTAATTTAGGTGTTTTTAGTTATGTAAATAGCTGGATGTACTAAGATAATGAAATTATTCTACGCAGATGTAGAAATGGAGCAGAACTCTATCAGAACAGCACAAATTAGAATAATTACCAACATGAGTTTTGAAATGAGGCTTGTATTCAGTCTCAAAAAACATGCTCACAAAGCTTCCAGAAAGAATTGAAATAAAAGTTGCAAAATAAATTAAGCTACAATATATAAGCCTGTTATTGATGGCTGATTTTGTTTTGTACTGTTTGAATATGTATCCTAAATGACTACACTTTGAGATTATAGTGCTCAGGCCTCACTTGCACTGGGATTGCTCTTTTTTGTTCTGTTGTCATTTTCTTTAGGATCTGAGGAAGTTCTGTCTTTTGCTTATGTCTTGGTTCATAGAGTGTCATTCCACTTAGAGTATTTCTTGAAAAAAGTGTTGACTGCAGATCCTAGTGAAGTTTTCTAAGGGTTCATGGACAGTTATGTTGAAGTAATCATCATTTTTAAAGGGCTGCTTTAAGAAGTACTTTAGAGTAATACTGACATTTAGGATTATTTTAGCTAGTGGAAAAGACTTTCCTTGAAAAAGGCAATACTTATTACCTTGTAGACTTGAGCAGCATGTGCTTGATACTGCTTTCCAAAACTGGGTGGGAGTAATTTTCTATTTGACAATGCTTGTTGGACAATGTTAGTAAATGTGCTAAGCCTCTTAAGTAGTACCTCATTTTTTGCTTTGGTTTTACCTTTGTTTTCACTTAGGAGAGGAGGAGCTGGCTCTCTCGGAGTGTGGTATATAGTTTGTGTAGGAGGTTTTGTTTGGAATTATAGGGCAGTGTATTTTCTTTTTATGATAGCAAAAATTGGTTGTTGTTGCATTTTGGTGTTGGTGTTAATGTGTGTATGTAGGGATGCTTATGAGTGCTCCTGTTTCTGTCCTCAGTGTCAAATACTGGTCTTATGATTGCAGGCATTCCTTAATAGTTCTTTTGAATTGCCTGTAATCAGAAAATTCTGCCTCCAACAATTACATGTTGTGGCAATAACTTTAATCTGTTACTACTCTACGAGGTTAAAGTTTGCTCTAAATATGAGGACTCCTTATTACATGTGTGATTTCTGCTTCCTCCCACTTAGTAGGGGACTCTTCTGTGGAATAGGTGGAGGAAGGGAAGATGACTGGGCTTTTTTTTTGAGAGGGAGGATGCTTTTTTTTCCACATAACTCAGCATTTTATAAGTATGGGAGTTAGGAGCTGTCATGAAGACTGGACAGCAATTACCAAATAAAAATAAAATGAGAAATCGCTAAGTGCAACAGTAAATACTCTTTATTTAAATATAAACTTTGTCTAAGGTTTATACTGTAAAGAATAAAATGACTTTTAAAACCATCATATTTTTGTAAAATTTCCTTGTGTTCTTTTTTAAAATTCAGCAAGGATGCCTCTTAGCATAGTTGTCATGAGTACCTGTCATTTCCATGGCATGCTGCTTGCAAGGGGAATATGTTTGGAATTGAGTCTAACCTGCAAAGCAAAGATCCATGAAAACATCCTTGATCCATTCTGTTAATTCAGTATAGATGTGAAGTTCTCATGTTTCTTACAGACCTGTTTTTATATGAAATCATGGGGTTTTTAATGCATTTTGTATTTCCATCCTATTGTGATGGCCCTTGCCCTGATAACCCAACTTCATAATGTTCCCAAAGGTCTCTTTTGCTCCTCTCCTGTGTTCATCTAAAATTCCGCTGAAGCAGCTGCATCAAGCACAATACATCTTCCTAAGATGGACAGATAGAAGAAAGTACTGCTCAGGAAGCTTCAACTGCCAACATGTTGGTCTTGGATGCAGGGAGGTCTGTCTTGGAATAGTGTCCTACTGCTTCAGAACTAATAGTTTTTAGGCATTCCTAAGTTTGCATGTGTATGGGCTTTTCAAAATAAGATTCATTTGCAAACTTAGACTTATGCCTCTTCTAAAAATCATTATCATAATCCTGTATTGTGTTTTGAAAGTGATAGAAAAGGTTTAGATTTTGATAACTCAGCTAAAATTGGATCTTTTATCACAGATGAAGGAATTCGATGCCATGTAGCTCCTTTCTGCATTTGACTATCAGATGAGTTTATTCTAGCTTCATCTGTGTCTACTGTCTGCTGGCAAATCAGCTTTGCAAACTGATGTTACACTCTGGTAATTCGACTCAGCAAGTTTCTGCATTAGGGAATGGAGGCAGAAGAAACTACTTTTACTTTCAGCCAAAGTTTTGGTTCCAGAGTTAGCAGCACCACTGACGCTTGATTCACAGGCATGAGTTTTAAGAAAGGATGGATGTGTTAGAGGGGACAGGATGCCTGTGATGCTTTCTTTGTGTTATGAGAATTTAAGATCTTTTTCTATGGGGACTTCCACTGACGGTAGTATCTCTAAAGCACAACTGTCCCAGGAGTTTGTGGCTGACTCTCCTGCCTCTTATCCTGGATTTTTTCTGTGTCAGGTCATCTTGTTGAGGGATCCATTCAGTGCAGGTAGCTCAGTGTGTGGCTGCAGGTTGAGCTCTGGGTGGCACTGCTGACCCCTTGCGCAAAGGTCCCAGGTATACCCATGGGCCAGCCAGGGGAGTGGCCACTCCAGATTTTCCTGCACTTAGACTGTGAGGGTGTAAAAGCCCAGGTTTTTTTGTTTGGGATTGCTCCTCAGAGGCACCAGTTTGAGCTGTGATTTTGTTATTGCACCATGATTAAATGATGTAGGGAATCTGGACATCTGAGACTGCTCTGGGAAACCCAATGTGAATCTGTGAGTGTGGGATCTGTAGCTGCAAAGGAGTCTCGGTTCCAGCTCAGGTGCTGCCAGAGTGGCTCCTGGGTGGTTGGACAGGGAAGTTTCTTTAACAACCTGAAGTCTTAATGCTCTTTTGTACTGTCATTGAACCCTTGTTGATGTTTCTTCATGGACACTGAGTTGCATTCACCTCCATCCCTTTAACCACTATTAAGCTCCATTTTAAAGTTGTTGGGTTTTTTTTCTGTAGCGTCCTCTGTAACATTTGGCACCATATTTTTTAGTGTATTGGGTGCCTTTACCTTTCAAAGCCTGTGCAGATTCATGTGTCAGCAAATAACTTCTAGGGTTTATCTTTTTTCCCCCGTTCATTTAGTGTTGCCACAGTGAGTTATTTTGAATTTCTTTTCCACAAGATTTCTTTCACACAGAAAATGCTCTCTGCAGCTGTCGTGTTCTCTGCTCTGTGCATCAGTTTTTCTCTCTTCATAGAGAAAAGAGAGAAATATGCCTATGTTTCTATCCATGTGTATCTATCAGCCTGGAAGTAGTTCGGAGGACTTTACTTATTATTCATTTATCTAAAAATAAGTATTTATTTATTTATTTGTAAGTAGTTATTAACTTAAAATGCATATTTTCTTCAACTTTGTAGTATAAAAATTGTTTGATTGATGTAAGAGGGCTGTAGATCCTCTGCCAGGTAAGTGTCCACCTTAAGGAATATGGCTTACAGGAATTTTCTATGCATGAGAATGTGAGTTCTGTTTAAGTGGCTGTTGTGTCTCTGAAAGAAATCACAGCTACTTGATGCTCTAAGTTCAAATAAATATTTGAAGTGTTAAGTCATTGTCTCCTCTTTTTTCTTCCATTGAAATGGCTTGCACAGAGTGTTCCACCATCCCAGAAACTCCTGAAGCTCAGAGGACAAGGAAAGAGTCTTACTTCAAGCGCCATCGAGGGGTGCAGTTCTTTGATGTGTCCGACAGTGAGGACGAGGAGCCAAGAGACGCCGGCGCTGCCAAAGAAACGCGGGCTGCGAGGAGAGAGGTGGCCCTAATGTACGCTTTGAGCCGCTCCCTGTCCTGTCCCTGTGCCCTCCTGGGCTGCTCTCAGCTGAAACACTGAAGTAAAATCAGAGCCTGCCTTGGCTTCTGCTTTACTCCTTTGGGATTCAGCTGCTCCTAACTAAACTTTACTGGTTTTACAGGGGAAGGGGTATCCAGCTAAAACATTTTCTCAGAGGAAGGAGTTCTGTGATGTTGAAATGTGTGATTTTGTTCATTTACAGATTTGTGCCTTTGCCTTTCTGAAATGCTTTTAGTGCAACTTGAAAACGTTACTGTAAAACACTTGCTTTACTAATTTTAAGCTGTTGGAGTTGATTTTTTTTGTATATGCAGCTATATTTGACAGGGAAGCAAATAGAGCTTCAGTGTGTAGGATGAGTACTGAGGTAAACTTAAGTATAAGTTGCACAATGTGTTTCCTATGCATAGTGAAAACTATTTCATTCCTAAGTGATTTGGAAATTTATAATTTTGAATGTGCTCGGAGGGAAGAGTCACTGTGCAGGAGTCACGTGTGTGTGTGCTAAAAAGGCAGCGTTGAGAGAACAGGTAGGACAAGATGTAGATAGACATCTGCAGCCATTTGGAACAGTTTAAAGGAGCTCCTACTAGTTATATGTCTGTGAGGTCATTGTGCCCTCTAGATGTTCTTGTGCTAAGCAAAAATAAGATGGCTTAACCTGCTTTTTTGATAGTCTAGTTGAATTAATGGGCAGAAAACTTTTGTGGGAATTGAAGCCTTAACAGGTGTAGTCTCTTGTCAGGTTTGCAGTCATACACAGGGCATGGAGTTACTGGGGGTTTAGAGCAGAAGTGAAATAATGCATTTTCCTGCTGCTGTTACCTGAAATTCTGATGTTTGGTGTTGTTTGGGGTTTTTTTTTTAGTTTCAACTTAAGTTTCTACGTAAGGCAGCTACTTGAAAAGGAGAAGAAAAAAATCTAGCATTTACAAGTGAGCTTCTGCTTCTGCCTGTGATTTAAGTTGTATATTGTGCAAGGAGACAGAGGTGGCCAGCTGGTTGCATTCATTAAATTGGCTTGTATGCAGTGCTGTGTAAATGTAGTTACTGTGCTTCTAGGATCAATCCCACCTGGAAGCAGTTCAAGTGGTTTTGTACCATGTGCAGCTGATGCTGATAAGGCATGCAGGATGCAACTTGCAGGGCTACTGCTTGCTATTCCTATACTGTGTTGTGATTGGTGGGAGTTACAGGTGGACAGCAAGGTGACTCCTGGTGGAACTGATGAACATGAACATCTCTTGTACTCCTCAGCATTCCCATGTAGCCACCAGGCACCTCAGTGCCTGACACTTTGTCGCAGTGTGCTGGCTCCGATGCTGATTGAGGTGTACAGATCCTAGGGAGCTGTTCTGGTCGAGCTAACAAACAAATGGAGAGCATGGCAGGAGTTAGCTGGGATCTGTTCAGACTTAGGAGCTCTGGCTTGTGCTGAATTCTGGCTTTGTGTAAAATCAGTCAATTCATTGTGCATTTTAGTGCATGTGTTACCTAGTTTGGGGGGTTTGTGGGGTTTTTTGGGGTGTTTACTTCCTTTTTGCAGAGTATCCTAGCTTCCCTTGTTCTGAACAAGGTACAGAACAGAAAGCGCAAAGTTCAGAGTAGAAAACCCATCTTCCCTAACGAAAGCGTGCCACAGGTTTTGCTGCTAGAAAGTCACTGTCTGGACTCCGTTGGAAAAAAGTAGAATCTAACACATACAAGTTGATTCAGTGTTACTGAATGCATCTAAATGCATTTTGTGGAATCCTGTTGGTTTTCATTTACAGTAATGTTCTGGTAGAGTAAAACATTCATAAGCAAAAATAAGTGTTAATTCTTTTTTTCTTCCCCCATATACTGTAGCTCTGAACCGTCTGATGATGATGACCAGCCTGAAAAGGAAATGCCTGAGCTGGCACTTGTAAATGGTGGGAAGCAGCAGCCAGCTATCAAAGAGGATGTAGAAGAAGATACCAGAGACTCAAAGCTGCAAACAATGAAGGAACATTTTCCCCAAAGAAGTGACCAAGAGTTATTAAAAGTAATAATGCTCAGTTCTTTCATTTATTTTGACGATTATTTTATAGGCAGTTTTTCTAAGCTTCTGACTTGGTTACAGGGTACACTCTTGTAGTGAGTTAATGCTGTGTAGATGCCAGGTGCCCACTAAAGTTGCTCTGTCACTCTGCTTCTCAGCTGGATATGGATCATGATAAAGACGTGGAGAGATCGCTCACCAGTTGCTGTCATGGGCAAAACACACTCAACTTACGGAAAAGATTTAATTTATTACCAGTCAGATCAGAGTAGGGTAATGAGAAGTCAACCCAATTCTTAAAACAACTTCCCTCCACCCCTCCCTTATTTTGGGATATAACTGTATTTGTGATTTTTCTCTATCTCCTTCCCCCCCCCCCCCCCCACCAGCAGTGCCTGGGTATGGGATATATGAGGACTGCAGTCAGTTCATCAGCCCTCAGCACGAGTACTCCTCACATCCTTCCTTTGTTCCATAGTTGGATCCCTTTCCATGGTGTGCAGTCCCTTTAGGAACAAGCTGCTCCATTGTGGGTCCCTTCCACAGGGTCACCAGTCCTGCCAGCAAACCTGCTCCAGTGTGGGCCCTTATCTCTCTATGGGTCCTGCCAGGACCCTGCTTTCAGGGGGACTTCCCGCAATGTCACAGCCTCCTTTGAACATTGATCTGCTCTGCTGTCCTCCATGGGCTGCAGGTGGATCTCTGCTCCACCTTGGACCTCCTTGGACTGCAGGGGCACAGCTCCCTCACCATGGGCTTCACCATGGCCTGCAGGGGAATCTCTGCTCCAGCAGCTGGAGCACTTCCAGCCCCACCTTCACTGATCTTGGTGTCTGCAGGGCTGTTGTTCTCTCATGAATTCCCCTTCCTCTCTCCTGCTGAAGCTGTGTTGTTCCTCCCCTTTTCCCTACCCTCCTTCCTTCTTAACTGACGCTTCCCCTGTCACTGGTAGACTTGGCCTTGGCCAGCAGCAGGACTGTCTTGGAGCTGACTGGCACTGGCTCTCTTGGATGTGAGGAAGCTTCTGGTGGCTTCTCACAGAAGCCACCTGTGTAGCCCCTGCCACTGTCAAACCTGGCCATGCCAGCACAGTGCAGCTCTTAAGTGTTGTTTTGTTAATAGCAAATGGGTGAGAGTAACATTTTAGGGGAAGTATAGCTGTGTATCATTTCCACGTACGTGGGAACTTGGATATCTATAAAAACAAATATATAGACACACACTTCAAATAAACACCTTTAGGTAGGTTCAACAACAGTGAACTCCAGTGTATGGAAAATTTTTCAAGTATTTCTTTGTTGTGACATTCAAGCTTAATTATGGCTGTCTCAGTTGGTAACTGTTGGCAACTGCTGTTGTTGGGATGAGCTAACTGATGAAATGCAGAATGAGTGAAATCACTGCCATCTTCCAGTAGATGAAACGCTGTGCAGGTTTGCGTTTATGGCATTTGTCATGCAAAGACTTCAGCACTTCCACTGAGGCAAAGGGTGGGTTTGAACTTACTGTAATGTATTCTGATTATGCTGACGTGTGAACGTGAGAGCTCTTGGCCATTGTCCTGTGTACAATACAAATGTACAGGTAACTCCTTGCAAGTGAGGTATGGTAGCTCATTACAGTAAAATACCTTCAGTACAGTACAAGGTGTTTTTAGCAAGGTTGCTTTTCAATGCTAATATGTAACTAGGTTTTCACTAGCTGTAATTTATAAAGCTGAATCCGTTTAAATTAATCTGTAAAGCTTCCTGGTTGTTGAAACGGCATTGAAGAAATACAGACCTTTTCCTGGTGCTCCTTGCTGGGTGTTTTGTTTTCCAGTGGATCAAGCTTTATGCTTAGGCTCCCTTTATTTTGGGAAGAACAAATTACAAGTAGCAATTTCTGAATTTTTCTCTTGAACATTGTAATTAAAATTTGTTGTGTATGTAAAGAATGTATCTCTTTCAGTTTTTGGCTGCGTAGAATATTTTTGATTCAAAGACTGATAGAAGTTCATTGTAGCTTAGTAACTTGCTAGAAATGCTATGTGTTGTGTCTAACTGCTGCTTTGTGACTTATCTACTGAGCAGCATGTGAAGCTCATGGTGTTTGTTTTCAGGAGAATGCAAGACAGCTCCTGTATCAGCAGAATTTTGTAGAAAATGGAGGCTGTGCAGAATTTTTTCTGCAGTTACATCGCTGCAGCATTTTTGAAGGAGGGCAGAAGAATATCAGGCAATTTGTTCCTTCATGAAGGATCTGGTGCAGGCTGTGCTGACAAACTTGGCACAACTGATGAAGGCTATTAAGGAAAAAAATCATGAGCCTTTTAAAAAGGAAATTGTACCATTGTAGCAAAATTGTTAGATGCTGTTTCCAAATGTGAACTGATACTTGGGAATGAGGATTCCTCATAACTTCATTTTTTGTGCGGTTTTTTCTTATTTGTAACATTTAGGCCATTTGCTTCTGTTGCTCTTACCACACTTGAAGAAATCCTTCTAAGAGTCTCAACATGCAGTTTGTAAAACAGATCTATGTTGAGATTACATGTGGATGGAGAAGCAATCTAGGACTGCAAGGATGTATTGATAAACCTTCAGGCATGTGATGCATTTCATCCACTTAGAGGAAATGGACCAGTACATTACAGTAGTATTCAGACACTTTGAGTTAGTAAATTAGGTAGTTTTATTATGTTGTTTTGTGATAGTAGCATTGAATAGTCTTTGAAAAAAAGCTTCTTAGTTAATATGCAGGGTATGTTTATGAAGTAGGGAAAAAAGCGATAATAAATGACATTGTATTCAAAATGTTTCCAGTATGTGTTTTAAAGTGTTCCTAAATACAGCTTATGTGATCAGTCCAGGTAATTTGATACCTCTTGGTTTTGCTCTTAGATTTTATAATACATGTGTATTTGGGATTTTTTTTCAGTCACAGCTGATCCAGCATTGTCTTCCTCTGTTCAGCTAGATTAAATTTCTACACTTAGCAGTTGCCTTTTTTTTTTGTTTTGCAGCTGATAGAATCAGCATGCACAATGGATGAAGCAATAGCTGCTGGTTTGAAGCTCAATAAAGGTATGTTTAACAAAAAAACTCCACTGAACAAAAAAACACCAAACTTTAGAAGCTGTAGCTAATTCAATGAAATTGGTTGGGAGTAAAAAGTGGTAAAGCTTCTGCTAAAAGTCACAGTGTTGTTTGTTTATTGTAATAACACAAAACTGAATTTACAGGCTTTGCAGGGAGAAGGATGAAAAGAGGATGTGGACCAAAAATCTGTAAATAAAACTCGAAAGGGGAATTTGTTCTGTGAAGCTCAGGACTGCTTTGCCTGTGGGTTCTTAAATGGTTCTGTTCTTGCTGGTTCCTTCTTTGTTCAGAACTTGAGGCAAATAGTAAAGGGTTGGCAGAAGTAATTCTAAGTGTTCCAGGTGAGCAGTCTGGTAGTATGGAAGAAATATACTGGGTATGTAGTCATTAATAAGTAGCTACTGTTTGTATCAAAGCCTATCACAGTTTTTTGTTCAGGCTGTTTTCAAGACCTGCTTGTAATTCTGAATAAGAACTGTTAGTCTTAAACACTAGACAGGTCCCTCTGGTTCTCTAGCAAAATGTAACTCAAACCATGCTTTTGAATCCTCTGAGCTTGTTTAGGGGTGTCTGTTCTGCATCTCAATTTATGCAGTCTCATACTGTTACCGAAACAAGAAAGCGAAACAAAAAACCCAACACATTTTGTGGGAGTGTGCTGTAAGTGTTAGATGTGTAAGAGGGTCATAATTCTTGGTTGACATCACCCAAGTCCGTGGTTAAGTCTTGTCTTATATTTTTGATTTGTTGGAGCTGGTCAGGGAGGAGTGGAATGCTGATATTATAGAAAGCAGATCAACCATCTGTTTATAGTTCAGTTGTCCAAGGTTTTCCTGAGGGATCTTCATGGAAATGATGGAAAAAGCTATTTATGATCACTCCTGATTATTTAGTTGTTCTGAGTAGTTCATGCATCTTTGTGCAGGATCCTATGGATCTGGAGCAACATGTTTAGGACAAAGTGTTCGCTGAGGGAGAACTGTTATTTTTGAAGTACTCTTGTTTTTAAAGTACAAATTTTTTTGCTTATTTAATTCCCCTTGTTGTACTTACTGTATTTTCATTTTCTTATTTTCAAATAAAAGTGCAAAGATTTTTAACAATTTCCAATAAGCTTTAAGAACATTCAGGGTAATTTGAGTGAAGGGTTTGTGTTGAGCTTTTGTGTTTTGTGTTGTTTGATGGTGTTTTATTAATCAACCAAACCATTTTGAGTTTGTCTCTGTGTGCATGGTCAGGTTCTATAGATGGAAATTCTTGGATACTGTCAATGGGAAACAAGGCTTGCATGTTTTGAGAAATACAGTGAGTGCTGCTGTTCCTGGAAGACAGATTGCTTTTCAAGGGTTTTTATAAATATTAATCCAATTTAAGCTACTATATATCCTTTAACTCTGTTGCAGTGCACAGTGTTTGAACTAAATCACTTTGATTTCTGGTATGTAGGCCTGCCTTTTGGCCATTTTTGTGTTGATTTAAGAATGTTGTTTTGCATCCTTTTCATATGAGCCAGTCTTCCTGGCAGGAAAATTCTCAATAATCACAGCTGTTGTATAAAATATTTAGTTAGGAGTAAGCATGCCTGACAGTAATGGTATAAATCACCTCATTTTGGACACATTTTTTGAAAATGGAGACATTACTGAACATCTGCTTTAACTGTGTCAATTTCAGATATGCTTTACTTGTTGTGAAATGTTGACTGTGTGAGAGGTCAAGGCAAGACACAGTTTTGTGAAGCACAGCTTTGTGGAGAAAGTGTGACCACAATATCCTTGAGTTTTTCTGTCCGTTCAAAAGGACAAAAAACTTGTGTTTATAGCTTGGTTTCAATAGTTGTCTAGAGCTAAAATGAGGAACAGTGCAGTTCTTTTAAAGGTACAGAGATCAGATGTGACACATTGAAAATATGTGTCTAAGATGGGAAGTTGTAGCAATACCTGGTGTTTGTGATTTGTTTTTGGTGTTGTTTTCTGTGCATCTTGAGAACCATGAAAGTGGTGGGTGTGCTTCTGAGCTGAAGCCTCATGTAAATCTGTCTGGTATTCACTGCTTTTTGAGCAGTCAGAAATTACTGTTTTCTTTTATCTTGAGGAAAGTCACAGTAATAAATAGGGGGGTTTTTTGGGGTTTTTTGGGTTTTTTTTTTGGTTTTGGGGGTTTTTGGGGTTTTTTGGGATTTTTGGGGTTTTGGGGGTTTTTTGGGATTTTTTGGGTTTTTTGGGGTGTTTTGGGTTTTTTTGGGTTTTTTGGGTTTTTTGGGGTTTTTTTGTTAGAGGTAGCAGCAAGTAACAGAGTGTCTTGGACACAGAGGAAATAATTACAGATGCTCCTCTAAAGTCTGAGACCTTGGAGCTGCTTTTCTTATTGCACATTAGTTAGAAAATTTATGGGGAGAACAAGGATTCCTCTGGAAGGCCTGGTGTGCCCTGCCTACACTCCAAGGGTTATTCCTGTCTAACAGTGAGAGTTTCTTCATCCCTTCAGCCGTATACTCCCTTAACACAGGAAGGAAAAATTAAGTGTACTTTTCAAATTGGATGTCTTCAGTAAGTTGGGGGGTTTTTTGTCATTTGCAAATGTGGTGGGTTTCTAAAGACCACAGGTTGACTTTTAAATAATTCTGTGTTTATAGGTTCCTGAGACTATGATTTTCCAGATCCTTTGTTTCAGTTCAATTGCCTCTAAAATTGCTCATGATGGGGTATCCTTCAAAGGCTATTGAGTGCTCAGCCCATGATCTAAAAGCAGGAAAATCTTTGAAATACTCTTATATCCAGCCCATGTATTTTTTTAGGGTAAAGAAGTTTGCTGGGTCACTGTTCACATTTAGAATTATCCATCCTGAGTACAATGTTAATTGAGCTTAAGAAATAATAACAGGAGGGCTCCAATGACTTACAGTGCTTGACCCAGCAGCAGCCTGGCTGCTCCTAGTTTGGATATCAGGACAACCCACATTTCTCAAACTTAAGCTAGTAGCAGGCATTTTCCTGGCAATATTGCTTGAATTAGGTCTTGGGCAGAAAGGTCAAGGTCTGAATGGTGAAGGAGAGCCGCCACTGGCACATTCTCTGGATGCTTTGAACGGTGCCTCTTGTATTTACTGTGGCCTTCCAGTACAAGAAGGATGAAGAGGGACTATATTCAAGAGCATGTAATGTTAGAAAAATGGGGAATGGCTTCAAACTGAGAGGGTAGGTTTAGACAGAAATCAGGAAGAAATTCTTTGTTGTGAGAGTGGGGAGGGCACTTGACCAGGTTGCCTAGAGAAGCTGTGGATGCGCCATCTTTGGAAGTGTTGAAGGCCAGGTTGGATGGGGCTCTGAGCAACCTGATCTAGTGAAAGGTGTCCCTGACTACAACAGGGGTTTGGAACCAAGTGATCTTTAGTGTCCCTTCCAACCCAAAAAATTCTATGATTCTATGATATTTTTACCTAAATATATATAAATACATAGACTTTGAAAAAAATCTTAACAATATTTTCTGGTGTCTCTCACTGTATCCTTAGGATATAGTATAAGGAAGAGTTGCTAGTACTTAACTGTTCTTTGGGATGCTTTAATAGTTTATTTTTTACAATATTTATATACCACTTCTCTGATGAAGTCAGAGTGAATGACTATAGCAGAAAATTTATTTGGCAGTATTTCCACACAAAGTGTCTTCTTGTACAAAAGTTTGGCTACTTAATGTTCCAGAGTTAAAACTATTTTGATCATCCAGACAGTCTTCTGGATGGGAAAGCAAATGTACTTTTTGTGTGTGTGTGAGTGTGCTTATTCACTGGTCTCCCAGGGCAGGCTGGGAGGAGAGGTTGGCCAAAGCTCTGCAGGCACTTACTGCTCTAGAGAAGTTTTAACTTTCTGTACTATTTCAGATCATGGACTAGGAATGTTCACAATAATTTGTTCTGGTAATGCTGCTTCAAGCCAAGCTGGTGTGCAGAAATACTGGTAATGTGCTCTTGCCTTCATGGGCTGTGCACAGCAGCAGGCTGGAAGTGCACCTGGCTGGGCAGGCCTTAATGCTGAGATGATAATCTCTTGATAATCGCCAGGGCCCAAAGATAGTCAGAAAGTTGTGGCTCATGTGGACTATTTGTAACTGATAAGGTTATCACAGACTTAATATGCATAGTTTTCTTTGAAAAGTCTGGATTTAATGTTGAAAAGCATTTGGTAACTGCTCTGGTGTGCACCTGAGCCAGAAATCACTCATCAGCACATCCAGATTGGCAGTGATGTACATATTCCAACACACAGATGGGCTTCAGCCTGGAAGAAATAGCAGCTTGAATAAAACCAGACGCAGATACACCTTTGTGCAACTTGTGTGTAATAACATGTGGCAATTATTAAAAAAGAAGAGTAAAATGCTATTTCAGTTGTTATATGTGAGAGGTAATTACTTGATTAATTGCCAGACTGCTGAAGATAACTTAGAGGTAAATAAACATGTACCTTCAAGCAGCTGCTTTGCTTCCAAGTTTCAGTGTGTCTGTGGTCTGTAGTAGGAAACTGTTAGGGAGACTGGTAAACATTGTGCAGGTAATGAGTAGCTTCTACATTGTTGTAGTAATTAAAATACCATACTGTTTGGGGGTGAACTTAATGAAAGGAACTAATTCTTCTTTTCTATCTCAATTCTTTTTGAAGCTGCCTCTGGTAAAAGAAAACTGAGAGATTCTCCCACAGATTGCAAAACTGAAAATGAGCAAGTTGCTAAAAAGTCAAAAGCTAGTTACGTAAGTACTGTGCTTTTCTCTTTGTGCATTGTAAAATAAATGGAATTACCTGACTTGGTCAGTGACACTGGTGTGTTTTATCAGAAAATTGAGTCAAATCAGATCTTGCCGTCTGGATGACGTTTTTTTGTACTTTTTTTATTGTTGTCATTCTGAATGGAATTACCTGCTTTGTTCTTTAGTGCTTGTGGATTTGTATCACACCAGCCAGTTCACCACTTTGGTGGGAGTAGTTGATGGCAGGTAGCAGTGTGTGAGGCTCTGAGTGCCGTCAGGTTTTGTGAACATCAGTGGCAATTACAGGCTCTGGATCACTTTTCCTCCTCAGGTCATTCCTTGTATTTCCTCAAGCACATGGATTTAACATAATTTGCTTTATCTACTGCTATTCTTTGCCATAGATGTTGCAGGGTTTTTTTCTTCATCTTGCTTTTCCTTGTGATTCCTATGACCAGAGCATACTTGGGCAGCTCTTCTATGGACTGAAGCTGCGCTCTTAGTGACACTCTAGGTTCACTGAGGAAAGAAATAATATCCTCTGTTACTCAGTGCCTCTGGGTGATGTAGTTTGTTTTCCTTCATCAAAGTAAATGCTGATCCAGCCTGTTGGTATCTCTGCTGTAGACAAGTAGTTCTGTAACCACTTTGCATTCAAAGCTCTAGGAAGAAACTCATGTAGTTCTCTACAAAGCAGAACAGCTTGTGGCCCATGGAAGTTTTGGCACTTGTTAACTTCCATTTTGCAGGCTGGTAGTAGCTGTTAGTGAAGCTATTGTTGATGAAAAGTTTTACCAGTTTTTGATATGACATAACATTTGTGGATTTTTTTACCCATAAATCTTAATATAAACACACCATTTGACATGTTTGTAGGCTGTGGTGGGTTAAACACCGCATGCTTAATCAGTGAATCTGATCATCAACCCTGGCATCTTCTGCCTTAAATATCATCCAGAATTGCTAGTAACTGTTGATTTTAAAGCAAAATAAACTAGACAGTTCTAAATCATTCATATTTTGGTATATGCCTTTGCACTCTGTGTGCTTATCAAGTGAGGAGTCCGAGATGTTCACGACTGAAGACATTTTCTATGTTTGTGAAAGTTTTGGTCTTTCTTTGATCATTGACTGTGTATGATCAATCACTTCAGCTTGAATTTGTCTTAAGTGCTTTTGTCATTTAGGGTAGCTCTTTAAGGATAAGAATACTGATGAGATTTTTTTCTGTTTCTGTAGTTGTAATTAGTATTAAACCTAATAGGTGCCTTTTTTTTTTTTTAATACAGCTGGATGATTCAGAACCCAAAAGACGATGGGAGAGGCAAGAGATGCTTGTGAAGAAGTTGCAAGGTACATTCCCTGGATTGGATAAGGAGGTGAGCTGATGTCTCCCTATGGTACATCAGGTCTTGAGTTCTTAAGAAAACTGCAGCTGTTGATAGTCCATTTGAAACAGTCCTTACACGGACAACACTTTTGGAAAGAGCCCAGGGTAGGAAGGCATTTGTTGTTCCTGCCTTCAGAATGTAGCTTGTCCTGAACTGAGAGCTGTGGGATGTGGTTAAGACCATGTGGAACTTCTCTTCCTACATTTCTGGCCCTATGACAAGCCTAGCATAGTCAAATTTGATGACTTATTGTAAAAATGCAAGGGGAAATGATCCCTCCCTCTCTCACTCTTCTCCCCCAGACTGCTAAATGTATTTTGCACTTTGTATTACTTTAGTACCTGATGGTTCTCAGCAACTCTTTGAGCCCTTTCAGTGCTGTGCTTGAAATTGATGGAAGCAAAGCTCGTTCATGTGTGTTCTTACACTTTTGAAAAGTGGAATGCAGCTCTGACTAAACTGAGTGTACAAATAAACCGAAGGGTTTTCTTGTTTTGATTTCCTTTTATTTTGAATCATCTGATTTACAGGGGTTTTCTTTGCCTGGTGTTATTAAGCATAGAAATTTAGTTTGTGCTTATCTCACCACAATGCAAAATGTCTTTTTTTTCACTAGGAGCTGAGAGAGGTACTTGAGGAACATAACTGGGTGTTTCATGATGCACTGGAGGCCCTGAAAATATTTGCAGACAACGAGGAGGGTAAAGACAGATGTATAATTCATTTTATCCAAGGACAAAACAGACTTGTGATGCAAATATTTCTGAATGTCCAGCAATGACAGTCCTGACAGCACCATGCCTAGAAACTTGCACTTATATATTAAATTAGTATTACAGGGAGGATAAAAGAAGAAATCTCAATTTCTCTCTATATTTATGTTTGCTCTCTAACTAGGGGTAAATATCTTCGCCTTGCTAATACAGATAGGCATAAGAAGTTGTAATTACCCATGGGTATCTCTTAAAATATAGTTTGGTACATGTCAAAGCTGATACCTGCTCCCTTCCTGCTTGTTTGAAAGTTTGTTTTGTCAATTACAAAACAATTGTAAATTACTGGTTTCTAAACCAGTAATTGCAAATGACTGGACAGGTAACAAGTGATATATGATATTTTTTCCTTTTAAAATGTATTCTAGGAGAGAAACTTACTAGAAATAGGCCTTGAATTATGCAACCCATCTGTAAATACCAGTACTTTAAACATGGCAGGGAGCAACCCAGTGATTCCAAGTAATTCTGCAAGCTATGACTTAAATCCTATTTAATGAGTTGATTATTTTTCAGTGTGCTACACAGCTGTCAGATATGTACATGTTTTGCTGTATCAGCTGTTTAAGTGTTCTTGGGATGGGGTAGTGTTCTCAGTTGCATTCTTTACGAGTGGGGAGAGCTGTCAGTGCTCAGGAAGTTGTGTCCTTACTGCTGTTTCAGAGAAGGCAGATGTCAGGATTGGGCTCAATCAGCTGCAAGCTGGGATTGGGCAGAAGAGAAACTTCTGCACTGGAGGTGCTCTCTTGCAATGAAGGAATCAAAATCTTTACAAGGCACTTCTGAAAATTACTTGCTTGTGCTATGTTAACTAACTTCTGTCTTATTTTAAGGCAGCTGAGTTATTTTGCTTGGAGATGGCCTCATTCTTTGAGCCTTTTTAACAAATGCATATTTTCATTGTCCCACCCCGAATACTGTACTACAATGCATTAAAATGGAAGAAATATATACTTTTCTTGGTGGAAGAAGGCTTGTTTTCAAGTTGACAGAATGAATATCTCTGCACTCAGGTGCAGTGGGACCAATATCTCTTCTTAAGGATACATCCGAGTTCTTGACTCTTTGCTCTTACCTCAGAGCTTCTGCAGCTCACAAATATTACATTATGTTGATCATCTCTATTTCAGGCTACTAAAAATCTTCTGCTATTTGAGCGTTATACAAATGAGCTTTGATTATCTTACACTCACAGTTGGAGCTATTTACGTATTTTATCCAGATTTTCCTTTCTGTTCTCTTAGAAACACCTGCTGTTGAGTTCTTGTGTGTTAAATACTAGAACTGTGTTTGACAGATCTGTAGGTTTTATTTTGGAAGAACAACTTGTGTTTTCATCAGCCCCATGCCAATATGCATTGACTTGTTGCCTTCTGCGTTGCATGCATAGATATGGAATTTCCTCCCAAAAGGAAAGTTGCTGACTGGACTGAAGCCTCCACTGAGAGCCAAAAGGAGGAGAGTAAAGATAAAATGAAGCAGAAAGCTGCTGAGAAAGAGCAGAATGGCTTTCAGAAAAAGGACAAGAGCAAAAGGAGCATTTGGAGTGCAGAAAGAGAAACAGAGCACGAGGAGGACGAGTCTGCATCCGAAGATGGCGGAAGCTCCCTGGATGAGGACTACAGCAGTGGTGACGAAGTGATGGAGGATGGCTACAAAGCAAAAATCCTCAGCTTCCTGCAGGATGCTTCCCTGAGCGAACTGACTCTGATTCCCCAGTGTTCTCAGAAAAAGGCTCAGAAGATAATAGCGCTCCGGCCCTTTAACAGCTGGGAGGCTCTGGTAGGTCTGCATTCTTCCTTTCCTATCCCCAGCCTGCCTAGAGTCAAGGTGGCTTCAGCCTAGGGAGGCTTAGATGGGTGGCCTTATCCTCATTAAGCTAAAATGCTATGTTCCTCCTAAGCCAATAGCATTTCAAATAGTGTCATATGACCTGATTTTGAATGAATTAAGGGGTGATTTTTCTGGAAAACTCAAGCTGATTGGCTGACATTACTGTCACTCACTCTGTAGCACAGAAAGTTGGTTCATTTCACTGCAGAAGGAGAAATTAGAGCTTTCACTGTGAGAAGGGAGGTGTTTGCTAGCCTGTTCTGAGCTCTTGTAGCTGAAAACCCATGCAGGAGGGAAGAACGTGGCAGGACCTTTACTGCAGACACTTGTGTAGCAGCAGCAGCTTCCAGGGTAGCTCCATGATTGAAGAAGCCAGCATGGATATTTTCAGTTTCAGACAAGAAATGGTCGTTCTCTTTTTTTTTTTTTTTTTCCTTTTGTGCCTTTATTATACTGCAGCTTAGTGTCTAGCATGGTTTTGCTAGCTAAGCAATGCAGCCATTTGTAGTGGAGTGAGCTGTTGTGTTTTTTATTAATGAAAGGTAAAGCATCAGAAGGCTAAGCCACAATCCACCAGGGAAGGGAAAACAGTATCTCTTGGTAAGTACATTATCTACTGTCGCTTCGTTGTTACTTTCAGGTGTTTACCATGGCTCCTTTGTAGACTTCACATTTCATACAGTTTCAGTTAACTGCAAGTCCTCAGACCTGCTAAGAGTGATGTCCTGGTGAGAAATTTGAAGTGCGTTACAGCAGATTGTCTTGATTTAATGTACTAGTGCTTTGGATTTTAAAGCAGTAACTGTGCACAGGCCTTTTTACAGAGTAATTGGTGTTTTTTCATCAGTGTGCATTCTGAACCCCCCTACTGTATATGCAAGAACTTCTTCAATATGTGTAAAACAGTAACATTTATTATTCAGTGCGTGAAATATGTTACCACAATACAGTAAGAGATACAAAATAGAATTTTAAGGAAAACAAAATGCTTTTTGTATGTTGAGTTGTAAGGGGAGGGGGGAGACAAGAGGACGATACTTGAAAAAAATACAAGCTACTGGTATGCTGCAAAAGAAATCTGTTTTGCCCCGAGCCTTTGGCTTCTCACAGAACATCTGTCATACAGCTATTACTTTCTAAACTTGTTGGATTTTGTCTGAGCTTAATTCTTTGCAGAAGTATTTGCTACAGGGCTCTTCTTTTCTCTGTGTAAAATATTTTACAGTAAAAAGCTGCATGGGCCTGTTTGCGTTCAAAATTTGTCTTTCATGAAGATTGCTGCTGTCAGCAGCCACATGTTTATGTAGTATTGTGAATACTTGCCCAGAGTAGAAGTGGTTTGCAGGAGATTTTAGCAGATGTTTTGTATCAGTGTGGATTTAATTGTTTATAAAGATCCAGTAGCTCAGTAACCCAGAGTTTTTCCTACCAGTTAATAAGGGTGGTCAGAATAATGAAGAGAAGTGATTCAGTTAGAGAATTAAAGAAATTGCCTTGGTTTTAAGGTCTCTTTTTACTGTAATGGTATCTTGTGTCACACAATGTGAAGTACTATACAAGTTGTTGCCATGTGTTCATTATTAGATTTGAGGAAGATATTAAGACTCTCAGTCTGAGATTAAAACTAAAGCCACTTATTTGTAAATTGAATGTTTTATTCCAGGAAAACTTAAATGAGAATTTTTTTTTTATTCTAGATGGGTTTTTTTAAGTTGGGCCAAGCTATTTCGTTTCCAAGAGGATTTAAATTAATTTCATAAGCTCATAAGGTTAATAAGAGCACTTGGAAATAATTACTCTTGGAGTAAATATTTCGAGTGTTTAACTTGATCTAGTGATGCTTCAAACACATAGAAAAAGATTTTGTAGACATGGCTCTCAAAATAAATGGAGAGAGCTGAAATTGTCCTTGCTCACAAAGATTAATTCATTTGGCAGTTTAGAAATGCCTACACTATAGGTCAAGTATGTTTTCCAGGAAAGTTTTATCCAGTCTTTAGTGCTGGACATGACTGGCTGGGAGAGCCTCCTCTCAAACACCAGCTTGTATAAAGTGTACTCATATATGTCCTTGGGGCTTTAGGTGTCTGTCTCCTTGGAGAAGTGAACAAGGTCTGCTAGGACCGGTGGCCTCTCTCCAGAATCCATTGTGTGCACAGGGAAAGCAGTAGGTAACAAAAGAAACAGGGATGTGTTTTCTGAGAACACCTCTCTCAGTGCTCATCATATTCACAATCAAAAGCTGCACACTGCTTTCTGAGGCAGAGGCTCTGCAAGGGTGGGCGCAGGTGCTTCTGCAAAGCCCAAGCATGGAGCTGAGACATAAGAGGAGGTGTGATGGGCAAATGGGAGATAATGAGGAGCAGCTCTGCACAGCTGGGAATTAGGGATCAGAATACAAGGGGAGCAGATGAGTGGTAGACAAACTAAAGGGTGGTCAGCAGGAAGCATGGCTGTGAGAGCTACGAGGAGAGGCAGGGATGAGCTCCAAATATCAAAGCCCAACTCCTGGCCTGGCACAGGACCATGTTTGTCATGTACAAGCTCCAGAACCATGCACCAAAGCCAGCTGAAGGGAAGCAGCAAATGCATCAGGTTTGCAATAGAAGACTGCTTACAGTGGAACTGGTGTTTGTTGATTGACGCTGAGGCTGACTTTCACCCTTAGGCATTAAAGGGAAAGCCTTCGTCATCTTGTAGTAAGCCCAGGCAGAGTGTGCTGGTGTGGCAGTTCCAAGTGTGCTGGGAAGGCTTATGGGTTCAGTTTCTATGATGGTCTCACATTTTTGGGCCTCATTTGAAAAAAGCTGAACTTGGGAGGATGTCAATCTCTAGAAAGCAAAGGCCACCTGTGGATCTGCTTTATGTTCTGAGCGGGGTAACACCCTGTGTTTCACATGCAAACCAGTGGCTAAAGTACTTCTTGTTGCAACTTGGATGTGGTTGTTAATGTGCTGACATGAAACAATACAATTTCTGTCAATAACAGATGGCTCAATTCTCCACACCTTTATTTATGGATTACAGGATTTCTATTCATGCCAACCAAAGCTTTAGTCATCCTAACAAATGTCGAAATTTTGTAGGCACTATTAAAAACCGTGCTCTTCTTTATTTCTAAATAGAAATGTCTGTTTGGAAAACCTTTTTACAGGTGTTGACATGTGCACTTTAGCCTGGTCCAACCTATGAGTGTTGGTAAACTTTCTGGGGTTTGCTTAAAATGGAAAAAACACAAACAAAAACATATCCTCAAACTGCAATTGCCTCAATCCATTTATGTTTAAAATCTTTTTCTAATGAAAACTTGTTTTTAAAATCTATTTTAAGTTAATCTGGTTATACGCGTCACCTTAACAAAACTTGTTGTTACTCTGCAATGTGGTAATATTGGTGAGTTACTTAACACATAATAGCTGGATCAAATGACTCCTTTTTTATGGAAGGAATTCTTGGAGGATATATACATATAAAGTCTTGTGCTAAATTTTAACAGATCCCTGGTCTAAATTCATAAAAATCTCTGTGAAAACTAGTTCTGTTTTAATACAAGAATGATGAATCCAAAGCATCTTGTATACTTCAATTCTTTATTAATAAACAAAGGTGCCTGTTCTTGACAGTGAAACAAACATAACTACTCAAGAAAATACTCTAATTACAAATATGACCCCAGTTACTGCAGAAACATATTTAATGGTAGGTTTTACACTTTCTGCAGATGGCTCCACATGAAATTTAGGAGAAATCAAGGGGCCCGAAGGGCCTATTTTGGTACAACTTCAGGCTGCTTGTGTCTGACGTAAAAAATTCATAACGTGATGAAGATCTGAAATTAAGAGGAAGAAAACACACAGTAGCTAGTGTGAACTTGAGGAATCAAGTGGTGGAAGAAAGGCTTCTTTGTACTGGCAGTACTTGGTGACCACAGACAACCTGGCACAATGCCCAAGTCCAGTTTGACTACCTTTGTGGTTAGAGTTAGAACTGGAAACAAGTAATGTTGAGCCCCAGACACACCCATGGCAAAATGCAGTAACCTTCAGTATAGGTTCATTTGTTTGCCTTGATACCTGCATTATGCTTTCTTCTTATACCTTTAGTATCTAATAGGGTCTATTTTAAAGGGCATCTTAATGAGAATCAGGGCGCCTTTTTTTTTTTGTTTCGTTTTGGTTTTTTTTCCCTCCTTCCTTTTGGGGTTTTGTTCTGTTAGTATGCCTGGCCTTCAAAGCTGTCTTTGCCCGGTATGTTGCCTCGGTTTCAAGTGCTTGTATTTTACGTTAGAAACTCTTCAGAGAATTTTTATCTCTTAAGGTTTCAAGTTTCACAATGTGAGGAGCTGCAATGAGGACCTTCAGTGTGGATTCACACAGTTTGCAGTGGGCCAAGTGTAAGGAGTATTTGGAGTTTTGAGAGAAGATTGGGATGCTGTTGTTGTCTCCTACTTGAATTACTGCCTGCAGCAGCTGTGGATTTTCTCTGCAGTGACTATTACCAGTGTTCATGGATTTATTTATTATTATTATTTTGCAGTTCACAAAAATGACGAAGACTTCTGGTTTGTCAGAAGATATAGTGTGGAACTGCAAGATACTGCTGAAAGAGAGGGATGTGGTTCTAAAGCTCATGAATAAATGTGAAGACATTTCCAATAAACTGACAAAACAGGTAACCAGGATTACTAGAGATGGAGGATGTGGATGGAACATAGAGCAACCCTCCATTCTGAATCGCAGGTATCTCTCATTTTTATAATTTAGAAGAGTGTTGGACAACAAGGTGTACTTGAAGACTGGATTTTCAGAACTGTAGTCTCTGAAAGTAGAGTTGCAGATTTTTGATACTTAGTAGCTCTCAGTGAGCTGGATAGTGATATGTAACAGTTGAAAGAATCTAACAGATTTTTTGAAGTGTATCAGGAAAGCTGGTGGGCAGGATAAGAGCATAAAAAAGTTATAACAGTGTCTTATTTTCCCTCTCCTGGTGAGTGTAACAGCTAACCTTAAGCAATGGAATCCTGAGTTATCAACCTATTTCAAATAAAAGCCCAAGCAAACCTGCTTCTTTAATGGGGGAACAGATTTCAAATAGGATTTGATTTCAAAAATGCTAAGTTGGAACAAATCTGAGCAAACTGGGCAGGTTTGTCAGCTGGATGAAAGACTTTGGTCAGGAAGTTCAGATGCACCGAGTAAACTGAAACTCTGTATCCAGAATGGCAGCAGGGATGTGCTGTGGGGAAGGATGTCTTTCAGAGAAGTAAATTACTAAGGATCTCCAAGTGGATATTAGGAGGAATGGAAATGGATATGGATATGGTGGAGGCCATTATCCTAAGGGTTAGGAAATGTAGGGGTGCAGTGGGAACAGCCGAAGTAGCAGCTTGAATTCCAGTTGGATACTGTTACAAGTAAATAGCAAAAAGATTCTCAGCTGTGTGAAAATAAAACCTGGGAGGAAGCAGGAAGTCTTTGGAGGAAGGATGTCAGTAGCACTGCTTCTTTGGAAAAAGTGCTGAACTGGTCACTTGCTTTTGAGTGTATTTTGTGGATTGTGTGTTTGGGAGTTTTTTTGGTGCTGACACAAACAGTAATTGTTTGTGAGCAAAATTGGGGATGCAGCTGAAAAATGTCACTTTATTCATTGTGTATTTTAAAAATGAGTGCTTCTGTAGCTGCTTTTATCTGGTTGTATGTTACTGATTGTAGAAGAGAAGTATTTGTGTTTCTCACTTTGATAATTTCAGATCTATGAGATTGCAGACAAGCAACTCAGTTTGTGTACAGGTGACTGATTAGGAAAGTTTGTGGTTTTCACTACTCAAAGAGGTCTGGAGTGCATTAAAATAAAGGCAGTGTTAAACCTGCCAGTCTGTGATTACCGTGTTACTGTGTTACTGTGTTTCATGGAGAAACCAATGAAAGGTGGTAATAAGCTTGATTGTTTTTAACAGTTTGAAACTGAAGCCATATCAGAAGATTGGTTTGAACTGGTTAGCGCTGCTGTATAAGCACAGATTGAATGGCATCTTGGCTGATGAAATGGTAAGTGTGAAACTGCTTATTTAAGAACCGTTCAAATTTTACAAATAAGTCTATTTTAAATCCTTGCCTAGGAACCTCAAGCAGATTATAAGTAGTCTTAAAATGCAAACAGTTCTCCAAGATCTTAGAAGCTGCTGAACTCCTTTGCATTTGAAAATCAAAGGTGGCCTAATATTCATGGACACTGACAATTACAAGTCACATGGTGTCTTCTGATGCAACGGAACTGGTTTCTGCCGCAACAGATTATTTGCAAACCCTTGAGTTTAACAGCTCCTTGCCCAAAAATAAAATTCATTCTACTTGTCCAGCATTTAGTCTATTGAGCTCCTATTTTCTCCATTTCTTCAGCAGTTTCAAAACAGGCAGATAATACAGGAAAAACCCAGTGGGTAGAAACCTTCTCTGCTTCTCCAGAAGCAACATTTCCACCATCTCTTGTCCTGACACTCTCCATCAACTTTGAACTAAGAGAGAGAAGCTTATGGGTTTGGGGTTTTGTTAAATGCTGACATCACCCATAGTTGTACAACAGAAAAACACTTACTGATGCAGCTGCTGAATTTGTGGTCTGTTGTTTTTAATTCTGGCTGCTGTTCATCTTCTGATGAACCATGAATGAAAGCACTGCTTTGCCTTGCTATGACTTAGGCAGTGTTTCTCAGCTTCTGTATGTTTCATGTTAGTAAGAATGTGTGTGTTTTGTGGTAGATACAACCACAGACAATTTTTAAATTTTTGATGCAGAAAACAGGAAAAGTGAGTGTTAGTGGAAATGTAGGCTTATCTTAAATCTGATTCCCATATTAAATTCCACTTCAGAAATATCTGGAATACCCTTTGTACTACTGGCTCAAATGGAAATAAACATTTACTTTCCAAGTAATCATTTTTCTGCACCATTGGTTCAGGAGGGTACATTTTTGAATATTATTTGAGGGATGAACTTGAACTAAAATGAAGAACGTCATAAATTGAAAAGATGAATCTGTTCAAATATTAAGCTGAAATGATAATGAAGTTTGACTGAGGTTGTACTTAGGAAAAAATTGTCTTCTGTAAAATTGTTTAAACAGAACAAATTTTCTAATCAGATTTCTTATCTTTACTGGACTGTCACTACACTGTAATCGTCTTATGAGTTCAAAACACTTTTATGTCCCATGGATTGTAAATTTTGTTAAAATAGATTTCCTTTCTCTTAGGGCTTAGGAAAAACAATTCAAGCTATTGCGTTCCTGGCTTATCTCTACCAAGAGGGCAATAGAGGTCCCCATTTGATAGTTGTGCCAGCTTCAACTTTAGGTAAGTTACAAGCTTCAAAAATGTTTTTCTTAGGCAAACAATAACAATCATGGACATACTGTAAAGCAAAGATAATTTAATGAAAGAAAATTTGGGTTTCTTATGGTGGTACTCAACTCCTTAAATAATTTGAATTGGAATGCAGACCATACTGCAGGCATGCTTGTTCTGAATTAATTAGACTTAGGATGGAACTTTTTTAGATGATCTGTCTGTTTCAAAAAAAAAAACCAAAAACGAAGTTGCTTGTTACAATCTGACCTTGTGTAGCAAAGTAGTCTTTTTACTTACTGAATATTGGCTGAACTTCCTAGTCTTCAGGCTGTGCTTAGGGTTAGGTTTCATGACATTTTATACATTTACTGTCTTTTTTCCTCTTTACTGCACAGCATCTGTCAAAGCAGATGAAAATCTTGAAATGATGAGACTGTCTTTTACTTGTGTGTTATGATTGTTTTATGGCCTCATTTGAAATTGGAAAGAGTATGGTGGAATCAAATGTCAGCAAATCTGATGAGGCTGAGCAGAAAATAGTTCTTGATGAAGTTAAATTTGGATTTGTTGAATGATAGGAGGTAGTAACAAGCTGAATTTGCAAAATAAATGCTGCTTTTAATAAAAAATACTTGTTTGGGCTTCAAAAATTTCTCTTGATGCGTCAGTAAAGTTTCCAGTTGTTCAAATTAAGTTTGAAATTGTCATTTTTAGTGTGCTTTCAAACTCCACTGGGACCCAGTTTTTAAAACAACCCTTAATAATGCATATATTGCTGAAAACCTGAGGTGTTCATAAGTATGTGAACAAAGGTACTTTTGTGAAGTCAGTCTTAAGAGTCTGAATTTTAGAGGCAGGTCAGCAATGCCCGAGCAGTGCAGTCTGCTGGCAGCTTTCCTGACACTTCTCCAGAGGTATCTCCTCATCCCTGGTCTGGGTCTAGCCCCTTCCCGAGTGGCATTTAGCAGAGTCCCCCTTCTGTGGTTTGGGGTCAGCACTTGTGTTGGCTGTCAAGCAGCTTCCCCTTGGGCACAGCAATGTTTCCTGTGGCCGCTGTGCTGCTGCACACCTGGAGCTGCACAGCTGGGATGTCAGGCCTCTGCCTGCTCCCAGAGGCACTGTCTCTCCTGATGACATTCTTCTGCAGGCTAATACTGACAGATGAAGTGATTTGCTTTCTGGGGATTGAACTGTCTAGGGAAGAAACCAAGCTGCAAAGTTACACATTGTATTTATTTCACACAGTGGTTACAGGCCGTGCTGGGCCTGTTCCTGCAGGAGCTTAAAGTGGAAGCCAGTTGAATTACTAAAAGCCTGGTTGGGGTTGGTTCAGTTTCTTACATACCAGTTTTCCAGTTTTAAGATGGAATATTTCTTAACTTTCAGGAGAGTTTAAAGGGATTTGCATTGAAATCAGATGTTTGGTTTGATGCTGAGGTGTGAAACAGTAAGACATAATAAAGTATAAATTACTTGGGTTTTGTTTTAATGTTGTCTTACAGATAACTGGATAAGAGAAGTTCATCTGTGGTGTCCTGAACTGAATGTCCTCTTCTACTATGGTGAGGAATCTAGTTAAGAAGTTAATCCAATAATGCAGTTGCTTGCATGGCCAGTGTAAGAAAAGATGAACTGCTCCTGGCAGTGTTGTTTTAAGACAGTTGTTTAAGACACAGGTTTATCAATGAGTGATTTCTCTGCAGTGTCTTTTATTGTTACATGTATATAAATATATATAATTGTACTCACTTTATGTTGTTTCCTTTAGGATCCCAAGAAGATAGGAAACATCTCAGGGTGGACATTCATAATAAAGTCATTGATTTCAATGTGATTGTGACTACGTAAGTACAGTTAAAACACCACAGACAGGGAGCTTTAGTGAGGTCCTGCTGACCTCTAGTGGTACAAGAAACCAGTTTTAGGAGTTGGGGTTTGGATAATGGTTAACTAGGGTTTTATGACTGTGTAAGAGGTACTGTGTCATGGGTGCTTTAGATATATGTCTGTCAGCATGTATATTACAGATAATATTACAATTGTAATAGACCTCAGCAGATTTTTAGGAAGTGTTACTGAGAGCATTGGCTTATTAAGTAAACTGAAATCATTTGCCAGTAAAAAATTGTGATAACAGTACATTCATTTTCACAGAGAGACTAAGTGCAAGTGATATTTGTCTCTGACAGATACAACTCTGCAATCAGCAGCTCAGATGATCGAGGACTGTTCCGCAAGCTGAAGCTTAACTATGCAATTTTTGATGAAGGTCATATGCTCAAGAACATGAGCTCCATCCGCTACCAGCACCTCATGACAATTAATGTAAGAGGTTTAGTTATCGCTGGGTCAGAGGGGACAGGCTTTTCTCTTTCCTAGTTACAAGCAGGGGGAAAATGGAATATTAACTGTAAAGTTAAAATGCATATAACTTTGTGATACTACAGTATGTAAGTGGATTTAAGTGTTGGTGTGGTCTGAGGAGTAGATCCTGCATTATGATCTCTTTCAGGGACATAAGCTCCCAAAAAATGCAATAAATTTCCTACACCATCATTACAATGATGGTAGTGCTTGAGTTTCAGTATTAAGCAAATTCCCTATTATATCCCATAGTAAGTAATAATTTTAAAGGTACTATTCTGATTACTTGTGCTGAAACCCTGTAGTATTTAAGGACGTGTTCTGATATGGCTATGTAAGAAGAGCTAGCTTGAAAACATTTTTTTCTTGTGGCTTGCAGCCTGAGGAAGCAGAGTTTTGAAAAGTATTTGAGTACAGCTCTTTCTCTGAATGTTATGATCTAGTTCTGTAGTATTTATACAATAATAATAAACATAAGATCACTTTCTGCAACTTGTTTTTCAAAATCATGTTTTCATCAATAGCCTTTTTAAAAAGCTGATCTTTAAGCAATAAAACTTTCTTGTACTTGCAGTTCAAAACTTGTGCTTAAGTACTGTATGACATTAGAGAACTTGATAGGGAGCAGCAATGAACACAGTCATCAGGAGGAAGAAAAAAGTACTCCAAACAACAAAAAAACCCCAACAGTGACAACCAAAACAAAGCCCAAACAGAACAATCAAGAAGAAGCCTAATAGATCCAGGAATGGTTTTTCAGTTGTCTTAAATTGGTGCACTGTTCCCCAGAGATCTGTAAATGGTTTTGTTGACTTAACAAGGAAATTATTCCATGATACTCCAAATATATAATAAGTTTAAATAGTTATAATTTAAACCAAGCTCATTTTCTCACTTCTCCATAGCTGTGGTTTTTTTGCCAATAGTATTTTTTAGCCTGTGTGACAAATGTTTCTCATTGCTCTGTCCACTTTGGACAAACAGGCCAAGAATCGCTTGCTGCTAACGGGGACTCCGGTTCAAAATAATCTGTTGGAACTGATGTCCCTTTTGAATTTTGTCATGCCTCATATGTTCAGCAGTAGCACAAGTGAAATTCGAAGGATGTTCTCTTCAAAAACAGTGAGTACCATGAATTCTCTTTCTGAAAATTACTTTTTTCTTTTTGCTGGAAAACTGCTATTGCTGCCTAAGTTCTGTTTTATTGGTATCTTATGGAAACAGGTAATGTGATTATGAAAATCTAGAAAATGAAACAATTGAATAAACCTTTTAAATTAAAATATCCTGTAACAGTATATCTTTGAATACTAATGGTCAGGTCAGGTATGTCTGTTTTGGCTGTGGTTTTCATCAAGTTAGAGAAGTTAAGGTGGTGGTGTTACAACTGAAAGTTTCAGACTGTAATTGAATTCTTTCAATGTTTTCCTTAGAAGAGTGCTGAAGAACAGAGCATATATGAGAAGGAGAGAATTGCACATGCAAAGCAGATAATAAAACCATTCATCTTGAGAAGAGTAAAAGATGAGGTAACCTTTTATCTTTAAAATGATGGGTTTGTGTTATCAAAAAGCCTGGTAATCTCTGAGACCAACACTAGAATATGAGGCAAAATTACTTACTGATCTTAAAAAATGTTAATGGGCACTTGCAGACTTCAGTGGTCTGAAGGGGTAATGCTGATTAGCAGGGGAGCAGATCCCAGGTATTGCATATAATATTATTTCATGCAGTTCTGGAGTGTGCAGGCCATGTTAGTTGGTGGGGAAGTTGATGTATAATCTGGGTCAGACCTGAGTTGAATTACTGCCCAAGTTAGTGAAGTTATAAACCGTGAAAGGGGCTGGGATGAGGAGAATGAAGAGTATCATAACAGCTCTAAGACAGTGGTGAATTACTGATGGTTCACAACACTACAGGTTTTAGCTGGTATCATTTGTTTTGTCAGGTTCTTAAACAACTACCTCCCAAAAAAGATCTCATTGAACTGTGTCCCATGTCTGAGAAACAGGAACAACTCTACTTGTCTCTCTTAAACAAGCTCAAGAAAACTATTGACAATAATGGTATGTAAGGGTCTTGTTTCCTTTTGGTGGATTTTTTCATGCTGAGACATGTTGAATGTGACTCCAGTCTTTGCTTTGTAGAAATGTCTAATGCTCATGAACTGTCTATATCCGTTCTATGAATATTTTTGAAGTTCAGATAATAGGTGGATTTTCAAACTGAGTTCTTGCAAACAAAGGTCTGCTGAGGGGTAAAGGTGTTTCAGATGGTGATTTTCAGTAGCAGTACAAAGATGTCTTCTTTGTTTATAGAGAAAAGCTCTGATATGGGAAATGCAATGATGCAACTTAGAAAAATGGCCAATCACCCTCTTCTGCATCGTCAGTATTACACGAATGACAAGCTCAGGACGATGTCCACCCTCATGCTCAAGGTAAGGGGATGAGATTCAGAAGCAATCCTTCATTTTTCGGAATTTCTAATGCAAACTTGTTTGCTTGTTTTGTTGTCAGATCTGGTCAAAAATGTGTCTTTGCCAAACTTAATTCATTGTTGCTGCTTTTTATTTCTCTGCCTCTATCCAGTGATCTAATCAAGCTTTGTAGGTATTTAATGCTGATTTTTATATCATAAGAATGGAGAGAACAGCTGTGGGTCTGCAGTCATCTCCTTTTCATAAGCTCCCCCTTAGCACCTCTCCCCTCTGCCCCAGAATTTAAAGCCAAAGTGTTTGTGGAAAAAAACTTGGGTGGGCACTTGAGTTTAGTAGCTTTCTGAGTAGCAAGAACTGAGTTGTATAAAACTAAAATAGGGAAGGCATAAGTATTGATATGTTAAGGACTTTTTAAAAAAATTTATATGGGGTTAATGACTGAGGAGCTTGGGGAAAATTGTGGCTTATTTCTAAAATCTATTTAAAAAAACCCTCAATGTGCAGCAGGTGGTCTAAAAAAATTGGAGCTGGCTTTGAATATTCTTCAGCTTTTTTTTAAAGTGAATCCATACAAGGTTGGGGGAAGCAAGAAGTGACCCTTTGGTTTATGAAGGATTTTTGTCCCTTTTTATTCCCATACCACGGTACTCTCCAGATGTAGCTCTTCTTTTTTTTTTCCTTTCTTCCAGGCATGACATCCCTCTACCCACCCTACATCTTGGGCTGGGCTTTCCTTGTCTTCTACCATCTATCCAAGGATTGGACCTCCCTTTTTGGGAATGTGTCTTCAGGGGAAAAGGTCCAATACAGGGATAAAAGGTTGCAGGGCATGATGGGAAGTAGCTAATTGCTATGAAGGTTGAGCATATCCTTCTTAAATTTTTGGGAGCACAAGTGCTTCTAAGAGCTAAACTGGGAAGTAGTTATCCTCTCCCATAAACCTGAAGTTGAGACTTGATCTTTTATTGCTTGCATGAGCCATGCTCTAGCATTTGTTCATGTCTAGGTGTTACTTTCTTTCAGAGATCATGTTACTGTGTGGTGGTTTTGCTTTTATTTCTCAGGTGAGACTGTGTATTGCATTATTTCCCTTCATTTTTGCTAATAGGAGCCCACACATCGTGATGCTAACCCTGACCTTATCTTTGAAGATATGACAGTAATGACAGATTTTGAGCTGCATCTGCTTTGTAAGCAATATTCTCACATCAATGACTTCATGTTAAACATGGATCAGATCCTGGATTCTGGAAAATTTAGAGCACTGGAACACATTCTCTCTGACCTTAAAGAGAAGGTATTACAGATGCCTGAAGCTTTTTCCTGTCTAAAGAGTGGCTCTAAATAACGGGTTAAATTAATATCTCCCAGCTCTGTGTGCAACTCAGTTGTTTAGCTGCAGAATTTTACAATGTAATTTATTGCATGTGCAGAATTGCAAAGCAACACTTACAGCTTTTAATGTTCAGGCCTGAGTATGCACATCACTTTAGAGACAGCTGAAATAAATTCTCCCAGTTTTCCATGTTTCAGAGTATTCATCCCAAGTTAACTACTGTATTAATATATGGGGTTTTGCACAATTTTCACACCTCATGGACTTGGACCTTCTCTTGGCAGTTGAATAAGACTGTATTACATTAGAATACTCCTGTGTGTTAAGCCCATGGAAAGGTGAGGAGGTCCCTGCTTGAAGTCCTGCCCTGAGATTCAAACAGGTTTATTTTGCAAATAAGCATGTGCCATAATGTTCCAGAGTATTCTGAATTTGCACAAGTGGGTGCTGTGGATCTGACCGTTTCAGACAAAATGGGACTACTCTCTATTTTACATGAAATACTAAATTTAAGTTTTGAATGAAAGTATTTTGATGTTTATGGATTAAGTAAATCTGTCATTTGTGCATTTGATATGTGATTTGTTTGAGCCACCTAAATTCGAAGTAATTAAAATACTAATGCAATGACAGAGAATGAGTTAATGCAGAAGAACTACTGGGTGTGGAATCTTCACTGAAAGTCAATCATGACTTGATGATTTTCAGCTTAGTCTTTTATTTCAGGAAACAGGGATTCTGTGAAAGTAAAATCATATATTTGTATCAATAAAGAATTTTTGTTGTCCATAGTTGACATGTTTCAAAATTTTTGCTTTGCTTTGTCCTTTCCAGGGTGACAGAGTTGTGTTGTTTAGCCAGTTCACCATGATGCTAGACATCTTGGAAGTTTTCCTAAAACACTGGCAACATAGATACATTAGGCTGGATGGAAAAACGCAGATTTCTGAGCGGTACGTGACTCTTGCTAAAAATGAGAGATAGAAAGTGGATGTGTTGGAGAGGGGGAGGTGACTTCAGACCCTTACCTTTGTTTTCCAGTGTGTAGAAGTCTGTGCTCACTGGACATTGACCATAGAAGGTGTTTAATGTTGGATTTCAGATCACCTTAGTAAGGGTGAGGCTGAAAGATGAGGTTAGGTGGTGGGGTTACAGTCTTAGCTAGGAAATGAAAAATGTGTCTTCAGCAGTTCTTGGTGTGTTTGATTTGTGTGTCAACATGCTGTAACACCTGTAGCTATTCCTTGAAAGTACAGTGTATCTCTTTTACAGTAGGCAAATTTGTTTCTCTAGGACAAACCATTTTGTCTGTCCCTGCAGCTGAAAATGTTCCAGTGCTTTTCTTGTGTTTGAGCTGAGCTGGTTTTTTGCCTCAAGAATTTTCAAAGATTTTTTTTTAATGCTTTTTCCTTTTTTTCAAAAAACTGTCATTCTTGCTGTGGTGACTTCCCATGTCGAGCTGATGTTTGTTCTGCCCTTGCACATGCAGTTAGTACAGAAGATTGTCATGAAGCGAAATGGATCCCCTGCCTTCCCATTTGTTTCATGTGTTTCAGTCTTCCATTGTCTTCCAACTGACTCTTTGTGTTCTGTGATCATGAAAAGTCTTTTTTTAAGCTTGTTTTCACTCTTTGCTATTCATCTGTCACTCCGTGTGTTTCTCTGGTCACTGCAGAGGCCTGTTGGTACCCTTTTTCCTGCTGTATAACATCTGTACTTTCGAGCTGCTGTGCAGTGCCACTGTCCTCTCTTCCAAAAAATCATCCCAACTTCTGTGTTCAGCTCTGGAGCCAGTGTGGAGAGTTTTCCAAGGCCTGATGCATGGTGTCTTGTGTTCTGCAGGATACATCTGATAGATGAGTTCAATACAGATATGGGTATATTTGTATTCCTTCTGTCCACCAAAGCTGGTGGCTTGGGCATTAATCTGACCTCGGCCAATGTTGTTATCCTCCACGACATTGACTGCAATCCTTACAACGACAAGCAGGCAGAAGACCGGTGCCACAGAGTAGGTCAGACAAGGTAAGACTTACTTCAGTTATAGTGCTTGGGTTTTCTTGGGGGCAAGCTCTCAAAAGGAGGCTCAAAGTGCAGTATTTATAATTAGAAGTTTTAAGCAGAGACTTGTGTAGAGCAGCTCTGGGTTGTGTGGGAGCTAGGAGCTGTGATTGTTTTAGTCCATGTTGCTGGCAGAACAAACCTTTGTTTACACTCTCCTCCTTTTCCTAGTTTACTATAACTCTCAAGTTGTGTATAATTCTCAAATTTCTGGTGCTAGGAACTATTCCAAGGTAGATCTGAAGTCTCTGGGACTGTCTGGCCAAGCTCCTTGTTCTCTTCAGACTTCTAAGCTTTTAAGTGCCACCCTATCATAAAGAGTGAGACCACAGAATGTGTGTAATTTCAACAGTATTCAATGGTAAAATGGAGTTAAGGGGAATTTGACTTGGTTATATTAATGGAGATTTTTATGACTGTCCAGACATTTGTAGTGGCTGGGAGTACAGGAGAAAATGTGTTTTCTGGCACAGTTTTTCCAGAGAAAAATCTAGAAGCTCTTTGCCCTCTCATTCATTTCCTCATCCTTGCTTTAAACCCCAGTCAGCTGAGCCAAGGCATAGCATCGTTCCCTTTTGCATTAATCCAAACTACAAAAATGGATTTTTTTGCCTTGTGGTTTTCAGAGAAGTACAAGTCATAAAGCTCATCAGTAAGGGGACTATTGAGGAAACCATGCTTAAAATCAGCCAACAGAAATTGAAGTTAGAGCAAGATATGACTGCAGCAGAATCAGGTAGGTGTCTTGCACATAATGATGTCCACTTAAGCTGCAATATGTTACTCGGAAAAAAGAAGGTTCTTGATGCAGACAAACGTTTTGTTGTTTGGGGCTTTTAATGTTAAACTAGAAAGATGTCTTTTTGCTGGTTGTTCTTTGATGTGACAGGAAGCACCCTCTGAGTCTGACCCAGAAATCAATGACCAAGTCCTACAAGCAGAGGGGTTTTTTTACTGTTTGGGCACGTAGGTTTTTGTCTGTGAAATATTTTAAGCTCTACTAATGCTTGTCTTTGTTCCTCAGGAGAAGAAGGAACCATTCCAGCAGATATAGCCACGCTATTAAAAGCTTCATTGGGTCTCTAAAATGTAAATATGTTGTGAAATTCAAGGAAGAAAGGTGATGATGTACCCCAAGGACTCTTACATTACTGTTGACCAGGAGTTTTATGAATGTTTATAACTTTTTGTAGTTTCTTTATTGTATTGCTCATGGTATTGAAAATTTTTAACACCAATAGCACTCTTTTGATGCCTAAAGGCATAAATGGCCCAAATGTGCCAAGTTCAGATGCTGAATAAAGGTTTTACAGATCACTTTTGAAAATGGGGACCTAAGTAGTAATTGTTTTAACAAATCTGCTGCTGCCTAAGATTTGTCAGTATTTTTGTAATTATTTCTACCTCCAAATATATATATATATATATAAACTGTCTGTTTCACTGGATTCTGCGTGTAGATTTTTTTATATGTGCCTTATTTGACAATGCTCGAGTCTGTTTCTGCTTGTTTTGGTTCATTTGATGTTCCGTACTGGTTTTGTATCAACTTGTTCAAATAAAATTCCATAGATTGACAAAATGTTTTTGTGCTTGTGGTGATTTGGGGCAGGTGAGGGGATGATTATGTGCCTGTTACAAATCAATTAGGCAGCTATCAAACCAGCTGGAATGTTCCAATTGAACTGACTTGGCTTTGTCCAGCAGTAGTTAATTACCAGTGTATCATTATACTCTAATTACAGTGGTGTGAGGATATTGATTGTAAAAACAGAACTACTGCCAAATGGTTTGGTCAAGTCTGTGAGTGTTCTGGTTGATTATACGTGATTTCTGCAAATTCAAAATGGGTGGGAAATTAAAGCTTTTCCAAAACTTGTTTTCCAAGTGTGGACTAAACTGCTTGACTTTTCCTAGAAATGTTCTGTGGCTGTGCTGTCTGTTCCAAAATGCACAACTGAAATAAGGTGAATTTGTACTGTATTGTTTGAGAAGGAATATGGGTAAGAATCAGTTTTCCATGCTTTTAATTCCTGGTTCTGCTGGACTAAATAGTGGAATTTAACAGAGATCCACGGGTGTTTAATGCTACAGCAAATTAGGATGTGTGTTTCTGTTGAGCACGATGCTAACCCAACTCTTATCCCATTGTAGCTGCATGTTCTCGCCTGCTTGGTTCAAATGTGGAGTGATACAAGATCCCTGCCCTTTAAGGTGGGTTGTGTGGAGTTCTGGATGTGTATGGGATCAGTTAATGTGGTCTGGAGGAGCAGTGGTTACCCCTGGGGTCAGTATCTGTCCGTAGGTGCTGTGAAGCTCATGCGTGTTTCCACCTTTCTTCCTTGTAACTCTTTTCTACCCTTTTTAGCTGGGGGTCTCGATGGATTGTAGGGTCACCATCCCTGGGGATAACCAAAAACTAACTGGATGCAGTCCTGGGCAGCTGGCTCTAAGTGGCCGTCTGTGAGCAGGGGCTTGGACCAGATGACCTCCAAAAGTCACTTAACTATTATATAGTTCCATTTTTCTGATTGGGAAAGGTGTACAGGGGGCAAAAAACACAAAGCCCCTCTCTGAAGTCAGTTGCTGAAGAAGAAAGGAGTTCTGGGAGCTAAAGAAGGAAAAATGTGTGAAGAGCCAGAGCAAAGGATGCAAGGAGTTGTAAAGCAGGTGAAGATGATGGGAATGAGTAAAAATTGTTTTTTTCTGTTCTGACAGTACCTGACTTGTCTCTCTTAGGGGTTGTTTGGTGTCACTCATGATTCAATGAAATAATACTTGAGGTGGAGGGGAAAATAAACATGAAGGGAAATACTCTCCCAGCAGTGGCAATTTCCAGCACAGAGTGCTGCCCAAGTTTGTTGTGGTTATCTGCTTACACCACACAATGAAGACCTCTCACAAGCACTTGTCTCCTCTTGAGTTTGTGTAAACAACTTTCATTCACTGCTGTCCACACTGCCAGGATTTCCACCTGCCTTTTCTTCAGTCCTGGAAGAGCAAACCCTTCATTTGTTCTAAACCTGGTTGCCACCACTGACCCCTCTTTGTCTCCTACTTACTGGCATAGATGCTGAGCCGTTGAATGTTTTTGCAGCTGTTGTGTTTATGGAGAACTGGTACAGGCAGCAGCTCAGCCATGCAATTGCTTTTGGGCTTGTTTTGGAGGTTTTTGTTTTGTTTTTTTTACAGGGGCAGAGCATAAACCTCAAGCTTCTCAAGCACTTTTTTCAGGCCCTTGAATTTTATTGACTAAGCATGTCTTCTCTTTTTTTTTCTTTCTTTTTTTTCCTTTTTTTTCTGTGATGTCCCCCACATTTGCCCTCTCCATTTAACTTGCTTTCCTCCAGATTGAAAGACTGCAATACACAACATGTTGAGATTGCACCTCTCTGGGAAGGTGTATTCACCTTTTCTCCCTTTGAGAGTGCACAAAACATTAATTGGTTTGATCAAGCACTGTGTTAGTAGAGGGGGAATGTGATTGAAACCACACTTCTGTGAATCAGTATTTATTACTCTACTAAATCAGTGGTTTAAATTCTCTTGCAAGTGGATATAAATGGTGGATTTTGATTTGATACAGCATAGCCATCTGAAGTTAATTTAAATGATTCAGAAGTTAATAACTTAGGATGCTTGTCATATTGAAAACTAAATAAGCATTTGTTTTTCTGAGCAGCTGATCTACATTACAGTCTTTGGCCTTTTCTGGATCCAGGCTGCAATGGCTGGAAGTGCTTGCACTCTCTCCCTGAGAGCCAGAAGCCTGGGGTATTTGTCTGCCAGGTCAGGTTTACAGGACAGAAGTGTCGTACTGCACACATCCCAGTAGAAGTCAGCCCACGTTACCTAGCAGAAAATGGGACAGAAAGCAGCAAATTTTAGTTGGTAATCTCAAAAGTCAGGATTACTAATATTCTCAAAAAACTGAATTTATCTATTTTCATTTTGGGGTTTGTGGTTTTTGAAAGCTCATTTTTACAGGGCTAATCAATAGGTTGCAATGCAAGGCTTAACTTCAGTAAGTATTGGTTAAAATAAAGTCCTGGCTACAAATACTAGTTGTGCTAAAATGTTGGTCTTTCCTGCTGAAACTGCTGCAGGAAAGAGTTTGGGGTAAAAAGGGTACTATGTTTTTATAGAGTTTTTTTGTATTGCCTTGTAAATAAGTCAGTGATGATAAACAGGGTTGTGTTGTAGTCATGAATTTGTGTTCACAAGTGCAAAGGCGTTTAAAATGTTTTGTGTCAACATACTTATGAACTGCTTCAGAAAGCACAGATCCTAGTCCTGGTTTGCCTCTCTTTTCTAATATTGTGGAAAACAATTTTCACTTTGCAATAGAGTGACCAGTTGTGTACTGGTAAGAACAAAGGGCTAAAATTGTGGGGAGACTTGCTTCATGGCCTGACATGAAACCCAGAAATTCAGCAATAGTCCGTTACTTAATTTTTCTGGCAACCTGATGGGAACGGGAGAAACAAAATTATACTTACAGAGTTCCCTACCAGCCACTTCTTATCCCCTAAGAAAGTATCCAAATCTTTCAGTAACTCAGGTGCTTTGTTGGTGAGGATATCATCAAATGCTTTTTTCTGGTGAAAGAACAAAACACAGAGATGCACAGCACTCAGCAAAACTGAATTTTTGAGGTTTTATTATTTATGAAAAAGAAAGCTGAAATATGAAAAAGATTAGGATCAGATACCAAAACATGGCATTCTTGGCTTGCTGAGCCATGACTTGAAGCCGGTTCCACCCCAAATGAACATCTGAGTGCTCCTTGATGCTGACATCATGTCTGTGGGGATGCTGCTCCTTTTTCTGTGGTAACAGAAAAAGCACCCAGCCATGGCAAGACAGGAGCTCAGCCGTAGATTTGGGAAGAATCCAGCTACAATATATATTCCTAATGTCTCATAGCAATTTTTAGGGGACTCTTTTGAATGTTTTCTTTTCTAGGGTACAGAGTCTCAGATTTCCAGAATCCCTTGCGCTCAGTCTTTCCATGCTGTCAGTCAGATGCTGTTCAGTTATCTTTGCCTACAAGCCCTTCTTATGTGAGACATGGAACTTGACTTTTGAGCTTTTGATGGCGTTGATTTATCTTTGAACTTTAATGGTCATGTTATTTTTGCTTTTTTGTCTCCACAGCAGTAAGATTTGAGGTGGCTAAAACGTGTTTTTAAAGGATGATCAAAAGGCTCAGGCTGTTGTGTTTGTTTGCTAATGGCTGAAGCAGGAGGTTATGGTGGTGGTTCTCCACTAGCTGTTCCCCATAGCAGACTCTTAAGGCTGCTTTTAAACGGGCTAAGCTGTTTCCTTTGGCAAGGAAAACTGCTTTGGTTTTCTCTTCTCACCTGTGTGGAAAACTTTGCCAAGGAAAACCGCTTTGGTTTTCTCTTCTCACCTGCATGGAAACAATTAAGACTGCGGACTGTTGTGATCATCTGGTCAACCTACATGGGACAGTTTGTGCAGGTATTGTGCTTGGCCTAATTTTGGAGGAACGCACTCAGGCTTGGGTGAATAAGCACTGGTGTACAGTAGTGGAATTATTTCTACAGCTTTAACTGAGGTTAATGTGAAAAAAGAAATTAGAAGAGGCAGAAACCTAAATGCAGGCTGAAATCAAATCAGTGTTTCTACAGATACGATCGAAGATTTGACATAATTTTCTGCTTTGTTAAGAGCTTAGTAATTGGATGAGGTGACTGCAAATATCAGCCAGGAGTTGAAGTCCAGAAATCTCATATCGGTGCCCTGGGTTGTAGTATTTCCTTTCTTTTAGGTAAGTGATCCCCTCCCCACCATTTTACCCTGCAAAGAAAAATCCCAAACTATTGTGTGATCATGAGGGTAACAACTTTCCCAAGGTACAGGAGTGCACAGTCAAGCTGTGAAACTGGTGGGGACAACCAGGATCCCTCTTCTGGAGTGGCACAACCTGCTCATCTCAGCCCTGGAGCTCTGCAGTGGTGGGTGCAAAGCTGTTGCAATGCCAGCTGTGTTTTGGGGAATGTGGGGTGAAGGGGGAAGTCTGTGCCTGGCACAGAGGGAGTTTCTACAGGCAGCTTCCAGCTCTGCTCCCCTACTTTGCTTTGCTTTGCTTTCTCTTTGCCTAGACGGCATTGCCTAGATGACATAACAGACCCTCAGACCATTCCCGGGGTGCGTATTCCTGTGGGCTCTGGTCAGGCCTGGGGAGGTGTTTTGGCTTCAGTGTGTGTAACTGACTTAATCTGGGCTGGTGAGACCGGGAGATGCCACTGTGACTACAAGGTGGTGGCAGTGGACCCGGGAGGAGAGAGGGACTGTAGGAGAAGGGAATACAGGTGACCTCACCCCTGGTAAGTAACAGCTGCATTAATTAACCAATAAAGCCTCGCTCCTGATGAGTAACAGCTATATCCAATAAGGATGAGTGAGATAAAAGAGGGGGTGAGCTGGTAAGGGGAGGATCATCATGGAAGAGGAAACTTGGGGAGCATGAGGGAAAGAATCATGAAGCAGGATCCTGGGGCAAGAGAATCACTGCTGCAAGGTCAGTCTGGGTCTGCAGTTAGAGCCTGTAGTTGGAACCTGCGGTCACAGTCTACGTGGGTAAAAGTCTGCAGTCAGAGCCTGCAAACAAATACCTGAAGTCATAGTTTAGCAGGAAATGACCAGCAGTCAGGGGCTGCAAGGGAAACCCACAGTAGAAGCCTGCTGCCACCAGAGTAAGTGAATGGTTGGAATTAAGATGACTAAGCTGTGAGGAGGAATAAACCAGGACCCTTTTTATTCTTCTTAACAAGAAGTTTGTGCCTCAACTCATTTCTACCCTCTAATAAGAGGGCTTGCTGCAACGAGGGAGGAAAATGTTGGAAGAGTGGGAAAGTGAGATTCCAAACCATCCTTGGCCCCATCATGTAACTTAGCATGCATACGTGTGGATGGGCACATAGGGGTTGGCTGCCAGCACTTCCTGTTTAAATTAATCACTGGTGATATGGTCTGGGTCCTTTTTTGGAGAAGTGCTTGGGTGCAAGCTGGGTCACACACAGGAGTTACAACAGGAGCTTCCCCATGGAGGGGCAGCAGCGCTGCCTCTGCACCAGCACATCAGCAGGAGTGTGGCTCTTCTGAAATGATTAAAACTCATGAGTCAACTTACCCTCCTCAAACTAGGAAACTTCAGGAAATCACTAGGAAATGTAAGTAATTCACACTTTTAAGTACTACACCTCCAAATTTCATATTTTCCCCTGCAAGATTTCAGAGCACTTTCATATTGTTTCTTTATTTATTATTGGTTTGGGGCACCATTTTTTACTCTGTGGTCTCTGCAATAAGATACCCTAAATTATCTGAAATGTTGGTTTTGAATAAATGGAAGGTGGCTGCACTGGCAGTTTGTGGTGAGAGCTGTTGTTACACCTCCACTTCCCTAAGAGGGTCAGGTCAGAGCTGTGCAGAGCCTTTGCAACCTAAGGCTTGAGTGAACTCATCCATCACCTTCTTCCCCCAGCAACTGATCTGTGTGCTTGCTTTTGGGATTCTGGTGAGAGCCACTGGCCTGATGCCAAAAGAAACCCCAAATGCTGTAAGACAAGTCTGTGACTGTGTGTTAAAGCAGCCATGGCACAATAGCCTGGTGTCGGAAGCGCTGCAGAGGACCAAGGCAGGCTATGACATCTGAAAAGCACAGTGAGGGCTGTGCTACCTGCCCTGATTAGCAGTGCTGTCTTACAGTGCTCTGGTGACTGACAAGCAGTCATTCCTGGCAGGATGTTATGGAATGCTGTTACTTATTGAACACCTAGAAATGTTTAAGGATGGGATGCAGCTATTTATCTTATTGAGCTGGCAGAAAGATTTGAGCACAGGCTCCTTGCAATAAGAGAGAGGAATTTGGCAGTGCCAGCTGGGGTGGAAGTGTCCTGCCTTTGCCCTTCTGAAGAACAGTTTGGTGTAGGCACATCCTTGGTTCAAGCTGAATTAGATGGCCTCAGATTTTCCACCAAGGGTGAAAACAACCTGGTGAAGGAGCAGGTGGGATCAGCCTCAAGGAAGAACCACAGAGCTCCAGCAGCTCAGCTTTGCTTAGCTGAGCTGATGAACCCAGTGGCTGACACCCATCAGTGTCTCCAGAGCAGATGCTCAGATACAGGATCATGCCTTACGTGCTATCTTTGTTAAATTTAGTGATTGGCTTACTCTCACGTCCTGGTTTTTCTCTGCCCAAGGGAACAGTGTCATGAAATCATCGATGGTGTCCACAATGGCATCAGCTAAAGCCTGTTCCACAGGCGTTTGGCCTGCCAGACCTGTGGGAAGCAAGCATATGAAGGGATATTAGAGAGAGCATCAGCAGGAATTTTTGGTACCTCAAAGGTAAACTCTGTGAATACTTCTGTAAAAATACCTGTTCTCCAGGTCTTTTGATGCTAAGAATGTGGATCTTACTCCTTGCATCCAGGTGAAATTTCAATACCTTCTCTTTTTTCCTCTTCTGGCCTTGTACAGCCATCCAAGGTAGCGAGATGCTCTATCCATTACCCGAGCCCCCAGCCTGAACTTTGTTTCTTTATTCTCTTTGCTTTCCACCACACATTTGGTGAGGGTTAGCACAAACTCCTTTCCTTTAATCTTTGCCCATCCCAGTTTTCAATGTCCTTCTCCATCTCATGGTCTTTCCATTTTGATCAACGTATGAAAGTCAGTTTCTCTTCCCCTATATCCTGCCCACTCAGCCCCATTCAGAACATTTTCATGACATCCCACTTACTTTTTAATCTTTCTTTGTAATCAGGGACCTCAGCCAAACTTTGTATTGTTTACAAATCTGCTTTTCTCCCTTGTAGTCCTTTGACTTTCCTGCAGTTCACTTAGTGCCTCCACTTTTTCTCCCTAGCTGTCACTTCACAGACCTGAGTTCATGCTTTCACTTCTGTGCAGGTTCACATCACAAACTGCATGCCCTACCTCTGTCAGGTCATCTCCCTTACCAAAACTTTGTGCTTTTGAAGGTGAGGGCTGTGCCTCTCCTCTTGGGCCTCGGGTTTTGTGATCCTTCAGCCATGAGTTGTTGGTGTTGGGCACCTAAAAATGCCATTTCTTAATTTAAAGGATTAGTGACATGTATGCAGGCTTGATGGCAGATCTAGCAAATTTTCATTATGAAGTTGAAAAGATATCTTTCCCCTTCCATGCATGCTTTTTTTCCTGCTGTAGCTGACAGCATGACTAATTCTAGGAAGAGCACAGCATGGTCTGAGTGTGCTCCAGATCCCAAGTCTTTGTCACTGGTGCAAGTCCATCAAAAAAATTCTGAAATTCAGACTGCAGAAGTAGCACAGCTATAGATCAGCCTCCCAACAGGAGTCAGGGAGGAAGGGATCTTGGATGACGGGCACACTTTCCCTCTGTTTTTCATCATCAGGTGGGCTTCCTTTATTCTCCCCTCTTGCAAGGAGTAGATTGTATCAAAGCTGGAAGAAATGGGCAGGAACAGAGTATTGCTGACAGGCTTGAATGTCAATTTTCAAGCCTGTCAATGTGTTAGTGCCTTGAAGAATAATGCTATGAACTTCTGCTTCCTTCCTCAGTTAGAAAACGGATTTTGAAAGGCAGGCTACCACCCGTTTGCTCACAGTGTAAAAAAAGTAGGATAGTACTTGCTTCCCAGCCCCCTCTTCAATATGCTGATGTCCAGCATGCCATGGGCACATCTGCCTTCAGCCAGACCAATTTTGCAGATGGTGTTGAATGACAGCTCATTGACCTAAAGCAAAGCCTGGCCACTCTCTTTGATTACTTGCATTACTAAGTCTCATATCATTTTATCTAACTGGTTGTGTACTTCCACAGCACATAAGTATTTAAAGATGCAAGTGATGTCAACATCTCTTCTAATCTCCCTGCTAGCCCAGAAATGTTGCCTAAATCTGCTTCAGAGTTCCCCGCCTGCTGTGATAATCTCTAATGCTTCCAAAACCTCCTCCTCCTGGTCATTTCTCTGGTTAGCCTGGAAGCTCAAAGTTGAACTTTAGGGGGAAACTGCCCTGGCAACCTTAGGGAAACCACAGGTATGTGCTTTCTGTCATGCAGGGACAGGGGAATAAAGCGTACTGGCTGGAGAAGCCAGCCCAAACCGCAGGCACTGGTTTCATTTTTGCCATGCTGGTGTTTACTTCTGTGTGGTTAGGCTTGCCAAGCTGTTGGTTTGTTCCCGTTTTTACTGTGGATGTATTTTTACGTGAGCCTTAAATGTGAGCTTGGAAGAGAGAAAGAAAATAGTCAAAGATCTATTACCTGCTTCTCTGGCAAGGTATCTTGCCATCGCCAGGCTCTGGTGAATGATAACTCCATCTACTTCCAGAATAGGCAGTTTGCCAAATGGGATAGCTTGGATGAAAAGGTAAAAAAGAAAAAATAACCAAAAGTTAAATCATAGCCATTAACAGTGGGAGTCTGTGACAGATGTAGCTTTACCACTCAGAGGGTATGCATTGTTATAGTACTTAACAGTTTCACACTGTTTCTGTGGAGAAATGCATGGATTAAAAGTAAAAAAGTAAGGGTAAGGATGTAATCAGATTGCACTGCATGAAGGCGACTATAGCACAGAAATCAGGTGTTGCATTTCCTATTTCCTGGCATTGTGCTGTAATGGCCGAATGTGTTCTATCCAGAATTCATTATATAGAGAAACTTTTCAAGGGAATATTAGTTTTTCCTTCTCTCCCCTGCTTTCTTCCTCCCCAGGAAAGTGATTGCCAAGGTTAACTACAGTACCACTGAAGGTTTCATAGTGCAGGATCCAGCTGGGGCATGAAGAAAGATATTTTTCATTTATGGTTGTTTTTAATTCAGAAGCAGTGATTCAGAGAAGCATCTATATTTCAGAAATTACATCATGACAAGGCATTTCACTTGACAGTCATCACTGAGATGATCTTTCACACTGAACTACAAATGCTAAAAAGATATTCAAATTCACCTTATGTGGTTTGCATTTAAAAAAAAAATCAATAAGTTATGGGGAAGAAACCTCCAGGCTTTAAGTATAGAGAAAGACAAACTAAGCAGGTGTCATGGCCATTTGTAAGGTATTTGAAGCTAAGAAATCAAAATTAATTAATTTTGTAGTTACATGGGAACTTGGACTGCTGTTTTGCTGTGTTTTGGAGAAGCTGCTGGCATACATAAGGAAATGGAACTGGAACATTGGAGCTTAATCTGGGGAAAACATCCTGTTTGGGGCAGTGAGAATCTGCTTGTGGGAGCCTGGTGCTGTTCATTGAGGGAACTGTGAATCTCTGCACTTCCAAGGATGCTGTTTCCAAGTATGTGATTGCAAGTGCTGATCATAGCTAAATGCTTTCCATGCAATTTTCATCTGCATTACATCTCTATATAATTAAGATTTATATCATTTTAAGACTATCTTGTGATGTAAAAAGGTGTCAGTGGAAAAGTGAGAACATTGCCCATTGGAAGCATGCAAAGTGCTTTCAAACCCAGGACAACTGTCTTTACAGGGCAGCTGGAATGCCACCTCTGTTCCATGAGGATTTTAATTCTTAATGAAAAGGGGACAGTAATGAAACCATTTGTAACTGGTTAGCAAGGCAGCTTCATAAATGATGAACACTGCTCTGTGGTTTAGCATGCAGTATGTGAATCACATTAGGTCCCGGGTCCTAGATGTTAAATCCTGATCTGCAACATGAATTTTCCAGTTGCACAAGACATCTGGGACTCCTCTGTGCATTACACTTTATATATTTAAGATTTATACCCAGTACACAGTACTCATAATACTTTTTTTTCCCCTTAAGTCCAGCACACTGGGAATTCAGTATGAATTTGGACAGCAGAAGCAAGAGAGTTCAATGAGCATTAGCTGCTGTACCCCGGGGAGAAAACAGGCTCTGCTGGTTGTTATTGAAGCAATAATAGACTTGTTGCACAGAAGACTTTGCATGTTTGTTATCCAGAGAGCAGCAAGGTCCTGGCAAGTCCATACTCTTGTTTCACTGAGAATCACTGAGAGGTGACAAGTTGTATCCCCTGAATGTTTAACAGGAAAGCTCTCTGGCTATGAAAATGAAAAGAGCTTTGGTTCTGTGCTCTGGGATAGTGGTGCAGAAGGCCGAGTATCACTGCTTCAAAACAGCGAAGGTGTGTAACAATGTTTGCTTATGTAAAGGACATATTTCAGGCCAGCACAAGAAGAGGGGATGAGAGCAGGTGTGACTGCTGGATGTGCCAGTGTGGTCAGCCTGCAGCCTGCTCCACGTCCCCCCAGACCTTGCAGGGATGTACAACAATGCCTGCCAACAGGAAACAGCCAGAGCAGGGGCAACAGCTCTCCCCATGAAGGAGTTAAGCAGCCCTTTTTGGAGGCCCCAGTAAGAATGCTGCTGGGAGTAGCAGTTCTGGCAGGGTCAATATGACTAAGCCAGTCTGTAGCAATAGCTGTCAAAACACACTGTCACTCACTGCTCAGGTTGGGAAATTGTGAGACTGGGATTGCTTCATCTAGAAACCCAAAGATATTTTTGCTGCTGTGTTTACATACAGTGGAAGAAATCTATAAATCCCAGCTCTGACTGATGTTTCATTTTGTGGGTCACAAGAAAAATTAAAGCGGGTTTATCATTTTGGGTGTGCCCTTTTTTTCATGAAACCCTTGATTACAATTAAAGGAGGGATGCATCTTTCTGAACAGATAAGAAACATGGGTTATGGTGTCAAAGCCAGCTGACTGGCAGAGTGGTAGTCAACTCTCATGTCCTGTTTCTCAGGAATCTGGTCATTTCTGAATTCAAGGGAATTGCTATTCATTCTTTGAAAGCATGAGTAATGTCTACAAAGGTCATCCTCCTCAGTGCTGAGCTACTTTCTTGAAGACCTGGTTTCTCTTTTCTGAAAGAGAAACTAAGTTTGCAATTGCAAATATACAAAGACAGCTTTGTTTTGTGCATACAAAATTGCATGACTCTTAATACAATTATAAAACTAATACATTAGAGCAGACTTTATTTTGTTGTCCCAAAATGTCTAAAAGGATTTATACTGTCATTTATAATGAGACTGGGAGTTTGTTAGGAGGCAGCAAATCTATTGCTATCATTACTGAACCATGGACTCTTTAAAGAATAAAAGATGGTAAATGTAGATGGTAGATGTTCCTTCCTTTCTTGTATATTCAACATGCTATTTAATTTTCTCTTTTCAAGAACAGGGGGAAAAAATGGGATTTAATGCTGACAGAGTGAATGTATTCAATTATACACGGATTTTGTTGATTATTGAGTTAATAAGCTATAAATGAGCGCAGTTCTAAGAGATTTGAAGAAAGTACACATGGGCTGTACAGATAGTTTTAAAAATCTGTTGTTTCTTCTTGGGTGCAGGGCAGGCTATTCTAGAGCACCAGAAAGTATAGCAGATAGTTTCTTTCCTTACAGAGGAAGAAAATAACAAAGACTAGTGAAGCGGCAGAAAATATTTATAATACATCTCCTCCCTGTCTGAGGAGAAGGTATAATGGCTTACAAAGTTGTGCTTCCAGTCTGGAAAAATTTAGGGAAAAATAATCTTTGCCTTTGAAATGTTACTGTGTAAAATTCACATAATGACCAAAAATTTTTGGAACCTGCTGTAAAGTATTTTTTTGCTGTTATAATTTAGATTAAGAATTTTCCCAGAAGAATTTTTTTTGTCTGAGTATGGCTGTTACAAGGAAGAATGCATTTTCTATGGAACTTGGAGTCTTCCCTCTCCAGCTGGAGTAGAGGAGGATGGCTCCTGGTCACACAGGTCATCCTAGGAGAGGATGTGAGGAGCATTCACACTGGATGGACTCCACTTGGTTGCTGGAGGTAAGGTTGGGGTTTGACAAATTACCTTGATGTGGCCTCTAGAAACTTTGCCAGCTGCAGAAACCACACCTAGGTCATATCCTCAGGGGCTCCAAACAACAACAGAAACCTGTCTGCACATGGATTTAAGCAGTGTTACTCTTGGACTCATGAATATGGGCTTCTGTGGATTGGTTTGACCTCCTGTGGTGCTTCTGGCCCAGTTCTGCCCATTGACATGTTTGAGGAGATGCCTGAATGCCCCTATGTGTGTATAAGCATGGTACTAAACCTGCTGAAGTTTTCTCAGTTTTGGTCAAAGGCAGGGTTTGTGTGACTGCAGATGAGCAGAGCAGGTAGGGTGGCTCCTGCCAGGCTCCAATGTTAGATGAGCAAGTGAAATGCTGCTGTGTGAGAGAGATGTTTGGGTAGAATCAAGGTCATGGGGGCAAGGCAAGAAACACCATCCACTGGGGAGCAATTACAACTGAGCCATTAAGCCAAAGTAGTTGAGGCTGGAGGGGATGTATGTGTCACTTTTCTGGCTTTTCTCTCACCCTCATTGTTTTGGGGGCTGCTGTGCACTTACGTCAGTTTAAACCCTTGTGTATCCATACCGATGTGCTTTCCATGTTTCTCAAAACAAGGTTGTCTTACAATGTTTCCAACTCCCACTTGAGCAAATAAATTTTGAGAAGAAAAGCAGAAAAATCTATTGCTGTCGTCATGCAAGCAGCGTCATTTCTCAGGCATGCACAAAATATGACCTTTCCTGTTTAGTTCTCGCTTGCTTTGCCGCTCATATGAAGTAGAAAGCACTGTGAATGCTTGTGTTCCAAATTCAGACTGAAAGATGAAAAGGGTTTTTAAAAAGCCTCCTTTTTGAATAACTAAACCCCTGGTCTTCTTTAAATTGAACTTTTATCAGCAGGTTCTTGCTTTTCGTATTATGTTGGTAATTTATTGGCTTTTTTGCATCGCACACTGGGATGAAATCTGCACAGTCTTCACTTCCATGAAGAAAACCCTGACAGAGGACAAGTCCTCAGACTGATCTGCAATCTCTCTTCTCATTTTAGGAAAACCTCGCTAAAGTATCTGTACAGTGTTTAGGAATTGGATTTATTCCTTTTCATACTACTTTAATTTTGGTTGGCTTTTGTGACAAGGAGTGTGGTGTTTATACAAGTCTCTGCTGGATGCAGAAATTATGTGTGTTAAAAGCATGCTAAAAATGATGCTAAAAATTGTGCGTGTTAGAAGTGTGTTATGGGAGATGATGTGTATTAAAAGCAAGAACATCCCTTTAGTTAATTTCCACCCCATCGAGCCCCTAAGGGCTGTGATGGCTGCTGGCATCCTGCCATGCCTGTAGGTTCTCACTGGTGTTCAGGCCTTTCCTTTGAACAGAAGCTCCTCACTCATCCTCCTGGCCATGACCCAGTGGAGGTGCTCCTGTGGGACTGTTCTTCTGTCAGGGACAGGGAGGGGAGACACAACAGAGCTGGGCGCAATTTTGTCCTAGGCTGGTCAGCTGCTGGTGCTGTGCTGTGCTTCTCACCGCTCTTCTCCCCTGTGCAGATACAGTTCTTAACTTTCTCCTACCCTTACCTCTTTCTTCTATTTTCACTGATCTTAACTTCTCCATTATTCTTCTCCTCATTTCTGTTCTGTCCTTCCAACATGTTCCCCCATTTTCCTCGAGCTGACCTGCCCATGACTCGTCCTGCCCATGTTGTAAATGTCTGTGGCTCTGATGCAATGCAGCCTGTATTTAAGCAGTTGATTATTGCTCAAAAGCTGAATAATTAATCATTTGGTAATTAATCTTAGATTGGCTCCATAATAAGGTAGCTGGATTAATCAAATGTGGGGGCAAATAAATGTCACAGACCTGTTTCTTATTATAGCATCTGTATCAAAATAAGTTCTCCTTTGCCTTGAAAACTGACCACAACTGCTTTACATATCCATTCATACTTAAATTGGATCATGAGAAACGAATAGATACTTTGCATCTTCTAATAAGAAATAAATGAAATTCATATTTTTTATTGGTGGCAGAGGAACAAGGCACTTGGGAAATGGTAGGCCCAGAGCTGGAGCTACCTAGAATCTGAATCTTCTAGAAAGGGATGATGAGGAGGATGCTATGATTTAACCTCAGCCCAGGTTCGGTTTCATTACAACTCGTATTCTCTTTGGAAGCTCTTGCCAAGCCCTACTTTTTACCCAGAGATAGCTATGTACACATTTTGGTAGCACTTCAAACAGAAAGTCACTCAGGAAGCATAGCAACTGCTCCCCTGAGGAATTTTTGTCTGCTGTCAGATGCGTCTCAAGATTTATCTGTTATCTTGGGAGTATTTTCAGGGCCATTAGTCTGTCAGGTTTCCTAAGGACCTTTCAAGCACCGTTCTACACATCCTAAACTGTTTATGGAATGTTTATGGCCACCAGTGCAGGAGAAGCGTCCTTTACTATAATGATAACATCTGTTATTGCCATCGCTTCAAATTGCTTGAAGGAGCCACCGATCAAAAGCTATTGCCAGCCTAATGTGGAAAGTGATGGTAACTTAGTTCACCATTACAGAGGATTTTCTGCTGTATCATGACTTAGGACAGTGCAATAATGCCTTTTGTGAGGAGCCCATTGTAGATCTTGAATTGATCGCACTTTAAATGGGGGCATGGTCAGTCAGAATGTGTTCAAAGAGAAGTGTAAAGAATGAGTTTGTTTACTTGTTAAAATAATTATTGCCTTACATATAGCAAAGCATTACAGAAAGCTGCTGCTTGATATTTGTCTGATTTTTAAAATTCTCTGCTAAAGCAGGACAATGCTAATACTTATACACTGGCTTCTTTATATGTGTTTATATTCTAGATTGCAGTCCCTGCCCGAAATCATCAACTAGAAAATTTGCCAAAGACGATTTGATTAGTGCCAGAAGGGAAAAAAATAAATGTTGAGTTACAGAAATTTTAATTTCAATGTGTATAAGCCCACTAACAGAGGTTCTAATAGCCCATTCTTTCATACAGAACAAAACCACCATTAAGTGTAAACAAAATCAAGTGGGAGAGTATTTCCAGGAAGAAAGACTTATTTATTTACCTGAAGGTATGTTAGGATTGCAGCCTATTGATGACATGAAAAATGCCAAAAAACACAACAAACATTGCCACACTCTTCAAGTCAAAAATTAAACTTGCCACAGCTGCAAGTCTGCTTTCTAAATGGGCTTTCTGCACATTGACCTTTATGCACAAATTTTCTGTTTTCCCGTCAGTTTTACAGAACTAAGTCTTTTCTTCAGAATAATGTCGGTATTTCCTGATGTATATGGTATGATGATTTGGCTGACTTGGTATTTGTTGCAAAACCTTATTTCAATTTTGAGAAAACAGCTGAAGCAAATCTATCCTCTCAGATCTCATTCAGAGATCTGACTCCTTGTGCTCTCTAGACAAACTTGAATTTTTCAATTTGTTCCTTATTAGCTCAAGAAACATGAACTGTTCTCTTGTCCAAGCTTCTTCCCTAAGTATTTTTTTTTGTTTCTTTTGCTTCATCATATTTGAAGTTTTAACAAGAGGGACGTCACATTGTATCTGCAAACTGCAGTCAAAACTGGTTCGAAACCTTTCATAGGCAAGTGGGTAAAGGAAAACATGATATATGCAAGTGTGCATAGCAATTTGTCTGGTATCTCTTAATCTCACCTCAATATATAATTATGTAATTAGTTCAATTAATTGGACTGATTTCACTGATTTTTGAGGATTAGAAAATAAGCTGTGTACTAAGTTATATTACTTTAACTGCTGTTACATCAAATGCAGCTGTAATTCCCTTTATTGTTGCTAAACACCATCCTTTGGATTTCACCAGGATGAGACTGTCTGGAATCTGCTACTTTATTTCTCTCCATTCTGAGGTAGACCCACTTCAGGAAAAATAGGAGGTAGAAACCTTTACATAAAGGATCTGAATACAGATCCAAATGAGAATTGTGTGAACTAGCTCTCAGCAGAGTGAACTATGCATTTGCACATGCAGTGGGTTGGATGGATCTCCTCATTTCACATATACTTTTGAACACAGCAGTAATTTAACTTTTTGGGCAAGAATCCTGCTACCTGGTGCCTTTTCATCTTCAAACAGTGACTCTGTGGAGAGAGCTGAGACACATTTTGAAAACTCAAGACAGCAGAGAATGCAAGGCTTGTTTCCCATAGGGCAGATGTTGTATGCAACACTTTGAGCGGGAAGGCACCTAAAGCCTGTTCAAACCTACTCCCTCTTCAGGAGACAACCATTTCTTGTGTTGAGTCACAGCCTGCAAAGTCAGGGTTTAGGTGCCCTAGGGCAGGTTGGGGCACTGGCTATTTCCCTTGTTGAACGGTTAAGGCTGTTTATTCCAAAGCCTTGTTGCTACCTTTGATTCAGTGTTTTTCTGAATGATTTGCCTATGGGAGAACATTTTGTCTGGAAATACTGTGAGTAACCATGAGAAATGCCTCATAAAGGAGGAGGAGGTGGTAGTCATCAGGTGATCTCCAGACAACTTCCTTAAGCAGCATTACGTTTTTATGCATGCAAGAAACCTTTACTCTTGTTTTAATTAGCAAACCTCTCAATTGTTTGTTGTCTGTAACATGTATGTCAATGGTGGCAGATGGCACCATTACTTTGGTGCTAGAGCTAGGGTTCGGGGAGATTTGAAGAGAAAAGGTTCGGCCTGGTGCCATAAGATGTAACAGCACTTTCAGATATGCACCCAACTATTTCTGTGTATGTGTATGTTTTCCTGGTCAAATTAGCAGGCTATATTCCCATTTCCCATCCACTGACTGACTGACTGGGTGTCTACAGATGCCTGAAATTCAATGAACTCGTAGACCAGCAAAAATTTTGCACAGATGACTTCACAAATCTTAGAGCGGCAGCTCCCACGTTTTACTAAACTTCTTATCTGCCGCAGCATTTCATCTAGGGCTGAGTTAAAGAGGCTGCTATGAAAGGCCATTATGCAGAGAAAATGAAAAGCAGTAATTAACCATTGGTAAGCCTGCCAGCAAACTTTTCAGAGCACAGAAAGAGAAACAAAAGTGTCCAAAGGTTAATGACTTTGACAGCATTTGTTAATGCAGCAGATAGTTACAAAGTGTGTAGCTTAGGGTTTCTAGGGTGTCTCTGCTCCCAGCGTTTCTGTGGTAATGGTGCTGTAGCTGTATGTTCACTGTAGAGAAAAAGTCCTGTACATGTAAAGCTCCTCTGGGACGTCTGTGGAGTGAGCACTGAAGAAAAGCACAGGAAGAGCTTGCATTGTTTCTTGCACTGCTCAGACATTGGGACCATCAACAATATTCAAAGAGTGATGCAATGCTTTTACCTTGTTTCATAGATCTGTTGTTAGAACATCTTGTCCTAGAATGTGAATGCCTCTGCACCCTTACTAATTATGCTTTGTCTTTTTAATTTGCCTTAATCAGTATAGAAAACCACGTAAAAATATACTTTGCTTATACTCTCAACTTTGTTTCAGGACAAAAATGAATGTGCACACATGTGAATATCTGTGTAATTAAGTATAAAAAGCCTGTGCAGAGCTTACCTCAGGTCATCTGAATTCTTAATCTCACCTTTAGTTTCTACCCTGCTTCCCTGAGAACTGCAGTGAAAGAGAAATAAGCTAAACCATGTGGTCATCTGGCTTAAGCTCTTATAAGGAAAAGGTTTCCAAAGTCAACCATTCCTAGCTGAAAATATCCCTGTTCCACTGCTTCTTATTCCTCACTGTGGATTTTTGCCAGTGTTTTCTAGGCTTGAGCACCACTGACGGCTTCAATTGCCACTTGGATTACAGTGTGTGAGTGTTTATCATTCTAGTCACTGCAAACAGGAAAGACTAAATGTACAAAATTTCCACCCTAGAATAGTTTGGTAGCTTGCTGGCTAGGCTTATTAAATGGTGTGAAAGCTTATCAAGAAACATTGCTTCATTAATGGAAGTCATCTTGTGAATCACTTGTCTTTCCCCCAAACTAAAGGCATTATTCTTCATTCTGGATGTGAAAAATCATAGCCCATCTAGCCAAACACAAGTCTAATCCATGAAATGAAGGCATTGGTTTCCTACCCTGAGTCTTCAAACTCAAGATCTGTTTTATTTGAACCGGTGCTGATTTAATGAACAGAAATAACAAATACCTTTAAAGGCTGAAAAGAGGTTATTGAAACTAAAAGACATGAAATGAATGGGGTACAATAGCCTGAAGGGTACTTTTGGAAGGGTTGGTAGGGCTTGTTCTTTGGAATGTTTATTTTCTAGTATCTCTTTTGATCCTTTTCATTTTTTTCTTTGCTATATCAACTGACTTTGTTTTCTCATCATTTTTCCTCTCTGAAGAGCATTCAGGTTGCAAAGGAGTGTCCTTCCTGATCCTTCTTTCCAATTTGGCTTTCTAAACCCAGGGTGAAGGCTGAGGTGTGGTCTTTGAGATCAAATTATCCAGAGAAACTGAGATCAGCACTCCTTTGGTTATCTTTAGGTACACAAAAGCTGTACTGAACTGATAAGGAGTAAAAGCCCAGCTGGGCGTCAGCAGGTAAGGCATTCCAGATGTCTGACCATTTGGATCCCATCTCCTGTGAGCACATCAGCAATGACATTTTGGCTGTCTCACCTTTAAATTTGCACACACTTAACTAAAGCCAGAAATAAAGTGGAATTCTGCTCATGAAACCTACAGATACCTCTTCAATTGTTTTTTGGGTTTTTTTTCTGCCAGCATTTCTAGTGGAGCTTTGGCTATAAGAACCCGTGCTACTCACTTGGCTTGATTTTGGGCCAGTCTGCTGCTTCTATCCTGTGATCTTCATACTTCTTGCCCGAATAGGCAAAGAGGTAGCGGCTGATCTCTGCTCGTCCCCGCAGGTTGAAGTAGGTGAGCTTGTACTGCGGCATGCTGGGCCCTGCTGAGAGGGGGGACAGAGCTGCTTTAGAGAAAGTTAACTCCATTTTGACAAAACCATTCTGCGTGCTTGCTTTTGACAGATGTGCTTGTGCAATGCAAAGGAAATATTGCACCAAGCTGTTGCACTTTGCAATCGTTGCAGTACTCGCACCTTTTTGCTCTGCATTTGTCAGCCACAGCACACAGATATGGGCAGAAACAGCTGAACCTGCAATTCCTCCTTTTGTGTGTCTCTAGAAAGCTGGCTTGACTTTTTTCAGAAGTACTAGGAATTTTCAGCTTTCACTTATTTCTCTTCTTATTCAAACTCAGGCAATTTTTTATAAAGTGGTTTGGGTTTTGTTTTTAATTTGTTTGTTTGTTTGTTTGTTTGTTTGTTTTCAGAGTGAAAGCTAAGATTATATTCTGTACCAGAAGATATTTGTCATCTTGAGCAGTAGTTTTGTTCAGGCCTGCCCTGCTCAGCCCCTACTGCTTATGGAGACCTTCATCCAAGACCAAATAATGAGAATTACCAAACTCTAGTGATTTTTTTGCATCAGTTATTACCCTAGTCATGTAAGGCTTCACCCAATTTTATTTTAGAAGAAAAAATTGCCATGGAAATCAGGCTTTTGAAAAAACCATCATTGAATTTTCAGTTTTTGTACAGAAGCCAAAAGAAAACTTGAAATTACTTTTTTAAGTTTTCATGTGATTTATTTTTTTTCCCTTTGATTCTAGTTAGGAGTCAAGTTACAGGAAGGCCCAATTTGTTTCCCAGGGTAACAGGCAACAAAAGGAAGTATTTGAGTCATATTGTATAGCAAGGATGGTACAGGAAAGTAAACAGACAAGGTTGCTTTAAACCAAAGATAAGCATTTACACATAGCACTTTATTAAGAGAGCTCAGCTGAGATTTGAATGTGTTGGCCAAAGGATAGCGAAACAACAATCTGCCTCCTCACCCAAGGCAAAACCCATTCGTATTTTTGCCTTGAAGCAGACATTGCATTTACCATTCTTTTATATGCATCACATTCAGAGTGTTTGCAAGAAAGCCTGGAACACACATCATCTGCCTTAGGACAGAAAGGGAACTCTTTTTTTCTTTTTTTTTTTTTTTTAGTGAGTAAGTACTACCACATAATCTCACAATGGAACAACCCCCCCTGTTTAGTCATCTTGCCTTGAAAACATGTGCTTGAGGAGGTACCTCATCAGCTTTCACTTTAGACAGAGAAGCTATTTGTTCAGAAACAGAAAAGCTTACACTTACACTGAAAAGAGCAAATTTTTTTTGCCACTTGTTCATCTGAAGTCAAAACATGTACCTTCTGTCTTCAGAGTAGCAAAAGCAAAAAGAAAAGCCAAACAAACAAAAAACATAGCAAATGAGCACATTAGAGGCTGCTTAATTAATTGCAAAAGTTATCTGCTGCCCTAAAGCACACAGCAGGCTCAGAAGTGAGTTATTAGTGAATGGAAATTCACATTATTAGTGAATGGAGACTTTTCATGTCAGATGGCCTAGCAGAGAAGCAGGAACAGAGCTGGAAAGTTACCAATGGAGATATCTAAAAGTGTTCCAAACAGAGGCTCCATTACAATGATTACATCAAGTGTATTCTTTTGCACGGTATAAAAGAGAGAGGCTCCCAGTGAAATTAGTTGCATCAGGATGTGATTCGTTTTTTAGATGTGTTAACTACTGGAAAACATGTTTTTCTGCTGCTTAGCAAATGCAGCTCACAGATTACAAGTGCAGCCACTTCTTTCTCTAAAGAGAGAAATTTTGACAATCCCAGCTTTTTCAAGCACGTTTTAGGTAAGTGGGAGAGGTTGGCTACTCTATTGTCAAATTTTGTACCCAGATTTATTACTTGGTATGCTCTATGGGATATATGATAAAACTATATAGTATTATATACTATGAATTCAGGTTATGTGTCTAGAAAGTCAATGTAAGGAGAGAGAATGAGATTGCAGCAGGATTTTCTTCCCTGTTCTCCCTGTTTCTGATTTGGTTTGGCCATTTGAGAGCTAGGAATGGCATTTTTAAAAAAGCACGTGTCTGAACGCATGAATCTGAGATTCATGAGAGTGATTCAGGAGCCAAGGGGAAAAAAACCCCAAACCTTGAGTCTTACTTTTCAGTTTTTTAGAGACAAGTAAATGCTACTGATTTAGTCTGATTTACTGATTTAGTGTCTATTTCCCTTCTTTAGGAGTGTCCATAGAGTTTTTTTCTATAAACATCTATAGCATTCCCAGTGCCCTGGACTTGCTCCACCACTCACACATGGCTCCTGTTTCCTGGCTACCTCTAGCCCATTTAGCCCTATGTTTGCAAATAGTTGATGGCAGCTGGAAGGCATTTAAAAGCATAAGAACAGTAGATTTTTAAGGTGCAGTTGTGAGGGAGTGGACATCCACACAGAGAGATGGCTGAGGCCTAAACATTCCAGTGGGGTGAGTGTGTTGGAAGAGCCTAATTCTTACAGTGGGAGCACTCTGTGCACAAAGACATCATCAGTCAAGAGTAATGAAGTGATGTAAAGAATTGGGAATTTTGGCTGACGATCAGCAAGTCTCTCTGCCTTGTTGTAGCAGACAGTGGAATATTTTGGTCTGTCAAGGAAGTAGCGGGAACTATTGTTTGAGTTGTCTAAAGCAAAGCTAAACAAATTTCTAATGAGCACACCATAAGGAGTAATCAAGTAGTTGTAGTGACGCTGCACTTTTATGATTTTTTTTCCCATTCATGAACAAAAAAAACCCAAAATCAACTTCACAAGGAATTTTGACATTTTAAAAGCATTTATAGGTTTACTGTAAGCATGTTTTTGTAAATATTTGTAGGTTTTGTTTTTTATTTATATTTACTGTGAAATGTCAGGAGTAGTGCTTCCTAAACAATTGCAAATAAGTTTCTAAATGAAAGAAATGGTTGTGTTCAGAATAGCTTTTTGCCAAACATACAAAGTAAGCTGTTAGGGGTTTTTTCCCTTGTCCTCCTTTCCCTCATTTCCCCAGTGTGTTTTATAAAGAAGGGGATAATGAGGAACAAATTAAAACCATTTAAACCACCCAGAATTACTGAATTATAGAAAAATGTAATTTCTAGGGGAAAATACCTATTTGGTGTATTTGAGTTGGTTTTTCGGATTAAGATGTTGGGGACTTCTTTGGAGGTGGAGAGCAGGAAAGTCTTTAAAACTATTTAAAATTATTTCTCTTTTTTCTTTTTTTTTTTTTTTTTTAAGTTAATCATGGCTTGAAAATACTGAAGGATGGTAGTGGTGGGTGGATGGATCTTAGTACCCATACTTGCAGGTATTTAGCCACCTTCTTAGCACTATTGGATCTGTTCAGGTAAGTTCATTGCAAAGCCAGGTGTGTATAAAAACAGGAGGGGGGACTTACCTTTCACCAATACTGCGATCTAAACACTGTTTTTCCAATTTCTATTCTGATGAATATATGGCTGGGACAGCCCTGTACACCTGCCTTCTCCTACACCGACAGCACTTCTGAGAGGAAAGCTCATGTCTTTACAAAAAATCGGAGGGGTGAAGGCATTGGTGCTAACATCTTTGAAACTGATCTTAATGTCACTACCAACTCTGGGCAGCACATTGGTTGCAGAGACCAGACAGCTTGGATCCTGAAACAGACAAGGGTCTTTACAAGCCCTGAGTTTCTGAACTTTGGAGTGAAGTAGTAGGTTCAAGGGGGCATATGTGGTAAGCAGTTTGGGAAGGCTGTACCTTCCTAAGAGAGAAAACCTCACAGATGTGTGCCCCAGTGAACTCTCTCCCTTTATTCAAATGAAGTTGTAGGACTCCTCTGTCTCCTTTTCGGACATAAACCCTCTGGCATTTGTGGATTTTTCTGACACTTCAGTCCCAGTTTCGTTGCATGCAGCTTTCAAAACCATGAACTCAACAGCTTTAAATTCACTATTAAATTAGCTTTAATACTTTAAAGTTGTTGACCTGCTTAGTTGATTTTCCAGCTTTCCTCTGTGACTTTCTGAAAGCCAGCTTAACTGGTTTTAACATACCTTTAAACAGAGGATTAATGGATCTCATGATTAAATTCAACTTGGAGCCACTCAGTGACAAAATCAAACAGGAAATCTGAGAGAATGTCAAATATGTGTGAAGTTGGCATCCACCATTAAACTCATGAATCAAAAAAATCATGGTGGAGTTACAAGTGTCAAAAATTCTGTGACAGATTTCAAATTATTTTAAACATTGTGGATTTATGGAGGTATTTCCCGATGAACTTGGGATGCTCTTATTCCAGTTGAAACAGGACTGAACAATCAATTTGAAAACTTCAAGCAAGATTAGAGTGAGAAAACATCACACAGGAAGGGACTGGCATTTTCTGGGGACTTAAATACTGAGTTTCAGACAGCAGTAGTACAGAAGACAAAAAGCTCTGGCAGACTGGACACAGCTCAGGCTGATTTTCATGTGTGTACCCAGAGCATGCAGCTTCTGCTAGCCAGTGTTTGGTCCTGCATGCCCAGCCTCAGCGAAATTAATCACCAAAACTCTGCCGAGCTCTCTAGCGGAACATTGTTTCATCTCTTTTGGAAAATCCAGCCCTCAAGGTGATAGAAGAAAATATTCTTCAGGCTGGTAACAGGCACCAAAACCTGGAGGTTTTGCATGTGAGGAACCAATTGACTTTTATTTATGCCTCAACGGAGATCGCTGCCATTTTAGGGTCTTTAGGTGGACAATGCCTTCAGAAAATGGCAGGAAGCTCTGGCTCTGGGGGGACTTTGGCTGGTGGGATGCCTCAACATTACGCTATAAATCCATTTTCTGACATGGGGTGGAGAATTACTATAGAGCGTTAATGTGTGCTATGTGCAGGAGGCAACTGGGACTCATGAGGGGGACAGAAGTCAGCACCATTTTTGGGTCTCTAAGCGGACAGCGCCTTTAGAAAATGACAGGAATCTCTGGATGTGGGGAGTCAATCAGGGGAGAGAAAACTTCCACTGCTGGCTGCAGGCAGTGAAATTCCTGCTGCCCAGGAAAAATTCTCCCAGACTAGCCAATGCTCGATGGGACTATGGGGGAGCCTTAGCACACAAACAGAATTAACTGCTTCATAACCAGGGCCTGCTGTCTCAATTTCTAGGGGCGGGAGGCTCGTCTAGAGGTTCAACTTGTTCTGCCCCTGCTCACCTTCTCCCTGCTCAGCCCTGTTGTTTGCCCTGCCTCTCTGTTTCCTTTTGGATCAACCTTCGGTAGGAACATATCTTTCTTTATCAATAAACAGTTCTCAGAGATAATATTTCCCACATCTGTGCTTTATTTATGCAGAGAAACCTGTTAAAAAGAATCCCTCTGCTATTCCTTTGCAGTAGAACACAACAATGGCAGATCCTCAGTGTGTGAATTCAGAGAAAATATTTTAAAATAAGGCAGCACATAATTACATTTTCCTGTATAAGGTTATTTGAATTTGAGATGACAGTCAGCAGAGAGCTTTTCCTGGACTGGGGGTGAAGAGGAGGAAAAACCAGCTAAGCTGAGCTAAGTGTTCACACACATCCAAAGTCTGACAAAGGGTTTGTGGTGCAAAGTCCCCTTGAACTGTACTTTGTGCTGCAAGAATTAAAGGGGTCTCTTGCCATAAGGTTTCATCACTGTTAGAGGATGTAAAAAAGCCAGCTGTTCCCTCCAGGAAGCAAGACCAGTAGGATTGAGGTAAGGCTCATCTGGGTGTTTCTAAAAATATGCACTTGAACTCTGTGCTTGGAAAAGATGATGCATTGCACTGTATTCATATTTATTCAGCATGAGGTTTCTTCATTAAATTAGGAGTCACTCATGGAAAGTGCCACAATTAGTGCCTGACCCAATGCTGCCCTGGCCATGGGCCTGCTGTAAAAAGGGGAGCTGGAGGTCTTTGTCTGCTAGCTGTCATTGTCCTCTCTTGAATTGCAACCAGAGCTTGACAATGATTCAGGAGTTATGACTCAGTCAATGGATACCTCTTTATTTTATTGTAAGATTAAGCTTTTATAACAATTCAGAGTGCTTGAGTTACTGGAGCTGATTAAATATTCCATTTTCATTATTTTACAGGATGAAAGTATAACAAATCAGCTTTCACTCACATAAGCCTAGAGGCACCTCTGCCAAGAAGAATCTTGCTTTTATGTGTGAATTGAAGTTTGTGTCCTCTCTAAGCACTATTCTATCCAAAGGTGAGAAGCTTTGTGGACATTTTTCTTTTTTTTCTTTTTTCTTTTTTTTTAATATATATATTCCTACTGCTGTTTTCAAAGCATTTCCTGTTTCTTTATGAAATTTTTCTGCAAAGTTAACCAGAAAATCAAGTAAGTTTTGAAGCAGATGTTAACCCAACAACCTGATTTGGGTGTTCTGCAGAGGTGGATGAGGCACTGTAATTTCACCCAGTTCTTATATTTACTCATATGTTTCTGCCACATATGCCGTTTGAAGTCTTAAAATTAGTGTCAGCCAAATGATTTCCATTAATGGTAACACTGGGATTTCAGAGGGAAGACTCTTCCTCGTCTTCCTTACTCTCAGTGACAGGGCCAAGTCATGCTAATGTCCAGCCAGGATACTCAATTTAGAAAAAGAGAGAAGCTGGCTGGGTCTCTGCATATGCAGATAAAAGAATCTTTGCACATTAAAGGAGAAATCTTTCTACGGCTGTCATCTCAGGAGTGACCTGACTTCTCCAAGTATGAAGCATGGATTTTTGGTTCCGTTCCTTAGGGGTTCAGGAGAGTTGTGTTACTTATGGAGTACAAAGAAAAATATCTAACCAGGAAAATCATTTACTCTGTCTTGTTCCACCTGAGAAACATTAGGAATAGTAAGTTCAATTTTGCCCATCTTTGCTTATTGTCTTTCTCATAAATGGGAATTCCTTATCCCTGTGACTGGAGAGCTGAGCATTAAAGCAGCTATCTCCCTCCTCAGTTTTAAAATTACATTTTAACTGTCCAAGTGAATCTATCTGTCTTTATTTGTTTAAATTTTCACATTTCAGAGGAAGGAACCAGAGAGACAATACTCAAGTAGTTACTGTAGAAAGCGTGTAAAGCAAAGCTTCCACAGCTCTAACTTTATAAACTGCACAAGGTAGAAAAGATAAAAAAATGTTCATGTGCAGTATTTCTTCCTTTTTTATTTAACCAACATAACAGCCAGTTTTGGGGAAAGGCATAATTGTTTACATTTTCCTTTCTGAGCAGTGCTGAAAAGACAGAAACCATCTGAGAAGCAGCCTTGCCCTGTCTGTGGGTGTGGTGCTGCTCTCCTGCAGGTTAAATTGGTTGCTGCAGAAATGCCTTCAATTTTTTTTATCTTGGGTGAAAATATATTAGCAATTTAAGAGATATTTTCAGCCTTTGAAAACCAGGAATAGTGACGATTTGATGGTCTGGGTATTTTTTTTTTCCTGCCAAAAGATGTTTTTATTAATTCTTTTTTTTAGCAAAGAAAATAAGAACTTTTCTGTTCATCTTTTGAGGAGAAAGATTAGAGAATATTGGCAGAGTGACGGAAGACTGCAAGTCTTTCAATGGAAGATTTCCATAGCAGTCTGTGTTTTGACAGAAAATAAAATTAAAAACTCTATTTCCTGTCAGCTCTCAGTCTGACATAAGCTCTCTTTCTAAAAATTGATGGTCCCTTTTCCCGCTCTGGTCCAGTTATAGAAAATAAACATGTGAATTTGATCTCTTATATTTCTCCGCCAGAGAGTAATCTGGACCTTGGAAAGAAGAGAGAAAAAATCTGTGCACCTTTTTCTGTTTAACACACAATCTTCTGAAGTAAATGTTTATGGAATTTTATATAGGTTCAAGTTTCGAAATAACAAATTCCAAATAAAACGGATACTTCTTAGCATGATTTTCAAGGTTAGATACCTGGATCACTTAGAGCATAATAGAGATTTAGAATATTTTTTAGGAGGATTTTGCATGTGCATGCACCTGGTGCGCTGCTTATTTGTGATCTGTGGGGGAAATCAGCATCCGAGAATGGGAAGAGGTTTTAAGGCATTACTGTGAGAGTATTGAGTGGTACTAATGGTTTTAAGTATTTTAAGTGACCTGATGAGTAAAACTCTACTGACTGAGCAACACCTGATCTGTCAATAAGCGGGCTTAAACAAAGGAGCTGTAGGAGACCTGAAAGCAATTATCTCTCTGAGGAAGCTTCAGGCTTGTTTTGCTGATGTGGAAAATCAGAACTCAAAAGAATCCTTGAAGAACACAGGAAAAAAAACAACTTGTTTTTTTGCTAATTTTTTTTTTTTTTTTAGAAAAATAACCACAATCTGTCAGTGAAAAAGGAAGATAAGAAAGGGGTTTTTTTGAAATGGGAGTCCAGTGTGAGTGGGCAGTGAATGGGTGTCCACTGTCAAGACTTGTCGAAAGAGAATGCCAGAGCCCACTGTGTTTCCCTCAGCTGAGTTTGTGATTGCCCCTCAGGTATCAAACTGATCATAATTAATTCAGATGTCTGAAGTTCACCTTGTTTGTTTGAACTGAAGTGAATGAGGGAGCTCTCATGTATCAGCAGGATTAAGGAGACAGGGAAGTGGTGATGTACAGGGCTTTGCTCAGCCAGCTCAGCAGTGTGTCCTCAGTCTGCCTGGTTTGCCACACCCTTCCCTTTGGGGAATGAGCGTCTGTGGCGACTTTACTCTCTGTCTGACCCTCAAGCTTTGGATTTGCATCTACTTGGTCCCAGTTTTGTGTAGATAACTTCTGAGATTTGTTTGTGCAGCCTCTTTTAGATTAACAAATTGCACACTCAAAACCATGAAATCCTGATAAATACAATTGCAAGAGATCTTGGGAAAGATGCAGATGCAGGAGTGGTTCAGATCATTTCTCAGGGAAAAACATTCAAGTTTTATTTCCACATCAGATGTTTTAATAATACCCAGAAGCACTTTATGGTAGAGCAAAAGCCGAAATAATCTTAATGCTTGCCAACCGCATGTCATTCCTGTAAAGTTCATGCCTTGCATCTCTCTCTGCACTCTTCAGATGAATCAGCATGACCTCATAATATTCCTACAAAGCTGAGCTCAGTTGTGAGCGGCATTTCTCTGTATTCTTCAGTTGGCTCTCCAAAGCCTTTGCCAGGATGAATCATATCTGTTTTCTGACCTCTCAAGCTTGTCCAGCACAATAATTTATGTAACAACTGTCTTGGCCACCTAACATCTTTCCTTGGAGGTGAAAAAGTGGTCTTTTTCCCTATCACAGCCATACACGGATGTGAGCGTGCGTATATGTGCAAAGGGGAGTGCAAGCACCAAATCCTTCCCCGCGCTTGTCTAAACTGCTTTGCACTTGACCTGCTGTGTATCATAAATCTACTGTATAATTTGCCAAAAACACCCCAAAATTATAGGCATGAAAGAATTAGATAGGCTTTTAAGCACTGTATATAATCCCTGTAGCAGGTACAGATTTGACTGGGAAAGGTTTTTATTCACTTTGCAGAGTTCTCCAGTACCATCCCCTATGTGTCCACAAATTCCTGGTGTCCTCCTGCTCTGCCCTGCAGTACTGGTACAAGACCACCGTGCCCGGGATCCACCAGTACAGTGGGCTGGGGCACAGATCTCAAGTATTTTCAGATATTTTGAAATTATTTTTCTAGCCAGAGTGAGCCTGAGGAGACCCAAAACCTTCCTAAAGGGCTCTTCAGGTGTTGTCAGTCTCCTTGAGAAGACCATCGGTGCCAATGTGGACCTACAGCTCTGAGCAACACCCAGCCAGAAGCCTGGGGACCACCTGGATTTGGCCATAAGTGAGAAATGAGCAGGACTCTTGAGTTACAGTCACAAACTGCTCGGTATGTAAATCCTTAACCTGTGTATTCCTACACTTAAGTAGAAAGTACTTTCTGAGAGGCAGTTTGCAGCCAGTTTCTCATGGAAACCCTGGCTAGACTGGTTTTGGAGCAGTCCCAATTGCTGTGTGCCTGGCACAGAAAAATAGTCCTTTGGCTGAAACGTACAGTTAGACATCACACATTCTTTTTTGTCACATGTCAACTAAACTAAGCTTGTGAGACAACTTAAATTTCTGTTTGCCTTCCCTCTTTGCATCTGCTACAAATTCAAAGCATAGTGCACTTTGCCTGGTTTCACTGAACATCCTTGTTTTCTCTCTTTTTCCATCTCATGCTTATTCTTTACTAAGTCATTCCAGCAATGTTTTTAGTGACATCTAAAGAGATTCAAAAGTAGCCATTTCAGTTTTTCTCAGTTCATTGTTGTAGCTTGTTTTATGGGAGTTAGCAGATTACCTCAAGATTAGACAAGGTTCTTCAAAGTAGTGGCACTTTGAAATGTGTATGTGGGATTTGGCTGATTTTTTTTCCCCCTTCTTCCTTTTTTCTCATGCTCTGTTGAAAGGGTAAAAAACCTGTTTGAGATTTGCAGCATATATAATAAGTCTCCAGCAGGTGTGAATAAGCATAGCTTTCTGTGGCAGAGCATGCCCCCTGCTAGCCCAACGCCAGCCACGTCAGTGGCTCCTGGGCTGTGTAATTGCTTTCTGGTGAGATTTCGATCCAAGATGTTTTGAAAATAAGCACCAACTTCAACTGCTTCAGCTTTCCAGCTGCTCAGGAGAAAGCTGTGTGGGACAGACAGCAATGTGAAATGTTACGAGCAAACCCTTAGAGCAGCAGAGCATGTCGGGCAGTGGCACAGGAGCGTGCTGCGCTGGCTAACATGCTTGCTCGTGCACGAACCCAGAACTTTTATAAGAATTACTTTGTGTATATTTTCAGCTTAAAATTTGGAGAGCTTCCGTCTTATTTCTATACAAATAGGTTCTGACTTTGTGCCCTAGGCATGTGTGCGTCTGCAGCAGGGAGTAATTTACACAATGTGTGCGTTTTTAGGGAGAGGTGGATTCTATTTTGGATTAAATAAAACAAAAGAATGAACAAAAGTAAACTTCAAAAAGACCGCTGTGTCTTTTTTTTTCTTTACAAACGTTGCGAGTCTTGAGTATAAAAGTACTAGTGTTTACAAACAGTTGTAAGGAGTACAGAAGCCCAGGAAAGATACTTTATAGCTACGGTTTGTTTGCTTGGATAGACTGAAATGAGCAGGGAACAAGACCCGGCTTTTAACAGACGACAGACGAAATGTGTGTGGGAGGATTATGTATATAGGAAAAAGACAGCAGTCAAAATGAAAGAAAGAAGTCCTCAATGGCTAATTTGGAGTATCATTTCGAAGTAAAAGACAAATAACAAAAGAACCTTCGACTTTAAGGAGTAAAATGGAGTGAGCGGAAGGAGATGCAGGTTTTTTTCTCCTATAGAATGATGATTGGAATTAGGACCAGAGTATGTTAATCCATTGGTTTAGAACACAGGAATTTGAAAAATGAACAGAACAGTCCACAAAAATGACCTAGAATAATTGGTTGGTGCTGCTTAAAATACATCTAATTTCTCTGACATTAGCCTAGATTTAGCTTGGTTATGTAAGTTGAAGGCATTTTAGTCAGCCTTTATATCTAATGGAATATGGGTTTGAAATGGGTTTTCACTTACTGAAAACTCTCTGCAGAATGCCCAGATCCTCCTCACTCTGATTTCTTCACTGATGAGGTTGTCATTTCTTTGGCAAGTACCCTGACACGTAGCCTGGTAGTCAAAGTAGCTCAGCACTGACTGTGCAAGGCACTAATGAGGAGCAGGGGTTTGCTTCCACAACAGGCCAGTGATCTGCCTGATTGCCTCTGGAAAAGCAGCTCACAATTTTGAGTGAAGTCTGGTTTAAGCCGCGCATGTGATTGTACAGATGTCGTAAGTGCAGCAGGCACAGTTTAAGGATGCCTGTAAGTAGCAAAGAAAGTGCTTAGATGGAGTACTTCAGTTACACTTGCAGCCACGGTATGGAGCCTCTGCCGGCAGCACCGCTCAGAGAGTCAGGCTGAATCAACCGAACAAATCTTTCAAAATTAAATACTCTCAGAACTTGTTCTACACGCAGCATAATTTGACAGACGAACCTCCCACACAGCCACTGTAGCGGTAGCCTAGGGAGGGCAGAGTAGGATCAGAAGAAGCAAGGGGAAAGAGAGGAGCCAGGCTGCAGCGGTAGCAAAGCTGAAACAGAACTCACTCCGGTGCGGCGATCCGCGGTCCCTTCCTCGGTGCGCGGGAGTCCCTCTGAGTGCCGACCCCGAAAAGCCTGTCGTGCCCGAGCCCGGGTTCTTAATATGCAGACCGCTCCCTCCCCGTGACCGCCTGCATGACTCTCCTCCTCCCCCGTCTCACACACACAGGGTATCTGCATCATGCCTGATAACAAGCAAGTTTGCTGACTTGGGGCTAGCAGAGCATACCGTGCTGGAATTTCTTGGCTTGCCTTCTGAGTAAATTTAAAGTGATAAAGTGCCATTTGAATTGATATAATAATAAAGACAGGATCTGAGTCAGATGACGGGTGTTTTTTCAAGATGTAAAATGTGTAGCAAGCTAGGTAATGTCTTTCAGAGATTATTTCTAACTAACGTGAAGCCCACACTATCTGATCTAGTTATAGAGCAATGTCTGAAATAGCTGCAAATGGAGAGTCAGATATAAAACCAACAAAAACACCCCAAAACCCTCCTTTAGCAGCACCAAAAAAACCCCAACTCTTTAGCCTTTTACATAAAGAACTGAGTGTGATTGAAGTTGGTGGCTTTGGTGGGTGAGTTTTTTGCTATCAGTGAAGAAGTATTCATGCAAACTGTGTCCATGAGTAATGCACATTAGTAGTTAAGGCTGTCATGTTGCTGCTTCTCATCTATAGTGGGTGTTACGTTTTTCTGTTTGGTTTTTTTCTGCTTTTCATTGTACTTTGCCCTTATCAAAGTCTATTCGATGTTGCTGTCCTCTGAGCATGGGACCAGAACGCAGCACAACTGGAGAAAAGTTTTCTGATGCTGTAGTCCAATGTGTACCACACAAATCTGCTCTGAGGTTTCTCCAGTTTGTTTCAATAAACGACTGTGTGTGTGTTCCCTGCAGGTGCAGGGAGTGGTGCTAAACAAAGCACTCTCTCATGGGATGAGGAGGTGAGAGATCACACTCTTAATAATCTGCTGCAGGTCAACTCATTTTCACGTAACACGTGTTTTTGCCTGATGTCAACAGCTGAGTTTTCACAAACCAACAGCCTTTACAGCTAAGAAAAAAATTACAAAAAGAACTCCAAAATAACTTCTAATTGGGACTGATGTAGACTGAGCGAGAAGCCAAATTGCTGAGGCTTACCTTGGTGATGGCACTTGCATGCTTTTAGATTTGCCTTGGCTGCAGATTTATGTTTTAATATTCCTTTTCTCCAGAATGTCACCTTGGAGGTGGTGGTTTCAAGTGCATCCCAAACAGTAAAGTTTAAAGTGCTCTAATACCATATTTCATCAGTTTTTAATAGTTGACTTTTGATAAAGCAGCCTGTACAGGGTAAAACAGTTCCTTCAGTTGCAGAAAAGAAGTATGAGACTTTTCCCCCTCATTTCATTAGCAGAAAACTGAAAGAATGTTTGTGGTTCTAAAGCATACGGATTTTGAAACAGACTTATTTCATAAACGTTTGCAAATTTTGAGCAACTAGGCCTATTATTTTTTTCAATTTGGAGCAGAGAGTGGAACACAGCAGCCTATTGTGGGATCTGGTTCTCAACCTTCTCAAAGGGAAGCAGAAGGTATTGTTCTCCAGGAACTGTTTTCAACAGACAGAAGTTTACTCCTACCCTGGCAGGGTTACCAGTAAAAAAACACAGTAAAGCATTAGTAAGCACACTGGTAATCTAACCTTTGCTTTCTCTGTGAGCCATTTAATAGGTTAAAGCTGCACCTTTGCTCAAAGAGCTCCATTCACTGAGTTGGTATGGAACACAAGTACTCCTCTGTGCTACAATTATACATACCTTCAGTGACTGACAAGATACCAAACCCCCTTTTTCCCTTTGCTGTAGGAAATCTTTAATGTAGATCAGGGAGAAAAGATTTCCAACCTGTGACAGGAGTGTGCTGGGACCAAATGTTTCACTTCCTGTTTTGAATGGGTAACTCAGTCCCTATTCAGGAGAAGCTGCACTCAGGCCAAGCATCACTAGCAGGCATTATTTCCTCCCCTCACTGCTGCTCTGAGCACCTCAGGGTCTGGCAGGAGCGTGGGTATGCAAACAGTGGGATTTATAGGGCCTGTGCTCAGGAGCACCTATTACTCAAGCTGAGTACATCTTTCTCCATGATCAGGAAGTAGGCTCTCTTAAAGAAAAAGTAGTTTGTCCTTTCTGCCAGATTTGGCTCAATGCATGTGAATTATCAAAGAAATTCCTCTGCTTTCCAAAATGAGAAGTGATTTGTGCATACAATTTCAAAATAATGAAGTTAGTAATGCACAGACCTGATCTAACCTTGGTTTTATTCGCTAATGATTTCTTACAGATTAAGCTCCCCATTTATGTTGCCCTTTTGGACTGAAACTGCTGATGGTCTGAAAAATTGGCTGAACTGCTTGATGAAGCAGTCAGGCTGGGACTGTGTATCCATCTGTTACAGGAGGCTCTTTCCCTAAAGCATTTTTCACCTCTGTCCAGCTTCTGGAAACCTCAGGGCTGTGAGAGCAAACCAGTCAAGATGGTGACATATTAAATGAAGCATGTATAAAACCTGGGTGTGGAGACATCCATTCATGTCCAACACCTTTCCTGGGAATGGCAGCAGAGGCACTTTAGTGGCAGGAGCTGCAGTCAGGTGTCTCAGGACTCAGCAGTTGACTTCTTGCCAATTCACATTTTGGTCATGGAGCAACATTCAGGTTTCTCATGGTCAGTTTGAGCCCCAGGGACAACTCTGTGGGCGTACACCTGACAATTGAGTGGAGTCACCAAGTCAGTGAAAGGATGGTTTTCTGTGTGTTTTATACAGAGAAACGAGGACATTAAGTCAATGACACATTTCTTTCCTTGGTCAGCATGGGACCACCCCGCGTGGTTTGAAAGCCCTAGATAAATGCAGAGGAACTCACATGGATTAAATCTAAATCCAAGATTTAATTCAGCAGATGTCCCTTTCAGGCATTCACAGGCTATTAGGGGATCAGTTCACTCCAGTCAGATCTCCTGCTCTGTGACTCCTAAGTGTTGAGGGATCACTCTGCCTGGTGACTTGTGACCAGACCTTCCCCACCTCATCTGTCCCAGCTGCTGCTCCACGTTGTGCCTGGGAACTGATAGTTAAGCAGAAAGTTTGAAACAAAATGTATCTCATGAGGTTGCACGTGTTCTGTTGCAGGTCTCTGTGGTGAGGTAGCTTGCTTACTGCGTGTGCCAGGAGAAACAGCCACGATTCCTGACATCCTGCTTTGGCAACAGTAAGAGGCCAGCTCTCCAGAGCTGAAATGGGAGTAAGCACACTGCCACAGTGCAGCTTTTTTCCTGCTGGGTAGGAAATTCCAACCATTTTTTATGGTGAGTCGACTTTTGCACTTCATAAAACGTGCCCATCTTATCAAGATTAGTAACCTGCAGTTAGTGCACCTACTACTTGTGTGTTCAAGAGAATAAATCCACTCAAGTCAGAAGTTTCACTGCAAACTTAGATATTCATGCATCATGTTCACTTCCTTAGTAATTTCCTCACCTACCTCTGCCTTGTTGGTTTTTTTTTTTTTAAATCACAGTGCTACGCTGCTATTAGAGACTTGAGCAAACTAACTTTTAGTATAAGATACAGGAAGTGAATAATGACTTTCATCATTTTTAAGCCACTCGAGGGATATTAGGGCTGCAAAATGCTAGACCTGCAAATGCAGTAAAGGCACTTGGTCTTTTATGTTTAAATGTAATAGAGCTCAGCAATTTGCCTTCTCTTTTTAGCAAGCAGTAGCTTCAGACAGAAAAGTACACCTTCAGAAAGGTTGGACTTCTGCAGCTTAAGTTTACAACACTTTTGACCAAAGAAATACTGCGGAGAATATTGAAAATACCAGGTATTTCTTTTTTGAAAAGTTGACACCTTTAAAGTTTATTGGGAATTAATGTTTCTGTTGCCTTTTTTTTTTCTAATTTGAAATATTAAAAAATGGTTAGTGTATTTGAAAACACCATCTGTGTCAATATAAGCATGTTTCTACACATACAGCTTGCTCTGTTCATGTATGTCCCATTGCATTTTTTATGATATTTTGTTAAAAATATACAGAAGAGTCACAAATGCATTTAAAAGAAATTATCCATTCTTAATCAAATATCCTTCTAGTGTTTCTGTAGCTCTAGTAAAAGACCATGCCTAATGATCAATGAGATCATTACTCAAGCAATAATGAGATTTGCTTTTGAAGCAGAGCAGCTTAGAGAAGCAATCAACCACAGACAAGCCTGCAATTTGGGGGTTTTAAGTTTGGCTGATAACTTTTTTTTCCCCTCTGCTTCTGGCAGCAGGGAGCTTTTGTGTGTACAGTGAAAAGCATCAGCTGAAAGATTCATCTTCAAGTTACTACATGGAGAGTCATAAAGAGCAGTCTGTTAGACACAGTTCTTCATGTTCAGAAGTGGTCTTCTTGGCTTTACTTGTAGGTAGGAAAGTTCACAGCTACAGGTGGTTTTATATGAAAGACCCTGAGCCAAAGTGCAGTGAAGCTGGCATAAGGACTTGTGGGGTCTCATCTCAGGTGCTGGTTTTGCCATTAAGAATTGAGGCAGGATCATAATGGCTCATTAAGTTGGAGCATTTAGAATTACGTTTTCTAGTGTGTTTGCCTCAGCATTTCAAGTAAGTAGTGCTCAGTCCTGAGCTAGCTGGCAGACTATTTGCTTTATCTTAGCACTTCTATTTATGAGAAACCAGCCAAGATTTAAAAACCCAGTTACGCTATAAAGTGCGTTTATCCTAATAGCTTTGCTGCCTTAGCAGAGGAGCAATGATGCTCTTCCCAGCTCATAGGGAGTTACATGCATAAATGACAATTAAATAAAAATTCTTGATGAATAACCAGAGGACTCATCTATTCAGAAGATGCAGTTCAGCACAGAGACACTGAATGGAGATCCTTGGTATGTCAGCTGATGGCTGACCCCTACCCGTTTGAGGTCTCTATACTGAAGCTTTGTTTCCCATTACATCCCGCAGAAACTTCTCATGGAAATGAAAAACCACATGGCTGAGTCAGAACTGATCAGCTGCTTTTCTAACTTCAATTAATATTTTGTTATCTCTGTTTAAAGAGGAAGGAAAAGTTAAGAAATAAATAACTGTACAAGTTGCAGAAGAGAAGAGAGCTTTGTTCCTCATTTTGTTCATATGGTCAGAATATTGGTGAAAGCTGAAGATGCTGTCTGCTTACACTGGATAGATAAATCATGAAGCTTCACCCCCTTGTCGCCCTTTGCAATTGTATCACATTGTATGAACAACTACGTAAAGGAATCAGATGTGCTTCATGAGCAGGAGAATAATCTGTGATTCACAGAAGTAGGTCAATGCAATTAGTGAAATGTTAAGACTCATAATGTAATGTAACATGTGCTGTCTGCCTGATTCCATCCACATCAGTTTCAGCAGGGATAACATTAGACAAATGTGTTACTTAACAAGCAAATAAAAGCTTTTAAAGGGAAGCCTTCTCAAAAGCATAAAGCACTTCATCTCATGTACAAGTACTGGATGGTCCCACTAGGAAGCTGCCAGGGAGCCCTGAGCAAGCACAGGACCTGTTTACAGATATGCACTTGGAGGGATGAAGGAGGAGAAATCATTCACTTCAACATTTTGAAATTTGAGACTTCTTAAAGAAAAACTAATCTCTTCATATCATTCTATGAGTCCACAAAACAAATCATTAGATATCACAGTTGCTTTCAAGGAAACTAAAGTGGATTAAAAAGAACATGATTTTAAAAATTGGTTGGGTTTGGGTATTGTTTGGTTGGTTTGGTTTTGTTTGTGATTTTTTTTTCTTTTAGTTCTTTTGGGGAGAATTTTTTTGGGGGGGGGGGGTTTGTTTGGTTGTTGTTGTTATTATTTTGTTTTCTGAATAATTGCTATAGGAGCAATCTTCTGTTCCCAGAAGTAAGTGAGGCTGATCTGTAAAACTGAGTGGGACAAAAGGATCAATGTCTAAGCCTTAATGTTGTTGCCCCATGGCTCCAGCAGTGGCTTTCCAGCACCAACTGCTCTAATCACAATGGAAACAAGTACTGGTATATCCAACATAAATTCTCTAAGGGAATGTATGTATTTTTATCCAGATGACAGAACATAGCCAGTTCCACAGCCAGCCCACCTCTTAGTATGATGAAAGAGGTTAGAGGAAGTACAATATACATTAAAAAAACCTATTGAAAATACCAGGTGACAAATTAACTTGTCTAGCTAAAACACTGGATTCTTTTGATTAAGGAGAAATTTTCAGGAAGAATTAATGCCAATGGACTGAGGTAGTTCTTGGAACTTATTACAGAGAAGAGGAAGAAGGGGTAAATCTTTTGTGCGCCAGAAACAAATTTGAACTCAAAAACCAGGGAAGCTGGAGTGTGGAAGTCATTACAAGATTAACTGAATAGAAAACTTCCATGTATTTATGAGCAAGAAAATAATTTATTTGTCCTTTTGTGCTTAAGGAGAAAGGCACTCTGCATATTCTGTTTCTCAAAATAAAAATAATCTCACATTTGGATTGCTAGCTGTTCTTCCTCCTCCCTGAATTAAGCAATAGTCTGAGGTGCTTAAGTGGAAGTTACTCAGGTGTTCTTTGTACTGGCTATGGAAAAAGTAAAGTAGGTAGGTAAGAGTGGTTTTGTCTCCTCTGTTCTTTGCTCCTTTCATCTCTCTGGTGGTTTCTGAAGCTCTTACACAAGTGCAGCTCCACCCCTTGCTGCCAGATGAAGTGACTGTGCTGTGTGTGAGCCACACACAGCAGGAGGTGACACTTCTGTTTAGCTGGGGCTCTCAGGGACTTCAGCTGACGTGTGCTGCCCTGCCCCATGCTGCAATCCTTGAACTGTCGGCACAGTCCTTGGCCTCAGCCTTTCTTTCGCATCCTTTTCTGGGGGGGTGCTGTGTTCAGACCTGCAGGCATGTCTTTAAGGGTGCTTGCTTCCAGTGGCTTGAAGCTCAGGGTGCGATCCCTGTGTGGGGTAGGCAGCTGCACTCCTAGTTAGCCAATGGAAAGCAAAGAAGCATAGAGCTAGAGGCAGAGACCTGGAGGCCATTTCTAAAGCTATTTATAAATATTTTACTTTATCTCTGTCTTGTGCTTCTCTACAGTAAATGCAGTACAAAGCAGTGTCTTTTGTTTAGTGGTTTAAAGTGCAGTGGAATGGGAAGTGACTGAGCATTTGGTTGATGTTAGACAGATGTAAAATACAAAATTAATTAAGAATTAACAACAACCAAGCACAATTAGAATGAGAATCTGTTGGGGGAAGTTCTTCAGGAATAGCAACAGGGATTGCCTTTGGAGACTCTCCTCTTGCAGCACCAGAGAATGGATGAGTGTTTGCTCTTTTCTTTTTTTCTCAGGTGCCAGAGAGCCAAAAATAGCCATGGCAGCATGTTCTGGAAGGGTGATCTGGATCAAAATGCAGTTCCCAGCAGCAGCTGTGCTCCATGTTCCCACTCTGATGACCAGACATGGTGGTCAAAATGAAAGAGCAGAGCAGAATGGCACTGTCTCTTCATATTGCTTCTGTAGAGACAAAATGGAAAAAAATATTGTCTTTTCTGGTAATGTGCTCATTTTAGCTTTGGGGAGATATCTGGAGGTGTTAAGTGCTTGATACATCGTATAGACAAGATGTCCATCAGCAACAAGCAACCAGAGGTATTTACTCATAATGGTACAGTTTCCAAAGTGGCAGAGATGGCACTGAGCAAAGTGTCACAGCTGGAGGAAGTCTCTTCAGGATGAAATGAACTAATATAAAACCAGTTGAATTTCTGTCTTCTACTAGTGCAAAATTATTCATCAACTTCAGTGATTTGAGATTCTATTCTTATGAAGACCGGAGCTTACTCTGTCAGGATTCCTGGATTTGCCTTCTTTTCTTCTCAGCACAAGAGAAAATAACGTGAAGTGCCTCAAGGTTTCCAGAGATGGGACTTTCAAGGTCAATATCAGTACTTTTATTGCCTCATCAAGAGAAGCCTGAAATGATCAAGATTCCGGTCTAGTTAGTCATTCCTAGGAAGTTTCTGGTTTTGAGTTTTCAGTACTCTGTCAATCATGATATCGTGAAAACATTTATTATTGCCTGCCCTTCTCTTTCCAGTGTTCTTTCCAGGAGATACAGATGGCATAACAGTCTCTGAGAGATATTAAAACTTTCAAACAGCCACTGTTTCTTCAGTTATTTGTTCTTGTCCTTTTCTGCAGACTTTCAGGAGTTAAAATCAGTAGAGAGCCTCCACCTTTCAACAGATGCTGCCATATAACTGACTTCATCCATCCAGCAAATGTTGACTGTGACATTGTAAAGGGTCTACACATATTTTGTCAATTTAAATTTATAGAAAATTTTGTTGTTGTTGATTTCATAATACAGGAAGTCTTACTGACAAACTGCACTGCTATTTGCAGAGCTGTTCTCTCTACCTGTTTGCTGTAAGTAGCATTGAATGACTTAGAGGATGAGAGAAGTACAATTTCACTTCAACAGGAAAGCTTCTGGGTTTGTGTGCAAGTGCTTTGTTAGCAGAATGAAAAGCAAAACAAAAATTGGAAGTGCACTGAGTTAGTGTATGAGCACATATTCTGTCTATCCTCATAAAATTGTAGGAAGACATAAGTTGCTTGAACAACAAGTTTTTTGGTGTTTATCTAAAATATTTGCTGTAATCTTAAGACTTTTGCAACATCATCTTTATGAGTGTTTTTCTTAGCAAACGTAGGTTAATTTTTTCCAAGATTTTAAGTACCTGTGTAAGTTGTTCTTTTCTCTATGATGGTTTTTTATTTTACTGTTTCTATTACTAAGATTATTTCTTACCGGCAAGTTGTTGTGTTGTTGTGACCTATGTAGCGATATTTTACTGCTGGCACATTGTTTGACATGTTATTTTATGCCAAGCACCAAAATTTTGAGTGCACATCAGCTCATAAGCAATAGAGAGTTCCCCCCAGTCTCTATGTATTAGATAATTACTGCACCTCTGCAGAGGTGCAATGAGAAACTAATAAGAGATAAGCTGAGACAAGAAAGACAAGATAATGGTTTTCTGTTCCATTGTCAAGCTTTTCTGGGAATCATGGTGAAATGATTCACTTGTCCAGACAACGCTCCCTTTTGTTTCTACTGATTCAGAGGGTGCAGGAAGAGAGGAGTGGTCTGGAGGAGCTGGCTGGGTTTTTGGGGTGGGGTTGAATGTCAGATGTAGGTCTGCATCAGCCTGGTTTATACCTAAAGATAAAGCAGAGGTATTGGTCCAACCCCAAACGTTACACTGTCAGTCTGACAGGTTGCCTGCAGGCAGCTTTCTCACCTTTTTACCAATCTCATGACCTGTCTGAATGAGTGATCAGGGAGTTATTGCTCATCCAGATAGTCTCCTGAATTTGTTAGAAGTTACCCAAGCCAAACTTGGGTAACTTCCGCTAAACTTAGTAAATCCCTTTCACTTTTTAAACTCTGCTTGTGTACAGGCTTCCAGTTTTTCCTGGTTTTCCTTTAAAGAAATAACAAAATCACTGGAGAGTTCTGGCACTTTTTTTTTACCATAATATTAAAGAAATTAAAGGAGCTATGTATTCTTGATATATCATACTTGGCAAATTTTTGAAAGGTGATGAGTTAGTAGCTGAAGTAGAGGAAGTAGGTGGAATTAAAGATATACATCCATTTCAGAAAGCTGCTATAAAAGCAAGAGAAACTCTGTTGTCTGCCTACACCTTGTACTCCTGATCTCTTACCATAATCAAGTAATATTCTGATGACAAAGGAGATGAGAAGAGTCCACAGATGATGAAATCCAGCTAGTGAGGTAAGGTTCCCTCTTCTCTGAGTTGACTGTGGAGGTTTCTATCCCCAGTAGAAACTGAAAAGCGACATTTGTCTTTCCAGCCTGAGAAGGATCCAGTTACCTTCTCATAAAAAGGCCTTCAAGGACCCTACTTGAGACACAGCACAACTGCTCTGGACTAAAATATAGTCAGAGTTTACCTGGAAGTAGCTGTAAGTGCATGTTAGTCCTTGAAAGCAAGGTCCGATTTTGTCACCTTCAGAAATTCATTTGTTAGTTTAGTTACTCAGTGACTCAGGAATGCATTTATTTGCATTCTTTGGGGGAAAAATAAAGGTAACAAATTTTAGTACACATTTTCAAAGTGTAGCACAGATTATACTTTTTCACAAGATTGATTTTGCATAGATCCTTCTATTCCTAAGCAGAGAACTGAACTGAAAGCAATCACAGGCAATGCAAGGATTATCTCTTCTGGCACAGCTAGTTACTGGAAAGAGGATTTGTCCTTTGGATGACTTTGGTTGCAAACACTTCAGCTGACCACTAAAGCAAATGACATGTTTGTTCCATTGCTGAAGCTGTCTTTGACCTCATTTTCTCATGTTATCCCCAACTAGAGGGTAATCAATTTGAACTATCTGGAGTTACTTGTAGCCCAATAAAACTACAGACTACCCAAGAATGATGTTACTTGTGCAGGAATATAGCAGTAATAAAATGACTTGATAGCGTTGCTGCTGCAGATTATGGTGTTGATGGTAGAGTAGTTTAGGTTGGAAAGGATTTCTTGAGATCTACTAGTCAAGCCACTCTGCTTAAGCAGGGCAGCTCAGGGCTATGTCCAGTTGGGTTTTCAATAGCTCCACAACCTGTTTCTTTGTTTTACCACCTTCACAGTTTAAATGATGTATAGATGAGGAAAATGGAATTTCATGTGCCTTGCTGTATATCCACTGTTTCTTCTCCAGGCTGAACAGTCCCAGCTCTTCCATCCTCTCCACCTATGACAGAGGTTCCCGTCCCTTAGATGTCTTTGTGACCTTGGGCTGGTCCCACTCCAGTAAGTCCACATCTTCTTATACTGGGTTGCCCAGAATTGTGACTGGAGCTGGTGAAGGTGCACTCACTGGAAGCAAGAATCTTAAACTGTTTGTGGACTTGTGCTGTTCTCTGGGCAAAGCTGGAATACCTAAGTAAATTATGCAAATATAAGACTTATTCCAGGAAGGTGTTGTACAGTCTCCTTTCTGAAGCACTTGATATGAGGTCTCAGCACTCAGCATGAGACTTTTGAATATCACACAACAGAAATGTGGAAACAATGTGGCCTCTCCATGACTAAGTTGGACTTAAATCCACTTATTCCTACATTACATCCTTGCAGTGCCAAATGATGATGTTAATTTTTCATAAATTGAGTAGAGAAGACAGTTCATCAATGTTAAAATCACTGACATTATGACTCATAGCTTTTTCCCCCCCCTCCTTTTCCCTATTGGGGCACAGTCCTGAAAGTGGCCTTTGTTCTCAGTTTGAAATTGGTGACTCTCTTCCCAGTAACAGGATGAGAGAGTTATTTAGTGAGTCCTGAATCACTCTTTGAATCCAAAATAGTGAGAGCAGGAGCCTGGAAACAAAGTTTTACATTATTATGGATGATACACATGAGGAAATGTGATTCTCAGCTTTTGAGTGCTATATATAGTCAGCCTGATGACAGTTCATGAAAGTGGTGTTGTAAATAGATTTACCATAAGAAATATTTTAACTTATTTTTAGAGATAAGTATTGATCAAGCAAAGAGATCTAAGAGGGCTGAATAAGTAATCCAGATATGTTAGAATTCTATGCCTCAGAGAAATATTGGAAATTGATATTTAAAAATAAATTTCTTCTAGTAGCACATAGTTTACAAACTAATAAAAAGAAACTTAGAAAATCCCTTCTAACTCAATGGAAACTATCAGGATTTTGGTGAGTCCAATTGTTTACTTATCCTCCTTCCAGAAGAATAGTTTTCATCTTGCTGAAGCTAAGGACTTGCCAAATTGGCTTATCTAGCCTCGGGTGTTCAGAGTAAGAGCCAGTTTTTTCAGACGGCGTTTTCAACAGTTCCCAGCTGACATTTACAGCACTGTTCCTGCCTCCCACTCCTGTCATAGCACTCCTACATGGTAAGTAGGGCTCTAGTCAGCATGCCAAACATACCAGGCCCCTTGCAGAGTCAGAACAGAGGCTGGATGTGGACTGGTGTCCCTCAAAGGCAGACTGGCAGCGCCCAGGCACTGCAGTGTGCTCCTCACATAGACAGGGACACATCTGCTGCAAGATGTTTGCCTCCACGTCACCTCAGCTTACACACTTGAGGTTTTCAGTGGTCTGACAGGTTGGATTAAGGCAATTTCTCTCAGGTAAGCGATGCAGGTAAGTGCAGCTTCTGGGGCCTTGTGATGGCACTGGAGAATAGAGTAGTAGTGAAGAAGCTACAAGAAATGCAGCATTTATGTCAGGATCACTTTCCTTTTATGTCAGAAATGGATAGAAATGAGACCCTGACCAACAGACCCAGACTGCTGAGGGAGGATGTGAAACATTGTGGACTTCAGCTGCTTCTGTGTAAAAGGAACACAGGTGTTCTGAGGAACACCTAAAATATAAGAGACTGAAGGGGATTTGAGACTAGTATTTCCACCTTGAATACTTGTGTTCTGAGTAAATATTACCTGGCTTGTTGTAAGCCAGTCAGTCACTTTTAGTTCCAGCCCTTTCCCTGACTGGCAGGAGGGTACTGGAGCCAGGTCCTTGGGGCTGGTCAGATTGACTGGCAGGAGATGTCCTGCCTCACAAAGGCAGTGGGATGCCTTTGTGAGTGCCCATGTGATTGGATATGCTCTGTACACAGACAGGGCTTTAGGACTCCAAAAAACAGTTTAAGTGTTTAGAAATTATTCCACCATCAAAACTTGCCATCATATCAAATAAATAAGATAATAATGTGAGAGGAGACCTAAATCTACTCTGAATTAAAAGGGGGGAAAGTAATTCTGTAGGCAGCAAGATATTTTGTATCTGACTCTTTTAAGTCCTGTTGAATGTTCTTTGAAAGAATTAGCGGTGGTCAATGTCAAAAGCGGGATACTGTGTTCTGGCTGAAGCTCAACTCTGACTTGTACAGCTTGGATATGAATAAAGAATGGTTTCAAAAGAGCTGCAAGACAGGCTTCTGTCAATTATTGACACCTCAAAAGTAGGGCAAGGTTAATGTCATTGTGCCACTTCCAATGAATATTTGTAAATCACAGAAGAAGAGAACGTGACAGATTATCAGGGAATAAGCATAAGGAATATTGGATAAAGCTATACATAATTAAATCCAAGATAAAAAATCAAATATTTCTTATAGGAACAATTAACAAGGAAGGCTAAGGCAAGCTACTCTTTGGAATATGTCCATGGCAACTGGGACGAAAGTTAATATAAAAACACAAAAGCAGTTTTCCAGCTCACATCTCTTGCAAATACTCTCTGCAGGTGGAAAGATATATGCATATTTTTGTAGGGTTGAATCTTAACAACTTTTGCTAATGTTAGAATTCCATTTGTCTGAAATGAATATTTCCAATTATATATTTGTGAGCTGTATCTTAAATGCTTTACTAGATGTACGTGAAAAGCTTGATAGAATAAACTACAAATAACTTCCTTAAAAATCAACTTTATTAGGAAACTCATGCTTGAGTGAATGATTCAATTTTCTGTAAACATCCACTCACATTTACGAGTTGCATGGAAAATTAAGTCATTACAGCACAGCCACAAAACAGCCTCATCATGGCCTAACTTTTCCACATGTCCAGCATGTTGTAATGTCTGTACTAATTAATTTGGTGTTTCATGCTTAGTTTCAGTTTCCAGAATACTTCACGGCACTGAAGATACTTCTGCTTTCAGCTCTGAGAAGTCTGAGCTCTTGTGCTGGGAAGTGCTTGTGCACTAGCAAAAGGTGATGCTGAGGATGGACTTGTGGATGGCACATGTCTCCTTGTCACAGGTTGTGAAGGTCCTGTGAAAGCAGGGCTTTTAGGCACTCAGGAAAGGCCCCCTGGCCGGTACAATTGATCACAACGCTTTGGATGGTCTGGTGAACTCATTCATGGCATTGGTTTACACGTGCTGCATCTCTTAAAAATAATGCTGTTTTCTGTTCTTTACTCTGTGTGGCCAATACAGAATATCCTGAGTGCCTGCTATCTTTTGAATATCAACACAATATATTCCATAAGAAGCCCATAAAATGGCTAGGCAATGAAACAATTAATTGATTTTATAATGAAGCATGAAATCAAATAGACTTTGAGATAGAGTTGAGAGAAGCTGGTGTCTGATCTGATTAAGATCAATGTTATTTTCTGCTTGTTAGAGCCCAGCGGCCACTGGTGCAGTCATTTGGTCTCAGCTTAGCGGCCATAGAACAGTTTGACAGGTTTGACGTAGTGGTATATGAGCGACAGCTCAATCTTAGGAGGGTCACCAGTGCAACAGGGATGTGGTGGTTTTGATGCGGCCAGATTTATATCGTGGGGAGGAAAATGGGGCCACAAATAATTTGATGGGTTTTGTACCTTTTGATCACATAAGAAGTTTTGCTGAGCTCGAATAGGGAATTCATTGTCTCTTTGTAGTTAAACTAATGAGTGTACTTTGGAGAAAAGTTAGACATCGGTAGAATCACAATTTTTGGGGGGTTTAAATCATTACTGTGAACAGCAGGTCCAAAGAAATTCAAGATGTGCAGCTGCTTTTGCTCTGTGGTGTGGCTTGGTTTTGTTTTCTCCGTGGTGTTTTCCATGCAATCGGCAGCCTGGGAAAGATGAATTTAAGAGGGCAAGACTTCTCTGCCAGGGGGATATTTTGCATCCACCTGGTTCCCCATGGACTTACGTTTGCACAATCAGGATGTAGTTGATAAATATCTTTAAAAGGCTTCTTTGATTTGTAGACCAATAGGAACATCTCAGCTCCAGAAAACTGCAGTTGTATCATTGAGTAGTGGCCTGGGTAAGGAAACATTCTTTACCCTAAAGTATAAGCAGAAAATATTAACAGAAGAATTTCTAGGAGAATAATAATTACACTCACGTGATGCATGCTACAGAAATCTCTCAGACTGAAGGGGGCTACTATGAGAGCTAAGCAGGATTTAGAATTTACCCCTGTACAAGGAAGTCCGGTATTTGCATGCAGAGCTTTGCTGATATAAAATCCTCATGTTTTAATGCTTTTTCCTGGGGACCAAAGTTCTTGAAAATCAGGAATTTACCAATGTAGAAGTATTTTCAATGTCAACAAGATATCTTCGTACTTCAAAGTTTGTAAAATACACATGGCTTGAATTACTGAAAGGCACTATTTAACTTCTCTACTCACCCAGATTTTCCCATTTTCAGTGCCTTGGAGGGGTGGCCAAGGGGAAAAGCATTCTTTCAGAAAAAAAAAATCTTATAGCTGTTCTTCCCTTACCAAATAATTTTCTAATGAATCACCTTCTTTTCTGTGGCTCCCACACATCAAGCAGTTCAGGCAGAGAAATACTTCTGATGTCATCCCTGGATGAGAATGGGAGTCAATTTATTCCCTCTGGGTCAGAGAGAAAGGTAGTTTTCTGGTTTAACTGCCAGAAATTAAGTCATTTCAAACAGCTCAGGAAAATGAATTACACTAATTTCTGTACAAGCCAGCCTGGAATAAAATAGAGGGGGTTGATTTTTTTTTTTTTAAATATTCTAGTCTAATACAGTAAATTTCCCATAAAATCTGTGCTTCCCTGGAAAATAAAGAGCTCTTGGTTATTTCTGTGTGATACATTGAAGATGTATTTAGTCCTTTGCTGAGTTCTTGATTTTGGCAAAACTTTGAATGTTGATAATATTAATACATCTCTACAATATCACACTGATTTTTTTTTTCATTGCATTGCTAACTAAAGAATAACTAAGAAGCAGAAAAAAACGTTTTAAGTTTTTTAGCCAGGATAGTAAATGTGAAAATGAGCAACAGGTTAAGTCAAGGAAAATGTCAGTACATTTTGGAACACCACTTGAGGGAGTTCTTAAGTAGGCAAGTCAAAGTGAAATAGTTTTCACACAAGGAAGTATGGCTGCAAAAATTAACTCACTTAAATATTTTCTAGCATGTTAATACATGTGTAGATGCATTAAACTTATAGTGATTCTATCCTTGATTACCAGCAGTATTTTAATGTGAGGCTGGATGGCATTTTGGAACTGGGGAACAAGAATGTGGCACTGACATTGGGATGTGAACTACTGCAGGAGCCCCTCTGCTAAGGGGGGATATCTGTTAGCTAGCTAGCTATCATTTCTTAAGGGTGGACCATAGGGTGAGTAAGGTGTCAGTTCTGTTGTGAAATGTCCCTCTGGAATAGTGGCACTATTTTAAGATCAAAATGTGGCAGACACTTTACCATAGGAGAAGCCGGTGCTCCGTAACTCATTGTCTTTTCACTTTTCGCAGGTTTATCATATTTCAGCAGTTCTCCACAGCCCAGTGGAATCATCAGAGATCCATTTTATTCAGCTGAGTCTTGCTGCTCTGTGCTCCTGTTTTGAGCTATGGGTGAGTGCAAAGCAGTAGGTGAGTGTAACACCATCTTCTGAATGTAAAACCATTCCATGCTAGACTTTACAAACAAACAGCAATAACTTTGTTAGCACACTTTCCGTGTTCTTTGTACTGAGCAAGAATCCTGAGGGTTTGAAGCATCATGTAAATCTGTTAGCTAATATAGGCTATCATGTTTTGAGAAATCTGGCTTTTACTACAGTAGCAATATCCTAAAATTTAAGCAATTTTTTGGTTTAGTTAGCATTAAATTTTTTATGTATGGATGCTTCCTTGGTTTAATCAAACTTACTTTATTCTGCAAAAGGTAGAAAATAAATCTACATGGTAAACTTAGAAATTCCTTAAACTTAGGGAAAGTATTAGTCTCTTTTTGGGAATACTTTGCTTCCTATAAAATATGAAGGCCATTCACTAGCTAGCATGCTCACCCTCAGAAATTCTGCTTTTATACTTCTCTCTGAAATCTACAAAAGATCCTTTCCTCCAGACCAGTGAAGGTTGAGTGGAGTCTTTTTTAACTTCAGTTTACCTTAACCAAGAAATTTATCTTTCAGTATAAGCATCCAAAATCCCATAGTTTTGGAAACTAAACCTAAATCTCAAGCTAAGTTTCCTGTGTACATATTTATCATACCATGGAGCCAAAAGTTTTTCAAAGATATTATTGGAACAACATTTTTAAAAATAAAATTAGGAGTTTGCTGACACCTTGGTTGTTAAGAGTGCTGTTATTTTAACAAAAATAATTATCAATCATTACATTTTCTAAATCAAAAAGTAGTTCTACATGTTCAGAGTGTTTTTCACTGTAGTAAAGCTTTTAATAAGACAACTATAAAACCAGATCAGTGGCTGTAATTGCTGAACCATAAAGGAAAGAAAAAAAAAGATGCCTTCAACTCCTCTTCTTTGATTTTAATTATTCTTTTTGATTCTGCCTGAGATGCATCTTCCCTGCCTGATGAGATGTATGACATCACTCAGAATTACCATGTCCAGAAGAATATGGTATCAATTCAACCTTATGTTTCCTGTTCAGAGGTGACCACTTAAATTAGGTGGATGTACAGAAGCTGTGGGATCAGATAAGAGGTTTCAACATTCTCTGGAGAAGGTAGGAGGCTCTCTAGATAACAGAAAATCAGTGGTGATCAGGAAGCAGGGAAACAGAAATGCCAGAAAGTGCATGTAGAAATCATTATATGTGCCAAATCTGTTAAGACTAATAATTAGTGTTACCAATAAGTTATGCAGTTATCATCAGATCACAAGGAAATAGTGACAGCAAATTTAACAAGCTGTTTAAGCAGTTAATCCTTTGGTTGATGGTTTGTTTATTAAGTGCTACAATGGTAATGAACACGTTGTGCCTTCAGTGAGGCCTCTTAAGTGAAATAAAAGCAAGTCAGTGCATGGCTAAAATTGAGGCTGCACGGTTTTGCCCGGTGCCGCCCTGTGCATCATGCCATGTTCCCATTTTACCAAATCAGGATCGGGGAGGTCTGGAGCAGGAGGTGCTGGAAGGAACGTGAAAAGGGAGAAGATACAACCTCAGCTGCAGAGGGCAGGCTTTGGCCTATTCAGGATGCTGATTCATGTGCCCAGATGACCAAGAAAGCTGATGGCATCCTGGCCTGTATCAGGAACTGTGTGGCCAGCAGGACCAGGGAAGTGATTCCTCTCCTGTTGGCACTGGTGAGGTCTCAAGTCCTGTGTCCAATTCAGAGTGCCTCAGCTCAGGAAGGACATTGAGGTGCTGGAGCATGTCCTGGGGAGGGCAATAAAGCTGGTGAAGGAGCACAAGTCCTATGAGGAGTGGGTGGGGGAGCTGGGGGTGTTTAGCCTGGAGAAGAGGAGGCTCAAAGGTGACCTCATGACTCTCTACAGCTCCCTGAAAGGAGGGTGTAGCCAAGTGGAGGTCGGTCTCTTCTCTCAGGCAACCAGTGACAGGACAAGAGGACACAGTCTTTAGCTGTGCCAGGGGAGGTTTAGGTAAGATTTAAGGAAGAAATTCTTAACAGACAGAGTGATTAGACATTGGAATGGGCTACCCAGGGAGACGGGGGAGTCGTCATCCCTGGAGGTGTTAAAGGAATGACTGGATATGGCACTTAGTGGCATGGTCTAATTGACAAGCTGGTGTTTGTTGGACTTGATAATCTCAAAGGTATTTTCCAATCTAATTGACTCTGTGACTCGCAGACAGCTCTGTGTTGGGCAGACATTTAAAAAGTGAGCAGAGTGAAGGATACAGAAGAAGGGCCAATCCTCTCAAAGTAAAGGCCAAATCCTGGTGATTTGTGCCCCGAAATAGCTCTCCTTAGAAAGTACAATAGAGGTGTTTTTTTAATGCATGTGTGAAGATCAGTGTTGTAAACCAGCTTCTGTTCTCACTATCTAACACAAATAGATAAGCCAAATGGAAACTTTTGGTGTAACAGTAGAAGTTGCTTCCATGACTTAAGAAAAGTGATTTGTTACTCAGGACCTAAGGCTGAAAAAGAAACTGACAGGAAGAATAATAAAACTGTATTTGTATCAACAGCTCTTGCTGAAAAGCAACTAAATATTTCTCCTGTGTATTACACCAAATCCAGTTTGCTGTTATTCAGCTCTCCGACTTTGAGATGGATGAAGTGACTTAGGGATTTAATTTTTTAATTTAATATTAGCAAAACAACTATGGCAAATATTGCCGTTTGAGCACAGGAATTTTTCCCTCCTTGACTTCTAAAGCTACACTGTGGCTGTGATGCTGAATGAGGTGTCTCATCTGTTTCCTCAGCATTAGCTGCTGGTTCCTGACAGAGCTGCAACACTGAACTTAATGGTGTAGCTGGACAAGTACTGCAATTCTAAACATACCTGAAAGCTCACAAACCTATGCTCTCTGCCTGACAGATTCTGCTGTAGTCTGCTTTGATTCCTCTGAAGCAAATTGGATTACTTCATGTATTCCAGTTATAAAAGTGAACGATTCCAGTCATTCCTTGAATGGCAATATGCCATTCTGGCTCATGGAGCTGGCAAGAGAGAGTGGATGGTCTAACTACTTGTTTTTTCCATCTCTGAATTTTTGGTTTCTCACTATTCTACTCCTTTGTTTTCATCTGTAAATTAGTTTGGATAAAAACATAGCTGCTGCTAAAGTGTTTAAACTTCAAAGTCATGTACCTTGTTGCCAGAGTGTAGCTCTGACAAAGAAACATTAGTTCCTATTCTTTGTGTTGTTTGGGAAAAAGGTGGGGAGAATGCTTGGGACTATTGGGAAAAGCTTAACAAGAGTAAGGAAACTCAAGAATTTAATGAATAGTGTTTATCTGTTGTAATGTGCAGCTACATTTCATGAGTTCAACTGTAGCAAAGCTTACTTTACAATCTAACGCTCCTTTATGCTTCTGAAAGAACAAAAATAAGCTTTTTTTTTTTTTTTTTCCTGTAGGCCAGCTTTCTCCTGAGCTGAGCAGTTGGATAGAGAATTCAAAATTGCAACTGCCAGAATAAATCATCAGTAGTGGTACAGTTAACTTCAGCAATGAGGACTGCTCCCTATATTAGGAAATATTTTGAAATTGAAATTAATTTTTATTCAAGTGTTTATATGTGTGCACACGCATGCAGGCACTCCCAGAAATTGAGAGTGTGTGGTCTGACCTGCCTATAGTTCTAATGCAAAATTTTCTGCAGCATTTCTAAATAAAATTGTGGTTAAAAAAACCAAACCAACCAACCAAACGAACAAAAAAACTCAACAAAAAACCACCCACTCTATAAAATGTTTAAAAGAAATACAAAACCTCTTTCAGTCATACATGTAGTGTTCCCTTAAGTTATCCTATGTAGTTCACCACACCCCCTGCCAAAGATTTCCTTTTATCCTGCTGTTTTAATATCTTATTCTGTCTGATTTTCTCTCTGCCCTGCAGTTTTGAGCTTTGGGGAAAAGTATCCATTCCTGAAAGTCCCCAGAGCAGATATAGTTGCTTTTACATCCTGGCTATCCCTTATTCACTATCTGTTTGGGGGAGAAACCCCTCATTTCAAGGCTTTCTTTGTTAATGATTTCTTGACCAAGCTAAACTTTGTCTCCTTTTCAGGAAATGTGTACATTTGTGTTATGATTTCTGTGAGAAATGTGGGAAAGAAGCTACTTGTGGGAGTACCTGTTGCAAAGGGAAGGAGGACACCAGGTGGTCGAAGGAGCTCAGACTCCCGAGTCCCACTCCAGCTTCTTTCGTGGTGCTCATCAAGTCTCCTCATTTGTATGCCCTGCTCTCAGGCAAAGAGGTTTGGTCTGAAATGTTTCATTTTAGTAAAGTGCTGGATTTTTTTAATAATATTTGTTTTGCTGAGGAATGTAAGTGCATCCCGATGACTTCCGTACCAGATGGGAGAGGGATTACAGGACCTCATGTGGCATTAGACCAAGAAAGCTGAGAAATTATCTGTCTGAAAGAGAGGAAATTTTAGACCAGAGAATGTTGGGTGAAGGGAAGAACAGGGGTTTTACTAATTCTTTTGTTGTTGTTGTTCTTTCTTCTGGAGAAAAACCCAGTGAATCTAAGGATGAAATCTTTCTCTGAGGTATTGCTTCTAAACAATGTTCCCTTCTTTTTTTCTGGAACAGAATTAAAATTTTTGAAAATAAAAGGTCAGAGAAGATCCCATTTGAAAGAAAGATTAGACAATTTGGGTTTATTTTCCTTTACTTTTAGCACCTGCATTTGAAAACCAGTCTCAGATTCACATGTCAGCTTGTCGTCAAGAAGGGATTTATGATGATTTCTTTTTCTAGCAGACATGAAATTCAAGTTTCTTCTCACCTCAGAATGCAGATACTACTATGCATCGATTTCAGTTACTGGAACACTATTGCTTCTTTTTTCTGAGGTAGGAATCAACAATTGTTTTGGTGTTTATCACTGAGTCTTAAGGATATTCGAGTCAAGACTCAAGCCAAATTTTTAGCAAGTTTGTAGTTTATATTTAATTTTTTCTTTTGCTTCAGCCCGTGTTTTAGGGCGATGTTATCTAAAGAGCAATTCAAACCATAGGATTATTTGGCCTGAAATGGCTGAGGAAATTATGGTGGTTTTTTGCCTCACAGTACCTCCTGAGGTCTTCTGGAACACATTGCCATCTCATGCCCATCATTTCAGTGGAACCTGGATTTTAATTCCCCTGGTTTAGGAGGTAGCTGGTGGGAATGGTTCACATTGAAGGTTCTTCCAGAGCTGGAACTGTTGTCTGATCACTGAAAGGGTGAGGGCAGGGCTGAGCTTGGAAAGGTCACACCACATGTGCTTCCCTCGCAGTCCTCTGCAAAGTGCCACGGTTGGAACAGGGCAGAGCATCACCTGGAGCGCACACAGAGCCCCTGTCACTGTGTCAGCAGGGACCATCAGAGCCGTGTTAGGGGCTGTGCTAGAGCCCCTGGAGCCAGCACTTAACAGGGCACAGCACTTTCTGCTAAGTGTTCAGGGCAGTAACACGGCTATTGCCTAATGTGTATTCCTTCCGGATTGTAACAGTTGTCCCTCTGGCTCTTCAAGGACATGTGGGTCATAACTGCTTTACATCCAAATATATTCTTCCATCCTTTGTCTTATAGGAACTGAAGACCTATAAAGGCTTCCTTGTTTTGATGTCTCTTTTAAAAAGAGTGTCTGAAATAGGGAGCCAATACAAAATTTGAGATTCTTTTTTTTAACCTCATTACCTAAGCATTGATAGGACTCTGATTCATTCAGCTGCCAGGATGAAATTCTCCAGGCTGGCTTTTTACACTAAGGGATTTTTGTTTTAAGCATTTAAAGTGTGAAAATGTTTCTGTTTATAGAAATAAGTCACCTTTGACCAGAAACGGAAAACGTCAATACAGAAGATAACAAAACCACAACAATAAAATCTGTGTGACTGTCACTGCCATGACTTTGACAGCAAAAGTCGTGACTTTTAGGGTTTTTCCATAAGATGTTGGACAAAACTCTGTGATTGAATGAGGCCAGAGAAAAACTTATGAGTTAGTAAAAAATCATAATATCTTTCCTGTGGAAAACACTGGTAGCATGAAAAGTGTTTTTAAACTGAGTGTTGAAAGTAAAAGACGTATTTTGAGTAAGTTTACAGTATGGGTGGTGTAGCAAAATGTTGATCTGAGGTCCCTGTTCCAGGATGGGTCCATTTCCATTCTGGTTCAAACAGCCTTTCCAGAGGGTGCACAGAAGTGCTAGGAGTGGTAACTAAGAGCCCAGATTCCTGTCCCCAGGGCGAATGCCTCCCCAGAGCATTATGAAGTTGAACTCCTCCCTCGGGTCATTTGACAGTTGCATTTCTTCCCTATCATTTTGTGTCTCCAGCAGAGAGAGCATTCCTTGGCTGTGGCTTGATGCCAAGGACCCTCTCTGTGGGAGGCAGGAGCTTCAAAGGCTATGAAAGTTATAAGTCATGGCTAAAAATCCTTTTCTGTACCTGAGAAAAAATGAATGTCTTCAACTGAGGAATGAGATTGGATGTGGATCTCAACTGGGTTGTTCTTTCCATGGGAAGGACTCTGGGTAAGGGTGAGCCTGAGATGAAAAGTTGTGTCTGAGTCCTGGTACCTCATTGCTGCTGGTGGAATAAAGGAATAGGAGGGATATCAGCCTCTGTGAGGGAAGGGGGTGTAGAAGGGGATAGGATATATGCTGAAGCCCCTGTTTAAGCAGGGACCACTACCTCAGGTACCTTTAGCTTCTCACTCTCAAGAATGAAAGCAAGAAAAACTTCTCTAGGCTTAGCGGAGGTGAAGGAGAAAGAAAAGACAAATACCCAATTAATCATTGCCATTGGCATATGTTCTGTTAGTGGGGGAGGAGGAGTAGAGTCAGGCTTGTACAGATTTACATTTCTGCTAGTGAGTGACGTGTGCAAAAGATGTGTCCTAGATAAGCACTGCTGGGTCTTCTTTGTCCCTCACAAGCAAAATGTAACAGAGATTTGCATTCTAATCCTGTAATTAAGTCTAACCTGTACCATGATATTAACTGACTGCATTCATATCCTTAAACTTAGATTATACTGTAGAAGTTAAGTATTTGAAAAACTGTTGCTTGTCCATGGTGACTAACCCTATCTGAGAAGCACTTGACTAAGGAACTTCTTGAGAGTTTTTCCAAGCCCTAAAGTTTCTACAGTTCCATTCACACTCAGCTGGCCTGACCCCTGCTAACACTTTGTTTTCCTTTGCAATTAAAATATTTCAGCTGCTATGTGAAATACGTGAGACTTTTTAGACTTGTCAGAAGCTCAGCGGGATGACATTGAGTGTTTGCACAGCAGCTTATAACAGTCCCAAGAATAATTCCTGGATCAACCTTGTGGCTATTTTTAAACCAGTGAAAAATATGGAGTGCTGAATAAATCCATTTTGCTCATTGGCATATGATTCTTTTCCCACTTTTTATTTCACTGTTGGTTATTCAACAGCTCAAAACACATTTTCAAACATGCCTCTCTTCCATCCCAAAATGAACATGTGACTGTGGATTACCCATCAGACTTTGACAGTCTTTTGGTCCAACAGCACATCTGGAAATAATATTTCAATATTATTTCTTTTCTTTTTAAAGTTAGAATGCACCAGTTTAGTAGCCAAGTGTTTAGCTTTCGATGAATTTTCTTCTTTCTTTCAGTTTTTGGGGTTTTTCGTTTATAGTTTTTTCAATAATCATGCTGTACTCACCTTGTTTTTTACTCTTCTGTGATCATAGCATCAGTAGTCATAAGTGTATCATCAGTAGCCATTATTGGACAGAAAGATGACTGAGATCCCTGATGTAACTGTGAGACAAGGGGAGAGTGAAACTCACTCCCATCCCACTGAATCTGAAGCCTGGAGGAGCTTTTCAGTGCAATTCTGCTCCCTTTGCCATTATAGATAGTAGTCTATAACTGAATTTAGCCTGCTTTGCTAACCTCAGTGTCCAGAAGACTTCCAAGGAGCTGGTCAGGCTGTTGTCAGACCCACGTGCCTTAGGAAGCAGCATATGTGAACAGTCTGTTTTGTGTGAAACACCTTTGACACTTTCTGTATTACCAGAAATACAGCTGCAATGAAAGAAAGATGACCTTGGTGAAGGCTGAGATCAAAGCTGACTGTTTAAATCAATTAAAAGGTGATTGGTTTAGATTATATAAAAGGAAGAAGTCTTTTGCAAGTAAAGCCCTGGAACAGGTTGCCCAGAGATGTGATGAATCACCTGGAAACACTCAAGGGGCTCTGATCTAATTGAAGATGTCCCTGCTAATTGCACAGGGGTTGGACTAAATGATCTCTAAAGGTCCCTTCAAATCTAAACTATTCTATAACTCTACATTTCTCAGAGTGCAGCATCTCTTGATTGACCACTGGGTCTGTTTTCGTGCCTGGATGTTTACAGTCAATCTCTGCTCTCACTCTGTCTGGTGAATATAGCACTCAAGTGTTGCAAGGAGGGGGACTGTGGCATGTGAAGGCACCTCATGCTAGGCGGGTGCCCAGAGGAGCTGGGTCATGAGAAAGGCTGCCCTGGGCATGGCAGCTCTTCAAAATATGTGATAAAGTCATCATCACCAATGGTAACTGGAGAAATACTAGCAGACTTCTTCTAACAAATGATTAATCCAGGATTCAGCACTAGTTCCAACTGTTGACAGTTATCCTATCCCTGTGACTTTCCTGAGATGTGGTGTTTGTCACAACAGATCTAACCTGTTAAACAGATACTGGTTTTGCTCCAGCAGGGATGCATTTAGTGACAGATAAAATGATTCCTGTGTATGGAGGACAATGTCCTTCAATTTGTTAAATTTGCCAACTGCTTTGGGAGCCTGTGGGATGAAAGGTGTCATAGAAATGTAAAGTACTATTATTCATCCTAAATCACTTTACTCCATTTTCCTAAAAAAATCCCCCAACCAACCACATATACTTCTTTCCTGCATTTTGTTCAGTGTTTGGTTGGTTCCTTTAAATCTGCACACAGAACTGCTACCACTTAATGCCTGGATCCTGACTGTGTCTCAGGCATTTTATCTGACCTTTTCTTAGGCAGTTATTTCCCTTACCTGTTTCTCCAGTTACTTGACCAATCTGTTTTCTATTACTAATTTTAAGACACTGATTTTTCAGTGCTTCTATTTAAACACACAGTGAGTTTAAGCATGCAAGTGCAGTTCATAAAGCTCAGTGAATCCAAATACTTTGTCTGGTTGTACTTGGTTTACTGTATTTTCTCATGTCCTAGGATTAATTACAAACAGCTGAAATATAAAGGCCTAATGAAGAAGTAATCTTGATGTGAAAGCAGGAAAGAGAGATGTGTGGGACAGGAATTCAGTAATCCTCTACCTGGAGGTTTAGTTGTACCTAAACACTGTCATTCATGGAGCCAGCTTAAATTGTCAGTCAAGAACCTGTCAGTCTAAACCAGTCTGAAGCATGAAGAAGTTTGCTTTAGTTGGCATTTAGCTTTTCCCTTGGTGTCCAATTCTTAGCTTTAATCAGAATGTCTCACAGAAGATAGGGTTCAGTTTGAGCCAGCTACGTGAGGTATTGTATGTAGTGGCTTGTCCTCAGAGAAGTTTCAGCTCTAGCTTGCAGACGTGGGAGTGAACAACATGAGCAAAGGAAGCAGTTCCTCAAAAAGGACATCTGAGCAGTTTTTCCGGTCTTAGGTTTCAGAGAGCAGCATTTCCACTGTTTTACTTACTTACAAAAGGAAAAAAGGGAACCCTCCTGTGCATGTTAGAGGGATGATAATGTCTTGTGTGATCTCTGTTGCCTTACAGAAAATTCAAACCACACTGGAGATAAGAAACATTATTAGCCAACAAATTAAAAATCAACAGATTCTAAAACTATCACTAATTTATATGGTAGCTCCAACGTTTTGTATAGATTTTCCTCTGAAAGGCAATATTTATGGAAAAAGTTGTAAGGTAACCAAAAAATGTAACTGTAATAATATCTAATATATGTGTCATTTGGTGGATTTGAACTTAGAGCATATAAAGTAATGGAAAGACCTGAAGTTCACTCCCAAGCAGATCTACAGCCAACAGATCACAGAGATCACGTCAACAGGTGGACCTAAAAGGTAAAGCATCAAGATCCCAACATACAACTGACTAAAAGACAGCAGCTAACAACTGGGCATCTTCAGAGCAGGGAAGCAGAACCAGTCAGGTCAAATGTTTGAATAAGGCGGTTCAGTAGGGAATGAAACCCAAGGATGAAGTGATAATGACCAACAGTACTGGTGTCTAAATTATGTATGGCAATGATGCCATAACTTCACATTTTATAACAAAATGCATAACACCATATTGTGTTTTCACCAAACAGGGTTTTTTTCTGTTCTGGCTGACTGTTCATTATATTCTAACATATTAATCATGTCTTTGGGCTATTAAATGCAAAGTAAACTTTGTTTGGAAATCTAGGCTTCCAGTCTAGGAATTTCAGCAGTATTCTTCAGCATCTGCAGATGATCTGTGTGGTATGTGTTCACCATTCTTGTAAGCTTACATCTGTAGTTCAATTTCTACTATCTTTAAAATCATCAGTTAAATGCATTAACTTGTGAGCAGAAATAGTTTTAAGATTCTCCTGAGGAACTGTGACCACTGTCATGCCCTAGATGGAGGGGGCATGTAGAGTTCCTTGAACTTTGTTTAAATTGTAGTTTCTACCTCCTCTTTCTACTACTTTGAACGTTTTCTTCTCCAGACAAAACTTGTTCTCACATATCCTTTCCATTCACACCTTTTAAAAGGGGAACACTGAACCCAAGTATGTGGAAGATATTAATACATTGAAAATAAAAATTATATAGGGATAGAAATCTAACTGCTTTTCTGATTGATGTTTTTCTAGCCAGAGTGCAGGAGAGAGGCTCTCAAAGAGCATGCCTGCCATCAGATCCCTGCCCTTTTCATCATGTTCCAGTGCCTCTGAAATGCTCAGCCATGCCATCAACAAGTTGTTGTGAGGTAAGAAATTCCTGTGACCAATTCACTGTTGCTCACTAAACTTTCTGTGGCTATTCAAGCACCTCTGTGACCGGAAATGCTTGAATGTTAAGGCATCCTCTGCAAATGAAGTATTGGTAACTGCAGGTTGCTGGGAATTAGTTCTGTTTTATACCCCGTTGCTGCAAGAAATCCAGCTGTGGCTTGGGCACGTTGCTGCTCACTTGTGCGGCAGGGTAGAGCTACCCTAACCTGGCCAAGGGGGCTCATGGCCCGTGGGGATGGAGCACAGGGTGTGCAGAGGGAAAGCTGGAGCCGGGTTGGGCCAGCCAGTAGCGGCTGGGGGAAGGGGGGCGGCAGGGAGTGCCCGGCTGCTGTTTCCAGCCACCATAAAGCGGGGTTCCAGGGCACGCAGAGCCAGGCTCCTTCCAGCGTAAGTGCAAGAGGCCAGGGGCACGAGTTGCCACAAGAGAAATCCCAGGCAGTGCCCTCCATCCCAGGCTGCCCGCTCGGGACTGCAGGGCAGCAGACACAGCCTCAGGTCCTGACTCTCAAAGGGTGCTCAGCCTCGGTGGTGGTACCCGCAGGGGCTCGGGGTGCTGCCAGTGTGGGCTGGGCAGAGACTGCCGGCTGGGCTGCCCTGGAAACGAGCTCTTCTGGGTGTCCATCCTTTATATACGCATATGTGTGTATATAATATGTAGATATATATATATGCATATGTGTGTATTTTATATATATAAAATGTGTGTATATATGTATGTATGGATAGATGTATTACTTTTTAAATCGTGAGGTATTTGGGTGTGGATAGCGTTTGTTTATTTGTTTGTTTCAAGCCATCTTTTTTGCGCTTGGAGCAGCGGCGGCGTGGCCAGTGAGGGTGACTGACGGGTCGTGTGGCTTGCTGGGACCACGCTGTGCTTCGATCGCTGCCGGAGCTGGCAGCCGGGCAGCCCAGGAGGGGCTTGCGAGCGGCTTTTTAAAGCCTGGGATTTCCAGCGCTCCTCAGGATGAGTCGCAGCTCGGCAGCCCTGCACAGAGCAGATGTGCAGAGGGGAGGGAAATGCGTTCGGCTGAACCCAAAAAGTACGTGCCAGGAGGAAGGCTTCAGGAAGTGGGAGCTGAGCAGGGAGGAGGGAAGGGAGCATTTCTCTTCTGCTTTGTTTTCTAAGGAATAATTTAAATTAATTGCTTCTCCTCTAGAAGGAAAATCTCACTGAAGTTGTTTTAGTGTGAATTTTGTTATTTATTTTCTCTGTCTGTGTGTGTATCTGACCCAACTGTCCCCAGGGGGAAATCTGTTTCCTTTGTGCTGTTTTGCTTAGATCTTTAGGATTGATTTGGGGTTTTGGCTGATGGGAGAGCTCGCTGTGCAAAGGGTTGATGCAGCAGGAGGTCGCTCAAGATGGTATTTGTTGCATCATCAAGAGCTGATTGATTAAACCTTATTGTGATCTGATCCATGACAGCAGGAACCTTTTTATGAGAAAGGAAATATAAATGAAGTCCTAAAGCAGATTTCAGAGCTGTTATCCTTTTGTGGAGCTGATTAATAGAATGTAAAGTGACCTAAATGAAGTGCTGTAGAAAGGCTTGTCAGTAGTTTATACATTAAGCTAGGATTATTTGAACACGTTCATAAGGAAAAGAGGATTTTATTGTGCATTACAAATTAGTTATGATGATTTGAGGCAGAAGACTGAGATAGGTCAGCAAGCTAAATATAAAGAATTTGTGTACCTCTGTCCTCATACAGCCTCATCTCTGTATACTGTGACCTTATACCATTACAATCTTTTGTAGAGATTTTAGGACGGAAGATTTACTGCTAAATCTTTGGTAACTTGTGTGCACTTTTATTACCCAGCCCAGCCCTGGCATTCAAAAAAGTCTACCAAGAATATTTGTTTGTAGTCTGAACAGTGGAAGAGAAAAGGTAATGGGAATGCTGTGGGAGAAACTCCAGCCTGGGAGGGAAACTGTGGATTTTGTTGCATTTCAACAGGTCCTGGAATAAGTGCGATTAAAAGTTGGGGCAAGCTTTTCATAGAGTAATTTTTATTAAGTAATAAATAAGTGGCAAGTGAAAAGGAATTTGAGCATGTAACTCATAACTCCAAATTATTTACCAGTATTGTGTTCTGGCACTGCTTAATTTTCAGTTTGTCTTTTTGATCCCATCTTTACCACAGTGACCCTTTTTGCTGTTAAATTTTCTCTAAAGTTTCTGAGGAAATCCAAGTTTTGTTCTGTATGATTATATACTCAGCAAATTTTCAACCAGTTTGCATCCTGTATTGCTTTTTCTTGCCACAAATTTAGCTGTGCAAAATCATGTGTATATGCAACTAAGTAAGTTGCATATACAACTATATGATCGTATAGGGGATCTACAGTTGAAATTTGGTTGATTTTGTTTGGTTGCCTTTGGAGGTTGCTAATTATCCCTCCCTAGGATGTCCTGTGTTTCCAATGCTTTGAGGTGCCTGCCTGGAAAGAGAGGGTGGCTGCTGAGGATGATCTGCTTAGCCCAGCAGTCCCTGGCTAAGCAATTGGGAAGCAGAATTCAGTGCACAAACAGGACCCAGAGTAGAGACGTGTGTCTGCATATTGTTGCAGGTGGTTAAGGAAGGCTGGTCACACTCCTAAACCCCCAGGGCATGACAAAGCAGTGTTACTGCATGAGATGATTCAGCCTTTGGTATCAATGTACCCAAGAGTTTTCCAAAGTTATGCAAACTTAATAGAAGCATTGAGTTGCAAGACATTGCAGTTGCAATACATGTCAAACACTCTCAGTCCTGAAAAGCAGGAAATCTTAGAGTGTAGGTGCAAGGGAATTTAAGTAGCTACTCATAATGCAGCAGAGAGGAAGCACCAGGCTGACTTGCATAAATTGATTGCAAGCTGCTAGACATTCTTCATAAATTCTGTGATGAGGACAGCCACCCTAGAAAGGATTAAAATAAAAAGATATTGTTCAGACTTCACATGCAGCCTTGGTAGGCACTGGGACTTGAAAGCATGCTTAGCAGATAAGTCAGCAGTCAGAAATGCATGGTACAGATGGTAGTCAGTAGCTGAACGTGTGATGTGGCACATGCAGAATGCAGGGCATGGTTCAAGGATGTACACTGGGGCTGCTGTGCAGCTGGATCACCCCCTGTGCCTGGGCCAGCCTGTTGCAGTGAGGTCTGAGCTGGAAGTTACCAGCTGATCTGCTGAGAACAGCCCGGGAAATGGTGTCAGCAGCTTCGTTTGGCAGCATGTGCAAAGTTCAAACATACCCTCAGCAGAAAGCCCAAGAAATAGGGAGATGGACTGTTCTGATTCTTGCTGATCCCTCTGGACTGACTGTCATCAGCAGAGCTGTGCTGCCAGTGAAATGACTGACTAGGTAAAACCAAGATCTTGCTGGCTGCATCATGAAATGGGCAACATTTAAACAGCTCCAGCTAATCTAGACCTACAAAAGCAACAGGAAAGAGCTCACTTTGTGTTTTGCAAAGTTAGAAATGCCTAAAAAAGGACTTGCTCCCAAGTGAGAAGGAAATTTGTTTGGGTTTGAATTAGAAAAAGGACAAAGTACTTTCATTGAACTTTTGCAACCAATAGTATAGTGCTCAATAAATTACTAGCCTTTTGTTGAGAAAGAAAAATACACATAGTTTCTTATATACCTTATATCTGGTGCTGCATTTTCTGTACTGAAACTCGTGCAAGTACTCAAGTGATGTAATTGATTTTACTCTGATAGGGAAGCGGTCAGTGTGGCTTAGAAACATGCAGTGTTGTTGTCACCATGCAATCGCTGTCATAAGAGGTCCCTCCCTCCATGGTGCTACAGAGACCATTGCACCACAGCTGAGCAAGAGCAAATGAAGCACCAGGAGCACCAGGGAGACTCTTAGTGGATCAGTGCTGGCACTTTGGAAAACTCCAGTGGCACTGCTGTAGGTAAGTGCCAGCCAGTTACTCCTCAAGCAGCTGGTGAGGGAAGGCAGTGTGGCTCAAATGCTGGAGGGCTGCAAGATCTGCAGTGTTTGCCATCTCTCCTCCACAACACAGGAGGTAGCAGTCTGATGGTGTCCTGGGCAATACTTAAATTTAAAAACCTAAACCCATTTGTAACAGAATTATTTTGTATTTAGAATCAATGGCTGTCAAATTGCTTTGCACTCTGTCATTAGCTCAGTGTTTGATACAACAAAACTAATAGCAATAAATTTTTGCTGAAGTTCAATGCAATTTTGCAAGTAATAGTAACTATTTGTGTTCAATGGGCTTTATTCATGGAGAAAACTCAAATATCTCTCTTACCCCCGCACCAGTTGTGAGCAAGTTGTTCCTTCAGCCATTTTTCCATTGAGAGATGCTCTTTAATGCGATGCTTTTCCAGAGTTGGGTGGACAGAGGAAGGTCCAGTGTGAACTCAAATTAAGTATGGACACGACTTGAGGCAGACACAGTGCTTGGTTAGACTTCTGTTTGTTTTTTGAGATTCTCTGGTGCATATTACTTTGTTGGGTTTTTTTATATGCTTTTTAACATAAAAGTTCTTTTCTGTAAACGTCACTTTTCTTCTTAACTCAGAAAAGGGTGCTGTCTTGTGCTGAAATTTTCTGTTCTGGTAGTTCATCCTGATTCCAAGCTGATGTTGCAGAGGCATTGTAGGAGACACTTCAAATCTACTCCATATCCAGAGATTATCATGAGGGTGAGAGGAAGATGACATTTCCTAACATAGATGTGCTAAATTTTTTGTTAGGTTTTGTAGAGTCTTGAAAAGTGGCCTGTAGAATTAAAACAAGGGACTACATTAAAATAACTGCATTATCCCTATTTTCAGTGGATTACACAGTGCAGTAGAGAGGGAAAGGATGAAGGTTCCTTCACTGCTGTGTCAAAATTGTCTTGATGCTTCTCCAAACTAAAGTAAAGGTGTTTGCTTTTGTGTAAGATATTGTTTCTTCTCCCAGGATAAGCATTGCCATGAGATAATTTTCTGGGAGATACAGACATTACTTATACTATACACACCTATTTCCACCAAATGTGTCAATTTATGCTTTGTTAGTTTAGTGCTTTCGAAATTGAAAGGTCTTTTGATTTTTGTAATTTCTCTCTAATTATTATCTCATATTGCATTTTTTTATTCGTTTGCAAGTGTTGCTTCAATCTTTTAAATGTCCTCAGCACTGAAAATGTCTTCAGTAAATTTCTAATTGTAAATGGAGCAGCCGGTTTCACCTGTTCATTTGGAGACATTGGTCTCTCTTCCTTTAGCAATGCTAAATCTATAAGAAATGTGAAAGTTCTTCAACCTGCATGGGACTAGAAAAACAATGATCTCCTTCTTGAATGAGAGTTTATTTTACTCCTGTTTTAGAGAGTTCAGGTTAAGTTGTACTCCTGCCAAAAGGTTTCATTTGGCAATAAAGAGTTGCCTCTTGCTGCAGAGATAAGTCTCCTTGAACATATTTCTCCCAGTAACTCCTTTCTCTTCCCAGTCATCTTGATTATTTCCATTGCCTGCCGTGGCTAGGTGCGTTATGCTGAGTGTCTACTGGGAATCTGTCAGACGAAAATACATTAGGCCATTGGACTTAACATTGTATCAGTGGTCCAGTTAGATTCTCTAAAATTAATTATAAAATATTTCAAAGGCAGATTTTCGTGATGCTTAGGCACCTAACAGGGCAGATAAGCACCAGGGAGTATTTTCAGCACTACTGGAAAACAGCAGGTGTTTTGCCAGCAGTGCAATCAATAGGTGTGAAGTGCCTAAGATCTCTGGAAATCATTCTTTTATTGTGGGATTTAAAGCCACAGTAGGAAAAAGAGTTGCAAATTAAGTGGAGCACTTTACTGCAGCCTTCCCATGCAAGAAATATGGTCTCTGCAGAGATTATCAGTTGAAAGTATCTGAAGTCTTTGGGTGTAAAACAGCATTTAGGTTCACTTGACTCTTTATGTCCCCAGTTTCTGTGAAAATAACAGAAGGTAGGTAGGAAGATTTTCAATTTACTGAGACAGAATACATGTCCTAAAGTAATTGAAATCATATTTCGTTTCACTTATGGCTTTAACCCTTATTTATTGATTGTGTGTTTTGGAGGTTTCATTGCTGGCATTATGGAATATTTTATGCTAGAAGGGTGGTTGTCAAATCCTACCACCTGCTCCAAGCAGGGCTCACTTCAACATTTTGACATTCTTTATGTTCATTCCCTGTGCACCTCTGGGAAGTGTCTGGCTCTGCCTTCTGCACACTCCACCTTCCATGCATAGAGGAATATTAAACAGAAGCAAGCAGATATAATATGGAATAATCCTCAATTTAGAGTGGTCAGACAATTCTTTGATCTAAACAGAAACTGAATGCTACAGTGTTTATACTAATATCACAAATGTGCTTGAAGTTAGCAGATTGAGTGTTCATTTACTCTATTCCCCGTATTCTCGCTCCTAAAAGCAGCTGTTGCCACACTCTGCCAGGTGTGAAACACAGGAGATGGTGGGGCTCTGATCTGACTACTCTTAGCAGTTTTCGTGTTCCTAAATGTACGTGATAGAATGACACAAATGGCCTCGAGAAGTTGGGTTGCCCTCCACCCTCACCTATGTAACCCAAAACCAAAATTTCTTTTTGAAATATGGAAATTACCCTAGTTGATGAAGAATGTCTGGTTTCAGGCCTTCAGCTGAGAATATTTCCTGCAGAAGAAATAGTGGACTTTTTACAAATAATGGAAAGTAGAGAGGGAAATCTTCAGTTCTTTATGCCTAGGTAGTGACAATTGTAAAAAAGCTTCATTGTAATGTAGCTAAAGAAGCGAAATTCTACTATTGTTATTATTTGTATTTTCTTCATCATTCACCACAGTTCTTCATAGGTGACAGAAGTCTAGAGCAGAGAATCCGGCAGGAACCAGATGACCACATTGGTGAAAGTTATTAGCTGTTTGTATTTTTAAAAGAGGCATTAGAAACACCGTACGGGATTAGTAAAAGTTATTAACATCTTGCCTTAGCTGATTTATTGGGATGTGCTTTCATTTCGTAAACAGCCTTTGAAAAGCCAGTGTCAGCTGATGGGATTTTTTTTCCACAGTCCTTAAAAATAAGCACAACACTTCAAGGGATCTATTTAAACTGCAGGGTACTTTTCTCAGAGCACTTTCCGTGCACAGATCTTGGAGTAGCAGTTAAGTGGGTCTCCCTAAGAAGCTGAACAGTGGAATGAAAAGACCACTAACATCTAGACAAGGTGCATGAGGTCAGAGGTGGCTGGTGAAGGATGTGTTTTCAGCTAACAAGAGTAAGGAAGAATTTTTTTTTTAAATTAAAATACAAAAGTTCAGTATATGTTTAAACCTCAGAGCAGAGTCCAGAAACCACTGGCAGAAGTCAGAATTTCAGCATGTTGGCAACAGCTGTGGACAGGCAGACATTTCTCCGTGTACTTCTGTTAAATCCAGTAACGTGAGCCTCACTTGGGAGCTGAGCTCGTACTCCTGGGGCTGATGGAGTGAGAGAGGGCTTGTTCCAGGCAGACCATGGGTGCTGTGGCATTGCCTTGTCAGCAGCCAGCAGTGGCAGCTGATGAAATGGCTTTGGACACATGGTGGGCAGGCTGGGGCAGGAGCATCCTGGTATGAGGCATCTGTGGCCAATGAAATGGGAACAGCCATCGTCTGGTAGCCTAGGATGAGTGAAACAGAGCAGGATGAGCTCAAAGGAGGCAGAGGAGGGAAAGCAGCTCAGGTGAAGAGCCCAACTTATCCCCAAGGGTTACAGAGCCAAGTGAGCTCAAAACGCTCTCACCACTGGGTGGCAAACATAGAAAAATGAGATTTACTTTTTAGGTGAACTTTGTGTGATTATTAAAGAAATCCAATTAGCAGCAGGATGCTCAGAAGGAGAAAAATAACATATTAAAGTATGCTGCATAATAAGACTTAAAAAAATGTTTGCTGTAGCTTCTCCCTGATGACTGCTAAATTTCTTATATTGAAGGATTTAACCAGCATATCATGTTCTGATCACTCATGTTTTTAACTAACATGCTCCAAGTCTCTAATATATCTATCTATCTATATAGATAGATAGATATAGATATAGATATAGATATCCTGAGTATCCTGAGATTTCTGCCTACTGCTTTGTTGTTGCACTGTGCTAGCAGTCATCTGTTCCCTCATGGCCAAACAAATATGCACTGAACTGTGATAGTCCAGCTAATTTTGATGCAGTGTCAGCATTGATTAGATTTGTTCAGTGTGCAGCCTGCCTGAGTGAGTGTAGCTTGGGTTGTGATTTGAGGTGCATTTCGACACAGCATCAGATAATTTTGATGTCATTTATGGCCAAGGGGACAATATGGTGAGTGTCTCAGGGGTCACATTAAGGAGCTCTCTGCGATGGCATGCAATCCTGTGAGAGATGATAGGGGAAAGATGGACTCAGCCCCCAACTCAGTTCAGTGTTAGCAGCTTTTGGTAGTGGATAGAAATTTGCTTGTTTTTCAAAAATTCATAAGTCATGGTAGAATTTGGTTTTTTAAGGTTTCAGACTAGAACTGGATACATTTAAATACATCATAAAATTTCTGTAGAGGAAAATACTCTCAAGACCTTCTTAAGTTACCTGTCTGGATTATACAAGTACACTAATACTGGAACAGAACTGTTCTCAGGAAACGTGCCTTTGGTACCTTGGTTTAAAATTTTCAGGTCTTGAAACTAAAGTCCATTGCCTCAGGGTTTGATTCTAGTGGCATGGATTCAGGAAAAGAAACCAAGTGCTATTTATTTGCCAGATCTTCCTCACAAAGCAAGGCTGGGTCGTGCAGGCACGCTCCATAAAAAAACTTGTAGAGCATTGGGTAATCCCTCACATTTGCTAATCCTTGCCCAATCCATGCAAAGAGCACTCAAGCTTGGAACCCAAGTTTGTTTTCAGCTGGGCTGATATTTGGGGGTTGGATTTTTTTTTCTTTTGTGCTCTGGCAAACAAATGTGTCTTTTATCACTGTTTTCAGCAGCGTAGCTGAAGATGTACATAGAAAGCAGTGTCTCTGTGCTTTCCAGAAAAGGCTTTACATTTTAAAGTTCTTTTAGTCAGTTTCCAGAGAGATGGAAATATGCCCTTTGAGAGCTTTGTAACTAGCAGACAGATATTAAGACTTAAATTCTTTTGAGTTTCATTGTTTGCTACTGATTGCTGTGGTTTCAGAAGCATCATTTTAATATAATACCATTAATTTAGAAAACATCTGAATTATTAATATCTATTGCATATGCTGACTCATTAGGCTGGATATGTAAAAATCTGAGTATGCCTACTTTAAGTATCTATCTGATTTACTCTTGTATTGAGAACTTGATGAGAATTTGATGGTTTTCTCTTTGGAGTTTTTTTTCTGGGGGGGGGGGAGAGAGTTGAGGTTTTTTCTGCCATCCCCACCATCCCCAGCCATGCTTCATTAGATTGCCTCCAAGAAGTTTAAGCACAGATAATAAGGGCCTGAAAGAAAGCATCTCATCATAGCAGAGGCTGTGCTAAACATGAGATCTTAAGGATACAAATGAGTCTTGAAATCCAGTGTTCTTTTTCAACTGGCCAGAAGCCCAGAAGCAAATTGCTGGCATGGAATCAACTAGATACATACTTTATTGTAGGAAAAAATTCTCAAGGTTTTCCCTTGAAATCACAAATTTATGACAGTCTGAGTGAACACTTGCCTTGGTCTGGGGCAGATGCCTGACTTTGCTACTTATCCTGTTATATACAGGCAGTTCCTGTTCTTCTTTGTCACTTTTGGATGGGTTGCGTGGAAGTCACATGCATTGACATCCATTTGTTAAACCAATATTCATTTTGATTAAATGCATGCTGTAAATGTGTGTTTGAGTGCTCCTGGCTTTGGCATGTGAACTGACTGGAACAAGTGTGGATGAGGACTGTTGCCCAGAGGCTGATAAGGAAAGCAACTTCTCCACATGTGGATGATCACGGTTGGACTTGATTATCTGGGGGCCGAATTAATCTGACCTTACTGCGTGGAGTTGGAACACAGAACTGACAGCCAGAACAAGCAAAGTTGTTGTCTTGCTTTTGTTTGGGGTTTTTTTTAAAAGCCCAAAGATAGTAACAATATTTTCCAAAAATCTTCATTTTAAATATATCATCTTTTATAAAGTATTTGAGGATCACTAGTTCTGCTATAGTCTCTACACAGCAATGACTTTCTGTTGGCTGCTTCAAGAGTTCCTATGTACAAGATATTTCATTAAGCCTCAAATTTTGCTGTAATTTCAAACCAGATGGTGCTTCATACTGAAATTACCTGGATTATATGGACTATCAGTGAAATTATAAGGAATTTGGCAAGTACTATCTGCTAGCTGGCACACTCAGATTTCTCCCAAAAAATTTGTTCTCAGCAAACATACCTAAGAATTGTTTAGTATTTTTCTTTAAAATTTTCAGGTGTAATGGTGTAGACAAGATTTTGAACAGCAAATCAAACTTCTATGTTGTGAATCCATGGAGCAGTTCAACACAGGGAGGCTGCTATGTTGTTAATTTATTCCCTTGTTAGTGCACATTAATCCTCCATGTAAGCAAGCCCTTCCTTAAGCTCATTTCAGTGGAAATCAGTTCCACAAGATGAGCTTGCACCCACGAGCAAAACCAGAGGGTAAATAAAGCTTTGGATAATCTTATATCCACCTAATGCCAATCATACAACCATTTTAGTCCATTTTTTTCTGCCCCTACCCATTGACGGGGACATGCCCTTGCCCTCCTTTTTTAACAACATTTTTTTCTCCTGCATTAATTCATTATTAATTAATTTGTCTTCTTTATTAATCTTAGCATCTGAAAAGCAGAAACAGATGGCTCTAATTATTTAGCCATCATTTTATCACTAAAAATCAAATTACAAAAGCTTTCCTAGAATGACTTTCCTTATCTGTTTCATGTTTTCCATCTTTATTTTGGGAGAAATATGGGAGAAAGTTTATGTTTATAGCTGGTGCTTGCTGCCTTTGCCAGATAGTTGAGGGACAACTGTTAATTGTTTACCCTCCATTTGCCTGCAGATCTGTTAGCTACCCTGCCAGGAAAGCCCTCCAAGCAGCCACGTAGGTGACAGTATTTTGATGTTATAGTCACTTCATATATAAGGGTAAGGCCACATCATAATTATGTGTGTTGTCAGATCCTCCAACAGCTCATAGAGTCAAAATGCAAATGATTGTGGCATTAATTCAGAAGCAGTCAAACAAACAGAGTGAGCACAGGGTTGGCAAGTACGCTAGAAGCTGGCCCTGGTGCAATTACTGCATCTTCATGGGCTGCGTGTTTACATTTGGATTTTTGACCAAAACAATCAGGTCATTCTGGATGGTGCCTTTGAAATGTTCGCTCGGGAAAAGGATGTCTCTTCAGCAGAGTACTCAGGATTCTGTCCCAGGACCAAAATATAGAGGGAAGCAAAGCGAGTCTGGGGGAAAAATGGACCAGTGAACTCATTTCAAGCAAGCACTTGAAAACTTGGTTCACCCATTAAATATTCAATGGATTCATTAAATAAAATGTAATGCCTTCCTTCATTATCATTCTGTTAAATCACATCCTTAAAGAGAAGGAGCAAGACTGAGGCTAATACAGAACAGGCTTTTCACTCTACATTACATGGCTGTGATGATACTGAGCACCCATAAATACAGTTGAGATAGGTGTGTTGAATCCAGGTCAGCTGTACATCACCATAGCAGTGTGAAACAGCTGAAGGGGAGCCTCTCCCCTCGTGTCTTTTAATTTTTTTAAGTTTTCTCAGTTGCATTCTCAAAAGGTCTAATTTTGCAGTTAATAAAATAAAAGTGATCGGGCTAAAGTATAAAGTCAAAGTATTGCACAGTATATCTCGGTGACACAAGATGGATACAAAATCTGTGCTTTACTAAGTCTTAAAGCCAGGCCTTCCCCACAGTACAAACTAATGTTTTGCTGATTCATGGAATTGACCATTTGATACATAATTTTGGTGCTAAGAGAGGCTATTATAGACATAACACAGTAAGACCCATCAGTGTCTATAGTGAATGTGACCTGCTGAACATAGGTGCTATCCTGCTTACCAAGTTATCGGGGAAGATTTGTAATAGTTATTTGAGTTTTCTTGGGTTAAAAACATTCATAGTAACCTGGAATATTCTCCTATAATTTAATTTTATTCTTACTAGTTGTGGGAAACTAAAAGTAGAAAAAAGAAATGCATGGACTATGAGAGCATAGCTTGTGAGAAGATCTGCAAAAACTAGCTTCTCCTTAAAGCTCATCATTAAGCTTGTAATTTCTTTTTCATATTTCTAGCTCTCATCTTTATACGGTAAAATATTTACATTGGCAAGTATTTAGCTTGTTAATTAAAACTGCTAAAAGGCTAGCTTCTCAGCGTTGACACTGTGGGAAAATAGAAAAAGCCTAAATTTAATGATTATCCTAAAACCTTGATGATAGTGCTACTTGTCTTCAGCTGGATGTTACTCTGTATGGAGGATGGGACTGTATTAAAAAAGCAGCATTTGTTCACCAGAGTAGATTTTAAATTCTCAAGCTTAAGACTATTTGAATCTTTAAATTTGAGAGTTTTCTATTGTGAAAATATGCCAAAATGGTGAAATACATTACGTGAGTAAAATGATGTTTATAGTCTCCTTGATTAGCCTGCAGCTATTCGTACTGGTTTAGCCTGTTTTGTTTAGAAATTTTCCATCAGTTTAATGAAATTATTTTTTATCCAAGTTGAGGTTTTCTACTGAAATATATCTACACACACACACACATAGATACGCACATTTTTCTTCTCAGATTCAAGTGACAGTGCTATAAATGGCTTTGGGTCTTTGTCACTTTGCCACATTTCATACAACTTGGATGCCTGCCACATCCTGCTCTCTCAGGGAACACCAGCAGAGGGAATGAGTAGCTGTCTTTCCATTCAGATCTGAAAGTTATGTGACTGCTATTAACATTGGAGCAGAAGTGGCCATGGTATTTCATGGACTCCCCTGGAGGCAAGATCCAAAGTCTGTGTAATCTAAACATCCCTCACTTTAGCTTCTCACTGAGATTGGAGGCTCTGTGTAATCCCTGGTATTTCTTGCCTTCCAGATTCCACTCTGTAAGCATCAATAGTTTACATTTCATCCAGTATTGCCAGCAAACTGTAAGCTGAGTTTACAAATGTGTCACGTGAGATATTTTTCAGCTTTTGACACAGCTCACCTGCCGCAAATGAGTAAATGGGGCCAAAATGTCCAAGTGAGCTTCTCTTCAGCAGAGAGATAAGGTAAGACACATTTGGGTGTGAAATTTGTAGTCCATTTCTCCAGTGAATTTCTGCAACAGTGAATTCACATATGGTGAAGTAAAGCATAAATCATAGGCAAGTACTACTTTCCCTGAATTACATTTATATAATAGCCCTCTGTATAATAAACCTCTAGGTAGAGGCAAATCCTTGGCATGCCTAACAGATAAGCAGGAAAGGAAGAAAAAATGAACCCTTTTCCTTTCTCCCCAGTTTAGCTTCTTTGGTATGCATTGCCAGAAATGTGGCAGGGTTATATTTCAGTGCACACACACTGCTAAGATTATTGGATTTGAGAGAGGAGGAGAGGCATTACCATGCTTAACTTGCATGCCCAGGCAGCCCTGCTCTGAGAGCACGGTGCTGGCTCTGCCTGGTGCCACCAAACAGCCATGACTGCTTTCTTTGCTGGGCCACCTCACCGTGCTCTGCCTGCTCTTACACAGCCTCTCACACCTTTCTCAAGGGTAAATGCTACACGCAGAGACATTTTTTATTGCTGCCTAAGCACTGGAAATAACAGTCATGGCCCCCTGGTGCAACCAGCACCAGCTAATGCTCTCTTCCATTTCTCCCTACTATTACAGTGATATGATCTCTGTATGGTGAAGTGCCATTTTGGCAGTAGCCATCCTATCAAGGGTAGAGTCTGTCAGGTGACTGAGAAGGCTTGAAAGCACCTTCCTGCTTTGAAGCCATAACTTTTGTACTTTTTACTACATCACTTCAGTCCAAGGAACTTTGCTGTCAGCATTTTTGCCCCAGACCCGCTGCTGTGTGGATGCTCAGGGTGTGCAATGCACTTCACCATGCCCTCCCTATTGCCAAATGCAGCCTCCCTAGGGCATGCCCCAGGAGGGTCACAGAGTTGGGGGGATAAAGCCCACAGCTAGGACTGTTGTACAGGGAGGGAGCTGTACTTTGTGCACTTCACAGACGAGTGAGGAATGCAAGGCACAAAGGAGAAGCAGCAGTACAGGAGATAAAGAGGTAGCAACGGGAAAGAAAGTGTGTACTCATCATTTTAAAAATGGCTGCTTAAATAAAAGTGGTTATCATCACATAGTTGTCATATTAACCTGTACTGTCACCCAGCTCCTCTCTCACAGGCCAAAATCAGCCTTATCACACATTCCAAACAGTGCTGAGTTGTGCAGTGGAGAAATGGGATGAAGTGAAGCAAGTGCCCAGCTGTGGCAAGGTGCCACACCTTTGACTCAGCTCTCCAGGCTGATTGCGAGTGTGAGACTTAGCTGCTTGTGACTTGGTAAATAAGAGTCTCCACGAAGCAATTTGGACTCTTCTCATTGCTAATGCTAATGTGAGATGAGTGGATTAGCTGTAGGCTGCCTTGCTGCTGAATGTAGCCAGTGATAAATCTGAATTTGATTTAAAAAAAAAACAAAACAGAGGGAGCCTATTCATGTGCTGAAGATACACGGCAGTGAAAGAGATGTCAAGACTATTTAATGTATGTTTTCTTGCACAGGCAGTGTTAGTGCTGCTGTTATACCTCTCATCTCCTCTCTTTTGCATGGGGAATTCCCAGGTTTTGTAGCACTGAGTTAGTGGATAGTGAACCTGGGGAGACTCAGGGGATTTAATGTTTATAAGTGTGGGATTTGATATCATTGCTCCTAATACAACCAAACTGTGACCGGTTATTTCTTGCTGTCAGTCTGTGTTGTCAGCCAGCTCTGTGCCCCAAAGTGCAGCAGTTACCCAGAGCAAGTTTTATGCTCGTGCTCCTTTGCCTTTTTCACATCATCACCATAACTTCCTTAGTTGTCTTTTCCAGTCTGCTTTCTCTGTTGGTCTTTTCTTAAGATAAAGTCTACTGTCAAAAATATGAAAGTTACCTGACGGAAACTTGATCACAGGGGATGTAAAAAGAACTCAGAAGTGTGTATTTGATTTGCATGAGCTGTGGAAGTGAATGCCAACAGCCTGAGCCTGTGTTCCACCAACCAAGGGTCCCAAATGGGCTAAGCTTTCCTTTTCCTCTGTTTTCCATTCAGGGTTTGAACATGAGTACCCAGGCACACACTGTGACCAAGGTGGAGATCCCTGGCCATGTTCTTTACACCGTAGGAACGTGTGTACTCATTATTGGCTCCATTGGTATCATCGGAAACCTCCTAGTCCTCTACGCATTTTACAGGTACAGAAATTCCTTTTGTGGTTGATCTGAGTGGCCTTGAGTTTCACCTGTGCCCATGTGCAGATTGCTGCATTGCTTTCCACTTGGATTAAGTCTAATGGGAACAAATGTGGGGGGAAAGAGAGGAGAAGGCAACCCTACACGCATGGGAACACATCCACGTGCATAACTGACAACCTCAGCATAAATTCCTGATATTTTAAAGAGTCAAATAAAATGAGAAAATAATACCTTGTTCCATAAACATTTTCCAGTTGAAAGTTTAAAGAATGGTTTAATACTTCTAATGATAGAAACCACAGTCTCGCAGCTGCAGACTTCTTCACTTACCCTGTAGTATTTACAGAAATACTTGACAAACAGTGACACTCTTCCTAGGAGCCCAGTGGTCCTGAAAGGACTAAGAAGGCAATCTGCTACATGGAATGAGCTCATGTCACCAATGTATTTCCTGCTTCAGGCAGACCATAGGACTTCTGTCAGTTTGTGTGCTCTCTTGGCAGAATAATAGGCGGCCAAAGCTACTGCAGCTAGAGTATGCAAAAATCTCATGGAAAAAAGGAACATCTGCCCTCTGTCCCACACTCTGATGATGGATTTCGAAATCGTTCTCGTTCACTAATTGCTGTCATTATGCACAGTGATGCAGATGGGCCTTACAATGCTAGAGACACCAGTGGAGTTATGAACCAAACATTAGTTTCTTATTCTTAAATGTTTAAGACAAATTAGTTATTTTGAATAACTGGGTTCTAACATGATCTAGGGAAACTGACTTCCCTGGAACTGTAGATACCTTCATGATTTTTTCCAATGCATCACAAGCTCTGTATTTGTCTTGAAATGTGTGTGGTTTAGCTGGTGTAATAAAAACATTAAATTGTCAAAGTAGGAAAATCTGCATGGGCAGATTAGCACCTGGGCATGTATGAACTCTGCACTCTGTCTTACCCTGTTTTTGCTGGCAGTTATGAGACCCAAGAATTCATTAGAATTGCAGCAGCACTAAGAAGGCTTTCTCACTTTCTTTTTCAATATTTATCTGCATGAGAAAAAAAATTCACATTAGCTGCAAACATTGATATTGCAAAGCGCATCAGAAAGGTCTCAGTTGTTTTCCTTGGATAAGCTTTGCTTGCAGACGTCTGCTTTCACACTCCTTGTGGTGTTCAATGTTGCCTGTTCATCTGAGAGTTTTCATTCTCTCTTATGAGATGTATTTAAGCAAAAGCACTTCTCCAAATCTCTCTGTGTGCTCTGCTCATGCTGTAGCACTTTGCAAAGGATCATTTAGTTAGTGGTGGGTCAACCACTTGAGGCCAACTGTGTCAACACAACACGTCAGGTCAGCAATTTTTAATGTATCACCAGAAGCAGATCTGTAACTTTCTTCAGATCTTCCTCATGTGCAGTGCAAGGCACAATCAATATTACAGCACTCCTAGGGAACTGCTCTTCTGAACAAATCCATATTTATCAAGACAGCTGATACTCTCCTTAGCTTGAAGAGGAAACAATCCATTTGATGGCTCCTCCTCTTTTCGATCATTTTGAAATGACTACAGCTGTAGGTGCAGTAATTGACTGATGATTAGTAATTGATTCACTGCAAGTAACCATCAATTCCAACCTGGACAGTATTTGTTTATGCTAGCAAGCAAAGTTCTAAAGTTAACTTTCCACTTTGTCTTTTTAAAACTATGTATTTCTCATGTTTTTAAGCAACAAGAAGCTGAGGACTCCCCAAAACTACTTTATAATGAATTTAGCTGTGAGTGACTTCCTGATGTCGGCTTCTCAGGCACCCATGTGCTTTGTCAACAGCTTGCACAGAGAATGGATACTTGGAGACATAGGTACTTTTTAACACTAATTCACACCTTGCCAGCTTTATGCTGCCTGCAGCCTGTTTCAGCCACAACAGCCTTGGCTTGTGCCACGGATAGAGCAGCACAAATCTCTTGAGTCACAGCCCCAGACGACACCAGTCAGCATGATGTCATACATTTTGTATTACAGCTGTGATTCTTTTATCTTACATATTTGGGAAAGGAAGGAGTCAACATCCACATGTAATCGTGTTACCCTTTAGCTTATAAGGGAGGTGTTATGGCTGAAAATAGGTAGAAAAATTTTAGTAAGTTGTAAAAAGTTTTTCTGTATCATTTTAAGGGCTAGTTACTATTTTTATTTAGAAATGTATGTTGATATCCATTGGCATGCTTCTAGGAATCTCGTATTTATTTAAGAGGTTTAAATAGCAGTAGTCATTTGAGAACTCAGCAAATTCAAGCTGCTTTTTTTCCAAAGTCAAGAAGGAAAAGGTGATCCATGCTGAAATTATAGCTGAAATGTTGGTATAGCAAGAACCTCAAAAGGCTCAATGTTGTTTGGTGCCCCTCATGATATTATGGATGAAAATTTGCACCCACTGGTGGCTGTGCAGTGGTGGAGCAAGCCCGGAGACCATGTACTGTTCAGCAGCACAGAAAGGACTCTTCCATAGTTTGAAGATATTTTTAGTCTTGCTCATCCCCTTAGATAAAATCAGTGCAAATTATCATGCCGTCACGAATAAAGCATTTGATCTGGGTTGAGTAAGATTTGGTCCTTAGTTGCAAGTTACTTTGTATAGACTTTAGAATTCTGCTTTAGGGCTGGATCTGGTAATTTTGTTGCCTGTCATTCCTAGTGGGCTCCTGTCTATAACCACATTGGGGCAATGCAAGGTTTCAAAGAATGTATGATCTTTCCACACAGGTTGCTCCATTAAATTCAGTGCAACTTTTTCCGTCTGGTAGTGCAGTGCCTGAATGCAGAGGGGGTCAAGAGGTCTGTTTCATGTAAAAAATGTCAGTTCTTTTAAAAATTATGGCCATTAAATGTAGGAGTTGGAGCTATGTTTTACAGCTGGTCTCTTAGTCACCAAATGTAAACCACTTCTACATTTTTAAGCCCCATAAACCAAAGAAATTTCTTGAACCACCCATCCATCATCAACAGACAGATGTCTGCTGCAGCATGTTAGGATCAATATATTGGGCAGCAGTCCAGGAAAATATAACTTTAATTACATTGGATTTTCTTTGAGGCAGTTTTCCATTGACAAAACATTCCCAGTTGCAGCCTGTGGTGAAGTAGGACTCATTTAAATACATATATCTGTATTTTATTTTTGTTTGTGTTTTTCTAATAAACATTCAATGACTATGGAAATGTGAAGCTAAGAAAATGCTTCTCTTGAGAGAAAAATCCTGAGCAAGGAAAAAAAAAAGGAGATTTGTTATGATGGGCTCTGGGAGAAAGCATGTCTCTTTTCAAGAAAACCCCTGACATTGCCATTTCCTTCTTCAGGCTGTAACTTGTATGCTTTCTGCGGGGCTCTGTTTGGGATAACCTCGATGATGACTCTGTTGGCTATCTCTGTTGACCGCTACCTGGTGATCACAAAGCCCCTGCAGTCCATCCGGTGGAATTCCAAGAGACGCACCATGCAGATCATCGCCGTAGTGTGGCTCTACTCACTGGGATGGAGCGTGGCTCCACTCCTAGGCTGGAGTATGTTGTCTGCTCTCTCTCCTCTAGCATTCCCTGTGTGATTTTTTAGTCTTGCTTGGGGTGTAAAAAAAAAAGTTTTCTTCTCAGTCCTCACCAGGATGCCCTGCCACCACCTGATGGTTTGTTGTAGCGCACATCTAGACCTACTGCATTGCACAAACCCTCTGCCTCCTACACCCAGGATGTACTCAAGCAGAACAACCTGCAGATGGAGTATTAGGTGTGTACCTGAGAGTTCTGTAGTCAGGACCTCCTCTCTACATGGGCACTCCCTTCCCAAACCTCACATATGTTTGGCTGGCACAGCTCTTGAAGACCATGGATACAGGACAGGGTTTATTTTAAGCACTTAGTGGTGGGATCAGCACCTGCACTAACTTTGGGTGCATGTGTGAGTAATGTGTTCTATGTATTCCATAGGTTCCTATGTGCCTGAGGGCTTGATGATATCCTGTACATGGGACTATGTAACCTACTCGCCTGCAAACAGAAGCTACACCATGATTTTATGCTGCTGCGTGTTTTTTATCCCCCTGGTAATAATATTCCACTGCTATTTGTCAATGTTCCTGGCCATAAGGCGTACTGGCAGGTAAGAAATCTAACTGAAAGAGGTACATACCCCTTTTTGTGTAATAGAAGTTTTTCTCCATTTCTTAACTGCAGAAAAATCTGAATCAAAAATTAGTCTGAATTGAAATTGAAAGCTGTAACAGGAGAAATATTTTTTTCCAATTTAAGTCTGGAATGGATGTATGAATTTCAGAGTAGAAGTAGTCGTCTCTGGTGGTTCTAATCTTATTCCACTGTAGTAATTAATAGTACATCAGATAATTGGATTGAGTTATTTATATTTCAGATGTGCACTACAGGAAAAAATGTCCTTGTGTATTCCAGCAGTTTTCAGCCTCAAGGGATAATAAAAAACATGTAGCGATGGCGTAATCATCTGCCTTAGAGCAGCTCTGTAAACATAGCAGTCCTCATATTTTTTGACAGTTTTATTTAAGGCAGGCATCCCAAAAATCATTGTGCTTCACTCAAGTATTACAACTATATGCATAATATTTGGCTGTGCTTGCTCAGATGTTTTTCCCAAAAAAATTTTTGGTCTATATTTGAAATGAAAAATCAGCAGGGTGTTAGATCTGTAAAATGACATCATTCTATCAGGTTTTTTTTTGCTAATGAGTACATTCCTTATCTTTGGTCTGATTTAACACCGGCTTGTGCTGTGAGTCCTTCCTGCTGCTCAAATGTGTCATCACTTGTGATGGCTTTTCTCTGCTCCTGTGTGCAGGCACTTGTTGAAATCATTTATCTTCATAAGCCTAAATTCCACTTTTATAAGTACATTTATATATGCCTAAAATGAAGTTCTTTCTGGACTCTAATTTTTGGCCTTTGTCTTGGTTTTTATTGTGCTTTGTGTATGTATACTTGATACCAAGTGAAGGAATGCATCCTTAAAATAATGGTGTTTTGTACACCTGTGGATCAAAGGGGACATTAGCTTTTTCTATGCCTTTTGCAAGGCCAATCTGGATGGAGCTTTGAGCACCCTGGTCTAGTTGAAGTTGTCCCTGTTCATGGCAGGGATGTTGGAACTAGATGGTCTTCAAGCTCCCTTCCAATCCAGGCCATTCTGTGTTTCTATGATTTTATTCTATATTTACAGTGCACCAGCAGGGACTTTGTTACCCTGCTGGCTGGTAAATTATGTCTTCAACCTGAAATGTATCTCCATTTAACAACACTAATACATAAAATTTGTTGTTTCTATGCTAAAGTATATAAAATGCCTAACTATATAAAACCTCTTTTAAAAAAAAGTGGGGCAATTGGTGTGAGAATAGAATTTGATTTTTCATGACAAAAATACTTAGGACTGTCTGTGGTACCTTCCACTGAAAATAACTCTTTAATAAATAAATCTGCAGGTAAGTAAAAATGTCCTTGCAAGCGTTTGGGACAGGTTTCTCAAAGCTGTCAGGATATTCCAGCATGTGTTACCTCACGAACTGGAATTTCTGCACGCTGTTCCTCCCTCGAAAAGGAAAAGACATGAGACCTGACTTTCCCATCCAGCTGTGCCTGTTCTTGATCCACCTCTAAAAGCAATACCAATCTCTCTGTCTTTGCAGCCTGAAACCCTCCTTGCGTTAGGGACAAGGACACAGCAGTCCTGTCCTATAGTCCCAGGGGCTCTGGCTCAGTCTCACAGGCAAACATAACACTTGCAACCACATTAATTAACTTCTATGCTTTTTTAATATCAGAGGAGAAAAGAAGAGTTAGAGTGGTGAAGTATGAAATTTACTTCATTTTGCATATTACTGAGAACATATTAGAGATGTTGCTTTTTCACTGTCCTGCTGAAATATCTTTATTATTTTCCCCCCTCACAGAGATGTTCAAAAGCTGGGGTCCTGCAGCCGGAAATCCTACCTCTCTCAGTCCATGAAGAATGAGTGGAAGCTGGCAAAAATTGCTTTTGTGGTCATCATTGTGTTTGTCTTGTCCTGGTCTCCATATGCTTGTGTCACCTTGATTGCCTGGGCAGGGTAAGTGGAAGAGGAATCCAAACAGCAGGGACAATTTGCAGAATCATATGCAAATATGAGTAGTACTATCATCCACATGAGGCAAATCTTTTGAATGGGTCTTTTGAATACCACATTAGAGGTGATACTTCATTCTTCACTATATCCTTGTGAACAAAGACAGAAAAGGGATTATTTATCTATGCATTTTGAAACTATTATGACTTTTTAATCTTAATATTTGGTACATGATGTTTTCTCTCCCACACAACGCTTTCTTTGTACAAATTGGAGGAGTTATCTCCTTTATTTTCTAATACCCTCCTTCCTCCCATACACTGCTGTTCCTCCACCTGTTCTCCGCTCCAAAGGGACCTGGTGTCTTGTCAATGCATGTACCTACTCTTCAAGGCCAGGTTGGATGGGGCTTTGAGCAAGCTCATCTGGTGAAAGATGTCCTTGCCCATGGCGGAGAGGTTGGGCTAGCTGATCTTTAAAGGTGTCTTCCAACCCAAACCATTCTATGACACAGTGGTATTAACCGTGCTTATGCTGCATTGACATTAGTCACAGCTGACTGACACTGGGAGCTTAAACTCTAAAGGGAAATACTGGTTTCAAACCACTTCCAGTCCTCTCTTCCTTCTGCAATGTTTGGAACTGAGTCACTGACACATTACTGTGCAGCACACATGCTGCTGCTGCAAGATTTTTTTAGGTTTGATTCTGTTTTCTTTTCTATCACCATTCACTTTTCCCAGGTGGCCGCAATGGGGGTTCTTTTGTTGGGGTTTTGGGTTTGTTTGGGGTTTTTTTGTCTATTACAGAAACAGGGAAGGTGGTTCTTTGTGTTCCTAGTCATCCTAAAATTACTTTCTGCATGTCTTTGATCTTCTCTAAATGAATGAAACCAAGTACATGCTGTCATATTCAAATCTTTCATCTAAGCAAAGAAATCACTTGAATGAATCAACTTTACAGGTGTATTTCTTATAAAAAATAACAGCACAAAACCAATTTAAAAGAGTAATATGTTTTAGTAATGTAGTACCCATGTAATCCATGGTATAGCTGTATGTAACATTTTTGTTTTGTTTTAGTCGAGGCAACAGCCTAACACCATATTCCAAATCTGTGCCAGCAGTTATTGCCAAAGCTTCTGCAATCTACAACCCCATCATATATGCAATAATTCACCCAAGATACAGGTACAGTAAATATATAGGTATGTGTATAACTGTACATGCAAATGTGGATCTTTTACACGGAACCAACTACCCTCATTTCTTCAGCCTCATCCCATGCAGTGCATGTTCCTGTGCTGACCAGGCCCCGATGGGCTCCGGGTGGTCAGACCCAGATGGTACATGACAGCTCCAGATATGGCCTTGGGAGTGGCCAAAAAAGAACAGTCCCTCCCTTTACCTTTCCTCTCCCTTAGAGCCCTGCTCTGCCCTGTGGAGCTGCACAAAACTGTGACCGAGGAGGAGAAGATGCTGCTCAGGTCACCTTTCATCATATCAGAGACAGCCACTACAGAACGCTCTCTAGATAAAAGGTCCCAAACAGCGAGGCTCAAAAAAAATCACGTCCTTACCAATTTAAGCAGCTATATATGCATATGTTCAAGGTTTGGTTTTCTGAAGCATTTTTTCACAAAAAACTTTGAAACACTGACAGCAAAATATACTTTATTATATAAAAGAGATATACTTGTAAGAGAACTGCTATCCAGCATACCTGTAGAATTTTTTGCAAATCTTTCAAAGCATAGCTACCACAAAGTGATGCTGTGTCAAAAGTTCTGAGAAAACACAGGGATGACATGGTGGTAAATGTGTAAATGTATAAATACCACTAGATGGCAGGGTTAGTCATTGGTATGAGGCTCCTTTCACCCAGGATGGGGAAAAGAGGGTAAATTCTACTGCCTGACAACTAGGACTTGGGAGGTGGAAATTGAGTTCATTGTTTAGGATGTCTGATCCATGACAGTGTGGTTGTAAGAAAAGTAAAGGTTTCTCAGAAGGCTGGTTGAAAAATGCCCAAAAAGGGTAAAAACCTTTTACCCTATGATGCTATAGAATCATAGAATGGCTTGTGTTGGAAGGGACCTTAAGTATCAAGCTCTCATCCCCTGCCATGGGCAGGAGCACCTTCCATAAGACCAGATTGTAAAAAACCCCATCCAGCCTGGCCTTGAGCACTTCCAGGGATGGGATATGCACAGCTTCTTTGGGCAGCCGATTCCTGTGCCTCACCAACATCACAATAAATTTCTTCCTAATACCCAGTCAAAACCTTCCCTCTTTCAGTTTAAAGCCATTCCCTCTTGTCCTATCCCTACATGCCCTTGTGAGAAGTACTTGTCCTTGTTGAACTTCCTGAGGTTCCTGAGGGCTCCTCTCTCCAGCCTGCCCAATTCCCTCTGGATGCCATCCCTCCCCTCCAGTGTGGCAGCCAGGCCCCCATGTCATCACAAAACTTGCTGAGGGTGCTCCCAGTCACACTGTCCGTGTCCCCATGAGCGATGTTAAACGGGGCTGGTCCCAACACCCGCCCCTGAGGTCACCTCTTGTCACTGAGCTCCACCCGGACACTGAGCCACTGACCACAACTCTGTGAGTGTGACCACCCAGCTGACTCCTTATCCACTGAGGGGTTCATCTGTCAAATCCCTGTTTCTCCATTTTTGAGATATATTTTGTTTGAAAATGTCTGCTATTATAACTAACAGCTTTTTGCATCATCCAAAAACCATCTGAGTTTTTGAAGTCTGCAGAGCATTTTAGTTTAGAGCAGGAGAATGCCTTGCTTCTGATGGTTTGCAGAAGTTCAATGGGAAGTTTTGTGTGGCTGGCTGATGTGTTTAGGACCCATTATTTGTTTCTGAACCAAAGTTATTGTGTTCAGTTTATTATTTTTGCAAGGAACAGGTTGCCCAGAGAAGCTGTGCATGCTTCCCTGGAAAGGTTCAAGGCCAGGTTGGATGGGGCTTCGAGTCATCTGGTCTAGCGGAAGGTGTCTCTGCCCACAGCATCAGGCTTGGAACTAGATGGTCTTTAAGGTTCCATCAAGACCCGTTCCAACCCACACCATCCTATGACTCTGTGACAGTGAACTGCTTCAGTCTTTTCCCTGTCAGCATGGGCTTCTTAAGACTGTTAAAAAAAAGACTGGAGTCTACAACAAGCTTTCAGACATTTTCCTAGTAAGTATCTTGTTTTATCTTGTTTTATTTTTTTCTCCTGCTTTCTAATCTGTATTTCTAGATATATAAACAAGAGAAATTTTTATGGACTTGTTGTGAAGTCGTTTCATACGCTTGGGAGCAATCCAGTCAGGAAAAGAAGCAATGTTGGGTCCCTTGTGATGGATCAAGAATGCAGTTTCAAAACTGAAAAAACCCTACACTGACACTAATAAGTCAGTTGGTAAAAAATTGTTGGCAGGACCAATTTTGCTTGAACAGTGAATAATGAATATATATGTTAAGGTTATTGTTTCTGGAAAATTTCCAAATTTTCTAATTATTCACATTATGCCTTGAAAGTCATTTATTCAAGCACAGATAAATAGGCCAGTCTGTTTAGGCCAAAGGGTTAAGGGTTTGAACAGGGAATAATTTGTCATTTTATATTGGAACTACTGAACCAAATTACATCTAAGTTATTTTCCAAATCTTTCTAGAAAGAGGCATCCAGAAATCAGGATCAAAAGTGTTCAAATCAGGTTCAATCCACTAGCAAAGCAGGATGCTTTTTCATAGAGAGAAGTCCTGACACTGCATCTTAACATTCCAACAAAACCAAGCCTTTTTGTCGGGTTTCCTTACCTTAAACAACAGAGGGATAAAAAGTACATTATAGTGAAAATAACTGAAAATGTAACAGTGACCTTTATGCTAGCACTTGGCTTCTAAGAGCTGGTTTGAGAGTTCGTTATATTCTTCCTCACCTACCCATCCCCCTGCCCACCCATTCCCCACCAGTAGAAAGGAGAAAAACACCTCTCCCTAGTAGGACTCACAGGAAGTAATGAATGTAAGTGAGGAATGTGCTCAAAGTTTTAATTCATGAAATGCTCTTTTGTGGGGAAGAAAGCTTTCATATCTTTAACAACTTGAGTGTTCTCTCTATGTTCCACAATAACTAACACATTGCTGTGTTAGAGTTATTGCAGAAACTCCCTTACATTTTGGATGTTGTCTGTTTTGGAATCATTCTTCCATAGCAAACAGGAAATTCTGCAACTCCATGTTTCCAACTGGCTTCCAAGCACAGCAGAATTACACAAAAAATATTGGTTCAAAACTCCCACATCATAAATAATGATTAATTACAAATAACTTTGAGTTACAATATTTTTTTAAAGTTGCTTGCAATTACTATATATTTTACTTTAGATAACTCTTTTATTTCAGATTATAGAAATATCATTAAATAAGTACTTCATTTTATGCCTTTTATTTCACACATACAATACTAAAACACCCTTCAAAATCTGTACTTTCTTCCTAACCAGCAAAATGTCCCTCAATAATCCTCCCAAATATTAGTAAAATAGAAATTCTGGTCCCTCAAGACATTCAGAAATGTTCAGATGTTTTCCTTGAAAATTCTCCATCAGACATTTATGTCCTGAATCTCCATCATTAGGAGACCTCTGCACCAAATCCCATGTAATAAATGGGCTGATGTGTTTTACACTAACTTGAATTTGTCAGAGTGAAGTAGTTCAGCTTCTTAGCTGGGGAAAAAAAGCTGGCGGCTGCTTTTCAGCACCAGACTGAGGTCTTCAGCCTGAAAGGAAATTTAAGGGGGGTTGACATTTTCTTGTGTCCTGTAAACCCTTTCTTAGAACTTTTTATTTTGTGTACAACACTAACCATCTTTTTTTACCCAGCACCATGTGACGAGCCTTCTGCCCCAAGCAGCTCAGTGAGCCCTGCCTGGACACCAACAGGCATCTTGGCAAGAATGATGGTGTAGGCAGCTTTTTTCAGTCCTCATCTCCAGAGTAGGCACAGAGCTGCTGTTCACTTGCCTTTGAAATTACAGAGAAAAGAGACGCAGAACTATTCAGAGTGGTGATGATGCCAGATGTTGAGGTTTGGTGATGGTGGCTTTCTTTTTTTGATTACAAGCAAGTGAACTAATTTCATTATGCCAGAATCATGTCTCTGAAATTTTAACATGCATGATCTTTTGTTAGAATAAAAATGATGATTTGAAATGTACTGGTTATTCAACAAACCTGGTAACTATAGAAGCAGAAGATTTTACAATATACATCTGCTCGACTTGCATCTCAGTGTAAAGTCAATGAACTCACATCCTCCAGCCATCCATGGTCCCCTGCATCAGCTTCTTGCCATATGCCTTGTTGCTGCCTCACTTATTGACTTGTTCATTTAGTTTTTTGCCTGTTAGCTTCATCTGTTGGGCTGAATATGGATTGGGAAGTGCTGGGGAGTTGTTACATCAAATGAAGCGTTCTGACCAGCCTTGCCCCGCGAGGAAAAAGGCCAGCTGGCATTGCCCAAGGGAGGCTCCTGGATACTTCTGCTCCATGCAGGGCCACGGTTGGGGTCAGGAGAAATAGACTCACACAACCATGACTGAGATTATTATTTAATGAACAAGGCAGGTTTGAGGTCTAGACCATCCTTCACATCTTTGCTTGTACAGTGTTAATTTTCAATAGGAGTTTACAGTAGCTGCTGTGATATAAATAAGTAACAACATCTGATTCTTCTGGCCCTCTTCCTTTGTTTCCACTCATTCTGTGCCTTTGCACAGTGAAGACCTTTGTACCAATTAGCCTGAAATTTTCTGGGTTAACATTTTAAATGAATCATGAGCAATCGTGCTCTTCAAGATATTTTCAATTCTTACCACTTACCTATGCAGCTCTTCTGTGTGTGTTTTGACACAAGGCCCAGAAGGACCTGTTATTTTCTTTTCAGCCTGTTGAATTGTTTGCACCAGCTACCATGCTGTTTGCATGTAATCTTTAAGACTCCCTTAATCAAAACAGAAGCTGTGTTAAGGTGATGAAAAGAGACAACATTTTCACCACATGACTTTCAAAGCCATGTCTTCAGTTTGACAGGTTTGGCTTTCTTTTTTTTCTTCTCACATTTTTCCTCAGAAAAACCATCCACAAAGCTGTTCCCTGCTTGAGGTTCCTGATACGAATATCGAAGAATGACCTCCTGAGGGGATCCATAAATGAGTCATCATTCAGGACCTCTCTGTGCAGCCACCACTCTCTTGCTGGCAGGACCAAGAGCACTTGTGTTTCCTCCGTTTCTACTGGAGAAGCTGTAAGTCTTCTCTTGTTTCCATGAAAGGAAGTGAGCTTAAAATTTCTCAGACTCTAGATAAGTTACTCTATAAATACATATTCAAAATTAGAGAACAGAAAATGGAAGGAGAGTGTAGCTAAGTTTTTTGGGTCATGTAAGGTCATTTCTGCAAAGCTGGAAGTTTGTGCATGCTTTACAATCAGAAAAAGCATTCAGGTCTGCATATCTGTGTGGTTCTGATGCCTGCTGGGACCAAGAATGTTCAGATTAAGTCTTTAATGTGAACTAAAAAGAGCCATTGTCAGACACTCCCTGTGTCGCCAACAGGGACGCTAACTGGCTATGTTAAGGTGTCTCGCTGATCTGGAGGACAAGACAACAATCTTCCATCCAAAGTTTTCTGACTTATCCAAAAGCTGGTTTATTATTTTAAAAGAAGTCCATTTTCTGTAGGATGGGAATTTTTTGATTTCTTTACCTGGATTTTAACCATGAGGAAGGAAAGGCTCCTGCCCCTAGAGCGTGGTGCGGTGTTTTGTAACAACATGCCCCAGGCATCAGTAGGCTGGTGACTGAGTGAGATAGAAACAAAAGAATACCTTGAGATTCTTCACAGCCTCTCAGTCACAAGCAGCTGGCCTTGCCTACAGAGGTGCTGGGAAGGTGGCTTCTGAGGGGGGTGGCTCATGGCAGAGTCTGGGCTAGGTCTGGCCCTCCTGGGGACCTGTGCTGCTCCCCATCAGTTTGGGCACCAGAAACCTCCCAGAGCGATAGCTGCTGCCAGTAACCTCTCACAAAATTATAAATCCTAGTTATACCTTTTATGTCTTTAGGTATAAAAACCTAAATTTTCTCCCACTATTCCTTTGTTTGATGCCAGATTAAGTCATTTCAGCTGCATCATCCTGATCCAAGAAGCGTTCTGTTCTTCACTGTTGGTCACTACTTGGTATCGGTTTGTTCAATGTTAGCAGGTTATTGCAGGTATTTCAATGTAGGTGCTGCTTAAATAGACAGGAAAATGAGGGTAAGAGGCTTCATCTTTGGACAGAGCTTTGGCTTAGGAGTTCCAGTTAAAAGCCTCACTGTTAGCAGTGCACAGCACTGTGCTGAATTGATGCAGCAGTTGTCCTTGGGGCAACTGACAGCTCAGTGCAGCTGTAGAGGTTTTAGCTGAAACAGCAGCTGCTGAAATAAAAGATAAGCTTGATGACTTTGGCATGACAGCAGGACTGGCTGAAATTTTGGAATGCTCCAATAAAACATTGATGGGCAAGAAATGACACCGGGAACACTGTAAAAGATGCAGCTGTTGCCACCAATATTTTCCTCTGTGTGTTGCGTACATGTTAGTGAAGGGAACAAATACATTTTTGAGTCATGTCAAGGAACATTTCATTCAAGGAGTTTTATTAAACAAGTGAGGGGAAATAAACAGATGGCCACACATATAGGTATGAGCAAGGTGATACAGAGGAATTATGCATTATTTTCCCACTTGTGTGAAGCCCTGACTGTCTTTCTGCCTGCCTGACCTCTGTCTATCCATATCTAAAAGCTGGTGTTGGAATGGAATGATCTCATCATTGATACTCAATCAAAAAGTCACCACAAAGTAAGGGATGACAGACAGCCTCACCCCAAGCCTGTAAATGGAGCAGCACTTTTGCAATGTCCCATTTGTCACTGGTTACTGACATGATCTTGGCAAATTAGAACAAAGCCCACCCACTGTCTCCCATGCACTAATGATGGTTTGTAGAATCAGTAAGATCATGCAGATTGAGAAGCCCTTGGTGTTCTGGATATTCTGCTGGGATATATACATACATGGCTTTGGATCTGTCCATGCCCATGGTTTTGTATCAGCAGGTGGCCACACAGAATGCCACAAGACATATTAAACAGACTGATTGTATTGGCTCCCGTATTTAGATTTCAGATATTCTGCAGGTATAAGTATAGCATAAGCAATGAGATAAAAAAGGGTGAAAAACATCCTGGTGAAAAGAGTTTAAATAGATTTTCATTATTTCCAAATTGGTTTTATTTTTGGTCAGCAAGCAAAATAGTCCAGGGTAAGTGACAAGACTGAAAGCCTCTCCCCAGAAGTTTTGAGTGTGAGACCTATGTTAGAACAGCTTTAGTTTTCTGTGAATGTGCATGGGTTTTTCTAGAGTTTGAGAACTTACAAGAATTTGAGAAAGTATGCAACTGAATGAAATCCTTCATCAATTTGTGATTAGACCTGGAGCAATGTAGAGCTCGACCCTGTAGAGCCAGCTCAAGAGACACTGAAGCCTCGCCGAAGTCATTCTTTCTCCACAAGTCTGAGACAAGAGAAGAGAGATCTGCTCCCAAAGACCTGCAGCTGTGATGCCACCACTCCCGAAAAGGTACGAAAAAAGTCTCAGCTGAGGACTCTGAATTTAAGTGCTAATCTTGCTGGAGTACATCATCTCTGGAATGATAATTCAGCCTTTATGCCCATCTATTTCATCGGCAGGCTTTATTTATACTGATTCTAACATCCTCTTTCTCTTTGCTGCTGTTTCTTTTCTTTCTCTCTATCTCTCTTTCTTTCTTGTCTTTTTTTTTTTTTTTTTTGTGTGTGTGTGTGTGTGTGCGGGAGACAAATGAGAGTGCCAGTAATGTGTAATTAATTTTTTTCACTAATATTTGCCTGTTTTTGGAAAGCCAGCTCTGCTTATAGCTCTGAAGCTGCATTAAGACATAGCCAATAGCATCAGATGTAAGAAGATGAGTTCATTGCCTCTTAGCCTGTTTATCTACCCCAGCTTTGGTTCCTTCCATCATGGCCCTTGTGTCCATACTGTGGCAGTCTCCTTTTAGATTAAAGTCAAGTCTCCAAAACAGAGTTTGACATGATAGAAGCCACCACCCTTTTCCTTCTTTTCAGTGTACATTGAAATGTTTTATTTTTGTTGAGGGGGAAGACAAGAAAGAAACTCCCATTTCTCCCTAAGGGTGGGAGAGTCTGGCAGCTGCCACCCTTCCCTCACTGAAAGAGGAGACGGTGAGTACTCAGCAAATCCTCTGTGGATGCATCCCCCTCATTGGCCAAACCACTGAGGTTTGGTGTCCTGCTGTTGAGGACCACCCCATTCCCTGATGGGAGCAGTAGGTCACCCATGAGTCAGCTTCTGCCAGATTGTAACACTAGTTTCCAAATGAGTACTTGTATGTGGCACAGTGTCAGGCATACACCAGTGCTGCCTTTTCAGAGAAAGATGTGGGTTACCATCCCCTGTCTGTAGCTGGACTGAGTAGCACCCCCTTTTTTGATGGAGTCACCCTTTCTTGGGGTTACTCAAGTGCATGCAGACAAACACACACACCTTGAGCAGCTACAGCATCTGCTTCTGACCCCTGTGCTCCCTTCCAGATCTGATGGCAATTGTCTTGGGATAGCATAGTTTAAAGCAGGAACTGCTCTGAAAATTTCCTGCCAACCAATGACCCGGTTCCTGCATGCCTCTGTCCTGTCTTCCTTCATGTGTGCCACTAAGACCAGGCCCTGAGAAACCTTGCTCTTCTCCTGTAACTGTTGTGAACAGTATTGGTGGAAAAACAGCTGCTTCAAATATGGTGTCAGGCAACTTGGGCTCAAATCAACTTCTTAGTTCTGCTGCCTTCTGTCAGCAGCCAAGTGTGTCCAAGGTTGCAGGCAAGTAGCAAAGGCAGATTGTAGGCAAATGGCAAAGGATATTGTCTCCAGGTTCTGGAGAATCACTGGCTTTTGGACTCACAATGAAGGAGAAGGGAAGTAAATCTCAGGTGGTCTGCATAAACAGTTTAGTAATAAAACAAATATATCTGTATCAAGGAATTTAGCAAGTGTGTAGCCCAGAAGAAGACTCATGTGTTTTAATTTGCCTTTGAAAGACATCTCTTGAATTACTTTGGTAAATAACATTAGAGTTTCAGTAGCATTTGCTGAGCTATGAGGAGTTTATTTACATTGAATGTTCAAAGCCTCGTTTGCTGTTCTTACTGTTTTCAGCAGAGATTCCTGTGTGTTGTGAAGGACCTTTGTGTGTTCATTGCAGGTAAATGCAATGTATCACTATTAATACTATCAGAATAAGTATTTATTTGTCAAGTTCAGTTAGTGCTTTGCAATGAGACCACCCATTTATGCTCAAAAATACCACAACACAAATGAACTAAAAACCCCCCAGAAACAAACAAACCCCCAACTAACCCTAAAGAAGCACCAATGCATTTTTTTTAATATTTATTTTAAGGTTTCAATAGCATATACCGGATTGTCTTTGACTAAATTCCAACTAGAGAACTTCCAAAAACACTCAGTTGTCAGGACAAGCCAGTTAGTGTCCCAGGCTTGGTGCATTCCAAAGGATAAAAATGCATGTGACTGTTTTCTGTGCTGCCACAAAGATATGATCCAGCCTCATTACTTACTTCAGTTATGATAGTAACAAATTTGATGTAGGCTGACACCTGGAAATTTAACATGGCAGTGAAGAGGCTCTTCTGGAAGTATTATACTGTGGGTTTGGATACTTAATTTCAAAGGAGAGTGATCAAATGTCCTCTCTACATCCAGGTTTTGTTACCGATGTGAAAACTATTAAAAAAACTTGTAAGTGGGTGTTGTGCCCACCAAACTGCATCCAAAAGAAACCTAATCTTCTGTTGCAGTGAAAACAGCACTTGAAAGAGGGAGGAGTGGTTTTGGAGTTGGACTTTTTCATTCTGTTATTATCTTTGATATGGAAGAATGGACTTTTCTGTCACACTTATTTAAACCACTTTTTTTAGCACAGCGAACTTACCTCCACTTCGTAGGTAGAGCAGCTGGAGAAATCATTATCAATAGGGATTTGTGAATTTTTCCTGCTTGTGGAATAGAATGGCACAAAACTATGGGAATTCACATAGTAATGAAGTAAATCCTGTCGTTTACTTTAAATTTTGGTTTTCCCTAGAAAGGAGGGACTTCCAGCTTATCTCTATATCTGACACAGTGATTTTATCGCCTTGTCATTTTTTTTAAGGAAGCCAGGACTGATTACTTATGCTTTCCCTTGCCTGTGTATCTGAATATTAACTGATACTTTCGAAGCTTACTTAGTTGACTCTGAATTTGCATACTGCACATGAGACTTACAAAAAGAACACAAGACCCCTTGCCATGACAGCCAAGTTAGAAATCAGAATTCTCTCAAAATAGGCGCATATGAAATTGTTTGCAAAGTGAGTATTTATTGCTTCTTTTTTTTTTTTTTTTCTTTTTGGTCCCTGCTGATATTTGAGTACATCTTCTTTTGCTCCGTTTAACATTCTGCTTTCCAAGCCGTACATGTTAGCATATCATGATTTTTCCTCAAGTTAATGATTCAAGTATTTAGAAAATTGGCCTGGTGGCTCATATATTGGCTAGTGGCAATGAATATTTTAAATACTGTTCTCCACATCCACATGGTGTCTGACAATGCTAAATCTTATGTCTCCACTCCAGGTTTCGCTCTCCTCCAGCTGTTTGGAGAAGGTGCTTGGGCAGCCTGTCCCACCCAGTCCCTCTGCAGCACTCGTGACCAGCTCCCTGAGAGCAACTTCTCTGCCTGTCAGGTTGAATAGCAGCAGTGTCACCAGAGGAGACTCAAGTACTTCTCTTACGGCAGCTCAGGGAAGTCAAGTGAATGGAATTGTGGATTCTGTCATTAGCAATGCAGTCCCTCGCATCATCATCATTCCTACCTCAGAGACCAATCTGTTCCATGAAGAACTAGAAGAGGAAGAGACTGAATTATTCCACTTTCATGACAAAAAGGGCAATCTGTTGAACTTGGGAGGGCTTAGCTCATCCATGGAGTTCCTTGAAGCTGTTGAGAAATTTCTATCGTAAGTTTGTCAAAAGAAAACTTTCCGGTAATTATTTTCTTGGCATCTTCTCCACTTAATTTTACCAAATAACGAAAGCCTTGTAGGTTAGATCATCAGATTTTTTTTGTATGTTTATATGGTAGTCACTAGGCAGCCTTCAGATTTATCTTTGTCCAAACCAGCTCAGGCATGGAAACAGGCTTTCTTTCAGATTGTGCTGCAGGAAATGAGCAGTGGAAGATCTGGCAGCATGATCAAGTGGCACTGGTCAAGGAGACTGTCTGATTTGTTGCCACTGATGGGGGTGCCAGGAGAAGGGAAAACTACTGACTGAGAGCAGGGTCAGCTGCTGAATGCTTCTGCTATCTGCACATGGAACAGCATTCCTGTTGTGGCAGCTCTGCACTGGACAGTGATGGAAAACACCACAAGACCAAATCTTCCACCAGCCCCAGCAGTAAGGCAGATGGCTACATGACCTCAACTAGTTTAATCAAATAATTCTCAGCATTGTTTTTGCTGTGTTTTATTTTTTAAATAGGCAGCTTGTTAAACATGAAGAAAGAAACTGGTAGTTTTTCACTGGGAAGTCACTCCTTCCCAGCTTCTAATCCTCTGAAGTTTGGTGGTAGACATCTGGATTTTACCTTAGCATTATCGTGGTCACCTAAAAGTCAAAATGCAAGGTGCTGTATGCTAAAACATACACTACTGTAAAAGCATTCAGAGTACTTTCAGGGTTACAGTCCTGATTAAATATGTATGTGTCCTAATGAGTCTATGATTGAAAGGGTGAATGCTCGCAGCTGGCTTGACAAGTCCTTGACAAAAATAAAGCCTTGGCTGCTGTATATCACTTGTCTGTTCAGAGGAGCTTCTTCTCATCTCCTCTAAAACAAACCAGCAGAGGACAGGACTTCTACAGGTCACTTACCAGAGACCTACAAAGAGGGTAAAACATTGTAATGGGGAGACAACCACACAGTACTGTTTGCTACAGGATGTGCACTTACGTCATTATCTGTGGTTGCTAATTGTGCTCATTTTATCTGTGCTTCACATTATGGCTCAGGCTCACAGGACTCTCCTAGCATTTTATTCCTAACTGCACTCTTCCTTTTTTTAAAACTCATTTTCTCATTTCTTTACATCTTTCCTTTCAGTCTCTGATTTTCAAACATAGGTAACAAGTTCAACTACATTGTGCTTCACATAATATCAATATATATTACTAGAAATCAGGTGCTCCTCTGGATATAATAGTGCAAATATTTGGTCCAGGGAGACTAATAGCATTCAGACATTCAACAAGAGAGTGAAAGTTTATGTTCATAGTCTCAGTTTATTTCCTTGGCTGTATCCTAGATTGTGCAGAGACCACTGAGAGAATTTCCAGGTTTTGTGTGTTGCACTGGCTGATCTCGGGAAGTAATTTCTCTTTGCCTGTTTTCCTGATGCAAAAACCAGATGGGAAGCGTAGAAGTGTTTTTAATTACTTTTTTCATTACAAAAAAAGGCAACACAAATCTTGTTTGCAACAAGCTAGACAAGAACACCACTAAAGGACAAAACCCAGAGCAATACAGGAGAGAGAAGAATGCCTCCAAACTTGCACAGTTGAGGCTTTGCAAGGTGCCAGACCTTTGAGAAGGCTGAGACACTTGCTTTTGATATAGACTGTACAATTTTTAGAAGAAGAAAAAAAAAAGGCAGTGGTGGGTTAGAGAGGCAATTGCTGTGACAGGCTGCCTAATGCAGTGCTGACACTTTTAATGCTGCTATTATTTGAGGTGCTCTGCTTGCTAGAGACGCTTATGCTTCCTTACTTTGGGAACCAAGGGGAAAATGGGGGGTGGAGCCCCATCATGCTTATGGCTGCCTGTGGGTAGCCCTGGTGTGTGGGGCTGGGGGACCAAGGCTCAGCTGGGGCAGCACAGGCTGTGCTCCCTGCAGCCAGGCGGCCAAAGCCTGTGCCCACTGCGTGCCGAGTTTTCTGACAGGGCCAGGAACCATGCCAAGGTCATCTACAATGAGCTCAGCAATTCCAAGGACAATTCCTCCATTTGAGGACTGGCACAGTGAGCAGACAGTGCAGGACAGCTGCCGGGGACTGGGACAGGGACGTGCTCACTTGCAGTTCCACAGTGCCAGGTTTTCATCCACTGCATAGTTTTGGCCACAATGAGTGATCAAATATTAATTATGTGTTGTGTTCATGGGAAATGGGGCAGGCTTAGTCCTAGGCTAAACATGCTGTCCTGCCATCTTGGATTCTTGTCCTTTTTTTTCGCTGAACCTGCCCTCTCTGATTGCTTTTTTTTTCCTACACCAACTGTGCAGCCAGTGACCTTACTTCTTCTTGCGCATAATATCCTCAGCTGCTGTATCTCTTTTCTTCATGAGCCAGATGTTAGGAAGCAAGTGTTCTTCTAAGGCTTCCAAACCTTTGACCTGACTTTTACTGCTGTAATTACTCCAAATAATAATAGAAAATGCATTCGGTGTTCCATGTTATAAAAATATGCCCTGGAGTAGATTTTGCACTCAGATTATGACAGATTTATACTGGGAAGACTGTAGGCAGGGTATTGCCAGAGGTTTTGGCAGGATGAAGAATGGAAGACCTGAAGTCATAGTCAACAAATTCCTCCGTATCTGAAGTTTTGCATTCTATCTGTTAGCCTACAAGAAGGCTCACCAGTGATCTCTTGTATGTGTTTGGTACTATTACTGTGCTGGTACTGTGAGCATGTCTCAGAAAATGAGCAGGCTTGAGGTATGTGCAAACAATGCTTCACTTTTATGCTGTTAGTGTCATACACTGTTAGTACCGTTGCTTTGGAGGCTGCTATCAAGATTGCTGCTTATTTAAACTGATACAGGCTAAAATGCCAAATGGAATAACGGTAGAGAGATAAAACATAAAGTTGTGTGAAATATCAGATAGACTTACTGCAGTCACTGTGAGACTTTTGGAGAAACGTCAGTCACAGAGTAGATTAGTCTCGAATACCACAGTGCAGGAGAATTTTGCGAGCTTTTCTGTTGCCACATTAGAATAGATGGCACATAAAAATGTACAGTGATTAATGTTGCTTCCTGTTTCACAAAGGAATGTATTGGTTCACTCAAATTGAATAAAAAATTCTTAGGAGTTAAACTGAATTATCCATTGTTTGTTTTTCTTATTTAATCATTATTTTTGGAGCCAGGAGGAGAAATAAAAAAAAGCTGAGTCAAAGCTTTTGAAACCTGTGCTCTGATCCAGTTAATAGGAAGATACATATATATATGACTTTATTTTCAAGTCATTTAGACTGCTCAGGTGCAAGCACTCACCCGCTTGAGTGCATAACATCTAAATTTAGAGTTCACTGTCTTGGTAAGACCTGAAGTTATGCAGCTACTTTTGAAATACAGTGACTTCATCTGGGATGTCAGGTATCAGGTGAGCAAAACTGAAAAATATTAGCCAAAGTCAATACATTAAAACTCCAACGGCAAACTTTGATCTTTGCCCTAAATGTGAATAAAAGTTAATGAGTAATTGTTTGTTGCTGCTAAAACTCTGTATAGCACGATTATAGGATGTGTTCCAGTTTTCATGAGTAACAGAAAATCCAGACCACAAGTTGTAAACATTCTCTTTTATCATAGACAATGGTGTTTTTTAATAGTTAAATCAATGGTTAGATAAAGTTTTCAAATAAGAAAATTTACTTACGTGAATCTTAATGAATCTTGCAGCTTTGGGCTGCTATGAAACATGACCTAATACCACGTTCTTCCAGAAAGCTCATTCAGTTCCCAGGCATCCACCCATTTCCCTCCTTTCAGGAGACACACCTGAACAAGAAACTTTTGGCACCATCTAACCTTATTTCGTTTTAATCACATTTTTTGGGTGTATTTCGAACTTTTCTGGGTTTGATCTGCTTTACATGCAGACTTAGTTTCCTCTGCTCTTCTGTGTTTAAACTGGATTGTAATTTTTCTCTCTAGTTTAAAATAGAAAAACAGCCGTGGAAAGTCACAGTGTCCCTAAGGATGCCATTTTAACCCTCGTGGCAGCAGCAGCAGCAATCCTAACACCAGGACAACACCAGAACCCTCACAGGAGGACAAGACCACACCAAAAGGGCAGGGATGACATGTACAGGCTGCAGAGTGACAGGTAGGGGATGGGGTGAGGGTTACACAGCAGTCGGTCTGGGTACAGACAGGGCAGAATAGTTAAGGACCATATTAGGGTCCAGGCCAGAGTCCAGGCTCCAGAGCCAGGGGTCAAAATCCAGGGGTAAAGGGTAAGGGTCAAGGGGGCAAGGGTCAAAGGCCAGGGCTCAGAGGGCAGAAGTTGGGGGTCAGGGTTTGTGATGTTATGTGCAAAAATGGGAAAATACTGCATGGTAAATACCTTTGTTTTAAATTTCCTGACTTTTCCCCCAGCCCTTGGTTTTTGGGGGATTTTTTGTTGTTGTTGTTACATCTGCTCTTTACTGCTTCTCTGTGCAGCTTACCCTTGATATTTTTTGTCTGGTTCTTTTACAAATACATGAAAGCAAAGCAAGTTAGCGGGGAGATGAAAACTTGACTACATATTATGCAGCGGACTCCTTCCTCACATAGGAGTAATCAAAACTGCCCACAGTGCTTGGGCTCAGCAAGTGCATGGACCTGCATGCCGACTTCAGCATGAAGCCTGGCAAGGTGGAAGCAGCCAAGATACATCCTCTGGTTCATCTCAACACAAGCTGATGATCAGTTCTTGCTCTGCACCTCATCCATAGCCTCAGTCTATAATCAGTGTTCTGTCTGCACCTTGGATGGACAAGTATTTAGTTGAAAAGTTTGGTGCTGGGATGCCTTTGTTGTACCTGTCACTTTTACCCATGTATTAACATACACTGTGGCTTACTAAGAGTTCAAATGTCTGTCCATATATTTTATTTGCTTTATGGTGTGTCTGCGTTGCGCTCTGGTTGTACTTGTTAGTGCTACAGGTTGTAGCAGGACATGAAAAGCTAACTGCAAAATGCAAAGTCAGGTGTAAATCCACTGTTACTTACTCTCCCCTGTGCCAGCAATCCTGGTGCCAATATTTCATGGTAAAATCCCCAGAGAGAAAATTTATGTAGGGATTAGTGTTTATACAATATACTGACTTTTTTATCTGAAACATTTTTCCTCTGTATTTGTAGTTATGTATCATGTAGTCATTTTTATTTAAAAGGTCAGGTGTGTTCTTCACCTTAAAGCAAAGCTCCAGAAGACCCTTGTCATCTTCAGGACCTTGTTCTGGACTGAATCAGCTAAAGACATAGGCAATAAGAGGTGAGGAGATAGGCTGCTGCTGTTATCAGTGGTGCATGATCCTTGGGGTGATGCATCCCAGCCCTTTCCCTCCATGCTGAGGAGCAGGTCTGTTCTTCTGGAACAACCAGACATGTGCTAGTGGGTGCCATATGAAATTGGTATTTTCCAGACATTTATAGGGAACTCAGTGTGAGTAGATTTTCATGGGGACAGCAGAAGATGTCTCCCTAGAGTTTCTCCTTGCCAAATTTCTGGTTCCTTTCTACTGCAAGCAGGTGGCAAATCTCTTCAAAGGAACAGATGGATGTATTTAACATTAACAACTAATTTTCCACAGGCGTGTTCTTGGAAAGAAATGATCCCTATTTCCTGAGATGGAGGGAAAAAAAAAAATCCAGCCCAGAGCAGACTACAAGTGTGGAAAATGTGAAACTGAACACGCTGGAGTTTGGTAAATGCAGAGCAAATGAAAACAGCAGCTTAGAGTGGAAACTGTTTATCCACCAGAAGCAACAAAGGACCAATTCCATCTTCATAAAAGATATAAAAAAAGCTGTATCCAAGCAATTAATACAACCATGTTTTTCTTTTGCCTAACCCCATTTATGGACAATCCAATAGAAGTGGGCTCAGAGTCATCAGCAAGTTTTTCATGCTTGGGTCTGTGTGACCGTCTGGGCAGCAGCATGTGGAGAAAATGGAGATGAAGTTTCTCTTACAGGACCAAACTTCATTCACCTTGTTAAATGCAGCAGAAAAAGACTGAGGGGGATGTGACTACACATCTGGGATGAAAAATAGGATATTCAAGTGAAGTGGCAGTGACTGCCATCAGAGGCCAGTCTCAGGCACTGATTGCTCCAGTAGAATAATAATAAATTCCTTAAAAGTGCAAATTTCCACAGAAACAAATCCTGCTATTAAAAAAATCTCTTGAGATTACTTATTTGCTGACGTTTTTAAACAGGCTGACATTGTTTTGAGTCTCAGTGCATGTGTGACTGTCAGGGGAGTGCACAAAGCAGGAGTCCTGCTGAAGAAACACAGTAAATTTAATGACAATTCACAGCCATTGAACAAGGAACTGCTCCTGATTTGCTGAGGAGGAAAATTGCCAAGAGACCAGTAGGATCTCTGTTATCCTTTTTATAAACTTTAGTGGAAAAATTGCATATCCCCTAAGGTATTTTGTAATGTGGAAATAACTTGAACTTCAGCTGCCTGGCAGGGCTGAGCCTGCATTGTGCTATATTTCCCTCCTCGCTGTCAGGCTACCTAAAAGCCACACACTTTACTGGGGCTGGGAATTGAGGTGGTGTGGCCTTTTCCTCCTGGCACCATATTGTCTTTCCATCACAGTATAGCTTAAAACTGTATTTTGCTGCATCGGAGCCCAGCAGCAAGTGTTGAACTCCTTGACAAGCCCCTGGGACTCCCTCCTATGTGCCTGGTCCCCCCAGACTTCAGTCCGCCAGATGTGCTGCTCTGCGACGCCAAGAGAAATGGGCAAGTGGAAAAAAGACTTCTAAGCTTTTTCAGGGTTTTACTATCTTGCCTAATTTGGGAGTGACTTGAGTTAGTTGGGTTGGTTTTTTTTTTTTTTTTCTCTCTCCCTCTTTTTTTTTTTCTCTTTTTTTTTTTTTGCCTTATTTTTTTTTTTTTTCTCTCGTGGATGCTTTGGCATGCATCCCTACTGGCATAGGATGCTTACTCAGAAAGCCTTTGGTTTTGTGCTGGTCTGATTTCTTTTCTCTATGGGATGATTTTTCCTGGAGCAGCTTCTGAGCAGTGCTGAGGGTGCCTGGCAGATGGTCCTTCATTATTGGGTTGTTTTGCCATACTCTGGTGCTACTGATGCACCAAGACATATGCTTTTGGGTGAAGCTCTTCCTCTCCAGCAAAAATTAACAACTAAAATATCCAGAGGAGAAATTCCCATGGCATGTTTCCATTTTGACTAATGTGCTGTTTCCAAACTTCTGTAAGGGTAGGTTTTAACCACCCTGCAAAGTCTGATGGTTTGAGTCTCTCTTCTTCACATGCCTCTGTTTCAGAAGAGGCTGCTGTGCACTTCTGGAACATCACTGCTGTTAAAATACTGAAAACTCCTATACCACAGGCTACAGAAAAATCAGCAGTTTCAATAACCCAAGCTAAAAAAGGGGGGGAAATCAGTCTGTAGGTGGGAATCAATGGAGATATCAAAGTAACAGGCAGGTGGTAAGGAAGTCCCCTCCATTGTGCTCCTAAAATCTGGGCCTGGATTCCAATGGACACAGTAAGGCTCAGGAAAAGCAATCACAAACATTCAAGCCAGACTCTTAACATTTTCATCAAACTGGGAAAAAAGCAGAGGACTACCACAGTGAATTTTCATGCGTCTTGACCTTTTATCCAAGCTTGTCTCTCCAGCCTGAATAGACAGAAACAAGATTTTGTTGCACAGAAAAATGAAAAAGAAAAAAAACCCCAACAACCCAAATATACATACCCAGACTAAGGGTCCAGTTGAGTCAATATCTTGCCTCCAACAGTGACTAGGAATAAATAACCACAAGGAGAAACAAAAAAGGTACCAATACTTTCCTGCTCTGCTCTCCCAGAACTTCTGGTGATTCTATGCCAGAAATGGTATTTAATAAGTTTCACAGACCTCTTTGCTTCCATGGATTTATGAAATCACTCCTGGGACTCATGTGAAAGCCTAACTATGAAAACATCCCACAGGCTTTGCAGTTTAATTGTGATTTACACAAAACAGAGCCTTCCTTTGCTTGCAATTTCATTCAGTGCCCTCCCTCCAGTTTTTGTGAGGTGAAGGAGGATGGATGATCATGGGCACCTTCCTTGGAGTGCCCCTGAGTCTGCACCATCTCCACTCATCTTCTCTCACAGGTGAGTGTCCCGCTCTGTCCACCTGAACCCAGGAGCTCCATCCCCTTGGCACAGAAACACAGTGAAACCACTGAATACCTCGGGTGAACTGCAACGCTGCTCTGGCTGCTCATCCCAGGAGGACATCCTGTGTCATTTGCCCTTGCCCTTGCCCCAGACACTCTGGTCTGGACCCTTGCCTCCCCCTCTCCCATCCCAGAGTATCCCTGCTCTTATGACAGCATTCCTTTGAAGCTGTCCAAAAGTCTGAAAGACTTGGAGTAGAAATGTGATGTGTTTACAGTTACAGAGTATTCACAAAATATTTACAGACTATACTTAAGCAGTTGAGAAGCACTGTGAGGAATAGCTTATCAACAGACTATCTCCCAGATCTGAGAGGCAAGAAAATGTTAATTATCGTCATTTAACATAGGCAGAGGCTGGGATGAAGTGTGAGCAGACAGTAGCAGTGTTGTGCCAGTCTCCTTCTCTCTCCAGCCCAAACTCAGACACTTCAAACTCCCTGAATGCAGGATGTGGTCACAATCACTGAAATATCTGGGTTTCAACTGTATGTATTACATCAGAAACAGAAAAAAATCAATCCCCTAGATCCAAGCAATGCAATAACTGAAATTTTGGATCCCAACTGGGGTCCAAATTTTGTCACTTAATATTTCTATCTGTATAATATAGTGAATCTCAATGACAGGTTCAAATGCACAGCTGTAATTGTCACCAAAACATATGCCTGGGACCTTCTCCAGGAATCATGAATAAATAGCAGGCATTGAATTAATATTATCCTCACACCTTAATCTGGCATGCCTTATGGAAGTAACCAGGAATTAATATAAACATTGTATTTCTAATGGGTTTCCAAGTCTATTTCCAAAGAATATAATGTTTTAAATAAGCAGTTTGGAAGAAGTGTTGCCCATGTTTCTATTCCAGCCCACAGGATGTTTCCTTTTATGCTTAGTAACTGAAACATCTTGTTTCAGTATTATCAAACATTGGCAATGACAGCAAAAGTCCCAGCATCTTGTGAGTGTGCCACATGGAAAAAAAACCTTATTTAAAAATACTCTTAGAAAATCAATGTTATTCTTATATTGCCTTTGAAGGGAAAGCCCACGGGGGCTCAGAGGGCTCTCCCAAACACTTGTGAGTGAGTCAGGTCTTTCCTCACACAGGCTGGAAGGAGAGAAAGGCAGGGGGAAGCTGCTCTATTTTTAGCTGCCTGAGACATGCGGACCTCATGGTGATGGGGAGCTGATAATTACATAAGAAGTCATACCAAGCTTTGCTATTTAGGTCTATCTGGCCTCTTCCTTATCTCAAGTGCCGTACTAGCAGTTCCCGCTCCGAATATCCGTAATCAAAATATAACGTGTTTTCCTGGAATCCATGACATGAAGTAATGGGCTATTTTACAGCGTCTCTTTTCCATAGGCTGTTCTTTCTGGCTAATGATTACAGCTAGGCGCTGCTGCCGTGGCTATATTGGTATCACAGCATCTGCTGTAGCCCCACCAGAAAACCGTGAGGTGAGTAAAAGAGAGTCTGGGGAGGAGGACTTGGATCTGAACAGACTTTTAAACATAGTGGTTGTTCCCTCCACCCTGCTGCTGCCACCCCTATTGAGGAAAAGTGTTTTACACAGAAAATGCACCTATAAAAACCTTCTAGTCACTAACTTCAGCTCCTGTAGCTGAATGCATCCTGGGTGCTTTTATGCTGCTATGGCCCAAAATGCACCCACCTATGTATCAGGTGTCTGTCTGCAGAAGCAGACAGGGAGGGCCTTGAGTTTAGTTGCTTCTTTTCCAGGTCAAGGGTCTTTCAGGTATTTCTTCAATTCCTCGTGATTAATCTAGGGATTTTCATGTCATATCTGATTACCTATGTCCCACTGAGCCCCTCTCTACACAATGTTCATCACAGGTTTCCCCATGCCTACTTCATGGGTCTTTTTGCCAGTAAAACCAGTTTTTCCCAGTTCCACTAGCAGCCAAAGAGGGGGGCAGTGGAAGCAAGGAGGCTGGTTTATAGGTAATGGGCTAGGGAAGCTGTAAAGCCCTTTAGTGGCAATGTATCGGGAAAAGCCACGTGTGTTACTGCAATTTGAAGCTGTGATATCTTTTACTAATACAACCTTTTATTCTCTTGCTGCTCCTGAGAGGAAACAAGCCCATTAAAAAGGAGGCCGTGGCCTGCAGCTCCCGGAATGTCCTGTGCCATTTGCCACAGGGGTGTTCTTGAATTTCAGGTGTGCAGAGGCTATATCCAGCTCCCGGGCACCAGGGTGAATGGAAACACTTCCCCTCACATTATTAACACAGGGCTAGATTCCAGCTGTCTAAATGCAACCAATTGGTTGAGAGTTTAGGAAGAAACCAGAAATGCCGGCAGCAAAGGTTTCTGTCATATTACACGTGAAAAGTGCTAGAATTAAAAAAAAAATAATATATATATATAGTGGATGAAAGGTCTCTCTATTTTTATATAGCAGAGTGAAAGTATTGGGTATCTGTGGCAATATTTAGTCCAAAGGAAAGTGTAATTGTATCCAAGTGACATAATGAGAAAATGTCTGGCAAAGTCTGGTCCAGGGGAAAAGTAGCAGGGATCATTGCCTTCTAAAATTTAATTTTCAAGATGAATACGCAATGGAACTGAAAGCTATGGTATAGCTAAAAGATATTGTATAGTAGAAGTACGCTGTTTTGTGGAAACAGACAGAGGTGTTGGCATTTTAAAGCAGGAAATGTATGGACCAAGAAATGAGAGAGAACATTTTAGTGTTGCGGCTAAAAGTTGGAAGATTTGAGAGCAGAGCAGGAACACAGTAGGGAAGAAACAAGTAGGGGGACAGGATGAAAACTGCCTAAATCTGACACAGCAGGGTAACTTGGAAAATAATACAGTTTCCTTCAGTCTTTCTTCTGCTCAGCTTTACTACCGTGGCAGGTGTCTCAAGTTTACATCAGGCAACACCTGAAAGCTTTTGCTTCCCCTTATAAATTGGGCCTGTGAGGGGACTCTTGCAAAGACAGAGTTCTAAGTCTAGTAATGTTTTTTCCCCTCTAAGATCCTAAAAGAAATAAACAATGGAATGCTTCAGTGTGAACAATATAAGATGGGTCAAGAAAGAAAACCTCTGAATACATTGCAAAGAAAAATTCAAAAGAACAGGTAAATTTGAGGGGGCAGATAATGTGATTGCAGCTATCATCTCTGCAGCAGTCTAAGGATGTGTATGCTAATGTGGCCTCTAAATGCTGCACATTGATATCTATAAGCTTGATGGATGCAATGAGGAAGAATCTGTTGATGGGACTGACTTCGCCCTGGTGCTCTGTCTGGCTGAGCAGATTGCTGTAGGTCATCTTACTGTGAGCTGGTGGTTGTTACACCCCCACTGGCCCTAGCAGCCCAGGCTGAAAAGTTAACTATTAATAATAGTTACTCATTTTTCCACTAATTGCTTTCAGTGTCTTTTGTGGGAGAGAACGCAACTTGCCATTGTTCAGAGATACATGGGATTTTATGAAGAGAAGAGCTGTGTGCTAATTGAAGAGCAATTGGCTTCTAAAACCAGGCATTTTTGAAGTGGTGCTTGTCTCTCTAGTCCTAATTTCACATGCTCTGACCTGCAGGAGAAATGCAAAGTGAGCACAAGCAAGGAAAAGCGAAAATCAAATTGCTGGTTGGCACTAACTAGCTTTTTTCAAAATTTATATCTTTTTTCTTTTTTTTTTTAATATATCTATGAAAGCATTTTGCCCAAAGATTAACAATGCTTCCTTGGGGATTGCCAGAACTCCTTCCCCCCTTTTTTTTTTCCATTTTTAACTGGTAAACATTGCACCAAGACCCTCTCCCCCCCCCCCCCCCATCCCATCTGTCACCTAAAGCTGAGAGATGGAGGAACTGGAGGTCAAAGTTTGAGTTCAGCTTCCTGTGAGAAAGCAGATCTGAGATTCCTTAAACGTGTTAAAGTTTTGCTTTAAATGGATTGCCTTCCTCCTGGTTGTCACTAAATACTTCTAAAGGAAGTATTTACATCTTTAAATGAATTATTTCTTGTTTTCTGTGCTTCCTCACTGAAGGTAACAGTTAATTGCATCTATGGCTTGGCAGTTCTCCTTTTTTTCAGTTTTCCTTTTGCTATTTTTCAATGTTTTCCAAAACATTGCCAAATTTTGAAAAGCTGCAGCATAACAAAGCAAACTGATGGAAAAGGATCTCTGGGTGTAACAGAGTGAAGGAGGTGAGCAGAAGGAAAGAGTACAATAGGAAATCCAGGCTTTTCTACTTCGATGGGAAAAAAAACCCCAAAGTTGAAAAATCTACTCAGAACAGTTTTCTGAATTTTGGTGTCTTGTGAAAAATCTTGAATAGAAGAAAAAATAAATTAATTTTGTGGCCCATCTGTGTCCAGCTCTGGTCCTGGTCCATAAATTTTAGCCCCCCTCAGGGTTTGATCAAGAGCAAATTGAGAGACAGTGTTAAAATGCTGATAGCCTTGCATGATTTGAGCAGCTGAACTAAGCTGCTTGGTTATGTTTTTGCAATATTTTATATACAGCATTGAATACTCAATGGCTATTTGCCTAATGGAAAAGAAAATGGAGAACACATGGACCAGATTAATAGGGGAAAAAATTGGACTTTTTTCTTTTTTTCCTATTGGCTTGCTCTCACCTACTTTGATGGAATTATTAATGATTTATGTTGCCATGCAATATATATAGCTAGTAGAATGAGGCCTTAAGTAAGGCTAAAGGGAAAGAATGATGGGCATTTCAAGTGTATGGCAGTTTTGGGCAGGTAGGTGAGCTAAGGAAAAACAGTAGAGGGAAACAGTCACTGAAATTGTGCCTGAAACTTACTTTTCTCTACAGTAAGCAAAAAAAAAAAAAATAAGCAGTACAGTATCCTCTTCTTCCTCTGCTATATGGGAGGGGAGACCCTGGAGCCTCCCCTTTTCAGGGAAAGGCTTCAGAGCATCTGGCTGCCAAAGGGGAGCTGCACATTGCAGGGGATGGAGCTCTGGAGGGAGGCATGTCTTCATTTCAGTGGCAAAAGTAGAAAAGCTCCACTGAACCCTTCAGCTTTTGTCTGCTCAGCTGTGGAAAGACAGAGCTTGACTCATGTGTTGTTAATTGCCATTGACAGATAAACCAGAAAGAATCCAACCTAGCTGAGTTATTTGTATTCTTTTTTCCAGTTCACTTGAACTGGAAATCAGTGAGATACAATAAATAGAAAGCCATGAGGTTATCATTCACAGAGCCACTTTTCCTAGTAGAACTGTGCTTTAAATCAGCAGGACTGTCAACCCTCTGACACGGCCAGGCTGTAAATACTCAGTCATCGCTTCATTTGGGGTGCAGGGGAGTGGTGAGAAAGGAATGACCAAAAGCTTTCCCAGAAATATGCTGCCCCGAGGATTCATTTGTTGAATAGAGGCTGTGCCAACGCATTACTCTGCCAGCCTTGTACCTCTATTGAAATGTCTCTGCTGATTTATTCTCAGTATCTGCATTCCCCTGTGTGAATTCTGTATCTTTCTCCATTTGGCTTCAGGATCTGTAGAGTGAGGCTGAATTTTACAGGATTCTGTGTGCAACAGGGGATGGCAAATGCAACTTTGCCCTCTTCCCTTTTGAGTTAGTCTCAGTGTTTAGTGCTCTTCTCTTATGCTTTAAAAATATATTGGGGTTTTTTTATTACTTTTTGCTTAAAGAAAATAATAAGAAGGTTTTAAAACTTTATCCACTGTCTGTAACTCTGCAGGAATTAGTCTGGATACTGGCCTTTTGCAATACATGTGACTGGTCCTGATTGTTTGGGTTGGTATCTGAGGATTAAGAGATTTGGGAAAACTCATTCACTCTTTCATTCTTTCATGATCCTCTCAGATGCTTTGGCTGATTTTCTGCCTGCCCAAAATGGGGAAATGGAAACAAAGATGCGTTACTCTTTATACCATGCTCCTCACAGCCAGGAAAACCTTCCACTTGTCACTTGGCAGGAAACAGCAGGATTCCTGTATGACAGACTTGCCCCCAATCCATACTTTTCCTAGCTGTGATTTTGGACTTCATATTGCATACATTGATGTTGAGTCCTTTATATCAGCTGAAAAGTCTGACACTAATTTCTTTTTCTGGCTGTGCTGTTGTATAGATGCTAAACAGGAGTAGCTGTGTCAGGAAATTCAGCTGTATATCTGCTGCTAAAAGCAGGCACTGTTAAATTCATTAGAGCTGCTTTTTCAAACTGGTAAAAAGAGAAGTTTCTGTTCTTAGGATCATTATACACCCACAGCCAGAAGCCCGTTTCTTCTGCTGAAGATCAGCATAAACCACTTCTTGCACCTTCAGTGGTTTTTATTAGCAGAGCCGGTGGGAGGAGAGGCCCCCTGGGTATCCCTCAGAGGAGCCTTCTCTCCTGGGATAAGGGAAAACACTAGGTGTCATCAGTGAGGTTTCCTTTCCCGGTAGTAACCGACAGCCAAGGCTGTCGATAGACTAGCTTCCCAGGATCTCTCTTCCCAGGATCCTGATGGACTTTTAGAGGAAAGCCAGGAAGAGTCTCTGAAATCCCTGTCTCAGACAAGTCTAGGCAAGGCTTCAGGTTGTCCAGTAAAAATCATGTCAGGATTAGGCTTGATTTTTTAAGGCCATTTTTTAAAGCCCACTTTTATGAAGAATGAAAACATTACTAAAATACCAAATGAAATAGAATTTTTCTTTTATTTGTCTTTTAGTTATCAGTTAGATCCTACTGAGGATTTTTTTTTCTCTTCACTGTTGCTTTCTCTCTTCCTTTTTGCACAAATCTCTCCCCACAGTGTCCCTAAAATAAAATGGGCATCACTTTCTTGTTCAGGGAGGCTGTTTTCTGCTGTTGAGATGTGAACTGCAGTGTACCAGATGCATATGGTCCAAGAGAAACTTTCCCCAAAGAGGGCAGGGAAGTCACTAAAATAATTATTTTAAAATTAAACAAAAAAGTCCCTCATACATAACAATTACAAGGAGATCAGAGGAAAATGTAATAGGCTGAAGCTGCTCCAACAACTTTCAAAGAGGTTTAAACTCCTCAGGCAGGAAAAAAAAATCTGCTTTTGCCTTTGCTATGACTTCACCGTTCTCTGCTGAGTCCTCCAAGCCTTGGAGAATAAAAGGGTCTTGTTTTGACCAAAAGAAGATCACTTACTATTATTACTATTATTATTATTATTATTATTATTATTATTATTATTATTATTATTATTATTATTATTATTCTAGACAATGATTCTATCTCCTTTTCTCTCCCTCCTGGTCATTTTCAGTGCCAAGGTTACAAGGATGGAGGTGGCAGCCAGAAAGAGGCAAACTCTAAAAACAGAGAATCTATTTTATCTATTTTCCACTTCTTTTCTTAGACATATGTGAATTATTAATACTAAAAAGAAGAGGTTTTTCCCAATAGATTTTAGTTTGCTAGAATTTTTATATTCTTTTTTGAGATCTACTCTTGGAGCTGCTAGGAATGAGGGAGTTTCATCTGTTTGTGTTTCGGGAATAAACTTGCCACAGATGCTCCAAATCTTCCATTCAGTTCTTGCAGGTGACAGCTGTAATGGCACTAGAGACTTGCAAATCCTGGCACCCACACAGTCTAGCCATAATTTCAGCTCCTAAACCTCTATAACATCACATTTCACAAATGAGTGTGCATTCTGGGCTAAAAGAAAACCCTTTTGCCTTCCTTGCCAGTTTTGGCAATACCTCATACCCTTGCTATAAAAGAAGTGTGGCTCAAGTGGTAGCAGCTATAAAACCAAGATCTATATTTAGGATAAAATCTAATTTAGCGTCTATAAAATTAAAGCAGACTCTCTTCACAGAGTCTAAAAAGTAGATGTATGGCCAAGTCCAGATTCCCTTTGCTGACTAGAGTGGATCCTGGATTAGACAGCATGAATACACTTATCCTTTGGAGAGGGGGGGAAAAAAATAAAAACAACCTACAAACAAACAAAAAAAACCTGAAGAAACCATTCAGGAAATTGTGGCTAAGCTTAAGGAATTAGCTGTAAGCAGAGAAGATAGCAGCATCTATGGGAGAGAATGCTGCCATAGATAGCAAAATATGGCTTAAAGAGTTGGAAATTATGAAATAGCTTTCTATTTAAGTGGAGAAACAGTTTTTGAGTCAGCCCATCAGGAAAAGAACCATCACGTAAAAAGTGCTAGCTGATGTGATCCTGTGTCATGCTCTGCAGTTAGCATCCAGTTTCTGTGGCTACTTCCTAACTAAAATTACTTTTAAACAGCAGTTTTTCATTAAATCATAGAATCCTCAAGGCTGGAAGAGACCTTTAGATCAACAAGCTCATCCACCATCCACCCAGCACTGCCACTGTAACCCCATAACCAGTAAACCATCACCCAGAACCAGGTGCCCCTCAAACACCTCCAGGGATGGTGACAACCACCTCCCTGGGCAAGACAGCCTATTCCAATGCCCATCCTAACACTGACAGAGTTTTATCTAAGACCTCCAAATCTGAGGAAGAAATAGACTTTTCCCCAGTGTGCTTCACCTTCCCAGCTGGAATGGCTGTGGGAATGGCCACACACACTGCTGAGAGTGCTGTGCCTCACAAAGCAGAGGAAAGGTGAGCAATGCAGTCTTCAAAATGACTGCAAATAAACACTGAGTAAACCTAGGAAGAAGGTCAGTGCTTCTGGAGGAGGCATTGGAAAAAAATCACACTTCACTCTTCGTGTTTTGTCCTCTGTCAGAGCTGGTCATTTTTGCAGTTCTTTGTCCATATCTGCTTCTGATCCAGCTCCCAAAATAGTCCCTAAGTAACAACGGGCCTTGCACAGCTCTCTTAAACCAAGAGATGCACAAAAACTATTGTGGACCTATAGGTTACATTAGCCTTTTCTCAGCTGCATTTTTCTCTTTTAAATTCATTTGAAATAGTACTTGTTCTTCACTTATTTATTTCCGTTGTTCTGTTCTCTATGTACAGGGATGACAGGGGTGCCTCTCACTTAGCTGCCTCAGCTGGAGAATAACAGAGAGTGGAGTTAATCCAATAAATTCCCCTGCAAACCCCACGATGTCTTCTCCACACCCACATCTGGCACACAAGCAAGAAGCTTCATTTCTCTGATCCTCATTTGCTTCTCCATCTTCAGCCTGTTTCCCTTTCCCTCCATATGTTGTTTCCATCCTTGTGAAACTGTTTGCTTTAGCATCTAAAAACAAAATAAAAAAGCCTTAAAGCCTCATGGCATGGTCCTTCTTCTTTCTTACCATTTTTCTAGCAAGCAATCCCTGCTTTTAAAGTGGAAAGTGTTTGCTTTCAAACCAAGTGTTTGCTGCTGCTCCTCTGCTCCTGCTGAGATATTCTGGAGTTGTTCCTTTTGGAGTGCCTTTACTCATCTGCAGAGTGAAAAAAGTAGTTAGCTCCATTTAAAGGTGCTTAAGATCCATTTTTAAGGAACAGCTATGGGAAAAGGGAGGATTTTTTCAATCCTTTTTATCACCACATGAGCTTTTTTTCACCTCTGTGGCTGGTGGTGAGACCTTGGGAAGAGAACATTGTTCTCTGGGGGAGGGTTCATAACCTCAGCAGAGTAACTCCACCCTGTCCCCTCTACATCTTACAGAGAATACCTTTCCTTGCTTTCACTCTAAGCCTCGGAGAATTTGTGGATGCGCAGGTACATGGCCAAAACATAGTTTTGAGTGGAAGTGAAAGATGAGGACAAGCAAATAAATAGACACTCAGAGACTGTGAGAAGCTTTTTAAAGCACAAAGGGTCCACAGCTATCTTTCCATTAAATCCCCTTCATCACTGGGCGGGGGGAGGGGGGGGGCGTTGTTTTTAGAACAAGAGTACACAAAGTTTTCTGCACCCATTACATAAAGGCTGCGAGTAAATCCTGTTCAGTTCCTTGCTGGCCTGTGCCATTTCTCAGTAGAGCAGTTTGATTATTGCCATGCTGGTTGTTGACTGGGTCACTGACAGTCTACAGTGGGAGTAAAATACTGCCCTTCTGATGTGGGATCTTTTGGCACTTGCTGTGGGGTTTTGTCCAAATGAACGTGCAGGCAGCAAATGGAGAGTCTCACCCTCTGCCTACGTGGGAGCTTAGATCAAGGAGCAGTTGAAACTCCCCCCAGTTTGTATATAAATAGAATTGTATATAAAATCCCAACACCATTAGCTTACACAAATTGTGTATGCCAATCATTCTAAAAATTCTTTCCAAGCAAGCAAATCCTCTATAAATCTAAGAGATAATCAAATACATGTCTTGCAGTCACTTTACACCTTTGGTGACCTCATCAAAACATGCCAGTGCTCTGCCAAAATCCATGACTCTGTCCGTAAATTTTAGCTGTTCCAGGAAGTTTGTGCACCTGATGCAATGTTACTTTTATTAAACCTCCTCCTTGTTTTAGTTCTTTCTTTTAATTTAGCTGGGGTCAAGAGAGGTGTGTAGTCACTGGAATTAAGCTGAATGTGAAGAATGATCGCTACTGGAATGATACATTCAGTATCTTGTCCTTAGCCAGAGCAATTGATACTTTCCAAAGACATGGGGAAGGGCAAAAGGCCATACACTAGTAATTTATTCCTCATATTTTAAATGTTTCAAGGATAAAAGATTATGTTCAATATCACCCATTTTTAAGACAAAGTGATAATATAGAATTATTCAAATGTTTCCTTTATATTTGATTTCTTCTACAGCGAGGTGACTTGTGTTGCATAGCCTTGTTTGCTACTTTCCTATTCTCCTCATATCACTCAGTCCTTTGTAAAAAGACTAAACACCACCCAGAAACACCAGTGAGGTTGCCTTGTCCCAGCTGCTCTGGAGTTTGCTCCAAGATTTCAGTCTTGCAAGGCTGCCAACATCCACCCTTAATTTATTCCACCCTCTCTCTGGGATAGGAAAACCCCCCTAAGGTTATTTGTCATCAAAAAGAAGAAAACAGATTTTTGGCATTAGCACAGCCAACGGGACATCTAATACTTTCTGTTTCAAAATTTACTCTGAGTAACTCTACAAGAGGTCCTCTTACAATCCCATACATACCTTAGCGCTTTTACAGATGTGCATTTCTTTGAAATTCCTTGGGTTTTTTAGAGGATTTTACTTTTTTTTTTTTTTTTAAAGACATCTCCTTTTCGCCTTTTCTTGCAGTTTGTTTTACAGCTTACCAAGCAGTCCTAGATCTGATGCTTTCCTGAAGTTTAGGGAGATAAAATCTATTTCATTTCTGCAGTCTAGCAAAGGGACTCCTGTATCCAGGAGATCTGTGGACTGAGTCTGACAGCACCATTTTTTTACCAATATGCTTCATTTTGTCCTAGTTTTAATTCACATCTGTATCTACCTACATCATATGAAAAGCTTGTTTAGAATCCTGCATATTTCATGGCTTGAAATAACTATTTATTGCTGTTGAGCTCACCATTTGCTCCACACATTTGCTCTTCAGTCAGACCTTACTAACAGTTTCTCAAGCGACTGACTACAATCCCTGGTTGCTAGAGATAGCCCCAGTTTTGGCAGTCACATTTTGGTGTTCCCACCTTGCTTCAGCCCCACTAGCTGGCACTTGCAATGAGCGCTGTCCCTGGCAATACAGGGACCTGCCCCAGCACCTGGATTCGTTGTGCACCTACCCAGGGACCAGCGCATTCCTGACTTCCTAGGAAATCACTGGGCAGGTCAGACAGAACACTGCACAGATGAACAGCTCAAATCCTTGCAGAAAGATCAGTGAAAGAGGGTTGAGGAAGTTATGCAAAACTCTGGCTAGACAGACCCAAAAAAAAGAAAAAACACAAGCCCACGCCCTCTGTCTGGTGATCTTGATGACTGAGCAACAGTGGAAACGCTTTTATTTGCCAAAAAGAGCTTCCCTACTCCTTAAAAGGAGTTGTGCACACTCATCCCTGTCTTTGCGGTCCTCTTAAGTACTTGCATCTCCAGTGCAAGGAATGAAATGCTGGTCAAAATTCGTCACTGGAATGAAATGTGAGTTTCCTGCCGTCACTCATCCCCTGCCTCTTCCTTTCTCTACGAATAGATAAGGAGGTGGTTCTCTCCAGAAGGCTTTGTTTGCTTTGTAAGGCATTTCAACTCGAGTGCCCGAGGCTGTAAGGTTAATGCTGCAGGACAGGGTGTATTGTTTCTCAAGTCAAGTTATGATTTGTGCAAGAAGGAAAAAAAGTCATGTCTCATTTCTTGTGCTGTTTTCCCCTCTTGTAAACAGGGATGTTAGAAGCAATTTTTTACAAAGGTTTTGGTGAGACATGGAAAATGTGCTCTGTTCTCTCTTTTTGCAATCAGACCTTCTCATATTTTTTTCCTTCTAACCAGCTATTTTGAAATAAGTCTGATTAGCCTACTCCTAGCACATATTTTATGGTGTGTATGTACTGCATACACGATGTATTATTTTCTTAAATCTATTATCAAATTTTTTTTCCTTTGGCACTTCCTGTCAGATAAACAGAGATAACTGAATTTGGATGTGAATTTTATGGGTGGAGAGGGAAGGAAAAGAGGAGGTGGAGGGGGAAGGAGCAGCAAATTGTTTTGCAAAGTCTCTGGGCTGCAGCCATGCTTTTGTTTGAAAACATAGATATATACCCAGTGACTGCTAATGTTAAAAATAGCATAATAGCAAATAATCTATGAGGAGGCCTAAGTAACAGGTCATGTAGCTATTAATGAAAAGCACCTATGGCTCCCAAGTTGGGAGCCAATCACATATTAGATTCATGTCTCAGTCCCAAAGGTTTGTGAGATGAGGGAAACCAGCCCATAGAGGCTAATCTGGTAATTCTTGTATGTGCCTCTCCACAGAAAATTGTTATAATCCCCTGACAAGTCCAGTGAGAAACAAACTCAGGTTAGGTGAGCATGGCTGCCCCAATAGCAGAGGCCTGGGAGCAGTCTGGGGTGGGGGAAAGAACAGGGTCCATGCTTAGGATGTGGTTGTGCCCCATGGAGGGAGCTTTTCGAGACTTTTCCCTGCTGGGCTAGGAGTGGTGGAAACCCTGACCAAAAAAGAGAGGTGGAAATATTTTTATAGCTGCTTGTACTTGCATTTCCCTGGATTATTCAGATACTGCAAGGATGAATTCAGTAACACTTGCAAGTTACTCAGCTACTACGGTGTTGCAAGCTATATGAGGTAATAGAGAAATATTTCATTCATTTCCAGGGACCAGCTCACTGGCCTTTTTCCAGCAGCACTGTAAACTTGTAAAACTGATGGATCAGTTTCCCAAGGGTCTTTATTACCAAGACTTCTGACTTCTCAGCAACTGGAACAGCCTTGTAAACTATTCAGAACACGCAAGATGCTTAAAATAAGCTTGAAATTAGTGTTCCCCAGGGTTTTGTGCTGAACTTCTTTTCCCAAGGACTCTTTTCTGTCATATTTAGGAGAATTAGATGAGACTCTCTTGGGGCTTATCTCTGTCAACAGGAAAAGGGCACTTCTAAATGAAATTAACTGCTACTGCTCCATTCCTCAAAGGCAAAATCCACTGCAATGACTAAGTTATGTCTCCAAACAGTTAAAAAAATTCCAAACATTGGGATTACTTGGGTCTGTTTCCAAAGGGGCTTCGCAAAAGTATGTGTATAACTGAATTTCAAACATAGTTCTGCATGTGAATTAAACTCCACAAATCTTTGACTTTTGCCATATAAAATATGAACTGGTGTGTGCCTCATGTCTCTCTCAGCTGTCCTATTTTGATATCCCTGTCCCTCTGTGTCATTAAGGTAACCATTTCCTGAGTAAAGCCATCTTCTGTTTGCAGACAGCACAGACTAGGTACATCATCATTACATATGGGATACTGGATCCATTTTTCATTTTCTTAAAGGTTGTCTTTAGAGACATTCTGGTTTTGAAAGTTTAAACAATACCTAGACATCTAATGACAATACATATGATACATATATTATGTAGAATATGATGAAAATACATATATAAGATATATAACAAAAGGCTATACTGGTAACACCTTTTCTTTCCACTATAAAGGAAAAAAAATTAAAATTGCCCATGCATACTTCTGGATGATAAAAACTGGAGCTCTGCCCCTCTCCTTCAGTTTCAGGCAAACAAAAATAAAATAGGAGCAGAAGAACCACTTTGTTCCCCAGCCTTGCCCCCGGGTGTATAAATAGCTGGCCAGGCAGCCCTGCTCCCGAGTGGCTGCTGGAGTTCCACTCATTCCAGGGATCTTTGGACACCCTCTTATCAAAACAGAAAGGCTGACTTCACTCTCGCTCCCCCCTGATTGATTTCATGTTGGTAACAGGTAACACGACAGCTTCCATTGTCCTTGAATTAGCCACCTACTTCCAGAGGTCAAACAAACAGGCTGAAGGTCCCGAAACTCACTTCAGCTAATTGCTGTCAAAATTCCTTCTCAGCGAAATAAGCAGGGGCTGGAGCAATCCCGGGTGACAAATGTTCTCCAGAGAGAGGGACAGAAACCATCCTGAGCAGGCTAACGAGGGGTATCGAGCTACAGGGCTGGGGAAGAGGCGAAATGCGAGACAAAGCCTAGTGCCAATTTTAAACCTAGGAGCCAGAGCCACAGAAAGTTTCTACTTGATTTTAATAGGCTTTGAAGTTTTGGTCAAGCTGAGGTGGAGTTGAGCAGTGGCATTAGGACACGGCTGTCAGATTCAGTCCTGGAGGCTCAGTTTTACACTGGGCACCAGCATGGCCCTTTACTTGATGAAAGCTTTCTGGCATCAACATTTCCTACCAGCTTTCTGCTTTTGTATTTTTAGAAACAATATGAGTTTAGACAAAATAGGGGGTGGCTAGAACTTTTCACTCTTTTCCCTCTCATTTGCGCTGTTTTCTCCTTCAAGCTGTTTTCAAGCTGTTTCTTTAACTAGTCTCTAATATATTTTTCTGTCTCTTAGCACAGACACTGCAGGTACTGCTGTGCAACCCGTGTCATGCATTTCTATATGTACACTGTGCCTAAAATGATTGATGTCACTGTTCTGCCACTCTGATGTATTCTTTAGAGTGAAAGCTTGGAGAGTGAGGATTTTATCACTGTGCTTTGGAGGGTGGCTCTCAAGCAAAGAGAGGGGAAGTGCAGGTCTGTGCCCAGCTAATAGGTTGCAGGCACTTCATGTTCCTCCAAAGTACTGTCAGCTCCTGTTTAACCTTAGATTGATTGATGTGACTCCATGTCCCACCTGCAGCTGCACAGATGCTGTGGACAGGCAGCTCGTAGAGCCAGTTGCATCAGGTCCTGCTTCATTTGCAGTTGTTTATATATAGCCTGACCTCTACAGGAAGTGGCTGGTGCGTTTTTCCATATGTGGGTGTAGTAAATAAGCTCAGAGACCAACTGAGATATCCATAGTTTTGATTTATCCATGTTCGGTGACCACCTTGCTCACAGGAAACGTGGATGAGAAATACTTCAACAGCTTCTTCTTTCTTTTCCACTTTCCTCAAGCTGTCTAAGAGAGTATTTTACTCTTGGTTTAACAGCCTTAAACTCTAAAATACTGTTTCTCCATCTTTCTTTTTTTCCCTTTCCTGTTTTGAAACAAACAGGGTTCTGAGCAACCTGATTTAGTTGAAGATGTCCCTGTTCATTGCAGGGGGGTTGGACTAGGTGACCTTTTAAGATCCCTTCCAACCAAAACTAGTCTATGACTCTATGACACTGCTAAGTGCTCTGCTTCTGCTGCCTTGCAAAGATTGGCACGATAATGTTTTGCATCTAAGACATCGTGAAATATAATTTCATACTGTCTCCCTCTGTTTCCATCTCCACTCAGACCTCTTAGGAGCCTTTGACTCCTGTGGCTCTGGTCTGAACATCTCTCCAGACAGAGCTTGCAGCACTTCCGTGCTTTCCTCCCAGCACGGCTTCTTGCTCTTGGCAGCCTGTGTCAGACTAACCTCACAGCTGTCCTGTCACTGAGGTTATAAACAAAGGCAATGTGTCAGATTTCATTCATCTGGGCTTCAGGACAGCATCTTATATCCTGCTTCAATCCTTACACCACCAAACCCATCATATTTATGCCAGGTGAGCAGGAAGACTGGAGCAGGGAAGACTGCAACAAGAAGTATGGAGCAGAAAGGTAGTTAATGGAGTTTGTTTACATATTTGTATATAATTATATAAATATATAACCACATACTTAAGATTAAAAGGTCTTAGAAGCTTTCCTGCCTAATGTTTTCACAGTAAATTAGGCACAAAGACTGCAAGTTTGCTAATGACATTTGAGGATGACAGAAGTTGGGAGGCCCTGTCAGGAGGGAGAAAGATCTGAAAAATGTTATGGGAAGAACCACAATGTTATGGAGGTGAATTCAGAAGCATAGATAACAAAAGCACACATGTGGATATAATTTATCAGTAAACTGAAAATGGGAGAAAAATAGGAAAAAAAATAATCAACTGGGCAATTCTCCAGTACCTTTGGAGCACTGTCACAATTTTCTTTGGAAAGGGAAATGTCATTCTGGGACATGTCAATCCAGATGTTTCCAGTAGAAACACTAAATCCATGGCAGAAAATGACATCAGTAAGGTGTCCTTAGGACACTACATATGATTTTGATGTCTCATGCCCATGGAAAATACAAATCTGAACAGGTGTTAAGGAAAGGCTACTGAGATCACCAGGAGTGCCACAATCTTTCCTTACAAATGGCGGCCAAGGCAACTTTGGCTTGTTCAGCCCAGGAAAACGAAGGCTGACGGGATATGGTTTCCCTCTAAAAATACCCAGGAGTCAAACAGCAGTGAGGGAGAACTATTTAAACCCATATGTGACTAAACTTAGTCTGGAAATAAGACGCAGGTTGCTGACCATTGAAACAAACAGGGCAAGAACAGCCTTCCGATGGGAACAGCCAGGACCAGAAAAGCACAGGCACTTCTAAGATGTAAATTCAGTTGGGAAGAAATTGTGCAGCATTTCAGGAGGAAAAGGCTCAGGCTCAATGGCTCCTGGATCCACCCAGGGAGGGCACAACTGTTTCTGACAGTGAGAGATGCTTCCATGTACCTGGGATCCCTTCTATCTTGCTCATCTTGATTGATGCACAGAATTTTGACCAAAAATATCAGCACAATGCAGGTTTCAGTCTTCTGGGTGTGACACCTAGATCTATGTGGCAGCCAACCTTGCAAAGTCAACAAGGAACTGGTGTTTTCACAAATAAATCCTTGCAAAACAATTCACACATAAATATGACACTGGTCTGTACAAGTTTGTTTCAAATTATTGAAATGTATAAATACAAGCTTTTCTGGTGGCTGGCTGTTTGTGGGGTTTTTTCCCCTGCTGTTCTCCTCTGTCAGCAAGGCTTACCTGTATTTTATTTACTGTAGGAGTAACTATTAGTTGATAAAATATTTCTGTGGGCAGCAATTAAAATAAGATCTCCTGGACATGTTCTCTGATCTTATTGTTCTCATACCTGTTTTGTATTTCTCTGGGGGAAAAAACCCCAAGCAACTCTAGAGGGGGTTACAAAGGCCTAGAGAGGTTTCTCTGAATGAAGAGTTTTTTGTATGGCTTTACGTTAGCAGTTGTAAAATCCAGGGCAGCTAAGTCAATGCAACAGGAAAGATAGATTGACTTTTTTTTTTTTTTTTCTCCCTTAGTTTATTTCCAAACACTGGTAAATGTATTGTTACACCTGTTGATACAGTGGGATGTTGCTAGCTTGGACTATGTGTATTTTTGTACCAGTTTGTGTGAACTGGCTGAAGGGATTTGACTTGAGGATGATGTGGGGTTGCGGTGGTGGAGCCCCAAATGGCATCTGCTGAGTGCCCAGGCTGAACAGCAGAACAGACCCTATAAAAAGCCTGTGCTTTTATGAGTGAGTGGTGCTGGTAGGAATAAACCAGGGGAGCTGCCTGCTCCCCTGCTGCGCCCTCTGTCCAAACCCTCGTGCAGGGCTGCTCCCGACCTGCCAGGCTCTTCGTGCTGCAGCTTGCATTCGCTCCCTCCCTCACCAAGGCAACCTATCACACACAAGTCTACAGGCAAAGCTGCACCTCCTCTCCCATGGCATTAATTAATATAAATAACTGCAAAGATCACTCTGAAAGTTCGGCTGTTTACCTGCCAAACCCTACTTAATTGGTATTCATGGCGGATCTCAAACATAGCTCATCAAACAAAAACATCACTCAGCAAGCCCTCCCTGCACAGCTGATGGCCTGCAATTAAACCACACCAAGCCACAGGTTTCTGCATTAACCATTCCTTGCCATTAAGGAAAAGGAAACTAAGGCAGGCAGCTTGCTTCAAGAGGTAAAAACAGAGATAACTGAGGGCATTATGCCCATAACTTGCTTGACTCTGTCAGAAATGGTAAATATGAAGTCTGATTTTTTTCCCTCACTTTTTCTTCCCATGTATTGCTCCATTTGAAGAAGCAGAAAGGGCTATGTCAGCCTGGGGTAGAGTAATCCAGTAGTTAGCTGTTAGTGGCTGTGAAGGAATTTGGAAGAACTGGTTTCAATTCTTTGACAGTTGATTCCTTGCATGTATAAATGTTTATTGCCTCTGGTCACCATCTGTAAAATGAGGCTAATGCCTCACAGCAGGGCTAAGGATGAAGCCGTTCAGGCTGTGACGTTCTGAGAAGCTTCAGATTGATTTCAGTCCCTAAAATGGGCCATGTTTAATGTGATAAGAAGATAACCTTAAGCTTCTGAAAAGGTTAATTGTGTTTCCCGGAATGAAGAGGTTTAGTTGCTGTTTCGTTGGTTTGGACTCCCAAGGTAGAAATGTTTAACCTGTGGCATGGGTTGTGGCATCCACAGAGGTGGTCCTTCTTTCACCTGAGGAGGAGGAACAAAACAGATATTCCTAGCTTAGAACAAGGAATGACCAGGCTCCAACGTGCCTGCTCAGTCACTACAAAGGAATCCAGTAATAACATACATTTCTTCTGTTTACGCAATTTACCAAGATTCTAGAGACACTGTAAATAAGGAGTATTTTATTAGTAAATATTACTTTCTCTTTACAAAGAAAAGCACCAATAAAGAACAAACTAAAGACGGCTTGATTAGGTAAAATAAAAAAGAAATCAGGGTATAAAAGAAGACTAATAAATCCATTTATAACATTAAGAGCTTTAATGGCTAGAGTGGGAACAGCAACACTGTTAACTTTTCAATCTGATGAAAACCACGGGCATAAAAGCTGTCTTGATCACCGAGATGGGAATCAAACTGCTGTCAGAGAGGACACAGCTACAGAAGTAACACAAAATAAGCTCAGTGAGAAAATGGGCTGATGGCAAGTGTGAAGACAGTCAGCATAGCTGGGGGGAGAACAGGACTCTAAGAGGAGAGAAAAGAAAGTGACAAGTAAGAGAAAACTTGACCATAAGGGTTTTTTTTTTGGCTGACAAAACTGTTCCAAAGTGAACTGGGTGGGTGCAGCTGCCCAGCTGGCTGGATCCTGAACCTCCTGCCAGCCACTCTGCCCAACCACATGGCTCCTCCCACGTGAAGAATTAATTCTCTGGGCTAACCGGACTTATTGTGGTGGACAGGATGTATGAGAAAGGATGCAATTCAGCACCGGGTATCTTTCCCGGGACAGGACAGGGACAGGAAAAAGAAAAACAGAACAAAACAAACAAACAACAAAACCACAAAATACCAAACAAACAGAAGAATAAAAGTTCTTCTGTGATACCAGTTCTAGGTGGTTTGGGCTTCACTGTGACCAAAGTGTAACAGCCTGCCCTGTCAAAAGCTGACTGCAGCCCCTGTTTCTCAGAAACACATAGAAATTATCTAATTTATTATCTTTTTTGGCCACAGAGCTATCTTAGAACTGGAAATAAGATGTTATGCTCTAGATGATATTCACATTAATCTCTTTAGAGAGAGGGTTACTTTGTGCTGAACACCAGTTATGCGCTGAGTGTAAATATTTACACTACCTTTACCTTTGGAAGAAAAGCAAAAGTGAAAGTAGCAGTGCAGTAAAAGTACAGCTTGTAATTCAATGCCTTAGCACACAGATGTTATATGTAATGTTACATTAAGTGCTACTTAATTAAGAATAATTCGACTGTGCATTGTTAATCTGTTCATAATTTATGGGCTACTTTTTCACTTTACAAATACGTTTTTGTGCTTTGCCACCACCGCAGGTGATGTTCTCTGTCAGTTCTGCAGTGCCCATTACCTGGCACCTAAGGCATTTCATTAGCATTTAAACGAGACTTAAGTGCCTGAGTAATTCTGAGATAGGCTGTATCTGCCTGGCTAGCTGACTACTGCATTTAATTAATTTCCAGACTCCTTCCTTCCTTGTTCAGAGGGAAAAATGCAAGCTCTGTCTAAAATCCGGTAGTGGTAGGAAGAACAGGCAGGCCACAGTTCTAGCTGCTGCCGAGGTTTCTTTCTCAATTTACTATCTCTAATTTTGCTATTCATCTTTAATGAAAAGCTTTTTCTCAAAGAGGAGAATATTTGAAAAGTGACCAAGAATGGAGCGATCTTGAGCTAATGAGTTGCCTCTATTTCTATGCCCTGCCGCTGGAGGCAAAGGAAAACAGATTCATTTGTTACAAACTGATCACGCCACAGAGAAGTGATGACGGACTTAAAAGACGAGACTGCCAGCTTTGAGCAGCAAGGGAGTGGCACTGGCCTTTCTGCAATGGGTGGGTATGGAGCAGATTGCATGCAGGCTCGCCAGGGCTGAAACCTGCTGCAACACCAACCAGCAGAAATCTCTCTGCACGTTCTTCTTCAGTCATGATGAATTAATGTAATACTGTCCAGAGATGCTGCACGTGCAAGCTACTTCTCCAACAGGAGAACTGAAGTGGAAACGGATGATTTTCACTAACATGGCAACGTGCAAAGTCAAGCAGGACCACAGGCTGTGTGCTCTGGTGAGCCGAGAGCAGATTGCTACCCAAGCAGTCAGCACAGGGACATGCTGACAGTGGAGATATCACGTGAGTCACACCGGGGAGTCGGGTCCTGGAGCTTTTTCTACTCTAATAAATAAAACAGCTTGAGAGTGACCTACAGCCCTTGTGACATAATGAAAAATCCCTGTGTTGGGTATTTTTACTTCTATGAATTAAAATCATGTGAAGTCTCTTTGCGTAACAGGGATTTTTAGTTTTGCCTGATTGGAAAGACTCAATAGGAAAAGAGCAGACTAAGGAAGAAGATTTCTGAAACAGGGTTTTGGCTACAGTAGTGGGGAGTTCAGATGCTTTTCTTCTTGAGATGCTGTTTGCATTTGTCCTATTTATGGCAAGTAAGAAGACACACAGCTCAGTGGGCCACTGTTAAAATACCCTTGTTAAGGTTCACTGAGCCAGGGCTCAGAGGACTGGACAGGCGCTGGTTTCCTGCACACCCAGGCACCAAGGGCACAGGTCTTCTAACCCAGCATCAGCTCCAGCCTGATGGCTCCCATTTGGGGGAGCCAGTGAGGGCAGTGGGCACAGCAAGGCCAAAATCAGGCTCAAGGCTGTGCAGGTGACAATAAAAGCAAGGGACAGTGCTCTGGGGCCAGAGGGGTAAAGCAGGGCCGTCCATTATGAGGACTGTGTGTTGTGATAAATAAGAATTTAAAGCTTTCTTCTGCACTCTTTTCTCCACAGCAAATCCATGACTGAGGAGGGTACTGAAATCCTTTGAATCATATGGATAATGGTACTGTTTACTAGATGCACATTTCCTTCACAGCCATTTTTACCTGTAATGACTTCTTGTTGCATGTGAAGTTTGGCAGGAACCTCAAGCCTCACCAAGCTGTGAGGTGCAGCTGAACGTGACTCTGAAGCGCCACCGTTTCATCTTTGCCGTGTTCCTGCTCCTCCCAAGGCAGTGGCAGAGGCTGGCGCTGGCAGGCCCAGCAGCGCTCTCCCAGGCAGCCTGCCCCGCTCTACGGATTCCCAGCTGCATTCCCAGCTGGGCAGTCTCCGTGTTGAAGAATTAGTCCTGTAACAACCCGATCAAGCATCACCTTAGAACCTGGTTCATTTCATGCACTCACTCCTACAGCAAGGCTGTGCCAGAGACCTTAATTTCTGGCGGATCCCTTCCAGTTTCGGAGCTGAACTTATGCATGGCTACTCCACACCTGTTTGTTCTTGTGCCAGCCTTCTCTGTTAGCTCCAGCAGCTCTTCTGCCTCGCCGCCGTTCCCCCACTTTGATGTCCTCAGGGGGCAAGTACATCCCTGTCATTCCTCATGCTACTCCACATTAAATCAACCAAACTCCCTCTTTCCGTAGGGTCTCCTGCTCCGCCTCAGGCTGCCCCCGCAGCTTCCCCCCATCCGTGCCCGGCACCGCAGTCCCTTCCCTCAGGCGGGCACACGGGGAGCGGCCCCTTCCCGCTTGCGCTTCGCAGGTGCGCCCGCAGCTGCGTGTGCGTAAATCAAAGCGGGGAGAAAGTGAGCGTTCCCCTGTTCAAAACAAAACAAAACAACACAAACCAAACCAAAACAAACCAAACCAAAACAAACATCACAGCAAACCGGAGCACCCCGAGGGCTTTCCGGCCCCTGCGCCGCTCCCCGGGGCGGCCGGGCAGGGCTGGGCCGGGCCGGGCCAGGGGAGGAGCGGCGGGAGACGGAAGTGAAAACAAGAGCGGGGAGCCGGAGCTGCCGCCTCGCAGACGCGCTGCGGTGTCCTCGCCTGTCCGCGCTGCGCTGCACCGCCGGGTGAGTGCCGGGGCGGCAGAAAGCGAGCAGGAGGAAGAAGGAGAAGAAAAAAAAAAAAAAAAAAGAGGGGGGGGGGGGGAATTAGGCAAAAAGTCAGTAGGCTGGGCACGGTTTGTGAAGCTCCTCGGTGCTTATTTTCTTTGCATTTAACTTCTGTAAGCGGGGTGCCGGGGTGCGGCGGGGGCGCGGCCCGGCCCCGGGGCAGCGCTTCGGGGAGCCCGGGCTGCGGGGCACCTGCGGGGCTGTTCGCCCTCAGCCGAGCGCTGCCGTGCGCCTAGGGCTGCTCGGGCACGGGGCTCCGGTGTGCCCCGCTCCCCGGGCTCTGTGGCACCCGCGGGGCTGCGCGCCCGGTGCCCCTGCAGCGGCTGGGGTTGTGGGTGCGCCTGGAGCCGAGACCGAGCGCTCTTGGGGAGGTCTGGTCTCCAGCCTCCGGCGGCCGTGGGGATCCTCGTCCCGGGGAGGTGGACACAGGAGGGTGCTGGGCGTACCGGGGCTTGTGCTGGCGCTGCCCGCAGCGCTCCCCCCGGCACGGCCGCCCCGCGGCAGGAAGGGCTCGCTGGTGCTGCGGCTCTGCGCCCTGGCCGGCGCTCCTGCCGGGGATTTGAAATTCCCCCTTCCAGACGCAGGTCCACCAAGCGTTTGATGGTCTGAAGGAAAGTTGCACAATTTCACCCTTAACTGGTTTGTTTGCACAATGCTCCCCACGTGAAGCGAGGCTGGTGGTTTGCTGTGTTTTCCTTTAGCTGCTGCCTGCCTTGGCACATTTTAAGAAATTCGTTAAATAAAACTTGGGATGGGTCTTCTTTGTTTGCTGTTCCTTCCTAGGCTAGAGGTGCAGATATACCAGAATTAAAGGCGTAAGAAAGGAAAAATGTGTGATGCTGAGTGGGATGCACGGTGTTTCAGCGTTCACTTTTCACTTTCTTTCCTCCTGTGTCTAGTTGCTACAAATGAAAGAGAATGGTATCAGTTCCTAATAGAATTCATTCTTTTTCCTGGGTCTGTAATTGTAACTAGCTGATGCTTAGTTAAAAAAAGGAGGGGGAAAAAAAAAGCTACACAGGTACTTTAATTTCAATTGCCAGGTAAAGCCTTCTCACCTGTGTGAAACAACTGCACTGCGTGCTGGTCACTAGACCAGACTGGTTGCTTTTCTGCAATCTCGTAATTTACAGTGACCTGTCACTGCAATGGATTTCATTTAGCGGGAGTTAAAAGAATATGTATTTTTACGCAGAAAGAAATCTGTGACAAATTCCGATCCTCTTTTTAAAAGAATTCTGTGCACAGGGCAATTAAACAGCTTGGTTCTCGTTTTAGTGGTGAGCAAGCCTCCTAAGAATCCTAGCTCAAACTTGGCGGGGACTTTTCTTCCTCCTTAGCCGCAGGAGAGCTCAATGTTGTGTGTTTCCCCTTCTGCACATTGGTGCTTGTCGAGGTTTTTAAGGTTGGGTCGAGTCAGTGCTTGAGGTCAGAGCTGCCCCTTTGCTGAACGCAGCAGGCACTGGTGGGTTGGGAATGGCCCAGTTACCCAGGCACCTCTGGTACAAGCTCCAAATTCTGTATATATTACTAATATATGTATCTTGTACTGTCTAATGCCAGTACTCCTGCTCTGGTTACCTTAGTGGCCGTCGGTGCGAATAAAATTCAGTGTTTGGTTTAGAAAAAGTCCGAGCGGTAGATTGCTGCTGCTTTGGGAGGTGAACCTAAAAACGTGCATTGTGGATGGCTCTCTTGGGGAGTGACATCCTTGCATCGATGGGGGCTGTGTGACAGCCCTGCTCTCATGCTCCTTGTGAATGGGCTGCATTTGGAAAAATCCACCCCTTCTGAGGACCTGACACAGCCCCTCTGCAGTGTACGAACAGCTAAACCCAGGCTTTTCACAGTTTGGTGGGGTTTGCAGCCGCCTGCTGCTGCTTGGCTGAAGGTCCACCTTAAATGTCCCTATATGAGTATGGAATCTGGCTGTGCCCCGGTGTAGTCTTACACCGGCTCGCCCTGGTGTGCTCCTGCCGGGCTTCAACTGTACAAAAATAGACGGCATCCACTACCTAAGATGTCATTGTAACATTACTTATCTGAGGTGGAACTGAAGCCCTTATCTTTGACGCTGAACAGCACTTAAATATCTCAGCTGCCTTTTAAAGGTAATTTGTTGGCCACAGTTGTGGAGAGGGGGATGCCTGGGGTTTCAGTGCTTCCTCAGCATTGAATTGTGACTGTGGGTATTTTGCTTTAGTTCACAGATTTCATTTTGAGGGTTGGTTTTAATACCTGTCTTGTTTGTGACATTGTTCTGCTGCTGTGAAGCTATGCTATAAAAATAAAAAAAAAAACTCACAGGGGTTTTATTTTCTTCTGATTAACTGCAAAGTTGTGATGCTTTGACGTTGTTGTGTTTAGAAATAAGCTTTGAGCTGATGACATGGCAGCATATGATATTAATTTCGTTAGAAATGAATGTGCCAGTAGTGCTAATGTCTTCCATACTTCTGTTTAAGGGATGCTGTCAATTCGTGCTTGTCTTAATATTGACTTTTTTTAAGCTGAGCTTTAATGCTGGATGGTTTTACCCCTCCTGCCCCACACAGTGTTTTGTTAGTAAAAAGTAGTTGTCAAACATTTTGGCAGCAGCAGCAGTTCTCCAAGTTCTGTTTCTTCCTAAGCTATGGAGGGAAACAACAAATGAGGAATAAAAGCACAAGTCATGACAGACCTGGTGTGGGGTTTTTGGCTGTTTTGGGGGGAGGGGAATACAGCCAAAGAAAGAAGGCTTTCAAAATTGCAGACAGTGCCTTTTGTTTTTATTAACTTTAAATTAAGACTCTAATCCTCTTCTGCAGGCATCAGTTCTTTGGATTTGGTCCTTGAATACTAAACATCATGAGCAACTACAGCGTGTCTTTGGTCGGGCCAGCTCCCTGGGGTTTCAGGCTTCAAGGGGGCAAGGATTTCAATGTGCCTCTGTCTATCTCTCGAGTAAGTGCATTTGCTTCTTTTCCTGCATGTGGGGATCTGCAATGCTGTGGCCAACCCACAACCTTCAGACAAAGCTGTTAATTACAGACACTGGGGCTCAGCTTGCCCTGTGGCATGGAGGACTGTTGGGGGTCGGGGAGGGAGAGATAGAGAGGGGAAAATAAATCTTTACTGTGTGAAGGCTCCAAGAAAATTAGCTTAGGAAGGACTTGTTCGTTTGAAATGGTTATTTTGTCAGCATTTGTTTATTCAAATAACAACATAAATTACCCTCGAATTCTCTTCCCTGCTCCCATCAAGAAAACAGAGATGCAGAGGTTGGAGGCTGACAGGAAACAAGCAATTTACTTTGCTGGGCTGAGCCTGTGCATTTCAAATGGGAAGCACTAGGGAAAAATCACTCCTATAACCCTTGTTTATTCAGCAGCTCTTAGCTGCCTGAGGATCTTGTGGTGTCTGCTGTTACAAATCCTACTATTTGTAATAAAAAGGTACTTAAATGACAGTAGTTGTAAATAGCAGTTCATCAATATGTGCCTGAATGAACGTGCCAGTTTCTCATGAGTGTTTTATAGAGTATGTGCTCTGAACTGGTATTCAAAGGATTTGAGGAACTAAGTCAAAACAAATATGATCTTTGTACCCAGCACTGTCTAACTAGTTTCCTACTTTAAAACTGTGTGTTCAGGGAAGGCTTGTCTTTCAGCATGGGCTGAGTTTCAAAGCCTTTTTCAGATGGCTGAAGCACTTTGCCCATAAAATATAGGGACAAACTTTGCAGTATTGAATTTCTAGGATCACTGGAAATCTCTGGGTGAAGGGACTGGCTTTTGATGGCTCTGTACCCTGACACCTTTAAATCTGATTAGTCATGTGGAATCATTTTGATACAAATGGCCTCTCCTCTGTCAGCAGCTCTCCTGTCCCTCCTGCATTTTTGTGAAGTTTTATGACAAAGATAAATTATTTTTTACACCTGTTGGGGTGGCAGAATTGATACTGCCCTGGGAGATGGAGCAGGTTTCTATTTGGGTTTATGCATCATGGGGATATTTTTAGCTAATCTTAACTAGGGTTTCAAACTCTTCCAGTTCATTTAGTCTTGGCTTATCTTATCCGCTGGTGGATTATGCTGGTGAAATAAAGTACAGTTTGGCTCTGAAAAATTCTTTTTATATGGCTAAAATAGACTGGAGAGCTGTAGAAATGCCTGTGTACTGATTAGGACCGTTAATACTTGGGATAGGAAGGGGTTGAAAAGCAGTTTGTTCCTGGATTTCAGGGACTTTAAAGCTGAACTGTAATTCAGTTTCTTGTTCAGTAGCTGGTTACTTGTACACTAATGAGAAATTTGAACGGGGTATGTGGATGGCACTCTACAGATTTGATGGTACTAGGGCTTTCATGACAAGGATTTACAAAGGCACAGGAGCTTGCCTGCGCAGGGTCCTTGTGTGTGATACTGACAGAGCAGTTAAGCACTATAGGCAGTAAGTCATGCGAAACAACCAGCTTCAGGAAAGGGTAATACTTTTTTTTGTAGAGGCCTCTGTTATCCTGGAGATCTAGAGTGCAGTCCTGCTGTAAGCAGGCTTCCCATCTGAAAGAGGAAACATATGTTGGAATTAGCCTAGACTACAACTTTATTGCAGGAATCAAATGCGCTGTCACACGGAATAGCCTGGAGGAATTGGCCTAAAGAGCTACGTATAAAAGCCTCAGTTATGGGATTCCCTAATGACAAATGTCAGTGCCCACAGGAGCAGAACATAATGAAAGACAGGGACTGGTGTGGTTTTGGAGCTTCAATTTGTGCATGGGCAGGGAAGCACAATCTCCACTTCACCTCAGCACCGTTCCTCAGCTGCACTGTGTCTTCCTACTTGCAGTTAAGAGTATGCAAGCATTAGAATGCCTGGTGCCTTTTTTTAATTTTCCCCCCTCCTTTGGATCAAAATAAATGCTTAGTTCTGGCATGCCAATCCAGCTTTGGCCTGATAGTTTTTACTGGAAGAATTCAACACCCGTGTTCCTGGTATGCTAGAACAGTGTGTACAATTCACCCCCCAAGCCCTTCTTTTCCTGATGTAGCATAAATTCCTTCCTGTATCTGAAGGCTGCTAATTAAATTATTGTAGCAAAACAATAATGAGACAGCATAATTATGTTCCTTGGCAAGGAGAACTCTTTGGTTTTGTTTTTAATTTGTCCTCTAGATGCTGAAGACGAATGCTGGGCTGCTGAGGGCTAATTTCCTGCTTTAGTTTAAACTCCTTGAAATTAAGTTTAAATAAAGTGTAGTTTATGAAACACAGAGAATACACTGGTTTCTAAAGCTGTTTATCTGAAAAGTTAATCTCTTCGCTAATGATTTGAACAAATTAAGATCTTCCAGTTCCTTGAAGAAAGTTTTTAGTAAGTCACTTGAGTTTGTACAGTAAATGGTTTAAATGGGTGTATTCCTTGTTGCCTCTGTACGGTAAAATGAGACTGTTTTGTGTCCTTCAGTTGAAATTCTCATGGTCAGCTAAGGTTAACATTAGTGCAGGGGCAGCATTTGATTTTTCATAAATTAGTATATTGCAGACTAGTCAGAGCTTTATAACCAACAAAAACAGTTATTGCAGGGTTATGTCAGTTGCTTTGTATCACTGAGTGCTCTGAAGTTGCTATGTTTAATTATACAGCTGTACACATTTTATGGGAAGTAATAAAGGTGATTTGGGGTTGCTGTGATGTGATGGTTATTACATGTATCAGTGTAAGTATGTACTATATATGCCCATAGTTATGAATACATACATGACATATATAGCATTTATGTCCGTACGACACAAATGCATGTGGAACTTGTTACGTGAACTTGTATCTGGCTGGACTTCAACAGGGTGGGTTTTCCTAGTTCTCCTTCCTGCCTGGTGAAGGCACTTGTCTGAGCCCTGCAAAGTGCCATTGCACAGGTCAGGAATTTAACACTGGAAGCTAATGTGGGGCGGGAGCCGTGGTGGGAGTGTGATGGGTGGTATGGTTCCCATGAAGCAAGGGCCCGTGGGAAGGAAGTTGCTCTGAAAGTAGTAAGGGATAAAGGGTGGGTTGAGGTTTATTAACAGCCAAGTGTTAAAGTGGTTCAGGCTGCCACATGTAAGTGTACTGTAGGGCTTCCAGGTAGTTAATTCTGAAGAGGTGGTATTTGTGTAACATGAGCTTACAAACTCTGAGCAGTTAGCCTGCAGTGAAGAATACAGGAATTACTAGAGCCCAGGTGTGCAAACTCAGAATAATCTGAGTTGCCGTTCTTACTGCTTCCTCATGGTGGTTTACCTTAATTAAAGAAGCAACTGTTGTCTTATTCCTTCAAAACCTGTACTATGATGCAAAAATAGGAAAAAAGAAGGGAAAGCTAGAGGAGATGAGGAGAAGATTTGTTTGTGCAAGAGTTTATTCTCATTCAATAGAAGGAACAAATGCAGTTTTGGAAATAAAGTACTCCGGTCTACTGCTAGGTAGGATTTATGAAGTGGCTCTTGAGCATGCCGAGTTCTGTATTAACAGAATTTGGGGTCAATCGTATCTACATCATCATCTATGTTATTAAGGTGCAACACAGTAGCTTTTAAAACTATCCATACTTCTTTAGACTTTGAATTAACATTATACTTGCTTACTTTTTGGGGAGTTGGTTAATTCCCTATGCTTCATTAACAAAACCAAAATAATATCAGTAAGCATGACTTATATTAGAACTGTCAAAACTGCTGTGCTCTGCAGATTGAAATAAATGGTGTTTGATATTGATGATGTATTCAGTGTGTTGGGATGACCTGTGAGAGGGTTGGATACTTGTTGGATACTTGCTTGACATGTTAGTAGCTTATTAAAATTTTTGTGATGTAGTCTCTAAAGGGTGCTTCTCTCTGTTTTATGGCAGTGTTTACTACTAGGAACAAGGAAATACTCAAGCAAAGCTATAGTTTGAAGGGTAATGTAATCTATAGGCAATATATACCCTCCCACGCACTGCAAACACATCAGATGTTTTCCTGTATTTAAAAGTTACTTTTTTGTTGAATCCTAGTGCCAAGTTTAGCTATTGTCTTTCAGAAGATGTTTTGCTATTTGTTTTTCTCTTGCTGTAGGAATTAAATGGAATACAGTCATGTTGAAATGCTTGAGCTGACTGACAGCTCTGGTTTTCTACTGCAGCTTCTTTCAGTGTGTTTCCCACACTGGAAGCTTCTTTCTGCTTCACTGATCACTTTTATTCTTCAATATACCCAAAGCAAACAAACACCACTCTGCCTCAGAAATAACTGCCTGGTTTTGCAGTTTTTTCAGTTTTCATTATTTCCACTGTTTCAAGGATGTTTTTCTGTGTTGCAGTTGCAAGCTTATAGTTGACAGAAGATTCATGATAGTAAGTCTGTTGGCAAGAAGTACACTCAAGGAGTAGGGGGAAGAGCAGCCCACCTTGGGCTGAAGTAGGGAGTGCAAGTACAGCACGTCAGCTGCTCAGTATTTGTCTCACATGAGCATCCTGATGTTCTTTATGCTGGTATTGGGAGGTCATTAATATGTGTGAAAAATAGGGAGAAGACAATAAAGGAAAACGATGTTTTGAGTGGACATGTCATGTGTCAATTTTGACTGACTAGAGTCTGGCTGAGCCTCGTGCCCTTGTGTTTGTGTGAATTATTTTATTAAGCTGTATGTGTCATTTCCAGTAAAATCAAGTTTTGTGTAAGTATAAAAAAGTTATTTTACTGGAGGGCTGGGGAAATTTCAAGTAGGGATGTGAATAGGAGAGAAACATTAGAACTGCTGGCCTGGCCAGTGATAATTGTGTCAGTAACTTTATGCTTTATCCTGGAAGCTACTGAGAGCTCCTAACTAAACCCCAACTGTCAGCTGCTGGCATTGCTGTGCTGGGTTGCCTTGTTACTGAGTTGTGATGGTTTGCACAAAATGCAGCTGAAGATGCATTCCACTACTGCAGCTGAGGTGGATTGGGAACTGGCCAAATGGCAGAGCTCAGGGTTGTTATCAGTGGCTCAGAGTCTAATTAGAGGCCTGCAGCCAGTGGTGTTTCCCAAGAGTCAGTCCTGGGTCCAGTCCTGTTAAACTTATTCATCAGTGACCTGGCTGAAAGGATAGAGTGTCCCCTCAGCAAGTATGCTGATGGTAGAAAACTGGGAAGAGTGGCTGACACACCAGTAGGCTGTGCTGCCATTCAGCGAGATCTGGTCAGGCTGTAGTGTTGGGCAGAGAGGAACATAAAGAAGTTCAACAGAACGCAAATAAAGGGTCCTGCACCAGGGGAGGAACAACCCCGTGCACCAGCACAGGCTGGGGACTGATCTGCTGGAAAGCAGCTCTGCTGAGAAGGACCTGGAGGACAACGAACTCCATGAGCCAGCAGCATGTCTTGGTGGCCAAGAAGACCTGCGGTATCCTGGGGTGTGTTAGGAAGAGGAATGTGATTCTGCTCCTGTACTGAGACCTGGTGAGGCTGCATCTGGAGCACTGTGTCCAGTTCTGGGCTCCTCAGTACAAGAGAGACAAGAAAATGTTGGGGGGGTCCAACAGAGGGCTGTGAAGATGAGTAGGGGACCAGAGCATCTCTTTTTTGAGAAAAGTCCAAGAGAGTTGAACCTGGAGAAGACATAGCCTGTGCCCAGGACAAGGGACAGCAGACACAAACTGAAACACAGGAAGCTCCATCTGAATATGAGGAAAAACTTCTTTATTTCAAGGGTGACAGAGCACTGGAGCAGGCTTATGAGATACGCTGTGGAGTCTCCTTCTCTGGAAGTACTCAAAGCCCACCTGGACACAATCCTGTGCTAGCTGTCATATGTTAGCCTGCTTTAGCAGCAGGGTTGAACCAGATGCTCTCCAGTCATCCCTTGGAATCCCAATCTTTCTGTAATTCTGGAACTCCCTGGCACAGGTCAGAGATGCTGTCAGACATCACAGCATATACCTGCTGATGCTACTCCTGGGGCAGCAAATGCTGTAATTTACAGGGGCTATCAGTGGTTATGAAATGGATGGGATTTGCCAAGATACCAAGTAAGAAGTGTTATTCTGTTCTGTTTAATGTTGTTTACAAGATGTGGTTTACTGAAAAATATACTGAGAATGAAAAATGAGCTACTAGTGCCAAAGTCTACATGCTCTGTGCAGAGTCCTGAAGGAGCAGAGGTTTTCCTCTGGATAATTACAAAATTCCCAGCTGCACAAGTGGTTTAATATGAGCAAGTATTCTGAAAGTCCTAAGAGTGCTGGTTAGTGCTTCAGAGTTCCCATAGTTGCAAGCAAGAGTCTTTAGAGAGCTCCTCAGTTTAACTTGAAGATGGAAAGAGATCTGTTGGTATGGCTGTAATTTCCCAGCTGCCTCTTTTCTCGCTATGGTTTAACATCTTTGTGCTGAAAATTGGGAAAAGGGCTGTTTCCTCTGACCATTTGTTTTCCTTCCCTTGTCTGTTCTGCTGTGTGGTTTAAAAAATGACAGACCAGTACGGGTGTGTGGGCTTGGGAAGAAGGGAGGGTGCGGGGGAGAAGAGGTGTAAGAAAAGTGTCTGCATCTCGTTCTGTTTGTGACCTTATTTGTTAGACAGCCTCTTCAGACTGAGAAGGAAGCTAATTTTTAAAAAAACAGTTCCTCTGCTGATGTCATTCCAGCAGAGGTGAAGGTGGCTGTACTGGGAGAAAAAGGAACCAAAGAGTTTGTAGCTGAGGGATGTCTGGTGTGATGTGTGAGCACATTCTTTTTACATTAAAAAAAGCTGGTTCTTCTTTTTTCCCTTATAAGTGACAGTTTAGTTACAGTATGAGGAATATAAGCTAAATATTTCATGATGGAAAAACTAAAGTATTTCTTCGCAGTGTCTACTTCTCAAAGACAGATGTAGTGAAAAAATAAACTCTGATTAGATGTTCAGAGCAGATGCAAAATTGGCAGTCCTTCCAGAGGCCAAAAGACAGGAGCATTTATTGAATAGTAACTGCAAAATATTAGGCATGTTTTCTTTGCAAATATCTTGCCCTGGAGGCCTGACAGCTTCTGTCGACTTCCCCACCATTTGGAGATGCTATTTTTAGTGTAACTGTTTTTCTCATTATTCATTGGCCGATGGCTATCAAAAGGCATTGTGAGAAGAGACGTGGTGTTGAAGGGTTTGTTTGTTTGGCTTTGGTATGGAGCCAGGAGATAACATTGTTGGCTTTCTTTTTTTTCTTTTTTTTTCTTTTTTTTTTTAAATTATTATTTGTTTTGACTTTTTAAGAATAGATTTCATATGTTAGCAATATAAGGGAAAGTGTGAGAGAAAACTGTTTCTCATATGCCTAAGGCAGTGGAAATATGGGAAAGGTGATATTCTTCCTGCTAGTGGTCATAAAAAATGAAAATTGAGGCTGAGGTTAGTTTGGACAAATATGAGGAATAGAATCATTGAGTCATTTAGGTTGGAGAAGTCCTATAAGATAATTGAGTCCAACCACTAACTCAGCACTGCCAAGTCCACCATTAAACTGTGTCCTGAAGTGCCACATCTACACATCTTTTAAATGTCTTCAGGGATGGTGACTCAACCACTTTCTTGGGCAGCCCATTCCAATGCTCAATAACCCCTTTGGTGAAGGATTTTCCTCATATCCTATGTTAACCTCCCTTGGCACAACTTGAGGCCATTTCCTCTTGTCCTGCTTGTTTGTTGGGAGAAGCTGACCCTCACCTTACTATAGTCTCCTTTCATGTAGCTATAGAGAGCAATAAGGTCCTCCTGAGCTTCCTTTCCTCCAGGTTAAACACCCCCGGCTCCCCCTGCTGCTCCCCATGAGACAGACTTGTGCTCCAGACCCTTCATCAGCTCCCTTGCCCTTTTCTGGACACTCTCCAGCACCTCAATGTCTTTCTTGTAATGAGGGGCCCAAAACTGAACACAGGATTCAAAGTGTGGCCCCCACCAGTCATGAGTACAGGGGTACAATCCCTTCCTTGGTGGCCACGCTGCTTTTGACAGAAGCCAGGATGCCTTCTTGGCCACCTGGGTACATGCTGGCTCATGTTCAGCCCCCTCAGGTCCTTTTCCACCACTGTCCCCAGGGGCCATTTTCCAGCCACTCTGCTCCAAGCCTGTCGCACTTCATGGAGCTGTTGTGACCCAAGTGCAGGAACTTTTCCTTGTTGAACCTCATACAGTTGGCCTCAGCCAGTTGTTCTATCGAGTTTGCTTGCTTCTGGAGGTGGCTGTTACAAGAATAGAGACAGGAGGGACAGAGGCCACTACTAAGGCTAGTGTTATATGAGTTTGAATCACTCAAGTCTTCAGGGCAGTGACAGCAGTGAAAATATGCTAGAAGTACCTCTTCAGGTTCTCTTGCTATATGAGGTCCTCAAGTTGAATTTGCAGAGAGAGGTATTATCTTTTCTTAGGAGAGTTGACGTGGGTTCCCTCCCTCTTTCCACTTACTTGTTTCTTTCATTACTCACCTTTCAGCACTGTCAGTTACTTGGGTGGTGTCCCCCACGCAGTAGCTTTTCATCTTTTGTCACTTCAAGACACCAGTGGAGTTTCGTGTAGCTGCTTGGGTATGCTCCAAGTAGAGAGGTAGTGTGGGGACAAAATTGCATGCTGTAAGTTGATGATCATATGGTGATACACACCCTTAAAGCTGATTAATAAGTGCTGCACCAAAATCTATACTTTACACTGAAACTACTGAGTAAGCAGCCACAGAGTGCAGAGACCTGTAGACCAGAAAATTTCAAGTGGAATAGTCCAAAATATTTTACCACTATGGATTAGTATTATGCAGGTTTTTTTCTCATTTTAAGTTACTCTTTTATTGGAAACTTCAGCTTAAACAGTTAAGCTTAGCAGAGGTAAATGCAGGAGATAGCTGAAAGTATTTGAACGAATGAACTCTTGCAACTGCTGTCAGCTGTGCCTGTAGCAAAGCCCTAAAGTAAAATGTAATGCCTTGTGTGAAGTCCCATAGGCTAAAAAGTCGATCTTGCCAGGTCTCTAGTAGCCCTGTTGGAAAGGTCAAATGGTTTGCATGTTAACTGGATATGAAAGAAGTTTGACTTATCCTGGGCTATATTAAGGAATGATCTAACACAGTATCTAGTTTTTTTCCCTGGTAAGTAATAGAACAATGTGAAGTACTTACCCTGGGAAGGCAACAGAAACTTTTATTTTGTGCTAATTATTTCATAGTTCTTTTGAAGACCTGACTAGTGATTTAGATGCTAAGCCTAAGTTAATGTAGTGTACATGAATTTCAGAAGGGTAAGATTCCCTGTTTGTTTGTAATTGGATTTTTTAGTTATTCTTGCATCCAAAATTTATTCAGGCTGTGGAGAAAATGATCAAAGTTTCTCTAAGTGTGATGCTATATTGGGAGCAATATAATTTGAGATTTTTAAAAAGGAATTCTGTAGAGCCAAGGCAAAATGCTGTAAATATAAAAAAATGCAGACATAAATAAAGGTGCATTTTTGTTATTAAAAAGATGATATTAGTTTGGTGCAAACCCTAGCTATACAGCTATAGAACACTTTGTTTGGAACCCTTGGAAAAGAAAAGCAGCTTTGCTGCGCGAAAGCTCCCTCTGCCAGGCAGAGCAGCTCAATCTCAAAGTTTATAGTGCATCTGCTATTAAAGATTTTTCTTTTTAATGTGCATCTTATACATAACAAGCCAGCTGTAGTTTTGAGTCCAGTGTTTTCTACCTCTTCTCTTTGTGGTTGTAGACTTTTCATGACATTGTGAAAAACATGGAGTGGCAGATTCATGGGATTGTTTGTCTTCAATTTGTATGTGTATCTGAGCAATACCTTCTATGCTGTTCTAATTTTCTTTACCTAATGCCTTTAAAAGGAGGGACAAAATCAAAGAAGAGCAAACAAAAAGATCAGGGAAGATTTATAAACCACAGAACTTGTGGACGTAGGGTTGGGCTTGCTTTTATTAGACTGATAGGGAAATGGAAGGCTTGTAAAGCTTTGAACATCAAAGACCTCTCGATAAAGTCATAAAATTACAGAAGGGGTCAGATTGGAAGGGACCATAGAGTGTCAGCTGGTCCAACCTCCCTGCTTAAGCAGGGTCATCCTGGAGCACATGGCAGAGGATTCTGTCTAGAGGGCTCTTGAATATCTCTAGTGAGGGACACTCCACAGCCTCTCTGGGCAACCTGTTCCAGTGCTCAGTCACCCACACAGTAGTGGAGTTCTTCCTCACATTCATGTGGAACTTCCTGTGCATCAGTTTCTGACATTGGTGAGGTCCCTTCTTCATTATCTCTACTTGAGGCTGTGTAGGCCCAGCTCCCTCAGCCTTTCCTGGTTAGAGAGATGCTCCTGCCCCTTAATCGTCTTTGTCACCCTCCACTGGACCTGCTCTAGGAACTCCATGTCTCTCTTGTCCTGAGGAGCCCAGAATCGGACACAGCGCTCCAGATGTGCCTCACCAGGACTGAGTAGAGGAACAGGATCACTCCCCTTGACCTGCTGTCCATGCTTTTACTAATGCAGTTCAGGGTTCTCTTGACCCTCTTGGTTCCCAGGGCACACTACTGGCTCATTGGTGCCTGCCATGACTCCCACGTCCTTCTCCACAGAACTTCTCTCCAGCAGATCAGCCCTCAGCCTGGGATTGTTGTTCCCCAGGTTCAGGACCCTGCACTTGCCTTTGTCAAATTTCAGATAGTTCTTCTGTTGGCTTTCTGCAGCTGCTCATCAAATCACAGTGTTTTGAATCTAGACCAAATGAGAGTGTTCTTTGCCCAGTGTCTAAGGTAATATGTTGGCAATCGTTTCAAAATGAAAAGGCACCCCCCAAAATATATATATATTCAGGATATATATTTAACTCTTGCAGGATGGTGCACTTGTTCTTTGTGAGGGGCTAGTCATCAGGGGCCACAATCAGCCTTGCAAAGGAAGCAGTAATGGTTGGAGAGCCCTACCTCCTACCTGGCTGCCTCAGTTCCTGTCTTCTTTAAATCCTTTCTTAATGCCGAGAGGTGTGAGGAAGGGCCCCCCTCCCCAAATATTGGGACTCTCAAAAGTGGGAATAAGCTCATGTAGTACCAACTGGTCCTCTTGGATGTGAATTGGCCCCCAGCCCTGTCAGCACCACTCACTGGCTGAAGAAGGTTGGCAGAAGAAAACCTGTGCTTGCATTTTCATGATGGAGCTTAAAGCCAACTCCACAGCTGAAACTCTTCCTCCATCAGTGCCCTAAGCAGGGACAGTAAGTGGGACTGGTGCAGCAGAGGTTCTCTTAGCCCAGCAGGCTTGGCCACGGGAACTGGGTCTGCTGGCACAGTGGTGGCAGATACCTGGGGACAGTACAGGCTAGAAGTGCGGAAGCCAGGCTTGCTAGGACGTGTCTGTCAGCGTACTAAGCTGTGAAAACTGCCACTGAATGCTTACTAAATAACAACTTCTGGCAGCTATGAATACATTTTATTCTCTCCACTTTCCAGCTGTCATATTTTGGCAGCTAGCTAGAATCAAAAGTCATTGTAGCTGCGGCTTACATGGATCTCCTTTGAGAGCCTAATTTGTCAATTAAATCAGTTTGGTATTGTGCGAATTGATTGTAATCCTGTAAATGCTAAGAACCCAGGCCTTGGCACTGGAAAAACACTCAAGGAAAAGTGCAATTGTGGGCATATAAGTTGTTTCCATAAGATGACTCTTGCATAAGGCTCAGCCTGTGTTGATGTACATCATGGCCCAGCACCCTGCAGTTTTGGTTCTTCAGCCTGTTGTTAACAGGAAGAAAGAAGCACAGACTTGCTTGGAGGAGACAACTGACCTTTCCCAGACAGCTTTCTACTTTGTCTCAAAGATGCATGAGCCAGTGATTGTTAGCCTTAGAGAACTGGCTAGCAGAGATGTTTGTATGGCATCCTCCAGAGAGCTCAAATAGAAACAGGCCTTTGACCAGTCAAACTCCATCAGTAAATCAAGTGCTTTAGTAGTGGTAACTCTTGCCCTGGAAATGTAGAGATGCTCCATCCCTTTCTCTCTTTGCAGTATGCAATTATTGCATAAGTTATAATTTTTAAGTGAGATCATTATCCTCAGAGCATGTCCTTTTTTGGGTAGTTTTAAAAAACTTCTGAACTGCTGGCTAAATAGTTGAGCTTATGAACAAAACACAGATGAGTGGATTTTTTTGACTGAAAGAATAAATTTTGTGTAAATGTCTAGAAATGAAATTCACTTTCAATGTGTAAACTTAAAGATGGTTTCCATGTGGTGTGCACTTAAAGCTTGGAGGCTTGAATTCTTGCACTATCTCTCTGGATATAAGTATCACCATCCCTCTTATGTCAGAGGGAATGTGATACTTGCTGGCCAGTGGAGTACCTCCTCTGTGCGTGTATTTTCTTCCATTGACACATTTCCACTTCAGCTTTAAAATGCAGAAACTGCTGATCATTGAAACATAAAATTACATTTATTTCTTTTGATACCTGAGCTGATGAAAACTGCTGCTGTTGCAGTTGACAGCTTAAATCAGTCCTGGATGGTGTGGAATGAAATAACTGGAAATTGCACACAGGAAACTCTGTTTACAGCAGTCAAAGGAAGGATTTAGGACAAATCGGTTGGTGTTGGTGCTTTACTTTGTACCCTCCTACCGCTGTGGAAGGTCAAACTGGTGGGGTGTTCTGCCACTGCTTCCTCCATGCAAGTGTAAGGCACACTTTTGGCATTGGGAGGGAGACAGATGGGTGCAAGAACAGGATTTTGGATGCCATAGTCATTGACGTCAACTGATTCCTGACCTCATCAACAGGATGGAGTGCCTCCAGTGCTTCTGCAAACTCTGAATGCCTCCCCTGTCACTCATTCACTCTGTGCTTTTTTTTTCCTTCTTAATTGCATGTCCTAATTTTCCCATTCCTGCTTTCTACATTCCATTTCAGAATTCCATTTCCTTAGCAAAGAACATATTCCCAGGGCACAAAATGAGGTTTTGTAGAGATTTTCCTGTCCCGCTTTGCCCTGATGATGATTATCTAATCAGCCTCTATCCTGCAGCAGGGACTTGTTCCCTTGAGAGAAATTTCTGTATGACTTGGAAGGGGGCTGGATATGGGAGATAAGGCCTCACAAGGGGGAATTCCTCATGAAGAATAATATTACCTGGAGTAAGGGGATAAAGATGAGCATAGTGGAATGTGTAACTGCTGTGCTTCTGGAGAAGCATACACTTGAGAGGGGTGGCACACAAATGGTTTAGACTTAAACGCAATGACATTTAAGCAATGTTAATGTCACTTCTGGGAAACATTGTGCATAACAATGGGCACTATGAATTAGGAAATAACCTCACTTCAGTATTTAAGATAGCTAACCACTCAAACTGAATTAGAGTGGGTTTTCTAGTGCCATTTTTTTCAGTTTCTGCTAAATAGGTTTGAGTCCTTTAGTTTGGTGCCTGTTTTATCAGAAAGAAGAAGGTAGCTTTGCAGGAACACAATTTGTACTGCCTTTAAGTTTTGTCCTTCCTTTTCTTAGCCTGAGGACCTGTGTCTTACTGCTGAAGTAAGTCTACCAGGAGTTTTTGCTCTTAGTTATCATTTAAGAGAAATGCTGTTCAGAAGCCATTATTACCTGTGGCGCTAACAGGTTTTAGGATTCATAAAGCAAATGAAGGGATAGGAATAAAGGAAGTAAGAACTAGGTACCAAAAAAATCACAAGCTAAAAAAACTTACAAAGCTAGTGAATATACAGTATGTTTATCAGAGAGCTCCAAGTGACAAATGATAAGAGCTTTGGACTCTGTAAAGCAGGTGGTATAAGTAGCTATAGGGATAGCTTGTCTCTGTTTTGAATTTCATTAGTACTGCATTTCAAGTCTGTAACCATCCTTTTCCTTCCCATTTTTCTGTACTGTGCCAGTCCTTGCCAGAGTGTAGTATGTCCTGGGTTTACTGTGCCCAGCACTGGGTTTCTGTTAAATCAGAAAAGCAGGACTGTAAATAGGCAGTTTATACTTCATTGGTGCAGTTACAGGAAATGCTTTGCCATCAAGAAATGAGCTGCTCTTTTATGAGCACTTGGGTACCCCTGGATTCCTGAATAAACACTGTCAGCAGCACGTACATGCTTTGTGTTTCCTGCCCGAAAAGTGCTGCTGGCTTCTAGGGGAAAATTCTGTAGCTGGTGTTAACATGTGAGGTGTAGAAATGGGTCTAGAGATGTCTTCTGGCTTCTAGTTTCCTGACAGATTCTTGACCTTCCTGGGTATGACTCAAGTATGTATTCCAGTTTTGTGCTGCCCAGTGTGTGTGGGGCTGTCTTTTATTAGAGCCTGCCAGAAGATCCTTTCTGTGCTCCCAACATCATGGCAGTGCTAGTGGCTTCCTTCCCTGAGCCACCTCAGGCCATTGTGATTCAGGAGAGCACAGGGGGTTTAGGTGTCATTTTCCTAGGAGGCTGTTACAATGTGGTATGGTTAAATGTCATAAAGAATGTAGCAGCTTCATTGGCTTGATCTCTGTTCATCAGTAAATGGAGTCTACATGCAAAATGTTGGTTAAAAAGCACACAGAAGATACCAGGTTGGCCATCCCCCCATCCCTTTTCCTCATACTGGGAGGAAGAGTAAAGGTTGTTGTTGAAAGGCTTGAATAAAATGGAGCCAAAATCTGTGTTGTCAGAGGGGCCTCACTGCAGAGCAACATATCTGAGGTTGTTTTGCCATTCATCCCGTAAGGAGGAGGAAGTGATATGCACCAGTAACCTCATCTGGATGTTAATCAGGACCACACGTAGCTGTCTTCAACCTCTTGCTGTCTTCCTGCATGTTGAAGAGATGTTCCTAAAACAGCCCTTTCAAAACCGCTGCAGTCAAGATTATAGAGGAAATCAGTTACTTTTGCAGCTGCTGTTCTTGAGTGTCAAATTAACTGTGAATTTTTGGAAGGGGAGCATTGCAGGGGGTTGCTTTTAAGCTCCCAGTCTTTTGTATTGATGTGCCTGTATCAAAATCTGACTTCAGTTTAAATCATTGAAATAATCCTTTGGTCTTGCACTGCAGATTTAAGAAAAGTAAGTTGGAAAACCCAGCAAAACCTCAGAGTGTATCTTGGCAATAAAACTGTGAGATTAAAAAACACTACTTATTTCTAGGGCCTGACTCATGGTTTTTGAATGTGTGAGGGTGGCAGCGCTGGCTGGTCAAGTAGCATTATAAATATTTCAGGACTTTTGGGCACAGACCTGTGCCAAATACTTTTCTCATGTTTGGTTTTTTTTCCTAATTCCCGAAGCAAATTTTTGCAGATCTCTTATAATCTGGGTTTTGTGTGTAATTAAACAGAAAACATGTCAAATCTCCAAACTTCGGAAAATGATGTATCAAATTCAAGTATTTAAATCAATTACATAGTGGCGCAAATGTTGACTGTCTACAAGCTGTTTTATTGGGACATAATAAAACACCAGTTTTATTATGTATGCGGTTTCATGTATATGTGGTAGAGGAAAGTGAATTATGGAACAGCTGGCTTGCTAGAGATCTTCAGAACTAAACAGTACATGGCCTGTGTGGTAGAATTTTACCATGTTATGAAAATAAATTGGGCAAATTGGCTGATTATTAATGGTGGCTGCAGCTTCTGGTGTCAGCATTTGCAAAGCAAAAGTAGTGGTAGTGTGTAGAATAATTTAATAAGTCTTCCTGCCTTCCAGGAAGCCCATGGTGCCCCAAAACTCTTTCAGCCAAGTTCTAAATGAATTATACTCTGACAGATTGTGCTCTGGGGGAAGTATATTTCTATTAGTTTTTACAAGGCATTGCAAGTTGCAGCAGGCCCGGAATGTTAAAAGATGGAGAAGGCTTTCAGTGGACATGTGTGGGAATTTCTTGCTGAGGACTTCATTGAACACCGGGTTGTGGGGTGCCGCAAGTGGAGAGGCAGCATATCCCCCACCATGCCATGGAATCACTTCTGGCAGTGTGGGGAGGAGTGGGCAGTGGAAGGATTGGTCTCATGAATTTCTTGGGTGTGACTTCCCAGGAACACTGAGCAAGGTCTCTCCAAACTTTAAAATGAGAACTGAGCTGGTAATTGCTTTTCTCCTAGTGCTGAATGTGCAAATATGAACAAGCTGTTTGGTGCAGTACTGAAATAATGAGGTTGAGAGCAGTGTGTGGAGGGTCTCTTCTGCTTGCAGTATTCCAGATGAAAAAGACAGATGAATACACACACTTATTTCTGTAATTTGTCTGTCAGAAGCATGTTGAGTCCAAACTTCCATGCTATGCGGACAGGCCCTTTAACGAAGAAAGTTCTGAGCTTTCTTTGTCTTTCACGGATTCAGAGTCACAGGTTGGGTCAGGTTGGAATTGACCACAGTGGGTCACCTGGTCCAACCTCCCTGCTCAAGCAGTTTTAGAGCACATGGCACAGGATTGCATCCTGTTCTTGAATATCTGCAGTGAGAGAGACTCCGCACCCTCTCTGGGCAACCTCCAGTGCTCAGTCACCTGCGCAGTAAAAAAGTTCTTACTCATATTCAGGAGTTAGAACCTCCTGTGCATGAGTGTCTGCCTGTTGCTTCTTGTCCAATAGGTTGGCACCACTGGGAAGAGTCTGGCTCTATCCTCTTAGCACTCCCCTTTTAAATACTTGTATGAATTGATGGGGTCGCCTCTCCAGGGGCAGCTTTACCTGTTTCTTCTGATTTGGGGGAGACGAAATTTTGCTGGTGGAAATTCTGTATTACTCCACAAAGCTTCTTTGCTTGTTGTGTTTGCTGCTCTTCTAACAAATACGTGTCATGTGGGGGAAGTCCTTGTAAACAGGCGATAAAGCATGGCAGGCAAGATTGTGAGGGAATGTTGGAATAAGTAGATAGTGGTTAATAGTAACCTGAATCTTTCTTGAAGGTATGTAGGAAATACAGTGCTTGATTTATAAATTTGTAATACTTTTCAAATGCGCAACAACATAAAGATGTTGGAAGTAGGTATGGAAAAGGTCTAGATGATGTTGCATACTTATCTGGGCTGAGCCCAGTCATTGTAAGCTGTGGGGATTGTAATGTATGTAAACTCTCATGACTTCTCCTTTTGCAGAGAAAAATGTTGCTTACAATATGCGCCTTTTGTCTCCATATGCTATTGTTTAAAATAAGTAACTGAGAGCAGAATGTAACAAATGTGTAAGCAAAGTACTCTATGCAGTTATTGCAGGGCATAATTTCAGTGCATTTACTTTGAAGCTGGATTTCAGTGCATGATGGGGCTCTGTATTGTAAGTTAGGCTAGCTCTTGAATTTTTAACTAACACACTGTGGGGAAAAAATTGAATTGGTACAATCCCCTTAAGAGAAACTCTAGCCTCAATATTTTTTCCTTTCTTTATTTTGTTCACTCTTGATATAGAGGAATATGACAGCTGGCACGATGCCTCCTTTTTGAATTGTGCCATTTAGCATTTTTGGCAGCTGCATATGTGTGGAAAGCTGTATAGTGACCAGTCTGTTTCTCATACCTTTTGTAGTCTGTTTTTCATCAGATAGAAAAATGTTAATACCCCCTAAACTTTTCTCCTTTGGCTCACCCATACAGTAATTTACTTGAGCATTTCCTGTATGTTGTCTCTGGGTATGGAGCTCATGCTTTCCACCTCTGCTGCATTACAGATCTCCACCAGCGTGGTGCCTCAGGCTTCTTGGGGTACTTCCTAGGACAGTCCAGACTTGCATATTGCAGCAAATTTGCAACATGCAAACTTGTGGAAGGGAATTTATTCTAGTCTGAAATGAAACTTGAAAAAAAAAATCAGACTCATGGAATGGGTTGGATTGGAAGGGACCTTAAAGATCATTTAGTTCCAGTGCTCCTGCCCTGGGCAGTGCTACCTTTTGAGAGACCAGCCTGCTGAGAGCTCCATCCAGCATGGCCTTGGATGGATGGGGGGGCCGATCTCCAAGGATGGGGCACTCCCAACTTCTCTGGGCAACTTGTTCCAGTGTCTTGTCACAGTGAAGGCTTTCTTCCTGGTATCTAATCTAAATATAGCCTCTTCAATTGTAAATGCTTCACTTTATGTATTTGTTGGAATACTGTTGGTATTTCCTGTATATCGTAGCAAAGTTTCATAAATTATCTTGCCAAACAGAAATCTGCCTACAAAGAGTTACTTCTTAGAAAAGAAAAGCTTAGACAATTTTTTCCACGTGTTAAAATGTATTTTGGTACTGGTAAATTAATATTTTCATAAGTGATGAATAGAACCTTGGTTTTCAAGAGAATTTTCCTTGCTTCTATTAATGCAGTTTGGCTTTGGAAACTTACAAACAAGTGAAGAATATGGCACAGAGTTAATTTGGCTGTTGAGTGAATATTTTACGTTTCTTCAGGGTGCATGAAAAATTTCGTGTTGTTTGTGAGCAAATTCCATTCAACTCTGCCCGCTGTGCTTTAGTATATAAGCAGATGCTAAAATTTGGACACTAAAACATCTGGGTATTGGGATTCATATCACTGGTCTGGAGTGGTCATCTGCTGCCAGCACTCTCCATAATCATCTTGCCTTCTATCACTTTTCCTCTCCAGCGGTTTTTTTTTTTTTTTTTTTCTTTTTTTCCTATATAGCAAAGCTGAAATAAGAAGGTGGTATTTTCTTTGCAACTATGCCTTGCTCTTGCATTTCACTGCTGGTCTTGAATGCTGCTGAAACTCTGATTTGTTTTTCTTTTCCAATTCTTCTAAGACTTGTGCCTCTCTTGAGAACTCAAGTATTTTTGCACTGGGAAAAAAACCCCCAAAAATCTCAGATTATTTGAGATAGGCTACCAAAAAAAATTGCAGGAATCAAAACACAAATAGTCACACCCTTTAGGGGAGGATGAGATGATATCTCTCAACAAGCTCTTCCTCATCAGCAGTTATTGAGAAATTTACTTTGGTGCTCCTTAGAAAATATTTTGAGTTATTAATGAACTTGGAAACTTGATTTAATGTGTTATTTTCTTCAGTCAAGAATGTCTCAAAGTTCTTGAAAAGCCAGTTTTTTAAATTGTTGCAAGGATTAAACAGACTCATGTTGACATAAATAGGCTTTCATGTTTATTAGTTTTTAGTGTAGACAAAAAAGGGTATGTATATGTCTCTCTGCCTGCTTTATTTTAGTGCTGCAGAACGGTGAGGAGGGAGATTGTTGCAACACTAAGTTTTTTGTTCAAAGTACAATCTGATCTGCTGCCAGCAGGCACTGGAAAGCTGTTGTGCCAGGCCCAGCTTTTTATTGATGCATACCAGCCCTGACACAGAGGTGGTAACAAATACCTGCAGGGGTCATGCCTTTAAACATTTTTCAGCACAGCCCTCTTACCAAAATCTTCAGGATCTGTATGTATTTATACATTATAGCTGAGTGTTGCAGTTCAGTTTGGGATAGATCCAGTGTCTGCAAACACCCACTACAACTCTCCATCCAGGATTAGAAACTGGCTCCCATGAAAAGCAGGATCTGCACTGGCACTTTCTGGGCAAGGTGTGGCTTGGGCTGTGTCCCGTAGGGCAGCTTCATACATGCAATAATTTGCTGTGGCCTGACCGTTCTCCTACTTGGCAGCACTGCATAAAAGAGCCCCCAAAAACAAAAACAAAACAAAACAAACCCCAGACGATTGCTAAATTGTGCCTGAATTTGCAGTGAAAACCAGCCTAATCTGTGTGTTTTCAAGCCCTGTCCCTCGCTGCAGTCACAAACAAGAAGGGATGAATTTCACTGTCAAGAGAGACAGGTGGCAAAGGTCGCAAATCCTTGTTTGTTGCATTTCACAAACCTGCTGGAAGCACGGTGTTTGTTCCTCACCCTGTGAAGGAGCAGAGGTTTGAAATGTTTCAGTGCTTTGTTCCGTTTTTGCCTTGCCCTTTATCGGGAGGTATGTGTGCAGGTAATGCCGCAGCTATGGCACAGGCTGTCCCCGTCCCGCCTGGCCGGTGTCCCGGTGTGTGCTGCTGCGGGCGCGGCACAGCCGCTCGCCCTGCCCTGCCCCTGCCCCTGCCGACCTCTTGCACTTTCTTGTATTGCTGGCTGAGCCTTGACCTGGGAAACACCCAGGCCCTTCATTTTTTGCTAGGTATACTTCAAGTGGATTATTCTGAATGCTTTTCTTATTTCTGCACTAAAATGAGGCCTTTGTTCATACTTGAACAGTGAAGACTGGAGTTGTAAATCAAATCAGGAGACCATAGATCATACTTAAACTCAGTTGCAAACTCAGCTTATCTCTGTTCAATGTGAGACCCTTTTCCAAGAACCTGTGGCATTTTTTTCACTGCCTTTGGTATACTGCTGCACACCTGGATTTGGCAGAAGCGCTAACTGTTTCCTGTAATTCTTAAAACCCTAAAGCTGTGGCACTGCTGTGCTTCACCAGAGAACTGGAGATGAAGCCAAAGGTTCATTATAAAGCATAGCTGTAACACAATCTATAGCAGAATATTAAAGTGACGTGCTGGCTGGATGTGCCGTGGTTTTAAATAACTTGCATTCGTGTCCCCCGAGTACCAGATGAAAGTTTAGACCCTTGCTGGGCAGCCCACACCACACTTGGAGTACACTGTTCAACACGTAGGCTCTGGGGCACCAGTGTCTGTTTTGGAGACTTTTCTCTGTCGTTTGCTCTTTCATTTCTTTTTTAACCAGACCTGGGGGGTGGTGTTTTGTTTGGGTTTTTGTTTTGTTGTTTGTTTGGGTTTTTTTTAGGGGTGGGGGATATTTTGGATTGGGTTTTTTGTTGCTTTCTTAATTTTGAAACCAAATTAAACTCGCAGCTCTGAAGACAAAGCTCTCGCTTCGTAAATTATATCTGTCTGGAGATAAATGGCCGTGAGCCATTTAATTCCTGTTCCTTACCACCCTCATGCCTTTAGTACCACTAAATTAGGATGAAGTGATTTTATTTTTACTTCTAGGTGGTATGTATGAGGGAAACAGCATTTGACCAAGATTTGATTTTTGGGCAACTGTGCTAAAATGTGTTAATTGGACCCTATTTAAAATTTGTAAATACTGTTTAGAAATATTTAATCGTGCAGAACTAAACCATCTGTCATTCCATCAATGGATCAAAAAGATCATGTTTGTTGGAAAAAGAAATAGAAAAGATAGGGTTGGTGGGCTCTGTGACTTGTACTAATTTCCTCATGCCGTGTTTCCCAGAAACTTAGAGGAGCTTGCCTGGAATTGCCTTTGCAGTGATGTGTATTTATGTGGTTTACACCGTGACTAAAATTTTTTTTCCAGTCTTGGGGTGTTTCCTCTGGCATTACAAGTTTGGGCTTTATGGTTTGAGAGCTCCTCAGCTCCATCCCCAGCAACCTTGAGTAGGAAGGCACAGCCTGAAGCACTGACATAGGTCTGTATTGCTTCAATCCTGTTATTCCCCTGACCACATGTACTGCCCCCAGCCCCTGCCTGTGCTACCACCACTGCTCATCCATTCACGTCGTATGCTAAAAGAGCACAGAAATAGACTTTGTTTTCATTTTTCGTGGGTAATTACATCAGCTTTTCAATTAGGGATACATGCTCCTTAAAATTTGGTTTTCAGGGGAACTACTTGTAACTGCAAGGCATTATGTTATTGAAGTGTCATGTTTAATATAAATTGGATATAAATTGGAAGTTAGAGTACATTCTTCTTTCCTTTGGGGGAGGTTTGTGTAATCCTTCCCCAGGGGCGTGAGAGTTTCCCTACCTGTGCCGAGAAATTAACCATCACTTGTTGCTGACCTGGGTTAGATTAGGTGGTACACAGGGAGCTGCTACACAGTGAATGCATATCTGATAGTAATGGTTCACTACACCAATTATTTACTTCAGATACTTTCCTTTCCTGTATCTTTTGCATACCTTTTTGTATGCAGGGCTTTGTGTTGCTGTCTCTCCTCTGGGCTGTAATGAGCACACTTTGATGTGTTTGAATGTGACAGATGATTTTGTTTTTCATCGGATTGTGCTTGATCACTGTTGTTCCAACCTGCCTCTTCTGCTGCTAAGTTGCTACGTCTGCCTTGTACTCCTTAGGATGATGAAAACCAGCCTGCTTGTGTCTTCTCTGCAAAAGGAGGAGGAATGATAACTATTTTATGTTCAGTGAGTGCTGTGGTTAGTGTTTAGGAAGTGCATGTGATTGATGTTAACAGACAAGCAGGGAGGTCTGGTGTAACCTCAGGCAGGTTAATCACTCTACACGCTGACATTTGAATGCAACCTTCAGGAATTTTAGCTGTCTGGTTGGCATTTCTTTTATTTTTTGTTTGTATTCGTAGCTTGCACTAGCCTCGAAGAAGAAAGAAAGATGATGTTCTGCTTTAAGTTTTGTTTATGCAGAAAAGTTGTTTTTTCCCCCCTCCTCAATTTAATAGGAATGTGGAAGAAACTGTGCCTCTGGCCTGGTACACATCTTGTGCTGCTGTCATTTTTATTTGAGTTTTATATGCTTTCAGTTGTCAAAGGCTTGAGCTTCCTCCTTCCAGTTAAGTGCAGTGGGTTGAAGGAATGAACTGGTTTTGCTTGGGCATCTGGAGGGCTCGGAATTCAATTTCTTCAGCAGTTGATTTAGTCTTAATCATACTCTTTAATGTGAGTCTTGGCTGCAAAATGTAGTGCTGCCAGTGCTGGTCCTTCCCTTGGCATATTTAGTTTGTTTAGTTAATGACACAAGCACTTCAGAAGCAATGAAACACTGAGTGAAATTCATGTCAGTAAGAAGCTCCCATAAATAGGAAACAGGTCCTCTGGGCGCTCTGGGGTGGCAAAATATCCAGAGACACTGAGAGTGGCTGGGCTCTTGGCTTCCAAAGGAGGGCCTGTCCCCTTGGAATGGATGTTCTCCTGGGGGTGCCGACCATGTCTTGGACCTAGTGGGATGATCGCCTGGGACAGAGACCTTGGAGTCACCAGGTGACTGGTCCTAGTGTGAGATAGGAATTGTTTATGTGACTCTGATTCAAGGTGCAGTTGGCTGGTAACTCTGTCAGGCTTACAATTATCCTTTTGTTGCTGCATAAGTAACTCCTTGTGTTAGCAGTAGTAGTGGAGCACACGGACAAGAGAGGGTGGAACTGACCCTGTTACTGCTGCTGAAGTCAATTAGCATCCCAGTAGGAGTGCCCAAGTGCCCATATCCATATCCATCATCCTGTGTTCATTCCTTCATTTGGAAACACTTGCAAGACACTGATTTCCCCCCTTCGCCTACCCGCAAATCCTGGTTTGGATGCTACTATTTCCCAGGCTTTGGGAACGTGTGTGACAACATGCTGCACGCAGTGTGTGGCCCTGGAGGAGAGCATGTTGACTTCTCCTTTATTGGTGGGAACACTGAGTCTTTTGTATTGAACTCCTTAGGAGTGCAGTTGTTAAAGCAGTCCCTGTGCCACAGTAGGGGTGTGACGTAAAAGGATTTTGGGGAGGTCTTGCACTGGGGAGAGGGTTAAGTATAAGATGGATTGGTTAGTATCAGATTTGTAAGGGGATGTTGTTACCATTGCTATTATCTGGCCCAAACCTTGCATCACCTAGACCTCTCTGCAAAAATCTGCAGTTTGGCACCACGGTCTCATCCGGGGTGCCCAGGCACACACCCTCCATATTTCTGTATTGACTTACTTCCTCAGTTCATTTCATTGGAACAGATGGCAAGTTGCATGAATTTTTCTTGTGGTAAGGGAATGAATGCTGTATTCCAGCTACAAATGCTCTGTCAGTTCATGCTCATGAGTAAGATATATATTGTAAGAAGGAACTTAAGTGTCTCGATTTGACCTAATTGCCCTGTCAGGTCACAGATGTCCGTATGTGTATGGACAAGAAAACCTACAAAGCTACACTAACCTGCTGTTCCCTTGACCTCATTTATAAATGAGCATATTTCTGAGAAGATGTTTACTTCCAAGGTCCCCAACTTTATTCCTGTTTCTGCTTTTGTTGTGCTTATTGTTCCCTCTTGTTAGCGTGGTTTGGCTTTTGTTCTTCATCTCTATACTCAAAAAGCACTGCAAAACCTCACTTTAGAGAGGCTGTATTGTATCAAAGGTGAAGTATTGGTCCTGTTGAACTTCTAAATACTAACTTTGTTAGTGTGTTATTCATTTTGGGTTAAGAAAAGGTTGTTCAAGATGTTCATCCCTTCCTTCAGTTCTCATGTTTACATGGCTGTTGAGTTGGTGGCTTGTAGCAGAGGGTATGGAGGTCAGAATACTATGGTGTGCAAAAAGTTATTATTGCCCTCTCCAACTAGTGATCAAGAGGTTAGAGGACAATCTTATTGGAAAGCTGGAGGGAAAAAAATTATGTTGCAAGCCTTTCTTTTACAGTATTTGTTTCTCACTGTAACCAACTGCAAGACTCCTGCTGAAAGTAATGCAAGTTTAGCTTGCATGTGTTTGTTCCAGGTCAGCTTGAATTGCTTTATGTGAGTGAAACAAAACTTTGAAGTGAGAATTTAAGCATATTAAAATAATTTCAGTATCAAATTCAAGTAGGGATAGGTCTTACATTTTTTGTAGCCATGTTGGTGCTAATTATTCAAAATTCTGATCACAGTGTCCTCTTGTTTTTATTTAAGGTATGAAAATCCTTTATTTTCGGCATGCCTAAACATATTTTCGTTGCTATAATTGTGCTAAGTTGCCGCTTAAATCTGGCAGCTTAGAAGACAGGGAAAACACCCTATGCTCCCTGGAAAATCAAACCTTTTTGTGGATTAGTGGTGCAGGCTGTAACTGAACACTAGCAAGAAGCATGACATTCTGGAAGAGCCACTCAGGGACCTGTGCTGTAAGTCTAGGACCTCTCTCTGGTAAATTGCGTAATTTTAGGATATCTGTTGCCTTCTGATAGGTGTCCAGAGAGGAATGCCTGAAGCTGTTAATTTCAAGAAAGATGTGCTGGATGGCTGTGTGAAGAGCTCAGATCCTTCAGTGGCATTTTTATTGTTGCGTTGAACATTTCCTTTTAGAAAAAGGTTGGTTAAAAAATGATGTATTTATGAGGAGAAAGCTTTCCTCTAGAATTGGTTGGTTAAATAGGTGGGAAATATGCAAACAGTGAGTTTTCAGAACAGGCTGATGTGAATCCTTGATGTCACCAGCTCATATGACATGAGAACATTGCTCACCAAAGGTCACTGACTGCATGTTAAGTCTCACTTTCTGCTTCCATGTGTGTTGTTATTCCTGCCTTCCACCTGCAGAAGCAGGACTAGAGATGCTATTGCTGTTTGGTGATTGATAAAGCGTGCCTTTAGTCATGGTCTTGGGTGGGAAGCCATTGGACCCTTCTGGTTCTGGTGGTCAGCCTGAGTCTGTGATGGCCTCAGAATAACCCATCTTACCCTGCCTGATGTTTGGGGAGACAGCGAACAGGCAGGACTATGGTTTTTCTGCTTTTTTGAAATGTTCCCATAAACTAGAGGTGGAGCCTCGGTGATTTTGGAAACTGTCTGCATTCCCTGTTTCTCCTCTATATATGGGGGTGGTTTTGCTTGGTTGGGTTCTTTTCCCCCCAACCCAAGTTTTGCAGCTGGAAGTTGATTTCTTTTGTCTTGAGGAGCTGTTTTGCAAACATTAATGCACAGCTGCTCAAGGCTTATGTCTCATTGAAGTGGGTTATGTGCTGGTGTGTGTTAAATTGTGTGTTTGAATGTTTGTCACAGCTGATGGATGCATCCTGCTGTGGGGAAGGAGGACAGCAGCAGTTCCAGCTGGGGTGAACCTCCAAGCAGGAAGCTGCATGAAAGCAGAGTAGCCCTGCCAGGACAGTTCTCTTGCCCTGCTTTCAACTTTCTTGGATATTCCCACTTGCTGTTTTTAGTTGGTAGGTGAAGAGATTTTCACTGCTTTAGAGAGGCATAATTTTTCTTGGATTTGGACTGATGTGGGGAATCTCTTTTGAGGATAAGCCTTCAGCAGTGGACATCCAATATGATTTATTCTGAATATTTTTTCGTTTTGAAATTGTCTTTCTTCTGCCAACGGATATGTTGTCACTCACACTACCAGCTTTCACCAGAGCCTTACTCATGAGTGGCCTACACAGACTTGAGGTATACAAAATTGAGTAACAATCAGGGCAGTAGGGCAAGACAAAAAAAGCAAATCATCATGGCTGTAACCAAAATATTGGTCCAAAACAGCAATATTTATAAGGACCAGAAACTTTGCTCTTCATTTTGTATAGTTGTTGCTGAATTCAAGAAAAGCAAGATGAATACAAAACCATTGTTATTTTTTATTAATAAAACTCTTCTGAAGTCTTATTTGCAGCAATTCTTTAAGTAATATTCACTTTTAGAAATTACTTGAAATCTAGCAGGAGTCTTCCTACAGTAAAAGATGTTGTTGCTGTTGTATAGTTAGTGGAAAAAACTGAAATTACATGCCTGAAAAGTTTCATGGACTTAACATGTCAGCTGTATGATCATGTTTTTCAAAAGCCTTCTGCTTGTATGTTGGTCAGGCTTTTACTCTTTAGCTTTGAAGGCATTCAAGAGGCTGTATCTAGATCTCAGAAGTTGAGAAGAGTTTAAATCACATGGAAACCTGTGACTCATGTGTTGAAGGATCAATATTTTGGACAATTGTCAGCAATAACAGTAACATAAAACATCCCCCCAAACAAACAAAAAAAAAACCCACACCAAAAAAATCCACAAAACAACCAACAAATCAAAGAAAAAAACCCAAACCCACTAAACAAAAATAGCAGAAAAACCCCAAACCTGCAGGCTTTACATACCGTCTGTCTTGGATCAAGTTGGACAAATGAATGCATATTGTGTTTTGTTGTTTTACTTGGAATGGTTTCCTAGCTTTGCCTGTAACCACCAGTGTATGCAGGACTTTTTTTTCAGAATGCTAGAGCAGTCTTGGTTTTAGTACCGAAATTTAAGACTCTAAATGATTTAAATGTTTGTTTCCTTACATGTGACAATTTTTGTTGTAAACTCTGCTTTGGATCGGGAGCTTTTTTTTTTTTTCCCTCTGTGTCTTAACTTTGAAATGTCCTGATTTTAGTTTGGTAGTAGGGCCACATACATACAAATGGAGGGGAGGGAAAAAAAGAAAGTGGGAAAAAAAAAAAAGAAAGGAAATATACCAGAGAGCTGTCGTGGCTAACAGGCTTAAGCTTACAGGATTCCTCTGCAAGCCCAGACTTCTAATGGCCGGACACATTCCACTGCAGAATGTCATGCTGAGAGCAACTGGTAGACTGTTGCAGGAAGTAAATTTGAAGGGTTGAGTTTTCTTCATTGTTTTTTCAGAGCTATTTAATAACCAGCTTTATTCATTGTTTAGCTGTGTGTGTAACTTTCAGATCTCCAGATGTCCAAGGAAGAAAAAAACATGTAGCATAACTCAGACTTTAGGTTACTATAATTAGTTACAGTGCAACTCTCAGCAGCAAAACTCAGAAGATGGTTAAAATATAGCAGCAAGAAATTTTGTCAAAGTTCTCAGCTGCAACAAGTACCCAAGCATTTTCCTCTGTGGAGCTTTAGTTAAGGAGGTTTTGCATGGGTTTATGTTTAGTCTTGCTTATCTGTAATGCATTTGGCAATTGAATGGTAAGGAGAATATACTTAACGAGAGGGTCTTCATTTTGCAGTCAGAAAATCTGTCCTGAATAACTCCCTGTTTGCTCTGGACAACTGCTTTTTGTTGTACTCTGCCTAAAAAACACTGATAGTTTTCATGTGGTCTTCTCACACAGGTCTCTAGCATAGAGAACAAATACATTTTTATTTCTATAGAGGTGTGTGTAAAAATAAATATTTATACACAAATATTTTCTTAAAGAATATATATGTATACCACTGTCTATAGTAACATATCCAGTGTTTTACATCCATAAAAAATGTATACACAAAACCCCCACACCTGGAACTGTATTAAAAAATCACATAAAAGTAATGTTTAAAGTCAAGCAAACTAAAACAGTGTATTGCATGTGTGTGTACATATATATGTAAGTAATTTCAAAATGGAAAATTAATTTGAAATTATATGTTCTCATGAGCTTTATTAGCTTATGATAAAGATTTGTGTGTCAGCTAAAAACAGCTGTATGAATTTATTAAATAATATGCAACTGCTTTAAAATGTGTTTCTTGTTTTCTGTGGGCTTTTTATTGGACTCTTTTTCTGCAATATTTCATACTTGGGGTTTTAGCCAGTATGTGACTGGCTTAAAGCAAATGACTGCTATAATATTCCCTTGATGTATAAAAGGCAGGATACCCACAAGGACTTAATAATGTCTCCTATTTTTGTTTCATTTCTTTGTGCTAGAAATTTGCATTCGACTAATCCTAAGGAGTTCTCTCTCCTTTGCATGAAGGGCACATACATATAGAACTGTGCTTTCATTAAGGTTTTGGCACTGTCAGCATATTAGCCATGGTTGATTCATCTGTTACTTTCCATGCACTTTAGGGCATGCTTATATGTCTGAAATGAGTTGTCATCTTTCACATGTTTAAGATTGCCTTTTTCTTCCATGTTACCAAAGGGAGGTGCCATAAGCCTTAGTGCCTTTATACTTGAAATATGAAGCCCCTATTGATGTAGCATGGAGGAGTTTCTGCACTGTGATGCATTTCTTCTGCTTTTCCTCTGTGGGTGCTGAGCTGCATGCTCAACAGAGAGCTGGCACAAGTGCTGCTCAGTCTCCAGCCTCTTCTGCTAGTACTGTGGGTATAGTGACTCTCATTGGTGGGCTTGGGTTTCACCTCAAAATGGACTTGTACAGTTTTTGCAGAGTGACACTTTGGGATGGCATTCAGATGAGTTGTCCTCTCTGGACAGATGATTTGTGCCAATAACCAATTCTTGCAGTGTCTGAAGTTGCCTCCGTCTTCTCCTTACTTACATGATGCAGCTTGACATTATCTCAGTTCTTTGAAGCAAGCAGGTTGTCTTCTGCTTTTTTATGCATGCCCGGATTCTGGATAGGGGAAAGTGAAGCAGTGGCTGGTGTATCATGAGGGATTCGATTTGTAGTAGCATTTTCTTGCCACTGGCTATTACTTTTTGTCAGATCAGTTTTTGGTTCACACTCCTTACTTCATTCTCTGCTTTGCTTTCATCTGTAGAATTGCTTCATTAGTTGCGTTTCCTTCTCACTGCTGCCATATACAAGGCTCTTGGTCCTGGGAGAGGTACTGAAAAGAAAAAATGAATGTATCTTTAAATTGCACAGTATAATGTATTGTGCTATTTGTACTTCTAAATCGGATGTTCTGGCAAGCATGGGGTGATTGCATCACATTTGATGCAGAAAAGGTATATCCCATTCAGAGGAGCTAAATCATAACTATGAAAACCTTATGAAAACAAGATGACACATATTTGGCTACTAAGATTACTAAGGAGGTGGATGTTCAGTTAGTTGAACTAATTTTATCATCTGTAAAAGAATAAACATAACACTGTCTGGGAAGGGAGGACATAGACCATTTTATGCTCTGCAGACACTGTCATATGTATGGCCTTTGTAGGATGGAATTAATTTCTTCAGAAGTAGTTGAGCTCAGTCCCTTTTGTCACTTCACACTTAAGCTCTATTAGAGAAAACTAATGCTGATTTGCTTTGTGTTTGTTTGGGATGTTGGCTTCAGCAATATAACTTAGTAAGTTTCCAAACTGTTTGCTCCAAATGAGAGAGGCTTGAAGCTTCTGTTCTGATACAAATCAAGTGGCTCCTAAGGTGTTGCCTGTTCAACAGTCCCAAGAAATCATGTGCTTTTAGCTGTGGAGTTAATTTGTGCTGGCTGTCCAAAAAATGCCCCAAACCCCAAAAAACTAACCACTACTGGAGGAGTGATGTGCAGCCCCCAAAAGCAAAAGCAGCCGTACAAATTTTGTGTTTTATTTCTAGCTACATTTTCGTTCCATTTTTTTCTGTCTCTCTGAGAAATTAAGTAGGCAGTATTTTTTATCCACTGGCATATGGTTTCCCAGGGAGGAACCTGGATCAGTTCTGTAAACTCTCTGAACAGAAGAATAATTGTCTGAGAGAAGACAGCCAGTTAAAATAAATAGAGCTCTTAAGGCATGCTGGCAGCATGAGAACACAACTGAACTCCTTGAGAGAGAACGCTTAGTGAAAGCTAAGCGTTCTCTCAAGGATGATAGGGCCTTAATATCTTCAGACATTCAGGCACATGACTGTAAATTGTTTTCCATCACTCAAGTGTTTCAAAAGTATTTTTCAAAAGTTTTTTTGGAATTACCCATGTTCTTCCTGCAAATATGATTATAGTCACAATGTCTGAATTATTTTGCCTTAGTCCTTTTGATAGCTTGTTTTTTGGCATTGTGACGTTATTTCTTCTCCAAATCAGATCATTAGTTGTATCATGTTATTCAAGAAGTTATTGCCCCTCCTATCTTCGTGGCAATCTTCTTTTTTTCATGTCTTTGTTCTCCTGAATGCTTTTAGAGGCTTGGAAAAACAAGATCGGATGCTTAGTCTTGTTACATACCAATAGAGCTACACTTGAATAGAATAGTTTCTTTATTCCTCTTTGATATGAGTGTGACTTTTCACTCATTTTAATAATCCTTTGAATTCCAGTACTTGTTTTCACATTAACATGTGTGTTATACCTGGATAAAATGTTTAAGCTACATGCTAAATACATGAATTGTACCAGAATTTATTGCTGTTTATGTAATTAGCTACTTCCTTTTCACACCAGCAAGGTCACAACCAGGGATTGTACTTTCTAACAATTGCTACCGGACTTGCAGTAATCATGGGAGAGTGGCATTCTGTCAAAAATTAAAGCTGAAGGCACCTTTTCTGAAATTGTTTTTCCTTCCTTACATCCTGCAGCAGTTGGATTGTTGTAAGGGAAGGTAGCAAAGGTTCTTGCTCACAGAAGAGCTGAGCTGCAAGGAAACCATGATCAGTCAAGCCATGACAAGTGGGAGATGGCACCAGTTAATAATCCTCCTGGCACTGGCATGTGGAAACTGTTCCTGCTATTAGCAACCTGTTCTGGGACAAGAGAGGGAAGCTAGGAGCTGCTGCTGGCGTTCAAGTTCATTTGTGTGGTGTTAGGTGATTATAAAATATAAGAGCACATATTCAAAAGGCCTTTACATGGTGCAGCTATTCTGCTTTATAAACCTAATGTATATTTTTGGATCCTTTTCTGCATCAACCCAATTGTGTGTAAGAATGATTTAAGCTATGTGGTGCCTCTCCTGTTTTAAGTAGTCAGCGTTCTCTCACACTCCTCTGTAGATGTGTAGCTCCACATTTAGTGCATGCAAGATAGAATGAGTGATTTGTGCATGCAACACATCATTGAAAGTGCCAAAACCAAGTTAGTTTGGTTTTATTTGGTGTTTTTTGTTTATTTGTTTTTGTGGGAGACAATAGGTAAATATTAAAGGTTTTGATACAGTAAGAGAAAAATTTTAAGGAAAAAAGGGTTGAAACCATTCAGCTTTTTCCTAGAATGTAAGCCCACAGGCATTCCCAACCATGTTTGTCTAGAGGGAAAACTCAAACTGTGTTAGTTTTTCTTTGGCACAATTTCTGAATGTGGGACTATAGGGATGCACAGCTCAATCATGTTAAAATATATGTTGGTGTCGGGGTTACTGCTGTCAAAACTGAGAATGAAATGTGAGAGATGGTTTTGTGGCTCTTTGCTGGCAAAACAGATGGATGCCTGTGGGCTCTCCCCATTTTCCCGTGGGCTGTAATGAGTCGAAGGGCTGGTTTGGGTCTGCTTCAACCGAGTCACTGCTGCATCACAGCAATGGAGCTGCATATGGAGCAACAGGGATGAAGCAGACCTGGGAGGACAGGCCAGGAGGCAAGGCCAGCCCTCTCACCAAGACTGGGATGGGACCTGCTGTTGGGGTCCACAGTCAGACCTAGAAGAATGGTTTGTGCTTTGTCTTGCACTTGTTCCCCTTATACATTATCTTTAATGGTTATTTAATGGTTGTGCTGTGCATGCCTTAAGTTACAGCTTTATAAATCAGTCTGGAAACACCGTTAAAGTTTTAGGAAGAAAAAGGAGTGAAATGAAAATGTAGCAAGTGGGAATACAGCCACATGGAGTGAGGTGAGGGCAGGGTTTCCTATTGGTGATACATAGCAAATTACTCTGGTAATCAGAGGGGTTTTCTGACCTAAGCTAACTTTGATCCTTGCTTTGTTTGGGGAAAAGCTTTAGCTTATTTGAAGGACTGCCTCATAACCTCTTTTTATAGCTGCTTGTGTCAGTGCCTTCCATAGCAAACCCTGCATTAGAGTTCTTATACCTCAGCTGTATAAATTTGATCTGGACTTTAAAACTGGCATGTATGTTCTTGATTTGGAAGTGACCATCAAAGCTGGCTGGCTAATCTGTTGGCTATGCGAATAATATTGCTGTAGTAAAGGCTTGAGGAACATGATACAGCTCTCAGTTTCCATTGAATGCAAAGGAAACTTATTTGCCACAAAGAGCAGGTGCTCTGATGCCTTTTATTTTCCTCTCATGCAGAAGTTTTAAGCTGGACCTCAAGTGTCCCAAACAGTCAGGAGTCTGCAGTGTAGGTTTTTGCTTCCTTCCCATCTGGGAAGCAGGTAAGGAAGGGATTTGATGAGCCATCCCATTAGGTATATCATGCTGGAGCGCAGCGTTACCCTGTTTGTGCTTGTGGTGGTCAGTGTTGGCCCTGTTCCATGCTCAGGCTCTGTGGGTTGTGAGGTCCTGGGGGAGCAGGAGTCGGGTCAGATGTGCAAATTTTGTGGTGGAGTTGGTGCTGCTACAGAGCATTAGTGTGTCTCCCCTTGTATTTTGGAGTGAGCTTCTGTTCCTCTCTTTCATTAATTCACCAAAGGGGCACTTTTTAGCTTACTTTGTGCTCTATGTACGTTTATGAGGTTGCTGTTAAAATACTGATTATCAGTGGAGGTGATACTTTGGTCAGGTGAAACACAGCTAGGAATAAACAAAGTAGTAACAGGTAATGAGTGTAAATATTAGCATGCAGTGAATTGTAGCAAGGAGATAATGCCCTGTGGTTTGAAAAGGCAGAGCGTTGTTTGATAAAAGAGTTTGCCCCTTAGCTTATGTTGTTATTCTGCAAAGTTGTTCTGCAATATTCTTTCTCTAAATGAGTATGTTGTATTTTGGCTTTTTACTTATTTAAAATACTTTATTTTAGGGAAAAATGTAGACTAAAAGAGAAGCAGGAGGAGTACTGACACAAAGATCATTGTCTGGTTGCTTTCTGCTTTTATTATTCATCCCTTTAAACTGAATTTCTACAGCCAACTGTGGCTCAAATGCTCAAGAGGTAAAAATCAATCTGGAGGGATATCAGCTAGCTCAGGGAGTTTTCAATCAGGATCAATGAGTTACATTCTCAGAGAAAATTGCAGATGACATTGAAGGATGTTTGTGCAGGTGGGGAACTTTTACTGTCAGAGTGCAAAACAGTTTCTTTGGGAAAGTCATTGTCATGTTCCAGCATACAACGTGGTTGCAGCTAGGATAGATTCAAGGCAAACAGTTTGGAAAACATAAAAGGCAGCCTCCATCTCTAGTCAAATTGACCTTTGTCCTTTGAGTAACTGCAATTTAAGTAATTCATTTATTACTGCGTAAAAGCAAAATAATCACAGCTCAAAGAAGAGTTGCTTGTCAAGTTTTATTCTTAGTCATGTGAGGAAAAAAATAGGTGGTTATATGTTAAACAGAAGTTAATTAGGCTGCAAATTACATTGATTCAGAGATAGATGCACATGTGTGTGCACACATGCAGTTGCCCTGGAAAGACTCTTTCAAAATATCTAATTAAAGCTTAAGGGTAAATGTAAAAAAGCTGTTGGTTATTGCAAAATAAAATCGTGTGCTGGCTAAAATTTAGCTCGATAAAACTTGTATTCCAGGGTATTTTAGGCTGTTCACATTTCAAATCCTGAGCTGTAGAACTATGCTGAGATGACTTTTTATACCTTGATTTTGAAGTCCGTCCTGGATCAAGAACTGCTTTACTGTTGTTCTGTCTCCATTTGGAACGTGGTTTTGGATAATGTTTGTGGTTTTGGAATTTTGATGTTGAAAACCATAAGAGCAACAATCTTTTTAAAATTTTTTCAAATTTTTTTTGACAAACAAAACTGAAGTCTTAACATTAGATGGGTGATTTCACTTGTGCTTTTTAAAAAGTGTCCTGGGCATCCCTGGATGGCACAGGCTGGTTTTTGGCTTTCAGCCTTGTGGCTGATTGCTGTGGAGGGGCAGAGGCTTCCTGCTGGGGGCTGTGGGAGTGACTGACCTCAGCAGGTGCCTGGTCATGAAATGTCTTTCCTCCTTGCCTCCCCTTCAGTCTCCAAATGAGATTTCCAGAGTACAGAGACCTGGAATTAAGTAGGAGGAAGCATTCCTGGCTTGGCAATTTTGAAGCTTTCGAGTCTGTAGTGTCACATCAAGGAAAAAAGAGTCTGCTTTTTTTTGTAGCTCTAATTCATGATTGACTTTAAAAACCTGCCTCGTACTATAAATACAGAATTAAAACAGATCCATCAAGGATTTGAAGAATATTTGTAATGCTTAGAGGTTAGTTGAATTATTGGATAGCCAGTTTTGTAATTTTATTGCTATAGTCTTTTCCATATACATCCTGATGCATTGATTCCATATGGTGACACAGACACATTTAATAAAGGTATGTTCTAAGGATCACCTTTGTTTCCAGATAATTCTGTACTTAGTGGGTGACTGATGCGGGACAATGTTCCTCAGGTTAAATTTGTACTGTAAGAACAAAATCTCGTGTACATGACGACCCCTCCCCCCCACCCGAAAAAAAAAAAAAAAAAAAAAACAAAAAAACCCCAAAAAAAGTAGTACAAAAGTAGCAATGAGATAAAGATGTAGGTGATACTATATAAGTTTCAAATGGTATTTATATGTGTTCTATATCTGTTGAACTTTTTGGTGTTTATTTTCTTTGTGACAAGAAATATGGGCCTCCTTTCTCTTGGTTTTGTTTTGAGTATCTATGCAGTTTTGGTTCAAATGTGTACACAGTTTGGCATATGTAATCTTTGTTATGTATACAAACTCATTTTTTGTAATGGTAATGCACAGTTCAGCGTCTAAGAAAACTGAGGCTCCCAAGGTCTGCAGTCTGAAAAAGCTCCTCAGTTATTTCAAATGTTCTAATTCTTCCTGCTGTGTTCAGTGTAGATTTTTTTTTTACATACTTGTGATAATATTCCTCTTGCACCGGTGGTAAAATTGCCCCTGTACCTTCAGTCCCACTTCAGTATAGGTGCTTCTGAAGCCAGGGTTGCTGACCGGTACTTTCAGGGAATACTCACACTCTGGCTGAGATTTCCTAGAAGTATCAATCTCACCTCTCCTGCTTAGTGAGTCAGATCTGTTATTCAGAATCAGTAGGTGTTACTTAGAAGTCTTATTCACTGTGTCTAGATAAGGAGATTACTACTCTGGCATCCCTCTGTGTGTGCAATTCTTCACACTCTTGTCCAGTAATTTGCTTTGATGTGTCTCTGACAGCCTCACCTACAAGGCATATTCAATTCTCTGTCTGTACAACAGGATCCATGGACATAGGGACTCATCACACTTCTCAGGACCTGTTTTCAGGAAATTTCATTCTGGGGTTTTACTGAAACGATTTTACAGTGGTCTCCCACATGCACTTGTAAAGAGTTTCATCCCCTGTAGGCAACAGTTTAAGAATGACCTCTTGAAAGTCAGGTGGTTGGTTGTGGGTTATTGTGTGTTTGCCACACAATAATAATAAATAACAAATAAATAAATAACAATTTAATTAATAAATCTGTTTTCATTTACATTCCTGGGGATGGTAAGGCCTCCCACCCCTCCATGAAAGTAGTTACTCTGAAGCTGGCTTTCGAAGTCTTAGTCCTGATCTGTGTGTAGGTTGCTTCTTTCCTTTTTTTCATCACAAATTACAACATGTCAGCATCTTGTGCATTTGCGCACGTTCTGAGAAAGCTAAATTCTGTTCACTTGGGGAGTCCAATCACAAAGCACAGCGATCCATTTGACCTTTAGCTTTTAGCACCCTTACGTTCCTTTCCCTTTTCCAGACCTTGCTGGCAAATGTCAGCATGCTATAACATATCGGTTTAGGGATCTGTTTATGGCAGGTCCCACCCCTCACCCAAAGGTTTGAGGAGCTTTCCTATAAATAGCTATGTTGGTCATAGCTTTCTATATGCTTGTGGGCTTCCCTGATTGGTGTTTTATAGTAATCAGGCCTCTTAGCTCACAGTTTGGGTATGAACACCTCATTTTTGCAGGACTTCTCACTTTTTTTATTGAAGCCTTTTGTAAAGGGATTCACAATACAACTTGCAATTTATGTAACTTCAGCAAGTCGTCAAATAGTTTTTCTGAAATCAGGGTGTCTCCTTTTTCCTTTGCCTCTTACTTTACTTGCTTGCTCTGATAACTTTTCCTTGTTAGCACCCTCTGGTTTCAACTCTGGCTAAAATAGCTGTTGATTCATAATGCTGAGGGCCTGGCTGCTGTTTTGAATTTGAAGATGCGACAAGTCTTCCTTGATCTCAGGCCTCTTCTTTCAACAGGTTAACACCAAACGGGAGAGTTTTTCTGATTATGTTGAAATTTTTTTCTGTTGTTTTTAGCTGCTAAAGATTGCTACTGCAATCAGCAAGTATGAAATTGGTGTTGAAAAATGCCAGCAGGATGGACTGAATGTGAAATTTCTTGGGTTTAAGTCTATATGTTGTCAAATGGTAATATTTTTTGAGTTTTGCATATGTCTTGCAACATTACCAATATTTTTTCTCAGCTAAAGTATTTGTCTTCAGATGCCATCCAATACATGTCACAGCTGTCATGTATTTCTAGTTGCTTGGATTTTAGGAAAGCCTTAACCATATCAGGTAGGCTGATGGGACACCTTCCACCAGTTTACTCTACACAAATGCAGAGACTGAACCCCTCATATTTCATGCATTATTACCTCTTTACCCACTGACAGTTTTCAAGATGTAAACTCACTTCTCCTGTTGAAGTGAACGATGTGGAGACTGGTGACTGTACTTTGTAAAGTAACAAGGAACCAAAACTTCTTGGTCCCATATGAACTAAAACAGGGGCAGTGAAAAAACAAAGGAGATGGAAACCTTTGGCCTACCTTTGAGAAGTCATAGAATCACAGAATTGTTAAAGCTGGAAAAGACCTCTAAGGGTCACCAAGTCAAACAGTCAAGGTAGCAGCACCACCATGTTCACTACTAGACCATGTCCTCGAGTGCCTTACCTGCACATATTTTGAACACTTCTAGTGATGGTGATTCTGCCATTTCTCTGGGAAAGCCTGTTCCAGTGCTTGACAATGCTTTCCACGAAGAAACTTTTCCTAGTATCCAGACTAAACCTCCTATAGTACAACTTGAGTTTGCTCTCATCCCATCACTTTTTACTTGGGAGAAGAGGCTGACCCCCATGTTACTCCACCTTCTTTTCAGGCAGTTGTAGAGAGGGATGAGGTTTCCCCTGAGCCTCCTTTTCTCCAGGCTGAACACCACTAAGTCATGATCTAAAGCACCATTTTGGCTCAAGGTGAATTCCATTTTGGAAATGAAAGCAATTCTGCTGTTTGCAGCACTTCCCTAAAAGCAGTGATTCCTTCAAGGAACAAACTCATGCTTGCAGGCAGAGGACAGAATTGTGAGGTTTTGTATGCACAGCACCAGCAGCTGCAACATCTTTGCTGTAAAACAGAAATACTTCTGTAAACACAGAGGGAATTTACACCATCCAGGACGTTTTTTCAGCCCACTATAAAATGATAAGCAGATTGAGGACCAGGGGTATAAATCAGATCTTATCATGTGTTGTTTTAATTTGTTTCTGTTCTTGGGAATGAAAGTAGTTGAAATTCATTTGCATCAGATGAAAAGATTAATTTACTGTTCAGTTGGGGACAATAATGTGAAATTTACAGAGGCTTCTGTTACAATATTGTTTCATTCATGTGGACCAAAGGCAGTTGAACTGAACTTGGGCAGTGACCTTGATCAAAGGGTCAGACTTCTCAAGAGGCTTTTCTTATCCTGATCTGAATTAACTGCAGGTCATCGGGGCCTGTAAACCTACTGAGAGAAAGGCAAAACAATGCCCTGAAACCAGCCTGCATGTGATGTTGAACTTTTGACTTTCTAGTAGTTTCAACTGGGAAAAAGTCAGCTTCACTATTAACAAAGTCTTCCCTGCACAAGTTCTGTAATATGCTTCACTCCTTCCAGTCCTTGACAAATAAATTAACTTTGAAGAGATTTTTAAGTGGAAAATCTGGAATGGAAAGAACTGGTTTACATTTTTTCTCTCTCCTCTTGTGAGAAAAATCTTCATATATGAAGAGAAAGGTGGCTGGAACTTGGAATGCAGGAAATGGTGAGTGCCTGTCCCTGCTTTAGTGTCATTGTGAGTGTCCATAGCTTCCAGCCAGTAAAGCAGGAGCAGAGTCTGATTTTGAAAAACAGGCTATACTGTGCAATATCTTCCTGTCATTGAAGTGAAATAAGAATGAATACCTATAGGTATTGCAGCAGTTTTCACAGGAGTCACAAATGAGAAAAGATATCTTTTTTTTTCTTTCCATGAAACAGCACTGTGAATAAAATATTGTGATTTTTGTGTTCAGTATAAACATAAACCCATCCAAGTTTCTCATTTACCATTCTTGTGATGTTTCAGCTTAATGATGGTGGCAAGGCAGCCCAAGCACACGTGGGAATTGGTGATGTGGTTCTCACCATTGATGGGATAAGCACGGATGGTATGACTCATCTAGAAGCACAAAACAAGATCAAGGCATGTACAGGCAATTTGAACATGACTCTGCAAAGGTAAGATAGCTTTTTCTTTATTTAAAGAGAATTGATCGTAATCCCAACAGTAGTTTGGAGGATAAAAATGTGTAAGTGTTTTGGCAAAGTCCACAGAGTTAAATGGTACTAATTGAAAGATGTGCTGCCATAGCCTGCAATCTGTCTTGATTTACAGCATTTTAGAAAACTTATTAGATGTTAATTATGTGGCTTGACAAAGACTTTTTCCAGCCTTATGTCACCTATTCTATTTCCTCTTCCTTTTGAGTTTCAGTTATGTTTGATTAATCTGTTTAAAAGCAGGTCTTATTTATTTTTTCCCCCTCCCCCAGCTGACTAGGAACATTTTCTGGGGTCAAGTCCTACAGCACCATTCTTATTGGCTAACAGAATGATGGATTTAAATAGTTAACCCTTGAGTTAAATGGATGAAAACACTTCTGCTCAGAGTCCTCCAGATGTTTCCACCATGGTGATACCACTGTGTCACTAAGCAGCAGTCTCCCTTTACTAATTGAAGTGCCTGCTACAGAAGGTGCAGCTTGACCCAGTCTCATTATTAAATCATAGAGTTTATTGAATCCCAGCATATCTCTGGTGTAGCCTGGAAATGTGTTTTGGCAATTGTTGCAGGAAGGGAGCAGGATGCTCATATATGGGTTATTGAACCTGAAGTAGAATGAGCAGCAGCACAAGCAATGAATTCCTTCAATTCTCAAAACCCTCCCAGGGCTAAATATTGTTTTTTGCTAGAAGACTGCTGCTTTGATTCAATGAAGTGAGTGAAGGAGGAGATTGGCCTCTGAATCCATCACACAGGGAAACACATCACTTTTTGTTTTCAAAGAAAACAGCAGCAGTTGTACTGTACTATCAGTTGTCATGATTGCAGTTTGTGCCTGACTTTAACAATGCAATGTTCCTTGATGAGCACTAGTTGAAGTCCATAACATATCTCTTCAGCAGTTACTGACTGTTCTTCATGGCAAGTTATCCTTCCCTCACATGAAAGGACTATGTCTTTCTGAGAGTTAATCAGTATTAGAATAAAAAGAGGTTACGTGGTTATAGATCTGACAAACATCCATTTCCAGGGTGGTGGTGCTTGTTCCCAGCCCTAAGTGATGTTTATTTTAATGTTTATTTGTGTGAGTGCTTTCTTCTTTAAGAGTCCTGCTTGTTATTTCTTGTTTTTCCCGTTGTCCTGTGCTTTGGTCCTTAGCTGCCCTGACTAAGGGATTCCCTTTGTTCAATCTGAGGAAAGGAGTATCTTGTGGTGTGGTTCATGCCTAGGGCATCTCCCTGAGTGAAACTTGTAAAGGTGGCATTAAAAGTTTCTTGATGAAAGACAGGCATTGTACCAGCTCATTAGAAGAACTGCATGTTGTATCTAGTGTGTCATTTGCTTTTCTGACTTCCAAGGAAACCAGCAGGTCGCTTAGAAATGCACTTTCCAGGACCCACTGAGTCACTGCAGCAGGGGGTGGGTTGGCCCACTTTCTCCTGTCACCATAATTGAATGGGCAGGGTTAGTATCAGATATAGGAAAGTAATGGTGGGTGTGTCCCAGTCAGGTAATAACTTGTCAGAGGCTGCTTCTGGTTGGGTACAGAGATGAGTGCTTTGAAAACCAAATTAATCATGAGTTAGCCTGATCCCCTGCTGTTCTCACCCTTCCTACCTAGTGTAGCATCTGACTCACCACTGTTGGCTACCTGACAGCTGAAGACTAAGTCAGGATCGGAGTAACAGAGATCAAAGGAACAGCCTTGGTCCTGGCATCTGGGGGTACAACAGATGTCCTGTCTTGTGGGGCTGCTGCTCTGCAGTCTCAGGGTCTCAGCTGTTTTGAATTCTGCCTGTATCCCAAGAAACCAAAGGTATAGACAGTATTCTCCTGGTTCGTCAACCTGTGAAAGTTTCATTGCCCTGCTGTTTAACAGATCTGCTTTGGTTGTTTTTTTCTTCTTTATAGCCTGGAAGAAGATGCTTTTTGGAGTCAGTCTCATGTTTACTAGAGATGCTGGCTGCCCATGGGAAGGGAGTTTGAGAGTATGATAGGGGGGCAGGATAAGCCATTTTAATATTGAGTGTTCTCCATAATTATATTCTTCTGTTCCTGCCTCTTCTCCCAAAATGAAACAGAAATAAATGATATATTTTAATATTTCTGTTACTGTTCACATGCAAGATTAAGGAGATACTGTCAATGTGAAGCAAAGCTGGCCTTCAAAATATGGATTGGTGCCATAGAATAGGAAAATCTAAGACATTTTATTTTGCCATTACTGCTTTTTATTTATCTTTTGGTTTTACACTTCTGAGATTTTATCTACTTTCACACAGTCTTCTTATAGTTTGAACTACAATGAAAGGATGTTGAGGTTAGTTTTGAAAGAGTCAGTCAATTCTGAGATACTGCCCTGGTTTGCTGCTGCTTTAAAAGAACACAATGGTTAGATGGTAAGTGGTATTACTTTGAGGATGTGCTCCAGCACCCCAGTTTGCACAGTGGTCAGGGCATGGCAACACTTCACCTTTTACAAGCTGCAAAGGAAACTTTTTTAGTCTATGGCAAAGGCAAGAGAGGAAATTCTTTATTATCAGAGTCCTTATTATAAATATTTTAACTTGATAGTTAACCTGTTTAGGTTTTCACTTGGCTTCCTCTCCTCTTCATGTGCAAAGTAGAAAAAATAAAATTAAAAGGAACTAAACAAGGGGCAAGAAGTAGCTTGTTTGGGAGGTTGGAAAGGATATTTAAAGTACTGCCTTCAAAACCTTTAGTTACAGATTTAAAGCAGTGTATTTATGTAGGCAGATACGCATGTACATCTTGTGAAAAACCAATTTAGATGTTTTCTAACTTGTAATTGAGTGTTGGCAAAATATTTGAAGGGCAAATAAAAGCTTCCCTTTGTTCTGTGCAAGGCAGTATCGCAGCTTGGTTTTTTAAACGTGGAATTGTTGTGTGCCCTGGGAAGGAACTGGAGATGCAGCTGACAATTGCAAGTCCGCTTTGCTTAGAGGTTGCTCAGATATAAATGGACAAAATTGTGCTTTGCCAGCCCTGTGTGCAGTAGTAGGTGCTTAACATTTGCATGTGTTGGCAAGTATTTTCAGGTGTATGTCTTTAAAATCAGTAAGTTCTGTAAACAAGTCTCATTGTTTAGTATGCAAGTTATATTTTTTTTTAGAGTTCTGAAATGAAATTTTAATGTAGGCATGTTATTTGTGCAATGTTCATATTATATGACTCAAAAATATGGAGTGTGTTTTTCTTCCATTCTTCTTATTTTGTAACTTCAATTTTAGCTTCTTGATAGATCTCCTCCCTGCTCCAATTTTTGTTTCTATTCATCCCTCCCTTTCTGAGATCTTGCTCTTTTGCACCCCAATATTTTTTTTTCATCTAAAGCCATTCCAGTTTCCCATGAGGACAGATGGAAACCAGATGCTTGCTTCAAGTTCAGTAACTTAGCATGGACTTTTATAAATAAATCTCTAAGTTGCTGAACAGCTAAAAGCCACCACCTATTTTTAAAATATTATTTTTGGGGACTGTTTCTCCAGACATTTGGTTTAATGATTCTTTAGGAGTGAGAAGGATAAAGAATTGTGGATTTCTACAGATGAACGAGATCATGATACTTGTGAAACTTCTGGGAAAAGTGTCAGCAATACAGAGATAAAAGTAAAACAGAAAAGATGGGAAGTCTTTGATGATAGCGAACATATTTACCTCTCTATTTAGTAAAACAGATCTGCACAGGTATAGTTTGATTTGTAAAGGAATTTCTTTCACTCTGTCTATGAATTTACTAATTTAGGATGAAAGGCATTGAAGATTGCTTGGCTTGGGAAGCAAAGGAGGGTTCTCCAGGTTGTTTACTCCTCTATTGCTGTATTGCAGTGCTTTTTTGGGGGAGGTGAAAAAATGTTTCTGGGTGCAGTAAGCTGGCAGTGAGCAGTTACTGCAGTTCTGATTCCAGCTCTGTGGTGGGGGAGCATGCCTGCAACAAAGCAATAGATGAATTTCAGTGATAGCTATGGGTTTGTGGGGGTTTTTTCCTAAACCTTTTTAAAGCACAGCGTTGCCCTAGTGTCATAGGTGAGGCTGGGGCCTCCTGAGTATTTTTGATGTCCTCCAGGACTCAGAGACAAAATTTAGATGAGCCATAGGCCTGAGTTCTGCAGTTGGGCCCAAAATGCATGACATTTGTTATAGTTGCCTGCCTGAGTATGAACCTTTATTTTACTGTCCTCCTGTATCTTTTTGTTTTTTCTTTCAAGAAGCATGAAATCTTTTAGCTTAAGGGCAGCTGAAATTCTCATGATTGAAGATAGGGTAAATGAGAAAAAAAAGTGTTATGGATCATTTGAATTCTATTTTCTAAGATAGTTTTTCAAGTTAACCAATTTAGAAAGGGTTTTCAGCAGTAAGAGTAGCTTAGTATGCTTTTTTCTTACTATTTTTTGTTTAATTTATAGACTTCACTTTAGATGATGGTTAAAACTCATGTTTTAGTTCTATGAGTCATAGGTTCCTTGGGTGGTATTTTGTTTCCTTAAACCATATATGGATGAGCTTGAAGAAAACTATGATAAGAATGCATTCTGAAGTCTTATTTTTCTCCCAACTTCAGTCATCATCGTTTCCCTTACATAGGTATTTTGACTTTAGTTTGGTCCTTCAGTGATTTGCTTTTTTAGAAAAATATAGGCTTCATTGTCCTAAGCCAGTTGAACAGAGCCAGTAATAATTGGTTGAAAGACACCACAGCTTCTGAGTAATTTTTTCAAAATCTGAATTTTTTTTTTTTTTGCTCTAATTCTTTTTGTAATACTAATTCTTACATAGCTTGTTTCAGGGATGTCAAAACTAAATGCTGGGTGATTAAGGAAATAACTTCTTTTTAATTGTGAGAGTTGAGATGCAAAAATTTACAGAACTCAATTGAGGTAGTATGGCTTGAAATACGTAAGCAAACTGTATATTGGTAGTTCAGATGCTCTTCAAAACTTTTGGCACCTTATTCTCCAAGGCTAGTTTATTATTTTCAATCATTAATACTAGTTTTCAGTAATTATGCCTGAAAATAAACTAGGTGAAAAACAGTGCCTTCCAAACAGACATCTCCTTTGCTAGTTTAGTCACGTCACTAGGCTTTGAGGTGGCAGCTGTTCCAGGTAGCTCACTCAGTGGAGCCTAGTGAGACTTCAAACAACCCTGAAGAACTTTCTGTTATTGACCGCAGCCTTTTTGGTCCTGTGCATTGCAGTGTGGTCAGCTGAGTTGTCTTAAGTCCTCCTGGTTTATCTTGCTCTGAAATTAAGTGGTAATGGGTTAAAACGTTGTCCAAAGAACTCAAAGCTTATGAGTGATGCTGGGGCTTTTTTTCATCCAAAGGTTGTTATATAAATCTATGCACTTGTTGGAAGCAAGGTGGGAACCTTTTGCTTCTAATTTAGGAGCTGAACAGATTTAGCTAGCCAAACCATGCCTTTGGAAAGCCTGCCCACACACTAAATTAAGGGAGGGGTACAGCTCTTGCTTCCAGCTGAAATTCAGAGTCTCCTCGTACGTAGCACTTTGCTGCTCCTCAGGTAGCAATTAGATGAACCACAAAACATGCTGCAGCTAAGGGGATCCAACAAACTAAAGGCTTGCTTGGAAGCTCAAAGGGGAGTTGCTGGGAGGAAAATGGAAGGTTGCAGGGTGAAAAACAGAGTTCAGTGACTTGTACAGGATGATACCTACCCATCTGCCAGGAAAATGGGTGGGGCTGAGGGTGAGTTAAGCAATAGTGATACCAGCCTTTCTCACATTGTGTACCTTAGAATTTTGCTTGGAATCTTTAGAGCTGCAAAAGATTTGTAAAGGCTGTGCAGTTTCTTGAGGGTGCTACAGTAAGTAGCATGGGAATATAAGTACAATAGTAAACACAGATAGTGGACAATGGCAAGTGCCAAAGGCAGATTGCTATTTACTGAACACCAAAATACTTCCTTCAAATTTAAGTTTAAAGATGTTTTTTTACTTTTAATTTCTGGCACATTCCCCTCTGGCCCCCATATAGTTAATACCACCTCAGGAAGTTGAAATTCAAGCAAAGGGAGGTTAAAGAGGAAACATTTTGGGGTTTGGGGGGTTTTTTTGTTTTAATTTTATTTTTAGTTTGTTTGCCACCAGAAAAATGCAAACTATCACCTCTGAGTTCCAGCAATTGCAGCCATTTTACTGTTATGTTTTTAAGGTTTTGTCTACATAACTTTCTCATGGTGGGTTAAACCAAGGGCAGTCAGATCAGGGGGTATTTTAAAACATCACCTTCCTTTGTGTGAAAATGAGCAGGCCATCATCAAGAAACTGTCTCTCACAAGCTGAGAGCCTGTAAGTTCAATTTGGGATAAATTTTCAAATTCCTGTGTTCATAGTCCAAGTCCTTGAATAAAGGAATTAGTAAGGTTGGACCAAGCCTTGGTATAAATGTTGGTAAGGTTGCTTGGGAGAGTAGCTCAGATGTTGCAGTCAGCAGAACCTGATGAAGGGCTGGGGAGGAGGTAAGTTGGTGCATCACTCTTTGAAGGGTAGTGAGTGCTTGTGGTAGAGATTTGCACCTGAGAGTCCCTTGTGAAAATGGAGGAAGGAAAGTTTTGGATCCTAGAAGTTCCCATCTGTTTGCAATGGATCAAGTGGTAACTAAAGTGCCTTAACTGGTCATCTTGCTTTTTTGCCTTAACCAATGAGAAACATCTGTTCCTCTGCTTTATACGCATGGTTGCATAGCACAGACATCTGACAAATACAGCAAAAAGTAATTCTGAATTTGACTCTTAGTTTGTTTCTTAAAAATACTGCTTGTTTGCAGACAGGGAAGTAAAGTTGGGGCTTTTTTTTTTGTTTGTTTGTTTTGGATTTTGTTGAGTAATTTTGTGGACCCCATAGATGTTTGTTTTAAAGCCTGAAACCATGCATATCTTTCAGATATGTTGGGATTAGCCTAAAAATAAATGGTTATCTCGTGTTGTTATTCTGTAGACAGCATTCTTTAATTCCTATATTTTATATCAATATGAAAATACTTGCCTTCCGTTCTAGTTCTGCTATAGGGATTAAACCACTCTAGTATATAATTATGCTTTTAGAAAACAAAGATTAAATTGTTACAGCAAAAAATGCAGTGCAAAACCCACAAGTTTTAGAAGTGGCTTTACACAAGGAGATGATCAGAAAGGTAATAGCTTTGGCTTGATGTTTAGGTGTACAGTAGTTTAGAAGCCTATTTTCACACTATTATAAAATTAAAGTAAAACAAATCTGTATCCTGGTTTAGATATGACACAATTGATTTCTGTCTGTGAAGACAGGAACTGTGAGGGTTTATTCATATATATTTTTCCTGAAATGGTGTAATTCAGTAGGAGGTATGTGGAAATTAGACAATCTCACTTGATCTTGGCATGGATGCTGGATGGACAGTGTGCCTCAGTGTGCAAGGTGAGGATGGGCTTCCAGTGCTCTGCCTAATGGATGAAAGACCTAATAATGATAAATGACTGCTTGTGATTTAGAATAACTTTCTGAAATACCAATAGCTTTCTCCTGTCTTACAGAATTAAAAAAAAAAAAAAAAAAAAAAAAAAAAAGAGTTGAGGAGTATCTTTGTGGACAGCAGGGAATTGCTTAATGAACTCCACATTGTTCAGTTCATATGCTCTTGCTGTAAGCAAGAAATAACATTTGCAAGCTGAGATTTAATACAGAAGACATCTAGGCTGAGTGAGATCGTGGCTGGTGTTAGTACAAGTCTGACTGTTATTTAACAGCATTTTCCAGCTTGCAGCCCCCTTTTGCTTTAAGTTGCTTTATAATCCTGCGTGTTCCAAAGCCTTTTCATTGCTGTGGAAGGGTGGAAGCAAGCAGAACATGAGGTGTGCTTGAACACCCCCATATTATAGAGCTCTTTAGTAACACATGTTTCTGAGGAGTGGACTGAATGTATTTCCCAAACATTAAATACACGTATTTTAGGAATGTAGGAACACAACCAAGCTAACCTTCATTATGAAAATCTAAAAAAATCTCTTGAAAACCACAGGAGTTAATCTTGCTGACTGTCAATATCTCTGTGATATACAATAAAGCTTCTGCTTAAGAGGTACAAGTGCCAACTTCCTACACAAGGGGAAAGGAGTCTCCACTGACAGTGCAATATTAAGTCAACCTGTCTGTGGTAATTATATGCCAGGTGCTTTGGACTATGCCACTGTTGTCAAGAGCTGTTGTGGCTGTATAAACATAATCCAGGCACTTCTTACTTTTCATTATCTCTTCACACAGGAGATGCTGAAATGCGTGTTGATTTCTGGGGGTGGGGAGAAAGGGGCGTTGGTTTGAGGTTCAGTTTGGGTTTTGTTTCAGAAAAGGGCAGAAATGGAGCTATGGAATAGTTTAGATTTGGAAGACTGATAGCAAAGCAATGTTGTTTGCTCTTAGTGTGATTTCCTGGCTAAGTCTTGCTTTTTAGTTTTTCTGAGGAAAAGGTTCATAGCTGTATTTCAGGAAGCTCTTTCGGTTACTGCTTTCCTCCCATTTATAAATAATCCCCAGAGGGGAGTGTGGGTTTGTTTGTTTTTTTCTTTAATGAGTTGCAGAAAACCATCAGAAAAGAGATATTCTTAGGTTTTTGTTATATTTTGTTTCATTTGAAGTGTTTTTAATGAAGTACTATTCTCCAGGAGGCCTTTGATGCAATTCTGGCTTTCATTTCCTTATTTTCTAATGGACTTCCATGGTATTCATGGTGACAGTCACCAATATCCCACAAGCACTGCAGCATAATGTAGAAAACCGGGTTTTTTGTTTCTCTAGTAATATTAGCTGCTGTAGGCAGCAGCTGATTAGAGCTATTTTAAAATGCTATATTACTTGCAAAATGTTTTCCATTACTGATCTTACTATATCAGGTGGGTTTTCATTTGTCAGAACTGATGTAGTGGTTCATCATAGGTTTTAAATTTTTAGTTCCATTTCTGTTTTTGCAGCAGACTTGTCTGGGCTTTAATGTTTGATTTCCTAAAACGAGACATTTCCTCTTAAGCAAATAACCTTTATCTGCTTTTCATATAGTCAGATCTGGGCTTATTTGATAGCCATCAAGGCTCGGAGGGTTTCAGTAGAAGATACAAAAAAAAATAAAATATCATGATGATAAATCAGAGGTGACTATTACCAAGCATTTTTGCTTAGTTCCTTGTGAAATAAAGTTTGTCTTCTCCCCTTAAATATTATCTTGCTGTTAAGAGCCCTGTAGGCAACACTGCTTGTTGCAGTTCTTTTTAGATTTTGTTAATGTTGTAGATCTGCTTTCAACTGTTAAATAATGTTTTGGTTTTGGAGTGCACATCATTTCATTTCCCAAAGTGAAGTTTCCTATGATGAAATAAAACTAGAGGAAAGGTGTGCACCTGAGTGTTCTAATAATACACTATAGAATTCCACAGCCCAGTAAAATAGACCTGAGTTTTTCATTTTCTAATGCTGCTGTTAGTTCAGTATTAGAAGTGAAATCCAGCTTTGCCTGGTGAGTGAATAACAAAGAGCTGTGTATAGATTGGTGTGTTTATTTTTTTTTTAATATCCCGACTGCCTCACATTTTCCAGTGGGGTGTGTTTTGGACTGGCACTGAAAAGGATGTGTTTCAGTGGACAAGTTCTGGACAGAACACTCAGCCTGAAAAATAACAAGAGAATTAAAACCGTAGGGATTGCTTTGTCTGTGTATTGTATGAGTGAACCTGTTAGTCTGGTATCCAGACCCGCAGTGACTGCTTTGTGATGATTCAGCGTGAGGTGGGAGTGAGAACTAAACCATGCCTTGTAACGCCTGCATGGTGAGAACCTGGGTGCTTACACAAGATATGTGGGTTTGATTATCATAAACACTTGTAACTAATAATCAAACTGGGGTCTTATAGGCGTTGTTTCATTTATCTATCAGCATAACTCTCATCCCAGACAGGCTAACAACATCAAAGTGCTTTTGTTGTATGTAGATGAATAATATTCTCTAATACTGATTTTTTTTTTTCCCCAATTGCACTTCCCTCCAGCTTTGGGGCTTAGTGTATCCCCGCTTTTACCTAATCCACAGTGAGTTGTTCAGGCAGAAAGTAGGACAGTTTTCTTTACTTCTGTGCAACCTCTGCTTTTGGCAGGGTCTGCACCAGATCTGAGCGATTGTCATCTTTGTGGTTTGAGACTTGAGACAGGAAGTCTTCAGGATTCATCTGACATTTCAGTTCAGTCACAGCTGAATCCTTATTCCCGCCGGGGGGGGGGGGGGGGGAAGCCCTTTGTCTCTTCAGTTGCTCATGTGACATTCTTTCATTCACGGAGATGCAGCAATTTCTGGCCTTGAAAGGACTTTGGCTCCCTGCTGGGGCAGGGGCCCAGAGGACATGCTTTCCTTCTGACCTCATGATGCTTCTGGTAGAGTCCTGTGTTGGAGCATCTGCCCAAAAAGTGCTCAGAAAGGAAAGGTTCTCTTCCTTCCTGTGATGAGTAAGGAGATTTGAGAGACCCTGTCTCAACTTAAAAATTGTGAACTACCCTTTTAACCTGATGCATTTGTTTGGTGTCTGTGCCACAATCCTCCTCTGTCTTGACATGACATGACCTGACACCACTGGCTGCTGCTAGAGATGTCAGATCCTTGCTCTCCCCAACCCCAAGGCAACTAATCAATACAAGGGAAGTGTTCCTGCCAGTTTCAGGGAGCTCTGGGAAGTGGGAATTGGGATGTTAAGCAAGGAAGCAATTGTCAGTAAGAATATTGTGTTTCAAAGAATTAGCAATCTTTCAAGTAACAACAGGGTGACTTAGCAGAAGTGGCACATCTGCAGCACAGAGATGTTAGGGTTGGATCATTGTGCTGAATGAGATCTCTTCTGCAAGGATTAGAGATGACAAAAACTTGCCTTTGCTTCTGGTCCCTGGGAACTTACCAACAAAACAAGTAGCAATAAATTTATAGAGATGAAATGAAAAAAAAAAAAAAAAGAAGTTATTTAAATATCTCAAGAACACTTTAGGTAATAATTTGTCCACTTAAAAATCTGAGCAGTTTTCCTCACAATGGAACTCATAGGTACAGTGAAGGACTTGTGACCACTTGAACCAGAAGTGAACCTGGATTGATTGGTTTGTTTTCACTTAGTGACATCTACTTATAAATGGAGTAAATTATTCTTGTTCTTGCATATCTTCTCAGTTTAGATTTAATTACACTTGATACTAACAGTGTTTGGTTCCTTCTTTGTAAAACATTAGTGCATGTTAAGCTTTAGCTTTTTTTTAAGCATTCCTGTGGCTATTTTAGCTGAGCAGAGTTTGTCTGTTAACATGAAATCTGCAAATCATTTCAATCTGTCTTACATTTAAATTTACAACAGATTTATATGCTTTCATATTTTGGAATCTTTGATATTCTTCTCAATGCCTTAAACTTCTAAGTTTATGATGTCTGCTGAGTATTTTCTCCCACGGTTTTGGCAAGCCTCAATTTCCTCACATTTCTAACTCTTACCAAGATACAATTTGAATTTAACTTTGAAAACCCCAACAAAACAAACAACAAAACCCCATGAAAACTTGATGTCGTGTTTTTGGGGGCGTGGCTGAAAACAAAATATTCCAAAATAAAATAAATGTGGATTGTGAGAGGTTACAAGCCATTGTCTGAGAGAAACAAACCTTATAGAGAATCTATGTCATCAGCTAAGACTGCTTTGAAATGTTTGATGTTGCTTTCTGTTTGGAATAAAGTCTTCACCAAACAGTTAAATGGGTTTTCTGAGTGGCAATTATTTTGGGGGAGTTGCTTCTTTGGCCTAGTCTGTTGTTTCTGTTTAACCTGTGACTGATTGCCACTCTGTAAGAGACACCATCTTGGCAAAAGGGAATGGATTATAGAAGTAATAGGAGTTTCATTGTAGGGGGGAAGGGCTTTTAACACTCAATGTCTTTTGGAGGGAAAATGACCAAGCCCAGGGTAGTCAGTCTTACTGACTGTATGGTATCCCTTTTAGCTCCTAAGCTTCTGTGTAAAAAATGGAACGTAGTATGCATTCTTAAAATGTATTACAGAGTTTAGGAAGCCAAAGTTTTAATGAGGACAGTGACTTCAGAAGTAACTAATGCTGCTTGATTGCTAACAGATTGTTTTTCCTTTACATGCAAAGCCCCTCCACATGAGCAGACTATAAGTCTCCAGGACACATGGGGTCACTAAAATACATGTACTGGGCTAAATATAATGTATAAGAGGTTTTACAAAAAAGTGTAATATTTTCTGTTTAAGGCCTCTCAAGTACTGAAGTTTTTAAGTGCGCCTGCTGTCAGTACTGATCTTGGAAATGGTTGACCAAAAGAGTTCCCAGTTATCTCCTTTCCAAGTCTTGGAAGGAAGGTGATGACTGGACAAGTCAGTGATTTTCCACAAAATCTTCTTAGCTCGTAAGTGACTGCTCCATTAACCTGATAATTAAGTGAATGCTGGACCAATATTTTTGTGTTGCATCTCTTGGAGCTGCCTATAAAGAAGCAATGTTGAATAACTTAATAATGTAGACAGTAGGGTTATGGGATTTTGTATCTTTTGCACTTGGCTGAAGGGAGCTGTCCTGGAGAATAAAGCTCCTAGTGCAATTTGAGCAAGTCGGAGCAAGGATAGATTGAAGTTTCTCTTGTGGCGGGGCTGCTAGACTCAGGTGACACAGTACTGTGAACAGGGGCTTACATGGAACTTGGGACAAAATCAAGTTTCGGCACAACTGAGGTAAACAGCACTGTCATTAAAAAACAACAACAACAAAGAAAAAAAGAAAAATCAATATTAAATCTCAGTTACCGTATTGAGGGTATTTTGGCAGGGAATGGAACCAGGGAGAAGAGAATTAGATGTCTCATGTGAGTGGCACTTTCTAGCCCCTTTTTTGGTTAAAAGCTGTTAGATTGTGAAAAGGTGTTAGGTTGGGTTTTATTTAGGATCTGGATAAATTTCAGAATATCTTATGTCAATTAATAAAATCTCTGAGTCTCTTGGTTTTAGTCAGAAAGAAATGATCCTAACTTACAGTAGCCACTAAAGTTAGCTCTTTTTTGAGATACACCGTGTAGTTGTTGTTTACAAATCCTATGGTGCGCAACACATAGAGGTGAGTGGAGGTAGCATGCCAGTGCTGAAATTAGTACTATATTAATTCAGTACTGTCGTTGATAATTTTAAAGCTGGTGAGTGGTGTGGGGGGAAGGTCGGGAAAATCATGAACTGGTTCAGTGGTTTAATCTGGTAGATTTATCTTGGTAGGAAAGATGGATTCATAACTTACATGTCTGTTCCTTTTTATACTAGAAAGGACATTTTGGGATAAAATATGGTTATAAAGGTTCAAATTCCTCTTGATGTGGAGGAAAAAAGGTTCTTTGTTTAATGAGAAGGACTTAATCTGCTATAAAAGATAATGGAGCTTGAGGCATTTATTAGGCTTCCTGGAGAAACATAATACCTTGCAGGGCTGAACCTGAACTGTTTCTGCTATCAACAAGTAATTAGCAGACAGAGCACATTGTTGATCAAGATCTGACTGAAGGACACTGTGAAACTATTCCTTCTGCTTGCCTTTTCTTTCTTTGCAGAAGGGAGATGAAAAAGGTTGCAAATTGTTTGTGACTTTTTCTGAGGATGTACTCTTTAAGTCAACTTTTTGTTTTAAAATTACACCTTTCATTTTGATCGTTATTTTGATCATTATAGTTTTCTTGGCTGAGGTGGGTTTCTTTTTGCCTCCCATTAGCACTAGAGAATGATTGTTAATAATAGCTGCACACTGTGCGTGAGGCCAAAAGGAAGTATAAGGGTGAGCTGGAGTATTGCAAACATTAGATATTTGCTCTTGACTACCCTCTTCATTGTATAATTCTCCCCAATGATTTTATTAATGAAAAATGTGAAGAATTCATCTGATTCTTCTCATGATGCACCATGTTTCTGCTGTTTAGTTTTGCGTTTTTTTAAACTCCATGGAAAACTTGTCTCATGATTAGTCACTGAATTAAATTGCCTCTTGACATTTTCAGCCTTTTTTTTTTCCTGCCTGTCTATCAGTCTGAGTGGGGTTTGTGATTTTTTTGCTTGTTTACTTTAAGTTGTTCTTCCTAAGGAGGATCTATCAGACATAGCTGCTACAGGTGTACCTAAGTGAAAAAGGAAATAAAAGATACAGAGCATGTCATTAATGGTCTAATGCTATTCCTGTGGATTGCTAATGGTCAGGCAGGGAGGCAAAAGGAAAAACTGGTAGAAATTGGCAGAAACTGACAAAAATGGGCAGGACACAGGTGGTCAGATTTTTGTGATGGTAGATATGAAAGTCTTTCAGTGTGGGATTAGAGAGCTCTTGTTATCAGTCATTTCAAACTCTCTGTGCTTCTTGGATTGATCAAGCCTGTAAGAAAGGCTTGGTTAGATGAGGATGAACCCTGATGAGGGCTCTCCAGAAATCAGGCTTTGTGCATGTGTCTGCTGGAGTGGAGATGGCTATGGGATATTGCCTATGGAGACTAGAGGGTGGCTGGCACTACTTCTTTGGTGTCCAAACCATAGTAACCCAAGCTTTGTGTAAACACACAGAATATTTTTCAGGACCGTGTAGAAATGTTTCCTGGTTTTTGCAAAAGACTGCAGAAATCTTAAGTCTTTCACAAGTTGGTGATTCATTTTTCTCCTTGTTCGTAGATGTTTCCTCTTGAAGATAGCACTTGGGCCAAGAAAAATTGTTGTGGTCTCTGGTCTGCTTACCATAAGTGTGTTATTAAGAGATGCCTGTACAGCTGAGCTTTTCATCTTTGTCCAAAGAGATCACTCAAGAAGTGCCTAAAAATTCTTGTAGGAAGCAGCTGAGACCCATGACTTTTTTTCCCATGAAAAAATGCCTTCAGGTAGTAGAATGTGAAGTTGCACATCTTCTCATGGCTTACAAAGACAGTATCTTTTAGTAAAGCAGCATCCATATAAAAATAATTTACATCATCAAATTAGCCTCCAACTCTTTTTAACTAATATTTTCTGACGTCAGTGAGCCAATGCTTTCAGCGCTTTTATGTTTCAGGTAAATAATTCAAATGTTCTTCCCATAACTGCTCTCAAATAGCAAAATTTTTTTTGTTAACATTGAAACTGTGTAGGTTCCTCTATGTGACTGGTGGGCATTTGCCATTCACACTTTCAAGTAAAACCCTTTACCCATTTCTAGTTTAACCTGTGCAACCCATACAAAGCCTTTCTGAAAGTTCAGGGGCTCGTTAGCTAGCATGTAAATTGTGATGCCGTTGACCTTGCGTATTTATTTTGAATTGTGTCTGTAGTTATTTAGTGAAAGACTTAAAGAAACAATCTGAAGTTGGCCACAGTTTATCTTCACTTCTTAAAATAACACAGATTACCTCAGTGGCATGATCTTTGGTGGCATTTTAATTCTGTTGGCAGACTTTGAAATGGCCAGCTGGGATGTCACAGGCAGACATCAGTTTTGAAGCCTTTCAGATACCATCTAAATGCCAAGCTTTTGAGTAGCAAAATAATGCATTTATATATAGATTAAACATACAGTAATCAGAAGTGCCTTGCAACATGTCAGTAATTGTGAACAGCTGCATCAGAACAACGCAGCTGTTAAAACTCCTTCATACCCCAGATTACATGTATTTGGTCCAAATTACTCATGGGTATATCTGTATGCGTTTGGGGGAATACAGAGAATCATTTGGGATGCATTCATTTGCTGAGATCGTTCCTTAATTATATTTTCATAAGACAGTGCATAGTATAAGGAGGCTCATAGACATGTAAGAAAATAATCTAACACCATTCTTGCAGAGCAAGCAAACACCACTCTGAGTTCCATGGTGTTTGTGTGTATAATATGCTGCAGTGGTGCTGCTTCCCTTCAGGCTTTAGCTGGATCTGCAAAACACACAGTACTGCTACAGAAATACCTTATCATAGAATGTCTGGGCTTGGAAAGGATCTTAAAGATCTGGCTCCAAGCCCTCTGCCCTGCGCATGAACACCTCTCAGCTAGACCTGGTTACCCGGAGCCCCACCCAACCTGGACTTGAAGACTTCCAGGGGTGGGGCATCCACAGCTTCTCTGGGCAACCTGTTCCAGTGCTTCACTACCCTCACAGCAAAAAATTTTTCCTGATATCCAGCCTAAAACTAGCCTCTTTCAATTTAAGGCTGTTAGCTTTGTAAACAGTTCCTCACCATTTTTCTAATAGGCTTCTGTCAGATATTGAAAGGCTGCAGTTAAGTCACTCTGGAGCCTTCAGATCTCCAGGCTGAATAACCCAACTCTCTCAGCCTTTCCTCATAAGAGAGGTACTCCATCTCTCTGATCATCTTGGTGACCCTCCTCTGGACCGATCCATCAGGCCTGTGTCTGTCCTGTGCTGGCCTCTCACCAGAGCAGAGGGGCAGAATCCCCTCCCTCTCCCTGCCACCCACACTGCTTTGGATGCTGCCCAGGGCACAACTGGCTTTCTAGGCTGCAGGCACACATTGCTGGGTCAGGTCCAGCCTAACATGGTAGCAAACCAGTTAGAAAACAAAGACAAGAATGCCGGGAGTGTTCTAGCCTCTGCTTTCATCTCTGTGTGTAGCTATAAAAACAATTTGTAGTAACAGCTAATGTTGTTCTGTGCCTGTTGCTGAGACATGTTTTGTGCCAGTGAGTGGTTGAGGACTGGAACATGAAGTTGAGGAAATTCTTTCACTGTGATGGAAACCAGTCTTGTCATCGTTGTTGTCATCATGCTGCCTTGTGTCTTGTTTTTTCCCTTGGGGTTTTTATTAGAGGAAGTTTTCAGCAGCCCCTGATTCAGCTGCAGAAAGTTATGTCCTACAGAGGAGACCAAGAGCAAAGCTGTCAAAGTCTAAAGCTAGGAAATACAGGAGAAGCCTGTATTGGTGTGGGGAGCTTTGCTTTGGAATTCTGATGTGTTTTGCATGCACTGTAATTTCCTAAGGAATGCAATAACATAGATCTGGTTTTGACTGTGCTACTAATTTACAAAGACCCTGATTAAAAGCTTCCTGAGAATTGCATAACTGTACTGTTTGTAGTGCTCAGGGACACTGATCTTTTGTTTCTTCTCTATACTAGTTATGTAAGGATAAGTGTTTTTAGAAAGATCTGAGAAACTCAATAAAACAATGACTCTCTGCAGACGTTAGGCAAAGCTTTCTTGCTGCTGCTTGAGCATCCAAGTGCTAGGGTTAAGTCAAATGTCCATTGAATTCAACAGTTTAGTGAGGCTGCCAGAAAGACAGTGAACTTTGAAGAAATTTGACCCATGTCCAAAAGTTTTCTGATGAAAAAGTTTTTGAAGTCCTGTTGGTTTACTTTCTAGAACCTGAAGTAGCCTTGGGATTTGGCAGTTGCTCGGCAGTAATGCATCAGCAGTGGTGCTTCCTGCGCTCCTAGCCAAGTCCATATAAATGGAAAAGCTTGCATTTTGGAAAGTTTAACCATTTCTTAAAATATGACTCTCCTTACCTTTGAATTTGAATAGCATGTGAATATATTTGAGAGAGACACTTTTGTCCTCTTCTTCAGAAAATGGGGTGTGGGGTGGGGGTGTATTTGGTGTCATCTGGACTGTGGGACATGCTTTGATGGCATTTATTTAAAATCTTGTGAAAATTGACCTAACACTGGGATAACAGGAGCAACATCAAGAATGGGAAAAGAATGATTTTCACTGTTTTCTCTACTATGGGTTCTTTGTGGGTCAAATCTGATAAAGTATGGGTAGTTTACCTGACCTAGATGGCCAAGTTCATTTTATCTCAGTCAGCTGTGTAATCTGTGTCCTTTTTTGCTTCGTAAACACTCATCTCATTATTTGGGTGCCATGAATGATGTTACTTGTCTCTATTTACACTTTTGTTTTCCAAATGCAGACTATGCCCCACACCTGTTGCTTTCCTTTGAAAAACACATCTCTCCAACATGCATGGTTTATGATGCTAACTTGCAGGCATTCTTTAATTATAAAAGGATATGTGGTGATCTGTCAAGGGACAGTTGTCTCTAATGGATTAAAAGAAGCTTATATGGTTTAAATATGAGCTATGCCCTTCATATGCTGAAAATAGTTCAAGTTAGCTTGAACTGGCTACATAGTGTATTTCGTACCTATGCAGGTAACTGGTTATTTTCTTAAGCTCAGAAGTTAATTTTGCACCTCTGTGTACATGGAATGTAAAGAACAGGAAAAAAACCCCTTAGACAAGTAAGGAAACTGACAAGTGTTGTTAGATAAACTGTTCCCAAGCTTCAGCCCACAGGAAAAAATGAGACACTGGTTAAATAAAACCTGTCCTCTGCCATGCAAGTTCTCAGCTGTTGAGAATCAAAATTTCAGTGTCCTGACTCATCAACTCTTGCACCTTCCTCTAGTAAACAGTAAAATGAGAATAAATTAATGATTGGCTGTTTGGAAAATAAATGCTTTCCTGAAAGATAGCGGTAGCCATCTTTCATAAAAGCATAACAGCATAAGAACGATGGGATGTTTGCTAATGCTGGGAAAAGCAGGCAGATTTTCAGGTATAAAGTATTTTCTAGAGATCTGGAAAACTGCGAAATACAAATTGACTAACACAACTGTGAGTTAAACTAGATATGTGTGTTACACCACCTCATGTAAAAGTAAGCAGTAGCTGCAGAGTTGAGTGTCCAAGTACGAGCTGAATTTTACAGCTGCGTTGTTTTAAGGGCTTTTTTCCTCACATCTTTTTTGAATAATTACTGCCTTTGAAAAATTCCAGGATATTGTCAGTAGAAACTCATGTCTGTGGCACAAAACCCTATGAGGTAATAAAAACACGTACTGTGCCTGTCAAATATTACTCACTTACTTTGGCTATGAGGCAAGACGAAAGTAATGTTTGCAGCACTGTCACAGATCTCAACAGACTTTGTGACCATCAGATGTTTTCCATCGGTGATTAGTTGCCCACAAAAGCAACTTAATTGCCTCATACGCTGTAGATGTGCTGTGACTCTTACCCCCTAAGTATTTTGAGCTGAGAAGGATGAAAGGTGTTTTTTTTTTCAAAAACTAGATGGTGGGAAAAGAAAACTTCAAAATTAGCTGGATCAGCTGGAGTCAGATGGGCTTATTATTTTTTCTCTTCTTGCGTGGTTGTTGCAATCAGCAGAAGAATTACAGGACTTTGCTTTATGCACCTTTACCTAATAATTGGTTCCTTGGCCAATTTATTGACTACCAGAATGAACTGTTAAAGATCTCTGCTGCCTTGCAATCTTTCTTGCTTAGCTTCTGCACAAAACAAAATAATTTCCAGCTGCAGCTCATACTGTGACTGTTGATCTTTGACTTCTCTTTCCCTTGAAGGTGTGGTGAGACCTGTTGGCCAGGTTAGCTTGAGGTCTTAATGCAAAAGTTGAAAGGAAAGAAAAACATAAGGAAACCCCCAAACTGAAGTTGTTAGGTATCTAAAACTATAATAGACAGCCATGTTGAGACATAAATAGCTTTTCTCAGTATGTTAGACCTGTAATACATGCTGCTAAGCTAGTGACCTTAAATATATAACCCTATAAACAATACACGGAAATGATAAAGTGCAAGAAAAGCAAGGGTCTGTAGTGGAAAAGTTAACAGCTTCTGGCAAGTGCGTGCTCATTAAATTGGGACAGTAATAATTCTGGCATGTGCTTTATAGTGCTTCAGCTCTGCTCTCCACAGCCAGTGCCACCTGTGGTGGTTTTTCCCACTGGGGACAGCCTGTGGGAGCCCCCCCAACACATCTGCTACAATGAGTATGGTATGTGCTGGCTGCAGTCTCCCTGTGGTGAAAAGGCCCCTGACAGCCTTTGTGGAACTTTGCTAATCAGGTCCTGTGCTCATGCACCTCAAGGATGAGTGTTCATCCCTTGCTGCTGGGGTGACCTGGAAGGGAGGAGAGAGGTGTCTTAGAGGCTGAGTGGGAAAGAAAATTGTCTGGTTTGCTGGTGGGTCTTGCTGAGAAGTCAGATAAAAGCTTAATGATATTCTTGACCTTAATGGGAAATAATTATTTCCTATCAAAACCAACATGAATTTATCCTTTTAAATAGATTTATCGTCATGTTTGTTTATTGATGACTACTGCCATGTCCCTGGCTTTTCAGGAGCAGTCCTAGGCTCAGTAATTTTCCTGACAGCCATGCAGTTGTGGTAGGCTCTCCTCGTGCCTGCGTATTGTAGTTAGGATGATGCACAGCTTGAAACACCACAGATGGAAATTCAGAAGCTGAATTACTAGGTTGCTCATATTGTTCCTTGTATCACTTGAAGTGTGGAAGAAGCAGGAGGTGGTAGGACAGCTGGGATTTTGCCAGATTGTGTGCAGTACTTTTGGAGTCTGGGTGGGTGACACCACTTCCCATGTTGCTGACCTAGTGAAGGACAGGGCTCTTCTTTGCCGTTGCTGCCTGACACCTCAGAAACAGTTGTCATCCCATTTGGTTGGCTGCACTTCCACTGTCCTTCTCAGACTTCCTGGAAGTAATGAATGGGTGATCTGCTTTGTAGAGGAGAGGTGTGCTTAGCTCCCAGAAGAAGTAAAATATTAACTAATAGCTCTCTAAATTGCCAGCTTCTTCATTTGAGAAAAAATGCTCATTCCTATGCAAACGCTTAAGGGAAAAAAAACCCCAAACCAACCAAATAAGGACATGTTGGGGACTTGGGAGCTGTTTGTGGTGAATTTCCAGTTAAAATAGATATGACTGCACTTTTGAGTTTATTTGGGCTATGTTTTAAACAAAGGAGGTAATTTAAACATTAGTCACCATATTGTGGAAAGCACTGGAAAAAATAATTCAGTGCTTAGTCTTAAATCTTTTAAATTATTACTTAGATTTGATGACAGACCAAACTCAATGTGAAGCTGAGCTTTTTTTTTATTAAGTATTTTGGAGGACTGACTAGATCTGTGAGTTATTTAGACCTATGCTTTTCTTTAAGATGTCTGTTTTTAAAAGGTGACTTGCTATCTAATAAGCACTGATAAAGAAAATCAAATGTATAAGTTATAGCTTATTAGAAGACCAGCTATAATTGTTTTATCTGGTCACTTGCACTTAGCTGTTATGTCAATACTATTACTTAGCAAGACAGCTTCAGGAATGCTTTAAGAAAAGAAAAAAAACAGTTGTAGAAAGGCATAACTGATAAAAATCATCTTGATAATTTTAGACTTGCTGAGCTACCTCTTGTATCTAGGCTGCCTTATGACTTTTGTAGGACAACTGGCAGCAGTCTGCCAAACAGGATTGTAAGGCTTCGGCCATACTTGGCACTGGGGATGCTTTACCTGTTTTAATCAGGGGAGTCGTGGGCAGCTGTGTACAGACGTGCCCTCCTAGTCCAGGGCTAACCACAGCATGGGAGCTCCAGGTTGCTAAACTTTCTGCCTTTGTGGAAGCAAAAAACGTGTTTTTAAAAGCCTCTGACAGACAGAAGGCAAATGAGATAAATTCTGCGGTATTTTTTCCTTAGCTTTTTGTTTGGTTTTTGGTTTTGCTATAATAGAATAAAATATTATCTGCCTGCACTAAAATTCTCTTTACAAATGTATTGGTAGGGTTGCCACAGACCACAGGAATGAGACTATGAGGAGTAGTTGTCTTTGGGAGGTCTTAAAAATAACTAAACCTTTGTGGGTAGGAATACTAAAGCAGAGGGCAGCTTTTTTCTTTCCTGAAATATCAGCACTGTTTATTTTAACACATCATGATGAAATCACAAACCTTGTTTAAATTTAAGAGGAGATTTGATTTTGATTTGGCCAACTGTCAAGCAGCCAGTAAAGCAAGAACATAGTTTTTCTTTCTTTTACCTGATCTAGTGTACCCTGGTGTGCTGGGGGAGGCACGCTGTGAGGATGTGCAGGTATTTTATAGTGTATACCAAATGTAAAAGGCTGACAGACACATTCTATTAATTTACACCCTTTTAAACTTACTTAAAGTGTAGCATCTGTTGAGAGTGACTCACAAACTAGCTCTGTTCTAGTGCCCAGCCACCCTCTGGGTGCAGCACTGCAGCACTGACATTTCCGTTGTTCGATTGTAATTAACACTATTTGTCATAATTTGGTATGTTCAGCTAAATGTAAGCTAGCATTATAAACAAAGGGAATGACTGATGAAATAAAATGTTGACATCCATCTCTTAGCAACCACAATGACCCGGGTACAGATTTAAAAACATTGCTATTTTTTAAGGCAAAAAAAGAAGTCTCTCTTTCTTTTTTTTTTTTTTTTTTTTTTTTTTTTTTTTTTTTTTTTTTTTTTCCAGTGATTGCAACAGATTCCAATTTTCATTGAGTTGTACTTAATGATGAATTTGCTACTTCTGCTTTTCCATGTGTTGGGCTGTGGACAGGTTTGCAATCTCGAGGCCACAGATGCTTGCCCTGGCAAGATTGCTGAAGTGCTGATGTACCAAGTGATGTTGCCTAGGGCAATGTGTGCTTCTACAAAACTGTGGGAAACACAGTTTTATGTTTTTGTATTAATGTGTGCAAGGGAACCATTTCTGATGGTGTTTTAAGTTGCAACAAGAAGCAAGCTTTACAATGTTCCTGTTCTTCTATTGTTGTGAGCCAGAGCAAAATTGGTAAGAAATGAATTATGTCTGTGATGGAGAAGGGGCTTATGTTTAAGAAAAAAAAAAAAATCTGGATTGTTCCTTTTTCAGTGTCTACATATGTTTTTATTCAGATAACCCCTAGTGAAAGTCATGGCTTGTTATATATGTTAAATACTTTCCACTTGTCATCTTATTCCATGAGTTGGCTAATTTTCAGAAAGCAAATGTATTTAGCTTTCTCCCCTGTCAATTGTCTGCTCTCTACAAGTAAAATTAAGCTAAGCAACAGAACTGCAGACTATGATGGCAAGACTATGAAAAATTCAGGTTTTTGGAAGGAAGATCTGACTAGTGGCTTTTCAGGGTTGTGGCATCTGCTGCCAAAACTTGTCCCCTGATGATTCACCAGCTAGGAAAAAGGAGTTAGTTTTGAAAATTGCAAGGGCAGGATGCGAGACGGGAAGGGAATCACTCCTCTTTTCTATCCTTCTATTAGAAAGGTTCGGTTCAGAAAAACAAATAATGTTCAGAGGAAGTTTTCCATCATTGACTTAATTTAGTGGGCGTAACGGTGTTAGGTTTATGGTTGGGTTCAATCTTAAAGACCTTTTTCAACATGGATGATTCTGATTCTGTCACTCACTGAAGGTGTTGCACCTTCCTGTATTTCTCATAAGAGTTTGAACATATTTTACAGAAATATGAAAACAGCAAACACAGCAGCCATGTGGATATCAGAGTTGTGTGTTCCCCTTGTTTATAGCAGGGCTCATATAAATGACACAGTTACCTTCCTGTGACTTCCCCATTGCGTTTTTCAGCTGCTTTTTAAGTTATGAGGGTTTAAATGGATGGAGGGTGATGGGGCTTTAAATGGAGTTCAGAGGAGACAGCTCTGACATGTCCTTTGGATTTTGGGTTCAGTGAAGATTTAGATACTGGCTGAGGGTTTGCCTCTATAATGTTGATTATTGAGATAACAGTGTTGCTATTGATGATCAGTCCTTGGAGATGGTGTATCAAATTGTACTCACTGCAGAAGAGTGAATAACTGTAGTTTTAGCTTTAATAATGTGTTCTTCCGCTTACTGGTAACTATAGAAGAGTTATGTCAAGTTGCTTGTGTCTTTTTCTTTTTTTTTAACTTAGTGAAATACTTGGAAAGTGAATGAATACTAGGGGAATTTGAAGAATGAATAGTTTTTGCTGGACCTACTGCTTACAGTGAAGAGTGGACTAATTCATTTTCCTAATAAGGCTGCTCTGGAAGTTGGAATGTTTTGAATTGCATTAAATGTCATGAAAGTATTAATCAGAGAAGATTGTCTTGTGGTATGTTTAGACAGAAAATTTGATCATGTTTGGTCAAAATGAGCTGTTCACACAAGCTAAATATATAGCTGGGGTTTTTTTCCCTCCAATAAAAAATGAATGACTTTGATGTAGAGGCTGTGCAAAAAATTCATGCACTTTGATTTTCAGTAACAGTTTGTCAGAAAGCAATGACTGCAGCTGCTGTTTTTGTTGTTTATAGTAATTCTTACGAAGTTTGATAGAGTAACCATTTGCCAAGGTCTTTTGTGTGATTTGTTTATAATAAGCCTAAATACTGAGCACTTATGTCTTTGCTTTGTTTGTATGTTATTGAAAGTATTGCATAAACTTATACACTGAACTGCTAGTTTTAAATCATTCAGAAAATACCATGCTTCAGGCTATCCTGCTTTTTCTAGTAAGTAGTAACAGGACAAATGTGTCATCTCGTTCTGAAAACTTTTGTCATCAGTTATTCATACATTCAGTGGGACCAAACCTCCATGAAATCCTAATGCGTTTAATTGCTAGGTGGCAAGTGAAGTGCTAACAGCTAAGGAATATGCACGATTCTGCGGTTTAATTACTTTTTGGCTGTGCAGTTCAGTGGTATCTATGAAAATATTGTGGGAAATGGCCCTGAAGGAAGAATTTTCTTAAATATATGTGTTGGATATGTTTTGCTTCTCAGCTTGAAGTGTGCATTTCCTTTTGTACTGTCTTGTCTAACTACCATGCATTTTTCACATTATGATCTTGGTAGCTCAGTTTGCTGGGTGAGCATTTTCCTTGTACAATATGGGATAAATCACAGATTTTTAGTCTGATTATGGTCTGAAGTCAACAAGGCCAAGTTAAACTGTTTTAAGTATGTCTGGGGCACACAAATTTATGTCCTTGGTTCAAGTATGTTTGTGGGGAAAATGTTATGTTGTCTGTCTGTTTAAAAGGAGCATTGTGAACATTTTGATTATCAAGCTTTTTTTCCCCCACCCTTTTTTTTCTTTTTGTATGATACTTTTGCAGATGAATTTTGAAAAGTATGTCGTCTCGTCGTCTGGTAATAGTGGGGTGAAATCATTTTTGCTCAGTGCTGTGTTGATGAGTATAGAGGCAATGTCATCTATTGCAGACTCAAATATTATTGTTTTGTAAAAACAGAAAAAAAAAATATGTTCCTTTTATGAGACTTAAACAAAAGTCCAGCATTAGCAAAGAGAAGGTTTTTTTCTCAAGCGTGAAATATGGTAGTTGGCTTGAATAATTAGTGCCTTCCTAATTCTTCCTGTTGGTCCAGCTTAACAGATGCGTAAACCTTTTCAAGTTACTGTATTGAAAGTGAACAAGTATACCTAAGGCAGAGATGGTCTTAAAAAAGAAAGAAAAGTATCCATATGTATCGGCATTTTTTTCTCCCTTCTTGTGTCTTTTGTTGCTGCAAATTGACAACTCTGCAATTAGGAGTGATTAATGATGCACCCCAGCGCTGTGGTGGGCCAGAGGTCAGGCTTTCATAGCCTGCACACTCTGTGGGAAAGGGGAGAAGGGACCTGTTCCCCAGAGCAGACAAAACCCTCTCTCTGTTGAGAATTGCTGTTGATGTGGACATAATGTGTGTCAGCAGCCATGCACGATTGGGGAGGGCCAAGTGCAGAACATCATCTTCACATGCTATATACTTTTTCCTTTATTTTTTAATTCTCTTTTTTTTCCCTGCCAGCATGGCATCTGGATTATATATATTCCCCTTTTTTGTAAGGGAGATACAGAAAGAGCAGTGTTGCAGATTTAACTTAAATACTGCTTGTTTCCTATAGAGGAAATAAAATTAAATATTTTATGTATCTGTGGGTGGATGTGATGAGTAGAACAGAAAAATGCTTAAACATTAAAGAATTAGTTTTTTACAATTACAGTTATTTTTTTCTTTTCCAGAGTGTCTTCTATACAAAAACCTGATCATTTTCATGTGACAAAGGTATGTTCATCATCAGAACCAAGAAATGTGGCATGTGGCACTAACTGATACCCATCTGTCAAACCCTGTTGTTGATAAGCACTCGGATTCAAACTTTCAGTATAACATGCTTGTTTTCCATGTGTTACATTAAGAGTATTGCAGCATTTGGATCTTTGATTACTTCCCCCCCCACCCCCCCCCCCCCCAAAAAAAAAGAACGGAGAGACCTGAAAATGATCTTTAAAAAAAAAGAAAGGTGAATAAATGTTATTCTGCAACTCTTGGAACTTTTTTTTTAAAGATATTGCTGGTGTTTTCCCTCTGCACCTACGAGAGAAACAGGATCAGGTAGATTTTTTTTGGTAGTGATTTTTAAAATTTTTCGTGGGGGATTTAGTATTTTTAATAGACGCTGTAATCTTTCCTGATATTTGAGAGAAGCTTATCCAAATACTACAGTTTTAATGATCAAGCCCCCTCACTTTCCTTTTAGCCCTGGAGAATTATTTATTCTTGGCTTCTTCTAATATTTTATTCTATGCAACAGTTTCAAAACCCCCTTTCTGATAAAAAAAGCTGTTTGCAAACTTGAAAATACATATAAATACCCTGTACTTGAAAAGTCTCTCCAATGGACATAATTAATGTGTACTATATTACTGTTCTCCTTACCATGACCTTTAAAGGCCACAGTTTGGGAACCACAATGTTAAAACATAGTTCCCAGCACAAAAAACCAACCAAACAAAAAAATCAGATTTCTTGAGTGTGTTTTCTGACATGGGTATGTGGAGACAGCGGGGGGCATCCATGTGCTCTCGTTCTACTCTTAAAGGTCTTAGCAACAGATCAGTGTGTGAACACTTGCACATTCCAATTGTGTATGGGGAACGTGCATATCTCAAATTGGGTTTGAGACATGGACTGTGGATTTTTCTAAAAAGCTCTAGTTTTTTCCACATGAGTTACCCGATGGGTTTTGCAACAGAGCAGTTTTTCAGTTTCTTGTGAGTTTGATTTGTGGAGTGTCTGTTTTGGATATGGTGAGAGGAGCTAGCATTGTGGAATTTCATATTGATTGTGCATGTTGGGATCATTCCCTCTCCGAAAATGCACGGCTCTGGTTGTTTTCCCATACATTTCATGGCTGCAGTCTCGGTAAAGCTTGCTTCTGTGCTTCACGCTAAGTGGGTCATCTCTCCCAAGAGCAGCTAAAATCCCTGCTGAGGAATGTGCATGCGTTTGGCGTGGTTTTGTGTGTTTCTGTTTTGTTTTTCATCCCACATAGGCAGAACCTACCGAAGTAGTTAAGCCTGTGCCCATTGCCTCTGCTGTTGCACCCAAAGTCACTGCCCCAGCAAGCGTGGCTTTCAATAAGACACCAAGGCCGTTTGGAGCTGTAACCACCTCCAAGGTCACCTCCATCCCATCACCGTCCTCCGCCTTCACGCCGGCGCAGGCGTCGGCCACGTGTGCCGTGCCCGGAGTGCATGCTAACGCCAAGCCTAACGCTGAGCCGTGGCCACCTGCGCCGGGCGCTCCTAAACCTGCAGTTCCTGTCCCACGGCAGCACGGGGCCGCCGACGGCACCCAGGACGCAGCCGAGGGGCCGCGACGAGGAGGCAGAGAGAACCAGGGGGAGAGTAAACAGCAAAATGGGTAGGTGGGATTTTTTTTTTGCTGTGAGGGTCTTTCCTCACAGGAAAAAAGCCGGGCTTGTTTGAGGGCTAACGAAAACACAGCTTAGAGGAGTTGTTTACTCCTCAAAAGTCGATCTCTCACAAATTGTTTTAGAAGTGATACTTCAAAGGGCCCCGATAGACTTTTGGTGATGGTTTTTCTCACGAGTGACGTATCAGTTTACAGAGCGTCATGGCTAAATTGAACAAGGACCATGGAATTCTTTACATGATGTGTTCTATCACCACGTGTTTTGGACCTTACAACAAGCCTGGTATTAATTTCAATCTCCAATCTCACTGTGTATTTTGACACCCAATACAGCAACTGAAAGCAGCAGGCACACAAAAATGCAGAGCAGTCTGTCAAGAAGGGTCAGTGGGTGCTGTGATGGCCGGGAATGAGACGCTCTGGGAGACCAACTGTGACCCTGGCAGAACCAGTGGAAAAAGGTCCCAGTGGAACCAGTGGAAAAGGGAGGGAGGCAAATGGACAGATGCCTCATTAATTCTCTTCACAAAACAGGAGAAGCTTTAAGATGTTTTCTAGGAAGCTGATGGGGTTAAGCGGATTTTTTGCAGTGCTATAATATAAATACCTCAACTTTAAATTTTACCTTCATCCTAAACAAGCAATGCAGATTTAAATGTGAGTAATTTCCTTATTCAAATATTTGTTTATGTTGAAGTGGGCATCAGAGACTGAACATTTAAGGGACTGTAAGGAGACATTAAAGGCTTTATCTGGTGTAGCATCTAGACTAGTAAACAGTAGCTTAGTAAACTAAATAGAGCCCAGCAGCAGTCCTGGGAACTCAGACCTGCAGCAAGATTTTGGCTGGGGATGCCTTGGGCTCTCCCAGAGATCCCTGGGCAGAGTTTGGGAGCTGTAGCACCTCAGGGTCCAGTTCCCAGCGCCTGCTGTGCTGGGGGGAGAGGAGGAGGCTGGGCATGAGCCAGTTGGCCTCTGTGACCAGCAGTTGAATTGAGTTATAAAAAGGGCAGGAGGGGAACCATAGCTTTCTCTTCAGTTTTAAGAATGTGAAACCTGGGCTTAAAACCTGAAAGCTGTGGTTACTATTTCCCATCCCACAAAGGAAAGGTACTGGAAGAACAGGCCTTAAGCCTCTCTTCTCTGGTATTCGCTCTGTGTAGAAAGTATATGAAGAACCCTACGGAAAGGTAAACACCCATGCCAACTAAAATACTGAATAAATAGCAGTTTCAGTTGAGTTTCTTACGGAGTTAAAAAACCAGACTTCTTTAGGTACTTATTCCCTTTATGTTGTAATACAAATATTTTCCATGTGTGGACTCATAATGCAGCCTGTATGCATTTTATATTGCCCTGTAGCCATGGTAACTTCCAGCCCTTTCTTAAACAGATGGCAGGAGTTCACTCTGCAAGAAGTGGATTGAAATTGAGAGATCCCATGGACTTGCTCACTGCTGGTGCAGTTGTTGAATAACTTTGGCAAACCCTCTCTTATCTTTCCAGGAATACTGTTTTAACAAATAACTGTGTAAGAAGTATTCAAAAGCAGCAATTAGTACTGAAAAAGAGGAACAATAGCAACAAAATTAAGTCCTCTCAAGGAAGTGCTGCAGGCACAGAGTAAGCACTTCACAATCAAGATAGGATGACTGGGTGAGCACTGCTATGTGCCCTACCTTACTTGGAGGATGAATAATGCCATCAAAGAGGATGAATAATCACAGCTGAGAGGTGAAGAAATCCCTGTCTCACTATCAGCCTTACAGATCTAGTTTGGAAAAGTTTGAAAACATTTCAGAGTTGTAAAAACCTACTTTATTTTGCAGTCTTTCTTACAGTATTCTGTTTGGGCTGCCTGAGTGTCCTGCAGTCCTAAAGCACAAAACAAAAAGAAGCAGTCAAAACCCACTAAGATGGTTATATTGGTCTGTTGCTACACTACTTAATTTCACCTAGGAAAATTAAGTTTCTAAAATGATGCATTAATGTCTCACCATTTGAAATGGTATCAATGACTTCTATAAAATATCACAAACACTGAAATTTGGAATAATTGATCAGTCTGAAATGAATTCCATTTTGCTTCTGTGGCTTGTGTGATTCATTTTCTCAAAACATGCGAAAAAACAACTTGTACCTTGTTCATAGATGGCACTGCTTAGTAAATACAGTTCTTTAGACATGCACCTTGTTTTACTCACAATTTCCTCCCTTCCTCTCGGCTTCCCTCAAAAACATTCAGGATATGAACTATTTGACTTCAGGATGGGAAAGGAAGTTTAATTTCCCTTGTTTAGTTTTGCCTTAGAAAGCAAGCGATTTGCCTTCACTAGCCTGTGTGCAGTTGCACTTTTATCAAGACCTTTTTGCTAGCTCTTGCATGAAGATGTGCCTGCTGCTTAAAACAGGTAAGATGTCCATAGACTTCACTCAGTTTGAGTTCAGCTGGGCTAAAGTTTTCTCTTGTAGGTTCTCTTGATGTTTATAAGTTTGACTTACGTGATATATGGCTTTACCAGAGCTTGGATTTGGAAACTCCTGTACTCTTTTAAGAAGCAAAGAATTAATTAACACATCAAATACTTTTTTTTCCCTTGCAGATAGCAGCAGCGACAAAGTTAGTATCAACAGCACTGGACTTGAATGATGGTTATTTTTCCTATTGGAATAACCAGCATGTATTCTGGTTTTGCAAAATTACAGCTCTTACAGAGTTATATATTTAAATTTTGCAAAACAGCTTCAGCTTTAATTAGTGTCATAGATTATTTTATCTGCATTGGACATGATGTGACTTTGCTTTTCACTGTGCTACATTTTGCAGCTCATTTTTATTCTACAAAACATTTGTGTGGTGTTTGTGTGTACTGATAAATTCTTGGTGCGACTGTGGTTCATTGGTGTTGGTAATACAACTAGTAAGTGGTGAAATACAGTATAAAAATAAAATTGCTTTGAGAACTGTAGAATGAAGGGCTGGATTCTGAATTCATACACGAAAAGAAAAACAACATCCATATACTCTTGATCTGTGCATATTAGGATGATCAATGACTGAGGTTTTACTGGCTTTTCTCCCTTTTGCCTCCAGGCTGAGTTAGGAGAGAGCCTGTCTCACAGTTTTCCTTTGTCTCTGGCACCACCTTGTTGCCTCAGTGTGTCATTACTGGTAGACTGTCAAGTCTTAAAACGGAGACCAGTAGGACAAGAGAAGTCAGTGGGATTTTTTTCTTTATATCACTTTCAACAAATGTGAAAGACTGCTTATTTCATTGGGGTAGTTGCTAGAATGCAGTAAACTACACATAAATAGTTAAAATAATTTTCATGTATTTCCACACCTTTAATTACTACTTTAATTTTCAGATTTCATTTTTGCTATTAACTGTTTATGATGCTTTACCAATTTTTCTCTGTTCTCCATCCTGGAATTGCCACTGCCTTTGTTTCTATACCTCTTTCTGTTATTAACTTTGATATGTGATACATGCTCCTCACTAATACTGTGTGTCAATAAATTAAATCTTTTGATATAATTTTGTACCATACTTTTCACATTGTTTCAAGTATTAAGTATTTTTTAAGCTTAAGTTTTTACTACTGCATTCCTTTTAATGGGCCTAATTCTTACTTGTTAACACTTAACATCTTTCCTCACTCATTTTCCACCTTTCTTCCCCAGAAATACTTTGAACCATAAAAGTACAGTGAGGAGGTAGTGTCAAAAATAAAAGTGACTTTTAAAGCTTTGTTGGGTTTTGGTTTTTAGTACTTAGTAGAAGTTTTATGTCCTAGGAGCTAAGTTTTCACAGTTTTCCTCCTTTAAAATATGTAAAAATAAATGTACGCTTAGAGGGTCTTACAGATTAATGCTTTGGAATAACAAATGTGGGATTTAGGAATAATTTTTATAGTTTGAGTCTTCTGTTCCCTTTTCTCAAATTTCCCAAACTGACACATTCTTTACATCACTTGCTGCAATCAAAGCTTTTAGATCCTGTGCTCTTGAAAATCTTGTTAGTGCAAGTGGACTGATAATAACCTGTAGGTTACTGTAAGGAAAGTTTCCAGATGGACCGATCACCTCACTGTTTTTCTTTCAAAGAGTGTACCTCCTCATTATGCCTCGGAACGTGGCCATCTGTGCTTTCAGGTGGCCTGGTTCTGATCTGAACTCTGCCAAGTGCAAAAGACTTGGTGTGTACTGGGTGGTCCTTGTATGTGCGCACATCTGTGCTGTGCCCCTCGGGAGCTAAAGGGAGAATTTGTCAACGGGCACCTGATCTGAGCTAGGTAGACTACCCTGCTTTACCAAAACCAATTCCCCCCCTCAACCCTATAGGGAAACCACCATGAGTTTAATTAAAGTATGCAAGTTCTGTGCAGTTGTTTTAGTGGTAAAATGAGAGTATGGCTATTAATTGGATTTTAGTGCCTTTCTTACAGAACTAATTCAGTAGAATAATTAGCTACCTTTCTGTTTCATTTCAGCTTTCTGACTTTATTTCTTCTTTTCTTTTTCTCCTTTTCCTGTTTATGCTGGGAAAACTTTCTCTTGCTGTCTTACTCTGTCGCCTCCAAGGAAAAACCCACCCAAACGGTAAAAGTTTAAGCATGTAGATGTCTTGATAATACTGTCTTTTACTGTTTCAAGTGTTCCATCAGTGAAACAAGGAGAAATATTTCAGTGGGGTTAAAGTAATTATAAAGGGTGTGTTTGGTTCAGAAGACTGCATCTGTGTTTAGCTGGGCCTCAACTGCTGCCTTTCTGCATCCCAGCGCAGAAGCTGCCTTTAAATGCTGTGAAAAGTCACGGCTGCGCCCGTGCCTTTGTAGCTGGCCGGAGTGAGGTGTTGTCTGGTGCCTTGCACTCACTGCTGTGTCTGTCCCTGGCCAGCCCCCCGCGGAAGCACATCGTGGACACCTACACGGAGTTCTACCACACGCCCACGCACAGCGACGCCAGCAAGAAGCGACTGATTGAGGACACGGAGGACTGGCACCCTCGCACGGGCACCACCCAGTCCCGCTCCTTCCGCATCCTGGCCCAGATCACCGGCACTGATCACAGTGAGTTCCCGCTGCCAGCGCGGCAATGCCTGGGCCCCTGCACAGACCGATGCTTTTAAACCTGGCGGATACAGAAACGGAAATATTACTGTAAAACTCTGCCGTTACTTAGTAGTTCAGGATATATACATTGCTGGACATTATTCCTGTTTGAGCTGAATTAAAAACCCTGCCATTACGTAGTAGTTCAGGATATATACATTGCTGGGCATTGTTCCTGATTGAGCTGAATTAAAACATTCTAGATAAATCCTAAAATTTCCATTTCTACTCCCAGATGTATTGAAAGATACGTATTTGTTGTTTCTTTTCCCCCCATATCACCAAAATGGCGACATTCCTGGTCAAATTTAACACTTCAGAAAAATTAGGTGTTTTCTGGCATGTACAAAGTCTCTGTCAGTCATGCAAAAGTACGGGATCTGCAGTGCTGTAATCAATCAGAAACATAAATCCATAGTTCCTCAGTTTATTCAGGGTATGTTTCCACCTGCTCCTTTGCAATGGTGCGATTATATGTGTTGCTGGAGTGGAAAAGATGATGTGGTGAAGATCATTCCCAGTCATATAATTTTATGCTAAAACTTGAATTTCATATTGTGCTGGCAGCCATAAGTCTTTGGTTAAGATTTGTGATTTTGTGTGAAGCCCACCAGAAGTGCTGTCAGAGGCTTTAAGTTCTCATTCTTCTGCTTTCCTCAGCTAGAGCTGCAATAAAGAAGGCATTGAGGCAACCGGAGCTCCTCTCCAGGGGAAGATTTGATTAAATCAGCTATTTTTAGAAGCCAGTAATAACATCTCGCAAAACAAGGCTTATTATCCTTGTGTAATAAATATTCTGACTTTGGATCTGATTGTTTTGTGGTCCTGTGTTCAGTTCCCTTCATCAGTCCTTGTAAGAGCAGAGCATGGGACCTGAACATCAAATAATGTGTTATCCAGTAAAGATGAATTTATCATGTTGACAAATGCTGTAAGAAAATCACTGCAACTAGATTTACCAGCCTTAAAATCAGGACTGGGAATTTACATTATCCCTTGTGCAGACCTCTAGAACCTTGGTGGGAAGTAGCCTGGCTGCAAACAGATGCTTGGATTATCACCTGATATAAACCCACTGGATGTTCATCCAAAAGAAATACCTCTTAATTTCCATTCATCTTCACCTTCTCAAATCACCTTTCTCAATGCCAGCATGGAGAGTGGGCCAAGGGGAAGGGCAGAGGCCAGCAGAGCCACTTTTCAGCAGTCCTACTAGCTGAAAAGGGGCTCTTGAAGTTCATAGATATAACTCACATCCATTGGGGCCTATTTAGAATCGAGGAATCCTAACAAGCCTTGTTATAATTTCCTGCTGTAGTGAATGCATTGGCACAGCAGTGAATCTCAGTGTTGTGGTATGGTGTCTTTAGTGCCCTAGAAAATAAAAATTTTCTGTTTTCCTTCAGTGAAAGAACCAGAAAATGAAGCTGCGAAGAAGACTAAGTGAGTTGTTGTTTTACATTCTTTCTACTTTAATACCTTGCATGTTTTAATTCTTAACTTGTAATGTTTGGTGCACTTGTGTGACATCTGGGTGTTTTTAAAATGTTCCTTCCCTTTTTGCCTTTTTCTTCAGCATGTAAAAATCAAGATCATCTTCATAGACAAAACCTTTTTAAAAGCTGTTGGTGCAATCCAGTAGTAATGTTTGTGCTGGAGTTTGTGTAGAGGTTTTCTGTAAACTTGAACCGATTTGGTTGCCTGTATGAGGTCAGCTTGTGTTTTCCTTTTCCAAGTCTAATCAGGCATTTTCGATTTGAGTGTGGATCTGATTGCAAGACATAGATGGGAAGTATTGCTGTTCTGGCTGCCAGTGAGGGTCAGCTGTCCCCTTGCTTTGGGATAAGCATTGTTCAGAAGGAGCATCAACCAGTGGCTAAATCTAATGGTTCTTGAAGTCAGTGAGACTTTCTTTACTGACTTTGACTAACACTGGATCCAACTTTTTGACAGAGAGGAAGACAATGCAATAGGGATAGTGCATGGAGTTTGCATGCTCACTTGTGAAACTGCATAAGACAAACTTTCATTCTTTCTTTCTTTCTTATTTTTCTTCTATCACTTCTTTTCACAGGGAAAAGGTTCCCATCCACGTCCTTAGCCCCAAATATACAAAATTACGTGACTGGCACCATGAAGTCTCAGCACGTGTTCTTAATGTCCAGTGATTTTACCCAAGTTGCAAAAGCAAAATACAAACACTTCCTTCCTTCCTTCTTTTCCCTCTGCTTTGCAAAAAAAAAAAAAAAAAAAAAAAAAAAGAAAGAAAAAGAAAAAAAAAAAGAAAAAGAAAAAAAAATGAAAAAAGAAAACATATTTCAGTAGCCTTTCTGCGAGAGAAATTCTAGCCTTTTCTATACTTTTCTAACACTTTCCTACTGATGTGTAAAAAATGGGATGAAAATGTTTTTGTGCTAATCATTAGTTGACAAAAAATACATATTTAAAACTTAACAACTTGGGTGGCTGAATCTCCCAATGTGGGGGAGGAGACAGCTGTTTCAGTTCTTTTTTCTGCCTGAAAGAAGTAATTTGCATTGCTGAGTTTGAGTTCCTGTAGGCTGTTAGAAAGCAGAAAATTTTGAACAAATTAATTAGAAATTGTGTTACCTTGATTCTGGGGCTGGGGGAAGAAGATGAAGAGGGGATTCTATGCACTTATTTCAAATTATCATACCTACCAGGAAAATTATCTTGGATTTCACTAGATTTTCAAGAGGTCAATTTTAGAGTGGTTGTAAATGTTTCACAAAGTACAGCAAGAAGACAGAATGCTTTCAAGCAAAGAAAAGAAAAATTTAAAAAATAATGTTCCTATATTTTGAATTGAAGTGAAAGCTCGATATAAAGATTTTGCTGCTTAGAGTAGTAATATGCTCAAGTTTTGGAAAACTTAAAGAATAATTGAGCAGAATATTACTGTGTAAGAGCTTCAGCACATTTAGCAGGGACAAGATTAGACAGTAGTATTTATTTATTGTAGAGTGAAGCTTATAGGTTATCTTGTGTTTATGAAAACTTCACAGCCCTATGGTTCTCCTGTAAAATAATGTATTATAGTAGCTACACATCCATTAATTTATGCATTTTGAAGCTTGAAGAGTATTTTAATAAAAGTTGCTTTTATCTTAGCTCTGTCTGTTTTTCTTTTGAGTCTCTGGGACTCCTTGAATAGTCTTCTCATGCATGGGGATGACATTTCATTGCACCTTCACAGCCTATAGGAAGAGAAACAGTTAAATCCCAGCTGCATAGTAGAAACAATCTGATTTGTTTAGAACCATCCCAGTATTTCAGTTCCTGATCATCTTAAAAATGGGGTATGTGTTTGTGTAATTGAAATTGACACGAGATTTGCAGGAATTAATAAAATGATTGACCCTTACGGGAGTAAGAATTATATGAAGTAAAGCTTGCTTTCGGCTTTTGCAGCGCTTGTTGAACCGGATAAAGTGTGAGACTTCAAACAGAGGTGATGGTGAAGCACACGTAAAAGCCCAGTTTCTCACAACTGCTCAGTGAGAACCATTGCAATTGGTCTGGGTTTATGCAGCTGACCTCCACACTCCTCTGATGTAATTAGTCCTGTGAACAGATACTTCTCCAGAAGACTTGGTGGGGTTGGCTTTTTTTTCCTTGTACAATGTTGGAACTTGAGAGGACCTTTGGAACCATTTTGAGTTTCTTTTTCAGATGGTTTATTCTGCTATACAGTACATCAGTACCTTATGGTATTTGTGGTTTTATCTTTAGGAAAAGACAAACAGAAAATGGAGACTTCAGGTAATAGATAAGTTATCTAACACTAACAGTCACCAATGTGGATGCCTAACACTGCACAGATTTGCCCTGGTAATGATGGCCCAAGGGGTATCACATCTTGCACACTTTTTGGGTTAACTCCTTAGGGACAGTAGGGGAAAACATTCACTTCAATAATTTCACTGAAGAGTGTTTTTATGAGAAGTGTCAATCAGTTTCATTTCCATGCCCCCCCATCACTTAACTTGGCAGTGAGTACTGTGTTACTAAACCCAAGTGTGTGACTGAATGCACATACACCATAATATAGTAATTTGATAGAGTACTGCATATTAAAGTGGGGATGTGAAGTAGTGAATTTAAATTGTTCTGCTGGGTTTATACAATTTCTTTATGAACAGAATGAAATGTGGGCATTTCAGAGACCATCAATGCAGTGAAAACTGTGCAGGGTTATCAGTTAGATTCTCTGTAAAGGTTTGTTTTTAAGGGCAAAATAGTTTGACCTTCAGGTATTTTTATGTTCTAGAGATGTCCCTAGGTAGGGAGAATATTTTCATGTTGTTAATAAGTTTACCATTATGTTTATCTACCTTAGCAGCTCTTATCCTTTTGAAGAATGAGTTGCTGTAGTGAGAAATAGAAGAATAAACCCTCTCTAAATAATCAAAAGAATAGAAGCCTCTGTTTTGAGTAAAATTAAACACAGTCGTAGAGTCTATCTTTTAAGGATATGAGAGTAGTTTGAGAGAGAGAATACCAAATTATTAGTTTTCTATAAATTCAAGTGAAAACATCACTAGTTGCAGAAGTGTTTTATGAATATGTGAAATGAATTTAATTTACTGCTTGAAAGATGTTATCCCTTCACCCAATATCCCCATTGCACAGAATTTACTGGCATTAAATTATGGACTTTTTGTTACTGTTCCCAAAAATTGGCCACTTTTTCATTTGTATCTGACAAACATGCCCTATCTCATGTCTGATTCCCAGCATACATCTGATCTTTGAAGACATATTTTTTTAATATATGTAAACGAGTAAGTTTAAATTTTAGAGATCTCCTAGAAATATCAATGTGGCAATGAAATAAAAACTTCTCTTTCATCAGTGATTTCAGTGAAATATCCCAATTTAATAACATGCAGCTTTTCAGGCAGGCATTGTCCAAGACAGATGTTCTGTGTGGTTTTTATTGTTTATTGCTAACTGTAACCCACTTAGGATTTTTGTTTGGATAAAATAGATTCTTCTCTTCAGCAGCTGGAAAGACAGAAAAAAGAAGTAGAAAGCTCTCATTGAAATGTGTAGATTGCAGCTTTTGAACCAGTTTTACTTAAATCTTAGAAAGGCAATGTCTAGCCTTTGTGTAAAGTTTATGTTTTTACATTATTTCTATTTCTGCAGTACCCTATTTCCAAGGTTTTGGGTTGTTTTTTTTATGTTCACTTTTAACCCTCTCCTTTTGAGCAGCCAGGTCCAGATTTGGTCTTGCCTTGAATTGTAGAGTCAATTCATTGTCCTGAGAAAGGATTTTCCAGATTTGCAGTTTAGTTGATCCAGAGCGACTGAAAAATATTTGTCCTGCTCTTGGTTGGTCTTGAAACAATCTGTCATAAAATCATGTATTTATTTTTCTCTCCCGCATGTCATAAATATATGTAAAGTATACCTGCAGATCTACCTGATGGAACGGGAACCCAGGATACCTGTATTAATTTGAATAAAACCTCCATAGCTGCCCCAACTTTGGAGATGTCACCTGCACCAGAATTTCCATCCACACGTTTGCCACCTTTGAGGTCTGCTACCTGGTCATTCTTAAATCTGTTCAAGAATTTTCAGCACTTAAGGCTCCCTATTTTAATAAGACACTTAATTCTGTATACTAACATTAAAAAAAAAAGGCAGAAATGCCTGCCCCTGTGGCTAATTTATTGTGCTCCAAACTTACTGTTGTGGTTGCTCTCTACCTTGTAGTTTACTTTTTTTTAGGTTTATTACAATGAAATGTCTGGCAGGTGCTTTTCTTCAAGTACAGCACTTTAAGACAACATTTTCTATATTTTTTTTTTCCTATAACAACTGAATCACAGGATATGAAAAATATGGAGAAATACATAGTGTAATGTTCACAAAACTAACACAACCAAAAAGTTGTAGCAAAAAGTGTATAAATTTTGGGGTGAATCCCACTAGCACTTGTGTCACTTTCAGTATTTTCTTAAGTTGTTTTCCATCACATAATATAATCCCAAATATATGTGTTCCATCTTTGTACGTGTCCAGTACTACTTGGCTTTCTGACTTTTAAAGCAGCAGGGCACTCTCAGCCTTCAGTGAAAGTGCAGTACTTCTTAAGTGTGTTTTGCATCATTTTATCCTCTTAATTGTATTCTACTGTAAATTTCATGGTCTTCTTGGAAGTTTTTTGGGGTTTGGGTTCTTTTTTTCTTCTCAGTTTACTAACATTTTCATGCACAGTGTTTCCTGTTCTACTTTAATGTATATTAAAAGTCTCTTTCTCTGTGTGCCTTCTCTTGATTTTATTACTGTGAATGGAGTGAAAACAATGCTAGATCAGAACCTGCAGCTGCTCTTTTGCCGATAGCAGAGTCCTGTCCTGGCAGTGTCCCCTCTCCTAGACTTCCTGAACATATTGCTGCACCAGCTCCTGCGAGGTAAATCATTGACAGGGGTTTGGAATCAGTTAACAATCTATCCTGGATTGTTAACTGAATCAAAGTATCCAGGTTCTACCCTGGATTTTTCTCTCGTGGAGGAGAGAGGGTTGTTTGTCATTCACTTAAAATAAACTTGATTAGGCTGCTGTGACTAGGGATTTTCCTGGAAATGATAGGAGGGGGAAGGAGAAAAATTAGATAAAAAAGAGGAAGTTCATGAACAGTCTGGTGGATACTAGTTAAAATAAGATACAATATTTAGTGTGTGTATGCTGTCAGTGGGTGTCCACCCTATCACTTGGATGGAGTAGCTTTTCAGTGGTCTCAACAAGTCGAAAGTGAATATGGATTTAGAAATATAAAAGTAATTTTCTAAAATATGAGTTATTTCATTTGTAACACAGTGTTGTGCTGTGATGCTGTCACAAAAAACTAGGATCTTATCTGGCAAATTTCCTGTCACTGGCCCTGGATAGTTTTACTGACACTTTCCTTGGCAAATTGCTGGTGCTTTGGAGGTCATCTATGAGTACTAGACAGCAACAGTTACTTTAGACAAGAGACAGCGAAAGTAGTTTGGAGGGTGATTGATTGTTACTGTTACTGAAGGTCAATAACATTTTCTGATGGTTTATCTTACATTGTGCAGGAATTTTTGAGTTCCAGGTAGCATGCACAAGCACAAAGTCAGAACATGAAACAAAGCTGCTCCTGTAAAAATGAGAATTCAATGAACAATGCCTGGTCCTGCCAAGCCCTAGACAAAGATTCATCCTTGAATAAAGCATACAAGAATATACTGGGGCCTACACCTTTGTGGGCTTTCTGCAGTAGGAAATCTAATACTGAGATTTGGAATTGGCCAGTTTTAAACCTTTTAAACAGTAGTCTCAACTAGCTGAGAGATGAGGAGAAATCTGGCATCAAAGTAAAAGTTGTTTTTGTGTATTTTGAGGACATTTTGGTTGTCTGGGAGAAGCAGGTATGTTCATGAGCTTAGGCAGGAAGGGGTGGAGGCTGGTGGCATTCATGGTGACATTTTGTTTGAGCCAATACAGTAAAGATTTGGTTGTGATGTTTTCAGCAGCAAATTCTCTTAAACCAACAAAGATGAAAAATACACACAGAAGATGCATGACAGTAGTCCTGATGATTTTTTTTTTTAAAGCAGAAAACCTGGGATGAAAAAGGCAGTGAAAAAAGCACTACTTGAGTAATTGGCTTTTATATCTACCAGTGAAACTCTGGTATGATTATGCCTACTTGCCCCATCCATGGATGTGTTCAAGACCAGGTTGGATGGAGCTCTGAGCAAAGTCTAGTGAAAGCTGTCCCTGTCCACAGCAGGAAGTGGCTGGAAGTAGATGACCTTTAATCCAGACCATTTTATGGTTCTGCTGAACTGTAGATGTTTTGCTGATACCATTGCAGCTACTGTGTTCTGAGTACCAAGGAGTCTTCTCTAAATCCTAGCTCTGCATCTGTATCCAGGCAAAGGAAATTTAAATCTAATCTCACTCAAGACCTATGGCTCTGAATTTTATTTGGCAAAATTAACCGAGCAAGAGAGCAGTTTTAAAACGTGAAATCTGAAAGGCAGCTATATTCATGGTGGTTCAGGATGTGAGCCAAAGTATTTTTGCAAATACAGAAGCAGATGGTAAGAATTTTCTGCTCAAGTAGGGCAGAAATTGGAGCAGCTTCTGCAGAACTGTAGAGGAAAGGTTTAACATTGGTTGTGGGAAGGAGAAAAAAAATATTTGATACAGCTGTGTAGTCCGGATTCTCCCCTGAATGGAGAGGTCATCAGTGTAGCAACCATAGTTAATGAGTATATTTTGTTAGTGAGCGGATGCTGCTGGTTTTATAATGCTCTTTTGAGTGGGAAATAGAACAAATCTGATCTTCAAACCCCCTTTTTAGTAAAATGGCTCCTATTGGAAATCTGCATGGAGCAATTAATTAGTGCTGTGTCAGGCTTTTAGTAAAGCAAAACTGGGCCATTCTAGGGTGGGTAGATTTGCTCTTGCTACTGATGCCTTGCATTTGTTGTCAAGGACTGGCATAGGTCCTTTTATTCTGAATGGGCTCCATCTTTTCTTGGCTGAAACTCTGTAAATTGTACCACCCGCTACTTAACCACCAAGAAGGAGAAATCTTGCTTTGAAATGTATGGAGGATCTGGATTTGATTTCTAGATTCAAGTTAAGTGAGCTGCTTATAAGGTAGACTTCATAATGCTTTTTTTATTGTAGTTTTAGTCTTTATTGAAAGCCTTAAATCATTGTATGCCTATATAACCAACTACTGTAAGTTATAGTGTATTATAACTCTATTTCATATATGTGATGTCCTCCTGTAAGTTTAACAGTAAAATATTTAAGAGCAGTTACAGCCTTTCCAGAAAGTTGCAAAAAGTCATCTTAAAAAGTAATCCTGGCAGCATTAGACCATGTAAACCAGAGAATTTGGTGCTTCCAGAGAAAGTGCATAACTAATATAAAACAGATGCGATGCCAGCAGGTCTTTAGATTATATTTTATATGCATGCTTTGTACAGTCATACAGACCTACTTCTATGTTTTATTTTAGTGGGATTATTCCTGATATAAATAGAGTTAGTAATAAGTAATAGTAGGTATTAATCCTGATTTTTGTTTCACGCTTTCTGATAAGTGTACAGCCAAGAACGTTCTCTGCAGAAATTGTAGTCTGGGAGAAGAGGAGGTCTCAGGCTGACCATACTAAAACTGTCAGAGTTTTAGTTGTTTTGGTGTGATGACAAGCAAGAGGAAGTAAAATATGGGGAGAAATATTGCCCTCTTGTGGTGAATACTACTTGTCCTGCTTTCTTTTTTTTTATATAGGACTTTTGTTTGAGAACCTTTTGGAAATCTTAGGCAAGTGTACACCTCATCTTCCCTTCAGTCATTCAGGTTTTAGATGCCAGCAGCCAAGTAGCCTCAGTGTCTGAAGTGTCATCTCCTGACACGAGGTAGTTTCTTGTGTACTGATTGTGCTCTTGTTCAAGTTTGTTATCTTTTAAGTAATTACCCAAATAATTTGGTTTTGTGGTTAAGCAGGCACTCAAGTTTTAGCTGTAAAAATGCCTCAAAAAATTGTTTTCAGCATGGTATGATTCCTAGGGCATGAGTTTTTGGTTACTGCAGAACAAGGTAAAAAAGCCCTCATCTGCTACTCACTTATTCTTCTTGCAAAAGATGGAAGAATACCAGCTAGTAAGAGTTGTCCACTTCTATTTTGTATTTTTTAATCAAATGAGACATTTCTTCTTTGCGCATTGTCTCATTGTAATTCCTCATGAAATTAACATCGACTAGGAAGGTAACCATGCCTGCTCCAGATGCAGCGAGCTCTTTGCTGGCAGATGAAGCACCTCCTGTCCCCAAGACGTGTGCTGTGGCCACGCAGACCACTGAGTTCCCCCTGCCTGCTGATCCAGCCGGGGGGCTGCCTTCTCCAGCCCTGCACGTGAGAGAGGCCCTCGGGCTGCCTCCTGCCCTTGCCAGGTACGTTTGAGTCAGCTGTGTTAGAAAGGTGAAGTCAGAAACTGTAATTTTACACGCATGGAATCACAGATTGGTTGGTTTGGAAGGGACCTTGGGGATCATTTAGTTCAAATGCTCCTGCCATGGGCAGGGACACCTCTCCCTAGACCAGATTGCTCAGGGCCCCATCCAGCCTGGAGGTGAACATTTCCAGGGTTGGGGCATCCACAGCTTCTCTGGGCAATGTTTTCCAGTGCCTCACCATCCTTGTAGTAAAGAATTCCTTCCTAATACCTAATCTAAATCTCTTCTCTTTTAGTTTAAAGCCATACAGTTTCACCTGATTCTTTGTTTCATGATTATGCTGCCAAGACAGAGCAGCTTAAAAGTTTCCTGACCCTCATAGTGCTCTGGCAATTTATATAGCAACTAGAAATTCAAGTAGCTTTTAGGCAAAAGTTCTAAAAATAATTTAAAAATTAAAGCAGCCTTTTGATGGAGGAGGAAAAGCATGGGTAGGAGATTCAATTAGGTTTTGTTGGCAGAAGTTGGTGACCTGAGGAGAATATAGTCACCCTTGCTACAAAAAGTGTTTTTAAATTGTGCAGTAACCCAAAGCTTTTGGAGGAGAATACAAGCTTTGTGTAATGATGGAGTATCCAGAATATAAGTCTTTACCAATAGGGAGAGATAGTGCTTTTCTCAGTAATTAACACTACAGGATAACTGAAATAAAAATATCTGCTTTGTTTGTTTATGGTAAGGATGGCTTTAGGAAAAAAAATTTGAATCAACTCCTGAGCTTTAGTTAGTATTGCCAGAGGTGTAATAAGTGTTTGATTAATGACTTCTCTTGCTGCATTTGGGCAGGTATGAAGCACCTCTGCCTACTTGTGAAACAAATTCTTTCAATAAAATCCCAAGCTTTCAGTCTAAGTCATCTGTAAGTCATACAAGGTAAATCTTTTAAGGTATATCTACAGAGGGCTGCTAGGTGTAAGCAAAATGTTCAGTGTTTTTGCATTTAAAGCTGGGAAGTGGTGTAGGTATTTGGAGTGTTTTGTCCATCTTTGTAGTTATTTTAAAAAATACACAGGAATTTGGTGGATAATCTTGAAATTTTAAAATAAGAACACAAGTTAGAGGTTAGAAATTGTAGGAGTTATTTTGGAGGCAGTCTGGTTTTTTCACTTTTTTTTTTTTTTTGTCTGTTCAAATTCATTTCCACCTGTAAAATAAGTAGAGAAAATGAAAAGGGGTTTACATGCTGAATTTGGCAAGGGTTGCTAAAAGTGGATCTGCAGCAGAAGTTATATCACTGAATATTCGAGTTTTCTATGTCTAGTATTTATTACGAAAAAGAGAACAAGGTAAATGATCATCAGGGCTAATTCTGTCCACACCATGGAGACTTAAATGGACCCATGTGGAGAGTTCAGGGCCCTGGTTCAGTGGGAATGACGCAGGCATGCAAGGCAGAGTCTATGATGAGGAATTTGAAAGCTGACAGATGGTAAATGCTCACTTGATGAGGGGAAAGATTTATTTGTGGGTGAAATCAAAATTGCTGTTCTCTATGTTAGTATTCAAGTTGCTCACACATTGCCTAATGTCTCTGTGAGCTGGAAACTTCCATAACTTTCCAGTGGTTAATGTGGTCTGGTGTTGTGCTGTATCTCTGTCAATCTTTCCTACTTTCTCTGTTTTCTCCTGTGTTGTCTCAAAGCTTCTGTGCTGCAAAAGTAATGCTGGAAGATCCTTCGGGAAATCTGCCGATCCTTGGACCCTCTCCTCCTCCAGCTCTTTCTCCTTTCGAGCAGAGATCTAAAGTTAAGAGCATAGCTGCTGCAGCAGTGTCTGCTGCTCTTGCTGTCCGGGCCAGGTAGACATCAACTTCAAAAGGAATGTTTTATGGTTGGTTTACAGAGGTTCCAGTTCACACAAGAATAATTGGTCCCTGGCAGGGTTGTGAAGTCAGTCGGCTCTTTCACAGTAGTGGGCAAGTCATTAGAATATGTCCAAAGCTCCCATGCCCTATTTATAGTTTAGCTGCTCTGAACCATGGTGAGTAATTCTACCATTTTGTTCCTCATGATACCTGTTTTACAGTTCAGTTAGTAAATTAACTGTAAATAACATTTGTGTTACGTGAGTGACAGAGAATAATCTGTAACTTTGAGGAACTTTTTGATGCTTGAAAACAATAGCTTGCTGAGTTCCGTTTTACTGTGGAAAATATTTACTGTGTTACTTTTTATAAAGGCTTTCTTAGAGCAAACATTCTGACAAGCTTTTCAATCATCCATTCATATCAGTAAAACATTTTTAATAGACAACAATACCCATATTTTTTTTATTTCTAAATTACATAGATGTCCTAAGGTACTAGTAAATTGTGTACATTAGAAAGCATACACAAAATCAGAAAACTAAGAAAGATGAAAAAATTTTCTCGTTACTTTTTCTTCTACTTCATTAATGGTCAAGATGTATGAAAAACATGTTTCTCACACCTTTGTGGGTTGTCTTGTGCCTCCCCTGAATTGTGCAGCCGCCACTTTGTGTGCTGCCTGTTTAGACATGATCCCTGCATCAATTCTTAGAACTCCTGGGTTCAATTTCTCCAAATAGACATTTAATAAGGGATTTTGGGTTGTTAGTGGTCCCAGCCATCCTGAAATTTGTGTGGTCACCTCATTTGTTTATGGGGTCTTTTTGCGCACTTGCTAGACTCTACGAGCCTAGTGCCTGCCGCTCGCTGCTGGACGCCCTGCTCATCACGCCTGTCGCTAAGCCTCCTCTGCAGGCCAGCGCACCCTCCAGGAAGTCCACAAGTGCTTTGGAGTTGCCAAAGAGCAAGAGGTATTGTCCAGGTGTGGTGTGTGGTTGGCACTTAGGACTCACAGGGAACTGGATACTCCTTCAAAGCACATTTCTGTTGTCTGCATGCTTGTGTCTGTCCTGGCCTTTGACCTGAGGTCACCAGCTCCAAACCCTGCTGGTTTCATCTCTTTGCACAACTAATGTGCACCCTGGACCTGCTGATGGTGTTTGTGCAAGTCCACCATGCTAAAGCAGAGGTTTCCTCTCTTCACTGGCTTCAAGTGCCCTCTAATATGCATGGTGGTGCTTGTATTGTGTCATGAGCCTCTGAGGGAGGCAGTGTCACTCTGTAGAGGCAGCTGGAGAAGAAACAAGAGATTCTGGCTTGAAACTTCTGTGTGAGTGAAAAACTTCTGTGTGAGTGAATTATTTGCCACAGTTCCTTGAGCAACTAAGCGTCACGTTAGGCTATTTTTTAAAGCTCACTTTGAATGTACAAAATCAAATAACTGGCATGCAGGCCAGCAAATGACTGTTTTAAAAATTATTTGCTGTCTAGGCCCTTTGTTCCAGTGCTGAATCTATTCAGTGCACAGGACTGTTTGTTCTCCTTTCCTGACCACAGCAATGTCAACGCTTGCTTCAGCAGAAAGCTGCTTTTATGACTTCAGCTGCACAGGCAGGAGTCTGCTTGGTTATTTTACAGGGCAGTGTGTATTAAATTGTGCTAAGGAAGAAATAATCTGTGGGTTTTCTTGTACCTATTTATGTTTTCACAAGAGTTAGACCCTTCTAGAGATAAGACCCAATTATAAGTAGAGCTGAGATCCACTTGATGTAGAAGCTTGTGTTGAGTAACATGTATTAGTTCTGATTCTTCTGTTTCATGGCTTCCAAGGTGACCTCAGTCTCTAGAGAAGGCTAAAGTAGCCCTAACCTCAGGGAGGGGAAATAGTAAGGGGAATAAGGAAAGGGGAAGTAAGGGAAATAAGACACAAACCACCTTTATTTGTATCAAAATTTCTAACTTGTAGCATATCCACTTAAAAAAAGATTAAAAAGCAACATTAACAGAATTGTGGTTGTATAATACAACGTAAAATGCCAATTTTATTTTTGCCACGGAATGATCTTACTAGAAAACCTTTTATGTATGCATTGAAAGAGAAAATCTCTTGAGGAGTTCTGATACCTGTCTGTGCACTACAGATGAAGCCCAGGCCATGCCATCAGGAAGACTTTATTCTTTAGCTGTGGTGTTTGTTTGGTGATACTTTAGTAGAGTGAAAACAAATTCTCTGACTTCCCTTTTTTTCCCTTCACTCACTAATGTGCATTGTTTATGGCAAGTGAAGGTAGGTTATTACATTAATGGAAACTTTCTCCTTCCTGAATGTGTAAGTGGCTTTCTGTTTGTCAAGTGCTTGCCCACCATATAGGGAAAACTCTCCTGGTGTGGAAGAGAGAGGAACTCTCCATTTATTTTTGGAGATGCACTCAGTGTTGGGATTCCCAAAGTGTCTCCATTCAATTGCTGTCTCTTTCAAGTGCATGGGGCTGTGTGTTGGAAAAGGCAGGAGACAGTGGGGAATTGGTTTCATTCTTCCACAGTTGAAGTCCAGTTTTGGAGGGACTTAATCTGTTTTTCTCTTCCAACTGACAGCTGGAGAGAGATGTTCCAGGGAGCCAGAAGGTACACTGAGAGTACAGAGACCATGTAAGCCTGCCCAAAAGACCATATCAGTATTGGGTATATCAAGATTCAGGCTGAATGGCTTGAAATAAACATCCATGGATTTTTAGGGGATTTTAAAAGTAACCTTTAAACTTGTGAAAAATGAATTTTCTCTTAAGCCGTTGCAATAGCCATGTTATCCTGGTGATTGAGGTTGCTGCCACAAGGCTGTGGCATAAGGCAATAATGGAAGCATATGATTTTCAGGCTGTTAGGGACATTCCAAACAGGAAATGACCTAAAATTTGTGAATGTGATGTAGAAGCACAGTTAGTCTGAGAATGCTCTGCATAAAACTGCATTTAAAAAAGGATTTTTAGAAAAGAATAACCAGTGTTGCCCTGAAGAGAGCATACAACAAATGAGGGTAATGATTTCTGCTTTCCATATTATCATCCGTAATCCTGAGCTGCTGGCACTGGTAAGGAAGGAGAGGTTGCCAACAGATGGAGCCGAAGAAATGAAGCATTGTGCTGTCTTGTCTTGTTGAATAAAGGACCACAGCCTTTGCTATATGGCTTGAGAAACATGTAGGAAAAGGAGATAAAAGAAGATAAATGCAGTGTTGGTAACTACATATTGTTACTGAATTTCAACAAAGATCAAGCAAAACTAATAAACTATGTCAGAAAAAGAATAATAGATTTGAGAGAAATGTACCCATTGAGTGTGAAAATAGGTATTAAAATGTCTTTGCATTACAATCTATCTAGTGACATACTGTGATATGTAAACAAATACTATGCCAAAAAGTTGTTTTAAATGGCAGCTCATTCATCTCACAATAAAATAGTTGATAAGAAAGGAGAGCTGAAATCTTACATTCCATAACTAAAGAGACAAGTATACGACAGAATGCAGTAGACTAACTAGTTCAGAAGAACATTTGGCTCAACCAAGAAAGCCAAGTAAATAAACTACTTTGGAGTTGTTGTTTTTTTTTTCTGGCTCTTTTATAGCTTTCCTAATTTTCATGAAAAGGTAATGAATCTATTTTACCAAGGTAGCTTAGGCTTCTTTGCATTATCTCTGGGAACAAACTCAGGAAGGTTGTAGCTATAACAAAAGCAGGGTGTTGATTCTGTTCTGCGGTAAGGTTCCTTCTGAAATATTTTCTTTTATCCCTCGCACTTCACCGTCTCTGCTCCAAAAAGCTGGCTGTTTTAAACTGCTCTGTACTGGGTATCTGCCAGAGTACTTGACCTTTTTCTGACTTAGTTACTGGCCTGAAGTGGTGGTGAACATCCACATGTTTTTTTTCCCACCAGACTCCTCTGTAATGGGCTTTTTTGGGGTGTATAACAGCTATGCAGTCTTTCACTAAGCTAAGTGTTTCATCCTAATGGCAACAGGGATAGGCTTGAGTTTATGGGGCTTGCATGTTTTTTAACAAATGACACATATGCAGCACAGGAAATGATGTATTTAATATCTTGCATGACCAAGAATTGGAGCTCTGCCTTAAAATTAAATCTCAAGGTAGAAACACTGAAATCTTGGGAAACACTAGCAAGAATGGCTGTTGACAACCCTTTTGTTTTTGGTGTGGCTTTCAGTTTATCTTCTTGATACTATGCTACATTCAGTTCCTTTAAAAAATGGTAGTCTGGCCTTGTGAAATAAGCACTGATGTTAACTCTGTGAGAATACTTACTCATCCTTACTCTGAAAGGTGCTTTGAGTTATTTCTGTGTATAGAGCACTGCTTACAGAGGGGTTGCATCGTCCCTCCCCGTAATTTGATACAGAAATACCTCCACCCAGATGGCTTCCCCTGATCATTCTGTTATTTTGCTTTTCTTCTTTCTTGCAAGATACTGGAGCACTGTTAGGTTAAGATGAAATGTAAACACTGACTGACACCATGAGCTTGTAGTAGGGGTGGGAACAAGGTCAGGACTCAGCACTTCTGGTCTTCTGTTTTTCTATTGTTACACCAGAAAACCCTTGCAAAAAGCCATCTGTATTTCCCTTTTTCATGGAGTTTTGTCATTATTCTCATACCTACTTTTTTCTGGTTTTCTGTATATATATTTTTTCAGCTTTTGTGTGTTTTGGTGCTGGACAAAATATAGCACATGATTTGTATGACAAACATTTGAGACCTGAGATCCAAGTCACAGAATTCCTGGCTCTCTGGAGAAAGCATTAGATACTATGTGACCTATCCTGTTAACAGATTTCCTCACACCACAGGGTACTTGTTCCTTACTTCCGCAGTTGTTCTGGACAACAGAGCAAGTTAGTAGAACTATTAGTAAAATCCTGATGCACCAGACTGAGCTCAGGGCTCAACTGATAATTTTTACGGATGGGTACCCAATATCTTGGGCTTGCACGAGGAGAAAGTCCAGCCAAATCCCTTGAATCTGTTTGGGAAAGTCCAAGACTTTTGTTATCACTTTAGTGCTCTTAGAAGTTACATGACAGCAAACTCAATTCCTTTTCAGTTATTTAGTAGATTCTCCTTTGGCTGATAGCAACATCTCCATTATTAGCTTCCCTAAAGTTTGGGTGAAGAAATTCTAGGCAGCATTGTATAGGAGTTGCCATGGAAGGATAGAGGGAGGTTTAGGCATCTATAGCTCTAGACCATATATTTTTCTTCTCTGTTTTTGTTTGGTTTTTGGTTGGTTGGTTTTTTCGTGGTTTTTTTTGGTTTTGGTGGGTTTTTTTTGGTTTTGTTTTGATTTTGTTTTGGGGGTGTTTTTTTTGTGGGTTTGGGGTTTTTTTGTGGGGTTTTGTGGGTTTGGATTTTTTGAGGGAGGGAGAAGCATCTAAACCTCTAAATACATGCAGAAGGACTTTCCAGTGCAAATTTCTTAAAATGCCTCTGAAATGTGTTCAGCCTGATCTCTGAAAAACTGGTGCTTATATCATGCATGACTTGGACCCACTTCCTCCCTCACAGGAGGAGGAATTACTACTTGCTTTTTCTAGGGTTTTTTTCCCAGTTTCCACAGTGTTTTTTGTTGACCAGGAGACAGGGTGAGTCTGAGGAGCCTTTTGTGAGCTCTGAATAAAGTTTGCACTGGCACTGGAGCCCTCTGTGTCCCTCCAAGTCTCACGATTGCCTCCCCATCAATTCGTTTGTTTTCTATACACACGCTTACTTTGATAAAATAAAGCTGCACGGTGTGGTAGGAACTGTTCTCCATGGAATTTCAGTCGTGTATGTGAAGTATAAGCTAGCATATATAAAAAACAGGGAGGTGTCTTTGGCTTTCTTCTTTGCCAGACGTTTTTCTTGGGCTGTTTTTGCAAGCTGTTTTCCTTGCAACACACTTCCAGAATTATTTTGATTAATCTTCCCATAGCTTATTAATCAAACTTCTCCTGGATTTTCAGGACACAAGACTGAGTCTGACAGACTCATGTTTCACTGTTCCTCCATTCTTGCAGTGTTAAAACCCCATGCCCAAAGGTTGCCAGCAGAACATTCACAGCTTGCAGGAAATGTTGGGTTGCAGGGATGAGGCTCTTGGTTGCATTAGTTTTCATCATGGAAAACTTTGATTTTTGCTGTAAGTCTTCATCAGGTGGAGAAGGAGTACTTTAAAGAGTTGTGGAACTTTAAAGAGTGTTAAAAGAGTACTTTAAAGAGTGTTAAAATGTTAATGCTAGAGGTAGAAGGTAGGTGGGTCATTAATAATAGTACAAGTGTTCTGACATTGAAATGTTCTTGACCTGAAACTGACCTATGAGTGTCAGCTGGGAAGTCTGAGAAAGTACTCAGATGGATCTTGTTAAATATGTAAGGTTTATCACTCCTGCCTCAGCTTCCCAGTGATGACACTGAAAAGCAGGTGGAAGCTTTCTTCCATAATATATTTATTTTCTTAAATTTCAATATATTTTTTTGTCTCTACAAATCCTGTATTTTTTAAATGGTGAAACTTGGGTCGTGAGTTGCAAAATACAAGTGGGCATTGTACAGCCACTTGTAGAAGATAAGTGTACTTCTGGAAAGATCCATCACTATATTTGTAAAGCTGGATAATAACTGGAGTTTGAGTGTTTCTCAGTGTAGAAAAACATGAAGTAAAGTGTTGAGGAAATAACTTTGCAGCATGAATTTGAAGTTCAGCATTTAAAAGGTTGAACCTCTTGTGTGGGAGACGCTGCTAAGTTTGCAGTGCATCTGTGAAAGTGAGACAAAGATGGATCTATCTTTCTGCAGAGAACACTGCATGTGCACTCACAGCCAGCTGATTGGAGGCTGTAATTCCAGAAAAATGGTGCATTATTTCATGCAGCCTGCCATAGGTGGGCAATATTGCACAGTAGAGACTTGACAAGCTGCAGTAGCAGCCTGTCTGTTAAATTAACAGGCTGTGGTCGTGGCTTGAGTTTATTCAATTTTTGCTTTAAAGAATCAGACATGCAATAAAAGTGTGTCCAAGACCTATCAGAAGTTTCACCCAGAGGCAAGCAACATCCTCTCTGTAAGAGTGATGGCTTCAGGCATTTCCCTTGAGAAGCTTCTTGCTTGAGGCTCCTGGCAAAAAGACTTCAGAGGTGATAAAAAAAAAAAATCAGGGTAGCTTATACCTGGGTTTATAGTGTCTTTTAGTTTGGGATCATTAGGATTTCACCTAATTTCTAAATGAAAGCCTGAGTGTCTCCAATGTTCTGTTGCTTCAGGAACTGGCATGCCACATCATTCACAAACCTTAGAATTCAACCACAAAAATGGCAATGGTAGAGTTTCCAATCAGCATTGCAATGAGCCTTATGCACCTCCATCAGAGTCTGCTTCCTTGCCATCTTCTCCCTGGAGGGTACCTTTTTTGCTTGTCTGAAATCCATTTTTGGTTGTCGAGTAGCCTCTGCTGTAAAAGATAGCTGCTGAGTCAGCAGGATTTTCTTATTTCTGACTGATGATTTTTATTATTTATGACTTATATTTCCAGACAAAGGCAGTAAAGAGGTGCTAGACTTGAAAAATTATTTGACAAGCAGTAATGAGCGTCTTGGATGGAGAAGGAGGAAACTTTCTCTTTTGGGCACCAACAGGGTTAACAAGGAATTCTTAAAATTGCAGTGGGGCTCTGGCCTGGAGTGGGTTTGATGGGTTACATGTCAGATATATTCAACAGTACAGAAGGATGTTTCTGTAACAGTGAAGTTGCAGACATGCAGTTTTTTCATTGTGGAAGACAATCCTAAACTACATTGTCATTTTCAACCACTGCTGCTACTTCACATCAGAGAGTACTTACCTATCCTTTTTCTTTCAGTCTGCATTAGCACTTTTATGCCCTGTATCTCCACTGCCTCAAAATCTGCCTGTAATAAAGACTTGGAACATGAGTCTCAAAGGAATCGAATGTGTACCTTCAATGCCTCCATTTGAGCTGTACAAATGTCTTTAATACCTTTTCAACATTTGAAGATGATGGAATGCAAAGTCTCACTTTGTGCTTCACTGGGCTTTTGCACACTGCATACAGCAAATCCACCAGTGCTGGTTCAGCACAGCTACTGCTGTTTCCAAAAGCCTGCAGTTGCCATAGCTGTTACTCATTCAACTGAGCATTCAGATTTATTCTCCAAACTGTGAATAACTTTTTTATCCCTTACCCGGAAGAAGAATCTAAATACATTATTATTTAGCCTGTAAATCTAGAGATTTAAAAAATCAAGGTTATGAACCTGTGTTTTGGCCTCATTATGTGTTCAAGTTGTTGCATGTCATATGAGCAAGGCAATACTGTGCATGTGCAACACTTGTAAAGTAAAAATAGCTCGTGGATTTTTACTTTACAAACTTGGCACAACCTTTAATTCTGGGAATGACCCTGATGGAAAGTACACGTGGTGTACATGTGCTGTAAATTTGTTTTTCTTCAATAGAGGAAAGAATTCTATGCTTCTCGTGTGTTATCGATGGGTTTCCAAATTGTGCAAGATATGTTTTTTGAATGGTATTTCATGTATATATTTGGCTGCATTTCACAATGTTGTTAATTTCCTGGTTTTGGTGTACTTTTGTTTTGCAAATGACCTTCATTAGTAATTACTCCTCTACTTTGAATATTTTAAATAAAAATATTTCTTTTCAGCTTCCCAAAGGCAAGTGAGAAACGAAAAATTTTCTTGCTAGCAGTGTAATTAGTGGCTACTTGCTCTCCAGGTGAATTTTGATTAAGTTCAGTTTTCATCATGTGTGTTTTTAAAGAGCTGAGAGTTCTGCCAGTCATTAGGATGTAAAAGCAGCTGTAAAATGCTCTAAAGAGGCAATATAAAAAGTTGTGCATGTTGTTTAGTGACTAAAGAAACTTACAACTCTTTTAAAATTAAAATTGTGAAGGGGTTCAGCTGATTATATTGACTTTTGGCAGACCTTACTCAAGTGTCCAGTTCTTAGAAAGCAGCTGCAGTGTGTAACTACCACAGCATTGTTGGTGATGACAGACCAGTGGGTGCTGCATTGTTGCACCAGGGTGAGGGAATGTCACTCCACATCTTCATTTCACAAGTTCTCCTGTTCTAGCAAGAGGCACTTATTTACTCTTCCCTCATTTCTGAACAGTGATTCCCTGGAAGCTGCCCAGCCTGCCCCTGTGAGGAGCGTCCCTGCCTGCCAGGACAGTGTGGATGTGAGACCTGCTCCTGCCAACACCGCAGCTGCTGCAGTCCTCAAGCCAGCGCCACCCCTGGGTTCTGCCAAGGGCTGGCAGCCTCCAAACCAAGCAGGTAACTTCCAGAGAGGCTTCTTCTCATTCACCTAAAGACCTTTGGATGGCTCAGGAAAACAAACTTCACCTTGGGTGTTAAAACAGCAAGCTTCATATGGCTGTTTGTGGGTTTTGAGTACAGGCCAGTTTGCTTGGAAAAGAGGAGTAGAAAAACCAATTTAGCCATTTTAGTAAACCAGTAGCCCTTCGTAAGTAGCCTCATAGATATAATTGGGTTCACAAACAAGCAAAATCAGTTGCCTCACACCTCTATTAAAAGCATTTATACCAATCAGTTATATGTATATACGCCCCACAGTTTCATCTGGGTGCTTCCGATGTGACTGTAGATTCAAGCATATTCCATGCTATTTCAGGTAGGAATATTGATGTATGTTGATATTATCAGTATACATGTGTTTTTCAAGTGATCTTTTCAGAAGCAATAATTAATTAAAAAAAAAAAAAAGATAAAAAAGGCTGAAGCATTAGAATGTTTATGTATTTGACACCTGTAGGTTTTATTTGAGTGGGGTGCTGGATTATTATGTAGGTTTATGTTACAGAGATTTGTGTAGAAGTTCCTGCAAGGACAGTTCACATAGCTACTACCTTTAGGTGATTTCTAACCCTTTAAACCCACACCAGAATGTCTTCTATCTGGAAAGCATTCTGTTTTATTTATGAGCACTCCTATTTTATTAGACAATACAGATATATTTATATTGTAACTGTGTACTTAGGTTTTCCTAGTATTACATGCAGTAGTTATTTGGGGTAATTTTTTTAAGCTGACTCAGTCTTTGGTGCTGAATTAAACTTGTGCAGTAATTTTAAAGGATCTGGGAAATCTGTATTATCAATTAAGCTTTAACTTCAGATTTTTGTTGCTAATATGAGATGAATAGTCTTGATTCTCTTTCTGACAGGGTAAATTATGCTAAATAGCTCTCTTTGGTTTTGTTCTATGTGGGTCTTTCCTCTGTAGAAGTATATCCAGTCTCACAATGAAACTGCAGAGGCCCTGGCATAAAAATAACGAAAAAAAAATATGGTGTTAATGCTGCATGTTTTATAATTGCTTTGGCACTTCTGATTGAATGACTGCTGTGGTCAAGCTGATGTATTTTGGTTGGCTTGTGCAGTTCTGTAGGAAGCCTCAAGATGGCAATGCACTGTCATTGCTGTACTTTCCTGGCCAATACTGAATCTACTGAGGGCAAGGTAAAGACTTCATAAAATTTAGATCAGTTCAATTCTAGCATTGTTTTACTTCTCTGAGTTAGCTAGCATTAGAAGGGAAAAAAAAACTCAAGATGAACAGTAACAACAGAAGTCCCAACACTTTTTAGAGTTACATTTTTGGTAGTGTGTGTGCTTAAGGCAGACTTTTGTGGGAATGTCATAATCCTGTATTTTTCTAAGTGACTGGTTGCGCTTCACGTTTGATACAACTTTCTGTCTCACCAATGATGAATTATTTCACTTGCATAGAAACCACCCATCAGTTTGGGGTTTCTGTAGTGCCACACTCATTTTTAGTATGTTGGCAGCTGTTTCACTGCTAAATCCTAGTGTGCTCTAGTATTAATAGGAGTCAAATGTTTGAAATAGCCTTTTTTTTTTTAAAGATGTTCATGAAGGAGAAAGATTTTAAGAGATTCATTAAACTATGCTTGATTCTGTAGTACTCCGAAAATCTATGCCTGTGCTCTTGCATAATGTGAAAATCTCTTTTTTTACATCAGAGATACTGAGTAGGCAGGTGAGAGGGAAAGTCAGGCAAAGAATTTTGGATTGTTATGTTCCAGAACAGCTTAAAGAGAGATTAGAAAGTTCATACTGGTAGAGAAGCTGGTGGAAAGAAATGGTGATGAGGATGTCAGCTTTGTACTGCCTTGGTGAAGGGTTCTGAGATGCACTGCCTAAGTTCCAAAGAGGCCAAGCCATTATCTCTCCCCAAAAATATTGGGGGAGCCAGAAGTTAAAGCCGTAGGAGGAAGAGGCATTGAAGACTCAGAGCTCCCTAAAATTGGAAAGTACAGGGAAGATAATGCAGCAGTGTGAGTGAGGAGGTATGATGTCCCAGGTGCCAGAGGAGCTTCAGCTGACATTTGTATCTTAGGAACACAGAGTCATCCATTGCCATGGGAAGCCAGTCTGTGCTTCTCCCCTGTAGGTGGAACAGCAGTCAGACAGGTAAAACTGTTTCAATAATTGAATGTTTTGATAAAATTAGTCAGATGTTGAAGGAAGAGTATAAGTATTTCAGAGAGTACTTGGACTTCAGTTCTGCTGTTTGTTTGCAGTCTGTGAGCAGAAAGTTTTCCTTAATGTAAAATTGCCAGTGCTCCACAGGCCAAACAAAATTTGGCTTTGTAGGCCATAGGCCTGAAAAAGTTTTAGACAAAAAAGCCCTTTGACTTCATAGCCGAAGTCTACCTTAGGAAATAATTAGAAGGAAGATGCAATCTTATGTAAATGTATAGCAGTATGCTATTAATAGCAGAAATGTATTGGGAGCACAGTTTTGTAGCTCTGATACAGCTCACCCTTCATCTGAATAATGCCCAAGTTGTTCCCAAAGCATAACAGGCATGTCATAGGATTTTGTTTGTGCCTGGGGAAGCTGTAAGGTGCTGATTGATGGTGTGGCATGAATATTACCAGTGATTTTATTAAGTTGTCTAGAAGTATGTCATTTGTGTATACAGCATCTTTTCGATTATTAGCTGGAATCTCTCTTTCTTGTATAGGCCACCCAGAGAATGGTGGCCTTTTTAAAAATTTATTTCTAATAAATGTATTATGACTTTTTTTAGCTTCAGTGTAGGGGTTTGGAGTGATTTGTTGATTATTGTTAGTGGGTTTTTTTTGAGATTGTGCAAAGAGGCCTGAAGGCGCCAGAGGGATTTTGTTGTAAGTGACGTAGGAGCTATTTCATGACCTGGCGACAAAATGCTCTAAAGTTGAATGGCTCAGATAGTGAACCTGGAGATGCTTCAGGAATGGATTTCTCTCTACAGAAGTCAGTCATGATCTGAATGAATCTCACAATGATAACACCTTTGGGCCTCAATTATCCTCACTGGCCATTCATGGAGTACCCATGAATGCTACTATCCTAATTGCCCACTATGCTGGTAGCAGAGATTTTAGTCATCTTTGGAACAAAATCCAATTATTACAGGATTCCTCAGTGGTTTGCTAGAGGAAATGAGGAGTGGCTGCTTCATGCTTTCTTCTAAGGCATGGGTAAGAAGCTCAGTAACCTTCATTTTTTTTTTTCTATTGTTGAAACAAGTAAAAACACACTGTTACTGTGTGTTATGTGCACAGACTGGAGTTTATAATAGTTCTCACTTCATTTTTGTTGAGCTATGAAGCTCTATTCACCTACCAGAGGCAGAAGATTTTTACAAGATTATATTAAATTCAAAGAATGAAATAACCCAGAGCATCCTGGCTATGTTGCAGTGAGCTCTTCTAATATTTGATAAATAACTATGACTCCACAGTTACATAGCATTGCTCACCCCCAAGGAACCCCCCAAAGCATTTTCTGGTCCTAGGCAAGGACACGGTGCATGCCCAGGAATGGCTTTCACTTGCCACTCCCACCCATCTCCCATGGGTGAGAGATGACAGCTGCTTGTCAGCATGCCGTAACATTCCACAGCAACTTGAAAGGAAGCGAATAGCACCGTGGCAAATTGAAACTGCTGGGACAATTTCAGAAGGTAGAATTGCCCGGTAAGCACAGCTCCGCCAATTGGAGTCAGTCCAGGAGACAAACTGTTCTCATGCAGAGCGTAGCAGGATCTGTGATGGTCAGAAGCAGTCAGTACTTCCAGTGCTACATTTCTCACATGCAATTGTCTTCTCTTTCCTGACATCTTTCAAGTGCTGTTGCTGGGAGGTGAGCTGCTGATGTGTGGGGGCCATGTGCCAGGCACTGCCCTTCCAGCCCCACACCCTGCCTTCCAGTACAGGAGCTGGGCAGGCAGCATCCCACTTGCTTGCCGGGGTCCCATGGGATGGCAAGGGGCCTGTGGGGAGCTGTTACAGCTGGTGGCCAGAAAGGCTGGTTTGCTTCTTGGAAAGGAGAGTTTCATTGCAGCTGATGCCCTTTGTTCCTCCTAGGCTTTGCAGCTGAGATAGAAGAATGGGATGGGGGAGGTTTGTGGTAGAAGCATTCAAAGCTGGTGTTTTAAGTGAACCCTTTACTCAGATGTGCCAGTTTCCTTATTCCCAGGGTCTTTCTCAGCCTGATATCACTGGGATATATAATCCCCTTCGAGCAGAGCTGCTAAGGAATGTCAGCATATTTTGCAATATGCACAACTGTCAGTTGCCTAATCCTGATCAAGCACATGTGTTAAGCACATGATCCCTTCAGCAGAGGGAACACACTTAGAAACTGGCTGCAAGCACATGGGAAGTACTCCCTAGACAACTTTGTTTTAAAAATTCTGCTATTTCCCTGAAGTTGTTTTCATGTACTTGGTAGCCCTGCATTTACCTCCTCTGGAGTTATCCATAGCTTTCTTGCTGCATTTTCTCTATTATATCCCATTCCTGCAATAATATTAAAATTTTAAAAGCAAAAGAAAATGCAGGCCTGTTTCTAGGCATGACTTGACATGGTGTTCTACTGGCAGTTTGAGTCTTTGTTTCCTTCCTTTCTACTTATTCTGCTACTTACTTATGTAGAGAAAATGGGATAAAAATGCAAACTATATCCTACTGTGGAGTTTGGCCATCAGGACAAACAGTATGGAGCTGCAGAGAGGAAGGCAGTGAGATACACTGTGCTATCACAAAATGCTTGTACTGCCAGTAAATCCTTAAGGGCTTAAGTACCATAAAGGGAAGGACTGCAGCACTTTTTGTCCCTGTCACTTTTGTTTTTCTGTGTTTCATTTGTAATTGCTTCAGCCCCCTGTATCAATTCTGTTGATCTTACAGGCTTTACATGGTAAGTTAAGTTGATAGCTTTGGGAATATTTCTGCATAGAAAAAGCAACCAAACTATTGTGTCACCATCACCGTGTTCATAAGGTTCTGCAATTTTGTTTTTAGGACCCTCTCATACTAGTTTGTTTCCCTTGTAGAACAGGAATTTAAAGGCAGGACTGATTATCGGAGTTCAAGGAGTTACTTGCCCATTGAGGACCATGGTCTGAATATGGGGAAGAAACTGCTAGTCATTCAGACAAATTCTTACCTTGTTGGTAAGACCTTTGTTAAAAATAGATCCCAAAATATAAACATTTCCACTGTTTTTCACTGAAAAAGGTTGTTAAAGGTAGCTGCTCCATGATGTAGTCACCATTCATGAAAGCAGAGACCCTTTTCCATAAAAGTATTATGATTGACAGGTCAAAATACAAAACCTTTCTGATCCTGGCCTATGGACTGTAATTAATTTTTCATCTAATCTAAATTATTATATTTATGTGACAGCAAACCACAAGAGTTTGTTCTTACAAGTTAATTAATGTGAAGTCACTTAGCCAAGTAAAACCCATTTTGAAAACAGAGTAATTTATAAATGGTAACCTTAACTTGATGGCAGTATGAAACTGTAACTCCTGTAGAGTTGGTGAAAAAAATGAGTGTTTTTCTAAAACTTGAATGTTCATCTTTAAGAAGGGGCAGATCATAGTCATGATGCAGAAATGTACCACCTGCTTTTTAGAGACAGAATGGTCTGATGTACCTCAGTACAAGATCTGCTGAATAGAAATTCAACTTTTTTGTTACAAACATGACCTTAGACAATTTTCCTGTGTTTTGATTTTGCCAAATTTGCATGCTAGTACACCAAGTTGCACACTTAAAAGAATTGTTTGCATTAGTTGGACAGATGAGTGTTTCTTTCTGCATTCCTTTAAACAGAGATGCAGAGATTTTTTGACTATGATTATTTCACACACATAAAGTGGGAACATTCACTGACTTCCAAAATTCGAGGTTTGTTGTCTTTGATTTGTTAAAAAGTAACTTCTTGTTACAGACTGACTCACCAGATCAGTTCCTCTCCATTAACTAGCACCACCTCAGAGCAGTGATGTGTCCTGTTCAGATGTACAGGTGTAGGACATCCAAGAATTATGCCTAATATTTGCTCAGCAAATGAAAAGCCGGTATTCCTCTGGTAAATGCATTCTTATTGGACTTCAGTGTTAAACATCAGCTTCATGAAACTGGCAGATAATCTACATGAGACTGGACAGACATGTTCTCTGCAGGCATAGCCAGGTTGTCGAGTTCAGAATAGGAACTAAAAGCAAGGGAGGCAAAATGTTATCTGCAGAAAGCTACCACATGGGTTTCTATACTGCCAATGCAGAGAAATGCAACACTGCAGTACAGAAGTTCGTTTTCTCTTTCTTCTTGAGTCACTTTTTCGATAAAAGCAATGCCAGTTGTGCCAAATTTGTGATGGTATGTGATGTAACAAATCAGAAGGAGACAAGCTGAGCAAGCCTAAACCACCATACTCATTTTAATTAAGATGCTTTACAGCTAATTTACCCGGAGCCTTTCCAGTTGAAAGGCTGGTTACTATTGCAGGAACTATTCCCTCTAGTTGCAGCGGCTGTTGAAATGGGGCCGAGGTGGCACCTGTTTTGATTTTCCACGGGGGCATACCAGGTTTCACCCAGCATTTAAAGACATGATAATGCTTTAATCTGTCCTGTTCTGCCTTTAATCAGCAAAAGGAGTTTAGTTGACTGTGTTTCCAAGACCTTGTAAGAAACAAAAGAAACAACTACAGAATACAGGGGTTGAACTTTGCATTTTTTGGGGGGGGAGTTTTTTGGAGGTTGTTTTGGTTTTTTTCTCACCCTGTACTTGTCCTGTAGCATAATGCACTGAACTTGTGTGATTTCGTGCAGGCCTGGGAGTGGATGGGGTGTTACATCCAGCCAGTCCAGTGAGCTGACAGCAGAGCTTTTCAGACACGTTGCTTCATCCGGCCATCTGTTTGGTTTTGAGGAAAGGAACAGGAAGATTTCTTACGCTACAGATATATTAAGAAAAGTCAGAAAAATTGGACATATGAAGCTTCATATTTTCCATTTATAATACAGTAGTTTGATTGCAGTGTGTAAATCACTGAGTTAGAACACTTTAAAATGAAGTTCTGGCACTCCCACTGCTTCAAGTAGCATTGTTATTTATAGATATTACATGAAGGCTGATGTTATGTTTAAGTGAGCGTTAAACAGTTCAGGCTGTTGTATTGTTGCTACGCACCAGAGAACCTCTGTCAAAGTGACTTTGGCACCGCCGCGTATCCGCCTTTCTCCCTTTGTCTTCCAGACCTTTCAGCAGTGTTTGCAGTTATCCATGTGCTCAGCGATGGAACAACCTATTGTTAGACTAACAAGGGCAAAGTCACACTGGGATTTTTAAAAAAGATGAAAAAAAAAAGGCAGTTCTTTACCCTCCCTAAAAGATTGTTAAATATTAAACTAGCCATACCAAGGAATTTAGAGAAAGCAAACACTGTGGGTTTGCTAAACTTAAACCTAATAAAGTAGAAAGTTAATAGTCAGGTACAGAGTGTTTTTGGTTTTAGAAAAAAAACCAAAACAAGCAATGACAATACATCAGTGTAAATCAACAGTGCTTTAGAATGTTTAATTAAAAAGAGTGAAATGAAGCCTACAAAACTCCAAGACTTCTCATGACTTGCAGAGGACCCAAACTTCTCTGGTACTCAGATCAGAATAGCTCCTGCTGGAGTGTATAATTCTTATAAATTATTTCTTTTATTTATTAATTGTATTTATTTTAGTTTTAAATCTTCGGACCACCCACCAAAGTTGCTGTGCTTTGTCCCTTTTCAAGCAACAGAGGTGGCCACAGGAAAATATGGGGTGAGATTGTGTCATCAGGAGGCTGATTTCCCATTACTAATCAGTCACCATATGCAATTAAAAATGTACATGCACCTCGACACATCTTGGATACTGGGGCATCTATCTCCCCAGTACTCCTTGAGAACAAAGCTGCTGATTGTAAGTGTAAAATACAAAAAGCAAAGTATAAAACACAAACTACAGGAGACCTCAGACTGGTTGCCAAGAGCTGTGAGGTTTTCACTTAGATTGGGTGTAAAGATTTGTACCTACTTTGGCATTCCTCATGTGCCCTGGTAAAATCTTCACATTGCAAGAAGTAAATCACCTGCATCAGTTTTCTGGGTCTGATGTTTTTAAATCAAGTGATTGTGTTTCAATCTGAAATATTTCCAAGAGAATAGAGAAAAGAAAGGAGGGGAAGAGAATACATTAACTCAGAGTATCCTCTTCCTCTCTGCCGTAAAACCATATTGTCCACTGGTGTGTTAAACTTGCTGTTGAAGTAGAAGGAATATATGGGAAATATTCGAAAGTGTCTAGCTACAAGAGAAGGAATATTGTTGGGAAAAGTATTGAGAATTCATACAGATTCAAGTGATGAATTAATAGTGGAGGTTTTTAAAATCAAAAGCAAACCAAATAAATGAGAATGTCGCCACCAACAAAAAAATGGTCTGTGGGTTGCAGTGGAAGTAATGAACCTCTGGTGAAATTACTGAAGTGTTAAACATATGTTTGTGGCCTGTGGAAAGACAGAAGTGGCCAATAAAAGCTATCCTCCTGCTAGTGTTCAGAAGGAAATGAGGAAGATAAAAGGCTGAGGCAAATCAACCAGTGAGAAAGGGAGAATGATCTATGGTGGAAAAAAAAGAAATAAATCTAGAGAACTGTAGAAGGTTTACAAAGAAGCCAGTATATCAAATAAGGTATTTGATAGAGATACAGCTATTACAGTACTTTACTGATGTATTTTCTTTAATAAGAGTATGGATCTTAAGGCAAAGGAAGCAGACTGACTCCTCTTCTTTAGGAAGAAAAATCTGAAATGAAAGAAGCTTGAGTCCACTTCAGAACAGGAGCAGAGGGGAATGAGACTGCAAGACCAACAAGGCCTTAACGTGGTTACCAGCAAAGAGGAAGAGAATCCCTCTGAGAATGCTGTGGACACAAATTGGGAGCATAGGCAGGGAGCTTCCTCAACAGTAAATGCCCAGCTTGGTTTTGCTCAGGTCACAGCTCTTGCTTGACACAGTATTAATTTGTGTGGCTTCTATTATGTTTTGCTTAAAAGAGAGTTTTTGTTGTAACATGATGGACTATCTCCTTCTCTCACTTTTTGGTGCTTTAAATAACTCAGAAATGACTGGTCTAACAGCTTTGTAGAGGAAGTTCATGTAGACAAATTCTCCTCCTGGCCAGTAGTAACTTTGAAGTTAGGTGGTGTTCAGAAAAGCATCATTCATAAAAACAGCAGTAATGAAAGCTGTAATGAGACCAAAGAAAAGGGAGCAATTGTGATGTTTGTGCTTTTTTTTTTTTTTTTTCCCTTAAGCAAGCAGAAAGACTTTTTTTAACTACACAGTGCAAACGAGACAGCTGATATGTCTGAATAGGCTTTGGGATTCAGTAGATAACCCAAACAGAAATTAGCTAGAAAATACACTAGAAGCTGTGCTGCAATTTGATTTATGGCTAAAGCAGTCTTCAAACAGATTTGGGTTTAGTGTGTATTCCTGTCTTCTCATGAAATGGGATCTGAAAATTGAAAAACCATGTGTGATGACAGAGGAGGAAAGTGCTATTAATCAACACCACTTTTGTTCATGTCTTCAAAGCTGTTCTGCCACCTTTTTCATTTTTATCTCTTCCTAGGTTTTCATCTTAGCAGGCATTTATAATCTAAAGTGAGCTACAGTAGCAGTGACTTGTTCAAGATCAAGTGCCTCTATTCCTAAATTCTTTTCATTCAGGAATGTTGACTGTTTCAAGAATAAAGATACTATTTTTTCAAGATATTGCAAATTCATTAATTATACATGAAATATAGTCTTGTTAAAAAAAAAGAAAAAAAAAAAAGAAAAAATAAATAAAACTAGAAAAAAGCAACCCTTATGAATTGTTCTTTTATTTTGCTACATCAGGTTCTGAAAAGGATCCAAAAATATGTCAGTCTTGAAATGACCTGATAGGAGAAATTTTGGTTAATCAACCATATAAACAAACAAACCAACCAACAAACAAAAAATATATAGGTATGTTTCTTCTTCATACACAGAAATAGTAAGCAAAAGCAGGTATTGAGCCCATATCAGCAGGTTGATACCAAGTCTAATTATAGTACAAAAGCATTGGTGTTAAACAGGATTTCTCTTCCACATGAGTTGTCTTAGCCTACATGTGAGTAGAGGAGGGGATTGTTAAAGTTCATGGTAATGTTTTGATTAAACTTTGTAGTGCTTGGCTACATTCTGTGAATAGCACAATATTGGAATTTATGTTGGATTTTCTGTGGATTCAGTGTTTTTTAAATCTATCTTCTCTGTGAATTAGTATGGCACTTCTCTTTCAGCAGGGAATGCAATGTTTTGCCTGAAAAGTACTTGCAACTTTTGTGTAGGACAGAGGCTGGTCAGCATTGTGTTAATGGAAATGAAGAGAAACCATTTTTCATCTTTTTCCTGGAAGATATGAAAAACAAGAGAGGATGAATCGCACAAATACTAACAGCTCCGCAAACTAGATTTTTTGCAAAGCTAGATACTAATGCCTTGACCCTGGTGTTGGAGAGCTGCATCTTTGCAGCAGAAGCATCATCCTGCACTGTCCGATGTCTCAGTCATTGCTTGGTTGTTTGCCTTTAGTTTCCACTCGGGTCTTAATTTCACTCTTTGATTTACAAGGTTTAGCAGGTCTGCACTAAAGCCAGGGCACCAAGTAAACGCTCCAGGTTTCTTTTGCCTGTGGTTGCAAACAAAAGGCTGTGGAAATGTGGGCTTTTTTATAATGTACTTGGAAAAGAAAGATGCCTCCCCTTGACAGGAATAACTGCTCCCATAAAACCTGTGTTTTTGTAGCTTGTACGTTACCAAGGTACATATATATCAATAGGGGGAAAAGAAAAGCAGAGGACTGGTTGTTTCTTCACTACCCTTACAACAGTATCATTTGTGCCTTTCGTTTTTGTAAATGCATTTTTCAGACTTCTTAAAAGCTTATGTCTGTTCCTCAGCTCTAAAACCCTGAGTACACATGGAAGTGTGTAGCGTATACATTTCTGAAAATGTCAGGGTTTTATTTGTGTCATACTTTCATAAGAAGGATGTGAACATGACCTTTGGAGTGCTTCAGATTGGCAGAATCCACTGATCTAGACTAGTGTTTAATTTCAATGTTGAAACAAATTTTGCTTATACAGTACTCTAGTTTAAATTCCTACACGTTGTATTGAATGTATGTTCTTGTTTAACAGGTTAGTAATGATGTATGATCTATTGCACTCACTGTGAAATTTTTTGAGTAGGTATGTCATTTTCTCCTGCCTCTGTTCATACACTGATGTTCTTGGCTTCAGCTTTTGTATCTAAAACAAAATAATGCCTTCACAGGTTGTATATTCTTTTACCTAACTTCTTCAACATGTTAAAATTTGTCCACTACCTCTCCAAGTTAGCCAAAACCATTCTGTGTTATTTCACAGACATTTCATAAAGTAGGTAGAACTTTCTTAGTAACTTGTTGGGGGAAGAGGGGAAAATGAGTGCTTTTTAATATGTTCCTTTAAGGAGGCAGGTATACACTGGCCAATGATGTTAGGCAAATGTTTTTAGTTGCTTGTATTTCAGGTTAATTTACTTGATACTGAAAGATGGTCCCCTAAATGCTTTTTGCGTTCTTTCCCCAGCTCCTGTCAGTGGATGGACATCAAACAGTATTAAATCACCTGGAACAACTGCCCCGAGTGAAAAAGCTGCAACAACCCCTCAGCTGAATGAGCAAGACACGTTGGTTCAGCGGGCAGAGCATATTCCAGCGGGGAAGCGCACTCCCATGTGTGCACACTGTAACCAGGTCATTAGGTGTGTATCTGCTTCCTGGGAACACTCTTAGGGGTTTGCAGAATTGGCTGTGTGGCCAGGCCCAGAGAGTGGGGATGAATGGAGTGAAATCCAGTTGGTGACTGGTCACCAGGATTGCTGAGTATTTGGGCATGTCTGCTTAATATCTTTATCAATGATCCAGACTGGGATCAAGGGCACACTTAGTCACACTTGCAAGTGACTAAGTTGGGCAGGAGTGTTGGTCTGTTGGAGTGTGGGAAAGCCCTGCAGAAGGATCTGGACAGGCTGGATCAGTGGACTGAGGTCAGTTTTATGAGGTTCAATAAGGCAAAGTCCTCTGTCTTTCACTTGGGTCACAACAACTGCAGGCATCACTACAGGCTGGGGCAGAGTGGCTGGAAAGCTGCCTGGCAGAAAAGGACCTGGGGATGCTGGTCAGCAGCAGCTGAACATGAGCCATCAGTATGCCCAGGTGGCTAAGAAGGCCAGTGATATCCTGGCCTGTATCAGCCACAGTGTGGCCAGCAGTGCCAGGGCAGTGATTGATCCCCTGTACTCAGCACTGGAGGCCACGCCTCAAGTGCTGTGTCCAGTTCTGGGCCACTCACTACAAGAAGGACATTGAGGTGCTGGAGCGTGTCCAGAGAAGAGCAACAGAACTGGGGAAGGGTTAGAAGCACAAATCCTATGAGGAGCAGCTGAGGGGGCTGGTGGTGTTCAGTCTGGAGAAAGGGAGGTTCATGGAGGACCTTACCCCTTTCTACAACTGCCTGAAAGGACGTTGCAGTGACATGGAGGTTGGTTCAAAGGAGTCAGCAGGTTTATAGTCAGGTCAGGAGTCAATAGTACTTTTATCATTCTTTTTATCATTATGGAAATAATGTTCCTCAAATGATAGGACATAGCCACAAGATGTGAGGGGGAGGTTTAGATTGGATATAAGGAGAAATCTTTTCACCAGTAGGGTTGTCCAGCACTTGGACAGGCTCTCCAGGGAGGTCTTGGAATCACCCTCCTGGAGGTATTTAAAAGACACGTAAATGTGGCACTTACGAACGTGGTTTAGTGGTGGACTTGGCAGTGCTGAGTGAACAGTTGGACTTTATAATCTTTTAGGTCTTTTTCAACCTAAATGATTCTATGATTCTGTTCATCCTGCGGCCTTTCTCACAGCAGGGCTTTGTTTTGCTTTCATGGGTTTTGATTCTTTAGTCACAAGTGGTTTAAGGCTTCATTTCAGAAATGCTGAACACTGTTTTCATGCGTGGTTTATCTAACAAAACCAAGAATGAAACTACTTTGGAGAAGAAGTACTGCAAACTGCTAACAATCACAGTCTTATAGTCCTTTTTACAGAGGACCAGAAAGCTGGATGGAGTGGAGTAAATATAAGACCAAAGAAAAGTAAGCAAGTTAGATACACCCATTTCAATAGTATTGGGACTATTAGCTAGTTGGAAACCAATCAGAGAGCATCGCCTTAGGAAGACTAATGTTGATTTCTAAAGTGTAGTTTCTAATTGAGAAGAAAAATAAGATCCACGGAAGAAAAGAAGGTGATGTTTTAACAATTACTAGGACTGGATTGATAACAATTTCCTGCATTGCTGGATTTCAAGCTCTTTGATGGGCTCTCTGGCCTTTGGACATTATGGTAGCTATTGTCTTTGACTTATATGACATGGGTAGAAAACATTGAGCAACACAAACACAAGTTTGCCAGTTGAGATTAAGTTAAATAGGTTCTGCTGATCCCACAAGATATTCTACCATTATCCTGAATTTTGTATGGAGGAAGGATTGAATCTGGGCAGCATTGTTCAGTCAGTAATTTCTGACAATTAGTCATGATTGTCTCATTCAGGGAATTGTAATTGCTTTTATTGCCAATGTGCAAATCATCTTCATGTTCATCCACCTTGCATTTTATTTCTTCCCTAAAATGGAAATCTCTTAGTATTATTTAAAAGTGTTTTCTTCTTCCTTATTCAGTCATTTGTATTGTTGAACTACGTGGGGAAAGTAATGGTTTTTTAACAGTATTTTTTAAATTTATATATATCCTATGTTTTCAGTGGACAAAGTAAGAGAGCCTGCATTATGTTTTACCATAATTAAAGAAACAGACTTTTTGGGTTAGAAAGTTCTGAAAAATTAGGAACTCCACAAGCTGTATAATTTCCATTCATTACAACACAAAATCAGCCTTTCCACGATGGATTTTTGTAGCCTCTTGAGCCCTGGCTTGGATTCTGCATCAGAAGCAGCCAATGGAAATCACTTGATCTTTAGGGGTGAACTGAGTCCAGCTTGTTTGCTTCCATGAGATTTCTGCTGTGGTAGTTCACTACCAGTTCAGTTAGCACTGGGCTAATTTTAGAAGACTCTTTACTAATAGATCTATGATGTTTTGGATAAGTTATTCCTACTTCCGCTGGATGTGTCAAGGAAATAAAAATATATGAAACTAACCCCCTTGAAGCAGTAGAAAATACCCACATTCCCAACACAGGTGCACCTATGCAGCTCAATCCAGGGTTTTTTTGCTTCATTGCAAAATAAGTGATTAATATCAGAAAAGGTGTACTTATTTTTGGGATGAGATTCATCTGATTCATTGAACAGTTTGACCTATATAATAATTCTGTCTGTCTTTAGTATTCTTTCCTTTTTGTTCTCCGGGATTTGGATTTGTGTCGAGTAAATAACATGCAAGAAACCATTCACTTTCTTTTTTGTACTGTTATTATTTTAGTTTTAAACCAAACACAAAGTGCACTAAATGCTGCATCTTTCATACAAGAGACTTCATTGCCTTTTACAGCAGTTGTTTATGAGGTTGTGTTGGTGCTCTGTGTTGTGGGGTCTCAGTCCTGAGTAGTTCCCCTCTCCTCTTGGCCCTTAAATCACTTTCTGCTACTCCCCACTTACCTGTTTTGATCACAATTAAAAAAAAGAGTTGTGCTGCTGCCCTCTAAGTAGGGCAGAGTATTGGTCTGGGGAGCAGCGTTTACTCCTTAGTGGATATGTGAGGACAAACTGCAGAGGCCCCACTTGACTGTATTTAAGCCACTGTCACCTCTTGTAAGTGACACCTTTTCATGAATAGTAATTGGTACCCACATCTGACTTCTTTGTAATTTGCTGTTGGTGTTTAAATCCTTATATTTCTTAATATGTTAAATGCCTGCTCAGTTATTAAAAGCAAGTGTTCTGAGATGAGTTGATCTGCATTAATCAATGCCAAATATGCTTCATGTTCACAGCATACAGTGCATGTGGAAGACTGCAATGGCATTTTGAGTTCAAGTTTTAGCATAATTACACATGCCCTCAGTGGTAGCTTTACCTATGAAAAGATAGGAGGTGGATCAAATAGCATTGCATTGTACATCTGTTTTGAAGCCAAAATGCGTTTTGGAGTTGGTTACTTTACACTCAGGCATAGAATAACCATGGCTGGTTGAGCCAAAACCTTTCTTAGAGACACCTTATAACTTTTTAATATATCTTCAATTATTCACACTATGATTGTCTGAAGGTTCGATTTTTTTTCCAAAGCTTCATTAAGTAAACTTTTCTTACCATGTCTAAACGAAGCAAACTAAATTTCTCTTGAATATCTCTTGCTACTTGCTGTGACGGTCTGGCAGACTTCTGGCATTTCCTGATGAAGACTTCTGGTTCCCAGACAGCCTCACCAAGTTGTGCACTGCAGAGTTGGCTCTTCCTTTGAAGTCCAAATATGTTTTCTCTGGATCGCCATTGAGATCATACTCTTTGGCATGTCTGCTGTTGAATGATGATTTGGCTTTGCCACCTTTTCATAAAGCTTAATTGTTTTTAAAGGCAAAAGGGGAAAAAGTACAAATGGTACCTCCTATACACAAATTGTATACTGTGGCATTTTCAGGGGAGGGGAAGAAGAAACTTCCAAGAATGTAGAACTGCTGTGTGGTTAACTGTGAAGTGATTGGCCTTCCTAACAGATGTGGAAATCCTTTTTGATCTCTCTACCACCAAATTTCAGTTCTGGCTTCCTACCATAATACAAGCCACATGAGAAACTAAGTTACTGGCATACCAATATAATACAGCATGATCATACTGATGAAGTTATATTCAGTTACTAGTGTTAAGTCATTGAAATGGTACTTAAATTTCCTGTATGTTGCTCACTTTTTCTTTCATTTGCCCCAATATTACTGTTACACACAGAACCCAGATGTTTGAGGTGACTACTAAAGTCATGTACCTGGTAATCCTTTGGAGCATTAGATTCTGCAAACATTCTTGTAAATCAATCAGAATCTCTTTCCAAAAAATAATCCATAAACTACTAGTTTGTTTTCATCTCTGAGTTCTGTTCACATGGTCTAGGTGGTGATGCCAGAAATTTGTTCAGAAATGCTCAGCATGTCAAAGTGGCCTGGGGTAGAGGCACATTCATACCCAACTGTTGCCAGTTGGGTCATCCCATATCCCATTTGGACAGTGGGAATGTGGGTTTTAACTCTACTTTTATGAATATGTTTTAGTTGACAGAGGCATGTGGGATTTTTATTAGTTTTGTTTTTAAATAGGGAAGAAATGTAGGATGAAGCCATCTACAGCCATCTTCCTAGCCTTTCATCCCCCTAGCTTCTTCTGTCACATTGTGTGAGTGTGGGCATCCTGCCCTCTTACTCAAATTGGGACTTTAAAGTCCTTTTCAAATTAATAGAGGAAATAAATACCTTTCATTACTGCAAGCTATCATTTTGATGGCAAAATTATGCAGAGACTGGGAACACCTCCAAGTTCTGAATATCATGTTTTAGTGCATTTTACATGACAGGTATTTTTTTTTTTCTTTTTCTTTTTTTTTTTTTTTTTTTTTTCTTCCATGTGCTTTGGGGCAGCTTTTAAGTTGCAGGTATCATTAAGCTGCAGTATCAGTTTGACATGTTTAAACTGCGGCCTGATTGAAATTAAAATTGTATTTAGAAAGTGTTCTTCTGGACATGTGTGCAGAGGGAGCCAGTGCACTAATGGAACACCTCGTAGATATTGTGCAGGGCACAGGCCCAGCCATCTGGGGGCTTTGGGAGAGGAACTCTGTAGGTGCACTCTCAAGCTGTTCCCCATCCGTCTATGTTCCTGCACACTGTCCTGAGTGACTGACCTCAACATGTCAGGGCTGTAAACTCTGGAGAGCTAAATGCAGGAGATGTAAAATTCTTTCTCCTCCTGTTGCTAGCATGCCTGCTTCCCATTGCAGAGCTGAGCCTGTCATCTCAGTGCAGATGGCCAGAAACTCAATCCTACCTGGTGCCGGGAGAGTGTCTCTAGTGTCAGCCCCGTGTTAATGAATCTGTTAAATTAGCCTGTGCTGACATGGTGCTCTGAGGGCACTTTGTTGTACATAAGGGCTTGTATTGTTTGATCAGTACATAACTGAGAGGGCACTGATGTAAAAAGGTGCTTGTAGAGCAGTGGGAGGGTATCGGGTTAGGTCAGTGTTTGCACTGCTCAGGCATCCGCTGGGAGCGAGGCTGGAGAGGTGCGCTCAGCCCCAGCTCCCTCCTTAAAGAACTGCAAGCTTCTCTTTAGGAGCCCTTTCTCACTGCGTTCCCTCCAATAAACAGGGGTGAATAGAAGAAACTGGCCCAGATTAAATATTTCATCGTCTTACAAGGTCTTTAGGTTATCCTAAATCTTTGAGTCTAAATCTGTTTGAGTCCTTTGCCTTTGACTGCTCATCCTGCTGAAAATATATAGCATTGCCAGAGCAAATGTAGAAGAGAAGTGACAGTCTTTACACTCTGTTCTTGATGAAATTGCCCTATGTCCTCAGCCCACTTATATTTCCATTTTATAGTCAACATAAGCAAATTTCAAGGTGGATTTGAGGGCTGTTGTTTGGGTTTTTTCCCTTGTTTGTTTGGGTTTTTCTTTATTACTGTTTCTTTGTTCATATGAAAATCTTACACAAAAAATTCTTGTAGATGACTTGATTTCCAAAAAACGTTTAGCAGCAGGTGGTCATATTAGTACCTTTCAGGTTTTTTTCAGTGTAGTATTAGATCAGAAGAAAATATTAAGCACTACTTGAAAGAATTACATCTTTATTGGTGTTGGAAAAACAGGAAATCTGGTGAAGGAGATGAACTTGAACCACTAAGTTCATCTAAATTCTGGAAGGCTGAGTGTTGGTGAGACCTTGGAGGCACCTCTTTAAAGTAAATATGTTCACTAAAGAGATTAACATGCTGAATATATTTTCAGATGAATGTAGAGACAATGAGATATACCTGGGACTCATGAGTTACAAACTGAAAATTTTTTGTTGAATGAAAAATGGATGAATTTCTTTTCTGTTAACTGTATTGCATTAACCAGACAAATGCTATTAAAAGTATATTTATTTTGCATTTGCAAATGATAGAGGAAGCTGTGTGTTTGGGAAGAAATGGATGTATTTTAATACAAAAAAATCCTCCTATAACTAGGATGGATTATCCTGTAAGAAACTTTTTGGATAGGGACAGTGACTGAATTTTCATCTCAGAAGAAACTGATGTTATCTGCTCCTAGAGGGGTCAAGTCTACTTATATTTGTAGTCTCAGTATGAATGCAGGCTGTAGGAGAGTTGATCATATCACTGAGTCAAATATCTCTTTGCAAGAAATGGAATTGGGAGCATGGGAAACCTCCTTCTTCACTTCCCTAGCAGACACTTCAGCACTGTATTTAGTGTAGTTCTAGAATAAGATTTCTGAAATGCAGTGAAGTGAAAAGCATTAGTGTTTATTGTGGGTGGGCATTTCTGGGAGAGAGTTCAACGGAGATGGATTCAGTCAACACTTGGGGCTTTCTTAGAGCCTGTAGGAGGAAAGAGGGATGGAGCAGTGTATGTCTGTGAACAGTATAGTAATGACACAGAGCTATTTCAGCTAAATCTATTAACACCTTTTGCAGGTGCCAGTCCTGGTGCATTTGCTGACAATATCTCTTTTTTCTAATCAGAGGACCCTTCTTGGTGGCTTTGGGAAAGTCATGGCATCCAGAGGAGTTTAACTGTGCCCACTGCAAAACCTCCATGGCATACATTGGATTTGTGGAAGAGAAAGGGATGCTGTATTGTGAGGTCTGCTATGAGAAGTTCTTTGCCCCAGAGTGTTCGAAATGCCAGAGGAAGATCCTTGGGGTAGGTGACCAGCAAGTGTCCTGTTTTTTGGTGGGAACAATAATCACAGTGTTCAGTGCTTCTCTGCAATGAAATTCCATTTTACCTGGCCCAGCCTGCATTATTTCAAATACACTCTTGACACACCTTTTCTTCTCTCATTACATACCAGCTACACCTTTGGATCTTCTAATGCTGAACCTTTTCAATCTATTTGAGAAAAAGTGCTATAGTCTCCTTGGCTCTTCTAAGCTCAACTCTTCTTTTCATGAAGCTGTTCTGTAGGTGCTGGGATTACCAAATCTTCCTGAGCGAAATGGTTTTAATTGGCAGCTTTTTACGGAATGGGAAAGGGGCAAGTGGGAGAGGGAAGTATAAAGGAAAAGTCCTCCTTAGGTGAGCTGAGCACTGAAGAACAGACTGTTTGCTAGATGAGAAGTACTGAAATATTCCTAGTGTTAATGTTGATGGAAAGATGCATTATCCTACTGGGCACTGGTATTGCTAATTTGAGCCTGCCAGCTGATCGGCTGCTGTTTCACTGCAGACAGCAATGTGTCTGCATTCTTGTGTAACTGGGGTCATGCAGGGCTCTGGCAGCACAGTTCTCAAGTCATATTTGGCACTATAGCATCTTCCAAAACAACACAGAGCAGTCATAATTTTCTGTGTGATGTCTTCTGTTTAACTCTTCACGGACTTCAAGAGAAGGCAGAGATGCTGCTTTTCTTATTTCAGGGGACCATTATGGGTGATATCCTGATTAAAGTTAAGAATTTAAACAAATGAGTTGTTAAAATTTGTCCAACTCTATGCTAAACCTTCCAAAAACCCCAAAGGATTGCTCATGAAAAATAAGGAGATGTACCATAAATAAAGCACCTCATTAAGTTTAATACTGCAGAACTTATGTGCACAACCCATTTTCAGAGTAGCAGCAGGAAACAAAGTATTCTTGAAATGAATCAAGTGTGGAGGCATGGCTACCACAATCTAGTCAACACATCGAAATAATGTGTTCCTAACACTTTTTCTAATCCCCACAGGAAGTAATAAATGCTTTGAAACAAACTTGGCACGTTTCCTGCTTCGTGTGTGTGGCCTGTCATAACCCCATCCGCAATAATGTCTTTCACTTAGAAGATGGTGATCCCTACTGTGAGACGGGTAAGAAGCAACACAACCAAAGTTTACTGCAGCTGTGCAGGAAAGCAGAGCTCAGTAACATTGGGGGAAAATAAATCATTCCCTTTTCTCAAGCTGCACGTTAGAAGTGCCCCAGCAATTTCATGTAACTTTGAGATGTCAGTACAAAGCAACAAACGCTGCTGTAGACACTTGAAGTTTGCAGCAGGAGGAGTTGGGGAGGATTTCTTCATCATCTCCAGCAGCAGCAGGCTTCTTGTCACTGATACTACCTATTCCTGTAAAGTCCTCAGCTGGAGTATCAGTGATACATCAAAGTGTTAGTTTTAGGGTGACTTTCTGTTTGGGTTTAAAATAATCTGAATTTTATGTCAATCTGCTTATTTACCAAACACAAGGAATGCCAGTGGAGTAATGTGCTTTTCTCTGAATAGTGTTATTCGCAGCCTGAGGGGCTTCCAAGGGCAAGCAGTCTGTCCCAGGTAGTTTTTTGCAGGATCAAGGATAAAAAAACCTGTCAAGAGGAGAAATACACCGGTGCAATTACAGCACTTGAAAGCCTGATTAGCAATATTATATGAACAATGTGACCTAGAAGTTCAGAGCATTTCTGGTTTGGTTTCTAGCACTTCCAGCTAATCATAACATTTTTTATAAAATCATAAAATGGTTTGAGTTGGAAAGACCTTAAAGATCATCTGATTCCAACCTCACTGTCATCAGCAGGGACTAGTGGGCAGCCTCCCACTAGACCATGTTGCTCAAAGCCCCATCCAGCTGGCCTTGAACATCTCCAGGAACAGGGTATCCACAGCTGCACTGGACAACCTGTTCCAGTGCCTCACCAGCCTCACAGTAAAAAAAAAAAAGTTGTCCTATTATCCAATATAAATGTACTCTTTCAGCTTAAAGTAATTCCCTCATGTACTGTCACTACCTGCCCTTGTAAAAAGTCCCCTCTCCAGCTTTCCTCTAGGCCTCCATCAGGTACTGGAAGGTACTGTAAGGTCTGCCTGGAGCCTTCTGTTCTCCAGGCTGGACAACCACCGTTCTCTCATCCTTTCCCCAAAGGAGAGGTGCTCCATCCTGCTGAGCATCTCTGTGACCTTCTCTGGACTTGCTCCAGCAGGTCCACATCCAACCCATCTTGGGAGCTCCATAGCTGGATGCAGGACTTCAGTGGGGTCTCAGGAGAGCAGAGTGGATGGTTCAAAATCCCTCCCTTGCTTGCTGGCCACTTCTCTTGTGGTGTAGCCCAGGATAGAGTTGGCTTTCTGGGCAGTAAGTACACATTGGCTGAGCCTCTTGTCAACCTATTATTACTAATATGAACAGTTTTTATTTAAGTTGGTTTTCTATTTTGCTTAAAACTTGCCATGTACCCCTCTGAATGAGGAAAGAAGCAAACAATTTGTAAAACAATTTCCACAAAATGGAAAAGAGACAAAACTGTATCAAAACTATGTTTTCACAGTACACGCTGTGTTGGAACTGTCAGTTGGACCCTTGTTATGGTTTTCCTTCTACTCCTAGGAACATTGCAGTTTCACTAGATGTAGAAATGGATTGACCAGAAAAGATGTCACATGTAATTCTAATAACCTCTTTGAAGCTAAGATTTCCTTCTAAGCTGATTCCGGAGTTGTTCACAGTGGGTTCCATGGAGAGTGCTAGGTACTGTAAGCATGAGAGAAGTAGGCAAATTTATCCAAAATTTCTCTTGTCAGAGCTGCTTTAATGAGATATTGGCAGATACAAAAGGACACAGTAGGTTATTGGTAACTTGGTGACAAATGTAGGGTAGGGTTGTTGCTCCTATTGAATTTGTGGAGCAGCAGAGGACATGGGTATATGAGCAGCATCCTCCAGTGTGACAGCACGGTGAAATTTCATCCTAAAGGAATGTGAAGCCCCTAATCCTGGAACCATTTGATGATTCAAAAATAGTACTGGAGGAATCAATAACTCCTCTTCGGGTGGAAAGCTTGTGACAGGGTTTGTTCTGTTAAGGTTCAATTCTTGTTCCTGCCACCAAACGACCCACATGTAGTGCAGTGCATTGATTTGAGCTACTGTTACAACTTCTGTGTAAAATGTGCCTTTTCCTGTATTGTGAGAGGGGAAAAACTGTGGCAAGATGTCAAGTGTACTACACTTCTTGCAAAGTTTATTTCTGAGATAGAAAGTTGCTAGCGCAAGTTAATGCAGACACAAGCTGTGAGGTGTTATTGGCAGTGATACTTTGTAATGGCTCTGGCTCACTAACTAGATGTTAATTTGAGTTACATTAATTTTTCAAAGACTTTCAGTCCAGCTGGAGTTAGGAGTCTATGACTAATTTTAAAGAAATAAGGAGTAAATGTCATTGCCAACTTTCCTTCTTCCTAGTGCAAAGGAGAGTTCTAATTTTAAATCTGTATTTGAAATTATAACAGCATCAGCAATTAGTATTAAAGGGGGATTAATCTGCAGAATGTTCTGGGTTTAGATGTTAAGGCTAAAATTAAAATAAAAGTCCAGATATCTACAACTTTGAACTTTTTTTAAGTGCGGAGTTAGTAGTCTAGTTTTGAAAATGCTGTGTGCAGGAAGCACTGATATGTGACAATGTAAGAAGTCTGCCTTGGAAGGCTTCTGTGGTATCACAATTCAAGCATGTAAAAGAAAGCTGATGCCCTTCATTCTGCCTTATCTACTGCCCTTTCTTCAGAAGAAAAGCCAATAAACTTATCAACACAACCACAGGCCAACTTACAAAAGGGTTTAACTGCTGGCACCAGGAAAATATCAGTAAGATTCTGTATGACCACAAATGCAAAGAGCTGAAAGAATACAGTCGTGAGACTGTGTCCTTCAGGGGTTTTGCACAGGTCTGATATATTTATTGTCTTTCTTTTAAACACCTAAAAATTCATTCCAGGAGCATGGATTAATGGATATGATCAGTGAAGCAGTTTCTTGCCACTGGCAGCCATCAAGGGCTTTGCTACTCTGGAGCACTTGTGTTCTCCATCCTGTTGAGATGTCACCCATGATGATTCATTTTCAGGGAGGTCATCACACAAAACACTGTCCTAGTAAACAAAACCAGGACTTTTCCCTTGGGCTTGACACATCTGATGATCATCTGTGAGCTCTGCTGCAGTAAGCATTAGAGCTTCAGCAGATCTGTACAGTCTAGGTGAGAAAGAAAATCCACTTCTACCCTTCTTCCCATCCCTTATAATTCTCCTTTGAAAATGACCCCTGGCATCTAATTTCCTGTCAGAGGCAGTGTTACTATGGTAGTAACACACTGTTACTGGTAGATGGAATCCAAAGCTTCAATTATGACTGTCACTTTGACTGTAGTTCATCTTAGGAAGATGTAATGTTGCATGACATGTTTGCCATGGTAATGTGCTGTTCCCAAATGGTTTCGTGTTATAGCACTAATGCCACTGTTGTCTCTGCAGGAATAAAACATTTGCTTCCTAGAATGTGGTGTTTGAGAGTTGAAATAAAAAGACCAGACAGCTTAGTTGGGGGAATACAAATGGTTCAATGCCATTTGTTTTAGTCCCTGCTCCCTGAGATTGCTGGAGAAGTTTCTTGTTCTTCATAGTAATGAAGGGGAAGGGTTTGTTGTTTTGTTTTGGGGTTTTGTTTTGTTGGGTTTTTTTAAAGCCATGTAATGTACTTTAGTGACTAGAAAGGTATTCTGACTTGATCCAAATTTCTAGACTCTAATTAGGACAGAAGCCTAATGGTTTTAAGTAGTGCATTCTGGGGCAAAAATTTTGCCAGAGTATAGTTTGGAGTTCACTACTCTCTGAGAATGTCTGTAGTGTGAAGAGCGGGGGTGTGCTTTCAAAGCGGAGTTGGAGAGAACGTAAGGAACATGTAGAGGTTCACATGGGTGCTCTCAGGGAGTGCATTTCCCCCTCTCCAGCACACTGTTTATCTCAAGGAAATGAAACACCAGGAAGATGGAAACATTGCCCACTTGAAAGGATGAGGAAAAGAACTGAATTAGCAAGAAGTCAACATCCCAGACTTTCAATCTAGGAGCTCTTTATTCAGTATACTCAGTCAAATAAACCTCAGCACATCCAAACATATTGCCAATGAAAGAGCAAAGTTCTCAAAGGGTCAGTCCTGCTTTTTCTGCATGTGCTATAAAAAGCTGTTTGTATCTCTTTGCAGATTACTATGCCCTCTTTGGTACGATGTGCCACGGCTGTGAATTCCCCATTGAAGCTGGAGACAGATTTCTTGAAGCCCTGGGCCACACTTGGCATGACACTTGCTTTGTATGCTCTGTAAGTAAAGCTGGTCTGCCTTTAAACAAACCCTGGCAGCAGTGCTAACCTGACCCATATGGGAGTTAGCAGCTCTAACCTCTCTCAATCCCCTGAGCCCAAACAAAAAGTGCTTTCCCAGATATTTGGAAGGTGTGTTGCTATTGTAAGCCTTTGGCATGGGTATGAGCGAAGGTGTCCTGGATTGCAGCCCTGTGTCCCAGCATTTAACCCTCAACGTTTACTTCCTCGGAGTAAGCTGAAGGTTCCAAAGTAGCAAGAGTGCTTTTGACATAAGGTCACTGTAGCCAAGGTATTGCTTGCTAATATTGTATGACCAAAAAAAAACAACCAAAAAGAGATGCCCCAGTCTTAATGGTTGGGGTTTTTTTTCTTAAATTCTGAGTCTAACTCTGCTCCCAGTTAAACACCTGTTGTCTTAGGAGAGGTTATGCTTACACCAACCACTGGTATTACATAGAAAGAGGATCCCTAAAAGAAAAGGTGATTTATACTCTTTGAATATATTTATGCGTAGAACAGTACCATGATCTGGCATTCTGAATAGTTGTGGCGCAATTCATCCATCTGAACTGGGTGTTCTTTTCTTTTTTATCCCATTTTAGGTATGTAGTGACAGTTTGGAGGGCCAAACTTTCTTCTCCAAGAAGGACAAGCCACTGTGCAAGAAACATGCCCACTCTATCAACATCTGATACTTGGAGATGGTCTTGTGTAACAAGTGTACTGAGCAGAAAGGTTAAAATGTCCATGTTCAATAATTGGTCAAAATTATTTATATACAATTTTCCTAAAATGGAAGAGAGATGTGGAAACTTGCAGAAGGGATTGATTGTACACTAATTTTTCAGAGTGTTTATTATTTACGATTTTGCTTCATAAAAAGCAAGGTATCAGGAATTGCACCCAAGCCAAACAATTAGTGTCTTTATCTTTACGCTTCGCACATTACTGTATGTCATGATTTTTGACCACATTTATCTCTGTTTCATTATGAGAAGTGACGTATTTATAAAAGTAAATACCTGATACTAGGAGTCTCAGTCTTGCTGCTATTCAACAAATAAAAGGAGATTGGATTCAGCAATCCTGATCACTTCATTTTGGTGATGTTTTTAAAGTGGGTCCAGAAGTATTGCTGTTAAACCCCATTAAAAGCAACCCAAAGTAAAGATAAGATTACACAAAATATTTGTTTCCAAAACTTACTTTTTAAATCTGATATTAGTATACAGAAAGCCTCCCACACAATTACATGTACCTGTGCATTTGCACTTAAATTTTTGATGGGTTTGCAAGAGTCAGAGATTTTTACAAAGCATTTAAGTGGCTATGCTGGTGAAAAAGAATAATTAGAAGATGCCGCTTAAAAGAAAACATAAGTGGGATACTTTCCTGTAACACATGTACTACCAGAACAATAACCAAAACCCCTTGCTGCTGAGGGTGTGTGATAAGATGAAAATGTCAGATCAAATCTTAAGGGAACAGGGATTTTGACTCTTCTGTTTGCAGTTCAGGTTTTAGGTAGCTTTAAGTGCCTTGGAAAGGGGAAATTGTGCTGAATCTGCAGGTAACAATGTTTTGTGTCCAGAATGTGATATTCTGGTGTTAAATGAGGGAAGCTTCTGAAGTGCGACTGAGGACATTGGGTTTTTTCTCAGTACATTCTTTATCACGTAGCTCATGAATACATATATTGGTGGTGTGCCAGGTAGCGTACTGAAAACTTAACTTTCTTGCTCAGCTGTTATGATTTTTATTAGTTTAGGTTTTATTTTTCTCTTCCAGATGTAGTGAATGTATTGTTAAGTGATATTCCATTGGTTTAAGCAGCTCAGTACCTCTCAGATCTAGCAAGGGAGCAGAGAGACAATGCTGTCATTATGCATTTGCTGTGAGTCTGATCGGCCAATTCTGTGGCTTGATATGAATTTTGCATCCACACAGAAAGGCAGCACAAGACTAGCGCACCAGCTCAGTCCCCTTTAGCCTCAAATTAGGGCTTAACTGGTTTAATTGGAGCAATTGCAGGCCAGGGAGGAGGAGGTGGTGCTCCTCTGCACAGGGTGCATTTGCTTCAGCAGAATTGCACCACAGAGAATTGGGCTCTCTCGGGACCAGAGCAGATTCCTGAAGGAAACTGAATTTACTTGCTGTTTGATTCAGCTGGGGTATCAGAGCTTAATTGTTAGTCTTTAGTGCTCTTTCTAGTAGACATTAAAAATTAACCATTTACTGGTTTCATTTTTGTGGGGTGGGGTATTTTTAGTGATTCGGTGAATAGTTTTATCCATAAAACCGTGGATAAAACAAGTCACCAAAATTTGCCATGCTTTAGTAAAGCAATTGTAACAAGAAATATCAACAAAAGAGGAGGAAAGAAAAGCAAAATTGCTGTACTGAAATATGAAAAGATATTTGGCTTTTTATTAATTCAGTGAGACAGATCCACGTTGTGGGGTTGTTTCACTTCATTTCCTGAAGTTGTTTTTGTTCAATATTACCACATTTCTTTTTTTAACTTCCAGTGGTACAGAAGAAATTTGGTAAATTTGGTGAATGTTGGTAAATAAGAAGAAATTTGGTGGTACGGTATAAAGCTGTTTAAAATGTTTACACTCTTGTAGATGTACCCTTTTGTGAGTTTGGCTGAAAATCAGAAGGGTGGAAGCAGACTGGACAAGATACAGTAACATATAAGCCAGGTTGCTTTTAAAATTAAGTGGAATGTGGAGAAATGAGACCTACGGACTAGGTTTCAGTGGAGCTTTATTGCACATGTGTGAGAAAAGGGGGGGGAAATGCACAGGAAAAGGCATTCCGTAATTTCTGCAATTCAAACCTTGCAATTTGAACGTAGGATAAAAACTTCTCAGTTTTTCATTGTCCTTAAAATCCAATTAAATTTTGTTTAGCCTCATAATTTTAATTGGAGTTTTTCTTTTTTTAAATCCATGTGCTCTAGGGTTTGAAATTTTGCAGTTGTTAATGAATTTGAGGACAAAAGCCTGAAGGGCTCCAATAGAACTGCTTCATTTAACTGCTTTGCCTTTTAATTTCTGCTTTTATCTATTTGTTTAAAATTTTAAAGGATGCATAGAGTCACTGATAGATAATGAATATTTAATGGCTTTACCAAATTATATAAATCAATTAAAAGGAACATAATTTTTATCGTTATTTTAATAAGTGAGATTTTAGTAGAGCACTTTATAATACTGCCATATATCTCACTGAATATTTATTACCTTTTTTGTTGTTGTTTAGAACTGTTTCATCCTGGTATTATTTTGTTTTATTTGTCAGCCTGCCTTTACCTCTAGAATCTTTTGGGGTCTGAGTGTATGTGTTTATATATACTTCTTTGTACATGTACACGTATGCACGTGCATTGAGAGACATAAGTATGTATGTGTATTTGAATGCAGACTTGACGTAGCAAAAAATCATTTGGAGATTTCGTTAGATTCCCTACTGTTTTTCACACAACACACATACAGCATTCATGTTATGAGGGTCAGGACAGATAAATTAGTAACCTAACTACTGTAGATCTTTGCATGCATTTTCAGTCAGTCATTGTTTTTCTTCTAAAACTGCCTGTGAGAGAATTTGGCTTAACTCTGTTTTAAGGTAGAATGTCTTTATAAGTGAATAATTGATTCATGATGACAGTTTCAGTATATTGTAATGAAATAATTCAGGATTACGTATAAATATAAATGTTTAATATAGCAATGTGATAAACTTAAAAGCGGGAGTTGAGTTGTGGTTCAGTGTGTGTTGTGGTCTGTTAATTGTGTACCTATTTCTTCACAGAGCTACTTGCATCATCTAGCCATGTCAGCTGCTTTGAAAACATTGTTTATGCTAAACTACCAGCTGTTAAATCCTGGTGATTTCTCTGCTTGTTTTTAATAATCTTTGGCATCAAATTTTGGCTGTTCACATTTGCAAATTTACTTATAATTGAAAAACTTAACAAGCAAATAAACCCTACTCAAAACGTAAAATTCTCTGTCTTTAGTTATTTCGTGGTTGCTGAGTATTTTCTTTTCCTGAATCATAGCCAGTAAAGGTAAGTCATGACTGTACACATGAATAGATGGCATTTGAGCTGCTCATTCTTCAGGTTTTGGGATTTTTTTAGCTTTGCTTTACAGAGAAGGACCAGGGAGTCCTGGTGACACCAAGGTGACCATGAGCCAGTGATAACTTCTCTGAGACAAAGAAGACCACAGCCTTCTGGGGTCCATTAGGCAGAGCATTGCCAGCAGATGGGAGAAGTTATCCTTCTCTGCTCAGCCTTGGTAAGGCCCATCTGGAGAGCTGAGTCCAGTGCTGGTCTCACCAGTACCAGGACAAAGCTGTACTGGAGTAAAGAGCAAGGAATATGGTGGGGGCCATGGAGCATTTGCCATAAAAGGAGAGGCTGAGAGAGCTGGGACTGCTCAGCCTGGAGAAGAGTGGGCTCAGGGGAGACCTCATCCATGTGTACAAATACCTGGAAAGGGGAGTCGAAAAAACAGAGCCAGGCTTGGTGTATAGTCAGAGGACAACTGTGAGGATGGTAAACATTGGCACAGATTGCCCAGAGAGATTGTGGAGTCTCTCTACTTGGAGATACTCAAAACCTGACCGCATGCAGCCCTTGGACTAGTCGAGGTCCCTTCCAGCCTCGGAGAGTCTCTGATTCTTCATCTTTCCTCAAGATGGATGGAAAAGTATAAATACTGTGTTGAATGCTGTAGAATATGTAACAATGTAAAATTTACATTGGCCAATTACTGTTTATTTGCTATCCTTTCTCCATTCTACTGCCCACCTAGAATACTTTGCACCGTTTCTCTGGAAGGCTTTAGTATTCTTCCTAAATTAACACCGTGCAAGGAAATGGCAGGCATTTTCTGATACTGTACTTAGTCTTGGCATGCAGCAGTCTCTTTTCACTGTGGGACACTTAACTGTCTGCTCTAACATGGCCAATTCCTTTATGATAATACCAGTCTAGTAAGAATCCCCTTAGCTGAGCATCTCTTAAACAGGCAAATGGTCTGTTGTTTTTTACTTCTATTTACACAGGCAAAGGAAAACACTGCATGCAGCTCTATAAAATTTAGAGGCAACTTTACAGAGAACTTGCCTCCCCTTCAGTGTTTAGGCTATGTGCGAGACAAACGCAAGTCTATTTGCAAACAGTACATTAAGCTCCAGAAGCCAAATTTTTAAAGGCATGAAGTCTGCATTTGACATTTTAATGGCAAAGGTTTGGTTTCTATCAATCTCAACGTCTTGTAACATTAAAATTCACGGACCAAAAAAAAAAAAAAAAAGAGATCTGTCATTCATTCATTAAGATGCTGTAATCCAGTGTAAGATTTATAGGCTTAAAACTCAATGGTGTGTTTTCACAATAAATCCACTTTCACTGCTCAGCACAGAACAAATCTCTCTGTCACTCAAAATATTTGCTGGTCAAAATGCCCTATATGAGATCTTCAAAGGCTTTCTCACAAAATTGCATATAAATCCTTTTACCAGCAAAGGCTTAATTTAGGTTCAAGTTTTACTTTCTTGGGACGTTGGTTAATATCTTGTGCTCAGACAAGATCTTGGTTATATCAGAAACACATAGGGCCCAATTTATTATTAGCAGTCTGGTGTTAATTAGGGGGAATTACCAGAAATAGTTTGCTTGATGGAAATTTATTATGGTATCACACTTTACTGATGGTGAAATAGGAGTCACTGAAAGAGTGCAGCTCCTTCTCATAACCAGCTAATTAATAAGGTGCCAAAATTCCTCTGAGAAGGGTTTGGTCCTAACTATGGGAACCTCACAGAGCAAACGGTTCCTATGCAGTATTTAAAATTTAAAAGAGGAAAAGAGAGACAAGAAAAAGTTGCCCAGCAGAAGTCAAAAGTGGTATGGCTTTTTCTTGAATTTATGAAAGAAAATATTTAGCTGTGTTTCCAAGCTCATTAAAGAATGGCTTTTCTCAGACAGAAAAACAACAGCTAATTTATAATCTCGTTTGGTATGCTTGAACTTGGTTTTCAGTTTTACTTGTGCATACTGTACACTACAGCTTGTAATTTCATGAATCAGGCTTATAATGAGCTTTTATATTACTCTTTATTGCTTTGCTTAATGGTCTTTTTCATTATCATTTGCCAGGAAAGTTGAGGTTGGCTTAGAGAGGAAACTGAAAAATAGCACAGATCTCTGATAAGCCCCAATCTGTTGTATGTATGGCAGTTTGGGGATAGAAAGATCGCTGTGTCATTAGAAATCTCATGAAAGTTGTGTGAGAAAGGCATGTTATAATAAGATGCAAAAACATCTCTAAAGAAATCTAAAATCACCACACTAAAATTTATGCATGGCTGATTTTCTAAAAAAATACTTAAGATGATAGGGTATGAAGTTGTAATAAAGCCCTTTTGTATTTGCACTGGAAATACCTTGAACTATTGAAAAATATCAAGCATTTTGGATATACTTTACAAGCTTTCTCCTGTACTGTGAGACTAAGGGTTGTGTCATTGTGCTCTGAGTAATATTCACACTTTCCATAGATCAGAGTTGTTTCCTTTTCATTTCTCCTGCCTTTGCTTTGCTTTTTCTTACTGTTGGGCAGTGCCATTGTTTGCTTTAAAATACTTCATTACAAGATAATCCTGTCAGGTGTGTCCCTTATTTCTCTTTGTGATGAATCAATGAAATGTCAAATGTTCCTTTGGTAAATGTAAACTTGCACTTAATTTTGGCATGCTTTTCGAAGTGTCAAGTTTTCCCACCCAGAAGTTTCCGCTGGAAAAATAACTCAAGATACTAGACCAAAATGGTAATTATATCCCACACAAAGTCTTTATTTCCCTTGAAATCCATCAAGCGAAAGGGAAACACGTGAAAACAAGTGTAGGGCCAAAATCATGGATAACCCAAACAGGTACAACCTCACTGATTTCAACCTCCGAGTTAAAAATGACTGGTGTCAAAGCAACTTAAATTTTATGCTTACATTTGTCCAGTGAGCAAGCTCAGAATTAAGGATTTGGTCCTTGGTTTTATCAGGATTTCCTTTTACCTAAGATCCAATCTTGGACTTACACTTGGCTTTGAACAACCACAATGAAGTTAATCTGCCTTGTGACCTTTTTTTCTACACTTGCTACCCACTGACAATCAGTAGAGGATTACTGGGAAATTCAGACAGGTGTTACCTGGAGAAGAAAATAGGCTGGGCTTTCTTTGAAATAAATCAGTGTGTATAAGTGGAAGTTAAATGATGCTACAACAAAGCTGCAAATTTGTCTAAATCTTGCATGTTAATTTTTGATGCTGCTTTTTCATTTTTTCCAAGTGAGTGTCTGTGATGGCAATCAGTTTCTGGGTGTGCTCTGATGAAGCCTATGATATGCCACCCCCCTTCAAAAAAAAAGTCTTTTACAAGGTTGTGGAACTTTGGTATAACATTCCTATTACCATATTCATCTTGAAGGCAGTTGCATGGCTGTAAGTAGGAGAATCTTGTATTTTTCTGCTCCGTGGTAATTAGCATTCAAGGATTGTGGTATCTTGTGGGAGCACTGCATCGCTATTTATACAACATGGTGTATTATCATGAAACTGGGAATTATAATTTGAAATGTGATGGGAGTAATGTGGTGATCTTTGCTCCACTATACAAAGTAACTGCAAGCAGTTAAATGAAAATCAATATATGGGAGCTGTGGATTGCCATCTGCATCCAGACCTCAGCTTCTTCCTTGGATAGGTCCTGCCACTGGCAGGAGCTACAGTCCCGGCCAGTCCATCCCAACAGATGCCCCTGCTTGCTGCCTCTCTGCCATTCATCTCCCCTCCCTCCACCCAGCAGCACCCTGGTGACCTTCACGCTTTGTTCTCCCACATCCAGAGACCAAAAATACATCTTTGGAGGCTTATATATAGGTTAGGATTTTAAATTAGTGTACTTTCAAGGATAATCACTGTTGAGAGCAAGTGTAAGCCTACTCTTACTGACACGTGTCTAAGTTAATGTAATGACTTACTTATTTTTAAGGGAGCATGTTGAGAGAAGACTCTTAACTTCTTCCTAGCAGGGGTTTGCCAAATCAACCAGGATGGAAATTGGTATTCAAATCAGGTTTTTTTGAACAGTAACAGTGTTTGCTATTTTGTTCTTCATGTCTTGCCATGATGTACATACAGTAAACCCACATCTCACTCTTGGAGGGGAGAAAAGATGTGCTGCACAGCAATTTTTAATTGTGCTTTCAGTCACTCTAAAGACAGAAGGAAAAAGTGAGCTGCAGCAGAGGGCAGGACTCAGCACAGTGACAGCAGGAAAAAGGAGGTGACAGTAGGAAACAGTTTAGAAACAGGGCAAGAACTTGTGCAAGTCAGGCTGTTTTGTCAGTTGTTTCTTGTCAGAGATTGATGAGCACAGGGTCTGAAAAAGTGGGATAATTTGGGCATGGCGAGGTAAAACAGCAGGCAGGAGCTGAGGATTCTCCTAAGGGGAACGAACCTAAGGGGCACACAGACCTTGCAGCCTCATGGGAATGGACTTTTCCCTCTCTATTCTATATTTATATTCATTACGAAATTGTGTGCATTTTTTTTTTCTGCCAGCTTTTTTCTTTGAGGTCAAATAGCTTTTTTTATCCTCATGATGTACATGAGCACAAGCAAATCCTTTTTTGTCATCAGCTGATCTGGGGCTGCCCAGAGGCTGAAGTGAAATTTGGTTTACTTTACAGTGCTGACTGTTGCTTTGAATTACACCATCCCATTCTGTGCTGTCTGTAGGGAGCAGCCCTATCTCCAGTTCCCCCAGGGCTTTGCATCTCTAAACTTCTTCCAGCTCTTGGAAGCTCCATGGCCACCTCTGCTAAAGTCCACTTGGAGATTTTGCACAGCAGCTCTGTGGGGCTGTGAGAGCAGAATGCACCTTGAGCTGCTGCAGCCCTAGTGCCGTACGATAACCTCACCTAATCACTAACATTAAGTTTTTTGTGTATTGCTGTGTGTAAAGTTGGAGCCTCTGTTCTCCAAATGCTGTTTAAAGTGCATGAGTGCCAGAGCTAAACTGTGTCCCTGGGCATCCAGCTACTTTGGAAGCTTATACATTTCTGGAAGCTTTGGTGTGGCTCCCTTTGTTCTTTGGGGCAGTGGGTTATGTTGATTTGCATAGATTTCATATCCTCCTCTATGTCAGCTGGATATTATTAACTGCTTGAGGATCTGATCTCTCCTTTGTCATTTTGTCAGTGCTGCCTTGTTTGGAGTTCCTGTCCATCTGGAAGGAGGCCCTGCCTCTTCCCTGGCCACGTGCCCCAGCTGTGGTTTGAAATGGCTCTGCACTGCTGGGTACCACAGCTGGTTGATGGGGATGCTGGAGGAGTGAAACACCTCACCTTGTGCAGTCCCAGGCAACTCTGCTTTGGCCACGCTGGTGTCCTGGACCACAGATAGAGCAAGCATCCAGGAGCTTCTGCTTTTCCCTCTTTGTCCAAGTTTCCTTCTCCTGGAGTCTGTCCAGCCCCAGCAGGCTCTGATGAGGCAGGATAGAGACGGGGCCCTGAAAAGTACATCGGATGAACTTAATGCGCCCAGCATTTTCAGCGTTTGAGAGTGAAGGACACAGCTTAGCTCAAAGAAGTGCATTTAATCATAGAGAAAATGGGACAAGAACCACACAAACAAATATTTATCCATCAGTGTGCTCCCTGTTCCTCATCAAAGAACTTGGTCATGTGATTGTGCTAGGTGAGCCCAACATGCTGCATGATAAAGACCGTTTTCTCCAATTATACATAGTTTGCTGTTTATAAATAATAACAAAAATAGTGTAAATTTACTTTAGTTTTGATCCATCAGCTTTTTGGGAGCTTGTTCATTTGAGTTCCAGCATCCATAAAAATTAGGAGCTACATCTCAGCCAAAACATGCCATGCAGGCGGTGGGAATGCTATGGAAAACTGGAGCATGCAGTAACCAGAGGTTGTATGCAAAGAGAACTGAATTGACACCATCTGTAAGACCTAACAGGGTCTTACTTTTCAGCCTTACAGATGTCCTTCTAATGGAATATAATCCATACAGCAAAGACAAACGCTGTTTTGTTTGTATCAATGCTCTTGCTCTGGTTCAAAGCTCAAACTATTAGGGGTTTGAGGTGTAAAAGTAAATCCAAGAGAATATTAGCAGCAAAGGCCAAACACAGCAGTCAGTGATATGACCTGAGTGGTGTAAAATCTACAGGGTTTGTGTCTGTGCAGCTACAGAAATGAAGGCCTGTCATGGTTTAACCCCAGCCAGCAATTAAGTAGCATGCAGCTCCATGAAAAAGAGCAAATAGAGATGGAGAAGGAATTGATGATCCTGGAGAAGAAGTGGCGCTGGCAATTCAAGCAAAACAAGATCAAAGAGGAGATTGCTTTCAGGTGAGGTAAGCTAAATATTTTGGTTTTTTCTAATCACCACCACCACCCCCAAGCTTAGACGGAAGCATTTGCTTCACTTTTGTCACAAGATAAATTAGCCAGAGATATTAAGCAAACTGTTGATTTTGTATAAATTCCAGTAAGTCTGGTTTTAATTTTATTTCCTTTGTTATGATTGTCATATGGATAATACTCTGCATGTGTATGCACAGAATAGAAAACCTTATGTTCTGCCTCAGTGATGTAAAACACAAAGTACAGCCTGCAGCTCTTCTCTCATTCTTGGTCATTGATTTCAGACAGAGTAACTCCATTACAGCATTCTGGGATTTGTGGCCTGGGATTTGGACAGGGAAATGCCTGCTGGAATAAGGCAGATACTGCAGGTAGTACTGCGCTTGTTATAAGGACAGTGTGCCTGGAACCCAGCAAAGCCCTGAAGCACGTGTTTCCTCTTAAAACATGAAAAGAAATCCCCTTGAAGATAACCGCTGTATTAGGCTTTGACATCAAGCAGTCTGTCACAGGCGTCTTTAAAATAATATTTGTATGGCAAGTTTATCAATGTTTATCTTCCTAACCAATATTTTAAAATTATTATTGTTTTGAAATTGAGCAGGCTGCTTCTCTTGCGTGCAGATCCAGGCAATCTGCACATTTTCTAGGCTACTCACATTTGTCATTATGTGTAGAAGGTGTGTTTTATCAAAATGATTCATAACATTACTATTACACTGCATGGCTGAATTTGAGTGGTAACAAATGTAAGTGATCGTGATCCGGTACAATTGCTTATGTGATTGTAGTTCTAGGGTAAATCTTCTTCTAAAACTTATAGCTGCCTAAAATGGCAATTTTTGCTTGTGGACCACTGACATATTTAGTCTTTGAAATTCTGTGTTTGCATAGCTCAGAATAGCTGCACTCATTGGGACTGTGCTGTCCTGCTGCTTCCCAGGTCTGTGTCCATGTGCCACGCACCCTATGGAGTAACAAAGCTACCTTCAAGTCAGCAGCAGTGACCTCTCAGTTCTTGTTGCATGGAGGTCTAAGATGTCAAATCTAAAACATGTCACTGATCTAGAGCTGGGCAGATTCAAGCTAAGGGAGTTGTATGCTGGAATTAGAGGAGGAAATAGATATTTGTAGATGATGTGAAGAGAAAAGAGGCCATCTGAAGCTGGTTAGGTTTGGTTCTGTTGCAGGCACAGCAGCAGAGACAGGAACTGTGCAATTGCCATAGGGCTTGGTTCTAGATGGCTGCAACTGCTGGTAACCATTGCATCTTTTTATAAGAAATCAGCTGCTGTTTTTCTAGGGGATATCTTTAAACCTCTGGTGTTTTGTCAGAGTTTCCCCACTTGAGCTGGAGAGGTTTTTCCATGTTTCATGTCCTTGGCTTTGTTCACCAGTCTGTCCAACTGGCAGGCATGGTTTTCCTTCTGCAGTGCCATGGAGGAGCCAAAGGCAGTGCCATGGAAAGGAGCACAACAGGACCAAATGGCCAAGCAGCCGCTTACCTGCCAGGAATTAGACCACCTTCATGCATGAGAGTTGGCTTTAACTTTTAAAACTCCGTGTGAGAATTGCACTGTGTGCTAGAAACTCGACACCTGCAGTTTTACAAGTGAGTCTCAGGTGCCCCTCCCCATCCACTAGAGCACAGTAAGAAATAAACGGTTTACAGAGGAACTCAATTCAGTGGCAAATTATTCTAACAAAACCGATATCCCAGAGCTTGCTGGGATAGTTTGCCAGCTGTGGGGTAAAATGTTTGCAGTAAGACAAGGAAGGACATGGATATCTTCAACAAAACTAGGTTCTGTAGCTGTGGTTCCTAATTCATGACCACCCAAGGTAGGATCAGCCCCATCACATTTATCATGCTTTAATTTCAGGGGTGGTTCAGGCTGCCAGTGCTGTTTTGTGGTGCTCCCACCTTCCCTTCTCCCTGGGGAAAGTGTGAGGAAGACAGATGCAGGTGCTTTGTAAAGGAGAAAGGAGACAGCAAGTGTTTGCATCTTTGCACAGCTCGCCTAAAGATACTGTCCAAGAACGCCTCTTCAGAAATGAGATAATATTACCGTGCCTTTGCACACAGAACACCTAGGAATAACTGAAGGGAATTTATTTAATTGTAAAGGCCAGAGACTGTGGAATTGAAAAGGGTTTGGTGTTTCTTTCTGAAGAGACTACATGTAAAATTGCTGTATAAATTATATATAAAATTATGTTATCTTACATTTGCTCATAATTTGGAGTCTCTCAAATAGGTACTGTCTGTCTAATTTACAAACATCAGAGCTCTTCCCAACAAATTTCACCTGTACTATATTTAATATATGGCACTTATGCATAGCCAAAATTACCCTTCCAAAAAGTTTCAGCAGGAATTTACATCCCTTGTCTTCTTTACAAGAATAGTTCACACTGGCATGTGGCATGAGTTTACCCAAGTGGACCAAGATGAAGGGAAGTGATGCCTTAGACCTTGATATGATTATTTGCCCATCTGTGTAGTCCTTCTTTGAATATTGCCAAGATAGGAAATACAGAATGCCTTAAAAATGTCAATGTCTTCAATTAAAATGTAAACAAAACAGTGACATCTGAAGCTAATACTGCAGGGGGAAATAAAAATAGAATATTTGATAGAACTTTGATATGATTAGTTGAATGCCAATGGAGCCAAAACTCAGGCTCTGAGGGTACTTTGAGGAAAGCATTTCAAGCGATGGTTGCACTGCCTGCTTGCTGGGTGCTAGGATTGTCAGCAGAGTATGGACCTTTTCTTCCAAAACACTAACACTGAGAAGCTAGAATAAGAGAGGCAGTTGGGATGTGTTCAGCATCTCCTGAGGTTCCCTCTCTGGCTGTCCTTGGGCAGAAAATGAGCCAAAAAGGAGCACATCCACTCTGTGCTACAGAGCAGCTGTGGCTGAAGCCATGACCTCAGGAGAGGTATTGCTGTAGTGTCCCCAGCCTTGGTCAGCTTTAGGAGCCATGGGAGCAGGCCGGCTATGATTGCTGTTCCAGCAATGAACCCTTCAGTCCTGTTCTCTCGCCTGTGCCATAGCCTCAAAGGCAGGGCAGGAACCACCCACTCATCCCCTTCCCCACCAGTGCCTCCTCACCTTGCACCAGGGTGCTATCCCTGCTCCAGGCCCAAGGAAATATTCCCCAGAAGGCAGGAAGGTTAGCTCATCTGTTGCTTATAGCCTGCAGTCTTTGTTAACAACGGCAACTATATTGGGAGTTTTCTTGGAATACATGGTTATAAACGGTCATGGGGAGTTCTTAGAAATATCATTTCAACTCCCTGTGCTCATAACAGATGCCAGTGCATTCAGGCTCTGATCACACTTTCCAACCTTGCCCTCATCTTGCAGGCACTCCACTCCCTTCCTTCCCACAGACAAAAGATGCTGGGCTGTGAAATGCAGGGGGCAATGATCTGGCAGATGAATGAGGTTTGTCATACACATTTCAACACTTGTCACATCTCCCAGGAGATGCTTGTTACCCAGCGTGGAGTGACTGCATTTGAATGCAACACCAAAAGACAAATCTGCCCTTCAAGTACTCAGCCTGCAAACATCCTATGCTGGTCCAAGGGAAAGGGTGACTTCTTTGTTTGTTTCTATAGAGTAAAGCACTCCAATTAACTGTGGCTCTTTGAGAGTAGAAAAAGGGGAATTGAAAGGGATATCACACTTACTTTTTTTTTTTTAAACTAGCAGTTTGCAGTCACTTTCTTTAGATATCCTCTTTCCTAGCTGATATTTCCTCTGATTTATTCCGCTGCAGAAGTGGATCATTTAAGTGAGTTTTATGTAAGTCCCCTTGGCCATCTTACCGTTCTCTGCATGTTTCAATATATTCCACTGTTAAAAATTTTAAAAGTAGGTGGGGAAAGAGGAAATTTCTGGTTAATATAGAACAATTTCTGAAGTCAATGTGTCTGGACTCAATTTTTCAGGGCATTTTTCCAGAGACCTAATGATGCCAGAAAATAAAAATAGCCAACTAGCAGGACCTTTCTTAAAAACTCCTCTGCAACACAGCAGAAATTTCATGACCCTCATCAGGTCATTTTCTACTGTCACTGAGGAGAAACAAAATACTATCACAAGCACACAGGAAAAAAAATTAAAGTGCTATATTAAACTGCTATAGATGATGAAGTTCTTGAAGCAGAAAGAGTTGAAGTTAATATGTGATCTTTTCTGTAAAATCAGAACACTCATGGTTGACTAAATGGTCTAGCTGAGCTTTGCTTTCTGGAATAGTGGAAATGTCAGCTGAGCAATTGTGTTCATTCACAGCAGGCCATAGGGAGAGCAGCAGGCTGGGCTCACACACCAGGCTGGTGCTATTATTATTGCTATTACACAGTCTGTGGGCAAATGTCTGGAACCAGGGTATGCAGTCCCAGGTGTCTGAGATAAGTTAAGATGCAACTGTTGAGAGAAATATCTTGGATTTATAAAAGCATTCTATTCATTTTCAAACGTATGTATTTTGGATCACAAGTACGAAAAGCCTCACACTGATAATTTTTATGAAGTTCAACTAATGAAAAACTAAATGTGTGAAAATGAAAATAAAATGAGATGGGGATGTTTTTCAGTTCTTTTTTCATTCTCTTGCTTTTGAAGATATATAGTAAAAGGATGTACATCTTGAAAAGAGTGACTTATGGATTTGCCCATGAAATTAATTGCACTGTATTATCTTACTGGGATGCTGTGTTGCTCAGAGAGGTTGTGTAGTCTCCATTCCTTAAAGTTTTTGAGTCTCAACTGAATCTCTGAATCCCTGAGCAACCTGGTGTGGCCTCACTTCGAGCAGGAGGCTAGGCCAGACACTTCAGCAGGTTCCTTCCAAACTGAATCATCCTGTAATCCTATCAAGAAGACAAAGAATTACAACTTTAATTGCACACTTTCAGGTGATTTGTGTGCGAGAAACACTCCCCTTGATGGAAAGTGAGTACTTAACTGGATTAATATATAATTTTACACACTTTCCAGGAACTGTTGCTGAAAATACCATATCATACCACCTTCCATTTCATTAATAGCCTTCTATGATTTTAGGTGTGAATGAAAATATTACAAAAAGTGGAAATTAAATAAATGACAAAACACAAGAGTGGTTAATGACTGAGTAGCTTGGCAAGTGAATTAACCGGATAGTGTGAGCTGTATTAGCTTAGTAGGCTAAGCTGTGTGTATTAATGATAATACTGTGTGCAGGATCAGCATTATGAGCTCTTCAGTTATTGCTAAAGCAGAAGAACCAATCTGCAATAATTCCAGGTTCACCTCACTCATCCCACCTGTGATTTATGCCAGCTGCCAAATGTTATCTATGAAATTCTTTCTCAGGTCTATATTCTTATTCCTGATTTGGCTGGTAAGAAACTATCTGTGCTGCTAATCCTTATTATACCCTTTTCCCCCCGTCAGTTATTTTGTGTCATTATTACTTACACGATTGCAACAACATGACTGGAGAAAAATGGATGTACAAGAGACCCAATCTGAAATCTTATGCTTGTGCCATTCATAGTATTTCCAACTCTTCATGAAAATATTGTTTCAGTTGGCCCAAGCTGTTAGAATGAGCATAGGAGAGCTGCTTACTCTTGCCTCCATGTGTGTGTACATCTTGTTTTAACCTGACTCCAGCCCTACATAGCAATGTTCATGGAAAACTCCACGAAGGTCACATGCCACATGTTCGCTTAGCAGCTGAAGGATGCATAAATTCAACAGCAAGAGAAAAATTAAATTAGGTAAAGGGAAAAAATGACTATTTAGTGATTTAAAATCACTTAGACATCAGCTGTTTTGGGTTTGAACACAAGAAAATGAAACTACATGGGCTTTATGTGAAATCTCTTCCATCTGTTTCAAACAGGAAGCCAAACTTTTTGTCATGTGGTTAGATATGAATTTTTCAAACATGTTTTTCATAGATCTTTTCTGAGTTTATTGTGACGCCTTCCAGAGGTCACGGTACAAGTCACTGTAAATAGATTAAATTACCATTCCTGTACAAAGAGAGGAGTGTACACAGTCACCGGAGTAATCCCAGTCTGACTTCCCAACCCTTTGGGGTTGTTTCAAATAGCAAAGTGAAAATTTTCTTCTGCGTTTCCTTTGTCTGTGGATTTTTCCAAGCAGGTAATCAATTTCCTCTTTACCCGCATAGTTACCCAAATCCTTTTATTTCAAGATATTGATTTATTTTATAAAACTTTTACTAAAAGGATCTGAACTAAGAGTGACTCCTGGAGATGCTTTATGTATTTTGGATTCTTAAAAAGACAGCTGACTTTAGAATAACATGACAGAAGAGTGCCTTGTCATCTTTCAAGAGGTTAAATCTAATGGATTGCAATTTATATGTGGCTGAGAGTTCAGCTTGTTGTGGGTTATTTTGATTTAGTAGAGCTTGTGAAATTCGGATAAAAGATAATCTTTACAAGAAAGATATAAAGCACAGAAATTACCTCAGAAACTTGAAGGAAAGTCTCATTTGAATTCATACTGTTTTCCAATAATTATTTAATGCACAGGGCCTGTTCTATCTCTTCAGGCCACATAAAGACATATCAGAGCAAATGCAACCACAAGGTTTAAGGTGTTCATTACTGCAACTAGACATACGCATAGTATAAAAACCCAAAGCATTGCAATTTAGAAAGAGGCCCACAGGTTTAGGGATAGAACAGCATTTGGGACTGTTGTTAGACCTAGATAAAAAGTTTACCTTTGAGAAGAATTTACAATAGGTGTCATATTAATGGTTGGTTCTAGGATTAGGATCTTACCTCATGAATTTGCTGCACAAGAGATAGATAAATACGCATTGACAGAGACATTAATTCATATAATATTTTTTTTGTCATAAATTGGTTCTGAAACAAAATAAGGAGTACTTGTTTCTAAATTTGATTTGTCATTTGCAGAATTGGAAAAAATTGCTGTCCCAGGACATTTCAGTGCTCAGAAGAAATTGTGCTAGGGACTGTCCGACACTTCTTTGCATCTGGGTAAAAACTTGCTCAGCTGCTAGAAGTAAAAATAATGGAGAAAAGGGAAAAGATATTTTTTTTTAATAGGTGATTCAGGTTTCCTAAAGTAACGTTAGAACGTACTCTGAAGTTTTACATTTTAGAGAAAGTCAGAAGAATTCCACTGTTGAATAGATAAGGGCAGAATGATAATTGATTGTATCGTATTCCTGGCAAACTAGCACATGGGCTCTCATGCCCATATCAAGTGTGCTTGTGGGTATAAACATATATATGTTTACATAATGTGTACATGTATATGTGTGCGCACTTGGGTTTCTGTAAGATGAAACGGTCCATATGCTTTTTCCTGGGTTATGCCCAGCACATTCATTTAATTATTCAGTGAGAACATACGCTACCAAAATCTTGGACCTTTTTCTTTTATTTCTTTTTCTTTGTAAAAGCTTTGATACTTTTTGGCACTGGCTCATGTAGTCAGTAGTGTGCATTTAATGGGTCAAAGGCACTTTTATTACCCTTTAAAATGTTTAACAAGGTTTCTGTATAATTTCTCAACATGTTCTATTTGTTTATATCTGTATATTTTTGGTATAAAGGGGCAACATTGTGGTGTAAGGTTTTATTACCTTGGCAGTGTCATCGTTAAAGAAGTATCAATCTTTCCGTTATGTGCCCAATATATTTAGGAGCTTACATTCTGGACATGGAACTTAATTTTCAATGGGTGTCCTGATACTAATGTCCCAGTAAGATGCCAATCACAATATTCTTAAATCACGTTTTAAAGAAATTGGCACTTTTAAATAGCTCAAAATAAAAAAATACACTGCTATTCTCTGAACAGTAAAGGGATCGATCCATCACATCCAGACATTATCTCGGTTGTAACAGGACATAGTCTGAGATGAGGCTAAAGCTCAGGCTCAGGAAGTGCCAGTTGCTGAATAGCTTAACCTTGCTTTTACCATTATGAGAGAAATGCAAGTCGACTGTTTGATAGGAAACAGATGAAAATTGAAGTGCATGTAATCTGGATTTTCTCATATGCTACACACAGGGAAAATAGTACGTATTTTGAGTTGAAAATAACAGCAACATATTAGTCACTAAAGTCATACATTGCCTTGTCTTTCTGTTTGCAACGCTGCTTATTGGATTTTATGTTTTTTAACTCTGCCAATTAAATACTCTGATGTGTACTTGATTCAGTGCAGATTTTTGAGAAGGACTGATCAGGAATTAGGATTTGGTCATAAAATCCATTCGAGGGAGTTGCACTGAAATGTTGGTTTCTTGTATGCGGAAGTCAGACATCACTATCTGGGTTTTCTAGGTACAGTGGCCTTATTAATTCAGTGAACGTAGCGTAGCAGACCACCTTCTAGACACCTGGTGGGTGGCAACACAAGCACTTTTTACAGCCTGAGTTCCAGTCTGTTGCACACCTCCATAGAAAGAAATGGTTCATGGTTATAACAACTCAGAGTCAGATTTTGTTTCTGAACTCTGCTGAGCTTTGCCTTTCAGTAGGCAAGGGGGCAGCTACAGCAACAAGCTCCTCAGTATTTGGAATCTCTTTCTCATCACTATGGATATTTTGTAAGGATTTTTTTTTCTTTTTTTAGCAAAGAAGACATAGCAAGAGGCCTACAGCAGAGTTACCCTGTCGGCTACAAGTACCCCTCCCAAATGGTACTGAGCAGCTGGAGCTCTGCAGATGGAGAAAACCAGCAGGTCTGTGATTTGACCCTGACTCTTTCACCCCCTCTCCTACCATATACAGAACACAGAGGTTCAAACAGACGCTAGATCAGAGCTCAAGTCCAAAGCTACATCAGAGTAATAAATATAGCAACTCTATTACAGAGCTCAGTAATTTCAAGTTTAGTACTATTCCCCAACTTGGGGAATAACTTCTCATTAAAAAGGACCAGTGCTTGGAAAAATACCAGCATCAAAGATGTATTCACTACTGTCCTGACTGTGGTTCCTCTCTTTTGGAACAAAATGGTCAAGGTATGGCCATTACATTTTAGATGCCTTCTGCTGTGCAAAAAATGTAATTCCAGAATTGTCAGTGCGTGTTGTGAACATAGATGCAGAATATGTGAAATTTATGAACATGCCTATAGGTATAGGCTAATAGATAAATAAATACATACAGCTAGATAAATGAGTACATAGATAAATAAATGCATACAGATAAATACATACATACATACATACATACATATCTGAAAAGTTAGGAGTGAAGGTAAAACGTGCAGGAGGCCACTTGCTTGTTCAGTTTGCGGAGTGAAGCATCACCTATGCACCTATCCTGGAAGAAACTGATGGAAAATAAGGAGATTGCAGAAGTTATCCCTATTATATGATATTCTAAACTGATGGGAGATGAGTAAGTGCAACATCAACTCCTTCTATCATTGCTCAGGATTTTCTGTTTGTATCTTTGGTCACACCACCTCTCTGGAGTGGATTCCCCAAAGAACTAGCTTTCCCATAAAGCTGTGGGGCAGCGCACAGCCAAGAAGCATGTCAGAAGCTCCTCCTGCTTGTCACTGGTTTCCTTGTCTTGGGAATATCTAGAATCCTGGCCCATCCTTGCACACTTGGGATCCGCAGCACGGAAGATAACAGTTCATAAATCACAACATATCAACTTTGGCCGAGTCTTTGAGAGCCAGTCCCAAAAGTCACGTGGTGCAGATGAAGAGCCAGCCTGAGCTCAGACAAGGGAAAGAAACAATCAGGTTCCTGCTGTACTTTTGGAATCTGCCTCCTCAGAAACCGTCATTTTTTAATGCATGACTGAGAGCCTCATTTCAATTAGGGGTCTGTGCCATTGGCTATCAGCTGTGATGTTGTGGAGTTTGCTGTGACAGGATACTCCCTTTTCCCAGACCAGAGTCTCCACTCAGTCTCTTGACAGTCTGCCAAGCTTTGCAACTGGAATGTGTGAAGTTCAGTTTTGAAACAGTTTCTTTCCATCATTCCTGCCTGTTTTGATCTAGGATGTGAAACAGGTTTCTACATTTGTTATAGGATTCTTGTTCATTCTTGCCAGATTCAAATTTATTACATAATCTAGCAGCATCAGATGACTGCCTAGGAATGAGTAGCAGATGCATCTCCTGAAATACAGAATTCCTTGCTACAACCATGCATTGGTGGCTTGATAGCCACCACTACATGACTGGATTTGTGGCAAGAAAGGCACCAAGAATTTCATAAAACCAAAACCAGATGTAATGAGCTCTGAAGAGGGTGTATTGCAGGGCTGGCCTCCCTACCATAAAAATGATGGACAAAACATTTGTCCTGGCACAACCAAAATGTCATGGTAATCCTTTCCTGCCTAGGGGCAACTCAGGACTACCCTCTCTTAGGAGAGTCATAGCTATTGTCAGCATTAGTCTGGTTTCTCCATTTACACACTGTTGTACCACAGGCAGGTTCTGGAGCTCCTCTTTAATCTACCAAGGATGACACTGATCCAAGCTAGTGGATGAGGTCACTTCATTTGATGAGGGGCTTTGAGGCTGTGGCCTGGGTTTTCAATCCCACTGCTGGCATAGTGAAAAAGAAGTTACAGGTAGTAATGCCCATGAGGTTGCCAACTGCTGTACACTTCAGAAACTTGGAAAGAACTTCCGAGAAAACTGGCACAACTGGCATTTTCCATCTTTTTTTTTTTTAATAATCATCTACAAAAACCATCTGCTGTCAGCTACTGCTACCAGCAACCAGTGCAGTGGAAAAGGCCATTAAACATCTTAGGAACCTCCATTCAAAACTGCTCTGCAATAGCTGGCTAAGCTGCAACTTGACTCTGGAAGTACCTGATGCCTCCAGGATCTTTCCTGCTTGGTGTTATATTCTCTAGGAGCCTCATGTGGTACCTTTGAACATTTTGCCCTCATCTTCATAGGACTAAGCAACCCAGCTGTTAGCATGGAAGTCAAACACATCAAGGTCCTTAAACAGTGTTATTGTCCCCTGAAGTCCTTAGCAGCAGCTGATCTTGGTGTCCCTAAAATGAAGTGTAACAGTTGCCTGTGCAAGCCTTTTCAAAGGCCTATTTAAGTCTGAATGGACCGAGCATGTTTTGCTAACAGTGTGGTACCTATTCCCATTAAGAGTGATTCCCTCAGAAAATGGGAAGAAAACCCAAATCCAAGACTCAAAACATTAAAATGCCAAACTACTGGTTTTGTCCAGCTGTAGGCATTCTCAGAAAATGCCTGCTACATACTGAAATAATTTTGTTCCTCACAAAATGAAGTCACAGCTGCCTCTGCCTCTTAAAGCATAGCTGGAAGAAGAGATAAAAGTCCTTCATTTTTATAAAACATCCTACTCAGATTATTCACCAAGTGAGAGGATGCTTCTTCTGATACTGAAGAGGATATAAGGTCAGAATATTCCATCTCTGAAAAGCATCCTAGAGCTCATACTATAGATCTTTGTTTTGCTTCAGTTTAATTTGTCTCTGAGTAAAATAAAAATAACAGTAGTAATTGTGTATTAATTGGCCCAGATGAGATGCATGAAAATTCCTGGATTTTCATCTTGTTCTCCCAGATCACTTGTGTAGTCACAGCAACCAGGGGCATGGGTGAGTCCCTCAATGCATAGGTAGGTCCAGAACTTCTTCCTGTCTTCTCCAATCCATCTTCAATTATGGAAAGGAAGAGTCCAACCTAAGGCGACCACCTTTTAAGTAAAGAACTATGAGTGGAATGAGATTATCCTGAGTTTCTTCTTTCTGTTGAATCTTAGGTACTTTCACTCCAGCCCCAACCCCTGACAGCCCAAAGTTTCTTGCCCTGAGGTGAGGTACTGCTGTGAGCATTCTTGATACGGGCTGTGGCGCTTCACAGACCAAAGCCCTTCACTGTGTCCCCAATTATCCAGCTCAACTCAGAGAGGTCTGTCCCTGGATCATATCCTGGCACACATATCCTTATGCCCCATGGATGTAACCATGGTGAGAAGAAAAGGTCTTCCTCCTAAGTCCACCCCTGCATTTTGCAGAGACAGGCAATAAATAAATAAATAAATTTATAAATAAATAAATAATAAATGTTCATTAGCAGTTCCTCAAGGAGATGTCAGTGTGTCACAGATCAGCTAAAGACAGACCACAGACCAATCCTCATTAAATTATTTGCAGGTTTCTCTTGCAGATCAGCAGTTGGCAAGAGGTTTTCCAAAACTGACTAATATATTGTATGCATTGTCTTGAGGATAATGAATGGATGCACATCTGTGCTTAATACTTTTCCACCTTTCAGAAATTCCCCGCATTCCACAGATGTGAAATGAGATCCTTCAGATGTGAACAGTGTTTTTGAATTCTATTCACAGCTAAAGAGGTTGATAACTTGATGACCACAAGGAAACCACATAGAAAATAAAACTTCCTTGCCTTTTAAATTAATTAATGAAATATAGTAATAGTGGTCATTGTATAAAATACGTGTTGGTCATTATTTTTCTGATGGAAAACCAGTATTTAGGGATCCAAATGCCATACTGGTACATACTGCATTACACTGTTGGATATTTATACAGCAGCTATCAGGGTTTTATAAGTCCTTGTTGGTGATTCCCACTCTGCTTATTAGGGTAGCTCAGAGTTTTTGTTTCAGGTAACTCCAATTATTTAGACTGTCAAGAGAAAGTTGAAGAAACCTGGGTTAGGAGAAAAGTGAGACAACTTGGGGAATAAATATTGTAAGTTATACAAACTGCAGCCAGCAATTTCTTCACAATTGAAAATTTGCAGGAGGAGATATGTGGATGTTGAATTCTGTGCTAGGAGTGTCTCACTTCTTGCCTTGAGACAGAGGGCATGCTGTAAAGGGCACTTTGTATTTCTTTCAAGCCATATGCTAATATTTGTCATTAATAATTGAATTTATCTCAGTCTCATTTCCAGGTAAGAGCTGCTGAGTGATAAAGTGGAGCAGAAAAAGCAATATGACACAAGACTTCCATAGCCTGGCTTGTGTTCTCTACTGTACATGAGTATATACCATATATGACTGCAAGCAGGTCACCAGTTTTGGCCTACACTGAGGCTAATTTTTGGCACAGAGTAAGTCTGCACACCCAAGGTGAAGATATTTTCTTGCTGTTGTCTAAATATTTTTAGAGGGATTTGTTTAAATCAAAGTATAATTGTGTACCTTTGATTCAGAAAATGACTATGCAGTGTAATTATTTACAACAGACTGTATGAACACCATCTCTCTCTCTCTCATTTCCTTTATGTTATCCCACTGTGGAAGCCAAGACAGGAGATTTTACTACTAAAGGCTGGGTAGCTGCACAAGACCTCAGCAGCAGGTACTGAAGTCTCCTGGCACAATCCTCACTGGGTTTCCAGATCTGGCAAATTACTACGTTATCTATGTCAGAATTTTTCAGTATTTTTAATATTGTTGGGTTTTCTTCTGTCATAGTGAGGCTCTTTCCAGAAATTATGCATGTTTCAGATTTGTGCATATGAAATAGTTTTTTCTGTTGTCCTTTCGTGGTCCTCTAGAAGTAACTCTCCACCCTTCAGTGTTGAAAACTGCTTATCTGCATGTATATCTGCACTGGGTTGGGTGTGCTCTTTTTACCAGGAATAAACAATCTCAGAGAATGAATAAGCTGTCACAAGCAGCTTTGGAAATAAAGAGCAAAGTCATGGAAAGCACAGAGCTAAAAAGGTTCTTTTTGTCAATGCTCTTATTCATGGTTCACAAAAATCTAATTCAGAATGTTAGTTTACACCCTTCAGCTCCCCCCAGAAAAATCCATTCAGACTCTGTGCATTTTTCATCTGTGGGCCAAATGCTGACAACGCTGGTATTATCCCATCTCACAGTCCAAGAAAAATCAACTTTTATCTTAGAAAAATTATTTAATGTATCAAAAATATTGCGATTTTTTTTTGTGGTGGTGGAGTTGTGTTTGTGGTGCCTTACAGAGTTAGCACAGCAATCTATCTCTTGATGGTTTCATGTTCCTCTTAAACGGGCACAAAGAAAATAAGAGCAACGCATCTGATGCTGAGGTTATGGAAAGACCAACTTCCAAATGATAGTGAACTAAAAGGAAGATTCCTGCTGTGTATTTTTATGAGTTAGCATGTTTCTCTGTGACAGACGAGAGCTCTTTCCTGCCTGAGTCCTGTGGTCACACATGCAGAGGATCCCTGACTCAAGGAATTTATACGGATAGGAGGGGAATGGAGGTGCTTGGGCCAAGCAGCCACAGCTAGAGCTCCCACTGCATCCCATTAGCCTCCCTGGAAAAAGCAAAGCTGCTGGCCTTCCCTGAAGACATCACCTTTAACTCAATCCAAATATTTATTTAGGTTGATTTCCTTATCTGGAAGATGTGGGAAAAAGTCAAGGGTCTCCAGGGGGACCAAACATTAAAATGGCTCCTTTTTTTTTTTTTTTTTCCCAGAAAAGGACAAAATAAAATACTAGCAGTGCTTGATTTTTTTTTTAATCTATCTTGTTTAATTTTTTGGTAAAATTGAACATTTTTTCATTAAAAACTGAACTGCACAGCCTGACCTTTTAGACATTACTTATCAATGGGGTTTTTTAGCCATTGGTTCCTAAGAAGAGCCCTGTAAGCCAAATGAAGCATTTTGGCATGCTGGAATTATTGGTACTCACTGCAAGCAGAGAATAAAATGGGAATATTTCACAATCAGTGATGGACTACAAAATGTCAAGGAAGGAAAATACAGGTAGCTGATCTGGGGAAGGTGATCCAAACTCTGTTCTTGCCCCCAAATCTGTCAAAAAGAATCTGCCATAAAAGCTCATTCAGACAGGCATGTAGGAGCAGCTTTTGGCTCTGCTATTAGTCCAGTTTGTGTCATGTTCGATGTCCCTGGGAGAGGTGTGAGGGTTTGAGGGGCACCAGGATACACGTCTGGAGAGGTATACGTGTTTGGAGAAGAGTATTTCTTCCTCAGATCTGCAATCAAAACAAAGCTCTGAAAGCCACAGGAGTCAAGCCTGTAGAAAAAATTGTGTTCTGTACCAAGCGGAGAGTTTACTCACCGCAAAAGACAGCTCTTTGAACAGGCTGGAGAGACCCCTGGCCAGTTAGCCCTGTACGCCTGCAAAACCTGTCCAAAACACGTCCAGATGCTCCCGAATGAAGTTTCAGGCAATGTCCTACAATAGTCCCCAAAGCAGAGGAACTGAAAGGAAGGAGTTTCAGAGGCAGGGTGGTAGCCCAAACTAAGCAAATAACTGTTTTGTTTGACATTCTGCCCAAGGCTCATAATTGAAATAAAAAGCTCTGACCTGTAAGAAACCCTGGGTGTGGTGGAAAGTGCTTCCTGGGCTGGGGGAAACAGGCGAGCCGCCCTGTCAGCTGCCTGGGGCATGGGTGAGCAAATATACGGCCCCTGGCTGAAAAGTGTATGATGGGAAGTATTTTGCATGGATTCATGCTTACGTGATTTTCAGGATTACTCAGGTACTTTTGTTTTGAGGCTTCAGTAGAAAGTTGCTCTTAAGGGCAGTGAGAATAATCCTATGAAATCAAGTTGCTGATGCTTTGGCACAAGCAAAGTTTCACCCAGAAGACTTAATTTTTCCAAGCCACATCAGTGCAAGCCAGCATGGCAGAGTCCATTGACGACGGGACAAGTCATTTTCTGGAATGTGCAAGTCCTATTGAATCAAGATAATACAATGTGAAAGGCTCCAGAAACAAAGATTCTCAACAAGCTGTCAGTGTGCTGTGTATACAGCACAAGGCAGTGCATATATGAGAGCAAAAATAGATGTATAGCCTGAGTCAGGAAGTACATTTAAAACAACATAATTTATTATCTGAGCTATGGCTGACAACAACCTGTTCCCATGTTTTGGACAGATTTTAAAACTTCATTGAGCTCCAGTTCATGTGCCCATTTCATGCTGATGTTGTCTCACTTTGGAGACTGTGGGAAATGCTCCAGGGTAGCTTACACCGGAGAAGGAAGCAGCATCATTACGATTTGTAAAAGGGATTGTTTTAATCCAGGAAACAATAGAAACAAAAATGGTGAGCATCTGCTCCAAAAGACAAGTCCCAAACATTACATTATCACTACTGGGAACTGTGAAATGAGAGTCCACTTTAGTAGTCCTCAGCAGTACTTCTTTTCTGGTAAATGTTGCAGTGTTGGTAAATGGAGTGGATATTTATGGAACAGCTTTGTTATTGATGGGATCAGTGTAACTCTGATGAGGCTCATGTCTGCGAAAAGAGAATTTAATTGGGGTACTTGAAGATTATGAACAGTAATATTTCATTATAAGGTGCCTTTACATATGTGCAAATTGGCAATATGACAGTCTTTTACTTAGTGAACTGATACTAAGGGTGATCTCGTTGCTTTCTCATGATTTAACAAGGAATTAGAATCCTAAACAGTGGTAAAATGCATTTGAAAGTATTTGACCTTGACCAAATCATAGCTTTCAGTTTAATTTTATTTTTCATTCCTTGCAGAGACTTGATAAACCAGATAAACTGGCCCTGAGTTTTGCTATAACTGACTGTTTGGTACTATTTGGAATTTCTGTTGTGCCTTTGTGAGATACCCAAGCATAACTATGCCAGTTTACCCAGCACAGCCTGTTCCCTTGACTGCTCCAGTATAAAGTATCTGTTGTTCCTAAATTCAGTGACTTTCAGAACACTTTAAGAGAATACATTTTCTTGAAAAGAAAAAAGAGAGGAAGTCAACAGTGTCTTGTATTAAATTGTTCGTGCTCTAGTTATAGCTGGAGAAGCCTCCTGTGGAATGTGTCCTCAGCTTTTCTCAGAGAGGGCAAGTTAAGGGAGATTGCTTGTCCCTGGGACCTCCAGAGAGTCTCAACTTTTGATGTTTGCATTTTTTCTGTGCAAAATTATAAACTGGAGAACAAGCTCCAGCCTTGAGTAATCTTTCAAGCTCCCCAGCTGTTACCAATATGATTATGTTAACGAGCCTTCATTGCCCAGAAAAGTCCCACATGGGACTTCCACCCACACACCCTACCCAGGTAACCAGGGTCTCCACTGAAGGTCAGGACTGAATATCTCCTCCTTCTCTCTGAGCACTACTTCCTCCAGCCTTGTCTCCTGCTGCTCCTGCCTGGAACCCCAGGTGTGGCTCACACCCTGCCATGTCGAGGGCCATCAAAGGACCAGCTCTACCCAGTGTTCAGGTACTGTGAGGGGACGGGATCCTGATGAGCAAGTGTGTGCCTGGTGCTGGGGGGGCCCTCAGCTCCCCCTGAACTGGGCAGCCCCTCCTGCTGTTTCCTTGACCCTGCAGCCTTGCAGCTTGGCATCCTTCACTCACCTGGGGCAAGGGGGAGAGAGAGCGCATCATTGAACAGTAACAAAAATTACACAGTAATTTGTGCTCCAAAGCAATTTGGTGCCATCCCTGGGTGGCATCCTTTCCTTCTGTTGTGTCAGACACCCTACTCAGCTTCATGTCACCTGCAAACTTGCTGAGGGTGCACTTGATCTCACTGTCTGTGTTGTTGATAAAGATATTAATGAGCTTCAGCCGCAAGACAGAGCTCTGTCCACCTGGACATAGAGCCATTGACCATCCAGCAAATACCTTCTCCACTGAATAGTCTCTCCAATTTGGAGATAAGGCTGTTGTGTGGGACTGTGTCAGAGGTCCCACAGAAATCTAGGTAGATGACACAGCTTGATCTTCCCTTGTTGACTCTTGCTGTCACTCTCCTGTAGGAGGCTGCCAGATTGTTCAGGTGTGATTTGCCCTTGGTAAAGCTGTGCTGGCTGTCTCCGGTTGCCTCCTTGTCTCATATGTGCCTTAGCATGGCTTCCATGAAGATCTGCTCCGTGATCTTCCCAGACACAGAGGCCAGGCTCACCTCTCTGTAGTTCCCCAGGTCTTCCTTTCTTTCCCTTTTAAAAACAGAAGTGTGGTTTCCCTTTTTTCAGTCAGGACCTTGCCTGACTGCCATGACTCTTCAAATGAAATGGAGGATGGCCTGCCAACAGCATCAGCCAGTTCCCTGAACTGGGAAGATGGTGTAAGAATTTGGAAAGGGATTTGACTGTCCTTGTATTTTTGGTGAAACAGAACTTTGATTCCTATTTCAAAGTACCTCAAAGGCAACGTTATGAATTAGAGACAGTCTTTGGTCTTTGTGTATAGCCCCCCAGAGTAAAAATTAAATTAGCTTCCCAGCATATCCCACTTGTACAGTCTTCCATTCAAGTCTTGCATCTTTGCTTACCACCTAATGCACCTGGCAAACTCTGGTGGTTGCTCTTTATGTTTTCACATGAGTACAGATTGTTAGATGTGTATTGTTGGTTTGGTTCTTCCTTGCACTTTATTTTTTTTTTTTACAATTTTTTATTATTTCCTTGCCATAAAGCCTTTTATTTTATTTTTTTTCTTCCCTACACACAGACTTTTTAATTTACATTTTCTTTCATCTGGAATCTCAAGGCCTTTGATTCATATTTGCTCTTTGTTTTGATGTATGGAAAAAACTTAAGACATACTTGGCTCTAATAGCTGTACAAATTCAAACCCTGGTAAGGAAGAGAAATATTTGAAACCAAGTCAATCCTGATTTATTTAAAGATTTAATTTACCCATAGATTTCAAATAAAAAATAAAATCGTCATTATATTTTATTACTAGATCTTAAAATAATAAAATCAGCCATAGTTTACATGGTTGTTGGGTGACATTGGGTGTTAAGGAGGAGAGAAAGCTGAAGTTTGCTTCCAAAGGATTCTTGTGAAGTGACTTTGAAACATGGCTTAAAGGGTAATTGCTTTTCCATCATAAAATTTTTAAAGGAGAGTGATTTTCCAGGTGTTTGATAAACACTTTGTTAAATAATACGTTTAACATAAAAGGTTCAATGAAAACCTTTCTTTTTCAGAAACTAAGCATTGCAAAGAGAGAGGAAAAAACACAGCTCCTCCTATGCTGTAGCACTTTAACCAGAAAAATGTAAGGGGCTGTAACCAGAGAGGTACAGGGTTCCAGCATTTACCCATTTTTGACTGCATTCAGAGGGAAGTCAAGAGGCAATAGTAACCACTTGAATTTTTACGGCTAATATATTAATGGATTAATTAATTTTTTATTTCTTTAACACTGTTCATGAAAATAATCTCCAGTTGCAAAAATGCACGTAGTTTTCCCCAGACTGGAAAGTAAGAAGCCAAAACCAAATATGCATATTTTTAAATGCCCTCTCTGCAATGTGTCACTACCTTGAAACAGCACCTCACACGAGTAGCAATGTTTCTAAGTTGTGATACTTATAAATGCAGGAGAAATGCTGATGCTTTAATCATAGAAGTCTTCAACTTGCAGCTGTGGGATGGTGGCTTTTTTCCTTTCCAGGAATGGTTTGAGTTTTCTCTCCATTGTTCAAAACATATAATGAATCCAAACTATGCTCTGTATTTACAACCACACGTTTCTGCAAACTAAAGTTTGCGCAACAAGCTCCAAACAAAAATTCCAAACTAAACTGAAACGTCTCTAAAACTTCAAATAGTTAATGCTGAAGACATAAAGTTTTCCCTAGATAGATTTGTGAAAAAAGGTGTGGGTGTTTTTTACAGAAGAAAAAGGATACGCTGGTTGCAAAGTAGAATTAATAAACTCTATTCCTCTGGTGTGGTGTGTCATCCTAAAACTTACTTTTATCCCACTGGAGAATCTGTTTTCAGCAGTAAAATTAAAGTCTGTGGGAGGTGGTGAAGGACACAACTCACCCAACAGAACAAGTTTTCTTGTTTTCAGTATTTGCATCCTCTGAGCTTTAGCTCTGGCGGTCGGTGATTTCTGTGCTCAGTATAAATGTGTCTGCTGAGGAATACTCATGGAGCCCTTTGTGCTGCTTCCCTTCCATTTCAGTCCCCACATGGGGCTTTGGTGGGGCTCAGACACTGCTCATAACCTCCCATCCATTACTTAAACCTTACTAGGGCTACTCCAGCATGAGAGCTCATGGGTTGAAAAGGGCTGAGTAGGAAAGGGATTTGTAGGCTGCATTTCCATGTTGTAAGTCACTTTCCAGAACTGGCAGGATAATTCTCTTTCAGGGTAATTTCTCTTCCACTTTGGGAACTGGAAGTAAAATACAGAGATCTCATACATGTTCTCTTTGTGATGGAAGGCAATGAAAGGGACTGTCCCTTATGTGCTGCTGCTTTTTATTGTTATTACAATGATAGCATTATGAAAAGGTTTAAAGGGGATTTCTGTCACTCTGAGGCAAGAAAAGTTGTATTTCACTAGAAGCAGTGCCTCCTTTGCATTATGCACCTGTTCACGCATGATACTGCCTGAATGCTTGCAGGCAGCTGGGGTGTGTCTATCAGTTTTGACAACCAAGCCTTTACAAACTTTTTATCTGCCTAAACAAAATGGAATAAACATCAGATTTAGCTGATACCACATGCTGGTAGCAGGAGAAGAGAGAAGAAACATGTTTCTGTGGTATGTCTCATTTTACCCAGAAGTCACATGGGAGCTACTAGATCAGTATTTACTATGCAAGAGTATGTGATGCTCAGGGCTTGGACAAAGCTGCTCACAGGGGAATAGTTTGGAAAGAACGAAGGAGAGCAGGGGATGGAGGCAAACAGACTGACCAACATGCAAGGAAGTTATTTGTTGCTGGAAAAAATAGTTCCTAGAGTGGCAGTTCCTCCCCCTCTTGCTCTGTTCTGCTTACAGCACAGCATCAGGACATGCAATGGTACAACTAACTGTGGTCTCCATGCTTGGAGATGTCAGTGTTCTGCTGATCCGCTGGAAAACGTATTAGTTTTAGCAAGCATTCATTAGTAGTGACTGCCAACATTTATGCCTATTTGCAACTTTTATCTGCTGAGACATATTTAGGGCTCTGAGGGACTTTTACTACTGCCACCTCGGCAGCATGAGGAGACCATTCTCATTTTCATCACATACTTATTATGAAATAAGAGCTCTCCATTATAGGTGGCTTTCTAGCTAAGTACTACACTGGGAATATAAAAAAAAAAAAATCCCACTTTATTTTCCACCAGACAAATATCCTGCTATTTTTTTGGCCTGGGTCTCAGAACACAGCAGAAAAATAACTGTAACCCACTTTCCATATAGTGTCTTCTTGCTTCTTTGAGAGTCTGGGTAATTTCACCGGTGGTTCTCTCATTTCTTATCTATGCCAACAACTATAACTTCTGGTATTCAATTACTCTATGGTACTGAGTTTGAAGACATTTCTTTGCATGGCTTTTGGTAAAAGCCAGCTATTCAAGTTTACTCAACTGGCCTTTCAGAAAAGCACCATAAACCCAAGCAGCGCCCTGACAATACGGTTGGATGTGTGGTCCCACCTCCAGCAGCCTTTGTAAAGGACATAATTATATGGGGATCTGTGCACCTGAGCTGCAATACAGTCCAGGAGAGTGGCTGGGACAAAAGGTGCTGGTGGGAAACTCAGGATCTCTCTCATGAGAAGTCAGGTTAGGACAGAAAATATTTCCTTGATTCCTCTTGAAATTTATGGAATAAGTGAATTGACTGGACCAGGAAAAGATAGATGGTGTCTCCAGCCTCTAGTTGAGAGCTTCAGGCAGAGTGCAAAGGATCCTTTCTCAAATGATGTTTTTGTTTATTTGTATCTCTTACATCTCTTACAATTTTCAATATACAATTACACTAAGTGGTGATTATTTTTTTGTTTGCTTCTTTAATAGCATTTACCTCTGGGTTGTTCAGTTACTATTTTTTATGACTGAAAATTGGTTTTAAAGTTTTCTCTTTCCTCCTGATAGCATTACAAAAATTTGAGTGCTTTTATTATGATATTTTTCTTTATTTTTGAAGAGAAGCTGTAATAGCAACATTTGGTCAAATGACTGGCTTCTCAAAATTTCAATATGTAGTCAGGCTGTGTAGGGGAGAATATGCAATGATGAATATTTTAAATCCGAGTAGTATGAAGGCATGGTAAAGCCAAGGGTGTGAATGGGATGTGGTGGCTGATTCCTGGATGTATAAACTGTTTTAAACATTTTCTTGCTAGCAATTTTTTTTTGTTTTGGTTTGGTTTTTTTGGTAACGAACTGAAGACAAACTTTCTTGTTTTCTGGACATTGAACCCATTGGCTTTCACCTGATGTAGTGCTCTGTCATTAACTCATCAAAGGACTCACTCTTTGGAGCCTCATCAGGGGAAGGCAAGTACACTAAACCTCTGGAAATCATCTCTGCAGTGCAAAAGAGCAGCAGTCCAACGGATTGTGTGACATGGCAGGTCTTGAAAGCACAGCACATCAAGAAAGGAAGGAAAGTATTCCATAACTTCAAGGGTATTTGGCTGTTATTTTTAGAATTATTTGACTGACAGATCACTATGCAACAGTGATGTGTATGGGTAGAGCTAGTAAAATAGTGCTGGAGATGGTTATGGTCTGATGTAACTCCAGTGTGATGACAATTCCCTGGCACTTATTGGCTTTTTATCCCTGACATGCAATGTTCTACTTGTCAGCCTTCTTTTGTTTTCCATGGCTTGTTTCTCCTTGCTTTCCACACCATACAACAGTGAGCAAATGAAAAGGATCCTTTTAATGAATGCCTTTTGTGATTTTACATATTCCATTTTGGGTATAGGAGAAATGCATTGTGCAGCTGAGCCTGGGGTGGCAAAATGGATACCTGCAAATAAAAGGGCACCTAGTTTGAAATAGTGAGACCCTCTTCCTTCCCACTGCAAGAATGAAACAGTCTCTCAGCATGGGGCTTTGCCTAGGGGTGGGTCCCTCGTGTAGAAATCTACAGTTTTCTTACTCCCATTTTCCCTATCAAGCCTGACATACTTAGAAAAGGCAAAACATGAGCAAAGGAAGATCCCAACAAAGAAATGTACCTTTTTCTCTACATACTCTGCAGATTTCATCAGGCTTTCACCAGGCAGTCATATGGCCTGCTGGATAAAAGTAAAACAGCTTACACAGTTTTGTTCCAAGAACTTTTTATGGCTGCTTCAAGACTGAGCCCTGATCCTTGTTTTGATGTCTTAGGGAATACCAAGAACTTTTGCTGTCATTGTGCGAAGGGTCAAATTTTATGCCCTGTGACAACACAGCTGCATTCAGGGAAAACTGCTGTTGTTATTGCATTAAATTGGTCATTTTATGCTCTCCAGAATGTCCATCTCTTTTCAAGGGTTTAAATCCAAGAGGAAATCCCACTAAGCTCAAATAACATTACAGTATAGGAGAATAAGAATACATGAACACCCTATATAGACATGACAAACAGTAAATATAAAAAATCATACCTATCATGCAAGTCCTAAACTAAGGAATTTTAAGAGGAAGAAAAAGCGTAAGATGCGCTCCATAATAATGAAAAGAAATTATTGTAAAAGAATGATGACAGACTTGCTTTTAATTAAAATAACACCTGTTGGATTAAGTTTCAAAGAAGCGATCAAAGAAAATACTGAGCAAAAAACAAGGGACACAGTAAGTGTTTAATAGATCAAAACATAAAATGTTTCAGAGAAGTATGAGATGTAAAAGGGAGAAAAATATTGGGGATTTTGTTGGGATTATACTGAAACTTGACTAAAGGAGCAACACTCCTGAACAAATAATATTGCATTAAACTAATTAGAGTTTAGAATATGAAATTGTTAGAGTTTGCTATCTCAGCTGTTTCTTTAAACTGAAAAAGGGATTAATCCATATTGTAAAAATAGTTAGTGGTTCAGAGGGCAGAAGCTATAAAATACTGCTGAAGTTTGGAGAAACAACAACAAAATCCACAAGAAAGTGCAATCTGCGGTCCAAGTCCTTGGAAACCTTAGACATGCGAAGAGCTCTTTGTGTAAGTCCACTTACTGGACTTGGGAACGGTACTGCTATCAGCAAGGTGCACGTGGGTGCTTTGGGATGTACCCAAAATCCAGATTGTTTTGTCTGCAGTTTAAGACAGAGTAGTTTAACTGCAGTTAAAAACATCACAGGAAACAGATTTATTTTCATTTGGAGGGTGTTCTTCTCCACTGCAGCTCTCCTAGAGACAGACTTCTGGGTTTTTTTGAGTTTTTTTTGGTTTTTGTGTTTTTTTTTTTTAAGTTTACTCTGAAGTTTTTTTGCATTGTAAACTTTTTACTTAGTAAAGATGTCTAGTGTTCAGTTCTGATGGCTTTCAAGGCCCATTTAAATCAATAGGGATTGTGAATGCCAGAAATTCATAAGAAGACTTCAGCTCCAGCTCTTTCCACACTGAAAACTTGTGGAGGATGTTATGGCTGACTGCTGGCTCCTCTTGCTGGTGAAAGATGCTGAGGCAGGCAGCCAGCCAGCTGCTCTCCCCAGGAGGGAGTTAGTCCCTGGATCTCAGTTTGGGAACGGCTGTCTTAAATAATTTTGTTCAAATATAGTGCCTTTTATGTTCTTTCCAGTTCTCTGTCCCTCTTGCAATTACCATTTCACATGGGAAGCATGCACCCTTTCTTCTTGTTCCTCTCCTTTTATTGAGATGGGCTGCCAGTGTTTTACTCCCAGTGTGTTACGTACTTAAACACATATACGTACATGTGTATCCTATGGCAGAGTGAGGTAACAAGAAGTGAATTTGATCCTAAGCTCCTAGGATTTGCACAGCAAATATGAAACAAGACTGTGCTGCATATCTGCAGACTCAAGCAATGCTTATTTATAATGTTTGAATCAACTTTCAGCAACTAAAATGTGTTTTATGTGTTTGGGGTTTTTTTAATAAGCATACTATATTACGTAGGTGATTAGTACATTGTATTAAGTGATGGTCAAAAGCATTTTTGACATTGTGTAAGTGGTAATTATCTGTTTCCTAAGTAATTTTTTAGCTGGCTGATGAAGGTTTTTGATATTCTGTTTATCCCAGTTGAAGGGCTGATTTAAAAATCACAGCACAGCACTACAGACACTGTACTCCAGCAAACAGATGGCAGAGAGCCATCAGCTGTAATCTGTGAGCAAACAAAGACAAGTGAAGTTTGGTATAGAGTTTTGAAAATGAGATGTAATTGTGTTATGGAAGTGTAAGAATGCTGTGAAATAATCTTATCCTGCCTGTACAGTAAAGAACAAGCTCTCTTTAAGCTGCCATAATAATACTTTTTTTTTTTTTTTCTCTGTATTACTGAAACTTCCAGCTTTGGTCCAGTAGGAAAATCATCATGTCTGATCAACAGTTAGGAAAATGGGAATAAATGGGTTGCATGTGTGTGTTTTTTCCTTTGTGAAATACATAGGGCCACTGAATGACAAACAGACTCCATGAAGTTGTTTACCAAGGAGAAGAAACAAATAAAGCACAAAGCCACCAGGCTCTTCACAAAACAGAGAGAGTACTACTGTTTTGGAAAGCGCGCGAGAGAATTTGCTTCTAAAATAGAAGGGATTATGTGATTGTGTTGTCTTTCCTAAACATAGACAAAAGGTGAAGAGATCACATAATATTTGTTTTTCCACTGGATGGTTTATTTGAATGTGTTTAGGGTGGGTGGGGGGGATTCTCCTCCACTGGCAACACGTAGCATGAGAAGAAATTGCAGAGGAGTGCTCAACACTTAGAGGTCAGGAAGGTGAAAGCTCACCAAAAGCTTTGCTAGGAGGCTCAAACATTTTTGTGGTTTCATGTGTTTACCTTAGCAATGATAGAAGATTTAGACAATTACCCAGCAGTCTCAACAGTGGGCAACACTACATCTCCTCTTCAGTAATGTCACTGGGAGCCTGATATTTTGAGCATTTTCATTCAAGTGTTGTTATAATCAGGTCTGATATAATTAGGAGTTAAAGAATGGTGGCTGAAATGATCCAGTTAGAAGAGATTAACTGGAGCTTGTGGGAAGAAGAGAGAAGTTGTGATGCCTTCATTAGAGCTCAGTCCAGGTCTGCATATATTCTGTTGCTGCTGATTCATCGCAGCTAAAAAGGGCATTCATTTTTGAAGGTTTGCTGTCTGTTTTCAAGGAAATTGCTAAAAACTTTCCCCTTTTTGCTGCACACTGGCATTGCAGTGCTGTAGCACAAATCCTTGATTCTCACACACTCAGTAAAGAGTTAATTAGTTTGGTGCCTCAAAGGAAACCACACTTTTCAGTTTCTCAGTGCGAAGCAAAGGTGTCCATAAGGCCCCTTCTCATTGCCAACTGTTTCACTTTATGGCACTTTTAATTCAGTTACACCTTCCTTTTGTTCCTTTCCTATTTGTTTTTATGTCTTCTTTTCCTTTTCATCCCTCTCTTTATTACTTCCTGAGGGTGTGTTTTTCTTTTCTCTTTGAGTTCTCTGTTTTCTAGGTTTTTCTTGTCAGTGCAGTAGCAGTAGATATTCAGTTGCTTTCTAGGAGAGCCTTTACTTCTATTTGCCCTGGTCTTCTCTTTTTTTGTGTGTAGGAGATAAATAGAAGAGGGAAACCAAAGAGTGAAGTAATTCTGCTGAGAGGGAAACCTTGGGTTCACAATAGACAATATACCTGTGTTACAATGAGCTGTGGCTAGCATACAGGCCAAAAAAGTGTGGAGCATGAAGTCCACAAGGACAATTTGAATACACTGATTTCACAAAACAGCAGTGCAGAAATCTTGCTGGAGCGAGCTTTCTGCTATTTTTTTAGCATTTCCAAATTTGCCTTGGCTAGTAATAAGGCTTCCACCATATCAGTCTCTACTATAAACTGAGGTTGCTGTAAAATGGAAAAAATGCCCCATGCCTACAGTAGCAGGGAGAGGACAGGTTTGGGCCTAAGAACAGAGAGACATGCAGTTAGAGATAGTTTGCCCTCTTCTCTGTGTCTCTGGCCCAAAATATTGGAGCAATATTCTGCAAATTAAACATTAAAGGGGGATAGACTAGCTCCTGTGTGTGTGAATGTAGCATTAATATACCAACCCACTTGAGCAGTGAAGGGAGTATGCTAACTTGAGTGTGAGAAACTGAAATTAAATGAGGTTATGCTGATGTCTGCATGACTAGTGAGTGTGGCCCCGTAGATTTGCCATGTGAAACCGCTGGTGCTCAGGCCAAGGCGTTCGCACTGGCTCTGACCTCATCTTGCGCATGGGAGGCCTGCTGGCCCCACAGCGCATTAGGTGCACTCCCAGGATGCTTTTTTTTTTTTTGTTTTGGCTTACTGCTTCCAGCCTGTGCACTGAGGTTGCTCCACCTCTGTTTTAAAGTGTACTCCTGATGCACACTAAACTGCTAATGTAGTCATCCCTTGAACATTCCCATTTTAAATTTGCACTTCCCGCATCAGAACGTCTTATAATGGACTAAATTGTGATCATAAACTTCTAATATTATAACTTAAACTGCTGATCTGTTATTTCCTTTCATCAAACATAGAAAAGAGGGAAGCAGTAATAAGATAATACAGAGGTTAAGCCTGGGCTGTAAGGTAGCACGGGATGGTACTCGTCTGCCTGTGGGATTTAGTACAACTTGCAGCAGGAGTATCCACATCGGGGCTGTGGTGCTGCCTACACTTAGAAATAAATTATTGCTGACACTCTAAACACTATGCAATGTATCGGCGATTCATCTTTCAGTCGCCTGTTCCCACGCTGTCCGTTTTATCTCGATAGTTAATTTAGTCCTGGCAGTAAATTGCCTCGCTTCTCTTAAACCTCCCCGTCCCGCCAGCCAAGCGCGGGGGCCCTGGGGCGGGTGTGCGGGGCGGCTGGGCACCGGGCTGGTGATGAACGCACGGCGCAGAGCCGACCGTGCAGCCCCGGCCCTGGGGCTCCGCAGCCCCGCGGGAGTGACCGGGGGAGCGGCGGCCGCGGGGGGGCGGGAGGAGGAGGAGGAGGAGGAGGTGGCGAATCCTCGTCCGGCTGGCCGGGTGTGCGAGCACTAGTGGGAGCTGGGGAGGGCGAGAGGAGGGGAGGAAGCCCCAAACCATCCCGAGCTGAGCGGCTGCGAGCCGGACGGCAAGGGGGTGTGCGCGGGAATCGGGCGGGGGGCGAGCGCGGCGGCGGCGCTGGGAGCGGCGGCGGCCCCGGCAGAGGAGGCAGCAGCCCCAAGGAGCCTTCGCAGGCGCTGAGGACGGTGAGGAGCCGGAGCCGGGCGGGGAGCGGGTGCTGCGGGGCGGAGATGCTGCGGCGGGGCGGGCGGGCACCTGCACGGCCGGGGTGGCCTGGGAGACGGGGATGCCGGGGGGTCCCGGGGGCCGCCAGGGCAGCACCTCGAACGCACCCGGCGCCTCCCAGCCCCGCCGGGTGCTCGGAGAGCCGCGGCCGCCCAGCTCCCGTGCCGTGCCGTGCCGTGCCGTGCCGTGCGAGGCTCGGAGCGCTCGCCTCGGGCTGCACCGGGCTTGCCCCGGGTGAGTAGCTGCGGTGGGGCGTGCGAGTGGCCACGGCCGGGAGCCCGCGGGGACCGGCTGCCCGACCCGCTCTCCTCGGGCATACGCTGCGCCCGGCTTGGTACGATCTCGTTACTCGTGCACGTCACAGGCTGGCGATATGCAGCGCTCCCGAAATGAACTTTTAAGTCAAAACGGCAGTTTGTCAAGGTACGTCTTGTTTTGTAACTGAGGACGGTGGAGGGCCCTGTGAATCTTTGGGAAGCGGGAATCTCTCGCGCAGCAGTACGGTATTGTAACTCACAGACTTTGTCCCTTGTGATGGACTGACGTGAACTCTGATTTACCGGCCGGATTTTAGCAGTCGATGTCTTCGGTGATGTTGTTCAGAAACATGGCGTTAAACCACTCGATTGAAGGACCTGCTGAATGTAAATTACAAAAAGTGTCACTGTTGAGGAGTCTCTTGTAGATAAAACCAGAAGTCTGTCTAAGCGTCCTGGCTCTGACGGTGCAAAAAGCAGTGCCTGAGGGGGAGCAAAAATAAGATAGGCGTGTAAGGATAATTCTGCAGAAGGCTCTCTCAGCATGCAATGATTTGAAGCTTGGATGCTTTCTAAGGGAAAGCTGGTGTCTTTATGGCACTCACTGATTTTTCCTTTCCATGAACTGCTCTGAGTGCCCCTTGACCCTGTGTAAACTTCTAACAATGTGCCGTGAGAAGGAATTTCATAGCTTTAACTTTACACCGTCTCAAACCCCATAGCATTTTATTCTGAACCTTTGATAGTACCTATGTCTTGACACAGAGTTAGGGCAGAATTCGTCTCTGTTCCTCTCTGTCCCATTCATGTTTTTATAAACTTCCAGTGTGTTCTCTGATGTTTCCTTTTCAGGACAACATGCTCTCTTCTACTTTACTTAAAGTGTAGCTTAAGAGGAGGGAAATGAGCAGAGACTTAATTATTTTCTGAGAATGGACCATTTTGAATGACAGGCATGTTAAGGTTAGGATGTTAAAAGTCTCTGGGAGTAACTCGTGGAAGGAGTGTACATTAGAGTGACAGAATGGCTACAGTGTGATTGCATACAGAGGACAAAATCTCCTCTGTCTGATGACCAGCATGGCTTTACAGCACCAGGTATTCCTCCTTTCTTTTACTGGCAAAGGCTGTATGTGCAGGTAGTGGGTTTCTTTCAGAGGTTTTCGAAAGCATGCAAAAACCCAACCAGCATTTTACTATTAGAGTGGTATCATGGATTCATAATGTGTTTGTAAGGAGATTCTCTGGTTCTTGTGTTGAAACTTTGCATTGTTAGGAAAGAGTTTTGCAGTTATTTCAAAATAAGGAATCCATCACAGTAAATACAACCTAAGGACTTTGACTCTCTTCCCACAACCTACTGCTCTGCTTGGCTTCAGCTGAGCTGCCCTTGATTGACACTTGTGCAATCAGGGAAAAAAAGACCCTCAGGCCTTTGGGATAGCTGTATCTGTACTTATCTGTGTGTGTAATCCTGACTTACAGCAGTCCTTCCTGTGGGTCAGTATACTGAATACTCTGGCTTCAAGTTGGCATTTAAATACAGGCTTAATTTTAAGGATATAGGGGGTGGTTCCGTTTTAATTGGTGCACTTGTGTAATTAAAGTGATGCATGTGCTGGGGCCTTTGCTGCAGCAAGACTGGAGCATTCATCTCTTGACAGAATCGAGCCCTCAAGTTTTGAAACTCCCTTTGAAAGAGCTTTGATTGGTGATGATGTAAACTGACAGATTCACAAAGGCTGTTCCCAGCGTCTAGTCTTTCTTGCCTGTTTCTGTCAGTCTTCCCTGTGTATTGTTTCCTACTAAACAAGACCTTCAATAAGTAAGATGCAATATCTGTTGCCAGGTGTAAGGAAACAATGAGAGGAAGTCTGATGCTCAGGTGGGAAATGATGTGTTACTACTCCCAAGAAATAAGATGAACTTTTATTTTAGGAGCAGGTTTATGAGCTGCTCTGTGTCCTTAACTGCTGATTGCTTGATGCTGACTACAAAGCACTTGTCCAGACTGTAAATCCTGAGGGGAAGGGGCTGCTTTGCTCTGTCTTACAAATGTGATACTTGATGCAGTGTGCCGGGGAGAGTGAAGGGCTGCCTCTGGGTCCAGCCTGTGCTGCTGCTAGTAAAAACAGCCATTCCAAGTAGTTTACACCTTTGTAACAGAATATAGGCCAAGCCAGAAAAGTCTCTAAAAACTTGTAACAGGTAATTTCTATCAATCTTAAGGTAATTGCAAGGAAAGGATAGTATATAAACCAACGTGGTTATCTTGGTTGTCATTACTCTATCTTATGAAGTTGGTGAGGATTTTGAGATATATCAGTAGGTGACTCGTAAGTGCCAAAAAGTGCTGATCTATGTGCTGTAAATACTGCAAATACAGAACAGAAACAAATTAGTAGATCTATTGGTGGTACCCCATAAGCCAAACTATAAAATATATCTTAGACTTATTGCCATTCAGATTTTTGTTCCTTTTCAGAACATACAAGCTATTTTTAAATTGTCTCAAACAGACTGAGAATCTTGCTACTGATAGGCAAAATTTGGAGGAAACTAATTTGAAAACACTGCAGTTTAATCTAAGGTTCCACATGTCAAGCTGGTTTTTTCCCCTAGTGCTCGTTTCAGATTGGGCTTGGTTCTGGTGAGTTCTTTCCTCTTGCTGTTTTGTATTTGGTTGAGGTAGCAAAAATGTAATGAGGGTTGTAGGATAAGTTTTGAAAGTCTTCAAATTGTAGCATTCTGATGATGTCTATGGATTGCATTGTTCGACATATCAACAACCTTGTCCTTTTGAGAGCCTTAAAGGAGGAAAGATTTATCTATTATAGCATCTGTAAGCGCTGGACTCTTTTGTAATAAGGAAATGATTTTGAGGTAACTGAAATACCTTATAATGTAGTGTTTGATTACATTATACCAGTTTTTTCATGCATCACATTACTGAGTTTACTTTTCTCTGCTTAAAACGTCAACACCTCATCAAGCTGTAAAAAAAAATTCCAATGTGATCAATTATTCTTTATGATTAGCCCATGCCAGAGTGTGCACGCACACCCAGGTGTGAATGCTTACACAGTGTGCACAGAGGGGAGCGTGTGTCTGTGGTAATACAGGCAGTATGTTTTAACTGCTGTTGTGCACAGACTGTTGTAGGACTTTGATAAGCAGCCAAACCCAAAGGAACCTCTTCCCTTTGGCAATATGTCTCAAGGCTGGGGTCCCCAGTTGGATGCTCCATCCTTTCTCTCACAAGATCACGCACGGGGGCCTGCATGCTCAGCCCAGCTGCCTGCTTTTTTTCTGCTTGTCACAATGAGTATCTCTTAGGCCTCCAAGCCTATGTCAGATTTGGTTATAATTGGCCAGTAGACTCAAAACTTACTAGAGAGGGTCTGGCAGACGTGTTTATCCACAGATAAGCAAGTCTAAACATTGCCTTGGGAAAGTAGGCTGAAGGAGTTATTTTTTGTTGGAGTCGGGATGCAAAGCGAGTCCTCGTCTGGTGGTACAATGGTCAGCAGGGAGGGCATTTGCATGGAAGTCACGGTCACAATTCTGAGCCTTAAATAATGGGTATTTTAGAGTCAACTGTGGCAGCTTGCAGGGCTGCAGATATGGGTCCACAGAGTTTGCAAACTCTGGATGTAATGAGGAGACTGGAGCAGCAATGTGAGCATGGGGAGAGCACCAGGGAGCGTAGGCTTACCCTTCACATGTTCCAGAAAGCTTTTCCAATAGTGAGTGAACTGTAGTGTGCAGGGACCTGAATGACACAAGGTCTCAGGAAGTTTCTTCCCCTGAAAGCAACTGTGTTACACATTAAAATTAATTCAGTGCTGAAGTCAAAATGCATTACTACCAACCTCTGCTCTGTGATGCCATTAAGCGAAAGATTGCAGTTTCGCAGACCAGGATGAATAAAGGCACGTAATTAAAAATGTTCATTCTTTAAAGCTACCACTTATTTCCTTAACACAAAAATAACTGTTGCTGTTTTGCTGACACAAAAAGAAATATTCTTTGGTGTTCAGAAAAATGTCACATCTGAAGCCTAAAATACAAAATAGATTGCATGTAAGACATATTTGTGAAGTAGCCACTTGAAAGTTTTTCAAAGGTGAAGTTATTCAAGACCTATTCCCTGAAGCTACAAACGTATTTGTTCATGCATAACTTCACTAAGGAATACTTATGTGAATAAAATTACGCACTTACAGGTTTCGTAAAATGAAGACTGTAATTAGCTCTAGGTTAATTCCCCTGCTTCCTAATTAAAAACACACAGGTCAATTAAGGATCAAAGGAGACATTACCTTTGTGATTATCCTCCTTGGCAGAAATAGCTGTGCTGATAAATATTTCAATTTCACTATTATCTGACCTTTTGTCCAGTTTGCTTTCCCTTATCCTTGCCAATTTTGGCAAAGGAAAAAGTGTTGTTTTTAAAACAGACCATGAAAAGTTGAAATGCTGAATCTCATAGTTTGGGCATTTATGTCTTTTAGGGGAAAAAACTGGTGGGTAAAAGAGTATATATATTTGCCTTGGATTTGATAATGTGTACCTGAGCTGGATCTGGCTACTTTGTTTGTCTCTCCTAGGTGAACAAATGCAGCTTTATTTCTAACTCGATAGTTAAATACAGTTTCCTTCATGTGTCTGACAATTTGTCTCTTCTCCAATAAAGTGATGATGGAATGGCATGCAGAGGTGTGCATTTAGAGTACGGGTCAGAGGGTATACGCATACGGATGGGCTAAATCTTTCCTGGTCAGATTTGCTTCAGAGGCCGTTTAGTGTAGGCTCTGTATGTATGTGAGAAGATTTGGACAAGGCAAAAAAAAGAATACTTGCTTCTGTGCCAGATGTATTCCAAAGTCAGGACAGTGTAATGGAGATAAGGTTAATTAGCCATTTGCATTTGCTACTGAAGTTGGATGAATAGGGATTTTTCGCTAGCAGGGAATTTCTCTTCAGGCATAACTATCTGGTAGTTTGTTAAAATGAGTAGAGCAAGACTTTTATAGCCTGCAGAAATACAATTAAGTGTGTGCAGGCATCGTAGACTTCTTTTATTTGTAGGTGAGTCTTGTAGGGTCTTGTCCTACCAGAAAATCGAAGCAGAGAAACCCTTCAAGCTGAGGAGGGTTGTACTGCTTCAAGGACGTGCCATAGGATGCATCCTTGTCATCTCTGTATCTCTGCTTCTGTCCAATGAGGTGCAGTCACAGGTACCCCTTTTAAAGTGTTTTGAGACCCTGGGTCAAGTCCAAGATGCTGCTGTTCATGGACAGGATAAAAGTAAAGTTACTCAGGAGATTGTTTCAACATTCATCGCTAAAAATATTAATGCAAACTGTCTTTTTCCTTTGTTCACAAGCATGCCTGGGTAGACATTCAGGGCTCCTGTATTCAGTGCCTTGCAACTATTATGAAATTGAAACTTTGAATCTGTGTTGTGCTTATGATTTAAAATACTGGTATACTTTCTTTCTGAATGATGGTAAGAAGGGCTTTGTCTTAAGATTGCCTCTGTGATTTCTGCATGCAGACTTAAGTCTGTCAAGCTTGGTGGTTTTCACAGGACATCCATCATTCTCACATGAAGTGAACCTCTCACAGAAGGAAACATTCATGGAATCATAGAACCATGGAATCATTAAGGTTGGAAAAGACTATCAAGATCATCAAATCCAACGATCAGTGTAGCACCACCACCATGTTCACCACTAAACCATGTCCTCAGGTGCCATATCCACATTGTTTCAACACTTCCAGGGATGGTAATTCTACCACCTCCCTGGGTAATCTGTTCCAATGCTTGACAACCCTTTCCATGAAAAAAAAAATTCTGATATCTAATCCAAACCAGTCCTGGTGCAACTTGAGACCATTTTCTCTCATCCTGTCACTTGTTACCTGAGAGAAGAGGCAGACCCCCACCTGGCTATACCCTCCTGTCAGGGAGCTGTAGAGCAGTGAGGTGACCCCTGAGCTGCCTCTTCTCCAGGCTAAACACCCCCAGCTCCCTCATCCACTCCTCACAGGACTTGTGTTCCAGACCCTTCCCCAGCTCCGTTGCCCTTCTCTGGACACTCCCCAGCACCTCAATGTCCTTCTTGTAGTGAGGGGCCCAGAACTGAACACAGCACTTGTAAGTGCAGCCTCACCAGTGCCCAGAACCGGGGGTCAATCACTGCCCTGGTCCTGCTGCCCACACTATTGCTGATACAGGCCAGGATGCCCTTGGCCTTCTTGGCCACCTGGGCACAGCTGGCTCATGTTCAGCTGCTGTTGACCAACACCCAGGTCCTTTTTTGCCAGGCAGCTTCCTAGCCACTCTACCCAAGCCTGTAGCACTTCATGGGTTGGTTGTAAGCCAAAGGCAGGACTTGGTACCCGGCTTTGTTGAATCTCATGCAATTGGCCTCAGCCCATTGTTCCAGCCTGTCCAGATCCCTCTGCAGAGCCTCCTTACCCTCCAGTAGATCAACACTCCCACCCAATTTGGTGCCATGCACAAACTTCTTAGAGTGCACTTGATCCCTTTGCCCTGGTCGTCACTAGTCACTGGCCTCCAGCGGGATTTAACTGCCTTCACCACCATTTCACAGTGTTCTGGAGACAGCTCATGGTGTGGATGTGTGCATTCCTCCCTAGGTAGAAAACTAGTTGGACAACTGAGCCTTTTCCCTTATCCCAGTAGGGTCACTTAGGCTTTTTTTTCCACAGGTATTAATCTTTCTTGAGTTTGTCTTGTTGTAGACATAATAACTTTATTAGAGTGAAAAAACAGCAGTATTTTCCTCCAGAATTCTGGTATTAATTGGAAATGGATGGTAAACCTTGAGGGTCTGTCTCAGAGTTAAATATTCCTTTAGGGCATGTGAGTTCTGCTTGCCAACAGCTCATGAGCAGCAATGGCATCACAGAGATACACATTTGTATTTTATGGAAGGGACAGGTTTGTGCTTTTCCTGACAGCCATCACAGCAGCAGGTAGGTTCACATTTGTGCCTTTCAAGAGGAGGAGAAGCACATTTTAAACCTGAAGCTAATTAACTTTTCTCTGATAACCATGTATGATAACTGTTTAGGCTTGTCTGTATTCCTTGTCTTCCCCAACTAAGTCAGAGCCATAGAAAATACACCTCAAGATAATTGTTTACAATGGGGGTTGTGCAGTATTGTTGGGCTGTTCAATGCAGTAGGGATGCTGCTGATTGAGGATGTGCAGAAATCAGTAACTTAATACAATTAAACATGAAAAAAAATAGGATAACCTTTATAACTTTTTAATTCAGAAATCCATTGCCAGGGAGTAATCAAACTTCTCTATAAATGAATTATGTAATCTTTTAAGACTGCTTTTGAAAAAAACTTTCTCTCCTGACAAGAACCAACGTGATCTTGATGATACACATGCCTGTGTTTTGAATGTATGGGATTTTCTTATGACTTGCAGTTTTTCAGGTTTTGCAGAAAAAACTTTATTTGAAAATTAGTTTATTTGAAGACTAACATAACCCCAAAACCAAAGCAACACAAAGAATAGTTTCTAATTCTCTGGACTGTAAACTTTATTCTTATTTTTTAAGGCTTAAATTGTGAGCTGTTAGATTTTGTGTGTACAAAATGCCATCGTTTTTACTGAACTTAGTGCTTAATTTGTGCATAAACGTTTTTCTAGCTTTCTGGAAAAGAGTAGATTTCTGCACAGTTTGTGCATATCTCAATTTTTCTGATTCACCTTACCAGTTCAGACAACGTGACTTGGAATGGTGTGAACAAATGAGAACCTGTCAAAAGGGTTTGATCTATTTTTATACTGTCCTTCTGCTCTCAAATGCTGCACATATATTTGAAATTATTAATTCCAATGTAATTTCTTTCTTTAGCAGCATTTCAGCTGTTTCGATGAACCATCTTTGGCATTTCTTCTCTCTTACCAAATTTCATAAAAACTAGAACACTTTGACTCTACTTGCAAAGCTGGACATATTCTCATGGGATAATCATTGATGCTAAATTTTTTTAGAAGTTGGTGGGGGCTTTGCATACAGGCAGGAGTTGTCTTATGTGTATTGAAATACCTTTTGAAATGTTTGGTTGGGATTTTTTTATGCCAGTCATACTTAAATGCTGGACTTGGCTTGAGATGAAAAGTAAACTGTAAATATTCTGATGGGCCAAAAGCAGTACTGTAAAGGATAAACTAATGGCATGAAAACTGAGCTAAGCTTTTAGAAGTGTTTTGCCATAAAATTAAGGACCTAAACGGGCAGTTGCTTTGGTAATAGTGGGAGCATTTGAGGAATTGCTGTGCCTAGCTCCTCTTTTTATTCCTCTTGCTGAAAGATAGGGTCCTCAGCACTCTCAGCAGGTGGGAATGTGCTGGGTCTGCATCCGTGCAGAGACACCTGCCTTGTTTTGTCTCTTGCTCCAGCTGTGAGGTGACATAACCTCACTCCCTGTCCTCATGCACCATGAGGCAATCCTTTGACGAAGTGTGGATAAGCCTAGCTGGCTAGCACAGCAGTGAACAATTTAAGATGCTATCTGCCTCAGAAATTAATTCCTTTCCTCCATGTATCCAGGAAAAGCTATACATGCAAATAGTGCCAAAGAGATGTCCAAGCCTAGAGATGGAGAGGTTTAGATTTTTTTTTTGTGTGTGTGTGTGTTGTGTGTGTGTGCAACTAATAGCCTAAAGAATACTTTTTTTGTTTTGTTTGTTTGTTAAAGTTTGAAAATAGCAGAAAGCAGTAGCTAGTACCTAGGATCCAAACACAGTCATACTAACAGAGGTCCTGCAAAGTTACCTCAGCAGGCTGACAACAGTGGTATAACATGAAGAGTTCAACAGGTGTTGTGTTACTGGTGCTGGGTGCTGAGATCCCCAGTGGACTGAACACATGTGAACTTCAGTACCCTGAAACAAGTCCTTAATGTTGTCTGAAGGTACAGCCAAAGGTGGGTGCTGTTAGTGTAACTGGGGAGAAAAGGCTCATAAAAGGTCAGAACTCTTCCTGCTTCTGCTTCTCACATTAGCCGAGGACAGAAGGGATGGGCTACTTCAGCTGACTGTATGTTCTACTAATCGTTAGAGATAATAGTGAGCGCTGGAAATGATTATAATAAAATCCTTGAGGGATTCCTGTGCTCATTCCTGGTGACACCAACTCTGGTGTTGATTTTTTGCTTTCTCAGATGTCGATCCAGTTACCTGTTCTCTGTAGGTGTAAGAATGGACTAAGCTGTGGATTTTCTGTTTGTGGGGACTGGAAATCATCACAGAAGAGTTGCCAGCAACTTCAAACTGCATCTTAAACTGCATGCAGTCCGTAAAGTGTGTCATCAGATAGGGAGAGGTGGTAGGGAATGAATAATAAATACATGCCAGGAGTGGAGAAAGATTTTGCCCAGAACGGCTTTTTCTGAATCTCATTATCCTTTCCATATTTTCCCTAAAATGTCTAAGGTGAAGCATCAGTTCAGCACAGTAATTTCTTTGTGATGGTTCTTTAGTAAAACTCTTAGAGAAATTACATTTTCAAGAAACATTTAAAAAAAATACTTACATACCTAGTTCGAACATTTTACCGTGATTTGTTGCATAAATACTCCAAGACAGAAATTATTCAAATTGAAAGAAATAATAAAAAATGAAATATGTCTTGCAAAATACATTTTAAAATTATTCCATTTAAGTACGAAACTATCTTGTTAAAGGTGTTGCAGGTGATAACTCTTTAATTGACTAGGAAGAAGAAAAATAAATGAGCTGCCTGTTTAATGAATGAAATAATTAAATTGATGGAAGCTGTTATACTATTTCTGTAACAAATGGAAATGTTATTGCCATATAAGTGACTTTATCTCCCCTTCTTCCTGTGCCATTTCAGTTTTCTTCCAGCCACTAACCTCTTTCGTACATTTCCCCAGTTCCATCTCTGTCTTGATGATATTCCTTCCTGAACAAAAGCAGCCAATTTCTGTGCTTGTTGTCAAAATAAGCCAGTCTCAAAATTTTCAGCTGCACTCATTCTTTAGATGATACCCCTTTGTGTACTTGGAAGACTTTTGTTGAGTATTAGTTTAGCAGTATTCATGGCACTTAATGATAATAATTTCCCATCTGATGATAAGTGCCTGTTTATAACAGCTCTTTTTCACATTCATTAAACAAGAAAGGTTATCAACGGAGTGATAAATGTAACTTTTATTTTTGCTTGAATGCACCATATACAGAGAGTACAATCCTATTCATCAGTGAATGCATGACAGGTATGCTTTAGAGTGCATAAAAATACTAGGAGTGCATGTCAAACCATAGAATGTTCTTCTAGACAATCTTGCTGAAATTGTCTTGCACACTCTTTGTTTTTGCAGTGTTGTGGCTTGCCTCCTTCTGTCCTTCCTGCTCCTGACTGAATTAGGTTACCATTGTGGGGAATGCCTTCTAATTCCTGCTTATGTGGGGCTCGCTCATAACCAGTCCTTGTACAGGGGAAGTTAGCCAGAATCTATTTTCTGTCTTTTAGCATGGTAGAACTCACAATGGCATCCACTTGTGCCCGTTGTTTGAGGCCAAAGAAATTACATGTACAAATAATATGTTCTGGCTCTTTCTGAGACTGTAGAGAAGCCTCGTTTTGTTGTCGCAGTCTTCTGGTAGTTGGAAATGGAGATAATCCCCTGTGGCACAGATAACAGTCATGTGGGCTTTATCTCAGCCATTTTCCTTTTCTAATCAAGATTTTGAGGCACCTGCACTTCCTTTGGATCTGCTTTTAAAAGTTGTCTTGGGCTGGATCCCCAGTTGCATCTCTGAATGCTTTTTACTGAGTTTTTCCAGTTAGATGCAGATTCTGTGACTACTGCATTGTGCTGATCATCTGGCATTTGCAAAGCCTGTGAACTGCAGCCACGTAAACTTCCTTCGTTCTTCGTGCTGTAACATTTCTTAAGTAGTGTTGCCCTAGTAAATGTAAACCATTCTGGAAGTGGTTTCCATGGGTATTACTCTCTGCCTCATCTTAAAAGCTGCATTTCTTTTATTTCTTAGAGGTCTATCTGATGCTATAATTTTCCAGGAAACAGGGCCTCAAAATAGTGGGAATACAAATCTTGTTGAGCTCTGTGCTTTGAGAGTTTCTCAAATTCCTGTCTCTCTTGAGTATTGTGATTTTCTTAAAAAAAAAATTTCTTACTTTTTCTTCATGTCTAAAAGGATTTAAAATGTCTTTTAAATGTCTGGTCATTGCATTTATTGAGGAAGGTTTGCTCTCAAAACAGCATTTTTTGAAACCATTGTGTACTTTCTGTAGGTGGTCGTCAACATATGCTGGGGCCGGCTGACTAACTGACTAACAAAATTGATATGTTTATTATTTATTGAATGTATACATCTTTTTTTCACTCAGATTCTTTTTTTCAAATGAAAAAAAAAAATGGTATTACTTGGTCTTTGTGCAGCCTAGGTAACTTCAGACCTTACGTTTTACCTTACTTGCCAGATGCGTCGTTAAATATGGGAATGTCTCATCAGAAATTCATTTTTAATTTGGAAGTTCTTACACAAAAACTATGGGGGTGCTGACTTCTTACCATCCCTCAGAGAAGGTCAACCTGGAGGGGACGGGCGCTGGGAGAAACAGATAAATTGAGGGTTTTCACAGTGAATATTTAACAGAATGCCCTGCTTGATTGATCTTCAGCAAAACTTGTTTATTCAGATTTAAGATCCAGCTCTAAAATCTGACCCTGCAGTAACCAGAAAGTTGCCCTTGTGCTCCGGAGCAGGCAGAAGGGGTACTTGATTAGATGGAGTTGCAGACATTACGCTCATGAGTTATATGGAAGGAATTGGAATAGATGATAGGAAAGGTCTGAAAAGAAAGCAACAGCTGATTTTGTTCAGTTCAGAATGACCCTGCCAAAAGAGGCAAATGATATCACGAACTGGAAGGTCATTGTTTCTTTATAGACTTTTAAAATATGTTTTTATCCAAAAAATACACTGAGAAACTTGAATGATGATGAATAAACCACTTTAAACTCATGGGAAACAAGCATCCTTAGCTATTCAGAAATGTTCAAAACTGCTGACAAGGAAGGAGGTCTGGCTTTTTCTTAATGGATACAATCAAATACCTCACTGTTGCAGTCAGGTAACATTTTCCAGTGTCCTATCCTGCTTGAGCAAAAAGTCTGGAAATGCAGAAATTACAAAAGCTGACTTGGCTATTTGACTGACCTTGAGAGTGAGTTAATCAGCTTTTCCTAGCTATAGTTCTTGTATCATCAGCTATGGGGATGAATTGCAGTAGAATCAAAAGTGTAAGAAAAATTAGGCTTTTTTTAGGATATGCAAATTATTGTAACTGTGGGTAGTTTCCCATTTTAAAACAAACCAAAATTTATAGTCTGAATAATTCTAGTCAGCCTTCCTGTTTATGACCCAGAAATTTTTGGAGAGCATCCTCTTGCCTTTTAACACTTTCCCACAGGTGGATGGGAGATTTTGGATAAAAAAACTTTTTGGATAAAACTGTTATTATTTTATTATTCCACAGATGCACAATTTTGTCCTCAGAAAATAAATTCCCTCTTCTGCTTTTTCCTCTTATATCCTGGGATACATGAAGCTCCATCTTTTTCTTCCCTCATAGAGGATACGAAGAGAAAATGTGGGGGACAAGCTTGTGTTTTTAAAGAACATCCATTAATTTCAGAGTCTTTTTCCATTCCTTGTAGCAGTGACTGGTTTTGCCCACACAAATTATTTTTGAGGTGTTTTGATTACTTCAGGACATTGTTTTGAAACATTGATGTCATCTTTTATTTAATTTGGCATGTAGTCAACTATTGATCTCCCATTATGGATCCAGTTCTTCAGCCCTTAGGAATCTTTTTGTTCTTGCTCTCCAAATTCTTCAATTTTTTGTGTTTCTGTAGTATCAGGTGCTAGGTTTGTGCTGCTCAGTGGTTGTCAGATTTTCTGACTGTCTTCCAGTACTTAACAGCATAGCCTGTGTACAGGTAGAGCTCACTTAGGAAGTCGTTCTTGTCCTCTCCACAGAATTCAGTTTGGTTGCATTGAAGTCTGCTGATTTTTAGCAGCAAAACCCAGCAGTTTGTGGATTACAGTTAGTTGAAATACAATTTCCACTCATCAGTTACAAAATAATTTTCATTTTCACTGGTTATGCTGTGGTTCTGTAATTTAGCTGTAAAAATGAACTTACTTTAGATCATAATGCTATTAATTTTTTGTGCATGATTTTAAGTACCATATTGACAGAATTCCTCTCTTTTCTTCTCTATGAGATGGATCAGGATGAGTGTTTAAAAGCAGTTTGAAAGCAAGGAAAGAAGATAGATATGTAAACCACAGCAATTCCACTAGCCAGTTTTATTGCATTTTGATAAACTACTTTTCCATTGCATTCACCAAACACTTACCTGGAATGCAGTAACCTAGTCAAGGATTTTTTAATCTGTTTTGCTGTGGTGTGTTATGTACCGCTCCCTCTGTATTTCCTTGTTGCAGTTGTGACTGGTCACTTTCAGGTAATGTCACCACATGCATGGAAGAGCTCATCTGCTATCTCACATCTCTGCAATTTTTCCATGGGCAAGAAGTTTTTGCAAGGAGCAGATTCAGGTGTTCCCTTTATGTGTGTGTAGTTTAACACCTGCTAAATACATCGAGTTGGACACAGATCACACAGTTTGGCTCCATTTCACAGAACAGGGGTTGCATTTAATTTAGCTGTATCTACGTCACTGATGCTTGAAACTCGGTTACACCCTTTGCATACGGTTCTCTTGCCTTGTAGTTTTAACTCTTCTGCAAAAGATGGTTCCTCTCGTGGACTAGCTGTTGCAAGGGGATTATTGAGGATGTGAAATTGTATCTCAGACAACTTGAGCATAGTCAGAGCTAATTGTATTCCAAAGCTGGCTTTGCTCCCTTTCAGTGGACTCCAGCTGTTCCAGTGGCCGCTGTTTTTTATCATTGTGCTGGACTACAGAGTACTAGTGTTGAGACTACAGATGCTTTTATCTGGTATAAGTTTTCAAAGACTTTCCCTGCTGGCAGTTTACATCGCTCAACCTATTCTCTTTTATGCTTTCTAAATGTAATATACATGGCAGCCACTAGCTAGAGAATCATATGTTGCAGCTGGTTGCACTCTGTATTTCTTTCAAGATCTTGTGCGAAACTTCAAAGTTTACATCAACTTACAGGAAAAAAAGCGCCTGAGTATCAAAGGGAGAAATGAGCAGAGTACTCAATAAATGCTGGTGCTGGTCTGAGCGCTTCCATGTTGCCTTGAACACAGCTCACTTATTTCTTTAGAACATGCCCTGATATTTACATTACCTTTCTCTAATTTTGCTATTTTTCAGAGTTCATTTATGAACTGCCTTTAATCTACTGAAGAAAACTAAGATGTTTTTATGATGTCATTGGGTTCTCATTAATCAAACTTGCTTGTTTTTAATAGGACCATAATTTCATTTGGCAAGCCAAAACTTTATCTTGCCACCCTTTTACCTTTCTCTCTCTTTGCAAAGCCCAGGAAAGTCTTTGTCTGAACGTTATGTTTCAAAGCAAAACAAGAAACCCATAGACAAAATAATTCACTCCCACTTGCAAAGTTGATTGGAATGGCTGAGCACTGTGTGTGTAATGTTCCTGGAGACTCCTTGGCTCCCTCAGCATTGCAAGTCCCCCACAAGACTAGAGCAGCCAGGTGAAAGCAGCCACAGGCTCTGCAGTCTGGATGAGTCCCAGCTCCACTCCTGGGTGGTTTGAGAACACTGGTGAAGAATATTTAGCTGAAATAAAAATGACATCTTCTGGTTTAAGGGCTACAGAGGAGAGCAACTTTGGAAATAATTACAATGATTTACTATGAGAGAGCTATTAGTTGATGTGGGTCACCCATGAATTTGGGAATTAGCACTCCTCTGAAGTCTAAAGAAATAAAGTGAGTTGTAATTCACTTGAAGACAGTTTACTAAGTGTAATAGTTTAGCTAGGAGCTAAGAGTCTCACACCTTTACTGCCAGTGAAGTCCTTTTTTATTATCTTTCTTACTAGGTTTTCTAATAACCCATTCTGACAGGGAAAACTGTGTCTGGGTCTGCCCACTTGATTTTCTTCTTTCTGTGTCGTGCACTGGTTATGAACCCCAGTTAACTTTAATTCTCTAGCACTTCTCCCTAGTCAGTGCTGGGAATTGGACCTTCCTGAAGACAGTTCTGTTTATCCTATCCTAACATGAAGGTGTTTTAAGAGAGAGCAATGAATACTTGGAAGCCCAGGGTCCTTTTCTTTGACGTATCAGAACAATACCACGGCTTATAGATGAACATATATAGGAGATAAATTACACCATTTGAAAAGGAAATATGTATTTGATCTCTCTGAGTGCCTTTCCTCTTTATTTAATTGTTGTTATTATTATTAATAATATTAATATTATTATTTGGGTGTGGTTTGAGGTGCAGAGGTTAAAATATGCCCTTTTTTATGGACCCCAACATCAAAATAAATTAAATAACCTTCTGAGATAAATTTCTTCTTCTCTTCCTAGTTAGAAGCTGACTGCTCCAGCAGAAGCTACCTAGGGGAGGGAGCTCCCTGTGCTCTGGGCTGCTGTCTGAGCCTTTCCTGGCAGCAGATCAGTGAGACTTCCTGAGTCACTTTCCAGTGCTCTGCCTTTTCATCTCTTACACAATTCCTTTTGTAGAGGTAGCAAGTTTCTTCTTCTGAAGGCTGAATGCCTGCTTTCTGTTTCTCCTGTATGGAGGGTGTTTTCTGATGGTTTTTGTGGATTGTCAGGACATTTGTTTTCAATTCCAACCTGGACATCGTCACAACTGCTTCATACACAGGACCTGACACTGCCCTTACCAGATATGCTGCTTTTTCCTCTCTGCTAGTTGTGCCATCCTGCCTCTGCTGTGGCATGCTGGTAGACGACAATCAAATGCCCTCTTAGGCTTTCTTTGCTGAGGTATGTTAGCCGGGGCAGGCAAGGCCAGTGTCTATGCTTTCTGGAAGATGTAGCTGCAGCAAGGCTCAGTGGGGAGATTTGTAGTGGCATTGAGTTGTGGGCAGACCCCAGCTGGCAGCTCAGCCTCACACAGCCACTCACTCACCACAGTGGGAGAAATTGGAAGGGCAAAAGTGAGGAAACATGAGTTGCAGTAGAGACAGTTTACCAGATAAAGGAAAAACTGCACTGCTAAGCAAGGAATTCGTGCACTATGTCCTGTGGGCAGGTGGGTGTTCAGCCATCTCCAGAAATTCAGGGCTTTATCATGTGTAATAGGAAGACCAAATGCCATCACTCCAAACAACCCCTTTTTCTTCTTCTTCCCACACCTTTTACTGGTGACCGTGATGCTGTATGGTATGCAATATCCCTTAGGTCCATTGTGGTCAGTTATCCCAGTTGTGTCCCTCCCCAGCCTTTTCTGTAGCACCCTCCTGCTCAGTGGCAGAGCAGTGTGAGGAGTAGAAAAGGCCTTGACACCAGTAAGCTCTGCTCAGCAATGGTGAAATCATCTCTGTGTTATCAACACTGTTTTCACCACAAATCCAACTCACAGCATCACGTGAGGAACTACTAACTGTCACAGCCAAAACCAGTGTGTTTTTTCTCATCAGTAGGGTGGGACTATGGATTGGGCAGGCGGCGGGCTTGTGTAGATAAGAGCAAGGGCTTGCAAAATGAAAATGTGATCTATTTTTCAAAGGCTGTCCTCAGTACAGGGCCAAATCAGATTACTTCTGATGTGATGTGCTTTCTCTTTTGACTTCCCCCCCTGCAGCAAGGTTAATTGCTCTGTCTGTATGCATGTCCACATTATTGAAATTCCAGTGTTAGCAGTATGGGACTGGTGTTACGTGGTGTGGCAGTGACCCTGACCGTTGGAGTGGCTGTAGTGATGTTTTACGGCTTTTTCCCCCGGTCAGTCAGTATTCTCCTCTAATTATAATCAGGAGCATGGGTCAGGAACACCTTTCTTGAGATAAAGGGGCTCCTATGCTTGATGCTAATGCAGACAAATAAATGGTGCAACCTCTAAATACTTTAAAAGATTCCTCCTGTTAATTTGTTATGAGTTGCTTCCATCTAGACAGTCCATTTGTCTCAGCAGTTTCAGAATTCTGGACACCTGACTTGTCACACCATGCATTTGCTTCCCCTTGCAACCCTCAGCTGCAGGGTCCAGCTCGCAAACTTTTGAGCATCCCTAAACAGTGTGTCGTCTGCTCCCACCTTCCTGCTCAGGGAGGATCATCCTAGAGCACATGGTGCAGGATTGCATCCAGATGGTTCTTGAATATCTCCAGTGAGGGAAACTCTAAAACCTCGCTGGACAATCTGCTCCAGTGTTTTGTCGTTGATGTTTAAAAACTCTAAATCCTTCTTGGTACTCTTACCCAAAAAAAAAAAAAAAAAGGTATTGACATGTTATGGACTACTTTGATAACGAATATTTTTGGCAACAGTGGTGGTGGGGGAGAATTCTTTCCCATGTTTTGCTTTGTAAATCATCTATCCTGTATTGCTGGAGCAGAGGGGATGCCCAGGTAGGCTTATTCCACTTGAAAAGTAAATGGGAGAGAGGCACGAGCAGAGAGCCAGGCATGGGTTGGTGAAGAAAGGTTGTTGGAGTATTGTGGGGTTTTTAGTACTGTGGTGCTCTCAACTTGTAATTCTGGTGTTGTGCATGTTCAGTTATGAAGACTGAGATGCCTCTCACAGAGATGTGGCAGGTGGAGAGGGACTTCAGTGGGAAGCCGAGACGTATTTTTTCTTTTCGCACAATTTAAGTGTTTTTTCCACCTTCATATGGCCTTACATTGTTTTTTTCACCATCACTTTTTATTCCTTTCTAGTACATAATTTTGAAGATTAAATAATAAGATTCTGGTGAAGCGTCTTCCATCGTATTTTCCTGTAGTGAACTGTAGCACAAATTACCCTGTAGTGAAGTAAAAGCTGAAATGAATGGCAGTAACTATGTCTGAACCCAGCCTTGATTCACCATACCTGCTGTTCCCCAAGTAAATCCATTATTCATAATTTACATGATACTTTCCTGAAGGCAATAGACTTGAAAGCAATGTGTGTAATATAATGTGTCATTATTCCAGAACTCTGTAAATGTCCTTTTATAATTCTCCTTAGCAGTACAGTTTATGTGATGTGGAAACTATTTTCTGACACGTGTGCCTAAGCAGTGAGCTCTTTGTTAGATCCAATTAGAATTTCTCCCTTGATAGAGTGTGAGGCTCTAAACCAGTGCTATGCTTGGCCGTGGACAAAATTAATCCAGTCAGCTGGGACTCCCTGCATCAACCTTCTGCGATCTCATGGTATGGAACCACTGATATGTTCTTTTCACATTCAGCAAATCCAAGATTCAGTGCAGGAGGCAGCAGCCACACCACTTTTCTGGCGTAGCAAACGGCGTGTCAGCACATTTAAAAATTATTACATGAATATGAGCTACTGTACAATAACACTTTCCCCCACAGAATGGTGAAACTCCTCTCCCACTGGTGAAGAGGGTTTCTCATTTATCTTTTTTTGATTGTTTTTTTGGGAGTGTGATGAACGTGGTGCTTTGTTGGTGAAGATACTTAAATCGCATTTAAGAAAATGTGATGTATTTTATGTTTCTTCTGCACTGTAAATTGTGCAAAAAGGCCCAAACCCCAAACATTTTGTTGATTGCCAATTATTTTGTTGCTTCATCAAGTTTTTGGTTTAGCTAAGTGTTAAAAAGGATTGTTTGAGAAACTTAGCTTTATGTTGTGTGTTAAGCAAATCAGTTTCAGATGGAGTAAAATAACTTCAAGTGTCATGGATTGTTTTTTCCCCATGTAGTTCCTATACTAAAATCTGTGAATGGAGAGTTAGTTGCGGTTCATGGTTAGCTGAAGCAGGAGTGGTAAATGTGATTTAAATCTAATCCAAATTTATGGTTCTTCCTGAGAACTTGTACAAAGGCCAGAATCATTTTGACGCATAGAAATCTCTGTGAGCATCGAAATGTCTCAATAGCTTATTGTGACATCTAAATGCTTTCAAACTGAACCTTTGCTTTTGCTGATTAACTGTGCTCTTCAAGCATTCCAAAACCATGTTCTTCTGCGGCTGGAAGTGATGTGCTGCTCTTGGTGTTCTACTCAGCCTGACTCTTCTTGGTGTTCAGTGGCTTCTGCAGGTGCTAACCCAGGCTGGAGAGCCCTTTTTTACCTTGTTGATGCTTCAGACAGCTGCTGTGGAGTGAGATTGGGTCCAGTCCTGTACTTGTCATGTCTTTGGGTTGAAAAGTGTTTAATCTCAAACTGCTTTTGTTCCAAAATCAGTGTGTGTGTAGGAAAGCTGAGCCAAAGCTCATTCCCTTGGAAATAACCCATCATAGAGTTGTTCCTCTTTGCTTCTAGTAGGTCCCAGAAGGAGCCAAATGCTCTACATCGTTTGTAGGAAGCATGGCCCCTACCTTGAAGGGAACTCTAAAAAAGCCCCAAGTGCCACATACTAATTGTGTTGCAACATTTTATGAAATGCAGATAGACAGACACGTATTTAAATCATCTGGATAGCTAGGACAGTGTTGGATTCTTGAAATTTTTCTTTATGTATAAACAGTAGCAGATACTCTTCAGGTTTCTATTTTTTTTAAGTGAAGTAAGGATGGTACTATGTTAGAAAAAGGACATAACACATTTTAGTTATCTAGGTGTAAAGTACAGTTTATTGCAATTATTAGCTTAGTTTTAAGTGAGAATTTGAGGGCTAGCAAATCTTAAGTTAGCTCTGCAGCCACAGAGTGATACAACCTAATTGTATCCTGGATGTATTTTGCATTTATCTGGAGGAATTCAGCTGCAGAACAAGTTTTAGATTGCCCCGAAAAAAGTAGTCAGTAGATGACTAAGAGATTTACTGATATTAACAAATAGTCCTGAGTGTAACTGGTATATGCAGATTGGAAATCTGCAACTGATCAAGCAGATGATAATTTATGTATCATGGGTTGTGCCTTTTTGTACATAAATATTGATATTTCTTTCTCAAGATGAATTGAATTTCAGAGTTGTGGAAAACATGCCCCTTTTAATTTTAAAAAACCTTTATGGTAACTTATTCCTGTGAGATTATAAAAGATAGTTTCTTTTACTGTCAAATAAACAATGTATTTTTATATACCGTAAAGTATAAAAGCTCTTGAAAGCCATTATTCAAGTGTAAGTAATTTACGCAAAGCATTTTTTGTTAGACTTAAGTATTAATTTTTATGAATCCATCTTTTAGTATTATGCCACAGCAAGTGGAAACTCACCAAGGCTGAGGGCAACATAATTTTTAGCCCTCTATCTGTTCCTAAATAGAAACTGCTATGAATCTTTGGAATGAAGGCAAAGTGGCATGGGCTTCACTAAAGAATGTCATAATTATTCCTATTTTAAACAACCCTACCTGTTACAATTTTGTAGCTTGAAAGATCTGTTCATAAATTACACTGTGTTATTGGGAGAAATATTTTGTCAGCTTTTTATTTTTCTGTACTGGATTTCCCATTTGTGAAAAAAAAAATGACCTCCTGTCTAGATAATTGTCTGGTCACATGCTGCTGCCTTGCTTCAAATTGTTAATCTATTATTTTTTTTCTCAAGTCATGTTGTTCTCTTGACTCTCTTGCTTCATTCATGCCTCTGCCAAGCCCCAACAGTTGCACATCGTATAAAGCTTATTGTGCGTACTGGTTTGCATGGTGATATGGCCAGTTTGTTCACCCTCTGTAGAATAACTATGCCTGTAAACCCAGTTCTGATAAAACTTTTGTTTTAAACATTGTTAACAGCTTTGAAAAATCATCCACATTGGCCGCGTTACTACATAGGTAGGGTGACTCTTTGAATATAATAAATGAAATATTTTGGGAATTTTCTTAAAGGTGTGCTTAGGAGAGGGAAAAAGAGGAAGGCATACACTTCTTGGGAAGGAAGCTATAAACCACAATTCTTTGGGCATCATCTGCATAGTGTTGCACTGAAAGAATCTTTGTGCAAGCAAAAGAGCATAAGCCCCTCCTTTTGACAGACTTCTAGCAGGGGAGATGATGTTTCATGTGAACCTTTAACTGCATTCACAGTGTGCCTGACTCACTGTGTGGACCTCACTTCCAACAGTGGTAAGGTAGTTGAGGTACTGGCAACAGATCTCCTGAAAAAAGGACCTGCATCTAAGAGAAGGAACATGGAGTAATGAAATCAGTGTTCAAACCGGTCTGTTTGGGACTTATGGGAATACCCAGGATACAGGAATGGATGGAATTCCCCTCAAAAAGCATGTAAATTTACCGGTTGGTTACCACCACCTACTTCCCTTTTTCCTTTTTCTTGGAAAAAGCAGACACGCACTGGAAAAGTTAATGAGAAACCATTTGAAGGCTTTATTCTTCCAAAGAAGAAGGGAAGGATTAATAAGTTTTTCTGCTTTCTTTCACATTGATTTTGTTCATGTTTCGTGTTCAGGAAAGAGCACATTCCATAATATCTGCTTGAACCCTGGCTGAGAGTTAGCCTTCAACTTTCCACTCCTGGGCATGTATTTTTCCTTTAGTGTACAGTATTTACCTGCATGCCATAACCCAGCCCAAATCTGTTCAGGCATGATGTTGTTAGTGTTAGGCATCAGGCACCAATTTACCTGGACAGTAAATTTGCCAGTTTAGCTGTCCTGTAACACTGCTGCACGGAACCGCTGGCACTTGTCAGACACACTGTGCCTGAAGTATGATGGCTAAGGACTTTCCAGTTAAAGTCAGTTAGATGAGTGTAAGAGGGATCTTGCACACATCCTTGGCAGGACAGAACTTGGCAATCTTTGAAGTTTTCTGTTGGCTTTATTCTCTCTCTTCACATTTTGGGTTTTCTTGAAATCCTTTTTTTTTTTGAAAATTAAACCTTAGGGTCCCCCCCCCCCCCTTTCTTATTTGTTTTGACCCTCATGTTCTGTATTTTCTTTTGCTTTTATCTTGTTCATCCACTGACCATGTGTCCTTCCTTAGTAGATTATTCCTAATGCTTGTCTCATTTCACTCCTGAAGTTTGTTAGATGGATATGGAGCTATTAGAAACTTCAAGTATGGAAGCACTTTCTCCCACTTTGAGTATTGATCTGTAATTTCAGAAGTTTTTGTTTCTTTTTTTAACTGTAGACATTAGAGAGTTTAAAAAAAGAAGTCCAGTATACCTTATCAGAGATACAATATTTATGAGAACTGTATTTAAAGATGCCTCTAAAAATCTGTTGTTTAAATTGCTTTTCCTTTTGGGGCAACTGCAGAAGTACTTAATAAGCTGGTTTTGAACAAGAGCTGGGAGCAAGTAAAAGAATTGCAAGTATTTTCTTACTTGCCATTTGCTATGAAGAGCAGTGTGTTGGTTTTCCAAGTCTGCTTTCAGTTCTATTTAGTCGAAATAGGAGCCCAAGAAATTTTCTACTGAAAGGGAAATTTTCTGAGCAAATATAAAAAATTATTTACATCTTGCTTATCTATGTCAAGGACTGTTGTGCATATCCTAGCTTTTTAAAACATCAGTCATATCGAAAGCATCCCTAGAGCAGCTCAAGGCTGCACTTAAAGCCATGCCAGTATTTTTGAGGACTGCAAATGGAGCGTGTTTGGGAGAAGAAACCAAGGACACATTGGGTTGGTATCAGCTGTCATGAATAGTAAGAAATATTTGAGTAGCTTCCAAAAATGAGCAGCAGAGGAAAAACAGGCAGAACTATCTTGATTAAAACAGGTTGAGACATGTATCAAACTAGGATATTGAGTATATTGAGGCTGGAAAGAAGGTTTTTCACTTTCTGCTTGTTTAAGGGATGTGCTCCTGGCTTTGTGGTCCAGGCAGGTGTTATGGAGCCTGTTCATGGATTCTAAATGCACCCTGGCCCTGCTTTATGGACCACAGCTGTCCAAACCCAACCAACTGGGCCAGGTAGGGAGTGCTGGTGGAGACAGCATCAACCTCATGCTGACATAAGTCAAAGCTGCAGAGGGATTGCTCAGCACATGTGGAGGTCAGCCTGTCATCTTAAGAAGGGCCCAAATTTCACTTTAGGGGCCCAGTTTGAGCAATCCAACTTGGGTTTATAAGTTCTGTTATAGTTGTTTTTGTTTCTTTCCTGGTGAGGGGGAAGGTAGCTCAGTTTGGTTTGGTTTTCTTTTTAGTTCAAGGGTTTCTTGTGGCCAGATATTCTAGTGCTATCTTCCTTGCTTGAAGGAAGCAGCTTGCACCACAGGCAGACAAATCTGAGTCCTCTTTTGTAGGGGGGATGGCTTTTATTCCTGTTTGTTTCGTTCAGCTTGGTTATTTGTTGGGACCTAACAAAATTCAGCACCGGATTCCAGTCAAAAGACTCTAAGAATTGTGTGTCTGAATTCCATTGGAATTTTTAATATTTGGGTGTCTGGTATTTAGATTTTGGCTTTCGTATCCTGTTAATTTCAGTGGGGCTCAAATTTCCTGTAAGGAGAAATGTAAGCTCTTTGCAGATTTGCATGTCATCAGGGAGAAATGGTATCATTAAAATCCCAAATTTAGCAATAGGGAAACTTGTATCAACTGTCAGGTTCCTAGTCTGAGCAACCTGTTGTGGAAGGTCAAGTACAGCAAGCCATTTTTTTCTGGTGTCTTTTGTATTTTGGCACTTGTAGAGGGGTCATTCTCCCACCATTTGTTTTGCTGGGCTAGTTTTGCTGAGTAGTTTGTTGTTGTTGGTTGCTTGTTTTGGGGTGGGGGGGGTGTTTTCTTCTTTGAGAGAGGCTCCCCACTTTTCTAGCATCCTGGAAGTTCTCCCACTGGTTTGTAGTCAGTTTTCTGGAGTGGGAATGGCCAGACTTTCATGTGCTATTCCTGAAGTACAATGACATTTCTGCTTTCCTATCTCTGCTGGTAACATAACTCCTGATACTTTTTCAGATCATATTTGCCTTTGAGATGTCTGCATTATGTTGGGAGGTCATAGTTAATCTGTTAGCAATGAGTATGGTCAACAAGGTATTTTCCCTCCTTGAACTTTCCCAGTTGATGAATAGCTTAATTTCCTGGTGCTTCCATGCACTTAGCCTTCCATTTTGTGTTACAGGGCTTCATGCCTACATATCTCAAAGTTATCCATTAAATTCTGTGTGATATTCTAAATGGTCCTTCTGTGTGTTGATTGTATCTCGTGACTTTGCATTAGAAGCTGTTTTTAATAAGGTACTGTTGGTTTTGGTTTTTAATTTTTTTCCTTGCTAAGTTCACTGGTAAAAGTATTAAATAAGATGACTTTCTGAACAAATGTTTCTAGAGGTACACTAATAATCTCCACATGGTGCATGTCTTCCCTTTCTAAAGCTCTATAAGCTACTCGGTCTGTTTATACTGCTAATATGTACTTCAAGTCTCCCCTCTGAGTTCACTAAAGAGTTCCTTATGTCATGCTAGCATGGGCTTTGTTGAAGGCCAGATAAATGATGCCTTCAAGAGATGCTCACATTTTAGAAAAGAAGAAAGTTAGTCACACATTCTTCTCTCTCTTTTTTTTTTTTTTTTTTAATGCAGATGCATTTATTCCTGTTTGCTTCAATTTCTTCAACATTTTTTCCCCCTCTGAGTAATTGTGCTAAAGCCATGCATTCTTCTGGGATCAGAATAACTGGACTTTCTTTGCCCAGACTGCATTTTTTCTTTCTCATGTTATGGGTATTATATTTGCTATTTTCCAATCAGATGACACCACCCTCAGCATCAGAGACCTATTAAAATATTTCCTTTTACACCTCCTGCTTCATGGGCTGGTGTTTCCAGAGAGCTCTGGAATGTAAATTATCTAGTCCTAACTTCAGTATATTAAATTCTGTTGAATTTTTCTGTCACATTGGCTGTGTTTATTTACATGTCCATTAACAAATCTCAGAGAAGAAAATGTAATTTTTTTGCTTTATAAGTTTCTAAACTGAAACCACATATTTGGTAATTCACATTGTCCAGAAGTCTTGAAAGCAGCCTGGTAAACCTTTTTTAAAACTGCTTGTAGAATTCACTGGCCTGGTAATTTTATCCCATAAGCCATAAAAAGCACAAGCCAATTGACAGTCAAAGTAATGTACATTTCCCAGAAATTCAGAATTGTGGAGTGAAGAGCTATTTGGCACAAGAATGGCCATTTTCCTTCATGGCTTTCAACTAACTTTTGACTTTTGTTTAATCTGTCACTTTTTGACGTTCCTTTAGTCTAGGAGGGAGAAAATGGATGCCTTGAAATCTTGCATGTGGAATTTTTCCTTTCATGTGTCTGATGTTCCAGCCCATCAAAAATGTTACTGTCCTTCCAGTTTCCTTTCTACCCCTCACATATTGCATCTCCGTGCTTCTGTCTGTGTTTTGGTGTCATCTCCTTTATAATCTTTCCAGCTTCCTGCACAGTCTTCCAGTCCTTGTCTGACTTCCCAAGCTGCCTTTTTTGTGCTATTCCTCAGTATTTTAGAAGTAGCTGCTTTACATAGTCAGCCATCTGTGGTTTTAATTTCTTTCCTGAAAACCAGTCTTTTCCACAGGTAATCTGGTGGATACAATTGAAAAAAGCCCCTTCTACATTGTACCTACTCATTCTATTAAACAGTGTTTATTCTTTATCACTCAGGAACTGTGCCTGCCTGGAACACGTTTATTCTCATCTTTTCCTTTAGGACCTGTGAATTGGTGCAGTTTCTTCTTTTCATGGCTTTTTGGTGTTTTGGAGTTCCCGTTCAGTTTCTGGTAGTGTGTCATGTTACGTAGTGGGATCGGGAGTAGCAGAAAATGTGGAGTGTTATTGGCAAAGCAGCTGTCAAGCTATGGATGTGTAAGTATAGAGCTGTTATATACTGTTTTGTATGGAGAGAGATTTTGGGGTAAAAGGAGGAAATTGTGCATTAGACCTATCATTCAGGAGGTCCCTGCCAGTGCTGCTTTCCTATGAAAAGCCACGGTCAGCTATCGCCTTGTCCAGAAATGTCCTCTTCAGGGTTATTCAAACTACTGGCAGCATCGATTGGAGCACTTTCTAAGTGTCAGCAACCAGTTTATGGCTGGCTCTCTTTTATGGGCGGACACAATGTGATTTAACACGTCCTTTTCCATTGCAAGACCACCCAGGTGCAACACTGGGAGGGAGAGCATCGTGGTCCTTGAGCATGTTTTTATATGCTGTATTGATATGTATTGGCTGCGAGAGTATCTGGTTACACATTTGAGCACTCCCTAGCTGTTCCCTAATTGCTCCTGTTTTGCTCGTGGTTGTTAATGCGTAATCTTGCCTGCTGCACTGAACTCGTACGATTGGAGCTGCCGGGAGCGTGTGCTCGGCACTAAAGGTGCAGCTGGTCCAGCTGTGGCTGCTTCACCCTGCCACTGTGGGAGCTGCGGGCCCGCCAGAGTGCTGACCTGGAAAGTCAGTGGCCTCCATGGAGAGGCTGTGCAAAACACTCCAGCACAGGGCTGCTCCAGCACAGCTCCCCGTGGTGGGAGGGCACTGCAGAGACCCTCCAATTCCCTCCTCGGCTGGGCCAGTGCTGTTTCTAATAAGGTTCGGGGAAAAGGTTTAGCAGGTGTAGAATGGAGTTACAATGCTCTGCATTGACTTCAGGGCTGTCCTTTGTGTTAACAGCTGTTTTCTGGTCTTCTTGTCATACCCCCTTTTCCCCCCACAAAGCAAGCGTGCACTGGTTTAGAGAGCTCTTGTTGCTAATGGGAGGAAACTCTGTGAGTTTTAAGAAAGACTGAGAGCCGGGTCTTTGCCTCCTGTAAATGAGGAGCTCGTCATCTGACCTGGTATTGCTGCAACAAATCGGGCAGAAGTTACTGGGATGGGGCCAAACTCTTCTAGATGCACTCGTGCAGTCTGCTTGCAGTGTGGCAAATGGTGTAGTTACTGTATGCATGCTTTACATAAATGTATACTCTAAGTGTACCCACCATGCTGTGCATATGGGAAGGATAGTCTATGTGTGTGCTAGACATTTAGTTTAATGAGAAATTGTTGGGGAAAAAACATGCAAGAAGGAAAACCAGCTCAAGATAATTCACTGCAGCGCAGGGTTGTTGCAGGACAGCTCTTAAACTGGAAGAAATCTGGCTTGAGCCCTTGCAGAGACAGCTTTGGGGGTTTTGTCCACATGACAAAAGCTCAGGAGCTGCCAAAACTGTGAGTTCTGATTGGATTATAAAAGTCTGAATTTCCCCACCACCCCTCTCCCCTAGCAGGGTAGGTGGTTGCTGGGGGACTTTCAGAAGAAACTGGAATTTCACAGGGAGGCAAAATCTGTGTACGATGACAGGGTCTTTTGAGAAGTCATTCTGATCGGGTATATTTCTCCTCATATGGAGAGCTGATGTACCAACATGGAAACTGCCTTGCGGAGCTCTGTAGGAGCTGTGGCCCATACTCTTAAATCCCAAGCCTGTTGTGGATTGCCTGTATGGGTTTGCCATAACATGTTTTAGATTTACTGCCTTAGGCAAGGTACTTGCTCAGGGGGACTTCGGTTACTAAGCAGTTTTTAAAAGAAGAACTAGCAGCTTTTTTTTCTAATAAAGCAAAAGGGTTAAATTCTTCCTATAAGGTTGGAGATGTCATCATAAAAAAGAAACATTAGGACAATAAAATCTGTCCAAGGAGTGTACTTCAGGTTGTTTTTTTTCTAGAGGTGTCTTTAGGTTTGTAAGTGTTTGTAAGCCAGAGTAAACTTCAAACCAAAGACCTCATCTGCCAGGGTACTTCTGTGTAGTCCTCTGTTTCTCAAGATCTTCTGAGTTTTTGAGTTTATGTATTTGAGTGATGTATTGTCTTTCAATTCTTAAATTGCATCTCAAGATCCTTTTTGCTTCCATGCTCTGAATATGAGTGCTACCTGACTTGTTGTCCGTGAGATTGCTCTGCTCTACTTCAGACTACATACCCATGATGAGCACAAGTCTTGGATGTCACAATCTTTCCATTCCATTTGGTCTTTTTCTCGGGAAAACAATTTCATTGCAGTCGTAAAAGTACACTGTTCCATTTTATGGATACAAAGCACAGAAGCTTGCTTCTTTTATAGTGATTTTTAATTTCAGAAAGCATGCTTACAACATGAACCTTTTCATAGCAACATCATGGCTTATGTTTTCTCTATATTAAAAAACCAAATTATTTAAAAGCGTAGGTGCGGTTTCTGTGGAAAGCTCTATCCAGTGTGTTAAAATACTGATTCCTCAGCTACGTGGCTCAGTTTCTTTCTCTTCTTAGTTTGAAGGAAAGTGGTAACATAACATAAAAATTCTTGTTGTTCATAAAGGAAAGAACAGCATTTTTACTAGATATGGAAAATTCCAAGTGGAACACGTACAGAGGCAAAATACCATTTGGAGATTTGAGAAGACTTTTTATGATTCTGACTTTTCTGACGCAGAACACACGACAACCTCCCAAGTACTCTCTTTTCCTAGTGCATTAGGGTAACTCGGAGAAGTCATGCAAGTAGAGAAGCACAGATTATTTATTTGAATAACCTTCCATTCAATGCTTTCCTGAGACACTAGAAGACAGTACCATGCAGGGTTGAAAACTTTTTAGCTCTAACATACTTCATAGTTGCAGATGATTGTTTCTGAGTTACTGTTTGTGCTCAAGGGAGAAGCCAGTTCTTTTCCTTTCTCCATCTTTTGATAGCCTGGAGGCTCTTGTTCCAGGTGACTACCAGCGCTGGTTAGGGGCAGCAGCAGAATCAGCCAGCCTGTGCAGATATTCACTGCCTGATATGGGTAAGACAGACTGTGTGCAGTTCCCCTTAGAAGAAAGGTTACATCACAGGGATTGCTGAGGTGAGGCAAAGGGCTGAAAGGCTATATCAGATTTTTTTTCTTTTGTTGCTCCAGTTTTAATTTGTTAGCACACCTGCAGGTCTGGCATTTGTTTTCTTCTTTGCTTCTCCTCATTTTAATATGTATAAATGGCTCACTGGAGGCAGAACTAACTCTAGCTTTATTTCCAGCTGACTTAACCCCATGCTGTTGCTCCCCAGTGCCCAAATCCCTACACTAAGAAGCACACTCCATCCTTTTCTTTCTTTCTTCCTGGTAGGTAGTTCATGAGAGGGAATTGGTGAATGCTGGTCTTGGAAATCCCTACAGAAAATAAGAACTTAACACACGTCTCATTTCAAAATTATTTATAATGTTTGAATATAAGGGTAGATATAAAGAGGTTGTAAGAGAAACATAGTTTATCATTCCAGAGGGACAAAGGATGAAGAGCACAACATCTGGAAAGTTTGGTAATATGAATAAACCCAACTGGAAACAGATGGATAATGGGGAGCTCATCTCCTACTACAAATCTTCCTGTTTTAAGAAAATGCTAAATCGGTTTTTAGTACCTGGCAGTATTTTAAAGAGGACTTTCTGTATCTCAGAGGAAGTTGGTAATAAGGAAATAAAATTATTCTGCTCTCTGTGGGACCAGGATTTATTCACCCAGGTGAGCAAAAAGAGTGAAGCCAAATTTTTCAAATTCAGCTATTGAACCTCCAGTCTTTAGAGAAAACTAGTTGTTATACAGATGAAAAATACATAGAAAAAATACCATTTACATAACACAAAATCAGCTTTATCCTCTAGATATGCACGGCCCAGTTGTACAAATAATTCCTTCTATAATAACTTTAAAATAATAGTTGCTTTGATAATTAGTATTAGTATCCTACCTATTTAGTCATGAAATTATTAGATTAAAATCCTTGTTCTTCAGATTGACAACTGAAAATTAATACTAATGGCACCAGTGTAAATGTCAAATTAGTAATAACTTGCTGAGGACTGTTTTAAATCATGTGATGTGGTATCTGGAAGTTACAACCAAAAGGTGAACTAACAGCAACAGCTGAATTATCCTTTCACCTACCATAGAAGATGCTTTCTTATCCAGAAATACTAATTAATGTAGTTAAAAAAATTATGCCTTCAATTCATTTGCTTGATACTTAGTGTGCTTAATGCCTTGATATGTTCTCGAATGTATTATGAATATTTTCGCTGAGGTACATAACTTAAATTTCAATTTGTGACATTCACAAATGAAGGCGGGGCAAAATCAAGGTTTTAAAAAATTAGGTACGTATTTGTGTTTATTTACATGTGAGTAAGTTTCTCTGTGCATTTGCACAGTGGAAGGAAACAAAAATTAATTTATGAAGCGTGAGGAATTATCAGAAATGGAATACAGTGATTTTCTGTTCGTGGGACTGAAATTTTCTGTATGTACACATTGAGAAGTGGCCTAACCCAAACAAATTGTTCTCAAACACACTGAACACTTCTGACAGTCATATGTTTTTGTCTGTTGTAAACCACCTTCTTTGGTCCTATGTTTACTGCTTAATATCTATTTATTGCTATTTAATGTCAGTGCTGTCATCATTTGTTCAGTTCTTTTTCTTAAAAAACACGTTGTGTTCCTGCTGTGGCTCTGCTGCCTGTCCATGTCCATCAGTATGACTTTTTCATAGAGGAGTTTCACAAGTTTTATAAAAGATTGAAGGCTTAGATGGATGGGGTTTATATATCTGTACAGTGAGGTAACAGTGTAACTGGAAAGTGCTCAGTAAATCAAACCATACATATTTAAGTGTTTTGCAAAGGACATAATTACGGGAAATACTCTTACAGGTGAGCAGGTCTCTTCTGAAAAATGAAATCTAAGAAGATGACAGATGCTTGCTTTTACTGAATCCATAAAATCCTCTTATGAAATCTGGTTTTATAATTGCAGGTTGTACAGAAGAAATCTGGAAAACACACGTGTTTTAAGATTCTAAGTATCTTCCTAGTGATCAGTGCATTTAAGATAAGCAGAGGTGAGCAAATCTAGCAAGTTTCTGTTTCCCTTCTCAACGTGATGTGTTTTGGAAACACTAATACTTAACTAAGCTCTAGAGCCAAGAGACGCTCCCAGATTTGCATCAGGAGTGGCTACAGTACCTTGGGGTGCTGCAGGGAAATGTGATGCTGTGGCTGCAGGAGTTGGGGACAGAGCCCTAACTTGTGTAGAGGCTGGCTGCTGCTGGGATTGTTGTGACAAGAGCTGGAGATTTTCTTGCTTTCTTGGAATTGTGTTTTGATGAAGACCATTGATTTCCATCTTCTAGGAAAAAAAAATATTCCAAAGCACTAATAATCAGTGCAAGTGTTTAGTTTGCTCATCCCATCCTTTCTTTCCTGCCAGTGATGGGAATTGAAAGCTGTATGGCTGATTTCCATGTGGTTAATTTCTGCGTTTCATCTTGCACAAATAGGTTGAGCACTAGCCTGTGACAGTGGTGTTCTTGAGAAAGATAATTATGGGACATATTGGATAAGGGATTATAAACTGGTGCTAATTAACACTTGTCCTGCTAGGTAGGACCCTTGTATAGAACAGCTGAATTAGCTTGTGACTTATAGAGCATACCATGCCTCACTGTCAGCAGCACCGGGCATCTTCTGGAAATGAGCTGCCATCAGTTTTAACTCTGCGCTTCCACTGCAGCTGTAGCAACCCATGTCCAATAGCTGCTCTAGTGGGCAGTGACTGAGCCATGACAGACCATCTGTGACAAAAATAACAGGGAACTTAATTCCCCAACTGAAAGTGTACATCACATTTCTTCACAGAGTATATACAGTGTTGGTGTGGCTCTTTCCTAGGTTCCTGTCTTAGCCCCAAGTGTTGAAATGTTATTGTAAGCTGACGGCTCATTTTGGGTGAGACATTCCTTTGAACTTTCAAGGTGGGTAACCTGTTTCAGCAAAAGTAGGTGCTTGCTGAATCAGGGCCTTGGTTTCTTTCTACTCAGCAGTGTGGAGAGTTCATGAGTTGGTTTGCATTGGCACCTTTTCCTTAGTGATGTTTTAAGGTTGTAAACAACAGGTGCGTGCTGTCATACTTTCCTTCAACAAAAAGAAAAATTTGCATTTGACAATGAATGCATTCACATACTGTTTTTGTTTTGATTAATGTTTCTTTCTAATTGACTGTCATTTCCCCAGTTTTAAGTATCAGCATACTTCTGATATTCATATATATCAACTGAACACTATTTTTCTTATGCAAATCTTGTAGATGCCTTATGCTTTAAGAAAAAGTAGCACTCAATTTATCAAATCTTTGCCTGCTGAATAAGGTCCATTGCTAGAGATGCCTGAATCCACTCTGATTCCATATAAATGTCTTCATTTTTTTTTGCCATGTACCTTTCTCTTTAAAAATACATCTTATCTTTGGATGCATCAAGTGACTGATGTTTGAGACATGTTTGGAATGCTTGAATAATTTACATCATCTGCACTGACTTCAGCTCTTGCTCTGCAAACTTTCAGTATGACTCAGGAGTTCCTCTTGCACTGACAGAGAGGAAGAAACAAGCAGTGAATGCTTGCAATGGACTTACCAGTGTTGAGTAGCAGTAATGTGGTTCTGTGTAAATGGAGCAACTCATTGGTACTGGAATAGAAAGACGAAGGGGAAATCTTGAGCCCACCATGGGCAAATATGACGTTTCAAGTTAAGCTGCTTCTGGTGTTCCTACTGTAAACCAATGGAACTTTACTCTTGCCAGCAAGCAAAATGTTGAAGCCCTGCTCTTCCACCAATTTTACCATCAAAATGAAAGTATTATTAATGCAGACAGTTGATTCCAATTTCCAGTCTAGGGGGTCACTAAGATCATTGAATCAGAGTAGTTTGGGTTGGAAGGAACATTAAAAGACCATTGAGTTCCAACCCCCCTGCCACTGACAGTGACACCTTCCACTAGACCTGGTTGCTCAGAGCCCCATCCAGCCTGGCCTAAAACACTTTCAGGGTGGGGCATCCACAGCTTCTCTGGGCAGCCTGTGCCAGGGATTGATATTGAGCAAGGAAGAAGGAGGGGATATGGACTGAGAAAACAGACCTGTGTTAGGGACAGGATCCTATGCTGTGTTGGGATTGCACTGTACATAAATAGCTTTTTGGCAAAAGAGAAGTAGGACAAGAAGACCTGAATGCCAAATGTTAACAAAAAGATCAGTATCTCATACAGAGTAGGAGCTGTGTGAGAACGCTCAGACCTTGTGAAAAGATTGCCCCATAGTGCTGGAAGGTCAGAGAGACACCTTGGAGTTATCTGCTGTTTCCTCACACTGGAACTGGAGAAACATTTTGGCATTTCCATTCCCTCTTCATCCCCTAGATGTCATCAATACAAACTGAATTAAGTGAGGAACAACCAGAAAATTAGGTTTAGTGGCAAAGAGGTACCTTACTGAATACACAGTTTATGCTTTACTTTGTAGAAGATAACTGGGGAATCCTTTCATGGTGCTCTCTGATCTTGCCATATGTCTGGATGTTGGACGGTTGAAACATTTAGGAAGTGTGTCCAAACATAAAACATATACTGGGCTTTGTTCTGTTGCCTGTACTTTGGCACTTGCCACCTTTGGCAGATACCTGTACTAATCCATTAGCTGTCTGTGTTGGTGAGTGAGATGTTAATACACGTCTGAAGAAAAATTGCCAAGGAAAGGAAAACATAGGAGGAACTCTAAAAATATGTCAAAACCAGTTAGGGTGGTTTTGGGGTTTTATAGTAAAACTTTGGAATGTTTTTAAAAATAAATAATGGAAAAACATGTAAACCAAAATTCTTTCTCAGTATATAATATGGTCATTTTGCTTTGTATTTAAGTTCCAGCTTGACGCTATAGTAGCTATTTATTATCTTTTGAATCTCTCCTTTTCATGTTTTTATACAATCTTTTTATATGAAGTACTACAGCAATTTCATAGGTTTTTGCATCTGAAAGAGGCTGGTCACAGGAGCATTGCTGTTTAGCTTGGGGTATTTTGGTTTGTCTCTTTTTTTTCCCCCTTGGCTGCATAGATGACTTGTTTTTTAATATTGGGCAAAGCCATTGCAATGAATATATATGAGGTTAAATTCATGCTTCATGAACAGCCTTAATTCTAGTATTTACTAATTTGAGAACTTAGAGCATTTTTAACACTAATATTCCGTTCATGAGCCTTTCAGGTTGAATTTTTTTTGTAATTTTAAACTAAATCCTGGGAACTTGCTTGCCAGGTTCCATTAATTGTACCTCTTGAAATAAGTAGAGAAGATGATGTTTTCCACAACACAGACTTTGAATTGGTGCTTACAGACTTCATTATGAACACCTCACATTGATGCTTTTATGTCCAAAAATCAAGAGACCATAGCTGAGTAGAATCAGAGCCTTCTTTATTATGGCAAATAGCCTTTTATTTTTGTGCTTTATAAATTGCCAATAGCAAATGAATACATACTGCATATACTGTTTCAAATTAATATATGCTGTATATAGCACTTATGCATATTTAATAGGAAGAAGGAGATTAATGGGCTCTGTAGATAAAAGTTGCAAGATCCTCTTGAAGTGTTTTATCTATTTAACTTGAATTCCTGCCTGTTTTGAGTGCTCACCTCTTGTCATCCTTTTTCCACTGCATGCCTGGTTATTTAAATTTATAGAGTTGTTTGGTTTGTTTTGGTTTTTTGTTTTGTTGGTTTTTTGTTGGGTGGTTTTTGGGGTTTATTTTTGGTTGTTGCAGTTGTTTGGTATATTTGTTTGATTTGATTTGTTTTGTTTTTCTTCCCTAAGAGCAGTTTAGATAAACAGGTACATCATGGCATGCACAGTTTGTGGACTCCCTTTCCATCTTTGGAAATCAGTTTCTCTTCCAAAAGCAAAAAAGCAAACTGGAGGTTTGTGGTTTTTGAAAACCATATTTTACCATTAAACAAACAGGGCTGCCCTTGAAGCCTGTGCCATTGCAGTGATCCCCTACAGAACACAGAGCAATTGACAACTGTGACTGTGCTTTTGTAATTCTTCCTTTGAGTGAACTGGAAGAGGGGGCTCATAAATCAGTTTTAACCATTTATAATGGCTGCATAGTAAGGCTTTATGCAGCTTTGCATAAAACTGAGTATTAATAATGATTAAAAATGTTATTGTTATAATTGGACTCAGCAGTTTATTTGGGAAAAATAATGCTTTGTGTTGTAGGTTTCCCAGTTTTACCCACAGGCTAAGTCTTGTATATATAATTATGTTTTAGGAGACATTTTAAGTGCTAGTTGAACCTTTAACCTGCGTTTCCTCTGGAATAATTACAGGATGTGAAAATGGCCAAATGAAATGCTTACTCATAGAGATTAATAGAATTATTTAAGCTACTGTTACCTTATGCTTGATTTATATTGTATGTGTAGGTCGAAACAGGCTGTAATGGCATGTGGGTGTTTTCCTATCTTTTTATACTTGCTAAAGTTTTGCCTTATGTTTATTACTTGCTATGTTATGTGAACTGCTTAAAAAGGCATTTTAGACCACTGGCAGGTAGTTGAATTTCAAAGGCTGGCTCTATTTAAAACAAAACAGTAGTGTTTGAACTTCTATCAATTTTTTTTTTCTGAAAATAACAGTAATAGAATTGATTCCATCACCTTCCAAGGAAACACGTTGGAAAAGAAACCTCTGTGGATTAGTACTCCAGACATCAAATATATTTTGCAGACGTTTGAAACCAAGCCTGAGTCAGCTATAATGGAAGCAGGGAAAAATAAGAAAAATCATTTGTCTGTCTGCATTGCCAAAATTGCAGGAAAAGGTGAAAATAAAAAGTCTGCAAACATGAGGAGTGGAATAGCAAAAGTAGAGCATTTAATCTTATTTAAAGATTCAAGATTGGTGGTAATTCTAATATATTTCAAGTAAAACATTCAGTTAAAAGTGGTTTGCCTTTTAGAATTTCATCTGGTGTGTTTCTTTAAAAAGAAAGTGAAGCATTGGCTTTGAGGCAACTTGGAGGAAAGTGTTGAACAGTTACCATCTTAATTTTAAGCAGCTAAGTCTTTAACAGAAAACTTAAATTTAGAATTAGAGAAGAGCCTGAAGTCAGCTTATTTTATATTATTAGATAATACGGTGGGAGTTACCAGACAGGTTTATGCCAGCCTTCACTGGTGTTGAAGGACTTTTTGTTGGGCTCCTTTCAGTTAATGCTTTGCAGCCCCCCATCCTGCAGCCTTTACCAGTTAAAACATTTGGGGTTTTCACCCAGGTGAGGAGCAATTTGCAAAGGTGCTGCCAAGGAGCAGGAGCTCACCATGGCTCATTTAAAAATCTCAGCAGGTGCCAGCTTAATATATTCATTATTGGTTTTTCTGTTGTTCAGAAGAAAGAGAACAATTATCTCTCCATTTTAAGGCGGATAATGATACTCATCTGTGAAGCTCCTGGGAAGGCTTAGGGGCAGCGAACTTGAAACCTTTAAAAAATCCGAGCCACAAGCAGAGGAAACCTTTCTTGTGGAAAGTTTTTAGTCAGCAAATTCATTTTGAATCAAAGCGCATTCGAGTGAACCCTTTTCACCACTCACCTAAGGTATCTTTAGCAGCTATTTCACTGCTTTAAAATCCTGTTTTAACTTGGTTTAGAGTTAATGTTTGTTGCAGTGGTTACAGCAGGCAGTGAAAATGAAATTTATTGTTTTTAAGGTCAGTGAAGTATAAATGCAAAAGAGGTTAAAAATCAACTATTAAATCAAGATTTCCTTTTTTCACATTCTATTTATACTTACCTCTCTTTGATGACTTCCCTTTAAAGTATTATGCTAATGTAGGAAATTCAAGATTTTCCTTATATATGTTTCTGTATCATCTTGGGTTACAGGATTTCTTGTCTCTTTCCTGAAAAACATACTCAGTAAGTCCACTTAGCGTGTATGAAAGATGAGCATCCTCTCTGCATACAGACAAGTTATTTCTTTATTGTAATGATTCTGTTATTACCTATACCAAATTTCTTTTAAGGAAGAAATCTGTATTTTGCCCCTTGTTTAGAATGGATATATAATGGAGGAATTACAGTATTTCATCAGAGATGCAAGCAGAAATCCTGGAAAAGGGTTGCTAAGCATGGAATCTGAATGCAGATGTTCTGTGATAAGTGTGGGTTATTTTGCTGAAGGGTGCATGTGCATGCATCAAGAAACACTGTGATGGCATGAAGGGAGTTTATGGGCACAGCTGTGTGTGTTGAGGCGTGGCCCTTCAGCTGGAAAATTATATACTAGGATATCTTCGCTTTTATCTTTGTGTCATAATGTCTTTTGTTACTGAAGTAATCTCTAAGGAACTTTGAGAAACACAGAGGCTGTGGTTAATGGGAAATCAACTTAGCAAATCATTAACATCAACAAATGAAATAGTAAGAGAAGCTAGAAACTGGAATATTGAACTATTGACTGTTCTGTGTGTTTAACAAAGGACATTAAAATACCATGTTTAAAATAGTTGACTAAAACTTCAGAAGCATCACATTAGCATAGGCTTTACTACAAATACACTATTTATATTGAAATGAGGAGAAAGGACTCACAAATCCTTGAATGTACAGTTATCAAATGCTGGTCAGAGAGCTTCCAGCATTTATTGGAATGTCAGTCCCTTTTGAAATGTTTTTATACTACAACCATATTTTCTAAGATGATGGAATGACTAAATATTAGCCACTTGTTGTGCTTTTGGGGATCATGAATTTCTGGAAAATATTCCTCTGCTGTCAAAGAAATGAAGTTCTGTTCTGGGGAATTCATCTGGAAAGAGCATTTCTTCGGGGGCAATGGGGACCATCTGTGGAATTCCAACTACGTGAAAACCTGGAGCAGAGATGGGCAAAAATACACCAGGATGCAGGCAGTTCTGAGGAGGTCACTGTGGTAACCTTGTTTAGAGGAAAGGTCTGCACACATGGGCTGGCCTTCTGACCCTTAATAATTCCAGAGCAGTGTTGCACATTCTTCATGCCTATGCAACATTTCTGTGGCATAAGGCTTCTAATCATTCCCAGTCTTCATATAATTTTCAAATGCATCTTTACATGTATGCAATATATACACACAGAAACCCCGTGATTGTTATTTAGTATCTTGCCTATGTAGTTTAAAATCATTCAACTCCAAAGTAAACAAAAGCAAAAGGAAACATGCTCCAAGATTCAAGTTGCTTTTCGACTGCAGCAAATTGGTAATTTGCTTTGTGCTGTAGTGAGGTGCATTTTTCTGTTTGAACCATTTGATTCACAAATAACTTTGTACTCTAGTCTTTTATTGCTGTTGTGGGATTTCATCAAGCAAACAGTGTTTGTTTACAAGTGTGTGTTCGTTTGGTTTGGGCCATCTAGTTTGAAATTCCATTATATGCCCAAGTTGCAATGGGAAGCCCACCCCCTCCCACCCCACCACTTTTTTTTTTCCTTCCCTTCAAGGCAATGAATTTTGTCCAGAAATGGAGAAGATCTGGCTGTCATTTCTCTTATAGCTTATGTAGCAATGTGGTTGTGCCCTTTCAGAAAGGGTGTCTACTGCGTCCCCCTCCCTCCACCCCCCCGATTCACCGTGTTTTATTTACTGTATGTGGTAGTCTTTTTAACAGAAAATGCAGAGATTTGTATGAAGTCTGAAAATAGGATAGAAAGGTTCATGTTCCTTGTTTAAAAGTCATAGCGCATCATGTTGTAAATAAGGATTTAGAATTTACTCTGATTTTTATGCTGATATTTTGGGTTTCTTGTTTTTCCCTGCCTCAGCCTGTAATGGAGTGTAATTCTCACTTCTCTGGGTGTTTTTCACTATCTGTTTACCTTGTTAGCCTTGTATAAAAAGGGGCAAGAAACATTGAAGTTTTGTAACTCTTTTTGGTAGCCTTGTCCCATTATAGTTATTTTTTTTTTGCATTGGCATATGTATGGATAATTTTAACATATTTCACTCTTTTTGTAATCCTATTGCTTCAATGGGAGGTTTCAAATTTACAGAGAACACAGCCAGAATTGAATGCTGAATTGGATAAATATTTTTCTGTTTTAATAGGCATCCTATGGTTGTGGCCTACTGTATCAACACTGATTTAGGGATTAATCTGTGAAGATGGGTTCATTAGGACACCATCTCTCTGTTTCTCATGGATGACACGTTATGATGCAGTTCAGTAAGGAGAATGGGATTGGGTTTATAGTTCCTCTTTGGTCCACTGTCATGGGGATCCTGCTTGCACAGCTATGGGAAGTGGGAAGCATGAGGCCCTCGGTGTCTCTGGGAGGACCTGCAGGCTGTTTGTTCTTAGCCAGGTACTTGAATTGATGAGCAATCACTCTTGCATAAGCACCCACTGCAGAAGAGTGCAGCTGACTAATGGGCACCTGCTGTTCCTCGGCCTGTCCTTCTTCAGACCTGATTTTGTGTACTTCGGCTTTGTAAGTCCCCTCTGGGGACGTTATTGAGTTGGCATCAAGTATGTCGAATGCCCTTCAAATATACATATGTGCATTTGTCATCAACATCCTGTAGTTTTGTGTTCTGTCTCCTCCGGCATGCTTCAGGTAGGTGTTGGTACAAATTTCAGGGAGCACATCCCGCTCTCCTTTACAGCCTGTAGCCCAGGGCTCCTTTCATCTCTAGTGATAGTCCCCATCAGGTCCATGTGGAAAATGTAGCTACACAGGCCTAGTGTTTTACCAATAGGGCCAACTAGTTCGTGTGCAGAGATCAAAATAGATCTTTGGACCCCATCTAGGCTTGAGGCTGGAACTGAATTTCCAGTTGCTAAGTGTTGGTGGAAGCTACAGTTATTTTCTTAATCTTAGACCTTTGAAATGTGTTTTCTGATTCTTCCTTTAAATTCGTGTGCCTCAAAACAATACTGGTAGTTACTTTAAAGCACATACGTAGATGACTCATAATGTCAACACACATGATTTTTGTAGTGCCTTTTCTCCTCTACTTTGGAGTTAAAAACAGCACTAGAATGTTTCAAGTATTAATTTCATGACTGGCTAGGATACAGTATTCTAATATTGACAAGTCCGATAAGTCTCAATAGAGCCATGTAAACTTAGGGCATATTTATACTGTCACATTTTGTTTGTACTCAGACTTTGTTCAAAATCTTTAAACATTGACTTAGATTTAAGCAATTACATATGTTTAATTTCCATTTTTCCATTGAAGTAACTGGTAACGAGTACAGTGTTACTGCATTTCTGCTGATACAGAGGCATTAAAATCCTCTGAAGTCAAGTGGATTATCAATTATATATTGAAGCTGCTCCTCAGACTTTTAAATATCAAGGCTTTTTGCATTTGAAAAACAAAGAGAAGCAAAAACCCTGAACAAACCAACCGCTCTCCCCAAAACCTCAAAAACCCCAAACAGACTCTATTACAGTATCAAGCAATGTTGCTCCTTGTCTTGGTTGTTTAGGATTGTGCTATAGCTCATTAATCCTGGGATAACTCTGACCTGGTTGCATGAATTATGAATTAAACTTTACTCCTTGAGCATCTGATCTGTGGTACTTGTGTGCCATGGAAACGGTGACAGCAAATACAGAAGCCAAATTCCTCATGTTCCTTATCTTTGTAGTGCCTTTGCAGGGACTTTTCTGACTGTTGGAGCAGAGCTTACTCTTTTCGTACTAAGAAAATATTTGAACATATTATTTCAGAAGTCAGCCTGAAGTGTCTTTTTTGTTTGATTTCAGTTGAAAACACGTAGATCGTGTTTCATACTCTCTGTTTAGATAGGTGCTTGTCATTCTAACAATGAGCAAAGAAGGCTCAATGTGTGAATGCCTGAATGGCACGGAGCCATAGAGAGGAGCGGATGTTATGGAGGGATGTGGGAAAGCATCAGCAAGACAAGGGCTTAGTTGCACAGATGACCTGTGGTGTTTCTAATGCCTGCATCTTGGAGAATCTCTCAGATGGCACTAATTTTCAGCACAATAAGCGCAGAAAATAGGAAGCAATGAGAAACGCATCGAAATAGGTGAGCATTCAGTGGATAGCATAACTTTATTCTGTAACAAAGTTGTAAGAAAGGGCCTTGTGTTTTTCCTGACAATTTAAACGCTGGCAGCCATAGGAAAGATAGAAAACCTATGGAAAAGAGTTTATCCATATCTGTGAATTATGGTTAAGGGGTGGATTGTCAGCATCTTATCGCTCTGTGCTGCAGTTTCCTTTAGTGTTTGACTGTGTGAGGAGTGGAATATAAAACTTCAAAATTGTCACTGATTAGAGTGGTCACTGATTACGCTTTCCTGCTAGAATCATGTCCTTCCAAGATTTAGCTCTTCACAGATGAATCTTCTGGGGATTTTTTGCTGTTTGTTTGGGGGTTTTGTTTGTTTGGGTTTTTTGATTTTTGTTTTGTGGGGTTTTTTTAATTTTTTTTTTTTTATTAAGAGCCTCTGCTTGTCTCACCAATATGCCGCTAGAAATCTGTAAACTTCAAATTGCTCCAGTCTTAGTAAAAGTGGTGTCTTCGTAAAAGCGGTGATCCTGTCCTATGAAGTCATGTAGTCTATTAGGAGTGGAGGAATCGATTTATATTCAGATCAAGTTTTTTTTTGTTTACTTGTAATAAGATTGATGTGCCTACTCACTATTTTGTCTATCCTGTAGTTGTAATTTTCTTTAATAAAACCGGTAGGTAGAGACAACTGCAAATGCACTGAATTGATTTCTTTCTGTCGTAATGTTGGGTAATTTGAGAACTGGAGCCAACTGATATACAGCAGAATTATCTGGGTTTCTACAATCAAACCATATATTTCTATATGTTATATTCACACATTTCAAAAAGATACTCATGAAGTTTTCTGTGCATGTGGGGTTTTTTTTGTTTGGTTATTTTTTGTGTGTCTTGTGGAGGCGGCTTCAAATGAAATCTTGTATTCCTCATGCTGTAACACTTTTCTGTAATCTCCCTTAGAAACTTTCTAATGGCACCTATTAATTTTCTCCATAGATTTTAAATACTATTGATGCCAAGTAATGTATTTAATTAGCCCCAAACTTTCTGTGTAATCATTCCAATCTGTGCTTCTCTCTCAGCTTTTGCCTGTAAGGCTGACAAATGGCAGGAGGGGGAAAGGGCACTTTCCTGTCAGTGGCTGTGGAGCCTTTGGTCCTTGGGTTGTCAGAGCAGTTGCTCCTTCTGAAAGACCTGTGAAAGAACAATGAAAATACTATTTAGCTTCATTTAAGAAGTCAAAACAAATATTATTTGTAGGAAAAAGCTTCCTTATCTTATGAAACAGGACATTTTTATGGTTCCTTTAGTGTTTCCCATCATTTCATTGTAATAATATCAGCTTATTTGTGAAATCCTGGATTGTATCGGTCAGAGTGAAGTTTACCCTTCTGTGTCTATTCTTGCAGGGTCAAGAGGAAAGATAAATTAGCTCAAAATTATACAAGTGTTTTATGTTCAGGTTAGGGTAAATGCTAACTGAATCATCTTCACGTTTTTGCAAGCACTGATATCCTTGGCTCTTGTATTGGTTATACACCAGTTCTGAGGTCAGGCACATGGATGTCAAATTGCAGCTGTATTGGTCTGGTGAAGAACCATGTAAACTGTACAGCCTAATTTTTTAGGTTTTTTTTTTTTTGTTTGTTTGTTTGTTTTACTCATTCTGGTCTTTTCTTTCTTTGTGAGAATAAAATGAAGGAAGGTCTTTCTATTTTTAACCCAGCCCATAGAGGTAACATTTGGTCAAATGCCAGCTGAACCATTTGTTTGCAACGCAATTCTTTTAGATCACAGTTAGAAAAAATTACGTCAGTTAAGCAGAAGAGTGAGAAGCATTCTCAAATAGGACAACATGCTTTTTGGAAGCTGGCGGCTCACATGGAGTATTAAAGTAGGATCTTTAACCATAGAGAGATCAGTCCTGTTGGTCTGTAGTGAAATACATAATCATTTGTGTACTTAACATTAGTTGAGCATGGGAAAATTTTTCTTTTAAGGACTCCTTTAAAAATAAGACAGAATCATAGGCCTGAAGGCAATAAAAGGAAATTGTTTCAAGCAGGAGAGGCTGTGCTGTGGTTATTGGGGACATTCACCTGTAGGGTTTACCTACTTGAAACCAATCCCTGGTGTCTGCATGATGGAGTTGAGAAAAAGAGCAAAAAGATCTAGGAAAATGGTTCCAGAGATTTTAGAAAACAGGAAAATCATGTGAAAATATCACTATGATGTTTCTGCCTGTTGCTGAGCATGGCAAAATTGAGGAGGATATTATTGTCCCTTTGTGGGAACAGAAGGGAAGAAGCTGTCATTCTTTACTGCCAATCACCCTGTTTAAGCTCCTTCAGAAAAAGATTGTAGAAATGTAACTGCTTGCATAAATTGTAAGCTGCCAATAAGGTCCTCATCCCTCTTTTAACTGTGTATGAGGACACAGTCAAGCAGATATTAATGACTTCAGATTGGACATGAGGAAAAGGCTCTTCACTGCCAGGGCTGTCAGTCCCTGGCACAGGCTGGATGAAAGGAGAATACTGTGGCAGCTCTAGAGCTGTGTGAATGTTCAGAAGAGGCCAGGAGAGTTTGCTCAGGGAGGTTTAGTAACTTGGGAAAGTTTTTGATGCTGGTGAAAATTGCTCTGTTAAATATGTGCTGTTAAAATAATTTGGTGATGAAATACTGATACAGAGTGGATTGAAAAATACATTGTTAAAGCAAACCTTTTCTACCTGTAACTGTGTAAACACAATTTAACAGAGTATTTCAGAACAGATATGACCTTAGGTGCACTAATTGATGCATGTGACAAAGCAGTATCCCTAATTTTTGTACCCTTTGAAAACATTCAGCAATGCGAAGGAAGCTTTCCAAATCCCTCCAGTGAATCTTACCGAGTAAAGGCAGTAATTTTTTTTTGGAGTTTGAAAATATGTTGTATATTACAGATGCATGCGAGCTTCCAAGGTATCAAGGTTAGGGGTATTTTTGGGGTCACAGGCTCACCATTAGCAGCTGGTCTCTGTTAATTAGAAGCTAAACCAAATGAACACAACACACTTCACGAGGTTTTTAAATACATGACTGTTCATGGAATAAAAACAAAATTCGTGGAGATTTTCTTTTATCTCAGAAAAAGGGAAATGGTAGTGTATACTGTGAAATAACGATGTCATTATGAGCTAGTTCCATATTTAAAATATAACATCTGATTAGTGCCTCTTAATTACCTGGGTATTTTCTTTAATAACAAACAACATGAATTTTTCCTTTCAAACATCAGGTGATTAACACTGTAGCATGATAAACCTGATGTAGGAACAAGGACAGCTACTTGAATCAGCCCATTATCAGCAAATCAGTTTTATTTATGCCCTTGTAAAATTTCTAGGTATTCTTGCACTGTGAAGGAAATGATAAGTATTTGGCCACTGTTTGGGAGAGGAATGAGCTTGAACCATTATGTAACTCTTGAATTGGTGTTGATATATGTAAAACTACTTCAGATAAGATAAGCAGTGACATTCATGATTTGACTCGATGAGCTTAAAGGTCTTTTGCCAACCTAAATGATTCTATGATTGCAAAGATTTTGGGAAGCTGTCTAAATGAGTAATTTCTGCTCCACATTCTAGCGTAGTAATTGAGCAGTTAATTAACGAGCAAATACAATGAGGCTCTGGTCCTCCTTTTCTCCTTCCCTCTGTGCTCTTGTACCTTTTGTTCAACACATAAAACTTCTTTTCCTTGCAACACAAGCTTTGAACATGCTCATTCTCCAGCAGCCTTCATCATCATCATCCTTCTTCAGCTGTTCTATCTTCTTTTTCTCTTTTGCTTCTAGCCTCTATGATTAATTTTCCAGCCTTGTCTTCAGTCCTCCGCAGCTGACTGAAGCTGCACTTGCTGAGGACTTCAGTAATGCTTTTATGGTTATGCTGCAGAATAAATGAATCTCAGTTTCTCTACTGCTTATGAGACTCTTGCTGTTACCCTAAGACTTCTAACTTCTGTTGTCGTAAAAATCCCATCCTGCTTCCATGAAAGGGCTTGAGTTTGTGCATTTGTTACAACAAGGAGGAGTGATGATCCTTATTTTAGAAGATATGTAAATTATTAGGGGATCCAGAATTATTTTTAGTCATGTGTATCATGTAATCTCATTCTTCTGGGGCCTCTGTTAAGATGAAAAGGAAAACTGCAGTCAAAGATTGTGTAGTGGGTTGCAATATTGCCATTTTTTATTGGAAGTGTATCTAATATATAAAAACGTAATTTTCCTTGTAAACCAGTATTGTTGAATATTTTGCCATCAGTGGGCTGCAGTTCATAAGAGCATTTGGGTGTTACTTCTTAAAACAAGGTAGTAAATATATAACTACTTATGTGCCATCAGTGGGCGTTTTTCCAGATAGCATCCTTTTTTTGCCTGAATATCATACAAGAATTGGAAAGTCTGCATTATTTTGTAATGATTTAAACCTTTTTTCAGAATATCATTAATCAGTAAAAAATATGTTCTTTTCCTGCAGGGTGGAGTTCGTTTCTTTTGTTCCTGAGAGCTGAATAGGAGAAAGGGACATTTCAGCTTTTCTTGATAAAGGTAAGACAGCATCTGTTGATAAGGATAAGACACTGTTCATTATTATGAGCTCATAGAAAGTTTGTCGATGGAGGGTTTGTTTATTTTGGGCTATTTTTCTCAACTTTTTGTGCTTTGTAGTAAGTGCAATATGTGATAATGTAACTTGTATTGGGAATGGAATGTGTAACTCTACCACAGGTATCAGTAAAGGCTCTGAAGATAAGCAGGTACCTGTAGATCAGCATGACAAAGTGGATAGCAATTTGTTCTACTGCTGGTACTTGTGATATTTTATGTGTACCACTGAACTGGCCTGCATAAATTCACTCCATCATGCTTCCACAACCTCAGCAAGGGCTTTTAAAACTGGTAGTTTTCTCCATGCCAGCTGTCAAAGAAATGTATAGGCTTGCCTGCTGTTACCTTCACTGCTCTGTAATTGTCATGTGAGAGTGCAGAGGTTGATGTGAGGAGAGAAGGACCTTGAGATCTATTTTAATTGAGATAACACCTTCAAAATTAAGCAGCAAATAATTATCATGCTTGTCAGAAGTATGAGACAGAGAAGGGGATGAAACTCTGGAAGTCTTCTTAGGGATATGTCATCCTCAATGACTCTTCCTTCATGTTGTGCTAAAAGGTCTGACTTCTTATAGATTTGTGTGCCGACTTAAATCCTGCAAGAAACATTTAGAAGTAAAGCATGCAGCTGAGTGTTGAACTCTTAATTACAGTTTTTGATGCAGAAATCTACATAGGACTGTCTTTTCTTATTTCTATTTGGCGAATTTTGAAAAGTGGGGGTGGGTTTGATGTGACAACTGCTAGTTTTGGAGTTGGTCTGGTTTAGCAGTGTCCACATGTGCAGCAGATTGGCTATCCATGTGACCTTCATGCAGTGCAGGTAGAGAGCATAAGTGTGGTTCAATTTCTGTTCAAAGGAGCTGGAATTTATACATGGTCATTTCTATTTTGTCCTGTGACAAAGGCTGCGGTCTCTCATTGAAGGTGGTATTGTGTTTTAACCAAGCCAATCACTGCCTGTTTGGTGACTGCATCTGCAGATCCACTTTTGACTTGTTCAGTAATGCACTTAAAAGGATGGTAGAATGAAGGTTCCAGTTGTATGCTGATGTTTAGACTATCAGGAACAGCACAGCTTAAGTCTACTTCTTGAAAGTTGAATAGTTTGGAAAAGAGGAAAAGAACTCTAACAAAGGTGAAGAGAAATCGGACGATTGACCAAAAATCAGTTTTGTGTATTTGTGCTGATGTAGCTGATTTTGAGGTTTTCTCTGTAAGCATTATACAACTTTATTGATCAGTTGTTTAAAGCAGCGCTATCATGCCACTATGTATGGATGCAGTTTTTATGAATATACAAGTGCTTACTGTACTATATATAGTCCACTGCTTAAGGGGATGAGAAAGCTATAATCACCTTCATATCCTTATGATTGTATGGATATATAGACATTAGGAGTTACATTACCTTCTGCTTAGGAAGACACAGTTAAAATATTTTTGGTATGGAACTATTCTTTCAAAATCTTTAGTTTTGGAATTTAGGCTCTAGCTTTAATCTCTTATCCACTGATAAGAGGACAGAAAAATGCCTTTGAGTTCTGTGGAATCCTTCTAATAATCCTCGTGCTCCTGTCCTTCTTCCCCCTTGTGACTTGTGAAGCCATTGCCCATCATTTCAAATGCTCACATTTTGTGATTTTTCAATTTACTCAGCATGTTTAATCTCAAAGGTTAAACTTGTTGGAAGAATTCTCAATCAATCATGAAAAGAGAAAAAAAATTTCCTGCTGAAGTGATACATTTATTGAAGGACTTGTAGACTCCTAGTGAAAGAATGTGTTAGATTGCTAAAGATGCAGGGTGAAAAATTGCTGCGCTAACATACATGAAAATGTATTAATAATAATTTACTGATAAATTAATATGGCTTGAGTTTAATCTTACTCTGGCAAAACCCATGTTGAAGGAAATGAAAATTTACTGTGTTAGGATCTAATTGAGTATGATTTATTTTTTCCTCCCCCCCCCGCTTCTTTCCTACACTGGGGATCTTATATAAAGTAATAAATAAATCCAAAAAAAGAACACAAACTTAATAGTACCTACAGTGTTAACTTGCTGGTTATAGTCAAATACTTTTCTTCCCATCCTGGTGAGAATCTGTTGACTGTATAAAGCACAATTCTTTGGTGAAACAGTGTAGTCTTGTATATTCTGAACCTTGAGCAGAAGTTATTGCTTCTTAGAGGTTGCTCCATGCTTCTTGTACATCCATTAAGCTTTGCTCAGAAATAGATAGATAGATAGATAGATAGATAGATAGATAGATAGATGATAGATAGAGACTGCATTTAACTTCCTGCTTTTTTTCTCTATTTAGAGAAAACAGTACATCTGGAGTCTCTGTGGTGTGTTCTTCCCACGGCTGCACAAACAAAACAGCAGCATTTTGCTTGCTTTTATTACTTTGTGGGAGTGAAAGAGCTTGGAGATCACACTCAAATTTACCAGTATCCAGCTGGATTTAAGGATTACATTTAATGACAGAAATTCCCAAACATAATCAGTGGCAGATTCAGTTTCTAGCTGTGCGAACTGGTGATTGTGTGTAGCTATGGGAGGAACTTGAGCTATACAGGCAGGATGAGCTAACATTGCCATGGAAGGTTAGTTGTAGTTGTTAAGCTGTGATGCTTCTCCATATTATAATTACTACTTCAGCCTAAATACTTCTGCAGTGGCTGCAGGTTTCATGAAGAAAAAGAATGTTGGCTGATCCCTGCTCCTGCCTGCAGTGCCCTTGAGTATTAATTTAGCTTTATTTTCAACATGATACGCCTCTGTATTATACACAGAAAGTTCAGGTCTTTGAATTGGGTGTGAGAGTAGGATGAATGCTTTGAAAATCATCTTAAAAATCTGCCAGCAGACTGCCAGCTCAGGCTGCAGGGAAAACTCAGGTCCTTGGGAGTGGAAGGCCAGAAACTGCCCTTCAACTTTTCCTACATCTTCTCTCCCAGTAATGATGAGCAGTGTAATTATTTTTCACCAGAACATAGTTCAAGTTCAAGCCAACAGTCCTTCCCATTTGTTCTTTAATTCTTTCCTCCTTGACCCTTAAATCAAGAACCCCTTGGGACAGCAGGACTCTTCATACTTGTCTGGTTCATGATCGAACACGTGCTTGTTCTGCTCAGTCTTCTCCCTGAACAGAGAGCTGTGTCAGAAAGCAAATGCTGTCCTCAGAAATAATATTTACTTCAAAGGAGCTTGACCTGCTTTGTGATGCTTTTAGAAGCAAAGTGCAATAAGGGTTATATTGTAAAAGAAGCGAGAAAAATACTGTTGCTGTTTTCCTAAAATAAGAACAGAGCTTCAATACTGCTGAAATGTTTGGTTTGCTGGGGGAGCTTAACTTTCCAGGAAGTTGGATGTTTTCTTGACTTATTTATATTGGATATTTCCACTAATTGATTGTAATCTAATTATCTGGGTATGGAGCCAGGCCACTGAAACAGCCAGTAACTCCATTTGGAAAGATGTATTGTTACTCTTCCATCGAAGGAGGAGAATTGAGTGCTATTTATGTTTCAGTAGTGTATAAAGCTGCAAGTGGAGTGGCAGAGCTGGTGAAATGTGTGATGTTTTGTGCCTGGGAACCATCTTTCAATAACTGCTCTCATGATTCAGTTCATAGGTACGTGTTATAATTTTGAACCAATATCAACAGGGCAAGACTGATTTGTGTAGAAAATTATGCAAGGGGACATTTTGTTACCTTTCCTGTTCCATATTCTAACAAAATAGTTTGTTTTAGATTATTGGTAAGCCATTTTCAGCTTGGGTAGGTGACTATTCTAAAACCTTAATGCTGGGGAATGCACCTCTTTCTCACATAGTGGCTCATTTTCTTTTGTATCTAAAAGGTAATCAGTCCAAAAGAGGGAGGTTGGGGGAGGAGTGGATGTTGCTGAATGGAGTGGAACGAGTTACTCATTCTTCAGAATAGCCAGAAGGTAAACTCAAGTGCACTCGAAAATCCATGCTGGTAAAATACCCCATGTGTAGTTCAGGCTGTTAAATACAAAGTTTACTATTGACGTTTTTATTGGGTTAGAAAAAGAATCGACCCCTGAGAACGCACTGGGAAAAATGTGTGGTGGAGGATGTTAAAACGTGGCAGTGTAGGGTATAGTGCTTTGCACCCTGCTACAGCCACCTAAATGTGTGTGGTGTGTCTATCCTACACAGAGAATATACACATATATGGATATATTCAATAGACACACGTGCATATATAAATACTCTATGACTAAATATACATGTATTCATATATAGGCATATATGTGAATATGTATGCATATGTATATATATGCACACACATGTATATGCAGACATGTGTTAATACACGTGTGCATAATAAGGACAAGTACAGGTATTCTCAAACTGGGGATGCAGCAAGTGTTCTGGAAGGCAGGAAGATGTGCAGGAAGCTTTTTTTTAATAGGGAAGGAAAAGGGTGTGAAGGGGTTGATAAAATGATTTACTACTATATCTAGCTGGACTGAAGTTTGGGTCAGACTGGGAGTGAGATTCTATTGAGATATATATTTATATTGCAGAGGGAGAAGAGGTAGAAAAAAAAATATTCAAGTCTCTAACATGGAGAAAGGAGAATTTACAGTGCTTGAGAAATGTGGAACAAGTCTGAGACCACAGACTGTTCATGCAAAACCTGCTGGTTAAAGCATTAGTTATGATGTGTTTTTAAAAAAAAAACTTGTTCAGGTATTTATGAAAACATGAAAATAAGGTTAAGCAGTGGTGGCAAGGCCAGGGTAATGTAACCTTTGCAGCCTCAAGGGATAAAAAGCAGGATGTAAACACAGAAACTAAACCCACCTTATCTTGGTACAGAAAGTACAATTTGCGTCTCCCCTGGCCTTGGATAAAAAGGCAAACTGTGGGATGCCAAATAGAAGTTCTAGCCACTGATACTGAAAACAAACCTATGGCATTAAATGAAATGAATAATTTTTACCACATATGTACATCTTGTGAATTCATGGAGCTGTAAATCCACTATTGAAAAGCTGTTGTGTGGCAAGTCCAGAGTAAAAGAGGAGGAAGCTGAATAAGATTTCAATTTTCCAGAGTTGCCAGTTGCTGACTGAGACTATTTTAAGTGAATCCTGGCATATTAGTATGAAAATACTGACTATATCAGCCAGTGTTATATAGTAAAATAGCAGAAAATACTTTGGAAATTAGTTGGATGTTCCAGTTCCCTGGAAGTTATTATCTGCTGCTGTGACTACCTAATGCACAAAAGTGTAAGATGTTGTGCCAGGGCAGTACAATAGAAGCGTTGTTATAATGTGATAATTTCTCTTCCTGGAAAAACGCAATTTAGCTCACTGAAATCAGTGGGACTGAGGGACACAGCTAAAATCTATCATGTGCTGCTCCCCTGAACAGTGTTAATTGGACCTTAAATACGTTCCTGTAGCGTAGCACAAAACTGTAGCATATTTGTCCATCGTATTTGAGATATTCAGCAACCAAAGCTCTTTTATGTGTTATGGATGAACAAAATATTGCAAACTACCAAAAACATATGTGGAGATAGTACATTTTTGAAGATCACAGCTCTGTGCCTGGGGTTGAATTACTTGTGTTATATATTGCACAACCTGTTGGCACGCTGAATTAATGTCTCTGGAGACCTACAAAAGGTCTTATGGGGAGAATTAGAAGTCAAAACTAAAGGACTAAGCCTGCTGTAGAGATCAGACTGCTGCACTGAGAAAATCAAAGCCCATGTATGTGATTTAAACGATGTTTGACATGCCAGGCTTTGGTTTCACCAGGAGACTCACTATGCTATTTGGCTGTGTTTTTAAAACCCGCAAGTGTAAATTAGAATGAGCTAATTTTATAATTATTCCCAACAGACACACAAGTAATTTAGTCTCAAACATGTTTATTTTATAAAGACACAATCATTCAAAAAAGAAGTGCTGAGAAACCACAAGTGGTTTGAGCAATAGAGGCTTAGAGCTTTGGCAAACACGCACATGTTTAAAATGTAGTAGCATTTGTTTAAAAGGCATTGAGTGTTCTGTCTCTTTCTTTGCAGCTTTATGACTGTCCTTAATGAGTAATACCAAAAAACTGGGAGGCAGAAGAGTTGTTTTGTTTATGGTGGTATTAGTCATTAATTTATTTTAAATTCCAGGAAAAACCTCAGTTGTTCAGCCTTGGGAAATGATGAACAAAATCATGCTTGTTTCATACGCTGCTAGAGGAAGTACTGATCTTGAGCCTGAATAGAGAAGGGGATTAAAAAAAATTAATCCTAGAACTTGATTGATTGTTCATTCTGAAGAGACAGGGATACCCTTTCAGTAGCTTGAAGAAGTGACTGCTCACAGGGAATAAATATGCCATAGGGAAAGGGCACCCTATACAAATAAGTTAAAATCCAGATTGTAATATTAGCTTGAATAAAAGTCGTTAAAAAGGTGACTAGAAATGGTGGAGGTCTCAGAAGTTAATGAGCAAGTTCTCACATGTTATGACTCTCACCAGGTCTCTGATACTTTTTCTTTTGCTGCAACCCAGGAGGAAAAAAGTATTTGACAATGAGAGAAGTGCCCCACAGTCTTTGGGCCTTACACAATGCACAATACAACGTTATAATTTTTGTAAAATAGTGTGATTAATAAAAATACAATTCAGGGGTGGAAAACTGTTCTCAGAAACTCTGGACTTTCTGAGACCAGGAAGTTTTATTGCACTAAGCTCACAAAGACTAGTTAGTTTTTTTGCTTCCTTTACTAGAAAGATTAAACAAACACCTTTAGAATGGCTGTAATGTGCTATCAAAGGTGAGATGTAGCCTGTTTTGCTTCTTTAAGATGCTGTTTAAAGAAATCTGTATTTGCCTCTTTCTGAGCAGTACTTTGTGTTCTGTTTTTTGACACAAGTATCAATTTTGAGGGGTGGGGGAATGGAGACTTTATTTTACATAGAGCAGGTTTAAAGCTTTTTCTAAACTTTCTGTAAGATTTTTATATACAGCTAGATAGCAACCAAACTTTTTACATTTCCTTTCTTAAATTGTTAGGATCACAAAACTAATCCTTCATCAGGCAATGTATCATGTTTTAGGTTCAGTCTATCTTGCTTCTGCAAGAAGTTGTTTAGCTGCCTCTGAAGGATAATGCTGCTGGAGTTAATATATAAGTCTATATTTCTGGATTTTCAAAAAGTCTTCAAAATTCAAGCACCAAATTTTCAATAAAGATAGCAGGACTTAGGACTATAACTTCTTGTAAGTTTTAAAATTTCAAGCCCTGTGCAAAGCAGGATGGTATGGTTGGGAAGTCAAAGTGTTGTGAATTACAAAAAAAAAATGTAGTAAATGGTTCTTTTAGATGCCAGACTTTTCTGGTAATTTCCATAAAATTTCTAATATAAAGTAGGTGTGAATATTTTGTTAAGGAATAAGTAGCTAGAATATTTATTTTAGTCCTTCAGCCTAGAGAAGTCACAGAGATTTAAGGAGGTTTTAGGCTTTATGGAATATCTCAAAATGCAGTTAGAACTTTTCATTGAATTCTAGATAACTTTTTAACATCACCAGGTTATCCATTTTGGTAAATATAGCAGACTCACAGCTTCAGTGAAAAAGCAGATTTTTAACTTCTCTGAAGAAATACTGCCCTGATGAGATGTTAGTGGCGTGAGGAAAGGAATTGTTGCCTAGAAGGCTGACCTGAAACAGAGACTGGACAGAGCTAGAGAGTAAAACAGGTATTTATTGAAAGGCCTCCAGGATCCACCTTGAACAGGACCGAAGCCCGACCAAGGCTGCACCCCGAGTCCACTACAAACACTACACTAAAAACCCCGCCTGGTCACGAGGTCTTACCTTTTTATCAGTTAATTTATCAGAATTTTAATTTTATCAGAATTGTTATGAGTAGTTTTGTCAGATTTCTGCATGAGCACGCTTTGCGCATGTCTTCTGAAGTGTTTTAATACTGGTCATCAAGTTTCCAGCACAGTCTTAAACTATAATTCCAAGCCTTTCTCTGTGGTCAGTGTACAAGACATTGCTCTCACTGCTTTCTGCTCTGATAGGCATGCCTTCATATTTACATTTCCCATCAGAAAATGTGTATTTTCAATTGTTGAGTGCAGGTTTCATGATTTGCCTCCAAAGCTGGAAAACTGTGCAGCAAGGGGTTGTATGTGGTACATGCTCATTTATGTCCAGCCAAAGCCAGCAGAAAAGGCAACTGCTGATGGCAGTGGGTGGTTGAGCACCACTGGTTGCAATCTCCCCTAATATGTTACTGTATGGTTTTTCTTTAATTTGCATAGTTGTATGCTAGAAATGTGTTTTTGTAGCTTTAGTCATTAAAAAGTTCTGCCTTTCAGTTTTTGCAGTAATACGTACGACACACTGCTCTTCTGTGAAACTTTTAATGTAGATGCACTGTTTTGACACTTCCATCTAAGATATTTCTTGATACTCAGACATCAAAATCCTCAAATGGCTTCATCTTCAAATTGGTATTTTATTTCAAGTAGCTACTAAAGTTGAGAAAATATGCTTGCTTCCTGTAATTTTTAAAACTCTAATATTTTATTTACATTATTTGCAGCCTGTGTTTTTCTATTTAATTTTGATTTCCTTTTCTTATGCCTCTAAGACATGTTGCATGTTTTGAGATTGGATGTTGGACTTTTCTTTTGGGAGTATTGGTTTAGAGAAATGGGAATGAATGTTCAATATGGTCTTTGTATCCCTTTGTTATGAAAAGCAGATGGAATGGGTGATTCCTACTTTTTTTTCTTTAATGGCTTTCAGCTGCATCGGGCTAGTTATGTTTGTTATAAATATCATTCACCAGATAAAAAACGCTAAGAAATTAATATTGCAAAGCTGCAACAACAGAAAGTGTCACTTTGAGAAAAAAAGTTGAAAGAAACCGATTTCAGTCTCAAGGTTTCCACAGCAAGGTTATTTTTGATTTTAAAGTATACATATCTAAAACACCAACAAACACATGAAACCTTTGAATACTGTTATTCCACATGCATCTCCGGCATTTATACACATGTGAAGAATTGCACTGAATGCTAGTTCTACAAAAGAAAAGAAAGGACCTTAGCAAATGTGGTACTGTGTGGAAAGAAGTGCAGGGCAGTAAGCAGACATTCCTCTTTTTTTTTGTTTCATATAGATGTGAATTGTGAGAATTCCACTTTCCTTCTTTGCATGCCTTTTTTGCATCCTTCTTTGCTTTTAAAACACTTTCACAGATATAAATATTGTCAGTGAGGGTTTGTATATAAAGACCACCTAGAGAACTCCTTTTATGAGGGTCACAGTATTAAATTGAAAAAAAGAAATATTTTGATGCCTGAAAGCAAAACAAGTAAATAAAACCACCAGGTAGACCTTTGACGTTTTCTAGCTCTGGGCATATAAATATGTATATGCACACACACCGGGAATTTTTGACAGAATGCAGAAAAACCTAAGCAAAAAGTAGGAGCAGATATGGAAATTTAGGAAATTTTTTTGCGTAACCCCACAAATTATTAAATTAAATGTTAGTTTAAATGCTAATGTTCTGCAAATAAAGTTTAAAAAAATCCTCTGAAATCCAAAAAGTTTAATTTAGAGGCACTTTTTTTCCTAGTTGCATTTAAATATATTTATAGGTTTCACAGTACTATAAAGTTCAGCAGCGCAAACCAAATTCACCGTAAAGGCCCTCCATCTGAATGTACACTCCAAGAACTTTATACCCAGTTTTCCTCCATTAGCGTACGTGTAGTTAAAAAGCTACAATTAAAATGTCATCTGAGATAGGTGAGCAATGAATTTGTTTCAGACTGATCTGAGTCCAAATGATTAAAAAAAAAAAAGAAAAAAGGATCTCATACTTCAGACATGATGCCTACTTTTCTTTGGCTGCCAAAATTACCCTTGAAGACCTCATTTAAAATGATAGAGATTTACAACATTTATGTGCATAGTTAACGAAGGGAAATGAAAATGTAATTGTAAGCAGTCATCACAAGCTCAGACTTTCAGTTAGATTCAGTTAAAAAAACCAGTTTATTATGAAGTGACATGGTAAAATTGGCAGGATTTTGTCAAGTCTAAGCTAGAGCTGAATCAGGTGCAGGTAGGAGACAAAAGGTCCAATCTATACCCCACTGAAGTGAACTGAAAGCTTCACAACAGATCTAAGACTTTAAAATTTGCCAAAATATTTTCATTGTGCATGGTAAGATTTTATTTTTTAAAAAATTTAGTAATTATTAGAAACATTTTTCATTTGTATGTTTAAACAAGAAAAAATATGTTATGGAAGTCACTGTGTTGATCCGAGATAGTGGTGCCTGCACCCTGGGTGTTTTGGAGAGTCCAGAAGTGCCTTTTACCTTGCGAGGCCGTGCTCATCAATACTTGTCACTACATCTGTACCCTGCCACCTAGCCAAACCCTGTGGATTTAAACCAGGTCAGATGTGAGAACTTGCTCATGGATTTGTCAGCCTGGCAGAGCACACAATGATGTATTTATAGCTGCCTTGTACCAGCTGCAGGAATAAGGATGATACCTGATCTGGCATAAAATCTACCAAGATAAAATTACTTTAAAAAAAAAAATTAAAATTTATTTATGTCAGCAGAATGGTTTGATACCTGTTCATGGTTTGCCTTTTTTTTTTTTGTCATGAGTTTTCATTGCTTTCTTAGGTGCTGAACATCCAGAAGCTGCAGTTACCATCTTATTAAGCCACATATTACAATTATTAATACTGCATTTTAATAATTACTATTAAATATTTGAACTGTATTGAAGTAAATTGGGCTATTTTCTGGAAGCTAGTATTTCCCAGGGTGTAATTTGTGGACTTTTTTTTTTTGCCTTTCACTGAGGGAGAATTATCCACGACAGGATGTTTTCTCCTCTCCCTTCCCCCAGTCTGCCCTCCCACACAAAACTTGTGGTTTTCCTTGTCGTGACGTAACCATTCTTCATAAACAGGATTCACACTATTAAGATAGAATTATGTAAGAGAAATTTATTCAGGCATGATACTTCTCTGCTTTATCAGCACAAGTGGTGCCATAGTGAACCTGACTGAGGAATATGAGCAAGGTGAATAACAGAAATGCAATAAAACTTGCTGTTGGACAGGGAGTCACGGCCTTATTGGAGTAAATGCTTGTGGAACTGCACCATCAGAGCAGATGTATGTGCACCAGTATTTCACATGGAGAAATCTTATCAACGAAGGGTGGAGAGTTGTGTCCCTTAGGTATTTGTTAATATTTCCAAAGTTTGGTTAACACGTAGGCTTTTGGTAGACATGGAATGGTTAAAAGTTTTTTAAAGAGGAATGCAGGATAATAAAAATGCACAGTTCAGTTCTGAGAACTGGGATGATCGCCTGAGAAATGTATTGGAAAAGGTAATAAGGTAATTTGGGGTGGGGGGCGGGGAGGGGAAGAAGATTGTGGGAGAAGGTTGTTTTAATTGTAAGAGCACGTGCACACCTGCTGCTCTTCCATGTATAATCACATTACAGTCCAGGATAAAGGCAATAGAAAAGCCTATGCAGATTTCTGTAAGTGATCCCTGCAACACGAGATGTGGGATGTGAAGAGCTCTGGTGAATGCCAGTCGGGTTTTTCTGGGTTAAAGAAGAAATTATATTTTTCACTTCTCAATTTTATAACACATCTATGCTGTTTATGTCAATAAATATACTGAAAATACTCTGTCAGGAACTGACATTTGCATGCAACTGCAGAAGTATCAGGAATTTCAGAGCACCATCTTGTTTCACCTCTCAACTTGCAGCTCTGACTCAGATTATACATTGCTTATATGTACCAATTTGGCAGCACCCAACAGCCACTGGTGACAATTTCCATCTAAGAAATACAGGGCAAGTGTGCAGATTTAAAATGATTTATAGAGCAAATTTGTGTTGGTGGGACCATTTCAATCATGCAGTAATTGCCCAAGAATGGTTTTGCACAACTGCTTTCTTACAGTTTTACTGACTGCTGCATGGGCAGGAGTCGGATTACTGGAGAGGTTCTGGCAGGGTCTGTTGACAGTACAGCCACAAGTAGGCAATATCAGTGCTCAGGCAGGAGAATTTGATGAATAAGATAAACCCCATATAAACTAACAAGCATATCCCTTGGCTGTATGAAAGAAGATGACGGTGTTAAGGTCACGTTAAAGCCCTGAATTGTTTAGGAAAGCTTATGTCTCCCAGCTGGGAAACATCACACAGACAGTTCAGGATACACCAAAGTTTTGGCTTAACAGAAACACAGAAAGTCAACTTAGGTAATTTTATCTGCTGTGTTCCTTTGGGCCAGGGCTTTGGGAAGGAGAGTAAGATCTGTCATTAGTCATCGTTGCCTCTTGTGAGCTATTAATTTATTATGCTCTTTTATGTCTGCATGCATTTTTGTAAATAGTGCTTAGATTAAAGTTAAGTGTATGTATTTGTAAAAACAGATGGATTGGACTTTCTTTTGCCTCTGAGTAGGGCTGGTACCATTTGTACTCACATTAAACATCTACACTTCTCTGCTGTCTGTGAAAGGTTTGGTAAACTTAGAAGCAAGACTAATGGTTGGTGAGAAGAGCATGTTGTAGAAACTCTGATTCCATTTTTTCTCGCTTTTATTAACAAAGGAACAGCCCATGTGTGCTGGATAACTTTAGTGACTTGGTAGAACTTCATATACCCACCTCTATACTTGCAAAGGGCTTTTGGGGATGCTTAAGTGCTCCTCCATCCCAGGGCTGTGTGTACACAGTCATGAAATGGTCATGAGAGAGCTTTTTAAGAACTTCTGAAGGATCTTTCAAGGTAAAGTGTGAATTTAGCATTGTTGTTTTATTAAATAACCTTTCAGCTATTCCAGCTTTTGATCCTGCTACAGCAGTGCTATGTGTTGAGGTAAATAGGAACCTTGGAAACACAGTGTGATGGTGCATGATCAGCTTCTCCAAAATCTGTGAATGAAACTGTGCCCTCATTGGAGGAAGTGGAGCTGGGATGCACACACAGGCACTTCTTGAGCAGAAGGTGGGCTCAGCTCTCACAAATGACATTAAGCACAAGCTGCATAACTGTAAAAGTCTCAGGCAAGTTTGACTTGTCTTTAGATGAATCAAATATACATTCTTGTGGCTGATGCAGTTTGATGATGAGTATTTTCTGACTTCATTATGCCATTGGCAGTTACTGTATTATTTTTAGAATATTGGATTCAGTAAAAACTGAATTAAGAAGAAAAAGAATTGTGAGGATATCTCACTGTGAATTCTGGTATTTAGCAGCTCCAGGCAAGCAAGGGAATGACATAAAATTAGGCTGCGTGTTTAGTTTAGTGTTTTGGCAAAGTAAAGGGTAGGTTAACAAGGAAAAGATAGGATTAGATAACCTCCTGGTATAATTTCTCTTTTAATTTCTCATTAGGTTTTGCCATTGGGTATAGTTAGCTGTGGCATGACTTTATGCTTTGTGTTAAAAGGGCGTGTTGTAATTTGTATTCAGGCTTTGGAGTGAACAGACTTCTGGCAGAGGGAGAGTTCTCTGGAGAGGATGGATCCTGAAAGGAGGGACATCAGGAGAAATCAGACCTGCAGAAAACCTGGGCTGTTACTACAACATGACTTTTTCATGCTGTGTCTTGGCTCCTGACTGTAACCCTTGAGATGCAGCTTTTTTTGAGCTTACTTTGTGCCCTTTAAATGTCATTTTGGCCATATTTCACCTGTCAGAAGTGTACAATGGAGGTTTTGCAGCTTAGCAGTGTCCCACTTATTCCCGTGGCAGTTCCTTAAGAAAGGACAGGAGTTGCTGAGAAAGAAATGAAGCTTTGAGAATGTGTCCCTGGAGATGAAATGAGGGTGGAAACACAGGCAGGAGTACTTTGGCACTGCTGGAAGTTGTTGTATGGATTACCTGAGTCAAGTAATGTACTGGTGTAACAGTTCAGGTGCCCTTCTTTAAAAGATGAGATGATTCTGAGTTAAAAGAGGTTTTTCACCTTTTCTTAGCTAAAAGAAAAGCTTATTTCAGGCCGAGTTTTAAAAGTGCTACTAAGCTTGATGGAGCTTCTTTATCCAGGGCTCTGCTTTCCTCTGAGTGGGTTTTTGGGTAAATGGGTTATCCCAGTGTTGCCAGTAAGGTTGTTCTGCAGTGCAGCGCAGAGAGCAATGTAGTCTGTGTATGATGGAGCTAACTTTCCCCACTCATACTCCCTGTGGCATACATGCTTCCATGGTGTGTCTCCCAGCTCCCTTTGTCGTTGTAGCTGGCTGAATGTTGGAAATGTGAGAGTTTGTTCATGAACAGATGGCCCAATTGCCAGTGGTTGCCCTTGCTGCTGTTCTGTTCTTCTCAGGTGCCTCTCAGAGAGTGTTCCCAGCTGAGAGCCAGCCTCATGTGCTGCTGTGAGGGTAGTGCTCTAAAGCTGGAGAAACCTGAGAAGGAGACACGGCCTTCCTGCAAGTAATAGATGGTTACTGTTTTAAATAACGGCAATGGGAAGAAAAAAAAAAAGACAAAAAAAAGGATTCATATCTACCATGCAGGGCTGGAAGAGAAGGCAGGGTAGGCAGGGTTTTCCTGAGGGGGGAAAGTATGTGTCTGTGCTGTCTGAAGGGAAAAGAGGTGAAAAGAGAGATGAAAAAGAGAAAAATGGATTGGAGCTTTTTCATATCCTACTTAATCACAGTCATATGTCAGGCTGTTTGAGAGGAGGAGGGAGGGGATGGCTTGTTGAAAAGTGTAGCGTGCTGGAATTCTGCGAGTGAGTTGTGTGGTGAGTCCTGTGGCTTACTGCTGCCCTGATGAATAGAGCCTTTCCAGAGCTGCCAAGCCCAAAGCAAATGTGGTCAGGGATTTATTATGAAATGTACCAAACCTTGGCATGGGGCTAATTGCATATAACAAGAAGCGTGCTGGAAACTCAGACCTGAAAGGTGACAAATGCAGAAAGTATTCTGTATCTGACGCTGCTGAAAGAGGTTTTGTGCAGGGGAATGTCTGTGCTTTTTGCTAATGAGCTCCCAAACATAGCTGTATGTTTTTGTGTTATTGGTTTGGTTAACATAGATGTAGATTTCTTGTTTTGGTTATTTCTTTCATAGCCAACAAAGAAAAAATAATTGCTTTATGGCTATAATAGCTGAAGTTTTCAAAGGAAGTGCCTAGGTGCTGTCTACAAAATATCTGATCCACACATTGAAAGAATAAAATGGAAAGGTATGAGCTTGGATACTAACAAAATACTGGAGCTGAGAGTTTGAAAGTTGCATATCGAAGTTTCAAGCGACAGCAAAAACTAAGCTGTAGGCCTTGAAGAGAATGCTCTTTTCAGCATTCTCAGTGGTTGAGTAACAAATTTGCACAGCAACACTGGAGTTTTTTCAAGTTTGAAAGTTTCTTAGACCTGCTGAGTCTGCATCCTTGTATGTGTAATGTTCTTTACCATATTATACAGCAAAGACCAGCACCACAGTGACATTTATTCCAGTGAAAAGCTTCTTGCTTCCTTTCAGTGCTTATTCCTGTTCTTCATGTATATCCATAGCTGCATTTTGAAATCTTGTATTGGTCTTTAACGTCAGATGTTGGTCACCTTTTTCTGTGCCTTGTTGAGACAGAGTGTACTGCTTCTCTCTTTGAAAGCCATCAAACTGTCCAAATGAGTATAATTAAAAATCAGAGGTACTGCAAGGAAGAACAGGAGAAGAAAAACTGGGGAAAAACCCAACAAGCAATCAAGAAAACCACAAACAAAAATCCCATGGGATGAATTCATTACTTGATTGACTTGATGTTAAGTGATATGGAAACCAATCAGTAGGTAAACATACAAGAAATAGAAAAAATGCTATGAGATTTTATGCTGATATTCTCTTCTGTGAAACTGTAAAATTTGTTGACAATTTTTCTTTTTTTTTTTTTTTTTTTAATAAGGAGAACAGCTTTTGGGTTGGTGTTTTAGCTAAAAAACAAATATAAATCCATTCTATTTCTTTTCTTCTGCTTCTCAGCATTTTAAAAACTTCCTCATCTAATTAATGGGTCTGAAACAAATGTACTATCTCACCTGATTTTCTCCCTGCTGCTGCCAGATTTGCTGTACAGCGAGGTATTAGGGAGAAGCAGACATGCAAAGTACAAGATCCCTTGGATAGCTTCTTGAAGGCTTGTATAGCCTTCATCTCACTTTCCTGTTATGTTGATGGTCAGGAAAGGAGCGATTTACAAATGAAGCAAAAGAAATCTCAAGGAAACAGAAAGTAGGCACTTTGCACACATTCCCTCTTGTTCCAACCAAATCTTTTACATGGAGTGTGCAGTCTATGGCACTTGGTTCAGTGGTCGTGTTAGCCCATGATAACTTACTGTGCAAGTACTAATACAGGCCAGATAGGGTGGGCAGAATTAAATGTTATAAAACTGTCCTAGTGTAGAGACTTTTTTGAGTATGGGAGGGTTATAGGACCTACCAAAGTTTTTAGTATTTAAAACATGCAGTACATACCCTGTAACTTTGTTAGATTTATTCCTCTCAAGAACTTTTCTTGCTGGCTTTAGCAGCATCACAGAAATGCCATTTTCACTCAGCTCTTGAACCATTTCCTAAATCTATGAAGCCCAAATAAGAGTTGCTTTCTTTGGCATAGATGCATATATGCATGCTATATTTTACCTTCATTTACCGTGATAAATATCCAAGATTTTTATGGAAAGCTAGAAATAGTGTCGATATCAAAATGTTTGTGTAAGTTTGTGAAGGTTCTACCAGTTAGATTTGAACACATAAAAAGTTGTATTTGGAAGACATTGAGTAAAACAAAAGGAAGGGAAAGGATCACAGAGTCAGACAATCTCTATGTATTTCTAGAGGGCTTAATCTCCCAGAGTAGAAGTTGATGGTTACTATCATACTTCATCTGTGCAAGTTATAGTAGCTTTTGTACCCATTTCACCTTCTGCCCATTAATAGCCTGATCATCCTCCTGTTGAAGCTTAGCAGGAAATTGTGCTGGATTCCAGCAGAGCTGAAGTGTGCTGTAAGTGAGGGATGGTGATGAAGGAAGAAAAATGAATGCAATGATAAATCATTTTCATTTGCTGAGGCATAAGGGTTGCACATCAGACCATAAATTCTTCTGGTCTCTAAAGTGTTACTTCTTGCTGCCTTTCTAGCAGTTGTTCAGAACAGACATGAGGGGATGTTAAGTCTCTCAGTCCCTCACCTGTTTTCCCTAGAAGAACAGTGGAAATGGGCTATCCAGTGGGATATGAATTAATTTTTGGAATCAAATTTTTAACTAATTGGTAGCCAAGTTAGCCCCTCTCTTTTCCTTGCCTTAGCATAAGACTTACACTTAATAAGGACTCAAAAAAGTTGAGGTTTTTACTCTGAGCGCATTGTCTAATTCTGAGGGCTTCTGCTGAGGAAATTATTTTCCTCCTCAGTTCTGGAACCTAATAAGCACTAAAAAAAGAAACAGATACAGCTAATGCTGTGATCCAAGCCAAAAATAATAGTGAGCAAGTGTGTTATCATAGATGAACTATATCAGAAGAGTAGTTAATAAGTTTATAACTTACACGCAGCATGAAATGTGTGAGATTCTTTTTTTGTTTCATCCAAAAACCTCCCAATAGTATAATTTATCAAATTATTGCCTATCAGGAACATGTGAAGCTGAACAAAAAGACTCTGGTAAAGATAAAATCGGTGTGTGGAGTAGATGGCTCTTGCGTTTGTGCATGAGGCAAAATTAGGGGATGTTTTATGTCCTAGCAGTAGCTCTGTCCCCTCAATAAGGCTGGAACATCTCTTCCTCGGTTTATACTGTTGCTGCAAGTTCCTGGACAATTGTAAATACATATGTGACTGTTTGCACCAAAGCCAGATAAACTGTCTGTGGCCCAAGATTTTTACCAAGGACAGGTTAAAAGGAAAGTGTGACTTAGCAGGTGATTTCCTATGCAAGAATTCTGGAATTTTGCTATTATTGCGTCATAGCTTAATAATCTTAAACATTAATTTCAAATGAAAAGTGAATAGCTTTTAAACCAAGCAACTCAAGATTGTTCCTTGGCACTGTATTAATGGACTAGAAGCATAAAAATAAACCTACTGTGAAGTTAAAAGCCCTGTAAAGGTGATTTCTGTTGCAAATACCTCCTAAACCCACATTTTAATCTAAAGGCAAATTACCAATGACTTCTGTGTGAATATTTAATATATTCAGTAATAGACTTATAGGACCATGGTTAGAGTAGGCCCATAGGCTGGGCTTGGATAGTGATCAGGAAATGCTTATGTCTGTAGCATCTACCTGTAAAATGTGATGGTCATGAGAAATTTTCTACCTGTGCAGGATCCCAGGCTTCCAGTGAGTTTGACATGAGCTGCTCAGACACAAGCCAGCTTTGTGAGTGGTGCTGGAGAAAGTTTAATAAAAATAGCCTTGTGAATTTCATTGTAGTCAAATCTGTGGATGGGAAAAATAGTTTTAAAAAATAAGTGAACAAACCATAAATCACAAATGCCAAACCCCACATGATTGCTGTTCTAGGACATGAAAGGAGTGCATTTGTTTTCTGAAGTTTGGGTTAGAAAATCAGGTGCTTATTTTTGTGAGTTTAAATTTTGTTCAAGTGCATTATCCTAATGATTTCTGCCACTTTATTAATGCATAAAATAGACAAAACCAAGCTACAAAAGTCAAGGCACGTGGAACATGTGCTTTGCTTCTCCCAGTTGTGGAGGCGCTGTGCAGTTGTCACCTGAAGGGTCAAGGGCCACATGCAGTGGCCTTAAGACACATGGTGAAATTCCCTTGGGCTTCAGTGAGGCACACAAACAGTGCTTAAAACATCTGAATCATGTGGCTTATTATTCAGCATGTTGTCATGTGTACTTAGAAATTTAAAGTACATTGCTGTGAGAGGTACTTGAAACAGATTCCTTGCTCTGTGTGGCACATGCTGAGCAATGAGCAGAAGTTACAGCAGGTCTCATCAGCTGCCTGAGGTCTTGTTGTGTTGATTAAATCTTTACTTCTAGCTCTCCTGGCTTAAGGAGAGTTGTGACAGAGTATGTGAAAACAGGGATTGCTTTTTTTTTTCCTGTTGATCATTTTTGCTGATGCTCTTGAGCCTTGAGCAGCTGTCCAAGGACCTCTTTGCTGCACTGTTTGGGATTCTTTACAAAACAAAGTGAAACCATGGGCCCTGCCCTGAAGAGGTCCTAGGAATCACACTTCTTTGTTCTCTCTGTGAGTGATGTGCAAGTGTGCAAGTAACCTCGACTGCCAGGTTGTACTTCTCTCTGTTTTGTCAGGAAAAGCTGGGTGAAGTTCAATGACCTATGTCAGAATCAGTCAGATAAATACCGGCTAATTCACTACAAACATGACTCTAGCTAAAAATGGGGGTTGTTGGCTGGTTTTGCGTAGATGCCAAGCGATGATGCTGTAGCAAAAACTGCCATGGCAGTAGAGTTGAATTTAGATGCATTTAACCATTTCTGCCTTCCTTCTCCAGTTAGGATAAATAGATAGGGCTTGAAGCATGTAGCAATGGCAATTTACAGCCAGATGTTTAACCACTGCTGCTGAGGAGAATGGCAGGTTGTTACCATGGGGTCTGGCTGCAGCGGGACACACGGGGGTGGGAAGGAGGCCAGGGGTTAGAAATAACCTGCTGGTGGGGATCATTAGAGCCTTTATGTAAACAGGGCTGGAATGAAAACAAGGTGGGTTGTTTTTTTTTTTTTTCCTTTGGAGACCTGTATGGCATCCAAGCACAACATTTCAGGCTGAGCTACATGCTCCCTTTCAGAAAGGCACCACAGTGCAGGAGATTGGGTCGACAAGGCTGATTCAGTGCTGGCTTTGTGCACAGCAGCCACTCTCTACATCAGTCATATTTTTGCAGTGTGGCTGTAAAGGCTGGCAAAAAAAATAAAAAAGGGATAGTGATCTTTGAGGGGGAAAATACCTGGTATGATAGCAGTGAACTCGAGTGACAATATTTATTTTTAATTGAAATGATAGGGCCTTAGGTGTACTAGAAAGAAATAATAAGTATACTTAAGGTCTTCAGTGCTTTTCAGTTTTTTAAAAAAACCCTCTTAAAATAGAACCATCCTCTCTTTCTAATCCAAAATCAGTATTACTTGCCTGCTTTTGTTTTAGCAAGAGTCATATTTACTCATCTTCATGTTTAGCAGGAGTTTGCATGCTTATATGTCTTGGATACAAAACTGTATAGCAGCATGTCATTTTAAGAAGTTTAAAGTTCTTTGACTTACGCGGTTCCTGCATGAAGTGTAGTTATAGACTTTTTTTTTGTTTGAAGATGTTCATTTCATCTTCATGGGCCAGCAGCTTCATAAATGTGTGCCACATGTAGGAGACTTGTTGCAGTACTGCTCTCTGGTGCCAGCACACACTTGTTACCAGGAAACCCTGCCCAGAAAGGAAGAAACTCCTGCAATTCACTGTACAGGACATGAAGTCCCAGCACAGTGCAGGGTCAGACTGTACAGTCGTTTTACCATTTGTTGTGCCACGTTGTTTAAGACCATGGCAGTCCTAGCCAGAGATTCTCTCTCTTTCTCACCTATTCTGTTTTGACTTGGGTGAGGTTGCTGGTACACAGATTTGTAAGAAGTTCATGTCCATGCATCCTGCCATTGTTTCAGATGGATATGACTCCTAATATAAGTGCTCCACTGACCTGGGAAGACCCAGTGCAAGTTAGAGGTCTACACACAAGGATCGTCTTAGAGATCAGTCCTCATTTGATTGTCTTCATCTTTATGTGGTTTTTTTTTCCCCCCTTTTTCCTTTTTTTTCTTTTATTTTTTTGGGGGGCGAAGGTAGGTAGAAGAAAAAGCAGAAGTTTCAGCAGCCTGAGAATATGAGTCCTTTTAGAAATAGTGGGGCAAGGAATGGATGCCACTCTTGGCTTTGCCTCACAAAGAGGAAGTCCAAAGAGGTTTAAACACAGTGGACTTTGGCCAGTTCCCTCATCAGCATTATAACCTGAGGGGCACAGGCATGTTACTCCTGCTGCTCCGCCAGCAGACACTGAAGGGCTTTTCCTCCCACTGCAGAGCTGGGAGCTAAAGCAGACTTCAAAGTAGGGAAATGTGTTTTTAAAGGGAAGAACAAAACTCAAAAGGATGAGGGGCCTTTGATTTGAGCACTGTTTTCTTAGGCCGAGGGTAAATAGGGAGTGAGGACCATAGTCATGGTCCATGCAGGAGAAGCCAAAAGGAACACCCTAATAAAGAGCCTGAACTGTGGAGCCAGAGGTATCCAAAGGGACCAAAGTCCCTTGCGTTTTTGCCTTTGTATGCAGCTGAATTATTAGTGTAGCTTCCTGAAGCATCTGCTCTAATACCTGTTCTAATGTTTTACAGAACATTAAACAGGTTAGTGTAAAAAGAAGAAAATCTATGTTCTTTTTTCCCCCACCAGTGAATCTAAGCAAATTATAATGATCAATGTCAATTAGACACAGACCTTATTCCATTTAGTGTTTAAATACTAGATGGAGAGTATCACACAGAAATGTGATGTACTACTAAGCATGTACAGAAATTACTTGGGAAATGAGATGTGATATATAGCCTGTATTTCAAAATACATGGGTTCACAAAATGTCACTGGTCACAGTGCTCTACACTTGAACAACTTTACTGAGGATTAAGAAGGACTGACCTGTTGAAAATGTTAAAAAAAACCCATTTTTGGTTACTGTCTTTTCTAAGCAATTATTAACATACGGTTTTTGCTTATGTTTGGAGGAAACAAAATTTCAGCTGCTGTAACCACATTAGGTCAGTAGCCAGTTTCTCAGGACTGCTGCTATTGGCATGTGCTCTTGAAAGCTTATTAAGAGAGAAGAGAGCTTGATGCAATTATTACATTTAATGAACAAAATCTTCCTGGGATTTTGTGCAAACAGTAGATTGTTGAGAACTATATGAAATCTGTGAGAGATGTGAGAAACAGGTCGTATGGCCTAAAATCAGAGCCACTCTTACAGAATTAGTTTGCTTTTCCTCCAGAGATTAACACTTAGAAATTCTGGGCTAGATTTCAAGAAGGGTGAACTCTAACCTGAGCATTTTCCCTTTGCTTGTTTTTCTTAACCTGAAAACAGCTTTAAGAGTGTTTGCAATAAAATGCCAGGAAAAATAAAACAAAATTAAATAATCCATTTCCAAGCTTTGGGAACTACTCCTTTCAGTTTATAAAGAAAGCTAAAAATACCTCCTACACTCAACAGACATTTGAAGACTTGTTCAAGCTGAGCTTGTTCTCTATCAGATGTGCCTGGGTATTTTCTGCTTCAGATGCATGCCCCTGTAGATCTGCCCTTGCCCTCCCCAGTGAGTCTGTGCATGTGTAGCACTTGTGGAACCTGCTCCTGGGTAACCAAATATTTCTGTTTGCTGTATAGGATGGGAGAGCTCCAGGCTTCTGCTCTTCTCTCCTTCCATCTCCATCCAGGAAGAACACTTGGTCCCAGTGCGAGTGTGTTTCATATTTACCACCCAAAGGGTTATTTTTTTTTTCTTCTCAGGTATGGAGTATGAAACTTACAGCACAAAGAATGTCAGAGTACTAACTACATGAGCAGAAAGTAAGGGAAGCTCAGGAAGTGTACCTCGAGATGGTGCATTGTCAAAATTTGGACATGTTTGGTCTCTCATTGAGCTGAAGGCTAATGGTGTGGTACCTGGATCTGGCTTTGTAATGAGCTATATGTGTGCATTTTAGTATGAATATTGTTGGTTCATGCTTTGAAAACTACACAAACCATTCCTAGGCCCAAGGTCATGATAGGCTGGACCAGAAGTCAACCCCAGGTCCAGAGACATCCAGTCTTGGATACCCAGGCGGTCGGTGGCTTCACATGTATTCCAGCAAACTGTTGCTGCAGCTTTGATGCAATTTCTGGTAATTTTTTGGTAAAAGTAGCAGCACAGTAATTTAAAAGCTGTCAGTTGGCCATACATTTTAAACAGGTGTTCTTTGTTATCCATCCTTTTGTCTCCTGACTGTTGTTGAGGTGGTTCATATAATTTGTATCTGATATCAAGTATTTTGAGATGCTGAATGTGCTGAGAAAAGGCATGTATCTTAACATACTCCTGCTGGCCAAGGGCTAGGAAATAGAGTAAACACACACGTGCAGGTTTTCAAATGGCTCATTTTAGTTGTTCCTTGTGGAGAGATTCCCATGGCTCTAAAGATTTACAACTTCCTGTTCATTTGTGTTGCCTTCTCTTGTCAATGCCAAGACAGATTTTTTTTTTTAAGGTGTGATTTTGTTCTTTAATCAGCCTAAAGTGTTGGTTTATTTTTCTAAAATACACCATCTTTTAGTGCATAAGAACTTGAAAATGAAATCGGGCAGAAGATCAACATATAAGCTGCACTGAAGTTCATTTTTCTGATTTTTACTACCCTCACTGAGAGGACTCTGATTCTGGCATCCTGGACATACTAGATAGAAACTTGTCATAGAACTGTGAGCATCTGACAAAAGTTGAATTGGATTGGAAATAAGCATGTCTTCAATTAGAAGAATCTGTTTGCTTTTTCTTTTTCTCTGTCTTAGAATATATAACTATTTTTAACCTTCATTCTTAGTATGATTCATTCTGCACTCCATGAAGGATCCTGTTTGCTTCTTGATAACAACTTGTAGCAGCATGACTAGTATCTTTAGACCATTAGGAGAGCAGGGCTCCATGCTCAGCAGCAGTTCAGATACTGAGGATAACACTCCTGGTTACTGTTCCACAGCCACTTTTTGGTGGCAAAGATTAGTTTCTGCCTCACTTCCTCCAGTTTTGGGTGCTCATTCTTATTGCTGAGCTGCTCCAGTAATGGTGCTGCTGGTGGCATGGAGCTGAGGGTTGGGTGATGGGCAGGAGGTGGGATAGGGCAGGATGCTCTGCAGTTCCATTTTCTCACTTCAGACTTGGGAGGTGTCTGAAATGTTGTTCATATGGACAGATGTATCTGAAAGTCTATTAGTAGACTTTTAGTTTAAAGGGTAGCAATTCTTCTAAAGCAAAAAATGCAACATTTTGCAAGTGAGGTATGTTTCTGTCGGAAATTTGCCGACACCAAAGAATGGCAACCAAAAATGTCTCATTTTCCAGTGTTTTGAGTTAGTGACTTGCCTTGTAGCAGATACATGACCTCAAAGACTTGCTTCAGGCACTTTTCTTTCTGCCTTGGTAAGTTACCTGATCATATTGATACAAATCTGGCATGAGACTCTCATCTGGGAAGGTGTGTGATGAAGGCGTGTAGGGACAATATTTGCAAGTGATGTAGTTAACACAGCTGACATTTCGTTAACTGGGTTTTGGGTGGTTAAATGCTGTTTTTAACTTATGACTATTAGGATACAGTTCTAGCATTTTTACCAACTACATCTACTCTTCTCCACTCTCAAATTTTGATTAAAAAAGGAATTTATGTTAGACTTTAACCTCTGTCTGAGCCATTCTTTTTTAAAATTATTTAACTGATTACATACAGGCAGAAATTTACTTGGAATCATCTTCTTTTTTAAACAATTATTTCATTGGTAAGTGTAGTGCTTCTAGGAGTGCTTTTTATGTGAGGTGACAGATGCTAAATGCAGTGGCTCTGAGACCACTCTGTCCCAAAGAGTTTTATTTATTTTCAAGGAGGAGCAATTTTTTTATCAGATGTTGTAATAAGAGCAAGACTTCTTCAACGTTGTGGGCTGTCTTGTTTGAGAAGGGTACTTGTTTAATGAAGGAATAATTTCATGGACAGCTGCATCAATGAGTTTAGAGTTCGAAAAGATAATCTGTACATGCTTAGCACATCACAATTAATGTTGCAGGACTTGAGACTATTATTGTATCCCTAAAGGTAGTATTAATTAAGAGGCTAAACCCAAGAACAAGGTCAGACATTATTTCTATTTGGAGAACTTGTTAGAATAAATTGATTTTTTTGTTAGAATTTGTCTTTTATTCATGTATCTTGGTAAGCATATTAAGTTAAAAGTGGCTTGTGAAAAACACAGCATCTAGATCTTTTTTCCTATTTTATTTTTTTTTTTTGTGAGCAATTGGTTGTCTTTGGATACTGAACACTTTGACTGCAGTAAAATTAAGCATAAAAGGACAGGCAGTTGTATTCTGTGTATCATTAGCAAGGTCAGCTAGTGCTGGTATTCCTCTTATTACAAGAACTGTTTTGCCACTTTTGTGTTACTTCTTCCCTGTGCTTTAATTTCCCTGGACTTCACTGGTATTCATTCAGTATATTTGCTTAAGGGAAGATAATTCTTGCAGCATGTCTTTCACCTGCCCTTGTCTTAAAGCCCAGTTTTGGCCTTTGGAACCTAAATTAAATGGGTTGTGTTCCCTAAAATTGGATCATTGCTCCTACCTTCTGAAGGATTCAATAGCTAAAAAAATTCAAAGGCATTAGTAGAGTACAGTTCTGCCAAATGTTGAGCACATTTTGCAAGGAACTCTGTGCCTTCAAATCTCTTGACATCCAGAACAATTAAATTGTTTAAGTCTTTGCTGAACAGCATGCCAGAAGAATATATTTGTAATACATGTAATATTTGCAGATAAGCAGAAAACCTGGCTTCTTTTTTTTAATAGTGCTTTCCACTTGTTGCTAATTTTAAAAGTAAGAAAAAAGAAATCTTGACTTTGTCTTTTTCCCTCAGAAATTAAGAATGAATGGCATTTTATTCAGGTTTTTCTGGATTATTTGGACTTTACAGAATTCAGATGCAAAAAAATAGTATTAACAGGAATTAGTAATAACTTGTCCACAGAAACAGACTTTGCAGACTTCTTGGTTTTCATTTGTGGTGGCTGTAGTTTTTTCATTGTTTTCAGAGTTCCCCGAATATTTTGTTTTCCTATAGAAACATCTGTCCCCATATTTCATAAGTGTGGCAACTTTTACACGGGGAACCATTTATTTTGATGCCAGCATCATAACCTAAGCATTTAAAATGATGAATTTTGCTAAAAACAGTATTTAGGAAACAATTGCTCATGGCAGGAGGTCCTCTTTAATATGTGAATTATAAACCGAGGAGTCTCTTTTCTGCTCCAGTTTTTTTTCCCAAACATATTTAATCCACAATATTAGAAGGTGAAAATGAATTCTTTGTGCATTGCTGAAACTTGAGAGCACTGTCAAGGAGTGAATTTTTTCAGAGTTTTGTCAGTACCATGCATTCTGTAATATGCTTTTTGTAAAGCATTTGTACAGTATCCTCTTCATCTTTATTGTTTCCTCACAAGAGATTTCAGATTTGGATGTGTATTGTTTCTTATGACTTACACCAAAGCGCAGGAACACTACTTGAAGTCTAAAACTTCACCTTAACTTTCACCTTAGCTGCACCTTAGCTGTAGTGCAGCTAAGGTGAAAGTCAGTTCCCTCTTGTGTTGCTCATCTGATGGATTAACATTGAGAGATTGGACAAGGTGGCTTTTTTAAGGCTCAGTTTGTGTGAGCTGCAGTGACAGTGAGTGAGCAAACCTCAGCTGGATACAGAGCACACTGAGACAACCAATGAATGAATTTCTACGTTGGAGCCCTGTTTTATGAGATGACACAGGACAAGGACAGCTGCCTTTCAGATATGTAATCCTTGGGCCATCCTAAAGCTAATTGAGATGTTATTTGAAGGAGTGTAACCATAAAACAGAACTTTTGCTTGAGATCTTCAGTGCCAGTTTCATGTATGTTCTGAATTTATCATCAATGCACACTGTGACTTTTTTTTCCTCTGGTTTTCCTTGGGTTGGTTCTCTTCCAGCATCACATTGTCCTGCTGCCAGTCCTGGCCAAAGTACTGTTATTATATGACACTTTATGTAGACTGTTGACCAAGTTCATGCAGAAAACCTTGAGTATGTTTATAAAGAAGCATATTGTCTGGGTTTTGTGTGAACCTTTAAGATTGCAAAGTAGTCTCTAAGAAAAAAAAAAAAGGCAAGTTATTACTGAATTCAGGAATTGAAAAGAAATATTCCATCTGCTAAAAAGGGTATTTATAAAGATGGTATTTTCACAAAAGCAGTAATTCTCCTCTTTCAGTGAATCGGGTCAGACGCTGATAGTAATTACAAGCTCCTCATGTGTAGTGAACTTTCATATACAGAGGTAAAAGTGGACCATAAAGAAATGACTATATATTGCTTGCTCAGTAAAGGTTATGCTATTATGATATGAAGGATTGAAGTGATGTAGTCACAGGGAACCCAAGTTATTCAAAATCAAAACCATTTTTCAAGATACCTGCACAGGCAACATTTTCCTCCAGCACTTGGATACCAGGTGATACCTCGGCTCATTTGAGTTTATCAGGTTTTCATAAATAATTTTCTCATTCTTCATGTATTTATTCCTTATAGACACTCTTCATTACTAGCTGTATCAGAGTTAGTAGTATCTTATGTCTGCATCACACCAGCTGGAAGGGATTTGGCATTTTACTTTGTGCAAGGCAAAGGTCCCACATTTAACTGCAGCTTCATTGACACTGCAGCTTTTCTGTATTTTTTGGCAGTAGGTATTTGTTTCAGTGGCTAGTGATGAGGATGTTACTCTTATCCTAGAAGATTAAATTTTGGTGGAATTTTGAGAGCATTTCCAGCACCCGATGCAGACAGTGCTGCTGAACAAACAGAAGCACAGCAAGATTTTACTGAGACACTTGCCTGGCAAGCTGTTCGTCCTATATGTGACCCAACAGGCATTGTACAACCTTTGACAAGCCCTGGGTGGTTTTGGTTGAAGGGAAAGCAGTGAAGCGCCCCAGCAGTTCTGCTCTGACCTTCCTACTTAATCTGGTTGAACAATTTGTTCCTACAGCTAAAGTTCTTGAGCCATGCAATATTTTATTTCTGATCTTTTTCTGTCCAGTACTGGCCTTTCTGCCAGTTTACACTGCCACCTGTCTTCCTGTCTGGTTTTGAGGTCTTCCCCTGCTCTGTTTTTTTTCTTATCAATACTACTCCTTTGCAACCTGTATTTCCAGTCTGTGACTATGTAAAGGAATTGAGTAAACTCTCATTTCAGTGCTTGCTCATTTGCAAAGGTAATCCACTTTGCCTGAGACTTGCTTGCTTTTGCTGAGCATATGATTAAATTTGACTTGGATATCTTCCCTGAGATCAGTTGCTCATTTTAGCTGTTGTTTTTTTGCCCTAAGTGTCTCGGGGATTTTCACTGTTGCTGATTTTTTTCCTCTTCCCCTGGCTTCCTGTCACTCATGTGCTACCAAAGAAAACTTGACATTCAAGTGGGATAATGTTATCAGTTTCATGTTGTACTGTACTGGGCACATTCTACTTCATTCTCCTCCTATCAGCACCAGCAAGTCTAGCAGTTGGTAAGTATTTGAGACATTGGTGTACATGAAGGAGAACAGTGGTGTGCCTTTTTCTCATTTATTAGTATAAGTAAAACCTTTTCACTGTTCAGGCAACATTAATGTTAGCTTTCTTTTATAGAGATTAAAAATGCAGCGTTGCCTAAAGTGCTTACCTTTTAACTTCAAGCCCGTTGGGGTTTTTTTTTGTTTGTTTGTTTGTTTGTTTTGGGGTTTTTGGGGGGGTTGTTTCATTTGTACAGTCAAAACAAGACTGAAGAGTTTGTTGAAAAAGTTGTCTGATCCTTCTGCATGCCACAGACCATCATACTTCTTCCACTTACCCTGTATTAAGACAATAAATTATATAATTATATGTGATTATTGCAGATTTGTACTTTGCCATTATATATATATATATATATATATATATTCTGGAAAGCTTTTTGATCCTTTAGCTCTTGATACCATGAAAAATTCAACATTCCTGGCCTTGGTAATTCAGACCACTGAGTAATCATGCTTTCTGGAACATCTGTCCCTAGATGAGGAGGGGTTTTATGCCTTTATCAGCTGAAATAAGGCTGGATTTTCTTCCAATAGAAGCACTTGGGGAACTGAAATAAAGTCTGGTCCTAGAACTTTTCTAAGTTAAATAAATTGAAATTTTAATTGCTTAATATAAACTTTTGTTGTGTTCCCTCTGACTTTAGGTTGTCATTTAAAGGTGGAACACAAATTTCTAAGCTGACTTTGGTGTCAGTAAGGCTGTGCAGTGGCTCGCTTGATGCAGATATTACTGATAGAGCCTGGATCTATACTGGTGATGAATCTCAAATCAGCCAGTCTTTTGAATAGGTGCTTATTAGTTCTTTTTAGCAGCAACCTTTTTGATCAGAATTTTGGATAGCAAAAAGTGAAATGACTCAGAAATATTGATGTTCTCAATTTGTAAACCCTTATTTAATCTGGTAGACTTGCTATGCCCATCAGAGGATGAGACTGACTTTGTTTCCCTAGATCTATTTTACATAAATCCATGATGTCTGGCATTAATTTAATAACTGTTCATTGTTTCTGTATCAGTTGAATCCCCTGAAAATATTTCTTTTCCTTGCTTGAATCAGTGTTATGCCACGTGCTGTCAGCATCTGGTTATTCCCAGTGAGATGTGAACAAGTGATACTTCATAATCCTGTGGTAGCAATGTATTCTCTTGATTTTCTGGGACAGTGTACAGTTAAAGACTATCACTGTGTGGTGAGAATGGCCACTTCTGTCTTTATGTAACCTGTGAGTTAGAAACTTGATGCTTTAATGTTGTTGTTAGATCTTACCCATCTTGTAATGCTGATAACCTCTGTGCCCAATACCTTTGAGAAAGACTGCAGCGTTACTCAGGATGATCTTTTTCTTATCTTTAGATTCACTATTTTTAGACTTACCATAACTTGTCTGAGTCCTTCACAGAAATTGAGAGAATCAAGAGTGTTTGGTATCCCTGCCCTGGATGTCTAACACTTGTCCCTGTGTTTCCTGCACAGGAATGAAATCAGGCCCCTACATCCTGGCCCGTCTGTCCTCCTGGTCATCTGCATCTTGATCATCTGGGGGGAAGGAAGAAGCTGTAACTGTAACATGAAACACCCTTCCTCCCTTCCACAGCCAATTAAACTTCTCTCCAATTTACACTCTCCTTTTCCCCCAAACACTTTAATTTTCCACACCTGTAGCAATCCCTCAGAAGTTGGTGCAGTCAGTGAAGTTGATTCTCTCATCTTATTCTGTTCACTTTTAAAATCCTCTTTCATTTGACCTTCTGAACAGTCCTAGCAGCTGACCTAAAACTTCTGCCAGTAACCCATATTGCCACACGACCTGTAAGGCTTCAGCTGTGTCTCTCTTTTGCCAGGTGCCAGAAGATCAAATTCCTGATTTGCAAGCGCCCGGTAACACAGAGTAATTTAGAAGGGGTAGCAGTGGCTGTCAAGGAGTATCTTGGGAAACAGAAATTTTTACCAGGCCGTGTGGGAACAAAGTTCACGTGGGTACAGGTTTGCAGTTACAAAAAATGGCAATAGTCTATTTCAAGAAAAATAAAGGGTTTGCATATTTGAACACTTCTCAGTGTGTTTTCCTTTTGAAAGCATGACAGTTTGTTAGTCCCCTTTTCTTCAGTGCTAAATTTCTAGGCATAGAAGTTTTGCTTTCTGATGTAGCTTAAGGAAATCTTTGAAGTGAGGTACATTAGCATATAAACTTTGAAACTCTTTGGTTGTTCTTGGATCGGGATAATAAGTGTTTGTTCAGGTGCCCTGTCTTAGGAAGTGAGTGTTTTCTGCCCTGTCTCAATACATTAACTATTGTGCTGTATTTTCATTAAAACATCTGTCATATTTTTCAAACCTGGGCTTATTTCTAATTTCTCTTCCTCCAAATTATAAATTTTGAATGTTCTTTTGATCTTGCCAGCTTTAAGCCTGAATGAAAGTGTTCCTTGCATGTATATGAATGTCTCCCTCCCTTGGGAGATTCCTCCCTGCCTGGCAGAGAACATGGAACTGGATCAATCATCTACCACTTAACAGTGTTAAAGATTCCACGGGCTTTGTCTCTTACCAGTTCTGATAAAATGCTTGTCCCAGTTGCATGGCAAGCATCCATGTTTGGTGGCTGGTGTCTGTTGAGTCCTGTTTTTGTAGGGCTGGCCATATGGGTAGTGAATCTGAAGCACTCTAAATATTGTGAATTTACTTTGTGTTGATGAACTGTGCACTTGTTTGGTGTGTAAAAAATAGATTTGATATGTAGATATTTTTATTATTAATTACACAGACGTAAGCCACCTGTGTAGTGATTGTACATCAAGTAAAGTGCAAGAGCTGTTCTCCAGGACAAATGGATATTTTATGTTGGTAGGGAAAAAAAAAGGCTTTTGGAAAATGAGAACACACTTGAAGTAGCTGGAATATATGGTAACCTTGAATTTTGTAAGCAGAAAGGGTGTGAATGGAATGATACTGTATGCCAGCAGAAATTTTAAATGTACACTTTTTTAGAGAATTTGCTGGGGAGAGATGATATTTCCTACATATTGTATGTGTGGTTTTATATAAGGTTTACTCTTGGGCTTTAGTAAGATTAAATAGAACTGGGAAAAATCAGTGTAAAAATGGTCCACAATAGGAAATCTCTAGGATGTGTGCACAGGCCAGAGGGACTCATCATTTGCTTTTTTGGTGTTTCTGCATTTAAGTGCTCATTTGCAGTATTGCATTAATGTAGGGGTTTGGAGTGAATTATAAAAGGAGTAGATAACAGCTTGCTTTGGCTATAAAGCTGCACTCTCATTTTTTTGGCAGTAGGTAAAAAAGCTGATTAGGAGAATGTATTTCCTGTATTTTTCCAAATATAAACCAGATACTCAGTCATGACAAAGTCATTCAGTGTTTTCTGAAGACTTATTTTTTTTTTTCCAATGTGAAATTGTAGTTTGGGTGGGAAACATGTTAGTCCTTATGCACAAAACAAGCATCAAAAAAAAGTAACTCTATTAGTTTTTTCCCCTCCACACCCTCCTTCACTCCCTCCCTGGATTCTGATTATTTCTGGCTTTGAACAGATGAGATCCCCCTAATGACCACATTAGTGTTTTTAATCCTTCAAAGCAGGAGTGAAAGTACAATTACTGTACATGAATATCAAAAATACTTCAGTTCAAGCAGTGTTTTGATGGTCCGGATTTCACATAAATTTTAGAAACAAAGATAGAATGTACAGCTGTGGGTGGTCCATATTCTGATTGTTGATGCTTGCAATTTTTAAAAGTCATCCCTTTGAGTACTTAAATTGATGTTCCGACTTAGATATGGAAGATCAGGGGTTTTCCAGATCCAGTGTGTAAGGACTTATTTCTGGTGGTGTTCTTCTCTTGACCCACTTAGAGCCACTGGTGTATTCTCCTCCGGTAGTTGTGGTGACTTTGAGTTATTTGGAGAAGCTGGGAAGAACTTCAGTAAACAGGCAAAAAATAAATTCTGGTGATGGTCACATTCTGCCAGTGATGCTGTGCTGATGAGTTTTATAAGGCAGTTTTGGATGACATGGTAGGTAAAGCGTCATAAGCAGAGGCCTGCTTATCCATGGAATCTCTGTTTTCGAATGAGTCTCCTTGAAGCAGAAGTTTCTTGGTGTTCCTTGTGGTCCTGTAGCCTCTTTTCCAGGCTGGTATCCTGATTATCCAGTGTAGCTAACCAGCATATCCCTGTATGGCAGAGCAGCTGCATCTCACCTTGCTGGGGCCCAAGACCACAGGAGCAAAGAGAGTCAGAGGTGCTTGACAACCACAGGCAGAGCTGCTGGATTTGTCCCCATTCATACTTCTGAAATGCTCTTCAGAATGGAGATCCTGCCTTCCCTTCTCTTTGGGAATGGCAAATACTTGGCACTGCAGGCAATGCTGGCAGAAATCTGCAAAGATTTTGCTTAAAGGGAAGGGCCATTACATTTGTTCATAATGGAAGAAAGAAGAGGTAGAAAAACCCTCAGTGTTATGCTCCTCCTCGAGACAACCTCAGATTGGCTTCCACCTAGAGGGAGTTGAAACTGATAGTGCTTTATCTTAAGAATAACTCATCACAGGGACAGTAGATGGTACTGTCCCAGCAGCAGGCATGTCCCTGTAAGATTCATGTTGCACACGCAGCGCAGGCAGCTTGCTCAGCAGGCCTGTCTTCCTGCTGGGCTTTTAGCTGGATAACCATCTCACCTTGCCTCTGATAGTTTAATGCAGCAGAGCAGCAGGGAAAAATGTGTTCTATCATCATCATCATATCAATGTTTGCTCTATGAGGATGATGCAAACCTTTTTACAGAAAACAACATCCCAAAAGTTTGTGAGGTCTGGGGCTACGGGAGCCTGTGCACTCAGGCCCTGGTGTCTTGTGGGAGCTGAAATCTTTATACTGATTTACACAGTTCCTTGAAACCTTTTCCAAGACAAGCCTGCTGTTTCTATTAAAGGATTTTATGGGGCTCCCTGTACATCATATCTTGCACAGCTTACGGTATTGGCTCTTAAAAGTGGCTTTGAATACAATGCCAAGGCCCCCCAGTAGCAGCTTTACAGGCTGCTGGCGAGCTGGGAAGCTGCAGTTGGCTGTCTCCGTGCTAGCCAAACTCCCTCACTGGCTTTTCCAGCTAAAATGATGAAGCATCTGTTCTGTCTGGTTTAATTAGATATGACTTCCTTCCTGAATACAGCAGGGAGCTCTGCAAAGTGCTACAAGCTCTTGTTCCAGAAGTGCCTCCTTCGAAGGAAAAATGAGTTCTAATCTAATGCCAATGTCTAATCCCCCTCTGTACCTACTCAGTGCCTATGTAAAGGGCTTCCATGTGGGCCCTAAATATGAAGACAAAAGCTCCATCATCAAGGTAGTTTCTGTTTCCTTTCAGGAATCCTGGCATAAAATTGTTTTTTCTTGCTTTCAGTTTTGCAAAGTTGCTAAAAAGCCATGAATCTAAATATTTTTGTGGGGGAGTTTGGCACTCATTGTCTATGCATCAGCTTGTATATGAACACTGCTGAACGGATCTCCTAAACTCATTACTGCTTCTGGATCATTAGATCTGGAATAACGTGTTCAGAACCTTTTTGCCATTACATTAAAGACCCAGGTAGATACTGCAGCCTGTAGGAGGTAATGGCAGCTCAGAGGCAGGGTGCTCGAAAGCAGCAGCCTTAATTCCATTGTGCCTGCCTGCAGAGACAATTTATGTCCCAAGTTTTGTCCCAGGCACTTGCAAGTTGCTGTTGAAGTGCAAAGTGACCTCTGGTAGCCTCAGGACAAATCCACCTCATTTTAATGTGGATGTAAGGGCAAGGGTGTCCTGCTCAAACATTGCCACTTAGAAGAAACCTTTTAAGAGGCACATAATGACACATGATGCAGCTTGGCCTGTTTTTGTGTGTAAGTTATTTCAGTGCAAGGGGAAAACAAGTGTGTAAAACCTCAGCATACAATTGCATAGTAATTGTAAAAGTGGTCGAAGGATATATAACAACAGGCACTTAAAGCACAGCATAGCTTGGAGTTTTTTAGCAGTGATGGGGACTGAATAAGATGTATTCTTGTTCAGGATGCTGAACATTAAAATAGGGATAAAACTGAAGGATATATAAGAGCAAATTTTTTTTTTTCCCTCAAGAAACACAGAGTTAAAATTCTTCTCCTTAGTCAACCACACTTAAAGATTAGAGCACTGAAGGAGCAAACACTAGATAAGCTTTTAACATAACATCATCTTCTGGCATTTTTAAAGGAAAAAAGACACCTTACAGATTGTATGCAAGAAGGAGTTTGGTGCTCTGATTAACTTAGGTCTGAAGATGAAAAGTTTCAGGGAGATGGGAGAAGTTGGGTAGAAACAATTTTGGATCTAAACAGACTTTATCACTGAAGAATATTTGAAAATTAATGGTAGAGTTTTGAAGACTCTGCCAAGGTAAATCCTTTTCAGTGTATTTAGTAAAGAAGGAAGGAAGTGTTCAGTTGGTTGATGCTCAGTATGTCAGTGTTGTGTTTCTATTTCATAAGAATTTTCTATTTTACATTGCTGTGGTTAATACTTGGAGAGAGGAAAACACAGAAAATAAAAGTCAGCATTTAATGGGAAGGGGTGAACTTAAGCATAGGGCAGCAATTCATGTGGATCCTTTCAAACGGAAAAAAGTGGAAAAAGCCAGGCAGGACTCAGTGGTTGGATTTAGACCCAATACTGTGTTTTGAGTAGTTTGCCCATCCCAAACTGGTCCATAATGGTCTCTGCTTTTGGTTACTGCTTTTTCTCTAGACCAGAAGAGCATGTCATAGTGCACTTCCAGATGTGACTTCCCAAACTCAAAACACTTCAGTGAGTCATAAAGTAGGGTGTCAGTTTTTCAAGATTGTTATATTTAGGCAAGAGCCCGGAGAAGAAGGTGTAAAAGGCTGTTCCATGGTTGGATTGCAAAACCATTGGCTCCAGGTTCTTGTGAATTCTGTGTATGAATACGGCTGGTGCCTGAAATCTTGCAGCTTTGTCATGTCTACATGCTTTCCAACTTCTTTTTTACATAAAGACTACAGGGAACACCAGCCAGCATGTGGCTTGTGTTATTTTTGAATTAGTATTGTTAGGATTTTGCATGTTGACTAATGTGTTAGTGCTGTGGCGTATCACAGAAATAAAATGCGGCCTTATTTTGACAGGGAAATGTATGTTACAATTTCCTTGTGATATATTGCACTGCCTTGTTAGTTTGATATTTTCCATTAATGCGGAAGAGCAGAGCAGAATAAGGGAGCAGAAGAGATGTTCATCTGCCATGAATTTTCCCTCTCCTTGAAAGGCTCTCGTGTCCTCTACCAATTAGTCACCTTCTCTGTAGTGCGTGATGTGCTGCCCACTCAGAGTTTAGCTGGCAGTTCACATGCAGTTTGTTCCCCTGCAAAATCCCTGCAAGCAGAGCAGCTCCACCAGTCTTCACAGGCTGCCCTGTGGGTCTCTTGGTCACCAGGCTTGAGAAGCTGGACTGTGTTCTTCTGAATTAAGCCAGAGTATAAAGACCCAGGCATTTTCAAGTAAGTGTGATCCTGCCTATTTTCAGATTCAGAAGTGTATTTGAAACCCTTTATCTAGATTGCTTCATATTGTTATGGGGTTTTTTTGTCATGATTTTTGATGTGTAGGCAGTCAAGTTTTATGTTCACTACCAGGCTTGCTGAGGTTTAATGATGCAGGTAATTTATGGAATAAATTAGAGATGGAGATTTATGGAAGCAAAAATTTATGCAATTAGATACATTAGTGTATTTCTATTTAACTTTTAGAGTAATTAACTTCAGAAGTGATTTGAACAGTTGGTAAAAGTTTTACGATGATATGGCTACATTACGATTTTCCAGTCAGTTTCACTTTCACTGCATTGTTTTGTTTGCCTGCCTGTTCAGTTATTGGTCTGATTTTATTCAATAGGAGCAGCAATGATTATAGACATTCATTTCCTATGAAGAGCTTACGCTACTCTGTTAAAAACAAAACCTAACTCCTTAAAAATAATCTTGTAAAAATTCCTCTTTGAACAGGAAGTTTGAACAGCTGATCTTGATAGGTCATAGAGAGCAAATGTATTACTTAGGGGACAGGGTGCCAACCTTTAACTTCTACGTCAGAGCACTGTCTCATGCAGAATAATCCTCAAGATGTGACCGAGACTGCTCATGTTGTAGCATTAGACCAGAAGCACATACCACTGCCACTCTGAGGCTGAGGTTTTAGATGGTATTTGGAATTGTATTTCAGGGGACAGGTGGAAGTAATGATGACAATTAGAATGCCTTTGATGCCGCATTTAGCAAGTGCTCTTTTACTAAAGTGGGCAGATCAAACAACAGGAAGCAGTTCCCTCACTTGTAATACGAAGCTTGGATTTGCAGCCCGTGCTCTGTCTGAAAATCTGCCTCTCTTTTGCAGGGGGCAACTAAACTGTTGCTTTCCCTGCTGCCCTGTTTCCCCTGGTTTCCCTATTGGGTTTGCTCCTCTGTGCAAGTTTAATGCAGGAAATGCACATGGAACCAAGCCAGTTCTTGTCACCTGGGGTACATGAACACAGTTAGAAGAGCCTGAAAGCCTCCTGGCCCCCTAGGAAGCTTACACCGTGGCTGTGCTCAGAGCAAGCAAAGTGACTTCCCAAATTAGGGAATTCTGGCTATGAGTGGGGGGCTGTTGCATTTTTGCCCCCATGAGTGATTTGCTCCCAAACTCTGATGGTTCCCACTATTAATGTGACCAGATGGTACTGAGTAGCCCAGAACTGCAGAATTTTGCCAAGCACATCTATCAGACACAGCAGAAGTGTAATTTACGTTCATGCTGGTCTTTGAGTGGTGGCATTCATTGTCTCAGCTGACATTTAGTAAATACCATTCTAATCATCCTCCATTTAGTTTGGTAGCTATTAAACACATCAGCTTCACAAAAACTGTTTGCTTGTAGCCAACCTTCTCTAAGCCATTGAAAAGTAAGAACATCCTGCTGGTCCAGCTGCTTGACTGTTTGGTCAAGAACTATACACCTGCAGTCATCAAATACAGTAAATCTATGCTATCGACCTGACTCCCTCAGTTAAATGTCCTTTAAAACAGGGACCCACATGGGAGGTGTCTCTTGCTTCCGCCAACTTGTCATTTGCTGTCTTTTGACACATTCTGTGCTGTAAATCTAACTTAGAAAAAGAGAGATGAGAGAATACTGATTCTGTAAACTGAACAGTAAGATTGGTTCCATATGCAAGATACTTTATTTCTTTTGTGTTTCTTGTGACTCAGAAAACAATGGTAGAGGACACAGGAAATGTACCTGACTTGCGTACATGAGGATGAGCTGATGTTTGCAGTGACTTGGAGTTGTGAATGTAAGATGGAATGTGCGGTTCAAGCGTGAGTCCAGCAGTTCTGTCTTTTTTTCATGCTTTTTGTGTTGCAACTATGTTTAGCATATCATATTTTGGTTGAGGTGCAGCTTTGGAGTTCTGTAATGTGATTTATTACATAGTAAGAACAACAAGGGTCGGGTTTTGCATTTTAAGGTTTTTTTTCTGACATAGAAAGGCATCTGCCAATTAGTCTGAAACTTTCAGGGATCCCCTGCTGTTATTTCTCAGCCATGAACACCTTGTTAAAGTTTATTCAAAGTCAGCGCTCCATGTTGGGTTGCTGGAATACTGAATTGTTCTTTCCACTGGGACTTGCTTGATTTGAGTGAAGAGAACACAGCCCCCTGCCAGCGTACCCAGTATACCAGTGACTTGTGGTTACAAGCATGAGGGAATAGTGCAGGGGCTACCAGCAAAGAGCAGCTTGGCACATCACACTGTTCGTGCATTTTCTCCTGGCTGCTTTTTTAAATCCTTCTGTCATCTGGGAGGATGTACACAGGCATTTCACAAATAGTAACATGTATAAACCCACCAAAGTGATTATTAGGCAGTGCATATTCATGTGACTGCTATTAAGCTTTTAATGCAGAGGTTGGACTAAATGACCTTTAAAAGGTCCTTTGTACTCAAAATGTTCTATGATTCTACAGTGTTAGGTACACATATTTGTAATATTTGAATAGTAGAAAATATATTCTCTTTATTTTAATAGTTTATTAGCTATTAAATTTCTCTGGTATTTTATATAGTATATTTTATATGCTATGGGTATATTTTTTCTATTTTCCATAGACATGTGGGTAAACATACTGCATGGGTGTTCCCCAGGAAAGAGCAAATATAAAAAAAATCCTCTTTCATTTATGTAGATAAATCAGTGTTTTCACATTAGTGGTTGGAGGGGAAAAGGCTAAAAATATTTTTTGCCCTTAAATTAAATTGCAGTTAGCACAACAACCACTTTTGTGTGTGATCCCTTAATTTATGTGTGTGGCAGACTCAAAGGTGAGATGTACCAGATCTGATTGCAGCCTTGTATCAGTGTAAAGCAGATGGGCAGCGGCAGCTCCCCAGGCAGCCACACTGCTCTTGTCGGTGGAAGTCAGCCTGAGATCAGAATCTCAAGCATTTACATATTCTAGATAAGAAGGTGAAACTTAATATTCCGTGTTGCTAGTTTTGAAGGAACTGTCTCAGCTGGGTTTCTGTTTGTTCTGTTTTCTACTGTCCCTTTTTCTTGTGCTGTGAAGTACAAGGAAGAACTAAGCCAAGATATTATTGTACAATAAAAGGCTATCTGGTACCTAAGAATAGGAAAGGAAATTTACTCTCCACGGTCCACTAGTGGGACATACAGCTGGATCTCTGCAATAAATTACTGCAGCAGATCTCAGGTACTCCCTGAGCAAGAAAAATTTCTGAACTGAGCTCACAACAGTGGTTTTTATTGTGGAGAGTTCTCCTCTGTGTTTGCAATAGACAGTAAGTAAACTAATGTGATGAAATGTTGTCCTCTTTGTCCTTTTCAGGATCCTGGTTTATTACAATGGAGCACTTGCATAAACTTGTGCCACATAGGCATTTTTCAGATGTTGCTGAGTAAAAATAGCTTCAAATTGCCAAGAAGTGACTGCTAGGTTATGAACATAAATTTCATAATTTTTTAAATCTAAATTAAAGCAAAATAAAGAGTCTTTGTTAAAACAAACAATACCACACAAAAAAGTTTGTTAGGCTGTTAAAAAAAAAAAAGTCTTTGCTTGGCTCTGGTGGGTATCCTCAACCTGAAGTCCAGAAAGTCTAGATTTTCTTTTCAAACAGAAGGTGTCTTCTGAATGTGGACAAGGAATTGGACAAATCAATTAGTCAGAATAAATAACAAAATGTTGCTTGGGAGGCATAAGGCAAGGCTTCAGTCCAACAGTACTTTAAAGTTGTGCAGACTTTAAAAGGAAGATAAGCCGATACAAAAGTACTGCAGCAGATTGAGTTAGACACCAGATTATAGTTCTTTTATGGTTGCAAGCAAATAATTGGAACTCTAGGCTTATATTTCCCATACACGGACACAATGAGATAGTGTTTCTTACTTTCAGGAGAGAAGTGAACATTGTTTCTCAAAAATGTCTTGTGTGTCATTTATTCCTATTGTATGGGGGGTTTTGGGCGGTGGGTGGGAGGTTAAGCTAGGTCGTTTATAAACATCTTTTTGGAACTGTTTTCATGGCACAATAGAAAAAAACAAAGGTCTTTGCTTGAGTCTGAAATTGGAATTCTTGCATTCCACATTTGAGCAACTTTAATCTGTCGTTTAGTTTCATGGAAAGTTTGCATGGAAATTTTTAGTTATAGAGAAACTGTAAAAGAATTACTTTTTTATCATATAGGTTATTCTACATTTAACTACTGGCACTCTGTTACTGTGGATCCTATTAATGTTGTGTTATGTGAATTTTCCAAATTTCTGTATAAACTATATATTTTATATTGGAAATGGTTAGGATTTGGTTTTGTATTGATGAACTGTATGAAATCTTCCAAATGTGGGAATGTATGTTTGTAAAGTATTACTGAACAAACTATTGTAATCTCCCTGTCTTCTTTCTAAAATACATCCTCCCCTTTTACCAGAGGTAACAAAAACATTATGCTAAAAGAATTTGAGCAAGTTGAGACCACCTCCCATTTCCAGGTTTGTGTTTGATTTTGGTCATATTGCATTTGAGGCAGAAGCTGTCTCAATGAAGGAATGCAGTGCAAGAGTCTGCGTCCAGATGTTATGTTTTCCTCCTATACCAACCTAGGCCTCTGAGGCAGATATCTCCCCCTCTGAAAATGTGGCTTGCACAAAGTGCAAACGCCTCATTTCCTGAAATCTCATTGTTTAGGCCAACAAACAGGCAGGTCAACCTGCAGGTTGCAGAACTGAAACTGAACACCACCTCAGTTTCCCTGGATCAATGGAGTGTAATTTGAGGCTTGTGGTTGCCTGTCCAGCTTGGAGAACCAGCAGAGAGAACAAAGGCTCAACACTGTGGCCTTCAGATATTTGAGCAGTGAAATAGTGTTGCTGCTGTTCTCTTCTGCTGGCTTTTGGCTCAGGGCTGTGCTGTTTAGGTAGGCTAGGCATAATGTTTTTCTGATGGTTATGCAAGCAAATTCTCCTAGAACAGAGGCAGTTTATGCTGTCCCTAGGTAGGTTTGTTGAAGAAGAAAAACAAAACAGCAAAACAAAACCCCAAACCAGGAAAGAAAACCTTATTTGAGTTCTGCAGATGTTCACACAGACTGTTTCTTACAGCGGAACTTCTTGGTCTGGCTCTGTCAGCCTCTCTGTAAAATCAAGTCAGAAAAAAGCCCTTAGTGAACAATAAATGAAAAACTTGGCACAAGTCTGGCACTAGATGCAGATTAAAGAACAGTAGATGTAACTGGCTGTGATACCTGTGGCATTTTCAACAACTTGTATGAAAGGTTACAGCCCATAGCTTCTGCCCTCAGTGAGAGATGGTACATACAAATGTGGGCTATCTTGACTGGAATGTTTTTGCAGTGTGGCTGCTGCTTTTTGGACAGGGAGCCTTTTTTTGGTCAGTAGAAACTCCGGCTCACAGTGTTTCGTTTAGCTGCAGTTAAGGGTGTTAATTTATAATTAGGCCTCACTGGGATGTAATCAGATCCATACTATTAGGGATTATGGGTGGTTTTTTTGCATATTTTTTCTGAAGAGCTCATTAGAGGTTGATGGGAGTTGAATGCATCTCAACCCAGTCATGCACTTCTTCCTAAAGCACCTAATTCAATTGATTGGGGTGTTTAGTGACAAGAAATACCATGTCAGCAGGACCTTAATTATTTAATATATCTAACCATAGCATGAGTGTTATGAGTAATGCATGGAGGTATATAAAACTCTTACATCTCTATATCTGAGCAGGAACACTGGGAAAGGAAAAAGGTAGTTTTTATTAGTAAGTATATGCAATATTGAACAATTGCCACTTGATATGTGCCACATAAAATATGTACCACACCATGGAAATAGTTAGAATTTTGTCTGTCAGTTTGCTCAAGTGTGACTGAACTCTAATACTAATTTTAAATGTGCAATATCATATGTAATTGATATATTTTTCTGCTCTGTTGTAGGTTATATCATCTTACTTAAACTGTGAGACAGGAACACTTCTTGAAAATTAAGATTTCTACAGGTAAGAACTGAGTGTATTAATTTTCCTTTTATAAAGACCATTGTTTTTAATGACCACCATCATAAACACAGAAGTGTTCACTCTTCCTGAACTGCACTATGAAAAGCTGAAGAAAAATTACTTAAGATGCTCACAGTGATACAAGCAGGATATTTGAGAAAGACAGATGTCTTTCTCAATTTTGGATGATGTTAGTATTTTGAATGCTTAGTACCTAGGATGTCTGTCAAGAAGGGGTTTGTAAAAATTGTCTTCTGACAGAAAAGTGGGAGCCAGTTGAGAAAGTGGCTGGCGGTAACGGGTACACAGACACCAGGTGTTGGCAGCATAGCTTTGGTGTGGGCTGCTTGTCATTGTCTGTCTCGTATTTTCAAATACCCATTAGGAGACCTGAACTTCGTGTTCAGGAAATGTCCCTAGTCCCCTAGGGGTTATTGCTAAATAATAGCATACCCAGCAAGTTAAGTTGTCATTCCTTGACTGATGTCTCCCCTGGGGTAAACAAGAGGTAGATCTGCAGAGCAAAAGTCATCAGCTCTTTGTTTAAACAACCTGCTAAAACTCCTGCCTAGTGCTTAAGAGGAAAGGATTTGAGTCTTTTCAGGAGGATTGTTGAAAGATTAAATAATTACTCTGTTCCTAATGGGAAAACTCCCACTTTGCTGGAGATGGTGTTGTAAAGCCTTATAGTTAGAGCTGACATGAAAACAAAATGTGAGCAGTTTTACCTTATCACATACTGGGGAGAGTTGTGTGTTTCCTACTTCTAATGCAGACTGAGATAATGCAGGTAAGCAGTTCACTCGACCCCAGGTAAAGGACAGAGAAACACAGAAATTTGATAGATGCTTACAAAACCTATGATGTCCTTAAGTTATGAACTGTCAATCCACTTTTGCAGGCCACTGAAAACTTTGTGAGCTGTTTAATCTACAGAGCCCTTGCCATCTTTTCAGTTTCTTCCTTTTTGTATACATCTACTTCATCTTGGAGCTTATAAGCACAGTACAGGAAGTTGTTGAAATTGGAGAATTATACATTTTTCTATACACAGATAGCACTTTCTAACTGCACCATATTCTGTTACCTTGCCTCAGTATCATAAAGAGCCTGAAGTTGAGAAGTTGTGTTGAAGTTCCTCTGGGTTTACATTCTTGGAACTTTTCCTAGAGCAATTTCACGACTTAATTTGCATTTGGTGTTAGAAAATTTATAAGACTCTCGTGCTTTGTTACTTATACCTAGATTTTGAAAGGAAAAAGAATGAATGCTTGTTAAGTTTAAAATAAAGTTGTAGCCTTTTCTTATAAAAATGGATGGGCTAACCTTGAAATCCCAGTAAGTTGCATGGAGGTTTAAAAAAAAATCTATGTTATTTTTCAAGCATTATAAACTAAATAAATGAATTAAGTATAAGCTTTTCTCTGTTAATCTTTATTTATATAGGAACATGATATATAAGAATTCTTAAGACTGTCAAAATGCTGTTAATTTTCTGTGTTCTGTCCCAAATCTTTGTCTTCCCATTCTTGCAGAAAATGAATCTTTTTACCATTAGCTGTTCAAGCATATTTTAAGTTGAGTTTTAAAATATTTCCTTTAACAAAGAACTTTTAAAAACTTTTTTTGAAACATTTTAAGGCTAGTAATCAATTTACCATATTTATCTACATGATAGCAAATGCTGCTTCTGCTTCTACAGTAGCCTAGTTGATTGTTTATCTGCCTGAATCTGAAATGAGTACAAAGATAATAATAGAACCAACGCAATTGTGTGGATGTATACGTGGCTTTTGGTTGTACATCTGCATAAATGTAAATGGATTTATTGCTTCACACTAAAGACCTTTTAAAGGGTTTTAAAGGGTTGATTACTTTGCGCTTAAAATGCCTCCCTGGAGGAAGGCAATACCTTGGACATCTTATATGATGTTCCTAGTCAGTCCAATCATTTTTGGGGAAAAAATTGCCTTAGTAGATTAAACACAGAAAAACCCCATGAGTAGGTCCATGTTTTCTCCATGTAATTCCTGTACTAGTCCTTGGTTTTAGAATTATACTTGTGTAAAACAAAACATTTGAGCTGGCATACACTTCATTATAGGCATCTGGCTGTAAAATGCTACAGAAGATTGTCCACTCTTTTAAAAGTAATTTTTTAACACTTGTCCAATTCAAAATGAGCTTTTGAAATTTTAGTGACTACGTAAATTCTGAATGCCCTTCCTTATGTGATGGTTGAAGTAGTTCCAGTGGGTTGTACTGGTAGTTTCTGCCACTGCTTTACCAATGTAAGAAATTGTTGTAATTCAGAGGCTGTATAGAAATATTCAATTTTTATACCTGCACCACCATTTATTAATGGAAAAGAAAATCAATGATGAATGATAGAAAAAAACAATATTAATTCTAGTGCTCCATGCATTGCATGCCTGAAAAACCCATTTGAGCTTGATTTTACTTTGAGAAGGATTTCAACTTAGTTATTATTAATATTTCATTAATATTCTGTTTATGGAAAGAAGAAATAATAAGCCCTAGCATCAAACCTAATAACTTAATCTGAAATAATTTTTCATTAATGTTTGACAGGGAACCAATGCACCTGAGAAAAGGACATGGCAATATACAGAAAATAGTTGCTCTTATACCCTGGACTTGAAAGGAATTGGGTTATTGAGCTGGCTGCTACTTGGGCCCATAGTGAGTTGTCTTAGGGAGCACAGCCACCTGAAAACTATTTCTTTTGGGGAGCAGGGACCAGGGAGAAAGAAGCCAAAGGTATCGTTCAAGTGATTTAGTTGTGTAAGCTGGTGTCACAGACAGGGTCATGAAAAAGGCAGGGATAGTCCAAGGGAAATAGAGGGAGGGAGAGGGTGGGGTGGACAGAGGTGAGGAGAGTAGTCCTTTCACTGGCAACCTACTGTCCTCTGATCTCAGCTGTCTCATAAAACTACTCTTTGCAATTTGGTGGGGAATTTTCCTGTCTGACGAGCATGGCAGAATAAAGGGGTGAGTGTCTTACTAGTGAGAGGCCCCAAGAAGCATGTCCATCCCACGAGTTCCTAAGGAAAGCATGCCCCGAGCCTTCCTCCAGCTCAGATCTCTTTTAGGACTTCTGTTCTTCCTCCTTCTGAATCCTTTTGACAGATTCAATTTATGTCGTGCTCTGGGGATTTGATTAATTTCCTATTATTGGCTGAGTCTTGCAAACCCCTGCACTCAAGGTTGGCAAGTGTGCTGTTAAATATTGGTATAGATGAGTTCCGCTCCTGCGCATTCAACTGTGGCATCTTTACTGTCTGGGACCATCCACCCAAACCATGTTTGTTTGATGAGTAAGTGGCACCAAAATGCGAAATCTATCCTATTAGCAGAGTGAATAAATTTACTCAGTATGGAACTTTTAAGTGATTTTTACCATATGCCTTAGGATCATAATTTAAATTAAATTTGCCCAAAATGGAAATCTAGATTCAAGCTGACATCATAACATATGACCTCCACTAGCAATGAAAATTGAAAACATGAGACAAGGACATTAATCACTGAATATTTTATAAGCTGCCCTGAATGTTCATCTGAAATGTTAACGCTGTTTTATTATATGCAATAACAGCTTAAAGTAAAAATTTATGAACACTGTGAGGTGCCTAAGATAAGGCATTCAGACTCATTTTATTGTACCCTGGCTCAAATCTTTTGAGTCTTTAGAGAAGTGCAGAGCCACTTGCATGCCTACCCTACTGAATGACGTCCTCCTTTTACTGGGACTGGAAATGTGAGCAGGACAGCGGGGATCAAATTTGGCAGCCGGACTTGTGTAAACTCAAATTTGTTCATACATACCCATTTGCAGGAGGAGGTGTTTAATGGCCTCAGCATGGAAGTGTCTGTGAAATTTGGATCGTTTGTTTTCTGGGGTTTTAATTCAGCTTAGCAGTTTGAATTTTGGATGGGAGTTCTGATAGTAAGTTTTGATTTTATTTTTTTTTAATACTTAGCTGTAGTTGTAATGTTGCAAGTAGCTGAATATGGAGTATAATCAGTGCAGTAGAGCTTACTTATACAAAACTGACCAGGGCTGTCATCGAACAGATCTCTGCAGATGACCTGATGGAATTACCACTTTAAACCAATTCGTAGTTTCATTAATATTTAAGTCTTGATGTATTTTCATTGATTTGGGGTTTTGTACCTGGTATTTTATAATTAGCAGGTACAAAATCTATTTGATGGTCTGAAAAGGAAGAAATGTAAGAATGTCTTTTTAACTTGATCGCAGATTTATAATGCTTCGTCTGTAATACATGCCCTTGATGTGTGAACTCATCAGTATAACCCAAAATTTTCAAAATTTGATGTCATACCTAGTTGGCTTGGTAGAGTCTGGAAAAACACAAGGTAAATTGGATTATTAGTTTCCAAACTGTTCACTGCTGCTCTTTTGCTGGAAGAGCTTCTTTGTTCCTTTGTAGCTTAAGCCAGTGATTTAAAAATAGATTTAAATGCTTTTATAGGTGAAAGTGAGCTTAAATGACAGTGAGCTGGTTGTAGCTTTTGTATTTTGCTTTATTGGGTAGTTCTAGTTGTAAACTGAATTTATTGAAGTAAATCTATGAAATTACCTTAATTGCTTGATCTCAATAATATTTTTAAGGAACTTCACTATTTGCATGTTTTTATTTTAATGTAAGGTATATAATGCAGCTTGGATATGCATATTGTTTGAAGGCTTTGAATGGTTGGCCTGTCTGGTCCATTTTAATAGATTCCAGCCTTTTTCCGTGACATCATTATTATAACAGACTTCCTAGAAAATATGAACAGCTGCTGTGTATTTTTTTCCTGTGTTTGATATTAAAACTGTAGCAGCTATTCTGTTCTTTACAAATGACAGCAATAGGCTTGTCTGATGTAAAACAAAATGAAAAAAAGTCCAAGTAAGGAGCTGTGGTACTGTTAACAGGCCAGTAATGTAACAGGTCCCCATGTATGAATCATTTCATAATGCAATAAGGGGTTACTTATGCTGCTGTCATACTGGTCAAAGGTTGGTCCCATTTCCTTCCCCCCTCCTCCTGAACTAAACTGTGCATCATTAAAGATGATGAAAACAGTATTGTGCTCAGCTTCCTGGCCCAGATGGCAATTTGCATGAAGAATTTTACTGTGTTTTTTCTCCTAATATTCTTATGCAGACTGTACATAAAGATTTTAAAGTTCTTTCCAGTTCAGGTCAAGCAGACTTCTTCCTTGTTTCTCTGTGCATCTTGGCATTTAAGGATCACTTAGAGGCCACTTAACATTGAGCCTGGAGTATTAAATAGAACTAGGGATTCATCAATCTCATTGTTACATGTGATTTTCTATCTTGCTCCATCTGTAAATACTGTGAATAGCTGAAAGGTGTCAAAGAGGGACGTGGACCTTTAGGTCATTATACTGCATGCTGTCTGAAATACCTTGGTTGGAGTTTTAGTATCTTTCAGACAACTTGTGCAAACCAACCATGACATCTGTTATGTTTCATGCCTCAATATCTGCATTTGACACAACAAAACCGGCCTGTATAAAGAAAACCAATCCTTTCTGTGGCTCTGAATAGAAAAACACAACACTGTGTGGCTGACTTAGAGACCAGACAAGTCTTGAAGTGTAATGTGGCTGTGAGACAACTCATCATCCATTACTGCTGTTATCTCAGTCCTGTGTCATTTGGAGTTCCTTCTTCCTCCATTTTCAAATAAGTCACCTGAGTATTTTCTCCTGTGTGCGTGGGGGGGAAAAATAGCAACTAAGTACTGTTCTTCTGTATGAAGCAGGGAGATGATCTATGCACCAGGTGTGTGGCTGTGAGCTGAAAAGTGCTCAAAGAAAATCAATACTAACCTTGCAATGAGAAGTTAGATGAGGAATGGCTGCATTGCTCCTGTCTGTGGTGTTCATCAAATGGTGCCTGTTCGCAGAGCATGTAGAGAAAAAACTTCATGAACAAAATAACTAATACTTTTGGCAATTATCAGTTACAAGCCCTTCTCCATCTGTTAAGGACTCCATGAGAGACTGCTTGGCCTGTTCTCCACTAATGTCCTGAAACAGTCTTGAAAGCACATGATACATAAATAATATTAATTCAAATTATCATTAGCCCAGATGTGAGAACACATGAAAATTACCTTCTGTTTCATAACCACAGAAGGTCTATAAACTGAGTATATCATGTGTGATGCCTGCAGAAAAAATCTGAGGTAATTCCTTCGAATATTTGATGCACCAAGGTACCGAGCAATTAATGGTTGATATCTGTGGCTTCTGGGCTGTACCACACCCTGGATGGGAAGACAGCTTCAAACCACACAAGCCCTTTTGAAGGTCAGCCCACACCAGGGTGGCATGGTTAACCAAAATGGAGTTTTATTCCAATGTTAGACAATTTCTGAAGCTGATTTTTTTTCGTCGTCTCCTTCTTGTTTACATTGAAATGAGTGTAAAAGTTGGATATTCAGCGGAACAAAATTTGTGTCTCATTTTCACTTAGTTTTTGCCGGTAATTATAAAGCAAAGTGAAGAAACAGCATGTTATGTATAAAGTATTTTGAGACTGTAGTTCCTATCATACCACTTCGCTCTGAGGAAGAAGTCTTTCTCATTACCCTAATATTTCCCAGTATGGGGAAAACTGTAGGAACTTAGTCCTGATTTCAGTTTACTGGTTTTTGTTTTTTGAAGCATGCAGAAATTAATTTCTTCCTTCCCCTTCTCCCAACTCCCATATCGTTTTCAAAATTATAGTCCTTTGGTATTGCATTTCTGGTCAGTCTGGTTTATTTCAGGTGTGCAGTCAGGTTGTGGATTGTTTTATTAGTTAATTTCTGTACATAAACTTCTTTTAAAAATTATTTTTCCACTTCCTACCCCCAAAAGAAGGTTCAAGAAAGTAACTGATACTTGCATAAATATATAATAATGGGTTTTAAATATAGGTCAGAGGTAAGTATTTGCCAGATCGGCTTATAAAAATTCTACTTACAAAATAAATTTATTTTGTTGCTGTTACTTGTATTTTAAAAATGTAAAATATCAACCATCCTGTAGAGATTAAACACTTCTTGGTGAAAAACAATTTTGCAGTCATTGATACTTATGAACGACAATATATAAAATATCAAGTAGTTTTATAATAATTACCACATCCATTCCGATTTGTGTGGCAAAGCAAAACTGTGGAGAAATTCCACTGAAATTAATGTGGTTAATCTATAGTTACACTACTGAGTCAAACAGTAATAGGGATCATTCATTTGTAATTTGAATGCAAACAAATCTCTAATAAAATTTTCTACCATTCTTCAGACTTGTCATGGAAAATGCTTTGCATTTTGCTTCATAGAAGTCTAAAATAAAACTCGAAATATGTTTTACTAATAGAATATGTCCGTAAAATGTAATTCGCTGAAAAATTATTTCAGTGTGGCTTTCTTACTGACACCCTTCTTATAGTGAATCTGCTCACCTGTGAGAGAGCAGAGAGCAGTGAAGAGTAGTTGAATATGGCCTTTTTTACAATAAATAACAGTGTATTTTAAATTGAGGGCAAGAACTGATTTTTCTCATTCTCAGTACAACTGCTTTTCAATTAGATTTGTGCTAAACTCAGTGGCAGACTATGAAACAAAAAGTATGTCTTAATAAGCTGAACATAATCTTTCAGTTATTTGTGCACCTCCTAGCAGCAGTGCCTGCCCATGCAGCAGGTCAAGACAGCTGCTTCATCTCTTCCACCAGAAGCACTCGGAATATCAAAGTACCTAAGGCACAAAGACCTTCCTTGAGGCCCACAGTGCTTGAAAGGCTTTACTGGTTTCTGTGGTTTTCTCTCTGCTGTCTAAGTGCATATTCTCATGATAAACCCTTTAGGGTAGTTCACATACATGTCATTTCCCAAGACCATTGGTAATAAGAGGACTTGGAATGATTTTTGGGATAGGGAATTTTTTTGGCCTTCGTCACTATCAGCTTTACACTGACCATTGTTGGCAATGAGTATAATCTATAATAAGCCATTGCCTTTAAAAATGGTAGCCTTTTCTCTGTGACATGAGTTGATGCCTGTTAGACCAAATGCCGAAGTCTGTACTGCAAACCATCAGTACTAAAGTAATTGTAATAGTATTGCTGCTACAGCCACGATATTCAAAGACTGGTAAGGGGGGCAGGGTTTGCACAGAGAGGTAATATCTTTTATTAGATGAACCAATATAGTTGGAAAAAACAGATGCTTCAGACAAACAAATCCTCCTTCAGGACAGTGCAGGAAAGGCTTTCTATGCCCAGAAGCTTGTCTGTTTTTTCCAACTGTATCAGTTGGTCTAATAAAAGATATTGCCTCTCCCTGTAGACTTTGCTTAACTGAAACATGAGCATTTTTATCAACCCTTTTACAGAAAAGCCTGCAGCAGCATGAACATGCTGCTTTGCTGGATTTCATATGTCATACTTCTACTCCTGCTTTACCTTCCTTGCACTTCTCAGACACAGGGCAGAAAGGGAGAATGTGTTCAATTAATAAGATTAATAGACATGGACTGATAAAGTTTATCACAGTAGTTGGTTTATTCCTTTCCTTAGCTTTAGCTTAAATTTTTGATGGAAAGGAAACTTTTCCCCTCTGTGGAGTGTGTTTTTTCTCCCCACTTGGGAGATGTGGGTCCTGTGGTTCCTGTTAATGCTGATTTCCTGGTGCAGTTCGCCTCTGTATTGGAACGATTACAGAAGGGAATAATTGTTCCCTGGCCATTGCTCTGCTTTTCTGATGAGTTTGATTTTGTAATGTGCTTAGATCTGTAGTGATAGTACTCACCCAATGCTGCTTGTAAGTCTCTTGCTTAGATTTCAAAAGGGCTCTAGAGCTCTCCTTGCAGAAAATAGAAGACAAAAAATATTTGGTGGCTTAACGGGAAGTGTGTCTAAAAGGATTTGCTCTAATGTAAAAACAAAAGGAGCAGTGTTTCCAGCTTAGAGCACCAAACATCTTGGAGTCCACTGTGGAAAATGTTTATAGTGTTGTATAGTTTTATTAGCACAGATTGAAGGAAAACAGCTTTTTGAATGATTTTGGGCACTAGATTCAGTAGCAGTGGAATATTGAAAAGTGGTCAAAGAAAACCCCTCTCTGCTGTGGGGTGAGAGCAGGGAGTATGTAAGGAGTACTCAGCTTTCCTGTACAATATGCAAGGACCAATGCTGCTTTCAGACCCATTGAGGGTCCTACATGTGCTGAGGGGAATTGGGTTGCAATGCCATGAGGCTGTTGTGGGTGCCCTTGGGCATGCAGATTATCAGGCTCAAGGTACTCCCAAGTCCTTCCACAGGGCCACTGTGAAAACAGTGGAGCTGTTGCCTTTCCACTCCTCCGCTCCGAAGATGCCTCGTATGAAACCTGTTTACTTGGGCTGGTTTTTAGCTGACATTCTCTTAGTTGTGTTTTGCTCAGCATCTCCTCGGTGTGGTGGGCAGTAACTTGTGCAGAGCAGTCTTCTGTCTCTGCACTGAACCATGCGTGATAACTGTAGTGCCTTTGTCCATCTTGGAAGGATTTATCTCTTCTCAAGCAATAAATATTATTAAAGCACCAAAGTTCACTAGCAAGATGATCAATTTGTTTAATTGTCTTAGGCGTCTTCGCTGCTTTTATCGTGCTGTAGCAATGCCAGCTGTTACTGAAGGCTGTAGCTGCAGGGTGAGCCTTGGGCTGCCCTGGAGTCCCAAGACAGTTTGGCATTTACGCCCCTGCAGCAAAAGAACAAATAGTTCTCTCTGCACGTTGCAGAATGAGGTGTGAGTGAGCTGTCGTGTTGTCTCAAGGAACTGGACCAGAGAGCAAGGCTGAAGCCAGGGCTTGAAAAATGTAGGCTGTGCCTAAGTGCCAGAGTGAAAAATAGTTGGGCTGGCATTCTTCCTGTTGTGTTCGGAGGGAGTGACTGATGAGGGCTTGGATCTGAACATGAAAAAAAGAGATGCCTCTGTGTTAAATCTACATGTAGACCAAAAATGAGTGAGGAAAGAAAGGTGTGAGGGAAAAGTGTGTTTTGTCAGATGCTGCCTTCATGCCGTGCATCGTGTCCCTTACTCTTCTGCCTCCAGGGGAAAGGCATGTGCCTTCTTTGGTCTCAGTTGGTGTGAGCTGGTCCACTTCCTCTTGTAGATCACTAAGTAACTTCAAAGCCTTTAAACGCAACACCTTTCACCTTCTGTCCCTCCAACAGACTGATTTTTCCGAGTCCTTCTCAAGTTTTGTGTGCTGAATTTCTCCCTTCCCACCAGCAGTACTAGGATTTTTCTGGTTGTGCTGCCATGGGTCTGCAATGAGTGCCAGAGTGGGATTATCCTCGATATCAGCATTTTGGTAGCATGTGAGAAAAGAGCCTAAACCCTAGCAAACCCTAAACCTGTAGCAAAGAGGAGGAAGACATCCTTCTGCTTTGAATTCAGCAGTGTTTTCATTGCTGCTTCATCCTTGCAGGCAGCTGTTCCTTGATGCTCTCGATGCATCTCGCGTTGTTCTTACGATCAGCCGTGAGCTGCTGCAGCTTGGCACACATCTACGCAGCTGAAGAGATATCCAAAAAATTGTTTACTTGCTTGCAAACATGAGAAGCCAGCTATTAGGTTTACTGCCCGTTCGTGTTTGGAAGATCATTTTACAGCCAGAAGAAAGCTAAAAAAATCTGGAGACACTTTGGCATTTGGCTAGCTGAGTGGGTGGATAGGTTGTTTTCAATCCTCAATTAAAGCACAATGTGTTGGTGCACAAGGGTGGAGAAGCAAACCAATGTAATTATAGCATGAAGTATTGCTTAGGAGCTGAAATACTGAATATATATGGTGATATGCCAAAATATAAGGTGAAGGTCTGATACAAGCAAATGAATGGCACGTTTGGCCAAGAAAAGTCAAGGAAAGAAACAGAAAACATGACCTCAGTCAGCAGAGAGATGCTAACACAGGCAGTTATGTGTAAGTGCTGTGTATGTGGGACAAATCAGTGTCATCCAAATCTCTCTTTAAAAAGTAATGAAACACACAGCTACCACCATGAAAGCTTAATGTGCAAGGTCTGCTGTAAATTACACTGCCGTGTATCACATACAGGGACTCTGAATGCTGGAACTGGTGCCTCCCTGACATAATTTGAGGCATGTGTGGTAGCAATTCAAAGACATAAATTCTAATATATGTAACTTGTAGTGTAGTCTTGTTGACTTTTGCCAAATCTAGACTAATAATAAGAGACAATATTTAATATTTTTGGTGATTTAACTAGCTTGGAAGGCCATCTGTTGAATCTGAATAGCTTTGTGAGGATAAAATAGCGGCATCAAAAATTAAGGGACCAGTGAGATTGACATGGAATCTGCTTGGCTTGTAAGTACACATGAGTTTTCATGAAACTACTTTGAAGGTTGTGAAGGTTGAAATAAAAATCCACTGGATTTCTTCTCTTTGATAAATGAAAGGTAAATACAGCCTATATTATTTTAACTTTTTCCAAGAAGGGTCTTGCAACATTTATCTCTTGCCCTTATCTGTATCCTCTTGACAAATGTTTATTTCTAGTTTTAGCACTTAGCTTCATTTCTCTACTTTAGCAAAATTCCTTTCTTTTTACTTCTCATGTAAGTTAGTAGATAGGACTTGCCTTTAGTTGCTGTAAAATGTGAATTTTTGCACATGTCCAGTAATCTTGTTTTTAAATATTGTCCTTTCACAAATGCTTCAATGATTTTTTTTTTCTCCAAAAAACTTTTAAAATTTTTCATCTTCTTGAGGATTCTGCATCATTTATACTTACATCACTTTGTACTGTAGACACAGGAGCCTCACTCTTTCCCACACCCATGCAAACCTTGTGGTTTGAAAAACTGACCACATCTTTATGCATGCTTCTCTTCTCTTGGCTGGGAATTATTTGCTTTAAATTTCTCTTCTCCCATGTTAATTCTGGCTAAGTTGATTGGTGTTGCTTTTTTTCTCTTAGTAAATCCATTAATTCCAAATTCTTCAGCTGCCTCTGAAGAATCTTAGAGTTGCTTCTTCTTGCCAGTTGGCTTCTCTTCCATCAGGGTGACCAAATCTTTCTCTTCTTTTTCCAGTGATAATCCAGGAGCTGTGTCCTCTCTGCTCTTCTCTCATCTCTTTGTTAATTTTAGAGGAGATAAAGTGCTTTTGTCTAATGTCAGTCCAGTTAGGCACATATTATCTAATCAGTGACATTTTCTGGAGATTCAAAACCTTCTGGCTCCAGTTGTGTTAAGTATCTGACATTTTTCCTTTGGGCTCCATATCTTTCCTTCTTTGGAAGGGGACATCATAACCCCAAACACCTTTCTATCACAAGATATTATGACTAAAGTTATTATCCTCTGTTTCAGCCTCTTTCAGTTGCAGAAAACTCCGATTCTAAGTTTAAGAAATGCTATCTTATTTTAAAAACATATGACTCCTTGCGTGCTGCATTTATTCCTTAGGAAAAAAACGCCAAAACATTTCCAGACAAAAGAGTTAAACTATAGATCGTTACCAGTATGTTTTCATTCAGAATTTCGCTTATTTGTAGCTAATCTTTCAGCTGCTTTATTTTTAGTTTAATGATGAAAGTTTATAGTCAGCAAATACACTAACAATTTGTCATGGTCGCTCAGAAGTTAAAAAGCCAGCCAGATGCTGGATTTTTCATTCTCTATTCTTGTGTTTTGCAGTAGCTAAAACACCAGCTGAGTATTAGGCTTGGTTAACTGTCTTAATGCTTTTAAAACACTCATGACTGCTAAGCAAAGTGTTTGTTCTTAGAATAAAGAGTAAAAAGGCAAAATATTTCATAGTCTTGAAAGATTTTATATTTATTCCTCAATTCTTTTTCTGTTAAAAGATGTCACTACTCTTCCTCCCAGCTGGTTTTTTTTTTTTTCTTTTGTGCTGACACCGTCTTGTCCCCTTGGACCAAAGTTGCAAGTTGCACATCTGGCTGAGCCATGTGTGTTTGCTGCAGGAGAGATGAGACACCCAGATTTTTGTCAGAGGTTCTGTGAAGCTGATATATGGCACAACAGATGACGCCGTGAATTATTTTATGGACCCTCACTTTTGAGTGCCCAATTTCTTTTGACTCCTACAGCTCAAACATTTCTCAAATGCTATGTGAGATACTAATACAATATTCCCCTGAGACTGGTTTCCCACCAGGATTTTGTGACTGCTACGAGCATCTCTAAGTCCATCCATTAGTAATGTTCACTTGCTATTGACCAATTCCAGCCTAACTCCTGTGATGCTTGGAAGGCTTTTTAAGCTGTAGGAAAACTGCACAAACATACTTTCCTATGCTGCTGGCTTCCCAGATAGCTGGACAAAATTTGCTTGCTTGTGTTAACAAGCAAGTACATAGAGGTAATCAGCTTTTAATCAGTTACATAATTATGGGGAGATAGAGATGTGTGATGGTTTCATTTTTTAAACCCTTGGGCCATAACTGGCTTTCTTGCCACATGTTGTTCAGCCTTGCTATACTGCCATAAAATCAGTTTGCATCTATGTGAAATGGGACTCAGAATAGCTTTTCCTCTTTAATTTTGCATTGTTTTCAGTTACTAACCAGTCAGTAAAGGTTTGGGAGTGATATAGGCATAATGCAGGAAAATTGTAAACAAAAAATTGTTTTTTAAAGGAAATAACCAATGATTTCTTGAACTTTGAAGTCTCATTTTTAATAATTTAACAGAATACATGGATTTGTGTTCATTACATTTTATCCCTTTGCAAAACCATGTTGGGAAGAGTGATGGAGAATCAGCCAAGCCTGTGCATAATTGTGGAAATATCCATACCTGGCTAAATAAATTATGATCCGTGGTAAACCAAAAAATTGTGCTACACAGTGAAAAATTTCCATTCATTTCCTAACATATTTTTTCTTTCTGCCTGTTTGTCAAATCCAGCATTTAGATCAGATGCATTTTCAAAGTCTTTATATAGCGCTTTTTGGACGATTCTTTTGTTGTCAATCCACCTGCCCTTTTTCATAGCTCTTTTCTTATTTTAAAAAACACCAAGTTTAGGATTAAAAGATTATTTGGATTGCTGAACTAAATGATTCTGTTAATGTTGGACTAATGAGAGGAATTTTCTCTGGTATGAGGTAAGTCTCAAATCAATAAAATTCATATAATCAGCACTGAAGAATAAGCAACATTCTCCAAACAGTAACTAACTCAGAGAATAGAAAAGGTTGAGGAACCAACATAAATACGAGCCACCAATGAGCCCTGGTGGCAAGAAGAGCCACCAGCCACAGGTTCCTGGGCTGCACTGGACACTGTGCTGCCAGCGTGTTGAGGAGGGGATCATGCACTTCTGTTCAGCACTGCTGAGCCACATCTGGAGCTCTTGGGTCAGTGCTGGGCTCCCTCATACAGGAAACACATGGACATAGTGGAACCAGTTCAGGAAAGGCACCATGAAGATGTTTAGGGGACTGGAGCGTCTGTCCTATGGGAAGGATTGAGAGCTGGGAATGTTAAGCTTGGAGAAGAGGAGGCTCAGGAACTGACGTGTACAAATATCTGAAAGGAGCATGCAAGGAGGATGTAGTGAGCCTGTTTTCAGTGGTGTACAGTGACGGGAGGAGAGACAATGGGCTCAAGCTGCAATTCAGGAAATTCTGTTTAAACATGAGGGAGAGGGAGAGTTTTTACTGTGGGGGTGCTCAAACTGGCAAAAATTGCCCAGAGAGGGTGTGGAGTTTGAATTCTTGTAAATGTTAAAGATCCAACCAAAGCCCTCAGAAACCTGGTCCAGGTGGCCCTGCAGGATGGCTGCATTAGATTCTCTCCCAGGTGCCTTAAAACCTCAACTGTTGTGTGGTTATACGTAATAATAAATACAATTCGGAGTTTTATCTTTAAGGTAGCTATCTTATTTCTCATCAGGAGTGACCAAACAATTTATTGATTGGCTGATTTATTGATTTATTGGCTGATCTGAAAACACTGTAAGTAATTTTCCTTTTCCACAGTAAAGAAATGTACTACCATTTTCAGACTTGAACCACAATAATGACAGCATGGAAACTTAGCTTAAAAAAAGTAAGAGCAGCCTTTCATTAACACACTGTGCATTCCTAGATAATGTGAATACTTAAGAGTAATTGAGATGGCACTAAAATTGTTTTTGTTTTGCCAATGTAGCTTTTGGAGTGTTTCATCAGTTGCTTTCTCTTGTTGTGTAGCGTTTTGGATTACTCTGTGTTTATATAAATGGTGGTCATCTTTTGGTTAGAAGTCATTCTTCTCATGGGAGGGTCTGAGAATGTAAAACAAAGAGCAATAGTGTAAAACAAAGCTGATTTGAAATGTATTTCAGAATGGTGGTGTTTCTTAATCTCTAATTTCCATGTGATCTCTGTAGGAGTGGGTCAGTCAGTCTCTGGTAGGACTGCACGTCTCAGACCTCATTCAGATTTCTTGTTGGGGATGGACCCAGTGTTCCTCCTGCATTTCCTTCTTGGCGTTTCAAAAGAGGGAAGCTTGACAGCATGGAAGGATCAAAACTTGTCATGAAGTCTTGGTGCTGTTGACATAATTTATTACGAGGTTATAGAAAAAGTTGCTGTTTAGATTAGTGTAAACTCTGTGTGGTTCTATAGCTGTCATCAACAGCAGAATCAGTGTGGGATTTGTTTCTGGATAACCAAGGAAAATGCGTCCCAGTAGCGCTAAATCTTAAATCAGGGGACTCTGATACATTAGAATGTCTTGCCATGATGTTTACGTTACTACATTCATTGTGTGAAGAAAAGGAAGGTGCATGAACATAGCTGGGGAAATGAGGATATCAAGTCACGGTGATCAAATCAAAGCTTCCACAATACTTGAGGCACGCCAGACTGCAGTTACTAGCTCTACAAGAAAATTAATTCTATTAGGCTGCAAGAAAGGAATCAATTGAATTCTTCTGAGGAACACTTAGGTAGTTAGTTTGCCTTTCCCATGTATTTGGAGTAGTTCTTATTCTTTTATGTTATATTTCTCCTCCAATGAACTCATCTTCTGACTGTCACACATATGCCTGCAATATGTATTATGGAAAGAATTTGACTCTAATCCAAATATTTAGTCTGATTCAAATAAGCCCAATTCACTGCATATCATTACCTCTGTTTTCCTTCTGAGCGGTGTAGCTGTCCAGCAGCTTGCATCCAGCTGTGAGGGCAGGCATGCAGCAGCTGTTCAGAGAAGTCCAACGTCAGAGATAAAATGAGGCACCTATGAGAGATGCATTTGTGGATAAGTGGCATAATTTACTCTCACAGTAAATGAAAACAAACCATCAGCAGCTCTGAGTCAGTGAGCTGCCCAATGGTGAAGTTCAAAAATAGCTGCACATGTTAAGTGATACAGGCTGAAATGGATGAGGCTTCTCGAATTGTTGGCTGTTTGTTCTTGCTTTTTTTTTTTTATCCAAAGTGATAAAGTGAAGGCATGATGGACTGCAGAACCTAAGTAAGCTCACTGTTGTTAATGTTCAGTTCATTTGTGCTTACTTGTGCTACAGTGACACTGACATACAATGCAATACATAGAAATAGAAACAGGCACTATTAGAGATGTTTCCCCTTCATTGTTCCTACGGATACTGTTTTACTGTGTTTGAGTACAAGCTCTGCACATGATTTTTTTCAGAAGCGTTTTAGAAACTTTTGGATATCCTATTGTTTCAGGACTTTTAAATACTGAAATAGAAGATTATGTATATGTGGTATAGTTCCTTTTATTACAAGAATGGATCGGTTAAGTATTAGCTCTGATGTATGTCAGGCTTGCAAATTAACTGTCATTAACTGCTGAGCATGGTTGGTGTTTTTATAAATTTAACTCTCCAATCGTATGTTTTGAATATTTCTGTCTCTTCCTTCCCTGTTAATCTCTTCCTCCTGTACAATATGTTTCTAAACCACTTCTTAATTGTGTGGAATCCTTTTAAGCAATTTAAATTGTGATTGTTTTCCTTCTTGTAGCCATTAAGAGACAGTTATCTTTCACATAGTTTATTAAGTGTGGTCTTAAAAGCAGTGATTAATTAACAATGATTGAGGGTGTAACTGAAAATATTTATACAGACTGACTTAAGAAAAAAGAACTTTCAATGTGAATATTTTCTTGTTCTAAATGAACAAGAAATAAAAAAGGGGAAAAGGGGGGATGCTCAGTTGTATGCCTTTTATGCTGAGAACTTGCTGATGTTTTCAGCAAAGTGGGCTCTTCACCTTGTTTGTTGTCTTGCGCTTCAGGGCAACATTTATTCCCTGGGAGAGCCAAGGCTGCTGGTTTTGCCCAAAGAAGACAGAAATTATTGGGCTGTGTTTTTATAAAGCTACACAAGTGTAGTTATAGTTCACCCCAATGCCTTGTTTCTTGAAAACTTAATTTTTAAGGGGTATGAATACCTGGTCCTACACAAAAATTTTATGGAAGCAGCAGAAATTTTGATGCAGCATTTGTTGATTGTGTTGCAGTGAACAGAAAACTGAAACCACATTCTGCGAATTACCTGCTGTGTGATGTCTTTATGTTTTTAATGGTCTTCTCTTCAAAAGTCCTTTTACAGTATTGCTTCAGTTGGAAAGAACAAATAGGCTATTTATTAAGTGTGCAGTCAGCAGCATTCAGCTAATAATGAATAAGTGCTTACAATAATCTATCAACAGTAAAGGATTTTTTAGAGTCATGTATGATCTTCCTGTCTGCTCCCTGGAGTCTGAAATATTTATTGCTTGGAAACAAAGACCCTTAGAGTCAAAGGTAAGCAATGGCATGCTGAAGGAGCAAGAGCATGCCTGTAAACAGGAATATGGTGGAGAGTTAATAATGAGTCTCTAGAAGGGCCTACTGTACATTCAGTCTTTTTTTCCCACCCCATCCCTTCTTCTAAGTTAGGGGGCAGTTCCCTCTGGCCACATTCATAAACAGTGAGTTCATGCATAATCATATATTTTACACGCACTCATTAATAGACAAGGAGTGCAATGCTTTAACGTATTTTTTTCACCAAAGAAATAGCATTTGGTTCTGCAGTTCAGGTGTATTGTTAATTACTCTGGGTAGATTCAATGTTCTGTGAGGCTGGACCCTTAAATGGTGCTTGGATGAAAACTGTTCATAAACACATAAAGCCCTAATGACAGCATGGCCCATCCGTGTAGTAGAGCAGTGGTCGTTGAGAGAGTGGCCCTTTTCGTCTCATAATTCTTCAGATGTGACAGACATCGTGGATGGGCGGATTTAGGAAAATAATATAAATTAAAAAAAAAATTGGTGTTTGCCATCAACTTCAGGAACATGTCATGGTTAAGAAGTAGTATTCTCCAATTTAGTAGTCCTGCTGGAACAATGATGTTGCTCCCTGCTCTTCCTCTTCCAATTGAAAGCACAAAAGGCAAAGATCGTGGGTTGAGGTAAGAACAATTTACTGGAGCAGCAATGAGATATGAAAATGAACAGTAACAGCAACAATATTAATAACTAACGTATGATACAAGGAAATGATTTACACATAAAACAAACCGAAACCAGACCATTTTTCCTATCACACTTTTTCTTCATGGAGGGAACACCCTTCTCCCTGGAAGTGAGAATCCCTTAGTTCTGCCACTGACAATGGGGTGAGGTGGTATCAAATAACATCCCAGCCTTAGCCATGCTTCCATCCTGGCTACTGGGAAAAATTAACCCTGTCCTTGTCAAAATTAGGACACAGCAAAAGCTGATAATTGTTACAGTGCAGGATTCATGAAACTCCGGCCAACTTGAAAAATCCAGATTTTATTTTACGTTGAGTTGCCTGCAGATAAATTCTTTAAGCTGAAAAGAATTCGCTTTGATGAGTGAAGAGTATTAGAATGACTCATAATGCAAGGAATAATGAAATACGATAGAGTTTCATTGTGATTTTTGGCACTTGTGTAGAGTTTCAAATAGGCATTGTGAAGGAGGAGAAAAAAAATTTGGTGTTTTGTGGTTTCTTAAAATGTATTCCTTCTGGTATTTGAAATACTATTTTTTTTCAGGTATGTTTGATTTAAATAATTTCACAGTCACCACTGACAGCACTGGGAGATTATCTGCCTTGCATGCCTAAATAAAACTGAAATCAGTGCTGCTGTTAAAATTGTAGTTTGTATGTGTCGAACCTGACAAGGAGGGGATAGCATGTTAGCTAAAGAGATCAGAGTGTATATAATCAAGAAGGGACTCATCACTTCGATTATGGGGGAGAAGAAACCAGAACCCAGGAAACCCAGAATCACAGGAACCTGAAGTTCAGATTTCACAAAACTTGACTTAGGTTTTCATTTTCCAGAAACAGAACAATGTGTGCAGCCGTGTGCGATTTGCTGCCTGTAGTCTATTTCCCCCCAAATTATTTTGCTACTTTAAGGAATGTGGAGAATCCTGTGGTCTTTATAAGTGAAGGGACCTTTTGTGGGTTTAGTATTTCCTCTTCACTTTTACAAGCCAGTTTTCTTCAGTGATAGTCATTCTCTTTGTTCTGTGTTTAATCAGTATCTGAGTTGCTTGTTAAGGCTGCTTTAAACTTTGAAAGTAACTGCTGATATTTTAGTTTTGACTAAACTAATAATTTTGAGCTTGGGAGGAAAATTTAAGGAAACATTTTTAAAGGAAGATTACACTTTCATTACAGTTTGTAATACAAGTGGAATTAAAACTTTTGAACATATGCTGCACTGAATTTCTAGAACGGAGTTTGCCTTTTTAGACTTCTATCCATATTCTAACCAAATTTCTTACATGGAGTTGTGTTAGGTCCATAGATGATTCCACACATGTGTGTAAGCGTGATTCTAAATACTTAGAAAGGCGACTGCTTCTTTTGCTGTTTTAGGGGAAGATGCGCAAAAACCCAAGGACCTGGTTTCTGGGCACCAGAGTGCCCTTCCATGGCAGCAACTCCTTTTCTTCTGTTAGCATACATTCCTACAGGAGTAAATATAAAGGAATACATGTATTCCTAGAGGAATACATGTCATCTAAATTTAGAGCGTTGAAAATTATCTGTTAATAAATGACTTCACACATTTGCTCTCCCACTGAAAGTCTGCAAATCATTCTGCCCTTCTGCCTTTTCTCCCCCACTTGCAGCATTTTTCCAGGTGTTTGTTCATATGGACAGCTTTTAAACCTGCGTGAAACATTAGGAAACAGTGACATCTATGAAAAATAAAACTGAAATCATTAACAGGATCAGTTTGCCTTTACTGCTCAGTTATTTAATCCCCTAAATACTGGCATTAGGGACTAGATTTTTTCAGTGAAAAAGAAATGCTACTTGATTTATTTTCACTGTAAGAACTCACCATCTTCAGCATTATCGTGAAACCAGCTCTTTGTGATAACAAATCTCCTCATTTTACCAGACAATCAAAGATGATGTGATGCAGAAAAGTATCAAAGGGATTAGGTGCCAGTAACAGTTTTTTTGACTCTACAATAAATGTCACACTAGTGCTTAGATTATGTGGTTCAAGTTGTTTACTTTTATATGGAATAATTCAACAAGAAGGCACTCTGAACAAGTCATCTATAGGTGTGTCTCCTTTGTGTTAGCTGCCTTGTGCTGTGGCTGTGTCTTCTATTGCTTATGGAATTTCTGAATAGGGAAGCACAGTGACACAGCTGAAAGATTACTCTTGATTTACTCTCTGATTAAACAACTAAATTAGTTTTAGATTTTAAAAATGAGTACTGCATATTTTGACTAACTTTGTTTTCAAAGATTGGTGTCTCAAATAAGTGTCAGCTGAGTGAGGAAATGAGAAACATTATTATACTAAACAATCACTAGGGCATTGGCCTGCAGTTCATCAGCTTTAAGAGAAGTGGAAGGAATTTTTGTTAAGTGTAATGAGTTATCATGCTGTAAAGTGTGCTAAAAACTATTTCTTATGCTTAACCTTAGGCCATAAAAGCTCAGGTATGCAGTGGCATCTTTTCCCACAGTTCACCAAAAAGGTTTTTGACTAGACCTACAGACATACTATCTCCTTTGCTGAGAATCCTCCTGCTCTGACTTCAGCCTTCCAAGATTTTGCAAGTTGTTATTAGTGACCCAAGTGTTGTCTTAACCATGCTTTTCTTATTCATTAGTGAAGACCAGCACCCATCCAATCCCTCACAGCATTTGCATGCCTGTAAGAAAAATTCAGTGTCTTTAAATTGTAAGAATAACTCAATGTCTTTAAATTCTTTGGATTTCCTCAAAGCACACTGAAGCCATCTTCATCAGTGTCTGCACAGCTGAAAGACTTTCCTGCTGTGCAGAGTAGGCTGTGATGAAGACTGAGGACTCAAGCTCGGAATGACCACAATTTCACATACATTGCATTTGAAAATGTGCTGGCCTAGATGACAGATGTTGCTATTCTTGTGTGGTTAATATGAGTTTGTCTAAGCTTTAGCTACATTATGAAAACCCTCAGAGGTGCTTATTTTCTTATTTTTCTTGGCTGGAGGAAAGGTAACACTACAGAATGTTATAGAATTTGCAGCTCCAATCATCTGCTCAGCTCACTCAAAGTTTCATTTATTAAGAAGAGAAGACAAGAAAAATTTCTGGAGGATTTCGTTCTCGCCTTAAAGGGGAGTGTAAGCCATCTTTTACAGGGTGTTACACACAATCGTTGATTCCAATGTATACATCTTCAGTTAACTTCCTTCTTTAAACTAGGAAATGTAATTACTGCCTATACAGATAAAACATAGTTCTGTGATGTTTTTATAGGATGCCTTAAACTTCTAATTTTGGGTGAACTTCAGAGGTTAGGAGAAAAAAATCCACAGTCAGAAAGTAGAAATAGACTCTAAATAATTCAAATTATCTCTCTTTTAATGATTAATTTACATACAATACTGGGATGTTGGATGCTGGAAATATGTTTCTGTAATGCAACAGGAGCGTTCAGATGGGCATTGACCACTGAAAAACTGGAAGAAAATTATGGTCATGGTGTACCATATTAGTCTTGTACTTTACACTTCCTTGCCAGAGAGACTAAATTCTGAAACAAATCTTTCTTAAACAACATTGAAGTCAAATGATTTAAGCTCCTTGTGACTAATACTGGAGGTATCCTAAGTGAAAATGGTCAGTAGAGAAGTAGAAAAACAAGTTTACTATTAGTACGACTTTGGACAGCTTTGGGTCTGCAAGCTCCACAGGTTTCTTGAACCTGTGGGCTGAACTCATAATCTGCATTTGGCTTTTGGCATTGACTTTTTTTCCCTATTTGGCAGGAATACCCAGGGAAGAAGTCTTCATTTAATTGAGGATAAAATTCACTTATTCGTTATATGGAATAAAAACACAGTGTGCATGAAGACACAGATGGAGATTTTCATGAAGTAATGAAATTTTATATAGGCTGTTTGAGTGTTTGTTGAGGCACAATATGTTAAGGTAGTTTTCAAAAAATTTAAAAATAATCTTGCAGACCTTTAAAGCTATTTTGTGGTTTTAGAACTTCTGGCTTGGTTCACTGTATCATAACTGATGTAATGAAAGAAAACAGAATAGGATGCTTTTAAAAATACACAGAATATTTGGAATATTTTTCAGTATTTAAACTGGTTTATAGTTGCAGAAATCCAGGCTTCTGGGCACAATTTGGATTTTAGCGTCTGGTACAATCTTTCAGTTTTATAGCATTACTGGAAATAATTTTTCGTTACTGCTGGATGCATTCCTTTTTTCTTTCCAAATAACTTGAATCTTTCACACTACTGGTTTTCTTTTTTTGTGTTACTCATTCAGCAGGTTTTTTCTTTCTTTAAGCTAGACTAGATGATTATGAAACTTTGCTATTATTCATCTAGCTAAAAGGTCATTTTTGGAACTGTATTGGTCCATACTGTTCAATTACCATTCTGTGTCCTATGGGGATTATCTTATATGACTACAACAGCATTTTAAAATTTATGATAGTGTTGGCATATTTCAAGTAAGCCTGTTACCTCTGATTAATATTAGTGTTAGTTCTAGATTTAGGGTTAGCCAGATTGCATTTTAGGAGTTTGACCTTAAGTGATGTAGTAACAACTGTCTCATTACCAAATTGGAGTTGCTGGCTATGCAAAATGCAAGCAAAAAAGCAGCAGTAATAATGCAGTAATAAATTCACTTTTTTTTTTCTTGAGCTATTCTTTTACAAACTGCAGGCTGTGATTGAGCTAAATCTTGCACATGTTTAATTTTGGATGTCATGGTTGGTGCCATTGACTTCAGTGATCAAAGTAGGAAAGGGCCTACTAGTTTCCTGGTACGAAAGGACCTAAAAATGCACACTTGGCATTTACTCCAAAGCTCTCTTGTTCCTGAAAATTTTGTTGAAGGATTTCAGAAACTTAGAAAACATTAGGGTGACCTAAATTAGTGTCTAATTCTTCTATATTATGCACCCTTCAGCTGTGAGATTTTAATGTAAGTTACTGTTTCTAACACTGGGATGCTGCCTGTGAATTTTCAGAGGTTCTGTTGACATTTTGTTAAAAAACTTGGCTCTTTCTCTTGAATTTCTGACTAGAACTGCTCTTTATCCTTTGCTTTCCTCCAGAAGTCATCCTCTGAGTGCTGTCAGACTTAACCCAGCACACTAAGTTCATGGTTTATGTCAACACACTGTCCTTGTATCATTTCATGTCGTGATACTGGTCTTCTGTGCTGTCACCTGTGCAGTAACCCCTCTGTGTGTGCAATACCAAAAAACCACATGGTTATAAACCCAGCCTTCACTGACAGCCACAGTTGTGGTATCCTCCTCTCACTCTTGTTTACGTGTCTTCTTCTGCTTCTTTTTGTGTGGCGTGGTAATAATGGGGTATGGTAAAGTGATGCTGTAGATTTATTTACAGAAGTACAGGAATGTGCATGTTCCATTAAAATTATGGGCTTCTCCTGAAAATTTCTAAAAATCTAAGATAATTCCCTGTTTTAAAGGTGTAGATGTCCAAGAATAAGTTTTTGACATTATGCTACGCATCATAAAGCTATGATAAATACTTCAATTTCTTGCTCAGTTTTATGAAACCACTCCGGTTTCTGTTTTTCACAGGGATTTATTCGTGGCAGCTTAAAGGTTTGATGGAATGATACTATGAAACTGTCATGTACGTGATTGAGGATGAGAGCTATGTGTAGAAGCTTTATGACTGAGAAACTTGTAATGAGCAAATTAGTTACACTTTGCATCTGGCACTTCACCAAGGCTTAGCAATTACCCATGTCATCCAAATGTATTTTCATTTAAATACAAAAGGTTTCTGTGGCATCAGTGACAGGCTTCTAAACCAAGGTTTTATAAACTATATCCATTTAAACAAAGCTTCAGTAGTCGTGTGTTTCTAATGATCATCTTAGTTTTTCAAGCTGCACAGTAAAGATAAATAAATGGTATGAAAGGAGAGCCTTAACAATGTGCACAAGTTACTAAAAGCACTTTCAAGAGCTGTTGTTGATGAAAATAGTGGAAGGAAAGCAGTAAGACTTAACGTATCTTTCAATATAGATGCAGGAGATGAAGTTTCTCTTTTGTTCCAAAGTTACTATTAAAACATTTTCAACTTGGCAGAGCTGCAAAAGGATGAATAAGCACTTGCCACAACCTCAGTGTTAACCTCAAAGGTGTGTAGGGATGCTGGCCATGGGATTATGCCAGGCTGTGCGGCTAATCACACAGGCTTGATGGCCCTGGAAGTCTTGGAACAGACGGATTTATGTATAAGTATTGTCCTGACAAGGAGAATTTCATGGTCATAAGTTTTCTTAAAAATAAACTGATTTTAAGATAAACTCCTGTAGCTCTTAGTGTTAATGCAGTTATGATATGGTTTACATGTTACTTGGACAAACCTCCCAGTTGCGCCATCAAATGCATTGATGAAAGGCAGGACATTTATCTGCCTTTGTGGTGCCTGCTCACAGTGTACACTGAGGGCATTCAGGAAATGCATATTTGTTTGTGCTGATCTTGCCATCTTCTTTTCAGTTTCCCTTATTTTTCTGCTTCAAGCTACCCATATCATAACAGCCCAGTCTCTCAGTGGGTTTACAGAGATGTAATTCTGTTTTATGTTTTTCTCATTTTTAAACTTTGAAACTTCCATTTATTGCAGGGCAGGATTGTGGATTTCTGCCACCAGTGATGTCTCATGCTTACTGTCATACTGTGCATAGTTATTACATATGAATGGGGATACCTAATACCTGACCCCTGACAGAAGTTTTGAGACACAGCAGTAATATTTATTCTTCATCCCTCTGTGAGTACCTATACAATCTTAGTGCTGTTGTGTGAATTCTGTGTGACAGACTCACACTTTATTCAATTTGAAGAGCGTGTCTTATAGAAAACATCTTTGCAGAATTTTCTGACATCCACATTTCCTGGGAATGAAATTCTGTAGTCATAGCTGGATGTGCCACTGTAAAGGGCGCTGAAACAAAAGTGCTTCCTCCTTTCCTTCTCTCCTCCCTCATTTTTCCACCTGTTCGCAAAAAGCTGTCATTTTTCTTTCTTTTTTTTTTCATATGAGCCTCATAATTACCCTTCTGTGCAGGAAAGGCCTGCAGCATCTGTAAAGCTGGCAGCAGGATGGTATTTCCAGGCAGGAGGGGTGGGGAGCCCGTCCATGGCTTTGTCTGAGCAGCTGAGAACTTCATCTGCGCCGTGCTGCGGTGTACATTGACACCGACCTGTGCCATCGGCAAGGAAAGCCCTGAGCAAGTGTTGGGGCCAGTATTTATAGACAGCTATGTAGCAGTCCAGGAGAGAGAGACAGAGTGCAAGAAAAATCTTGGCTGAACTGAGGGCAATTTTATTTCAGGTGTCATTTAAGCAACATTACATAAAAAAACCCGTGCCTCCGTCTCCTCTCTGAATTGTTTGCAGTCCTGCTTCAACTATGACCAGGTGGATGCCACAGATTTAAAACGAGACATTTGAGGGTAAGTAATGGATTTAGTGTCACTTTTACCTCCACGTCCAAGCCAGCTCACTGCCCTTCAAGGACGCTGCATCAAGAGCTTGGTGATGTGACTGAAGCGTGGTGCTGCCTTTGTGTAAAGATGTTCTGCATGTTGGCAGTTTGCATACAGTTACAGAGGAGTGGTGTGTAGTTTCTTCATTTAGCAACATGCTTGAAAAGGTCAGTCAGCACACCGACTTCACACTCTACTTCCACTACTGAGAATAGAGTGGGTCATTTAAAACACTGTCTCATGGTAAGGTCTAGGTTGTGGCTTAAAGGTTCTGTTTCTTGGTGTATAGCTGGTTTTATGCATGGCAAGACTGCTGCTCTATGTGCACTGCTTTTAGCAGCAGAAAACAGTGAAAAAAGTTTGGCTCAATCTTCTGTCTTTTGTTGTATTAGCAATACTCAGTCTTTCAGAGTACAATACAGAGTCAATACTCAGTCTTTCTCTGAGGAGCAGGACAGTAGTTAATGGATGTTTTTACATCCTTCAGTTTAAGAAATGAATAATTTTTAAAAAGGTGGGGAGTTGACTGGGTTATTAGGAGAGAAAAATTCCCCTTCCTTCGTGGATTGGTCAAGGTGACATAGAACACGCACCCCTGCAGGATATTCCCTGATAACAGAGGGGAAATGATTGTTTACAGCAAACTGTTATAACCAAAGTGAAAGAGATTCTTCCTCTCCTAGCTTCACACAAGCAGCTCCCTACAGCTTTTGAAAAATGAACCTTTTTCCATTACTCACAGTATCTTTTTTAACAGCCTCCTCAATACATACAGGCTGGTGAGTTCATTAGTCTTCTTTGTTTGCGTATTCTAGGGTGCAATTTTAAAAGCCAGGTTACCTAAAAAAGGGATAATTCTTCTAAAACTCTCTCCTGGCAGCAACATGTGAAATCTGTACAATTCAACATTGATGTTTACTATGGTTAGTTCAGAGAAGATTAATGTGTTGCTTAAAGAACACAGCGTTTCCCTGAATGAAATTTATCAGTTGACAGCCCTGGAATTACTTCTTTAAGTTAAGAAAATATAGACTTTGGCACTGGTTGAAGATTTTTGGGGGTAAGTGGGAGGGTGGCTTGCAACTTCAGAGGGTGTTAGACACATACTGAATACGTGTTGAAAACAAAAGTCTGTTGAAATAACTTTAAGCTTAAGGCTCAGACTAACAAATAAAAGGAAATGCAAGACAGAGCTCACGTTAGATCCTCAGCTGTACTTGTTAACACCAGTGTTTTGCATGCATGGGGTGCATAACATAAGCACCTATCCACCATATAAGGTTTAGCAATGACAAGAACAGTGGTCTTTTCCAGATAAGTAAAGCAGTCTGTACAAGAACCTGTAGAAAACCATGTCCGTATTTAAAGATCATGATGGTTATTATTTCCTAGGCGTATCACTTAGTTCACGTTTTGGTTAGACACTGGTATCACTAGAAACATTTAAAAAATACATTGGGAAATGCAACAGGGGAGACAGAAATGTACATTAAATGGACAATTAACACTAATAAAACTAATCTGCTGAGAAATCCTCTCATTACAGAGCTATTCCAGTATATTGAAAAAAAATAAAAAGTACGAAAAAATGCCTTATAACTAGTGAATTTCATAGAGGACAGCACTGTCACATCTCTTTGAGGTTTATAATAAATGATAAATGCAAGATGAAACCTCCTATTTTTTTCCTCTTCCTTACCCAAATTTATCTGTGCTTCTGTTTGAAGGTTATATGGATGTTCTTTGTCTAGTACCTTGGCCAAAATGCAACTAGTAAGGAATAAGAGAAAGTAAAGTTATTGAAAAGTGACTTAGGATAGTGTATTTGGACACAGCAGATTATAAGGCATCAGTCCACATGCCCAGAGTTTCAGTGTTGAGACTGTACATCCCGAGATGATCGCAGCCTGGACAGGTTTTACGTTACTGTATTTTACTACTACTGTTACTTTTGCTATTATAGGCATAGAATTGATGCCCCATTGCTGAACCTGCATGGTCCTTACAGGGTATTAATTGTTCTCCAGTAGCTGAGATACTGTTTGCACGTCAGTACCCTGGGTAAATGTGTCTTACCTGTTGGCAACAAGTAAGAAAAGTCTCTCATTTAAAACCAGGGACCATAAACTGCAAGTGTGAACAGTATTGCGGAGTAGCTAATGCAGCATGGTATCCATCTGACCTTACAGTGAGATGGGTTGTTTGCTTACCCATATAATTTAGTAAAATACGTTGCATTTTACAAATCTAAGCAACATTCAAGGAAAGATGTGGAGAAAGTGTCAGGACTGTAGATATTGCTGCTCCAGGGAAGGGAATAGCCTCTGAGCTGAATTCGGCCTTTTCATGAGAATGTTGATATAACCATGTATGAGCTCTGTAGGTAATTTTTGTTCTTTGTGATGGAGTTTTCTTGACCCTTCCTAAGCCCCACAGAGAGATGCTTTAATGGCATGTTAACCTACTGATCAGTGAACTCTGGGCTAATGGGTCACGCTGGAGGCAGAGATTTTCTCTGATTGCTGGGATTATCCATGGAAAGTCCAATTAACTGCTGGGGCTGGGGTGAGAAAAGTCACACGCTGCCTCTTCAGCATTGTGTCTGCAGGAGTTGTAACAGCATTGTGTGTTGCAGGGGTAATGTTGGGGCTCTTTGATTGTTGTGGATGTGCCTGGGAGGGCTGTCAGTGGTTACCTGCTAGGATGGGAGGAACTCCCAGGGTGAGTGACGCTGTAGTTGTCTTCCACAGGTTTTAAAAGACAGATGGCTAGGAAGGCTTCATGGCAAAGGACAGTAGGGTGAACACTTTTAAACGTGCCCTTTTCCACTTTCATAATTGGAGCAGGAGCATAGACATAAAAATACATTAGTGGCCATGGCTGTGTTTCTTCACAACCATGTTGTGTTTGGGGTTGGATGTGCCTTATCTTTGGGTTATTTTTTGTTTTTTTAAATGTCAAAAAAATGTCACAGCTTGCCCCTTTCTAAGTTGTTCTGGATCTTGAAACTCATTGTACAATTTCAGTTTTAGGAAATGCATTTCCAGGGATGGTATAAAGCAGGATGCTTTCTTTCATGTTGTGCTGCCTTGCTATTTATGTTGCTCTCATGTTCTATTTGAGGAGTCCCCATCAGATCTCAGTAACCAGGCTGACACAAACGCACTGCTTTCATAGGGGAAATGAGATCATGGCATACTCAAAAAAAAAAAAAAAAGAAAAAAAGAAAAGTAAGCATTTTTTCTCAAAAAAAAAAAAAAAGAAAAGGGTATGCATATGTACATTAAAAGGTACCTTCATAAGGTGCATGCCTTGGTTGAAGGTAGTCTTTTGGAGTCCTTACACTTCAGAAATGACATAGGTAGTCCATGGAGGGTTTGTTGATTTATCAGGTTGGGGAGAGCATGGTTTCTGACATTATTCCTGATGATTGTGTGCCAGTGTAGGAACTTAGCTTGTAGCACATCAATTTTAAAGAAAATATATTTTGGAAAGCTGTCTCGGATCTGGGAATGCTGTTATAGTCTGGATCAGAATCACAAAGACCATTACATTAACAAGACAGTACCTGATGAAAAGAGCACATATGTGGGTTGTGAAGGGTTCAAGTGGAATCTCATGAGTTTGTCTGATTCAGGTCAGTGATGTGGGGCTTCATTTCTCTTGCTGAACCTGAGCACTTCAAGCCTCTCTACCTGTGTCTATTTCTTTTTGTATGTATGCTGAGATGTTTATTGAACTGGGGACTCCAACCTGGATCTCTATTGAAAGTGGCACTTCCAATGTCTGGGCTATTGACTCATTCTGTGTTTTGTGATCTGTCTTAAATACTAATTTCCATGTGAAAATTATACAATTCAGAGCAGGGTATTATTGGGTATTCTTTTTTCCCCTCTGTGATTTCTGAGGAAATCCTTTTGAAATATCTTGGTCTCAAGAGATTGAAGAGTAAAACCTATGTTTGGGGTTTTTTTTCTTTGTTTGTTTAGGTGTTTTTGTTTGTTTTTTAATATTCCTTTCCATTCAGACATCATCTGGGGAAAACTCTTTCCTAATAATAAACATGAAGGTATTTGTTTCCATCTTCAAGCTGACATCCTCTGCACTGTTTTGTCCTTTTTTAAATATCTGTGTTCCCATGCAGAAATGGGAAAATCAGCATAAATTGACTTCTTATGCCAGTGTTGTCTCAGTTGTGATACTTTTCAGTGCCAGAAGAGTGGCACCTTGCCTTTTTTCCATACCATAGCTTGCCGATGATGACTTTGGGAGCTCTTCATGTTTTGTAATAAACTTGAGAGCAAATAAAAAAAAAAACAAAACCGTGCTTATGCAACCAAGGAAACCATTTATGTATTGGGAGTCAGGTGTCTTTCCCTCTTTAAGAGAGCTCCTCTTTGGCTGCCATGTCTCACAGGCATGTGAGATTTTGCGTTCTCTGTTCCTTACCACCTTTAAATTTATGAATAGCCATGTTATTCTCCTAACCTGAAAAACCTTCCTAATCAGAACTTTTGAACCCTGCCTGCAGGTGCCCTCTACAGTGATCTTACTGGCACACTGCCGTGAATTTTTAAAAACTGAGCTGGCATCAGAATTTAGTCCTTTTATGGCTAATGAGTATTGGATTTTTCGGTTTGATTTGTGTTTGCAAATCACTAGCAAGTGCTGCTTCATATTGAATTTCACCTGTCACTGAGAACCTTGGTTAAAATGGTTACGTTCACAATGTTACATATGGATATCATGAGAGTATTTAACATTCAAGAGGAGCACCACTTAGCCTGAGGGCAGGTGCACATTCAATATCAATAGCACATACATTTCCAGGACACTGTATTTGTGGGCACCAAGTCCCTTGATCACTGACCTTTATCTTTCTCCCTGCACAGAGGAAGTCCACTTTTATTTGAGCAAGACTTAGTTGCTTAACCGGTGCTCATTTAGGCAAATCAAGAATGCAGAGAACGATGTGTGGTTGCTTGTTAATACTGGTTTAGAAATAGTATTTGCAGTGTGAACGGTCCTTTCAAGTTTATCTTGGTCTTGGACATGATATGAGAGTACTTAGAGCATAAGAAAACTCAAGTTTTCATGCCATTAATTTTCTTTTTGTGTACTACTGCTGCTGCTTCCAGTTTCTTTGAAGTTTTTAATATTTGTATGAAAAAAAATATAATGCCATTGCTAACACTTCTCTGTGATTCATAGTTAAAACTACTGAATACTGGTAGTCCCAGACAGGTTTTGAAATCTCATCTGCGTTGAAATTCTCTTACTTTAAGAGTTACAAATGCGCAGAACCTCATTGACTATACAGAAAGAAGGATTTGGGAAAAGAGCTGGAGCTTTTAATGTGCTTTTTTGTTAAGATGCTGTCTTTCATGTTGAAAAATAGAGGCAGACTTTAACATGGATGACCTCAACAAAACAGCAGTGCTTCAGACAGTGGTCAGGAAGAGGAAGGACCAGGGGACTACTGTGTTCTAAAGTGCAGATTGAAAGTCTTCAGCCTGTTGTTCCTGTGTCAAACTGACACTCAAGAATACATTTCTTGCAGCAGAGAACAAAATGCTCTGATTTTTCTTTATCCTTGTGGCTTACAATGTTATTTGGCCCACAGGCTATATGTTTGAAATCTCTCACTTAAGGTCAGAATATCCCTTACGACACTTTGCACTATGTGCCAGGGCACTGAAGTGGGACCATGGTTTCTATAAAAATTGAAATAAGCCAGTGAATCATTGATATTTACTGTATTTCATCCCACCTCAGAAAGCATAAGTATAAAGTGTGATTTTTAATTAACAAGCACATTGTCCCAGTGCTTTGACTTGGAAAATTACATATCAGTATCTTGAGAGATTAGCAGACCATTCATTTCTCCCTCCAAGCAATAAATAATATCCTTCAACTTCCCAGGAATGTTTTTCTGCTTACTTTTAGCAGCACTGGTACATATGAAGTATTAACGATGAAGGTAAAATAAGTGAAGAGTGATAATTGAATAAAACTATGCCATTTGCAAAGCAAAACAAAAATCCCAACACTTTCCAACACTGCATCTCCTTCATTTCATCACTACAGTGGCTCATGATGACATCCACTAAGAGTTTTGCCTGCTAACCTTGAAATGTATCTTTGTGTTTATTGTCAGGACCTTGCTGGCAAATTGAGCTTGACAATGAGATGGTGAAGGCAGGAGGAAGCAGGGTGACCTGGGACACACAGTTCTGCTAAAACCTTTCAAGGTCCGTAGAGTGCCTTTTCCTTTCCAGCGAATCAAATTACCAACTGGGCAGCTCCTTCACTTAGCTAATCATTAATGTGGGACCTGTGAATTATGGAACTTGTAACCCTTTCTCTTGCTAATTAATTTTTTTGTGTGTGCTAAAATACTCTTTCTCCTGGTGCTGTGAGAGCCTTTAGCAGGGGGCAAGTACTCTGAACCTGCTCTGGGTTGTCCCAGAGCTGGGTTGCCCAGCTTGTGCCCGGAGCCCTGCTGTCCCCTGGGCTTGAAGGAAACCAATTCTGCTGGCACCTGCTCGTGGCCAGCAATCCTGGGAGTGGTCTGTGGTGGGTGCAGCTGGTGGGCAGCTCGTTTCAACCCTGTCAGCTGCCCCAGGGTCCTGGTGCCTGCAGCGGTGAGTGTGTGAGGTGAGTTTCTAAGCTGCGCCTTTCACTTGGGATGATTTTCACTGAGAATAACTCCTTCCTTCTTGTGCTGAAAAGTGCAGGTGTTACAAGTCTGATGCACGTGTAGTGTTGTAGTTCTGGTTGCTTTAGTAGACCTGTGGCTGTCAGCTATCTTGTGCCAGTATGAGTGAGGCCAGCTTAAATTCCAGCTGAAGTTGGCCTCTGTTCCTTCACACTGCTTGTCTCCTCCACACATTGTGCACAAGGTCACCGTGGGTTTGAGAGTAGCACTTACATCATGTTTTCTCAGCATAACAGAATGAATTTGAAAGGGTTATTCTTGCGTGTATAGTATAAGGATATTGCTTTATTTTGTACCAGTTAGAAAAAAAGATGTTTCTTATTTCCTTATAGTAGCACAGGCATTAAATGGCAGGTGCTGACTCCATTTCTGAAGCCACTGAGAGCAGCTGTGCATCTTTCACAAGGCAAAGAGTTTTTCTGCAGCCCTTTTCAACATTTTAAGGGAAGGAAATCTCATACCTACTTGATGTGAGTGGAAAAGGATTCTATTTCAAATAGTCACTTCCCCAGTTTTTAACAAGTCCAGCTTGGATTGTGTGCAATAGGGGATTTGTTTGTAAAGTACATATAGAGTTAGCAAAGGACTCTGTGCAAATGCTGTCATCCTTCAGAGATCCAAAACCTGTCTTCCAAAATACTTCTGCTTTCCATAGTGCAAAAATAAATGGTGATGACTTTTATCTGCTCTATAGTGGTGTGAGAAAATGAGCTGGATTTTACTCTGGTTTGTTGATTGTCAACAAAATTGTTAATTACTTTCAAATGTGAGTTAGAGAGCATGCAGGATGACTTCAGGTGTCGTTTGTAAAGCAGGGTGTTGGAAAAACAACTTCTTGTTGTTCTGTTTGATTTAAACTTGTAGATTAAGAAAATGCACTTTGTAAGACAGATAGTGATTTTTCATTGCATCTGTTCAGTCAAACCACTTCTCATCCTTTACTTGCTCTACCAGGTCTTATTTCTCTCAGGGAGTTTTTTTAATTTTTCTGACAGTTATCAGAATCCTTACTTTTCCTACCTTCAGAGCCCTTTAGAATAAAGTAATATCTGACACTTAAACAGCAATTTGCATCCTGAGAAGATTTTGAAAGTCTCCATTAATGCATCTTTCTTGAGGCAAACAGCAATGTGCATGTTTTTAAGATGAAAGCTGAATGTGCTCGCTTATTCTAAGCATGCAAGGAACTGGTACCATTTAATCTCAGAGTAAGTGACTTGAGCATGTAATTAACTTTCAGCTCAAAGGATATGAATGATTGGAAATTAATTATAAAAAAAGAAGCATGAACTGTAGTGTCATTACTCCACTTGCACTGAGTCAGTATTTCATGAAACATGCCAGGGAGGAGGACTGACTCTTGGTCCTGAGGCTGGGCTACAAATCTAGGAGATGTCTCAATAATATAACATTGAAATAAGGAGTGTTTGCCATGAGCCATCTGCCTAGCCCTCTTCCTTGAATGAAATAAAAATATCTCTTTTCAGTGCAGGTTTTCCATGAAATGCGGGGCATGATGTAAATGACAGAGAGGTTTGCTTTTAGCAGAGTCCACTGAAGTCAGCTGTAAAACTAACAGCAAGACAGCAGGGATGAGGTTCGTGATGCAGTTCAGTGTGAAGAAGCCACTGAAACCCTTGGTTGATTTCCATGAGCAGAAATTTAATGGTTCAAGATGATGCAAGATATATCATGTCTTTGGTTTATTTAACAGACTTTTTCTTATCCAAAGTAGTTAGAAAGATGAATAGTTAAAAAAAAAAAAAAAAAAAGCTCTGATGAATGAATTGAGAATGCAGTTTAAATCAGGCTTGACAGCAAATCATGATGTGGACATAATTTTGCGAACCTTCTTTAAATAATCCTGATGATGGTGGGTGTGCATAATGCAGTTTATTAATGGCAAAAAGAGGAGATTTTAGTATTAGGTGAATTTGTTAAACTGTGTTTGGTGTTTATCTCCAAACTGTTGTTAACCTGGATGCCCAGCTAGAGAATATTGCATGCATAGACATAGTATATTGAAAAAGTTCAACATCTAAACATGAGAGCCGCTTTATGCCTTCCTCTAAGCTGAAGCATAGCCACAGTGAAAAAATACAAATACTGGAGATGTTCCTCAAAGGAAAAGAAAAAAAATTGTAATGCGACTAATCAAGTTAGTTAATCTAAATAATAATGAATGTCAACATCAGTGAAAGTCCATGCTTATTAAAAATGAATAAATACGCTCAAGTACATGCTATGTGAAAATATTATCTGGTGTATTCACTCACAGTTATATTTCTCTTTGTCAAGGGGAGATTCAATTCCATAGGGAAGGGGATATAGAAATCATGTTGTTTGGGGGATTTCAGTGGCATCAGTCATGGAGAAGGATATTATTCCATACTAGTATGACTGATAAAATTTGAGGCCCTGGTGGCTAGCTTTAAAATACTGAGTTGCACAGGTCCTCAAAAGATTTATGAGAAATACTTACATTTCAGTTGTTGACAATATCATGCTTGCCTTATTTATTGGACCTGTCATCTCTGTGCTTTTGGAAATATCACCTCTAATTGTTCTGAATAATTGCAGCAACACCTGCTGGCAAGCCCAGACCTGATCTACTGGAAGCTTTCCCGTTGTTGACGTCAGCCAACAAAAACCATTTGTGTCTTTCGCAAATGTTTTTCATTTCTTTTTCACACTGGATTTACTTAGATCTTTTCTCTTCCTCCAGTAAAGGCCAGCCACCTCTTTCAGGCTGTTTACCATCAGAAACTGTATTGACTGGGTTACTGGCACCAAACTTACATGGATTTTACTAAGCTGCTATGTTGATGTATTTTGTGTTTTATGAATTCACTTCTTCTCCTCTCTTCTTCTGTTTTTCAGAAGTTTCACATTTCATATTTTTAGCCTTCTAATTTGATCAAAAAAAGTCCTCTACATTGTCTGCCTTTAGATTGTAGGTCAATCTAATGATGTTGGCTGGTTTTGGTCTTATTCTATTACCATCTTGAAGCAGTGACTTTTGCTTCCATTTGCTTTTAATACCTAGAGTGCTCTGCTCTTTACTTGCTTACAGTCTGTATAATTTTGCAAATTTCTGATTGCTTCCTCACTGTTCCTTTCAGGTTGTTTTTTGTTTTGTTTTTTTTTTTTTAAATTTAATTTTATACTATATGCTACAAAGGTTCTCATTGAAAAACAAAACAGAACCAAAAAAAGATTAACAAATGAATGGCACTACAATGGAAAACAGTAACAACACCCCACCACCCCTCTGCCATATTATTCATAATGTGTACTTTAGATCTTTTTGTTCTTGGGGTGATGTGTCATCTAAATAGGAACAAATAATACCAGTTTCTTTTGAGAAGATAATCTGGATAAGTTAAAAAATTCACTTTACATGGGACTTGGTAAGTTAAACCTTCTGGTTCACTGTTACTTGATAGCTACATGGGTGTGTTGTTAGCAAATTGATATTTCGTTGGTGTTCAACATGGACATATACAAAGTGTTTCTAAAGGTTTCACGCTGGACTGTGATATACAGCAGCAATGTCTTCCCTCTCTTTCCCTCCTTCGACAAAAAATTACTCCCTCCTTCTAAAAAAAGTGCGAACAAGCAGACTTCAGCTATCACAGAATCCTCGAGGGGCCAAAGAAGAGGCCACACTGCTTTATAAAGTGCAGCAAATAAAACGGTGTGCATTTTCTCAGTCTTTCTGCAGTGAAAGAAGGGTACTAAAATCAGTGCGGTGTCCTTCAGTCACACGTTTTGTTGGCCACCTTTATAAAACACAAATCTACAACGTCCTGGATGTGGGCTCTTAATTTCCTGTATCTTCTGCTGTCAACAAGGCTGGAAAAGTCTCTCTACATCCTTTCAAGATATTAACCTTACATACCCAATGGCAGAAATGCTTCTTGCCTCTTTCATCTAGGCTGGTTGTTAGCATTTTGTGCCGTATTGTACATATTCTTTCTCTTCAGGAAAAACCTCTTAAAAGTGTTTATTTTTCATCCAGGAGAGCTTTGTTCGTGAGCTAGATGTGCTTTGTACATGATCTTTTTTTTGCATAGGATGTTAACCTTCTGTCTTGAAATAAATAGAGAGATGGATAAGCAAATGAAGGTGTTTCAGTGGCCCAAACCATATAACTAAAATCTTAAATGTATATGCTCTACCAGCTTTCATACTGGATGACAGGCTTCTCTATTCTGCTAATTATTCTTATTGTGCTTACCTGACAGTTCTGTCCTGTGACTTTTGAAGCTGTGTGGCTGTTTGTTTCTTGACTCAAGTTGAAAGTAAGTTCTGTCTTGCCAGTTCTGTTATGCTCAGGTCTCATCCTAATCAAGAGTTAAAGTTCTCTGCACATGATTCCCTATACTGATATATTCCTTAGTATAGTATAGTTTCAGTGTCTACACTATTTAATTGTATTAGCTACAATTAAAGCTGTAAATGATACACTTTTCCCTCATCACTCATTTCTCAGTGGTAGGTCACCAAGATGTTTGCATTGATACAATTAACAGTTTACGACCATTCTTTCTTTTGGAAGGTTCCAGTTATAATCATCCCCAGGCTCCAATTTGTGCCGTACATGGCCATCTATGTGGGTTTTTGTACCCATTCCAACCACCTGGGTCCCATTACTCCCATTTGGTTCCCACTGCACTGACTTCTTGTCTGTATTATGGAATTTATTTTAATTTTTGAACATTTATTATAAATGGTCTTGTACCATCTGTACGTGAAAAAAAAAAAGTTACCACCCCATGTTCTAAAAGTATAATTTATTTTCTGCAAATTCTTACTTACTCATAATATCAGTCTATGGTAAGTATAGACTTACTATACTTACAGACAGTATCAAAGTGTAAGAAGGCTACTTGACAGAGTTTCTCCTTGGAGTAAAGAATGTTTTTAAAATACCAGTTTCTAAAATCCCCATAACCATTTTTACAGTCATAGAAAAATGCTGAGAGAGATCTCCTAGGGTCATCTGGCTGTATCCCAAGGCAGGATCCTTACATACTTAAGCCCCTCTAGAGAGACAGTTTTCTGGCCTTTTGTTCAGTGGGTGTTCTGTCAACTTTACTGTAGACCACATGGTATGCAGCAAGAGTTTGTTGTGTAGTGATGCCTGATGCTGAGGCTGAATTGACTATTCTCTTTCTCACTGGGAATTCTTTGGAATTTATGGGATACTTTCTTCATTTCCTTAAGCTTTTATTTTCATTTTCAAAGCACAAATATATGTTTATGCATGTGTATTTATGGATATAAAATATATCCATAGCATGAAAACATAGCATGTTTCATAGTTTAAGTGTTTGCATAATACTGCCCGTCAGAGATTAACAGCAGGTAAGCACAGATAAGCAAGGATAATGATGGCGCTACGCAAAAACATGTAAAGAGCCACAGACCTTTCTACATGAATTCATACAGACAGAGGAGAATTTGGACGAGGGAGTAAAGGCCTTTTCATTTCTAAAGAATTGGAATTTTTTATTGCATTTTAGTCCTGCAGGTGAACAGAATCTACTTCCCGTGGCAAAGCAGGAGGTAAATGCTATCTGTAGCCAAGCTCCTCATTTCTCCTTTGTTTTACTCCTCAGGCTAATGCTTTCTGCCCCAGCTTTGCTGGTATTTTCTTTCCTTGATGCCAGGACCTACACATTAGATGCATTCAATAATCTGTGCATAGACCATCCAGCCCAAATTGGGGATTTTGTATTTCAGTCATGGATGCCTTTTCCAGGTTCTTGGTCATTGATACAGGAAAATCCTCCCATGAATGGGCAGTTACGGCACCCCAGCAGAAATAGGGCCAAAACCCTACTCCGTGCCAGCTGTTCTGCTGTTCCATACAGCAATACCAAATGGCTCTATACCTATCTCAGAAGACTGTGGAGGGGATACACAGTGACTAAGTAACTCCAGTACTTTTTGCTGGGTAAGAAAGCAGCTGAGAGCTAGAAAGGGGTTCATTTCCACAGTCACGTTGTCTAGAGGCAAGTCCTTAAGCTGTTGGCATGTATTTCTTTCTATTATGTGCCTGTTGGGGTCAAGAAAGCAGAGAAAAAATATAGGTCTTTCCTTCCTTAAATTGAAAAGGCTTATATGTAGAAAGCTATGCCATAAATTCTAGAATTCTGTGAATTTTTAACTTGGTTGGAAGGTGAAAAGACAAAGGCACAGCTGAAAATGCTAGCTGATTAGTCTTGTGTATAAAATCCATTTAAGGGGCAATAGCAAACTTCTGTATAAAAATTAATTAAAACATAGCACAGTCAGTTGAGATCAAAGAGAGTACATTTATTGTGAAATATATGGTCGCTGGAGACAATTCATTTTTAATTTATTAGATTCCATAAATTGTTTTCTGATAGGTTAGGAACAGAGATCTATCAAGCTTATTCACATAATGCTGGCTCTGGCAACTGGCTAAGTGAATTATTGTCTTGAAGTATATGCTTACCCTTTAATGGTGGTAGACACAGCAATGAAACTACATGGAAGTAGTGCTGGTGTGTTTGTAGGATTACAAAAGCACTTCTAGCATAGTAGAACAAATTGATACTAGCAAAATAAAACCCCATACTTTTCCTGTAAGGAGTGACAGAAAAAGTGATTGTTTTCATCTTACTGGTGTGATGTCTGGCATTTCTTGTGAGATGCACATTTGAAAAGGTGGAACCTGAGGCAGCTACATCCAAGGTGCTTTCAGGTTCTTGAAATGTGGATATGAATTTGTGGTGGAATTCCTCTGTGCTGCTGTCTTCTAAGGTGTCCTTCATTTTTTGCCAGGGACAGAACCAATCTCTCCCATTCAGAGCATGACCACCCTTTGACCCACTTGGTTTAACTTTGCCTTCAGATTGCTCACATGGGTAGAATTTGGCCTCATCTCACTGCTGCAGCAGCTGCCCCTGGTAAGAGAGACCCATAGGGCCTTGGTTATCTCTTGCTTTGTAGTGTTGTTTCATAAAGTACTGGAAAAACTTGTAAAAGTCAGGGGTTTTGCTCACCTTTTTCCTTAGTTGTTTCTGCTTTCATCCACAATATGATACATGCTGTGCTGAAATCAATGATGTTGCAAAAGTTACAGTGTATATAGAATTAAAACTTCAGTGTCTGTATGATTAGCTTATAGGTGCAGAGACTGTAGGAGTATGGGAATGAGGAAAGGAAGGTGAGCAGTGTTCTCATGTTTGGAAACCCTTGACTTAACTGCACATTTCACCTGCTGTTCTTTCAGTATAACTAGACTTTTTAGTTTGGTCTGTGCTCATTTTATCCCAGTGCATGTTTGGATTCCTAAGAAAGAATTATTCTCTGTGGCTGTGGAAACCAATCTTATTTTTATGTATTACATAGAAAAACACTTTTTTTCCATTTTTCTGCATCCTGTTGTAATTAATTTTCAAGTAGTACTCTTTTTGAATTTCAGAGGTGGTCTGATAAAGCAGAACAAGATATTTTAGATTCAGAAGAATCCTAAAACATCTGCTGTGTAAAGGGGCCTGATGGCAGAAGGATGGAGAGTGCTTATATATTCTCAGAATTAAATTTAAGTATCCAGTACAGGACATACACCAAACTCTTCAGGAAAGCAACAGGATATATTTGGTTTATTATTGTTTTAATATTTTGCGTCTTTTAAACATTGTCAGAATATCTGCTGCAATTTAAATATAATATGTTCGCTCCCCTCTCTTTAATTTACAGGAGTGAGATTCTCAAAAAGGAATTGTCTTTTAGGTATGTCCAGGTGTGCACATCTAAATCCTATGGAAGGTTGAACAGCATCAGACTTATTTTCTGAAAAAATAAGCTATTGCAAATCAGCAGGCATGAAGCCAAGTTATAATAGAATAATTTATTATAATTTGATGTAGATGGTGGATAGAATGGATAGATTGTAATTGAAGCTAAGTGAATAATTCCAGTAAATAATTTATTCAATGAATTTATCCTGTTTTCCTGCTCAGAGATTGTTTTTACTCCCCCCTCTCCCTTCCCTCCTTACATTTTTATTAGCCCCTGGGTTGTTTGTTTTTTTTTTGCCTAACCAGAGGGGTGAGGGCTCTCTTTGTTTCCTTATGTGCTGGGATGTGCTGGCCATGGTGGCAGTGCTGCTCTTTCATCCCTCTGCATCCCCAGGTGTGCACTGCTGGGACCCCTTGGGGGAACTCTGGTGGGGCTCTGTGTGGGTCATGCCCATCACAGCAACAAGGCTTCCAGAGATGTGGGCATTCCTTCAGGGCAGCAATTAGTTATGTCATGGGCTTTGAGCTTCACAAAGAGCAAAGACCTGCTCAAGACAGATAACAAGGGGCTTTCTAGAGGATGACAATCCTGTTTCACTTGCCTGTCGACATCTTCAGTTTGTGCGTGCGTGTGTGTGTGTGCATGCGGGGGGGGGGGGGGGGAGGGGGGGGAGGTTTGGGTTTGGTTTTCCAGGGCTTCCAGAAGAGAGTAGAAATGTTTGTGCCGCAAAAATTCCTTCCAAGAAAATGTCTCCAGTCCAAGGAATTTGTTTACTGAGCAGGAGCTGTGCTCCCAAAGCCTTGTGTGGTTTTGTTTCTATTACTGTATGCACTTGCATCCTGCTGGTTCATCGGGCTGGCCAATACATGTCCTTTTCCTGTCTTGTTCTGCCCTTTTTTCTAGGTTTTTTTCCTAGCTTTTAAAACAGTGTTTCTGGGGTTTTGAGCTTTTAATCGAGCTTTGTATCTCCTCAGCAACCCATCCCTTCTTTTTCAGGAATTTAGACAAAGATTATTAGATGCATGCACATTCAATAGAATTATTTTTTCCTGGTTCCCTCAAGGACCCGAGCTAAGTCCTCCACCTTTCATTTAACATTATATGCAGATTTTTGTAACATTTCATCTTCTTGCTTTGAGTAGTAAAAGAGTTTCATGTCACAACTAATGTTCCTAATTGATATTTGAAGTAGCACTGACTAAAATGAATTGAGCTATGGACATCTCAGAACTATTGTTATTCCAGACAGGTTGCAAACTTAAGTAGGCATCACTTCATCAGGTCTATGATGATCTCAGATTGCTTAGTTAGTGCTCAAGTAAATGAAGCACAGACTGAGACAAAATTCAGCAAAGAGTATGAAATTGTGAGGTTTGATTTTGGAGTTCTGAGCCACCAGCCTGGGATATAGAATGTAGTAAAACCCATGTATAGTGGTTAGCATGTCCTACTGTGGTTTATGGATTTACCAAGTTCATCCTCACAGTTACTAGATCTGAAGATTTTAGTATCATCATTCTGTTCTATGTGTTATCTCTTTGCCCATCTTGTTTATGTTTATCATGTTTTAACACAAAAATCCCCTAGACCACAGAATCTGCCCTTCGATGACCTGTCTCACTTTCTCCTATAGCTCTAAGACATCACCTGTACCTGTGGAAGAGGGCTTTAACCCTACACTGCATTCTCAGCGCAGGTTTGGAGTGAGACTACACAAGATTTTCCACCTCTGTGCTGCTGTTTGTCATTGAGCAAAACATCAAGTACCAGGTTTGATTTCTTTAGGAGGCTTGCATTTTTCTTTTGACTAAAGTGGAATTGTTTGGTTTTGTATAGATAATCCATATATTCTTCAAAGTGACACTGTTCCTCTTAAACAACTTCAAAACATTTGACTTTAATGTTAATTTGTAAGAGCAAATTATTTTAATGGTAGAATGTATGAACAATAGTTTATTCTGTTCAGCAGTCTGGTGTATTTTTTAATAGATTTCTATATTAATATTGGAGCAAAGACAGTAATTTCTGGTGCTTTTACAGCTGTGAAAACATGCCTATTGCAAAAAGAGACTAAACTGTACCAAAGGGCACACTGTGCCAGCAATATTTAATACTTCATTGTAGGTCCGCTGTTTTAAACATCTGTCCCTCATTTAGTGTATTTTTAATGCAGAATTTTTAGTGTGGGCAAAAATGTAACTTTTTATAGTAAAATGCTTTCTCTGCTACTGAGAAAAAAGCAACTCAGGGTTCTATGAGAAAAAGTATTTTTAATGATTTACAGGATTTGGGTCATTGGCCTTCAACTTCCATAAAACAGTAAGTCATTTTTATTGAAATGAACATATTTCTAAGAACACAAATGTGGTTGATAAAGGAAGTTTCCGTGAAGTAAATATGGAAGCTGGAAAGGGAAAATTGCCCTGTAGCCCCTGTACTGTGCTGCACATTATGCATAAAAAGGAAATAATTGAGTTATGTGGGCTGCAGCAGGTGAGTGCAACAGGCTCCTGCAGTAAAAAGGAAGAAAGAGGAAATGAGCTTTGTGTGAAAGACACAAATCCTCAAATCCTGTGTTCAGTTTTGGGCCCCTCACTACAAGAAGGACATTAAGGTGCTGGAGCCTGTCCAGAGAAGGGCAGTGGAGCTGGGGAAGGGTCTGGAATACAGGTCTAATGTGCAGCAGATGAGGGAACTGGGGTGTTTGGGCTGGAGAAGGGGAGGCTCAGGGGAGACCTTATTGCTGTGCACCACTCCCTGGCAGGAGACTGTGGCCAGGTGAGGGTTAGGCTCTTCTCCCTGGTAACAAGTGATAGGAGAAGAGGGCAGGGCTTCAAGCTGTGCAAGGAGATGTGTAGATTGGATATGGAGAAAAATTTCTTCACTGAAAAGGTGGTCAAGCACTGGAATGGGCTGCCCAGGGAAGTGGCGGGTTACACATCCCTGAAAGTGTTTTAACAATGTATAGATGTGTTGCTTAGGGATATAGTTCGGTAGTGGCCTTGGCAGCACTGGATTAATGGCTGGACACAATTATCCTAGAAGTCTTTTCCAAACTTAATGACTGGCTACTGAAGAGAGGAAAATGTGTACAGTGTAATTCTCCCACTCTAGTGTAATTTCCACTATTGTTTTCTGGAAGAAGACTAAAGTAAGTGAATCTTCACAGTTTTTTTATTCATGCAAAAATAAAAATATCCTTGTCCTTATGGTATGTTAAAAAAGTCCACACACAAAAGCAGAAGACAACACTGTGACTATCATGTACTAAATTAAATTTCCAAATACGTGACAAGTGCCCATGCCTATTCCATTTAAATATTTATCAGAAATACATCTTAGATTAATTCCTCCCTTTCACAGGTACAAGACCACCCAACTTATTTTAGAAAGGACTTAATTTTTCATCTCTAACAGCACAAAAAATTCCGTGTTTTTTTTGTTTATTTGTTTGTCCTGAAGTATTAGTGCTTGGACACCAATCAGCTTGTTCAGATGACATTTTCCTAGATCAGCCTGCTGGGATTAGTTGGTGGATGGGGATGTTTTTATCCTGCAAGAAGGGAAAACAAACACTAGATTTGCTATTTTGATCTGTAAAAGAAATAGTTCAGGAAGGGAACTCGGTATTGGGACACAAGAGTTTAATGGTGAGACTCAATGACATCTTAGTTACCAGGAAAAGTTTATAGGTCTTGTGTGGAAAGAGCACTTGAAATTATATTCAAAGGTACATAAAATACGGATTCCATTTGTTCCTGTCTCATATCTCAGTATAATCTAATTGGTGAAGACTTACTTAGACTCTGTCTCTTATGTGAAGGGATGTTTGAAAAAAGGGAAATCATTTGGCTCATTTTAACTTTGCCTCAGCTATACCTTCCTTTACCCACTTTGTACAGGTATATTACTATCTGAAAAAGGATTAAGAAACAGGCTAAGCTGGGAACCTCCAGAGAACAGAAAAATGCACTTTTTTACCTAGGAAATGCTTCTTGGTTGTGCGTGGTCTTGTTGCACTGGCAGGGTTTTTCAACACAATATAACAGGACGGGGAAAAAAATCTTTCTGAATTTATATACAGACATTAAATATGTCAAATTCTTTTTCCTTCTCCTTTTTTTTTTTTTTAAGAAAATAATATCTTCCATTTGTACAGGTACATGAGGTTGATGTGAACTATGGGAATTCATCACCTTTTATGTTTTGGGTTTGTCTTTTAAGCAGATCTGTTCTTACAGTGTTCAGTGATGCAGTATGTGGATTCGAATTGTGTCCTTTATTAGTGATGTCCCTGACTTCAGAGCATTCCAGTTAAAAAATAAAAAACATTCAACAGTACACCTGATGCAGCTCCTAATGGCACTAGAAAGGGAAGCCAGGATATGTGCTTCTTAATTTTCTATAAAAGAAGGAAGTCCACAGGTGCAATGTATTTTAGAAGACCCTTTGTCAGCTAGATCCCCAGTCACTGGAAATGATTAAAAAAGAAGTATCGTTAACGTAATTTGGGAAGACCAGATATTAACCAAGAATATAAACCATCTATTTTTTGTAATGTAACAGGTATACTTTTGTGGCTGTAGAGGCAGCAGGCATACTCAGATAACACTTTAAAATCTGTCAAAGGCAAAAAAAACCACTGTTTTTTTTAGATTTTTTGATTTATATATACTTACTAGGGTCTAATTAAAAAAAAAAAAGAGAAAAAAGATGTAGACAAAAGTATACATATGTGTTTCTGAGGATGGTTATTATGGGAAATTTCTTCTTATAGGAATTCTGACAGATCCTGAGTCTGGAATCATCAGGATGTGTTCAAGAGCAAAATCCCAGTTCACAGAGGCGTGGGCAGGTTTGGGGGACTGCTGAGGTAGGAACTGTCAGACAGTTCCTGTTATTGGCAATCTGGTCCCCTCTTCCAGGCCTCTGTCCTTGTAGGAATGCCAGGATTAGGCCTGCAGCTGTACAGACTTAGTCACTAATTAAGAGAACCTGATTTTACTGAAGTTACATCCAGGATTAAAGCTTTGAGTGAAGCCAGTTGAGACATTCAGAGGTACTCACTCAATTCTGGATGCCATTAAGAACATCAAACTTGTCAAGGGTAAGACTTAAATGCCCTTTCTTAAGGATATTTAAAATAAATAAAACCTCTCTGAATTACCATTTTGTGTAAAACTGGAAAATAGAAAAAGGTTTTCCCATCCCTTGCCACTGTATGCATGGATAACTGTGGTTCACATAACTTTTTAAAAACATTTTGGCAACAAAATAACCCTAAAATATCTAAGTACTAAAGGCTTCATTTGTACCAGGCTCAGCAATGCATTTTCACTTGACTATATTGTGAGATAACGTCTGTAAGGCAGCTCCAGTGTAGTAAAAAGTGCTGATTTCATAGGAGATTGCAAGTAACAAGCTCCGCGTCAAATTTAGCTGCTCTTTGGAGATAAAAATGGAAGCACAAAAAACTACGAGCCCAGTATAATTGAATAGCTTTCTGAACGGTTGCATTATATATATATATATAATGTTAATTTTCTGAGGTGAGGGCCAAAACAAATGTTTGGAGTTCACTCTTAGCTGTGTGGTGCAGCAGAGATTGACGTGCGTTCAGGGTTGCATCACGGACACTGGAAAAACCCCGCTCACCAGTGGGAGGAATGCGCTTGGCGCCGAGTCAAATGCACAGCGTGGAGGCATTCACCTAATTAGTGTTTTAACAGCTGCTTAAGGTTCGTTTCAATGGGAAGAAAATTATTGAGCACAATTTTATGTAATTAGTAGAGCATAAAACACGTGGTGTGTCTAATTAAATGTTTAAAACTATTGACATTACGTAGCTACTGTTGAGGTAAATGAAGTGGAAAATCGTTATGATTTTTTCGGTTGGTAAATTACTCCACAATATGCTCAAAGGCCCATTTGATAAGATGAACTCAATCCTAATGCAGAATGATGAGCACCGGGGCCTTTTCACACCCCACAGGTATGTGGAGGTCTCACCAATTTAACTGGAGGAACTGGCTGGCATTTCAAGGCTTTCAAGTCTTGCCAGCATGTGCTCCACTCTTCAGAGCACACTGTGTTAAATGCAAGAATGTCCTGCTGCTTTGGTTCACAGCTCCTTTATCCAAAGGGTGACAAACTGTGCATTGTGGAGCTGAAGTCCTCGCTTTCTGATCCCAAAACAATAAAGCCATTGAGTAACGATCCAGCAGGCACTTAGAAAAGGAGCTTGGCATTGCAAATAAATTTGCTTATAAAACTTGTTGTATTTCACAGTTTGCATTGTTGAAGTATTTGGACTTTGTTTTGCAGTTCTCAAGATAGATATGGGAGTGCAATTATATATCATGCAATATCAGTAGTGTGATTAATTTAGATCCAGTTACATTACAGGTGCCTCACTCTATGCTTGTAGCACCCTGTTCTCATATTTCTTTACAGGAGTGTTGAACAATGTTGACAGTAAACTCCAAACTTCTGAGATTAATTTTTTTCCCCATTTGTGTCAATACAGTTTCACCTAACTGGTATTTAATGACATACTTTGTCATGTAAACCACCTTTTTTTTCCTGTTTCAAATGCAATAGAGAGAAATAGCACAAAGACAGGAGTGGGGTTTAATTGTAGCTGTGACACTCAAATCCAGCAAAGACAACAGAAAAACACAGAATTTACACTGGGATAACTGAGGATTCATCCACTCTTTTTGTGTTGAGACTTAGCTCTACAACCTAAGTTTATCATTCTGTATAGTACTTGCAGTAGCTGTCAATATAAGTGTAAAATGAGCATATGCATATTGGAAAGGTAAACATTCCCTAAAAGAAATTATATTTCTCAGAAAAAAAAAATCAAAAGGGAGCGGTTGCCTTTTTTGCTTCCATAGCTTTGCATCTTATTGTTCATTTGTTTTTATGGCCTCCAGGAAACCATGAAGTAAGGCTAAGCTGTGATTACAAGTTTGCCTAAGACACAGCAGCATTGCCTTCCCTCAAAGGCAGCAGATCCCATTGCTCTTCTGAGGAGGGAAAGTTGAAAGTGTCATTGGTGTAACTGGAATTCTACTCAGGGACTCAATGCCTTAAAACCTCTATGGTATGACATGAGAAGAGATCTAAATTTTCCTGACGTACCTCAGAACAGAGTAAGAGGTCTGAGTTTTGTTTTGAGGAACCTTTTCAATCTTAAATGACTTTACATGCTCTTTAAATTTAGTGACAGAGTTTTTAAAAGTGCCCTTGGAACTTCATGAAGAGCAGGAGTGATCATACTTCACAAAACCATGCAAAAGAGGGGTCTGGAGAAGTCTGTTGTGTCTTTCCAGTGTGGGCTTTTGGAGGGCTGTAGCAGCATCAGGGCTGTATGTGAGGCTATGGGTCTTCAGCTGTGAGCTGAAAGAGTTAATTTTCAAGTTCATCATGAGCTGTGTTTACTGATCCTTTCTTATTCCTTTGTGATAATTGGCACCTCAGATTCTCTGCTAATTAATTGGGTTGCAAGGGGCAGGTGGCGCCATTCTATTTTGATAATCCCTGTCAGCAATGTCTGTATAATCTCTTTGTTTAATTAAAACGAATTTGTAATAGGGGTGCATGAACTTGCAACAGTTTGGGGTTTTTTTCCCTTCTCTTCCTTTCTCTTTCTCCCTCCCTCTTTCTCCCCCTCTCCACCTCCCTCCCTCCTGGCTGGGCTTTGCTTCATTTCAGTGGGCGTTCACTGCTGGGGGGCAGTTCTGCACTTGTGGAACCACCACAGTCCGTGTGCTATTGTCCCTCTGCAGTCTCTTTGGAGATGTCTTACCTCATTAACACTCCCCAAGACATAAGCCATTTATTTTGAAATGTCTTCTTTTTTTCCCCCCTTTAAAACAAAGAACATATCTGTAAAGAAATTTCAAAACTTTTTCCTAGTTTAAGTTAAAAACAGTTCAGAAGGTGCATTGAGGATTAAAATAATTTTAGTTGAAACCAAAATATTTAACCACTGAAACACATTACTGTAATGTTTTATCAATTCATTGCTCGTTTATCTCCATGGCCCTGACAAAAATTTCAAGCAAGCAAACAAAATCCAATGCCAAAAGCATTGTTTATCTTAAGTCAGTTCAGGCAATATGAGCAAGGGTCAACTTATTAACACTCTCTGACTGAGGACAGATTTCAGAATGAAGAGCTAGAAGTTTAAATTTCTGCTAAGACATAGACAGTTTCAATGTGTGTTTTGTTATGATTATTGGAAGTTTTTCATGCCAACTGGAAATACAGAAATGGATTGCAAGCCTCATCCTTGGGGAGGCTGCATGGCATTGAAGGTCCCCTCCTTCTCCAAGTGCCTCCCTGATGTTTTGTCTAGCTTCTCTTCACATTCCAGAGCAGAGGACAGAAAGTCACAGGAGCCGGAACAAAACACAGGATTTGTTTTAGAAACATTTTAAAGGGATAAGAAGGTGAAGGATAGATGACAAAGGCTTCTTGTGCTATGGAGGACATTTCACGTCAAGTGCTCATCTTGTCCAGTGGCCTGACAGCTCACTTCTGCTGGCTGCTGTTCAAGGGGAAAACTATATACTTTTTTTTTCTTTCTTCCCCCCCCCCCATCCCCCTTGTGCCTATACAGGAGGCATGCTGGAACCTAGCAGAAATCAGAATCCCAGTTTTGGCTGAAATTTAACTGCTGATAGGTCACTGAATTCACACAATTCCCTAGATTCTAAAAGGAGAAAAAAAGGTTTATAGTAGTAATTATATTATCCCTTCTGTGTTCAGATGAGGTCACCCAGGCGATAGTGGCACTTGTGGCTCCTTTACGTTTATTTGAAAAGGGTGGCACAAAAGATCACTTCTTCAGTGGCATCTGTCTCAGCATTTACACAGATCCCCAAGACTCTCCTGTTACAGGTATTTTTTTTCCCTGCTATATTGATGTGTTTACTTGCATTGTGTGCTGAAGCCACTCATCCAGCTCGTTTTCGTGTGGTGTGTTTACTAGTGCCATAGATGGGTGTGAGTATCCCTGCTGTACATCCAGAGAACTTGGAAACTGTGAGATGCCAGTGATGTAGTATTTGCTTCATCCTTTCCTACCCATTCCTAGTGGCCCTGAGGTCCTTCCTTTCCTCCTACTGAATAAGCTGCTGGTGGTTCAGTGTGAGGAGTTAATGTCATACAACACTCAAGTCATCCATTTAGGATCCTCACACCCAAGAAGTCAGCTCACATGCAGGAGATGAGGTCCTGAAGTTACAGTGAAGAATGTCTTAGAAAGTTCCATTTGAAAGATTTTTTTTTTAAATAGATGTCAGTGAACTACTATTTTCAATGGGAGATTGAAGGATAAGCTGGCAAGCTTGTCAGCATTCCCCTGCAGTGCACTGAATGGATGTCCAGAGCTGCCAGCATTTATAACCTCATTGTTAGCTTCCCAGTCATTGCTCTTTGTCAAGTATTCCTACTGTCCACATTCAAATGGTCACAGGAAACTACTCGAATACAGTAAAGCAAAATGAAGTTTCTAATTCTCATCAAATTAGGGAGAAGTTTGAAAACTCAATGACTGAGAGGGGGAAAAAAGAAATCAAGAAATTCTTCTGTTCAGGTCATCTGTGTTTTTAAGAGATTATCTAAAACTATGGCTTTTCTTATTTAAACAGAATGAAAACATAAAATGAACACAGTCATAAGCTTTCTTGCTGCTGTTTGCACCTTTGCCATATGGATGCTCTGCAATGCCTACATGGCAAGGGAGAGGAAATTTCAGTTCTCTTTCCTGGCACTGGTTGAACATCGCACTAGAAAGAGCTTCTGCAACACAGCAAAAAGCAATCCCCAAACTTTTCAGAAACTGGAAATGCATCCAAGGATTTGCCTGCATCACAGACATTCTTAGGATTTTCTCTTATAAATTGTAGCTTTAAGGTAAAAGACTGCAGATGTTTAAAGCAGAAAAAAACCTCCATGTACAGTAGCAGGGGGAAAAAAAAAAGCTGAAAACCTGAAAAGCTCAAGAGGTCCAAAGAAATCTTTCCTCTAACTTGTTATTGAACATAACAACTAGGGATCAGCTCAGCAGCATCTAGCCCATGCAGATGGTGTCTATGACAAGTATGACTCCATTGCGTTTCCTTTTCCTGGTAATTAAGATACTGTTGTGTAAAGGAGTGACTTCAAAGTTGTTTCTGAGCCCCCCTCTCTTCTGTCTTATTAGCACATTTCCTGGAATAGTGATAGCTTCAAGGTTTTGCTGAGCTCTGTTTGTTTGTGAGTCCAAATGAAAACAGTGGGAGAGTTGAAACAACTTCTGAGATGTGAAGAGCTTTCTTATTTGGGGAGTTAATTGGATTTCTCTCGCCTGGCTTTAGGTGAAAGATTCCCAGGCAGTTCCATGGTTTCTGTACAAATGTCTCCTGATTGTGACTGTAATGGATATGTGGTGCTAATTAACAGACTCACAATTTAAGCTATGGTATGGGGTTTTAGAGAGATGTCTGTAATATAAACAAAATATAACTACTGATGTGGCTCTTGCAGTACCTCTATTCCTCTGAGTCTCAGGTTTAGTTCGGGTCCTTTTGGTTCCAGATCCAGTTACTGCTAGATTGCCACAGGAAAGTATGAATGCATTTGCTCCATATTACTCTGTAGACTAGAGGTAAAAACTCCTAAAACAAAGCATTTTATCTGTGAAAATCCAACTCTGAATGCGAATCATTTATATAGGAATTTCCATCCAAGTTTAAGTGTGGCAAAACCTGAGTGTCTCCCAGAGTGATCCTTCTCCCTCTGCTGAGCGTCAGCAATAGCAGAATAGCAATTCACTTGCAGAGACTGTTTTGGAATCTTTGAAAGGATTGCATGCATGCTAGAAACTGAATAAAAATCACCCATGCCACAGAGGATTAAATGTCTTCTGAGAACATGGAATTCCACATCTGAAACATGATTCTGTTCTTGCTCAGATGCCTTGAAATGGTAAGTCCATTTCTTTGGTTTATAGGTGTTTGCTGCAGAGAGTCCAGCTTTGCTGATGTGAAAGCAAGGAGCTAATGCTGTCAAATGGTCCTGTTTAATTGCACTACTTATGTCTCTTATGTAGATTGTGAATGAGAATTTTCAAATTGAGGCTCATAACGTACAAAGGGATGCTGTGAATCATCCAAAACCTTTTTAGGAAGGAACTTTGCCTCTCGCCATCTAGAATGCGGGTATTAAAGAAATTCTGGTTTTTCCTGCCTCATAAATTCAGCAGTTCAGAGGAAAAAAATGTATCAGCTGGAAATCATATAGGAGATTGGTAGTTGAACAACTAAGTGGTAGGGTAAAAAAGACTGAGCAGTAGAAAAGAGTCATACAGTTGTATAGGGAATAAAGAAGCTGCATGAAAAATTCTACAAATCACTTTAGAACAATAAAAAACGGATAACTTCTCCATTTACTGACAAAGTTATTTGTCACAGATACTGGCCCCAACTGATGGATATTAGGTAGCCACTAAATGTGACAAATCACATAGTACATTATTAATTTAGATGATTGCTTTTCCACTCCACAGCCAAATAATGGGTATTTGGAGCTGGCAAATACAGTGACACTATAGATACTGTACTGTTGACAAGAAACAATCTTCTTAAGTGATACTGGGATGAATCTGTTTTGGCAACTGTTGCAGAGACTTCTACTGTAGAAACTCCACTCTTTCTTGCAAGATTGTCTTTGACCATTTGAATGATAACATTCCTTTATAGGTGGTGTCCAGTGCCAACTTCTGTGACTTATATTTTCAGGCAAGGCCAGTATTTCATGTTGATTTTTGCTTGGAGTTTATTAGGTTGATAGGTCTTAGATGCAAAAGCTCATGCCTTTTTGAATATCTGTGAAGATACTGAGTTGAATCTCTAATACTGCTAGCTATTGACTTTTATTTATCTGTCTTCTTCTTTAAGATTTAAGACCTTTTTTAAAGTCTGACTGTCCTAAAGTCTTATGGGAGATTTAAACAGTTGAAGGTATTGTTAGGTGGTTTCCTTACATTTACCATTACCTGCTTCAGTAATGTCTTTGGAGAAAAAATACCAAAAAAACCTGTCAGAGTTGTCAAGGCCTTTATGGGACCATTTATCAAGAATTAAGACCAAGTTAATGAATCAAGATGCTCAAATATGCAACATAGGAGCTTTTGAGGAGGAACTACACGTTTTGGAGTTTTTTGGCACAGAGAGGAATGAGTATCTGAAACTTCCAAGGTTTTGAATCCAAATTCTCAGTGTGTATAATTTTTTGTCCTAGAAGTTATTTATTTAGTATAATTTTATTTTTTTTTTTTTTGTGCTATAGGCAGAATGTCAACACCAGGATGTCACCTGGAAATTAAATATCCTTTGTTGCAGTAAAATTTTTAAACATTATGGCGACTGTGCTTTAATACTTCGACTCCTATTTTTAAGTACTGGTTTTTAAAAGGTAAACAGTTGCCTCTAAGGAAACATGGAAATAACATCTTGATTTTGTAACAGTTCTGAGAAACAGCACTTCTTCATTGTGCCTGACTTTAACAAGTTGAATATTTATTTTTTTTTTCATTCATTCATTTAGTTAGTTATTTAAAAGCAGGATTAGTTACTTCTGGGAGCTTATTATATATTAGTGTTATTGTAGGATTATCCTCTGTGCAATATTTGGCTGGGATTTGAGGTCACAAACACTCTGGCCATTTAGAGTGACCACATTTGGTAAGTGGATGGCCCGTCTTTCACACTGGGACACCTCTTAATTCACTCTTCCTTAGCCATCTCTTTCTTTTTCTTTGAGATAGCTCTCTGTTTGCCCTAGCTTTGATACAGTATTTGCATCCTGTGCAAATAAATCTATTGCATCCATGCATAAAGTCCCCTCCCCCAGTCTATTACTTATTTAATTGGTCACATATCAGCCCTGAAGCAAGGTACTGTCATTGGTTTCAGGGCCTTTTAGTCACTGGAGATAGACTTGGTGTATTCAAATAGCTACATCTCATTTAATGAGTTTTCAGCCTTATGTTATAAACTTGTCCAAACACAGAGGTGTGAAGGAAGCAGGTAGCACCACTTTCTTTACAATAGCCTGTGTCCTAGGAGGGTTAGAGGACTTTGCAACCCTACACCAATGATAAATACCTCACTCAGGTCCTCCTTTACAAAGGAATTTGTGAGTATGGCTGAATATCTCTGGAGAACCAAAAAAAAAGATGGGACTAAGCTGTTCGTGTTACTACTTCAGTCACTGAAGAGGCTCGTGGTAACTGTTCCATCTATCTGGGGAAAACCCTTTGCAGAGGGGAAAGGGAAGGAAAGGGACCATGATGAGCTGTAAGGTGATATGTTAAAAGGACTACCAAACCACCCATAGAAACTTGAAGCACTGAAGAGGCAATCACTGTAGACAGAAAATGCAGACTGCACAGCCATGGTATTGATTTGTTTTTCCTGGAATTCCAAACACATTATTCACTTAAAATTAGTGATCAACAAGGACTGAATCACTCAGTTCGTTTTCTAGACCCCAGTTTTCTCTCTCCTAAAAGTCTATGTGTTCATGGGTAGGCCTGATGTGCTGTTGAACTGTGATCGCTTCCCTGCCACACTCTCTTCTGGTGGACTCTCAGAGAGGTGTGCATCCATCCTCTTGCTAAAGACAGAATTTCTCCCCATCATGGCACAGAGGAATCAGCTGCAAAAATAACATGCCTTTTTGGTGTTTCTGCATGAAGGTGAGGCCTGCTGTAGCAAAAAAAAAAGCATCACCATCTCTGGTTCAGGTTGGTTGGTGGCTGAAGCAGCTTTATGGATTTGCGCAGAAGCACCTCCCAACTGGTCAACAGAGACAAAAAAAATCTGACAATGAAAAAACCTTTCATCATGATCAGTCTGGAAAACACTTCCTGGTGCCAGGATTACACAAGAAACAAGAAAGTTTTTTATTACATGCCATGGTATTTCTGTGTGAGCTCATGGAATAGAGGTTAGTAAAGCTGGTCAGACCATAGCAAATGCTTGTGGAGATTGGTGTATGATCACCAATCAATATGTATGTAAACTGAGTCAAGATCAGAAAAGTCTGTTAACTTTAGCAGGCTGCTCATCTAATGTTAAGTATAAGAAAGAAAATTAATAATAAAATTATTATTTTTGGCATCCTAGCTTGTATTTGGGGCTTGCAATACTGAAAATTATTAGTTTGACTGATAGACATCATAGATAATAACACTGAGCTCCCTTACAGTGATGAACTGCAGATCCATGGATTGGTAAAGTAGAATACAGACAGATGCTTGCTGCTGGAACAGATGTGCTGGTCCTAATCCATTACTGCTTATCTGCTGATGATTACTGCCTAAAGAGAGGTGGGAAGACCGCTGAGTGCTCCTCATCTGCTTTGGTGTAAGCTCAGATATCTTGCTTTAAGCTGCTGTTGAAGGCTGTTTAAACTAAGCCCAGCTGACTTGTCTATGAAATAGATGGGGGTCTCAGGCAGTTCACTCTAGTTTTGTAAGGAGTGATAACATTTCAGAAGAGAGAAATGGATGTGATTGGTTTCTGTGTGACTCGAATAGCAGCAAAAAGCACCTTGAACAAGTTTCCCACCAGATCAAGATCAAGAAGACAGGAAGGGACAGAGCTGTTAATGTCTGTATGTGGAAAACCACCACTGACATAAACCCCATACATCTTCCCAGTTCACAACTCTTTTTTAAAGTCATTTTATTCAACCCTTAGAGTTCCTAAAGCCTGGAGCTGGTTGAAAACACACTGTATTTTCAATGTGCTCGCTTTTGCTAGCGTCATTTACCAAGAATGCAGATCTGTATGGCAGCTTCCTCTAGTATTTGTGCTGCAGCTCCATAGAAGTAGAGAAGCAGCATCTTGGCAACTAAGAAGATAGTGAAGCTAAACAAAACAAATTATTTAAATGTATTCCCTGGATTTCAAACAGTGTTTCTTTAGCACAGATTTGATTTTTGAGCTGGGAGCAGAGCATATATTTCAAGAGATGCCAGAAATACCAGTTAGTGGGATGCTGTGTGATACTGTGGCCAGTGTTTGTGAGAAAAAAATGTAAGCACTTGAAAGAGAAAATATTATGTGATGTCTTAAAAAGCCCAGCGTGTTTAACTTCTAATGTTGCATGTTTAAGTTAATGGAGGTGAGAAAACATTGCTAATTGAAGTTATGAATCAGCGGAACTGACCATCTTTACATAAAGTTCATGTTCCCTTCAGTTCTACTGTTTGATTCCACCCAATGATTAAAAAAAAAAAATAAACACATGAACATTTTACAAATAAGATTGGACTATTTTTTAAATAGTCCTTGAACACACTGTTTCAGCTGTAAAAGTAGCTCAGAATTGCTTCTGCGGGTTTCTTGCCTTAAGGTTAGGGGCGTTATGTTCTTGTATTGTGTAGACTGCCTGCATGAGTTGCTGCAAAGTTCATTATACTGCTAAGGCTGTCAGTGGTATTTATGGATATTCATGTGCAGTGAACCCTTGAACCTGAGCAAGTCATCTGAGCGTGGCTTGTAGTTAGAGTTGTGTTTATGCTTAACATTGGTAGCAGTATTTAATTGCTCCCTAGGAAAAATAATTGCAATTTGAACTCAGTTGTGTGGTAGACAAGGGATTGCAAAAATGCCAGGCCCACAGGAAGAATTGTCCTTCTTATACAAGTATTAATTATTAGACTTCTGTTTTAAGAAGGGTTTGGAAATGAACGAGGAGTAAGTATATTATGCAAACTGTGCCATGTCCCACTCCCATTAAAATCAATAATGGCAAAAATTGCGTTATGGAATTAATCCTATTTCAAAAATATTTTCCAGGCATTTTTCATGTCAGCTGCAAATGGGAGAAAGGGTGATGATGCCATTTTGCAATAGAGAAGAGTGGAGCTCTCGCCTTAGACTCATCTGAAGAATTTCTGATTCAAAGTATTGCAATGTTATCCCTGCTAAAGTTTCAGTTCTCATAACCCAATATCAGATGGGAAAATTCCGCATAACGCCTGGAATGTCAGCAGGACTGTTATGGTCCTGGGGCGGGTGGAGCTAAACATGTCCTCAGAGCTGCATTTTAGCACTCTCCTGCCAGTGTGAAGGGAGTTTATATTTCTGTAACTCTAGTGGGGATTCCTTTGGCTTGACACAATCCTGGGAATGTCTTTCAAACCATGTACATACACAGAACAGATGGCTTTCATGGGAAGCAGGAACTACTGTTCAACATGTAAGATTAATTTTTTTTTTCCATTTCTTGGTAGCTTTCTAACTTGAAATAATTCTTCCACAGATACTGTGTAATGGGAACAGTATCTTGATTCTCTCCTCCACCCCTCCCTTATTTTCATTTTCCTGTCAAGCTCAAGGAAAAATATTTTTCATATATTACACATTTTTCGCCACAAAGGTAGAGGTGTGTTTTGGTTTTTTGGGGTTTTGTTTTGGGGGTTTTTTTTAGTTTTAAATTCAGTTACTACTGAATTTTAGCATTTGTAATGAAAGCTGAATCACTGAAGCTAAGCCTTAATGGGGAATTTAAAAATACAGTGTACTGTTCCTGTCCCCTCAGGCATCAGTGCCATCTGACCAAAACTCAGGAATGCAGTTATTGACAGATATGTAGCTGCATATGGAAAATAATCTTTAGAATTTCATGCATTTTGCTTGCAATTTGATGAAATATGAACATTTTAGAGTACCATATAGCAACATCAGCGAGTGATACATTGTGACAGAATATAATATGAAATGACCACATAAGATAATTAAAGATCATGTTGAATTTAATTTTCATGCTTTTGCACTTAGGAGCTTGTCACTGTAAATGGACAGTTAATAAATTGCCTGCCTCCTGCAAACATTGACTCACTAAAAGGCTCTACATTCTGATAACCATGAGTTTATTTTTCACATCTTGTGGCCTTATAGAACATGAACCTTTTTTGGATACAGAATAGCAATAAATAGACCTACTTTTGCTTTTGTTACGAGTGGGTACATTCCTCACTCATCAGTCTGGCAGAGTTTCTCATAGATTTTGTGAATATTTCTCTACCTTGCTAAAATAAGTAAGAACAAGCAACCAGATAATAGGAAAGAAGAAAACTTCTAAAATTTGGTGCGGAGGTATGTTTTTTCGTAAAAGTATTTGACCTTGAAAACATTGCCCAGTTACTACCAAGACAAAGAACAGAAGATGTAGGTTAATATTCAGCTGCCTGTACAATAATGAATTACAACCTAACATTAGAGAGAAAAAACAAGTATAGTCTATTGTAATTCTTTAATTGAAAATGTATCATCATGGAATTGTTACTTGGATACCACTCGAATTCTTATGGAAATATGTTTCCTTTCATTAGCAGGTCGATTTATTTGATGATACTATGGAATTGCAGGTTAATTTTCATCTCCTATCCCTGTGTCATATTGATACTGTCCAGCTACATGTTTTAAATAAGCACGTGACTTCTAGTGTCCAGTTTTTAGTTTCCGTCTGAATATTTGCACATGCTGGGATGATCATTTTATCTACAGCCAGGGAACTAAATTGGCACATTTTAAGGAGGTGCATCCAGAGAATATATCAAAAAATAGATCAGCCAAAATGAGAACTGTTAGACCTGAGTGAATATAATAGAAATTGAGAGCATAAAACTAACATCTGTCTGAATCACTTTTCTTAAAGATAGTGGAGAATTGTTGAAGAAAAGCAGCTGCTGTCGTGTAAGAATTTGGGCGTCTCCCATCAATTTCTAGCTCTCATCAGAGTATGAGAATTACCACAACCTGGTGGTGGTTTAATGTCATTGAGAGACAGTGATGATACCAGAGTTGCATCCAGCACATAAGCTGACTGTTGCTGAATCATCTCAGCCAAACAAAAATTACCAGCACTACAATTCAGCCTCTGTCTTGTTTGGATTTTTTGGTGCAGGTGGCTGGAGTTGCACTGGAGACAGGAAAAAAGAATTCGGAATGTGTCTGCAGGTTTGTCCTATGGATGCAGCTGGAGCCTGCAGGCCAGGGCAGTGCCCAGATGAGGCCCTGCAGCAGAGAAAGTGGTGGCAAGATTTTCAGACTTTCAGTGCATCAGGATTTGCAACCAATTCTATCATAAATAAGGTGTTTTGATTATGTAGTAAGTCCTAATCAGTGAAGTCTCAGACATCAGAAGTTTCCTCAAGGGTCAATACACAGGTTGTGCTGTTAATAATTGCTCCCTTCCGCACTGAGATGTCGGGACAATTTTCAGCTAAAAAGCTGTGAACTGCAGTAGCAACTCAGGCTGCACACAGCCTATGCTGTGCACTCTTAAGGGAGTAGGTTTTTGCAAGACAAATTCTGTATAACCCTTAAAAACTGTACTTAATGCTTACTCAGTGTACTAGCAGTGCAGTCATAAAAAGTGACACATTTATGACTTAAATAAGATGAATTGTGCTTTGATCCTGAAAAGTTCTAGCATAATGCTCTGATGCTCAGCTTCATTCTTCCTGACAGCATGAGATATCCAGCATTCCCCACTCAGTCCTTGCTCTTTCTCCTATGACCCTCACCAAGGGAGCACCAGTCACTGCTGGTTTGGGTGTGGAATGTGCCCACTAGAGGCCTGGTTTGTGATTACCAGCTAATTTTACATCGGCCACCCTAGAAGCTGTTGGAGAAATAAATCACTGCAGAGCTGTCCTGGATTTGAGCCACTGAAAGGCCTATAAAAAATTTGTTACCCAGATACCTGAGCTGGCCATCCTTTTCTACAGAACTTAAACTGTCTTGCACTTTTTGCGTTGCTCGTTTTGGGTGGTTTTAGTCAGGCAGGTTGAAAAAGTGTTCTTTAGCAGCTGGAGCAGGAAATTTGCATTTACCATTTAAGTGCATGTAAATAGGGAAAAATCCTATTAAACTGCTATTGCTGAGACCTTGTGCAGTGAAATGAAAACTGACCCTTTTGATACAAGTAGTTGATGCTACACAGGTTTCTTTAATGCAGCCTAAAAATTGTTCCCACCTCCCCTTAGAGCAGTTTAGGATGTCCCAGCTTTTCTTGCTCCCAGTGCCTCACATATATCTGCTTAGCACCCAAGGCTTCTCTTCTTCTTTCCTCGGAAATGCCTTCAGAACACCCACAGCATGGCTTGTAGGATCCGGTAGAAGGTATATCTATAACATAGTCAGGTCACTTTTTGTCTCACTTATGTTTCACACTGTCCATTCTCCCTGGGGCAGGGGGTTTGTCTCCCATTCTTGGGAATGACACTGATGTCTGAGCAGCCAACCCGGTCATGGAGCCTCTCCCTGAGAACACAACTCCTTTGCAATGAGTACTTCCTAGGCTAGCAGAGAGAGGAGCTTTGGACATTTTAACAGAATGATTTACAGGTAGAGGAGCTTGCTTAGCACATGGGCTTGTTTTACATGCAAAAGATATTGGGGATTACACTTCTAATGTGGTTTCTCAGCTGCAGAGAGAAGCAGCAAAGAGCTGCTTCATCTCTGGATTTGTTCCAGCCCCTTGGTTGGGGCCAAGCTCTAGTTCCCCTGTACCCTCCTCTGCAAGGAGGGCTTTGGGTGAGTCTTTTTTTTTTTTTTTTTTTTTTTTGCACAGAGATTGCTTAAGCAGCCAATCCCTGTTCCACTCGCCCTGGCAAAGGAAATCCTGTATGAACTGGAAAGTGTTAGAAAGGATTTAATGAGATTATCATGAACTGTTTCTTCACAAAAAAAAATCTTAAGCCTGCAAGCAGCTGTGCTCTGTAACTGGGGACAGGTGAAGGAATGGGAAGGGCTAAAGAAGCTGTCTACTTATTTAAAGAGGCAGAGCCAAAGGGGTTTTTTTAATGTCTTAATATGCATTTTAGCTTTTAAAAAAAAAAAACAAACCAAAAAAAAAACCCCCAACAACAACAACAAAAAAAAAAAAAAAAAAAAAAAAAAAACCACAAAAAAAGAACAAACTAGGAAACAATATGCTCCTCCAAAAGGAGGTATATTGTAGAAGTCTAGTGTCTTCAAATTTAGATTTATTTTTTGATAATATTGCAGAAGTAAGAGATACTGAAATTACTGTTTGAAAAATCAGTTGCCCAGTGGACTATGCAAGCTCCTAATTGCCTTGAAGCTCATCATACTAGTCAGAAGTGCCTCAGGTCAGGTTGTATCCACATCACATTAGGGACTGCTTTGAGGTTTGACTTGTCTTGTGTTGTAGTTGTAATACATAGAATTTAGTAGCAATGGAATGAAATTTGGTTGGTTTGGGGTATTTTTTTCTTTGTTTTGTTTTTGTTTTGGGTGATTTGTTTTCTTATCAACTGCTTGTGATAAAATCTGTAAATACAGCTAAGACTTATGTTGCTGCCAAGTCCTGCTTGCTGGGCACTTGATGACATTGAAGTCACAAAATGCATTTACTTTCCATTTGTTTGATTGGCTTCTGTGGTCTTTGTGTACCTGTAAAGACTGGAAAGTTATGAATAGTGGCTGTGTGTTATGGAGGTAACTTCCCTGGAGAGCTGGGCACCTAAAACCAGTGTGGTTCCTCAGGGTGATCTGCCTTGCAGTCAGACTTAGAGAGCAATATAACTGTAAACACGGGAACAAGTTTTGCTCAGAAAGAAAAGTTATTTCAACTGGAAATTGATAGTGAGTAAAGAGGTATGGGGGAAAAAAAATACCTTCAACAAGCATTAGGGTGGGATTTATTTTGGCAGATGCCTATCTTGAATGTATAGGATACTTTCCAAATCCATCAGACATGCTTTTAGGCTGGGAGTGGACATAGACAAATCTATGTCTTTGACCATTTATTGCTTGGGAGAATAGCTTGGAGGCTGAAATTCAAACTGTGCTGAAAGGAACTTCTGAAATATGAAATTAAGTACTGATAAGATACTGTACCAAGAGACTATCGCATAACTTAAATGCTGAGAACACTTCACGGTATTATTATTATTTTATACACTCATTAGTATATTCTTTTCTCACTTATAAAAGCCCCCCAAAAATAGTGTGAAATGATTAAAAGATTTTTTTGAGGGTAATTACAGCTCTCATCATGCGCTCCTCCCCTCAGTACCCAATCATCCCACCAAACCTTCCCATCTCTGTTGGGCTTCCTTTTCTGTCCTCTTGCAGCCTCATTCTTTGGCATATTGAGGGAAAGGAGAAATGGAGATTTGGGAGGCATGCTGCTCCTGCCTCCAGGAAGGCAGTAACTTCTCAAAGTGGTTTTGGGTATGTTAGCCTTTAGAGGAGAGTGACTTCAGGGAAAGTAAAAGTAATTACTTAAATTAGTTTAGATCAGAAAGAATTGAGCTAAACTGCAAAAGATTTGCTAAACTTGATACAAGAGTGCAGGTTAAATAAAGTATTTTTGGCAAGTGCCCATTGTCAAATACAAAATCCTGGTATATCTCCAGAATGTTGAAGTAAATCTGAATCGAAAAAGTATCCTTCTTTTCATCTTGAACAAGTCAAAGTAATCTGCTTTCTGCAGTGAGAAAAGTGAATAAGACATTTGACTCCAAACAACACATAGAGCTGATTTCTGAAAGTGACTGTCAGTGGGTGTCACATCCCTCCAAGAACACTGCATTTGCATCAGGACACCTCACCTCAGCTGATAAAAAGGTGCAGCATGAATAGGTGGGTGATAAAATATGAGATGAACCATCTCCTTGAGGAACAAGCAACTTAAAATTTGGGGGATGGTTAGAGAGGACTTCAATAAGAGGAGACAGAAAATGGAAAATAAAATAATACATATAAAAAGAAGAAGCAAATTGAATTCTTCCATTTAACCTTTTACATAATAAAAGACAGGAGACATCCCAATGAAATTAAAAAGCAATGCGTTTAAAATTAATAAAAAGCAAATACCTTTTATTGGAGACAGGAATATGGACAAACTGAGCTATTGCTCTGATCTGATGTGTCAGTGCAGAGATTGCTAAATTATGTGACCTTTTGAGGAAGTATTTAGCTTCTGTAGTCAGGTACAGTTCTGTTTTGCCACAGTCTGAGACATCTGGCCAGAAGCCAGCCCTGGCTCAGCAGTTGGGTGGGTGCAGATGCTGCGGCAGTGGTAGCTGTGGTAGATACATTGCTGTGAGGTGGCTATGTGGCTCTCACTTTGTAAGGACAACTTCCAGCTGGAGAACCATGTGCAGGTTCTCATTGCAAGATCAGGCAGCATATGACAAAACCCTATAAATATTGGTTTCTGGTTTATTAGGTCAAACACATGTCCAAGCTCCATTAATTTTACTTTTATGATGTTGGTTCCTTACCCAAATATAGTCAGCCTAACAAGGAGCTTTAGTAAAGCTAAAGGTACAATCTTCCCTCACACATTTACATTTTGATCCAGCTTGTCAGAGAAATGGACTTTTATTCATATCATAGAATAACCCATACTATGGATAATGACATTCAAAACCAACAAATCTATGTGTATGTGTTTGTGTGTATGCTTATAGTACTAAAAAAAAAAAAAATTCTTTTCATCAAAATATTACAAGTTTTAAAGGCTAGTTTTTAACCAAGGGGGGAGAAAACCCCCATGGACTCAATCATATTAGTCTGGGTAGGCCTTCTTACTAGGATGAAAATTTTTTTGAAATTTTGTGATCTGAATGGTGTATAGCCAAAATCTTTCAAAGGCACACTTCAGTTAAGACTGAACATAGCGTTATAGACTGGACATTCGGACCTAAGCCTCGGCCCTCTTCTGATCCCCTCATGTGATGAGATGGATGGTTTGCTGCTTGTCTTTTAAAAAGAATCTCGTGCACACATGATGCACAGCCACAGAAGGTCCTCACTAGGAAACGTACCTCGCAAAGGCAGAGTGTCTATGCTACTGCTGGGAATGGCTTCAATATAATCCCCGTGAAACTGGTAGTGGATTTCTCCATGCTATCATTTTGGGTATCATGCCTGAAAACCACATCCTTCTCGATACAGCTTTCCTGTGGTTTAATCCAAAGGTCTTTTCACCTCTTTTGGCAGTGTGCTGCTCCTTTTTCTCAAGGGTCAGTCACTTTTGATACATAACTAAGAAATAAAGGGCCCTAAACTGGAAGGAAAAAACCTCAACCAACCATCTCTGGAAAAGCAGCAGAACCGTCCCCATGATAAGATGCATCATACTGTGAACTGATCTCCTAAACTGAAGAAACAAACCCTCCATCATTAAAAGCATCTAAAACGTGTGTGGTGAACAATAGATTAATGAGTTCTTAAGGAAGTGAATTGATTTAAGGTATGTTTTGAAAACACCCTGGTTTTGGGGATGATTTTAAGAACCCACTTTGGTTTTGTGAATATGGGGCAACTAAGAGTTTTGGTTGTTTGACTTTTATTTAATGGGCCTGGCAAGCCTTTTGTTTACTTCCCCTCCTCCCCACAGTCTGCACACAGTCCGCCCCAATTTGTTAAAGACGAATTGTTGCCCCTGGTAACTGCAGAGAATTTGTTGAAAAGAACACTTTTAGAAGACAATGGGCCCCAAATATACTGTGGCACAGCTTTAAACTTTATTAAGTCTGTCTTGGACTACCCTCTCTTCTCCTGAGTTAAGGGAAGAAAAGTTTGGCAGCCTCCACGCTGGGAGCATGATTGATGCCCAGAACATCTGAGGGACTTTTGTGTCCACATGCTCTCCATGAGTGCATAATGTGTGAATACTCAAATAAATAAGGTCAGCCCTTATCAGATGTAATCTAGGCCTGAAAGCAGATCAACAGTGACAGTCATACCCCATAAGTGAGAACACAAATCATCCTTGCGTGCCTTGGACAAGTTCTGGGATTTTCTCCCTTGCTCCCATTTTACCCTTTCCAAATGAAGTGTGTGTATGTCAGAGGGGAGGGAAAACTTTGGCAGATCCCTGGGGGATAAAAAAAAGAGACAAAACTCAGAGGAGTACGTGCTTGGAATACTAGATGGTCCCCTCAGCTGGGCCACAGGGGCAAGGGGGCTGTGCAAGGCGGTGGCTGTCCCTGCAGAGGGGCTGGGGTGTGTGGCTCCTCTCAGGCTGCTGGGGGAGCATCCCCACTGGTAGAGTGGGGCAAGAGGGAAGAAAATTGGGCAAAAGAGGTTCAATTCACGTCTCCAGTACCTTTTAAGAGTCTTTTCACAGATTTCTAAGCACGTCACAGCTTTTGTTGTCTGCCTGTCTCTTGGTTTGAATGCCTCAATTTTTCAAAGTGGACCGAAAGCATCTTTTTTATTCTTTTTGACTTTGTGCTCCATGGAAGGGGAGGCTATGTTTCACCACAAAGTGAAAAAAATGTTAGAGAATAATGCCTTAAAGAATTCATTTCTGACAGCTTCCCTGGAGAAAGCAGATGTAAGTGGGTTTTATCTGAAGGAAGAGCCTCCCATTTGTGAATATTACTGTAGTTTAAATACTGGATTGCTTTTTATCTAGGAAAACAAAGACAGCAGCAATGAAATGTTTTTAATTTAGACTTTTTTGATTTGTGCTTCTGCTTAGAAAAGGATTCTAATGGGCAAAGAGCTTTTACAGAACACAAAATATATAGGGAAATAGCATAATTAGCAGGAAGAAATAAAAGATACCGTTACATCATTGACAATATTAACAACTATGGAAACAATGATGTCATCCTCTAAGATGGGAAATTTTTTTTCCCACACTTATGATGACTTGAAAATTTTCATGTTTAGAAATATAATGTCCCTATCAGGACAATAATTTGCAATACTTTTGCTTGCTTATGCACTTTTTATATGGAAGTGTTTAAACTGGTGTATTCCCTGGGATTCAGTGGAAGACCCATAAATGCTGACAGCCTGCCTACAAACCTTGTAATTACAGCACAAAATTGCTTGCTTGATTTATTTTGCTTTGTTCTTTAACAATAACAGGAGTGTCCAGCTCCCTCCTCATTGAAAAGGCACAATGAAGAACCCTTACTTGCTGCTCACACCTTGAACCCTGAGCAGGAAGACCTCTCTCTTCCCTTCACTGTTCTGTCACCTCTTTCCTCTGCTCAGTGGGACAGTGTTTTTCATGGTAAGGTGTGAAACTTTGGAATACAAGACAGGAGATGAAACCTCATCAAGTTCATGACAATGGTGTCCTGAGCTACCATATTACATATTTCCCCACCACCCCATTTCTCTTGAAAAAGTGATCAAGATGTGTCTTAAATTTATGCTTTCTTTTTTGGCCACTGACCCAAAGAAGAATATCACCTGATAGCCATATACCAAGTATGGATGTGCAAATAACCACCTAATTTATAGAAATACATCATTGATGTTGAGTCTAAAAGTCTCCTCCTGCCACCCACACCCTAACAAACACCTGCTGGGCACTGATTTTAAATACTTGCTTCAGTCTGCACAAGAAACTCCTTTCCTTGATGCATTGATTCTGCTGACATCCTAAAAGCTTCATGGTTGGATTCTCCATACTTTCAATGGCAGTCTTTCAGATTCAGACATTTTCTGTTCTAAATTCCTCCAAGTCCTTTAAGGTCACAAAACTGAGGCTTGTGGTGCCCGTTCCAAGTGTCCAAAACAGTGATAATCTTCCATCTTGCAGTCAAAAAGGTCATAGGAGTGACATCCTGTGTTTAACTTAGGAAGAATGGTCTGCTCTGTAGTGTTCAAGGTGTGATATGTGGCTATTCGGGATTTTTAATTTTACTAACAAATATTTTAAATGGTGTCAGCAGATGACAAAGCATTACTTTAACATGTTTTTGTATGGGACTTTGGGAAGGAAATGCCTAGCATGCTTTTTGAAGACCACATGTAGATTAAATAGGAATTTCAAAACTAAGGTAATTTTTCCCATGAAAGCTGATCTTCATGGAGCAGATCTGTAATTAGGACTCCTTTTAGAAAATAAATAGTTTAGACACTACTGTGTTACTTTCTTGCCATATACTGCCATGAAAACATGAGAAAGAATGAAAAATTATATTGACAGAATGATTATATTTACACAAACTATGCATTCATGTGTATAGAAATGAATGTATGTGTTGCAGTTGCACTGTTAGTTGGTGTAATAATGAAACAGGTAATTCGAGTTTTAAACAAAAGGATGAGATGTTTATAAATTCCATGGATAAATTAGTTATTTTCAACTAATAAATTCCACTAATCACTAGAAAGATAAGAGCAGTGCTCATCACATTTCAGATACCTGGTCAAGTCTGTTTTTTGAATGCTGTGGCCAAGTTACTCTCAGTCACATAAAAGTGAATTTTATTCTGTTATTTCTAATTGTTGTTTGACAGCTGCTAGGCGGCCTCTTCAAAGAATTCCGTTTTGCTAAGCATCATCAAAGATGCTGATCTTTCCCAAAAAGTTTCAGGGGGATTACTTGTTTGAAGCAAAATACCAGTTAAAGCATGGTAGTGGAACTTACCCTGTGAGATGCCAGGTTTCTATAAGCTACATCAGTCCAGTGTCAGTGCCAAACGGAACAAACATTGCCACAAGTGAGCTGATCACTCACAAATGCTACTTTTCCCATTCTTATAGATAAAAATAATAGTGCTGTCATTAATTATTGCTATATATGAATACAGATTTTAATTGTAAATACCTAGCTTACCTGTGCTTGGTGTTTTTTTGCTTAGTGGTAGTTGGGAGCCTCTTTTTATTATGGTATATCAGTTTGTAAATTTTCCCTTTATATTGCAGTATTTTAAGGTGTATTAAGGATCCCACCTGTGTTTTGCTCAAGAACATAGACCATGTACTTCTGCTGCTGCTTAAGTGGCGTAAGAGTTGCTTAAAACACTTGTTCCTGTCATAAGGGGCAGATGTGTAGATGGTTCAAAAGCTGTGTGGATGTGGCACCAGGGGATGTGATTTAGTGGTGAACATGGTGGTGCTAGGTTAACTGTTGCACTTGATTGTCTTAGAGGTCTCTTCCAACTTAAATTGATTCTGTGATTCTGTGGGTTTGCATTCACTGGTGACCTGCTGATGAGGTCTATAAAACCCAGCCATGGACGAGGTGGCTTTGTTCTAGTGCGCCCGGCAGAAGAGCGACACAACTGCTGTGCATGTGTGACCATGGGGGGTGAGGTTAAATCCCCATCTGCGGCTGATTCACTAACAGGCTTATAGGGAAATCCTGCACTTCGCAAATATTGATGCGGCTCATTTAGTCCTCAGAAGGTGTCTGTAGCAGCGGTCCGGTGACAAGCTGCAGGGAGGGTGCCCGTTCTGAGCCCGCGCCGGGCGGGAGCGGAGGTGCCGGTTCCCCCTCGCTGCTGCTGGCGAGCGCTTTCTGCGCGGGGCAGGGTCGCGGTCCGGAGCGCTCCGCGGCTGCGGCGTCTTCCCGGGCAGAGGAGGCGTTTGATGTGCTAAAGGCCGAAGGCGTTTGGCGGGACGGCTCCGGCTTCCTTGCGGGGCTGGGGCTGTGCCGGGGCAGGGCGAGCCCCGGGGTGCCTCCCCCGGCACCGGCTGCCACCGCCGCCCCGGCGGCCTTTGTGTCCGGCCGCGGGGGTGCAGCCCGGCCGGTGGAGCTGCCCCGCTGCCCCCGGGCCCGCCGCCAGCCCTGCCGTGCCTGTAGGAGCCGGCGGGGGCGGGGGCGCGGCCAGGAGGCGGCCGGGGCCGGCGGGCGGAGCGGGGCCGGAGCCGCGGCTCTGGCTGTGGGAGCTGGCGCGGCGCCGGCCGCACGCCCGAGGTGAGCGGGGAGGGACGCCCGGACCGAGGGGGGAGCGGGCGGCGGGAAGGTGCCCGCGGGCAGGGAGACAGACGGAGAGGGGAAGAATTTTAGCTCCGGGCTGCCGTTCGGGCCCTGCTGGGTGCGGCGGTACGGGTGATGCTCCGGCGTGCGGGGACAGTCGGCGCGATGGGGCGGCGGGAGCTGCTGCTCTCGCTGCTGTTCCCTTTCCGAGAGCGCAACTTGGGGCTACTTGCGCCACTCAAAAGAAAAAGTTTTCAAGGAGCTGTGTTGTATTAAATCTGCCCTTAGAAATCTTGAGCGTTTCAGGCTTATGCTTTTTCTAACTTTTGTCTGGTTACCCCTTTTAAAAGCGAGGGCTTTTTTTTTTTTTTTTTTTTTTTTTTTTTTTTTTTTTTTTTTTTATTAGTAGCTATAGACTTAGGAAACGTAGTGGGAAGGTTAGACTCAGTTTTCGTAGGAAGACCAAATTTGTTCCTTTTTAAGTCTTAGCAGGAAAGCATCATGCTAATTGTAAGTGAAAATGCCGTATTTACGCACCAAGATACGAAAATTTGACATGGCTAATAAGAAAAGGAGACACTAATAAGCAGTAAACAGATTGCAGTAAGGCAGAATTTTGATTGACAGCAGAATCATAGTAGCTTTATTCATTATAGAGATGAAAGTAAGGAGTCTATTAGAGGATTTGAAACACACCTAACAAACCTGCATTTGAAAACAAGTTCTGGGCAGAGTAAATGAGCTGACGTGGTTTTGGGAGGGGTTTTTTTGGAGATTTTAAATGTGTTTATGGTAGTACTTCATTCGTGTACTGATGTTCTTTGGAAGAACTATGAAATTACTGTCATTGAAGACTCGTTTTTCTGTTAAGCTTGGTATCTCTTGAAAAGTGGTAAATAATTTAATGACACAGTCCTGAATGTTTTGGCTTGGATGTCTTCACTGTGTAGCAGTTAGCTAACAAGCTGATAATCACATCTGAAAGGAGAAAAAAATTATGCATAACAAGGAAGTCTTTTTCTTTTCCCCCATAAATTAGTCAGTTCTGCTAACTAACCAGGTAAACTCTCTGTGACTTCACATAACAGCTCTTCTGCATCAACCATGAGTTTTCCTGATTCTTGAGAAGGTTTTACTCCGGCTTCCTTAGTAAGATACACTAAAGCTAAGGAGCAGAAGGAACAGCAGTGCCACTCGTGCGGTCCATTTGTCCTGGAACCTTTCATGTGGTGGGAAGTGGGTGCAGTGTCCATGGGAACAGCTGGGCTTGGGGAGAGAGTGGTAGATGGCAGAGCAGGATTCTGAGCAGCAGCTGGTCTGCAGGAGTCCTAACCATGTGTGACAGTGTGTTCAGCTCAGACTGAAGCTTGCAGTCCTTGGTCAGTCATTTTCTCCTTGAATCACAAAACTACTAAACTGTTGTTTTTATGTAATGTTTGACTTCGTTTTCAGGCATCACTGCAGAAGCTATGTATGAGGCTTAGGAGTGAAAATACCACACAGTTTGGCATGGGATGAACAAATTTTGTGGACTTTGGGTGATATTGAAAAACGAGTTTGAATCCATTAACTGGTCCTGTTCTTCCTTGTGAAGTGATCCGTGTGTGACATGGAGGCTCTGGACAAACTGCAGTCACACCTGACTGACCAGTCCTGGATATCTTTGCAAGGGCCCTCAGTATTCTGGCAGCACCCTCTGCTGCCGAAGTGGAGAGTGCAGCCGGGGCTGCATCGACTTCCCTGAAACCAGGAGGCAGAAATGTACCTGAGCCTTATTAGGTTCTCTGTTCCCTTTTAAAATTTTGATGGGTGGATGCTTTGACACTTTAATTTGTGCATGATCACTTCAAATCAAGGCGGGTCACAGAGCATCTTTAAAGTTATCCGTACCAAAATAATGTGCTCCTAAAGGTACTGAGAATCTTGGTGCAATGACCTTCAAGGAAATAGTATGTGTTCTGACTTAGGACCATCTGCAAGGGGATTAGGCAGATCTGTGGAAGAAATGCAGTCAACTGCTGGAAGATGTACAGAGAAAACTTAGGTTGTCCAGGAGAGACCAAGATTTTTCCCTGTCTGCAGAATTTCAGGCACAAATATGAGCATGCAAAAATTACATCGTAAGAAAAGATCCTCAGATACAGTGTCTTATCAACAGTGTAAGTACAAGTATCAGTAGGAGATACTCAGTAATTTGAAACCTAGCTGCTTATGAGTTCAGTGTTTGCATTTGAAATACATTCCCAACTTCTGGAAGTTGGAAGTCAAATCTTTCCTTGGTTTTTGAGCACTTGTGCAAACTTCTTTAGGAAATGCAACTAGTGTCTTGTTCAGCACAGGATTTTTTCCCTCCCAAGGACTGTATATTTCTTGTTTGCCAGCACTGCTCAGAGGGTGAGAGGCTTGACTGGGGAATCTTTGCCAGGGAGTGCCCAGTGGTTTCCCACAGATGCTTTCAGCAGCTCCAGCCCAAAATCTTTCATCAAAAAAAGAAAAAGTGATAGCAATTGAAGCTGAGTGCTTGAGGATAATTCTAGGTGCTAAATCTGTGGGGGGAAAAAACCCACCTTGGTAAGCTGTGCATTGTATAATTGTATTTATGTATTTATTTATTTTTAATTAAAAAAAAAAAAAAAAAGAAAAAAATTCAGGTAACACTTTGCTACCTCCTAACATTTGGATTATGGATCAGTTTCAAGGCCAGAAATTGTTATGAAAAAAGAGTTGAAAATGAAATTAAGAGGTCTTTTAAATAATTCAGGCCATGCCTCAGGCTGAGAACAAGATTTTCTAAAGCTTTATTAATTTTAGCTTAAATTTGCTTAGTAGATACACCTATTCTTTATCCCCCTCAAAGCTTCTGCATCCTTGCAGCATGATCCCAGTGAGGGCATGAATTACTCACCTGTGGAGTTTGCCCTTTGCCTATACATATACCTGGGGAGATCCTGATGGTTACTAAAAGCAGATACAGTTGGATCATTAATGTAATGACTGATTTGCACTAGATGTCAAGAGTTTGGTTAATCCCTCTGATATACATACATGCTTTTACCAACACTTGGCTTCCCTTCAGTGATGAGGACACCACACGTTTCCAGGAAATAATTTCCAGTGTCTCCTTATTTTCACCTCTAGAAAAATAAGTGTTAAGTATATCCTGGTTGTCTTTGTGCTAGTTCAAGCCCAATTCTATTTGTCTGGTCTTGAGTGTCTCTTGAGTTACTTTTGCTGAACTTTGCTGTGCATTCTTCAGTCTCTCTGTATGTTACTCAAAATGCAGAACTCAGACCTGAGTATCTCTTCATTTGTGCAACTGCTTTTCTGTGTGCATTGTTACAGTGTCTTGATAGCACCTCAGCTTCTCCCAAACATTTCTCCAACTTCTTAAGAATGTTTTTGAATGCTAGCCTCATTCTCCAGTTAACCAGATCCCGTGCGATTTTGTCTTATGTCTGCAAGGCCTATGTTTTATCCTAGAGGGAACTGAAATGTTTTTGACATGGTTTGTTTGTAACCAGTGTTGGCTGTTGCTCATCTCTGTCTGTTGGAGTATTTTTGGCTGAATTTAGTCTTCTCTAAACTTGAGATCAAAGTGTAAGGAAGAAAAGCAGAGCAGTTCACTCGGATTGAACTGCAGCTCTTGTGTTCAGGCTGTTGGGCTGAGCACTATTTTCTGCTTCTATCCTGCATTGCAGACTTACTGAAGGTACTTTTTCAGACTAGAATTCAGACTTCAGGAGATTCTTTCTGAAGGAAGTGTTCAAAAATTAGATCAGAAAAGGTAATGTTGGTTCAAAAACTGAATCATAAATAATGTAGGCCAAAAGTTAGTTTAACTGAATGGTTAGAAAAAATGCTTACTTGAGCTTGATCATGCAACCTAGAGGGTTGTATTGTCAAGGAAACTTGTGACGAAAGCTCTTCTTACCAAACCTGCCTCTTTGTTTTAAAACCTCTTTTATCCCATAATCTGAGCAAAGGTCATCTCAAGAAGAAGGGAAAAAAAAAAAAAAAAGTTTCATAAGAGGCTGAGTTTTGGGGCAAAATCATAGTTTTGGTCTAAATCCTTTGCATCTGTCACTGCATAGCTGTATCAGTCTTATACATGGAATGAAGTGTAAGCCATAACTTACTGTAAAAAGGGAGATTTACAAAAATCCTGAGATTTTCCTGCCCATCTAACCCATGTGGGGTGGAGGCAGGATATAGATTTGGCAGGTTTTTCCATCTTCCAGTACTACCACTGGTGGCATTCTGAGCGTGCTACAAATGGGCATCTTCTGAATAGTCAGAAAGTTGATTGTGTTGCAGCCTTGTCCTAAAGTGATGTGTGGAAATCATAGAGAAGACTCTGAATGAAAGAGTGTAGCACTTGTGAAAAATAGGGGGGAGAAAGTATGGGAAAACTGAGCAGGACCCAGTTCCATCTCTGAGAAGAAGCTTATGCCTGTTGGTGTACCCCAGCCTCACACTGGAGTGACATGTCAGCCTTTATGATTAATGGATCCAAAGCTACAGAGACTCTGAGCAGAGGTAATTGTCAATTATTTTTGCAATCTGGTAAATATATAAAGCTGATGCATTGAGATTTTTGGTATAATTATTTGTCAGACAGTTTGCTGCTTAAGGGATATAGCAGGCAATTCTGTTCTTTGCTGTAATGCAAAAGAATTTCATGTTCACCTGCTGGTCTGGTTGTTGTCTGGGGAAGTGCCAGGCCTCCACATCCACCTCTGACATTTGTTGCTCCTTGATGCATTTTAACACTTGGAGACTTAAAGAAAAAAAATTGTGGCAATTAGGAGATAGAACGTGACATAGTTTGGCTTGTTGAAAGTTGAAGGATGATCCAGGAAGCATGAGGATAGGTAACTTTTGGGCTGTATTACTTCAGAGGTAGCTGTCTGGTGTAGTTGTACAGCATGCATTTACAGTAATAATTTTTCAACTGTAAACTGATCCTAGTTACCATACAGGGAAATCCACTTAAAGTTTGAACCCAGCTGTTAAATGCATAACCGTGTCTGTGTTCATGAGGTTCAGACTGCAGCTGTTATATGGCATCCCCGGATATTAATCTCTCACTCTTAATCAGCAGCAAAAGTAGCTTATGGTGAGCATTACAGATGCTTGAAATCTCATCTCTTCAGCATCATACCTGGAGGGAAGATAGCAAATATCTGGGTCTTTCCTTCTTTCATTTCCATTCTTTCATTTCTTCCCTACTTGTTTTCTAGGAGATACAGTTCAACTCAGGACATAAGAAACATAATTTGCACCACTTCTTTTGAACTGGAGTTTATCACCCATCCTCACCTGCCCAGCCTTGACAGAGATACTGGGTTTGAAAGCATGACGTGTTTTGCAGTGTCACAAACACTTCACTTGTGTGGTTTTTCAATGCCTATTTTTCCAAATTCATCACTAGAAAGCGGAATAATTAAGTGGACTGAAACTACATGTGCCATGTGTTAGCCCAAATAACCATGAAGTGTTTAAAAGACCTGTGTGATTTTAAACTTAGATGGACTTTTTGAGACTCACAGGACTACTCTCTTCCTTGAGTAATTTGCAGAAGTGGAGACTTAATTCCTTTGAGAAATGAACAGGGCTAGTGTGTTAGCTTAGTTATCCAGGCTAAGGACAGTCTTGTCTTTTTACTAACCCCTGTTTGCAACTCCTCTATTTTTTAGCACTTGACACTGGAAACTGACTGTATGGAACATATTTGCTAATGCTACTGATGTTTATGATGTTTGTCTGTGGAGTTACTGTGATGTTGCAGTGGTCATCTATCAGCAGATTTTGGGCTGTTGCTTCAGGCACAATGTATTCTTATAAGAAGTCAAAACGTGCACACTAAGCAATTGTATTGTTCTTCCTGGGCTGAAATATGGCTTTGCATTGGCTTGGCAGCATAAAAGGTACTCGATCCATGGCATATAAACATTCCTTGAAAAGGAAATAGGATATTCATTGCTCCTCTTTTGAAAGAGTGTTTGGGAAATGTTGCTTGCTGGGCTTCTTCAAATAAACTCCTGATCTCCTTTGGGATAGCTCTGCTGTCCCAGCTCATCCGGTGCCCCTGTAATGTGCTCAGGAGGTGTTTAAGGAGCACAAGGGTGATGGGAAGTGTTAGATTTGTCTCTGTTCCTGCTTTGCTGAAGTTAACGACCTTCTGGTTTCTGTTTTAAAAACATTCAGTGAACTGCACAGAGAAGTGCAACCCCTTTATTACTAATTCACAGTATAAATGTTAGCCTTTTGTACTAATTCTGCTTTGCTAAAAAGATCACATCTGTGTGTGTTAATTCATAGTTCTGTATTCGAAAGCATATTTGACTCAAGCAGGGTTTTGAGGTGATAGAGTGCCAAATAATCACAAAGATAAACTAAAAAAAAAATAAAAATTCTGTGTTTCTCAATTCCCCAAAGGAGAGAAAAGAGCATCTTGAGAGGGAGTGCTACCCTTTCTGAGACAGTTGTTTGCCAATGGATCAAATTTAGGAATGACTAGGAAGGGAAAACCTGGTCATGTTCTGTAGTAGAGCTTGTCATAGTAAGATGGGCAAGACCAGGACCATGTGGAGCCAGACATGTTAGGTGTCTTTGGAGATTTTATGCAAGACATTTAACATTGTAAAAAAATGGAGTTATTTAGTGTTTCTGTGGCTTCATTTAATTGTAAATGTTACCTTAATTTGTTCTTTCTATTCTCTTTTACCACAGCGATTTTTTCCTCCACTTCTCTTTTGAGGAAGCCAATACAAGTGTGAGATTTTGGGGAACAAATAGCCTGATGATGTGTCAGGATGTAGGAATTTGCTTAAGTGTCTGACAGCATTCCCTTGAGTGTGAAAGAGGGCATGTTTGTTTGTCCCAGCAGTATTTGGTGTCTAGTACACAGTGTTGTTACCCAGAGTGCTCAGTGGGATTTGAACTTTTTCCCAGCCTTCGAAATACTGAACTTTTGGTGGATAAGGAGTAAAACGTAGTCATTCATTTGAGCATGTGGTTTGTCAATGTTTGATCCGCTGGTGTCAGAGGCAGCATCTGTCATCCCTGTTTCTGGAATAAGTGGTGTGAATAAAAGCTAAGCAGTCTGCATGAAACATAAGCACCTCAGGAGCTCCACGAATACCTCCATTATAACCTAACCCAAGCTGATTGGGTGAAAAATGTGGTTTCCTGTCTTTGGTTGAAAAAAATGTTTTTCAGGCTTACTGACATGCATACTGCAAATTTAATTTTTATAAATATTTCGTCTCTTTCTTATGCTCAGTTTAATCTATCAAAGCCACACGGTGCAGGAGACATCTGGGATTGTGCTTAAGCAGCTGGGTTTCATTTGCAGAACGTTTCCAGCAAATTTCTTTTTCTTCCCAAACACAGAATATCTTGGTGACTCTGCAGAGTACTGGGAAAATCAGTATGAGTGACATAGCTTCGGAAAGAGATGGGCTTAGTTTCTTCCTTTACCTGGGTTAGGCACCATCTGAGGCTCTTCATAGGAGGCTTTGTTTTGTATCTGGTCAGCCTAAGCAATAAAAGAACTTTTTTATTTCCTAACTGTGGCACCTTGTATACAGAGTGAACCTTTACAGCAGCCAGCTCATTTTCTTTTAGTAGTAAAAAGCATAGACGTTCTAGTCTGAAATGTGTGAAATTGACAATCTAGTTCTATATTGACATATGCTGTGATCAAGTAACATATAAATAAATTATTTATTGAATACCTCTTCTAAAATCTGAATGCATATTAATTAGGCAAATGTGACATTACACTAACCTCTTTTCTACTGTGACTAAGTAACAAGTGAAAACTCAGTCTTTTGTTTAAATTGGTAAATGTATTCTGTTTGATTAAGGGCCACCAAGTAGATTTTGTTGAATGAATGATGGCTGCCTGTGGGAAGTCACCAGCTGAAAATACAGCTACAGATGAAGAAACAACATTTTCACCTTCTGAATCTGTCCTTACTGGCTTCAGTTTTGCAAATAAAATTAGACTTTGAGAGCATTCTTTCAGATCAGTTTTCAAAAAGCTGGAACATCTCATAAACTTTATTATTTTTAAAATGTAGTTTTCTGTATGTTCTCTTAACAGTTCAGTTGTTAGTAGCTGCCTTAAGATGTACTTTATTTATTTATTGTTTTTGTTGCCTAATAAATTGGAAAATAAGTAAATACATATCAGAGGTCTTCAGTAACAAGAGGCAAGGTAAAAGATTGTCTGAAGTTATTACGGCATTTGTAAAATTTTTTATCTGATTCTGTCCAGATCAATTGTTATTAACGTGTCTTCTTATTTAAAAATAAAGGAAGATAAAAATTCCATCTGTAGCTGTAAAGAAGAAAATTCGAGACAAGTTTTTTGCTGCAAATAGGGATAGCCCAGCTGCAGTAGGCATTTTAGCTGGACAGTGAGGATTAAACTGTCTAGGGAGTGTCTTGTTCATGTGGGAAAATTTGGGCATGGAATTGCTGCTCTGTATGAAATAGAGATGCTGGTGTGTGTAATGCTTTCTCCTTGGTAGAGGCTGTATTATATGTACAGAAATTCACATTTCTCTAAGATTACAGTTCCCATGCAAACCCAGATTCTGAAGTGTAGTGATATTCTGGCATTTTTCCTGGTCAGTTCTCTTTAAAACAGGGTTCTCCAAAATGTTTGTGATCCAGTATCTTTAGTAGCAGCCAGTGATGGCTGACACTGCCATTGTGGGTGGTTATTAACAGCACTCTGCAGTGCTTTGGTTTTGGAAGGGTTTTAATGCTTGTCTTAGGCTGACTGTTCTCTGTGGCAGAGGGAGATGCTGTGCTTTCTACAACCTGAGAAGGATTCAGTCTGGAATATCGGCTGTCGTTGTACTTTGTTAATTTTGGGGTTTTTTGTATTAAGCACTCTATTGTAAGTTTGACATAAATCTCTTAGAAATTCTTCTTTTTGGGGCCAAAAGATGTCTAAGACACTTTCTACATCTGTGGTCATGCGCTTCAGTCATGTATGTGTTTTGTGCAATAAGGAAATAGTAACATCAAAGAAAAGCAGACTAAATCTCCTAAAAATTGTGTGAAAATCCAACCTTTTTAACCAGGCTTCTTTCCCTTGGAACATGTTCGTGCAGCCAGCTAGCATCCTGCCACCAAAGAGCTCTAGAATAAACCTAATGTTACAGCCTTCCTTTTGTAATAAATATCTTGCCTAGCTGATGTAAAAATAAGGGAAAATAAATTCCGTCTCTAAAACACAGTGGTTTTAATAAGTCAAAAAGCTCTTGTTTTTCTGCTGCTTCTGTAAGTGATGTGTTGGCAGAGTTCTCTGTGTGTTTAGAGAGCAAGGAGGGAATTCAGTCGGGAGCTTTACAGCCTTGGGTGACAGCGCCTACTGACAACCAACTGCCACCTGGTGTGCTTTCACGTCCTGGCACTTTGTCATCTTTGACATTGTTGGTTCTGGGAAGCACCTTCCTGTTCTCAGTGGGCAGTTCTTAGATGAGTGTTACACTGGAGAAAGGCTGCAGCCCTGCCATGGACATGCTGGGAAGTGGAGGACAAATAGCAAAGATCAGAATTGCTAAAAAATTTCTCATGAATGGTGCACTGCTCCTGCTTCTCTCTAAGCAAATTGTTTGTACTATTGTATACCTTCCACACTTGGATTGAAGAGCTAGAGAAGTGCTGTGGTCCTGTGGTTAGGTTTACGCTTAGACTAGGTTAGGTTTAACACTTATGCCTGCTCCAGAAGGATTTTTCAGAGCTAAATAAGGGTGGTGGTGTAAATCTTTGTTACATTTTTATATAGATCTAAAAGATGTATAGCAATCTGTGCTTCTGAAACTGTTGGCTAGAGTGACATGATTTTTCTTACTGTGTGACAGCATTAATGATTTTTTTTTATTTTCAGTGTTTATTGGCATAATATTTCTTCCATTTATACAATAAATAGACAGTATTAGGGGAAAATTCACTTACGAGTAGTGTGCAAAAGTGCTATTAAACTCATCATTGTAAGCATTTGGTATAACTCCGCCACTCCTCCTGCTCTAGTTTCTCTTGTCTGTTTAATATTTTAGTGGTAGTAACCAACCCTGTACTGAAGGAAACAATACAGCTCAATTTCCTGAAAAAAATTGTGTTTAGTTCACTAATGACCTTTCAAAGATACAAAGCTTTGTAGAACAATCCCACCTAGATGCTCATTTGATTTGTGGATCCAGATCCACAGAAGTTCTGCAGTTGAACCAAGTTTGGCTCATTTCGGTTCTTTTGTTTTACCTTGTCTCGTGCAAAATGGAAATAATAATGCAGTCTGACTCCACAGTGCTGTTTATGAGACATTAATTGGGAGTAGCTGTCTCTGCTGGTGACAAAGGCCATAAAAATATTTTAGATACATTATAAACAGTAACAGACTGCTGTTGTTTCATGTGCTGGACCAAATGACTTTCAAAATCTGACTGGCAGCCCTCTTTGGCTGTGAGGTGCTGCCATGTTACATTCCCGTTGTTTTTCTCGGGGAAACTTAATCTAAAATAATGGACAATAAATTTCCCTTGCAGAATGGCAGAGAGTTTGTCACTATTTGCCTGACTCTCAGACAGGATCTTCAGTTGTGAAGACTCCTGTGTTTTGGCCTCCTTGCAAGAAACATACAGCTGGAGGGATGTGTGTTCCAACCTCAACACTCCAAAACTGAATCTGTTCATCAGGGCTGCTCCTTGACCAAATAATTCAACCAAGTCCCTAATGCACTCAAAGTAATACATTTTAAGGAGAAAAAAGTGGCATTTAGAAAGAAAATTTATAGATCTTAAATTATGTCAGCTGTTAAGTTACATATACCAAGTAAGTCACGCTACACAAGCCCCAAACAGATGAAAATACTCTTAGTAGTGCTGCAATCAAAATGTCTGTGTTTATGTTGTACATGCAACCTTTGACTTCTGTGCCTAGGCATTGCTGTGCAGTCTTCAGTTGCATGTTAACAGATTAACTTTTCCATTGGATCCCTGCTTTCTTTGGTATAAAGGATGAGAAATGCTCACCTAATGAGTCCCTATTCCTTATTTTATTTTGTGTGACCATCACCTGGCTTACCTCATGCTATTCAAACCCTGCTGAGGCTGTGATTATTCATTTCCTCGCATTTTTTTTCCTGAGACACCTACCATTATAGTATCATTACTGTAACTTCAGTTTAGTTTTACAAATCGCCAAGGTTAGACAAAGGGCTGTCTGTCCCCCCATTTAGCAGGTGGAGCATTGAGGCAGAGGACGGTTCAGGCTAGAAGAAGATGCCCAGGCTGCCATTTCACGTTTGGGTAAAACCAGCCTAAAATTTAGCATGTTTATGCTGTTGCTTCCTCTCTCTGCTTGTCCCTGAGACTTAGGCAGCTGCATGGTGGAGCAGATCACTGATGTGACCAAAACAGAAGGAAACCGAGTTTTTGGTTGAACTGTCTCTTTCAAAGGAAGTGTGTTCTGACATGACTAAATCCCCTTGTGACATTGTTGTTTTGCTTGGTTTTGAGGCGCTCTGGGCTCCACCCTTTGGTGTGCGTGCACTTGAGGTGCATGCAGCTTTCTGGCATCAGTGATACCTATGAGTGTTGACTGTGCTGGGTGAGCAGAATTAAGCTTTTCAGGCTGAGCACACAGAGGAGTGGAGCAAAGAATTGGGGATGAATGAGAAAAGAGTGGCTTAGATATTCGTTCTGGCTTCACCCCCAGGTACTGCTAGGGGAAACAGGTCACAGCAAAGCATTAAGTGGCATTGCTTGCAGATAATTCCTTCTCTTTTTCCTTTTTTAGTAGGTTTCTTTTCTACTTGTGGTTATTTACCTCACCTTTTTAAGCTTCTGGCAATAATTTAAAAAGAGTTCTATGCACAGCAATAAATATCCTTTATTAAACTTGCAGAAGTAACACTAATTCAGTCATCTCCTTAGTAGGCAGTGGGTAGGCGAGTTGATGATTTTTTTTTTAGTGTGCTTCTAAAATATTGTGGGTTTATGGGTTATTGCTTAGACTTTGAAAAAAATCAAGTGGAAAACAGAGGTTCTCTCATGTAGCACACCCCCCCATTGTGTCAAGGCATGATGCAGCACAATGACCATGCATATCCATGTCACAAAACTTTTCCCTTGAGTGAGCAAAGTGGCACAAATAATAGGTTGCAAATCTCCATGTGTCCAGCACTTGGAAGGGACAGGATGTTTTGCTAGGACCTTGCAGAAAGGTTTTTCCACAGGTATGAGATTGAACAAATCAAAGTGCAGTTCTAAACTGTAGAGAAACATCCAGCACCTCTTGTTTTCACCCGACTCAATTTTCCCTAGCACATTCCCCTCCTTATGTGGGTTTATATACTTCCCAGATTTCTCAGCTCACTTCTGCTGCTTACCAGTTTTGTGTCTGATGCTTTTTCTCAGCTTTTCAGTCCAGCTTTGTTTGTCTCTCAACCCAACTATGGTTTCCTCATAGTTCCCAAATACTGGGATGAACAACATCATCCACTGTGCTGTTGCACAGCCTGCCATATCCTCTCACAGGCAGGAACCAAGGCAGCTGGAAAAGTCCTGCTGAGCTGGCATATTCCTTTGGAGGTGACATTGTCAGGAAAATCCAACCCCTCAGATCCCTGGGGTCTGAATTAGTACAGCCGGAGGGTGTTACTGATTTAATATTGGGCCAGGCTAGGTCAGATCTTTGAAGGAGCTGCAACAAATGCACACTTTCTTCGAACTCTTCTGTTCACGAGTAAAGATTTTGTTTAAGAACTTCATGGAATGTACTGAAATGCTTCAAATTAGATTTAAGAGCCTGCCATATTTAAATATCACAGAATGGTTTGGCTTGAAAGGAACCTTAAAGATCATCTAGTTCCAACTGCCGCCTCTGCTGTGGGCTGGGACACCTTTCACTAGACCAGGTGGCTCAGACCCCATCCAACCTGGCCTTGAACACTTCCAGGCGTGGGGCATCCACAGCTGCTCTGGCAATCTGTTTCCAGTGCCTCACCACCCATGTTGCTTCCCAATACTTTTGAATGTCTCTAGGTTTATGTTCCACTGATAGAAGTTAAGGTCCTAGAAGGGAAAAAAAAATCAATCTATGAATATATGAACACTTCGAACAATTTTTTCTTTGGACTCACATTATCAGTATTGTAGGAGTAATGGAAATCTCATGGCAGTGTGTGCATCCAAGACTAGAATTTCAGTTTAAATCAAAGGGGTTTTTTTCGCTTTTTTTTTGGAAATATTTCCAATAATGCTCAGTATAGTACTGGAATGGCTTATGTTTTGTAGCCTTTGGCATGTCATTCATCGCTCGGGTTACATTGGTAGCACCCTCTGCACCATTCATTTCAGTGGATGGGAGGAACTCAGAGTCTCGCAGGATCAGGTGGTTCTTTGGATGCTTTTTGTATTCCTGTAATGCCTAATGCCACCTGGCAGAGATTTTTTACTTTGATACATGTTGTCAAAGTGAAAAGGGACGTTTCTGCTGCTGTTAACAGTCAGCTGTTGGGGATATTAACTTGACTGTTCGGGGAGGGTGTTTGCTCTTCTCTGCCACTTTCATCTCTTGATTCTAAGAAAGGAATTTTTCACTTAGGCAAAACATAGCCTTTCCCTGTTGGCAGCTGGGAGAATAAGGATTAAGCTCTCTAAACAAAGCTCAGTGCCCTTGTCAGGTCTCTCTTTTCAGAAGGTCTCCAAAGCCATGGTAATCAAAAGGCAGGTTTCAGGCAGAGCATTCCTTCGAAACACCTGCTGGATGGAGCTGAACGCAGTATCCTTGAAGTGTATTGTGCTCTAACAGTGGGTCCTCCTTGGAAATTTCCCCTGAAATTCACTGGGCACAGACCATAAGCAAATACAAGACACTTCTGCAGCACTGCGAGCACTTGGTGTCTGTTTCCTTTACCCCCCTGAGAAGACGCATGAAAGAACTCCTTGCAATAGCATTTTTTCCTCTCTGTTTTTAAACATTCTTTTGCCTGTTAGGGATGCAGGTTGTAAGAAAAATGTTACTCATGTTAATAAAGAACTGATATTATAAAAGCCTGGCAGCTTGAGTCCAGCTGAGTTGACTGGTGGCTTTTCATCTCCTCTCTTGTGCATGGCCCTTGTTAGCTTGACTGTGTATCATCTTCTTTCACACTACAGGGCAAATACTACTTTTCACCTTCCCCTATAAGTTAACAATTCAGTTGCATATACATGGTAATTCTCTGCTAAATGCAAAGTTCTCCAGCTGTGCACAAAGTACATTAAGCTTTGGAAAGCAAAATTTTACTGCTCTGACCACCAAAACCCTGACTGGTAGAAGCTGCTACTCGCAAGAGATCTCATACACTGAATAGGGGGAGATATGGTTAATTGTGTTATTTGTTACAGCTTCAGTTTGACTAATTTGAAAAATCAAGGCAATTTATAAAGTAGCTTTATATTTCAAAATATTGATTAGCCTTTTGGAAAAGTAAGAAAAGAAAAGGCTTGTGTGTATGAAACTGAAAATTTTCCTAGGGAAGTAGCATTAAACAATTAAAGGTCTGGAGACAAATGTGATATGGATTTTCTTTTTCGAAAGAGATGTTTTCTTGCCTGTATTAAAAATAATCTCACAGGAGATTAGGAAACAGGGGTAGAGTCAGAAAGTGATTTTTAATGCTGCTTTGTTCTTCTGAGATTAAGCTATTATGATCAAAGAAACATGCTGCAATGTTAGAAGTGTAACAAAAATATTTTTTAATTTAACTTAAGGCTTGCTGCAACTTCTGAGTCTCCAGAGTGAAGAAAAACCAAAATATTGTAGTCTCCTTACTTCCAAAGATTCAGTCTCTTCAAAACAATTTTCCCCTAAGATCTTTAGCCATTCTTTAGCTGTTTTGTTTTGTTTTGTTTTGTTTTTCTGTTAACTTCTCTTTGTAGAGAACAGTCTGGGACAGAGGGCTTGGAATTGGATGACCTTTCAGATCTTTAAGGTCCCTTACAATTCAAACCATTTTACGATTCTAGGATTTCAGACTGTCACCAAGACTGATGCTACAACTGATCTAACCTCTATTCATATTCTGATGTGAATAGGGTAATGGGAACAGTATTGTTGGAATCTTGGAATTCCAGTGATGGAATTATCTTGATAAGAACTCTGTGAAGGATAGGTCTTTTGGCTTGGTAAGCAAGCAACAGTAATACAGAGTCCCAGTAATACCATAATATATGTTTTATGAATGTTACATTGAAATGTTTTGGGTTTAGATTATTTTCCTTATTGTTCGTTAGGCCAAGTTTACAATTTCAATGTTACGAAGTTAAAAAGTAAAATTACATTAAAAGAATTTTTATATACTAGAAATTAAGAGATATAGATTCAGTTTTTGAATGAGTTGAATTTGCATGTTGAGGTAAATTTGTAAAGAGTGACAGACAGCAAGTCTGCAAAGAGCTTTTAATTGTCTTGGCTGTCCCTCCACCTGAAGGCACTATACCTGAGCCATTTCTGACACCCGTTTATCTAATAATTTTTTAAAGCTTTGGGAAGAAATGTTTATTCTTGCACCTCTGTAAACAATCTGTTTCCATTCTTTGTCAGGGTTTCAAAGAAAACTTGATCTTCTGGATGTCTGAGATCTCAGTGTTCAAATTTCAGCCTTTGTTTCCCAGCCTGTGCAAGTGCACATGAAGCAGGGGTGCATTTCATCTGTCTTTGCAGAGGCTTTTTGCCTATTTCAGAGCTGTAACCATGCGGCTTTTGTCTCTAGGCTGAACAAATCTCACAGTTGTAATCTGTCCTCATAATTAATAGTTTTCAGATTGGTGAAGGTAGTTTTTTTGATGTTCTGGATTTGTTTTTCTCAAGTTTTTCTCAAGTTTTTCGTACCACTTTTGAGAGTGGTGCTGCCCAAAGCACAACACTGCTCTTAAAGTGAATTTCCTGCCCTGAGCAGGAGGCTTGTTTATCCTTTCTTACACAGAACAGTCTGTTGATATCTCCTGATGTTGGAACTGCTTTCTCATAAATTATTACACTGATGACTCACATTAAGTCAGTGACCTCCTGTCTGATGCTGCAGATTATTGACTAGCTGGTTGTTCTCCGTGTTGCATTTGTGCGCCAAATTATGACAGTTCATTATTTGGACTCATCCTTACTGAATTTGTGGTGTGTCAGAAATGTCTCATATGGATTTGTCATCAGTGCACGTTGTTCCTCTTGTTAATAATTGCTGCTGTTTTTACAGATGGTTTGTGAGCAGGTCGAAATTACAGGGTATTGGCTGCAGCACATGAAAATACATCCTCAGGGCTGCCAGGGGAGGGAGCTGGAGTTGGCAGGGGGAAGTGAGGATGGGGAGAAACTGTCCTGCTGCTTCTTCTGCTAGGGAATTAGGAAAAAATTGTATGGGAGGCTGGGACCACTGCTGCTCTTGCTCTGGTTTGTGTCTCTGCCTCCATTCCCATGTGAGCAGTTCCAGCAATTTCTATGGCTCGCATGTAGGCCCCTTTCATGCAAGAGGGCCAGTGACTGCTTCCCCCATCAATGGACTGCTTCAGTCCTGAAGGAGTTCCCTGCAGACCTTTATTGCTGAAAGAGCAGTAACGTGAGTTTTTTTTGAAAAAGGCAGGTTCTGCTTGGCCGGGGAAGGAAGAGCATTGGTTGGCAAGGAGACTTGGTGGTTCATCCAAACCTCGACTTTCATTTAAGCTGCTCAAAACGTGGAACAAGTGTTAACTGCTGCAGTGATGCCTCCCCGACCTCATGGTGAGTGTGAAGTGATGCATTATTTGCTGTCTTACTCACAGCTAGTTCAATTGCTGAAGGTGGGATCTTGAACTGTAAAACCCCTGAAGGACACCTTTACATCAAGACACGTCCATTCTAAATATTTGATAAGATTATTTTTCATTTATCTGTGAAGTATCCAGAGCTCAGATGGGGGCAGAGAACAACTCCATTTGGAGAGGCTGATGCCGAACACCTGCAGCAGCAGCAGCTGCTCTTTGCGGTGCATTCATGGAGTCAGGTGCTGCTGCCACATCCCTGTTGTGCTCAGGAAGGGACTGCCCCTCTGGCACGGAGGGAGCCTGGCTGTCTCACAGGATGCAGAGGGAGATCGGTGCCATGGCTGCTTCATGTCATCCGCAATTCCACATTTCAGTATTCTCGCTAACCTTTTCAAATAATACCGAAAATATATGATTGACATCTGAAACAACACATTTGTTCTAAGCAGCAAAGACTAGACCCAGAGTAACTTACTGTAAAGTTCTGTTTCCACTAGACAGCGATCTACATTGAAGCTTATTAAAGTCATGTGTTCAATTTTTTCATAATTGCCCCCATTCAAACTGTGGCAGGCAGCCAATAAAGCACTAAGTGGAAGTTTCTGTCAGTCCACCTGTCTTTCTGTAGCTAACGAAGTGTGCCGGTTTTTGTCTTGTAGACGTTACACAATTCATTGTCAGAGGAACTTGTTATATATAGACTTAAAATAAATTACTTTGAGACCAGGCCAAAGCCATTCAGCTCTACTTCTTTGTATAGCAAGTCATGTATTTATTATACAGAGTGACACATTAATACTTTGTTTGGGTGGAGAGGTTATTCTTAAACAAGAACAGGCAATTCTGGTTCTTGGCCATATCCATCTGTTAAATGTCCTGATTAAAAAGGACGACATCCTGTGTAGCATGGGTTTCATCAAGGGCACACACCAATCTGGATTATGGGCTCTGCTACTTTCATTGATGGCTTAGTTGGAAGCTCTTCAGGGGAAGAGCAAGGATTGCCATGTTTTCAGGCCCTCGTCCCCTGCTGAAGCGCAATTTTCAGCAGAGGTTTCCTTTTGCTACACTTCACACCATAGGAGAACATCAGCAATTGCCTCCCATTAGCCTCCTTGGTGAAGTGGGAAATTAATTTTACAGGCTTCCACAAAATAAAGTCTTCTAGGAAATAAAAGGAGGTTTTAAGTCTACCACTCCTGATCTCTATGAATAACAGATATGCAGCTTATCAGAACTGTAATTAATTCACAGTTGGAAGAGCCTCCAGGATAGAAACTTGACTGCAGGAGAAGCAATGCTAACAAAGTAAAGGAAAAAAAAAAACTGTCCTGTTTTCTATCAAGGCAATTAATCTTGAAAATTTTCTTTGCCTGTGAGGAGATTGGCAAAGACAGCTGTTGCTTCATCCTGGAAAATGGCCCGAAAAAGGTCTGCATAGAATGATCTTGCAGTGATTTCATTATAAGCAGTAAGTTTAGCAGCAGCTTTCTGGATTTTCCTTTATTCTGCTGTAAGATACAGGTGTGCTGGCACATATTCATAGAAGGAAATGAGCAAGCCAGCAACTTGGCTTTTTGGCCATTAGCAGTGAAATGCTTCTGGATGAGCTAAGACAATTGTTCAGTTGAGTGATCTCAGAGTAAGGCTGACACCTTCATTTTGGTGATATCCAACCTGTCAGCACATGTTTTCCTTGTCCAGCCAGTTTGCGAGCAGCAGAGTGCAGTGTCTGGTCAAGCCTGGGGGGAATAAAACTTAGCTTCCCTTGGATAAACTTTAGGCTGCCCCTGATTGCTGTTACAGAGAGCCTCTTTTATTAACACTTCTCCTGGAGGAGTTTTTCTGATTCATTTTCCCTGTTCACCTTCCTCAGAAAGGTTATGTTAACACAAGCTTCTCCTTGCAGAGTCTTGCCTCTTTTAGGCCTTTCAATTAAAAATCTTCAGCAAATCTCAAATTTTTAAAGAATTTGTGTGCAAGGATGCAATTCACCTTCCTTTTATGTATTGCTAGCTCTGTTTTTGTTGCTGGGAAACTTGGGAAAGAGAAGAAAGGAAAGGAAGGAAGAGAGGAAAAGAGAGTTGAAGAGGTTGCCAATGGTAAAATTTTTGCAATGGGTTAATTCTTGCTGAGATGGGGTGTATAGCTCATGTCAGGTGACTGGGCATGTGACTTGTCCTCTGCTTGATGGGTTTTCTGGTTCTAGATGTTTTTGCAGGCTGGATTAACTTTTGTGACCTGTTTTTACAGAGTGAACATAAATGTGATTCAGACAATGTTAGACCTAATTAGGATTAGCTCCTTTGTTATTTTGCCTGTGAGGATGACTGAGGTGACAGTTTACTGTTTGATAGATAGGCAAAACACTGCAGGGTAAATTTACACACAATTAAATCCAGCTGCTTTTCCCAGCAATGCAAAAACTTGTCTTTTATTCCAATCTGCAGTGTGCACATTCAGGCAGCATGCAGAAGAGATGAGATGTAATCTCCCATCTTTGCTCATGCAACTGACATTCATGGTCCTGTGAAATATCCGGGTCTCAGTATATGCACATTAATTGCATTGGATGGTTAGAAAAAACATCCTGATATATTGATGATATATTAAATAATCTGAAGACTCTTGTAAAATTAAATACTAACATTTCTTTATTCTATTCAGGACCTGGAGAATGGTCTTCTCTACAAAACAGTGTAAAAGGGCCTTAGCAATGTATCCCATTTTAACTGAATCATTATTTGTCTATGGTTTTTTACACCGCTGTGCTGTTGGGTTCTTTCATCACAATAATGCTTCCTTAGATCACCGTGTTGTTTTATACCTTCTGAAGGAAATGCCAGAGCTTCATTTTCAGCACTTCCCACAATATTTCTCACTGTTTTCTATACATTGAATGTGTCTGCTTGCAAATGTGTCCATCAGCATCTATTCAATGTATGAGAAACAGACCTGGACTTGAAGGCTGCACTTCTGTCAGCACTCAGAAGACTGAGATGAGAACAGGAGTCTCGCTTGAAAAGATACAGTGGAGACATGCATGGCAGTTTAAAGCCCAAGTGGTTAGACTCAGAAGTTTCTCATCCCAAATTGTCATTGGTTCAGACAATTTTGAAATTGTGAAATAATAGATAGTATTTATTGTACAAAATCCCAGCAAAGGGCATCTGTCCTCATACAAAAATAATTCCAGTGTATTGTGAGAAATAGAAGTGTTTTGACTGAGAGGATTTCACCTCTCTTTCTTCTGTCGAATAAAGGTGAGCTTCTGGGAGACAGAAAGGTGATAATGGAGAAAGAATTCAAATAGCTGTTTTGCCTCGGATCTATAGACCATGGAAGTAAATCCTACTGCCAAACACTGGAGACTAACCCTCAACATTAAAAAAAAATTGAATCCATTCTTTTCTGCACCTTCACTGCTGTTTTTCATACAGTTGGCAACAAGATGGTTGAAGTACAGACACATATCCAGTGTGACCAGGTCTCATTCATAATGTTATTACAATGGGTGTTTTACTTACAAACACCAATTTTCAGGTTATAACTTCCATTTAAAGTTACATAAATGAAGGGTAATATCTGAGCTGGTGAATAAAGAGGGGTTTTCTTTGTAGGTGGTTTTTGGCAAAGTTTAGTTCTCATTCTAGTGAGATTTTCTTTAGCTTTCTCATATTATTCTGTGGGGAACAACATTCATGCAGTCTTATCCTAGCAGGATGTACTAATACAAAGTACAGATCTCTATGGAGAATGAAGACTGTTGCATGAGTTGGTCCCATTTTCAAGGACAAATATTTATGAAAAATAGTATATTACACCATTCAAAGTGAACCTGTAGATTCCCTTTGCAGCACTACTCACTGCAGTCAGTAGCAATTACTTAAGATTTGCCCCATAGATTTTACATGTTCTCTACCCAAATATGTGTTCTGTACTAACGGCAAAATATCCTACAGAATGTTGCTCATGACTGACATTTTGAACACTAACTGTTGAAAGACAGGGAAAACAAAGCTGGGCATCTGATACATTCTGATCTTGAAAAGGTATTTAATAGCCTGAAAATGTTACTGAAAAATGTATTTCTGTTGGTTTAAGTAATGACCCTGCCAGGTGGGCTGAAAGCAGAGGAGATGGAAAAGGAGTTACAAGTGGTTGTTAACAGTAGTGTGCTATGTGAAGCATGCTGAAGTTACCCTTAAAAGTCCAAACTGGGGATGAGGCTTGCTGCCAAAACTGAGAGCTTTTCTTTAGGCCGCCCTGTAGCTTAGTAGAGACTTACACATTAGGACTGCAATTTAATCAGTGCTAAATCTGTCTAATATTTGATGCTGAAGCTTACAGTTGTTTTAGTAGCAAATGCAGACTGTATTAGCTTGTATCCATGTTGTACAGAGAGCCATGCAGGTTTTGAAAGCCATCTTTAAACCTTCTCCTTCAATTCTAAACTCAAGCAGCCCTGTGCTAATAGAAGTGAAGCTGTGGTGGAAGTGAAAATGAGCTGCCCTAAGAAGTTTGCATGGTGTGTGAAGCAGTGCACACTGCAACGCAGCAGTGGGAGAGGAGACATGATCCTTAGCCACCCTTGTTTCTACATCCCACCTGTATGTTACATTAGTTATTTCCTTCTCTCTTCCTTGCTATCTCTTAATAAATTAGTGGGAAGAAGTGCAGTCAAGCCTGCACGCAGTAGAATGTTTTGAAAAGGCTTGAATGATTTGCTCTGAGGTTTGCTACTGAAGGAGAGCTACTGGACAATTCCCTTCCTCTCAAAATGCCACTTTTCTGTGATTCCGTGGGAAATATGTGGTCTGTCCTACATGATACTTTTTATCCGGCAGGGCTGGCCCCAGCTGTGGCTGAAACCCTTGTTTCACCTCTGGGATTTCATCATTAGTGTGAAACTACAGCCTCCTTGCATTAAAAAAAAATAATTAAATAAAACATAATCAGAGTGTGTTTGCATTAAGCCTTAGTAGAACCCAGAATTACTTCTAAAAAATGAGTCATTGATATCTTTGTGAGACCAAACCTCTGAGGTAAATTTGTGGAATCTGGGTATTTCGTGAATTTCTCTGCCTATTGCAACAAAGTCTTGAATACTGAGAGGATGGTGGAATGCTGAGTTGTTTTAGCTAGGACCAAGAAGATCACTTTATTTTCACATCTCAGTAGGGCTTTTGTGATTTTTTATCATAATTGTAGGTATTCGGCTGTCTTAACATGATTTCCTGTAAGTTTTCTAAGTGCTGACTCTCCAGCATGTCCACTTTAGGGAGAAAATATACTTTACTTGACTTTGTCTTGCGTTTCTTTTTAGTCTAACTTGTGACCTTAGCATCCCATTAATATGTATAGATAGAATAAGAAATTCCAAATATTCTTTTTCATTATTATTCTTTATTTCTCTCTTAAAAAACTGGAAAGTGATACGGTGGATAGAGCTGATTGAAGAGTTAAGACAATTAAAAAGCATAAGAAAATAAAGACTGGCAAAAAATGTTTGGATTTGGGCCCAAGGTACTCACAAATTTGAAACTAATAGTTTCAACTAAATAAGTGCAGGGTTTTTGAAATTGTGTGAGTACAGCTTGTTCTCAGTAAAATGTAAATACTTTTCTTTCAAAGTAACATTTCCATGTAAACACTGACCTAGCTCTAAGCAACAGCCCCCAAAATACAATGATTTCAAGAAGGAGTAAAAAAACCTAAAAAATAAACTAAATCGTGTGGTCTGAACAATATGCATTCAAAATTACGTTTACAGGTTGGCTGGAACTGCAGGAAGCTTCAATAACTTACTTGAAATAATATTTCCAGTTTTTATTTTTAGTAGTCTCCAAACCTGAAAATTCCTTTCACAATCATTCTGAAGGTTTGGCACCCCTATTTTGTTGGAAAAAACCCCCCCAAATAAACAAACAAAACACCCCCAAAATACACAATGACTGACAGAGAGACCGTCCAGGGAGAATTAATACAGAGGTGAGAGTGAAAAAGAGAGAGGGAGAGAAAGTACACAGCCTTCTTGTGAAACCAGATCACCCACATTTTAACTGGGTGATTTTCAAAGTTGCCTGATACTTCCATTCAGACTTCTCTGTAGGAGTGTCTTCTCCTCTCTCTTGCCACAGCATTGTTGGTGACACTGGGTACTTCAGGGGTAATGCACTTGCCGTGCTGCTTTTTGGAGCTATTTCCAAGTTAAACAAAGCATCTCCCCTGCCATAAATGCAGACCCCTCAGTGGCTTTCCTCAAACAGAAACTCCCAGGCGTCTCCTTCCAGGAGCGCCCCGCAGAACGGGAAACACTTGCCTTATAAACAAACATGGCCCAGGGAGGCTGGCCTGCCGACTTGCAAAAATAGCGTACGCCGAGGAAGGGTAAATAGTTTACATCTCCTTCAGCCTCTGGGTTGTGTCACAGAGCTGCTGGTTGAAAGGAGAAAATCTACTGCCTCCTGAAACACACGTCTTTGGAACAGGAGGATGGAGAATTTGTGCTTTAGGTAGCTTTTTGTGGAGATAAAAGATTTTAACAGACGTCCTGCAGACCACAGCTGTAAAAAGAGCATCGCTGTATCTGGTTTTGGCAAGAGGCATCTAAACAGTACGCAGAGTTGAAGTGTTTCAGACATTGTGTCCTATTTTTCTTCGCAAGGCACATGCAGGAAAATATTTGCTTCTAATTCATGTCTTTAATGAACATAAAGTGCAAAAAATGAAATGTATGCAAACCATGGGAGTAAAGTATGTAACCTCTCCTTTACTGCCTAAATGTAAGCTGTCTGCCCATAGGCAAAGAAGAGCAGAAGATGCTTTAGAAATGTTTAGGTATTTTGAAAGGATGGGTCCAGAAAATGATTCTTTATCATTGTGTCTGTGTTATGTGGGAGGAAACGTTGGTGACTCGGTTTTGATGGCTTAAATGGGAGGAGAGGACACCTGCCCAAGTTCCACCAGCCGCCAGTTTTTCTTTCTTTACAGCTTAAATCGGATTATTTAGGTTTCAATTTTCATCATTTGTTTTTCTTTAACAAGAATCTCTACACCTTAGGGAGCTCTCAGCACATGTGATTTGGGACTAGAAGATGAAGAGGTCCCTCAACCAATGGGCTACAAAGTTAGGGGTGGGGAAACACCTGCACATCCCTGCTGGCAGAGGAATTTTGACAGGGGTGTTTCTTTTGGCAAGAATTGCTCCCTAGCTGGTGTTCCTGTGGAAGTGGAGTCCTTTGCTGATACCCTAATTGCTGCAGGGTGGGTTGAGAAGTTCATAAGCAGGGCTAATAGCTTGAGCACATTGTCCTCCATCTCTTCTCCTTGGATGAACCCCTGGACACCTTTTGTTGAGACAAAACTGAGTGTCAGCCTGTTAAAATATTATGGCAGGCTTTACTGAGGAAAGGTTGGGTCCCACTGTCAGACAGCCCTGTGATGTCATGTGGAGGATTTTGGTGATCCTCTGCTGAGGAAAGTGGGAAGGAGTATTGAGATGACTTTTTCCTAGAAGAGGGTGGAAGTGACAGAAAGGAGGCACTGGTGGGATGATCTGTGTCTGCTGTAGGGCAAATACAACAACAAATATTGACATACAGAAAAACTTTGAAATTCTTCGGGGGTGGGAAGAAGATATTTGTAAGGGAAATTTTCTAGTGCCTCTGTTCTTTAGCAGATTCTTCCCCTTTCCCCCCACATCTCTAAGATGTGTGGTTTTTGACTATTTTTCAGTGGGGTGCCTTTCTTTCCCCTTCCTTGTTCACATATTTTAGTTCGAAAGCTCTCTATAAGAAGTGCACAAAAAAATTAGAATCTTTTTTACTGAACTTTTTTGAGCTTCTCTAAGCAATACAACATACAAATGGAGTAACATGGTTATGTTGGTTTCTTGTAAGCATGTTTGAAAAGCATGGGGGTTTTTTGCCTTTTATTTGGCAGTATTTTGAATTATTCTAATACAATGATCTATGTAAAGTACATCTGTTCCTTGCTAGAAGTGTGCTGACCCTCATTTGCCATGATTGTTATGGGCAGAAACTGAATTTAGCTTTGGCAGATGCAAATACTCCTGAGAGTGCTAAGAAGGAGAAACTTTGCCGGTAAAGGAAAAAGTGGTCTTAAAACACTCGATTAACATTATTGCTGAATCTGAAACCATTTTATACTAGTGAAGGGAACCAGAAATATGATGTTAGAATACTGTTGTTCCTAATCATCTCTTTCTAAAAGGGTGTGAAGTTTTTATGCCAAGGGTTTTGACTCCTTCCCAAGGTTCCCTAGTATTTCATGGGTTACAGAACATTGAATGTGAAACCCAAAAGGGACCCTCTAAATCTGTTACAATGCATGCTGGTCTTTATTTCACGTTAATTTTTAACATCATAACTATTTCTTTTCAGTGGGTACGAAGACATAAGTAAGAAACGGGTATTTCTTCACTACATAAATTTTTTAATTGACTTTCTCTAACTGACGGAGAGAGGAAGAGGAATTCTCTGAAGGTGACATCTTGCCTTGAAATGCTAAACCCATTGCAGGTGACGGCAAAACTGAAAATGCTTTGCAGTAAAGTATGGGATTTCATTCTATAACTTTAGGAATTTTAAAGGGGTGAAAATTTTAGATTGTGCCCTGTACTAAAGCTGTATGAACAGTTTGCAGAAATCACTGATTCCTTCGTGAAACACACAGGATTTGGATTTGAGTCTGCTCAATTTGGTAACTCACATTGACAGTGCTATTGAGAATAAAACTGAAGAAGTAGGGTTTCTGCCTTGAGTGTATCATCTAGTGAAACTGCAGCCAGCAGGATGTAGAATAAATTACAAAGTTCTCATTCTGTTGGTTTTGTATTTGTAACTCTTCCTCTTTTTCTCCTTTCTTTAAATGTAGCGTTTTAGGTTTGTTGATTTATCACCGTGATTTTCATATAAGAAATTGTATTGCTGAGTAAGAAAAATAAGTAGTACAAGAAAATGTGGGGTTTTTTTCTCAGAGTGTGTTTTAGACTTTCTGAACATAAATTTATTAACCTTCTTCTTTCAAGTAGCTATAAAAAGGTTCGTTCTTGCTTGTTTTCAGTTTAGGTGGCTAACATTTAGTGGAGAAGACATGTTTAGCCCACCAACACTTCCTCCATTTTTAGGCTTGATGTGAGCTTCATGTTTTTCTCATGTATGGAGTCAAGGTTCCAAACTCCAGTCCTAAGCCAATTTCCAAGACAAAGAAAACAGCAAGTACCCGTGACATTTCCTCCCCAGTAAGGCTCCCTCTGACTTCTCTTGGTGCAGCCCAGCTGCTGGAATGTGTGCCTTGTGACTCTGCTCCTGAAGAGGCTCCTGCAGCCATGTCTCACTGTCAATTTGGCAAACATTAGTCATAGTTGCAGCTGAATTTCCAATTGGTATTCCTGGGTTTGTGTCATGTGTGTTCCATGTCACTTCTGTTGGTGGACAAAGTTGGTGTTGCCAATGTGGGGACCTGCAGTGTCCTAAAGAAACCTTTTCTGGGTAAGATTAGTTAACTGTGGTGTATTTTATAGAAGAAAATTACTGAATCTGATGTATTTTCTGATGTCATGCATATTTAAGTGTTTACATTGATTTTCTACTGAATGTATTACTATATCTTTGAAATGTGTTTCCTTGAGCATGGTGGTAACTTAGGGAGAAAAATGTGAATTCTATGTTGGAGTAAATCTACTGCTCTTTTTGAAAGGGTATTTCTACTGTCTGGACATACAGATAAATCTGGTTCTTTAACTCACAGAGACTGAACTTCTGTCCACCAGCTTCAGTCCAAGGGGAATCTACTTTGAAAAGGAAAGCAGTATAGAAATATAAAATATTACATGCAGAAAAGTGTGAATGTCTATAATAATCACATTCATCTTTAAAAATGGTTTTTACCCTTTTCCTTCTTCATCTGACTGGAACTAAGTGATAATGGTTGTTTTATCTGATACGGTCCCCACCCAGGAAAGGACTGCAGCAAATGACTCCTCTATTGAAAAGTTGTGTAGGGAGTTGATTTAGCAGTGATGCATTAAAAGAAATGCAATAAGAAATACAAGCTGAGCGGGAGTAATTTCAGATAACTTTATGGGTAAATAATAATCCCTGTACTTATTTACAGAATATCCAAATACTTTTCCTTGTTTCTTAGTTAATGTTGATCAAACCAATAGTCAGGATGTGTAGCATGAAAACAACCTCTTATTTGTCAGACTAGACCACCAACGCATTCTTTAAGAATTCTGCTATTTTATGGAAGAAAGCTGACTTTTTAGATTCTTTTACCCTATATTTGGCATCTATTTCCTTTCATATTCTGATGGTAAATGTAGCACAATTCATGCATTTACGTATGTTAACAGTATTTGTAGTGAGTTACAGTGCATTGCACTAATGAAGAAGTTTCATTTTACATCTTTACTTAGCTGTATAATTTACTATTTTATACAAATGAAAAGTTGAAAGCTAGGGAAAATATTTTTCTTTCTCTCTGAAACTACACAGCATCTCAGCTTGAAACACGTATTTGCTGTAGGCCTCTTGTTCTTATGCCTTGGAGTATTTTTAGAGATTGACTGGAGCTGAAAGAAATGAAACTTAGCTGGGTGACAATTTTCATCTCTTTTAAATAGATTAAAGGAAGAAAAGGAAAAGAAAAAATTAATTTCAATATTTTAAATTCATATTAGAGAGCATAGTTACCTTCTTTTAAGTGAAGTCTCTACAAGGCACGCAGTGTTGTATTTTGTTTGCATTAGTTTAAACTTCTTTTTGATTTTTTTTTTTGAAGTCAGGGTCTCTAATTCAATTTTAATGGGTTAACTGAAAAAAGAAATAAATACATTTTTTAAAAAGGAGAAAAATTTAATCTTTAAAACACTGTGGAGGAATTAGGTTGAGGGAAAATGAGATAGAGGAGTGATTTGAAGAACAGAATAATAAAATATGGGAAACATTGTTTTATTAATAGTTAGTCATTATTTTATGGTTATGTGCCTTATTTTATAATCAAATGTGGGTGAACAAAATGTTACGCCATGGCCTTCTGTTCATTGTGCACATGAGAAAAAATGGCTATGAGGACCACAGCTTTCATACTTACATGGCTTATATTGACATTATCATATTGAATAGTAGCAGTGTTTTCAATTTTCAAATTACTTCATTTCTACAGTGATTTGTTCAGTGGAACTCAGTCTGCGTTTTCTCAGTTTAGAGCCCTAACAGGTCAATTATTTATTGGTATATGTTGCATTTAGATCGAATATGGATCTTATATACGTTAAATATAAACAGTATATTTGCTTGTTTATTTTTCTTTCGAAATATCCAAGCTAGATGGAATTAAACTGGTAGAAAGACCATGGATGCATGGCTTGCGTTCCCCCAGTGCTTTTGCCTGCATTTTCTTTTCCTTGTGTCCATGTTTCTGGCAATCTCTTGCGGGTGTTTGTACTAACAGCAGGCAAAAGAATCACTGGAAAACACAGCACTGTTTGGTCTGCTGTTTTCCTCTGAACTAGCAACTCACAGTACAACTGGTTTTATCATTTCAGGATTGTTATTAGAGTGTGTGGTTAGGATAGGCGGAAATCCTCTGGCTGCAATTCTGTTCTGTATTGTGTTATCCTCTGCTGTATTTCAAGTCTCAGGCCATTCAGGCTAATCTGGATGGAGCTAGGGAAGAAGGAATGTCTGCAGATGGCATTCTTCTATCAGTCTTGTAATAAAAATTCTCATCTGCAAAACAGAAATGGTTTTAAAGGAACGTAGTTTTTCACATCAGTGACTTGCAGATGGGCAAGGTGCATCTGGGATAAGGTGCCACAGGTATTCATCACTTCGGGAAGAGGACCCACCTTTGGTTTCAGCATGTCATAACCTCACTCTTAGGTTTTGTTACTTCACAGGGTGCTTGAATGCAGACTAGCTCTTTTTGGCTCCACAATGAAGCTAGGTGATTTGTGACACATTCAAATTTTTTAACTATTGTAGTGGCAAAGGTTGTTCATGTTAACAGAGTTGGTGACGTTGCTGAAGGCAAAAGGATTTTTCTAGGGAAGGGTAAAAGGCTATTTAAGGAGTGTAGAAGAATGGTAGGTTCTGAAAAACACCTGCTTTAGGAATACTGTCGTCTTCATTTACTTGGGCTTGCCTGATTGCTAAGAGGAGTCACTCATAGAAATCTATCAAATCCTGCTGGGAGAGTGATCTCCTTTTTTATTGGAACAGACTCTCTCTCCCTCTCTCTCTTAATCCATGTCATAGTCTTTAGGACATTACTACCATATGATGAAACTGAATATTTTTATTGAATGTATTGTGTAGTGCCAGTGGACCTGAGGAGGAGAAATGATACTGGAGGGAACATAAAAGGAGTTTCTTTTCTCTTTAGATGGGTGTAGGAGAGTTCAATATTACCAGAAAAAGAGCTTTGAACAATGCTGATAAAGAAGAGGCTTAATGAGGCTGGGGCTGTATGCGGAAAATTAGTCCGTATTAGGGTATTATTCCTTCAGGGAGCGTTTATAATGCCGGCAGGAATGTGGGAAGAGGGGGTGGATCAGATTCCGGCATAACCTTGCAAGCTTTCAGCTGCCGATGCTTGGTGCACCTGCATGTTCCTCTGTCTGACCTCGGAGCTGGCTCGAAAATCTCTGGCATCTGGAAGTGCGAGGAAAGCTCAGGTTTTTAATTTTTGTGTGTGGGGGAAATAAAAAATAATCCAGCTTTTTTTTTTTAATCTTAGAATGCCTTTTATTTTACATCTTTTTAAAGGATACTGGAAACTATTTTGTGGGGATGCTTTTTAGTGGTTCGAGGTTAGGGTTTTCTTTTTAAGCTAGTATCTTAAAGATCTCATAGTGATATGTCCAAATAGATTAATAATATTCAGTTAAAAAATCTGGTTAGTTGGCAAGACTCGAGAAATTAATTTGATACTCTTTTGCTTATCTCAGGAAGAATGTTCTCCTTTAGCAAGTGCAGATTTGAACATGACAGCTTAGGCATTTATCTCATTTGTGGAGGTCTGGAATAGCATCTCATTTTCAAATTGTAGCGATATGGAGATAAAATGTAAATACTGCTGTATGAAAATTGCCACTTCATAACCTTGTACAACATCACTGGTAGCTGCGGTAGGAACTTGCAAATTGTAAGTGCATGTAATTTACATTGCTTGCATTTAACTGTTTGGTAATTACACTTTGATTTGTATTTTTTTATCAGACATGGTGGGGTGGTTAAGCTGTGCTGCTTACGAGCTTCCATGTGAGTAATTTCGTGGTATAAAGTTATGCTTATTAAATGCACGGATTTTCTCTTTCGCAGTTTAAAAGTTGTTCGATTTGGCATCTGTAGCTTATTTCTTGCAGTCTACTTAATTGAATAGCTTCTCTGTTTATCTTAAAATGCAGATAAATGGCTTTCAGTGCAGTGTTTATAGCTTAATAGTTCCTGAAATGAGAGTCAACATTATCTCCTAGACTCTACTAGTCATAACTAATGATCCCTCTGCTTACACTGTTGAGCAAGCCAGGAGACACTGAACTCTGCAGAGAGCAAGGGCCCTGTGCAGTGGGAGGATAGTTTGTATGTGATGGCGCCTGCTAGACAAGGCTTTCATGGCTCAGTAGTGTTAATTGGGAACCAAAACTTGTCCTTGGCCACCTCTAACCTCCAACCTCCTATTACTGAACTGTTCTAGGAATACGGATACAAACCTGAGGGAGTGTTGACAGCAAACAGTATTCTCACTTCCCTCATCATTTAAGGTGAGCAATATCAGATTGCTCTTAGGTTTGCTTCAGTTTTGTCCATCAGAGCACATTTTGCAACACAAAATCTTTGCAGAAATTTGGTATATTTTAATGTTCCAAACATCACTGGCAGGCAGCCTAACAAAGGCATTGTGTTGAGGCCTGGAAGAGGATGAGAAAATAATCAGTCAGCTGGCAATTACTGTATTTTGTTCTAGGCCTTTTTATATGACATTTAAATCAGTTAATGAAAGAAAGATGATTTTTTTTATATTTTCCCGACCTTTGGCTTAGTTGTGAATGGAGAGTGGTAGGCTTTCCTTTGCAATAGGGGTAAGTGCATGCTCTGGGAAGAGAGAAGGTAAAGAAAGAAAGAAAAATGAAGCAGCAGATTTACCACTCATCAGTAATGCTCTGTTATTACTACCTTGGGAACAAAAGTTCCTTGCTGATCCATCAAATTTAAATAATATGGGGAGTAGCAATGTCTCACGGCTTTAAGGGTTAATATTCTTCCACATCCTGTCAGCTTGTCAATATGACCTTTTCCTGAGTGTTTTGACTTGCAAGAAGAGTATTTATCAGAAATCACAGATGTAGGTGTTGTGAGGTGGATATCACCCTTCAAGTATTTCAGCCAGCACAGTGTTCTGGTTTCAAACAGGCAATCTAGCAGGAAGCATTTGCTGGGTTTAGGTGAAGTTCAGCTAGCGATATACAAAACAGTCTATGTCTCTAATTCCTGTGTCTCCACAGCCATCTAGTCCACTGTTTTGAGAGCTAATTAAATGTAAACATTTAGGTGTGTGACTGGTTGTAAGAAGAACTGTATATGAAAGCTGTTCCTACTTAGAGACACTTATATCAGTCTTGTTTATGCTCCAGCTTCCATGTTTTTCATTGTGAGTTTTCATGTTATCTTAGAAGCAGGTTTTGAGCTTTGTGTTGGCAGAACAGCAGGCTGGTACAGAGCACAGCCTGGGTAACGCCACACGTGCTGCAAAGGCCACAGTGTACGAAGAAGGCAAATTCAAAACACTACTTACTACTCTGAAGATGATTTTGTTGGACATTGCCACGAATGAGCTCCAGGAAAGACAAGGCAGAATGAGCAGGATGCCCTCAGAGAATTAAAGAGAGGAATGTGATTGCTGCCAGGAGCATCAAGCAGTTTCTAGCAGGACTGTGTTGGCAGAAATTTAGACATCATCTATCTTTTTCACTTGGTACATGTGGTCTTGATAGAGTTACAGGTAGTTCTCTAAACTAGGGATGAATCAGGAACAGACCAGAGTATGGAGAAGGAAAAATTTAGCCATTGCCTCTGCTAGTATCAAGTAGCTTTGAATGTACAGTAGATACTAGATGTGTAAGGCTCCAAAAAAAGAATTAAGTACTTGAAAAAAAACACATGCAAATTTTTTGAAAGAGGAATTTGGAGGCAGCTTTTTTATTTTGATGTTACTTTGTATAAAATCTTGTTTCTTACTTTTTACTCTGTGATCTAATCAAATATCTAGATATCCTACTTGTTTCACTCCGCATCTTGGAGAGTTAGCTCTTCTGTAAGAAACCAGTTGAAAGTTCATATAGTTCCAGATTAGTTATGAGCATCTTCTCATAGGAATAAAGCTCCTATTTCTTTGGAAATAATCCCATTGGTAAACAGCAGCTGCAATAAACGTTCCACCAAGAAATTTGATACATAGTTCTGAGTATGCAGATATCTCTTTTTTTCATCACCAGTTTTCAAACTTCGAATTAGATTAGGGAATGATGGAGCAGAGACTGAAGTATCATTTTGTACAGAAGAGCATTTCAGTGCAAATGCTGTGAATATGTTGTGACTGCTATGTCTGATGTTTACAGCTTACTATCAGAAAGAAACATTAGTAACAGCATCTGTTGGCCATCAGTAATGCTCTCTTACATATGTACATGTTATACACATCTATCATCTATTATATAGTTACATACTGCCACAGAAATTATAGATGTTATATGAAGGATGTGTGGTATATTATGACCATATTACCTGGACAAAATCCCGATTACCAGATTAAGTTAACTAAATTATTTCAGGTATCTGAAATAATAGTCTAATCTCTGTGGTTTTGTTTTTAAATGGTATTGGTTTGTTTTATATAAATACGTGTGGATCACAATTACAGGGAATTTTTATCAGTGGTTAGTCAACTTGCACAGCAAATATCAGGATCATAATATGCATTAAATGGCTATGTACTCTACCTTGAAATAAAATTCTTGCTATTGTTCCATAATGGGACAAAATTTTGATGCTGTTTGATGCAGTTTATCAAGTTTCCTGTCCTTTTTTTTGTTGTTGTTGGTTTGATTTGGTTTGGTTTTTTTTTTTTTCCTGTGTTTGCTTGTTTGTGTGTTTTTTGGTTTTTTTTTCCAGTTGTTTCTTGGTTTTGTTGTTTTGGTTTTATGGGGATTTTCTGGGTTTCTTTGTGATGTGCTATGATAAAGCCTACGTATCCTAGTAGCAACTTCACAACCTCTTTGCTGGCTCTGTTTCTGGAAAAAAAAAATCCCAAATTGCTGTTTGTGTGCATTTCTTTTCATAGTCTGTTCTCGGTTTGCATTTTTTTGTACCATAAGAAGCCTAAAACCTCATCAAAACCTTCTTGTGATTGCTCTCATCAGCAAATATGTATTGAATTGGGTAAATGAGGGCCAGGCCACTGCAGTGTATCCCATATCACAAGTAGTCACACTTTAAAGGAAAGTGAGGAGCAGAAGGCTCCAACTTCAGTGTGCATTTTATATACTGACCTTGGAAGGCGTTGCCAACCATCTGGAAAGAGTTAGAAATTGTGCATTGCTCAGGATCTTTGTTTTATTTGTAATTCCTGGATTTTCTTTTTCTTTCACCTTTTTACTGTCATATCCTATGTAGCCTGAATACCCCTTTGCGCCTGGCTGAAATAATAATTGTTTGCCAGCTTACAATCAAAGCGAGCACAGAGGGAAACAGCTGAGCTGTATTAAGCAGAGGCAGTCTGGACTACATTTCTTTACTGCTGAATAACACACCACAGGTGCAGGATTAGCCTGGCCTACGGTGCTGTGTTTGCTTAGCAGAGCCACCCTCTGCCTCCTCACATGACTCTCATCCTCGGGGAATCTGGCAGCGGTGTAGCGAGCGTGCGGAAACTCCGTGTAAGTGGAAGGCTTTAGCTTTTCAGCTCACAAAGCACTTGTGCTTCCCCCCTGCCCTTGTCTTTCCCCTTTTTTTCATTTTTTTTCTTTCTTTTATTTTCTTTTTTCTTTTCTTTTTCTTTTTTTTCTTTTTTTTTTTTTTTTTTTTCTTTTTTTTTTTTTTTAAGCCTGGGTTGAGCAGAACACTTGAGGGACTGGGGTAAAAAATGTAAAACAGTGAAGTTCAGTGGGTTCTTCAGAAAGGTCAGAGAGGGGCTGACGGAAAAGCAGTGTTGCTGGTGTGCTGGCAAGATGTGGGGCAGCAGGGAGCCAGCTGCTTATGGTGCACAGGGTCTTGTGTTTGCAGCTTTGGTTCCTGCAGGGACACACACACACTCTCTGGAGATTTCCTATTCATTCACTTGGACTGGAGCTCAGAGTTTATGCAGTGTCAGGAAGCCGATGCAAGCCTTTAGGTGCGCTTGGGTTTAGATTTAAGGAGAAAGGTGGTAGATTTACAGAGAAAATACTGCAGATATAACAAAAGATTTCCTGTTTTCCATTTTGGTGAGGATTGAGGAAGAGATTTTTAGAACAACTAGAACTTGGAAATCAGCCTGATCTTAAAATGATATTTCACTTTCTCTCCTTTATATTAACCTTTGGATTTGAAGTTAATTTAAAAATAAATGTTTTGGCAGTAATAGGCTAATTTTGGTGCCAGGTTTGCATTGTGGGCATGAATTTCAGTGCTGAGACTGGTTTTAGCTTCAGTGATAGTCGCACCTCTGTCTAACTTTGGTGGTATGTAGTGCTTGTGTATGTCAGTAATGCTTATTAAAATGCTGCATCTGTTCTATACATTTCAAATGCCATTTATTTGGAAAAATAGCCAAATAATAAAAACAAATGTGCTTTTTCTCCTATTCATTGCTGTTCATATCTGGCTGGATACTGAAAAAAAAAAAAAAGTTTTACATTTGATGAGAATTATAGAGAAAACTGTAGAGAATGAAAGAAAAGGTGGTCATGCATCTCTTGAAAACTTCTGGTCAAGGAGATGAGCGCGTGGGATGTGAGCTCACCAAGAGTTTGCAGTGCACATTACTTAGGTTTTGAGGTTGTGTGTGAAGTGTAGTTGTGAAGATACATCTGTATGACATTGGGAAAGAAGCAAAGCAAGCAAACACAGTGGGGTTGAGGGCTAGTTCCTCCTCTTGCAGAGGCCAGAGTGATGGGGGAGCATGGAAGCCTGTTGGGGGGCACTAGTTGATGGGTTGGGTTGGTGGCAGTGTCACTTGCATGGGTGGCACACACTCCCTTCCTGCCTAGACATGAACTCTGGAGCATTCAGAGAGGGAAATGCTTTTAGGCTGCTCAAACACTTCTGGAAAACCGTAGCGCTTATGTCTGCAGTCAGAATTCATTATTGTTGTTCCGTGCGTGCAATTAATTTTGGTTTGCAGCAGAGATGCTTTCCTCCCCCTCTAAATGGATTTGTTTGTTTTCTGTCAAAGTGAGTAAGTCAATGACACTTTCTGTTGCATTGGGCCGTGTTTGCAGAAGATAAGGTTTGTGCCTCAGCCCTCGTTCATGAACACAAAGATCTTCTTCATCGCTTACGGTTTCCACACATGCAGCTCAAATGCCTGTGCAGCGTGTGTGGTGAGACCAACAGTAGCAGCAGTCAGTTCAATGCAGCCCCTGCCTTGGCAGCTTAACAGGGCAGGAATTTATACTGTCACTTGTTCAGTTGCTTGAAACTCTGCTTGGCCTGGTGACCTGTCGGGGTGGCGTTTGCCTCCAGGCAGAAAAATTCTTGGAGACTCTTGAGCACTTCATTCAGCAACAGTTAGTTGCTGAGAGTGTCATAAACGCGAGATTTTGGGAAGTAGATGACATTAATCCATGAAAAATTATCAAAATACTACTTATTTTTTCAGACACCAAATAATCTGTCCTGGAAGATAGACGGACACTAGAGAAAAAGTTGGAAGGGGAATTGGTAGGAAGCATCATCATCCCCATGATTTGGGAAGCATGATAAATTAATCAATGAACTGAGTTTAAAGGAAGTTATATATACAGCCACAGAATTTGAAAAAAAAACCCCAAAAACCATTAAAAATATACCATGCTTATACCACAGCAGCTATATGACAGTTCTGGTTTTGTGAATATCTACACTGTTTAATTTATTCTTACAAGAAGAAAAAAGGGAATGACACCAATGTAGCAGAAATTAGAAAGGAGTTGGTAATTTATGAAGTAATTTGCTCTTTAGGCTGAGCTAGGGTTATGTCACATTTACTCCTGAACAGACAAACCCAGTGAGTCAGAAGGGCACTGGCACCTCTGAATAGTGTTGGCACTGGTTTCTGCAAGCATGGCATGTGCACATGCTAATTATGTTTTAATATCCAGGTGCAGTCTTTGATCTTGAGGTGAGAATGGCTAGCTGATATTTTTATCTTCCAGGCACTATTTTTGTCTCAGCCACATGGTGCTCTTGTGTTCCTTCTCTTTTGGAAAGGCGACAGGAGTGACAGTGATTTATTAAACATATCTAAGAGAGCCATGAGGTCAAAGCTCTCTCGTGCTGTTTCTTTTAAATTCCATTGTCTGAATGCCTCAATCTCAGTATCATCTGAAATGATAATAAGTAAAAATCTGCAGCTTGCCCAGTGCAATCTTTGCTGCTTTCCTAAAGATCAGATAGAAAAGCATGGATTAGTAGCAATGGTATCACATTGCATTGCATCTGTCCTGGGTTGAAGTATATTCCATCACCATCTTCATGAACTGTTGAAACCAGGTGAGGCAGTGCTCCCTGCCTCCTCCACTCTGGCTTATCTTCTGTTAATGGGCCCATCAGCACCTTTGCTACACAGCTCACAGATAATCCCCTCCTGGACTACCTCCTGTTAATGGGCCCATCAGGCCTTATCACATGACTCACCATCCCATTGTGAGATGCTCCGCCCAGAGGGAGGAACCAAGCATTCCTGCCTGGATATAAGCTGAGACTCTGAACACCAGAGGGGCATTTACCCACTGGATTCCCAGAGGACCCGAGCTACCAGACCTTTCTACAGGATCACTGCTTCAGGAAGACCACCTCATCTGGACTGCTTCTATCACTCCGCTCAGGCTGTATTCTGACTCTGTCAGTGGTCTTTTGTTTTATTGTATCTATTCTAGTTTACTTTCTTTCCTTTTTTTTTCTATTAAATTGTATCTCTGACTTGGAGCCTCTCCTTTGTTTTGCCTTCAACCTACTACAGCATCTCATCTGCGTATTCTTTCCCCTCTTGCTGCTATTCAGTAGAGTTTTCAGGATCACTTGTAGTGATATTTGTGTAATCTCCTGATGATCACATTTGGTGTTTGCTGCTTGGAACTGCAGGTATATGCGGTGATTTTCAGCTTAGAAACAGATAACTGCTGTAGGATGTTAACAATAATCTTTCCAATTGTTTTTAATATTTTTTTAAAGATGTGGAGTGTGGCATAGATTGCTGTTTGTTAATATCCAAATTGCCTTTTTGACATATTTGTGCCCTAATTTCTCTCCCCTGCTTTGAGTGTAATTTAACCTTTGTGAATCTATGTTGATTAACCCAATCACTTTTTTGTCATTCATGTTGACAGAGATGGCCTCTAGAATGAGGTGCTCCATCATTCTCCTCTCACAGGATATTCTGACTTGGTAGGGATCCTCAAGGATCATCAAGTCCGACTCTTGAGTGAGTGGCCCATATGGGACCAAACCCTAGTGAGCTGACCTCAGTCATTAAAGTCAGGCTGACGGGCCAGTAGGTCCCTGGCTCCTCCCTCCTGCCCTGTTTGAAAACTGGGGTGACACTTGCTTTCTTCCAGCTCTTATGGACCTCTGTGGATGGCCACAACCTTTCAAAGATGATCGTGAGCAGACTCATTCTGGTGTGTGCCAGCTCCCTCACCACTCATAGATGTGTCCCGTTGGGGCCTATGGACTTGCAGATATCAAATTTGTCTAGGTGTTCTCTAATCCTATCCTTCTTGACAAAGAGAATGTCTTCCTTAGAGCATTCCTTTTGGGTCAGAGATTCCTGAGAGATGGTGTTGACACCGAAGACAGATGCAAAGGTGGCCTTCAATGTCTCTGTTTTCTCTGTGTCCAGAAGAATCAGTCATTCTCACATTGGACTTTGGATCTCACCTTAGTGTTTATGAAGTATTTAAATTTATTTGTTCCAGATAGATAGCTCCAACACATTTACCTTTGCTGTGTAAAATACAGCTCTTGAAAACAGATTAAAAATAAAGAAATTGTGCTGGTATCTTAATTATGTGAACTACCTGCTTGTTCATCTTTGCAAATATTAAAGACTAACTTACATTTAAAAAGCTTTTATTTTGTCATTGAGCATTTACACATTGAACCAAAAGATTGTAGAATGTAGAATTAGACAAGATGTTTGACACAGCTGGGGAATATTTATTAATGGGGAACTACAGTGGATAAGAATAGACTTTCCTGAGTCCAACCTGACAGGATAAAACACTTTGCATGCACTTACCTTTGGAAATTTTAAAGTTGTCTTTCTTTTCTACTTTTTTAAAATGTGTTGCTACATTATCTCATGCTATGAAAAATGTGCCAACCAATTCCCATTTTCTTCCAAACGAAAACTATGTCAAAGATTAACCATGGGCATCAGAAATGAGTGGAAAACAGACTGCAAATTTCATGTGCATTTTCCATGGGCTGTGTTACCAAAGAAGCCTTTGTGTTTGTAAGCTGTGAGTAGTATGGAATGGGTATTAGTTTGGAGGGTCTTTTCTCAGTGGCTTTGTCACAGCTTGTTACATTACATGCTAAACATTTTAGTTAATAATTCTGAAAAAGAAAGGCATTGTTTAAAGTGGTGCAGGATGCTTATAGCTATATTGTAGCTATATTGTAGCTCAGTGGAAAATCTATGGATATGGACAGGAACAGTTTTTAAGAAAACTGCCTTGACAGGTTGTTTAAAAGTACATTTTATTTTAAACCTGATTTGCATTCTGAATATAAACAAAACCACCCCAAAATTTGAAATGTACAGATGAGAAGGAGCAACTTGTAGGTTCCCTGTTTTTTGTTGTACAGGAGATCCAGCGTAGGTTGGTAATGTAGGGCAAGTCATACATAAGCCCTACAATGTTACATTTCTTGTAGTATGTCAGTTTATTACAGTAGTTGGATAGCAAGGTACAACTATTTTCAAACACAGGTTGATAGCAATCTCACATTGGGCTCACTAGGGCAATATAGTCACACACTGAAAAGCAAAGTGTGCTGTTTTCATTTTTTCTGGTGTATTAATGCCAGATTTTGTTTACTGTGGTTTTGGATCAAAAATATGAAGGTCTCAGCATCTGATGCTTCCTTGAGTTTTATGGTAGCCTTGAATATCCAACAAAGGGAAACTGTCATGATCCAGTTTTCCTTCTCCGTTACATAATTGTCACCAATAAAAAAGTGTTCTACTGTTACCTCTTGACTATTTTACACAGTAGATCAGGCTGAGTTAAGAGGTGTCATTTATTTCAAGTCTTTTAACTGTGCTGTGTTTTCATTGCTGAGTATTTGCCAAAAAATATCCCGTGGAAATTCATTTATCTGGTAACTGTAAAGTGCAGTGAGTTAGCAGTTATTTCCCTTTTCTCCTAAAACAATCCTGTTGTATGATGGTATAACCTTGGCCTGGTGAGAAATCAGCAGGCTGTGCGTTATGATATGGCATAGGAAACTAGCAGGGTGCAAGATAGTTTTGTATTTTAATTAAAGTCTGTTTTGAGGAAAAGCGCACTATGTATATTAGTGCAGGGCACAGGTAAAGTCATCTTGTGGTTTAAAATTTCCATTTCTGCTATTTTATCAAATTGACTGATTTTCTTCTCAGGTTTGCATGGTTTTAATTTGTTTTCAATTACTGTTCAGACACTTTTGTACGAATATCCTTAATTTCCCTTCCAGAGGAGCAGTTGAAACAGTTATTCCATGATGTGCAGAGCTTCTCAGGTGTGTACCTTCTCTGAAGCAGTAAGCCTTGCTCCCTGTCAGAGGGTGCTGTGGCCAGATGTTGTTATTAGACTGGGAAAACTTGAATGGATGGTATTGAACCAATCTGAACCTTTAGATATGCTGTGTAGAAAGAGGAGTAAGTGCAAAACTCTGTTAATTTTATTTTTATTTTTATTTTTTTTGTCCTTTGCATCTGTTTGTGGAAGGAGCAAACTCCTTAAAAACCCCTGCAAGGTCATGAGAGATTTGCTTTTTGCACTGCATAGACAGCACATAAATCTCACAGCTGTGGCACAGAAGTCAATCCGTTTAGATAACTATTGCTAATTCTTCATCCTCCAGGAACAGGATGGCTTAAAATTCAAACCGCAGAATACAGAGGAACAGAATAAAGAGCTTTTCACCTCCTACATTACCAGACTTGTTGAATCGGAGCAGTGCCCAAAAGTCATTACCATCCAATGGCTATGGGCCAGTGTGAAATGAGTTACTGGGCTTTATCCAGATTCTAGTGGAGAAATTTCTGTCCAAATCACATAACTATGGCTACAGTTGGCAGGGGCTGAAGTACTTACTGGCAGTCATGGCAGAGAGTTTGAGGACTGAATGTACACTGAGAGACTGCCTCTCTAGATCAGGGTTTTTTTTCTGCTCCTACATGAGCCAATGTAAAGCTTAAATAGGTGATTTTCTTTTTGTGTGTAAGGTACCACTGCCCTCAGACCTGTCAAACCAACAGACAACAACATTGTTTAAAACCAAGTTAGAATTCATCCTCATAGTTACCTCATTGCCACTGCAGAATGGGGATCTACAATTGCTTCTTGCACTTTTAAAAAATTACAGCAGAACTCCCTGAAAGGCCATGAAAGGGTTTGCCACATGATCAAGTATTTTACTGCAAATCTTAGTGCTGCTAGATGGAAGACTATATCCAAAAAGGATTATTTGTTGACAGTGGAGGTTAGTAGGGGTTTAAATTAAACATTAACATTATCCTGTATGACCATGAGAATGACTTTCATTTTACAGCGCTTTATTTTCATTGTTTTTCTTCTCCTGGATTCAGGATCTTTGTAGATCTTCCTTTCTGTAAAGGACCACAAAGCATGGAGAGAGACACACACTAACACATGGAAAAAACAAAGCAGTAGCATGCTGCACACAGTCCCCATTCTCAGGCAGAGATTCATAACAGAGGCCATCACATCACAGTTTTTAGTGGTCCCAGTCCTAGAGAGGAAAATATTTCCCGGGAGTAGCACTCCAAAGACACATCAAAGCCCTGGCAGCTGACTGCCAGTCCTTGTGGTGGATGGTGTTTTATAGATGCTGGTGAATTTTGGTGCAAAAAGAGAGTTAAGCTGAGAAACTCAGCTGAACTTCATGAATCTGTACCAGTCTGGTGATGAACTTAAGGTGCTCAACTACTTTGATGATTTCCCTGATGCAGTCAATAAGTTTCTCAGCAGACTAAAATAACTTCGTTTTTGATACCAGTGTTTTTCTGCACTTCTCCCGAGCTGTGCTCAGTGTATCAGGGATGGGAAGCTGACCATGAGCAGACTGCAACAGAATAGGCTACAGAAAAGAAGCAGCCAAGCTTAAATAGCTCCGAATCTCCTGCTTTCAGGGCTCTAGGAGACCTTTCAAAACCCAAAGGGCTTCTAAACCCTAGACAGAGCCAGGTCTGCATGACCAACATCTGCTTGTTACAGAACAGCAGCAAATGCAAGATGAGCAAGCTGTTCACCATCCCAGCGTGCTTTTCACACATGAAATCATGAGAAACTTGTTGCCAGGCTGGAAAGTTCTCCCCACTTCTCATGTGAGTTCCTTCCTACACGTTTCCCTTTGGGGAAGGGTCTGCTGGAAAATCTTTCTGTGCTGAAGTCAAGCAGACACAGAAGTCAAGAGACCTTGTTGAAACTGAGCTCTGAGTGGGAGGGGAAGAGTTCTTACGTGTTCCACAGTTATCTGCTGGGTGAGACACCTGAATTTCAGAGGGAAAAGATCTGCCCATCATTTTAGCTAGCAGCCAGGAAATGAAGACATGAAAGGAGCAAGAGAATAGAGTGGGAAGAGTTTTACATTTTAGAAGACAGAAAAGAGCTTGATCGAAGTGTCTTGATCGAAGTGTCTTATTCCTGCCTATTTTACTTTTATTCTATTTAATATATTTGACACTGAACTGCAATGCTTTTGCACTAGTTTTGACCCTGGGCATCAGGTGGAAGCAAAATACTAGGCTGCATTCCTAATTCTAGCTCTTGGAAGGTGTAAATTTGCATGCCAGCCTATCTGTCCTAAATTTTCCCAAAACCAACTACATCTCTAAATAGCTACCTGAAATGCTTTGATGGTACTTCAGATTTTTTATTTCAATTCCGCAACTTCTGTCTATCTTATTATATCTGAGAGTACAACCAGTTCTAGGGGTGTAAGCTGTTGTTTATGGCAAGTTTTGCAGAAGCTGTTCATGATCACATTGCTGGTGAGTGACGGCCGCAGTTTGTGTTGGGGTACGACTGTCTTATGTGCTTGTTGGAAAAATGAATGATCTGTGGTTGCATATAGTACGAGGATGGTATTTAGCTGCCTAAATTTAACATACTCAGGCACCATCAAATGTGTAATTAAACCTTTCCCTCCTTTTTTGTGCTAGATGTAAGAAGCTTTTGTTTTTACACTCCTTGCTGGGTAAGGTTCCTTGCTAAAACTGCAGGTAGCTTGTAGAAGGAGCTGTGGAAATGATGTGCAGAGCAAACTATTACACTCATGAACTAGAAGTTCACTTGGTTGCCTCATGAGCTTGAAGTCTCAAAATCCTTGACAGGAATATTAATAGCTGAACATTCCCCATTCAGTGGTAAGAAAGCAATACTGACAAAAAATTGCTAACTGAAAGAGAATTTAGGTAATCCCTAATCCTGTGACCCAGGGAGCAAACATCTGTTGATATTAATTTGTTATACACAGGCTGCCTAATCACATTAGGAAAAACAAACAACAGTGCATTGTTTTTCCCTTATTTTAAGCATCTACTTCATCTTAAGGTACAGCTACAAGTACACAACAACACATACACACAATGCATCTTGAGCAAACTTGTGCATTTAGTTCTGATTTTGCCAAATGTTAGTGAAAACAGTATGGGACTGACAGCCAGTTGTGTCGTGAATCCAGTTTATATCTCATTGTTAGGCACAAGGGTTACAAGCCCATGGTTTGTATATGTTTTGTAACTCGTTGTCTGGTTTGACTTTAGAAAGAGGTGAGCTAATCAAAGAGCCAGTTGGTTTCAGTAGGATACAGAGGTACTGAGAAAAGGTCAAGCTCTGTGAGTTTTGTGTTTCATAGGAGTAATTGTCTGGCATGGTGAATGATTCTCTTTCATGTGTATCGCCCTAATGTTACTAACATACCTCTTGTGCAAGGAATGTGCAAGGAGTGGAAGGGCTATGATGTTAAAAAGGCTAGCACTTCTCTAAATGCAGTGTTCTTATGTCCAAAGCCCCACTTCTCCCAGAGCTAAGAAGATACAACTTTTTTTCTGACTTTCCTGAGGGTAAACTTGCATTGTCTCATGTTACACTGCAGAGAATTAAAGCCTGTCTGCCAGTTGTTGTTCCCAGTGCCTATCCCAGAGCTGGCACAGGAGAGGACGGATATGCAGCTTGGAGGTATGATGTTCCCTGGCTGGTGCCATGCTTCCAGGAACCCAGACTGGGCTTTTCCTGTCTTCATAAGAGCAAGGGCTGGCAGAACAGCCCTGTGTTTCCTTCAGCCTTTCACTGCTTCAGAGTTGGTCAGCCTCACTCCCACCTCAGCTGTTGATTGCAATCCAAGCCCTGAAGTGTAGCTGCTTGTCCCCATCCCCTCTGCCTGTTTGCCTACCCTATCTCTCCTTAGGGAGCTAAAAAAGGTAGATTTTTTTTTTTTTTTTTGTCAGCTGCACAATATATCAGTCCCAATGATGGAGATTTGGGAAAATTCTAGAATAAAGGGCAATCAAAATAATTATAATAACAATTGTTCATAAAGACTTAACAGTAAATCAAGAACTTCAAGCCTGCTCTTCAGCTAGTCTATTGGAGACAGCTGCTTGTAAATGACCCTTTGCTATGATTTCTTACAGGGAACCAAAAGGAGAGTGAGGAACTGCACATTGGAGCTTTTCATGCTAATCTCATTTTTGTCTTTGAGGATTAAAATTTTCACAAGGACTGAAAGCTGATATTTATGAGTAGAGCTGGGGGAAGGAGGTTGCTTAAACAGCTCCTAGCCTATCACCAACATCTCCAGCTGTACTCCACCAGCTCCATGGAGATTCAGTACTCTGATATTTTTAGAAATCATCACCTCCCTATATTTCAGCATTGTTCATCCAAAACCACATTCTTCTCTTTAACTTTGTTTATAGACTTTTCTTTTACAGAAACGAGCTCTTTCCCTTGTTTTCCAAGCAGTGCTTTTGCAATTCAGTGACAGAATGTGCTGTTGAATTTGAAAGAACATCAGTTTCTGTTTAGTCTTTGTTAAATTGTATGCCCGTGTTCTGTACTGCCTGGAGTACCATAAATCCCACTGATTTTTACGGGGTTCAGTGAATGCAGATCTGTGCTGAATGCTGTAGAGATAAAGAAAGCTCAAAGGTGTAACCAAGGATTTGACCTGTGTAATGCAATAGAAGAAAAGCTGTACTGTGTAATATATAATAGTAAAAGCACAATATATCTCTTGGCAGTGGCAGAACTCAAACATCAGTCCCTTTGATCTAATACCACTGAGATCCAGTATGCCTCAACCATGGTGACCATTTCAAACTACAGAAAAACACTCTGTGGTCAACGCTCATCTCAAATAACTTTCTTAAATTTTGATAGGTGGGAATATTTTAAAGCCTTCATTTCAAGTCTTGCAATACAGCCTAGAACTATTGCTTTTTCTTCCTCTCCTACAGCCAGTTTTGTAGACAACATGCCTTTGCGAAGTTCTGGCAAGCTGAGCATGGAGACCAGAAAAGATGGTGAGAGTACGGCCCCTTCTCCTCCCCAGAAGAAGCTGTTCTGCCAGTGCCACCACCACTGCCCTGAGGACTCGGTCAACAACACCTGCAGGTTTGTGGGATAGGTACCTGGTGTTGATACATGGGAAAACATACTTGTGGCAGCTCAGCAGTTCCAAGTTGGGTGTCACAGGTTTTGTTTAAGCAGTACTATTTAAATGAGTTGTTTTTCACAGTGTCTAAAAATCAGAAGTAATTTTTACCTGGATATCAGCTGCATGGTTGTTGTTTTTTGTTGTGTTTTGGTTTTGTTTTGTTTTGTTGTTTTTTGTTAGGGCATATACATATTTATAATTTTAGATAATACTTGGTTTAATGCATTGCATATGAAATATTCTGAAGGTTGAACTTTGTTTTTAAAGATGCGTGCAGGTAATGAGAGGAGACCTGATGGAGATATATTGAAATGTCAATAAATGCTTATTAATTTATAATTGCTCCCAATAGAATACTATTTAGAAGAACCCTGATCTTTGAGTCTGCAGAGCTGTATCTGTAGGTCCTTAAGGAAGGCTTTGGGGGTTTTTTGTTTTATTTCTTTGTTTCCGTGCTAAAAGGAAGACTATCTTGAGGTGAAGTGATGAGTATTTTGGTCTAGTAGCTGTAGCCTTCTGTTTATTTTTAGGCTTAGAGTAGTAGAGATTTCTCATTTGGGTTGGATTCTGCTTCCTCAGCACCTTTTGGCTCCCTGGGGAAGAGGCAGATCCAGATGTGCACAAGCTCCTTGAAGGCTCAGCACTGATCTGTGTTGCACTGGTTGAAGCAAGCAGAGGTGACTAGGGGTATCTGGGGGGGACCGAGCTGCTGTTCCCCTACCCAAAAGCAGCTCCTGCTGGACACATACAACTGCTGTTGAATGAAGGTTAAGTGAAGGCTGAATGAACCTCTGTCTTGGCTTGAAGTGCAGGCTCAGTTTGCTTTAGCTGCAGCAATGTCAATGTTGGCAATGTTGGGCTGAGCTCTTATGTTCCATATGAGGAATTTAAACTTCTGTGCTTGGCTAGAGCAGATGTGATACTGGAGATACCAACTATCAGCCAATAGCCTGGTGGAGCTGTGGGAGTCAGAGAAGCATCAAAGCAGGGCACAGATGTGAGCCCAGCTGGAGATGCAGTGCTGTTTGAGGTGAGATTGTCTAACACTGTGTCAGCTCTTCAAGGCAATGTATTTAAAAGATAGATGGGGAAAGCCTAAGGCTGCTGAAGATACCGATTGCTTTGTTGGATTTTTGAGTGTGGTTTTGCAGCCTGACTTAATCCTTCTCAACCTGAAATGTATCAAAGTTTTAGTGACAGCTGTAAATACCATTTCCCCATTCTAACCTCTTCCTACAAGACCATGCACCAGCCAGGAGTTAGACCTAGCTGCTCTCACATGACAGTCAGTTTAAAAAGCTATAAAACCCCACTCTGATACCAATTTGCAGATCCCCTGCAGCGTGAATCAGCTGTTTCCTGTTCCTGCCCAGCAAGAGCCACAGTTTTCATATGTGCTGTCTCACGCATGCAGCAACAGGGAACTTGCAGATGACTTTTAAATCCGTGAATTAGGAAGCAAAAAGGGATCAATGTTAAGGAACTGACTGAACAAGGTTTATCCCCCAACTGGGTAGGCCTGCTGTTGTACCTCACTTTGTAGGCATCATTGACATGAAGTATTTTTCATGGAACTATGAGTAAATGTCCTGTTAGAATGGGTTTGTGCATTTTCGCTCACTGCAGTACTTAAAGAAACTCTCTTCAGAGTCTCCTTTACAGTGTCAAATGTCAAACATTTTTTTAGGTGTTAATGCCCAAGGATAGGCAGTTAAGTGGTAAGAAAAAACAAAATTTTAACCCCTTTTGTCTTCAGAATCCTTGAAGACTTCAGGCTTGAATGTTCTGCTTTGCTGCCAGAATTATTTTTTCCAATTTAGACAGTAAAATAATAATTGAAGCTGGAATTTATCCATCAAATATTAATCACTTTTCTGTCCAGTCAGGAGTTTCCTGAAATAGTCAGAAGATTTGCTTTAGATCAACTCTCTCCTGCCCTGTGCTGTCACCCGAGCAGTGCCCACCTTGCTACTTGTCTGGTGAGCAACAGCATAAGTGAAAAATTGCTGAGGAGTTTGGAGTAATATAAAACAAATTAAATGAATTTAAATGCACTGCCTTCATGGCTTGTTGGCAGTGATCCTGTTCATGATAGTGATCATTGCTCTGGCTCCCAGTGCCTTGGTGTGAGAGCTGCAGTGAGGTGTGAAGGACGCACAAAACCCCTTGTTTTCCCTGCACGTCTTTAACTGTTAGCGTAATAATTCCTTTTTTAAATTTCCTGCTACATAGCTGGAATTATGGATTACAGAGGAAAGAAGATCCTGAGCCTACTGTTGGGAAATCATGGGTTCTGGGTGTCTGGTTAGCTGGTTAATATGTATCTAGTTAGTTGGCTGGATAGAGACCAAGTTTCAAAATATTTGAGACCAACCAGGTTAGCAGGGATTATTAGTTTCCCCTGAGTTTTGGGATCATCCTGCTGGTGAGGCAGTGACTTTCATATTTTATTCTGTGTGAATGACTGTTGGCACAATTTAAAAGCACTCTGGGAATCACTGAGCGTCACTATAAAGGAAGTTTCCCCATTTTGAAGTTCAAGAAGTATTGATTGCAGTGTTTTTCTGAAGAATAAATTGACTGTTCAGAGTAAAACTTTTTGCATGCATTATCTGCTTGCCTCTAAAAGCCTTTTGTATTTTATATTTCAAGAAAAAAATTAAAAATCAAGCCTCTTGTCAGCTCTATCAATCTATTAAGCTTTGGGCTGTGCTTGCACCTTCAGAGTTTGGACTTGCCAGTCCAACAGGAATTAGCCAGTGTGTTCTGGGGCACCCAAGGGCCTGGCAAAGCTCTGACACCCAGGAAATTCACTGAGTACATCCACAGCCAGGGCTTGGGCTCTGGACAGCATCAGCCACTGTCCTTACTAGGATTCTTACTAAATCAGTGAAGCATTTTATGAGCTCAGGAGCAGGAACCTCTGAAAGTTCAATGCAAAAGCATTTCCAGCTGTGTTTAAATTAAAACCCTCAGAAAAGAATAGCTAGTTCTATCGCAATCATCATTAAAAAGTTTCTCATAAAAAGCTCTCTGTCATCTCACATGAAGATTTTTATCTGCTACCACAGGTATTCATCTTTAAAGTATATATCCAGCCCATAGTACCAGGAGTCTGAATATAAAAGTATAAAAATGAGGACATCTGGTGGCCATTTAAAATCCTCTCCATAATTGTATTTGTAGTAATTTAAAAGCCAATATTCTTTAACCACATACATATCCAATCCTCCAACAGCCTGCTCTGTTCCTATACAGAATTTCCCTTTCTTTATACTTCTCCAGTTTAAGTCCAACAATACTTTAGAGAGCTAAGGATAACAGTGCAGCTTAAAAGGCAGAATGCTTTTCTATCTAAGCAGAAAAGCCATAGCTCTAGTTAGAGTGTGCTTTAAAAAATGACCACTGTGAAATTTTGGGAGACCCATTACAGGGTGAGCTCGTCAAGGGAGGGTTAAGGCCAAGGTGTAGCAAAAGGGAGCCAACCCAGGAGCTGTGGCTGATATCCTCACTCACCAGGACCCCATTTCCCCACGGATATGTGAGCACAACGGGCAGAGACAGCTCCTTCAATAGCCCTGCCCGTGGCTGGAGACAGGCACTCCTGTACCACTGCTCAGGGGTTCTCTATAGGGGGAAAGAGGGGTAACAAGTGGGGCCACTCTGGGCAGTTGATAAGTATTAGTGCACTCAAGGCCCTGACAGTTAAAACCTTTGCAGAAGGCTCACAGTCGTCTGCTTGTGAAGGGTGTGTTAAACTGCTTCATGATGAAACTTTATTCTTCTTCCTGAACATCTGTGCGATTCATGAAAGGCTCTCAGTAAAGAAGGTCAAAGCTGCTTTGAACACAACCAGGACCTTGTTTTACTGTTCCATTTCAGGTTTTCTCTGTTCAAAGTGAATGCGTGGCCAGTTGTGTCTAATCATAATTAATTGCATATTTTAAAGCGCAGTGTTACGTCTAATTGGCTTTGACTGTAATGGGATTGCAGTAAAGGCAGAGGCTAATTAGGTGCCTTGTCGCACTCTATTTTCATGCACAAATAAATGCTGACAGTTTTAAAGATTGGGCTGATAAAGTTTAAGTTCCTATGTGTTGCCTACTAGATTGTATTTCTGGCCAACTGTGTCTTTGGTTATCTAAAGCAATAAAATAATTAAGTTGCTTTTCCAGTGTTACCAAAGGTGATAACTCACTTGAGTGACGTTATTTTCATTTTCCTGTTCTCCAGATGATATGATTGAATTTTTGTCATAATTTGGTATGTAGAAGAAAAAAGACATTGACAGTGCCAAAGCACTGAGTTCAGACAACTTTTGTTTTAATCAACTTTAGTTTTTAGGGAAAAGCTGAATGTTTTCTGATATAGGAGCTATGGTGAGATCTTAGCTGTTTAGCCTTTCAATTTTTTGAATGTTTATTTTTAAATTTCCTCCTTTATGCAAGATATTTTTGATCATTTAAAAAAGAGTGCAGAGACTTCTGATGTTGCTTTGGATGGAAGTGAAAAGATGCTCTTGCTCTTTCTGGTATCAAAATGAGGAATATAAAGAGGAGGAGTGGAAAAAAAGTAATAACATTTGTATGGACTCATTTGAAATCAAATTAAAGATAAGAGATCTTTTCATTGAGTTGTGAAAGTTACCTGTCTCTTTGTGATAGGCATTGAATGAGGGAAAGATGTTGCTTTTCAAAGTTATATATTGCCACCCCTGGCTGTGTCACACACAGAGCTGGATGGGAAATCTCCAGCAGGCAGGTTTTGGTAGCTGAGGAATCACATCTTCTGTGAGAAATGGCTTCTGGCCAGTGGGGACATCTGTGTGAGCAGATGCAAAGCTGTTGGCCTTGGTTCCTCTCTTGAGACATTTAGGAAAGGTCTGATTTAAGATCCCTGCTTGCTTTGTGGCAATCTGTAATTGTAGCAGCACCTTCTATATCAGTGTCTGTCAGTGTTTCACTATTAACTCCCTTTGTTTTCCTGGCATTTGACTTGGCTGTAAGAATTCACACTTGGCAAATAGGTGACATAAGAAATCTGTGCTTATTAGTGATCGCATCCAAAGTGAATTTAATCACTCCCCTGCAGCATTCTCTAATAAGATGGTGCTTCAGTGGAGGAGGTTACTGAATGTGTACCCAGATGTGTCCAGTAACAGCACATTGAATTCCTTCTTTACACACCATTTGCAAAATCAAATTGCACACAATTAGAATTCACATTGCAGATTTTAAGAAAATAGCAGTTCTAGACTACCAGTTTTTTTCTAGGAAGTAGAGAGTAGGTTTTTCATACTGCTTTGCAAGTATCAGTTATGAACACATGTTTCTCTTTCTGTAGTCACCAAAATAAACATAAAATTTGAGACTGTAAACACATCTCTGTCTTGTTCCTTACTGGCTATATTAATAAGAACAGTTTCATTTCTACCCTTGTCAGGTGTGAGGTGGGGTAATCAATAAAACAGCAGGGGTGTGCCCTGCCCTTTCCTTGCAGTGTGTGGTCCATCTGACATCCTGTGAACCAGGAGAACAGGTCAGGGGCGAGAGTGGGGAGGCAGGTAGGAGATCCTTCTTTCTTTTCAGAAGAGTCCCTTCTCCCTCTCACCCACGCACCTCAGAAATTCTCAAAAAGATAATGAGTTCTTACATTGCATGAAAGCCTTTTGTTGTTTGGATTTTTCTTAGAGCTAGAGACAAGCAGTACCAGTGTTTATCCTGCTCAGCAATGCTATTTTTTTCTCTCACTTTTTCTTCATTATTTTACAGTCTGTAAAATGCACGATTTATTCTTATTTTTGGAGCTTTATAACTTGTTTTGCTCTACCCAAACTAATTTTTTCTTTTTAAATTTGGAGTAAAATTTTTAGAGGGACTAAAGTGCATGAAGAGCCTGAATTTAATTTTCAGAAGTGAGCTAAGAATCAGAGTCCCAGGTGACAAGTCAGAGAAATAGAATTAAAACTGCCGACTTTCTGTTTCTTCTTTTTCCTTTTGCAAACAATTTGACTTTTCCTTCACCTACTTTTCTTTGATGAAACAGGAGTTTTGGGTTTTTTGCTGGGGCCCGTTAGCTGTGGAGTCCATTTTTGTGTTTCACTTGATAGCAATTTATTGTTTTGTTGCTCTGTCCCCTGGGTTAAACTTACTCATTACTTTGAATCAAAGGCACCATGCAAACAAAATCTAATCTAATATAATATTCTACTCTAATGGATTTCTTACTGTCTCTCTTGGCAATCCTATTGTTCCTATCTTTTCAGCTCGAGCAATGACATCAAGGTGGCTGTTGCCCAGAAGGGTTACTGGCTCCTTTGCCTCACTCCCATGTACAATGTCAGAGAATTGTAGAAGTCATTGCTGGCTTGTAATTTGTAATGTGCAGTTGGTTACTTTTCACATCCAGAAGTCAGTAACCCATGATAGATTATTATTTGAAGTAATAAGCTTACTGTGGCTAGACCCTGCCCCACTAATGTAAAAATATGCCACAGACAATGTTTGACATGATCCTATGCAGCATCTCTCGGTCGTGTAGCTTATACTTACAAATTGTGTTTGTCTCTTAAATGTGTAACTGTGGCTCTTGTTTCCTACATCTTCATTGCCTTTGCTGCTGGTGCTTTTTAGACTCTTGTTTCATTCAAGTAAGGAGCAAATCATCTGAAATTTTGCTGTATTTAAGTTTTCTAATCTCTTTTTCTTTTTATTTCCTTGTTTTAACTGAGTTTACTTCTTCTCTTCTGAAAAACACTCATTGCACATAATAGCCAGTGTTATTTTCCTGAGCAAATAACAGAATATTTTATTTTTCTGTGACTTAAATGTCTTCTATTAAGAACTTTTTTTCTTTATTTTTGGATCTTCTTCCTGCAGATCAGTCAGGGAGACTGATTTTGTTTCTTACACATTACGTATCCCCCTCAGAGTGCTGAGAACTTAATGCACAGCAGTCTCAATAAAATGCAGCCACCCTTTCCATGCCCTCCACTCCCTCTTTCCATAGCATTCAGGCATTTGACCTTCATCAAAGAAGGACATTTATCACCAGCACCATCTAGCCATCTGTTAGGATACTTGTCCTCCCTGGTGCACGTTCCTGTAAACGGAAGCATTATGGATCACTTCAGGCTTATAACCCAAGTAAACATCTATGAAGGGTGTTGATGATAATTCAAGGACTCATACACAGAAGTGTTGCAGTTCATAATATGGCTGAAACAAGAATCACAAATCACTCTTGATAATATTTGATGTTCAGTATCTCAAAAGCGTTTCTTTCTTCAGGTCTCTACTGTGGTGCAAATGTCGTTGCCTTGTTCCTGCACTCAAGGCAGACCTTATCTAGCACTGAAGCTTGCATTGAATGGGTTTCCAAAGTCTTAACACACTAATGGTCACAGCCACAGAACTGGGCTCTTTGCTAGTGGGGTTTAGGCTGTGAAATGTTGCAAAGGTAAGTGCACAGCTCTGAGGCCCCTTGTGTTTGCAGGCGCTGGTCCACAGCAGCCCCCAGTGTGTCCATTTGTGAATGGCAGATTTGCCTGGCAGGGAGCAAAGTTTAAGACAATATTCAACAGCACATTTTTCACTGCAGTACCTTTTCCTGATTCATTCTTTCCAATCCACAGCACCGATGGCTACTGCTTCACCATAATAGAAGAAGATGAGTCCGGTGGACATTTGGTCACCAAGGGATGTCTTGGATTAGAGGGCTCAGACTTCCAGTGTCGGGTGAGGAAGCATTTTCTGCCACAGTGTCGCTTGCATTTTTGATAGTTTTCAATTAAAGTGCAGCCAACAGACATTGCTGTGTCCGTGTTTCTCACTTCTGTTCACTTGGCAGATAGTTGATCTGTATTGATTACTGAGGGAAGTGCATTTGTATGCCCAAAAGATGATACTGTAGTTCCTCCTAATAATAGACACTCATGTTTTTGGTTTTGGCACTGTTGCTCCTGGTAACATTCCCACTCAGAGGAAGTTTGGATTTAGAGAATTGCAGTATTAACTCCTCAAATCTCCATGCTGACTAAAGTTAGTCAGGATGTTATTTAATGGACTGCAGCAATATCCATATCTTATATGCAGTTGCACTTTCATTTGGGATTTTTGGTGCCAGATACTCCCCTCAAGTACAGTGATCACCTGATAGAAAACAAGTTATCGCTGCAGGAGTGGAAGGGGTATGGAAAATGGAGCAAGGTGATTCTAAGGTGGTTGCTTTTCCTCATGTTAACCTTAAATGGTTTTAGATGAGTACAGGAATGGTCTAATCATTACGATTAGTGGAATGTATTTTATTCAGGTTCCCACGAGACCAGAAGCCGCAGCTAAATTAGTCCACACAGCAATTCCTGTGTTATCCTGGCTAACCTATTTTGGATATCTATATTAACTCATTTTTGGTCTAACTGATGGATGTATGTGATTTTCACACTTCTGAATTGCACCATTAGAGAAAGCCAGTCCTTTCTGCAGCATTAAGGCACCAACAGGAGTAAGTTAGGAGTGAATTAATGTCTTAATTGCCTGAATGAAATAGTGCTGAATACGCTGGTTGGCAGAAATCCTTACTCCACACATCCTAGAAATCTGTAGCAGATTGCAGTGCAGCTAGTAGTACATCTTTCAATGCCAGAATGACCATGTATATTTACAACATGGATAATGACTTGCTTTCTATCTAAATTGCTTGTTGCAGGACACTCCCATTCCACACCAAAGAAGATCTATTGAATGTTGCACCGGCCAAGATTACTGTAACAGACACCTTCACCCTACGCTGCCACCACTGAAGAATCGAGGTAAGAGGAAGGAAATCCAGTCCTAAGCTGGTCTTTTCCTGCTGTTGGTCCTTGTGCCTTAGGGAAAAATAGAGCACAGATTGGAGCACACCTTATCCAGAAGACAGATAAATGGCATTAAACAGTATCTCTCCATTCCTGTAGGGTGTATGTGGAGTGGTGCTGCTGCTTGCTGTTATTTCTGTTGCACACTTGCAGTGAACACGAGATGCATTAGAGTTACACAATGCTGTCCTAGCGCAGACCTACTGAGCTATCAGAGATCATCTCAAAGACCTAGGCTGGTCGTGGCAGAGGATGAGTCTTGCTGTGTATTTTTTTAGCCTGATAATAAAATGGAATCCTCTCTCCAGTCCCTGTAACTGCGTTACTGTCATTCACAACTCCACACACAAATTGGTCAGTTCAAGTTGACACAAGTCTGTAAGTTTTTCTTATTTGCAAAACCTGATCATCCAGCACTAGGACAATAATGACTCACTAAAGTGTATTTTTTATGTGAAAAATGTAGTTATGTAGTTGAAAATGGAATCTAGGGTAAGAACTCACATACTTTAGAAAAAAAATTATTTGAGAGCAAATGGACATGTATTAACTTAGTAGATGCTGGGGCAAGGTTTTAACCTCGGTGTTTGTTTAAACATCACTTTCTGAAAGCTAGTAAAACTATTTTTGTCTGGGTGTTCAGAATATATTTTACAGAAGTGTATTCCTAAGTAAGTGTAAATTCATTTATAATAAACTCCTGGCATTGGCAGGAATTGTGGTAGTCAGCATCAAGTCAGTTTGGAGTTGCAGAAGAATTTATAATCGTGGCATTCTGTGTTGGAGATCCAGATAGGGGCACAGATGCACTCCTTATTTCACCAACAGCAGATACTTACACAAATGCATGCTCAGAGAAAGCCTTCACTCATGTAAGCTGTTCCCTTCATGCCTGTGAAATGCTGCACAGATGGGCTGCAGAGTCAGGCCTTTGGAGATTAATATGTAAATACTTCACTGTTTACTAGCAAGGCATTAAGGCAGAGAAACCTCATAAAATTCTGACTTCCAACAGAAGAGTTATGTACTACTTTGTTGGTTTATTTAATTTTAAAAAGTTCTTTGGACTGAGAGAGAAGCTCCAAAAAGCAGTCAATATTTGTTCACACTTACTTAGTCTTTCATTAAATATCAGTTTAGAAAACACCACGATTTCTTCTTGCTACTGGCTGAGTTTATTCTACATTAGCACTACTTAAAAATACTGAATCAGTGCCTAAAACTAGACATCCATCTTAATAAGATTTTAGTTATTTGGCAATGCTATTTGCTACTTATACAGAAAGCAGTGAACCAGGATTTTGGTAGTGGCAGAAGTTGTTTGGATCAATGTTGGGTTTGTTCCGTGTGTAAATAAAGTATCGCTTGGGAACCATTGGTGGCAGATTCATTGAACAGCAGAGAGAATATTTTTTAAAAGAAAAATTTCAGAGAGTTGGAGCAGGGTTCTAGTCTTGCAAAGTTGACTGTTGTAGCATAATCACAGACGAAAGGTGATGTAGTCACTCAGCATACTCAGAAGATTTTTTTTTTTTTTTTTTTTTTAAATAAGCTCTCACACTGCCAGCATCCTGACAGTGTTTTTAGAAATGCATTTCAGGAACTGCTTCAATAAATGTGGCTGAACAGGGCTGAAGTCATCACCTTTACTAAAGCCTTAAGTTAATGTGTCATTTTTGGTGCTGGGCCTGTTTTAATTTTTTGCTGCTGTTTCCTAGTATGAAACCTCAGAAAAAAAAAGCCATAGCTTGAACCACAGACCCTCACTGCAAATAGGTACAAATACTGTGTACAAATACATGCTACTGCCAGTGCCCAGTACTATGGCTGTGTTTATAATTTCTACTGGAAGGATTTAGATTAGGCTGTGATTGTCTGAGTAATGTTAGAATTTTGTATCAAATTTAACATAAACTGTAAGTACAGAGAAAGAGAGGTAAACTTAAAAACAAGCTTCTTGGAATAACCTTCCGGCCTTCAGGGTTTCATGAAAGATACGGATGCTCCACAGTGTCTAAAAAACAAACAGAAATTTGGCTTCTGATGAACTCAGGCCTGAGGGGATACCTCATGGGAAACAAAGTATAGGGAGAGCATGCAGCTGCAGGTCAGAGGCCGTTGAACTAAAAATTGACCTATGCACCAAGGTAGCAGCTACAAAGCAAGTGACTTGTCTTCTCTAAGTGCTTTTCCAGGCCTGGCATATGCTGCAAGGCAAGATCTATTCCATGCCTTATCCTTCTCTTCTCCCCTCTGGAAAGACAGGAGGACCATGTACATCAAAGTGAGAGCTAGAAAAATTAACACTGGTCAAAGCAAGACTTGTTAAGTGAGATGGAAGAAACAACAGCTAAGCCTAAGTTTTGAGCTCATCTTGGTACAGAACTAGCAGGATAAAATATCCCAGAGAAACCATTAAATCCTTGTGCCAGCTATACATCTGTCTTATTAAGGAAATGAAAAATCATAATTGGGTCTGATATAACACCTCTGCTTTAGACAATAAAAGATATTCCTGGAAATCCCAGCGAAAGCACAGGCTGAGACCAGTCAAGAGGAGAAATATGTCTTTGCTGATTTAGAGCCTATATAAGCAGAAGTGGTGGTGCCACCGTGTCTGGCTCCCTGCCTGTATAGCCAGTGATGAATGGGCAAGGGAATGATTGGAGGAATGATGGGGTTTGATGTGTGCACACAGCCTCCACGCCTCAGATTTCACTGCCGTTTTTACTTGGGTAACTGTAACATTCTGAACTGGGGGGACCTGGGGTGGGAGGAGAACCTCCTCTCCTTTGATATGCTGACTTCTGAACCTTCTGGGTGGCATTTTCAATGCACTCCTCAGCATGGTCCCGCTGATGACAGTGAGTGAAACGAGTGGTGGAGGAGGGGGAAATTGCAGGAGAGTAACAGAGAGGCAGCTTGGTCTCACCGAGCTCCCTGCTGTCACCAGCCTGCACCACTGTTTTCCTACAATGTGGAACTGTTAATGTGCTGTTTGCTGGGCTTCACTGTTACCAGCCGGCCAAGGTATATGAAGAAGCTTCCCAAACCTACGGCGTGTTTGTTTTGCACTTCCCACACCGTGCCCTGGTGTGGAGCTCACTGCTGCCTCCATAGAAGCTGCCGCTCATTCTCATAACCCTGCTGCTTGGCACCTTGCAGTTCCAAGTAACACAGCAGTAAAAAGCACAGCACTGGACTTCTTAAAGGACAGAGTACCTCCATCACTGGCAAACTGGCACTGACCAGGACCCACCAGTGTTCACCACAGAGCCCACAAGCAAGTCTCCGGGCAGACTCACAGCTGAGCTGCCCCATGCCTCTTCCTGGTGAAATAATGCAGGGAAAGGGAGGTTTGTCCTGCTGCTCTGTGTGGAACAGCCTGGGCTGGAGGAGCAGGAGAAGAAATTCACCCTGGCTCAGTGCAGCAGAACAAACAGACATTGCTGGTGTAGGATGGGGGCATGCATTTAATCTTGTGTTGTCCACACACACACCAGCAGGTTTAAGTCCTCAAGTTAGCAAGCAAATGAAGTCCTGCCAAAATGCTTTAAAAACGCAGGAAGTGTTTGAAAGGTGGGACAATTGCTCATTTACCATCAGTATTGCCTCTCAAATAGCCAAATAAATAGAAAGGCATATGGAAGTTATTCTCCCCTCCTGTGAGAGCCAGTTGCCCACCTGTGCTGTGCACAGTGAACCGCTGCTAAAAAGCTGTGCTGCTGTCAGTATGGGGGACACCACCCACCATAAGAGGGTCAGCTCTGCATCTGGTCAAAGTCTTGTCAGCTGCTCCCAGCAGGGAGATCAGGGCATGTTCCTTTATGTGTTTCATGCTTTCCTTACACTGGCTTCACATCATTGCATTTGGGTACCCAAAGAATTTTACAGAGCTGGAAGTTCATCTGAGAGCTACACAGCGCTTCCAAAATGTCTTCTGGTCTCCGGGAAAACCAAACTGCATGTATTTATTTTTCTGAATGGCAGAAGCCCATTAGAAACATTGAGCATAAGGTTTGGATCACTTAAACCCTAAAAATTATGGGAATTTGATTCAAGATTACAGCATGTTTATCATCCCTTTCCAAATGTACATTCATACACGCACAGACAGCATCAACCACTTCATGGGCAATACTGTGTCTGCAAAAATGCAGATTTCCATGGCTTTAACATCTAGCATACACAAGTATAAGATCTGAATTGTTCCCTCTGCATCTGACATCAGCTTTCATTACTGCTAAGCACAGAAGCCCAGCTTCCATCATGTCATACTCTGTGAAGTGGGAGAACCCTTGCTATGTATGGTTGTCTGGGTTTCTCCCAAGTGTAGAATGCTGCTTTAGGGTCTCTGTGCTCTGCTTATTTATCTGATGGGCTGTGACACCTGAAACTGTTACAACCCACACATTTTAGAGGGAGGTGGTGGCTGACATGGACTGCTTACAAAGCACAAACCAGAGCCCTCAGCCCTGCCAAGCTGCCATCACCTTCACAAGAGCTCTGGATTCCCCGGCGGGCTCTCGGTTTCGACCCACAGCCCACTTGGAATGGCAGGCCAGGGATAAATCTGCTGTGGCAGGCAGAAGGATGGGCTCAAGTGTTTTCCTGATAGACATCAGTGTCAGTGTCCCCTTTCAAAGGCATCAGCCATGTCCTGAATGTTTACATTGTTAGTGCTCCCAGAGCAGGTAATGGCAGGTTAAAACATGACTAGTGTGATCAGGAGGTGTGTTGGTAGGTAATCTCTGTTTGTAGTGGAAAGGGGAAGGAAAGAAACTGTTTGGGGGCAAAAAAGAAAAAGAAGGAGAAATCGGATCTTTAAAATAAAAGAGTCTGAGGGTAAACTAAGAATCCCTTAGGAATCTCCTGGTCTCATTACCCTTGTAAATCTGAAACGTAATAACGTCGTTCCAGAACCAGTCAATAAGGATAGATTTCTTGTGTTCTCCGATGTGTCAGGCATTGGAGTGAAGGATGCAAGCCAGCAAGGCTAGAAGAGCTTCAGAAAACATGGCCCTCATTTGCATTATCCCGTTATTGGGAGGGTGGTTTGTGTGCATGTACATGCCAAAATACTATAATTTTGAGAGTTTGGGTGGCAGGGCAGGTTAAAAAAGAAGAACTGGATGTCTTTGTTTTTCAGCAGGGAAGCATGCATGAGGGTCAGATGCGCTTGCCTGAGCTGAGAATACAAATTTGGAGATTAATGTTACCCATTAAAGCAGAATACAAGTCTCCCATCCAAAGGCTGACTGAAACATTTTAATACTTTTTATGCAACAGCCTTTTCTACAAGTTACTTGACACATTTTATTTTCAAAATGTTTTGCAGAAAAGCTACTGGAAGAATAGTTTTGCCCACCAGCATAGGAAGGACTTGCTGGCACACAGGGCTGCTATAGAGCAAATGGAGAAGAAAATTCCTGCTCAGGTGTTTAAAACAGGATCTAAGAGAAAAATTGTTCTGTAAAATGGAAATACACTTTCAAGGCCTCTCATGGCCTGCCTTCTTGTAGGTTAAATGGTCTTCTGTGTCTTTCCTTCTAGGATAAATGCAGTTTATCCTAGTGATCTTTCTTTCTTTCTTTCTTTCTTTCTTTCTTTCTTTCTTTCTTTCTTTCTTTCTTTCTTTCTTTCTTTCTTTTTTTTTTAATATTAAATACTCAGTACGATGCTCCTTAATCTGAGTGTTTAAAAAAGGCAGTAATTTTTGCACGTCCTGGCTGATCACTTGGGTTAAGACCCAGAGCTACAGGTCTTGACTGATTCTTTCAGAGACAAAGAGGGAATTGCAACTCAAGGTGATGTTTTGCCTGAATGAGGACTGAGAAAACAAACAGGCTTTTGGAAGTGTCAGTTCTGTCCTGGTCAGTGAGGGTCAATGAAGAAGCCCACAAAATGCCTGAGGAATCCAGGGGTATCCTGTACAGGAATTACGAGAAAAGAGCAGAAATGGTCTTGTGCACTTCTGCACAAGATCAATGATCTCAATGCACTTCTGACATTGACTTTGTACCATCTCCCTTTCTAAATTTTCCACCTTTCTCATTTTTTAACCCCAGACTTTGCTGAAGGAAACATTCACCACAAGGCCCTGCTGATCTCTGTGACTGTTTGCAGCATCCTTCTGGTGCTTATCATCATATTCTTCTACTTCAGGTAAAAAAGGAATATTTTGGCAGCGTCTTAATGTTCCTCCCAACATTTATCTTTTAATAGATTTAGGAATTTGAAAAAATTAGAAGTGGACCTTAAAGAAAAGAAATAAGAAACCATAGTTTTATCACAAGAAAAGAAAAGTGTATTTTATTCACGCTATTCACAGGTATACCTTTGTGATGTATTTCATACAGAATCTTTCACTCAACACCCTAGAAAGCCATTCAGGTAGAAGCACAGATTGTTCTTTACTGACTGAGAAGGCCAAAGGAAAAAATTTATAGGGAAATTTTTATAAGGGAAATATATCTAAGACTTCTAAATTTGTTTATGTTATGAAGAGCTGATCATAAAAAAAGAAGACAATACAGGAATGTCACTAAATGTGTCTAGAATGTTACCATAATCTACACACATTACATTTTAGTAATTTGGCACATTCATTACATACTCCCAGATTCCATGACCTTGCCTCCTCTGGCTCCTAGAAATGCACTGCAGACAGTAAAATAAAGCTACTTACTTGGTTGGTGTTTTAGAGATATTTAAGTTTCTGAAAGGAAAACATTTGGTTGCTTTGCAAATTTACCGCAGACTGCATGGCCTTTGAGTGTTATACTTAGAATTTTGATACTGAAACAGTCGCTAAAAATAAAATAAAATAAAATATTTTGGCCAGGAAGTCCAGTGTATTCCTCAGGGAAGCAGAGAAAGCCGTTAGTCTACAAACGAAGGAAATGTGAAGGACATGTGCATTATTCATTGCACATGTGTTCATTGTATTCAAAACCCATTTCGTTTTCGTGTAAAACGTCAGATACAAACGCCAAGAGACGAGGCCCCACTACAGCATCGGGCTGGAGCAGGATGAGACCTACATTCCGCCTGGAGAGTCCCTGAAGGATTTGATCGAGCAGTCCCAGAGCTCAGGGAGTGGTTCCGGGCTCCCTCTCCTGGTAAGGAAGCAATACTATTTTAATGCACATTTCAAAGACAAAAATGTGTAAAGGGAGAAGAGGCACAAAAAATACATTTACGTGTCCTCAGCTGTTGTTCTAGGTTTGATTTGTTTTGCTTTTTTTCTCTACCAGAAATGAGAAGGATTTAAACTGGAGAACAGCTGCTTTAGAAGCAGGGGACTTTTTTCATGTGAACTAAGCCAAAAAGGGTTAGGGTTATTTTTCTACCTCAGTTCACTTCTTATTTTAGATACCATAAGGGTAAGTACAGGCTAAGAGAGCTCATGGAAGTACATCAGGATTTACTCCAGTGTACAGGACAGCTCCTGGCCCACTGATCTTGCTTTCTTCCTTTGTATGTGCAAGACACAGTCAGGGTTTCAAACACTGACACATTGCCTTTTTCTAAAGGGAACTCTAACCTGTCAAACTTGCAACCTTTTTATTTGTAGGCATCACTTTGCATTCAGAAGTCAAGGGGGATTTTTTTTATTCTTGTAGTATGGCAATCTCAAAGGTTAAAGGCACAGGGATGGAGTTTGTGATTATTTCTGAACAGACTCCAGGATTACTAAGCCTGCTGAAAAGGCACAACGTTCTGTGGTTAATATAGTTCACGGGGGAGGTTTGTTTCTGGGGATAATCACTGGTAGGAAGAAATTGGTAAAAAAACGGGGTTACTTATTTAAAATATGTGCCTCTGAGAAATTGCAATAGATTTCATTTTAATTTTTCAGAGTGGATATGTCCCTCCTGTCTTCCAAACCTATTAGTAGTGATGCTACTACTGTAGGTGTTGTCCAGTTTCCAAGTACCATGTACTATTTGTCTGGTTTTTGCCTACACATATTTTTTAAACACCCTAAAGAAGACATTAAATGGGAATTTTTGTATTTCCGTAAAAATGAAGCAACAGGCTGAGTTCTTGGCTTTAAGAAAGCTCTGTCCTATCCCATACCAAAGTCCTTCTAGCACCATGGAAAGGGACAGATCTTGTGTGTAGTTTAGGACCATTCCTAATGAATTTCCAGTTGATTTAATTGTGAGGATTCTTCATTTTTTGGCTTTGGGGTTTGCTTGTTTGCTTTTGTTGTTTGGTTGTATTTTGGGGTGGTTTTTTTTTTTGCATATCACCTGCCACATCAAGGTCTGTTGTTACAGTTTTGCTTGCTTTATCTTGGTTCAGGTCAGGATGAAAGACATGGGAAGCATAGAGTCGAGTTTGATCTTGGTTGTTTATTATATTTTATTTATTTACAGTATTTACAGCTTGTGCTCCAACTTGCCAGTTAGAGAAACGAGACAAAATGGAGGGCTTTTAACTTTTACTAAGGCTATTTAAGAGACAGTTACTTAATACCAAAGTGACAACTTACATTATTTATGTTTTTGACCTAATAGTGACCCTTTCAGGTTTGCAATGCAGGCATTTTTTACTTAATTAGAGAAAGCCACCTAAATCCGTGAAGAAAACGGAAGAAGAAGGTGAAGAAGAAGAACCTAGACAACACCCTGAATTTTTCATCTTGGCTCACACACATTGCTATGTACTAAAACTCCTAAGTTTTTATCAGTGAGATTACACAACACTACTTTAACTACACACTCACAACTCCTGTACTACCACACAATTTCAGAAGCTTGTTTCAAGGCCTCAGGTCAAATGCGGTGCCTGCCTGAGGATTAGCACCCCTCAGCTCAGAAAGCCTGAAATTTTCAACTTTCAGGGCTCTAACAGTCTTTGTCTTCACTTGTTCCAATGACAGAAAAAAATTTAATAATTTAGAGCAAATACAAGGACCCTGGTTGTACTTCTCTGAGAGGATGTGTTTTGCAGCAGCCCATATGGGTAGCAGATGCCCTGGGGCACCTCACAGCAGTGCATGGCTCAGTCCTTCATCCTCGGATCCCCAAAAAGCTGGAGCAATGCTGGTTATGACTGCTTGTTCTTTATGCCTTCCTCTGTCCCACTGAGCAGTTTGAAGGAGGGATCTGTGCTCTCACGGGTGTCCCAGGTCTGCTCTTTTAGTGGATGGGAAAACCAACTCCTGTTGCTTAGCTGCTGTAAGGGCCAAGGTGACATCCCAGCTGGGGCATTGCTCAGCAGCTCTCAGAGCGGTGCCACTGCTCCATGAGGCAGAAACCATCCAGTCTTCTGTCAGTCCACTTCTCTCAAGCTTGGAGACTTTGCAGCCACTGGACCAAGTGTTTTTCCTCCAGGAACTCTTCCCCCCCCCCCCCCCCGCCATCTCCCCTTGCTTACAAAACCTTATACAATTGTTTTTTAGAAGTAGTGATTTTGGGTGGAAGAGAAGAAAATGGATCTTGCACTTGGCAATAGATGGTTGCTCCATTTCCCAGACAGCTAGAACCACTGTGAGCTCACCAGAAATGCACAGAGGGATACCCCTTGGCCCCTGCCTGAAACAAGTATAGAAAGTGTATAGAAAGTGCCTGGCAATAATGCTCTGGTCTTTATTGTGCAAGGGCTTATTTTTAACCTTGCTTCTTATGCAAACACTGAAACTTCCAGGGTTATAATTTCAGGAAAGTGAGATACAAATTTAATGCAAAATGTCAGCTTATGCTAACCAGTAATGTTTTTCTTCTGTGTAGAACATTTTATCTAATGGGTACAAATATTATACCCAAAACAAGTATTAGCCAATAATTTATCAGTATGATGACATTCAGCAAGTATTCTTTCTCCTGCCCTGTCTGTAACTCTGACAGAAGAGTTTGCTGGTCAGATGCTGGCAGGTCAAATGCTGCCAAATGTTCTGTCTGAAGAGATTGCTGAACTATAATTTGGTCTCTACCTTCTCACACATTTTTTTCATAATGTCCCTTCCAATGAACTGTGCTCTTCAAGGGACTGCATCCAAGCCATAGGTATGATTTCTCTGTTCAAAATATTAAATTTACAAAAGGTTGGTCTGTCTAAATTTTCATCTGCAGTAGCTGAACATGTTTAGCTGAATGCCAGGAAAGTATAAATAGTTGATAATTGGATTGTTTCCACTCACGGAGATGAAAGAAAAGGTCATGTAACCTTACGTGGTTGCTTACAGAGATCAAACAGCAAAATACACAGATTTAAAAGGAAATAAGAAATCCCCAGCCCCACTTAGTGTAAATAACTCACAGGAGCACATCATTCAGCATGCTTATGAAATCAGTTCAGGCAACAATTTTGATTAACCTATTTGTTTCAGAAATCATAATTGGTTTATAATTCAAGAAGGAGCTGAATTCCTTAAAATAAAATAAATTGTTCATAGGAAATCATTTGACCAGTTCTAGCAAGACAAAACCAAGTTAAGGCCTTTCACATAGTATTCTGCCGCCTGAAAACCCATAACAGAAATGTGGTTTTCATTTTCTTAATGTAATTTAGTAAGGAACTTTTCATCATTAAGTATTGTAATTGCATGTACTTTATGATGCCATTACATATATTTACACAAATTAAGTTATTTGATGTAACTATGTTATTGCTCAGGATGCATTTTTAAAATGGGCAAAATAGAAAGCAACAATGCTAAAATGACATTACAAAATGTTGCAGCAAAATTCCAATGTAATATAACTATTGTTCAATCACTATATGAGCATATAAAAGATAAATCAATTTTAAAAATTAAGGCTAATCTCTATTGCTGGCTTTCATTGATGTTAATCAAAAATAATGGCACTGAAGCTACCATCTTGAATGTCTGGTAATACAGTGCAGGGCTGGATAAATGGAATTCTGTTTAAACGACAGAAGAAGAAAACTGGGATATTTGAAATAGCTTTGCACAAATACGACTGTATGTTTTGCTTCTTAAAATTGCCCACTATGAAAACCAGTGGTTTACTTAAAAAATGAATGATGATAGACCTGACCTAATAGGTTTTGAGTTTGTCTTTGGATGCACATTCATGCTGCAGTGGGGTTGTGGCGGTCTTCCCTGGCATTACCAAACTGGTGGTTTCCACTGGACCTCCCAAGCATAACAAAGGAAGCAAATGATTAAAAAAACCAGTTTTCGCTCATTTCTGTCAGCCCAGTTTGCAAAAATATTTTGGATTTCATAAAATGGATGTGATTTCATAGGGATTCAGGTAGAGCAGTTAGATTCACTTGCCGCAAAAAACTACTGGAGGTTTGTATGTGGATGGTGGCAAAACGGAGCAAGAAGACACAAATTTGAACTTGTCCAGATTTTGCCTGTTGCTTGGGCCAGATGAAAATCTCCTTGCATTGGCAGCAATATTCTTTCAAAATCTTATGAAGTGGTACCAGACAAACACTTATTAGCTCTGGATTGAACTGGCAATACTGTAGGACTAGAAGGTGACATTTTAATCTCCTGTTACTTTAGGGTGAGACAGTCAGCCACCAACACCAGTGAGTTGTGTTGCAGCATCCACTCACATTTTTGTGAACTTCTAGAAAGACATGATCTGCAGGCATGCTCTAATCTGATGAGATTATTAGTCTTCATTTGTCCAAGATTTTTTGTGGCTGTAAAAGCTTGTTAAGTCTAGAGGTAGTCTGTCATCCTTGTGAAGAGTATCTCTGCAATGCTGTCACGGACATTGATCTTGCAATACCCATGATTTTAGCCTTAGCTCACAGTACGGCCACTGACAAAGCCGGCACAGACACTGGAAAGCTGTTCCAGTCCCTTCTGGGCTGGCTGTGTGGGAAGCAGACACAGGAGGAAGGAGGTGAATGCAGAGGTTTCCACGGAGCAAGGTGTAAGATCTGCCTTGGCATTTCACAGGTTCAAAGGACCATTGCAAAACAGATTCAAATGGTGAAGCAGATTGGAAAAGGTCGCTATGGAGAAGTCTGGATGGGAAAGTGGCGTGGCGAAAAGGTAGCAGTGAAAGTGTTTTTTACTACAGAGGAGGCCAGCTGGTTCAGAGAAACAGAAATCTACCAGACTGTCCTGATGAGGCATGAAAATATTCTTGGTGAGTGAAGCGAAAGAGGATTATTTGATAGTGAACAGGTTTTTATGATTAGCAATTTTGTATTTGCTGTTATCTGATGTTCTTTCCGATGTGCTTTGTTTCCTTCTGTGCTCTGCAATTAGCCACCCAGTGCTTTTCAAAGGAAAGTTGTTTAAAGGATTACTGAAACATAAATAAAAGTTAAAAAATAATGGGGTTTGGGGGTTATTCCAAACACACTGTTTCAGCCACTAGTATATCCATACCTGAGCTTCTGAAAGTACATTAAAGGCTAGAGGTGAGGCACAGTTGCATGAAAGTAAGATGAAAGGAATGAAATATGTTATTAAAAAAAAAAACAACTATTGAAATGGATGGCAGTCCAGAGTTCTGAGCAGTCAAAAAAAAAAACCAAACCCATGAGAAGTATTAATTTGAAAATATCCTTTTTTTTTTTCTTCTTTCTGAAGGATTCATTGCTGCAGATATTAAAGGTACAGGATCTTGGACCCAGCTGTATCTTATCACTGACTACCATGAGAACGGCTCACTTTATGATTATCTAAAATCTACTACCTTGGACACAAAAGCCATGCTGAAACTGGCTTACTCCTCTGTCAGTGGCTTGTGCCACCTGCACACTGAGATCTTCAGTACTCAGGGCAAACCTGCTATTGCCCACCGTGACCTAAAGAGTAAGAATATCCTGGTGAAAAAGAATGGAACGTGCTGTATAGCAGATTTGGGCTTGGCTGTTAAATTTATCAGGTGAGTGGAAGTGAAGGGGCTGAGGAGAAATTAATAAATCAGGTGCAAAAGTTTCCTTAGTTGTGGACTGAGTGTGCACCTGCAGTGTGTGTGTGTGTGTGTGTGTGTGTGTGTGTGTGTGCGCACACCCTCTGGGCTCTGCTTATCTGTGTGTGAGGTTCCCTGTGTGGGGAAGAATGTCATGTCAACACCTCATGCAGGTGTATAAATCGTTGCTTTTTGATTATTTGAGCACGTTAGCAGCATTTGCATAAAGGTTCAGTTTTCATCACTCTGTCATCCATAGCTACCTCAGTATTGCTGGCACACAGTGAAAGGATGTGTACCACTGACAGGTGGAAATCACATCAATGAGCTTGTCACTGAAGCACTCAGCTTGTCTGATCCAATGAAAATGCACTCTCAACTTAGAGAGAAAAATACTAATAATTTGCACGAGTTACTAACTAGGATTTATTGAAAAGGACCCCATTTGGGCTGCCTTTTGTTTCATTTCCTACAAATCAAATTGCCGAAGTACAGATTTGATTTTTGAAATGGCTTTTAAATTTGATTTTAAAAAATGGTTGTGTGTTTAAACAACTTAGAAAGAGCAGACGAGTAGAACTTACTCACTCCTGGGATTCATAAGGAGGCAGTGCTCTCTGACAGCTCTGTTCAAAAGGAGCTTGAGCTCTCAGCGGTGGTCCTGGTGGTTGAGATGCATGTTCCAAAGTTTCTGATTTTTCTGTACACAGAAATGTGTCCAGAATACATAGACTGAAGGCTTCTGTTTCAGAGGTCAGCTTTGAAACCGTGTACTCTCTGGAGTATTAAAAAAATTAGGAATTCTGTACAGATCTTGAACTGAAATTATTCAGAGTGAAAGGAAAGGCAGTTTTTATGTGCTCTTCTTACTGTTCACTTACCAACCAGTTTCCTTGGTGAGGCATTTCCTTTATGAGCCTGACCTTTCTTTAGGAGACAAGAAAGGAATATTTTTACTTTGAGGAACAGAGGCCTAGAAAACAACAACTTGAAAATACACTATTAAAAAGTTTCGGGAAAGAAATTCACCCTTTGCAGGTGTACATTGCCTGGCAAATACAGAGCAGTACACTGCTTAGCTGTGAATGAAGAAGAGCTAGGAATTACCAAGTGCTGTTACAAAAGAAGGTGAAATATGGAGTTTTCACACTCCAGATGGAATTTACGTTATGAACTTGGCTTGTTTTCATACTGAATCCTTCCTCAGACAGCATTTCTCATGCAACAACAGGGAAAAAAATAGTTGGAAGGGGTGTGCTCTGCTGAAGCTAACTAATGATTCTAGTAAAATTCTTGGTGTTTCCATTTCATTTGAAATATTGCAAGATAGTGCAGGTCACTGGATTTATGTTGCATTCTTGGAGGTGTACAGTAGTGTGACCAGTATATGTATGATTTAATGACCGTGTAAGTGACTGGTTGTACCACAGCCTCAGTTTTTCTTCATATCAGTTGGTGAAAAAAAAATTGCTGTGCAGGAAGAAAAATACAGAAATATAATTATTCTGTGAGCTTCTGTTCTATCCATCATATTTAAAATGCATACAATTTTAAGGTGAGGAAAAGAAAACAGACCTTTTTAAGCAAACCGGAATATATGCCATATATTAAACTTTTAAATATATTGAAACTCATGTGGCTGAATCTGAGTTAATAAGAAAAACAAGAATCCATTCACATAATTAATGGGAAGTTTTTGGCCGTGTGTTGTCTCTTCTGGTCAATGTGTGAGGTGTGACACATTTGCTTACACGTTTTTATGCATTTATCTCTCTGTATCTGCATATCTTGATGTGTAAAGGTTAGGAGGGATCAAACATAATGCATGCAAAAAATAATAGTTAGATTCATCTTCCTTGCAGATCTGATTTGCTACAGCTAAGAGATACTGCCTCAGCTACTTAGTATCCCCCATTAATTGCTGAGACTGAAGCATTAGGCAAAGGAGTATGTTAAGAAAGCAGTGTTTAATGAAGATTTGATTGTTATCACTAACATTAGAGCTCGGGCTAATGCTAATGAAATCTCACAAATGTTACAGCATCCCTGTTGAGTCTTATCTCCATTGTGGTTCTGCATTTGAATGCTTAACATAGCCTCAGGCGGGTCAGCCTTTTAAGGAGGGTTGCCTGCACACTAAGAGGCTTTTCTTGCAAGAATTGTTCCATTAAGATTATGCATTACTTTTGACCTTGTTTGAGAGTGGATGTGGTGTGGATTTACTACTTCTTCCACCTAAATTGCTTTCTTTTCAAGCCACTTTACCACATGTTTGATGCCCTTTTTTTCTCCTTCTTTTTCTTTTAGTGATACGAATGAGGTAGACATCCCTCCAAATACCCGTGTAGGAACAAAACGTTATATGCCTCCTGAGGTGCTGGATGAAAGCTTGAATAGAAAGCACTTTCAGTCCTACATCATGGCTGATATGTACAGTTTTGGACTCATCCTTTGGGAGATAGCAAGGAGATGTGTTTCAGGAGGTAAAGAGCTGGGAGATGACTTTTAATAGTGTCAGTGAACCTTGAACCTTCCATTACACGTTTTTCTCTGGGTAATTGCTTTTAGAGTAATAAACAAGTGTGGGTAAACCATACAGGTAACTCTCATAATATCTGTTCTCTTGCTGAAATTTATTTTAAAGCATCAGTCGGTGCTATTTCAACAGCAGAGATTTAGACTGTATTTTAATGCCTCGTTTAAAGGCAGCACTGAGGAAGTGTGGAATTCATTTGGGGACCTTTTCTAAAGGCATCACATTTCTGTTGGACTGGGGATGTTAAGCTAATTTAGCAAAAAGAAAATAGTGATTTCTTAGTTTAGTTAAGAGTTAAATGAAAAGAGGAGGACAAACAATTTGGGGTTTGCTGTGCTACTCCTTAAAATAAATAATCTGTTTACAAGACAAGTAGCAAAACACCAGAGGGAAGTGGCACTGTCATACCAGTGATGTGCTTCATTTCCTTCTTTCTGCATGTGGAGCTCAGTGTAGTGCAGAAATGATGGGTGTTATTATCTCTCTTTTGCCACTGAGAAAGTTAAATGCACAGAAATTACCTGTTAGCAGTTCTGTGCCAGTTTGGTGGTAAGAGTAGAGCATGTCTCTCTTGGGTCTCTGCTACCTTTAGCATACCTTATGGGTCTTTAAACCCTGCAGTATTGTGCTGAATGCTCACCCTAGAGGAGCTGAATGGTGCCAATGAGCAGCAGGATCCCTGTGTTTAAAAGCTGGTGACGTGTATTGCAATGTTGTGAGGTGAAATTTGCAATATTTTTGTCATTGTTGCTATGCACAAAGAATGGTACCTTGCCATGTTCTTAAAAGGCACAGAAATGCCTTTTAGTATTTTCCAGGTCTACTGATAAGGAGGAGACCTAACTCAAGGTTAATTTTCTCTCAAGTTACTCTGATACAAATGCTATGGTAATAGCTCTTTCTGTGAGAACTTACTGGAGATTGCTGTACTGGACAGCAGTGGTAGAAACTGTCTCACTTGGCAAGTTACTACTTTTGGATTAAGAAATCTGGCCAGTCTTTACACAGCAATGGTTACACTGGAACTTGACTGTGGAATAAACTTCTAGTGCAGCCAAGTCCTTTTTAGGGGAAGTACACCCAACTCTTAGACAGTGTGGCCAACCTTATAGAATGAGAGGGGAAGAGGGGAGTGGAAGTTTTTTTTCTGCAAGTGACAGGCAACTAATTCCTTCTTTCAGGAATAGTTGAGGAATACCAGCTTCCATACCATGACCTCGTGCCCAGCGACCCCTCATATGAGGACATGAGGGAGATTGTGTGCATCAAGAGACTACGCCCCTCATTTCCCAACAGATGGAGCAGTGATGAGGTACCTATCATTCCTCTTAACATTAAGTCTGTGCTTTTAATCACAGTTAGTGAGTGAGACTGACCCAGTTCTGCATCATTTTGAGGAAGGAGGGTATTTACCACTGGTGCTGCTGCTTGGGAATAGCAGTGTGTAGATGAATATTCTGCGGGGAGATAAAAGATTCAGGTGACATGAAATTTGTGAATGTGAGGGGAAAAAAATAACCCCTCTGGGCTGTGTGAGGTCCTGTGCAACAGCCAGTGTGAGAAGATCTAACCAAAACTCATCTGCCTCATCCTCTCCTTAGCCTAATCCCTCTGAGCCTTCAGACTGGGGCTGGAAACACAGGAGGAAGAAGTATCAGTTCCCAAAACGGCTTTTGTGTGGTGGCACTCAGTGTTTAATCTGCTACCACACGTGTCAAGGACTGGGGAGGCTTATTGCAATAGATGCTCTTGATTAATTGGTTAGCATCCTTGGTAATCCCACCCCGGGCATTCCAGCAATAAAAGGTCCTTTTGTTACTACATAGTGCTTGTGGTATTACCAAAAACGCATTTATAAAAATCTGCATTAATCTACGTGAAACATGTTTGGCTGGTCTGGGCAGTGCTGGTGGTGTTTATGTGTAATGCCTTTCAGGGTCTGTACTGCCCTTGGAAAAGACCTTTCTCCCTCAGTTTTTTAGCATTGCCAACAACTGCAGTCTCCTCTTCCACTGACCCCGGTGGGACTTTCTCTCCCCCTTCTCTCCGCAGTGCCTACGGCAGATGGGGAAGCTGATGATGGAGTGCTGGGCTCACAGCCCTGGCTCCCGGCTCACAGCCCTGCGTGTCAAGAAAACACTTGCCAAAATGTCAGAGTCCCAGGACATTAAACTCTGACTCTGCCTGAGGCAGCTCTGGTGGAGGCCCCTGGAAATGGACATTCTTGTGCAGGCAGAAGTCCTGAAGATGTATCAAAAGTCTTTGCTAAGTACCTTGAATGGAGGAGTCGTGCTTAAGAGCAGCTGTGAGTTTTTGAGACTATCCATTGCAAAAATCACCCAAATTTTGACATGCAAGATTGAAGAGGCTTGTCTGCCCTTGTTTACATGGGGAAATACAGTTTTAGTAACTGGTTTAAGATTATGCATGTTGCTTTCCATGAAAGCCACTTATTATTTTATTATTATTATTGTTATTATTATTATTTTGATTGTTTAAAAAGATACTGCTTTAAATTTTATGAAAATAAAACTTTTGGGTTAGAAGTAAAAAAGACGTATATTGTTACATTAAAAAAATTGGAGGAAACTGCTGAAACTGAAAGCAAACCAACTTTTTCATTTCCAGAAAGACTATTGCACTCCAGCATTAAAAAAAAAAAAAAAAGGTGAGTGGGTCTGTGTAGCTCAGAGGAGCTGTAATAGAGCCTGCTTTAAAAGCCACCTATTTGTGGAGATTAATTTCCAAACCTGCGTGTGCAAGTGATTCTCATAGTACAGAGATGGAGCCCAATTACATCCCTGCTATCCCTGTTGGTGTGAGTGGCCTGATTCCTGTGGGTGGCCTGTCCCAGGGAAGGTCATGTGTCCTTTAAGGTACTTGGGAGCTGTATGAAAATGGTTTGGTGTGACCTGTTCTAAAGAAGATCTTCGTGTTTCCAGGAAACCTTATGGGGATAGTGCCACAGTGATAAACAAGTGCCCTTTTTCGTAGGTTTTTTTTTTTCCCTTCGTTTTCCCCCACTGCAAAATAAAGTATTTTGTGTGCAAGTGGAAATGAAGCACACATTTGAATCTGCTGGGTAATTTGAAACTGCTAGCACCCATGAACAACCACTTTTTAAGAGGAAATTCCTTGTGAGAAGGAATTATTAGCTTGCTCTTTCATTTGTGCAAAAGTGAGGGGTCCATCTACCACCACAGCTGAGAAAAAAAAAAAAAAAAAGTGTTCCCTTTATCTAAGGGAAAGTGAAAAACCTCACAAGTGCCTGTTTCTGGGGTGGCAATCATTTTTTTCTTAATTGTGAAAAGACCTGGTGGCTTGAGGCTATAGTAGGAGGTGACAGGGAGGAGGGTGGGACACATTTGGTGGGTGGTGACAGCAGGGAACCAAGGGCAGCAAGTGGGTACCTGCCTCCAGCACTTCTGCTGTAGTGAGAGACACCACAAACCAAACAACTGGCTCGAGCTTTATCTGCATTATTGTTTTGGGTGGCCTTCCAGCAGCCTCCACACCTCTGGCAGCCACTGCACATTGCTGCCAGGCTCAGCTGCCAGGCTGGGGCTGTGTAGCAATTGTGGTTCCCAGCAAGAGGAGCTGTCAGGGGAGAGAGGCAATGAGAAATGTATTTTCTGTCTTTCCCTGTTCCTCCTTCCTGGGGCTGCAGCAGTTGTAGCAATGCTAATGCTACAGAAGGGGAAATGAGAAGTGAAATATACCCTGGGAAGTGTTTTCTTTGGAAAGGTTCTGTTCTTCGTCAGATTACCAAAGCTGAGCTGCATGGGACTTACTGGTTTACAATTTTTTACTCTTAATTAGTTTTTTAAAATTTTCCTGCCTGCCTATATTGTTTTACTAGACGGTGCTCAGCTTAATTTTGAAATAAGTCCTTACAAATGCTGCTTTGATTATGCTAAGCCTATTTCAGAACTGAAATAATTGCCATGCAGGATTTAGCCTCAGCACTTCCGTAAGGTTTCTTTTTTTTCTCCTCTTTTTGGACAAAACTGATTTATTTGTGGTAGGTAGGTGTATAATTGGGGTTTAGCTTAACAGCTCCCTAAAGATATTTCTAGCTGGAAAAATTACCATTTTATACTTTCAAGCTAACAGAGAAAAATGTGTGGTTCAAGAGAACCAGCAAGAGCTCAATGATGATAGGTGTTAAAAAGCTTAATCAGAAGTTTTTTGTTCATTAGATTGCTTTTTTCTGCAGTGCAGTTTCCCTGCCTGTACCCAAATTTACCAAGCAAAACAAAAATAAAATCCCTGAGAGGTGGTAATACACCGAATCCTGACCCCAGGAGAGGCGACGATGGTTTCCCCATCCTTAAAACATGTTTGTGAGGCTGAGAGTGGAGTTCACTCCTCTCCTTGGCTGCCTTGGCTTTGAGATTTATGGGCCAAAATGGGGACAGCCTAGCCTCTCTTCACCTTTTTGTCTTAGTGAATTGAGTCATGGGTTTTCAGTCTCATTTCTTCCCATAAAAGCCAGCACCCCCTCTGGAACCGAGATTTCTCACCTCCAAAGAAGTGGTTGGGACTTGCAGATCCCAGGTTGCACAGCAGGGATGCTTCTTTCCTGTCTGTTTAGGTGTGTTTCACCTCTACCCTCCTCAAATAGATTTTTTTCTTTTTTTTAATTAGCAGGGCTCACTCCCCAGGAGTGTTTTGGAGGGTGCTTCGCTGGCTGGCAGCACAAGGCATGCAAGGAATGTCCCCCCACACCTGCCATCAGCATGTTGCAAGAGAAAGGGCCAGTCACTGGTTTCCTGAGCATATCTTTTTTTTTTTTTTTTTTTTTTTTTTTTTTTTTTTTTTTTTTGTCCAGAAGAAAAGGGTCTAAGAATACTGGTTGATAGATCACATAAAGTGTGTATGTCAAATGTTCTAGTTTATGTGTGGTGATATATATATATATATATATATATATATATATATATATATATATATATATATTCAGTTGCGAGTCTGGAATAGGTCCAGTATGTGGATAAAGAGTAAACTATTATAGATGAATAAGCACTAAATAAAACATAATATTTATTTATAAAAATGCATAAATGACAAATCACTGCAACAGTGCTGTATAGGAAAATAGATAAATATATATATATATGAGGAGACACACACTGAGAAAGCAAACAGTCTGCAGTTGGGTAACTAGTGCCTGCCTGTTTTCTCCCAAGACCAGATTTTGCCTTCAAATCTCCTATCCACAGTTATCTATTGTGAAGGGCTATTCCTAAGGCCAAAAAACAGCCTAAGGCAAGTGTGGAGGTCTTTTGTTCCAGCACTGCGACACTGGAGTTACTGCCTGCATGGGTGACTTTCTGTGACACTCAGCGTGTCATTATTAAGGTTTCAGTACCTGCAGTGACTACAGGTTAGTATATTTATTTTGCCAGGTGTGGCCTTTTAATGTCACTTCCATATTTTCGTAGTTTCAAAGAGCACATTGATGAGGGCTTGGAAGTCAGTGGTAAGATGATTGTGGCTTTGGTGCCCACAGGTCTAGAAATCCACTTCTCAAACAGAAATCTTTTAAAGAAGTGTAGTTTAGTTTCTTACTGGTATAGGTGAGATGGCATAGGTAAGTGGCAGAAGAAAAAATAAAAAGATGCCATCGAGCCACTGCTATCTATTCTTGAGCACAAAGTTATTTCTGTTAAGGAAAAGGTTGTCAATGTAGAGGCTAAGATGTCGTGACAGGTAAAATTATAAAAGAAAGGCCTTATAAAATCAGGCCTGCTCTGTTAAATTGCCCAAGTTAGCCTGTCACTTTAAGTAATTTGCAAGTTCCCATGTAAAAACAACCTTGGCTGAGAACTCATTAGCATAACAACCTAATCCTGGGTTGAAAAACAAATGCACCTGCAATAAATACCAAAGGAGTTGTCCCATGAGAATCAGTAAAGAAAATATGTAAACAATCCAAGAATACAGATTTGCTAGACAAGTAGAACACCTTTTACCAGCCAATAGAGTAATCGGCAAGAAAGCTATTAACCAATTAAAGTTGCACACGAGGCCTGTGAAAACTGTATAAAATAAGTTATGTGAATAAAGAATTGGCTTTCCCCGCATAAAAATAATGGAGTCTGGGCTAACTTATTATAGTATCTGGTGACCCGGCCCGATGCCGGGAGGCGACGGCCGAGGCTGCCGCGAAAAAGGACGCGGAGCCGAGCCGAGCCGGGACTCGAGAGACGGAATACACAAAGTCGGGAACGAGCAGCTCGCAGCGAGACGGAATTCAACCTGCGAATACATACAGTAGGGAAAGGCTCCGGCGGCAGCTCCAGCCGGGCGGGGACGGCCCCGAACACACCGAGACAAGGAGCGGCGGCGGGGCGGGACCCGGGCGGGCAGAAACAGAGAAACCAACAGAGAAACCAACAGAGAAACCAACAGAGAAACCAACAGAGAAACCAAGAGAGAAACCAACAGAGCTGCCGGGAAGGCGCCGCCCGGGGGGAGGGAGCGGGACCCGACACTGCCCCGCGGCCACCGGGCCGGGGCGGGGGAGACAGCGGAGGGGGCGCGCCGCGGAAAGCCGAGATGCGCCGCGCTGCCGGGTATGGAATTACGCGCCGCGTAGTTTGAGGACATCAAAATACGCACTGCGCGGTATGAAAGTACGTGCCACGTATTTTGATGTCTTCAAAATACGCACTGCGGGGTATGAAAGTACGTGCCACGTATTTTGAGGTCCTCAAAATACGCACTGCGTAGTATGAAATTACGTGCCACGTAATTTGATGCTCTCAAAATACGCACTGCGTAGTATGAAATTACGTGCCACGTAATTTGATGCTCTCAAAATACGCACTGCGTAGTATGAAATTACGTGCCACGTATTTTGAGGTCCTCAAAATACGCACTGCGTAGTATGAAATTACGTGCCACGTATTTTGATGCTCTCAAAATACGCACTGCGTAGTATGAAATTACGTGCCACGTATTTTGATGCTCTCAAAATACGCACTGCGTAGTATGAAATTACGTGCCACGTATTTTGAGGTCCTCGAAATACGCACTGCGTAGTATGAAATTACGTGCCACGTAATTTGATGCTCTCAAAATACGCACTGCGTAGTATGAAATTACGTGCCACGTATTTTGATGCTCTCAAAATACGCACTGCGTAGTATGAAATTACGTGCCACGTATTTTGATGCTCTCAAAATACGCACTGCGTAGTATGAAAATACGCGCCGCGCAGTATGAATTTACGCGCCGATGCGCGGAATCGGCATCTCCGCGCGGCGCGGCGGAAGATGTAGACAGGCGTCGCGGGGCGAGGCGCAGAGGGAGAGTTTAAACCCGCGGTACGATCCGGGCAATCTCCGCCGGCCGATTCCCGCTGCCTTTTGGAAAAGCCGGCCGGGAAGCGCCTCAGCCCGAGCCGCGGAGCCCGGAGCCGGAACCCGCGTGCGGCGCCCCCGCGAAATGGCTCCGGCGGGACGCGGCGCCCCGGGCGGCGATGGGGGCGGCCGCTCCCCGGGAAAAGCCGCGGCGGCTCCGCCGGGTGAGTTTTATCCTCCGGAGAGCCCCGAGCCCCGCTCACAGCTCCTCCCCGCCGCCGAGGGCTCCAATGCCGTTCCCCCATTCCCTGCCGGGCTCCGCGCGGCGTTTCCGACAGCCCCGGCGGCTCTGCCGGCCCGGCCCCGCACCGGCGGCCGCTCCCCGCGGAGCTCCGCCCGCCCCGGGCCCGGCGGTGGGAGCCGCAAGCGCTTTGTGCCTGTTTAACCTTTTCTCTGCGCGTTCTCGCTGTTTTCCCTTTGCTATACGCAGCCTTTAGGGGGTTTTTGTGTTGCTTTTCTCCCGCGGGAGTTGGGGGCAGGCGGGGACGCGGCAGCCCCGGGAGGGTCCGCACGGCTCCACCGCTGCCCGGGCAGGGCAGAGTTCGGGATCTCATCCCTGCGGATGTGAGCACAGCACGGCGGCGTTTGGTGTCTCCTTTCCCCGGCAGCGGCTGCGAGGTGGCAGCGGCCGGAGGTTTCTTTCTCTTTCCTTCTCTCCTTTTTCCCTGCGGGCAGCGCAGCCCCTCTGCCCCAGCGCGGAGTGGGTTCTGACTGCCTCTGTTTAATAAAGCTTTACAAGGCATTGTGTTTGAATGCCTTGGAAATGTGTTGATATAGGGGTTTTAAGTTAATTTTGTTTTCTGACTGAACTCTAATTTTTTTCCAGCTTTGCAGTTTCTGGAGAGATAGAAAGCAGTAAATGCAGTGCGTTATTACCTATCAAAGATGTCAACATAGTCTGATTTCGTTAACAAGAATGTTAACAAGTCTGCGTGATGAAATGATACAAAATACAATCGCGAGAAGCTACTCAGCTTCTTCAGACTGTTCAGCAGTCTGCCAAATCACCAAAAATAAAAAAGATGCCATCTAGCCACTGCTATCCCTTCTTGAGCAAAAAGTTATTTCTATTAAAGAAAAGGTTGTCAATGTAGAGGCTAAGATGTCGTGACAGGTAAAAGAATTATAAAAGAAAGGCCTCATAAAATCAGGCCTGCTCTGTTAAATTGCCAAAGTTAGCCTGTCACTTTAAGTAATTTGCAAGTTCCCATGTAAAAACAACCTTGGCTGAGAACTCATTAGCATAACAACCTATTCCTGGGTTGAAAAACAAATGCACCTGCAATAAATACCAAAGGAGTTGTCCCATGAGAATCAGTAAAGAAAATATGTAAACAATCCAAGAATACAGATTTGCTAGACAAGTAGAACACCTTTTACCAACCAATAGAGTAATTGGCAAGAAAGCTATTAACCAATTAAAGTTGCACACGAGGCCTGTGAAAACTGTATAAAATGATTAGTGAGAATAAAGAATTGGCTTTTCCTGCATGAAAATAATGTAATCTTGGCTGAAAATAATGGACTCTTGGTTAACTTATTACAATACTAAGAAACTAATTTGTATTCTTTTTTTAGAACCAGGGCATTATTAAACCTGTAAATACTGTAATTAGAAAACCTGAGGAACAAACTGTGTTATGTTGTATTTGTTCAAATTGTACATTGTTATTTTAACATGCCCCCCCCCCCCCCCCCCGGGAATAAAATTGTTTCCATCTCCCCATGACAGAGACTGCTATTTCCTTTTCATGTGCTTGAAAAGCAACATCTTGTTTAATTTCCTTGGCTAGATTATTTTGACTGTGCCTCATTTTATTTATTTTATTTTTATAAGATTTTTTTCCTCTGAGCAAACAAATAAACAGCAATATGTTGCATATGTTTCCATGGGCATAAAAAAGCATCACTCCTTTCACAAGTCAGTGAGGAGAAAAATAGTAATTAAAATAGTGTTATCATTAATAGAGCAGTTGCTCATTTTTTGTGGCTGATTATGTAAATCTGTAGGAACTCAGCATTAGCATAATATTTTTTAGACCCCCCCTTCATTCTGCCACATCTTAATGAATATTTTTGACAACTATTTTCAATAGCACAAGAGGAACAGGAGTCATCTCTGCACAGACTGAAGCTAGAATTCCCAGCCCCATGCATCAGGTGAAAAAGTTTCAGCCTAAATACCCAGCATCAGCTGAAAATGGCATTGCTCAATGCTGAGACATGGGGGATGTACCTCTACATCTAGTGAGGTATTTCTATGAATTTGTAGTTAAAGCTGGAGCACTGTTCTCATTCTGCAGTGCTGTGCAGATCAGTGTTTCCTAAAGTCTAATTGCCTTGCTGGTTATTTTCAGAGAAGTGTGTAAATAATAGCGATTTTCCCTTGAGCTGCACAGCCCCTGCAGCCTTCCTGCTTTGCCCCAGACTGTCTGTGCTCAGTGGTATTGCAGTTATTCTCCAGCAGCATTTCTACAGACCCCTCCACCTGGCCACATTGAGGTGACAAAGCCCTGTGCTTGCTGCACATTACCCCTGGCATGCCACTGAATCCCACAGTTCTTACGTGCAGAAACATTTCTTTTGAGGACTTTTTTTTTTTTCTTTTTTTCAAAAATAAACTAAATAAAAGACTCCACTTCCAAGCTTTCAGGAATGAAACAATTGAACACAAGGTAGTGGTGTATTTTTTTTTCCAGTTGCTTATAAATATAATTTATTACCTGTTTAAAAATTCTTTCTTACACTTTGTACATGTCAGGCTGACAGAATAAATGCAGGCATTTACAAACAGAGGGAAGGAGAAAAAGGGAGGGGGGTAAGAGGCACACTCAGAACTAGTAAACCACACCTCCACTGTACAGCAATACAAATAATGCAATGGCTAGCACTTCTCCTGTAGTAAGTCAGTCTTTAGAAAAGGAATTGCATAGAAGATACAACAATAGGGAAATCAAAACCATAAGAGTTCTCCAGATCTGAAGAGCAAAGAAAACAAATCCCACAAACCCCGGCAGAGCTGTGACATGGGAAGAGAAGGAGAAATGTGATACACCTGGGTCACACAGATATTTCTTTTCCTACAGGCTCTCCTTTGCTTTGGAAAGGTACTGAAGATATCCTCTTTTTTTTTTTCTTTTTTTCCTCTTCAACAATAACAGAACACATTAGCAAAAGGAGTCCACCACACAGATGTGTGAAAACAGTAATGCCACAACTTCTCTGTCTCAGCTGTGTCACACACCCTGGGTTATTGGCTCTCGGCTCAGGTGTTTTTGCAAGGTACCTTGAAAAATCTGCAGGGAGAAGAGTGTTTTGCCTCTCCTTCCTAATTTTGTTTACTTTCCAGACCAATTTTGCTTTTTATTTGTATTGTGCTAGCTCCCAGATTTACTGGCAAGCAGTAGCCAGAGCCAGCTGGCATCAGCCAAAGAAGCTCTGGGGCCCCTGCAAGCTCTTCTCATCTCAGGGCTCTTATCCTGTCACTGCTGTGGGAGGACCCTCCTGATTTCATCCCATTTCATCACAGGCATCCCGAAACCATGACATGGGATGCTTTGGGAGCAGAGGGCAGGCCCAGGGTGCAGCACACGTAGCAATTAATTTCTGTCAGCAGTTGAGGAGACTGAGCCACTCATAAATACATTTAACCAGCACCACAGAAAACGTGAAATACCTATTTGGGATAGAGGTTTGTGGGAATTTCTGGATTTTCGTTTCTTTTTTTTTTTGTACAGACAGTTTATCAAAGGACTTTCAGATAAGGGATTTTCAGGTTTCAGGGAGCAGGGATCAAGTTTAAAGGACAAATAAGTAACTAAACTAAATGCTCCTATTCAAGCAAGGAGCCTGACCTACCAAACTTGAGGCTTCATTTCTGTGGCTTTAGTTTAAGTTCAATTCCAGTTACTTGCCAGTTTTTACTCTGTTGGCTTTTGACATACTGCCTATTTGACCTTGCAGTGATGATACAGCGCTGAATTTTTACATTTACCTTCCCATGCAAAAACTGGTACACTAAGAGGATGCCCATCCCTAACATGAGAGTTAAAACCCTCTAGCAGGTAGTATCCTTTGTTTTCTCCTCTTCATCTGTTTGTACACACACACACACACACATACTTACTTTGCCTTTCTGTCCCACTTCAAAGGATGTCTGAGATAAGGACTTCAGCATTTAAAAGTCTGCAGTGCAGTTCATTTTATGGACTCAAGGTTTCACACATAAGCTAGGAATGGATTGCAGTGGTGACCCCAAAGCCAGTAACTCATTGGAGTCCTTGTGGGAGATGGGCCAATTGGTTTCCATTCACAAAGCACTCGTGTCTTAGCACCACCCGATCTGACCAAGCCAGCCTGCGAACAGTGAGTTACTTCATGGCCAGGTGAGAGTCAGAGTAATACCTGAAAAGACTTCTGAACACTCAGTAAGATTGTTTACAAAGTGCCCTGGAAACAAGATTTAAAAAAAAAACCAAACCCAAGCCAACCTCAACAAAATCATTGTGTTTAAAATTAACCTCAGAGCTGTGGTAACTACTTGGTAGAGCATACAAGGGTCTAAGAGCCCACCCACCCCTCCCTTCCCCACGCCCCCTGCCCCCAAAAGAAGAAGAAAAGGAGAACCGAAAAGAAACGATTGTAGGTAGCAATACAAGACATTAGGACACTGTCCACAATGACAGGCTTACAGCATGTAAATACATTTATCCTATATGTAGGCAACCAAAATAGCAGGAAACCCAAGGGACCACCGTGTTTTGCTCTCTGGGTACTGCAGACTCCAACATACCTCATGAGCGTCTGCATTTCTGCCAGCGAGACAGAAAAAAAAGTCTTGGTCTCCCAATAAAGCAAACCTTCACTACTGGAAAATTTTCAAGATCCACTGAACCAGCACGTAGGTCTTGCGCTGTTTAGTGAGACAAAGTGGATCAGTTGTGATCATAAATTTTGAAAAAAAAAAAAAAACCAAAACAAAACAAAAAACCCAACCAAACTCCAAACTTACCCTATACATTGACAGTCACCTTTACAAGAACACAACACAAGAAGAACCGAAGAAAAAAAATCAGGTGAAGAGGACTGCCTCTGATAAATGTTTCTTACTCGGAAATTAAAGGTTTTCCTTGAAGTCAGTAGATATTTTATATATATTTATATAATATATATACTATTTATAGCGCTAGCGATCAACATGTAATGAAGAGATGGTGTGAAGAGCAGCAAAACTGCTCCAGTACAGAGCAAAAGGTGAACAACTAAAAGGAAAAGTGTTTTAAAATCAGTAATAACTGGAGGATAAGAAGCCTGCAGCCTTTTTTGTTTTGTTTTTTTTGTTTGTTTTCTCTTAAAGCAGATGTGCTTACCTGACATAAAATCTTACAACTTCTTAGAGTCAGCTCTGCCTGCCAGACGTCATTGTTAGTGTCACCCCACAGGAAGCCTTTCCCACGTTGTCCTGGCGGCAGCGACATGGTGGAGCCGAGGCTCAGCCCCACGAGATGGCACTGTGTCCATGCAATCCAGGCAGAGCCACTGCTGCTGCGGTTCCTCCCACCAAAAATAATATCCTGAGCCGATGTGGCTGCCCTTGCTTCCCGCCCACTCTCCTTGGGGCAGCAGGATGGGGATGCTGCTGCTGTGAATGCCACCAGCCAGAGCCCTCTCCCACAGTGCACACCCTGCCACTGCCACCCCTCCCCCAGAAAAAACAGAAAAAAATGAGCAAAATTAATGCAGGGAAGTGTGAGGTGAGGTGGGAGCTGCTGTTAGTAGCAGTGGCAAAGGATGGGTGCAGAGCTGCTGGGATGAGCTGTGGCTCTGTGGAGGAACCTTCCCCTGCTTCTCCTTGCCCTGTCAGGGGCTGTGCTGGGAGCCTGAAGAGGCCTATGGAGCCGGTGCTGGAGAAACCGTCCAGCCCGTGATTGGGACTGCGGGTGGTTTCTGAGCTGTCAGGGTGAAAGAACAGCAGCTTCATCACCCAGTGACAGTCATGCTGCTGCCCAAGTCACGTTCAGTGATTAAGGGTTATGTTCTTGACCTTCAGCCACCTCTGTGGATGCTCCTCTTAATCAGGGTGCATTTTTCCTCGCAAAAAATCCTCTTTTCTGTGATGCTGTGAAAAGGAAATGCCCCAGAACACTGTGGGAAAGTTGTTCATCTGCAAGGTGCTTCTCTTGCAGAAGGCATCACAACACAGGTCAGAGGGCTGGTCAAAGGAGCATCAAATCACAGCACTACAGGTAAATATGAGAGACTTTGTGGCCCTGACCCTGGTGAGTAGGGTGCACATGCTGCCCACCTAGAAAAAGCTGAGAGCTGAGGAGCACTAGCAAGCCTGGGGATCAACCAACACAGACTGAACTGAAAAGGCCAAAGGGTCAAAGGACAGTTCAACTCCTGCACCTGCCTTGGAAGAGGAGTCAAGGAAAGACATGGGAAAGGTGAAGAAGCACAAATTAAACACAACTGGTTACACCTAAAGATGGCATGGGAGGGAGAAAAGATGAGACCTACCTTTAAGAGCCATTTTAGGCCTCTTAGGTAAGTAAAAGGTGTGGAGAAAGGGCAGAGCTGGAAGCCCCAGTCCAACCCTCCGGAAGTTGGAAGCAAAATTTCCATTAGCATTGCAGTGGGCTGCACCAGATGCCCAAGGTGGAAAAGAAGATGGTTGTTCATTGAGAGGATGCCCATGGCATCTCCACATTAAGAGAAGGTGGGGCTTACACAAGCAAAATGCACACAGATATTGAAAGTTACAATGCATGTCCTCTGGTCTCCAGTTTTGACTGAAATGCTGTTTTGCAAACTGCCTGGTTACCTCTTACAAGGAAGCAAACTTTTTGTGCTCCCTGCCTGGCAGTCAATCAAAACCTAACTCACTAGTCAGGGAGCTGAGAAATTACAAGCAAAAAGTGACAAGGCTATGGAAATGTCAAACGGAAAGAGAGGTCAGATGAAATTTTCTTTTCATTTTGACCAACGACATTTTCAGTTACCTTCAAAGGTGCAATCTCGAAAGCCTTGGGGAAAGCAAAACCAAAAGCACAAAAGAGAACAAGCTAACTCCAGTCTTGGGAAGCATATGGAACGGTAATGCATACGTGGGCAGGGGCATGCATGTGTGCACAACAGCAATAGCCGGGAAACCTGGAGTGGATGGGTTAGGGCAGAAAGCCTTTCTGTGCCAGACATAAATGACAGCTCAGTCAGGAAGTAAAACTACTGCAATCCTATGTGCTGTCATGTACCAAAGTCAGAATTTTCACTGAACAGAACAAAACAAGTTTGCAGTGACAAACATTTTTGGTTTGCTCCTTTTGCAAAGTTCCCACATCACCTGTTTTGTGAGGGCTGTACAGGGCCAAGTGCTCCCTGGCCAGCCATCAAGGACTGCACCGCCCTGCCCAGGCAGCGATGGTGGCAGGAGCAGCAAAGGCAGCAAACTGCAGCCCACGGGATTTCAACTTCCCCACTCCACTGCCCTGCACTGGCCCATGGAACACAGGCTTCCCTGGCTGCAGCAATGCCTGGGAATATCTGTGGAGATCCACCAAGTGCATCTCACACAGAAGTGAGCCAACAGAGGGCTGGGCTGTCAGCAGCCCTGGTGCCGTAAGCATTTCTGGAGGTGGTGGGTTTCAGGGAGACGTGCAGCTCTGTGGAGAGCTAACAAGAGCTGCTGGCCCTTAGAATGCTTCAAAACAAAGCAAAAACTATGGAGGCCCACCTTGGATGCACAAACCAGATGGTGGATGTCAGTGCCTCCACATGCTTGCACTTGTGGTCAGGAACCAGTGTTCTGTGTGGACTGGGAAGCCATATCCGGTTCACAGCCACCTCAGGAGAGGACTGCTTTCTGGAGCAACCTGGAGGCACCAGGGTGGTGCAAAACATGCCAGGGCCAGACATTTGGTGGGTGAAGATCAGCCGAGTGTCACCAGTTCATGCTACCTTGGCACTGGGCATGGAGAACAGCAATGCTAACACGAGGTGAGCAGCCTCTGTGGGCTGGCAGAGGACTTTCGAGGAGGAGTACAATGGCAAAGGGAAGGACAGACAGCATAGAGAGGGACATGTCTTAAAAGACCTTCAGGGAGGGGACAACAAGTTCCATAAAACCAGAAATTATTCATTCTGCTGCTGACAATATTAGAAATAAAGTAATAATGGTAATAATAATAGTCATTATAATTCTTGTACTAGATACTAATCAGTAAATAACTATCATAGCAACATCGCCTTTTTTTTTTTTTTCTGGGTTTTCTCCCCCTCCCCTCCAACCACTCTGAATTGCATATCTGGCCCCTCGTATAGCAAAGGGGTGAAAAGGGTGTGAATTGAAAATTAACTCAGATCCTTCATTCCCCACTGTCTTAAGAGCTATTCTCCACACAGGCTCAGTGGGACTGTCTTGGGGAAGAAAGGGAACATTTTGTGTGTTCCTGCTTATCAGCCAGAGTACCTGCTTTCCAGATGCACACCCTGATATTCTTGGTTTGGTTTTTTTTTTTTTTTTTACAAGTAGGTCTAGGAAACAGAACAATGACAGGAGGATCATTGTGAGACAACCAATATGCAGAATTGTAGCCAAAATCTGAATTCACCAGAAACCAATAAGCTGAAATAGCCACAACCAACTGTCCATAGCCTTGTCTACAATGGCTTTAAACAAAAAATATAAAGAGCCATGGACAGTTTCCTTACCCCTGTCCAGAATTTGATGTAAACAACATCCATAGAAACTGGGATTGTTAAGAAAGTTTATCCATATATCTGGATAGCAATAAAAAGCGTTTCCTAGGAAACTGTAAAAACCTGTACCAAGCAGTGTACAGCCAAGCCGAGAGGAACATTAGGTTGATTTATATTTTCAAGGTACAACTTTGCATGATCTCTTTCTGATCCTGTGATAATGTACAAGGAGAGCACGTGTGAAGGTCAGGGCTGGTTTTTTTGTTTGTTTGCTTGCTTTCTTCTCCGCAACGTCTCTTGTGTAACTCATTGGTCTGGGTTTTCATTTCAATTCTCGTTTGCAATAACAGGGCATTACTCCTCCCTGCATCTGTCCTTCCTGGTCATGCCAAGGCTGCATCAGTAATTTCCTTCTGCTGCCAAAGAAACAACCGTTTCGTGTCTTCCCATTTCTTCAAGAACTGCTGCCAGCATGCTCAGGTTGCCATCAGGGAAATTCTGGGCTTCCCAGAGATCCAGGATCACCCCAGTGGGACTTGATTTTGTAGCAAAATAATTTAAGTACCTGCAATGAGCCAAAAGGTAACTCTTTTTTTTTTTTTTTTTTTTGAGCTGCATGGAAACCACCTGAATTCATAGAATTTCAACCCATCCCTGTTGTTAGTGCTGTCAAGGCGCTCAACGCCTGTGCAGTCAGCCTGACCAGTCTGTACATGTGCTTTCAGTGGGACTTTTCACCAGGATGTTTTTTGCACATATCCCCCTCCCTCGGAGCTCCCCTGCCTGACCATGTATGGGCAGCCCTGCTCACCTGTCCAGTTTCAGCTTGTGGGCCAGCATGCGCCAGTCGTGGCCTCTGGTCTGGGGAGCGTCCAGGCTGCTGCACAGCTTCTGCCTTATTGGGGGGGGGATGCTGAAAGCACTGGGCCCCACAATGGTGGTGATGGTGCCTGCTGAGTCCATGGGAGGATAATCAATGCCAGTAGGTTCCTGAGATTGGAAAGACAGAAAAAAAAAAAAAGCCTGAACAACCCATCAGTTTTGTTACTGAGTGAAGAGACAATCGTAGAACTACATCCTCTGAGACTCAGGACTTTTACTTGCAGCCCTCTGCTAATCTAGTAAACACTAACATAAAGATGTTAGTCCACTGGAAAACAGAAATATTTATAATCAGCTTTGGGTAGACAAAAGGGGGTTTTTCCTTCTCTTTTTTGGAGGGTGAATATTACTCTAGCTGGACAAAATGGCCAGCTTAATTAATCACTTACTGGAAATAATGAAGGATCAGTCACTTAGAAACATTTCAGAGCAAGTTACTACTACCAGAGCAGAACTGGGATTTCCTGACATAGCTGACAAAATCCCCTTCCCAGCATCTTCCCAAGCCCTCAGTGTCCCATTGAGCCAGCACCAGGCTCACACTACTGACATCCCAAGCTCCCTGAAGCCTCTGATGCTGTGCAGTCCACAGACAAGGGAGTCAGTACACTCCCCAGGCACAAGCTGGGCCCCCATCGTCATGTGTGTTTGACTCTGGAAATAGATGTGCTCAGGGCAGGGGGTGGGGTAGGTGGGTGCAGGGATCACCCCCTCTCCCCAGGACATGTGCTGTGCTCCAAGGCAGTGTGGCAGCAAGTGTTTCAGGGGAAAATTCATCTCCAAAGCCAGCTTGTCCCCTCCAGGTGTGGTGTTGATGCTCTTTGATGTCTCCCCAGCTGGAGGGTTCCCCATGACACCACTGTTAAACCAGTGGGAATAACAGCAGTTGGCTCTTCTGGGCAAGGATTTTGCCTTCTCCTTGGCCTGGATGGATTTAGTGCCCACAGGCTTGGTAGCTGGTCGGGCAATGATAGCTGGTCAATTTAGATGGTTGGCCTTGTTTATGAATAGAGAGGACCTGCAGGGACCACGATGGAAAAAGCAGCAAACATGGCTGGTTCTGCCCTAATGGTGCTCAGTCTATTTCACAATCTGGTATTCTTTTCTAGTAGAAATGAGGGAACTGCTTCTCCTCCCCCTCTGCCAGATCACAACCCCAGGCAGCCAGAAACACTTGTGCTAAAGACTTGTCATTAAATGTCAATTTGTTTTCTCCTCTGTGAACTGTCTTGTTGCTTTGTGTCAAACTGGCTGTTGGGAAGGAACTGTAATACCTGAAACAGTCTTAAAGCCAGGTAGCTCCTGGCTGAAGCTAAAGCTGTAATCACAAACCCCTGAAGGATTTTGCTGGAGATGCTCACAGTCCTGTGCAATCTCTGGTTTGCCCCCCAATAATGTATCCAGAGATGGAAAGGGGAGAGCAAGTGTCCATGAGCAATGTACAGAATTAAAGCTTCTGGTTCCACTCTTTTATCTACAGCAATTAATTCTCTTTCACTGTATAAATATGTTTTGGTGGGGTTTTTTTTTGTTTTTTTTTTTTTTTTTTTTTTTTTTTTTGTTTTTTTTTTTTTTTTTTTGTTTTTTTTTTTTTGTTTTTTTTTTTTTTTTGTTTTTTGTTTTTGTTAAGACATGGCATTTTAGGCAATCAGTGAAATTTCTAACCAGGGAAGGTGTACACTACCCTGTAACATCCTCAATTAACATGTTGAATGTGGCATCTGTACTTGGGTGCCAAGGCTCTGGATCACAGACTGCCTGTCCCAGCCCCAACGCCCAACAACCTGGCAGCAGGCACTGCCCAGGAGCCAGGAAAATGACGTGACTGACGCTGGTGCTTCCTTCAGGCTCACCCACACTGGGAGGCTGGAAGTGGCAGTAGGGTGGTGGCAGTGGCATTGCAGACAGGTAACCTTTTCTTTATATTCTGGGCCAAAGGACACAAGTGCTGCCCTGGCTCTCAAGGTGGCCTGCAGCCCCAGGGGCTTCGGCATTGCTGCAGAAGGAGCCCAGGTATCTGTAGCATTGCCCTGTGGCTCTTTTGTGTGAGTATCAACAGCACAAGATAAAAACAGGGCTTCAGAAATGAATCATAGGAGACCTTTATCACTATTTTCCTCCTGCTTTGCAAATGTGTGTGTTTTGGCACTCACTGAATTTGTATTTTTGAAGTCCCAGTGGTAGACACTGTATAAAGCCACTATAAGACAGTTTAATCTGCAGAAGTTTTACATCCTTTGCAGGGGACTAAAAAGAAAGCCCATCAAGGGAGGATGCAGAAAATTTTGTTACTAAATTTTTATCACAGGGTGACAGTGGCAGAGAGACAGATTCAGCAATAAAGAAAGATGCCAGCGCAGTCCTGCAATGCCTAACGACTAGCTGGATACCACTAGCCTAACCTCAGAAGAAAATGTCAGGAACCAGAGCTATGGTTTCCTGATGCCTGGTCTGATGCCTTTATCATGCTTCTAGAGACATACATTGGTTTCCAAATTGCAGTTATTACCCTTTCAGGTGGTTACCTTTTCATCAAATCTCACTCTGAGTTATAAGATTTTTTTTCCCTAGTTGATCCTATATTCCAGCTCTTAGCAGCCCAAGGTCCTCCTGTTTCTTGCTGGAGTTTGGGAATATCACAAGGTGTCAACAAAAAGGGGCAATTTTGCATGAGGCAGCCTTGATCGCAGTGGTATTATTCACTCCTTCTATTCATCCATGATGGACAGGATCACAGCACAAGACAAGAATATTATCCTGTTCCCTCTGAATCTATTACCAGGCCCTATTACATACAAGCAGCTGAAGATGATTATAGTGTATACTTGCATTTCATTAAAGTTACTTTCAGTTCTTTCTCTTCTCTGTGAGGTTAAATTAGTGATTACCTCAATGCAGCACTTATTACAATAATTGTTTATGATGCTTGTTTTACCATCTGTCCTTAATGCTGTGTAGTCCCCAGATGAATCTGTAACTTTACACCCACTAACCAAGCAGATGTTATGGGTAATGGTGTTCACTGTCAGAGCCCTACAGCACAAGTAACTTTTGTCTCTGCTCTTGCAGCCCTTCCCCAAGCCAGCCAGCTGTAATTGCTGCCTGAGAGTCTACTCCTCATAGCTGCCAAGGGTACCAGGGGTAAAACCCACCAGCACATTCACTAAAGTTAAGGCCACTTCACACCTGAATTTGTTGCTCCATCTCAGCCCCAAGCTTGACTGCCCCATGGAGCAAAAATTCTCCAGGTGCCAAACAGCATTGGCAAAGATGTCCCAAACTTATGATAGTATTTCTTCTGGAAAATTTCAGCCATGAAAAGAAAAATTGCCAAAGACAAAAGTCAGGATTTGTTGTAGTAGCAAAATATGAGGAGAAAAGTTTACTGCAACCAGACCATCTGATATTTCCTATTGCACAGCAGCTACTACATGGGACCAGAGGTGAGTGGCTCATGGAACACACAGCACTGACATTTTCCTGTTCTCTTTTCTGTCTCTCCAGGGAACTGTCAGGCATGATGGGTCTCATGGACTGCAAAGGAAACAGGACCATAAGAGCTTCATGAGATGTTTCAGGGAGTGGCAGGCAAAGAGCTCCTCCGCATAGACACACAAAGGCAGCACTAGTAGAGAGATCAAAGCTGCTCTCCTCCCACCCTTGGAGGAACGCTTCCTTCCAGATCAGACAAATTAAGCAAAAATGCAACAGGAGAGACAAAGCAATGACTTAATCTATTCTTTATGTCCATACCAGCAGTCAGGAGCAAAATGGGAAGCACTAAAGAGATAGCAATGGGAAAGGGTTTACCTTCTTAGCCATCCCATGTTCCTGCAGTTGGGTAGAAAACTACACAAACATCATTTACCTCTGAGACAGAGCAGTTGAGCTGGAAGATCTGTCCTTCTCCTTCAACCTGCCGCACACACAGTTTGCACACCAGCTCCTGGGTATTCAGACTGAACCTTTCCAGTGTGAAGGTGCAGTGTAGGTTCCTCTGACATCCACTCCAGATGTGGTAAAAGGGAATTTCCTGCAGGAGGAAAGCAAAACAAGTAGAGTCAGGGAGGGATGTGGGACCAAGGCATGGAATACTGTGGTGACCAGAGACTGCAGGGTCCGTGCTAATGTGACTGCAAATGGTCCAGGGAAGAAAAAAAAGAGTCCATAGAATGACAGCCTGACTCCTAGTGTTTTTTAAACACACCTGTGTGTGACAGTATTTCTTTAAGTCTCACTGCTAGCATCCAATGGGAATGTTTTGTTATGCTCACCTGGTATTTAGCCAGCAGCTTGCTTTTCCAGAGAGAATGGGCAATGTCATGAATGGACAGACGGAGGTTGTGGGTACTTCCCTTGAAATGCAAAGCTTTAGGCTCTTCCAAAAGCTGCCCACCCATCTGCTGCTCAAGCTGGAGAACCTCCTGCAGTATTGGGACAAAAAGAAGAAAGTGGTCAGGTTTCACAAAGACAGGTCTTCTGAGACCTCAAGATTGTGTGCTGTAGATGCTGTAACTTGTGTAATACAGGTTAAAAAAATACAGGTTAAAAAAAGGCACTGCACAGATTTGGACCTGCATTAGTTGATTGGATTATAACCCTCTCACTTCCTCCATCCAGCAGCAGCCAAGCAGGGATGCAGGCACCTCTCCTTTGGGAGACACAGTGTTCTCTCACATGTCCTATAAGCAGAAGCTCAGTTCTATGCTATTAAATGGAATGTGAAGACTTTGCATGCAGTCACTGGTTGAGTTCAGAAATAGATCAATCTCCGCTGCTCATCAAACTGGATATCCAAGTTTTACTGTCTTGTTTTTGGAAACTCTTATTTGTGTAGGCCCTGCTGACATGGGCCCTATGCATACCACTGGTCTGTCAGCTCATGGCCTCCTGATGAAGTGCCCCATGACAGAGATAACAGATACCTACCCTGACACTGTCCAGCAGGATGGCATAGAAACAGTGCAAGACACTGTAATGGAGCATTTTGGTTCATATGAATACACAGCTTCAGGGCAACTGAAATATTGGTCATGTGATTAAAAGCTAGCAAGCCTAGAGTCTGGTCATTTTATGAAGCTAAATGCAAGCTTGTAATTAATAAGCTTACAGTGGAATGCTGCCTACAAACAGCCTAATTGTGGACCACATGGAAGAAGCAAGTATAAAGGTACCTCCATGAGCCCCATTAGAAACCAACAGAACCAATCACGGTCACATTTAATTAAAAGAGTCAACCAGCCAACCAGTCTCATGTGGCCAAAGACAATCACATGCAGTGGAGATGCTCAAGGAATACAGGGACACACAAAACTGGGATTCTGTCCCAGGCCAAATAAAGGAGCCCCCATTTTAGCTAAGCTGCCCCTGCCCACATTAAGGGAGGTAGTGAGCATATAAGAAAAGCATCTGGCAGATCCTGAAGCTAAAACGATGTTCTTTTGTTGGCCATTAGAGGAAAAGAAACAAAATCAGGAAACCTTTCAGATTAAGGTTATGTCAATGAATCAGTTCCAGCTTCTTTCAAGTGCCACCTAATTACTTCATCAAGATGTCTAAAGAGCAATCGATAGTAATTATCTGATTACTATAGATCTTCATTATGTTCCAATTACCTCCCTGGAAGGTCCAGAAGATGACTTGTGGAACCATGTGAGCTAATTGCAGATGCCACCTCTCAGGCATGCAGGGCAGGGGTACTGAGAAACTAGTCCTGCCCATGCTGTACCAGCTCTGGGAGCTGCACTGCTGTGGGGGGAAACTGCAGCATGATGCTGCATCATCCCACCCACCACATCTGTGTGTCTAGTTTCAACATCCCACTTCTGGTAGCCACCCTGGGCAACTGTAGCCCTTCCACATGCTCTAACTGGAGGATGCCAAGCAGCCTGTGTGTCTCCCATGCCATTTAGCTAATTAATTCAGAATTAATTTGGAGCCATGTCTTGCACAGCCTTTCAAACACGCGGGCTGACTCCTGCCATACAGCATTTTTTTAGAGCAGTGCTTATCCCACTGGCTGGCACCTCTGTGTCCTCCTGAGCCAAAGCCTGAGCTTCATATTGCTTGCCCCATGCTGAGGTGGCTGTGGTCACCTTGTCCACTGTCTCACCACCCTACAAGGCAGGAGTTATTTCCCAGGAGAGGGAACTGTGTAAGGCATCACTCCATCGCCCGTGACACCAGAACAGCCACAGCCTGGGCCTCCTCATTAAAGGGGCACAAGCAAACAACGGTGTTCAGTCCAAGCTGTGCCTTTCTTCAATAAAAAGAAAAATACACATTAAATAACAGAGAGATCACAGGCCTATTGTGCCCATTTTTTGGTAGCTTTTTTTGAAGACAGCTACTGTGCAGCACAAGACAGTTTGGGGAATGTCACCCTGCTACAGCCTGAAGTCCTTCACATGCCCCCAGTGAGGGAGGCAGCTGTTTCCATGAATCTGGCTGCTCAGCCCCTGCTACGCTGCCACACACAGGTCAGATACCTCAATCTCAAAGCCACACATCAATAAAAAGAGCAAAGCAGATTGATTTCTTTATAGCTATCATATTATTACCTTTTTTATTTTTCTTTCTTTTCTTTTTTCTTTTTTTAACCTTGGGCATCCCCTTCAAAATGCAAAAATTAGCCTTAAAAAAAGCGGCCAGCACTCATGGTCACAACTCCCCTCATCCTTGCCCAAAAAGCATTTTTGTGAGCATCCCATGCAGGTGGCTCAGGACCCTGTGGGACAGAGGATGCTGCATGCGTGATCAGCGCTGAGCCCATGCTGCTCCACGGCCGCCAGGAACCTCACTAAGCTGCTCCCACAATAACTGAGCCCTTATTGATGGCAAATCATTACACTTCCCTACTGTACTGCGGGTGCTGGCAGCTCAGCTGTGAATGCTTACTCTGCATGATGAGAGGGAAAAGTCTGCTGGATAAACACTGCACTGTGCTTTATACTGCAACTACTTGTCTTCCTTTGGTGGCTGTTAAAACATATTCAGCATATGGCACGCTCATTCCTAGTTGTAAATAAGAACAGAATGCATTTGGTTGTCTATTAAAAAATACACACAATCCCCTACAAAGTCTCTTCCAAAGCTCAGGGAATGCAAATATGGGAATATTGCTATTCCCTACCCTTGCTGTGCTTTGCCCAGAGCAGCCAGCCTCAAGACAAGGAGATGTTGCAGCTGGTGCTTCACCTGCTGCTTACAACTTTTCTTTCCGAAATACTTCTAACCTCAGAATCTGCTGGCCCAGCCCTGTCTGCATGCCTTGTCCCCACATCCAGTGGTAATTGCCCTGTGAATGCCTTCCCTTTGGCAATACAGCAGTGCCAAAGATGTCCTCCCAGCACGGCAGGGGCTGCTGCAGTACCAGCTGCTGTGAAAACACATGCCAAATACCCCAGTCTTTTTTGCTTCCATCTAAATAGTCATAGATTGAGCCTGCACAACACTGTCACACAGGGATGTTTAGCACACACTGGTTTGTATGTACTAGGTTTTACACGCCTCCTTATACACACTGGTCCGTAGCCAGCCCTTCCATCTACACCTATTTTACTCATCTACAGCTGGTCTACTAGGCTTCTTTTTCCTGAATCTTCTCCTTCCCCAGACCTTGCACTTCCAAAGAAGTGCAACTCATGCATTCATAAGAGTGTAAGAGTCTGTGGCCAGCAAGTAGATGTGCTTGTCCTCCTGCAAACCACCAGCTAGGCTGGGTCTTGAACCCCATGGGTGTCCCCCCAGTCTTAGGGTAGACATACCAAAAAGAAAGAAAATTAAAATGTATGAATTTGAGGTAAAAAATCAGTAGGCACTGAGTGGAATGGTGGCCTCCTGACTTTGCTCACCTTTCCTCACTAAATTACAGTCTCACTTTGGCGTCTAACTGCAGCAGGATCCCAAGGACTGACCTGTTGCCCTCCCAAATTTTGCCTGCAGCTTCTCAGGTGAAGGATGGTTCCCCATGTGTGCCTTTCCTGATCCCTTCTGCTGTTGCACTGAATTGGATTAACTTTACCACACAACTCTCCCTACAGTCTATTAGAAACAGACCAACAGCTCCTGAGTAATTCCTAATTAGATTCCTCAGCTCTGACTGCATTAGCTGGCTGGCCAAGGCCCTCCAACTCAGTTATTATTACCTCAGGCCTCGTCAAACCCATGGAAAATTGTATTATGCAGCACAGGCATAAAACCATCAGGACCTTTGAAGCTTGATTGCTATGAAAGATCCTTTTCACTGGTTTTCTGTTTTCTGGGGGTTTCTTTTTGTTGTTGTTGCTGGGTTTTTTTTGTTTTTGTTTGTTTGCTTGGTTTTTAATAGGAAAAACAAAAGGGAAATCAGACCAGGGAAACTAATCGTTTCTAAAAGGCTGTAACACCATTGCAGTGACAGAGACCAAGCTCCCAGAGGATGAAACCATGCTGAAGTCACCATGTGCCTGCTTCAGCCCTTACACTGTGTTGCCTTTCTTACATCTACAAGAACACCCACCCCCTCAGCAAAGCCTAAGGCAGGCAACATCAGAGAGTATCAGGGAGGACAACCAAGTGTGCTGCTCTTAGGGATGGAAGTCACTGTTCTGAAAAACACAAACTTCTCCCAGCCAGTGTATTTGGGTTTAAATCCCAATAATTCCCACCCAGACCCGGGGAAACAAAAGCATGTACAGCAGCAGGATGACTCTGCTTAGTCAGGCTTTGAAATCATTTTGCCGCAAAGAAGTGAAGTTGCACTACTTACAACAAAAGGAAAATCCCCACCTTTTAATAAACTCACTTGTGCAGTTGGAGCTATATATTTCATGAGTGCATCTATTATAGATACCTTCTGTGTAAGTACAGGTATTTATAAAGAGAAATAGCAAGTATGGTTACCTCACTGCTCATCTGCATGTAGTGAGTGTGTGTTAGTGTGAATGCCAGAATTACGCAGGGAGAGTAAGGTTATGCAGTTAGGGATAGCAGCAGCTTTGGTTTATTCCAGTTGCGAATTCCCAACACAGAAAGCTGCACGCGAAGAGGTGTAATAAAGCAGTATGAAAGCAGGCAGTGATTAACGGGCCAGAAGCTTCTTTTATCATTATCAACTACTTACAAAGAAGCATTTATATGTTTCCCCAACCCTGGGGATCTGGCACTTAGCATTAAAAATACATGAATAACGAATGAAGCCCTGTGTACCTTATGGCCTTTTAATAATGCAAAAACCTTAGGATTCAGGATATGATACAGGTAAACAAAGGAAAAAAGACGGGTGGGAGGAAAATAGTGTGAGATCCCTATGCAAAGGACAATTTATAGTGTGTGAGGGTTAAACTGTAAACCAGCAGCTTGCTGTCAAGCTCTTCTAATCAGAAAAATAACCCAGGGAGCATGAATACATGGAGCAGAGGGTCCAGTCTCCGCTATGACTGCAGTCCTGTGACAACTGGGAAGGGAGAGGGAAAGCAAGGAAGAGATCAAGAACCACCTTAAGAGCATCCTGCGTGTCATCGAGGCAGTAAACCCGGATGCTGTACTCCAGAGAAGAGCAGGACAGCGGTCCAAAGATGGCCAGTTTGAGACGTTTGGCTGCTGCCTTGGTGATTGATTGTCCCACCAAAGCATAGGTGCTGAGGGTTTCTGTCAGGATATGGCAGGCCTCTGGGTCCAGCTGGATGTAGCACGGGGTGGTGAAGTTTTCCTCTCCGACCACCACCACATCCTAAGAGAGAAAGAGGCCAAGTTACAGCATGTGACCCCTCAGAGCTGCTCTCCTTTCAAGCCTGGATGATGCAAAAAGTCCTTGCTGTTTGCCCCTTAGAATTATCAAGGTCTAAAAGTCCTACTTCCAGCTTTCCTTCTGTGTAGGCAACAGGGAGCAGATTTCTTGTGGGTGCTGATGATGATGTTGGGGGTTGAAAACTCCCCCTGTCCTCCCTCCTGCTTTTAAAGCTCTGGGCAGAGTTAGGCAAATAATGAAAATATCACCAAAACTTTTTATTGAAAGAGATATCGCAGAACTAATCATGTGGTGGCCATGATTTAGCATAAGTAGTCTCAGGCATGCTGAATAAATAACTGCCCTTCACCTCCTAAGCACGACAATAAGGAGTTATAAAAACTCAAGGAAGGGAAATAACCCCTGCGATGGCCAAATACCACATCTATATGAAATATCACCTGCTGCTTCCTCAGAATAATCCTCTGTGATGAGACTGCAGGATGAAGAAAAAAAAATTATTGCCTGAATGCAGATGACCTCCCCACCCTGGGCGTACAGGAAAACAGCTCCCCTGCTAATTTCTCCATTCAACCCTGCGTGTAGTATCCTGCACGCAACACAAGGTGCTCTGAATGGCTTTGAGAGGGAGCAGAAGCGAAATGTCAGCAGCGGGTGACAGCCGCCTCTTGCAAAGCCCCTACGTGCCACACAATGTTCAGCAAAACTCGTCCTCTTCATCCCTGCTGCCTGCAGCTCTGCAGCACAATGTGTACACACCTGGCAGCTGAGAGGAGTGGGCTCAGCTGGCATTAGGCATTAAGCTTGGCTCCCTCAGTCACAGAAGAGGCAAACCTACCACATTTGCAGCAGTGGCACAATCTTTTTGGAGGGCAAGGTGCTGCAACATGGCCACACCAGCACATGGCTCTGGCAGGAGGCGCTGCCCTGAGTGATGCACAAATGTGTGTGCACACGTATGTGTGAGGGTCAGCTTGGAGGAGCAGCTCCAGGACTGACAGGAGGAAGAAGATCGCTGTGTGATGGCCAGGGGCCCCACGGATGCTGCACACACACCAGGGTGTGTGCAGGGCTGGCAGAGCAACCTCTGCCTAGGGCAGGAGGAAGATGGGGAGAAAATGAAGAGGTGCCAGGACCACACAGACACAAATAAGGAACCCACGTGTGGTGCCACGAGTTGGGCTGTGGGGTGCAGATTAGCTGGCTAGACAGAGCTGAATTTGCTGCACACTCTCTCCCAGCAGGAGGAAGAGCCGGTGCCACAGGCAGGAGGACAAAAATGAGAGGCTTTTGAAGACAATGCTGGACACGGCACTTTTGCTGCTGTCAGCCCAACTGCCTTCAGAAGCCACCCTGACCTTATTAAACTTACCAGTAGGAGAGAGTGCCCTTGCCAAATTAATTATGAGACCAACTGGTGGCAGCAGGGACCTAGGAGCACAGGGCTGGAGAGGAGGGCTGTTAGGATGGCCCAGCCCTGCTGAAAGCATCACTTTATGCTCCAGTTATAGTGGGAAGATCCTTTTGCCACACTGCCTTGGGACATTCTCCTGCTATACTGCTGGCAAGGAACCACCTCAGGCTCCCACCATGGAAAACTGCTGGTACTAGGAGGTGCCAAAGTGCCCCAAGACATGGCATGGACACTTGGCAGCTTAGACATCTCACAGGGAAGGGCACTCCTGCCCACCTGTAGCAGCCATGTGTCTCACATGGAAACCCCAAAATACAGGCATCCAAGTTCAAAAAGGCAAGTAAAGGACTAGCAGACAGCCCTGCCGGCACACAGGCTGGAGCTCTGGAGCCTCACCTCCCATGGTCCCTGGGCAGCCTGATGCTTCAGCTGGATCTGCCAGTCCTCTGTGTTTGGCTCTGCGCAGTGGTGCATGGTTAAAATGACAGGCCGGGTTAGCAGGGCTCCTGGTGGGCCACAGCTCACCACTGGTGTCAGCAGGGTTTGGCTGTCTTCTACAGGTGGCCTGGTGAGGAGACAGAAAGATGGATAGTAAGTGAGCTGGAAAAGACAAAAAGGTTCATTTGGCTGTGTAAAAACAAAACATCCTTCTCTTAAAATAAAAATGACTGTGCAAGCAAAATAGGTAGGTTTTGTTTTTCTTTAATTCTTTCCAAATCCCTATTTATTTCATTTTTTGTTTGTTTTTGTGCCAAATATCACTCATGTGTCAAAATGCAGGTTTAGGTGTCAGCAAATTATAGGCCATATTTGCTAAGTACACTCCACTCTGAAGGATCCTTGCAGATGGTGTGCAGAGGCTTCATTTCACCCACTGCCAAAATGTGGTCACTGCTGCATTTGGCAGTTGTTCAGTAACATAAAAATGAATGGTGGCTCTTGTAGGCACCACTTGTGAGAATCATTTACTGTTAGGACAGAGAAAACTGACGAAGAGAGGAAGACACTGAATTAATAAGCACGTAGGCATGACTGAAAGTGGTACACAGCACATCTGAGATGTGCAGTTTGAGTATCACCAAACCACTGATACTCCTTTACTTTAGAGGCATTTGGATCTACTAGAATGGCTATTGCAAATATGCCTGGGAGCAAGTGTCACTGTTGGTGAGGGAGAAAGGATGAAGGGATGGTAAGGAATAGTGCAAGAGTAAAGCACACTTGCAAAGGCCAATATTTCTAGTGATTACCCCAATCTGTTCAGCTAAAAACACAGGTATTATCCAGTGTGCTTGCTGCCAGTCACTAGTAATTGGTGTTATGGGAAATCATATGAATATTTAGAATACACAACATACTCTCTAGTTTGAAAATGATAGCATGTGTGCATGTGTGTGTGTGCACACGTGTGCAAGTGCAAACCATCCGAGACCAACTGCTGAGGAGCTTCAAACAAGGGAAAGCATGAGTGATTTTAACTATCCCGACATCTGGTCTATGACAAATACAGCTGAATGTGCCTCATCAACCACCTCCCTAAATAATAGAGGACAAATTCATGATCCAGAAACCAGCGAGTGGGAGATTAAAAGCATTCAATGTGATCTGCACTTAAAATCCTGATCTACCCACAGGACCACATGTGCTCTGCTCTGGCTGAGAGTTCAGTTCTAAGCTGCATTTACAAATACAAGTATATCTGCATCATTCTTAGAGAAAATAATTGAGACAACATTGCTGGTTTTTTTCTGCAAGTCTTTGTCTTTACCAACAGGGAAAAAAAAAAAAAAAAAAGTAGCTGTAATCACAGAATCCTAGAATATCCTGAGTTGAAAAGGACCCAGAAGGATCATCGAGTCCAGCTCCTGGCCCTGGGCAGGATCATCCTAAAGAGTCACACCATGCGTCTGAGAGCACTGTCCAAACACTTCTTGAATTCTGCCTGGCTGGTACTGTGACCACTGCCCTGGGGAGCCTATTCCAGTGTGCAGCCACCTTCTGGGTGAAGAACCTTTTTCTGATATCCAACCTAAACCTCTCCTGACACAACTTCAGACCATTCCCTCGGGTTCTGGTCACCACAGAGAAAAGGTCAGTGCCTGCTCCTCTTCCTCCCCTCAGCAGGAAGCTGTAACTGCAGTGAGGTCTCCCCTCAGTCTCCTCCAGGCTGAACAGATGCACTGACCTCAGTCAATCCTCACATGGCTTCCCTTCAAGACCCTTCACCATCTTCATTGCCGTCCTTTGGATGCACTCTAATAGTTTAATGTCTTTCTTACATTGTGGTAGCCAAAATTGCTCACAATATTCAAGGTCAGGCCATACCAATGCAGAGCAGAGCAGAGCAGGTAATCTTAGATAACATTTTCAAGGAGGCCAAATCAGGAAGAAGATATTTTGGTATCAAATTTATCACACCTATTCTGGCTATTGCAAATATATGTCCATAGGACTAATCTAATTTTGTCCACCTTAATTCTCCCTGCCTATCCCATTAGTCTCACAGAATGAAAGACAAACTTCTGAGAAATCCTTTTTCAAAATGGAATGAAGGCACTTTTGAAAATTACCCTTGGTTGTCACAAATGTTGTGGAGGTTTTTGTAACATTTGAGAAAAAAAGGGGTCTGGCATTGAAAAATTTAAATCTATGCAAATCAGTAAATCCAGATGATACGCATCTGTGGAAATTAACTGATGAGTTCACTAAATGACTTAACAATTGTTTCTGAAAATCCATGGACTGGAAACAAACAGCTGCGAAATAGATGTCTTTCAAAAAAGATGTAAAGTATAACAATCTGGACAGCTATCATGTATTTGCCAGCTATTTTAGACTAACAAACAATACACAAAATAAATCAAACACTAGAAAATATAGTACCTAGTCCAGCTCCTCTTGCATACTGCAGGGAATCATTGGATTCAGATTAAGAAGATGAGGTATCACTGTTTTGCAAGGCAAGACTGAATAAATCATTGGACAGTTTTTCACTAAAACATTCCTTCTTTTTCTCACTCATTTACATTGTTATTTTTTATAAGAAGCTTAAAAACCACTCAGTGTGTCAGTGTTTTTTAATGGTCATCAGCCTTGGGAACTGGTGGACATTTGAACACTCTCCTATTGTCTAAGTCAAGAAATTTCAAGAAACATAGTATCTTATGAGAAAGATGTCTCAAAATTATAATATTTGTATGAAAAGCAGATATGACCAGCTATGGACCTAATCATCTAGTTAACCTAACTTCATCTAAAAGTACTGACCCATGAAAAAGAAAAGAAGGAAAATACAAGTCATCATAGTTTTTTGGACTGAATCACAAATCAAGCAGTCAAAAAGAATGCAGGAGTGAATATATCATGATTGCCTTAAAAAAAATAATATGGTACCTTTTAGGTGGAAAAGGAGTTAAAATCGACAAGCACTGATGCCTGAAGTCAAAAAACCCCAAAAGGTCATTAAAATAATATGGTACTGATAAATCATACAGTCTGAAGTTGTCTCCAAGTAAAGTTAAGTTTAGTCATTGCTTTGTGACAAGATTTTTTTAACTGTCAGATTTTAGGACTCTGATGAAGGGCACAATTCTGTGCTGCAGTATTTTATAGCTGATTAGAACAAGTACAAAGAAATTATGCAGAATGTCAGGATGTACCAAGTCAGGATGTGTTGCAGACTGCAGAGTGAGGAACTGAGATGGGTGGTGGGTGCAAGCATACAAAGGACATGTTAAAATTATCAAGGATTAGTATTTTTTCCCCATGTTCATAAACAGCATCTTTGTCACCAGACTTAGAAGATATATTGCCAAGCAGATGAGATATGCATGGTCCTGACCTGGGTATTTATGATCGAGAATAGTCTGATAAGTGAGGAGCAGAAAAATGGCCAGCTGTGGGGGTGCTTGACTTTACAGTCCCAAATTCCCAACCAGGCACACATCAGAGACTGGCACCACAAAATTACTGAACACCTGCTGGTCCTAGTGACTCTCCAACATCCACCTCATGCAGATAAACCTTTAAAAACTGAGATATAATGAGTTGGAGAGAAGTTCTCCAGTGGTGTGAAGTGGGTCACTGTCACTGTTGAGGTGAAATCCCAGCTCTGTTAAAGTCTATTGTAAACCTCTCTCTGACTACTGTGAGGCCAGGATTTCTACTCACAATGTGGAAAGCACAATAATTACATTTGCAGGTAACAATTAATAAGGAATCACTGCAAGTAATAGTGAAAGCTAGAAGACAATGGCAAAATTCTAGAGAGGGTAAAAATATGACTAGGAAATAAAATCTGAGGCTGGAGCGAAACAAGTTCCAAAGAGTTATTTAGTAACAAAGAAAGCAATAACAGTGAACAACAAGGTGAGCTTGCTGCAACACACCAGGCATCAACAAGTAACGTGACACACTGACAAAAAGCAAATCTGATTTTTGGTGTTGTAGGGGACAAGGCATGTCAGAGCACATCACGGTGATATTCCCTTTCCTCTCCAGCTCTAACATGACTGCAGGTAGCAGCAGTGTGTTTAGAGACCACCACGAGATCTCAGAAATAAACATCTGAAACCCAAAGGAATGAAGCTAAAGAATGCAGTGGCACAGACAGAAGAGAGGTGCCCTATGACAAGTGACAGGAAAAAGGAACAAAAGTCTCCCGACAAATCTTTTCTTGCTTCTCACTGTTTTCCATTTTAAAACAAAGGGATTATGCCTTACTATCGCTAATGAGAACAGAAACAGATGCAGTAGACAAGATACATTATAAAAGGGATATTAATCGTTCTTCTTCAAAGCATAAACCAACAGTAATTCATGGAATTAGTAAACAACAAATTCCCCTGAAGAAAAGCTACTGTGTAGTCACTCATTACAGGCACTTTTATTCCTTCTACTGAAACAGGTGATGTAGCAGCAGCAAAGCCAGGATCCCAGCCTAGAGGAGCACGTGTTTAGACCAGCATTGAGATTTACGTGTTACAGTTTGTGGGAGATCCAGCACAAACAGAGACACAGGGGACTTATACAGCAAAGGGAGTTAAATCTATGAGCCATCTTTTAGGCTGTTTTCCAAAAAAGAATTCCAAACTCAACCCTCTACAAAAACCCCAGCAACATGGGCTTCACTTTAGGCTTGCAGCAGTCTCAGGACAACTCATTAGAGGAGACTGGACACTCAGCTGTATAACTTCAAAAACAAAGAGATGGTTTTGTTTTATAATGATCTGAGACTATAATCAACTCACTGCTTAGTGGTTCCATTAAAAGGCACTAACAGTAACTGAAGGGTCTTCAGATATTTTTAGATGTTTTCCCTCAAGAGATTATCAAGAACAGTCAACTTATATTTGAAAGCAAACAAACTTTTATTCACCATATCTGGTCCCTTCACAATCAAATTTGGGTTTTTAATGGGATTACTCATTCAAAACCATCTCCCTGTAATAAGCCAGACCATATTCATTAAGGTAGCTGTCAGACAGCAGATGCGAGCACAACTAGATAAATCTTTGTTCCTCAGTGGGACTACATTGGGCTTCCTGCTACGGCGCTCCAGGCGCTCAGGAAGCACAGGATGGAGCAGGGAGAGAGGAATGGTTATCACATAGCAACAGAGGACAATCCTTCTACACAGCTTAGACAAAAGTTAGAAGGAAGATATTTTATTTCTCCTTTCATTGCTGGGGCTTTATTTTTTAGTATGTGTTCTTTCTTAAGTTTCAAACTTAATATTCTCAGCAGACTCTGGTTCTTCTGACAGTCTATCTTCAGAAGAAAAATACTCTGAGAAGTTTGCCCTCCCCTTTTGCTCATGCTCTGGTCTTTTGCATGTTGAATTTTTCAATTACAGTGACTGGCACTTCAAGAAATTGTCTTCTGGAGTTGCAAAGTAATTTTGTTTATGCAACTGAGATAAGGAAGGTGGAGAAATGAAATGTGGAAGACTTCAATTTCTTTTATTTCACATCACTAAGCTTAAGGTTTACTGGTGAAAAAGCAACATTGCTCCTTGGATCAGAATCATTGATCAGATGCTTGACTTTATATTAAACTCTCTGCATACATTATGAAGCCATTGATACAAATCCTGGCAAGGCTCACCTGACCCTTTTCTCTTTTAAGGTAGCTAATTTGAAATTTGCAAATTTACGTGTGTCTTCCATCAAGACTTTCAGGAGTGTTGCTTGCTCTGTTCTTCAGGGTTGTCAAATTTTGTGGGCACAGCGACCTCCACTCTCATTTGGAACACCTCCTGTGTGATGGATTATACAGGAGTGTCCTTCACAGAGCTGTGTCTGTTTTGTGCAGTTCCTGCCTCTGATTAGAGCATGCAAGAGTAGCTCCACCTAATGCTGTGCGAGCTCAGCAGGGGTTCACACAGGAACACGGGACCTGCCACACAAGATAAAACCAGTGGTCCATCAAGACCCAGACCCCATCTAGCACTGACCACTGCCAGATGTTTCTGAAGGAAACACAGCTCTGCTAATTTAGCTCACAGCGAGATTTGTTTTTTAACCTGAGGCAGTCAAACAAATCCTGGAGGCTGGAGGTTTATACTCATGCTATTTAATCCTTAGGATTAAATTACAAATGAATTAAATAAATGACTTAACTTGTAAGATCCAGACTCTCACAGATGCTCATGGGAACAGGCTCTTGCCAGGTACTGGCCAACATAATGTGCTGATTTTACAGATGAAACCACTACTCAAGAAGGGACCCCTTGCAAATCTCAAAGTTGGTGACACTTCCCCAGACTAAGGGAGAGAACATCTGCTCTGTAATACTGAAAAAGACACTGAGCTTTGAGACAGAAACCTGTCTGATAGCTGTGAAATATTTTCACAGGGTTGTCATTTTTTCAGTTACACATATGTGTAATATATACATATATATATGTATACATGTGTACATTTGCATGTGTACAAACACACACCCATATATAATTTTCCCCACTGTAGCTGCTTCATAAAGGACATGGATCTTTTCATGAGGTGAACATACCAGCCAGGGATCAGAGCATGGGAGCTGCCTGCCATCCATCCTGCCCCAAATGACAGGAATAAAGAGGATAACACTCTCCTGGAGTATTGGTCCAGTAAAAGAGAAACCCCACTGTGCTGTGAGTACACTGACACACAGGGAGGAAAACAACTGCCTCCAAGTGGTGTTTACTGCAAGTTATCAGAACCTCAGTTCACTGCTAAAGGATAATGCTTTTAGGGTGACCTTCCTGCTCTCACATGCTTTGATGGATATGAAATGGAATCAACAGACTGTCTCAGAAAGCTCTCCTAGCCAATCTGGGAGGCAGCACAAAGAGTGATATTACTGGGTTGTGAAGTCTCTCAAATTTCTGTACTACAGCTTTCAGAGACTAACTGGGGAAACTTACTATGAAAACAAAGGAAAGGAAAAGAAAGGGGGAATTTGCAGGTGTCTGACAGAACATTTTCTGTTTCAGCTTGACTATTCAGAAGTAGTTTCACAGTTCTATAAACAAGGTGTGAGCTAAATCTTAAGTAGCTTGAGAAAGGTGAGCTGGGGTGATGACCCTCTCTGTTGCTGCTCTGGTTCTACTAGGGTAGCACTGTGGAGATCACATTCTTGCCTCAGTGCTAGTTGTAATATCAAGGACAAGACTCTGCCTTAATTTCTGATAATAACATGCATTTTATAATTTCCTGTGTGTCCCCTGCCAGAAAACACCAACACATAACAGGGCTTTTCAACACATACACATTTGCACAGTGCTCATGAGAATAAATATAGGGTCTCACAGGATTTGTTGAACACACTGGAGTTACTGCCTGGCCATGAAAGCAAATGTCTGCAGTTAGTTCTTACTGGGGACTATCTCTCTCTGCTAGAGTGCTGCAAGAGTGCAGTAGCTGATTTAAAAAATAATTACGCCACACAGCAACTTGTGGTACCCATATGACTCCAATTATATGAAGCAACATCTGTGGCCCATGCAGTCAGAAAAAGAAGCTGTGACATAGGTGTAGCTCTGCCACAGAAGTGAAGGGTCTGGTACCCAGTCCTGCAGCAGAAGAACATCACAGCTGGGTGTCACCCACCCCCTTCTGCTCCTTGGCACCTGGGGAAAGGGGGCAGGTGAATATTCAGTTCTGAGTGACACAGACGCCCAGTGAGCTACATCTTAAATGTCCTAGAAGCTGCTTTCCAAGAGCATGAAGAGCTTGATGTGCTTTCTGAAAAACTGCAACAAATCAAATAAGCAGCTGGATTCTGTGCACCCAGAAAGTGACTGCCACCACAATACAATGAGCCCTGCTGCCCCAAGGCAGACTGCTCTGCTCTCCTCTCCCAGGGAAAGAAATCACTTCTAAATCATGTAAGTGAGGATTCACACCATTCTGTTTAGTTCTGCAGGTGTCCTTTGGCATACTTGCTCATTTTGGCAAGCAGCACGTTTCCCAACACAGGTTAACCTATCCTTCTATCCTCTGTGTGCCTTGCTGAGTTACAGCTATCACAAAGCATGCAGAGGCGGCTTTATGATCCTTGAAGAAAATAAATTAAACAAGTATGCGACATTAGTTGTCCACAGCTGCATGAATAAAGTAACAGGGATTCCCTCCATAACTGGCTGGAAAGAAAATAATTGCACACACAGCATCTTCTAGGAATTAAATAATTTTTTAAAGAATTAGTTGTTTTGGAAAGGGAGATTTAGAAGCAAGCTGAATAATGGGGGATGCCATCCGATTTTTTTCTTCCTTCTTCAGGAAAGAGTCTTTGTTCAGTATTGTTTGTAAACCTCTTTCACAGCCAAAAGTAATAGGAATATAATCAATACCAGCTATGAACAGAGACATTTTTTCTGTAGCTGCAATTAGCCATTTTCAAAGAGCGGCTGATGAATAATGTATGCAAACGGGTGGGTGGAAGGATTACTTAATTTTTCTTTAAGCAGATTATTTTAGCTTGGGTGAAAGACTACCAAGCTAAAGAATAGTGTTCAATATCACACAGTGTATAAACAGCTGTGGCTTAGCACATAATAAAAGCTATTAAGAGGCTGAGCCAAAAAACATATCTAGCTATGAGGAGGAGAAAGAGGCAAAGCACCGTGTAATGACTGCCTCAGCTTCACATTTGCCATTCTGCCTTTGTGCACAAGTCCATTCTACGGCCTAGGATCTCACCTTTCTCTTCATTAGGGTTTTCTAAATGGCTTCAAATGGTATCTTGGCCTTTTTGTATACAATTTTTTAAATTTCAAGGCTGCCAGATTACATGCCAGTACACATTAAGACCTAGAATATGAATTGGCCACGCATTCAGGTACAGGAGACAGCAGTGGTCATCCCAGCATCAGCTCTGGGTGTCCTCAGCATGCAGTGTCTGGGGCTAAGCAGCAAGGAGGTAGAGGACACCAAAAGCTTTGGCTCCATCCTCTGCGTGGACTAGACAAGCCCATGAAATGTAGAATAAAAATTCACCTTCACTCTAACAGGAGAGGAGATTTTCCAAGTCAGGCACCTGTCTCTCACCTCCACTGAGCTGATTTATCACTTTTCTCCTCTGCTCCCTTCTCCTTTGCAGCACAGGTCTTTATCAAGAGGTTACTTCACACCTTCTCTGCCGCACAAACTCATGCTGGCATATTTTCCTTGCTCCTCTACAATTCAGCATCCCCCCCAGCCTGAGGGCTTGCTGCAGAGTGCAACACTTGGTAAGGAAAGCAAATGTCTGAGCTGGTTTTGTGGCATAGTTTATCCTTGGCTTTGCTTGTGTTTACCTCCAAGTCAGCAAATAGCTTCAATGCAGTAGGCTTTGCATGAGCATTAATATCACAGGTCTTGAGTTACTACATTTTTCCCTCTCCATTAATGCACAAGGAAATAAAGGCAGTTTTTTACCTCATGTTCTCCTTCCTGTGAACTGTCAGATACATCTCATAGACTCTCCCTTGTGGAACGGCTCCCGCTGGGATCAGCAAACTTACTCCTGCAGAACAGAAGAGACACAAAAGGTAAGATGGAGAAAAAAGAGGTGAGTGGGTCTGTGACGAGGAGTGACAGGAGAGGCAGAAGATGAAGCCTGCAATGCCAGATTTTCAGCCACTCTCACCAGCAGACTGTAAATGACCTCAGCAAGATGGGAGAAAAAGCATTTACTGTAAACCTGGGTGTCTTCAGTGTTCAGCTGCCTGTTCTTTTTCCCGTGCACTGAAAAACCGGAGTGAAGAAGAGGATTTTCTTCCCTTTCATTTTATTTAAAGAGCAGACAGATGGTTACACTGTTGCTTACCTTGTAAAATGATGGAAAAACAAACAACTCTGACTAAAATTTCCAACAGCTGTAATGGGACATGTCTCCCTAGGCAATTCTTACTTAATTAAGATCAGGAAAGAAAAGCAGAGAAGCACTGTCCCAGGAAGCAACAAGAACTAGTTGTATCCTGAAAAATGGCTTTTGTGTCTGGTATCCTGTCTTTTCATGCACTCAGTGCCTAGACTGCCAGGGAGACAAAACTGGGCATGGTTTTTGAATGTACCTAGTCCTGTATAGTGGCTCAAAACTGAGCTGTCCAACCTTGAAAAAAGTGTGGGCAAATATGCTTGCTGTCCTTTTCAGTTATGGTTTGCTGCACACTTGATGAAAAAACCCTGTTCTTACATTACTTTCATTTAAGAGATGCCTTGTCTCTATACAACAAACACGACCCATGAACTAGCTATTTCATTCTCCTGGACACATCTCAGCCAGCTCTCTTTGTAGATGAAGATAACCTGGAAATCAGTGGCAGGGATTTGCATACATTTGTTACCACATAGCTGAAAACAAACCTAGAGAAAGATTATTTACATATATGTTTTTACACTAGAGACACTTTGTAGACACCTTGCATGGCTCTGCCTCTTTTCTTTAGCACACAGGGTTTGGTTACACTGGACACCTCTCATGTGTTGGTGTGCAGGGCCTCAGTCCCACACTTATCTTTGAAGGACAGGAGTAGCTAGGAAAGCATTTTTCACAAATGCCTTCTGGCACTTGTGTCTTTACAGGCCTGTCACAACCTAACCTGTGCATGTCTGCAGCTGTAACAGGGCAGGTGTACTGCAAATGAAAGGGCTTTGATCATATCTTGAGGAGGACATAGATCTAGAAGCAGCACAGAGGCATACAAGGTAGCAGCAGACAGATTATTTTATTCAACAGAATCATTACTTTAATCATTTTGAAGGGATTACAGCATCAAATGTTTTTCTTTACAAATTGATATTAATACATGTGAATTAACAGTGACTAATAGACTTTGCTGATAATGTGCACCACTGTGGCATATGAAAACTGAGTATCAATATCTATTTTCAGCTGCTATGTAGAAAAATGTGAAATCCAAGACTCTATAGCACGAATTTTCAACATTGCTCATTAGTCAGCACCAGATTTATTGAAGTCGTTCAGTTTTCACTTAAATTTAATAGATCTTTTTGCTTCCCATTGGACAGGAGCTTAGAGAGCAGGGCTGTGGGTCCAAGCACTTTTGGCTGTTTCATGGGCAGGGTGGGTCTGCATCCTGGAAGGACCAAACCACCCAGGTCCTGGTCCACCTGGACATTTTGCTTCCTCCATAACATCAACAAAAAAGAAATGACCCAGCATAGGTGCAGGGGACAAGAGTAGGCACTATCCCCTTGGTGAGGGCATCTGCTGTAAAATGGGCAAGCTGTGAGCTGCAGTCTCACATGTGCTGTGGTCCTCCCTGAATTCAGAGTTCCAGTAAAACTGGGCAGGTGTGTTCCTGACCACTGTATAGCCCACATATTCCTCACATCAAATGCTTTACATACTTGATTCATTCTCACTTTAGATGTTAATGCTGCTCTGCAGTATCATGCTAAACCCACGGGAACATCTGGGTGCTGAACTTCCTTAGAAAGAACATCAACACTTCCTGCAGGAACCAAGCAGCAGCATGGCTCTGCTAAAAAATCTGTCTGAAAGACCTGAGCACTCCCAAAGCTGCCCAAGAGCTCCTTGGATGCTCTCAAATTGCCTTGCTGGCCCCAAAGGGGCCTGGAAACCTGATTTTGTGCTGTATTAGAAAGACTGAGCAGCATGTTACATTACATCAACTGGCCCTCAATTCTCAGTCCCTCTCTTTCCTAGTTGTATAGCAAGTTAACAATAAATACAGGTAAAAATAGTGTTCTGTTGTCCTACTTCAATTGCACATAGTCTGCAATGAATTGGAAATGGAGCAACCGATTTTTTTTTCAATTAATTTGTTCTCTTTTACCCTGATGACAAAATAGAGGTTTACTGTACTGAAGTCCCTTTTCTAGAACAGCATGAAAGAAAAGGTGGTGCTGAATTGCACTTCACACAGGGGAGATCTGAGGCCTTGCATGTCTCAGAAAGTGGCTAAGAGCCCTGCAATATTCCATTTAGAATCTGAGAATCATTTAGGTTGGAAGAGACCTCTAATATCACTGAATCCAATCATTAACAGATCACAGTGTTCACCACTAGATCACATTCCTATGTATTACTTGGGAGAAGAGACCAACCCCCAACTTGTTGCAGCCTCCTTTCCGGCAGTTGTGGAGAGGGATAAGGCCCCCCTCTCAGCCTCCTTTTTCCAGGCTACACAACCCCAGCTCCCTCAGCTGCTACTCCTAAGACCTGTGCTCTTGAAGTGAGGGGCCCAAGTCTTCCTCAAGCTTGTAGTGTTTTAAAAGGTGGCCAGGACTTGGGGTAGAAAATATTCTAAGTACTTTGGTAGATGCAAATGGCGTGGGGAAAAAACCCATTTATTTGTTTTGATCAGAGAAAAAGGAGAGTCCCATGTATAGAGTTTCCTTCCCCATATGAAAACAAGCTAACACCACTTAAACCCACAAAACAATAACCCCTTTAAGCCAGCATGGCTAGCACTTACCTGAATTGGGAATTACGAGGTGGCCTCCTAAGGAGTTGAAGGTCCCAAATGCGGTGCATGATGGGTCGGTTTGCCGAGCAAGGCTCTGGTTCTTCATGTTCAGGGTCTCATTCTCCAGCAGAGACTGCGTAATCTGTGGGGACAGCTTGGAGGAGAAGTCAGAGAGGTCATCCTGGGGAGTGACTGCACCAGAGGTGTTATAAACCTTGATCTTCAAGTTGGGGAGCGGGTCCAGGATTGGAGAGTTGGTCATTGGGATTTTATCAGAGACATCATGCAAGGCGTACACAGGACCCCTGTACATGGCTGCAGCAGAAGTGAGATCTGGTGGCACTGCCAGGAGGTCTGCAGTGGAGATGAAAAGGAAGAACTGTATTATTTCTCTGTTCTGATGACTTTACTCTGAGCAATGATTTGGGTTTTATTTGCATTTTGTCTTTCACTCCAAATGTTCAGATACGCAAAGTCCCTGAACAGTCATCTCCATTTCCATGAATATCTCCAGGAAACTCCCAGGGCTCATATTGTCCCAGATGCTTTGGAATCCGACTGCTGTACAAAATTACAGCACATTTCTACTCTGAAGAGTTTTCATTGGGAGTATTTTTCCAGGCTGCACTCAGATTTCAAATATGACACACTCAGCTTTAGGGTAAGATGTTTTCATCGCTCAGTAGATCGAGTTTTAGCTAAGAACCCCTCTCTAAATGCTACGCTACAATCCTTAACCAATTTATTTAACTGGTCTAATGACAGCATTCCTGAAATAAAAGACACAACATGCCTATGAAGTCATGATGTCCATGACTCCCTGCAGCGGGACACTAGTACCTGCATCACACTTTTCTAAGATTTGTTTTAAAAGTTTCTCCAGCAAAGAAAACTCTTCTGCTAATCTTACATGCGACAATTCTCTTGTCAGCTTAACTTTTATAGTGTAGATATTCTTCTGGTGTAGATATTGGGAAAACAAGAGGAACTCTTCAACCTAAATAAGTGTTTTGATAAAGGCTGCACTATCTTTAGAGTGTGTTTTCCTGGCCAATGAAGTGAGGAAAAAGATCAAGCTGTTATGCACCAGTGATAAAAATATTCATTTTCAAATGATGTTCTACCACAACTTCTACATTTTCTATTAAAAGCACAGCACTTTTCAAACTACTATTTATACCAGTGGAGACAGGGCATAGGAAAAAAAAAGCTGTAAGTGAAATAAATGGGAGGGAGATGTGATAGAATTACAGTAGTACCACTCCTGTGATGCATCCTGCCTCCATGTTTCTGTCAGAGCTTTGCCTTTGATTTCAACTTCAGCTGGACCTGTATTTCCATAAAAGTGTCTGAGTTTCACTCTCACATTCATGCTCCCTCTTCAGAAGTTAAATTCACCTGCTTTATACTCTTGAGCACAGCTGACAAATGCCACCACGGGTTTTGAGCACTTGACAATCCAAACAAATGAATGTGATCTTTCTCCTCTTTGTCAAGTGTCAACAGGCATCCGGAGATATCATTCATGCTGCCCAAGAGACCATAACCTGAGAGTATCTCCCTGAACTGGTCAAAATGGAGTGAAATGCCAACTAACCTTGCCTTGCAGCCTTGATGTTGACAGGCTGAAATCCCCCATTTAGTGCCGAGGAGTCAATAATATCCGACTCAAAGTCCCGGTGGTTCTTGCGGTAGACAAACAGGGCCACGGCCACAGAAATAGCCAGGCACACAATCACGGCAATGACGATCCCCACGTACAGAGCAACATCATCCGAGTCAGGGGCAGCTGCAGGGAGAGAGGCCAGGAACCTTCAAGAAATGTCCTCCTTACATGGACTTTCAAGAAAACACATTCTCATTATTCTTGTTTCCTGCAGATATTTACTGCCTTTTTTATAGGCTAATTTAAAATCCATTTCCAACACCATATAGCAGGTCTATGCCCTTTTGATGGAAAACAATCCTTGATTTCTCTCTAACTTGTGTTCTAACTCTTCCCCTATCCACTTGTTCATTCAATACTCAGGCTGTGAACTACTAAGCAAAACATGTTATAGACTTAGTCTTATGAACCAAATTTACCCTATGAAATGAGATAGTATGTCTTAGTGACATAATGTCATAATACTGGTATTTAGAAGTTCATCTGATACCAAAACCACATGGGTTTTTAAACTTCAGAAGCCTTATTTTTACTTTAAAGAAGTAAAAGAATCCCAAATTTTCATTTTCTATGGAGTCCTTGGAATATCAGGACATATCTTTGGTTGGTTTGGGGTTTTTTTGAAATGTAACCTGTCATTACTCCCTTCCATCTGTTTGCCTTCAAAAATACAAACTAGTAAATTAGTAAAGCAGAGAATCAAGCATGGAATTCTCATCAGTGGACTTAACACATACATATTAAGATAAAAGCTGAAGTAAGCACA